>NC_140585.1:209906452-214706452 GCF_964204655.1 Triturus cristatus | reverse complement strand
ATACTCCGGCATTTGTAAGCAGGTTATATCGCCCTAAAACTAACGGATGTTTGATTATGGGGGGGGGGAGGACAGATACATCGACTTCAGTATATATGGCCTATAATAATCTTCTTTCCTTGTTTGGGGCAATATTAAAATGCCCTTCGGCTATAACTTAGCGATAATATTGAAAGAACCTTTGGGCATTTAGCAATTCATAAATCACATGCATTTCGGGAACAATATAATTTATATTGAATAATCTCCCGATTGTTGCCATATAGGGACCGTTTATCTTAATGAACCCAATGCAGGAATAAGATTAAAAGTCTTAAAACTATTCTTGATGGTTTCCTGATTACTTTGGTCGTTAAGAACTCTGTGCATATAGTTAATTAAAACAGACTAAAATGAAAATAGTATAGACATTAACACCAGGGGATGTATAAAGGATACAGGAAATAATATGAAAATCTCATCATTTTAGGTGTGAAGCCTGCGTGTCCATCCTGAATTACATTTATGGACACTATCTGTTAGAATTTCTTTTAATCGTGGTTGAAAGGTGATACCTCAACAGCACTTGAGAACTAATATAACAAGTATTAAGGTGAGTGGGTGTAGAAATGATTTGTAAACAACCACCGCCAGTTTTTGTAAGTGGAGACAGGACCAAGTTGGAGGATATATATATATATATATATTTTCTGTTTCCCTACTAGGACTATATTCATTGAACAGGTGGATCACGAAAGATCACACATATAATAAGTGGAAGTGGAGTGGATAATATAATTATAAAAATCCCTCCGATGTAATACCATATTATTGGTATGTATTTTATTGAGAGATTCTCTAGTATGCCTTGACGAGTGAAAGTTTGGGTATGGATAAAGTGCTATATAGAGATTTGTGTGTGTATGGCCATGGAGTTGGTCCTCCATGTTGAATGAAGGATTGGGTTAGATATTAGGGGGTCATGAACCCGTTTTAAACAACTGGTATGAATACACTGATAAATAGACGTGCAATACGGGGGGACAAATCCTGTTAGGATGCTTTATATGAGGTTGGATGGGACAGTAGTACCGTATGGACACTGTTATTAATATATGTATTTGATAAAAAGTTTTGAAGGAACGAACTAAATAATTGAATTAATTGTAAGTACTAGAGTGAAGGTTCATGTATGTGTATATGTTTATATTATGTGTCTCTCCTTTAGATTAATGGGGGGAGCTACATATAAAAAATGTTTTTTTTAAATGTTAGTAGAAAGATCTCTGGAAGGCAATGAGTATAATTATGTTGTGTATACATGCAAATATAAAAAATATATATTTATTTTGTGTTTCTTGTTTAATTAGGTGTTTTAAAAATCTTAAATTTTGAGCGAGAGACAAGCTCTATGTAGATCCTGATGAAGGTGGTATTCCAATAATATACAACCACCGAAACGCGTCAACGCTTGTATTTATATAGTTGGTTATATCCAGGAACTGCCACGTCGAATTCAACCAAGAAGTGAATAGACCAATTGTTTTATATATGAGATTCCAGTTGGGAATAACCCTCACTTGATGAATTTGATTGTTTTCACACATTTGTTTTTTGTCTCTCATAAAAGGTCTCTTTCTATATGTTTTTATTATGTTTTTTAATATGATTTTTCTATGTGTTTTTAACTGTATGTACTACTGTAAATTTTGCAGTTATTTAAATTTCTTTATGTACTACAAATAAATGTTCAATTTGCCTTTTGAATTGTGAGCTCTTTATCTTTGTAACATACCCAGTTGTCTTTTTGGGTTCAAATCTATAGCCAGTAGGTGATGAATATGTGAAGTTGAGTGATCCTATAGTGTGTATTCCTGAGCATAGTTTGGGTGAATGTGGTGATCCAAGAGAGTCCTTTCTTTTCCTTTACTTGTGGTACCCTGTCTCTTGGCAAGTGGGGTTGCTCCCTATATTTTATATACAACTTCACCCTAAGATGCCTGCCGAGGGGACTGGCGCCCCAGGGTACGTTAATACATAATAAGCCACTCTGGACACTTCGGCCAGGGCTCTAATGGAAAGCTACTGACTTGAGCCGGGCATGAAAAAAGGAGGTACAGTAAAATGAGCCAGCACCTGCCAGGGGGTGCACCATCAGTACTCAAGGCCACTGTGCCGAGTCTCAGC
The DNA here is from genome assembly GCF_964204655.1 of Triturus cristatus. Lineage (NCBI taxonomy): Eukaryota > Metazoa > Chordata > Amphibia > Caudata > Salamandridae > Triturus > Triturus cristatus. Next base: position 214,704,286 of record NC_140585.1, on the reverse strand, counting down.
GTCTACTAATGTGGGAGCAGAGCCACATGTAGAGATCGGAATGTGAAAACAGAATAACAGTTCATTAGCCTTGAACAGGGGAAAAATATTAACAAAGTACAGTGTTTTGCTGAGACAAGCGAGTTAGAAAATAAGGCCTAATACGAACACAGCCTAAACAGTCTTCCAGTGATTGCGAAATATAAAATGGAGTCACACTGGCTAACTAAAGCTTACATGCGGCATGGATAACTCAGTGGGTTACATAACGTGAATACAAATGGTGTCCATTTAGCCACACATTGCTATCCTAATATAGTACAACGAGTGCATGATGGAAAGGGGGAATTTCAAATCTAACAGACCCTCCTTTTAGCGTGTTTGGCTAAAAAGCTTTATTGCTATACGGCAGGGTCTTTACAATTCTAAATAGGGAGAGAGGAATTGCATAGTCATTCATTGGTCAAGGCGAAAACAAAGCAAATGCAAGTATCAAAGAAATTCTGTTCAATATTCGAATATTCCCTCATCTATCTGAATAATTGACTGAATCTCTTGCATCATCATGGAGAGACTTTGGGATCACATCCTGAGAATCTAGGAGTAGGGGTAAGCTTAGTCACACAGTAAGTGCAGCACACCGGGAGGCAGTAAATACAGAGGCAACAGGTAAAGATGACACATGCAATACCTATTAAGATGAGTAGTATCTTCCAACCCCATGATGTCAATAGTCCCCAGAACCATTCTGTGAGGGACCATGAACCATTGTCTTCATGAATTTCTGATGCAAGTCTGTATAATTTCTGTATTGCAGAGTAGACAGTGGGAGCACTGTCTGGGATATAGACGCAGCAGCTGCTGCCGATGACACAACAGGCTCCACCCCTGTCAGTTAAGATATCATCTAAAACCATCTGGTTTTGAAGTGAGACGAGTCTCGTTGCCTGGAGCTCGACTGTAATATTGGTCAGTATACCTGCAGTAGTATTAATGACTCCCTTGACTACTCTGGCCAGATGTCGAATATTGCGGCTATTAAACATGGGACCCCAGAACGGTATGAAGCCCTACATTATGTAAGTAAACTGCTGCAAGGAAGTATCTGCCTGGTCAATATCGTCTGGATTGACAGACCTCTTAAATCGGAGATCTGGGACATTGTACGCTGCAAGCGATGAGTTTTGTGATAGTTGGGAGGAGCTAAATAGACTCGGGGAAGGAGGTAAGACAGGTAGCATCGCCCAGACCATCCCCCAGGTAACCACACATAACCACGATCACCACAAACAAAATAAACATTGGGTGGTGGGATTAATAGCGGACATTTGGGAATTCTCAAGAGGGAGGTGGAGTTATATCTACCATTCCCCACCTCTATATTCCCCATCACTTGGACACAAAAGAGAGCCAGTACATCTACAACCGCCAGGGGTATGGGCTTATCCTCAGTGACATTGCGACTTTGGAAGGATTTGTAATATTCAGATATATTGAACTGCAAGAGCCTGTCTGTATCCATTCCTGTTCTGTTGGTCTTTCTACCTCGATCTGCCGCTCTTAGGCTGGAACTCGTGAATACTCAATCAAATTGCCCATCTCCATGGGAAACACCAGGTGGGGATCTATGCTGAGAATACACATTCAGTGTCAGAGAACGGGAACTGATGCTCCTGTGTTCGAAAGAGTCAGGCTGGGAGAATGAGCGGACCAAACTAAGTAAGGTGAACCAATCCTCACAGCGATTAACATAGTACAGAGGCATAGGCAGCAAGTTCTCCCTTTTAATGTGTGACAGAAGGTAACAACCCACATACCCAACATTTCATTGTGTTATAAACAGCATGTGTTTGATGCAGCCTCTGAATAAAAACATTATCCTTATTGGATTTTCGGTGTTCTTCTTTGTGAGCTGCTAAGCTACCAATAATATGCTCCGGAGGTGCCGGTGTAGTCCTTATCCAAGCATGCACAGGATATTTCTCCTCCAGGAAAAACAGCACCCCAAATACAAATATCAGAGAGCAAAATTATTATCACAAACACTATTTTAGTCTTGGGGGACCAAGAGGACCAAACAGGACCATGTGGAGCGGGGCGCGGAGCCGCAATGGGCTGCTCCTCATCGGAATGGGATGAAAAAGGGATACTTTTTAGGAAATGTTTTTTAGAATTGGAACCACAATATAACCGACCAGAGGGGTATTCTTCTTTCCTGTGTCTGTTATGAGCCTCACGGGAAGGCTCCTATCATCCATCAAGCACTCCCACGGAGAAGCTGCAGGATCGCAGCCCTTGCTGGAACACAAACGCGGCCCTTAATGAGAAATAAATCCTTCTTCTTTCAGGATAGGGCAACCTTTCTACAGGGCAAATACCCTCAGCGATCCTGTCCAGTGTCCAGGGCAGTGCACCAATGTTCTTTACTCTAATCTAAAACAGGCACCAGAGACACAGCGCCTACATCCTAAACTCAAGTCCTTCCCTAACTCCTGTATTGCCCTGCTGGTGCATTGTCCTTTCGTCAGGGCCGCAGATTGTACCTGGTACACCCAGGCTCCTCTTCATTCACAAACAGAGGCAAGAACGCAGATTCAGCTGGGGATCAGGACTCAGGTTGTTGTACTCCAGGAGCTGGAGCATCCAGGTGGGCCTTATCTCAGGGGTAATTGCCTCGAATAAGGCCTCGTCACTCTCCTTGTCTGTCTGCGCCCCTCTCAGCCGGGCGTCAGAAAAAGGCACAAAGCGGGAAACCAGCTCACCTTCCTGGTTAGTGATCCCGTCTCGAACCCAGATGTCGTAGGGGAGTGGGAGGGGCACCTTTTTTATGTGGGAGGCATGCGCCCAGTGCTTTTGGCCTTCGAGCTTGACAGCCGTACGGGTGGCCAGGAGCACCAGCGTAGGTTCTTTCCACCTCGGCTCCAGACAGGTTTTGTGCTGTAAATGGCGAATCATAACATAATCTCCGGGCTGTATCCGATGTCCAGGCCCCTCTGGTACCAGTTGCAGAGTGGTGTGTATCTGTAGGTGGACAAAACAAAGATCTTTAGACAATTGGTACAAGTACTCTATCAAAAGAGGGTACTCTATCAAGGAGAAACGCTTAGGCATTGGGACGCCCCAGACTTCATAGGGTGACAGTCCTGTCCTAGAATGCACTGTCACTCTCGTGGACAACATTGCTAAAGGCAATGCATCTGGCCATTGCAACCCTGTACTTTCATACATTTTTGCTAGCTTCAGCTTGAGAGTACCATTCTACTTTTCGACAAGGCCTGAGGATTGGGGATGTTTCGCTGCATGAAATTTGTGCATAATTTGTAAGCCCTTACACACCAGATCAATGACTTTGACATTGAAATGGCTCCCATTGTCACTCCAAATCACTCGTGGCAATCCGTAGCTTGGTAAGTACTATTTCAAAAGTGCCTTCGCCATGGCCATGGCAGTATTCTCTTTAGTGGGGTAGGCCTCAATCCATCTACTGAATGCACTAACTACCACTAGTACATATTTCAGGTTATTCACTCGTTCCATTTCGATAAAATCGATCAGGAGAACCTTGAAAGGGAAGTAAGGCGGTCCAAAATTACCAGCAGGTGTCGGAGTGCCCTTCCCAGGATTGTGTTTTAGACAAATAGTACAGTGTTTCACCAAATGTACAGCAACCTTAGGGATATTATCATTCTGCCATACTGGGTCTAGTAGTTTGCATATTCCTTAGGCACTAATGTGCGCCGGGCCATGAGCAACTACAGGGAGGACTAAAGCATTGGGCAACAGCCATCTCTGCTTTCCTGACAGATCAGTCCAACACCCATTCTCTTCCAAGCGTCCTGTCCTCTCCTCCCACATTTCCAGCTCATCTACAGTCGCCTCTCCCTGGATTTCCTTCACACTTTTCACTGTATTCTCAAACATCCCGTTGTCTGGAACCCATCTATCAGGACCACCCACAAACATCTTATTCATCTTTGATCTAGCTGTCTTCTTAGCCGTTTGGTCTGCAAAGGAATTACCTCTACCAACATTATCTGTGATAGCTCTATGGGCTCTGCATTTTAATATAGCCAACTTAGCAGGAAGTGTCAATGCTGATAACAATCTAAGTATTAGTGGACCATGCTGTATCCGATGCCCGTGTGAGGTCAGGAGCCCTCTCTCTGCCCAGAGGCACCCAAACTTATGGGCCACACCGAAGGCATGCTGGCTGTCAGTGTAGACATTAACAGCCTGTCCCTCATTCAATTCACAGGCCCTCAGAAGGGTGACTAACTATGCTGCTTGGGCCAACTGGTATGGAATGCTAGATGTCTCAACTACAGTGTGTAGCGTGGTGATTGCATAGGCTGCAGTGGTGGTGTCATCCGGCAATTTTAAACAAGTGACATCAACATATAGTTCCCCTTGGGGATCAGATAAGGGAACATCAGTCAGGTCTACCCGTCCCTTTGTTTCCTCCTCAGTCCGAAATAAACAATCATGGACACCATTGTCCTTTTCTCCTGAATGGAGGGGTAGTAATGTGGTTGGGTTCAAAGTAGCGCATCTTTTAATGGTAATGTGCGGAGCAAATAATGTTAGCTTATATCTAGTGAGAAATGCACTGGTGAGGTGCTACGTCTTTGTCTTGTTCAAAAGCGTATCCACAGCATGAGGTATCATGACTGTGAGGTCAGTATCAAGAACGAGCCCTACCGATTGTCTGACAGATACTGCCGCTGCTGCGGCAGCTCTCAGACAGCTGGGGCGCGCTCTGGTGACATTATCCAAAATGGCAGAGAAGTAAGCGCAGGATCTCTGCTTACCAACAAAACCCTGTGTTAGTACAGACAGTGCGCAACCTCTGCCTCATGTACATAGAGCACAAAAGGCTTCTGGTAGTCAGGAGTACCAAGCACAGGAGTAGAGCAAAGAGCAGTATTTAATTGTTCAAAAGCTTGCTGGAATGCAGGTGTCCAAGGCAAAGGCTCATGCACATCTTTGGTAGTGAGGTAAAGAAGGGGTTGTGTTAGTAAGGAAAAATTCAGGAACCAGTGGCGACAATATAAAGTTATCCCCAGGAACGCACGTACCTCACGTTTGGTCTTAGAAACAGGCATGTTAGTGATAGCAGCTATGCGTTCAGGTGTCAGTCTGCGACCCTCCTTTGGCAGTAGGTGACCTAAGTAGGTGAGCTCCTGTCGACAATATTGCAATTTCGAATGGGACATCTTGTGTCTGTGGGTGCCAAATGTAGCAGTAATTTAACTGTGGCGTCTTCACAGCCTGTTTCAGTGGCTGAGGCCACAAGGATATCGTCGAAATATTGCAGCAACACATTACCAGAGGGAAGTTCCAAAGAATCCAATTGTGTTTTCAAAGCCTAAATATAAATACTGGGGCTTTCTGTATAGCCTTGTGGAGCACATCAGAATCTAAAGCTCCGACCGGCTATTGCAAATACAAACAGATAGCAGCTATCTGGGTGGATTGGTATGCTAAAGAAAGTGTTGTTTAAATCGATCACTGAGAAGAATTTAGCGGTCGAGGAAATCATGGTCAGGATTGTGGTGATGTCAGGTACCACAGGATACTAGAGAACCGATAATTTATTGACCTCTCTGAGATCAATAACAAAACGATACAGATCGGAATGGGTGTCAGAGCAGTCCAAGGGTGCCTTCTTAAGAATAGGAAGAATAGGGCTATTACACACATTCGCTGCTGTCTCTTCAACCACCCCTGACTTAATCAATTACTGTATTATTTGCAATAAGGCCTTTTCTCCTGCCTGGGATATCTTGTATTGGTGAATTCAGGGCAGTCTGGCATTATCCTTTATCTGTATAGAGACTGGCGGGATCTGAAGCAGCCTCACATCTGTATCACCTGTAGCACAAAATATGCATGGCACATCTTGGAACTCGGGAGGGAGGGGGTCTTCCTTTGCAAAGCATTGTTTGGCATAGTCGACTCATGGGCCAACAGTCATGTAAACGCCGTCTGGGGAACAATAAATTGTTGTATGCAATCTTTTTAACAGATCCAGTCCGAATAGATTCTCCCCGCAATTTGACGTTAGTAGAAATGGTGAGTCAACTGTAAAGGAGCCGATAGTCAAAGCAAGAGGCTTGGAAATGGGGCTAACAACTGGTACGCCTGAGAAACCCACCGAAACATTATTTTGGCCAGACAGAGCTTCCCCCGGGACCAGTGAACGGGAAACAGAGCTATTCATAGCCCCTGTATCAACTAGAAATTTCTCGGGGGTACCTTGTAAATCTGCAGTCACGTATGGTCCGCGCTGATCTACAGGCACCGGAACTGGTCACCCCGTCACTTCATCCATATCATAGTCGTTGTGGTAGTACTGGCTTCCCTGAGGGTCGTCAAAGTAATTCCCGCTCTGTCTGCTGTAAGACGCATCCTCTGACTGCATCCCCCCTTGGCCTCCTCCCCCTCGCCCTCTCCCTCCAAAACCCTGATCTCTCGGGCCCCACCTCTCTGCAACAATTCCGGACACTCGTTCCGCCAATATACCTCCTTTTTACAGTACACACATTGGTTGGGTCCCATGGGGACACCTGAAGCCCCACCCCTGTTAGATCGGGGTGGCTGTAGACCCAAACCCGGACCTTGTCCTCTACCGCTTCCTCTCGCAACTTGCTGCATCAGCACCCTCATCTTCAAATCCTTCGACTTCTTCTCTCCCTTTTCCTTGTCCTCATTCTCTCTATGCTCATAATAGTGTGGCCATACTCAATATTACTCATGGAGACAAGGTTGTCCAAGTACTTTCCGAAGCCTGCAACCTAGTGGCAAACTCAGGGAGTAAGTTAGTGACTAATCTGTTCACAAACAAGCGGACACCATCCTCCTGTGACAAATCCTGGCTGCTAAAATCTAGGAACACCCCTTCAATTCTGGTAAAGAAATCCAAAACACTCTTGTCCTTCTTCTGACGACACACAGTCAACTTATCTCAATCCACTCTTTTCGGTGGGATAAGGGAGTGCATGTAGGCAATAATACGCCCCGAAAAGGCTAATAACTCTGCCTTTGGCTTCTAACCGTGCTTGCGCTCCTTATCCCATGCTCTAATCTTGTCCCATGTGCCACCCAACTCCAGGAGAGTGTCCTGCATGTGGACCTGTCTCCATATACCTACTGGTACTAACAAGCCGAAAAATAACTGTATGTCAACTAATGCCATCACTGTGGAGGAGGCCGCATCTGTCATTTCTTTATACTATGCAGTAGGGTTTTTCCTTCGGTCCGGTAACTGGCTCTTTAGAGAAAAGACCTCACACCATTTCCAAGGAGTATAGATTCATTGCTCCTGGAAACGAGCATCGACTCACGGTCTGATTACTGTATCCATAGAGTCGCGCAATTCTGGTATATCAGGATGATAAATTGGATAGACTTCCCTCATGGGGTGCTGCGTTCCTAGCATTGGAACCTTCTGAAGTAACCTGCCTCGGTAACCCACCAACGTAGTCACATTGCTGAAAACCTCATTCAGGGCCATGTCTGTAACATATTCTCGGTCTCCTATGTCATTGATAACCTGCAGTGCGGTACCCGGAAAAAACACTGTTCCAACAATTCTATCAGTGTGGCTGACATGTGCTTAAGGGCATGCTGCTGTATAAAGGGCTCATAATCTCTCATCACACTCCACACATCCTCCAGACTGTAGATCAGGTACTGGGCCCATTGAGCTGCCTGATTCACCACCATCTGTTTCTCCTCAGTACACACAGCAGAGCGCATCAACACTTTCTCCATGCGGTCTTGCACTGCTGCCCAATTGGCTCCAGGAATTCCATGTGCAGGTATCTCAGTATTCAACGGTGTTTGTGGTGTCAAACTCGCAGGGGAAAGGATAGATGCAGAGACAGGCAACATCATGTAGGGGGATAGAGTTGTAGGTGTAAACGGAAGCAAAGTGAACGAGGTGGAGCCAAGGGACGGGTCAGTAGAGTGAAGAGACAGGACATAGGAAGTGACAGTGTCCGCTCCTGTGGCTGATGGGAATACGAGGGAGGCAAGTGGGGCTGGGGCTGAGGTCGCAGAAACAAATGGAACTGGGGCCGAGGCAGCAGTACCAGAAGCATTAGAGGGAGCCACCCAGGAGGTTGGGGACGGAGATATGGAGACCGTAGGATATATCTGATGTGGGGCATAGGGTGGCGGGGGCGAGAGTCCAAGAACTAATCAACCACCTCATCTCCTTCCTCCCTGGCAACATAACTTTTGTCAGTCTGCAGCCTAAACTTCCTATCTGTGCACTCTATACCTTTTGTCTGTCTTTTCCCTTTTGTAGGCTACTGCCTTCTGTGTAATAGTTTGTGTCTGCTTTCTTTGAACCTTTTTCTCTGCTCGCATGCGTTGCTGCTTTGCTTCTTTCTGCCATACTCTCAAAGAATCAAACATGGACTGCCTACTCCTCTTACCAAACAATTTGTCCTGCAGAAAATGTATCTTTGTTAATCAAATGAGCCATTGCAACTCAGCATTGTCCCTCGTATATTTATTCCACAATGTGCTAAACATAATAGGGCCAATACCATGCTTGACATATATGTCAAAGTTCGGGGTACCCTCCCTCCGGAGGTACGGGTTGGCTCTCTTCCAACCGACTTACTTAAACAAGACATCTTAATATAAGACTTAATATAAGAAACATGCACTGACCCTAACGGACAACAGCACCAACAACAGCAGTAAAGGAAAAAATAAAATCACTCACAACTCAAAACCAACTATCCGGAGAACACAGTCGCTACTCACTCAACCAAGCATTTCACCAGTACCATCACCGGTTCCAGCCCACAGGCCCCACAGCACCGGGACACGCAAACAAATCACACATCAGCCCAGAGGATGCCTCGCATTCAGAACAACAGTCTAAAGACCGTACCAAGTTCAAGAGGACAGGCCTTAGCCCCAGACCTTTTTCAAAACGCAAGCTGAATTACCAATTGGTCTGTCAGACTACTCAAAAACACTCTGTGTCCTTTAGAAGGGTCCGCAAACCCACCAAGTACAACCCAAGACGGTATTAAAACCGTACCAAGACATAGCCCGTCGACTTGTGCCGTTCAAGCAAGGCAATTCAGAAACTGCAGACAAGACAGTCCGGAGACTGTATCAAGACTCATGCCAACCAAGAATGGTACAATTTTCCCAAGAACCAAGTTACTCACCTGGTGCACTCAGGTTGAGTCAAGTTATTCTCCGCTGCCGACTCTTCAGACCAAACGGTCAACTCCAAGGTTTTGCCTTCTCAGGACCCCAGCCGGTGACCACTAGCTGAGGATCCGCCTGATCCGAAGGGAGGGGCCTCTGCGAGAACCAAGCACGGTCTTATGGATGTAGGGCCCCGATCTGCCCAATCAACCAGACACCACCCCGGCCCCTGCATCCCGATTACAGGTGAGGGGGCCACACTTCCTGGGGTCCCTGTTCGGGCGCCAACTGACAACCACCTGCTATGCCTTCAGAAATGAAGAGTCAGTAAGACAGTAGAGAATATGAACTTACTTTATTCGACATGTACTCTGCAGAGGAGCCCAGTCAAGCCTTCACCCTAAGATGTCTGTTGAGGGGATTGGCGCCCAAGGGTATGCTAGTACATAATAAGCCCCTCTGGTGATTTTGGCCATGCGTCTAATGGAAAGTTACCGGCTTGAGCCGGGCATGAACAAAGGAGCTACAGAAAGATGAGCCAGCTCCTGCCAAAGGGGTGCACTATAAGTACTCAAGGCCACTGTGCCAAGACTCAGCATCTCCTAACGTGGGAGCAGAGCTACATGTAGAGATTGGAATGTGCAAACAGAATAACAGTTCATTAGAAAGTCGAGTTACAGCCTTGAACAGGGGAAAAATAATAACAAATTACGGTGTTCTGCTGAGGCAAGTGAGTTGGAAAATAAGACCTCATACGAACACAGTCTAAGCAGTCTTCCAGTGATTGCGAGATACAAAAGGGAGTCACACTAGATAACTGAAGCTTACATGTGGCGTGGATAACTCAGTGGGTTACATAACATGAATACAAATGGCATCTATTTAGCCACACATTGCTAACCTAATATAGCATAACTAGGCCTGGGCAGTGAACTTCGCTCTGTTCACGGAGTTTGCAGAGTTTTCTGCACTCCACACTCCGCAGAGCTCGCGGAGTGCAGAAAACTCTGCTTCGCGCTGTGCAGGGGAGTTTTTTCCCCGCTCACTATCGCGAACGGTAAGTTCGAGATCGCGAATGGTAAGTTTGCGAGCTGCTGTTCGGGCAGAATTCTTACCCTAGCTGCAGGAATACCAACACAAACTGCAGTTCGCACTGCGCTCCGCCACTCGCAGATCTTCGCAGATGTTTTTGATAACTTGGTGGAGTTCTGCATATCAAAACTGCGCGAACTACGCCTAGGCCTAAGAATAACGAGTGCCTGATGGGAAGGGGGAATTTCAAATCTAATACTACTCCCCGTCAAACTCTGGAAGTTGGACCTACAGAGTTTTTCGTGGGACGAACCTGGATGGCTAGGCCGGCTCGCGGTTGAAGGCAGGCGGCTTGGCTGACCAGGTTGAGTCGGTCCCCCTAAGGAGCTTTTTTTTCAAAGTTGCTCCAATGTTCTCTAAACTTCTGGAACTTCTTCCTGACGTTCCCCAAGGGGTCCCAAAGTGTCTCAAACTCATTCCAAGGGTCTGGAAGCTCCAAGGTCCTTGAAAGTTGAGGACTTCAGTTCCCACAATCCATTTGGACAAAACCCTTACAAATCCCTGTCCCCTCCTCTGTTTTCAGAACGTGAAACCGGATCAGCACTGTCTCTTTAAGGCTGCATCCTCAACAGACTCCTTCTCCATTCACGTGACTAGGTCAGGTGACCTGGTTGATTTCAAAGCGGAAGAAGGAGGAAGTATTCAGCGTTCGGGTGAAGCATCAGGAGTGCAGAAAACGGAACCGAGGGAAGATGGACCGTGTGTGCAGACCATCTTTGTGACCCCTAGGTTGGGAGACGTTCATCGACGAGGAGAAGCCCATACCGGAAGAGGAATGTCGGAACCCTCCCCGAGAAGAAGACGCAGAGAGGGAGCCGGACCCCATCCGGCGACGTGCAGACATGAGCCGCGGCACAGGAGGGTCGTGGCTTCACAAGGTACGGGGACACCTGGAGGCAGTGTGGAGCAGGGCGGCTGGGGACGCTAAAGAAGGGGTGTCAGGAGGGAAAGAGACCCAAGGATGCGCTCCTCCATACTAGCCACATACTGCACATAAACAATGCTGTTACTAAAAGCTGCGAGCAAAAACACTGGTGTTAGGTCACGTTGCTACCTCCTGTCACTCCCCTCCCCTGGAGTATTTGTTTCAAAACTAAACCATTTTCTTACGGTGTGTATTTTTTTATGTACAGCGAGACCATTACCCCTGACAGCCCTGAACAGAGAGACAAGGCAGAAGTCTCCCCACTCTCTGATGGAAGAGAGAGAAGATGCCTGATCACGACAAGGGCTTCATACAATCACCGTATGTAAAAGTTATAAACCCCTACTTGTAATTGAGGAAATAAAGAGATGTGCACTAACTCTATCCTCGTGTCCCAGTCTGCTTCTCCACCGTGCCACAGCACCCCAACCGGGAAGGACCAAAAACCTTTAGCAAGGCCAGACCAGCCTTTTTGCAATGTTTTAACAGCCGGAACAAGCTTGGCATCTCGTGAAGCAAGCCCCCAATCAGCGACAGCCACAGCAGCCCTGCAACCGATGGATCTAGTTCCACTTCAACTAGAATCTGGACAAGAGCCTGGTGCTGGGGGCCCCCATGGCCGCAATAAGCGGCCCCAAGCAGGACACTCTACAACCAAACAATGAAGCCAAAGCTAAGGATAAATTTTGGCAGTGCCCGCCCCACAAAGGGCAAAGCGGCCCTAACACCAGGCTCACTAATAGTGGTCCAAGAGGTCATTCTCACCCCAAGGTATCCCAGTACTGGACATCACGACAGCTCGAATAGGAGCAATATACTCTGCCTCTTCAAACATCTGGCCACCCTAGAACAGATACAAATGGGAGATATAGAATGGGTGAAATTCCTGAGCATGAAGGAGGACACACACGGCGACTCAATTGTGGTGGGTTTGAAACGCATAAAAATACAACAAGCCATTGTGAACAACTCTACACAACTTGCAGAGTGGGGCATTGATGTCCAGACGCTGCCGTATCTAAAATACCTATGTTTTGGCACCGGATAACAGGCGAAAGGCCCCACAAGGGTCCCATAATTTTGAACAAACCTTCTATAATACCCTGTCAGTCCCAGAAATGCACTGACCTGAGTCCGGGTAACAGGAGGTGTCCAATCCAAAATAGTTTGGCTTTTAGCTTGGAGAGGCTGTACATGGCTCCCACTTACCAGGTGGCCCAGTTACACCACAGAACTCTGCCTATTTGGTACTTACTTGCCTTAATAGTAAGGCCTGCCTGCTTCATAGCCTGAAGCACTTCCCTTATTTGGCTTAAGTGATCCCCCAGGTAGAACTGTATAGAGCAATATCATCCAGGTCAGCTGCACTGAACTGTTCCAACCCAGACAAGACCCATTTCACCAACCTTTGGAAGGTGGCAGGTGCATTCTTTAAGCCAAAGGGCATTACCTTAAACTGATAATGTCCCTGTGGTGTGGAGAATGCTGACCTCTCCTTTGCTCCATCAGTGAGGGCAATCTGCCAGTAACCTGAAGTCAAATCAAAAGTACTCAGGTGCTTAGCAGCCCCTAACCTGTCAATGAGCTCATGAGCTCTAGGTATAGGGTGAGTGTTAGACTTTGTGACTGCATTCAATCATCTGTAGTCCACACAGAACCGTAACTCCTTGGGTCTCCTCTGATGATTAGGTTTAGGTACCAGCACCACTGGACTGGCCCATGGACTCTCGGACGGTTCAATTACTCCCAGTTCCATTATCTTAGCAACCTCAGCTTTAATGCTAGCTCTGACATGGTCAGACAGGATGTACAGTTTAGTTTTTGACAGGTAAGCTGTCACCAGTGTCAATGCGGTGCACGCCCCACTCAGTGATGCCTGGGGTCAAAGAGAACAGGCCAGCACTCTGCTCCAGCATGAGCTTACAGTCTCTGTGCTGCTGGTCTGTCAACTTGGGAGAGATTATCACCCCCTCCACTGACCCATCTTGCACATTAGTGGAGAGGAGGTCGGGCACTGGCTCAGTTTCCTCCTCCGCACCCTCATCAGTGACCAGTAACATGTTCATATCTGCCCTGTCATGGTGGGGTTTTAATCTATTCATATGCAGCATCCTATAAGGGTTCCTGGGGGTGCCATAGTCAGCCAAATAGGTAACCTCACCCTTCTTTTCTAAGATTGGATAGGGCCCACTCCACTTGTCATGGAGGGCCCTGGGGACCACAGGCTCGAACACCCACACCAGTTGTCCTGGAGCATACTCAGGCATAGTAGCCTTCTGATCATACCAGTGCTTCATGAGTTCCTGGCTGGCCTCCAGTTTCCGGTTTTCCTTGTACATGTACTCTGCCATTCTGGATCTCAGGCCTAGCTCCATAGTCAAGCACATTGTCCTTTGCCTCTTTAAGAGGCTTCTCTAAAGATTCTCTCAGCAGGCTCAATGGCCCCCTCACAGGGTGTCCAAACAACAACTCAAAGGGACTGAAACCACCCCCTTTCTGTGGCACCTCCCTGTAGGTAAACAGTAAGCATGGGAGGAGAACATCCCATCTCCTCCTGAGTTTCTCTGACAACCCATTTATCATGGTCTTCAGGGTTTTGTTGAATATCTCAACAAGACCATTTGCTAGTGGGTGATAGGGGTGGTAAACTTGTAGTTGACACCACACTCATCCCACATAGTAGTCAGAGAGCTGGACAGGAAGCTTATGCCCCTATCTGACACCACCTCTTTTAGAAAACTGACTCTGGTGAACACACCAAGCAGTGCTCTAGCCACTGCAGGAGCACCAATGATTCTAAGAGGGATTGCTTCATGGTACCTAGTGCCATGGTCCACTACCACTAAGATATACCTATTCCCTGATGCAGTAGGTGGGTCCAGGGGACCAACAATGTCCATCCCCACCCTTTCAAAAGGAACCACAACCACTGGCAGTGGTATTAGGGGAGCCTTTGTCTTGCCTCCTGCCTTGCCACTGGCCTGACAGGGGACACAGGAGCTGAAAAACTCCTTTACCTTTTCAGACTTATTGGGCCAGTTGAAATGGTTCACCAACCTGTTCCATGTCTTTGTCTGTACCAAATGCCCTGCCAAAGGGATATCATGACCCAAATTCAGGATGAACTCTCTGTACTTCTGGGGCACCACCAACCTCCTGGTGGCCCCCTCCTTGAGGTTTCTGGCCTCAGTATAAAGCAGACCATCTTCCCAGTAGAGCTTGTGAAACCCAATGTCATCCCCCTCCTCCTGCTTAGAAGCAATCCGCCTCAAGCTCTCAAGGGTGGGACAGTCTCTCTGTCCCTTACTGAACTCCTCTCTGGAGAGTCCACCTGCTCCTGTCAACTCTGCCAAATCTGATAGCTCTGGCAGGGATGCAGTCCCTCCCTTAGAGGCCAGATCCTCCCAATCAGGGTTAGATTCTCCCTGCACCTCTGGAGTTCCCTGGGCTGGCTCACTATGCCCAGTACCCTTGTCCTTGGATGCTTGGCCCTTTATTCCAGGGTCCAACTGTCCAGCCCCTCCCTTTTGGCTAGTCTGTGACCTAGTCACAGCATGTACCCACTCAAAAGTTTTGTTCCAAGGCAATTTAGAGGATTTTTATAATCTTCATTCACTTTACTGAAAGGTGTTCTTTTAACCACAAGTTGTCATCCGCGCCGCTGAGCACCAAATGTTGAAACGTGGATTATTGGTAGGGGCAAATGTAGGTCTGCCTCTGGCAATAAGGCCACTAACAAAGTAAAGGGCTCAGAATCAGTCTTAAATAATTATTCCCATGCTCAACCATTTGTAGCTTGGATACGAGCAGGCAGGCTTAACTTCAAAGACAGGTATGTAAAGCACTTAAAAACACCAATTCAGTAAATAATTGCATAATAAAAATCCAACAACAATTTATAAAAATAGGAAATATATTTATTTGTAAAATGACAATAAAACGGCAACAACCCAATGTATGGAACCGAAGATAGGATTTTTTAAAGATGTATCACTCTATAGCACTTAGAAACATATAGCACCATATTAGGACAACGGAAGGACGGGCCCTCTAGGGCCACGCGGGTTCTTACTACCACCTGCAATGCCTTCCAAAAATGAAGAGTCGGTCAGACAGTAGAGAATGAAAACTTACATTTATTCAGTTATATACTCTGCAGAGGAGCCAAGTCAGACTTTCACCCTCAGATGTCTGCCAAGTGTTGCTTATCCTGGCGCTGGAACCACTGCTGCACAGACTCCGTTCTTTGTCAAGCTGTAAGGGGATAATGCGAGGCTGTGCGTCTCACACTGTTTTAGCTCAGGCAGATGATCTCATTCTTTATATCAAAGACATGGATGCAGACCCTCATCCAATGCCCTCCATCTTTGTGTCAGTCGTATGCCTATTTCTTTGATAGCTCTGTGAGGAGCGGTCAATTTCCGTTCGGCCCCTGGACCTTTCACATAGCGCCTGATACTTTTAAATATCTCGGAATACAGATCTACCGCGATGCCACGGATCTCCTAGATGGCAACCTAACACGTGCGATTACTGCTCTCAAATCTCAGATCCACTTCTGGATCTCGCTGCCCTTATCGGTGGCAGGCCGAGTAGCTATCACTAAAATGGTGCTACTGCCGAGGCTACTTTATTACTTCACCAATCTACCTATACTTGTACCCTCAAAGATTTTTTAAGTATTGAACTCTTTATTGATAAAACTAGTCTGGGGCTAAGGGCGTAGATGCATCAGCCTGGCGAAACTACAATTAACCACGAAATAAGGGGGGATGAGAGTACCGGATTTGGGCGCATATTGGTGCTAGCCAACTGCAGTGGCTGGCATATTGGCTTGCAGGACGTAATTTACAAAAATTGGATATGTCACTGCGGGATAGAGACAAGGGGGTCATCCACAGGCTCTTACTACCTCAGGCTTTCCTACCGACATCGACACCCCACTTACTCAGGATAGCCATTACTTCCTGGAGGAGTGCAGTGAAGTACACTGGACGGATGCACTGTATGCTCCCACCATTCCGCTGCTAGGTGTCCCCACACAAACGGGACTGGTCACTAACCGTGCTCTACAGGCATGGGCTGATGGGGGCATTACCACAATAGGAGAGTTCTTTTCTGAGGGTGTATTAATGAGACATGCAATTTTTATACGTGTACATGGTGCCCCGATACACTGTTCCTCCTGCATGCACATATATCCAGATATATACGCACTACATGGTCACCAGAGGATACAGAACCAACCACGAACACGCTACTTACCATGCAGTACCTAACGGGACATGGGGCGCGCCTGACAAAGTGGTTGACACACAGGATTTGGACTGAAACGACGATCTCATTACGACCATTGCGCGAAAAATGGGAAGTGGATGTGGGCCGCGAATTTACAGACAAGGAATGGGACACTATACTGGGATACCCCAAAAAGGTGTCTTGTAAGCCTAAATTAAAATTATTCAAGTGATGTTACTCCAGAGAGCTTATTTAACCACACGCAGATTGGGTGCTATGTTTCCAGGAGCAAGTGATACCTGCCCGCGTTGCTATGCACCCAACACAGGGCTGATACACATGGTATGGGACTGCCCTAGGCTGGGACACTACTGGACGACGGTATGCAAAATAATTACGGATATAGCCCTGGTGCGTCATAACGACACATTGGAATACTGTATACTGGGACTAGAACCCCGTGTAAAGAAGGGTAATCCCACTAATCGATTTGCTAATCTTGCGCTTCTTCTAGCTAAAAGAGCCATAACCACACGATGGAAAGCCGCTAGGGCTCCGTCCCTATAGGAGTGGCATATGGAAGTAATGAGATGGGGTAGAGCGGAGGGAGCTGAACTAACGAGAGGGGAGTATAGAGGCCTACGGAAAACACTGATATCGATGAGCTGGAATGCAATGATGGAGGAATATGCAGCGATAGATATATTATCATACTAAGGAATCACAACACCATCAGTTGGGATCGTAGACCACTGACATGGGACACACAAGCGCCTTACAGCATCAGTGGGAGTTATTATTTAATATAGCAGGAATGCAAAGTACACCTAGGACAGACTGTGGAACTGAGATATACACAAATTTCAGATTTGGACATGCGTAAGTGTTACTATAGACACTCGTATATGGGGAAAGGGAGGGTTGGGTAAGTTTTTGTTAGGATGATATAGATGTGATAGGACATGATAGATTTAATTAACCATGATATATTATGCTGGACTTCTGAGGTAGGCGAGAATGCTGTAAGCTATTCGTAATGGCCTACCAGTAGAGACTCATTCAACGGTTCAGGACTTGTATTCAATGACATATGGGGACTCTCATAGACCTTCTGCAATGTGAATGTATACTCTTCTAATTTGGTTGTAAACATATGTAACTATGCCATGTATCAGTATGTTCATGTCTCATTCTACGATGTCTACATCATTGCTGTGAAAATCAATTACAAAATGTTTTTTTTAAAAAGATGTCTGCCAAGGGGATTGACTACCCAGGGTATGGTAATACATAATAAACCCTTCTGGAGACTTCAGTCATGCCTCTGATGGAAAATCACCGACTTGAGCTCGGCATGAACAAAGGAGGTACACAGAGATGGGCTAGCACCTGCCAGAGGGGTGCACTATCAGTATTTCAAGGCCACTGTGCAGAGTCTCAGCTTAGTCTCCTAACGTGGGAGCAGAACTACATGCAGAGATTGGAATGAGCAAAGAGAAGAACAGTTCATTAGCAAGTCGAGTTACAGCCTTGAACAAATGAGGATAATAACAAAGTACAGTTTTCTGCGGAGGCAAGCAAGTTAGGGAAGTAAGACCTACTGTGAGGACAGTCTAAGCAGTCTTCTAGTGGTTACGAAATACAAAATAGAGTCACAGGGGCTAACTAAAGCCTACATGCAGCGACAATAACGCAGTGGGTTGCAAAACGTAAATACAAATAGCATCTATTTTAGCCACACATTGCTAACTTAACACAACATAATGAGTGCATTGTGGGTAAGGGATTTTCAAATCTAACACATCTGGTCACGATAGACCGTCTCAAAGTCAAAGTTTCAGGCTGACCGCGATGGAGCCCTGAGCAGCTACCCCTCGTGGTAGGTCCAGGTCACAGTTTTTACCTTCGGACTTAGAAACTTTTCTGGAGCTTGATGCTCTATACCAGGTCGGATTCGGTGAGGGTTCGCCTGTCTCAGATTTCTTCTACTCCCGGTCAAACTCTGAAAGTACGACGTACTGAGCTTTTAGCGGGATGAACCTGGATGGCTTGGCTGGCTCGAGGTTGAAGGCAGGTGGCTTGGCTGACCAGGTTGAGTCGGTCCCTCTATGGAGCTTTTTTTCAAAGTTGCTCCATAGTTCTCCAAACTCCTGGAACTTCTTCCGGAAGTCCCTCAGGGTGTCCCAAAGTGTCTCAAGCTCACTCCAAGGGTCTGGAAGCTCCAAGATGGTCCTTGAAAGTTGAGGACTTCAGTATCCAGAATCTACTTGGACAAAACCCTTACAACTCCCCTGGTAGTTCCACAGGTTGAGGATCCTTGGTGGTGATGTTCCAGGTGAGCTCTGTTAACCAGTAACTTGCAGGGAGTCCACTATTTAGTTCTTTTACAGTAAGGTAATTCACAGGGCTGTAGTTTCAGCTGGTGCAGTCTTCAGGGGGCAGGCCTTAGAATTTTCACCCCAACTTCTCAGCATGGCAACGTCTTGCTTTCTTAAGTTTCCAGCAACAAATCTGAGGGGCTCTGCCCCTCTCCGATACTTATTCCAAGTTCTCTGGATCAAGCAGGAGGTCACTCCTGACCAATGGGATCAGGGCAACTCCCCAAGGATATGACCACATCCTGTAGAGTGTGGCATTAGTTTGTCCCAGAGTGCACCAAATCTTCCAGATTCATAATGGTTTTCCAGCAGGGAGGGAAGAGCTGGCTAAACACAACCCTAGGATGGCTACTTTCCATAGCCTCTCCCCCTTGCATCTGCTCCTTCTTTCCTTAATCCTAGCTCTGGCTTTGGGTCAAGAGAGTAGAGTTGTAAATGGCACTGAGGCCGTCCCCTTCCCTTTGAAGACCATGGTTTACGACTCCTCCCCCCGCTCTGGCATTCCTGTGTAGCAGCATACTGCCCTCCCAGCAGAGCTGGTTAACCCCAGAGGCTCTTTATCACCTCTACAAGGCAGCCTGGCTAATCCACTTAACTCTAACCAATCAGGACAGACCACTGGAAGGCTGAACTACGACTTAGAAACAAGAGATTCGTATAACTTCTTGTCTGTACATTTTAGGAGAAATTCAACAATATGATATTGTTGGATTCATCTCTACCATTCTGGTAAGTCTTTGAATGGAAGTTCTATCATTCTCCTATCAGGAGTTATTAGTTAATAACTTCTTGCCATGTTAACCTTTGTGGCATGGCATTTGCACTGGTACATGGACTTGGGCCATTTTCCCAACACCAAGACTTTCAAAAACATATTTTGTAAGTACTTTGCTTATATCTACAGGACCCCCACCCCATGGAACAACTAGGGGAGACTTTTTGGGTTCTGAATCTGTAGAGATATTGCAGATCCTCCCTCCAGAGTGCTCCTAGCATCAAATTCGAATTTGGGCAGCACTTTATCACAATGTGGGGAGTGAAATGTGAAATTTCATTTAACCCAGGGCATATGAAACTCATTTTTATAAGGGTCTTCCTTATAAATACCTGACCCCCCCACCCCTGGGACACCTGGGGGAGACCCTGGGGGTTCCTAATATGGCAAAACATTGTAGGTTATCCATTTGTAAGTACCCCAAACACCAAAGTCGAGCTTGGGCACAATTTACTTTTTAAAAGCAGTCCTGACACCCAGGGCTGCTTTTAAACTGACCTCAGGCTTCAGCAGTGCACACATGCAAGTGCAGAAAAGCTGCTGGCCTCTAAACTGCCAAGCACTATTTATGCTAGGGACTGATAGGTAGTTTCAATCCCCCTGCCCTAATATGTACTAGGGCCCTAGGGGGTAGGTTATGCCAATCACAGGAGTACCCCATACCATACTGTACCCTAGTGTATGCAGGTGTTTTCACTGTATTCTAAATGTGTCTCTTTAAGCATAGCACTGGCCTTGGGCCTGGTTAGGCAGAGTCCAGGGCCAGTCAGAGACAGTTACCACCAGTACCATAAAGCAAAATGTTGTATGTGAAATTTGTTGGCCAGTCTCAGGTTCGGAACTTAATCCACCTGCTTTATGACCCCCAAATAAACCCATAGAAAGATACTTACACCGGTCAGACCTCCTGAGAATCACTGACTTGCAGCTGGCATATATGCAGCAGTAAACCAGTCAGCTCATAGACAGAGGGAGGCATGTGGGTGTCTTACAACATTCACTGCTTCAAATAAACTCAAACACATCACTGCATCTGTACTTACCATGATTTCATAGTAGGTGGAAGGGCATATGTCCACAGACTCAGTGTTCAGTAGCTTGACCATGCTGCTTGAGAGGCAAGACATAAGCTTATTGAAAATGGTACACTTGAACTTCCTTCACAGCACCATATACTACCTCAACATCACACTCCCCAGAGTCCCCCATGGAAAGAAAGTAGAAAATTGGCCCAAATGACACACCTTCCAGGCCCCCGAGGTTAGGCTATCTCAAGAAGAAGGAATAAAGTATTAATTTGTTTTCATCCTTTTTTGAAGTACGATGGAGCAGGTCTTGCTGCTGCAGTTTCTGGTTTTCAGTTGTATGTTTAGACCTACCAGCATCGCCAGACACTTCATGGACCTTATTTTCACCAACTTCGACAACATCAGATTTAAGAAGGTCACACCAGTCTCCTGGGCAGGCCATGCTCTCATTAAGTTCTGCATCCTGGTTACAGTACAACACATATGTATCATAACATAAACATGTGCTTTTGCAAAGCACACGTTCACCCCTAACGGGGTATCTTGGCACTGAATAACGGATGTTTATTGTATCCCAACTCAATGGTACTCACTTTATCGACCTCGGATGGATGAAAGGCTGAGTGAACCCGTCGGTATTTGAACCTGTGACCATGAGGTTGAACACAGGCCCCTGCAGTGGATGCATTAGTCCACCGAGCCACCAGACCCGGCATCACCACCAGACCAGCCAGCCAAACCTGGAACAGCATCACTGACCCATAGCCATCAAGAATTTCAACAATTAGATCACCTCCTGTGCTGACTCCCTGGCACGAGCACAGCCATATAACAAGTTATAGATCCCAGGCAAGTTGGTACATGGAGGAACACAAGATGATGAACCACCACTGCAAACAACTGGAGCGCAAATGGAGAATGAAACAATTGAGAAAGGAGGATGTTCAAATCTGCCCTGAGACACTACAACCAAATGATGCAGACCACCAAATGTGCCATGTTGGCGGACCACATCGATTCCATCTCAGAAGTACCATTTTGGAGGATTTCACTTCACTAGCTGCCTCCTCCAACACAATCAACCCTTTGTAGGACCTCTGCAACAATCTTTCTCATTTTTCAGCAACAAAAAAAACACCATTTAGAGCAATTTCAGACATCAACTGGAACCGCCAGACCTCTCCAAATGCCACCTGATCTCAACCAAAGACCCAATGCCAAGCACATGGACCATCATTATCCTAGCAGAAACTGCTGTCACCATGAATTCCATCCACTCAGGTGCAGAATCGGACACCTGCCCCCACCACGTGTACTCCAAAGGACTGCAGCCCATCAGCGCTATGCTCAGACCCTTTCTGAAGGTCTCTATCCAAGATGCTTTGAAACACGCAACTATCCCTCCATTGCTGAAGACACCTTCTACGTAACCTTAATCTCTTGCCAACTACAGACCAATCTTCCTGCCACCATTCACGGCCAAGAGATGCCTCACTGAAGAATTCAATGACCACAAACTCGTCAACAGCACTCAATCCAGTTTCAGACGCAACTGCAGCACTGAAACTGCCCTCATCACTCCCATTGATGACATCTGCATGCCTCTGGACAGAGGAGAAACTACAGCCATCATCCTGCAGGACCTTTCTGCAATATATGTCTACCACCTCATCCTCATTCAACACCTATAGAACATCAGAATCCAAGTACATGCACTCCAATGAATCTGCTCCTTCCTGACTAGAAGGACCCAATCATCAGTTTGGGCCCTACACCTTAGTTCCCCATTACCTCATTTGCAGAGTTCCTTTAGGACCGTTCCTGAGCCCAACCCTTTTCAATGCATACATGATCCCTCTAGCCAGCATCTTACGCTCTGACAACATTCACATCTTCTTATAAACTGCCCAAATGCAACTCTTTCTGTCGCTCACTGAAAAGATGCCCAGTCCTCGAATCAACTTCAATGCCTGCATGGCTTAAATCACCCACTAGATGAAGACCAACTACCTGAAGCTGAACACCGACAAGACCAAAATCAGAATGTTTGAGAAGAACACTTCACTACCTAGTGTCCAACAGAGCTAGGACCGACAGCCACCTCCGCCACCCACACCAAGAACCTCGGGACCAATCAACAGCAAACTCGAGATGACCGTCCAGGTCAATCTCGTTAGCATCTCATGATCTCATACCCTGAAGTTGCTGAGGAAAATTTTCAAATGGCTCCCAATTAACACTCAGAAAAAAGTCAAACACGCCCCGGTCACAAGCAAACTGAACTCCGGGAACACCCTCTCTACCACCATCAACAAAAAACTCAACAGAAGGCTTCTGGCCAGTAAGAACTCAGGGACGAAAATCACTCTCAACCTCCCAAACCACACTCATATCTCATCTCACCACACCTGAAGGAACTCCACTGACTCCCCATATAAAAACAAGCACAATTCAAACTCCCAAACCGCACTTTCAAGGCACAACATAACACCGGACCAGCATACCTCAACAATCATATCTGTTTTCACAAACCTTCCAGACATCTTCGCTCACCTGGACTACTACTTGCAAGCATCTACTGTTAGAAATTGGGGTCTCTAGTTGGTAAGGGTTTACACCCTTGTCCAAGTAGGGACCCTTCTTCTTAGTCAGGGTAAGGGGGATACACTCCTAAAATAACCCCTGCTCACCCCCTCGGTATCTTGGCACGAGCGAACAGGCTTATCTCAGCGGCAGTGTGTGAAGCATTTGTGAACACATACAGTAATACAGTGAAAACATTACAAATGGACATCACACCAGTTTAGAAAAATAAGTAATCTTTATCCAAACCAAAACAACAAAAATCCACAATGCAGTGCTAAAAATATGATTGTTAAAAGGTAGACACAGTTCTGTTCTAAGAAAATGTTGGATGCAACACTTTTACACAAAGTACCTTGGATACGTCGAAAAATGCAAGCAAAAAGGGTCACAGGAAAGGTGATTCTTTGGGTCCTTACACTCAGGGAAGCCGAAGCGTCTGTTCCTTGCTTCGGGGTAGGTGATGCGTTGGTTCCTTACTGCTGTGCAGGGGAGGTGATGCGTTGGTTCCTTACCGGAGAGGAGAAGATGTGTTGGTTTCTTGCTGTGTGGGGTGGTGATGCATCGGTTTCTTAGGGTCCCCCAACAATTCAACAGACTTGACGCTTCGATGCGAAGCGTGACAATCCGGTACAATGCAACGCATGAAGACCCAGGATGTGCTGTGATGATTTCAGCTGCATGCCCTCGATGCATCGATTCTTTCACAACCGGCCTTGCGTCAAAATCAGTTCTGTGATCTCGGATATAAAAGACCTGTGCACAGAATTCTTCGCACAGCAGACACGTCTGCCATGAACAAGTGCTGCGTTGATTCTTCAATGGTGGTGATGCGTCATAAAACTCTTCTCACACCGCTGCGATTCGTCTGAAACAGACGATGCATCAATTTCTTTTTTTTTTAAACATCTTTTTATTTAATGTGCACACATATTACCGTTGGTACAGTTTCTTATTATCATTGTACATATCTCTGTTACAGTTATTACATGATGGCTCCTATCTGACCTCCCTCCTATGCGGTTGCTGCTCCTTCCCTCTTCAGCTCAGCTGTTCCTCACATGGCACCTCCGGTGGTTCGCAGATAAAACCCCTGTACTTATTCCAGGCTCCCCACACCCTCCCCCACTTCTGGGGACATCCCCGGTGAACATATGCAGCCTTTTCCGCCACCATGGCCTCGTCCATGTCCCCACACCAGTCACCAATCATTGGTAAGCATCTGGACCCCCACAGTCTAGCTATATTCTTCCTGGCAACCATCATACCCAAAGTCGCCCAATCCTGTGCTGGGTGAGTTAGATCCTTAGGTTCCCATATATTTAATAAGCATCTTTTAGGCTCTGGTGCCACCGACACCTCTACTGTCTGTGAAATGGTCCTCATCACTGCCACCCAGTACGTCATGATCTTCGGGCATTGCAATAGAGTGTGGTAAAACGTACCTTCCTCCCCGCACTCCCTCAGGCAATATGGATGGAGGGCATTTCCTATCTTATGCAAGGTTAATCTAGTGTAGTATACCCGGTGCAATATCTTCAGTTGTATTAGTCTTAATCTTGAGGGTATCGCCACCTCCCGGGGCGATGTGAGTGCCGCCTGCCAGTCTGTGTTGTCGAGTTCCCCTAGTTCCGCTGACCATTTATCCTTCAGTGCCTGCGTTAGATCCGGTAGGTTATTAACTAACTTACGGTAGGTGAAAGAGGTGGCCTTTTTCATCATGTAATCAGTTAGAAGCCTATCTTCTAAGGGGGATGCCTCTGGTAATTGGGTGTTTGGCAGTATAACCGCGTGTAACGCATGTCTATCCTGCATATACCTAAACCGTTCAGAGGGTGCGAGTTCGTATTGTTCTTGTAGGCGCTCGAACGTAATCACCCCGCCCTTAACCCACATGTCACCCACCGTTGAGATTCCTATTGCATCCCAGTTTTTGAATCCCTTGCTTTTTATGAGTCTCCCCAGCCGCCGTGTATCCCAGAGTGGGGTAAGCTGTGTGATCACCCCCTGCCATCCCAATTTTTTCTGTGCCGAGTACCATATGTCCACAGTGTGCGCCGTCGGGCCAATCAGTGGGTTAGCTCGTTTTCGATTGTATAAGGCCGCCATGAAACCTCCGACTCCTAACACATATCTATCCGCTTGAAACGCAGGGTCGGTCTGCGGGGCGTGAATCCATTGATTGATGATTTTCAACTGTGCAGCCCAGTAGTATAGTTGTATGTTGGGAAGCGCTATACCCCCATCATACCAGCTCTTAACCAGTTTGTTCATTGCAATACGCACTGGCTTGTTTCCCCATAGTAGACTAGACACCTCAGTCGCTATCATTTTAAAATAAC
Organism: Triturus cristatus; assembly: GCF_964204655.1. NCBI lineage: Eukaryota > Metazoa > Chordata > Amphibia > Caudata > Salamandridae > Triturus > Triturus cristatus. The sequence goes on along the minus strand of NC_140585.1, from coordinate 214,678,769 downwards.
TCACCGGAACCGGAAATGGAGTGTTTTTTAGGGCATAGAGAAATCGTGGGAGCGCCATCATTTTAAAGAGTGCTGCCTTCCCCAGCAGCGTCAGCGGCACTGTATGCTAGTGCTTCGTGTCCCGTTTTAGCTGGTCTGGGGGGGCAATAAGTTTTTTTTAAATAATTCTTCAGACCTAGGCGTCACATAGATGCCCAAGTATTTGAAGCCCTCCGTCGTGACCAGGAGATCACATTATTTAGGAAGGCACGGTGGCAGCCCAGACAGCACAAACAGAACTGATTTAGACCAATTAATAGTATAGCCAGACACTCTCCCATAATTTTCACAGATGTTCAGTAGCACCAAAATGGAACGCCTCGGGGAGGCCAGATACAACAAAACGTCATCTGTGTACAAGGAGATACGGTCCTCCCATCCCGCCTCCCACCTGAGTCCCCTGATAGTCGGTTCCCACCTAATCAGTGCTGCCAGCGGCTCCAACACAAGGGCAAACAACAAGGGGGACAAGGGGCATCCCTGGCGAGTACCGCGTCCTAGCTGGAAGTCCTCTGACATGTGACCATTAGCGGTAACATGTGCTTGTGGTTTCGAATATAACAGGTGCACCCATGCACAAAATTTAGGACCGAAGCCCAGATGCCGAAGGACCGCAAATAGGAAGGACCATTCCACCATATCAAATGCCATACGGGCATCCAATGATGAAATAACAGCCGCTTCTTGGATGTAGGGTGTACGGGCTATCACCCCATGAAGGCGCCTCAGGTTAAGAGCCGTATTACGACCTGGCATAAATCCCGATTGATCTGGGTGTATTAGGGCCGTCATATGCAGGGTCAGGCGGGTCGCCAAAAGTTTGGCGAGTATTTTAGCTTCCGCATTGATCAATGAGATTGGGCGACATGAGGCATAGTCCTCAGGTGGTTTCCTAGGTTTAGGAATAACCACTATGGTGGCCGTTCTTTGGTCCCGCGGGAGCTCTCCTACATCTAAACTTTCAGTGTACATTTTAACAGGTGGGGGAGAGTGTTCCCGCCAGCCTCTTATAATGCTCGATAGGTATGCCGTTAGGCCCTATCGCCTTCCCCGTCTGCAAGGACTCAATTGCTAACTGTAGTTCTTCTGTCGTGAGGTCCGCTTCGAGCTTGCTGACCGCCTCTGGTGGAAATGTGGGCATTTTAATGTCTTTGAGATAGGATTGTGCTCCCTCAATCGTGTTAATTGACGATGATGTGTAAACCTGGGCAAAATGACTGGCCAGTCCGGCTACAATTTCTTGTGGGTCCGAGATCATTACCCCTTCTATAGTTTTTATCTGAGATATCCAGCTCCTTGCTTTTTCTTTTTTGTCGAGCCAGGCCAGGAGCTTACCTGCCTTATCCCCAATTTTGTATATTTTATGTTGTGAAGCTTTTAATTTGGACCTCGCCTTCTCTCGTAAATACTCCCTGTACTCCCGCTGTTGAACACGTAGGGACTGGGACGTTTCTCGTGTCGGATGCTGTGTATAGCGATCCTCAGCCTGATGCAAACTCGATTCTATGTCACATAATTCCTGTTGCTTCTCGCATTTATGACCTATTATGGAGGTAATGGCTCGCCCACGTATGACAGTCTTATATGCTTCCCATAGGGTGACCGAAGATGGGACCGACGTTATATTTTCTTTGAAATAGTGCTGTGTTGTAGTGCGGAGGTCTTTAAGGATTTTGGGATTATTCAAATACCCTGGGTGTATGGGGTAAATACGTCGCCTGACCCAACGCCGGCACGTGTATGTTAGTAGTACTGGAGAGTGATCTGAAATCCCTCTGGGCCTAATCTCTATGTCCAATACATTGTGTAAGCTGTCCACTGACGTCAGGAAGTAGTCTATCCTGGATAGGCTATTGTGTACTCCCGACTGATAAGTAAACTGTCGTGTCGTGGGGTGACGACATCTCCAAGCATCCAGCAGACCCAGGGCTTCTATAAAGCTCTCTATGCGCGACATCCCATCAGTGGGAGGTTTGGGAGGATGCCGGTCAAGAACCCCATTTACTGCAGCATTTAGGTCTCCCCTTATTATCAATTCTCCCTCTGGCAGAGTGAGGAGGAATTTACTGAGCGCAGGAAGGGCCACCACGTGGAGCGCCGGCGGGATATATACTGACACCACATTAAATGATTTCCCCTCCCATTGACATGCTATTGCCGCAAAGCGGCCCTGGTCATCTGTCCATTTTTGATTAATAATCAGCGGGAAATGCTTTCGTACTAGATTTCCCACACCCGGGAGCCGGAGGAGAACTCAAAGTGCACTACCATTTTAAACCCAAACCAGTCCAGCGCTCTACAGGTCATCCCGGTTAAGTGTGTTTCCTGTAAGAGGGCTATCGCTGGCGCACACCGCTTAAAATACTGTAGAACCAATCCCCTTTTAATCTTGTCCCCCAGCCCCCGAACATTCCAGGTGACCAATGAGAAAGGAGCCCCCGGGCACATTGGGGACGTGGTAGATTCAGCCCTTGGGTGATCCTGAGCCATTTGTTCTATCATATTGCAAGCATGTAATCAATGCTGTAACGCGTCTGTACTTTGTGAAACCAACACCGATAGACCACAATCTAGCCAATGCTCTTAAAAAAATAATAACCAACAACTTCCAATACTGCAAAAACAACCTTTTACCTCCCTCCCCCCTCCCTGCCTTCCTGCAAGACGGACCCAAAACTACCCGCCACCCCAACAGTGCAGAGCGCTTAATACCCTTCCCTGATACCATAACTTGGGGTTGAGAGCGATCGTCCGTTGTCCTTGGAAACCCATTGTTCCTTCTTTCACAGTAGCAATCTCTGCTCCCTCTCTCTTAGATCGTGGATATTTGGTAACTGGACAGCATGGTTTTCCCGCCAGCAGGTCGCTCCCGCCGCGGTATCCATTTCCCTTCACCCTTATCCGGGGCAGCCCTGATGCAAGTACAATGGACTCCGCAATAGTCTAGTAAATTGAGCAAAGTCAAGGCCCCAGCCGGCAAGTCTGTTCAAGTCTCGATCTCCTGATCATTGCAGCTTGTTCTTTCTCTACTGCATCAAACAATGTCACTATTCCCTACAGCCGCTTACTCCGGTCCCTCTCGCGCATCCTCTCCCCCTCGTTGGCCATGTCTTCCATCCCATCGTTCCGAACGTGGGGCTTTGCGCCAACCCTCCAGCCACTTCTGTGCGTCCCCCGGCGACATGAAAAATCATGCTTTACCTTCAACTTCAACTCTCAACTTCGCCGGGAACAGCATCGAGTATTTGATCCCACGCTCGGGGAGTGCCTTTTAAACTTCAAGAAATCCACGACGCTGCTTCGTAACTACTGCCGTGTAGTCCGGGAAAAATGGAAATAGTAGCATTGTCTAGTCTCAGCGGGGGCGCAACACGTGCGGCTTGTAATATTACGTCTCTGTCTCGGTAATTAAAAATACGAGCCAGGATAGGGCGTGGAGGGGCCCCTGGTCTGGGCCGTCCTCCTGGAACTCTGTGTGCCCTTTCAACAGAGAAGTAGTTAGAGAGGCCCCTTGGGTGTAAATGATTTGTGATAAGATCTTCAACAAATAAGTCAAGGGCTTGACCGCCGCTCTGCTCTGGCACACCTATGAGGTGTATGTTGTTTCGTCGCGACCACCCTTCCTGGTCCTCCAGTTTAGCCGCCAAAACCTTGTTATCCGCTATGAGTTGATGTACTTGTGTCTTAAGCGTGGCCGTGTCAGTAGTTAAGGTGGCTGCCGTGACCTCTACCTCCGACACTCTGGTGGACATTTTATTGAAGTCAGCTCGGAGTAGTGAGAGTTCCGTCGCAAGAGAACCAATGCGCGAGTCCAAGGACGTGTGTACTTTATTCAGCGCAGCCATAATGTTTTGAAGCGTTACCTCTTTGTCACCTGCGTTGCTCGCACCCGTCTCCGGCGTTGCATCATGATCTGCCACATCCGGTTGTGTTTTTGTGTAGGCATACTTCTCTAGCTTCGCCTGATTAGACCCTTTCGCATTTCTGCCACTCATTGTCGCGTTGGGGGTATAGTCGGGCAAGTGGAGAGATCAGGAGTGGTAATCACCGCCGCCTGCCAAAGGGCTGACGTAGCCCCAAGCGGCATTTCGGGTTTCCCACCCCGTGCCTCCAGTAGCGCGCCGCCAAAGGTGTCCCAGGACCAGTCCCGCCCACTGGACTCCTTCTGTCTGCTCCTTTATGAAACGATCTATGGTTTGCCGCCCAGGACCAGGCCACCTTCTCTGGGGACGCCCTCCCCCCTCGGGGCAAGATGGCGTCAGTACTTTGTGCTGTGGCTCACTCCCGAAAGTCAAATGTCGCCATCAGTCCGCTGCCATGTGGCACTGTGAACCCTTACTGCGTGTACTAAGCTCTCCCGTGCTCTGTTCACCACAACGGCACCAGATCCTCACTCACTGTGCAGTGCAGGGAAGTTTCATATGATGGCCACTGTTCATTTCAATAAGGTGTCAATTTGTTGCGTCGTCATTCAGTTGCACATCCTATTGACGATGTGCGTGCAAGATTCTGGTCCCTCGGACTGCGTCTGCACCTCTCACTCAGACGAGGGCCAGAAGCTGAAGCCGCCACTGCAGGGCCGAGCACCGGCCTCCCGAGGCTATCACCCCGCCGCTCCAGCCTCAGAGCGCAGCGGCGCTATGGCGGGGTAGCCAACCGTTAGTCCTGCCAAGGCACCAGATCTCGAAGCGCCCGGGAACCCGCCTCTCCTTTTCCGGCTGACTCCTCTCTCCGGGCTGCTCCCGGACACTTAAGGCACCTCCCGCAGCTCGCCGTTGGCAGAGGGGGGCCTCCACCGGCCGTCCCCTACCCGTCTTCCCTCGCACTCTCCTCCAGACTGCGCCGCCCGCACTCGCAGTCGGCTCTGCTGGAAATAGACTCCCCGGCTCACCTCCTCAGTATAGGCCCCTCGCCGCCTCCGCGTTTTCTGACAGCCAGGACCCTCCGCTCAGCCGCGGGACCGGAACAACGGTTGCCCAGGGGTCTCCGCTACCACCAGCCACCCTTTTTCAGAGAGGGAGCCGTCGGATAAATGTTCGGATTTACTGGGAGGGTTCCTCGGACCTCGGAGCCTCCCTAGGCTGCAGTCATTTTCCATGGCTGTAAGCCACGCCCCCGATGCATCAATTTTTACAGTTCTTGCAGTTTCCAGTCCCAAAACAATCTCCAGAGGTCCAGAACACTGACAGGCACCTCTCAGCAGGTCAGAACTCCAGGCAAAAGAGGTCAGGAGGGACTGGGGGTGAAGTCCTTGTGTCTTTGAGACTTCCGAACAGGAGGCAAGATCTATTTCAAGCCCTAGAAGATCTTCCTCAAGCAGGGGACACAGCACACAGCACAATCCGTCTTTCTTTGACAGAAAGTAGCAACAGCACGCCAACCCCAGACAGCAAAGAAGCACAGGGGCAATATTCCTCCCCAGTTTCTCCAATTCTTCTCCCTGCCAAAGGTTACTCTTGATTCCCAGAAGTAATCTTTGAAGTATTTTCTATCCCTGAGACTTCCAACATGAGGAAAGCTCTACTTCAAGCCCTTGGATAAAACTCTAACAGCAGGATGATGAAAGCACAGTCCAGTCCTTTCCCTGCCCAGACAGAAGCAACCACTGCAAGCCAACCCCGACAGCACACAGCCCAGGGGCAGTACTCCTCCTCCAACTTTCCTGGTTCTTCTTCCTGAAGATTCCTCAGTTCAGCAGTAATCTAAAGTTCAGGGTCTGGGCCCCACTTTTCGTAGCACAAATTCCTTTGTTCTCTGGTGGCAGATAAGCTCTTTGCCCAGGCAAAACCAGTTCTGTCCTCTCTGGTGCAGCTGCCCGGCAGGAGGTGGAACAGCATTGTGTAAGGCAGACAAAGCCTATTCAGGTGCAAGGGAAATCTCCTCCCATCACTCTAAATGGAGACTGGGCATATTCAGGTGCTAGTGAAAACTCCTACCCCTACTCTGAATGCAGCCCAGGTCTATTCAGCCAAGCCCTGACTCATTCACGAAAAGCTGGACATACATCAACCCCTCCTTCCTCCGGTGGCCGACTGAGAGACTGCACATCCCCAGCCCCTGTCTTTCAAAAGCCAGACAGTCAATCCACAAACCAGCAGAGGCAGACTGGATGGCTAAGCAAGAAAATACCCACTTTCTAAAAGTGGTATTTTCAAACACACAATATATAAAAATCATCTTTACTAAAAGATGCATTTTTTATATTCTGAGTTCAGGCATACTAAACTCCACCTTTCCATCTTGTCCCAATGGGAAGGTATATTTATAAGATGGTATAAATAAACTCCCAGTCTATCCTATGGGACAGATAGCCTTTCAATAGTGAAAAAGTAAATGCACTGTATTTCACTATCAGAACATGTCACACACCGTATTACATGTCCTACCTTCCACATATTTTGCACCCTGCCCATGGGGCTACCTTGGGCCTAACTTAGGGGTGTCTTACAAAAAGTGAAAGGGACAGTTAGGGCCTGGCAATTGGGTGCACTTGCCAGGTCGACATGGCAGTACCAAACTGCGCACAGACATTGCAGTTACATTTACAGGCTGCTCATGCACAATCAGTGTTGCCGGCCCAATAGCAGCATTTGATTTACAGGCCCTGGGCACACACAGTGCACTGTACTAGGGACTTAGTAGTAAGTCAAATAAGCCAATCATGAAAACACCAATCCAGATTCACAATTTACAGAGAGTGCATGTGCACTTTAGCACTAATCACCAGTTGAAAAGTACCCAGGGTCATAAAACCAACACAAACAGGGTCCAAAACAAGAGGCCAATAAGCCTGAGGATAAACCCGCTGGAAAAGCCAGGTCTAACATCTACAAATACGGAAAAACAGATTTGTCGGTTCAGCCTCCTACTACACATGAAATGACCTGCCATTGAACATAAGAGCCTCGTCTCTTCTTGAATTCTGCAAGCAGCTGAAGACCTGGCTTTTCGAGTAGTCCAACCAGCCCCTAGCTTTGGCTACACTAGGATACCATCGCGAGTGATAGTGCACTCTAAAATTCTGTATAGCCGAATATATTCAGGACATTGTGGTTTATGTGTCCTGTGTATGTGCAGCTCCAGCAGTAGGTATACTACATTATGATGGTTTTATAATTTGGCATCTGCTTGTGGGTGTAGGTATTTTTCAGTGTTAATTTTCCATGTTTCTGATGGCCCAGTCAACAAAGGTTTGTATATTTTATGGTATGTATCACATGTGGGAAATACCACAGGTATCGTACTTGTAATTACACAAAGCCATCCAGGCCCCCTGTAGTTTGCAGTTGATGCCATATTCCTATCACCCACTGCTGGTAGTCGCAGTACCTATGAAGCGATAATGGTCAGTAAATAACAAGGTAAGAATTGCACAGCAATCCTTTGCTTCTGTGCCTACATGTGCAAATATTTCATCCAAAACGCTTTAGCAAAAATCATGAAACTGTCAGTACCAACATTTCAGTAGATTTCATTTGCACTGGGGGGCTGCCTTGACTTTCTAGGGGCCCAGTGGCATTTCAATGTAATGATAAGAAATTAGTTTGTCTCCAGTGACTCACTGGTGGCTAGAAGAAGCCATCTGGCTGACTGGAGCACTGGGAGCAACATAGGTGTCACGGTGCAACCTCTGCCCCTCCTGATGACTTGTCCCCTGAGTTCTCCAGAAGACATTTAAACCATCGTATCCTGTCCTGAAACTGTCGTCACCTTCACGATAAGGAAAGGAGAGGCTTAGTGGAAATGTGCAGGTAAGTGTCTTGTACCAACTATAATGGTTTTCTCCAAGTGGATGTTGTTGCTTTGCAGCCTTGAATAGGGGAGTTAAGTTTGATGTCACTGTCTAGATGTGTGCAAAAGATGCTCTTACCAAGAAACCGAGAGGGTCACCCTTCATCGTCATGACTGTTCAGTGAGCCTTCTTTGCCAGACCCCAGATCACATTACAGCAAGGTTTACATGCTGTGCCGTGTTAGCTGAGGGTCTGATCGTGAGCACTCTTTCACACGTTAGTACTGGACGCTTTGGCTCGAGCCGATATTGACCGATCAATGTCTGTCAAGCGCCGGTCGCCGGAGCAAGAAGGCGTCTGCGACCCTCTCACAAGCGGGGAGGGCTGCCGAAGGCTCCAGATGTGCTCTCAGCTGGGCTGCCTCTGACCTCCATGTACTCGCTGGCTCTGAGTAGCACAACAGGAACACCTGCGATGTCCCACATGTTACTGTTTAGCTTTCAACACCATCCATTGCCAACAGTGGCTGAACTGTTACCGCTTACAGGGCTGCAATGTGGCTGAACAGAGACACATTTGGTGCGAATTTATGAATGACATCATGATGTATGCCATTAAAGAAGTTACAAAGTACAGAAAAAACGAATTACATTTTAGACCTTAATGGATGATGAAAACCTCGAACCAGATCCGGTACTGAAGGCTTTTCGAATCCCTCGCAGAGTCTGGCTCAAGGCGCTGAATCCCTCTAATGCCTCAAGGCGCTGAATCCCTCTCAGAGTCTGGCTCAAGGCGCTGAATCCCTCTCAGAGTCTGGCTCAAGCCGCTGAATCCCTCTCAGAGTCTGGCTCAAGGCGCTGAATCCCTCTCAGAGTCTGGCTCAAGGCGCTGAATCCCTCTCAGAGTCTGGCTCAAGCCGCTGAATCCCTCTCAGAGTCTGGCTCAAGGCGCTGAATCCCTCTCAGAGTCTGGCTTAAGGCGCTGAATCCCTCTCAGAGTCTGGCTCAAGGCGCTGAATCCCTCTCAGAGTCTGGCTCAAGGCGCTGAATCCCTCTCAGAGTCTGGCTCAAGCCGCTGAATCCCTCTCAGAGTCTGGCTCAAGGCGCTGAATCCCTCTCAGAGTCTGGCTCAAGCCGCTGAATCCCTCTCAGAGTCTGTCTCAAGGCGCTGTCAAGACGGGAAGATTCATTGCCTTGGGACCCCCTTTATCCCTGCAGAGGGCTGCTGTTAGGAGGCCAACTGACAGTGCACCACCTTTTAAATGGTGCACTGTCAGTGCGCCTTCTGAGGGCTCCTTTGACTCTGCGCTATAGAAGGGGATGCACATGCGTTTGCGCCCCCTTCTATAATACCAAAATACCTCGGGAGAACATACACCTGTGGCGTCTCCAGGGGCACCTTCTGTAATACGGCCCCAGAAAGGACATTTTACAGAAGAAATTCTGCTTTCTTTTTTTAACCTGGTAAATTTGTACTTAAAGGAGGGGTACAGATAATCCACGTGTCTGATCGAAAGACTTGTAGGTCCAATATGCAGCCCCCAATAACGAAGTTGTTGTAAGCTGATGCTACAGATGGAAAGATGTAGCTTACAGCTTACTACATTTCTGTCTCTCTGAACATCTCCCTCTCTCTGATGAATACAGGTGAGCACACCTTCTGCTAGGTATGGATTCCATTTCTAGGAAGAGGAATATGCCTCTAAAGATTGTCTTGTGCAGGAAGGTATACCTTACTGCACAAAAACAATTCTACCCGTAAGGCAGGCACCTTTTACACTGTGATACAAGGGTCTGCCTTTGCCTAGGCAGCACAAAGTGCGCCAGCTCACGGAGAAAGCAGAAATGCTCAATATCTTTGTAAATATGCGGCATTCTGGTCTCTCCGTTTCACATAACACAGCCCAGAAAGTTCCCCTGCGGTGCTGCTTTTCGTGAAATAATAGTACACGTCCCCCCTTGGCTGTTTCCATATATCCATCACCTACATGCCAATGTGTCAGAAAAGGGAAGGGGGAGATTGTAAAAAAATAATTGGGAGAGTGTATTCCTCCCATTGACTTTTATTAAAGCAGAGGCAATTTCAGGCGAGAGAGACACATTTAAATCCATGTTGGGTTTCAAACATCGGTAGTCTCTCGCCTGACTCGGGTCTATTGGCATTTATGCCATCAGAACGTGTCTTGCTCTTTAGCTAGCAGCAGGACGCCTCTGAGCATTTGTGTGCATTACAGAGGGCATAGAGCATAGAATAGTTTTAAATAGAGAATGCGCATTGTACTGAAAATGTAATCATATTCATTGCTAAGTGACTGAAATAGTAGAGGGTGGATATTTGTTTTCAAATCATTTTGGAAATATTTCTGAGGTACAAATCAGGTTTTAGGAGTCGCCCTTATGAACGGGGGACACCCACAGTTTTATTTGAAAATGTTTCAGTGAGTGAATCTAAACCTGAGACTGAGATGGGCTGTGAGCAGCGGAAACAGCAGCAGAGACATTCAAACAACGCAGGAGACCTGCACGTACCTTAAAGCGAAGTAATTGTCCATGTCTCACTCTAGCAGCAGAGAGATCATTTACATGAAAAAACATGGCGTGAAGTAGGAACTAATAACCTCTCGCAAGGTTCTTCTGCGTGATTGGGGGTTGTAGCACCATCTCCAAGCCTGGCAGGCACTCTTCCGCTGGAAACATGCAGGCGATGGTCTCTGCTCACCTGGCACCTCAGCAGACCATCCGTCATCCTTTAAATGACGTCATCACAATTCCACCACTGGTGTTTGGGATCAAGCTTCCTTCGCAGCAGAGAATTTTTCTGAGGTTGTTGAACAAAATCCGGACGTTGGGTTTGGGTTTTTGGAATCTACGCTATGAATTTACTAACTCGTAGCAATGGGCAATGATACTGGAAGACTGCAATTTGGGAAGTAAAACAATCAGTACATTTATCTGCATATGCCCGCATATGATAGACTGGAAAACAAGGGGCACATGTATCAACATCACCATTTGCGATTCTCAAATAGCGATTTTTAAGGAATCGCTATTTGAGAATTGCAAAACGGGATGTATTTAAAAAATTTCAAACTTTTTGTGATTTCTTAAAATTCCTTAATTGCGATTAGCAAATTGCGAAATCGCAATTAAGGAATACCTGCCCATTCATTCCTATGGGCCAGGAGACCCATAGGAATGTATGGGAAGTAATTCTCAAATTGCGAATCGCAATTTGCTAATCGCAATTTGAGAATAATTTCAAAGGTGCAAAGGTGTCAAGATGACACCCTGATACACCCCTGAAATTAGCATGTGTGGTCATATGGCGCACATACATGCCCTAAGGGCATGTATGTGCGTCACGTGGCACTTTGTAAAATTACAAAACGTGCATTTTTAAAAGAAATCGCAAATTAACACCAACTAGTAGTTGGTGGTAATTTGCGATTTCTTAAGGATTAATCGCAATCCTTTGGTGAGTGTTACATTTCATTTAAGAAATCGCAATTTGCGATTTCTTAAATGCTTACGCAAACTTAAGGAATCGCTAAATTAGCGATTCCTTAAATTTGCGTTGGGAATTTGCCTAAGACATCCCGTTTTGCGAATTTTTAATCGCAAACGCTGTATTTTGCGAATCGCAGCGTTTGCGACTAAAAATTTGCTTGATACATATGCCCCTAAGTTCTTTAAAGAATGATGTGCTAGCAAACCTTATCCAGGCTGCAGGAGATGCTATTGAATTTTGTGATTCAGAGTTATAAAATGGAGCTTGTGAATACACTGTGCTGCTCGGGAACCTGGCAGTTAAAACAACTAAACAGCAGGTCCTTGGCAAATTCTGGTTTGTGCTATTAAGGATGTCCATGACTGTTTTTAATTTCTCTTTCTAGGGCCTTTACCCGCGTTACTTATCCACTTGTAAAGGAAGTATTTTAGATGATTTTGTGGTTTTGATAGAATGTTGAATTGCTATTTTTTGTCTATATTTCATTTTATGTAATAATGTTATTATCCGTTGTTTTGTAATTTACGCGAAAAAAAGCCATAAAGTTATATAATTTATAGTGTATACGATGTGGCAGCACAATCTGCCAGATATCCAGAGCCGCTGCCACAAAGCTGTTTGTGTTCCAAAGTGTGCCCAGCGACACACTGCAGCGAGCGAAAGTAGTTTTTGGATACAGTAGGCCAATGGCTGAAATTGCCTACAGAAGACAAAGTTTGTTTATGCAATGCAGATGGTGCACCTGCTAAAGAACAATCCCTAGAGGCATTTTCCTCGTTTGACTTGTGTTGCAGAATTCAGCACACATGGAAAGAGGAAAACACAGGAAGAAAAAAAGATATTTCTCCTCATTATGCCTCACCTGGAAAGGTGTAGCATGTTGATGCATTTCCAGCTCTAACCCAGCAATTGTAAATCAAAGAATGTGTTACTCTACATTTATCAAGCCACTCAGGGCCATGAGAGGTGGCCTTGCATGGTTTGAAAATCCAACTTAGTAGTTGAATCCCTCTTGCGCCCCATTGCGTGGGGCAAGGGCAACACAATTCTTTGATAAACATGCCATTGAGACCCTGGCTTACACGCAGCTCAATGCAGAGCAATCTGCCTGTTTGTGCTGTGTCATTTCACTTCTGGTTGGGTACTGCATGAAGAAAATCTGCTGTAGTTCATCTACTTTTCCCAATGGGCCATCATGACATGTGCTTCTTTATGGAAGCGGTAGGCTGGGTGCAGCCTTGAAAATGAACCCATTGCAGATTGTGGGTGAGGAGCATGGTGTGGCCAGTAGAGAGAATGCAGAAGATGTGGCGGTTATTGAGGGTAGCGCTATAGGGCACCATCAATCCCATTTCTTAAGGCTCAATCAATCAATCAATCAGGGTTTGTAAAGCATGGCTACTCACCAGTGATGGTCTCAAGGTGCTGTGGGGGGATGGGGGTGCAGCAGATCAGACTAAGTGCTGAGTTCATCTAAAGAGCCAGGTCTTTAGGTCCTACCTGAATTGCGTCAGCAAGGGTGATTTCTTGAGGAGGAATGGCAGGGTGTTCCATGTCTTGGAGGCGAGGTAGGAGAAGGACATTCCTCTAGTTCTGATCTTGCAGATTCGTGGGAGGTAGCCAGGAAAAGTTGGGCAGAGTGGAGGTGTCTGTTGGGTAGGTGGAATGTGATGCAATGATTCAGATATGGGGATCCAGCGTGGTGAAGGTAATAGAACTACGAAGAGGGACCCTGAATACGTTTAAATGGGTGAGGAAGTAGTCAGGGAAATAAAAATATCAACAAAACATACTAAACTTCCTACATGTATATACTTCAATAGTAGGCAATATGTCCATACAGTAGATCACACCCACAGACCAAAAGTGTACAAAAAATAGATTAATTTATTATATAATTTTTCTTTTTCAGGATGTTTATGTATCAATTTTTCCCATTTTTTTAGATTATTAAAAAATATAGTGCAAAATAAATAACAATGATGGAGTAAAACACATCATGACCAGCATAATAAATTAATCTATTTTTTGTACACTTTTGGTCTGTGGGTGTGATCTACTGTATGGACATATTGCCTACTATTGAAGCATATACGTGTAGGAAGTTTAGTATGTTTTGTTGATATTTCCAGCGTTGTGAAGGGCCTTGTATGCATGGGGGAGAAGTTTGAAGGTTATTACTCTGTCAACTGGGAGCCAGTGGAGGTCGCAGAGGTGTTGAGTGATGTGGTTGCGACAGGGGAGGTTGAGGATTAGTTTTGCTGTGGTGTTCTGGACATTCTGGAGACTTCGGAGGAGTTTCTGGGTGACACAGGTGTAGAATGCATTGCCATAGTCGAGTCTGCTGCTGATGAGGGCATGGGTGACTGTCTTCCTGGATTCGCTGTGGATCCATCTGAAGGTCTTTCGAAGCAGGCGGGATGAGTTAAAGCAGGCCGAGGAGATGGTGTTGAGCTGGTGATCCATTGTGAGCTAGGAGTCCAGTATAATACTGAGTTTTGTTGCATGGTTCATGGGGGAAGGGGGACTTCCTAGAACAGAGGGCCACCAGGAGTAATTCTAAGTGAAGGGGGAGGCTCCCAGGATGAGGACTTCTGTCTTGTCCGAGTTGAGCTTGAGGCAGTTGTCCTTCATCCAGGCAGTGATGGCTTTCATACCTTTGTGTAAGTTGTACATGGTGACAGTGGTTTCTTTGGTGAGGGAGAGGATCAGCTGGGTGTCATTGGTGTAGGAGACGATGTTGAGCCCGTGGTTCCTGATGATGGCTGTGAGGGGGGGCATGTAGATGTTAAAGAGGGTGGGTTTGATGGAGGAGCCCTGGGGTACTCCGCAGCTGATCTCTGTCAGTTTTGAGAGGTACGGTGGGAGTCTAACCCGTCGTGTTCTGCTGGTGAGAAAGAAGCAGATCCAGTTGAGGGCTTTGTCTTGGAAACCAGCGTAATGGACTCTTGTGGCTAGGGTGTGGTGGGAGACGGTGTCAAAAGCTGCCGAGAGGTCCAGTAGGACGAGGGCATTTGTTTCGCTCTGGTTGAGGTTGAGGAGGGAGCGGATGTCGTCGGTGGCGATGAAGAGGGTGGTCTCAGTGCTATGATTTCTTTAGAATCCAGATTGGGAGATATCCAGGACATGGTTGGTTTCGATAAAGTCAGTGATCTGGGCGTTGCTGGCTTTTTCAATGACTTTGGCTGGGAAGGGGAGCAGGGAGATGGGCATGAAGTTATTGAGGTCTGTCTGGTCTGCGGAGGGTTTCTACAGGAGGGCTCCTGTTCCCTGCTAGACATTAGGTTGTGCAGTGACTGCATGCCCCAAACTGGTTTGAAGCCGTACTGCCTGGGTGCACACTGAGACAATACAACAGAGTGAGATTATACCTTTCTCTTTAGCTTATTTTTGTTCTAGTTATGCAGCCCTTTTTATTCCATAGAATGCAGGCAACAATTGTGATTTTATCTGTTTATCAGCAATCATTCGGTGTGTTTGTGGGTCTAATTCTGGATTCATCATTTGCTAGTAAGGCATCACTGAAGACTTGGTGGAGGACAAGACTCTGCTAAGTTCTGGATTGCCCTTTATTGACAATGTCATAGTGATATGCATATGTAAGAATGTCATGCCTGACAACACTCCTGTGGCAGTTCACATTACACATTGCTACAGTGTCCAGTATGCACTGACCCTTGTGCGTGGCAGTCATCCTTGCCCTGCCTACTGTCCCGATTGACCTGCGGTACCACAATGTGCAAATCAGATCCAAAACAAAGTAAGGTTATGCTTGGCGACTAAACACCCCGCTCATTCTGGCAAATGGAATCAGAGATCCCTGGAAGGTGGTGCCTCTGGACCCTTTGTCTCCCATGAAGATCACAACATTAAGACATTTCAGCAGGTTATTTGGCACAGTCTATATACAATCAATGGGACACTTAACATTGTGACATCTCTCCTGGACCACATGTGTGAAGATCTCAACAAACAGGCTTGTAGGATAGATCTTACTGAACATCACATCTCAGACATTGAGTATGATGTGTTTACACACAAAACAGGCCATAAATTGAAGAGAGGCTTTCAGATCATTATAGCTAAAAATGATTATCTTCAGGATGCTCCAGATTCACCAATGCAGGATTAACAGTATACCAAAAACCACCAGCATGGGCAACTTGAAGTTATTAGTGAAGCACCTGACTCATTTGGTAAGGTAAGTTTTCTGCCTGTATTGTTGAGCATGAGTCGCCTAAGCCAGTGCCTGGACTTGCACCACAGCCCGTATTCACCTGTTTATCTATACAGGCCAGCATATAATCCTGATGTACACACTCGAAAACATGATCTTACCTATGCAGAAGTTAGCATCTCACTATTCTCAGACTATGCAATTACTGTGCAGAAATCCGGTAGACCATTTTATGGTGTCACGAAGAAATTGCAAGATCCAAACGTCCTAATGCCATATTGTATCTGGCTCACCCAAGGTTAACTATTAATAGCTAGACATCTTTTTCTGAAGATCCACAGATGGCTGCTTCATTTCTTGAGAAACACTCCAAAGGTATGCCATTGTCACCCCATTGAACAACAGATCTGGGCATGGATAACAAGGACCAATGTTAGAATGTGCTATTTTTTTGTATTTTCCTGCTTATTTATTTGCTTGTGTAGTGCCCTGCCTGCTTATTTATTTGATATAGTTTGGCCTTGAGGGATAGAAGATCTTGGTGGGTCACTTTATGGCTGTGGACTGGGATGGGTGTAGCATAATTTTCTCCTTCTATGGGCTCTTCTACTTCTTTTCATAACTCTGGGTACAGCTTGATCCCTTTGCATTCTCTTACCATTCTGGCTGTGGAGGCATTCTGTTGTGGCACATCTATATTTGCAATTAAATGGCTACTATGGCATATCTTTAGTGGGTGCTAAATATGGTCTTCTTCTTGTGTGTGCTGCCATTATCATTTGCCCTCAGTGGTGGGTATGAGGTGCTGTTATCTTTTGAGAAGTGTGATGCATTCACTGCAAGTTGGAGTGAGTTGTGCGGGTGGGGAATTATTACAGAATTTGAGAGAGTGTTCAAGTTCATAACATGTTTTAATTTTGTAGTTATCATAGACAAACTTGGAATTTTGCATAAGCGTTTGCCTACCCACTCATTCATTACTGTGTTTGTTGCACAATGGCATGGTAGCAGCATAGGCTAACATTTCAATCTCTGACCTAGAACATGCAATGTCTAAATGACAAACGGAATGTCAGTAAGGTCAGATCTTATAAGCATAGACACAAATTAGATGTAACTTCTCCAAAATAAAACAGGAAGATTGAGGGCAATGGTTTGCCTTCTTCCTCTATTATGATATTTCTGCATGATAAATACAACCAGTGATCACAGGTGAATCCTTGATTATTCAGAAAGTGCTTCAATGATTTTTTACTACACTCATCATTGTTTATGGTCTAAAGTTTGAATTATCGGAAGTCTCTCCTGGTTTGGAGGCACTATTTAAAGCATTAAATCCCAGACTAGTCTGTAGAAACTGGGGGACACATTTGCTGACTTCATGGAGGCCAGAAAATGTAAGATTTGCAATACCAAAACATTTACAATGTTATGTGGGAAAAACATCCAGAAGTGCAGGACCTTATATGATAAGGGCCTTCCATTTGTGAAGGTTAATGCATTCTGTTGTTTGGCCATCCTTTTTACAAGCAATGGCTGATGGTCTCAACACATAAAAGATGCTTGATCCAAAACGAGCACAGGTTGCAAGAGAGCCTTCAGGTTCTAGTGGAAACTTGGTAGCCGTCCCATCAAGGAAATGGCTAACATCTACAGGGCCAGAGCATTGTCAGCTGCTATGTATGGTGGGGGTCTGTGGGGTCATATATCTTGTGGTCCTCTTTAGGTTGAGGAGAGCACCTTTCTTAGGCATCTGTTGTGTATGCCTGCCTCCATATTATCTTGTATTGTTCATAAAGAGGTAGGGCTAACTCACCCAAAGATGCAACTAGTGGGCTTGCAGCACGGATTGTTCCATCCACATAAGTAGCTTTTCAAACCTGTCGCAGGCCTGCCATTGCAGGGCCTCTGTGTGCAGTATCCTGCCACTTTGACTTGGTATTTAACATTACTTGACAAGCTTTAAACCTCCCTTTTGTTGCATATGAGTCACTCCTAATGGAGGCCCTAAATAACCCCAGGAGTAGGGTGCCATGTAAGCCAAAGGTAGGACATGTTTTTAATCTCTAGATGTCCCGGTAGTGAAACACTCCCAAATTCATATTTAACTACTGTGAGGCCTACCCCTCTCATACATTAGCATTGCCAATTCCTTGATAAACTTTTAAGCAGTAATTCCTGATCAGAGAGGAGTAGCTTTTTCATGCTTCATATCTTTGGAATGGTAATGATAAATCTTCATTATGGATGAAGTTGGATTTAACAATACTGTTTTAAAAATACCAGTTTTAAAAAGTTGGCTTTTATCTGCATTTACCGCTCTGTGTGCCTGACAGCCTGTCTCCAATACATGCCTAGGGAAGGGAACAGCTACATTTTGTGCATTCCCTCTAGACAGCCACAATCATTTGCATTGTGATGGTCTTGCTGGAGCAGGATGGAAGGGAGGGCTTCACTTGAACAGGTAACGTCCTAGCCCCACACAAAATACTGACTACCAACAACCGATTGCCTGGCAGACAGGACTGGGTTGAAAGGCATACTTGTGCAATGCAGAGAACTGGTTTAAAGTCACCCCCACATAAAAGGCACATTTAGATATAAGTAGTAGGTCTCTGACTCCCTAAAATCAGACACTACTGAACTTGTAACTGAAGCTCTGCCAGAAGAACTGCTGTGCCGCATAAATGCCTCAACTGGGCTGCTGATCTGGAAGGCCTGATTTTCTCTTTCTTACCCTGCTGCTCTCCGACTCTTTTTAAGGAAAGCTGGACTCTGCCTTCACTCCAAGTGTTCTCCAAGGGCTTGGTGGCTTGCCTCCTGTTGCCTGAGACTCAAGGATATCAATGTCTTTACCCCTGCTCCTGTGTCTGGCACACTGGAAGTGCCTCAGATGCTTGCAACATGGATTTTGATGCATCTCCTGTCTGTGTGTAGCAGAACCAGTGCATCGACTCGGTTGCAGGAGTAAAATGGGTGCATCGCATCAGAACCAGAACTTCCTCTCCTGAGACTGATGAAACGGACAGCGTTTCATCACTGCTACAGCTTGGTGAGATTGATACATCCCCTTGACTGTGTGGCAGAATTTGGCGAATTGCTCGACACCTCTTCATAACTGAGGCATCGCCTTCACTGGGTTTGTGTATCCGGTAACTGCGGACCTCGAAATCAACACATCTTGTTGTTTGCGACCAGGAAAAGTGCTTTGTTCACCAGGGCCGGCATGGTTCCTGTAGCCTTCCAGCTCTCCGTTGTGGTCGGCCCGAACTTTACTATGCCCCACTCACGACATAAAGCCAGTGACCTAAAGTAACCTTTTTAGTACTACTTGGTTCTAAGCACTTTACTGCATTTAATCATTTAAAATTCCATATCTCAACTTTCATACATTAGATGTTTGCCATTTTGATCTTGTTTTGTTCAGAATATAATAGTCCATGCCACTGGAATCAAGCTATCCTGTCTGAAGAGGGGGAAACCCCGAAACCGCTCCTAGGATGCTTGTTACCAGTCCAGGGAGGACCTGGCTTAGCAGTTCGGGCTGGACAGTTCCCATGAGGCACAGGGTCAAGACTGATTTGCATATGGCTGGGTTCAAACTGGAATGGCATGGTGAGCAAAAAAATGATGGATTTAGGCCCAGATATCTGTACTGGGGTGAATGTATGACATTGTTCTGCATTCTGTCCATCAATTGTTGTTTTTGCATTTGCCACCCCGCGTGGGACAGGTATGCTCAGACGTGGGTCCCGTGCTCTCCATGCCACTGGAATCAAGCTGTCCTGGCTGAAGTGGGGTGAAACCCCGAAACCGCCCCTAGAATGCTTGTTTCCAGTCCAGGGAGGACCTGGCTTAGCAGTTCGGGCTGGACTGTTCCCATGAGGCACAGGGTCAAGACTGATTTGCATATAGCTGGGTTCAAACTGGAATGGCATGGTGAGCAAAACAAAGAAAACAAAATGATGGATTTAGGCCCAGATCTCTGTGCTGGGGTGAATGTATGACATTGTTCTGCATTCTGTCCATCAACTGTTGTTTTTGCATTTGCCACCCCGAGTGGGATGGGTATGCTCAGACGTGGGTTCCGTGCTCTCCATACCACTGGAATCAAGCTATCCTTGCTGAAGAGGGGTGAAACCCCGAAACCGGTCCTAGGATGCTTGTTTCCAGTCCAGGGAGGACCTGGCTTAGCAGTTCGGGCTGGACTGTTCCCATGAGGCACAGGGTCAAGACTGATTTGTATATGGCTGGGTTCAAACTGGAATGGGATGGTGAGGAAAAAAATGATGGATTTAGGCCCAGATCTCTGTACTGGGGTGAATGGATGACATTGTTCTGCATTCTGTCCATCAACTGTTGTTTTTTCATAGGTCTGAAAATAAAGCCCTTGTTGAGCCCAAGAAACCTACTGCTTTCCCATGCTGCTGCATTGCTCTCCTACGTCTGCCTCATGTTACTGCTTTCTCCTTCCTTTCCCCACATTTCTAGGAGTGCTCTCTCCTGCTTCTATTGTGTTTTACTGCTTTCTCCTTCCTTCCCCCCATTTTTCTGAGTGCTTTCTTCTGATTTTTGCCTTGTTTTACTGCTTTCTCCTTTCTTTCTCCCTGTTTTTCTGAGTGATCTCTTCTCTGTTTCCCGTGTTTTTTCCCATTGCCAATCCTGTCTGCCGCTCATTTTCCTCTTTAACACCTAGCTCCACCTACCATCTCCCAACGCACCTCCCTCCTCCCAGAACCCACCTAATGGAGGATGTGGCGTGGACGCACAGTGGACGCGCACAGCAGGCACGCTGAAGGCAAGCCCGTTAGTGCCCATCCACACCTGGACCATGCCCAGCGGCTGGCCCCCTGACTCTTCCACCCACTAAGGCACACCACCTTAGACCTCTGAGCCCTGGACCTCGGATGCACCAACAAACCTGATGCACCTCCACGCAGCAGCAAACAGTTCTAGCACCTCAAGCACCCTCATGGGGGATGTGCCATGCTTTACAAATATTTGATTGATTGACTTTTGCTTCTATACGTTCAATGCTTCCCAGGACATGTGCTATTTGTTTTGGATTGTCCTGTGCTGTATATTTGCTTGTGTAGTGTCCTGTCTGCTTAGTTATTTCTTCTAGCTTGGCCTTGTGGCATTGAAGATCTTGGCGGGTCACTATATGGCTGTGGACTGGGATGGGTGTAGCATCCTTTTCTCCTTCTATGGGGTCTTCTACTTCTTTTCATAACTCTGGGTACAGGTTGTTCCCTTTGCATTCTCTAACCATTCTGGCTGTGGAGACTTCTGTTGTGGCACATCTATATGTAATGTAATGTAATGTAATGTAATGAGGTACTTATATAGCGCTCTATCACCAGATGGGTATCCTGGTGCTTAAAAGGAGAGTCCCCACCTGAAGTTAATAGGGGCAGCCGAGGTGTGACACAAGAAGGAAGGAAAAAGAGAGATAATATCAAAAGGAAAAATTACTCCAGCCTATGTGCAATTAAATGGCTACTACAGCATACATTTTGAATCGAATCAAACCCTATGCAGTATAACTTGGTTCCAGAGGCACAGTGAGACCGGGATCCACTTCTGAGCATAACCGGCGCACTAAGGACTAAAGACGTCAAAGGAAAAAAACAAGGTACAGGATGGAATGCTTGAATTAATCAAGGCCATTGGCAACCGCTCGGAGTTGCAACTGAATCCATCATTTATTTCCCGCCATGTGTGCACTTTTTTCACCTTCTTAAGGTGTTACAAGCCCCTTATCAGTTTTTTCAATATTGTCGTGGTACCTGATACAAGTGATCTTAAGGGTCTTTGGTTACATGATTATTGGAATTGTGTGGGTGTGTTTTATGTGAGTCAGTTGGATGTGTTTGCAAATGGGTTTGGAGGTGATATGCAGGACATTGTAGTTTGTGACATCCGGAGAATATATATACCCAGCAGTATGTCTAATGCATTATGATGGTTTTTAAAATTTAGCACTGGCTTTTGGTTGTAGGTATTATTAATGTAAATTTCCCCAGTTATTGATGATCTGACAGACATGTGATTGCACGTTATTTAGCACATAAAGTATTTACTGCATGAAGAAAATATCACATTTGGGGGCGTTGCTTGCGAGCCGAAGATGGCAGACATGTGAGCATATTGCTCCACACCAGCCTACTACACATGCTGTGCCATCAACTGCCTGGGGTCGAGACGAGCCACGTCATAGAGATAGTGTGACCAACCGTCCGTAAAGTTCCTGGACCATCCGTAATTTGGAACTCACGTCCGTTGTCCTTGAGAATCCTTTTTACGGATACCTTTTGTACGTAATTTTGGGCCTTGCAGGGAGCAGAGCTGTTCCCCTGCAAGAGGCCTCAGCTCCCTGATGGGGCTGCCTCGCACTCATCCTCTGAGCACAAGAGCAGCCCCACCCCGCCCATTGTCATTCTGTATTTAGTTGACTCTCACATACAGAATGACAATGGGCCAGTTTTAGCTGTTACAGCATGTGGTGGGCCTTCTCCTGCGTGGTCTAGGGCAGGGCATTCTGTTAAGGTTAGATGGAAGAAATGTACAAAACAAATGTAGAAAGTTAAAAAGAAGAGGTTATAGCTCTTACACAGTCTCATCATTTCAGAGATGAAGCATTTTTAATATTATATACAAGGAAGCCAGAGTTTATTTTATGCAACTAACATCAATTGACAAAGTAAATTGTCATGGCTTGTTTTAAACCTAAGGTTACTGGATGCAATGATAGAAACAGCAAAATACCAGTGGTGCAGCACATTATGCTCAGCACATATTTTTAGATTAGTTCTTTTGAGCGAAGCCCTTAATTACATCAGACATGCCCCTTGGAGCGACCCCCAGTTTTTTCATCTCACTTAAAGCCCTGGAAACAACACCATGTCACAGTCATCTCATCCGGGCACTGTGCATCATGCATGACTTCCAACTTTTCAGATTGCCTATGTGCAGGGACATAGTGAACCCTCCCCCACCCACTGCACCCCACCCCTTGCTTTACGAACCACAGCAAGGGTGAAGTTCTTGATGGGCCTCTTCTGTCAGCAACTGGATGGGTGGGTGGATGGGTGGGTGGACGGCTGGGTGGCTAAGTGAAAAGGGATTGGAGAGAGAATGGGAGGATGGATGGATGGATGAGTGAAAGCATGGATGAATGATTGATAGAATGGATGGGCGAATGGATGAGTGAAACAATAATGTAAAGATGGTTGAGCGAAAGAATGCATTCATGAGAAAAAGGGAGGGTGGAGAGCTGGAAGAAAGGATGGATGGATGGATGGATGAGTGAAAGGGTGAATGGGTGGACGGATGAGTTACTGGATTGATGGAGGAGTAAGTGAAAGGATGGCTGGATGGGTGAAAGGGTAATGGTTGGATGGATGGTTGGAAGAGCGGATGGATGAGTGAAAGGATGGCTTGGGTGAAAGGGTAAATAGTTGGACAGATGAGTGAATGGATGATAGGTGGAAAAGTGGATGGATGGGTGAACGGATGTATTGGGTGAAAGGGTGGATGGATGGATGATGGATGAGTAAAAGGGTCGATAAAGGGATGGATGAGTGAAATGATGGATGGAAGGATAGATGATGGATAGGTTTGCATATGGTTGAAAAGGTTTGGATATGGATGGGCACACAGATGGAAGGACGGAATTAATGGTGAAAGACCGAATGATGAAGGAAAGAATTAATAGATGACAGAATGTAAATTTGAAATGGGGGATATCGGGGTTTGATGTAAGGATGAATGGCTAGATCCTTCGAAAAGAGAGCTCTTCTGGGGAGGTTTATGATGACTTACTTTGCTTTCTTGGTGCCATAAGAGCTTTAGTTCAAAGTGGGAGGTATTTACATTCTCTGGCTACTCTCTTGCCTATGTGTTACTATACTGTATTTGCTGTGTCCTTATGTGTGGGGTCTATTCATCATGCATATGACATTTTGAGTGACACCCAAGTGCTACTTGAATGTTACACTGGTAATTGTGTAAATATTTGCATGTTTTGTTTTAGGTGTAAGGTGTTAGGGAGAGTCTTACAGTGCCATGAGCTGTGCTTGAGATGTATATTGTGTTTGTAGCAATAGGCAAGGCGTCAAAAATAAACTATGTAATATTGTATCGACAGTGCATTCTTTAAGAAAGCTGCAGGGGAAAGCTCCTTTGTGACTTCCGTCAGCTTGTGCAACTCTCTTCGAAGTCCCCATAAGCAAAGTCAGATTCCAGATATTAAGATCCATTTGTGGAAACACCCATAATACATTCCCTGTAGTGGGTTCATCACAGCAGTCCTGCAGCTTTACATCTTACATTGGCACGCAGATATGAGATGCTAGTAAAAAAGTTTATCCGAACAGATTTTCCTGACCACTTCTCTCACCAAACATGCCTACTCAGGACCATGAGTTGTAAAATAAATAACAGACCAGACAACCCAGTGCAGTAGCCATATGAATAGATTATTACCATATGAAATACCACAAAAAGACCTGCACAGTTGCTCAAAGCTGCACGCATACCAAAAAAACGTGCATCATGCATTATTGTCCCAAACTATTATAAACTTATTTTGACTTGTACTTAAGTGGTTGTCTATTTATTTACTTTTATACTATGGCACAACTTCCTCTGATGTGTCTGTAAAATTTAACTTTTGTCCCGAAGTTTTGCCCTGAATTTTAACCTTCTGTCCTGAATTCATGTCCTGAAATTTGACCCTTTGTCCTGAATTTTTGCATCCAATTAAAGTTGGTCAGCCTACATAGAGATAGTGTTAGTGGTAGTCCCCCTGGAGCCTCGTTTCAGGATGAAGTGTGCCCTTGGTTGTGCAGTGGTAGCCATCCCCAGTTGCTGCATGCTATTGGCTCTGGCCCCCAGGATGGTGACTGGTCCTAAAGAGAATGAACCCTATGAGGTGACCGGCCTGCGTTTGGAGGGTGCCACAGCCCTAGTGTATACAGGTGTAGGAGACACCCGAATAGTGACCCTGCATGGCTCCTGGTCATGGCTGTATGGCGCTGATGAGAGGTATGTGATGCCACAGTGCTTTGCCTCTTAAGGAATGGATAGCCTCAGGGCCTATATCAGGGCCCAGTACCTCATATCACGGAAGGGGAAGAACTGGCTCACTCTTTCCTGGGGTTAGTGGTGATTGGGGGACCTGGCTGGAGGCCGCGTTGGTGAAGAGCGTGCACATTTTGGTGCAGAGCTGCCTGTCCTGGTAGTGGCACACTAGCGGACCCGGCCTCCAAGAAGGAGACTGGGTCCTGATGGGGTCACCCCCCCTGCGAACCAGCCAGCGTGAGGGTGGTTCAACCCTGTGAGCACCGAGACGCATGTATTGGCCCCCGACAGCGCTCCTTATTGAAGATTGGTGGTGCCGCTGTCTGCTTTTAAGAAGTGGGTACCTCATACTTGTATTAGGGCCCAGCGCTAGGGACTATGGCCATTGCATGACTGGGGACTGACCAGCTCCCCCCCCCCGGGATTGGTGATGTTTGGGAGGCCTGGCTGAGGGTTGCCTGAATATAGTTGTGTTTGTATTATTCTGACAGGGGATTTTAATTGCCACTTGTGCCCTTATAACAATTCTGGTATATGTGGAATGGTCAACCTAATTGGCGACCCATGTACACATTTCGAGCACACCGTGCTGGGAAATATGTTTAATAGCTTAATCTTTGACTGGGACTTGGGATTTGCAAACGAATTGTGCACGTCTCAGGTTTATTTCCAGCCTACCTTTAATGGCCGCGGTCTAGAATCTGTTATAGATTATACTATGGTTAGCACTACTCACAATCGCAAAGTCCTGTTGTTTAAAACATTAGACACTGCAATGAGCGACCATTTCCCGATCAGCTCAATCTTTGATATTGATAGGGGTGCTAGATCTGTCCAAAGTGTAGTGGAAAATCTCTCCCACCATGCTATCTCTTTGGCAAGACAAAACGGTTATGCCATAAAATGGAAGAAGGTCGACTCATCAAACTTTCTCCAGAACTTGATTCTGGATCAACATGAAAACGTCAGGATTTGTCTAGAGATCGATCCAGACCCTAGTTTGATTATTTGTGCCTTTGACCAGATTACCTCATTCATTGCCAAAAAGTTAACAGGAACACTACGAGATAAGGCCAACCAAAAAACCATCGGGTGGTTCAACTCGGATTGTTCCAAAGCACACTCTAACTTAAAGCAGATCTTAAAGAAAAAACCTAAGGATATGCTAGAAGTTAGAGCTGCCAGGGCAGCTTACAAAATATCGTTAAAAAAACGGAAGCGAGAGCTCAAGGAGAATGCGTGGAATGCATTGGTAAAGGCAAGCTCCTTGAGAGATAACACTGCGTTTTGGAGAGCAGTAAACGCCCCCTTCTTCGCAGAAAGGAATTCTGATAAGCTGGATCCTGCGATAGAAGAATCAATCTGGGTGGATCACTTTACCGAGCTTTACAAAAAAGATACTTCACTCGTTATAGCCTCTAAACCCTTAACCCAGCAGGCTGATATTGAACCTACTGTCCCTGTTCTATTTCCCTTGGGGATTGTTTTCTCTGCTTCAGAAGTAGAATTGGCCCTACAGGAAAGTGCCAGAAACAAAGCCCCTGGGCCTGACGGGGTCCCTACAGACATATACAAAGATACCGTCTCTTTATGGGCCCCTTTGTTGACTAATGTGCTAAACAGTTTTAATATTAAGGGGTTTCCATCGACCTGGCAGGAAGCCATTGTGGTGCCCATTTTTAAAAAGGGAGATCGAACCGATCCCAAATGTTATAGGCCTATCTCCCTACTCGATTCATTGATGAAAGTGGCAGGCAGAATCATTTTAAACAGATTGCACACTTGGGCAGAGGAACACGATGTTATTTCTAAGTTCCAGTACGGCTTTAAGGCTGGCCTAGGTACTGTTGAACAAGGGCTCAACTTGGCCTTAATAACTGGCAAATACATGATGGTAAAAAAGGGTAAGCTTTTCATGACCTTTGTTGACCTTAGCTCAGCATTTGATTGCCTGGATCACAATGTACTTTGGGACACTTTAATAGGCTTGGGCATAGATTTAAACATCCTTAATTTTATCAAAGCACTATATAGAGAGGCAGGGGCCAAGGTGCGTTTCGGCAACAAAGGGGAGTGTACTGCCAAGTTTCCAATTATGAAAGGTGTTAGACAGGGTTGTATTCTGGCACCTTTTCTTTTCAATTTGTATATAAATGAAGTGGCAGAATTTTTAATTAAACAAGAGTTAGATTATCCTCAAGTTGACGGCACCAGTTCCCATCTTATTATATGCTGACGATGCAGTTATCATGGCTAGAACTCAGTTGGGCCTTCAAAAGGCTTTAACCAGCTTTTCTTTCTTTATGAGTTCTAGGGGTTTAAAAATAAATATAGGGAAAACCTTTACCATGTGCTGCTCGTCAAAGAATAAACTCTCTTGTAAGACTTTTATTGACAAGTCTAAGATAGAACTTACTAGCTTTTTTTCATATCTGGGGATTGTTTTTAATCAAAAAGGTACTTGGAAAGCAGCAATTAGGGCTAGGAATCTCGCTTTTGCCCGTACTCTAGGAGCAATCAGACAGTTTGCCAATAAATTAGGAGGCAGACCTGTACGTATTCTATTGGACATCTATAAGTCTAAATGCATATCAACTGCTTTATACGGATCTGGCATATGGGGTATCGCAGACTCACAGGAAATCCAAGTAAAAGAAAACACTTTCCTACGCTATTTGTTAGCGGTCCCTAAATCGACCTCTATATATATATGTCATAGGGAATTGGATTTGGTCTATATTTCGGATCTCATTAAAATCAACCCATTACTCCTATGGCATAAGATATGGACCTCAGAAGCAACTGTTTTCAATAGAACTATTCTGAGCAATTGCCTTAAATTAGAGAGGTGGAAAGACATTCATTGGATCTCCTATGTAAAGGAGTTTATGACCAATATGGGGCATCAAGCTTTTTTTTGATAATCCCTCCACGCTATCTTTGATCTCTAGAAAGGCTTTTAAGATAAGTTGCCTTGCTTTCCTTGAGAACAAAAGATGGCTTGAGGAGAGGACTAAGACATCTGTAATTCAATATAATGCACTTGTTCAGGGCCCCGGCTTGCAGCTTTATTTGTCCCCTGACTACCCTTCTTATGACAGAATGTTGCTATCGCGTCTGAGAACTGGTACTTATCATAGGTTGATAACATTTCCAGTCAGAAATGATTGGTCCTCAAATTTAATTAATTGTCCCTGTGATGATCTTGCTTTGCAATCTTCAATACATTGTGTTCTCTTTTGCAAGTATTACGCTTGGGGAAGAAAGAAATATCTGATTCCCCTTCTTAAGTTCTGGGGCCTAAGACGCTGCAGACCTGCGTATTTAAAGTTACTCCTTTTAGATGATGTACTAACAATTAGTGCTGTATCCAAGTTTTTAAAATTCGCAATTCGATGTAGATCAACTCTGGATTAACTTTTAATGTTTGTTTCTATGTCTGCCATCCCCTTTTTCATGATGTATATAATTTGTATGTAATTCGATTTTGTTTTTAACTATGTTCTTTTGATCGTGCTTTTATGATTTTAATTTTAAAATCGAATAAAGCTATCTTTGTCTTGACTTGACTTGAATATAGTTGTGAGATCGCTGCTCCCAGAATTTACCCATGAAGAAAAGTGTAAAAGACTGGATTTTCTTGACTGCCCAATTAGAATATACAATTTGCAGTGTGGATGACAGAGCTTGATAGTCCCCCTTGACTGGGTGTACTGTGGTCCCCCGAGATAGGCAGAGAGGACTGTGTTTATCTGTGCTGTCTTGACCATGGGATCTGTGAGACGTGGACAGCCCCTTTCCCCTCCCTAGTCTCCTTTCCTCCCCCCATTCAGCTCTGAGGTGTGGAGCGATCATTGGGGCCCCCACATGGACATCGTGGGCAGAGCCCTGAGCCTACTGGGATTTAAGCCCCTCCTGTGTGGATGCCCTGCTTTTGCCTGCACTCAAGAGGACAGACTTCCCTTCGCTGAATAATGAGCAGTGGTGGGTGGCTGGCCCACCTGGGTGCCCTTCCCGCATAGTGATATGGCTTGTGGTGTACTCTGGCACCTGGCATATTTTAGGAGGTCACCATCACCCCTACTTTCTCACATAATTGCCAGAGAGAGAGTTGCTAATGGAGCCGTACACGTTGTCATAGGCCCTGGGGCTGCATGCATATTTGTCTCCCTGGGGAAGTGTCCATTCCCATGTAGCTGAGTTTGACTCGGATGTGTCTGCAGCTGGTAGCCCTGCGGCCTACCGCGAGGCTTGAACAAACTTTCCTTATGGGGAACTGGAGGGACAAACTGGCAGGATCACAACCTTGCGCCGTGGAGCCTTCCCAACCCCTGCTTGTGGACACTGAGAAGGCCTGAACCTCCTGCAGGCCCTATCCATCTCCACCTAGATTAGACCCTTGCTGCCATAGTGGACACTAAGAGCTCCTTCCATCAAATATTAGTGATGTCGGTGTCAGTGGGGCTGTGCCTCCTACAAGTCAAACACTGTGTGGTTAAAGAGGTGGTAAGCTCAGCGGCAAACTACAGCCGGAATACCAAACACTGACTAAACAAATGGCACAATCTACCGACAGGGTGTGTCCTGGAATATCGAGCGGAAGGCACGGAGGAGCGTAACCAAAGGAATAACATCTAGGTAGGACTCCCTGTTAGTACATAGGGTCACGACATGGTGACCTATCTTGAACGCTGGCTCCAGACAGATGCTGCCCCAATTCATCTTACTCCCTTCTCCGCTCTGGAGCATGCCCACAGAGTACTGGCTCACTACTCTACTATAAGGACATAGATGGCATACTTCAAATGGTGCATACGAGGGACCGCTTCTTAATGGACAATATCAAAGGGTCGGTGTTTCAAGGCATTGTGGCTCCTGCGCAAGCCTAGCGAGCTTCCTCCTTGGAATTAAAGAAGGCCCTTCGTGATGAGGGTTTGCAAGCTCTGATGTTACCTGCCAAACAAAGAATAATTCTCGATGGTACTATGCACTTCTGTGAAAATTCTGTCATGTAATGGGAATGGTTGGAGGCCTATAGATCTGGGTCACCTCTTCCAGTGGCCCAACCCATGTCAGGTGCACCTAGAAGCAGGTCCATGAAGGGCCCACATGGGGTCTAATATGGCAGATCGCTGAAGAAACTGTCCCCATCGCAGACTGATCGGGAGCAGATGCTCCAGGCCGTGGCCAAGATCATGATGATGCAGAGAATTGTTTCATAGATTGGTACCCCATCGGAGTGCAAATCTGTGATCGCAGAATCTAAGTGTTTACTGGTGGATGGAGTTGGCTTGGCTACGGTGACACTGCAGTCTGTATATGACTTAATCTGATGAACTCTGTCACTGAAACTTTGGACTACTAGGGGTTATGGTTGGAGATGCTCTCCCTTCACAGGAGGTTTGGGGGTTGTTGTAGGTACCTGTTTGGGGGGACTGCATATACAAGTTTCAGTTGCTTATTCTGGAGCCCAGGACCAAGGATAAGCTGGTGGCCAGGTGCGGGAAGGGTCAAATACCCAGAAGGTAAAAGCAAGCAGGGCTAGCACAGCTTTGGTTTAGCCTGCACACCGTAACCTTCCCCTACTCGATTGGCTCCTGCCAGGTGACTGTAGGAGGCATTCTACAAACAAAGTTTTCACTTTTCAAGTTTGGGTGGCCAATCATTGCTCAACTCCTCTTGGAATTACAGTTGGGATTCGTATTATTTGTCTCAGGAATTGCACTACTTGTTGAAGTGGGGTAGCCTGTGGGTGCCTGAATGGGACACACACACTATAAGATCAGATGCCAGGTTAGCGTCACATGCTACATTTCTTATCATGGAATATCCGGGGATAGGGTCTGCTTCCAATCATCATAAAATGCACAGGTATTTGCAGGGATGGGAGTTAAAGGTTGCTATGCAGCTAGCAAATCATCTTAATGGGGGAAGGGGGGATTGATCACCTATGGCCTAGGTGATGTGGCCAATTGTATGCTACCTCCTATTCCACCTGTGCCCAGGTGGCACAGATTTGGATTAGGAAGGGATGTCCATCAAACTGGTCCACTCCTCCATTGACAAGGAGGAAGGTTAAATCTTGATTACGGGTAGAGTACTGGGCAAGGATATCACCTTGTGGGAATATTAATGTTCCAAAACAGGACTGGGTGGCTTTCTTCCAGTCCCTCTCGGTTCCTTTGGTGCCTTTGGGAACAGATTACCTCTTTTTGGTTGGGTATTTTCATTGTGTAGCCCATGTTACCCTTGATCGTTCCACCCCACCCTTTTAGGGTGCACCAGCATATAGGACTATAGAAGGCCTCAGGGACTGACTAGAACACTGGGAGCTGACGAATACTTGGAGAACCCAGCATGGGGTGACACTGGATTATTCTAACATCTATCAACTCCACACTCAGCTAGATAAGTGTGCATGCTCAAGCAGGCTTAGCTAATATGTGACACACGAGTACTTAGGGCGCACCCTTTTGCACCACAGCCCTTTGCTGTTGGGCATTCAGCCCATTTAGGAGCACCCAGAAATTCATATGTGGCCAATTGTCACTAGAGGATGCTTGTTTCTGAGAGTCTTTGGGTGAGACTATTGTTGGGCACTATAAATACCAAAGGAGGGAGTGGAGAGAGAGTGTGTCCGGACGGACCCAGGGAGTGGATTCGAGTTCGACCTCCCATCACTATAATTAATACACAAATGGAATCCCCCCACAAGAGACTGGCAATAGAAGACAGGTGAGTGACCCAAACAATGGCTGCAAACTGTCACCTTAAATGTCTCCCACTTGACCAGGCCAGCTGATGCAGAACCCTAATAAGATGGGAGTACCCAACAATAAACAAATGGAATCCACCCACAAGAGATTGGCTAAAGAAGTCAGGTGGTCTTGGGTTGGATGTGTTTCCTACAAGGGTGGGAAGCACATTGTGTTCTTTAAATACCACTCACACACCAAAGGGCCCTTGGTGTCATGCTTCATCATAGGGGTCTTCGCGCCCCTCTACGGAATGTGGCTTCCTACTAACCAGCGGATACGCGGGAGCACTGATGTTACCACTATTTATAGAGTGAGAGGTGGTGAGTGGTAGGGTCAGGAGTGGATAGTAAGTGAGTGTTAAAAAATACCTAGCATGTGAGGAATAAAAGGAATTTTAATAGACCTCTGTGCCGGTATTGTTAAACTGGTGAGGTGGAGGTGTGATGTATTAATGTGCAAAACCTCCTGTGTGTGTCAACATGTTTGTTCTTCAGGACTGGTACACAGATCCCTACCTTACTCACATGGACAGTATACTACCGTCTATACACAGGAAATACTATGTGTAGAAATAAAGAATAAAAGCTTCAAAATATACCTATTATGTATAAATGTATTGCAACAAGGTAATACCTTTGTATCAATCTGAAAAGGAAATACAAAAATGTACGAGATTAGAACATCAAGTGAGTAGAATTTCTCCGGACGTAAAGTTTGTGACCTGTAAAAGTGATATATACAGTGTCTACTGATGCTTGAAACAACAAGTGCTGGTGCAGTGACCTGTAAAAAAGGGGGACAAATACTGAACACACACAACACATACCATAAAACACACACTCTATAGGGATCAATTCCTGTTAGTTACTGCGGGTTTACTTGGAATGGAAAAGGTCGTCAACACAAGAAATTGATCGCATGCTTGTTATCCAGAAGCCAGAGGCGTCATGAGCCTTCAGAACGGCGGGGACCCCGTGCTATTTGCACTCTGTAAGGAGATTAGCTGCATTAGGGATGCGTTGGGAACTCACTTGGTTCGAGCAGGAGTGGTCTTGCAGAAGCGGCTATGCCGTACTTACATCCATCAGAATACTACCTTGTTCGATTGTCCCCTCCGCAGCTCCGAGGTTAATGTGAAGCCGGGAGCTCTCGGTATTTAGGCTCCTCTTAATTGCCTGAATTTTCCCGCCACTCGTGCGGTTTACATGTGTTACATGTTTTTACATGAGCGTCCCTGTTAGCAGCTCTGAGTTCAAGGGAAAAAAATACTGAAGCGGTTCCGATGAGGTTTAACCCGGAACTGCAAGGGGACATGTCGCGGTGGGAACTAGACCGCTCACTATCTATCTGTCTGCGACTGCGCCGTTTTGATCGTGTGAATCAGCAAGGCGTGTCTGAAGTTAAGCGCGGAGGGTTGCCATGGTGACACGCACCCAGGAGGGTGCGCGGAACTGGTGTACAAGTTACTTAGGTGCATAAAGCGTGCACCCAGGTTTATAAATGCAAATAAAAATGGGATGTTGGTGAAAGAGTATTTTACACAATACGGGGATATTAACCATGAGCAAAAAAGGTTTCCTGAGGGAACCACGGTGGGCTGTGAACAGGATATTATCAAAAACAATTAAGAAAAAAGGGGTAGCACACCTCTACAGGCTGGTTGGGCCATAACCAATGCTCTCATCCCGATGGCTGTGGGAAGTATGTTTGCTACAAAACCCAAAGGCCAAAAAAGAGGGATGGTAGGCTTAAATGAGTTGCCAATCATTCGATGAGGTATCATAGTTTCACCCCGAGGTTTATTCTACTTAACGTTGATTCACACAATCAAAACGGCACAATCGCAGACAGATTGATAGTGAGCGGTCCAGTTACCACTGCGACATGTCCACTTGCAGTTCTGGGTTAAACCTCACTGGAACAACTTCGGTATTTTTTTTCCTTTAACTCAGAGCTGCTAACAGGGACGCTCCCATCACATACATACACCGCACGAGTGGTGGGAAAATTCAGGTAATTAAGAGCAGCATAAATACCAAGAGCTCCCGGCTTCACAAAACCCTCGGAGCCGTGGAGGGAACAATCAAACAAGGTTGTATCCTGATTGATGTAAGTACGGCATAGCTGCTTCTG
This sequence comes from Triturus cristatus, assembly GCF_964204655.1. Lineage (NCBI taxonomy): Eukaryota > Metazoa > Chordata > Amphibia > Caudata > Salamandridae > Triturus > Triturus cristatus. The sequence continues at coordinate 214,645,339 of NC_140585.1, read as the reverse complement.
TGAGGCCACTCCTGCTCGAACCAAGTGAGTTCCCAACGCATCCCTAATGCAGCTATTCTCCTTACAGAGTGCAAATAACACGGGGTCCCCGCCATTCTGAAGGCTCATGACACCTCTGGCTTCTGGATAACAAGTATGCGATCAATTTCTTGTGTTGATGACCTTTTCCATTCTAAGTAAACCCACAGTAACTAACAGTAATTGATCCATATAGAGTGTGTGTTTTATGTTACGTGTTGTGTGTGTTCAGTATTTGTCCCCTTTTTTACAGGTCACTGCACCAGCACTTTTTTCAAGGTTATAAGTAGACACTGTACATATCACTTTTACAGGTCACAAACTTCACGTCCAGAGTAATTCTACTCACCTGATGTTCTTTTCGTACATTTTCGTGTTCCCTTTTCAGATTGATACAAAGGTATTACCTTGTCGTAATACATTTGAAGATAATAAGCATATTTTGCAACTTTTATTCTTTATTTCTACACATAGTATTTCCTGTGTATAGAGGGTAGTATACTGTCCATGTGAGTAGGGTAGGGATCTGTGGGCCCGATTCACAGAACTAACTTAAGACAAAATCCTAAACTTACTACCATTTTGGTATTTACAGAAGGCACTTATTCATTTTAGTATTCACAGAAGGCACTTACTCATTTCGGTATTCACAGAAGTTAGGAGTCCTAACTTTAGGACTCCTAAATGCCTTCTGTGAATTCCAAAAGTCTTAAAGTTAGGATTTTTCTCAGTTTAGGAGTCGTAAAGTTAGGACTCCTAAACTGAGAAAAATCCTAATTTTAAGACTTTCTGTATTCACAGAAGGCATTTAGGAGTCCTAAAGTTAGGAGTCCTAACTTTACTGCTCCTAAACTGAGAAAAATCCTAACTTTAAGACTTTCGGTATTCACAGAAGGTATTTAGGAGTCCTAAAGTTATTTATTTATTTATTTATTTATTGAACTTGTATTGCGCGCAGCTACCCGCAGTGGGTTTCCCGGCGCCAGGGATAGATTGGAGAAGAAATCAGAAGACAAGCGATTGCAAGAGGGAGACAATTAGACCGGAGGAATCTGGGACTAGAACAGAAGGGTCTTCAGTTTTTTGCGGAAGGCCAGAAGACTGGGTTCTGTTTTAAGCGCCAATGGGAGAGCATTCCACATCTTGGGGCCCAGATATGCGAATGAACGGCCTCCCATTTTTGACAATCGGATTCTGGGAATCACATGATTGCCACTGTTGGATGACCTCAAGAGGCGGCCAGGCTGATATGGCTGTGCAAGATTATGCAGGTAGGCTGGAGCGGAGCCTTGACGAATTTTAAAGAGGATGCACAGAGTTTTGAAGGCCACTCGATACGAGATTTTTAACCAGTGGAGGTCACGTAGTGCCTGCATTGCGGACATTCTCCTAGGGACATTACGCAGCAGGCGGGCGGCTGAGTTTTGTACGACCTGGAGTTTATTGATTGTAGCTTTATCTGCTCCTAGATAAAGCACATTGCCATAGTCGATATGGGACATCACAAGGGCCTGTACGACAGTTCTACGAGTGGACTCAGGCAGCATCCATATGATCTTTTGCAACCAGCGAAGGGTGTTAAAGCAGATCGCAGCGACCCTAGTTGCCTGCTGCCTCATCGAGAGTTTGTCGTCGATTAGGACACCGAGGTTGCGAGCAACAGGCACGGGGGTAGGCAGAGGACCCATGTCACTGGGCCAATGTCGTGAACCCCAGAGATCTTTTTGTTTGCCTAGTATAATCACCTCGGTCTTATCTCCGTTGAGCTTTAACAGATGCATTTGCATCCAGGCTGCAACGCGAGAGAGGCCGATTTTGAGGGCGGAGGTGTCCTGAGCCCTGCTGCTGGACAGAGAGAACACAATCTGCGTATCGTCTGCGTATGAGTAAATAGACAGACCGGCGTCCTCTACGATGGTAGCAAGTGGTCGGATGTAGATGTTGAACAACAGAGGGCTCAATATAGACCCTTGGGGGACGCCGTAGGCAGAGGAATGAATCGCAGATTCCGCTTTGTTTGAGAAAACCTGAAAGGTGCGCTCATTAAGAAATGAGGACACCCAGGCAAGCGCTGATCCAGCAACACCGAGGGATCCGAGAGACTCCAGTAGGATGGAATGGGACACGGTATCGAAAGCAGCGCTTAAGTCAAGAAGAATCAGCGCAAAGGTCTCACCGCCATCTATACCGTGTCGGAGTCGCTCAGTTACCCCTAGGAGTGCGGATTCGGTGGAATAATTAGCGCGAAAGCCTGATTGGGACGGATGGAGATATCCCAGGTTTTCAACAAACTCATTAAGCTGGGTGTTAACATGGCGTTCTAGGATTTTAGAACAGACTGGCAGCAGGGATATAGGCCTGAAGTTGGCAAGATTTGTGATGTCAGCACCAGATTTTTTAGGCAGAGGGACGACCATGGCATGTTTCCAATCCTGTTCCACACGAGATTCGATGAGCGAGACGTTTAATAGCCTCATTAGGAACCTTCGTGGTTCGAGGTCAGGTTGTTTAAGTATCTTCACGGGGACTGGGTCCCGCGGAGATCCAGACCTGATGCTTTTTAGGCAGGATAGGAAGGAAGCATCATCAAATGGTGTCCAGTTGTAGATGAACTCAGTAGGGGAGGTGGGGGTATTACAGGACAGACCGTGTAGAGAGGAATCAGTTGGAGAGGGAGGGGAAGCAAGAGATTGATGGATGCCTTCAACCTTAGATACAAAAAAGTCTGCTATGGCATTACACTGTATGGCATCTAGAGCCGGCAATGCGGGGATAGTGTCAGCTCCAGTGAGTTTTTTAACTGTGGCAAAAAGAGTACGGGGACAGTTTTGCACTGAAGTAATTGCGGAAATAGTGTAGGAGGCCTTAGCACGTTTGCAGTTTGCATGATAAAGTTTTAGTTCTTCTTTGTAAGTTACTTTAGAGGAAGCTGAATAGGACACCCTCCATTTCCTCTCCAGGGCTTTGCATTTAGAGCGTTGGATTTTCAGCTCCTCTGAATACCAGGGTGCTGGTGGGCGTAAGGATCTATGTTTGCTCCTGGATAAGGGGGCAAGAGTCGATACTGCATCTGTCAGCCAGTCAGAGATGGAAACATTCAGATTCTGGACAGTGTTGATAGAAGATGGAATAGACTCAGTTAGGCGCAGGTTAAAATCGACTATATTGAGCTTGTCCCAGCGATACGATGATTTAATTTCATCCACATGGACCCTGGCAGAGTATAAAGCAGGAGGTAGTGCAAAGTGAACTGCATAGTGATCAGACCAGACAAGCGGGCGGGCAGAATGAGCACAGTCAAATGAGAGAGTAGAGATGATTGGATCCAAAAGATGACCAGCATTATGAGTGGCTCCAGAGTTACAGAGTTTGAGGTTAAAAACCTCAAGGTCAGAAAGAAGAACTTTATTGATAGGGTTATTAGCATCATCGAAGTGTATATTTAAATCACCAAGAATGGTGAAATTATTAGATTTTAATAGTGTTGCTGATAAGCAATCAATAAGTGAGGGAATCCAAGGTGCGGCATTTCCGGGCGGTCGATAGATTAACAGACCGGAGAGCGTCATTCGAGGATTAATCGTAAATTTGAAAAGTGCAGCCTCACTACCTTGGAGATGTAGGGGTTCCAGTTTGCATTGGTAGATGGATTTATAGATGATAGCGATTCCACCACCTATACCTACAGGTCTGTCCTGGTGCAGCATAACATAGTTAGGAGGAACGGCTGCAGCAATGTCCGGACCGGAACTGGCCTGAATCCACGTCTCGGTCAGGAACAGAGCGTCAGGTGATTCCTCAGTGATAAAATCGAAGATGTTTAATTTATTCCTAGGGAGCGATCTACAATTTAGGCTCCAGAAATGAAGAGGGGACGGTGAGGTGATAGGGCCCTTGGTGGGCTTTCTTTTTCCCCTGTAGTGCTTGACGCTCTGCTGTGTCTTGGAGAGCTGCATTTTACCGGTAGTAAAGCCACAGCTAGCACATGTAAAATAATGGCAAGGCAGAATGCACAAGGAGCAAGATATGGAGGTACAAGGTCGAAAAGACAATAATGTCGTGGAAGAGTAGATGAACTTACGACCACCCTGTGTCTGATTGTTGAGAGGCATGATATAAGAGGGACAGCCCGTCCTGCAGCTCGTCCTCAGCGCGGACGGGCGCAGACGGGCTTCTCTTTGGCTTGTCTTAGGCGTTATTAGGCACAACCCTGCGCGCAACCGCTGCGCGCTTGGAGTGACGAGCACCCTTTATCGTCTTGCGAGGACGAGGCTGGAGCGCTAACCACCCCTAACCCGGAAGTAGCAGGGTCTGCCTGTCCGCCCTCCGCTCAACGGTGATAGCCACCGAGTCGGACCGAGGCGTGCAGGCTGTGAGCTGACCCAAAACTACTGACGTCGCAACAGGTAAGGGGGGGGGGGGGATTGAGGGTATTTCACCGCCCTAACACCGTTAGAGGAATAGTGTAGTTAGAATTTGCTTTTTAAAATGTAACATTCACACATTAAAACAGCGAGTGTTCCCAGAATTGCTTACGTCTCCAGTCGCTTTCAGCAGCCTATGTAGACGCAGCCACCATCCACAATGAGCCGCCAAAGTCTGTCGTTCCTCGCTCCCTTTATCGTCTTGCGAGGACGAGGCTGGAGCGCTAACCACCCCTAACCCGGAAGTAGCAGGGTCTGCCTGTCCGCCCTCCGCTCAACGGTGATAGCCACCGAGTCGGACCGAGGCGTGCAGGCTGTGAGCTGACCCAAAACTACTGACGTCGCAACAGGTAAGGGGGGGGGGGGGATTGAGGGTATTTCACCGCCCTAACACCGTTAGAGGAATAGTGTAGTTAGAATTTGCTTTTTAAAATGTAACATTCACACATTAAAACAGCGAGTGTTCCCAGAATTGCTTACGTCTCCAGTCGCTTTCAGCAGCCTATGTAGACGCTGCCACCGTCCACAATGAGCCGCCCAGGACTCCTAACTTCTGTGAATACCGAAATGAGTAAGTGCCTTCTGTGAATACCAAAATTAGTAAATGCCTTCTGTGAATCGGGCCCAGTGTACCCATCCTGAAGAAGAAGCAGCACGCTTCGAAACATGTTGACACACACAGGAGGTTTTGTACATAAATACATCACACCTCCACCTCACCTTTTTAACAATACCGGCACAGAGGTCTATTAAAATTCCTTTTATTCCTCACATGCTATGTATTTTTTAACACTCACTTACTATCCACTCCTGACCCTACCACTCACCCCCTCACACACTACACATAGTGGTTACATTAGTGCTTCCACGTATCCGCTGGTTAGTAGCACGCTGCATTCCGTACAGGGGCTCAAAGACCCCTATGATGAAGCATGACACCAAGGGCCCTTTTGGTATGTGAGGGGTATTTAAAGAACACAATGTGCTTCCCACCAATGTAGGAAACACATCCAACCCAAGACCACCTTACTTCTTTCGCCAATCTCTTGTGGGTGGATTCCATTTGTTTATTGTTGGGTACTCCCATCTTATTAGGGTTCTGCATCAGCTGGCCTGGTCAAGTGGGAGGCATTTAAGGTGACAGTTTGCAGCCATTGTTTGGGTCACTCAATCGGAATTCGGAAGGAGCTGGATGGGAAACTTTGGTCTCTGGATGGTAAGTTGTATGAGATAGATAATTCTCTGGAAACCAATGAGGCAGAACTAATATTCCGGAGGCTTGGGAACAATATAATACTACTTTAAAATGCTTCCACTGCCTCAGTTATAAGAATCATTTTGCCAGGGTGCACAATGAAGAAGGACGTCAGGGTAGGTCCCTGGCTTGCCTTACTAGACCTGAATTCCGAAAGGGCCCCTATTTCTCATATCATAGCAAGTGATTGCATTTCACTTTACTATTTGAAGGCCATTAAAAACGTATTTCAGGAATATTACGAAACAATGTATAGGTGCTTGGTACCTCTCTAGCCAATGATCCAGGCTGCCTTCCTGTACTGATGACTGCTGCAAGAGCTTCCTCGCGGGGCAAGGGCGGTCCTGGGTGGATCGGGGATGACTCAGGAGATTCGATGTGCTATCAAGAAAATGGCTATGGGTTAAACCCCGGGTCCCGAACGACTGCCCGCAGAAGTTTACTCTGCATTTCCGTGGACCCTTGCCCTGAGGCTGGAATCACTCTATGCTGATTCCCTGCAACTGGGAGGACTACCTGAATGCACTCTGACTTTGACTCGGTGCAGTGGGATTTCCAATTTAGGACATGCACTGGATGGGACTAGGGGAGCATTGGATTAATTGAGCTAAACTGCTTTATGCTACTCTGACCGCACAAGTCAGCATGGGCACTACCATCTCCCCACAATACAATGTATATAGAGGCACCAGACAAGGGTGCTCTTTATCCTCTCTTCTATCCACACTAGCCATTGAGGCCATGGTGGCGACGGTCTGGGAACATATTTTCTCTCTTTATGCAGACGACCTCCTGTGTTACTTGGCTGATGGGCCTGCAGGTTCTGCAGCTGTGATATAGCTTCTGGGGAAATATAAGAAGTTTTATGGCCTCTGAGTCAATAAAACCATGACTTGCGTGTTTCCCATGGCACCGAGCGTCCAACAGCCATCAGATATACAACAGGATTTTTAAATGGTTCCCCATATCTTTTCAAAACATGGGTATTTAGGTGCTCCACAAACTGGAGGTTTTGATGGAGGCTAATCTGGGGAAACTTCTAACTTGTGTCCCCTTTTGGCGATCAATTAAACTGATGACTATGGCCAGGATTTTGGTGTCCAAAATGATTATGTTACAGCATTTGCTCCACTTTTTTATGAATCTACTGTAGGAGTGCCAGTTACTTGGTTTTGGCAAATAGATACCCTGCTGCAGGAACTGATATGAGATGGGGGCTACCAAAGAGCGTCTCTGGGGGTCCTCTGGTGCTTCCTGGATAAGGTAGGACTAGACTCACCTGATTTTGAGTTGTATTTCTTAGCATTGCAGCTCCAATGGATCCCTCAGTGGCTAGATGTAGCTCACCAGGAGGAGTTGGGCTTACTAGGGTTGCTTCCACACCAGGGGGCAGTGCTGGCAAAGCTACTTTGTCCTGCAGTGGTGTTTCCCCATCTGGGTCTATTACTAATGGTGGCATTGAATTGCTGGAGGCTATTATGTTCCTGCACTGTCATTGGTGGGTCTCCCACATGGTGACCCTTCTCTCCCTCTCTCATTTTCCATGGCTGGGCAGCTGCCGGCCTGGATGGATGCTGTACTAGTGACGATTGGAGACTTTTATTAAGTTGCCACCCTGCTCCTGTTGGAGGATTTGGTGGCCCAATATGAACTACCCCCAGGCTAATTCCTAACCTCTGAAGCATTGATAAGACGTGTAGAAATGACAGAACAACCATCTCCTGAGAAGGAAGTTTATTTGCCTCTTCACAACCTCAATCTAATCCAGCTGTCGTGACTGTCAAACAGCCACAACAATCATCATGGAATATTCCACAGACAAAGATGCAGGGGAAGGGGAATGGACCAAAACATATACTAACATCAAATGGAAAACCTATTGAACCGCAGGTAGGTACCTTGCTATTTATGGCTGGTAGCAAAGTACAATTTAATACAAGGAAATCACAATAAGTTTTCTTCCTATAATAGATTTAGTGAAAGACATAATCCTTGTGCCACAAAGGGTCAAAAAGTTGACACGGCCAAGGGGCAGGATCAGGATGTACATTTGAATCTGGCAAGGAAGTCACCACATTGGTATTGACTTTCGTTATTCTAGAAGGCTTCAAAAACATAATGATTCCTTTTGTCTTAGCGTCAGGGGCTTTAAACACATCCCACTCACCCACATTGAATGTACCTCTTACGACTCTGTGTTTGCTGTCATACCTATTTTTGTAGTCAGTCTGGTGACTTTTAACTACACTGTCAAACTGCACCCATCTATTTTGCCCACCACCCATCCAACTCAAAAACATCTTGGTACCAGGAAGTCTCCCTTTAAGCAGTAAGAACGGCGAGGCTCCAGTAACAGAACTGGGGGCAGTGTGGTATGAACACAACAAATTATAGATGGCAACCTCAACAGGCTACCCCAGAAACCTGAGCCGATTGTACACATACTTTAAGCATGCGGTTTACCCTTCCCACCATACCATTGGCTTTAGGGCAGTACAGGGTAGCTTTAAGTAAGGGTGGGCAGAGCTCGTAGAGTGGCACTATGCAGAATTCCACGGGGTTCCATATAAACTCTGTGGAATTCCATAGAATTTCAAGAGCAGTCAGAGTTGCTCCACTTGCCCACTCCTGGCTTTGAGCAGCAACATAAACGTGCCAAGAAGGCTGAAGGCATACCTTGGACTTATTAAGCGCTCAGAGTTTTGCACGTAACATGTACCTACAGTTCTAAATATCTTTGGAATGCTAGAGCATTGGGTGCAACAGCCCCAAAACTGCAGAGAGCACCAGAGCGTATATTTACACAGACTGTGGCAGCATACATATGTAAATGGGGCCCGATTGTCCTGCATCCAGCAGACAGGGTCACAAACAGTGGTGCAAGTGCAGTACTCCATGGAAGGCTGCGCTTGTGTTATAGTATATTGCAGACAGTTATTTAAGTGCTGGTAGAGTAGGGGCGGTAAAAAAAACTGGCAGAAACATCCACGGCAATAACCAGAAACACACTCAGAAGCACAGTGCTGAGAGGCAGATAGGAAAAGCATTTTTTATTTGCCAATATCTTTGGCGCCGTTTAACGAATCTTCCCGACATTTTTTAAACTAATGGGGCACTCCAGTCAGCTCCTGTCTTAAGCATTTCGGGATGATTCATCAAGTGGGGGCCGAGAAAAAAGGGTGCTCCCAAAACACGTTTTCTCCATGTTAATTTCCATAGGAATTTTGAAACAGGTTACAGCCCGAACTGCTGAACGGAATTACACCAAATTTGGAAAAAAGGTAGGTCTTGGTCTAGAAAGCGTGCTTTTTTAAATGGTGAAAAGCTGTTCTGCAGTTCAAGTGAAATTTAAAAAATAGAAATATTGATATCTGAGCACCGAGGAAGATTCGCTCTGCCTTGTACTTAAGCCCCCAGGTGGGCCAGATCATGGGGCTATTACTAATTAATTTGCGTAGCCCCCACAGCCCCGGTGATTGCCACCTCCCTGGGGCTTAGTTAAGTGAATGTGGGGGGCATGTGGCCCCCCCGTTGCCCCGGGGACCGCCACCACCCTGGGGTTGATTAATAAATGCGTGTTGTGGTCCCACCCCCCCACGCTGCCCCGGGGTCCGTCACCTCCCTGGGGCTTCCTTTTTTAATCAGGGGGGGCTTGCTGGCCCCCCAAGCCCTAGTGACCACCACCTCCCCGTGGCTACTTTTATTAATCAGGGGGGTCTTATGGGCCCCCCAAACTCCAGGGACCACCACCTCCCCGGGGCTATGTTAATTGTTGAGGGTCCCCCTCCTGGAGCCGTCGTTGTACTGGGGACCGCCGCCCCCCAGGGTCGGCTCCTGCAATGTCCCAGGGTGACCCCCCCCAGGACATTGCTGTTTGCAATGACAGGCCGGGAGCCATGCGGTTCCAGCCCTGTTATTGCAAACACTTACTTGCTTCTTGGAAGCGAGAGCAGGAAACCTGCTCTTGCTTCCAAGAAGCAAAGCAGGATTGCATGTTAGCAGCTCCGCTTGCCCAAAAGCAATGCCGGCTCCTGCAGGAGGCTGGGAGCCGACAGGAACCGTGGGGGTATTTGGGCTACCCCCACGGCCCTTGTGAAGGTGGCCAGGCCTCGGGGGATGGGGTCCCCAGGGCAGAAGTGGCTCGGGAGGGGGTCTACGTGGCCCCCTCATTTTCTATTATTGAAAAGAGGCCAGGCCCCAGGGAAGGGGTTCCCAGGGACATTAGTGCACCAGGGGAGGGGGCCACGTGACCCCTCTCCCATTCATAAAAAAAAACAAGGCCAGTCTCCGGGGGATGGGGTCCCCGGGACCAATATTGGCCTGAGGAGGGGGGCCACGCTGTCCCCCTCTTTTAAAAAAAATAAAAATAAATAGTGGGTCCCCGCGGTGTATAATTAATAATAGAAGTAGGATTTTTATTTTTTTTGTAAATAGGAGTTGCGACTCCAACGCGGCTCTCAGCGTGACCATCCGTATAACGTTGCATTGGATTTGCGAACCTGCCTTAAATAAATATAATGTAGAAGGGAGTGTTGTATTTGTGAAGTTTTTTTTAAGAGTTACTGTGACTAAAGTTAATGACAAGATTACAATTCATAGAGTAGTTAAAAATATATAAATTTAAAATCAATTAGTTAAACTTGAAAAGTGTTGTGTTGTAGTACATTGAGTTTGTGCTTTTGTTTTGTGAATTTGCGACGGGTTCGCAAATTCTAAATTTCTTTTTTTTAAATTGTATGTGTAATAAAAATGTATTCAGTATTATGTTATAGGGTGGCTCTAAAAGAGCCCTTGTTTTTATTTTTAGTTTGTTGTAGCTACATATAAGTGCCAATGCAGAGCTTTAGGGTGCTGAGAAAGACTCTGTTTCCTTGATCTGTGAAGTGTACTCCATCACTTCTGTACATGTCACCCATATCAAAATGTAGATTGTTGTTATACATGGAACCCATCCAATGGTCTCTGAGGTAAGCAGAAACAGCTTTATTTACATTCTTTCTAGCTTTCTAATTCTGTGGCCTGAATTGATTTGACCACTTCCATTTCTGTCTTTGGCATATGTTAGAGTATATGAAGACAGGTTAAGGTAAAAGCAACATCAATTGTGCAAAGGTGCCCTTCATGAGCATTTCCAGTCCTACCTCAGTCAATGTGCCTAGGTCATTGCCCCACAGTGCACAATCGTGAGGTCAGGGCATTGGAGATGCAAAAAGGTTTTAACCAAAGGCATTAATTGGTGCCATTTTATCCCTCTCTGTGCAATCCACTTAATGTCCACTTTTTGCAAATCTGGGTCTTTGTCAATACCTCTGCATTCAGCATCACTTTTGCACCAAAAAACATAGCTGTGTCTAACAATCCACACTGTGAGCATCTTCAAGGGATGTCTGGAAGTAATAAAAAGATGTCTGTAGCTGAGGTAGTCACTTGGTAGAATGAGAGGTATGTAAAATGGTGGACAAGATGCTCTTTTTAAAAACAATAGATTATTGATTGGTTGTTTAAGAACATTGTGCATTGAAAAATAGAGGGCATGTTTCTTTCTTTAAAAATCATGTTTCTTATAGGTTAGTAAAACATGTTTGAAAGTTACAGTAGGTAGGATAAGCTCATATTCTGCAAATTCAACCACACCTGCTTTTTGCATTTGTAACATTGTGTGGAGAACTTGAAAATATGGTGAACTTTTGACCTGTCAGTTAAGTTGAATGTTCCATGAACTGTTACTATAGAAACTGGCATTAAGCAGAATGAGGGAAGGGTTGAAACTTAATTGTGGATTTAAAATGTGAAATTGTAATTTATATATGTCAAATCTTATTAAAGTAGGATTTCCCAACTCAGTAGTATCTAAAGAAGTGGTGTGCTCTTGAAAAATAATGGAATTTTTAGTTGTAATATATTCTTAAACTCCTGTATGGATTCGCGGCTCCATCGCGGTGGTGCTTGGTGGGTTCGCGATACCAAAACATTCCAGAATCAGTTTGGTCACTTTTAGAAGTCATTTGGGAAGGGGTAATATGCCTAACCAATGGAAATGTGTTTTATAATTTGAAATAGTGTAGGAAGGAATGTGATTTGTTACTTACATGTATTTGTGAGGAGAAAGAGATGAAAAAGTTGCCATTACTGGTTTTACCTTGCTCAGACTGGTGCATTACATTGATTGTGTGCATAAGAAAATCATTTATGAGTTTGTGATATTTTAAATTCTACAAATCTATTTTGAAGGTGAGTTATACATTTGTGAGGTGTCTTATGTATTAGGTTTATTTTAAACTTTAAAAATAATTCAAAAAATGTGATGTTTGAAATATATTATTGAATGTACAGATGTGTATTGTAGTTTGTTTTATTGTAGTTAAATGTTGTTTGAAATAGTTTCTGCATAGTAATATGTGTATTTTGGAAGATGGATTAGTGATTATTGTAGTTTGTTTTAGTGTGTGGATATGTACATTTGTAGTATACCACATCATTTTAGCTGTTGCTTACAATTTGAAGGTGGAGTCTGTCAAATTTTAAGGTTTGTTTGGACTTCTATCTCAAGTATGCTTCTACTAGTATATGTATTTTCATATATCTTGTACATTTTAAGGTGTATGGTGTATAGCAAAGATGTGTTGTTGCTTTTTACCACCCAGTTACTTCTTACGTAGTCATATAAAGCCCTAGATATTACCCCTCTAGTCATGCAATCACTCAGGTGTTACATATGTACTCCTTTTTTTGCTTCTTTGTACACCTTTGTTGTTTTTGTCTGCATCCCTCATGACTCTTGCACATCCCTCTACACTATTTCTGTATCCCTCTTGCCGCTTTCTGCATCTTTGTTCCTTTTTACACTAATTTTTTTTGTTTGTTTCTGTATCCTTTTTGCGTCTTCTTGCTCCCCAATTCTCCCTTTTTGTATGACTCTTGTTTCTTTATGCACTTTTCTTGTTTGTTTTTGCACTTCTCTTGTTTCTTTTTGCACCCCTCTTCCCTTTATGTACACCCCTCTTTCCTCTTTTTGTATTTTTGTTACTTCCTTCTGCACTTATGTTGCTTCTTTTCTGCATCTCATGTGCCTCTTTCTGCACTTCTGTTGTCTCTTTCTGTAGTTCTCTTGCCTTCTTCTGCAGTTCACTTGCCTCTTTTTGTAACTCTCTTTCCTCTTTCTTCCCCTCTCTTGCCTCATTGAGTACCTTTGTTGCTTCTTTCTGCATTTCTTTGTCTTATTTCTGCACCTCTTGTGCTTTTTTCTGCACCCTTTTTCCATTTTCCTGCATGTTTGTTTCTGCACTGCTCTTCCCCCTTTTTGCACATCTATTTCCTTCTTTTGTATCTCTGTTGTTTCTTACTGCACTGTTATTTCTTGTTTCTGCACCATTGTTGCAGTCCATTTCCTTACATGTCTTAAATGTCACTTTTTCCCTGCTGCTTTACCATTCTAGTAATGCTGAGAGTGTTGTGCCGAGGCAAATAAAAAAAAAGTATATAACATATCTCAGTTATGTCTCACCATATGTCAGGATCTATCACTGAGACACTGCCATAATAGTACTCCAATCACCTAAGCAGTACCTATGCAGTTATAAAATCACTCAGGCACTTACTATGTACTTTTGTAGTCCTCGAAACATTACTCTTGCATTCATGCAATCACTTATGATTTAGTTGTACACTAATTGAATCACCAGGCAGTATTCTTGCACTTTTCCAATCACCGGGTCAGAATCTATACACTCCTCCAGTCACCTAGGTAGTACCCATGCACTTATCAAATCTCCCAGGCAGTTTGTATGTGTTGTATGTGTTCTTGTAATCCCTCAGATATTCTCCCTCAATTTATGCAATCACTCAGACATTACATATGTAGTTCTCTAATCATCTACATAGTATCTCTACAGTCATGCAATCACCGATGCATTAGCTATACAGTAGTTGAATCATCCGAGCACTACACTTGCACTCCTGCAATGACTGTGTCGGTATCTATGCATTCCTCCAATCACTTTGTCAGTACTCATGCAGATATAAAATCACTGAACCATGACGTATGCACTTATGCAATCACCCAGACAGTACCCTAATAGTTCTCCAATCATCCAGGTAGTACCTTTGTTCTCACGCAATCACCCAGCGACTACAGAGTGCACTTCAAAGTTGATTTGGATAGTAGAAAGGAAATGTTTTAGTTGTGCTTTGTGGTACCGTTGTATAGGTTGTGATGTCTTGTAATTGTAGGAATTCTGCAGTATCTCACATACCTTTGGACTGCAATTAAAAATGTTTTTAATTTATATATGATAAAATTTGTATATAATTATTTTATTAATATTAAATGATTTACCAGAGTATTTAAAGTTTTCTTTCCTTTCAGATACTCAGCATTATTATTAATAAAGATTGATTATGGCCAGAAACAATCAAAAGAAAAGAAAAGAAAAAAAACAGTACTATTTAAAGGAAAGAGAAAAGGAGAAATTAGATAAAGTACAACATGTGACATTGAAAAATAAGGCTTCTGGTAATAGAACTAAAAAATTTGTTAAAAGAGTTTTAAAGAAGTTAACAAATTTACAAAATGGAGAATAGAAAAATAAAAGTAGTAGAACCATTCAGAAGGAAATGAAAAAAGGACATATTAATAGAAAATGAGTTTATGGAAAAACAATCAATGTTGAAAGAAGGATGAAAGAATATAAGGACATTAGGAAACAAATGTATAAAAGTAGAGTACTACAACATTTATTGCAAGATTGTAAAAAATCTAGAAAAAGATCCACATTTAACAAGAAGAAACAACAGATTGAAAGGGTAGTTGAAAATGCATTTCAATTGAAAAGAAGGTAGTTTATATTAGTAGTTTTGAAGAGAATGCAGACATTGAATAAACCAATGCATTCTATGAAGGACAAAAGTAAAAGGAAAAGACTATAGAATACAGAACGAACTTTTGTAAAAAAAAATGTGGGTGAATGGAAGCACACTTCTAGTTCAGAACCTTTTTTTAATGAAGAGAGCTATTTTCAACAGAATACATTAGTTCATGTAGTGGTCGTGCTTATGATGTTAAGAACAGTTGTCCAATTGAAAAAGAAAAGATGGTTGCTAGAAATGTGAAAGAAGTAAGAGCTGAAGAAGCTCAAGGGACATGTCCAAAAGCTCCAGTGTTTATGTGGGATTGTAGCAGTATGTGTAGTATCCGACAGGAATCTATTGATATTTTATGTAATTTCTTACGAGAGTATAGTTAAAAAGTGTTAAACAGAAAATAAAGATGTTGCAAGGACTAGATCTTTGTAAAGTGAGAAAAAATACTGTTTTACGGGGTCATTCTCTGGCTTGTCTTTCTAGAAAATTGTGTCAAAGTAGTTTTCATCATCTGAGAATGTTACAAGTACATCATTCAGAAATGCATAAGTTAGTAAGAAGATTATACTATGTAAAAAAGTCCAGCATTATCTTTAAGTAAAATAAACACTGCTCTTTTGCATGGTTCAGTGTTCTTTGGTCCTGAAGGGGAGTGTAGAGAAAGTGAGAGTTTGATAAATGTAGGTGTTGAATAAGAGGTGGAAGATAGTACTACTGAGAAGTTTGAAGAAGAAATTACAAAGTTTAATGTAGATTGTTGTGAAAAACCAAACTATGTTTGTGTTTGTTGTCGACATACACACTATAGAAGTCAAACTAGGAATGTTGATATGTATTTAAAAAGTGAAAAGGAAAGCAATTATAAGTGGCAGCAATTTGGTGCTTATTTATTGATGGAAGGTCGTTTTGAGTTGGGTAGTGATTTATGTATTTGTGAATATTGTTACAGCAAATTAGAAGAGAACAAAATTCCATCTAGAGCTGTACATAATAATCTAGAGTTGGTAGCTATTCCTCAGGAACTGGTGGATTTAAATACATATGAGTCCATTCTAATTCAATCTGTGCACCCATGTCAGGCTATAGTTCATATGGAGCCTAAAACAGGTTAGCTGCCTCCAACCGATTTACAAAGAGGTTTAAAAGGAAGAGTTGTATATTTACCTTAAGATTTTAAGAACAATATTGAAAATGTTGGTGTAGAGAGAGAGAGGAAACTGAACCTCTAGTTATTTTAGGTAATGGTGTACCAACAAAGAGTCGGAAGATATGGCAAGTGTTAGTAGATGTCACCAAAGTTCAAAAGGCTATGAAATATCTCATAGAAAACAATATTTATTATAAAAATGTATATCTGGAAGAAGAAGAAATATCTTTAGGAGATGATAGAGAAATTTCAACTGATCAAATAGAAAAAGTTGACAAGTCCAAGAGTGAAGAAATTTATGAACATTATAGGAGACATCCTTTACACTCAAAAGAAGTAATTGGAAATACTATTGAATTCTTCCAAATGAAGAAAGAAAAAAGGGAACTCTCATGAGTGCTTGGGAAAGAAGTTTAGAAGCTCGTTGTTTTCCACATCTCTTCCCCACTGGAAAAGGTGGTCAATATGATGAACGAGCAGTACAGATTCCAGCTTCAGAATACCATTCTTTAAGATTGTATTCAGAAGATCCAAGATTTTGACAGTGTGTTCCATATTTATTTCATCTTCTGTTTCAAAGTGATTTGTCAAATGCAGTGAACCACATATTAAAAACCGGAGTTCATCTTACACATCTTTCTGCAAAGGAATTTTTGAACAAAGTTTAACAAAGAGACGATCAGTTAGAATCTCAATTAATTAATTTGATGGCATGTCAACGTGGTATCAATGAGTATTGGTATCGTCGTCATGAAGAACTGAAATGTATGTTAAGGAATTTAGGAACACCTACGTGGTTTGTTATGCTTAGCTGTGCTGAATACGCATTGGATGATTTACTTGAATTTCTACGAGAAGCGAATTCAAATATTAACAACATCGAATTGAAGACAGCTGTAGAATTGTGTTCCTTCGATACTGTAAATGTGTGCAGATATTTCAATCATAGGTTTCAAGCTATGATGTCTTTTAACTGCAATACCCACCACTTAGAGAAGTTATAGATTTCTTTTGGAGAAAGGAGTACCAAGCCAGAGGTTCTCCTCATATACACATGCTATTATGGATTAAGGATGCACCTAAATTTGGAACCGATTCTGATGAAACTGTTTTCTATTTCATTAAAGACTGTTACCTGTGGTATTCCAAAAACTGGAGGAGAAAATATCTCAAGACAACAAGTTTTATGGTGTCAAAGTCATCAATTTGGGAAATATTGTCGGCAGACATTCAAGTCAAAGGGCAAATTGTATACGAAATGTCATTTTGGATTCCCATGTCCAATAATTTTGAAATGAAAAGTCAACAGTTTCATGTCAGAAGTAAGACAGACTATAACTCGGAAATCTCAAAAGAATACTTACAACATAAAAAGAAGTGAAGATTCAAAGTATATTAATGTCTACAATCCAGTAATTTTGATGATGTGGAATGCAAATATGGATATCCAATATGTTGCAGATAATTTGACTGCTGTTGCTCGCTATGTTACCTCATATATAACCAAATCTGAAAAGACGGCGTTGTAAGAAATGTGGGAAGAGAAGACTCTTAGTAACAAATTGTACGGCTTTAGTTTGAAGATGCCTTCCCATCGAGAGATTGGATCCTATGAATGTTCGGATCAGTTGAACTCTGCAAGTTTATATTCAAAGTCAAGAGGAATAATTTGCTGCAACACAAAATAGAGAATTGAAATCTGTACAAGAAATTAAATAATTAGCTTTGAATGAGCCAGAAAGTACAGATATTGTTAAAACATATATGTTGGATATATACTGTCCCAAAGGGAGTCCACATCTGGAAAACATATGTCTATATGAAGTACTGCAACATTACAGCCTTAAGACGTTTTTCCACAATATTTACAAAATGTTGAATCAAGAGATTGAACAAGAAACTAGTATTGCAGCTGAAATCAAGAACTTTTGAAACTGGAGAAACAACCAATAGTGAAAATTGAAGCCATTGATAAAATGGAGCATGAAGGGGTTACTATGCTTCTCTCAGAGAAACTACAGTCAAAATTTGATTCTTTGGAAACATTTGTATCTAAGACTGCTGGTTTAGTAAAGACTTTAAATGCATGTGGAAACTGTCAGACAATATTATGGCGTAATTTAGATGTTGAAAAAGGTTTAGTGAATGGAGCAATGTGAAAAGTTGTTGATTATGTGAATTTTCAGAACAGTGATGGAATTGAATTTCTGAAGATTAGATTTGATCACGTTGAAGAGGTAAAACAGATTGGATGTTGTGCTGTTCGTTTTTTGCTTGTAAAAGACTTGTACGTTCGTAGAAAACAGATTCCTCTTTCTTTAGCATATGCGGTGACCATTCATAAATATCAATGTTTAAGTGTAGACAGTGCTTTGGTAAATATTAGAAGTACTGTGTTTAAAGAGGGTATGCCTTATGCTTCAATGTCTTGAGTAAGAACATTATCTGGATTGTATTATCGGTTGAGAAGACTGTATGCTCCTAACTTAGGTGAATATCCTGTATATCAAAAATGTGTAGAGTGTCCAAAACGAAAATATGACAAACATTCTAGTGAGGTTGGAAAAAATAAAACAATTCAAGAGAATGATGAGGCTGCAAATAAAATAAAAATGGACCCTGTTGATGATATTATAGGATACCACTTAGCAAATAGTAATGGTATCAACTGCTATGCTAATGTAATTCCAAATGTTGTCTTTAATCTAGAAGATCTTCATCATAAAATTATGGAAAATTGAGAAAAAAGATTCTGTTCTTTATTACATCATATTTTTTTAAAAGTTGGAAACTGATTGAACTAAAATCCATACTGATTCTGGCATTCGGCATCTTTTGGATATATGTACTGCATCTTTGCAATTTACACTTAATATACAACAAGATGCACAAGAGTTTGATATGTTTATGCTTGCAGTTTTGGAAGATGAAGGGATTGAAATTGAAAATGTATTTGGACTACGTTAAAGACTGGTTCATAAATGTGAAGAGTGTTCATTTTCTTCTACCAATGAAACAGACACAGAACGATTCATATATTTGACAATAACAGATTGCAAATCAGTGTCTTTTAACAAATTAGTAAAAACAGCTAATCAAGATAAGAAATGTTCTCATTGTAAATCAGAAATGTTGTCAAAATTGGACAATATGTGATTTTTATGCTACAACATTGTAGAGCGGATGGAAGAAAATTGGAAACTAAAATTAAAATTTTGTGGCTAATCAAGTATCAATTTCAGGAAGAACTTTTAAAACACTGGCAAATATTTTCCAAGCTGGACCTACTAATGCATATGGACAATATACAGTCTATTCAAAGAGCAATAAAGGATGGACACATTGCAATGATGCCCATTTGGAAATCAAATGTCGTTTGCCTTATGAATTACCAAATTCATATCTGATATTTTTGATTCCAAAGTTTTGAAAACATCATTCGGCCTATTGGGAAGACGTAAACACAAAATAACAAGTGTATTTTCGAAATTTTCAGTGCAAATGAATTTGGAAACATCATTCGGCCTGTTGGGAAGATGTGAGTAATTAGTTTTTGGATTATTGTTTGGGCTAATTGAAGTTGCATTTTAAAAATTTTGTTTGGAAGAAATATTTTATTTATTTGATCTTTATATTATATGCAATGTAAATGAGAGTGTATATTTTAGAAAATGTAAATAGATAGTTGAACTTATTGTAAATATTTTCTAAATACAATCAACTGATTGTATTTTTTTGCCCGCTGTTATATGATGATCAACATTGAAATCTCTGTGTATGGTGAAATTCAATAGAATCTGAAAACAGCAAAAAATGCAAACTGAATTTTATGTAATTCTAAAATGATGTTTTGTTCTTAAAACTATAATATTATATGCAATAACAGTAATTTTTCTTCTCCTTTACAGAAAGTAATACTAAAGTTTGACAGCATTTTAAATTTAGTTTACAATGAAACAACTGTAAAATAGTTACAATTAGTTTGATATCTGCTTCAATAAAGGTGGTAAGATGAAATAATGTAATAAGCATAATAATATGAAGTAATGTTTGCAGTCATTCATGTTTTCAAACTCAATCATCTCACTCCTCAAATCATTTCAGCAGTACCCTTGCACTCCTTCAATCACTGAAGCATAACGTGCACTTACAAAATCATCCAGGCACTTCCAATGCACTCTTGAAATCACCCTGGCACTACTCATCCACTTGTGATATAACACAGGCACTACCCATGGACTCATCCACTCACCCATGCACTACCCATGCACTAATGTAATCGCCCAGGCACTACCCATGCACACCTCTAATTTGCCAGTTAGTAGCCATGCACTTATAAAATCACCATGCACTATTCTTGCACTCCTCCAATCACCCAGTTACTACCCATGCACTTATAAAATCACCATGCAGTATCCTTGCAATCCTCCCATCATCCAGACACTACCCATGCACTCATGCAATTACCCAGGCACTGCCCATGCACTAATGCAATCACCCAGGTATTACCCATTAACTCATGCAATCAACCAAGAATTACCCATGCACTTACAAAATCACCCAAGCAATACACATTCACTTACAAAATCACACAGGCATTACAAATGCACTCCTGCAATCACCCAGGCAGTACTCATCCACTGATGCAATAACTCAGGCACTACCCATGTACTGTTCCATTCCAATCACCTGTGCACTACCCATGACCTCCTCCAATCATCCAGCCAGTACCATGCACTTATCCAATCACTCTGCCAATACCCAAGCACTTATAAAATCACAACACACTACCCTTGCACTCTTACAATCACCCAAGCACTACCGATTCACTCATGCAATCATCCAGGCATTACCCATAAACTAATGTAATCAGTCAAGCATTACCCACGTGTTGTTCAATCACCCATACATTACCTATGCACTCATGCAATCACCTAGGCAATAACTAAGCACTTACAAAATCACCCAGGCACTACCCATGCATTAATCCAAACACCCAGGAATTACTCATCCACTCATGCAATAACCCAGGCACTACCCATGCACTGCTCTAATCACCCATGCACTAATTATGCACTCCTCTAATCACCCAGGCACTACTCATTTACTCCTTCAATTACCCAGCCAGTAGCCATGCATTCTTGTAATCACCCAGTCACTACCCATGCACTTATTATAAACACCATGCAGTATCGTTGCACTCCTTTAATCACCCAGGCACTACCCATGCACTAACGCAATCACCCATGTACTACTCATGCACTCCTCTAATCACCCAGACAGTATCCTTGCACTCAGGAAATCATTCCGGAAATTTTTCTATTTTTAACCAATATATGTGGTTCCGTAAGAACCATTTTTTTGACTTTTTGAATAATTTAAAACATTTTTTTATTTTTTTCAGTTTTTTTACTTTTTGTGCGTTTTTGACTTTTTAAAAAAAAACAAAATTGAAGACTGCAAAGGAACTGTTTAAGGAAAAAAAATTGAAATTTGGGAGCACGTTATAAAAAAAATTTACATTTATGTCCTTTGATTGCATTGGTGACATCGTCAATGCACTGCTCCCCGATGCACAGTTTTGCATCACATTTTTTGAAAACTATGGCTACTTCCAACAGTTTTGGAACAATATGAGGTCTTGGTGCTGTTGTATGTGCTTGAGAAGATGTAGAAGGGGCATTAAGGTCTTGTTCTGCCACTTCTTTCTGTTCTCAACGTGTCTTTTCTCTTGCCAGATGTATGGGATGCATGGTCTCCAAATGTTTTTCATGCTAGATGTCCTGCATGAGTATTTTTTGTCAGAACCCCTTGACAAGATTTTCTAGCAGATAAAAGACATACATTTTCGTGAATTTACTTTTTTTGTCCCTCAGGCACAGAAAAGAACGCCCATACAACACCCTTTTTCCTCTTGTTTACTGGCTCCACAATGTCATCGTCCTCCAGTTCCAGTGGATCAACTTCTCCATGACTGGATGCCATAATTGTAAAAACAAAGTCAAACAACACACAAAAATTGTAAAAACAGGAGAGGTACATCATCAATCATCATCAATTTTTCTTTATTTCGATTGAATTTACAATCATAAAAAGTACATTTAAAACAGTACAACAGTATAAAAATCGGTTTGCTCATTGACTGCTATGAAAGGCAGGCATTTTATATATAAGGACTAACACTCTAAGTACAAAGATAATAACACAGTAGTCAGTAAAAAAGTAGAAATTTGGTTTGCTCAGTGGCTGTTAAGGAAAGCAGGCATTTAGAAGTAAACGCTAACACTCTATATACAAGAATAATAACAGAATAGTCAATAAAATCTTAGGGAACAGTTGCCAATAGTAGGGAATTAATTTTCAAGCAGGCTTTGAGAAAGCAGGCTACGGTTTTGGCAACGTACGGGGTATCTAGATATTGAAGTGCCAAAAGAGCCGGTCTGCATCTTCTCAGTCCTAAGTGTCGGAGCAATGGAACCAGCCATCGTTTCCGCGGGGACTTATAGAAACCGCAGAAAAAGGTTACATGCAGAGTTGACTGGCGAGTAAGACCGTCACAGGGACAGTTTGTTGGTTCCCGTGACCAGTCTAAGGGTACAGGCAAAAAGACAAGGCGATAAAACACATCAAACCGAAATCTGGTTAAAACATACCTCTCATGGTTTGACAGAAAAAATGACAAATAAAGTTGAATGCCATGCGGAAATTGGACCATCGTTAAATGAGCATTAGACTTTTTGACGAGTTCAGAACACAAACGAAGATTGCTTAAGTGGTCAGCACATAGCTTTTTCAAGGATTTTCTAGATATATCCGATAAGGATTCAGGGTCAGTAAAATAAGCAGGGTGATTCAAATCTGTCAAAAATCTTGAAACATATAGCAGCCAAGGAATCTTTTTCCAATGGGACAAAGTGAGACAGTCAGATATTAATGACCTAGTTAGATGACATTGCTCCTGAGTCCATATGCGGTGCCATAGTAGAATCGGCTGGTAGCTAATGATATCAGTCAGATACTCCCGACCGAGTTCCACATGTGTGCCGAATGTAGGAGCACTACGGGGGAGGGCTAATATGTATTTCAGAAAGTAGTTTTCTATAATTTGTAACTCATCTGTAGACACATAGCCCCAGACTCCGGCACCATATGTAGCCACACTCATGCATTTAGCTTGGTAGATCTGCAAAAGCACAGTAGGAGCGGGCTTACCCAGTTTCCTAGAGAACGAAGTCAGTGCAGAAGTTGTGCGTTGAAACTGCAGTTTTTTGCTGGATATAGCAGATTTCCAGGACAGATGGTTATCAATAAGAATACCTAGATAGGGGTAGGTAGTGGCAGTTTCTAGTCTGGTCTTCTCAATAAAGATTGATTTACATTTTTGGGCTCTCTTCCCGATATTCATTACAAAAGTCTTAGATTTATTGACTTTGAGACCAAGAGAAGACATAAATTCGCAATATTTTTCTAGTTGGATCTGAAGTTGATTGGGTGTCCTTGCTAGGATAACTGAATCGTCTGCATACAATAATGCAGGGATAGGGCGGGAGCTTATGCAGGGTAGATCTTTACTATCAACCAACATCGCTTGCTCCAGTCCGTTAGTATAGATGTTGAATAGGAATGGAGCAAGGACGCATCCCTGCCTTACGCCTTTTTCGATATTAAAGGGTTCGGTAAGCTCCCCTTTGGTACCGTATCTCACACAAGCTTTTGCATCCGAGTATAGCTCTCGGAGAAAATTCAGAAGTGCGAGATCTATGCCCATATTTTTCAAAATCGCCCATAGCTTGGAATGGATTACGCAATCGAATGCGGAACTCAAATCCACATAGACTAGATGAAGTTTACCGCCTTTGGCCCCAACGTATTTGCCTATGAGTAAAGTCAGGTTTAAGGCCTGTTCCACAGTGCCCAGGCCCTCCTGAAACCCAAACTGTAAGTCAGTTAAGATCTTATTCTCTGTAGCCCAGTCCCTTAATCGCTCCAGAATTAGTCTGCCAGCTACCTTGCCTAGGGAATCCAAAAGGGAGATGGGCCTGTAACAGGCTGGATTGTCCCGATCTCCCTTTTTGAAAATGGGCAGGAGCACAGAGATAGACCAAGAATCAATAAGGCCGATCTGGGTAACTGCAGACATGACCTGTGTGACAATTGGAGACCAAAGATCTATATTGCTCACAAATATGTCTAAAGGGACCCCGTCTGGACCGGGCGCCTTACCGGTCTTTGAAGCAGTCAGTGCTGCGATTATCTCCTCTAGATCGAAGTGGAGATCAATGGGGAAGATGTTATTACTAGTAGGAGCTTCCACATCTGGTCTGGGAACCTCCGTTGTCAAAGAGTTATCCGCAAAAATCTGCGAGTAGTGTGCTACCCATTTATCAGCAGGTACTGCCACATCTAGATGCTGTATCGCAGTTTCATCAGCTAGAAAAGGGGCCTTAACTGTTCTCCAGAACATAGTGGAGTCCTTGGTTAGAGCACTCTGGTGTAGTTGGGCCCAGAGATTCTTTTTTATTTCCCGTTTACGGGATTGCTGTGCCATCTTATAGTGTTTCCTCAGGGAGGCAATTTGGGGCTGGTCCCTAGTCTGTTTGCGTAGAGCATTTTTCAATGCACGCTGCGCTTTACGGCAGCGGAAATCAAACCACCCTCTTGAATCCTTATCATTGTCACGAGTCCTGTGAGGACGGGTGAGCTCTTGTCTGATAACTTCTAATATCTTAATGAAGCTGGAGAGGATCAGTTTGGGGGAAGATGACGTCTCCAAACAATGGTGGATAAAAGGAAGAGTTTTTTGGATGATCTTACTAGTGATCTCTGTGGGATTGATCATCGTCCACTTGACAGTATAACCGTTGATTTTATTCATCTCCAGAGAGTGCTGCGCTAAGAGGCTTGTTTTTGGGCAGGCTGAGGATGGAGTATTTAATACTATTGTTATGCTATTTGAGTAGTGGTCGCTTGAGGGGTCGGTGCCAGTTATAAATTGCTTCAATCGTTTTTTTAAGGGTTGAGAGCATAAGATAAAATCGATGGTTGTAGTAGCACCTCTACCATGAAAAGTCGTCTTGAACTCTACAGCAGGACATACTAAAATGTTCGCAAATTCAAGTTCTAGTGCGAAGATACAGGTGTTTAGTGCATGACCCACTGCACTGTGGGTGAAGTGGGCCAGGGGGACATCATGCTCGTCTAAAAGCCCACAAATACCTTTGCCATGATTGTTACACAGATACACATTGAAATCCCCACCCCATACAATATGACAATTTAACTCTTGATTCATAGCTTTTTGGTCTTGTAAATACGAAGTAATTTCCGACAGAGATTTTACACAGTCGTTGGGTGGAGAGTTATTATACATATTGATGAGATAATAACAGGAGTTATTGTCTGGAACTATTTTAAGGATTTGAAAAATTGACGAAACTGACTGAACTTCCGTGATCGTAAAAGGAATTAAATTGGAAACATAGATGGCTAAGCCGCCCTTAGGTCTCCCATGAGTGGACGGTAACGAAGGAAGGTGAAATGTTTTAAAACCCTGAATATGAATAGGGTCAATTGCCCAAGTTTCTTCTAGGCAGATTAACTTAAATTTGTTAGTTACTTCCACCCAGGACTGAAGATGGATTTTCGATCTTAGGCCAGCTACGTTCCAGAATATAATTGGAAGGTCCTGGGTTGATAGTAAAGTAGAATTTAGAGGCTGAGGTTCAGCAGAGGGATGTCGGAGTTGGGACAGGGGCTGGGAGGTTATAGCAGAAAGAGGAGGGTTGGGTTTAAACTCACTGGGTTGGGGGGTAGTAGATTGTAGATTTGGGAGCGGGTCTGCGGGGGTAGCTGACATGGTGTAACACGTGACCTGGTGAGGAGAAGATGACTGCTGGTGGATCGGGGTATACTGGGGAGGGGAAGAGTCAGACTGGGTACCATACGAAGATGACGAGAAGGAGCCGGCCGCCCGAATGATCTTACAGGGGTCTTTTGGGTTAGGAAAGGCGCTGTTGTAGCTGCTGTCTATCATGGGTAGAGATGGTAGTCAATCCACCATATCCAGGCAATCATATCGATTGGATAGTAGTGGACCTCTCCAGTTACTAAAGTGGCCTGGTGGTGGGTTGCTAAAGCCATACCCCGACCACTGGTTTCGGTCTCTGATTCCGCCCCAGTTTCCTACCCTCGTCCAGGACCACGGAGGGCCTGCGTTACGTCGTGTGTTAGGGGGATAGAAGTACGACAAATTATGGGTAGCTATCCCTTCGGTAGAGGTTTGATCACCCCAAGAGCAGACATGCTCGACTGTATTAGGATTTTCAAAATTTACTATTATACATTCACCCTGAATGTTTTTTGGTTGGTTGCCTAACCAAGGCACTCTACGCACTGTAGTAACTCTGTTGTCCATAAAGATTGGAAGCGGTCTATTGTTGGACAACCAGAAGATTACTTTATTTTTTAGGGACCAAATCGGTTCGTCCTGATTTGGGGGGAGTTCCGGAACCCCAGTCATTATTACTACATATGGAGAGGCCTCGGGTGGAAGATGGATGGGGGGAATCTTTCTATTACGATTATTAGGAATGGTGTTGAATCCAGTAGCAATATTGGAGTGGACAGGAGCGGGAGTGGGGCCTATTGAGGTGGAAAGGGAAGAAGGAGGGTTTGATAGGGAAAGTACTGTTGATTTAGGATTGGTTACGGGGCGGGGTGGTAAAGGATTAGAGGATTTAGGAGGTGGTTGCGGCTTGTTTGTTGATGTTAGGGAATGATTTTGAGTAGGCTTCTCGGAAAGTTTCTGTTTATTAGAATTGGGGTTCTGCGCGGAGGTTCCTGGTTTTGATGCTTTGGCGTTTGGAGTGTTTGAAGTAATGGGCCTGCCTTTCACCAAGTTGGAATCCTTCTTTTTACCTGTACTTTGGGATAGTACAAGGGACAGCTGGGTAAGTTGAGACTGCACCATATGTAAAGCCTTTTCAATGGGTTCCAAGTGAAATTTAAATAGATCACCAATTCTGGTGAGCAATAGGCTATCGTTGGTACATGCATTGGTTGTAAGATTGCCATGCACCATATCTCCTCCACTGTAAATGCTACTTGAGCTGGTGGAGCTAATGTTCAAATTAGCAGGAATAGAGTCCTCTTTTTGAACATTTGACAGTGAAGGAGAATGATGGAGGGATGAAGGGTTAAGGTTTTGCGGGGGAGAATTAGAGGCAAAAGGAGTTACAGAGATGGTTGTAACGGAAGGAATAGTGGAACGAGGAAGCTTAGTGGTTGTCTTCCTCTTTAATTTTTTAGGGAGGCTCCTTCTCGTATACCTCTAGCCATTGAGGAGGAGGGGGTGTTATCTGGTTGGGTAGCAAAAATAACAGGAGATTTTTCCAGGGATAGATGGGAATCAGACAAGACCAAAGATGCAGAAAGGTCCACTGTGCAGGGAACGATGTGTGTTTCTGCATGCACTGTCACTGGAGGGGGTAGAACAACAGGACGTAAGGGGGTTTTTGCAGTGCCCAGTAGGCCCATCGAAGAGCGTCTGGCAATCGTCAGGTCCTGTGAAATCCTTCGATCCAGTAAGATAATGCCCTGCTCAATAGCATCGTTGGCTTTAGTTATAAATTGGTCAATTGGGCCAATGACCTCACCAGCGGATTGAGCCTGTTTTTTAACTGTGTTTCTAGTGGTTCTCGGAGACATTGTATCATGAACAGTTATTACGATATTAAGGAACAATGAATATTCTCAAGCCAATATTAATAAAATCAATATGAAATATCAATGGCAGAATATTAAAACACCAACTGTAAATGGGGTGGCCCAGTCCAGTCCTGCCCGGTCTTGAACGGGCTTAAACGGGCCCGCCCTTGGCCCGGGCTTCGCCCGCGCTTCTCCCCGCGCGCGTCCCGCGTTGCGTTTGGAGCTGGTCAATTTATAATAAGACAGTTAGGGGGCGTGGCCACCGGGGGAAGAGGCACCAGCTGTTAGATGTAGGGGCTGCTGGTCCTCGCAGTCCCCCGGTAAAGGCAACAGGTAGCCCTGGAGTCAAGTGCACGCTGGGAGCGTGCAGGCTGTCCGCCGAATGCGGAGAAGCTCCCACCAGCGGCACGACCCTGCTTAGCGGAACAAATAGCAGTGCGTCCTCTGTTGGCAGCGTTTCCTGGACCTTCCATAGGAGTGTTACTGCTTATAACTGTGATGGACTGCAACCTTGGACTGCCTTATCTCCACTCCTCTTCAGTCAACTCCAAGCTCATTGCTGTAGCTTCCACTTTCAAATCTCATTAAAACTTAATCGGCAAAAGTAACAAACTCGTGCCTTCCTTCGTGTTCGAGAGGTACATCAAAGAAGGTTTTTTTCAGCAAGACAGACAAATAATGAAGGAGATAAAGAACGATGGATCCTCCCTCTTACAGAATGAAGATGATTTAAACCAATCAGATGCTTTCTTTTTTGGTCACATGGAGTCACGTAGGGTGCCTGCACCGTCGCTTACGCGTCGCACAGCCGCAAAATATTGTATACGTAATAATGAACTATAAATAGATGTCTATACAATATTTTTAAAAGCATATAGGTAAAAAAATGTTTATTTAAATATGATATTTTAACTTTCTATAATGATATTTCAAACTTTGAAAATACGCCGAAGTCGTGACCCTGGCGCGATCCAGACACGGCCCTGGAAATACCTGCAGGGTGGAGTCGCGCACCATATATGCAGATCTCACGCACTCCTAAAATTTCGTATTGTTAATAGTGCACTCAAAAAAACTGTTTATAAATTGTTTTAAGTATATCATAAAACACTTTAATCAAAAATTATATTTATAATTTCTACAATGATAATTTATGCTTTTCAAATTACGCTGAAGTCGTGATTCCACCTTGAAATGTGCGTCAGCATGGTTCGCGCACTTTTAATCCGCACACCCATTGAGTAGGTTCGCTTAGGGTGCGCGGCTCCTTTGATTTTTTTTTTTAAAAGAGAAAGCATTACAATACATTAAAACAACTTTACAGTATTAAAAGAATTATTAACAAAAAATATAATAGGTTCTGTCTATATCTATATTTTGAGATGTCATCAGTGATGTCATCAGTGATATCACTGACCATGTCATGAATGATGTAATATGTGACATCATCAGGAGTGCATTGCGGGGGGCGTGAGTTATAGTTAGCTCAACTAACTATAATGAACAAATTTCTATGGTTTTGTACGAGTGAAACGTCCAACTAACTATAACGTCCCGGAAACCTGTGTTTTATTTGGTGAATTTCCAAGCTTTTTTAAATGCTAATTTCTAACTATAACGTCCCTGAAACCTATGATTTTTTCAGTGAATATATATATATATAACTATATATATATCTATATCTATATATAGATATATAGATATAGATATATATATTTAGATATAGACATGGGTATAGAGAGAGATAGATAGATATAGATATATGTGTCTGTAAAAGTTTAACTTATCGTATACATATTTACCTCGAGTTATAAAGGAAAAGTGGCAAAGTGGCAAAGTGTAGTGATGTGATGTTGATACTGGCAGAGACTTGTGAGAACATCATGATGTCATATGGAATGCTTAAGTGGGTTCTGCTCTGAGGTTCTCTAGAGAGCAGTTGGGACTCTGTGCTGTAGCTATGCCGGTTGGGACGGCTCTCTGTACCTCTTAATAAATACTTCACATGAAAAGCATCTTGGAGCCATCGCCTCGTATTTACAGTGGTGACAGAGGATGGGATACTCAGTTGCCACTTCTGCCGCACTCGCCACTACTGCCGCCTGCCTACATTTAGCATCAAAAAGTACGTCTTGACTGCCGGAATCCTAGCCATTCAACTGTGAGTAATTTTTTTTTATCTCACGTCAATCGTTCGTTCGTGCAGAGAGCCGTGCCCATTTCATATCTCATTCACATGCCTGGAGCTACGCCTAATTAAAAGATTTCGAAATTAAGACTTTACACGAGTAGGAATCACTGCGCTGCAATTTTGTTTGGAACCTACTCATTTAAAAAAAAAGAGGAAAAATACCTCGTTGAAAGGTTTTACCTTGTTCCGCTCTCCCCTGTCGTCTATCTCGATCGTTATTGCAGGGAGCCAGAGGTGTTCACCCTTCTGCTGTCTCTCCTGTTTGATGACGTTGTAGAACCTTCATCGGAGGTTAGCGAAGGAGGCCAACGCGGATTCTATAATCTACATTGTGCAGGAAGCATCTTCAACGGAGACGCTTCGAGTTTATCGTCAGCGCGCAACGTCGCGTTCACAGTGGCCATTTTGGATTGGTCATTTCTTTATTATCTGTAACCTTCAACACGACGTAGTGTTCAGCTGGGAGTACCAAAAGTTTACGTTTTAAAACAATCGTCTTGTGCGCACAGTTATTTATCACACTTTCTGATGTGCACTGTTTTTTTTATCAATTTCTACACTATTGCTCGCACGTGTTTTTTTTTAAGAACAATAACAATTCATAAACTTGTGCAATTATAAAGCTAATGTGTTTTTGAATATGCATTTTGTCACCAAGCTCATCAATTCAACACGGCACAACGTTACCATCTAGTGGCTAAAATTGGATATATTTTTTTTCTCTCTCGTCAGTATCTGTGTTCACTGCTAATTGTGAGAAGTGTTAGCTTTGTGTTTCTTCTCAGTATAGCAAAGCTTAACTTTCTCATTTTCTGCTTTCTTGCAGAAGTAGTGAATTTTCAGAATTTTTTTTTTACTTTTCTTTCTCTTCTTTTCTCATATCCATTTCTTCTTATTAATCAATTTCGTCCTACAGTTTTTTTGTTTTCATTGACAACATGCAGAGTGTTATTGCACCAGCGCCTTTTCTACAAGAACCTGGTCAACGGAAATTGGTGGAATACCTCTCGAGTAGCTAAGGATCCTTGTTAATTTAACAAGAATGGAGAAAAAGAAAAAGATACTTTAAGAAACGATAGTTGTATTAGAAGGAGCACCAGAGTTCATACAAAATCAAGCAGGCTACGAGATTACGTATAAATTATATTGTGCTATGTTTATCTTTCTCTCTTACTTTCTTTATACATTTTATTGTATTATTATATCGTTATAAGTTTTTTTTTATTAAAAAGGGGGGAGGTGTGGTGATGTGATGTTGATACTGGCAGAGACTTGTGAGAACATCATGATGTCATATGGAATGCTTAAGTGGGTTCTGCTCTGAGGTTCTCTAGAGAGCAGTTGGGACTCTGTGCTGTAGCTATGCCAGTTGGGACGGCTCTCTGTACCTCTTAATAAATACTTCACATGAAAAGCATCTTGGAGCCATCGCCTGGTCTTTACACAAAGCTTTATGTGTAGGTAAGACATTGCGTGTTAATGGATGTTTGGGAAAGGCATGCATTGTAAATGCAGGCATAGATCCATCATACATACCTCACTTAATAGATATGGTGCTGTGGTGTTACCTCCTTTTCACATAACATAGCACAACAACTTTGGTAACAAAGCTAAATGAACATATAAGGCCTACCAGTATGGCTGACATGGGACTCCTACACTGTATAGTCCTTAGTGTCTAAAGTAAAATTTCTTCATATTGATGCACACACTTGTAGGAATCTTTGTCTTTGTGTAGCATGTTTGTGATGTAATGTGCTCTGACACTCTACATTGGGATGAGTAGTGCTATAGAATAAATAAATGTGAGAGAGAGGATAAGGAGAGATGAGTGGCACCATTGGAGGGTGGAATTGAGAGAATCCTTTTAGAAGTAGGTAATTGGGGAGGTTACCAAAAAATATTGTTTAACCGGGCACCACCAGTGATAAAACTGGCCAGGAAAATATTTTAAAGGCTATAGAACCAGAGTGGTGGAATGTGCCAGGGATGGCACCTCCGTTATGGTGGAAGAGAGTCGCCCCACTGCTGGAACCAGCAGGCGCATGTAAAATAAAATGGTAATAAAGCAGCTAATAAAACTGCTTTATTATCATTCTATTTTACTACAGACCCGGAGCCAGCAGGAGGAGTGTTGGGCTCAGGGTACTACCAGGAGATATCCAAACAAGCATGTGCACTTGGATATCTCCAGGCTGCAGCATGGAGATATCAGCAGGGCTCAGAAGCGCAGGCTCCCAATCCCTGTTGGCGTGTGGAACCAGCCCGCTCCACCTAATCCCTACTCTTCTCTTATGCTGGGTAATACCAGCATGAGAGTAGTATCTGATTGGCGCGGGGAAATTCTGGAGCCTGTGTGAGCATCGTGGAGCAGAAGAGGTGCTGAAGTGGCGGACGTCAGGCTACAGGTAATTTATTTTTTCTTTATTTTTTCTCCCGCGATGCCCCATCGATGTCTGCTAGTGGCCACCACTGGAATATGCCATACTACACGTAAATGGATCCACCTCAAAACTGCTCTGAAAACCCTCCACCAACTGATAGTCAAAAGAAGGAGCAATTTCGAGGTTTTATTCACTGTCCACAATACCGACAGAGAAAATGCTGAAATACCCTCAACAATTAGCCACAAGCTAAATTCCAGGTAAATATCAGAGATCACTGCAAATACTCATATGCCCTCTGCAGATCTCAACCCGATCAAAGTTTATTCAGAAAACTCCTAAAAACTGAGCAATTCAGAGGTGTAGATGAATGGACCTAGCCTGACCTTAGGGTGTAACGCAGAACATTAATATTGGATATGTTCTCCCCTTTTATACTGTTCAGTGTTACCTGGATTTAAAGGACATTAAATTCACATATTAAGTATATGATGTACAGGTACAAGTATGCTGGTGCATACTGCATTCACACCAATTTTACCACAGCTGTACACTGGAGTTGAGACTTGCGCTTGCTTTTGTGGTTGAACAGACACCAGGATTATTAAAGTTGTTCATATTCGACAATATTACACAAAAAAGAGGTACAAATACAGTTTGTGAATGTTACTAACTATTGATTAGCAAACATTGGTGCAAACCAAAATGAAAAAAAAACAGTATTATAAACCACAAATGTTATTTGTGCTGAAATGTTTTTGCACCCTCCAATTATATTTACGTCTAATTTATACCCTAAAATCAGACTTTCGCGCTGCTAGAGTGTCACTTTTTTGACGCTCCGGTTGGGCAATGTGCCACAGCATATTTTCATGGCCAGGCAAAGCCACTTTTTGTGGCTTTTCATGGTGTGTAAATATGTGCCCCTTCTACCCAGAACACTGTGTGAAAGGGTAATTTCATGGGTTATGCTGTGGGTGTTCCCATACAAAACACCCATGGAATCTGAAGCATTCCCAGATTTACGAGGAATCGTAAACCTGGGAATCCGTCAGATTCTAATGCCACTCCAGGGGTGGTGTTGGGGAGGCACAATGAGGAGAAATACTTTTATTTCTCCACGTGTTTTCCTCTTTTAATGTGTGCTGCATTCTGCACCACACATAGAAAGAGAAAAACACTTGTGTTTGTTTTTGAGCAGAAAGTTGTCCCTTCCTGCACAAGAACAATCACCCCTACAACAAAGACATCCTTGTACCATGGCCCAACGGTGCCTGAGTTAAAGCATGACAGGCCATTGTGAGCCAGCACAGAGGAAAAGGACAGGAATGCACCATATCTCACAGCATTCCTGCCCTCTTCATTTTACTCAGGGTAGCACCCATGCAGCGCTGCCCTGAGCAAAAACTTCATAAATGAGGCCCTTAGTTCATGAAGCATTAAAACACATTTCAACAAACCTAAGTGTATGAATGCTACAAAAAGGCAACCGTGAATTTATTTAAAGTCAACAATGAAATAAGTGATAGGGAAAGCGCGGGGATCAGCCATTACAACGCGGTTTTTACCACGCAGTGCAGTTACATCGCATGCATTACAACGCATGCGATGTTACAACGCTATGCCATTACAACGCAAGTCTTTACATCGACTTGCGCTAGATGGCGTGCTAACATTACAAATAGTGTAGTTTACTATCCCAACACCTTCCCTACTGTTAAGTGGACTGGAGTTGGAATAGTAAATTACACTTTTCTAATGTTAGCACGCCATCTAGCGCAAGTCGATGTAAAGACTTGCGTTGTAATGGCATAGCGTTGTAACATCGCATGCGTTGTAACGCATGCAATGCAACGGCACGCGTTGTAAAAACCCGCGTTGTAATGTCATACATCCGAAAGCGCAAATGCTTTAATAGTAAATAATGTCTTTTTCACTAAGGACAACCAGGAAGTGAATTAGTGATCTGCAGTGATAAATGAAAGGTGCAGCTCTCACCAAAGGTCTATGAATATTATGGTTTTCCTCCTTCATCAATACCCTAAAATAACCACTATGTTAATATCTCAGAGCTCCAGATAATGCATCACATGACCAGCGAAGGGCTGAATCAAACTTGTGCCTCCGAATTCTTGCTCCTCGGCTTCTCCGATCACCCACAGCTTCAGTCCACATTTTTCTCCTTGTTCCTGCTGATCTACTTGATGGCTCTCCTGGGTAACCTTTTTATTATCACTATCATAGGTGCTGATGCTCATCTGCATACACCGATGTACTTTTTCCTGGGGAACCTTGCCACCTTGGACATCTGTTGCACCTCCTCTATCATCCCCAAGATGCTGGAGACCCTGATGTCAGAAACAAAGTCCATTTCCTACTCAAGCTGCCTTACCCAGCTTTTTTTTTGTTCAGCGTTTCTGGGGACAGAGCTCCTCATTCTGGCACTTATGGCCTTTGATAGATATGTGGCCATCTGTAACCCTCTTCGCTACACCAACATCATGAGTATGGGGTTCTGCCTCACTACGGTGATAGCGATATGGGTTTTAAGCTTGATTGTCTCCTTTGTTCTCACCATCCTAATCACAAGGCTGTCTTTCTGTGAACGGATTGAACTGGACCACTTTTTTTGTGAAATACCACCAGTCCTCAAGGTTTCCTCCTCTGATACTCTCATTAATGACATTGTGATACTTGCAGCTGACGTGTTTTATGGCATGTTCTGCTTTCTCTTTATTGTCCTTTCCTATATTTACATCCTTGGGTGCGTTTTCAAGATGCCCTCAGCTGCCAACAAAAGGAAGGCCTTTGCCACTTGTTCATCTCACCTCATGGTTGTTACCTTGTTCTATGGAGCCACTATCTACACCTATGTACGTCCAGCCCTCAATGTCACTGGTGAAAAGGACAAGGTGGCATCTGTTGTATATGCTGTTGTTTCACCAGTAATGAACCCACTAATCTACAGTCTCAGGAACAAGGAGGTGAAAGGGGCACTTGCTAAAATGATGAAGTTGAAAATATGGTCGTTAAAAATGTAACATGCTATGAAAAAAGACATTTTTCAAGAATTTCATAATATGACGTATTGCAGACTTTGAAATTGCAGCACTAAATCACAGACACATATTTATGTTGCACAGTTTGTAATAGCACCTATCTAGTTATGATTAGATCAGAGTTTCCATTTCTAAATAACTTTCACTCAGTGAAACAAATCTGCATGAAATTTTCCCCAAAAATGTCATCCTTTTTGAGCTCAGCTTGGCAATTTTTATGTAGATCCGATGAGCAAGAGCCCAAACATTTGGGGATTGGGGGGAGGATCAAAAGAGTGATGTATTTTCCATTTTAATTAAAAAGGGATACTATTAATGGAGTTACACTAAACTTATCATGTAAACAGTAGCACTGTATCCAACGATGCTTGGTTTGGAGCAAGTCTGTTCAGTGGTTTTTGAGAATTTAGCATTCTTTTTTTGTGTTCAGCATGAAAGGCTTATATAGAAGAGATATCCGGACCATTCATTTGTGGACATCCACTGTGTTGACCTAGGTGGACCAAATCATTTCTTTTCCACTATTATACATTTTGGACCCAAAAGCCTGTCATCAAGTCCACAGAACCAAAGCTCTTCTTGGCAACCCTAGGAAACATTTTGTGGCCACCATGGACATAGGCACTTGGACCCACATCTTGGAAAATAAACTAAAAGAGCAAATAAGGCGCGGCTTGGTGAGCAAAGCCCCAATGGGATCTTCCTGTGAATAAATGATTGAAAAAATGCAGGTTTTGCTGGGTGTTCCTGCACTCAGTGCTGGATTCATGGCCTGCAGTGAGTCGTCCATGAGTTCCCTGGAGCACGGAAAGGAACCCAAAATCTGGAGAACCTCATAAAGCTTCAGGCGTGGAACTGCAACCTGCGGCCAGGCCCTATGGCTACACCCAACTGTAGACAGCAAACAGCTGAGTCCAGAGGGGATTGTCCACCTACACTGGGCTGGGTACAGGATCTGCTGCACACATCGGAAAACCATATGCAGTGAGGGTTGGCTTGGCTGCATGTAATGTGCTGGAAAACTATTGGATGTGGTAAATGAGAAAAAAAATTGATAAAACAATTGATTTTATGATTAGCTTTATTAGAACACCTAAATATACTGAAGGAAATACTGTTTAAGTGCAGGTATGGTTATGAATTAAAACTGAAAAACCAGTGAAATTTGTAAGTTATGGTTAAATATAAAATGCATTATTCGCATAAAAGCCACACAATTCAAATGCTATACGAATTTCATTACTAGATTCAGATCAATAAATAACAACACCTAAAAGCACAATGTAATTTAATTATAATGTGTCCTAAAATTAATAAATAGCAATATATTCATAGTTGTCTCTTTCATAGTATTCACTTAATGTGCCATGTATACCATCTATAAGATTATTTACAACATTTGTAATTGCATCTGCCCTATCAAGGATAAGCTCATAAGCATAGCGTTTTCTGTGGAAGTTATCATTCATGTGTATGCTGTGCAAGTAAGTGTTTTATTCAGTTTTAATTATCCAGCAACCTCATCAACATACTCAACCTGGTACAGCATTTCACATAACCAACACACTCCAAAGTCCAATTGTTGGCACTAGTTCATAAAAGTCAGAAAACTGTGTTATCTCCATTGGACCTCTCTTTCTGTGCCAGTGGAATGGGTTTTGGTGTTGTAATGGTGACATTCACTAGTGGTTGACCTCCCATGGCACAAAAAGGAGTATTCATGAAAATAGTGTTTAAAAAACTCGATCTGGGGCTTAGAAATTGTGTGGACTGAAGAATTGGTATGAATACAGACTTAAAGACAGGCCTCAGATCCTTGGCAACAGTAAACCCCATGGGTCTAATATCTCTGGAGCATAGTTTTTAAGATCTGGTTCTAATGTTGCAACACTTGCGCCTCAGCCTGGATGGATGCCAGGGTAGGCAACATATCAGACATGGAAGAAGGGTCTTCTCCAAGATCCTCCAACAAGCTTGAGTATTCATTTGTTCATTGGTACCTAGACCTATATTTCTCGAAGATCAAGAACATTTGTGGATTAGTATTTCTGTCATGGATCCACTCATCTTGAAACAACATGTTGCTGCAGGAGCAATTAGGATGCCACCAGCCCAACACTAGACTACTGACATTGATCAAGACGAAGGATCAGTGTATGGAATCCAATAGACTACTGCATGTTGGGAAGAGAGGAGAGATCTTCAGAGTTTCAGTACAGACCTTAAGATTGATTCAAGTAGTGTTGTCAGAGGCAAATTACTTCTTAACACCCCTTGAAACACACATATCTTGCAGACCTTGCCTACATGAAAAGATAATGTAAGGAGAACACTTAATTCATTTCCAAAAGTAAGCCTACCAACACATATCTTCATATTTTCAAATAGAAATATAAGGCAAAAATGTGCCATTTGTGATGGCAGGACAGTCAAAGCTTTTTCTTTTCTGAGAAATATCGCCATTGTTTTTTGTTCAGCTGCAGTAAGGGTTATCTCAGGCTCTATTTACTCTTATAGGGCTGTTCATAGATTCACACTTCTACAAGTTCTCTTTCAAGTCTTTTTCAAACTCAAGCTAAAGTCTTATACCTTGATTTATTTTACTATGAGCCCAAAAGAACAGTTGAAGTCTCCAACTTGAATGGAGTTTCCTATGAGTCAAAAGGGACCTTATCACAATCAGAAATAAACGTGCAATCTTTCATTTTTCATACTTTGTATTAGTTCCTTGCTAGTGCAATAACTTTTGTACTTAGAATTATGCTGGTGTTTTTACTTTCCAGGTAAAAACCTTACTGCGATTTTGTCTTCAGGAAACTCAAGCTTCGAGGAAATCAAGTTTAAATCCACTCCTCATGGTCGAAAGCCAGGAAGGCAAGCAGTTGGTTGGCAGTTTGGGTGTGGGATTTTGAATGACCATGTTTTCAGAGTGGATTTTGTTTTTTTGGAGGCGTTGTGGCCCGAGGGCTGGTCCTAGGACTATGCATTAGAGCACACATAGGAAGGGAACAACTGGGAGCCTGCATGCATTGCTGCTGGTCCGTGAACAAACTTGGATCAAATTAGGCAGTCCTTGACATTCCTCAGAAAAATTCAATGCCATATATCACTTCTTCGGTGAGAAAATACAGAAGATTCGACAGCACATTGACAACACCATGTCTGCTCCCTATTTTATGGTCACTCCTTCCTGTAGAATTCTGAATTGGTCATCTTTCAAAGGGTTTTCTCTTGCACCTCTTGCTGACATACTCAACTCCATCAAAGCCACTCTCATCTTTACTCACCATTATAAGTGCCTCCTGCACTAAAGGCATCTTCCCAGAATTTATAATGACAGGCCAGACTTTCCAACTTCTAAAGAAAACTACACTTGACACTTACGACCTCAAGAACTACCGGCCCATCCCTCACCTACCATTTATTGACAAGATCATTAAACAAATCTATCTATGTTCAGCTCCAAGATCACATTAATGCTCATGCATCTCCTATGTGACTACCAACCTGGTTTCAGAACATCCTGCAGGACATTGCCCGCTAACTTACACATTGTAGACAATGCCCTCCTGACTACAGATAAAGATGACTTCTTCTGATTTTGATTGATCTCTCAGCTGCCTTTGACACAATCAACAATCCCACATTAATACAAAGCTTGCAGTCTCAAAATGTATTCATCTCCAATGTCATTCAGTGGACTTTCCCCCCAAAGATCCCTGCCAACTGTGGAGTAGCCTAGGGTTCCATACCATACACTGTCATCTCAAC
Source organism: Triturus cristatus (assembly GCF_964204655.1). Taxonomy (NCBI): domain Eukaryota; kingdom Metazoa; phylum Chordata; class Amphibia; order Caudata; family Salamandridae; genus Triturus; species Triturus cristatus. Next base: position 214,606,525 of record NC_140585.1, on the reverse strand, counting down.
CTCTACATGGAACCACTTAGTGATCTACCCACAGATAAAAGAATGATTCTTCAAACATACACAATGCAACTTTAAAGTCTCCTATACTACAGAGATTCAACGCATTAAATACTGCTTGAAATTACCTAGACTTGAATATCTAGCACATACTGGAAGCTCAACCCAACCAGGACAAAATTACGGATATTTGCCAAGAGCTACAAAAAGCGACAACACAAACTTTGGTTAATGACATGAACCTTGATTACTTTGCATCTCAAATTTCACTGTATGCCAAGTCACTTGGATTCATCTTGGACACCAAACCTTCTCTTCTAAAGAAAATGAAAGCTTTTCCTACAGAAAGTGACTACAGAACTACTTTTCCAGCCCTCATAATCTCAAATCTGAAAGGTGGTAATTCCCTGCTCCACGGCCTCCCAGAATCCACATTTGCTTCCTAAATGCTGCAACATCTCTTGTCTATGGTCTGAAGAAATATGATCACATCACCCTCCCCCCCCATCCTGATAGGCTCCACTTGCTGGCCTGCACCACCTTCAAAACTAGCTGAACCATTTGCAAAAATCCCAGCATCTCCACTTATCTTGCAAACAAGCTCATCCTCACTGATGACTTTCGGCACAACCACAGCCAGCACACCATCAGATTGCAGACTAAGATGTATAAAGAAAAACAAGGCAGCAGGCCTTTTCCATGCATGCACCCAGTATATGGGACAACATCCCTGTGTCTATCTAGACCGACAGAAAGCTGCTCTAATGTAGTTGAATGATGCACCTCTTTAAAGAAGACTACATCACAATGTAGTCCACAAATCAGTCCCTTCTCTGTCACTCATTGACTTTATAATTGACTTTGAGCCTTTATAGCACTGAGTTGCCTTTCGGCTAGGTTATTTCTTTTAAAATAGCACCTGCAACCATATTTACAATTTAACTGTGGTTAAATCACATCTTGTTTGCAGTCTATTTTCCTTGAGAGGTACTCAAATGACACTAACATTTTTCAAGCCTCTAAGTACCAAAAGCGCTACCCCGATCCTTGAATCAGGGGAGGGTCCCCGGTTCTAAGATGGAAGGCCTCTGTTGTATGCGGGAGTCCATGTTCCACATCCACGAATCCCATGATCCCCCACACGAGTCAGGATGTTAGAGTGTGCTCATCCTGCTCACTTTGTGCCCTTCCAACTTTATGTAGAACTTCGGGACCAAGTCCCAGAGTCCTATGATGGCTGCCAACATTTTCTGCCAGCCATTTAAATCCTTTTGGAAGGTTTGTAGACCTAGATAACTCTACAATTCTGGGAGTTTTATCCACTACATACCCAACCCCAGCCCTTCTTTAAAGGCTAATTTCTTGAAATATACTGCATAGATATACACCAAGTAAAAAGTTTGAACGTCAAACGTTTATCTGTATCCCAGAAAAAGATTTTAAGGTTTCCCAAAGGCAAGCTTCCTCAATGAAAAAGTATTTGTTGCCTTCCCTTGCCTTCCTAAATTGCAGAAGAGTGAGTAAATAGGTATTAGCTGAGCGCAGTTGTTGTTTGGGGCAACATAGTGTACATTTTCATTGTAAATAAAAAGGTCTGTGCAATGGCTCTATGCACAATGCATAGAGATTTAAACACACCAGCAATATTTGTAAAGGCAGCCAATGCAAGGCATCCAAGGGCTCATTTGGCAAAATGCAGTGATGAAGGGATACTGCTAATTTAGCAGTGGCCACTTGAGTGCTGTAAATACATCACAGAAAATATTCTGGAGACCCTCAAAATATGGAGATACACTAGTAAGATGTACTCAAAATGGAAAACCGCATAAATACAGGTCCAGTGTGCCTAGGTAAGAAGTGATGAATTTGAAATATAACCTATATAAGAGAAAAACAACAGCCGTTATCTATGTATACCCCAAGATTTTAAACAGGTGAGAAAACTGTTGTAGCAGAGACATCTGTAAAAGACTAAACATTGTGTGAGAGTGGAAGAGAAGGCCGTCCAAAGGAACAACACAGATTTTCAGTCTACTTTGCATCAATGTTTATGGAGTTTTGAATACGCCATGTGAGGATCTCAAGCGTACACTGGTGGAACGCCTCAAAAGGGATGGGAGAGGTAGGATCAACTGATATGATTAGCTGGGTGTCATCAGCATAATTCATAAACGTAATTCTGTATGATCTGATCTGATGAGCTAAAGGTCTGAGATACATATCAAATAAAGTTGGAGACAGGGAAGCTCCTGGTTGTCCTTGTTCAAATCATATAAACTCAGACCTGAAGAGTGGAAGATGGAACTCTTGAGTTGTAATTTGTAAGTAAGGTTGACATCACCTCAAGGCTCTACCTCTAATCCCAATTTCAAATACCTGGAAATCAGAAAGTCATGGTTGCCTAGATCAAAGGCAGCAGATAGATCTAACAATACTAGGGCCACAAAGTGGCAGCTGCAACCATTCAAAAGTCATCCATAACACATACAAGGACAGAGCCAGAGGAAACAATTTGCCAAAATGTTACAGAGTCAATATTATATAATCCATAATGATATGAATATAACCTTAGTATCTGAAAACCTGAAACACAGTGAATACAAATATTGTTATAAAAAAACAGGCAATACGCTAAAAACATATTTCATCAGACCACAGGATTTGTCAGTAGTAACAGTTATAGATACACAAATAATGCATCATCTAAATTCAAATCATTGGTGAATTAACTTTCAAGATCAATAATATATGTGTACTTTAGGTATCTCAGTTCCAACACTCTGTTACCACCTCTTGGGTTCTTTGATACACGGTCAATCTCCAAATAAATCTTGCCCATACTATTATGTACCTCTGAAAAATGTCTTGTTGTTACTTTAATGCATGTTGTTGCTGTTTATTGCCTGAAAGTGTTCAGGAATTCTCTTTTTCGCAGTAAAATAGTTTTCCCAACACACCTATTGAGACACTTACACTCAATCATATGTATGGTAAAATCAGTTTGATGATTAATGCTTGCCTATTGTTCTTTTTTAGGCTTACAGGTATTTCACTTCCTTGAACATTGGTGCTATATTTACATGCATTGCAAAACCCACATTTAAATTAGGTTTAATTTCTCACCATGTGGGGGTACTTATTGGCTTGCCAATTTGTCCTTTAAGAAAGAACATTTATTTTTGCAATTATAGATCTAGTACCAACTACAGGTTTAAAAAGTATCGTCAATGTGTAATACTAAACAGTGTTTGCTAAGATTCTTTCTGATTTCATCTGTATGTGTGCTGAATATTGTCATAAATCTGATGCACTGATGTTCTCCTCCATCTTTACTCTTTGTTTTCTTGTTAATTTCTACTCTGCTCATCAGCCTTTTGTAGGGCCTGTTTGAGTATTGCTTATGAATATTCAATTTCTCTAAACCTCCTCATCACATCAACCTTAGTTTTCTCCTAATTTTCAACTGTGCTACAGCATGCAAAATTGCATTCCCAGTAGTCAATTTTCTAAATAGAGAGTTTTCTAGGCACTCATTTTTCACAGGTCCAGGTAATCCATTGAAAACTGATTGAACAGCCACCTCCTGCTGAGGAATCAGAAGATAGTACTCCGACTGAAGTGAGGGAACAGGAGAAATTTGGGAACATGCTAGATGGACAGATAGGGTAGTTTCCCTTTCTATAATCTACAAGACCCACTTGTCCATTTTTATCATCTTCTAGGGCTGGAGAAAGGCTGAAATCGTTGATCGAACCAGAAGTGTGTGTTCCTTTAACAGGAAACTAAAGCAGCTTTTCAGGTGGTGCAGGGGAGAATGAGGAGTAGAAGAAGGAATGGCCTGTATCCATGTTCTTTTGCCTTTGCCCCTGTTTTGCTGGAGAAATTGGTTCTTCTGTTTGATTGGCTGGAGGGCTGTTGCTATTTAAAGGGACCCTACGAAAGTAGCTGCTAACGTTTTTGATTTTTCTGTGGAAGTCTCAGGCTGGGCATGCTAGTGCCAAGTTGATATGACCACATTAAATATCTGTAGGACTGGGATGTCTTTATCTCTGGAAAGGGGAGAGCCATCTAATTGCAAATCCGTTTACATCTCCAGGGAAGCCTGTATATCTCAGCCGTGTCTATAGGTAAAACCACGGCCCTGGCAATGGTCATCACTGTACTCTGGCTTGCTCTGATAATTTGCCCAGAGGCATCCAGGCAATTCTCATCACTTCCACATTGGGCTCCTCCAGGTGGTTCATCAGGCTCTGTACCACCATATTTGCAATGTCCAGCAAAGCATGCATTTACTCAGGGGGCACACATGCAACATTCATTCAGCTTAGGGGTAAACTGTCTTTACAGAAAACCTTTTCCCCAACCCTATTATGGTACCCAGCCTATGAGAAAATATGCTGGAGATTTATGCACAGACCTATTCTACCTTTGCACACCCCTCCTTTATTTCTTTGCTCCCCCACCCTAGTGCCCCACCCTAGTGCCAGGCCTTAATACCATTTTGAATAGACCCTTGTGAAACCACCCCAAAATACACAGTCCTTTGATAGCCAAATACACTTTCCCAAAAATCTTCCCCTCTCTGAAAGTTAACACTTCTTAAAAAAAACCCTGGCACCTCAATCCGTCGCCCCTCATCTGACACAGGAGCACTTCTAATATTCTATTGGGCTATACATCATTGAATAGTTCCTGAGTAATCATTGATTGATTGAATATCCACAAATGGATCCACACAGGTAGAAGGATCACCTCACCCTACTGTGTCATTGCCAACCACTAACTCCATATTTTGAAGATCCTCCTGAAGCTTGTCCAATTGGCCTTCATACGTTTCAACCCCAAGATTCACTGCTACACCGTTACCGTTACACGGGGGGGTTCGACACGTACTCGGGTGTACATACACGGGTGGGGGTACGACTCGAACGTACTCGGGTGTACATACACGGGGGGTTCGACACGTACATGCAGGGGCTGGGGGGGGTACGGTGCGTACATGCGGGGGCAGGGGGGGTACGGCGCGTACATGCGGGGGCAGAGGGGGGTACGGCGCGTACATGCGGGGGCTGGGGGGGGTACGGTGCATACATGCGGGGGCAGGGGGGGTACGGCGCGTACATGCGGGGGCAGGGGGGGTATGGCGTGTACATGCGGGGGCTGGGGGGGGTACGGTGCGTACATGCGGGGGCGGGGGGGTACGGCGCGTACATGCGGGGGCTGGGGGGGGTACGGTACGTACATGCGGGGGCAGGGGGGGTACGGCGCGTACATGCGGGGGCAGGGGGGGGGTACGGCGCGTACATGCGGGGGCTGGGGGGGTACGGTGCGTACATGCGGGGGCAGGGGGGGGTACGGCGCGTACATGCGGGGGCAGGGGGGGTACGGCGCGTACATGCGGGGGCTGGGAGGGGTACGGCGCGTACATGCGGGGGCTGGGGGGGTCCGGCGCGTACATGCGGGGGCTGGGGGGGTACGGCGCGTATGTGCGGGGGCTGGGGGGGGTACGGCGCTTACCGGGCCACCTACTCTGGTCGTTTCACGCCGTACTTCGCATTTGCGGCACTTTTTGGGTGCCGTGAAAATATTGCCGTCCGGACTGCTGGCGGTTCGAATCGTAATTCCTGGGTCGTGAAACGCTGCCTAGAAGCGTCCCGACGTCACGTCGCAGCATTCCCGGATCACATTCGTATGCATATTTTCGTCGGTCGGTGTTTTTAACGATTCGTACGGAAATGGTGTTTCCGTGCGAATCGTAATTCCATGTTTGTAATGTTTTACAACCGGGTACGAGTCGGACGGAGAATACGCTCCGACCGACGGTTCGTACCCGGTTTTTACCGGATCGTAATCGGCACCTTTGGCTCATTCAAAAGTTGAGAAATTGCCTGGGAGAAGTATGCTCAAGAAATGTATATGTTAATTGCAACCTTTTTTTGACCATACTATCTGCGTGTTAACTTATCCATGTCCCATATGGTACATGCGTTGCTCGACACTTCCTTCTAAAGACACTTTGGGGTCTATAAGTATGGCGGGCGGAGGCACCACCGCGGTACTGGCGGAAAATGCTTTTTTCTGTGTGCCAGCAGCAGTTCCCAAGGCCGCCATATTAGTATGGCCAAACAAAGCCCATTTCACGTCCGCCGCGGTGCGACGTGAACCACCATCAAAGTGCGCCCGCCACCGTGGCAGTGAGAGCCAATGGAGAATCACCGCCGTGCGGAATGACGTCCCGACCGCCGTACAAATCAGGATGCCCCAAACAGCCAGTCGGACCGCAGCGGAGAAACCGCCCAACCAGAGACGGCGGAAGCATCACAGCGGAGTACGAAACCAGAGTCCCAGTCCCTTCCACAAGGTCCTGACCGCAATGGACCCTGCTCTACACGTCTTCCCGGTGCTGTACCTGATACATTACCAGCAACTCATGGACCGTCGCAGATGACGCCACAGGTACGCAATAACACAAAGCACACAGCCACAGCACACAACTCCAGGGCTGACAGAGGATTCCTGTCCACAACAGATACCCTTGTGGGGACAGGAACACATCCACAAGTGTATCCACACATGTCCTACCTGTCACTAAATCACCCATCCGCATCCAGGTCACCCATCTACTGCGATCATGAGTAATGTCCCGGTCACGTCACCCCAGCAGCGACTACGCGGGAAAACATGCGCACAACGCAGAAGGCAGGGCTAGCTTCAGGCATGGGCAGTGCACAAAGACCAACATGAAGGGACATGCCATGTGCTCTTCCTGTGCCCCCCTGCACAACAACAAGCCATGTCAACCCACACCCTGCACCCCACACCAAACAACTAGGGAGACAGCCACAGCAGGAGTGGTTGCAGAGGAACACACAGCACAGAAGCAGAGGGCCAGGGCAACCCACACACCACCACACCACCACACACATGGCAATAAAACTGATTCCAAGCACAAAATGAACACACACACACACACACACACACACACATAATGAACAATCACTCCACTGGACACACAGCCTGCGACATACCCCACACTGACACACAGCTACATACAGAGACCAAATGCAAGCAGCAAAGGAGCACAACCTATAGGAAAGCTAAAGTGAGGTGCACACAAATGGAAGGCCAAGGAGATAACCACCAAGCATCTGTACATCACATGCAAGACAAGGAACATATAACAACACTCTCAGCCCATTAAATCACACATGGCTGGCACAATGAGTGAGGTCAAACCACAGTCACCTCAGTGAAACAACTCAGGGAGAAAGCAAGACAAATCATGTCAAGGCACAGGGATGAAAGGAAGGCCCTGAAGTCAAACTGTGACCAGCCACACATATGTGTCCAACTACTTGACAGGAGTATGTCAGCAGCACTACACACAGGACCCATTGACACACTCCATGACTGTGAAACACAAGTAGGAATCTTCACACAGACCCCCATAACACCTGCAGCACACATCACCAGTGTCAGACACACAGAAGGGTGTCAATAATGTCCAGTCAATACACAGACAAACAATCACACTCCCCTAGGGTATCCACAAACATCACACACACACAGGGATGCCAGACCCATGTCTGCACAAAAACAACTGCCAAACACATAGCTCAACAAAAACACACACAGAACCACAACAAGACCAGATATGACTTGTGTAGCCAAACTGTGGAAAGGCAATGGGAGCGCAGACAGAACAGGAGTGCACAACCTCACCAGTCAGGAACAATGCATAGACAACATACCACAATACAGACAAGAAGTAAACCATCACAAAACAAACATTGACACAAACTGGGAGAGATGTGCCCACAATGACACACAGACAGACATACCACACCACCAATCAAGTCAACATGATGTCCATCCCCTATTTACCAGGTGTACACCCTACAGCGCCCTCCTTTCCCTGCCTCACTGGGCTTGGGATGGGAGTCAAGGTTGTGGGTGAATCTGCCTTAGAGCTCTTCTTATGTGTACTCTTAGCAGGCGAAACCTTCTCAGTGGGCACATAAACTGTCTGCTTGCCTGCACATGCACAAGAATGACAAGAGACAGCACAAATATGAGAGGAGAAAACACCAAGGACACACCTAACACAAGCACAGGAACTAGAATGGACCTAAGTTCATGTGACAGACACACAAGTAAGGCACACGAAACTGGCAACACACATCTGAATGAAACACACCACACCAACAAAACATACACACAGACATGCAAATATAACACCACCCACAGAGCATCTGTCAGCGGCAAGAGACAACACAGCCCAAACACTGCACACAGCCACATCAAACACACAACAGATGCACATGCCAATAAATCACATAGCAAACACAGCACAACATCAGGGGATGCACACCAGGCAAGGACAAGGCTACATACACTCACAGCACTGCATGCACGACAAGCAGTGTGAGCACACAAAACATACCAGTATAACACAGATATGAGTGACACACTATGAACACCCACAACAACAATCAAAGCAGCACACTGACAACATCACACTCTGGAAGTCAAGCAGTACCTCAGCAAACACATATACACCTAATCTAACACCCACAGATGCACAAGTCTGGGACTCCAAAGTGGAAACAACCCGACCAGAGGACTGTGCAGCACAAACATTTGAACTGCATATGAGCAACCATGACTGCTGAACAGTACAAGAAAATCACATATAACCAATTGTGAAAATGTCCTGAGTGGCGCATTCCTCCTGTGCAAAGATCACATACTCTGCATACTCACAATTGACAAAAACAACAAGTAGGAGTCAGCCAGAACTACAAGGACACACCAACACACCACACAGTGCACAACATGCAACACACACGTGCACACAATCACATTCACAGGGCTGGACATTCACACAAAAAGGCACTCCACTCCTTGGTGACATGTGTGTAGTTGATATTGCAGGGACACACACACATCAACACTCACAACAAGGTCACCCCTTCACACTGCACACTTCTTGACCACCCAAGTGCACACACTGAAAGCGAGCCATGTGACTAGGATGACTGACCATCACAACATGACTATACACCTACACTGCTAGGCACACATAAAGTAAGAACACACATTCATGATGACCCTGGCCAGCCTGCCTGCAATCCTGTGGATAGAATCCCACTATGTGCTGGCAGTGCCCCCAAACCTGACATGTGTACAATATAGCTAACAGGAACAAAGAATGACAATGTTAATGGTATTTCATTTAGGACCACCATCATTGCACCCACAAGCATCAGAGTCAGGAAGAACTGAAGTCCCTGTCACCTTGTAAAAACAAGAAAAAGTGAGACAAGCCATTGGCAATGTTGAAGTGGCACACAGAGCATGTGGCACAGTAAAATGTACCCACACAGTAAATACTTTATTCAGTTAGGACACTGACAAAATTGACAACAGGAGCAACTGTCTTTATTCACATATTGCACAGATAGGCACCATTATTAGACAAGAGCAAGGCCAGTGGCCAGCACAAAGTGCAGAGTATGTCCATGAGAAGCTGCACAGGGAATTGTTTTACACAGCAAGGAGCAACAAGGCCAGTGGCTAATACAAAGTGTGGAGTATGTCCATGAGAAGCTGCACAGGGAATAGTTTAACACAGCAAGGAGCAACAAGGCCAGTGGCCAGTCCAAGGTGCAGAGTATGTCCATGAGAGGCTGCACAGGGAAGGGGAAAACAGCATGGTCAGTGGCCAGTCCAAGGTGCAGAGTAAGTACATGAGAAGCTGCACAGGAAAGGGGAAAACAGCAAGGCCAGTGTCCAGTCCAAGGTGCAGAGTATGTCCATGAGAAGCTGTACAGGGAAGGGGAAAACAGCAAGGCCAGTGGCAAGTCCAAGGTGCATAGTATGTCCATGAGAAGCTGCACAGGGAAAAGCTTAACACAGCAAGAAGCAACAATGCCAGTGGCCAATACAAAGTACAGAGTATGTCCATGAGAAGCTGCACAGGGAATGTGTGTGACTGTAGCCTGCCATGGTCAGCAACACAGTCAGGGGTGTAACAATGGGCAGTATAGGCACCGCTGTGGGAGAGACAGGTGTGTGAGAGTCACTACCACTCAGAATTGGTGAGCAGTCAGACTGGGAGCTGGCTGTGTGTTGGGGACAGTTGGAGCCATTGACCAGGGAGAGAGAGGCCCAGCTGAGGTAGAGGCATCAGTGGCTTGGGAAGCCAGAGGGCTGCTTGGACCAGGTGGTGTAGTGGCACGTGGAGGTGGAGTCATGCTGACGTGAGACACAGTGTGGGTGGGATATTGTGGAGGGGTGCCTTTCCACTTCTTGGGGACTCTAAATGGTTTCCGTGTCTTTGGAATAATGAGAAGTGGAGTGGGCACAACAGGCACACTCACCACCAAAGCTGCATCAGGTGCAGACGGTCGCCCTCCCTCTGGGGACGTGCTGGATTGAGTGGTACACTTGGCCTGCCCTTGCCTTTGCCCCTCCATCCCCTGTTTATCAGGTGTACACCCTACAGCGCCCTCCTTTCCCTGCCTCACTGGGCTTGGGATGGGAGTCAAGGTTGTTGGTGATTCTGCCTTAGAGCTCTTCTTATGTGTACTCTTAGCAGGCACAACCTTCTCAGTGGGCACAGAAACTGTCTGCTTGTCTCTGCGAGACAGTTTTGGGACAGGAGATTCCTTGGCTGGGGATGCCTCTGGGGCATCTGACCCTGAGGTCTGCTTCTTGACTTTGTGGCCCTTGGTGTCGCCTGACTGGCTTTTGTCTTTGCGCTCTGGGATTGCTTTAGTTTTCTGTGGGGTGGTGTCTGCACCCTGGACCGCTTGGGCTGCTGCTGCTGTGTGCTGCGTGTGCTGTATCTTGCCCTTGATGTCTGTGTTGCGTGGTCACTATCGTCCAATGTGGCCACTGGTAGGGGTGCGAGCAAAGGGACTGGAGCTGGACTCTGAAATTGTGCCAGTTGAAGGGCGGCCATCACTGCGTTGGACAAAGACTGGACAGTCCGGTGTAGCCCACCCACGTCTGAATTTAAAGCAACCACCTGTGCTAACTTTTTGTCGTGGTCTATGAAGGCATTGAGGAGAGCTGTCTGGCCCACAGCTGGTGCAGAAGGTCCACACACTCAGCACTGATGGCAGCAGGGGGGACAGGGGCAGCGGTGCCTGGGGTGAAGGACACTTTTCCCTTCTTACTGGTGCGAACACGGGCAGAAACAGTGGAAGTAGGTGGGAGGGTGGGCACTGTACGCTATGTGGTAGAAGAGGAAGCAGAGTCCCCGTTCCCTGTGCCCGCCAACATGGATGCATCACCGCCGGCATCAGATGACATTGAGCTTTGTGTCTCTGGCTGTGATTCCTCCATCAGATTACTGTCCCCCTCCGAGGCGCTGGTCACATCTGTGTCACTGTGCTCAGGTGCAGCTGTTGTGCATGATGCCTCACCACTGGTGTCCATCCCATGTCCCTACGTGACCACGGGAGATGCTGCATGAGAGAGAGAGATGTAGGGTCAGTTCAGTGGCAGCAACAGAACAAACAAATGCAAGCAAAGGATCACTGAAGAGGAAGAAATAAACACGATGCACACCACCCTGTGCAGTAATATGATGCAACCTCCAATTTTTAACTCGAACAGTGTGTGTAAACAAGAAAACCACGCATAAGTGAGCCATGTGATGACCACACAACACAATATCCTGCCCGTGGCTCCATTCAACCAGACACACAAATAGCTCAGACCAGACCTAGAGCCCTGATGGGGGCAAGGATGAACCATACAACATGTTGCCAATGTCAGATCTGGATGGAGCAGAAGGGGACATAACAGATACAGAGTCCTACATGACATTCCATGCCATCAACCATGTTGCACTTTGGGGCACAACTACTGTTGCACATTGGCGTCAGATGTCCAAGCCTCACAAATCTGAGGTCAGGCCATGCATGTATTGATGAAAGCACACTCAGATTGGGCACACTGCCGTTCCCTTCCATGTGATTCCCCAGACTACCTCAATGCAGACAATGCCTGAAGACCACGACTCAGAATGCTTTGTAAATGCCCAGTACTCATATTACATTAGGAAGTACAGGTAGGGCAAATGCATGATAGCTGCACCCAGCACAGAGGCAACTTACAAGCCACTGCATCACACTACCAACATCACATAGCCCAGCGCTGGCCCACACTGTGTACACATGCAGCCACTCACAGCCAAAGTCACCCTTCCCAGAATACTCACCCCTAGTCTGCTGCTGATGCTCCTTCAATCGTGCATCCAGCTCAGGCTGTGTCACGGCCAAGATGCGGGTCATTAGTGGTGTAATGTTGAACCGTGCCAACCTGCCAGTCCAAGGGAGCAGCCCCAGTGTCATCTGCACCACGTTCTTGCTCAGCCATCAGATGCCATCCCACCTCTTGTGGCAGTGGGTGCGCTGAGAGTTTGAGACACCCGGAGCCCGCACCTTGCATGTAATGGCCCTCCACACGGCCTTACACTGGTGTACTTTGAGCTGCAGGCATGGGAGACAAGGGGGAAAAACATCAGTGACACAGTGTTATGCACCAAAATCGCTTAGGACAGTAGCATGATACTGACTCATCACAAATCTATAGATATGTCTAACAGAGACAAGAATGCATCCCACATGGTACATCATCATGGGAGAACCACATGTAAATGCATGTAGGTGTGAGGGGGGACACAGTACATGCCCATCTCATACACATGCAGGATGCCAGCACAGAAAGCCATGTGTAGTCTGCCCACATCTACTGTCCATTTCTGAGGTAGAGCAAGGCATACATTACCTATCAACATATGTTTGGGGTAGACTCACTGTGTCCAACACTGCGCAGCCCTCAATGTCCTTGCCCTGTGAATGGCTCACTGTGTCATGGATGTCACATTGAGGGACATCATCTCACAAACACACCCCCTTCTCAAAAGGCGCGTTATGTGCAATCTACAGGGCTGAGATGGCTCATTGATGGAGAGTAATTAAAAAAGACACATGTAACACTCTGCACATTCAGTGATGTGTCCTTGTCATTTTGGATGGTGACTGTGCAGGCCAGGTGGGCTCACACTGAGATGAACAACAGAGACCCACACAGCCATTCACATAAGCAATCTCTGTCCTGACTCCTGCATTACCAACTATCTGCATCACTGTATGGCTGACAAGACAATACATGTCCCTCCAATCTTGATGTGCAGGCAGGGAAACGTGCGATATAGGCTACACACCCCTTACCCCTGGAGACAGCTTGTTAGGCAGTGCATGACACGACCACACACTCACAGGCACATACCGCATCTGATGAACTACATGTGTGCCCCCTTGCACTCTCACTCACGCTGTTGAAGACTTACCACGACATTTGGGGCACCATATAGCCTTGGATACTGTGTGAGCAACTCGTCCACCAGGACCTCCAGCTCCTCGCTGGTGAAGGGACTGGCCCAGTTCTTCTCAGTCCTCACAATCACTGTGGGCATGTGACAGCAGCAGCGGCAGTGGGTGGTGAGGGGTCTCAGGCAGCAGTTCCCGGAGGCAGCAGCAGGTGAGGGGTCTCAGGCAGCAGTCCTTGGAGGCAGCAGCAGGTGAGGGGTCTCATGCAGCAGTCCCTGGAGGCAGCAGCAGGTGAAGGGTCTCAGGCAGCAGTCCTGGAGGCAGCAGCAGGTGACGGGTCTCAGTCAGCAGTCCCTGGAGATAGCAGCAGGTGACGGGTCTCAGGCAGCAGTCCCTGGAGGCAGAAGCAGGTGAGGGGTCTCAGGCAGCAGACTTTGGGGGCAGTGCAAATGTGAGGCTCTCTCCCACACATATATAACCCCCTGGGGTCCTTTCAGTGGTTCTAAGCTGCTGCAATTGGTGTTCCAGCTCTGCCTTTATCAAATGCATCCAATGGCCGGCTCCGCAGTGGCGGAGCACGCCTACCGCAATTTTCAAAAGAGCATTAGGCTACCGCGAGTGCACTTCCCATTGGCTGTAAGGGCATGGTCCATGGCTGTGACACACCGCAGGGGCCAGGCGGACACTACCACGGTGGTGCATCTTCCAAATGCATCCAATAACCGGCCGCGCGGTGGCGGAGCATGCCTACCGCGATTTGCACAATTGCATTAGGCTACCACGAGTGCACTTCCCATTGGCTGTAAAGGCATGGTCCATGGCGGTGACATACCGCAGGGGCCAGGCGATAGCTACCGCGAGTTGTGTGCCATACATTGACATGAGTGACCGGCATTTGGGTGGCGGAGCATGCCAACTGCCATTTGGCAATACATACATATCTATCACTACCGTGATTGTGTCTAGGGCATTGGCAGTGACACACCGCAGGGGCCAGGTGGTAGCTACCGCGAGTTGTGTGCCATACATTGACATGCGTGACCGGGATTTGGGTGGCGGAACATGCCAACCACCATTTGGCAATACATACATATCTATTACTACCGCGATTGTCTCTTGGGCATTGGCAGTGACACACCGTTCACAGTGCTGGCAGACATGGAGAATGAGGGGATCATCCAGAAATTATGTCTGGATAGAGCCACCCTACAGAACCTATGTGCAATGTTGGAGCCCCACCTGCAGCCTCGCAGAAGATATCCAAAAGCTTTTACCCCAATATCTAAGGTGATGGCGGTCCTGCATTTTTTTGGCACTGGATCAGTCTAGAATATAATATAATAATAATCCACATTTGTAAAGGGCGAACAATTACCCGTAAGGGTCTCTAGACGCTGGGGGCCGTTGGGAAGATTAAGCAAGCTATTGCCCAGAGTCACATGGTGCTTGGCTAATCTGCCGCCGGTGCTGGGGATCGAACCGTGATCCACAGATTCCTGAGGCAGTCACCCTGGCCACGGCGCCACACCTCTTCCAGCACACGTGGGATGTCACAACCTATGTTCAGCATGGTGCTGCATGATGTCCTGTCCGCTATGATGATCTACAAGGACAGATATATCCATTTCCCCAGGGGGCCTGAATTGGCGGCTGTGAAGGGAGAGTTTTATACCCTTGGACACATCCCCCATGTTGTTGGTGCCATTGATTGCACCCATGTTGGACTTGTTCCACCACAGGTACATGAGCACATCTACAGGAATCGTAAACACTTCCACTTCAGAAATGTGCAAGTGGTGTGCCAGGCAGAGATGATCATCTCGCATGTTTGTGCCAAGTTTCCCGGCTTAGCCCATGACTCATACATCCTGCGAAACAGCATTGTACCACAGCTGATGGCTAATCTGCTTCCTGAGCGTGCATAGATTGTGGGTGAGTATGCATAGTCAAATAGCCTGCTGTGTGTGTGACATGCTGTCCTCTGCCACAGTAACTATACAAGGGTTCTCTGTGTTTCTCACACCAAGGTGACTCTGCACATCCCAACCGTCCTTGGTTGCTGAGCCCACTGCAGAATCCCAGGACACCAGCTGATGTCCGCTACAATGATGTCCATGGGAGGATCTCGTCATGTGGTGGAGCGTACTTTTGGTCTCCTGAAGTCACGATTTCGCTGCCTGGACAAGACTGGAAGTGCACTGATGTACTCGCCTAAGGATAGTAGTGGCATGCTGCATGCTCCACAACCTGGCCATTCGCAAGGAGATCCCCCTGATCCTGGATGATGATGACCAGCCAAGGCCCCCACCTGCAAACCAACTCTGTCCAGTGACGAGGACAGTGGCAAGGAGAAGGTTTCGACCTGCGTCAACAGCTCATCACCAGCTACTTCACTTGGAGGTGGGTGCAGATGTACAGTGGACACATTGCCTGATGATGTTGCTGTTGTTGTGAAGGTGTATGGGAGCTTTGTGACTGCAGCCGGTTGTGGACCCAGTGGTGGCTGACAATGTTACTGGGACAGGGTATATTGGAACATCTACAGGATGTGTATGTTGGCAGTGTTGCTCATTGTGATGTGTGCATGATGGATTAGCTTGATGGTAAGTGTTGTGTGATGTCTGTGATGCCACACCCAGACTAGTGAATCTTATTCTGTTGTGTTTTTCTAGGTCCCTTCAGCCTCTCCTTGACGAAATAAATTCCATACTCCTGGATCATTGTAATCATGGTGAAGGCTGAACATCCTGGCATAAACACGTAGCAGAAACAATGACATGTATGTAAGGAGTGTTTATTTACAATGTTGACATGTGCGGGGGTGAGCATTTACATTGAGGTGAATAGTGAAGCAGTAAGCTGACAGTTATGGAAATGAGACGGTAGAGTAGTCACCACATAAATGTGGTGACCCAGTCCAACAGACAGATGCCATTCACAATGCAGTGAGGGGAAGGATAGTTCAAAAAGTCAATGCAGTAGTGAAGAGGTTTAGTTTTATGGCTGGCTCCGTGACCCGACGATTGGCAGTGCTTTGCTACGGGTAACTCCCAGGGACTTCGCGGGATGGCACCTTCATCGGTTGGCAGAGGGGGACTCTGCTGTAGGGCCAGGGGGGTCTGAGGACTCACCCCTTTCTCTGGCATCAGGGGAGGATGTTGAACTGTCATCCTGCGGCCCACCGGGGGGGTGGAGGTGTCGTTTGTGGTGCAGGCCTGTCACTCATAACCACCACTAGCTGGCCCAAGAGGTCCATGATTTGTCCCAGGCTGGTGTCGATGAACCTCATCAGCAGGAGGAGCTTGGGGGAATCTTCTTCTGACCGGCCCATTAGTCCCTGGGCCCGCTCATATGCCCCAAGGACTCTGTTTATGTTGTCCAAAGCTTCTGTCCCAGGCTTGGGTCATCTGTGAGTGACCCTGCCCCTCCCACCTGCCCTGCTGCCACGGACCCGTTGCCTCACCACTGTGGGCATTCGCATCCTCTCCCAGCCCTCCTCAGTTGGTGGTGTGGAGTGGTCATCCTCTGGGACAGGGAGGGTGTTGCTGGCAGCATTGGTGGTGGTGGTGGTGGTCGAGGACGCACAGGCCGTAACAGCTGGGGTCTGCTTGGCTGTTGGTGTTGCTGCAGATGTGGTGGGGGGACCATGGGGTCCGGGGACTGGTTGCACCCTGGCACACCAGATGGGCCTGGCTCGGAGCTCCTCGTCCTCTGAATCCCGGGAGTGAACATCCGAGAGTCCAGTTTCCGGGGGGTGGGGGGAAGTGACTGACTCTGCTGGTTGCTGGTGTTGTCCTCTGCAGTCAGTTCTTGGGACAGATGGGAAATAGTCATTGTAGTGCACCCCGCAAGCTTTGTGTTAGCTGTGTATTATTCACTGTTTGTGCACCACACACTTGACTGACCATCACATTTTTAGTTTGTGCACTGCTGTGCCTCCCGACATGATGTTGAAGTACATGCATTACTTGTCCATGGTATGAGGTGTCAAAACATACCATGGGCCACGTGCATGTTTTGTGATTACAGGGAGAGGTTGCCATCTAGGGACTAGCGCTACAAATATTTTCTGTGACGCCTCTTTGTTGATCACTCTCCCCTGGCAGATGTTACATCTGAGAATGAACTGGCCATTGTTATCTCATGTATACCTTTGCATGTCATGTGCACATCTGAATTTGTACCACCAACCATGCTTACTTTGTTTTCATATGGTCTTTGCTGCTCTGACAACATGGCACTTACACATGGCATTCAGTGCTGTGCATGATTGTGCACTGACTTTCTTCTACATGTGAATTGGTTTGTCACACGTTGGTTGCTGTGATAGTTACACTTGCATAGCTGTCTACACACTGTGAGTGGCAATAGGATCTGTGTGTATTTTGTGTGATGAGAAGGCTGGTGTTGTCATATGGCACCATGCTTTTTGTGAGGGATGGCTGGGTGCATGTACTGGCTACTTACCTGTTCTGTTTTCACATTTGGATTGGATTTGTGACACATCTGTGTGTGTTTGTGTGGTGGAGGCTTCTATCCTGCTCAGGGGTGGGACAAGAGGGTATAATATTTCTACCTACCTGTTAGTTTGAAGTGTAGAATGTAATAGCTGCCATATGCATCTTGGTGAGGGTGAGTGCTCCATCTTGATGAGCTGGGGAACAAGGGTGCCTGGTGGTAGCATTACTGCAGTCTTCCCAGCCACAAACAGCCCTCCCTGTTCAGAGGTCTATCTATCTGTTAGTTTGTAGTGAAGCAATGGCTTCCAACAGCTTCTGGGTGTGGAGTGCTCCATCCTGCTCAGGTGTCTGACAGGTGGCCTGGTGGGAGTTGTAGTGCAGTCTTCCCACCCACAATCAGCCCTCCCTGTTCAGAGGGTTACCTACCTGTTAGTTTGTTTGTAGTGAGACAATGGCGTCCAACTGCTTCTGGGTGTGGGGTACTCCATCCTGCTCAGGTGTGTGACAGGGGGCCTGGTGGGAGTTGTAGTGCAGTCTTCCCACCAACAAACAGCCCTCCCTGTTAAGAGGTCTACCTACCTGTTAGTTTGTTTGTAGTGAGACAATGACTTCCAACTGCTTCTGGGTGTGGAGTGCTCCATCCTTCTCAGGTGTGTGACAGGGGGCCTGGTGGGAGTTGTAGTGCAGTATTCCCACCCACAAACAGCCCTCTCTGTTCAGAGGTCTACCTACCTGTTAGTTGGTTTGTAGTGAGACAATGGCTTCCAACTGCTTCTGGGTGTGGAGTGCTCCATCCTGCTCAGGTGTGTGACAGGGGGCCTGGTGGGAGTTGTAGTGCAGTCTTCCCACCCACAAACATCCCGCCCTGTTCAGAGGTGTACCCACCTGTTAGTTTGTTTACAGTGAGACAATGGATTCCAACTGCTTCTGGGTGTGGAGTGCTCCATCCTGCTCAGGTGTGTAACAGAGGGCCTGGTGGGAGCTGTTGTGCAGGCCTCCCACCCCGAAACAGCCCTCCCTGTGAAGATGACTACCTACCTGTTAGGTGAGAGTGAACCATACAATGGCTGCCACATGCTTCTGGGTGGGGGGAGTACTCCATCCTGCCCAGAGGTGGGACAGGGGTGCCATGGTGTGAGTTGTTGTGCAGGTCTCCTACCCCCAAACAGCCCTCCCTGGGAAGATGGCTACCTACCTGTTACTTTGTTTGTAGTGATCTAATGGCTGCCTCATGCTTTGGGGGAGGTGCTCCATCCTGCTCAGGGGTTGGACAGGGGTACATGGTGGGAGTTGTATTGCACGCCTCCCACCCCCAAATAGCCCTCCCTGGGAAGATGGCTACCTACCTGTTAGGTGAGAGTGAACCATACAATGGCTGCCACATGCTTCTGGGTGAGGGAGTGCTTCATCCTGCTCAGGGGTGGGACAGGGGTGCCATGGTGTGAGTTGTTGTGCAGGCCTCCCACCCCCAAAAAGCCCTCCCTAGGAATATGGCTACCTACCTGTTAGGTCAGGGGGAACATATAATGGCTGCCACATGCTTCTGTGTGGGGGGAGCGCTACATCCTGCTCAGTGGTGAGACAGGGGGGCCTGTTGGGAGTTGTAGTGCTGGTTGCCTGGACACATACAAACCAGTAAATGTTGGCTACCTTTTGGGTGATTCAGGTGGAGTGAATGTTACATCTGTGAGACCTGTGTTGGGTATTGTGGTGCAGATGTATGTACTTGGGCCTGCGAGATGTTGCTTTGTAGTTGTGCAAGACTACATAGCAGTGTAATGGTATACATTTGTTGGTACTTACCAGCCTGCACTCCCCCGGCTATTCCAGTGAGACTCTCTGGATGCAGTATGGCAAGCACCTTCTCCTCCCATGCAGAGAATATTTTGGGTGCAATGGGAGGGCCACCGCCAGTCCTCTGATCCAGCTCATGGTTCTTGCTCCTCTTCTCTTTTACAACCCTCTTCAAGTCATGCCACCGCTTAATGATTTCCTTTTTGGAGTGCAGGGTGGTCCCTACTGCATAGTCCTTATCGACTATACTTGCCCACATTTGTGCTCTTGTGGCTAATGGTGACTGTTGGACCAGGATACCAAACACTTGTGGTTCTACTTTGATTATCTCATCTACCATGACTGTCAACTCACTCTCAGTGAATTTGGGCATTTGTGCAAAGGGGTTATAGGTGTGGGGTGTGAGTGGTGGGGTGGTGGTGATGTGTATGGTGTGTGATGTGCAAAGGGGTTAGAGGTGCAAGTGTGGAAGTGGTGGTGGTGCTGTGTGTGGTGTGAGTGGTGATGGTGTGTTGATTTGCCTATCCTTGGTTCTCAGGGGTTGGGCCCTTCCGTTGTGGAGCAGTGCAAAGTATTGTGGTCAGGAAAGGGGCTGGTTTTATACTCAGCTATGTGGGTGTGTCCTAATGGGGTATTGCTGTCAGGTGTGTTGTGTGGATTGTTCTGGGATTTGTATTTTTGTAGTTGCCATGTGGTTGTGTGATTGGGGTCTGTTCTGTGTTTTTGGGTGCATGGGTAGTTTGGTGTGTGCACTTTGTTGCATTGTTGTGAGTTTGTCTGTCGACCGCCATGTTTGTCACGGTGTGTCTGCAGCGGTGGCTATGCTACAACACTTCCGTGGGTTCTCCCATTCATCACTGTTTGCAACCGCGGCAGTCGGTAACAGCGGAACGTACTGCGGTCACATCGGGGATATCCTAATTTTCCGGGTGGTGTCTCCGGTGTCCTGGGGGTGGTTTGGGTACTTTTTGGTGCGAATCCGACCTTCACGGGTGTTTTTTCTTTACCTCGTTCCGCCAAGGTCGTTTTTTTTTTGGTGGTTGATCCTAATTGTACCGCCGGATATGCCGCAGTACAGGCGGGCGGTTGTTTTCTGCTACCATGGTGGTCGGGGTGTTTTTACGACCGCCATGCCAATGGGCCCCGTTGTAGAGAAACACAACAGTAACAGTGCCTTAACACAATATTCTGGCACTGATCAGGTAGAAAGATGAATCACTGACAGAATAGTGAGAGTCAGAATATCGACCTACAGAAATATCGACGCAAGAATATCGAAGTCAAGAATATCGAAATTCTATCTACATTATGGTAAGTACACAATATCGGGTAAAAAATATTGATGTCAAAAATATTGTTGTTAAAAATATAGTTTTTAAGTTAAAAAAATAATGTAAAATAAAGTAAATAATACATATAATTAAAATAAACAAAGCTAAAAATATTTTAAATTGTTTAAAAGTTATAAGTAATATATATATGTAATGTAAAAATAAATCAAACTTATATATATATAATATATTAAATATACTTACTTATTAATATGTTTTAATACATATTTTAATAACTTATACATTGTTAAAAATATCTTATACATTATAAATACATCTTTACACATAAAAAAATAATATAAATAAAAATTAAATAAATATATATATAACAAATTAAAAAAATTACAATTATTTGTAATCTTTTTTAAATTCATTATATACTACATTAACTAAAATAATACAAAAAATATTAGATAGCAGAGGGAATAAAATTACGATTCCAACTCCAAACAGTGCAACAGTAGGGAAAGTGTTGGATAAAATAGGGGTGAAAATGAGCATTCTCACTGCAGTAATTACAACAGTAGGGAAAGTGTTGGATAGCGTAGGGATAAAAATTTCTATTCCAACTCCAAAACTGTGGAACAGTAGGGAAAGTGTTGGATAGCGTAGGGGTAAAAATTACTATTCCCACTCCAGTGAGTGCAAAAGTAGGGAAAGTGTTGGATAGCGTAATAGTTAAAATTACTATTCCCACTCCAGAGAGTGCAACAGTAGGGAAAGTGTTGGCTAGCGTAGGGGTTAAAATTACTATTCTCACTCCAGTGAGAGCAACAGTAGTAAAGTGTTGGAAAGCAACCGCTCCCTTCTATCCTCCCCTCCCATCACTTGCCTACTCACGTACCGTCCCCCCCAGCCCTCACCCTCATTCCTACCAGCTTTTCAAGACCTACTGGCCAATCTGGTGGTCAATTATGCCTCGGTTCTGGTGCTGGGGGATTTCAACTACTGGCCCTCAGACCCATACGAGTGCCCAGCTTCTAAAGAATTTACAGAATCCTTATTATCCCTCAACTTTGTGCCACACATAACTGTCCCCACTCATTCTCGCGGGCACACACTCGACCAGGTCTGGTCTCTCAACCTTCCAGTGGCCTCGTTGGCGGTCTCTCCATGCCCTTGGTCCGACCATGCCCTCATCTCTTTCTCCATTCCCCATAACCCAATATCCAAAACCCCGCACGCTAAAAACACCTGGTCGCGGAATTGGAACAGGCTGGATCTCCCCTCCCTGACCTCCCTGCTCCGCAACTCCATCCCCACCCTTACCGGCCTACCATCGGCTTCTCAAGCCAGGGCCATTAACACCTGGCTGGCGGGAGGTTGCGACTCAGTGGCTCACCTACGCCGCATTTCCATCCGTCGTCTCAAGGACTCCAATAGATGGTTTAACGACCACCTAAAAGATCTTAAACTGAGCGCCCGACGGGCGGAGAGGCCGTGGAGGAAAGATTACAGCCCCTCATCAAAAACCCTCTTCCTCATGTCACTGGCTGAATATAAATCAGCAATCTTGGTCGCAAAAACCAATTACTTCTCTACCAAAATCACGTCTGCTGACAACAAACCCAGGGTAATCTTTGGCATTGTGAATGACCTGGCATTCTCAGATCGTACCTCGCCCCAGGTCCCTCCTTCCCAGCTTCTTTGTGACCAACTTAATAACTACTTCCTGGACAAAATTACAACTATCAAGACTAATATCCCACTTCCCTCGCCTGCTTTTGTTGATCCCTCCCCCCCTACCGTCCAAAGTCCTCTCACTTTCATCCCTCCTCTCACTCAGGAATCGTTTCTGGCGATACTTCCCAAAGTGAAGTCTGGGTCTCCGGCGGACGTCTGCCCCGCACGCATTTTGCAGCAAATCTACTCTAGCTGCCCGGATCCCCCTATTGCTTTCCTCAACGGTTCCTTGGCACAGGGTGTTGTGACCCCTGCACTAAAAGCGGCCACCATTGTGCCCCTTCTGAAGAAACCTGGCGCGGACCCCTCCATCTCGGCCAACTTTCGCCCCATCTCCCTGCTGCCCTTCCTGGGCAAGGTGATGGAACGCCATGTCACCGCGGTACTGAGCGCTCACGTCGAGGCGAATGGGGGGTTGGCCTCCCGCCAGGCAGGATTCCGCCCTAGGCACTCGACCGAATCGGTCGTAGTCTCAGTCCTAGACAACCTCAGGAAGGGTATGGATGACAACCACCACCAGGCACTGGTCCTCCTTGATCTTTCCGCCGCCTTTGACACGGTGGACCATACCATCTTACTTTCCCGTGTCAAGGCGGCCGGCATCGGGGGATCAGCTTTGATCTGGCTCTCCTCCTTTCTGAGGGACCGCACCCAGGCGGTTCGACTAGGCGATTTCACTTCCACCCCTCTCCCTGTCACCTGCGGGGTTCCCCAGGGCTCTTCTCTCTCTCCTTTACTTTTTAATCTTTATATCTTCCCTCTTATCTTTGCACTCCAGCAGCTGGAGGTCACCGTCTACAATTACGCGGATGACCTCCAGCTCATCTTTGATCTATCCCCTTCTTCTCTCTCGGTCTCTAATTTCCAGTCAACTATGACATTTATCAGGGACTGGATGAACCACAACCATCTTAAACTGAACCCGGACAAAACCGAGCTGGTTCTCACTGGTGGTTCATCCAGCCCCTGGAACTCTCTTTTCTGGCCCCCCGCTCTTGGCCCGGCACCATCCCTCTCTACCACTGTCAAAACACTGGGTGTCAAAATCAATAATCAGCTCACTCTTCACTCACAAATCAGC
Source organism: Triturus cristatus (assembly GCF_964204655.1). Lineage (NCBI taxonomy): Eukaryota > Metazoa > Chordata > Amphibia > Caudata > Salamandridae > Triturus > Triturus cristatus. The sequence continues at coordinate 214,582,833 of NC_140585.1, read as the reverse complement.
TCTGTGGTTTCCTCCTGTTTCCTCACTCTCCGAACTATCCGCTCTGTCTCCCGTTTCTTCTCCCCCCAGGCACTAAAGATCATCATAGCCGCCCTGGTAATCTCGCGTTTGGACTACGCCAACGCCCTCTATCATGGCATTCCAGCGTACAGCCTGCGCAGACTCCAAACCAACCAGAACCAGGCGGCTCGGTTGGTATACGGTCTTCCACGCTACCACCACTCCACTCCCCTTCTAAAGGAGCTTCATTGGCTCCCCGTGAAACAACGCTCCCTCTTTAAGATCGGATGCATGGTCTTTCAGGCCCGTCAGGGCACTGCCCCCGCTTTCATCTCCTCACTAGTCAAACCTTATGTCCCCGCAAGAGATCTCCGGTCTTCCTCCAAGTCTCTTCTCCAGATTCCCCGCTTCTCACGCAAAAAGTGGGGCGGGTCTAACTTCTCATTTCTGGCCCCCACTCTCTGGAACTCATTTCCAGACCATCTCCGCTCCGCATCCCACTACCTCTCCTTCCGTAGAGATCTGAAAACCTTCCTCTTCTGCCAGGCTTTCCCCGCCTAAACTTATCTCATTCTTTTCCTGGTCTTTCTCCCTCAGTTACTCAACCCCCAGCGCCAAGAAACCGCAAGGTGTACGCCGCGCTCTACAAATGTTTTAAATTAGAAATTAGAAATTAGAAATTAGAAAGCATAAGGGTTAAAATTAATATTCCCACTCCAGTTAGTGCAACAGTAGCGAAAGTATTGGATAAAGGAGGGGTAAAAATTACTATTCCAACTCCAGAGAGTGGAAAAGTAGGGAAAGTATTGGATATCGTAGGGATAAAAATTATAAATACCATTAAATAAAAATTATTATTACTTAATTATAATGTAATTACTTCCAACACGATTCCCCTCTAAACCCACAACACACTCCACATAAAAAATAACACAATTAATATTATTAGTAATTAATTCATTATTAAAAATTAATTAGCAATTAATACATAATCAACAATAAATTAAAAATAAATACAAATAAATAAAAACAAAAATTAATTAATTATAATTACTTACTTCCCACCCTATTCCTCTATAAACGCACAACCCACCCCATAATTATTTTACACAATGAATATAATTCCCAATCAATATATTATTAATAATTAATTACCAATTAATAATAAATTAATTATTAATACCAATAAATAAAAAAGAATAATGAATTAATTATAATAAATTACTTCTCACCCTATTTCCCTATCAACCCACAACCTGTTCTGTAAAAATATTTACACTAATAATATAGTTATTTATGAATCAATTAATAATAATGAATTAATAATTCATAATTAATAAAAAAAACATTATCAATACCAATAAATAAATAAAACAAAATACTTAATTATAATTTAATTACTTCCCACCCTATTCCCCTATAAACCCACAACCCACTACAGAACTAAAACGCAAAATTTAATTTAAAATAATTAATAATTTCAAACAAAATATGAATTAATTTACTATAATTAAATTACTTCCCACCCTATTCCTCTATAAACCTACAACCCGCTACAATACTAAAATGCTAAATTAACTTTAAAAAAAACATTAATAACTTCTAAACATTTAAACATATATTTAAAAATAAATAGGAAAAGAACAAAAAATGTTAAACACATACATATAAAATACTTACTAAAATACATAACACTAATATAAATGTTGATATTATTGACATCTATATTATTGCAAACGATATTACTTACTTCGATATTAATAAAAATTATATTACTTGCCTTAAGGTCGATATTCTGGTCGATATTCTGGTCACCGATATTCTTCACCGATATTCTTGCTGTTGATATTCTGTCCCTCCGATATTTAAAACGCGATAAAAATGTAGGTCGATATTTTGACTGTGTACCAGAAAGATAACTTAGGGTGGTAACTGAACATTGTGATTGAGAAGGCTGGAATCCAAATACATTATTGATCTACAGACTAGACTAGAGTCGATTACGACGGACTGTGCGTACCCCCAGGCCCCCGTGTATGTACGGAGCGTACCCCCACCCATGTATGGACGGAGCGTGCCCCCACCCGTGTATGGACGGAGCGTACCCCCACATGTGTATGTACGGAGCGTACACCCAGCCCCACCCGTGTATGTACGGAGCGTACACCCAGCCCCCCGTGTATGTACGGAGTGTACACCCAGCCCCCCGTGTATGTACAGAGCGTACCCCCAGCCCCACGTGTATGGACGGAGCGTACCCCCACCCGTGTATGTAAGGAGCGTACACCCAGCCTCCCGTGTATGTATGGAGCATACCCCCAGCCCCCCATCTCTGGATGGAGCGTACCCCCACCCGTGTATGTACGGAGCGTACATCCAGCACCCTGTGTATGTATGGAGCGTACACCCAGCCCACCATGTATGTACGGAGCGTACCCCCAGCCCCCCGTGTATAGACGGAGCGTACCCCCACCCGTGTATGTAAGGAGCGTACACCCAGCCCCCCGTGTATGTACGAAGCATACCCCCAGCCCCCGTGTATGGACGGAGCGTACCTACACCCGTGTATGTACGGAGCGTACACCCAGCCCCCGTGTATGTACGGAGCATACCCCCAGCCCCCGTGTATGGACGGAGCATACCCCCACCCGTGTATGTACGGAGCATACATCCAGCCCCCCGTGTATGTACGGAGTGTACCCCCAGCCCCCGTGTATTGACGGAGGGTACCCCCAGCCCCTGTGTATAGACGGAGCGTACCCCCACCACCTATGGACGGTGCGGAACACCACCCTTCCCGTGTCTGTACGCACCCTACCCCAGGCCCCTACACCAGCACCCTCACCCAGCAGCGCGCATGTACGAGTCGTACCAAGCCATTGCAAATGTCAGCACTGTACAACAACATGGCCTATGTACGCACCTTACAGACGCCAAAAACACTCGTACTGAACCAGGACACTGCAAAACCACACAAGGAGAGTCAATTTGAATCGCACAACACCACTAAACATGTCCAACAAGGCCAAATACATCCAATACACTGACCTGCAACAGCCAAACTGGTAAACAGAGGCACATACCACCACCACTTCTCATAACACACCCACCCAAAGTTCAAACACAGCCACACCCACAAATGGACCAATACAAAGGGCCCACACACACAAACCATGAGCCTTTGCAACAGATCCACAACTGCCAGACCCCAGAGACAACGCACTGCACCATACTACAACCTTCAAGACACATTACACTTGCACGCCTTCACACAACCACCATCACAAACACCCCCTCATCACATTCACACACACACCTTCACAACCACACCCACACACCCACAACCATCCACACCCACACCCCACACCATGCCCACAAACAAGAATCCAAAGTTCACAAGGGAGGAGCTGGAGATCCTTGTCGACGAAGTCATCAGAGCCGAGCCACGGCTCTTTGGAACATTGGTCAGACAGACCAGCATAGCGGAGAAATCTTCCATGTGGCAGAGGATCGTCAATAATGTGAATGCTGTTGGGGCCACCAGAAGGACCAGGCATGAATGCCAAGCCAGGTGGTACGATCTGCGGAGGACGGTCCGCCGCAACATGACTGATGAATATAACCAGACCAACATCACTGGAGGAGGGCCGCACCGCAGAACGGTACACTACCATCCCTGGGAGGAGAAGGTGATGCGTACGCTGCCGCCGGTGGGAGTACACTGAGTAGAAGGAGTCGCCGAGCCTGATGAGTACACAAACAACTCACCTCACATGGGGGGAACGCCATCGACAACCCAACTCCCAATTATGCAAGCAACTACCCCAAAGCCATCACCGGACACAACCACACTCCAAAAACGTGAACATGCCACTAGCGGCGCCATGCCCCATGCACCAAGCAAGGCCATGCCAAGTCACAGGCCACACAAAACACCAACACAAGACAGGATGTCCCTGATGGCGGGAGGGTGGGCCTCAAAAAACACATTGTGCAACTCAGAAGCAGACACCAATGCCCTCAGCCCATATGGCCTAGGGCAGAGCTATACAAACAGTGTGTCCCCACACAGTACTGTGTCGCCTGCAAATGGTGGCCGCGTCGCAGGATGACATGGGTAGGAAGGCCCAATTTGCACATAACAGCAGCTAATGAACAGGCATCACATTGAAAGAGTGTCAGCAAACACCGCCGCAGCAGCGCAGACTCAGACACTCCGCACAATGGGGGCCGAGAGATTCTAAACAAAGCCACATGATCAAGCCAATGGCCTTTGAAAGACCTGCAAACTGTGTGTGCCCAGGAACCTGGGCTGCGGTGACAGAGGGTGACAGACAGAGGGAGGGAGAGGGAGAGAGAGGGAGGGAGACAGAGGGCGACAGAAGGCGATAGAGGGAGACAGACAGAGGGAGGAGGGTGGCAGAGGGAGGGAGAAAGGGAGACAGAGGGAGACCAAATCACCCGTGTGTGGTGTGGGCATGTCCGCTCGTAAGCAGGTGGACTGTGTGCATGTAGACCAGGGGTCTCCAACGAGTAGCTCGGGAGCTACTGGTAGCTCACCAGTACCTTCAAAGTAGCTCTCTGAGGTGAAGTCAAGCCCAGTATCAATTTCAGAGTAGGTGCCTATTAAAGAAGGCAGCACTGATCATCTCAACACCCTAAGAGTGACAGCCAGCCAAACTTATCACAGTAACTCATACTAACACTCAAACACACACTGTGTCAGCTTATAGGACCTGCTATATGACAGTCTGTATATCCATTCTCAATATAATTAAGCCACAAGGAGATTGACCATGTTGCAGTCCCTCCTTTATCAGGCACAACGTGTGTGAACAGTGCACCATCAAAAAAGTATGGCAGCAGTAGCCTGAGCTGTAATCAGTGCTCACCCACCAAAGTGCAGGACTGCAGGAGTCAGAGTGAAAATGTGTCAGTTAGATGCATGATCAGCTCAAGACCTGAGGAGAACAGGGTATGATCCAGACCAGAGAAAATTAAGAGATTCATCAACATTTATGTATGTGCCCATAATAAACACTATTGCTTCCTGAAACTATGCCTGGTGCCAAGATTGCCAAATATATATGCTAGTCCCATTATAAGAGTGTTATATTTGCCATAATTGTGTCCATTCCTGACATAATAGTGCCAATGGCATAATTATGGTCATCCTTGACTATTTTAGTATTTTTGGTCTAGTTGTGGTATGCTGGCAGCCATCATAGACCTAATCTGAGCATGACTGGCCTATATGTACCTATTCCTAGCATATTAATGGTCATGACTGATAAGTGGTCTTATCCCTGATCCTTCTGGTTTCCTACCTTGGCACAACTGTGGGCTTAGTATAATGGTGGGCATTACTGGCATAATCCAGGCATCCGTGGTGCTATCCATCCATCCATTATGATATAATGGGGTAACCCACAATTGTCCAGGGACCTGGGTAACGATTGGTATAGGAAACAGCAGTCCTAGACTTCTTTAAAGCTACAATTCAGTTATGAAAAATATTCATTTAGTGCTCCAAATAGAGAAAGAAGTTGCTCCAAGGGGAGTGTGAAAAAGCAAAGTGCTCGTGCAGATATGAAGGAGGGGAATCCAAAAGGCAAATTATATAACCAATCAATTACACATTCTGGTATCCTTAGTAAAACTTTCTCTATTTAGAGCATTGAATATGGTGATCTGTTATAAAAGTATCTAAATAATAACAGTCACTATTGGAGCAATATTTTGTGCCTTTGTGTCTTTTGAGGATATACTTGTTTGCATTGTAAAGAAAATGGTGGTACATTAATGATACAATGCTAATTCTACATGTACCGAATGCCCTTTGACTAATGAATGTTTTTCATAACTGAATTGTAGCTTTAAAGAAGTCTAGGACCATTGTTCTCCATACCAATGGTGAGCATCCATGGCATATGACTGTAATACCTGGGAATTCAAAGTAGTCTGTCCATATGAGGCATTTGTACATGGGAATACATGATGATAACAACACGCTGATGTTTTGAGACTGTGCATTTTTCAAGAACTGAACACTGATATTTTAAAGGTAGTTTTAGTTTTCAAAAATTGGGTTCTTCTGGAAAATTGAGTTTGTTTGCCCACAGTGGAAAGTAGTATTAGATAGAAAAATGTGCATTTTCAGAAATTGGTGAATGATAATTCAAGCTGATTTGGGGAGACGTACTGCTGTGCTGGAGCGAGTAATACAAAAATGTTGTATACCCCCCCATTCTGCATGTTTATATTAATCCAAATAATCAATTAATTGTAATATTATTAATCTGTTTGAAGTGATAACTCACCAATAATATTAACAAGAGAACTACACGTGGGAATGGCACTTTGCATGGCTATATTAATTGTGAATTAACTAGTGTACGCATATTAATAGTAGAAAATTAGAATATTATGTTATAAGTTGCTTTAAGTGATGTATTTGTGATTTGTGCTTTATTTAGTAAGTATGAACCGCTCTGAGTGTTGCTTCTGCTAGATAAATACACACACATATGGGTATTAGTAAGGGGATAACATTTTATTAGTCATTTCCATCTTTTAATTACGTTTTTGTGTTTCTTTTGCTTAAGTTGACCATTTCGGCCTGTACAAGATGGCTGAACGAGACGTTAAACGTGACTGCTTTGACAACACGAGGTTCTGGGTGAAGTGCGCATGCGTCACCGCCAGCAACAGTGGCCTGGACCTGACCCCGGGAGAACATGTACCCTCCATGGTCATTCCGGGAACCCGTCCAAGACTAAGAGACAATGCTCAATTTAAAAGCCGGAACAAGCAAGTTTGATGACTTCATCTTTCAAAACCCTGAGAACTGCTCATTGCCAGTCGAAATTGACCAATAAGAACTCTCTAAACCCAATCTTGATACAATTTTGTTAGTATTTTCATTATAAAAGTAGGTAGGGAATTAGGGTAGGATGGCACGCTCTACTCCCCACCTCTGGACGCCCTCGCTCTTCTTTGATGAACTCGATTTCCTGACATTAGGCTGACGGAGAGGACGGTGACACTGCTGGACAGCTGTTATCCTGAATCTATGAGAGACTGAATTGCGGCCTAAACTTTGCAGAAAATTTCTCTTTGACTGACTGACTTTAGCAAGAATAGTTAAATATGATGCTCTGAAATGCTGATGATGATTTTAACATGTCCTTCAATTTTCTTAGATAAAGAATAATTGATTAATGACAAATGTGTTGTGTCGATTATCTGAAGAAGATTAAGAGAAAAGTAATAGAGCAAAGGTAGACGAGTAAATCATCAAGTACCAACTCAACTAAATGATCTATCTCCGTATGGGAGGGATTTCTTAGGTTTAGTGTCAATGTGTTTAAGGTGAGGTAAAGGTATTCCTCTCATGTCAGCGTTGAGAAACGTATTTTTCCTCAGAAAACAGGTCAACCGAGTGTAAGTATATTGGTGTTATGGGCCCCACCAATGAATGCATGTGAGCAAATTGAATGTCGAGGTAGTTGGTCTGTGCCTAAGGGGGAATTTGACGTTCAGCGCTACTTATGTCCTTTGTGCCACTGGGCATGTCAAGATTTGAATGTTACTTATAAGTCAAGGGGAGGCATTTAATATTGAAGAACTTTTTCCCAGCATTTCCACTGGTACCGCACTTGGTATACTTGGGTGGTAACTGCTGAAAATCTTGCTTTGGGTGGTCATAGTGTAGTCACTATTTTACAGGTATAAAATTTGCTAGTAGCTCGGGATGACTTTCCTTGAGCAGAAGTAGCTCTCACTACAGAAAAGGTTGGAGACCCCTGATGAAGACAATGTTTGGCAGTGCGTGAACCACCCCTTTTTCGTGTTGAAATCACTTGGCCATGTGTCAATCTGTGCACGAGTAGATCTTTGCTGCAGGCACAAACCTAACCTTACACCCAGTATACCCACTCACTGTGTTTGTTAGAATCCAGTCACAAATGCATAAGTTACCTACCTGCATTTTCAAATACATATGAAAATGCACCATTTGCCCACGTACAGTGCAACACGTAAGGCGGTTCTACGCCCACTCGCTACACTGCTGACTGCGTTAAAAAATGATGCATCAACAAAGAGTGTGTCACACATAGGTAAAGGGTTGAAAGCTGTGGCCAAGGGACATACCCATGCACAAGTGCACTGTGAGAGGAATGCTAGACATATCCAACTACCCAGAGGAACTGTGCCTACTTGAATATGTATGAAACATGGATGTCGCATGTAACACAATTAACATTGTCTCTCTCTCACACACAGGGCAACGTCGTTGATCTCCCCTGGGGGGAAGAATCACAGGACCAGGCTCCGCGTGAAGATGATCCCACCGGCAGCGACGACTCTCACCACTCCGTGGATGACCCCGACCAACCTGGCCCCTCTGGTGCACAAGCACCTGCACCACCTGCGTCAGGTACAACTGTGCCAACAACCACCCCCAATCCTGCCACATCCCAGGATACAGCCAGGAGCCCTGCCCGCACACAACAACGCAGCCAGTCTGACCAAGAGGGACAAGGTACTCCGGGCACCCAGGAGGAGGCAGGCGAACCCGCAAATGCCATCCCTCAGGGGTCCCGGAGACCCGATGTGCCCACAACGGCAGGCCAGGCTCAAGTGGGCAGGGGTGGTGGGAGTGGAGGACAGCGGAGGCGCAAACATGACCAGCCAGCTGAGGAACCGGTAATGTCACACGTCCGCAACATCCTGGACACATACTGGCGTGACACCAGGGGCATCAGACAGGTTGTGTCCACCCTCACAGACATCAAGGGGACCCTCGAGGAGATGAAGACTCAGCAGGCCTACCAACATGCCACTCAACAGCGACACCAAGGACGGATGGAGGACAGACTGGCTGAGCTCGTGGCGGTGCAAACGGACCTGAGCCGTTCACTCCGTCGGATTGCCGAAAACATGGGCAACCCTCCTTGTGCCACCAGGCGAAGATCACCACCAGCCACAGGGAGGGATCAGGAGGAGGAGGATTCATCCGACGGAGCATCACAAGCATCGTCAAGGCCTGCTTCTGAGGGTCTCCGGAGGAATGTGGGTCGTCCACACAAAAGACCGTGAGAGTCAGCGTAACATCACCATCTCCCAGGTCACCTGGCCTGGCACCTGGCCCTCTGGCCCAACAGCAGCACATCATCAAATGACATTCTCTGCCACATGGACTTGCTGGTCACTGTCTGACCAATGTTGACAAAGACTGTGGCATGGACTCTGATCATTTCCAATGGCAAGGATACCAACTCCCCCAGTGAACTTTGGATTCTACATACCCGGAGAGCACCTCTTTTCATCACCCCCAAACACGTACCCCACCAATAATAAAAATCATCACAATCACAAGATGATGCCGTAATTTTGCATTATTCCATAACATGTGTGTGTTGTAATGTCTAACCATGCCTGAGTGTTGCAGTAACTCCAAACATCATACCCTGGGGTCTGAGTCTGGCACAGGACACACATGTGTCACAATGTATCATCCAATACAGACCTGGAGCACCATACTCACCCGTGAAGGGCCAAACCAGCTGAGGGGGTGCCTGCACAACTGTGCGGACAGACCTATTTCGAAGAGCAACAGTCATGCGCAGAGGTCAGGGATCATGTGGAGTGTCCTGGGGTGGGACTCCCAGGTATGTGTAGACAGGTGGCAGAACTATGTCCTGCATGCTGGAGTCAGATGGATGTGGAGAATGGTGGCCAGGCCAAGGGTGGATGCATGGAGATGGCACAATGGGGTCTTGGATGACAGTGCCACAAGGTTGTGTTGGAGTCGTGGTCGTGGGCTGCATCCTGAGTGTGGGCGTGGATTGTGAAGGTCATCCTGCAGCTGGCAGTGATCCATTGCAGCTATCTCTGTTGGACGGTGATGTGGCTTGGTCACCGGATGTAGAAGCTGAGCTGTGCAGATGCACCCTGGATGTGGACAAGTATCATGGGAGTTGTAACGTACTTGTCCGTAGAGTGCAGGGTAGGATTAGACACGGATGTTGTAGTTGACCTGGGGGATGGTCTGTCTTGCCTTGAGGTGGATCGAACTGTGGATCTTGTGCATAATGCAGAGTGTGCTGCAGCCTGAGGTACAGATGCTGGTGATCAGCATAGCACATGTGAGCAAGCAATCCATGATGAACACCAGCTCGTGTGAGTGGACACTGTGTGCCTGTGCAGGGCCCTTGCGGTTGGGACACTAGCAGTTGACCCAGATGTATTGGGACAATCCGCAGATGAACACCTCAGTCCTGTACAAGTCCAGCATCAGGTGGCTGATGTTCAGCCATCTGGCAATGGATAACATGCATTATTCAATATGAGAACTGGCAAGGACTGCGTCTTTGGGGAGGGTGAGGAACACCTGGCTGTCAATGGGGCACCAGATGATGATGAGATGCAGTGCGCATGTCATGGTGTAGAGGGGGATCCTGGAAACATTGTAGACTGACACGCTGAGACATGATACATGTGCCATGTGTCCCACAACGTCACCATACTACATGCAGAGGCCTGGAGTACCACTCCCATGGCCTTGTTGGGGTACAGAACCGGTGGGGAGTAGGAGGGACATGACCTGGTTGTTGTGACAGGGCCTGGAAGGCGTGCCAGCGCTGTGTAGGCAGTTGGAGTTGCACACTCATTATGCAAAAGTGTTGTGTGGCCGATTAGTGCATGCCTGAGTGCATGCAACAGATGTATTGGATGGTCATTACTTGGTGGGTGGCCTCAACATCATGGTGTAGCGTGATGTGGCACATGCAAGGACATCAGGCACGTGCAATGTGCACGTAGCATGTGCAGACGGTCCAGCCTGTGCCACCGCAACTGTGTCACACACAAGCAGATTACACCCAAATCAATGTGAGGAGGGAGGAAGGGGGGTGCGTCTCAGAGCCATGTGTGTGAGGCTAAATATAGAAACTCTGTGTGCCCTTGCTGCAGGGCCTGCAGCAGCATATGCCATGTCCAGAAAACCATGCCACAAGTTGAACACAAAGACAAGGATGTCAGAAAGGAACTATGCAAAAGGTGTATGTAAAGGAAGGAGAGTCTTGTTCAACATGGCACACACACAGACAATGGATGCACATGCAGCACAGTGGCCGTCGTAGAGACTGACATGGCAAAATACCTACACAGCCATGTACATCGTGCACAATACATATTATAATCCCTGACAAACAGCTTGCATCTTGCTACTCTACACATAGACACATATGCACAATCTCTGATAACTATGCCAGACATGCCGCATGCACAGTGGCAAGAGACCACCATTGACAGAGATGAGGCACCTTGGAGGCAGAGGGACACCTTTATTAGTCATGTGTGCTGGAAGGCAAATGCATCTATATTAACAGATGCACAGGTCATGTGGATGAATATGTGGGACCGACACTGGCTCCCCCCTTTGCACCACAGATGCTGGAAATCCATATAACTGGCACACAAGTGACGGGTTTGAGCTAAATATCCCCTGCTGTTCACGGAGAGGCTGCTATTCACCATTGAGCCTCTATTGGGGATGTCCCACACTATGTCAACCCGGTGCATCCTGTATGTTTCCGAGGGCAGTGTTACACACATTGATGCCTTCATCACAATCCACTATCCCATTACAGATGACTGTCACCAAGTGTGACTATCAATACAGGTGAATCCAGCTCCATGTCATGTGGGCCATGGTGATTCTACATGTTTGCAAAGTAAACAAACATGAACAGGAGCAGTGCACACACATTCCAAATAAATTACACAACCAAAAAGCTGTGCTGAATCCCTTACCCTAAGGAGAATTTTCTACATGTCCGTGCATGTAACGCTGAATCAGCACACGTTGCTGTGTTCATGAGGATTAGCAGGAGCACAACAATGCCAGCAGCAGACAGCATGCGCAAATACCTGGGGATGAGAGACACACAAGAAGTCAGCCAAATGAAGCACATCCACATGCATGGGTATGTACTCAACACGTATAAGGTTGTCAACATGCTAGGTGAAAATGATGTCTCAGGAAATACATTCTTCTATTGCACCATCACTCGAGTGACACATCCAAACACACCTCTGACTCACTTGGCATACATGCAGATGGACACACACATTGCTACACATGCCACACAAGGCTCAATGCGTGCACACTCAGACACTGGAACTCACCACTAAGCAAAGAAGTTGCGTATGAGCCGACTCCGGATGTCCTCTTCCTCCTCCTCCACATCACTTGCCTCGTCACCAAGCCCTTCATCCTCCACGGGTGGATGTTCCTGCTCATCCGGATCCAGGATGAGTGGCACAGCTTTCTCCACTGCCATGTTGTGCAGCATGCAGCAGACGATGAAGATTTTGCACACCTTCACCGGTGCATATGGGAGTGCGCCGCCGGTCTTGTGGAGGCACCGGAATCGGCTCTTCAGGAGGCCAAAAGTCCTCTCTATCACTCGCCTGGTCTGCCCATGGGTGTTGTTGTAGCGGTGATCGGCAACCGTTCTGGGGTTGCGGAGAGGCGTGATCACCCATGGCATGTTGGGTTAGCCAGAGTCCCCTACATGGAAACATCATGGACAGAATTGGGTCAGGAGAAGCAGTAAGACATAAAGATGACGCTAAATACAGGACTGACAGAGTATACCCAACAACAATACATGCTCGTTCGTTGCGCAGCTGCAGCATCATTTCAGGCACCCTGCTATGCCTCATGATGTAGGCATTGTGTACTGATCCTGGAAAACGAGCACAGACATGGGAAATCACCATGTTGGCAAGACACACCAGAAGGGCATTAATGGAGTGGTAATGTTTTATGTTCCTATAGGCTACCTCCTGTGCCTGTGGTGCTACCAAAGCCACATGTGTCCCATGAATGGACCCAATGACATGGGGCATCCCTCCCAGGGCATAGAACTCACCCTTGACACCTGTCAACTGCTCAGGAGTTGGGAAATGGATGAACTCATCCAGGTGAACCAACATGGCCTCTAATACATCATCCAGGACACGGCTGAACATGGTCTGGGACATGCCACCGACATGAGCTATGGTATATTGAAACGTACCTGTGGCAAAGAAATGTAGGGCTGCCATCACCTTCATCTTGGGAGTCAGTGCAGTAGGATACCTGTGTAGTGGTTGGAGGTGTGGTGCCAGCCGTGCGGTCAAGTTCTCAATCAACGGTCGGGTGAAGCGGTAGTGGCGTGTACAGTCACGTTCCCTCAGGTCAGCCAAGTCTGGCATTGGTCGGGGGAGAGGCGGAGCCCTGCAGTAATATGGAAGGGACAACGAAGAGTGAGTACAGTACACCAACAATGTCAATGTACTGAGCACATGTTCAACAGGCAATACACATATGCTACATACAGAGTCCGGTCTGTGCAATATATCCTGGACACGTATGCCAGCCAGGTGACACTCCTACCAAGAGCCATCTACAAACGTGGATCCTGAAGCTCAACATGACATGGCATGAAACTAGCTGTGGGCCAGTGTAAGTGAACAGGCAGACGCATTACAGGAGTTACAGACATCCACATATGTGCAGAAGAAGGATGTTTATCATACAGACAGGTTGCGGAACACTAGAGGCACAGGTCACATGTCAGTGAAAAAAGGACAGACTACACACCTTGCCATGAAGGGGTACATATCAAGACTGATCACACATACATTGAGACTACGCAGATATGTCCTTGTCTCGCAAGTCCGTGTTCGATGCATACATACACACGTTACGTCGGATTCCACATGTGGCCTGGTGTGCGTAATAGTGTGCCATGCCCATCTACACACAGACACATGTTGGATGCAGCAACTACATATGCATTTGACGGAACACCAACAGCAAGCTTATGGGAACACATGACACACACATGACATAGTCACATCGTGCAACGCTGGTAGTCACATGTCAGGTGTAATTATCCTTGTACCTGGCATCAGGGGAAAGTTGCGGGTGTTGGTGACTGTGCCATGCCAGTGACGCATTGCTCAACAAGTCTGTACTACATGCACACATGTCAAAGGAGTGAAGGGGATGTGTGGCACATAGTGCATCATCACACATGACATGTGTACACAGCTCATCACACATCAATTGGCTTCAAACATGAGGAGATATGTGCCACATCACAGGCTGACACACCTATGCCCGAGACATGTAGGACTGCACTGACAATGCCTTGATGTCCAGCCTTGGCCAAGTATGACAGCTCAATTCCTTTCTGTGTGCCGCAGGTCATCAGTGTAAGGTGTGAAACGCACCGTACACACACTCTGAGGGCGTGTGTAGAGTCCGTATCACTATGGGACTGCTGCCGTAGGCGTACACCATAGTAATACGGACCGTACACGCGTGTGTAGGGTCCGTATCACTAAGGGACTGCTGCCGTAGGCATACGCCATAGTAATACGGACCGTACACGCGTGTGTAGGGTCCGTATCACTATGGGAGTGCTGCCGTAGGCATACACCATAGTAATACGGACCGTACACGCGTGTGTAGGGTCCGTATCACTATGGAACTGCTGCCGTATAGTAATATGGACCGTACATTCGTGTGCAGGGTCCGTATCACTAAGGGACTGCTGCTGTAGGCGTACGCCATAGTAATACGAACCGTACACGCGTGTGTAGGGTCCGTATCACTATGGGAGTGCTGCCGTAGGCGTACGCCATAGTAATACGGACCGTACACGCGTGTGTAGGGTCCGTATCACTATGGGACTGCTGCTGTAGGCGTACGCCATAGTAATACGGACCGTACACGCGTGTGTAGGGTCCCTATCACTATGGGAGTGCTGCCGTAGGCGTATGCCATAGTAATACGGACCGTACACGCGTGTGTAGGGTCCGTATCACTATGGGAGTGCTGCCGTAGGCGTACTCCATAGGAATACGGACCGTACACGCGTGTGTAGGGTCCCTATCACTAAGGGACTGCTGCCGTAGGCGTACGCCATAGTAATACGGACCGTACACGCGTGTGTAGGGTCCGTATCACTATGGGAGTGCTGCCGTAGGCGTACACCATAGAAATACGGACCGTACACGCGTGTGTAGGGTCCGTATCACTATGGAACTGCTGCCGTATAGTAATATGGACCATACACGTGTGTGTAGGGTCCGTATCACTAAGGGACTGCTGCCGTAGGCGTACGCCATAGTAATACGGACCGTACACGCGTGTGTAGGGTCCCTATCACTATGGGAGTGCTGCCGTAGGCGTACTCTGTAGTGATAGGGACCCTACACACGCGTGTACGGTCCGTATTACTATGGCGTACGCCTACAGCAGCAGTCCCATAGTGATAGGGACCCTACACACGCGTGTACGGTCCGTATTACTATGGCGTACGCCTACGGCAGCAGTCCCATAGTTATAGGGACCCTACACACGCGTGTACGGTCCGTATTACTATGGCGTACGCCTACGGCAGCAGTCCCATAGTGATACGGACCCTACACACGCGTGTACGGTCCATATTCCTATGGAGTACGCCTACGGCAGCAGTCCCGTAGTGATACGGATCCTACACACTCGTGTACGGTCCGTATTCCTATGGCGTACGCCTACGGCAGCACTCCCATAGTGATACGGACCCTACACACGCGTGTACGGTCCGTATTACTATGGCGTACGCTTACGGCAGCACTCCCATAGTGATAGGGACCCTACACATGCGTGTACGGTCCATATTACTATGGCGTAAGCCTACAGCAGCAGTCCCATAGTGATACGGACCCTACACACGTGTGTACGTTCCGTATTACTATGGCGTACGCCTACGGCAGCACTCCCATAGTGATACGGACCCTACACACGCGTGTACGGTCTGTATTACTATGGCGTACGCCTACGGCAGCAATCCCTTAGTGATACGGACCCTACACACACGTGTATGGTCCATATTACTATACGGCAGCAGTTCCATAGTGATACGGACCCTACACACGCGTGTACGGTCCGTATTACTATGGTGTACGCCTACGGCAGCACTCCCATAGTGATACGGACCCTACACACGCGTGTACGGTCCGTATTACTATGGCGTACGCCTACGGCAGCAGTCCCTTAGTGATAGGGACCCTACACAGGCGTGTACGGTCCGTATTCCTATGGAGTACGCCTACGGCAGCACTCCCATAGTGACACGGACCCTACACACGTGTGTACGGTCCGTATTACTATGGCGTACGCCTACGGCAGCACTCCCATAGTGATAGGGACCCTACACACGCGTGTACGGTCCGTATTACTATGGCGTACGCCTACAGCAGCAGTCCCATAGTGATACGGACCCTGCACACGCATGTACGGTCCATATTACTATACGGCAGCAGTTCCATAGTGATACGGACCCTACACACGCGTGTACGGTCCGTATTACTATGGCGTACGCCTACGGCAGCACTCCCATAGTGATACGGACCCTACAGACGCATGTACGGTCCGTATTACTATGGCGTATGCCTACGGCAGCAGTCCCTTAGTGATACGGACCCTACACACGCGTGTACGGTCCGTATTACTATGGTGTACGCCTATGGCAGCAGTCCCATAGTGATACGGACTCTACACACGCCCTCAGAGTGTGTGTACGATGCGTTTCACACCTTACACTGATGACCTGCGGCACACAGAAAGGAATTGAGCTGTCATACTTGGCCAAGGCTGGACATCAAGGCATTGTCAGTGCAGTCCTACATGTCTCGGGCATAGGTGTGTCAGCCTGTGATGTGGCACATATCTCCTCATGTTTGAAGCCAATTGATGTGTGATGAGCTGTGTACACATGTCATGTGTGATGGTGCACTATGTGCCACACATCCCCTTCACTCCTTTGACATGTGTGCATGTAGTACAGACTTGTTGAGCAATGCGTCACTGGCATGGCACAGTCACCAACACCCGCAACTTTCCCCTGATGCCAGGTCCACGGATAATTACACTTGACATGTGACTACCGGCGTTGCACGATGTGACTATGTCATGTGTGTGTCATGTGTTCCCATAAGCTTGCTGTTGGTGTTCCGTCAAATCCATATGTAGTTGCTGCATCCAACATGTGTCTGTGTGTAGATGGGCATGGCACACTATTACGCACACCAGGCCACATGTGGAATCCGACGTAATGTGTGTATGTATGCATCGAACACGGACTTGCGAGACAAGGACATATCTGCGTAGTCTCAATGTATGTGTGATCAGTCTTGATATGTACCCCTTCATGGCAAGGTGTGTAGTCTGTCCTTTTTTCACGGACATGTGACCTGTGCCTCTAGTGTTCCGCAACCTGTCTGTATGATAAACATCCTTCTTCTGCACATATGTGGATGTCTGTAACTCCTGTAATGCGTCTGCCTGTTCACTTACACTGGCCCACAGCTAGTTTCATGCCATGTCATGTTGAGCTTCAGGATCCACGTTTGTAGATGGCTCTTGGTAGGAGTGTCACCTGGCTGGCATACGTGTCCAGGATATATTGCACAGACCGGACTCTGTATGTAGCATATGTGTATTGCCTGTTGAACATGTGCTCAGTACATTGACATTGTTGGTGTACTGTACTCACTCTTCGTTGTCCCTTCCATATTACTGCAGGGCTCCGCCTCTCCCCTGACCAATGCCAGACTTGGCTGACCTGAGGGAACGTGACTGTATACGCCACTACCGCTTCACCCGACCGTTGATTGAGAACTTGACCGCACGGCTGGCACCACACCTCCAACCACTACACAGGTATCCTACTGCACTGACTCCCAAGATGAAGGTGATGGCAGCCCTACATTTCTTTGCCACAGGTACGTTTCAATATACCATAGCTCATGTTGGTGGCATGTCTCAGACCATGTTCAGCCGTGTCCTGGATGATGTATTAGAGGCCATGTTGGTTCACCTGGATGAGTTCATCCATTTCCCAACTCCTGAGCAGTTGACAGGTGTCAAGGGTGAGTTCTATGCCCTGGGAGGGATGCCCCATGTCATTGGGTCCATTGATGGGACACATGTGGCTTTGGTAGCACCACAGGCACAGGAGGTAGCCTATAGGAACATAAAACATTACCACTCCATTAATGCCCTTCTGGTGTGTCTTGCCAACATGGTGATTTCCCATGTCTGTGCTCGTTTTCCAGGATCAGTACACAATGCCTACATCATGAGGCATAGCAGGGTGCCTGAAATGATGCTGCAGCTGCGCAACGAACGAGCATGTATTGTTGTTGGGTATACTCTGTCAGTCCTGTATTTAGCGTCATCTTTATGTCTTACTGCTTCTCCTGACCCAATTCTGTCCATGATGTTTCCATGTAGGGGACTCTGGCTATCCCAACATGCCATGGGTGATCACGCCTCTCCGCAACCCCAGAACGGTTGCCGATCACCGCTACAACAACACCCATGGGCAGACCAGGCGAGTGATAGAGAGGACTTTTGGCCTCCTGAAGAGCCGATTCCGGTGCCTCCACAAGACTGGCGGCGCACTCCCATATGCACCGGTGAAGGTGTGCAAAATCTTCATCGTCTGCTGCATGCTGCACAACATGGCAGTGGAGAAAGCTGTGCCACTCATCCTGGATCCGGATGAGCAGGAACATCCACCCGTGGAGGATGAAGGGCTTGGTGACGAGGCAAGTGATGTGGAGGAGGAGGAAGAGGACATCCGGAGTCGGCTCATACGCAACTTCTTTGCTTAGTGGTGAGTTCCAGTGTCTGAGTGTGCACGCATTGAGCCTTGTGTGGCATGTGTTGCAATGTGTGTGTCCATCTGCATGTATGCCAAGTGAGTCAGAGGTGTGTTTGGATGTGTCACTCGAGTGATGGTGCAATAGAAGAATGTATTTCCTGAGACATCATTTTCACCTAGCATGTTGACAACCTTATACGTGTTGAGTACATACCCATGCATGTGGATGTGCTTCTTTTGGCTGACTTCTTGTGTGTCTCTCATCCCCAGGTATTTGCGCATGCTGTCTGCTGCTGGCATTGTTGTGCTCCTGCTAATCCTCATGAACACAGCAACGTGTGCTGATTCAGCGTTACATGCACGGACATGTAGAAAATTCTCCTTAGGGTAAGGGATTCAGCACGGCTTTTTGGTTGTGTAATTTATTTGGAATGTGTGTGCACTGCTCCTGTTCATGTTTGTTTACTTTGCAAACATGTAGAATCACCATGGCCCACATGACATAGAGCTGGATTCACCTGTATTGATAGTCACACTTGGTGACAGTCATCTGTAATGGGATAGTGGATTGTGATGAAGGCATCAATGAGTGTGACACTGCCCTCGGAAACATATGGGATGCACCGGGTTGACATAGTGTGGGACATCGCCATTAGAGGCTCAATGGTGAATAGCAGCCTCTCCGTGAACAGCAGGGGATATTTAGCTCAAACCCGTCACTTGTGTGCCAGTTATATGGATTTCCAGCATCTGTGGTGCAAAGGGGGAGCCAGTGTTGGTCCCACATGTTCATCCACATGACCTGTGCATCTGTTAATATAGATGCATTTGCCTTCCGGCACACATGACTAATAAAGGTGTCCCTCTGCCTCCAAGGTGCCTCATCTCTGTCAATGGTGGTCTCTTGCCACTGTGCATGCGGCATGTCTGGCATAGTTATCAGAGATTGTGCATATGAGTCTATGTGTAGAGTAGCAAGATGCAAGCTGTTTGTCAGGGATTATAATATGTATTGTGCACGATGTACATGGCTGTGTAGGTATTTTGCCATGTCAGTCTCTACGACAGCCACTGTGCTGCATGTGCATCCATTGTCTGTGTGTGTGCCATGTTGAACAAGACTCTCCTTCCTTTACATACACCTTTTGCATAGTTCCTTTCTGACATCCTTGTCTTTGTGTTCAACTTGTGGCATGGTTTTCTGGACATGGCGTATGCTGCTGCAGGCGCTGCAGCAAGGGCACACAGAGTTTCTATATTTAGCCTCACACACATGGCTCTGAGACGCACCCCCCTTCCTCCCTCCTCCCATTGATTTGGGTGTAATCTGCTTGTGTGTGACACAGTTGCGGTGGCACAGGCTGGACCGTCTGCACATGCTACGTGCACATTGCACGTGCCTGATGTCCTTGCATGTGCCACATCACGCTACACCATGATGTTGAGGCCACCCACCAAGTAATGACCATCCAATACATCTGTTGCATGCACTCAGGCATGCACTAATCGGCCACACAACACTTTTGCATAAGGAGTGTGCAACTCCAACTGCCTACACAGCACTGGCACGCCTTCCAGGCCCAGTCACAACAACCAGGTCATGTCCCTCCTACTCCCCACCGGCTCTGTACCCCAACAATGCCATGGGAGTGGTACTCCAGGCCTCTGCATGTAGTATGGTGACGTTGTGGGACACGTGGCACATGTATCATGTCTCAGTGTGTCAGTCTACAATGTGTCCAGGATCCCCCTCTACACCATGACATGCGCACTGCATCTCATCATCATCTGATGCCCCATTGACAGCCAGGTGCTCCTCACCCTCCCCAAAGACGCAGTCCTTGCCCGTTCTCATATTGAATAATGCATGTTATCCATTGCCAGATGGCTGAACATCAGCCACCTGATGCTGGACTTGTACAGGACTGAAGTGTTCATCTGCGGATTGTCCCAATACAGCTGGGTCAACTGCTTGTGTCCCACCCGCAAGGGCCCTGCACAGGCACACAGTGTCCACTCACACGAGCTGGTGTTCATCATGGATTGCTTGCTCACATGTGCTATGCTGATCACCAGCATCTGTACCTCAGGCTGCAGCACACTCTGCATTATGCACAAGATCCACAGTTCGATCCACCTCAAGGCAAGACAGACCATCCCCCAGGTCAACTACAACATCCGTGTCTAATCCTACCCTGCACTCTACGGACAAGTACGTTACAACTCCCATGATACTTGTCCACATCCAGGGTGCATCTGCACAGCTCAGCTTCTACATCCGGCGACCAAGCCACATCACCGTCCAACAGAGATAGCTGCAATGGATCAATGCCAGCTGCAGGATGACCTTCACAATCCACGCCCACACTCAGGATGCAGCCCACAACTCCAACACAACCTTGTGGCACTGTCATCCAAGACCCCATTGTGCCATCTCCATGCATCCAACCTTGGCCTGGCCACCATTCTCCACATCCACCTGACTCAAGCATGCAGGACATAGCTCTGCCACCTGTCTACACATACCTGGGAGTCCAACCCCAGGACACTCCACATGATCCCTGACCTCTGCACATGACTGTTGCTCTTCGAAATAGGTCTGTCCGCACAGTTGTGCAGGTACCCCATCAGCTGGTTTGGCCCATCACGGGTGAGTATGGTGCTCCAGGTCTGTATTTCATGATACATTGTGACCCATCTGCCAGACTCAGACCCCAGGGTATGGATGGTTGGAGTTACTGCAACACTCAGGCATGGTTAGACATTACAACACACACATGTTATGGAATAATGCAAAATGACGGCATCATCTCGTGATTGTGATGATTTTTATTATTGGTGGGGTACATGTTTGGGGGGATGAAAAGAGGTGCTCTCCGGGTGTGTAGAATCCAAAGTTCACTGTGGGAGTTGGTATCCTTGCCATTGGAAGTCATCAGAGTCCATGCCACAGTCTTTGTCAACATTGGTCAGACAGTGACCAGCAAGTCCATGTGGCAGAGAATGTCATTTGATGATGTGCTGCTGTTGGGCCAGAGGGTCAGGTGCCAGGCCAGGTGACCTGGGAGATGGTGATGTTCCGCTGACTCTCACGGTCTTTTGCGTGGACGACCCACCTTCCTCCGGGGACCCTCAGAAGCAGGCCGTGACGATGTCTGTGATGCTCCGTCGGATGAATCCTCCTCCTCCTGATCCCTCCCTGTGGCTGGTGGTGATCTTCGCCTGGTGGCACAGGGAGGGTTGCCCATGTTTTCGGCAAACCGACGGAGTGAACGGCTCAGGTCCGTTTGCACCGCCACGAGCTCAGCCAGTCTGTCCTCCATCCGTCCTTGGTGTCGCTGTTGACTGGCATGTTGGTCGGCCTGCTGAGTCTTCATCTCCTCGAGGGTCCCCTTGATGTCTGTGAGGGTGGACACAACCTGGCTGATGCCCCTGGTGTTACTCCGGTATGTGTCCAGGATGTTGCAGACGTGTGACATTACCGGTTCCTCAGCTGTCTGGTCAGGTTCGCGTCTCTGCCGTCCTCCACTCCCACCACCCCTGCCCACTTGAGCCTGGCCTGCCGTTGTGGGCACATCGGGTCTCCGGGACCCCTGAGGGATGGCATTTGCGGGTTCGCCTGCCTCCTCCTGGGTGCCCGGAGTACCTTGTCCCTCCTGGTCAGACTGGCTGCGTTGTTGTGTGCGGGCAGGGCTCCTGGCTGTATCCTGGGATGTGGCATGAATGGGGGTGGTGGTTGGCACAGTTGTACCTGACGCAGGTGCTGCAGGTGCTTGGGCATCAGAGGGGCCAGGTTGGTCGGGGTCATCCACGGAGTGGTGAGAGTCGTCGCTGCCGGTGGGATCTTCTTCACGCGGAGCCTGGTCCTGTGATTCTTCCCCCCCAGCGTTGGGGGGAGATCGACGTTGCCCTGTGTGTGAGAGAGAGACAATGTTAATTGTGTTACATGCGACATCCATGTTTCATACATATTCAAGTTGGCACAGTTCCTCTGGGTAGTTGGATATGTCTAGCATTCCTCTCACAGTGCACTTGTGCATGGGTATGTCCCTTGGTCACAGCTTTCAACCCTTTACCTATGTGTGACACACTCTTTGTTGATGCATCATTTTTTAACGCAGTCAGTAGTGTAGCGAGCGGGCGTAGCGAGCCATGCAGAACCGCCTTACGTGTTGCACTGTACGTGGGCAAATGGTGTTTTTTCATATGTATTTCAGAATGCAGGTAGGTAACTTATGCATTTGTGACTGGGTTCTAACAAACACAGTGAGTGGGTATACTAGGTGTAAGGTTAGGTCTGTTCCTGCAGCAAGGATCTACTCGTGCACAGATTGACATATGGCCCAGTGATTTCAAACCAAAAAAGGGGTGTTTCACGCACTGCCAAACCTTGTCTACATGCACACAGTCCACCTGCTGACGAGCGGACAGGCCCACACCACCCACGGGTGATTTGGTCTCCCTCTGTCTCCCTTTCTCCCTCCCTCTGTCACTCTCCTCCCTCTGTCTGTCTCCCTCTGTCGCCCTCTGTCGCCCTCTGTCTCCCTCCCTCTCTCTCCCTCTCCCTCCCTCTGTCTGTCACCCTCTGTCACCTCAGCCCAGCTTCCTGGGCACACACACTTTGCAGGTCTTTCAAAGGCCATTGGCTTGTTCATGTGGCTTTGTTTAGAATCTCCCGGCCCCCATTGTGTGGAGTGTCTGAGTCTGCACTGCTGCGGCGGTGTGTGCTGACACTCTTTCAATGTGATGCCTCTTCATTAGCTGCTGTTATGTGCAAATTGGGCCTTTCTAGCCATGTCATCCTGCGACGCGGCCACCATTTGCAGGCGACACAGTACTGTGTGGGGACACACTGTTTGTATAGCTCTGCCCTAGGCCATATGGGCTGAGGGCATTGGTGTCTGCTTCTGAGTTGCACAATGTGTTTTTTGAGGCCCACACTCCCGCCATCAGGGACATCCTGTCTTGTGTTGGTGTTTTGTGTGGCCTGTGACTTGGCATGGCGTTGCTTGGTGCATGGGGCATGGAGCCGTTAGTGGCATGTGTGTGTTTTTGGAGTGTGGTTGTGTCCGGTGATGGCTTTGGGGTAGTTGCGTGCATAATTGGGAGTTGGGTTGTGGATGGCGTTCCCCCCATGTGAGGTGAGTTGTTTGTGTACTCACCAGGCTCGGCGACTCCTTCTACTCCGTGTACTCCCACCGGCGGCAGCGTGCGCATTACCTTCTCCTCCCAGGTATGGTAGCGTACCGTTCTGCGGGGCGGCCCTCCTCCAGTGATGTTGGTCTGGTTATATTCATCAGTCATTTTGTGGCGGACCATCCTCCGCAGATCGTACCACCTGGCTTCGCATTCATGCCTGGTCCTTCTGGTGGCCCCAACAGCATTCACATTATTGACGATCCTCTGCCACATGGCAGATTTCTCCGCTATGCTGGTCTGTCTAACCAATGTTCCAAAGAGCCGTGGCTCGACTCTGATGACTTCGTCGACAAGGATCTCCAGCTCCTCCCTTGTGAACTTTGGATTCTTGTTTGTGGGTATGGTGTGGGGTGTGGGTGTGGATGGTTGTGGGTGTGTGGGTGTGGTTGTGAAGGTGTGTGTGTGAATGTGATGAGGGGGTGTTTGTGATGGTGGTTGTGTGAAGGTGTGCAAGTGTAATGTGTCTTGAAGGTTGAACGATGGTGCAGTGTGTTGTCTCTGGGGTCTGGCAGCAGTGGATCTGTTGCAAAGGCTCATGGTTTGTGTGTGTGGGCCCATTTTATTGGTCCATTTGTGGGTGTGGCTGTGTTTGAACTTTGGGTGGGTGTGTTATAAGGAGTGGTTGTGGTATGGGCCTCTGTTTACCTGTTTGGCTGTTGCAGGTCAGTGTATTGGATGTATTTGGGCTTGATGGACATGTTTAGTGGTGTTGTGCGATTCGAATTGACTCTCCTTGTGTCGTTTTGCAGTGTCCTGGTTCAGTACGAGTGTTTTTGGCATCTGTAAGGTGCGTCTATCGGCCATGTTGTTGTACAGTGCTGACATTTGCTATGGCTTGGTACGACTCGTACATGCGCAATGCTGGGTGAGGGTGCTGGTGTAGGGGCCTGGGGTAGGGTGCGTACACACCGGGCAGGGTGGTGGTCCGCACCGTCCATAGGTGGGGGGGTACACTCCATCTATACACAGGGCTGGGGTTACGCTCCGTCCAGACATGGGGAGCTGGGGGTACGCTCCGTACATACACAGGTGGGGGTACGCTCCGTCCATACACGGGGGCTGGGGGTGCGCTCCGTACATACACGGGGGCTGGGTGTACGCTCCTTACATATATGGGTGGGGGTACGCTCCGTCCATACACAGGGGGCTGGGGGTACGCTCCGTACATACTCGGGGGGCTGGGTGTACGCTCCGTACATACACAGGTGGGGGTACGCTCCATCCATACACGGGGCGCTGGGGGTACGCTCCGTACATACACGGGGGGCTGGGTGTACACTCCGTACATACACGGGTGGGGGTACGCTCCATCCATAAACGGGGGGCTGGGGGTACGCTCCGTACATACACGGGGGGCTGGGTGTACGCTCCTTACATTCACGGGTGGGGGTATGCGCCGTCCATACACGGGGGGCTGGGGGTACACTCCGTACATACTCGGGGGCTGGGTGAACGCTCCGTACATACACGGGTGGGGGTACGCTCCGTCCATACACGGGGGGCTGGGTGTATGCTCCGTACATACACGGGTGGGGGTACGCTCCGTCCATACACGGGGGGCTGGGGGTACGCTCCGTACATACACAGGGGGGGCTGGGTGTATGCTTCTTACATACACGGGTGGGGGTACGCTTCCTCCATACACAGGAGGGGGCTGGGTGGATGCTCCGTACATACACAGGTGGGGGTACGCTCCGTCCATACATGGGGTGCTGGGGGTACGCTCCGTACATACACGGGGGGCTGGGTGTACGCTCCGTACATACATGGGTGGGTGTACGCTTCATCCATACATGGGGGGCTGGGGGTACGCTCTGTACATACACGGGGGGCTGGGTGTACGCTCCATACATACACAGGTGGGGGTATGCTCCGCCCATACACAGGGGGCTGGGGGTACACTCCGTACATACTCGGGGGCCTGGGTATACACTCCGTACATTCACGGGTTAGGGTACGCTCCGTCCATACACGGTGGGCTGGGGGTACGCTCCGTACATACACGGGGGGCTTGGTGTATGCTCCATGCATACACGGGTGGGGGTACACTCTGTCCATACACGGGGGCTGGGGGTACACTCCGTACATACACGGGGGCTGAGTGTACGCTCCTTACATACACGGGTGGGGGTACGCTCCGTCCATACACGGGGGGCTGGGGGTACACTCCGTACATACACGGGTGGGGGTACGCTCTGTACATACTCGGGTGGGGGTACGCTCCCTCCATACATGGGGGGCTGGGTGGACGCTCCTTACATACACGGGTGGAGGTACGCCTTCTCCATACATGGGGGGCTGGGTGGACACTCCGTACATACACGGGTGGAGGTACGCTCCATACATACACGGGGGCCTGGGTGTACGCACAGTCCATACGGGGGTGGGGGTATGCACCGTATATACGGGGGTGGGGCTGGGGGTGGCACCGTACATACGGGGTTGGGGGGGCTGGGGGTACGCACTGTACATACGGGGGAGCTGGGGGTACGGCGCGTACAGATGGGGGGCTGGGGGGTGTTCGGCGCGTGGGCGGGCACATGTTTGGACGTCTCCATGGTTGCTATTGATGTTCGCTCCGTACGGTGTTTTTTCCACACGGTTGTACATTCGGACGGACGGGACGGATCGTACTTGCGCGCTCGGACTTCAGTTTTCCGATTCGTACGTAAAAATGTCCGGGGATGTGTCGGACACATTTCCCGACCCGAGGACGTGTGGGGGAATTTTCCCAATGCAATTCGTATGGACTTTTTCACATACGAATCATACTTGCCAGTTTGTACAGGACTTTTATGATTCGTACGGAAAAAAATCCGGATACGATTCCTACGGGGAATATTTTTACAGGATCGGAATCGGCACCTTAATGTCTACATTTGGCAAACCTAGGTCTTTGTGAATGCCTTTATTTTCTGCATACCTTTGGCTCCAGAAAATGTATCTGTGTCCCACATTCCACATTGTAAGCGTCTTGTAAGGAGGTCTGGATGCACTCAGATGGTCTCTGTAAATGAAATGGCAGTTTGGAAAGTAAGATGTTTCTAAAATGGTGGCTAACATGCAATTTTGAAAAAAGACAAGAAATCATTGGTTGTTTGACAACCTTCTACACTGAAAGGTAGGGTGCATATTTCTGTTTTTTAAACGCATACTTCTTATTGGTTAACAAAAAACGATTGTAAGGAACATTATATCTGATAAGCTGATATGTTCAGAAGTCAAGCACACTTGCTGTTTTGATTAGTAACATTGTGTGTGCTGAACTTGTGACCTGTGGGCTCAGTACAGTGTTCCATGACCTGTTTCTATGGAAATGGGCAGAAGGCAGATTGGGGGAAGGGTTGAAGTTTATGTCATTTTGAAAGGGTCGAAATGTTTAACCAATAGAAATGTGTGTTTGCTTTTGAATTTATTTGGGAAGGAATGTGATTTGATGTTTACATGTATATGTGTGGAAAATGAGAGGGAAACTTTGCCATTCTTTGGTTCTGCTGACAGGTGCACAGTGCAGAGATTCTGTATAAGAAAATCTGGTGTGTGACTGATATCTGGTGTGTGACTGATATACCTCTTAATCTACAAAACATCTTGAAAGGTGAGATCTTTAGGTGCCGATTCCGATCCGTTAAAAATATTCCCCGTACGAATCGTATCCGTATTTTTTTACGTCCGAATCGTACAAGTCCCGTACAAACTGGCAAGTACGATTCGTATGTGAAAAAGTACATACGAATCGCATTGGAAAAATTCCCCGACACGTCCTCGGATCGGAAAAAGTCTCCGACACGTCCCCGGACAGTTTTACGTACGAATCGGAAAACTGAAGTCCGAGCGCGCAAGTACGATCCGTCCCGTCCGTGCGAATGTACAACCATATGGAAAAAACACCGTACGGAGCGAGCATCTATAGCACTCATGTACACGTCTGAACATGTGCCCGCATACGCACCAAAAACCCCCCGTATGTACGCGCAGTACACCCAGCCCCCCGTATGTACGCGCCGTACCCCCAGCCCCCTGTAAGGAAGCGCCGTACCCCCAGCCCCCGTATGGATGGTGCATACCCCCACCCCGTATGGATGGTGCGTACCCCCACCCCCGTATGGATGGTGCGTACCCCCACCCACCCCCCCGTGCTGGGGGTCCAAACGTTCATACGGGGGTGGAGGTACCCACCGTACATACGCGGGGGGTGGGTGGGGGTCCGCACCGTCCATACAGGGGTGGGGGTACACACCGTACATACACGGGGGGTGGGTGGGGGTCCGCACCATCCATACGGGGGTGGGGGTACGCACCATCCATACGGGGGTGGGGGTACGCACCGTACATACGTGGGGGTGGGTGGGGGTCCGCACCGTCCATACGGGGGTGGGGGTACACACCGTCCATACGGGGGTGGGTGTATGCACCGTACATACGCGGGGGTGGGTGGGGGTCCGCACCGTTCATACGGGGGTGGGAGTATGCACCGTCCATACGGGGGTGGGAGTACGCACCGTACGTACGTGGGGGGTGGGTGGGGGTCCGCACCGTCCATAAGGGGGTGGGGGTACACACCGTCCATACGGGGGCCGGGGTACGGTGCGGACATGTATGGATGGGGGTACGGCACATACCGGGCCCCCTTTTCCTCACGCATCGCGGCGTACTTAGCTTTTCCGGCACTTTTTGGGTCCCGTAAAAATATTGCCGTCCGGAGTGCTGTCGGTACGAATCGTACTTGCTGGTACGTAAAAAGCTGCCTAACTCCGTGCGAATGTCACGTATGCGCTGTCCCGGATCACATTCGTACGTATTTTTTAGTCGATCGGTGTTTTTTCCGATTCGCACGGAAATGGTGTTTCCGTACGAATCGTACTTGCATGTTTGTACGGTGTTTTTTACGGGTACGAGTCGGACGGAGAAAACGCTCCGTCAGACGTTTCGTACCCGGTTTTTCCAGGATCGGAATCGGCACCTTAATTGTGAGGGGATGTATGTAGACTATTTTTATTTTAATCAGATTAATGTATTTCTTCTGCTAAAGTGTAGGGAGTACTTTTTTTTCTCTACAATCTTATTGACAGTGTGTGTGCATGTAGAAACCATTTTGTGATAAGGATTTGTTTTTTTCATGTGTTTGTAGACAGATAACTATGCAGTTTTTATATTTTAGTAGAATTAGAAACCAGTCATTGTTCATGAATTTGTGAAATGAGTTATGTTTCTGCAGCAACATGCAGTACTCCTTGTAGATGAAGAAATGTGTTTTGGTATAGTGCAAGAGATAGTGTTGTTTGTCATTTGGGAACCACTGTGAGAGAAGTATTTAGTAACATCTTGAATTTGCTGACAGATATCTCTTTTAAAACCTGTCATGTTGTCAAGTTTTAGTAGCATTAGAAGCCAGTCTTTGCTTATGCGTTGATTAAATGAGTCAGGCTTTGACACAAAAGTGCACTTTTGAAATATGCACATTTTGTGCAGTTCCCTTACCACTTCCATAGTAGTAAATAAGGTTTGGTAAACTCGTAGGGATAGTGGTTGTTGTCTAGATACACACTGTGAGTCTGTGGGCATTTTGGAACCTATGTGAGAGAAGCATTTGGTAACATTGTGTATTTGCTGACAGATAACTATTTTAAATCCTGTCATGTTGTCAAGTTTTAGTAGCATTAGAAGCCAGTCATTGCTTATGCGTTGATTAAATGAGTCAGGCATTGACACTAAAGTGCCGTAGTGAAATATGTAGATTGTGTGCAGTTCCCTTACCACTTCCACTGTAGTGAATGAGTTTTGGTAAACTCCTAGGGATAGTGGTGCTTGTCTAGAATCACACTGTGAGTCTGTGTGCATTTGGGAACCACTGTGAGAGAAGCGTTTGGTAACATCGTGTATTTGCTGACAGATAACTGTTTTAAAACCTATCATGTTGTCAAGTTTTAGTAGCATTAGAAGCCAGTCTTTGCTTATGCGTTGATTAAATGAGTCAGGCATTGACACTAAAGTGCAATCGTGAAATATGTTGATTGTGTGCAGTTCCCTTACCTCTTCCACTGTAGTGAATGAGTTTTGGTAAACTCCTAGGGATAGTGGTGCTTCTCTAGAATCACACTGTGAGTCTGTGTACATTTGGGAACCACTGTGAGAGAAGCGTTTGGTAACATCGTGTATTTGCTGACAGATAACTGTTTGAAAACATGTCATGTTGTCAAGTTTTAGTAGCATTAGAAGACAGTTATGGCTTATGCTTTCATTAAATGAGTTAGGTATTGACAGTAAAGTGTAGTCGTGAAATATGTAGATTATGTGCAGTTCCCTTACCACTTCCACTGTAGTGAATGAGTTTTGGTAAACTCCTAGGAATAGTGGTGCTTGTCTAGAATCACACTGTGAGTCTGTGTGCATGTAGGAACTACTGTGAGAGAAGCGTTTGGTAACATTGTGTATTTGCTGACAGATAACTGTTTTAAAACATGTCATGTTGTCAAGTTTTAGTAGCATTAGAAGACAGTCTTTACTTATGCTTTGATTAAATGAGTCAGGCATTGACACTAAAGTGCAGTTGTGAAATATGTAGATTGTGTGCAGTTCCCTTACCACTTCCACTGTAGTGAATGAGTTTTGGTAAACTCCTAGGGATAGTGGTGCTTGTCTAGAATCAAACTGTGAGTCTGTGTGCATTTAGGAACCACTGTAAGAGAAGCGTTTGGTAACATCGTGTATTTGCTGACAGATAACTGTTTTAAAACATGTCATGTTGACAAGTTTTAGTAGAATTAGAAGATAGTTATGGTTTATGCTTTTATTAAATGAGTCAGGTATTGACACTAAAGTGTAGTCGTGAAATATGTAGATTGTGTGCAGTAACCTTACCACTTGCACTGTAGTGAATGAGTTTTGGTAAACTCCTAGGGATAGTGGTGCTTCTCTAGAATCACACTGTGAGTCTGTGTGCATTTGGGAACCACTGTGAGAGAAGCGTTTGGTAACATCATGTATTTGCTGACAGATAACTGTTTTAAAACATGTCATGTTCTCAAGTTTTAGTAGCATTAGAAGACAGTTATGGCTTATGCTTTCATTATATGAGTCAGGCATTGACAGTAAAGTGTAGTCGTGAAATATGTAGATTGTGTTCAGTTCCCTTACCTCTTCCACTGTAGTGAATGAGTTTTGGTAAACTCCTAGGGATAGTGGTGTTTGTCTAGAATCACACTGTGAGTCTGTGTACATTTGGGAACCACTGTGAGAGAAGCGTGTGGTAACATCGTGTATTCGCTGACAGATAACTGTTTTAAAACATATCATGTTGTCAAGTTTTAGTAGCATTAGAAGACAGTTATGGCTTATGCTTTCATTAAATGAGTCAGGCATTTACAGTAAAGTGCAGTTGTGAAATATGTAGATTGTGTGCAGTTCCCTTACCACTTCCACTGTAGTGAATGAGTTTTGGTAAACTCCTAGGGATAGTGGTGCTTGTCTAGAATCACAATGTGAGTCTGTGTGCATTTGGGAACCACTGTGAGAGAAGCGTTTGGTAACATCATGTATTTGCTGACAGATAACTGTTTTAAAACATGTCATGTTCTCAAGTTTTAGTAGCATTAGAAGACAGTTATGGCTTATGCTTTCATTATATGAGTCAGGCATTGACAGTAAAGTGTAGTCGTGAAATATGTAGATTGTGTGCAGTTCCCTTACCTCTTCCACTGTAGTGAATGAGTTTTGGTAAACTCCTAGGGATAGTGGTGTTTGTCTAGAATCACACTGTGAGTCTGTGTACATTTGGGAACCACTGTGAGAGAAGCGTTTGGTAACATCGTGTATTCGCTGACAGATAACTGTTTTAAAACATATCATGTTGTCAAGTTTTAGTAGCATTAGAAGACAGTTATGGCTTATGCTTTCATTAAATGAGTCAGGCATTTACAGTAAAGTGCAGTTGTGAAATATGTAGATTGTGTGCAGTTCCCTTACCACTTCCACTGTAGTGAATGAGTTTTGGTAAACTCCTAGGGATAGTGGTGCTTGTCTAGAATCACACAGTGAGTCTGTGTGCATTTGGGAACCACTGTGAGAGAAGCGTTTGGTAAAATCGTGTATTTGCTGACAGATAACTGTTTTAAAACATGTCATGTTGTCAATTTTTAGTAGCATTAGAAGACAGTTATGAATTATGCTTTCATTAAATGAGTCAGGCGTTGACAGTAAAGTGCAATTGTGAACTATGTCGATTGTGTGCAGTTCCCTTACCACTTCCACTGTAGTGAATGAGTTTTGGTAAACTCCTAGGGATAGTGGTGCCCGTCTAGAATCACACTGTGAGTCTGTGTGCATTTGGGAACCACTGTGAGAGAAGCGTTTGGTAACATCGTGTATTTGCTGACAGATAACTGTTTTAAAACATGTCATGTTGTCAAGTGTTAGTAGCATTAGAAGATAGTTATGGCTTATGTTTTCATTAAATGAGTCAGGTATTGACACTAAAGTGTAGTCGTGAAATATGTAGATTGTGTGCAGTTCCCTTACCACTTGCACTGTAGCGAATGAGTTTTGGTAAACTCCTAGGGATAGTGGTGTTTGTCTAGAATCACACTGTGAGTCTGTGTACATTTGGGAACCACTGTGAGAGAAGCGTTTGGTAACATTGTGTATTTACTGACAGATAACTGTTTTAAAACATGTCATGTTGTCAAGTTTCAGTAGCATTAGAAGACAGTTATGGATTATGCTTTCATTAAATGAGTCAGGCATTTACAGTAAAGTACAGTTGTGAAATATGTAGATTGTGTGCAGTTCCCCTACCACTTCCACTGTAGTGATTGAGTTTTGGTAAACTCCTAGGGATAGTGGTGCTTGTCTAGAATCAAACGGTGAGTCTGTGTGCATTTGGGAACCACTGTGAGAGAAGCGTTTGGTAACATTGTGTATTTGCTGACAGATAACTGTTTTAAAACATGCAGACAGTTATGGCTTATGCTTTCTTTAAATGAGTCAGGCGTTGACAGTAAAGTGCAGTGGAGAAATATGTAGATTGTGTGCAGTTCCATTACCACTTCCACTGTAGTGAATGAGTTTTGGTAAACTCCTAGGGATAGTGGTGCTTGTCTAGAATCACACTGTGAGTCTGTGTGCATTTGAGAACCACTGTGAGAGAAGCGTTTGGTAACATCATGTATTTGCTGACAGATATCTGTTTTAAAACATGTCATGTTCTCAAGTTTTAGTAGCATTAGATGACAGTTATGGCTTATGCTTTCATTATATGAGTCAGGCATTGACAGTAAAGTGTAGTCGTGAAATATGTAGATTGTGTGCAGTTCCCTTACCTCTTCCACTGTAGTGAATGAGTTTTGGTAAACTCCTAGGGATAGTGGTGCTTGTCTAGAATCACACTGTGAGTCTGTGTGCATTTAGGAACCACTGTAAGAGAAGCGTTTGGTAACATCGTGTATTTGCTGACAGATAACTGTTTTAAAACATGTCATGTTGTCAAGTTTTAGTAGCATTAGAAGACAGTTATGGCTTATGCTTTCAATAAATGAGTCAGGGATTGACACTAAAGTGTAGTCGTGAAATATGTAGATTGTGTGCAGCTCCCTTACCACTTGCACTGTAGTGAATGAGTTTTGGTAAACTCCTAGGGATAGTGGTGTTTATCTAGAATCACACTGTGAGTCTGTGTACATTTGGGAACCACTGTGAGAGAAGCGTTTGGTAACATTGTGTATTCGCTGACAGATAACTGTTTTAAAACATGTCATGTTGTCAAGTTTAGGTAGCATTAGAAAACAGTTATGGCTTATGCTTTCATTAAATGAGTCAGGCATTTACAGTAAAGTGCAGTTGTGAAATATGTAGATTGTGTGCAGTTCCCTTACCACTTCCACTGTAGTGAATGAGTTTTGGTAAACTAGGGATAGTGGTGCTCGTCTAGAATCACACTGTGAGTCTGTGTGCATTTATGAACCACTGTGAGAGAAGCGTTTGGTAACATCGTGTATTTGCTGACAGATAACTGTTTTAAAACATGTCATGTTGTCAAGTTTTAGTAGCATTAGAAGACAGTTATGACTTATGCTTTCAGTAAATGAGTCAGGCGTTGACAGTAAAGTGCAATTGTGAACTATGTCGATTGTGTGCAGTTCCCTTACCACTTCCACTGTAGTGAATGAGTTTTGGTAAACTCCTAGGGATAGTGGTGCTCGTCTAGAATCTCACTGTGAGTCTGTGTGCATTTGGGAACCACTGTGAGAGAAGCGTTTGGTAACATCGTGTATTTGCTGACAGATAACTGTTTTAAAACATGTCATGTTGTCATGTGTTAGTAGCATTAGAAGATAGTTATGGCTTATGCTTTCATTAAATGAGTCAGGTATTGACACTAAAGTGTAGTCGTGAAATATGTAGATTGTGTGCAGTTCCCTTACCACTTGCACTGTAGTGAATGAGTTTTGATAAACTCCTAGGGATAGTGGTGTTTGTCTAGAATCACACGGTGAGTCTGTGTGCATTTGGGAACCACTGTGAGAGAAGCGTTTGGTAAAATCGTGTATTTGCTGACAGATAACTGTTTTAAAACATGTCATGTTGTCAAGTTTTAGTAGCATTAGAAGACAGTTATGACTTATGCTTTCAGTAAATGAGTCAGGCGTTGACAGTAAAGTGCAATTGTGAACTATGTTGATTGTGTGCAGTTCCCTTACCACTTCCACTGTAGTGAATGAGTTTTGGTAAACTCCTAGGGATAGTGGTGCTCGTCTAGAATCTCACTGTGAGTCTGTGTGCATTTGGGAACCACTGTGAGAGAAGCGTTTGGTAACATCGTGTATTTGCTGACAGATAACTGTTTTAAAACATGTTATGTTGTCATGTGTTAGTAGCATTAGAAGATAGTTATGGCTTATGCTTTCATTAAATGAGTCAGGTATTGACACTAAAGTGTAGTCGTGAAATATGTAGATTGTGTGCAGTTCCCTTACCACTTGCACTGTAGTGAATGAGTTTTGGTAAACTCCTAGGGATAGTGGTGTTTGTCTAGAATCACACTGTGAGTCTGTGTACATTTGGGAACCACTGTGAGAGAAGCGTTTGGTAACATTGTGTATTTGCTGACAGATAACTGTTTTAAAACATGCAGACAGTTATGGCTTATGCTTTCTTTAAATGAGTCAGGCGTTGACAGTAAAGTGCAGTGGAGAAATATGTAGATTGTGTGCAGTTCCATTACCACTTCCACTGTAGTGAATGAGTTTTGGTAAACTCCTAGGGATAGTGGTGCTTGTCTAGAATCACACTGTGAGTCTGTGTGCATTTGAGAACCACTGTGAGAGAAGCGTTTGGTAACATCATGTATTTGCTGACAGATATCTGTTTTAAAACATGTCATGTTCTCAAGTTTTAGTAGCATTAGATGACAGTTATGGCTTATGCTTTCAATAAATGAGTCAGGGATTGACACTAAAGTGTAGTCGTGAAATATGTAGATTGTGTGCAGCTCCCTTACCACTTGCACTGTAGTGAATGAGTTTTGGTAAACTCCTAGGGATAGTGGTGTTTATCTAGAATCACACTGTGAGTCTGTGTACATTTGGGAACCACTGTGAGAGAAGCGTTTGGTAACATTGTGTATTCGCTGACAGATAACTGTTTTAAAACATGTCATGTTGTCAAGTTTAGGTAGCATTAGAAAACAGTTATGGCTTATGCTTTCATTAAATGAGTCAGGCATTTACAGTAAAGTGCAGTTGTGAAATATGTAGATTGTGTGCAGTTCCCTTACCACTTCCACTGTAGTGAATGAGTTTTGGTAAACTAGGGATAGTGGTGCTCGTCTAGAATCACACTGTGAGTCTGTCTGCATTTATGAACCACTGTGAGAGAAGCGTTTGGTAACATCGTGTATTTGCTGACAGATAACTGTTTTAAAACATGTCATGTTGTCAAGTTTTAGTAGCATTAGAAGACAGTTATGACTTATGCTTTCAGTAAATGAGTCAGGCGTTGACAGTAAAGTGCAATTGTGAACTATGTCGATTGTGTGCAGTTCCCTTACCACTTCCACTGTAGTGAATGAGTTTTGGTAAACTCCTAGGGATAGTGGTGCTCGTCTAGAATCTCACTGTGAGTCTGTGTGCATTTGGGAACCACTGTGAGAGAAGCGTTTGGTAACATCGTGTATTTGCTGACAGATAACTGTTTTAAAACATGTCATGTTGTCATGTGTTAGTAGCATTAGAAGATAGTTATGGCTTATGCTTTCATTAAATGAGTCAGGTATTGACACTAAAGTGTAGTCGTGAAATATGTAGATTGTGTGCAGTTCCCTTACCACTTGCACTGTAGTGAATGAGTTTTGATAAACTCCTAGGGATAGTGGTGTTTGTCTAGAATCACACGGTGAGTCTGTGTGCATTTGGGAACCACTGTGAGAGAAGCGTTTGGTAAAATCGTGTATTTGCTGACAGATAACTGTTTTAAAACATGTCATGTTGTCAAGTTTTAGTAGCATTAGAAGACAGTTATGACTTATGCTTTCAGTAAATGAGTCAGGCGTTGACAGTAAAGTGCAATTGTGAACTATGTTGATTGTGTGCAGTTCCCTTACCACTTCCACTGTAGTGAATGAGTTTTGGTAAACTCCTAGGGATAGTGGTGCTCGTCTAGAATCTCACTGTGAGTCTGTGTGCATTTGGGAACCACTGTGAGAGAAGCGTTTGGTAACATCGTGTATTTGCTGACAGATAACTGTTTTAAAACATGTTATGTTGTCATGTGTTAGTAGCATTAGAAGATAGTTATGGCTTATGCTTTCATTAAATGAGTCAGGTATTGACACTAAAGTGTAGTCGTGAAATATGTAGATTGTGTGCAGTTCCCTTACCACTTGCACTGTAGTGAATGAGTTTTGGTAAACTCCTAGGGATAGTGGTGTTTGTCTAGAATCACACTGTGAGTCTGTGTACATTTGGGAACCACTGTGAGAGAAGCGTTTGGTAACATTGTGTATTTGCTGACAGATAACTGTTTTAAAACATGCAGACAGTTATGGCTTATGCTTTCTTTAAATGAGTCAGGCGTTGACAGTAAAGTGCAGTGGAGAAATATGTAGATTGTGTGCAGTTCCATTACCACTTCCACTGTAGTGAATGAGTTTTGGTAAACTCCTAGGGATAGTGGTGCTTGTCTAGAATCACACTGTGAGTCTGTGTGCATTTGAGAACCACTGTGAGAGAAGCGTTTGGTAACATCATGTATTTGCTGACAGATATCTGTTTTAAAACATGTCATGTTCTCAAGTTTTAGTAGCATTAGATGACAGTTATGGCTTATGCTTTCATTATATGAGTCAGGCATTGACAGTAAAGTGTAGTCGTGAAATATGTAGATTGTGTGCAGTTCCCTTACCTCTTCCACTGTAGTGAATGAGTTTTGGTAAACTCCTAGGGATAGTGGTGCTTGTCTAGAATCACACTGTGAGTCTGTGTGCATTTAGGAACCATTGTAAGAGAAGCGTTTGGTAACATCGTGTATTTGCTGACAGATAACTGTTTTAAAACATGTCATGTTGTCAAGTTTTAGTAGCATTAGAAGACAGTTATGGCTTATGCTTTCAATAAATGAGTCAGGGATTGACACTAAAGTGTAGTCGTGAAATATGTAGATTGTGTGCAGCTCCCTTACCACTTGCACTGTAGTGAATGAGTTTTGGTAAACTCCTAGGGATAGTGGTGTTTATCTAGAATCACACTGTGAGTCTGTGTACATTTCGGAACCACTGTGAGAGAAGCGTTTGGTAACATTGTGTATTCGCTGACAGATAACTGTTTTAAAACATGTCATGTTGTCAAGTTTAGGTAGCATTAGAAAACAGTTATGGCTTATGCTTTCATTAAATGAGTCAGGCATTTACAGTAAAGTGCAGTTGTGAAATATGTAGATTGTGTGCAGTTCCCTTACCACTTCCACTGTAGTGAATGAGTTTTGGTAAACTAGGGATAGTGGTGCTCGTCTAGAATCACACTGTGAGTCTGTGTGCATTTATGAACCACTGTGAGAGAAGCGTTTGGTAACATCGTGTATTTGCTGACAGATAACTGTTTTAAAACATGTCATGTTGTCAAGTTTTAGTAGCATTAGAAGACAGTTATGACTTATGCTTTCAGTAAATGAGTCAGGCGTTGACAGTAAAGTGCAATTGTGAACTATGTCGATTGTGTGCAGTTCCCTTACCACTTCCACTGTAGTGAATGAGTTTTGGTAAACTCCTAGGGATAGTGGTGCTCGTCTAGAATCTCACTGTGAGTCTGTGTGCATTTGGGAACCACTGTGAGAGAAGCGTTTGGTAACATCGTGTATTTGCTGACAGATAACTGTTTTAAAACATGTCATGTTGTCATGTGTTAGTAGCATTAGAAGATAGTTATGGCTTATGCTTTCATTAAATGAGTCAGGTATTGACACTAAAGTGTAGTCGTGAAATATGTAGATTGTGTGCAGTTCCCTTACCACTTGCACTGTAGTGAATGAGTTTTGATAAACTCCTAGGGATAGTGGTGTTTGTCTAGAATCACACGGTGAGTCTGTGTGCATTTGGGAACCACTGTGAGAGAAGCGTTTGGTAAAATCGTGTATTTGCTGACAGATAACTGTTTTAAAACATGTCATGTTGTCAAGTTTTAGTAGCATTAGAAGACAGTTATGACTTATGCTTTCAGTAAATGAGTCAGGCGTTGACAGTAAAGTGCAATTGTGAACTATGTTGATTGTGTGCAGTTCCCTTACCACTTCCACTGTAGTGAATGAGTTTTGGTAAACTCCTAGGGATAGTGGTGCTCGTCTAGAATCTCACTGTGAGTCTGTGTGCATTTGGGAACCACTGTGAGAGAAGCGTTTGGTAACATCGTGTATTTGCTGACAGATAACTGTTTTAAAACATGTTATGTTGTCATGTGTTAGTAGCATTAGAAGATAGTTATGGCTTATGCTTTCATTAAATGAGTCAGGTATTGACACTAAAGTGTAGTCGTGAAATATGTAGATTGTGTGCAGTTCCCTTACCACTTGCACTGTAGTGAATGAGTTTTGGTAAACTCCTAGGGATAGTGGTGTTTGTCTAGAATCACACTGTGAGTCTGTGTACATTTGGGAACCACTGTGAGAGAAGTGTTTGGTAACATTGTGTATTTACTGACAGATAACTGTTTTAAAACATGTCATGTTGTCAAGTTTCAGTAGCATTAGAAGACAGTTATGGCTTATGCTTTCATTAAATGAGTCAGGCATTTACAGTAAAGTTCAGTTGTGAAATATGTAGATTGTGTGCAGTTCCCTTACCACTTCCACTGTAGTGATTGAGTTTTGGTAAACTCCTAGGGATAGTGGTGCTTGTCTAGTATCACACGTTGAGTATGTGTGCATTTGGGAACCACTGTGAGAGAAGCGTTTGGTAACATTGTGTATTTGCTGACAGATAACTGTTTTAAAACATGCAGACAGTTATGGCTTATGCTTTCGTTAAATGAGTCAGGCGTTGACAGTAAAGTGTAGTCGTGACATATGTAGAATGTGTGCAGTTCCCTTACCTCTTCCACTGTAGTGAATGAGTTTTGGTAAACTCCTAGGGATAGTGGTGCTTGTCTAGAATCACACTGTGAGTCTGTGTGCATTTAGGAACCACTGTAAGAGAAGCGTTTGGTAACATCATGTATTTGCTGACAGATAACTGTTTTAAAACATGTCATGTTCTCAAGTTTTAGTAGCATTAGAAGACAGTTATGGCTTATGCTTTCATTATATGAGTCAGGCATTGACAGTAAAGTGTAGTCGTGAAATATGTAGATTGTGTGCAGTTCCCTTACCTCTTCCACTGTAGTGAATGAGTTTTGGTAAACTCCTAGGGATAGTGGTGCTTGTCTAGAATCACACTGTGAGTCTGTGTGCATTTAGGAACCACTGTAAGAGAAGCGTTTGGTAACATCGTGTATTTGCTGACAGATAACTGTTTTAAAACATGTCATGTTGTCAAGTTTTAGTAGCATTAGAAGATAGTTATGGCTTATGCTTTCATTAAATGAGTCAGGTATTGACACTAAAGTGTAGTCGTGAAATATGTAGATTGTGTGCAGCTCCCTTACCACTTGCACTGTAGTGAATGCGTTTTGGTAAACTCCTAGGGATAGTGGTGTTTGTCTAGAATCACACTGTGAGTCTGTGCACATTTGGGAACCACTGTGAGAGAAGCGTTTGGTAACATCGTATATTCGCTGACAGATAACTGTTTTAAAACAGGTCATGTTGTCAAGTTTAGGTAGCATTAGAAAACAGTTATGGCTTATGCTTTCATTAAATGAGTCAGGCATTTACAGTAAAGTGCAGTTGTGAAATATGTAGATTGTGTACAGTTCCCTTACCACTTCCACTGTAGTGAATGAGTTTTGGTAAACTAGGGATAGTGGTGCTCGTCTAGAATCACACTGTGAGTCTGTGTGCATTTGGGAACCACTGTGAGAGAAGCGTTTGATAACATCGTGTATTTGCTGACAGATAACTGTTTTAAAACATGTCATGTTGTCAAGTGTTAGTAGCATTAGAAGATAGTTATGGCTTATGCTTTCATTAAATGAGTCAGGTATTGACACTAAAGTGTAGTCGTGAAATATGTAGATTGTGTGCAGTTCCCTTACCACTTGCACTGTAGTGAATGAGTTTTGGTAAACTCCTAGGGATAGTGGTGTTTGTCTAGAATCACACGGTGAGTCTGTGTGCATTTGGGAACCACTGTGAGAGAAGCGTTTGGTAAAATCGTGTATTTGCTGACAGATAACTGTTTTAAAACATGTCATGTTGTCAAGTTTTAGTAGCATTAGAAGACAGTTATGACTTATGCTTTCATTAAATGAGTCAGGCGTTGACAGTAAAGTGCAATTGTGAACTATGTCGATTGTGTGCAGTTCCCTTACCATTCCACTGTAGTGAATGAGTTTTGGTAAACTCCTAGGGATAGTGGTGCTCGTCTAGAATCACACTGTGAGTCTGTGTGCATTTGGGAACCACTGTGAGAGAAGCGTTTGGTAACGTCGTGTATTTGCTGACAGATAACTGTTTTAAAACATGTCATGTTGTCAAGTGTTAGTAGCATTAGAAGATAGTTATGGCTTATGCTTTCATTAAATGAGTCAGGTATTGACACTAAAGTGTAGTCGTGAAATATGTAGATTGTGTGCAGCTCCCTTACCACTTGCACTGTAGTGAATGCGTTTTGGTAAACTCCTAGGGATAGTGGTGTTTGTCTAGAATCACACTGTGAGTCTGTGTACATTTGGGAACCACTGTGAGAGAAGCGTTTGGTAACATCGTGTATTCGCTGACAGATAACTGTTTTAAAACAGGTCATGTTGTCAAGTTTAGGTAGCATTAGAAAACAGTTATTGCTTATGCTTTCATTAAATGAGTCAGGCATTTACAGTAAAGTGCAGTTGTGAAATATGTGGATTGTGTACAGTTCCCTTACCACTTCCACTGTAGTGAATGAGTTTTGGTAAACTAGTGATAGTGGTGCTCGTCTAGAATCACACTGTGAGTCTGTGTGCATTTGGGAACCACTGTGAGAGAAGCGTTTGGTAACATCGTGTATTTGCTGACAGATAACTGTTTTAAAACATGTCATGTTGTCAAGTGTTAGTAGCATTAGAAGATAGTTATGGCTTATGCTTTCATTAAATGAGTCAGGTATTGACACTAAAGTGTAGTCGTGAAATATGTAGATTGTGTGCAGTTCCCTTACCACTTGCACTGTAGTGAATGAGTTTTGGTAAACTCCTAGGGATAGTGGTGTTTGTCTAGAATCACACGGTGAGTCTGTGTGCATTTGGGAACCACTGTGAGAGAAGCGTTTGGCAACATTGTCTATTTACTGACAGATAACTGTTTTAAAACATGTCATGTTGTCAAGTTTCAGTAGCATTAGAAGACAGTTATGGCTTATGCTTTCATTAAATGAGTCAGGCATTTACAGTAAAGTACAGTTGTGAAATATGTAGATTGTGTGCAGTTCCCTTACCACTTCCACTGTAGTGATTGAGTTTAGGTAAACTCCTAGGGATAGTGGTGCTTGTCTAGAATCACACGGTGAGTCTGTGTGCATTTGGGAACCACTGTGAGAGAAGCGTTTGGTAACATTGTGTATTTGCTGACAGATAACTGTTTTAAAACATGTCATGTTGTCAAGTTTTAGTAGCATTAGAAGACAGTTATGACTTATGCTTTCATTAAATGAGTCAGGCGTTGACAGTAAAGTGCAATTGTGAACTATGTCGATTGTGTGCAGTTCCCTCACCACTTCCACTGTAGTGAATGAGTTTTGGTAAACTCCTAGGGATAGTGGTGCTCGTCTAGAATCACACTGTGAGTCTGTGTGCATTTGGGAACCACTGTGAGAGAAGCGTTTGGTAACATCGTGTATTTGCTGACAGATAACTGTTTTAAAACATGTCATGTTGTCAAGTGTTAGTAGCATTAGAAGATAGTTATGGCTTATGCTTTCATTAAATGAGTCAGGTATTGACACTAAAGTGTAGTCGTGAAATATGTAGATTGTGTGCAGTTGCCTTACCACTTGCACTGTAGTGAATGAGTTTTGGTAAACTCCTAGGGATAGTCGTGTTTGTCTAGAATCACACTGTGAGTCTGTGTACATTTGGGAACCACTGTGAGAGAAGCGTTTGGTAACATTGTCTATTTACTGACAGATAACTGTTTTAAAACATGTCATGTTGTCAAGTTTCAGTAGCATTAGAAGACAGTTATGGCTTATGCTTTCATTAAATGAGTCAGGCATTTACAGTAAAGTACAGTTGTGAAATATGGAGATTGTGTGCAGTTCCCTTACCACTTCCACTGTAGTGATTGAGTTTAGGTAAACTCCTAGGGATAGTGGTGCTTGTCTAGAATCACACGGTGAGTCTGTGTGCATTTGGGAACCACTGTGAGAGAAGCGTTTGGTAACATTGTGTATTTGCTGACAGATAACTGTTTTAAAACATGCAGACAGTTATGGCTTATGCTTTCGTTAAATGAGTCAGGCGTTGACAGTAAAGTGCAGTTGTGAAATATGTAGATTGTGTGCAGTTCCATTACCACTTCCACTGTAGTGAATGAGTTTTGGTAAACTCCTAGGGATAGTGGTGCTCGTCTAGAATCACACTGTGAGTCTGTGTGCATTTGGGAACCACTGTGAGAGAAGCGTTTGGTAACATCGTGTATTTGCTGACAGATAACTGTTTTAAAACATGTCATGTTCTGAAGTTTTAGTAGCATTAGAAGACAGTTATGGCTTATGCTTTCATTATATGAGTCAGGCATTGACAGTAAAGTGTAGTCGTGAAATATGTAGATTGTGTGCAGTTGCCTTACCTCTTCCACTGTAGTGAATGAGTTTTGGTAAACTCCTAGGGATAGTGGTGCTTGTCTAGAATCACACTGTGAGTCTGTGTGCATTTAGGAACCACTGTAAGAGAAGCGTTTGGTAACATCGTGTATTTTCTGACAGATAACTGTTTTAAAACATGTCATGTTGTCAAGTTTTAGTAGCATTAGAAGACAGTTATGGCTTATTCTTTCATTAAATGAGTCAGGTATTGACACTAAAGTGCAGTTGTGAAATATGTAGATTGTGTGCAGCTCCCTTACCACTTGCACTGTAGTGAATGCGTTTTGGTAAACTCCTAGGGATAGTGGTGTTTGTCTAGAATCACACTGTGAGTCTGTGTACATTTG
This sequence comes from Triturus cristatus, assembly GCF_964204655.1. Classification (NCBI taxonomy): domain Eukaryota; kingdom Metazoa; phylum Chordata; class Amphibia; order Caudata; family Salamandridae; genus Triturus; species Triturus cristatus. The sequence goes on along the minus strand of NC_140585.1, from coordinate 214,539,154 downwards.
GGAACCACTGTGAGAGAAGCGTTTGGTAACATTGTGTATTCGCTGACAGATAACTGTTTTAAAACAGGTCATGTTGTCAAGTTTAGGTAGCATTAGAAAACAGTTATGGCTTATGCTTTCATTAAATGAGTCAGGCATTTACAGTAAAGTGCAGTTGTGAAATATGTGGATTGTGTACAGTTCCCTTACCACTTCCAATGTAGTGAATGAGTTTTGGTAAACTAGTGATAGTGGTGCTCGTCTAGAATCACACTGTGAGTCTGTGTGCATTTGGGAACCACTGTGAGAGAAGCGTTTGGTAACATCGTGTATTTGCTGACAGATAACTGTTTTAAAACATGTCATGTTGTCAAGTGTTAGTAGCATTAGAAGATAGTTATGGCTTATGCTTTCATTAAATGAGTCAGGTATTGACACTAAAGTGTAGTCGTGAAATATGTAGATTGTGTGCAGTTCCCTTACCACTTGCACTGTAGTGAATGAGTTTTGGTAAACTCCTAGGGATAGTGGTGTTTGTCTAGAATCACACGGTGAGTCTGTGTGCATTTGGGAACCACTGTGAGAGAAGCGTTTGGTAACATTGTCTATTTACTGACAGATAACTGTTTTAAAACATGTCATGTTGTCAAGTTTCAGTAGCATTAGAAGACAGTTATGGCTTATGCTTTCATTAAATGAGTCAGGCATTTACAGTAAAGTACAGTCGTGAAATATGTAGATTGTGTGCAGTTCCCTTACCACTTCCACTGTAGTGATTGAGTTTAGGTAAACTCCTAGGGATAGTGGTGCTTGTCTAGAATCACACGGTGAATCTGTGTGCATTTGGGAACCACTGTGAGAGAAGCGTTTGGTAACATTGTGTATTTGCTGACAGATAACTGTTTTAAAACATGTCATGTTGTCAAGTTTTAGTAGCATTAGAAGACAGTTATGACTTATGCTTTCATTAAATGAGTCAGGCGTTGACAGTAAAGTGCAATTGTGAACTATGTCGATTGTGTGCAGTTCCCTCACCACTTCCACTGTAGTGAATGAGTTTTGGTAAACTCCTAGGGATAGTGGTGCTCGTCTAGAATCACACTGTGAGTCTGTGTGCATTTGGGAACCACTGTGAGAGAAGCGTTTGGTAACATCGTGTATTTGCTGACAGATAACTGTTTTAAAACATGTCATGTTGTCAAGTGTTAGTAGCATTAGAAGATAGTTATGGCTTATGCTTTCATTAAATGAGTCAGGTATTGACACTAAAGTGTAGTCGTGAAATATGTAGATTGTGTGCAGTTCCCATACCACTTGCACTGTAGTGAATGAGTTTTGGTAAACTCCTAGGGATAGTCGTGTTTGTCTAGAATCACACTGTGAGTCTGTGTACATTTGGGAACCACTGTGAGAGAAGCGTTTGGTAACATTGTCTATTTACTGACAGATAACTGTTTTAAAACATGTCATGTTGTCAAGTTTCAGTAGCATTAGAAGACAGTTATGGCTTATGCTTTCATTAAATGATTCAGGCATTTACAGTAAAGTACAGTTGTGAAATATGTAGATTGTGTGCAGTTCCTTTACCACTTCCACTGTAGTGATTGAGTTCAGGTAAACTCCTAGGGATAGTGGTGCTTGTCTAGAATCACACGGTGAGTCTGTGTGCATTTGGGAACCACTGTGAGAGAAGCGTTTGGTAACATTGTGTATTTGCTGACAGATAACTGTTTTAAAACATGCAGACAGTTATGGCTTATGCTTTCGTTAAATGAGTCAGGCGTTGACAGTAAAGTGCAGTGGAGAAATATGTAGATTGTGTGCAGTTCCCTTACCACTTCCACTGTAGTGAATGAGTTTTGGTAAACTCCTAGGGATAGTGGTGCCTGTCTAGACTCACACGGTGAGTCTGTGTGCATTTGGGAACCACTGTGAGAGAAGCGTTTGGTAACATCGTGTATTTGCTGACAGATAACTGTTTTAAAACATGTCATGTCAAGTTTTAGTAGCATTAGAAGACAGTTTTGAATTATGCTTTCATTAAATGAGTCTGGCGTTGACAGTAAAGTGCAGTTGTGAACTATGTCGATTGTGTGCAGTTCCCTTACCACTTCCACTGTAGGTAATGAGTTTTGGTAAACTAGGGATAGTGGTGCTCGTCTAGAATCACACTGTGAGTCTGTGTGCATTTGGGAACCACTGTGAGAGAAGCGTTTGGTAACATCGTGTATTTGCTGACAGATAACTGTTTTAAAACATGTCATGTTGTCAAGTGTTAGTAGCATTAGAAAATAGTTATGGCTTATGCTTTCATTAAATGAGTCAGGTATTGACACTAAAGTGTAGTCGTGAAATATGTAGATTGTGTGCAGTTCCCTTACCACTTGCACTGTAGTGAATGAGTTTTGGTAAACTCCTAGGGATAGTGGTGTTTGTCTAGAATCACACTGTGAGTCTGTGTACATTTGGGAACCACTGTGAGAGAAGCGTTTGGTAACATCGTGTATTCGCTGACAGATAACTGTTTTAAAACATATCATGTTGTCAAGTTTTAGTAGCATTAGAAGACAGTTATGGCTTATGCTTTCATTAAATGAGTCAGGCATTTACAGTAAAGTGCAGTTGTGAAATATGTAGATTGTGTGCAGTTCCCCTACCACTTCCACTATAGTGGATGAGTTTTGGTAAACTCCTAGGGATAGGGGTGCTTGTCTAGAATCACACGGTGAGTCTGTGTGCATTTGGGAACCACTGTGAGAGAAGCGTTTGGTAACATTGTGTATTTGCTGACAGATAACTGTTTTAAAACATGTCATGTTGTCAAGTTTTAGTAGCATTAGAAGACAGTTATGGCTTATGCTTTCATTAAATGAGTTAGGTATTGACACTAAAGTGCAGTTGTGAAATATGTAGATTGTTTGCAGTTCCCTTACCACTTCCACTGTAGTGAATGAGTTTTGGTAAACTCCTAGGGATAGTGGTGCTTGTCTAGAATCACACGGTGAGCCTATGTGCATTTAGGAACCACTGTAAGAGAAGCGTTTGGTAACATCGTGTATTTGCTGACAGATAACTGTTTTAAAACATGGCATGTTGACAAGTTTTAGTAGAATTAGAAGATAGTTATGGCTTATGGTTTTGTTAAATGAGTCAGGTATTGACTAGGCCTGGGCAAAAATTTTGTTCCGTTCACGGAAATTGCGATAATTTGACATTTTTGCGTTCCGCGGAGAGCGCGAAAATGTCAAAAATTCCGGTTTCCGCAGCTTGGCGATAATTTGTTTCTTGCTCGCGCTGTAAAATGATACATTCTCGCGCGCGCGCGATCGCCTTACCTGAATCCCTGCGTTCGCCGACAAGTTTTCTTGATCCGGTCGCGTTCTCCATGAGATGTTGTATTGTTTTTAGCCATTTGCGCTGTCTCGCGACAGTTCGCGCCCGCAGTGACGTCATGCGTCGCGCGATCACGTCTTTCTTCTCGCGATCATGCACCGCGAGAACAACTCAAAACAAGATGGCCGCGCCCGCAAGCAACCACATGGGTAAGTTGGCGACCCGCAACCATGCAGAAAATCTCGCGAACATGCCGGAAAAAAACTTCCGCATCTTCGCGATATTTCTGCTTGTTTGCGATAATTTTAAACATTCTCGCGATAATTTGCGAAGGTTAATTACGCAAATTCCGCCCACCCCTAGTATTGACACTAAAGTGTAGTCGTGAAATATGTAGATTGTTTGCAGTTCCCTTACCACTTCCACTGTAGTGAATGAGTTTTGGTAAACTCCTAGGGATAGTGGTGCTTGTCTAGACTCACACGGTGAGTCTGTGTGCATTTGGGAACCACTGTGAGAGAAGCGTTTGGTAACATCGTGTATTTGCTGACAGATAACTGTTTTAAAACATGTCATGTCAAGTTTTAGTAGCATTAGAAGACAGTTATGAATTATGCTTTCATTAAATGAGTCTGGCGTTGACAGTAAAGTGCAGTTGTGAACTATGTCGATTGTGTGCAGTTCCCTTACCACTTCCACTGTAGGCAATGAGTTTTGGTAAACTAGGGATAGTGGTGCTCGTCTAGAATCACACTGTGAGTCTGTGTGCATTTGGGAACCACTGTGAGAGAAGCGTTTGGTAACATCGTGTATTTGCTGACAGATAACTGTTTTAAAACATGTCATGTTGTCAAGTGTTAGTAGCATTAGAAAATAGTTATGGCTTATGCTTTCATTAAATGAGTCAGGTATTGACACTAAAGTGTAGTCGTGAAATATGTAGATTGTGTGCAGTTCCCTTACCACTTGCACTGTAGTGAATGAGTTTTGGTAAACTCCTAGGGATAGTGGTGTTTGTCTAGAATCACACTGTGAGTCTGTGTACGTTTGGGAACCACTGTGAGAGAAGTGTTTGGTAACATTGTGTATTTGCTGACAGATAACTGTTTTAAAACATGTCATGTTGTCAAGTTTTAGTAGCATTGGAAGACAGTTATGGCTTATGCTTTCATTAAATGAGTCAGGCATTTACAGTAAAGTGCAGTTGTGAAATATGTAGATTGTGTGCAGTTCCCTTACCACTTCCACTGTAGTGAATGAGTTTTGGTAAACTCCTAGGGATAGTGCTGCTTGTCTAGAATCACACGGTGAGTCTGTGTGCATTTGGGAACCACTGTGAGAGAAGCGTTTGGTAACATTGTGTATTTGCTGACAGATAACTGTTTTAAAACATGTCATGTTGTCAAGTTTTAGTAGCATTAGAAGACAGTTATGGCTTATGCTTTCATTAAATGAGTTAGGTATTGACACTAAAGTGCAGTTGTGAAATATGTAGATTGTTTGCAGTTCCCTTACCACTTCCACTGTAGTGAATGAGTTTTGGTAAACTCCTAGGGATAGTGGTGCTTGTCTAGAATCACACGGTGAGTCTATGTGCATTTAGGAACCACTGTAAGAGAAGCGTTTGGTAACATCGTGTATTTGCTGACAGATAACTGTTTTAAAACATGTCATGTTGACAAGTTTTAGTAGAATTAGAAGATAGTTATGGCTTATGCTTTTATTAAATGAGTCAGGTATTGACACTAAAGTGTAGTCGTGAAATATGTAGATTGTGTGCAGTTCCCTTACCACTTGCACTGTAGTGAATGAGTTTTGGTAAACTCCTAGGGATAGTGGTGTTTGTCTAGAATCAAACTGTGAGTCTGTGTACATTTGGGAACCACTGTGAGAGAAGCGTTTGGTAACATCGTGTATTCGCTGACAGATAACTGTTTTAAAACATATCATGTTGTCAAGTTTTAGTAGCATTAGAAGACAGTTATGGCTTATGCTTTCATTAAATGAGTCAGGCATTTACAGTAAAGTGCAGTTGTGAAATATGTAGATTGTGTGCAGTTCCCCTACCACTTCCACTATAGTGGATGAGTTTTGGTAAACTCCTAGGGATAGGGGTGCTTGTCTAGAATCACACGGTGAGTCTGTGTGCATTTGGGAACCACAGTGAGAGAACCGTTTGGTAAAATCGTGTATTTGCTGACAGATAACTGTTTTAAAACATGTCATGTTGTCAAGTTTTAGTAGCATTAGAAGACAGTTATGAATTATGCTTTCATTAAATGAGTCAGGCGTTGACAGTAAAGTGCAATTGTGAACTATGTCGATTGTGTGCAGTTCCCTTACCACTTCCACTGTAGTGAATGAGTTTTGGTAAACTCCTAGGGATAGTGGTGCTCGTCTAGAATCACACTGTGAGTCTGTGTGCATTTGGGAACCACTGTGAGAGAAGCGTTTGGTAACATTGTGTATTTGCTGACAGATAACTGTTTTAAAACATGTCATGTTGTCAAGTTTCAGCAGCATTAGAAGACAGTTATGGCTTATGCTTTCATTAAATGAGTCAGGCATTTACAGTAAAGTGCAGTTGTGAAATATGTATACTGTGTGCAGTTCCCTTACCACTTCCACTGTAGTGATTGAGTTTTGGTAAACTCCTAGGGATAGTGGTGCTTGTCTAGAATCACACGGTGAGTCTGTGTGCATTTGGGAACCACTGTGAGAGAAGCGTTTGGTAACATTGTGTATTTGCTGACAGATAACTGTTTTAAAACATGCAGACAGTTATGGCTTATGCTTTTGTTAAATGAGTCAGGCGTTGACAGTAAAGTGTAGTCGTGAAATATGTATATTGTGTGCAGTTCCCTTACCTCTTCCACTGTAGTGAATGAGTTTTGGTAAACTCCTAGGGATAGTGGTGCTTGTCTAGAATCACACTGTGAGTCTGTGTGCATTTAGGAACCACTGTAAGAGAAGCGTTTGGTAACATTGTGTATTTGCTGACAGATAACTGTTTTAAAACATGTCATGTTGTCAAGTTTTAGTAGCATTAGAAGATAGTTATGGCTTATGCTTTCATTAAATGAGTCAGGTATTGACACTAAAGTGTAGTCGTGAAATATGTAGATTGTGTGCAGCTCCCTTACCACTTGCACTGTAGTGAATGCGTTTTGGTAAACTCCTAGGGATAGTGGTGTTTGTCTAGAATCACACTGTGAGTCTGTGTACATTTGGGAACCACTGTGAGAGAAGCGTTTGGTAACATCGTGTATTCGCTGACAGATAACTGTTTTAAAACAGGTCATGTTGTCAAGTTTAGGTAGCATTAGAAAACAGTTATGGCTTATGCTTTCATTAAATGAGTCAGGCATTTACAGTAAAGTGCAGTTGTGAAATATGTAGATTGTGTACAGTTCCCCTACCACTTCCACTGTAGTGAATGAGTTTTGGTAAACTAGGGATAGTGGTGCTCATCTAGAATCACACTGTGAGTCTGTGTGCATTTGGGAACCACTGTGAGAGAAGCGTTTGGTAACATCGTGTATTTGCTGACAGATAACTGTTTTAAAACATGTCATGTTGTCAAGTGTTAGTAGCATTAGAAGATAGTTATGGCTTATGCTTTCATTAAATGAGTCAGGTATTGACACTAAAGTGTAGTCGTGAAATATGTAGATTGTGTGCAGTTCCCTTACCACTTGCACTGTAGTGAATGAGTTTTGGTAAACTCCTAGGGATAGTGGTGTTTGTCTAGAATCACACGGTGAGTCTGTGTGCATTTGGGAACCACTGTGAGAGAAGCGTTTGGTAAAATTGTGTATTTGCTGACAAATAACTGTTTTAAAACATGTCATGTTGTCAAGTTTTAGTAGCATTAGAAGACAGTTATGACTTATGCTTTCATTAAATGAGTCAGGCGTTGACAGTAAAGTGCAATTGTGAACTATGTTGATTGTGTGCAGTTCCCTTACCACTTCCACTGTAGTGAATGAGTTTTGGTAAACTCCTAGGGATAGTGGTGCTCGTCTTGAATCTCACTGTGAGTCTGTGTGCATTTGGGAACCACTGTGAGAGAAGCGTTTGGTAACATCGTGTATTTGCTGACAGATAACTGTTTTAAAACATGTCATGTTGTCAAGTGTTAGTAGCATTAGAAGATAGTTATGGCTTATGCTTTCATTAAATGAGTCAGGTATTGACACTAAAGTGTAGTCGTGAAATATGTAGATTGTGTGCAGTTCCCTTACCACTTGCACTGTAGTGAATGAGTTTTGGTAAACTCCTAGGGATAGTCGTGTTTGTCTAGAATCACAATGTGAGTCTGTGTACATTTGGGAACCACTGTGAGAGAAGCGTTTGGTAACATTGTCTATTTACTGACAGATAACTGTTTTAAAACATGTCATGTTGTCAAGTGTTAGTAGCATTAGAAGATAGTTATGGCTTATGCTTTCATTAAATGAGTCAGGTATTGACACTAAAGTGTAGTCGTGAAATATGTAGATTGTGTGCAGTTCCCTTACCACTTCCACTGTAGTGATTGAGTTTAGGTAAACTCCTAGGGATAGTGGTGCTTGTCTAGAATCACACGGTGAGTCTGTGTGCATTTGGGAACCACTGTGAGAGAAGCGTTTGGTAACATTGTGTATTTGCTGACAGATAACTGTTTTAAAACATGCAGACAGTTATGGCTTATGCTTTCGTTAAATGAGTCTGGCGTTGACAGTAAAGTGTCGTCGTGAAATATGTAGATTGTGTGCAGTTCCCTTACCTCTTCCACTGTAGTGAATGAGTTTTGGTAAACTCCTAGGGATAGTGGTGCTTGTCTAGAATCACACTGTGAGTCTGTGTGCATTTAGGAACCACTGTAAGAGAAGCGTTTGGTAACATCATGTATTTGCTGACAGATAACTGTTTTAAAACATGTCATGTTCTCAAGTTTTAGTAGCATTAGAAGACAGTTATGGCTTATGCTTTCATTATATGAGTCAGGCATTGACAGTAAAGTGTAGTCGTGAAATATGTAGATTGTGTGCAGTTCCCTTACCTCTTCCACTGTAGTGAATGAGTTTTGGTAAACTCCTAGGGATAGTGGTGCTTGTCTAGAATCACACTGTGAGTCTGTGTGCATTTAAGAACCACTGTAAGAGAAGCGTTTGGTAACATTGTGTATTTGCTGACAGATAACTGTTTTAAAACATGTCATGTTGTCAAGTTTTAGTAGCATTAGAAGATAGTTATGGCTTATGCTTTCATTAAATGAGTCAGGTATTGACACTAAAGTGTAGTCGTGAAATATGTAGATTGTGTGCAGCTCCCTTACCACTTGCACTGTATTGAATGCGTTTTGGTAAACTCCTAGGGATAGTGGTGTTTGTCTAGAATCACACTGTGAGTCTGTGTACATTTGGGAACCACTGTGAGAGAAGCGTTTGGTAACATCGTGTATTCGCTGACAGATAACTGTTTTAAAACAGGTCATGTTGTCAAGTTTAGGTAGCCTTAGAAAACAGTTATGGCTTATGCTTTCATTAAATGAGTCAGGTATTGACACTAAAGTGCAGTTGTGAAATATGTAGATTGTGTGCAGTTCCCTTACCACTTCCACTGTAGTGAATGAGTTTTGGTAAACTCCTAGGGATAGTGGTGCTTGTCTAGACTCACACGGTGAGTCTGTGTGCATTTGGGAACCACTGTGAGAGAAGCGTTTGGTAACATCGTGTATTTGCTGACAGATAACTGTTTTAAAACATGTCATGTCAAGTTTTAGTAGCATTAGAAGACAGTTATGAATTATGCTTTCATTAAATGAGTCTGGCGTTGACAGTAAAGTGCAGTTGTGAACTATGTCGATTGTGTGCAGTTCCCTTACCACTTCCACTGTAGGTAATGAGTTTTGGTAAACTAGGGATAGTGGTGCTCGTCTAGTATCACACTGTGAGTCTGTGTGCATTTGGGAACGACTGTGAGAGAAGCGTTTGGTAACATCGTGTATTTGCTGACAGATAACTGTTTTAAAACATGTCATGTTGTCAAGTGTTAGTAGCATTAGAAAATAGTTATGGCTTATGCTTTCATTAAATGAGTCAGGTATTGACACTAAAGTGTAGTCGTGAAATATGTAGATTGTGTGCAGTTCCCTTACCACTTGCACTGTAGTGAATGAGATGTGGTAAACTCCTAGGGATAGTGGTGTTTGTCTAGAATCATACTGTGAGTCTGTGTACATTTGGGAACCACTGTGAGAGAAGTGTTTGGTAACATTGTGTATTTGCTGACAGATAACTGTTTTAAAGCATGTCATGTTGTCAAGTTTTAGTAGCATTAGAAGACAGTTATGGCTTATGCTTTCATTAAATGAGTCAGGCATTTACAGTAAAGTGCAGTTGTGAAATATGTAGATTGTGTGCAGTTCCCTTACCACTTCCACTGTAGTGAATGAGTTTTGGTAAACTCCTAGGGATAGTGGTGCTTGTCTAGAATCACACGGTGAGTCTGTGTGCATTTGGGAACCACTGTGAGAGAAGCGTTTGGTAACATTGTGTATTTGCTGACAGATAACTGTTTTAAAACATGTCATGTTGTCAAGTTTTAGTAGCATTAGAAGACAGTTATGGCTTATGCTTTCATTAAATGAGTTAGGTATTGACACTAAAGTGCAGTTGTGAAATATGTAGATTGTTTGCAGTTCCCTTACCACTTCCACTGTAGTGAATGAGTTTTGGTAAACTCCTAGGGATAGTGGTGCTTGTCTAGAATCACACGGTGAGTCTATGTGCATTTAGAAACCACTGTAAGAGAAGCCTTTGGTAACATCGTTTATTTGCTGACAGATAACTGTTTTAAAACATGTCATGTTGACAAGTTTTAGTAGAATTAGAAGATAGTTATGGCTTATGCTTTTATTAAATGAGTCAGGTATTGACACTAAAGTGTAGTCGTGAAATATGTAGATTGTGTGCAGTTCCCTTACCACTTCCACTGTAGTGAATGAGTTTTGGTAAACTCCTAGGGATAGTGGTGCTTGTCTAGACTCACACGGTGAGTCTGTGTGCATTTGGGAACCACTGTGAGAGAAGCGTTTGGTAACATCGTGTATTTGCTGACAGATAACTGTTTTAAAACATGTCATGTCAAGTTTTAGTAGCATTAGAAGACAGTTATGAATTATGCTTTCATTAAATGAGTCTGGCGTTGACAGTAAAGTGCAGTTGTGAACTATGTCGATTGTGTGCAGTTCCCTTACCACTTCCACTGTAGGTAATGAGTTTTGGTAAACTAGGGATAGTGGTGCTCGTCTAGAATCACACTGTGAGTCTGTGTGCATTTGGGAACCACTGTGAGAGAAGCGTTTGGTAACATCGTGTATTTGCTGACAGATAACTGTTTTAAAACATGTCATGTTGTCAAGTGTTAGTAGCATTAGAAAATAGTTATGGCTTATGCTTTCATTAAATGAGTCAGGTATTGACACTAAAGTGTAGTCGTGAAATATGTAGATTGTGTGCAGTTCCCTTACCACTTGCACTGTAGTGAATGAGTTTTGGTAAACTCCTAGGGATAGTGGTGTTTGTCTAGAATCACACTGTGAGTCTGTGTACATTTGGGAACCACTGTGAGAGAAGTGTTTGGTAACATTGTGTATTTGCTGACAGATAACTGTTTTAAAACATGTCATGTTGTCAAGTTTTAGTAGCATTAGAATACAGTTATGGCTTATGCTTTCATTAAATGAGTCAGGCATTTACAGTAAAGTGCAGTTGTGAAATATGTAGATTGTGTGCAGTTCCCTTACCACTTCCACTGTAGTGAATGAGTTTTGGTAAACTTCTAGGGATAGTGGTGCTTGTCTAGAATCACACGGTGAGTCTGTGTGCATTTGGGAACCACTGTGAGAGAAGCGTTTGGTAACATTGTGTATTTGCTGACAGATAACTGTTTTAAAACATGTCATGTTGTCAAGTTTTAGTAGCATTAGAAGACAGTTATGGCTTATGCTTTCATTAAATGAGTTAGGTATTGACACTAAAGTGCAGTTGTGAAATATGTAGATTGTTTGCAGTTCCCTTACCACTTCCACTGTAGTGAATGAGTTTTGGTAAACTCCTAGGGATAGTGGTGCTTGTCTAGAATCACACGGTGAGTCTATGTGCATTTAGGAACCACTGTAAGAGAAGCGTTTGGTAACATCGTGTATTTGCTGACAGATAACTGTTTTAAAACATGTCATGTTGACAAGTTTTAGTAGAATTAGAAGATAGTTACGGCTTATGCTTTTATTAAATGAGTCAGGTATTGACACTAAAGTGTAGTCGTGAAATATGTAGATTGTGTGCAGTTCCCTTACCACTTGCACTGTAGTGAATGAGTTTTGGTAAACTCCTAGGGATAGTGGTGTTTGTCTAGAATCACACTGTGAGTCTGTGTACATTTGGGAACCACTGTGAGAGAAGCGTTTGGTAACATCGTGTATTCGCTGACAGATAACTGTTTTAAAACATATCATGTTGTCAAGTTTTAGTAGCATTAGAAGACAGTTATGGCTTATGCTTTCATTAAATGAGTCAGGCATTTACAGTAAAGTGCAGTTGTGAAATATGTAGATTGTGTGCAGTTCCCCTACCACTTCCACTATAGTGGATGAGTTTTGGTAAACTCCTAGGGATAGGGGTGCTTGTCTAGAATCACACGGTGAGTCTGTGTGCATTTGGGAACCACAGTGAGAGAACCGTTTGGTAAAATCGTGTATTTGCTGACAGATAACTGTTTTAAAACATGTCATGTTGTCAAGTTTTAGTAGCATTAGAAGACAGTTATGAATTATGCTTTCATTAAATGAGTCAGGCGTTGACAGTAAAGTGCAATTGTGAACTATGTCGATTGTGTGCAGTTCCCTTACCACTTCCACTGTAGTGAATGAGTTTTGGTAAACTCCTAGGGATAGTGGTGCTCGTCTAGAATCACACTGTGAGTCTGTGTGCATTTGGGAACCACTGTGAGAGAAGCGTTTGGTAACATTGTGTATTTGCTGACAGATAACTGTTTTAAAACATGTCATGTCAAGTTTTAGTAGCATTAGAAGACAGTTATGAATTATGCTTTCATTAAATGAGTCTGGCGTTGACAGTAAAGTGCAGTTGTGAACTATGTCGATTGTGTGCAGTTCCCTTACCACTTCCACTGTAGTGATTGAGTTTTGGTAAACTCCTAGGGATAGTGGTGCTTGTCTAGAATCACACGGTGAGTCTGTGTGCATTTGGGAACCACTGTGAGAGAAGCGTTTGGTAACATTGTGTATTTGCTGACAGATAACTGTTTTAAAACATGCAGACAGTTATGGCTTATGCTTTTGTTAAATGAGTCAGGCGTTGACAGTAAAGTGTAGTCGTGAAATATGTATATTGTGTGCAGTTCCCTTACCTCTTCCACTGTAGTGAATGAGTTTTGGTAAACTCCTAGGGATAGTGGTGCTTGTCTAGAATCACACTGTGAGTCTGTGTGCATTTAGGAACCACTGTAAGAGAAGCGTTTGGTAACATCATGTATTTGCTGACAGATAACTGTTTTAAAACATGTCATGTTCTCAAGTTTTAGTAGCATTAGAAGACAGTTATGGCTTATGCTTTCATTATATGAGTCAGGCATTGACAGTAAAGTGTAGTCGTGAAATATGTAGATTGTGTGCAGTTCCCTTACCTCTTCCACTGTAGTGAATGAGTTTTGGTAAACTCCTAGGGATAGTGGTGCTTGTCTAGAATCACACTGTGAGTCTGTGTGCATTTAGGAACCACTGTAAGAGAAGCGTTTGGTAACATCGTGTATTTGCTGACAGATAACTGTTTTAAAACATGTCATGTTGTCAAGTTTTAGTAGCATTAGAAGATAGTTATGGCTTATGCTTTCATTAAATGAGTCAGGTATTGACACTAAAGTGTAGTCGTGAAATATGTAGATTGTGTGCAGCTCCCTTACCACTTGCACTGTAGTGAATGCGTTTTGGTAAACTCCTAGGGATAGTGGTGTTTGTCTAGAATCACACTGTGAGTCTGTGTACATTTGGGAACCACTGTGAGAGAAGCGTTTGGTAACATCGTGTATTCGCTGACAGATAACTGTTTTAAAACAGGTCATGTTGTCAAGTTTAGGTAGCATTAGAAAACAGTTATGGCTTATGCTTTCATTAAATGAGTCAGGCATTTACAGTAAAGTGCAGTTGTGAAATATGTAGATTGTGTACAGTTCCCTTACCACTTCCACTGTAGTGAATGAGTTTTGGTAAACTAGGGAAAGTGGTGCTCATCTAGAATCACACTGTGAGTCTGTGTGCATTTGGGAACCACTGTGAGAGAAGCGTTTGGTAACATTGTGTATTTGCTGACAGATAACTGTTTTAAAACATGTCATGTTGTCAAGTTTTAGTAGCATTAGAAGACAGTTATGACTTATGCTTTCATTAAATGAGTCAGGCGTTGACAGTAAAGTGCAATTGTGAACTATGTTGATTGTGTGCAGTTCCCTTACCACTTCCACTGTAGTGAATGGGTTTTGGTAAACTCCTAGGGATAGTGGTGCTCGTCTAGAATCTCACTGTGAGTCTGTGTGCATTTGGGAACCACTGTGAGAGAAGCGTTTGGTAACATCGTGTATTTGCTGACAGATAACTGTTTTAAAACATGTCATGTTGTCAAGTTTCAGTAGCATTAGAAGACAGTTATGGCTTATGCTTTCATTAAATGAGTCAGGCATTTACAGTAAAGTGCAGTTGTGAAATATGTATACTGTGTGCAGTTCCCTTACCACTTCCACTGTAGTGATTGAGTTTTGGTAAACTCCTAGGGATAGTGGTGCTTGTCTAGAATCACACGGTGTGTCTGTGTGCATTTGGGAACCACTGTGAGAGAAGCGTTTGGTAACATTGTGTATTTGCTGACAGATAACTGTTTTAAAACATGCAGACAGTTATGGCTTATGCTTTTGTTAAATGAGTCAGGCGTTGACAGTAAAGTGTAGTCGTGAAATATGTATATTGTGTGCAGTTCCCTTACCTCTTCCACTGTAGTGAATGAGTTTTGGTAAACTCCTAGGGATAGTGGTGCTTGTCTAGAATCACACTGTGAGTCTGTGTGCATTTAGGAACCACTGTAAGAGAAGCGTTTGGTAACATCATGTATTTGCTGACAGATAACTGTTTTAAAACTTGTCATGTTCTCAAGTTTTAGTAGCATTAGAAGACAGTTATGGCTTATGCTTTCATTATATGAGTCAGGCATTGACAGTAAAGTGTAGTCGTGAAATATGTAGATTGTGTGCAGTTCCCTTACCTCTTCCACTGTAGTGAATGAGTTTTGGTAAACTCCTAGGGATAGTGGTGCTTGTCTAGAATCACACTGTGAGTCTGTGTGCATTTAGGAACCACTGTAAGAGAAGCGTTTGGTAACATCGTGTATTTGCTGACAGATAACTGTTTTAAAACATGTCATGTTGTCAAGTTTTAGTAGCATTAGAAGATAATTATGGCTTATGCTTTCATTAAATGAGTCAGGTATTGACACTAAAGTGTAGTCGTGAAATATGTAGATTGCGTGCAGCTCCCTTACCACTTGCACTGTAGTGAATGCGTTTTGGTAAACTCCTAGGGATAGTGGTGTTTGTCTAGAATCACACTGTGAGTCTGTGTACATTTGGGAACCACTGTGAGAGAAGCGTTTGGTAACATCGTGTATTCGCTGACAGATAACTGTTTTAAAACAGGTCATGTTGTCAAGTTTAGGTAGCATTATAAAACAGTTATGGCTTATGCTTTCATTAAATGAGTCAGGCATTTACAGTAAAGTGCAGTTGTGAAATATGTAGATTGTGTACAGTTCCCTTACCACTTCCACTGTAGTGAATGAGTTTTGGTAAACTCCTAGGGATAGTGGTGCTCGTCTAGAATCTCACTGTGAGTCTGTGTGCATTTTGGAACCACTGTGAGAGAAGCGTTTGGTAACATCGTGTATTTGCTGACAGATAACTGTTTTAAAACATGTCATGTTGTCAAGTGTTAGTAGCATTAGAAGATAGTTATGGCTTATGCTTTCATTAAATGAGTCAGGTATTGACACTAAAGTGTAGTCGTGAAATATGTAGATTGTGTGCAGTTCCCTTACCACTTGCACTTTAGTGAATGAGTTTTGGTAAACTCCTAGGGATAGTCGTGTTTGTCTAGAATCACACTGTGAGTCTGTGTACATTTGGGAACCACTGTGAGAGAAGCGTTTGGTAACATTGTCTATTTACTGACAGATAACTGTTTTAAAACATGTCATGTTGTCAATTTCAGTAGCATTAGAAGACAGTTATGGCTTATGCTTTCATTAAATGAGTCAGGCATTTACAGTAAAGTACAGTTGTGAAATATGTAGATTGTGTGCAGTTCCCTTACCACTTCCACTGTAGTGATTGAGTTTAGGTAAACTCCTAGGGATAGTGGTGCTTGTCTAGAATCACACGGTGAGTCTGTGTGCATTTGGGAACCACTGTGAGAGAAGCGTTTGGTAACATTGTGTATTTGCTGACAGATAACTGTTTTAAAACATGCAGACAGTTATGGCTTATGCTTTCGTTAAATGAGTCTGGCGTTGACAGTAAAGTGTAGTCGTGAAATATGTAGATTGTGTGCAGTTCCCTTACCTCTTCCACTGTAGTGAAGGAGTTTTGGTAAACTCCTAGGGATAGTGGTGCTTGTCTAGAATCACACTGTGAGTCTGTGTGCATTTAGGAACCACTGTAAGAGAAGCGTTTGGTAACATCATGTATTTGCTGACAGATAACTGTTTTAAAACATGTCATGTTCTCAAGTTTTAGTAGCATTAGAAGACAGTTATGGCTTATGCTTTCATTATATGAGTCAGGCATTGACAGTAAAGTGTAGTCGTGAAATATGTAGATTGTGTGCAGTTCCCTTACCTCTTCCACTGTAGTGAATGAGTTTTGGTAAACTCCTAGGGATAGTGGTGCTTGTCTAGAATCACACTGTGAGTCTGTGTGCATTTAGGAACCACTGTAAGAGAAGCGTTTGGTAACATCGTGTATTTGCTGACAGATAACTGTTTTAAAACATGTCATGTTGTCAAGTTTTAGTAGCATTAGAAGATAGTTATGGCTTATGCTTTCATTAAATGAGTCAGGTATTGACACTAAAGTGCAGTTGTGAAATATGTAGATTGTGTGCAGTTCCCTTACCACTTCCACTGTAGTGAATGAGTTTTGGTAAACTAGGGATAGTGGTGCTCGTCTAGAATCACACTGTGAGTCTGTGTGCATTTGGGAACCACTGTGAGAGAAGCGTTTGGTAACATCGTGTATTTGCTGACAGATAACTGTTTTAAAACATGTCATGTTGACAAGTTTTAGTAGAATTAGAAGATAGTTATGGCTTATGCTTTTATTAAATGAGTCAGGTATTGACACTAAAGTGTAGTCGTGAAATATGTAGATTGTGTGCAGTTCCCTTACCACTTGCACTGTAGTGAATGAGTTTTGGTAAACTCCTAGGGATAGTGGTGTTTGTCTAGAATCACACTGTGAGTCTGTGTACATTTGGGAACCACTGTGAGAGAAGCGTTTGGTAACATCGTGTATTCGCTGACAGATAACTGTTTTAAAACATATCATGTTGTCAAGTTTTAGTAGCATTAGAAGACAGTTATGGCTTATGCTTTCATTAAATGAGTCAGGCATTTACAGTAAAGTGCAGTTGTGAAATATGTAGATTGTGTGCAGTTCCCCTACCACTTCCACTATAGTGGATGAGTTTTGGTAAACTCCTAGGGATAGGGGTGCTTGTCTAGAATCACACGGTGAGTCTGTGTGCATTTGGGAACCACAGTGAGAGAACCGTTTTGTATAATCGTGTATTTGCTGACAGATAACTGTTTTAAAACATGTCATGTTGTCAAGTTTTAGTAGCATTAGAAGACAGTTATGAATTATGCTTTCATTAAATGAGTCAGGCGTTGACAGTAAAGTGCAATTGTGAACTATGTCGATTGTGTGCAGTTCCCTTACCACTTCCACTGTAGTGAATGAGTTTTGGTAAACTCCTAGGGATAGTGGTGCTCGTCTAGAATCACACTGTGAGTCTGTGTGCATTTAGGAACCACTGTGAGAGAAGCGTTTGGTAACATTGTGTATTTGCTGACAGATAACTGTTTTAAAACATGTCATGTTGTCAAGTGTTAGTAGCATTAGAAGATAGTTATGGCTTATGCTTTCATTAAATGAGTCAGGTATTGACACTAAAGTGTAGTCGTAAAATATGTAGATTGTGTGCAGTTCCCTTACCACTTGCACTGTAGTGAATGAGTTTTGGTAAACTCCTAGGGATAGTGGTGTTTGTCTAGAATCACACTGTGAGTCTGTGTACATTTGGGAACCACTGTGAGAGAAGCGTTTGGTAACATTATGTATTTGCTGACAGATAACTGTTTTAAAACATGTCATGTTGTCAAGTTTCAGTAGCATTAGAAGACAGTTATGGCTTATGCTTTCATTAAATGAGTCAGGAATTTACAGTAAACTGCAGTTGTGAAATATGTATATTGTGTGCAGTTCCCTTACCACTTCCACTGTAGTGATTGAGTTTTGGTAAACTCCTAGGGATAGTGGTGCTTGTCTAGAATCACACGTTGAGTCTGTGTGCATTTGGGAACCACTGTGAGAGAAGCGTTTGGTAACATTGTGTATTTGCTGACAGATAACTGTTTTAAACATGCAGACAGTTATGGCTTATGCTTTCATTAAATGAGTCAGGCGTTGACAGTAAAGTGCAGTGGAGAAATATGTAGATTGTGTGCAGTTCCCTTACCACTTCCACTGTAGTGAATGAGTTTTGGTAAACTCCCAGGGATAGTGGTGCTTGTCTAGAATCACACTGTGAGTCTGTGTGCATTTGGGAACCACTGTGAGAGAAGCATGTGGTAACATCGTGTATTTGCTGACAGATAACTGTTTTAAAACATGTCATGTTCTCAAGTTTTAGTAGCATTAGAAGACAGTTATGGCTTATGCTTTCATTAAATGAGTCAGGCATTGACAGTAAAGTGCAGTTGTGAAATATGTAGATTGTGTGCAGTTCCCTTACCACTTCCACTGTAGTGAATGAGTTTTGGTAAACTCCTAGGGATTGTGGTTCTTGTCTAGAATCACACTGTGAGTCTGTGTGCATTTGGGAACCACTGTGAGAAAAGCGTTTGGTAACATCGTGTATTTGCTGACAGATAACTGCTTTAAAACATGTCATGTTCTCAAGTTGTAGTAGCATTAGAAGACAGTTATGGCTTATGCTTTCATTAAATGAGTCAGGTATTGACAGTAAAGTGTAGTCGTGAAATATGTAGATTGTGTGCAGTTCCCTTACCTCTTCCACTGTAGTGAATGAGTTTTGGTAAACTCCTAGGGATAGTGGTGCTTGTCTAGAATCACACTGTGAGTCTGTGTACATTTGGGAACCACTGTGAGAGAAGCGTTTGGTAATATCGTGTATTTGCTGACAGATAACTGTTTTAAAACATGTCATGTTGTCAAGTTTTAGTAGCATTAGAAGACAGTTAGGGCTTATGCTTTCATTAAATGAGTCAGGCATTGACAGTAAAGTGCAGTTGTGAAATATGTAGATTTTGGCAGTTCCCTTACCACTTCCACTGTAGTGAATGAAATTTGGTAAACTCCTAGGGATTGTGGTTCTTGTCTAGAATCACACTGTGAGTCTGTGTGCATTTGGGAACCACTGTGAGAGGAGCGTTTGGTAACATCTTGTATTTGCTGACAGATAACTGCTTTAAAACATGTCATGTTCTCAAGTTTTAGTAGCATTAGAAGACAGTTAGGGCTTATGCTTTCATTAAATGAGTCAGGCATTGACAGTAAAGTGCAGTTGTGAAATATGTAGATTGTGTGCTGTTCCCTTACCACTTGCACTGTAGTGAATGAGTTTTGGTAAACTCCTAGGGATAGTGGTGCTTGTCTAGAATCACACTGTCAGTTTGTGTGCATTTGGGAACCACTGTGAGAAAAGTATTTGGTAACTTTGTATTTGGTGGCAGATAAGTGTTTTAAAACCTGTCATGTTGTCAAGTTTTAGTAGCATTAGAAGCCAGTGTTTGCGTATGCATTGATAAAATGAGCCATGCTTTGACACTAAAGTGCAGTACCATGTAGTATTGTCTTCACTGCACCAGAACTGTAAATTTAAAATTTTTACCCAGGCACTGTCCTAGAAGTAGTCTGATGATTTAGTCAGTTTCTAAGTACTTGTGTTGTGAACCATTCATTACCAAATAGACTGCTTCAAATGTCTATGCAGTATGCATGTAGTTCTCTAACCACCTACACAGTTGTTTTTCACACCTTCAATTCCCTAGTCAGTATCTATACACTTCCAGGAAACACCCTGTCACTCCCTTTGCAGTCTTCTAGTGACCCATTCAGCAGCATGTAGTAATCCATTCACTGTGCCAAAACCCAAACACTTATAAATTCACCAAGACACTGTCTTTCCAGTACTCTAATGATTCAGTCACTGCCTAAGTATTCATGCACTGAGCCAGGCCTTAGCACATGGACTGCTTCAAACCCCTATGCACTATGCATGCTGTCTTCTAACCACCTAGACAGTTGTCTTTTACACTTTCAATTTCCTAGTCAGTATTCATATAGTCCAGCAAACATCCTGTCACTCCCTTTGCACTCTTCTAGTGACCCATTCAGAACCAAGTACTAATCCATTCCCTGTGCGAAAAGCCTACCTCTTATAAATTTATCCAGGCAGTCTCCTTGCTGTATTCTAATTATTCAGTCAGTACCCAAGTACTCATGCAGTGAGCCAGGCCTTAGCACATGGACTGCTTTAAATGCCTATCCAGTATGCATTCAGTCCTCTAATCAGATACACAGTTGTCTTTCACAACTTCAATTCCCCAGTTAGTATTCATACACTTCTAGCAAACACCCTGTTACTTACCCAGTGTGTCTCCTTTTAGTACTGTAATCATTCAGTCAGTTAGCATGTAGTCTTTTAGTGAGGTAGGCTTTAGGGCATGAACTGCTTCAAAGTAGTATGCACAATGTATGAAGTGTTTTAATCATCGTCACACTTGTGGTTCAGGGCTATAGTTTCTTAGTCAGTTTTTATATAAAATGTGCTTATACAGTAATGGAATACTGTAAATTTGAAAGTTATTAATATACATTTATTTCTGATTCTTTTTTGCAGATACTGTTTTTCAACTTTAAAATAGAGAAATGATGCCAGAAAAAAAAGAAAACGAAAAGAACAGAGACAGGAGGATTATTTGAGGAAACATCAACCAGAAGTATTGAATGAACAAGATAATGTGGCTAAAAGGAAAAAATCTTCTAGTAAGATCACAACGCAATTTATTAAAAATGTTTGTAGGAGCAAACAGAATGTAGATAATGCAGCAACTTCAGAGAATTTTTTAAGTAAGAAAAAAAATCAAAATAAGAGGAAAAGTAAAAAAGCAAATGTTCAGTCAAAGGAGATAAAATATGGTAAAAGAAGACAAAATCAGTATAAGGAATTACGCAAAAAAATATTTTACAAGAGAGTAGTGCATAATTTGCTGAAAGATGTGAAGAAATATAAAAAGAGAGCTTTATTTTATAAAAAGAAGAAGCATATTGAAAGCATTGTGGAAAAGGCTTTTGAAATAAAAAGGAAACTGTTTATTTTAGTGTTAAACAGAATTCGATCACTAGATAAACCAATATATGTAATGAAGGCCAAAAGTTGGAGGAAAAGAGTTATTAATAAAAAAAAAAATGTGATTTTTTTTGGGAGAATAGAAACACAGTTCTAGTTCAGAGCCTTTTTTTAATGAAGAGAGTTATTCACTAAGTGAAACATTATTGTATGCAGTTGACACCAGTGGTAGAGGTTATGAGGTTAGTGATGGTTGTCCAATGGAGAAAGAGAAAATGGTTGAAAGAAATGCAGAAGAAGTGATAGCTGATGAAGTTTTAGGGAGACGTGCTAAAAACCCTGTGTACACTTGGGATTGCAGTAGTGTTTGTAGTGTACGACAGGAATCTATTGAAAAATTATGTCGTTTTTTACGAGTCGATACTAAAAAAAGTGTAAAACAAAAGATTAAGCTGTTGCAAGGACTAGACCCTTGCAGAGTGAGAAAACATACTGGTTTGCAAGGTCATTCTCTGGCTTGTCTTTCTAGGAAAGTTTGTGAAACTGTTTTTCACCATTTCATAATGCTGGCAGTACATCATACTCAAATGCGGAAGTTAGTGAGAAGGTTGTATTATGCAAAAAGTCCAGCACTAAAGTTAAGTGAATTGAACAGTGCTCTTTTACGTGGGTCAGTTTCAGATGTGAAGCAGTTCTGTGAGGATATTGAGTTTTGTTACTTTAGGCCTCAGCAAGAGAGTGAAGAAACTGAAACATTAGTAGAACAAAATGTTGAAGACAATGTAGAACCTGTAAATTGAGGATGAAATCACAAAGTTTAAGGTAATTTCAGGTGAAAGACCAAATGTTTCTTGTATTTGTTGTTGGCGAAGTCACTATAAAAATCAGACTAGGGGTGTCAATCTGTATTTAAAAAGTGAAATAGAAGATAATTATAAGTGGATGGAATTTGCAACTTATTTGTTGGTAGAGGATTGTTTTGATTTGGGATGTGAGCAGCGTATTTGCAAATATTGTTATAACAATTTAGATGAGAATAAAATGCCTGCTAGAGCTGTTCATAATAATCTAGAGTTGGTTGCTATTCCTCCGGAGCTGATAGATTTAAATACGTATCAGTCTATTCTGATACAATGTGTTCAGCCGTTTCAGGCTATTGTTCGTATGGAGCCCAAAACAAGTAAATTACCTCCATCAGAGTTGCAAAGAGGATTGAAAGGAAGAGTTGTGTATTTACCATTAGATTTAAGGAAAAATGTTGAAACTATTGGTGTAGATCATGCAGAAAATGAGCCACTAGTCATTCTAGTTAATGGTGTTCCTACTAAGAATAAGAAAATCTGGCAAGAGTTAGTGGATGTTAGAAAAGTGCAAAAGGCATCATTGTATCTGTTAAAAAATAATGAGTACTATAGAAATGTGTTTGTTGGAGAACAAGAAATAGATTTAGCAGAAGATAGTGAAACATTAAGTGGACAAATTGAAAAAGTGGACACGTCCAGAAGTGAAGAAATCTATGAACATTACAGTGTACATCCAGTTCATTCCAAAGAGGTGATGGGGAATACAATTGAGTTGTTTCAAATGAAAAAAGCAACAAGAAGTCCCATGAGTGTATGGGAAGAGAGCTTGGAAGCTCGTTGTTTCCCGCAGTTGTTTCCAACAGGAAAAGGTGGACGATATGATGAACGTCCTGAGCAGATTCCTGCATCTGAATATCGGACAACAAGATTATATGCAGATGATCCAAGATTTCGACAATGTATCCCTTATATGTTTCATCTTCTGTTTGAAAGTGACTTGTCTGGACTTTCATATGCAGTAAATCACATTTTAAAAACTGGAATGCATCTGCAAAATGTAACTGCAAAGGATTTTATGGATAAAGTGATCATTTAGAATCTCAGTTGATTAATCTGATGGCATGTCAGCATGGGACTAATGCATATTGGTATCGTCGACATGGAGAACTGAAATGTATGCTACGGAACTTGGGAACTCCTACATGGTTTGTTACACTAAGCTGTGCTGAGTATGCTTGGGATGATTTACTTGAATTTCTTCGAGAGGCAAATTCCAATATAAAAACATTGGGGCAGATTTATGTTGCCTGGCGCATCCCTGCAAATCAGCAAGGATGCGCCAGGAATGATGCGTCACGCAAGTTTACCCTTGCGCCACACATGATGCGCCGCATTTATAATGCGGCGCATCATGGCGCAGGAATAAACAGATGCGTGACGCATCCAATGGCGTAAGGTTGGCGCAGTGCTTCAGTTGCGTCGCAAGCGCGACGCAACTCCAGCACTGTTCCAACCAACCCTATCCCTAACATGGTGCGTCAAGCCTTACGCCTGCTTCAAGCAGGCGCAGGGTTTTGGCGCATCAGCGTTGGGAAAGTGACTCAGTCAAATCTTATAGATTTGACTGAGTCACTTTTCAGGGGCGTTCCTGCGACGGAACGCCCCCCCCTATGTCGACACGCCCACGTGAAACCTGACGCAGGTTTTACGTGGCGCAGGGCTTTACATCATGACGCATCTCCATAGATGCGTCACGATGTAAATATGGCGCAACGTGGCGCAGGGTTTACACCGCCGCTGCGTCACAAAAGTGACGCAACGGCGGCGTAAAAGTGGCGCATCTCCGACATAGATCTGCCCCTCTGAATACAAGACATCTGGAGAATTGTGCTCTTTGGATCCTGTCAATGTATGCAGATATTTCAATCATAGATTTGAAGCTATGATGTCTTTCATCTGCAATAAAAAGAATCCTCCTCTTGGAGAAGCTGTGGATTTCTTTTGGAGAAAGGAGTATCAAGCAAGAGGTGCTCCTCACATACATATGTTGTTATGGGTCAAGGACGCCTCCAAATTTGGAACAGATTCAGATGAAACTGTTTAGTCTTTCATTGAAAATTATGCGACATGTGCTCTTCCAAAGAGCAGAGAAGAGAAAAACTTAAAACAACAAGTCTTACGATTTCAAAGCCACAGGTGTGGAAAATACTGTCGACGAAAGTACAAGTCAATGGAAAAGTTCTATACCGAATGTCGTTTGGGATTTCCACGTCCTGTATTAGCCAAAGGAAGAGTGAACAGTTTTATGTCAGCTGTAGGACATACCATCACAAGAAAGTCTCCGAAAAACACCTACAACTTAAGAAGAAGTGAAGAATCAAAATACATAAATGACTACAATCCAGTTATTTTATCCATGTGGAATGCTAACATGGATATTCAGTATGTTGCGGACAATTCCATTGCTGTTGCTCGATATATAACATCTTACATTACTAAATCAGAAAAGACTGAATTGAAAGAAATGTGGGAAGAGATTTCTCACGAGAAGACTCTAAGTAAGAAATTATACAGTTTCAGTTTGAAGATGTTATTGCATCGTGAAATTGGAGCATATGAATGTTCAGATCGGTTATCATCTGCAAATCTATATTCCAAAAGTAGAAGAATCATTTGGGTGAGTCTAGCTCTTGCAGGAATGCGAAATCTGGTACTGAAATCTGTTCAAGAAATTGAATATTTAGCAGAAAATGACCCTGAAAGTACAGATGTTTTGAAAACCAATATGTTGAACACATACTATCCAAAGAGAAGTCATCATCTTGAGAACATGTGTCTCTATGAAGTGCTGCAAAACTACACTTTTAAACGGAATATTACAGAGAACATCAACGATGGAAAATATGGAGTGATTGGTTCTGAAGGAAGTCTGGTGAAACAAAGGAAAGGAAATTTAATTAATCACAGAAAACTGAGTTGCGAAACTGGTGACAAAAGGGAATTTTACTATTTAGCCCTTTTGCAAATGTTCAAACCATGGCGTTCTGAACTGGAATTACTTGGAGATTTTCCCAGCTATGAAGATTCATTTAATGCTTGTAAAGATAGCATACAATGCAGTGTTTTTGCAAATTATGTCAAAATGTTGAATGATGAAATTGATCAAGAAGCTACAATTGCAGCTGAAATTGCTAGAGACAGTTCTCAAGACAGTCAAAGTTCTGCTGCACTGAGTCAAGATCCACTAGAACAAACAATTGTTGAAAATAAAGCAGCGATTGCAATGAATGAGGTGGAAACAGCAATGTATCAAGCACAAGAAGATACAATACAGTTAGGAAACTTGGAAGAGCAACTAAATGTTGAACAGAAACAAATATATCAGCAAGTGAAAGAGCAGATTGACCATGGATTACTTCATGAAAAGACAGTGTGCTCATGTACATCATTTCAACCTATCCAAATGTATGTGAGTGGTTAAGCTGGAACAGGAAACAGTTTCTTAATTAAAGTAATTACAAGTTATTTGCAAAAAACAACTGAGTCGCATTTGTCTTGTGTTGTCACTGCTCCAACTGGGTTGGCAGCACATACCATTAAAGGAATTACTTCACATCATTTACGATTGCTGCCAGTAGAGCATGAGAACAAATTGGAATACCACAAGCTATCTGGAGAAGCTTGTAGTGAAGTTTCAAGAGTGCTGAAGAAAATGAAACTTCTCATTATTGATGAGGTGAGCATGGTTTCAAACTTGATGCTTGCCTTTGTGCATTTAAGAATGCAGCAAATTCTTAAAACAGAGTATGACATGTTATTTGGAGGAAAACACGTCATAGTTTTTGGAGATCTTCTGCAACTGACACCGGTAAAAGGACAACCAGTATTTAAAACACTTGCCCATGAAGATACCAGAAAGTCTCTTGGCAGTGTTGGTAATGTGAACATTTGGAGTAATTTTGAATACAAAGAACTGACAACAAATATGGGACAGGCAAATTATGTTGAATATGGAAGTATTCTTCAAGATATAAGAATTGGAATTCTTTCAAAAAAAGGGAAAGAAGCTTTGGAGAGTCGATTACTTTGCAATGTCTTTCCAAATGAAAATGCAGTTCCTGCAAAAGTGTACACTGCATGAGTGTTCAATATTCAACGAAGAATTATTAAAATTGGAAAATGAAGAATTTGTAAAAATGGAAGCCATCGATAAAATACTACATGAAGGAATCACTATTATTTTGACGGGTAAGTTGAAATCAAAACTAGATTGTTTAGAAAAAAAAATCTAAAACTGCTGGTTTGGAAAAGACACTGTATGCGTGTGTAAACTCTCGGGTAATTTTAAGGCGTAATTTAGATCTAGAGAAAGGTTTAGTTAATGGTGCAATGGGCAAAGTGGTGGATTTTGTGAATTATCAGAAAAAAGAAGGAATTGAATTTTTAAAAATTAAATTTGATCAGATTGATGAAGTTAAAGAAATTGGTCGTTGTTCAGTTAGTTTTTTGCTTGTTAAAGAGTTATATGTCCGTAGGAAACAATTTCCATTTTCTCTAGCATATGCAGTGACTATTCATAAATCTCAAGGATTAAGTGTAGACAGTGCATTGGTGAACATTGGATCTACTGTATTTAAAGAGGGTATGGCAAATGTTGCTTTGTCGCGAGTCAGAACATTATCTGGTTTGTTTTTGATTGATTTTGATGAGACAAAGGTTACTGCAGATGCAAACTGTGTAAAAGAGTATAATAGGTTAAGAAGGGTGTATGCTCCAAATTTAGGTCAATATCCTGTATTTGAAAACCATATGGTTGGTCGAAAAAGAAGGTTAGAAAATATCTGTTCTGAAGGTATCAAGAAAAGAAAAGAACAAGATAATGTTGTGATTCCAGGTAAAAATAAATTGAACACTGTTGAAGAGATTGTTGGTTATCAGTTTGAAAATAGTTCTGGTGTCAACTGCTATGCTAATGTAGTGGTCAATGTTGTTTTTTATCTGGAAGGTTTGCAAGCACAAATTATGCAGAATTGGGAAAAAAGATTTTGTTCTCTGTTGCATTCTGTTTATGAAAAATTGACAACAGATAGAAGTAAAATACAATCTGTTTCAGATGTTCGTAGTCTTTTGGATGTGTGTTCTGGTTCTACACAATTTACACAAAATATCCAACAAGATGCTCAGGAATTTTTAATGTTATTGTTAATGTTATTGTAGCTCTATTCGATATAAAATATCATAAAAGTATAAAACAATTTTATTTTAACAACAGTTGTATTACAATCTCTTCATTATTTACACACTTTTATACAATATAGTGAACTAATTTCCACTTTCCCCAGTTTGGCCACACTATACATTTGATGAAAGGTGTAGCATACATAATTAAAGGTAGTACGATGGACAAAATTCATTGCATTAATATCCCAGCCGCGTCGGCCAAATTGAAAGAAGGCTAGCTCATGGCAGACTATTCATCGATTGTTCCATCTTAATGAGCTTTTGTCTTATCCTCCATGCACTGCCAAGAAACTTTGCTGTACCACAGATTACACTGGAGATTGGTGACTCATAGGTTAGAATGCATAGAGCCACCCTATAGGATGTACAACCCAAATTGATACAGACTGGTTTTAACCATCTTAACCTCATTTGGCTATATGCCCTACAGGCAAACATGAAGTGTGCAATAGATTCCGTAGGGGATGCACAGCCCGGGCAGCCCATATCATTCTCCTTCTGATTGCTCCACCCTCCTTGAAAATCACGGAGAGGAAGTGTGCTGTACCTAAACTTTAGGTATAGCACCCTGTCTCCCGGAGACTCAATACAGTCCAGGAAAGATTCCAGTCTGGGGACAGGTTTGACATCTAGGAATCTCTCTGTCAAAATGCCATTCTGGTTCCTATTAACAGTAGCAGAGACCAAGTCCCAGTACAACCTTTTTACCAGTTGTTTTGGCGGTGGCATCTGGTATTGATTACTAAGCCTCTTGCTTCACAGAACTTAGTAAAGCGGTCCAGGAGTTTCTGCAAGCCCATAGGACTTTTTTTAATCAGGAGGGTGTCGTCCGCAAAGAGTAATGTCGGTGTTTTTTCCCCACACAGGGTTGGGGCATCGGCCGTGTCCTCTCTCAAATGGTCCGCCACCCCATTTATAAAAAGAGAGAACAGGGTCGGCGCCAATACACAACCCTGGCGGACCCCTCTCTGAACTGCTATTTTCTCGGTCAGCTGTCCCTGGCCGCCCCACCTCACTCTAGCAAAATTGTCTTCATGGAGGCGTTTAACAAGGTTTAGGATCAGGGGAGGAATTCCAAGGTCTAGCAAAACCTGCCATAACTTGGAACGAGGGACCAGATCGAAGACCGTTTTAAAATCAATGAATGCCAAGTACAGGCTACCCTTCTCAATGGTTACTGATTTCCAATGAATCAGACAAAGTCTAAATACCTGGTCCATCATTCCAATGCCACATCTGAACCCTGACTGAAAGTGGGACAGCACACCCTCCTCATCAATCCATTCTCCCATCCTCATTAAGAGGACCCTGCCAACCACTTTTTGAACGACATTGATTAAACTAATCGGTCTGTAGTTGGCAGGGTCCTCTCTATCCCCCTTCTTAAAGATAGTCACCACCTCCGCCCCTTTCCAGGAGTCTGGTACTGGGTGGCCGTTCACTATAAGGTTCAAAGTTCTACAAATAAATTGAACCCAGAGATCTTTTTGGTGGAGCATAAGGTCTCCTGGGGGACCATCAGGTCCAGCTGCTTTACCGGGTGCAATCATAGCAATGGCTGCTTGTACCTCGTTAAGCCCAAACTGCTCTCCCTCAATTGGGGGTACGATTGGCTCTAGATCGCTCCATTGCTCCATTGGTACGAGCTCTTCGCCACCCGCGTACAATTCCTGGAAGTGATCGTGCCATTCTCGCCCTGCTATATGATTCGGTATTGGATCTACCCCCCTTCTCGTACTGACATTAATGAGGTCCCAGAATAAAGTTGCATTTTTCAACCGTGCAGCGGATTTGAGTTCTTGCCAGTGGGTTTCTTCCCAAACTCGCTTCACTATGTCGATAGACCTATAGTACAGTTTCCTTGCGATGACAATATTTGTCTGGACCTTAGATTTTAAAGCTCTTGATAGGTCCTGCCTCATATTCCTGCAATCATCAGAGTACCATAGGTTTTCGACCTTTGGGGGAAATCGCTTACGGCCCCCAGTATCTTTAACCTGGAAGAACTCCCCCACCTTATCCATGGTTAGAAGATATATTTCTTTGAACTTTGAAGACTGGACAGGTGCGGGGGGAGTATCGGGGACAGCATTAAGCATTACAATACTGGCGTCCATAATCTTCCTAATACCATCTAAAGACAACTCTCGTTCGGCAACCTTGGGCCATTTGAGGCGCCGATTGCAATTAGAGGGCGCGATTTCCCTCGAGCAGAGCCTCCTGGTGCTGGCGGGCTCGATTTGTGTGAGATCCGAGTTGCGCAAAAATTGCATAGATAGGGGTTATGGTCGCTCTCACACCTTGAAATGACTTCCATGTCAGTGAGGTCGACCCATGACCCAACATCCAGCAAGATATAATCAATGCACGATGGCGCACTGGTTCTAATAAATGTAGGGGCTCCTATGGTATCTGATTTTGTTCTACCGTTAGTTGCCCTCAGGTTATGCTCTAAGGTCAGAGCATTGATTTGAACGGCTCTTTGGGACCATTTCTTTATTGGGGGTAGGCTGAGGTGGGTGATTTCCCACTTAGAATCTAGATCCTCAGTGCCCAGGACATCCTCATCACAGAGGGGCTCAAAGGTGCAATTGAGATCTCCAGCGACAATGATGCCCGCCACAGAAGTGATTGCCGAAAGCTCAGAGTCAGGGACGATATAGTGGAGCTCACTTGGGCTCCCGGGGTCCCTCTAGCATAGATGTTAAAAATGTCTAAACCTCCTTTAAGATCTGGCCCACCTATAGATATGTGAAGAATATCCTGGGAAGGGGTTACATGATTTTTAACAACCCAATTCAGGTGGATGTTTACCCAAATAGTGAGTCCCCCTGATGGCCTTCCTCTAGATGAACTAATCGCCGGAATATGAAAGGTAGTGTATCCTGACCTATAAAGGGGAACTAAACTCCATGTCTCCTGAAATAAAATGATGTCAAATTTACTAATGAAGTCACTCCAAAGTGGGTCTGCAAGATTCTTTTTCAAGCCCGCAATGTTCCATGACAAGAGATGGATTACCCTTGTGTTTTTTTGGGTAATATCGCCATCTACACCCGACACCCCATTTACGTGTGCGACTCCTCTAATTACCCGAGTCTCGTCGGGGTTATCGACGCAGACCCCCTCCCGGTCTGTAGACAGGGAATATCCTGGTGCGTTATGCTCCACTGAATGTTGTTGTTCGGGGACAGGTAAAGGGTTGTCTAAGCAGATATCCGCTAGTCAATCGACCTGTCTAAGCCCTGAGTCGTCGCCCTCCTGGGGTTGTGGCCATGCGGGAGAGAAACGGATCTGGATCGAAGAGTGCTCCGGTGGGGATGTCCTAAGCTCTAGCAAAAGTAAATTTTCTGCTAGAGAGGGATCCTTAAATTCGATCTCTACACAGTCCAGCGGGGCATCTGCCCTGCAGATCCTTCTTACTCTCATCATGTCCTCTCTAATGATGGATCTACACCCCCTTACATGACGCAACCAGTGAATTGCTTTATTATGGATTGAGTCCCTGCTTTCAAATCCCCCCAACGTAGCTAATTTCGGGACATAGGTCATATACACCGTGGTCCTATTGGGAGGGTGGTATAAAGGAGGACCTTGGGTGGCTCTAGACATTCGTGGTCTAGTCTGAACTAGGGGGAGGGAGATCGTGGTATATGTATGTTTCTTGGGTTGAGTTTTTGTTTCAAGCGCCCCATTCCGAACCTTGCCTCTCGTAGTGTCTGTATATGTTGTGACATTAACATTGGAGGGTGCCTTGTTACCCACCCCCCTATTGCTAAGATCTTGAAATGGTGCTGGGGAAATATTTGAGGAGGAATTTTTTTTTATTATCTCCTGTCTACCCCTCTCCACCGGGGCAGTATCCCCCCGTGTTGGGGGTAAGACAGGAGTCGAAGGTGGTATTACATGTCCCAGCACTAAGCTCTCCACCCTCTCAGTTAACAATGCCACCACGTTCTCCAACTTCCTAATCCTAGCCAGTAGCTCCGTCTCAGTGGTCCCGGAGCCACTATCTAAACTTCCTGGATTGTATCCATATTTTCCTTTGGGGCCAATGTGTTCATATTGTTAGTATCGGGGTCAAGGGGAGAGAACCTATTTGAGCATAGAACTGGGGGAGGGATTATCTGGACCTGCTGCAACCCCGACCCCAATTCTAATAGCTAAGGCGGGGACATGGTCGTAGTGGCATCCTCATGAATATCAGGTATTATTAATAAAGGTGCTTGTGGACGCTGATTGCAGGTTTGCTGGCTGGCAAACATTGTAGGGATTATTTTATTTTGATGTTTATGAGTGGGTTTGACAACCCCACTTTCCACATTTTCTGTACCTCTAGATTTGTTGCAGCCAAGCGTTTCCTCGCAATCATTGACGATTCCCTCAATTCTGCTCAAAACACAGTTTCTTGGCTTTTTTCCCTTTTTTGCTGCTAACAACGCTACCTCCCTCCATATCTTTCCTCTTCCCCATTATGGGCCCCACAAAGCGTATACAAAATTATACAATACGAAAAAACAAACAATATAATAAAATGACAGCCTTAGAAGATCTAAGGTTAAATAAAAACAATATATTAAGAAAGAAGACACAGTCTAGAAAGTGTTATAACAAGGACTCAAAGATTGAAAATGGGGCAGCTGCCACGCAGAATGTCGAGTGGTAACCACCACAGTCCTTTGGACTACTCGTTGTTCAGCCAGGAGTGAACTACAGTACCTGTCTTGATGTGTGAAGGCGTGCACCTGTCGAAAGAGGGGGGGCCCAGCCTCTGCCAGCCCCGGACGGCCACAGACGGCCCGCCCTTTGCCCGGGCTTAGCCCGGCGTCGCCCACGCGTGTCCTGCAACGCGGGGGCTATCCTAGTTCTTTATAGCGCCTCCGGGCGCCAAGCAGGCGTATTTGGCTTCCGGGTGCAGGGGATGCTGGGGATTGAACTCCCCCCCTCACTGCGGCCGCGCTGTGATTGTAGAAGGCTGCGGCGGCAAGGGGAGACTGGCGAGGAAAACACCAGCAGCAGGGAGCCAAGAAGCCTCAAGGAACGCCCTCCGCCACACAGGTCGGCAGGTTTGTGAATGTATATGCTTACCATTTTTGAAAATGAAGGTGTAGAAATAGAAAATATTTTTGGCCTTTCTTACAAATGGTAACATTATTGTGAAAATTGCATGTATACATGTAGCACCAATGTAGACACTGAGAGATTTCTGTATTTAACATTACCAGACTGTAAATCAGTGTCTTTCAATAAATTAGTGAAAGGTGCAATTCAAAACATGGAGTGTAACCAATGTAAATCAGAAATGTTATCCACATTATTCTTAACAAAATATGGAAAACACATAATTTTAATGATGCAACTTTGTACAGTTGACGGAAGAAAATTGGATACTTTAATAAAACAATTTGTAGCAGCACAACTATCAATATCAGGAAGGACTTTTGTAGCATTTGCAATAATTTTCCATGATGGTCCTTCCACCACAACTGGACATTACACTGCCTATCTAAAAGGTGACAAAGGCTGGACACTTTGTAATGATGCCCAGTTGGTTTTCAAACAACGTTTGCCTAGTGAATTACCAAATTCCTACCTAATATTTTTAAAGCCAAAGTTTTAGGAAGATAATTCACTCTCTGAGGAATTTAATATTATAATTTAATAGGACTACCATTGGACAAATTACATAAAGAAGAAGTGCAAAAATACCATTTGGCCTCAAGGAAAGGTATATTTTTGAATTATGGACTTTTTGGTGGTCATTTATTCGGTGATTATTTTAATGCGGCAACATTTACAGTTTTTATAAGTAAAAGTTATAAAATTTTGTAATCTGTAAGCATTTCATATATGTATGATTTGTATTTTCTGGTATTTTACTGAGAATAGTATGTTGTTTTTTTTTTAACAATCTTTCTGATTGATTACTTTGTGGAAATTATGTTGTGTTGTAAAAAATGTATTATTATATGTTATATTTTTTTTTCTTTTCTTTCACATATCCAAATTTTAAAATAAGCAATTTTTAAGAATTTATATTTGAATGAAAAACAGAAAAAAATGTATACCATTTTTTATTCCTATTACTGTGAAGGTAAGTTTAACTAAGTCTCAATATGCAGAATGAAGAGGCCTGCAAGAAGCTACAAAGTTGAAACACGTTTCTAAGAACACTGTTTATGTAGTTTTGAAATCTGACCATAATCAGATATCATGTGACCTGCAAAAAAAGAGATTTGAGGGGTTCATAATATTTCACCTTTTTAGCTGTTGAAGGACTGCAATCATTTCAATCATTCTTCTTTGAACATGTTTGCAGACAAAACTCTGTGCTTACTTTTATCACTCGCAAGGAATTTTAAAAACGGAAATATGTCACTTTTTGTAACATAGTTATTGTGTAGGATACTGTTTCATATTTAGAAAGAGAGGAAAAGGCATTCTGTGCACTTTTTATACTCCATGTAAATACAACCTCATCATGCAGACCACTTTGCGTTGATAGGGTGTTCTATAAGTGTTGTTGTGCATGATTGCACTGAATACTCATAGAACAAGACACATGTCTAGATTTATCAGAAATCATTAATATCGATATGTGTGGGAATGCTGTACCATTCTAAAATTGGTGTAGGAAAGCACAACAAGGAGAATTGTTTTCATTTCTCCATATTTTTATATCCTCAATGCATGCTGAAATGTTCAGCATACATTGAAGGAAAAAATGCATTTTCTCATTATTTTTGTGCAGGAAGGTGTGTCTTCCTGCAGAAAAACAAACAGCACATGACACAGATATCCTTGCACTATGGTGCAAGGGTGCCTGTGTCACCACATGGCTGCAGTTTAAGCAGCCGTGCAGAGAGAAGCATAGATTTGCAACATATTTATGTACATATGTTGCATCCCTGTGCTTCGGAAGTACTACAGCACACTGCAGTTAAAGAGGTTACTGTGTGATGCTGCAGCACTTCCTTATAGTTCTGCACTTATTCATTCACCATACGCTACTAATGCATTCATTCGGTCAATTACGTACTACACATACATTCATCTAAACTTTCACACACTAACAAAGAAGTGTAGCTCTTTTTTTAAACCAGGAAAGTTAGTTCTTACAAGAATATTTTTTTTCTTCTTTCTTCTTTTATAATTTTTTTGGGGTTTTCTAAACAATTTTTAAATTTTTTGGGTTTTTCTGCAAAAAAAACAAAACAAAAACAAAACAGGAGAAACCAAACAATGAACTTCAGGGAACAATAATTTTTTTTTTTTTAAACTAGCAAATGTGACTTTCTTGGCGGCGGCAGATCAGATCGATCGACTGCTCACCATAGCACAAAGTCGCATTGCACTTAGTGCAGAGCACTTTTAAAAATTGAAATTGAGGACGGATGTCCATGGTTTGGGCTGATGGATGCACTCTTGATATGCTCGGCTGCGATGAGGTGGATGGCGCAGGAGCAGGAGTGTTTCTCATCCGTCGGCACTCTTCATGTGCAAGATTGTTTGGATGAAGGGTCCTCATGTGCTTCATCATACTTGCCGAATTTCTTGTTAGGATCCCCTCTTAATAGGACTCTTTTGCAAATCTTGCATGTGACCAAGGTGGCATTGGTCTTCCTCTGCCCCTCGGGAAAAGTAAAACATTTCCACACCACTGAAGAAAAACGTTTTTTGAGTGGTGCCTCCGGCAAAAAATCATCCTCAGAACTATGAGGGGATGCAGGTGATGCCTGCTGCCCTGAAGCCATTTTTGGTTGAAAAAAGTTAGAGCTAAGTGTAAACTTAGTCTAAAAAATCTTCTTCTCTCCAAAGAGATGGTTCTCCAAAGAAGCTCAAAGAAAAATGATTGAAATGGGTGGGGTCTTTCAGTAGTTAGAACAGGAAGTGTAATGAACCAACCAAATCTCTTTTTTTGCAGGTCACATGGGATCCACGCAACGTGCGCTTACGCAGCACGCACCCAGCGCATCCGTGAAATTGAATTACAAAAAATTATAGGATTAGATGTGAAAATATATTAGTTTTAAGACTAGTTTAGAGTTTGTCTTCAATTAATATTCACATGAAATACATATATATATGTTTTATTAAATGTTAAATATTTCACGGGATCCGCGCACATACCGCGTCATAGGCGCAGATGACGCGTCGCGGAAGCGCGAAAACGTCGCGTTACGTACATCGAACGTATCGCGTATAGGCTGGGAGTCGCGTACCAGTCGCATTGCGATCGCGCACTAAACACGTACCAAACTCGTACCATGCGCGGATGCTATCGCGTAGGGATCGGGAACGGTGCACTTAGGGTGCGCGGATCCAAAAACATTGAAAAATATATATAAAATAAAGTTTTGCACATATAGTTAAAAAAATATTTTGAAAAATATAAAAAAATATATTTGAAAAACCCATTAAGTTCAAATAATATTTTTTAATTTTTAAAAGAATTAATTGAAAAAATAAGTTTAAAAAATGGTGATAAAAAAGTATTTAAAAAAATGTAATTAATGATATTGACACATTGAATTTGAAAAATATAGAAATCCAATCAAAATCATTAAACATGATATCTTCAGAGATAAGTTATAGATAGGAATTAGCTTTTAAAAAACCTTTGAAATTCACTGAAAAAACGATAGGTTTCATGCACGTTATAGTTAGGAATTGGTATTTAAAAAACCTTTGAAATTCACTGAAAAAACCATAGGTTTCAGACACGTTATAGTTAGGAATTAGCATTTCAAAAACCTTAGAAATTCACTGAAAAAACCATAGGTTTCAGGGGCGTATAGTTAGCTGGACATTTCCCTCATACAAAACCCTAGAAATTCCCCTGTTATAGTTTGTTCAGCTAACTATAACTCGCGCCCCCGCAATGCACTGCTGATGACGTCACATATTACATCACTCATCACATGGTCAGTGACATCACTGATGACATCACTGATGACATCTCAAATTACATCACTAATGACATCACTGATGACGTCAACCATGTGATAAATTAGTGCATCTTCTCACACCCTAATATAACCTTTGATACACCGACTCAAAATTTCAAACGGCCATTTTGACAACCACAGATACTCCAATACCAATAACTACACACCCACTCATTGACTTTTACTTCTACATACATGTCCACTCACTCACTTGTACAGTCACTCAGACTTACAGTCACTCTCTGCATTTATACACCTATATAGACACTCACACACCGCCAATCATCCATTGAGGTACTGACACATCTAGTCAGTCATGCAAATAATTAATCACAGTACAATTTACTCACCTGTACAGTTAAACACACTCAAGTTCACTTACTCATAAAAATACTAACAAATTATGTGTCTTCCTGCAGAAAAACTCTCCCTCCAAAACCCTGATCTCTCGGGCCCCACCTCTCTGCAACAATTCCGGACACTCGTTCCGCCAACGTACCTCCTGTTTACAGTACACACATTGGTTGGGTCCCATGGGGACACCTGAAGCCCCACCCCTGTTAGATCGGGGTGGCTGTAGACCCAAACCCGGAACTTGTCCTCTACCGCTTCCTCTCGCAACTTGCTGCATCAGCACCCTCATCTTCAAATCCTTCGACTTCTTCTCTCCCTTTTCCTTGTCCTCATTCTCTCTATGCTCATAATACTGTGGCCATACTCAATATTACTCATGGAGACAAGGTCGTCCAAGTACTTTCTGAAGCCTGCAACCTAGTGGCAAACTCAGGGAGTTAGTTAGTGACTAATCTGTTCACAAACAAGCGGACACCATCCTCCTGTGACAAATCCTGGCTGCTAAAATCTAGGAACACCCCATCAATTCTGGTAAAGACATCCAAAACACTCTTGTCCTTCTTCTGATGACGCACAGTCAACTTATCCCATGTAGGCGATAATACGCCCTGATAAGGCCAATAACTCTGCCTTTGGCTTCTAACCGTGCTTGCGCTCCTCATACCATGCTCTAATCTTGTCCCATGAGCCACCCAACTCCAGGAGATGGTCACGCATGTGGACCTGTCTCCATATACCTATTGGTACTAACAAGCCGAAAAATAACTGTATGTCAACTAACGTCATCACTGTGGAGGAGGCCGCCTCTGTCATTTCTTTATACTATGCAGTGGGGTTTTTCCTTCAGTTCGGTAACTGGCTCTTTAGAGAAAAGACCTCACTCCTTTTCCAAGGAGTATAGACCCATTGCTCCTGGAGCGAGCATCGACTCACGGTCGGATTACTGTATCCGTAGAGTCGAGCAATTCTGGTATTTCAGGATGATAAATTAGATAGACTTCCCTCATGGGGTGCTGCGTTCCTAGCATTGGAACCTTCTGAAGTAACCTGCCTCGGTAACCCACCAACGTAGTCACATTGCTGAAAACCTCATTCGGGGCCATGTCTGTAACATATTCTCGGTCTCCTATGTCATTGATAACCTGCTGTGCGGTACCCGGAAAAAACACTGTTCCAACAATTCTATCAGTGTGGCCGACATGTGCTTCAGGGCATGCTGCTGTATAAAGGGCTCATAATCTCTCATCACACTCCACACATCCTCCAGACTGTAGATCAGGTGCTGTGCCCATTGAGCTGCCTGATTCACCACCATCTGTTTCTCCTCAGTACCCACAGCAGAGCGCATCAGCACTTTCTCCATGCAGTCACGTGCAGGTGTCTCAGTATTCAACGGTGTTTGTGGTGTCAAACTCGCAGGGGAAAGGGTAGATGCAGAGACAGGCAACATCATGTAGGGGGACAGAGTTGTAGGTGTAAACGGAAGCAAAGTGAACGAGGTGGAGCCAAGGGACGGGGCAGTAGAGTGAAGAGACAGGACATGGGAAGTGACAGTGTCCGCTCCTGTGGCTGATGGGAATACGAGGGAGGCAAGTGGGGCTGGGGCTGAGGTCGCAGAAACAAATGGGACTGGGGCCGAGGCAGCAGTACCAGAAGCATCAGAGGGAGCAGCCCCGGAGGTTGGGGACGGAGATATGGAGACCGTAGGATATATCTGATGTGGGGCATAGGGTGGTGGGGGCAAGAGTCCAAGAACTAATCAACCAGCTCATCTCCTTCCTCCCTAGTAACATAACTTTTGTCAGTCTGCAGCCTAAACTTCCTATCTGTGCACTCTATGCCTTTTGTCTGTCTTTTCCCTTTCTTAGGCTACTGCCTTCTGTGTAATAGTTTGTGTCTGCTTTCTTTGAACCTCTTTCTCTGCTCGTATGCATCGCTGCTTTGCTTCTTTCTGCCATACTCTCAAAGAATCAAACATGGACTGCCTACTCCTCTTACCAAACAATTTGTCCTGCAGAAAATGTATCTTTGTTAATCAAATGAGCCAGTAAGTGGCCATTGCAACTCAGCATTGTCCCTCGTATATTTATTCCACAATGTGCTAAACATAATAGGGCCAATACCATGCTTGACATATATGTCAAAGTTCGGGGTACCCTCCCTCCGGAGGTACGGGTTGGCTCTCTTCCAACCGAGCATCAGTAGAACAAATTCAACATCCAAAACATCCTAACTTACTTAAACAAGACATCTTAACTGCATGTCAACTAACGTCATCACTGTGGAGGAGGCCGCCTCTGTCATTTCTTTATACTATGCAGTGAGGTTTTTCCTTCAGTCCGGTAACTGACCTCACACCTTTTCCAAGGAGTATAGACCCATTGCTCCTGGAAACGAGCATCGACTCACGGTCTGATTACTGTATCCATAGAGTCGCGCAATTCTGGTATATCAGGATGATACATTGGATAGACTTCCCTCATGGGGTGCTGCGTTCCTAGCATTGGAACCTTCTGAAGTAACCTGCCTCGGAAACCCACCAACGTAGTCACATTGCTGAAAACCTCATTCGGGGCCATGTGTGTAACATATTCTCGGTCTCCTATGTCATTGATAACCTGCGGTGTGGTACCCGGAGAAAACACTGTTCCAACAATTCTATCAGTGTGGCCGACATGTGCTTAAGGGCATGCTGCTGTATAAAGGGCTCATAATCTCTCATCACACTCCACACATCCTCCAGACTGTAGATCAGGTACTGGGCTCATTGAGCTGCCTGATTCACCACCATCTGTTTCTCCTCAGTACACACAGCAGAGCGCATCAACACTTTCTCCATGCGGTCTTGCACTGCTGCCCAATTGGCTCCAGGAATTCCATGTGCAGGTATCTCAGTATTCAACGGTGTTTGTGGTGTTAAACTCGCAGGGGAAAGGGTAGATGCAGAGACAGGCAACATCATGTAGGGGGACAGAGTTGTAGGTGTAAACGGAAGCAAAGTGAATGAGGTGGAGCCAAGAGATGGGGCAGTAGAGTGAAGAGACAGGACATGGGAAGTGACAGTGTCCGCTCCTGTGGCTGATGGGAATATGAGGGAGGCAAGTGGGGCTGGGGCTGAGGTCGCAGAAACAAATGGGACTGGGGCCGAGGCAGCAGTACCAGAAGCATCAGAGGGAGCAGCCCCGGAGGTTGGGGACGGAGATATGGAGACCGTATGATATATCTGATGTGGGGCATAGGGTGGTGGGGGGCGGGAGTCCAAGAACTAATCAACCAGCTCATCTCCTTCCTCCCTGGCAACATAACTTTTGTCAGTCTGCAGCCTAAACTTCCTATCTGTGCACTCTATACCTTTTGTCTGTCTTTTCCCTTTCGTAGGCTACTGCCTTCTGTGTAATAGTTTGTGTCTGCTTTCTTTGAACCTCTTTCTCTGCTCGCATGCGTCGCTGCTTTGCTCCTTTCTGCCATACTCTCAAAGAATCAAACATGGACTGCCTACTCCTCTTACCAAACAATTTGTCCTGCAGAAAATGTATCTTTATTAATCAAATGAGCCATTGCAACTCAGCATTGTCCCTCGTATATTTATTCCACAATGTGCTAAACATAATAGGGCCAATACCATGCTTGACATATGTGTCAAAGTTCGGGGTACCCCCCCTCCGGAGGTACGGGTTGGCTCTCTTCTAACCGACTTACTTAAACAAGACATCTTAATATAAGACTTAATATAAGACACATGCACTGTCCCTAACGGACAACAGCACCAACAACAGCAGTAAAGGAAAAAATAAAATCACTCACAACTCAAAACCAACTATCCGGAGAATACATTCGCTACTCACTCAACCAAGCATTTCACTAGTACCATCACCGGTTCCAGCCCACAGGCCCCATAGCACCGTGACACGCAAACAAATCACACATCAGCCCAGAGGCTGCCTCACATTCAGAACAACAGTCAAAAGACTGTACCAAGTTCAAGAGGACAGGCCTTAGCCTCAGACCTTTTTCAAAACGCAAGCCGAATTACCAATTGGTCTGTCAGACTACTCGCAAACACTCTGTGTCCTTTAGAAGGGTCCGCAAACCCACCAAGTACAAACCAAGACGGTATTAAAACCATACCAAGACATAGCCCGTCGACTTGTGCCGTTCAAGCAAGGCAGTTCAGAAACTGCAAACAAGACAGTCCGGAGACTGTATCAAGACTCATGCCAACCAAGAATGGTGCCATTTTCCCAAGAACCAAGTCACTCACCTGGTGCACTCAGGTTGAGTCAAGTTATTCTCCTCTGCCGACTCTTCAGACCAAACGGTCAACTCCAAGGTTTCACCTTCTCAGGACCCCAGACGGTGACCACTAGCTGAGGATCCACCTGATCGGAAGGAAGGGGCAGCTGCGAGAACCAAGCTCGGTCTTATGGATGTGGGGCTCCGATCTGCCCAATCGACCAGACACCACCCCAGCCCCGACAACCAAATTACAGGTGAGGGGGCCACACTTCCTGGGGTCCCTGTTCGGGCGCCAACTGAAGGATGGGGCCCACTAGGGCCACACGGGTTATATACAACCACCTGCTATGCCTTCTGAAATGAAGAGTCAGTAAGACAGTAGAGAATTTGAACTTACTTTATTCGACATGTACTCAAGCCTTCACCCTAAGATGTCTGTTGAGGGGATTGGTGCCCCAGGGTATGCTAGTACATAATAAGCCCCTTTGGTGATTTTGGCCATGCGTCTAATCGAAAGTTACCGGCTGGAGCCGGGCATGAACAAAGGAGCTACAGAAAGATGAGCCAGCACCTGCCAAAGGGGTGCACTATAAGTACTCAAGGCCACTGTGCCAAGACTCAGCATCTCCTAACGTGGGAGCAGAGCTACATGTAGAGATTTGAATGTGCAAACAGAATAACAGTTCATTAGCAATTCGAGTTACAGCCTTGAACAGGGGAAAAATAATAACAAATTACAGTGTTCTGCTGAGGCAAGCGAGTTGGAAAATAAGACCTCATACGAACACAGTCTAAGCAGTCTTCCAGTGATTGCAAAATACAAAATGGAGTCACACTAGCTAACTGAAGCTTACATGTGGCGTGGATAACTCAGTGGGTTACATAACATGAATACAAATGGCATCTATTTAGCCACACATTGCTAACCTAATATAGCATAACTAGGCCTGGGCAGTGAACTTCGCTTTGCTCACGGAGTTTGCAGAGATTTCTGCACTCCACACTCCGCAAAGCTCGCGGAGTGCAGAAAACTCTGCTTCACGCTGTGCAGGGGAGTTTTTTCCCCGCTCACTATCGCGAACGGTAAGTTCGAGATCGCGAATGGTAAGTTCGCGAGCTGCCGCTCGGGCAGAATTTTTACCCTAGCTGCAGGAATACCAACACAAACTGCAGTTCGCACTGCGCTCCGCCACTCGCAGATCTTCGCAGATGTTTTTAATAACTTTGCGGAGTTTTGATATGCAGAACTACGCCCAGGCCTAAGATTAACGAGTGCATGATGGGAAGGGGGAATTTCAAATCTAACACTACTCCCCGTCAAACTCTGGAAATTGGACCTACAGACCT
Source organism: Triturus cristatus (assembly GCF_964204655.1). Lineage (NCBI taxonomy): Eukaryota > Metazoa > Chordata > Amphibia > Caudata > Salamandridae > Triturus > Triturus cristatus. The sequence continues at coordinate 214,497,212 of NC_140585.1, read as the reverse complement.
TTTCATGGGACGAACCTGGATGGCTAGGCCAGCTCGCGGTTGAAGGCAGGCGGCTTGGCTGACCAGGTTGAGTGGGTCCCCCTAAGTAGCTGTTTTTTTCAAAGTTGCTCCAATGTTCTCCAAACTCCTGGAACTTCTTCCTGACGTTCCCCAAGGGGTCCCAAAGTGTCTCAAACACATTCCAAGGGTCTGGAAGCTCCAAGGTCCTTGAAAGTTGAGGACTTCAGTTCCCACAATCCATTTGGACAAAACCCTTACAAATCCCTGTCCCCTCCTCTGTTTTCAGAACGTGAAACCGGATCAGCACTGTCTCTTTAAGGCTGCATCCTCAACAGACTCCTTCTCCATTCACGTGACTAGGTCAGGTGACCTGGTCGATTTCAAAGCGGAAGAAGGAGGAAATATTCAGCGTTCGGGTGAAGCATCAGGAGTGCAGAAAACGGAACCGAGGGAAGATGGACCGTGTGTGCAGACCATCTTTGTGACCCCTGGGTTGGGAGACATTCATCGACGAGGAGAAGCCCATACCGGAAGAGGAATGTCGGAACCCTCCCCGAGAAGAAGACGCAGAGAGAGAGCCGTACCCCATCCGGCGACGTGCAGACATGAGCTGCGGCACAGGAGGGTCGTGGCTTCACAAAGTACGGGGACACCTGGAGGCAGTGTGGAGCAGGGCGGCTGGGGACGCTAAAGAAGGGGTGTCAGGAGGGAAAGAGACCCAAGGATGCGCTCCTCCGTACTAGCCACATACTGCACATAAACAATGCTGTTACTGAAAGCTGCGAGCAAAAACACTGGTGTTAGGTCATGTTGCTACCTCCTGTCACTCCCTTCCCCTGGAGTATTTCTTTCAAAACGAAACCATTTTCTTACGGGGTGTATTTTTTTATCTACAGCGAGACCATTACCCCTGACAGCCCTGAACAGAGAGACAAGGCAGAAGTCTCCCCACTCTCTGATCGAAGAGAGAGAAGACGCCTGATCACGACAAAGGCTTCATACAATCACCGTATATAAAAGTTATAAACCCCTACTTGTAATTGAGGAAATGAAGAGATGTGCACTAACTCTATCATCGTGTCCCAGTCTGCTTCTCCACCGTGCCACAGCACCCCAACCGCGAATGACCAAAAACCTTTAGCAAGGCCAGACCAGCCTTTTTGCAATGTTTCAACAGCCGGAACAAGCTTGGCATCTCGTGAAGCAAGCCCCCAATTAGCGACAGCCACAGCAGCCCTGCAACCGATGGATCTAGTTCCACTTCAACTAGAATCTGGACAAGAGCCTGGTGCTGGGGGCACCCATGGCCGCAATAAGCGGCCTCAAGCAGGACACTCTACAACCAAACAATGAAGCCAAAGCTCAGGATCAATTTCGGCAGTGCCCGCCCCACAAAGGGCAAAGCGGCCCTAACACCAGGCTCACCAATAGTGGTCCAAGAGGTCATTCTCACCCCAAGGTATCCCAGTACTGGACAGCACGACAGCTCGAATAGGAGCAATATACTCTGCCTCTTTAAACATCTGGCCACCCTAGAACAGATACAAATGGGTGACAAAGAATGGATGAAATTCCTGAGCATGAATGAGGACACACACGGCGACTCAATAGTGGTGGGTTTGAAACGCATAAAAATACAACAAGCCATTGTGAACAACTCTACACAACTTGCAGAGTGGGGCATTGATGTCCAGACGCTGCCGTATCTAAAACACCTATGTTTTGGCACCGGATAACAGGGGAAAGGCCCCACAAGGGTCCCATAATTTTGAACAAACCTTTTATAATACCCTGTCAGTCCAAGAAATGCACTGGCCTGAGTCCGGGTAACAGGAGGTGTCCAATCCAAAATAGTGTGGCTTTTAGCTTTGAGAGGCTGTACATGGCTCCCACTTACCAGGTGGCCCAGTTACACCACAGAACTCTACCTATTTGGTACTTACTTGCCTTAATAGTAAGGCCTGCCTGCTTCATGGCCTGAAGCACTTCCCTTATGTGGCTTAAGTGATCCCCCCAGGTAGAACTGTATAGAGCAATATCATCCAGGTAAGCTGCACTGAACTGTTCCAACCCAGACAAGACCCATTTCACCAACCTTTGGAAGGTGGCAGGTGCATTCTTTAAGCCAAAGGGCATTACCTTAAACTGATAATGCCCCTCTGGTGTGGAGAATGCTGACCTCTCCTTTGCTCCATCAGGGAGGGCAATCTGCCAGTAACCTGAAGTCAAATCAAAAGTACTCAGGTACTTAGCAGCCCCTAACCTGTCAATGAGCTCATGAGCTCTAGGTATAGGGTGAGCGTTAGACTTTGTGACTGCATTCAATCATCTGTAGTCCACACAGAACCGTAACTCCTTGGGTCTCCTCTGAGGATTAGGTTTAGTTACCAGCACCACTGGACTGGCCCATGGACTCTCGGACGGTTCAATTACCCCCAGTTCCATTATCTTAGCAACCTCAGCTTTAATGCTAGCTCTGACATGATCAGACAGGATGTACAGTTTAGTTTTTGACAGGTAAGCTGTCACCAGTGTCAATGTGGTGCACGCACCACTCAGTGATGCCTGGGGTCAAAGTGAACAGGCCAGCAAACTGCTCCAGCATGATCTTACAGTCTCTGTGCTGCTGGTCTGTCAACTTGGGAGAGATTATCACCCCCTCCACTGACCCATCTTGCACATTAGTGGAGAGGAGGTCGGGCACTGGCTCAGTTTCCTCCTCCGCACCCTCATCAGTGACCATTAACATGTTCATATCTGCCCTGCCATGGTTGGGTTTTATCCTATAAGGGTTCCTGGGGGTGCCAAAGTCAGCCACATAGGTAACCTCACCCTTCTTTTCTAAGATTGGATAGGGCCCACTCCTCTTGTCATGGAGGGCCCTGGGGACCACAGGCTCGAACACCCACACCAGTTGTCCTGGATCATACTCAGGCATAGTAGCCTTCTGATCATACCAGTGCTTCATGAGTTCCTGGTTGGCCTCCAGTTTCCTGTTTTCCTTGTACATGTACTCTGCCATTCTGGATCTCAGGCCTAGCTCCATAGTCAAGCACATTGTCCTTTGCCTCTTTAAGAGGCTTCTCTAAAGATTCTCTCAGCAGGCTCAATGGCCCCCTCACAGGGTGTCCAAACAACAACTAAAAGGGACTGAAACCACCCCCTTTCTGTGGCACCTCCCTGTAGGTAAACAGTAAGCATCGGAGGAGAACATCCCATCTCCTCCTGAGTTTCTCTGACAACCCATTTATCATGGTCTTCAGGGTTTTGTTGAATATCTCAACAAGACCATTTGCCTGTGGGTGATAGGGGGTGATAAACTTGTAGTTGACACCACACTCATCCCACATAGTAGTCAAATAGCTGGACAGGAAGCTTGTGCCCCTATCTGACACCACCTCTTTTAGAAAACTGACTCTGGTGAACACACCAAGCAGTGCTCTAGCCAGTGCAGGAGCACCAATGGTTCTAAGAGGGATTGTTTCAGGGTACCTAGTGCCATGGTCCACTACCACTAAGATATACTTATTCCCTGATGCAGTAGGTGGGTCCAGGGGACCAACAATGTCCATCCCCACCCTTTCAAAAGGAACCACAACCACTGGAAGTGGTGTTAGGGGAGCCTTTGTCTTGCCTCCTGCCTTGCCACTGGCCTGACAGGGGACACAGGAGCTGAAAAACTCCTTTACCTTTTCAGACTTATTGGGCCAGTAGAAATGGTTCACCAACATGTTCCATGTCTTTGTCTGTACCAAATGTCCTGCCAAAGGGATATCATGACCCAAATTCAGGATGAACTCTCTGTACTTCTGGGGCACCACCAACCTCCTGGTGGCCCCCTCCTTGAGGTTTCTGGCCTCAGTATAAAGCAGACCATCTTCCCAGTAGAGCTTGTGAAACCCACTGTCATCCCCCTTCTCTTGCTTAGAAGCAATCCGCCTCAAGCTCTCAAGGGTGGGACAATCTCTCTGTCCCTTACTGAACTCCTCTCTGGAGGGTCCACCTGCTCCTGTCAACTCTGCCAAATCTGATAGCTCTGGCAGGGATGGAGTCCCTCCCTTAGAGGCCAGATCATCCCAATCAGGGTTAGATTCTCCATGCACCTCTGGAGTTCCCTGGGCTGGCTCACTAGGCCCAGTACCCTTGTCCTTGGATGCTTGGCCCTTTTTTCCAGGGTCCAAGTGACCAGCCCCTCCCTTTTGGCTAGTCTGTGACCTAGTCACAGTACGTACCCACTCAAAAGTTTTGTTCCAAGGCAATTTAGAGGATTTTTATAATCTTAATTCACTTTACTGAAAGGTGTTCTTTTAAACACAAGTTGTCATCCGCGCCGCTGAGCCCCAAATGTTGAAACGTGGTATATTGGTAGGGGCAAATGTAGGTCTGCCTCTGGCAATAAGGCCACTAACAAAGTCAAGGGCTCAGAATCAGTCCTAAATAATTATTCCCATGCTCTACCCTTGGTAGCTTGGATGCGAGCAGGCATGCTTAACTTCAAAGACTGGTATGTAAAGCACTTAAAAACACCAATTCAGTAAATAATTAAGACACAATGCATAATAAAAATCCAACACCAATTTATGAAAATAGGAAATATGTTTATCCGTAAAATGACAATAAAACGGCAAAAACCCAATGTAGGGAACTGGAGATAGGATTTTTTAAAGATGTATCACTTTATAGCACTTAGAAACATATAGCACCATATTAGGACAACTGAAGGACAGGCCCTCTAGGGCCACGCGGGTTCTTACTACCACCTGCAATGCCTTCCAAAAATGGAAAAGAGTCGGTCAGACAGTAGAGAATGAAAGCTTACATTTATTCAGTTATATACTCTGCAGAGGAGCAAAGTCAGACTTTCACCCTAAGATGTCTGCCAAGTGTTGTTTATCCTGGAACTGGAACCACTGCTGCACAGACTCCGTTCTTTCTCAAGCTGTAAGGGGATAACGTGAGGCTGTGCGTCTCACACTGTTTTAGCTTATGCAGATGATCTCATTCTTTATATCAAAGACATGGATACAGACCCTCATCCAATGCCCTCCATCTGTGTGTCATTCCAAGAACTTTCTGGCCTGGCTTTTAATGCTGCCAAGTCGTATGCCTATTTCTTTGATAGCTCTGTGAGGAGCGGTCAATTTCCGTTCGGCCCCTGGACCTTTCACATAGCGCCTGATACTTTTAAATATCTCGGAATACAGATCTACCGCGATGCCACGGATCTCCTAGATGGCAACCTAACACGAGCGATTACTGCTCTCAAATCTCAGATCCACTTCTGGATCTCGCTGCCCTTATCGGTGGCAGGCCGAGTAGCTATCACTAAAATGGTGCTACTGCCGAGGCTACTTTATTACTTCACCAATCTACCTACACTTGTACCCTCAAGGATTTTTAAAGTATTGAACTCTTTATTGATAAAACTAGTCTGGGGCACAGGGCGTAGACGCATCAGCCTGGCGAAACTACAATTAACCACGAAATAAGGGGGGATGAGAGTACCGGATTTGGGCGCATATTGGTGCTAGCCAACTGCAGTGGCTGGCATATTGGCTTGCAGGACGTAATTTACAAAAATTGGATATGTCACTGCGGGATAGGGACAACGGGGTCATCCACAGGCTCTTACTACCTCAGGCTTTCCTACCGACATCGACACCCCACTTACTCAGGATAGCCATAACTTACTGGAGGAGTGCAGTGAAGTACACTGGACGAACGCCACCGTATGCTCCCACGATTCCGCTGCTAGGTGTCCCCACACAAACGGGACTGGTCACTAACCGTGCTCTACAGGCATGGGCTGATGGGGGCATTACCACAATAGGAGAGTTCTTTTCTGAGGGTGTATTAATGACACATGCAATTTTTATACGTGTACATGGTGCCCCGATACACTGTTCCTCCTGCATGCACATATATCCAGATATATACGCACTACATGGTCACCAGAGGATACTGAACCAACCACGAACACGCTACTTACCATGCAGTACCTAACGGGACATGGGGCGCGCCTGACAAAATGGTTGACACACGGGATTCGGACTGAAACGACGATCCTATTACGACCATTGCACGAAAAATGGGAAGTGGATGTGGGCTGCGAATTTACAAACAAGAAATGGGACACTATACTGGGATACCCCAAAAAGGTGTCTTGCAACGCTAAATTTAAATTTATTCAAGTGATGTTACTCCAGAGAGCTTATTTAACCCCACGCAGATTGGGTACTATGATTCCAGGAGCAAGTGATACCTGCCCGCGCTGCTATGCACCCAACACGGGGCTGATACACATGGTATGGGACTGCCCTAGGCTGGGACACTACTGGACGACGGTATGCAAAATAATTACGGATATAGCACTGGTGCGTCATAACGACACATTGGAATACTGTATACTGGGACTAGGGCCCCGTGTAAAGAAGGCTAATCCCACTAATCGATTTGCTAATCTTGCGCTTCTTCTAGCTAAAAGAGCCATAACCACACGATGGAAAGCCGCTAGGGCTCCGTCCCTATAGGAGTGGCATATGGAAGTAATGAGATGGGGTAGAGTGGAGGGGGTTGAACTAACGAGAAAGGAGTATAGAGGCCTACGGAAAACACTGATATCGATGAGCTGGAATGCAATGATGGAGGAATATGCAGCGATAGATATATTATCATACTAAGGAATCACAACACCATCAGTTGGGATCGTAGACCACTGACATGGGAAACACAAGCTCCTTACAGCATCAGTGGGAGTTAATATTTAATATAGCAGGAATGCAAAGTACACCTAGGTCAGACTGTGGAACAGAGATATACACAAATTTCAGATTTGGACATGCATAAGTGTTACTATAGACACTCGTTGCCAAGCTTATGGGGAAAGGGAGGGTTGGGTAAGTTTTTGTTAGGATGATATAGATGTGATAGGACATGATAGATTTGGTTACCCATGATATATTTTGCTGGACTTCAGAGGTAGGCGAGAATGCTGTGAGCTATTCGTAATGGCCTACCAGTAGAGACTCATTCAACGGTTCAGGACTTGTATTCAATGACATATGGGGACTCTCATAGACCCTCTGCAATGTGAATGTATACTCTTCTAATTTGGTTGTAAACATATGTAACTATGCCATGTATCAGTATGTTCATGTCTCATTCTACGATGTCTAGATCATTGCTGTGAAAATCAATAAAACATTTTTTTTTTTTTAAATGTCTGCCAAGGGGATTGACTACCCAGGGTATGGTAATACATAATAAACCGTTCTGGAGACTTCAGTCATGCCTCTGATGGAAAATCACCAACTTGAGCTGGGCATGAACAAAGGAGGTACACAGAGATGGGCTAGCACCTGCCAGAGGGGTGCACTATTAGTATTTCAAGGCCACTGTGCAGAGTCTCAGCATCTCCTAACGTGGGAGCAGAACTACATGCAGAGATTTGAATGTGCAAACAGAATACCAGGTCATTAGCAAGTCTCGTTACAGCCTTGAACAAATGAGGATAATAACGAAGTACAGTTTTCTGCGGAGGCAAGCAAGTTAGGGAAGTAAGGAAGTAGAGGACAGTCTAAGCAGTCTTCTAGTGGTTACGAAATACAAAATAGAGTCACAGGGGCTAACTAAAGCCTACATGCAGCGACAATAACGCAGTGCATAACGTAAATACAAATAGCATCTGTTTTAGCCACACATTGCTAACTTAACACAACATAATGAGTGCACTGTGGGTAAGGGAATTTCAAATCTAACACATCTGGTCACGATGGACCGGCTCAAAGTCAAAGTTTCAGGCCGACCGCGATGGAGCCCTGATCAGCTACCCCTCGTGGTAGGTCCAGGTCACAGTTTTTACCTTCGGACTTAGAAACTTTTCTGGAGCTCGATGCTCTATACCAGGTCGGATTCGGTGAGGGTTCGCCTGTCTCAGATTTCTTCTACTCCCAGTCAAACTCTGAAAGTCCGACGTACGGAGCTTTTAGCGGGATGAACCTGGATGGCTTGGCCGGCTCGAGGTTGAAGGCAGGTGGCTTGGCTGACCAGGTTGAGTCAGTCCCCCTATGGAGCTTTTATTCAAAGTTGCTCCAAAGTTCTCCAAACTCCTGGAACTTCTTCCGGAAGTTCCTCAGGGTGTCTCAAAGTGTCTCAAACTCACTCCAAGTGTCTGGAAGCTCCAAGATGGTCCTTGAAAGTTGAGGACTTCAGTATCCAGAATCTACTTGGACAAAACCCTTACAACTCCACTGGTAGTTCCACAGGTTGAGGATCCTTAGTGGTGATGTTCCAGGTGAGCTCTGTTAACCAGTAACTTGCAGGGAGTCCACTATTTAGTTATTTTACAGTAAGGTAATTCACAGGGCTGTAGTTTCAGCTGGTGCAGTCTTCAGGGGGCAGGCCTTAGAATGTTCACCCCAACTTCTCAGCATGGCAACGTCTTGCTTTCTTAAGTTTCCAGCAACAAATCTGAGGGGCTCTGCCCCTCTCCGATACTTAATCCAAGTTCTCTGAGTCAAGCAGGAGGTCACTCCTGACCAATGGGATCAGGGCAACTCCCCAAGGATATGACCACAGTCAAGCAGGAGGTCACTCCTGACCAATGGGATCAGGGCAACTCCCCAAGGATATGACCACATCCTGTAGAGTGTGGCATTAGTTTGTCCCAGAGTGCACCAAATCTTCCAGATTCATAATGGTTTTCCAGCAGGGAGGGAAGAGCTGGCTAAACACAACCCTAGGATGGCTACTTTCCATAGCCTCTCCCCCCTTGCATCTGCTCCTTCTTTCCTTAATCCTAGCTCTGGCTTTGGGTCAAGAGAGTAGAGTTGTAAATGGCACTGAGGCCGTCCCCTTCCCTTTGAAGACCATGGTTTACGACTCCTCCCCCTGCTCTGGCATTCCTGTGTAGCAGCATACTGCCCTCCCAGCAGAGCTGGTTAACCCCAGAGGCTCTTTATCACCTCTTCAAGGCAGCCTGGCTAATCCACTTAACTCTAACCAATCAGGACAGACCACTGGAAGGCTGAACTACGACTTAGAAACAAGAGATTCGTATAACTTCTTGTCTGTACATTTTAGGAGAAATTCAACAATATGATATTGTTGGATTTATCTCTACCATTCTGGTAAGTCTTTGAATGGAAGTTCTATCATTCTCCTATCAGGAGTTATTAGTTAATATCTTCTTGCCATGTTAACCTTTGTGGCATGGGATTTACACTGGTACATGGACTTGGGCCATTTTTCCAGCACCAAGACTTACAAAAACATATTTTGTAAGTACTTTGCTTATATCTACAGGACCCCCACCCCATGGAACAAATAGGGGAGACTTTTGGGGTTCTGAATCTGTAGAGATATTTCAGATCCTCCCTCCAGAGTGCTCCTAGCATCAAATTCGAATTTGGGTAGCACTTTATCACAATGTGGGGAGTGAAATTTGAAATTTCATTTAACCCAGGGCATATGAAACTCATTTTATAAGGGTCTTCCTTATAAATACCTGACCCCCCCACCCCCACCCCTGGGACACCTAGGGGAGACCCTGGGGGTTCCTAATATGCCAAAACATTGTAGGTTATCAATTTGTAAGTACCCCAAACACTAAACTCGAGCTTGGGCACAATTTACTTTTTAAAAGCAGTCCTGACACCCAGGGCTGCTTTTAAACTGACCTCAGGCTTCAGCAGTGCACACATGCAAGTGCAGAAAAGCTGCTGGCCTCTAAACTGCCAAGCACTATTTATGCTAGGGACTGATAGGTAGTTTCAATCCCCCTGCCCTAATATGTACTAGGGCCCTAGGGGGTAGGTTGTGCCAATCACAGGAGTACCCCATACCATACTGTACCCTAGTGTATGCAGGTGTTTTCACTGTATTCTGAAGGTGTCTCTTTAAGCATAGCACTGGCCTTGGGCCTGGTTAGACAGAGTCCAGGACCAGTCAGAGTCAGTTACCACCAGTACCATACAGCAAAATGTTGTATGTGAAATTTGTTGGCCAGTCTCAGGTTCTGAACTTAATCCACCTGCTTTATGGCCCCCAAATAAACCCATAGAAAGATACTAACACCGGTCAGTCCCCCTGAGAATCACTGACACCTTGCAGCTGGCATATATGCAGCAGTAAACCAGTCAGCTCATAGACAGAGGGAGGCATATGGGTGTCTTACAACATTCACTGCTTCAAATAAACTCAAACACATCACTGCATCTGTACTGACCATGATTTCTTAGTAGGTGGAAGGGCATATGTCCACAGACTCAGTGTTCAGTAGCTTGACCATGCTGCTTGAGAGGCAAGACGTGAGCTTATTGAAAATGGTACACTTGAACTTCCTTCACAGCACCATATACTACCTCAACATCACACTCCCCAGAGTCCCCATGGAAAGAAAGTAGGAAATTGGCCCAAATGACACACCTTCAGGGCCCCCGAGGTTAGGCTATCTCAAGAAGAAGGAATAAAGTATGATTTTGTTTTCATCCTTTTTTGAAGTACGATGGAGCAGGTCTTGCTGCTGCAGTTTCTGGTCTTTCAGTTGTATGTTTAGACCTACCAGCATTGCCAGACACTTCATGGACCTTATTTTCACCAACTTCGACAACATCAGATTTAAGAAGGTCACACCAGTCTCCTGGGCAGGCCATGCTCTTGTTAAGTTCTGCATTCTGGTTACAGTACAACACATATGTATCATAACATAAACATGTGCATTTGCAAAGCACACGTTCACCCCTAACGGGGTATCTTGGCACTGAATAACGGATGTTTATTGTATCCCAACTCAATGGTACTCATTTTATCGACCTCGGATGGATGAAAGGCTGAGTGAACCCGTCGGTATTTGAACCTGTGACCATGAGGTCGAACACAGGCCCCTGCAGTGGATGCATTAGTCCACCGAGCCACCAGACCCGGCATCACCACCAGACCAGCCATCCAAACCTGGAACAGCATCACTGACCCATAGCCATCAAGAATTTCAACAATTTGATCACCTCCTGTGCTGACTCCCTGGCACGAGCACAGCCATACAACAAGATATAGATCCCAGGCAAGTTGGTACATGGAGGAACACAAGATGATGACCCACCACTGCAAACAACTGGAGCGCAAATGGAGAATGAAACAATTGAGAAAGGAGGATGTTCAAATCTGCCCTGAGACACTACAACCAAATGATGCAGACCACCAAATGTGCCATGTTGGCGGACCACATTGATTCCATCTCAGAAGTACCATTTTGGAGGATTTCATTTCACTAGCTGCCTCCTCCAACACAATCAACCCTTTGTAGGAACTCTGCAACAATCTTTCTCTGTTTTTCAGCAACAAAAAACACACCATTTAGAGCAATTTCAGCCATCAACTGAAACCGCCAGAACTCTCCAAATGCCACTTGATCTCAACCAAAGACCCAATGCCAAGCACATGGACAATCATTATCCTAGCAGAAACTGCTGTCACCATGAATTCCATCCACTCAGGCGCAGAATCGGACACCTGCCCCCACCACGTGTACTCCAAAGGACTGCAGCCCATCAGCACTATGCTCAGACCCATTCTGAAGCTCCATACATACACGGGGGTATGCTCCATACATACACGGGGGTACGCTCCATACATACATGGGGGTACGCTCCGTACATACGGGGGTGGGGGTACGCTCCATACATACACGGGGGGTACGCTCCCTACATACACGGGGGGTACGCTTCATACATACACGGGGGGGTACGCTCCGTGCATACGGGGGTGGGGGTATGCTCCATACATACACGGAGGGGTACGCTCCATACATACACGGGGGGTACGCTCCATACATACATGGGGGGGTATGCTCCGTACATACAGGGGTGGGGGTACGGTCCATACATACATGGGGGGTACGCTCCATACATACACGGAGGGTACGCTCCATACATACACGGGGGTATGCTCCATACATACACGGGGGGTACGCTCCATACATACACGGGGGTACGCTCCATATATACACGGGGGTACGCGCCGTACATACGGGGGTGGGGGCACGCGCCGTACATACGGGGTGGGGGTACACGCCGTACATACGGGAGGGGTCTGGGGGGGTGTTCGGCGCGTAAGCGGGCACATGTTGGGACGTCTCCATGGTTGCCATTGATGTTCGCTCCGTACGGTGTTTTTTCCATACGGATGTACATTCGGACGGACGGGACGGATCGTACTTGCGCGCTCAGACTTCAGTTTTCAGATTCATACGTAAAACTGTCCGGGGACGTGTCGGACACTTTTCCCGACCCGAGGACGTGTCGGGGAATTTTCCCACTGCGATTCGTATGGACTTTTTCACATACGGATCGTACTTGCCAGTTTGTATGTATGTATGTATGTATAATTATTTGTAGAGCGCACTGTAACCCTACGGGCATCCTGGCGCTATAGACATAATGCAGGGAAGCAACAGAATGGGAAGCAACAGAATGGGGGGAGCAAGAAGAAAGTTAGACTCTGGGGAAAAGCCAGGTCTTGAGCCGTCCACGGAAAAGAGTCAGATCCTGAACCTGTCGTAGCTCCGAGGGAAGACCATTCCAGAGTCGAGCAGCCGCGGAGCTAAAAGCTCTGCCTCCCAAAGTAACTCTCTTTGTCTTGGGAATCAAGGCCTGCCTAGCTGAAGAAGAGCGCAAAGTGCGCGAGGGGACATACCATCCAAAACGACTTTGCAGTGGTATAGGCCAAGGCCATGAAGAGCTTTAAAGGCTACACACAGGGATTTAAACATAATCCTCTGTTGCACAGGCAGCCAGTGAAGCTCAGCCAGAGCCTTGGTGCTGGATGAATAGCGCGGTCTTTGAAGGGCTAGTTTTGCGGCAGCTGCCTGGATGCGTTGAAGCCTCCGGATCAGATAAGCCGGGGACGCAAGCAACAAGGCGTTACAATAGTCCAGACGACTAAGAATGGTGCAACGAACTACTGTGCCTCGCACATGGGGGGGCAGAAGAGATAGGATCCTGCGGAGGCCTCTCATAATCATATAACGGGACTTGTACGATTCGTACGGAAAAAAATCCGGATACGATTCGTACGGGGAAAATTTTTAACGGATCGGAATCGGCACCCTAGTGTCCAACAGAGCTAGGACCGACAGCCACCTCCGCCACCCACACCAAGAACCTCGGGACTAATCAACAGCAAACTCAACATGACCGCCCAGGTCAATGTCGTTAGCATGCCATGCTCTTATACCCTGAAGTTGCTGAGGAAAATTTTCAAATGGCTCTCAACTAACACTCAGAAAAAAGTCAAACACGCCCCGGTCACAGGCAAACTGAACTCCGGAAACACCCTCTCTACCACCATCAACAAAAAACTCAACAGAAGGCTTCTGGCCAGTAAGAAATCAGGGACAAAAATCACTCTCAACCTCCCAAACCACACTCATACCTCATCACACCACACCTGAATGAACTCCACTGACTCCCCATATAAAAAACAAGCACAATTCAAACTCCCAAACCACACTTTCAAGGCACAACATAACACGGACCAGCATACCTCAACAATCATATCTGTTTTCACAAACCTTCCAGACATCTTCGCTCACCTGGACTACTACTTGCAAGCATCTACTGTTAGAAATTGGGGTCTCTAGTTGGTAAGGGTTTACACCCTTGTCCAAGTAGGGACCCTTCTTCTTAGTCAGGGTAAGGGGGATACACTCCTAAAATAACCCCTGCTCACCCCCTCGGTATCTTGGCACGAGCGAACAGGCTTATCTCAGCGGCAGTGTGTGAAACATTTGTGAACACATACAGTAATACAGTGAAAACATTACAAATGGACACCACACCAGTTTAGAAAAATAAGTAATCTTTATCTAAACCAAAACAAGACCAAACCAGCAAAAATCCACAATGCAGTGCTAAAAATATGATTGTTAAAAGGTAGACACAGTTCTGTTCTAAGAAAATGTTGGATGCGACACTTTTACACAAAGTACCTTGGATACGTCGAAAAAAGCAAGCAAAAAGGGTCACAGGAAAGGTGATTCTTTGGGTCCTTAAACTCAGGGAAGCCGAAGCGTCTGTTCCTTGCTTCGGGGTAGGTGATGCGTTGGTTCCTTACTGCTGCGCTGGGGAGGTGATGCGTTGGTTCCTTACCGGAGAGGAGAAGATGTGTTGGTTTCTTGCTGTGTGGGGTGGTGATGCATCGGTTTCTTAGGGTCCCCCAATAATGCAACAGACTTGATGCTTCGATGCGAAGCGTGACAATCCGGTACAATGCAACGCATGAAGACCCGGGATGTGCTGCGATGATTTCAGCTGCATGCCCTCGATGCATCGATTCTTCCACAACCGGGCCTGCGTCAAAATCAGTTCTGTGATCACGGATATAAAAGACCTGTGCACAGAATTCTTCGCACAGCAGACACGTCTGCCATGAATAGGTGCTGTGTCGATTCTTCAACGGTGGTGATGTGTCATAAAATTCTTCTCACACCACTGCAATTCGTCTGAAACAGGCGATGCATCAATTTTTTTTTTTAAACATCTTTTTATTTAACAAAGATAGGGCAAAACATATTTATACCTGTGCACACATATTACAGTCGGTACAGTTTCTTATTATCATTGTACATATCTCTGTTACAGTTATTACATGATGGCTCCCATCTGACCTCCCTCCTATGCGGTTGCTGCTCCTTCCCTCTTCAGCTCAGATGTTCCTCACATGGCACCTCCGGTGGTTCGCAGATAAAACCCCTGTACTTATTCCAGGCTCCCCACACCCTCCCCCACTTCTGGGGACATCCCCGGTGAACATATGCAGCCTTCTCCGCCACCATGGCCTCGTCCATGTCCCCACACCAGTCACCAATCGTTGGTAAGCATCTGGACCCCCACAGTCTAGCTATATTCCTCCTGGCAACCATCATACCCAAAGTCGCCCAAACCTGTGCTGGGTGAGTTAGATCGTTAGTTTCCCATATATTTAATAAGCATCTTTTAGGCTCTGGTGCCACCGACACCTCTACTGTCTGTGAAATGGTCCTCATCACTGCCACCCAGTACATCATGATCTTCGGGCATTGCCATAGAGTGTGGTAAAACGTACCTTCCTCCCCGCACTCCCTCAGGCAATATGGATGGAGGGCATTTCCTATCTTATGCAAGGTTAATCTAGTGTAGTATACCCGGTGCAATATCTTCAGTTGTATTAGTCTTAATCTCGAGGGTATCGCCACGTCCCGGGGTGATGAGAGTGCTGCCTGCCAGTCTGTGTTGTCGAGTTCCCCTAGTTCCGCGGACCATTTATCATTCAGTGCCTGCGTTAGATCCGGTAGGTTATTAACTAACTTACGGTAGGTGAAAGAGGTGGCCTTTTTTATCATGTAATCAGTTAGAAGCCTGTCTTCTAAGGGGGATGCCTCTGGTAATTGGGTGTTTGGCGGAATAACCGCGTGTAACGCATGTCTAATCTGTATATACCTAAACCGTTCAGAGGGTGCGAGTTCGTATTTTTCTTATAGGTGCTCGAACGTAATCACCCCACCCTTAACCCACATGTCACCCACCGTTGAGATTCCTATTGCATTCCAGTTATTGAATCCCTTGCTTTTTCTGAGTCTCCCCAGCCGCCGTGTATCCCAGAGTGGGGTAAGCTGTGTGATCACCCCCTGCCATCCAAATTTTTTCTGTGCCGAGTACCATATGTCCACAGTGTGCGCCGTCGGGCCAATCAGTGGGTTAGCTCGTTTTTGATTGTATAAGGCCGCCATGAAACCTCCGTCTCCTAACACATATCTGTCCGCATGAAACGCAGGGTCGGTCTGCGGGGCGTGAATCCATTGATTGATGATTTTCAACTGTGCAGCCCAGTAGTATAGTTTTATGTTGGGAAACGCTATACTCCCATCATGAATGAATGAATGAATGGAAACTTGTAATCGCGCTACTTAGCCCGAAGGCATCAAGGCGCCTAAACAAAACAGTTCGAAAAAGAGGCAGATCGTATCTAAGCGTAGGCCTTGGCAAAAAGCCAGGTCTTAAGGGCCTTCCTAAAAGCCAGAGCCGATGGAAGAGATCTTATCTCCAAAGGCAGGGAATTCCACTGCCTGGGAGCAAGAGTTGAAAAAGCTCTACCTCCCCACCTAGCCTTACGTATCCTGGGCACTGAAAGCAGAAGTTTATTTGAAGACCGGAGAGTTCTGGGGGGCATGTAGGGGACCAGCAAATCCTTCATACCCCCGGACCGATTGGTTGCCAAGGCTCTATAAATCAAAGTCAGGGACTTAAAGGATATCCTGGACTCAATAGGGAGCCAATGCAAGGTCCTTCTTGCCTGATGAGTCTTGGCCCGTTTAGGCAGGTCCAGGACCAGTCTAGCGGCAGCATTCTGCACCATCTGTAGACGGGACACCAAGCCCTTATTGATGCCCAAATAAAGAGCATTGCAATAATCAAGTCTGGACCCAATCAATGCCAGGACAGTTTGTTTCCTGGCCTGGAAAGACAGATAGTGCCTGATCCTCCGTAAGATGTTTATCAGTCCCCAGCAGGTGGAGATGGTCCTGCTTACCTGTTGATCCATCCTCAAAAGGGGATCGATCAAAACGCCCAGATTTTTGGCCAGGGTCGACGGTGTAGGGCACACCCCCATAGAGGGCGGCCACCAATCAGCGGACCAGAAATCCTCCTTTCCCCCGAACACCAGAAACTCTGTCTTATCCCCATTGAATTTCAATGAATTACCCACCATCCATTGAGCGACTGCCTTCAAACAGTTTTTAAAATTGGAGGCAGCCAGGATAGTGGGTTGGGTAAAAGACAGCAGAATCTGTGTGTCGTCAGCATAGGAGATAACCTCCATCCCAAAAGATCTAATAAGCCTGGCCAGTGGGGTAACATAGATGTTAAAAAGGGTCGGACTTAAAGCCGACCCCTGAGGGACCCCACAAAGCACAGGAAGGGATGGAGACAGAAAATCCCCCAGCTTTACCCTCTGTTCCCTCTGATTAAGAAAGGATGTAAGCAGACTAAGTGCTGTGCCCTTGACCCCGATCTCCCTTAGCCTTGATGTTAATACTGAGGGAGACAGGGTATCAAAAGCAGCCGAGAGATCCAAGAGGATGAGGAGAGTAGTCAGTCCCTTATCAACCCTAGTGCGAATGGTGTCGAGCACGATAGTAAGGGCAGACTCGGTACTGTGTTCTCTCCTGAAGCCGTGCTGCGAGTGGTCCAGCTTATCATGGGCTTCCAGAAAATCAACAAGATGCTTATTTAGATGGATTTCCAGCATCTTGGCAGGAGCTGGAAGCAACGAGATAGGGCGGAAGTTCTTAAGCACACCCGGGTCAAGAGAGGTTTTTTTTAAAAGAGGCTTGACCACCGCTTTCTTCCACTGAAGGGGGAAGGTCCCTTCCTTAATTGCCCCATTCATCACACCCAATAATGGTGGAAGAAGACAGTCTTTACACTGTTTGAGGAGTTTAAGGGGGCAGGGGTCTAATGGGGAACCCGACCTAACCTTGGTCAAGAGGCCTTCGAGATCCAGTAGGGAAAGAGAGGGAAAACTAGACAAACTTCCAGAGGGCACCTCCTCAGATAAAGATGGCGGAACACAGTCTAAGGGGATAGATAGAGTCACCCTTTGTAGCTCCAGAGCTGAATAAATATCCACAATCTTGGTGTTGAAGAATTGTGCAATATCATTGCACAGCTGTTGTGAGCTCACCACCGGGTCTGGCATCTTTAGTGAGGTAAGCGTGTCCACGATTTTAAAAAGATCTTTAGGTGAGGAAAGTGAGGCAGTAAGAGAGGTAAAATATTCTTGTTTGGTTTTTATTACCTCCTTCTTATATAGCCTCAACATAGTTTTATGTCTGTCCCTCTCACACACATACCCACTGGACCGCCAACGACGCTCCTGTCGCCGTAATCCCTGCCTAAGTAATCTGAGTGGTTCCGAGAACCAAGGGGCAGATGGAGTTCTTCTGGCCGAATAGCACAAGATGGCCGGTGCAAGTTCGTCCAGGGCTAAAGTAACCCCGTTCTCCAACCTTTCGACCGCCGATGTAACCTCCTCCCCCGGGGCGATCAGAAGCCCTGCAATCTTGGGAACGAGTAGATTATTGGATAACTTTTTTAAGTTACGTCTTCGTTCAAACTTGGAAGGCATATTACCCCTATTACTGGACAGAGAGGTTGTAAGGACCAGAGGAATTGCATAATGGTCTGACCATGAAAGGGGGATAGGCAGTTCAGTGACCAACCGCATGTCGTTGGAGAAAACCCCATCCAGCGTATGGCCGGCCAAATGTGTGGGGCCTCTGACTAACTGTGTCAAACCGCACCCCGAGAAGGTATCCAAAAGAGACTGGGTTTCGGGCAACTCCACCTTCTCTAGATGAAAATTTACATCCCCCAGAACGGTGAGATGGTCACAACCGAAGTGTGGTTCTAGGACCTCCAGCATTTGACTACAGAAGTCTACTTTGCTCCCTGGGGGTCTGTAGATCAGGAGGCCCTTAAACGGCACTCCATAATCCCCATTAATGGAAAATTGGAGAGCCTGAAAGGACTCCTGATGATCATCTAGGGGAATGATGTGACAGGTCAGATGGTCCCTGTGCAGGATGCCAATCCCTCCCCCCATCCGGCCCGTTCTGTCCATTCTGACAGAAATATAGCCATCTGGAACCGCCTCCACGAGATCAGGACCTGAGGAATCCTTTGCCCAGGTCTCAGTTATGAAAACCCAGTCCGGGACTCTGGACAACACGAAATCCTTAAAAGCTAGATTATTTTTAACCAAGGACCTCGCATTCAAAAGGAAACCCGTATGAGTCCTAGCCCTAGAGTCGAATTTGGGCCTCTGGGCCTCAGCTAATGGGGATACTCGCAGAACAGGGGGACCAAAACAGGGACAGGTTGGGGATATCAAGAATCCCTCAGGAGCATACCTATGATGGCAAGGGAGTGTGGACGGTTTTAATAATGCAAGATCTTGCCACGTATATACTAACCTAGATTTCCCCCGCACGCAGTCATCTACTCCTCCGCCATCCAGCCCGTCCTCAGCGCGGACGGGCGCAGACGGGCTGGACTCTGGCGTGACTCCGGCGGGATTACGGCGAACACGCTGCGCGATCACGCTGCGCGTCAGCATGGCGGGAATATATAGGGCTGTGCTCAGGAACCACCTGCAAACAGGAGCGCTGGGACGCCTAGAAAACTAGCAGCCTTCCCTATCCAAGATGGCGCCTGTTAAAAGAGCACAATTCCGGGCGCCTAACGCGCTGGGGATAACCCGCTAAGCAGCGGTGAGGGGACCAATTTATAGTGCAAGAGAGAGGGTAAATAAAAACAGGGAAAAGCGGCGCAAATTAGCTTTAAAGACAATAAAAAACAGGAAATGTTAAAAATACAGTCTGACACTACCCTTACACACGAGCAGCCTTAGGATGCTTGACCAACCTAGAGGGCCCTTTATAAAGGCTCCCTATGTAATTGCTCTTAACCTTCCTATACCAGCTCTTAACCAGTTTGTTCATTGCAATACGCACTGGCTTGTTTCCCCATAGTAGACTAGACACCTCAGTCGCTATCATTATAAAATAACTCGCCGGAACCGGAAATGGAGTGTTTTCTAGGGCATAGAGAAATAGTGGGAGCGCCATCATTTTAAAGAATGCTGCCTTCCCCGCAGGCGTCAGCGGCAGTGTATGCCAGTGCTTCGTGTCCCGTTTTAGCCGGTCTAGGGGGAGCCATAATTTGTTTTTAAAGAATTCTTCAGACCTAGGCATCACATAGATGCCCAAGTATTTGAAGCCAGACACTCTCCCATAATTTTCACAGACGTTCAGTAGCACCAAAATGGAACACCTCGGGGAAGCCAGATACAACAAAACGTCATCTGCGTACAAGGAGATACGGTCCTCCCATCCCGCCGCCCACCTGACTCCCCTGATAGTCGGTTTCCACCTAATCAGTGCTGCAAGCTGCTCCAACACAAGGGCAAACAACAAGGGAGAAAAGGGGCATCCCTGGCGAGTACTGCGTCCTAGCTGGAAGTCCTCTGACATGTGACCATTAGCGGTAACATGTGCTAGTGGTTTCGAAAATAACAGGTGCACCCATGCACAAAATTTAGGACCGAAGCCCAGATGCCGAAGGACCGCAAATAGGAAGGACCATTCCACCATATCAAATGCCATACGGGCATCCAATGATAAAATAACAGCCGCTTCTTGGATGTAGGGTGTACGGTCTATCACCCCATGAAGGTGCTTCAGGTTAAGAGCCGTAATACGACCTGGCATAAATCCCGATTAATCTGCGTGTATTAGGGCCATCATATGCGGGGTCAGGCGGGTCGCCAAAAGTTTGGCGAATATTTTAGCTTCCGCATTGATCAATGAGATTGGGCGATATGAGGCATAGTCCTCAGGAGGTTTCCCAGGTTTAGGAATAACCACTATGGTGGCCGTTCTTTGGTCCCGCGGGAGCACTCCTACATCTAAACTTTCAGTATACATTTTTAACAGGTGGGGGGAGAGTGTTCCCGCCAGCCTCTTGTAATGCTCGATAGGTATGCCGTTAGGCCCTATCGCCTTCCCCATCTGCAAGGACTCAATTGCTAACTGTAGTTCTTCTGTCGTGAGGTCAGCTTCGAGCTTGCTGACCGCCTCTGGTGTTAATGTGGGCATTTTAACATCTTTGAGATAGGCTTGTGCTCACTCAATCGTGTTAATTGACGACGATGTGTAAACCTGGGCAAAATGACTGGCCAGTCCGGCTACAATTTCTTGTGGGTCCGAGATCATTACCCCTTCTCTAGTTTTAATCTGAGCTATCCAGCTCCTTGCTTTTTCTTTTTTGTCGAGCCAGGCCAGGAGCTTACCTGCCTTATCCCCAATTTAGTATATTTTATGTTGTGAAGCTTTTAATTTGGACCTCGCCTTCTCTCGTAAATACTCCCTATACTCCCGCTGTTGAACATGTAGGGACTGGGACGTTTCTCGCGTCGGATGCTGTGTATAGCGTTCCTCAGCCTGATGCAAACTCGATTCTATGTCACATAATTCCTGTCGCTTCTCGAGTTTATGACCTATTATGGAGGCAATGGCTCGCCCACGCATGACAGTCTTATATGCTTCCCATAGGGTGACCGAAGATGGGACCGACGTTATATTTTCTTTGAAATAGTGCTGTGTTGTAGTGCGGAGGTCTTTAAGGATTTTGGGATTATTCAAATACCCTGGGTGTATGGGGTAAATACGTCGCCTGACCCAACGCCGGCACGTGTATGTTAGTAGTACTGGAGAGTGATCTGAAATCCCTCTGGGCCTAATCTCTATGTCCGATACATTCCACTGACGTCAGGAAGTAGTCTATCCTGGATAGGCTATTGTGTACTCCCGACTGATAAGTAAACTGTCGTGTCGTGGGGTGACGGCATCTCCAAGCATCCAGCAGACCCAGGGCTTCTATAAAGCTCTCTATGCGGGACATCCCATCAGTGGGAGGTTTGGGAGGATGCCGGTCAAGAACCCCATTGACTGCAGCATTTAGGTCTCCCCCAATTATCAATTCTCCCTCTGGGAGAGTGAGGAGGAATTTACTGAGTGCAGGAAGGGCCACCGCGTGGAGCGCCGGCGGGATATATACTGACACCACATTAAATGATTTCCCCTCCCATTGACATGCTATTGCCGCAAAGCGGCCCTGGTCATCTGTCCATTTTTGGTTAATAATCAGCGGGAAATGCTTTCATACTAGAATTCCCACTCCCCGTGAGCCAGAGGAGAACTCAAAGTGCACAACCATTTTAAACCCAAACCGGTCCAGCACTCTACTGGTCGTCCCGGTTAAGTGTGTTTCCTGTAAGAGGGCTATCGCTGGTGCACACCGCTGAAAATACTGTAGAACCAATCCTCTTTTAATCTTGTCCCCTAGCCCCGAACATTCCAGGTGACCAATGATAGAGGAGCCCCCGGGCACATTGGGGACGCGGTAGATTCAGCCCTTGGGTGATCCTGAGCCATTTGTTCTATCATATTGCAAGCATGTAATCAATGCTGTAACGCGTCTGTACTTTGTGAAACCAACACCGATAGACCACAATCTCGCCAATGCCCTTAAAAAAACAATTACCAACAACTTCCAATACTGCAAAAACAACCCTTTACCTCCCTGCCCCCTCCCTGCCTCCCTGCAAGATGGACCCAAAGCTACCCGCCACCCCAACAGTGCAGAGCGCTTAATAACCTTCCCTGATACCATAACTTGAGGTTGAGAGCGATCGTCCGTTGTCCTTGGAAACCCATTGTTCCTTCTTTCACAGTAGCAATCTCTGCTCCCTCTCTCTTAGATCGTGGATATTTGGTAACTGGACGGCATGGTTTTCCCCCCAGCAGGTCGCTCCCGCCGCGGTATTCATTTCCCTTCACCCTCGTCCGGGGCAGCCCTGATGCAAGTACAATGGACTCCGCAATAGTCTAGTAAATTGAGCAAAGTCAAGGCCCCAGCCGGCAAGTCTGTTCAGGTCTCGATCTCCTGATCATTGCAGCTTGTTCTTTCTCTACTGCATCAAACAATGTCACTCTTCCCTACAGCCGCTTACTCCGGTCCCTCTCACGCGTCCTCTCCCCCTCGTTGGCCGTGTCTTCCATTCCGTCGTTCCGAACGTGGGGCTTTGCGCCAACCCTCCAGCCACTCCTGTGCGTCCCCCGGCGACATGAAAAACCATGCTTTACCTTCAACTTCAACTCTCAACTTCGCCGGGAACAGCATCGAGTATTTGATCCCACGCTCGCGGAGTGCCTTTTTAACTTCAAGAAATCCACAACGCTGCTTCGTAACTACTGCTGTGTAGTCTGGGAAAATGGAAATAGTAGCATTGTCTAGTCTCAGCAGGGGCGCAACACGTGCGGCTTGTAATATTACGTCTCTGTCTCGGTAATTAAAAATACGAGCCAGGATAGGGCATGGAGAGGCCCCTGGTCTGGGCCGTCCTCCTGGAACTCTGTGTGCCCTTTCAACAGAGAAGTAGTTAGAGAGGCCCCTTGGGTGTAAATGATTTGTGATAAGATCTTCAACAAATAAGTCAAGGGCTTAACTGCCGCTCTGCTCTGGCACACCTATGAGGCGTATGTTGTTTCGTTGCGACCGCCCTTCCTGGTCCTCCAGTTTAGCCGCCAAAACCTTGTTATCCGCTATGAGTTGATGCACTTGTGTCTGAAGCGTGGCCGTGTTAGTAGTTAGGGTGGCTGCCGTGACCTCTACCTCCGACACTCTGGGGGACATTTTATTGAAGTTAGCTCGGAGTAGTGAGAGTTCCGTGACGAGAGAACCAATGCGCGAGTCCAAGGACGTGTGTACTTTATTCAGCGCAGCCATAATGTTTTGAAGCGTTACCTCTTTGTCACCTGCGTTGCTCGCACCCGTCTCCGGCGTTGCATCATGATCTGCCACATCCGGTTGTGTTTTTGTGTAGGCATACTTCTCTAGCTTCGCCTGATTAGACCCTTTCGCATTTCTGCCACTCATTGTCACGTTGGGGGTATAGTCGCGCAAGTGGAGAGATCAGGAGTGGTAATCACCGCCACCTGCCAAAGGGCTGACGTAGCCCCAAGCGGCCTGTCGGGTTTCCCACCCCGTGCCTCCTGTAGCGCGCCGCCGAAGGTGTCCCAGGACCAGTCCCGGCCACTGGACTCCTTCTGTCTGCTCCTTTATGAAACGATCTATGGTTTGCCGCCCAGGACCAGGCCACCTTCTCTTCGGACGGCCTCCCCCCTCGGGGCAAGATGGCGTCAGTGCTTTGTGCTGCGGCTCACTCCCGACAGTCAAATGTCGCCATCAGTCCGCCGCCATGTGGCACTGTGAACCCTTACTGTACTAAGCTCTCCCGTGCTCCGTTCACCACACCGGCACCAGATCCTCACTCACTGTGCAGGGCAGGGAAGTTTCATATGATGGCCACTGTTCATTTCAATGAGGTGTCAATTTGTTGCATCGTCATTCAGTTGCACATCCTATTGACGATGTGCGTGCAAGATTCTGGTCCCTCGGACTGCGTCTGCACCTCTCACTCAGACGAGGGCAAGAAGCTGAAGTCACCACTGTGGGGCCGAGCACCGGCCTCCCGAGGCTATCACCCCGCCGCTCCAGCCTCAGAGCGCAGCGGCGCTATGGCGGGGTAGCCAACCGTTAGTCCTGCCAAGGCACCAGATCTCGAAGCGCCCGGGAACCCGCCTCTCCTTTTCCGGCTGACTCCTCTCTCCAGGCTGCTCACGGACACTTAAGGCACCTCCCGCAGCTCGCAACTCTCCTCCAGTCTGCGCCGCCCGTACTCGCAGTCGGCTCCGCTGGAAATAGACTCCCGGCTCACCTACTCAGTATAGGCCCCTCGCCGCCTCCGCGTTTTCTGACAGCCAGGACCCTCCGCTCAGCCATGGGACCGGAACAACGGTTGCCCAGGGGTCTCCGCTACCACCAGCCACCCTTTTTCAGAGAGGGAGCCGTCGGATAAATGTTCCCTAGGCTGCGGCCATTTTCTACGGCTGCAAGCCACGCCCCCGATGCATCAATTTTTACAGTTCTTGCAGTTTCCAGTCCCAAATCAATCTCCAGAGGTCCAGAACACTGACAGGCACCTCTCAGCAGTTCAGAACTCCAGGCAAAAGAGGTCAGGAGGGACTGGGGGTGAAGTCCTTGTGTCTTTGAGAATTCCGAACAGGAGGCAAGATCTATTTCAAGCACTAGAATATCTTCCTCAAGCAGGGGACACAGCACACAGCACAATCCTTCTTTCTTTGGCAGAAAGTAGCAACAGCAGGCCAACCCCAGACAGCAAAGAAGCACAGCGGCAATATTTCTTGATTCCCAGAAGTAATCTTTAAAGTATTTTCTATCCCTGAGACTTCCAAAATGAGGCAAGCTCTACTTCAAGCCCTTGGATAAAACTCTAACAGCAGGATGATGAAAGCACAGTCCAGTCCTTTCCCTGCCCAGACAGAAGCAACCACTGCAAGCCAACCCCGACAGCACACAGCCCAGAGGCAGTACTCCTCCTCCAACTTTCCTGGTTCTTCTTCCTGAAGATTCCTCAGTTCAGCAGTAATCTAAAGTTCAGGGGTCTGGGCCCCACTTTTCGTAACACAAATTTCTTTGTTCTCTGGTGGCAGATAAGCTCTTTGCCCAGGCAAAACCAGTTCTGTCCTCTCTGGTGCAGCTGCCCGGCAAGAGGTGGAACAGCATTGTGTACGGCAGACAAGGCCTATTCAGGTGCAAGGGAAATCTCCTCCCATCACTCTAAATGGAGACTGGGCATATTCAGGTGCTAGCGAGAACTCCTACCCCTACTCTGAATGCAGCCCAGGTCTATTCAGCCCAGCCCTGACTCATTCAAGAAAAGCAGGACATACATCAACCCCTCCTTCCTCCGGTGGCCAACTGAGAGACTGCACATCCCCAGCCCCTGTCTTTCAAAAGCCAGACAGTCAATCCACAAACCAGCAGACGCAGACTGGATGGCTAAGCAAGAAAATACCCACTTTCTAAAAGTGGTATTTTCAAACACACAATATATAAAAATCATCTTTACTAAAAGATTAATTTTTTATATTCTGAATTCAGGCATACTTAACTCCACCTTTCCATCTTGTCCCAATGGGAAGGTGTATTTATAAGATGGTATAAATAAACTCCCAGTCTATCCTATGGGACAGATAGCCTTTCAATAGTGAAAAAGTAAATGCACTGTATTTCACTATCAGGACATGTCACACACCTTATTACATGTCCTACCTTCCACATATTTTGCGCCCTGCCCATGGGGCTACCTTGGGCCTACCTTAGGGGTGTCTTACATAAAGTGAAAGGGACAGTTAGGGCCTGGCAATTGGGTGCACTTGCCAGGTCAACATGGCAGTACCAAACTGCGCACAGACACTGCAGTGGCAGGTCTGAGTTACATTTACAGGCTGCTCATGTGGGTGGCACAATGAGTGTTGCAGGCCCACTAGCAGCATTTGATTTACAGGCCCTGGGCACACACAGTGCACTGTACTAGGGACTAAGTAGTAAGTCAAATAAGCCAATCATGAAAACACCAATCCAGATTCACAATTTACAGAGAGTGCATGTGCACTTTAGCACTAATCAGCAGTTGAAAAGTACCCAGGGTCATAAAACCAACACAAACAGGGTCCAAAACAAGAGGCCAAAAAGCCTGAGGATAAACCCGCTGGAAAAGCCAGGTCTAACATCTACAAATACGGAAAAACAGATTTGTCGGTTCAGCCTCCTACTACACATGAAATGACCTGCCATTGCACATAAGAGCCTCGTCTCTTCTTGAATTCTGCAAGCAGCTGAAGACCTGGCTTTTCGAGTAGTCCAACTAGCCCCTAGGTTTGGCTACACTCACACCTGCTCGGCACCAGGATACCATCGCGAGTGATAGTGCACTCTAAAATTCTGTATAGCCGAATATATTCTGGACATTGTGGTTTATGTGTCCTGTGTATGTGCAGCTCCAGCAGTAGGTATACTACTTTATGATGGTTTTATAATTTGGCATCTGCTTGTGGGTGTAGGTATTTTTCACTGTTAATTTTCCATGTTTCTGATGGCCCAGTCAACAAAGGTTTGTATATTTTATGGTATGTATCACATGTGGGAAATACCACAGGTATCGTACTTGTAATTACACAAAGCCATCCAGGCACCCTGTAGTTTGCAGTTGATGCCATATTCCTATCACGCACTGCTGGTGGTCGCAGTACCTATGAAGCGATAATGGTCAGTAAATAACAAGATAAGAATTGCACAGCAATCCTTTGCTTCTGTACCTACATGTGCAAATATTTCATCCAAAACGCTTTAGCAAAATTCATGAAACTGTCAGTAAAAACATTTCAATAGATTTCATTTACACTCATGGGCTGCCTTGACTTTCTAGGGGCCCAGTGGCATTTCAATGTAATGATAAGAAAGTAGTTTGTCTCCAGTGACTCACTGGTGGCTAGAAGAAGCCATCTGGCTGACTGGAGCACTGGGAGCAACATAGGTGTCACGGTGCAACCTCTGCCCCCCCTGATGACTTGTCCCCTGAGTTCTCCAGAAGACATTTAAACCATCGTATCCTGTCCTGAAACTGTCGTCACCTCACAATAGGGAAAGGAGAGGCTTAGTGGAAATGTGCAGGTAAGTGTCTTGTACCAACTATAATGGTTTTCTCCAAGTGGATGTTGTTGCTTTGCAGCCTTGAATAGCGGAGTTAAGTTTGATGTCACTGTCTAGATGTGTGCAAAAGATGCTCTTACCAAGAAACCGAGAGGGTCACCCTTCATCGTCATGACTGTTCAGTGAGCCTTCTTTGCCAGACCCCAGATCACATTACAGCAAGGTTTACATGCTGTGCCGTGTTAGCTGAGGGTCTGATCGTGAGCACTCTTTCACACGTTAGTACTGGACGCTTTGGTTCGAGCCGATGTTGACCGATCAATGTCTGTCAAGCGCCGGTCGCCGGAGCAAGAAGGCTTCTGCGACCCTCTCACAAGCGGGGAGGGCTGCCGAAGGCTCCAGATGTGCTCTCAGCTGGGCTGCCTCTGACCTCCACGTACTCGCTGGCTCTGAGTAGCACAACAGGAACACCTGCGATGTCCCACATGTTACTGTTTAGCTTTCAACACCATCCATTGCCAACAGTGGCTGAACTGTTACCGCTTACAGGGCTGCAATGTGGCTGAACAGAGACACATTTGGTGCGAGTTTATGAATGACATCATGATGTATGCCATTAAAGAAGTTACAAAGTACAGAAAAAACGAATTACATTTTAGACCTTAATGGATGATGAAAACCTCGAACCAGATCCGGTACTGGAGGCTTTTCGAATCCCTCTCAGAGTCTGGCTCAAGGCGCTGAATCCCTCTCAGAGTCTGGCTCAAGGCGCTGAATCCCTCTCAGAGTCTGGCTCAAGGCGCTGAATCCCTCTCATGCCTCAAGGCGCTGAATCCCTCTCAGAGTCTGGCTCAAGACGCTGAATCCCTCTCAGAGTCTGGCTCAAGGCGCTGAATCCCTCTCAGAGTCTGGCTCAAGGCGCTGTATCCCTCTCAGAGTCTGGCTCAAGGCGCTGAATCCCTCTCATGCCTCAAGGCGATGAATCCCTCTCAGAGTCTGACTCAAGGCGCTGAATCCCTCTCAGAGTCTGGCTCAAGGCGCTGAATCCCTCTCAGAGTCTGGCTCAAGGTGCTGAATCCCTCTCAGAGTCTGGCTCAAGGCGCTGAATCCCTCTCAGAGTCTGGCTCAAGGCGCTGAATCCCTCTCATGCCTCAAGGCGATGAATCCCTCTCAGAGTCTGACTCAAGGCGCTGAATCCCTCTCAGAGTCTGGCTCAAGGTGCTGAATCCCTCTCAGAGTCTGGCTCAAGCCGCTGAATCCCTCTCAGAGTCTGGCTCAAGGCGCTGAATCCCTCTCATGCCTCAAGGCGCTGAATCCCTCTCAGAGTCTGGCTCAAGGCGCTGAATCCCTCTCATGCCTCAAGGCGCTGAATCCCTCTCAGAGTCTGGCTCAAGGCGCTGAATCCCTCTCAGAGTCTGGCTCAAGGCGCTGTCTCGGTAGCAAGGCACACTGCACCCTGGAAGATTCAAGACTGGAAGATTCATTGACTGCCCTGAATATCTCATTTTAATTTAGGTACTCAGAGTTCACTCTCTTCTGTACAGTTCAAAGCGGGCTGTGGGTAATGAGGACTGGATGTCGTTAAAAGTAGCGCATGCACTCCAGCGGCCGTTATACGTGTTGGCATTGTTTGCGCCCAACGCACCTTTCAAAAGATGCGCTGGGCGCAAACAATGCCAATGGCGCCCCACTATGGTGAATGCGCTGCCCTCGGGGCAGCCGTGTTTTCAGAGTGCAGGCGGCAGCTGCCTGCACTTTTAAAGGGGATTAGAGATCCCCCTGAAGGTGGCTGAAGTCAGTGACTGCACCCGCCTGCAAGGGAATGTCTGGGGGGGGGGGTCCTTGGGACCCCCTTTATCCCTGCAAAGGGCTGCTGTTAGGAGGCCAACTGACAGTGCACCACCTTTTAAATGGTGCGCCTTCTGAGGGCTGCTTTGACTCTGCGCTATAGAAGGGGATGCACATGCGTTTGTGCCCCCTTCTATAATACCAAAATACCTCGGGAGAGCATACACCTGTGGCGCCTCCAGGGGCACCTTCTGTAACACGGCCCCAGAAAGGACATTTTACAGAAGAAATTCTGCTTTCTTTTTTTAACCTGGTAAATTTGTACTTAAAGGAGGGGTACAGATAATCCACGTGTCTGATCGAAAGACTTGTAGGTCCAATATGCAGCCCCCAATAACGAAGTTGTTGTAAGCTGATGCTACAGATGGAAAGATGAAGCTTACAGCTTACTACATTCCTGTCTCTCAGAACAGCTCCCTCTCTCTGATGAATACAGGTGAGCACACCTTCTGCTAGGCATGGATTCCATTTCTAGAAAGAGGAATATGCCTCTAAAGATTGTCTTGTGCAGGAAGGTATACCTTACTGCACAAAAACAATTCTACCCGTAAGGCAGGCACCTTTTACACTGTGATACAAGGGTCTGCCTTTGCCTAGGCAGCACAAAGTGCGCCAGCTCACGGAGAAAGCAGAAATGCTCCATATCTTTGTAAATATGCAGCATTTCTGATCTCTCCGTTTCACATGACGCTGCCCAGAAAGTTCCCCTGCGGGGCTGCTTTTCGTGAAATAATAGTACACGTCCCCCCTTGGCTGTTTTCATATATCCATCACGTACATGCCAATGTGTCAGAAAAGGGCGAGATTGTAAAAAAATAATTGGGAGAATGTATTCCTCCCATTGACTTTTATTAAAGCAGAGGCAATTTCAGGCGAGAGAGACACATTTAAATCCATTTTGGGTTTCAAACATCGGTGGTCTCTCGCCTGAATCGGGTCTATTGGCATTTATGCCATCAGAACGTGTCTTGCTCTTTAGCTAGCAGCAGGACGCCCCTGAGCATTTGTGTGCATTACAGAGGGCATAGAGCATAGAATAGTTTTAAATAGAGAATGCGCATTGTACTGAAAATGTAATCATATTCATTGCTAAGTGACTGAAATAGTAGAGGGTGGATATTTGTTTTCAAATCATTTTGGAAATATTTCTGAGGTACAAATCAGGTTTTAGGAGTCGCCCTTATGAACGGGGGACACCCACAGCTTTATTTGAAAATGTTTCAGTGAGTGAATCTAAACCTGAGTCTGAGATGGGTTGTGAGCAGCGGAAACAGCAGCAGAGACATTCAAACAACGCAGGAGACCTGCACGTACCTTAAAGCGAAGTAATTGTCCCTGTCTCACTCTAGCAGCAGAGAGATTATTTACATGAAAAAACATGGCGTGAAGTAGGAACTAATCACCTCTCGAAAGGTTCGTATGCGTGATTGGGGGGTGTAGCACCATCTCCAAGCCTGGCAGGCACTCTTCCGCTGGAAACATGCAGGCGATGGTCTCTGCTTACCTGGCACCTCAGCAGACCATCCGTCATCCTTTAAATGACGTCATCACAATTCCATCAGCTGGGTGTCATTGGTGTAGGAGACGATGTTGAGCCCGTGGTTCCTGGCGATGGCTGTGAGGGGGGGCATGTAGATGTTAAAGAGGGTGGGTTTGATGGAGGAGCCCTGGGGTACTCCGCAGCTGATCTCTGTCAGTTTTGAGAGGTACGGTGGGAGTCTAACCCGTTGTGTTCTGCTGGTGAGAAAGAAGCAGATCCAGTTGAGGGCCTTGTCTTGGAAACCAGCGTAATGGACTCTTGTGGCTAGGGTGTGGTGGGAGACGGTGTCAAAGGCTGCCGAGAGGTCCAGTAGGACGAGGGCATTTGTTTCGCTCTGGTTGAGGAGGGAGCAGATGTCGTCGGTGGCGGCGAAGAGGGTGGTCTCAGTGCTATGATTTCTTTGGAATCCAGATTGGGAGATATCCAGGACATGGTTGGTTTCGATAAAGTCAGCGATCTGGGCGTTGCAGGCTTTTTCAATGACTTTGGCTGGGAAGGGGAGCAAGGAGATGGGCCTGAAGTTATTGCGGTCCGTCTGGTCTGCGGAGGGTTTCTACAGGAGGGCTCCTGTTCCCTGCTAGACATTAGGTTGTGCAGTGACTGCATGCCCCGAACTGGTTTGAAGCCGTACTGCCTGGGTGCACACTGAGACAATACAACAGAGTGAGATTATATCTTTCTCTTTAGCTTATTTTTGTTCTAGCTATGCAGCCCTTTTTATTCCATAGAATGTAGGCAACAATTGGGGTTTTATCTGTTTATCAGCAATCATTCGGTGTGTTTGTGGGTCTAATTCTGGATTCATTATTTGCTAGTAAGGCATCACTGAAGACTTGGTGGAGGACAAGACTCTGCTAAATTCTGGATTGCCCTTTATTGACAATGTCATAGTGTTATGCATATGTAAGAATGTCATGCCTGACAACACTCCTGTGGCAGTTCACATTACACATTGCTACAGTGTCCAGTATGCACTGACCCTTGTGCGTGGCAGTCATCCTTGCACTGCCTACTGTCCCGATTGACCTGCGGTACCACAATGTGCAAATCAGATCCAAAACAAAGTAAGGTTTTGCTTGGCGACTAAACACCCCGCTCATTCTGGCAATTGGTATCAGAGATCCCTGGAAGGTGGTGCCTCTGGACCCTTTGTCTCCCATGAAGATAACAACATTAAGACATTTCAGCAGGTTATTTGGCACAGTCTATATACAATCAATGGGACACTTAACATTGTGACATCTCTCCTGGACCACATGTGTGAAGATCTCAACAAACAGGCTTTTAGGATAGATCGTACTGAACATCACATCTCAGACATTGAGTATGATATGTTTACACACAAAACAGGCCATAAATTGAAGAGAGGCTTTCAGATCATTATAGCTAAAAATGAGAATCTTCAGGATGCTCCAGATTCACCAATGCAGGATTAACAGTATACCAAAAACCACCATCATGGGCAACTTGAAGTTATTAGTGAAGCACCTGACTTGTTTGGTAAGGTAAGTTTTCTGCCTGTATTTTTGAGCATGAGTCGCCTAAGCCAGTGCCTGGACTTGCACCACAGCCCATATTCACCTGTTTATCTAAACAGGCCGGCATATAATCCTGATGTTCACACTCGAAAACATGATCTTACCTATGCAGAAGTTAGCATCTCACTATTCTCAGACTATGCAATTACTGTGCAGAAATCCGGTAGACCATTTTATGGTGGCAAGAAGAAATTGCAAGATCCAAACGTCCTAATGCCATATTGTATCTGGCTCACCCAAGGTTAACTATTAATAGCTAGACATCTTTTTCTGAAGATCCACAGATGGCTGCTTCATTTCTTGAGAAACACTCCAAAGGTATGCCATTGTCATCGCATTGAACAACAGATCTGGGCATGGATAACAAGGACCAATGTTAGCATGTGCTATTTGTTTTGTATTGTCCTGCTTATTTATTTGCTTGTGTAGTGCCCTGCCTGCTTATTTATTTGATATAGTATGGCCTTGAGGGATAGAAGATCTTGGTGGGTCACTTTATGGCTGGGGACTGGAATGGGTGTAGCATAATTTTCTCCTTCTATGGGCTCTTCTACTACTTTTCATAACTCTGGGCACAGCTTCATCCCTTTGCATTCTCTTACCATTCTGGCTGTGGAGTCATTCTGTTGTTGCACATCTATATTTGCAATTATATGGCTACTATGGCACATCTTTAGTGGGTGCTAAATATGGTCTTCTTCTTGTGTGTTCTGCCATTATCATTTGTCCTCAGTGGTGGGTATGAGGTGCTGTTATCTTTTGAGAAGTGTGATGCATTCACTGCTAGTTTGAGTGAGTTGTGCGGGTGGGGGATTATTCCAGAATTTGAGGGAGTGTTCAAGTTCATAACATGTTTTAATTTTGTAGTTATCATAGACAAACTTGGAATTTTGCATAAGCGTTTGCATACCAACTCATTCATTACTGTGTTTGTTGCACAACGGCATGGTAGCAGCATAGGCTAACATTTCAATCTCTGACCTAGAACATGCAAGGTCTAAATGACAAACGGAATGTCAGTAAGGTCAGATCTTATAAGCATAGACACAAATTAGATGTAACTTCTCCAAAGTAAAACAGGAAGATTGAGGGCAAGGGTTTGCCTTCTTCCTCTATTATGATATTTCTGCATGATAAATACAACCAGTGATCACAGGTGAATCCTTGATTATTCAGAAAGGGCTTCAATGAATTTTTACTACACTCATCATTGTTTATGGTCTAAAGTTTGAATTATCGGAAGTCTCTCCTGGTTTAGAGGCACTATTTAAAGCATTAAATCCCAGAATAGTCTGTAGAAACTGGGGGACACATTTGCTGACTTCATGGAGGCCAGAAAATTCAAGATTTGCAATACCAAAACATTTACAATGTCATGTGGGAAAAACATCCAGAAGTGCAGGACCTTATATGTTAAGGGCCTTCCATTTGTGAAGGTTAATGCATTCTGTTGTTTGCCCATCCTTTTTACAAGCAATGGCTGATGGTCCCAACACATAAAAGATGCTTTATCCAAAACGAGCACAGGTTGCAAGAGAGCCTTCAGGTTCTAGTGGAAACTTGGTAGCCGTCCCATCAAGGAAATGGCTACCATCTACACGGCCAGAGCATTGTCAGCTGCTTTGTATGGTGGGGGTCTGTGGGATCATATGCCTTGTGGTCCTCTTCAGGTTGAGGAGAGCACCTTTCTTAGGCATCTGTTGTGTACTCCTGCCTCCATATTACCTTGTATTGTTCATAAAGAGGTAGGCCTAACTCACCCGAAGATGCAACTAGTGGGCCTGCAGCACGGATTGTTCCATCCACATAAGTAGCTTTTCAAACCTGTCTCAGGCCTGCCATTGCAGGGCCTCTGTGTGCAGTATCCTGCCACTTTGACTTGGTATTTAACATTACTTGACAAGCATTAAACCTCCCTTTTGTTGCATATGAATCACTTCCAATGTAGGCCCTAAATAACCCCAGGAGTAGGGTGCCATGTAAACCAAAGGTAGGACATGTTTTTAATCTCTAGATGTCCCGGTAGTGACACATTCCCAAATTCATATTTAACTACTGTGAGGCCTACCCCTCTCATACATTAGCATTACCAATTCCTTAATACACTTTTAAGCAGTAATTCCTGATCAGAGAGGAGTAGCTTTTTCATGCTTCATATCTTTGGAATGGTAATGATAAATCTTCATTATGGATGAAGTTGGATTTAACAATACTGTTTTAAAAATACCAGTTTTAAAAAGTGGGCTTTTATTTGAATGTACCGCTCAGTGTGCCTGACAGCCTGTCTCCAATACATGTCTGGGGAAGGGAACAGCTACATTTTGTGCATTCCCTCTAGACACCCACAATACAAGAATGATAAGTGTGTCTAAATACTCATCCCAATGCATTTGCATTGTGATGGCCTTGCTGGAGCAGGATGGAAGGGAGGGCTTCACTTGAACAGGCAACGTCCTATCCCCACACAAAAGACTGACTACCAACAACCGATTGCCTGCCAGACAGGACTGGGTTGAAAGGGATACTTGTGCAATGCAGAGAACTGGTTTAAAGTCACCCCCACATCAAAGGCACTTTTAGATATAAGTAGTAGGTCTCTGACTCCCTAAAATCAGACACTACTGAACTTGTAACTGAAGCTCTGCCAGAAGAACTGCTGTGCCGCATAAATGCCTCAACTGGGCTGCTGATCTGGAAGGCCTGATTTTCTCTTTCTTACCCTGCTGCTCTCCGACTCTTTTTAAGGAAAGCTGGACTCTGCCTTCACTCCAAGTGTTCTCCCAGGGCTTGGTGGCTTGCCTCCTGTTGCTTGAGACTCAAGGATATCAATGTCTTTACCCCTGCTCCTGTGTCTGGCACACTGGAAGTGGCTCAGATGCTTGCAACATGGATTTTGATGCATCTCCTGTCTATGTGTTGCAGAACCAGTGCATCAACTCAGTTGCAGGAGTAAAATGGGTGCATCGCATCAGAACCAGAACTTCCTCTCCTGAGACTGATGAAACGGACAGCGTTTCATCACTGCTACAGCTTGGTGAGATTGATACATCCCCTTGACAGTGTGGCAGAATTTGGCGCATCGCTCGGCCCCTCTTCATAACTGAGGCATCGCCTTCACTGGGTTTGTGTATCCGGTATCTGTGGGCCTCAAAATCAACACATCTTGTTGTTTGCGACCAGGAAAAGTGCTTTGTTCACCAGGGCCGTCATGGTTCCTGTAGCCTTCCAGCTCTCCGTCGTGGTCGGCCCGAACTTTACTATGCCCCACTCACGACATAAAGCCCGCGACCTAAAATAACCTTTTTGTACTACTTGGTTCTAAGCACTTTACTGCATTTAGTCATTTAAAATTCCATATCTCAACTTTCATACATTAGATGTTTGCCATTTTGGTCTTGTTTTGTTCAGAATATAATAGTCCATGCCACTGGAATCAAGCTATCCTGTCTGAAGAGGGGGAAACCCCGAAACCGCTCCTAGGATGCTTGTTTCCAGTCCAGGGAGGACCTGGCTTAGCCGTTTGGGCTGGACTGTTCCCATGAGGCACAGGGTCAAGACTGATTTGCATATGGCTGGGCTCAAACTGGAATGGCATGGTGAGCAAAAAAATGATGGATTTTGGCCCAGATATCTGTACTGGGGTAAATGTATGACATTGTTCTGCATTCTGTCCATCAATTGTTGTTCTTGCATTTACCACCCCGCGTGGGACAGGTATGCTCAGACGTGGGTCCCGTGCTCTCCAATCCACTGGAATCAAACTATCCTGGCTAAAGAGGGGTGAAGCCCCGAAACCGCTCCTAGGATGCTTGTTTCCAGTCCAGGGAGGACCTGGCTTAGCAGTTCGGGCTGGACTGTTCCCATGAGGCACAGGGTCAAGACTGATTTGCATATGGCTGGGTTCAAACTGGAATGGCATGGTGAGCAAAAAAATGATGGATTTAGGCCCAGATCTCAATACTGGGGTGAATGTATGACATTGTTCTGCATTCTGTCTATCAACTGTTGTTTTTTCATTTGCCACCCGAGTGGGACGGGTATGCTCGGATGTGGGTCTCGTGCTCTCCATGCCACTGGAATCAAACTATCCTGGCTGAAGAGGGGTGAAACCCCGAAACCGCTCCTAGGATGCTTGTTTCCAGTCCAGGGAGGACCTGGCTTAGCAGTTCGGGCTGGACTGTTCCCATGAGGCACAGGGTCAAGACTGATTCGCATATGGCTGGGTTCAAACTGGAATGGCATGGTGAGCAAAAAAATGATGGATTTAGGCCTAGATCTCAATACTGGGGTGAATGTATGACATTGTTCTGCATTCTGTCCATCAACTGTTGTTTTTGCATTTGCCACCCCGAGTGGGACGGGTATGCTCGGATGTGGGTCTCGTGCTCTCCATGCCACTCGAATCAAACTATTCTGGCTGAATAGGGGTGAAACCCCGAAACCAGTCCTAGGATGCTTGTTTCCAGTCCAGGGAGGACCTGGTTTAGCAGTTTGGCTGGACTGTTCCCATGAGGCACAGGGTGAAGACTGATTTGCATATGGCTGGGTTCAAACTGGAATGGCATGGTGTGCAAAAAAATTATGGATTTAGGCCCAGATCTCTGTACTGGGGTGAATGTATGACATTGTTCTGCATTCTGTCCATCAACTGTTGTTTTTGCATTTGCCACCCCGAGTGGGACAGGTATGCTCAAACATGGGTCCCGTGCTCTCCATGCCACTGGAATCAAGATATCCTGGTTGAAGAGGGGTAAAACCCCAAAACCGGTCCTAGGATGCTTGTTTCCAGTCCAGGGAGGACCTGGCTTAGCAGATCGGCTGGACTGTTCCCATGAGGCACAGGGATAAGACTGGTTTGCATATGGCTGGGTTCAAACTGGAATGGCATGTTGAGCACAAAAAAAAAATGATGGCTTTAGGCCCAGATCTCTGTACTGGGGTGAATGTATGACATTGTTCTGCATTCTGTCCATCAACTGTTGTTTTTTCATTTGCGACCCGAGTGGGACGGGTATGCTTAGACGTGGGTTCCGTGCTCTCCATACCACTGGAATCAAGCTATCCTTGCTGAAGAGGGGTGAAACCCCGAAACCGGTCCTAGGATGCTTGTTTCCAGTCCAGGGAGGACCTGGCTTAGCAGTTCG
Organism: Triturus cristatus; assembly: GCF_964204655.1. Classification (NCBI taxonomy): domain Eukaryota; kingdom Metazoa; phylum Chordata; class Amphibia; order Caudata; family Salamandridae; genus Triturus; species Triturus cristatus. The sequence continues at coordinate 214,459,969 of NC_140585.1, read as the reverse complement.
GGCTGGACTGTTCCAATGAGGCACAGGGTCAAGACTGATTTGTATATGGCTGGGTTCAAACTGGTATGGGATGGTGAGGAAAAAAATGATGGATTTAGGCCCAGATCTCTGTACTGGGGTGAATGTATGACATTGTTCTGCATTCTGTCCATCAACTGTTGTTTTTTCATAGGTCTGAAAATAAAGCCTTTGTTGAGCCCAAGAAACGTACTGCTTTCCCATGCTGCTGCATTGCTGTCCTACGTCTGCCTCATGTTACTGCTTTCTCCTTCCTTTCCCCACATTTCTAGGAGTGCTCTCTCCTGCTTCTATTTTGTTTTACTGCTTTCTCCTTCCTTCCCCCCATTTTTCTGAGTGCTTTCTTCTGATTTTTGCCTTGTTTTACTGCTTTCTCCTTTCTTTCTCCCTGGTTTTCTGAGTGCTCTCTTCACTGTTGTCCCGTGTTTTTTCCCATTGCCAATCCTGTCTGCCGCTCAGTTTCCTCTTTAACACCTAGCTCCACCTACCATCTCCCAACGCATCTCCCTCCTCCCAGAACCTACCTAATGAAGGATGTGGCGTGGACGCACAGTGGACGCGCACAGCAGGCACGCTGAAGGCATGCCCGTTAGTGCCCATCCACACCTGGACCATGCCCAGCGGCTGGCCCCCTGACTCTTCCACCCACTAAGGTACACCACCTTAGACCTCTGAGCCCTTGACCTCGGATGCACCAACAAACCTGATGCAACTCCACGCAGCAGCAAACAGTTCTAGCACCTCAAGCACCCTCATGGGGGATGTGCCATGCCTTACAAATGTTTGATTGATTGACTTTTGCTTCTAAACGTTCAATGCTTCCCAGGACATGTGCTATTTGTTTTGTATTGTCCTGTGCTGTATATTTGCTTGTGTAGTGTCCTGTCTGCTTAGTTATTTGTTCTAGCTTGGCCTTGTGGCATTGAAGATCTTGGCGGGTCACTATATGGCTGTGGAGTGGCATGGGTGTAGCATCCTTTTCTCCTTCTATGGGGTCTTCTACTTCTTTTCATAACTCTGGGTACAGGTTGTTCCCTTTGCATTCTCCAACCATTCTGGCTGTGGAGACTTCTGTTGTGGCACATCTATATGTAATGTAATGAGGTACTTATATAGCGCTCTATCACCAGACGGGTATCCTGGCGCTGAAAAGGAGAGTCCCCACCTGAAATTAATAGGGGCAGCCGAGGTGTGACACAAGAAGGGAGGAAAAAGAGAGATAATATCAGAAGGAAAAATTACTCCATCCTATGTGCAATTAAATGGCTACTACAGCATACATTTTGAATCGAATCAAACCCTATGCAGTATAACTTGGTTCCAGAGGCACAGTGAGACCGGGATCCACTTCTGAGCATAACCGGCGCACTAAGGACTAAGGACGTCAAAGGAAAAAAACAAGGTACAGGATGGAATGCTTGAATTAATCAAGGCCATTGGCAACCGCTCGGAGTTGCAACTGAATCCATCATTTATTTCCCGCCATGTGTGCACTTTTTTCACCTTCTTAAGGTGTTACAAGCCCCTTTTCAGTTTTTTCAATATTGTTGTGGTACCTGATACAAGTGATCTTAAGGGTCTTTGGTTACATGAGTACTGGAATTGTGTGGGTGTGTTTTATGTGAGTCAGTTGGATGTGTATGCAAATGGGTTTGGAGGTGATATGCAGGACATTGTAGTTTGTGACATCCGGAGAATATATATACCCAGCAGTATGTCTAATGCATTATGATGGTTTTTAAAATTTAGCACTGGCTTTTGGTTGTAGGTATTATTAATGTAAATTTCCCCAGTTATTGATAATCTGGCAGACATGTGATTGCACGTTATTTAGCACATAAAGTATTTACTGCATGAAGTAAATATCACATTTGGGGGCGTTGCTTGCGAGACGAAGATGGCAGACATGTGAGCATATTGCTCCACACTAGCCTACTACACATGCTGTGCCATCAACTGCCTGGAGTCGAGACGAGCCACGTCATAGAGATAGTGTGACCAACCGTCCGTAAATTTCCTGGACCATCCGTAATTTGGAACTCACGTCCGTTGTCCTTGAGAATCCTTTTTACGAATACCTTTTGTACGTAATTTTGGGCCTTGCAGGGAGCAGAGCTGTTCCCCTGCAAGAGGCCTCAGCTCCCTGATGGGGCTGCCTCGCACTCATCCTCTGAGCACAAGAGCAGCCCCACCCCGCCCATTGTCATTCTGTATTTAGCTGATTCTCACATACAGAATGACAATGGGCCAGTTTTAGCTGTTACAGCATGTTGTGGGCCTTCTCCTGCGTGGTCTAGGGCAGGGCATTCTGTTAAGGTTAGATGGAAGAAATGTACAAAACAAATGTAGAAAGTTAAAACGAAGAGGTTATAGCTCTTACACAGTCTCATCATTTCAGAGCTGAAGCATTTTTAATATTATATACAAGGAAGCCAGAGTTTATTTTATGCAACTAACATCAATTGACAAAGTAAATTGTCAAGGCTTGTTTTAAACCTAAGGTTACTGGATGCAATGATAGAAACAGCAAAATACCAGTGGTGCAGCACATTATGCTCAGCACATATTTTTAGATTAGGTGTTTTGAGCCAAGCCCTTAATTACATCAGACATGCCCCTTGGAGCGACCCCCAGTTTTTTCATCTCACTTAAAGCCCTGGAAACAACACCATGTCACAGTCATCTCATCCGGGCACTGTGCATCATGCATGACTTCCAAGTTTTTAGATTGCCTGTGTGCAGGGACCTTGTGAACCCTCCCCCACCCACCGCACCCCACCCCTTGCTTTACGAACCACAGCAAGGGTGAAGTTCTTGATGGGCCTCTTCTGTCAGCAACTGGATGGGTGGGTAGATGGGTGGGTGGAAGGATTGGTGGCTAAGTGAAAAGGGATTGGAGAGAGAATGGGAGGATGGATGGATGGATGAGTGAAAGCATGGATGAATGATTGATAGAATGGATGGGCAAATGGATGAGTGAAACAATAATGTAAAGATGGTTGAGCGAAAGAATGCATTCATGAGAAAAAGGGAGGGTGGAGAGCTGGAAGAAAGGATGGATGGATGGATGAGTGAAAGGGTGAATGGGTGGACGGATGAGTTACTAGATTGATGGAGGAGTAAGTGAAAGGATGGCTGGATGGGTGAAAGGGTAATGGTTGGATGGATGGTTGGAAGAGTGGATGGATGAGTGAAAGGATGGCTTGGATGAAAGGGTAAATAGTTGGACAGATGAGTGAATGGATGATAGGTGGAAGAGTGGATGGATGGGTGAACGGATGGATTGGGTGAAAGGGTGGATGGATGGATGATGGATGAGTAAAAGGGTGGATGAAGGGATGGATGAGTGAAATGATGGATGGAGGATAGATGATGGATAGGTTTGCATATGGTTGAAAAGGTTTGGATATGGATGGGCACACAGATGGAAGGACAGAATTAGTGGTGAAAGACGGAATGATGAAGGAAAGAATTAATAGATGACAGAATGTAATTTGAAATGGGGGATATGGGGGTTTGATGGAAGGATGAATGGCTAGATCCTTCGACAAGAGAGCTCTTCTGGGGAGGTTTATGATGACTTACTTTGCTTTCTTGGTGCCATAAGAGCTTTAGTTCAAAGTGGGAGGTATTTACATTCTCTGGCTACTCTCTTGCCTATGTGTTACTATTCTGTATTTGCTGTGTGCTTATGTGTGGGGTCTATACATCATGCATATGACATTTTGAGTGACACCCAAGTGCTACTTGAATGTTACACTAGTAATTCTGTAAATATTTGAATGTTTTGTTTTAGGTGTAAGGTGTTAGGGAGAGTCTTATAGTGCCATGAGCTGTGCTTGAGATGTATATTGTGTTTGTAGCAATAGGCAAGGCATCAAAAATAAACTATGTAATATTGTATCGACAGTGCATTCTTTAAGAAAGCTGCAGGGGAAAGCTCCTTTGTGACTTCCGTCAGCTTGTGCAACTCTCTTCGAAGTCCCCATAAGCAAAGTCAGATTCCAGATATTAAGATCCATTTGTGGAAACACCCATAATACATTCCCTATAGTGGGTTCATCACAGCAGTCCTGCAGCTTTACATCTTACAATGGCACGCAGATATGAGATGCTAGTAAAAAAGTTTATCCGAACAGATTTTCCTGACCACTTCTCTCACCAAACATGCCTACTCAGGACCATGAGTTGTAAATAAAATACCAGACCAGACAACCCAGTGCAGTATCCATATGAATAGATTATTATCATATTAAATACCACAAAAAGACCTGCACAGTTGCTCAAAGCTGCACGCATACCAAAAAAAACGTGCATCATGCATTATTGTCCCAAACTATTATAAACTTATTTTGACTTGTACTTAAGTGGTTGTCTATTTATTTACTTTTATACTATGGCACAACTTCCTCTGATGTGTCTGTAAAATTTACCTTTTGTCCCGAAGTTTTGCCTTGAATTTTAACCTTCTGTCCTGAATTAATGTCCTGAAATTTGACCCTTTGTCCTGAATTTTTGCATCCATGCAAGTTGTTCAGCCTACATAGAGATAGTGTTAGTGGTAGTCCACCTGGAGCCTCGTTTCAGGATGAAGTGTGCCCTTGGCTGTGCAGTGGTAGCCATCCCCAGTTGCTGCATGCTATTGGCTCTGGCCCCCAGGATGGTGACTGGTCCTAAAGAGAATAAACACTATGAGGTGACCGGCCTGCGTTTGGAGGATGCCACAGCCCTAGTGTATACAGGTGTAGGAGACACCCGAATAGTGGCCCTGCATGGCTCCTGGTCATGGCTGTATGGCGCTGATGAGAGGTATGTGATGCCACAGTGCTTTGCCTCTTAAGGAATGGATAGCCTCAGGGCCTATATCAGGGCCCAGTACCTCATATCACGGAAGGGGAAGAATTGGCTCACTCTTTCCTGGGGTTAGTGGTGATTGGGGGACCTGGCTGGAGGCCGCGTTGGTGAAGAGCGTGCATATTTTGGTGCAGAGCTGCCTGTCCTGGAAGTGGCACGCTAGCGGACCTGGCCTCCAAGAAGGAGACTGGGTCCTGATGGGGTCACCCCCCCTGCGAACCGGCCAGCCTGAGGGTGGTTCAACCCTGTGAGCACCGAGACGCATGTATTGGCCCCCGACAGCGCTCCTTATTGAAGATTGGTGGTGCCGCTGTCTGCTTTTAAGAAGTGGGTACCTCATACTTGTATTAGGGCCCAGCGCCAGGGACTATGGCCATTGCATGACTGGGGACTGACCAGCTCCCCCCCCCCCGGGATTGGTGATGTTTGGGAGGCCTGGCTGAGGGTTGCCTGAATATAGTTGTGAGATCGCTGCTCCCAGAATTTACCCATGAAGAAAAGTGTAAAAGACTGGATTTTCTTGTCTGCCCAATTAGAATATACAATTTGCAGCGTGGATGACAGAGCTTGATAGTCCCCCTTGACTGGGTGTACTGTGGTCCCCCGAGATAGGCAGAGAGGACTGTGTTTATCTGTGCTGTCTTGACCATGGGATCTGTGAGACGTGGACAGCCCCTTTCCCATCCCTAGTCTCCTTTCCTCCCCCCATTCAGCTCTGAGGTGTGGAGCGATCATTGGGGGCCCCACATGGACATCGTGGACAGAACCCTGAGCCTACTGGGATTTAAGCCCCTCCTGTGTGGATGCCCTGCTTTTGCCTGCACTCAAGAGGACAGACTTCCATTCGCTGAATAATGAGCAGTGGTGGGTGGCTGGCCCACCTGGGTGCCCTTCCCGCAGAGTGATATGGCTTGCGGTGTACTCTGGCACCTGGCATATTTTAGGAGGTCACCATCACCCCTACTTTCTCACAGAATTGCCAGAGAGAGAGTTGCTAATGGAGCAGCGCACGTTGGCAGAGGCCCTGGGGCTGCATGCATATTTGTCTCCCTGGGGAAGTGTCCATTCCCATGTAGCTGAGTTTGACTCAGATGTGCCTGGAGCTGGTAGCCCTGCGGCCTACCGCGAGGCTTGAACGAACTTTCCTTATGGGGAACTGGAGGGACAAACTGGCAGGATCACAACCTTGCTCCGTGGAGCCTTCCCAACCCCTGCTTGTGGACACTGAGGAGGCCTTAACCTCGTGCAGGCCCTATCCATCTCCACCTAGATTAAACTCTTGCTGCCATAGTGGACACTAAGAGCTCCTTCCAACAAATATTAGCGATGTCGTTGTCAGTGGGGCTGTGCCTCCTACAAGTCAAACACTGTGTGGTTAAAGAGGTGGAAAGCTCAGCGGCAAACTACAGCCGGAATACCAGACACTGACTAAACAAATGGCACAATCGACCGACAGGGTGTGTCCTGGAATATCGAGCGGAAGGCACGGAGGAGCGTAACCAAAGGAATAACATCCAGGTAGGACTCCCTGTTAGTACATAGGGTAACGACATGGTGACCTATCTTGAACGCTGGCTCCAGACAGATGCTGCCCCAATTCATCTTACTCCCTTCTCCGCTCTGGAGCATGCCCACAGATTACTGGCTCACTACTCTACTATAAGGACATAGATGGCATACTTCAAATGGTGCATACGAGGGGCCGCTTCATAATGGACAATATCAAAGGGTCGGTGTTTCAAGGCATTGTGGCTCCTGCGCAAGCCTAGCGAGCTTTCTCCTTGGAATTAAAGAAGGCCCTTCGTGATGAGGGTTTGCAAGCTCTGATGTTACCTGCCAAACAAAGAATAATTCTCGATGGTACTATGCACTTCTGTGACAATTCTGTCATGTCATGGGAATGGTTGGAGGCCTTTAGATCAGGGTCACCTCTTCCAGTGGCCCAACCCATGTCAGGTGCACCTAGAAGCAGGTCCATGAAGACATGGGGTCTAATATGGCAGATCGCTGAAGAAACTGTCCCCATCGCAGACTGATCGGGAGCAGATGGCCATGCTCCAGGCCGTGGCCAAGATCATGATGATGCAGAGAATTGTTTCATAGATTGGTACCCCATCGCAGTGCAAATCTGTGATCGCAGAATCTAAGTGTTTACTGGTGGATGGAGTTGGCTTGGCTACGGTGACACTGCAGTCTGTATATGACTTAATCTAATGAACTCTGTCACTGAAACTTTGGACTACTAGGGGTTATGGTTGGAGGTGCTCTCCCTTCACAGGAGGTTTGGGGGTTGGTGTAGGTACCTATTTGGGGGGACTGCATATACAAGTTTCAGTTGCTTGTTCTGGAGCACAGGACCAAGGATAAGCTGGTGGCCAGGTGCGGGAAGGGTCAAATACCCCGAAGATAAAAGCAAGCAGGGCTAGCACAGCTTTGGTTTAGCCTGCACACCGTAACCTTCCCCTACTCGATTGGCTCCTGCCAGGTGACTGTAGGAGGTATTCTACAAACAAAGTTTTCACTTTTCAAGTTTGGGTGGCCAATCGTTGCTCAACTCCTCTTGGAATTACAGTTGGGATTCTTATTATTTGTCTCAGGAATTGCACTACTTGTTGAAGTGGGGGAGCCTGTGGGTGCCTGGATGGGACACACACACTATAAGATCAGATGCCAGGTTAGCGTCACATGCTAAATTTCTTATCATGGAATATCCGGGGATGGAGTCTGCTTCCAATCATCATAAAATGCACAGGTATTTGCAGGGATGGGAGTTAAAGGTTGCTATGCAGCAAGCAACTCATCTTAATGGGGGGGGGGGATTGATCACCTATGGCCTAGGTGGTGTGGCCAATTGTATGCTACCTCCTATCCCACCTGTGCCCGGGTGGCACAGATTTGGATTAGGAAGGGATGTCCTTCAAACTGGTCCACACCTCCATTGACAAGGAGGAAGGTTAAATCTTGATTACGGGTAGAGTACTGGGCAAGGATATCACCTTGTGGGAATATTTATGTTCCAAAACAGGACTGGGTGGCTTTCTTCCAGTCCCTCTCGGTTCCTTTGGTGCCTTTGGGAACAGATTACCTCTTTTTGGTTGGGTATTTTCATTGTGTAGCCCATGTTATTTTTGATCGTTCCACCCCATCGTTGTAGGGTGCACCAGCATATAGGACTATAGAAGGCCTCAGGGACTGACTAGAACACTGGGAGCTGACGAATACTTGGAGAACCCAGCATGGAGTGACCCTGGATTATTCTAACATCTACCAACTCCACACTCAGCTAGATAAGTGTGCATGCTCAAGCAGGCTGAGCTAATATGTGACACACGAGTACTTAGGGTGCACCCTTTTGCACCACAGCCCTTTGCTGTTGGGCATTCAGCCCATTTAGGGGCACCCAGAAATTCATATGGGGCCAATTGTAACTAGAGGATGCTTGCTTCTGAGAGTCTTTGGGTGAGACTATTGTTGGGCACTATAAATACCAAAGGAGGGAGTGGAGAGAGAGTGTGTCCAGACGGACACAGGGAGTGGATTTGAGTTCGACCTCCCCTCACTATAATTAATAACACAAATGGAATCCCCCCACAAGAGACTGGCAATAGAAGACAGGTGGTCTTGGGTTGGATGTGTTTCCTACATGGGTGGGAAGCACATTGTGTTCTTTAAATACCACTCACACACCAAAAGGGCCCTTGGTGTCATGCTTCATCATAGGGGTCTTCGCGCCCCTCTACGGAACGTGGCTTCCTACTAACCAGCGGATACGCGGGAGCACTGATGTCACCACTATTTATAGAGTGAGAGGTGGTGAGTGGTAGGGTCAGGAGTGGATAGTAAGTGAGTGTTTAAAAATACCTAGCATGTGAGGAATAAAAGGAATTTTAATAGACCTCTGTGCCAGTATTGTTAAAATGGTGAGGTGGAGGTGTGATGATTTAATGTGCAAAACCTCCTGTGTGTTTCAACATGTTTCGAAGCTTGCTGCTTCTTCTTCAGGACTGGTACACAGATTCCTACCCTGGTCTTTGACTGGTTCCAACGGAACAGTCTAAGGGCCAACTCGAGCAAGTCCGAGGTTCTGTTTTTTGGTTGCGGTGTCGATCCGGAGTGGCAGCATTGGTGGCCGTCCGACATGAGCCCTCCTGCACAGTCTTCCTTGGTGGCTAAAAACCTGGGTGTCAAGCTGGACAACCAGCTATCGCTGCGAACACACATTCTGGGTCTGGCTGGCACCTGTTATGGAATTTTGAAAATGCTCCGTAAATTCCTGCCCCTGCTGTCTGAGGAGCACAGGCGTATTACTGTGCAGGCTCTCGTCGGTTCGAGGCTTGATTATGCTAATGCCCTCTTCCTTGGCCTCCCTGATTACCTAGTTCAGCGCCTACAGGTGGTACAGAACTCTGCCGCCCGGGCTATCTTTGGCCTGCGTAGACGAGCCCGAGCTTCCGGGCTGCTTCAGGCGCTACATTGGCTGCCTGTCCGGAAGCGGATCCAGTTTAAATCCCTGACTCTGATGCACAAAGCCCTGTTTGGATCAGGGGCTGGATACCTGCGGCGGAGACTAGCCTTCTATCGACCAGTCCGCTCCTTGCGCTCGGAATCCCTTTACAAAGCGGTGGTCCCTCGGGTGAGGAAGGCCCGCACGGGAGGGCGCTCTTTCAGCTGCAAAGCCCCACAGCTGTGGAACTCGCTTCCTCTTTCGCTGCGCAGCACTGTCAATTTGTTCCAGTTCAGGAAGAGCCTGAAGACCTGGCTTTTTAATCTTTAGGCTGTTCTTATTGCTTCAGTTTCAGTTCTTTTTCTCATTCTTTTGCTGTGTTGTGTTATTTTTATTCTGAGATGCAGGTGGAAAGCGCCGGGACACTCTTTTCGAGTAGCCGTGCGCTATAAAAGAACGCTGTAACATAACATAACATAACATGGACAGTATACTACTGTCTATACACAGGAAACACTATGTGTAGAAATAAAGAATAAAAGTTTCAAAATATGCCTATTATGTATAAATGTATTGCAACATGGTAATACCTTTGTATCAATCTGAAAAGGAAATACAAAAATGTACGAGATTAGAACATTAGGTGAGTAGAATTACTCCGGACGTAAAGTTTGTGACCTGTAAAAGTGATATATACAGTGTCTACTGATAACCTTGAAAAAACAAGTGCTGGTGCAGTGACCTGTAAAAAAGGGGGACAAATACTGAACACACACAACACATAACATAAAACACACACTCTATATGGATCAATTCCTGTTAGTTACTGCGGGTTTACTTAGAATGGAAAAGGTTGTCAACACAAGAAATTGATCGCATGCTTGTTATCCAGAAGCCAGAGGCGTCATGAGCCTTCAGAATGGCGGGGACCCCATGCTATTTGCACTCTGTAAGGAGATTAGCTGCATTAGGGATGCGTCGGGAACTCACTTGGTTCGAGCAGGAGTGGCCTTGCAGAAGCGACTATGCTGTACTTACATCAATCAGGATACTACCTTGTTCGATTGTCCCCTCCGCAGCTCCGAGGTTAATGTGAAGCCGGGAGCTCTCGGTATTTAGGCTCGTCTTAATTGCATGAATTTTCCCGCCACTCTTGCGGTTTACATGTGTTACATGTTTTTACATGAGCGTCCCTGTTAGCAGCTCTGAGTTCAAGGGAAAAAAATACCGAAGCGGTTCCGATGAGGTTTAACCCGGAACTGCAAGGGGACATGTCGCGGTGGGAACAAGACCGCTCACTATCTATCTGTCTGCGACTGCGCCGTTTTGATCATGTGAAACAGCAAGGCGTGTCTGAAATTAAGCGCGGAGGGTTGCCATGGTGACACGCACCCAGGAGGGTGCGCCGAACTGGTGTACCAGTTGCTTAGGTGCATAAAGCGTGTACCCAGGTTTATAAATGCAAATAAAAATGGGATGTTGGTGAAAGAGTATTTTACACAATACGGGGATATTTATAATTAGTAAAAAAGGTTTCCTGAGGGAACCACGGTGGGCTGTGAACAGGATAATATCAAAAACAATGAAGAAAAAAGGGGTAGCAGAACTGGTTGGGCCATAACCAATGCTCTCATCCCGATGGCTGTGGGAAGTATGTTTGCAACAAAACCCAAAGGCCAAAAAAGAGGGATGGTAGGCTTAAATATGTTGCCAATCATTCGATGAGGTATCATAGTTTCACCCCGAGGTTTATTCTACTTAACGTTGATTCACACAATCAAAACGGCACAATCGCAGACAGATAGATAGTGAGCGGTCCAGTTACCACTGCGACATGTCCACTTGCAGTTCTGGGTTAAACCTCACCGGAACAACTTTGGTATTTTTTTCCCTTTAACTCAGAGCTACTAACAGGGACGCTCCTGTCACACACGTACACCGCACGAGTGGCGGGAAAATTCAGGTAATTAAGAGCAGCATAAATACCAAGAGCTCCCGGCTTCACAAAACCCTCGGAGCCGTGGAGGGAACAATCAAACAAGGTAGTATCCTGATTGATGTAAGTACGGCATAGCTGCTTCTGCGAGGCCACTCCTGCTCGAACCAAGTGAGTTCCCAACGCATCCCTAATGCAGCTATTCTCCTTACAGAGTGCAAATAACACGGGGTCCCCGCCGTTCTGAAGGCTCATGACGCCTCTGGCTTCTGGATAACAAGTATGCGATCAATTTCTTGTTTTGATGACCTTTTCCATTCTAAGTAAACCCACAGTAACTAACAGTAATTGATCCATATAGAGTGTGTGTTTTATGTTACGTGTTGTGTGTGTTCAGTATTTGTCCTCTTTTTTACAGGTCACTGCACCAGCACTTTTTTCAAGGTTATAAGTAGACACTGTACATATCACTTTTACAGGTCACAAACTTCACGTCCGGAGTAATTCTACTCACCTGATGTTCTTTTCGTACATTTTTGTGTTCCCATTTCAGATTGATACAAAGGTATTACCTTGTCGTAATACATTTGAAGATAATAAGCATATTTTGCAACATTTATTCTTTATTTCTACACCTAGTATTTCCTGTGTATAGAGGGTAGTATACTGTCCATGTGAGATGGGTAGGGATCTGTGGGCCCGATTCACAGAACTACTTAAGACAAAATCCTAAACTTAGTACCATTTTGGTATTCACAGAAGGCACTTACTCATTTCTGTATTCACAGAAGTTAGGAGTCCTAACTTTAGGACTCCTAAATGCCTTCTGTGAATACCGAAAGTCTTAAAGTTAGGATTTTTCTCAGTTTAGGAGTAGTAAAGTTAGGACTCCTAACTTTACTACTCCTAAACTGAGAAAAATCCTATCTTTAAGACTTTGGGTGTTCACAGAAGGCATTTAGGAGTCCTAAAGTTAGGAGTCCTAACTTTACTACTCCTAAACTGAGAAAAATCCTAATTTTAAGACTTTCTGTATTCACAGAAGGCATTTAGGAGTCCTAAAGTTAGGAGTCCTAACTTTACTACCCCTAAACTGAGAAAAATCCTAACTTTAAGACTTTTGGTATTCACAGAAGGCATTTAGGAGTCCTAAAGTTAGGACTCCTAACTTCTGTGAATACCGAAATGAGTAAGTGCCTTCTGTGAATACCAACATGAGTAAATGCCTTCTGTGAATACCAAAATGGTAGTAAGTTTAGGAATTTGTCTTAAGTTAGTTCTGTGAATCGGGCCCAGTGTACCAATCCTGAAGAAGAAGCAGCACGCTTCGAAACATGTTGACACACACAGGAGGTTTTGTACATAAATACATCACACCTCCACCTCACCTTTTTAACAATACCGGCACGGAGGTCTATTAACATTCCTTTTATTCCTCACATGCTAGGTATTTTTTAACACTCACTTACTATCCACTCCTGACCCTAACACTCACCCCCTCACACACTACACATAGTGGTTACATTAGTGCTTCCACGTATCCGCTGGTTAGTAGCACGCTGCATCCCGTACAGGGGTGCGAAGACCCCTATGATGAAGCATGACACCAAGGGCCCTTTTGGTATGTGAGGGGTATTTAAAGAAAACAATGTGCTTCCCACTCATGTAGGAAACACATCCAACCCAAGACCACCTGTCTTCTTTCGCCAATCTCTTGTGGGTGGATTCCATTTGTTTATTGTTGGGTACTCCCATCTTATTAGGGTTCTGCAACAGCTGGCCTGGTCAAGTGGGAGGCATTTAAGGTGACAGTTTGCAGCCATTGTTTGGGTCACTCAATCGGAATTCGGAAGGAGCTGGATGGGAAACTATGGTCTCTGGATGGTAAGTTGTATGAGATAGATAATTCTCTGGAAACCAATGAGGCAGAACTAACTAAAATTCCGGAGGCTTGGGAACAATATAATACTACTTTAAAATGCTTCCACTGCCTCAGTTATAAGAATCATTTTGCCAGGGTGCACAATGATGAAGGACATCAGGGTAGGTCCCTGGCTTGCCTTATTAGACCTGAATTCCGAGGGGCCCCTATTTCTCATATCATAGCAAGTGATTGCATTTCACTTTACTCTTTGAAGGCCATTTAAAACGTATTTCAGGAATATTACGAAACAATGTATAGGTGCTTGGTAACTCTCTAGCCAATGATCCAGGCTGCCTTCCTGTACTGATGACTGCTGCAAGCGCTTGCTCGCGGTGCAAGGGCGGCCCTGGGTGGATCGGGGTTGACTCAGGAGATTCGGTGTGCTATCAAGAAAATGGCTATGGGTTAAACCCCGGGTCCCGAACGACTGCCCGCAGAAGTTTACTCTGCATTTGCGTGGACCCTTGCCCTGAGGCTGGAATCACTCTATGCTGATTCCCTGCAGCTGGGAGCACTACCTGAATGCACTCTGACTTTGACACGGTGCAGTGGGATTTCCAATTTAGGACATGCACTGGATGGGACTAGGGGAGCATTGGATTAATCGAGCTAAACTGCTTTATGCTACTCTGACCGCACAAGTCAGAATGGGCACTACCATCTCCCCACAATACAATGTATATAGAGGCACCAGACAAGGGTGCTCTTTATCCTCTCTTCTATCCACACTGGCCATTGAGGCCATGGTGGCGACGGTCTGGGAACATATTTTCTCTCTTTATGCAGACAATTTCCTGTGTTACTTGGCTGATGGGCCTGCAGGTTCTGCAGCTGTGATACACCTTCTGGGGAAATTTAAGAAGTTTTATGGCCTCTGAGTCAATAAAACCATGACTTGCGTGTTTCCCATGGCACCGAGAGTCCAACAGCCATCAGATATACAACAGGATTTTTAAATGGTCCCCCATATCTTTTCGATACCTGGGTATTTAGGTGCTCCACTAACTGGAGGTTTTGATGGAGGCCAATCTGTGGAAACTTCTAACTTGTGTCTCCTTTTGGCGATCAATTACACTGATGACTATGGCCAGGATTTTGGTGTCCAAAATGATTATGTTACAGCATGTGCTCCACTTTTTTATGAATCTACTGTAGGAGTGCCAGTTACTTGGTTTTGGCAACTAGATACACTGCTGCAGGAACTGATATGAGATGGGGGCCACCAAAGAGCGTCTCTGGGGGTCCTCTTGCGCTTCCTGGATAAGGTAGGCCTAGACTCACCTGAATTTCAGTTGTATTTCTTAGCATTGCAGCTCCAATGGATCCCTCAGTGGCTAGATGTAGCTCACCAGGAGGAGTTGGGCTTACTAGGGTTGCTTCCACACCAGGGGGCAGTGTTGGCAAAGCTACTTTGTCCTGCAGTGGTGTTTCCCCATCTGGGTCTATTACTAATGGTGGCATTGAATTGCTGGAGGCTGTTATGTTCCTGCACTGTCATTGGTGGGTCTCCCACATGGTGACCCTTCTCTCCCTCTCTCATTTTCCATGGCTGGGCAGCTGCCGGCCTGGATGGATGCTGTACTAGTGACGATTGGAGACTTTTATTAAGTTGCCACCCTGCTCCTGGTGGAGGATTTTGTGGCCCAATATGAACTACCCCCAGCCTTATTCCTAACCTCTGATTCATTGATAAGACGTGTAGAAATGACAGAACAACCATCTCCTGAGAAGGACGTTTATTTGCTTCTTCACAACCTCAATCCAATCCAGCTGTTGTGACTGTCAAACAGCCACAACAATCATCATGGAATATTCCACAGACAAAGATGCAGTGGAAGGGGAATGGACCAAAACATATACTAACATCATATGGAAAACCTATTGAACCGCAGGTAGGTACCTTGCTATTTATGGCAGTTAACAAAGTACAATTTAATACAAGAAAATCACAATAAGTTTTCTTCCTATAATAGATTTAGTGAAAGACATAATCCTTGTGACACAAAGGGTCAAAAATTTGACACGGCCAAGGGGCAGGATCAGGATGGACATTTGAATCTGGCAAGGGAGTCACCACATTGGTATTGACTTTCATTATCCTAGAAGGATTCAAAAACATAATGATTCCTTTTGTCTTAGCGTCAGGGGCTTTAAACACATCCCACTCACCCACATTGAATGTACCTCCTACGACTCTGTGTTTGCTGTCATACCTATTTTTGTAGTCATTCTGGTGACTTTTAACTACACTGTCAAACTGCACCCATCTAGTTTGCCCACCACCCATCCAACTCAGAAACATCTTGGTACCAGGAAGTCTCCCTTTAAGCAGTAAGAACAGCGAGGCTCCAGTAACAGAACTGGGGGCAGTGTGGTATGAACACAAAAAATTATTGATGGCAACCTCAACGGGCTACCCCAGAAACCTGAGCCGATTGTACACATACTTTAGCATGCGGTTTACCCTTCCCACCATACCATTGGCTTTAGGGCAGTACAGGGTAGCTTTAAGTAAGGGTGGGCAGAGCTCGTAGAGTGGCACTATGCAGAATTCCACGGGGTTCCATATAAACTCTGTGGAATTCCATAGAATTCCAAGAGCAGTCAGAGTTGCTTCACTTGCCCACTCCTGGCTTTGAGCAGCAACATAAACGTGCCAAGAAGGCTGAAGGCATACCTTGGACTTATTAAGTGCTCAGAGTGTTGCACGTAACATGTACCTACAGTTCTAAATATCTTTGGAATGCTAGAGCATTGGGTGCAACAGCCCCAAAACTGCAGACAGCACCAGAGCGTATATTTACACAGACTGTGGCAGCATACATATGTAAATGGGGCCCGATTGTCCTGCATCCAGCAGACAGGGTCACAAATAGTGGTGCAAGTGCAGTAGTCCATGGAAGGTTGCGCTTGTGTTATAGTATATTGCAGACAGTTATTTAAGTGCTGGTAGAGCAGGGGCAGTAAAAAAAACTGGCAGGAGCATCCATGGCAATAACCAGAAACACACTCCGAAGCACAGTGCTGAGAGGCAGATAGGAAAAGCATTTTTTATTCGCCAATATATTTGGCACCGTTTGACGAATCTTCCCGACATTTTTAAAACTAATGGGGCACTCCAGTCAGCTCCTCGCTTAAGCATTTCGGGATGATTCATCAAGCGGGGGCCGAGAAAAAGGGTGGTTCCAATACACGTTTTCTCCATGTTAATTTCCATAGGAATTTTGAAACAGGTTACAGCCCGAACTGCTGAACGGAATTACACTAAATTTGGAAAAAAGGTAGGTCTTGGTCTAGAAAGCGTGCTTTTTTAAATGGTGTAAAGCTGTTCTGCAGTTCAAGTGAAATTTAAAAAATAGAAATATTGATATCTGAGAACCGAGGAAGATTCGCTCTTCCTTGTACTTAAGCCCCCAGGTGGGCCAGATCACGGGGCTATTACTAATTAATTTGTGGGGCCCCCACAGCCCCGGGGATTGCCACCTCCCTGGGGCTTAGTTAAGTGCATGTGGGGGGCATGTGCCCCCCCCCGTAGCCCCGGGGACCGCCACCACCCTGGGGTTGATTAATAAATGCGTGTTGTGGTCCCAACCCCCCACGCTGCCCCGGGGTCCGTCACCTCCCTGGGGCTTCCTTTTTTAATCAGGGAGGGGCTTGCTGGCCCCCCAAGCCCTAGGGACCTCCACCTCCCCGGGGCTACTTTTATTAATCAGGGGGGGTCATGGGCCCCCCAAACTCCAGGGACCACCACCTCCCCGGGGCTATGTTAATTGTTGAGGGTCCCCCTCCTGGAGCCGTCGATGTACTAGGGACCGCCGCCCCCCAGGGTCAGCTCCTGCAATGTCCCAGGGTGACCACCCCCGGGACATTGCTGTTTGAAATGACAGGGCGGGAGCCGTGCGGTTCCAGCCCTGTTATTGCAAACACTTCTTTGCTTCTTGGAAGCAAGAGCAGGAAACCTGCTCTCACTTCCAAGAAACAAAGCAGGATTGCTTTTGGACAAGGGGAGCTGCATGTTAGCAGCTCCGCTTGCCTAAAAGCAATGCCGGCTCCTGCAGGAGGCTGGGAGCCGACAGGAACCGTGGGGGTATTTGGGCTCCCCCCACGGCCCCTGTGAAGGTGGCCAGGCCTCGGGGGATGGGGTCCCCAGGGCCAGAAGTGGCTCGGGAGGGGGGCTACGTGGCCCCCTCATTTTCTATTAATAAAAAGAGGCCAGGCCCCAGGGATGGGGTTCCCAGGGACATTAGTGCACCAGGGGAGGGGGGCCATGTGACCCCTCTCCCATTCATAAAAAAAAACAAGGCCAGTCTCCGGGGTATGGGGTCTCCGGGGCCAATATTGGCCTGAGGAGGGGGGCCACGCGGTCCCCCTCTTTTAAAAAAAATAAAAATAAATAGTGGGTCCCCGCAGTATATAATGAATAATATAAGTAGGATTTTTTTTTTTAATAGGAGTTGCGACTCCAACGCGTCTCTCAGCGTGACCATCCGTATAACGTTGCGTTGGATTTGCGAACCTGCCCTAAATACATATAATGTAGAAGGTAGTGTTGTATTTGTGAAGTTTTTTTTAAGAGTTACTGTGACTAAAGTTAATGACAAGATTACAATTTATAGAGTTGTTAAAAATATATAAAATTAAAATCAATTAGTTAAACTTGAAAAGTATTGTGTTGTAGTACATTGAGTTTGTGCTTTTATTTTGTGAATTTGCGACGGGTTCGCAAATTCTAAATTTCTTTTTTTTAAATTGTATGTGTAATAAAAATGTATTCAGTATTATGTTATAGGGTGGCTCTAAAAGAGCCCTTGTTTTTATTTTTAGTTTGTTGTAGCTACATATAAGTGCCAATGCAGAGATTTAGGATGCTGAGAAGGACTCTGTTTCCTTGATCTGTGAAGTGTACTCCATCACTTCTGTACATGTCACCCATATCAAAATATAGATTGTTGTTATACATGGAACCCATCCAATGGTCTCTGAGGTAAGCAGAAACAGCTTTATTTACATTCTTTCTAGCTTTCTGATTCTGTGGACTGAATTGATTTGACCACTTCCATTTCTGTCTTTGGCATATGTTAGAGTATATGAAGACAGTTTGAGGTAAAAGCAACATCAATTGTGCAAAGGTGCCCTTCATGAGCATTTCCAGTCCCACCTCAGTCAATGTGCCTAGTTCATTGACCCACAGTGCACAATCGTGAGGTCAGGGCATTGGAGATGCAAAAAGGTTTTAACCAAAGGCATTAATAGGTGCCACTTTATTCTTCTCTGTGCAATCCATTTAATGTCCACTTTTTGCAAATCTGGGTCTTTGTCAAAACCTCTGCATTCAGCATCACTTTTGCACCAAAAAACATAGCTGTGTCTAACAATCCACACTGTGAGCATCTTGAAGCGATGTCTGGAAGTGATAAAAAGATGTCTGTAGCTGAGGTAGTCAGTTGGTAGAATTAGAGGTATGTAAAATGGTGGACAAGATGCTCTTTTAAAAAAAATAGATTATTGATTGGTTGTTTAAGAACATTGTACATTGAAAAATAGAGGGCATGTTACTTTCTTTAAAAATCATGTTTCTTATAGGTTAGTAAAACATGTTTGAAAGGTACAGCAGATAGGATAAGCTCTTATTCTGCAAATTCAACCACACCTGTTTTTGCATTTGTAACATTGTGTGGAGAACTTGAAAATATGGTGAACTTTTGACCTGTCAGTTAAGTTGAATGTTCCATGAACTGTTACTATAGAAACTGGCATTAAGCAGAATGAGGGAAGGGTTGAAACTTAATGGTGGATTTAAAATGTGAAATTGTAATTTATATATGTGAAATCTTATTAAAGTAAGATTTCCCAACTCAGTAGTATCTAAAGAAGTGGTGTGCTCTTGAAAAATAATGGAATTTTTAGTTGTAATATATTCTAGAACTCCTGTATGGATTCGCGGCTCCATCGCGGTGGTGCTTGGTGGGTTCGCGATACCAAAACATTCCAGAATCAGTTTGGTCACTTTTAGAAGTCATTTGGGAAGGGTTAATATGCCTAACCAATGGAAATGTGTTTTATAATTTGAAATAGTGTAGGAAGGAATGTGATTTGTTACTTACATGTATTTGTGAGGAGAAAGAGATGGAAACTTTGCCATTACTGGTTTTACCTTGCTCAGACTGGTGCATTACATTGATTGTGTGCATAAGAAAATCATTTATGAGTTTGTGATATTTTAAATTCTACAAATCTATTTTGAAGGTGAGTTATACATTTGTGAGGTGTCTTATGTATTAGGTTTATTTTAAACTTTAAAAATAATTCAAAATATGTGATGTTTGAAATATATTATTGAATGTACAGATGTGTATTGTAGTTTGTTTTATTGTAGTTAAATGTTGTTTGAAATAGTTTCTGCATAGTAATATGTGTATTTTGGAAGATGGATTAGTGATTGTTGTAGTTTGTTTTAGTGTGTGGATATGTACATTTGTAGTATACCGCATCATTTTAGCTGTTGCTTACAATTTGAAGGTGGAGTCTGTCAACTTTTAAGGTTTGTTTGGACTTCTATCTCAAGTATGCTTCTACTAGTATATGTATTTTCATATATCTTGTACATTTTAAGGTGTATGGTGTATAACAAAGAGGTGTTGTTGCTTTTTACCACCCAGTTACTTCTTACGTAGTCATATAAAGCCCTAGATTTTACCCCTCTGGTCATGCAATCACTCAGGTGTTACATATGTACTCCTTTTTTTGCTTCTTTGTACACCTTTGTTATTTTTGTCTGCATCCCTCATGAGTCTTTCACATCCCTCTACACTATTTCTGTATCCCTCTTCCCGCTTTCTGCATCTTTGTTCCTTTTTACAGTACTTTTTTTTTGTTTCTTTCCGCTCCTCTGTTGTATGTTTCTGTATCCTTTTTGCGTCTTCTTGCTCCCCAATTCTCCCTTTTTGTATGACTCTTGTTTCTTTATGCACTGTTCTTGTTTGTTTTAGCACTTCTCTTGTTTCTTTTTGCACCCTTCTTCCCTTTATGTACACCCCTCCTTCCTCTTTTTGTATTTTTGTTACTTACTTCTGCACTTATGTTGCTTCTTTCTGCATCTCATATGCCTCTTTCTGCACTTCTGTTGCCTCTTTCTGTAGTTCTCTTGCCTTCTTCTGCAGTTCACTTGCCTCTTTTTGTAACTCTCTTTCCTCTTTCTTCCCCTCTCTTGCCTCATTGAGTACCTGTGTTGCTTCTTTCTGCATTTCTTTGTCTTATTTCTGCACCTCTCGTGCTTTTTTCTGCACCCTTTTTCCATTTTCCTGCATGTTTATTGTTTGTTTCTGCACTGCTCTTCTCCCTTTTTGAACATCTCTTTCCTTTTTTTGTATCTCTGTTGTTTCTTACTGCACTGTTCTTTCTGCACCATTGTTGCAGTCCATTTCCTTACATGTCTTAAATGTCACTTTTTCCCTGCTGCTTTACCATTCTAGTAATGCTGAGAGTGTTGGGCCGAGGCAAATAAAAAAAAAGTATATAACATATCTCAGTTATGTCTCACCATATGTCAGGATTTATCACTGAGACACTGCCATAATAGTACTCCAATCACCTAAGCAGTACCTATGCAGTTATAAAATCACTCAGGCACTTACTATGTACTTTTGTAATCCTCGAAACATTACTCTTGCATTCATGCAATCACTTATGATTTAGCTATACACTAATTGAATCACCCAGGCAGTATTCTTGCACTTTTCCAATCACCGGGTCAGAATCTATACACTCCTCCAGTCACCTAGGTAGTACCCATGCACTTATCAAATCTCCCAGGCAGTTTGTATGTGTTCTTGTAATCCCTCAGATATTCTCCCTCAACTTATGCAATCACTCAGACATTACATATGTAGTTCTCTAATCATCTACATATTATCTCTACAGTCATGCAATCACCAATGCATTAGCTATACAGTAGTTGAATCATCCTAGCACTACACCTCCACTCCTGCAATGACTGTGTCGGTATCTATGCATTCCTCCAATCACTTGGTCAGTACTCATGCAGATATAAAATCACTGAACCATGACGTACGCACTTCTGCAATCACCCAGACAGTACCCTAATAGTCCTCCAATCATCCAGGCAGTACCTTTGTTCTCATGCAATCACCCAGCGACTACAGAGTGCACTTCTAAGTTGATTTGGATAGTAGAAAGGAAATGTTTTAGTTGTGCTTTGTGGTACCGTTGTATAGGTTGTGATGTCTTGTAATTGTTGGAATTCTGCAGTATCTCACATACCTTTGGACTGCAATTAAAAATATTTTTTAAATTTATATATGATAATATTTGTATATAATATTTTATTATATTAAATGATTTACCAGAGTATTTAAAGTTTTCTTTCCTTTCAGATACTCAGCATTATTATTAATAAAGATTGACTATGGCAAGAAACAATCAAAAGAAAAGAAAAGAAAGAAAACAGTACTATTTAAAGGAAAGAGAAAAGGAGAAATTAGATAAAGTACAACATGTGACATTGAAAAATAAGGCTTCTGGCTAGAGAACTAAAGAATTTGTTAAAAGAGTTTTAAAGAAGTTAACAAATTTACAAAATGGAGAAAAGAAAAAGAAAAGTAGTACAACCCTTCAGAAGGAAATGAAAAAAGGACATATTAATAGAAAATTAGTTTATGGAAAAACAATCAATGTTGAAAGAAGGATGAAAGAATATAAGGACATTAGGAAACAAATGTATAAAAGTAGAGTAATACAAAATTTATTGAAAGATTAGAAAAAATCTAGAAAAAGATCCACATTTTACAAGAAGAAACAACAGATTGAAAGTGTAGTTTAAAACGCATTTCAATTGAAAAGAAGGTAGTTTATATTAGTAGTTTTGAAGAGAATGCAAACATTGAATTAACCAATGCATTCTATGAAGGACAAAAGTAAAAGGAAACGACTATAGAATACAGAACTAACTTTTGTAAAAAAAAATGTGGGTGAATGGAAGCACACTTCTAGTAGTTCAGAACCTTTTTTTAATGAAGAGAGCTATTTGCAACAGAATACATTAGTTCATGTAGTGGTCGTGCTTACGATGTTAAGAACAGTTGTCCAATTGAAAAAGAAAAGATGGTTGCTAGAAATGTGGAAGAAGTAATAGCTGAAGAAGCTCAAGGGACATGTCCAAAAGCTCCAGTGTTTATGTGGGATTGTAGCAGTACGTGTAGTATCCAACAGGAATCTATTGATATTTTACGTAATTTCTTACGAGAGTATAGTAAAAAAGTGTTAAACAGAAAATAAAGATGTTGCAAGGACTAGATCCTTGTAAAGTGAGAAAAAATACTGTTTTACGGGGTCATTCTCCGGTCTTGTGTTTCTAGAAAAGTGTGTCAAAGTAGTTTTCATCATCTGAGAATGTTACAAGTACATCATTCAGAAATGCATAAGTTAGTAAGAAGATTGTACTATGTAAAAAAGTCCTGCATTATCTTTAAGTGAAATAAACACTACTCTTTTGCATGGTTCAGTGTTCTTTGGTCCTGAAGGGGATTGTAGAGAAAGTGAGAGTTTGATAAATGTAGGTGTTGAAGAAGAGGTGGAAGATAGTACTACTGAGAAGTGTGAAGAAGAAATTACAAAGATTAATGTAGTTTGTTGTGAAAAACCAAACTATGTTTGTGTTTGTTGTCGACATACACACTATAGAAGTCAAACTAGGAATGTTGATATGTATTTAAAAAGTGAAAAGGAAAACAATTATAAGTGGCAGCAATTTGGTGCTTATTTATTGATGGAAGGTCGTTTTGAGTTGGGTAGTGATTTATGTATTTGTAAATATTGTTACAGCAAATTAGAAGAGAACAAAATTCCATCTAGAGCTGTACATAATAATCTAGAGTTGGTAGCTATTCCTCCGGAACTGGTGGATTTAAATACATATGATTCCATTCTAATTCAATCTGTGCACCCATGTCAGGCTATAGTTCATATGGAGCCTAAAACAGGTAAGCTGCCTCCAACCGATTTACAAAGAGGTTTAAAAGGAAGAGTTGTATATTTACCTTTAGATTTTAAGAACTATATTGAAAATGTTGGTGTAGAGAGAGAGAGGAAACTGAAACTCAAGTTATTTTAGGTAATGGTGTACCAACAAAGAGTCGGAAGATATGGCAAGTGTTAGTAGATGTCACCAAAGCTCAAAAGGCTACAAAATATCTCATAGAAAACAATATTTATTATGAAAATGTATATCTGGAAGAAGAAGAAATATCTTTAGGGGATGATAGAGAAATTTCAACTGATCAAATCGAAAAAGTTGACAAGTCCAAGAGTGAAGAAATTTATGAACATTATAGGAAACATCCTTTACACTCAAAAGAAGTAATTGGAAATACTATTGAATTCTTCCAAATTAAGAAAGAAAAAAGGGAACTCCCATGAGTGCTTGGGAAAGAAGTTTAGAAGCTTGTTGTTTTCCACATCTCTTCCCCACTGGAAAAGGTGGTCGATATGATGAACGAGCAGTACAGATTCCAGCTTCAGGATACCGTTCTTTAAGATTGTATTCACAAGATCCAAGATTTTGACAGTGTGTTCCATATTTATTTCATCTTCTGTTTCAAAGTGATTTGTCTGGACTTTCAAATGCAGTGAACCACATATTAAAAAACGGAGTTCATCTTACACATCTTTCTGCAAAGGAATTTTTGGACAAAGTTCAACAAAGAGACGATCAGTTAGAATCTCAATTAATTAATATGATGGCATGTCAATGTGATATCAATGAGTATTTGGTATCGTCGTCATGAAGAACTGTAATGTATGTTAAGGAATTTAGGAACACCTACATGGTTTGTTATGCTTAGCTGTGCTGAATACGCATTGGATGATTTACTTGAATTTCTACGAGAAGCAAATTCAAATATTAACAACATCGAATTGAAGACAGCTGTAGAATTGTGTTCCTTCGATACTGTAAATGTGTGCAGATATTTCAATCATAGTTTTCAAGCTATGATGTCTTTTAACTGCAATAACCACCACTTAGAGAAGTTATTGATTTCTTTTGGAGAAAGGAGTACCAAGCCAGACGTTCTCCTCATATACACATGCTATTATGGATTAAGGATGCACCTAAATTTGGAACCGATTCTGATGAAACTGTTTTCTCTTTCATTAAAGACTCTGTTACCTGTGGTATTCCAAAAACTGGAGGAGAAAATACCTCAAGACAACAAGTTTTACGGTGTCAAAGACATCAATTTGGGAAATATTTTCGGCAGAAATTCAAGTCAAAGGGCAAATTTTACACGAAATGTCATTTTGGATTCCCATGTCCAATAATTTTGAAAGGAAAAGTCAACAGTTTCATGTCAGCAGTAAGACAGACTATAACTCGGAAATCTCAGAAGAATACTTACAACATAAAAAGAAGTCACGATTCAAAGTATATTAATGTCTACAATCCAGTAATTTTGATGATGTGGAATGCAAATATGGATATCCAATATGTTGCAGATAATTTGACTGCTGTTGCTCGCTATGTTACATCATATATAACCAAATCTGAAAAGACGGCGTTGTAAGAAATGTCGGAAGAAATTTCACAAGAGAAGACTCTTAGTAACAAATCGTACGGCTTTAGTTTGAAGATGCCTTCCCATCGAGAGATTGGATCCTATGAATGTTCGGATCAGTTGAACTCTGCAAGTTTATATTCAAAGTCAAGAGGAATAATTTGCTGCATTACAAAATAGAGAATTGAAATCTGTACAAGAAATTGAATAAATAGCTTTGAATGAGCCAGAAAGTACAGATATTGTTAAAACAAATATGTTGGATATATACTGTCCCAAAGGAAGTCCACATCTGGAAAACATATGTCTATATGAAGTACTGCAACATTACAGCCTTAAGACGTTTTTCCACAATATTTACAAATGTTGAATCAAGAGATTGAACAAGAAACTAGTATTGCAGCTGAAATCGCTTGAGATAGTTCTCAAGATAGTCAACGTTCTGCTCCACTAAGTCAAGATCCACTAGGACAACCAATTCTTGAAAATGAAGCAGCAATTGTTATGAATGAAGTAGAAACTGCAATGCAACAAGCACAACAGAATATTATTGATTTGGGAAACTTGGAAGAACAACTAAATATTGAACAAAAAGAAATATATCAGCAAGTTACAGAATAGATACAGCATGGTTTACTGCATCAAAGAAGCTTGTTATGAAGTTTCAAGAGTACTAAAGAAAATGAAACTTCTGATTATTGATGAGGTGAGCATGGTATCAAACTTAATGCTTGCCTTTGTACATTTAAGAATGCAACAGATTTTAAAAACAGATTATGATGTTTTATTTGGCGGAAAACATGTAATTGGATTCGGTGATCTGTTACAACTTACTCAGGTGAAAGGACAACCAGTTTTTAAAACACTTGTCCGTGAAGACACTAGGAAATCTTTGGGAAGTATTGGAAATGTCAACATTTGGTCTCATTTTGAATATAAAGAACTTATTAAGAATATGCGACAAGCAAGGGATGGACATTATGGGAACGTTCTTCAAGATATTAGAATTGGAGTTTAGACAAACCATGATAAAGAAGCTTTACAAAGTCGACTACTAACAAACTTGTTACCAAATGAAAATATTGCACCTGAAATAATGTATAAAATAATTGGAGAACATAAATCTATAGTTTGTCTAATGCCAACACTGCAAGAGTGTTCTACATTCAATCAAGAACTTTTGAAACTGGAAAAACCACCAACAGTGAAAATTGAAGACATTGATAAAATGGAACATGAAGGGGTACTATGCTTCTCTCAGAGAAACTACAGTCAAAAAATGTGATTCTTTGGAAACATTTGTATCTAAGACTGCTGGTTTAGTAAAGACTTTAAATACATGTGTAAACTGTCAGATAATATGGCGTAATTTAGATGTTGAAAAAGGTTTAGTGAATGGAGCAATGTGAAAAGATGTTGATTATGTGAATTTTCAGAACAGTGATGGAATTGAATTTTTGAAGATTAGATTTGATCACGTTGAAGAGGTAAAACAGATTGGATGTTGTGCTGGTTGTTTTTTGCTTGTAAAAGACTTGTATGTTTGTAGAAAACAGTTTCCTCTTTCTTTAGCATATCCGGTGACCATTCATACATATCAATGTTTAAGTGTAGACAGTGCTTTGGTAAATATTAGAAGTACTGTGTTTAAAGAGGGTATGCCTTATGCTGCAATGTCTCGAGTAAGAACATTATCTGGATTGTATTTGATTTGATGAGAAAAAGGTTAGTGCTGATGCAAATTATGTAAAAGAGTATAATCGGTTGAGAAGACTGTTTGCTCCTAACTTAGGTGAATATCCTGTATATCAAAAATGTGTAGTGTGTCCAAAACGAAAATATGACAAACATTCTAGTGAGGTTGGAAAAAATAAAACAATTCAAGAGAATGATGAGGCTGCAAATAAAATAAAAATGGACCCTGTTGATGATATTATAGGATACCAGTTAGAAAATAGTAATGGTATCAACTGCTATGCTAATGTAATTTCAAATGTTGTCTTTTATCTAGAAGATCTTCATCATAAAATTATGGAAAATTGAGAAAAAAGATTCTGTTCTTTATTACATCATATTTTTTTAAAGTTGGAAACTGATTGAACTAAAATCCATACTGCTTCTGGCATTCGGCATCTTTTGGATATATGTACTGGATCTTTGCAATTTACACTTAATATACAACAAGATGCACAAGAGTTTTATATGTTTATGCTTGCAGTTTTGGAAGATGAAGGGATTGAAATTGAAAATGTATTTGGACTACGTTAAAGATTGGATCATAAATGTGAAGAGTGTTCATTTTCTTCTACCACTGAAACAGACACTGACCGATTCATATATTTGACAATAACAGATTGCAAATCAGTGTCTTTTAAAATTAGTAAAAACAGCTAATCAAGATATGAAATGTTCTCATTGTAAATCAGAAATGTTTTCAACATTGGACAATATGTGATTTTTATGCTACAACATTGTAGAGTGGATGGAAGAAAATTGGAAACTAAAATTAAAATTTTGTGGCTAATCAAGTATCAATTTCAGGAAGAACTTTTAAAACAGTGGCAAGTATTTTCCAAGATGGACCTACTAATGCATATGGACAATATACAGTCTATTCAAAGTGCAATAAAGGATGGACACATTGCAATGATGCCCATTTGGAATTCAAATGTCATTTGCCTTATGAATTACCAAAGTTTTGAAAACATCATTCGGCCTATTGGGAAGATGTAAACACAAAAGAACAAGTTGATTTTCGAAATTTTCAGTCCAAATTTATTAGGAAACATCATTCGGCCTGTTGGGAAGATGTGAGTAATTAGTTTTTGGATTATTGTTTGGGCTAATTGATGTTGCATTTTGAAAATTGTGTTTGGAAGAAATATTTTATTTATTTGATCTTCATATTATATGCAATGTAAATGAGAGTGTATATTTTAGAAAATGTAAATAGATAGTTGAACTTATTGTAAATATTTTCAAAATACAATCAACTGATTGTATTTTTTTGCCCGCTGTTATATGATGATCAACATTGAAATCTCTGTGTATGGTGAAATTCAATAGAATCTGAAAACAGCAAAAAATGCAAACTGAATATGTTTTGTAATTCTAAAATGATGTTGTGTTCTTAAAACTATAATATTATATGCAATAACAGTAATTTTTTTTTCTCCTTTACAGAAAGTAATACTAAAGTTTGACAGCATTTTAAATTTAGTTTACAATGAAACAACTGTAAAATAGTTACAATTAGTTTGATATCTGCTTCAATAAAGAAGGTAAGATGAAATAATGTAATAAGCATAATAATATGAAGTAATGTTTGCAGTCATTCTTGTTTTCAAACTCAATCATTTCACTCCTCAAATCATTTCAGCTGTACCCTTGCACTCCTTCAATCACTGAAGCATAACATGTGCACTTACAAAATCATCCAGGCACTTCCAATGCACACTTGCAATCACCCTGGCACTATTCATCCACTCGTGATATAACACAGGCACTACCCATGGACTCATCCACTCACACATGCACTACCCATGCACTAATGTAATCGCCCAGGCACTACCCATGCACACCTCTAATTTGCCAGTTAGTAGCCATGCACTTATAAAATCACCATGCACTATTCTTGCACTCCTCCAATCACCCAGTTACTACCCATGCACTTATAAAATCACCATGCAGTATCCTTGCAATCCTCCAATCATCCAGACACTACCCATGCACTCATGCAATTACCCAGGCACTACCCATGCACTAATGCAATCACCCAGGTATTACCCATTAACTCATGCAATCACCCAGGCATTACCCATGCACTTACAAAATCACCCAAGCAATACCCATGCACTTACAAAATCACACAGGCATTACAAATGCACTCCTGCAATCACCCAGGCAGTACTCATCCGATGATGCAATAACTCAGGCACTACCCATGTACTGTTCCATTCCAATCACCCGTGCACTACCCATGACCTCCTCCAATCATCCAGCCAGTACCATGCACTTATCCAATCACTCTGCCAATACCCAAGCACTTATAAAATCACAACACACTACCCTTGCACTCTTACAATCACCCAAACACTACCGATGCACTCATGCAATCATCCAGGCATTACCCATAAACTAATGTAATCAGTCAAGCATTACCCACGTGCTGTTCAATCACCCATACATTACCTATGCACTTATGCAATCAACCAGGCAATAACTAAGCACTTACAAAATCACCCAGGCACTACCCATGCACTAATCCAAACACCCAGGAATTACTCATCCACTCATGCAATAACCCGGGCACTACCCATGCACTGCTCTAATCACCCATGCACTATTTATGCACTCCTCTAATCACCCAGGTACTACTCATTTACTCCTTCAATTACCCAGCCAGTAGCCATGCATTCTTGTAATCACCCAGTCACTACCCATGCACTTATTAAAACACCATGCAGTATCGTTGCACTCCTTTAATCACCCAGGCACTACCCATGCACTCACGCAATCACCCATGTACTACTCATGCACTCCTCTAATCACCCAGACAGTATCCTTGGACTCATGAAATCACTCAGGTAAGTTTTCTATTTTTAACCAATATATGTGGTTCCGTAAGAACAATTTTTTGACTTTTTGAACAATTTTAAAAATGATTTTATTTTTTTTCAGTTTTTTTACTTTTTGTGCGTTTTTGACTTTTTTAAACAAAACAAAATTGAAGACTGCAAAGGAACTGTTTAAGGAAAAAAAAATTAAATTTGGCAGCACGTTATAAAACAAATTAACATTTATGTCCTTTGATTGCATTGGTGACATCGTCAATGCACTGCTCCCCGATGCACAGTTTTGCATCACATTTTTTGAAAACTATGGCTACTTCCAACAGCTCTGGAACAATATGATGTCTTGGTGCTGTTGTATGTGTTTGAGAGGATGTAGAAGGGGCATTAAGGTCTTGTTCTGCCGCTTCTTTCTGTTGTCAACGTGTCTCTTCTCTTGCCGGATTTATGGGATGCATGGTCTCCAAATGTTTTTTCATGCTAGATGTCCTGCATGAGTATTTTTTGTCAGAGCCCCTTGACAAGATTTTCTAGCAGATAAAAGACATACATTTTCGTGCATTTACTTTTTTTGTCCCTCAGGCACAGTAAAGAATGCCCATACAACACCCTTTTTCCTCTTCTTTACTGGCTCCACAATGTCATCGTCCTCCAGTTCCAGTGGATCAACTTCTCCATGACTGGATGCCATAATTGTAAAAACAAAGTCAAACAACACACAAAAATTGTAAAAACAGGAGAGGTACATCAAAGAAGGTTTTGTCAGCAAGACAGACAAATAATGAGAGAGATAAAGAACGATAGATCCTCCCTCTTACAGAATGAAGATGATTTAAACCAATGAGATGCTTTTTTTTTTGGTAACATGGAGTCACGTAGGGTGCGTGCACCGTCGCTTACGCGTCGCACAGCCTCAAAATATTGTATACGTAATAATGAACTATAAATAGATGTTTATACAATATTTTAAAAAGCATATAGGTAAAAGTGTTTATTTAAATATGATATTTTAACTTTCTATAATGATATTTCAAACTTTGAAAATGCGCCGAAGTCGTGACCCTGGCGCGATCCAGACACGGTCCTGGAAATATGTGCCGGGCGGAGTCGCGCACCGTACATGCAGATGTCACGCACTCCTGAAATTTCGTATTGTTAATAGTGCACACAAAAAAACTGTTTATAAATTTTTTTTTAGGTATATCATAAAACGCTTTCATCAAAAATTATATTTATAATTTCTACAATGATAATTTATGCTTTTCAAATTACGCTGAAGTCTGAAGATTTTTTCAGTGAATATGTATATATATATATATATCCACATCTATATATAAGTATTATCTACTGGCGGTCGCCAGTAGATAGTTATAGTTAGGACCGTGTTTCCATAGGAAATCTCAAAATTCTATTTTGAATAACTTTGGCGTCGATTGATGAATCTTCGCGAAATTTTCAAAACTAATGGGGCGCTCCGCCCCGCTCCTACCCTGAAAGTCTCGGGGTGATTCGTCAAGCGGGGGCCGAGAAAAAGGGGGTGTCCATAGGGACTTTAGTCGCAGCTACAGCCCGAACGGCTGAACAGAATTACGTGAAATTTGGCAGAGAGGTAGCCATAAGGTCCATGAAGTGCCTTTTGCAGGTTTGGTGTAAATCTGTTCAGTATTTTCTGCGAAAATAGCATTTAAATCATATATATCTATACGCGCGCAGCGTGCGCGCTGGGTGCGCGCACCTTGCCGTGCGCGAGCGCAATTCTGATTGGTTGGTATATCTTGGTAAACATTCGAATCGGTCGAAACCAGGAAGTGTCGGCCGCCATTTTGTCTCTCGCACTCTGAGGGGGTGAAAAACTAATGTGGAGAACATGAAAAGGGGGCAGCATGGACACTTCCCGACCCCCTAGCCGTGGTCAGGGGGTCCCAGAAGGACCCCCCAAGGGCAAAAAAAAAAATTCTTTTTTTTTCGTAAAAATCGCCAAGTGCGCGCACCCAGCGCGCACCATCCGAACAGAAAAAAATCTGCGAAGTTCGCGCAGCATTCGCGAACTCCGTGATTTAGTAGAAAAAAAAAAACCACGGCACGAACTGCGTTAAGTGGGCGCGCGGTGTGCTTTGTGAAGCGCACCGTGCGCGCACGCCCAGAACTGTATAAAGTGGGCACGCGGTGCGCGAAGTGCACCGCGTGCCCACCGCGCGCGCACGGTGCGTTATAGTTAGGAATTAGGATTTTAAAAACCTTGCAAATTCACTTAAAAAATTATAGGTTTCACACATGTTATAGTTAGCTGGGCATTTCCTTCGAAAAAAACCAATGAAATTCCCCCGTTATAGTTAGTGCAGGTAACTATAACTCACGCGACCGCAATCCGCTGCTGATGACGTCAGATATTACATCACTGATGACATATGTGTCTTTCTGAAAATTTTTTTTGTAATATATGTATAGCTAAAAATGAATGGAAGAAGACATGGGTAAATAAGTGTCTAAATACAGTGATGTAATATCTGACGTCATCAGCAGCGGATTGCGGTCGCGTGAGTTATAGTTGCCTGCACTAACTATAACGGGGGAATTTCATTGGTTTTTTTCGAAGGAAATGCCCAGCTAACTATAACATGTGTGAAACCTATGGTTTTTTAAGTGAATATAGATATAT
This sequence comes from Triturus cristatus, assembly GCF_964204655.1. NCBI lineage: Eukaryota > Metazoa > Chordata > Amphibia > Caudata > Salamandridae > Triturus > Triturus cristatus. The sequence continues at coordinate 214,427,993 of NC_140585.1, read as the reverse complement.
ATATATATATATATCATTAGATATAGACATAGGTATAGAGATAGATAGATAGATAGATAGATAGATAGATATATAGATAGATAGATAGATAGATAGATAGATAGATAGATAGATAGATAGATAGATAGATAGATAGATAGATAGATAGATAGATAGATAGATAGATAGATAGATAGATAGATAGATAGATAGATAGATAGATAGATAGATAGATAGATAGATAGATAGATAGATAGATAGATGGATGGATAGATGGATGGATGGATGGATGGATGGATAGATAGATAGATAGATAGACAGACAGATAGATAGATAGATAGATAGATAGATAGATAGATAGATAGATAGATAGATAGATAGATAGATAGATAGATAGATAGATAGATAGATAGATAGATAGATAGATAGATAGATAGATAGATAGATAGATAGATAGATAGATAGATAGATAGATAGATAGATAGATAGATAGATAGATAGATAGATAGATAGATAGATAGATAGATAGATAGATACATCCTTCACCTAATAGATATGGTGCTGTGGTGTTACCTCCTTTTCACATAACCTAGCACAACAACTTTGGTAACAATGCTACATGAACATATAAGGCCTACCAGTATGGCTGACATGGGACTCCTACACCGTATAGTCCTTAGTGTCTAAAGTAACATTTCTTCATATTGATGCACACACTTGTAGGAATCTTTGTCTTTGTGTAGCATGTTTGTGATGTAATGTGCTCTGACACTCTACATTGGGATGAGTAGTGCTATAGAATAAATAAATGTGAGAGAGAGGATAAGGAGAGATGAGTGGCACCATTGGAGGGTGGTATTGAGAGAATCCTTTTAGAAGTAGGTAATTGGGGAGGTTACCAACAAATATTGTTTAACCGGGCACCACCAGTGATAAAACTGGCCAGGACAATATTTTAAAGGCTATAGAACCAGAATGGTGGAATGTGCCAGAGATGGCACCTCCGTTTTGGTGGAAGAGAGTCGCCCCACTGCTGGAACCAGCAGGCGCATGTGAAATAAAATGGTAATAAAGCAACTAATAAAACTGATTTATTATCATTCTATTTTACTACAGACCCGGAGCAAGCAGGAGGAGTGGAACCAGCCCGCTCCACCTAATCCCTACTCTTCTCTTATGCTGGGTAATACCAGCATGAGAGTAGTATCTGGATTGGTGCGGGGAACTTCTGGAGCCTGTGTGAGCATCGTGGAGCAGAAGAGGCGCTGAAGTGGCGGACGTCAGGCTACAGGTACTTCATTTTTTCTTTATTTTTTCTCCCGCGATGCCCCATCGATGTCTGCTAGTGGCCACCACTGGAATATGCCATACTACACGTAAATGGATCCACCTCAAAACTGCTCTGAAAACCCTCCACCAACTGATAGCCAAAAGTAGGAGCAATTTCGAGGTTTTATTCACTGTCCACAATACCAACAGAGAAAAAGCTGAAATACCCTCAACAATTATCACCTCCAATTATATTTACGTCTACTTTATATCCTAAAATTAGACTTTCGCGCTGCTTGAGTGTCACTTTTTTGACGCTCCGGTTGGGCAATGTGCCACAGCATATTTTCACGGCCAGGCAAAGCCACTTTTTGTGGCTTTTCATGGCGTGTAAATATGTTCCCCTTCTACCCAGAACACTGTGTGAAAGGGTAATTTCATGGGTTATGCTGTGGGTGTTCCCATACAAAACACCCATGGAATCTGAAGCATTCCCAGATTTACGAGGAATCGTAAACCTGGGAATCCGTCAGATTCTAATGCCACTCCAGGGGTGGTGTTGGGGAGGCACAATGAGGAGAAATACTTTTATTTCTCCCCGTTTTTTCCTCTTTTAATGTGTGCTGCATTCTGCACCACACATAGAAAGAGAAAAACACTTCTCGTGTTTGTTTTTGAGCAGAAAGTTGTCCCTTCCTGCACAAGAACAATCACCCCTACAACAAAGACATCCTTGTACCATGGCCCAACGGTGCCTGAGTTAAAGCATGACAGGCCATTGTGAGCCAGCACAGAGGAAAAGGACAGGAATGCACCATATCTCACAGCATTCCTGCCCTCTTCATTTTACTCAGGGTAGCACAGCAAGATTCCTTGCAGCGCTGCCCTGAGCAAAAACTTCATAAATGAGGCCCTTAGTTCATGAAGCATTAAAACACATTTCAACAAACCTAAGTGTATGAATGCTACAAAAAGGCAACCGTGAATTTATTTAAAGTCAACAATGAAATAAGTGATAGGGAAAGCGCAAGTGCTTTAATAGTAAATAATGTCTTTTTCACTAAGGACAACCAGGAAGTGAATTAGTGATCTGCAGTGATAAATGAAAGGTGCAGCTCTCACCAAAGGTCTATGAATATTATGGTTTTCCTCCTTCATCAATACCCTAAAATAACCACTATGTTAATATCTCAGAGCTTCAGATAATGCATCACATGACCAGCGAAGGGCTGAATCAAACTTGTGCCTCCGAATTCTTGCTCCTCGGCTTCTCCGATCACCCACAGCTTCAGTCCACATTTTTCACCTTGTTCCTGCTGATCTACTTGATGGCTCTCCTGGGTAACCTTTTGATTATCACTATGATAGGTGCTGATGCTCATCTGCATACACCGATGTACTTTTTCCTGGGGAACCTTGCCACCTTGGACATCTGCTGCACCTCCTCTATCATCCCCAAGATGCTGGAGACCCTGATGTCAGAAACAAAGTCCATTTCCTACTCAAGCTGCCTTACCCAGCTTTTTTTTTGTTCAGCGTTTCTGGGGACAGAGCTCCTCATTCTGGCACTTATGGCCTTTGATAGATATGTGGCCATCTGTAACCCTCTTCGCTATACCAACATCATGAGTATGGAGTTCTGCCTCACTACGGTGATAGCCATATGGGTTTCAAGCTTGGTTGTCTCCTTTGTTCACACCATCCTAATCACAAGGCTGTCTTTCTGTGAACAGATTGAACTGGACCACTTTTTTTGTGAAATACCACCAGTCCTCAAGGTTTCCTCCTCTGATACTCTCATTAATGACATTGTGATACTTGCAGCTGACGTGTTTTATGGCATGTTCTGCTTTCTCCTTATTGTTCTTTCCTATATTTACATCCTCAGGTGCGTTTTCAAGATGCCCTCAGCTGCCAACAAAAGAAAGGCCTTTGCCACTTGTTCATCTCACCTCATGGTTGTTACCTTGTTCTATGGAGGCATTATCTACACCTATGTACGTCCAGCCCTCAATGTCACTGGTGAAAAGGACAAGGTGGCATCTGTAGTATATGCTGTTGTTTCACCAGTAATGAACCCACTAATCTACAGTCTCAGGAACAAGGAGGTGAAAGGGGCACTTGCTAAAATGATGAAGTTGAAAATATGGTCGTTAAAAATGTAACATGCTATGAAAAAAGACATTTTCCAAGAATTTCATAATATGACGTATTGCAGACTTTGAAATTGCAGCACTAAATCACAGACAAATATGTATGTTGCACAGTTTGTAATAGAACATATTCAGTTATGATTAGATCAGAGTTTCCATTTCTAAATAACTTTCACACAGTGAAACAAATCTGCATGAAATTTTCCCCCAAAATGTCATCCTTTTTGAGCTCAGCTTGGCAATTTTTATGTAGATCCGATGAGCAAGAGCCCAAACATTTGGGTATTGGGGGGAGGATCAAAAGAGTGATATATTTTCCATGTTAATTAAAAAGGGATACTATTAATGGAGTTACACTAAACTTATCATGTAAACAGTAGCACTGTATCCAACGATGCTTGGTTTGGAGCAAGTCTGTTCAGTGGTTTTTGAGAAATTAGCATTCTTTTTTTTGTGTTCAGCATGAAAGGTTTAAATAGAAGAGATATCCGGACCATTCATTTGTGGACATCCATTGTGTGGACCTAGGTGGACCAAATCATTTCTTTTCCACTATTATACATTTTGGACCCAAAAGCCTGTCATCAAGTTCACAGAACCAAAGCTCTTCTTGGCAACCCAAGGAAACAGTTTGTGGCCACCATGGACATAGGCACTTGGACCCGCATCTTGGAAAATAAACTAAAAGAGCAAATAAGGCGCGGCTTGGTGAGCAAAGCCCCAATGGGATCCTCCTGTGAAGAAATGATTGAAAAAATGCAGGTTTTGCTGGGTGTTCCTGCCCTCAGTGCTGGATTCATGGCCTGCAGTGAGTCGTCCATGAGTTCCCTGGATAACGGAAAGGAATCCAAAATCTGGAGAACCTCATAAAGCTTCAGGCGTGGAACTGCAACCTGCGGTCAGGCCCTATGGCTACACCCAACTGTAGACAGCAAACAGCTGAGTACAGAGGGGATTGTCCACCTACACTGGGCTGGGTACTGGATCTGCTGCACACATCGGAAAACCATATGCAGTGAGGGTTGGCTTGGCTGCATGTAATGTGCTGGAAAACTATTGGATGTGGTAAATGATAAAAAAATTGATTAAAAAATTGATTTTATGATTAGCTTTATTAGAGCACCTAAATATCGGTTAAAAAAAACCTCAGAAACTCACTGAAGGAAATACTGTTGAAGTGAAGTTATGGTTATGAATTAAAACTGAAAAACCAGTGAAATTTGTAAGTTATGGTTAAATATAAAATGCATTATTCGCATAAAAGCCACACAATTCAAATGCTATACGAATTTCATTACTATATTCAGATCGATAAATAACAACACCTAAAAGCACAATGTAATTTATTGATAATGTGTCCTAAAATTAATAAATAGCAATACATTCATAGTTGTCTCTTTCATAGTATTCACTTAATGTGCCATGTATAACATCTATAAGATTATTTACAACATTTGTAATTGCATCTGCCCTATCAAGGATAAGCTCATAAGCATAGCGTTTTCTGTGGAAGTTATCATTCATGTGTATGCTGTGCAAGTAAGTGTTTTATTCAGTTTTAATTATCCAGCAACCTCATCAACATACTCAACTTGGTACAGCATTTCACATAACCAACACACTCCAAAGGCCACATGTTGGCACTAGTTCATAAAAGTCAGAAAACTGTGTTATCCCCATTGGACCTCTCTTTCTGTGCCAGTGGAATGGGTTTTGGTGTTGTAATGGTGACATTCACTAGTGGTTGACCTCCCATGGCACAAAAAGGAGTATTCATGAAAATAGTGTTTAAAAAACTCGATCTGGGGCTTAGAAATTGTGTGGACTGAAGAATTGATATGAATACAGACTAAAAGACAGGCCTCAGATCCTTGGCAACAGTAAACCCCATGGGTCTAATATGTCTGGAGCATAGTTTTTAAAATCTGGTTCTAATGTTGCAACACATGCGCCTCAGCCTGGATGGATGCCAGGGTAGGCAACATATCAGACATGGAAGAAGGGTCTTCTCAAAGAACTTCCAACAAGCTTGAGTATTCATTTGTTCATTGGTACCTAGACCTATATTTCTCGAACATCAAGAACATTTGTAGATTCGTCTTTCTGTCATGGATCCACTCATCTTGAAACAACATGTTGCTGCAGGAGCAATTAGGATGCCACCAGCCCAACACTAGACTACTGTATGGAATCCAATAGACTACTGCATGTTGGGAAGAGAGGAGAGATCTTCAGAGTTTCAGTACAGACCTTAAGATTGATTCAAGTAGTGTTGTCAGAGGCACATTACTTCTTAACACCCCTTGAACCACACATATCTTGCAGACTTTGCCTACATGAAAAGATAATGTAAGGAGAACACTTAATTCATTTCCAAAAGTAAGCCTACCAACACATAACTTCATATTTTCAAATATAAATATAAGTAAAAAATGTGCCATATGTGATCGCAGGACAGTCAAAGCTTTTTCTTTTCTGAGAAATATCGCCATTGTTTTTTGTTCAGCTGCAGTAAGGGTTATCTCAGGCTCTATTTAATTTTACAGGGCTGTTCATGGATTCATAGTTCTACAAGTTCTCTTTCAAGTCTTTTTCAAACTCAAGCTAAAGTCTTAAACCTTGATTTATTTTACTATGAGCCCAAAAGAACAGTTGAAGTCTCCAACTTGAATGCAGTTTCCTATGAGTCAAAAGGGACCTTATCACAATCAGAAAAAAACGTGCAACCTTTCATTTTTCATACTTTGTATTAGTTTCTTGCTAGTGCAATAACTTTTGTACTTAGAATTATGCTGGTGTTTTTACTTTCCAGGTAAAAACCTTACTGCGATTTTGTCTTCAGGAAACTCAAGCTTCCAGGAAATCAAGTTTAAATCCACTCCTCATGGTCGAAAGCCAGGAAGGCAAGCAGTTGGTCGGCAGTTTGGGTGTGGGATTTTGAATGACCATGTTTTCAGAGTGGATTTTTTTCTTTGGAGGCGTTGTGGTCCAAGAGCTGGTCCTAGGACTATGCATTAGAGCACACATAGGAAGGGAACATCTGGGAGCCTGCATGCATTGCTGCTAGTCCGTGAACAAACTTGGATCAAATTAGGCAGTCCTTGACATTCCTCAGAAAAATTCAATGCCATATATCACTTCTTCAGTGTGAAAATACAGAAGATTCGATAGCACATTGACAACACCATGTCTGCTCCCTATTTTATGGTCACTCCTTCCTGTATAATTCTGAATTGGTCATCTTTCAAAGGGTTTTCTCTTACACCTCTTGCTGACATACTCAACTCCATCAAAGCCGCTCTCATCTTTACTCACCATTGTAAGTGACTCCTGCACTAAAGGCATCTTCCCAGAATTTATAATGACAGGCAAGACTTTCCAACTTTTAAAGAAAACTACACTTGACACTGACGACCTCAGGAACTACCGGCCCATCCCTCACCTACCATTTATTGACAAGATCATTAAACAAATCTATCTATGTTCAGCTCCAAGATCACATTAATGCTCATGCATCTCCTATGTGACTACCAATCTGGTTTCAGAACATCCTGTAGGACATAGCCCGCTAACTTACACATTGTAGACAATGCCCTCCTGACTACAGATAAAGATGACTTCTTCTGATTTTGGTTGATCTCTCAGCTGCCTTTGACACAATCAACAATCCCACATTAATACAAAGCTTGCAGTCTCAAAATGTATTCATTCAGTGGACTTTCCCACCAGCACCAGTTTGTTCGCATGGTCACCCCTAAGGCCCAAAACATCCCTGCCAACTGTGGAGTAGCCTAGGGTTCCATACCATACACTGTCATCTCAACCTCTACATGGAACCACTTAGTGATCTACCCACAGAAAACAGAATGATGCTTCACGAATATGCCAAACATACACACCGCAACTTTAAAGTCTCCTATACTACAGAGATTCAACACATTAAATACTGCTTGAAATTACCTAGACTTGAATATCTAGCACATCCTGGAAGCTCAACCCAACCAGGACAAAATTACGGATATTTGCCAAGAGCAACAAAAAGCGACAACACAAACTTTGGTTAATGACATGAACCTTGATTACTTTGCATCTCAAATTTCACTGTATGCCAAGTCACTTGGATTCATCTTGGACACCAAACTTTCTCTTCTAAAGAAAATGATAGCTTTTCCTACAGAAAGTGACTTCAGAACTACTTTTCCAGCCCTCATAATCTCAAATCTGAAATTTGGTAATTCCCTGCTCCACGGCCTCCCAGAATCCACATTGGCTTCCTAAATGCTGCAACATCTCTTGTCTATGGTCTGAAGAAATATGATCACATCACCCTCCCCCCCCATCCTGATAGGCTCCACTTGCTGGCCTGCACCACCTTCAAAACTAGCTGAACCATTTGCAAAAAACCCAGCATCTCCACTTATCTTGCAAACAAGCTCATTCTCACTGATGACTTTCGGCACAACCACAGCCAGAACACCATCAGATTGCAGACTAAGATGTATAAAGAAAAACAAGGCAGCAGGCCTTTTCCATGCATGCACCCAGTATATTGAACAACATCCCTGTGTCTATCTAGACTGGCCCAAAGCTGCTCTAATGTAGTTGAATGATGCACCAAAGAAGACTACATCACAATGTAGTCCACAAATCAGTCCCTTCTCTGTCACTCATTGGTTTTATAATTGACTTTGAGCCTTTATAGCATTTATAGCATAGGTTATTTCTTTTAAAATAGCACCTGCAACCATAACTACAATTTAACTGTGGTTAAATCACATCTTGTTTGCTGTCTATTTTCCTTGAGAGGTACTCAAATGACACTAACATTTTTCAAGCCTCTAAGTATCAAAATCGCTACCCCGATCCTTGAATCAGGGGATGGTCCCCGATTCTAAGATGGAAGGCCTCTGTTGTATGCGGGAGTCCATGTTCCACAGCCATGAATCCCATGATCCCCCACACGAGTCAGGATGTTAGAGTGTGCTCATCCTGCTCACTTTGTGCCCTTCCAACTTTATGTAGAAGTTAGGGACCAAGTCCCAGAGTCCTATGATGGCTGCCAACATTATCTGCCAGCCATTTAAATCCTTTTGGAAGGTTTGTAGACCTAGATAACTCTACAATTCTGGGAGTTTTATCCACTACATACCCAACCCCAGCCCTTCTTTAAAGGCTGATTTCTTGAAATATACTGCATAGATATACACCAAGTAAAAAGTTTGAACGTCAAACGTGTATCTGTATCCCAGAAAAAGATGTTAAGGTTGTCCAAAGGCAAGCTTCCTCAATGAAAAAGTCTTTGTTGCCTTTCCTTGCCTTCCTAAATTTCAGAAGAGTGAGTAAATAGGTATTAGCTGAGCGCAGTTGTTGTTTGGGGCTACATAGTGCACATTTTCATTGTAAATAAAAAGGTCTGTGCAATGGCTCTATGCACAATAGAGATTTAAACACACCACCAATATTTGTAAAGGCAGCCAATGCAAGGCATCCAAGGGCTCTTTTGGCAAAGTGCAGTGATGAAGGGATACTGCTAATTTAGCAGTGGCCACTTGAGTGCTGTAAATACATCACAGAAAATATTCTGGAGACCCTCAAAATATGGAGATACAGTAGTATGATGTACTCAAAATGGAAAACCGCATAAATACAGGTCCAGTGTGCCTAGGTAAGAAGGGAAGAATTTGAAATATAACCTCTATTAGAGAAAAACATCAGCAAGACCGTTACCTATGTATACCCCAAGATTTTAAACAGATGAGAAAACTGTTGTAGCAGAGGCATCTGTAAAAGACTAAACATTGTGTGAGAGTGGAAGAGAAGGCCGTCCAAAGGAACAACACAGATTTTCAGTCTACTTTGCATCAATGTTTATGGAGTTTTGAATACGCCATGTGAGGATCTCAAACATACACTGGTGGAATGCCTCAAAAGGGATGGGAGAGGTAGGATCAACTGATATGATTAGCTGGGTGTCATCAGCATAATTCATAAACGTAATTCTGTATGATCTGATCAAATGAGCTAAAGGTCTGAGATTCATATTAAATAAAGTTGGAGACAGGGAAGCTCCTGGTTGTCCTTGTTCAAATCATTTAAACTCAGACCTGAAAGGTGGAAGATGGACCTCTTGAGTTGTAATTTGTAAGTAAGGTTGACATCACCTCAAGGCTCTACCTCTAATCCCAATTTCAAATACCTGGAAATCAGAAAGTCTTGGTTGCCTAGATCAAAGGCAGCAGATAGATCTAACAATACTAGGGCCACAAAGTGGCCGCTGCCACCATTCAAAGGTCATCCATAACAGATACAAGGACAGAGCCAGAGGAAACAATTTGCCAAAATGTTACAGAGTCAATATTATATAATCCATAATGATATGAATATAACCTTAGTTTCTGAAAACCTGAAACACAGTGAATAAAAATATTGTTATAAAAAAACAGGCAATACGATAAAAACATATTTCATCAGACCAAAGGATTTGGCAGTAGTAACAGTTATAGATACACAAATAATGCATCATCTAAATTCAAATCATTGGTGAATTAACTTTCAAGATCAATAATATATGTGTACTTTAGGTATCTCAGTTCCAACACTCTGTTACCACCTCTTGGGTTCTTTGATACACGGTCAATCCCCAAATAAATCTTGCCCATACTATTATGTACCTCTGAAAAATGTCTTGTTGTACTTTAATGCATGTTGTTGCTGTTTATTGCCTGAAAGTGTTCAGGAATTCTCTTTTTCGCAGTAAAATAGTGTTCCCAACACACCCATTGAGACACTTACACTCAATCATATGTATGGTAAAATCAGTTTGATGATTAATGCTTGCCTATTGTTCTTTTTTAGGCTTACAGGTATTTCACTTTCTTGAACATTGGTGCTATATTTACATGCATTGCAAAACCCACATTGAAATTAGGTTTAATTTCTCACCATGTGGGTTACTTATTGGCTTGCCAATTTGTCCTTTAAGAAAGAACATTTATTTTTGCAATTATAGATCTAGTACCAACTACAGGTTTAAAAAGTATCGTCAATGTGTAATACTAAACGGTGTTTGCTAAGATTCATTCTGATTTCATCTGTATGTGTGCTGAATATTGTCATAAATCTGATGCACTGATGTTCTCCTCCATCTTTACTCTTTGTTTTCTTGTTAATTTCTACTCTGCTCATCAGCCTTTTGTAGGGTCTGTTTGAGTATTGCTTATGAATATTCAATTTCTCTAAACCTCCTCATCACATCAACCTTAGTTTTCTCCTAATTTTCAACTGTGCTACAGCATGCAAAATTGCATTCCCAGTAGTCAATTTTCTAAATAGAGAGTTTTCTAGGCACTCATTTTTCACAGGTCCAGGTAATCCATTGAAAACTGATTGAACAGCCACCTCCTGCTGAGGAATCAGAAGATAGTACTCCGACTGAAGTGAGTGAACAGGAGACATTTGGGAACATGCCAGATGGACAGATAGGGCAGTTTCCCTTTCTATAATCTACAAGACCCACTTGTCCATTTTTATCTTCTTCTAGGGCTGGAGAAAGGCTGAAATCGTTGATCGAACCAGCTGTGTGTGTTCCTTTAACAGGAAACTAAAGCAGCTTTTCAGGTGGTGCAGGGGAGAATGAGGAGTAGAAGAAGGAATGGCCTGTATCCATGTTCTTTTGCCTTTGTCCCTGTTTTGCTGGAGAAATTGGTTCTTCTGTTTGATTGGCTGGAGGGATGTTGCTATTTAAAGGAACCCTAGGAAAGTAGCTGCTAACGTTTTTGATATTTTCTGTGGAAGTCTCAGGCTGGGCACGCTAGTGCCAAGTTGATCTGACCACATTAAATATCTGTAGGACTGGGATGTCTTTATCTCTGGAAAGGGGAGAGCCATCTAATTGCAAATCCGTTTACATCTCCAGGGAAGCCTGTATATCTCATCCGTGTCTATAGGTAAAACCACGGCCCTCGCAATGGTCATCACTGTACTCTGGCTTGCTCTGATAATTTGCCCAGAGGCATCCAGGCAATTCTCATCACTTCCACATTGGGCTCCTCCAGGTGGTTCATCAGGCTCTGTACCACCATATTTGCAATGTCCAGCAAAGCATGCATTTACTCAGGGGGCACACATGCAACATTCATTAAGCTTAGGGGTAAACTGTCTTTTCCCCAACCCTATTATGGTACCCAGCCTATGAGAAAATATGCTGGAGATTTATGCACAGACCTATTCTACCTTTGCACACCCCTCCTTTATTTCTTTGCTCCCCCACCCTAGTGCCCCACCCTAGTGCCAGGCCGTAATACCATTTTGAATAGACCCTTATGAAACCACCCCAAAATACACAGTCCTTTGATAGCCAAATACACTTTTCCAAAAAATGTTCCCTCTCTGAAAGTTAACACTTCTTAAAAAAAAACCCTGGCACCTCAATCCGTCGCCCCTCATCTGACACAGGAGCACTTCTAATATTCTATTGGGCTATACATCATTGAATAGTTCCTGAGTAATCATTGATTGATTGAATATCCACAAATGGATCCACACAGGTAGAAGAATCACCTCACCCTACTGTGTCATTGCCAACCACTAACTCCATATCTTGAAGATCCTCCTGAACCTTGTCCAATTGGCCTTCATACGTTTCAGCCCCAAGATTCACTGCTACACCGTTAATTCTTCCCGCCTGTTTCACCTGACTCTGATACACCTTGGTAAAATGCCCTGCCTTATTGAAAATCCTGCAAGTGATATTCTTAGCTGGCCACAATCTCCCACTCATAAAATACGACACATTCCCACACCGAAAACACACATTTGTTTCTTTAAAAAAAGTCTTATCCAATTTTACACTCTCTCTAGGCTGGACAGAGTTCTTTACAAAGACTATTGCTTTCTGCCTTACGGTATTTACAACTTCCTTTTTCTTATCTTCCATTTCCGTCACGGATATTTGCAACGTGTGGATGCTTTTAGCTATCCGCAATATTTCCTCCAGGGTACAATCGGTCAGCAACAATACATTTTTGCTGTATAGCTTTGTTTGAGCAATGGCAGATAAATTGGTCATGTACCAACTGATTAAAGTTTTCAAAGTGACAATATGCCACTAGTCTACTAAGAGCTGACACATGCTTGTTGACATTTTCCCCCGTCAGTTGCTTCCTCATAAGAAATTTGTGTCTCAAAACTACAATACTAGGTTAAACACTAAAGCCTTTCTCCAATTTATTTACACATTCTGTATATTCATCTAACTGTTCCTCTTTGGTATCTTCAATGTCGGGTAAAAAAATAAAAAACAATGGAATTCAACAATAGAAACTTCTTGCATTTTGGATGAAACGTTGAAGCTCCTGTTGCCCATAAATAAGGTTCAAAAGCATTGAACCAGTTCTTCCACACCACTGGTGACTCCAGGAAAGGTAGGGGTGGATTAACCGACTACATGCTGGCTTACTGAACTATTAACTGGAATAGTCCCTAAATCACCATCAGAGTGGGCCAGTAAAAGGCTATGTTTCTAATTTGAAATGCCCAATAAGATGAAGATGTAGGATAAAAGGTGAATACTAAAAGAAACCTGAAAAGGTAGAGGTGACCCTCCGTCTTATCCTGAATTCCTCTTGTTATAAAAATGTCACAGGCAAATAATTTGCAGAGCCTTAATTCAGCACTAGCCTTTTCACATCATGCGAATCGCTGTTGATGCACACAACCCCGAACACATATAGGCATGCATATCAGTGTTAACTTGCATTAAGAATTGGCTTGCTTCCAAACCGTGCGTATTGGTGTCACTGAGCACTAAAATCAGCAGTTCCAACTGTGTGTACTGGCTTTAGTCTGGTGATCTCGACGCACACCATGGCTGTCCGAGAAAGAAGTGGAATTGACCTTGCTGATAGATTTTTTTTAATGCAAGGAATTGCAAGGCCTCATCATTGATTTCTTAGGGGGGACATCTCATAAGCAGTACGCAACAAATAATTATTGGCGAAAATCACTGAGAATAACTTTAGAGCCATATTAAAGGGCATTATAAAAAGGGAACTGATGCCAGGGTGCTGTGGTGGCACTATATGGCTCAGTTGATATTATACCTTCCGGCACAAAGATGGAGCTAGCACCACCTACTAACATAGGAGAGCTATTGCAAAGTTTCCGGAGCCTGACTGACACCTAGGCTCATTCAAAAGTTGAGAAATTGCCTGGGAGAAGTATGCACAAGAAATGTATATATTAATTGCAACCTTTTTTTGACCATACTATCTGCGTGTTTAACTTATCCATGTCCCATATGGTACATGCATTGCTCAATACTTCCTTCTAAAGACACTTTGGGGTCTATAAGTATGGCGGGCGGAGGCACCACCGCGGTGCTTGCGGAAAATGCTTTTTTCTGCACGCCAGCAGCAGTTCTCATGGCCGCCATATTAGTATGGCCAAAAAAAGCCCATTTCCCGTCCGCCGTGGTTCGACGTGAACCGCCATCAAAGTGCGCCCACCACCGCGGCAGTGAGAGCCAATGAAGAATCACCGCCGTACGGAATGACGTCCCGACCGCCGTACAAATCAGGATGCCCAAAACAGCCAGTCGCACCGCAGCGGACAAACCGCCCAACCAGAGACGGCGGAAGCATGACAGCGGAGTACGAAACCAGAGTCCCAGTCCCTTCCACAAGGTCCTGACCGCAATGGCCCCTGCTCTACACGTCTTCCCGGTGCTGTACCTGATACATTACCAGCAACTCATGGACCGTCGCAGACGACGACACAGGTACGCAATAACACAAATCACACAACCACAACACACAACTCCAGGGCTGATAGAGGATTCCTGTCCACAACAGATACCCTTGTGGGGACAGGAACACATCCACAAGTGTATCCACGCATGTCCTACCTGTCACTAAATCACCCCTATGCATCCAGGTCACCCATCTACTGCGATCATGAGTAATGTCCCGGTCACGTCACCGCAGCAGCAACTACGCGGGAAAACATGCACACAACGCAGAAGGCAGTGCCAGCTCCAGGCATGGACAGTGCACAAAGACCAACATGAAGGGACATGCCATGTGCTCTTCCTGTGCCCCCCTGCGCAACAACAAGCCATGTGAACCCACACTCTGCACCACACACCAAACAACTAGGGAGACAGCCACAGCAGGATTGGCTGCAGAGGAACACACAGCACAGAGGCACGGGACCAGGGCAACCCACACACCACCACCACACCACCACACACATGGCAATAAAACTGATTCCAAACACAAAATGAGCACACACACACACATAATGAACAATCACTCCACTGGACACACAGCCTGCAATGTCCCACAGACATACCCCACACTGATACACAGCCAAATACAGAGACCAAAGGCAAGCAGCTATTGACCACAACCTATAGGAAAGCTAAAGTGAGGTGCACACAAATGGAAGGCCAAGGAGATAACCACCAAGCATCTATACATCACATGCAAGGCAAGGAACATATAACAATACCCTCAGCCCATCAAATCACACATGGCTGGCACAATGAGTGAGGTCAAACCACAGTCACCTCAGTGAAACAACTCAGGGAGAAAGTAAGGCAACTCATGTCAAGGCACAGGGATGAAAGGAAGGCCCTGAAGTCAAACTGTGACCAGCCACCCATATGTGTCCAACTACTTGACAGGAGTATGTCAGCAGCACTACACACAGGACCCATTGACACACTCCATGGCTGTCAAACACAAGTAGGACTCTTCACACATACCCCCATAACACTTGCAGCACACAACACCAGTGTTAGACACACAGAAGGGTGTCAATAATGTCCAGTCAATACACAGACAAACAATCACAGTCCCCTAGGGTATCCACAAACATCACACACACACAGGGATGCCAGACCCATGTCTGCACAAAAACAACTGCCAAACACATAACTCAACAAAAACACACACAGAACCACAACAAGACCAGACATGACTTGTGTAGCCAAACTGTGGAAAGGCAATGGGAGCACAGACAGAACAGGAGTGCACAACCTCATCAGGTCAGGAACAATGCACAGACAACATACCACAACACAGACAAGAAGTGCACAATCACAAAACAAACATTGACACAAACTGGGAGAGATGTGCCCACAATGACACACAGACAGACAAACCTCGCCACCCATCAAGCCGACATGCTGTCCATCCCTTGTTTATCAGGTGTACACCCTACAGCGCCCTCCTTTCCCTGCTTCACTGGGCTTGGGATGGGAGTCAAGGTTGTGGGTGAATCTGCCTTAGAGCTCTTCTTATGTGTACTCTTAGCAGGCGAAACCTTCTCAGTGGGCACAGAAACTGTCTGATAACCTGCACATGCACAAGAATGACAAGAGACAGCACAAATATGAGAGGAGAAAACACCAAGGACACACCTAACACAAGCACAGGAACTAGAATGGACCTAAGTTAATGTGACAGACACACAAGTAAGGCACACCACACTGGCAACACACATCTGAAAGAAACACACCACACCAACAAAACATACACACAGACATGCAAATATAACACCACACACAGAGCATCTGTCAGCGGCAAGAGACAACACAGCCCAAACACTGCACACAGACACATCAAACTGTCAGGCTCTGTGCTCTTCTGTTTCGCTCGGGAGCAGAATGTTCCCAACGCCCCTTCCCAGCTCTCTGGGCACTCGCCGATTGATACGAGTATGCCCAAGTGAACCGGTGGGGGGAAAGGGGAATTGGACAGAGAAGAGACAGTCACTTCGTCTTTTTCTTTCTTGAGTGTTGTCGCTCTTCCTATCTTCCACTGCTGTGATTGAAGTGGATGTACTGTGAGGGAAAAGTAATATTTAATTAAGTGCTCTACTCTACACTCTTTCCTACTATGCCCTAGGTGACCTTTCTTAGGTTATACCCACCCTAACTTTTAGTGACCGATGCTCCTCTTCTGTTGTGTGGTGGTGGTGTCGCCTTGTGGTGTAGCTTTTCTGCAATACAAATGATCTCTCTTAGTTATCCTACTCTCTCCCTCTACTAGGCTTTTATTTCTTGCTACTACGGGCTCGCTTACCCTAGATACCACTGACGACGTCTTTAACTGGATTCTGTTTTGGAAGTACTTCTTCTTCTTCTTCTACTTATTGTGTACTGCTACCATGTTTCTTTTATTTATTTCCTCCTCGTGTTATTGCCCCTATTTCTGTTCAACTGGAATGATTCCTAAGAGGCTACTTGGGAGTCTTTTATCGCTACTATCGAGGGAGTTCTGCCCCACTACGTTGATACTGCGCCCTGTTCTTTTTATGCACTACCCAGTAATATCAGTTCAAACGGTAATTCACTGTGGGTTGAAAGTCGGGTTCCTTCTCTGACTGCTGACGGGATTTTTTCTGAGGTGCATAAGTATTATTATTTTCGTTGTCTCTGATACTCTCCTCTCTAACTTCTTTCAGGAAAAGTACTGGTACTTATAACATATTATTCTAGGATACACGAAATACACATGAGCTTGTCTTCCTTCGCTTAAATTCGTTTGTAGGCAAGTAACTCTTACTAATATACTCGAGGGGAGTACGGAACAGTCTTACTTAGTGCACGGAAACTTGGACTTGTTTTCCTCTCAAAACTCGACGTTGAATTCTCTTCTCAGACGCGTGGCACAAACAACGACTCTCTCTCCTCACGACTCCGGTGAAGTGCGCCTCTCCACCGGGCTGACACCTGGATCTTACTGATTGACCTGGAACGCTAGAGCGCTAACCTGCTGCTCACGCGTTCCAACAGCGGCGGCCATCTTAGATTCCAGTCTTACTCCTTTTAACTTGGGGATCACTGTAGCGCCTGATCTGCTGGTCCTGACAGTACCCCCTCTCAAAGGGCGTCCTCCCACCCTGGGCTTATTAGGAAATCTCCTGTGAAAGTCCCTAATTAAACGAGGAGCATGGATGTTTGAAGAAACTTCCCACGCTCTTTCTTCGGGCCCGTAACCTTTCCAATCCAATAAATAGTACATTTGGCCATTTCGTATCTTGGAATCCAAGACTCGCTGTACCTCAAATTCATCCCCCAATTCAGTTTGGATTGGTTTTGGGGGTATTTTAACTCGTAGGTCTCTGGAAACCTTTTTCAATAAGGAGACATGAAAAACTGGATGCACCCGCAATCCTTTGGGTAACTTCAACTGATAGTTTACAGTACTTAGTTTTTTCTGAATCTCATATGGCCCTATAAATCTGGGTTGAAACTTCCTAACCCCCTTGAGCCTAAGGTTTTTTGTGTTTAGCCAAACCTTCTCCCCAACTAGTAAGTCTGGTTCCTTCCTTCTTCTTTTATCAGAATAGAATTTGTAAGTCGCCTTTGCCTTGGTTAAATTGTCTGTGGCTAGTGAATGCACTCTCGTCATGTGATCAACTAAATTTGTTACTGCTGGAACATCTACCTCTTGAAAATCTACAGTTTGATGGGGATGTCTTCCTGTATTTAAATAAAAGGGGGAATAACCTGTGGACATGTTTTTTGCATTATTGTGGGCAAACTCCGCTGCCCACAGATAATCTGGCCAGTCTCCTTCCTGTTCTAATAAGCATAGTCTTAGGTACTGCTCTAGCTCTTGGTTTGTGCGCTCCGTTTGGCCATCTGTCTCTGGGTGATAACTAGTCGTGTACCTAGAATCAATACTTAATTTTTTAGTGAAGGCCTTCCAGAAATGGGATAAAAATTGGGATCCCCTATCGGATATCACCACCCTGGGTATGCCATGGGCTCGAACTATGTGTTGGCTAAAGGCATGCGCCAGAATTACTGCCGTGGGTACTCCCTTCAATGGTACAAAATGTGCCATCTTAGTAAATGCGTCTACACACACCAAAATCGTATCATAACCCTTACTGGATGGTAAATCTACTATTAAATCCAAGGATATCGTGTGCCATGGGTGTGGTGGTGTAGGCAAAGGTTGCAGTAACCCTTGCGGAGCTTGTCTTTCCGGCTTTCCCCTAGCGCAAATGTCACAAGTGGCCACATATTGTCGCACATCCTTTGCCAAACTGGGCCACCAAAAACGTCGCCTCACTAGATCTTCGGTCTTAGTTATTCCTTTATGGCCCGCCAACAGATCATCGTGACTTTCCTTCAAGGCCTGTTGCTGCATTTCTGTTGTCGGCAAGTAAAGGACCCCATGATGATATGGTAAACCTTCCCGAACCTCTCGACCTGAATCTTCTCTCACCCATTCTTCCAATTCCTCCTTGGTCATAGGAAATTGCTTCTTCTTGTCCTGTGATTCTCGCAAAACTGCTCCAATTATTTTCTCTGAAGGGATGATGGTCTGATCCTTAACCTCCTCCATGACTTCTTCAGTTCCTCTCCTGGATAGGGCATCCGCCTTACCATTCTGAGCCCCTGGACGGTAAGTAATTATGAAGTCATAGTCCGCAAAATATAATGACCATCTCAACTGTCTTGGTGTCAAAGTTCTCGCAGACTTCAAGAATTTCAGATTTCGATGATCGGTGTAGACGGTTACCACATGTCTGGCCCCCATTAGGTAGTGTCTCCAGTCCTTGAAGGCATCCTTAATGGCCAACAACTCCTTCTCTGTGATGGTATAATTGACCTCTGGTGCCGTCAACTTCCTCGAACGATAGGCCACTGGGTGCAGTTGACCAGTTGATTTGTGTCTCTGTGATAGCACTCCTCCTAAGGCCCAATTGGAGGCATCTGTCTCTACAAAAAATGGCTCTGATGGATCTGGATGCAATAGAATTGGGGCGGTAGTAAAATCTCTTTTTAACTGTTTGAATGACTCTTCTGCCTCCTCTGACCACTCAAATTTGACGCCTTTCCTCAGCAGCCTTGTCATTGGAATTAACTTCTGAGAGAAATTTTGAATGAACCTCCTGTAAAAATTGGCAAATCCGATAAAGCTTTGGATTTCCTTCACGGATTTCGGAGATTCCCACTCCAGAACTGCCTTGATTTTACTCTCGTCCATAGTCACCCCACTGGGGGCGAGCACAAACCCCAAGAATTCCACGGATGATACACCAAAGGCACATTTTTCCAGTTTGACATAAAGACGGTGCTCTCGCAGTTTCCGCAACACCTTCTTGACATGCTCTTCATGTTCTTCCACCTTGCTCGAATAAATGAGTATGTCATCTATATACACCAATGCATGCCGATCGATAAACTCCTTCAGAACATCATTGATGAAATGCTGAAAAGCTGCTGGGGCATTACATAGGCCATACGGCATGACTTGATATTCAAATAGGCCATGTTTTGTCCGAAACGCCGTCTTCCACTCATCCCCTTCCCGAATTCGGACCAGGTGGTAGGCCCCTCTCAAGTCCAATTTTGTATAAATTTTTGCTTCCTTCACCTGATCCAGTAATACAGAAATTAAGGGCAAGGGATACCGATTCTTAACCGTTATTCTGTTTATTGCCCTGTAGTCAATGCAGGTTCTTAATTCCCCACTTTTTTTTGGAATAAAAAAAGTGGCGACGACACGGGGGACTGCGACGGTCTTATGAAACCGTTCTCCAGATATTTGTGCAGATACTCCTTCAAGTGCTCATCCTCCTTCTCAGTTAGAGCATAGATTCTACTGCATGGAAGATTGGATCCAGGTTCCAATTCTATCTTGCAATCGAAGTTTCGATGCGGAGGAAGTCTTTCCGCCTCCATTTCACTAAATACATCTCGGTACTCTTCATATTCCTCAGGTAGTTCTACGGTGTTAATCACACAGATTGTGGATTTTCCTTCGCTTAAAAGAAGGGCCTGGGTTTTTTCTTGATGTCCGGGACCTCCCAAATAACAGTGTTCCTTGCAATACTCTGAGTTCAAGGACACCGTACGAGCTCCCCAATCTATTGTAGGGTTGTGTTCGGTTAGCCAAGGTAACCCCAGGATTAATTGGAACTGTGGAGCATCGATCAAATTGAATTGGAGATCTTCTCGATGACCTTCTTCAGATTCCAACTCCACGATTTCAGTATGACTCACTATGGGTCCAGATGAAAGATTCGTGCCATCTACTGCTCGCACTGCCTCACTTCTTTCCTTCTTGATGGCCCTCAATCCAATCTTTTCCGCGAACTTCAGGTCACAGAAATTGCCTGTTGCTCCCGAATCTAACATCACTGCGACTCGCCGTAATGTTTGTTCTCGGTAACGCAGCGTCATCATTAAGATTAAGTGCGGAGCCGCAGACTGCAAGGTATTCGCCAGGGTATGAGAATTTGGAGCTGTTTCTTCATCTGCAACCACCAGTCCAACTCCGCTTACTGGTGGTGCAAGGCGTTTCCCGCCGGCTTCTGCTTGGGCTTCTTCTGGCAATCCCGAACAAAATGCCCAGATCCTCCACAATATAAACATTGCTTGTTCAGCCTCCTTCTTTCCTTCTCCTCCTTGGAAAGTGGACCTCGAATTGTCCCAATCTGCATGGGCTCTCCCCCACGGGCAACGTCACCTTCCTTACTGCCTTCTGTTCTCACCCGATCGAACCGAGGCACACTTGGACGATAATCTCGCCTCCTTTCTCCTCTTCTCTCTCCTTGACGGAAGTCAATTTCTAAAACTAGATCGATCAATGCTGATATCTCCGTGGGTCGATTGGGTACTTGTGCTAATGCGTCTTTCAACTCGTCCTTTAGGCCTCGATAGAACACAGCAGCTCTCTTGTTCTCTGGCCATTCCGTTTCTACCACCAACTTATTAAATTGAGCCAAGTAAGCTACTAGGTCTCTGCTTCCCTGTCTTATTTCCAATAGTTCATTGTCTGTGGCCTGGGATACTCTTCTTCTGTCAAAAATGCGAAGGAATTCCTTCTTGAATTCATCCAGATCATATAACAATGGAGCGTTGCAGGTGACCAGAGGCATTGACCACGACGCCGCATCTCCACTTAAGTACGACAATATGAAGGCCACTCTAGACTGCGCATCGGGAAATAATGCCGGACGACACATAAAGTGTAACGTGCATTGGGTCAAAAATACCTGTGCCTTCTGGGGATCTCCACTAAAACGCTCTGGGGGCGCCAATGGAATTACAGGTGACAAGGAATGAATTACTTGCGTCGTTACTTTAGGCTGAGTGCCTGAAGACTCACTGGGAGCTCCTTCTGAATTAACTGGGTACCTAAAACTTGGGTCCGAAGCTATGCCACTCATCTTTAAGTTTAAATCTGTAGTTTCCTTTCGCAATTCCCTATTCTCCTCTCTAACGGAAATTAACTCTCTTTGGATTCCTTCTAAAACCTCTCCTAATTTTTTCAAGTCCAAACCTTCAGCCATTCTGCTCAAGAGCGAATAAAAAAAACGTGGGCACTTCACTCTGTCAGGCTCTGTGCTCTTCTGTTTCGCTCGGGAGCAGAATGTTCCCAACGCCCCTTCCCAGCTCTCTGGGCACTCGCCGATTGATACGAGTATGCCCAAGTGAACCGGTAGGGGGAAAGGGGAATTGGACAGAGAAGAGACAGTCACTTCGTCTTTTTCTTTCTTGAGTGTTGTCGCTCTTCCTATCTTCCACTGCTGTGATTGAAGTGGATGTACTGTGAGGGAAAAGTAATATTTAATTAAGTGCTCTACTCTACACTCTTTCCTACTATGCCCTAGGTGACCTTTCTTAGGTTATACCCACCCTAACTTTTAGTGACCGATGCTCCTCTTCTGTTGTGTGGTGGTGGTGTCGCCTTGTGGTGTAGCTTTTCTGCAATACAAATGATCTCTCTTAGTTATCCTACTCTCTCCCTCTACTAGGCTTTTATTTCTTGCTACTACGGGCTCGCTTACCCTAGATACCACTGACGACGTCTTTAACTGGATTCTGTTTTGGAAGTACTTCTTCTTCTTCTTCTACTTATTGTGTACTGCTACCATGTTTCTTTTATTTATTTCCTCCTCGTGTTATTGCCCCTATTTCTGTTCAACTGGAATGATTCCTAAGAGGCTACTTGGGAGTCTTTTATCGCTACTATCGAGGGAGTTCTGCCCCACTACGTTGATACTGCGCACTGTTCTTTTTATGCACTACCCAGTAATATCAGTTCAAACGGTAATTCACTGTGGGTTGAAAGTCGGGTTCCTTCTCTGACTGCTGACGGGATTTTTTCTGAGGTGCATAAGTATTATTATTTTCGTTGTCTCTGATACTCTCCTCTCTAACTTCTTTCAGGAAAAGTACTGGTACTTATAACATATTATTCTAGGATACACGAAATACACATGAGCTTGTCTTCCTTCGCTTAAATTCGTTTGTAGGCAAGTAACTCTCACTAATATACTCCGAGGGGAGTACGGAACAGTCTTACTTAGTGCTCTGGAAACTTGGACTTGTTTTCCTCTCAAAACTCGACGTTGAATTCTCTTCTCAGACGCGTGGCACAAACAACGACTCTCTCTCCTCACGACTCCGGTGAAGTGCGCCTCTCCACCGGGCTGACACCTGGATCTTACTGATTGACCTGGAACGCTAGAGCGCTAACCTGCTGCTCACGCGTTCCAACAGCGGCGGCCATCTTAGATTCCAGTCTTACTCCTTTTAACTTGGGGATCACTGTAGCGCCTGATCTGCTGGTCCTGACACAAACACACAACAGATGTACATGCCAATAAATCACATAGCAAACACAGCATGACATCAGGGGATGCACACCAGGCAAGGACAAGGCTACATACACTCGCAGCACTGCATGCACGACAAGCAGTGTGAGCACACAAAACATACCAGTATAACGCAGATATGAGTGACACACTATGAACACCCATAACAATAATCAAAACAGCACACTGACAACATCACACTCTGGAAGTCAAGCATATATACATCTAATCATACACCCACAGATGCACAAGTCTGGAACTCCACAGTGGAAACAACCCGACCAGAGGACTGTGCAGCACAAATCATATGAGCAACCATGACTGATGAACAGTACAAGAAAATCACATATAACTAATTGTAAAAATGTCCTGAGTGGCACATTTCTCCTGTGCAAAGATCTGCACCACAAAGCACAGTGTCACAAATGAAGTGATGGGGAGACACATACACAGGCAACACAAGGGGACAACTTAAATGAAAGTGAAGTGGTGTGTACCTCAGTAGTGGACATGGCAGAAGTGTACCATACACAAATAGATGGAGGGCAGACTCACAATGGGTAGGTATCTGAAGCACAGATAGGAGATGGTATGACAACACACACCACATGCCATACTGGAGGCAATAAAGCCCCATGTGTCAGCAATGCATGAAAAAAATCACACCCACAATGTCAGTGTGGTTGGGCAGGTATGCACAGTGACCACAAACAGCATCAAAACACATGAATGTTCAACAAAACACAACACTGACTTGCCAGTCACATACTCTGCATACTCACAATTGACAAAAACAACAAGTAGAAGTCAGCCAGAACTACAAGGACACACCAACACACCACACAGTGCACAACATGCAACACACACGTGCACACAATCACAATCACAGGGCTGGACAATCACACAAAAAGGCACTCCACTCCTTGGTAACATATGTGTAGTTGACATTGCAGGGGCACACACATATCAACACTCACAACAACATCACCCCTTCACACTGCACACTTCTTGACCACCCAAGTGCACACACTGAAAGCAAGCCATGTGACTAGGATGACTGACCATCACAACATGACTATACACCTACACTGCTAGGCACACATAAAGTAAGAACAAACATTCATAATGACCCTGGCCAGCCTGCCTGCCATCCTGTGGATAGAATCCCCCAATGTGCTGGCAGTGCCCCCAAACCTGACATGTGTACAATATAGCTAACAGGAACAAAGAATGACAATGTTAATGGTATTTCATCTAGGACCACCATCATTGCACCCACAAGCATCAGAGTCAGGAAGAACTGAAGTCCCTGTCACCCCTGTAAAAACAAGAAAAAGTGAGACAAGCCATTGGCAATGTTGAAGTGGCACACAGAGCATGTGGCACAGTAAAATGTACCCACACAGTAAATACTTTTTTCAGTTAGGACTAGGCCTGGGCCAAAATTCCGTTCCGTTCGCGGAAATTGCGATAATTTGGCATTTTTGCGTTACGCGGAAAGCGTGAAAATGTCAAAATTTCTGCATTCCGCAGCTTAGCGATAATTTGTTTCTTGCTCGCGCTGTAAAATAATACATTCTCGCGTGCGCGCGATCGCCTTACCTGAATCCCCGCGTTCGCCGACAAGTTTTCCCGATCCGGTCGCGTTCTCCACGAGATGTTCGATTATTGGTAGCCATTTGCGCTGTCTCGCGACAGTTCGCGCCCGCAGTAACGTCATGCGTCGCACGATCACGTCTTTCTTCTCGCGAACATGCACCGCGAGACAAGTGAAAACAAGATGGCCGCGCCCGCGAGCAACCGCATGAGTAAGTTGGCGAGCCGCGACCAAGCAGAAAATACCACGAACGGGCGGGAAAAAAAACTTCCGAATCTTTGCGATATTTCCACGTGCTTGCGGAGATTTTTAACATTTTCGTGATAATTTACGAAAGTGAGTGGTACACTTGGCTTGCCCTTGTCTTTGCCCCTCCATCCCCTGTTTATCAGATGTACACCCTACAGCGCCCTCCTTTCCCTGCTTCACTGGGCTTGGGATGGGAGTCAAGGTTGTTGGTGAATCTGCCTTAGAGCTCTTCTTATGTGTACTCTTAGCAGGCACAACCTTCTCAGTGGGCACAGAAACTGTCTCCTTGTCTCTGCGAGACGGTTTTGGGACAGGAGATTCCTTGGCTGGGGATGCCTCTGGGGCATGTGACCCTGAGGTCTGCTTCTTGGCTTTGTGGCCCTTGGTGTCGCCTGACGGGCTTTTGTCTTTGCACTCTGTGATGGCTTTAGTGTTCTGTGGGGGTGGTGTCTGCACCCTGGACCGCTTGGGCTGCTGATGCTGTGTGCTGCGTGTGCTGTATCTTGCCCTTGATGTCTATGGTGCGTGGTCACTATCGTCCGATGTGGCCACTGGCAGGGGTGTGAGCAATGGGACTGGAGCTGGACTCTGAGATTGTGCCAGTTGAAGGGCTGCCATCACTGCGTTGGACAAAGACTGGACAGTACGGTCTAGCCCACCCACGTCTGAATTTATGCCATCCATTAAAGCAACCACATGTGCCAACTTTTTGTCGTGATCTATGAAGGCATTGAGGAGAGCTGTCTGGCCCACAGCTGGTGCAGAAGGTCCACAGACTCAGCACTGATGGCAGCAGGGGGGACAGGGGCAGCGGTGCCTGGGGTGAAGGACACTCTTCCCTTCTTACTGGTGCGAACACGGGCAGAAACAGTGGAAGTAGGTGGGAGGGTGGGCACTGTACGCTATGTGGTAGAAGAGGAGGCAGAGTTCCCGTTCCCTATGCCCACCAACATGGATGTGTCACCGCCATTGACATTGAGCTTTGTGTCTCTGGCTGTGATTCCTCCATCAGATTCCTGTCCCCCTCCGAGGCGCTGGTCACATCTGTGTCACTGTGCTCATGTGCAGCTGTTGTGCATGATGCCTCACCACTGGTGTCCATCCCCTGTCCCTCCGTGATCACGGAAGATGCTGCATGAGAGAGAGAGATGTAGAGTCAGTTCAGTGGCAGCAACAGAACAAACAAATGCAAGCAAAGGATCACTGAAGAGGAAGAAATAAACACGATGCACACCACCCTGTGCAATAACATGATGCAACCTCCAATTTTTAACTCGAACAGTGTGTGTAAACAAGAAAACCACGCATAAGTGAGCCATGTGATGACCACACAACACAATATCCTGCCCGTGGCTCCATTCAACCAGACACACAAATAGCTCAGACCAGACCTAGGGCCCTGATGGGGGCAAGGATGAACCATACAACATGTTGCCACTGTCAGATCTGGATGGAGCAGAAGGGGACATAACAGATACAGACTCCTACATGACATTCCACAATGGCCATGAGCCCATGCCATCAACCATGTTGCACTTTGGGGCACAACTACTGTTGCACATTGGCGTCAGATGTCCAAGCCTCACAAATCTGAGGTCAGGCCATGCATGTATTGATGAAAGCACACTCAGATTGGGCACACTGCCGTTCCCTTCCATGTGAATCCCCAGACTACCCCAATGCAGACAATGCCTGAAGACCACGGCTATGTAAATGCCCAGTACATTAGGAAGTACAGGTAGGGCAAATGCATGATAGCTGCACCCAGCACAGAGGCAACTTATAAGCCACTGCATCACACTACCAACATCACATAGCCCAGCGTTGGCCCACGCTGTGTACACATGCAGCCACTCACAGCCAAAGTCACCCTTCCCAGAATACTCACCCCTAGTCTGCTGCTGATGCTCCTTCAATTGTGCATCCAGCTCAGGCTGTATCACGGCCAAGATGCGGGTCATTAGTGGTGTAATGTTGCATCGTGCCAACCTGCCAGTCCAAGGGAGCAGCCCCAGTGTCATCTGCGCCACGTTCTTGCTCAGCCGGCAGATGCCATCCCACCTCTTGTGGCAGTGGGTGCGCTGACAGTTTGAGACACCCGGAGCCCACACCTTGCTTGCAATGGCCCTCCACACGGCCTTAGCCTGGTGTACTTTGAGCTGCAGGCATGGGAGACAAGGGGGAAAAACATCAGTGACACATTGTTATGCACCAAAATCGCTCAGGACAGTAGCATGATACTGACTCATCACAAATCCATAGATATGTCTAACAGAGACAAGAATGCATCTCACATGGTACATCATCATGGGAGAACCACATGTAAATGCATGTAGGTTTGAGGGGGGGACACAGTACGTGCCCATCTCATACACATGCAGGATGCCAGCACAGAAAGCCATGTGTAGTCTGCCCACATCTACTGTCCATTTCTGAGGTAGAGCAAGGCATACATTACCTATCAACATATGTTTAGGGTAGACTCACTGTGTCCAACACTGCGCAGCCCTCAATGTCCTTGCCCTGTGAATGGCTCACTGTGTCATGGATGTCACATTGAGGGACATGATCTCAAAAACACACCCGTCATCATGTGCAATCTACAGGGCTGACATGGCTCATTGATGGAGAGTAATTAAAAAAGACACATGTAACACTCTGCACATTCAGTGATGTGTCCTTGTCATTTTGGATGGTGACTGTGCAGGCCAGGTGGGCTCACACTGAGATGAACAACAGGGACCCACACAGCCATTCACATAAGCAATCTCTGTCCTGACTAGGGGTGGGCGGAATTTGCGAAAGCGACTTTCACAAATTATCGCGAAAATGTTAAAAATCTCCGCAAACAAGCGGAAATATCGCGAAGATGCGGAAGTTTTTTTCCGGCATGTTCGCGAGATTTTCTGCATGGTTGCGGGTCGCCAACTTACCCATGTGGTTGCTTGCGGGCGCGGCCATCTTGTTTTCAGTTGTCTCGCGGTGCATGATCGCGAGAAAAAAGACGTGATCGCGCAACGCATGACGTCACTGCGGACGCGAACTGTCGCGACACAGCGCAAATGGCTAAAACAATACAACATCTCATGGAGAACGCGACAGGATCGGGAAAACTTGTCGGCGAACGCGGGGATTCAGGTAAGGCGATCGAACGCGCGCGAGAATGTATTATTTTACAGCGCGAGCAAGAACCAAATTATCGCAAAGCTGCGGAATGCGGCAATTTTGACATTTCGGCGTTCTCCGCGGAACGCGGAAATGCCAAATTATCGCAAATTCCGCGAACGGAACGGAAATTTTGCCCAGACCTAGTCCTGACTCCTGCATTACAAACTATCTGCATCACTGTATGGCTAACAAGACAATACATGTCCCTCCAATCTTGATGTGCAGGCAGGGAAACGTGCGATATAGGCTACACACCCCTTACCCCTGGAGACAGCCTGTTAGGCAGTGCATGACACGATCACACACTCACAGGCACATACCGCAGCTGATGAACTACATGTGTACCGCCTTGCACTCTCACTCACACTGTTGAAGACTTACCACGACATTTGGGGCACCATATAGCCTTGGATACTGTGTGAGCAACTCGTCCACCAGTACCTCCAGCTCCTGGCTGGTGAAGGGACTGGCCCAGTTCTTCTCAGTCCTCACCATCACTGTGGGCATGTGACAGCAGCAGCGGCAGTGGGTGGTGAGGGGTCTCAGGCAGCAGTTCCTGAAGGCAGCAGCAAGTCAGGGGTCTCAGGCAGCAGTCCTTGGAGGCAGCAGCAGGTGAGGGCTCTCATGCAGCAGTCCCTGGAGGCACCAGCAGGTGAAGGGTCTCAGGCAGCAGTCCTGGAGGCAGCAGCAGGTGAGGGGTCTCAGTCAGCAGTCCCTGGAGGAAGCAGCAGGTGAGGGGTCTCAGGCAGCAGTCCCTGGAGGCAGAAGCAGGTGAGGGGTCTCAGGCAGCAGACTTTGGGAGCAGTGCAAATGTGAGGCTCTCTCCCACACATATATAGCCCCCCTGGGGACGTTTCAGTGGTTCTAAGCTGCTGCAATTGGTGTTCCAGCTCTGCCTTTATCAAATGCATCCAATGGCCGGCTCCGCAGTGGCGGAGCATGCCTACCGCAATTTTCAAAAGTGCATTAGGCTACCGTGAGTGCACTTCCCATTGGCTGTAAGGGCATGGTCCATGGCGGTGACACTCCGCAGGGGCCAGGCGGACACTACCACGGTGGTGCATCTTCCAAATGCATCCAATGACCGACCCGCGGTGGCGGAGCATGCCTATCGCGATTTGCACAATTGCATTAGGCTACCATGAGTACGCTTCCCATTGGCTGTAAAGGCATGGTCCATGGCAGTGACACACCGCAGGGGCAAGGCGGTAGCTACCGCGAGTTGTGTGCCATACCTTGACATGAGTGACCGGCATTTGGGTGGTGGAGCATGCCAACCGCCATTTGGCAATACATACATATCTATCACTGCCGCGAGTGTGTCTTGGGCATTGGCAGTGACACACCGCAGGTGCCAGGCGGTAGCTACCACAAGTTGTGTGCCATACATTGACATTAGTGACCGGGATTTGGGCGGCGGAGCATGCCAACCGCCATTTGGCAATACATACATATTTATTACTACCACAATTGTGTCTTGGGCATTGGCAGTGACACACCGCAGGTGTCAGGCGGTAGCTACCACAAGTTGTGTGCCATACATTGACATGAGTGACCGGATTTGGGTGGCGTAGCACTTTGACAGCATCTATGGACACATCATGCTGTGTCAATGGCCACTGGGTAGTCATCAACAGTGCACAGTGGCCACATGAATAATGGCATATCATTGTGCACACAATGCCAATGTGACATTTAGCACACTGCTGACTACACATGCCATGTTTGTGTATGTGATTTGGTACATCGGCATGTACTCCGTCACATGTCACCTGTGATATTGATGGTCATGTACACAGAACAGTGTTGTCATGGACTCTCCAATGTGTACACATGTCAATGTGTGAAAGTGCAGTGAAGATTCACAGCGATGTATGTCTCAATGAAGAATGTGCAGATTTGACTGCCTTCTTTTCCTGTATCATGCACGCACTTGTCATTTACGCTCAGCCTGTGGTCATTGTGTTGATGCGTGCCATGTGCAACTTACGGCTGAAGGTGTGTCAGGTACAGCAGCTAGGTAGGAGACAGTAGTGTTGCAGTTTTACACATATGCTGTATGAAATACTCTCAAGCCTGCTCATGCTAGATGTGGCCATATCCCTATGGGCAATCTCATAGTCAGATGTTGTTTCGGAGGTACTTACTGTGTGAAAGGGGACAAGTGTGTGAGTAGAGTAGCAGAAGGTGTCCCTATAAGTAAGCTGCTCTGTAACTCAATTGTGATGACAGTCATTGGCGTTGTGTCAGTCAAAACGTAAGATGTTGTGCACATCTCATGGTGTATTGCATTGACATGTGTCCACTTTCATCTCACCTAGGAGGAGACCAAATCTGTATTGTCCATTCACAGTGCTGGCAGACATGGAGAATGAGGGGATCATCCAGAAATTACGTCTGGATAGAGCCACCCTACAGAACCTATGTGCTATGTTGGAGCCCCACCTGCAGCCTCGCAGAAGATATCCAACAGCTTTCACCCCAATATCTAAGGTGATGGCGGTCCTGCATTTTTTTGCCACTGGATCATTCCAGAATATAATATAATAATAATCCACATTTGTAAAGGGCGAACAATTACCCGTAAGGGTCTCTAGACGCTGGGGGCCGTTGGGAAGATTAAGTAAGCTATTGCCCAGAGTCACATGGTGCTTGGCTAATCTGCCGCCGGTGCTGGGGATCGAACCGTGATCCCCAGATTCCGGAGGCAGTCACCCTGGCCGTGGCGCCACACCTCTTCCAGCGCATTTGGGATGTCACAGCCTATGTTCAGCATGGTGCTGCGTGATGTCCTGTCCGCTATGATGATCTACAAGGACAGATATATCCATTTCCCCAGGGGGCCTGAATTGGCGGCTGTGAAGGAAGAGTTTTATACCCTTGGACACATCCCCCATGTTGTTGGTGCCATTGATTGCACCCATGTTGGGCTTGTTCCACCACAGGTACATGAGCACATCTACAGGAATCGTAAACACTTCCACTCCAGAAATGTGCAAGTGGTGTGCCAGGCAGATATGATCATCTTGCATGTGTGTGCCAAGTTTCCAGGCTTAGCCCATGACTCATACATCCTGTGAAACAGCATTGTACCACACCTGATGGCTAATCTGCTTCCTGAGCGTGCATAGATTGTGGGTGAGTATGCATAGTCAAATAGCCTGCTGTGTGTGTGACATGCTGTCCTCTGCCACAGTAACTATACAAGGTTTCTCTGTGTTTCTCACACCAAGGTGACTCTGCATATCCCAACCGTCCTTGGTTGCTGAGCCCACTGCGGAATCCCAGAACACCAGCTGATGTCCGCTACAATGATGACCATGGGAGGACTCGTCGTGTGGTGGAGCGTACTTTTGGTCTCCTGAAGTCACAATTTCGCTGCCTGGACAAGACTGGAAGTGCACTGATGTACTTGCCTAGGAAGGTGTGTCAGATAGTAGTGGCATGCTGCATGCTCCACAACCTGGCCATTCGCAAGGAGATCACTCTAATCCTGGATGATGATGACCAGCCAAGGCCCCCACCTGCAAACCAACCCATGTCCAGTGACAAGGACAGTGGCGAGGAGAAGGTTTCGACCTGCGTCAACAGCTCATCACCCGCTACTTCACTTGAAGGTAAGTGCAGATGTACAGTGGACACATTGTCTGATGATGTTG
The DNA here is from genome assembly GCF_964204655.1 of Triturus cristatus. Taxonomy (NCBI): domain Eukaryota; kingdom Metazoa; phylum Chordata; class Amphibia; order Caudata; family Salamandridae; genus Triturus; species Triturus cristatus. Next base: position 214,396,293 of record NC_140585.1, on the reverse strand, counting down.
CTGTTGTTGTGAGGGTGTATGGGAGCTTTGTGACTGCAGTCGGTTGTGGACTCAGTGGTGGCTGACAATGTTACTGGGACAGGGTATATTGGAACATCTACAGCATGTGTATGTTGGCAGTGTTGCTCATTGTGATGTGTGCATGATGGCTTAGCTTGATGGTAAGTGTTGTGTGATGTCTGTGATGCCACACCCAGACTAGTGAATCTTATTCTGTTGTGTTTTCCTAGGTCCCTTCAGCCTCTTCTTGATGAAGTACATTCCATACTCCTGGTACATTGTAATCATGGTGAAGACTGAACATCCTGGCATAAACACGTAGCAGAAACAATGACGTGTGTAAGGAGTGTTTATTTACAATGTTGACATGTGCGGGGGTGAGCATTTACATTGAGGTGATTAGTGAAGCAGTAAGCTGACAGTTATGGAAATGAGACGGTAGAGTAGTCACCGCATAAATGTGGTGACCCAGTCCAACAGACAGAGGACATTCACAACGCAGTGTGGGGAAGGATAGTCCAAAAAGTCAATGCAGTAGTGAAGAGGTTTGGCTTTATGGCTGGCTCAGTGACTGACGATTGGCAGTGCTTTGCCACGGGTAACTCCCAGGGACTTCTCAGGATGGCCCCTTCATCGGTTGGCAGAGGAGGCCTCTGCTGTAGGGCCAGGGGGTCTGAGGACTCACGCCTCTCTCTGGCATCAGGGGAGGATGATGAACTGTCATCCTGCGGCCCACCGGGGGGGTGGAGGTGTCGTTTGTGGTGCAGGCTTGTCACTCACAACCACCACTAGCTGGCCCAAGAGGTCCACGATTTGTCCCATGCTGGTGTCGATGAACCTCATCAACAGGAGGAGCTCGGGGGAATCTTCTTCTGACCGGCCCATTAGTCCCTGGGCCCATTTATATGCCCCAAGGACTCTTTTTATGTTGTCCAAAGCTTCTGTCCCAGGCTTGGGTCATCTGTGAGTGACCCTGCCCCTCCCACCTGCACTGCTGCCATGGACCTGTTGCCTCACCACTGTGGGTCTTCGCATCCTCTCCCAGCCCTCCTCAGTTGGTGGTGTGGAGTGGTCATCCTCTGGGACAGGGAGGGTGTTGCTGGCAGCATTGGTGGTGGTGGTGGTGGTGGTGGTAGAGGACGCACAGGCCGTAACAGCTGGGGTCTGCTTGGTTGTTGGTGTTGCTGCAGATGTGGTGGGGGGATGATGGGGTCCTGGGACTGGTTGCACTCTGCAATCACCCAGACAGTACCCTAATAGTCCTCCAATCATCCAGGCAGTACCTTTGTTCTCATGCAATCACCCAGCGACTACAGAGTGCACTTCTAAGTTGATTTGGATAGTAGAAAGGAAATGTTTTAGTTGTGCTTTGTGGTACCGTTGTATAGGTTGCGATGTCTTGTAATTGTTGGAATTCTGCAGTATCTCACATACCTTTGGACTGCAATTAAAAATATTTTTTAAATTTATATATGATAATATTTGTATATAATATTTTATTATATTAAATGATTTACCAGAGTATTTAAAGTTTTCTTTCCTTTCAGATACTCAGCATTATTATTAATAAAGATTGACTATGGCAAGAAACAATCAAAAGAAAAGAAAAGAAAGAAAACAGTACTATTTAAAGGAAAGAGAAAAGGAGAAATTAGATAAAGTACAACATGTGACATTGAAAAATAAGGCTTCTGGCTAGAGAACTAAAGAATTTGTTAAAAGAGTTTTAAAGAAGTTAACACATTTACAAAATGGAGAAAAGAAAAAGAAAAGTAGTACAACCCTTCAGAAGGAAATGAAAAAAGGACATATTAATAGAAAATTAGTTTATGGAAAAACAATCAATGTTGAAAGAAGGATGAAAGAATATAAGGACATTAGGAAACAAATGTATAAAAGTAGAGTAATACAAAATTTATTGAAAGATTAGAAAAAATCTAGAAAAAGATCCACATTTTACAAGAAGAAACAACAGATTAAAAGTGTAGTTTAAAACGCATTTCAATTGAAAAGAAGGTAGTTTATATTAGTAGTTTTGAAGAGAATGCAAACATTGAATTAACCAATGCATTCTATGAAGGACAAAAGTAAAAGGAAAAGACTATAGAATACAGAACTAACTTTTGTAAAAAAAAATGTGGGTGAATGAAAGCACACTTCTAGTTCAGAACCTTTTTTTAATGAAGAGAGCTATTTTCAACAGAATACATTAGTTCATGTAGTGGTCGTGCTTACGATGTTAAGAACAGTTGTCCAATTGAAAAAGAAAAGATGGTTGCTAGAAATGTGGAAGAAGTAATAGCTGAAGAAGCTCAAGGGACATGTCCAAAAGCTCCAGTGTTTATGTGGGATTGTAGCAGTACGTGTAGTATCCAACAGGAATCTATTGATATTTTACGTAATTTCTTACGAGAGTATAGTAAAAAAGTGTTAAACAGAAAATAAAGATGTTGCAAGGACTAGATCCTTGTAAAGTGAGAAAAAATACTGTTTTACGGGGTCATTCTCTGGCTTGTGTTTCTAGAAAAGTGTGTCAAAGTAGTTTTCATCATCTGAGAATGTTACAAGTACATCATTCAGAAATGCATAAGTTAGTAAGAAGATTGTACTATGTAAAAAAGTCCTGCATTATCTTTAAGTGAAATAAACACTACTCTTTTGCATGGTTCAGTGTTCTTTGGTCCTGCAGGGGATTGTAGAGAAAGTGAGAGTTTGATAAATGTAGGTGTTGAAGAAGAGGTGGAAGATAGTACTACTGAGAAGTGTGAAGAAGAAATTACAAAGTTTAATGTAGTTTGTTGTGAAAAACCAAACTATGTTTGTGTTTGTTGTCGACATACACACTATAGAAGTCAAACTAGGAATGTTGATATGTATTTAAAAAGTGAAAAGGAAAACAATTATAAGTGGCAGCAATTTGGTGCTTATTTATTGATGGAAGGTCGTTTTGAGTTGGGTAGTGATTTATGTATTTGTAAATATTGTTACAGCAAATTAGAAGAGAACAAAATTCCATCTAGAGCTGTACATAATAATCTAGAGTTGGTAGCTATTCCTCCGGAACTGGTGGATTTAAATACATATGAGTCCATTCTAATTCAATCTGTGCACCCATGTCAGGCTATAGTTCATATGGAGCCTAAAACAGGTTAGCTGCCTCCAACCGATTTACAAAGAGGTTTAAAAGGAAGAGTTGTATATTTACCTTTAGATTTTAAGAACAATATTGAAAATGTTGGTGTAGAGAGAGAGAGGAAACTGAACCTCAAGTTATTTTAGGTAATGAGGTACCAACAAAGAGTCGGAAGATATGGCAAGTGTTAGTAGATGTCACCAAAGCTCAAAAGGCTACAAAATATCTCATAGAAAACAATATTTATTATGAAAATGTATATCTGGAAGAAGAAGAAATATCTTTAGGCGATGATAGAGAAATTTCAACTGATCACATCGAAAAAGTTGACAAGTCCAAGAGTGAAGAAATTTATGAACATTATAGGAAACATCCTTTACACTCAAAAGAAGTAATTGGAAATACTATTGAATTCTTCCAAATTAAGAAAGAAAAAAGGGAACTCCCATGAGTGCTTGGGAAAGAAGTTTAGAAGCTTGTTGTTTTCCACATCTCTTCCCCACTGGAAAAGGTGGTCGATATGATGAACGAGCAGTACAGATTCCAGCTTCAGGATACCGTTCTTTAAGATTGTATTCACAAGATCCAAGATTTTGACAGTGTGTTCCATATTTATTTCATCTTCTGTTTCAAAGTGATTTGTCTGGACTTTCAAATGCAGTGAACCACATATTAAAAAACGGAGTTCATCTTACACATCTTTCTGCAAAGGAATTTTTGGACAAAGTTCAACAAAGAGACGATCAGTTAGAATCTCAATTAATTAATATGATGGCATGTCAATGTGATATCAATGAGTATTGGTATCGTCGTCATGAAGAGCTGTAATGTATGTTAAGGAATTTAGGAACACCTACATGGTTTGGTATGCTTAGCTGTGCTGAATACGCATTGGATGATTTACTTGAATTTCTACGAGAAGCAAATTCAAATATTAACAACATCGAATTGAAGACAGCTGTAGAATTGTGTTCCTTCGATACTGTAAATGTGTGCAGATATTTCAATCATAGGTTTCAAGCTATGATGTCTTTTAACTGCAATAACCACCACTTAGAGAAGTTATTGATTTCTTTTGGAGAAAGGAGTACCAAGCCAGAGGTTCTCCTCATATACACATGCTATTATGGATTAAGGATGCACCTAAATTTGGAACCGATTCTGATGAAACTGTTTTCTCTTTCATTAAAGACTCTGTTACCTGTGGTATTCCAAAAACTGGAGGAGAAAATACCTCAAGACAACAAGTTTTACGGTGTCAAAGACATCAATTTGGGAAATATTTTCGGCAGAAATTCAAGTCAAAGGGCAAATTTTACACGAAATGTCATTTTGGATTCCCATGTCCAATAATTTTGAAAGGAAAAGTCAACAGTTTCATGTCAGCAGTAAGACAGACTATAACTCGGAAATCTCAGAAGAATACTTACAACATAAAAAGAAGTCACGATTCAAAGTATATTAATGTCTACAATCCAGTAATTTTGATGATGTGGAATGCAAATATGGATATCCAATATGTTGCAGATAATTTGACTGCTGTTGCTCGCTATGTTACATCATATATAACCAAATCTGAAAAGACGGCGTTGTAAGAAATGTGTGAAGAAATTTCACAAGAGAAGTCTCTTAGTAACAAATTGTACGGCTTTAGTTTGAAGATGCCTTCCCATCGAGAGATTGGATCCTATGAATGTTCGGATCAGTTGAACTCTGCAAGTTTATATTCAAAGTCAAGAGGAATAATTTGCTGCAACACAAAATAGAGAATTGAAATCTGTACAAGAAATTGAATAAATAGCTTTGAATGAGCCAGAAAGTACAGATATTGTTAAAACAAATATGTTGGATATATACTGTCCCAAAGGAAGTCCACATCTGGAAAACATATGTCTATTTGAAGTACTGCAACATTACAGCCTTAAGATGTTTTTCCACAATATTTACAAATGTTGAATCAAGAGATTGAACAAGAAACTAGTATTGCAGCTGAAATCGCTTGAGATAGTTCTCAAGATAGTCAACGTTCTGCTCCACTAAGTCAAGATCCACTAGGACAACCAATTCTTGAAAATGAAGCAGCAATTGTTATGAATGAAGTAGAAACTGCAATGCAACAAGCACAACAGAATATTATTGATTTGGGAAACTTGGAAGAACAACTAAATATTGAACAAAAAAAAATATATCAGCAAGTTACAGAATAGATACAGCATGGTTTACTGCATCAAAGAAGCTTGTTATGAAGTTTCAAGAGTACTAAAGAAAATGAAACTTCTGATTATTGATGAGGTGAGCATGGTATCAAACTTAATGCTTGCCTTTGTACATTTAAGAATGCAACAGATTTTAAAAACAGATAATGATGTTTTATTTGGCGGAAAACATGTAATTGGATTCGGTGATCTGTTACAACTTACTCAGGTGAAAGGACAACCAGTTTTTAAAACACTTGTCCATGAAGACACTAGGAAATCTTTGGGAAGTATTGGAAATGTCAACATTTGGTCTCATTTTGAATATAAAGAACTTATTAAGAATATGCGACAAGCAAGGGATGGACATTATGGGAACGTTCTTCAAGATATTAGAATTGGAGTTTAGACAAAACATGGTAAAGAAGCTTTACAAAGTCGACTACTAACAAACTTGTTACCAAATGAAAATATTGCACCTGAAATAATGTATAAAATAATTGGAGAACATAAATCTATAGTTTGTCTAATGCCAACACTGCAAGAGTGTTCTACATTCAATCAAGAACTTTTGAAACTGGAAAAACCACCAACAGTGAAAATTGAAGACATTGATAAAATGGAACATGAAGGGGTACTATGCTTCTCTCAGAGAAACTACAGTAAAAATTTGATTCTTTGGAAACATTTGTATCTTAGACTGCTGGTTTAGTAAAGACTTTAAATACATGTGTAAACTGTCAGATAATATGGCGTAATTTAGATGTTGAAAAAGGTTTAGTGAATGGAGCAATGTGAAAAGATGTTGATTATGTGAATTTTCAGAACAGTGATGGAATTGAATTTTTGAAGATTAGATTTGATCACGTTGAAGAGGTAAAACAGATTGGATGTTGTGCTGGTTGTTTTTTGCTTGTAAAAGACTTGTATGTTTGTAGAAAACAGTTTCCTCTTTCTTTAGCATATCTGGTGACCATTCATACATATCAATGTTTAAGTGTAGACAGTGCTTTGGTAAATATTAGAAGTACTGTGTTTAAAGAGGGTATGCCTTATGCTGCAATGTCTCGAGTAAGAACATTATCTGGATTGTATTTGATTTGATGAGAAAAAGGTTAGTGCTGATGCAAATTATGTAAAAGAGTATAATCGGTTGAGAAGACTGTATGCTCCTAACTTAGGTGAATATCCTGTATATCAAAAATGTTTAGTGTGTCCAAAACGAAAATATGACAAACATTCTAGTGAGGTTGGAAAAAATAAAACAATTCAAGAGAATGATGAGGCTGCAAATAAAATAAAAATGGACCCTGTTGATGATATTATAGGATACCAGTTAGAAAATAGTAATGGTATCAACTGCTATGCTAATGTAATTTCAAATGTTGTCTTTTATCTAGAAGATCTTCATCATAAAATTATGGAAAATTGAGAAAAAAGATTCTGTTCTTTATTACATCATATTTTTTAAAAGTTGGAAACTGATTGAACTAAAATCCATACTGCTTCTGGCATTCGGCATCTTTTGGATATATGTACTGGATCTTTGCAATTTACACTTAATATACAACAAGATGCACAAGAGTTTTATATGTTTATGCTTGCAGTTTTGGAAGATGAAGGGATCGAAATTGAAAATGTATTTGGACTACGTTAAAGATTGGATCATAAATGTGAAGAGTGTTCATTTTCTTCTACCACTGAAACAGACACTGACCGATTCATATATTTGACAATAACAGATTGCAAATCAGTGTCTTTTAAAATTAGTAAAAACAGCTAATCAAGATATGAAATGTTCTCATTGTAAATCAGAAATGTTGTCAACATTGGACAATATGTGATTTTTATGCTACAACATTGTAGAGTGGATGGAAGAAAATTGGAAACTAAAATTAAAATTTTGTGGCTAATCAAGTATCAATTTCAGGAAGAACTTTTAAAACAGTGGCAAGTATTTTCCAAGATGGACCTACTAATGCATATGGACAATATACAGTCTATTCAAAGTGCAATAAAGGATGGACACATTGCAATGATGCCCATTTGGAATTCAAATGTCATTTGCTTTATGAATTACCAAAGTTTTGAAAACATCATTCGGCCTATTGGGAAGATGTAAACACAAAAGAACAAGTTTATTTTCGAAATTTTCAGTCCAAATTTATTAGGAAACATCATTCGGCCTGTTGGGAAGATGTGAGTAATTAGTTTTTGGATTATTGTTTGGGCTAATTGATGTTGCATTTTGAAAATTGTGTTTGGAAGAAATATTTTATTTATTTGATCTTTATATTATATGCAATGTAAATGAGAGTGTATATTTTAGAAAATGTAAATAGATAGTTGAAATTATTGTAAATATTTTCAAAATACAATCAACTGATTTTATTTTTTTGCCCGCTGTTATATGATGATCAACATTGAAATCTCTGTGTATGGTGAAATTCAATAGAATCTGAAAACAGCAAAAAATGCAAACTGAATATGTTTTGTAATTCTAAAATGATGTTGTGTTCCTAAAACTATAATATTATATGCAATAACAGTGATTTTTTTTCTCCTTTACAGAAAGTAATACTAAAGTTTGACAGCATTTTAAATTTAGTTTACAATGAAACAACTGTAAAATAGTTACAATTAGTTTGATATCTGCTTCAATAAAGAAGGTAAGATGAAATAATGTAATAAGCATAATAATATGAAGTAATGTTTGCAGTCATTCTTGTTTTCAAACTCAATCATCTCACTCCTCAAATCATTTCAGCTGTACCCTTGCACTCCTTCAATCACTGAAGCATAACATGTGCACTTCCAAAATCATCCAGGCACTTCCAATGCACACTTGCAATCACCCTGGCACTACTCATCCACTCGTGATATAACACAGGCACTACCCATGGACTCATCCACTCACACATGCACTACCCATGCACTAATGTAATCGCCCAGGCACTACCCATGCACACCTCTAATTTGCCAGTTAGTAGCCATGCACTTATAAAATCACCATGCACTATTCTTGCACTCCTCCAATCACCCAGTTACTACCCATGCACTTATAAAATCACCATGCAGTATCCTTGCAATCCTCCAATCATCCAGACACTACCCATGCACTCATGCAATTACCCAGGCACTACCCATGCACTAATGCAATCACCCAGGTATTACCCATTAACTCATGCAATCACCCAGGCATTACCCATGCACTTACAAAATCACCCAAGCAATACCCATGCACTTACAAAATCGCACAGGCATTACAAATGCACTCCTGCAATCACCCAGGCAGTACTCATCCGATGATGCAATAACTCAGGCACTACCCATGTACTGTTCCATTCCAATCACCCGTGCACTACCCATGACCTCCTCCAATCATCCAGCCAGTACCATGCACTTATCCAATCACTCTGCCAATACCCAAGCACTTATAAAATCACAACACACTACCCTTGCACTCTTACAATCACCCAAACACTACCGATGCACTCATGCAATCATCCAGGCATTACCCATAAACTAATGTAATCAGTCAAGCATTACCCACGTGCTGTTCAATCACCCATACATTACCTATGCACTTATGCAATCAACCAGGCAATAACTAAGCACTTACAAAATCACCCAGGCACTACCCATGCACTAATCCAAACACCCAGGAATTACTCATCCACTCATGCAATAACTACCCATGCACTGCTCTAATCACCCATGCACTATTTATGCACTCCTCTAATCACCCAGGTACTACTCATTTACTCCTTCAATTACCCAGCCAGTAGCCATGCATTCTTGTAATCACCCAGTCACTACCCATGCACTTATTAAAACACCATGCAGTATCGTTGCACTCCTTTAATCACCCAGGCACTACCCATGCACTCACGCAATCACCCATGTACTACTCATGCACTCCTCTAATCACCCAGACAGTATCCTTGTACTCATGAAATCACTCAGATAATTTTTCCATTTTTAACCAATATATGTGGTTCCGTAAGAACAATTTTTTGACTTTTTGAACAATTTAAAAAATGATTTTATTTTTTTTCAGTTTTTTTACTTTTTGTGCGTTTTTGACTTTTTTAAACAAAACAAAATTGAAGACTGCAAAGGAACTGTTTAAGGAAAAAAAAATTAAATTTGGCAGCACGTTATAAAACAAATTAACATTTATGTCCTTTGATTGCATTGGTGACATCGTCAATGCACTGCTCCCCGATGCACAGTTTTGCATCACATTTTTTGAAAACTATGGCTACTTCCAACAGCTCTGGAACAATATGATGTCTTGGTGCTGTTGTATGTGCTTGAGAGGATGTAGAAGGGGCATTAAGGTCTTGTTCTGCCGCTTCTTTCTGTTGTCAACGTGTCTCTTCTCTTGCCGGATTTATGGGATGCATGGTCTCCAAATGTTTTTTCATGCTAGATGTCCTGCATGAGTATTTTTTGTCAGAGCCCCTTGACAAGATTTTCCAGCAGATAAAAGACATACATTTTCGTGCATTTACTTTTTTTGTCCCTCAGGCACAGTAAAGAACGCCCATACAACACCCTTTTTCCTCTTCTTTACTGGCTCCACAATGTCATCGTCCTCCAGTTCCAGTGGATCAACTTCTCCATGACTGGATGCCATAATTGTAAAAACAAAGTCAAACAACACACAAAAATTATAAAAACAGGAGAGGTACATCAAAGAAGGTTTTGTCAGCAAGACAGACAAATAATGAGAGAGATAAAGAACGATAGATCCTCCCTCTTACAGAATGAAGATGATTTAAACCAATGAGATGCTTTCTTTTTTGGTAACATGGAGTCACGTAGGGTGCGTGCACCGTCGCTTACGCGTCGCACAGCCTCAAAATATTGTATACGTAATAATGAACTATAAATAGATGTTTATACAATATTTTTAAAAGCATATAGGTAAAAGTGTTTATTTAAATATGATATTTTAACTTTCTATAATGATATTTCAAACTTTGAAAATGCGCTGAAGTCTTGACCCTGGCGCGATCCAGACATGGTTCTGGAAATACTTGCCGGGCAGAGTCGCGCACCGTACATGCAGATGTCACGCACTCCTGAAATTTCGTATTGTTAATAGTGCACACAAAAAAACTGTTTATAAATTGTTTTTTAAGTATATCATAAAACGCTTTAATCAAAAATTATATTTATAATTTCTACAATGATAATTTATGCTTTTCAAATTACGCTGAAGTCTGAAGATTTTTTCAGTGAATATATATATATATATATATATATCTATATCTATATATAAGTATTATCTACTGGCGGTCGCCAGTAGATAGTTATAGTTAGGACCGTGTTTCCAAAGGAAATCTCAAAATTCTATTTTGAATAACTTTGGTGCCGATTGATGAATCTTTGCGAAATTTTCAAAACTAATGGGGTGCTCCGCTCCGCTCCTACCCTGAAAGTCTCGGGGTGATTCGTCCAGCGGGGGCTGAGAAAAAGGGGGGGTCCCAAAACGCGTTTTTCCCATGGATTTTTCCATAGGGACTTTAGTCGCAGCTACAGCCCGAACGGCTGAACAGAATTACGTGAAATTACTTCCCGACCCCCTAGCCGTGGTCAGGGGGTCCCAGTAGGACCCCCAAGGGCAAAAAAAAAAATTCTTTTTTTTTCGAAAAAATCGCCGAGTGCGCGCACCCAGCGCGCACCATCCGAACAGAAAAAAATCTGCAAAGTTCGCGCAGCATTCGCGAACTCCGTGATTTAGTAGAAAAAAAAAACCACGGCACGAACTGCGTTAAGTGGGCGCGCGGTGCGCTTTGCAAAGCGCACCTTGCGCGCACGCCCAGAACTGCATAAAGTGGGCACGCAGTGCGCGAAGCGCACCGCGTGCCCACCGCGCGCGCACGGTGCGTTATAGTTAGGAATTAGCATTTTAAAAACCTTGCAAATTCACTTAAAAAACCATAGGTTTCACACATGTTATAGTTAGCTCGGCATTTCCTTCGAAAAAAACCAATGAAATTCCCCCGTTATAGTTAGTGCAGGCAACTATAACTCACGCGACAGCAATCCAATGCTGATGACGTCAGATATTACATCACTGATGACATATGTGTCTTTCTGAAAAAAAAAAATTGTAATATATGTATAGCTAAAAATGAATGGAAGAAGACATGGGTAAATAAGTGTCTAAATACAGTGATGTAATATCTGACGTCATCAGCAGCGGATTGCGGTCGCGTGAGTTATAGTTGCCTGCACTAACTATAACGGGGGAATTTCATTGGTTTTTTTCGAAGGAAATGCCCAGCTAACTATAACATGTGTGAAACCTATGGTTTTTTAAGTGAATATAGATATAGATATATATATATCATTAGATATAGACATAGGTATAGAGATAGATAGATAGATAGATAGATAGATAGATAGATAGATAGATAGATAGATAGATAGATAGATAGATAGATAGATAGATAGATAGATAGATAGATAGATAGATAGATAGATAGATAGATAGATAGATAGATAGATAGATAGATAGATAGATAGATAGATAGATAGATAGATAGATAGATAGATAGATACATCCTTCACCTAATAGATATGGTGCTGTGGTGTTACCTCCTTTTCACATAACCTAGCACAACAACTTTGGTAACAATGCTACATGAACATATAAGGCCTACCAGTATGGCTGACATGGGACTCCTACACCGTATAGTCCTTAGTGTCTAAAGTAACATTTCTTCATATTGATGCACACACTTGTAGGAATCTTTGTCTTTGTGTAGCATGTTTGTGATGTAATGTGCTCTGACACTCTACATTGGGATGAGTAGTGCTATAGAATAAATAAATGTGAGAGAGAGGATAAGGAGAGATGAGTGGCACCATTGGAGGGTGGTATTGAGAGAATCCTTTTAGAAGAAGGTAATTGGGGAGGTTACCAACAAATATTGTTTAACCGGGCACCACCAGTGATAAAACTGGCCAGGACAATATTTTAAAGGCTATAGAACCAGAATGGTGGAATGTGCCAGAGATGGCACCTCCGTTTTGGTGGAAGAGAGTCGCCCCACTGCTGGAACCAGCAGGCGCATGTGAAATAAAATGGTAATAAAGCAGCTAATAAAACTGATTTATTATCATTCTATTTTACTACAGACCCGGAGCAAGCAGGAGGAGTGTTGGGCTCAGTGTACTACCAGGAGATATCCAAACTAGCATGTGCACTTGGATATCTCCAGGCTGCAGCATGGAGATATCAGCAGGGCTCAGGAGCGCAGGCTCCCAATCCCTGTTGGCGTGTGGAACTAGCCCGCTCCACCTAATCCCTACTCTTCTCTTATGCTGGGTAATACCAGCATGAGAGTAGTATCTGGATTGGTGCGGGGAACTTCTGGAGCCTGTGTGAGCATCGTGGAGCAGAAGAGGCGCTGAAGTGGCGGACGTCAGGCTACAGGTACTTCATTTTTTCTTTATTTTTTCTCCCGCGATGCCCCATCGATGTCTGCTAGTGGCCACCACTGGAATATGCCATACTACACGTAAATGGATCCACCTCAAAACTGCTCTGAAAACCCTCCACCAACTGATAGCCAAAAGTAGGAGCAATTTCGAGGTTTTATTCACTGTCCACAATACCAACAGAGAAAAAGCTGAAATACCCTCAACAATTATCACCTCCAATTATATTTACGTCTACTTTATATCCTAAAATTAGACTTTCGCGCTGCTAGAGTGTCACTTTTTTGACGCTCCGGTTGGGCAATGTGCCACAGCATATTTTCACGGCCAGGCAAAGCCACTTTTTGTGGCTTTTCATGGCGTGTAAATATGTTCCCCTTCTACCCAGAACACTGTGTGAAAGGGTAATTTCATGGGTTATGCTGTGGGTGTTCCCATACAAAACACCCATGGAATCTGAAGCATTCCCAGATTTACGAGGAATCGTAAACCTGGGAATCCGTCAGATTCTAATGCCACTCCAGGGGTGGTGTTGGGGAGGCACAATGAGGAGAAATACTTTTATTTCTCCCCGTTTTTTCCTCTTTTAATGTGTGCTGCATTCTGCACCACACATAGAAAGAGAAAAACACTTCTCGTGTTTGTTTTTGAGCAGAAAGTTGTCCCTTCCTGCACAAGAACAATCACCCCTACAACAAAGACATCCCAACGGTGCCTGAGTTAAAGCATGACAGGCCATTGTGAGCCAGCACAGAGGAAAAGGACAGGAATGCACCATATCTCACAGCATTCCTGCCCTCTTCATTTTACTCAGGGTAGCACAGCAAGATTCCTTGCAGCGCTGCCCTGAGCAAAAACTTCATAAATAAGGCCCTTAGTTCATGAAGCATTAAAACACATTTCAACAAACCTAAGTGTATGAATGCTACAAAAAGGCAACCGTGAATTTATTTAAAGTCAACAATGAAATAAGTGATAGGGAAAGCGCAAGTGCTTTAATAGTAAATAATGTCTTTTTCACTAAGGACAACCAGGAAGTGAATTAGTGATCTGCAGTGATAAATGAAAGGTGCAGCTCTCACCAAAGGTCTATGAATATTATGGTTTTCCTCCTTCATCAATACCCTAAAATAACCACTATGTTAATATCTCAGAGCTTCAGATAATGCATCACATGACCAGCGAAGGGCTGAATCAAACTTGTGCCTCCGAATTCTTGCTCCTCGGCTTCTCCGATCACCCACAGCTTCAGTCCACATTTTTCACCTTGTTCCTGCTGATCTACTTGATGGCTCTCCTGGGTAACCTTTTGATTATCACTATGATAGGTGCTGATGCTCATCTGCATACACCGATGTACTTTTTCCTGGGGAACCTTGCCACCTTGGACATCTGCTGCACCTCCTCTATCATCCCCAAGATGCTGGAGACCCTGATGTCAGAAACAAAGTCCATTTCCTACTCAAGCTGCCTTACCCAGCTTTTTTTTTGTTCAGCGTTTCTGGGGACAGAGCTCCTCATTCTGGCACTTATGGCCTTTGATAGATATGTGGCCATCTGTAACCCTCTTCGCTATACCAACATCATGAGTATGGAGTTCTGCCTCACTACAGTGATAGCCATATGGGTTTCAAGCTTGGTTGTCTTCTTTGTTCACACCATCCTAATCACAAGGCTGTCTTTCTGTGAACAGATTGAACTGGACCACTTTTTTTGTGAAATACCACCAGTCCTCAAGGTTTCCTCCTCTGATACTCTCATTAATGACATTGTGATACTTGCAGCTGACGTGTTTTATGGCATGTTCTGCTTTCTCCTTATTGTCCTTTCCTATATTTACATCCTCAGGTGCGTTTTCAAGATGCCCTCAGCTGCCAACAAAAGAAAGGCCTTTGCCACTTGTTCATCTCACCTCATGGTTGTTACCTTGTTCTATGGAGGCATTATCTACACCTATGTACGTCCAGCCCTCAATGTCACTGGTGAAAAGGACAAGGTGGCATCTGTAGTATATGCTGTTGTTTCACCAGTAATGAACCCACTAATCTACAGTCTCAGGAACAAGGAGGTGAAAGGGGCACTTGCTAAAATGATGAAGTTGAAATTATGGTAGTTAAAAATGTAACATGCTATGAAAAAAGACATTTTCCAAGAATTTCATAATATGACGTATTGCAGACTTTGAAATTGCAGCACTATATCACAGACAAATATGTATGTTGCACAGTTTGTAATAGCACATATTTAGTTATGATTAGATCAGAGTTTCCATTTCTAAATAACTTTCACACAGTGAAACAAATCTGCATGAAATTTTCCCACAAAATGTCATCCTTTTTGAGCTCAGCTTGGCAATTTTTATGTAGATCCGATGAGCAAGAGCCCAAACATTTGGGTATTGGGGGGAGGATCAAAAGAGTGATATATTTTCCATGTTAATTAAAAAGGGATACTATTAATGGAGTTACACTAAACTTATCATGTAAACAGTAGCACTGTATCCAACGATGCTTGGTTTGGAGCAAGTCTGTTCAGTGGTTTTTGAGAAATTAGCATTCTTTTTTTGTGTTCAGCATGAAAGGCTTAAATAGAAGAGATATCCGGACCATTCATTTGTGGACATCCATTGTGTGGACCTAGGTGGACCAAATCATTTCTTTTCCACTATTATACATTTTGGACCCAAAAGCCTGTCATCAAGTTCACAGAACCAAAGCTCTTCTTGGCAACCCAAGGAAACAGTTTGTGGCCACCATGGACATATGCACTTGGACCCGCATCTTGGAAAATAAACTAAAAGAGCAAATAAGGCGCGGCTTGGTGAGCAAAGCCCCAATGGGATCCTCCTGTGAAGAAATGATTGAAAAAATGCAGGTTTTGCTGGGTGTTCCTGCCCTCAGTGCTGGATTCATGGCCTGCAGTGAGTCGTCCATGAGTTCCCTGGATAACAGAAAGAAACCCAAAATCTGGAGAACCTTATAAAGCTTCAGGCGTGGAACTGCAACCTGCGGTCAGGCCCTATGGCTACACCCAACTGTAGACAGCAAACAGCTGAGTACAGAGGGGATTGTCCACCTACACTGGGCTGGGTACTGGATCTGCTGCACACATCGGAAAACCATATGCAGTGAGGGTTGGCTTGGCTGCATGTAATGTGCTGGAAAACTATTGGATGTGGTAAATGATAAAAAAATTGATTAAAAAATTGATTTTATGATTAGCTTTATTAGAACACCTAAATATCGGTTTAAAAAAACCTCAGAAACTCACTGAAGGAAATACTGTTGAAGTGAAGTTATGGTTATGAATTAAAACTGAAAAACCAGTGAAATTTGTAAGTTATGGTTAAATATAAAATGCATTATTCGCATAAAAGCCACACAATTCAAATGCTATACGAATTTCATTACTATATTCAGATCAATAAATAACAACACCTAAAAGCACAATGTAATTTATTGATAATGTGTCCTAATTTTAATAAATAGCAATACATTCATAGTTGTCTCTTTCATAGTATTCACTTAATGTGCCATGTATAACATCTATAAGATTATTTACAACATTTGTAATTGCATCTGCCCTATCAAGGATAAGCTCATAAGCATAGCGTTTTCTGTGGAAGTTATCATTCATGTGTATGCTGTGCAAGTAAGTGTTTTATTCAGTTTTAATTATCCAGCAACCTCATCAACATACTCAACTTGGTACAGCATTTCACATAACCAACACACTCCAAAGGCCACATGTTGGCACTAGTTCATAAAAGTCAGAAAACTGTGTTATCCCCATTGGACCTCTCTTTCTGTGCCAGTGGAATGGGTTTTGGTGTTGTAATGGTGACATTCACTAGTGGTTGACCTCCCATGGCACAAAAAGGAGTATTCATGAAAATAGTGTTTAAAAAACTCGATCTGGGGCTTAGAAATTGTGTGGACTGAAGAATTTATATGAATACAGACTAAAAGACAGGCCTCAGATCCTTGGCAACAGTAAACCCCATGGGTCTAATATGTCTGGAGCATAGTTTTTAAAATCTGGTTCTAATGTTGCAACACATGCGCCTCAGCCTGGATGGATGCCAGGGTAGGCAACATATCAGACATGGAAGAAGGGTCTTCTCAAAGAACTTCCAACAAGCTTGAGTATTCATTTGTTCATTGGTACCTAGACCTATATTTCTCGAACATCAAGAACATTTGTAGATTCGTCTTTCTGTCATGGATCCACTCATCTTGAAACAACATGTTGCTGCAGGAGCAATTAGGATGCCACCAGCCCAACACTAGACTACTGTATGGAATCCAATAGACTACTGCATGTTGGGAAGAGAGGAGTGATCTTCAGAGTTTCAGTACAGACCTTAAGATTGATTTAAGTAGTGTTGTCAGAGGCACTGTCACGTGGTGTTAGGCCACTCCCTATTTACAGTGCTAAGTTAGCTCTATCACGTTAGCTGTTGGAAAAACATCTTGTTGCTTTTGCTGCCTTTGCACCCGACACTGTTGTTACATGTTATTCATTTGAGAAATGCAGACTCGCTCTTGTCTCAAGTGAATGTTATTTATACATCCTTAACAGTTGCTAGTGCCCTTGGTCTGTACATCGAGTAAAGAACTGTTCTAGGACACTAGACGGTGCCGGCTGATTATGTTCAGGGTGATCGTACCACTGTTTAGTCACAACATGCACGCAGCCGCAAATACCAGAATGTCGTGGGCTTTAATATCACAGCGCAGCATATTGTTAGGGCATTCGATAGAAGAGCTGTTGCAGAGAACACTGAGCTGATCCTATGATGTGATACACCAAAGCTGATCTATACGGTATGGGGTCCCCTATGCAAGCCTATGAGACCTTCTAATAGTCTAATAATATTTTATTAGTTGCTAGAGAAAGGAGGGTGGTTGTTTTCCACTGTCATTAGTAATATGATCGCTCCTTTCATTTTCTATGGTATTGTAACAATGCTAATGGTAATGATCTTTACCATTTGTCTACTTATGTTAGCCAAAGTACTGTATAACAGGACTCGAGGTTGATGAATAAATTCTTTAAACTTTACTGTGTCTTAGTTATTCTGTTGTGGACTAATATATATGTGCAAACGGGTATTTCGGGTTCCCACCATTCCTGAGAATAACTAAGTCGCATGTTCTGGGTTGTCTATACATTGGGACCGCCGAGCTAAATCTCGGATAACGAATGTGACACTAAGCTAGTCGGATAAGGGGTTCTTAGTTCTGAGGGGAGTTTCTGGTACACCACAATTCTCTAAGGTTCTGGTTTCCTGCGCATAGTTCTGTGCATACGCAGAATCCCTACAACATGGCGCACCTAACGTTTGGTCTTAATATCTGAGATGCCTTAGTAGTGCTTTTTATTTAGTCCACAACGCCCTCACTCTGGTTTCCGGATAACGGGAGTGACGGTTTAACCTACCTAGGTTTTAGGCTATAGGTTCTTTCAAGCTTGATAATAAAAAAGGTTACACTAATCTAAGCCCAGGTGCTACTGAAGATCTCGTTGTATCTTCTTTTTAAATCCAAATGGCGGTAGATATTCCCGCGCATAGTAGGGTGTCTCTGCGTGCTCATTTGAGGACGTATGGGGTGCCTGATGACGGGATGGCAGTGGTGTTTGTCGTAAGTGCAAGTGCCACTTACCCTTATGAGTTGTTTTACTCTTGGGTTACCTTTGAGGCTGTGGAAGATACAGATAAAACGTTCCACAAATACACTGCTACGCAGGTGCCTCTTCATTATACCCCATATATGGCTTTAGAAATTCCTATTTCAACCTGGCAGCACACTATTTGGTTTAATGGCGCCCTCCCCCACACGGTCACCCCGGCGAGACTGGGTCCTTTGT
This sequence comes from Triturus cristatus, assembly GCF_964204655.1. Lineage (NCBI taxonomy): Eukaryota > Metazoa > Chordata > Amphibia > Caudata > Salamandridae > Triturus > Triturus cristatus. Next base: position 214,377,636 of record NC_140585.1, on the reverse strand, counting down.
CAATTGAAGGAGCTACTTGGCCGGTGCTGGCCGGACATACGCCTCATCCACGCTACCTGACGGTAGGAGTGGATAGCTTACGTATACTACACACAACCTTGATTATGGTCCATAGGGCGTTAGTGCAGTATGTGTCGCACACTGTACAGGTGGGGGCACCTGCAGTTGCGGGACACGGGGCTGATCGCCATCATGCGGTTGTGATCAGTCCTTTAATGGTAAACGCGGTTGTTGGCAAGCGCCCCCAGAATAAGGATGAGTATCCTTATTGGCTTGCAGAGAAATTCGATCAACTGGAAGCCGTGTTTCCTAACACTAGTCCTGTGGATAAACACAGGATACTCACTATTACTTTGCCGAAAGAACTAGTCCCGGACATTGTCGATTGTGACAATTGGGGCAAAGTCTTTGCCGCGACCTATTCGAAGTGCTTCGGCACTACGTCTATGTCGGTACTACCTTCCGTTATCAAGAAAGTCCAGGAGGACCATGGGGCGGAAGCAGCTATTGAATTGGGAATGCGGCTTATCGTCAGCTTCGATATAGTATGTTCCATGATAATGGGAAATCTCAACGGAGATGCCATGCAGTTTCAAGTGGGAAACATGATGGCACTTATTGCGGATGACGATAAGCCGAGGGAGTTTGCAAAAGTTATTGCGAAAGCCTATAGGATGGTTGGACGTAGTGCCCTAGGCGTGAAACCCGTCATCAAAATTCCTGATGTAGTACAGCACACTAAAGTGAGTTCGTCTACAAAAGACGATAAACCCAACTTTCCAAAACAAAATTGGCGAGCTAAAAAACAAGATAAACAGCAACAGAAACAGGAGACTCGTCCAGCGTCCCCAGTTCAGGCATATGTTGAACGCACTTATGATTTGCGTGATCGTTCTCGTATTAAGTCACCTGATAGGTTTCAGGTTCCTGACCAGCGCTCTCCTCGTTCTTCACAGGAAACGGCGGCTTCACACTTTGGTGGAGGACACCGTGGGAGAGGCCGGGGTGCTCAAGGTCGAGACCAGCCCCGACAGGCGGTCGGAAAAGGCAAGCAGGAGGATTCTGCACGTCCACGTCCTCCGTTTCAGAAAAAGAAGGTTGCTGCAATCTCAGCGAAGTATGCCTCAGATGGTGCGGACACAGCTTCTGAACATGAAATGGGCGCTGACGCTGCTAGACAGCGCGGCGGAGGTTACAGTAGTGCGGGGAGCACTGCGTCCATTTCTGGAGGCGACAGCAACTAAAATCTATGTAACAGTAGAAACTGCTGATACTCGCGTAGCCCCCCCTGAGAGATTATTTGACGTAGTCCTCAATATTGAGGGTGACATACAACGAAAAATTAACGCGGTATTTTGGGATAATCTGACGACCACCTATGATATACTATTGGCGGAGAAAGATTGGCCCCCGGCTTTCGTTCTAAACGCTCCAAGGGGGGAAGAAGTCATTCTTCCTTCTTTTGGACACGTAGTGCCCAAGGAGGAGTCTAAGAAGTTGGCCGAGGAGTGGGCGCGGGTGCTTGCACCTGCGTTGTATCGTAATCAGGTGGGGTGGGATAAAAGTTCTACCCTCCACGAATTTCCATTGCGGTCCGACCCCCAGCCTCAGCCCCAATACCCTATGCGACGTGAGGCTAGGTCTCACGTCGCGGCTATCCTTGAACAATTGGAATATCAGGGAGTAATTGAAACGTGTGTGTCATCCATGAATAATCCTTTATTCACTGTAACGAAGCCTGACGGATCGTACCGCCTAGTTTTGGATTACTGGCACTTAAACTCGCACTGCCGGAATTGTGCGGTGCAAAATACCCATAGTTCAGCTCTCGTCGATAGTCTTGTGAGAAAAAGGTTCAAAACCACACTCGACTTGTCCAATGGTTTTTATTGCCATAACATATCCCCTCATAGTTATGAGTGGACCGCTTTTACTTCGGGTGGTAAACAAAAAGTGTTCAAAAGGCTACCAATGGGCTATAAGAATAGTCCTGGGGTATTTGCTGCCCGTGTGGTCTCTCTCTTAGAGATGGTAGACCCGGAGGCGTACTCGTACGTTGATGACATCTACTTAACAGACGACGAGTTGCTTCCACACCTTGCTCGCGTGGACAACATAATTACTATGTTTGCGGACTTTGGTTACAAGTTTAACTTTAAGAAGTCCCACATTGCCGAGTACACAGTTTTATTCTTGGGGTACGAACTCAACAATGAGGGCCGAGGCTCGGCTCCGCAGTTCCTTGAGAAATGCGCACGCCTTCGTATCCCTACGACACTGAAACAACTACAATCATTGCTGGGCTTTCTGAATTTCGGTCGTACCTACATTCCTGAATATGCCCAGCGTATCAAGACACTATATGCCTTGGTGCAACCTAATTTTACCAAATCTTGCTGGCTGCCAGAACATTGGGCTGCATTACACTCTTTGCAGTCTGACCTTCTTACTGCGAAATATTTACAAACTTGTGATAACCACACAAACCTGGTCATAAGAATTGTACCGGGTGTGGAGGGGTTCATGTACTTAACATACAATGAAGGAGACACTGTCCCCATTGCTTACAAATCTCATTTATATACTTCGGCTGAAATGCGTTTCTCCACTGTCGAAAAAGTTTTGACAGCAGTTCAGATGGCAATCCTGAAAGAACGAGCGCTATCACAGGGGAAGCGCATGATGGTGGTAACACCATTTCCTGCCTTAGAGGCAGTCACTAAAGCAAGTGTGCTGAATTCTAAAGCTTTGCATCCAAGGTGGATACAATGGGCGACCTCCTTAGCCTCGCCTGATGTCGAATACATCTTTGACGCAGGACTTCAGACTCAGGAGAGTTTGGAGTATGAATTAGTTCATCCAGCTCCACTTACATTGCGCCCGTTGGAGGAGTTCCATTGTGTCATATACACTGATGGGTCCACGCAGCCCGCAACTGGATCAAGGCACGCTTATTCAGCGGCTTGCGCAATTGTTGTTGGTACTTTCGTGAATGGAGAATTCATACAGGATGCGGTGCATACGCAGACTTTGGGTGATTGTACCGCACAATTGGCGGAGCTTAGAGCTCTGGTGCTTGCACTGGAGTTTGCTGATTACAGAGTCACAACTCTTATAGTGAGTGATTCTTACTATTGTGTACAATCTTACAACGACAATCTGATGTTTTGGATCGCGAATGGATTTCGTGATTCAAAAGGTAGCACAGTGAAGCATAAAACGCTTTGGGCTAGGGTGGCTGAACTAAAATGCAGTCGACCCCTTGTGAATGTTATTCACACTCTTGGTCACCAACGAGTTGGCGTCCATGCTGTCGGTAACAGTTTGGCTGACGAGGCAGCTAAAACAGCAGTGGCAACATACTTAGTAGCAGCAGTTACAAGATCCAAAAGTAAGATCGATGATGACATCTTGGCAGCTATTGCTGCATCAGAGACTGGGACGAACTTCCCTAGAGGTTTCCCTTCTCGATACCATTATCACTTAAGTCCTGATAACGTCCCGTTAGTGAGGATTAATGATGTTGGGGATAGGGTTATTCCCAATTCGGACTGCAGGCCTGCATTGGTACAAGCTGCGCACGAGGGTGTTGCGTCTGCGCACGCCGGAGTGTCCGCAACTGTGTCACTGTTGCAACAGCGTTATTGGTGGTACGGTTTGTACAAACATACACGGACTTATGTCCTCAATTGTGGGATTTGCCAACAAATAAAGCCATCTACGGTGGCGCGTCCACCACAAACGCAGCTGCATATATCTAATCAACCACTAGCGTGTGTTTATTTAGATCACTGCGGTCCTTTTTCCTCGGACACTGCGTACAAGTATATCTTGGTTGCAGTAGATTCGTGCACACGTTTTCTTTGGGTGTGGCCACACAGGAGTGCTGACGCCCGGACTGTCATCAAAGCATTGCGTGTCTTTATAGGGAGTTTTGCATGTGGCACCCTTCACTCTGATCAGGGCCCTGCGTTCGCCTCTAAGGCTTACAAAGAAGCTATGAGAAGTTTGGGGGTCCAAGTCAAATTTTCATCTCCATACCGGCCTGAGGGCAATAGTGTTGTGGAACGAATGAACCGTGACCTAAAGCAATCATTGACAGCCAGGGTGTTAGGTACTGGCAAAAACTGGCTAGCCCATTTGTATGACGTCCAACGTGCACTTAATAATCTCCCTAGAAGGTCTCTGGGTGGGAGGACCCCGTACATGATGCTCTTCGGAGTTCGAATGTTTGTCCCTGACCTTGAGGGTCTCGACATGGCGGCGGCAGCCGCGCCTTTTGACTTAGATGACCACTGTACTGTCTTACAGAATCTTCAAGAAACAAGAGACACTCTAGCAAAAGAGCACATATCCTCTGCGACCGAAGCTGGACTTCAGATTCCGGTAGTCGGCTGGCTACCCAGAGTTGGTGATCTGGTCCGTGAGAAGGTGGAGAAGAAGAAGGAGTTTGGCCCCTCTTATCGTGCACCAGTGCCGGTGCTTGGAGTTGAGGGCACCCGCACAATTGTTTTGCCTCCACTTCCTGGTCACAGAGACAACAGGTACATTTCAGTTGACAATGTCAAGCTACACAGGGTGGCCGATACTCCATAGTCTGACACCTTCAGTTTCTTGCCCTTCGATGATGCGCAGTTCTGTTGTGGTTCCACCATCTGACATCGTGCCTGAGGTTGCCATTGAAATGCAAGTACTTTCTGATTCTGCTGTTTCACCTGCGGATGGTGCTTTGCCTGATTATGCTGAGTATTCTTATCCTGCTGATGTCCCTTTGTCCCTTTTGCATTCAACTGACATTGTCCAGTCTAATTCTTCCTTTGGAACTGAATCATTGACTTCCACTGCCCCTTCCAAATTTTCAAAATGTTTTGCCTGGTTCAAGAGACAATTTTTGGTTCCCCCTGGATTTATATTTGGCTGGTGCTCATTTGCATTTTTTTGTTCATGTCGATTGGTTTTGTGGTAGTGTTTTTTAGGCTGATAAATGGACACTACCTGAATGAACGTGCTACAATTAGATTAATTAATGGAACTTTGGCCCCACATTCATCGTCGCACATCATGAAGAGGGACCAGACTTTTGTAAATATCACCGCCTGGCCTGTCCGTGATGGAATAGCATGGGATGCAGTTAAATTTCAAATTCATGGGCCCACGGAAGTGATTAATGTGCCATCTGTATATCGTGTTTCTATGGGTGAGGTGGTGAAGCAAGACATTCGATCTGATGATTGGGATGTTAAAACTATAGAGACACTGTTTTCTGATTTGAAATACTATGCCGCATTTGATGCTGAGGATTTGTATTTGAATAATGAAAACTATGCAGAACAGTTTTGTTATCAACATTATGGAACACATTTTCTTCATAGGGCGAACACATTTCGTAGTTTAGTCAACTTTACGCAGTGGGAACATTGCCCAGCCCCAAAGATTGGTAGTTCAAAAACATTGATCGAAAAATGTTCGTATTTTTCGGATTTCAGTGTATCCAATAATGCATCTTTTTATTTTAAGATTAGAGACGAACCTATTTCAAAGGTGCGTTTGACCCACACTAAATTGTTGTTTTCTAAGTCCTTCATGGACGATTTGGCAATTGGAGGGTATGACGTTTGGAAACATACTATTGATCTCAAATCGGTTTGGGGAACTAAATCTTGGCAAGTACAAGGTACAGAAGCTTTACATCGTGCCTGCCTCATCCCAAACCACATGTTATTTTTAAATTCTACAATTTTTCAGACAACCTGTTTTGGATTAGCTCTTTCTAAAAAATTAAATTCCCCCTCGATCCCGGATCTGAGAGCTTATCCTGGTTGGGAGAATCACACAGATCTGTCCCTTACTATGTTGCAGTCTTTTATATCCAATTACACCTTCGATATTAGTGCATTAGACCCTAAAGGTTGGTTGGTATGGCAGAAAAGTTCGGATGCCTGTCAACGTAGATTTTTGGGGTTAATTCCCGGGTACATACAGGATAGAGTAGACCCACGTTTTCTGTCCGCACACACTGTCACTACCTACTCAGTAGGTAAATTGTGCCAGGCATGGTTGCAACATTCCACATTAGATTCTGTTAAAATTCACTTGTCACGTTTGCATGACAAAATTGATTTCAATGATTTTGTTAAAGGTCCTGCATTGGGGAGATCAAAAAGATGGGTGTATGCTGTTTACAACGAGGTATGGAAGTTGTCGCAGATTGAGGCTGCTTCCAGACTCCGTGCTATTGACCAAGCCAATATGGAAAAAGTATTGGCAGTAATAGATAATAGTATTAATACCTTATCTTCAAGAATATATACATTGGATAACATTGTTTCATCTGTTGTAGATATTGTCCAGGACGATGTGTCTGTGTTGTATCATGGTCAAAATCAATTGCGTTCGATAATGCAATTTGCTTGGACTTTGCAGACGTTAAAGGCGGGAAAAGTGCTGTGGGATTACATGAATATTTCTTCTTTATTCCGCCCATTTAATCTGACAGCAAAGCAGCAATTTATGTCCATGAAAGATGCTACGTATTCACTACTGCATATAGAAAAGTTAGAACCTTTGCCTTTTTCTGTTGCTGAGTCGGATTATGCTGTGTGGCTTATCCATGGGATGGTCACTCTACCGATTTCTATGTATAGGTTTAGTTCGTGCATGAAACATTATGCCTTAGGCAGATACGAAAAACTTGGTTCTGTATTCTTGCATGAGGTCTGGTCTCTCCCTTTTACATATCGATGTGAGAGAGACGGCAAAGAAGTTTATTTGAAAAATGAGGAGTGTACGTCTGCTCCTGATCATTCTGTAGTATGTAGACATATCCAATTACATGGATCATGTAATATGAATGCCCCTAATTTAGCTTGCGTATTGAAGGGCATTCCTGTGCCAGTTATAACGCCGTCATTTACGCTGCTTGCTAATGGTAGTTATTTGCTTTTAAATAGTGAGGCTTGCTGTGGGATGTTAGCTGGAATTCCCTATATTGTTTCAGTTTCACGGAGTGTAATTTGCTGTAATAACGTGCTTTTCCCACCCCCGCAAGGCCGACTGGATATATCCATCTGGCCGACGATTCCAACCTTGAAAGCAGAGTTCAATAGGATGAGCAGAATAAGGGCTCTTTTGTCTCAAAAGGAGGTTGCGTTGACTTCGTCACGTGAAACATTTCTCCTTCAGGTGGCGAACACTCGCACGGAAGTTCAAGCGCTTTTGAATACTGACCTCCCCCTACATTTTGGCACACTAATACACACTATCTTCAATGCTTCTTCTACGACTGGTCTGGTCCATTTTTTTAAAATTGTAGGCTCTGGCCTTGTGACGTCTTTCCAGTCTATCTTTGGTATAATACCAGCTATTTTTCATTCTATTTTTTCTGGGGTTTTCGGAGGGTTTCCTCTGATACTCGCATTAATTGCTGGCATACTCCTGTTGGTCTGCGCACTACGCTATGGCTGCACGACTTGCGCTACTCGACCACGGATTCAGCCTGTTCCATCTGCGTAGCCAGATGTGGGAATCTTATAAGACTTTACCACTGGCTACCTTGAGTGTCGCTTATGGATTATCCTTCCGGTTCCCGTTTTTCACTTGTGTACAGCCTGTTTTTCACTGTCTCGAATGTCCGTTCCAATGGGCTCTGGATATGTGTCTGTCAAACTTGGTGTCACCTGACCTGGATTTTGATCGACTGATGTATCCCTTAGTGGTTCATGAGTTTGACTGTTCTGGAGTCGGGTTTATGGCCTTGGGTGCGGCGCATGGAGTCCTTGGATTATGGGATATCGAGAAAGCAGCAGTTGACTTCCTCGCACGAAGTTACATCGAGATGCCTGCTTCTTGTCCACGTGGAGTGCTTGATGCTCATTTCCCTGTGGAACACGTGTGTTCTTTTTCTTTGCTGAATTGGATGACAGCCAATTTTGCGGATGACTCCAATGATTTTCTACTGGAAGCTGCAGCTGCATATGCTGCTTATACTTTCCTAAATTGACTGCCGGATGGCGAGTTCAATGGAGTGAATTTTTTTCTATCTTCTCTCGAACGATCGTTGGCCTCTATGGACGATGGATTGTGTTTTTACATTTTTTTTCTCCTCTCTCTCTCTCTCTCTTCTTCAAAATTTTTTCTTCCTCTCATTTTCTGAACTCACATTTCAAGTTCTTTAGTCTGCATCGTTGATCTTGAACTCTGCGTTCTGTTGGAATATTCACCCCTGGGTGTACAGTGGTTTGATCAAAGGGGGATGTCACGTGGTTTTAGGCCACTCCCTATTTACAGTGCTAAGTTAACTAAGTCGCATGTTCTGGGTTGTCTATACATTGGGACCGCCGAGCTAAATCTCGGATAACGAATGTGACACTAAGCTAGTCGGATAAGGGGTTCTTAGTTCTGAGGGGAGTTTCTGGTACACCACAATTCTCTAAGGTTCTGGTTTCCTGCGCATAGTTCTGTGCATACGCAGAATCCCTACAACAGCACATTACTTCTTAACACCCCTTGAACCACACATATCTTGCAGACTTTGCCTACATGAAAAGATAATGTAAGGAGAACACTTAATTCATTTCCAAAAACAAGCCTACCAACACATAACTTAATATTTTCAAATATAAATATAAGTAAAAAATGTGCCATATGTGATCGCAGGAAAGTCAAAGCTTTTTCTTTTCTGAGAAATATCTCCATTGTTTTTTGTTCAGCTGCAGTAAGGGTTATCTCAGGCTCTATTTAATTTTATAGGGCTGTTCATGGATTCATAGTTCTACAAGTTCTCTTTCAAGTCTTTTTCAAACTCAAGCTAAAGTCTTATACCTTGATTTATTTTACTATGAGCCCAAAAGAACAGTTGAAGTCTCCAACTTGAATGCAGTTTCCTATGAGTCAAAAGGGACCTTATCACAATCAGAAAAAAACATGCAACCTTTCATTTTTCATACTTTGTATTAGTTTCTTGCTAGTGCAATAACTTTTGTACTTAGAATTATGCTGGTGTTTTTACTTTCCAGGTAAAAACCTTACTGCGATTTTGTCTTCAGGAAACTCAAGCTTCCAGGAAATCAAGTTTAAATCCACTCCTCATGGTCGAAAGCCAGGAAGGCAAGCAGTTGGTCGGCAGTTTGGGTGTGGGATTTTGAATGACCATGTTTTCAGAGTGGATTTTTTTCTTTGGAGGCGTTGTGGCCCGAGAGCTGGTCCTAGGACTATGCATTAGAGCACACATAGGAAGGGAACATCTGGGAGCCTGCATGCATTGCTGCTAGTCCGTGAACAAACTTGGATCAAATTAGGCAGTCCTTGACATTCCTCAGAAAAATTCAATGCCATATATCACTTCTTCAGTGAGAAAATACAGAAGATTCAACAGCACATTGACAACACCATGTCTGCTCCCTATTTTATGGTCACTCCTTCCTGTATAATTCTGAATTGGTCATCTTTCAAAGGGTTTTCTCTTGCACCTCTTGCTGACATACTCAACTCCATCAAAGCCACTCTCATCTTTACTCACCATTGTAAGTGACTCCTGCACTAAAGGCATCTTCCCAGAATTTATAATGGCAGGCAAGACTTTCCAACTTTTAAAGAAAACTACACTTGACACTGACGACCTCAGGAACTACCGGCCCATCCCTCACCTACCATTTATTGACAAGATCATTAAACAAATCTATCTATGTTCAGCTCCAAGATCACATTAATGCTCATGCATCTCCTATGTGACTACCAATCTGGTTTCAGAACATCCTGTAGGACATAGCCCGCTAACTTACACATTGTAGACAATGCCCTCCTGAATACAGATAAAGATGACTTCTTCTGATTTTGGTTGATCTCTCAGCTGCCTTTGACACAATCAACAATCCCACATTAATACAAAGCTTGCAGTCTCAAAATGTATTCATTCAGTGGACTTTCCCACCAACACCAGTTTGTTCGCATGGTCACCCCTAAGGCCCAAAACATCCCTGCCAACTGTGGAGTAGCCTAGGGTTCCATACCACACACTGTCATCTCAACCTCTACATGGAACCACTTAGTGATCTACCCACAGAAAACAGAATGATGCTTCACGAATATGCCAAACATACACAACGCAACTTTAAAGTCTCCCATACTACAGAGATTCAACACATTAAATACTGCTTGAAATTACCTAGACTTGAATATCTAGCACATCCTGGAAGCTCAACCCAACCAGGACAAAATTACGGATATTTGCCAAGAGCAATAAAAAGCGACAACACAAAATTTGGTTAATGACATGAACCTTGATTACTTTGCATCTCAAATTTCACTGTATGCCAAGTCACTTGGATTCATCTTGGACACCAAACTTTCTCTTCTAAAGAAAATGATAGCTTTTCCTACAGAAAGTGACTTCAGAACTACTTTTCCAGCCCTCATAATCTCAAATCTGAAATTTGGTAATTCCCTGCTCCACGGCCTCCCAGAATCCACATTGGCTTCCTAAATGCTGCAACATCTCTTGTCTATGGTCTGAAGAAATATGATCACATCACCCTCCCCCCCATGCTGATAGGCTCCACTTGCTGGCCTGCACCACCTTCAAAACTAGCTGAACCATTTGCAAAAAACCCAGCATCTCCACTTATCTTGCAAACAAGCTCATTCTCACTGATGTCTTTCGGCACAACCACAGCCAGAACACCATCAGATTGCAGACTAAGATGTATAAAGAAAAACAAGGCAGCAGGCCTTTTCCATGCATGCACCCAGTATATGGAACAACATCCCTGTGTCTATCTAGACTGGCCCAAAGCTGCTCTAATGTAGTTGAATGATGCACCAAAGAAGACTACATCACAATGTAGTCCACAAATCAGTCTCTTCTCTGTCACTCATTGGTTTTATAATTGACTTTGAGCCTTTATAGCATTTATAGCATAGGTTATTTCTTTTAAAATAGCACCTGCAACCATAACTACAATTTAACTGTGGTTAAATCACATCTTGTTTGCTGTCTATTTTCCTTGAGATGTACTCAAATGACACTAACATTTTTCAAGCCTCTAAGTACCAAAATCGCTACCCCGATCCTTGAATCAGGGGATGGTCCCCGATTCTAAGATGGAAGGCCTCTGTTGTATGCGGGAGTCCATGTTCCACATCCACGAATCCCATGATCCCCCACACGAGTCAGGATGTTAGAGTGTGCTCATCCTGCTCACTTTGTGCCCTTCCAACTTTATGTAGAAGTTAGGGACCAAGTCCCAGAGTCCTATGATGGCTGCCAACATTATCTGCCAGCCATTTAAATCCTTTTGGAAGGTTTGTAGACCTAGATAACTCTACAATTCTGGGAGTTTTATCCACTACATACCCAACCCCAGCCCTTCTTTAAAGGCTGATTTCTTGAAATATACTGCATAGATATACACCAAGTAAAAAGTTTGAACGTCAAACGTGTATCTGTATCCCAGAAAAAGATGTTAAGGTTGTCCAAAGGCAAGCTTCCTCAATGAAAAAGTCTTTGTTGCCTTTCCTTGCCTTCCTAAATTTCAGAAGAGTGAGTAAATAGGTATTAGCTGAGCGCAGTTGTTGTTTGGGGCTACATAGTGCACATTTTCATTGTAAATAAAAAGGTCTGTGCAATGGCTCTATGCACAATACATAGAGATTTAAACACACCACCAATATTTGTAAAGGCAGCCAATGCAAGGCATCCAAGGGCTCTTTTGGCAAAGTGCAGTGATGAAGGGATACTGCTAATTTAGCAGTGGCCACTTGAGTGCTGTAAATACATCACAGAAAAAATTCTGGAGACCCTCAAAATATGGAGATACAGTAGTATGATGTACTCAAAATGGAAAACCGCATAAATACAGGTCCAGTGTGCCTAGGTAAGAAGGGAAGAATTTGAAATATAACCTATATTAGAGAAAAACAACAGCAAGAACGTTATCTATGTATACCCCAAGATTTTAAACAGATGAGAAAACTGTTGTAGCAGAGGCATCTGTAAAAGACTAAACATTGTGTGAGAGTGGAAGAGAAGGCCGTCCAAAGGAACAACACAGATTTTCAGTCTACTTTGCATCAATGTTTATGGAGTTTTGAATACGCCATGTGAGGATCTCAAACATACACTGGTGGAATGCCTCAAAAGGGATGGTAGAGGTAGGATCAACTGATATGATTAGCTGGGTGTCATCAGCATAATTCATAAACGTAATTCTGTATGATCTGATCAAATGAGCTAAAGGTCTGAGATACATATTAAATAAAGTTGGAGACAGGGAAGCTCCTGGTTGTCCTTGTTCAAATCATTTAAACTCAGACCTGAAAGGTGGAAGATGGACCTCTTGAGTTGTAATTTGTAAGTAAGGTTGACATCACCTCAAGGCTCTACCTCTAATCCCAATTTCAAATACCTGGAAATCAGAAAGTCTTGGTTGCCTAGATCAAAGGCAGCAGATAGATCTAACAATACTAGGGCCACAAAGTGGCCGCTGCCACCATTCAAAGGTCATCCATAACAGATACAAGGACAGAGCCAGAGGAAACAATTTGCCAAAATGTTACAGAGTCAATATTATATAATCCATAATGATATGAATATAACCTTAGTTTCTGAAAACCTGAAACACAGTGAATAAAAATATTGTTATAAAAAAACAGGCAATACGATAAAAACATATTTCATCAGACCAAAGGATTTGGCAGTAGTAACAGTTATAGATACACAAATAATGCATCATCTAAATTCAAATCATTGGTGAATTAACTTTCAAGATCAATAATATATGTGTACTTTAGGTATCTCAGTTCCAACATTCTGTTACCACCTCTTGGGTTCTTTGATACACGGTCAATCCCCAAATAAATCTTGCCCATACTATTATGTACCTCTGAAAAATGTCTTGTTGTACTTTAATGCATGTTGTTGCTGTTTATTGCCTGAAAGTGTTCAGGAATTCTCTTTTTCGCAGTAAAATAGTGTTCCCAACACACCCATTGAGACACTTACACTCAATCATATGTATGGTAAAATCAGTTTGATGATTAATGCTTGCCTATTGTTCTTTTTTAGGCTTACAGGTATTTCACTTTCTTGAACATTGGTGCTATATTTACATGCATTGCAAAACCCACATTGAAATTAGGTTTAATTTCTCACCATGTGGGGGTACTTATTGGCTTGCCAATTTGTCCTTTAAGAAAGAACATTTATTTTTGCAATTATAGATCTAGTACCAACTACAGGTTTAAAAAGTATCGGCAATGTGTAATACTAAACAGTGTTTGCTAAGATTCTTTCTGATTTCATCTGTATGTGTGCTGAATATTGTCATAAATCTGATGCACTGATGTTCTCCTCCATCTTTACTCTTTGTTTTCTTGTTAATTTCTACTCTGCTCATCAGCCTTTTGTAGGGCCTGTTTGAGTATTGCTTATGAATATTCAATTTCTCTAAACCTCCTCATCACATCAACCTTAGTTTTCTCCTAATTTTCAACTGTGCTACAGCATGCAAAATTGCATTCCCAGTAGTCAATTTTCTAAATAGAGAGTTTTCTAGGCACTCATTTTTCACAGGTCCAGGTAATCCATTGAAAACTGATTGAACAGCCACCTCCTGCTGAGGAATCAGAAGATAGTACTCCGACTGAAGTGAGTGAACAGGAGACATTTGGGAACATGCCAGATGGACAGATAGGGCAGTTTCCCTTTCTATAATCTACAAGACCCACTTGTCCATTTTTATCTTCTTCTAGGGCTGGAGAAAGGCTGAAATCGTTGATCGAACCAGCTGTGTGTGTTCCTTTAACAGGAAACTAAAGCAGCTTTTCAGGTGGTGCAGGGGAGAATGAGGAGTAGAAGAAGGAATGGCCTGTATCCATGTTCTTTTGCCTTTGTCCCTGTTTTGCTGGAGAAATTGGTTCTTCTGTTTGATTGGCTGGAGGGATGTTGCTATTTAAAGGAACCCTACGAAAGTAGCTGCTAACGTTTTTGATATTTTCTGTGGAAGTCTCAGGCTGGGCACGCTAGTGCCAAGTTGATCTGACCACATTAAATATCTGTAGGACTGGGATGTCTTTATCTCTGGAAAGGGGAGAGCCATCTAATTGCAAATCCGTTTACATCTCCAGGGAAGCCTGTATATCTCATCCGTGTCTATAGGTAAAACCACGGCCCTCGCAATGGTCATCACTGTACTCTGGCTTGCTCTGATAATTTGCCCAGAGGCATCCAGGCAATTCTCATCACTTCCACATTGGGCTCCTCCAGGTGGTTCATCAGGCTCTGTACCACCATATTTGCAATGTCCAGCAAAGCATGCATTTACTCAGGGGGCACACATGCAACATTCATTAAGCTTAGGGGTAAACTGTCTTTTCCCCAACCCTATTATGGTACCCAGCCTATGAGAAAATATGCTAGAGATTTATGCACAGACCTATTCTACCTTTGCACACCCCTCCGTTATGTCTTTGCTCCCCCACCCTAGTGCCCCACCCTAGTGCCAGGCCTTAATACCATTTTGAATAGACCCTTGTGAAACCACCCCAAAATGTACAGTCCTTTGATAGCCAAATACACTTTTCCAAAAAATGTTCCCTCTCTGAAAGTTAACACTTCTTAAAAAAAAACCCTGGCACCTCAATCCGCCGCCCCTCATCTGACACAGGAGCACTTCTAATATTCTATTGGGCTATACATCATTGAATAGTTCCTGAGTAATCATTGATTGATTGAATATCCACAAATGGATCCACACAGGTAGAAGAATCACCTCACCCTACTGTGTCATTGCCAACCACTAACTCCATATCTTGAAGATCCTCCTGAACCTTGTCCAATTGGCCTTCATACGTTTCAGCCCCAAGATTCACTGCTACACCGTTAATTCTTCCCGCCTGTTTCACCTGACTCTGATACACCTTGGTGAAATGCCCTGCCTTATTGAAAATCCTGCAAGTGATATTCTTAGCTGGCCACAATCTCCCACTCATAAAATGCGACACATTCCCACACCGAAAACACACATTTGTTTCTTTAAAAAAAGTCTTATCCAATTTTACACTCTCTCTAGGCTGGACAGAGTTCTTTACAAAGACTATTGCTTTCTGCCTTACGGTATTTACAACTTCCTTTTTCTTATCTTCCATTTCCGTCACAGATATTTGCAACGTGTGGATGCTTTTAGCTATCCGCAATATTTCCTCCAGGGTACAATCGGTCAGCAACAATACATTTTTGCTGTATAGCTTTGTTTGAGCAATGGCAGATAAATTGGTCATGTACCAACTGATTAAAGTTTTCAAAGTGACAATATGCCACTAGTCTACTAAGAGCTGACACATGCTTGTTGACATTTTCCCCCGTCAGTTGCTTCCTCATAAGAAATTTGTGTCTCAAAACTACAATACTAGGTTAAACACTAAAGCCTTTCTCCAATTTATTTACACATTCTGTATATTCATCTAACTGTTCCTCTTTGGTATCTTCAATGTCGGGTAAAAAAATAAAAAACAATGGAATTCAACAATAGAAACTTCTTGCATTTTGGATGAAACGTTAAAGCTCCTGTTGCCCATAAATAAGGTTCAAAAGCATTGAACCAGTTCTTCCACACCACTGGTGACTCCAGGAAAGGTGGGGGTGGATTAACCGACTGCATGCTGGCTTACTGAACTATTAACTGGAATAGTCCCTAAATCACCATCACAGTGGGCCAGTAAAAGGCTATGTTTCTAATTTGAAATGCCCAATAAGATGAAGATGTAGGATAAAAGGTGAATACTAAAAGAAACCTGAAAAGGTAGAGGTGACCCTCCGTCTTATCCTGAATTCCTCTTGTTATAAAAATGTCACAGGCAAATAATTTGCAGAGCCTTAATTCAGCACTAGCCTTTTCACATCATGGGAATCGCTGTTGATGCACACAACCCCGAACACATATAGGCATGCATATCAGTGTTAACTTGCATTAAGAATTGGCTTGCTTCCAAACCGTGCGTTTTGGTGTCACTGAGCACTAAAATCAGCAGTTCCAACTGTGTGTACTGGCTTTAGTCTGGTGATCTCGACGCACACCATGGCTGTCCGAGAAAGAAGTGGAATTGACCTTGCTGATAGATTTTTTTTAATGCAAGGAATTGCAAGGCCTCATCATTGATTTCTTAGGGGGGACATCTCATAAGCAGTACGCAACAAATAATTATTGGCGAAAATCACTGAGAGTAACTTTAGAGCCATATTAAAGGGCTTTATAAAAAGGGAACTGATGCCAGGGTGCTGTGGTGGCACTATATGGCTCAGTTGATATTATACCTTCCGTCACAAAGATGGAGCTAGCACCACCTACTAACATAGGAGAGCTATTGCAAAGTTTCCGGAGCCTGACTGACACCTAGGCTCATTCAAAAGTTGAGAAATTGCCTGGGAGAAGTATGCACAAGAAATGTATATATTAATTGCAACCTTTTTTTGACCATACTATCTGCGTGTTTAACTTATCCATGTCCCATATGGTACATGCATTGCTCAACACTTCCTTCTAAAGACACTTTGGGGTCTATAAGTATGGCGGGCGGAGGCACCACCGCGGTGCTGGCAGAAAATGCTTTTTTCTGCACGCCAGCAGCAGTTCTCATGGCCGCCATATTAGTATGGCCAAAAAAAGCCCATTTCCCGTCCGCCGCGGTTCGACATGAACCGCCATCAAAGTGCGCCCACCACCGCGGCAGTGAGAGCCAATGAAGAATCACCGCCGTACGGAATGACGTCCCGACCGCCGTACAAATCAGGATGCCCCAAACAGCCAGTTGCACCGCAGCGGAGAAACCGCCCAACCAGAGACGGCAGAAGCATGACAGCGGAGTACGAAACCAGAGTCCCAGTCCCTTCCACAAGGTCCTGACCGCAATGGCCCCTGCTCTACACGTCTTCCCGGTGCTGTACCTGATACATTACCAGCAACTCATGGACCGTCGCAGACGACGACACAGGTACGCAATAACACAAAGCACACAACCACAACACACAACTCCAGGGCTGATAGAGGATTCCTGTCCACAACAGATACCCTTGTGGGGACAGGAACACATCCACAAGTGTATCCACGCATGTCCTACCTGTCACTAAATCACCCCTATGCATCCAGGTCACCCATCTACTGCGATCATGAGTAATGTCCCGGTCACGTCACCGCAGCAGCAACTATGCGGGAAAACATGCACACAACGCAGAAGGCCGTGCCAGCTCCAGGCATGGGCAGTGCACAAAGACCAACATGAAGGGACATGCCATGTGCTCTTCCTGTGCCCCCCTGCGCAACAACAAGCCATGTGAACCCACACCCTGCACCACACACCAAACAACTAGGGAGACAGCCACAGCAGGATTGGCTGCAGAGGAACACACAGCACAGAGGCACGGGACCAGGGCAACCCACACACCACCACCACACCACCACACACATGGCAATAAAACTGATTCCAAACACAAAATGAACACACACACACACACACATAATGAACAATCACTTCACTGGACACACAGCCTGCAATGTCCCACAGACATACCCCACACTGATACACAGCCACATACAGAGACCAAATGCAAGCAGCTATTGACCACAACCTATAGGAAAGCTAAAGTGAGGTGCACACAAATGGAAGGCCAAGGAGATAACCACCAAGCATCTATACATCACATGCAAGACAAGGAACATATAACAATACCCTCAGCCCATCAAATCACACATGGCTGGCACAATGAGTGAGGTCAAACCACAGTCACCTCAGTGAAACAACTCAGGGAGAAAGCAAGGCAACTCATGTCAAGGCACAGGGATGAAAGGAAGGCCCTGAAGTCAAACTGTGACCAGCCACCCATATGTGTCCAACTACTTGACAGGAGTATATCAGCAGCACTACACACAGGACCCATTGACACACTCCATGGCTGTCAAACACAAGTAGGAATCTTCACACAAACCCCTTAACACTTGCAGCACACAACACCAGTGTTAGACACACAGAAGGGTGTCAATAATGTCCAGTCAATACACAGACAAACAATCACAGTCCCCTAGGGTATCCACAAACATCACACACACACAGGGATGCCAGACCCATGTCTGCACAAAAACAACTGCCAAACACATAACTCAACAAAAACACACACAGAACCACAACAAGACCAGACATGACTTGTGTAGCCAAACTGTGGAAAGGCAATGGGAGCACAGACAGAACAGGAGTGCACAACCTCATCAGGTCAGGAACAATGCACAGACAACATACCACAACACAGACAAGAAGTGCACAATCACAAAACAAACATTGACACAAACTGGGAGAGATGTGCCCACAATGACACACAGACAGACAAACCTCGCCACCCATCAAGCCGACATGCTGTCCATCCCTTGTTTATCAGGTGTACACCCTACAGCGCCCTCCTTTCCCTGCTTCACTGGGCTTGGGATGGGAGTCAAGGTTGTGGGTGAATCTGCCTTAGAGCTCTTCTTATGTGTACTCTTAGCAGGCGAAACCTTCTCAGTGGGCACAGAAACTGTCTGATAACCTGCACATGCACAAGAATGACAAGAGACAGCACAAATATGAGAGGAGAAAACACCAAGGACACACCTAACACAAGCACAGGAACTAGAATGGACCTAAGTTAATGTGACAGACACACAAGTAAGGCACACCACACTGGCAACACACATCTGAATGAAACACACCACACCAACAAAACATACACACAGACATGCAAATATAACACCACACACAGAGCATCTGTCAGCGGCAAGAGACAACACAGCCCAAACACTGCACACAGCCACATCAAACACACAACAGATGTACATGCCAATAAATCACATAGCAAACAGAGCACGACATCAGGGGATGCACACCAGGCAAGGACAAGGCTACATACACTCGCAGCACTGCATGCACGACAAGCAGTGTGAGCACACAAAACATACCAGTATAACGCAGACATGAGTGACACACTATGAACACCCACAACAATAATCAAAACAGCACACTGACAACATCACACTCTGGAAGTCAAGCATATATACACCTAATCATACACCCACAGATGCACAAGTCTGGAACTCCACAGTGGAAACAATCCGACCAGAGGACTGTGCAGCACAAATCATATGAGCAACCATGACTGATGAACA
Organism: Triturus cristatus; assembly: GCF_964204655.1. Lineage (NCBI taxonomy): Eukaryota > Metazoa > Chordata > Amphibia > Caudata > Salamandridae > Triturus > Triturus cristatus. The sequence goes on along the minus strand of NC_140585.1, from coordinate 214,358,455 downwards.
GTACAAGAACATCACATATAACTAATTGTAAAAATGTCCTGAGTGGCGCATTCCTCCTGTGCAAAGATCTGCACCACAAAGCACAGTGTCACAAATGAAGTGATGGGGAGACACATACACAGGCAACACAAGGGGACAACTTAAATGAAAGTGAAGTGGTGTGTACCTCAGTAGTGGACATGGCAGGAGTGTACCATACACAAATAGATGGAGTGCAGACTCACAATGGGTAGGTATCTGAAGCACATATAGGAGATGGTATGACAACACACACCACATGCCATACTGGAGGCAATAAAGCCCCATGTGTCAGCAATGCATGAAAAAATCACACCCACAATGTCAGTGTGGTTGGGCAGGTATGCACAGTGACCACAAACAGCATGAAAACACATGAATGATCAACAAAACACAACACTGACTTGCCAGTCACATACTCTGCATACTCACAATTGACAAAAACAACAAGTAGAAGTCAGCCAGAACTACAAGGACACACCAACACACCACACAGTGCACAACATGCAACACACACATGCACACAATCACAATCACAGGGCTGGACAATCACACAAAAAGGCACTCCACTCCTTGGTGACATATGTGTAGTTGACATTGCAGGGGCACACACATATCAACACTCACAACAACGTCACCCCTTCACACTGCACACTTCTTGACCACCCAAGTGCACACACTGAAAGCAAGCCATGTGACTAGGATGACTGACCATCACAACATGACTATACACCTACACTGCTAGGCACACATAAAGTAAGAACAAACATTCATAATGACCCTGGCCAGCCTGCCTGCCATCCTGTGGATAGAATCCCCCAATGTGCTGGCAGTGCCCCCAAACCTGACATGTGTACAATATAGCTAACAGGAACAAAGAATGACAATGTTAATGGTATTTCATCTAGGACCACCATCATTGCACCCACAAGCATCAGAGTCAGGAAGAACTGAAGTCCCTGTCACCCCTGTAAAAACAAGAAAAAGTGAGACAAGCCATTAGCAATGTTGAAGTGGCACACAGAGCATGTGGCACAGTAAAATGTACCCACACAGTAAATACTTTTTTCAGTTAGGACTAGGCCTGGGCCAAAATTCCGTTCCGTTCGCGGAAATTGCGATAATTTGGCATTTTTGCGTTACGCGGAAAGCGTGAAAATGTCAAAATTTCTGCATTCCGCAGCTTAGAAATAATTTGTTTCTTGCTCGCGCTGTAAAATAATACATTCTCGCGTGCGCGCGATCGCCTTACCTGAATCCCCGCGTTCGCCGACAAGTTTTCCCGATCCGGTCGCGTTCTCCACGAGATGTTCGATTATTGGTAGCCATTTGCGCTGTCTCGCGACAGTTCGCGCCCGCAGTAACGTCATGCGTCGCACGATCACGTCTTTCTTCTCGTGATCATGCACCGCGAGACAAGTGAAAACAAGATGGCCGCGCCCGCGAGCAACCGCATGAGTAAGTTGGCGAGCTGCGACCAAGCAGAAAATACCACGAACGGGCGGGAAAAAAAACTTCCGAATCTTTGCGATATTTCCACGTGTTTGCGGAGATTTTTAAAATTTTCGTGATAATTTACGAAAGTGAGTGGTACACTTGGCTTGCCCTTGTCTTTGCCCCTCCATCCCCTGTTTATCAGATGTACACCCTACAGCGCCCTCCTTTCCCTGCTTCACTGGGCTTGGGATGGGAGTAAAGGTTGTTGGTGAATCTGCCTTAGAGCTCTTCTTATGTGTACTCTTAGCAGGCACAACCTTCTCAGTGGGCACAGAAACTGTCTCCTTGTCTCTGCGAGACGGTTTTGGGACAGGAGATTCCTTGGCTGGGGATGCCTCTGGGGCATGTGACCCTGAGGTCTGCTTCTTGGCTTTGTGGCCCTTGGTGTCGCCTGACGGGCTTTTGTCTTTGCGCTCTGTGATGGCTTTAGTTTTCTGTGGGGGTGGTGTCTGCACCCTGGACCGCTTGGGCTGCTGATGCTGTGTGCTGCGTGTGCTGTATCTTGCCCTTGATGTCTATGGTGCGTGGTCACTATCGTCCGATGTGGCCACTGGCAGGGGTGTGAGCAATGGGACTGGAGCTGGACTCTGAGATTGTGCCAGTTGAAGGGCTGCCATCACTGCGTTGGACAATGACTGGACAGTACGGTCTAGCCCACCCACGTCTGAATTTATGCCATCCATTAAAGCAACCACATGTGCCAACTTTTTGTCGTGATCTATGAAGGCATTGAGGAGAGCTGTCTGGCCCACAGCTGGTGCAGAAGGTCCACAGACTCAGCACTGATGGCAGCAGGGGGGACAGGGGCAGCGGTGCCTGGGGTGAAGGACACTCTTCCCTTCTTACTGGTGCGAACACGGGCAGAAACAGTGGAAGTAGGTGGGAGGGTGGGCACTGTACGCTATGTGGTAGAAGAGGAGGCAGAGTTCCCGTTCCCTGTGCCCACCAACATGGATGTGTCACCGCCATTAACATTGAGCTTTGTGTCTCTGGCTGTGATTCCTCCATCAGATTCCTGTCCCCCTCCGAGGCGCTGGTCACATCTGTGTCACTGTGCTCATGTGCAGCTGTTGTGCATGATGCCTCACCACTGGTGTCCATCCCCTGTCCCTCCGTGATCACGGGAGATGCTGCATGAGAGAGAGAGATGTAGAGTCAGTTCAGTGGCAGCAACAGAACAAACAAATGCAAGCAAAGGATCACTGAAGAGGAAGAAATAAACACGATGCACACCACCCTGTGCAATAACATGATGCAACCTCCAATTTTTAACTCGAACAGTGTGTGTAAACAAGAAAACCACGCATAAGTGAGCCATGTGATGACCACACAACACAATATCCTGCCCGTGGCTCCATTCAACCAGACACACAAATAGCTCAGACCAGACCTAGGGCCCTGATGGGGGCAAGGATGAACCATACAACATGTTGCCACTGTCAGATCTGGATGGAGCAGAAGGGGACATAACAGATACAGACTCCTACATGACATTCCACAATGGCCATGTGCCCATGCCATCAACCATGTTGCACTTTGGGGCACAACTACTGTTGCACATTGGCGTCAGATGTCCAAGCCTCACAAATCTGAGGTCAGGCCATGCATGTATTGATGAAAGCACACTCAGATTGGGCACACTGCCGTTCCCTTCCATGTGAATCCCCAGACTACCCCAATGCAGACAATGCCTGAAGACCACGGCTATGTAAATGCCCAGTACATTAGGAAGTACAGGTAGGGCAAATGCATGATAGCTGCACCCAGCACAGAGGCAACTTATAAGCCACTGCATCACACTACCAACATCACATAGCCAGCGTTGGCCCATGCTGTGTACACATGCAGCCACTCACAGCCAAAGTCACCCTTCCCAGAATACTCACCCCTAGTCTGCTGCTGATGCTCCTTCAATTGTGCATCCAGCTCAGGCTGTGTCACGGCCAAGATGCGGGTCATTAGTGGTGTAATGTTGCATTGTGCCAACCTGCCAGTCCAAGGGAGCAGCCCCAGTGTCATCTGCGCCACGTTCTTGCTCAGCCGGCAGATGCCATCCCACCTCTTGTGGCAGTGGGTGCGCTGACAGTTTGAGACACCCGGAGCCCACACCTTGCTTGCAATGGCCCTCCACACAGCCTTAGCCTGGTGTACTTTGAGCTGCAGGCATGGGAGACAAGGGGGAAAAATATCAGTGACACATTGTTATGCACCAAAATCGCTCAGGACAGTAGCATGATACTGACTCATCACAAATCCATAGATATGTCTAACAGAGACAAGAATGCATCTCACATGGTACATCATCATGGGAGAACCACATGTAAATGCATGGTGCCAGCACAGAAAGCCATGTGTAGTCTGCCCACATCTACTGTCCATTTCTGAGGTAGAGCAAGGCATACATTACCTATCAACATATGTTTAGGGTAGACTCACTGTGTCCAACACTGCGCAGCCCTCAATGTCCTTGCCCTGTGAATGGCTCACTGTGTCATGGATGTCACATTGAGGGACATGATCTCAAAAACACACCCGTCATCATGTGCAATCTACAGGGCTGACATGGCTCATTGATGGAGAGTAATTAAAAAAGACACATGTAACACTCTGCACATTCAGTGATGTGTCCTTGTCATTTTGGATGGTGACTGTGCAGGCCAGGTGGGCTCACACTGAGATGAACAACAGGGACCCACACAGCCATTCACATAAGCAATCTCTGTCCTGACTAGGGGTGGGCGGAATTTGCGAAAGCGACTTTCGCAAATTATCGCGAAAATGTTAAAAATCTCCGCAAACAAGCGGAAATATCGCGAAGATGCGGAAGTTTTTTTCCGGCATGTTCGCGAGATTTTCTGCATGGTTGCGGGTCGCCAACTTCCCCCTGTGGTTGCTTGCGGGCGCGGCCATCTTGTTTTCAGTTGTCTCGCGGTGCATGATCGCGAGAAAAAAGACGTGATCGCGCGACGCATGACGTCACTGCGGACGCGAACTGTCGCGAGACAGCGCAAATGGCTAAAACAATACAACATCTCATGGAGAACGCGACCGGATCGGGAAAACTTGTCGGCGAACGCGGGGATTCAGGTAAGGCGATCGCACGCGCGCGAGAATGTATTATTTTACAGCGCGAGCAAGAACCAAATTATCGCAAAGCTGCGGAATGCGGAAATTTTGACATTTCGGCGTTCTCCGCGGAACGCGGAAATGCCAAATTATCGCAAATTCCGCGAACGGAACGGAAATTTTGCCCAGGCCTAGTCCTGACTCCTGCATTACCAACTATCTGCATCACTGTATGGCTGACAAGACAATACATGTCCCTCCAATCTTGATGTGCAGGCAGGGAAACGTGCGATATAGGCTACACACCCCTTACCCCTGGAGACAGCCTGTTAGGCAGTGCATGACACGACCACACACTCACAGGCACATACCGCAGCTGATGAACTACATGTGTACCGCCTTGCACTCTCACTCACACTGTTGAAGACTTACCACGACATTTGGGGCACCATATAGCCTTGGATACTGTGTGAGCAACTCGTCCACCAGTACCTCCAGCTCCTCGCTGGGGAAGGGACTGGCCCAGTTCTTCTCAGTCCTCACCATCACTGTGGGCATGTGACAGCAGCAGCGGCAGTGGGTGGTGAGGGGTCTCAGGCAGCAGTTCCTGAAGGCAGCAGCAAGTCAGGGGTCTCAGGCAGCAGTCCTTGGAGGCAGCAGCAGGTGAGGGCTCTCATGCAGCAGTCCCTGGAGGCACCAGCAGGTGAAGGGTCTCAGGCAGCAGTCCTGGAGGCAGCAGCAGGTGAGGGGTCTCAGTCAGCAGTCCCTGGAGGAAGCAGCAGGTGAGGGGTCTCAGGCAGCAGTCCCTGGAGGCAGAAGCAGGTGAGGGGTCTCAGGCAGCAGACTTTGGGAGCAGTGCAAATGTGAGGCTCTCTCCCACACATATATAGCCCCCCTGGGGACGTTTCAGTGGTTCTAAGCTGCTGCAATTGGTGTTCCAGCTCTGCCTTTATCAAATGCATCCAATGGCTGGCTCCGCAGTGGCGGAGCACGCCTACCGCAATTTTCAAAAGTGCATTAGGCTACCGTGAGTGTACTTCCCATTGGCTGTAAGGGCATGGTCCATGGCGGTGACACACCGCAGGGGCCAGGCGGACACTACCACGGTGGTGCATCTTCCAAATGCATCCAATGACCGACCCGCGGTGGCGGAGCATGCCTATCGCGATTTGCACAATTGCATTAGGCTACCATGAGTACGCTTCCCATTGGCTGTAAAGGTATGGTCCATGGCAGTGACACACCGCAGGGGCAAGGCGGTAGCTACCGCGAGTTGTGTGCCATACCTTGACATGAGTGACCGGCATTTGGGTGGTGGAGCATGCCAACCGCCATTTGGCAATACATACATATCTATCACTACCGCGATTGTGTCTTGGGCAGTGGCAGTGACACACCGCAGGGGCCAGGTGATAGGTACCGCGAGTTGTGTGCCATACATTGACATGCGTGACCGGGATTTGGGTGGCGGAACATACCAACTGCCATTTGGCAATACATACATATCTATCACTGCCGCGAGTGTGTCTTGGGCATTGGCAGTGACACACCGCAGGTGCCAGGCGGTAGCTACCACAAGTTGTGTGCCATACATTGACATTAGTGACCGGGATTTGGGCGGCGGAGCATGCCAACCGCCATTTGGCAATACATACATATTTATTACTACCACAATTGTGTCTTGGGCATTGGCAGTGACACACCGCAGGTGTCAGGCGGTAGCTACCACAAGTTGTGTGCCATACATTGACATGAGTGACCGGATTTGGGTGACGTAGCACTTTGACAGCATCTATGGACACATCATGCTGTGTCAATGGCCACTGGGTAGTCATCAACAGTGCACAGTGGCCACATGAATAATGGCATATCATTGTGCACACAATGCCAATGTGACATTTAGCACACTGCTGACTACACATGCCATGTTTGTGTATGTGATTTGGTACATCGGCATGTACTCCGTCACATGTCACCTGTGATATTGATGGTCATGTACACAGAACAGTGTTGTCATGGACTCTCCAATGTGTACACATGTCAATGTGTGAAAGTGCAGTGAAGATTCACAGCGATGTATGTCTCAATGAAGAATGTGCAGATTTGACTGCCTTCTTTTCCTGTATCATGCATGCACTTGTCATTTACGCTCAGCCTGTGGTCATTGTGTTGATGCGTGCCATGTGCAACTTACGGCTGAAGGTGTGTCAGGTACAGCAGCTAGGTAGGAGACAGTAGTGTTGCAGTTTTACACGTATGCTGTATGAAATACTCTCAAGCCTGCTCATGCTAGATGTGGCCATATCCCTATGGGCAATCTCATAGTCAGATGTTGTTTCGGAGGTACTTACTGTGTGAAAGGGGACAAGTGTGTGAGTAGAGTAGCAGAAGGTGTCCCTATAAGTAAGCTGCTCTGTAACTCAATTGTGATGACAGTCATTGGCGTTGTGTCAGTCAAAACGTAAGATGTTGTGCACATCTCATGGTGTATTGCATTGACATGTGTCCACTTTCATCTCACCTAGGAGGAGACCAAATCTGTATTGTCCATTCACAGTGCTGGCAGACATGGAGAATGAGGGGATCATCCAGAAATTACGTCTGGATAGAGCCACCCTACAGAACCTATGTGCTATGTTGGAGCCCCACCTGCAGCCTCGCAGAAGATATCCAACAGCTTTCACCCCAATATCTAAGGTGATGGCGGTCCTGCATTTTTTTGCCACTGGATCATTCCAGAATATAATATAATAATAATCCACATTTGTAAAGGGCGAACAATTACCCGTAAGGGTCTCTAGACGCTGGGGGCCGTTGGGAAGATTAAGTAAGCTATTGCCCAGAGACACATGGTGCTTGGCCAATCTGCCGCCGGTGCTGGGGATCGAACCGTGATCCCCAGATTCCGGAGGCAGTCACCCTGGCCGTGGCGCCACACCTCTTCCAGCGCATTTGGGATGTCACAGCCTATGTTCAGCATGGTGCTGCGTGATGTCCTGTCCGCTATGATGATCTACAAGGACAGATATATCCATTTCCCCAGGGGGCCTGAATTGGCGGCTGTGAAGGGAGAGTTTTATACCCTTGGACACATCCCCCATGTTGTTGGTGCCATTGATTGCACCCATGTTGGGCTTGTTCCACCACAGGTACATGAGCACATCTACAGGAATCGTAAACACTTCCACTCCAGAAATGTGCAAGTGGTGTGCCAGGCAGATATGATCATCTTGCATGTGTGTGCCAAGTTTCCAGGCTTAGCCCATGACTCATACATCCTGCGAAACAGCATTGTACCACACCTGATGGCTAATCTGCTTCCTGAGCGTGCATAGATTGTGGGTGAGTATGCATAGTCAAATAGCCTGCTGTGTGTGTGACATGCTGTCCTCTGCCACAGTAACTATACAAGGTTTCTCTGTGTTTCTCACACCAAGGTGACTCTGCATATCCCAACCGTCCTTGGTTGCTGAGCCCACTGCGGAATCTCAGGACACCAGCTGATGTCCGCTACAATGATGTCCATAGGAGGACTCGTCGTGTGGTGGAGCGTACTTTTGGTCTCCTGAAGTCACAATTTCGCTGCCTGGACAAGACTGGAAGTGCACTGATGTACTTGCCTAGGAAGGTGTGTCAGATAGTAGTGGCATGCTGCATGCTCCACAACCTGGCCATTCGCAAGGAGATCACTCTGATCCTGGATGATGATGACCAGCCAAGGCCCCCACCTGCAAACCAACCCATGTCCAGTGACGAGGACAGTGGCAAGGAGAAGTTTTCGACCTGCGTCAACAGCTCATCACCCGCTACTTCACTTGAAGGTAAGTGCAGATGTACAGTGGACACATTGTCTGATGATGTTGCTGTTGTTGTGAGGGTGTATGGGAGCTTTGTGACTGCAGTCGGTTGTGGACTCAGTGGTGGCTGACAATGTTACTGGGACAGGGTATATTGGAACATCTAGAGGATGTGTATGTTGGCAGTGTTGCTCATTGTGATGTGTGCATGATGGATTAGCTTGATGGTAAGTGTTGTGTGATGTCTGTGATGCCACACCCAGACTAGTGAATCTTATTCTGTTGTGTTTTCCTAGGTCCCTTCAGCCTCTTCTTGACGAAGTACATTCCATACTCCTGGTACATTGTAATCATGGTGAAGACTGAACATCCTGGCATAAACACGTAGCAGAAACAATGACGTGTGTAAGGAGTGTTTATTTACAATGTTGACATGTGCGGGGGTGAGCATTTACATTGAGGTGATTAGTGAAGCAGTAAGCTGACAGTTATGGAAATGAGACGGTAGAGTAGTCACCGCATAAATGTGGTGACCCAGTCCAACAGACAGATGACATTCACCACGCAGTGTGGGGAAGGATAGTCCAAAAAGTCAATGCAGTAGTGAAGAGGTTTGGCTTTATGGCTGGCTCCGTGACTGACGATTGGCAGTGCTTTGCCACGGGTAACTCCCAGGGACTTCTCAGGATGGCCCCTTCATCGGTTGGCAGAGGGGGCCTCTGCTGTAGGGCCAGGGGGTCTGAGGACTCACGCCTCTCTCTGGCATCAGGGGAGGATGATGAACTGTCATCCTGCGGCCCACCGGGGGGGTGGAGGTGTCGTTTGTGGTGCAGGCTTGTCACTCACAACCACCACTAGCTGGCCCAAGAGGTCCACGATTTGTCCCATGCTGGTGTCGATGAACCTCATCAGCAGGAGGAGCTCGGGGGAATCTTCTTCTGACCGGCCCATTAGTCCCTGGGCCCGTTCATATGCCCCAAGGACTCTTTTTATGTTGTCCAAAGCTTCTGTCCCAGGCTTGGGTCATCTGTGAGTGACCCTGCCCCTCCCACCTGCACTGCTGCCATGGACCTGTTGCCTCACCACTGTGGGTCTTCGCATCCTCTCCCAGCCCTCCTCAGTTGGTGGTGTGGAGCGGTCATCCTCTGGGACAGGGAGGGTGTTGCTGGCAGCATTGGTGGTGGTGGTGGTGGTAGAGGACGCACAGGCCGTAACAGCTGGGGTCTGCTTGGTTGTTGGTGTTGCTGCAGATGTGGTGGGGGGACGATGGGGTCCTGGGACTGGTTGCACCCTGGTACACCAGATGGGCCTGGCTCAGAGCTCCTCGTCCTCTGAATACCGTGAGTGAACATCCGAGAGTCCAGTTTCCGGGGGTGGGGGGAAGTGACTGGCTCTGCAGGTTGCTGGTGTTGTCCTATGTAGTCAGTTCTTGGGACAGATGGGAAATAGTCATTGTAGTGCACCCCACAAGCTTTGTGTTAGCTCTGTATTATTTACTGTTTGTGCACCACACAGTTGACTGATCATCACATTGTTAGTTTGTGCACTGCTGTGCCTCCCGACATGATGTTGAAGTAGATGCATTACTTGTCCATGGTATGAGGTGTCAAAACATACCATGAGCCACGTGCATGTTTTCTGATTACAGGGACAGGTTGCCATCTAGGGACTAGCGCAACAAAGATTTTCTGTGACTCCTCTTTGTTGATCACTCTGCCCTGGCAGATGTTACATCTGAGAATGAACTGGCCATTGTTATCTCATTGTTATCTCATGCATACCTTTGCATGTCATGTGCACATCTGAATTTGTACCACCAACCATGCTTACTTTGTTTTCATATGGTCCTTGCTGCTCTGGCCACATGGCACTTACACATGGCATTCAGTGCTGTGCATGATTGTGCACTGACTTTCTTCTACATGTGAATTGGTTTGTCACACTTTGGTTGCTGTGATAGTTTCACTTGCATAGCTGTCTACACACTGTGAGTGGCAATAGGATCTGTGTGCATTTTTTTGTGGTGAGAAGGATGGTGTTGTCATATGGCACCATGCTTTTTGTGAGGGATGGCTGGGTGCATGTACTGGCTACTTACCTGTTCGTTTTCACATTTGGATTGGATTTGTGACACATCTCTGTGTGTGTGTGGTGGAGGCTTCTATCCTGCTCAGGGGTGGGACAAGAGGGCATAATATGTCTACCTACCTGTTAGTTTGAAGTGTAGAATGTAATGACTGCCATATGCATCCATCTTGATGATCTGGGGAACAAGCGTGCCTGGTGGTAGTATTACTGCAGTCTTCCCAGCCACAAACAGCCCTCCCTGTTCAGAGGTCTATCTACCTGTTAGTTTGTAGTGAGGCGATGGCTTCCAAAAGCTTCTGGGTGTGGAGTGCTCCATCCTGCTTAGGTGTGTGACAGGTGGCCTGTTGGGAGTTGTAGTGCAGTCTTCCCACCCACAATCAGCCCTCCCTGTTCAGAGGGTTACCTACCTGTTAGTTTGTTTGTAGTGAGACAATGGCTTCCAACTACTTCTGGGTGTGGGGTGCTCCATCCTGCTCAGGTGTGTGACAGGGGGCCTGGTGGGAGTTGTAGTGCAGTCTCCCCCACCAACAAACAGCCCTCCCTATTAAGAGGTCTACCTACCTGTCAGTTTGTTTGTAGTGAGACAATGACTTCCAACTGCTTCTGGGTGTGGAGTGCTCCATCCTTCTCAGGTGTGTGACAGGGTGCCTGGTGGGAGCTGTAGTGCAGTCTTCCCACCCACAAACAGCCCTCCCTGTTCAGAGGTCTACCTACCTGTTAGTTGGTTTGTAGTGAGACAATGGCTTCCAACTGCTTCTGGGTGTGGAGTGCACCATCCTGCTCAGGTGTGGGACAGGGGGCCTGGTGGGAGATGTAGTGCAGTCTTCCCACCCACAAACAGCCCTCCCTGTTCAGAGGTGTACCCACCTGTTAGTTTGTTTACAGTGAGACAATGAATTCCAACTGCTTCTGGGTGTGGAGTGCACCATCCTGCTCAGGTGTGTAACAGGGGGCCTGGTGGGAGCTGTTGTGCAGGCCTCCCACCCCGGAACAGCCCTCCCTGTGAAGATGGATACCTACCTGTTAGGTGAGAGTGAACCATACAATGGCTGCCACATGTTTCTGGGTGGGTGGAGTGCTCCATCCTGCTCAGAGGTGGGACAGGGGTGCCATGGTGTGAGTTGTTGTGCAGGTCTCCCACCCCCAATCAGCCCTCCCTGGGAAGAAGGCTACCTAACTGTTACTTTGTTTGTAGTGATCTAATGGCTGCCTCATGCTTTGGGGAGGTGCTCCATCCTGCTCAGGGGTGGGACAGGGGTACATGGTGGGAGTTGTATTGCACGCCTCCCACCCCCAAATAGCCCTCCCTGGGAAGATGGCTACCTACCTGTTAGGTGAGAGTGAACCATACAATGGCTGCCACATGCTTCTGGGTGGGGGGAGTGCTTCATCCTGTTCAGGGGTAGGACAGGGGTGCCATGGTGTGAGTTGTTGTGCAGGCCTCCCACCCCCAAAAAGCCCTCCCTAGGAATATGGCTACCTACCCGTTAGGTCAGGGGGGACATACAATGGCTGCCACATGCTTCTGTGTGGGAGGGAGTGCTTCATCCTGCTCAGGGGTGAGACAGGGGGGCCTGTTGGGAATTGTAGTGCTGGTTGCCTGGACACATACAAGTCTGTAAATGTTGGTTACCTTTTGGGTGATTCAGGTGGAGTGAATGTTACATCTGTGCGACCTGTGTTGGGTATTGTGGTGCAGATGCATGTACTTGGGCCTGTGAGATGTAGCTCTGTAGTTGTGCAAGACAGTACATAGCAGTGTAATGGTATACATTTGTTGGTACTTACCAGCCTGCACTCCCCCGGCTATTCCAGTGAGACTCTCTGGATGCAGTATGGCAAGCACCTTCTCCTCCCATGCAGAGAATGTTTTGGGTGCAATGGGAGGGCCACCACCAGGCCTCTGAGCCAGCTCATGGTTCTTGCTCCTCTTCTCTTTTACAACCCTCTTCAAGTCATGCCACCGCTTCATGATTTCCTTTTTGGAGCCTGGGGTGGTCCCTACTGCATTGACCTTATCGACTTACTATCCTTGCCCACATTTGTGCTCTTGTGGCTAATGATGTCTGTTGGACCAGGATACCAAACACTTGTGGTTCTACTTTTATTATCTCATCTACCATGACTGTCAACTCACTCTCAGTTAATTTGGGCATTTTCTGGGTTCCCATGGTGTGTTATGTGCAAAGGGGTTATAGGTGCAGGGGTGTGAGTGGTGGGGGTGGTGGTGATGTGTATGGTGTGTGAAGTGCAAATGGGTTAGAGGTGCAAGTGTGGAAGTGGTGGTGGTGCTGTGTGTGGTGTGAGTGGTGATGGTGTGTTGATTTGCCTATCCTTGGTTCTCAGGGGTTGGGCCCTTCAGTTGTGGAGCAGTGAAAAGTATTGTGGTCAGGGAAGGGGCTGGTTTTATACTCAGCTATGTGGGTGTGTCCAAATGGGGTATTGCTGTCAGGTGTGTTGTGTGGATTGTTCTGGGATTTGTATTTTTGTAGTTGCCATGTGGTTGTGTGATTGGGGTGTGTTCTGTGTTTTTGGGTGCATGGGTAGTTTGCTGTGTGCACTTTGTGGCATTGTTGTGAGTTTGTCTGTCGACCGCCATGTTTGTCACGGTGTGTCTGCAGCGGTGGCTATGCTACAACACTTCCGCGGGTTCTCCCATTCATCACTGTTTGCAACCACAGCGGTCGGTAACAGCGGAACGTACTGCGGTCACATCGGGGATATCCTAATTTTCCGGGCGGTGTCTCCGCTGTCCTGGCGGTGGTTTGGGTAATTTTCGGCGTGAATCCGACCATCACAGGTGTTTTTTCTTTACCTCGTTCCGCCGAGGTCAGTTTTTTTGGGTGGTTGATCCTAATTGTACCGCCGGATTTGCCGCAGTACAGGCGGGTGGTTGTTTTCCGCTACCATGGTGGTCGGGGTGGTTTTACGGCCGCCATGCCAATGAGCCCCGTTGTAGAGAAACACAACAGCAACAGTGCCTTAACACAATATTCTGGCACTGATCAGGTAGAACGATGAATCACTGACAGAATAGTGAGAGTCAGAATATCGACCTACAGAAATATCGACGCAAGAATATCGAAGTCAAGAATATCGACATTCTATCTACATTATGGTAAGTACACAAATATCGGGAAAAAAATATTGATGTCAAAAATATTGTTGTTAAAAATATGTTTTTTTAAGTTAAAAAAATAATGTAAAATAAAGTAAATAATACAGATAATTAAAATAAACAAAGTTAAAAATATTTTACATTGTTTAAAAATTATAAGTAATATATATATTCACTGAAAAAACCATAGGTTTCAGGCACGTTATAGTTAGGAATTAGCATTTAAAAAATCTTAGAAATTCACTGAAAAAACCATAGGTTTCAGGGGCGTTATAGTTAGCTGGACTTTTCACTCATACAAAACCATTGAAATTCCCCCTTTATAGTTAGTTCAGTTAACTATAACTCGCGTGCCCGCAATGCACTGCTGATGACGTCACATATTACATCACTCATGACATGGTCAGTGACATCACTCATGACATCACAATTATACAGGCTGCCCAACAATTTAAGGATGATGAAATTGATAATACGACTGAAATTTCAGAGAGACAGCATCGCATGGCGATAGATAAATGCTATCCGGTATTGCCTGTTTCCCCTTCCTATAATAAGAAAGATATAGAGGTTGCCTCCGCCCTATGTACAAGGTACTAATGCACCCCAGTTGTTACAGCCTGTTCAGCCGCCAGCGGTACCTCCGCCTCTTCCGGCTCTTTCGCATTTGCCTCTTCCAGTATTTCCGCCTCTGCCAGCTTTACCATTAACTTCGACTTCTTTGCCCTCATCTCCTGACGATCGATCTCCTTTGCCTTCTGCTCCTCCTGCAATTATCGGTTCTCCTTCCATTAGTTCGCCTAATACCTTGTCCCCTATTCTTATGTCTAATTCTCTGTCTGTGCGTAAGCATCTTACGGATACTGTCACTGGTATCTTATCTCCTTTCTTTGAAGCTTTAAATGTATCTCCGGCTTTTGCTCGAAGACAGTCTCGTAGTCAGTTCCCAGATTCTGAAGAACGAGAGAGGTTGGACTCTCTTGCTCGTAAATGGATTGAACAGGGTCCTAGGTATAGTGTGCTAGATATTATGCCTACCTTCTCACAGTGGAATGCGCCTACGCAGAGATATGTTTTTAATGCTATGTGTGATACTCTTATTAAAGGATGGGAAGATATGGACTTGGGTTCGATTCCTCAGGGACTGTTAGACATTCAGACTAATTTTGATAAAGGACTTATTGTGGGTTCTAAGGTTGAGGATGCTGTAAAAACACTTGTTTCCTTTAGAACCTTATTTACATCACAGACTTTTCTAGATTCCGATCCTTCAGTTAGGTTAACGCTGAAAAATTATCCTATGAGAGAGGTTCCTCCAGTGTGGAGAGAAGAGGTTGCGGGAGTAGGTGGTAATCCACCTATTCCTGCTCACTTCCAGCGTATATGGGTACATGTTCCCTGGAAACGATCTGAAGTTTTTGCCCTAAACAGACTCTACCAGATCCTCGTAAAAACCCTGCAGGTTATTATAAAGAGTTGTCGCAAACTGTTGATGCCTGTATCATGAATCTAGCAGATATTGATATGTTGATGGGGAATGTAGTCCCACAAGCATTATGGGCTACGATTCGTAAAGAGGATCACGTTCAAGAATTGGGTGGTACATGGAATGCTATAATTGCCGCAAATAGAAACCAAGTGGGTGGTGCAAAGCCTGACGCTTTGATTTCAGAACTCCCTGGTAGGATTATTACACTAATGAAAACGATGATGCCTGCATTGAGAGTTAATTGGGATAAATTAGCGGCATGCAAACAAAAGAAAGATGAAAGTGTTTCTGATTTCTTCACTCGTTTCGAGGAGACATTTGTTGATCATAGTGGTCAAGATATGAATACGGAGGGTGGACAGCGATTATTTGTGGATAAGTTCGTATTTAATTTGCTTCCCGAGTTGTCACATAAGTTGAAAGATTCTGAAAGTTCATGGGCCGTTTCTTCTTCAGTCCAGATATTGGCTACTGCACAATATTATGAAAACAGGGATAAAGAAGAGAAAGAAAAGCAAGAGAAAAAGACGAAAGAATTAAAAACGAAGGTTCTCTTGCAACAGGCTTATCCACCTCGCTATGCTCAGCCTCAGTTTCAACAGCCTCCGCAGTTTCAGAGGTTGTATCAAAAGCCTGAGCCATATATTCCGCGACCTTTGTTAGGTCCTAATCAATGTGCCTATTGTAGACAGGAAGGTCACTTCAAGAATAGTTGTCCGGTTTTATTGCAGCGAAATGGGACACTATCTGCTTCACGAGGTCGTGCTGGTCTCCAGTCAGCAAACAGAGGTAGAGGTCGAGGTGTATTGACACAAGAACAGCGTTCCCTTCCTCCTCCTAGTTCTGTTAATTATTTTGATCAGCAGAATGTTAGGTCTACACAGTACTACAATGAGGATTGCTATTTTGAAGACGGGAATGAAAGTCTTCAGACTAACTAGGACAGCCATGGACAAAGTAAGGGAGTTGTGTTTATTCCAGTAGATCAGAATGGACCTTATGTTAATGTCACTACAATGGGTGTTTCAGAGCCATTCCTTTTAGATACTGGTGCGATGAGAAGTTCTATCATCCATTCAAAACTCCCCGGGGCACCTTTGTCTGGCTTAACGAATGTATCTGTAGGATTTTCTGGCGCCCTTGTTCGCAATCCAGTTTCTTGCCTATTTCAATTGGCCCTTATAATTTGGAAGCTCCGTTTCTCTTGACGAATGGTTGTGGTGAGAATCTATTGGGCTTGGATTTATTGAAGAGAATGCACGCAACAATATCTTGTTCTCCTTCTGGTGTGTATTTTACTTTAGGACAGAAACTGATTACGCCAATGTATTTGTCCAAAGATCAGTTTCCACCTGATTTGCTTTCTCTTCCAGCAACGTTTTGGGCCACGGGTCGGAATGATGTGGGCTGTCTCGAAATTCCACCTTATGTTGTCACTCTTAAGCCTAATGTTGAATTACCACGTATACCACAGTATAGGATTTCCACTGAAGGTGAAAAAGCGCTTTTGGAAATCATTCATGACCTGATGCAGAAGGGTGTGGTTGAAGAAACAAGAGGTAACACATGCAATAGTCGTATTCGTCCTGTTCTTAAACGCACTGATCCTTCTCAGCCACCTGTATATCGTTTCGTAATTGATCTACGGGAGGTAAACAAAATTGTTGTACCACAGTTTCCTGTCGTCCCAGATATTACTGCTCTGTTGACAATGATACCTTCCACAGCTACTTGGTTTTCTGTTATCGATCTAAAGAATGCCTTCTTCAGTATTCCTATTACCGAAGAGAGTAGGGATATTTTTGGCTTCTCTCTTGGAGGCCGAAGCTTCCGGTTTAAGCACGCACCTCAGGGCTACTGTGAAAGTCCCTCTATTTACAGCCAAGCTTTAAAATGTCATCTTGATACTTTTCATTTGCCATCTGGTGCTGCTCTTATACAATACATGGATGACTTGCTAATCGCTGCTGATTCAGAGGATATTTGCAAAGATGTGACTGTTGCATTACTACGTCTCTTGTTTAATCTGAATCACAAGGTTTCACCTTCCAAACTGCAATATGTTTGTCGAGGGGTTACCTATTTGGGTCATCTCCTATCAAAGGAGGGACAGCGATTAACCCCAGAACGCATCCAAGCTATTGTACAAATGTCTGTACCATCCACACAAAGGGAGGTACGTGCCTTTCTAGGTATTACTTCCTACTGTAGGCAGTGGAACCCTAACTTCTCTCTGTTGGTCAAGCCTTTGTTGGCACTCACTTTGACAGATACACCTCAGCCTCTTCCTTGGACTGACGAGTGTCAAAGGAGTTTTACTGACTTACGTACTTCTCTGTGTTCTGCTCCTGTACTAGGCACCCCTGATTACAGTAAGCCTTTTACACTCTATATTCATGAGAGAGAGGGTTGTGCGTTATCAGTTTTAACACAGCAATTTGGAGACAAACAACGGCCATGTGCTTATTTTTCGGCTACCTTAGATCCAGTAGCTAAAGCATTGACTAGTTGTCTTAGAGCGACAGCAGCCGCAGCAATTTCTGTTCGACAGTCAGCTGGTGTGGTGTTAGATAATACTCTTATTGTCATGGTACCACATGCAGTGGATACTCTACTAAACAGAACAAAAACACAGCATCTTACGAGTGCTCGTCTAACTGGATACGAGCTGACGCTTTTGTCTAGTCACGTACACATCAAACGATGTAATATCCTGAATCCAGTCACTCTCTTTCCCCTTCCAGATGAGAAAAGTGTTGAGGAGCAACATGATTGCTTCTTTTGTACTGAGGAAGAAACAAAAGGAAGAATTGATCTGAAAGATACGCCGCTAGAGAATCCGGATGGAACTCTATGGGTAGATGGTTCTTGTTTCAAAATGCCTAATGGAGACACAGTTTCAGCCTATGCTGTAACTACTTTGCATACAATTGTGGAAACTGCACGAATCAGACACAATTCAGCTCAAGCAGCAGAATTGATAGCTTTAGCAAGAGCATGTGTATTGTCAAAAGGAAAAAGAGTAAACGTGTATACCGGCAGTCAGTATGCCTTTGGTGTAGCGTTTAATTTTGGGCGTCTTTGGAAGGAAAGAGGTTTCCTCACTTCACATGGCACCAAAATACAACATGGTCAGTTAGTGACTGATCTTCTTGAATCACTTGCCTTACCCACCCAAATAGCAATTGTGAAGTGTAGTGCGCACAAAAAGATTACAGATAATGTTGGTCGAGGAAACGCATTTGCAGATGAAGTAGCGAAAAAGACAGCAAGAGATGCAACAAGTCGAAAGTATGTGGCGGGTCCTGCAAATTGGGTTAGAGAGAGAGGAATGTATGAGGATACAGTGGAAAGTGTAAGAGCGATTCAGAAAGAGGCTACAGAGAAAGAGTTGAACAAGTGGCAAGAAAGTACAGGAATGTTGGATGAAATGGGCTGTTGGGTGGAATTATCAGAACAACAACGTTGGCTGTTACCAGATGCCTATGTACTCCCAGTGGTTACTATGGCGCATGGTCCAGCTCACTTAAGTGCAAAGGGTATATGCAAGCTTCTAGCTCCAGTGTGGCAAAATGAAGAGATCCCGAAATGCGCAGACAATGTAGTGAAACATTGTATTATTTGTTTGATGTACAACCCGGGAAAGGGAACCCCAACTCCAGCGGGACACTTTGCTCCTCCAACATATCCATTTGAGGTGTTGCAGATCGATTATATTCATATGGAGCGATGCAACAACCTTAAATACGTTCTGGTGGTAGTATGGGCCTTATTCAAGATGGATAGAAGCATACCCTTTAAAAGACAACACAGCCTTATCCACAGCTAAGGCTTTACTAAAAGAATTCTTCCCCAGGTTTGGTTTGCCGCGCATTGTCTGGAGTGACAATGGGAGCGAATTTGTTGGCCAGGTCATGCAAAAAGTTTGTGCGGGTCTTGGTATCAAACAAAAGTTCCATGCGGCAAATCACCCACAGTCAGCGGGTTTAGTAGACTGCTACAACGGAACCTTAAAGTTAAAACTAGCGAAAGTTCAGGCTAGTACAGGATTAAATTGGCCCGATGCTTTACCATTGGCTCTTCTGTCCACCAGAACTGCAGTACACTCCCGTTTGGGACTCAGTCCTTACGAAGTGGTTTTTGGACGCCCGGCTAATGTAAGGGGAGTCCCTCACCCTAAGAAATACTCAGACTTGCCATATCCAATGTTGATTGACTACCTGCATGATCTTACGACTAAATTGCGTATTCTCCATCAACAGGTTCAAAGTGCTTTACCGGAGGTTTCCACAGACCCGGGTCATTCCATACGACCAGGCGATTGGGTCTGCACCAAGAATTTCCAAAGGACGAGGAATTTGGAGCCTAGATGGAAGGAGCCTCGGTTATTACTTCTAACCACGAGAACAGCAGTCAAAGTCGAAGGAAAGAAAAATTGGATTCACGGTGTGCATTGTAAGAAAGTGCCATTGCCTCTACCCTTTGATCAGTGGGTTCGTAGAGGTATTGGCGACGCAGAAAGTGAAAAAGTTCCACGAATTGTACCCTTCAGTGATCCACACTTGAATAGAACATGGTCTGAGAAAGAGGATGACGACATTCTTCAAGAAGCAATACCATCACATCGTCGCCTGAATACAACCAATCCACGAACATTGTTCCAAAACCAAACCACCCCTGGAAAAGAACGCTATAATCTGAGACCTAGACCAAAGAACACTTAAAAAATGTTTCTCTCTTGTGTAGTATTCTATCCCGGTTGCAGGGTCACGGTAGGAGTCTTCGTTGCAACCTGAGTAGTGGCCATAGGCCTGCAGGACTTGCAGTGTCATAGGACAGCAGACAATCGTAACTGAAGTGATCAAGGAAGATTGCCGTGAGCATCCATTAGAAAGATGGAAACTACACTAGACAAAAAAGAGAGAAAAGATGAAATGAAGAAAGAATCCTGTAAATTAATATATAGCCGTTGTGGTATTGCTTTATGTATTATTATATTATTATGTATTCTTTTGGCATGTATAAATTGAATTGCTATAACCCTGCAGCAAAAAGTTGTCTCTCCTTCTACCTCTTCGTCTTCTTCTACTGTCTCTCCACATCTATTTCATACCCTTCCTCAACATGAACTCATTAGAAGAACTGAATATTACAACAATTCCTTTGTCCAGTTGTTACATCAACATCAATTAGTAATTAATACAACTAACTGTTGGGTATGTGGACTCATGCCACATACCGTAGAAAAAGGAATGCCGTATTTAGTCCTTCCATTTTCCTATTAAGGTTCTGCTTGGGCTTACTTTGTCATCTTCTCCAATGCCTATCAAAGCAAATTCAGACGATCCGTTAGTTCACGTGTTAGTTATCCGGATTTTAGTCATAGTTCATTGATAAAGGGAAGGGTAGCTATGGCTAAAATCATGGAAAATAGTAAGATCTCCATTGACGAAAGAAAGGCGTACACTAACTGGAATTTCACCCAATATGTCACTAGCCTTAGTGAGAAAGTTAGAAAAGGAAAATTTTCACCGATTTGGACTATACCACATCAGGGCAATTTTTGTTTACAGACAAATGGTCAGTCTGCTGACAATATACAAAGAAATAGCTGTTCTCACACATATATCTACTCTTCTCAAAACTCGCCTCCTCTAGTGCCGTCTCAAGTAGGGGTGGGCGGAATTTGCGAAATTCACTTTCGCAAATTATCGCGAAAATGTAAAAAATCTCCGCAAACACGCGGAAATATCGCGAGGATGCGGAAGTTTTTTTCGCGCCTGTTCGTGGTATTTTCTGCATGGTCGCGGCTCGCCAACTTACCCATGTGGTTGCTCGCGGGTGCGGCCATCTTGTTTTCAGTTGTCTCGCGGTGCATGATCACGAGAAGAAAGACGTGATTGCGCTACGCATGACGTCACTGCGGGCGCGAACTGTCGAGAGACAGCGCAAATGGCTACCAACAATCCAACATCTCATGGAGAACGCAACCAGATCGGGAAAACTTGTTGGCGAACGCGGGGATTCAGGTAAGGCGATCGTGCACACGTGAGAATGTATTATTTTACAGCGCGAGCAAGAAACAAATTATCGCTAAGCTGCGGAATGCGGAAATTTTGACATTTTCGCGCTTTCCGCGGAATGCGAAGAAAACAAATTATCGCAATTTCCGCGACCGGAACGAAATTTTAGCCCAGGCCTAGTCTCAAGGGACATATTTCATTTGTTATAATAGGGCTTATACGTGGTTGCCAACGGGTTTCTCCGGTACTTGCTATATAGCCTTCCTTCTTCCCCCTACCTACACCGCTTCCGCAAATCATCATCGAAACAGATATGGCAGAGGGATTATTGATTCAAAAGACACAGCAGGTAAAGAGGGAGGAGATTTCCTCAAAGGATTTCTTCCTTTTTGGGGTCCGATGGCCAACAGCAGAAATATAAGGCAATTGGTTTGTGTTGTAGAAACCACCATAGACATCACTGTAGGAACCTTAAGCAATATCACGGCAGAACTACAGGCTGATCGTCTCATGACTTTACAAAACCGAGTTGCCTTAGACTTTGTTCTTGCAGATCATGGTGGAGTATGCAAATTGATCGGGTCAAGTTGCTGTATTTTCATACCTGATGACGCTCCGACAGTATACCAAGCTATATCTAAGTTACACATAATCTCCGAGTCAATTCATCAAGACAAAGGAAATTGGTCATTATTGGAGTGGTTTTGGGGACTACTGTCCAAATGGGGTTGGAAGGTATTGACATTTCTTGGAGTAGTTTTGGCCATCATTTTCTCTTGTTGCCTTTGTATGCACTGTGGTCCCGTCATCTGCGACTTATGTGCTACTATGTGCATCCCTAAACCTAAATCACAAGTAACAGAGAATATTAGAATGATGGTACAGCAACAGCTCGATGACCTCATGGCCATCGACATTGACTCCGATTGATGTGAATCTATATATCTTGCCTAAGTTCTGGCAAAAGGAGGGTCTGAGGAACTTCGATTTTCGATTGTGATCGTATCGACCCGCCATTTTGTGCTCCGCCGCCGTTTTGTGTTGCCTTCACTCAGGCAGCACGGTGAGCAAAGTCTTTTCTGCTTTTCCTGCAGCTTCGTGTTAAAAACAAGCCTTCTGCCTCTATTTGCAAAGCTGGTGTTAGGTTTGGCCGAGTACACTAATCCCTGTCTGGTTTTTCTAATCCCCGTCTCAACTATCTGTTGGTTCACACTATTCTCTCCTGACTTTATCTTATCGTCTGGCTTTCACTGTCCTCTGCTAGCATTCTCTCATTTCACAACTGTCCTCTAACACACACAAACGTATCTCGTCACCTGCAAGTTAGTTACAAATCCGTTAATGAATAGATTGAAGGACGGGTGACAAACATAGTTGAAGGAGAGGTTTCTTCGAGTCATCTGACACTTTTGTTTTTAAATCTCTCCTATTGGTTCTATCCTGTTTTCCAACTTTCCTTATTGGCTCTTTCTTGTATGTTCTGGGTGTATATTTAGTTAATGTATATGTTTCCTATATAGTATATAAGATTGTGCGCCACAGAGTGAAGTGGCAGTCTCCTGAGAACCTACCTCGTGTACTTCTGGGACAACTGTACTGGCTGCAGATAATAAACCTGATCTTCTAACGCCTAACAGAGTGTCCCGTGTCTCTGTGCAGCTGAGCAGGTGAACTCCGGAGATTAAGGCGTACCCTGCGCCGCCAGGCCCATAAGGTTCTGGTTCTTCAGGGGGCTGAGCTGCCCCCCTCCTCAGGTCACTTATGGCTCCAGGGACCCCATCCCTCGGGGCCGGCCTTTGTTTTTTATTATTTTAAAAATATATATATTTATAGAAACACCTAGGACATGCTGGACAAACCGTATGTACCTATCACCATGACGATTTGCGTGAAATTCATTAAAAGGCGACTATGCATAGAATGAATCCACATGAAATGTATTTACACCGCTAGTGAAGCTCTGAAGTGTCTGATGCCCTATCGTGCCTAATCCCGGCGCCCCCGCCGGTGGGTACTCTCCAAGTAGACACCCTTGTCGTTTATTTATACAAACATGGGTAGCTATTGACGGGCACAATAATATACACGCACATCAAGCCATTCAAAGGGGATTCGACAAAAATTTGACCAAACTATGCAAGAAACCCCCCTCACGGTTAATAAAAAACACATCTACCGCCGGATGTGTAATACTTTTTATTTTACTCTCTGGAAAGGAGACAAATCTCACTTGAGAGTCACAGCGTGCTCCTGGCTGAGCCCAATGCTGTGTTACACCCACCAGTGCCCGCTGATTGCCTCACACCTCTGTATTGTATTACACCAGCTAGTGCGTATGCTATGACACTCTCTAGCCCATGTGCACTGTAACACCACCCCGTGAATATGTCATGCCACACTTGCCTTCACACGGGTTATATTGCCCCATTTCTAACGTACCTTCCTTGATGTGTATGTTATAACGCACAGCGCTATGCCATACATATTACAATCTGGGATCCATATCTTAGTCACAGTGCATATGCAACTTTACACTCCCCAGCACATATTTTATATTACAACTTTAGAGACTAGTTATGTTACACAACACTGCCCAGTGCATATTACACTCCAAGGCGCATATCGCATAGCACGCGCTAGTGCCTGTGCTATCTCGCGCTCTCTAATGAATCTGCCATTGCGCACAATGTATTGCATATTATATTTCACGCACGGTTCATCTTATATCACACTTTTTGGTGCATAGTTTATACCATATACTACATCAAGTTTTCATTTTCAATCGTGCTCTCAGGACTATGTTCTATATAACACTGTGTCCACCTACCCTTTTCACGGGCATTACATTTTGCGATGGGGGTGGAGGGTCAAGGGGTGTTTCTGCCAAGTGAGCCCGAAGTCACAGTCACAAACGTCCTCTTCTTCCTGAATAAAAGTGAGATTATGCTGCATACTTGTTCATATTTTAAGTAGTTCGCACAGACACACATTTTAAAAACAATAAAGTTCCTAATACCCACCTTCTCTGAACAGTTAGCTTGCTGCCCCATCTACCTCCTCCCTATCCTCTGTTGTCTGAATCCATGGACTAGCCTCCTCCCTCCTGCCATGAATGGTCTGATGTGCTGCCACTGCCCTCCATTTAGCATGATGTACCAGTGCACTCCTCCTGCCCTCCATTGCCCAATTCTATGGCCCATCATTGACCTCCTGCTTAGCCTCTGTGCTTAGCTTGCTGCCCCTATTCTCCTTCCCCCTGCCCTCCGATGTCTTTGTGCATGCCCCTGCTCCATCCTTTTTGCCCACTATGTTCCATGGACCTGCCACCCCTATCTACTCTGAGTGTTCTGTTGAGCTGCCACTCCCCTCCCACCTGCCTAGCATTGTCAGATGACTGTAACCTGTCCCTGCCACCTCCACCCTGCCTGTCCACATGCCATGCCCCTTTCCCCTTCCTCCTGTCCTCCATGGTCCATTTTACTGCCACACCCTTCTGCCCTCCCTGATCTGTTGTGCTGCAACTGCTCCTCCTGCCTGCCCCGCGCAGTCTGTTGTGAGGCCCCTTCCCCTGAACTCTCTTGTCTGTGCCCAGGTCCTGACCCTCCCTTCTATCCTCCATGGTCCTTTTTGCATGCCCCTGCACCCTCCTTCTTGCCCATCATAGCCATTGTGCTGCCACTAACCCTCCCGCTTGCCATACATGGTCTTCTGTGCTGCCATGGCCCCTCCCACCTTCCCTGTGTGGTCAGCTAGCTGCCCCTGACCCCCTCCCACCTTCCCTCCATGGTCTGTGTGTATGCCACCATAGTCTCATTGTTGCTCTCCATGGTGTGTCTAGTTTCTAGTGCCCATCCTGCCTGACCTCCATGGTCATCTTGCTGCTCCTGCCCTGCCACCATGCCCCCAGCCCTCTGTTTCCATGTGCATACCCCCTATTCCCTCCCTCCTGGCTTGTCTGTTCCATTGTAATGCCCCTGATCCGTCCCTCCTGCCCTTTATGGTCTGTTTTGCTGCAGCTTTCTCTCCTGTCTGTCCATTATGGTCAGCTAGCTACCATTGCCTCTTTCCCATCTGTTCTCTGTTGTCCATGTGCATGGTCCTGTCCCCTCCCTATTGCTTTCTTTGGATTGTTGTGCTGCACTCCCGTCCCGCATGCGCTGTGTGGTGTATTGTGCTGCTGCAAACCCTGATGCCTGCCCTGTAGGGTCAGTTTGGTGCACCTCTCCATGTCCCTCCTGGCCTCTGTTATCCGAGTCCATGTCCCTACCCCAATTCCTCCTGCCTACCATGATTCAATGTAGCATACTTGCGAACATTTTGAACTTGGTAAGAGGGAGATTTTGAAAAAAAACTGGGGTATTGATTTTCCCTTTTGAGTTACATTGAAAAAGAGTAGACTGTAGACAGGAGACAGATCAAATAAAGCCCATTTGAGCTTAAAAACATTGGACGTTTCCTGGCTGAAACGGGTCTGTTGGCATGTATGGTTGTACTACCACTGCCTCTTCCTTCTGCCCACAATGGTCTATTATATTGCCACAGCCTCTCTTGCCAGTCCTGTATTGTTGGTTTGTTGCCCCTGCCCCCCTTTCCACTGCCCTCCATAGTCTGTCATGCTGCCACTGCCCTTCCTGCCTGCCCAGTGTGGTCAAATTGTTGCCTCTGCACTCTCCTACCTGCCTTCAATTTGCAGTGTCTGTGCCCCTGGCCTCTGCCTCTCAACAGTATCACAATGAACAACTAGATTGCTAACATTCTATATTTATTACAAAAGTGTGGAACGCCTGACGTCATCTTGATGTAATCAAAACTGTAATACCTAGAGTATTTCCTTTAGAAAATACATATATGAGAGGGTCTTATTTGCATTAAAATTATGGTTAGTGCTCTAAAAAACTAAAATGAGGACATATTTTCGGAGTTTTCAAATAGCGACAAAGAACTTTTAAATTATTTGTAATCTTTATGTTTTTTTATCCAGTTGACCACTTGATTAAATGTTGCACCTTGGTGAGAGGATGTGGTGTTACTTCCAGAGCTGTAGACTTTGCAACTGGTGAACCAGGTTGGAGTTTCTGCTTCAGCTCAACATTCTGTGATTGTGGTCAAATCACTTAATCTCCCCATGTCTACAACCAAAATGAATTTGATCTTGTGTGATGTAACCAATGTTCATGTAAAGCATTCCAATACCTGACAAGTCTGCACTATATAAAACTGCAAATACACAAAAAATAAGTGTTTTGCACACTTCTGTCATTGGGCTACATGTGGGCTACATCTGGGTGATATTTGTGCTGCATTTAGGCTCTTTTGTGTCTGGTGGCCTTCTTGGGAGATTTATTTGTTATGAAGTTTCCTAATTTCCTCATTTACTGCAGTCTCCTCAGTAGGAAATGCTTTCAGTTTTTTACTTTGATTCCATCAAGAAGGTATTCAGATATGTCACACATTTGCCATAAATTCTGGATGTTAGCACTCTAGTTGCTCATTAGATCACTGTAGTAAAGCTACTGCTCACCACGGAAGTCTGCTGCTGGTATTAAAAGTGCATGTTTCAGTCTGCATATCAGAATTTTTTTAGTGAAATAGAAGAGGATTTGAGAAGTCACTCAAAATGTGCCCTAATTTTTCTTTCTTCAGCACTAATCATAATTTCTATGGCAAAATGAACCCCCTCATTGTGTTCCTTTTTAAATTGAATGTTTTAAGTGTTACCAGTTTATTCCAATCAAGATGGCTTAAGGTGTGCATACCTTTGTCATAAGTAAGACAGTAAGCGCTCTAGTTGTTCTTAAGAACACTCTGGGACATTCTGTCATTAGGCTATACTTGGGCTACATCTGGGTGATATTTGGGCTACATTTGGGCTCTTTTGTCTCTGGTGGCCATCTTGAGAGATTTATTTGTTATGAAGTTTCCTAATTTCCTCATTTACTGCAATCTCCTCAGTGAGAATACTTTCAGTTTTTTATTTTGGTTCCATCAAGAAGGCATTCAGATGTGTCACACATTTGCCATAAATTCTGAATGTTAGCATTCTAGTTGCTCATTAGATCACTGTAGTAAAACTACTGCTCACCAGGGAAGTCTGCTGCTGGTATTCAAAGTGCATGTTTCAGTCTGGATGTCAGAATTTGTTTATGAAATAGAAGAGGATTTGAGAAGTCAAAATGTGCCCTAATTTTTCTTTCTGCAGAACTAATCATAATTTCTATGGCAAAATGAACCCTCTCATTTTGTTCCTTTGTAAATTAAATGCTTTAAGTGTTACCACTTATTCCAATCAAGATGGTTTCAGGTGTGCCATACTTTTGTCATAAGTAAGACTGTTAGCGCTCTAGTTGTTCGTTAGAACACTCTGGGACATTCTGTCATTGGGCTATACTTGGGCTACATCTGGGTGATATTTGGGCTACATTTGGGCTCTTTTGTCTCTGGTGGCCATTTTGGGAGACTTATTTGTTATGATGTTTCCTAATTTCCTCATTTACTACAGTCTCCTCAGTAGGAAATACTTTCAGTTTTTTACTTTGATTCCATCAAGAAGGCATTCAGATGTGTCACAAATTTACTGGTATTGAAAGTGCATGTTTCAGTCTGCATGTCAGAATGTTTTAATGAAATAGAAGAGGATTTGAGAAGTCACTCAAAATGTGCCCTAATTTTTCTTTCTGCAGCACTAATCATACTTTCTATGGCAAAATGAAACCCCTCGTTTTGTTCCTTTTTAAATTAAATGTTTTAAGAATTACCACTTTATTCCAACCAAGATGGCTTCAGGTGTGCCATACGTTTGTCATAAGTAGGATTGTTAGCGCTCTAGTTGTTCTTTAAAACACTCTGGGAAGCTGCAGTAGAACACAAAGGAATCAACTGACAGTCTCTGCCCTTGTTGGATGTACATGTTTTACTGAGAATGTCAGACTTCATTCTCACATGACTGAGAAAGATAATGTGAATTTACAGAAAATATGCTCTCAGTTAGCTTATAGATCACCTTCCAAACCTCTGTGGGAAAAGCATGAAAAAATAGTTTTCTCTCAAACATGATTCATGATATCACAGCAGAAGGCTTTTTCACATGGTAAAATCACCTTAGAACACACCACAATTCCTAAAATTAGTATGGTACCATCAACAAATGATTTATAATGTAACTAAAGTCTTAAAACCTTCTATTAACTGCAATGCTTTTTAATGAGGTGCTATCATGTATATTGGTCCCAAGATGGCTGCCAACACTTATTGGATGAAGTGCTGACAGCCAATCAGATCTCACAATGAGATGTGTGGTTAGGCTCCGCCCAGATATATATGTGATTTTACTTTTGATTTTCTCAGGAACTATTGAACGGATTTACACCATTTAAGCAAAAGGCACATGCCTGACCTGAGGACTACCTCTTTGCCAAATTTCAAGTAATTCTGTTCAGCCGTTCGGGCTGTACCTTTGACTAAAGGTCCTATGGGAAAATGCATGGGGAAAACGAGTTTTGGGACCCTCTTTTTTCTCAGCCTCCGCTTGACGAATCACCCCGAGACTTTCAGGGTAGGAGCTGAGCGGAGCGCCCCATTAGTTTTGAAAATTTCACGAAGATAAGTCAACCAACGCCAAAGGTATTCAAAATAGAATTTTTAGATTTCCTATGGGAACTCGGTCCTAACTATAACTATCTACTGGCGACCGCCAGTAGATAATGTAATGTAAAAATAAATTAAACTTATATATATATATATAATATAATAAATATACTTACTTATTAATATGTTTTAATAAATATTTTAATAACTTATACATTGTTAAAAATATCTTATACATTATAAATACATCTTTACACATAAAACAATAATATAAATACAAATTAAATAAATATATATAACAAATTTTAAAAAATTAAATGATTTTTAATCTTTTTTAAATTAATTATATACTACATTACCAAAATAATACAAAAAATATTAGATAGCAGAGGAAATACAATTACTATTCCAACTCCAAACAGTGCAACATTAGGGAAAGTGTTGTATAAAATAGGTGTAAAAATGAGCATTCCCACTGCAGTAATTACAACAGTAGTGAAAGTGTTGGATAGCGTCGGGATAAAAATCACTATTCCTACTCCAAAATTGTGGAACAGTAGGGAAAGTGTTGGATAGCGTAGGGGTAAAAATTACTATTCCCACTCCAGTGAGTGCAAAAGTAGGGAAAGTGTTCGATAGCGTAATAGTTAAAATTACTATTCCCACTCCAGAGAGTGCAACAGTAGGGAAAGTGTTGGATAGCACAGGGGTTAAAATTACTATTCTCACTCCAGTGAGAGCAACAGTAGCAAAGTGTTGGATAGCGTAAGGGTTAAAATTATTATTCCCACTCAAGTTAGTGCAACAGTAGGGAAAGTATTGGATAGAGGAAGGGTAAAAATTAGGGGTGGGCGGAATTTGCGAAATTAACTTTCGCAAATTATCGCGAAAATGCTGAAAATGTCCGCAAACACGCCGGAAATATCGCGAAGACGCGGAAGTTTTTTTCCCGCCTGTTCGCGGTATTTTTTGCGTGATCGCGGGTCGCCAACTTACCCATGCGGTTGCTCAAGGGCGCGGCCATCTTGTTTTCACTTGTCCCGTCCTCTCGCGATGCTTACTTCCTGTTCCGGGTCGCGCAATGCATGTTCGCGCCCGTTCGCGGTCGATATTTCCTGTTCGCGACCGCTTTTACTTGATCGCGTTGCTTTTTGCTTGCTCGGGGAGAAAATATCGCGCGAACTTGCGCACGTGGTCTCAATGGGCGCGGCCATCTTGTTTTTCACTCTATTGCATGGTTCTGGGGCCTGATTTTCAATCCTCCCAAAACCTTTGCAATCCTTTGTTTATAGCCACCTTTTTTGGATCTTTATTACTTATTATTTCTCTAACTATTTTCCTGCTTCTATATTTTTGTTTTTTGTCTACTTTTTTTTTGTTTTTTAGCTACTTTTTCTCTTTCTATTGCCTGCTATTTATTTCCTTTACTACTTTATTTATTTTACCTTTTCTTTCCCGCCCCGTCCCCAGAACCATGTCCAAGGGTAGGGCTGTTCGCCGGCGCAGCCAGAGCCGTGACCGCCTTCCTTGCGGAAGGCGGCGCCCACAAGGGGTGCAGGCACGGGCCTTATTTGGGGAGGAGGAGTTGGCTGCACTAATTTTCTTTGTGCAGCGCCACCTCCCCTCAACCCTGGCAGCAGGTGGCAGGCCTGGGTCCGGGTATGGCCTCCGGGAGCGTCGGCAGCGGTGGGGGAAGGTGCGCCGGGCAGTGTCGCGCATCTCTGGGGTCCGGCGCACCCAGGCACAGCTGACGCACCAGTGGTCCGACATCCTGGACCGTGAGCAGGACCTGCTGGACCTGCTAGGAGTGGAGGTCCCGGGGCTTGGTGAGTACATATTTAATTACTACAACTTTGTGTCTGTTCTTCTGCTCTGTGTTATATGTTGCGAATATTTTTTTTCCTTCCAACCAGCTAGAATGTTGCTGCTTACAGTACATTCCAGGTTAATAACGTTTAAAAGTCTTCTGTGATTATGGTGTTCTTCTGCGCTACTACTAATCTTACTTGTTTGCAGCTTTGCGTTTGCGCTTGCTAAGCGTGATTCTTTACGAGTTTATTTTAGAGAAATTAAGTTACGTAATGCTACAGTGACTCTAGTCCACTCCTTACTTTGTCCCGTCACTAATAGATAGGGGCGGATTGATGTTTAGGTACACTACTTTGTATGAGCTTCTAATTTGTTAGTGGTATGCGTGATGCCCCCTCACTCAGTTACGTGACGTGCTGCTAGTACGGCAGTCTTTAGAACCTTTTCTAGTTTGTTCAATGAGTGGTGGCAGGCTTAGCAGTTACTTAGCAGTAGCAGATCAGCATCAATCAAACCAAAATTTGGTGTATACAAAAAATGTAATCATGTTCATGTGTCCTCCATGATTTGACCATACGCATTGTTGAGGAATACAGTGGAAATGCATACTTAATGTACAATTGACATGCCTGGAATAGGTGGGCTAGGATGGGTGGTACGTTGTACTTAGGCTTAGTTGTAACTTGGTTTTCTGGAATCAGAATGGAAGACTGGATTACTGTTGATAAATAGTAACTTAAGTAGTCGAACTGCGAATCCCCCGATATTACATGTTGACCAGATGAGATCGGTCAATGTAGTTATTGCAATTGTTGTTTACATAAGTGTTTTTTGACCGTTGTTGAAAAATATTGTATTTGTTTGCCACCATCCATCAATGTTTGTCTCTTTCTTATATCTTTCCTGTTCATCAGCACCCAGGGGCAGACCGACAGGGACTGGGCAGTCGGCGGGACAGGAACAACACCACCAGGAGGACACCGCTGAGGGCTCCTCTGCTGGCCCCAGTAAGTCTTCTTGTTTTTAATAATATTTCTTATTCCCTAACTTTTACTGCCCCATATTTTTCCTGAACTATTGTTTGTTTCCAAATGCTATTTTTTTACCACCAATTATCCTTCGATCTGTACGGTTTCAAAAATCTTATCCCTGCCTCCGCTATGATGACTCCGAGTACTACTACTACTACATACTATCAGTCTGTCTGTACTGTAGTAGCTAGTCTTGCCCAGTTGACCAGTGCCACTCTTTGTGAAAGGTTGTAATTTAAAACTCATATTCACCAGTAGCTCGAGCCATTGAGTCCAATCTGTTGGGTCGTCGTCTTGTACTACTTTTACTCTTATTGATCTTGAGGCTTTGAAAATTCACAGCAACAACAGCCCTACCAGATTTATTACTATTTTGATATGATACCCTATAGGACATACTACTGTTGTAGGGATCCTGCACATACATTTGCACCAGAAAATAGGATGTTGGTGATGGTAGGTTGGACCTTCCTTGCACACCTCAATCAGAAATTCCGCACCCACCACAATTCCACTGCTTGACTATAGTACTGTCTTGTCATAACTATTAGGTCTCGGAACCCTCCCCCCAAGATACCCAACAAGTAGACAACACAGAACATAACACACCCAACCTCTCAGTCGTGGAAGCAATTCACATGCACACCCTTACTTTAATTTGCTCACTCGTGTAAGTTAGTCCACACCAAACACCACCAAGTCTATGTAAGTTCAAAATGTTTATTTCAATTTGAGAAGGTCTGTACACTGTTTTCTTAGCAGCACCAACCGGAAAATCAATAACTTTAAAACAATATACATTGTTACACTTATACAGTTGGGAATTAAATCATGATAACTGAACAGTGGTGGAAGGCAGCACCACCATCCCATAGCAATTTAGTTTATATAAATTTATAAAAGAAGATGTGAGTGAAGGGACCCCTCACCTTAGAAGAACCTAGTACTGGTAGTTGTTGCATCATTCAGAAGCTCTGGTTCGTAGAAGGGAATCTTGCGTCTGTAATGCGAAAAAAGAAATGGTGTGCGTTAGTATATTGCAACTTGCAAGCATTTCTCAGCCGTACCAAAAAGTGTAGCATCTATGGATAAGCAATATGGACTAACAGTAACAGTAGTACACCAGTACTTCCTAAAAAAGTGGCTTGTTAATGTTTGTGGACCGCTTGTACGCAGCGCATAGACTAGACAGTAGCAGTGTGAGGCAGGTCATGTGGGCTCAAAGGTGTCTTAAGAAGCTGCAAGGTAAAGGTAACGTCACATGTGCAAAAATAAAAGCCACAAAGGTAAAATGGTAGCATGGCTAGGGCTAATTAAGCAAAGGCTACAATGATCATATATAACTATTAGTGTCTACTCTACTACTACCTGATTAGTACTAGTGATGTATGTTAGTATTAACTCCTTTTTCAGCCTTGCAACTGATCAATAGTGGGGAGGTGTATATGACGCCTAATAAATGTGTAATGTTTTCTAGGCGCACTACCGACCACCAGTGCCGGGGCCAGCGAACAAGGCGACGCGGAGGGCGAGGATGTGGCAGTTGCTGCCGATACCGACGATGGAGGGGTAGGGGGAGTGGCAGCACCAGTGGCAGGCGGTGGTAAGTTAGATTCATAATCCTTAACTATTGTTGAACTTGACAGCACACTCACTGCAAGGGTGTACTGTATGTATATGTATACTATACAGTTGTGACTTAGGGCCCCATTAGGATGGTGGGCGTATTGCCCCCACCGGGCCGGCTGCAATTCACTGCCGACACCGCAGGGGCAAACCTCCGCCATCCCTGTAGAAATTATTCAGACCCCCCACATGTCGACCAGGCGGAAAAGGGTTCAATATGCCGGTGGTGTCTCTCTGAACACACCGCCAGCCATATAATCTGCATTTTGGAATGCCTTTGCGTGGCGGCATTGCCATCCGCCACGGAAAGGCATGCAGACATTGCAGAGTATGCTTGGGCGCCCCCATGGAGCGTACCTACCTATGCTATGGTACCCCCCTGCCTTTCCAAGCAAAACGTGACAGGCTCCATGCGGGGCCCGTCATGTTGTGCTTGGAAAAGCAGCACAACATGTATTTTTAGCATTGCTTTCGGCACCGCCAACCAGAATGTTACAAAAACAGGATGCGCCAGCCACTGTGCCGGGCGCATCATCCTAATTAATTGTCCCCACGGGACCCCCACCCTTTTTAGCGTGAGGATGGCGGGCGGACAAAGTCCACCCGCCATATGATGTCGTAACTTGTAAGTATGAGTTGTTGTGAACATTTGAAGTGTGAACTATAAGACTAGAATACCTTTAATTGGCATAGGAGCGGGAGTATTGAGTAACCAATGGCCTCATCCATCTAATTTCAACTCCGCTTTGAAAGTTTTATGGAGAAGAGCACCTGGTGCACTGTTCAACTAAAAAGTGAAAGACGGGTGGAAGGAAGAAGGACGGGCGTGATTTAAAATGTTATGTACTACTGTGCTTTATAGTGCTACTCTACCATGCCACTATGTGTATAAATAATTAACTTGTCTTACTGTTTTTCTAAGAGTATATTTTACAATTGTCTTGTTTTTTTCTTTTTGATACACAGCTACTCCTAAACTAAATCGAAGGGAGTTGGCCGCCAAGGCACGGCGCCGGAAGCTGGAGGCAATCCAGCGAGAATACCGGCGGCTGGTGGTCTTAGCCGAGGAGGAGGAGGAGACTGCGGCTGCAATTGGGGAAGCCTCCTCCCGTGGCCCGGGCCCCAGCCACCACCCTCCAGCGGTACGGCGCCACCGTCTGGCGGCTGCCCACCGCCATCGTGCCATCTCCGGTGCCCCCCCCACTGTGGCTGCAACTGTCGCACCCTTAGACGCCGCGTCGCCCGTTTAGAGGGCGAGATGCGCCAGATGCGTGTCCTCCTCGAGTCCCGCCCCACCAGTTAGTCCCTGTCATCCTGTTCTGCCCCTTTTTTAATTCTTGTTCTTAACTCGTTTGGGCGTTACAGACTTTTTTCTATTATGGACAGTGGTTGGGGTTAGGGAGGGGGGTGGGTCAGCTTTTGTGGGTTTAGTTTATTTTTGTTAGGGTAAATTAAATATATTTTTCTATGTTACATCCAATGTTGTTAATGTTTTGTAGGTGGGGTAACTGTTTAACATCACACTGTTTCCTTGCTGGTGCATGGCCGCCCATAGCCTGTGTTTTATTTCAATAATTGGCTGACTGTATAAGACACAAACAGATAGATGAGAGACACACCTCACTCATTGACTGGTCCTTCTAGTACTTTCAGTCTGTCCTCTAGTCTATGCATTATTTGTACTGGTGTGTGAAAACGAAATCATTGACATGTCCATTATTAATTCTGCCTCCCCCAAACTTGTCTCTTACCGGTGCTTGATGTTTATGTCCAACTGTGTCACAGCACTGGCTGGATGGTGAAGATGGTTTCCTTTTTCATACTTGCCATGATTGGGGTGGTGGTGGTGGTGGTAGTATAGTAGTAGTAGTAGTAGACACTGGCAGGGCGGCAGCATTTACAAAAAAAGAAAAGGAGACAGTCAATCGCCTTTGAGAGACTGTTAGAGGAGTAGTTGAATAAAGTACAGTACAGAACTTACCGAGCAACAATAATATGCTCAAATATTTGTCAAAAAAACTGAATGGTGGTTAGGATGATAGCCTACTAGACAGAGTTACAAACTATAGTTGTGTCGAGTCACTTGACTATGCCTACAGTCTAACAGTTAGTGCTGTATATGAGGAATGACAACAAACAAATCCAATCAATGCCGGCAATTCATGCTGAGGTATATGTTCCTTTGTTAAATAAAATAGACTCTGAAATATCCTACTTATGGGTGGCCAAGCAGAAGAAGATCATCGCTCTGCCTTGAAATTGAAGTAGTGTTTGTTTCACCACATCCGCCCCAGCAAGTGTGTGATTAAGTATTGGTGTACATTTAATTTAGTTACACCTCGACAATAAGTCACACAGCCCGGGGGCAGAGGGTTAGGGTTTGTTGAATGGATGGGAAGGGGGTTTTTGGGAAAGGTTTGACATAGAAAAACAGTATGCATACATAGACAAACAAACGACAATCATTGAAGACTACCATATCCATATGTTAAGGGAGAAAAAGGCAATGCATGCATGATGATGAGAGACCTGGATTACATACACTTCTAGTTCTTGTTCTGTTGTTCCGGCCTTAATACTTTAACACATAGCAAATAGTAATTTTAAATATTGTTAGGGAAGAAACGTAAATACAGAGCAAACCTAATGATGATAACAACTCCAAAAACTCACTGTTGTAAAGATTGTATACAAGATATTAATCAAATTATTTAAAAGAAGATAAAAGTGGATACTATTACCGTCTTATCCCGTTCAAAAATGTGGACTGGATTTGCATCTCGGCATTCCTCTTGCTCCTCTCGTCCATCAATCTTGGGTGTGTCGCCTCGCCACTGCCCGGCTGGAAAAAAAAAGGTGATGGATTGGTAAGGTAATTAATATGCATTGTAATGTCTTACAAAGTTTAGGGCAAGGCCCGGCCTGTAATTGTAGAGTGAAAACCAAAGGGGATATTGAGAAAGAAAGTTAAAACAAATGCACAAGTTATGGTGTAGTGCAACAAGAACACTTTCCGAGGTGGCATGTATGCATCATCTCTACTCTAGTCTGTTTCCAGCATTGACCTTCAACAGTAACAGGAGAGAGCAGGCCCACAGTGCTTAGCATTAGCACATCCTACGTTAACACTTTAGAGTCCTTTTTTTTTCTCTCAAAGAGTTGGACAAACGCAAAGCACATTATCCATTCCAAACATAGCATTTTACAGTTTAAGTTAGTAAAATCAATGCACTGCAGTCATCCCACCGCTACACTCTATCCAACTTCTACACAGACATTTGGGTCTGCTGTGGTTGTTGTTGACGTGTTTACCTTTAGGCTTTTCCGTTTTATGCCACTCCTGAAACATCCTCCTGACTTCATCATCATCTCTGATACTTTTACTGACTGACTCTGAAGATCGGCCTGCAGTATAAGTAAAACTTTTATGACACAACAAGAGTAGAAATATAAATATTACTGACTTGAGTCATTCTTTATTGTGTACAGAAAGATAGATTACTACTAGTACACTTAGACATCACTTGGTGCACAACAAACAAACAACGCAAACACAAAGACCAATAGCTCAGAGTCAGGTGTCCAATGCATGCCATTAATTGTCATCATTCATTACCTGTTCCTTCTCATCTTAAGTTAACGGGCCATCTCTTTCGCCATCATCATGATGGACGGTGCTGTTGTGTCACAGTCATTTGCATTGCGCAGATTGAGTGAGTCCCCTTCCTGTATTGAATTAAAAGCAATGTATCACCAAGATGCAGGAGAAGTACAAATTTCTTATTTGCAAGAAGGGGAAAATTAGTGTGTTCTGTAGAAAGTTGATTAGAGGCAGTGCACAATTACATAAATTCATGCGCAACGAACACAACAAAATCTACATCATTCAGTCTGTGACTCTGCGGCCAATGCATGGCATCAATCATTACCTGTTCCTTCCCATCTTAAGTTAACGGGCCGTCTATTTCGCCATCATCATCATGGACGATGCTGTTGTGTCACAGTCATACGCATTGCGCAGATTGAGTGAGTCCCCTTCCTGCATTGAATTAAAAGCAATGTATCACCAAGATGCAGGAGAAGTACAAATTTCTTATTTGCAAGAAGGGGAAAATTAGTGTGTTCTGTAGAAAGTTGATTAGTGGCAGTGCACAATTACATAAATTCATGCGCAACAAACACAACAAAATCTACATCATTCAGTCTGCGACTCTGCGGCCAATGCATGGCATCAATCATTACCTGTTCCCTCTTATTTTCA
The DNA here is from genome assembly GCF_964204655.1 of Triturus cristatus. NCBI lineage: Eukaryota > Metazoa > Chordata > Amphibia > Caudata > Salamandridae > Triturus > Triturus cristatus. The sequence continues at coordinate 214,321,048 of NC_140585.1, read as the reverse complement.
GTTAATGGCCAGTCTCTCTCGGCTCTGAAAGGAGGATAGCTATAGTAGTCATCTGATTCATGGTCCACTTGTTTTGGAAAGACGAGGAAAGTTTGAATTTGTTGTTACCATCATCCAATCATCATTCATGAGGGAAATGAATTGAGCAGGAGATTCAGTATGATCGAGCGGAGGAGCTGGATTCGGAGGACTGTACTGTCAAATGGCAGACACCTGAAACTTGTATCTTAAATTAGAAGAGTAGAAGACGGTGATAATGGATTTGTTGCGATTCACAAGTTTATAACCGGAACGACAGACACATAAACAAAGGGGGAAAAAAGGGAGGAAGACAGTAAGTGCGAGCCTAATTGTCAGGGAAGTATAGCTCGTCCTCAAACTCTGGGGGTTCTTCCAGTAGTAGGTAATCATCTGACACAATTCTTCCGTCACCTGAGCCGCTGTCCTCATCTTCCTCTGTTGATTCATGTATTGTGTAATTCGGTGGTATGAAGTGCTGATTCATTTTGATCATTGTTAACCTCTCCATGTTTTTTGGAGATAGACTGGTCCTTCTCAATGTTACAATGGAACCAGCAGCACTGAAAACACGTTCGGAAGAGACACTTGCAACAGGGCAAGCCAGATAGCTTATCGCCAGCCTGCTGAGCTGTGGCCATTCAGACCTTTTCCTATACCAATACTGCAATGGGTTTTGACCAACGTACACCTCTGTTGGGTCGTCTAGATAGGCCTGGACCATCCGCTCAATGTTCAGGGTTGCTGCTGGTAAGCTTTTGTGCTGTTTTTTCTGTGCATCAGCACTGTGCTTACAAAGGCCCATCTTTACATACCAATCCTGTAATGATTGTACTCAGCCTAATGATCCAGTTATTGTTTCTGTAGTCGATAGTGATGGTGAGTGTTGTGATTGTGACTCTGAGCCAACCGCACTGCCCTCAGCCGACGAAGTTGCACTTGATTCTGCATGGCCTGCTTCAGTATCAGTACTTGTTGTGGGTTGATGTGGCGGGCTTTTAATTAGCAGCCCTTCGTTTTCAAACTTAATGGCTGCTTCAGCTATACAATTTTTGTAGCGGGCAACATCATTGTCGGAAAAAGCAAGGAATGTCTTCACTAGTCCTAATATTGCACGTGGATCCAGAATTGTGGCACAAATGTAATGTTCTTGTGACAACATTTTATTTTGTATCCTTACATTTTCAGTTAAGCGCCTGGATAAGCTCTCCACCAAGTCATGGGCTTGCCTTCAGCTCATGCTCTAGCATTTGCAACAATGGGATAGCTTGGCCCATTGTACAGTCCTCCTTGCTGACTTCACGTGTGAAGACCTCAAAAGGAGACAGCATCTCAGTCAGGCATTTAATTAGGGTCCATTGCTTCCTCTGAAGGGTCATGCCTTTAACACTAGCAGCATCCCTGCTTCTGTACCAGACATATTCATGGAGTGACCTGTGCTGTTCGTACAGACGATCAAGCATGTAATACGTTGAGTTCCAACGTGTTGCCACCTCCTGGATGAGTGCCTTGACTGGCATCCTAAATTCACGTTGGATGATCCTCAGCTGCTTCCGAGCTTTAAAAGAATGGCTGAAATGAGTGCATATTCTTCGGCAGATGGCCAGTAAATTGCTGACTATGGGTTCTTTTTTCAGAAAGTCTTGCACTATAATGTTTATGCAGTGTGCCAAACACGGAACCCTGAAATAGGAACCAAGTTCCATGGCCTTAAGTACATTACTGCCATTGTCTGTGGCAACAAAACCAATACCAAGCCCTCTGGGCCGCAGCCATTCCAAAACCTTGGTGCAAAACTCTTCTAAAATGATTTCAGCCGTATGAGATTTCTCCATGGCGAACATGGCTACAGTTGCATGTTTCCGAGTACCTTCAAAAATCGCAGCTCTGTCAACAACACCTCGTGCAGATAGTTTATCTCTAACCCCCACAAAAGAGATCCAGTGTGCAGTGATGCACATGTAATCTGTGGCTTGGCAACTGCTCCACATGTCTGTTGTCAGGTGAATATTGTGCACAACACTCTGCTGCAAACCTTGACCAACCAATTCCAGCACATCATGATGTAGTGCCGGAATAGCAATTCTTGCGAAATAGGACCGGCGGGGAACTTTCCATTTCGGGCAGATGGCAGACACAAATTCAAGGATACCCACCCCTTCCACAAATGAAAAAGGAAGAAGGTCCAGCGCTAACATTTTAGCCAGCTTCGCATTGGTCAATCGTGCCGTTGGGTGGTTGCATTGGAACTGCCCCTCCAACCTAAACATGTCTCAATGGTAGGCTGGCTTACTTTCCTTAGTGGTGTTGTTTTCATTAACCCACTACGGCTCAACAACACAGATTGTCTCATTGAGGTACTCGCCGGTCGCCTTGGTGTCTCACCCAGACTCTGAGTATGGCTCTTACTGCAGTGCCACTCTGATGTTACTGAGGAGGATGTGGGCGTTACCACTGCACGACTGGGGACAGGGCTAGAAATGCCTCCCTCTTTTTCACCTGCCACCACAATAATATCGCACCCTGATTCATCCTGACCAATTGCAATGGGTTGAGTTTTTCTACTTACTTTTAACTTAAGTAGGTGAACCTCCCGCACGATACTGTGGTGTATTTTTAGATGACTTGCTTGTCCTCCGGTACCATAGTTTGTACCAAGCTTACCACGCCGAACACCTTGCCGACAAATTGAGCATATAGCAACGTTCTCCTCCTTGGCGCTAACAGAAAAGAAGTCCCAAACTGGGGAGGAGAACTTTCTGGCACTGCTGGATGTGCCACTTTCAACACCAGATGAACTTGAGGGGGTGCTTGAAAATATGTGACCCTGTGCACCTACACTGTGACTTTTACTACTGAGATGGTTGAGCTGGATGTAGGTCCCTGCCGGGCCTTGGAAAATATGGCAGCTGGAGGTAGTGGTGGTGTAACCTGTGTTGGTGAGATCCGTGCTACATCCCGCTCAGTAGCAGCCTTTCTGGATAGGGTGAGAATGTCGGTCTCCAATCCCTTTGGGGCGGGAGTAATGTGCGTGATGACTGGCTCGTCTTCATCAACATCATCACCCCCCTCTTCTACATCTACCTCCATAACTCTAAGTTTTTCTGGGACCTTCCTTTTCAGAAGCATTGTCTTGTGGCGTATATCACTCTCAGACCGAGCTGGTGGGACCCAAGTGTCATCACGATCATCAGAAGCGGGGCTTGAAGAAGAAGATGATGGACTAAGCCTCCTTTTCCTTGCTGGTGGTCTGGAAGACAATAGATCTTCTGACACAGTGGTTTGACTTTGCTCCACTTTGTCTGCAGGAAACTCGATTTCCTGAAATGCCCCTACGTCAGGAGCAACAAATACTATGGTGGGCTGTTGCGGCGGCTGCTGCTGTTCTTGTTGCGGTGGCTGCTGCTGTTCTTGTTGCGGCGGCTGCTGCTGTTCTAGTTGCGGCGGCTGCTGCTGTTCTTGTTGCGGCGGCTGCTGCTGTTTTTATTGTGGCGGCTGCTGCTTTTCTTGTTCCGGCGGCTGCTGCTGTTTTTGTTGCGGCGGCTGCTGCTGTTCTTGTTGCGGCGGCTTGACACTGATCTGCTGAGTTTGCGCCTGCGTTGAACTTGATTATGTACTACTTTGTGGTAATGACATTTCTTCAACATCGCTGCTCGTTAGTAGACTGGCTACCTCTGTGACACTAAAGCCCTTGGGCCTAGGTTGGTGGGGTTGGACCGCTGTGCTGCTCCCAGCTTGGTTCCCAGACAACGCTTTGGTGCCAAAAAAAACATTGGCCGGCACACCACCAGTCGTGGTTAATGGCACTTCCTTTTTCTGTTCCTTCTTCTCACCGGCAACTTTCTTGGTACTGGACCTGGTACCTTTCTTTGGGGCCATCTTCTTCAGATGTCAGGCAGGATGCAGATGCACAACAAGTTCTGGTCACACGTGGACGTGATGCGCAGCAGGACTTCTGTCTGGCTGGCAGTACAACGGGTAGCCGGGTGATGCTGATGACACCGCCTACTGTCTTTTGTGAACCTAAAACCAAATAAGACAGGAGAAGAACATCAGTGAAATGTTGCATTTGTTGTTGTGGTTCAGTTACTTAGTACTGTACTAGTGCAAACAAAAGATAGTCTAGCCATTTATGACTTTTTTTTAACTAGAGCTATGTTATACTACTGTGTACCGCCACATACTACACTCTAAGGAAGGATAGGAAAGTTAATAATAACCACCAAAATAAAAATGTAATGAAAGTGGGGTGGACCATTAAATTATTTGAGCATCTCAGCATCCATGGAGCTGCTGCTGGCAAAGGGGGTGGATGGATGGAAGCAGTAAGCCAAATAGCCAATAGGAAAACCATGCAGGCCTATGGCAAAATCAGGACACTAATAACTCACAGTCCAAACACCAAAAAAGGCCACCACCCACATGGACACTCACAAATCACAAACAAGCCGGGGGCCTGGGAAACACCAGGAGCTGACAAAAGGTCTATAAAAGCCAGGTGAAGGATGCATGCTAAAGCACACTGCTCTGCCTTTTTAATGCAACAAAATGGAAATACGAACATTCACAGGCCCCAAGAAGGTCTGCAGGGTGCATGCATTGCACACCAACACACCAGACACATACAACAAAAGCATGTCTTTAAGACAACCAACATCAGAATGGCCACCCCAAAAAACACACTTCCCCAACTCAATCCAATGCCATCCATGCCCTAAATGATGTCTAAATTCAACAGATCACACAGAAAACACTGGTTTAATAAAGCTGTGGCTACCTGCTCTGATCCTGGTGGATGAAAAAGCAGGCCTGTTGGCAGACAAGGCCAGGCAAGCTTGCAGGCCTAGGCTTCAAAATGGCCACCAGCCACATGGCCAGGCCCAACAACATCACAAAGGCCACCCCCAAAAAACACACTTCCCCAACTCAATCCAATGCCATCCATGCCCTAAATGATGTCTAAATTCAACAGATCACACAGAAAACACTGGATTAATAAAGCTGTGGCTACCTGCTCTGATCCTGGTGGATGAAAAAGCAGGCCTGTTGGCAGACAAGGCCAGGCAAGCTTGCAGGCCTAGGCTTCAAAATGGCCACCAGCCACATGGCCAGGCCCAACAACATCACAAAGGCCACCCCCAAAAAACACACTTCCCCAACTCAATCCAATGCCATCCATGCCCTAAATGATGTCTAAATTCAACAGATCACACAGAAAACACTGGATTAATAAAGCTGTGGCTACCTGCTCTGATCCTGGTGGATGAAAAAGCAGGCCTGTTGGCAGACAAGGCCAGGCAAGCTTGCAGGCCTAGGCTTCAAAATGGCCACCAGCCACATGGCCAGGCCCAACAACATCACAAAGGCCACCCCCAAAAAACACACTTCCCCAACTCAATCCAATGCCATCCATGCCCTAAATGATTTCTAAATTCAACAGATCACACAGAAAACACTGGATTAATAAAGCTGTGGCTACCTGCTCTGATCCTGGTGGATGAAAAAGCAGGCCTGTTGGCAGACAAGGCCAGGCAAGCTTGCAGGCCTAGGCTTCAAAATGGCCACCAGCCACATGGCCAGGACCAACAACATCACAAAGGCCACCCCCAAAAAACACACTTCCCCAACTCAATCCAATGCCATCCATGCCCTAAATGATGTCTAAATTCAACAGATCACACAGAAAACACTGGATTAATAAAGCTGTGGCTACCTGCTCTGATCCTGGTGGATGAAAAAGCAGGCCTGTTGGCAGACAAGGCCAGGCATGCTTGCAGGCCTAGGCTTCAAAATGGCCACCAGCCACATGGCCAGGCCCAACAACATCACAAAGGCCACCCCCAAAAAAACACACTTCCCCAACTCAATCCAATGCCATCCATGCCCTAAATGATGTCTAAATTCAACAGATCACACAGAAAACACTGGATTAATAAAGCTGTGGCTACCTGCTCTGATCCTGGTGGATGAAAAAGCAGGCCTGTTGGCAGACAAGGCCAGGCAAGCTTGCAGGCCTAGGCTTCAAAATGGCCACCAGCCACATGGCCAGGCCCAACAACATCACAAAGGCCACCCCCAAAAAACACACTTCTCCAACTCAATCCAATGCCATCCATGCCCTAAATGTGCTTGAAAATGAAATACATTCAAAAAACAACAAAAGGAACAATTGCTTCATCATGCACACACCCATGAGGCCATGCCCATGGCTAGCTCGGGCCTACTACTACTACCCACAAAATGTAAAGAAAAAAAAAAGGAATGATGATAATTATCAAAAATAAATTGTAGTTACAACAACTGCAATGCCCACAATCAAACAGACACAACAACCACTTACTTGTAAAATATCCTATTCCAAAAATCCGCAAATCCAATTGCAATGATGCAGCAGACAAAAAGAGTGATCTTTCCAGCTCCAAATCCAAAGGCAGAATGAGCAGGAGATGGACAAAGCACTGGGAGGAGCCTGCTGGACAGGAACAGGAAGTTGGAGATTCTGTGTCACTTCCTCCCTCTCTCCACCTTTTAAAAAAAGGACGCCTTGCACAAAAAAGGACAGCCAAATGTCAATGTAAGGTGTGGTTTTCATCCAAAATCAGCATTTGCAGAAGGTTTCATGCTGCTAGAGCTGATATTCTTCTCCAATTGAAAATTTTACATATTCGAGTTCTCGAGCTTCACATTACTTCCGCCGGCGTGCCGAAAATGACATGATCGCGTTCTCTTTGTCCCTGTCGCGTTGGATATGACGTGTTCGGGGTCGCTTTCTCCTGTTCACGTTCGATTAGACGTGCCCGCGTCCTCACCGTCTCGCTCGCGATGTAAAATGACGTGTCCGAGATCTCAATCTTCTCATACTCGCGCGGTGCATGATCGCAAATAGAAAGACGTGATCGCGTGACAAATGACGTGATCGCGCGACAAATGATGTTAATGCGGCCGCGAACTGTCGCGAGGCAGCGCAAAATGGCTACCAACAATCCAACATCTCGTGGAAAACGCGACCGGGTCGGGAAAACTTGTCGGCGAACGCGGGGATTCAGGTAAGGCGATCGCGCGCACGCGAGAATGTATTATTTTACAGCGCGAGCAAGAAACAAATTATCGCTAAGCTGCGGAATGTGGAAATTTTGACATTTTCGCGCTTTCCGCGGAACACGAAAATGCCAAAATATCGCAATTTCTGCGAACGGAACAGAATTTTGGCCCAGGCCTAGTAAAAATTACTATTCCAACTCCAGAGAGTGGAACAGTAGGGAAAGTATTGGATATCGTAGGGATAAAAATTATAAATACCATTAAATAAAAATTAATATTACTTAATTATAATGTAAATACTTCCAACACTATTCCCCTCTAAACCCACAACACACTCCACATAAAAAATAACACAATTAATGTAATTAGTAATTAATTAATTATAATTACTTACTTCCACCCTATTCCTCTATAAACACACAAACCACCCCGCAATTATTTTACACAATTAATATAATTCTCAATCAATATATTATTAATAATTAATTACCAATTAATAATACATTAATTATTAATACCAATATATAAAAAATAATAATGAATTAATTATAATAAATTACTTCCCACCCTATTTCCCTATTAACCCACAACCTGCTCCGTAAAAATATTTACACTAATAATATAGTTATTTATGAATCAATTAATAATAATGAATTAATGATTCATAATTAATAAAAAAAAACATTATCAATACCAATAAATAAATAAAACAAAATACTTAATTATAATGTAATTACTTCCCACCCTATTCCCCTATAAACCCACAACCCACTACAGAACTAAAACGCAAAATTTAATTTAAAAGAATTAATAATTTCAAACAAAATATTAATTAATTTACTATAATTAAATTACTTCCCACCCTATTCCGCTATAAACCCACAACCGCTACAATACTAAAATGCTAAATTAACTTAAAAAAAAATTAATAACTTCTAAACATTTAATACATATATTTAAAAATAAATAAAAAACGAACAAAAAATGTTAAACATATACATATAAAATACTTACTAAAATACATAACACTAATATAAATGTCGATATTATTGACATCTATATTATTGCAAACAATATTACTTACTTCGATATTAATAAAAATGATATTACTTGCCTTAAGGTCGATATTCTGGTCGATATTCTGGTCACCGATAATCCTCACCGATATTCTTGCTGTCGATATTCTGTCCCTCCGATACTTAAAACTCGATAAAAATGTAGGTCGATATTTTGACTGTGTACCAGAAAGATAACTTAGGGTGGTAACTGAACATTGTGATTGAGAAGGCTGGAATCCAAATACATTATTGATCTACAGACTAGGGAGTCGATTACGATGGCGGGCGGACAAAGTCCGCCCGCCATCGCATTGGCAAAAGGGACCGCCCGCAATAGGTGCGGCGGTCATGCAATAACAATTACGATGCGCACGCCACACTGGTGGGCTCATCCCATATTTTTACATTGCGGCGGGCGGTGCTGCAAGCAGCACCCGCCGCGATGTCAAAATACATGTTGTGCATTTGAATGTACAACGAGACAAGCACCCTCTGGTGCCTGCCACTTTGTACATGCAAATGCAGGGGGGTACCATAGGTACCCCCCACGTGCTGCCCCCCACGCCCCCGGGGCTGCAACAGGCCGCCAAAGGCATTCACCGCCTGTCTTTTTGCAGCAGGATCTTCGCCTAAAATGCCAGGCATTGTAATGCCCCGGCGGTGCCTGCATGGCACCGCTGGCATTGTCCCATTGTACCGTGTCCCACAAGGCGGGCGGAAAAGGACCTCCTTGCGGGACCACGGTGGACGGTCTTAAATAAATTACAACAGTGCCTATATCTGGAGGATTCATGTCGTCTCTGTTCGCCTCATAGTCTGTGGAAGTGCGGAGACTTAGTTTGTTTTTGGTGTATATATATACTGGGATTCTTTTCTGGCTGAATATGTAAATCTTTTACACATTAACTATAATTTCAACAATATGGTGCCGATTCCGATCGGGTAAAATTATTTCCCGTACAACTCGTATCCGTAGTTTTTTATGTACGAGTCGTACAAGTCCCGTACAATCGGCGAAGTACGATTCGTACCGTAAAAATACATACGGATTGCATTGGGAAAAGTCTACGAAACGTCCCCGGACAGTTTTACATACGAGTCATAAAACTGAAGTCTGAGCGCACAAGTCCGAACCGTACCAGCGCCTCGCATACATAAGCGTATGAAAAACGTCCCGTATGGAGCAAACTTTGTACGACCCCTACCCCGGGTACACTTGGGCCGGGGGTACGAGTCGTACGGCCCCCCAACCCACCCGCGCATGTTCGCGCCGTACCCCCCACCCCAGCACCCACGTATGTACGCGCCGTACACCAGCACCCACGTATGTATGCGCCGTACCCCCCCACCCCAGCACCCGCGCATGTACGTGCCGTACCCCAGCACACGCGTATGTAAGTGCCGTACCCCCCACCCCAGCACCCACGTGTGTATGCCCCATACCCCCACCCCAGCACCCGCGTATGTACACGCCGTACCCCAGCACCTGCGTATGTATGTGCCATACCCCCTACCCCAGCACCCGTGCATGTACGCGCCGTACCCCAGCACCCGCGTATGTATGCGCCGTATCCCCCCCACCCCAGCACCCGCGCATGTACGTGCCGTACCCCAGCACACACGTATGTAAGCGCCGTACCTCCCACCCCAGCACCTGCATATGTACGCCCCATACTCCCTACCCCAGCACCCGCGTATGTATGCGCCGTACCCCAGCACCCGTGTATGTACACGCCATACACCCCACCCAAGCACCCGCGCATGTACGCGCCGTACCCCAGCACACGCGTATGTAAGCGCCGTACCCCTCACCCCAGCACCCGCGTATGTACGCCCCGTACCCCCACCCCAGCCCTGTACTTGGACACACCGGACCCCAACACCGTACCCCAGCATCACGTATGTACGAATTGTACAACACCATTGCATATGTGATCACTGTACAACAACATAGCTATGGACGCACCTTACATACGCAAAAATGACTCGCACTGAACCAGGACACTGTAAAACAGCCCAAGGAGGGTCAATTCGACTCGCACAACACCACAAAACACGTCTACAGGACAAAAAACAACTAAAAGACTGACCTGGCACATCCAAACAGGCAAACAGAGGCCCAAACTCACAACCACCTCTTATAACACACCCACCAAAAGTTCAAACCCAGCCACACCCACAAATGGACCAATAAAAAGGGCCCACAATCACAAACCATGAGCCTTTGCAACAGACCCACTGCTGACAGACATCACACACAAACAACTGCACCCATAAACCTTAACTTACACACCTTCACACAACCTCCTTCACACAGACCCCCCTCTACACATACACACACACCTATACATTCACACCCACACACCCACAACCATCCACACCCACACCATGCTCACAGACAAGAATCCAAAGTTCACAATTGAGGAGCTGGACATCCTTGTCAACTAAGTCATCAGAGTCGAGCCAAAGCTCTTTGGAACATTGGTCAGACAGACCAGCATATCCCCAAAAACTAGCCTGTGGCAGAGGATCGGGTGAATGCTGTTGCGCCCATCAGAAGGACCAGGAATGAATGTCAAGCCAGGTGGTACGATCTGCGGAGGGCAGTCAAGCGCAAAATGAATGAGGACTACGCCCAGAGTAACATCACAGGAGGTGGGCTTCCCCGCAGACCGGTACATTACCATCCCTGGGAGGAGAAGGTGATGGCCCTGCTTCCGCCGGTGGGAGTACACAGAGTCGAAGGAGTTTGAGAGCCTGGTGAGTACACAAACAACTTATGTAACATGGGGGGAATGACATCCACACCCCAACTACAACAAATGCACTCACCTACCCCCAAGCCCTCACCTGACACAACCACACTCTAAACAACGCTCATGCCACTAACATGAGTATGCCCCATTCACAAAGCAAGGCCATGCCATGTCCCAGCCTACACAAACCACAAACCCAAGACAGGATGTCCGGGATGCTGGGAGGGTGGGGATCACTAAACATATTGTACAACTCAGAAACAGACACCATTGCGCTCAGCCCATATGGCCCAGGTACATACCCATGCACCATGCGCAATGCACAGGGACTGGCAAAGGTAGCTGACACTTGGCCCTGCTGTAGGCAGCACAAGTCCCTCCTGTGACAACTGCAAACTCTAACACAAACACAACAAGCTCAGAAATCTAGGACAGGAACTCACACTCACTGACATGGCAGCATGCGCCATGGTGGGACAGATACATCACCTGGGAGACCCACTGCCAAATCACACCACACCCACCAGCAGGCACCGTCAATCAATCAACAATCGATCAGGGTACTTGTAAGGCGCGCTACTTACCTGTGAGGGTCTCAAGGCGCTGAGGGGGGGGGTTCCACCACTGCTCGAATAGCCAGGTCTTGAGGAGTCTCCTGAAGGCAAGTAGGTCTTGGGTCAGTCGTAGGTGGGTTGGGAGGGTCTTCCAGGTCTTGGTGGCGAGGTTGGAGAAGGATCTGCTGCAGGCGGGCGTACGTTGGATGCGGGGGACAGCTGCGAGGGCGAGGATGCCGGAGCGGAGCTGGCGGGTGGGGGTGTAGAAGCTGAGTCTGATGTGCAGGTAGGCTTGTCCGGCGGTGTGGAGTGCCTTGTGTGCGTGGGTGAGGAGCTTACAGGTGATCCTCTTGTCGATGTGGAGCCAGGCAGGTCTCTCAGGAGGGGGGTGATGTGGCTGTGGCGGGGGGCGTTGACGATCAGTTGTGCTGAGGCGTTTCCGAAGCGTTGTAGCCGCCGTTGGTGTGTGGATGGGAGTCCTGCGTAGAGTCCAGTGGTGTAGTCCAGTCAGCTGCTGACGAGGGCCTGTGTCACTGTTCTACTTGTTTAGGTCGGGATCCACCAGTAGATCCGGCGGACCGTGCATAGGGTGTCGTAGCAGGAGGAGGAGATGCTGTTGACCTGCTTGGACATGGAGAGGGAGGATGCGAGGATCAATCCTAGGTTGCGTGCGTGTTTGGTGGGTGTCGGTGATGTCCCCAGAGCGATCGGCCACCAGGAGTCGTCCCAAGCTGAGGGTGTGGGTCCGAGGATGAGGACCTCCGTCTTGTCCGAGTTCTGTTTCAGATGGCCGCTCCGCATCCAGTCGGCGATGGCCCTCAGACCCTTATGGATGTTTGTCTTGGCGGTGTGAGGGTCCTTGGTGAGGGAGAGGATGAGCTGGGTGTCGTCGGCGTAGGAGATGTTTTTGAGGTTGTGGTGGCGGGCCACTTGTGTGAGGGGGCCATGTGGATGTTGAACAGCATCGGGCTGAGGGATGATCACTCACCCCTTACACAAGCACACACCCCCGGGGCAGCTAATGGAGTCACACACTCTCACAATGGACATGTGACACAACAAGATCAAGCCACAGCCAAAAAAGCATCCAAGGCAAAATGCGACATGTCAAAGACCCTGGAAAACATTTCAATCAGTCCCCTGCAACATACCCATCCACAAGTGAACATTGATGTGAATGCTAGGCACATACAACTACTTGGAGGAACTGTGGCAACTAGAACATGTATGAAACATGGATGTCGCATGAAACAGCATTAACATTGTCTCTCTCTCACACACAGGGCAACGTCATGGATCTCCCCCCAACAATGGGGGGAACAATCACAGGCCCAGGCTTGGCAGGAAGATGATTCCACCAGCAGCGACGAGTCTCAGCACTCTGTGGATGACCCCAACCAACCTGGACCCTCTGGTGCCCAAGCCCCTGCACCACCTGCGTCAGGTACATCTGTGCCAACCACCACCCACATTCTTGCCACATCCCAGGAGACACCCAGGAGCCCTGCCCGCACAGAACAACTGAGCCAGTCTGACCTGGAGGGACAAGGTTCTCCGGCCACCCAGGAGGAGGCAGACAACCCTGAAAATGCCATCCCTCAGGGGTCCCGTAGACCCGATGTGCCCACAACGGCAGGCCAGGCTCGTGTGGGCAGGGGTGGTGGGAGTGGAGGCAGGCGGAGGCGTGAACCTGACCAGCCAGCTGAGGAAACCGGTATGTCACACATACGCCACATCTTGGACACATACCGGCATGACACCAGGGGCATCAGCCAGGTAGTGGCGACCCTCAACGAGAATAAGAACCAGCAGGCCGAGCAACACGCCAGTCAACAACAACACCAAGGACGGGTGGAGGCAAGACTGGCTGAGCTCCTGGCGGTGAAAACAGACATAAGCCGTTCACTCCGTCGGATCGCCGACAACATGGCCAACCCTCCCTGTGCCCCCAGGTGAAGACTACCACCAGCCCCAGGGAGGGAGGAGGAGGAGGAATCGTCCGACGGAGCGTCACAAACATCGTCAAGGCCTGCATCTGAGGGTCCCCCGAGGAAGGTGGGTTGTCCACGGAAAAGACCGTGAGAGGCAGCGGACCATCCACATCTCCCAGGTCACCTGGCCTGGCACCTGGCCCTCATGCGCAACAGCAGCACCTCATCCAATGACATTCTCGGCCACATGGACTTGCTGGTCACAGTCTGACCAATGATGACCAACACTGTGGTCTGGACTCTGATGACTCCAAATGACAAGGATCCCATCTCCCCCTGTGAACTTTGGATTCCATGCACACTGTATAGCACCTATTTGCCCGAACTAAACAGGCCCCCCACCGAGAATAAATCTTAATTTCTTCAATTAGATGTTGTATTCATTTTGCATGAGTACACAACCTACGTGTGGGGAAATGTCAAACTATGCCTGAGTGTTGAACTAACTCCAGCCAACCATTCCCTGGAATCTGAGTCTGGTACAGGACACACATGGGTCACAAATCACAATGTATCATACAATACAGACATGGAGCACAATACTCACCCGTGATGGCCTCAAGCTGCTGAGGGGGGGCATGCAATACTGTGCGGAGAGACCAATTGGGAAGAGTATCATGAAGGCGTAGAGGTCATGGATGTGGACAAGTTTCCCGGGAGTTAGGATGTACTTGCTCATAGAGGGCGGGGCAGTAGGTGATACGGCTGGTGTAGTGGGCCTGGGGGATGATCTGTCTTTCCTTGGAGTGGATCTATATGTGGATCAAGTGCATCATGCAGAGGGTGTTGCACCCTGAGGTACAGATGCTGGTGATTAGCATGGCAAATGTGAGTGACGAATCCATGACGCACACCATCTTGTGTGCGTGGGCACTGGGTGCATGTGCAGGGCTCTTGCGGGTGGGACACAAGCAATTGACCCAGCTGTAAGGGGACAATCCTCAGATGATTACCTCAGTCCTGTACAAGTCCAGCCTCAGGTGGCTGATGTTCAACCATTCATCAATGGATCTCATGCCTTCTTGAATGTTGGAACTGGCAATGGCTGCGTCTCTGGTGATGGTGAGGAGCACCTGGCTGTCAATGGCATACGAGCTGATGATGAGGTGCTGTGCGCATGTGATGCCGGAGAGGGGGACATGGACACATTGAAGATTGACACGCTGAGAGATGATACCTGGGCCATGTGCCAGATGATGCCACTATACTACATGCTGAAGGCTTGAGTCCCACTCCCATGGCCTTGCTGGTGTATGGAGCAGGTGGGGAGTAGGAGGGACATGACCTGGTTGGTGTGACAGGGCCTGGAAGGCAGGGCAGCGCTGTGTAGGCAGTTGGAGTTGCACACTCATCATGCAAAGGTGTCGTATGTGCGCCTAGGGTATGCCTGAGAGCAGGCGGTCGCTTTTCGGATGGACAATGCTTGGAGGGTGGCTGCAACATCAGACTGTAGTGTGATGTGGGTCATGCAAGGACATGAGGGTTGTGCAATGTGTACGTTGCATGCACTGACGGTCCAGCCTTTGGCACCGCGTGGCCGCAACAGTGGCACAGACAAGCTGATGACAGCCAAATGAATGGGTGGAGGGAGGAAGGGAGGAGCATCTTTGAGGTGTGTGTGTTGCCGAATCCGGAAACTTTGTGGGCCCTTGCTGCAGGGGCCGCAGCAGCAGGCGGCATGACCTGGAAACTATGCCACAAGTTGCACACAAAGACAAGGATGTCAGAAAGGACAACTGCAACAGGCGTATGTAAAGGAAGGAGTGTCCAGTTTCCCATGGCACACCCAGAGACAATGGATGCACAATCACCAAAGATGACTGACACAGGATCAGGAAACTGAAGGCTGAGCTGCGCACAGGATACACACCCTCAGCAGATGTTGATGGCCCGTTGTGGTCACCAACATGCCCAAATACATACACAACCATGGACATCATGCACAATAGAGATACTAATCCCTGAAGAACTGCATGCATGTTGCTAAACTACACATAGACTCATATGCACAATCTTTGACAACTATGCAGGAGATGCCGCATGCAAAGTGGCAAGAGACCTGCATTGACAGAGATGAGGCACCTTGGAGGGTGAGGAACACCTTTATTACTCAGGTTCACACCTAGGGAAATGCATCAATATGAACAGACTCACAGGTCATTTGGCTGAACATGTGGGACCTACACTGGACACCCCCTTCACAACACAGATGCTGTAAATCCATTGAACTGGCACACAAGTGAAGAGGGTGAGCCAAACACCCCCTGCTGCACAGGGAGGGGCTGCAATTCCCCATTGATCCTCTCATGGGGATGTCCCACACTATGTCCACCCGTAGCATCCCGTATGTTTCAGAGGGAAGTTGTACACACATTGATGCCTTCATCAGAATCCACAGTCCCATTACAGATGACTGTTACGAAGGGTGACTATCAATTCATGGGAGTCATGCAACATGTCATGTGCCCCATGGTGAGTCGACCTGTATGTATAGTAACACAACATGCACAGGAGCAGTGCCCACACATTCCAAAGACCTACCAACACCAAAATGCCTTGCAGCAATCCTTAACCAAAAAGACTTTTCACCATGTCCGTGCATGGGACGCTGATTCAGCACACGTTGCAATACTCATGAGGAATAGCGGGAGGCCAAGGATGACACGAGAACACAGCATGCGCAACTACCTGGGGATGACAGACACACAATAATTCAGGGCAAATATTGTCATCCGCATGCATGGTCATTTACTCTACAGGAATAAGTGTGTCACCATGCTATATTAAAATTGAGTGTCTAAGCTAAAATGTGTGGAAGGACATCATCACTCGAGTGACACATCTGAACACACCTCTAAGTCACTTAGCATACAGTCAGCTGGGCACACACATTGCAACACATGCCACACAAGGCTCCAAGCGTGCACACTCAGACCCAAGGACTCACCATTATGAGAAGAAGTTGCGTATGAGCTGACTCCGGATGTCGTCCTCCTCCTCCTCCTCATCCTCACTTGCCTCGTGACCAAGCCCTTCATCCTCCACGGGTGGATGTTCCTGCTCATCCAGATCCAGGATGAGTGGCACAGCCTTCTCCACTGCCATGTTGTGCAGCATGCAGCACACGAGGAAGATTTTGCAGACCTTCACCGGTGCATATGGGAGGGACCCGCCTGTCTTGTGAAGGCACCGGAATCGGCTCTTCAGGAGGCCAAACGTCCTTTCGATCACTCGCCTGGTCTGCCCATGTGCGTTGCTGTAACGGGGATCTGCAGCTGTTCTGGGGTTGCGGAGAGGCGTCATCAGCCATGGCATTTTGGGATAGCCAGAGTCCCCTACATGGAAACATCATGTAAAGAAGTCGGTCAGGAGATGCCGTAAGATACAAAGATAGCGCTAAACAAAGGACAAACAGAGTATACCCACCAACAAGACATGCTTGTTCGTTGTCCAGCCGCAGCATCATTTCTGGCACCCTGCTACGCCTCATGATGTAGGCATTGTGTGCTGACCCTGGAAATCAGCATGTTAGCAAGACACACCACAAGGGCATTTATAGAGTGGTAATGTTTACGGTTGCGATAGGCGACCTCCTGTGCCTGTGGTGGTACCAAAGCCACATGTGTCCCATCAATAGACCCAATTACATGGGGCATCCCTCCCAGGGCATAGAACTCACCCTTGACACCTGTCAACTGCTCACGAGTCGGAAAATGGATGAATTCATCCAGGTGCTCCAACATGGCTTCTAAAACATCATGCAGGACACGGCTGAACATGGTCTGTGACATGCCACCCACATCAGCTATGGTGAATTGAAACGTACCGGTGGCAAAAAAATGTAGGGCTGCCATCACCTTCATCTTGGGGGTCAGCGCAGTAGGATACCTGTGTCGCGGTTGGAGGTGTGATTCCAGCTTTGCTGTCAAGTTCTCAATCAACTGTTGCGAGAAGCAGTAACGTCTTATGCAGTCACGTTCCCTCATGGCACCCAAGTCTAGCATTGGTCGGGGGAGAGGCGATGCCCTGCAGAAAATTGGAAGGAACAACGAAGAGTGAGTACATAACAACATCAATGTCAATGAACTGAGCACATGCTCAACTGCTACTACACATCTGCTAAATACAGAGTCTGGTCTGTGCAATACATCCAGGACACGTATGCCAGCCAGGTGATACTCCTACGAAAAGCCAGCTACACCCATTGATTGTCAAGTTCTACATGACATGCCCCGAAATTAGCTGTGGGCCAGTGTAACTGAACAGCCAGAGAAATCACAGGAGTGACATACATCCACATATCTGCATTTGAAGGATGTCATCTCATACAGACAGCTGGCGGCAAGCTAGATGCACAGGTCACATGTCATTGAAAATGTACAGATCACACACATTGCGATGAAGGGGTACACGTGAAAAACGAAAACACAGACATGGATACTGCGCAGATATGTCCTCATGTGAAAAAATCATCTTCGAAGCATCCAGACAGACGTAACGTGTGAATCCACATGTGGCATGGTGTGCGTATATGTGTGCCATGCCCATCTACACACAGACACATGTTGGATGCAGCAACAGCAGATGCAGTTGACGGAACACCAACAGCAAGCTCATGGGAACACATGACACACACAGGACATAGTCACATCGGGGCACGCTGGTACTTAGATGTCAGGTGTTAGTGTCCCTGTCCCTGGCATCAGGGGACAGTTGCAGGTGTTGGTGACTGTGCCATACCAGTGACACGTTTGTACTACATGCACACATGTGCAAAGTGGGAAGGGGAAGTGTGCCACATACTGCCCCATCACACATGACATGTGTACACAGGTCATCACACATCTATTGTGCTAAAACATGAGGAGACATGTGCCATATCACTGCCTGACACACCTAGGCCCTGCACATGAAGGACTGCAATGACAATGACTTGATGTACAGCCGTGCACAAGTCTGACGCCTCCTTTCCTTTCGTGTGCGCCTCCTATCACCAGTGTAAGCTGTGAAACGCCTCGTACACACGCTCTGAGGGCGTGTGAACGGTCCGTATCATTATATTGGTGTTGTCACCGGAGTACGGGTGTGTGTACAGACCGTACACATGTACGTCTACTACCAGTGTGTACATGTACATGTACTACGGTCGTACACGTACGTGTACGACCAGTGTGTACACCTACATGTACACACTGGTTGTACACGTACGTGTATGACCGTACGACCGTAGTACACGTACGTGTACACACTCGTACACGTACGTGCACACACTGGTCGTACACATATGTGTACACATATGTGTACGACCGTAGTACACGTACGTGTACACACTGGTCGTACACCTATGTGTACGACCAGTGTGTACACCTACGTGTACGACCGTAGTACACGTACGTGTACACACTGGTCGTACATGTACGTGTCAAACGCACTGTGCAACTGGTGCTGTAGGGGTACGTGTGAAACACACCGTACCTGTGTGTGGATTGTTAAATTACATAGGGACACATGAGGGACAAGTATTAGGGCCTAAATGCATGCTGGTTGTCATGGATACCGAGTTTCCAGTTCAAATTTTTCCATCAGGTGGCCTGTAAAAGTCAGTTGGCAACTAAATACAATGTTGAAAAGTGGTTGTTGACTTCACATGATGCTCACATTTTGAACCATGCAAAGGCACTCACTGGTGTATGTTTAAAGGGATTGGAGGAAACGTAGGATGCAAATGAGTCTGACCAATCACTCTGTACTCCTGTAAATGAAACAGCCCAGCAAGGCAGATATAAGTCAGCCAGAACCCATGAGAGGGCACTTGCCTGCACAACCTTTCAGTCGACACCACTGCTGCTGCCTGTGCTTCCTCTGGCACCATGTCAAGGCCTGTGGAGAGGGCCCAGCCTTTCACACAAGAGGAGAATGAGGCATTGCTAAGTGTCATCCTCCCACAGTACCCCAGCCTGTATGGGAGACCAGGGGAGCAGGTGAGTGCTGACTCCACTACCTTTGACTGTGCACCTTTTTTATGACTGTCACTTCTGGCATTTTGTCCAGGTGTGACAGACATGCAATGTTGTTTAGAGTAGGTCCCAGGGGTGGAAATGGCTTATGTCTCTCATGCAGAGCATGATGTAGTTCATATGTGCACTCCTCACTTGTATTGTGCTTACTGTGACATTCACTGCATAGTGCATGGCACATTCAGCCTGCCCAATCCTTTGGGCCATTTTTGTTCTATAGTCCTGAGGTGATTCAGTGTCCCCCCCAGTGTGTCAGGTGACTGTACCCACAGATGTGTGTGAGTTGAGTAGAGCTGTGGTGAGAGTGGTGAGAGTGTACAAATGATGTGTACGACCCCTGGACATTGATGTGTGTCAATGTTCCTTGTCATGTGAGTGAGTGTCTATGTGGAATGTTGCACCACAGCTGCATGGAGGAGGCAACAGCTCCACCCATCTGATGTGAGAAGTAAGTCGTGCGGAGTGTCTGACTTGCTGAGCTAGCACCACACCTGTGACACCCCACAGGCAAGTGGCACATGTGCAGAGTGAGGTTTGTATCCGCTGTTGCCAATGGCAGGTGAATGATCTGTGCCTGTGTGTGTCTGTGTACTCTGCTGAGGTTGCGTCGGTGGCCTGGGGCATGTAACTGCTTGGAGGTGCTGTCCATCAGCCTGGTGTTGCATGTGATGCACAGTGTGTGCCATGATCAGGTTGTGTGTTGCACCCCTCATGCCACCTGTGTACTTTCAATGCCATGTAGTGCATTGGGGCTTCCACAGAGGCTAATGTCCCTATGACAAAGGTGCTATTTGTTGCCAGCATACTATGCCCTGTTCAACATATCAAAGATGTTCAAATGTGTGTCTCTGTGACATGGAGCAGGTGTAGTGATGTTGTCTCACTTTGTCATCCTCACAGGTAACTGCCTACGAGAAGGGGAAGATCTGGAAGCGGGCCGTCAGGGCCGTGAGATTGGTGGAGGGTCGCAGTCGGCGCCTAGCCCAAGTGAGGAAACTCTGGCAGGACATCCGGTGCTGGACCCGGAGGTTCGCCCGGGTCCAGCTGAAGGACTCACCTCCACGCAAGCACGGCGGGCGCCGACGCCTGACCCACCAGATGAAGCGTGTCCTGGCGGTGGTCTTCCCTGACTTGGATAGGCGGTTACAGGAGATGCAGCAGCAGGAAGGGGGTAGGTACATGTGTGTTTGTTGTGTGTCACCAGCTTTTGGAAGTGCTCAGTTGCCTGGATACACTGCGAGGGTTAATATGTGCAGTGCATATCCTGTTCCCCAAAGTCAACCGGTGCTGTTCTTCCTCCCTTCCCCTCCTTGACATGTGTTCCATGGTCTGTGTGTAATCACTATTGCACATGGTCATCTAGGCTGCCAGTTAATCCAAGTGCACATTGCTTTCTGCATCATGTGGGGGAGGGGGGTCTGAGACATGTGTTGTTACCTTGCCTGTGCCCTGTCCTGTTCAGTCATTTGGGGGTCCATATTAGTTGGCACTGATGCTGAGTCTCAACATAGGAGTGTGAGTTTTCAAATGAACAGACTTGCAGCATGCATGACCGATGTTGTGGCCTCAGACATGATGTGCATGAGTGGGAGATATGCATAGTTCCGGGACGGTTGCTCATGTTACAGTCAGATCATTCCAGGACTGTTAGACCTGGCACCTTGGCGTGAGTTTCCCTTACACTTTTTGCTGATGTGCCTCATTGTGTTTTGTTGGTGTTAGCTGCTCAGAGCACTGTGCCACTGCTGATCAGTGCCACAGTGCAAGTGCTCCCTTTGAAAAATGTATACATTGATTGGTGTCCATGATTGGTTCATTTGGTTTACTGTCAGCCCCTAGTAAAGTGCACCAGGAGTGCCAGGGCTTGTAAATACAAATACCGCTGGTGGGCCTGCAGCACTGGTTGTGCCACCCACAGAAGCGGCCTAGTAAAATATGTCTAGGGTCTGCCACTGCAGAACCTGCGCGCAGTCTGGTACTGTCGCGCTGACTGCGCAAGTGCACCCACTTGCCAGTCCCTAAACCTTACCTTAACTACATATTAGTCACCCCTCTGGTAGGCCCAAGGGCAGGGTGCATTGTAGGCATAAGGTAGGACATGCCCTGATGTGTGTGGAATGTCTTAATAGTGAATTACAGCCATTTTCGTTTTTCACTATTGAAGGCTACCTGCTCTCCATAGGCCAGAATGGGCTGCTGGAATTAATACACCCTGTAATCCCAGTGGACTCATAGAGCATGGTAGAAAATTATGTTTGGTATGCCTGAACTCAGAATAATAAAATACTTCTTTTAGTAAAGTTTATTTTAATATCCTGAGTTTGTAAATACTACTTTTAGAAAGTTAGTATTTACTGATCTGGCCATACAGTCCGCCTCTGCGCTGTGTGTGTGTGTGTTCTGCCTAGTAACAGGGAAGGAGCAGGGCTGGGGAATTCCAGGAGACAGGCTGGCTGCCAGGTGGTGGGTAGAGAGATTACACCAGGATGGGTGGGAGGAGTACACCTTGACTCTTGAATAGACCTGTGCTCTGCCAGCACAAAGCCGGCTCCGCCCCCTGTGGAGCGGCTGATGTCTCTGCCCTGCTGCTGAAAGGAAAGAGCAGAGTCACCACAACAAAGTGCTCCAGAACTGGACTGAGCCAGGCCCAGGCCCCCTGGCGCTAAAGAACAAAAGAATCACTGTATAAAAGCAAGGGCCTGGCTCCTAAGAAATCAGATCCTGTTTGCGCCAAGAAGAAACTCTGCCTGAAGGAGAAGGACCTGGAGAAGCTGAAGGAGGAATACTGTCTCTCTGCCTGAGAGACTGTTATGTTGTTATGTTATGTTAGGTGATATTTGTATAGCGCGCTGACACCAAAGGTTTCCTGGCGCTTAACCCAAAAAAAGTAATATTAGCAACAGAACAGAAGGTAACAGTGAGCAGGCTAACAAGGGGGAGGGAAAAGAGAAGTTTTTAGCAATTTCCTGCAGTGGGTGCCTGTCTGCTGGAAGGAGAAGGAAAGCCTGAAGAAAAAGACTTTAATTCAACTTGTGCTTTTACAAACAATCTCCAAGGGCTTGCGTGTGAACTTGCCCCCTGACCTGCGCCCCAGGAACAGTGGGCGCTACCACCCTGAAAGAAGAGGAGAAGTGCCGTGGGTAATTCCGCAAGCTGAACCCTGGGAACCTGTGCATCCCCTGACCTCACTGAGCAACGCGACTTCTGCTGCTGGCGTGGCTGCAAACAAAGTAAAGGCCTGACAGCCCGAGCACCGTGAACAGCTGCCCCCTCGAGCCGTAGCTCGCAAAGTAAGGAGGAGAGTCCTGCGTCTGAGCGCCGAGCCCCTGTGACCCCGCCGGGTTGTGGAGGCTCTTGTGAGGACCTGAAACGTGCCCTGGTTCGCCGTACCGGGACGAAGCTGACAGCGCGCTGCGCTGGGAAATCACCCCTGAGGCTGCCCTTCTGCCTCTGACCCTCCTTCGTGGCAACCTGCATCCTGCCCGAGCACCCCACGAAGCTCCGCCGTCCCCTGGACACTTGGGACGCCAGCGCGACGTGGGACACCCCTGGACTGGACCGCGAGGCCGCCACGAACCTTCCCGTGAAGCTGCAAGGTATTGTGCCCCTTTGCGCTAAAACGTACGGCCCGCACTGCCAGTTGTACGAGCCGTACCTGCCTTGACAGTATTGTGGGCTGGAGCGTACTGAGTTCGAACCGTACTGCCTTTGAAGATATTCACTGTACTATTTAAACCGTACTGCCTTTGAAACTAGTCACCGTACTGTTCAAACCGTACTGCCTTTGAAGATATTCACCGTACTGTTTGAACCGTACTGCCCTTGAAACTAGTCACTGTACTGTTTGAACCGTACTGTTTGCCCCTACGGCCTTTTAAAGACTCTGGGTTCGCACCGTACTGTTGCCCCGTACTGCCTTTTGAAGACTCTGGGTTCGCGTCGTACTGTTTGAGCCGTACTGCATTGAAAAGCATTGCCGGTGCTCACGCGAGAAGCGTGAGACTCGGCGTGAGACTCGGCAGGCGTACTCCGGCTCATGTGAGAATCGTGGGAAACGGCAAGGTACTGTCAAAATCTTGCCCAGAGCACCCCAAAGGCGCCACGAAGTGCGCAGAAGACCAAAAGAACTCCTTTTAAATAGAACTGTGCCATTTTGAAACCTGTGGACTGCCCTTAAGCATTTGAAAGTAACTGGATTGAGATTCGCTAGGAGAACTGTATTTATGCAACCTGCCTGAAAGAAAATTATATTTTGGATATAAATACAGCCTTGTGTCTTTGTGTGGTGGGGTGGTGATTATTGTGTGGGACAACTTGAACGCTTAACCTTATGCCCTCTGGAAATTTAGCCTGACTGCTCGCGCCACATTACCTAGAGGGTGAGCAGGGGTTATTTTTAAAGAGGTGATCCTTTGCCCTGACTTAGAGGAAAGGGTCCCTGCTTGTCGCAAGTGCATACCTGCGCCAACCAGAGACCCCGGATTCTAACATTGGTGGCAGCGGTGCGGATTTACGGATTTGCGTTCTTGGTGTCTGCGCAGTGTTTGCTGACCATTGCACAGTAGACAGTCCAGTAGCTTGAGCCACAGAACTTTGCAATTTAATTTCGCCTGCCAAGAAAAGATCCCTTGCATTGAAGCCATGCCGGGCTCAACCAGCACAGCATCTGAAGCCTCTGGGATGGAATTGGAATGGGATGCATCAAAACTGGACGACTACACAAAAAAGCAACTCAAGTACTTCTGCATGAAGTTCAAGGTTCCACATGCAGGATGCAAAAACAAACCAGATCTCTACAAGGCGCTGAGAGCCTGGATGGAATCAAGTGGTGCAGCTGGTGATGGGGTACCTGAAATTGTGCCAGTGGAGCCAGCAGAGAGCATCCACAGCTTTGGCAGAGACCTATCGCCAGGCGAGCTGGCAGACAGACAGGCCGCAAGAGAACAAGAAGTCACTTTGGCGAAATTGAAAATGGCTCTGGAAGAAAAGAAAATAGCTCTGGAAGAGAGAAAGGCTCTGATGGAGCACGACGCCAGAATGAGGGAACTGGCGATAAAAGAGAAAGAAGTGGAGAACACTCCCTCTGGTGGCAGCGCAACACCGGTGCAGGTAGAGTCAAGGGTGTACATCCCAAAAGATGTAGTTAAAGAGTTCTTCAGGAATGATGACATAGGGCAATGGTTCCGGGCCTATGAGGTAGCCATGTCTTCCCACCGGCTCCCTGAGAAAGACTGGGGAGCAGGGTTGTGGGGACGGTTCCTCAGTGAGGGGCGGGACACACTTTTAGATTTGCCCTTAGACATGCAGAATTCTTACCCCCACATGAAAGAAGCTTTAATGACCAGATATGGGCTAACTCCTGAAATGTATAGACAGAGGTTCAGGGGGTGTACCAAGATTGCGGGGGGTACGTATGTGGAGTATGTAACCTTTTTCTGCAGAGCACTGGATGGCTGGGTGAAGGGTAGCAAAGTTAATGATTACCAAGGTCTCTTTGATTTAATTGCGTGGGAGCACTTGTCGGTTAATTGTTTTCCTGAGCTACGCCAACACCTGATAGATTGCAAGCTGACTAACCCTAGGAAGCTTGCAGAGGAGGCGGACCG
Source organism: Triturus cristatus (assembly GCF_964204655.1). Lineage (NCBI taxonomy): Eukaryota > Metazoa > Chordata > Amphibia > Caudata > Salamandridae > Triturus > Triturus cristatus. Next base: position 214,296,007 of record NC_140585.1, on the reverse strand, counting down.
CTGGATCAGCACCAGGGTCCACAAGGGTCACGTGGGAGACTCCGCCAAGGGTGGGCAGGGTCCCCAGCAGAAGAGTGGGGGGGACAGGGGAAAACAGAAAGGGTTCCAAAAAGGCCCCCAAAGTAATACCCAAGGGAACCAGCAGAAAGGTTCTCAGCCTCCCCCACCCCTGAAGCAGACCGGGGCCCCGACAGGTAAACCTGTTCGCAAGGGGCCCCCTCAATGTTATAAATGTGGTGAGCTAGGTCACTTTGCCAGTGATTCTAAGTGTCGCCAGTATGTGAAACCAGCACCTACTGGTGCTCCACCCAGGCAAGTGGCTACAGTAGCCTTTGGGGAGGAGGTAGAAGTCCAAGGTGGGTGGGACCCCGTCCAGATGACCTTAGTCTCACTAGGAGACAGTGAGATGGTCCCCCAAGCCAACTTGCCCTCTAACACTAAGAAATATGGGCAAGTGGTGACCGTCAATGGGAAGAAGGTAGAGGCTCTTAGAGACACAGGAGCCAGCGTGACTGCAGTCCGGCAGCACCTGGTATCTCAAGAGCAGGTCGTACCCCATGCCTATTGTCGGGTTGTCAATGCTGACAACACGGAGAGTCATTGTCCAATGGCTCAAGTTCCCTTTGAGTGTGGGGGGGTCTCTGGTACTCTGCAAGTCGCTGTGAGAACTGCCATGCCTGTAGACTGTCTCCTAGGGAATGACTTGGAGAGCTCCCCTTGGGAAAAGGTGGAGAAAACAGCCCATCTGCGGATGGTGGGTTTACCTGATTGGGCGTGCGTGACCACCCGGTCAATGGCAGCCAGTAGGGGTGTTGAAGGGACCCTGGAGCCTGAGGGAGAGGCCCAGGAAACGGCCTTAGAGAGAGGGCAAGGGAGGCACGGGAAACCGGCTCCTGAAGTTCTCACGGCCCTGGAGGAAGCAGACCTTGAGGGGGATGCCCTGGAGCCTACCGGGGAACAGATAGCCGAACTGGGGGACCTGCCTGAGCTGACCCATTGGCAGCAAGAAGGAGGCCCCTCCAGGGAGGAATTCTGCAGGGAGCAGAAAGAATGCCCCTCTTTAGAGGGTATGCGGCAGCAGGCTGCAGCCCAGGCCAATGGTGATCAGTCCGGAACTCACTTGATCTACTGGGAGAACAACCTCCTGTACTCAGAGCCTAAGGTTGCTGAACCTGGGTCAGCCCGTGCGCTGGTGGTACCCCAGAAGTTCAGAACCTTCCTACTGGGGCTGGCTCACGACGTGCCATTAGCAGGGCATATGGGGCAGGACAAGACCTTTGAAAGGCTTGTCACCCACTTCTATTGGCCCCAAATGCGCAGGAGTTCTGATACTCACTGCAGGACATGCCAGACTTGCCAGGCAAGTGGCAAGAGTGGAAGGAAGCTGAAAGCTCCACTCCAACCTTTCCCTGTGGTCAGTATCCCATTCCAGCGAGTGGGGATTGACATTGTGGGGACACTGGACAACAAGACAGCCATGGGCAACAGGTTTATCCTAGTCTTGGTGGACCATGCCACCCGGTACCCTGAAGCCATCCCTCTGAGGACAGTGACGGCCCCCGTGGTGGGACGAGCACTGATGGGAATTTTCTCACGAGTAGGATTCCCTCTAGAGGTGGTGTCCGATAGGGGGACCAATTTCATATCGAAATATATGAAATCCCTTTGGCAAGAATGTGGTGTGACATACAAGTTCACCACCCCTTACCATCCACAAGGAAATGGGTTGGTTGAGCGATTCAACCGAACCCTAAAGGGCATGATCATGGGCCTTGAAGGACCAATGAGGCGTAAGTGGGACGTCCTCTTATCATGCCTTCTCTTTGCGTACCGTGAGGTGCCACAGAAGTCTCTGGGGTTCAGTCCCTTTGACCTTCAGTATGGCCACCCTGTACGTGGACCTCTGAGTCTGGTCAAGGAAGGCTGGGAGCAATCTCCCAGGAAACCTCCCCAGAATGTATTTAGTTACATGCTGGCCTTCAGGAACCAGACTAGGCGTTTCAGGCAACTTGCTGAGGCAAATCTGGAAGCCAGCCAGGAGGAAATGAAGCGGTGGTACGACCAGAATGCCACTCTGGTTCAGCTTCAACCTGGTCAAAAGGTATGGGTCCTTGCCCCTGTGGAGCCTTGTGCACTCCAGGACAAGTGGACAGGACCCTTTGAGATTGTGGAGCGCAAGAGTTCTGTCACCTACTTGGTGAACTTGCAGTCTCCTAGGAACCCCTTAAGGGTCCTACATGTCAATCGCCTTAAGCCCCACCTGGAGAGGTCCGAGGTGGGCATGTTCTTTGCCACCGATTATGGGACGGAGGAGGAGTCAGAACCTCTTCCTGACCTCTTGGTAGCCTCAGAGCAAGACGGGTCAGTGGATGGAGTTAACCTCTCACCCACCCTGACCCCTGAGCAACAGGATGACTGCCGCCAGCTGCTGGGGCAGTTTCCTGACCTGTTCTCCCTGGTTCCTGGTATCACAGATTGGTGCGTCCATGATGTGAGACAGCTTACCTGTGAAACACAAAGCTTACAGGGAAACTGACAGGGTCAGAGCCTGCATCAAAGAGGAGGTCTCAAAGATGCTTGCTTTAGGGGTGGTTGAGTCCTCCAGCAGTCCTTGGGCCAGCCCAGTGGTCTTGGTCCCAAAGGCTGTAGCGCCGGGTGCCACGCCCAAACTCCGGTTCTGTGTGGACTACAGAGGACTCAATTCAGTCACGAAGACTGACGCGCACCCCATCCCCAGAGCTGATGAGCTCATCGATCGGTTAGGGGCTGCACGGTACCTCAGCACGTTTGATCTAACGTCTGGGTACTGGCAGATCGGCTTAACTGAGGGGGCCAAGGAGAGGTCTGCATTCTCCACACCAGATGGGCATTTCCAGTTCCGTGTTATGCCCTTTGGGATAAAGAATGCCCCTGCCACCTTCCAGAGGTTGGTCAACCAGGTGTTGGCTGGGCTGACCGAGTTCCCTTAACTACATATTAGTCACCCCTCTGGTAGGCCCAATGGCAGGGTGCATTGTAAGCATAAGGTAGGACATGCCCTGATGTGTGTGGCATGTCTTAATAGTGAATTACATCCATTTTCGTTTTTCACTATTGAAGGCTACCTGCTCTCCATAGGCCAGAATGGGCTGCTGGAATTACTACACCCTGTAATCCCAGTGGACTCATAGAGCATGGTAGAAAATTATGTTTGGTATGCCTGAACTCAGAATAATAAAATACTTCTTTTAGTAAAGTTTATTTTAATATCCTGCGTTTGTAAATACTACTTTTAGAAAGTTAGTATTTACTGATCTGGCCATTCAGTCCGCCTCTGCGCTGTGTGTGTGTGTTCTGCCTAGTAACAGGGAAGGAGCAGGGCTGGGGAATTTCAGGAGACAGGCTGGCTGCCAGGTGGTGGGTAGAGAGATTACACCAGGATGGGTGGGAGGAGTACACCTTGACTCTTGAATAGACCTGTGCTCTGCCAGCACAAAGCCGGCTCCGCCCCCTGTGGAGCGGCTGATGTCTCTGCCCTGCTGCTGAAAGGAAAGAGCAGAGTCACCACAACAAAGTGCTCCAGAACTGGACTGAGCCAGGCCCAGGCCCCCTGGCGCTAAAGAACAAAAGAATCACTGTATAAAAGTAAGGGCCTGGCTCCTAAGAAATCAGATCCTGTTTGCGCCAAGAAGAAACTCTGCCTGAAGGAGAAGGACCTGGAGAAGCTGAAGGAGGAATACTGTCTCTCTGCCTGAGAGACTGGCCTGCAGTGGGTGCCTGTCTGCTGGAAGGAGAAGGAAAGCCTGAAGAAAAAGACTTTAATTCAACTTGTGCTTTTACAAACAATCTCCAAGGGCTTGCGTGTGAACTTGCCCCCTGACCTGCGCCCCAGGAACAGTGGGCGCTACCACCCTGAAAGAAGAGGAGAAGTGCCGTGGGTAATTCCGCAAGCTGAACCCTGGGAACCTGTGCATCCCCTGACCTCACTGAGCAACGCGACTTCTGCTGCTGGCGTGGCTGCAAACAAAGTAAAGGCCTGACAGCCCGAGCACCGTGAACAGCTGCCCCCTCGAGCCGTAGCTCGCAAAGTAAGGAGGAGAGTCCTGCGTCTGAGCGCCGAGCCCCTGTGACCCCGCCGGGTTGTGGAGGCTCTTGTGAGGACCTGAAACGTGCCCTGGTTCGCCGTACCGGGACGAAGCTGACAGCGCGCTGCGCTGGGAAATCACCCCTGAGGCTGCCCTTCTGCCTCTGACCCTCCTTCGTGGCAACCTGCATCCTGCCCGAGCGCCCCACGAAGCTCCGCCGTCCCCTGGACACTTGGGACGCCAGCGCGACGTGGGACACCCCTGGACTGGACCGCGAGGCCGCCACGAACCTTCCCGTGAAGCTGCAAGGTATTGTGCCCCTTTGCGCTAAAACGTACGGCCCGCACTGCCAGTTGTACGAGCCGTACCTGCCTTGAGAGTATTGTGGGCTGGAGCGTACTGAGTTCGAACCGTACTGCCTTTGAAGATATTCACTGTACTATTTAAACCGTACTGCCTTTGAAACTAGTCACCGTACTGTTCGAACCGTACTGCCTTTGAAGATATTCACCGTACTGTTTGAACCGTACTGCCCTTGAAACTAGTCACTGTACTGTTTGAACCGTACTGTTTGCCCCTACGGCCTTTTAAAGACTCTGGGTGTGCACCGTACTGTTGCCCCGTACTGCCTTTTGAAGACTCTGGGTTCGCGTCGTACTGTTTGAGCCGTACTGCATTGAAAAGCATTGCCGGTGCTCACGCGAGAAGCGTGAGACTCGGCAAGCGTACTCCGGCTCACGCGAGAAGCGTGGGAAACGGCAAGGTACTGTCAAAACCTTGCCCAGAGCACCCCAAAGGCGCCACGAAGTGCGCCGAAGACCAAAAGAACTCCTTTTAAATAGAACTGTGCCATTTTGAAACCTGTGGACTGCCCTTAAGCATTTGAAAGTAACTGGATTGAGATTCGCTAAGAGAACTGTATTTATGCAACCTGCCTGAAAGAAAACCTTTTATATAAAGAATTATATTTTGGATATCAATACAGCCTTGTGTCTTTGTGTGGTGGGGTGGTGATTATTGTGTGCGACAACTTGAACGCTTAACCTTATGCCCTCTGGAAATTTAGCCTGACTGCTCGCGCCACGTTACCTAGAGGGTGAGCAGGGGTTATTTTTAAAGAGGTGATCCTTTGCCCTGACTTAGAGGAAAGGGTCCCTGCTTGTCGCAAGTGCATACCTGCGCCAACCAGAGACCCCGGAATCTAACAAGGACCATGGAGCAGTGTGCCCACTACAGTCCCTTAAGACACCCTTGCCTCGGAATCATGTGTGTCATCCAACACTGCGCCCATTCTCTGTGTGTTCAGCATAGGTTGGCCTCTGCGGCATTGTTCCTTGGCCTCATTTGTATTTATCTAAAGTGTGCTACATGTGCCCATTGTACAGGCTGACCTCATTTGGCTTGTGCATCCTCACACTGGGCAGTGCCTGTGTGTCTATGTACAACTATCTGTTGATGGTTGTTTGTCACAAATATGTGTTGGCAGCCTCACAAGGTGATGTGGAGTACATTTAGGAATTCTTGATGCACATTTGAGTAAACCCAGATTAAGAGGTGTAACTTCTTGATTTGTCTCAATCACATTGTCTCAGGTATGGGGGGTTTGTGCGGGCAAGGCCTACATGTCCAAACCTTATGTCTCCTTGCCAGGTCTGACCTGTGTGTGATAATTGTCTGGACAGACACTCAACATGCAGTGACCCAGTCATGTTGTGCAGGGTTTAATGTTTGTGCTTTGCACCATGTGTCAAAAGTTAAAATACATGGTTCATGCTCATCCACTTTTGCCACCAGTGTGTGGTCGAGATGCTACGTAGTTTGGTCTGTGTGTGCTGACATCTGTGTGGACATTCTTGGTTCCCAAGAGGGTGTCTCCTCAGTGCAGGTGCTCCTTATCCCGACACAATTGCAGGCCCATTAGGTAATGCATTGTCCTGTGTTTGGACATGTGTGCCACTCCACATGACAGGCAGTGGGTCAGATGTGTTGCCAACTGTGTCATCATGGTATGGATGGCCATGTGACAGGTGGCATGATTCAAGTTGTTAGTCAAGAAGTATTGTACCTTGGCACTCACTACACTTGTCAACATGTCTCAATTTTTCATATGCTTGACTTTGATGTTTTGTTGTGAAGGACAATAATGTGCCTGCATGACAGATGTCTCCCAAGGAAGTGCAAAAGAAAGTACCTTTACACTTTCCGGGGACAAGCTGGCACATTTTACAGAAAGGCACAGTTCGATTACCACTTGTTTTCTGATTATACATATCCATGTTCCCACAGTGTGTTTGCATTTGGGTAAGTCCTTGGTTGTTGCTGATACCAACTTACGAGTGTCAAGTCATCCAGACCACCGTGGTGCCATGTATATGTACTTACTGATACCCCATTTCTTCTTTACAGTGGCTTATTTGAATTCGACTGGCAGCTCATACAATGACTATGTAAATGTAGTTTTGTGTGCACCTCCTTGTGTGACTTCTGTTACACAGGCACATGTGTGTTCTGTTCACAAAGTGGCACATTCACACATTCTAAACATGTACATTGTGTAAAGTGTTGTGAGTCCCAAGGGATCACAATGTTTTTCGTTTGGGTTTCCAAAGTACTCACAGGTCTCTGAGTGTGGGGACACCTTCAGCATTGAGGTCTGTTATTTGGCCTTGGGTGCACCAATACTTTTTCGTTCACAGTGAACAAGAGGTGGCATGCCTTCATAGTCTTGCTGTGCTCAACTGTTCCCAGACACTAGCTTCTCAGTATAATTCGATATCAAGTTATTTGCTGTTGTGTCCTAATCTCCATTGTTTCCAAGTGGCATGGAGGGTCAACCAACTGGGGAGTGCAGGGTTACATATGTGCGGAGTATTCTAGATGTTACTCATGATGCATTTCCTGATATGCACTGTGACATATTTTGTTTGGACTCATGTGTCAGATGTATACAGGTGACTGATTATTTTCTGTATCTTCACCTTGCCCACAGCATCATCGGAGGACACCGAGGGAGACACCTGCACGGACCTGGAGGAGGGATCCAGCACTGCTGCCACCACTGCTGGCGAGTCTGCGGGAGCAAGTGGCATGGAGGGCGAGGGGAGTCAGGCGGAGGACCTGTCTAGTGGCAACACTGACTATGATGCTGATGGGCCCGAGGCTGAACTCCTCGAGGGGGCAGAGGCTGCTACAACACCTGGCAGCAGCACTACATCTGTCACCGCCCCTTCCATTCCCATCACCGCCCTCCCAGTTGCTCTGGTCCCTTCTATCTGTGCAAGGCACCACCATGTCTCCTTCGTGCCAGGCACTGCACCCCCTGCCCCTGTCCCCCCTGCTGCCCTCACTGCAGAGTCTGTGGACATTCTGCGGCAGTTGTAGGTTGGCCAGACATCGATGCTGAATATCCTCCATGGCCACACCAGACTGATGACACAGATGGTGTCGTACATGCAGGGCATGTCATCAGCGATGTCTGACCAACGGATGTTGTTGAGGTCCATGGACTCTTCACTGACGGCAGCAGTGAGTCTCCTGCAGCGCTTTGTCCCCCCCTACCCCTGCACCCTGCACACTTCCCACTCCCATGCCTGTCCCAAGCACACCCAGACATTCCCAAGCACGTACCCCACCAGACACAGGCAGCACACCAACACGTAAGGGCAAGCGCACACCTCCTCGCACGCACACTCAGGGGGATGAAGGCACACCCACTGGGTCTGGGGCACACAGGCATACACGCAGCAACAGTCCGAGTCTGCATTCCGCACTACGCAGTCCCTCCAATGGCACTCCCCTCGGCTCCCCTACCACACAATCTGACAAGGAGGCCTACTTGGCTGTGCTGGGCCTCAGCCCCTCTGGCTCACCAGCCCGCAAACGGGAACGGCACTCCACGGGTAGGGGAGTTGAGTCCCCCCCTGTCTACCCCCTCTCCCAGTAGCGCTGCACCCCATCCCCCGACCCGCCCCTCCTTTGAGCCTGTGGTTTCTTCGGGTGCAGGGGATACGCTGGATGACCTGGCAGCAGTGTGCAGCACCGAGCTCACCTCTACCTTTGGCGCTGCCCCACCCCCTGTGGGAGAGGCGTCCATCCCTGCACCCACCACACCTACCCTTACACCTCCTGTCCCTGCGGTGCCTGGTCCTTCCCCACATAATGCCCCCCCAGTCGACGAACCTGAGGGTTCTAATGTGCAGGCAAGCTAGGGGAGATCCGTGGCCATGTGTCCCCCCCCCAAGGACTTCTGATCTGGACTGGCCATGTGCCTTTGTAAATAGTGTCCTTTTATAATTTTGATTTTAATGCGAAATAAAGCATTTTCTTTTCACTTTGAACACTATTGCATTTCAGGTATTGATGTGGGTGCTGATGCTCCAGGAGTTGGGGTTGTATTAATGTGTTATGTTTCAGGGAAATGTTGTAGTCTGATGCTCATGGGGTGGACCATGGTATCTGCGTGCCATCACAAGGTCTCTGCAAATAATCTTTGGTCGTGTGTGCTATTTGTGTTTGGAGACATTGTCCCAAGGAGTGTTCCTTCCTCTGTGGCACCTGACATCTTCCCTGCAGGGAGTTGCACAATTGTTGTGCTGACCTCTGTCTACATTTCTTTTGTTGGTGACGGATCACTTCAACTATGGCCATGCCTGCTCAGCAATGTCTCCCGCTGCATCGTCTGTGCCATCCTTGCTAGTCACTGTACTTGTGTATTGAGTATGTTGTAATGCCTTAATGGCGAAATTCTCCATTTTTGCGCACTATGCATGTGTGTTATCTCAGCCTAGCACACAATTGGTACTTGTTCTGCAGGGTATTTGGGCACCTGACTGACAATTGTGGGCATTGTATCTGTGGGAACTCCACCCTATTCCTTCCATGAGAAGCAACATCTTGGTGGCTGTCCCAGCCCCTGTACATTCCTATCAGTCCTGGGATGTGCGTGACAGTGTGTGTTCCCTTTGGCTCTCTTAGTTTAGTAGGCATTGACGTGACTATACAGTCTTGTGGCATGATCTCTGTGTGTGTATTGTGCTGCATCCGCCAGGGGTGGGTATGCATGTGTCATTTGTCCTCACACCCACATGTGGTGTGTCATGCAGTGGGGGAAAGACATCCATCCTCATGGGAGTGAGACACTGCTGTCAGTGATGTGTTGTTATGGCACTATCAACATAGTCGAACATTAGGGATGCATACATACACCCATGGAGTTGTGGTCATCTGATCATGATGTACACACCCCCATGTCTCTGTCCACTGCTGGTATTCCTCTGCACCCACCCCTCACATGTCTCTGTCCACTGCTGGTATTCCTCTGCACCCATCCCTCACATGTCTCTGTCCACTGCTGGGAGTGATAGGCACCCACCCCCATGTCTCTGTCCACTGCTGGGAGTGATAGGCACCCACCCCTCACATGTCTCTGTCCACTGCTGGTATTCCTCTGCACCCACCCCTCACATGTCTCTGTCCACTGCCGGTATTCCTCTGCACCCATCCCTCACATGTCTCTCTCCACTGCTGGGAGTGATAGGCACCCACCCCCATGTCTCTGTCCACTGCTGGGAGTGATAGGCACCCACCCCTCACATGTCTCTGTCCACTGCTGGTATTCCTCTGCACCCACCCCTCACATGTCTCTGTCCACTGCTGGGAGTGATAGGCACCCACCCCTCACATGTCTCTGTCCACTGCTGGTATTCCTCTGCACCCATCCCTCACATGTCTCTGTCCACTGCTGGGAGTGATAGGCACCCACCCCCATGTCTCTGTCCACTGCTGGGAGTGATAGGCACCCACCCCTCACATGTCTCTGTCCACTGCTGGTATTCCTCTGCACCCACCCCTCACATGTCTCTGTCCACTGCCGGTATTCCTCTGCACCCATCCCTCACATGTCTCTCTCCACTGCTGGGAGTAATAGGCACCCACCCCCATGCCTCTGCCCACTGCTGGGAGTGATAGGCACCCACCCCACACATGTCTCTGTCCACTGCTGGTATTCCTCTGCACCCACCCCTCACATGTCTCTGTCCACTGCTGGGAGTGATAGGCACCCACCCCCATGTCTCTGTCCACTGCTGGGAGTGATAGGCACCTACCCCTCACATGTCTCTGCCCACTGCTGGTATTCCTCTGCACCCACCCCTCACATGTCTCTGTCCACTGCTGGTATTCCTCTGCACCCACCCCTCACATGTCTCTGTCCACTGCTGGGAGTGATAGGCACCCACCCCCATGTCTCTGTCCACTGCTGGGAGTGAAAGGCACCCACCCCTCACATGTCTCTGTCCACTGCTGGTATTCCTCTGCACCCACCCCTCACATGTCTCTGCCCACTGCTGGGAGTGATAGGCACCCACCGCCATGTCTCTGTCCACTGCTGGGAGTGATAAGCACCCACCCCACACATGTCTCTGTCCACTGCTGGTATTCCTCTGCACCCACCCCTCACATGTCTCTGCCCACTGCTGGTATTCCTCTGCACCCACCCCTCACATGTCTCTGTCCACTGCTGGGAGTGATAGGCACCCACCCCTCACATGTCTCTGTCCTCTGCTGGGAGTGATAGGCACCCACCCCTCACATGTCTCTGTCCACTGCTGGTATTCCTCTGCACCCACCCCTCACATGTCTCTGTCCACTGCTGGGAGTGATAGACACCCACACCTCACATGTCTTTGTCCACTGCTGGGACTCCTAGGCAGACAGACACCCACCCACCCGCACCCTTGGTGCTGTACACTGCTGTCCTGGCCATGAACACACCCCAATATACTGGTTATATGCTGCACCAGGCCCTAAGCCAACATTCGTGGCGTGTGTACGCCTTGTATCACTAATGTACTGGTGCCCTAGGGGTATGGGTGATGCGGTCCGTCCCCCCGCATTCATAGGTTGGGTACGGTCCATACCACGCGTACCCCTACATCACCACTACAATGGTGGTACGGGCCGTACCCACGCCCTCAGAGCGTGTGTACGGCCCGTACCACGCATACCCCTACATCACCACTACAATGGTGGTACGGGCCGCATCCACGCCCTCAAAGCGTGGGTACGGCCGTACCAGCATTGTAGTGGTGATGTAGGTGTATGCGCCGTACCCACGCCCTCAGAGCGTGTGTATGGCCCGTACCACGCGTACCCCTACATCACCACTGCAATGGTGGTACAGGCCGTACCCACGCCCTCAGAGCGTGTGTACGGCCCGTACCACCATTGTAGTGGTGATGTAGGTGTACGTGCCTTACCCACGCCCTCAGAGCGTGTGCACGGCCCGTACCACGTGTACCCCTACATCACCACTACAATAGTGGTACGGGCCGTACCCACGCCCTCAAAGCATGGGTACGGCCCGTACCACCATTGTAGTGGTGATGTAGGTGTACGCGCCGTACCACGCCCTCAGAGCGTGTGTATGGCCCGTACCACGCATACCCCTACATCACCACTACAATGGTGGTACGGGCCGTACCCATGCCCTCAAAGCATGGGTACGGCCTGTACCACCATTGTAGTGGTGATGTAGGTGTGCCCGCCGTACCCACGCCCTCAGAGCATGTGTATGGCCCGTACTACGCGTACCCCTACATCACCACTACAATGGTGGTACGGGCCATACCTACGCCCTCAGAGAGTGTGTACGGCCCGTACCACGTGTACCCCTACATCACCACTACAATGGTGGTACGGGCCGTACCCACGCCCTCAGAGCGTGTGTACGGCCCATGCCATGCGTACCCCTACATCACCACTACAATGGTGGTACTGGCCGTACCCACGCCCTCAAAGCGTGGGTACGGGCCGTACCACCATTGTAGTGGTGATGTAGGGGTACGCGTGGTACGGGCCGTACACACGCTCTGAGGGCGTGGGTACGGCCCGTACCACCATTGTAGTGGTGATGTAGGGGTACACGTGGTACGGGCCGTACACACTCTCTGAGGGCGTAGGTATGGCCCGTGCCACCATTGTAGTTGTGATGTAGGGGTACGCGTGGTACAGGCCGTACAATTTATTTCAGCATGGATAAGTGCTAGGACCAGTGTCCTCCATAAAATGTATATATATATATATATATATATATATACATATATATATATATATATATATAATCTACTGGCGGTCGCCAGTAGAAAGTTATAGTTAGGATTGTGTTTCCATAGGAAATCTGAAAATTCTATTTTGAATAACTTTGGCGCCGGTTGACGAATCCTCGCGAAATTTTCAAAACTAATGGGGCGCTCCGCTCAGCTCCTACCCTAAAAGTCTCGGGGTGATTCATCAAGCGGGGGCCGAGAAAAAAGGGGGGTCCCAAAACGCGTTTTGCCCATGTATTTTCCCAAAGGACCTTTAGTCGAAGGTACAGCCCGAACGGCTGAACAGAATTACTTGAAATTTGGCAAAGAGGTAGTCCTCAGGTCAGGGACGTGCCTTTTGCATATATGGAGTCAATATGTTCAGTATTTCCTGAGAAAATTTCATTTAAAAGCATATAAATATCTATAGGCGCGCACCTTGCGCGCACCGAGCGTGCACGGTGCCGTGCACGAGCGTAAATCTGATTGGTGGTTAGATGTCAGTCAACGTTCGAATCGGTCGAAATCAGGAAGTGTTGGCCGCCATTTTGTGTGTGACTTGTGTGAGAGAGAAAAACAAAGGTGGAGAACGTGAAAAGGGGGCAGGGTAGACAGTTCCTGACCCCCTAGCCTTTGTCAGGAGGTCCCTGAAGGACCCCGGAGGGTGAAAAAAACATTTTTTTTTTTTTTCAAAAAATCTCAGGGTGCGCGTACCGTGTGCGCACCGTGCGCGCTCGGTGAAAAACCTTAAAAAAAACAAAAAAACATTTTATACGAGCCATTCCATATTACAGGATACAGTCAATCTATAACTATATACAAAGGTAGTTTATTGCAAAATAAATATATAAAAAATATAATAATACAAACATAACTTAGCATTCAAAAAACCTTACAAATTCACTTAAAAAAACATAGGTTTCACACATGTTATAGTTAGGAATTAGCATTTAAAAGACCTTGCAAATTCACTTAAAAAACCATAGGTTTCACACATGTTATAGTTAGCTGGACATTTCACTCGTAAAAAACCATTGAAATTCCCCCGTTATAGTTAATTCAGATAACTATAACTCGCGCGACCGCCACTCTATCACAAGGATGATGTCATCAGTGATGTCATGAGTGATGGCACTGACCATGTCATGAGTGATGTAATATGTGACGTCATGAGCAGTGGATTGCGGGCGCGCGAGTTATAGTTATCTGAATTAACTATAACGGGGGAATTTCAATGGTTTTTACGAGTGAAATGTCCAGCTAACTATAACATGTGTGAAACCTATGGCTTTTTAAGTGAATATATATATATATATATAAAAATGTGATTTTAATTGATGGTTTTTACTATTTTATTCCAGGGTTCCACATTAATATTGTTGATGAAGAATGCATAGGAAATCAAAATCTTTCTGATGATGATCTTCTTTAATTTGCCCAATAATCCATATAATGGATTGTTTAACAGATTGGTGTACAATTTAATAAACTAATGAAAACCGGAAACATTTAAGGTGTTGATTGGCATCAAGAACAATGACATTTCTGATACAGCTGTGCTTGCAATAACCCATTACCTTGGAATTAGAGCCCATAAAAATGTACTATTTTTCATACAGTAGACCGCCCACTGCGGTTGGTTTATATTCCATTAGTGTGCCCATTTTGACTTGATTAACTGATGATTCTTGCACTCATCATTGAAATAATTATGACCAATGGTATTAAAATGAATTGTCTGTCTTTTGAGGATACATTTTGTAGGGTGGCAGTTGGAGAAGATGGGCTGAGTAGCCAGGAGGCTGCTCCTGGTGGGGCTTACATTAAGACTTACAAAGGAACTTGAATGATGTAACTGAAGAATAAAGAGAAGGTATTAATAACGCTGAGACATTCAGTGCAAGCGTAGCGTTAACTTTAAGTTTCCAGGAATAACTTTACACCCTTGTGGCGCTGCGTTAATTATGTAGAAAACGTCGTCCTAATTGTATGCGTTATATTCTTGTTGAGCCACGGATTAACGGTATCCTAGCAACGCGTACGCAGGGTTACACACGCACGTTGCTATCACGCTCACTCGCTCGAGGAAGACACAACAGCGGCTTGATGATCGCGCACACGATGCAGGCAGCAGAGACGCGCTCGAGACACAGCGGTAGGATTCTCTTGTCAAATACCTGAATATCCGATAATAATTTAGTTCGAGTTCTTTAAAGATTCAGCTCACGTGTCCGCTCCAGTTGCTCCGGTTTATTTCCTTTAACTTCTGATGCTCCTAATCAGCATTTGTCGGCAACTTCGGATCACAGCTTTGGCGAATCTTCTTAATCTATGCTTCCGAGGTTGATGTGGGTTCATCCGCTCTTCGACATCCCGTCGCCAGTGTAATGAAGATGCAGAAATCACAAATAATAGTAATATCCTTTTAATAAGTCGAAGAGCTGACCAGCATACAAACAGTTCTCCTCAATCCCAGTAACTGTCTGCCCTACTCAAAAGATACATTCTGTTATGACACAACACGTTCCAATAAGAACACTTAACTATCATCATACAGAATTAAGAACGAGGAAACCCACTAAGAATGTAAACACAACAATTTCAAATCAAAATGTTTTGTTATTCTACAGCACTTGCACCTTTGAATACACTTTGGGGCACATTTACTAGCTCTTGAATCGCAGTTGCATCACACAAGACCACACGAGTAAGGGAAGGACCTAAGTTAAATCTTCCATGGGGTTTTTCTTGTACTTTGTAGGGCAATGTCTGCACTACGGTAGCTTTAGATTTGCAGATTTTAATGTATGCACGGTATACAGCTGACATTGCTTAATGCAGTCTCACACAGCGTATCACAATGCTGAAAGTACGTCAGAATGCCACGCACAGTTTTCACGGGAGTAACTAGGCATGCCTGGCCTCAATTTAAAAGAAAGTAAACACTAACAATCTAGGGAAAGAGTGTTGCAGACATGGAAGTTGTATTTTTTCAATTGAGTCACCTGTTGGGCCAATTTTATATTAAATGAATGATATTTTACAAACTGATTAGCCTCAGATGTTTGAGGGATAAGGAGACTATCTGTTTATGTTGTTTGAACAAGGCACCCATGTTTCAGTTATTGGATAAGATTCTTTCTAGCCTGAAAGCTACAACATCTCATTCATATGCCAATCTAACACATGTACAATTGTTGGTGGTATTGCATATGTTGGCTTCGGGAGCATAACAGTCAATCTCTCCTTACTTGGTAGGTATTTCACAGCCAGTGTTTTCCTCTTTTCTGCAAACTGTGGTGGATGCCATATTGAGGATCGCTCATCAGTAGCTTCACTTTCCAAATGACATACGAGAACAAATGATCATGAAGCAAGGATTCTATGACAATGCTGCTTTCCCTCACTTTATTGGAGCCATTGACTGTACGCATATGCAGTTGTTGCCACTAGCAGATACAGCATGCATATACTGCAACAGAAAATACACATATTCGATTAATGTGTAAGCAACAGTGGAAAACAAATGTCAATTTATACATTTTGCCAAAATTGCTGGTAGTGCACATGATTCGTACATCTACTGGCATTGCTTGCTTAATCAGCATTTTCAAGAAGGAAGATATGAAAAGTCATCCCTGCTTGATAAGTACAATTTTTAATAAAAGATTTTGGAAACTATGTCCATATGTCTTACTGTAGATCTACATAAAAGTCATATTTGTATCAAATCATAATGCACTAGAACATCTAAGGGGCCGATTCCGATCTGGGTCGGAAAGCTCTCCGACCGAGTCAGATCCAGAGTGTTTTCCGACCGAGCCGGACTCCTGCAGTCTGACCAAGCGAGTACGATACGGCTGCATGCTGCCGGACTATGTTCGGTTGGACTCCCATATCAGTCTATGGGAGCCAGTCATACGACGCGTACATGGGCTCCCATTGACTGAATGGGTACGTCTCGCACAAGGGCACCCCCTACAGTGGATACGTGTTGGTGCCATCCGTACCGTACATGCCTGTGTTGGGGAGACTCTTGGTTCTCCCCCTGTGACCGAGTCGTAAGGCTGCAGGTGACGAGGGGTCCGACGCGGACCCCCAAAGGCAGTTTCACAGATGTTTTGAGAGCCGGAAACTTCGGCTCGATCCAGCTGTCCAATGCGTGCATCGTACAGGATCGGTCGGAATTCGCCTCCATTGCACGGCATGGTTTGCTTACGGACGAGGCATACGGAGCGGTTCAGACCCGGAAACGAGTCGGTCGGTGATTTCGCATTTCTCGCATCATACTTGCTCGCGTACGGCTCGTACTTTTTACGGCCGGTTTGCATTCGGAGCCCTTCCGAGCGAGATCGGAATCGGCTCCTAAGTGTCAATATTGTGCATTAGGAATGTTGTTAAACAAACGGAGTATAATGTTTACTAGCTGAAGAACAAGTACATAGGGAAAATTATAATAATATTGAATTCTGTGTTGTATATTAGCATCTCATGCACCCTTGTGCCATGCTGCAGGTGTATGTGTGTATTAGGGTCATGATTTTATTGGATCACTGACGAAATATCGAGAAGAAGAATATCGAATTGCCTAAATATCGAAGGAAAAATATAGAATGCCAAAATATCGAAGCCCTATCTCCAAACAGGGAAGTACAAAAATATAGAATCCAAAATATCGTTGTAAAAAATATAGTTAGTCACAATATCGAATTATTTTAAATGTCTTAAAATTAATGTAAAATTAATGAAATAAAACATATAATTAACTGAAACATACTTAAAAATACTTAAATTACTTTAAAATTAATAAATAATTAATGTAAGTAAAAAAATTATAATATTACATATATATTAACGTAATATTAATTAAAACATGCAATATTTTTTGCGTAGGATAGCGGGCGGGTAAAATTTACTATTACCACTCCAGTAAGTGCAATAGTAGGGAAAACTTTGGATAGCGGAAGGGTAAAAATTACTATTCCCACTCCAGAGAGTGCAACAGTAGGGAAAGCGTTGGATAGCGGGAGGGTAAAAATTAGTATTCCCACTCCAAAGAGTGCAACAGTAGGGAAAGCGTTGGATAGAGTAGGGCTAAACGTTACTATTCCCACTCCATAGAGTGCAACAGTAGGGAAAGCGTTGGATAGCGTAGGGGTAAAAATTACTATTCCCACTTCAGAGAGTGCAACAGTATGGAAAGCGTTGGATAGTGGGAGGGCAAAATTTACTATTCCCACTCCAGTGAGTGCAACAGTAGGGAAAACGTCAGATGGCGTAGGGGTAAAAATAACTATTCCCACTCCAAAGAGTGCAACAGTATGGAAAGCGTTGGATAGCGTAGGGGTAAAAATTACTATTCCCACTCCAGAGAGTGCAACAGTAGGGAAAGCGTTGGATAGCGTAGGGGTAAAAATTACTATTCCCACTCCAAAGAGTGCAACAGTAGGGAAAGCGTTGGATAGCGTAGGGGTAAAAATTACTATTCCCACTCCAGTGAGTGCAACTGTAGGGTAAGCGTTGGATAGCGTAGGGGTAAAAATTACTATTCCCACTCCAGAGAATGCAACAGTAGGGAAAGCGTTGGATAGTGGGAGGGTAAAAATTACTATTCCCACTCCAAAGAGTGCAACAGTAGGGAAAGCGTTGGATAGCGTAGGGGTAAAAATTACTATTCCCACTCCAGTGAGTGCAACTGTAGGGTAAGCGTTGGATAGCGTAGGGGGAAAAATTACTATTTCCACTCCAGAGAATGCAACACTAGGGAAAGCGTTGGATAGTGGGAGGGTAAAAAATACTATTCCCACTCCAAAGAGTGCAACAGTAGGGAAAGCGTTGGATAGCGGGAGGGTAAAATTTACTATTCCCACTCCAGTGAGTGCAACTCTAGGGTAAGCGTTGGATACCGTAGGTGAAAAAATTATTATTCCCACTCCAGTGAGTGCAATAGTAGGGAAAATAATAATTTAATATTTTATTAAAAATAAATACATTATTAATACCAAATAAAAATATTAAAATTAATTACCAATCACACAATATTTAATAAGTTATGTATTATAAATACCAAATGTGTTTTTTATTAATAACCTATTAATAACTAATTAACAACCAATTAATTTTCAATACCAAAAATTAATAAATACAATTAATACCAATTAATAATTAAGACTAAATTAATTAGCAATATACAAAAATTATTTCAATAATTAAATATTTACAATTAAATTAATTCCCACCATATTCTCCTATGAACCCACAACCCGCTACAAATAATAAATTAATACAATTAACATCATTATCAATTAAACAATGAATACTAATTAATTACCAATTAATACAATTTTTTTACCAATTAATAATTAATCACGAACCAATTAATTTTCAATACCAATTAATAATTACCTAATAACAATTAAATTACTTCCCACTCTATTCCCCTATAAACCCACAACCCGCTACAGAAGTAAAACGCAAAATTAAATTACAAATAATTAATAATTCCTAAAAATTATTATTTAATGTACTATAATTAAATTACTTCCCACCCTAATCCCCTATAAACCCACAACCCGCTACGGAATTAAATTACACAAAAATTAAATAACCTAAAATTCGTTACTTTAAAAATATTCAAACATACATTCCAAAATTTATACATACTTTTAACACATATACTAACACTTAAAACACTATAAAAAATTCGATATTTTTAACAACTATATTATGACTGTCGATATTACTTACTTCTATATTATTTAAATCGATATTTTATTTCTTACCTGATTTTCGATATTCTTCACCACTATATTTTGGCAATTCGATATTCTGTCCATTCTATATTAAAAACTCGATATTCTGTCCTGTCGATATTCTGTCCTGTCGATATTTTGAATTCGATATTATGTCTGTTTACCGATTTTATTATAGCAGAACTTTACATAATCCTGCATAAACCAAATTTTAAAAAGCAAATACCTCTTTTTATGTGTTTTGCAAAAGACATCATCTGTGCAAATAGTAAAAAACTAAATTAAAACAAAAGTCTTCTACACATGATGGCATCAATGGTTAGTAATGGATAATTGAGTACAGACCATGTGTTCTATTGTCTTTAAGTCTTTGATCTGTAATCAAATTCAGCCTACATGTATGTTAACACACATCACACACCCATAGAATGTGGCACACAAGCAATCACGCATAATTCAAGGCAAGTGAAATGTTTTTTAAATATTTTTTTCAAGAAACAATGTAAGGTCTCTGAAATCACAAATTATTAAAAAGGTATGCACATTGTCTGATAGATTATTTTACGCATATATGTGGTTTATATTATTTTAATGTAATCATTCTGACTAGCACAGCTAGCCACAATTTCACAGCTGAAAAGCTTATCATCAGATGTTAAAATGTTTACAAAATGAGTTTGGATTTGTGTTACTGGACATGCTTCACCAATGCAATGCATCACATTAATAATTATCATACAATGCCCTTCAATGTGCTGCCTTTTCTTTAAGGGAGCATATAAGAATTTTAGAATGTTTATCTTGAGTCTCTTCATAATAAAATAAAAGGAACAAGTTATTGATTTGCAAATCATAATGCAAGCCTAACACAAAATCATAGTAAGATTGTGACAAGACAACGTGTCATCAATATGTCTATGTGGATTAATGTATAGAAACATATTATTTAACAATATTTTCAATTTGCTCTAACTTTATTGTTATGTTCTGAGGTATTATTTATTTATTAGTTGTCTCGTGCTTTACTTGCATTCCTCGTGGGATTGTCCACGAGAGGGGGGAGATTCTAGAGTGTGGGGGAGTTAGATTGTATGCCAAGGAGAGAGCGGAGGCGTTACTCTGTTGATGCTGAATTACTTGAATAAATACTTGAAAAGGATTCCTGTCTCCGACCCTGACTTTACAATTGGCGACGAGTTGAAAAGGAAGAACCTACGTGTCAAGTTTCTGCTGTCTTGCTGATTACAAGCAATTTTTCTGTTCCTGCCTTCGTGTGTATCCGCTCATCGAAGAACAAGAGTGAAATAATTTCGCAGAAGTCTTTCACCGAAGACGAAACATGCCACAGGTCGTATCCTCCTTTAAAAAAGGGAACTTCTACTCACTATTTCTCTCCTTTTGGCATGTTTGGATTCAAAATTCTATCGTTCCTTCTCGAGCGCTTTCAACTGCCGCGTCTCGCTCTTCACAGCGTCAGCAGAGTTTGCCTTTCCCTTCGGTCACGTCTTTGCTGTGACGTGCAAGTTCACGTTGCGTGAACCCAGCGTGCCACCATTTTGGATTTCCCTTAAAGGAGCCACGCTTTGTTTCGTGTAAGCTTCACAGTATTTCTTGTTCACGGTGATGCGCGCACCTTAGTTCAAGCGCATCAAAGACTCCTTTTTGCCTGTGCAGTGCGTGTGTAAGCTTCACTGTATTTCTCGTTCACGGTGATGCGCGCACCTTAGTACAAGCGCATCAAAAGACTTCTTCTGCCTGTGCAGTGCACAGTCAATGTTTACGGTGATGTGCACACCATTTTAAAAAAAATAATAACAATTTCCTACGTTTAACATCTTTCTACGAGTAAACAGCACATTTTTTTTTCTTTCTTCTTCAAAGAATTGGTAGTGCAAAGAATCTTCATTACTAACTTGAATAGTAATAGCACATTATTAAACAACTCGGTGATGTGCACACCTTTACCGTCCTTATTCTTTTAAATATTTTTTTTTTGGAGCAACTAATTGAGCAAACTCTCACGTTACTGGCCCTATTGTTTTTTTTATCTATTTCTTGTTGTTGGTTATTGCTTTCAGACAATCTTTAACATGACGAGTCAAAGTTACTCTATTCAGCCTCCTCAAGCATTCTGGCCCGCCGGTTCTGAACCATGCATGAAGTGGTCGCAATGGAAGGCGTATTTTCTCAACTTTATTGACACTATTGATGAAGACGGGAAAATGACACCACAGAGGAAGAAGAAACTTTTGTTGCATTCCGTTGGGCCAGGGGGGTTAAAAGCCTATGAGGAAATGACTAAAGCTTTAGGGGGTGGGGACGCAAATGTGTTTGATGCGATCGTAAATGACTTTGATACATATTTTGCACCTAAAGTCTGTATTGGAATTCTAAGATTTAAATTCTTTCAAAGGAAACAAGAAGCCAATGAAACTATAGATGAGTATGTTTCAGCTCTGAGGAAACTTGCAGACGACTGTAAGTTTGATCATTTGGTGGATCAATTCATCAGAGATCAGGTAGTAATGCATAACAAAGATCCTACTGTCCAAGACAGATTATGGATTAACAGTGATGCTGAGTTAAAAGATATTCTAAGCATAGTGAGAAAAGCTGAAATGTCTAGTCGTAGTGCTAAGTTACTTAAACGTGATGCTGCTATCGCAGAGAGTTCTGCAAAAGTTGTTAGCAAAATTAAAACGAATTCGCTTCATTCTAAATCCAATAACTCTGTTAAAATTAAAAATGACACTACTGTAAAAAAAAAGGAGTACATCCGGGGCAGCAATTTTAGATGTTACCGATGTGACAGTCCTTCACATTTAGCTTCGAGTAGAACATGCCCTGCTTTAAGGCAACGATGCTCGAATTGTGGTATTGTAGGCCATTTTACTAAAATCTGCAATAGGAAAAAGAAAGAGAACGTTAAATGTATTGATGAAGTTGATTATGACTCTAGTGAATGTGAGGACAATATAAAAAAACTTACCATTAGCGACTCTAGGAGTTCACAAAACATGGATCCTAAGGAGCTATTCATTTGGAACATTTATGATAACAATGATAAAGTTCTTAAAAAGCCATTATGCACCATGCTCATAGGTGGTATTTCTGTACAAATGTATGCGGATTCAGGTTCACCGTATACGATAGTAGATGAAGAGACGTGGAAATCTCTTTTTGCAACACGTTTAGGCAATAAACTCCTAGAACCTGACATTCAGCCAGTGCGGTTTTCAGGTGAAAAAATTGACATGGTTGGGTACAGGTCATTGCTGTTTGTCTTTAAGAATCGACAGACTACTAGCAAATTGTATGTTGCAAAGAAGGGACCTTCTGTGTTAGGTTGGAAGGATCAAGGGAAACTGGATATAATGCTCAACCCCAACAGTCCAGACCCGGTTATGGTACTTAATGAAGACAATTTCCTTTGTAAAGGGTTGCTAGAGAAATTTCCAAAAGTCTTTAGTGGCAGTATAGGGAACCTGAATGATTTTGAACATCGCATTATATTAAGAAAGGATGCTTGTCCGAAAATCCACAAAGTGAGGCAGATTCCTGTTCTTCTCAGAAATGATGTGGAGAAAGAATTAGAGAAGTTAGTCAAGGCGGACATCATTGAGCGTATTGAATCTGCCGAATGGATTTCTCCGATTGTTGTGGCAAGACGTAGCAATGGTAATTTAAGATTGTGTGTGGACCTAAGACACCTTAATAACAATATCATTGTAGATAAATTTCCTCTTCCCAAGATTTCGGAAATGTTGTCTTTGGTAAAAAAAGCAGAATGGTTTTCCACCATAGATCTTTCTGCCGCTTACCATCAGATTTCCCTTGCTGAGGAGAGTAAAGCGTTAACAGCTTTTATCACCCCTTTTGGGTGTTTTCAGTACAAAAGGCTTCCTTTTGGGTTAGCCTCTGCTGCCGCTATTTTTCAAAGGCTGATGTATCACTTATTTGGTCAAATCAAAAATGTAAGATGCTTTCAGGATGACATTCTTGTGTTTGGAGCCAATAGGGAAGAACATGATAGAATCCTTGATGAGGTCTTTACAATTTTGGCGTCCAAGGGTTTGACAGTCGAGCATTCCAAGTGTAAATTCGCAGTGAAATCTATCACTTACTTAGGTCATACCATTAGTAAAGAGGGTATTTCTCCTAAACGTTCTCTAATTGAGGCCATTCGGGATGCACCAAACCCCACGAACAAAGAAGAAATTCGGTCTTTTCTAGGTTTAGCTGAATTTTATTCAAGGTTTTTAAGGAATTTTTCCGCAAGAATGTTCTTCATTAGACAACTTCTCAAGAATAATGTACGGTTTTTATGGAGTAAAGAATGCCAGTCTGAATTTGATAATATCAAACGAGCCATTGTAGAAGCACCAGCTCTGAAGGGGTTTGACCCTGATTTAGACAATATTGTCACGGTAGACGCAAGTAATAAGGGTTTAAGTGGCGTTTTGTCTCAAATAGGACCAGAAGGGGATGAGAACATTGTTGGTTATGCTTCTCGTGCTCTATCTCCTTCTGAAGAGAAATTTTCTGTTATTGAGAAAGAGACCCTTGCATGTGTTTGGGCAATGGATCATTTTCGATCTTTTATTTGGGGAAGGTCCTGTTTGATACGTACTGACCATAAACCTTTGGTTAAACTTTTGACAACGGAAAGGATGTTGAATGCCTCAGCTAGAATCACTAGATTGTCATTGAGGTTACAGGATTACATTTATCAGATTGTTTATGTTCCTGGGAAAAAGAACGTTGTTGCGGACTTCTTGTCGAGACTACCCATTGAAATGCATGAGTGTGATTCTTATGACTCGGATGATGAACAAGTTGCTTTGATTCACAATCAAGGGTTGTCCAACTTTGATGAGGTTGAATGGTCTAACAATTATAGATTGGATGACACTTTGCAGAAATTAATCATTTTCATGAATAAGGGTTGGCCTTGTAAAAATAAGCTTCCTAATGCATTTAAGCCTTTTTGGGAAATAAGGCATGAGCTTTCTGTTACCAAGGGGTACATTTTTAGAGGTGATAAAGTAATTCCTCCTCTTTCAATGAGAATGAAAATTGTTAAGCTTTGCCATGAGGAGCACAGTGGCATTATCAAAACCAAACAGAGGGTCAAGCAATGGTTTTGGTGGCCTGGTATTGATGTTGTGGTTGAGCGGATTGTGCATGAGTGTGTACCTTGCTGCATGTCGGACAAATCTTTAGTCACCTTAAGGCCAAAATTGGGTGAGTCTTTCATTCCTGAAAAGCCATGGCATACCATTGCAATTGACATTATGGGTCCAGTTGGTAGTGAGAAAAAATACATTATAGCACTCATTGACATTTTTTCCAGGTGGCCCGTAATCAAGGTGGTTGATAAAGCTGACTCTCAAGAGATTTTAAAATTCCTGGATAGAACCTTCATTGAAGAGGGTTTACCAGTTCAGGTTATCTCTGATAATGGAGTTCAATTCATGTCCAACTTAACTCAAGAATATTTTAAAAGAGCTGGCATTAGACATAGGACGACTTCGCTTTACAACCCTTCTGGCAACGGCATGGTTGAAAGATTCAACAGTGTTCTTAAAAACTCTATTCAAATGGCTGTTCAGAACAGTTGTGACTGGGAGGTGCAAATTTGTAAGACTTTATGGAAGTATAGAACTACACCCCATGAATCTTTGGAAGTAACACCCGTTGAAGTAATGAGAGGTCGAAGTGCTAGAACTAAATGCAATCCTGAATGGTTACTGGGAAGTTATTCTACTGCTTTACCTTTTGATGTTGTTAGATCCAGGATTGTTAATAAATGTAACATGCATCATGAAGTGTACAACAAGAAACACAATACTAGGGAGGTTTGTGTAAAAGTTGGTTCTTGGGTCAGGGTCAAGAAGCCTTGGAAAACTAGCAAGGGGGAAAGTCAATATTTTAAACCCTTGCAGGTTAAGAAGGTTTTAAGAAATGCAGTCCAATTGTCAGATGGGAAAGTTTGGAACCTTAAAAGAATCCTCCTCCAAATTTTCATTTCCAAACTCCTCCATTGGTAATCAACCGACCACATGATTCCCATTCTGAATGGGATATTGCTTCAAAGGGGGAAGGGAATGTGATTGATTCTAATACTTCTAATTGTGTTAATGCTGATCATGATTGTATTAATAATGACATAGTTATTCCGAGTGGAAGTGGTATTGTAGAATCATCTCCTTGTGTTCAGCAAAGTGATGTAGAATTGTCATCTGGTGGGGTTCATGAAGAAGATCTGTCTGTGGAACCAAGTTGTAGTACCAAACGTACTCGTTCTAAACCAAAATGGATGTCTGATTATTTTTGTGATGTCGCATCTTAGTTTTTTTTTGTTGTTGTTTTTTTTGCTAATTGTTTTGATTATTGTATAAGGGGAAGATGTGTTATGTTCTGAGGTATTATTTATTTATTAGTTGTCTCGTGCTTTACTTGCGTTCCTCGTGGGATTGTCCACGAGAGGGGGGAGATTCTAGAGTGTGGGGGAGTTAGATTGTATGCCAAGGAGAGAGCGGAGGCGTTACTCTGTTGATGCTGAATTACTTGAATAAATACTTGAAAAGGATTCCTGTCTCCGACCCTGACTTTACATTTATTTCATCTTTATTTTTTATTTTAGGTGATATGAACAAATGCCATGGCTAAGGACACCATTTTTGAAGTCAAAAATGAAACCTTCCTAATAAAGACTTGCAGTGTCATAGAGAGAGAATTTGAAATTAACAAAATCCAGATTCAGTTTTTTTGGACCAGTCAGAGGGGAAAATACTTTTTAGGCTGTAAACATTATGTAAAATAATTGTTGTCTAAACAATATTCTATGGGAATGTGAAACACAAGAACTATCTACAGAAGAAATTGATATGACTGACCGCTGAAGGAAGTGACCCAAATAGGGCCACCCGGGTCACTCTCAACCTCCTCTTGCCTTCCAAGAATGAAAAGTCGATAACACAGTAGAGAATACATTAGTGAGAAGGCTCGAGCTGATGGAGGTCCATGTTGAATTGTCGCGCCAGTGGTGAGGTTTTATACAAAGGGGCCCGTTGGCTGTTGCAAAGGGCCCAAAAGCTTGATTTCAGATGTCTTAGCCACGCAAAGGGTCCATGAGCTGAGGGACACCAATTACGGGTCAGGACCACACTGCAGGTGGGTCCACAGACAGGTGCAGGATGTTGGGGAGCCTTTCATGTCACTAAGTTTCAGATCAGGAGGCCAGCAGACTAGCCCTTGGAGGCAATATGGTGTTATGGGTTCAAGTGTGAAGTTGCAGGTCTACTTCTTTTCTCACCCAGGCAAAAGGCCAGCAGGCAGCATGTCAGTACATCAGGGTAGCAGTTTTTCATAGCAGAATTCCAGCACAATGGCATCCCTTTCATCAACACAGCAGTCCTTAATACTGGCAGAGCATTTATAGGTCCCTTTCAACAGCACGGCAGTGCTTCTTTCTGACAGAGTATCCACAGGTCCAGAAGTGTACTGAAGAGCTGGTGTCTGAGGTCACCATTTTATTCCCTGGTGCTCTAGTCCAGGAAAGTGGAAGAAGCGTCTAGACAGTGGCTTTGAAGTGCATGGAATTTCATGGCCCCCGTTCCCTGGCTCCAAGCTAACTGCAATTACAATGTGAGGTTGTTGGGCCCTTTGTGTGAAGGTAGAACACAGGCAATTCAGTTGCAAGTGAGTCTGTGCTAAGCTCCACCCTGTCCTACCAGCAGATGGCCCATTTAGGCACACCTAATCCCTGTATTGTATGACAGTCTGGGAGGAATTCACAAAGTCTAACTGTCACTTACACCCAGTCATGTAACCCAGGCCATGCTACAGGCACAAAAGGTCTCAGGATGGAAGCATGCAAACTTTCTAAAAGTGGTCTTTTTAAAATTGTGATCAGAAACCTTACTTTGCTAATAACTAGGGCTTTTCATTACAATTGCAAAGACACCAAACATGATATATCTACCAGCTCCCATCTGGAAATTATAGTTCACTAAATAAGGAATCCCCAATGTTATCCCATAGGAGGGGTAGGCCTTACAATAGTGAATATTGGAGTTTTTCACTACCAGGGCATGTACAATTTAAAAGTACATGTCCAGCCTTTTCATGACAGAGCACCCTACCCTATGGACTACCTAGGGCCTACCATAAGATTGTCTTATATGTAATAAAAGGGGTGTTTAAGGCTTGACAAGGGGGTTTCAATTCCAAGTTGACATGGCAGTTTAAAACTGCATTCAGACTGCAATGCTAGACTTGGCACATGTTAAAGGAGCTACCTAAGTTGGTGGCATAGTAAGTGCTGCAGGCCCACTATTAGCATTTAATTTACAGGCCCTGGGTATATGGTATGTCGAACTACAGGGGATTTATAAGTAAATTAAATATTCCAATTGGTTATAAGCCAATGTAACCATGTTTTAGGGGAGTCAGCAGAATCACTTTAGCACTGGTTAGCAGTGGTAAAGTGCACTAAGCCCTAAGGCCAACATGATATTCAAAATGAAGGAGGAGAAGCAAAATGTTTCGGGGAAGACAACCCTAAGACTGACAAGTCAAACAATTATACTTTGCAGTAGCATCTTATGTGAGTTGTAACTTAGTACATGGATATCCGAGCCATAGGTAATACAGGCGCTCCAGTTTTCTTGCCACAACACTTTATGGGGTCGATTCCGATCCATTATAAAAATTCCCGGTACGAACCGTATCAGGATTTTTTTCCGTACGAATCGTACAAGTCCCGTACAAACTGGCAAGTACGACTCGTATGTGAAAAAGTCCATACGAATCGCATTGGGTAAATTCCCCGACACATCCTCGGGTCGGGAAAATTGTCCGGCATGTCCCCGGACAGTTTTACGTACGAATCGGAAAACTGATGTCCGAGCGCGCAAGTACGATCCGTACCGTCCGTTCGATTGTACAACCGTATGGAAAAAAGACCGTCCGGAGCGAACTCCCATAGCAACCATGGAGACGTCCAAACAGGTGCCCGGTACGCGCCGAACACCCCCCCCAGCCCACCGTTTGTACGGCGCGTAACCCCACCCCCCGTATGTACGGCGCGTATACCCACCCCCGTATGTACGGCGCGTACCCCACACCTCCAGTATGTACGGCGTGTACCCCCACCACCCCCATATGTATGGCGCGTACCCCCACCCCCGTATGTACGGCGCGTACCCCCCGTATGTACAGCGCGTACCCCCACCCCCCGTATGTATGGCATGTACCCCCACCCCCGTATGTACGGCGCGTAGCCCCACCCCCATAGGTACGGCATGTACCCCCACCCCCGTATGTACGGCGCGTACCCCCACCCCCATAGGTACGGAGCGTACCACCACCCCCGTATGTATGGCGCATACTCCCACCTCCGTAGGTACGGAGCGTACCACCACCCCGTAAGTACGGAGCGTACCCCCGCCCTGTAGGTACGAGGCATACCCCTACCCCCCCATGTACGGTGCGTCACGCGCTGGGGGTTCCACAGCGTACCTACGGGGGAGATGGTACGCTCCGTACATAGGGGGGTGGGGGTACGCGCCTTACATATGGGGGTGGGGGTACGCGCCGTACATACGGGGGTGGGGGTACACGCTGTACATACGGGGGTGGTGGTACGCTCCGTACCTACGGGGGTGGGGGTACACGCCGTACATACGGGAGTGGGGGTACATGCCATACCTATGGGGGTGGGGGTACGTGCCGTGCATATGGGGGTGGGGGCACACACCGTACACCAGGCACCCCGTATGTATGCGCCGTACCCCCAGCCCCCCATTTACGTGTCGTACCCTGGGTTCACATATGTACGGCATGTACCCCCAGGCCCCCACACCCTGCCCGTGCCTGTACGCACCCTACCCGAGGCCCCTACACCAGCACCCTCACCCAGCCGTGCGCATGTATGAGTCGTACCAAGCCATAGCAAATGTGAGCACTGTACAATAACATGGCCGATGTACACACCGCACAGACGCAAAAAACACACGTACTGAACCAGGACACTGCAAAACACCACAAGGAGAGTCAATTCGAATCGCACAACACCACAAAACACGTCCAACAAGCCCAAATACACCCAATACACTGACCTGCAACAGCCAAACAGGTAAACAGAGGCCCAAAACACAACCACCCCTTATAATACACCCACCCAAAGTTCAAACACAGCCACACCCACAAATGGACCAATAAAAAGGGCCCACACACACAAACCATGAGCCTTTGCAACAGACCCACTGCTGCCAGACCCCACAGACAACCCACAGCACCAGACTTGAACCTTTACTACACCTTACACTTGCACACCTTCACACAACCACCTTCACAAACACCCCCTCAACACATTCACACACACACCTTCACAACCACACCCACACACCCACAACCATCCACACCCACACCCCACACCATGCCCACAGACAGGAATCCAAAGTTCTCAACAGCGGAGCTGGAGATCCTTGTCAACGAAATCATCAGAGTCAAGCCACAGCTCTTTGGAACATTGGTCAGACAGACCAGCATCTCAGAAAAATCAGCCATGTGGCAGAGGATCATCAACAGGGTGAATGCTGTTGCGCCCATCCGAAGGACCAGGCATGAATGCCAAGCCAGGTGGTACGATCTGCGGAGGAGGGTCCGCGCCAAAATGACCGACGAGCACAACTAGGGGAACATCACTGGAGGTGGCCCGCCCCGCAGACCGGTACACTACCATCCCTGGGAGGAGAAGGTGATGCGCACGCTGCCGCCGGTGGGAGTACACAGACTAGAAGGACTCGCCGAGCCTGGTGAGTACACAAACAATTCACCCAACATGGGGGAACCGCATCCACAACCCAACTCCCGATAATGCACGCAACTACCCCAAAGCCATCACCGGACGCAACCACATTCCAACAACACGCACATGCCACTATCGGCTCCATGCCCCATGCACCAAGCAAGGCCATGCCAAGTCACAGGCCACACAAAACACCAACACAAGACAGGATGTCCGTGATGCCGGGAGGGGGGGCCTCCAAAATCACATTGTGCAACTCATAAGCAGACACCAATGCCCTCAGCTCATATGGCCTAGGGCAGAGCTATACAAACAGTGTGTCCCGACACTGTACTGTGTCGCCTGCAAATGGCGGCCGCGTCGCAGGATGACATGGGTATGAAGGCCCAATTTGCACATAACAACAGCTAATGAAGAGGCATCACTGTGAAATAGTGTCAGCACACAACGCCGCTGCAGCGCAGACTCAGAGACACTCTGCCCAATGGGGTCCGGGAGATTCTAAACAAAGTCACATGAACAAGCCAATGGCCTTTGAAAGACCTGCCAAGTGTGTGTGCCCAGGAAGCTGGCCTGAGGTGACAGGAGGGAGGGAGACAGAGGGCGACAGAGGGCGACAGACAGAGGGAGGGGGAGGGAGAGAGAGGGAGGGAGAGGGAGAGAGAGGGAGGGAGACAGAGGGAGACAGAGGGAGACAGACAGAGGGTGGGAGGAGGGTGACAGAGGGAGGGAGAGAAAGAGACAGAGGGAGACAAAATCACCCTTGGGTGGTGTGGGCATGTCCGCACATCAGCAGGTGGACTGTGTGCATGTTGACAAGGTCTGGCAGTGCGTGAAACACCCCTCATTCATTTGGAAAGCACTGGCCCATGTGTCAAACTGTGCACGAGTCGATCCTTGCTGCAGGCACAAACCTAACCTCACACCCAGTATACCCACTCACTGTGTTTGTCAGAACCCTGTCACAAATGCATAAGTTTCCTACCTGCATTCTCCAATAGACATGACAAAGCAACATTTTGCCGCGTACAGTGCAACACGTAAGTTGGTTCTGCAGCGCTCGCTACGCACGCTTGCTACACTGCTCCCTGCGATCAAAACTGATGCAACAACAAATAGTGTGTCACACATAGGAAAAGTGTTGACAGCCGTTGCCAAGGGACATACCCATGCACCATGCACAATGCACAGGGACTTGCCAAGTACAGACAAGGTAGATGACACTTGGCCCTGCTATAGACAGCACAAGGCAAACCTGTGACCACTGTACACTCAAACACCAATTCCACATGCCACCTAACTACCACAGGAACTCAAATTCACTGTCATGCCACCAGGCACCATGAGGGGATAGACACATCACCTGGTAGACCCAATGACAAATCACACCACACCCAACAGCATGCCCGGTCACACCCCCCCCCTTACACAAGCACACACCCCCGGGGCAGCCAACACAAATTGGCACTCCCACAATGGATATGCGACACAACAAGACCAATCCATAGCCAAATAACCATCTCAACACTCATTAGACAGGCCAAACAACCAGGAGTACATATCAATCAGACCCCCGCAACATACCCATCCACAAGTGCACTGTGAGAGGAATGCCAGACAGATCCAACTACCCAGAGCAACTGTGCCAACTTGAATATATATGAAAGATGGATGATGCATGTAACACCATTAACATTGTCTCTCTCTCACACACAGGGCAACGTCGTCGATCTCCCCCCAACACTGGGGGGAAGACACACAGGACCAGGCTCCGCGTGACGATGATCCCACCGGCAGCGATGACTCTCACCATACCGTGGATGACCCGACCAACCTGGCCCCTCTGGTGCCCAAGCACCTGCAGCACCTGCGTCAGGTACAACTGTGCCAACCACCACCCCCATTCCTGCCACATCCCAGGATACACACAGGAGCCCTGCTCGCACACAACGCAGCCAGTCTGACCAGGAGGGATGAGGGACACCGGGCACCCAGGAAGAGGCAGGCGACCCCGCAAATGCCGTCCCTCAGGGGTCCCGGAGACCCGACGTGCCCACAAGGGCAGGCTCAAGTGGGCAGGGGTGGTGGGAGTGGAGGATGGCGGAGGCGCGAGCCTGACCAGCCAGCTGAGGAACCGGTAATGTCACACGTCCGCAACATCCTGGACACATACCGGCGTGACACCAGAGGCATCGACCAGGTCGTGTCAAGACTCTCCGAGATGCAGGGGACCCTTGATGAGATTAAGAACCTGCAGGTCGAGCATCATGCCAGTCATCAACAACACCAAGGATGGATGGAGGCAAGACTGGCAGAGCTCTTGGCGGTGCACAGGGACGTGAGCCAATCACTCTGTCAGATCGGCAAAAGCCTGGCAAACCCTCCCTGTGCCCCCAGGCGTAGACCAGCACCAGACACAGGGAGGGAGGAGGATTCATCTGACGGAGCGTCCCCAGCATCGTCAAGGCCTGCATCTGAGGGTCCCCAGAGGAAGGTGGGTCGTCCACGCAAAAGACCGTGAGAGTCAGCGGACCATCACCATCTCCCAGGTCACCTGGCCTGGCACCTGGCCCTCTGGCGCAACAGCAGCACCTCATCAAATGACATTCTCTGCCACATCGACTTGCTGGTCACTGTCTGACCAATGTTGACAAAGACTGTGGCATGGACTCTAATGACTTCCAATGGCAAGGATACCATCTCCCCCTGTGAACTTTGGATTCTATACCCCCGGTACAGCACCTAATTGCATCCCCCCCAAACACGTACCCCACCACCAATAAAAATATTAGAAATCACGAGATGATGCCGTCATTTAGCATTATTCCATTACATGTGTGTGTTGGCAAGTCAAACCATGCCTGAGTTTTGAAGTAACTCCAACCATGCATTCCCTGGTGTCTGAGTCTGGCGCAGGACACACATGGGTCACAATGTATCATCCAATACAGACATGGAGCACCATACTCACCCGTGATGGGCCCAACCAGCTGAGGGGGTGCCTGCACAACTCTGCGGACAGACCTATTTCGTAGAGCAACAGTCATGCGCAGAGGTCAGGGATCATGTGGAGTGTCCTGGGGTGGGAGTCCCAGGTATGTGTAGCCAGGTGAGAGAACTATGTCCTGCAAGCAGGAGTCAGGTGGATGTGGAGAATGGTGGCCAGGCCAAGGTTGGATGCATGGAGATGGCACAATGGGGTCTTGGATGACAGTGCCACATGGTTGTGTTGGGGGCGTGGTCGTGGGCTGCATCCTGAGTGTGGCCGTGGATTGTGAAGGTCATCCTGCAGCAGACAGTGATCCATTGCCGCTATCCCTGTTGGACAGTGATGTGGCTGGGTTGCCGGATGTTGAAGCAGAGCTGTGCAGATGCACCCTGGATGTGGACAAGTGTCATGGGAGTTGTAAGGTACTTCTCCCAAGAGTGCAGGGTAGGATTGGACTTGGATGTCGAAGTTGACCTGGGGGATGGTCTGTCTTGACTTGAGGTGGATCGAACAGTGGACCGTGTGCATAATGCAGAGTGTTCTGAGGCCTGAGGTACAGATGCTGGTGATCAGCATAGCACATGTGAGCAAGCATTCCATGATGCACACCAGCTTGTGTGCGTGGACACTGTGTGCCTGTGCAGGGCCCTTGCGGGTGGGACACAAGCAGTTGACCCAGCTGTAAGGGGACAATCCGCAGATGAACACCTCAGTCGTGTACAAGTCCAGCATCAGGTGGCCAACGTGCAGCCATCTGCCAATGGATACCATGCATTATTCAATATGGGAACTGGCAAGGAATGCGTCTTTGGGGAGGGTGAGGAGTACCTGCCTGTCAATGGGACACCAGATGATGATGAGATGCAGTGCGCATGTCATGGTGTAGAGGGGTATCCTGGACACATTGTAGACTGACACGCTGAGACATGATACCTGTGCCATGTGTCCCACAATGACACCATACTACATGCAGAGGCCTGGAGTACCACTCACATGGCCATGTTGGGGTACAGAGCCGGTGGGGAGTAGGAGGGACATGACCTGGTTGGTGTGACAGGGCCTGGAAGGCGTGCCAGCGCTGTGTATGCAGTTGGAGTTGCACACTCATTATGCAAAGGTGTTGTGTGAGCGATGAGTGCATGTCTGAGTGCATGCAACAGATGTATTGGATGGACATTGCTTGGTGGGTGGCCTCAACATCATGGTGTAGCGTGATGTGGCACATGCAAGGACATGAGGCACGTGCAATGTGCACGTAGCATGCGCAGACGGTACAGCCTTTGTCACGGCAACCGTGTCACACAAAAGCAGATTACACCAAAATGAATGGGTGGAGGGAGGAAGGGGGTGCGTCTTAGAGGCATGTGTGTGAGGGCAAATCTAGAAACTCTGTGTGTCCTTGCTGCAGGGCCTGCAGCTGCAGGCGCCATGTCCAGGAAACCATGCCACAAGTTGCACACTAACACAAGCATGTCAGAAAGGACTACTGCAAAAGGTGTATGAGAAGGGAGGTGATGAATACAGGCCCCAGCTAGGCCCGCAAGACACAAGGGTTCGCTCTCCTGTAACGGAATCTATAAGGAAGTTGGCACGGAAACTGCAAAGTACAAAAACAACGTTTATTAACCCTTAAGGGTGGTCCTACAATCCACACAACACTCTTCAGTATTGCATGGAGTAGCACACAGAACATTCGTACACAGTCCCCTTTTATACACAACAGAGGGGCTCATAAGTGGGTGGATACAACATGAGGCCGAAGAACATTACCATTTATGGTCATTCTCGATACTGAATCAATATATGGGCGGAGCCAACACACTCCTTGAGCCCGCGAAAGCACATGGTCAAGCAAAGCTAATTATAACAGATGTGGTCAAGTCTGGGCATGCGCCAGACGGACAGGAGAGAGCTATTTATAAACTGTTACTAGGCAGATTACAAGAGCAACTAACACAGAGGTCGGACTCTCCTCGTGACGAACACATGGCAGCATGTCAATACAAAATGGAGTCCGGACTTCGGTCAACATAACGAAGAAAACATGATCGCAAGGGAAAGCATTAATGTTTTCAGTAAATGCGTAATCACATTCTGCCTTAATTTACAACAGACGACCCTTTCAGCATTTACTGAAGACATCCGGTTTCCAAGAATAATCATCATATATGTCAATTAACATCATTCCTTTAACCTCTTTAGCTAGACCCTTTTGATGAGCAACATCGGCAACAGCTTTCTTATCTGGAATGCAGAATGAAATGCATACAGAACAGCACAATGGTCCACATTGAATACACATACAGAAAAGGAACAGAATTGTTATAATAATACAGAGACCAGTTAAGACCTTCCATCCCCAGGCAGTAACCAACGCCCAAAACCATCCAGAAAAGGACCAAGTGCCGTTTTCTGTGTGGATTTCAGCTGCTATTTTATGCAGCTTGTTAATGGCGTTATAAACGGATGGCGTATGATCAGGGATGAACACACAGCAGCTACTTCCAATAATTTTACAGGCTCCTCCTCGATCAGCTAGCATTACATCCAATACCATACGATTCTGCAACGCAACAATCCTAGTTATTTGTAACTCTTCCGTAAGATTCCCAAGAGCAGCGGCAGTCTGATTGGTCACAGCTTCTACCACTCTTGTTAATCTTCGGATCTTCCTACTATTCAAAGCGGCTCCAACAAAGAAAAACAGTCCTAAGTTAAAATCAATATACTGTTGCAAGCTGGTATCGGTCTGATCCACATCATCAATTGATAGAGTACGTTTATACCTGTTTACAGTCACATTATTCAACAATTTCAAATCCTTATGATATGACGCGGGTGCTAGGAATACAGGAGGTAATAGGAATGATACATAGCATACCCCAGACCACCCAGCCGGCAAACGGTAATAACCTTTATTTCCACACACAAAGTAGGTATTATGGGACGCTAGGAAGGTACTGTTATTCAACCCGTCAATATTCAGTACAGTTATACAATCACTGACACCAACAGGGATAAAACCCACACTCTGGACACACAGGTCCGCTTGAGCTTGTGCTACTTGGATTACGAATTTGTCCTTCCCCACAGTGTCTCTGGTGTTCGTGAAGATATAGGGAATGGATTCATTATCCGGTCGGTACTCTTCCCATTCCCAAATTGTCCCATTCGCTTGTGGATACCCATTCTTGTCCTGATGACATTCTTTATTGAGTCTGAAAAGCAATCGTCCCACTGTCGGTTTCCGAGTGGCAAAAAGCAAAGTGTACCATGCTCTACAAGAGCCATTATGAGAGAAAGGAAGTGGTATGAATGGCGTACCTCCTTTCTTCTGATGGGCTGGCATCATCCCACATATTCAACAGTTCGTAGCGTTCGTAGCAACGTGGGTGTGATGCAGCATCTGGATGAAAGTGTTGTTCAAGTAAGATTGTCGATGCTTCAACTCTTGATACGGTAATGTATAAAAGTAGTGCTCCTCAGGCACCGGAGTTGTCAACACAAGTGTTTTCCGAGCAGGAGTTACCTCCTCCACAAACCATGTGGTTATCCCAACAACAGCTACTGTTAGCATGAACCCCAACGCACAAAGGATTTTCTTCTTCTCCATGTCAAAAGAAACAGTACCCTGGTATCTTCCTGAAACTAAAAAGTCTGTCAGAACTCTTCCCCTTGGGCAGCGGTTGATTTCTTCACCAGCGGGCCAAGACGGGTGTCGCTACACTAATGCAGGGCTGATCCCCCCCCCTTGCCTCATCGGCTCTCCGTTTCACTAACCCAAGGGCCGTTCTGACAGTATGTCCCGGTACTGGAAACCTTACTTCCTCGGTCGAAGATGATATCGCCTTCCTCCAGAAGTCGTGTGGTCCGGAAAGAGCTCCTCAGTGTCGTTCGGCCCCGCAGCACGGCCTGTCTCTGCTGCTAGGATTTCTCGTTGATCGGTCAGCACGGCAGACTCCACCAATCCGGGCGGTACCTTTCGACAGTGTAAGGAATGGATCCAATTCTTCCTGTTCGAGACTCGCACTGCCGTCCTCGTTGCAAGGAGGACTTGCTCAGGTCCGACCCATCTCGGCTCCAAACTGTTCGTTCTGTCGAAGACCTTCACCATAACATGATCTCCAGGCCGGAGACCATGTCCTTCGCCGGTAGACCGATCAGGGAGCGCCTCTCGGACCTGTTGATGAATAGAAACCAAGTTATCCGTTAACTGTGCCAGATAATCGCTCATCATTACACAAGGTACATCATACACAGCCTTAGGCCTTGGTGGACCCCAAATGTTCATTGGGCGTCCGAATACTATTTCGTATGGCGTAAGGCCGGTTCGAGAGTGTGGCACTGACCTAATTGACAATAACGCCAGTGGCAGGGCGTCTGGCCAAGTCAAAGACGTTGAAGCTTGGATTTTGGCTATCTTAAGCTTCAGTGTACCATTATACTTCTCGACTAGTCCGGCAGACTGGGGGTGAAACACGGCATGAAACTTCTGAGTGATGCCTAGGCCCTTCAAGACATACTTTATAACATCCGCTACAAAGTGAGGGCCATTATCACTCCACAGAAGTCTACAGACGCCGTATCGAGGGAAAAACTCTTTTAGCAGTAGCTTCGCCGTGGTTATTGCAGTATTGTCTTTCGTAGGGTACGCCTCAACCCATTTGCTGAAAGCGCAAACCACTACTAGAACATACTTCAAATTGTTACAGCGCTCAAGCTGGATGTAATCCATCTGCAGAACCTCAAAGGGTGCAGTGGGTGTCGCAAATCCTCCTGCTGGAGTTCGAGTACCTTTCCCTGGGTTATACTTCAGACAGATCATACAGGTCTGCACCACCCTCTTTGCCGTGCTAGCAATCTCTGGATGCTCCCAGACTTGGGTAAGCAATTTCACAATTGCGGAAGCTCCAACATGTGCTAGCCCATGTGCCATTTGAACCATAGGTTGTACAAAAGCCGTGGGTAATTTCCATCTATCCATCTGTTTATTTCTCCAGCAACCCTCGTCATCCAGTTCTCCTTCGCTAGCCCATTGTTCCCGCTCTTTGTCAGAAGCGGTCCTTTGCATTTCTCGCACTTCCTCCTTCGCATCACGCCATCTCTCCACCTGTGACTTTACTACATACATGGCAGTAGCGCCGGGCTGCATCGCAGTCTCCCGTGCTACTCGATCCGCTAACGCATTCCCTTCTCCAACTTTATCAACCACTTTTCTATGGGCGCTACACTTAACGATAGCAATTTTCTTTGGGTATGTCAATGCAGTTAAAAGATTATAAACTAACTCTCCATGCATTATCTGTACTCCATGTGACGTTAAAAACCCTCTCTCCTTCCAGAGTAGGCCGAAGTCATGCGCTACTCCGAAGGCATAGCGGCTATCTGTATAAACATTCACACATAATCCTGTACTGAGCTCACATGCTCGTGTTAATGCTATCAGTTCCGCTGCTTGAGCTGATTTCTGTGGTATGCGTGCTGTCTCCACTATCGTGTGTAATGTGGTAATTGCATACGCTGCTGAAGTCGTACCATCTGGTAGCTTCAGGCATGATCCGTCTACCCACAACTCTCCATCTACCTCTGAAGAGGGCGTATCCTGGAGATCAATACGACCCTTTGTTTGTTCCTCAGTCACAAGAATACAATCATGCGCTTTCTGCGCCTCAGGCTGGGTCTCGGGGTATGGCAACAATGTGGCCGGGTTTAACGTTACGCACCTTTTCAACGTAATATGAGGAGCCAAAAGCGTCAACTCATATCCCGTTAAGCGGGCACTGGTCAAATGCTGCGTCTTTGTTTGATTGAGCAGGGCATCCACAGCATGGGGAACTAACACCAACAATTTATGGGACAACACAATTCCTTCACTTTGGCGTATTGACACAGCTGTCGCCGCTACCGAGCGAAAACACCCTGGTAATGCTCGGGCGACAGGATCAAGCACAGCCGAAAAATATGCACAAGGGCGCTGCTTATCGCCGTGCATCTGCACTAAGACTGATAATGCACATCCATCTTTCTCATGCACATACAACGAAAAGGGTTTTGTATAATCAGGGGTCCCTAACACTGGTGCTGAACAAAGGGCCTGTCGCAGTTGCTGAAAAGCAGCATCACACTCATCTGACCAAGGGATTGGGATAGGCGTGTCTTTTGTCAAAAGAGCTAGTAATGGCTTAGCTATGTGTGAAAACCCCAATATCCACTGTCTACAAAAAGAAACAAGGCCCAAAAATGCACGCACATCCTTCTGCGTGGATGGTCTCGGTGTGTCCAAAATTACTTGAATACGATCTGGCGTGAGTGCACGCCCCTCCTTAGACAAAAGGTGACCCAAATAAGTCACCTTTGGTCTACAGAATTGCAATTTCTTCCTAGAGACCTTGTGATTGTGGGATGCTAAAAAGGAAAGTAAGGCTAGCGTGCTTTTTTCGCACAACTCCAGGGTGTCAGCCGCCAACAGGATGTCATCGACATATTGGATGAGGGCGACCCCCTCGAGTAAAACAAAGGAATCCAACTGTCGTTTCAAAGCCTGACTGTAAATACTAGGGCTTTCTGTATAGCCTTGGGGAATTCTACAAAAACGATAAGATCTATTGTTTAATGTGAACCCAAAAAGAAATCGGCTATCAGGGTGAATGGGAATGGAAAAGAAGGCATTCTTCAAATCAATCACTGAAAACATGGTCGCCGTAGGCGGGACCAAGGTAAGCAACGTCGTGATATCGGAAACCACCGGGTACTGAGGTATCACGATCTTGTTTACCTCCCTCAAATCAATTATGAACCGATAGACCTTTGCATCCGTGTCCTTTTTCAAAATTGGGAGAATCGGACTGTTACAGATATTATAGGGAACTTCTTCCACTACCCCTACTGTGATCAAGTCTTGCACAATCTGTATGAGAGCCTCCTCGCCCTCCTGGGAAATACGATACTGCGGGAGGCGTGGTAACACCGCCCCCTCCTGGACGCTAATGTGGACCGGAGGGATCACCATTTGTCCCACATCTGTGTCCGAAGTCGCCCATAAAGCTCGGGGGAGGGTAGCCAACAATGTATCCTCTGATATCGTACACATCCGCCCAGACCTGGGATAGTTGTCGTTTAAGATCACCCTCACACCCTCAGGGGAGCAGCGGATTGTAGCCCTAAAGTACTTTAACATATCAAGGCCCATAATATTATCCGGTGTATACGGAGCAAGCAGAAACGGACAGGGCGCAGAAAAAGAATCAACCTTAAATGTAAGGGGCTGTGAAAGAGGGCTTCGGGAAAGTGTACCGTCAAACCCTACCGATGTAACCACTGAGCCGGATGGGGGAGCCCCCGGAACCAAGTACCTAGACAATGCACTACGTGTCGCTCCTGTATCTACTAGGAACTGATCAGTAGAACCTAAAACTTCAGCCGATACATAAGGACCCGTCTGATCGACCGGCACCTCAACTGATTCAGACCCCCATCCAACGCATTCCTATGCATGCTGCGAATCGTGATATCCCGATCGATCGATGTCCGATACATGATACTGGTGCTGGCGATCGAAAACATTTGAGCTATCTCGGTGCTGCCCAGCAGTATCGAAACGGGCATTATCATTAGAATTCCCTCTAAAGTTCGAGGAACCCCCTCTACCTCTCGGGCCACCCGGAGTATGCCCCTGACGTGAAGCACGCAACACTGGGCAATCCCTGGCCCAATGGCCCAATTGCTTGCAATATGCACACTGGTTCCTATTCAAATCAGATCGGCCCGGAGGGGGACCATAAGATCCGCCCCGTCCTCTATTATTACCCCGTCGGGGCGGGCCATATACTTGTGCTAACATCACCTTAGTCTTGAGGTCTTTCGATTTCTTCTCTTCCTGGCCCTTCGCCTCGTGCTCCTGACGCTCATAATACTGAGCGATAGTCAGAAGGGCCGTCGGCGTCGCGGAGGACCAGGAACTCTCGCTCGCTTTTAACCGGGCTGCAACTGCCGGTAGCAGATTAGCCACATATTTGTCCGCGAAAAGGTGGCGGCCCGTGTCGTCAGTAAGCGACTGGCCACTAAAATCATGAAACGTTTCTTCAAAGCGCGTGAAGAAATCTGCAACGGACTCGTCAATTTTCTGTTTACATGCAGCTAACATATTCCAGTCAATCTTTTTAGGGGGGATAATCGTCTTCAACTTAGCCACAATCGCCGCAGGGAGATCTAAAATATTCTGGGGTGGTTTCTGTGCGGGCTTCCGTTCCCTATCCTCATCCTCAAGGTCAGACCACCGGGCCTTGAAGGCAACCGCATCATCTACCTTTCGGACAGAGCGCCACGTATCCGGCGGTAGGATAAGGCCAAAGAACAGGTCTATATCCGCTAAGGTCATAATGCAAGAATTCAAGGCCCCCTCGACTTCTTCATAGAAGGCCGCTGGATTCTTGCGGGGGTCAGGCAATGCATTCTTTAACGCCATAACATCGGCCCTATGCCATGGAGTATAAACCCAATTATATACGAAATATCCCCTTGCATCGGCGGAGTTAATATCCGAGCTAGTCCCTGCTCCCTTAGGAGGAACATACAAAGGCGCCGCCTCTCGCATTGGTTTAGCATGCACTATGTCATCCTTATCTGACTGGGAGGCGGATGGGTGGCCCCCTGCTGCAGACGAATCCGACTGCTTCTCCTCCTCCGTTTGTTGACGTGCTCTCTCTCTAAGGGCCAGCACCTCGTCCCGCAAAGCGAACAGCCGCCGAGCCGCCTCAGGAGCCTTAGGGGGAGAAAAAACACCATTACGTAATGCTCCGGCATCCGAAGACACTTCGTCAGGCTCAAGGACACTAGAATATTTTCGGAAAGCAGCAATTACTTCATCCGCGAAATGAGACAGAAAATACACCCTCTCTCTATCTTGCCACGACCCCCAAGTATGGAACAAGTCCTCCTTAGACATCTTGCCCTTAAGTGCACGGAGGGAAAGTTTCCGAAGCTCAGCCATATGCTCGGCCGATAACATGGACCGTGTGTCTACCTTACCCGAAGCCGGGCCAGAATCTTGCGGCCGCGAAGCAGATGCGCCAACATAAGGGGGCGGAGAGCGATCTAGTAAATAAAAATCATCATCAGGATTATTAAGGACAGGATAAAGTGGCTGGCGAACAACATATTGACCCGAGACCTGTAGCCTACGCTCTTTCTCTTGTCTGTCCGTGTGCTCTTTGTCCTCCCGACGCTTCGCTTCCTGCGCTCGCACATGGTCATTCTTCCGTTGCTCTTTATCAAACAGCGCTTTCTCACGTTTCTCTCGCTCACGCACTTCCTTCACCCATAATCGCACACACTCAAACATATCCTGACGAGCACGTCGCTTACACATACACTGTTCCACATACTCAATCTTACGTATATCAAACGATCCATACAAAGGCCATCGCAACTCAGGATCCTTCCTCGTGTATTTCCTCCATAGCGTGCTGTACATTATGGAAGAAAGACCATGCTTCACATACATATCCCTACTAGGAGTCCCCTCTGGGGGAGCTGGAGCAGATTCCTCGAGGTTCAACCGGTTTCCAAAACAGCAGCACCACTTACGGAGTGCGCTAAAAGCAGGCATGCTAAGAATAATGCAAAATATGCAATATTAGAAAGAAAATGGCACTTAATCGTTGCGCCGTTCAAAGTTTACACAGCTCCTGGAGAAATTTCTCCACATTACCTGCCTATATGTGTTGCAACGCATATATTTTCACAAAGACAAATTCAAAATATGACTAGTCATCATCAATCAAACTCAAATAGCCAACCCAGGCTTCAAAAACTCGGAGCAAGTACCGTACAACGGTTCTTACCAATCAAGAGTCCAGATTCCAACTGCCAAGCTCCACAATCGCCCAAACGGCTCTCACGGCAGGACCGACAGAAGAGGTCTCAGTCGATGACCGGCGCCACCCAGACGGTCAGCTCGGAAGGGAAGGAAGAAAAACCTCGGGATGCCAGGGCTAAGACGCCGCTGGCAGTGATCACGTCCCCGGCCAAACTCCTCACCTTCGTCGCG
This sequence comes from Triturus cristatus, assembly GCF_964204655.1. NCBI lineage: Eukaryota > Metazoa > Chordata > Amphibia > Caudata > Salamandridae > Triturus > Triturus cristatus. The sequence goes on along the minus strand of NC_140585.1, from coordinate 214,253,254 downwards.
ACCAGTCCTTCGAGCATCCGAGTCTCCGATGAGCCCCACGTGACGGGCGCCAATTGATGAATACAGGCCCCAGCTAGGCCCGCAAGACACAAGGGTTCGCTCTCCTGTAACGGAATCTATAAGGAAGTTGGCACGGAAACTGCAAAGTACAAAAACAACGTTTATTAACCCTTAAGGGTGGTCCTACAATCCACACAACACTCTTCAGTATTGCATGGAGTAGCACACAGAACATTCGTACACAGTCCCCTTTTATACACAACAGAGGGGCTCATAAGTGGGTGGATACAACATGAGGCCGAAGAACATTACCATTTATGGTCATTCTCGATACTGAATCAATATATGGGCGGAGCCAACACACTCCTTGAGCCCGCGAAAGCACATGGTCAAGCAAAGCTAATTATAACAGATGTGGTCAAGTCTGGGCATGCGCCAGACGGACAGGAGAGAGCTATTTATAAACTGTTACTAGGCAGATTACAAGAGCAACTAACACAGAGGTCGGACTCTCCTCGTGACGAACACATGGCAGCATGTCAATACAAAATGGAGTCCGGACTTCGGTCAACATAACGAAGAAAACATGATCGCAAGGGAAAGCATTAATGTTTTCAGTAAATGCTTAATCACATTCTGCCTTAATTTACAACAGAGGAGTGTCTAGTTCAACATGGCACACACACAGACAATGGATGCACATGCAGCAAAGTGGCCATTGTGGGGACTGAGATACCAAAATACCTACACAGCCATGTACATCGTGCACAATACATATCATAATCCCTGAGAAACAGCGTGCATCTTGCTACTCTACACATAGACTCATATGCACAATTTGTGACAACTATGCCAGACATGCCGCATGCACAGTGGCAAGAAACCTGCATTGGCAGAGATGAGGCACCATGGAGGCTGAGGGACACCTTTATTAACATGTTTGCCGGAAGGCAAATGCATCTATATTAACAGATGCACAGGTCATTTGGATGAACATGTGAAACCTACACTGGCACCCCCCTTTGCACCACAGATGCAGGAAAGCCATAGAACTGGCACACAAGTGACAGGTTTGAGGCAAACACCCTGTGCTGCTCACGGAGAGGCTGCAAATCACCATTGAACCACTAATGGGGATGTCCCACACTATGTCAACCCGGTGCATCCCGTATGTTTCCGAGGGCAGTGTTACACACATTGATGCCTTCATCACAATCCACAATCACATTACAGATGACTGTCACCAAGTGTGACTATCAATTCAGGTGAATCCAGCTCCATGTCATGTGACCCATGGTGATTCTACATGTATGCTAAGTAACCAAACATGAACAGGAGCAGTGCACACACATTCCAAACACATAGCACACCCAAAAAGCCGTGGTGCATCCCTTACCCTAAGGTGATTTTTCGACATGTCCGTGCATGTTATGCTGATTCAGCACACGTTGCTGTATTCATGAGGAATAGCAGGAGCACAACAATGCCAACAGCAGACAGCATGCGCACATACCTGGGGATGAGAGACACACAAGAAGTGAGCCAAAAGAAGCACATCCACATGCATGGGCATGTACTCGACACGTATAAGGTTGTCAACATGCTAGGTGAAAATAGTGTCTCAGGTAAGACATACTGTTATTACACCATCACTCGAGTGACACATCCATATACACCTCTGACTCACTTGCCAGACATGCAGATGGACCCACACATTGCAACACATGCTCACCACTAAGCAAAGAAGTTGCATATGAGCAGACTCAGGATGTCCTCTTCCTCCTCCTCCTCGACATCACTTGCCTCGTCACCAAGCCCCTCGTCCTCCACGGGTGGATGTTCCTGCTCATCCGGATCCAGGATGAGTGGCACAGCTTTCTTCACTGCCATGTTGTGCAGCATGCAGCACACGAGGAAGATTTTGCAGACCTTCACCGGTGCATATGGGAGTGCACCGCTGGTCTTGTTGAGGTACCGGAAGCGGCTCTTCAGGAGGCCAAAGGTCCTCTCTATCACTCTCCTGGTCTGCCCATGGGCGTTGTTGTACCGGTGATCGGCAGCTGTTCTGGGGTTGCGGAGAGTTGTGATCAGCCATGGCATGTTGGGATAGCCAGAGTCCCCTACATGGACCGTATCACCATGGCGTACGCCTACGGCGACACAACCATAGTGGTACGGACTCTACACACGCGTGTACGGACCGTATCACTATGTCGTATGCCTACGGCGACACAACCATAGTGATACGGACCCTACACACGCGTGTACGGACCGTATCACCATGGCTTACGCCTACGGCGACACAACCATAGTGATACGGACCATACAGATGCCTGTACGGACCGTATCACTGGAGTAGTGGTGCCCTAGGGGCGTGGAACGCGCCGTACCTGTGTGTGTATAGTGAAATTACATAAGGGACACATGAGGGACAAGTATAAGGGCCTAAATGCATGCTGGTTGTCATGGAGACCCAGTTTCAAGTTCAAATTTATTCATCAGGTGGCCAGCAGAAGTCGGTTGGAGACAATATACAAAGTTTCAAAGTGGTTGTTGACTTCACATCATGCTCATTTTTTTAAACATGCAAAGGCACCCACTGGGGTAGGTTTAAAGGGATTGGAGGAAACGTAGGATGCAATGAGATTGACCAATCACTCAGGAGGAGAACCAGGCCCTGCTGGATGTGATCCTCCCACAGTACCCCAGCCTGTATGGGAGACCAGGGGTGCAGGTGAGTGGTGACTCCATTAGCTTAGACTGTGCCCCTTTTTTGTGACTGTCACTTCTGGCATTGTGTCCAGGTGTGACAGACATGCAATGTTCTTTAGAGTGGGTCCCAGGGGGGGGGATGCCTCATGTCTCCCATGCAGAGCATGCTGTAGTGCATGTCTGCACTCCTCACTTGCATAGTGCTTACTGTGACAATCACTGCATGGTGCATGCCACATTGAGCCTGGCTAATCCTCTTGGGAATGTTGTTTCTACAGTCCTGATGTGATCCTGTGGTCCCCCCAGTGTGACAGGTGACTGTACCCCCAGATGTGTGTGAGTTGAGTGTACCTGTGCTGAGAGTGTCCAAATGATGTGTTCGTCCCCTGGACATTGGTGTGTGTGTAAGTCCCCTGTCATGTGGGTGAGTGTCTATGTGGAGTGTTGCACCCCAGCTGCATGAGGGATGCATATGCCCTACCCATCTGATGTGAGCAGGGAGCAGTGCTGTGTGTCTGACGTGCTGAGCCTGCCCCACACCTGTGACACCCCCCAGACATGTGCAGAGTGATGTGTGTACCCGAAGTTGCCAATGGCAGGTGATTGTCCTGTGCCTGTGTGTGTCTGTGTACCCTGCTGAGGTTGCGTCAGTGGCCTGGGGCATGTGACTGCTTTGAGGTGCTGTACATATTCGTGGTGTAGCTTGTGATGCACAGTGTGAGCCATGGTCATTGTGTCGCACCCCTCATTCCACCTGTGTACTTTCAATGCCACGTAGTGCATTTTGCCTTCCCCAGAGGAGAATGTCCCTATGACAAAGGTGCTATGACTCTGCTGCATACTATGCCCTCTTCAAACCTGCCAAATTGTTCTAATGTCTGTCTCTGTGACATGTAGCATGTATATTTAAGTAGTCTCACTTTCTCATCCTCACAGGTAGGCGTCTATGCCAAGAGGGAGATCTGGAAGCAAGCCGTCAGTGCCGTGAGGTCGGTGGAGGGTCGGAGGCGGCGCCTGCCCCAGGTGAGGAAACGCTGGCGGGATATCCGGTGCTGGACCAGGAGGATCGCCCGGGTCCTGCTGGGGGACTCACCTGAGAGCCACAAGAACCGTGGGCGCCGGTGCCTGACCCACCAGATGAAGCGTGTGCTGGTGGTGGTCTTCCCTGACTTGGATAGGCGCCTAGCGGAGAAGCAGCAGCAGGAAGGGGGTAGGTACATGTGTGTTTGTTGTGTGTCACCAGATTTTGGAAGTGCTCAGTTGCATGGATACACTGCCAGGGCTCATATGTGCAGTACATATCCTGTTCCCCAAAGTAAACCGGTGCTGTTCTTCCTCCCTTCCCCTCCTTGACATGTGTTCCCTGGTCTGTGTGTAGTCACTCTTGCACAAGGTCATCTAGGCTGCCAGTTAATCCAAGTGCCCAATGCTTGCAGCATCATGTGTGGGGGTGGTGTGTAACATGTGTTGGGACCTTGCCTGTGCCCTGGCCAGTTCAGTCAATGTGGGGTCCATGTTAGTTGGCACTGATGCTGAGTCCCGACATAGGAGTGGGTCTGAAAAGTGTACTGCCTTATAGCATGCATGACCAATGTTGTGGCCTCAGACATGATGTGCATGAGTGGGAGATATGCATAGTGCAGGGACGTTTGCTTCTGTTGCAGTCATATCCATCTCGGACCATGGAGGAGTGTGGCCACTACAGTCCCCTGGGGCACCTTTTCCTAGGTATCATGTGTGTCATCCAACAATGTGGACATTCACTGTGTCTTCAGCATAGGTTGGGCTCTGTGGCATTGTACCCTGGCCTAATGTGTATATATGTAAAGTGTGCTACATGTGTCCACTGTACAGGGTGACCCAATTTGGCTTGTGCATACTCACAGTGGCCGGTGCCAGTGTGTTTTGGTACAACTATCTGATGATGGTTGTTTGTCAATGTTATGTGTGGACAGGCGCACAAGGGTTAGTTCGTGTACATTCAGGATTTATTGAAGGGCATTTTAGTAATCCCTGAGGAAGAGGTGTAAGTACTTCCTCTGTGTCACTCACATTGTCTCAGGTAGGGGGGGGGGTTTGTGCGGGAAAGGCCTACATGTCCAAACCATATGTGTCCTTGCCAGGTCTGACCTGTGTGTGATGATTGTCTGGACATACACTCAACATGCAGTGACCCAGTCATGTTGGGCAGGGTTTTTGGTATTTGCTAAGCAGCATGTGCCAAACGTTACAGGACATGGTTCCTGCTCATCCCTTTTTTGGCTACGGTGTGTGGTCCAGATGCTGTACTCGACTGTCCCCAGAGACTTGCTCCTCTGTCTAATTTGATATCAAGTTCTTTGATGTTGTGTCATGCTCTCCATTGTGTCTCAGTGGCATGGTGGGTCAACCAACTGTGTGGTGCAGGGCCTACATATGTGCGTAGTATTGTTGATGTTACTCATGTTGCTTTTCATGCTATGCACTGTGACCTATGTAGTTTTGAATCATGTGTCATATGTATACAGGTGTCTGATTATTTCCTGTCTCTTCACCTTCCCACAGCAGCGTCGGGGAAAACCGAGAGAGACACTGGCACAGAAATTGAGGAGGGATCCAGCAGCGGTGCCACCAGTGCTAGCGAGTCTGTCTCAGCGAGTGGCACGGAGGCGGAGGGGAGTGCGGAGGAGGACCTGTCCAGTCCCACCACCGACTATGACGCAGACGGGTCCGAGGCTGAGCTCCCTGAGAGGGCGAATGCTGCTCCCAGTGCAGAGAGCAGCACTCCATCTGTCGCCGCCCCCTCCATTCCCATCACCCGCCTCCCACCTGCTCGGGTCCCTTCCCACCGTGCTAGGCGCAAACAGGTCTCCTTCGTGCCAGGCACCGCACCCCCTGCCCCTGTCTCCCCTGCTGCCGTCAATGCCGAGTCTGTGGACATTCAGCGGCAGTTGCAGTTTGGTCAGGCATCGATGCTTACTGTCCTCCATGAGCACACCAGACTGCTGACACAGATGTTGTCGTACATGGAGGGCATGTCAGCAGCGATGTCTGATCAACGGATGTTGCTGAAGTCCATAGACTCCTCACTGACTGCAGCAGTGGATCTCCAGCAGCGCTCCATCCCCCCCCTACTCCTGCACCATCCACACTTCCTACTCCCATGCCTGTCCCACGCTCACCCAGACGTCCCCATGCACACACCCCACCAGACACAGGCAGCACACCACCAGGGAAGGCAAAGCGCACTCCTCCAGTCATGCACACACAGGGGGAAGTAGGCACACCCACTGGGTCTGGGGGCAAACGGCAGGCATGCAACCACAGTGGGAGTCCGCTGTCCTCACGACCCACTTCCTCCAAATCCACTCCCCTTGACTCCCCTGCCTAACAGTCGGACAAGGAGTCCTTCATGGCCAGTCTGTCCCTCAGCCCCAGTGTGACACCACCCCACAAGCGGTCGAGAGAGTCCCCGGGAATGGGAGTTGAGTCCCCCCCCTGTCCACACCCTCCCCCAGTAGCGCTGCAACCCATCCCTCCGACCCCCCCCCTCTTTGGGGCCTGTGGTTCATTCGGGTGCAGGGGAGATGCTGGGCGACCTGGCAGTAGTGTGTAGCGCCGTGCTGGAATCCACCTTTGGCGCTGCCCCACCCTCTGTGGTGCAGCTGTCCGTCCCTGCACCCACAACACCTACCCTTGCCCCTCCTGTCCCTGCGGTGCCTGGTCCTTCCCCCCCACATGATGCCCCCCCTTCTGTGGATGAAATGGACATGTGAACAGCGCAGACAAGCTAGGGGACACACGTCCCGATGTGTACCCCCCCAGGACTTTGCTGATGGCCTGGCCCATGGGCCTTGTAAATAGTGGACATTTAAAACAATTAATTTTGAATGCTGAATAAAGCTTTTTGTTTTTCTTTTGCACACTTATGCTTTCCTGGACTTGCTGTTGGTGGTGCTGCTCCATGATTTGGGGTGGTGATAATGTGTTAGGTGTCTGGGAAATGTTGTAGTGTGCTGCTCATGGGGTGGACCCTGGTATCTGTGTGCCATCACAAGGGCTCTGCAAATAATCTTTGATCACGTGTGCTCTTACTGTTTGGTGATATTGTCCCATGGTGTGTTCCTTACTCTGTGGACCCTGACATCTTCCCTGCAGGCTGTTTCCCAATTGTAGTGCTGAGCTGTGTCTACATTTCCTGGATGTGTGACGGATCCCTTCAACTTTGGCCATGCCTGCTCAGCAATGTCTCCACCTGCATCATTAGTGGCATCCTTGGTGGTCACTGTACTAGTGTATGGAGTATATTGACATGTCTTCATGTGGACATGTTCCTTTTTACGCCCCATGCATGTGTGTACTCCCAGCCTCGCACACATGTGTTACGTGTTCTGCAGGGTCTTTGGTCACCTGACTGACAATTGTGGGCATTGTATCTGTGGGTACTCCACCCTTTACCTTCCATAGGAGGCAACAACTTGTTGGCTGCCCCAGCACCTGTACATTCCTATCAGTCCTGGAATGTGCGTGACAGTGTGTGTTCCCTTTGGGTCTCTTAGTTTAGTAGGGTGGCACACGAGTATACAGTCTTGTTGCATGCTCTCATTGTGTGTATTGTGCTGCCAGCACCAGGGGTGGGTATGCATGTGTCATATGTCTGGACACTGCTGGGAGTGATAGGCACCCACCCCTCCTATGTGTGGGCACTGCTGGGGGACTCTGCACCCACCCCTCCTATGTCTGGGCACTGCTGGGGGGACTCTGCACCCACCCCTCATATGTCTGGGCACTGCTGGGGGGACTCTGCTCCCACCCCTCATATGTCTGGGCACTGCTGGGAGTGATAGGCACCCACCCCGCCTATGTTTGGGCACGGCTGGGGGACTCTGTACCCACCCCTCCTATGTCTGGGCACTGCTGGGGGGACTCTGCACCCACCCCTCATATGTCTGGGCACTGCTGGGAGTGATAGGCACCCACCCCTCCTATGTCTGGGCACTGCTGGGAAGACTCTGCACCCACTCCTCCTATGTCTGGGCACTGCTGGGAGTGATAGGCACCCACCCCTCCTATGTCTGGGCACTGCTGGGGGGACTCTGCACCCACCCCTCATATGTCTGGGCACTGCTGGGGGGACTCTGCACCCACCCCTCATATGTCTGGGAACTGCTGGAGGGACTCTGCACCCACCCCTCATATGTCTGGGCACTGCTGGTAGTGATAGGCACCCACCCCTCCTATGTGTGGGCACTGCTGGGAGGACTCTGCACCCAGCCCTCCTATGTATGGGCACTGCTGGGAGTGATAGGCACCCACCCCTCCTATGTCTGGGCACTGCTGGGGGGACTCTGCACCCACCTCTCATATGTCTGGGCACTGCTGGGGGGACTCTGCACCCACCCCTCATATGTCTGGGCACTGCTGGTAGTGATAGGCACCCACCCCTCCTATGTCTGGGCACTGCTGGGAGGACTCTGCACCCAACCCTCCTATGTCTGGGCACTGCTGGGAGTGATAGGCACCCACCCCTCCTATGTCTGGGCACTGCTGGGGGGACTCTGCACCCACCCCTCATATGTCTGGGCACTGCTGGGGGGACTCTGCACCCACCCCTCATATGTCTGGTTACTGCTGGTAGTGATAGGCACCCACCCCTCCTATGTGTGGGCACTGCTGGGAGGACTCTGCACCCACCCCTCCTATGTCTGGGCACTGCTGGGAGTGATAGGCACCCACCCCTCCTATGTCTGGGCACTGCTGGGGGGACTCTGCACCCACCCCTCATATGTCTGGGCACTGCTGGGGGGACTCTGCACCCACCCCTCATATGTCTGGGCACTGCTGGTAGTGATAGGCACACACCCCTCCTATGTCTGGGCACTGCTGGGAGGACTCTGCACCCACCCCTCCTATGTCTGGGCACTGCTGGGAGTGAAAGGCACCCACCCCTCCTATGTCTGGGCACTGCTGGGGGGACTCTGCACCCACCCCTCATATGTCTGGGCACTGCTGGGAGTGATAGGCACCCACCTCTCCTATGTCTGGGCACTGCTGAGGGGACTCTGCACCCACCCCTCATATGTCTGGGCACTGATGGTAGTGATAGGCACCCACCCCTCCTATGTCTGGGCACTGCTGGGAGGACTCTGCACCCACCCCTCCTATGTCTGGGCACTGCTGGGGGGACTCTGCACCCACCCCTCCTATGTCTGGGCACTGCTAGGGGGACTCTGCACCCACCCCTCATATGTCTGGGCACTGCTGGGAGTGATAGGCACCCACCCCTCCTATGTCTGGGCACTGCTGGGGGGACTCTGCACCCACCCCTCATATGTCTGGGCACTGCTGGGAGTGATAGGCACCCACCCCTCCTATGTCTGGGCACTGCGGGGGCTGATGGCCACACACCCCTATGTGTCTGTCCACTGGCGTGGTCCGAGCCGTACCCACGTCCTACGGCCTGGGTATGGGCCGTACCCCTACGTCACCCCAACAATGGCGGTACGGCCCGTACCCATGCCTTGATAGCGTGGGTACGGGTTGTACCACGGACACCCCTACGGCACCCCAATAATGGCGGGACGGCCCATACCCATGCCTTGAGAGCGTGGGTACGGCCCGTACCACCATTGCAGTGGTGATGGAGGGGTACACGTGGTACGGGCCGTACCCACGTCCTACGGCCTGTGTATGAGCCGTACCCCTACGGCACCCCAACAATGGCGGTACGGCCCGTTCCCATGCCTTTGAGACGTGGGTACGGCCCGTACCACGTGTACCCCTCCATCACCACTGCAATGGTGGTACGGGCCGTACCCACGCTCTCAAGGCCTGGGTACGGGCCGTCCCACCATTGTCGGGGTGCCGTAGGGGTGTCCGTGGTACGACCCGTACCCACGCTATCAAGGCATGGGTACGGGCCGTCCCGCCATTGTTGGGGTGCCGTAGGGGTGTCCGTGGTATGACCCGTACCCACGCTCTTAAGGCGTGGGTACGGGCCCTACCACCATTGTTGGGGTGATGTAGGGGTGTCCGTGGTACGTCCCGTACCCACGCTCTTAAGGCGTGGGTACGGGCCGTACCCCTACGGCACCTCAACAATGGCTTTACGGCCCGTTCCCATGCCTTTGGGACATGGGTACGGCCCGTACCACGTGTACCCCACCATCACCACTGCAATGGTGGTACGGGCCATACCCACGCTCTCAAGGCATGGGTATGGGCTGTCCCGCCATTGTTGGGGTGCCGTAGGGGTGTCCGTGGTACGACCCGTACCCATGCTCTCAAGGCATGGGTACGGGCCGTACCGCCATTGTTGGGGTGACGTAGGGGTGTCCGTGGTATGACCCGTACCCACGCTCTTAAGGCGTGGGTACGGGCCATCCCGCCATTGTTGGGGTGACGAAGGGGTGTCTGTGGTACGTCCCGTACCCACGCTCTTAAGGCGTGGGTACGGGCCGTACCCCTACAGCACCCCAACAATGGCGGTACGGCCCGTTCCCATGCCTTTGGGACGTGGGTACGGCCCATACCAGCTGTACCCCTACATCACCACTGCAATGGTGGTACGGGCCGTACCCACACTCTCAAGGCATGGGTATGGGCCGTCCCGCCATTGTTGGGGTGCCGTAGGGGTACGGTCCGTACCCACGCCTTAAGAGCGTGGGTACGGGTCGTACCACGCCCACCTCTACGTCACCCCAACAATGGCGGTACGGCCCGTACCCACGCTCCAAGGGCATGGGTACGGACAGTCCCGCCATTGTTGGGGTGACGTAGGGGTGGGCGTGGTACGCCCCGTACCCACGCTCTTACGGCGTGGGTACGGTGCGTACCACAATTGTTGTGTTGCCGGTTCGCGTCCATGTTGACTTCCTTTGTGGCGGACGCAGGCCTTGGTGGAGACGCCCCCACCCCCGAAGTGACCAGGCCGTGGGGGTCAGGTATGTACAGGGCATGTTTGATTTTGGACTTGGGTGGGGGTTATGTTTCCTGCCCCTGCCCCCCCCTTTGCCCCTGGGTGTTGTTCTGACCTTCTGCGGCGTCTGCGTCGGTTCCTGTACACCAGGTGGACTGCAATGAGGGCCGGGATGACAAGGAGGTTTGGGTCCATGGCTGTCCGTCGCGTACAGGTGCTCCTTGTGCGCGTCGTCCTGATTTCCCAACAGTTTTTGGCTCCCGTAAAATATTGTCCGTGCGGAGTGACGTCGGTACGAATCGTACTTGCTGGTTCGTGAAACGCTGCCTGACTCCGTCCGGAAGTCACGTCCGCGGTGTCCCGGATCGGAATTGTGGGTATTTTTTGTTCGGTCGGTGTATTTGACGATTCGTACGCAAATGGTGTTTGCGTACGAATCGTACTTGCTTGTTTGTGAGGTTTTTCGACCGGGTACGGGTCGGACGGAGAAAACGCTCCGTCCGACGGTTCGTACCCGGTTTATCCAGGATCGGAATCGGCCCCTAAATGTGTTTTTGTGTTGCCATTCACACATGCACATTGTTTGCTACTTGAAGTCACCAATGCATCCTTATACCTACATCTATATATGATTTCTAGGCCAGGGCTAAAATTCTGTTCCGCTTGCGGAAATTGCGATAATTTGACATTTTCACGTTCCGCGGAGAGCGCGAAAATGTCACCACGCCATCATAAGCACACGCCGCCCTGACTCACGACGGCGTGGTGCCGTCATGAGCACCGAAGCGCCCGCCCCCTACCCCCCATGCTGTGGCAGAATTCGCACTGCAGCGAAGGGGTTAACAAACATGTTTTAAGTCTGGGCTCACACCACAAAGTGTCACCTACCTGACAGAAGCGTAACAATTAGAAATAACTATTTTCCTCCTGACTAATAACTTTTATCATGTATACTACATTTAGCTGCAAACATTGAAAGAGGAATATCCCTCTAAGGATGGTTTTTGTGCATGACCACAATGCTGATAGCCTTGCACTATGTTGCATTCATTATGTGACCTCACGTGTGAAGTTCAGGGTATCACCATATTTGCCCAGGCCTTACCTACTTTACAGCTCAACATACATAACTGGTCCAGTCTGGAACACATCGGCTGCCCACTGTGGAAGTGAGCCTTAACACCCTAGTACTGTTTCACATGTCCTTGAACATTTTTGGTTGGCTAAATATACTTCTCACTGCATGTTAAACAAACTGCAAAAACACACACAGAGCACAAATCAGGACAGCACTGTGTTTTGCACATCATAACATTGCACCTCCACATCAAATGATCCCTTCACACAACACTGGCCCTCACACAACTGTATCACTCAGAAACAAACAGCCCTCAGAACAAAGTCACAAAGCAATGTCCTTAGGCAGGCAACTATGGTGCATGTATAGCACGCCCACTCCATGTATAATTTAAAACTTAATTGGGTTTGACTTTCATCAGCATGCAACCAGTTTTAGGTTGAGCCTAGACAGCTCTTGTGCTGCCAGGATGATCTGTTTTATGCACTTTGTGGAGTTGAACCATTCCTATCTCTTGTCATTTGTCTAATTGCATATATTTCAAAATTCCTTGCTTGCCAGTAATTTGTCTTCCTGTTCCCTCCTTTTTGCAACTCATTCACACCCCTGGGGTATTGCCGCAGGACTTGTTGTCTTCAGCTTTTTCCTACTTTGCAATATGTTCAAGAACTTTTTTAAACAAATTCTGAACACCTCTTCAAACTTGTGATCGTGTTTTGAGTGGCTCTGTGTGTGCCCTGTGTACCTTTATCTTTTTTATTTTGTACACACCCACCCAAATCCTGTTTCCTCTCTTCCACCTGCCTGTGTATTCTCCCCATCCCACATGCACTTGTGTCTATTTATTCTCCCCTCCCAAATGAAGTGCTGGCCGCTTCAAGCATTTGATTTTTTTTCACAGACGGGTTGTGCTAAGGCGACGACGGAAGACAGCAGCAGCAGCAACCTCTGCAGAGTGGCACAGGAGAAAACTCTGCACACACAAGACTTTTGTTCCAGCGTTGCATTCCAGTTCACGGCCTGTTTTTGTGAGCTCTCTCATGGGCAGCCTGCGGGAAACTGACTTTACAACGCGGCTTAAAGCACGCATTTTGTTTCAACGCAAGCTGAACACTGCTTACCATAACCATACTTATGGCTGAACCACGCATATGCAAGGTTAAGCCAGTCAGCTTTCTAGCTGCCAGCAGACGTGGAGAGGAACCGGAAAGGAAGACTCAAAGGATGGGGACGCAACGAGGTGAGTTGGGCTGGGGCTGAGGGGGTAGGTTTTAAGGGAGGGGGTTGGTAGTAGGGCTCAGAGTAGAGGGTACGTTTTAAGTGAGGGGGCGATTTTCGGGCTCAGGGCTGGGGTCAGGGTTGGTTTTAAGGTAGAGGGCAGAGTTTAATGGCCCAGGGCAGGGGAGGCAGAACAGTCACTTTCCAGGAGTAGCATGGGCAGTTGTAGGGCTCAGGCCAAGGGGGTTCGGGGTAGGTTTTAAGTAGCGGGCAGAGTTTTAGGTCTCAGGAGGAAGGGGCAGTTTTCAGGGCAAGGGAGACGTTTTTAGGGCTGGGGAGTCAGGACAGTTTAAAATTTAAGGGGCAGGGCCGTTTTCAGGGCTTGAGGGAGTCGGATTATAGGGCAGGGGCCAGGATTATAGGAACTAGGGTGAAGGGAAGGGCAGTGAACCTTACCACACATCCCTTTACCAAACAAGCCTTCACCATGGAATTGTGTGGTAATGGCATGCGTGGTAAAAGCATGCGTGGTAAAGGAATGCGTTGTTGAGACGCATCTGTTGTTTGGGCTGCGTGGTAGAGGCATGCGTGGTTCAACCATGCGTGCCACTGTCATACAACCGCTGCCTGCTCATGGTCACATGACTGTACTGCAGTGGGCACCTTGGGTCTGTGTGCTCAAACACATATGAACCACTTTTCCTCAAAGCCAGATCACAGCAGACCGTTGACAGCTAGGCAAGGACATCCAGGCATCTGCACAACACTACAGGGTCCATATCCGTGGGAACAGGCCCAGCAGAACCAATCTAGTAAAGCAAGCAGGAAAGGAGAAAGACTGAGGTGTTTCCATCACTGTTAAATGTCTGCCAGAAGCTCCAGTTGCAGGAGCTGCCCTGGAATTTAAATGGTCCAGTTCCACTATCTGGTTCCACCACAGGTAGAGCGACTATATCCTTCCTGCTTTTATGCCATGCTTGAAATTATATAGTTTTCTACAAGTTCTTAACGTGTGGCTGTTTGGGCAGAAATATATTTGTTGAAGTGCCCTCGATGTCCCCTGAATGACGCATGATATTGTGTCCAGGCGGTTGCTTGTGTGTCTCTTTAGCGCACTCTGAAGATACATATCGTTTATGTTTAGCACTATATTGATTCACTGTCCGAGAGCACACGTGGGTTGTTAGTCTGCGTTACAGATATTATCTGTTTATGCATGAGGGCATTTTCACTGGTAAATATGGCGTTTGTTTTCTGAAGCATATTGGTCAGTAGATCTCTTTGTCCCTATTAGCAGCTCTTATCGGGTCTCCGACCACAGTTTGTGATAGCTGCTTGTCCACATGCCTTCCAGGCAATTTTATTTTCTAATACAAACTCCTGTGGTACTACAGCCATTTGTCTACAGGCCATTCTACAGTTTTTCTTGAGCATTTCTTTCACAACAGTTGAAGACTGTGTGGAACTTTCACGCCCTGAATCGTTCTCTATCAAAATGCCCGTCTCACACTCTTTGAAATCTGTTTGTGGACATAAGCACTTCATGCAGTAAAAAATGTTCTATAGAAAGCATTTTTTGCCTCTTGCTCTAATGTCACGTGGCTGCTGGGGACATTGCCACCATCTTTAAGTTAGCATGAGCCCAGAAGCCATGATGCTGCTTTTGCGCACGTTACAACATGCCTTTATTTTTACACAACTCTGTTTATGCCTTTCACATGAGAACTCTCTGCTGTGCTCATTCTCTACCTGTTCCTGGAGTTTAGTCTGAACATTGTGAGCAAGGTTGATAAACAATGCCCACTTGTTATTCTGTTCTGGTCAGTCCCTAGCACCTAGACAAAACATACCAATGCAGCTGTTGTTGCAGGAGACTCGTATTTTGCTATTATAGGGAAACATGCTTAGATGACACACACTTGGAGAGGGACCTTTCCAGGGACAAGAGCAAGACGCAACTGTGATATAGAAATACAATCTAAGGCCTGAGAAATGGGGTCTGCTGACAAAGCCCAGAGATTTTCTATTATATAATAATACTTCTTCTTACAGATGGGAGGGAGCATAGGCACTGTAGTCCTTTCTCCATAGTCTTTGTATAATGACGTCTCCCTTTATGATATATGGCCTTCCTGCAATGCTAACGATATTGGTGTTATGCATCTTTATGCTTGTAGTTGCACGTATACTTCATTTTAGAGCACGTTAGGTAAAACAAATATTTTAAACTATCTTCGTGTCTGAGTCAGATCTTATTGTGGACAAGTACAAGAGTGTGAGCGAATAGGTGTTTCTTGTTACCGCGATTCCTAAGAGATCTAGGAGTGTTGTGCTCTGGGGTGTCTAATCATTTGTTTTTCTGTTTGTGAGTAGGAGAGCAAGTGAGACACTAAAGCTCGTCAGTCCTGGGCTTGTGGGCACTAAGGTGGTAGGAAGGCAGAGCCCCTATGCACCGAGGTCCCAAAATCCTGCGCATAGTTCGGTGTATGTGCAGAATCCCTACAATACTAATGCTTTTACTGTGAGAGGGGCCCATGTTGTAGAAATGCAGCATTTAAAAAAGAACTGCACAACTACTTGTACTTCCTGCAGTTTACAAAAATTTTTAAAAGTGCCAAAATACATGCATTATTTAATTTACCTGCTTAAGAAAGATTGGAGAATCATGAATTGTCATTTCTATTTGATAGAATGTAGAGCAGAGGGTTAATATACCTGCAGCTAACGACGTGTACAATGCAGTTCACAGAATATGGCCAAACATACAAGACTGTGAAACACAGTTATAAATAAACCATACAGAAAAGTAATTATTGTCCCTTTTTTGGCACAAAATAAACTTGTTGCGTTGCATTCCTACAAGCATTATGTGGCATTCGATGTTAATGCCTGAAAACAGACAACACATGATCCATAATATTAAAGTCTACATTGGGCAGACAAGTCATTGAAATGAGCTCACACCTTCAATTTGATCACACCCATGATGGCTCCACAACAAAAGAGTGTAAAATAAAGGGAAACGGTAAAAGCAACAATGAAGAACACTATCTCTATTTTGACCAGATGTGTATGTAATTCACACACAGACATTAACCCCTTCAGTGCCCGCCCCTTTCCCCGCCCAGTGCCGGCCGTTGCATTAGCGGGCGGGGTCTATGACGAGCTGGACTCGTCATGGGCACAGCGCCACCGCGGCCCATGACGAGTCCAGCTCGTCATGGGCACTGAAGGGGTTAAATAACTTGTCTTAAAACACAGCAATAAAATCTTCCAAACAAGACTGGATACTATTTCCCAAGATTTTCGAATGTTTGATGTAACTACAAAGCAACATCTGTTGTTGTTGTCCCATTTTACTTTGAACAAAAATTACAAAAACATGCTCACTAGAGAACCACTTAACTTGGCTAATAAACTGTGCACAACACTACTATATGCCAATTGAATATATACAATTCTACTCTACACCACTAAACTCTGCACCATTTCACTAAACAACTCTAGATCACTATGCACCAATATACTTCCAACACTCAAATCTACAACGTTCACTACTGCACTTTTACACTACGCTACTTTACTCTATTATCACCACTCAATGCTAAATGCCATTTCACTAATACCCATTCAATTGTATACAACTGCACTCTACACCACTACACTATCAAACACTATGTCACTATACACCATTTCACTCTACATCACTACAGTCTACACCAATTCACCATAATCTAAGGCATTCTACTATACACCACAGCACTCTATACTACTAAAAAACATTCAACTCTATGCCACTTCACTGTACACTACGTAACTCTATGCCTCTACAGACTACTCCAATCCACTACAGTCTAAAACTTCACTCTACACCAAAACGCTCAACACCAATGTACTCAAAACTAATATTTCCTACGCCAACGCACCTACGCCAACTACTTGGCCTCATTGCACTCTACACCACTATAAGGAACTGCATTCTACTCTATACCACAACACTCTGCACCACTATGCGCTACATCACTCTACACCATTACACTATATGTCTCTACACTTTAAAAAACTGCACTACTTATCACTCTTCGCTATTGTCCAGCACAGTACTCTACCTCACTCTTCTCTACACCACTATACTCTACAACACAGCACTATGTAAACATACACTTTACCGCTCTATTCTGCATAACTACACTCTACCACTACATTCTATATTACTGCACCTCTCAACTCTAATGCACTCAATGCCACTACACTACTACACTCTACCTTAAACTACTGCACACTACACTGCACCACACCACTCTATACAACTATTCTCCACTCTACTGCACTCCACTCTACACCATTGCATTATATAAAATTGCATTTTACCCTACACCACTATAGTCTATACCACAGCACTCTATACTACTCTAACTCACGACACAAAACATGAATACAATCTACACCGCTTTACTCAAAACAAATGCTCTATACACCACTACACCCTATGCCAATATAATCTGCAACACTGTACTTTAGGCCACTCAATTCTAAGGTAGACTACTACAATATTCAATACTATACAATACTAAACTCTAAAATACTATACTCCATTAAACTATACTGCAATAACACTCTAATCCACTATATACCACTCCACTCTGCAGCACTATACTCCATTATCTGCCTTTCACTACTCCCCTATAATCCACTATACAACACTGTATTGAACTCCATTTATACACTACATATCATTTTACTCCACTATATTCTATAACACTATACTCCTGCACTATATAACAATATAATCCACTATACGCTACTGTACTCTACAATACTCTACACAACACCCTTACACTACTACACTATGCTCTATACCACTACACAACACTATGAAACACTCCACTCTACAACACTATACTAAATTCTAGAACTATACTCCAATCTATAACACTATACTCCCCCACAACACCTCATAACACTTTAAGCAACTTGACAACACTACTCTTTAATGCTATCCACGCCACTAAACTCCAATAAATGGCTGATCTATTGGTTTTGCCAATGCTTGTTGTAGCGAGTTGCAGTTACACACCTGTCTATTTACATACATTGATGCAGTACTGCACACAACTGCATAATTTCTATTGTTTTCTTGATTTTTTAAATTATATTATTAAACAAAACGTAATGTCATTGTTATCTGTTTATAAAGATAATTTTAACGCCGTTTCTTGATAATATGCCCCAAAGTTTTTAAAGGATATTGTAGCATAGATTCAGAAATGTTGTGGCACAATAAATAGACGTTTTGTGTAACACTACTCATTTTATTTTTCCGGACTTTATACAGCACTTTAATCTCCCTAAATTCATTCGTTATTAGTTAGTTTTGTTTCTTTGTTTATATCGGGATCATCATAAAAACTAGTTTTATCTTCAGTAAAAGCCATGAACACAAACAATGTATAAAACAGCAAACATAATCTGATAGATAAAAAACAACAATAGATACATTAAGACATAATCAGAGAGTAAAATGTTGCTTTATTTTCTTTACTTTTTCTGTGATTTTCTTTCCCCAGGGCTGAAACTGTCACACATGAAAATTGGGCTCTTGGCAGCGACGCAGATTGCAAACCAAAAGGATATCTAATACAAAAATGGATTTAAGCACATTGTGAAAAACACACTGCTGTATTGAACTTTGTTATCTGGTAATTGTAATAGGGGACGTGGCAAGGATCCACTTGAAGGGGTGGTTGCAACTGTGTTTGGGGCACTTTCGCTGCTGGGGAACCACAGTATCCACAACCCCGTGCAGTTTAGATTTACACGACCAATGGCAGATCCACCATTAGGGCGGATGAGCGCCGCCTCACTGATTTCTCACAGTGCGAGAAGTAGAAACATAAAATGGTATTTTAAATACCATTTTATGTTTCTGCTTCTCGCATTGCGAGAAAGCAGATGGCAGGGTATGCCTGGTTGGGGGCTGGTGGGAGGGTATGCCTGGTTGGGGGTGGGTGGGTGCTCAAGTTGGGGAGGAGTGGCTTGTTGTGTTGTGGGCCCTGACTCTTTGGTCGGCCCTCTGAGATGGGGCAATGCAGTGTGCAGGGCCCACAGGCCGCAGTGCAGGCAGTGGTGTCGGCTGACAATCTGGAGTCAATGGCACTGGCGTTGTTGGACCAAGGCTGCAGAGTGGGACGGAGCAGAGCGTCTTGTAACTTATAAGCGGTGCCTCCAAACCACGGTGCAGGCAGCAGCATTGATGTTAGCTTTTAGCATCATCATCGTTGAGACCAGGGCTGCAGTGCAAAGCGGGACGGTGCTCCGTGTTCTCCACGAGCAGTGTCCACAAGTCACGGCAGCGGCATCAGTGACGGCGTTGCGTTGTCGTTAGGGATACCAGGGCAGTGGTGTGAAGTGAGGCGGAGAGGAGTGCGGTGCAAGCAGCAGCTCGGTGGTGGCGTAGAACGGCGTTGTCCATAAGACCATGGTTGCAGTGAGAAGTGCGGAGGTGCCCTCTGCTGTGCACTCAGGTGACGGAGCTGGCAGCGGCATCGTTCACGGCGTCGGGTTACCTTTTTCCTCTGTGGCAGCTGAAACATCCAGTTCCAGAAGCCAGTACCCAGGAGATGTGGAAGTCTTTGATTTCCCAGAGATGCAAACTCTACATCAAGCCCTTGGAGACACTTAGAATCCAAATAGAACAGCCCAGTCCTTTCCCTGCCCAAGACAGAAGCAGCAACTGCAGGCCAATCCAGCAAAGCACACAGCAAAGTGGTAGTTTCTCCTCACAGTTCTTCCAGGTCTTCTTCCTGGCTGTCAAAGAAGACGCTTACCTGTATCTCTAGCTCTTTTATGACGACGAGCTAACCCCAGTCCACTCGAAACCTCCCCAGGGTCCAGAACTAGTTTAAACTCTGTCACCCGAGAAGTCTCCGAAGGGAAAGGGGGATGGGAGGAAAAGGAGAGAGAGAGAGTGAGTCCTCCTAGAAACCGGGTGCTTCTAATTTCTGGGACTGCTTCGAATATTGCGCGTAAAGGAATGACTCACTGACAACCGGAATTCAATAATCTGGAGAAATACATAAATAGGAGCAATGAATACACCTTATAGAATCTTACAATTGAATCAAGCAACACCAATAATTGTATGTACCTAGTTTGGGAACTCTCTTTTAAACTCTCTTAATTAGTGCGGCATGTGACACTGTCGTTTTTAGGTACTTCTAGGATTTTCTGCAAAGGAAACAAGTAATGACATACCCCGCACATACCAATGCTTCTTGATATATGTTTACCACACTCCTTAATAGTTACCTCTAAATATTAGCAGATATGTGATAAATTATGTCCATAAACAATGATTCAGAGTCTTTAAGGCTTTAACCAGTTCAATCCAGCCTTTTAAACATGTGGAAAATCACTATGTCCTCCTGGATTGCTTCTCCAGAATGAGCTAATAAAAAAAAGATCAATGAACTGTTCAAAATAGTCTTTTGTTCTTGTTTCTTCGTGAAAGTCAACTCAAGGTAAGTAAACTAATTTAAGAAACTCACCAATAGACAGCTGTCAGTTTTTGTTAAACTTATCTGTGCTTGTTTTTTTCAGGTTCTTGGTGATGCCACCGGAAGCGCCGAAGCGGATGGGAAGTGCCGCCAAGACGCCTGAATCAAAAGAGCTGGTCTGTGGAATCAGCCTGGTATGCGCTCCAGCGAGGATCGGGGAATGCCTGGAACGCCGTGAGTCAAACGGAAGAGCTGATCTCTGAAGACGATGCAGGTAAGCGCGTTGTCCCTCAGAATAACGAGACCAAGCGCGTGTGTGCTGATGCGAGCGCTTTAAATACCCTCGGCTCACGTTTGTTAACGAATGTCCGATTTTCACGTGTTGTCGGTTGACACGTGAAAACGTGTACCCAGTTGCTCGAGCTAGTGTTCCAAGGATTCCTTTTACACGTGTTGACAATTAACGCGTGAAAACGTGTTTGATGAACTGCAATGCTTTCTCGACAATGTTCCAAAGGCTCGTGTTTACACGTGTTAACAGTTGAAACGTGGAAACGTGTTTATGAAATACAATCTTGGTATGTGTGTAACAAACATCATAAGCACAATGCCTATTTCCACATTTATATTCTAGACAACCATAAATGTTTACTTCTGGCCAACATAAATTATACATTCTTGATATTAAAACATTTCCCTGTTCAACCAGAGACTCTGGCATGAACCAGGGCCTGAGTGCCCATGACAGTTCTCCCCCGCAAAGGCCGTCCTACAGGTCTTGGTTTAGCGGGATGAAGTGCATGATATTGTCTAACCAAACGAGGGGCATGTACATTAGCAGCAGGTTCCCAGGAACGTTCAGGTACATTGTATCCTTTCCAATCTATGAGGTAATATAACTTCTTATTAATTCTTTTGGAATCTATTATTCGATTAACCTCATATTCTAGATGGTCTCCTATGATAATTGGAGGAGGGGGATTATCTTTCCTAGTACCTGGGTAAAAAGGCTTCAGAAGGGAAACATGAAATGTTGGATGACAGACTTCTGGGATTTTCTGCAAAAGAAAACAAGTTATGACATACCCCACACATACCAATGCTTCTTGATATATGTTTACCACACTCCTTAACCCCTTCAGTGCCCATGACGAGCTGGACTCGTCATGGGCTGCGGTGGCGCTGTGCCCATGACGAGTCTAGCTCGTCATGAACTCCGCCCGCTAATGAAAGGCGCGGCACTGGGCGGGGAAAGGGGCGGGCATGCAAGGGGTTAATAGTTACCTCTAAATATTAGCATATATGTGATAAATTATATCCATAAACAATGATTCAGAGTCTTTAAGGCTTTAACCAGTTCAATCCAGCCTTTTAAACATGTGGAAAATCACTATGTCCTCCTGGATTGCTTCTCGAGAATAAGCTAATAATAAAAAGATCAATGAACTGTTCAAAATAGTCTTTTGTTCTTGTTTCTTCGTGAAAGTCAACTCAAGGTAAGTAAACTAATTTAAGAAACTCACCAATAGACAGCTGTCAGTTTTTGTTAAACTTATCTGTGCTTGTTTCTTTTCAGGTTCTTGGTGATGCCACCGGAAGCGCCGAAGCGGATGGGAAGTGCCGCCGAGATGCCTGAATCAAAAGAGCTGGTCTGTGAAATCAGCCTGGTATGCGCTCCAGCGGGGATCAGGGAATGCCTGCAACGCCGTGAGTCAAACAGAAGAGCTGATCTCTGAAGAAGATGCAGGTAAATCCGTTGCCCCTCAGAATAACGAGACCAAGCACGTGTGTGCTGATGCGAGCGCTTTAAATACCCTCAGCTCACGTTTGTTAACGAATGCCCGATTTTCACGTGTTGCCGGTTGACACGTGAAAGCGTGTACCCAGTTGCTCGAGCTAGTGTTCCAACGATGTGTTTTACACGTGCTGACAATTAACGCGTGAAAACGTGTTTGATGAACTGCAATGCTTTCTCGACAATGTTCCAAAGGCTCGTGTTAACACGTGTTAACAGTTGAAACGTGGAAACGTGTTTATGAAATACAATCTTGGTATGTGTGTAACAAACATCATAAGTACAATGCCTATTTCCACATTTATATTCTAGACAACCATAAATGTTTACTTCTGGCCAACATAAATTATACATTCTTGATATTAAAACATTTCCCTTTTCAACCAGAGACTCTGGCATGAACCAGGGCCTGAGTGCCCATGACACTGGCAGATTCCTTAGTCCAGCAATAATCTAAAGTTCTTGCAGTCAGGGCCCCAATATTTATACCACCTTTTCCTTTGAAGTTGCCACAAACAAAGTTCCTCTGGCACACATAAACCAGTTCATCCTGGCTCAGCACAGGCTCACTTTAGGAGGTGGAGACACCTTTGTGAGAGGCAGCCACAGTCCAATCAGGTGTAAGCAACACCTCCTCCTACTCCAAATGCAGCCAGGTCTATTCAGCCTGGCTATGGGTAATCCATGAAAAGTAGGACAAACCTCAACCCCCCTTGTGTCTGTCTGGTGTTAATGCACATCCCTGGTCCTGTCACTCTTAACCCAGACGGTGAATACACAAATGGCAGAGGCACACCGGATGGTTAAGCAAGAAAATGCACACTTTCTAAAAGTGGCATTTTCAAACACACAATATAAAAATCATTTTTACTCAAATATTTATCTTTAAATAGAGTACGCCTAAACTCAATTTCTCTATCTTGTCCCAATGGAAAGTTAGGCTTGTAAGATGTTAAAAGGTAACTCCCATGTTAGCCTACAAGACAGTTACCTTCTCAATAGTGAAAAATGAAATACGCAGTATTACACTATCAGAGAATGGAAAACACACCAGTACATGTCCTTCCTTTCACATACAATGCACCCTGCCCAGGGGGTGTACCTTGGGCCTACCTGAGGGGTGCCTTGCATGTAAGGGAAGGTTATGGTATGGCAAGTGGGTGCACTTGCCAGGTCGACATGGCAGTAGAAATGCGCACAGACACTGCAGTGGCAGGTCTGAGACACCTTTAAAAGGTTGCCTGTATGGGTGGCACAATCAGTACTGCAGGCCCACTAGCAGCATATGATTTACAGGACCTGGGCACACACAGTGCACTGTACATGGGACTTAGTAGTACATCAAATAATTCAATAATGGAAACACCAATCCATAAACACAATATACATTGAAAGCATATGCACTTTAGCACTGAATAGCAGTGGTAAAGTACCCAGAGTCCTAAAACCAACAAAAACAGGAGGCCAGAAAGCAAACAGTCTTGGTGAACCCGCTGCCAACGCCAAGTCGAACAGTGTCCTTTTAACTAGGCTGCACTTATCAGCTCCTGCAGAAGCTTCTCCACTCACAGGTTGCTATACTGTCGCAGGGGCTGCCACAGGGCTCCTCGCTGAGCCCTACCCTATTCAACCTTTACATGCGCCCCCTGGCTGATATCATCAAGTTTTATGGTTTTGATATCATTATCATACGATGATGATACTCAGCTGATTGTCACCCTATCACAGAACTCTGCTACTGCGACCACATGTCAGAGGTAGTTCAACTGCCTGAAACTAAATTCAGGTAAGACTGAGGCCCTGATCCTTGGAAGGCAGCCCTCAATCTGGTCTCCTAACTGGTGACCGGCATCATTGTGTTCTTTTCCACTGCCAAAGCCAAGCGTTCGAAATCTAGGCATTTGGGTTGATGAAAATCTCACCTTTCACAGTCAAAACACAACCTTAGCAGGAAGGTGCTTTGGGATCCTGAAATTTCTTAAAAACACAATTAGCCTCCTATCTGTACCTGCCCAGAAGACAGTGACCCAAGCTTTAGTTATCTCTCAGCTAGATTACTGCAACACCTTATATGTGGGTGTCTCTCATTAGGCTTATGAGGCTCCAACGTGTCCATAACTCTGCAGCCCGGCTTTTGTTAAACCTTCTGAAACTTGCATCCATGGGCTTGGCACTTCACAAACTCCAATGGCTACCCGAGACAAAAACACCATGCTTTCAAAGCCCTCTGTTTCTCCTACTGAATCTTTAGGAAGACAGGTGCGTCTTATTTGCACCCATTTATTATATCCTATTCTTATCTGACAAGTCTCAGGTCTTCACATGCCTTGTTAGTGCAGGTCCCCAGAGTGAAGAAAGTTCGCACTGGTGGGAGCTCTTTTAGATTCTTTGCATACAAGTTATGGAATTTTCTTCTGCTTCAGTTGAAGCTATCTAAAACAGAACTTCTGTTCCAGAAACATTTAAAAACCTGGCTCTTCAAATAGGTTGTTTCTCTTTCCTTGGGTTTTGCAACCACTTTGGGAGTTTGACCTATTAGTACTAGGACACTGCGGTTGTAGTAGCTGTGAGCTTTAAAGTTTCTTTCATTCATTTACTTTGAGTAAACCTCAAGCCAGCAATATGGCGGCCGTGATGTGGCGGCTGTAATGCTCTACTCCAAACCGCCCTTCATGATGATGTGACTATTCGCTGGTTTTACACCTACCTTGGACTATAATTATGGGAATTGGACCATTTTTACTTTCCTTACTAAGAAAGGCATTTCAAGCTGAACAGGAGTCTGTGTGGGCTGTGGCACGGCTATCCCTCACAGGGAGATTATTTGTTTGGAGAGTAGTGTAGCAACTCCAATGCTGGTTTGACGCTATGCCTCCCAAGACCACAAGGAGTAGGAAACCCCCTGGTAAACACTCAGATGCTGCTGGCAATCTCAGCCACACAGCCTGCTTCTGGGGACTACGGGTCACAAAATGACTTGCAAAGGATTGGGCAGCTATGTCTCTGGAGCCCAGGATAGTACAGAAACACAAAACAAGCCTGTAAATGCTTTGACAATGTTTTTGGCCAAAACCTCCTCACAGGGCGACAAGACAAAAGAAGAGTATCAACCTGTGGGTAGGAACCGATCGACAGAAAGCAAAAAGGAGGCTACTGAAGTGAAGGCCGTGGATTTCCCTGAAGCTCTTTATTGAGGCATTTCAGCAGGTATGGAATAGAGGCCTAAAGTGTATACCGAACTGCTGGTTACACTGCCCACTCCCTTGACTGTTGAGAAGGGGCTACCTTTAAGCAAAATAAGCCTTAATAATAGTTCAGAGGTTGGTACCGGCTTGGACACTTAAATAAGGAAAATTACCACAGATTCTGACGGCAATGGGAAATTAGCACAAACTCCTACACAGACTCAAGCACTAGAGGGAACTGTATTAGAGATTGAACCTGGGGATATTGTTTTCTCTCTCTCAGATCCCTCCAGCCTATCAGAGGAAGAGGAGCTGGAACTGAGTGATTACTCTTTTAGGAAAAGCTCCATAGGAAATATAATAAGTGATGAGAGTTACCAGGGGGAGAGAAACATTCATATAAGATCTCAGAAACATCAGGGAATGAGTCTGGCCCAGTATGGAAAAAGAAAGCTACGGAAATGGCAAAAAACAAAAGTCAAATTCAAAAGTCAGTTGGACAAGACCTACTGTGGAATTATTCACCTACTCTGTCTTTGGGGGGGGGGGGGCACTGGTGAAGCTCCCACAGAAGACATATCTTTGGGAATGATAGATCAAAGTATTATGTCCCATCATGAGGAGACTAAAATTGAGAGCCAACGAGTACAAAGTGCCTGTCGTAAATTGCAGGGGGATATTAGGCAAATATCTAAATCATACTCACAATTTGCTGATAGAATGGGAAAGGTTGAGACTAGAACATCCAAACTTAAAGATGACGCCTCAGCTCAGAAAAAAACAATTAGGATGATGAAAGCTTATGAAGAAGATACCCAATGGAAACTTGAAGACTCCGAAAATGGATTAAGGAGAAATAACTGAAGGGTTTTAGGTATTCCAGAAGGGGTAGAAGGGTCAGACATTCAGAAATATGCGATTGACATATGTAAGAGGCTTTCCCAGAATTGGTGCAGTGGAACTGGTAAAATGAAATTCAAAGAACGCATAGGTACCCATTTAAAGTACAACCCCAAGATGGGTTAGCAGAGGTTAAACTGAGGGCTATCTTGATTTTCTTAGACAATTTTTTGGCATGGCACGTTCTCCATGATTTGGCTTGACCAAATTGGAAATGATCAGCAAAAGGGCAGGAATTTTTTGTTAGGCCGGATTACTGCCATGTCACTGTATAAAATAGATGGCGGCTGAGCCAATTTATACCGCAGTTTCAAGCTAAGGGGGCCCAAGCCTTTTTGCTATACCCGGCAAAACTGAAAATCCTGCTGAGGGATAAAAACATTTTTTTACTACAGAAGTTGGAGCCAAAGGCTTTTGTGATAAATATGAATTCAACAAAGTAGTCTAGTGTGATAGAAAAGAGGGTAATTTGATATTCAATAAATTGAGAATGAGGACGTTTTTTTTTCATTTGCACGAAGGGGCGCTCTGAGAGCTGCACGCCATCATGTTGGACCCATGAGGTCCTAAAGCCCTGAGTGGGTGGCGGGGGCTAGGAATGGTGGGATTGGGGGTTGAGAAGGGAAGGCTTGACGTAGGCACAGGGGGTTTATTAGGGTGAATATAGAGGTTGTTCACAGAATTCAAAGATGTTTAAGAAGGATAAAAGAAGCAATGATTGTGTAGGTGCAATAGGTTAAATAAAAGCAGTAATAATAGATTTTAGGAATTTTGAAGATGTAAGAAAGAAACATTTCTGTAATGACGAATAGAGGATGGCAACAGCAAAAGCAAGTGAATCAATTACACATTACCTCAATAAATATATGTAGCTGAAACGATCGAAACAAAAGGGCTAAAACTGCCCTCGCTTTAAGAGTTACGATATCTGATGGGCATAATTATATGTTAAAAGAATTGGGCCTAAATGTGTTCGCATGTACTCAACAAAATGTGACATCTAGAGGGGAAGCGGTACTTGCAAAGATTCACATATGTATTATACCCCTGTGAATGGTAGATGGCTTAGGACGCTGGGATATTTTAGAATGTAAAATAGGCATAACCTGGTTTAAATTGTGTTCAATCTATGGGGCTAATTTGAACGAGCCAATAATCTTTGATGAATTAAATACAGAATTAGGATCATGGCCCACTCCATTGACATTTTATGGAGACTTCAAAATTAATTTAGATGTGGTTTACAAATATTTTAATGAACAGGTGTATGTAGGGCGGAAGCCGAAGGTTTTCAGGGCCTTGAACGCCTGGTGGAAGATTACGACTTCATAGATGTATGGGATAAGTGCAGGGACCCTGATCCGGGCTTTACATTTTATTCTCATCCACATAATATACATAATAGGATAGCTCGTTTGGATTATTTTTTATGACTGCTTGCAGGACTTATGAAGCTATGATTGAGGTTACCCCTCGAGTGATATCGAACCATAATCCATTGACTCTGCAAAGAACATTAGCAGACCATGGGTATCATGCTCCTTTGATAGGAAATTGCAAGCAAAAGCATCATATGTAGTACACAATTTTTAGAGGTAACTAGGGCAACAGCTTCTAAGAGGGTGGTTTGGAACAACTTGAAGGTTTGAATTAGGGGGAAACTCTCAGTTTTAATTTACACCTTTAAAAAGTGAAAAAGAGGAAATACAAAATGTGTATAGTAGATTGGCAGAATCTGAAGAGGAATTGACACAGAATCTCAGGAATGGCCAGGACTCTCAGAAAACCCAGCAGGAAAAAGCCAAAAGGACAGCTGACATTGATAGATATTTTAGCAAACAAAAAGTACTCAAATATCATACTTAAAATTAGACTGCTATGAGTATGGGAAGGCAACTGGCAGGGGACTGGACAAATATATATGATCAAAGGAGGGTAGAGGAGCTATAAAAGCCATCAAGGATCCTCAAGGAAACATCGTAGAAACGCTGGTAGACATTATTAAAGTTTTTAAAGATCTTTTGCTAAACTCTATGCGAAAGAGGCGGGATCCTCACCAAAAGAACTTGGAAATGCTCGTAGCGAATTAGGAGGTTGTTGAAAGTGAAGAAGATCAAATGGCACTTGATCTTCTTATAACAGCACAGTCAATTTCAGATGCCATAATGTTGATGGCCTCAGGAAAAGTTACAAGGTCTGATACTCTCCCTTTGGAATTTTTTTAGATCTTTTTCTCTGAGCTACTGGAAGATATTCTACTGATGTTCAAAGAGGCACATCAGGGATTTATCCCTCCCTCATAAGAAGCTGCAAAAATAACAATTTTGTAAAAGAAGATAAGCTGCCCCTGTTACTTGGTTCCTAAAGACTTATATTGCTGTTAAATTGAGATGGCAAGGTATCTTGGGGAGAGGACTTGACCTAACGTCGAATCTGGGGAACTGGGTTCGAGTCTCGGCAATGACGCTGAACATCCTGTGATTCTGGGCAAATCACTTAATCTCCCCGTGCCTCACAAAAAAATGAATGTGTCCTCATGTAACGCTACTGGTGCTATGTAAAGTGCTCTGATACCCGTTACCTTCGGGTCAAGTTCGCGCTATATAAAACTTCGAGAAATAAAAATTTTTTTACGAAATATTCAAAAGTGCTAGTGAATAGGTTGGGCAAGATCATAGCTCCTGTTTTAATGCAAACAGTATGGATTTATCTTTGGAAGGGGTACCATAGACCATGTGCGGAGAGTGAGCCCAAAAGAAACCACTTGGACTCATAATATTGGACGCTGAGAAAGCGTTTGACCAACTGAAGTGGAAATATCTATGGTTAGTTTTAGAAGGGTCGAGTTTTGCAAGTGGATTTATGTGGGCTATTAAGGGATTATATAAAAAACACTACTGCCAAGATACAGATAAATGGTCTTGAGTCAGAAACTATATCTATCTCTAGGGGAACAAGGCAAGGTTGCCCTGGTTACCCATTATTATTTGCACTTCATTATCAACCCATTTTTTATCCAATTTGAGAAGAGCAGGATTATTAAACCGATAATTCATAATAGAGTGGATTACATTGATAATGTGGCAGTGACCACTATAGAGTTGACAACTTCTCTAATGGAAATAGAAAAATTAGCTGAACAGTTAGGCCATCAGTCAGGATATAACCTAAACAGTGCCAAAACACAGATAGTCTGCACAGAGCAAGATCATATAGGGGATCAGCGGGTGGTCAAAAGTGCAAGTTATTTAGCAGTAGAAATCACGGCAGCTATGGATCATATGGTTAAGAGCAGTTTGGGCCGGGTGACTGTTAAGATTCAATCTGAATTGGATCGGATTAATCATTGCACCTCTCATTAATAGGGAGATGTAATGTATTAAAGATGAACGTTCTTCCCACGGTATTATATTTATTTTGCTGGATCCCGCTGCTGATCGGTAACGAATGGTTAATGAAATTAGAATCAACATGTTTCAGATTTCTGTGGGGTCATAAAAAAGCAAGGAGGGCAGAGAAATGTATGATTTTAACAAGATCCTTGGGAGGATTATCAGTCCCGAATTTTTACTTGTATTAATGAGCCTGTGTTTTACAAAATAGGGCAATTTTATTAACTGGGGAGCCTCAAGATAGAGATTTAGCTGGGTCACCAACAATATATGAGATGCTCTTAGGCAAAGAAGCTGAAAGTTATGCGATTAAAAATATTGAACCAAGTTACCCTAAAAAGAATAAAAGCAAAATGTGACAAGCAGCACTAAATGTTTGGGGTCAAGTTTAAAAGTATTTGGAATTAGAAACATTTAATTTCTGTATGTCTACATCTGCTTACACTATTCTTCCATCTAGTTTTCATGGTGCAGTAATGAAATATTGGAGACAGAAGGGGATTGTAACAATTGGCTATTTTTAGAAAGATAATGCTCAGCTTCACTCCTTTATTGAATTACAGGATTTGCAAAAGACAGCCTTCTACAAATATTTACGAGTTCGGGTTTCCTGTTTAAAATGATATGAGATCCACATTCTGTTTTGAAACCTATGATGAAAATTCCTTTAATTGAAGCAATGAGATTGTTGTATAGAATAGGTTCCATATATGCACTGTTGATTTAAACTCAGAATAATGACTTAGAGATGCACACCTACACATTTTTTAATGGGGGGGTGGTGACTGTGATGGGAAAAGTAAAAGATGTGTTATGAACCTGGCGAACATAGTGCATGTTTTATGCATGTCAAGAGCTAGGGCCATTGATACAAGGAATAGGTGACTATTTGAGTAGCTTCATTAAGACACTAATTGCGATAATCCCATTGATGATGATGCTGGGGTGATTTGTGAGAGGGAGAATGTAAATGAATTTAGAAGGATGCAGTACTTAGTTTTCATGGCTATGGCTGTAGCAAGATTGTGCATTGCCGCTGACTGTCTAAAACCGGATGCCCCTAGTTTTAATATGTGGAGATTTAGGTTTCTCGCTCGTTGTGTATAATATGGAGATATCCTTATATAAACTTATGGGACTTAAGAAACGGCGGCAGTGGGAAACTATTTGGTCTTTGGTAACAGAATGGTTGGAGGTTTAAAAGAAGATCAGAGGCTATCTTTATAAGATGCATTTATGAATTTATTTTATCTGTGGTATGGATGCCTAAAAATAGGAAAGATGCACTGCATTTTAACTTGAAGTAACTGTCTATTTATGAGAATGATGGAATATACGAATTTGAAGCAATTGATTTTTGTGATTGTTTATTTATGATATGAATGGCTTTTTATGATCCTGTCTTAAAATATGTGATATTTAATGCTTTATAAAATCAATAAAAAAAGAGTATACCTTTATCTAATAGACATCATTAAATAGCTGGAGCTCCCACACCTATAAGCCTATCTGAGTCCCTGAATTTCCATTGCTCAAAAGTTGAGCCTTTTGCACAGAAATCTACTTCATCAGTGCATCTAACCTTCACCAGGACATAGGATGGAATGCCTTTGATGATATATCTGGTGACAATCCTGTTCTAAGAGCTTTAATGAGATAGTTAACTACAAACCAATAGCACCATGCTTTGCTTAAAACATCTGATGCTCCTGCTTTTATCAACACGTAGTAAGGACAGGACTAACTCAATAAATACTGCAACAGGTATAAACCTTAAAGAACCATTTTTCAGAGATGAATAAGCACTGTGTTAAATCGACAAATGAGTCAACAAAAGAGCATCAAAGGTACAAATTCTCAGCCATGAAGATTGTCTACAAAGATAAAGTAGGTAAGACCAAACAATACACTGACAGCACACCTAAAACGTATATCCTTATACCGATCCCACAACACAACACACACAAATGGTCTACTTTTCACACTGTGGGCCTAATTAAAATATCGGGCGGAAAGCCCCTGACCAGTGGTCGGAGGCTTTCCACCTGACTTGGTAGGTTTAAAGACCAACTGCAGTATTAGGATGGAGTTAAATCTGCGGGAGGATTCTTGAAGTGGTTCCGGTGGTCTCAAGGAGCCCGTCGGTGTGTCAGACAGATGCATAATCCCTTAATGCCTGCGGCTCCACCGTCGGGAATGTGATGTTGGTTTCCAACAGCCATTCCATGTCGGCCTTTCCGACATGGAAAGGATGTTGGATAGCAAGATTAGGGGCCCCTAGCAGGGCCCCCTCCCCCCCGTTTCAAAACCTCCATTTCTCAAAGGAAGATTGTGCTGCAGGATTTTTCCGCCCACCGCACAAGCTTCCATTGAAGAATGGAGGTTTGCGACTGTACTATGGGCAGTCGCATCAAAATACTGCGTTTATAAACACCAACCTCAGGATGGGCAGTTCCTTTCGGCAACAGATTGTTAAATGGTAGCGGCAGTTTCAGTCGATAACCTTTCAAGTATTGCCCGGCGGTAATCGCCTCTCATACCATTCGATAATTTACCAATGAAAGAGGCAGGCGCCGGAGACTGGAAGGCAGGAAACAAAGTTTTTATTCCGTCGGAGCAGAACACATCAGATCAGAAAGCAAGGTATCGTCACGAGGTGCTCTAACTGCATCTCTGAGGCCTGGCCTCTTATACACAGGTTTATGACTTTATTGCAGGTTTATCACACATGGCACATTCTTGAGATCACTTTGATGTATGAAAGAACATTCTCAGAATCCCCACTTCGAGCTCGTTCCCACACATATCTACAGTGGAAGTTCCCACCCCACCCACAGTAGGAGATGGCTATCACACAGCTGGACTTTCCGCCAATTCCCGGGGGTGTGTGCAACCGGTCGGGTCTCAGGGGGTGAGGGCCTTGATCTACTGTAATCCCTTTGATGTGGGGCGTTTCCCTTACAGTAGGGACAATGAACTGCATCCGCAGGGCTAGGTGATGGCCTGGGATCGGTTCGGACAATGGGGCGCAGAGGAAGGGGGTTATCAAAGGGATGCATGACCATGTATGGGATGTCGGTCAGGCGTGGGATGCGGTTCCATGGCAGGGTCGCGCAGAAGGAGAGGGTTTATGGCCCGTGTATGAGAGAGCGGGGGTGGCCGGCGCGCGGGGGATGCTTGCAGCGCCAGGGGGACGTGCTGGCGATCGGCAATGAGCAGGGAGAGACCAGGGTGCCTAAAATGGCTGCCGTGCGCTTTCCTGTGTGTCGCACTGGGGAGAGACAAGATGGTGCAGATAATGTTCAGTTTGCAAGCTAAATTTCCACAGTCGGGTGGACGAAAGTCCGTCTGACATCGTAATATGGCCCTATATCTGCAAATGAAGTTTGGGAGTCTTCTCCAGTTCATGAATTACTTAACTTCATCTGTAGGAAGTCCACCTTTTCTGCATGATCACCCATTATTTTATGTCTTTTGCTTGACCCTATATTTTTGTTGGCTTTGGAACTCTGCACTTTAACGCTACTAACTCCTCCTTTAATGACGGTTAAATGGACATATTCATAACTGGTATATTTACCTTACCGTTAAGTCCCTGATACATGGTACAAAATGAACCCAGGGCTTGGAAGTTAATTACCACTAGTTGACTGCAGCATCTATTATGCCATCCACTAAAGTTGCAGTACAAACATGAATTTACGCCTACCACAGTATCCAGACAGTGACAGTTTAAACACAGCATTTCGGCCTGTCAAAAACGAAACCCTTTTGGCAGGTCAAAACCTCCCTTTTATACATGAATATATTTTCACTATGTATGGCTTTTTATCCACAAGGTAGGTGCATGGAATTTAAAAGCAGGACATTTAGGGATTTAATGTTACAGTCCTTACAGTGACTAGCACCGAAAGCAATTGTTCACTTTGTCCAGCCTAGATGTCCTATGTAGAAAACCAGAGTACAGCTTAAAATCCTAAAATGGTATTACATGAATGTACAAGCTCGAAAATAATTAAACAACAAGCGTTAATAGTTAAAAACTATTTCTGTCAGAGTTTTGGTAAATATAAAGGAAAAGTGACATTTCGAAAGTTACTTTTTCCTGCCTGAGGATCCTCAAGGCTATTATGCATTTGCCCTCAAATGTCTCCCAGTGCGGGATTATTATTTGAATAGATGTGAAATGATACCCTGAATCAATCAACAGGCTGACCTAAATGGGCAGAGATGACTCATCTGAACCTCACAGATTATGCAGGATGCGGATTGTGAGCATCCTTTTTCACATAACAGTGTCAAATCCAGCTAGGGTGTCAAATCCTGCTTGTCAGGTCTGCTGTGTTAACATATAACACTGGGGGTGTACTTGAAATAAAGGGAATTGAAACAACAAGAGAATTAATTTTTATCATTGTCTGGTTACTGAAAAACCCTACTTTAGTTTTTCTAGTCTTCTGTCTCTGGTTTGTCATGGGTAAAGTGACTACCTCACACTGAATTTTAGTTTTTGATGTGAGAGGACACTAGAATTACCATAGTGTAGTTCTCACACATACACTGGCCCTCAGAGCCCAAGTTTATTGTGGTGGAAGACAGTCACCATCTTGTAACTGCTTGAAGTTGATAGGGTTGGCCCAGAGGCCTTTCACCTCATTGGTTACGGCATTCCCAGGAGTCATTGTCACCTTTTAGCACATGCCAGGCATAAACATGGCATTCACAGGCGCCCACTTCAGAACAATTCTCGGCCTGTGGAAGGGCAGTAGAACAAAAACCTGCTGTCTGTGGCTTGGAAAAAGTGCTGAAGTACTGGACCTGCGTTCTCGTACTACGACTAAATAAGTGAATTCTGAGTTGAGGTTGACCTCCTGTTCAAGCTACATAGATATTACAAGCTACAAGAGGGCTTTCCTGCAACTGTCCAGCTAATCAGTGGCAACTGTATCTGAACCTGGACCAGACCTTGCTTTTGGCCTCTGGCACCCTGTGGGTCTCTTAGATCCTCCCCTGAGTCATTGATTGGCTTTAGAAGTGTACACCTTTGGAGGATTGGAACTAAGAGGATCAAAGGCAGAAGGTAACATCTTTTACCAGGATTGATTGGTGTATCTCACCTGCACTCCATTGGGGTCAGCATCAAAAAGCACCTAGATCCCGATTCTAACGTGATAATCAACTGTCATTGGCACATTATGCTTCTTCTCGGTATTCGTACATAAAATTAAAAGCATTTTTGGACCCAAATTTGGCGTTTGGTGTCCTTGTTTTTTAAATTAAAATGGTGCTCTATTTTTCTTATTTGGTTTGGGATTTTTATTAATTTACATTTTGACTTTTTTACTGTTTCAGTACGGGATAAATACTTCACACTTTGCCCTAAGTGAAGCCTGTCTGCGTTGTGCCATAGCAACCAGGGGACGAGCTAAGGTCAATTTAGCGACTTTGATGGTTTATCCTGACAAGGGTTGCAATTATTCTTTGTCATGGGTAGTCATCCCTTCCTCTGACTTCCCCCAAATAATAATCCAATTTCTTACATCATTGATG
Source organism: Triturus cristatus (assembly GCF_964204655.1). Lineage (NCBI taxonomy): Eukaryota > Metazoa > Chordata > Amphibia > Caudata > Salamandridae > Triturus > Triturus cristatus. Next base: position 214,218,031 of record NC_140585.1, on the reverse strand, counting down.
TGAAGTACTGTGATAGTGGTGCAAAATGCACATAGAAGTTTTGGTGGGGAAAAATGCTCTTAAGGATAAATGAATAGAGGATTAAGGAACTGAACATATTCTGCAGATTAATGGTATGGAAAAAAAATCATAGAATGAAGACCAGCAGTAACCTTAAGAGGTTATTTTTTTCATTTTGAGCGTTTATTGCACATCCCATGATCAATATTTATTGGGTGTGGTAAGTACTATCTTCAATAAATATCACAGCCCGTACAAATCATACATGATATTTTTACCAGGTGCGGTATTTACTTGAACCACATCACCAAGCACCTCCGAGACCTCCACTGGCTCCCCATCAAAAAAAGAGTGACCTTCAAGCTGCTCACACACACCAACAAAGCCCTCCACAACACCGGACCCCAATACCTCAACGAAACAATCGCTGTCCACGCCCCCTAGAGAAACCTCCACTCCGCTGACCTAGCCCTGCCCGAAATCCCCCGCATCCACAGAGCCAGAAACGGAGGCAGATCCTTCTCCTACATCATGGCCAAGACCTGGAACAAACTCCCCCTCAGTATCAGACGAAGCCCTACACTGCAAACCTTCAGCCGAGACCTCAATACCTGGTTCAGGGATGGCATACTCAAAAAGGTCCAAATGTCCAAATTCCATTGCACCTAAGATTCCTGATGGATTTTCATGAATCCCCATGTTTGAGCTGCCATTAAATGTCCTGTTCTCAGGCTCACAAGGAGGTGACCATCTTGAGATGAAGATACACAAAAAAAATTACATACAAGATTCATCTCAATTATCCTGTACCATGTATCAACAATATTTAGAAACCTGCCAGAAAGCAGCATTATGGATCACAACGGGGTAAGAAATAAAAATGATCCGATTTAGATCTGGAGGTTTTGGCTAAGTAAGCAATAAACCACCACAACAACCTCATGGGTCACCTGATGGTAAACACTTTGCATATAACCTCCACTTATCTGTGGATGGAGAGCAGAGAAAAAACACAGTGCTATCTTGCCCCATCCAAGGTTTTATAGGATGTCAAGAATTATACAGTGAACTCAAAAAGAGGCTACAGGATACTAGTGCTTGGTACAGGAGGAAGACCAGGGCCACATCTTGAGAACCCATCACACTTGTGTACCTGAGGCTGTTGAAGGAGAATATTATTACCAGCCTTGACTTACTTGAAAGGAAGGACATCAGTGGAGGAGATACCATGAGTGCTCCAAAATAGGAGGTCACCTCATTACACACATTCCATGTGCTAATGTGCATGCATCGGGTAGGATGACAGTCACAATAATGTCTTCTGACATGGTCGACTCGATTGAGCAGCAGGTGTATTAGATGGCTGCATGTGGTAATAATTTCACCAAGATGCTTCATCATTTGACACACACAAAGGTTGCCATCCACAAGGATAATAGACAATGGGGATGGCTATAGGAAGGTCCATTGTAAGACAAATGGACGTGCCAGGCATGGTCTGATACTCCCATCCAGATTACCTGTGCAAGAGCAAGTGAGGCCCTGGAGGGTTAGCCTGCCTAGCATGTTAGATAGAGGGTGACCATGCTAGAAGGGAGCAAAAAACAAAAATTCTAACTAACATGCAAGTTCCAGAATTAAATCTGGCACTGAAATATACTTATGAGTATCACAATACATTCACACAAATTCACATTGTCCTGCTGAATAGTTCAAATAATGCACTCCTTGTAAACGTAACAGCCATGACATTATAATGGTGAGGCACTAAGAAGATAAGAATTGCACGGCAGTCATTAGCTTCTGGGTCTACATCTGCAACTATCTAATCCAAAGGGCTTTACCAAAGCCCATGAAACTGTCAGCACTGACATTTCAGTACATGTCTGTCTCGAGGCCCTGAGGGACCAGTGACATTTCAATTCAATAATAAGAACGTAGTTTGTCTCTGGTGACTCATTAGTGATTCATTAGTATCTAGGAGTAGCCAACATAGGTGTCAAGGTGCAACCTCTGCTCCTCCTGATGACTTGTCCCCTGAGTTCTCTAGAAGACATTTAAGCCATCTTACCCTGTCCCTGAAACTGTCGTCAACTTCACAATAAGGAAAGGAGAGGCTTAGTGGAAATGTGCAGGTAAGTGTCTTGTACCAACGACAATGGTTTCCTCCTAGTGGCTGTTGTTGTTTTGCTGCCTTGAATAGCTGTGTTGATTTCAAAGTATCTACTCTTAATATGCTTGGTCTCTTTCCCTTCGTATTTGCATTGGTAAGTTCCCATACATGATTTGCATATCCTAGGTCAGTATGAAGAGGTGACAGCACCCCTGGTGTCCCATCTGCCGTTTCATTTGGGAGTTTGATGTCGGTTTCGGAATGCCTGCAATAATTTGTTCTCAGCTAGAAACCCAGAGAGCCATCTTTATCCTCATGACTGTTCATTGGGACTTGTTTGACAGCGACTCGATGAGATTATTGAAAATCCACAGGCTGTGCCTGATTCATCGGCGAGCGTCTGATACTGACAGTGGTGTCCAGACCCGGCTGGACATACACTGACCCCTCTCAGCATCAGATGCGGAAGTAAAGACATTGACTGATCAAGGATGCAATCAAAGGAAGGTGCATGGCCCTACGCGAAAAAGGAATGTGAAGTAGTGCAGAGCATGTGGGAAGGAGTCCTTGTTAGGAGGAAGATGTCATTGTCAAATGAACTCACGGGGCCGGGCTCAGAAACCAGGGAGCACAGGGAGGGAGTGCTGCATAGTAACCTTTGACACCAAGCGAAGACACGTACAAGACTGCGATGTGTCCTCAGTTCTGAAGCTTTTTATACAGTGCTGAGAGGAAACCCGGATGTTTTCAACATAAGACGTCTGAAGCTTTTTGAAATAAAGTTTAAATAAAGGTTCTGTAACTTTCTGAAAGTGAGGTAAAAAAAAAGGTTTCCGAACTTCCTGAAGGGTGTTTCAGACGTATTTAGTACATATTTTAAATGCCTCTTGTCTACTTAAATAGATGTTTTTTGTTCAAAATGCAGTGAACGGGATCTCCAATGCATGGCTGTTTCTTCATTGGGGCTCCCGTGACCTCAAGGTGCGGCTGCTGGAGATTTCCTGAAGTGCTCTAAGCAGGGCTGCTGCAGACCTGTACCTTACACGTGCTCAGTCGCTCTGAGCAGCACGCACCATACACACTGGATTGCTCATCTACGTTACTGTCTGGCTTTCATCATCTGTATGAAGGACCACTCTAGCAAAATGACTTCCACCAACTGACTTCACCCAGTTGTTTGCTCTTGATCATGCAGTTTTCAGACCTTTACTGTGGGTGAGTGTCACTACCCGAGCCTCACTCTCAGTAATTTCATGGTAATTGATCTAAGCATGTTTACTAACAGGGTCCTTCTTTCAATTTAAGGCCTCTGTAGTTCACCTCGGGCAAAGGGCACTGGACTGGTTACATGTGTGTACTCGCATTTGCGGACTGAGCTTCTTAAACTAGCATTGTGCCCAGCCTGGTAATTGTGCACAGGTAGCCTATCACAGAAGAGACTCTGCCGGGGATAAATGCTGACCTGGGCCAGGCCCTATAATATAGAGCTGAAGTGTGCAACAAAGTAAAGTAATGGATGGAATGCTTGAATTAATCTCAGCCACTAATAATTGCTTGGGGCTGCATCCCAGTACATCGCTATTTTGCACACCAGGCTACCTCAGTTTGTACCCAGCCATATGCAAATCAGTCTTCACTCTTCTCCAATAGGATCAGTCCACTGAGAACTGCCAGTTCAGGTCCTCACCAAATCAGAAGACAAGTAACCCAAAAGCAGTTTGCCATTATTGGGGCTCATCAGTCAGGTATAGCTAGGACATACCCATCCCACGAAGGATGTTCCATGGATGTACAAAAAAAAGTGAAAGTTGGAATGCTTGAATTAATCGCAGCCATTGGTGATTACTGGTGTTTGTGTTTCAGTCCATCCTTATTTTGTACACAATGCCACCCCCATTGGAACCCAGTCATATGCAAATTAGTCTTGACCTGGCTCCAGCAGGCTAAGTCCAGCCTGAACTGCCAAGCCAGGTCCTCACTGACCTAAAACACAAGCAACATGCAGGAAAGTCTATGAGGATTTGACCAAATGAGTATTTCAGACTAAACGCCCCAGCTTACATATTTTCTCCTTTGGAAATCCTAATAGTTTCCCTTCATGTCAATGGATCTTTGCCACCGTTTTCTGAAGGAGCAATCACTAAAATAGTACACACAGTTTACACATCATCAAATATAAAATACTTTATAGTGCGTCGATGATGAGAATTTGTGAATAATCTAAAGTGTTCTATTTTATAATTTAAGATAGAGGTTTCTCTGAGTCATTATCCATCAGTCAAATATCAATCAAGGAACAGAATTGATCATAGAAAAATATAATTAGGGGAGATCATATTACAATAAAAATACAGCGCGTTCCATTTCAGAAAGAATGCCTATTCTAAGAATTAGGGCACAAATGATGTCAGCCACAACTCATTAAGAGTTAAAAGAATAACGGCAAGATTGAGATTAAAATGAAGCTACTTATTCAATAATTAATAATTGCAGTGTTTTCCCATAAAGAGAAAATAAAGCATAGAGCAAATAAGCCTTGGTTAAGTCAATTAGTCAAAGCATACAGCTTGGGGTTTTAATAGATGTCACATGGACACAAAGCTTGTCATACAGCACTGCAGCTCTGCCTTTCACTCTCTAGCTGCATCTGTGCTCCCTCTGAAGGAATCTCTCTTCTCCCCTGCTCTTGTCTGAATAAAGGTCTGCACTGCATCTCCTCTCCTCAAAGGCAGTCTTCCTTCTAGTTCTGTTCTGCTCTGTTCTCATCTAAGGCAGTTGTCTCCCCTGCAGTTCAAGTTCTGAAGCTCCTATTCTAGGAACGTGTTTATAAATCTGTAAATGTTGCCTAAAGTATGGCATGTTTCTTCATCTCTTTCAATATAAATCCAAAGGCACTTCTTGAATGTTATTTAAAATGATCTCATTTCCTAACCTTCTGATAGAGAACGTGTTATTCTAACTTTTCATTAGCTGCACGAGAAACATGTTATTTAAGCAGGAAAAACATTAGCAACATATTGTGGCAATGCATTTTAAAATACGTATGCTGTTTGTCTCTCTACAGCAAATAAATGAGACTTTAAGTCAGTTCATGAATAGAGCTCTGTTTAAGATAAAGTTCTGCCAGCAACTAACACGATATCAAGAAGAGCTCTGTGGTCACATTCTGAGCTTCTCTATTTCACAGCACATTTCTACTGTTTCTGCAAGGTCAAGTGAAGCTTCTTCCTAGCTAGCTGCAAGCCATTAATTCTGTTTAGCTGGCACTGCCATTGTGCAATTTTTTTAAAATGTCAAGTTAATTTAATACAAATTATACACTACCACACATGTTTAATAACTATTGTAAGGTACAAAAACACATTTTAGTCTTTCCAACAAACACAGCACCAGTTTCATCCTTATGAGGGTTCATCAGCCAAGTATAACTTGGTTCCAGTTCATAGTATTTCTCAAGGTACAGTTTAGCAAATAGGGAACAATAGGGAACTTTGAAGGAAAATCTTAATATCACACAAACAAGAGAGCTAGAGGTATTTTATACTGCTCCACACCCTCCACAACTAACTCACAGCCACAAAAGCTACACCAGCATAGTATATTGTTAATCTACCTAGAAAGAATACTTTACTGATAGGAACACAAAAGCAATAGATTTAGAATTAGAACATAGGACCATTTAATTAAAGAGGAATTTGTGTATTATTGTGCTGAATAATGTAATTACAGTTAATATTGGGTGCTTCAAATACTGCTGGGCATATATCTGTTTACTAATTATGCATTTTGAAAATATTTCTATTTTACAATGCAGGTTTCGCAAATAATGCAGAACTCCACAGAACACAACTCTTCTACTATATGTATGAACAAATAAATCAAAACATAAGAATAAAAGATTGGTATCGTAATTTTCTGTTGTGAGCAATGGCAATAACAGACACATTCAAAACAGCTCAAGAAGCCTGTATGTCCCAAAATGCAAAGCAGTTATCCATATCTCACTCCAGAAACAAAACATTCATTAACAGACATAAATGACATGAAGCAGGATGCAGTATTTCTCTTTTATCGTTCTTATGCATAAATGAGAGGCCTGGCTGGCATCTCTCAGTAACAGGGTCAGTCTACCCCTGCGAAGACGGAAATGATAGTGATGGCACTTAAATTCCACCTATAGATTTAAGCATTACTAAATGACAAAAGCTGCCTTGAGTTTCAGACATAAACTGCATTTTAAAAGTGGCACGCAGACATTCGGTGCATGAAAAGCGAAAACAATGAATGTGGCCGGTCAGATGTTTTCAGTCTAATGAATAATGTAAAACCATGCTCAATTAATTAATTAATGGTTGTTTTAAATGTGTTTAGTTTAAATTTGACCTCACTATTGAATGAACATTTAATTTGAAAAATGTGTTTTGAACTATCAAAGTATATTTGTGCTAAATTAACACGCTTTTTAAAGTGTAGAAAAAAAGCTGAAATACACATCTTGAAATTTAGTTTGCTTTGGGAAGTCAGCACAGGACCTTGAGATGAGAATTGAATGCTCTCCTTCCTGTTTCTGTTTCTTCATGAAAAGACATTCCTTACAATTTACTGTGGCTTGTTTTTATCAGTATGCAGTAGTTTAAACTAAGCTTTAATAATTTCATAACGTAGAGTGAAAACTGCAAAGCACACATTTTTCTTCTTGATTATATAATATGTATTCATTGTTTCCACATAATTAATACTTCTTTGTTGGAGAATATGTAATTGTTTCAGGATGTTAGGAGATGAAATCATTTAGCACATGATTCAAATGTGGTCCCTGGGACCATTGCCTGCCCCTAAAAAATATTTTTCCCTGCATTCACAAAGAGGAAGGGGTCCCCTGGAGACCCCTTCCCATTTGTGAATGGGTAAATTGCGAGTGTTTTGCGACCGCAATTGTGATTGCAAAACAGTCTTACATAGAGTAGCGAGTCGTTAATGGAAAGGGAAGCCCTTGGAACGCCCCGTCCTAATAGCGAGTCTCAAATCTTATTTCGCGAGTCACCCAAAAATTGTGACTCGCTAAATAGGGTTTGCACATGTCCCTATTGTATTTTGAATGCGCAAATGGGTCACAAACCCGTTTGCATCATATGCAAAATAGGATTGGACATCTGGCCCTTCTTACTTTTTGGAGTGTAATCTATGCAATCTATGATATACTATGTATTGATTCAATTTTTTCCTATTTTCAATTCTGTAACCTGATTGATATTGGACTAATGAAGAAAGGGTCAGAGAACCTTACATTTTGATTGGGAAATACATCCTTTAAAACTACTCAGAGCTCTCATTATTGCCTTTAACATTTATTTGCTTTTGAAATGCTCATGTTCAAGGAAATCTACTTTTGAGTCATCACACGGTGGCAAAGTTTAATTGCCTATTAGCTGAAATCAAGATTTGTGGTGTTTTGCATTGAGAGATTACTGTGAAATTTCCACTCCATCAATTGATTTTGCAACGTGGCATCTTGGCAGAGCATCATCCATACCTTAAATGAGCCCATTAGTATTCCATTTGTAGTGTCTCGGAAAATGCTTCTGCATGTAAATGGCACTTTTTGCATGATCACCCCCATTTATTTTTTAGACCCATGCCACTGGTTTTTTGACCTCATGCACTAGGACTGCTAACAAAGCCAAGTGCATGTTCTGACCTCTAAAACATCTTGAAATTGGCTATAGTCCTAGTTGGCAAACTTAACTTACTTATAAGTTGAAGTATACCAAGAGCCTGTAAGTTAAAAGTCGCTACTTCAATGGAGCACCCATTTATGCCACTGTTGGGCCTGGCCTTCTCTACTGGGTCATTCCCAAACCTTTTGCATTTGCCCTCCACTTGTTGCTGAAGTTGTTTTTGCTGGCCTTAGGACTCTGTACACTTTACCATGGCTAACTCTTTAACACATGGTAGAGTTGGCATACCCAATTTGCATATTTAATTTACGTATACCTCCCCGGCAAAGTGGTACTACATGTGGTACTACATGTGGGGAGGGCATGCAAATTAAATGCTATTAGGGGCCTGCAGCACTGGTTGTGCCATCAAATTAAGTAGCCCCTTTAGACATGTTTAAGGCCTGCCATGGCAGTCTCTATGTGCAGTTTTCAAATTGTCATTTCAACCTGGCATAATAAAACTCTTGCCAGACTCAAACCTTAATTTTTAATACATGCAAGCTACCCGTAGGGTAGGCCCTGGACTGCCCACAGGGCAGGGTACAGTATTTTTTAAAGTGGGATATGTACTTTTGGGTTTTACATGCCCTGGCCCTAAAAAACTCTAACACTAACATTGGACTTACCTTATTATTTTTAATATGCTGTAATTTCCAAATGGAAGCATGTGACCAGTTCATGTTTGGTGTCTTTTAAATTGTATTGAAAATGCTAACTTATGGTAAAGATGGGTTTTAAATTACAATTTTGAAAATGCATTTTGAGAAAGTTGCCATTTTCCTGCCTTACCCATTTAGTGCCTGTAGCCTGTCTCTGGGTCACATGACTGGATGTAGTTGGCAGTTAGGCTTTGTGTATTCCTCCTTGACAGCCACACACACTAGGGAGCTTAGGTGTACCTGGGTGGGCCATCACTGGCAGGGTGGGAGGGCAGTAACAGATGAAATAAATGAAATATTGAAATTTAGTGAAAAGAAAACAGCCATTTGTGGTTACGTTTTCATCTATAAATCCTTCTAACTATGGCAGACTTCAAAAGCAATATACCGTTACACCTGCTGGATCCTTCTGGTTGTGGGGTTATATAGGGCTTGTAGGTTCATCAAGAACCTCAAGGTTTTCCTATAGTAAGTAACAGTTGGAATTTAAAAAAAATGAAATTCAGTTGAAAACAAAACAGCCATTTGTGTCTATGTTTTCATCTATAACTTCTACCGTTATGTCTGCTGGACCCTTCTGGTTGGGGGATATATAGGGCTTGTAGGCTCACAAGGAACCTGCGGTACCGAGAGCCAATCCCTGAGCTACACCTTTCAATGTTTTTTCATTGTGTACAGGGGATACAGCAATTCATTTGGAAACATATATAGAGGGAAAATAGGTATCAAGGAAACCTATGCATTTCCAAAATCAGAACAAAATACTGAGTGTAGAAGCAGTGGGTAGTCGCACTTCTCAGAATTTGTGGGTATCCATGTTAGCATGTGAATTAGAGGGCAATTCTCAAAATGACTTTTTTTTTGCATACTGCCTTACATTTGGAAGGCGTAAATGCAGAGAAAGGCAATTAGTAATAACAATTGTTCTACTATTCTGCATTTCCCTTTGTCTCTCAATAAAAATGGTACCTCACTTGTGTGGGTAGGCCTAGTGCCTGTGACAGGAAATGGTACAAAACGCTACATGGACACATCACATTTTTCCACTGAATACTGACCCTTTTTCTTCAATGTGCCTAGCTGTGGATTTTGTGCCCTAGCTCAGCCGGCAACTATAGAAAACTAGCAATTTTGTAAATTTTTGGAATCTAGAAACCCTGTAGAATCCCGGATTGTGGGACTTGGAAATCTGAGGAGAACCTTCCACCCAGCATTCCACCAAGTCTGTCAATAAAAACTTGTATGGGTAGGACTAGGGACCGCAACAGGAAATGGCCCAAAACACAACATAGGCACATCACATTTTTCCACTGAAAACGGACTCTTTTTAGGTCGAGATCCAATTGACCTGTTATATCTCTTCCGTGGGGATTGACACACACACCCATTGCTACTGGTTGCTATCTGTGGGATTCAGCAATGCTGGTTTCTGATAGGTGCATTTCTGTAAGAGTTTCTCCTTTGTATGTTTAGTTCTCTTTCCGGCGATTTCACTCAGAGCATTTTCATTGACCATCACAGAATACAGCATGATTGCCTCTCTTTCCTCCTCCCATCTGGCTCTTGCAGGTCAGGCGCTTTTAGGTCGAGCCTGAGCCAGCGCGCAAGCGCTGCTCTGGCGATGATCTGTTGTATAACCATACAGAGAAGCCCCACCCACACCCGCCCATATTTTTCACTGGCTTGTATCTTTGTCCTTCCAAATGCTGGCTTCGGATTTGGTAATTAAATGTTAATGTAAATACAGTATTTGTATAGCGCGAACAGTTACACAAAGGCATCCCAGCGCTGGGGGCCGTCGGGAATATTAAGCAAGCTAGTGACCGGCCGCCGGTGCCGGGGATCGAACCGTGAGCCCCAGATTCCAGTGTCAGTCGCCCTGGCCACAGCTTCACACCTCTCCCAATTAGCGTGTTAGTCCCTCTTTAGTACAGCCATGTCTTCATGTGTAACATCCCATGGCTACTGGCCCCTTTACTTGGTTGTTACACGGTAGGTGTACTATCTTCTTTATTGAGTTTCTCCTTTGTTAGGCACCACGACTTGCTTTGCTTACATTTAGCGTACAGTGCGCGCTTTCACTTTAAAAGCAGCTGGGACAACGGCGTCCAGTTCAAATCCAATGCCATAGGTCTTGCATTTAAATGCGAGACCTATTGCATTTCAAATATGTTTTTGGGTAGGCACAGGGAGATTAGGTGATTTTTCTCTTTTTTTTTCTGCTTTCCCTGCTGATGTCCAAAATGCACTTTGTGTTCCGCTGTTTTTATGTCTCTCGAAATAAACTGCACATTTGTGTCAGATCGGTTGCCTATTGCTAAAGGTTTTTTCATAGATTAAGCACAAATATATTCTTAGGGCCCTGTCCAAGGTGCGAGGTAATTTCTATTGTTGCGATTAGAACATCAGAGCTTCAATCGCGTCTCGAGTAGTTCAATTTGGGTACTGGCCCCTCTTTGCTGCCTAACTTCGAGCACCTATGTAGAATGTAGCCCACATACTCAAGGACAAAGCAAAATATCTAAGGAGGAAGGGGGCTCTTTCCTGCCGCAGAAAGAAAACCAAGCACATGCTGTGCGCTCCGAGATGACTGAGGGCGATTTGCTGGAGATGAATGAATAAGAGGGTTCAGGGAGGAAATGAGAGGCATGCTGCCTCAGATGCTCATCCTGTGATTTCATCTCTGTACTGCATGGGGAGGGAGGCCCCCTCCAGCCTTCTGTCCCACCCTCTAGCATACTTGCCTAATGTATACCAATCCTTGTTCAGATTTCATCCTCACTGTGCATGTGCCCTGCTCGTCATATATTTGCACGGATCAGGGGCCTGAAAGGTTATTTCAAAACAGGAACTTGAGTCATAAATAGAAATTGTGAGCACATGAGTACCAATAGACCCATGTCTCCACTCTGCTAGTCCACTGAAAATAGTAGCTCCATAGGAGAATAGTAACCTCACATGCAGATGCTTGGTTTCTCCAGTTACCTTTTTTCTTGCGCTTGTTTCATATGGTAATTTTGCCATATTTTTAACATTTTTGGTTTTGAAAAATTAGCGTGTGTTTCTACTGGTCCTGAGCGCCTTTAGAGCTTTTATGTTCTGTAAATATTGCAATACCTCTGGCTGATTACTCTAGGCGAATGAAATATGTTTAAATAATTTACCATCTGTGGTTGATTTAATATTTTACTCTACACTCAGTACTTCTCTGCTTTTACTTGCACTGACATTCTCATTGCTTGCTGTAAAACTTCACTTTCTGTCTAATAATTTCACACAGTTTTGTTTCCTAGAATCTCCAGCGATGAAACTAGACGCCTGTATGCCCATTACCCCTTTCCCACTGCAGTTGGTCACCTAATGATGAGGCTTATGTTTTAAAGAGCATTATTTGCTACACCACTCTTCTCGCTTCTTTTGTGATATAGTCTGTGATGGGGCACTGGGCCTCTATATTTTTCTAGAGAAAGTTAGTATTTTTGTTTAAATGGAAGAAGAGGTTACATAGGCGAACAGACAGTAATCTGATTTCGGATAAGCCGTTAACATTAAGGATTAGGTAGACCAAAGAAAGCTGCTGTGATGGAGAGGTAAGAGGGTTGTCTTGAATTTTGGAGCATGAGTTTGGATGTGTTACCCAGCAGCTTTGGCACTGGACATCATCAGCACTGCATTGTAGCTGGTCTTGTGAGTAAGATGCCCTAGGTGTGACAACTCGAGCCACCAAAGGCAAGTGCAGAGGGTCCCAGCACATTAAGAAATTAACTAATTAATAAGCCATAAGAAGGATTATCCTCTGTGTTGATTACATGGGGGCGGGGGAGCAGAACAAGATGGCGAGGGTTCCCCTTCTCCGCCTATGAAACAGAGCAGAGGAACGCAGGACCGGTGGATTTGAAAACGCACCATCAAAATAACACTAATTGTTTCCTCCTGATCTCTGGAAGAACCTTGGAAGTGAGGCAGTAAAGCAAATGTAAATAATCTGTACCCAAACTTTCACATCTTTGCCATTGAGCAGAAAACTGACAACATGGTGTTGTTTCTAGAGGCATGAAGGTCCAATCAAGGAGCCTTAGTTATCACTAGTTTGTTAGAACAAATCCTGATATAGCGAAAGATCCAGGAAAGAGGTGAAGAATTGATCAGAGTCAGCTGGTGTGTTGTCTACTCCCAAGTGGATAGAAGGATTTTATCAAGTGTTAACTTTGATCTGCACAGTTTGAGAGATTCCAGGCCATCTCTGACAATATTTTGTACTCTGGGGAGACTGTCCACCTGCGATTTACATAGGGTTTTATCACCAAGTTTGTCCATGCTGATCCAAGGTGAAGTTTCCTTGAGATGAGTCACACGCATCTATTGGCATCCTACCAGGACCCAGCTCTCTGTCCAGTGTGAGAGCAGTATCGCAGCTGTTGAAACTGAGATCTGTGGTTATGACATGAGTGTCTGGGAAGGGGTTTATACTTTTCTCTTTGGTTTCTCAGGCAGGTTGCTCCCCATGCCACACAGCACCACCTGGGTGTCCGTGTCCCCATGAGCCCGCCGCTGCTGATTGCAAGAAGTTCGAGGCCCGCCTCCACCCGCAGGCTACCACCTGCGCCTCATCCCTGGTGGCCAGTGGTTAAGCCGTAGGTTCTGTGCGCTCACTCTGCCCCCTTTCTGCCTGTCTGCCCTGCTGCGATTTGCCTTTTGTAATTGTGTTGTACTGTTAATTTTGTGATTGTGTTTTATTCTGTCTTTGCCCCTTATTTGATTCTGGTATTGTGGTTTTATTCTGTTTTGCCCCTTATTTCTCCTGTACTGTACTGTGCCCCTCTGTTATTTCTGCCCGTTCTAACACCCGTTTTTTCCGCCGCTGCACCCCCTGCGTTCCCGTCCCCCGGCTCGCCCATTCGCCCCCCCACTCCTGCCTCCCAGCTGCTCCTCCCTCGCACCTCCCCTTATATGGCGGCTGCTGCATGGCTGCGCGCAGCAGGCGTGCCTAAGGCAAGCCCGTCTGCGCCTGTCCGCGCCTGGACCGCACCCAGCGCCAGACCCCCTGGCCCCACGAACGCCACGACTCCCAATGCCGCTACGATGCCAGCACCCTCCACGCACTCAACGCCGGACGACTGCACACCTGCTTCCTGGCCATCCTGAAGCACACCAAAGTACCCTTCTCCTGCCGGAGCTGCAGCTTCACCTGTCTCCGAGCCGCCAACCCGCCCACCAGGACAGGCCGCAACCACCTCAAAGGCATACTACTAAACACCCTCTCCCCACGCAAACACACCGTGGAACTCTGGGACCTGCTCGCCACATCCTCCCCAGGCGTCGCCTTCCTGACAGAGACCTGAATGAACGACTCCTCGGCACCCGACATTGCCATAGCCATCCCGGATGGCTACAAGATCACCCGCAGAGACCTAACCAACGGAGTAGGAGGTGGAATCGCCATCATCCATAAGTCCACCCTCAGGGTCTCGACCAACTCCGATGACACCCTCAGCACCGCCGAACACCTGCTCTTCCAGATCCACACTGATCCAAACACCACCCTCAGAGAAACTCTGATCTACAGACTCTCCGGACTCCGGCCTCAGTTCAGCGACTCCATCGCCGACTTCATCAGCACGCACGCCCTCGCCTCCACGGACTACATCCTTCTCGGTGAGCTGAACTTCCACCTCGAGAACAACAACGACACCAACTCCACCACCCTGATCGCCAACCTCGCCAACCTCAGACTCAGACAGGTCGTCACAACGCCCACCCACTCCGCCGGCCACACGCTTGACCCCATCTTCTCCGCAAGCTCCCACGTCACCTTCAGTAACACCACCGAACTCCACTGGACTGACCACCACTGCATCCACTTCACCTTCCGGAAACCCACCATGCACCACCGCACCCAACAGATCCCCCGCCGCAGCTAGAGCAAAATCACCGAGGACCAGCTAAACTCCGCCCTCACCCAAAGCCCACCCACCGACCCCAACACCGCTGCCAGCAACCTCAGGCGTTGGGTCGACAACTGCACCAACACTCTTGCCCTAATCAAGAAACCCTCCAACAGATGCACCAACAAGATTTCCAGCTGATTCTCCGCGGACCTCCAGACCTCCAAACAAATCTGCCGAAAACTAGAGAGGAAATGGCACAGCGAACAGACACCGGAGAACCACGCAGCCCGCAAGAACACCATGCGCCAACACCATCACCTCATCAGATCCGCCAAAAGGACCTCCTTCAAGGACTGCCTCGACAACAACACACGCAACAGCAGGGAGCTCTTCAACATCCAACCCCAGCTCCAACACCAACGACATCCCACCATCGCAAGACCTGTGCAACTCCCTTGCCACTTTCTTCCATCGCAAGATCGCAGACATCCATGACAGTTTTGACACCCTGACCACCCCAACAGACAACGACACCTCAGACCCCCGGCCACTACCCACAGCGACCCCCTGCTCACCTGGCCCAACATCAACGATGACGACACCGTCAAAATCATGAACACCAACCACTCCGACTCCCTGTCAGACCCGTGCCGACACCACATCTTCAACAAAGCCAGCTCCACCATCGCACCCCATCTCCGGAAGGCCATCAACATCTCCTTCGAGACTGCGACCTTCCCGGAGAGCTGGAAGCAAGCTGAAATCAATGCCTTGCTCAAAAAACCCAAGGCGGATCCGAAGGAACTTCCGGCCCATCTCACTGCTCCTGTTCCCGGCGAAGGTCATCGAGAAAAAATAGTTGACGCGCTACCTCGAGGAGAACAACATCCTGGAGCCATCCCAGTCCAGGTTCCGCAGCAACCACAGCACCTAAACTGCCCTCATCGCCGCCACCGACGACATCAGGGCCCTGTTGGACAACGACGAGACTGCCACCCTCATCCTCCTGGACCTATCAGCTGCCTTCGACACGGTCTGCCACCGCACCCTGCACACACGCCTCCACAATGCAGGGATCTGAGACAAGGCACTGGAATGGACCACCTCCTTCCTCTCTGGCAGAACCCAGAGGGTCTGCCTCCCCCCTTTCCGTTCTGAAGCCTCCACGATCATCTACGGCATACCCCAAGGATCACCCCTTCAACCCAACATTATTCAACATCTACATGACCCCGCTCGCCCACGTCACCAGACTGCACGACCTCAACATCATCTCCTATGCTGACGACACACAGCTGATCCTTTCCCTTACCAAGGACCTCCTCACCGCCAAAATTAACCTCCATGAAGGAATGAAAGCCTTCGCCGAATGGATGAAGAACAGCCGTCTGAAGCTGAACTCAGACAAGATGGAGGTCCTCATCCTTGGCTCCACCCCCTCAGCCTGGGATTACCCCTGGTAGCCAACCGCCCAGGGAGCATCACCGACACCCACCGACCACGCACGCAACTTGTGATTCATCCTCGATTCAATGCTCTCCATGACCAAGCAAGTCAACGCCATCTCATCCTCCTGCTTCAACACCCTCCGCATGCTCCGCAAGATCTACAGGTGGATCCCCACTGACACAAGAAGAACGGTCACCCAGGCCCTCGTCAGCAGTAGGCTGGACTATGGAAACGCCCTCTACGCGGGAGCCCTGACCAAACTGCTGAAACGACTGCAGTGCATACAGAACGCCTCTGTCCGCCTGATCCTCCACATCCCCCGACACAGCCACATCACACCCCACCTGAGAGACCTGCACTGGCTTCCCGTCAACAAGAGGATCACGTTCAAGCTCCTCACCCACGCACACAAGGCACTCCACGACACCGGACCAGCATACCTCAACAGACGAGTCACCTTCTACACCCCGAACCGCCAGCTCCACTCCACCGACCACACTCTAGCCACTGTCCCCCGCATCCGAAGAGCGACCTGTGGCGGGTGATCATTCTCCTACCTCACCGCCAAGACCTGGAACACCCTCCCAAATCTCCTACGGCAGAGCCAAAACCTACTGACCTTCGGGAGGCTACTCAAGACCTGGCTTTTCGAACAGTAACTGCACCCCCCCCCCCCCAGCACCTTGAGAGTAGTGCGCTCTGCAAATTTCCTGATTGATTGATTGATTGATTGGTTGATCTAGGACTTTGATTTTGATTTCCATTATCTCTGAATTTTGAGTAAGTGAAGATGTGCGGAGACTGGTGCAGGTTATCATGTTATAAATATTTTGTGTGTGTGAGTAAGTGCGTGGAAGTAGTTTCTTATCTGTTTGTTTTGTGTTTATGGAAAAGGAATGATGCAGTGTTTGAGATTTAAATGCACTGTGCATATGATGCAGTAGGATCTGATCAGCTAGTAGAGAGTGTGGGATGTTTTTAGGTCAAGCCTGGGCAGCGCATGCACTGCTCTGTGAGCCATGCCATATTGGAGTATGTACTTGAAACCCTGCCCACTCTCTGCCCATATTTGTCATTGGCTTGTGTCACTTTCCTTTGTAAATGCTGACTTCTGATTCGCTAGTAGGCTTTTTAGTCTCTCCTTAGAACCACCTTGTCTCCATTTGTAACCTCCCATGAGGACTGGCCCTTTTACTTCGGTTGTTATACGGTACGTCTTCTTTAGTTTGTAAGCACTATTTTCTTTAATGAGTTTCTCTTACTGCAGGAGGGTCTCTTGTGCACAGTTGACCACTGGCTTGTTCATTTAATTCGTAGCAAACAGGGAGCTCTTCAGGGGCCATCTGAGACAGAAGGGGGCAACTCAGCGATGGCTTCATGCATTTGGAATGCAATAGGTCTCGCATTTGTGAGAGTTTAAGCTATTGGCATTGTAAATGACAATGCCTTTTATTTATGTTTTAAAAACCAAAACATAAAATAATAGGCATTGTCATTTCCAATGTCAATAGTTCAAACTTGCGTAAATGTGGGACCTATTGCATTGCAGATGC
Source organism: Triturus cristatus (assembly GCF_964204655.1). NCBI lineage: Eukaryota > Metazoa > Chordata > Amphibia > Caudata > Salamandridae > Triturus > Triturus cristatus. The sequence continues at coordinate 214,200,649 of NC_140585.1, read as the reverse complement.
TTGTTTTTCTTTGCAATTTTACATAGCGTGAATTTGACCCGAAGGTATTGGAGTGCTTTACATGAGCACCAGTTACGTTCCTCAAGGACACATTAATTTTTGGGTAGGTATGGGATGATTAAGTGATTTGAAGAGAATCACCAATTTTTGAGCGGACTCTGAGGCTCAAACCTGGTTCCCCGCCTCCAAAGTTGACAACTTTGGTAGTAAGTCCACATTTCCTCCCCTCACCCTCTTTGCAGCAACAGAAACACAAGTGGTCTTTCACGCTGATTGTTTTCTTTACAGTCGTTAGGTAAGGGCTTCACAGACTCGGCCGTGACATTTTCTTAAATATTTTTTAGCAAGCTCTCTTTATCTCCAAGCAAAACCAAAGCACCCATGCACAGATTCAAGTTCGTCCCAGATTAGGGGGCATATCATCAAGGCGGCGCTATGTAATTTTTGCCGCTTTTGCATCCGTTTTCGGGTGAAAAGCGGCAATAATTTCATCTCCTTATCAGCAAAGACACGCTATTGCGTGTTTTGCTGACTTAGCGCCTGTTACAACAACGCCCAGCTTTGCATCGCTAATGAGATGCAAAGTGGGCGTTCCTTCTGAAAATAACTGGAGAAATGTCGCTAACCGACATTTCTCCAATTATCAATGGGCACGCTAACAAGCATAGCGATAAGAAAAGTAGAGCTAACCGCGTTTATCGCTACTTTCCTTACGCCTGCTTTTAGTTTGACTTAGCCATGATATCCAATGGAAGGTGGATATCATGGTTAAGTCTGCCCTGCCGTATCAACAACGTACCGCCAAACTTTGTGCGATTATCGCTGGAATCCCAGCGATAATTGCACATTTGGCAGCTAACTCGGTTATTTTTATTGCTCTGGAGATAAGCGTTGCTGATAGCACGCTATCTCCGCAATAAAAACTAGCGATAGCCGGCTATAATTATCCTAGCGCTAAGTGTGCTTAGCGATAATTATCGCCGGTTGTTGATGATATGCCCCTTAGTTCCTGGTTTTTCTTAGAAAGCATGGGTCAAAATCTAGTTTTCATATTCTATGACTTATGAGAACTTACTGCACGCAGAAAATCTGTGCATCTTTCAGAGACACATTCGTGGAACCCTCGTTAACTTAGAACAACCTCCCGCTCATTGCTCTACATACGCTGAGTTAAAGGCGAGGAAGTGCCATGAAGGGAAGAGAGGTTATTAAACATTAGTAACCTGTGTATAGTGATATCTGCACAATTAGTGTCTGACTGACACAAACGCTGCATTAATGAGTGGTTGGTGGAGAGGCTGTGAGTTTAGGTCTCTTAGCGTTGAGAAGGGAAAGATAGTATTCAAAGTTAATTTCCTTGGATGCAACTATCCAGTCTTTCTGTTTTCTTGACTGCAGAGAGAAATCACCTGTAGGCTATAGTTGAGTAAGTCATTCACCTGTGGCTTAATAAATCAAATTTGCAGCATAAACGCTACATCTTTTGAAGACACAAGACAAAGGAATTATTTTGCACTGTATAATTATGAGTTTTGCTACAGAGTGGTACACAAGGTCAGGCATAATGCGTAGAGTTTAGATCTTGTGCTGTGCTATTGTGGCATTCGCTGTTGTTGGCAAGATAATTAAAGGGCTCCTGTCTGCCCAGGATGTATTTGAAGCCAGTTCATTGCAGTGACAGACTTTGTATATGCTGCTGTCTTACTAGACTAGGGTAAATCTGTTTAATAAGCTTTATTTAACACAAAGTTCATTATACTACATAGGGCAAGATCGTAACAATATTTAAGAATAACCAACATGTGAGATATAGAATATGCCATAAAACATAGTAGAAAGGGGGAGAGAGAGAAAGGGGAGGTGTAAAAAATACTATGCAGCTGAGGAACAGATAGCAATAAATACATATCGGAACAAAAAAGAATACAATTAATATATTCATATAAATTTACAATTTTTTAATTTTTAAAGAGAAAAAAGGCAAAGAAATAGAAAAAGAAAAATCATGGAGGCTGGAAGCTTTCAGAATGATTACGAGAAACCTAAGTAGTAAAAATCTTATTCAAATAAACAGTTAGTGGTAACCAAAATATTTCTCTAATTATCTGTGGATTGCAACTGAGTGCAAAAGCGGTATTCAACCTATGATAGTGGCATACAGTGTTCCACCAAGATTTGACTGAGAGCTTATTTGAGCATTTCCAATTAAGTGTAATCTGTTGGAAAGCTTTTGTTATTGTTAACTTGGGTTTGTATAGCGCATAATCACCGGCAGGTCTCTTAGCGCTTTGAGAAGGTAGCCAAACCATCCAGCAGTTACAGACGCAACGCTTGGAGGGATTTTATGCTCTATCCAGAGCCTCACTAAACAGCAGAGTCTTAAGTTGTTTCCTGAAAGGGAGAGGTGCAGGTTCCTTGTGGAGACTTTCAGGCAGACCATTCCATAGTTGGGCAATTAAAACAGAAAAGGCCATAACGCTTTTGGATGTGGTTTTGAACCGGGGATGGACCAGGAGGCCTGCCTCAGACGATCGAAGGGTACGTCCTGGCACGTAGTGCCCTAGCCGCTCCTTGATGTAAGCTGGGTCCTGGTCATGAACAGCTTTGTGGGCGATGCAGAGCCTTTGAACTTAGCTCTCTGTTTAATGGGGAGCCAGTGCAGTTGTTGCAGCAGGGGGTGGCATGAGCTTGTCTATGGAGCATGAAAACTAGCCTAGCTGCATCATTAATGGTCACCTCCAGCTTTTTGGTAACTTTCTCTGGTAGGCCAATATATATGGCATCTAGTCTGGACACGATCATAGCTGACACGACCATCTGTAGTTTGGCTGAAGAGAGGAGCGGGGAAAGTCTCTGCAGCTGTCTCAGTAAGCCCACATATATACCGACCACGGCAGGGACTTGATTATCCATAGAGAGGTTGGAATCAATCTTGATGCCTAGGCTTTTTACAACCGGAACTGTCATAGGGGTGGTGCCCAGCTCTTGTGGCCAGAAGAGGTCACTCCAAGGATTATTTTTAGAGGGCATGACTAGGACCTCAGTTTTATCAGGGTTAATTTTTAGTAAGTTGGCGGTCATCCAACTGACCGTGTATCTGAGTATGTTTTGCACATGGGCGTGGGCTTGAGGAGCGTTATTGATCTGGAGAGTCAGTTGTGTATCGTGCGCATAATTAAGTACTTGGCAGTCCATGTGCATCAGTGCGGCCACTAGTGGCTGGAGGTAAATGTTGAACAGGAGAGGCGACAGAGCTGAGCCCGGAGGACATCACATGTGAGTGCGCCAATGTTCGATACCTGTTCACCAAGTTGAACCCTTTGAGAGCGACGGGATAGAAATGATTCGAGCCATTGGTGTGCCAGCCCATGGATGCCCAGATCGAAGAGTCATGCTAGAAGCTGTGGATGACTGACCGTGTTGAACGCCGCTGATAGATCCAATAGGACCAGGGCACTCAGCTTTCTTTTATCGAGCCTAAGTTTGTTCAGAACTGACAGCATTACCAGTTCTGTGCTGTGATAGACCCTAAATCCGGCCTGCCATACCTGCAGTAGCTGTTGTTTCTCAGTAAACAACGAGACCGTTTTGAGGACATGTTGTTCCATTACTTTCACCAGGAAAGGGAGGTGGGAGATGTGACTGTAGTTCTTTAAATTAGCTACATCTGCCCCTGTTTTTTTTATTACAGCTATGACCCTGGCTTCCTTTAAGCTGGCGGGCCTAGAGCCTATCACCAGGGAGCGATTGGGTAGATCAAGGATCTCCCTCGCCATCTCGGGAAGAGCCATTCGAAATACCCTTGGGGAGCCTGATTTAACAAGGGTCATTAGGAGTGACAGGGAGGCACGGTCTAGGCAAGGAAGAGAGGTGAGTTGCTTGCCAGGGTGCAGGGGGCTAGATCTCCTTCCATGGGCACTGAGGGGTTCGAATGTTGCCAATATCTTCATAAATGTCCTTGACGAAGAAGGCCTGAAACTTGTTACAGTCGGCCAGCTTGGGTAAGGATTTCTGGTCTGGCTTCTGGCTGAGTTCTTTCAGGATGCTGAAAGTTTCTTTCTGTTTATTTGTGGCATCTGTGATTCCTTCCTCATAGTATTCTGCTTTCCTGGCGATGCTAGCTTTTTTGTAAGTGGCTAGCATAGTTATGTAGCTTGCGAGCGCAGCTGGATCGTATGATTTGTGCCATAGCCTCTCATGTTGGCGAAGGGTTTGCTTCCATCCCCTCAAGTCCTCGTTAAACCAAGGGGCCTCTCTGCCCTTGTTCCTGACTCTTTCCCACCAAGCTGGTGCCACCTGATCTATGCCCTCTCTTAAGATGTCAGTGAGTGCCTCGCTCTCCTGGTTGAGGTTGCCTTTTATATAAATTTTAAGAGGGATACTGAGCAGAGTACCCACTAGATTGCCTGCCTCGATTTTATTCCAGCCACGCACCACTCTCCACTCTGGGGGTGGTTGTGTCGGTTGGCTGGCCAGCAGAACCCAGCAGCTGATAAGTGGTCTGACCACGCATAGGGGCTAATCTCTATGAAGTTTTGTCAAAGTCTGAGTGGTCCAAATGAGGTTGAGGATGTGCCCCTTGATATGGATAGGGGAGTCGACCAGCTGATGGAGTCCACATCGAGCTCATGGCTTCCTCAAATTGACTAGTAAGCAATTCTCTTGGTGCTTTATCCCAGTGGTAATTAAAATCCCCCACAACCAGGAGTTATTGGTACCATGAGCAAAGATCACTAATGATTATCGTGAATAGTTCAATAAACCTGGGGGATGATCTAGGGGGGCGATACGCCACCAGAAGTGTCAAGCACTAGGATTTGGAGCCAATTTGTACCCCCAAAATGTCCGCACTATCAAGGCTTTCTGCCGCTATCTTATCTACAGCTAATCATTTGTTATAGAATATAGCTATTCCCCCTCCTCTAGTCTTCCATTGTCTGTTGTGCCAAAGGACATCGAAATCCCCAGGGACGGCCGCCACGACATCTGGGATTGAGGTGTCCTCAAGCCAGGTTTCAGGGACCGCCAGGATATCTATAGCCCCATTTTGGAGGAGCGAAAAAATGTCATGGCTATTCTTCTGCAGTGAGCGTGTACTTAAAACTGCCACCTGAAGTCCTATCAGGTTGCCAGACTCTGTATTTTTGTGGGGAGATGGCTGTGGGGCCATGCATCCGCCACCCCCTTTGTTTCCCAATATATGTTCTGACCTCAGAGTGTCTTCTATACTTTTGTCCAAGGTGTGGTTCCCATAGGCTAACGCCTGTAGATCTTCCACTGAGTAGGTCACGAGTTGACCAGGGGTCCTGGCCCTTGGACCCGGTCGGGCGCTGACGGGCTTGCCTTTGGTGCGCCGCCGGCGCTCACGCTGCGGGTAAGCGCCATCAGCCGATTTTGTAGCTGAAGCTGAGTAACTGGAGGGAGAACTAGAGCGTCTGTCCTCCAATATGGCGGAGTTGATGTGGCACACCAGAAGTGAGTGTTCTGGTGGAAAAGACCTCCTGTTAGGAACCTCCCTACACTCAAACAGCAGTTAGCTGCTGTGGTTGACCTGGGAGAAGAAGACAGTGTGGTTCATGCAGCAAGGGTAAGTGTTTCTAAGATAAAAAGCCCCAAATCAATGTACCCCTGATTAAAAGTCAATAAAAATACAAGGATGATAAAACAGAATTAAAAAACACAGTACAGTTTCAGACAAAGTTGCTAAAGAGCAATTTTGAGGGAGGAGTAGAGCAGGAGTTTGTGCCAGAGACTACCTTTCAGCCAATGGGTGGTCGCAAGACCAGCAGGTCTTGTTATCAGAGTGTGTAAAATTGGCAACAGAGATGGGAGTAAAAAATAATCTGTGATATATAAAGAACAAAGATTGAGTAGTAGATACAGATCTAGAGACTTTTAACGATCTGGTGCATATCGTGCTCCAAAAATCATTGCTCCATTCACAACCCAAATCCGTCTCTCACGCAAGTTCCACCTTAGTCTTAGCTCATTCCGGATCAGTGGAGTTGAAAAATGAATAAATGAGAGAGGCCTTAGGAGACAGCGACAACATTCTGATAAGCGGATCCTGTATAGGCAAGGAGTCTTTGGAGGGAAGAGAGCAAAACATTTCCAGAATTGTTTCCATTAGTAACAAGAATTTATTCAAAAACGAATGAGGGCACTGAAAAGTGGATTGTAACTGGGGAAAAGAACAGGGAGATAGGCCATCAAACATGTCCTGAACCAAGACGATACCCTTAGATCTCCAAGAACTCCAGAACAATGGTCTGTTGTTAATCATGAGAAGTCGATTGTGCCGAAGAGGAGAACATAAAAATGTGTTCCTAGAATTCATCTTTGGTTGACGGTGAGTTCTTAATAATGAGCAAGTATGTTTAAAAAGTGGAAGAGATGTAAGACTAGTTTTCGCCGTAAAAGTGAAAGGGGAAAATAAGCAGCGTTCACTACTGTCCCATAAAGGGGTAAGAGAGGAGACACTTGTATGGAGTCAATGAGAAGCCTGCTTAAGACAAAAAGCTTTATGGTACAATCTAAAATTTGGGAAATTCACGCCTCCCATAGATTTTATTTTCTGAGATGAAATAAGGAGATTCTGGATTTTTTACTATTACATAAAAATTTAGAAAGAAGGGAGTCCAGTTCTTTTTTTTATAAAAAGAAGGAATATAAACCGTGATCATTGAAAGGACTTATAGCAAAATAGGAGTGACCATCATCTTGATGGAATCCAGATGACCCCACCAGGAAAGAAAAAGAGGGTTCCAGGAGGAGAGTAGTGTGGAAACCCGATCAAGGATTTCTTTCATTTATTGTGATCGAGTCCGAAATGGAGTTGGTGAACCATAAGCCAAGATATATAATTCTAGAACTATTCCAACGGAATCCAGTTGGGTCAAACTGATGTTTAGAGCAAAATTTGGTTATGGGAAGGATTTCTGTTTTATCAGAATTGGTTGTATATCCCGATACTGCAGAAAAATCTGAAATGTTTTGGAATAACAGGGGTATAAAAGATTCTGGATTGGATATCAAAAGTAAGATATCATCTGCATATGCAGAGAGTTTCAAGTGGTGATCTCCATATAGAAATTCAGAAATGGAAGCATTGTGATGAATGTGAGACAGAAAGGGTTCAAGGGAAAAGATAAAAAGAAGAGGGGATAAGGGGCAACCTTGACGGACACCGCGATGAAGTGAAAAATGATTTGAAGCAAGACCATTAACTATAGTTGAGGCAGTAGGTGTGGTGAAACCAGGGAGATGCATTTGGGTCCAAAACCATGCCAACGGAGTATTTGAAATAAGAAAGACCAATCAACTCTATCAAAAGCTTTTTCGTCGTCCATAGATATTGCAACCAAGGAGTAGGATAGAGTAGACATCTTGTTCAGAACATTAAAAAAGAGCTGAAAATTATCAGAAGTTAATCTGTGTTTGACAAAACCACACTGTTCTGGGCCTACTTAAATGGGGTAAGAGTGATTCAAGGCCTAGTGCTCACAATTTAGTGAAAAGTTTATAATCCACATTTATCAAAAATATAGGGCGAAAGTTTTTGCAAAATTTAGGATCCTTACCCTCGTTATGTATGAGACAGATAGAGGCTTCTAAGAAAGTACCACTTGCTTTATCAGCATTGGAAAAGTACTGAAAGAGATTAAGGAGTTTTGGAAGTAAGAGATTAAAAAAATGTAAATAAAATTTCACGGAAAAACCATCTGGGCTGGGGGATTCATTTTTCTTTAGTGAGCTTAGAGAGCTAGTGATCTCCTGGATTGAAATGTCTGAATCTAGGGAGTTGAAATCAAGATTTGAGGATGGAGATAGAGAAATACTGCTAGGAGAAGAGTCTATAAGAGGGTCCGATGCTGTTGACTCCAGAGTATACACGTTTTCATAAAAAGATGTAAATTCCTCCAAAATGTCATGATATTTAAAAAGATGTTTCCTATCCGCTGACTTAATAGAATTAATTAGAGTCCTCTCTTTTCTGGACTTAAGATAATTGTCTAAGAGTGATCCAATTTTATTACAGCCTCCATAATATCTGGCGATGCTACGAAGCAGAATAGAAGAAGCATTATCTGTAGAAATCTTATTAAATTCCAGCTTTGCACGAACAAGCTGCTGTAGATTGAAATCTGATGAGGAAGTATAAAATTGATGTTCTAAGTGTTTGATATTAGCAAGCAGGGTTTGTGTTGGTAAAGTGTATGTTTCTTTTTCCTAGATACAAAATCAATGATGATCCCCGGGCAGCAGCTTTAAAAGTGTCCCACACCAAGGCAGGAGAAATAGATGGACCTTCATTGAAAAGAATTCTTCCGCAAAAGAATCAAAGGAGGAGGAAAAAACTGGATCCTGTAAAAGGAAGTTGTTAAATCTCTGTCTAGAAGACTTGGGCTACGGATGGAGCAAATCAAAATCAGCAATCACCGGAGCATGATCAGAAATCAAAATAGGTTCAATCGTAGATGTAATGAGATTTTGAGCTAAAGGTTTGGACAGGAAACGATAATCTAATTGGGTTAGGGACCCATGTGGAGGAGAGAAAAAAGCAAATTCTGTTTAGTCTGGGTTACATGATCTCCAAGCATCTACAAGATGTACCTGTGTGATAGTACTATGAAATTGTTTGTGGGTTTTGGGAGGGATAAAATGTACCTGGGATTTACGATCAATGAAAGGGTCCATGATCTGGTTGCAATCACCCCCAAGGAAAATAAATTAATCCTTGTGTTACAAACATTTATTTGTAATAGTGGGCCAAAAGGTGTAATCTGGTTGAGTCGGGCCATAAATGTTGTAGACAGTTAAAGGAACATTATCATTGATAAGTAGTTTAACTAAAATCTGTGTCTATTTCTTGTGATACAACAAAAAATTTCAACTTTATATGGCATAAAATAATGACACACGTTTTCTTTGTAGTAGTAGGAGAAACAAGAATAGAACCAACCCAATTGCGTTTGAGTTTAATAGCCTCAGCCTCTGACAAGTGAGTCTCTGGTAATAAAACTAAATCAGGATTATAAGAGGCTAAATGTGAAATAATTCTCTGCCTTTTTATAGGGTTAATAAATCCTTTTATATTCTAAGTAACAACTCTGAATGGAAGAATATAACAATAAATATAGAACAATGAGACCGACTACAGTGAAAAAATGCAGGAAAAGTAGGCAGAGCAAGAAAACAAGAAAGAGGTAAAGAAAGAACCAAAGAGAAGAAAACAAAGAGGGAAACAAGAAAGAACACAGGATAGAAGGGGAAAGCAGAAGAAGGGAAGTAGGAGAAAAAGATAGAGAAAAGAGAAGACAGTACATGTAAAAAAGAAATTGACGAGTGTGATACATACCTTTCAGGGAGTACAGAATGAAGACAGGGGCTAACGACGGACACCAAAGATAGCACAACCAGTCGAGGACAACGCGCCACATCAGGGAGACAAACAGACAGAAAACAGGAACATAGAATATATCCAATAAGCTGTAGTTTTAATAGAGAAAAACATATGACTTAGTGAGAAAAAAGAACAGCAATTAACAAACTGTAAAGAAAGTAAAGCAGTTAATAATTATGAATAAGGTACCAATGACCACAGGAAATAAAGTCAGGTGATAGAGGAAGGGTCGGTAATCTCCATCGAAGCCGAAGAATAAGAGTGAATGAATTTGTGAAGGTCTGCAGGATCCTCGAAAGTAGATGTGCGGTTTTGAAAAGTTACCTTGAACAAACAGGGATGAAACAAGCCATATCCAGCACCTAAAGAACGTAAGGCTGGGCGAAGATCAAGGAACTCTCTCCGTCTCCTGGCAGTCGTCGTAGACACATCCTGTGAAAGAACAATTTGGCTCCTGACTAGGATAATTGTTTTTTAAGTTTTGCAGCATTTAGACCTTGAAGAAGATCAGTAAACTGTAGAAATAAGAGTATCACTCCACGAGGCTTCGAGGGCGCGGAAGAAGAAGATAGGCTAGGGCCTAATCTATGTGCTCTTTGAATATTCAAAGTCGTTGATGCCGGTAAATCCAGAAGTTTTGGAAGGAATGTAGAGAAGAAGGACACCAGGTCGCCTCCCTCAACCCCCTCTGGAAGACCATCTAAATGAAGGTTATTACATCTATTTCTGTTTTCCAGGTCCTTGGTAGACTTTTTTAAGAGCAGGATATCTTTCTCCAAAGAAGAAATCTTCATAGACGTGATTGTACTTCACCAACTTGTTGCTCTACAATGGAGATTCTAGATTCAAGTGACGAGTATTAGACTCCTCTACAAATGGTCGCAGCGCCCTTATTTTCTCCAATATAGTATCCAAGGAAACAGGAAGAACATACTTCGGTGGAGAAGGAGGGTCCTACTTAAGAGGTTTGATCGCAGGAGATGGCAACTGCAATTTAGGAGGAGCAAGGGGTGAAGAAACTGCCTTGGAGGAGCTTGCTGCAGGGGTATGTAGATAATCCGTTAGGAGATTAGAAGTAGAAGTTTGCAATGCCGGAGTGTTAGGAGCTGATTTTCTACTTGAATATAACAAGTTTTTACACCTTTCCATGTAACTGAGGAAGTGTCTAGGGCTGAGTAAGTCGAAATGCAACTCAGAAAGACCAGAGTAATAAAAGGTCTTCTTGAAGAAAGGAACAATGAGCACTTATGCAGAGTGACTTAATAAGATAGGTGGAGAACACCCAAATTCTCAGGAAGCGATAAAAGTTAGGCTTCACAAGCCAAAAATGTAATACCTTGCACAAGAATGTGAAGAGAAATGTGAAAAGAAATTCCTGTCAGGAATATCCAAAATGGCAGCCAGAGAAGAGCAGGAAAAGCAGAGCAGCATCACCCTGAACAGCGGACCCTCAAAAGGTGGTGAGTGTGTGGTGAGGAGCATCACACAGTGAGAATGAGGACATGCAATGACCTTGTAGTAGGTTCCTTTTATCCAGGGTACATTCATAGAAACCTCATCCTCCAAGTACAAGCTGCAACTGACTAATATTTAAGCATCAACATTCCTAAGAAGAGCACATTTTATAATGAAACAGGAAACCTTTGTAACAAGGTAGAACTTAGTTAACACAAGAATACCACATCACCTCCCCCCTTACCCAGCAACTTAATAACTGCAACAAAAGTAAAAACATAATGAAAATAACCAAAACAAAAACAGCAATTAAGAAACCCAATCTTGCAAGCGCAGAGGAACCCTTTTTGGTCTAATGAACCTTCTTCTCATAACGCATTACCCAGAAGTTTGATACCTTTTATGGGCTGTCCAAACATTGACATATCAACTCTTCTCTTGGAACGTGTTACCCTAACCAAGTCACCAACTTCAACAACCGTTTTCTTCACAGCTTTCCTTACATCAAAACAAATTTTCCTCTTCTCCATCCTCTCCAACTCTCTGTCCTTCCACACATCAGAAGTGTCCACTACCCCACCTGCCTCCTTTCTCCTAGAAGTAACCCATGGAGGAGTGACTTGAGTATTTGCCAGTCTCCCTTTAAACAATCTGAAGGGTGAAACTCCAGTCGATCTATGTGGAGTGAACCTGTTCTACTACACCTTTTTCTTTATAGCATCTTGGAAGCGCGCCGTGCGCGAGCCCTGAGTAAATCAGTTTTAAAGTAGCACACCTTGTCTTTTCTGCCTCATTACAAAGATTTATTCCATCACACCCATTTTGTATGTAAGGAAATGTAAATGCAGGGTGAGCAAAAAGTTTGAGAAAAGAGCAAAGCAAAATAATTTGTGGAGCAAATTAACTTTTTTCATCTGCGATTGGAAAATAAACTTAATTCCTTTAAGGTCAGAAAATGAAAATATGTGAAATGGTCAATATCTTAAACACCAAACATATCTTCTAAGTAGAAAATGTATCCTGTTAACGTTGATGCATGCAGAACGCATTGTAACTTTGATCGCCAGATCGCCCCTCATAGAAGCACAAGTTTTAAGTATGTGCTTTCATTTAAAAAATTCATTTTACTCTCGGAGTTGTAGTCTTTGCTTCAATCGACACAACTCATCTGATAACATTGGTCCGTGAAAGCTCCCCTGTGGTTACATGGATTGATCCAGAATCCCTATTAGTTACAGGGCTGGACTGGCCGTACTGGGCACCGGGCATTTCCCCGGTGGGCCGCCAGGGTCCGTTTTTGTTACTGGGGGCTGGCAATATCTGCCCCCTGTAACAAAATCAGCCAAAATCAGCCATAGCAGACAGCTCGTCCGCACCCCCCTCAGCCCCAGAGGGGAGGCCAAGCAGTTTGCCAGGGTTGGTTGCACTTCCCAGTCCGGCCCTGATTGGTTACTATTAAAGAGATACTGATACTGGATAGCAGTGCTACCTGAACACACTTACACCAGGTACACTAGGGATCGAATGGGCATGGTGAGTTTTGTTGCTTACAGGGGATCATTTCATGGTGTGTGAGGCATGGATGGGCATATAAACCGAAGCATTCAATTTCCCTGTAAGGACTTTCACCAGTGACAATGCAAAGGATGAATGGGCTTTGAAAATCTACTCTTTTCTCCACCTTGTATTCCATTTTTCTTCAGCCCTGCACCAATGTTGCCTACAATAGCTGTCCATTCATGTTTCCATCGCTTTTTGTGTTCAAACCTACCATCTATGAGTACCTGTAAGTGGGCCTTTATCAGTGCTTTATGTGAGCAGATATATACCATTATGTGTAGTGTATATGAATGTTGTGTTGCCACTCTATTTTGTTATCTCTTTGTGCATATGTACATTTATGCCTGTTGGTATGAATGCAAGAGTTCCTCTATACATGTTCGCCTCCGTGCATGGGTGCCTGATGTGTGTCTGACTATGCTAGTAGCTACATGTACTATTTGTAGGAGTAAGTACCCATATGTCATGCTTAGAGGTGTTCTTGATTATCTCTTGGTGTCTATATATTATTGAGCACCTGTATGTTTGTCTCTGCACATGGGTACTTGCATGTCGATTGGTCTTTTTTTACTGGTATATGTATGTACACGTATGTCTTTGTGTCCAGATGCTTGTCTGACTGTGTTTGTTGGTCTGTATGCAGAGGTGTCTCTAGGCATGTTCATCGGCATGTGTGTATAAGTTGCCTGTAGATGTGTTATCACCATCAACCACCTCTCCATTTGTTCAACTGTCAATCCATATATGCTTTAATATTGAGTTTGTGAATAGACACATATTGTATGTTGCAATGTGTCCTTGTATGTGTGTTTTTAAGTCGAGCCTGGGCAGAACATGCGCTGCTCTGCAAGGCATGCTGTATTCAGGTAGGGACTTGATGCTCCGACCACCCTCCGCTCATATTTTTAATTGGCTTGTGTAATTGTCCACTATAAACTATGGCTGTTCATTGGTCAATAGGCTTAGGAGTCCCTCCTTAGTACCACCTTGTCCCATTTTGTAACCTTCGATGGCGACACCCCCATGTTACATGTGTTGTTACTTGGTAGGCCCAAGCACAATTTTCTCAAATCGCTTTGTCCTGCCTGCTTCTGCAGGCAGGACACGCTCTCTCTTAACACTTTAAAAAGAAAATGTATAGCACGGGCGTGGCATTTGCAATGCAATAGGTCTCGCACTTGACTTATATTTATCTGTTTTAAAAACAACACATAAATAAAAGGCATTGTTATTTACAATGCCAATAGCTCAAACTCTAAAAATGCCAGACCTATTGCTTTGCAAATGCTTGTTTTAATTGTGGCTATCTGTGGATTTTTGGCTGTGTAGGGAAACCTAGTAAACCTGTAATTTTAAAAAAACCTAGACACCAAAGGAAATCCAGGATGGGGTGACTTGTGTGGCTCTAACCAGGTTCTGTTACACAGAATCCCTTGCAAACCTAAAACTTAGTCATAAAAATACAAATTGTCCTCACATTTCTGTAATGGAAAGTTCTGCAATCTGTGGGAGCCACAAACTTCCAGCCACCCGGAATTTTCCCAAGTCTCCTGATGAAAATGGTACCTCACTTGTAAAGACATCAAAATTATATATCACAAAATAACCTGGTTTTGCAAGTGGGTAAACTAAGTTTTTGGTCCGGGGCTCAGCTGCCACCTAGGAAATCCCACCAATCTCAAACATTTCTAAAAAACTAGAGACTCCAGGGAGGTGTGACTTGTGTTTTCTTATCCAAAATACCCTGCAAACCTCAAATTTATCTAAAAAATCATATTTACCTCACATTTCTGTATGGGATCACAGTATTGGCACAAGTTTCCCACCACCACAGTTTTTCCCGCAATTTCCTGATAAAAATTATATCTAATTTGTGTGGGTGGGCCAAGTGCCTCTGACAGGGAAGGGCCAAAAACGTGACGAGATTGAGGGGCACCAAACTGTGTTCATACGTGCAGTTGTTTTTTACTGTAAATTTTTAGGCTGACTCTGCTTTGTGCAGCCACACAAGTGAGGTATCATTTATATTGGGAGACTGAAGGTCATGTACAGAGGATAAGCACCGTGGCAGAGGATGGAACCGTTCTGTCCTCAGCACCAATCTGTTTAAGGGGCTCCTTAAGTGGGTGGTACAATATGTGCTGCAGGTCCACTTGTAGCATTTATTTTACAGGCCCTGGGTGTATGATAGACCACTCTATTATGGATTTATGAATACATTAAATATGCCAATTAGGTTTAAACCAATGTAACCATGTTTAGAGGTTTTAGCACAATCACTTTAGCACTGGTTAGCAGTGGTATAGTGCACAAAGTCCTAAAGCCAACAGTGGTCAGACAAGGTATTGACAACCAGAAATACCATGGACTGACTGACCTGATAATTTTGCATTGAATTATGTTCCCTGGGAGCAATTCTGACATGTAGCTGCATGTGGAGCAGACTTCCTGATTGGAGCACCTGCTTCTCTGCTTGCCTGGGGTCCTCTTCCCTGCTGTTTTGAGTGACTCTTGAATTGCATCTATATGGAGGTCACCGGCTGTAGGGGCCTGCATATGTGGCTGGTGGAACCTAATGGCATTCTCTATAGTATGGAGGTGGTGTGCTAAAGTTGTCCATGGAAGTGTGCCCATTACCGACCAAGGTGAGGGGTATCGTGGGGCTAGTGGAATGACTGCTGAAGATGCAGTGGCCATTGAGTGGAAAGCCTGAGGCACCACAAAGCCTATTTTTGAGGAATCATTTGGTACCTGAATCCCCAGCTAGACATTAGGATTTGCATTGGCTGGATGAGGGTATAGTAAACACAACAAAAGTGTATGGTGTCCATGATACACATGAAACAAGGATGGATCTAGAGCCTCAGAATGTGGGCTCTGGTGCAAGTGTGCCTCATGTTGAGCAGAGAACTAAGATTCCTAAGTTATTGGGAAGCCCTCCGTAATGCAAGTAGAAACCTCACACACTTATTAGTGGCATGCTTTATCATAGGAATCCTCTCCCCACCCTGGTAGGACAATGCCACCCAGGCCGATCGACCTCCTCGAAGACTGACTAGTTAGGAGGGAGTTCTTGCATAAATCTTGCTGGACAACTCAATTAAAGATGGGATCCAGATGAAAAATGTAAAAATACCTTAGAGTTCCCAGTGGAATATTACCTTTATTTGTGGGACACTGGGTAAGATTAAAAACGAAAAATAGATTTGGGTATTGGAGTACAATGTCTCACCCCCAAACTATTGCCAGCATGTTTCTGTCCACAAAAATTAGCTTAAGCAGTCTTGGGCATTCATAAGGGCACTGGATCCCTAGGGAAATTCCTATATAAGGTTCCTATTGGAAATCATTGGATAGTGGTATGGTGGATTACTAATTGAGTCCTATCATAATTACCTGCCTGTATGTGGAACACTTGTTCTTGTTTCCCTTTACTCAGGGTGCTACCATCCTCAAGGACACAGAGAAGGTGGGGGACCTGTGTAGTCAAACATTCATCAAAACGTACCTCCCGGCCATTGTACCTATCATTGTCCCGCAATGCGCCGAAATGGAATGGGAGCAATCTTGACATGCAACTGAATGTGGAGCAGCCTTTCTGATTAGCGTACCTGCTGCTCTGCTTGCTTGGGGTCCTCTTCCCTGCTGTGTTGAGTGACTCCTGAATTGCATCTATATGGAGGTCACCGGCTGTGGGGCCTGTATCTGTGGCTGTTGGAACCTAATGGGATTCTCTATGGTATGGAGGTGGTGCACCAGAGTTGTGCCTTGGAAGTGTGCCCTTTACCAACTAAAATGAGGGGTATTGTGGGGCTGGTGGAATGACTGCTGAAGATGCAGTGGCCATTGAATGAAAAGCCTGAGGCAGCACAATGCCTATTTTTGAGGAATAATTTTGTGCCTGAATCCCCAGCTAGACATTAGGATTTGCATTGGCTGGATGAGTGTATACCCTTTTGTTCAGATAGTTTTCGCTGTTGCTGAATGCCACTGTGGTGTGGCCCTGTGTATGCCATAGAGTGTGGGAAAGGACTGTGGTTTCACATGTATGACAGTGAACATTGATTGTGTTTGTGGTTCATATTTTGGAATCATCATATGCTGTTGAGGCTTGACTGGAGGACGTCTCTCTGCTAAATGCTGGATACAACTGTATTTGTGATGCATTCTGCAGTACATATTTAAAGAAACCTTGCCTGAGTCTCCTATAGCAGCCTAAGTGACAAAGTTACTGCATTGTCCAGTGTGATCTGACTTCGTGATCTCTTCTGGTTGCAGTCCTTGGCCTTTCCACTGTCCCTATTCTACTTCTGTGCCAACAGGAGACACACTATATTTAAGACAATTAAAGCTTTCAATTGATCCCGGAAACTCCACTCATGCAGCTGATAGGAATCAGGATCCATAAATGGGATGACTCTGGACCCTTTACCTCTTCAGAAGATTACAACATTCAAATTATTCTGTAGGATTTGAGGCACAGTCTTAAACGATTAGTTGGAAAATTAACACCTTATCATCTTTCCTAGACTGAATGTCTGATGGTTTTGACAAACATGCATCTAGGAGAGATCTTGTTAAACACCACATCTCAGACATTGAGGATGTCTAGGCACAGAAAAGGGCCTTAAAATGGAATTAGTCTTTGAGGCCATTAAAGATAAAATGAAGATTTTGAGGCATGTTCCAGTTGCAACAATTTCATGATCTCCAGTATAGTGGAATCAACTAACACAGGCAACATGAAGTTCTTCCTGGAGAACCTCCTCTCTGGCTTACTTGATAGTGTCAGTTTTTGTATGTATGGCTAAGCATATGCAAAGGTCACTGGTACCTGGAAAAGTGCCTGGGGCTCTCTCACGCCCATAAACACCCTTCATGTAAAGGGGCCTGCTGGAGTCCGGGGGGTTGCTCTTCAAAAGCATTATCTTATCTGTGCAGAGGCTAGAAACTCACTGGTCTTAAACATTACAATTAGATCATTGAATGGTCTCAAGTAGAAATACAAGCTCTAAGTATTCCATATGCCTTGCTGCTGCCTACCTCAGGTTCCCCATGAATGACTAAACTCATATTTTATGAGATCCACTGTCAGCAACTTCATTTCTAGAGAAATATTCTAGAGACAGGTCTTTTGACCTGATTTGGACCGCAACAAAGTGGCCTTTTTAGGCATTTTCCCACCTGTCCTATTTAGATGTTGACTGACAATGGGGGAAAAGATTGCAGCTTTGCCTTACGACTTCACCAGGACTTTGCTCCCGGCTCCTACAGTCGGATGGGCTGCAGCAGCCGGCGGGGGGACTCCAGGCAGGATTCCAACCCTCCAGATTTTGATGTGGCATTTTTCAAGGGGAATTCTAGCAGGAATGGTAGGAAAAAGGGTGAAAACACACCTTTTTTGGGGGTACAGGCTGCTATTTGGTCCTCTTTTCCATTGTTCAAATCCTCCCTGCCCTGCTGCACCTTGACTACAACGGACCAGCAGCCCATTTTGACAGAATTGAAGGTAGGTGTTCATGGGGTAAGCGTGTATACAATGCGTTGTGTGTGTATGTTGGTGGGGCGCAACGCACAATTTACAAAATATGCTGACTACACATAACCTACATACACGGACATACACAACATATATGTGTTTTACATTAAAAAAACACTTAAATATTCGAAACTGCATATGTTCGGAACCACTGATTGGATATTTGTTTTCAAATAATTTACTACATTTTACTCTATTTTTCTGAATTGGTGTGGGATTTTTATCGTATTGTTTTTTCCACTTTATAACTGTTTGTGTACTGATAACTAAGTTATGCATTGCCGCTACGTTAAGCCTGACAGCTTTTGTGCCAAGCTTCCAGCCGATTAAGCACATGTTCATTTAATGACTTTTTGTGGATCACAATGACAAGTATTGTGGCTGTTGCTTGAGTAGGGTTTCATTCACCTCAACCAACAACCCAATTTCTCACTCATGGACAGAGGAAACTGTACGCACCTGTCTCAGCATTAAAATGTAAAGAAGCTGCACCTCACACTAGACTCTGATACCAGCACTTATCAGCAGATTCTTCATGGTGCTGGAAATGAACTGTCCATTAGACCTGAATGTCCATGTGGTCAGTGTCAGGGCTCATTGCTGTACACAGAAGGTGAAGTGCCAAAGGTGTGTGTAATGATCGTGGACTCTGGTTGTCATCCTCAAATGGGTCAGTTGATCATTGGCTATAGTAATAAATGGACACTTTTTGTGCAGTACATCGGTCACACTGTGCTATCAAAGTGATGACATAAATGAGTTAAAATAGCTTTCAGTGATATTCTAATGATGAAGCAGTGGCCATTTTTGTGACAAGGAGAAAGTTAGGGAGAAAACCGGAGTACAGCAGGATATGGGGCAGAGGTGACGTGGGCAGGTGCATGACCCTAAGCCAAATGAGTAAAACAGACAGCTAGCCAGGCACAAACAGCATTTAGAATGTGATAAACAAATGTTTGTGTATGAAAATAAAACAAAAGTAACCAGAGTGGCTAGAGTGCAGCCAATCTATGTAGTTATCAGTAGGGACTTCGATGTACACTAAAAAATAGGATGACTGAAGAGAACAGTGGCATTGACAAGGGCCCCAAACGAATTAACGAAAATACTCCTACTAGTCCCTAGTTGGGTATTAGGTAGCTGATGGGGCATGGCTTGACTCAAAGAAAAATGGCCATCTGCTAGCACAGCATTTCAGGAGGGTGTTGTTTGCCTCCCGATTAACTGTGCTGTACTCACCTCACGCTTGACAATGCTGCAGTTATTTGAACTCCACCTGCCCTCGGCACTTTCTTTCTTTTGGCACAGTAAGAAGTTTTCAACCACATATTCTACATAGTTTGTGGTGGGTACATTACCTCACTGGAATTGCTTCTTCCGAACTGTTTTCTCACTTCTTCATGTCACTGCACTTACAGTCATTCTCCATGGTGTTTTTGCCTAGTGGCCAGTTTTTTTGCTTGTACTTCCATTGTAAGTTCATTGTCCATCCAGATTCTGAGGTTCTTGATGGAAAGATTTGGAACTGGCAGGTTCCCCATACAGCTTGGCCAGCTGGGCAAAGGCCTGTGGACCTATTTGCTTCCCAGAATCATCAATTCTGTCTTATTCCCATTTAACTTCAAGCAACTGCTCATCATCCACTCCGCCACCTTTTCCAAACATGGCGGCAGTTGCTTACAGTCCAAATTTGTTCCAGTATCAAAGGAAACTACCAGCTGCATATCATCTGCGAGACTATGGATATGCCAAACTCCTGCACAATATCAGCCAGCATCGCATATAAATATTGAACAATGCTGGGCTGAGCAAGGAACCATGAGGCACCCCACATATCAGAGGAATCTTGTTAGACAAGTAGATGGCTTCCATGACTTGGAAGGATCTGTCTTAAGAAAGGATAGCAGCCAATTAAAGGCTTTGTCCTGGATCCCAATCTCAGAGTCTCTTTAGCAAAATGATATGATCCACGGTATCAAATGCCACGCTCAGATCTAGGAGCAATATTGTGGTTGAGCTACCTTGATCAAGAGTGCTTTTGGTTTTTCTGTGACTGCTAGCAGGGTGGATTCAGGGCTATGTTGGGCACAAAAGCCCATCTGGGTGGAGACAGTGGTTGCCTTCCAAGAAATCAGACAACAGCTGATTTATGTGTGTCTCCACAAAATTTCCTGCAAATGGTAAGAGTGAGATAGGGTGATAATTGATGGATAATGATGGGTCTAGATGTGATATTTTTAATAGTGGTCTGATGATTGCGTGTTTCCATATTTTTGGGACTATTCATGACACTAATGAGCGATAAAGAACTTCAACTATCGAAGGGAGACTAGCCTCCATGGCTTTCTATAAAACACGAGGGGGTGCCAGATCTAGTGGAGAGCCACATTTGATCTTACTCATCAGAGTTCGTACTGTATCTTTGTTAATGGAAAGGAAGAGCAGGAACCAACAACAGGTCTATTTTGTGGCTTGTTGCTGTCCCAGTCCCTTCTTGAAAGAGTCATGTATGTCTATGACCTTTTTGTGGAAAAAGACAGCTAACTCATTACATCTTGTCTTAGAGGGGTCAAGGATTTCATCACTTTAAACAATTCCTTAGTGGAATTTAGTGCCTAGTTCTTTAAAGAATTTCACCTGGGCTTCTTTGATGTTATTGTGGTAAAGCCTAATGGCTGACTTATAACTGGCTTTTAGACATCGGTCATGATCCTTCCACCATTTCCTCTCCATCTTCTTACAAGCCTTTCTTAAGGAAACTAAGTGAGCATTGAACCAGTTTGCTCTTTTGATTTTAATTTTTGACTTAGGTGCAGTTTTTGGGATACCCTTTTCTAGTGACTGATAAATCCAGCTTTCCTAGTTAGTGTAAGCCTCATCCAAATTTCCCTTTAGATTTGGGTTCAGAGGAGTCCAAAAATGAGTTTTGACAAATTCCTTATCTGATTGAGAGTAATAGTTTGGTTTACTTTTTCGACTACTCATGTAAAAGGAATGCAATGATAATCTGACCATGGCACCGGTACTGGGGCGAATACTAACATTTTAGGGTAATTACTAGAGATTAGAAGATCAAGAATGTGTCCTTTAAAGTGGGTAGCATTAGTTACAAATTGTATCCCCTCCAGTTCCTGCAACAGTCTTTTGACATGAGGGAGATTAGGTTCATCTAAATGAATGGTTACATCTACTTGGATATTGATATGTTTTTTCCTCACTACTAGACTAGCCAGTTTATCTATAAGGCGTTCCATAAAATTTGCACTGGGCCCTGGGCCTCTATATATTAATAGTCCTGAAAAGGTGTATGCTGGAGGAAATGAGATAGCAAATTGAAGGCTTTCACAATCTAAAATTGGGAGGGGGTAGTGATGCATTTATATTCAACCTTTATTAAGATGGTGATACTACCACCAGCCTTTCCTATACGATCATGTCTGTGTATTTGGTACCCAGAGGGAAGGGCCGTTAGAATGTTCGAAATAGAGCTATTGTTAAGCCAACTTTCTGTAATGGACAGAATGTCTAGGTCTTCGTCTTCAAGCAGGAGGCAAATTTCTATTTTGTGTTTTGGGAGAGAACGATTATTAATTAGGCCTAATTTCCACGTTTTGGCTTCTGGTTGCGGAGATTGATTCATGGTACTTCGCTTATATTGGACATTTAGCTCGTATTTACAGTGGCTACATACCTGGAATCCCTCAGCCAAATTGTCTACTCGCCATGAGAGGTTGCATCTCGACTCAGGAGGAGTCTTACTAGCAGCAACTGGTCATTTGTATAATATGTCTGTTTATGGAAAATTTGTGCAGGGTTCCTGGCCCCTGGTCTCGTTTGGGCACAGATTAGCGCAGACAGGCTTGCCTTTGGCGTGCTTTTAGCGCATTAGTGGCGCGCCCGCAGCGTGCCTGCTGCCCAGCTGCCATTTGAAGAAGAGAGTGTCTGACAACTGGCGCGCCAACCTCCAACTGCTCTGGTCGCGCCCTATGGTAGAGAGAGATAACACTACCTCTACCTGTCTTGAGTGTCATAATGATGCATACTCAATGTACAGTAAGAGTCATAAAAACTACTAAAAGTTATAAAATAGATGTTAAGGTTGCCAACAGAATAAAAGTTAAATTGAGTCAGCTTTAAAATAGTAGCATTTCTCTTACCTGTGCACCTGCTGCTCAGCCGCCATTTAAAGAAGAGGGCATCTGATAACTAGCCTACCAACCTCAGACTGCTCAGGCCACGTTCTATGGTAGAGAGGGATAACACCTCCTCTCTACATCTCTATAGTTAAGAGCCTGCCATGGCCTGCCGTAAGTGTTGTTATGATTCGTGCTCACCAAACGGTAAGAGTCATAGGAAACTACTAAAAGTTATAAAACAAATGTTAAGATTGTCAACAGAATAAAAGTAAAATCCAGTCAGTTTTAAAATAGCAGCATTTCTCTTGGTACAGCGCTCTCCCTGAGTCACCTATATTGAATTTCCGGAGCACTCATTGACTAGGGCATAGTCCATGCACTACTTCTCTTCTCATAAATCAAGAGGTTTCAGCCTCAATTTTTGGGGAATATACTTACTTATTGGAAGTCCTGCAGCCCGTTAAACTTAAAGGTTGAATATCTTGGCACAGATCTTCCCTGTTATTTTCTCAGGACCTTCCCAAGACCACAGCAGACATGAGAAAGACATTTCTGGATATGCGACCAGCTCTTCGTAACCTTAATGCTAGGTTTGCCATCCTTGTATTATTAAAGTAACTTATAAAAACAAAACTAAGACCTCTGAAGACCGTCTTTTACTACATAAATTCTTGAAAAATTGCAGAAAAGAAGACATGGAAGTTAAACGATTGTCTACTGCTTGACTGTTTTTTATTTTGCCTTGACCATATTTGCAACCCTTTTATCATTCCTGGTCATTTTTAAAATATAATTTACTCTATACTTTATTCCTTTTTATGGAATAGGAAAAAACCTCAAATGTCTCTTCTTAAGCATAAATGTGGTAAATATCACAGCGGTGTACATTTTTCAGACTTCCAATCTTACCATACTGCTGTTTTTACATAAACAGTCTTCTAAATACCTATCACATTGTTTTACTGATTTCTCTCCTCTTTGGAAAGATATTGAATTATCTTTTCTTACTCCTTTCTCTTTTGAACAATTTCTATCCTTTACCCTAAGGACACATTGTTTGTCCTCCCCTATTGCCACAATTACGTCTAAGTAAATCAGACTAATACTCTTCTCCCATCTCTCAGATGAAGAGCAATTTCTTCAGTCCTGTATTTGGCAAAACAAGCTCCTCTGAATTAACAATAAACCTTTTTTTGGGAATCCCTGGGGAGATACAGGTTAAGTTTGGATTCAGCAACTTCTGTCAAATGACTCTTTTCTTACATTTCCACAAGCACAACTACTATACAATCTCTCAACCATGTTGTAGCTAATTTAGGGCCAGATGTACCAAAGGGTTTTGCCCATATTGTGTCTATGGGGAAATGTGTTGATACATATGGCCCTTAGTACTTTAATTCAAGCCATCACTCATATTTTACGAACAGTGACTTCACATATGCTACCCCAATTTATGATACTCACCTTACTCCTTTACTTTTCAATTCCCCCCACTGCTTGCTTCATCTGTCTACAAACTACCTACTAAGGCCACAGACAACAGAAATAATTTGACAGAAGAAGTGCAATGGTAAACAGATCTCCAAGTCTCATAGCCTATCAACCTTTGGGATAAAATATGGTTGAAACTGCGGAAAACATCATGATCTGCTAACAACCACCCAAACTCATTTTTTAAAATATATAATTGACTTATGATTACTCCATGAAACCTTTTCACACTGCTGGACATACAGTGTCCTCCTCCAGATTTATCCCATCTTCTCTTCTCCTGCCAATCCACACATCAATTCTGGCTGAAAGTTTGGCCCAAATAATGTTCTATTTTTCACGCAAACATTAATTTTCTTTTTAAAATTGTTTTTCTTGGTGAAATTCTACTTGTAAAATTGTTATACTTAATTTATTAATTTCAGTTGCTTTTCGGCAACTTGCTAAACACTGGAAAATCCCCTCAGAGCTTTCTTTCAAGTCTGGTGTTACAGCGTTTGTTATTATCATAGACTTGACAGAGCATATATCAACCTCACTTCAATTGCTATTATCACCCAACAGCCTCTTCTGAAAGAAGTACCTAAACCTCCATGAACTATATTGTTCTACCTCAATCATGATATACATATGTTTTTTGCTGATAATGTCTTGATATTGACAATCTAATTCTACACTAATCCTCCCACTCTCCTTCCTTTTCCTCATATCAAACATTGTTTTACATTTATCATACTTATCATAGATTGTTATCCAGAAAAAAGTGTTAAAGTCGACGTTTCGGTCTCTAAGCATTCGTAGATAAGACCATCTTCAGGACTATAGTGTATAAAACAGTTGACCCCTGAAATAAACTTCAAACGATCCAGACGACCAACACAGTTTATGTTGTCGACTTCCGTATACGGGCGAAAGCAATCACTGTTCAGTAACTTTGCTATAAATATCAGATTGATTAAATATATTTGAGAATCCTAGCTGGAGAATTAACTGTGAGTCTCCATTCGAGAGGTATCAGGATTCAGACATTCTTTTCTGTGGCGATCATTTAGATATAATATAGCAGAGTTACTGAACAGTGATTGCTTTCGCCCGTAAACGGAAGTCGAGAACATAAACTGTGTTGGTCGTCTGGATCGTTTGAAGTTTATTTCAGGGGTCAGCTGAAATAAACAACATGCAACGATCATCTTGCACACGAGGCCTGGGCTGTACAGGAGCTTTCCACCTGTGACGTCCAGGCACCTGAAAGGTGAATTCAACATGCCACATGAGCACTCCACGATGCCCCAGCTGCGTTTTTGGGCCAAATTGTGCTGCCTCTGGGCCTGTGTGTTCGGGGCTTGGAGGTGTGTCATCACCCAAGCGCAGACTGCATATCCATGGTCACCTGTGACAGTGCAGAGACATGAGTCAAGACTACATACTGCATGATGTGTTGGCAGGCTCACTGGTTCATTGGTGTGTGATATGTGTGACGTTTTGATTCCAGTATGACATGTACTGCATGTTGCAAATGAGCTGCATCACTGTGTATTACATAGCCTCACTGCTGCACCTCCCCCCGAGCACATTCACTGTTGTGCACATCGTGAATGCATCACATGCACCCCTACGGCACACCATTGTCATGCCTGTCTGTGCATGTCCACAGGCCTGACTACGACACAGTGATGATGCTGCGCAGAATGTGGCCGGCCACGTGTGTGTCGGCCCATTGCAAGGACAGGGCTGACACAGATGTAGAGCACCTGCGTGGCTGAACCCGACATGCAGTTGAGGGTACATCTTTGGCTCATGCTGCGATAATAGCAACACACACAACTGTTGGCATGTGTGATCCCTGACCCCGAGCTAGCATGCTCTCTCCCATGTACCCCTTTGGCAGAGCATGCACACCGGGGGCATGCTACATAGCAACATTATTGATTGCGTGACGGGGCGCAGACACTACAACAGAGACACACGCATCAGCCACATCCTCGGCAAGGCCTACACTGAACCACACCCAGATCCATGTGTGGAGGAGCCACAGCCCTACGCAGTACTGTTGTGCACCTGTCCACCCTGCTTACACTCACATGGAGATACGACACGGTTACATGTCCCAGGTCTACACCACTGCCTGCAGTGACATGGTTGCGCACGCTGCACACAGCACAATTTAATGTGGAATGTCCCTGGTCCCTCATGCATACATGATTTCCACACAGACACCCTGAGTGAGTTTGTGGGACTGGCCACAGGCATGTGCGCCCGGCCCCTTTTATTGAAAGGGTCAAATCTCCAGTGATGCCTGTACTGGATGGGTGTTGGGTAGTGTAAGCCACCACTCAGGGGTTGGTTGGTGCTGGCAAAGACCAGAACAGTAGGCTGACAATCAGCAGTACAAGGTACGAACATCATAGGTCCCTGACTTGAGCAGCACAGAGTTTGTGGCCCCGGATGCACAGCGGCTGGCACAGGCACACCGCCATGGGACGGTGGCTTGCGGTGCACTGAGGTAGTGCCACATGAGCTGAGCGTGTACTCGTCAATGTCCAAGGGGAATTTGGCAAAGGGCTACGGAGGACAGTGGAAGGTGACCTTCCAGGGCATGATGCAGAGGGCAGAAGCAAGCAGAAACAGGCAGATGGCGAAGTTGAATGCTACAGACCCCACTTTTCCACCTTGTCAGTATCAGCTACATGTAGGTGAAGACAGCCTCCAGCCCATGGGCTCAGATGCCACCGTCGTCCAAAAAAAGATTGCCCATGAATTTCAGGGCACACACTCAGTGGCACCAGAGCTGGAAGAGGATACAGTCTGTGATATGGCCTGTACAATGACATGGACTCTGCTATGTAGAGAGCAAGACTCAGTTCAAATTGTGTGACCTACTCCACCGCAGTGTGTGCCTGAGGCAGCGGTCAGCAGGGACCCACAGCCACAGGTGGAAGGCATGGCTGCACAGAGTCAGTGGCACCAGTGCAGTTGTTGGTAGTTTCCCATCACCTCCGTATAGGTGAGCCTTTTCTCCTCCGGACTGAAGTGAGTCTTCCTCTTACTCCTCTCCTTGCGTACTGTGACATGAACACTGCCATGAAGTAATCAAGACTCAGTTCCAAAAGTGCGACCTAGATGGCCGCAGTGTTGGCCGTAGGCAGCGGTCTGCGCGGGCCAACCACTGTCCAGCCACCTCCTCCTCTGATCTCTAACACACAACGTTAGAATGGCATGTGAATTAGATTTGTGGCACCAGAGCTGAGCAGGTGTGCAGCCAGCGAAGAGGCTGTGTCCTACCTGTGACGGAGTGCATTGGATTGGTGTGAGGCCTGCAGGACCGCAGTGCAGGCCGAAGGCCAGAGTCAGCAAGGGCCCACAGACACGTTTGGTGGGAGTCCTATGCACAGACTTGGTGGCACCACATTGGAGGGAGTATAGTGAGTGACTAGAACTCAGCCTTAAATCATGATTCTCTGCCATAGTGTAATCAAGACTCAGTTCCAAATGTGTGTCCTACTTGTCCGCTGTATATGCCAATGGAGTATGTCAACGAGAAAGGAGTTCCACGGGCCTGTGTCACGGAGGCCGTGATGGTTCGAGGAGTCTGCCAAGGTCGGGGGCCTCGGGCTTGGAGCTTGCACCAGCACGTGGAGGGCCCTCTTTGACACACGCCGGTGTCGGCAGGTGAGCAGTGATGCCTGGATGACGGCTTCAGGGACCAGCGGCCCGGGGTGCAGCAGGTGCACAGGATCCCAGGCAACACTGTTCACAGCATAGGCCTCGTGGTGGGGTGAGAGGCGCTGCCCTGGCAGGGATGTTGGGCATTCCGGAAGAGGGCCACGCCCAGGGCTACGTGCTTTTTATTCACAACCATATGCTGACCTGGCGTATGCCGGGCCAGCCCACTCCTCTCACGCTTACAGGGGGGGACGTAACAAGCTACATTTCCTGGATCTCCCCCACTGGCTGGGGTGACATGGTTGCATCCACTGTCTACTACACCAAACACCAGCGGTGTATGTCAACATGGATATGTGTGTGGTCTGCATACTGCAGTCTGTCCAACACATCCATGCCATGCAGTCTCATTCATCGGTCACATCGCCTCCTTCGCACCTGCTTGGTTCCCTCCTCTTCCCACATTCTGCTAATGTGTGGCTGAGGTGCAATGCCATTGATGGCTCATGTACATGGCTATGCCAGGTTCCCACGGTTAGTTGTGCTGTCGTGTATGGTGGGTGGGCATGTTGTTTGGCATCTTGTATGTGGGTTTGTAACGTGTGCATTCCCAGAGTTGTGAGTTGTATGATTGTGGAGTTGAGGTGTGTGGTGTGTTCATTTGGTACTTACCAATGAGCAGTGCACTTCCGTGGGTGCCATCCTGGAAGCGCCGGTTGATGAAGGACTGTCAGAAGATTTATAAATCATGCAGACTGCCTGGGTAGTTGGTGACGACATTGGTGAAGAGTCCCCGGTGGCTCAATATTTCCAGCATATTGATGGAATGCGTGTGCTTTCTGTTGCGGTAA
The DNA here is from genome assembly GCF_964204655.1 of Triturus cristatus. Taxonomy (NCBI): domain Eukaryota; kingdom Metazoa; phylum Chordata; class Amphibia; order Caudata; family Salamandridae; genus Triturus; species Triturus cristatus. Next base: position 214,172,551 of record NC_140585.1, on the reverse strand, counting down.
TTGAGTGCAGTGTTGGCAGGGGGCACAAGTAGGACATGTGTGCAGTCTATTGCCCCCAACACTTGCGGGAATCCAGCTTTGGTGTAGAAGCCTTGCTTGGTCTCCAGCTGTTCCTGCGCAGTGTGGGGGAAGTACAGGTACTGGGGTACCAAGCTGATGATGGCATCCAAGACAGGTGTGAGGAACTTTGATAGAGCTGGCTGTGAGACACCTCCGACTCTGGCCGTTGTTGGTTGAAAGGTACCAGAGGTCAACAGGATGTGGAGGATGGTTGTCCTTTTGAGCCTGTAGTGGGCAATGACATACTCTGGTGATAAGTCAGTGAGGCTGGTGCATTTTCTGAAGGTACGCTGTCTGAGTCTGCGCTACCTCTGTGGTGGTCCGGGGGGGGTGCGGGGAGGGGTCCTGGGGGTGGTAAGGGCCTGGTGCGGTGTGTGTTGAGGGCCTTTTGGGGCTCCGAGCTGCATGATCAGTAGCCCCATGGCATCTGTTGTCCTTCAGGTGTGGCTGTGGGCTGGGCTCCCTTTTCTGGTGCCAGCTGCCATCCGACTTTACACCAGGTCAGAGCATGTGTTAGTTTCCTGCTGCTGATGCGCCTTATCGCCTGTTTTGAGTTCTTATCGCCGATCTGGCTGGTCGTTGTGAATATTGCGAGGTGGTGTTGTTGCGACTTTTTGCATGGCAATGCCTACTCTGCATCTCATTACCGATAGTTGCCGGGGTCATCTGTGATGATGTTTTTTGCGGCTGCTATCGCGGGTAAACTGGTGCTATGGGCTGTTAGCACCGGCTTGTGAATGGGGTGATACATTTATCGCGACTTTGGCTGCGATAAAGTGCCGATAACTCCTTGAGAATATGCCCCGTGGTGTTTTTTTTGCATTTCATGTTTTTTTTGTGAACAAAATGTGTACATGTGGGGGAATATTTGATGCCTTGGTAGGATATGTGTTGTTGTAAAATTTGTATAGCTCAGTTAATTTTCGTTTTTTGCATTACTGAATTCTTACTGTTTTCTTCACTGTTACCTTCATCCATTGACTGGCCATGTGAAGAATAAAACAGTTCTGGAATTTGAATGGGAATTTGTGTTCATATAATACCATGGAGTGTGGTGCACCTCCATCTTGTATTACTGTAATCTCCTTTTCAAAGGTTGCACCTTGGTAGCAGGTGCTTTAAGGAGTGCATGCAGATAGGAATTGAAATGTGGATATCTACTTTGTTGGAAAAAGAGTTAGGTACGGTGACCTTTGGTCCGCTGCCTTTTTTTTGGGGTGTATTGAGGAACACATTTTTTTAGCACTCACATATTTTGCATTTTCCAATTAGATCTAGGTCTAACTTGCACTGTCAAATGGTCATATGTGTTCATATGTATATAATGCAACTCAATCTTGTCTGGTTAATAGCACCCAATTTACACCTATGTGTGAAAAACGTTGAACTAAAGTATGTGAATGCATCTCTTTTTCATGTGCTATTACTGTTTGAGCACTTTTAGCCCAAACAATTACCACCAGGAAACAAGGGTTTTAAGTGCCTTTGCTGGATAGACATTTAATTGGCGCATCGCTTGTAAATTGAGGACAATAGCCATTCACAGGGCCTGGTTTTAGTTAATTTAATCATAAACCAAATTTCTACAAGTGCATGTATAAGAATGTTACAAATCAGGCAACCGTGAGTTTGTTTAAAGTCATCAATGAAATAAGTAGTCTTAGAACATTGGAATGTTGACATCCCAATTGAAGACAAGTGGAGTAGCTCCAGGATTCTAATGGCTGGTATAAACCTGAATTTCATTCCAATGCGTGTCCTCATGTTTCTCCCTTTTAATTTAGAACATTCTAAAGTTTGTGAGCGGAATGTTCTAATAGCTTTATAGACCATCTGCCTTCGGCTATATAGTTGTTAAAGGCCCTCTCCCTCATCTGTGGCTCGGGCCTATAACTCTGGTTCCAGGCATGTAACAGCCGGTATAGCTCTCGGCAGGTAAATATTAAGGTATATTGAAGATTTGGGTACTTTAATAGGAGTTAATGACTTTTGGATTGAGGACAATCAAGCACTGAATTGGTGATCAGCTTGATATTTGCAAGAAAAAAGGCTATGAATATTACGGATTTCCACCTCCATCGATGACTTAAAATAACCACTATGTTAATATTTTCTAGATAATGCATCAGATAACCAGCAGAAGACTGAATCAAACCCTTGCCTCTGAATTCTTCCTCCTTGGCTTCTCCGATCACCCACAGCTTCAGTCCACATTTTTCACCTTGTTCCTGTTGATTTATTTGATAGCCCTCCTGGGTAACCTTTTGATTATCACTATCATAGGTGCTGATGCTCATCTGCATACACCCATGTACTTTTTCCTGGGGAACCTTGCTACCTTGGACATCTGCTGCACCACCTCTATCATCCCCAAGATGCTGGAGAACTTGCTGTCAGAAACAAAGTCAATTTCCTATTCGAGCTGCCTTACACAGCTTTTTCTTCTTTCATCGTTCCTTGGCACAGAGCTTCTCATTCTGGCACTTATGGCCTTTGATAGGTATGTGGCCATCTGTATCCCTCTTCGCTATACAAAGATCATGAGTATGAATTTCTGCATCACTACAGTGATCGCCATGTGGTTTTCCGGTTTGGTTTGCTCCATTGCCCACACCACCCTAATCACAAGGCTGTCTTTCTATGGAAGGATTGCCCTGGACCACTTCTTTTGTGAAATACCACCAATCCTCAAGGTTTCTTCCTCTGACACCCGCATTAATGACATTGTGATATTTGTAGCTGATGTGTTTTATGGCATGTTTTGTTTTCTACTCATTATCCTTTCCTACATCTACATCCTCTCCTCTGTTTTAAAGATCCGCTCAGCTGCCAACAAATGGAAGGCCTTTTCCACTTGTTCATCTCACCTCTTGGTGGTTACCTTGTTCTATGGAGGCATTATCTACACCTATGTACGTCCAGCCCTCAATGTCACTGGTGAAAAGGACAAGGTGGCATCTGTTGTATATGCTGTTGTTTCACCTGTAATGAACCCAATTATCTACAGTCTAAGAAACCAGGAGGTGAAAGGGGCACTTGCTAAATTGATTTCTATGAAAATATGTTCATTAAAGATGTAACATGCTATGAAAAAGGGCGAGTTAACCATAAAGTGCATACTGTTACATTTTACAGACCTTGTTCTATCAACACTATATCACGAACAAATATATATGGTGGGCAAGTAGCAACAATGCCTATCTAGATTTCGCCATTAATGTTTTTTTCTTTTTTCTTCAATACCTTTTGCTTAGTTGGACAAAGTGACATGAACATTTTCAAAGCTGTAAGAGTAACTTTTTACAGTTTAATTAACATACCATACTTAGCTCACAAAGAAACAGCTGAATCGAATCACGCCAATCTTGGCCTAAAAGCAGACTGTCTACAAGGAAAGGTCTTTATTTGGTTTGGCATGTCAGTTCACCTCTATAGACCCTGACATTTAACAGTCATTGGACGAGGGAACTTTTTTCCTGTGGTGCATTTCAGATCAACAAACTGAAAGCCTGGCCTGCTGAACTTAAGCTATGATTGGCTGGCTGCAAATTCAGGAAATATATTGATGCCACCAGGAAAGAATGTAGGCACTCAGTCCTGCATCCTGATATAAAACTTAAATGGCAAATAAGGGGCAGGGTAAGTACAACCCAAAGAGAATGTGAATAAATGATTAAAAAAAGCATATTTTACCAGAGCTTTGGGGAGAGGGTAGTGGCTTTTGGGCCTGTAGTGATCCTCGGAAAGATCTGTGGATCCTGGCTAGGAACCACAAACATGGGGAAGCTGGTAAAGCTTCAGGAATGGGTACTGCAACCTATGGGCAGGCCCTGTGCCGCACCTCACTACATACAGCCAAAGGTCAAGCGCAGAAGGGATTGTCCACCTGTGGAGGATTGGTTGCAGTACCTCCTGAAAACATCTGCAAGTCATGTGCAGTTAAGTTTGACTGCACACCGCTCATTGGAAAACTATTGGGTGTGATTTATGATAAAATAGAAAATACTGATAAAACAAATGGGATTTTATGGTTAGCTATGACTATGAAAGCTAAATATAGGTCTAAAAAAGGAAGCAGCTATTTTTCTGGCCATGGGATAAATAGTAAATTTTGTCTGCTCTTTACTTGCCCTCTGACTAAATAGCAGACATTTTTTACTATTTGGCCCGGAGCCTTGAAAATAGCAGAGGAACATCACTGCTTACCTGTTTTTTTGCTAATTACTAGAGATTCTGCACAGTTTAGCCTGTGGCCAAGCCAACAGCAGTCCTGGTTAAATAGCAGAGATCTGGCACTTTTTAGCCAGTGGCAATGACAATAGCAGAAAAACATCACTATTTACCCAACTGCTGGCTAAATTGTTGAGATTCTGCAATGTTTGGCTGACAGCCATGCAAATAACACTGATCAAGCAAACAGCAAACAATCTTCACTCATTTCCAGGCTGATGGTAAAACAGCCAACACTACGTACAAATTGACCAGCAGCCATGCAAATAGAAAATAAACTTTATTTACTTGACTGCCTGTTAAATAGCACATTTGCAGGTGAGCAGGAAAGTGATTGCATTTCTCATATGATTAATCTTTGTAGTTGACTGAGAGGCTAAGGGAGTCAATATTAATAAAACAATGTAACTTCCCTGTAGCCCATGGGGCCACATGATGAGGACCAGGAATCAATTGGGGAAAGGCCTCAAGGGATATCAGAAGGGCAGCAAGGTCTGACCATAGTAAAACCTCCAGTAGAAGCTTTCTAAAGGAGAATAAATGGTTAGCATAAAGCTACTGACTTGCAAGGGAAATAGAAAGGTATGTACCCCTCAGTGTTGAGAAGGATCTGATCTGAACTATAATGATGTGAGACTAAACATAACCAAGAACTTTCAAGAAAAGCATATCTCTCAACATGTCACCAGAAACCTCTTCTCCCCACAGGAAGTATAGGCAGCATCTTTTGACTTTCCCCTCCCATGAACTTGGACAGTCTCTGCAACCTTTTAGTTCCTGATATGTGATGAGCAGGTGTCCAGAGGAGATCCTGATTTTGTAGACAGTAGTAGTTTAATGACCTGATCAGCTGTTAGTGATGGAAAATATAATAGTTCTGGAAGCTTTGTGCATTTTGGGATTGTTACATTGGCTTCTTCAGTTCAGTCAGAGGTGCCCGCCTCAGCTTATGGGATGGTTGCACATAGAGATGGGGGAGTAGAGAAGCCACTGTAGACTAATTTCACTTATTCCTAGAAAAAAGTAGCCAAGAAGTCACAGAAGGTCTGGCTTTCTAGAGTATTGGCGATATCAGGAGGTTTGGCAAATTTTTTCACTGTCGCAAATAATTCTTTAGCCAAATTCTTGGCTGCACTTATAGCTGCAGAGAAATAGCGGGTCTTTTCCTCCTGTATTAGTCGTTTGTAGTCTAGTAATGCTTGCTTATACAAGGATCTGTCATTTGTATCACAGTTTGAACTCCACTTCCTTTCCAATCGATGACAGTTCTGTTTTTGGAGTCTGAGCTGTTCCGAAAACCAGGGCTCTGAGCCTCTAGCTCCTTGGTTCATAATACATTTTTCAGGTAAAACGTGGTTGATAGAGTTGAGGAACAGTTCTCAAATGCAACTGCCGCTATGTTGGGGTCGTTATTGAATTTAGGGGGGTTTGCGGCTAGTGAGCTGTCAAAAGTCATCGGTTTTATTTTGTTTCATGGAAGGAACCGTCTAGCATATTTATTTCTTGAATTTTGGAATCCCAATTGGTGAGGGGAGAGGGAGAACATAACAGCTTTATGGTCGGACCAAGTGAGGGGGAGCAATGAAAGATATTTCAGAGCACTGTTGTTGGAAAAAACACCATCCAAAAGGTGCCCTGCTAGGTGAGTGCTGCCAGTAATTTGCTGAGTAAGACCTAAGCTACTCATCATGTCAGTAAAATGTACAGCGTCCATGTCTAATGGGTCTTCAAGATGTAAATTGAAGTCCCTTAGTACGGTGAAGTCAGCCAATGTAGTCAACGATCAAGAAGAAGGAGGTGTGCTTGGGCCACAGGGCCAAATAGTTGGGGTGAAATCCAGGAAGGGGGTGCAGTAAGGTTTAATGCTGGCAATGACAGATGTGCCTCAATGGGAAGTCACACTGGTGGACATATACAGATGGCCTGCCAGTTTTGGTATTATGGTCTTTACAAGGCACCACACAGAATACATCAGATGACAGTTGAGGCTGTTGAAAGCAATTTAATATTGTGACTTTGTTTCAGCATTGAAATCAGGGCCACAAAAAAGTGGGGGGTGGTCTGTTGTATGCAGGAAAATCACAATATGCAGTTGCCCATCAAATGGGCCAGTCACAGTATTCCAAAACACTCACGCCCATGCGGTTAACAATTTCAAGAGGCAAAGCACTCCTGACAATGATCGTGCACCCAGGGCGTTCAGGTTGATGTTCGCCTATGTCCAGTAGTGCATGTTAGCCTATGTGGCCAGCTCCTCCACTGGGCTGGACCAATCAATGAATAGTTCACTCTAGGGCCCGGCAGGGCATGATGGATGGGCCCAGCACACAGCCCGGTACACACTCGATAGTGTGGCGCAATAAGGGAGAATAGGCCGCGGTCAAAGAGCCACCATGCCTTGTGCGTTGACAACTCACAGGCAGTCGACACAGGAGTCAGTGAGTCATATGTCTCCAGGACTCCGGGTGGAAGTGCAAGGGTATGCTTCAGTTCTCTGACAGTGGGTGGGGATAAGAAAGGCAAACAACACAAGGCAAGGTGCGTGCAGGGTCCAGCAACCGGTTGGAGTTGCAGACTAATGTCGGACGTTTGTGGGGGCTTCCCCCGCCACGGGCGGTTCAACCCGCTGCACATTTCAAATCCTCTTTAATGGTGATATCATATTTTAAGATTCAATTTAAAAAATGCCACTTTTAGAAAGTTGCCTTGTTTATGCCAAAACTATCTGTGCCTTCCTGCCAGTGTCCTTGTTCACAGGACTGTGAATGGCTCTGCTTTAGGGGATGTGTATTGCTTCCAGGGGATGAGACAACAGAAGCCTACGTGTGATGGAAGAGGGTCTTCCTAACAGGGTGGCTGGGAGGAGCTGTACTTTACTCATTGGCATCCTAGACAGTTTTGAGCCAGGACCAGGGGAAGTAAAAGAACTGACCAGTACCATTTTTGGGAGTAGGTCAGGGAATCCCCCCACACAAATACTGGCAGCTGTTATAAAATGGGACCTTTATAACCTACCATCATACCACTCTTGGACCTGAGGAACATTCAGAAAAACTGCCCTGCTGCCTGCAGGACTTCCCAGCTGCTTGAAGCACTGCCTTGCTGTCTGAAGAAGGAAGATTGGATGATCTTTCCCTGATCCAAGGTTACCCAGAGTGACTTCAAGGGCCAGTTGGATTTACCCCCTGTTTATTCTACAGGATCAAAATAATCTACCAGAGGCCTCCCTGCAGCTGCCCAGTTGACCAGCACTAACTGAACCTGTCTGATCAACACTGTGGGTCTCTGCTGGAGTGAGTCCGGGTCCCCAAGAGGTGCCTCACAATCGAGAAGTGACTTCTTCGCACTATGAACCAACCTCACATAATGACCACCAACACGATGCACCATCGGGACCTGTACATTACACCAACAGTGACCATACATGATGAACAAACACCGGGAACTCCTGCAATTCCTGCTCTTTTTGCGCAAAAGCAACGTCCGTCCGGTGCACACAAGCTGCGCTTCAAGCTGAGAGCCTCCTCCTCAAGGCCTCTTCCAATGTGAACAGGACTCTTCATGCCAAACTTGAGAAGGCAGGACTAACATGGTCCCTGTCTCAATCCAGTGGTCACCCTGAACTTGTAACCTTCTCCCAGTCCACCATGACCAGACAACTGTGAATGGCTTCTTGAGGCTATTTTGCCCTAAAACATTAAAAATTGATATTTCCGGTTCTATTGATTTTTCTAAATTGGTTTGGGATTTTTCTTGTGTTGTGTTTTCACTTTATTACTGTTTGCGTGTTGCATATATATTTTGCACATTACCTCAAGTTAAAGCTGACTTATTTTGTGCCAAGCTACTAAAGGCTTAAGCACAGGTTAATTTTAGGACTTTTTGTGGTTAACCCTGACAATTGTTGTGGTTGTTGTTCGAGTGGGGCATCCAGCCCCCTTCAATCAATGACCTAATGTCTTAGATTTATGCGCTCTTTATTTGTTTCCTACATAAACCATTTTCCCAATTGGTCAGTGAACTGAATGCATTCCATAATACCTGAGAAATTAAGGCTCATTCCCCACGAGTACCGCCCCTACTTAAACGGGCCATCATGTGTCAGCGCAGCGGACGAGCGCAGCGGGCGCGACGGAGGCGCGCCGGAGTTGCGCCTGAGTTAAGCCCGTCTGCGCCCGTCCGCGGCCGACCGGGACCCGAGCCCACTCCTCCTGGCCATTTTTATAAATACTCATCTCAGGAACTCCTGCTTTTACGCCCTCACAATCCTGATGGTCCCTGTAAGCACTCCCTAGCCCCACGCACATTGACTTGCATTCAAAGCCTAGGGCTTTCCTCTTCTATCAATGCTGTGCCTCATGCTCAGCCTTTAAAACAACCTTTTCCTGAGCCTCAAACTGCACCCTCTGTAAAACACAGCTTGCGCTGCTACTACCTCAATACTCGGTCCCTGGTCAAAAACCAGATAGACATTTTTCTTTTCCTGAAGGAGGTAAAACCTGACATCTTCTTATTAGCTGAAACTTGGCTAACCCCTCACTCCCTCCCCGACGTACTCGTGGCTCTTCCTGCAGAATACTATATTCTGACGGCCAACCGTACACCTGGGAAGGCCGGAGGTGGAGTAGCAGCTATAATCTTGAAATCCCTTCAGGTCAGGCAACTGCCTTCTTTGATCCTTCCGGACACTGAGAACTTGGTGATTAATCTCGACACTGAAAGTGGGTCCCTCATTCTGGTCCTGATTTACCGACCCCCCCAATACATGGCCAAATATCCATCCATTCTGGCAGAGCAGCTGGCTTCATATGTAGTCAGCTACTCTAAAATCATCCTTATTGGGGACCTAAATTACTGGTTTGATAGCATAGGCACAGATACTCAAGCTGCTGAATTGATAGATTTGCTAACAGACCTGAATCTAAATCAGCACATCCATGTACCCACTCACCAGAAAGGTCACAGCTTGGACCAGATATGGACGCATAATCTATCTTTATCCAATCCAGTCATCAGCCCATGTATCTGGTCGGATCATTTCATCATCCATTTCACACTAGAAGTAGGCGGAAATGTCAAACCCAAGCCATGCAAGAGCAAAGAATTCCGCAAATGGAAATCTATGGACCTTCCGGGATTTATTGACATTTTAAACAAAACCGTACCACCACCGTACGATGATCTGGACACTAGCGAGAGAGCGCTGTCTAACTGGTTACTTAACGCAGCTGACCTCTCAGCCCCCTTAGTACGGGTCCCTAATGTTAGAGGAAATGAAGCACACAAATGGTTCTCCCAAGAACTGAAAGATCTTAAACTGGGAGTTCGACAGAAGGAACGGAAATGGAGACAAAGCTACTCCCCTCAAGCCAGGACAGTGTTCTGTACCGCAAGAAAGGAGTTCCAAAAAATCTTGCTCCAACATAAATCTGACTATTTTTCTCAAAAAATTTTAAATTCCTCAAATAAAACTAAAGATATTTTTAACATAGTCAACGAGCTCTGTGACGATGATAGGACAGCCCCATCAATAGCCCCTACCCAGAAGTTGTGTGACTCTCTGAATGATTTTTTCAGAGAGAAAATTGTAAATATAAAACGCAACATTGCTAGCTCTCCTAAATCGTCTCCTTTAGATGATATTTTTAATAACCCCACTACATTAGACACCCTTCCTGCTATAGATGCTAAAACTTTTTCAACTCTCCTGGCACGGGTTAAGTCTGGATCACCCGATGACATCTGCCCACCCCACATTTTTACAGAGATTGGGCACTCTATCCCTCACGGGATCCTCTCTCTGCTTAACGACTCACTTAACCAGGGAAAGGTACCGGCAGGATTTAAGCATGCTCTATTGATTCCCCTGATCAAAAAACCCAGTCTTGATTCTCACGATCCATCTAATTACCGCCCGATATCCCTGCTGCCATTCCTATCAAAAATCCTGGAGGCACACGTTGCTAGCTGCCTTTCTAGCTTCGTTGAAACCACTGGATATCTGGAGCATAACCAAGCTGGGTTTCGACCAGGGCATTCAACCGAGATGGTGACACTGGCGGTCCAGAATGTACTAAGAAGCAATGCAGATAGGGACATTCACCAAGCATTGGTACTTCTCGACCTATCGGCCGCATTCGACACGGTCGACCACACCATCTTGGTCGACCGTGTCGAACAGGCTGGCCTGAGAGGCTCGGCACTTAGATGGCTGAAGTCATTTATCTCGGAGCGTACCCAGGCAGTGAGATTGGGAACTTTTACAGCGCCCAAAATCAAAAATGAATGTGGAGTCCCCCAGGGCTCGTCCCTGTCCCCACTTTTGTTTAATTTGTACTTACGACCCTTGTTATTTTCATTAAAAAAGTTTAGCGCCTTAATTTTTAACTATGCAGATGATCTGCAACTGATCTTCTGTCTGGACTCCCCTGGCGCTGCCACCGAATTTCGGGAGGTCATGGTTCACATTCAGAGATGGATGGGCCTAAATCATCTGAAACTCAACCCAGGCAAAACTGAACTGATTTTGCCTGGGAAGAGTGAACTGCATTGGGGACCACACTTCTGGCCTCCAGAAATGGGAGATCCTCCAGCTAAATCCCAAACAGTTAAGAGCTTAGGTATCACTTTTAATGAAGATCTTTCGCTCAAAAGCCAGGTAGGGACTGTGGTATCTGCAAGTTTCTTCCAACTTCGCAAAATTAAGAAGATCGCCCACCTTTTAATCCACCCTGCTCTGATTCAGGTCATCATTGCTCTTGTGCTGTCCCGTTTGGATTATTCCAATAGTTTATATCTGGGCCTACCGGCGGGGCAGCTCAAGAGACTCCAACTGGTTCAGAACCAAGCGGCCAGGTTGATCTGTAAAATTCCTAAGTGGCAGTCTATTAGACCTGGACTGGCCAGTCTCCACTGGCTGCCTGTAGCGCAGAGAGCAGCATTTAAAGCGGGATGCATTATCTTCAGGGCTCTACAAGGTAAGGGCCCTGGATTCATTAGCTGCCTGCTGGTCAGTTACACTCCCTCCCGTGCTCTCCGTTCTGGCCAAAAGAATTTGTTAGTCGTGCCCCGGATCAGGAAACAACGCCAGGGAGGAGGATCTTTCCACTTCCTAGCTTCCTCCCTGTGGAACTCCTTGCCACTGCCACTAAGACTCCACGAAGATCTGTTAGCCTTTAGACAGGCTTTTAAGACTTGGCTCTTTAAGCAAGCTTATCCTTAGTTAAATTTTCTTTCTTTCTGTCACATGTTATGTTTTGCTAGTCTTCCACAGCGCCATGAAGCCTACGGGCGTACGTGCGCTTAATAAATTTAATTTAACATAACATAACATAACATATGTTATCTGGTGTGGAAAGTGAATATATCATGGGGACAATTCATAAAAATTAGTAAATCCACACCTTAAAAAATTCTTGGACAAAATGGTGCAAATTTACTACTTTGGGGAACGCAGGACTTTCTGGAAACTGCTTGAGGCTCAGATTTTTCGTTGTACCACTGGAAATGTAATTTATTTATGAACCGTACGATTACTTAAAATCTTTACAGTATAAAACACATAAGCAACACCCCTCCTCCCATCCGCCCTCCTCCATAGAGCTTCCCAGCACTCAAAGTAAAAATGCACCATGCCTGCATGTGCCCTGTTTACTTTTTTGTGTCCTACTAAGACTGCAAATCAAAAATGAATTTAAATGTGAGATCAACTCCTTTATAATGGTCATTCATGCCAATTTTGCTTAGTCCTGTTGAGTTCAATAGTTCTATAGGATCCATCAGTGTCATTGCCTAAGTTATATAGGTTGTCTTTAATAGGAGTTATTGGTGTGTTCCCTACAGGGCCCCACGTCTATCTTTGTAATCCTATGGTACATGTGAGGAAGCCCCTGAATTAAATGACGTCCATTAGAGCTAGGGCGCCAGCTGGTTTAGTTACTGAATAATTGCGATCCTGGATCCTGCTACCTGTTGCTGGAAGCCAAGTGTAGTTCTAACGTGAATAATAAACTTGCCTGCTCTGGCAAGTAAGCAGGTAGTAGTTTCTGCATAGCACCAATCCGAAGTGCCCCTGCAGGTTTTAAAGCCCTTGTCCCTTAGGACGGGGAGTAGCAACAATAGCGATCACTGGTAAGAAAAGGGCAGCAGCATAAAAGATGGAACCAGGATTCTCTTTGGTAGTTATATAGCCGGCAGGAGACAGTGTGGTCTTTTTGCGCCTATGTTGGGTTGAACTCCAGGATTTTAAGGGCAATGAAGCGCAGAAACACAATTTTCCTTCTAGCATGGGCTGAGAGTCTGTCTAGCATGTAAGGTTGAGCTCTCCCAGGGATGTACGAACTGTCAAGTGCCAGTGTGAGGGAGTTATACTGGAGTGAGGAGCGATCCAGTTCAAATGAGATGGCCTGGACTTGGTGCTTCACAGCATTAGCCCAGTCAGTGTGTGGAATTTCATGTAGGGGCATGCTTTCTGCCTCTCTTTTCAGTGATTTTATTGTTTGGTCCAGCTTAGAGTGCCATGGGGATCCCTCTGCCCTAAAAAAAATCCTTTTCCGAAAATGTTCAAGAGTAGTTTTTGGGGCTTTAAGCACTCTGATATAATATTTTATTAGGTCCCCCTGTAGTGTCAAATCCGGTCTATTTAGTCCTATTTCCAGCCTTAGCCTGGTGTTCCTTGCTTGTCTGGGTGCCTGCAGCACGATCTTATAAGCTTTTATCTGGGCTGCGGTAATGGATTTCTCTAATATGCCTGGGAAGGCTAGGTGGCCATAATTAATTGCTGGGATTAATTTTGCCCTGAGTACTGTCAACATGGGCTCTGCGGATGGACTTGCTAGGCGATGACTTAAACGTCTAAGTGAAAGAATTATTCTATTGATTTTCGGAATTAGCTCCTTTATATGTTTAGCTGCTGTTGCCCTCTCTGTTAACCATTCCCCCAAGTAATTGTAGGATGTAGCTGTCCTAATTCAGTGGCCACCCAGAGGATGCTTGCTTTTTGTGAGTATAATTGCCAAAGACTATTATCTTTGTCTTGTTCCCATTAATTCGCAGGCTGTTTTCCTTGTTATATGCTGCTAGACTCTTTAGAGCTCTTTGGAGCCCCCCTGGTGTGATCCATGTCCACTGTATCGTCCGCATACTGAAGGGTTGTGAGGGTCATCTTGCCCTATCTCGGAGGTAGAAGCTGGCATCTTTCAGAGCTTGCCCCAGGTCTGCCGTATACAGGTTGAAAATAGTGGAGCCAGAACAAATCCCTGCTTTATCCCTGTGTTAATTTCAAATCTTGATGTTGCGGTTGTTGGACTTAGTTTGACCCGGACCCATGTCCCCTCGTAGAAGGCTTTTATCGCTTTTAAATGGGTCATTGGGATCCCCCAGGATTCAGGTTTTGACCATAGTCTTCCTCGATTGACTCTATCGAAGGCCGTGAAGTAGTCCATAAAACAGCAAAACAGGGGCAGGTTGTTTCTCTTTACCGCTTGCTTGGAGAGATAAGACATTGCCATGATATTATCCGTTGAATAGCTATATGCCCTAAAGCCAGTTTGATATGGCGGGAGGATACCATTGTTGTCCACCCAGTCCTCTAGGTCCCTTAAGAGTAGACAGACATAGACCTTTGCTTTGATGTCGAGAGGGCTATTAGTTGACGGGGTTCGAGTGGTCTCCTTTCTTGTGCATTGATAACAAGATTGAGCCTTTCCAGGATTGTGGTAATATTGCTGTGGCATATGGGTGATTGTATAGCGGAGTGAGACTAGGTGTAAAAAATGCTAGGGCGGTCTTAAATACTTGGGCAGGAATGCCGTTTGGCCCTGGGGCCTCATCAGTTCTTATTGCCCTGATGCACCTGACAATTTCATCCTCTGTGTAACAGTCAAAGTGACTGGACACTGTGGCTTCTTCCTGCAAGCTCTTGAGTTGGGGTTTGCTGACTTTGGCTGCAGCTTTGTGTGATTCACTCATGTACAGGTCCTTCACATGCTGTTCCCACACGTTGCCAGGGACGCTGTTCGCTTTGGGCAGGCTTCGGGAGCTCAGGCTATTAATGTATCGCCATAACTTGATGTTGTCCTTTTCTTTAATTAAGTAGAACACTTTAAGCCAGTTGTTTTCCGTGCGCCATCTTTTCAACTACCATACTTTCTTCTTATATATTATATGGGGGTCACCTGTGACGAGTGGACTCCTTTCTTTCTTGCCTTAATTGCCTTCTTAAGAGCATGTTTACATTGTTTCAGGCACTTTGGTGCTCTTGGCTCCTGAGGAGGTTGTTTTGAATTGGGACTCCTTCTTATTTGGTGGGCATTTCCCAGGTTCTTCTGTAATTCCACTGTCAGCATTTCCCAATGACTTGTGATGTACATTGTCTGCTGTGTCTGAGGTGCCTCCTCCCTTGCAGATACATACTCCAGCAGCCTGTCTCTAAGGTTGGTGGTCCATTTCAGTCTTTTAAGGGCTATATGTCATTCCTCGCCCGAGGTTGCGCCTATTGTTTCCTGGGCTTCCGCAGGTTCCAGGGCCAGATTAAAGGTGTCACAAAGTGGCCTGTGATCGCTTTCTTCTCTGTCATCCACTGCAAAACCACTCACTTATGTGCCTTCCTTTCATTAATTGAAATGTAGTCTATGGGGGATATGTTCCTAAAGGTCGGCTTGGGGGTCCATGAGGGGCAGCTGATTTTTTTCATTCCATGAATGGATTGTAACTTAAAGTTATTAAGAGAGATCAGCAGCCTGACTTTTTACCGTTGCTGGGTGCAACTGGGACTTGGTCCAGACCTCTTGTGTTAAAGTCTACGGCAATGATCACATTAAGTTGTTCAAAGTTAATGAGTACTTTTTCCAGAATGCTGATAAAGGTTTCCATGGCCAGTTACTTTTGACACTTGAATCAATATAATAATCAATAAGCAACTGCCGATGAGGCTGTTGACCCTACCCAGTGCCTCAATTGTCATGACTTGGAGGTCAGGTGTTTCCACTTTTATGGTTATGATTTTAAGTCTGCAAGAGTGATTTAGAAAAATGGATAAACCTCCTGAAGGGCGTCCAAAGATGGTCTTATTGGTTGTTGATATGTGATGTTGATAGAATCCTCCAATAGGGGTTGTTGACATATCCCAGGTCTCTTGGAAGCACAAATATGCCCCTTTGCGAGGTATTCATGTGTGGCCTTGTCCCTAAAGATGTTGCTTGACCCTGCGATGTTCCATGAGGTGAGCGTTAATTTGCATTGTTGAACGCAAATTGTTGTTAAGCATCCTCTACTGTCATTGTTATATCTTTGATTAGGGACTCAGTCGCCATGGATCCTCCATATAGACCCGTTCTTGCTGGGGCGTCTGCACTCTGCGCTGCGTGTCTCTGGATGAGATGCTGATATTTATCGGAGTTCTTGGTCTTTCGGGTTTATCCCTCCCGGGCTTTTGTTCATTGTGCCTTTGAGGATTGATGTAGGCTCCGGCCTATCAGATTTGGATATGAGAACGTGTGGGTATTGTGGCGTGTTGAGTGTATTGACTTCTATACCCCAGTTTGCTGGTCGTGGTGCTTCGCCAAGAACCGCCTGTTGTACTTGCTGTTGGGTGAAGCCGACTAAGGTGGAGTCACCATGGGTGTCACTGTCTAACCTTCTGAAGTTTACCCACTCTATGTTATCCGAGGTTATCTGTGCCAAGGTGTCAATATGTACGAATAGACATAAGATGTTGGACCTGTTCAGAATATTGTAGGAGTCTTTGGCTGTGTATCTGGGGGTGAGCAACACCTTGTGAATTGCTAGATGGTTTTTGTGCTTGGCGGTGAACAGTGTTGATCTATTAAGCCCCAGGGAGGGACTCTGGTAGTTCTGATTTAGTGGGTTATTGTATGGGACTCTTGCCTAGTGTCTGCCTGTTGCCTGGTTTGGTAGTCCAGCCCTTCTTTCCTCTTCATGCCGCTTGGCCTTGTTGCTTTTAGGATGCTTCACTGCACTGTATAAGAGCTCAGAACCCGGGGAGGCAGCAGTCTTGACTTGTGTGCTGGCAGCCTCTTGTGATGTGGGCTACCCAACTGCCTCTTCCCGAGTTTTCTCTGTTGGTTGCCCTGCTATTTGTGGACCCTCCAAATATGTGTTCCTTCGACTTCAATCCTAATTTACCTCAGTGTTTTCTTCGCATGTCACCTGGGCCTTTTTTGGCTGTTTAAAGTTGAAGATGGAGAATAGCGGTTTTGGGTTGTTTATATTCACTGTGCTGCCAGAATTCAACATTGCTGGTGATAATAATCTTCTTTTAATTTTAGATTTCTCCAGTTGTTTCATCAGCTTTTTCTTGGCCCTCCTTGACAAAGGGGCTTCTGCCCCTGCCGCTGCTCCTTCTGCCTTTTCCACGGGAGCTGCTTCTTCAAGTGGGACGTTGATTATTGTGCCAATTGATGATGCCTCGGGGTCCCTACTCTCTTGGGCTTCTGCAATGTCCGTATTGCTGGGTCCTATCTGAGGCTCCTTGATTGCTTGGCTATTTGCAGGGAGGTATTTTCCAGTGTTCTCTGGTTCCAAATTCTTCCCAGCTGATGTCTTGGGGATATTTGTTTTAGTGGGAATGTCTCCCACTGTCCCTTGGCTAGTGCCAGCATATCCTTTAATACGTCTGGTAGCCCAACCACTTTTTTACAATGTCGTTTTAGGAGCTCGTAAGAGCTGAGTTGGCTTTATGAATTTCGAGGGAGACCTCTATTTTTGCCAACTTATCATCTTGTTGCGTCTGGTGCTATGCCATTGATTGCAATCAATCAATTTGAACTACAATTTTTCTGGACTGCCAAATCAAGGCCCTGGCAATTGTATGCTGTGCTTCTCTGAATGCTAACAGATTTAAAGCTGCTTGAGGTGCTTCTTCTGTTGCATCTTGTGGGGCTTCTTGGCCCACGGGGCTCCAACTCTCTGTGTGGGGCATCCTCACCCCTGAATTCCATCCCAAGTTTATTGGAGTTGAGTCCAAGGTTCTTTCAATATTCAGCACTAGCTTGTGTAGGAAAGAGGTGGTTAAATCATCGATTCCTGGGGAATTTGTCTGATGGTCTTTCCCGGGTGTCGCGGTTAAGGCAGGTCTCGTACAGATTGTCATAGGAGGGTTGGCCACAAGCGCCTCCTTGTCCTCTTTCTACCACTGGTGGATTTCTGCTATAGTGCGTTGGGTGCTTTTGGCCTTAGCTGCAAACTTTGGAGCTTCTCCGGGCTCCCTATTTTTTGTATGGCTGCAGACTCTCTGGGGTGGTGTGCACTCTGACCCTTGTTGTCCCCTAGGGATCCTATTGGTTTAAAAGTGGTCTCTGCCTCGCCTTTCTCTCCTTCCGGGGGATTGACCAGTGTATTTGTTGGGCTGCCTGAGGCTTGAAAGAAGTGAGTGATGAGCCCTTGATGGGGAGCGTTAGATTTGATTTGCTCCTGAGATTGTGAGATGGCTGTGCTTCTTGTTAACCAGGCACCGACGTCTAGAATGTTCTGGTTGATGCCTTCCCTCCTCCTGGTTGACATGTACCTATACCTTTTGCCGGTGCATGGGGTCCTCTTGGGACATCATGGGTCCTCTTGGTATTTGCAGGAGAAGGGACTCGGTCCACTTTCACTCCTGCCTTCTCTCCTGGTTATCAACTGAGTGGTGCACTTCGGGTCGGTCGAGAAACCGTAGGCTTTGCTCTTTTCTTACTCCGACCTTCCGCCTCTGCAGCCCCCTTGCTGCTTTTCTTTCCTACTCTTGTTCCTTGTCCCTCCATCCTGGTATTTTCACCCAAACCCCGCCTTTTAGGTGCAAGGCTGGGGGGGGAGTTATTGAGAAGAGGCGGATACAGCGGGTGTGGCAGCATAGGTGGGGTAGAGTGAGTGGGTGAGAGTGGGTTAGAAGTGAAGCAGGCTTCGCTTGTCGTGCCTGCAGGGGTGAGACTCCAAGAGAGGGCAAACGTGCCAGCCTACTGCCTACGCTGGCTGCTCCAGTTCCTCCCTCAGGGCTTACCTACTGCACTGTGGTGGCTGCTCCCTTCACTCCTTGCCTCTCGCCTCACTTCGCTGGTCGGACAGTCAGACAGGTGAATGCAAGTAAATGCCGAGGCATCCTCGTCATTGTTGTGGTGAGAGAGAGAGAGACAGGGAGCAATTAGGTCCAGAGGCCGGAGTCAGGAGGAGCAGGGAGATCTCTCATCGATTTTTGCGCTGCCTCAGCCGCAGTTCTTCCGCTATCCCCCACCGGGCTGGTGGTGGTGGTGGGAGATGCTCGGGTCGGTGCCGCTCCTGTGTCTACCTGCGGCCCTGCCTGAGGGGGGAGGGTGGAGGGAACGGAGGACACAAAGAACCAAATCAACAAGAGAGGAAAAGACAGAAACCTGCACTAACTTGGCAGTGTCTCTACCTCCGTGTCAGGTGTGGTGCAAGTGCGCAGTCTCCTCTCCTGTCTCCCCGACTGACTGGGTCTGTGCGGCAAAGAGGAGTGATCGGCAACTCCAGCAGAAAGGCTTGGCAGTGCGTTGGCAGTGCTTAGGCAGAGACAGAGACAGCATGGAGGCAGGGAGACCGTATACCTCTTGCTAGCATCGGGAATGCCCACAGCCCACAAGCTGCACCAGGCTCTGGCCCAGCCACCTCCACAGAGCTTCCTGGGGGGCCTCTCGGGGGCACACGCTCTGCAGCGGCCCCCTTAAGCCGATGCCCCTTCTCTGCTCAGTGCAGCGCTCAGTTGTCAGCAGTGCTTGCCTTGCTGCTTTGCTGCCCTGCGGACTACGGTGCCAAACTTCACTGGGGATTGCCTGGGGCTGCAACTGCTGTGGCTCAGCGTGACTCCTCCGCAGCTCCCAGCATCTCAGCGTGGCTCCCCTGCAACATGACTGGGTCGGGCTCGGCTTCTCCCCTTCTGGGTCAGCTCTGGATCTGCTTTAACTACTGACAATGTGCTCACAAGCAGCGGAGCCTGTCTTGTGACATAGTCACTGGGGTTCCCTCTCCCCAGTTTGAAACTCTGCATAGTACAGAATTACACACTGGTGAAATGAAGCATGGTGTGCAAAGCACTTCGCATTTTTTCTCCATGGGGAAAACATTTTTTCATGTGTAGAAACGTGTTTTTCTAAAACTTCTTCTAGCTTTAAGCTATTGGTCGGGTATTAACTAGGGGAGGGTTACTACCTCTGTACTCTACTGCCTGTCGACATGTCACAGCCCATCTAAACTGCCAAATACATGTCCGGGGCTTTCATTAGGACTATTTTAATACCTTAGATCTTTCCTGCAGTCTTTCTATTGTACCATCTACTTTTTCAGTCAGTGAACCATGCTTTGTGATGACATAGACAAACAAACACATGCATTGGTGCATAGGGCAGGCCTATTTGCCTGTACTTTGGCTGTAGTGGCCCCCATTGGTGCCCTCCTTGTGTATATTTACACCCTATATGGGCAGTTCAAGCCCATATACATACTTGTATTATTTATGTGGCCGAAACATGTTGACTCACAATAAGGTACAGGGGTAGTATCCCTCCACTAGATAATACCCCACCAGTAGCTTATTAATCATACCAGTGACATCCAACAATAAAGGGAAACTGGGGTGCAAACTATATGTTTTTAATAATATATATTTTTCACCATTAGGAACAATATCCAAAGTGCCCCCTGGAATATGGTTATGCAAACCCCATTTTTTAGGGACTGGGGTGCAACCCAATGATGAAGCATGACACCAATAGGGTATGTGAGGGTCCATAAAGAATAAGCACAAGTGCTTCTCTTAGGAAAAGGCAGATACTGACCTGCTGAGGTAAAAGAGAAAGTGTAGTGGGATACTTTTGATGATGTGAGTGTAGCTAGGGAGACTGTATCCTTCGGTTCCCATTAAAAATGGTGCCTGTTTCCTCTCATCCACATATGCAAGTGTGGTTTAGAATAATTAACATCATATTTCACCCTGCAGAATCCATACTTTTTTAAACAATGTGGGTAGCTGGGAAGTTTGGGCCTTAGCTCAGCTAGCACCCTGGGGAATCTACCAAAACCCTACATTTCTGAAAACTATGCACCCCGAGGGAGTCCAGGGTGGCATGACTTCTGTGTCTTTCACCAGGTTTTCTTACGTAGAAGGCCTTGCAAACCTCAAGCGTTGACAAAGGACACAAAATTTCCTCACATTTCTGTCTGCGTCAAGCCACACATTTTCTACCACCTACTGTTCCTCCAAGTCTCCCGATTAAAAATGGTACTTCACTAATGTGCCATGGTCTAGTGCCCTCAACAGGAAAGGGCCCTAAATGCAACATTGACAATTCAAATGTTCCCACTGAAAACTGATCTTTTATTGTAATTTGGGTAGTTGTGAATTTTGGGCCCTAGCTCAGGGTCCAGTGGTGGCAAGTCTTATGTGGCTCTCAGGTTTTCTTACTCAGAAGGCTTGAAAACCTCAAAGTTTGGCTAAAACACACATTTTCCTCACAATACTGTGAGGGAACCATCTGGAATCTGTGGGGATCCCCAAATGCCCCACCACCCAGCATTCCCCCAAGTCTCCTGATATATATCATACCTCACTTGTGTGGCTGGGACTAGTACCTGCAACACAACATTAAAATGCAACATGGACACTTCAAATTATTTGAATGAAAGCTAACCCTATTTTGCACTTTGGGTAGCTGTAGCTTTTGGCCCATGCTCGTACAGCACCCA
The DNA here is from genome assembly GCF_964204655.1 of Triturus cristatus. Classification (NCBI taxonomy): domain Eukaryota; kingdom Metazoa; phylum Chordata; class Amphibia; order Caudata; family Salamandridae; genus Triturus; species Triturus cristatus. The sequence goes on along the minus strand of NC_140585.1, from coordinate 214,151,569 downwards.
GCGACATCTACCAAACCCAGACTTACCTTAAAACTAGACATCCAGGGGAGTCCAGGGTAGTGTACCATGTGTGGCTCCCACAATGTTTTCGTACTCAAAATAAAAATCTCAAACTCTACCTAAAATTATAGCATTTCTGTCAGGTAAACTTCCGGAATCTGAAGGGACCCACAAATTATGATCACCCACTGTCCCATTAAAATGCTACTCGACTTGTGAGCTGGGCCTAGTGCTCACGATAGGAATGGATCAAACCAGGGTCAATTGGAGTCCCCTCTAAATATAGATCTGGAAAATGGGTCCTCATTTATTAAATTTTGCCACTAAGGTATTGCACAAAGAATTCTGCACAAGTGTCTCACATCAGATCAGTATGGCCCTTCCCAACTTAAGTTGCACCATGGTTATGATGCAAGCACCCATATGGATTTTTGCCGTAGTAGAAAAATTGCCTTTTCTATAATTATTTTAATATATTTTTATATCTAACTGGAAAACTATATGGACTTTGTGGATTCATTTTGGAGAAAAATATTCACCTCCTCCTTCACATCAAGTCTCTTTAAACATGCCCAGGTCAGGGTCATGCTATTATATTGCAAACCTTAGGCTCCTCATAAAATACACAAGCCGAGTTCAGCAAATGCATGTGTAGACACTATCACACGTGTAATGGTATTTTATTTCATATGATGTGTGAATGTGATCTACTTGAATAATTTTGGAGCAAACTGGAAGTGGAAATTCAAGATATTTTCAATACCCACTCACTTTCTGCCTTAGATTTTTACAAATCATCTCATTGGTTATACAGTCATATTAATATCCTCGTAATGAATTGCATGTCTTTTCATTTATTCATTACAATGGTAAAGTCACAGATTTTCTCACATGTAATGGAGGCACATCTAACCTATGAAATTCACTTTAACACTGCATGCTCACTGGAAACTATTTTACATAGCTGTGGATGTTTTGTAAGGTTGTCATGGCCGGTAACCAAGTGTGGGATACTGATTTATAAAGCCCTTTGAGGATCTGAGGTAGGTTGAACCATTTGGTTAGTCCTAGATTCAAAGTTTAGATACCTTAAATCATGTGTTGGCCTATGATAAGTCTTGATTCAGAGCAGTAAAATTGGAAAGGGTGGGAAAAGATGGCTGGTTTTCCAGTCTTCTATTGGTTCATGAGGTCTTGTGATCTGGGGGACACCATGATACACACCACAGAAGAAGTATATTATGGGCACATGCACACATAGATCACATGTTAGCGTTGACAATCTTTCGACCCAAAGTGATAGTAGAGTCTTCATTAGAGAGCTTGCCAAGAAGGAATACAAAAGCGATGCACCTCATGAGATATGTTCAAGAAGAATTGTATCCTGCTGACTGCAAGAGGTGAAGCTCCACACCTCTTGGAAAGGTCATGAAAGGCCATGTCATAGTAGTTAGAAAAATAATCATGGAGAAATTGTGTGAGCCTCCTCACATGTAAACAACCAAGTGAAAAAGGGCCCTGTTCAAACAGTAATGGGTGTGGGATATTGCCGCTTGGCATTGTAGCAAAAATACTCAAAAGACCGCGGCAAAAGGACTGAAAGGAATACTACATGTTGTGGTTGTGTGAGGCAGGAGACAAAACTCAATTCCTCATAGTCGGTTCCAGTAAAGGACCATAGTGATGAATGTGAGACGTTGTGAAACGCTGGAGCGATTTTGCGAGCATATAAGAAAAGCTAGAGCTACCCATTAAGGACAACTCAGTGCACAATGGCTTCAGGCCACCAGCGATGTTGGATCTCCAGCGACGACTCCGCGAGCGCAAAATAGACCAGCAGAGAAGTATCTCCGTCCTCGTTGGGGAAAAGGTCTTTTAAATTTTCCCCAAAAAAATCTCATCATAAAACTCAACCAAATGGTGTTCCTTCCACACCATGTGGATCCCATGATTCGGCGAGCCTGCTCTAGGCCGTGATGTCTATACACGTCTGTTCAAGTGGGATGTAAGGGATCGGAGGCTCTGACAGCATGAACCTGGAAGATGCGCATCTTGAATAGGAAAGGGAAACACTCGGGACCAGTAAGTACGTTTATTCGTCAGTCTTCATCGTGTTAAACCAGGAAAGGATAAGAATGCACCAGCTGTAGTTTTTATCTGTGAGTATACATAAATATTCATCCAAAATGTTTTGCCAAAGTAACTGCCGATGCCAGTGTTAGTGCTCCAGTAATGTCCTATTACTTACCGGTAATCTTCATTACTCCGGGTCCCGTAGTCCTCGACACCGTCATGGACTAGTGAGATGTAACTATCTCGCTGACAGAAAAAGAACGAAGGAATGCTGGACCTACCCTTCCCCCTCCCACTGGGAGTACATAAGGAGTACCGTCCCAGCATTCCTCCTGAAATACCAAGCCATAATGAAGGCCGGCAGACAGGGAGGGAGGGAGGGAAGTCATGACGGTGTCGAGGACTACGGGACCCGGAGTAATGAAGATTACCGGTAAGTAATAGGACATTACCCCCAGGTCCCTCCGTCCTCGACACCGTCATGGACTAGTGAGAAATACCAAAGCAAACCCCGGCATTCATACTAGAAAACACAACAAACCACCAGGATAGCAAACAAACCCAGAGATTTATTGGAAATAAAGCAGAAAAACAATCAGGAGCGAACAGAGCTCAACACCCCCAATGCAAAACCTCCATCATCCCCCAACAGATTGAGAAGGCGATAATGCCTGATGAAAGTATTGGAAGAGGCCCACGTGGCAGCCCTACAAATCTCAGAGAGAGGAACACCCTGAACCTCCGCCCAAGAAGCAGCCACCCCTCTCGTAGAACGACCCTGAACCCCCAGAGGAGGAGGAGAACCAGACAGAGAGTAGGCCAAGGAAATGACTTGCTTCAGCCAACGGCCGATGGACACAGAAGAAGCCTTACTCCCAAGGGAAGCCGCACCAAAGGAGACAAAAAGGGAGTCCGATTTGCGAAAAACCGCCGTACGGTCCAGATAAATGCGCAAAGCCCTGCACACATCCAACAAAGACCACTGGGGACCACCAGGAGAATCCAAAACAGAGCCCAGGGCAGGTAAAACCAACTCCTGACACTTGTGAAATTGCGAAGCAACCTTCGGTACAAAAGAAGAATCCAGTCGGAGCACCACACCCTCCTCTGTGAAGGAAAGAAAAGGAGGCCGAGCCATCAAGGCTCCCAACTCCCCAAGACGACGAGCAGAGGTGACCGCCACCAGAAAAACCACCTTGAGAGTCAGAAATTTTAAGTCCACCACATCCAAAGGTTCAAAAGGAGGACTGATTAAAACTCGCAGGACCAAAGGCAAATCCCACAGGGGAAAAGAAGGACGAGGAACAGGCCGAGAAACAGTAAAACTGCGAAGAAGACGAGAAACCAAGTCCTCAATATCCGAAAGGTTCCCCCACGGGGAACGAAAAGCCCGAACAGCGGCCCACTGGGCCCGCAGAGTAGACACAGCCAAACCCTTCTCGAAACCTTCCCACAAAAACTGAAGGACAACCTGCAAGGAACAGAACAAAGGGGAGACCCCCAACGTCGAACACCAACGGTCAAAATTACCCCAATGCCTATCATAAGCCTTAAGGGTGGAAGGCCGCCGGGAACGCTGAAGAGCCACCGCTAAATGTTCCGGGAAACCGCGCCGTCTCCAACCCTGCCTTTCAACTTCCACACCGACAACCGCAACCGGAGAAGCGACAGGGACGGGGAAGACCGAAGTGGAGACGGAGACAGGGGAAGAAACCAGGGACCCTGCACCGCCAAAAGACGCACCGTCGGAAACCAAGACCTCCGAGGCCAAAACGGCAGGACCGCCACCACCTCCCGATCCTCCTGACACAAACGGGCCAGAAACCTGGGAACCAGAGCCAGGGGGGGGAAGGCATAGAGGAGACGCGACGGCCACGGGAGAGACAGAGCGTCCACCCCCCAGCAACCCTCCTGCAGAAACCGGGAGCAAAACCGAGGGAGCTGAGCATTGTGCCGGGAGGCAAAGAGGTCCAGAAAGGGACGCCCAAACCTCCCGCACACAAGCCGAAACGCAACCGGGGTGAGAGACAACTCCAGAGAGTCCGGAAAGCACCGACTCAGGGCATCCGCCACAAAGTTGTCCACTCCCCGAAGATGAACCGCCGTCAGAGACAGCAGATGGCCCTCCGCCCAACAAAACAGGGGCACCACTATCGCATTCAAGGAAGCCGAACGAATCCCCCCTTGATGATTCAGATAAGCCACCGTCACCATGTTGTCGGACCGCACCAACACGTTCCGACCGAGCAACAGAGCCCGAAAACCCATCACAGCTCGGGACACCGCCGTGAGTTCTCTCCAGTTGGACGACCGGCGGCTCTCCAGGAGGGACCAACGACCCTGAAGGGAGTGAGATTCCAAGGTCGCCCCCCAACCCAAGGCGCTGGCATCCGAAGTCAAGACCAGAGAAGGAGAAGACTGCAGGGGCAGACCCAAAGACAGATGATCCCTCACAGACCACCAAAGAAGAACCGGGAGGACCACCGGAGACACAGGAATAAGAACGTCCATGTCGCGGGACAGGGGATCCCAGAGAGACAGGAGGTACACCCAAAGGGGGCGCAGATGAAAACGAGCCCAGGCCACCGTGAAAACGGTCGCCGCCATCAGACCCATAAGACGCAACCAAAGGCGCACCGGAAAGGCACCCCCCACCCGGAAACGACGAGCAAGGGACACCAATGTCAAAACCCGAGGCTCGGGGAGGAACACACGGTTCAGATCCGAACGGAAGCGGGCCCCAATGAAAACCATGTCCTGCGACGGCGTCAGCTGACATTTGGGCAAGTTGATCAGAAACCCATGGGCCCGCAACGCCGAGCACACCACCTCCCTGGCCTCCAGCAACAGGACCCGAGATGGAGCATGGATCAACCAGTCGTCTAAATAGGGGTACACCATCACCCCTTGGAGATGAAGCCACGCAACCAAAGGCGCCACCACCTTTGTAAACACCCTTGGCGCCGACCGGAGACCGAAAGGCAACACCATGAACTGGTAATGACGCCCCTGAACACAAAACCGTAGAAACCTGCGGGATCGAGGATGGACCGCAACATGGTAATACGCATCCTGAAGATCGAGGGTACACATGAAGTGACCCGGCAGCACTAATGGAATCACCCTCTGCAAGGTCTCCATGCGGAAAGGAATCCTGGCCACCCATTTGTTCATGACCCGCAGATCCAAAATCAAGCGGAAACCCCCCGTGTTCATTGGAACCAGAAAGACCAGGGAATAGAAACCCAACCCCATCTCCAACGGAGGAACCTCCTGAATGGCACCCTTCCGAAGAAGGTCCAGAATCCCGAGAGAAAGATGGGACCGCTTCACACGACTCGAAGGCCAAGGAGTCGGCCGAACACCCGAGTCTGGTGGAGGCGCTGTAAATTCCAGGACATAACCCTGGCGAATGATGTCCAACACCCAGACGTCGGAACACGACTGAACCCAGGCATCCAGGAAGAAGTGCAGCCGCCCTCCTACCAACAACCCGGGAACCACCGCCAAAGAGTCAGGAACGCGGCTTGGCAGGAGGAGGGGACTTAGCCTTACGGTCCCGACCACGGCCAGAAGCAAACCTACCCTGGCCTCTCACAAACTGCCTACGAGAAGCAGGGCGAAAGAAAGATTTGGGTTTAGAAGGGACAGGAGCAGTAGTAGAGACTTTAAAAGAGGAAGAATGTTTCTTTTCTTTAAACAACTTGTGCAATTTCGTCTCCAACTCCCCTCCAAACAACATCGTACCCTGAAAGGGCAACCTCAAAGCGCATGCCTTCTGCGCAGAGTCAGTCTTCCAGTCCTTGAGGACAAGACTGCGACGAGCAGCCACACAAGCCCCCCCGGACAGAGCAGAAGCACGCACAACGTCAAAGGAGACATCAGACAGCAGCTCCACCTGACGCTCAATCTGCTCAAGCAAACCAGAACAGTCCGTGGCATTATCCATCGACTGATAGAGAGACTTCAGGTCAGACAACAGGGACTGCGATACATAAGTCCCGTAGATGCCCGCCCTCAAGGCCAGGTGGGAACCAGAATACACCTTACGGAGCGCCACATCCGCCTTCTTGTCAACCGGATCTTTCAGCACAGCGTCCTCAGCAAGGGAAGTACGCCCCACCAAACTCGCCACAAAAGAATCAATAGGAATCGAATCAGGCAGTTCAGTAGCCATATCCTGCAGAGGATAGAGTTTCGCCATGAATCGCGGAATCAGGATGCGATCAGGATCAGCCCACTCGCGTTTCAAAACATCTTTGATGAAGGGATGGACAGGCACATCGACAGTGGCAGCACTCTGAAACTGTCGCAACAAAGGGCCCCTAGAGGTACTAGGTGCGTCCCCGTCAGGGAACCCCATGTTCTCCTTAACATGCTGCAAAATACCAGCCATAGCATCCTTGTCCACATATTTCCCTTTCAACTCTTCATCCCCCAACCACGCAGACTCATCGCCACTGGAGTCCGAAGAAACAGGAGCAGGGCACTTGCGACGGGATCCAACATCCCCCATCTCCGTCAAGGTTTCCCTGATCAAGCGCTTAATATGCGCATCAGCACCAGCATCACGGCGCCTGGACCTGGCAGGGGAGGGAGACCTGGAAGCACTAGAAGAAGAGGAAGACCTCTCCCTGTGATGACGCTTTCTGGAATGTTTCCCCATCGCCAACAACACACCAACCACCGCCAAAACACAAGGAAATAACAACCGCTATGCGGTACTCACCCCCTCAGCTCGTTTTAACGAGCCACCTCCAGCCGGGAACCTCGAGGCGCCTGACTTCCGTCCTCAAAGCCCTAAACCGGAAGTCAGGCAAGACGAAAACCCGGAAGAGGAAGGAGCCACAACCAATCGGAGCAGCTCGGCCGCGCCCCCTAGCAAGCCCGGCAGGCCAGGAGGGGCGGCCATCGGGCAAGGAGAAAGCCAACGCGGTATTACACCGCCGCGAGGCCCAGAGACATGAAGAAGCCCGCGCCACTCCCCCCAAGCCCGGCAGGGGGGGAGAGGACATCCACGGAGGTCCGCCGGAACCTGGAATGAGAACCAGCAGCCCCCAAGTAAGTCCAGAAGAAGGCAGGAGCGTCCAGCTCCTGCCGCGTCCACACTGTCAGTAAGACAGAAAAAAGAACAGGAGGAATGCTGGGACGGTACTCCTTATGTACTCCCAGTGGGAGGGGGAAGGGTAGGTCCAGCATTCCTTCGTTCTTTTTCTGTCAGCGAGATAGTTACATCTCACTAGTCCATGACGGTGTCGAGGACGGAGGGACCTGGGGGTAATGTCCTTCCTCGTTAGCTGGCTGCTTTGCATTCCTAGGGGAGCAGTGGCAGTTCACTGGAATGATGAGGGGTTTGTCTCCAGTGGCCAGTCAGTCACATAGAGCAGTGAACTGGCGCGTCACCTTCCGTCACACCACCGCAGGGGCTGTCAGTCGCTTTGGGAGCAACACAGGTGCTTTGGAGCCACAGTTGTTCTTCCCGGAAGTCATTCCCCCGCGTGCCGTAAAATGCATTTAAACCGGCTCCTGCCTTGAGCTTCACCGCCAGGGAAGGAGAGCCTTGCCAGAAATGTGCAGGTGAGTGTCAGACATCAACTCCAATGCTTCCACAGGCTCCGGATTAGATTGCATTCTGGCACTAAGTTTAAAAACAAGCATTGCCTTCTTCACCGATGGGGTTACACTTTATGGGGCAGATTTATGAGCCCCTTGCGCCACTTTTGCGTCACTTTTCCCATGTTAAAAGTGACGCAAAAGTGGCGCAAGGGGCTCATAAATCTGCCCCTATATGTGCACTAGAGTTCACTTGACCATGTCGTACTATTGATTACACAAATCTTGTGTCAATAGAAAGCAATACTAATGTTGTGGTTCAACATCCTCTTCCAATCTGCAATCCCTTCGGAGCAGGAGATGCATTCCTGCCTCTAACCGTGAACCCCCCGTTGTTCTTGCCTCCCAGCCCCGGGCTGCACCTTCTATCTGCACGTCTGCCCATTGAACCTGCTTGACAGATGGAGTACTGTAATATTCAGTAAGAATGTCTCATCGCAAAGCCCTCAGCGTCAGAAGATAACATAGAAACAGCTGGAGTGCAATGATTTCCAGGCGTTGTTTGTTGTGTGCGAGCTGCATGAACGGAAAGAATACATTTTAGGTCAAGTCAAACGGATGCAGAAAAAACTTGTATCAGTTTCGATAATTTGCTTTTCTCAAATCTTTCCCCACAATGACTTGGCTGACTCAAGGGGCAGTGAGGCAGATAAATGATCTATTAGCCCGGCTAGCTGCAGAAAAGGCTCGAGTACCTGTAATATCGAATGTTGACCCATGAGTTGGGAGCAGATTCGCACCTGCAGAGTCTCAAGGCATCTTCTGTTTGAAGCTGGAGACCATGAACTCCAGAGAGCCTCATGGATAAAAGATACTGATTTAAATGTCATGAATGTCCCAGCTTGTGCCCATGGGAGAGGCCCAGGGAGGCACAGGTGTTCTATGAGTCCACCTTCTGACCCATCAGCTCCAACAATCTGCACACACTGCTGAATCTATCGTGGAGAGGACCAGGCGGCGAATCTGACCATCAAAGGCCTCCCTGCATGGCACATTACAGCGAATGCCACAGACTGTGGCCACGGCATGGGATCAGTTGCCTGGCAATGGACGCTGCCATTGCTATTAGTACATAGTTCATGCTTGTCTGGGCGAAAGAACTCAGGTACCCAACAGTTTCTGCTGAGAAACGCCATTTCAAGAATGCTTGTCTGCATCGATGTGTCAAAATATATAGGTGCGGATTTACCAATATTCTATGCTGTTTGTGCAAACCAGCACAAAATGTTTTTTTATTGTTTACTTCATGTAAAAGTAAGGCAAAGTAGCACAAAGCGCTGCTTTGTGATACTTAGTGTGAAGGGGGCGTTACATGGGCATTCCCATGCGACCACCCATGCTTTTCGACACCCAGCCCTATCTACCAAAAATGTGACACAGGGTTTTGCACCGTAAATTAACACCATTTGAAAGCAGGTGTTTAAAGGAGAAATGTTTTCATTTCTCCTTTCTTTTCTGACTCTGAATGTGTGCTGCACTGTACATCTCACATACAAAGTTGGACAAGTTTAAAAGATGTCTAGGCATTGTATTTTGTACTGTAACTGAACCCACGCACAGACCGTTGCCCTAGGGCACAAAGGAGTGTGCGTGGTGCGCATCATAACAATTCTGCGCCAGCGCTAGCGAGAGGAGAGGGAAGAGTCATATCTATGTAGATATGGCACTCCCGTGCCCTCTCCATATCACGCAACGGGGTGCAACATTTTTGTGCTGTGTTGGGTGACACCTTAATAAATCTCTTCCATAACGTTGTGATATTGAGTGAATGAGACTGCTGGGCAGATACATATTTTCATGTGTGGTAAAGATTTCTCAAAGACAATGCCAGTCTTACAAATTATACTTATGAAAAAAAAGAACACCAACAGCAGGCACATTTTTGAATATATGGGGTTTAAACAACTAGAGCTGGTGACCTTGAAGCAGGGAACCAGGTTCGAGGCTGGTGGGAGGCTCAAACGTCCTGTCATTCTAGGCAAATCACTTAATCTCCCCGTGCCTAGAAATGAAAGTGGCGGTCTGTAATACAACTGGTGCTCATGTAAAGCTCTCTGATACCTTTGGGTCTGCTATATAAAACTAAAAATAAAAAAATGGATGCGTCAGATTGATACCATAGGTTTTAGTTGTGAATTATATAAAACACTTTACAGAGACTGATAGCAGACCAATTCAAGAGAACTCAAGAGGCCCTTATGCTTCACAGAGAAACTGAGTTAGGTGTGTCTAACCCTATCAAGAAAGGGATAATTTGCTAAAAGGTGGCCAGGAAGGAAAGCAATTACAACCTCTCAGGTTGTGGAAATCTATGCCTTGAAAAATCTACTAAAGGTCATCCGATAATTCACTTTTTCAGCCCATTATAACCTCACCTCTTGCTGCAGCTCCAAATTGACCGAAAGGTAGACACTCGGTGAGTTTGGTGATTGAATGATACTGGTGACGCTAATTTTGCTCCTTACCTTCCCCACTAAATTCAAGGCTGATTGTCTTTTATTGCCTGCTAAAACGTGTGGAGGGGAGTAAAACAATTCAAGATTATACTTTCAATTAGACATGCTTTGAATGACCACAGACTCCAAATTCCAGTTTAGTGGATTTATTATAAGGCCAAAAATAATTGAATATAAACACACCTCAATATCAGAGTATATAGGTACATAAAAATCAATACAGAGCCGAGTCTACGTATATAATTTATTCGGCATAAGAGGCATATTATGATGAACTCCAAAATAAAAATGCAACGAAGGATAGAAACTGAGTCCGATTCTCTTTTCATTTGAGAGAAAACCAAAAATATATTTCCCTACTCTACTCTACATGAAAGTCCTACCTGTTTCCCCAATATCCTATCCCAAAGGTGTCAGCACGTGTTGACTTCCTAAGAAGTACTCACATCAAATGGGTCTGATAGCTTAAAGCTATGGAGCTCGCTCTAAGATGCTCCTTCGCCTCCGAAAATAAGCAGAAGTCTCTCAAATCTGTCCCTGCGAATTATACAAAAAGACAATGTTCAACACACAATACATCATATTCATTGGCACCATCCTTCAGTAAGATTCCACAAAAGCCTTTAATTAAATTTCTTCTTTTCCAGTGGCCTTGGTTCCCAGATAGGCCAGACACGAAAGGCATCCTCCCTTCTAGCCTTCCAGACTTCTTCAAAGACATTCCGAGTATCTCCTTAAATCTAAGAATAACGAGGTCAAATTCCAGCACCTTCAGTAGGATGAGAACATACTGTCTTCAAGCACTAAAAGGATTCATTTAATCATAAGTCTTGAACAACCAAGGAGAAACGAAACTCAAAACAACCTACAATTTGGGCCTACAATTTAGTCAACTTAAACTAAATACAAATGACATTACACAAGTATAATTTCATCCTGCACATTACACATACAGGAATTATAAAAAAATGTAATACATACAAAGCCTAATTAAATGTGCATACTACATTTTGAAACTAATAAAACTTGAATAAATGCATCTTAAACACTGCAAACGACAAAAATACATGAGTGCCTTTGAACCATGAGTATAGTGCACCCATATAATTTAGAGTGCTATATGCGCTCTATCAATACTGGAATGGAGACAAGGCCAGAAGGATAAACACGGAGGATTATGATCTGTTTTCAGTGTCATTTGTGCCTTACCACATACAGGTATACAATACTAATGTGAAAGAAGCACTTGTAGAAAGAGACAAGGTAGCCCATATCAGAGACTTGGAGGCATTTCTAGGTGAATTCACTTTAAAGAAATCACCCTATTCTATCACCTTTTGGTAAAAAGTCAGTGTAGCCATCCTTCTTTCTTAAGTTTGTCCCCGCGGTGCTTTTCTTGTGAGCAATCCCCCACCCCCTTTGTACATACCTTCAGACAGGCTTTGGTGATTCTACAGCATTCCTGGTCTCCGGTTCACGTCCAAGGAGGCCGTGACTGCTGCCCCCAGCTGGATGGTCAATGTTTATTCTCTAACAGGGCCTGCTGCAATAGTTGTGCCACAGGTGGGTGTCAGCAGGGTTCTCACCAGCACTGTGTTGTTAACAGTAAGCTAACAACATACACCGTCCAGGGCCGGACTGAGAACAGCAACCAACCCTGGCAGATTGCTGCTGGGCTGCCCCTGGGAGTGTGGGTGCGGGGGGGGGTGGGGTGGGGTGCTAGTAAGAAGCACTGCTCCTGCTTTTGTTACAGGGGTGCGATATTGCAGCACTGCTGCAAAACCGGCCCCACAGCCACAAAACTGGCCCCCACCCCTCCGGCCCACCTGGGTAACGCCCGAAGCCCGAAACTACCAGTCCGGCCCTCACATCGGTCGCCATCATAAAGGAGAAAACTGGCAATCTGACATTCAAGCAAATCCCTCCCAACAAGGGAGAGACAGCTTTAAAAACACATAAGGTCATTTTAAATGGATTACCATGGAGCCAGAGAGCTATTGTACCCTCAAAGGATTGCGAACCCTGAAGTAAATGAGGTATTTTGAGAATATTAGTAAAACTATACTAGATGAAGTAAATGTGTGCCAAGAAAAAAAGAGCTCGCGTGGAGTGCAGAAATGAATACTGTTCAACATTGGAGAGTCAATCAGAGCAATGTCTATGAATGGATTCAACTGGATGTGTAATAGACTTCTCAGGTTGAATGCTCAGTGGCCGTCGCAGAATACATTTTGCAGATATCATTAACACTGATACTATGCAGCTCCTCCAGAACAACAGATGGCAACAAAGTGACACGAGAAGATTACATTAAGACTGTGCACAATTTTCCCATACTATTGCAATTTAGTTCCAGAAAAAAACATCATTCCATTTCATATTTCCCCTCTGTTATTCTTCCTTCATTTTTTTTTCTTTCTTGCCGATCTTTTTTATGTCCCTTTTCCTTCCTTTCCCCCTTCCCCCTTTCGTTTTTCAGCCTTGACCTTTCCTTTTGCCATTTTGTACCTTTCACTTGCGCATTAACCATGAAAGTCAATTTTCCAAAACGACAGGGGTTGCGGATGTGAGATCTTGCATCCTTTCACCCAAGAGGGCATTAAGTGGGTCACCCGTTGTCCAACCTGTAGCACTTCCACAGCTTTCTACCTGCCACTTGAGTGCAGGGGGCTGTTGCTGCCTCCTTGAGCAATGAGGCCAGAAGTGCAGAGTCAACTGTTCTTCTGTATTTGCGTTTTCATTGATTTTCAGCTTCTCATGCTTGCTTGATTCAGGCGCATTTACGTTTCTTCCATGAATTTATACAGAAAAATATTGGTCACGAGAAGTGCTTCTTGAAGAGCAGTTCATGGAGTTCTAGATACCATTTGGAGAGTTGTTTTGAGATGTTTGTTTTAGAGAATGCAAAACGTCTTTTTTTAAATATATTAATTTCCTTTGGAGATAGGGGAGTAAAGACCACTGAGAGAGGATGGAAGTAGGAGAGACTGCAGTTTACAGTGATAAATACTCCTTTTTTTAATCCATGTCTCAGTGGTCAAACTCTTCTAGTGTGACTCAGTGTCACAAAATACATCAGCCTCATTATGCAAAAATAACATCCACTTCGACTGGATTCTCAGTACGTTGGGTGGTAAAACACAGGTAGATGAGGATTAAAAAGAGCAATTTATCTGTCCCTAGGTGGGTGAGTAGGAAGGACCAGCAGACCTTTTGACATTATTTTCATGGGAGTGCTCTCATGAAAATGAGGTCACATCCTCATGTCGCTCTTGCGCCATTTAACGATGGAGGCTCCACTGGCAGGATTTTCACACCAGAGTGTTATCGTTTGGAATTGTATAATGGGATGGTTGTTTTCAACTAGCGCTAGGCGACCTAATGTTAGTAGTTGCTACAACCACTTATGTAAAGAGAGCTCCAATCCTGTCCTTCTAATTCTAATACATTAGTGGTATTTGGTCAAATAAAGTGAACATGAATTAGCTCCCAGAAAGTAAAAGGTTGTGAGATTAAAGTTTATGAATGCTACCAAACTAATTGACCATAATATCATAGTTAACAATACCATTAGCAGGCAAGTAGGAATCTCTAAATAAGGGAGGTGGTCCTGGTCAGGGTAAGAGGGAGCCACCACCTCTAATTGAATTCCTCGTCTGCGATTATCTGATGTTCAATGCACAACTAATTTTTGAGATTTTTGAAGGACAGTAAATACATTTATTTAAACAATTTACATTTATTTAAATTATACACAAAATCTGTGTTCGCAAACATTTATTCATAATCTATTGCAGCTACTAAGTCTGATGGTGCTAGAGTAGGATATTCCATCTTTGTACAGAGATGATAATACCTGGTAGATTCCTCCTACCAGTTCTAAGACCAACCCTACTGCCATGATAAAGGCTTCTTTATGCAACACAACAATCTGCTCCATAGCACGCCTACATAATGTTACAACTTTCCTCCCTCCCATTCCTCCAAATCCTTTCCATATGTAGCCATTGATGGAATTTTGGTCATGTTGGCCAGATTGGGGTGCCTAGACAGCCTCCTTATGGCATTTACTATTTACCTTGAAGATGTCATCTGTCAACAATATCTACACTGAAATGGTCTAAAAGCAATAGACAACTAAACGATCACTGCTTGAAACATAATCCCTCAAGAACTGAGTTTCTGCTTCTGTCTTGCAAATCCAATCACAGTCCTGTCACGCCTTGATCTTGAAATTATCAGATTTGTTCAAGCACAGAAGGCAACTGTCAAATGCCTAGGATTTACCATTGACTCTTCACTCACTATAGTGCACTAAAGAAATAAATTAGTGCTACTGGCTAACTTCCACCTACATCAGCTAAAGAAAATAAAACCCCATCTCTCCCACAATCATCTCAGAACTGCTGCCCACACGCTTGTGATATCCAGAATAGACTCTGGAAACACTATACTTCCCGGTCTACTGGCCTCAATGCTATCTATTTTAAAAGCTGTTTATCACTCTGTGCAGGAGTCCTCACATTTCCCCTCATAAGTGTATAACCTTGAAATAATAGGTAAACCAGCTACCGTCTTTTAAAGGACTATTTTTATGAAATCGTATTTGGTGATAGCACATTAACATGTTATTTAGTGATTTAACCTATGCATTAAATATACACATTACATGACACAGTATTGACAGTGAGTGTTCTAGATAAGCAAGAACTGCTGATCATTTATTAATTCTTCGGCCAACATGCAGGTCAAAACTGTAGGATGAGGGTCTACTTGTCCAGACATAAAGTCTACCCCTTTGCTAAGTAGTAGAGTTCACATCACAATGGGGCTGCCACTAGTCCCGTCCACTTAAGTGGACGGTCACTTGCCAACTATGCTGCAGGGACTGAGCCAGTAGAACCCAGGGTCTAGCAGAGTCATATCCCCCAAGTCTGCCATTCCAGGGCACCTAGTTTACAAATCTGATATGGGTGTTTGATGGGTATTTGCTCTCCTTGTTGTTTTAGAGAAGTCTTTTTGGTAGCGGTAGAGGCAGATTGAATGCTCCTCCCACCATGGTTACTAAGTCATGGGTAAACTACAATGAGCAGAGTACCGGTCTCGGATTTTCACAGATCCTAGAATTGGAAATGTCAGCCGCCACAGGATGAAGGAGATCTGTCTCTCAACACATTAGATCTACCAATAGGACCTTTATCAGGAACAAAATCCTCACTAACTCCAGCAACTCAAAGAGGCTCTGCAGTGTCATCCAGGAATTCACCAAACCCCCAGCGAAGCCGCGGATGTCACACCCTCACAGGACCTCTGCAACAAGTTCAGCTCATACTTCCATCTGAAAATCAAGTCCTTCTATGACAACTTCAGCAAACAGACACCAGACACCGAAACCACACCTTCTTCCAGCAACGACAGCAAGCCTACCATCTCCACCTGGACCCCAGTAACCACTAAAGACACTGCCACGACCATAAAAAAGCATTTACTCATTAGCCCCCACAGACCCCTGCCCGCCACACATCTGCCACAGAGTCACCGCCGCCATTGCACCCGAGATACGATGCACCATTAATGCCACCTTTGATTCCTACACCTTCCCTGATGACTGGAAATGCACAGAAGTCAAGCCGCTCTTCACGAAACCCTAGGCAGACCCGACAGACCTCAAAAACTCCCGACTCATCTCTCTCCTCCCCTTTGCGGCCAAAGTCACTGAGAAGATCGTCAACATCCAGGTGATGAACTACTTCAAAGAGATCTCCATCCTCGACTCTTCCCAATCCGAATTCCGCAGCAACCATAGCACCGAGACCTCCCTCCTTGGTGCAACAAATGACATCAGCATGCTCCTCGACCAAGGCCACACCGTGGCCCTCTTCCTACTAGACCTCTCTGCAGCTTTTGACACCATCTCCCACCGCTCTCTCACCATCAGACTCCATGACACCGGCATACAGGGGAATGCCATTGATGTGCTCTGCTCCTTCCTCACTGGCAGAACCCAAAGAATTAGACTCCCGCCCTTCCTCTCCGAACCCTCGCATATCAACTGCGAGCACCCCAAGGATCGTAGCTCAGTCGCAGGCTTTTTAACATCTACATGGTCCCCCTCGTTGCCATCGTCAGACAGTATGCACTCAGCATAGTATCCTTCGCCGACGACACCCAGCTTATCCTCTCCCTCACAAAGAAACCCGACACCACCAGACTCAGCTTCCAGGAAGGAGTGAAAGATGTCACATACTGGATGAGAAGCAGCTGTCTGAAGCTCACCTCGGCATTCCACGACATGAACACATCACTCGACACCTGCAAGACCCCCACTGACTCCCTGTCGAGAAGAAAGTAACCTTCAAGCTACTCACCCATGCCTACAAATCCCTCCACTTTTGCATATGTCGCCCTAGGTGGGAAGGGTATTACCAGACGTGGGTCCCGTGTTGACTACACCACTGGACTCAAGCTACCCTGGCTGATGAAGGGTGAAGCCCTGAAACCGGTCCCAGGATGCTTGTTTCCGGTCCATGGAGGACCTGGCTTGGCAGTTCGGGCTGGACAGTTGCCACAAGAAACAGGGTCAAGACTGATTTGCACATGGCTGGGTCCAAACTGGGGTGCTGTGGTGAGCAAAAGAATGATGGATTTAACCCAGATCCTTGAGACTGGGGGTGAATGCTTGCATTGCCCGGCATTCTGTCCATCAATTCTTTCTTTTGCATACAAATCCCTCTACAGCACTGGCCCCAAATACCTCAACAAAAGAGTCTACTTCCACGTACCCAAGAGAAACCTCCACCCAGCCGACCTTGCCCTCACCCAAACCATGCGCATCCACAGAGCCAGAGTGGGTGGAAGAGCCTTCTCCTCCATCGCGGGAAAGACCTGGAAGGAGCTCCCAATCAACATCAGACGCTCCCCCACTATGCACACCTTCAAGAAGAGCCTCAAGACCTGGCTCTTCGGCTGACTCTGAGCTGCACCCCCCCACCCCAGTGCCTTGAGACCCTCACGAGTGAGTAGAGCGCTTCACAATTCCCTGATTGATTGAGTTGTAGAGTATTAACCCTGTTACAAATAAAGTGAGTTTCTGGCTTATCTTTGCTATTAAATATCGATTAACCCCTATGTCTGAAATATTAGAGAACAACATCTGCTAGCTATTACCAGTTTGCCTGAGCTATTACCATGTATTCACTGTTGAGTCCAGGTTGTTACTAGTGGAGGAAACCATGTGGCATATGTACAAGGAAATGGCACCGCGCGGGCTGTAGAAAAGTTTACAGGGATGCGCTGAATAGTCAATAATATGGTGAACCCATGTATTTTCCCTTGAGCTAGCACTAAAAATAGCTGCCTGGCACCCTTGTGCTATAGTGCAAGTGCATGGGTGCCTTCATTGCAGGGATGGTTGTTTACATGCAGGGAGGTGTCCCTTCCTGCAAATAAACAGAGAATAATGGTGATTTGCTACTTCTATGTGTGCTGCATTCAGAAGTAGCAAATCGCTATTATTTGATGATTGTTTTTGTGCTGGAAGGGACATTTTCCTGCTCAAAAAAACAAGCATTAAGGGGATTTTTCTCTTTCAATGTGTGCTGCAGGATACACCACACACCACAAAAGCAAAAACATGGAAAAATAAAATTATTTCTCCTCATTGAACTAATCTAACGGCTGCTTTTGCATGGTGTTAGTTTTTGGAACCGCCTCAGATTTATAGATCCTTGTAAATCAGGGGCAACGTCAAAAAACAATGGGAGCTGTGGTGGAACACTCACAGCAACACCCATTTCACACCCCTTTAATTCAGATACCTGCGTGAACGGGTACCATATTTACAAAGCAGTGTTAATCCATTCAAATGGCTTAATGGCACTTTGAAAATATGGTACAGGGCCTCGTGCAACTGGAACGTCGGTTAAAGTGACGTTTCGGAGGCACAATCCCCTTGTAAATATGCCTCCATGTGTTCAATGCCGGAGCTAAAACTAAGACGAGATAAATATTACTTATTTACCTATGTGGGTTGCTAGGTTAGACAAAATGTATTCAAATAGGACCATTAAAAGTCCAGTTTGTAAATTAAATCCACAATGACATTGTTTGAAGTCAATGAATGGACATGAAGTTCAACTTTTGATAATTCATTTTTAATAAAGGTTAATCAGTGCATGATTTGATGAACTGTACCAATGTTTGCAAGGTCACTTCTTAATAGCTTACTGCAACCATCATGTTTTTATTTCAGATCTTCAGATGATGCATCGTACTGCAATAAAAGAGATGAACCTAACCCCTGCCTCCGAGTTTTTTTTGCTTGGCTTCTCCGATCACCCAGAGTTGCAGTCTATATTTTTCACCTTCTTCCTTCTGATCTACTTGATGGCCCTGCTGGGTAACTTGTTGATTATGACCATCATAGGTGCAAATATTCATCTGCATACACCAATGTACTTTTTCCTGGGGAATCTTGCCATCTTGGACATCTGCTGCGCCTCATCCATCATTCCCAAGATGCTTGAGACCCTGGTCTCAACGACAAAGTCTATCTCCTACTCAAACTGCATTACACAGCTTTTTCTTTTGGCATGTTTTCTGGGTACAGAGCTCCTCATGCTGGCATGTATGGCTTTTGATAGGTATGTAGCTATCTGTATCCCACTGCAATATACCAGGATTATGAGTGTAAGGTTCTGCATCACTACTGTGGCCACAATGTGGTTTGCTGGCTTGGTTTGCTCCATTATTCTCACCACCATGATCACTAGTCTGTCTTTCTGTGGAAGGATTACACTAGACCACTTCTTTTGTGAAATCCCACCAATCCTGAAGGTTTCTTCCTCTGATACCCATATTAGTGAAATTGTCATATTTACAGCTGATGTGTTTTTTGGCATGTTTTGCTTCCTTCTTATTGTCCTTTCTTACATGTACATCCTCTCCTCCATTGCAAAGATTAGTTTAGCCGCCAACAAAAGGAAGGCCTTTTCCACATGCAGCTCCCACCTCATGGTTGTTACCTTATTCTATGGAGGCATTATCTACACCTATGTACGCCCAGCTCTCAATGCCACTGGTGACAAAGACAAGGTAGTGTCTCTCATCTATGCTATTGTTTCACCATTGATGAACCCAATAATATACAGTCTAAGGAACCAGGAAGTTAAAGCTGCCCTTATCAAGATGCTGTCCAGTAAAATGTGTTCTTCAAAAATGTAAAAAGTTATGAAAATAGGCATATTATCCAGCATTTTACAATTTACATTTTACTTAAGACTTTGTACTTGCAGTAGTTGCATCACTGACAATTTTGATTCTCAAATGACTATTGAAAAGCAAATATTAAATAGGTATTGTAAAACAAGACCAAATGAAATAAACCTCCCTGGACTTAAGTCACTAGTTCAACTTCTCTTGTTATCTAATCATTTTAACGTTTTATTTTATTTTCCAGTAGTTATAGAACACTAAGGCAGCTTTAGTGATTTTGATAGGACCGATCCAGTTTGATGTTCACTAATCCCCCACCTGTTTTGAATACACTCTCTAGCATTGCCTCCAATGTGGAATTATTTTTAGCCATGTCGCTGCTCGTACATCTTGTATCTTACAGTGAGTCACTAACCAACTGTCTGGGGCCGGACTGACCTGCATTTTCAGCTGCGGACACTTTCGCTGCTGGGGCCCTGACGCTGTGTGTTCTCCCCCGTCGCCGTTGCTCGCAACACCGCACGGCCGCCATGGGGGGAGACTACAGCTCCCAGCCTGCACAGCGGCAACCAGCACCGCCCACTTACTGCCTGAGCGCGCCCGGAGGCGCTTAAACATCAGCTGCCCCCTCGGTGGAGCGGGGGCTTCACTAACCAACTGTCTGGGGCCAGACTGACCTGCATTTTCAGCCGCGGACACTTTCGCTGCTGGGGCCCTGACGCTGTGTGTTCTCCCCCGTCGCCGTTGCTCGCAACACCGCACGGCCGCCGTGGGGGGAGACTACAGCTCCCAGCCTGCACAGCGGCTACCAGCACCGCCCACTTACTGCCTGATCGCGCCCGGAGGCGCTTAAACATCAGCTGCTCCCTCGGTGGAGCGGGAGCTTCACTAACCCACTGTTTGGGGCCTGACTGACCTGCATTTTCAGCCGCGGACACTTTCGCTGCTGGGGCCCTGAGACTGTGTGTTCTCCCCCGTCGCCGTTCCTCGCAACACCGCACGGCCACTGTGGGGGGAGACTACAGCTCCCAGCCTGCACAGCGGCGACCAGCACCGCCCACTTACTGCCTGAGCGTGCCCAGAGGCGCTTAAACATCAGCTGCTTCCTCCACGTCGCGGACGCGTGTGGGCGGCGCCGGGCGAAGCCCAGGCAAAGGGCGTGCAGTCTGTGGCAGTCGTGTGCAGGAGGAGGCAGGGCTGGGCCAGCCCCTTGAGAGCTTATAATGGGTAAGCGAAAACATACTGTAACTACAGACCATGGAGGTAAGAAGGCTAAGGTGCCAAGACATTCTGAGTCCATCCTCTCTTACCTCTCATCAGCGGTGGGTGCGCTTACCAAGAAAATTGCAAATGCTGAATTGGAGCTGGGCTTACCCTCTACCTCATTGTCATTGCCTGCACATACTACAGATGGTGCTCCACTTGCCCCACTAGAGCCGGAGGGGCTTATTTTAAAGGCCAACTCAACCGTGACACCTACTGCACCCACTGCGCCCCTTCCACCTGATGATACCCAGGTCCTGGCTTTGCCTGAGACCACACAGCCACGGTCTCACGACCCTAAAAAAGTCTCGAAAAGGAGGAGGAAAGTTGAGGGCAATTTAGCAACAGCCCAAGTGCGGGAGGCTACTCTCGGAGACCAGTTAGAGACATTGTTCACTGCTCGTATCGAGCCCTTATTGTTGGGTATCGCGAAGGACATCGTTGAGACTCTGAACACTTGCCTTGCTGGTTTATTGACAAAATGTTCTGTAATTGATAAACTGGTCAAAGACTTCTCCTCAATCTCCCCCCAATTGATAGGGGGAAGTGTGTTACGGGACCTAAGGTCTAATAATGCTAGGGAAACATCTGATCCTAGTTTTCCCAGTTGTGGGAGGGTCCCAGCCATGGAGGGGGGGGAAATCCAACAAATAACAGCACTAACCTAAGACCAGTGCCAGGGGGGACCAAGCTAAGACCTCAGAGGAGGGGTAGTAATCCAAGAAAGATTGTAGCAGATATGGGGCTAAAGGGCTGCAATTTAAACATCGATCTGCCCCCGGAGGCAGCCCCACTAGTTGCAATCTTCATTGGTGTACCCCCTCTGGCAGAAGGAACGGGTGAATCGCCCTTTGCTTTAATTACAAAGGCAAGGTCATGGTGCGCGGAGGCAAGCAGCGGTGGGACCGAAATCTCCAATAAGGTGATATTTGCTAGCAGGGTAGGGTGGATTGGGAAACGAACAAAGAAAGTACAGGGCTGATAGATTATTCTGGGATGGGTCGGATATCGCAGGGACCGACCGTTCGAGACCTATTCCCTTGGGGTATACCTACCCGCCCCCACCGCCAGCCCCCGGTCCTTGGGACAACCGCCTAGGGCGAGTTAGAGGGAGTATGAACTCTATAGCGGGCAGTGTAGGCCCAGTGACATTGACCCAATACAACCCTGTGAGGGATTCTGGTACCCGGGCAGCTTTGGCTGCACACCCTGTGCATAGAGTTCAGGAAGGCGAGGGATTGGCTTTGATCAATCGATTTTCTCCCATTTCTGACATCGAGGAAATCGATTGACAGCCAGCCCCAGCACAAGTCATTAGCCCTAGAACCCCTACTCCTGGCGAGCCTGAAGTATGTAAATTGATTAGCTGGAATATTGCAGGGGCAAGAGCCAAGAGGGGAGATATAGCCTGGATCGATTTCATTATTGCCCATGACATCATAGCGTGCCAGGGAACCTGGAAAACTTCTTCTAATTTCTGGCTAGACGGCTTTATTACCTTTGCTATCCCAGCTGTTCCTAGTATGTCTGGTAGGGCTAAGGGCGGCCTTATGTCCCTCTTTTCTCTGAATCTGAAAGGTACATTTAGGCAGGTTCCAAGTGGTTCATCAAACCTTTTAATTGTAGAATGGGCTGTTTCACCCAACTGCAACGTTCTCATAATTAATTTTTACAATTCCTGGGATAGAGATACGGAAACAGACCACTTAGATTGCCTGGACAAATTCCTCTCTATGTTCAGTCAAAACAACCACACGAACTTTGAGCTGGTTCAATTAGGCGATTTTAATGTTCACCCATGTAGTCACCTGTGCGTGGCAGGAGATCAGGCGGATATGATGGCCATACAGACATCCCATTTCGAGCATTCTAAGGGGGGAGAAGCCCTTGAGGAGCTGCTCGCTAATTATAATTTGTACGAAGCCGACATTTCGGAGAACGGGGCAAGAACCGCCACTTATAAAGGATCAATCCCTGGTTCCATACTTGACTATATCTTTCTGACCCCAGGCTTTTTATCCAGAGTTGTGTCCTATAACGCAATAGTTTGAATCCACAGTGACCACAATCCTGTCTTGCTTGTGGTCTTGTGGGGTGAACGGCTGGACGTCAAGTCTCGCCTCAGTATTCCGGGACTAGCCTTATGCCCTATAGATCAAGGGAGAAGGCTCAAATGGGCGAATGTGGTGCCCGGGAATTTTATGCAGGAATTACTCCCTAAAATAGAGGGGCTAATGGGGATCTGTCAGGAGGAGGGTGCCCCAGCACACAAAGTCATGGGGGCGTTTGAAGGTATTTGTGCGCAAATATCCGAAGCCCTAATGATTAAACGCACCCGGGGGGTAGAAAAACAGCATAGGTGGTTTGATGTAAAGTGTTCCAAAGCCCATAAGGTGTTAATGACGGCTCTGAAAAGTAATCCGAGAGTTAGGACTGAGATCGCTGAAGCAAGAAAGGTGTATAAGGCCTCCATTATGGGGAGAAAGCAAGTTATAAAACAAGCGGCGTGGGAGAAACTAATGTCAAGCGACGTTTTGCGTGACAGTTCTCAGTTTTGGGCCACCGTGAACCAATCCTTTTTTCAGATATGGATAATAAGGTAATGGATTGTGTCATCCCGGATGAAAAGTGGCTTAACCACTTTAGAACAGTTTATGGTGCTAGTGACTTGGGTACTCTCAATAATCAGTGGGAGCCCCTAGAGTGTGCACCGTTAGTTTTTACTCCAGCTGAGGTGGAGAGGGCAATTTTGTAGACATCCAAAAAGAAAGCCCCTGGGCCGGATGGGGTCCCGGGTGACTTTTACATGCACTCCCCAAAACTCTGGGCAGGGGTCTTAAGCCATGTTTTCACAGTTGATAACAGTAATATCTTTCCTAGCAGCTGGGCCCCATCAGTCATCGTGCCAATTTTTAAGAAGGGCCAGCGCGATGATCCGGGGTGCTATAGGCCCATTTCCCTCCTAGACTCTGCTATCAAGATCCTAGACAGAGTCTTACTCTACCAACTTAGAGAAAATATCGAGAGGAGGGTAGGACTGTCAAATGTACAGTATAGCTTTAGGGAAAAGAGAGGCACTGTGGACTAGTGCTTAAATCTCCATATGCTAATATCTAAATACACAGTTGCCAAGGAGGGGTCCTTGTTCTTGGCGTTCATGGACCTCTCCTCGGCATTTGACTTAGAGAATAGGTCAAAACTGTGGGTTGCCCTATTAGAGCTGGGGGTTGATAAGTCACTTGTGAACTTCATGGCATCACTCCACCAGGAACTTTTTGCAAAAGTAAGGGTTACAAAAGAGGGAAGGTGCACCAGTCACTTCAAATCGGAGAGAGGAGTGCGGCAGGGCTGCATCTTGGCTCCCCTCCTTTTTACCATCTATATAAACAGCCTTGGCAAACATCTTGAGGCCGCAGAGGGGGATGTGCCACGTGTAGGAGAGATAAGAATACCTGCTCTCCTATACGCGGACGATGCAGTCCTGTTAGCACGCACCGGGGTGGCCCTCCAGCGTTTGTTGGATTCATTTGGGGCATTCATGGACCAGTTAGATCTGAAAATTAATGCCAATAAGTCCCATACCATGGTGGCAGCCCGTCACAGTAAGAAGGGTAAAAATATTTCATTTTTTTGTAAGGGCGAGGCAGTGTCCAGGGTTACATCTTTTCCCTACATGGGGTAACATTCGATGAGAAGGGTACCTGGGGACCCCAGATCAAGATAAAGAACCTTTCAATGGTGAGAGCCACATCGGCCTTTATGGGGTTCGCAAGTAGGCTGGGGGCAAGGCCCATGGAGGCCCTCTTAAAAATATATAACGCTAAGTGCATCTCCATAGCCATATACGGTTCGTATGGGGGTATGTTACCCAGGAAACCTTACAACGAGCGGAGAACAAGTTTCTAAAACATCTCCTCTCCGTTCCCCAGTCTACCCCTACCTTCTCGATTCATGAGGAGGTGGTTTTAGACTATGTAGCAGATAAGCTCAGATTGGCCCCCTTAACATGTTGGCTGAAGACATGGCTAAATACGAATTATCCCTTAACCATGCCATCCTGCAGGATGTTATGTCTCTCAATCACACGAAGAGAATTCCCTGGTTGGAGTACGTGAGACACACTTTTGTACAGTTAGGACGCCCCAATGTATTTAATTTGCCGTCTTCTATCAGGAAAGAGGATATTAACTGGATTAAAACACACTTCATGGGAAAGGCGAGACTGGCTCGCGAGGAACACGAATTGACAAAAACAACAGTCAGATCACATTATATGTTGTTATCTTCCCCGTCCTTAGAGCCCTATCTTAGTCTTGTAACAAAGCCCTTCCACAGACATTTGTTAATTAAATTTAGATGTAATTTAATCCCACATATTCTAGGCTTTTATCAGTCCTGGAGCAAGCCGGAAAGGGGCCCGCCATGTAAATGCGACGAATTTTCCACTCAGGACACTATGCATTTTATGATGTTTTGCAGTTTATATAGGGTCTCCAGGAACAAATACATGTTACCTATTTTGAAAGAAGCAGGGTTTGTCCAAGTAAGGCCAGCCCTAGTTTATTTGCAGTCTCTTGGCAGTATTCGCATTATATACTCTGTGGCTAGTTTTTTAGTGGCATCTCATAGAACTAAAAGAAGGACTCTGCCCGCTATTGATGCGGTATAAACTGTGAAAACTGTGAAGTGTGACCACATAATTTTGTTTTGCATTGCCCACTTGCATCTTTGTATATAATGACTGTGCCTTGACCTGTAAATTTAAGAGTTATGTATTTTAAACTGTATATTTTGTCGTTTTATGGCTTTTATGATTTTAAAAATCGAATAAAGTGTACTTTGTTGATGATGATGAGTCAATTTCTTCATCTCCACTGTTGAATTTTGAATGTGGTAGCCTTTTTGGGCATTGTATTTGTGTTCCTTGTAATTTTAGGAGGTGACTCCAAATCCAGCTCAATACAGCTCGTAGCATATGGAGTCTCACTTTATTAGTTATTTGTTATTTTATGTTTTGCCTTCTTTCACACCTTCAATTAAATAGGTATTTCTCTTTTCAGTATTTATAATGGGAGTAGTTGGGTTCCAATTCCATTTTCCTTTGTGCCACCTTTTTGTTCACTCACTGTGCTCTAAGTGCCTACCTAGCAACGTCCCCTGGAACTCATTGGGGGATATTCTCAAGAACGTGTGATAACCATTGCAAAAGTAACTTTAAGTAACCCTCAAAATCGCAGTCCATCGCGGGAATTTATACCGTGTTAACCAAGTATTCACAACACGGCGGTACCATGCGATAGTCTCCAGATAACGAGTCAACTGACATAGTTAAAATCAACGCCACGCCGCAAAACTGCAAAACACGAACGCAAAAAAAGCTGCGATGAGGCCAATCACGATAACAAAATAAGCGAAAACCAGCTACAGGCCTGCAATTCACACGCGTCCGGCAGGAACAATAACCATAACAGTTGAAAAAAAACGACAAACAAATGCCAAACAACAGCGTAGCACAGTGGACGTTGCTGGAGCAAGTACGGAAGAGAACCAGAACCCCAAGCCCCCTGGAGGACCAGCCTGGGACCTCGGGGTCAGGGAAGGACAAGGAGAAGAAGAATAGGAAGAAAAGGTTCAGTCCGCAGAAAAATAGGAGCCTGATAACGGTGGTTATAGAACACCATCAACTACTGTTCGTCACCTCCGGTGTGTCATTGTCAACAAAAACTGGACAATGGCAGTCCTTCGTGGACAAGGTGAATGCAGACGGAGTGCTGAAGAGGACAATGGAAGAGGTCAAGAGGCGCTGGAATGATGTCAAGCGAAAAACCAAGCTGAAACTGGCCAACAACCGGAAGGCAGCAATGCAGACTGGAGGTGGGAGTCCAGCGCCACAGGAGGAGCTGGACGAGATGGAGGAAATGGTGGCCACAGTCATAAATGGGGAGACGGTGGCAAGAGTTTGGGGCCCGGACACTGCAGAACAGGACTGGACACAACAGCAACAGGGTGAGTAAGGACCAGGGACTGAGGGGATGGGGGAGATGGGCACAATGGCACAATTAAAAAGAGCACATCTGTGGACAAACCATGCCCCAGACCACTAACTCCCACCAAGAGACCAATGTACCCAAGTATGCAACATGTCAGCACTGTACAAGCGCGAAGTCAAAGCACACCGCATGAAAGCGATAAGGGCCAGCAAAATCAAAGCTGCAGGGGCGACTCCCCCAAAATGCGGCACACACACGTCACATGCAGAGCACAGCAACATTGACAACGATGTGGCTCAATCCGCAAAACACCTACAACAGAACACAGGACACACCTAGTGCCGCTTGGGTGCAGACACTGGCCAATCACATTTGGCATTGCAGGGAAATGTGAGTTGATAATGCACAAGTACAAACACACACACGTCTGTTGTCAAAATGCCCACTGTCCTCCATCAAATAGGCAGCTCCTCCCAAACAGCCACAATGTACCCAGTCATGCTGTCTGCATGAAAACATGTACAATGCGACAACATACATGTGGACACATTGTTAAACTACATCTCCCCTTCACATTGCAGAGGGAGAATCAACACCTCCTGCAGAGCAGCCCGAACCTCTCTTCTCTGATGACGAAGAGGACCACCACAGCTTCGATTCTGACGCTCTCCAACTGCTCGTGGAGAGCCTACGCAGCCCACTTCCAGGAGCTGGGCAGCCCAGCTGCTACGAGGAGACCTAACCCCCTGCATAGACCACACAGCATGCACACCCCCTAACGGACACCCACAGCCCGCTTCATGCTCTCCAATGGACCATGGCTGACATCGCTGGAGCGCTGACTCAGAGAATAGAACTGTCCAGTCAGAGTGGCTCTAGCGATGTCACACGGGAGTTGGGAAACATGCGGAGGTTAATGGAGACCATGGAGTGGGCGAATGCGGAACGAGCGGCTGCCACGACTGCACACCAGCGAGAGGTAGCTGGGTTGCTCAATGACCTCAGGACCATCCTCATGGCATTGCTGCCACAAGGCCTGGCATTGATGCATGCTGCTGCTACCACTCCATCCACATCTCCGCCCCCTGAAGGGTCAGTGCCACACAGTGTGGCAGACCTTCCACCTCCGGGCACTGATGTGACAGAACACCACCACCCACACATGAGGCACATTAAACAGCAGAGGACGAAGATGGAGATGATTCTGCCCTCGTGGTAAGAAGGACGCAGTAGCATGCATCTCCGCCATAGGGCCAGCTTCAGCTTGGTTCTGCCCTCTGCATCATCACCTTCCACTGTCCCCCGATGCACTCTGAGACACTCACCTTGGACCTCGACATGGACTGCCATATGCTGTTTGATCACCAATGACACAGCAATCAGACTGCTGACTGAACTCTTCCTCTTCCTTTGGACTTGTCATTCCCTAAAGGGGTCTGGCTGGCCTTCCACGGGCCAACATCGTCATGTGGGGTTTGCATGGCCCCGTACTGCTCCAGATGCAACACTCCACTGAATGTGCATTAAACATTCATATTTACACAGATGTGTCATGTCTATGGTCTTCCAAGCTTGGAAGTATGGATGAATGCAGGCTCACTGTACTCCTCTTACTGCCATGTGGCTCATGTCGAGAACAGGGGTCACAGGGTGACACATTGCCGAATGTGGTCCGGGTTGCGCTGGCACAACAACAGGGACAAACGCATGAGTTACTTCCTTCTCCAGCCCAGCACGGAACCACATCCAGGGCCGCGGGGTCATTTACAAACCCATACGCTGGACTGGCATATGCCAGGCCAGTCCACTCTGCTTACGCTCACAGGGGGGGACGACAACGCTACATGTCCCAGGTCTTCCCTGTAGTGATCTGCTGCTCACAGGTCTAGTTGTCAGCATGCCACAGCCACTCCCTCAGGGCTGGTTTACACCCACACCACACCCATCCAGCACACGTGTCACAGGACATGTGACCCTGGCAATTAAAAGCACGTGCTGGATGCCATTTTCACTCTCTATCTGGGTGCATCCGTGTGGTGTTAATGTAGGCATGAGGGCCTCGGGCCCTGCAACATCACATTTCCCAGGACTGGAGGTGACATGATGGCATCTGCAACACAATGCCCAATCATACAGGGTCCATGACTTTGAGGCACAGACTTGGTGGCACCGGATACATTGCAGCTGGCACAGGCACACCGCCACAGGACGTTGACTTTGGGTGCACTGAGGTAGGGGCACCTTAAGTGCTGAGCAGGTATTCAGCGTGCGATGATGCCCCTTCCCGGTGGTCCGGACTGCTCAGGATTTGTGTGACCTGCTGGACCACAGTGTGGGCCAGAGCCAGCGGGCACCACGGGCCTACTGCCACGTGGCATCACATCCCGGATAACAGAGTTAGTGGCACATCAAGGGCTGAGCAGGTGTGCAGCCTGCGGTGATGCCAGGTGAACTGATATGTCCTATGCCATGGCGAAATCAAGACCCAGAATCAAATGTGAGACCTGGTGGCCTACGGAGTGGGGCTGCATGATGTGAAGGTTGTCATGTCTGTGGGCCCTGGGCATGGGGCTTGCAGCGGCATGTGGTGGGTCCTCATTGCTACAAGCCAAGGGTGGAAGGTGAGCAGTGAGGCCTGGGTGTGCAGGGGTGGGCATGCACTGCTGGGTGGTGGGAGGGGCTTGGGCACTTCTGCCTGGGTGCGCAGGGGTGGGCATGCACCGCTGGGTGGTGGGAGGGGCTGGGGTGCATCTGCCTGGGTGCGCAGGGGCGGTCAGGCAATGATGTCTTGTGCAATTGTATGTACTTTGCCATTCATGTATCAGGACTCTGTTTCAGATGATGGATCTGTTTCAGATGTGTGACCTGGTAACTGCATTACATACCAGCACATGGTTGGAGACAAACCGGTGGCAGCAGGTGAGCAGTGTGGCCTGGGTGTGCATTGTCAGCACTCTCTCTCCCTGCCCATCTCTTCTGTTATCTGTGTCTCTCTCCCCCTCTCTGTCCGTCTTTCTCTCGCTCCCCCTCTCTGTTTATCTTTCTCTCACTCCCCCTCTCTGTCCGTCTTTCTCTCACTCCCCCTCTCTGTCTGTCTTTCTCTCGCTCCCCTTCTCTGTCCGTCTTTTTCTCTCTCTCCCTCTCCTTTGCTCTCTCGCTCCTTTGCTCTCTCGCTCTGTCCTTTGATGTGCGCAAGACACACCTTCTCATCATGATTTTTGTCTTGCAGGCTGTGACCTACGGATGGTCCCGAGGCGAGCCGCCGTGTGTCTTCATTTCTGTTCTGTGTTTCTTTGAATACATTTTCATTTGTTACATCGTAGGTGAATGTGTGATGCTCATTTTTGTGATGACACATGCATGTCACCAAATGTGATTGTGCGACATCAGGCGGATTATTTGGTACATGATTCCATGTAGTTGATGTTGCATGTTGTGAGAAAGACCATCTTTCTTGCATGGTATGCCCCCATTTTTTGCTGAATTGCTGATGTTCTTTGACTGAGTGTGCCCTGGGCTCCTGCCAATCAGGTACCCAGGGCCTTAGTTCCTTCCCTAAAACTGTGTTGAAGCCTAAACCCAATTGGCATCTCTGGCCACATGTCAGCCCCTGGTAAATGGTACACTAGGTACCCAGGGTCTTGTGACCAGAGAAGGCCCCTAAGGGCTGCAGCACTTATTGTGCCACCCTTAGAGGCCCTGTACCCTGACACACACACACTGCCCTTGCAGGCTGAGTGTCTGCATGCAGAACCAAACAGAGAGCCGACATGGCACACATCCCTGTGTGCCATGCCCACAACACACACTGCCCTAGCATACACCATCCACCCCTCTAGCTGGGTACCCTATGCCAATGGTGTGGGTACAGGTGCATGAGCCCTGTGCCCCTACAGTACCCAGGTCCTTTCCTGGGCACTGTAAGTGCAGTGCTGCCATTTAAGAGTATATGGTGCTGGGAGATCGTCAACACGAACTCCACAGCACCATGATGGCCACACTGAAGACTGAGAAGTTTGGTATCAAACTTCTCAGCACATTAAACCTGCACTGATGCCAGTGTGGGATTTAATGTACAATGCACAACAGAGGGAATTTTAGAGATGCCCCCTGAACCTAACCTACAATCCATGTCTTGTCTGAGGGGCTGCCTAGGTTGCCACACAGCAGACATGTTGCTGGACCCCTGGGTAGAGAGCCATCCACTCTCCTGGGCCTGCAACAATGCATATCCTGGGCGAGGTGCTAGGTCTCCTCCCCCAGGATGGGCAGGGGAAGCTTCAAAGGCATGCCGCCTTTGTGAGCTTTTCCAGGCCAATTGCTGTACTCAGCAACTGCCCCCTACCTGTTCTGACCCCCACTCTGGCGGGAAGACTGGCCCGAAACCCCAAGGAAGGAAAGGGGGTGTGCCAGCCTCTGCCAACCCCAACCCTCAGGTGGGGGAGGCGAGTTGAAGCACATCTCCGGGCTCTCGCCATCTTGAAGATGGGAAGCCCTGCCCAATCAGGACTAGGCTACTGCCCCCCTCCCACAGGAGAGTGGCAGGATAGGGGGTGTACCCACCCCAGGGAGGAGACCCATTGGTCCCTGCCCTTTACCTACCTGTAACGCCCCTAAATTTAGTATTTAGGGGCACCCTGAACCTTCCTTCCTCAGATCCAGATTCAGAAACAAGAAAGAAGAACAAGGAACAAGAATACCTGCCGTGCAGCTGCTAACAAGAGGAAGACACAAACTGATTTGGCCCCAGCCCTACCGGCCTGTCGACCCTCGAACCTGCTTCTGCTAAAACCCCAGAGGATCTGACTGCCTTGTGACTCTAACTACCTGGGACTCCCACGAGCAGTGGTACTGCTCAAAGCAAGTAACTGACCCCTGGCATCAGCCAGGAACCGCGAACCCTGCACACTCCAGCACAGGCCAAGCCTGGCCTATGCTGGAGTGAACAAACACCACAAGGACATCCCCCTGGCAACTGTGACCCTAAATCCAGCACCCAAGGACCCACCTCGATGCTCCTGATGAAGCCTGCAGCCTCATAACCAGGGACCCCTCCAGCAGAGGGTAAGATTTCCCGACACCAAAAAGCACCCCCTGCACCCGACGCCCTGCGGCCCCCTGTGCCCAACTCCTGGGTGCCTACCTATCCTCCAACTACCCAACTTACCTCTCGAAGTGGTGGTCGCACCTGAAGAATCTTCGTCCCCGAGCTTGCAGCCTTTGGTCGTCCTTGAGCTTCCCCATTGAAATCCATTGAGCGCCCGACGGCTCAAAAGCACCCTGCACCCAGCCTCCAGAGTGCCCCTGGCAGTGCAACCTCTACTCTAATCTACTTCCCCACTTACCCTGAGTAAGTGACCAGGAGCCCAGCTCCCACAGTCGCGTGGCCTGCTAGCCAGCAGCCACCAACCAAGGGCCCCCTGCCTCCCGTAGGATAACATTGGGCCTAACTCCCTCTGCACCCGGCTGCCCCTGTGCTGCTGAGGGTGTAACAACTGTACTTACCTGACCCTGGGAGACCTCTGAGTCTATGCACAGAAACTTAACTCTGCCAGTCGAGTACTTACCCAAAAGCCGATAACTCACTTTTCTTCCATAGGGTAACATTGACTGGTTTCACTTGGAAATTCTTCTAAGTGTCGAGTTTTGAAACTTTAAAAGAATCATCTAAAATCAGCCGAATTACGAAAACGAATTTACTCACCTGTTATCAGGAGAGATCCCAGTGCTGGGTCTTGGTGCCCAGCACTGACCCTGAAAAGTAATTACAACCGTACTTACCTATAACTTGATTTTCCTTCCATAGGATAACATTGCCTGGTTTTCTTTTCACCAGAAATTCTTCTGTGTCGATTTTGCAAACTTACAAATATTCGTTAAAAATCGCCTGTATAGCAAAAACACATTCTTTCAACTGCTTACAGGAGGTGCCCTAGTGCTGGATCCAGGATTCAACACTGAGTTAGAAAAAGTAACAATAACCCCACATACCTGCTAAGTGAATTTCCTCCCATAGGATAACATTGGTGATTCTATGTGAAAAAGTTTCAAAGTGTTAACTTTTAAAATACAATAACATTCCTTAAAAATCATAACTGTAACCAAAACGTTTTTACTCAATGGTTAAACAGGAGATGTCCCAGGACTGAATCTAGGATCTAGTCCTGTGGTAAAAAAAAGTAATCCAAAAAGTAATCTATTGCATTTAACTAGAAATTCCCATTGAGCTCAATGTATAATTGTGTTTGAAATTGTGTTGCCTATTACAACAACTGTATCTATCGCTTTCAAAAGTCTATTGCCTATTGAAAGTATTTATCTAAAGCATCTCATTCTGAGAAAGTATATTTTGATACCTATTGTTGGTTCTAAAATAAAACAGCATATATTTTTATATACAAACCATTGGCCTAGAGTTCAGTTCTTGAGAGTATGAGACCATTTGCTGACTGAGTGTGTACAACAAATGCTTTACACTGTCCTCTGATACTGCCTTACTGCCTTACTGCTCGACCAAGCTACCACTTTAGAGAGTAAGGTTATATCTAACTTTAGACTCTGCCAAACCTCTGGGGCCTGTGGACTCTGTGCACACTGTACCTATTTGGGAACATTATATACAGAGCCACTTTCTTACACATGTCTTTGGCCAGGAGGAGTGCCCAGGGAGGGGGGGGGGGTCCTGGGGGTGGTGGTGGTAGGTTGTGTGGCCCTGTTGGGGCTCCGAGCTGCATGATCAGTGGTTCCATGGCATCTGTTGCCCTTCAGGTGTGGCTCTGGGCTGGGCTCCATTCTGTGGTGCAGGCTGTGGTCCGACTTTGCACTAGGTCAGAGCAGGTGTTCATTTTCTTCAGCTAATGCGCCTTATCACCTGTTTTGTGATCTTATCGCCAATCTGGCTGGTCCCTGAGAATGTTGCGGAGTGGTGTTTTTGCGGCTTTTTGCACGGGATCGCCTACTCTGCATCTCATTAGTGATAGTTGCGGGGGTCATCTGTGGCGATGTTTTTTGCGGCTGCTATCACAGGTAAACTGGTGCTATGAGCTGTTAGCACCAGCTTGTGAATGGGGCGATAAATATATCTCGACTTTGGCTGCGATAAAGTGCCGTTAACTTGGCGATACCTCCTTGAGAATATGCCCCATGGTGTCCGATTTAAGACACACAGATGCGTATACGTGCAACAGACTCAAACAACAGTGTGAAATGCATGCAAAAGGCAAGCTTGTGTGTGCCTGTCTGCACCCATCTGCACCTGTGCTGCACTTAGCAACAGGTCCTCAGCTCCCACTCCTAAATACTTACATTGCAAAGGAATTGCACCAACTTATTATCAAAGGTAGGTCCTGCCACAGTTACAATATCTCCCCTCTCATCCTGGAAGGCCCCATTCCTTGCAAAGCTTGCTGCTATTCTTCACTGGCCTGTAATCTGCTTGAACAGCCCACCTTGAATATTAATATACCTAGGGAACAAATAACCCCTAATGCTTTTCTAATCATCAATGTTTTATCACCTGATGTGTTATTTTTAACTGAAACCTGGTTATGTGACTCGTGTAATCCAGATAAAGCCTCTGCTATTTTTTCAGGATAATCCATCCAGCAGTTTAGCTGTCCGGGTAAACATGGGGTGGTCTGGCAATCATCTTCAGCTGCTACATGACTGCGTTGTTTTTAACAATCCCATTCCCATGGTCGGAGAATTATTGTTGTTTTACTTCTAAATTAGACCTTCTTTTCAAGAGCTTTACTTCTCAATATATTGGTGATTATTGGTACACTATAGCATCATCTATTATATACTAAGTACCATTGTACTAAATATTTACAGTTTTCACATCTATATGTCCAGGGTATGTGTTTGTCAAAAGGCCCTGATAACTATCCATATCTTTTCAACTACACTGTACTGGGTCACTGTGATCCCCTTGGGATTATGCTTATATTTGGAACCCTCTGTCCTCCAAACAATGGCCATCAATTCAAGCTTGGGCCTATGACAGAAATCTCACCAAATCCAACCTCTAAATGCACATTTAGTAAAATGGTACCAAAGGTGCCCAGACCCTCTAGAATAAATGTTACTAGTGGGCCTACAGTGCTGATTGTGCTACCCACTTTAGTAGCCATTTAAACATGTCTCAGGTTTGTGTCCTGTGTGTGAAGTTTTAAATTGACATTTTGAGCTGGCAAAATAAACCACTTGAAAGGTCCAAACCTTCATTTTAATGCATGTAAGTCACACCTAGCATAGTCCCTAGATAGTTTAGAGGGCAGGCTGCAGTGTATTAAAAAAGTAGGGCATCTATATTTTAGTTTTACTTATCTTGGTAGTGAAAGCATCTTAAATTAGTTTTTCACTACTGCCTGACCTACCTCTCCCATAGGAAAACAATGGAGTTACCTTATTACATTTAATAAGCTGTAATTTTCAAATGGGAACAGGTAGCTAGTTTATGTTTGGTGTCTCTGAAATTGTGATGAAAAATCCTCTCTTATGGTGACGGGTTTTAATTTGCAATTTTGAAAGTGACACTTTTAGAAAGTTAGCATTTCCCCCCCTTTTCCAGATAGTGCCTGTAGCATGTCTCTGAGTCATATGACTGGGTGTAGCTGATATTTGGGATTTGTGTTTTCCTCCTAGGCAGCCAAAAACAATAGAGTACTATCTTGGATAGGCCATTAGTGGCAGGATGGGAGGGTGGAGTTGGGTACAGTCCTACCTACACTTGAATAGTCTGTGTTCTGCCTCCAAACAAAGAGCTGCATACCCTCTGTAGTAAGTCTGGGGCCAGGGAAGGCAGAAAGCCTGTTGATTACAAAGGGAAACTGCTAGAAGCTTCCCCACCACTTCAAAGGAAGGCCCAGGTATAATTATTGGAGTCCAGGTACCCACTCTTCAGTACACTTCTGGACCAGTGGATACTCTGGAAGAAAGAAGGACTGCTGTGCTGCTGAAAGGACTACCACTCTGCTGGGCTGCTGTGCTGAAGGACTGCTGCACTGCTGTGCTGACCTGATGCCTGCTGCCCTCTTGCCTGGGTGAGAAAGACTGGACCTGTGTGACTCCAAGGGCTAGTTGGCTGGCCTCCTGACTAGAACATCAGGAGCAGAAGGCTCTAACAACCTTGAACCCAGCACATGCACTTTGCCATCTCTGAGTCCTGCCCTGTCAACAGGTGCCACCC
The DNA here is from genome assembly GCF_964204655.1 of Triturus cristatus. Lineage (NCBI taxonomy): Eukaryota > Metazoa > Chordata > Amphibia > Caudata > Salamandridae > Triturus > Triturus cristatus. The sequence continues at coordinate 214,115,771 of NC_140585.1, read as the reverse complement.
CAGTCCTGGACCCTTAGAAGAGGGCCTGAAGCTGCTCTGCCTGCCCAACTGTGAATCCAGCAGAACTGATACATCTTCTATGCCTTGCTGGGCAACCCTGAGCAGAACTGACACATTTCATCTGCTGCAAGGGTTCCCCCCGACGCCAGGACTCCCCATCGGCTGTGCAGAGCACATTAGAACCACTGTCTATGCAAAGCTTTCACAACGCAGGCCCTCACATCGCAAATCTCTCATTGTTGGCAGCTTTGACGACGATACAGGTTCCTCATTGCAGCCTCACAGCTCGTTGGAACTGACACACCACTTTGACTGTGTGATAATTGCTCGATGTTGGACTTGGCATCGCAACCAATTGTCAATTATGAGACAGGACCTCGCATTGCAGGTCCTCAGCACCTTGAAAGTGATGCATCGACTCAGCTGTGTGATGAATCCTCATCATGGGACCTCGCAAATCTCTCCAACCAGGATTTAAGGTACTCTGGTTTAGTGGGCCTAACTGGGGCCCTCTAGCTGTCGAAGCAAAGAAACCTGGCCTAATGCACCCTAAAATCTTACTCTATAACTTTTTCTAATTCAATGGGGTATATTCACATTTAAGGTACTCTGGTTCAGCTGGCCTAACTGGGTCCCTGTAGCTGTCCCATGCTCTGTCACTGTCAGCCTGAACTTGTGACTTTGTCCCAATTGGCACGACCAGATATACACAGTTAGTGCTTTGTGCTTTTTGCGGCTCCTTTCACTGAAATCTTTACAATTGCATGTCTACGGTTCTACCGATTGACTCTTCGTTGTTTTGTCTTGTTTTAGTTACTGTTTTATTTACTGTTGCACAAACACTTTCCACATTACCTCTAAGTTAAGCCTGACTTCTCTGTGCCAAGGTACCAGGGGGTTGAGCATAGGTTAATTTTTGGTTTGATTGTGACTTGTGACTTCACCCTGACAAGGATAGTGGTTGCTGCTTGAGCAGGGTTTGCCTGAACACTAATTTGTTCCAGTGTAGTGCAAACAATTTACTTTGGGAAGCAAAGAAATCCGGCCTTATGCACCCTAAATTCTTACTCTATAACTTTTTCTAAACCAATAGAGTTTACCTCGCAAAAAAGCTCACGCTATCTGGAGGGTGCCGATTTTCCAGGAGCCATGCAGACCTTCTATTGAAACCGGCTCGCTTTTGTAAGAAAAGAACTTATGATAGAGCATTCTCCGGGGCAGCTCCAAGAATCTGGAACGCTATCCCCCCTAACATTAGAAGAATTCCTTCCATCACGGCATTCAAAAAGGAAGCAAAAGCATTCTATATGAGGAAATTTCTCCCATAAGTACATCTTGGTCACAGTCTACAAACCTATCATGACTTTTCCATGTGCCCGCTAGCTGCTCTCTAACCTTATATGGGCCTGTATATACATGTTCAAATTGTAGTCTTTTACTTTTACTTTGAACTACTCATGGTAATTCAATATGTGTATATATTATCTTTTGCTGCCTAATGCTCTGTTCTAAACTTGGTAGGCATCTAATGACTTGTAATGTATTCGGTTATGTTTCACCGAAATTCAGTTGTAAAGCGCTCTGATACCCTACGCAGGGTCATGTCCGCGCTATAGAAAACACTAAATAAATAAATAAAATAAATAAATAAATATTCACAAATAAAGGGCACATAGACATGTAACTATGAAACTGCTTAGTGTAACTTTATTTTCTCTCATGCGATTAGCCTGTGACTCGATATGTGTTAATTAAAATACAACCTTACCTGTAGCTATTGTTATAAAACAACATGTATTCTCTCAGGAATTATAAACTGACATGAAATACTTTTTAGACGAATTTGAAAAGGTCTGGAATGTTTGTTGAAAAAATGGTGCTGTTAGAAAATATCTGCATCTTGATGGGGGTTATGGGGTGACACAGTGTCATAGATTAAAAACTATTGTTTCTGGTTCCTGAAAAAACAAGCATTATATGCGAGATGCCAGAAGCGTGGTCACCAAAAATAATTTACATATTATTTCATGATTTTTCCCAGATAAAAGCATATTTCTCTCTTCAGGGCTACCTTGCTAAATGAATTCCATAAACACTGAAAAAATTGGGAAACGTTTTAGGTCTGGATAGAGACAACTTCAGCTGTTGCCCGGGCCTCGTTTAATAGCACAAATGTGCATAAAGAGTCCATGTTGTGAAGCAGCTTATTTCTTACATTGCCTTAGAAAATGAAATTTCATCTGTGAACTTGTGCACACACTTGCATGCATGACAATGTTGGATTAGTTTCTCTGAAACTACTTTGTTTAGTCATCCAGCTTTGCACAACCTTATCATGACGCCTTGGACATCACGTACTAGGACTCTCTACCGTCTGGGTACAAAAGTTATTCTATCTTCATCCACAAGGCAACAACACTATCTACATACCCACAAAATCACTAATCTAACAAGCACATCTCAAGACCGCTTTTATTTATAAATATTAGGCATCTTGATAGATTGATTAAGGAGGTACTTACTCCAACACTGAGGGTCGGTGAATGCAGCAAATTCACCACGCACCGGTATGACATTCCGTGATGGGTGTCCAACTCGTGACTATGAGGAAATATGAATTTTGTGATCAGCTATGTCCCCTATCGTAGACCCCAACGGCTCTATGTGCATGCTATACGTACATGTATGTTCCCTCCAATTCCAGTTTTGAAGACGCAAATATATGTGCGTCCACCGTCAACATGTCCTCTTTCAGATCCGCCAAGAATGGGTCAGATATTTCATTCCTAAGTATGAAAGGCCACCGACTTTATATGGTTCACTTTCCACATTTTACAGATTCAGGCGAGTAGGCCCTGAATTCTGTCATCAAGCCTTTTCCTGCCTTCTGCCTCTGAAAGCTCCAGTCTGAGCCTGCATCTGTATCCATAAACTTTGTCCTCCTTCCTGCGCGGCTAACGGTGCCTGATCCAGCATATTGCCTGCCAAAAACTGTATTTCACCTTCAAGATTATCTGCTCCGCTCCTCATCCGATGCATTCCTGTCTAGCAGTTTAGGTAAACATTCCTCCAGCTACCGTGCAAAGGGCCAGGCCTTGCTGTCCTCATGCAAGTAATTCATAGGCCCCGTTACCATGGAATATTCCTACCCCCTCGCATCTCATGTAGACACTTAGACGCCTGTACACGCACTAACAGGCAGTATAGAATAGATTCTATCCTAGAGACCTTTCCTTTTGGATAACACAGTTCTTTAAACATAGGATATTAGATATGATTTGGGATTAGGTTGACATGACCCCCAGACTTCTGTCTCCACATGTAGAGCTAAATGTCAAGTCCCCTTCACCCTCTAGTTACACGTCAATCACACGTCATGCGGCTGCGCGCGCATCTCTGCCAAATATTTCTGCTGACATTGCAGGATTCTTTTATGGATCCACCCATCATGTATAATGACGTTTAATAAATTACGCCCATATGACCGCCTTTATTAGTTACGTATGCACATTTTATCTGTATTATCAGCTGTTACGCCTCTTGCATCTGTTTCACTGTAAATGCATTTTCCTATAAAACCGATTATCTGTCAATAATGTATGCCCTTCCTTCCTGAACTTTCGTGGTGATGGAATAGAAGCCTGCAATTCGAATTGCATTCCTTTGTATAGGAATAAAGCCTTTTTAAACCTCTAATACCACGGATTCTGCCTCTTATATTTACTGAGTTATTCTTACTAGACTTTACCGCATAAAAAATAGTACCGGTAATGAAATATTTACCACATAAATTGGCGCCCGAATAGGGACACTTTCTCATCTCACGCGCCGGAGGTGCGTTGCAGGCCCGGTCTCCTGCCACAGCTGAACGGACAAAAACGCGTACCTGCAGAATTTCCTGTATCTCCCTCCGGCCAAGCGGGGGCGACTGAGGCTGCGATCAACACCCAGACGAGGCGGTGAGAAGTGCGAAGTATCCCGACCAGAGCCTAGCTGAGAGAGCAAGATCCGAGGTATACAGAGGCCCACCAGGTTCCGAAGTTCCGAGTCCAATCAAGTCGAGTCCAGTCCGGTCCAGTTTCAGTTCCGTTCCGAGGCCTTCCGTTCCGAGCTACCCGGTGAGTACCATTACCGGGGAGGCATTTAACGTGCACATAGTCTGTGCCGGTCAAGACGGGTTTGGGTACACAAATCCGGTCTGCACTGTTTCAGCAGTGTATCTGTACTGTTTAGCAGTATATATAGTATGTCTTGCATATAAATAAGTATTATTTAGTGTCAGTATTATGTCAGTAACTAGTTTTCTATTAGTTATCATTGTTCGTTAAAACTGTTAAATGTTAAATGTTTTAATACGTTCTATACATTGTGGTGTGAATGACTGTTCATTATTGTGTTTATTGTATAAAGTGTGTTCTAGTAATAAGGTCTAAAAATGCCGCTCTTTTCGAAACTAAGACAGATCAAAACCAGAAAAGGGGTACTCGAAGAAGCTGTTCCCATTCCACCTAGGGACACTCCAGGATACTTTATGTATCATAAGCATGGCCTAGATGCCGTATTATTTCTTGATTTATGGGTGGACTACACCAAAGAATTACCAGAGAGTCAGAGATGGCCCGCAGCGGGGACCTGGGATGCAGATTGCATCATGAGAGTAGAAGAAGAATTATGGAAAAAGAAAGCCAGACAGTCACAGAAAGATGCCATTGAATTATGGCGTAAAGAATCATATAGACGTACAGAAAAAGCACTCAGACAGGAAGAGAAAGGTAGAGAGAATTCAAATAAAACCCGAGAAAATCTATTACTTGAGGAAGGTACCCGAGTAAACTCAGAACAAGTAGATAGACAAAGAAACACTCTTATGAATGGTATGTATCCTCTTCTGGCCGAAGGGTTACCTAAGGCTATCCCGGAAATACCAAAAGACTTAACTTCTCCATTACTCCCGATAAAAGCACATCCCAAAACACATCCCAAAACAGCAAAGGACGTTTTCCTTTCCTCCTATTTAGATGACGTAGCTCCCGAGTATGCTAATGCCATGCCACCCACACCGCTTGCCGATGGTGTTCAACACCAAGAGCATCCGCCTGTATCCCCGCAACTACAAACTCGTACACAAGTTCCCACAGGTCCGTCCGTTTCTACAGTCTTTCCCGCATCCACAATCTCTATCCTACGTCCAACGAATCCTTTCGTGCCTAGCGCCTCAGATGGTGCTACAGGAGGTACGACAGACATGTTTGCCACCCCGCCGAGAAATAAACAGACCCTTAGAGATTTAGCACTCCAACGTACACCCCAATTAGCGACATCCGACATGTTTAAAGAACAGCTCGTGGATTGTAGATACGATCCAGTGCCAGGTAGACAGGACAAATTGCTCATATCATCACTACGTATACGACGAGCTACATTATATTTAATGACGATACCAGGAATGGTTGAACACCTAGACAATATATATCGCTTTGTCCAAACAGGGCGAGGTTCAGAAAGTATTAACGAAGCTATGGAATACCAGAAAGTGGATGTACAAAGACAACTACTACGTTTTTTCATAAATTGTGTAATTAGGAATCAAGACAGGCCCGGGGCAGATCATGATACCATGCAAAAACTTGTCAAATGGGGTCAGAACATATCAGAAGAGAAACATGATAGACAGGCGTGTATAATCGCCATGTGTCGAAAAATCCGCAAGGAAGTAGAACGAATACATAAAGAAAGACGAGAAACAGACAGAGTAGAATCAGAAGAAGAGGAGGAGCAAGATTCAGAACAATTGTAGACGATAGCTTACGTAGGTAGAGGAAGACCCCATAATAATACTAGAGGCTTTAATGATCAGATACGTCCAATACGTCCAGAATATAATAGACATTTTCCAAATCCTATGTTAAATACAAAATCCCCCGAGCACCTATTCCAAGCCGCTGATAAATTACTCCGAGATCGAAGGGGGTACCATATGCTCGATTCCATGGACGAACAAGAATTAGCTAGGTCAGCAGTACAATGGGCTGACAGTCCCAGCGACTACAATGATGATGTACTTGCACACACGTTTCTGAATCTTGACCCATACGAACAGCGTTTAGCTAGTATATACATGATTCAACACCTCCTTATATTATATAAAAGCCAACACTCCGATCCAGGACCCTTACCTGACATATTGACAGAACTACTCACGAATATATGGAGAGGGTCAGGTACTGATTTGATTAAAGAGATTCTAGAATTCCGAAACCAATATTTAACTTTCGTATGCCCAGAACACGTTCCAGTCCCCATTATGGGAAGAAAATTGTATCACATAGATAGACAGAACCCGTTACGCGAAGTACACCCAATCAGAGGTGACGGTAATAACTTTACACGCGTGTTTGTGTACACGCCTATAACTAAACTGGAATTATTAGAAATGAAGAAAGTAGTACCCAGCCATGACAAGGATCCAGCAGGTTTCCACCGTGAAATAAAAGACATGTTACTCATGGGAGAGTATACCTACCCCGACATTATGAAAATTTTAAAAGTCCTATTACCCGCCGGTGTTTACGAGAAACTCAAAGAAAAGGAATGGGAGGTGGGAGACCAAAAGATAGATTGGACAGCATTAGAAAACGAAGAAAGGGCCCGAGCTGCAGGAGCAGGACTTGGGGAAAAGACTACAGCACTAGCAGGACTACTAGTGCAGGTACTGCCACGTTTATTAACTACGAAAAAGGAAGACTGGGGTGCGATATCAGCCTGTAAACAAAAGCCAGATGAAGACACTAGTGATTTCTATTCCCGATTTGAAAAATGTTTTGGTATAAATAGTGGCATAAAAGCCAGTAGTGAGTCATACCCACATCTGTTTGTGACAAAATTAGTTGAAAATTCTCTGCTACAAGTCAAGAATAGAGTATTGAAATTCGAAAGTACCTGGCAAGGTAATACCCCATCACAGATGTTACAATATCACCACAATAGAATTAGAGAAGAACAAGAACACGAACAAAGACGTATGAAAGATACGAAAATGAAAATGCTTGTTGCCCAGTCAGTTCCAGCCGATGGTCATCAAAAGGGTGATTCCGCAGGTCCTACGAAAGGGACATGCAACTATTGTAAACAACCAGGTCATTATATACACGATTGTCCAGTCCTGAAACATAATATTGCTACAGGTAGAACCCAGGAGAGACCACGTCCACCTAGACAGGATCAGAATCAACAACAAATCCCTCAGCATACACAACCTAGGTTAGCTCCGCAACAACTAGCTCCGCAACAGGGAGCTCCACAACAGACCGTAGCACCACCACAAGCGCAGCCTATTGCTACAACACAAGCAACAACACAACAGATGTATCAGTATGCACAAGCAGATTATCCCGATTATCAGCGATATACATGAAATAGCCTAGAGAGGGAAGTTGGCTTACCCCTTATTGAGGTTCCTGTAGACCAAGAGGGACCTTATGTACATAGTGAACTATTAGGGGAAGACAGAAAGTTTTTACTTGATACAGGGGCAAGCAGAACAACTATAAGACGCAGTGAAGTTCCAGGGGCACCCCTCTCAGGCTCACAAAATATTTCCCTTGGATTCTCAGGAAAACCTATAATAAATGACGTAACACAACCTCTTCCACTTACGATCGGTCCATTGACACGTACTACAGATTTATTGCTTACCAAATCCTGTCCAGAAAACTTGTTAGGTATAAAAACATTGAAAGCCCTAGGAGCCATAATATGTTGTTCTCCGGAAGGAGTACGACTATTTCTACGTGACTTCAAAGGTCACTACGTGTCCAGAGACATGGATCACCGACTGCAGAATTTACCTACACATTTATGGGCACAAGGCCCCACTGATGTTGGTTGCATGAATATTACACCATATCGTGTCACACTAAAAACAGGAGTAATACTACCACGAATGCGACAATACAAGTTACCACCCGATGCTGTTGTGGCTTTGCTGCAAATCATTGACGAGCTCATTGCACAAAGAGTGGTTGTCGAAACCGACTCCAATGTATGTAATTCCCCGATAATTCCGATTCTTAAAAGAACGGATCCAAAAGCACCATCAGTATATCGATTAGTTATTGATCTGCGCGAATTAAATAAATGTATTGTACCACAATACCCTGTGGTCCCAGATATCTCGTCATTACTAACAGCTATTGACTCAGAAGCAACGTTCTTCACTGTAATTGATCTCAAGAATGCTTTCTTTAGCGTCCCAATAGATCCGGAAAGTCAATATCTGTTTGGATTCAGTTTAAATGGACGAAGCTTTAAATTCACACGCGCACCTCAAGGATTTACAGAAAGCCCTAGCATCTATAGCCAAGCACTGAAACGAGAACTTGACAGTATCCACATGCCAGTTAACACTGCCTTGCTTCAATATGTCGATGATCTGCTGATCACCGCCCGAAGCGAACCTGAATGTGAAAAAGCATCACTGACGGTTTTAAAATTTCTGGCCGACAAGGGGCACAAGGTGTCCCCTTCTAAGCTGCAATTCTGTGTCCAGCGAGTTGTTTACCTTGGGCACTCGCTGTCCAAGGAGAGAAGGCAGCTTACACCCGACCGTATCCAGTTAATCGCTAACATGCCACCACCCAAGACACAAAAAGAGGTGCGGGCTTTTATAGGCCTCACTTCATACTGTAGGCAGTGGATCCCTCAATATGCATTTCTAGCAAAACCACTCATCCAGTTGACAACACAGGAGGCAGCCACATCGACTGTCCTCCCTTGGACTCAAGAACATACACACACCTTTGAAAGCTTAAAGAAAGCTTTATGCCAAGCACCTGTTTTAGCAACACCATGTTACAGTAAACAGTTTACACTCTTTGTTACAGAACGCGAAGGTACTGCCTTGTCAGTACTCACTCAGGAACAAGCAGGATCACACAAACCATGTGCTTATTTCTCTAGTACATTAGATCCAGTAGCTCAGGCTCTTCCTGCGTGCCTGAAATCGGTGGCAGCAACAGCTTTAGCTATCAGACAAAGCGATGCCATAGTGTTAGGACACCAATTGACAGTACAAGTACCACACGCTGTAGAGGTTCTCTTGAACCGCACACAAACACAACACTTGACTATAGCGAGACTCACTGGTTACGAACTGACATTGTTTCAGCCACATATAGAAATCAGACGTTGTAATACGTTAAACCCTGCCACACTGTTACCAGTGGGCGGAACAGATCCATTGGCACATGATTGTGTCGAAGTCATTACTATCACGACGAAACCCAGACAAGACTTGACAGATATCCCTTTGTCAGATCCAGACTTGACATTGTATGTAGATGGGTCATGTATGAGAACAAGTACAGGAGAGTTAGTGGCCGCTTACGCAGTCACAACAGACACTGAAGTCATTGAAACAAATTGTATTAACACTTTGTCAGCTCAAGCAGCAGAGCTCATCGCTCTGACACAAGCCTGTATTCAAGCCAAGAATCAGAAAGTCAACATATACACAGATTCACGTTATGCATTCGGAGTCGTCCATGACTTCGGCATACTATGGCGAGAGAGAGGTTATTTAACTTCTCACGGTGCCCACATCCAACACGGACCCCTCATTCAAGCCCTATTAGACGCGATTCATCTACCTACTGCAATATCGATTATGAAATGCAAAGCCCACACAAAAGTTACCGATATCATTTCTCAGGGTAATGACCTAGCTGACAGAACAGCTAAACAGACTGCTCAGAATCAGACTCACACAACTGACATGACAAAGACAATAGTTCCGACACCAACACATTGCATGACAGTTAAGGATCCCGCCCTTGATGTAATTGACATACAGACACATGCTACACCAGAAGAAATAAAGAAATGGACTGAATTAGGAGGGATCCAAACGGATCAAGGATGGATGACGAAGGAAAAATCTATATGGTTTCTTCCCGACTCCATGGTTCAAGTCATCATTAATACAATACATAGTCCAGCGCACCTAGGAGAGAAAGCTATGCTAGACAGCCTTCAACACATTTGGTTCAACAAACACTTGCGAGCAGCAGCTAAACAAAAAGTTCGTACCTGTATGATATGTTGTCAGTTTAATCCAGGTAAAAGCATCCCCGTAGAGCAGGGTGGATTTCAACCTCCCGATCATGCTTTTGAAGTCCTCCAGATGGATTATATCCAGATGGAACGATGTCGAGGATTCAAATATGTTCTCGTAGTTGTCTGTGCTCTTTCCCGTTGGACAGAAGCCTACCCGGTTTCAGATTACACCGCCCCGACTACTGCCAAACAGTTAGTTCGAGAATTCTTCCCACGGTACGGTTTACCACGTGTTGTCTACTCAGATAACGGCCAGCCGTTCTCATCCGAACTAATGAAACACGTTTCCCTTTTGTTAGGCTACCAATGGAAATTCCACTGTGTCCGACATCCCGAGGCAGCAGGTCTCGTGGAACGCCATAATCAAACTCTGAAAATTAGATTGTCCAAAATATGTAGGGAAAAAGGTGTCGATTGGATAGTAGCCTTACCAGTTGCGCTCTTTTACATGAGAATGGTAGCACATTCTCGAACAGGGCTATCCCCGTACGAGGTGATCTTCGGTAGACCACAAAATATGTGGGGGACGCCTGTACCTCGCAAAATCACTGATGTTGACTGTAATATGCTGACAGATTACCTAGCTTCCTTGATGTCTGCACTACAATCTTGTCGTTCACAGGTAGCCGCAGCTTTTCCCGATAATACTGAGGTGAAGCCCCATGACGTGGTTCCTGGTGACCTGGTTCTGGTCCAGAATTTCGACCGGAAGACCCAACTGGAGCCTAGGTGGAAGTCGCCGAAGCTAGTTCTACTAACTACAAGGACAGCCGTGAAGATTGAGGGTCGTAAAGGGTGGTTGCACTCGAGTCATATCAAGAAATTTTATGGACTACCATCCAGTGTGAATACTCAACCTTGTATTCCCTCACAGACAGACTCAAAGCTCCCCTTGGTTGAGCAGTCAAAACCAGAACTTTACAAACTAAAATTGAGGTCTAGCAAGTCAGACAATTTGATTGTTTAAGTCCTCTCCAAGGTGAATCGGTTGAATTTGTCTCTGACATGTATCCTCTAGACCGGAATAGAGAAAGAAATCAGCAGATGCAGCTTAAAAAGCATGCGTATTGTAAATCACTTCGTAGTCACTGCACAGTAACACTATTAATTTTGTTTTTTCTAAGTCTTCTGATCATTATTTTCAGCATACTATTGCATATGTATTACCCTATTCTTAAGCGTGCTTACAATGTAACTACAGAACATTCTTTTAGCGAATTACCTTCGCATGAGTTGTCCTATAGATTTGCGCTGCGCAACAACACATTCATTAGTATGTTACATCATTCCCATCAGACCAGCAATGCCACAAATTGTTGGATATGTGGTCGACTCCCTCCCTATCAAAACTATAAGGGAGTTTTGCCCCTCTTTCCATATCCGTTCACACACAATGGCTCCTGTGGAGCATGGTTTAGTTTGATTAATTCCTTAGATTCAAATTCCGCAGTTTATCAAGACAACTGGGTATGGGGAAACCTGAACCTAGTTTTGCTTAAAGTCTGCTACCCTAACAAGGAGGGACTCCCCAAAAGAACAGGAACTGATCTAGAAAATGAAGTATATGGATTAGGTAATTTTACACTTAACCTCATGATCCTGAACGTTGAATCTGAAGCTACACCAATCTTGCCCGCCATGTCAGTATTCCCAGTAAAAGGGGAATTTTGTGTACAAAAGAATGGTTCCATACACATGGGCCATAGTAAATGCAACACTGTAATAAAATTCAGGGATCAAGGCAAGTCTACATTTAGAGCTTCCCGTCATTCCTACTTCATATGTGGCCAGACCGCATATATATGTCTACCTTTAGATTGGGATGGTACCTGTTACATAGCATTCCTTCTACCACCTGTTTTCCTAGCTCCTCCTGATTATCACAGAAATACCCATTTAGTACACAATAGACAACAGAGAGATCTTCCAATTGTCGATTACACTGAAACAGCATGGGAAAAATACACAGATTTCAATAAAGGTTTCTTTCCCTATATAGGTACAGTCACTAATAGTAAGCTGATACGTAGGTTAACCAGAACCCTTGAAGCAGTAGTGAACGAAACTATTTCCGCCTTAGGCAATTTAACAGAAGAGCAGTCTGCTATGCGGATTGTTGTGCTTCAAAATCGTCTTGTCCTTGACGTCATCCTGGCCGATAGGGGCGGAGCTTGTAGGGTCATCGGATCAAGTTGCTGCATTTTCATACCAGAAAATTCGCCGTCAGTATATAAAGCCATAACCCGCCTTCATAAGATTATAAGCCAGATACACCAGAATCCAGGCACCTGGACTTGGTCCGGTTGGTTCTGGGGCGTGTTGTCAGCCTGGGGATGGAGAATCCTATCCTTCCTAGGTATTGGCTTTCTCATACTATTCAGTTGCTGCTTATGTCTACAATGTGGGCCAGCGATTTGTGGTCTGTGTGCCACATCGTGTATCCCACATCCACGTTTTCGTTCAAGATCCCGGAAGAAGAAAGAAGAACAAATGATGCTATATGAACAGATCGATGGATTGATGAAGATCGATATCTCCTGAGGGTCCGTAGGGGACAAGGAGGGAATGAGGAAATATGAATTTTGTGATCAGCTATGTCCCCTATCGTAGACCCCAACGGCTCTATGTGCATGCTATACGTACATGTATGTTCCCTCCAATTCCAGTTTTGAAGACGCAAATATATGTGCGTCCACCGTCAACATGTCCTCTTTCAGATCCGCCAAGAATGGGTCAGATATTTAATTCCTAAGTATGAAAGGCCACCGACTTTATATGGTTCACTTTCCACATTTTACAGATTCAGGCGAGTAGGCCCTGAATTCTGTCATCAAGCCTTTTCCTGCCTTCTGCCTCTGAAAGCTCCAGTCTGAGCCTGCATCTGTATCCATAAACTTTGTCCTCCTTCCTGCGCGGCTAACGGTGCCTGATCCAGCATATTGCCTGCCAAAAACTGTATTTCACCTTCAAGATTATCTGCTCCGCTCCTCATCCGATGCATTCCTGTCTAGCAGTTTAGGTAAACATTCCTCCAGCTACCGTGCAAAGGGCCAGGCCTCGCTGTCCTCATGCAAGTAATTCATAGGCCCCGTTACCATGGAATATTCCTACCCCCTCGCATCTCATGTAGACACTTAGACGCCTGTACACGCACTAACAGGCAGTATAGAATAGATTCTATCCTAGAGACCTTTCCTTTTGGATAACACAGTTCTTTAAACATAGGATATTAGATATGATTTGGGATTAGGTTGACATGACCCCCAGACTTCTGTCTCCACATGTAGAGCTAAATGTCAAGTCCCCTTCACCCTCTAGTTACACGTCAATCACACGTCATGCGGCTGCGCGCGCATCTCTGCCAAATATTTCTGCTGACATTGCAGGATTCTTTTATGGATCCACCCATCATGTATAATGACGTTTATTAAATTACGCCCATATGACCGCCTTTATTAGTTACGTATGCACATTTTATCTGTATTATCAGCTGTTACGCCTCTTGCATCTGTTTCACTGTAAATGCATTTTCCTATAAAACCGATTATCTGTCAATAATGTATGCCCTTCCTTCCTGAACTTTCGTGGTGATGGAATAGAAGCCTGCAATTCGAATTGCATTCCTTTGTATAGGAATAAAGCCTTTTTAAACCTCTAATACCACGGATTCTGCCTCTTATATTTACTGAGTTATTCTTACTAGACTTTACCGCATAAAAAATAGTACCGGTAATGAAATATTTACCACAACTAAGATGGGGTCCTTCACTCTCTTCTATCAGGTAATGGGGTTGGACCGTCCCTTTGGGGGATTCATGGCTCCACACCTACACACACTCTAGATACCCTTAGGGTAGGGTTCGCATAGCAGGAGTACACCAATTTACTGCCTTATTTATTTGCCTGCATATATACAATCGTTTAGCACCATGGTAGAATTAAACCAATTATACAAGCTTTTGGTACTTGTAATCATGTTTATCTGCTTCTGTCTACTGATCATTGCGGCACATGAGTTTTTATGCAAGAATAATGTTGGTTCAATTAATATTATTGAAAACATCCCACTGTGAATTCTGTATATTTCTCTGAGAATAAGTAAGTACAAGTGACTGAGTGAAAGTTTCTGTACTGTTGCCATGATTCCTGAGGAATCAAGGTTGTCATGTTCATTGGTTGCCAGAGTCCATTCACTCCCTGGTAAGTTTAGGGGGTTTATGGCGGCACTGTGAGCTATCTGGCCTATAGGCCAACATATCCTGCGGGGGTGTCCAGATTCAGGCTTGACACCAAGCCCTTAGTTATGTTGTCCAAACAATGTGCAGGTCCTACAGATTGGTAGGAAATACATGACACAGCAACAGCTGGCACAACAGCATTAACAATTGCAATCAACAAAGGAAACACAGGATCCACATATTCAAAGGAGCCTTATTGAATTATAGTGTGTGATTTTCAACCATTTTGGATGGAACTAGAATTGGAAATAAACTATTGGACTCATTTACAAGTCCCTTGCGCCGCCAGTGCATCACTTTTAAAATGGGAAAAAGTGATACACTGATGGTGCAACAGGCTATTAAATAAGCTAATATATTTTCAATTAACCACTCACAATCTTGCACTTGGGCACCACTTCAAAAGGCAGTGGGCATCGGAGGTAGTCGGCCTAGTGGTGGATGTGGTTTGTGGGTTTTTTCAGGACTCCCTGCAAACTCCCTCATTTACCCACACGCTACGTTCTACTGCAATCCGATTTGATATGAGAGCAAAACCTATTAAGTGACTACAGGGAGTACAATTTTTCTAAGAATGATAAATTCAACAAATGAAGCGTTACTCTTTGGGAGAAGTATCAGCGAAATACAGACTGCATGTCAAGGCAGCCAAAGGCCCAAAGCATTGAATGGTCACAATGACATTGTTGACAAAAAAACACACTGCCAAATTGTGACCAGCAAGCTACTTTTGCAGGAGGAAGCCCTTATCTGAGAGCAGGATGATTGGGAGTGGGAGCGAGTATAATTCACAACAAATGGAGTCATTAACAAGCTCAGTCTCAATGGATATGATAGAATATAGGACCTTTTTGCTTTTTCAGTGTCTATCGCAACAAGGAGTAACTAGTATGTCGGATAAGCAGAATAATTAACATCGGACACTGGTTCTGATGGCAATGTGACTGCAACACTTTTGGTGGCATGTGATAATTACTCGTCAACAAAAAATGTGGCGCATTTGACCTACTTGAGATGTTCAGATTAGAGAGAGACCTATCCTTTTATTGCTAGTGACAGAAGTAATTCCCGCCTTATAAAACAGCAGATAAGCCTTTAAAATTAAGCCGGAGGCCCACTACCATCAGCATTAGCTTCCAAATCAACATACTGGTTCAACAAAAACTGTGTCTATCGAAAAACCAGTGGCACCATCCTCCCATAAAATGAAATTCTTGCGTGACTGTTGGAATGTGGTTTATTAGTAGGGATAAGTAGGTACCTACCGCTAGTAATAAGGCCACAATCACAATGTAAGGTTCAGTCATGGTCTAAAAAATAATTCCCTTGCTCATCCCTTGGTAGCTGGCAGCAAGCAGGCAGGCTTAACTTAGGAGACAGGTGTGTAAAGCAGTTAAAAACACCAATACATTAAATTAGTATGACACAACACACAATAAAAATGTAACACTAATTTATGAAAATAGGAAATATTTTTATGAATAAAATAACACCAAAACGGCAAAAATCCAATGCAGAGAACTTGAGATACGAATTTTTAAAGAATAAATACTTTCTAGTACCTAAAAACAAAAAGTGCCAACTTGGGACATCTGGTCGAGCAAGACTGGGACAAAGTCAAAGTTTCAGGCAGACCACAATGGAGTACGGGTCAAATACAGTGAGCAGTAGGCCTCGGTCAAGTTTTAACCTTCTGACTCAGTTACTTTTTTCGATCTTTTTCTCGTGATCTCGAGTGAAGCTCTTCTTCAGGCTGGGTTTCGAGTCGACATCAGTTGGTTGTCTAAGTGTGAGACCTCGTTGAAATCATAGAAATCTTGAGCTCTGGAGCTTTCTGCAGGACGAACCTTAAATCTAGGCAGGGTCGCAGTTTGGCATCGGCGGCTTGACTCTCGACGAAGGGTCAGCCAACTTATGCTGCTTTTTACAAAAAATTCTCCAAAGTTCTTCAGGTCCTTTTGGGGTTCCAAAGTGTCCGCTTCGCCAATCCCAGGTTCCAGAAGCTCTGAGTTGCTCCTTGGCATGTTAGGACTACATCTCACAATGCTCATGGCCAAATAGTTAAAAGTTCACTGAACGCCATCTAGCTGGGTTGTTCTTGGTGGAAATGATACAGGTAGAGCTCTTTTAACCTGTTGCTTTCAGGGATTCCACTCCTTCAACTTTCCAAACAAGGCAAACTATTTTTTGGTTGAAGACCAGAGTGTGCTGCAGGTGCAGTCCTTATGAGCAAAGTCCTCTCTTGTTTGAGTTCAAGGGTCTAGAAGGGCAGACCTTCTTCTTCTGGTAGTGTCAAGACAGGGATCTGAGTGGTTGACCAGATCTCCCATATTTATCCAGTGTTCTTGGGTGACAAAATGGGGGGCACCCCTGACCAATAAGGTGCAGGGTGACACCCTCAGGTATCACAATTTCCTCCAAAGTGTTGCATATTCTTGTCCCAGAAAGCACTATTCCTTTAAAATCCAAAACGGAGAAACTCTCTCCCAGATGTTAAGATCTGGCTAAGCCATCCCAATGACGTAGCTAAGTTTCCCTTACATTCCCCTTCCAGCCCTAATGATAATTCAATTGCTGGGACTATTCTCTGGCTGGGGGGCAGGCTGTGGGGGTGAGCCTGTGTCCTGTCTTAACTGACATTCCCTCTTTGAAGACAAGATTGACTACTCCACCCCAATCCTGCCTTTTGAAGGGCAGTTTACATATCTCCTCCCACCAGATGTCCTTTGCCTCTATGCAGGCCACTTCACACCTCGTCAGACCAGTTTGGCTCAGCCTGCCAAAGGACGGCTTACCAGGAGAGGCTACAGGAAGGCTGAATTTTGTTTCCTCAGAAAATAAAGTTCTACAACTTATTTTCTGTGACAGTTATAATAAATGTAACCTTGGCAAGTATTTGGATTTATTATATCATTTTAATACTTTGACGTATATTTTTAGCTCGGTCTTATCAAGAAAATTTTTTTTTAACTTGTTTTTGTTAGTGGAGTGGTGTGGCTCACTGGTTAGAGGTGGCAGACCCGGAAGCAGAGGTCGGTCCGGGACCAGGGTTCGATTCCCGACGCGGCAGGGTCTTGGGCCAAGGTCAGCGGACTCGACAATTCTCGCCTCGGTACCTACTATAACCATGGATCCCACTCAGCAACTCTGGGCAATAGCTTGCTTAATCTCCACTTACGGCCCCATCAGCGCCGGGGATGCTTGTGTTCACCTTGGAGATGCCCAGTAGGGACCATCTCACAGGGAAAGCCAGGATGGGTTCCCCAGCGGTATACAGCGCCGGGACGCCCCTTTGTTGGGGCAGCTGTGCGCTTTACAAGTATACAACATTTAATATTTTTATTGAAAACCGCATCCACTGCATCAGGTACCAGGGAAATGCATATACAATTAAGGATCTTATAAGCAATATACAATCTGCGATGCCCACCTATCCCATCTTGTCCACAGACATTCTTACCATCATGTGAGTATGCTATTCATCTATTACAACAGTGCAAATGCTTTTTATATTTTTTATGTTCATAGGACCTATACTCTACATAACAAATAAACAACACTAATGATCCCAACTAGCATATTAAGTTCCCTCCCCAAACCAACTCCTACCACCCTCCCCTACCCTTGTGACAGCAGCAGACAGGCGACCCAACCTAATTAACCTTTGTAGTAGTAGAAATCTGGTGGTGTACTCATAACTAGCATGTGAATCATGCATTCATGGTGTGAGAAGGTGTATGAAATGGCAGCTCTTCAGGGTGTGTTGAGACGAGTATGGTGCTCTGTATGCCATGCGCGCTATCCATCTTGCTCTCATTTGTTTTTGTGGACATTGCGGTTATCATTTACCCCATTCCAGGAGATTACTCCCGACATTATCATCAGTCCTTACTATCTTAAGACAACAGTCCTCAGCGACCTCCCATTTCCGTAAGTCTTCCCTCCATTTTTTCCATGCAGGCGGACCTGGTGGTACCCAGTGAATAGCTATTCGTCATTTTGCTAGGACCAGTCCCAAGAGTGTGAACCTATAACGGATCTTCGTCCCTTTCTTAGGTATCGGAAGCACCCCCAGTATGCAGTGCTATGGAGATGTCTATGCGCATCGAAGTCACCATGTCGAGAGACTGCACCACTTGGTGCCAGTAGAGCTGCAGACAGGGGCAGCTCCAGACCATATGTAGAAATGTTGTTGGATCTGTGCCGCACTTTTGGCATGCGGAAGCTACTCCTGGCGTAAATCAAGCCCAATACTGGGGAGTCAGTTATGTGCAGTGAAGGTAATAGAATTGAATTAGTTTAAATTGTGCATTACTGGTAGCTTCAGCTACCTGTGCTAATGCTCTCCTCCATTCGCTATTAGTCAAAGGGGTTAGAAGGTCCTCTTCTCAGCATGCCCTATCCCTGTCTAAATTCGAGCCCCGATCCGCCCTCTGGGCCTTGTATATGTGGGAGATAAGCCCTCGAGAGAAACCTGGATCCAGCAGAGTCACCAATGTACTGGTCTCCTCTGGTTCGTCAGGAAATGTTGTCCACATCTCCCGGACAGTACGCGATTTCTTGACACCTGAAACCAGGCCTGCGCATTTTGAAAGGTCATAAATGTACCATTCTGGTATAAATCTCTAGCTGTCACACAGCCTCCCTCATACCACTTTGAGAGATCCATGACCCCTTGTATTTTCCAAAAACCCTAGAACCATTGTAGCGGTAATGCACTAGCGTATGGGGCTTTTCTAGCCACCCAATGCACCGCCTTCTCCCAGACCTCAGTAACCTGGCAAATTATATGTGTGCACGTTTTTGGGACCCTCAAGCCCATCATTAGGTATTTCTGGAGTTGCAGCCCCTCTTTCCGCCTCCTCAGTAGATCCGTCTCAACTGTGTGCTCTCCCATGCACGACTGCACAGCATATTGCAGCAAACCCGTCATGTAGTAAAGATGCAGGTCCGGTAACCCTAGCCTGCCCCCATCCATATCTAGTTTTAATATGTCCAATTTGAATTTGCTCCGCTTTCCATCCCAGACCAGGCATATCAAGAGACAGTTCAAAGTATCAAATGTCAACTTCTGGATTTTGCAAAAGGAGTTCTGGAGCATATGCAGACAACGGGCCAGCAACACCATTTTTGCTAACACAATTCTCCCCATAACCGACAGGGGTATCCTATTCCAGAATGTTATTGATGCCTTTAGGCCATCAAAGACCCGTCCCATATTCAGCTCATATTGGGCCTCTGAGATATGTGCAATCTGCAGTCTGAGATACCAGAAGCAGTCGCACCTCCAATCCATACCAACTTCTGGGAGGTCATGAGCTTCACCCCTTGCCAAAGCCACAAGTGGGAACAGGATGATTTTCTGACTATTGATACTAAGGCCGAGGAAATTCCAAACAGGTGTAATATCTCCCGAATCATGGGAATCGCTCTTTCCGGCTCACATGAATAGAGGAGAGTATCGTCTGCATGTAGGGAAACCACATGCATACGGCCATCCACATTCACACCCCATGGCTCCATGTCTCTACGCAAGCGTATCGCCAAAGACTCCATGGCTAGAGCAAACAGCAACGGAGACAATGGGCATCCCTGCCGTGTGCCCCTCCCGATCTTAATGGCCTCCGACACATGTCTCCCAGACCGAACCCGGGACATTGGTACCTGGTACAAGAACTTAACCCAGGCTATATAATCATCCCTAAACCCCATTCTCCACAGTACTTTCCAGAGGCAGCCCCATCTAAGAGTATCGAAGGCTTTTTCAATATCAGGGCGACCACCGTCTCCCTGAGATCCAGGTCAGCAACCGAGTGGAGGACATGTGACAGCCTGCGTAGATTCATGTGCGTACCCCTCCCGGACATAAACCCACATTGGTCCACCTTCCGTAGCCTAAAGGCCAAGACTTTAGCTAATAACTTGGGTAACTAGACATAATATCGAAAAAAAAATATCGAGTAGCCAGAATATCGAGTTTTTAATATCGAATGGACAGAATATCGACTTGCACAAATATAGTGGTGAAGAATATCGAAAATCAGGTAAGAAATATCGATTGCAATAATATAGAAGTAAGTAATGTCGACAGTCATAATATAGTTGTTAAAAATATCAAATTTTTTATAGTGTTTTAAGTGTTAGTATATGTGTTAAAAGTATGTATTAATATTGGAATGTATGTTAGAATTTTTTTAAACTAATGAATTTTATGTTTTTTTATTTTTTTGTAATTTAATTCCGTAGCGGGTTGTGGGTTTATAGGTGAGTAGGGTGGGAAGTAATTTAATTATAGTACATTAAATAATAATTTATAGGAATTATTAATTATTTTTAATTTAATTTTGCGTTTTACTTCTGTAGTGGGTTGTGCGTTTATAGGGGAATAGGGCGGGAAGTAATTTAATTATAGATTTTTAAATATTAATTTATAGGAATTATTAATTATTTATAATTTAATTTTGCGTTTTACTTCTGTAGTGGGTTGTGGGTTTATAGGGGAATAGGGTGGGAAGTAATTTAATTGTTATTAGTTAATTATTAATTGGTATTGAAAATTAATTGGTTGTTGATGAATTATTAATTGGTAAAGAATTAGTATTAATTGGTAATTAATTTGTATTAATTGTTTAATTGATAATTATGTTAATTGTATTCATTTAATATTTGTAGCGGGCAGTGTGTTTATAGGGGAATATTGTGGGAAGTAATAT
The DNA here is from genome assembly GCF_964204655.1 of Triturus cristatus. Classification (NCBI taxonomy): domain Eukaryota; kingdom Metazoa; phylum Chordata; class Amphibia; order Caudata; family Salamandridae; genus Triturus; species Triturus cristatus. The sequence continues at coordinate 214,094,707 of NC_140585.1, read as the reverse complement.
CATTGTAAATAAATAATTATTTAATTTATTTGTGTATATTGTTAATTAATATATCTTTAATTTAATTTTGCGTTTTACTTCTGTAGCGGGTTGTGGGTTTATAGGGGAATAGGGTGGGAAGTAATTTAATTGTTATTAGTCAATTATTAATTGGTATTGCAAATTAATTGGTTGTTGATTAATTATTAATTGGTAAATAATTAGTATTAATTGGTAATTAATTTGTATTAATAGTTTGATAATTATGTTAATTGTATTCAATTAATATTTGTAGCGGGTATTGTGTTTATAGGGGAATATGGTGGGAAGTAATATAATTGGAAAAAAATAATTATTTAAATAATTTGTGTATATCGTTAATTAATATATTATAAATTAATTATTAATTGGTATTATTTGCATTTATTAATGGTTGTTATTGAAAAACAAGTGTTTGTTAATTAATTAATAATAGTTAATTAATTAAACAAAAATGTATTGGTATTTATAAATAATCAATTCTTGTGTGATTGGTAATTAATTGTAATACTTGTTTTTGTATTAATAATTAATTAATTAAAAAAAAAAATACATTTATTATTTTCTCTACTATTGCACTTACTTGAGTGGGAATAGTAATTTTGACCCCTACGCTATCCAATGCTTTCCCTAATATTGCACTCTCTGGAGTGTGAATAGTAATTTTTACCCTCCCTCTATCCAACGCTTTCCCTACTGTTGCATTCTCTGGAGTGGGAATAGTAATTTTTACCCTACCGCTATCCAACGCTTTCTCTAGTGTTGCACTCACTGGAGTGGGAATAGTAAATTTGACCCTCCCGCTATCCAACCCTTTCCCTACTGTTGCACTCTCTGGAGTGGGAATAGTAATTTTTACCCCTACGCTATCCAACGCTTTCCCTACTGTTGCACTCTCTGGAGTGGGAATAGTAATTTTTATCCCTACGCTGTCTGGAGTGGGAATAGTAATATTTATCCCTACGCTATCCAATGCTTTCCCTACTGTTGCACTCACTGGAGTGGGAATAGTAAATTTTACTCTCCTGCTATCCAATGCTTTCTCTACTGTTGCACTCTCTGGAGTGGGAATAGTAATTTTTATCCCTACGCTATCCAACGCTTTCCCTACTGTTGCACTCTTTGGAGTTGGAAAAGTAATTTTTAACCCTACGCCATTTGACGTTTTCTCTACTGTTGTAATCACTGGAGTGGGAATAGTAAATTTTGGACTCCTGCTATCCAACGCTTTCCCTACTGTTGCACTCTCAGGAGTGGGAATAGTAATTTTTATCCCTACGCTATCCAACGCTTTCCCTACTGTTGCACTCTCCGGAGTGGGATTAGTAATTTTTACCCCTACTCTATCCAACGCTTTCCCTACTGTTGCACTCACTGGAGTGGGAATAGTAAATTTTACTCTCCCGCTATCCAACACTTTCCCTACTGTTGCACTCTCTGGAGTGGGAATATTAATATTTACCCCTACGCTATCCAACGCTTTCCCTATTATTGCACTCTCTGGAGTGGGAATAGTCATTTTTTCCCTCCCGCTATCCAACGCTTTCCCTACTGTTGCATTCTATGGAGTGGGAATAGTAATTTTTACCCTCCCGCTATGCAATGCTTTCCCTACTGTTGCAGTCACTGGAGTGGGAATAGTAAATTTGACCCTCCCCCTATCCAACGCTTTCCCTACTGTTGCACTCTCTGGAGTGGGAATAGTAATTTTTACCCCTACGCTATCCAATGCTTTCCCTACTGTTGCACTCTCTGGAGTGGGAATAGTAATTTTTACCCCACTGCTATTTAACGCTTTCCCTACTGTTGCAGTCACTGGAGTGGGAATAGTAAATTTGACACTCCCGCTATCCAACGCTTTCCCTACTGTTGCACTCTTTGGAGTGTGAATAGTAATTTTTACCCCTACGCTATCCAACGCTTTCCCTACTGTTGCACTCACTGGAGTGGGAATAGTAAATTTTACCCTCTCGCTATCCAACGCTTTCCCTACTGTTGCACTCTCTGGAGTGGGAATAGTAATTTTTACTGCCACGCTATCCAATGTTTTCCCTATTATTGCACTCTCTGGAGTGGCGATAGTAATTTTTACCCTCCCGCTATCCAACGCTTTCCCTACTGTTGCATTCTCTGGAGTGGGAATAGTAATTTTTACCCTCCCGCTATCCAACGCTTTCCCTACTATTGCACTTACTGGAGTGGTAATAGTAAATTTTACGCGCCCGCTATCCTACGCAGAAAATATTGAATATTTTTAATTAAGATTACGTTAATATATATGTATGAATTTTTTTTTTTTACTTACTTTAATTATTCATTAATTTTACTGTTATTTAAGTATTTTTAAGTATGTGTCAGTTAATTATATGTATTATTTCATTAATTTAACATTACTTTTAAAACATTTTAAAAATTTGATATTTTGACTAACTATATTATTTACAACGATGTTTTGGATTCGATATTTTTGTAATTTCCTGTTTGGAGATAGGACTTCGATATTTTGGTATTCTATATTTTGGCATCGATATTTTTGTAAGTCTATATTTTTGTAGTCGATATTATGTCAGTGATCCATAACTTGGCATCCACACCCAGCATGGATAAAGGTCTATACACCGCAGGGTCCTCAGGGTCCCTGTCAGGCTTGGGAAGCATGACTATCTGCGCCTCACGCATGGATTGGGGAGAACTCCCACCCGCCTGGCTTTCTGTAGGGTATCCAGAAGTCGTGGAAGAATAATATCAGCATATGCCTGATAAAATTCAACAGGGAGCCCATCCGGGCCCGGCGCCTTGCACCTGGCCATCGACCTCAGGGCCTCCTGAAGGTTGTCCAACCTTAACTCTGCAGCTAAATCCTCCTGCTGGTCGTCCGAGAGCTTCAGGAGCTGGACCCCCGGGAGAAAAGCACATCCGTCTGGGTCATTGCCTCTTGCATTTTTGCTATATGTGGCCACGAGGTGATCAAATAGAATTGTGTTAAACCTGGCCTGTATGTTCACTGAACCACCATCAGGGCAACGCCACGTAAGTATCAGCGGAGGGGGCGTTCACGTTTTAATAACCATGCGAGTAGTCTACCTGATCGATCCTCTTCCCTATGCAATTACTGCCGAAATTCCCTGTGTGTCATACAGTCCAGCCTGTCCCAAGTCTCACTCACCATGCACTGTGCCTGTAGGAGGGCCTCTGAGGAGTGGTCAGCCCCATGCGCTCCACATTGTAACAGGGCCAGTGTGTCTTCCGCCTCACTTAGCTAAAACCAACTCCAGCCCAATCGCCAATCCACTCCCACATATACCACCACCATGAACATCCTCACATAAAAACAATCACCCCCTTGGACAAACAAAAAATGGGGGAGAGAGAGAGAAAGGGAGGATACGATGTCCTAAAGAAGATGAATAGAAAGAAGATAAAGGGAAAATGAGAAAGGTATAGAGGAGAAGGTGGGGGGGTGAAGGTCCAAAGATTGTGCCCATCTGCGTAGGGTGCCGAAATCATCCAGCTGCCCCACTCCTTCTCGCCGTGCTGTCCTGAGGATACTGTCCCGGTCCTTGTAATTAAGAATCCGAGCAATGAGTGTCCTGGGTGGGGCCCCCGGTGTCAGAGGCGCGGCAAGCGCCCAATGTGCCCGCTCTATAATAAAGACAGATGAGAGTTCGGCAGTTGAAAGCGCCTCCCTTATCCATTTTTCGAGAAAGAGTTCTGGATCCTTCCCTTCCACTTTCTTGGGAAAACCCACAAAATGCAAGTTACATCTGCAGGACCTGCCCTCTGGATCTTCTGCCGGCGTTTCAGGGTCACTGTTTTGTGTGAGATTTCTGTGAGAGTCACCTTCAAGGCCAACACCTCTTCCCGTTTGCTCTGTAGCCAGGGACCGCTCCGCCACAGCACGCAGATCCGCCCTGAGCAGCCCAACATCCTGATAGACTGCGTCGATTTTTTTCTTGCACCTTCACACTCAAAGCTTCGATGGCAGCCAAAATCTGGGAACCCATAGGCTCAGTTCGCCCTACTGCCCCCTCTGCTGCAGTGCTCGACGTCTCAGCCATCTTCGGGGCTGCATTTGGCGCTGTATATTGATCCATCTTTTGTTTGTTGAGCAGGCCCGGGCAATCGTTCTTTACCCATTGTCCACTGCTACACTCTGCGTGCCCTCCCATCTTCAGCCCTGGGGACACACTCCCGCCAGCACATAGCTTGTGGGTCAGATATTACACTCTTGCAGGGGGATTGAAGCTGCCCAGAATGTCCGATCACTCAGAGAATGGGCCCTCTCCCAAGTGTACCAGAAATTGTTTGCGACCCCTCCGAATGTCACCAGTCAGGCACCTCATGCCAAGCCGCCGCCGGGGCATCCCGTGGGCAAGGCTGTGCTCCCACAGCTGTTCATTGCCCCCTGGGACAGGTCCAACATGGGGGTCTCTTTCTGCACTCTGGTATAAATGTGACCGATACAGGAGGGGTCACTTTCCCCCTCTTCAAGGAGCCCCCTCACCTCAACACAGGAGCACAGATCCAGTTTCTGCTACCTCAACGGATCCCACTGCGCACCTCTCATCAATCCCAGGTATGGGGGGCACGGAGAGCTCCACCCCAGGCAAGCCCTCACTCTCTGTACCTGCATCCTCAAGGGGCCACCACTGATCCGCCCGGCCTCCAGAGCACAAATTCAGTTGTGGCAGGAGCCCCCCTTGCAGCTTCACACGCAGCATCAGCAGCGGCGGGACGACCTCTGTCCGCTCGTCACAGCCCCCGCCGAGGCCCCAGGCAGAAAGACAGGCCGGCCTCCTCAGGCACCCGCACTCTGGACACAAGTGAAGGCCCCCACTGGGCCAGGAAAGGGCGTCTACCCAAGCACAGCCAGCCAGCCGAGTCGCATCCGCAGCGCCAGTCCGCGGGAGACTCCAGTGGGCCACGACCAGCAAAGCCGTACCCCCTGCCCCAACCACTCCCCCAAAGTCCAGTCTCGCAACGGGCCTGCCGATTGCAGGCCCCAGAATACTTCAAGTGTGGAGAGGGGTGGCTGGGAGCAGCCTCCGCTGACAGCACCAAGGATTGTCTCGCCTCTCACCGCAGCGGTGAACCCGTCCGGGTCCACCCTCTTAATCGCGGCGATCCGTTGCGGGGCCTGCAGCCACTTGTGCAACTTCACCCAGCCATCAGTTGATCTGCCTCCGGGAATGGTGCCGGTCCCACAAAGCTCGCCCGGCCGACGATCTTTAATTTCCACATGGCAAGGTGGTATAAGTTCCAGTCGTGGGGGCTAGGTGTACAGGTTTTTGGAAGGATTTTGCTGTGGGCGGGCGCAGAGCTCCACTAAGCTGCATCTGCTCCCCTCGCCATCTTGGCCTCGCCCCACTCCAATCAATAGTTATAATTTAATAAAGTATTCCCATGTTTGACCAAGGAGCCAATGTGCTACAATGGGGAAAAACGAAATTGGCAACTTTTCCTTCACCAGGGCATATACAACTTCTCTGATTATGTCCCTACTCATAGTTACAAGGCACGTTACCCCTGGGGAATCCAGGGGAGATCTTAGGGGTTACATATATGTAAACATAAGGTAGTTTAAGACTTTGTAAGTACCTTAAATTTGAATGTCCATATAATTTGTTCTGTGCAAATCAGGGCTGCCTTTAAAATGACAGCAGGCAACATGGCAGTGCACACTTGTGTGCATTGCATCTACTGGGCCTCTACACCTACATGTCCTACCAGATACTAGGAACTAACAGGTAGGTAGTCAGTACCAATTGTAATTATAACTAATTACCATGTACTTTTATCAGAGCACAGGTCCTCGGTCTGGTTAGCAGACCCAGGGCATAATCAGAGTCAGAAAACCATCTTCTAGTAGTTAAAATGGGGTCAAAATGTGGGGAGACACAGCAAAAAGCCCTGGTTTCTCACAGTAAACTACAGTCTTGGCATACTTCAAAAAGGTATGCTTTCCCACTAACGGGTGAAATGGGTCTACTTGGTCCAATGCACCAACAATGAATGTGAAAGACAGCCTATTGTAGCCCAGCAGAACACCACTCAACATATTGTTCAACTAGAGTTATTGCTTTTAAGTTACTAACAGTCCCCATGAAGGAATCATGGGCACTGTGGTAACACTAACAAACCTATTTAGCTATTAACAAGGTCACACAAGGTTACTTGCTTCTATTAATGAATCCTTGGTGACAAAACTACAGGTGGTGCAAAACACAGCAGCCCTCCTCATCTGCAATGCCTCTGTGAGGTCTTCATCTGCTCCTCTTTTATGATCTTTACATTGATGACCTATTCGTAAGAGGATTGTTTTTAAGATCTGTTGTATGACTCACAAAGCCCTAATGGAGAATGGCCCCCAATACTTGTCCTCGGGGCTTACCCTATACACTCCTGAAAAGGCTCTTTCCTCCTGGGGAAAAAGGTTGCTGGTAATCCCTTGGAATAAAACGTCTCACTCAGGGAGCAGAGCATTATCCTATTTACTGGAATGCCCACCCTGTACATTTACATTTCTGTACGGATCATCTCAAATTTAGGAAATCACTTAAAACTGGACTGTTTTAGTGATAGTTTTTGTGGTGACAGGGCATGGTGAATACTCAGGTGGTGAGATACCCCTCAGGAGGTGATTTTTGTGCAATATAAATGATTACACAAACTGCACTTAGAAGGTGGACATTTTTAAGTAAACTTATTTATTTCTACTGGGACAACCTATTTCTCAGTGCATCTAAAAGTACACAGAATATAATACAAACAGGAAGAAGTCTTTTTATAAATAACAGGAATAAAATGAACATTTCTAAAATGGTTAAAATGTCATCTACAACATGTTACCCTAACATCTACCTTACAAGAGTATGGAAGGCAGAGCAAGTAGTGGTCTACAGTTTCTTAAGGAGAGGAGGCACACTACATAATTTGTTGACAACTAAGGGCCCGATTCAGATCTCGTTCGGAAAGCATACCGACCGAATTATGGAATGCTTTCCATACGACTTGGATCGGGAAGTCTGACCGACCGAGTATGATACATCAGTATGCATCCGTATACGATTCGGTCAGACTCCCGTTGACTTCAATGGGAGCCTGTTTTCCGAACGTGAACACAGGTTTCCATCAAAGAAAGGGGTGATTGGGGAAATCGTGCACCCTGTGGCGGGCACCCCATGGTGTGCATGTTTTGGAAGAGGGGACCCCCCATTGGCCCTATTCGGAGGTCTTCGGTTGAAGGGGGGCCTGCTACAGGCCCCCAAAGACCAATTCCGAGAGGCGTTTCGTTCTAGGAAAACCGAATTGGAAAGACTTTCCAAATCGGTCATCGTGCTTGCTTCCTCGGAAACTGAGTCCATAGAGCAGTACTAATTGGCTCCGGAAAGGCTCGACCTATCCAAATGCATTCAGAACCGGTTAGGTCAATCCTAACGGTTTCCAAGCATCGTACTTGGTCGTTGGAAAGTGTGTCCGAATCAGTGGGAAACAAGGGCTACGAATCGGATTCAGCAAACCCAAATCTGATTCGGAGCCCTTCTGACCGACATCAGAATCAACCCCTAAGTCTGTCTTTATTTGGGAAGACATTGAGTCAGTATTCCCTGTGAAGGGCAAAGCGTATGCTGCTGTAGCAGTCTTCCTCTGGGAGACAGCTTTATCGGCTTCAGACAAGATGTAGCATCTGCAGAGTGCACTGGCAGTAGGTGAGAAAGTCTCTAGGAGAATCTCATGTGATAATCTGGGTGAAGGACCTCTCCCAACAGGTGATCAAATGTCAATTAGCTCTTATACACTAAGGGCCAGTTGTATGACTGCTTTTTCAGTCACAAATGGAGATTCGGCCACTTGCAACCGCTAAAAAGTGTTGCAGCACGTACCAACCCTAGTTTGCGAGTCAGTAACCTATTACCAACTCGCAAAATAGGGTTTGCGAGATGCTATTAGGAATGCACATGCCAAGGGCTCACCTTCCTAATAGCGAGTCGCAGGGGGATGTGCGATTATATTTTAAAAAATAAAGTTCCTTTATCTAAAAAGCAAACACAGGCTTGGGGGTCTGCTGTCCCCAGCAGGTCACAATAGCTGTGTTATTGCCCATTCCTAATGGGTTGCAAATTGTGACTTGCCTCATGAATATTGATGAATCAGGTCATTTGCAACATGATTGGGAATCACAAAATGTGTCTGTGAAACATTAGTACATTTCCTTTTGCGACTCTCAAAGTGCGAGTCACTAAAATTCGCAAATTGTGAATCACAAAAGGAAATGGTCGTATATCTGGCCCTAAATTTTACCTGAAACTGGAATTTCTGTCATAGGCTTAGAAATGTCTGACTTGGATTATGAGCATCAAGGTATGTACCCCAGACATTTCTTTATGAACATTAAAGTAAAAGGACGTTAACTCAGACTACAATATTTCTGCCATATGTCTGTATTTGTTCCTATTTGACCCTGACATGGTGAAAAGTAGACACTTGTCAAAGATTAATGTTGCATCCGGCTTTATATCAATGTCATTTGTTGAATGGCTTGATGCATTCATAGCTCTAAGAAAGATAAGGTCAGACGACATCTGCATGAACTGACAGACATGACAACGATTCTGCATAAATCAGGAAACTTCCAATGTCTATGATTAAGAAGATAGCAACCGCCATTATCTAAGATGGAGTCAGCGCCTACATAAAATAGAATACTTCAAAATACCATCATCTAAGAGTCTTTCACAAATTGCAATGGCTTCCAAGACATAATAAGCTCTAATGTTGTCTCAGTAGGGTCAAAATGCCAATCTGCAATCTGTATTCGCCCCGTTAACGAGGACAAATCCATCATTCTCGCGACTTAAGTACAAATAAGTCGATCAATCCGCCTCTCCTACTTCAGCTTTGATAGCTTCTGTTCTTCAGCAGATCTTATGAGGACATTTGTGAAATGAAATTTTCCAAAATAAGGCATATAAAGAACATAATGATCAACTAAGTTACATTATCGAAAGTTTGAGGCAACTTAACGATCAAATGGAACAAGCCGAGCAGACAATATCAGATATCGAGAATAATTATATTAAACTTGACAAAGTAACAATGAGATCTAAAACCAATGTAACTGCCTTAAACTAATCTAATTTACACTTTATGGGTATACGTGAGGGCAGCGAAAATAGCCAAGACTTAAGCATGTTAATAGCCGATATGATCAACACATATGTTACTCCTGGACAGTGGGAAAAAGATAAAGATCTTATAATCATCTGTGCTCATAGAGTTCACAGTCAGCAGATCCTCAACTTGAAATATTTTAGAACTGTTTTGGTCTCCTTTGGACATTTTCACCATAATGGTCAGATACTGACCAAAGTCATTCAAGTAAAATATTTTCAAACCTCTGATAATTACTAATTTGAAATTTGCTCTGTCATGTCTCTGACTATGGTTCTTCGATGGAAGGAGTTAAAAAATATGATTGTTCTGTTCAAGATGGCAGGTGCTCAAGCAAGACTGGTGCAACAATAAAAACTAAAAGTCATTTATAACAGATCTTTTCAGATTCTTTTCCTCAGTATTGTATGCCACTAAGTTCCCGCAATGCACACATTCGTCTAAAGGCAACAATTAAGTACTTGTAGTAGAAAAACAGAATAACGCCATACTCTCCCTTGATTCCTTTTATCTCCCTTTTACCTTTTTTATTTTCAGGAAAGATTAACTGTTGGACCTGGCCCTTTTAGCAGGGTTATCCCCAAACTTGTTGCCTTCTTTCTCCTCCTTTTTCTGACCTGGTTTTGTTGGCTTTAGGACTCAGTGCACTTTACCACTGCTGACCAGTGCTAACGTTCAAGTGCTCCCTGTGTACATTGTATTGGTGATTGGTTTATCCATGATTGGCATATATGATTTACTAGTAAGTCTTTGGAAAGTGCACCAGGTGTATGCAGGGCCAGTCAATCAAATGCTACTGTTAGACCTGCAGCAGTGAATGTGCCACCCACATGAGTAGCCCTGCAAACCTGTCTTAGACCTGCCACTGCAGTGTCTGTGTGCAGTTTTAAACATTTGATTCCGACCTGGCAAGTGCACCCACTTGCCAGGCCCAAACCTTCCCTTTTACTACATGTAGGTCACCTGAAAGTTAGGCCCAAGGCAGCCCCATAAGCAGGGTGCAGTGTGATTAAAATGTAGTACACGTACTGGTATTTTTTACACATCCTAATAGTGAAATACTGCTAATTTCACTTTTGCAAGGACTATCTCTCCCATAGGGTAACATGTGGATTGCCTAAAATATCCTCTAAATGTAATTTCCATTGGGAGCAGATTCACGTATGGAGTTTGGGGTCTCCGAATTCACAATTTAAAAAAAAATGATTTTGGTTAAGTTGATTTTTTCATTGCATGTTTGAAAATGCCACTTTTCTTTCTTGTGACTTTCTTTAGAGTACAGGTCAGGTTTGGCTGACAGTTTTGCTCTTGTGCATTCACTGTAGACAGTCACACAAAGAGAGCTGAGGTGTGCCGTGAATATCCTGATGGGCCATCACCAGGCTGATGAGTCTTCCTGAGCTAGAGTGGTGGGAGGATTTGTCACTAGGGCTCTGCCTGTTCTCACACAAAGCTGTCTCCACCCCCTGTAGTGTGTCCAGAGCAAGGGAAAGGAAAGGCAGGGTCTTGTGCACTATGAATACTTTCCTTTGAAGTTTGCTTACTTCAGAGGTAGAAAGGGGTATAAGTATTGGACCTTAGACACTCCAAAAGCAGAACACTTCTGGACTAAAGGAATTTCTGCCAGGAAGAAGGGCTGAATGCTGGAGGAGGAATGACACTCTGCCTGTTGCTTTGCTGTGCTGACCTGCTGCGTGCTGCTTCTGTCTTGGTAGTGGAAGGACTGGGCTTTGCTTTCTGTGTTCTGCTACCAAGGTTCTCCAAGAGCTTGTGTGTACTTGCCTCCAGTTAAGAAGTTTCAGGTCAATCAAAGACTTCACCTACCAGTACCGGGGCTCTTCTGCTGAGAGTCCAGACTTGTCAAGTGGTGCCAAATCCAGTTCCTGGGCACTTGGAAGTAGAATCTGATGAACTGAAGTAGAAAATCATGCATCGACTCCCACTATCTGTTTTTATCATCTCATTGCAACAAAATTCAAGTCATTGCCAGCACGGGAGCATAGTTCCTGACTGGTGCATCAACAAAGGCTTTCACTGCAGGCCCCAGCTTTCTGTCTCATTGCTTCAGAAGAACCGCTGCAGTGTGAATTTCAAGCAATGAATCACTGAAGTCTGTGTCTCACCACTCCAACCCTGACGCAGTACCTACTACACCCCTGTGGAATCGACGCAGGGCATCTGGATTTTTGATGTATCATCCCTTGATGCCGATTTCTTCATCGTCGTTGCCCAGCAGTAAAGAACTGAGGTTACATGTCTGGAGATAGACGCATCCCATCCCCTTTCAGTAAGGAACCAACGCATTATCACCCCTGATAGTAGGGAACTGATGCATCACCTCTCCCACATAGCACTAAGGAACTGACATATCACCATCCTTGGGAGTAAGGAACCGATGCATTTCTTTGCTTTTTCAGGAACTCACCACCCCTGCTCCTCCTACCGTCTTTGAATTTTAACGCATCCAAGGTGCTAAAAGTGACAAATCCATAGATTCCTATAGACTACATTTCCTTAACCTGTGAAAAGTGACATCTTTGTTTATGTATTTTGGATTTTGTCATTTTAGTCTTGTTTTATTCAGATACATATTGGCTATTTTTCTAAACTGGTGTAGGCTCATTTTGTAGTGTTTTTACTGTGTAACTGTGTGTGTGTGTGGTGTGTGAGTGTGGATACAAATTCCTTACACATTGCCTCTGAGATAAGCTTGACTGCTCATGCCAAGAAACCATGGAGGTGAGCAGGAGTTATCTTAGCTGTTTGACTCCCTTACCCTGACTGGAGTGAGGGGTTCTACTTGGAGAGGGTACAAACCACTATCAACTAGATCCCCATTCATTAAAAAAAGGAAATAGCTTGTTCTCTCTTTATTAATGTTTTTTTCCCTTGCTTACTTTTGTGTGATTCCCTTCTCTGTGTCTCTGTTATTTAATATGCTTGAATGCTGAAATCATGTCAAAGTTATGGCTTAAATGATCTGCGGGAATAAGGTTGAGAAGAATCTTCAAGTATGCACTTTTCCACCAACTGAGAAGTAGCTCTGAGTGCACCAGGCAAACACAAGGAGATAATGGACGAAGTGCTGAAACTTTTCAACCGCTCACCCCCAGTCACAGATCTGGGTTGAATCCATCATCATTTTTTAGCTCACTTTGCCACCCCAGTTCAGACACAGCTATATGCATATCAGTCTTGACCCTGTGCCTCATGGGAACAGTCCAGCCCGAAATGCCAAGCCATGACTTCCCTGGACAGGAAATAAGCATCCTGGGACCGTTTTCGGGCTAACAGCCCTCTTCAGCCAGGCTAGCTTGAATCCAGTGGCAAAGTGAACAAGAGACCCACGTCTGGGCATACCCTGCCAACTTTGGGCGAACAAAGCAAACACAGGGAGATGATGGACGGAGTGCTGAACCTTTTCAAACACTCACCCCCAGTCACGGGATCTGGATTAAATCCATCATCATTCTTTAGCTCACTTTGCCACCCCAGTTCAGACACAGCTATATGCAAATCAGTCTTGACCCTGTGCCTCATGGAACAGTCCAGCCCGAACTGCCAAGCCATGTCTTCCCTGGACCCGGAAACAAGCATCCTGGGACCGGTTTCGGGCTAACAGCCCTTTTCAGCCAGGCTGGCTTAAATCCAGTGGCAAAGTGAGCAAGGGACCCACATCTGGGCATACCCTGTCAACTTAGGGTGAACAAAGCAAACACAAGGAGATGATGGACGGAGTGCTGAAACTTTTCAAACACTCACCCCCAGTCACAGATCTGGGTTGAATCCATCATCATTCTTTAGCTCAATTTGCCACCCCAGTTCAGACACACGTATATGCAAATCAGTCTTGACCCTGTGCCTCATGGGAACAGTCCAGCCCAAACTGCCAAGCAAAGTCTTCCCTGAGCCGGAAACAAGCATGCTAGGACCGGTTTCTGTGTAACACCCTTCGTCAGCCAGGCTACCTTGAATCCAGTGGCAAAGTGAGCAAGGGACCCACGTCTGGACATACCCTGCAAACTTAGGGCGAACAAAGCAAACACAAGATGATGAACAAAGCGCTAAAACTTTTCAGACACTCACCTCCAGTCACAGATCTGGGTTGAATCCATCATTGTTCTTTAGCTCACTTTGCCACTCCAGTTCAGACACAGCTATATGCAAATTAGTCTTGACCCTGTGCCTCATGGGAACAGTCCAGCCCGAACCGCCAAGCCATGTCTTCCCTGGATCGGAAACAAGCATCCTGGGACCGGTTTCACATGCATGGGTATCCAGGTTGCACTCCTGTTCGTGGGCCAACAGGGGGCGCACACACAAGTCATAGTCCAGTTTAGCTACCGTTGTGTTGGATAGGCAGTCCTCCATGGGCCACTCGAATGTGCATGATCGACAGTGGAACCAGGGCTGGACGCATGTGACGTACGCAAGCCAGAAACTCAGACTGTAACTGATTTGCAAAACTGCCAGTGGCAGTGCCCCCAACAGATGCAGCATTCATGCACGGTACAGTTCCACATAACAGGGGTTGTGCATGTCCCCGGGATTGCCTGCCATTGCGTTTGTTGGTCTCGTACCACCGGCACTCCTCAGACCGGCGGCTGTTCAGTGGATGATATGTCACAGCTCGGAGCAATGAGTCCTATGTGTGTTCATGTATGTATACGTTGTTTTTTACCAATATGTTGAGGGCAGGGACAAGTGTGTGTGGGGTGTGGACACATTGGTCTTTCATCAGCGCAGTTCGTGGTGTGGGAGTCGTCGGAGTCTGGTATGGTATCTCACTCAGGGGGTGCCAGGCGCATTGAAGACCATGGTTGGAGGTTCGGATGTCCTTCCACCTTGTGTATTGAGACAAAGGAGCTTTCATGCCTAATTTTAGTCTGACTACTGCTTGCATTTCTGAAACGTGATGTAGCCTTCGCGCTGAAATTATTGCCAGGCCTTAGATTTAGAGTGCACCAATTGCGAAACACAAGCAACAGTTGGCATGTATGAGCCAAGGGCCCGATTGTCCTTGCGCTCCTTGTTCAGTCTCTCTCTTTCTTTTTCCTTTGATGTGTGCCTGACACATCTTATCTTGGATATTGTCTTACAGGCTGTCACTTACAGATTGTCCAGGGATGACCCGCCATGACTCTTCCAAATAGTTGTTTGGAGAGAAATGTTATTGTGATATTTTGTTTGGACTGTCAATGGTGAATGATTGATTCTGCTTTTTCTGTACTCACATGACTGTTAGTTGTTGTGATTCTGCGGCATCAGGCGAATGATTTCGTTCATGATTTTGTGACGTTGATGTTCATTCTCTAGGTCCGGTAGGGGTGGGGGGTCGCCCGGGTTAGGGCCAGGGGGGGTGGGTGGCATTGGGTGTTTTGCCCCTCTTGGGATCTGTTGTTCTTCAGGTGTGGCTCTGGGCTGGGCTCCCTTTTCTGGTGCGGGTTGTAGTCCATCTTTGCACCAGGTCTGAGCAGGTGTTAATTTCCTGCTGCTAACACGCCTTATCGCATGTTTTGTGTTCTTATCACAGATCTGGTTGGTTGTTGAGAATGTTGAGGTGTGGTGTTGTCGCGGCTTTTTGCTTGGAAACGCCTACTTTGCATCTCATTAGCGATAGTTGCCCGGGTCATCTGTGGCGATATTTTTTGTGGCTGCTATCGCAGTTAAATTGGTGGTATCGGCTGCTAGCACAAGCTTGTGAATGGGGCAATGAATTTATCACGACTTTGGCTGAGATAAAGTGCCGATAACTCGGCAAAAGATGCTGGAGAATATGCTCCAGAGTTTTTATTCTGAGTTTATAAGAAAATGGGTTGTTGGCTAAGGGGCATGAAACCCTACACACGCAACAGCCACAATCCTTGCTTAAACCTGTAGTAGCATGGCACAAAGCAGTCAGTCTTAGAGGCAATGTGTAAGGTATTTATGCAGCACTTAAACAGTAATAAAATAAAAACACAACACAAGAAATCTCCCACACCAATTTAGAAACATTTAAGAAAATGTTTGACACAAAAACTGAAAAATTCCAGTCAGTAGAACTGGAGTTGTGAATTTTTCTTGAATGGTTAAAAGTAAGAAATAGTGCCTAAAAGATCAACGCGCCAACATGGACATCTAGTCATTCATGTCAAAGGTTATGGGTGACAGCGATTGAGCACGGTTCAGAATCTGTGACTTGGGCCTGGTCTTCAATTACCTTCATACTTAGAAAAAAAGTCTAATAAGGTACAATTCAATGGAGCAAGGCAGCCAGCAGTGTCTGAGAAGGATGTGTCATCCTTGGGGAGCTGTTGGAAGAAGTTGTGCTAGTTTCATACTCTTTTTTTGAAATAGATAATTTCCTTTGGACCAAAGCTGCAGGCTGTAGCCACCAAGGGTTCCACGAGGTTTGATACCCCTCCTGCAAGGAACTGCTGAACAGGATTTGTTGCTGCAGAGAATAAAATAGGAGAGCTAGTTCAGGTCGACCATTGATGCATCTTGGGAGGATGGGAGAGCAAGTATGTTCCACTCTCCTCTTAGTTCTCAGAGCAGTTTTTGGCTTTAGTCTATCTGGGTCCCTTTAGCACCACTTCAAGGATCTAGGACTGGAGGGTACCATTTGGAGGGTCAGTACTCACTCAGACTAGATAATTTTCTTTCCCTTAATCTCTGATCATGAAGACAGCCAACTAGCCCTTGGAGTCACTCTGGAAGTCCTAGGTTCAAGCAGAAATGCAGGTCTCAGGTAGCAGGGCATTCCTCTGTGGGCACAAGGCAGGCTTCAAAGAGCAGGGCAGTCCTCTTGGTGCAGCAGAGCTGTTCTCTGAAGTACACAGCAGGTAACTCAATGTTATTCTATGGGAGAAGTTGGCCTTACAGTAGTAAAAAAAAAAGTGGGAGTTTTTCACTACCAAGACATGTAAAACATGCATGCCTAGCATTTTAAATACAATGCACCCTGCCCCATGGGCTCTTTTAGGGACTACTTTAGGGAGTTTTAGGCCTGACACAAACGCCGCAATGGCAGGCCCGAGACATGTTTTACAGAGCTACTTATGTGGGCGGCGCAATAAATGCTACAGGCCCCATAGTAGCATTCAATTAACCTGCCCTGGGTATATGTATACCACTTTACTAGGGACTTATATGTACATTTAATATGTCAATCAGGTGTATGCCAATGTTGCCATGTTTTAGTGAGTGAGCACAAGCACCTTAAAACAAGTTATTAATAATAAAGTGCAAAAAAGGAGGAGGGAAGGCAAAAATAATTTGTGGAAGACCTCCCTAAGGCAGATCTAACAGAGTAGAGCTGGTGAATTGGAAAAGTACGCTGTAATAACAAAGTTTAACATATAGAGTGAGTGGAAAAATTAAGACAGAGGCCGGCAAAAATCTGAATATTTTATCATGTACTAAATCAAGCTTTATGGATCATAATTTAAACCCACATACAGATTAGGAAGAGGTTAGTTCGGCAGCTATATTTTCCGTGGGGCATAGCCTGTGAAAATAGTACACTACACTCAATCTCAGCCTATGATTGAGTATTATAATTTGATGTATACACCATGATGTCCATAGCCAGGGTAAGAAGGATTGTGTGGCCAACTTGGCATTATCCTTGCTTACCCTCTGTAAGGTTTATGTTGCCTTCACCATAATCATCCAACTAAGATTGAACATTTTTGAAAAAATGCACATCACTACATCTCAAACCTGGGGGGAGAGTGTTTGGAGCTCTACCTGTGAATAGGAGGATGACTGAAATTGAGGGAGAGACAGATGCAACATTTAGCAGCACTAGGTTGGCACATCTGTCATGGAAAGGAGATGACAGACAAGTTAATCTACTGAAATAATTTTCAGGAGCTCACAGACTTCCAAGTTATCTAATATGCACCTAGGCTAGAATGTAAAATTGGGTGGACACATTGTTTTTAGACATATGTATAACAAGGCAGAGCCTTGGAATAGGAGTGTCTAGAATGTTCTTTGAAAAAGAGATGGCACGAGGAATGGTAAAATAAAAATGGCAATATTTGACAGTTAAGGTAAACTTGGTAGGCTTGTGTGCCATTAACTAAGGGCCAATCTAGCACCAATTCCAGACAGAAACTTTGATGTATGCAACATTCATTATTGATCACACAGACAATAAAACAAAGTTTAGCTTTGGCCATCATATCCAGACCCTTTGCCACTCGAGCCACTCCTCTGTATTATTGTGAATGAATCACCTCTTTCTAGCCATCCCATGGGGATAGGACTCTGTAGTAATCAAGTCCAGACAGAGATATGAAGTTCAAGATGATTTATTGTAGATATGTAGATGAGCCCCACCAGGAGAAGCCATCAAGCTGCTCAGCCCCTACTCAACTGTGGAATTTCTTCACAGAGTACCAACATTCCGAAATACATCATAAATGTAATATTCCACTGGCACAATTATACAGCAGGCAAACTCCAGCTACAACAGCAAATGAACAAATGGAGAGAGAGCACCAAAGAGGCCAGAAGGTCCCCAAGTTGCACAGGAACAGGGACAGAGCTTCAAGATCGTCACCAAAATTGTTGTGAAGCGTCCCTCCATAGAAAACCAATAGGCATGTACACGGAAGAAGATCTTTACTGGAAAGCACAACCTGGCATCCGACCACCTCAATGACCCAGCTGCAACTGGCAATTGTGGAGTGCCATCAGCCTTACATTCTAAAGGAACACGGTGAGAGTGAAGACTCCAACCAAGATAAGATGCATGACAAAGCACCAGTAACAGGGAGAAAAAGATGAGGTAAATAACATCACAACAGTGCCCCACTTGAGCAGGCAGGGCTTACCGTCAACAAAGAAAAATGCCAATTTCTCACGGATCTAGTTGACTATTTGGGGTACTCTATTTCTAGTGGAGGGATTGCTCCCAAGAAGAATATTTTGGAGGCCATAAAAAATTCTCCTGCTCCCAAGGACAAGGACCAGCTCAGGTCCTTTCTTGGCCTTGTCGAATAGTATTCAAAGTTTGTGCGTGAGTTTGCTGACATGTCTGAGCCTTTGAGGAAACTCCTCTGCAAAGGTTGCAAATTTGAGTGGGGAAAGGAACAACTAGATACTTTTTCAAACATCAAGTTTCAGATTTGCAATGCTGGCATTCTTTCTCCCTTCAGTACCTCGTGCAAGTCCTACCATACTGTCGATGCCAGTCTTAGTGGTATTGGCGTAGTGTTGTCTCAGAATCAGCGGTGTACTGAAAGAACAATTGCATTTGCTTCAAGAACTCTCACCCAGGCTGAAAGGAATTATTCAGTAATAGAGCTTGAAGCTCTTGCCGCAGCTTGGGGGGTAGAGTATTTCAGAGATTACTTGTGGGGGTTCGGGTTTGTTGTAAGGACTGACCACAAGCCCTTATTGAAAATTGTGTCTGCTGGTGGTGCTGGGAAAGGGTCAGTGCGCCTAGCCCGGTTCGCTGCTAGGCTCCAAGAGTACTTATACGACATTGAGTTCATCCATGGTTGTAAGAATTTACAAGCTGACTGTTTATCTCGCATGTCACTTGACTGGGAAGTTGTTGATAAGGATGTTGTGAACAAGCTTGAGAGGGAGGAAGCTGTTGCCTTTGTGCATGATGTTTGCGAGTGCAGTTTGGGTGCTCTGTCCAAAACACAGTGGTTGGAGGCCATGCACAACGATCCCGTTTTACAAGATGTCATGACTTTGATTAAGAAAGGTGCTCCGCGTGAGAGTATGGTACCTGTAGCTGTTAGACCATATTGGAAACTACTTGATGAGTTGTCACTCAATGGTCATGATATTGTCATGAGGGGAGAGCAATTTGTACCTCCATCTGGGCTCAGGTCACAGATTTTCAAGCGTGCACATGAAGGCCACTTGGGTCAAGGTATGACTATCAGGAGAATTAAGCAAGAATTCTGGTGGCCCGCCATGGATGACCAAATTAGAAACTGGGTTGTGAGTTGCAAGTTGTGCAATAAGAGAGAGAAGAGACTTAAGGTTGGCTCTCAGAATGTCAGGGGCCAGATCACTGATCCCGGCATACCATGGCACACAATTTGCCTTGATTTTACTGGCCCGCTATCTGCGCTACCGTTTGACATGCGTTTTGCGGGCGTTTGGGTCAAGTTGAAGTTGGGCAAAATAAAAGGTTGTCTCAGGCAAATTTAAGGGTCCTTGCCATGTCATTAGTGTAGGCAAGTACTTTGCTGTAATAGAAGGTGGTGAACGTTGGAACCTGCGCAGAGTTGCTTTGTACCAGAAAGGGGTATCATGTTGAAAGCAGTCTGTTGACGACGGAGGTTGCTCAGGTGCAATGTTCATGCCTGAGAAGCCTGCTGAGAGTGATCCTCGCTGTCCCAGTTTGTCGCTTCCTCCCCCAAAGAGGAGGTGAGGGTCCTGCTGGGTCTTCTTGTTCTTTTGAATCTTCTGATTCTCTTGAACATGGTGGCTCGAGAGGGCAACACGCACTTCCAATGGCAGCGCACAGCCCGAGAAATCGAGAAAAATCCACAATACCTCCAAACTGGATCAGGAACAATGAAATGTTGCAGCAGAAGAGAATAATACGACAGGCAAATTCCAGCGACTACAGGAGACGAAGAAATGGAGTGAGAGCACTAAAGCTGCCAGAAGATCACCAGGTTGTGCAGGAACAGGGGCAGGGCTTCAAGATCATCGCCAAAATTGTTGTGAAGCGTCCCTCCAAAGAAGACTAGTAGGCATATGCAGGGAGAAAGATATTTACTTGAAAGCACATGCTGGCATCCGACCACCTCAATGACCCAGCTGCAACTGGCAATCATGGAGTGCCAGCAGCCTTACATTCTAAAGGAACACAGTGAGAGTGAAGACTCCAACCAAGGTAAGATGCATGACAAAGTACCAGTAACAAGGAGAAAAAGATGAGGTAAATAACATCACAACAACAAACTTGTATGAAGGTCTCAGGTTGTGCACTGTAGTAATGGGACTACAACCCACACTACACACCCTGTGTGGGGTAAGTAATACTGAACATGAACCTAAAACTTACCCTTAACATGAGGGAAGTTGACTATGGTGAGGTAATGTATATGGGTGCGAACCCATGACCTATTTCAAAACAATGAACTAAGATATTGTCAACCAGTATATATGGGTGTGAATAGAGATGTGTAAGTGATTCAAATAGGACTAACACCTATGCATAAATGCCCTGAAAATAAGAACCAAACACAGTTGAGAAGGGCTAGAGTACTGTGAGCAAATGGGACTAAAACCCATTGCCATCCCTATGAAGGGAAAAATAAAAACTAGATTGTGCAAAACCATGTGTGAGGGTGAAACAATGTAAAATGAGAAAGACCCCCAAACAAACCCCATGTAAGGGTTATTGACACGAACTTGTGTGAAAGGGACTAGTATCCATACGCACGACCCTCCCTAACGCAAAGAAGTAGACCGTGAATGTTGAGACTGGAAGACCAGGATGTCCCTTAAGTAAGAGAACCTAAGCCGTGGCATCACTAGCAAATGTGCTGTAATTGTAAATTTTGTACAACTTAAACTCTGGATAGATATCTAGTACCATAACCTAATTGGCTCTGTAGTCGGGGAATGTAATAAGACCATATTGAAGTAAGCATAAACAAAACAATATAATTACAATTGAAAACACTGGTTAGTGAACTCTTACCCAAGTTGCACAAACAATACCTATGCTCACACAAAAACAACTACACCCATGTTGCACAAAATTATAACAAGTTCTGCCACCATGAATCTTAACATTGACAGACAAAGCAAAGGCTTTGACTTATGTCATTAACCACATTGTAACAAATTTGATGAAGATAGTCCTGCTGTGAGCGCTGTCTTTCAAACTTGGTAAGGCAGACACAAAACAAGGTCCGGTGACAACATATTTCTTGGAATCTGGCATAGAAGGAACAAAGTCGGTCAGTAAAAGAAAGCACATGTCACAGAACTAAGGAGAATGTGGATTAAAAAGTAACTGCCAACTAGACAAAACAGGTTACCAAGGTCACGTTGAGGAAAAAAAAAACAGAACAGCGCTGTGTCAAAGTACCTTGTTGCTGCTACAAACCATGAAGAGTGTGACTTCTACATCCAACTTGACCGTAAGTAGCACGAAAGGATCCAATGACAAGACGAGCTACCATGACCAGAATTCCTCATCTAGTTTCTCAACGACTATCAGCATGCAGAGCCACTCTCCAGATTGAGCATGCTGCAGCATACAATCTCAAATAGGAGGTACAGAACTCGAGAAATCCCTGGTTATGTCAACAAGCGTAAGCTTTATTGACAGCGTGATTGGCATAAATAAAAAAAGATTTGGGAACTCATTAATACTACGTGCCACCAGGCTTGCAGAGATGCATCCAAACGAAAGATGACAGCACGTATTTGACGGTGAGCTGGATGGCTCACCGCACGTCCAAGCTGGAGGGTGTCCATAGGCTGCTGATGAGGTTGAAACACGTCACAGAGGATCAAATGGAGGCGTTGTGAGACCTATAAGCGCAGGTAAGAGTTAATACGCTGAGTGTGAGCATGCAGAGAACGGCTCGTGCAATATTTAAATGTCAGGGAACGGTTGAACTGACACTGAGTACGCAGCACCATTATCCCATAAATTAATAAAACAAATGGTGAAAACTCAAGTTGAAACTGCAATAATGATCCACAAGGCTTCTGATGGCAAAAACACATGTTGAAGCTGTGAGCCGCTTTACACTCTTTACAAGCGCTACCTTGATGATTCAAAAAGTACACACTAGTCATAAACAACAGGGGTATACCCAATTAACCCTATAATACCTGGGTATAAAGAAATACATGTATACAAGAGAAAAAAGGTATCAAGGAAACAATACAAAAAGCAGCAGTGAAGAGAGCATATTTAATTACCCCTTCAAGGATATCTAATATTCATTGTGAATACATCAAAAATCAATTTCAAATACACACAGAGAAAGGCGCTTATTCAAAGAGAAACACAACGACATATATCACAAAAAATCATGTACATATCAATGAACAAAGGACATAGTACAAATGACAATAACCCAAAGCAAGTTATTCACACCAGTGTCCCCCTCATAATTGCAGGCGAACCACTGAGAGGTAGTCAAAAAGGGAACACTAAAAAAGGCTAAGTGGCCCAGTTCTGAGTATCCCCACGTCAATCTAAGGATCACTATAATTCTAGTGATTCCTCCATCCAATGTCTGTCGATGTGACCACGTTTCAGCCCTTATTCCTTATGGCCTCTTCAGGACAGGGGTTATACAGAACTACAATAAAAAAGGGGGAAGGACATATTATTCTCATCCGGGGTTCAGAGTGAGGAACAACAGATATGGATGGCGACTGTCCAGCACGTGTCACACAGAAGTCCCCAAAAGAACCACACCAAAGTGAACCAATTATTAAAAACCCTATTACCTATTAATCCTTTGTTCCGACGGTGATGCAAGACCCTGTAGACACTAAAATTGAAGTTTTACACTTTCTTAGGAAAATTCGATTGAAGATCTTTTTTTCAGAGTATAATGAAAGTAATGAAAGAAATTTTAGTGGTCTTAAGAGAAAGTCATCCTTTTGTCCACAGCGTATGGCTATGCCTGATGAAGTTTTGGTTTTTGAAGACCAAATATTACATGAAATAGATCTGTTGAATTCCAAACAAATTACCTTATCATAAACTTTATTCGACAATTGAGTCATCAAAGTATATCTATAAAATACATCAGTCATTCATAAATACATCAAATTCCATACACAATTAAAAAAAGTATTACATTCAATAATATAACTCATGAAGAATAGGTTTAAAACACAATATCTAAAAATCTAATTTACTAAATATAATACAATACAATTTCATCATGTCTAAAACGTACCGGTAACTAATATGTGGTTAATGCGTGAAAGGTGTCAATTCATCACAACAGGAAACAGAGGACTTTGCAATTAAGCTCTGGGCAAGAAAAGTAATTTGATTCGAATAGTCCAGGCCCAATGCAAAAATTTCACCATAGCAATTGCAATTGTAAGTTTCGGGTCTGTCCTTAAAATTCTCAGAGCATCAACATATCTCCGTATGCCCATAAGTTTACAAATAGGTTTGATCCACATCCGGCGTGGTGCAACATATTGGGGACATCCAAACAAAATGTGACCAACTGTTTCTTGTTGACCCGGGCACCAGGGGCATCTATCACTTTGGGACCCATCCCATTTCCCCGTAAACTGTCTAGTTGGTAATGTAACAATCCTAAATTGAAAGTATAATTTACGGTCATAGGGTCTTTCAATTGCATCCCAATATTCTTCAAAATCAGGTGCATTTTTAAATTCAAAAAACCGACCCGTAAGATTTGTAGAAAGCTTTTCCTTCATGGATGCATAATGCACCATTTCCCAATATCTTGCTTTCATAATCTTTTGAGATGGGAAACTTGCATTTTGGGGATTATTCCACAATTCAGACATTCCCATATTCCCTAAAAGTGATCTGATCTCCCTCAGCCATTTTATTTTATGGAAGGGATCGTTATTGATGATATCCATAAGGCCCCGAGCATAATGCATCAATTCCTCCGTAGTCCATATTGTACACCAATATAACAGTGGGCGCAATTTCACTAAGTCTTTGACCCCTTTTTTCCCTAGATCCCATAATAAAGGAATTAAAGGGGTACTTTGCGGGACACCTGTAAACTTGCGTAGAAACTCATTTTCCACCTTGATCAACCGAGTTGTGTTTTCAAAGCCCCAGAGTTCGGCTCCATATAAGGCCGAACTCAATACCTTCATCCCATAGATCTCCAGAGCTGGGCGAATAGGTTTTGTTTGTGAGCTTTTGAATTTCTGCAGTAGACAACCACCTTGTTGCTGGTGCTTTAAAACAGCCATATCAATATGACGATTCCAGCACATGCCCATTTGCAAAGTTGCCCCAGGTAGGTAAAAGCATCCACCTGTTCAAGGGGACAATTATCCATAACTATATTGCCTCTAAAGGATCTATGTTCATTAAACGCCATGAACTTGGTTTTGGTTGTATTTATTTTCAGCCCATGCCGGCGACAAAAATCCTCGAAACGCAACACAGCTTTCTGCAGGCCATTGGGAGTCTTAGAGATGATTAAGGTATCGTCTGCAAACATGAGGACAGGGATGCGAATACCATCCAGCGCCGGGGCATCCATGGGGCACAGAGAGAGGTAATCCACCACCCCATTGACAAAGAGTGAGAACAGGGTGGGCGCCATTACGCACCCCTGCCGCACTCCTCGTTCAACGGGGAAGGCTTCAGTAACCTCCCCCTTTAGCCCCCACCGCACCCGTGCAAAAGTGTTCTCATGCAAGCAGACGATCAGAGTCAATAGCTCTGGAGCCCTCCCAAGGTCTTTCAGGACCTGCCATAATTTGGCCCGTGGAACTAGGTCAAAAGCTGCTCTCAGATCCACAAACACTGCATATAAGGACCCCTTCCCCAGGACCACAGATCGCCAATACAGGTTTACCAATCGAAAAACTTGATCTATTGTGCTACTTTTCTTACGAAAACCCGCCTGTAATGGACTCAAGATGTTGTTTTCATCAATCCAGACTTGTATCTTAAAAAGAACTAACCTGCCCATAATTTTTTGAATAGAGTCAATCAGGCTAATAGGCCTGTAATTGCCTGCAACTGACTTATCCCCCTTTTTATAGACTGGCACGATTTCTGCCCCCTTCCAGGAAGGAGGAATGACCCCGCCCTGGGCTATTGCATTAGCCAATAAAACTATATACTTCCGCCACATTTGCTTATCATTTAAGAAAACGTCTGCGGGGATACAGTCCATTCCTGGAGCCCGTCCCTCAGTAACAGCCTCAAGAGCCCTATCCACATCTTCCAAGCTAAAAGTAGCATCTTTATAAAAACATGTTTGGAATGATGTCTCCACACTCATACCTTCTATCACATGCATATTGTGGTTTGAAAAATTCAAGCCACTGATGATGGGCTACATTAT
Organism: Triturus cristatus; assembly: GCF_964204655.1. Classification (NCBI taxonomy): domain Eukaryota; kingdom Metazoa; phylum Chordata; class Amphibia; order Caudata; family Salamandridae; genus Triturus; species Triturus cristatus. The sequence goes on along the minus strand of NC_140585.1, from coordinate 214,069,487 downwards.
TCTGTACACGTTCAGAACACCCTCCCCTGTCCCATTTAAATATATCCCAAAACTATTTTGTGTTCTTAGCTTTACAAGCTTCTTTCAACTCCTGCCACTTACATCTGTCCCATTCTTTCTTTGCCTCCTTCTGAGCCTCCCAACAAATTACCTTTAGATCTAATTTCTCCAAACAAGAACAATTGGCATTACAAGATCTTGCCAATAGTCCCCTCACGGTTATTAAACCAGCCGATAAGGGTGGGGGTATAGTCTTATGGGACAATGAATAATATGACGAGGAGATCATGCGTCAATTAAGTAATAGGGAGCATTACCGTCCCCTGTGTCATGCCCCGCGGTCATGACCCGAGATGCGGAGGGTATTTAAGGACAGCAGACCATTCTAACGCTGCTTAGCGTTCTTGCAGATAGCCCATTTCCGTCCTTTTGAGAAGTGCCTGACTTCCTGTTTGTGCGTATTTCCTGTTTCCGGTTTTCAGACGACGTGCATCGAACGAGTACGGGTGTACTCGTTGTTCCTTGTTTGGCGTGGCGTTTGGTGTTGCAGTGAGTGCTGTTGCGGCACCAGTAGACGCGCGATGTTCCTTGTATTTGTTGGAGTCATCTACTGGCGTGAAGCCACCGTTTTCAAGTAAGGTCCAGGAGCCTGTATTATTGAGTTACCGAAGGTGCTGTCCCCCATTGCAGTTCTCTAATGTGGATTCCTGAGTTACAACCGGTATTTGGCATTAGGTATTAGTATTTGTGGAGCCTGCCGTTAAGGCATCTCTCAGTCCATTTCGGGCCAGAGTAATATTCGTTTCGTTTCTGTTTCAGTTGATTCTATGTATCTTGCACCTCGGTCCCGTACACAACATTAGGTGGGATTAACTAGCGTGGACCATAGAGTTCTGTTTTAGGTTACCTCAGTGCATCATAGAAAAACACGGTAATCTTTAGTCATCACACTGGAGATAAGGTGGGGGTTACTTATGTTTAACCTTTATATACTCTCAAGCTAATGTCTACTTGGTTTTCCCTTCAGCCCTTATGTGAATCACTCACCTCAGAAGACTAGTATAAGAAGAAGTTAGTTGTTCCTCCTGCTCAGTTCGTTGGGAGATCTTCAGGGTGAGCTAGACAATTCCTTAGATAATTACCTCCTCAGAGGGATCGCTGGTTATAACACTTGTGTATTACTATAGGGTTCCTAGCCTTCCGAAACAAAATAGCGTGCTGAGAGTTCCCTGAGAAAGAGGGCGTGGTAGGTTTCCCAACCATTAAGGGCCTATACAAGTGAGGTCATTGGTACTTGATGCATGTTAATTAAGACTTTTGTTTTACAGCTGTGAGTTCCTGCCTTTAACCCAGACGTAGTCCACCAACACGACCTGCCTTTTCCCCCGCCTATCCTTGTTTTGTTTCCCTGTTTTCCCTAGCGTTCCTCTGTCCTCTAGAGTCTGATAGAGTCGGAAGGACGTGGGGGAAGACTGAGGACTTCTCTTCAGGGTTCCTGGCGCTCCTGCGGAACAGAACCAGTGATCTTTACACCCTGTTGGATAAATCCATGGCTAGACTAAGAGCTCAGATATTACATCTTACCACTGATGCGATGGAATCAGGGTATTTGTGTAAAAAAGAGTATGAGTACTTGAACTTCACAGAACAGAAGACACCTAACATATATGTACTGCCAAAAGTACATAAAGATGTACACCAACCCCCTGGAAGACCGATCATTGCCTCCTGTGGCTCGATTTTGGAGCCATTGGCTAAATATTTTGATGTATTCACAATGAATATTAGATATCTTTGAAGGGGTAATTAAATGTGCTCTCTTCACTGATGCTTTTTGTATTGTTTCCTTGATACCTTTATTTCTTTATACATAAAGTACACACAGCACGTAAGTTGTAAATCACCCAACATCAGTTCAGCTTCAATTCAGAAAACACTTGCTGTAAAAAAAAAAGATTGTGTGATGATTTCCCACACCCCACAAGTATAAAGAAGGGAATCACAATCTCCAGACTGACGCTGTCCCGTATATGTGGGCACTCTTGACACGAAGTGCATGAACTCACTAGTTGACACAAAGGAAATGCAGTGAGGTGAAAAAGCAATGCCAGGTCTTCGCACATTCACAAGACTTAGAACAATAAAACGTGGATGTAAAGCAAAAACAATACTTAGCTAACCAGTCTTGTGAAGTGGGATCTGGCACGTACAGGTTGGGGGTGCCCGGTGTAGTGGTCACTGGTGGGGATTAGGTGCCAGAGTCCTTGTTCCAGTAGTAGTTTGTAGTTTCTTGCTCTTGTTGCTGTTGTAATATACTGCCTTGTAATTCACATGTATATTCCACCTTACTATTAGCTTGTATCTCCCTTACCTCTCATTGTTTCTTTCCTCCCAACCTACCCGTTCAACCCCTCCTTCAGTCCCTCTTTGGTACATCCCCTCCTCATCGCCATAAACATGTAGTAATCAAGTCCAGACAGAGAGATGAAGTTCAAGATGATTTATTGTAGATCTGTAGATGAGCCACACCAGGAGCAGCCAGCAAGCTGCTCAGCCCCATCTCAATTGTGGCATTTCTTCACAGAGTACCAACATTCCGAAATACATCATAAATGTAACATTCCACTGACTGAGCATGTGATGAACAGGATACCAAGATATAACAGAATCTTTGAGGCTTGTTTTGTTCCAAAAAAGTAGATGGAGATGGGTGTGTTATATTCTTGTCTTCTCCTTCTCCCTGCTGCTCAGCCTGTGTGTGTGATGTCATCGGAATGTTCGTGGATGCATGGTTTGAAGTGTGGTCAGTTTGAGTGAGATGGGCTGAGCAGCTGGATGCTGCTCCCGGTGGGGCCTTCTTTACCATCCGACTTACAATGAATAAACCTACTTAACTACACCTATGGCTCCTGGATTACATCACCTGCCAGAGTACTTTCATCAATGTAACAGTGGCGACGAGGATGGGATTCGAACCCAAGAATAACTCCATCGAATGAAGACTGATATCTAGAACTTCATCCGAGAAAAGTTGACGTGATCAGCATCACCTGTGCGTGCTAAACCGTGTGAGCTGCGAAGTAGGGCCACTGAACAATGTGTACTGTAATGTGTGCTGCACCGATCCTTTGTATTTCAGCCTCAATGTTTTCTGCAATGGAAATCGGCGTTTCATTATCAAATTTTTGGCAACACTATCACCTTGGATCTCACTGTGTTTTGTTCAAGTTTACTGGTGGGATTTCACTCGAGCTATTTTTTTTAGTGACTACTACGGTGACTACTTTCTTTATTTTAGTTTATTATGTTATGGTGCAAAACTTACAGTAAAATCTGCACTGTTAAAGTTTAATGTTAATGATCACCTTATGCTTTTGATCAATCACCTAATATTTATTGGCATTGGCAACCTCTGCGATTTACATGTTTTGTATTTTCTAAGTTATGCGTGAGTGCAGATTTGTAATAACACTGGCATTGTTTAATATCTTAGTATCATGATGTTCGCGCTTGGTTTAATTGGTTAGCGTGGGCATTTGCATTTAACTGGTCACAATGTTTTTATTTGTTTTATTTTGGGGTGCCAGTTACTCTTTAAAGTCTGTCATTTATTTTGTCTAGGTGTGCGTTTCAGGAAGTCATGTATCCTGTGAGCGCTGGGGAGTCATGTACCCCTTAAAGTGGTTTGCCTAGGTGTGTGTTTCGGGGGTCAAATACCTTTTTAAAGTGTATTATGTGTTGTCTAGGTGTGTGTTCTGGGTGTCATGTATCCCGTGAGCGCTGGCGAGTCATGTACCCCTTTTAAAGTGATTTTACCTAGGCGTTGGTTTCGGGGGTTAAATACCCTTTTAAAGTGTTTTAAGTGTTGTCTAGGCGTGCGTTTCTGGGAGTCAGGAATCCTGAGAGCGCTGGGGAGTCATGTACCCCTTAAAGTGGTTTTACCTAGGTGTTGGTTTTGGGGGTCAAATACCCTTTTAAAGTGTTTTATGTGTTGTCTAGGCGTGCGTTTCTAGGAGTCAGGTATCCTGTGAGCGCTGGGGAGTCATCTACCCCTTAAAGTGTGTGTTGCCTAGGCATTGGTTTCAAGGGTTAAATACCCTTTTAAAGTGTGTTATGTGTTGTCTAGGCGTGCGTTTCTAGGAGTCAAGTATCCTGTGAGTGCTGGGGAGTCATGTACCCCTTAAAGTGTGTGTTGTGTAGGCGTGCGTTTCGGGGAGTCGCATACCCTGTGCGCAGGGGGTCTAGTACCCTTTTAAAGTTGTGTTATGCTTTGGCATATGTTTAAATAGTCATTGAGTGTTTTGGGGAGTCTTATTCCCCATGCTGTGGTGTTTAGTTTAAGAAATGATACATTTCTGTCTTTGTTATTCTGAGGGGCGCCATTCCTTCCCTGTTTATCGCTTTTGTGCTGGTCTGGCCAACTGGCATGATTTGTGATATTTTGGGTATTTTTGGTTTGGATAAGGGATGGTGGTTAGGTGATGTTCTTGTGAGTCAGTTTGAACTGTATGGTCATATGGTGTTGTGTATCAGTTAATTTCAGATGAGTCGTCAATTGGGGTTTCTGCTTTGAGTGTTGGATTGTATTGTCATGTATTGTTTTTGCATTGGGTTTGTGCTAGGTGAAATTGTCCCTCTTTTCATGTTTTGTGTGAGATGTGACGTCTTATCTTTCTTTTGAATTTAGTATGAGTGGTGTTTTGTTATGTGGGTGTGATACTATTAATCATACCATTTTAAATTATTCACCGCTGTTAGAGTTCTTGCTTTGTGCTATATTGTTATTTCAAAATGTTATTTATAGTTATTCATACATTCTTGTGTATGCTTATTTAAAATCCTGACCTTGTCATCGTCAGGGGTTACTGTGTTTATTTTCCTCTTGTATCTTTTGTTTTCATTGTTTAAAGGAGGGAGATGTGTTATATTCTTGTCTTCTCCTTCTCCCTGCTGCTCAGCCTGTGTGTGTGATGTCATCGGAATGTTCGTGGATGCATGGTTTGAAGTGTGGTCAGTTTGAGTGAGATGGGCTGAGCAGCTGGATGCTGCTTCCGGTGGGGCCTTCTTTACCATCCTACTTACAATGAATAAACCTACTTAACTACACCTATGGCTCCTGGATTACATCACCTGCCAGAGTACTTTCATCAATGTAACAGGGTTCTTCTCCCAGATGGTTTTAAGAGGGCTTGTAGACTGTTTTTCTTCTCAAAATAGACAGATCAGTTGAACAAGAAGAGAAATCAAGTCTTAGTCTAGACAAGGAAAGCTGCCAGGTGTTGTAATATGTTCTGGTGTGCAGTTAAGGAAATGCCAATCAGGTACCATTCCTAGTGACATATGAAAATGTTAATTCTGAATATCTTTCATGTTTTGTTAAGCCCCTCTCATCAATGACATGAATCATCATTTGGCATTCAATAATTCACGTGACCTGGTCCAAGTGTGGTATCTATCCATTTATGATTATCTTTTCCCATGAAAGCCGCATACATAAGCAGTACAGTCCTTTTGATCATCACTCACAGCTGAGCAAGATTAGGCATGTGAAGCATCCTCTTCTTTCAGGAAAGCTTTGAGGCTCTTGCTCATTACTACATATACGGTTGACACCAAGGATACATTTGTTTTCGTTCTTCGTATTTCTCACCACTCAGTTACCGGAACAAAATGACTGCGTCCTTCTTGATTGTCTGCTGTGCCTTGAATACAGGTCCCTTTAAATTTATTTATCACAACAAATGTAAAAACAAAAATATATTATTCTTTTCATGCGTTTTTTAAAGTAGACATTTCTGTTATGATTATAGAGTACTACTTTTTATTCATCATCATCATCATCATCATCATTTAGTCTTTATTTCGATTTAAAATCACAAAAGACAATTCATTTAATCCATAGAGGTGAAATACATGAGCAAAAAATGTAAACAAATTTAACATTAAAACGATTCTATACAAGAAGTGTAATGGGTCCTCAATGGTGAAATACATAAATATATAATAAATAGCTAAAAACTGCTAAAATGTGCGCGAAAGGGGGGCAAATTTTACATATCCTCTTTGCGTCACAGACCCGTCATCACACAAAATCATTCACACACGCATTCGTTGGTGGGGCCCATAACACCAACACACACCTTTCTCTCATGAGTCTGAACACAGGAGGAACGATGCGCTGGACATGTGGGGGGGTACCTTATTACCTATAGGGAAGGAAAATTTATATTACAGAATATACATTATTTTCATCACCACCTATAGGATCCTAACCTTAACATCAAGGCACTCCACCACTTGTTTTATGGACCAATTAGTTGGACTGGTTGATGCTGATTTAGAACCAGCTAAAACACATTTAAGCTTCAGAATCCTCTAATCTCCTAATGGAAAAACCACAAACTCATAATTTCTGTTAATCAAATTATTGTTTATTTAAATGTTATTTGCAATTATATAATGAGCATTTCGGTCAATCAAATTTGAAATTTAATAAAACAACATAAATTGCATTGTTGAAATTTAGCTTGTAACTGAACATTATCTGCGCCATCTTGCCTCTCCCCAGCGCCACGCTCAGCGAACGCACGGCCGCCATTTTAGGCACCCCCTCCCCGCTCATTGTCGATCGCCAGCACGTTCCACTGGTGCTGCAAGCATCCCCCGCGCGCCGGCCACCCCCGCTCTCTCATACACGGGCCATAAACCCTCTCCTTCTGCGCGACCCTGCCATGGAATCACACCCCGCGCCTGACCGACATCCCATACATGGTCATGCATCTCTTTGATAACCCCCTTCCTCTGCGCCCCGTTGTCCGAACCGATCCCAGGCCATCACCTAGCCCTGCGGATGCAGTTTATTGCCCCTACTGTAAGGGAAACACCCCACATCAAAGGGATTACAGTAGATCAAAGCCCCTACCCCCTGAGACCCGGCCGGTCGCACACACCCCCGGGAATTGGCGGAATGTCCAGCTGTGTGATAGCCATCTCCTACTGTGGATGGGGTGGGGACTTCCACTGTAGATATGTGTGGGAACGAGCTCGAAGTGGGGATTCCGAGGATGTTCTTTCATGTTCCAAGACAATCTCAAGAATGTGCCATGTACGATAACCCTGCAATAAAGTCATAAACCTGTGTATAAGAGGCTAGGCCTCAGAGATGCAGTTAGAGCACCTCGTGACGATACCTTGCTGTCTGATCTGATGTGTTCTGCTCCGACGGAATAAAACTTTGTTTCCTGCCTTCCAGTCTCCGGCGCCTGCCTCTTTATTGGTTTAACATCGAATGGTATAAGAGGCGATTACCGCCGGGCAATACTTGAAAGGTTATCGACTGAAACTGCCGCTACCGTTTAACAATTGGCGTCCCAAGCGTGGGGCCCATCAGCGACACGTGGATCCAGTGGGAGAGGTCCTGACGACAGAGTGAACGACTGCAACGATCGGGAGAGCTCCTGCCCGATAGACCCTCGTCTGGCAGCCGATCATCCGAACTTCACTGGTTCCGAGCAAACCTCTCTCGAGTGATCTACGGTCCTGACTGGGAACCATCAGGAGTGCCGCGGCAAATACAGAGAGTAGAGGACGATCGGGCGCTGGAGGCGGAAGACGAGAAACTGTCCACGCGGTCCGGGTAAGGTCGTGAAACACGACAAATTGCGAAACGATTGATTGATTGTTTGAAATACTAGTATTGCTTATTGATTGTTCTCTTTGAGATATTCGCTGTCTACAAACGGGGAGGAGTAGAAATACTCTCTCTCTCTCCCTTTGCAGATAGTGAAGGGTAGGTAACGCAGACTTTTGTCCCCGTTGTAACCCGTCGTGCCTATCTTTATCTCCCCACTGATTGATTGTCCGAACATTGATTGTTTTGAAGAATAGTGCTCTTTGAGATATTCTCTGTTTGCAAATAACGTAGAATAGAAATATTCTGTCTAGTCTTTGCAAATAGTGAAGGGTAGGTAACGCAGACTTTTGTCCCCGTTGTAACCCGTCGTGCCTATCTTTATCTCCCCATTGATTGATTGATTGTCCGAACACTAGTTGTTCGATATTGGTTCTTTGGAGGTATTCTCTGCTTACAAATAACGAGGAATAGAGATATTCTGTCTAGTCTTTGCAAGCAGTGAAAAGATAGGTAGTGCTGACTTTTGTCCCCGTTGAAACCCGTCATGCCTATCTTCTCCCCACTGATTGGTAGTTGGTTCTGCCCGGACCGCTTATTAGAGGTGAACCATCCGGCTCCTCTGGAAGGCACCCCTAATAAGGACATGTTCACTAAAATACGAACTAATCGCCGTAGTTTATAGCAAGCTATGGCATAAAATATACAAAGGGGGACCCCGAGAGTCAGTGGCCACTGGTAGGATCCTTTTTGACCCTACAAAACTAAAGAAACGCTAGGAAACAGCCCTTTGTGGGATATATGGAACTAGGGGAAGGAACCAAGCTCACGGTCAAGACGGCCACGAGGTAGCCCGGCTCCATCGCTCTCGCTGCCTAAACATGTCTGCCCTACCACCCACCCCGCCCAGTAGACACAACCGGAAGTCTGTTGATACCCACCATCGACGTCACCGAACTTGACTAGGATCACGCACAATTGGACAATGCCATTTTCCGATTACACTAACTAGATTGCAAATATGTACAACACTCCAACAAAGTAGTATGATTAAACATTTTAATAACTTATAGGTATAACAACATTCCGACAAGATGAACAGGTTAAAACACGTTTTAAACAACTATTTACATGACAGTCTGCTGCGACCTGCATCCCAAAGCATTTACGTCCACGTGACACCGTCCTCGCCTCTCCTTCCTCGAAGTTGCAACATTGGCCTGTTTTGGGCGGTCCTTTTAGTCGGCTTTGGGCTATAAAAGCCATGCAAAAATCCATTGACATCAGTGGCGGACGACTGTGCGAATAGGCCGGAGGCTACACGAAGCGCCGAAGCTCTGGCAGCGCCAAGGCGGAGTCGGCCACGCTGTGCGGATCTTCCCATTCTCTTCTTCCTTCAATAACGGAGGGTGCCCTGGCGGGGGGAAGCGACGCGGACGGGCTTCCCCCGCCTCCCCAGGTGGAGGCTCACCAGCAGATGAGGGCACCCCAACCATTTCACTCGCCGTCCAGCTGAGTTGGCGCCCCTGCACTCGACCGCCGGACAACCACCCAAGCACGGGTTCACCAAGATCGCCACTAGCGCCCGACGCGAGGAGTGGGCCCCCGCAGCCGAGTGATCGGGGACCCACCCCGGTGGCGATACCATCCGAACTGCTGCTGTCGCTGCTACTGGACCCCCGGGGTGGCGGTTTATCTTTCAGAATCAGGCCCGGCCCGCTGGAAAGACGGCTCTGGACTCGGAAGCTTGTCTGCTTGGGCGTGGGCCCCACCCTTGAAAAAACGCCACCACAGCTTTGCAGATTCTGCGGGGGTCATTGGCCCTCGACTCCCGCGGACTTCCGGTAAGGACAAACCGCCGCCATTGTTCTTTGCCCCGGGCGGCAGCCACCTTGCCTCCGCTTGGTGCAGTGAGAAAGACTGATTCAAGGCGTCGGCGGAAGAACCCGCCTGCTGCCCCGCCCCAAGAACGGACCACGGCATTGCTACAAGATCGCGGTGACGCCATGCTGACGCAAGCTGACGCTAACGAAAGTTCTCGAACTACCGAAAGGAATTCTGGTCCGACAGCTAATTCATGGAAAGACTTAGACTGTACACTGGCCCGACCTCGCCCCAAAATGGCGCCGATGTAGGAGAGGCCTACAACTCCTTGTGGCGTTCCAGTCACGTGGCATTTGTGTTAAAAGGATATGTATATGATGTTTCCACACATGATGAGCAGAGGGACGGGAAGGGTACTGACCGAACATACGTACAACCTTACTGATTGCTGACCTACCCATTTTTATTTAGCGTTTTTAATCTTTTATGCTAAGATAGTGTTGCTCATGATACTCGACGCCTCTCACGCCGTGGCCGGCCTGAACAGTTGTAGGCCCGTATTTGTATACTGACATTGTTTTAAATAAAGGGCTTCTTGAAAGGATTACGGAATCAGTGTCATGACAAATCATATAGGTTGATAAAGATTTTTCTTCTGAATAAATGATTGTTACTCCCAATCAATAGAAAACAGATAATGCAGACCCCATTTACATGAATCTTTTTGATTAACGGAATTTGTGCCCGTCACACCTGTCTTTTCCAAGAGTTGTCAGAAAATGGTCAACCATAGCTTAAGGTATATGCCGAATGCAAGGTATGGTATCTTGCACCATAATACACGACCGATTGAGAAATGCATGTACGACCAGGGAACCCGAATTTAGGAGATGAATGAAATAGAGCATCTTTGTCTCGGAAGAAAAGAATAATAGGTCTGTGGTATTACCCACTCCTGCGGCTAGCCTGGTACGTGGTAAGTAGAACTTTTTCGTGTCTACGCGCGCTAAGGTACTTTGAATACTGCACATCCCCTCCCCTCTTTTTCCCCTCTATAGGTCACGACGAAGTTCCGACTGAAGAATGGAGTGGACATGGACCGCACCGTGTTCAATATCGAGAAAAACATAGACAAACGTTGTGGGATAGTGCGTAAAGTGCAGACCACCATTGGGAACATGAAAAACTGTATGGTATGATTGTGCGTGTGTGCTACGATTATACGGTATGAATGTGTATGCATTTCATGCTTGGGTCGCTTGAAGAGAGCGTCATCGTATGATTGAAGTGCTCGTCCATCGATCAAAGGGAGGAGAGTAAAAGATCCGACACCCCCCCCCCCCAAGATAAACTACAAAATACTGAAAATACGCAGCATGCATAGGAAAGAGGACAGGAAAGGAGAGGTCCCCATACTCAACGTAGCCCTGAGTCTCCGTCTTAAGTTTCTGCGCTTGATGCATGTACTGTCACACCCTATCCGGTATTCGTGTGTGCGTGATCACCAAATTTATGTCTTTCCCCCGCTTGTGTTTTCTTACATAGAACAGACCCATGCTACTCCATGTTGTGTGTGCACCAAGTGGCCTATTATCGTACACATGTCTCTCTCTCTCGTTTTGTGTCGTACATATGCCAAATAGCCTACTTGATGCACACGTCTCCGTCTCTCTCTCTCTCTCTCTCTCTCTCTCTCTCTCTCTCTCACTCTCACTCTCACTCTCTCTCACTCTCTCTCTCTCTCTCTCTCTCTCTCTCTCTCTCTCTCACTCTCTCTCCCTCCCTCACTAAAGGCTTTCTTGCCCTCTTTCTTTTTGAATAAATTAACGACACATACCTCTTCGGTAAGTGTATAATTGGCCTGAAACACGGCGGTGTTCGAACAAATTGGCAGAAACAAAAACCGACCGTACTTTACCACGTTACTACCTCTCCTTTCTGCAAATGTTGAACTTAATTGGCTGAGAAAGAAAGGACAGGTAAGACGACTGATGTCTCCCAATTTGGCCCTCATCACGGGGACTATATGTCAGTGGTTTTCGTTTTTAGAGCTTTAACAACACCATCTCCACCGCCCAGAATTGCCCCCGCCCAATTACCCCGAAATAGAATGTCTAAAGCACCCCGTTCTCCCAAAATAACCCCAGCCCTATACTAGCCGTCTCAGAGTATTTCGAACGAAACAGCTGATGACCTTATTCTCTAAAAAAAAAATACATTGCCTAAACTGATAAGGGTTACCTATTGTCTCCAGCAAGAAAAATGTTTAGCTTATGTCCCTCCCCGAAATGGATACCTGTGAACCCATGACAGTAGCACCTCGCACTTTTTCATAAACTTAGCAGTCCTCGGAGGAAAATGTGTATTAACAAAACTTGTGTTGAGATGAACGAGTCTCTACCGGAGAAGCTGGTTCGAATTTTTTTAATAGACCAGAAGGTTGACAGATGTCAGGCTTCCTGCAACGATTATAGGGCGCAGGAATCGACACCTAGCAGGCCAGACGATGGACAGGGACACCCACAGAAACCTGCACCACAGCAATGATTAATAGATTAGTAACACGCACACTAACATCAGAGTTAATAGACATCAATCATACAGCAACCGATAAAAGCATTTCCGCAACTACTCGGTGGTTGGGAGAGAGGATGAAGTGTGTAAATGTCTTCCCTGCCAACTCTCTAAGATTTTGTTTCTTGTACTCATTTAAAGATAACGTGCTGCCATCGGAAGAGAGGGGTCGGACGTGACGCACAGCCTGGCTGTGGACCATGGAACATCTATGGCATCGACCAAGGGGGAAGCAACAAAGCAAAAAGGGCGTAAGACAAGGCACCATTATCAGGATGATAAGCGATAGAACGAAGGGCTATATCGAGGCCCCCTGCTCACTGACCAGCGTGCCTGAAGTCCTAACCCGTCGGGCCCGATTGATGGGCCCAGTGCTGGAAGATTCTGCTCTCCTTGGTCCGCATTTTGATCCGATCCCACTCCACCCCCTCTTCCCTCGGCATCCCGAAGCACGTCACACCCTTCTCTCTCTCTCTCTCTCCCTCTTTTATATGGATTTTGAATTTGACTTAACTACAGAAGAACAAAAAGCGGGTACCCTGTCTCAAAGTACCTATGATGAACTGTGTTAGGGAACAGGACTGTGATCGGAGAAACAACGAATGGTCACACCCTGCCACGTGAGAACTTGGATTTGAGCTGGACCTTAGCTCCACCGCCGGTGCTCAACAGTGCCAACAAAAGAAGAACAACAATAAGAGCTTACCAGTGATGGCTCTTTATAATAGGACACTGGAAAGAAGAACTCATGTTAAGTTGAAATCCTCTCCCAACCACCTTTTTATATTAACTATCTTCCTATCGAGTTTTCATGATGCTGCATCAGTCACTTCCGACTGTACACTGAGAAGTTAAGAAAATCTAACTTTGTATAATGACATTCATACAACACCAGCCATGCACACGACTATACTGACTATTTTTTGATTCACACGAAGTCTGGGCCTTAAGTAATGTACGAAATATCCCTTGTTTTGCCAGAAAAATGTTTGCTTTCCAGTATCCTGTTTGTGCTCAAACAAGCTCCCCTCCTCCTATCCCTGGGCCTGACATGCGGCACAGCTGATGTAATTTTGTATGTACTACCTCCTCGCCTACCTTATCAACTGTATGTAACTATGTACAAATGTGTCAGATTACTCCTGCCTGCCCTAAAAACTCTGTATCTTTAAGGAATGCATGAAAAACATTAACGGTATTATAGCTGAAGGATTAACGAAGGTGATTGTCGGCCAGGCAAGCTGGCGAGATATGTTAAAAGGGAGGACTGTTGAAATTTAGCTTGTAACTGAACATTATCTGCGCCATCTTGCCTCTCCCCAGCGCCACGCTCAGCGAACGCACGGCCGCCATTTTAGGCACCCCCTCCCTGCTCATTGTCGATCGCCAGCACGTTCCCCTGGCGCTGCAAGCATCCCCCGCGCGCCGGCCACCCCCGCTCTCTCATACACGGGCCATAAACCCTCTCCTTCTGCGCGACCCTGCCATGGAATCACACCCCGCGCCTGACCGACATCCCATACATGGTCATGCATCTCTTTGATAACCCCCTTCCTCTGCGCCCCATTGTCCGAACCGATCCCAGGCCATCACCTAGCCCTGTGGATGCAGTTTATTGCCCCTACTGTAAGGGAAACACCCCACATCAAAGGGATTTCAGTAGATCAAAGCCCATACCCCCTGAGACCCGGCCGGTCGCACACACCCCCGGGAATTGGCGGAATGTCCAGCTGTGTGATAGCCATCTCCTACTGTGGATGGGGTGGGGACTTCCACTGTAGATATGTGTGGGATCGAGCTCGAAGTGGGGATTCCGAGGATGTTCTTTCATGTTCCAAGACAATCTCAAGAATGTGCCATGTACGATAACCCTGCAATAAAGTCATAAACCTGTGTATAAGAGGCTAGGCCTCAGAGATGCAGTTAGAGCACCTTGTGACGATACCTTGCTGTCTGATCTGATGTGTTCTGCTCCGACGGAATAAAACTTTGTTTCCTGCCTTCCAGTCTCCGGCGCCTGCCTCTTTATTGGTTTAACATCGAATGGTATAAGAGGCGATTACCGCCGGGCAATACTTGAAAGGTTATCGACTGAAACTGCCGCTACCGTTTAACAATGCATGACATTTTATATTTACCTATTCTTGTTATCGGGGTCTTTCTAATTCAATTGGCTCTGCATAAACCACATTTTCTGCTCAATTGTCCCAATAAATGCAGGCCAAGACTCAATGTACGGAAAAGTTCATTGTTCACCACGTCACAGTCCCAAAGATCTCCAAAGGACCAGGAATCGTGCAAGCATGTAGCTGATCTGTCATCGCCTGTGGGGTCGGTAGGGGTGTGCGGAGAAGGTAACTCCTCCCTATTCTACTACCCTTTTTATAATAAAATTCTGGGTAACATGAAACATTTCTTTGGCAATACTAAAGACTGATTGGTCCATTTGAAGAACATTTTAACATCGTCCGACTTTCCCAGAGACTTTGGTTCTCAAAGAAGTGCTGGGTCACTTCCTCGGTTCATGACATAACCATGCAACATTGCTGTTTTCCTGGTTGTGGAAGTTCATTGTTTCTTGCATTGATTTTCACTAACTGAAGTTTGGCAGTCCTCCATGTTCCTATCCTTGACCAGGAACACTGTGCTCTGACTTGAAGATGCCTGGAGATCTACGGAGCCATCCGAGTCTGCGCAGTAGACATCGCGCTCACGAGACGGTGGCCATTTCTGAACTCTATTTTGAATGCCATGGCTTGACAGGTCCGAATGTCAACTTAAGCAAAACAAACACAAAAGAGTAATTAATATGCGGAAATGAAGATTCTAATGTTAAACCCTTACTAATCCCTTTATGTATTAGAATTTTCCTAGCTTATAGCGACATTTAAAGCTATAAAACTCACCATTCGGTCCAATTGGGAACGCAAACGTCACCAAAGCAACATAAATCATGCAATGTTCTATTACCACATCTCCTGTTATTAATATGCGTACCATATTAGTCATTAAGTTATTCAGCCATGCAAATAGCAATGAGTCCCATGTGTAATTCTGTGTTCACCAAAAATTGCAAAGTGTTGGTTAGTATAACACACCACTCAGTTAATTCAAATTATAATATAAATCGATTACGTAATTAGTATTTTCATGCAAAATAGAGAAGGTATACAAAATTTTGCTTTACCTGCTCCATCAATCCCCCCTTTGGTGATTTTTAATATCACCATAAATCCCTTAAATTTTGATAAAATTTATAATAGAAATAAATTCAGTTCTCTTAAGTTTTGTTAGGTCACATGATTGTTTCCCGTTTCATCCTCTCTTGTCTTTTTATAGACATTCTCTTTCCATTCTTCTAATTCTATATCTTCCATTTCTCGTTCCTTTCTTTCTTTCTCTCTTTTCTTAACAGCTTCTCTTTTGATATGATTTTGTAATTTTCTTCTTTTACCACATAAACATCCTAATCTCAGAATTAATACTAAAAATATCACACATGTTACTGGAATTAAAATCTTACCAATAAACGTACAACCTAATTTTAGTATAAAGTTCTTAATAGTAGAGAACCCTTTTCCAATCTTCTCCCAAACACTTTCAACCTCCAGTGGAACGATCTCCTCGTTCAAATCAGTTATATTCTTTATGTATGTCTTTAAATCTTGACTTTCGTCAGGAATTTAAGTACAACAATATTGAACCTTCAGCATTCCACAGACTCCACCCTCTTTGGCCGAAATATTATCAAGGGCAAGTCGAATTTGCATCAACATGGCTCGCATGGCAACCATTTCTGTATTTACCAGTAAAAATCCTCCAGCAGTGCTTGTTGATAAGCGATCCACTACTGTAGACAATTTTCTAATTTTGTGTGCATTCAGAGATATTCCAACAGCTGGTATTAGTGCTCCAAAAATATCCCCTACAATTTCTGCCGAACTCTCTCTCCTCTTACGTGTTAGTTGTCTACCTATCTCATGTGCACCATCTTTTACCCTTCCCACATGAAATATCTTTGGGAAGACCAGGCCTAGGTAACATGTGCCATACCAATGGTCAGGTAATCGATAATAAGCTTTGTTCCTGCAGATAAAATATAATCCAGGGAACACCAGATCATTTCCTCCTTTAAATCCCCATCCACCCATGATTCTATAAGTATCATGGCAGTCACTCGGACCTACGAAATAATTATCATACACTGTTTGATTTCTTCTAATACACAATTTCCCTTTCTGAGGCCAATCTAAAGCCATAGCTGGACTAGTTTCTCCTTTCAAATGTTTATCTCTTCCAACATCCCAGACTGTCTGCTCTTCTTTTCCCTCAGGTATCTTCCTCTTCATTTTGATTTTCCTTTTTTCTATCATATCTAGAAAAGTCTTTTCTTCCTTCTTCAAACTACAAGTGAGATTTTTTTTAAATACTGATTCTAAAGTTAATTCTCTAGTTTCTAGGAAAAATTCACCTAAAACTTTACCAGGTTTTACTCTATTTAGTTCAGGAACTACGGGTACTTGTGAAAAATATTATCTACATCAGAAAAATAATATTTTAGTTTCCCTGTTTTATAAAACAAACTTGCTAATACGCTCCATGTTATTCCATATGTTACTGGAAGGTGATGGTAAGTGACTCCCTCAGACACTGATGCAGGCAACTGCATGCAGACATAGCAATCTCTCACATCCATTGTTTTACATATTCATACAACAATTTTGAGAAAACATTGTTAGAAAAATCAGCTATGGACCTATCTTTATGTAAATACATTCTATCTGTTCCTCTAGTTGGATTAATATCATGAATCTTCTCTACATCAGTCTTATTTTTGCTATCACCTTCTATCGTTCCAAACGTTACTTTAAATGAAACTATTAAAGCTAACCCACTCCACAGAAGCATTAGTAATCCTGTACAACAGCAACACACTTTGCACCATCTTCGAAGGAACACACACGTAGATTTTCTACTTTCTGTGTTTGCCATTTCGGAAAATGATCAGTGTCTTTTGACTTAGCCTCGTCTACACACAACTAGTTTCGTCTAAACCCAAGGCTCTAGGCGCCTACTTGGTTCTTTACGGATATGTCTCTAGTGCGGTATTTCAAAATTCTCTCCTGGAACACCTTGGTTTCCTCAATTTGGCATTTGAGCTGGCTTCTTTTCAAGAGTGGTTGCATCCGATCCAACCTGATGAAACACAGAATGAACGGAATCAGCCAACCCCTTGCAATAATCCAACACCAAGTCATCAGATATAGGCAATAGTTTGTTGCCCTCCCCATTACTATCTCATGGGGACTCAATCCAGTATTTCTATCAGGAATAGATCTAATTGTCATGAGTACAAGAGGCAAGACATCAGGCCATTTCAAACCTGTGGCTAAACATATTTTTCCCAATCTGTTTTTAATGGTGCCATTTACTTGTTCCACTACACCAGAAGCCTCTGGGCGATAAGCACAATGCAGTTTCTGTTGTACATTTAATGCTTCACAAATCAGTTTCATTATTTCATTATGAAAATGTTTTCCTCTATCTGATTCGATCTTAACTGGAAAACCAAATCTGGGAATGAACTCACTCAATAGTAGCTTTGCTACAGTAATTCCATCACTTCGTCTAGTTGGGTATGCTTCCACCCATTGAGAAAACAGACAAACTACCACTAGAACATACCTCAACCTATTACAGGGGGGCATTTCAATGAAGTCAATCTGCATTCTTTTGAAAGGCCCTCCTTCTCATCCTATCGTTCCTAGACTTACTACTGTTTTTCTTCCAGGATTGTATTGCTGACATATAAGGCATTTCTGACATAGGCTCTCAGCTACAAGTCTAAACTTGGCATTATATCATGTCTGTTTCAAAAATCTGATCATAGCATCTCTCCCTACATGTGCCTGTCCATGATATATCTGTGCCTTGGTAGAAACCATGCTGTCAGGCATGACTGGTCTTCCATCCCGATAAACCAACACATGATCTGTCTCTCGGGGTGCACATCCTGCTTTTATCCACTGTTTCCTTTCTTCATCTCCTGCTTCTTTCTGTAACTGCCTTACTTGTTCCCATGTGTTTACAGTGTTAGTAAAAAGCAAGGGACATGAATTCATTTACGGAATTCTGATTTCGTGCACAATATTGTGCCATGTCATTAGAAAACTCGTTTCCTGCCGATATATAATCAGCGGATTTCGAGTGGGCACCACACTTTACTACTGCCAAATGCTTAGACAGCTGTATCGCCTCAAGCAATTTTCCAACCACTTCAGCATTCCTTATAGGAGTTCCACTTGATGTCAAAAATCCTCTTTGGGACCAAATTTGCTCAAAGTCATGCACCACACCAAAGCCATACTGACTATCGGTAATCACAGTCACTCTCAGATTCTTTGGCAACTTGCACGCTCTTGTTAATGCAAATAGTTCAGCAACCTGGGCCAATTTTACTCCTTTCAGACAAGATGCTTCCAGTACAGCTGCTACAGTACACACTGCGTATGCTGCACTCAAATTTCCCTCGTCTGCTCTCAAGCATGACCCATCCACAAACATCACATAGTCACTTTCTGTCAGGGGTACATCTTTTATATCAGGGTGTGGCTTGGTACAAAAATCAAGCACTTCCAAACAGTCATGATCCACATCATCTCTGACTTCCACTTTCTGAGCATCAGGTAACAATGTTGAAGGGTTCACATTCAGACACCTCACAAGGCTCACATTTGTTGCACATAAAATGACTTTCTCATATTTAGTTCGACGACTATGTGTCATAAACTGAGTGCGGCTCCTAGTCAAAAGGATCGCCACATCATGAGGCACAAACACTCTCACAGGATATCCCATCACAATTCCTTCACTCTGTTCCAGACTCTTACAAGTTGCTGCTACAGCTTTCAAACAACCAGGCAATGGCGCAGATACAGGATCTAGTATAACTGAAAAATATGCTATTGGTCTTCTCAATTTTCCATGTTTCTGTACTAGTACGGAAAGTGCACATCCATTTCTTTAGCTGCAATAGAGCTCAAATTCTTTCTCATAGTCAGGCATGCCAAGAGCTGGGGCTTCACACAAACCATCTCTCAATAGTTTAGAAGCCTTCAACTCTTTTTTATTTAATTCAATGGGGTCTTTTACATCAATTTTTGTCAAACGTACCAGAGGTTTTGCAATCAATGAAAAATTACTAATCCACTGACGGCAATATCCAACCATTCCAAGAAACATTCTCACCTCTTTGGGGCTCTCATTCCTTTGATTATTCTGATTCTATCTGCAGTCACTTTTCTTAGCCCTTTTTCAATTTTGTGGCCTAAATACTGTACTTCCTTTTGACAAAATTGTAACTTTGACGTGGACACTTTAAGTCCTCCATCTGCTAAATGATTCAGCAATGCAACAGTATCCACTACGCAAGCTTCTCGAGTTCTCGATGCCACCAATAGGTCATCGATATATTGGACTAGTACCGAACTTTCGGGAATTTTTAAATCTTCTAGGGACTTCTTCAAAATCTGATTAAATATCGATGGACTTTCTGTATATCCCTGTGGGATTCGGCACCATGCCAAAGTATGTTCGCCAAACCGAAACGCAAAAAATGTGTTGGCTATCAGGGTGCAATGGAATAGAAAAGAAAGCATGACACAAGTCAATCACTGTATACCATTCTGCATCATGAGGAATCTGATATAGAATCACAGAATGATTTGGTACAATGGGACAACATGATACAACAATTTTATTCACTTTTCTCAGGTCTTGTACTATCCTGAAAGTTCCATTAGGCTTTTTCAGACACATAGTTCGTGAATTACATGGACTGCCCATTATTTCTCTCAAAATACCTTGTCCAATCATTCTGTCTATTATAAGAGTAACTCCTGCAATTATCTCGGGTGTCAATTTGTATTGTGGAATATTTGGGTAACTTACTCCTTCCTTTACAGTAATTTTTACGGGGTCTACATTTTTCATTAATCCTACGTTTTCTCCCGTGAAATCCCATACCTCTGTTTTCACTGTTTTCTTCAATTCCTGAGGCAATTCCTCAGGGTCAAATACATCAAATGCCTCATTAACTTCAGGTTCCATATAAGCTATAGTCATTTTGTACAGTACATCCTCATCAGGAGTCTCAAAGGCTATGCCATCAGGAGTACAGAAAATTGTGCAGTTCATCTTGCACAATAAGTCTCGTCCTAAAAAATTTACAGGGCTAGTATCGCACAGGACAAAACGGTGCATCTCAGAGAATTTCCCTATTTCGATCTTAACTGGTTTAGTAAGATACGTTTTATCTGTCTGTTGGATACTCCAACTACTTGGATTTTCTCATCCAAGAGAGGAAGATTTTTAATATCTGCTGATCTAACAGTTGAACGAGTAGCACCAGTAACTACCAGGAAAGTAATGTTTTCGTCATTTATCTTTCCATCCACAAAACGGCCTGTCTGGTCTACTTCCAGAGTTGCGCCAAGTACGCACTCTTCTTCCTCTCCTCGACACCGTCAATAACTCTCTTCTGACTCACTCTCATCGCGTTGTAGCCAATACTGCGAAACAGCACTAGCGCGCGGCAGCTTAGTTACCTGTTCTTCGTTGTAGAATCCTGTCTCATTACTGTATCTCTGAGGATTTACACTCTGTGGAAAAGGCGGTTTTGGCACCTGACACTGTTGGGCAACAACCTGCTGCTGTCACTGTGGTTGAGAACTCACCTCATTCTGCACCTGTGGATTCAATGATGCATTATCGCCATTAGCACTTGGGGGTAATTTACACTCGGTTTTCCAATGCCCTATCTTTCCGCAGTTATGACATGGCCACTTCTTTTTGGCTTCTTCTATACTAATCTGTCCTTTCCCTTTCCCAATATTGGGTTTCTGTTTCACATGGCTCATGCCATTTGCATGTTCAATCAGTTGGGCTTCCTGTCTTTCTGCCACTTTCACTTGAGCCCACATGGCTTTTTCTTTTAACTTACGTTGTTTGGCTTCAATCTCATCGCTAAAATATTTTGCATGCCTCAATACTTCATCTATTTTTTTATTTTGCCAATTTACAGTATGTTGTTTAATCATTTCACTTACTTAAGGACGTAACCTTTACACAAATCGATATACAAAATGACTCAAATCTTTCTCACTTAAATTTTCATCACCACTGTATTGTTTAAAAGCCAATAACAATCTTTCATAATATGCATGTACAGATTCTTTTATTTCTTGGTGAGTTCTATCAATCTTTACTCAATCAGTTTCTTTTGGAGGTACTTTATTTTTCAAGAAGGTAACTACCTGTTCGTATTTTCTCATTACTTCCGGATCAGGGGCACCTGTTTTTGGATCCCTAGGGTATTCTTGAGTAGGCCAACCTATTGTAATTTTACATTCTGCCCATAGATCTGTTGGTACAATTATGTCAAACAAACTGTTCAAATCAATCGACAGTACTTTTGATAATTTGACAAACGTGTCTACCTGCCTATACCACTCCACTGGCTTCTTGCGTAAGCGAGGAAAGTCATTTGTGAATGATAAAATGTCCTGTCTAGCCCAGGGAACATGCACATAGCCTCCTCCTGGAATCTCTCTCATGGGACACTCAGTTACCACTTTTTCTTTTTCTCTCACTGGGAAAGCTGCGAACGTTTTGTCTGTTGCGTCGTCCCGTTTTCAAAACCATCTACTCTTCCATTTATCTACATCGCCCCATTTTCTCAGTAAAACAATTAACTCTTTTATTTGAGTTATTCTTCCTGCAGTATTCAGATTCTCAATGTCTTTTTCAGCAAATCTACTCTGTATTGTTTCTGTAATGACTTTATTTTTTCAAAATCGATACCCATTTCACTCGCTACTTCTTCCAATTTTTCATGTAAATTTCTTGCTCTCCATGTTATACTTTTACACAAAAACATTAGTTCTTCATCCTGATATGCTTTTAATTTTTCTGTGGGAATAGTTCCTACTATTAGTTCTTCTAAAACTATTTTACATTTTGCCACATCTAAAGGTCGAGGTTCACCATCCTTTTGCTGTAAACTCCTTAACCATTCACTTAGTTCCTCAGAAGTAGGACCTACAGGATTTGGTTCATTTCTTGCTTGTACTAAACTCCATGGTGTCTCTGGCACTGATTCTGTCATCATTATTGCTTTATTTGTTAGGCTCTGATTTACTGTCAAATTTGTAGGAGTACTTAATCCAGAAGTTCCTACCACTTGTCCCCATGGATTTTCTCTTGAATCTCTTTTTTCCATTTCAGTTTGTTTATTACTGTTGTGAGGGATCGTTAGACAATGTTCACTATCCTTTTGCTTATCAAAAATAGGTATCACTGGTCCTATTGTTACAGGAACAGTTACAGCTTCCATATTTTTAGTCAATTCAATAATTTTTTCAGTTAACTCTAAAGTGATTTGGGCTAATTCAGCTGAATATTCATTTGTCATTCTACCAGGTTGTGTATTTTCTGATTCTCTAAAGGGATTATTTTTCCCTACCGCATTGACTCAAATTTTATATTTTGTGGTGTCTCTTTTACTGGGGCACTTGGTGTCAAAAACGTAGAATTTGGTTGGTACGGGGGAGGATTTTTATAAAACATGTCCTCAAGTACATCGTCGTCCGACTCATGCACACAATACTTGAAACCTTCTGACCCTGTATTGTTTCTCTTCTCTGTACATTTTCTACTACTAGTCTCTTTAGCATTTCTCGTAGGGAACATTCCATCAGCCATATTTGCACTTCGCCATCTCTTCATTCTGTCATCATGATTCTCTTGTCCACACAGTCTACAAAACATGCATTTATACCTTACGCCACTCCGCTGTCGCTCTCTTTCATACATCTCATCTTCCCATTCTGTTAATGCTTCAAACTGAGTAGGTCTAGGTCTCGGTTCTAATCTCATCATTCTTTCTCTTAAATTCCTTAATACCGCTAAATTAAATGAACCATGTTCTGGAAACGATAAAACTCCATCATCTTTTGTATACTTTGCCCAATTATCTAGCCAAATACATGTATGAGACCCATATTTCGCAACCATGAAGGATGCGGGCGATTTCGGTGGAGGAAGCAATTGTCCCTCTCTAGTCACAACACAATCGGTTTATCTTTTTTAAATAAACTCTTGATCTTTCCAAACCAGGACTTTTTCACTTTTTATGGTGGATCGTAATACATAATTTTCTTTTCTCGGTAATCGCTAGCTTTCCTCTACGACTATTCTGTGATCTTATCCAATCGTAGCGTGACTCACACTAATGCACCAATCAGGAGCTTCTATGTCACTTCTTTAATACTCCAATCCCAGCGCGACTTACACTAATGCACCAATCCGGAGTGTTTTCGTTACCCTGTCACTTCTCCACTCCTAGTGCGGCGTACACTAACGCGCCAATTCGGAATGTCTACGTCTCTTAATGACTGGCCAATCCCAGCGCGGTCTTTTCTGACGTCAGCTTGTCTTCGCTATCCATTCACCACTTTCACACAGAAATCCCTAGTGATAACACACAACGATGTTACCAATTCTAACCCAGACAATGCGTTGTGAAACTCCAATCATCACACGTTTTCCCCATGTACCTACAGGGCAACAAACAATACACCATGTGACTTCACTTGCCACACGTTTTCCCCGCGTACCTACAGGGCATTCGACTTCCTACATCCCAGAAGTCTTCAAAAACAACATAAAACGCAACTCGCTTCAACATAGAATGTTAGTACATAAATCAATAATCAATCAAACATCCGCAATCAATAATTAATAATCAAAAATCAAAATCAATAAACAATAATCACCAAACCAATGCAATAAAACCATCAATCTGCTACCAGAGAAACTGATCCAGCGCGAAAGGGGGGCACATTTTACATATCCTCCCTGTGTCACAGACCCGTCGTCACACTAACTCATTCACACAGCATTCATTGGTGGGGCCCATAACACCAACACTCATACGTTTCTCTCATGAGTCTCCACACAGGAGGAACGATGCGCTGGACATGCGGGAGTATACCTTATTACCTATAGAGAAGGAAAATTTATATTACAGAATATACATTATTTGCATCACCACCTATAGGATCCTAACCTTAACATCAAGGCACTCCACCACTTGGTCGATGGACCAATTAGTTGGACTGGTTGATGGTGATTTAGAACCAGTTAAAACACATTTAAGCTTCAGAATCCTCTAATCTCCTAATGGAAAAACCACAAACTCATAATTTCTGTTAATCAAACTATTGTTTATCTAAATCTTATTTGCAATTATATAATTAGCATTTTGGCCAATCAAATTTGAAATTTATTCAAACAACACAAATCGCATGACATTTTATATTTACCTATTCTTGGTATCGGGGTCTTTCTAATTCAATTGGCTCTGCATAAACCATATTTTCTGCTCAATTGTCCCAATAAAAGCAGGCCAAGACTCAAAGTCCGGAAAAGTTCATTGCACAGCATGTCACAGTCCCAAAGATCTTCAAAGGACCAGGAATCGTGCAAGCATGTAGCTCATCTGTCATCGCCTGTGGGGTCGGTAGGGGTGTGCGGAGAAGGTAACTCCTCCCTATTCCACTACCCTTTTTATAATAAAATTCTAGGTAACATGAAACATTTCTTTGGCAATACTAAAGTCTGATTGGTCCATTCGAAGAAAATGTTAACATCGTCCGACTTTCCCAGAGATTTTAGTTCTCAAGGAAGTGCTGGGTCACTTCCTCGGTTCATGACATAACCATGCGACATTGTTGTTTTCCTGGTTGTGGAAGTTCATTGTTTCTTGCATTGATTTTCACTAACTGAAGTTTGGCAGTCCTCCATGTTCCTATCCTTGACCAGGAACATTGTGCTCTGACTTGAGGGTGCCTGGAAATCTACGGAGCCATCCGAGTCTGCGCAGTAGACGTCGCGCTCACGAGACGGTGGCCATTTCTGGACTCCATTTTGAATGCCATGGCTTAACAGGCCCGAATGTCAACTTAAGCAAAACAAACACAAAAGAGTAATTAATATGCGGAAATGAAGATTCTAATGTTAAACCCTCACTAATCCCTTTATGTATTAGTATTTTCCTAGCTTATAGCAACATTTAAAGCCATAAAACTCACCATTCGGTCCAATCAGAAACGCAAACGTCACCAAAGCAACATAAATCATGCAATGTTCTATCACCACATCTCCTATTATTAATATGCGTACCATATTAGTCATTAAGTTATTCAGCCATGCAAATAGCAATGAGTCCCGCGTGTAATTTTGTGTTTACCAAAAATTGCAAAGTGTTGGTTAGTATAACACACCACTCAGTTAATTAAACTTATAATATAAATCGATTACGTAATTAGTATTTTCGTGCAAAATAGAGAAGGTATACAAAATGTTGCTTTACCTGCTCCGTCACTGCCACCAAGGTATATGCAAATATTCATGATCCTGCATACAAAAACCAGGTTAGGTTCATTCTAAACTAATACAGCAATGTACAAAAAACAAAATGCATTTACCCCAGACCGGGGAGCGAGGGGAGAATTAACAATACCTCCCTTCATTAGCACGTATCACCCATGACCAGCCTAGGAACTTGGCAACAGCGATCACTGTGGACTCATTAGTAGATGTTTTTAGGATCCTAAGTGCTTTGCTACTCAGCCTAATGCCTATAATTGAACATAGGGGTTTCAGCCATCTGGTCCTAGGGATTTTATATGCTGGGCATGCAAACAAAATGCGTGCCAGCGATTCATTATGGCTGGGACAAAATGGGCATGTACTGCTAACCGAGGTATGCCATTTACTAACAAATAAATTGGTGGGAAGAGAACCCACCCTAAATTGGTGATAAAGTTTCCTGTCTTTAGAAGAAGTAATGAGATCCCAGCATGCTTATGCTCTAGAAAGTCTCTGGATAGTGAGGGTCAAGTTAAGGTGGAAAAACGCTTCATAATAAGCGAATTTCAATACGCTGCCTTAAATTCACTCTTCGCTGGGAAGGGATTTTCGACGGGATTTACCCACAATCTACTCATCCCCTGTTAGGCTGCCCTGGGATCCTCTCCTCGGGATGACGATGATGCTAGTTATGGGTCCACCTCCCATCCGTCCCCAGTCCGGTGTATGTATAGCACCCTCGGACTTGGGAGACAGGTGGGCGAGGGAAGGAAGGGTAGGGACCACGGGGAAGGAGACCTGAAAAGAGAGAAGAAGAAGACCGGTTACTCCAAGGCGGTCTTTTCGGGTACAGTTCCCCCCACCCTGGGCCTGAGGCCACGGCTCACCTGAGCTCTTGTTCCCCCTGCGTGGTATGTGCGTATTACACCAGGACTTCTCAGTCCCGTGCGTGGATAGGGGAACGTCTCCAGGCCTTCCGTGGAACGCGGAACTGGGTCCGATGTCTACCTCGTTACTTCACGGGTAGCCGGGTGGTGGGACAAGGGTCTCGAAGAGGTGTTTGAATATTTCTAGGTAGGCGCTGCCACTCTACGCCTCTCGGAGTTCCAAGGGCGGAGGAGCGCTGGGAGTGCTCTGGTTTTCTACCGTTCCGTCACGGAGAAGCCCAGAGTTGCACTAAGTCTGATCCTAGCGCTACGACGTCACGCCCTCAATCCTTGGGCGGAGGAGCGCTAGGAGCCGGATCGGGATTCTCCCGAGCCGAGATCGATGGAATACGGTGAGGAAACCCGGCGCTACTACGTCACGCCCAGAATCCAGGGGCGGAGGAGCGCTGTGAGGGCTTCTCACCTGAAAGCTGAAGGAAGTCTCGGTCACTGCACAGGAAGCCTCGCGGAGACTAGTCTTCGGTAGTGCAGACAGCGTCTTCGGCGAAGGAGGGCCACGAGGCGCAACCTTTCCGAATACTGCTAACGTTACCTGATTCGCTAGCAAGCGGGAAGTCACTCTGGAAACGGAGGAAAGCGGGTAGCCAAGAAAGCGTCCGTGTTCAAACGTTCAGCCTCGATGAATGGAATCATTGGCCCCGCCTCCTGGGAGGAGCCGCGTTATGTGCATTTCTGGAGACCACGTGTTGTCGGCGGTCTCCGGGGACTCTGGATGTTGGTGTCCTAGCGCCGCTTGGGTGCGGGGCGCGATTCGAATCATGACATCCCCATCTCTCAAAGAGTGATTTTTACTCGCTTTAGCCACAGGATTTTACTCATACCGTCAGCCTCCCTAACTTCCAGAAGAGCCTGTGCGTAGTGGAATAGCTCTGGAGTGACCCAGAGCCTTTTCCAGTAAGCCACTGGCCTAACATGTGCCACATCCTCAATTGAATAGCAACCCAAATCTAGAAATAAGGGCAATAGCAGTGTAGACTGTGGAAGGCCGATTAATGACCTCAGAAATTTATTCTGGGCTGTTACTAGGGGAACTAGATTGGCAAAACCCCACAATTCGGCCCCATACAGAATTGAGGCGCATATTTTTAATATTGGTGCAATTGGTTTGGTGTATGAAAAACGCTGCTCCTTCAGCAGGGCACCTGAGAGTTGGGCATGCTTAACAGTAAGTAAATTAATCTGAGGCTTCCAACTGAGTTTACTACCAATAGTTACCCCCAAATAAGTAAAATTCTGTGTCTGCTCCAAAATACCTTCCTTCATTTCAACTCTACCCTTATGTTTGTGTAGGACCATAAATTTAGTTTTCTCCACATTCACTAGGAGATCATGGTCCTGACAAAACTCCTCAAATCTCGCTAGGGCACACTGTAAGCCGGATGTATGACGTTACAACGCATACTTTTACAACGCATGCACTTACAACGCAATTTTTACAACGCAACATCCACTACAACGCATTCCATTACATCGCATGACACTACAACGCATTTTTATAAACTACCTTTACAACGCATTCCATTACAACGCATACTACCTTTACAACGCATACAATTACAACGCATAATATTACATTGCATTTAAGGTAAGTATTGGATAGTATAGGGGTAAAAATTACTATTCTAACTCTTGGGGGTGCAACAGTAGGGTAAGTGTTGGATAGTATAGGGGTAAAAATTACTATTCTAACTCCAGGGGGTGCAACAGCAGGGTAAGTGTTGGATAGTATAGAGATAAAAATTACTATTCTAACTCCAGGGGGTGCAACAGTAGGGTAAGTGTTGGATAGTATAGGGGTAAAATTTACTATTCTAACTCCAGGGGGTGCAACAGTAGGGTAAGTGTTGGATAGTATAGGGGTAAAAATTACTATTCTAACTCCAGGGGGTGCAACAGTAGGGTAAGTGTTGGATAGTATAAGGGTAAAAATTACTATTCTAACTCCAGGGGGTGCAACAGTAGGGTAAGTGTTGGATAGTATAGGGGTAAAAATTACTATTCTAACTCCAGGGGGTGCAACAGTAGGGTAAGTGTTGGATAGTATAGGGGTAAAAATTACTATTCGAACTCCAGGGGGTGCAACAGTAGGGTAAGTGTTGGATAGTGTAGTGTAATATTATGCGTTGTAATGGTATGCGTTGTAACGGTAGTATGCGATGTAATGGAATGCGTTGTAAAGGTAGTTTTTAAAAATGCGTTGTAGTGTCATGCGATGTAATGGAATGCGTTGTAGTGGATGTTGCGTTGTAAAAATTGCGTTGTAAGTGTAGTGCGTTGTAAAAGTTGCGTTGTAAAGGTTGTTCCCCCTGTAAGCCCTTTCGTGTCTTAGAGAGTATGAGGGTATCGTCTGCAAATATAAGCAGCGGGATCTTCATACCTACTAGAGTTGGTGCATCAGTAGGGTAGTTCTGAAAATACTGTACTACCTTATTAATATATAGGGAGAAGAGGGTTGGTGCTAAAACACACCCCTGACGAACCCCCTTCGCTATAGGGAACCTTTGAGTAACACTCCTTTGCATATCCCAACGTACCTGCGCATAGTTGGCATCATGTAATGTAACCAGGAAAGCCAAAATTTCTAGCGGCATGCCTAATTCCGAAAAGGCTCCCCACATTTTAATGTGGGGGACAAGATCAAAAGCTGACTTAAGGTCGACAAAAGCTGCGTTGATGGTACCCCCCCCTATAATTCCTATGCACCAATAAATCAAAATAAACCTAAAAACCTGATCAATAGTGCTGGTTCTTGAACGGAACCCCGCCTGGAGTGGAGACAAGATGTCATATTCCTCAACCCAGGCCTGGATTCGGCTCAGAACCAACCTTGCTGAAACATTCTGTATGCAATCAATAAGGCTTGTCGGCCTATAGTTACCTGGATTAGAGCGGTCACCTTTCTTAAAGATAGGGAGAATTTCTGCTCCTGACCATCTGCCAGGCATAGGTGCTCCACTTGCTATAGCATTCACGAGGAGCTGTATGTTGGATGTCCAGTTAGATATATCATGGAGGAACAGATCCGCGGGAATACAGTCAGGCCCTGGCGCCCTGCCTCTCGGCACTGAAAGTAATACTGTTTCCACCTCTTTCTTAGTAAAATGCAAGGTGGTTATGGGAGGCGGCAAATCAAGTTTTTCCTGAGCCTCATCCGTAATTGCAAATTGGGCTTTAAAGTGAGGTACCCACTGGTCTGGAGCTACGTGGTTCACTGGCACCCTGCTTGGTTCGCCATTGCCCCATTTCACTAAGTGCCAAAAAGTGGCCATACTTCTCCCTGAGCATGCCTTAAGCAGCTCGGCCCAGTGCTGTTCGTCCCAGTCCCTTTTGGCTTGATGTTGTGCCAGCTTGTACCCTGCCCTCGCCCTTTTTATATCCCCCCTATTCTTTGACCTGATCGCCCTGGTTAGGATTCTATAGGCCGTTCGACAAGATTGGTCATACCAGGCAGCCGCCTTAAAACCAGAATATTTCTGAGGTTTTTGAATTGTAGTAATAAAAAAGCTTTTAAGCTTATTAAACAACTTACCATGGACCTGCACAACTTTTAAGTTAGTCTCTTCTTGGGTGGCACAGTTCCGAAGAGTTACTAATGTACTAGCCACCAATTTATTCATCTGCTCTAGATGCTCATCTTTTTTAATAACGTTTGACCATTTAACTCTCCTATTATCGTTAGTCAAAAGTGCCTCCACATGGCCATTACCAGGCACCTGACTAACAGCAAAAGAAATACCTATGGGATGCATGGAGAGCACTAAGGGGTTGTGGTCGCTTTCAATGCGCTCTCGAACCTCCATGTCTATTAGGGAGGGCCAAAATTACTTATTAAGCAGGATGAAGTCAATGCGACTACTACGCAACCCGCTGTGATAAGTATGTGCACCCTGCTTATCGGAGATGGTTCTCCCGTTAGCAGCCCTAACCCCCTTTTCCATGTAAAACACTTTTAATTGCAAAGCTGCCCCTGTCCATTTTTTAATTGGAGGAAGGTCCAAAAGTGGAATGTTCCACTGGGCATCCTCCTCTAAGTTAAGATGAACATCGTTTTCATCAAGGGGTTCAAAGGAGCAATTAAAATCGCCAGCAATTATTAGATTGTCTGCACCTCTATGTTCAGTTAAAAACATGTCTAAGAGATCGACAATGGGAGAAGATTTTCCCCCTTGTACCCCCCCTAGCATAAACATTAATAAGCAGCAGATCAGGAACATTTACCATCTGTAACCTGGTTATTAAAATATCCCCACTATAAATATACAGTTCCTCCACCCTGTAACATTCTGACTGTCTCACCCATGTTGTAAGTCCCCCCCTCGGTCTTCCCCTCTGACTTCCTTGCGCTTTCTTAGAGAAATTTAGGTAGCCCTGTCGATATACATGGTCTATAGCCCAGGTTTCCTGGAAAATCAATATATCGTAGCCTTCAATAAAAGTGGACCAATCTGCTGAAGAAGTTTTTGGTGTAAGCCCTGCTACATTCCAGGAAGCTAGTTTAAATCCTATGGCAGGGTCTGAATTATTTCTACTGCACGGAAAGTGCTGTTTGCTAAGTTCTTCTGTTACGCCCGTAACCCCTACATGTGAGGAGATGCTAATGAGCGATGGTCTACACTCCCCAGCCTCACCCAATATGTTAACAGCCAGGGCTCTCTCACTCCTATGAACAATAAGTGAGGTTGGTATGGAACCTCCTAAATTGTTGATACCTGTTACACATTCACCCTCACCCAAATCATCACGTGGGGGTATGACTTAATTATTAATACAGGAATTTGGTCCAAGTCAATCTATATCTTCCAGATTAGAAAAAACTTGAGATCTATGACGTGTGGGAACCCCATAATTATAGGGGCCTGTTACCAGATCTGAGTCCCTTAGACCTACCCTTCCTCTTACATGGGCTACAAAGTTACGATAGAAGAAACCTAACGGTAGTATGTTAATATCGTCCATGCTTGGGCGATCAAACCCTGCCCTGTCTTAAATAGTCTGGACTAGGCACAGGGACCCAAAGCTTAGGACCACGCAGTCTCCTCTAAAGGCCTTCGGGGATTTACCAACCCACGGAATTCTTCGTACCATTTTGAATTCACTAAATAGTGGATTATCCACCCCAGTTCTAGAATTCAACAAATGGTGGGCCTTATTCCTAAGTGATGACCAGTGTTCATCAACACCAGGAGGAAACACGGGTACATTCGTTAATACAACCGTATATGGAGTAGCTTCTGGTGGAAGATGTAAAAACATTCTGGTACTCACAGCCCCTCCTTGTGACAACATGGAATCATGGAGACCCACTAAGTCCCCTCTATGTGATGTATTAGCAATGGGTGGTTGTATGCCCGTAGGATTAGCCGTGGGAGCCTTTACTTCGCTATGGAGGGGGCAACCATCTACATTATTAGGTAGTCTAGTTTTAGTCATGCTTTCATGTCTGGGTTCATTGGATCCCACTAACACACCCTCACTCACTGGTTGGGGAATAGTGCATAGACTGCTCAATTTTAGTCTTGTGTCTATACCAGACAGCATCAACAAAAGTAGATCTAACATGGCCTTAAGTTTTTCCTCAAGCCTTATTAAGAGGGCAGGCTCTAAGTTGTTAGAAGGCTGTTGATCTGTGGCCTTTATAATAATATCACCAGTACCTGGGATAGCTGGAATCAAAACATCCTTTAAGCCACCCTCACTGCCTGAGGGTACCGCCTTTCGTTTCGCCATTTTGCAAGCCTGGTGCGTGGTTTTAGGCAATCCATGCACTTTCCTTTTTTTATAAGTGGGTTCCCTACCAGGGACCAATATGGACCTTTGCTGTCGGGTAAGTACCTTAGCAGGTGATACGGGCGGTGATCAATCTATCAATCAATCACTGCATTTCTAAAGTGTGCTACATACCCGTGAGGGTCTCAAGGCGGTGGGGGGGCCACTACTGATCGAAGAGCCAGGTCTTGAGGAGTCTTCTGAAGGCCAGCAGGTCCTGGGTCTGTCGTAGGCTGGTAGGGAGAGTGTAGGGAGAGTGTTCCAGGTCTTGGCGGCGAGGTAGGAGAAGGATCTGCCACCGGCGGTGGTTTTCCAGATACGAGGGACTGGGGCGAGGGCGAGGTTGGCTGAGCGGAGGCTTCGGGTGGGGGTGTGGAAGCTGAGTCGGTTGTTGAGGTAAGTAGGTCCGGTGTTGTGTAGTGCTTTGTGTGCGGGATGAGGAGTTTGAAGGTGATCCTCTTGTTGACGGGGAGCCAGTGCAGGCCACTCAGGTGGGGTGTGATGTGGCTGCGGCGGGGGATGTTGAGGATCAGTCGAGCCGAGGCGTTCTGGATTCATGTGTTTGTTGTTCCTGAGTAGAGGGCGTTCCTGTAGTCGAGTCTGCTGGTGATGAGGGTCTGGGTGACGGTTTTTCTCGTGTCAAGGGGGATCCATTTGAAGATCCTGAGGAGCATTCGGAGGGTGTTGAAGCAGGACGCGGAGATGGCGTTGACTTGCCTGGTCATGGAGAGAGTGGGGTCGAGGATGACCCCCAGGTTGCGTGCGTGGTCCGTGGGTTCCGGGGCTGTGCCTAGCGATGTGGGCCACCAAGAGTCGTCCCAGGCTGATGGGGTGGGTCCAAGAACGAGGACCTCCGTCTTGTCTGAGTTCAGCTTCAGTCTGCTGTCCTTCATCCAATCGGCTAAGGCCTTCATTCCTCTGTGGAGGTTGGCTTTGGCGGTGTGGGGGTCTTCGATGAGGGATATGATCAGCTGGGTGTCGTCGGCGTAAGAGATGATGTTGAAGTTATGTTGTCGTGCGACGTGGGCGAGAGGTGCCATGTAGATATTGAACAGCATCGGGCTGAGGGAGGATCCCTGTGGGACGCTGCAGATGATCTCAGAGGTTTTTGAGCGGAAGGGTAGGATGCGGACGCTCTGGGTTCTGCCGGAGAGGAAGGATGTGGTCCAGGCCAGGGCCTTCTCTTGAATACCGACGTCATGGATGCGTGCTGATAGGGTGCGGTGGCAGACTGTGTCAAAGGCTGCTGATAGGTCCAGGAGGATGAGGGCGGCTGATTCTCCTTTGTCCATCAGGGTCCTGATGTCGTCAGTGGTGGCGATGAGGGCGGTCTCGGTGCTGTGGTTGCTGCGAAAACCGGATTGGGAAGGGTCCAGGATGTTGTTGTCTTTGAGGTAGCGGGTCAGCTGTTTGTTGACAATCTTCTCAGTCACTTTTGCCGAGAACGGGAGCAGGGAGATGGGGCGGAAGTTCTTGAGGTTCTTGGGGTCCGCCTTGGGCTTCTTCAGAAGGGTGTTGATCTCGGTGTGCTTCCAGCTTTCTGGGAAGGTTGCTGTCTCGAAGGAACAGTTGATTGTTTTCCGGAGGTGGGGCGCGATGGTTGTGCTGGCTTAGTTGAAGACGTGGTGAGGGCAGGGGTCCGATGGGGATCCGGAGTGGATGGAGTTCATGGTTTTGATGGTGTCTTCATTGCTGACGCTGGACCAGGCGGTCAGGCGACTGGTGCGGGTGGTAGTCGCAGGGGTGGTGGACTCGGTTGTGGGTGCGGGTGGGTCGGAGTTGAAGCTGTCGTGGATGTCGGTGATCCTGCGGTGAAAGAAGGTGGCCAGGGAGTCGCACAGGTCTTGTGATGGTGGGATGTCGTTGGTGTTGGAGCTGGGGTGGGAGAGTTCTTTCACGATGCTGAAGAGCTCTTTGGTGTTGTGTGCGTTGTTGTCTAGGCGGTCCTTGAAGGCGGTCTTCTTGGTGGTCCTGATGAGTTGGTGGTGTCTGCGGGTGGCGCTCTTGAGGGCTGTGTGGTTGTCTGGTGTTTGGTCGTGGAGCCATTTCTTCTCCATTTCCGACAGGTGTGCTTGGAGATCTGGAGGTCTTCGGTGAACCAGGCGGCTTTCTTGTTGGTGTGGTTTGTTGTGGAGGTCTTGAGAGGGGCGAGGGTGTTGGCGCAGTCGTTGATCCACTGTGTGAGGTTGGTTGTGGTGGTGTCTGGGTCGGTGGGGTCGGTGGGTGGTCTCAGGGCGAGGGTGGTGGTCAGTTGGTCCTCGGTGACCTTGCCCCAGCAGCGGCCCGGTAGCTGTTGGGTGCGGTGGTGTATGGTGGGTTTCCTGAAGGTGAAGTGGACGTATCTGTGGTCGGTCCAGTGGGGTTCGATGGTGTGGTTGAAGGAGACGTGGGGGCTTGCGGAGAAGATGGGGTCCAGCGTGTGTCCAGCGGCATGGGTGGGTGTCGTTACGAGCTGTTTGAGTCCGAGGTTGGCGAGGTTGTCGATCAGGGCGGTGGATTTGGCGTCGTTGTTGTTCTCGAGGTGGAAGTTCAGGTCCCTGAGGAGGATGTAGTCCGTGGAGGCGAGGGCGTGGGTGCTGATGAGGTCGGCGATGGTGTCGCTGAACTGTGGTCGGGGTCCGGGAGGTCTGTAGATAAGTGTTCCTCTGAGGGTGGTGTTGGGGTCGATGTGGATCTGGAAGTGCATGTGCTCGGCGGTGGTGAGGGTGTCGTCGGTGTTAGTTGAGATTCTGATGGAGTCTTTGTGGATGATGGCGATTCCTCCTCCCACTCTGTTTGTGCGGTCTCTGTGGGAGATCTTGTAGCCCTGTGGGATGGCTATGGCGATGTCTGGTGCTGAGGTGGCGTTCAGCCAGGTCTCCGTCAGGAAGGCAACGTCGGGGGCGGTGGAGTCTAGGAGGTCCCAGAGTTCGATGGCGTGCTTGCGAGCTCAGCGGGTGTTGAGGAGGATGCAGCGGAGGTGGTTGGGTTCTCTGGCTGGTGGTTTGGAGGGTTGGATGCTGGTGAATCTGCAGTTCCGGCATGATGGTAAAGTACATGACGTTGATGGTAAAGTACTGGCTACCAGGGAAGACCCATTTAGCTGATGCACTGGAGAGACATGACTCGCTACGAAAGTACGATCAGCTACTACACCAGATTCTAATACAGGGACTGGAGGAGTTGATATGACTTCAATAGGGAGTCTTTGGGGTTCTAAAGAAAGCCTCCTTTCAGTCTGCTCAATTTCGTGAATTAACACGGACTCAGCCCTTGTCAGAAATGCATCCAACGTGCCCACAACTCCTGTTCCCCCCCTTGCGCTTAATCTTACTCATACTTTCAGGGTGCCAACAAACAGGAGTAATATAAATGCAGGGTTGCACAAACAACTAAAAAGAGAGCTAACCAATTTATGCGATGATAGGTCTCCTTCGGTCACCGACGGGCTCAGAGGGGCCCGCCCTTGGCCCGGGCTTCGCCCGACACATCCCGCGCACGTCCCGCACTGCGGGGGTAGAGGTCACGCTTTATGCGCCAAGATCGTCCGGTGCCTCCTCCTCGTCAGGAACACCTGTGATGACCCACGTTGCACCCTGGGCGTTGAAGTTTGACAGGGTGTTAACTGCAGGCAGCGCCGAGGACTGAAAGTCAACCGAAGTCAGGAACCCTTCCTGTGTAGGCGTTAACAGTAATTAAAAGATTGTCACCAGAAATAGCGTGGGAAAACACAGCAATACATTTATTTACATTACCACAACAAATGTAAAAACAAAAATATGTTATTCTTTTCATGCGTTTTTTAAAGTAGACATTTCTGTTATGATTATAGAGTACTACTTATTACTCAGAATGTAAATGTTATCTTTATATTCATCTGGAGGATGATGCCTCACTACATGTCTGAGTAAATATTCTATAAGAGTTTTTGTGCAAATAAAATTGTCCATTAACACTGTTTTGAAAAATGTGGGTTTACACACAAAGTTACATGTATTTACACACAAAGTTACATGTGTACACTGATTTGATGTTGTAGCTTTTGAAACAAATTCACTATTACTCTTTAAAGTGTCATTTCATGGCTTATGCTAACTAGGACTCAGCTAGGCCTATACTCCATTCGCCATTGTTTAAAATGGATCCCTTCCACTTCACATTCACTGTTTATTGTTTCTCCAGCACGGAGTCATTAGAAGTTATGTGTGTCTATTTCTATTATTGTTATTCTCGCTGTTCTGAAGAAAACTTTCCAACATGGGCTAGTAATGTTGCAAACCACTGAATGTCTCTGATAACTAACTAAATTTCATTCATTCAAAATAGTTCACTGTTGCTTTGTAATCTGTAATCTTTGTTGCTATCTCCGAATTACATGGAACTGGATAAATATTCATGCAGGGATTAGTGATTAAATGGGAAGGCAATTTGATGTTTATAATAGTGTAAAATTAAGAATAATCTGCAGGAGGATGAATAAAATTAGGTTTAAGAAAAGTCCCATCCATCAGCTTGATCTAGTCAGGTGCAACTGACTTCACGGTCATACATATACATTCCATTGCCATGGTGCTGCAGGAACAATAGCTAAAACTCTTAAAGGGACAACTAGATACATTTAAGTAAAAGGCACTATGTTACACACCTCTCTTCCATACAATAAAAGCAAACTGCAAAAAAAACAATATAAGCAAGAGATTAAAGCGATATAACATCCTACATAACATTTCTTAAAAGTTAATTTCAAAATCTTTGAATCTGGATGGTATCATTCTTTTTCTACATTCCTTATGAGCCAGAGAAGGTTTTGTGATCACATGCATCAACTTTGTTTTTGTCATCAAATAATGTTTTATCAAAACAACGACTCCATTTAAATTCCATATGCAAGAGTCTTTGGTCTTAATGGCATTCCTTAAGATCTTGACAACTTTGTGAGGTTTTGAGAATAAACTGGAAGTTTTCTTACCTACCCTTATCATGACCAAATCTCCTATTTTGACAGTCGTAGACTTCACCCCCTTTTTGGAATCAAATTACTCCTTCCTAGCTAATGCCTTTTTCTTCTCATTGGATACCCGCATATGCTGAGAAGAGACACCTATTTTCTTTTTAGATTCAGCAACATTTACCCAAAAAGGAGCTACTGAAGTGTTGGGTTTCCTGTTTTTCAATAAAATGAATGGGCTATACCCAGTTGTGGCATGGGGAGTGAACCTATACGCTTCAACTTTTTTATTCAATTCACTCTTTAAATCAAGACCATTTTGCTTGGACATATTTATGGTCTCTTTAAGCACTCATACAAAACGTTCCACCATGCCATTGCACTCTGGGTGATACAAAGAACACAATTTATGATCAATTGAACAGCTTTCCAAAAACTCTTTGATTTCACGAGACACAAATTGGACACCATTATCTGTCAAGAGAGAACCTGGTAATCCTTCCCGTGTAAAGACTTCTTTAAGAAAGATTATGGGGCATATCAACAAGGGCTTTATCTCTGCTTTTTTGGCTTTAAAAGCCAAAAAAGGAGAGATAAAACTAGCGCCCTATCAACAACAGGGTGCTAACATGCAAATTTGCATGTTAGCACCCTTTTACTCTACGCTTCCCCTTACATCTCTAATGAGATGCAAAGGGGGCGTTCCAGAGTAAAATAATAGGAGAAATGTCGCTAAGCGACATTTCTCCTATTATCAAGAATGTCGCTAACCCTGTTAGAGACAAAAAAGCAGCGCTAACCGCGGTTAACGCTGCTTTTTTACGTCTGGTATTTTTCTGACTTAGCCATGATATCCTATGGAAGGAGGATATCATGGCTAAGTTTGCCTGTCCCTATCAACAAGGTAACGTGAGATTATCGCTGGGTTTCCAGTGATAATCTCACGTTAGCCTGTTAGCGTGAGGATTTTTATCGCTATTGAGATAAGCATTGCTAATAGCACGCTATCTCAGCGATAAAAATTCACGCTAGCCGGCTATAATTATCCTAGCGCTAAGTGCGCTTAGAGATAATTATCGCCGGTTGTTGTTGATATGCCCCTTTGACTTGTTCCGAGTCAATATTTTTTGTGAACTTGATTTCTGGCCATCTTGAAAACATGTCAATGAGAACAAACACAAACATTTCGCAAACATCGAACATATTATCATGGGTTGAACTCTTGGTTTCAATGATTTCTCATTTAAGGTTTACGGCAAACAGTCTCTAACAATCCTCTCAACATGATTGTCCATCCCTGGCCACCAGTAGCTAAGCCTAATTCTTTCTTTAGTCTTGGATATTCCCTGATGCCCTTCATGCGCTAAATTTATCAGCTCCTCATGCAACACCTTGGGTGGAACTAGTCTAGAACCTCTAAACACCAAATCTCCACTTAAGGATAATTCATCCCTCACATTCCAATAATTGGCTACTGGTGGAGAAGTGTGGCTCAATGATTAGAGCGGCAGACCTTGATGCAAAGGTCTAGCCCGGGACCAGGGTTCAATTCCCCGCCTTGGCGGGTCTTGGGCTAAAAAATTCCACGGACCTGATAATTCTCGCCTCGGTGCCATTCCAATCATGGAGTCCCACTCTGCAACTCTGGGCAATAGCTTGCTTAATCTCCACAACGGCCCCCACAACGCTAAGGATGCCTGGCCTCCACCTTGGAGGATGGGTTCCACAGCGGTATTCGTACAAGCGCCTTGAGACCCTTGCGGGTGATTAGTGCGCTATACAAGTATAAATTTACATTTACTCTCCCACCAGTCTTGCATGACCACCCTTTTTTAACCAGAGAGCGTAACTCCATAAACTCTTCATCGGATTCACACGCTTCACGCTATTTGTCCTCCTTCATCCCATCATGTTGGATATTCCATACCCATTAATTCCTGTCTTCCTCCTTTGAGTCTAATACACCTTCCTCCTGCTTGACCAATCTGGAGAGCGTATCAGCGATGCAGTTACGCACCCCTGGTAGATATTCTACTTGAAAATCATAAGCTTGCAGACCTACAATCCACTTGGAAATCCTGCTAGATATAGCATCAAAGCCTTTCCTATTAAATACTTCACACAAAGGTTTGTGATCACTTCTTAATAGAAATTTGGTACCCCATAGTACGTTTTTGAGCTTCTTGATGGCCCAATGGACTGGCAAACCATCCCTCTCTATCACGGAGTACCTTAACTCGGCACCTTTCAAACTGTGAGAGAGAAACAAGATGACTTTCACTTCCTCATGATGCTCTTGCTGTAAGACAGCACCAAGACCCTTCATGCTCACATCCGTGATAAGCACAGATTTTAAAGACGGATCAAAACTCCTAAGTATTGGGGTCTTTTTCAGGCTATCTTTCAAGTTGTTTCTCACGCAAATCAGACCAATTAAAGTCAACACCTTTGCACAGTAATTTCCTTATGTTAACCGTTTTCTCAGCAAACCCTTCCACAAATTTGCTGTAGTATTCTGTCATCCCCAGAACTTTCATAACTTCCTCCTTATTTGTGGGAGAAGCTAGATTCTGGATAGTCTCAATTAATTCACGTTTAGGTTCAACCACATTACTAGAGATGGTGTGACCCAAATAATCAATTGAGGATTGCCTAAATTTGCACTTTTCTAACTTGACCGTGAGGTTATTTTTACAGAAACTTCCTAATACTTCTTTCAAAATGTTATCATGTTCCTCATTGTCAAGAGCAAAAATAAAAACATCGTCCTGATATATTTTAACACCGCCTAGATTCTGTAACACCTTCTCTAATGCCCTCTGAAAAACTGAAGCTGCAGAGACTAAACCGAAAGGCAGTCTAAAAAAT
Organism: Triturus cristatus; assembly: GCF_964204655.1. Classification (NCBI taxonomy): domain Eukaryota; kingdom Metazoa; phylum Chordata; class Amphibia; order Caudata; family Salamandridae; genus Triturus; species Triturus cristatus. The sequence continues at coordinate 214,029,520 of NC_140585.1, read as the reverse complement.
CTGAACGTGCCAAATGGGGTGATGAATGCGGTTAAATCTCTGGAATTCTTATCTAGCTCTATCTGATAATAAGCTGACTTTAGGTCTACAGTGGAAAAAACCTTGGCATCATTTAATAACATAAGCATATCCAAGATTTTCGGAAGGGGATATCTGTCCACTACTACCTGTTTATTTAGAGAGCGCAAGTCTATGCATAAGCGCAGACTGCCGTCAGATTTTCTGGCTGCGACCACGGGGGCCAACCACTGTGTGCCTTCAACCTCTTCAATAATGCCTTCATCTTTCAATTTGTCCAATTGACTTTTCATTTCTTCCCGCACTGAGAAGGGCACACTTTGAACTTTACATGCAACTGGTTTAGCATCAGGTAGTAACTTAATTGTATGTGTGTAATCGCGCAAGCAGCCTAATTTGTTTTTAAAAACGTTGGGAAACAAGCTTTTATGGTGTTCCTTGTACGAAGTATCACTTTCACTCTCATTGACCTTATTCACACTCAGTCTCTCTTTTAATATGATGGGGGGATTACTGTTGGGATCTAACATGACCCCTAAGTCTCGTTGGTGGAACCAGCTTAAGATACTGTCTCCTCTGTGAGAAACATAAACCTTCCCAGAAACTAATCTACCTTTATATTCTATTAAAGCTTGGAAATACCCAATGAGTTTGATAGGTTCACCACCATAAGCATAAGGCTTGATATCAGCTTTCAAAATCTTAACTTTACCCTCTAGATGGTGAATGTAAAAGTTCCTGGATATAATCGTTATTTTTGCACCAGAGTCAAATAATACACGAGTAGACATTCCATCCAAGAGTATTTCATCAAAAGGTCCTTTCTTATCATTTTCAGATACTTGTGAAACAATTTGCCCACAATCAACATCTGAGTTCGAATCGCTATCTGACAGAGTTTGTCGAGACACTGAACTTACTTTGACCTTTTTCTTTTTCGCATGACAAACGGAGGTGAAATGTCCAACCTTTTTACAATTACTACATGTGGCTTTTAATGCAGGACATTTCTTATCATTGGCTAGGTGACCAACATTCCCACAACGGAAGCATTTTCCTTGAAACCCAGACTTTTTACTGAAAGGTAAATCACTACTGCTTGGTTTAACACCTTTCATGCAGCCTTTACCATTGGAAGAAGCCTTATCTTCATGTGCAACATTCCCTGTATTTTCTTGTTTTGTGATTATCTCAACGCACTTTACTGAGTGTTCGATCTGCTTGGCTATGTTAATCACTTCATCTAGAGTGGGATCATCTTTTTGCGGGATATCATCTCTCACCTTCTGTATGTTGCATCCAAGCATAAATTGGTCCCTTATTCTCTCTTCAAGCAAGGCCTCAAATTTGCAAGAAGAGCCCAATTTTCTTAGAGCTGTGATATAGTTCTCTACGGTTTCTCCTTCATTTTGGGTTCTACGCCCAAAGTGGAATCTTTCAAGAATCATACTTACTTTAGGTAAGTAATGTTTGTCTATCTTTAGGATGCATACTTCATATTCTTTCAATGTTTGATCATTAACATCAGGAAGGTGATCAGACACTTCTTGTCCTTTGGACCCTAAGCAGTGTAGTAAGAGTGCTGTTCTACGTTCTGCACTTAAATTGGTACCACACACCTTGGCCTACCGTTCAAACACTTTTTTCCACTTCTGCCATTTTATGGGTTGGTCTCCTGGCGTAGAAAGGAAAAAAGGTTGTGTGGAAACATTCTGCATTATTACAGGTTGAAAGGAGAGGAATATGAAATTATAATACCTTAAGAATATAGCTTAAAATCACTAATCTCAGTTGCATGAATATTTTTACAACTTAAAAATTACCAGATCCACATGTACTAGAAGTGTACTAACAATACCAGGGTCTAAGAGTGCTAAATGTGACTGCTAAAATTCTCACCTGGAAAAGAATGAAATTGTTAATGATAAGCACACTGAGAGAGAAAGAAAACAATATAGAACACTGGAAAGTTGTTTGACACTCTAAAACACGAACATTGCGCTACTCAACTCCATAGTCTTAACTCATATTATCAGTTGCAAATGAAGATGATTAAGAAATTGTATTGGAGTATGATGAAAATGTTGATACCAAAAAGCAACACTAGATGGAGCTATTGAGTAGTTTAACATGAAGCAACCCTACAAATGATATAACGTTTTTAAGACATAAGGGTGTTCTTTCCTTCGTTCTTTTTTTTTTAAAAGGAAAGCTTCTTACTTTTCAAAAGTTAATTAAGCTGAGGACTAACGTGAGGAAAACGCTGTCTTTTTCTAAATCGAAGAGATTCGAAGTCGAACAAAGTCTTTTCAACTCCTCGATGTACAAGTCCCTTGAAACCTGAAGCTTTGTCTGTTTTTGAGTTCGTTAACGATTGATAAAGATAAAAAAAATATGGCGTTTACGTGACGCTACGCACGTAGACGCCACGTTGTGGAATGAAGACTTCACAGGAGCTGCAGGAAGAGGACTCCGGAGAAGAATGTTCTTTTGCGGCGTAGATGGAATGCGTGGACGAGTGGAATTCAATGGTGGCATAGCAACCGGTGAGGTAATTTGTCGAAGTTGATTTTCAACATGTCCGCTCGTTAAAATTGAAAGGGATGGTTGGAACGGTACATCAGAACAACGCGAGCTTTGTTTATTTGTTGAAAACAGCATTCACAAGTGCAGCAATTACTTCGCCAAAGACTTCTCGCGCTCAGTGCTAGTGCGCTTTATTTATTCAGCAACTGTAGAAATCAACAGGCTTCTGTCGCACGTATCGTTAGATTAACATATTCCCAAATATTTAAACTCCTGAGAAATAAACAAAGATCACGTGCAGAATAGAAATCACGTTCTCAGCACTGATGTTTTTTGTTCAGATCTGACTGTTTTCCTTGGCACTAGCTTCAAACACTCCTCTTATTTACAAATCGAACAAACAATGTTCGCATCTCTCTTTTGAAAAAGAAGCACTCCATTAAGCACAGCATTCAGTGCCACAACTGCTAGCTTTCAGTCGACATGCCGGCTTGAAAAAAGCTACAAATTTTTTTCCAAAGTAAGCGCTTTCACTGACAATCCTTGATGTAATATCCAAAACATTCAAGTTGACAACCCAAGAACAGGATAATTCAATGCCAAGAGTAGACCACGTTACTTTAATTGCTACTGTTACTACTAAATTATAGAAACTTTAGAGGAAACTAGTAATACAGTGACAGTTTTCCATGCACTCTAAGGGAATCCACATCGAAGCCTTCCAGCTCCTAAACCTAAAGTTAAAGTTTGTCAGAGTGAGGCATGTGGCGATGCTCACAGAGTTGTATGAAAGATTATTACTCACATAAGTAGTAAGCTTCTTTGTAGTACAGAGCTAAAAATAGTTGATTCTGTAATCATTTGATTTTGAGACAATTCCATAAGAAATTAGGTGCTGATATCCAGCAGGGTAGGTTTCAGACCTTCGTCGTCGCCAGTGTAAAATTAAGAATAATCTCCAGGAGGATGAATAAAATTAGGTTTATTCATAAGAAGGAAAAGTCCCATCGATCAGCCTGATCTAGCCAGGTGCAACTGACTTCATGGTCATACATATACACTCCATTGCCATGGTGCTGCAGGAACAATAGCTAAAACTCTTAAAGGGACAACTAGATACATTTAAGTAAAAGGCACTATGTTACAAATAGCCAGACCCTGATTTGCTGAAGTATAATTATTTTTCTCACACATTGGTGGTTTTGCAGTTTTAGTTATGTTCTATTGGAAGATTTCCTATTTAAAGCCTCAATCGTGGAGGTAAGTCAGAACTTTCCAATGCTACTAGGGATGGTGTCCGAGTGATTTTGCTGATCATTTGAGATTGATTTTATGCATCTGTGCCTAAAACATTTCCACAAAACCCAGTACCATACTTTCGAATATCAAGGAGTCAATCTCTCCTACAAAGGCTCTAACCAGACTAAGTTTCATATCATGCACCAGATGAAAAACTACTATTCCTCGAGGATTTAACAGACATAATAACCCAAACCTCCCTGGAGGACACCACCAACATTTTACTTGGAGACCAAAACATGCACCTGAAGGATGTAGACAGAACAAGCTTTTTCCACCCTCCTTGAAAGTTGTGAATCACCCAACATCAGTTTAGCTTCAATTCAGAAACCACTTGCTGTAAAAAACAAATAGATTGTGTGATGATTTCCCACACCCCACAAGTATAAAGAAGGGAATCACAATCTCCAGACTGACGCTGTCCCGTATATGTGGGCCCTCTTGACACGAAGTGCATGAACTCACTAATTGACACAAAGGAAACGCAGTAAGGTGAAGAAGCAAGGCCAAGTCCTCGTACATTCACAAGACTTAGAACAATAAAACGTGGATGTAAAGCAAAAACAATACTTAGCTCACCAGTCTTGTGAAGTGGGATCTGGCAAGTACAGGTTGGGGGTGCCCGGTGTAGTGGTCACTGGTGGGGCTCGGGTGCCAGAGTCCTTGTTCCAGTCGTAGTTTTTAGTTTCTTGTTCTTGTTGCTGTTGTAATATACTGCCTTGTAATTCACATGTATTTTCCACCTTACTATTAGCTTGCATCTCCCTTACCTCTCATTGTTTCTTTCCTCCCAACCTATCCGTTCCACCCCTCCTTCAGTCCCTCTTTGGTACATCCCATCCTCATCGCCATAAACATGTAGTAATCAAGTCCAGACAGAGAGATGAAGTTCAAGATGATTTATTGTAGATATGTAGATGAGCCCCAACCAGGAGCAGCCAGCAAGCTGCTCAGCCCCATCTCAATTGTGGCATTTCTTCACAGAGTACCAACATTCCAAAATACATCATAAATGTAACATTCCACTGACTGAGAATGTGATGAACAGGATACCAAGATATAACAGAATCTTTGAGACTAGTTTTCTTCCAAAAAAGTAGATGGCGATGGGTTCTTCTCCCAGATGGTTTTAAGAGGGCTTGTAGACTGTGTTTCTTCTCAAAAAGAAACAGATCAGTTGAACAAGTAGAGAAATCAAGTCTTAATCTAGTCAAGGATAACTGCCAGGTGTCGTAATATGTTCTGGTGCGCAGTTAAGGAAATGCCAATCAGGTGTCATTCCTAGTGACATATGGAAATGTTCATTCTGAATATCATCTCATGTTTAGTTAAGCCCCTCTCATCAATGACATGAATCATCATTTGGCATTCAAGAATGCAAGTGACCTGGTCCAAGTGTGGTATCTATCCATTTATGTTTTATCTTTTCCCATGAAAGCCGCATACATAAGCAGTACAGTCATTTTAATCATCACTCACAGCTGAGCAAGATTAGGCATGTGAAGCATCCTCTTCTTTCAGGAAAGTTTTGAGGTTCTTGCTCATTACTACATATACGGTTGACACCAATGATGACTTTGTTTTCTTTCTTTGTATCTCTCACCACTCAGTTACCAGAACAAAATGACTGTGTCTTTCTTGATTGTCTGCTGTGCCTTGAATACAGGTCCCTTTAAATTTATTTACATTACCACAGCAACTGTAAAAATAAAAATATGTTATTCTTTTCATGCGTTTTTTACAGTAGGCATTTCTGTTATGATTATAGAGTACTATTTTTTTTCCGAATGTAAAGTTCATCTTTATATTCATCTGGAGGGTGATGCCTCACTATATGTCTGAGTAAATATTCGATAAGAGTTTGTGTGCTAATAAAATTGTCCATTAACAACATTTAAAAAAATGTGGGTTTACAAACAAAGTTACATGTGTACACTGATTTAATGTTGTAGCATTTGAAACAAATTCACTATTACTCTTTAAAGTGTCTTTTCATGGCTTATGCTAACTTGGTCTCAGCTAGGCCTATTCGCCATACGCCACTGTTTGAAATAGATCTCTCCCACTGCACATTCACTGTTTATTGTTTCTCCAGCACAGAGTCATTAGAAGTTATGTTTGTTTATTTCTATTATCGTTATTCTCGCTGTTCTTGAAGAAAACTTTCTAACATGGGCCAGTAATGTTGCAAACCACTGAACGTCTCTGATAACTAACTAAATTGCATTCATTCAAAATAGTTCACTGTTGCTTTGTAATCTCTAATCTTTGTTGCTATCTCCGAATGACATGTAACTGGATAAATATTCATGCAGGGTTTGGTGATTAAATGGGAAGGCAATTTGATGTTTATAAGAGCCAGTCCCTGATTTTCTGAATTATAATTCTTTTGTTAACACCATGGTGGTTTTGAAGTTTTAGTTATGTTCTATTAGAAGACTTACTATTTAAAGCCTCAAACTTTCCAGTGCTACTAAGGATGGTGTGCGAGTGATTTTGCTGATCATTTGAGACGTAGGATTTTTCTGATTTTGCTCACTGTTCTGTAGTGCCCCATTTTAGAGAGCTTTTATGGCAATGATTTTATGCATCTGTGCATAAAACCTTTCCACAAAACTCAATACTCTACTTTCGAATATCAAGGAGTCAATCTCTCCTCCAAAGGCTCTAACCTGACCGAATTTCATATCATGCAGCAGGGGAAAAACTACAATTTCTCGAGGATTTAACAGACTTGGGGGCATATTGACAAGCCAGGCGATAAAATTATCGCCGCTTTAGCGGCAGAAAACTGCCGCTAAAACGGCGATAATGGGCTTGATAATATGCTCTATGGAATTCCAATTGAAGCCCATGTTAGACGTCCTTCACATTTAACATTTAACAATTGGAATTCCATAGAGCATATTATCAAGCCCATTATCGCCGTTTTAGTGGCAGTTTTCTGCCGCTAAAGCGGCGATAATTTTATCGCCTGGCTTGATAATATGCCACATAGTAACCCAAACCTCCCTGGAGGACACCACCAAAATTTTACTAGGAGACCAAAACATGCACCTGAACGATGTAGACGACATAGCAGACACAGCTTATTCCACCCGCCTTGAAACCCAGGTCTCATTCCACATTGCAAAGAAAACACATAATAAAGGCTCTACCCTTGACGCAATCATTACCAACCACATCATTTCCCTTCATTCCATCTTGTCCACTGACTGGACTGACCACCACCTAATTCTATTCAATCTCAATTTAAACCAACCCAAGCAATCCACCAAACCTATTTGTCCTAAACACTGGATGACGAATATGCACCTAATCCCTCAATTAGAACTAAAATCTCTAATCTGCTCCAATATTCTACCTCCACCTGACCCTACTATCACCGGTGACCTCACCTCCCCCTATAACACAAAAATGACAGAACTGCTTGACACTGTCACCCCTCTAAAACTAACAAAATCTAGAAGTTTCCCTTCCAGATTAGGGTTAAATAAAGACCTCAACAAGGAGACAAGTCAACTTAGGTTGACTAAAAGTATCTGGAGACAACAACCCTCACCCTCTTTCTTCCGAGACCAACCTGACCAGTCTAGAAGCAGACCTAAAAACCTTTTCAACATCATCAACAGCAAATGTTCTCTTTCTCACAACATTCAAGTGATGGCTCTGCTAAACGATTTGAAGAGTTCGCCAAATTATTTTCAGAAAAAATAACAAACATCGAACTCTCTCTAGAACCCTCTACCTCTTCACCCCCTACCAAAGATGGCCCTTCTACCAATGATGGTCCCCTAGCTGCCAAACCTCCAACCATCGATGATTCCCTCAAACCCACCTCCTCAATGAGCCAGAATACAAACAGCAAACACATACAGCTGAAAAACAATGAAAACCTAGACCAAGTTTGAACATATCTCTTTAGGAAAAGTCATAGAAATACTATCATACATGCAGCCAACATCGCACCTCTCTGACCCTCCTTCTTTTTTCACAAATATCATCCAGATCATCTTCTAAATATGAACCAAATCATCAACTCCTCTTTATCCAACAGTTCTATGCCTGCTTCCCATAAACTCGTCCAAGCCACTCCCTCATCATAAAAACAGATGCCAACTCAAATAACCTTAATAACTACAGACCCATGACCAACCATCCTCTCCTTCCCAGAACTATTAAAAATGTGTGCTCTCACAACTCTCAACAACCACATTGAAAAAAAATTAAACTTAAATGACATCTTCCAATATGGGTTCAGGAAACTGCAATCCTGAACATTATTAATGACCTAACAGAGCTCTAGACGATGGTAAGGCATATTTCTTAATCCTCCTAGACCTCTCAGTGGTCAACCACAACATGCTCCTAAACCCCGTCTCACAATTTGCAGGCATCAATTTTACTGGTCTTCAGTGGTTCCCCTCATACCTGAGTCATTGATCTCAGGTAATCAAATTAAACAATTCTACCTCACCAACAGTATCTGTCCCAGAAGGAGTCCCCCAAGGATCAACCTCTCCATGGTTAAATCCTGGCTGACTAAAAACCTCCAAAAACGTAACCCCAACAAAACCAAAATCCTCCTCATCCCACCAAAAAGAAAATCCTGTCCTATCCATAACTGGCATGGCAACCTTAATTCATTAAACTGTAAACGTTGTACCTCCAACTTCATTAACTTACTAGGGATTACACTTGGCAAAAACTCGAACATGAAAGTATATAATAATGCCTCAACAAAAAATGCTTTCTACATGCTAAAACACCTAAAAAAATGAAACGCTTCACCCCTCTTGAAGACCTAAAGACTGTTGTGCAATCCCTTGTCCTCTCTAAGTTAGACTACAGTAAATCAACAATAACAAGGACACCAAAGAACCACCTTATCCCTGAGAAATCCACACTCAATGCAGCAGCCAGACTTCTTCATGGGGAACGACGCTATACTCACATAACTTCTACACTCAAGAAAATCAACTGGCTAACATTTAAAGTGAAAAGTACATTCAAAACGGCATGCATAACCCACAAAGCTCTTTACACTGAAAAACCAAACTACCTAGCAAACAAACAATCAAAAGCTGGCCAAAAGAGACCACTATGAATCTCAAATACTCTACTCCTGATTCTGCCCAAATTTAAGAAAGAAAAATTCCTTTCTGGTTCCTTCTCTGGAAATGAGCCTGGTATTTGGAATGGTCTGCCACAGGATATACGTGACAATCAAACACAAACTTCATAAAAAACCTTAACTTATTTTTTCTCAAGAAATACCTGAACCATTCCTCCTAAAATAATCAACCTGCTCTGATGCACCTCCCCCCAGCCAACAAAAAACCTGAATATTACTGCCTCTGAAACTATTCGTTCATCTACTCCTCCAACCTCTGAAATAACCATCCATCACTACCTCTGAACTATTTCACAAACTATACCTCCCTCTATGTTATAATATTACCCTGTATGCCTACTATTTGTCTGTGTATTCCTTGTAAATATTTTTCTATGTTGACCTTGGAATGCAATATGATACCCATGGGTATATCTTGCGCTATATAAAACAAATACATGCATTTGTATATATATATTTCCTGTACTTTTGTATTTTAGTCATAAATCTTACAACATTTTCTAATTTTCCCTAGAACACACTTTTTGAGTCCGTCCTTAATTAACTGGCGATTTTGATATGCTCTGTGGTGCCTTCTCTCAGAACACATTAACTCATGAAATTGAAGTTTAACTCTGTCCCTGATCCATCCACCGATGGACATGCTGTTCAGGTATATATTGGGGTATAAGAATTTAGAGGGTTCCCACAGCCCTCGTACACAGTTAGCGTCTTCCGGGAGCATTATCATTTTTGAGAATTACATTTTTATTCATGTAATCTTTTTATTCTCACCATGATTGGAAGAGAAAGACTGGTCTTTCCAACCGTGTAAATTGCACAAGCTTCACTGAAATCTCACTCAAAAGATACAATGGCAAGAGGACATTCTGAATAATTTGACAGCTTCTTAAATTTTGCCTACTCTTCAATTGTCATAGTGGTTGACATTTGCTGTTTCATAGTTTCCTGCACCTGTATGCTTGATTTACGTTGTGGAACATTCATCAACCTACTCGTTGCAAAAGTTGGATCAAGTGAGATTACTAATTTTTTTAATTTAGTAGCAGGTGAGTCTGGAATGGTGATTTTGGTACCACTGGCAGGTGTTGCATTTTTGTTATACTTTTGGACTTGTTCTACTGTTGCACTCTCCATAGGTTGGTGAAGAAAAAAAATTCAGTTCTTCCTTGCAATCAAATTGCAACCTTTGAATGTCCAGTTCACTTGCTTTCCTGATGACCCAGTTGTTATAAACAAAGATACCCAGTGCTAAGGAAGAAATGGGAATTCCAGTATAGTGTACTTTTCAGAAGACACAATCTCTTTTTGTAGCCTGAGATTGGTATTCCACAAAGTAGTAAACTGTTGACCAAAAGAAGCTGGTTCTCCATTGACACTGACATATCATTTTTTGACCTTACACAAACAGACCAATAGCATGTGCAACAATGGCTTAACTCATGGTACAATCCTGCTTTCTGAGTTCCTGTGTCACACTCTCACAATGCACTGGAGTTTGGATAAGGCATTCTACTAGCACTCATTTGTCAATCTCTGTCACAATGGCTTTGGCAGTTCCATCCATTTCCCTTTGTAGTACATAATCATTGATAGAACTGGGCAACTCTAACTGGTATTGTGGCGTGGCTTCTGCATTTTATAATAAATTGCATTTTCAGTCGAGAGGTTACACGTCATTTGTCATTAAATTCTTGGTGTGTGCTGCCATCTAGCTGCTGCTCTCCAAATAACAGTCCTCTAGCAGAGAATCAGCAATTAATGTGGCACAAGGTAATAAATGAGCAAAAGGTTCTTCTGGCTTCTGAAGGAGAGAAAGATAAGCAGATAAACTAGGGAGATGCATCACGTTTTAAAGCCCTGCGCTACATTATACCTGCATCAGGTATAATGTATGCAGGGTGGGCGTTCCATCGCAAGGAAGCCTTTTAAAAGTGACTCCGTGAAATCTACTATGCTTTGCTTAAAGCAGGCATAAGGAGTGACGCAGCATGGTCGGAATAGGCATTCCTGACCATTGCTGGAGTTGCATCGTGCTTACGACACGGCTCCAGCAATGCGTTGCCTTTCCTACAAAAGATGCATCATGCATCTGTCTGTCCTTGTACCACAGTGCGCCGCATTGTAAATGCAGTGCATCCATGTTGGCGCAAGGCTATTTTTCTGTCATGCAAATTAACTGGTGCATCTCTGCAAATATGCAGAGATGCGCCAGTCCTTGTAAATCTGCCCCTTAGTATTGCAGTCTCCTTATTCTTCCCCAGGGGCAGTTATTTATAAAGTCAAGCTCAAAGTCAGTTCATGAGTTTCAAATATTAAATCTGCTAAATAATATCACAGATGCTAACATCCAGAGCAGATATCCTTTTTTTCCCTCCTAAGAAATAAATTCACACGTTTCATGTTTCACTTTTTTGACCAGATAAGAGTCGCTCCCTGGTAACCAATGCATGTATTTTTTGTGCCCTTAACAGACCCTGCCAGGGTGTAGTATAACCAAGTCTTTTATTAAAGATTGTTCTGTGAGGTGGAGTCCAAACCAATACTTTGTATTTCATGTGCCCTGTGTATTTGAACACATCAAATCAGGTTTATTTTCGTCCACTAAAGCACGCTGTTTGAGTGAGTGGATGATAATATCCTTAAGATCATTAGTAAAGGAAAAAGGTTCCAGTTGCCAGTTAGGGCGCTCACAGGGTCCTATTTCTCCCACAAGAGGTCATCACTCAGAAAATTATCTCACCAGTGTGGCAGAAAATGGCAGCAATGCATGGTATGTAATGTGCGTTTGGTGTTAATTATGGAATTCCTTTTAGCGTGAATTGTTAATGTTATTTTCGTTCATGAATTCCTCCTACGTGCACAGCTTTCTTTGTTACTACAGTGGTCTAGGGAACCCATAGACAAAATGGTCAATCACTTCGGATACATCAATGATTATAATACCTTCATTGCAATTAATTTAAGGGAGAAAAATTAAGTACTCCCAAGTCGGGGCTTCTTACATCCCCCACTCGCCCGAAAAAGTAACATAATGGGAGTTGCGGCCAACGACCAATAGGGCAAGGGAGCCGCAGGTCGAAAAAGTTTGGGAACCTGTTCCAGGCAAACCTCTTTTCTCTCTTTGCCTAAATGTGAGTGATGCGAATACCGCCCTGTCACATACACTCCTCATTGTGCTTCACAGTCAGCACATGTGTCATTGAGGTTCAAACGCGAACATGCCACCTGGCATTCGGCATCACACATGAAACTCAGTGCAGTGATTAGTACACATGCAGTTTCGTGACATTCGGAATACACACAAACAGGCTACTCAGTGTGCTTTGATACACAACAAGTTAAGTGTAATCAGCACATGGCAGGATGGTGAAAGACTGGGCATTAGTGCACCTCAGTGACCATACAGTTTAGTGGCGCTCACCTCAGACTATTCAGTGTGCCTCAGGTCAAAAGTAGGCAAGTGAAAAAACACCTGCACTGTAGTGCATCATAAAACACATGTCCAATTGTGCACTCAGGCCCATACTTACATGATTGTACCTTAGGACACATGGACACGGGTGAGTAACGCCGGTTTCTGCAGCTCTGCAGCGCGCGGAGGGACGTGGGAGGAGGGGGATGGGCAGAGTGAGGGGGCTTCCACAGGGCCACCATTCAGGCTACGCCATTGCATCTGTGGGGCCCCGTCATTTTGTGTTACGCCACCGAATGAGCAAACATGCAGATCTGTAAATATGGAACTGAAGACGCCTCGGACAGTCACCTTTCAAATTGCAGCAAACGAGCATGCGCACAGCAAACACTCACAATGCACATAGTGTACAATGCTAAGCAATACCAGTTCTTTTGTAATCACTCACGCGCAATGTACGCAAAATCATAAATATACAGCTATGTGCATTTTAGAAAACTGGCAATTAGATGATTCCCAACACATGTGAGCCATTAAAGATGTTTGAATGCACTCAGCAAACATACATAACAACACATTTACAAAACAAAACATGTATTTCAATGCAACAGAGCAATTACATGTTAAGTCTTTAACAAATCTAAATACCTGCTTGAGAAAAACTGACTGCATCTGCTCCTCTATAAAACAAATACCATTTGTGCAGTGTTGGGCGCCTTAATCTGGCGACGCTGGAGAGCCTGGACGCCATGCAGGGTAAGTGCTGAATTGTTTTTAGGTCTCGCCTGACCCAGTGCATGCGCTGGTCTGCCGAGACTTATTGGGAGGGCTCTAAAAAGTGCTACCAGGCCAGCCTAGGGCTACAGTGCATGTGCGCGGGCGCGCTTTACCGCGATTACTTTCACTTTTGCGGCCACTGTTGCACGGCTAAACACTTATAAGGTCCCAACGGCGAGAGCTATTGGCTATGCCAATGCTTGTGTTGAAATTGCATCTGTCGTAGGTGGTCAGCACGAGCACTTCTTTTGTTACAATTTAAATATGGCGGGAAGGTGTGGGCAGGGCCTCCAGTGTCTGCAACTTACTAATGACTTCGCAGGGCGCGTGCAGACAGTAGACGTTTGTTAGGGAGCTATGGGCTGAGTTGCTGGGTACATTTTTGGATTGAATTCATTAAACATATTTTCTAAAACAAGTAATCTTAGAATGTAACTCGGATAGATTACTCATACAGCTAATGATTATCGAGTCATACTGTGTTTGGCTTCCGTATGTTTACCACATGAAGTAATTCACGACTGCTCGTTGCTATTTTCGAAATAAGTTTACAGAAGGAACAACTCGGTTATTCACTTGGGGGTAAAATAGTCATACATTCTGAAACACTAATGGAAAAGGTCAGTATTCATAGATACTGCTCTGTAACTACATACTGCCATAAAATCCAAAGGAGAAAGTTCATGAAACTTACTCAGGACTTTTACTCATTTGAAAACATTGGTGGAACTTAGAAACGTGTTCTATACAGGGTGACCACATCAATAGAATATTGACTGGCCTACTTGCAAGGAGACCATAGAATTGGATGTAGTCCAGTGGTTGCTTTTTAACTACAGAACTATAAATCTCAGTTTTACAACTGCACGTACTATGCTGGAATTGAACACTATTCTAGAGCTATGCAGGTGAACAACCCGATTTCATCTGTCGAGGGTAGTCCCTTAAACTTGCCGTCAGAATCACTATCACAACAATTGTGATTTAGGAGGCTAGTTAGAAACCGAAACCAAGAGGCATCATAACCCGGCCTCTCCACTGGGCATTGTGTGCTTTTGAGCCATCACTTTTTAATTTGTCTGTGCTCCCTTTTTGTCAAGACGAGGGTTATTTAAATTGAAATGTTTTAAGGCTACTAATAAGCATGTGGATAAACAAAAACTGGACTTGCTATTACCCTGAGGTGGACAGTCGCCAATAAAATGGCTTATTGACCAGAAGGCAATGTGGTGGTAAATATATCGTTAAGATGTGTAAGGTTTGCAGTAAGTATTAGTGTGTTGCTGCTGGGTAAGGTCTCCTACTGTAGCAAACTTTAAACTTATGCAAATCATTATTTCACTGGCCGCTAATCCGACAATATACAAGCACTCTGAAACGGGCTTAATGGACAAAATATACACCAAAGGCACATTTCCTGTACGTTACCCCAGGAAGGTTTCAATTCACACATTTAGGGCAGTTTTACAGCAGGTGGTGGCATTCTGTATTTTCATTATTACAATTGAACACGCTGCGTTGTGCAGAATCCTCTTATGCATCAGGTTTTCCCTTTGTCACTGATACGCACCTGTCTTAAAATCTATAAGGCAGCGGGAACAGTGTGAGTTATAGTCTGGCAGGCTATTCAAGGTGCCCTGCCTGGCAGCTGCAACGCGCCTCCCCCCTCGTTCTTCACCTGCAAGTACAAACAAGCATTTGCAATGCAATAGGTCTTGCATTTACGTGAGTTTAATCTATTGGCATTGTAAATGACAATACTTTTTATTATGTTTCAAAAACCAAAACATAAATAAAAGGCATTTTCTTTTACAATGCCAATAGCTCAAAGTCGCGTAAATGCGAGACCTGTTGCATTGCAAATGCTTGTTTATTCCTTTCAGCACTTTACAGTTACAGCACGTCCCCTCACCCTCCTTGCGTCATGCGTGTGGGGGTGCGTATCCCTCTACAACCCTTGCCTTTTCCTCTCTGCCACTGTCATTTCCTGTCCCTCTTGACCTCCCATCGAGAGCAGCCAATGTAGGGAAGGGAATGGGTGACCTTCTGCCCTCAGGGTCCTAGCTCGACCAACAGATTGAAAACGTAACTCTCCAATTGAGGACTGACTGAACTACAGCTCCCGTTGTGTATGCTTAAAAAATAAAATACAGGTGGTTGGGATAAGACAACATTCTGTGACCAAAAACAGACCGTATTATTCACGTTTTAAAACCACTAATGGAGCACAACTTGGTCATCAATAGAAACTACTGGCTTGTTCCAATACTGAGGAATCTGGGTTTTAGGCACTATCATCCAGCCTACAGGATCTTGAAAAGTGATCTGTCTGCCCCAATTGTTTTTGCACTGGCAAAATTTTTAACTTCAATGTGGCGCAGATGCACCCAGTGTATTAAGTTATTGAACGAATGATGGTTTTACAAATTGTTAAATTAACTGTAAATTTTATTGTATTCCAATGATATGAATTTCTTTTATGCTGTAATTCTTTTATGGTCCAAGCGACCGAAATAAAGAACAATTGAAATTGAAAATTGAAATTACATCACATGCCCTTTAGACCAATGAGTTCATCACAGGAAATGACATTGTAATCCATGGGACGCGAATCGGAGAGAGAGCCTCAGATGGCCTCATGACATCTCAATAGCATTGCATAAATGAGAGTCCTTTGTGTATTTGGTTGGTTTAAACGTCACCAGCACATCTCTTGATCTGCAAAGATGCCAGATCAAGGAGTACCCATGGCAGCAGCTTTGAGGCACGCACTTCAAACATTAGTTAAGAGGCTTCTTGTTAATTAGGTGCAAAACTCTTGGGAGCTCAGTTTCACATTTCACGCGTTCAACTCGCAGAGTGCTCAAAAGCATCAAGACCCTGGCATCTCTAGAGTGGGGCTAGATTGGGTCATTGCCCCAGCCTGAATTATCTAGGCCTCTCCGTGGGTCCCCTGCCACAGATGGTGAATGCTCCTGGAGGTGGCACAGAAAAACAAGCATTTGCAATGCAATAGGTCTCGCATTCATGCAAGTTTAAGCTATTAGCATTGTAAATGACAATGCGTTTTATTTATGTTTTGAGTTTTAACCCCTTCGCTGCCAGGCCTTTTCCCCTCCTGTGCCACGCCCTTTTTTGGCTATTTGGGGTAGTGCGCGCTGAGGCCCCTAGAACTTTTTGACCACATAAGGTCCCCACGCCAAATTTGCGTCCTTTTCTTCCAGCATCATGGGGATTCTAAAGGTACTCAGGGTTTGTGGATTCTCCTAGAGGGGTCACAGAAATGAGCCAAAATACAGCAACATTTTGTTTTTTTTCGGAAAAATTGGAAAAACAGGCTGCAAATGAAAGCATCTGGGTTTTTCCCGGCAAATGTTATCAAAAAAGGGTTTGTGAGGTTGAAATCACCATTTTCCCAGCTTTTCGGGGATACCAGACTTTTGTCAGAAACCCAACATCTTTTACACAGTTTTGGCATTTTTCTATTTTGCTATTTTTTGTGCTTTTGACCTCCTTCCAGTTAATGGCAGAAATGGGTACAAAAGCAATAATGGATCCTGGAAAGCTATACATTTTCGAGAAGAAGACAAAATTCTGAATTCAGCAAGGGGTCATTTATGTAGATCCATCAAGGTTTTTTTTATAGAAACTAACAGTTAAATATAGGATAAATAGAAAATTAGTTGAAAAAAACAGCCTTTTGTTTCAACGTTTTCATCTGTAACTTCTTCTAATTATGACAGCTCTTTGAAAGCAATATACAATTACATCCGCTGGACATTACTGGTTTTGGGGATATATAGGACTTGTAGGTTCACCAAGAACCCGACGAACCCAGAGCCCAAAACTGAGCAGCAACTTGCAATGGTTTTTTATTATGTACCGGGTATATAGTAATTATTCTGTAAAAATGTGTACATGGAAAAATCGGTATGAAAGACACCTATGTATTTCTGAAATGGGAACAAAATATAGAGTTTAGAAACAGTAGATATTTGCACATTTCTGAAATTGGGAATACTCATACTAGCATGAGAATTATCAGTCATTATTTAGAATGACTTCTTTTTTACACAATATCTTTCATTTGGAAGGCAGAAATGCAACGAAAGTCAATAGATAATAACAGTTCCTTTACAAATCTGAATTACCCTAAGTCTCCCGATAAAATGGTACCTCACTTGTGTGGGTAGGCATAGTGCCCGCGACAGGAAACGGCGCAAAACGCAACGTGGTCACAACTCAATATCGCAGTGAAAATGTACCCTTTTTTGGCAAAGTGCTTAGCTCTAGTTTTTGAACCCTAGCTCTGCGGGAACCTTGGGAAACCTAGCAAACCTATACATTTTTGAAAACTAGACACCCAGGGGAATCCAGGATGGGGTGACTTGACTGCCTCCCACCAGGGTCTGTTACCCAGAATCCCTTGCAAACCTAAAAAATTGTCAAAAAAACCACATTTTCCCCACATTTCTGTGCTGAAATGATCCGGAATCTGCGTGGATCCACAAATTTCCACCCACCCCGCGTTCCCCAAAGTTTTACGAGAAAAACGGTACCTCACTTGTGTGGGTCGGCCTAGTGCCCGCGACAGGAAACGGCGCAAAACGGAACGTGGTCACACCTCAATTTCGCAGTGAAAAATGACCCTTTTTTGGCAAAATGTCTAGCTGTAGTTTTTGAACCCTAGCCCTCCGGGCACCTTTGGAAACCTAGCAAACCTATACATTTTTGAAAACTAGACACCCATGTGCTTCCAGGGAGGCATGGCTTGCGTGGATCCCCCAACGTTTCCTTACCCAGAATCCCCTGCAAACCTCAATTTTAGCTGAAAAAATCACATTTTTCACACATTCTTGTGTGGGAAAGTTGTGGCATCACCGGGCTCACTCATATTTCCCACCACCCAGTGTCCCCCCGGGTCTCCTGGTAAAAATGGTGCCTCACTTGTGTGTGAGGCCCAAATACCCGCGACAGGCAAGGGCCCAAAACGCAGTGAGGCGACATCAAAATTGCCTATCTCAAAACCACCTGGTTTTGCAAGGGGGTCAGTTGGGTTTTTGGCCCGTGCTCGGCGGCCATGTAGGGAAACCTACCAAACCCATACATTTCTAAAAACTAGACACCCTGGGGCTTCCAGGGAGGTATGGCTTGTGTGGATCCCCCAACGTTTCCTTACCCAGAATCCCCTGCAAACCTCAATTTTAGCTGAAAAAATCACCTTTTTCACACATTTTTGTGTGGGAAAGTTGAGGCATCACCGGGCTGACACAAATTTCCTACCACCCAGCGTTCCCCCAGGTCTCCCGATAAAAACGGTGCCTCACTCGTGTGGAAGGCCCAAGTACCCGCGACAGGCAAGGGCCCAAAACGTATTGAGGCGACATGAAAATTGCCTACCTCAAAACGACCTGGTTTTGCAAGGGGGGTCACCTGGGTTTTTGGCCCGGTGCTCGGCGGCCACCTAGGGGAACCTACCAAACCCACACATTTCTGAAAACTAGACACCCGGGGGATTCCAGGGAGGTATAGCTTGCGTGGATCCCCCAATGTTTCCTTACCCAGAATGCCCTGCAAACCTCAAATTATCTGAAAAAATCACCTTTTTCACACATTTTTGTGTGGGAAAGTTGAGGCATCACCGGGCTGACACAAATTTCCTACCACCCAGCGTTCCCCCGGGTCTCCCGATAAAAACGGTGCCTCACTCGTGTGGGTGGCCCAAGTACCCGTGACAGGCATGGGCCCAAAACGTATTGATGCCCTCCTGTGGCGATCCCCAAGCAGGGATCCACTGGGGAGGGGTACCTTTGGAAAGGGGGATTCTCCCCTTTTCAACGATACCTCTCCCGTCTTTCTACATGCTCAGGGGGCTGAGATTTCCCCCTGAGCACGTACAAAGTGAAACCTGAAATGAGCCTCTTGGCTCATTTCAGTTTCACTTTCACTGTAACGACGTCGGCGCGACGTGCACGCCGATCGTCATTACAGTGAAAGTGGGAGGGCCTCGGGAGCTGGGGAAGCTCTTCCCCAGCTCCCGAGGCTATTTTGGCCAGAGGGATTCCCTAGGGTATGCCTCATGATGAGCTGGACTCATCATGGGCACAGCGCGACTGTGCTCCATGACGAGTCCAGCTCGTCATGGGCATACAAGGGGTTAAATAAATAAAACACATTGTCCATTACAATACTGATAGCTAAAACTCTTGCAAATGCAAGACCTATTCATGACTGGAGATATTTCTCAAAACACAGCAGCAAGACTCATTTTGATCTTGATCAGACATCAATCAGGACTTAGTGTCCTGATTTTCTGCTCCTCCTCAAAGAAATCATTCAGTTTCTTCAAAATTGTATCCATTTTTATATTGCAATGGAACTCTCTGCCACGGGATTTCTACTTAGACGTAACAGAAGGACTTTTTCAGAAACTTTTAAAAACCTGGATTTTTAAGTCCATCTAAATTATTCTAATTACTGCATTGCCGCTCACAAGCCTTGTTCTATAGTGCCGTGGGTTTTGAGAAGCAGAGCACTTTATAAATGTATCCTTTCATTCATTGATTGGGATCTGAATCCAGAAGTTGGCTAGAGATCTTGTGAGTAAGGATCTTTTGAAATATTGCTCAAAAACCACAGCTTATATTTTGAAAATCCCTCTCTTTAGGAGGGGACAGCACCCATATCACATTGCAGAACATAGAAGTTTGTTCCTGTAAACAGGTAGATTATGGTCACGCCTGGGAAAATTGCATTATCCTGGATTTGTGGTTACATGTGGTTTATCTTATTTTGGAAGATGGTCAAAGTTATACTCACATTAGATGTGATTTAATGTGCACAGATCAAAGAAAGGTCATTTGAAACACAGGAATTCAATTACCAGGAAAGTCTGTTTGTCCAATCAGACTTTGGAAATTTGAAAGGCATTTGTGGGTTGGCAGTTTATAAATGTCCTTCAAGCTTCCTGTGAAATGTAATGTAACTAAGATAAGGTCAACAAGAGAAAGAAAGCCACAATTTGAGTAAAGAAACACCCATTCACGAAAGACACTAAACCAAAAATATGTGAAAGCAATCTATGAGCATTAAGGAAATGTTGATTGGAGCAATTTTAAATGCTCAGTTAAGCAAACTTAAAAGGCTATTTCAACAACAAAGACATGGGATTGGAGATAGGAGCTTTCCTATTTACCTATAAATCTGAGCTACAAATGTGAGAGGAGAACAACATAATCACTGAGATTCATTGGTAATGCACCTAATGTTATGAATGTGTTTTATATAGGCTTGCGTCTTCTCCAAAAGACAATAGTGAGAATTGACATTCCCCTGATATAACTGCTGGGGATAATCTCAAAACTGTTTTCTGAGTAGTTCAGACAAAGAAAGTACAACTAACCGCTCATTACTATCCACTCATCTTTTTCCAGATCTCCTTCCCCCATACCATCTGTAATACCTTTCACCTATTTAACTACACTGTTCTTCTGGTGTTACTATATGACAGTGGCATACTGCTGAAAGCAGGGCTTTTGAGAGTGCTGCTCCTGAGAACTTCAACCCTGCCAGCAGGCTATAACATGGGCCTCGTGCAGCCGAAGTGTTATGATGTACCAAAGAGGAAAAGGGGCTCTTCCTTGAACAGCCAGAGCCAGAAGTTGATTTGGTGGAGCTGTTTGTTGTGCTTGTCTTTCTCGTGGGTTTGTTGCAATTGGGAAATAAATTGTTACTGGTGGAGGTTTTTGGAAGGTGGTGGTCTTGGTGCAGGAGTAGATTGAATGTAAGTGATCCACACTTTGTCTGTGCCCCTCTTAACAGGATCAATCAATTTCCTAACTTCCTTGTGGTGCCTTCATTTTCCTTTGTCTCCCACAGTGAGACTTTCGAGTCCACCCAATTACACCTTCATTTGAAGGAAGGCTTGGAGAAGATGAGGGAGTGGTCATTGTTTTCTTTGGGAGAGATGGACAAGATGATATGTAAAATGATGGCCTAAGTTATCACATCCTGCTGTGCAGCATGCTCAACTACCTGTTTGGCTACTACCTCTTGAACATCAAATTTAGCAGTTGCAGACTATTGTATCTGTTGAGGTTGTTGAAACAATTGCATTTCTTATTCACTGCATGCATCCATGACTGCTATCACTGCAGCACTGAAATATATGTGCCTTAGATATCGTGGTGTTGGTAACACCGTTGATCCAGGAGTGATCCTCCCCCATGGCCTTCCTGCCCAGACGAGGATGCAGGACGTGTGCTGCATTGCTTAACTTGGCGGACAAAGGACGAAGGCTTGACTTCATTGGTGGCAAAAGGTTAACTCTCCTCATTGGCTGCTTTCTTCGCAGGTGCCTCTTTTGAGGGTGCCATCTCCTTCACATCTAATGGTCAGCAAAATGAGCTGTAGCAATTAGCAGAGAGATCTCTGGTCTCTAATGGCTGTTAATTCACAGATATCTCTACAACTTATTCTTAGTCTGGTGCACTTGCTACGTATGATAAAATAAGAAGGAAGTCAATGAGACGTGGACATTATAGCCAGTGCAATGCAAGTGATCATTATCCTAGCAATAATATTCCAACACGTAAACTGACTGTATTGTTAGACATCATGTTAATTCAATTCAGGAATAGTTACATAAATGTTTAGTCGCCCTTCAGCACCCGTGAGACCCCTATGGAAGATGGGGTAGAGGGCTGGCAAAAAACACCCATGGTCCAGAGGGCATAATCCATACATTAAAACAATATGTGAAAATAAACCTAAAAAATGAATTCCTGGAGTCCCTACAGGGCACATGTAACCCAATGGGAGCCAAGAGGAGGCTGGCAAAAATGCATAACATACATTTTAAATTAAGAGTAACAATTGCTCCGATGGTTCAATCCGTGATGCATAAAATGGAAAGAAATCTAAATAAATAAATAAATAGCTGGTGTGCCTCCATGGGCCACTATGGGAGCTAAGGGGAGGTTGCCAATAATTGATTAAATTAATTATAAATAACAAACCATTAAGTACAGACAACTAAAAGCAGCCACAACCAGAAATAATTATTACAGCAAACATATGTGAAAAGGGAAAAAATAAAAACAAAATGGCTTCCTAAAGGGCCATAACCACAACTTTGCCTAGCAAAAGGTTTTTAAAAGTGACATAACATGTTAAAAAAATCAATGCTCAAATACATACTTACATAGGTGGAAGGCATGGAGTACAAAGACAAGAGGAACCTTTGAGGTTTGCACTAGTCTCCAAAAACTGTGGTGAAGCATGTGGCAAGGAAGGAGGAGGCACACACAGACACATAAACACACAGACACACACACAGACACAAACACACTGGCTTCACAGGTAGTTGGCATAGAAAGGCAGAAGGCATGGAGAACCCAACAAAATAGTCACGTTTAGGCTCACATTGGTCTCTAAACACTGTGGTGAAGCATGTACACACACACACACACACACACACACACTAGTTTCACTAAATGGTGGACAAGCACATGACCTTAAAAGACAGAAGGTTTTAAGAACAAAGGGAACATGGCCACCTTCCCTGACACTCTCTTGTCCTCTACCACCCTCCACCAAAAAACATTTGCTGCATTGTATGGAAAGAACTGCACAAATAAATACCCAACATGTGTTTGGGCCCATCTGTAACACCATACACCATCAGTAAATCACTAACAAGATAACATTTCAACCTAACTAAAAGTTAATGACAGCACAGTGACATGGAAACTAACACAAAATAAATAAAATACTCTTTAAAAATGCCCCAAATGAAAACAGTCCCAGGCAACGATACCCCATAGAAAGACTTAAAAGAATTGAAGAAAAGGTAATAGATCAATCAACTCCAATATCAAGATTTTCTAAAGTACTGCACTAAACTTTCCCAAACAAATGCAAACCATCCATGAAAAAGAAGAGCGATGTTTGTCCTCCAGAATCTAAATCCAAGAAGACCAAGGACTGAACAAAGAACAAGGAAAGGAGGATTCAGGAAGTGCATTTTGTATGAGCAGAAACTGCAATGTGTATGGAACTTCTCCTGTCAGCAATTTGTTTTCTTTAAAACAGATGCATTTTGCGAAAAAGAAAGAAATTACCTAAATAGTCTGATCAGGTAAAGAAATCAACTGAAAATGAATTTTGGATAGTCACTCATGATTTGTTTCCGCAATCACGCAAAAGGAGTTTTACACAAAATGAAATCTAATTTAATCTTAATGGTGTAATCTTAGGTTTTATGTCTCACAATACTAACATCAAATGCCAAATATTATGCAAGATTATGTCCATGAAATCAACATTTCACCCAAGGTAATAACAGATCTCAAACTTTATGAACGTTTTCAGAGTACATTTGGTGAGAGGGTTCTATTTAATCCAGACAAGTACTACGTGTCCTACCTACAATGGATTCCACACTTCATGCAAGTAATTGGTCTGTTGGCTGACTGGGGTGTGAGCCCGAGTCAAGCAGCAGCCACAATCCTTGTCTGGGTGAACCACAAAAGGTCACTAAATTAACTTGTGCTTAACTCTGGGTAGCTTGGCACAAAAAGCAGCAAGGTGTAATTCAGAGGCAATGTGCAAAATATTTTTCGAGCACACAAACACTAATAAAGTGAAAACACAACACAAGAAAAATTCTGGTATACATTGTTTGACATAAACATGACAGAAATCTAATCAGTAGAGCAAGAGTTATGCATTTTTTACTTTTTTGGTCAAAACTAGCTTCTAAAAGATCAAAGCGACAACCCCAGACATCTAATTGTGTCAAAGTTGGAAAAATATGGCCAACCAGGATGGAGCATTGTTTGGATACAAGAAGTGGACTGGGCCTGGTCAGCACTTACCTATGGACTTAGAAGAAATTCAGAGAAAAAGTGTCTGAGAAGGTAAATTACAGTGGGGCAAGGCTGCAGGAGGTCTCCGCGGTGGGAGCGTTGTCATCCTATGGCCTTGGGTCAAAGCCACGGTGAAGGTTTCTATATATGGACTTTGTCATTGAAATGAAAGTTGGGAATCTCGAGCTGGACAAGGCAGAGGGCCATACCCAAAGACAGTTTCACAAGATCAGATTACCCTGCGGCGAAGGACTGCTGAAAGGGATCTGCTGCTGCAGAGAAGAACATAGCGGGAGAAGCCGCAAAGTTAATCTGACGGCGTTGCACCTCTGATAGATAGCAAAGCAGGTTGGTCGTGGGGTCCTGGTATCCTTCTCAGAGCAGCTTTTGGCCAAAAATGTTCTATAACTCAGTTTGGGGATTTTGCCATGTATGCACCTTTAGCATCACAATCAAGGGTCCAGGACTGGTGTGACACCTCTTGGGTTCAGGACTCATTGAGGTTGTGTCCAAGTGCTGGTTGAAGGTATAAAGCTTGCATTTTGTTCTTATGTAGAATTGCTGGCATTCCCTGGCAACCTGCTCTTCGTTGTTGCATGGTTCTGGAATGTGAGAGGAGGAGCAGTTGCTGGAGGGAGCTGCTGGCGTTTGATCGAGGGTCGTTTTACTCTACTAATAAAGTTTCTTTTATACATCCAGAGGGGGCCCTGTCTTCCAAAATTGGCAATGAGGATGGGATAAGGACTATCCAAGTACCCCAGGACGTGTTGCGAGAGTGTGCTATTTTGTGATGATTTTTCATTGACTTTTGTCCGACCCTTGATCGTAAAAATAAGAAAGATCTTTGCTGTTCGTGATCTAGCAAGCGACTAGATTGAAGGTACGTGTGGAGTGCAGTTCTCATGATACCTCTTAAATACTAGCGGCGTGAAAGCAGGCATCTTACTTGTTTGGGCAACTGTCTATTGATCGCGCACAAAGTCTCGCACTTCGCCGGGTGCTCGAGTTGACCAGTGCGTGTCCGACTTGGATGATGTCTTGAGCATGGGAGCGCGCCACCATATTGGAAGTAGGGAATCGTATATCCTTGACTGGTGAGTGCTGTCCAGTTGTGCCACCATTTTAGGAGAATCCAACTGCTAATACTGCGCTTAGTCTTCACGCTCCCTATTATTTAAGAGGACACATTTTGAAATGCAATATAGGGTCTCTGCAGTGACTTATACAGGCTTCTTCTTCCTTACCTTACAGGTCCTGATGAGAGGCCCAGCGAACCAAGGGTCTCGAAACGCGTAGACCTTGTATTAAGACCACAAGAAGTTGATAAATTTATGAATAGGGATTATTTATAGAGATGCCTGTTTTTCTGAATATTTTATTTCTGTGGTCCAAATAGAAAGAACTGTAAAATACGTTTCTCTTTTGAGTTGACTTTCTGATCAACAAGCCTGCCAGAACGTATGAGTGAACCAGAATGTTTGGTATGTGAGAACAGTATGTCAGTAGCGAGTGAATAATTGGTGTAGTGTAAATATTGTAAACTTTTTTGTGTATTGTGATTCTTTTTTCAAACAAAATTGCTTTGGCAATAGGAAGGTCAAAAAAATTCTAAAGATATATTATTAAAAACTGATTAATGCGAGCAAAAAATAAGTCTTTGACACATTTTGTTTTATTCTCAAAATGTGTCCTCTTAAATAATAGGGAGCGTGAAGACTTAGCGCAGTATTAGCAGTTGGATTGTTCAATATATTAGAGGCTCAGCTTTACTGCCTTCAGCCTACCTCCAGTATTGGTCACGGACCATTTTAGGAGAGTCTAAGCTGATTTGTTCATGACGGACTAGTTGGTATGCTCAATGTTGATCAGCCTGCTAATTGTACACTATTGGGAGCAGTGATGCACACACCTAATAGTGAAAGCCGGTAATAAATTATCATGGCATCTCACCAAGGATGTCCTGCGTCAGTGACATTCATATCGCTTGCATGTTGACATGTTGTCACGGTGTGTCAACTGAGAAATATAGGACATTGACCCCGGGTGACATGCCCACTGTTTACTAGTCAAGGGCGTTGCATGTCCCACATTGTACTGGAATTGCTTTGGTGGCATGCACACCTTTCAAGTTGCAAAGAGCAAGTAGTTAACTACATTGTATTTTCTGTGTTTCCACTGTCATCCATCTGTAGCAAGACATCATGACTACGCAGTCTATTCCTGCACCACCTTTGTTCCTACAGAGTCCTTGCCAGCCATGCATGGGTTGGGAGGATTGGAGGGAAACGTTTGAGACTTATTTAAAGGCCATTGGGATAGATGTGTACGTGGTGAAAATGAAGTTGGCCAACATTGTTTGGGCTTAGAAGGGAGAAATGTTTTGAAGACATTACCGACCATAGAAGGAAGGAATGTAGATGAAAATTCAGATGAGAATGGTGGGGATGATGGTGATGGGGTGTGGATTTGTATGAAGTAGCTTTGTAGGCTTTAGAAGAGAATTTTGGTAAGAAAGTAAGCATGGTAGTGAGGAGGCAAAAAAAAATGTGCGCGCTCAATTACAGGGTAAGTCTATTGAACAGTACAATGCGAATCGGAGGAGGTTAGCAGTTACGTACAAATTCAAGGAACTGAGGGATGAAATAATTAGGGATCAGATGATAAATAAATGTTTACCATTAAGGTTCAAGAAAAAGTACTGGGCATGAAAGAATCCATGTTAGATAAAGCCATAGAGGCCATTGGGGTAGATGTGTACGTGGTGAGAATGAAGTTGGCCAACATTGTTTGGACCTAGAAGGGAGAAATGTTTTGAAGACATTACCGACCATAGAAGGAAGGAATGTAGATGAGAATTCAGATGAGAATGGTGGGGATGATGGTGATGGGGTGTGGATGTGTATGAGGTAGCTTTGTAGGCTTTAGAAGAGAATTTTGGAAAGAAAGTAAGCATGGTAGTGAGGAGGCAAAAAAAATGTGCGCGCTCAATTACAGGGTAAGTCTATTGAACACTACAATGCGAATCGGAGGAGGTTAGCAGTTACGTGCAAATTCAAGGATCTGAGGGATGAAATAATTAGGGATCAGATGATAAATAGAATGTTTACCATTAAGGTTCAAGAAAAAGTACTGGGCATGAAAGATCCTACGTTAGATAAAGCCATAGAGGTAACGAGAAGAATGGAAAATACCCCTAGGTATGTGAAGGAGTTGGGAAGTGCTATTTCCAGAAAAGATGACCAGGAAGAAACAGCTCAAAATATGAACAGTATAAAGAAGGGGGTTAGGAAACGTGACAAGGCAAGAAATGGTGCAAGGAAAAAAGAAGGTGCGAAAGTCAGCATCAAGGTTTGCTTCAGATGTGGGAGTTCAAGGCACACGGCTGAGGCAAATCATTGTCCTGCAGCTAAAAGCATGGGTTACAAGTGCAAGAAAGTGGGGCATTTTTTGAGGGTATGCAGAGTCAATGAATTGCCTAATTATAAGAAATCTGTGAATTTGGTAAAAGAGGCAATGCTGTCTGAAAATGAAGACATTTTGTGTGAAAGTGAGGAGGAGGAAGTGGAGATACGTATGATTGAAGCTGCCAAAGTCCTTAGGTGTGATAGGGACAGGATCAAGAGTGACAGCTATTGCTCTCCAAAGTGTGTGATCAAGGTTAATAAGAAGGAGGTACAGGTCTGGGCCGATTTGTGTTCCCCTTTCACAATCATTGACAGAATCAATTTGGAGGGCTTGGGTTTAAGTTTGGAAGGGTTGGGTGCTACCGATGTGACACCCGAAGGGTATTGTGGAGACAAATTATCTGTTTTGTGTTTTGTCACAACAAAAATGTGCCTCCAGGACAGAAAGACTATAGGCAAACTTTACGTCATGGAAAAAGGAAGATCCCTACTCGGTTGGAAGGAACAGCGAGCATTGGATATCAAATTCGGATTGGAATCTTCTAGAGCAAGTTCTAATGATGTCATGCCCTGACACCAACATTTGGGTTACCAAGTTTCCTGAACTTTGTAAGAACAGTTTCGGTTGGTTGAAAAAATTCCGACACCACATCATATTGAAAGATAATGCTGTGCCTAAGGTGCACAAATTGAGAAATGTTCCTTTGATGTTGAGAGACAAGTTAAAAGAGGAGTTACACAGGTTGTGCAGAGAGGAAGTATTGGAGACTATAGAGGCGTCCGAGTGGTTGAGTTCAATAGTCATCGTAAGGAAGCCTAATGGGAACATCCAAATGTGCATTGATCTGAGGGATCTGAATAACAACATCTGGATCGATCGCCATCCTCTTCCTCACATCAGTGAGATGTTTGCGAGTGCGAGGGGGATTATGTTTTTTACCACTTTAGATCTGGCCAGTGCATATCATCAGGTGTTATTGCATGAAGAGTCAAAACACCTGTCCTCGTTCATCTCTCCTGAAAGAGCTTTTCAGTATGACCGTATGCTGTATTAGCTAGCTTTTGCTTCTGCTCTGTTCCAAAGGGTCATGAAGAGTTTATTGATGGACCTCGAAAACATCTTGGTGTTTCAGGATGACCTTTTGTGTGGGGGTGTGAAAAGGGTCAACATGATGAAGTATTGGAAAAGGTATTACAAAGATCTTTGGATGCTGGTCTCACAATTGGCCCTGAGAAGTGTAAGTTTGGGTTGAAGGAAGTAGAGTATTTAGGTCACACTCTAACCAGTAACGGAATCAAACCCAAGCGTAGCTTAGTGGAGGCCATTGAGAATGTACCTTCCCCGAGAGACAAGTATCAATTGAGGTTGTTCTTGGTCTCACGGAGTATTACTCCAAGTTCGTACACCATTAGGAATCTAATGAAGAAGGGTGTAAAATTTGAGTGGACGGGCAATTTTCAACAGGTCTTTGATGAGGTGAAGAAAAGCATTGCAGGTGAGGTCACTTTGATGTCTTTTGATCCAGCTGATGAGACCATTATAGTAACTGATGCAAGTAATCATGGTTTAGCTGCCATTCTCATGCATGTTCACGAGGGCAAGGAAAGGGTAGTAGCTTTTGCCTCTCATACTATAAGAGAAGCTGAACCCACCTACTCCACAGTGGAGAAGGAAGCATTGGCATGTCGGTGGGGGCTACAATATTTCCGTATCTATGTGTGGGGTACTACATTTCAGTT
The DNA here is from genome assembly GCF_964204655.1 of Triturus cristatus. Taxonomy (NCBI): domain Eukaryota; kingdom Metazoa; phylum Chordata; class Amphibia; order Caudata; family Salamandridae; genus Triturus; species Triturus cristatus. Next base: position 214,000,339 of record NC_140585.1, on the reverse strand, counting down.
ACACACTGATCACAAACCATTGGTAGATTTATTCTCAATGAGAGGTGCAGGTAGAGCCACTCACAGGATTGCTAAGTGGCTTTATCGCCTTCAGGAATAGTTGTTTGAGGTGAAGTATATACCTGGTGAAAAAAACTTCAACACCGATAGTTTATCCAGATAACTGTTGGAGTGGGGGCAGTATTGTTGTGTAGTTCCTATATCCCTGATAGGCTCTGCGCATTGGAATACCATACACTATAGATCTGACATAAGACTGAGGTCAGTATGTCTCTATCGAGTATATTAAACTTAATTACTCATGTGTGCCAGCCAACTCAGAGGTCACTCAAAACTTCTCGAATATACAAGAAAGGATTAGTCTCTGACAACCACATAAACATGACAACTTTGTTTCTCTTTATAATCGGAATAGTTTCAGAATCGTGGAAACAATAGATAACAGTTTCACCTAGTCAATCGTGCATGCTTCGTTTCTATGGAGTTGCACAGAAATAGAGAGACAGGCGTTCCAATTAAAGGGTTTATTGAACAGTCTTATTTCTCATGCAATTGATATGAATTGCTACAATCGTAAGACAGACTGCGAGGTACAATATGTACGAGGTTAGCAGTAAGATAAAATAATACTGCAATAGCATGGTTTGTAGCTATGACATATATTAATCAAAATACATACATAAATAACATAAGCTGAAATGTGATACTCATCTAATGCTTCTAAATTGTTCTACCCCGGTGTACCTAACCTAAGTGCAGGACGAGGTTTGAAGTAGGTGCTGTTTCTAAAGTATAGCTAGCTATATTTTAGTTTAGCCAAGAGTTGCCAAAAGTTTCTCTAATTTCTAGTCAGCTCCATATCTGAGAATGAGAGAGGTTGGAATCTCTTTTCTGGACTCAATAGTCTAACCTCCTGCAAGGGAAGTCAGAGAGCACTGCAGCTGGATTCTCTGTGAGGAGGATGGCAGCGTCAGGTCAGTGCATCAGGCTGGAACTCGATCTCCTTCCTAACTTACCGTGGCAAACCGCGTAGTCTGGGTTGGATCGAATCCTCCGGGAACCGCAATTTGCCAAGGCAAGTGCTGGTATATTTATACCTTGAAGGTGTCTGGGAATGCCACTATTGACGTAAAAGTCGGGCAGAGGAACGTCATGAATGAACTCCTAAGGAATAGATGTTCATGCATACTTAATGAGTTCTTGGAGAAATCAATATTCAAGCTGAGGGAAATTCCTAAAGGCTTAAGGGTCTGGTTTTCCAAGAAGTCGTTGTGGCGTCGATGGACGGAAGTAGGTGGCCATGCCTGTATTTGGTTTGTACGGACAATGTCTAAATAAGAGCCGGATTTCTATGTCCAAATAAGGGCAATGTAAATTGTACCTATTTAAGGGCATACATCAGGAAACCTATATAAGGAATCTAAAACTGCACACAACAGTATGAAGAGGAAGATGAATGGATGGTGGCAGAAGTGAAGAATTTTTGCGGTGCCATTGGTAAGGAAAAGTGGAAATTGGTGGTGGCTGAGGACAGTGTCTGCGTTAAACTGGTGGAGGCGTTGCACCATAAGCAAGGGTGGAAGTTGACAAGGACTTAGAATCGTTCAAATTGATCTGATCTGAATTAACAGTTATTGAGGGTGTTGTGAGAAGAGGTAGTTGTTAAGTGGTGCCCACTATGCTGAGGTAAAGGTTGTTGATGCTCATGCACGAAGGGCACGGTGGGATGTCAGCCTTGAAAAGGAGAGCCAGAAAAGATTTCTGGTTGCCAGGAATGGACAGCCATATTGAGAGGTATGTGCGGAATTTTATCGCTTGTGCATGCAGCAACAAATCTCATTCTACACAGGAGATGACTATAAATCCATCACCCTTGATGAAACATCCGTGGGAAAATATTGCCATTGACATTTGTGGGCCTTCTGAAAACCTTAATGTGAGTGAAAAAAATTCCATAGTCATGCTTGATTACTTTTCAAAGTGGCTTGAGGTTGAATTTGCAAGAGAAGTTAAGCTAGTGTGGTGATTACTTTTTGTGAAGATATCTTCCGGAGGGAGAGCTGCCCAGTGAAAATTGTGACTGACAATGGCCCTCAAATTGTGCCTGAAGAATTTGAGAGGTTTTTAATCAATTGGGAAATCAAGCATACCAAAACTCTGTTGTACCTATCCAGGAGAAATTATTTAGTTGAACAATTTAATAGGGTGTTGGTGGAATGCATCCAACTGGCGTGTGTCAGTAACGTGCTGGAAAAGTCGAGTCAAAGACATGTTGTGGAGCTACAGGACCACTCCCTATTCAGTGACCAAAGAGACACCTTTCAGTTTGCTCAAAGGGAGGGTGCCGTGCACTGTAGCTGTGCCGGCATGGATGAACATAGCATGGACGCGAAGTGTGAATCTTAAGCTTCTGCAAGGCAGAGTGAAGGAGTATCTATCAATCAATCAATCAGAGCACTTGTAAAGCGCGCTACTTACCCGTGAAGGTCTTAAGGCGCTGAGGGGAGGGGGGTGCCGCTACTGCTTGAAGAGCCAAGTCTTGAGGAGTCTTCTGAAGGCGAGTAGGTCTTGGGTCTGCCGTAGGTGGGTAGGGAGGGTGTTCCAGGTCTTGGCGGCGAGGTAGGAGAAGGATCTGCCGCCGGAGGTCATTCGTAGGATGCGGGGGACAGCGGCGAGGGTGAGGCTGGCGGAGCAGAGCTGGCGGGTGGGGGTGTAGAAGCTGAGTATGCTGTTCAGGTAGGCTGGTCCGGTGTTGTGGAGTGCTTTGTGTGCGTGGGTGAAGAGCTTGAAGGTGATCCTCTTGTCGACGGGGAGCCAGTGTAGGTCTCTCAGGTGGGAGGTGATGTGGCTGCGGCAGGGGACATTGACGATCAGTCGGGCGGAGGTGTTTTGGATGCGTTGTAGTCGTCATAGGTGTTTGGCTGGGATTCCTGCGTAGAGTGCGTTGCCCTAGCCCAGTCTGCTGCTGACGAGGGCCTGTGTCACCGTTCTTCTTGTTTCAGCCGGGATCCACTTGTAGATCCTGTGGAGCATGCAGAGGGTGTTGTAGCAGGAGGAGGAGACGACGTTGACCTGTTTAGACATGGAGAGGGAGGAGTCGAGGATGAATCCTAGGTTGCGTGCATGGTCGGTGGGTGTTGGTGCTGTTCCCAGTGTGGTCGGCCACCAGGAGTCGTCCAAGGCTGAGGGGGTGGGTCCGAGGATGAGGACCTCCGTCTTGTCCGAGTTCAGCTTCAGACAGCTGCTCCCCATCCAGTCGGCGACGGCCTTCATTCCCTCGTGGAGGTTGGTTTTGGCGGTGTGCGGGTCCTTGGTGAGGGAGAGGATGAGCTGGGTGTCGTCGGCGTAGGAGATGATGTTGAGGTCGTGATGGCGGGCCACTTGTGCGAGGGGGGCCATGTAGACATTGAACAGCATCGGGCTGAGGGATGAGCCCTGGGGGACGCCGCAGATGAGGTTGGTGGCTCCGGATCGGAAGGGTGGGAGGCGGACGCTCTGGGTTCTGCCGGAGAGGAAGGACATAGTTCAGTCAAGGGCCTTCTCTTGGATTCCGGCTTCTAGGAGGTGTGTCTTTAGAGTGCGATGGCAGACCGTGTCGAAGGCAGCTGACAGGTCCAGGAGGATGAGGGCTGATGTTTCGCCGTTGTCTAGTTGGTGCCTGATGTCATCTGTGGCGGTGATGAGGGCTGTCTCGGTGCTGTGGTTTCGTCTGAATCAAGACTGGGATGGGTCCAAAATTTTGTTTTCTTCCAGGTGGCGGGCCAATTGCATGTTGATGATTTTCTCGATGACCTTCGCCGGGAACGGGAGCAGGGAGATGGGACGGAAGTTCTTGAGGTCCTTGGGGTCTGCCTTGGGCTTCTTGAGGAGGGCGTTGATTTCGGCGTGCCTCCAGCTTTCCGGGAATGTTGCTGTTTTGAAGGATATGTTGATGACCTTCCATAGTTGGGGTGCGATGGCTGCGTCTGCTTTGTTGAATACGTGGTGTGGGCACGGGTCTGACGGAGATCCTGAGTGGATGGAGTTCATGACCTTGCGTGTCTCGTCGTCTTTGATGTTGGACCAGGAGGTCAGGCGGTTGGCTCTGGTGGTGTTCGCAGGGGAGGTGGAGTCTGGCGTAGTCGGGGCATTCGTGGTGTTGAAGCTGCCGTGGATGTCAGCGATCTTGCGGTGGAAGAAGATGGCTAGTGAGTCGCACTGTTCTTGTGAGGGCAGGATGTCGTTGGCGCTGGGGTTGGAGAGTTCCTTTATGATGCTGAAGAGCTCTTTGCTGTTGTGTGCATTGTTATCCAGGTGGTCTTTGAAGGAGGATCTCTTGGCTAATCTGATGAGGTGGTGATGTCTGTGGGTGGAGTCCTTGTGGGCTGCGTGGTTGTCCGGTGTGTATTTGTGGAGCCATATCTTCTCCAGTTTCTGGCAAGCGTGTTTGGAGGTCTGGAGCTCGTCGGTGAACCAGGTGGCTCTCTTGCTGGTGTGACTGTTGGAGGGTTTCTTGAGTGGGGCGAGGGTGTTGGCGCAGTCGTCGATCCACTGTCTGAGGTTGCGGGCTGCGGCATCTGGATTGGTGGGGTCGTTGGGTGGGTTCTGGGCGAGGGTGACTTTGCTCCAGCAGCAGCAGGACAGCTGTTGGGTGCGGTGGTGCATAGTTGGTTTCTTGAAGGTGAAATGGATGCAGCGGTGGTCGGTCCAGTAGAGTTCGGTGGTGTGGTTGAAGGCGACGTGGGTGCCTGTGGAGAAGACGGGGTCCAGCGTGTGGCCGGCAGCGTGGGTGGGTGTGGTGACGAGTTGTCTGAGGCCGAGGTTGGCAAGGTTGTCGATCAGGGTGGCGGAGTTGGCGTCATTGTTGTTCTCTCGGTGGAAGTTCCGGTCCCCGAGGAGGATGTAGTCCATGGAGGCGAGTGCGTGGGTGCTGGCGAGTCCCTGAACTGAGCCCAGGGTCCGGGGGGTCTGTAGATGAGTGTTCCTCTGAGGGTGGTGTTGGGGTTGGTGTGGATCCGGAAATACAGGTGTTCGGCGGTGTTGAGAGTGTCGTCCGCGTGGGTGGAGACCTTGAGGGTGGACTTGTGGATGATGGCTATTCCTCCTCCGATTCCATTGGCACAATCCCTGCGGGTGATCTTGCATTCGTCCGGGACGGATATGGCGATGTCCGGTGCCGAGGAGTCGTTCCACCAGGTTTCGGTCAGGAAGGCTACGTCTGGGGCAGAGGTGTCGAGCAGGTCCCAGAGCTCGACGGCGCGTTTGCGTGCGGAGCGGGTGTTTAGGAGTATGCAGCGGAGGTGGTTGGGTCCAGTCTTAGGAGGTTTGTTGGCTCTGTCGCAGGTGAAGCTGCAGGTGCAGCAGGAGGAGGGTCCGTGGGTGTGTTTCGGGGTGGCTTGGAAGCGGGTGTGGTCTCGTCCGGAGTTGCGTTCGAGGAGAGTGCCGGCGTCGTACTGGAGTCTGGTGTTGTGGTGTTCGCGGGGTCCAGGGGTTCTGGCGCTGGGCGCAGTCCTGGCCCGGATGGACGCAGATGGGCTTGCCTCTGGAGCACCTCCAGCGCATCAGCGGCACGCCCGCTGTGTGCGGCTGCGCAGCGGCAGCCATTTAAGGCGGGGAGGGAGGGAAGATCAGCTGGGAGGCGGGAGCGGGGCTGTGAGGGGGCGGGACCACAGGGGAGCAGCGTCGGGAAATGGGCAAGGGGAAAAGAAGGCAAAAAGGGGGGGTAAACGATGCAAAACAACGAGAACAGCAGAAAACAAAAACAGTACAATAAAATACAGAACCACAGCTTACAGGTACAAAAACGGAGACACTATACCACTGGGGCAGCGGCAGGAACGAACTCACGAACAGGGAGGCAGCGGCAGTGTGGGGGGCACTGGCGCACAGGTGGAGCTGTGTGGCAGCAGGGGAGCGACCTGGCCTGCAAGCAGGGTCAGGGGTCACTCCTACTGCCTCGCAGCAGCCGCCATTTAAGGCGGGGAGGGAGGGAGGATCAGCTGGGCGGCGGGAGCGGGGCGGCGAGGGGGTGGGGCCGCAGGGGAGCAGCAGCGGGAAACGGGCAAGGGGAACAGAAGGCAAAAAAGGGGGGGATGGGGGAAAGGATGCAAAACAACGAGGACAGCAGAAAACAAAAACAGTACAATAAAATACAGAATCACAGCTTACAGGTACAAAAATGGAGACACTATACCACTGCGGCAGTGACAGGAACGAACTCACGGACAAGGAGGCAGTGGCAGCGTGGGGGGCACTGGTGCACAGGTGGAGCTGTGTGGCAGCAGGGGAGCGACCTGGCCTGCAAGGCGTATAGTCAGAGACACAACAGGAAAATAATACAGACTGGAAAACGGTTTGAGATAGGCATGTTCATGAGGGTGCTTCAGGGTTACAGAGTAAGGAAAGTTTTTTTTGGTGGTCTTGTCCCAAAGTGGTGGTGGATGTAAGAGGAAACAATGTGAAGTTGTCTGATGGCAGATGGTGGAATACCAGAAAGGTATCCGTGTGTAGGGTGACTGAACAAGCTGAGTGGTTGAGGTCTCAAGGCTGTGTGGGTGTGTCTCAGAATTCAGAAGGAATCACCCCTGCCATGAGAGAATGAAGTAGGCGCACAAAAGCAAAACCCAAGAAGTTGGATGACTGTGTGCACATAGATGCCAAATTGTCTTATATCTGGTCTGTGTTTTCTATTGTTTCTTTCTCCTTGTTGTTTATGCTTAAGGGGGGAGATGTGTTATATCTTTGTATTGTAAAGCTCGCATTTTGCTCTTATGTAGAATGTCTGGCGTTCCCTGGCAACCTGCTCTTCCTTGTTGCATGGTTCTGGAATGCGAGAGGAGGAGCAGTTGCTGGAGAGAGCCGCAGGTGTTTAATTGAGGGTTGTTTTACCATATTAATAAATTTCCTTTTAAACATCCTGAGGGGGGACTGTCTTCCAAAACTACGCATCTGCATTACCTTGTGCTAAGGCAGACCCACATGACCACACCACCACCTTCAGACAACGAAGGCCACACTCAAGAGAGATTTGGAGTAACCAAGTTCTTCATTGTTTGGTTACTCTACCTGGGAATAAACAATTTCCTTTATATCGGTCCCAGGCATAGCAATCTAGTGAAATTTGCCAGGCCCTAAATAGAGCATGCAGCAATCACTAGGATCTGGTGGTTCTGTGGAGGATGGACCATTATGTCAGGAGTTTCCATCAGTGGAGCCAGCTGACGCTCCTTAGGTCGAGATGCTGCTATCCCCACAACTGTAAATTAAGTTTGAAGGTTTGTGAGCAGCGGATTTATGGCAGCTCACCCACTTTTCAAACACTAAAATAGCCCCTCATTTGAGACAGCCAGGCAGAGGAAAATTCATGGAAACAGCTCAGAAATGAATGAAGCAGAGATTTGAGGTTGTACCGATGAAACTGGTAAGGGAAACTGAGACATAACCTTATAAGATTGTGTCTCATAGAAAAGAAAATGATTTATTGTGATTACTTTCTTGCGTGGTTGTTGGTGACCTTATTATAACTAGATTACAAATACTCCGGGGATAGCCAAAGGAGATACAAATAAAGAAGCTTAATGCGCTGGAAACAACTTGAGTCTTATAGGTTTGTTTAGTTAGCAGATTCCATCATGTTCTAACCGTCAGACATAAAGGAAATTTGAAAGGCAAAGTTGTCACTTCCATTCGTCAATAATGTTTATAAATATTTAATATAAAATGGCTTGTCGAAGCAATGAAAAATGTCTGTTTTGATATTGCGGTAATTGCCTTTCTAATTAGCAGACTGCTTTAAATCCCTAAGGGGCCAATATATAACATTGCACTTGTGGGATAAGACAGCACTGTGTCTCCAGTGACCAATGGACACCTAGGACAAGCACTGGTGCATTTGAGCAATCTCAAACCCTCCTGAAGATTATTCTCCTGTGATCTATAAAATGCATTTAAACTGGCTCCGGCCTTGAGCTTCATAGCCAGGGAAGGAGAGCTTTAATAGAAATGAGCAGGTAAGCGTTCTGCATGAACTCCAATGTTTACCTGTTATGATTGTCATTGCATGCTAGCAGTAATAGTTGTAAAACAAGCATTGCTTTCCTCAAGAAAAAAAGTACTATTAATATGTTTAGTAGAGTTCCTTTGGTGAGGTCCTATGTCTACTTTTGATGAATGATTATAGAGTAAGACCCTTACATTGCAGTATAATTCAGTGTCACCCCCAACTTTACGACTGAAGCAGAGCGTTTTGAATACGGTGAAAAGTACAAGCACTTATTGGCAATGCAGCCCGTCCAGAGGGAAGAGGAGCCACCCAATCTAACAAGATGGTGGTCAAGTGCTTACTCATCCCTTGAATGTTTATGAGAATTTGATTCTTACTATATGAACCTGTAGGTCCCTATATAATTCAGAAAATTGTGTCACGGGATGCCAGCTTTGACTATTGTTAAACTGTCCAGATTATCTAATGACACAAGAGAGGAACTATATTGGGAATCATTGATAGAGAAGATCCAGACTGACATTGAGGATATGACCAATGTGAAGTCACCAGGGGATTATGGGTTAAAAAATTAATTGAATAAGACTAACAGCACCTACATATTGTAAGTGCTTCATTTGGACATGACTGGGTGATTTGTACCCTGAACTTATTAGGCGGTCATTACATTGCTCCCAAATTCATAGAAGGATCCCCTGTTCTGTTTGAAAAATCGTTTGGTTTCCGTTTTGAGGGCACTCTTGGCTAAATGCTGTCTAGTACTATGAAAAGATTCCTCCCCTATCTCTCTCGGTACATCACTCTCAGGTGGTCTTTGTGCTGGCTTGCTCACCACGCAACAATATGCGAATCCACTCTCATGTGAGATGGTAGGTTTAGAATTGGGAAGGACCATATGATAGCTCCTGTTTTAGATGCACAGAAGGCTTTTGGCTGTTTTGATTGGGAGTACATGTTTCAACATCTGGCCTGGGCAGGAATAGGCCTGCCATTTATGAAGGGTGAAGTGGCTGTATGATGACCCGGTGTCTATGATCAACTGAAGGGCATTTATGTCAAGCAAATTTCAAATCAAGATAGGTACTAGGTAAGGGTGGCCCTTGACCCCTGTGCTAGTTGGCCTTAGAACCATTGGCTGGCCAAAATCTGCCAATCGCTGCATGGTGGAGTTTTTCTCCCATGAAGCTCCAGAACATGCGAGCAAGCAATCACACGTAAGATATGTTTTGTAAATTAGTTCCAAGAGGCATGAGATAGGACAACAAGGTAAGTTTATTTAAAAAAAGTAGTTCCTCTAACTGCCTAGCCTAGCGCTCCTCAGGTTAAGCCTGAACATTCTAAGGTGCACTCCAGATAGAATTCTCAGGAGGGACCACCCAGGGAGGGGGAAAAGGAGTGTACCAACAACATTATAAAAAGATAACAACCATACGATGAAAGAAGGTAATGAAATAAGCGGGAGATTATAACAATATGGTATTCTCTAACATGATTTTCGAATGCGGGCAGTCACCGATGTTCGCAAGCGGTTGAGGTAGGAGGGCTGACATTCGAGTAGATTTGCTGCACGTCCTAATAGGGTGTGAACCTGCTCCCATAGCTGGGACCAAGGCCTTGGATGTGAAGATGTGCACTGTTCCTTAGATATGCTGACCATCTGGTCTGTTACCAGGAACTTAATCAACTTCAAAGGGGCTTACGCAATCACACACAGCTACAGCTAACACTTGGGCCTGTCCCCTTCCTTTGTGCACTTAGACAGTCAGGCACCAGGTCCAGTGGAAGAAGAGTTGCCCCCAGAACTGGTTTTAAGGTTCCTTGACCACACCTATAGGGTAGGCATACGAGTTCTGCACTGAAAGATTTTCCCATATTGGTTTTGGGCAGAGAAGGAAACAGTGGGATTGCTTGCAGTAAAAGACAGAGGAAGTGCTGCAAAAGTGGGTTGGGTCACCCCTGGGAGCTTTTACCCCATTGGTTGTGGAGTGTACAGGAATTTCCTACAAGCACAGGCTGGCACTGGGCACAAATATGGTGCTCGCAAAACCCTCCACAGTTCACTTCTGGACTTGTGGAACAACAGAAGTTGACTGGACCCGCTGTCTGTGACCTGACAAGATCCTTGAAGATTACGCTGACCTTCTGTTTGAGCCACAGGAAGATTATAATATTCAAAAGGCCTTTTTCTGCATTCCCTGCTGACAAGTTTTTAAAGGACCTGCCCTGGACACTGCTGCTGGCCTTTGATGGAGTGAGTCGGGACCTCCATATGCTGTACACAAGGTCCTGGACCCTTGGCTGGTGTCAGTTACTACTCCTAATGTTTCCTGAACCCTGGGCCTTCGAAACCTTTAGCCAACTTTTTGTTCTGACAACTGATGCGGGGCTGGGACCAACCTGCCAAGCCAAATCTCAGAGAAGCTTATTTACAAGGCCCTTGCACAACTTTTGCGTCACTTTTTCCGTATTAAAAATGACGCAATGGTGGCATAAGGGCCTTATAAATCTGCCCCACAGTGTTTATTGCTGGTGGGATTGAGTTTGCTAAGGCTCATGCTACGTCCTTCCCTGCAGGATAAATACGATTCAACTGAACCACCATTGACTGGCATCCAATGAAGTTGAGCCCTTAACCCTTGCCCCAGTGAGAAGATCCAAGCTCAAGAAAAGTTTGTACGTCTGGATGTAGAATGCTTCATGCAATCAAGCCACCGCCCACATCTGAACGATGTTTAGGGCCTGAATTTTTTCTACTCAGTGCTTTCTTGCTTTGCAAATGGCTTCACATAGACCTCAGGCTTCCTGTCATTCACCAACACAGCTTCAACCATAGCCTGCTACCTTGTGCCGCTGAAGACTTTTTGCTCAGAACAAAGCAGGTCTTTGTCTCCTGTCCATGCTCCATTGCCTTTGGTCTTAAGCTTAAATCTTTTCCCACTCACGCACAAGCAAATGACAGCAGATGGCACTTAACGCATTTTGGCGTTATTTGGAAGTAGGTAGGTAGTAGTAGGTCTATCTCTCATGAGATTATACAGAAGACTAGTGGTTTTTTATTCTAGATCATCTTAGGGAGGGATTGAGCAAAGCAAATGTGAAGCTTAGCTTTTTTAAGGTACACTATGATTGGCATTTGATTAAAGAGTGACTGAACTATCTGATTCTTTTCCAAAATTCTGACTGTGGGTAGTGTGAGTAAAAGGGAGGGGACATATAACATATTTACAAAATTTAGTTATGTCCTCTGGGACTCATTACTGGATGGCCGTACATGAAGAAATGAGTTCTGCCTCATGATTTAATCCTCACTGAAGCTATATTAATGTTGCATCACTTGCTGGGGATCCCGTGGATGACTCCGCATTGGCAGAGATGGTTTGGAATCCCCCTGGTGGTGGCCAAGACATGCATTTTGAGATGTTGGAAGTCTGTTTCTTCACATGCGAAAGATGATTAGTTCATGGACTTGGTGGTTATAGCTGGACACGAGCAACACATTTATAAAATCAGTGACTAATTACCTATCTTTACAAATATCTGAGATCACTTTTCCACTCAGGGAGCTCATGTGGAATCAGGTTGCAAAGAGGTTGCATTCTGTGAGGGTAGCACATTGTTGTATGGGGGAATGTACAAATAAAATATAAATTGCCAAAAATAACGATCTGCAATTCATGGTTTTCTATCTGGAATGTGCTTAAATGTATGGAATAGAAGTGGTTGCAATTTACATATTGACTTCTACCGAATGCATTAGTATTTTGGGAAACAACCTACATACTATTAGTTTGGCTCAAAATGCCATAACATGGTGAGTCGCAATTCAACCTACTCATTAATATGCTTAAGGTAGGTCACAAAATGTGACTCACTATGATTGGGCTAGATTGACAGGCATTGGGACACACACATGCCAAGAACTTTGGTAGATGTATTTAAAAAAAAGTTTTGATTATAGATAGATAGTGTGGGCTTCTAACTTAATGTTGGTGTTTGCTTATCTTCATATGCAGGAGGTACTCAAAACGTCTTATGATGTACTGTTTGGAGGCAACATGTGATTGTGTTTGGAGAATTTTAATTTGGGTTGTAAGGAAGGGCATCTTTTATCATAATCACACCACCAATTTGTTGACTAATGCTGCTGGTTCTTTGAATCTGAACTCTGGGGTGCTTCCGTCCAGCGTGCAGTGTATGTGCTCTGATTCCTAAAAAGGAGTAGAATTGTCTTAACCCTGATTGGCATAATTTTTTTAACTATAAGTCCCTAGTAAATGGTAGCCAGTCTATCCAGAACCTGAATGTCATCTGTGGACTGCTGCAACTAATTTGCCACCGCTAGAGTTACAATGTAAAGCATGTCTTCAGGCCTTCCCCTGCAGTCTGAGTTTGCAGTTTTAAAGCTGCAATTTTGACTTGGCAGAATAAGCTTTTTGCCAGGCCTAAACCTTAATTTTTAGCATGTATAAGCCACTCCTAAGAAAGGCCATGGGGAAGGGAGCGTGGTATTTAAAAGGTAAGGCATGTGTACTTAAGTTTTACATGTGCTGGCTGTAACAAAATATCCAAATCTGCTTTTCACCGAGGCACGGAAAAGTACTTGATTACATTTTAAGTACTTATAATGCATAACTTCAGTTTGGGAATAGATAGAACCATTGTTCAAGGACTTAAATTCATAGTCATTAAAAATCGTATTTTAAATTATCATTTTGAAAAGGCCCCTTTTAGAAACTTAAACAAAAAGCACAATCCAACAACCACTTGTGAGCTTGGGTATCTAACCATAGTAAGGTAAACTGCTGACAAGGGAATCATTCAAACCAAAAATACAAAATATGAACGTAATTTGGATGCCTAAAATGTGTCATCTAGAATCAAAATCTGTCTTTTATATGGTGAGTTTATGAATCGGGTTAATCCTAAAAAAAGATTAACATTTTTTACATGCACATATATTGAGTAAATCTTGAAGGATACCTTCTCTAGAACACAGCTTGACCCCAGGAAAACAGAAAAAGGAATGCACCTACTGCACACCTCCAGACCTATGGAAGACAGAAAAATACTGTATCTGCTGTTGAACCTGTGTAACGAAACCCCAAGTGCTGGACCTGCTTCCCACTTGTACTCAAGACAGAAGAGTGGACTTCAAGGGTAGCCTCCTGTGCTGCTCCAGGAACACAAATGTTGCACGAAACCCAAATCTCTGCTCAGCCTAGATGACTAGTTCTAAGTGGATTTGCCCTGAACACTGCTGGTGGCATCTAGGAGATGGAGTCCTATCCCCCAAATGGTGCCTAAAAGGCCCTATATCCATGTCTGGTGTTAGGATGTATCCTCTCCCTAATACAAACTGCAAGACCCTAAGAAACTTTTTCAAACCTTTCTGTAAAATCAGAAGCTACCACCGCCAAGCCGCAGCCACTGGCGTCAAACTGCGTGTCAGACTCAATTTTCTGGTTTGCCCTGCTTAAAGGATCCTGACCTTCAGAAAAGTTTTTAAGTCTGAACATAGAGGTCTTCATCGAGACCAAAGCTGAGCAGCAAAATGAAAATACATATCTGGGACCGGACTTCAAGCTTCGCCTTCTTTTTTTTCCTTTTTTTTGTGTCCTTATATCACCAGTGTTTGCAAAGTCAAGCCTGATACCCGACCTGTACCACCTCAGGCAATTAAACATCTAGCCCTGCGATCCATTCCATCTAGTTACCTGGTTACTGGTTCCACACAGGTGTAATCATAGGACAACAAAGTTAAGTTCTTACTATTCACTCTAGCTCAAATAATCATACCAGATCTTACTACGTGGACCACCCTCGATTCCTGTATCCATTTTTCAGGTAGTTTTAACCGCCTGGAGCCAATCAAGACCACGAGGTGGAAAGGGGTCTGTCCATCTCTCGCAGATCACTCTCCTGGCAAGGAGATCAAATAAAATATTAGGTCCCGCATATTTGCCGATAGGGACGGAGTAGGCTTGTCTTCCAGCCCTATCAGTATCAATGTTAAGTTAATTTTTATATTGGCCTGCAAAATGTCATTAATTACTTTCTTGACCATGTGCCAATACTCCTGTAATTGGGAGCATTAAAAAAACATGTGTAGATTGTCGGCACTTAGCATGCCGTATCTATGACATCTTGGAGTTGGAGCTGATATAAATTTTACAAGTTTCTGTGGGTCCAATAAAGCCTGTTAACTGTAAAGAAGTAATTTCTTTTCAGGTTGGCTAGTTTAAACACCTTCTAAAGTAGTTTTAATGAAAGTTGCCAAATTCTCTGCAGCCCTGTCATCTGAATTGCCCCTTCCCAGATCACATATGGGGATTTTAGCTTCTTATCTTCGGAGTGCAACAGAGTCCAATACCAATCGGTGACTTCCTTACTTCTCAGGGTCTCATTTATCTAATTTTGTTTCAAATTCCCACACTCCGCCAATCTCCCTTCTATTAGCCTCCACCCAAGATAGCAACTGCAGGTATTTGAATCTTGAGAGGGAATCACCCGTTTTTGCCAAAAAGATTTCACATGGCACCACTTCCTGAATCATCAGGAGATCCCCCCACACTTAAATTCCTGCCCTCCTTAATGGGATACTTAACCGATCTTGAAGGCACTCTGGCATACCTGGTGAATCCCAGATTGGTGAGAAGTCTGAGAAATAGCCCATTCCAAGTATCTTCTTTAACCATAACCATAAAGTAAGTGCTGCCTTCAGCGTCTTCAGTCTAACTTTTTTGAAAAATGTCCTTGCCCCAAACTTGTAGAGAAACCCTCTAGAGTCCTACTCCTTTACCATTTCCTCCAACAGCCCACCCCATACCAAGGGCCCCGGTTTACCTGAGAGGATTCTGCAGTTTTTGAACTGGAAAGCCATGCAATATAGTCTTAAATCAGGAAGAGCCAACCTGCCTTTCTCCAACTCATGCCTCAATTTCTTCCAGGCAAGCCTAGCTCCACTAGATGCCCAGACAAAACTAAACAAATTCCCCTGTAGTTTATCAATCATTCCTTTGGGAAACGTCAGGGGGATCCAATTAAAGAGATATGTCAGCTTGGGTAATAACACCATTTTAATTAAATTTACTCTCCAATACAATGACATGGGGAGATTCTTCCACCTGGCAAGTGATCTGTCAATTTCTTTTGCAATCCTATGTAAATGGAGCTGGGGAATTCCCTCTAATGAGTTAATGATGCAGATTCTAAGATATCTAATCTCTCTCTGAACATCTCCCTTCCAATCTGGGACATTCCAACACAATATCCCGGTTTTCGCATTGGTGACCAAATAACCGGATAGTGCCCCAAACTCTTTAACTAAAACTTCCACCCTGGGAATAGTTAAAACCGGATCTGCCAAAAAGATTACAAGTTCATCCGCATATAATGCGATTTTCTTTTTATATGTACCTGTACTGAAAGCAATTGCCTGATCAGCCACTTGAAACTGAACTCAGACAAGACGGAAATCCTCATCCTTGGGCCATCACCCTCCGCCTGGGATGACTCCTGGTGGCCCCCTGCCCTGGGCACCACCCCCAAGCCGACAGACCACGCACGCAACCTGGGCTTCATCCTGGACTCCTCCCTCTCCACGACCAGACAAGTCAACGCCGTCTCCTCTTCATGCTTTCACACCCTCCGCATGCTCCGCAAGATCTTCCGATGGATCCCGATCGAAACCAGGAAGACGGTCACCCAGGCCCTCGTCACCAGCCGGCTGGACTACGGAAACACCCTCTACGCCGGAACCACAGCCAAGCTACAGAAAAGACTAGAACGCATCCAGAACGCCTCCGCCCGACTCATCCTAGACATCCCTCGTCGCAGCCACATCTCCGGCCACCTGAGGAACCTGCACTGGCTCCCCGTCAACAAGAGGATCACGTTCAGGCTCCTCACCCACGCACACAAGTCTCTCCACAACCTGGGCCCCAAGTACCTCAACGACCACCTGACCTTCCACACGCCCACCCGCCAGCTACGATAAGCTAGCCTCGCCCTCGCCACCATACCACGCATCTGAAGAGCCACCGCCGGAGGCAAATCCTTCTCCTACCTGGCGGCCAAGACATAGAACTCCCTCCCAATCCACCTTCGGCTGACCCAGGACCACCTCGCCTTCAGGAGACAACTCAAGACCTGGCTGTTCGAGCAGTAGCGGCCCCCTTCCCCCAAGCGCCTTGAGACCCTTCCGGGTGAGTAGCGCGCTATACAAGTAATATGATTGATTGATTGATTGATTGATCATCCTGACGCAGCATCTGGGCGAATGGTTCGATATAAATATCGAACAATAATGGTGAGATGGGGCACCCCTGCCGCGTTCCCCTAAAAATTGTGAAACTCTTAGTGAGAGAACCATTGAGAATAATCCCAGTGTTTGTACAATCATTTAAAGCTTTTAGTGTTGTTTGAAAGCGTGGCCCAAACCCCATAAACTCCAGTACTTCCCATAAATAGCCCCAACAAACAGTCGAAAGCTTTGGTGGCATCCAATGTAACTACCACCAAGGATACCGACCTTGATGTGGCCAGGTCTATGCTACCAATTAATTGCTGGGTCAATTTGTGGATCTGCCTCCCAGGGATAAATCCTTTTTAATCAACATGGATAAGTTGGGGAGCCACTTTAGCCAGCCTCCCCGCTAGAATGCCGACAAAGATCTTATAGTCTACATTGAGCAGGGAGATCGATCAGTATGAGTCTGCTTTCCCGGGATCTTTGGCTGGCTTTAAGATCAAGACTATGGATGCTTCTTTCCATGATTCTGGAACCTGCATCTCCCCATATAGACCATGTTAAACAGGTTCTCCCAAACTGGGAGGACTTCCTCTAGTAATAAATTGTAAACTTCTGAGGGGATGGTATCCAAGCCACTGGCCTTCCCATTCTTAGTCCTTTTAATTGCCCCCCTGATCTCTTCCTGGGTAATTGGAGCTTCCATCCTCTTCTCCCCTTCACCAGTCAATACAGGGAGACCAATTGCCCTCAGCCAATCTTTAAGCTGTAGGGTTTTGGGAATAGTGTCTTCCCTATAAACCTGCGAGAATAGTGCGACTACATAATTCTGCATTCCTTTCCAGTTGTCGAACACCTCCCCCTAGGGCCCCCTCAGCTCATTAATCTAATTTTTGGTTCTTTTGACCCTGGCCTTCCAGGCCAATAGCGCCCCTGCTTTCTCTCCATATTCGAATTCCCTCACGTTCGCTGCCTGCCACCTTGCCTTACACTTTGACTCCAGCCTGATCTTATAATTCAATTGGGCCTCTTCTAATCTTCTCTCCCCTCCCTTTCTTCTCCCTCACTTATAGATTGCAAATCTGCCTCAAGGTTACCCATTTCTCTTTCCATACTTTCTAATTTAGCCCTCTCTTCTCTGCCTTTATCACATCTGAGACGTTTTAAAACCCCCCGTATATATGTTTAAAAGCATCTCACACTATTCCAGGGGAGGCCGTGTCTTTATTCATCATAAAGTATTCTGATACGGCCTTTTTCAAGGCAAGCACCACCTCCGCATCTTAGAGAAGGGTTTGTTTCATTGTCCACCTCCTATTGGGCTGCAGTCCTGGGGCCTGTAATGTCATAATAACTGCTGAATGATCCGAAATGTGGCCTGGATGGTGTATAATCTTTTTAATATTGGACGCTAAACATCTTTCAACCAGAAAATAGTCCAGTCTAGAAAAGTGGCAATATTTTTTAGTGTGGTAGGTATACCCTCTTGCCTTCCCTCTCAGATGCCTCCAAGAATCTACTAACCCAAGATCCTGCACCAAGCTTTTCAAGACATGTCTTGTTTGCCTTCTCTGAGTTTTTTCGCTTTCAACGTCAAGAGCCTTGACCTCTCGCCAGAGCCAAGACTCCCACTGAGGTCCTGCCCTTCAGCTGGCTGCTGTTGTAGTGTCCATCTTTAGACCCAGCTGGAACATTGACCTGCCAACAAAGTTATAGGCTAGGATTGTCCCAGAAAATCCACTAAGTTAGAAGAAGGTAACTTTCCACCAGGAGGAACTTGGGGGCATATTAACAATGCGGCGATAATAAATGATCGCCGCTTTTGCGGCCGTTTTCAGCCGAAAAGCGGCGATAATTTTATCCCCTTATCAGCAAAGACACGCTATCGCGTGTTTTGCCTATTTTGCTCCTGTTTCCAGCACGCCTAACTTTGCATCGCTAATGAGATGCAAAGTAGGCGTGTCTGTGGAAACAACATGGGTAAATATCACGAAGGCAGCTTTGTGATATTTACAATGCGGGGAAGCGATTATTTAAATAGCGCTAAGTATGCCTTAACGCAGGAATTTAACGTCTGTTAAATTCCTGACTGAGACATACTTAACATGGGGGTGGATTGTGTGGCTAAGACCACAGGCCCCTATTATCAAGGGTATCGCCGTTTTCCATGGAACATCGCTGGAAAACCAGCGATGTTCCATGGAAAACATCGCTATTGCTAGGATAATTATCGCCATTGCGCTGAGCGTTGTTAATACAGTGCTAGCATGGCGATAATTATCTGCGATAGCCGGCGTTAAACATTTTAACGCTAAGAGCGGCCAGCGATAATTATCGCTGGCCGTTGATGATATGCCCCAAAGTCCTTAAATTTCGACTTTGACACAGACTAGCATGACCAGATAACGGCTGCTAGAAATTGAGATTTTGGTTTTGGGGAGAGAACCATTCTCAAGTAGAAACCACTACCATGCCGAGGTGAAACATAAAAGTCACTAAAGTAACCTGTGCTTGACCCACTGGTATCTTGGTACAAAAGCAGTCAGGAATAACTTAGAGGCAATGTAAGAAGTATTATGTAGCATTTAAACAGTAATAATGGGAAAATACATCACAAGAAAAAACCCACATCAATTTAGAGAAATAGAATTAAAAAAACAATCATTTGTCACCAAAACCTCAGAAATCCAAAAAGTAGAACTGGAGTTAATATTTATTTTTAGTAATAACGGTCAGCTAAAAGATCAAAGCACCAACATCTAGTCACTGAAACCAAGGCAACGTTGAAGTCAAAAGTTATGGCAGAGCGCGATGGAGTGCGGTTTAGTTACACGAGGTGGATTGGGTCCGGTCTTGTACCTTTGTACTCAGGAAAAAGTTCAAGAAATAAATGTCTGATAAGGTGAAGTTCAATAGGGCCAGGTAGCCATCAGGATCCAGGGAGGAGGTGTCGTCATCAGGGAGCCACTGGATGAAGTTGTGATGAAGTTTTCTAGATTCTGATTTAGTCTCTTTTTTGTAAGTCAAAATACTCTGGAGTGAAGAATATGCAGACTGCAACCCATGAGAGCTCCATGAGGCTAGAAGCCATTCTGTAGCAGAACCACTGAACATAATTAGTGGTTGCAGAGAAGAACATAGTGGGAGTTATGGCAGTGTCAGGCCCACTGGTGATGCACCTTGGGCAGACTGTCGAGCAGGTAGGTCCAGGGCTTCTGTCGCATCTCAGGGCACTTTTTGGAAAAAAGGTTTCCAAGTTCCAGGTTTGGGCACCTGTCATGTCACTTTCAAGGGTGTAGAACAAGGAGGGCAAGACTCACCTCATTCAGGGTCCAGGTGCAGGGTTCAAGTTGTTGCATTTTGTTATTTTCCTGTAGTCCTAAACAGGAGGACAGCTTACTAGCCCTTGCAGTCTCTCTGGTAGTCCTGGGTTCAAGCAGCAAGGGAGTCCTCCAGAAGCAGGGAACTCCTCCATGGGTTCAAGGCATGCTTCAAGCATCAAGCCTTTCCTCTGCAGTACAAAGCGGGCCTCAAGCAGCAGGGCAGGCCTCAAGCAGCAGGGCAGGCCTCCTAAATACAGGGCAGGCCTGCTGAGTGTTCTTTGGAGGTCCAGGAGTGAACTGAAGAGTGGGTCTGAAAGTCCTACATTTATACCGGGTGCCTGCTTTGAATGGGAAGAAGCGTCTGGAGCTCCTGCACTCATAGATAGTTCTGGAATTTTCTTCCAGCCTGCCTAGGCTACACAGTGTCTGGAGACACAAAAGGCTAGTGTGAGGTTCTTTGTGAGTGTGGTGAAGCAGATCCTTTGAAATGTAAGTGGGGCTCACCCTACCAACATCTAGTTACATTTAGTGTTAGTGTTGTGATGAATACACAAAGGACAACTGGCAGTCACACCGAATCATGTGGCCCAGGACACAGTCTGCAGGAACTAAATGGTTAGGGCAAGAAAATGCCATCTTTCTAAAAGTGGGTCCCATGCAAGCCTGGCTGATGTGGGGTGATATTTTCTAAGTGGCCCCAGGGTGCTTGTTTCCAGTCCAGGGAGGACCTGGACTGGCAGTTTGGGGTGGACTGTTACCCTGGGGACTGGATCAAGACTTATTTGGATATGGCTGGGTCTAAACTGGAATGGCATGGTGTGCAAAAAATTATGGATTTTGGCCCAGATCTCTTTACTTGGGACGAATGTTTTACATTGTTTCAGGATCCCGTCCACTTGAGTGAAGCTAGCTTGGCTGATTAGGGGTGATACCCTGAAACCAGTCCCAGGCTGCTTGTTTCTAGTCCAGGGAGGACCTGGTCTGGCAGTTCGGCTGGTCTGTTCCCATGGGGACCGGGTCATGACTGATTTGTGGCTTGGTCTAAACTGGAATGTCATGGTGTGCATAACATCAATGGGTTTAGGCCCAGATCTCTGCACTGGGGTGAATGTTAGACATTGTTTCATCCATCCGTCCATCAATTCCTAAAAGTGGCATTTTCAGAATTGACTCAAAATCTTACTTTACAGTTAAAGAGGATTTTAGATTATACATCTTTAGACATTTCCACCTGTTCCTAAACAAAGTTTATCACTGATTAAATGTGGTAAGGTTGCCTCATGTTATTCTATGGGCGGGGAAAGCCTCAAAGTAGTGAACAACCAAACTGTGAGCTTTTCACAACCAGGACATGTAAAAGTACATGTCCAAATTTTAAATATATTGCACCCTGCCCTATATGCTGTTTAGGTCTTAACCTACAGGTGATATATATGTATTAAAAAGGGAGTTTTAGGACCAGTTTATTTTGCAAGTTCGACTTGGCAGTTTAAAACTACACACAACTTGCAATGGTGGGCCTGACACATGTTTTAAAGGGCTGCTTAAGTGGGTGGTATAATAAGTGCTGTAGGTACAATAGTAGCATTTAATTTACAAGCCCTGGGTACATGTTAATAGGGGGGGGCGGAATTTGCAAAATCCACTTTCGCAAATTATCGCGAAAATGTTAAAAATCTCCGCAAACACGCGGAAATATCGCGAAGATGCGGAAGTTTTTTTCCCGCCCGTTCGCTGTATTTTCTGCGTGGTCGCGGCTCGCCAACTTACCCATGCAGTTGCTCGCGGGCGCGGCCATCTTGTTTTCACTTGTCTCGCGGTGCATGATCGTGAGAAGAAAAACGTGATCGCGCGACGAATGACGTTACTGCAGGCACGAACTGTCGGAAGACAGCGCAGATGGCTACCAACAATCCAACATCTCGTGGAGAACGCGACCGTATCGGGAAAACTTGTCGGCGAACGCGGGGATTCAGGTAAGGCGAGAATGTATTATTTTACAGCACGAGCAAGCAAAAAATTTCCGGTAAAATGCGGATTGCGGAAATTTTGACATTTTCGCGCTCTCCGCGGATTGCGAAAATGTCAAATTATCGCACTTTCCGCAAGCGGAACAGAATTTTAGCCCAGGCCTACATGTTATACCGTTTTACTAGTGACTTATAAATAAATTACATTTGCTGGTATAAGACAATTGAACATGTTTTAAGGAGTCAGCACAAGCACGTTAGCACTGGGTAGCAGTGGTAAAGTGCAAAGTTCTACAGCCAACAAAACAAATTTCAGCAAATAAGAGGGCAAGAGGCAAAACGTTTGGGGGAAGACCACCCCAATTCTGACAGGTCTAACATGTGTCCCCCCAGCTGAAAGTCTGGAGAACTACCAAACCTCATGGGTGATCTCATCACTAAGGCAGAATTATCTGGACAGGCCATGAGCAATGGAATGGTCTGACCCAGGGCAGTGTTCTACCATAAATCCAATTCTCGGTTGGGAGATGGACCAACCCAACAGTTTTGGATTCTCACCCTTCATCTGCATGAGCCATTTGATGGGCCTCTGGTCTCTCTTTACTTGGAAGTGAGTCCCAAATAAGTATGGTCTCAGCCTCTTCAGTGCCCATGCCACAGCAAATGCTTCTGTTTCAACTGTACTCCCCCTCTGTTCCCAGGGGATAAACTTCTAACTTATGAAGATCACAGGTTGGTTTAGGCCCTCCTCATATAACTGTGAAAGTACAGCCCCTATGCCATTGTCCAAAGCATCTGTCTTCACTATGAATTTTTGGAGAAGTAAGGGGGCTTGGATATAGGTTCAGTACACATGGACTCCTTCAGGGTGTCAAGGTATTACTGGCAGGCCTCTGTCCAAATCACCTTCCCGAGCTGCTTCTTTGAAGACAACTCAGTTAAGAGTGCAGCAATGGTGCCATAGCCCTTAACAAACCTTACATAGTATCCAGTGAGGCCCAAGAAGACCCTCAACTCAGTCTGAGTTTTGGGGGTTCACAGTCCAGGATAGCTTCAATCTTTGTCTGGAGGGATGTACCTTGCCCCCGCCCACCAGGTGTCCCAGATACACAATGGATCTCTGCCCTATCTGGCACTTGCTGGCCTTGATCAGGCGTGCCTGTAGCAGACCCTGAGGCACCCCCTGAAGGAAGTGAAGTCAGCAGTGCCATCAAGATAGGCTTCACTAAAGGTCAACATCCTAGCAAGGACCTCGATTACTAACTTTCTGAAGGTGACAGGGACATGCCAATTTTATTTCATACTCTTCTGATGAGCTTACCACCCTCCAAGGTCACTGGCCACTCTCAGAATCCGTCCGCAGGCACATTGTCTCACTAGGGCTTGTCCCTTCTCCCATTCCTACATCACCGTCCTCCCTGCCTGCCTCTCCGCCACAATGCCCTTCCCCGACGGACCCCCTTCCTTCTACTCCATCATTATCTGTTCTCTTACTCAACACCAGGTCAGCGGTCAAGCACCATCATGAGCTCTTTGTCCTGCTCGATTCTGAGAAGCCTGACTTACTGCTCTTGACCGAAACCTGGTTCTGTGATTCCTCCCTCCCCGTTCTCTTGGCTACCCTTCCCCCTCCCTACGTCGCCTTACGCGCCGACCGCCCGGCGGGTAGGGTAGGCGGTGATGTGGCGTTAATCGCCCGGTCGGAATTGAATTTTCAAACCCTTCCCTTTCCCCCCATTCCCTCCACTGAATTCCTTACAGTTCGTTCCCTCGTCTTCTCCCCCCCTATTACTTGTCTTCTAATGTATCGCCCTCCCCAGTCTTCCCCTCTGTTTCTGCCGGCATTTCAAGACTTGCTGGTTAACTACGCTTCAGTCTTGGTGTTAGGGGATTTCAACTACTGGCCCTTGGACCCTTCTGAGTGCACTGCCTCGCAAGAATTCACGGAGTCTCTTCTATCTCTGAATTTTGTGTCACACATCTCTGTCCCCACTCACTCTCACGGTCACATACTTGACCAGGTTTGGTCCCTCAACCTGCCTGTTTCCCCGGTGACGGTCTCCCCTTGTCTCTGGTCCGATCATGCCCTTATTTCTTTCTCCATCTCTCTCAACCCGGTATCCAAAGTCCTACACGCCAAAAATACCTGGGCGCGGAATTGGAACAGAGTTGATTTTCCCACATTGACCTCTCACCTTCGGAACTCTATTCCGACCCTTTCTGGTCTTCCGTCCGACTCTCAAGCCAACACTATTAATACTTGGTTGGCTAGAGGTTGTGACTCAGTGGCTCCCCTGCGTCGCATTTCCGTCCGGCGACCCAAGGAGTCGAACAGGTGGTTCAATGACCATCTAAAAGAGCTAAAACTGTCTGTTCGACAGGCAGAGAGGCACTGGAGAAAAAATTACTGCCCCTTATTCAAAACCCTCTACCTTACTTCACTTGCCGAATACAAGACTGCAATCCTCACCGCCAAAACCTCCTATTTTTCATTAAAAATAACGTCAGCTGAGAATAAACCCAGGGAAATCTTCGGTATAGTGAATGACCTGGCCTATTCCGACAGAGTTTCACCCCAAATCCCCCCATCCCAGCCTCTATGCAACCAAATTAACACTTATTTTCTTGACAAGATCGCTACCATCAAGGCCAACATCCCCCCCCCTCGTCTGCCTTTGTTGATCCCTTCCCCCCTACTGTCCAAAATCATCTTACCTCCATCCCTCCCCTCACTGAGGAGGTATTTCTGGAGATACTCCCCAAAGTTAAGTCTGGTTCCCCGGCAGACATCTGTCCGGCGTGAATCCTGCAACAAATTTACTCCTCCTGCCCCGAACCCCCCATCACTTTCCTCAATAGTTCTCTAGCGCAGGGAGTTGTGACCCCCGCGCTCAAATCAGCCCATCTTAAAGAAGCCTGGCGCTGACCCGTCCATCTCAGCCAATTATCGCCCCATTTCCCTGCTGCCCTATCTGGGCAAGGTGCTGGAGCGCCATGTCACCGCGGTATTCAGCGCCCACGTAGAGGCCAATGGGGGACTGGCCTCCCGCCAGGCTGGCTTCTGACCCAGGCACTCGACTGAATCAGTCGTGGTATCAGTCCTTGACAACCTCAGGAAGGGTATGGATCATAACAAACACCAGGCGCTGGTACTCCTCGATCTCTCCGCCGCATTTGACACGGTGGACCACACCATCTTACTGTCCCGTGTCAAGGCGGCTGGAATTGAGGGATCAGCCCTGGTGTGGCTTTCCTCCTTCCTGAGGGACCGTACCCAGGCGGTCCGGCTGGGAGACTTCACTACCACCCCACTTCCCGTCACTTGTGGTGTTCCCCAGGGTTCCTCTCTGTCTCCCTTACTATTCAATCTCTATATCTCTTCCCTCATTTTCGCTCTCCAGCAGCTGGAGGTTACCGTGTACAATTACGCGGATGACCTCCAGCTCATCTTTGACTTATCCTCTTCTCCCTTCTCTGTCTCTAGCTTCCAGTCCACCATGACATTCATCAGGGACTGGATGAACCACAACCATCTCAAGTTGAACCCGGATAAAACCGAGTTGGTTCTCACCGGGGGTTCTTCCAGTCCCTGGAACTCTCTCTTCTGGCCCTCCTCTCTTGGTCCCGCCCCCATTCCCTCTACCACGGTCAAAACATTGGGGGTCAAAATGAACAATCAGCTCACCCTCCACTCTCAAATCAGCTCTGTAGTCTCTTCCTGCTTCCTCACCCTTCGAACTGTCCGCACTGTCTCTCGCTTCTTTTCCCCCCAGGCACTCAAAATGATCATGGCCGCATTGGTAATATCCCGGCTGGACTACGCCAATGCCCTTTACAACGGCATACCAGCATACAGCCTGAGGAGGCTCCAGATGGTCCAAAACCAGGCTGCTCGGTTGGTCTTTGGTCTCCCACGTTACCACCACTCCACACCCCTTCTCAGGGAGCTCCATTGGCTACCTGTCAAGGAACGCTCCCTTTTTAAAACCGCATGTACGGTTTTACAGGCCCGACAAGGCACTGCCCCGCCTTTATTTCTTCATTAATAAAAGAATACATTCCCACCAGAGAGCTTCGCTCTTCTTCCAAGTCCCTCCTTCAAATCCCTCGCTTCAGACGTAAAAAGTGGGGAGGGACCAACTTCTCTACCTTGGCCCCCACTCTCTGGAACTCCCTCCCTGACCATCTCCGGGCGGCTACCCATTATGTGCCCTTCCGCAAGGAACTAAAAACGTTTCTGTTTAAACAGGCCTTCCCTGTTTAACCTCCCCCCCTTGCTCTCCCATAGGCTCCTACTTTGCCTCTGTTGCCAATACCCTCCACTAGCGCCAAGAAACCGTTCGGTGCACGCTGCGCTTTATAAATGTTTTAAATTAAAATTAATTAAAAAAATTGTTCAGTCCAAAGGGCTTTATCCTAAACTCAAGATTGCCCTCTGGTGTAGAGAATGCATACCTCTCCTTAGCCCCCTCAGGCAGGGCAATCTACCAGCACCCAGAAGTCAGTTCATCATAAGTGCCATTGTGATCATCTGTCTTGGTGACTAAATTGATACTTCCATAGCCCATGCAGAGCCTAAACTCTAGTGGTGGTGCCTAGTGGGGCAGCTTTGGGTACTAGTGCTACTAGTCTGTAGCAGGCACTGATGAAGTTCTCAATCATACCCAATACCAGCATCTTGGAGACTTTCTACTTAATGCTAGTCCTCACCGTATCAGATAAAGAAATAACGAATTCCCTTGGCCTAAATCAATTTGTAGTGAAGCCAACCCATCAGGGCAGTCACATACTGGATCAAGTATTCTCCAATATCATTATACAAATGGAGGACCTGCAGCCTCTGATTTCCTCCAACGGTTATTTATTTAGATTTGCCGGGCAGCTCCCAGTAAAAAAAGACCACGCTCCTGGCGGGCAGACCCACAGTGGGAAATCCTTTAACAAGACAACACCTGGTGAAGTTCATGAGCGTTTTAGAACAGCATATCCCGGCCTTGTCAGGCTCGGTTGAGGAAGATATCATAAGGTTTGATAATTGGATTAGAAATGCTACAGAGGAATTAGCACTAGCTCTTCTGAGCAGAGAAAGCAGATGGAAGCGTTCCAGCCCGTGGTTCCCGGAAAAAACGCTGTAAGGTGGTGGAACAGAAATGGAGGAAGAATTACAATTCACTGGAAAGAGAGACCTATAAACAAGCATTAAAGGAGTACCATGACTCAATAACTAAAGCTAAACAATCCTACTATGAGATGAGGATTGAAAAGTTAGGGAACAGGTCCTTAGAGATCTTCTCATTTGTTAAGAGTTTCATAGCCTTGTGGAATGGTGTGAACAGCTTGCCAATTTCTTCAAAACAAGGATTCTAAGTGTTCAAGCCAGCGTGTCATCAGGTTCAAGGCTATACGAAGACTCTTGGATTAAACAACATGCCAGTAGGTTCCTCCCTTCTAAGGCAAAGCTGAGTACCTTAGAGCCCATTTCACTTTACTGCTCTCTGCAAGCTTTGAAGGCCATTAAATCTGGCTCTCCTGCGGATCCATGTCCCCCTACATTACTTGCATCAGGTGCTGAAATCATTAATCCTGTGGGCCTATTTGATTCTAAATACATCAATAAAGACTGCCACAGTTGTTAGTGTGTGGAAGCAGGCTAAGATTATTCTGCTGGTAAATATGAATTGCAGCGTTTCCGGTCATTCATGCTAAATATAGGCCGATCTCCCTATTGCCTGCCCTATCCAAAATCTTGGAAAAAAATGTGAATAAGCACCTCTTCAGTTTTCTGAAAGCAAACATTTTGCTAGAACCAATCCAGTCAGCCTTTAGAGCCCGATAGAGTATTGAGACAGCATTGGTGTAGGTATCAGAATATATTAGAGGAACTCTGGATGCTAGGGGAGTGGCTGTATTGATCATGATTGACCTATCGGCTGCATTCGAAACAGTCCCCCGTTCGATGCTGCTGGACCGTCTTCAGGACATTGGAGTAACAGGGCAGTTCTTAGACTGGCTAAAGTCATTTTTCAGCTAAAAGGAGTAAACAAGGCTGGGTTCCTCCATGATCCACCGCCTCATGTGAGCGCTATCTTCTTTAATTTATATCTTACCCCTCTGGTTCAACTAGTGGAAAATCCGGGAGCTAAAGTGATATCCTATGAGGACAATACACAACTGCTTTTCTCTTTGGGAAAGGGAGTTGAGTTGAAGGGCACATCAATTAAAACTTTCCTGAAAGCTGGTTTTCATTGGTTAGCAACTGTTCAACTCAAATGCTTTAAAGAGAAAACAGAAATTCTCTTATATGGTAAGATTCTACCAGATTTCTGGTGAACATTTGGCCAGATGATGCTTCTCCCCAAAATCTGGGTATTAAAATTGATAACAGGATGTCCTTTAGGCCTTAAGTAAAAGTGTTGGTAGGTACTTATTTGTTGATTATGAGGTCCCTAAAGAGATTTCTTCCTCTTTTATCCTTTCCAGCAAAGAAAACGGTCATTCAGGCGCTGATAACATCCAGAATTGATTACGGTGATGCATTATACTTTGAATTACCGGAGTAACTGCTGGACAGACTCCAAGTGATCCAAAATGCGGCGTCCTGTCTCCTGCTAAATGTTCTGATAAGAACACAGATTTCGCCTCCTTTATGGACACTTCATTGGCTGCCCATCAGGGAGAAAGTCAAATTCAATATTCTTGTTTTAGTACATGACGCCTTATATCAATTAAAATGGGCTTCTTACCTCAGACCCAGATTTGGATTTTATAACACTATAAAAGAGGTGAGATCCGCCAATGAAGTGTTGGCGGAGATACCCAAGATTCAGCGTGCAAGAGTGGGAGGAAGGTGTCTAGCGTATCTCTGGAGCTGTGGGTAATGAGTGATGTGGCAATGTTTAAGAAGAAACTTAAAACAAGACTTTTTGTGCAGGACTAAACCCCTTTTCCGATCACGCAGCTTTGCGCCGGGACACTACTTTAAATTACAAATTGCTATCATCATCATCATAGCCAATAAACATTATTTTTCACTGGTATACTGTCTCCAGTATCAATATTATGGGTGCACAAATGTGGAAGCCCAGGGGAGAAGGAGAACAGAGAGGCAAACTTCCCCAACACTTGGCAGCAGTCACTGAATGAAATGAAATGAAAAGACCATTTGTTAAGCGCGATAGCTACCCACAGGCGTTCTAGCGCTACAGACAACGCGTGAAGGTGAACAATTGGAGACTATTCAGATTTATTAAAAAGCAGGGTTTTTAAATGTTTGCGGAAGGGGAGTAAGTTGGACTCTGATCACAGATGGAGGGGAAGGGAGTTCCAAAGTTTGGCCGAACTATAGGAGAATGAACGGCTCCCACATCTGGCTCTCTTAATCCTGGGCACTGTGGCGAGGAGAGAAGATGCTGACCTGATCTGTCTGTTCGGGTGGTAGGGGGTGATCAGTGATTGATTGATTGATGGCAGTGCCCGATGGCATGCTGCTCTGGGGTCAAGATAGGAGAGAGGTTGACACCTTCCACTAGCCAGCCTGTTCCTTTGAGGATAGGAGGTCAGAGAGAGGTCTACTCTCCTGTTCCATTTCATCCACTGTCACTAGGAGCATGGTGACTTCAGACCTCTCAAAATGCTGTTGGAGGCGATTAACATGGAGGACACTTAATGTGTTCCTGGGGGGCCTTGACCTCCCCTTTTTTCTCCTGCACTTCATAAGGCCCTGACCAGTGGGCTTTACTTTTTATATCACCCACAATGTCTGTCCAGCCTGAAACTCGATCTGAGTGGCCTTCTGATAATTCCAGAGTTTCATTACCTCCTTGCTGGCTTCTAGTATCCCAGAAGCCTTCTTCCAGAACTTTTGCATCTGATTTGGAAGAGTCGGCATGTAACTAACTAGTTCTGGGGGGCTTCCACAGAGCTTACTCCCATTCATCCTTCAGCAGACTTGGATGTCCCCTAAAAGGGTAATATTAGAGGAGCTCAAATGGACTAACCAAACCTCTTCTGTGGTACCTCTCTGTAGGCAAAACGCAGGCATGGTAAGAAGAAGTTCACTTATGCCTCATGGGCTCAGGCAGGCCAATAATCATTAGGCCTGCACAGGACCTGCAGAGTTTCTCTCATTCTATTCCGTGGAGTTACAAAACAACCCGGCGAGATGCCGCAGAATTCCACCAAAGGGGGGAAATAGGGATGTCGCACTGCTCAAGCTCTAATTTAGTGCCCAAGCTTTTTCCATGCTCAAAAATCAGTGTGATTGGCACCACGCAGTGCATCAGAGGGTGCAGCTTCTTGGGTTGATTTTGCTGCAGTTGGGGTAGATTTTCTAATTGAGTGGGAGTTTTCTGACCACAAACGTACCTGCGACCACCAATGTTGGGGAAATCTCGCTGGGTGCCCGGCTAGCAACCGAAAAGTACCCTAGGGAATGCCAAATCTTGCTTGCACATGCCGACTTACCATTTTAGAGCCACATGTGTGAAAAAGCTCCGCCGCGCTGCCGTTGACAGAATTTGGCTGGAACTCTGAGTTACAAGTTTAACACGGAGTGACAAAAAGTCCCCAAATTCTGCAGGCGGAATGGGATATATCACCCACCCCTGATATTCATGCATTTTAGTGTCTTGTTTTTCAGGTCTTGTTCAACCTCTCAACATGCCCACTGGTCTGAGGGTATGGAGAACTTATAAACTACCCCACACTCATCCCACGTTGACTTCAAGTATGCAGACATGACGTTTGTGCCCCTGACAGACACTGGTTCTTTCAAGACCCCACTTAGAGAAAAAAAAACATTAAAGCCCACCAAACCAGCACAAACATATTGCCTAGGACAGTTTTGTGGTCCAAAAATGTTGATAACCACCTTTTCAAAGGGGGTGCCTTTAGCTTTTTCCTTGACTTCCCCCTGGCTGGCAGGTGGGGCATGACCTACAGAATGCATCTGAAGCAGTTTTCATCCGGGGCCAATAAAAGTGGGTGACAAAAGTGGCAAAGGTCTTGACCTGCCCCAGAAGTCTTACCAGGGTTATATCATGAGCCAGAGTCTGTTTTCTTGTCTGCTAACTCTTCATGGGACAGGCCTTCAGAGGACATACTGCTCTCTACCTTGGCAGGGGGCTCCATTGCTGCCACCACATTGCCTTCCTCCTCCTAAGGCACTACAGTTTAGGGTCTGTGGCTAAGTCATCCTTCTTCTCAAGGTTTTCATCCCCTGGCTCCTCTGGGGTGGGCTGAATCCTCTTGACCTCCTCCTAGGCATAGAGTGCCACCTGGAGTTTCGCCTTTGTGGTCTTCCTCCCTGCATACAGCCCCCTCTTTTTGCAGAGTCTGTGAAGCTCAGGCTTAATTAGGTCATCCACCTTGATCAGCTTCATATCCATTGTGAGCATATCCATTGTGAGCAACAAAGAGGAGAAAAATAGCCATTAAAAAACTCAAGGGAATTTAAAAAAAGATCAAATCTGGTATCCAAATGTTTATCTGGGATTATTAGTGTTACAAGAATCATTATATGGTACTGCACAAACACAAATACTGAATCCCACCACTGAACACCAGAAATTTATTTTTTGGTTGACGGAGTTGAGAACCCTTCTCAAAAACACAATCCTTGTCAGGGTGAACCACAAAAGTCACTGAATTAACCTGGGCTTAATTAGCCTGTGTGGAACTCGTGAAGTTTAACTCAGTGGAATTCTATGAAGTTACAAACAACTCCAGGACATTCCTCAGAATTCTGCGAATGGGTGGAAATAGGCATGTCCACTGCTTGTGCTGTGATTTAGTGCAGATAGTTCGTTCCCTGCTGAAATATCAACACAAACAGCACCACAGAGCGTGTCAGAGAGCTCGAGTAGATTTTCAACTTCAGCCGCAGCTTTCTGGCCACGATTAGTCATGACCTCCTGCAGTTGCCCATGTTGGAGAAATATTGCCGGGTGCACTCCTTGCAACTGAAAATTGCACTATGAGATGCCAAATCTCACTCTTGCTCGCCAATGAGCCGTGCACAAGAAAAACTCCACCACACAGTGGTTGGGGGAATTTGGCCAGAACTCAGCATTACAAGTGCAACACGGAGTTGACAAAACTCCTGCATTTCAGCTGGTGGAATGCAATATGTCATCCACCTCTATTCTTAACCCTCTGGTAGGTAAGTA
Source organism: Triturus cristatus (assembly GCF_964204655.1). Taxonomy (NCBI): domain Eukaryota; kingdom Metazoa; phylum Chordata; class Amphibia; order Caudata; family Salamandridae; genus Triturus; species Triturus cristatus. The sequence continues at coordinate 213,968,651 of NC_140585.1, read as the reverse complement.
CAAAAACAGTTATGCTTAGCTTAGAGGCAACATGTAAAGTATTTATGCAGTAGGTAAAGGGTAATAAAGTGAAAGTACAGCACAAGAAAACCCCACACCAATTTTTAAATATTGATCAAAATGTAATGAATTATTTGACACCGGCAGACGGGTTACTCCGTCACAATGGTGGTGAATGGGAAACAGCGTTTACAACGCTGCTGTTACCACGCAGTTAGGTAACAATGCGGTCGTTACAACAACCGCGTTGTTACCACGCGTGGCTTTACATCGCAAGTCGTTTCTTTGTTTGTTGCAGCAACAGGGAATGTGTTGGATTCTAAATCGACGGCTGAAATGCCAGAAACCGGTCCTAGGAAGCTTGTTTCTGGTCCAGGGAAGGCATGGCTTGGCAGTTCGGGCTGGACTGTTCCCATGAGGCACAGGGTCAGACTGATTTGCATATGGCCATGTCTGAACTGGGGTGGCAGAGTGGGCTAAAGAATGGTGATGGATCAAACCCAGATCTGTTGACTGGGTGTGAGTGTTTGATTGGTTCTGATGCTCCGTCCATCACCACCCCCTTTTGTACTGCTTTGTTTGCCATAAATTGGCAGGGTATGCTCAGACGTGAGTCCCTTGCTCACTTTGCCACTGGATTCAAGCAAGCCTGGCTGGAGACGGCTGAAATGCCAGAAACTGGTCCTAGGAAGCTTGTTTCTGGTCCAGGGAAGGCATGGCTTGGTAGTTCGGGCTGGACTGTTCCCATGAGGCACAGGGTCAGACTGATTTGCATATGGCCATGTCTGAACTGGGGTGGCAGAGTGGGCTAAAGAATGGTGATGGATCAAACCCAGATCTGTTGACTGGGTGTGAGTGTTTGATTGGTTCTGATGCTCCGTCCATCACCAACCCCTTTTGTACTGCTTTGTTCGCCATAAGTTGGCAGGGTATGCTCAGACGTGAGTCCCTTGCTCACTTTGCCACTGGATTCAAGCAAGCTTGGCTGAAGACGGCTGAAATGCCAGAAACCGGCCCTAGGAAGCTTGTTTCTGGTCCAGGGAAGGCATGGCTTGGCAGTTCGGGCTGGACTGTTCCCATGAGGCACAGGGTCAGACTGATTTGCAAATGGCCATGTCTGAACTGGGGTGGCAGAGTGGGCTAAAGAATGGTGATGGATCAAACCCAGATCTGTTGACTGGGTGTGAGTGTTTGATTGGTTCTGATGCTCCGTCCATCACCACCCCCTTTTGTACTGCTTTGTTCGCCATAAGTTGGCAGGGTATGCTCAGACGTGAGTCCCTTGCTCACTTTGCCACTGGATTCAAGCAAGCCTGGCTGAAGACGGCTGAAATGCCAGAAACCGGTCCTAGGAAGCTTGTTTCTGGTCCAGGGAAGGCATGGCTTGGCAGTTCGGGCTGGACTGTTCCCATGAGGCACAGGGTCAGACTGATTTGCATATGGCCATGTCTAAACTGGGGTGGCAGAGTGGGCTAAAGAATGGTGATGGATCAAACCCAGATCTGTTGACTGGGTGTGAGTGTTTGATTGGTTATGATGCTCCGTCCATCACCACCCCCTTTTGTACTGCTTTGTTCGCCATAAGTTGGCAGGGTATGCTCAGACGTGAGTCCCTTGCTCACTTTGCCACTGGATTCAAGCAAGCCTGGCTGAAGACGGCTGAAATGCCAGAAACCGGCCTAGGAAGCTTGTTTCTGGTCCAGGGAAGGCATGGCTTGGCAGTTCGGGCTGGACTGTTCCCATGAGGCACAGGGTCAGACTGATTTGCATATGGCCATGTCTGAACTGGGGTGGCAGAGTGGGCTAAAGAATGGTGATGGATCAAACCCAGATCTGTTGACTGGGTGTGAGTGTTTGATTGGTTCTGATGCTCCGTCCATCACCACCCCCTTTTGTACTGCTTTGTTCGCCATAAGTTGGCAGGGTATGCTCAGACGTGAGTCCCTTGCTCACTTTGCCACTGGATTCAAGCAAGCCTGGCTGAAGACGGCTGAAATGCCAGAAACCGGTCCTAGGAAGCTTGTTTCTGGTCCAGGGAAGGCATGGCTTGGCAGTTCGGGCTGGACTGTTCCCATGAGGCACAGGGTCAGACTGATTTGCATATGGCCATGTCTGAACTGGGTGGCAGAGTGGGCAAAAGAATGGTGATGGATCAAACCCAGATCTGTTGACTGGGTGTGAGTGTTTGATTGGTTCTGATGCTCCGTCCATCACCACCCCCTTTTGTACTGCTTTGTTCGCCATAAGTTGGCAGGGTATGCTCAGACGTGAGTCCCTTGCTCACTTTGCCACTGGATTCAAGCAAGCCTGGCTGAAGACTGCTGAAATGCCAGAAACCGGTCCTAGGAAGCTTGTTTCTGGTCCAGGGAAGGCATGGCTTGGCAGTTCGGGCTGGACTGTTCCCATGAGGCACAGGGTCAGACTGATTTGCATATGGCCATGTCTGAACTGGGGTGGCAGAGTGGGCTAAAGAATGGTGATGGATCAAACCCAGATCTGTTGACTGGGTGTGAGTGTTTGATTGGTTCTGATGCTCCGTCCATCACCACCCCCTTTTGTACTGCTTTGTTCGCCATAAGTTGGCAGGGTATGCTCAGACGTGAGTCCCTTGCTCACTTTGCCACTGGATTCAAGCAAGCCTGGCTGAAGACGGCTGAAATGCTAGAAACTGGCCCTAGGAAGCTTGTTTCTGGTCCAGGGAAGGCATGGCTTGGCAGTTCGGGCTGGACTGTTCCCATGAGGCACAGGGTCAGACTGATTTGCATATGGCCATGTCTGAACTGGGGTGGCAGAGTGGGCTAAAGAATGGTGATGGATCAAACCCAGATCTGTTGACTGGGTGCGAGTGTTTGATTGGTTCTGATGCTCCGTCCATCACCACCCCCTTTTGTACTGCTTTGTTCGCCATAAGTTGGCAGGGTATGCTCAGACGTGAGTCCCTTGCTCACTTTGCCACTGGATTCAAGCAAGCCTGGCTGAAGACGGCTGAAATTCCAGAAACCGGCCCTAGGAAGCTTGTTTCTGGTCCAGGGAAGGCATGGCTTGGCAGTTCGGGCTGGACTGTTCCCATGAGGCACAGGGTCAGACTGATTTGCATATGGCCATGTCTGAACTGGGGTGGCAGAGTGGGCTAAAGAATGGTGATGGATCAAACCCAGATCTGTTGACTGGGTGCGAGTGTTTGATTGGTTCTGATGCTCCGTCCATCACCACCCCCTTTTGTACTGCTTTGTTCGCCATAAGTTGGCAGGGTATGCTCAGACGTGAGTCCCTTGCTCACTTTGCCACTGGATTCAAGCAAGCCTGGCTGAAGACGGCTGAAATGCCAGAAACCGGTCCAAGGAAGCTTGTTTCTGGTCCAGGGAAGGCATGGCTTGGCAGTTCGGGCTGGACTGTTCCCATGAGGCACAGGGTCAGACTGATTTGCATATGGCCATGTCTGAACTGGGGTGGCAGAGTGGGCTAAAGAATGGTAATGGATCAAACCCAGATCTGTTGACTGGGTGTGAGTGTTTGATTGGTTCTGATGCTCCGTCCATCACCACCCCCTTTTGTACTGCTTTGTTCGCCATAAGTTGTCAGGGTATGCTCAGACGTGAGTCCCTTGCTCACTTTGCCACTGGATTCAAGCAAGCCTGGCTGAAGATGGCTGAAATGCCAGAAACCGGTCCTAGGAAGCTTGTTTCTGGTCCAGGGAAGGCATGGCTTGGCAGTTCGGGCTGGACTGTTCCCATGAGGCACAGGGTCAGACTGATTTGCATATGGCCATGTCTGAACTGGGGTGGCAGAGTGGGCTAAAGAATGGTGATGGATCAAACCCAGATCTGTTGACTGGGTGTGAGTGTTTGATTGGTTCTGATGCTCCGTCCATCACCACCCCCTTTTGTACTGCTTTGTTCGCCATAAGTTGGCAGGGTATGCTCAGACGTGAGTCCCTTGCTCACTTTGCCACTGGATTCAAGCAAGCCTGGCTGAAGACGGCTGAAATGCCAGAAACCGGTCCTAGGCAGCTTGTTTCTGGTCCAGGGAAGGCATGGCTTGGCAGTTCGGGCTGGACTGTTCCCATGAGGCACAGGGTCAGACTGATTTGCATATGGCCATGTCTGAACTGGGGTGGCAGAGTGGGCTAAAGAATGGTGATGGATCAAACCCAGATCTGTTGACTGGGTGTGAGTGTTTGATTGGTTCTGATGCTCCGTCCATCACCACCCCCTTTTGTACTGCTTTGTTCGCCATAAGTTGGCAGGATATGCTCAGACGTGAGTCCCTTGCTCACTTTGCCCCTGGAGTCAAGCAAGCCTGGCTGAAGACGGCTGAAATGCCAGAAACGGGTCCTAGGAAGCTTGTTTCTGGTCCAGGGAAGGCATGGCTTGGCAGTTCGGGCTGGACTGTTCCCATGAGGCACAGGGTCAGACTGATTTGCATATGGCCATGTCTGAACTGGGGTGGCAGAGTGGGCTAAAGAATGGTCATGGATCAAACCCAGATCTGTTGACTGGGTGTGAGTGTTTGATTGGTTCTGATGCTCCGTCCATCACCACCCCCTTTTGTACTGCTTTGTTCACCATAAGTTGTCAGGGTATGCTCAGACGTGAGTCCCTTGCTCACTTTGTCACTGGATTCAAGCAAGCCTGGCTGAAGACGGCTGAAATGCCAGAAACCGGTCCTAGGAAGCTTGTTTCTGGTCCAGGGAAGGCATGGCTTGGCAGTTCGAGCTGGACTGTTCCCATGAGGCACAGGGTCAGACTGATTTGCATATGGCCATGTCTGAACTGGGGTGGCAGAGTGGGCTATTGAATGGTGATGGATCAAACCCAAATCTGTTGACTGGGTGTGAGTGTTTGATTGGTTCTGATGCTCCGTCCATCACCACCCCCTTTTGTACTGCTGGATTCTAAATCCAACACATTCCCTGCTGTTGCGCTAACTGGAGTAGGAATAGTAATTTATACTAAGCCCAGCGTGCCATCTAGCACAAGTCGTAGAAATTACTTGCGATGTAAAGCCATGCGTGGTTACAACGCGGTCGTTGTAACGAACACATTGTAACCTTTTGCATGGTAATAGCACACGTGGTAAAGTGCTATATTCGTGGTGAATAGCCCGTCCTCTGAAATATAAATCCCATATTATCCTTTGCCATTTTATATTTTGGTGGACGGGATATCTGTCATTATTGTGACAGAGTAACCTGCCTGCCGAAATCTAAATCTGGCCCTAAATCTATGTTTTAGAAGTTGAAAATCTCCAGTGGGAGCCACATCTAGTCATGTAACCCAGGCAATAGACTGCAGGCAAAAAATGGTTTGGACAAGAAAAGAAAATGCCATCTTTCTTTCTAAGAAGAGCATTTTGAGAGAGGTGACTTAAATCCAACTTTGGATCTGTTAGACCTGGCATCTTTTGGCGTGTTTCCCCGGTCTTTTTGCTTTCTGACCTCCCAGTTTTGACTCTGTTTTTGCTGGTGTAGTGTCTCTGTACACTTTCTCACTGCTGCTCAGTGTTTCAGTGCAAGTGCTCTTGGTGTAAATTGAGTTATGGATTGGTGTTTCCATGATTGGCATATTTGATTTACTAGTAAGTCCCTAGTAAAGTGCACTGAGGGTGACATGGCCTGTAAATCAAATGCTGCTAATGGGCCTGCAGCACTAGTTGTGCCTCACACACAAGCAGCCCTCTAAAGGGTTCTCAGACCTGCCACTGCCGTGTCTGTATGCAGTTTGTAACTGCCATGTTGAACTGGGAAGTGCACCCACTTGCCAGGCCCTAACCTTCCATTTTCGTACATGTAAGTCACTCCTAAGTTAGGTTCAGGGTACCCTTATGGGCAGGGTGTGGCATATGTGAAAGGTAGGACATGTCCTGGTACGGGTGACTTGTTTTGATAGTGAACTACAGTGTAATTTATTTTTCACCGTTGAAAGGCTATCTGTCTCGTAGGATACAATGGGAAATACTCCTTAACATTTTACAAGTATAGCTTCCCATTGGAACGAGATAGAGGAATGGAGTTTACTATGGTTGAGCTCAGAATGTGAAGGTGCATCCTTTAGTAAAGATGATTTTTATATTCTGAGTTGGAAAAGACCACTTTTAGAAAGTAGGTGCTTTCTTGCTTAGCTATCCTGTGTGCCTCTGCTGGGTTTTGGATTGACTGTCTGGCTTTGGAGTGACAGGTGCTTGGGATGTGTATTCTCTTCAGACAGCCACTGTGGGAGTTGATGTGTGTCCTGCCTTTCCTGGATGAGTCAGGGCTGGGCTGAATAGACCTGGGCTGCATTTGGAGCAGTGGGAGGAGATCACCTTGCACCTGAAAAGACCTGGTCTGCCTTGGACAATGTTATCTCCACCTCCTGCCAGGAAGCTGGGCCAGAGAGGACAGATTTGGTTTGGCCTGGGCACAGACACTCTCTATCTAAAAGAGCAAAAAGAAACTGAGTATAAATATTGGGGCCCACACCTCAGAATTTTAGAACTTGCTGAAATCAAGGAACCTACCAAAAAGAATAGCTGGAAGAACTGTTAGGAAGAGTACTGCCCCACTATTGTATTGTTGCTGTGTTGGGTTGGCCTGCAGTTACTGCTTCTGCCTTGGGCAGTGAAAGGACTGGACTGAACTTTCTTAACTTGTGCTGAGTATCTCCAAGGGCTTGAAGTGGAGCTTGCCTCCTGATTTGCAGTCTCAGGGACCGCAAAGACTTCACCGCTCTCTGGGTTCCGCCTCTGAAACCGTGCTTTCAGAGGGAGGGGGTTATAGCCAACTCCATCACCAACTTTGTCACTGGCTCTGTGTCCTAACGGCACCACAGAGGGCACCGCCACAACTCGCACCACAACCCTGGTCTCACCGACGACGACAGACACCGGTGACACTGAGCCGCTGCATGCACCGTGACCTGTTGGCACTGCAATCGTCATCGCACCACCTCGCTTCACTTCACCACCCTGGTCTCACCGACTCGGTTGCTGCCTGCTGATTTCGACACCAGTAACCGAACCATGGCTTGGGGCACCGCTCGTAAGTCTCATGACTTGTCGCCCTGTCCCATACTGCAGTCTGGACCGACCGACGCCAGCTCCTCACAACTAGCTCTGTCGCCTGCACCGTGATCTGTCAGCACCACATCCAGCCCCTCCTTCACTCTGCATTTGCAGCCCTGGGCTAACTGATGCTGCTAGACGACTGTCACAGAGCAGCTGCCTGCACCGTGCCTTGAGGGAACGCCACAGTGCACTGCTATGCTTGGCAACACATCCACGACGGTTGTCACGACTGGCTTGCACTGTGTTGACTTCAACAAAAAGGTACTGTTTACGAGTATGCCAAACCCACAACCTACGCGGTTAGACGGAACTGTTGGATTCTGTTGTTTTCAGTACCTCGATATCCCCGGACCGTGCTACCGACTCTAAGTAACTGCATTTTGAAGATATTCTTTCAAAGTGCATATTTTTAAGTACTGTATGTTGGATTTTTATCGTTCTGGTGTTGTTTTGATATTTTTTTTTAACTGGTGCAGGGTCTGTTTGTGGTGTTTTCACCGTGTTACTGTTGGTTATGTGCAAATGATTTACACTCTGCCTCTGAGATAAGCCTGACTGCTCGTTCCAAGCTTCCAAGAGGGTGATCGGGAGTTATTTAATAGTGAATCCCCCTTCTCCTGCCTAGGAAGAAGGGTCTCTACTAGGTCAAAGGAGCAAACCATTGCCAACCAGTGACCCCCATTTCTAACAGGGTCTGATATAGATCTTGGGGGATAGGTACTCCATCACAATGGTGACGGATATCCCATCCCCTGAAATATAGTCCCGATTATATGTGGGCGTTTTTCACTACTAGGACTTGCAAAACTTAAATGTACATCCCCAGTAGGTTTATATTATTGAGACCTAACTGTACCTAGTAAGGACTGGTGTCATTATCACTCGAAGAGGGCTACCATTCGCATTAACAAATAATCCACTTTCGCGTATGTGTATATAGACCACCACGTTGGTGCTAACAATATTTAATTTTATTCCTAATTTTCCCAACAAAACCAGGAAGGGTTGGAAAACAACCAGTCATCTCCCCTTTCTCCATTCAGAATAGCTGCTTACCTATGAGTTGATCTTTGATGAGGGAACTCCTAAAAGAAGATATCCCAGAAAACCCACAAACTTCAGCTTTGTAGATACAAAAAATAGTTACCTCAGAAAAAATGTGCCTCTAGATCACCAAGATTAGGGCTGCTTCTAAATTTGTAAGTGAGCTGTTCTCAAACAAGAATGGGCTGGAAATTGTGAAGGCCAAAATTTGAAAAGTAAAACATTCACAATTGCTGTCAGACAGCACTGCTTGACTATGAAAGGAAAAGTACACTAAAGCCTATGAAAGCATTTTTGTATCTTTCATTGGGCCTTTTCCTAGTTCAGTACCTCTTGTGACCCCAACTGTTCATAGTACTTTTTTTAATCACCAATTCAGATGTGGCTTGTGTGTTTTCGTTTTCAAAACCCATTCTTCAAACAATCCCTGTTCCATTTGTGTTTTTTATGACTCGTTCCCACTAGTGTTAATTGCTTCCCAAATAATCAGATCACTTCCTTATCAAAAGATACGATCTCTCATGAATGCAAAATAGTGATAACCATACCTTGCAAAAGTTCAAAGTAAGCTTTATTGTTCGAATAGTAATAATCATTACAATATATATCAAATGTAGTAGATAAATAAAAAAATACACCATTCTTTTGATAAAGCCTCACTCTGAATCTCATGTCGATCGCCGTATCCAAAATTGGCTGAAAAGTAATATTAAAATGGCTGTGTAACCGCATTAGACTAATTTCGAGACTACTAATTGTATGGAGTAGGTATTGACCGCTGTCCTTGTTACCCCGTGTTTGATTCAAGACTTCTGTAAAGCACAGTTTGGTCCTTTGTATTTCTCAATTTCATTTGACATGGTTAAGCAGTGCATTAAGAATGAGAGGCTAGCGCCCATAGGTATCAGAGGTCCATTTTTAAAACAGATTAACTCTTACCTGAGGAACTGATAATGGGTGTGCCCCCCATCCTTTCTACGCCTCACAGCTGTCCCTCTTTTGTGGTCTTCAGGCTATTACCATGCTGTTCAATGTGTATGTCCAGCTACCAACGGTTGTTATCTGAGCACACAGTTTCTGGACGCATTCCTATGCAATGATCAAATCCATAAAGTGTGAGCCATACCTTTCCCTGCTTGTCTGAATGTCTTTCTGTCTTGCATTGAAGCATGTACCAAAAAGATATCATCTCAAGTTTTGTAAATGCTGAATGAGAATGCTTATAGCCATTACTCATTTTGGACATTGTCTTTCAGGTTTCCACCTTCTACAGTCATCAAACTGGATAGATGGAGTCTTAATGTCTAGTCAGATTAATGAAGCAGTTTTGTCTTGCTTCTGTTAACTATGTCTCCCGAATAACATATACCTGCTGGTTCTGCCTAACTACAAGGACTGCCTGATATTCAACGCATGTGTAATTTCATAATTAGATTAGGGTCATACGTTTTGCCTGGGCATCCCATCATAATCCCTGAGTATAGGAATTACCGCCATCTTTGTGGTGTACCCCTGGATTTTTGCCTGGGCTGTTTCTGCTGACAGTAGAAGTACCACTGCTAACCAGCAGTTAAGTGTCTGTCCACCTCCTTTCAACATGATGATGCACACAATGTATTTAATGTATATATAAATCCCTGGTATATGATATAAAATGTATCCAGGTCCTGTAAATTAAACGGAAGTAGTGAACTGATGCGCCTATTGTACCATCCACTACAATAGCAGTGTAAAACATGGTTTTAGGCCTACGATTGTAGCCTGAGACGGTGGTCGTTCAAATAATGCATTTCAACCTTTAAAGATAAAACGTTTTTACAGGTAAAAACCTCCCTTTTAAATATTAAGTCACCCCTATGTAGGCTCTGTAGCCCACAATGTACGGTGCATATTATTTAAAAGTAGGGCAAATTTAATGTTAACATTTACTTACAGTGACTAGCACCCAAAATCTATTGTAGATTGTGGTAGGCCTACCTGCATATAGAAAATCAAAGTACAGATACAAATCTTATTACTGTATCTTGGGAAGGGGACAATATTTCATAATTTATTAAACATCTAATTTAATAATAATGTCAGATTTTTAATTTTTAACTCCTCAAACACATATTTTAGGCCCCACCTATCTGAACAGTCGCATCTCCTTCCAACAACTGCCCAGCTACCTCCACTCTTACCTGCACACATCCCACATATACATAGAACCAGATCAGGAGGATAGTGCATTTTCTTACATGGCTCTGAAGGAAGTGTCCAAAAGGGTCACTCGGGTCACTCACAACCACCTCTCAGCCTTCCATACAAATGAAGAGTCAATCAGGCAATAGAGAATACAAACCAATAGCAATTTATTCAAAGTACACTCAGAGCGGAGCCCTGTCTGCCCAGTCGGTAGGAGTGCTGCAGAAGGACTGACATCAGCAAACATAACGAAACATTATGTACACTTCGAAACCAATGAAAGCATGCCCATCATGGAATTTTCAAAGCAGATGCAGCTGGACAGTAAATTACAAAGGAGTAAGTTTCGATACTGCGGCTGGGCACACATGATCTGATTTTTAAGGTCATTCTGCCTGTGCCCACCGCTAGACATGTGGGAGAAGGCCTACATCTAACAGAAAGGTATGCACTTATAAGAACAGTGTATTCATTAGTGTAGCAGAACTCAGTTCCAAAGAAACATAACCTAGAGAAGGCCGTTTCTCAGAAACGACAGAGGATTAGTTTCAATTACGATTTAAAATGGCAGCCATAAATAAAATGGTGCAGCGAATGCTAACTTTACATAAACAATGTGTTAGACCTGGCATCTTTGGCGTGGTTTCCCCTGACTTTTTGCCTCTACCTCCTGTATTTTTGACGCTATGCTGGATTTTGTTTTTGCTGGTTTAGATGCTTTGTGCACTTTGCCACTGCTGATCAGTGTCAAAGTGCAAGTGCTCCCTAGGTAAATTGTTATTGTAATTGGTTATCCATGATTGACATATTTGCTTCACCTGTCAGCCCCTAGTAAAGTGTACTGAGTGTACCAGGGCTGGTGATTCAAATGCTACTAGTGGGCCTGCAGCACTGATTGTGCCACCCACATGAGTAGCCCTAAAATGGTGTCACAGGCCTGCCACTGCAGTGCCTGGGTGCAGTTGCTAACTGCCATGCTGACCTGACCAGTGTCCACACTGGCCAGGCCTAACCCTTCCCTCTCTGTACACATTGGACACCCCTATGGAAGGCCCTGGGCAGGGTGCAGTGTATGTGAAAGGTAGAGCATGTATTGGTGTAGGTGACATGCTCTGGTAGTGAATTACAGCCATTTTCGTTTTTCACTATTGAAAGGCTATCTTGCCCATAGGCTATAATAGGGAATGCTGAGTATCATGTTTACCTGCATATCTTCCCATAGGAGCAAGATAGAAAGCTAAAGTCTGGTATCCCTGAATTCAGAATTTAATAACACATCTTTTAGGAAGGATGGTTTTTAAATCCTGTGTGTGAAAACAACACTTTTTAAAAGGTGCGTGTTTTCCTTTCCTGCCCTTTCTGTGTGCCTTGGCCTGTTTGTGAATTGACTGTTTGGTTTGTGAGTGACAGGGACAGGGTTGGCTCCCAGAGGCTGGATGAGTCAGCCCAGGGCTGAATAGGGAAATTCCCCTGTAGATGGGTGGGAGGAGTAGCACCTGGGCCTGAATAGGGCTGTGCCTGCCTTCCACAATGCTGGCTCCGCCCCCTGCTGGGCGGCTGACGACCCTGCCCCTCTCTCTCAAAGGAAAGAAGAAACCAAGTAAACAGAGTGCTCCAGGACTGGCCAGAACTGGTTCTGACTAGGCCAAGGCCCCTCTGCCTGCAGAGGACAAAGGATTTTGGGGTATAAGTATTGGGACCCAGACTACAGAAAATTAGATCATCCTGGAATCAAGAAGGAACCTCTGCCAAGGAGAAAGCCGGAAGACTGAAGAGGAAGGACTGTCCTGCTGTGTGTTTGTGGGCTGACCTGCAGTTGCTTTGCTGCCAAGGAGAGGAGAAGGACTTTGCTGTTGCTGTGTCCCCTTGCTTGAAGAGATCTCCAAGGGCCTGAGAAGAGCTGGCCTCCTGTTAAAGAAGTCCCAGGAACAAAAGGACTTCACCCCCAGCTTCCCCCTGAAATCTGCTGAGTGTGTTCTGCCCTTCCTAGAGTGCTTGATCCAATTGTGGGGCCTCTGGAAGTTGTGCCTGCTGTTGGGAAGCTGACCAAGAAGAAAGAAGCAAAGGATCTACACTTTTTCACGCACAGCCGGCTTAGCGAGAAAATTTCCGTCGCTCCGCTTCTTAGCAGGCAACATTTTATCGCTGCGAACATCGTCGCAGAGCCTGCTGCCGCTGAGCCGGATCATCGCTGGTGAAATCATCGCCCCGCTCGTTAGCGGGCCGAATTTTGTCGCTGCGACCATCGTCGCAGAGCCAGCCCAGATCCCCGCTCCGCTCGTTAGCGGGCAGAATTTTACCGCTGCGAACATCGTCGCAGAGTCTGCCGCCGCTGGGTGAGATCGTCGCAGAACCAGCTAAAATCATCGCACCGCTCGTTAACATGGCAAATTTTATCACTGCGAATATCGTCTCAGAGCCAACCCAGATCATCGCTGGTGAAATTGTCGCCCCGCTCGTTAGCGGGCCGAATTTTGTCGCATCGTGCCTAGCGAGTAAATTTCTACCGGAAAGCTACGCCTTGGAATCCATACAAGTATCGCCTCACTCCCCATACAGACCGGATTCATCGCCCACGCCCACTGCGTGCAGCAGGGTTGTCGCCTCGCCTCCCCAGGGTCTCAGGACTGACGCTGTTGCTTGTTTTTCGACGCCTGAGCGCCGCTAAGAACTTTTATCGCATCACCAGGTACTGTTGGCTAAAATTGACGCTAAGGTGAATGATTTTGTCGCTAAGCTAAGAACTCTTTTTGAAACCATATTCTTGAACTGTGTATGTTGGATTTTTGTCGTTTTGGTCTTGTGTAGTTTATATAAAAGTACTTTATTTATCTACACTGGTGTGGAGTCCATTTGTGGTGTTTTCACTGTGTTACTGTGAGTGTTGGTACAAATACTTTACACATTGCCTTTGATAAGCCTGTCTGCTCGTGCCAAGCTACCAAGGGGGTGAGCAGGGGTTATCTAAAGAGTGTATCCCCCTTACCCTGACTAGAAGTAAGGGTCCCTTTTTGGACAGTGGTACCTACCTCTGTCAACTAGAGACCCCCAGATCAAACACAATGCAAAATGCAAAAGCATATTTTTCTATTCTAACAGCTCCTAACGCATGGAACATCCTTCCACTCCACATCTGATCCTCTGCCTCAGTTCTTGAATTCTGCAAGAAGTTCATGACCTAGCTTTTCTAGTAAACAACCTACCATAGGCAGTGCCGGCACACAGTCCTTCTCAGCTTCAGAATAACCTCACAGGTTTACAAATACACATAACATAATATAACATAAATAAATATTAAGCAATACAAGTAACTTATAGAAGGTTAACTTTTTAATGCCTGAAGTTCCTGGAAGCTAGATTTGCATTTGGTCTTCCACTTCTACCAGCCTGTAAAAAGCTTTGAATAGGTGTGGAATAAAAGCACTGTGCTTCCTAGGAGCAAACAATAGGCTAACCTGATGGGCAAAGATGAGTCCTCTGAACTTGACAGAATATGGAGGAAGGGACTGTAAGAATTATTTCTGACATTATAGTGTAAAATCCTGCTTAAATGTCAAATCCCGCTTGATAGGTCTGTTGGATTTATGTATAACACTGGGGGTGCATCTGAAACGAAGGGAAAAAGGATGTCAAGGTAATCCTTATGTATTTACACATGGTTGTTAAAGGACCTGCTTTCACCACCATCCGTGTGTTTTTACATAAAACACTGAGGGTTTACTTTGAGTGAAGTGAAACAGGATGCCAAAACTATTCATGTGCATGCACTGTCTGGTTGGTGGAAAACCTTTCTTTGTTCTACCAAACTTCGGTCTTTGAGTTTATTGGAGATACAGTGACTGTCCCAAATTAGATTTTAGTATTAGAAGTGGGCAGATACTAGGTTTATTACAGTACACTCCCCTCTAATACCCTCAAAGCCTACGTTTAGTATTGCCAAAGACTTCAACCATCTTGAAAGCGCACAAAATGGGTAGGGTTGGCCTTGGGAACATTTAATTCATTGATTACGGCATTCCAGGAGTCATTACCACCCACTAGCTCCTGCCAGCCAGAAATGTGGAATCTCTATGCACCCAGTTCAGGAAACACCTGAACCCGAGAAAGATCAGGAGAGGATTGAGTCTGCTGTCTAGAACCAAGAATCGCCCCGAAGTCCTGAACTTGCTCTCTCTTGTACCCAGGACAAAGAAATGGGCTCCAAGGGTCATAAGGTCAACCTCCTGTTAAAGCTACAGGGACACAACAAGCTTAAAGAGGCCTTTGACTGCAACTGTCCAGCTGACTAGTGTCAACTAGATCAGGACTGGATCCGACTTTTTGGCCTCTGCCTGACACCCTGTGATTCTCTAAGTGTCATCTTTGTTGTTGATTGAGACTTAAAGGACTAAAGTCAGAAGGTAAACTATTTGACCAAGATGAACCTGGTTGGTGTGTTCAACCACGGTCCAGTGCAGTCAGCATCAAATTGCACTTAGTTCCTGGACCACACAATTAAGGGCAATCATTGTCACATTATGATTGTTGGAGCTACTACTACTTCAAACATTAAGACTTGATATATCCAGATCCCCTTATTTGATGTTTGGCATTGTACTGTTATTTTGTTTATTGAATTGTACTGTATTAAAAAACAAATCGCATTCTTTTTAACCTTAATACTGTTTTGGTACTGCATAAATGCTTACCACATTGCCCTAAGTTAGGCCTAACTGTTCTGTGTCACAGCTACCAGGGGGTTGAGCTCAGGTAATTTGGCAACTTTAATGGGCTCACCCTGAGAAGAGTTGTGATTATTCTTTAAGGTATGGAGTTACCCAATCCAAAAAACAAACCAATTTGTTACATTGGGTCTACATTAGTGTATTCAAAACTTAGTATTCAGACTTGTCTGAATTTTTGGGAAATTTGAACATGTCATCTATGCCTGCTTGAGGCTAGGTAGCTATCCCTTGCCACAGCGCATTCTGGTTAATGCTCTCTGTCTTTCCCTGTTTGCGCCAAAGCGCACCTTAAAACAAGTGTGACCGGCACAAACAGGGAAAGAGGGCCTATTATAGTGACTATTAAGTCATGCTGGCCCAGGGGCAGCAAATTCAAGGGATATGTGGGGCTGCAACTCGGAGCTTCACTATTCAGGCGGCATTTCAAGAGGGGAGAAAGATCCCCTTGCAGGCGGGTGTAGTGAGTGACTCCACCCGCCTGCAAAGGGATGGACAGGGGCTCCATGGGGTCCCCTTTCTCCCCTCCAGAGGCCTGCCTTTAAAGGGTGCACTAAAAGTGCACCACCTTTTGGCATATTTGCCTCTGCGCCTGCATCCATTAAATGGTACAGGCACAGAGGCAGTGGAAGAGGTGTGGTGCAGAGGCCAGGATGCCTGACTCCGGACCATGATGTTCGATTCCCGGTGCGGGAGGCAGGTTAGCCCAGCACCATGTGACTCTGGGCAATAGCTAGCTTAATCTTCCTGACAGCCCCCAGCGCCGGGACACCTCTCCGGAGGTAGCTGTGCGCTTTACAAATGCTGGTATTTCAAATGTTGGTATTCCCACATTTGCATGGGGCCACAAATCCAGGAAAACAAGGGAATGCACTCTAAAGATAGCACTGGTGCTACACGTGCACAAGCATCTGCGACCCCTTCTCTTGTACCTAAGTGCCCTTGGTGCACTCTCCGTAACATGGCACCAGGTGCTGTCAAAAGGATCCAGCCCTCAAGATGATTCCCAATGATTCCAACACTCGTACAGGCTGCCCTACAGACTACATTTAGCTCTGCCCAATTCCTTTAATCATCTAAGTTGAGGAAAATCTAAGGGCCTGATTCTGTCAATCAATCAATCAATATTAGGTTTATTTGGCTATCGTAAAAACCATAAAATCATCACATTATGTAAAAAATACATAAACACCTACTAAAATTAAAAGCGCAAATCAATAAGACATAACGGCTAAGCCAATTAAAATGTGCAAAAATGCTTTCCGTACTCCACAGATTTCCTTGATCTCAAAACAGTTTTTAAAAATCTAGCAACATTAAAGATAATATCTTCGCTGAGCTGTAAAAACAGGAGGGTGGGTTAAGCTTGATTAAATTAATGCACCTTTCAAAGGGGGACAATATATGCTTTCCTAGGGATATCTAAATATCTGGAGCACAAAACAAAGTGCATGGTGTCCTGCAGGGACACCTAGCAGCAGCCGGAGGGTGCCAATAAATGTACGTCCTACCTGCCCCGAGGGAACGCTAGCAGCTGGGGCAGCAATCTTAACCAAAACCTGGTCAGCAGATACCAATTGTAGTTAGAGGTTACAATTGCAATGTAAGGCACAATGTGGTTTTCAGTAGCACAGATCCCCGCCCGACACCATCTGCAGAGCCATATGCTTTCTATCTACTGATCTGTGTTTCAAAAAGGTTTCCCCTGGCCAAGGAACAATCTGCCTTGACAAACCCCCCCACCATGTTGATGAACTACTTGCCCCTTCCCTGGCTCTGTAGTGTTACCTTGATGTATCTGAGTCAGGGGATATGGTGTGCATGATCATGGGAGAGCCATTCGACCAGGACCATCGTATTTAATTAGGCACCTTTAGTCCAAATGTCAGCCCAGCATGAAAGGGGAGGAAGGGCTATGGTATCGGTTTGATAATTAATCCCTAGATCTTCATGGACTATATAGGAGGAGATACACTGGGGAACACATAGACGAGATCTTAAAAATGTATTTCCAACCACCTGCAGTGAATCATGCTTAAAATAATCCTAGATGTAGCTCCCAACTTGCATTGGCGCTCTCATTGGCTTCCTACCCAATCACTTGCTCCAAAACTCTGCTAGATTTCTGGTTTTCTTCAATTCTTTGAAGTCTTCATAAAGCAAGAACTTTTTTTTAGGCCTTTATCTTTATCCTACTGAGTAGGTGACAGCTTCTCAAGGGCACTTACCTAACACATTTCCTTTGCGGGGTGACACTGCAGCGTCAGGAAGCGCCCTTTACCTCGGGCAGTGTCCTGCTAGAATAATCTGCAACCAGAAGAGGAAATATGCTGCCTAAGGAGGAAGGTGATGTAATAGGGCATAGGGTATTGTGTAAAACCATCATTAGATCTGGAACCCTTGACTATCTCTCTTGCACTAAGAAGGGGACACTTTTTCTTCATCACCCCAGATGAGGACACCCCATCCTGTTTTGGAGCTCCATGTTGTGTCGGTGGGGATCTCCCTGACGAAATTGCAGCCTCTAATACATTGGATGCACTTTTGCCAAACTTGAATGCTGGGTGGTACTCCATGTTGTTACAGCCCCCTTGGCATTCTTGTTTTTCATATTCAGGGGTTCGTTTCAGAAATACAAAAAAGGCAACGCCCTCCAAATGCTGGATATTTTTCCTTGCAAGTAGTGGCATTGTCAATGCATGGCATGGCAGACACTGATATGATGCATTTTTGATAAATGCTGAATAGTATGAGTTAAACTGTATGCAAGTTACCTGATTACCATGAGTTTTCCTTTCAATAGCTTACAGTAACCTTCCTATTTTCAATTCAGAGTTTTATATGATGCACCATATTTCAGACGCAAGGCTGAACCAGACCACATCCTCCGAGTTCTTTTTGCTTGGCTTCTCCGATTACCCAGCGTTGCAGTCAACATTTTTCATCTTATTTTTTCTGATCTACTTGATGGCCCTGGTGGGTAACCTGTTGATTATGACCATCATAGGGGCAGATGCTCATCTACATACACCAATGTACTTTTTCCTGGTGAATCTTGCCATCTTGGACATCTGCTGTGCCTCATCCATCATCCCCAAGATGCTGGAGCTCCTGTTATCAAAGACAAAGTCTATCTCCTACTCAAGCTGCATTGTACAACTTTTTCTTTTGTCATGCTTTCTGAGTACGGAGCTCCTCATGCTGGCATTCATGGCTTTTGATAGGTATGTGGCCATTTGCATCCCACTGCACTATACCAGGATTATGAGTGTAAGGTTCTGCATCACTACTGTGGGCACAATGTGGTTTACTGGCTTGGTGTGCGCCATTACTCTCACCACCATGATCACTAGGCTGTCTTTCTGTGGAAGGATTACAATAGACCACTTCTTCTGTGAAATCCCACCAATCCTGAAGGTTTCTTCCTCTGATACCCGCATTAGTGAAGTTGTTATATTTGTCTTCGATGTAATTTTTGGCATGTTCTGCTTCCTTCTTATTGTCCTTTCCTACACTCATATCCTAATATCAATTTCCAGGATTCGTTCAGCCGCTAACAAAAGAAAAGCCTTCTCCACATGCAGCTCCCACCTCATGGTGGTCACCCTATTGTATGGAGGCATTATCTACAACCATGTAGGTCCAGCACTCAACATCACTGGTGGCAAAGACAAGGTGTTGTCTGTGTTATATGCTGTTGTTTCACCGTTGATGAACCCAATCATCTACAGTTTGAGGAACCAGGAAGTGAAAGCTGCCCTTATCAGGATTTTGTCCAGTAAAGTATGTAGGAGGTAACAAACCATTGAACATGGCTTGTTTTCAGAGTATTTTAAAGACTTTGTACTTGCAGTTGTTAAATCACAATTTTAATCTTCTAATGTCTATTCAAAAGCAAATGGTGATGTATTGTGAACTCTGTTGATAATAATGAAGGCCATATGTTATAATGCGCTTAAGAGTATGTGGTTTAACCGCATCCACAAACAGCTACAGAGAATGGACTCTGAGAGCTGCAAAGGGGCGCTGCTCAGGCAGAGGCACCTTCTCACATGGAAACCAAGCACCCTGCCCTCAGGATTGTTAGGGCCTGCCTTAGGGGCGACTGATAGGTTTATACGTGTGTGTAAGGTGAGATATAGGGAACCTATACCTCAATGAGGAGTGCTAACACTACCTCACCCAGAATGCAGTAGCAGGCCTGTGGTGTCAGATTTAGTCTGCTTCCCAGGGGTGGCATAATACATGCTTCAGCCCCTGGTAGGCCTGTGAAGTACCTATGCTCTTGGTACCTATGGTACCATATACTAGGGGCTCATAAGGTACCACAGTATCCAATTACTAGTGCATCTAATATGCACTCCAAGTTGTTTAGAGAGAACAGAAGCTGGTGCCCTGATTAGCATGGACCCAGCCAGACTATAGCCAGAAACCAGTGTAAACATCAGAAAAAAATTGGGGGCAAAATAAGAGCAGATCCTACACTCCTACAACACTATCTTCTCATGTTTTTTTGTTTTTACACTTCAAATTCCTACTTGTGTTATGCCTCTTTGAATTATGACCTCTGACTTGTGACTCAGACTTCAAGCACTTTTGTTTATTTTATATGATTGCATGATATTATACTGCTAAAGATATGTTTTATTATTAATATTTTTTCTTCAGTGTAGTGTACATATGATTCACGTATACACTACCAATGCATGCTATTTTTATTCTCTAATATCTAGTATTGTCTCCCTTTTACTAAGACATTAGTTCCTAATACCAGTAAGACCTATGAGAGAGTACATTTTGACCTAGAATTTGCGCACTACTGTTCTCACATATTTTCATGATCACCACAGGTCGTTTCCCTCTTCTCTTAGAACTGATACAAAATACCCACCACCATCCACTGTCAGAAAGGACTGAGCCTTCTTCCAAAGAGCTGCATCTCCAAGCACATGTGCCACCTTCCAAGAGACAGCCCAGACAATCTGTGGGCTGTGCAGGCCTCGGCCATTCCCAGTCCTGGATTAAACCTGCAGCTAATGTAATAACCTTCTCATTATGCCAGATTATTATCTACTAGCCTTTAGGAGCTACTGCATGTATGATATATATAGGAACATAGACATAGTTGTGTTTTTTCATAATCTTTACTTGCCTTATGTTAGATGTTGCCAACATGTTGGAGATTCTTGCCACTGTTTAGCCACACATGTATGTTCTAGGTCGCTTCAAAATAAAGGCCTACATTACGCAAATTGATATGTCCAACGAGTGTATTTTAATGGCCTGTGACAATTGTCCACATATGACGTCGAGCCAGGAGTGGCCCGTGCAGTTAAGAGCGCTGGGGCAGGGTGAGGGGAGGGGTTCGACAGGCAAGGACGAGGGGAAATGATTTATTTATTTAATTTCCCCTCGTCATCGTCTATCGAACCCACTCTAATGTGTTTTTGTGGGTTCCTCTGGGTTTTGCAGCCGTCTTCATAACTCCATATGCAAATGACCACCAATACCAACCTAAATCCATTCTACCAGTCATGACCCCTATCACATCCAGTCTGGCAAGTCACCAACTGCAAAGCATTTAGCACAGGGCTTTCCAACCTGGAGTGCGCGATGGCATTCCAGGGGGTGCGACAAAGAGGGAAAGTATGTTTTTATTTGCATCTTCAAATGTGATATTACTTTTGGAGGGGGTGCGAACAATAATCAAACATTTCCTGCGGGATATAGAAAAGTTAGGGAACCCCTGATGGAGCAGGAGACAGTACACACCTTGCTTACCTAGTCCATCTGGTACCTTCATTTCCAAACCCAATCGAAGGAATTGCTCTTGAAGGATTAACCAGTTACGACATGGAAGCATGGTGACGTCTTTGAGTGTCGCTAATCTTCCCGCTCAGCAGCGTTTCTGCCTAAGAGCCCCACATCAACGCCACATCAGCGCTGTTAGTAAGATCTCCTTGTCTTTACTATTGGAGGCAGGTTTGTAGGCACTGCTTGCGTGCTTCAGGTACATCCCCTTGAGTGTTTGCTGCTCCAATAACATGTTCCTCCCATTACACTGTAACAACTGTACCCAGAATAGAACCTCTCCTTACGACCTGCTATAGAACTGAACCCGCTTAACTTCTCCAGGTGTGGAATTGCTAGTCATGAGAGTGCTCACATTCCTTCTCTGATGCTATCCAGTGAATAACAGTTTCCACCGAGGAACAGCTGAAACCATTGGAGAAACAACTGACCTCTGCCTTGGTAGTAACCCTACTGAGCAACAAACCAAAGACCACCAGCCATTATTATCATGCCAATGACAGCAACTTATGTCTTTGAGCGGGCAGTTCTGTAATCATTTTTTCTTGGACGCGAGGGGCTGTGCTCATTATTATTCTCGTGGTAGTGCACATGCTTTCGTAAACCAATACAATCCATGATCTTTGCCCCATAGTTTCAAAGGGGCATATCAACAAGCAGGCGAAAAAAACTATCGCCGCTTTTGTGGCCGTTTTCGGCCGAAAAGCGGCGATAATTTTATCGCCTAATCAGCAAGGTCACGCTAACGCGTAAAACCTTGCTTTAGCGTCAGGATTCCTAACGCCCAGCTTTGCATCTCTAATGAGATGCAAAGTGGGCGTTCCTGACCTGGCATGACAGGAGAAATATCGCTAAGCGACATTTCTCCTATCAGCAAGCCTAATGCTGTGAAGCATAGCGTCAGGAAAAGTAGCGATAACCCCGGTTATCGCTACTTTCCTTACGCCTGCTTCAGGACTGACTTAGCCATGATATTCTATGGAGGGTGGATATCATGGCTAAGGTTGTGAGTCTCTATCAACTAGCCAGCGATAATCTCACGTTAGCCAGTTAGCGCTAGGATTTTTATCGCTGATGAGATAAGCGTTGCTAATAGCACGCTATCTCAGCTATAAAAATCGGCGCTAGCCGGCGATAATTATCCGAGCGCTAAGTGCGCTCAGTGATAATTATCGCCGGTTGTTGTTGATATGCCCCTTACTTCTTTCCTGAGACAAACAAATATTCACAAATAAGGCGAACATGGGCCTGTCAATACAACTGCTGAGTGCATCTCAATCTCAACGATGCACCTAGACTCTTCCTTCTTATATTTTAATAAGTGAGCAGGACTTCATTGTCCCTGTTTTTCTATAAAAGAGAATGTATACTCTCAGTTAAAAAATTATCCTTATACATTTTTACAATTTGTTTTTGTGTCCAGCATGTTTCCTAGAAGAGGGTTGTCAAAGAATGGCTGTGTGCACACCAATCGAGTTAATAAAAGAACAATTATCTGTGAATCACAGATTTGGTCAGGCAGAGGGTTCCCCAACAAACCATATAGAAGAAAAGCAAAAGGCAAAGCCCAAATATACAGGGGATTATTTACAAGCCCCTGTGAGCCGTCGAAACGTCACTTTTAGTGACGGTCCAATGGTGCACACCGCAGAGCCATATCTACAAGGCCACGTGAAGCCACCCTGCGTTGCCTCACCCAGCGATAGGGAGGCGTCCCATGGTCGTTACGGTGGGAGTTTGTACGTAATAGCCATGGCTCTTGATACATTCCCAGATTTACGAGATCTTTTAAACCTGGGAAAGCATCAAAAGCCTACTCCCCCCTAGGGGCGTCGTAGGGGAATTGCAACGAGGAGAAATAACATAATTTTTTCTAGTTTTTTCCTCTTTCTGTGCACATTCTGCAGCACACAAAGAAAGAGGAAATCGCCTCCATCACACAAAAACAATCACCCCTTAAATGCAGAAACCTTTGCACCATGGCGTAAGGGTGCCTCTGTTGGAGCATTGCAGCCATTTGTGTACCATCCCTGTGGGAATGAATAGGAATGTGCTGTGTCTCATTCCTGCCCTTTTCTTCTTATGCGAGGCAGAGCAGAACGATTCCTTGTGGTGCTCCCATGCATCAAAACCTCGTAAATGAGGCCCATAATGCTGAGAAACATAAGGCGTTCAAAGGTGTCTATGTCCAAGAGCATGAGAATAGAATAAAAATATATTTTGTTGTAACATGAAGGTATACATTTTTGGCAAAGCTAGCGAATCAACACTTTCCTTTTCTTTTATGTATGATTACATGAATAAGAAAACATGGAAACAGCAGTTATAGGTATGTAGGGGACATGCTCTGGAGAATTAGGTTGAAGGGATGTCACATTGTTAAACAACAATTCAAGCATCTTGGTAGGTGAGACTGCTACCTTGAAGTAAGAATTAATCTTCTCAATGGAAGATATTTGAGGATGAAGACAACATGTTTCAGTTACCAGCCAGGTGACAGAGCTAGCCCTATGGTAAAGTATAGGGTAAAGTAAAACAGTTTATTAAATTTGTCTTTTATCATGTTTAATACGATTTTTTACTTTTCCCTATACTTTACCATAAGGATATCTACGCCTTGTGGACAGAGATCTCCCTATTCTAAAATGTAAGGGTAAGTAAAAAGTTTCCAAAATTAAAATTAGTAAAACTATTGTTATGATAAATGTTAATCCAAATTAAAGTTGTATAATTATTTTGAATATATAACATTGAAAAACTAAAATTATACAGAGGAATTAACTTAATGGTAATTTTAAATTTCCTTATTGCGAATATATTAAAATTAATTACAATTATTTTTCTGATATTTAAAAAATCTAATGGGTTCTAAAAAAATGACATGTACTTATTATACATTACAATTATTAAATGTGAAATATAAAATTGTTAAAAATAATATCATATTTTAATACAAAAAATGAATGCAACATTGAATTTAAATTAACAATGTATCACAATATTGTAATATAAAATAATAAATATGATTTAGCTATAGATTTTTTAACATTAAATTAATTAATATTTTTAAATAGATTTAAAAAAATCATTTAATGTAACAGCCTACAGGGTTTTATTTTAAGTCCTTGCCTCCATTAGTTTCTATAGAAGGGTGTTGCAGTACCAGTGGGTGGCCATGTGTGGCTCTGGACTAATTTATGGATGTGGTAACTTTATAAATGCAGTTTGTGAATAGCAATAGACTTACTAGTTTGTGAATTGGTGTCTCTCCCTCCTTAAACGCTTTTCTAACCCTTCCTAAACTCCTTCCTATTTTTCCCTAAACCCCTCCTTACTCGTCCCTAAACTTCTCCCATTTCATCTAAAATATGTCTGCCTTCTTTTCCAGCCAATCCCCTGTTCCCTCCCACATGTACTAAGGGGCACATTACGATGTTGGTTAGAAAGGCTCCGAACGGCATTCGGTTTGTAAGAATCTGATTCGGAACCCTTGTTTCCGATCTGCTTGTACACATTTCCAACGGACTGATTACAATGATGGAAAACTGTACAGACTGTCCGACTCAGTTCCGACTCGTGTCTGAATGGCATTCGGAGACACTGAGTCGGTCGGAGCCAACTCGTACATCTTTTGTGCTGTGTTTCCGACCGAGCGATTAAAATGTCTGATTCGGACAGCCTTTCCGAATTGGTCTTTTTGACACGGATCAGCTGTCAGAATCCGACTTTGGGAGCCCATAGCAGGCCACTCTACACCCTGAGGCCTCCAGTTGGGGCCTGTGGTTGGAACACAGGCTCTCATTGAAGTCAATGGGAGTCCGACCAGAAGTTATTCGGAAGCATCGTGATTGGTTGGTCGGACTTCCCGAACCTGAGTCGGTCAGACACCACTCCGAAACCGAGTAAGTCGGAATGTTTTCCAACTGTTCCTAAGTAGGAAACTTACATGCGTGAGGTGCTCCCAATAGAAAAAACAGGAGATTTACTGTTGGCCTCGGCAGAGTTCCAGAGTCGCGCTATGCAGAACTCTTCAAAGTCACAAAAAACTCCACCACGCTAAGAGGAACTACGCTAGTGGGCTGAGTTTGCAGGCGCACCCATTTGCGTTGTGGTGAGAACACGGAATGCGTCCTCACATTGCAAATCACGCAGGAACATCACCATGTGGTACTCAAATGAATTCTTGCGTTCTAAAGTTTTGGCGAACAACACTACATGTTCCGCATGGGTGCGACCATCTTATTTTTCTTCTCAGTGTATGGTACTGAGCATAAAATTGAATCTCTCTTTTCTCTGTATAATCCTCCCCCGTTAAAACTAATCTACTCCTCATTTTTATTTTAGTTTTTATATTAGCTTGTGTTTTTGTGTATTTTACGATTTTGGGATTTTTTTTCCAGGTTTTAGGGGATTTTTGGTTTATTTCCCCTTACTTCCTTATCTTTCTTCTTTCCTTTCCTTTTCCTTTCCTTTTTCTAAAACCACCCAGCACCATGGCAGAGGCAGGATGGCTACGTTTTGGAGGGTGCCACCACCGCCCAGGTGTGCAGCCCGGGGCGATCTTTGGTGAGGAGGGTGTGGCAGCACTGGTTTTTGTGTGCAGCGTCACCTCCCCTACATGCTGGAAGCAATAGCCAGGCTCTGTAGCTTATACCCCCTGTGGGAGCGTCGGCTGCCCTGGTGGAGGGTGCACGAGTGCTTGCAAAGCACCAGCAAGGTTCGGCCTACCGCCCAGCAGCTGATACACCACTGTTCCGGCATCTTGGTCTGGGAACAGGACCTGCTCGACCTGATAGGTGTCGAGATTCAGGGGCTTGTTGAGTATATATCAAAATACTTTATTCAAATGAAGAGAGCCATGAAAGTTTACATAACATCATATACTTTTCCATGATACAAAATAGATAAACAGTAAAACAGTTATAATATGTATTCATAGAAGGCTTTTGAGAACACGGGCTAATATTTGCTACGAGTTTTAAACGCTGTAAAAATGCAATTTAAGACTCCATATATAATATCTGTACTCCCTAAAGAAAGCAAGTAAGTCATCATCAATTTATGGGCTCTAATCCCCAATGCTAGTAATTTTTGGGTGAAGAAAGTGCCACCTCTGGGGGTGTAAAAAGTGCAAAATAAAATAAAGTACTTAGCGCTTTGGAATGTAGAACCATCACAGGGACAAGCAGGTAATGAGGGAAATCACTTACCCCGAGTTGGAAAAGCAGCCAAAAAGTGTATATGTTTTAATCGAAACCTGGTCAACAAAAAGTTTTGCCTATCACTGAGGTTTAACTGCATATAGAATGCCCACTGTATTTGGGTCTATCGAGAAAACTCCACTGTCCAGCAAAATTAAATGCTGGACTTGGATGCTCAAAAATTGACAAAACAATGTTTTAATTGTGGCAGTTGAAACATTTCTTAAGGTGTCAGGGTTCATAAAGCTTTCCAAAGTGCCCATCCGGGCAAAACTTGTTTTTATGATTCTAAACTAGGGTATATCTAAACAGTCGTCCAGATTCATTCAGTCTGTTAATATTGTTCTACAAAAATGTGCTACAGGGTTATTCCAAATCATTGAAAAAGCTCAATCTAACTTCCTCATGACAAAATGAAACAGTGGTAGACTGGGGCACTGCAAGCAGTCTCCTTACAAATGTATTTTCTACTACTTGAAGCGAGTTACAATTTACATATCCCCAGACCTACATGATACTACTGAGAGGCATTTACTCTAAAAAACTCTGACAATTTTTTTAATTGGCTTATCGCAAGTCTCTTGGAAAATCTAAAGATGGCATCAATCGACTTTTGGAATTGCATAACTCTGACATTTAATAAAAACTTCCAGTAAAAATCCACATCAAATGGAACTCCCAGATAGGTAAAATTAGGGACTTTCCCTGTTTCTTTACCTCTGAGTGAAAATGTCCTTGTCCTAGCATTGTTTGGCTCACATATAATTATATATGATTTGGAGCAATTGGTCTTGAACCCTAAATTATCCATAAAAAAATTAAAAGCATCAAGCAAAATGTGTAGGCCATTAGCTGTCCTTGCTTTGAGGACATCATCGTCTGCATATAGTAGCAAAGGAATTCAACATGAGTTGGCCCTCGGGGAGGCTTTTCTGACCCTACATAAATGTGCCAGAGCACACTCCTGCCTGACCCCCATGTCAGAAGGAAATTCTTATGTTAGGTACCCCTCCCTGTTATACGGCACTCTACCTGATGTACATTCATGGAGCCTAGGGTGATAATTGGTCCATCAATCCCTAACTGGGCCAATACAGACCATAGTTTGGGATGGTCCACTGTGTCAAAGGCACACGTTGAGTTCATAAAAGCTAGGTGCCCTCAGACCTTTTGAGCCTTTGTATTTTTAGGGACGATTAGGGCAAGGTTGAAACCCAAATTGACAGACTGAGATCGCCTGAGTCTCAGACGCCTAGAGTTCTGATTTGGCCAAAATGACCCTACCCAAGATTTTAATTGTACCATCCAGCAAAGAAATAGGGTGTTAACCCTGAGGTTGTCTCTTGTCGCCCTTTTTTGAAAATCCAAACTACAATGGCTTCCTGCCATGCCTTGACTAGGGGTCCCCCTATACCAGCTTTTAGTATGTTGGTTATCAACGGGGCCTAAAAATGTGGTATATATTTATACAAATCTAATGGGATTCTGTCAGGACCCGGAGCTTTCTCTGGCCGACTATTATCTATTGCTAATGTTACATCAGCTACCTCGACTGAATTACTCAGGGCCTGAGATGCTCTTATGTCAAAGGGAGCTTTTGGGTCCAAAACCATAATGACAGTCTGTGGGTTGCGGGAAGCATTATTTGTTGGGTTTGTGTTCTATAATGCTAACTATTATTTTCAGAGTAGCATGCTGCTGACACTCAGAGGTAAGTCACTTTAGTTTAGTCTGCTATATTATTGTTTGATCCAGTTTCTAGTGTTTGCTAGGCAAGTGCTTAGTGCTACCTGAGTGCTACATAATTGCACCCATCATTGGCACTCGCTTTGACTGATTAGTTAAGAAGCCATTGCAGACGGTTCTCCTGTTACTATAGTGAATCAGTGATATCAGTGAGTAGTGCGTTTTCCCTGTGCCTCTGTTTATGTAGCTAATACAGTTTTATAAAGCACAAACTTGAACCTAATCATCATTACCAAGACTCAAACTCGGTTCCCCAGATAAGAGATCGACCACCCTAGCCATTAGGCTACATTCTCTCCCTCTCAGTGCCAATAATTTATTTCACTGCAATGTGTAGTATGCATCTATGCATTGCAAAAAAGAGAGACTGAGTTTGTCTATCAAGGGGGTTGAGAAATGGAAATAGAATCAAAGATCATTCATTGCAATGCATTAGTTCCAAATGCAGTTTTTGTTAAGGAAATTTGGACTAGTTATTTCAGGATTGGTGTGGGCAACTCAATGATAGCCAATAGACTTGAGCAAAAACTAGAATTACTATAGGTACAATGTAACTACATTTGCTGGTCTTAAAAAAATAGTGGCGATTATTAACTGAATCACTAATCCATTGTTTTTAATCTTCTTCATTTCTTACATCCGCATCCAAGGGCCAGAAGACAGGTCGGGAGTAGCTGGTCAGCCAACGCCGATGATCAGCGCCACTGCTGTGGGCTCTGCTGATACCAGTAAGTCCTATTTTATATTAATATTTTGTCCCTAATGTTGGGTTTTATAATGGTTGTGGATTCAGGGCAGAATCTTGGGGTACTGAAATGTTGGTGCAGTCTATAATGAACATTGCAAGCCCAAGTAAGCAAGGATTATAAATGAAATTCACCATGTATGTTTGTTGAGAACGCTTTCTTTTTCCTGCTCAAGCTCTAACACAGTTAAGTTAATGGGAGAGTGGCCATGGTCATCATGGACCACCCCCGCCCCAATGTAGTGTGA
The DNA here is from genome assembly GCF_964204655.1 of Triturus cristatus. Classification (NCBI taxonomy): domain Eukaryota; kingdom Metazoa; phylum Chordata; class Amphibia; order Caudata; family Salamandridae; genus Triturus; species Triturus cristatus. The sequence continues at coordinate 213,939,907 of NC_140585.1, read as the reverse complement.
TGCTGTCTCATTCATTTATAGTTACAGTATACCAGCAGTTTCCCATGACAGTGCGGCATGGCTGGAAAAAAAGTTTGAGGTCAGAAACTAAAAAGGGATGGATGGGTGAAAGGATGGTTAAAAAAAAGGGTGGATAATTGAATGGATGGGTAATGGATTGGGAATTTTGGTGAAACACTGGATGTGAGAAAGTAAATCTTAATCATTGTGGCTATGGGTAAATTATAAGAATGAAAAGATGAATGAATATTTGGATTGTTTGGGTGATTAAGCAAGGCAGCTCTTCTCATGAGGAGCATGTTGCTCACCTACTTTGCTTACTTTGTTTATGTAGGGTTTCCAGAGCTATAGTTCACAGTGGGGGGTATTTTCTATTGTTCTACTCCCTTGACTCGCTGTATATGTTAAGTTAGCCAGATGTATACCACCCATTATTCGTCACCCCTACTCCCCGCTAATGGCATTTTTTTGCCACTTATGACCGAAGTGTAGTATGGGTCAATTTGTGACTGCAGTGTTGTCTGTGCAATGTGCATCTGCTCTGCTTCCGTTAATGCATCATTTACTGTTTTCAATGCATTGCAAACCAAACACACAAAGAGTCTTGTTTCCCTTCGCCCCCTCACTAACCTCTTTTAATTTCTACCCCATTTGTTTTCTAAGTTCTTCTGTCCCAGCCTACCAAATTGGAAACACCATTCATGGCATGTGCTGCATTTAATTTTATAACCATGTAAAGCGAATCCAGAAAATATTTCATGGTTTTCCATGTCAGAATTGTTTTACAGCTGTTCTGATTTTTCCTTTTCGACTTGTACAGTGACTAAATATGCCAAAGATGCCAACTCGATGATCTTTGTAGTGGCCCCTCTATTCTATATCAAAAAGCACTACCCTACCTCTTTAATCCCTCTACCCTACCCTCTGCAGTATTGTAAATCAAGTTTCTATTCCTTGCTTACTGTCCAGCAAATGAATTTGTTGGAAATATGTAGTGGTGGGCGAGGCCACACAGTAAAGTGGGAGTAAGTGTATGATTTGATGTCAAGTTTGTTGTATGGGATACACAGTGAAGAATGAGCAAAATAAAATATATCTAGCCCGTTCCTTTCCCTAAGTGCAGTCCATCAGATTAATTTTCCCCAACGTCTACTTACGGCACACAGGATAATATTATTAGTGGCATTTCAGACGCGAGGTGTGTGATGTATTATCTTCTTTATTATTTATCTACCTCTTTGAAGTCAGGGTAAAAATAGAAATTCATTAAGAGAAGAGCAAGGAGATTGGAATTAAAAATAGATAATTGTCAAATTCAGCTGCCCAGGTTGCAGACAGTACCAAACTACCCAACATGCTGGCTAGCAATGAGCATGGTCTAATTATTTCAGCACAACACAGAACTTGTACTCCATCGTGCATAATGTCATACTCATTAATGAGATGTAATTTAGTTTTCAACTCAAAGTGTCTGTTTATAGTTACATGAAAAGCCTTCAGAAGAAAAAAATAATTAAATCACTGTTTTATTAATCAGGTGTTGTTCTGCCTATTAATACTTTTTTTGCCACACAGTCAGTGTTTTTTATGCAAGGCATGTGTGGGGAAAGTATAACATTGGCCTTGTGACTCTTCTAATCAGTCAGTCTAATCATAATCACAATAAAATTCCAATCACGTTAGGGAACCAGCTATGTATTGCTACTCTGCCAAGTAATTTAAAACAATTGTTTGCAAAGAGCATTATTTACAATTTGTCTTTTTTTTTCTCAATATAGCTGCTCCTTCTGATCCAACCAGACCACCCAACAGGCACAAGACAATGGCCCATTTGCAGTGGCAGAGGCTGGAGCATATCCAGCAAGTGTACCAGCAGCTGGTGGCCCTGGAACAGGAGGAGGAGCCGGGATCCAGCGCATCCGGTACCCCTCTGCCTCCAGCCTCCCAGCCATCCCATCACTGGCACTGCTGTCAGCTTCCATCAACTAAGAGCTGGCTCACCACAATAGCAAACACAGGGACATGATGGACGGAGCACTTAAACTTTTCAGACACTCACACCCAGACACAGCTATATGCAAATCAGTCTTGACCCTGTGCCTCTTGGGAACAGTCCAGTCCGAACTGCCAAGACATGTCTTCCCTGGACCGGAAACAAGCATCCAGGGACCGGTTTCAGAAGTGAACTACAGAAAGATGGAGTAAACCCAGATCTGTGACTGGGGGTGAGTGTCTGAAAAGTTCAGTACTCCATCCATCATCTCCTTGTGTTTGCTTTGTTCGCCCAAAGTTGGCAGGGCATGCCCAGACGTGGGTCCCTTGTTCTCTTTGCCACTGGGTCCAAGCTAGCCTGGCTTATGAGGGGTGTTACCCTGCAACTGGTCCAGGATGCTTGCTTCTGGTCCAGGTAAGACATGGCCTGGCAGTTCGGGCTGGACCATTCCCATGAGGCACAAGGTCAAGACTGATTTGCATATAGCTGTGTCTGAACTGACATGGTGGCGAAGTGAGCTAAAGAATGATGATGGATTCAACCCAGATCTGTGACTGGGGGTGAGTGTCTGAAAAGTTTCAGTGCTCTGTCCTTCATCTGATTGGGAATGCTTTGTTCACCCTAAGTTGGCAGGGTATGCCCAGATGGGGGTCCCTTGCTTACTTTGCCATTGGATTCAAGCTAGCCTGGCTAATGAGGGGTGTGACTCCAAAACCGGTCCCAGGATGCTTGTTTCCGGTCCAGGGAAGCACTTCGGGCTGGACTGTTTCCATGAGGCACAGGGTCAAGGCTGATTTGCATATAATATATTAATCAATAGAAGGAGTGGAAAAATAATCAATATCCAACAATCAAATATTGCACTCCAAAAAATAGTTATCCAGAAAAGTCTCTTCCAATTAGATTCCTTTATTTTTTCAAGTTTTTTCCAATATGATGCTCCAACACAATATTAGTAATCCAGACAATTTTTAAATAACCACAGCCAACGTGTTTCGTCCCCCTTAGGACCTCTTCAGGGCTGCAAGAATAGAAAAGAAAATATCACTAATACATACATAATACGTCTCTACTCCCTAAAGTCATACTAACATCAAATATATATTATTATATACGTGTATTATTCTGAATGCCTGCCTATATTACAATCTGGAATACAAAACATTTACCCAAAACATAATCACATAGTCTGTACAAAAGACATAACACTTTACACCATATACTGTATATATACAATCTCATCGCTTTTATTTACAGCCTTCCTCATTTTTTAATTAGCTTTCCTGAGGACAGATTAAATCCACTGCTCTAAAACATCATTGTCATTAACCGCCTAAGTCTGGCTCAGTTATCATAAATTGCAACTGTATAAAATGACCTATCCCATACCTCCTGAATAATGTTACGGCAATATGAAATGTCAATCATGGAGGGATGCTAATGTTCATTGAATATCCAGTCTCTTCCAGATTTAGTAGTTTCTTCTTTCAAATCTATTTATGTATTTTCTAAGTATATAAAACATGATATCTATAATTAGTCTCCAATTTTCAATCTGAATCATAATGTCATTGCATTCTTCATGACAAAAGCGTATCCTAAATTAATTGACCTCACCTAGATCCATGTGAGTTCTCCTCTTCTCTGTAATAACTTCCACAAAACGAGTCCTCAGTGCTAAAAACCAGTGTCTCAATGAAAGTCTAAGGAAGCATAACACAGAGGGACAGAATCAATATTCCTTCCTCAACCTATTATCAAAAAACTGCCCAAATATCACAGAGCGCTTGGTCTAACCGACAAACCTTATCAACTACAACAATAAGTTCCTGGTAGCACCCACTGCCGGTTTGGTATCCCCGCTTACATGCGTGTTTTCTCACCGTTTCATTTTAAATGTTTAATTAACCAATCATATTCTCCGCTGGCCAGCCATTCAATTTACATAAATTAAACTTTTCTTCCTATCTGGTCCACACGTTACCAGCAAATCAAATTTAACGTTTTGCCTGTCCTCTTCTTACGTTGAGACAAATGCGTTTCCGCCTCTCTGACCTATCAGAGGCGTTTTTGTCATTCGTCCAAGCATCGTATACGATCCAATAGACGTGCTCCGTCGGTTATTAACACGGAAGCAACCAATGGCAAGCCAATATTCCATGCGAGCATGTTTCTTATGTAGTTCTACGCATCGTATATTCTAATAAATGCTCGCTATTATTCCGTAATATCATGCAAATATCCCATCAATGCATCAAACCCAATCAATACTGATTAACCCTTGAGTTACGTACAATATTAATCAGTACGGTTCAGCATTAATTTAAACCGGCTACGTTACCGCCGTGTTAAGAACATATTCCCTATGTTAACCGAACGATCGTAGAAATTTTTCTAAATGCTATCATTAAGCCAACTATAAAATATCAAAGTCCCGTGCCGTTAAGTACCAGGACTATATTCAGCTTTATCACAGGTCTGAAATATCTAATGTCCCTCGAATTCTGCGCCATACAAAAAAAAAATATATTTTTTTTCTTTTTTTTCCCTCATTATTACTTAGTCAGTACATTCTCTAGATTACAGACCATTACAAAGTAACAATATTCTCTCATTCCAGGTGACATATTAAAATAACGCAAATCTCCAGAAACCAATAAGATTTGAATTAGTGAAGACACTAACGCATGAAGAATGCTATTATCCTGTTGAAATTTCAATCTTCAATGGGTGATATGGAGTAACCTTTAACCAGACCAACTCACCACTTAAACCACTACTACAAAAAATAAATTCATGATAAAAGAAAGCCCACACTAGAACTTCCTATTAACACAATCATATCATCCCAAAAAATAATGAAGTTCATTATCGGTATTAAGTCCTAGCTCTACCGATCTGCAACGACTAATCCATCTAGCTTCGTTCTGCCTGATCCTAAATTCCCAGTTTCCTCCTCTCTTTCCAGGTAAGATTCTCTGTATACCATGGATCTTGATATCACTCTCCCTAGGGTGTTTCTCCTTGATATGTGAATACAACGGGGATCTCTGCTGTCATGATTCATTATAGATCTTGAATTCTAAGCTTAAGATTATGCTTAGTGCTTCCTATGTAAATTTTTCCACATGCACAAATTATGGCATAAATGATGCCCACACTGTTGCAATTGATAAATTCCTTAATACTGTATCGTTTCTTGGTATTATACATAAAATCTTTAATTATATTAATACCTAAACCACAAACATTACAGGATCCGCAAATATAAAAACCGTTAGGTGGCTTGGGCAACCAATTAAAATCCACAGTTTTTATTGGTTCAATATCATTTCTGGTTATCATTTCTCTTATGGTGGGACTACGTTTGAATACCACCCCAGTTTTCTCTCCAATAACATTAATAAGACCCGGTGCACCCTTCAAAAGATCCCAATTTTTTCCCAAAGCCTTATATATTTCATTTTTTTGTGAACAATAAGTCGTCACAATGATATTCGCTCAGCAGAGTGACTTCTGTCTTTCTGTACCAGGGTAGTGTTTCTCTCGACCTTCATTATTTTATCCCTGGCCTTCTTTAAATTGCTTCTATGATATCCTGTCCGCATTAAACGTTGTTGGAGATTATCCAACTCCCTAATGAAATAATTTTGTGTGCTGCAATTCCTGCGTATCCTTACCATCTCCCCATAAGGGATCCCTCCGATCACCGAAATGGGGTGAGCACTCTCAGCCCTTAATATAGAGTTGGTGGCAGTGCTTTTTCTGAGCAATCTACTATTGATGGTTTCCCCATCAACGAATAGTTCCACATCTAAGAAGTCTATCCTCTCTGTACTATGATCCATTGTGAAAGTGATGTTGAAATTATTACAATTAAGATACTCAAAGTACTCATTCAATTTCACTCGACTCCCTCTCCAAATCATTAAAACGTCGTCAAAGAAACAGACCCAAAATAAAATATAGTCCATCCATTCAGAGGCACCCCGATCCCAGGCATGCTGCCTCTCAAACCAACCCATGAATAGGTTGGCATAAGAGGGAGCAAACCTGGAACCCATCGCTGTCGATTTGCATATACCTGTGTCTGAACTTGGGTGGCAAAGTGAGCTAAAGAATGATGATGGATTCAACACAAATCTGTGACAGGGGGTGAGTGTCTTGTAAGTTTCAGCGCTCCATCCATCATCTCCTTGTGTTTGCTTTGTTCGCCCTAAGTTGGCAGGATATGCCCAGACATGGGTCCCTTGCTCACTTTGCCACTGGGTCCAAGCTAGCTTGGCTGATGAGGGGTGTTACCCTGAAACCGGTCCCAGGATGCTTGTTTCCGGTCCAGGGAAGACATGGCATAGCAGTTCGGGCTGGACTGTTCCCATAAGGCACAAGGTCAAGACTGATTTGCATATAGCTGTGTCTGAACTGGCGTGGTGGCGATGTGAGCTAAAGAATGATGATGGATTCAACCCAGATCTGTGACTGGGGGTGAGTGTCTGAAAAGTTTCAGCGCTCTGTCCATCATCTCCTTGTGTTTGTTTTGTTTGCCCTAAGCTGGCAGGATATGCCCAGACGTGGGTCCCTTGCTCACTTTGCCACTGGATTCATGCTAGCCTGGCTGATGAGGTGTGTTATCCTTAAACCGGTCTTGGATGCTTGTTTCCGGTCCAGGGAAGACATGGCCTAGCAGTTCAGGCTGGACTGTTCCCATAAGGCACAAGGTCAAGACTGATTTGCATATAGCTGTGTCTGAACTGGCGTGGTGGCGATGTGAGCTAAAGAATGATGATGGATTCAACCCAGATCTGTGACTGGGTGTGAGTGTCTGAAAAGTTTCAGCGCTCTGTCCATCATCTCCTTGTGTTTGCTTTGTTCGCCCTAAGTTGGCAGGATATGCCCAGACATGGGTCCCTTGCTCACTTTGCCACTGGGTCCAAGCTAGCTTGGCTAATGAGGGGTGTTACCCTGAAACCGGTCCCAGGATGCTTGTTTCCGGTCCAGGGAAGACATGGCCTAGCAGTTCGGGCTGGACTGTTCCCATAAGGCACAAGTTCAAGACTGATTTGCATATAGCTGTGTCTGAACTGGCGTGGTGGCGATGTGAGCTAAAGAATGATGATGGATTCAACCCAGATCTGTGACTGGGGGTGAGTGTCTGAAAAGTTTCAGCGCTCTGTCCATCATCTCCTTGTGTTTGTTTTGTTTGCCCTAAGCTGGCAGGATATGCCCAGACGTGGGTCGCTTGCTCACTTTGCCACTGGATTCATGCTAGCCTGGCTGATGAGGTGTGTTATCCTTAAACCGGTCTTGGATGCTTGTTAGATTTGGGGGTATCTAGTTGGCATAGGTAGGTACCTGTGAGAATTAGGGACCCTCGCGTCTAGTAAGGGTAAGGGGCTACACCCCTAAAATAACCCCTGTTCACCCCCTTGGTAGCTTGGCACGAGCAGGCAGGCTTATCTCAGAGGCAGTGTGTAAAGCATTTGTGGACACATACAGTAATTCAGTGACAACACTACAAATGGACACCACACAGGTTGTATTATAAAAATAAGTATTTTTATATAGACTTAACAGAAGACCAAATGACAAAAATCCACAATACTGTACTCAAAAATAGTCTCTCAAATGTTACGAAATAGCTCAGTTCTCTCAAGTTGTAAATGCAACACTTTACTCTCAATGTACCTTAGATGCGTAGTGCAAAGAAAACAAAAGGGTTGCAGGGAAGGTGATGCGTCGGTTCCTTACACGCAGGGGAGCGGATGCGTCGGTTTCTTACTGCTGCGCAGGGGAGTTGATACTCGCTTCTTTACTGTGGGGGGAGTTGATGCGCCGGTTTCTTACTGCTCTTTCCGGTACAATGCGACACGCTGGCACCACGATGCGATACTCCACTATGGTGCAATGCGACAAAATGGCGTCTTGGTTGCGATGCGACAATGCTGGTGTGATGCGTGCACGCCGACGGCCGTGCAGCGACTCGATGATCTTTGGAGCCGCGACAGGCCCTCTGACACGCTTCTCCGGTGATGCAGCGATGACCTCTGTGGCAGCATCCCGCTTCTCCGGCGATGCGCCGTGCTTCCGCGATGCGATGACAGCGGCTGCGGCGGCGACACACTTCTCGTTATTGCGTCGCGCTTCCAGCTCCCAGAGGCACGCAGTCTCTCAGAAGGCCCAGCACAACAGCAGGCACTTCAATTCCCAGCAAGGGAATTCAGGGGGGAGCTGGTTGGTGAAGTCTTGTATCCCTGAGCTCTAGTTCAAGCCCTTGGAGATTCTTCTTCAAGTTGATAGATAGCACACTCAGTCCTTTTCTCCTCTCTTTGGTAATGAAGCACCCACTGCAGGCCAACCCCTAAACACACAGCACAGGGGTAGTCTCCTCCTTCAGCTTCCTGGTTCTTCTCCTCAGCAAAGGTTCGTCTTGATTCCCAGAAGTAATCTAAAATTCTTGGGTCTGGGTCCCAATATTTATACTCCTTTTCCATTTGTTCTCTGAAGGCAGAGAGTCCTTTGCCTAGTCCAAACCAGTTCTGGTCAGTCCTGGAGCACTTTTTTGACATGTCTCCTACTTTCCTTTCACAGTGCAGGGCAGGGACATCAGAGACACCACAGGAGGTGGAGCCAGCATTGTGGAGGGAAGGCACAGCCCTATTCAGGTCCCAAGTGCAACCCCTCCCACCCATCTAGATGCAGATCTCTCTATTCAGCCTTGTGCTGACTCACCCTGTCTCTTGGAATCCCCCAGCCCCTGTCATTCAAACTCCAGACAAGGAATACACAGCCTAGCAGAGGCTGGTTTGGATGGTTAGACAAGAAAGTACCTACTTTCTAAAAGTGGTATTTTCAAACACAGAATATTAAAACCAACTTCACTAAAAGATGTATTTTATCATTCTGAGTTCAGACATACTAAACTCAAATTTCTACTATGTTCCCTGAGTCAGTTAGGATTATAAAATGTAATTATCAAAACTGCCCATTCTGGCCTATGGCGAACAGGTAGCCTTGCAATAGTGAAAAACGAAAATGGCTGTAATTCACTATTAGGGCATGCCACACACACCAGGGCATGTCCTACCTTTTACCTACAATGCACCCTGCCCTTGGGCCTACCATAGGGGTTACTAATATGTATAAAAGGGAAGGTTTAGGGACTGGCAAGTGGGTGCACTTGCCAAGTCAGCATGGCAGTACCAGACTGCACAGAGGCTCTGCAATGGCAGACCTGAGACACACTTTACAAGCTGCTCCGGTGGGTGGAACAATCAGTGCTGCAAGCCCACCAGCAGCATTGGTTACAAGCCCTGGGCACACGCAATACACTGTACTAGGGTCTGACAAGTAAAACAATCAAGCCAATCATGGAGTCACTAATCCATACATCAATTTACCATAGGGAGCACTTGCACTGTGGCACTGAACAGCAGTGGCACAGTGTCCAAAGCATCTATAACCAGCAAAATCAGGTCAAAGAAAATACAGGAGGGAGGAAAAAAGTTCAGGGATGACCCTGCAAAAACAATGCTTTTTTACGGTCCAGGGAAGACATGGCTTGGCAGTTCGGGCTGGACTGTTCCCATGAGGCACAGGGTCAAGACTGATTTGAATAAAGCTGTGTCTGAACTAGGGTAGCAAAGTGAGCTAAAGAAAAAGGGAGATTACCCTGCAAATAAATCTGGCTAAGAGTGAAAGGGCCAATCGCCTCCTGGGAAAAAAATGATCGTCCATCACTCTGGCCCCAAACTTTGCAAATAAATAATCTTCTCAAGAAACGTCCTGTATTACAGTTCAACACACCCTCCCTCACTGTCAGCCACCACACCAATCATCACTCACTGTCACTCAATTATCATATCACTTATTGGTGCAATGATTACCTGTTCCATTCCAAGCACGATGGTATGTATACTATCCCCCCTTCGATACAAGAAATAGATTGGAATATAGCAGTCTTGTAAATCAAACCATTGTCCGGGGTAGCCATCCTAGATGATGATAAAAACAGAAAGCTCATAGGAGTGGACCATACAGGTTAATACATTTTCACTAAGTAAGTTTGTAAAGGCCAATCACTGCCAGAAAAAAAACATGATCGCTATCACTCAGCTCGAAACATTGCAAATCAATCATCTCAGGCAAGTTCCTACATTACAGGTAAATACCCTCCCTTTCAGTCTGCCACAACATCAATCATCACTCACACAATCACTCCTGAATTGAGGCAGAGATGGTGATTGCCTGAGAAGTAGAGGCAGGGAGTTCCACATCTTTGCAGCGAGGAAGGAAAAGGATCTTCCTCCAGCAGTAATCTTACGGATCCTTGGGATGGTGGCCCGGGCCAGTTGGGCGAGCGGAGATGCAGGTCTGCCATTGTAGAGGGCTTTGTAGACTTGTCTGAGGCACTTGAAGGTAATTCTTTTGTTGATTGTAAGCCAGTGGACATCTCTCAGGTGACAGGTGATGTGGCTGCGGTGGGGGATGTTCAGGATGAGTGTGGCAGAGGCGTTTTGGATGTTCTGCAGTTTCTTCAGGAATTTTAAGGTGCTGCAAGCATAGAGTGAGCTGCCGTAGTCTAGTCTGCTGCTGGCGAGCACTTGCGTGACTGTGTTCCTGGACTCTGAGGGGATCCACTTGAAAATCTTCTGATGCAGGCAGAGTGTGTGAAAGCAGGAGGGTGAGACAGCATTGATCTGGACGTTCATAGAGAGAGAGAAGTCCAGGATGATGCTGAGGTTTTGTGCATGGTCCATGGATGAGTGGGGGGGTTCCTAGTGCTGCGGCCCACCAGGAGTTGTCCCATGGGGAGGATGTGGAGCTCAGGATGAGGACTTTGGTCCTGTCTGAGTTGAACTTGAGGCAGCTGTCCTTCATCCAGGTGGTGACTGACTTCATCCCATTGTGGAAGTTGCTTTTGGTGGCTGTGGGTCCATCTGTGAGGGAGAGAATCAGCTGGGTGTCATCATCATAGGAAACAATGTTTAGTCCGTGGCTTCTGATGATGGCTGCAAGCAGGGCCATGTACCGTTGAAGAGGGTGGGGCTCAGGGAAGATCCCTGGGTCTTTCTGCAGCTGATCTCTGTGGGTTCTGTGTGGAACAGTGGAAGTTTAACTCTGCGTTCGGCCGGTAGGGAAGGAGCAGTTCCATTCTAGGGCTTTGTTGCAGATGCAAGCATCATGGAGTATTGCGCAGAGGGTGTGATGGGAGACAATGTAGAAGGCAGCAGAGTGGTCCAGGAAGACAAGGGCTACAGTTTCACCACAGTCGAGTAGGGTGCAGAAGTCGTTTGAAGAGCTAAGGAGCATTGTCTCGGTGCTGTAGTTGCTACTGAAGCCCAACTGGGATAGGTCCAGAATGTAGTTCATTTCGATGAACTCGGAGAGTTGGGCGTTGAAGGCCTACTCAATTACTTTTGCTGGGAAAGGGAGCAGAGAGATGGGCCTGTAGTTCTTGAGGTCCGTTGGGTCGGTAGAGGGTTTCTTCAGCAGGGTGTTGATCTCTGCCTGTTTTCCAGTCATTGGGGAAGGCTGTGGATACTATGGAGCCATTTATGATGTGGTAGAGTTCGGGGTGACAGAGGTGCCGGCTTTGTTGAAGATGTGGTGAGGGCAGGGATCCAAGGGGGCTCTGGAGTGGATGCTCTTTATGATCCTGAGGGTGTCGTCAAATGTTAGGGTGGTTCAGTTGGGCAGGATCTGGAGCCATTTGGTGTGCTGGTTTTGGGTGGGGTTGGTGAGTCTTGGGTTGCAAAGCTGTCTGAAAACTCATTGATCTTGTGGTGCAAGAAGGTGGAAGAAGGTGTGGAGGTTGTCGTAGAGGTCTTGAGAGGGGGTATATCTCCTGTCTCTGTGCCAGGTTTGGGGAATCCTTTGACCATGGTTAAGAGTTCTTTGCTATTGTGCGCGTTGGCATTAATGAGTTCCCGTATAGCTGTTTCCTTTGTGGTTCTAATGAGGTGGTGGTGTGCAGTAACAGCAGTTTTGAAGGCTGCGTGGTTTGCTAAGATCTTGCTGCTCCTCCATATTTTCTCATGCCGTCTGCAGGTGAGGTTGGATTCTTGCAGGGTGGGAGAGAACCAGCTGGCCTTCTTGGAGCACTGCTTGCCTGAGGGTTTCCCAGGGGGACCCAGATTGTCAGCGCAGTTGGAGATACAACGGTAGAGGTTGCATGCTGAGGCATTGGCTTCCATGGATGTTGGTGGTGGGGTTTTGCTGAGGAGGTGGTGAGCTGGTCTTCGGTGACTTTGGCATTGTTTAAGTTCAGTTCAATTAGTAATATAATTTAGTGTGGTTACTTAAGCTATTATAAATACCTAGCAATACAGTATAGCTATCCATTCGTTAAACCACACCAACATAAACTTTCATGGTGAACACTCAGGAAGGATAAGAAGGAGCAACAACAATAACATACAGATGTCACTGTTTGCTTTATGTGCATCACATTGGGATATGGCACTCAGACTGTAGGTGACAAGGGAATAATCCTTAGACAATGAATCCTGTTGTGCATTCATTGTAGGAGACATGGGCTTGATGCCAGATGTTAGGAAAATGGGGGAAAACATGACATTACATTACAAAAATAATTAAATTGAATACAAATTTAAAAAGTTAAATTAATAAAATAGCAAAAAAATTATAAAATTAAAATGAACAGAACTTAAAATTAAAAAAACGAAAAAATATTTTTTTTAAATATCAAAATATTTTTTTATTAACTTATAAGTAAGTGAAATTATCTTCAAGTATATAATTTATTAAACTGCTGTCTCAACCATCTATGCAAGCCTAAGGCAAAGGTCCACACTGGCTAAATGCACAAAATGACTGCCAGCTAGTACCACATGGTCAACAACAACAACACTGCATGAAAGAAGGCCTAGGGAAAAAAGAGAGGAAATGCAGGCCTAAAGCAAAAGTACACTGACTAGCATCACAATATAGCTGCCAGCCACATGGTCACAACAAGAAGCAAGGAGGCATGGCCACAAAGAAATAACGCATGCAGGCCTATGGCAAAAGCACACTAGCTGCCTACATAAAATGGCCGCCAGCCACATGGTAGCAACAACAAGCAAGGAGACATGGGTAACAGAGAACACATGCAGGCCTATGGGCACAGTCTATACAAAATGGCCCCTGGCCACATGGCATGGGGAACAAAGTGAAACAGTGGCACATTGCAAACACACTCACACACTGCCCACACAAAAGAGGCATAGATTGGTAACACAGAAAAAAGAACATTAATTCAGCAATGCCAAAAATGAAAACACACATGCTCCAAAGGCATCAAATATAATTACAACACCTATACACTGTTTGCAGAAAAAAAACATGAAATGCCCCAAAAACATATTTAGCAATTTTATCCAATGCCGTTTATGGCCTAAATGATGTTTCACTTCAACAGACACCACAGAAAAATGTGTTAAATGCACCTGTGACTAGTACTGGGCCTCCTGGCTGGAAGGTCCATTGGCAGACTAGGCCCCATAGTGAATTAAATCAATATTGCAAACTTATTAAAAAACATGGAGAAGAAAATGTGCTTAACTGTGCAACTTTTTTCATTAACCAAAGAAGATAAATGACATCCCAAAAAATAACTAGACCCATACTAAAACTGCAGGCCTCCCACCACAATCAATTAAAAAAATCGAATGAAAGTACAAATAAATCCATGTGCATGCCAACTTAATTCTCAAATACAAACTCACGAAATCCAATGGTATATATGCAGCAGACAATTAGAGTGACCCTTCAAGCTCCAAATCCCAATGAAAAGTGACCAGTGGAGGGACAAAGCACTGGCAGGAGCCTGATGGACAGGAACAGGAAGTTGGAGTAGTGGGCACTTCCTTCCCTTTTGGAAAAAAGGTGCTGAGTGCTCCATTTGCGATTTTGATTGGCACTAGATTGGCGCCATTGTGGCCGTAAGCCATACAAGTGAGCGCGTCGTCTTGCGGGAGATCGCTAGCTGTGCGAGAAGTCTTGCTTGCGCTCGCAAGCAGCCCGAGATATATCTTCCTACTAGTGGCTATGTGCAAAATAAAACTCAAGTACAGCGGAGTGCCTGAATTCCGCAATCTCCTCTAGTGGAGTTTTACAACGGGGCCTAATTTACACTAGTAGGTTTGTAACTTCCATTTTATAGTAAGTAGTACTACTGTAGTACTACTTTACATATGATGAAATACAGTTTGTGAATTAGGACCCCCTATATTTAACCACAGCAGGTTGAACAACAGCAGCAAGGGGAATCCAAATACTAATTACATCACCAGCAATCACAGCCACTTTCAAAGTAGCAAATCACAATCAGTTTTTACAATAGATGCAGCATATCAGGGAACACTGGAGTGCCAACTGCTTCCACCACAGATGTAACAACCGAAGGTACTACAGTAGTGACCACAGAAATCACCACAACAGAGACAACACAGAAATCACAACAGTAACTGCAGCAATGATAGCACCACCTACCATATTGAGACAACAATAGCAAAATAGCCCTTACCACAAAAAGCAACCACATTTGTTACGGAATCAGGGAAAACAGGAATAGGCACCAACAGGACAGTGGCAATAGTAACCTTGGCAACGACAAAAACAAATATAACAGCTGCCACAAGCACAGGAATCACAGCAATGATACCAATTGCAAACATAGAAAGTACAGCAACTGCTACAACAACCAGTAGCAAGGTAGGGGCAACAGCAGAGACTACAGTTGTAACCACTAAGTGAATCAAAGAGTGGTTGTGTTAATCATGAATTAGCCTCATGTACTGGTAAATAGTGTAATCCTTATTTGAGTCCTTTTATCCATTTTCTTGCTCACTTTTGGATTGCGGACAATGACTATACACAAGTAAATCAGCAATGGACTTGATCCTACATGGACAGTCCAGCCAGAGCTGCTTAGCTGTGTCATCAAAGAGGTTTTAGCCTAGAGGTCCTCATCATTGAGGTACGTTGTTGGAATATGGTTTATTAGTAGGGGTAAGTAGGTACCTACCACTAGTAATAAGGCCACAATCGCAGTATAAGGTTCAGTCCCTGGCTCAACCCTTGGTAGCTGGCTGCAAGCAGGCAGAATTTCTTAGGAAAAAGGTATGTGAAGCATTTAAAAACATCAACAAATATAATAAGTAAAACACAATACACAATAAAAATTCAATACCTTATTTTTGTGGAAAATAAATTACACCATAATAACAAAAATCCAATTTAGGGAACCAGCGCTATGCATTTTTAAAGAATAAACACTTTCTAGTGCCTAAAAGCAAAAAGCACCATTTTGGGACATCTGGTCACACTTGACTGGAAGAAATTCTAAGTTTCAAGCTAACGGAGTTGGACCCCGGGTCAGATACACTTAGCAGTAGGGCCTGGTCCCGTTTTTACCTTCTGACACACTCATTTTTTTAGAGCTTTTTTCTCTCGATGTCGAGCGAGGTTCCTTCTCAGGTTAGCTTTGAGTTGGACGATGTTGGCTTGGTGTGGTGCGATGCCCAGGTCAACTCCTGGAAGTTTCATTGACGTGGAAAAGCTCTGGAGCTTCAGACAACAAAACTGAATCGCAGGCCGAGTCGCAGTTCAATGTCACTGACTTGACATCTTATGGAGCTTTTTGCTAAAAATTCTACATGTTCTTCCAGAAGGTCCTTCTGGGGTTCCAAAGTGTCCACAACACCAATTCAAGGTTCTAGAAGCTCTGAGTGATCCTTGCGATTTTCGGACTATGGGCCACATGCATCAACGAGAAAACTGGTCACAAACGGGCAGATTAGCAGAATCTGCCCCTTTGCGACTGGTATTTTTGCATTTGGGATGCATCATCCCAAATGCAAAAATCGCAATTTAAGGAATCTCTAAATAGCGATTCCTTAAATTGCGATTGCATTTAAGGAATCCCAAATTGAGATTCCTTAAATGCAATGCATTAAAGTTAAAATATTAGCGATTTCGCTAATAGGGGGAGCAAATTACCATGAAGTTGAACTTCATGGTAATTTGCAAAAACTTTGAAAAATGCACTTTTGTGCATTTTTCAAAGTTTTATGTTGCGCACACACATGCCCTTAGAGCATGTGTGTGTGCAACATATGTGCACAGATCAATTTCAGGGGTGCAATAGGGTGTCATTTTGACACCCTTGCATCCTTGAAATTGCATGAGCAATTTGCGAGTACCTACTGGTACTCGAAATTCGCTCATGCAATCTCCAAATCATTCCTATGGGCCTGGAGGCCCATAGGAATGATTGGGACGGCATTCCTTAATTGCGACTCGCAATTTGCGAGTCGCAATTAAGGCATTTGTAGGAATCGCTAGTTTTATAGCGATTCCTACATGCATAGGCTTTTGCAATTCCTTAATTGCGATTCCTTAAAAATCGCAATTAGGGAAGCGCAAAAGTCTTTGTTGATGCATGTGCCAGTATGTCTCCCGCAATGCACCTGGCCAAATCCTTTAAAGTGTAGTTAACTGTGGTCCGCGGGTGTCTTCTTGCTGAAAGTGATGCAGATGGAGCTCTTTTAACCTGTTGCTTTCATGGAATTCACTCATTCCCTTTTTAAAGCAAGACAAAGTCCTTAGGGCTGTAGTTCCCACAGTGTGCAGCAGGTGCAGTCACTCAGAGTGCATTCCTCTTGGTGCAGGCCAGGGTTGCAGCAGGGTAGTCCTTCTTCTTTTAGTTTCAGACAGTGATCTGAGTTCCTGGGCAGCTCTCCAATATTTATCCAGTGTTCCTGGGCAACAAGCAGGAGGCACCTCTGACCAATGGTATACAGGGTGATATCCAGAAATATGAAAACTTTCTCCAAAGTATGCCATATTCTTATACCAGAAAGCACTATTGCTTTAAGATCCAAAATGGAGAAACTCTCTCCTGGAGGTTAGGATCTAGCTAAGTCAACCTACTGTTTTCCTAACACACCCCTTCCAGCCCCTCTCCTAGCTGGCTGAGGGTGCAGGAAGTGGGGGTGAGTCTTCATCCTGTCCTAACTGTCATCAATCAATCAATCAATCAATCAAGAAATTTGTATAGCGCGCTACTCACCCGGAGGGTCTCAAGGCGCTTGGGGGGGGGAGGTCTGCTACTGCTCGAACAGCCAGGTCTTGAGTTGCTTCCTGAAGGAGAGGTGGTCTTGCGTCAGACGAAGGTGGATGGGGAGGGAGTTCCACGTCTTGGCTGCCAGGTAGGAGAAGGATCTTCCTCCCATGGTGGCTTTTCGGATGCGTGGAACGGCGGCGAGGGCGTGGCTGGTCGAACAGTTTGGCTACCCTACCCCCTTTCCGGCTTTTGCTCTGCAGCTGGCAGATCTCCTTCCACAAGATGTCCTTTGTCTCAATGTAGGCCACTTCACAACTCATCAGATCAGTTTGGCTCAGCCTTCCAAAGACTGGCCAATCAGGAGAGGCTGCTGGGAGGCTAGATTTATTCTCATCTGATAAGCAAGTCACATAACTTATGAGGGGGCGTGGCCAACTGCCGACGGGAATGGCCACACAGTAGCCGAGCTCCGTCGCGTCACTCCCGAAATATCCGCCGAAATTGATTTGCCTCGGCCAAAACATCACCCCGAAGGGTTTCCTGCATGCTGTGGATGCTTGCCGAGATGCTGGCAGACTTTGGGGCTGGCTCTGCTTGAAGTGGCCTCGCCGGGCAGAAGTGTCGCCCCATGGGGCAGGTGCGCAACGCAACACCACTGCTGAGGCCTGGTCTGTGAGTGGATCGGAAGAGCCGGCCGGGTGGTTTCCCTGTCCTGACTACATTCCGTTGCCCCGGAGCCTGCCAGCACAATAACGAAGCAGGTTGGTGAAGACTGCGGGGGGGACATATCGGCGTTGCTTTCTGTGGACTCCCCTGTGCTGCTGCATGACTCCATCACCGGGAGGTTACATAACCGGGCGGGAGTCTTCCCGCAGACCCAGCGACCGCAAAGACTGTCACCCCTTGCGCTCCACAACATTTTGGACGATTCAGGGGCCGCTGCTACTTTTGAGAGGAGGCTTGCTCTAGCACTGCAGAGACCCTTGTCTACCACAGGGCCGCTTTGGGTCTACGCGATACCCTATATATAACACTGGGCTCCCGGCAGGGACACTAAAGGACTGTTTTTTGCCAGTCATGTGCTAGGACCCAGCAGTGCTTCCCTGAGAGGTCTGGGGGCATCTGTGGCCCTGTTGGAGATTGAAGGAGTGGCAAAGGCAGCGGTTGCATACTACACAAGCAAATTATGTTAAACAGTACAACAGCTGTGATTAGATCTGGATCTGATACATTTGTGGAATCCCGTGTGTCTATCGGACACAGGGGTACTGGAACGGAGAGCCACGACTCGCACCTAAGTGGGGCGTTTTGCACTTGGAGTCAAGGTGAGTGAATGGAGCCCCCAAGAGAACCTGAGGGGGGCTTTCCAGTGCTTCATTGACGCGGAGTTGGAGGGCCGAGTGCCACAGCCGACAGGCCGAGTGGGTATTCCCACAGCAGGCGGCGGTGAGTGGTGTTTGCCCCCTAGCCCTGCAACCTCACCATTCCCACAGAGCTGAGATGGCTACGGGCCGCAGTGGGAGAACGGCGACGCAAGCCAAGCTGGAGAAATTCACGTGGCAGAAATCTCAGGAGGAAAGGCCGGGCAGTTTCAGAGCTCAGGGGGAGGACCCGGAGCCTTCAAACAAAGATCTCCTAGCAGCAATCATCACGGTGCGGACCTCTCTTGAAACTCGAATAAACACGGTAGTCATGGAAATGGCCTTAATGAGGGAGGACATGAGGAAGATGGTGGACCGGGTAAGCACAATCAAGAGCACGACTTCAGAACTGGTGACTGGCACCACCCTCCTCAAGAAACAGGACACTGAACTGCACAACTCCCAAGAGGCGATGGCAATGAAGGCAGAATGCGGCGCCATAATGTCTGAATTCTAGGTGTTCCGTAGTGGGCGGAGGGGCCAGCTGCCAATCTCTTTGTCGAGGAGCTGATCCTACAACATCTCCAACCAAGAGGCCTGTCCAAGTGCTTCTCCATGGAACAAGCCTATCGAGTGCCAGGGGGTAAGCCGAAACCAGGGCCCCCTGCCCGCTTCTGGCCCAAGTATTTCATTTTCGCGACCAGGACGTGATACTGCAAACTGCGAGAGCTGCCACCCCCACTGACGCTTGAAAACAGTAAAGTTTCATTCTTCCCAGACTTCACTTTGAGGGTCCAGAGACAGCGCCAAAGTTTTCTGGAAGTGCAACGCGCTCTCAGAGACCGAGAGGTTAAATATGCCATGTTATTCCCAGGTAAACTCCGAATTGAGGCAGATGGAAAACTGTGGTTCTTTACCAGGCCTGACGACGCTTGGGACTGGCTTGACGGTCGGTGCACAGTGGGCAAGAGATCACATAAATCTAATCCTGTGGTTGGAGGTAAGAGTGAGTGACGCCAGCAAAGACTATCCCCGCTCCCCTCTGATTCAGAGTCTCGGAGCCCTCCGGGATGATAACGAACAATGGGCCATTTCCGGGGTTGGTTGGTGTTCTTTCTGTTTCTCTTGAGTTGCAGGGACTAAATGTTGTATTCCTGCTATAGTTTCCTCTTGTGCCGTTTGCTGGACATACTCGTGTGCCCTGGATCCATAGGGAGGTAGGGATAGGAAGTAACAAGTAAATACAGACCCAATCAGTGCTGTATTGGTTAACTTATCCAGCCGGACAGAGGTTCAATATCCAATTTATCAGCAAGTTTTTTGGACCCCCTGAGCAGCACTGCGCATTCATCGACTATTGGTCATTACGCCGTCTGAGCACACGCCTGTGGCTCCACTCCCGTGATTCCCTCCAATTTCTTTACTTGAGGCCATTGCGCTGCCATCGCAAAGTCGTATTACACACAGCCCCTTCTGAAGTGTTCCCTGGAGTGCCCCTTGATCCTCGACCTGCCAGTACCGCATATCTACGACGGCCGGAGCCCCTACCAAGCCCGGACGTTCCCGCATCTGGTGTTGTCACACCCACAGTCTCATGGCAGGCGCTTCGGACTTCCCCAATTATCTTAGGCACTTACATACAGGCATGCTAATATAATGTCCTGAAGGTGATCCACGCATTGCTCACTTGGATCGAAATGCCGTCGACACCTTAAAACGCCTCATGCACTAAATGCGATGTCATTATTAACTGTGTAGAGACATTACTTGCGATTTGTTTCTTAAAATTCATACTACTTGTCAAAACAAACTGTAAGCGTTGCTTGAGCCTCGCTTAAATGTTCTCCCTAGTTTATGTTTGTATGTTTGTGTAGTAGGATGCAGGCTTGTGTCCCACTTGTCAGTATTTGTGTTTGTTTATATCCAAAAAACTTGCTGATAAATTAAATATTGAACCTCTGTCCGGCTGGATAAGTTAACCAATACAGCACTGATTGAGTCTGTATTCACTTGTTACTTCCTATCTCTACCTCCCTAGGGACCATTGTAGCACAAAATAATTGATTCCCGAGGTCCCTGGCTGACTTTACTTGGGTCCCCTTGTTGTTTGAAAAGATGGATCTTCTGAGGTCCAACGATGCCTGGCATTCAGGATCTATACATCTATGTCACTATATAATTTGAAATTTAATGCAGTACTTTTCACCTTCGTGGGCTTTTTGCCGGGGCTGGGTATTTGGTTTAACGTTTGTTGCCCCAGGGAGTGGGGTTGTACATGTTCCTGAAGTTGATAAGGGTGGGCGACAGGCACTCTGCAAGTTGGGGATGGCGGGCGGTTTCTGACCCATTATGCAGGGAGGCAGGGAGGGGGTATTCATTTTGAGAGGGGGGGGGGGTTGTTACAGATGTTTTTTCTATGTTTTGTATCGGTACTCCACAACGATCGGTTCTCCAATGTCACCATTGGGTTCACTGCAATTAGTCAATGTAAAGTTCACTTAAGTTGCCTCTGGCTACAAACAATACTCTGCCTTGTGATGGAGGGAGGGCCTGGGGACCCCCTAACGGGCGACTTCATCTAGCAGTACACATCTCTTTACGACTGGATTGATGACTCGTGGCTTAGCACTTAATTTGTCCACGTGGAATGTCAACAACCTTGGGCACAAGATCAAGAGGGGTATAGTATTACAGTATATGAAACGCAGGAGCTTGACATGGTGATGCTGCAGGAGACACACTTGGTCGGAAACTCCTGTGGGGCTCTGAATAGAAAAGGTTACAGAATGGTAGTACAGTCCGGATTTACCTCGGGCTCCAGGGGGGGTGGGGATTCTCCTTCGAAAGAGTTGTCCATACATTATCCAAAATGCCTGGACTGACGCTCAGGGTAGGTACGCAGCAGTCACGGGCTCCTGGGAGGGGCGTGTCCTTAATGTTGTCTCTATCTATGCTCCCCCAGGATTACAATGACTGACATTACATGATGTAGGCACCCTGCTGTTGGAACTGCCTCTGGGGGCGATAGTGCTGGGGGGGATTTCAACCTCACAATGGATGGTTCTTGAGACCGTCTGACGCTCCGGGAGGACCCACCGTGAGGCTCTCAGCTCTCAGAATTTGCTAACGCACCGGGAGGGGTGGACATATGGCGATGGCTTAACCTGCTACACACACACTTCACATTCCAATCTGGGGTGCATGGTAGCCAATCTCGAATAGATTACATATTCATGCACGCTCAGGATATCCACACCTTCATAAGCTCTAGTCGCCTGGCCCGAGGGATCTCCGACCATTCGCCAGTCCTCACGACTTTCGGTGTGCAACAGACCAGAAGCACCGGTCCCATTAAAATACAGCCGTGGGTTTTACAGATACCTCAAATCAAAGAAGCTCTCCAAATAGATACCAAATACTATTTCTTCGAGAACGTGGGTTCCGTCGACTCGGCTGTGACGATATGGGGAGCATTTGGAACAATCATAAATGGCAGGGCGTTGTCGTTAATGGTGGAATATGTTATGTTATGTTATGTTATCTGCATTTATAACGCGCGCGGCTACTCCGAAGAGTGTCCCGGCGCGGCCCAAGAGGAGACAACATCATAACCAGACCTTACGCAAAGAGATGTGTTTTCAAAAGTTTCTTAAAAACTCCAAGGTCATCAGAACAGCGAAGCGAAAGAGGAAGCGCATTCCAGGCGCGCCCAGCGAACACCACCAAGGAGGAGCCGCCATGCCTATGACGCTGAAATCTAGGTATCTTCATCAGCCTTAATGAAGCGGAGCGTAAGGCTCTCCCCGGCACATAAAATGAAAAACGTCTCTGCAGGTAACCGGGGCCTTGACCATGTAGAGCACGATGGGCCATAGTGAGGGCTTTGAATACTACACGAGCCCCGACCGGTAGCCAATGAAGGGAACGGCGGTACTCCTTCACGCTCTGCCTGGGCGCCAAACCCCCCAACAGGCGGACCGCCGCATTCTGGGTCACCTGAAGCTTGTTAAGAGAGTAGGCAGGGATCCCAGCATAAAGAGCGTTGGCATAATCAAGTCTGGATAAAATCAGAGCCCGAACCACCGCTTCCTTGGCAGCCTGCGGAAGCAGCGGAAGAAATCTTCTCAGGATTCTGAGGAGGCCGAAACAACAGCCGGTCAGACGTTTAACCTGACTAGCGAAGGAGAGGTTACAATCAAAATAAACCCCTAAGTTCTTAACCGTCTGACTCGTAGAGGCGGGCAGAGGGAACCCTGGAGGCCAGAGCGACTCTCTGAATCCGAGGGGGAAGTCGCCGAACAATAAAACCTCGGATTTGTCCTCATTACACTTTAACTGGGCAACTGCCAGCCACTTGAAAACCGAGGAAAGGCACCTCTGTACAAAGTCTACCGAGACCCCCTGCTTCTCCCACGTGAACAGAAGTTGGGTGTCGTCAGCGTAAGCAATAACCTTAGCCCCCAACCTCTCTGCTAGAGCCACCAAGGGAGTGAGGTAGATGTTGAACAAAAGGGGGCTAAGGGAGGAGCCCTGAGGGACCCCCGTGCTCACTTGTAGAGGTGACGAAACACAAGGAGGTAACCAGACTTGTTGGAGCCGGCCCTCCAAGAAAGACTGAATCCAGTCCCAAGCAAGGTTGGACACCCCGATCTCAGACAGTCTTTGTAGAAGCAATATGTGGGGGACAGTGTCAAAGGCTGCCGACAGGTCAAGCAGCACAAGGGCTGCCTTCCCACCGGCGTCCAGACACTCCCGAATGGCCTCTGAGACTTCTACCAGAGCACCTTCCGTGCTAAACGAGGAACGGAAGCCAGATTGGGCTGGGTGAAGAAGACCCGCTCCCTCAACAAAATCCGATAACTGTCTGCTCACAATCTTCTCACATACCTTTGAAAGGCTAGGGAGAAGAGAGATAGGCCTGTAGTTCCCGGGCGTCGAGGGGTCAAGACTAGGCTTCTTTAGCAAGGGGAGAACTTTAGCCTGCTTCCAACCGGACGGGACCCTGGCCAGCTGAAGGGATAGGTTAATGATGTGATTAACCTCCCCATTCACCGTCTCAGCAACAGATGCCAGGAGTCTTGCTGGGCACGGGTCATCCGGCGAGCCGGACTTAAGGCCCTGCAAAATTCTTAAGGTACAGGACAAGTCCACCGGTGTAAAATTCGAAAGGGAATGCTCAAGAGGCAGGGCGCCGGGAGCAGTGGGCGGTGAATCCAGAGGGGCCATGGGTCCATCTAACACAACAGGGATAGAGAAGCTACTCTGTATCTTTAAAATCTTATCCCGGAAAAAAGTGGAGAGTAATTCGCACCAGTCAACTGTCACCGGAAGAACACTACTCTGCGCCACAGGGGACATAAAACTCTGGACGATAGAAAAAATCTCCTTGGCATTATTCTGAGCCTGAACAATCCGGCTGGAGAAGAAGGCCTTTTTTGCCAAGACGATGGCTTTGTAGTAAATTTTCTGACCCTGTCTGAGATTAGCCTTAGCGACTGGACAGTAGTTCCCGACACGCCAAGACCGTTCCAATTTCTTACATCCCTGCTTCAGCAGGTAGAGGTCCTCCGTAAACCAAGGTTTAGAAGGTGAAACCCTAGTTTGTCTGGCCGAGGTTGGCGTGGCGATTAACGCCAGGGAGTCTTGGAGCCAGTTGGAGAAGGCAGCTAAAGACTTATCCAGTTCATGAGGCATTGATGGCCTATGGGCCTCCAGCGTCTTAGCATAGAGAATAGGATCAACCTTTTTGCACGCTGGTTTGTGGCCAACGGCAGATCTAGTACTAGGAGAAGAACCGACCCACGAGAAGCCAATTAGGTGATGGTCAGACCAGGAAACCGGGAGCGGGGTTTTGATGGAAAGGGGGAAATTAGAAAAGATAGGATCAAGAGTATGACCTCCCAGGTGGGTCGGCTGATCCACCCATTGTGAGAGGAGAGCCGACTGGCAAATATCCATAATCTCACATGTATCCCTTGCATTTTTCAGGTCGAAATGAATGTTAAAATCACCTAAAAGCAGATAGTGAGAAAACTGCAAGGCTCTCGAAGAAATCGCCTCCGCACATGCGTGAAGAAATGTGTGTGCCGCCCCTGGAGGGCGATAGATCAGAGAGCCGCCCAGAAAGAAGTGGGCAGAGCAACGGATAGTAAAATCAAGTGCTTCACAGCCACCCCACGAACTGAGGGAACCCTTGTGCAGCTCCCACTTCTCTTTAAAGATGACAGCCAGCCCCCCACCCCGCCCGGTTAACCGGTCTAGCCTAGAGATTTTGTAACCCGACGGGACAGCCAGGGATATAATCGGGTCAGAGGAATTGTCAAGCCAAGTCTCTGTTACAAAAAGAAAGTCCAGTGACTTGTCGTCCAAAAGATCAAATACATCCGTGTGATGCTTTTTCAAAGAGCGGACGTTAAGCAACGCCGCCGAGAAGACAAAATCATCATTAAATGTAGAAGTCACCACAGTAGGACCCAGCTGCAGCCGAAAGCCACAAGCAGAACATACAAAGTCACGTACCCCTTGGAGATCAGGAAAAATCCGATGATCACAGCGGAGACCACGCAACTGAAGAAGCTGCTCACTAGAGTATGGACTGCGGCGCGAATCATAGGGACCAAAACGGGCAGCGTAACTGGCCCCGGCCCCCGACGTGCCGCTGACGGGCGCAGACGGGCTTGCCTTAGCCGCGCCTTCGGCGCGCCAGCGGCGCGCCCGCTGCGCGAACGCGCAGCGTCCATTAAAATAGTGCCGGTGGGCTAGAGACTAGAGCGCATCCAGAACAAAATGGCACCTATCTCTAAGCCACCGGAAGTGAGGGGGGACTCTCGCTACGAGAATTGGAGATGTAAGAGGCCCAATTCAATCTGTCATCTGACAGAGTGTGCAAAATGACGCAAATACGGGTTTGTACAATTCAACATACAGCAAGTTTAAAAAATAGCAGCAGGAGCATCACATAACAGATAAAAGCGATCGGATCAAAAAAATATTTTTAAAATGTGCAAATTACGCAGCAGCAGCCAAAGACAATCATAGAATCTCAGATTGTTCACAAAAACGCGGGAGAGCCCGCTAAAGCACTAGATAAAATCGTGGATTACAATGAGTGTCAGCCCTCAAGCCTATGTAGGGCTGAGCGACCCAAGAGGGTGGGTGAGCTGGAAGCAGACATGTTGAAACTTGAGGATGTGGTGGCGCAGGCCCCCAACCACGCTGACCAACATAGCCTTACGATTAAGCGACAGGATTATAAACAACTTCTTTTAGAGGAAGCCACGTTGCGGTCTCTGTCTTCCCCACATAGGATCTACGAGCAAGGTGAACGGACAGGCAAACTCTTGGCATGGCTGGAACACAAAGGCGTCGAGGTGGGTCCGTGCGATAGCCAGCCCAGATGGTACTCTTCTCACTGACCCTCAATTGATTGCTTATACCTTTGCATTTTATTTTGAGGAAATTCATAATGTCCCACAGGCGTCTCAGGCCCCTATGTCGGCCGACCTCCTAGCGACTTTTACTGTGGTCAACATCTCCACACAGGATAGAGAAGCCCTATAGGCGGACATCACGGGGACGGAGATCCAAAAGGCCATACATGATGTCCGATCTGACAAGGCAATGGGTCCAAGTGGGCTTCCTATCGAGCTTTTTAAACCTATGGAAACAATACTAGCTCCCCACCTGTTAAACCTATATAACTAATGTTTTGCATCGGGTCTCCTTCCGGCAGATATCCGCACGGCCGCTATAGTAGTCATACATAAACCAAACAAGCCGGTGGAAAACTGTAAATCGTATCGCCCCATCTCACTCTTGACTGTCGAGACTAAGATCCTTGCCATACTCCTGGCCAATCGAATCCTTCCTTACATTACCGACCTGGTCCATCTGGATCAGTCCGGATTCATGCCGGGGAGAAACACGGCTCAAAATCTGCGACGGGTGCACGGGGCCCCTGGTAGGGTTAATACTATTGAGGAAGACGCGATCCTGTTACCCTTAGATGCCACCATGGCCTTTGATACTACAGAATGGGAATTTCTCTTCGCCGTGTTGGCTCGTATGGGATTCGGACCCATGCTAGTATGCTGGATTAGGCTCCTATACACACAACCCACTGCGCACGTTGTCGTCAATAATCACTGCTCCACCGCTTTCGCCCTTCAGCGGGGCACGAGACAGGGATGTCCTTTGTCTTCATTACTATTTGCCCTGGTGTTGGAGCCACTCGCAATCTGGGTTAGGGGGGATCCGGAGATACAAGGGATCAAATGGACAGCTGATCACGAGGACTGCATTTCGCTGTAAGTGGATGATATCCTCTTATATCTGGCATCTCTAGTGCGATCTCTCTGCCGGGTGCTACACATTTTCCATATTTTTGGTGCCCACTCTGTATACAGGATAAACTGGTCCAATTCCCATATGTATGTGTTATGGGGCACTCCCCCAGCTAGCCCTAGGGCCTGCTAGATCCCGGTGGCCCTCGGAGGCTTTCGCTACCTGGGCATTTTTGTGACCTCAGATGTTAACCTCTTCTTCAAACGTAACCTGCTCGGGCCTCTCCAATGTCTAAAATCTGATGCAGCTCACTGGCGATCTCTCCCTCTCACTCTCCTGGGACGTGCATCCCTGTTCAAGATACTTGCACTTCCGCGTTTTCTTTATGTCTTACAAAACACTCCCAATCCTATTCCAGACTCCTATTTCTCGCAAATTGATGGTACATTGCGGAGCTTATTATGGGAAGACCGTACAACACGAATCGTGATGAATAAGCTTACCATGGGTTGGTGTGACGGAGGTATAGGTCTACCAGACTTACGACTATATGATCAGGCCTCCCAGCTAATTCCAATCAATAGATGGGTGCTCTGCCCGCATGATGAGCCTAACTTCCGAACAGATCATTGACTTATGGGACGGGGCAGCTATAATAGGGCGCTATGCACTAATACCTGTAAACTTCATTTAACTGGTCCTACGGCCCGTGCAGTTGAGACTTGGCACGTAGTCACTAGAAAATTGGGCTGGAAGGGATGACTGACTAAAGCGACGCCACCATGGGAGCCTAACATCCTGGGACGCCTTGGTCGATGCCCGAGATTTGATAAGTGGGACACAATTGGTATATCCACGGTTGGGGACATGTGGGTTAAAGGGAAGCTGGCCTCATTCGCTGACCTCCAGTCAAAATACCAATTGGCATCATCCCAGACCTTTAGATATTTGAAGATTAGTCACACAATCGTGTCCGCTCTCCCAACGGATACCTCTCTTCCTGACTCTTCCCCCCTGGAAGACCGGTTGTTATTGGACCCCATGAATCACAAGGCCATATTGCTCACTTATAAGAAACTGGTAAATAACCGTGCAGAAACGATGCTAAAAGTGAGGGTTAGCTGGGAAACGGACCTGGGAAGCATAGAAGATGACGACTGGTGAGACACACTGGCCTCCCCCAGGGAAGTGGCCATTCCTATGCGCCTACGGCTCATTCATCTGAAAGTGCTCCATCGGGTCTACTTTGACGCTAAGCTCCTAATTAGACTTGGTAGACGCCTTGACCCGCTCTGTCTCCGGCATTGTAACCAAGTGGGTACCTTCGTAAACATAATATGGGACTGTCCACAAATCTGGCATTATTGGGAGGAGATCACCTGCCAACTTGAGAGGACGTGTGACAAGCCCCTACGGTTGTCTCCCCAGCTCTGTCTTCTTAATATTTGGGGAGTGATTAACCTTTCTCAGGCAGAACAGAGTTGGGCCTCGATGGGCTTTATCATCCCGAAGCGCAACATAGCGCAGAAATAGGGGGTGGACACGGTCCCGCTTGTTGGTGAGTGGGCAAAAGACATGGAAACAGCTATGAATGCCGAAAAGACAGTGTTCAAGGGACGGGGCTGTCCTAGGAAGTGGGACCATAAATGGGGCAAGTGGAACAAGTACAGAGGAGGCATCTGCATTTCCCCTACGGTAGAGATGCGGAGAGAACGGCAAACTTTGATGGCCCAGTTGACGGCAGAGGTGGTGTCTCCTCCTCTTTCCAATTGGCATATGTTCTGACGCCTGATCTATGTCATTCATTATGTTATGCTGTGTGACCTTTTCTTTGGCAATCTATCTTGCATTTGGCTGGCTTTTAACAGGGACAGTGAACTACAGCACTACTTGCTCACCTCAGATGTAGATGTAAAGCTATCAGAACTAGGGGTGAACAACGCAAATATGGATAAGATGTGTAATATATACAGATGCAATTTTGTTAGAAAACAAATAAAAAGTAAAAAAAAAAAGGTCTATAACTTATGTTCTGTGATAGTTATGATAAATCTAGCCTTGGCAAATTGTTGGATGTATTTTAACTATCATTTTAAGTCTTTGAATTATATTTTTAGCTCACTCGTTTGACTAGTTATACTTTAATAACATATTCTCATATTATCTTATGGAGCAATTGAGCTACAATGTGAAAAAACTAAATTGGCAGTTTCTTCCTCACCAGAGAATTTAAAACGTATTTTATACTGTCCCTGTTTATAGTTACAAGGCACCCTATCTCATGGGGCACCTACGAGAAGCCTTAGGGGTGACTTATGTGTAAATATAAAGTAGTGTAAGACTCTGTAAGTACCTTTAAGTCCAAATCGAATTTGCATATACTTTACTTTTAAAAGTAGCCTGCAAAGCAGGCCTGACTTTATAACGGCAGCAGGCAGCACAGTAGTGCATACTGAAGTACATTAAATCTGCTGGGCCTCTAAACCTACATGCCCAGCCATATACATGGGGCTCACAGGTAGGTTGACATACCAATTATAATTACACCTAATTTCCATATACCTTTTATAAAGAGCCCTGGCCCTAGGTCTGGTTAGCAGAGCCCAGGGCACAATCAGAGCCAATTACTACCAGTACCACTCAAACAAGCATTTGAAATGTAATAGGTCTCGCATTTATGGGAGTTTGAGCTATTGGCACTGTAAATGACAATGCCTTTTATTTATGTTCTGGTTTTTAAAACATAAATTTACACTGCCAATAGCTTAAATTATCGCAGATACCAGACCTATTGCATTCCAAATGCTTGTTTGTAAAACAACCCTTTACCGCGCTTTCACTTTAATGGCAGCCACGCCCCTTCTTTAGATGACCTGAGTCCAAAGAAAGGTGCGCAATACCCATTAAAGCGAAAGTGTGATTGGGGGTGCTTTTACAAAAAAAAAGCATTTGTTTATGTTGAGAAACAAATGTTTTTTTTTTAGTAAAAGCGCCCTATGCCGTACTTTAACTTTAATGGTGGCCACACCCCTTTCTTTAGACGCAGCTCATCTAAAGAAAGGTGTGCAACGACAATTAAAGTGAAAGCACAGTAGAAGGCACTTCTACAAAAAAAGCATTTGTTTGTCAAACTGACAAACACATGTTTTATTTTTATAATTGTCCCCATGCCAAACTTTCACTTTAATGTCGGCCATGCCCCTTTCTTTAAGACATTTATATGCGAGATCTATGGCATTGGAAAGAAGTGGTGTGCTAAATGTAAGCAAATAACCTCGTGCCTGCCCTAACAGAAACTCAATGAGGAAAATAGTGCTTACAAGACCACATAACATGTACAGTGTAACAACCGAAGTATAGGGGCCAGAAGCCATGGGAGTTTACAAATGAAGATAAGGTGGGACTGACAAGCCCATTAACCAATCAGAAGCCTGCATTTACAAAGGACAACGGCACAAGCCAATGAAAATTTGGGTGGAGAGTCGGAGAGGCTTCTATTGCATACTCCATTACAGCAAGTCTTTCAGAGCAGCGCTGACTCTAGGCTCGTCCTAAAAATGGGGGTGATGAGTGCAAAAAAGGATGATTTTCTCACATACAGCTTGAGTCTTATGGCACAGCAAGATAGGGACACATGTCGTTGCATACTCTTCACATGTAGGGTATATGACTAAGAAAAACAAACAAGTATTGTACAAGTGAAAGGGCTACCTTTAAAGATTTTAAGAAACACACTTTTCGGTACTTATCTCTGTTCAGTTTGCCTATCAGTTTCCTGAGCATGTGGTCCCATTTAGCAGGTTACTAAGTGACATTGAACAACTAGTCTGTTTGCACTTGTCCTGCAGTAGCACATTAAATATAGAGATATTTGGCTTTGCTAATGTGTGTCCATTAAATTCTTGTACTCAGGACAGGAGAACTTTAGAACTTTGTGAATCTATGACTTCTTATGTATGATTAGCTGCTTTTTTAGCAAAACACATTTTTGCATTGGCAGTCCTTGAATAATTCAGTAGTTAGTTTCCAGGTTAACACCCCAATCTGGCGAAATTCTTGGTTGGGAGGTTGGTTATTTGTAGGTGTAGGTAGGTACCTACCACTAGAAATGAGGCCACAATCGCAATACAAGCTCTCAATAAATTATTTCCTTGCTGAACCATTGGTAGCTGGTTGCGAGCAGGCAAGCTTGAATTAGGAGGCTGGTGTGTAAAGCATTTAAAAGCACCATTACATTAAATGAGTGAGACACAGCACACAATAAAAATCCATCACCAATTCATGAAAATAGGAAATATTCCTATGATTAAAATGACACCAAAGTGACAACAATCTAAAGTAGTGAACTGGAGATATGAATTTGCACGAATAAACACTTTCTAATGCCTAAAAGCCAAAAACGCCACCTTGGGACATCTTGCTGTGCTTGACCCGGACAAAGTCAAAGTTTCAGGCCAACTGCGATGGAGCGCAGGACGGATAAACTTAGCTGTATAGCCAGGTCATGTTTTTAACTTCTGAGTTCGTTTTTTTGGAGCTTTTTCTCTTGTTGTCGACTGAGGCTCCTTGTTACGCCTACTTTGGGTTCGACAACGGCGACTTGGCTCAGTGCCATGCTTCATCAGCTCCTGGAAGTCTTGTCAATGACGAAAAACTCCAGAGCTTCAGCGGGGCAAACCTGAATGTCAGGCCAGGGTGTTGGTTTGACATCGAAGTCTTGGCTCTCATCAATGGCTCGGTCACCTTATGGAGCTTTTAATCAAAACTCTCCAAACTGCTCCAAATGTCTGCATCTTCTTCAAGTAGGTCGTTTCTGTGTTCCAAAGTGTCCACAACACCAATCTAAGTTTCCAGAACTTTGAGTTGCTCCTTTGAATGTTGGCACTACGTCTCCCACAAAGCACCTGGCCAAATCCTGCACAGTCAAGCTGAAGATGGTCATCTGGTTTCTTCTTTCTGAAGATGATGCAGGTGGAGCTCTTTACACCTTTTGCTTTCAGAGAGTCCACTACTTCACTTTTCAAAGCAAGGCAAAGTCATTAGGCAAAGTCATTAGGGCAGTAGTTCCAAAGTGAGCAGGTGAAAGTAGCCGTCATTCAGAGAGCAATCCTCTTGGTGCAGGTCAAGGTTCCACCAGGGCAGTCTGGCTTCTTCTTGCACAGATCTTTGCAGCCCTCCCATATTTATCCATGATCCTGGGGAGACAAACAGGGGGGCACCTCTGACCAATGGGGTGCAGGGTGCCACCCTCAGGTATAACTCCATCCAAAGTGTGGAATATTCTTGTCCCCGAAAAAACATTTTTTTTAAATCCAAAAGTGAGAAAATTTCTCCTGGAGGTTAACAACTGGCTAAGCCAACCCACTGGTGTGGTTGAGTTTCCCTAACAATCCCCTTCTAGCCTCCCTGCTAATTCAAATACTGGGGCTCCTGCCTGTCTGGGGGTGCAAGATGTGAGGGTGAGTCTGTGTCCTGTTCTGTTATTTCCTCTTTGAAGACCTTTTTGGCTACTCCACACCCATCCTGCCTTTTGCTCGGCAGCTGCAGATCTTTTCTCATCAGATGTCCTTTGTCTCTATGCAGGCAACTTCATCGGAGCAGATTGTCTCAGCCTACCAAAGGCAGGCCAAGCAGGAGAGGCTGTTGGAAGGCTGGATTTTAGCGAATCAGAAAGGCAAGTTCTATAGCTTCCTTTCTGTATTAGTTATAATAAATCTCAAAGTTGTTGGATTTATCATAACTATTCTTTTAAGTCTTTGAATGATATTTTTTTAGCTCACTACTGTCAATAGTAATACTTTATTAAAGTATCCCCATGTTAGCCTATGGTGCAAATGTGCTACAATGTAGAAAAACAAAATTGTCAGTTTTCCCTCACTAGGGCATATAAAACATCTTTTAAAATATCCCTGCTTATTTGTATATGTCAGCCTACCCTGGGAGCACCTAGGGCAGACGTTAGTGGTGACTTATGTGTGAAATAAGGTAGTTTAAGACTGTGGAAGTACCTTTAATTCCAAAGTCAAATTTGTATATAAATTTGTTTTAACCCCTTTGCTGCTAGGCCTTTTCACCCCCGTGCCAAGCCTTTTTTTTTGGCTATTTGGGGTAGTTTGCACTTAGGCCCCTGTAACTTTTTGACCACAGAAGGTATCCATGCCAAATTTGCATCCTTTTCTTTAAACATCATTGAGATTTTAAAGGTACACAGGGTTTGTTGATTCCACTGGAGGGGACACGGATATTAGCCAAAATACAGCTACATTCTGGTGTTTTTTTGAAAAATAGGAATAAAGTGCTGCAGATGAAAGTGTCTGTTTTTTTCCCTGCAAATGGTATCAAAAAAGTGTTTGTACTGCTGAAATCACCATCTTCCCAGATTTCAGGGACTTACAGACGTTTGTCTGCAAATCCACACACACCACATTTTTACAGAGAAAACTGACCCATTTTCTGCGAAGTTCCTAGCTGTATATTTTGAACCATAGCTCTGCCGACACCTAGAGAAACCTAGAAAATCTATACATTTTTTAAAATAGACACCCAGGAGAATCGAGGATGGGGTGACTTGTCTGGCTATTACCAGGTGCTGTTACCCAGAGTTCCTTGCAAACCTCAAACTTTGTAAAAAAACAACCACAGTTTCCTCACATTTCTGTTTTGGAAAGTTCTTTAATCTGTGTGGCTCTGCAAAATTCTATCCACACCACATTCCCCAAAGTCTCCCTAGAAAAATTGTACCTCATTTGTGTGGGTAGGCCTAGTGCCCGTGACAGGAAACAGCCCAAAACGCAACATGGACACATGAACCCTACCTCTATTGGCACCCAAGGAAACCTAGCAAACCTATACATTTTTTTAAACTAGATACCCTGGGGAATCCATGATGGGGTGACTTGTCTGGCTCTCCCCAGGTTCTGTTTCCCAGAATCCCTTGCAAACCTCAAACTTTGTATAAACAAAAAAAAGGGGGCTTATTTACAAGCCCCTTGCGCCACCACTGTGTCACTTTTAATATCGCCAAAAATGAAGTACTGGGAGTGGATCCACAAATGCCACCCAACCCACATTCCTCAAAGTATTCTGAGAAAAATGGTAAATCACTTGTGTGGGTAGGCTGAGTGCCCGAAAGGAAACGGCCCAAAACTCAACTTGGACACACCACATTTTTACAGTGAAAACTAAACCTTTTTTGCAAAGTGCCTAATTGTAGATTTTGAACCCTAGCTCCGCCGACACTAAGGGAAACCTAGCCAACGTATGCGTTATCTTAAACTAGACACCCAGGGGAAACCAGGATTGGGTGACTTGTGTGGCTGTCACCAGGTTCCAATACCCAGAATCCCTTGCAAACTTCAAACTTTGTCCCAAAAGTGATGGAAACTTTTGGAACCTGATTGGGTCCACAAAATTCCACCTACCCCACATTCTCCAAAGTTTCCCGATATAAATGGTACCTCACTCGTGTGGGTGGGTCAAGTACCCGAGACAGGCAAGGGCCTAAAAAGTATTGTGGGGACTTCAAAATTACCTATCATAAAATGACCTAGTTTTGCAGGGGGGGCACCTGGGTTTTTGGCCCTGGGCTCAAGCGGCCATATAGGGAAAACCTACCAAACCCACACATTTCTGAAAACTAAACACGCTGGGGAGTCCAGTGAGGTGTGAATTGCGTGTATCCCACAAAGTTTCCCTACCCAGAATCCCCTGCAAACTCCACATTTTGCTGGAAAAATCAAATTTTTCTCATATTTTTGTGTAGTAAAGTTGAAGGATCATTGAGCTAACACACATTTCCCACCACCCAGCATTACCCCAGGTCTACCAATAGAAAATGGTACCTCACTTGTGTGGGTAGGCATAGTGGCCGTACAGGAAATGGCCCAAAGCGTACTGTGGAGACTTTACCTATCATAAAATGACCTGGTTTGCAGGGGGGGCACCTGGGTATTTGGCCCTGGGCTCGCGGCCATCTAGGGAAAACTACCAAACCCACACATTTCTGAAAAACTAGACACCCTGGGCAATCCAGTGAGAGGTATGGCTTGTGCGGATCCCCCAACAATCTCCTACCCAGATTCTCCTGCAAACCTCAAATTTAGCTGAAAATAAAACACTTTTTCCACACATTTTTGAGTGGGATCAAAATGTCAGCAAAAATGTCCTCCCACCTAGCACTCTCCTTGGTCTCCCGAGTATAATGATACCTCACTTGAGTGCCAATCCAATGCAGAATGGGCTAAAAACGTATTTTTTTTAAAATACACCGCTTAGAATTTGCTGTGCCATACCATTAATCCATATGTTTTTGGCCCTTCCCAGTCACAGGCCCTTGGTCCACCCACATAATTGACATGTCACTTTACTCGGGAGAACAAGGGGAGCACTGGGTAGTAGGACATTTGTGCCGGCACTGTGATCCCACACAAACATGTGTGGAAAAAGTGTTTTTTTCAGCTACATTTGAGGTTTGCAGGAAATTCTGTGTAGGAAAATGTTGCAGGATCCAGGCACCCTGTACCTCTCTGATCTCCCCTGGGTGTCTAGTTTTCATAAATGTGTGGGTTTGGTAGGTTTCCCTAGATGACAGCGAGCCCGGGACCAAATCCAGGTGCCCTTGCCTGTCGTGGGTACTTGACCCACCCACACGAGTGTGGCACTATTTGTATCGGGAGGCCTGGGGGAACGCTGGGTGGTAGGAAATTTTTGTCAACCCAGTGATCCCAGCAACTTTCCCACACAGAAATTTTAGATTTTTTTTTATTTTTCAGCTAAATTTCAAGTTTGCAGGAAATTCTGGGTAGGAAAATGTTGCGGGATCCACACTCCCCATAACTCTTTGGACTCCCCAGGGTATCTAGTTTTCAGAAACATGTTGGTAGGTTTCCCTAGATGGCTGCCGAGCCTGGGGCCAAATACCCAGGGGACCCCACCTGCAAAACTAGGTTGTTTTATGATAGGTAATTTTGAAGTACTATTTGGGCCGTTTCCTGTTGCGACCACTATGCCTTCCCACACAAGTGAGGTACCATTTTTATGGAGAAGCCTGGGGAAATGCTGGGTCGTAGGAAATTTGTGTCATCCTGGTGATCCCACATTTTTCCCACACAGAAATTTGAGAAAAACTTGATTTATTTCTGCAAATTTTGAGGCAGGAAAACGTTGGGGGATCCATGCAAGCCACACCTCCCTGGACTCCCCTGGGTGTCTACTTTCCAGAAATCTCTGGGTTTGGTAGGTTTCCATAGATGGCCGCTGAGCCCGGGAACAAAAATCCAGGTGACCCCCTTGAAAAACCAGGTTGTTTCATGATAGATAGGTGAGCACCTGTATTTTTGGTCCCAGGTTTGCAGATGTCTAGGGGAACCTAAAAAACCCAGACATTTCTGAAAACTAGACACCCGTGGGAGTCCAGGGAGGTGTAGCTTGCATTGATCCCACAACATTTTCCTACCCAGGATCCCCTGCAAACCTTCAATTTAGTTGAAAAAAATCTACTTTTTCGCATATTTCTGTGTGGGAAAGTTGTGGGATCACCAGGCTGACACATAGTTCTTACCACCTAGCGTTCCCCCAGGTCTCCCAATAAAAATGGTACCCCATTTGTGTGGGTGTGTCAAGTACCTGCAACAGGCAAGGGCTCAAAACGTATTGTGGAGACATCAAAATTACCTATCACAAAATGCCCTGGTTTTGCAAGGTGGCGGCCTGGGTTTTTGGCCTGAGCTCAGCATCCATCTAGGTAAACCTACCAAACCCACACATTTCTGAAAACTATACTCTCTGGGGAGTCCAGGAAGGTATAGGTTGCATGGACCCCTCAACATTTTCCTATCCAGAATCCCTTGTAAACCTCAAATTTAGCTGAACAAAATCAATTTTTTTTTAATATTTCTACATAGGGAAATATGTGGAATAAAAGGGCTGACACAAATTTCCTACCACCTAGCATTCCCCAGTTCTCCTGATAAAAATGGTATGTCACTTGTGTGGGTGGGCCAAGTGCCCGCGACAGGCAAGAACCCAAAAAGTATTGTGGAGACTTCAAAATTACCTATCACAAAACAACCTGGTTTTGCAAGGGGGAGGTACCTGGGTTTTCGGCACAGGCTGGGCGGCTATCTAGGGAAACCTATCACATTTCTGAAAACTAGACATCCTGGGGAGTCCAGTGAGGTATGGCTTGCATGGATCCCCCAATGTTTTCCTACCCAGAATCCCCTGCAAACCGAAAATGTAGCAGAAAAAATAACTCTTTTCACACATTTTTGTATGGGATCACCGTGCTGGCACAAATATCCTACCACTCAGTATTCCCCTTGGTCTCCCAAGCGGGGACAAAAACCCAGATTAGCGCCTTTGTAAAACCAGGTCATTTTTTGATGTCTCCACAATACGTTTTGGGCTCTTCCCTGCCGCATGCACTTGGCCCACCAACACAAGTAGGGTACCATTTTTATCGGAAGACTTTGGTGAATGCAGGGTGGGTGGAAGTTTGTGGACCCACGCACATTTCAGAACTTTCCATCACAGAAATGTGGGGAAAATATGGTTTTTATTTTACAAAGTTTGAGTTTTGCAAGAGATTCCGGGTAACAGAACCTAGTGATGAGAGCCACACAAGTCACCCCCTCCTGGATTCCCCTGGGTGTCTAGTTCTAAAAAATGTATAGGTTTGCTAGGTTTCCCTACATAGCGGCTGAGCTGGGGTTCAAAAGCCACAGCTAGGCACTTTCCAAAAAAAGGGTCATTATTCACCATAAAAATGTGTTGTGTCCATATTGTGTTTTGGGCTGTTTCCTGTTGTGGGCAGTAGGCCTACCCACACAAGTGAGGTACCATTTTTATCTGGAGTCTTTGGGGAATTCTGGGGTGGGAGATAAGGGGCTATTGCCCCACCTGCCTCCTGGGTGGGCAGAAAGTGTTTTGCCTTATTTGGGGGGCAGGGTGGGTGCATTGACATGCCCATTCTGGGCAGCACCCACCCCTGCGTATTGACAAAATATACCTGGTACCTAGTGGGCTTTCTGCCACCCCAGAGGGCAGATCAGGGGCTAATGCCCCCATCTGCCCCCTGGGGGGGCAGAAAGTACTATGCCTTTGTTCGGGGGGCAGGGTGGGGGCATTGACATGCCCTTTCTGGACAGCCCCACCCCTGACCTATAAAAAAAGAATCCCTGGCATCTAGGGTGCTTTGTGCCACCCCAGGAGGGGAGGAGATTGGGGCACCTACCCCTATCTGCCCCCCAGGGGAGGCAGAAAGACTGGTTGTGTGAGAATTAAATGGGGGGAGCAAAGCCCTTGCCCAAGGGGCCACTTCCTCCTCCCTGGTGGCTAGTGACTGGATCCCTGCTTGGGGATAGCTCTCCTGGGGCAAATCCCAAGCAGGGATCCACTAGGGAAGGGTACATTTGGAAAGGGGAGATTCTCCCCTTTCCAACGATACCTCTCCCATGTGTTTTGGTGCTCGGGGCTGAGATAGCCCCACGAGCACCGAAACTGTGAAACTGAAACAAAGTCATTACAAGTAAAACTAAAACTATGACTTGGGAGGTTGGGGAAGCTCTTCCCCACCTCCCAAGGCAAAACAGAGGGATTTTTTGCAAGTGTGCTCATGACGGAATGGTTCCATCATGAGCCCACTTGCACCTGTGCTCATGACAGAACCATTCCGTCATGAGCACAGAAGGGGTTAAAAGCACCCTGCAATCCAGGGATGCCTTTACAATGACAGCAGGCAACACATCAATGCACACTTAAGTGCATTAACTCTACTGGACCTCTAAGTCTACATGCCCAACCATATACTCGGGTCTGACAGGTAGGATGTTAGTACCAATTGTAATTATACCTAATTACAATGTACTTTTAAATAGAGCACAGGTCATGGGATCTGGTTAGCAGAGCCCAGGGCACAATCAGAGTCAGAAAACCAACATGAAGTAATCAAAATAGGGGCAAAAAGTGGGGAGACACTGCAAAATGTCTTGATTTCTCACAGTTTTTAATTGACTCTTTTTCAGAGAAACCATTTCACCTATTTCTCTTCCTTAACTTGCCAACTACATTGCATATTTCCAACCATCCTTGTGCATATTTGAACATAAATATAATGATGTTACATATCATAAAGACATCCACAATGTTGTTAAACAAGGTGGGGCAGAAACTGAATATCATTCCTCCACAACATCTGTCATACCATTGCAAATGCGTGTTTGGTAGCATATACAAACAAATAGGGTTCTCTAATGAACATCAATTGACCAAAATGCCTGGGGTAACAGAAGTAACATCACACGCCCGCTGACCTTAAATTTCACTCACACACATACACACACATTCACACTTACACAAACTCTCTTTCTCATGTAAACACATACTCATCCGCATGCACACTCAC
This sequence comes from Triturus cristatus, assembly GCF_964204655.1. Classification (NCBI taxonomy): domain Eukaryota; kingdom Metazoa; phylum Chordata; class Amphibia; order Caudata; family Salamandridae; genus Triturus; species Triturus cristatus. Next base: position 213,900,800 of record NC_140585.1, on the reverse strand, counting down.
AACATAAATTCAAAAGCATTTTACTTTCTTTAGCTCAGCTTCCAGGGAAGGCCAAATTGTCAGTAATTGTACTGATTTTTTAATTAAACTAATAGTGAATGATGAAACATTATTCACTATAAGTGTGATAAAATATTTTGGGTGAAAACAAAGAGATTGGAGTCCCAACCAACGTCCATAAGGGCGAGCTGCCACTGTGTTCCTGGTAATGATTTTGCCACCTCTGAAGTCAAACTATTTCAAATGGCAGACATAAACTTTAAATGGTTCTCATAAATCTCACAGATGGTCCTTTAAACACCCTTAGATATGCATGAAAATACAGTTGATCCCCCAAATCTGGATGAGACATGTCAACTCTGTGCACAAATAGTGTATTCTTTAAAAAGGTTTTATTTATTGTATTTCAAGTCCATCAAAATTAAAATATCATTTTAAATCACACTTTCTTTGTCACTGAAATTTAGCAAACTGCAGGCATCCAACACATATCAATTGTCCTTGGTACGCCTCTGGGTAAAGCAACACCTGTTCATGAGAATGACACAAAAAAATAATAAAACAAACACAATTTCTTTCATAACTATGTCTAAGTGCAGTCTTTAAAGGTTTGGTGGTAATCTCCTCAATGAGTCTAGACTTTCTAAAGAAAGTGAAACAGGTGCTCACAGAAAGGGACTTCAGAATTGCTGTTCAAGCCCTCGTACTTTTCATAAATGAAGATTTTGCATTGACTGTCTTCAGATACAAGAGCATATTTACAAGCCCCTTGCGCCACCGGTGCGTCACTTTTTGTGATGAGCCGATAGAGCATTTTGCTGCCCCATATTTACAAGGACATGTAAAGCCACCCTACGTGGCTTTTCGTGTCCTTTTAAACACGGCCTGTTTTCATGCAGCACTTTGCAAGAAAGAGCCATTCCATAGGTGTTGCTGTGGGTCTCTCACGCAACACCCATTGATTCTGCCACATTCCAAGATTTACAACCTTTTGTAAACCTGGGAATGCGTCAGAAACCTCCGCCTCCCCCGTAAGGCGCAGCGAGGAGCAATTTTTCATTTCTTCTACTTATTTCCTCTTTCTATGCATGCTGCATTGTGCAGCACGCATAGAAAGAGAAAACAACTCTCTTGATTGTTTTTATGCAGGAAGGTGTCCCTTCCTGCACAAAAACAATTCCTCTGCAACACAGGCACCCTTGCACAATAGTGCAAGGGTGCCTGCGTTGGCGCATGGCAGCCAATTGTGAGCCAGCGCAGGGGAAAGCACAGGGATGCAACATATTATTGTAAATATGATGGATCCCTGTGCTTTGGAAGTGACTCAGTGCGGCCCAGCCAAATAACTTGCAGTGCCGCGCTGAGTCACTTTCTTGTAAATTTGGCCCATTAAGTTTTGAAAAAGTTAAATAAGACTCATCTGTTAGTTCAGATAATTTCATTAATGAAACTTTCCAGAAAAAAACGAATTCTCAAATATCAACTCAGGAATTGAGAAGTAGTCATATCAGAAATAAAGGGATTTGCAGCAGCGAACTACTGCGCAGGTCCAAGAGCCACATCGAAGTACTTTTTGAAACTGTGGTCTCGTCTTTGTTGGTGCAGTGACTCATTTAATTAAAGACTTTAAGCAATGAGAACACAACACTTCCCAAAATATCAAGTTCTCCCATGTGTTTGCTTTGGTGCACCCTGCTCTGCTGATATTTGGTTTGAAGACATTAAGAGTGATTCATTTCAGCTGCTTGACTTGAAGAGTTGGGAAAGACCAAGAAAGACGATTTCCAACTGCTGTTTATTTTTTCCTTTGAATAGCAAGTGTAATAAGTAGAAATATGAATGATGAAATGTCTGTTCGTTGTTGGTAACTTCAAGTATATTTATTGATGATTGAAGTTACAGGTATTTAAGTATATAAATAACGAGCCCCACCAGGAGCAGCCTGTACGCTGCTCAGCCCATAGACCAACTGACTCAAACCATTCCAACATTCTAACTCCAACATTCCAACATACACACACATCCTGGCTGAGCAGCATATTACAACATCTCCCTTCTTAACAATGAAAAAGGAAAAACTCTAAGAAGGTATAACAAAAAGTCACAGTAAAAGACTTAAGCGAAAACATGGCAAGATATGAAAATTGAAAGAAAACGCCAAGAGAAAATAGTAAGTTGGAAGAAACAATAAGGATAACAGGAGGCACGAAAGACGACTCAACCACCCATCTCCCTTTCTACCATGAAAACAACCGATACACACCCACAACCAAAACAATGAGAAAATAGTGAGTGGGAGGGAACAATGAGGATCACAAGAGGCACAAAAGACGACTCAACCACCCATCTCCCTTTCTCCCATGGAAACAAACGATACACACCCACAACAAAACAATAAGTGACTCAGGTACATAGATCATGAAAGCTGGCCGGGCCGACACGAAGGAAGTACAAGAGTACAATCAAGAGCGTGAAGAAGAAAACAAGTAGAGCAAAACGCACAACGTGACGCAATAAAACAATTTGCGAGTACAGATGTGGAATGACCACAATAAAAAGATGTGGGGACACCACATAACACAACAGAACGTGTGCATAAGATGTGGATATACCACAAATAGATATGGGGACACACCACATGAAATAGATGTGGGGACACACCACATAAACAGTCAAACAAATGAATAAGATGTGGATGTACCACATTAAATAAGGTAAATGCAATCTCTAAAAATGTGCACGAAATGTGGTAGTACCACATGAAACAAGACAAAACATTTTTAAATATGTGCACGGGATGCAACAAGGCAATTTGTAAAAACGTGAACTAGATGTGGTAGTACCACATAAACAGGGTAAATACAATTTGTAAAAATGTGCACTAGATGTGGTAGTACCACTCGAAATAAGGCAAAAGCAATTTATAAGAATGTGCACAAGATGTGGTAGTACCACATACAACAAAGTAAATACAATATGAAAACAAATGTGCACGAGATGTGGTAGAACCACATACAACAAAGTAAATGCAATATGAAACCAAATGTGCACAAGATGTGGTAGTACCACATAAAACAATATCGAAATCCTTACTTTAAATAAGACTGTCAGTACTTATTTTAAACATAACTGTAAATATATCGTAAAGTACTTATGTTAAAAAAAAATTAGCGTATAGAAATCATGAAGTACTTATTTCAGAAAATGAGAGCAAAGGCATTGTGAAGTACTTATACTAAAATTAACATAACGGTATCATGACTGAAAAGTACACTGCACAGTACTTTGATAGTAACATCTACGAAGGAGAGAACTGATGCCGATGCAGGCAAGGAAAGTAACACTTTCTAGAAACTTCAGACGGAGTGAGTTCCACGAAGAGAAGTTGAATTAATGGATCGGAAGGAACTCTCGAAGACCTGCATTTTCAGTGTCTAAATCGCATGGATTTATATTCTCCTTGATGAGGTGCAGTGATAAAAGGATAACAGCTAGGTGGCACTGTTTAAAAAATGAAAGAACAGTACTTCGATTACACTTGAAATTTCCCAAAGGAGAGGGCTTGTCTCAAAATCCATGTTGTTGAAATAAACATTAAAATTGACAACTGGCATTCTGGAGACCCTGAAATAATGGGTTGAAGAAAGGACTTGAGGCAGCATGAAAACGAACTTGTAATAACTTTATCGTCCTGCATAGCGAACAGACGTGGTTGGCGAAAGCAAACATGCTTGGCAAAAGCAGACTGTATAGAAGGATGTTGTGGCAAATTTAAAATGGCGGCACGCACGGCGACGCCACGCCGGATGGCTCCCGGCATCTCCGTGCACCAAATCAGCTAAATATGTCAGAACAAACTGAAGACGTCACAGTGGAGTGACGAATGGATTCACGAGGCAGCAGATGTAAGGCTGAGGAGAGGTAGGCTGGACGCTCTGTATGTGCTCGTGGCAGATTTTTTTTTTTTAAATGTTTTCAAAACGAATGAGCGTTTAAACTGCCAATAGTAAAACGAAGTAAAATGGCAAGATAGCTTAAAGTATTAAATCAGCCCGAAAATTACAATGTGGCTAAAAAGAACTTAGGCAGTCTCACACAAGTACACCAATACAGTACCTGCGCCGTGTTCAATTGTCTCATTACACTAATTACCGAAGTGAAAGAGAACGGAACATTTCCTTTCAACAACGAAATTGCAGGCAAATAAGATTCCCGGTAACCTCCAGTAGATGGCAGCAGATAATTACACAGTTCCGTTTTTTAAAAATCAATGTCAAAGTACAAAATCGACAACACAGCTGGCTCTCGAGTTTGTCAAATGGCCCCCAGTCATGCAAAACGTCGTTCTCACTGGCATCAGATCTCCCCAGCTGGCACTGAAAACACCGGTTCAGATTATCTTTCCCTCGATCTGGGCTCTGTGAAAGTTGCTCTGTAATCTGAGCAGGAAACCCAAAATAATGGCGAAGGATGTCGTAGGAACTGCAGGAAGCAGGCCCCTCAGATCTCGTAGTTGCAGGCAGTAGAAAGTAAACCCAAGCAGGGACTTGCACTCTGGTGTTGTGGGCGACCGATGGGAGGTCACTGGTGGGGCTCTCGGTGCAAGTAAGTTTAAGTTGCTTTTCGAGGATTTCCTTTATCTTGAATTTCTTTATCTTGAATATATCTTGAAGTTTCTTGAGGGTTGAAGAGCAAGGTCTTTCCAATCGTCGTCAATTGTGGGGAATAGAAATAACCCCACTCCTGGTACCAATTGTAATAAGTAGAAATATGAATGATGAAATGTCTGTTCGTTGTTGGTAACTTCAAGTATATTTATTGATGATTGAAGTTACAGGTATTTAAGTATATAAATAACGAGCCCCACCAGGAGCAGCCTGTACGCTGCTCAGCCCATAGACCAACTGACTCAAACCATTCCAACATTCTAACTCCAACATTCCAACATACACACACATCCTGGCTGAGCAGCATATTACAGCAAGCTTTCATTTTGCTTAAGAAAAAGTCATTGGTGAAAGTCACCTTTGAATGTATGAGTTTTCTGCTGCTTGACTTGAAGAGATCACTAAGGTAGTGCTAAATACTTTGAACAGAGTTATTAAGGAGCTTGAAATGTGAAATGGAAAAATAACTTTCAAAGCTTTGTTTTCTTTTTGGGCTGGAAATCTTTCATGGGCATATCCTTTACTTTGCAGGTTATTCAAATGCATGTCATTAATTTTTTTGATAGTAACTACAACCTTGGATGTATTAAGGGTGATGGCAAGAGTTGTTTGTGCGTGTACAATTCACACTCTCTATGATATTAGGAGGAATCCGTGGATATCTGTTTCCTTAGGCAACCAACTTTTGTCTACACTGAACAACTAGCTGATGTATCTCTTTCCATTTCCCTTTACCCCGGGGGCATACTTTACTCAAGTCTACCATTGGCTAGGAGTTACAGAGGGATGAGGAGTGAATCATTCCACTGCCATACATGATCCCCTTGCGGTGGAGCTCTGGTATTGGTTTGAATTTGTGACAGTATTCTCACATCTGCATGGTTCTCCAGCATCCACACTGGCACTCCTTACAGGAATCCCACACACCCCCGCACATCTCATCAAGGGCCTGAAGAAATATAATCACATCACCCCAATCCTGTTGGAACTCCATCAGCTCCCTTTGCTGCCCCGTATCATCCTCAAAACAAGCTGCATCATTTATAAAGCCATCACAACAAGCACCCCCACTTACCTTGTGTACAAGCTCACCCATTCTGGTGGTTCTAACCAGACACACATACAGGACGCCATCAGACTACAGACTAAGAAGTGTAAAAAAAAGCAAGATACTAGGCCTGATAGAAGGTGGATTATTAGTAGGGGTAAGTATGCACCTACCACTAGCACTAAGGCCACCAACACAATATAAGGCCCACTCCAGGTCTCAGTAGATTATTACCTTGCTCACCCCTTAATTGCTTGCAGGCAGGCCTAACTTAGGAGACAGGTGTGTCAAGCATTTAAAAAACACCAATGTTTTAAATAAGTAAGACACAAAACAAAAAAAATCCAACACCAATTTATAAATATAAGGACTTTTTTATTGTTAAAATAACAGCAAAATAACAAAAATTCAATGTAGGGAACCAGTGATACACATTTTTAAAGATTATCGATGTTAAGCAGGTGTCTCCAACAGGCTGGATATGCAATGGCTTCAGCGGCTTCGTTCAGTGGGAGCCCCAGATCAACTCCTGGAAGTCTTGTGCTCTGGAGCTTTCAGCGTGACAAACTTGAAATCCAGCCTGGGTCGCAGTTTGAAGTAGTCAGCTTGACTCTTGACGTCCAGTCAGTTACCTTATGGAGCTTTTTCCAAACGTTCTGGAACGTCTTCCTGAAGTTCCTCTTGAGGGTTCACAGTGCCCAAAACACAAGTCCAAGGTTCCAGAGTCTTTGAGTTGCTCCTCAGAGTTTGGGACTACTGTTCCCACAATGCTCTTGGCCAAATCCTTTAATGTCCAGCTGAAGGTGGTCAGATAGTTTCCTCTTGTTGGAGATGATGCAAGTGGAGATCGTTTAACCTATTGCTTTCAGGGAGTCCACTCCTTCTCTTTTTGAAGCAAGGAAAAGTCCTTAGGGCTGTAGTTCCTTAGTGTGCAGCAGGTGCAATCATTCAGACTATAATCCTCTTGGTGCAGGCCAGGGTTCCAGCAAGGCAGTCCTTCTTCTACTTGTAGTTTCAGGCAGGGGATCCAAATTGATATGCAGGTCTCCTATATTTATCCAGGGTTCTAGGGTGATAAACAGGGGTGGGGCACCCCTGACCAACGGGGTACAGGGTGCGACCCAAACGTATGACAGTTTCTTCTAAAGTGACGTATTCTTGTCGCACAAAGCACTGTACTTTAATATTCAAGATGGAGAAACTTTTTCCTTGGGGGGTAAGACCTGGCTAAGCCAATCTACTGGTATGGCACATTTCCCTTAACACTCTCCTTCCAACCTCCTGATATTCTATTCCTGGCACTTTCATCTGACTGGGGGTAGAGGAAAAGGGTTTGGGCCTGGCTTTTATCATTACTTAACTTCTCTCTTTGAAGACCATTTTGTTTACCCAGCCCCCTTCCTGGCCTATTCTCTGCAGCCAAAATATGAAATAGGTAAGTTTTCAGTACCGATTGCTATTACACCTAATTAGAATATACCTTTTAATAGACCGTCAGGACCACATACCACCTGTACAAGTCAACACATGGGGATGTTCATGGCCAAAAATGATCACTTTCTCACAAGGCCTTTTCCATCAATGCCACCCATCTGGAATAATATCCCTCTATCTTTCAGGATCAACTCAGTGCTGCACCAAAATAGGAAAGAGTTGAAGACTCATGTCTCTAAAGAACACTACATCACAATGCTTTACCTTTTTATTACCAAGCTATCTCTTCTATCACTTTTGAACTTTACATCGCTCCACTGCCTTTTGGCTACGTTCATACTAAAGAAGTACCATATATGTACATAGATACATACATTTGGTATGAGGTCCAAGGAGAACCTTCTACTACCAACACCTGCATTTCATATGTTGTTATTTCCATCTTCTACCTGTGAAATAGAATGATGAAAATCTAGAAGGCCTAGCTATTGCTCTGGTCATCTCTTTAGAGAAGAACTTATAAAAAGTGTATTGTACTGCTTGTGGCGTATATACAGTATATACAGGAAAACATGATTCCCTAACCAGTCTTTTGGTACCCGTGTATACACCCGGCTAATAAACACAAAATAAGTGGCAGGCAATCCATGTAGTTGACCACAGAAATTAATAACTCCTGAAGGTAATATGAGATAGAAATAATTTATTTCAGAATTAAATTAGGCTGGTAAGGAGAAACTACACTAATTGTTTACCACAAATACACTACAATTTTGAGACTTACAAACCAGTACTTGGTGTTGTGACAGTCAGATAAATAGCAAGAATATTTTGATCAGTCTGTGAAATCAGGTCGATGAGTGGGGTGATAACCCTGCTCAAGCAACAGTCAGTAACAGTAACAGTAATATTCTTTATTGTTCAATTAATTAAAATCATTAAAATATACTTAATGTTACTGTATAGAGCTAGAAAAAGAAGAAAAGAAGGGAAAAAAAAGAAAAAGAGGGTATACATTGGATTTTAAGTTCATAGCCCACGTGCAAGATTCTGGCTGGGATATGTGGGTGCGGTAAAATCTATAAAACTCATAAAAGCAGTAGTCTAGGGTAAAACGAAAGTGCTAGTGCATAAGGATAACATCTGCAACTGTGGACCCAATTTACTCGTTCATTGAGTGGGCAATTTGACCCAGTGGATTACTGTCCATTTGCAGTGCTAGGGTAATTCCTTTAAGTTAATTATACCAGCATTAATTGTGATTAAAAGCAATTAGAACAGCATTGGCTGGTATTTTCCTCGATTCGGTACGAGATGGGTGGGTTGACATGTTCGCTTGATCTTCTGGTCTTGTTCAATTGAGTTCCCTTGTATGACAGGAAGTTGTGCTTGGTAAAGTACGTTGCAGAACTCTAAATTTGTTGAGAGTGCCGGACTGTTTCTTTGCTGTGCAAGCCATCTGATCATTTTAGCTCTGGCTTTGTGGCCAACTAATTGCTGCTGGTGGCTTTAGTGGAATTTGTGAGAGCGATCAGAACATTGTCAGTGAATTTCCCTAGTCTGGCCACACTGTGTGCTGTTTTGCGGAAGAAACACTGGTCTGGGACCTCTCTGAAGTGTCTAAGGCAATGAGTCCTGCAAATTGGGATTAACAAACTATGTCGCTAGGTAGCCATCTTTGGACAGCAGCACATTAGGTGAAGCCAGGATTTGCGTTGGTAGCTGCATAGATGACAGGCGATTGGGTTGTCCCGCCGAGCCCAGAATGGATTGAAGTCCACGATGGGAAGTGCAAGAAGAGTCATATATGAGATTCTCCTCCGGGCTTGTGCTATCAGGGATTGCCAAAAGTAGTGCTGGGGGTTTCCCAGGATATAGGAGGCATCCAGTTTAGAGGAGTTGGTTTGGCGGCGTAAGCTTTCCAGGTCCCTTTCAAATGAGATTGCCTTAACCTGTGCATTCACTGACTTTTTCTAGGCTGTGACTGGGATGTCCTGGTTTTGCAGGTTTTTAACTTCTATTTCAAGTAAGCTTGTGGCCGCTGCCAACTGGGCCTGCCATGGGAGCCAACCACTTAAGAAATTGTTTTGATTTGAGCTTTCAATGTGGGTGCTGGGGCGTGCAAAGTGCTGATGTAATATTTTATTATGTCCCCTGAACATATGAGATCTGGACAAGCGAGATCCAACTCCAGTCTCACTCTGGCTCTCCTAGCCTGTTGGGGGAGTGTTAGAACCTTCTTGTAGGCAGATGTATGGAAGTGTGCGAGGAACCTGTTGAATGCGCCAAGAAACGCTAGATGACCATAATTAAGAGAGGGGACGAGTTTGTCTCTCAGGACTTTCAGAATGTGCTCTGTGAAGGACTATGTTACAGCTGGTTTAGATGTTTTAAACTATAAATGATGCTGGCCCCCTTGTTTCTTAGATGTTTTAGGCGGGCAGCTAATTTTGCCCCTTTCTGCTATCCTGATGCCAAGATAGTTGTAACACATACATGTTTTAATTTGCTGCTCATCTAGGCGCCATTGTGCAGTTTTCTTTCGAGGGTACTTCCCAAAAATGACTATTTTGGTCTTCTCCTGGGTCACCATGAGATTGTTCTTTTGATTGTACCTGTGGAGTGCGTTTAGGGCTTTCCTTAGGCTGGTCCGTATATGGTCCATTATTGCGATGTCATCGGCATACTGGAGGTTTGGAGGCACACTTTCCCCAACCTTGGGGTTAGTAGACATGCACCTTCTAGGGTTTTACCCAGGTCTGCTGTATAAAGGTTAAAAAGCAGAGGTGCAAGGATGCAGCCTTGTTTCAGGCTGTTGTTAGCTGACATTTTTGATGCTACTGTATATTGGCTGGTCTTTATACGGACCCAGGTTCCCTGATGTAATGCTATTATTGCCTTTAGTATCTGTCAGGGGATTTCCCAGGAGTCTAGATTTTCCATCAGTTTCATTTGATCCACCCGATCAAATGATGCGTTGTAATTCACGAAACAGTAAAAGAGATGTAGTTGTGTTTGCCGTGTTGCTTGATGTGCCAGGTGACCCAGTGCTAGGATGTTATCCGTGGTGGAACTTTCTGGCCCAAAACCTGACTGAAAGAGGGGAAGGATGCAGTTATCAATTGCCCAGGCTTCTAGTTCTTTCAGTAACATACTTGCGTTCATTTTTGCTTCTATGTCTTATAAAGCACTGAGGCGGTAATTTCAAGGTTTCGTACTGTCCCCTTTTTGTGTATTGGAAACAGGATGGAACCTTTCCATGACAATGGAATTATTGAGGGGGCATAGGCGTGCATGGATAGTGGTGTAAGCGGACCTGAGCAGTATTCATGTGAGGCTTTGAACACTGATGCCGGGGCCCCATTGGGTCCTGGAGCTCTGTCTGTCCTTATTTCTTCAATTAGATCTATTACCTCAGCCTCGGCAATATTGGGTATTTTGGGGGCCAGGCATGTTACTGAAGAAAATTGCTGTGGATTGGTATATGATACGTTCCGATGGTTAAAATATAGCCGCTTTGCGTACTTAACCCACTCGTCAGCTGCCACTCTTTTCTCTTTTGTCTGACCGATGTTGCTGTTTTGATTGATAAATTTACAAAGTTGAATGTGTCCCCTTTCTTAGAGGAGAGTGAAGACTTTCAGCCATTCTGCCTCGATCTTTTTGAATTGAATCTGCCAGACTCTCTTTCTGTGCTCTGCATGGAGGGCTAAGATTGTGTGTGTTTTCTGGTTTCTATTCCCTTTTTAGGTCTCGCCTGGTGTCAGCAGCGCGCAAACGTTGCTCTCGCCATGCAAGGGCGTTTTGGAATCAATACAGATTCCGCAGCTAGATGTGCACGCGTACAGACAGACAGAAGAGGTGCACGTGCTCGTCAGCGTCACCCTGCTGCTGGCATGGCAATGCACTTCACATGTCACATTTCTTCACATTTCCTCACATTTCACAAGTCTGTTTTATCGCAGCAAGTCTTTGCAGCTCCTGTTGCAATGAACTCGTTAATACATTATTCATTAATTAGCTCAAATGATAGCTACTTTATGGTATAGCAAATGTTGGAGCATAATCTAAAACGTTGCAGTACAATGATGACCATGAGCTTTATCATTGTTATTATGACTGACACTTTCTTTTAATATCTTCGGAATGGGTATAGTAACAGGAAAATTGTAGACGTTTCCATTTTGCCTTTTTTTTTCTTGCCACTTGAGGGTGCTATTAACACGACACTGTGCCTTCCTTTTTAGTTCGGTATTTTGCTGTACGATTTCAACCCGGTTTTATTGAGTTTCCCTCTGTTTAATCTCTAAAATATTGTCTCAGCACCCGGACATCTTTCTTTTAATAAAGATGGGCCTGCAGTGCCCCCATTCCTACCCCAAGAGACATAGGCGGCTGCCCTTCAAACATGAGTCAATCCTCCCATCCATTGACGCACATCTCTTACAGCGCCCCGCAAGCGTCCCTGCTGCATCCTCTTACTCCACTCCTGGACACTTCCACCTCCCACAAAGCTCCTCAATTCTGCCCTGCAACACCCTTTCTTCCAACCCTGGACATCCCAGCCCGACTAAAGGTTGTTAATTCTGCTCAGGGCACACGCACCCCCACTAAAGCAGCTCGTCAATTCTGCCCTTACTCCAGTACAGGACCCTTTATCCAGAACGGTGCACGTCCACTTTCACTAAAGTTCAGCAATACTGCTCCTTATTGGTATACCCGGCAAGCAAACCTACCCTAAAGTTCATCACTTCTGCCCAGCACATATCACACTAGCTCGTCAATCATACCCATATTCAACTCCACTCCCACCTCCCTCAACCTCCACTCCCTCCTCCCTCCTCCCTCTACCTCCAACTCCACTCTCCCACCTTCACTCCCCCTCACTCCCTGCACCTCCCTCACTCACCCCCTCCCTTCACCTCCACTCCCCCCTCCCCATCCCCTCCCTCCCTGCACCTCCAGTCCCCATACCTCCCATCCCCTCCCTGAACTTCCACTCCACTCCTCCCTCCCTACACCTCCACTTCCCCTTCCACCCACTGCCCCCTTCCTTGCATAAACAGCAAAACTAGAAGTTATATATAAAGTGACAAATGGTTAAAACACTTTTTTAATTATAACTTATAACTTTTGAACATGCCGCACAACATTAACAATGCTCTGCAACACATATTAAAAACGTTAACAAAGCCAATAGCTCTCTCTAACCACTTATAAGGCCCCAAAGGTGAGACCTATTGGCTATGCTAATGCTTGTTTTCCTTACCTTCAAGGCCTTTGAGAGGCTAAGTATGGTGGGGTATAATTCCATTGGTTTGATATGTAGGTTGAGTGGGTGGACATGAAGCAACAGTCAATATACCTGTCAGACTGAACCACAAAAAGTTATTAAATTAATCTGTTCTTAACCCTCTGGTAGGCTGGCACAATATGAGGCAATATGTAAATTTTTTAGGGAACACACACATTGAAAACACAACACAAGAATACATCCACACCAGTTTAGAAAAAGAGAGTACATTTTGATACATTTTGTGACACCAAAATAGAAGTCAAATCAGTAGAACCAGAGTTATGAATTTTTAAGGTCTAACGTAGTCCAGGCTAAAACTAAAGTGTTTAAGGTCATAACTAGTGCTTAAAATATCAAAGCACCAACTGCAGACATCTAGTTGCAGGAGAGCACGTCAAAATAAAAAAATAAAGCAACCTATGGAGTGCAAATTGGATACAAGCAGGAGATTTGGCCAGGTAAGTGCCTACCTTTGGACATAGATGAAGTTAGAAGAGAAATGTTCTGAGAAGGTACAGTTCAGTGGGCCACAGCAACAGGGGGTCCAAGGAGGGAGCGTCCTCCTCGAGGAGCTGCTGAACATTGTTGAGGCGAAGATTTCTTCATTCAGACTTTTTGGAAATCGAAAATCTCCAGTGAACAAGGTTGTAGCTAATGAGAATTCCAGGAGGCCAGATACCCTTTGGGGAAGGACCACTGAACAGAATTTGCTGCTGCAGATAGCAAAGTAGTAGAACTTGATGCAAAGTCAGGCCGACTTGCGATGTACATTGGGCTGATAGACACGCACATTGTCCTAGGTCTCCTCTCGGTTCTCAGAGCAGTTTTTACCCACAAATGGTCCACATCCCAAGTTTTGGGTTTTAGCTATCTGGGCACCTTTAGCGCCATCACCAAGGACCTAGGACTGGAGCGACACCACTGGGGGGGGGGGGCGGGGGGGGGGGGGTTAGGAGTCACTCAGGTGTCCAGGTGTGGGTACACGATGGTTGAGGCCTTTTCCGTCGCTGAGGCTCTGATCAAGAGGCCAGCCGACCAGCCATTGAGTCACTCTGGTTTGAGCAGTTGAACAGGGCTCAAGCAAGAGGACAAGCCTCTGAGGGTTTATGGCAGAACAGGTACAAGAAAGCAGTCCTTCCAGGTGCAGCAAAGCAGTCTTGTGGAGTACAAAGCAGGCCACAGCGGCAGGTAGTCCTCTAAGGGTCCTCCCGAAGGTCCAGAAAGGGAACTGAAGAATAGAAGTAGATTTTTCTAGAGAATGCCCTTTGAAGTGCTAGAAGTTTCCTGCTTCCCCTGCGTTGGCTCCAAGCTGACTGCATGAACAAAGCAGGGGTGACAAGTTATTTGTGTAAAGACAGAGCAGTCTATTCAGTTCTAAATGGGGCTGTACCCAGCTCTGTCTCCCATCTTGCCAGTTGATAGCCCATCTGTGTACACCTAATCTCTCTAATGTGTGGTTGTCTGAGAGAAATACAAAAAAGTCCAGCTGCCAACAACACCCAGTCATATGACCCAGGAACAGGATGCAGGCACCAAATAGTTAGGACAGAAAAATGGCATCTTTCTAACAGTGGCATTTTCCAAATTGTAACTTAATATCCGACTTTGGCATTAAAGAGGTTTTTTTTAAACGCATTTTATTAATAATCTGGCACATGCATCAAAAATGCCATTTGCGGTTCCTTATTAGCGAAAAATAAGGATTCGCTAATAAGGAATTGCAAAAGCCTTTGCATGTAGGAATCGCAAAAAAAATAGCGATACCTACAAATTCCTTAATTGCGAATCGCAAATTGAAAGTCGCAATTATGGAATGGCATTCCATTCATTCCTATGGGCCTACAGGCCGACAGGAATGAATGAGAATTGCATGCGTAATTTGCGAGTACCCATTAGGTACTTGCAAATTGCGCATGCAATTTCGAAGGGTGCAAGGGTGTCAAAAGGACACCCTGTTACACCCCTGAAATTGTAATGTGCACCCATGTTGCACACACTCATGCCCCTAGGGCATGTGTGTGTGTGACATGTAACTTTGAAAAATGCACGTTAGTGAATTTTTAATAGTTTTTGCAAATTACCGATAATATGCGACCCATAATAGCGAAATCGCTATTTTAAATTGCTTCTAGCCATGCATTTAAGGAGTCGCAATTTGCGATTCCTTAAATGCAATTGCAATTTGCGATTTTTGCATTTGGGATGATGCATCCCAAATGCAAAATTACCGGTCGCAAAGGGGGAGATTCTGAGAATCTGCCCATTTGCGACCGGTTTTTAGTTTGATCCATGGGGCCCTTAGAGATTTAAATATTGAAGATATTTGGAAAGAGCAACAACTACAAGAAAGAGAGGATATCCTCTACTTCATAGCACACAAAAAAGCCTATGCTTGAATAGATCATTTCCTCACTTCATGATCCTTGTCCTGCAGAATTGACAATTCAAATATTGCACAGATCTGCACACACCAATAACCATTTCACTTACCCAGACTAAGCAACACACATATGCATTGCACTGGTTAGTTATAGATGATATATTGTATAACAAGCAGGTTATAGCCAATTTAGTCCTCGCAATTGACTACCCAGTGTTTGCTGTGAGCGAGCTGCACTCATGGTAATTTCACAGTAATTGGACTGTGCATTTAGGATAGGAGGCTTGGTGCTGGGTCCACATAAACACTGGGGATGTGTGAAATTTGAAAACATTTATTTTGCGCAGTTATGCAAATTAAGCTAAATGATGGCTAAGTTACCAAATATTATTCAGATTTATTTGCCATGCAAATCTGCCATATCACACTATATTTTAGGGCAAAATGCGCCATTGTGTCAATTTTGTGAGCAAGCATACATTTAAACGAAAGCACTGTGAACAGCACTCCCATTCTGTTGTTCCTGTATGTTTGTGGTAAATATTTACCGTGAATTGCGCAATCACAGTACATTCTTACAGCACAGGTCGCAAGTTTACACAAGTGGCTTGATGGTGTAACTTGAGGAATTAGACCGAACAAGCGTTATGCCAAATTCCCAAATTTACATAAATTATGCCATTGCAATTTAAATTTCACTCAGGCTTCATGAATGCATGAGTACACGTTCCAGCATGTGTATGCAGGCTTTGCGTGTAAGACTACCATCTTGAGGGAGGAGCCAAGATGGCGACCGGAGCAGTCGCTTGAGCGCCCGGCTCCGTCGGCCCTTGGCCTCGGACTATCATCCTGATTCCTATCCTTGCCGATTTTCGAGGTGCAACGCGTGCGACGACGCGCTGACTGCGCCGCCGCTTTCCCGAAGTCTTAGCCCGCCCGGATGCCGGAGTTTTTGGTGCCTTTGTTCCCCGCCCTGGACCCTTGCTCTACTGTGGCCTCGGCCGGCCCCCTGGAAGCGTCGCAGTCACCGGACCCGCTGGTGCGAATCTGAGCCCGAGGTCCCGATCCCGCCTCACGCCACGTACGGTCGCCAGAAGAGCCGGGAGAGAGACGCCCGGACACCTCCTGTACCCTGCATCTGACGGGCTGGAGCCAGAGGGTAAGCCCCGGTGTGGCGGGTCTCCTACCCCGCTCTGTGGACCACGCCGTGGAAGGCTGCAGACCCCCTTCTTCTATGGTCTAGTCGGCTGCAAAGAGAGCCCGAGGGAGGGGAAGAGACTGCTGGCTTTCACCTGTTGCGGCGCAGACCTGTTGGGAATTGCCTCCTTGTCACGATCCCCCCCCCTGGCCACGGTACCGTTCAACGGTAAAACATGGCGCTGATTGCCTGCTCGCTGCTGGGGGGTGATGCTCCGGTCTCGCCCGCTGCCCGCTTCGCCCTCCCTCTACCAGACTCCAGCTCCCCAGTGCCGTCCCGGATTGCTGCCGTTGGGGGGACGCAGCCTCCGCTGACATACGGCTCCGTTCTGGCTGCCCTGCGGGACTTTCGTCTGCAATTGTGTGTCGGCTTGCAAACGCTGAGTGGGCGGTTCGACTCTACACTGTCTGCTGCGGGCCGTGAGCGCCCCGTTTGTGATCAACAAGACGTGAGTCTGCCAGTGCTGTGGTCCTCCTGCGGGGAAGCAACGACTGGGTATAACGGTGCTACACTGGTGTCTGCATTTGGCTTTCCCGGCGCTCGGGATCAATCGCTCTCCTGCTCAATGGCAGATACTTTGTTTCCCCGGTCATTGCTGCCTGCTTTGTTGTTGCCTGCCTCACCGTGCCCGCAGGAGTTTCCAGCTGAACTACACCTGGCGACCTCGAGGAACCGTTCACGGTGGCCTATGACTCCTTTTATGTGGAACTCATGTACTTTACAAGCCAGGTCTGGATTTTATATGGTGTGCAAGGGGACCTCCATAGATGATCGGCGGCCATTTTGTGACTCTACTTCTCCATCTTCTCCCAAGTGGCCATATTGTCTTTGTCCGTTCGGGATGGGGGGCATTCACGAGGGGGCGGGTCTAATCGTACGCCCGCGATCGGGCCAGGGCTAGATTACTTTCTATCATCATGGCTTCACGGCTGGGCTGGACTGGGACTGGAATTGTCTACTTATGTTGTGCGCACTCGTCGCGATCTGTCTGCCTTCATTTCCGTGGTGTTACATGCTATCTTCCCACGACCGCCTTCGGGTGTAGTGGGGTTTCAGTGTGTGGAGGCTTGGTTGGCCGGTGGTGTCGGGCGCTCCTGAGGATACGTGGGCTCCTCCCCGCCTCCTTTCTTCTTTCTTCTCTTAGTTTCTTTACTCTATTCCTACTTTCTCTCTCGTCTATATTTCGGGTTCATTGGGCGACAGGCACTATGCTGGGGGGGGGGTAGGCCATAGCCTCCGCATTGGTGTAGGGTGGGGGGGTAATTTACTGTTTCTTTTTAGTTCTATGGGCCTCTTTCTTTCATGTCTCTGCGCTATACTTGTTTCGATTCGGGGTCCGGGTGTGGGGTGGATTGAGTGGGGGCGGCTTTTAGGGGGTGCGTATTTACTACTGTGATGATCCTGTTATCTAATTGCATCGCCTTACTGTATGAGATCCTCTATGGCTGTTTTAATGATGCTGCTGCTCTCCAGTGTATGAAGCCGACTTGCGGACTCGAATCTCCTTGTTTCTATCCTTTACTGACTCTATTCTCGATAAAAATTTTTTTTGAAAACCTTAAAATTAACCTTCACTTCTCCTTCCCCCGGTATCAAGGATCCCTCCAGTGTATGAATCCTGAATCGTTGCTAATCTTGACCTTGCCGCACAGGGAATGTATTGTTTGCCTCTGTGCTCAACCGTATTGTGGCCGGCCTGATGGTTGTAGGCCCGTATTTGTTCTTTTACTATGCACAAATAAAGGTTTTTAAAAAAAAAAAAAAAAAAAAAAAAAGACTACCATCTTGCACACCACGATATATGCACAAAGGTAGCCTGTCACCGAAGTGACTCCTAAGGGATTGGCACTGAACTGGGCATTCAAAGAGTAGGTCTGCAGTGCTTACTGAAGATCCATGGTGCTCACTTGCTATTACATAGTATAGGCAAAATCTGCCCTAAAGTACAACTTTGCACCTCTTAGTCTACATGGTCCAATGAGGTATCAATGTAGGGGTGAACATGAAACTAAGCTTAAGTTTGCAGGCTCTAACATTCCACACACATACCTTATGCTGCTTTAAATGTTGCCGTGTTATTTCTCTGGTTCAACTCATAATCAGATTCTAGGCCATTGTCCCCCGCCTATTGGGCCAATCTAATTAATATGCTAACTAGCAGAGGGGTCATATTTCTCCCCCCACAATAGAGTGATTAACAGTTTCTGGAAAAGGAAGGGGTGGAGAGAAAATCTGCATTGGTTAATTAGCTTACCACACTGCACATTTGCTGGGACAGCCTAGGCCCACAAAAACAAAGGAGGAGGGCCAGATCTCTGAAGCAAGCACAGGAGGAGCTCACTTTGAAATTTCTAGTGGGAAGGGATCAGGCAACAGTGTCAGCTAGGGGGAGAGCCGAGGATCTCTGGGAAGCTCTTTCCACAAACAACGTAAAGTAGCCATATTGGAGTGCCCCAGAATGTTTTGCAGGAGGGTTGAGACTAGGGTAGAGGGATGATGTGGAATCCTAGAACTGGCCTGGGCTGCCTGGCTTCTATAATATTCCATCCCCACTTGAAAACCCCTGCACACAGGATAGAGACTAGAAGACCCTGAAGAGAATGCCCAGCTGGATGAAGAAGCCACCTGATGCCCTGCAAGGATGGACCTTTACTCCAGGTGACCCACAGGGCTAGGATCGGTCATTCCAGAGACAGTGTCACTGGCCCCTTTATGCCTCTGAGGAATGGACCTGCTGGGGAGTCGTGGATGGTTCCCCATGGGCTTCTGTGGACTGGTCTTTCACTCTGCTGACACACAGGTTCTATACAGGAACTCAGGTTCTGGGACCCGGGGAGTGCATCCAGGAGGATGTTCAGCTGGATGGCAGCAGAGGGGTTGCACAAGATGCTCACATAAGCAGAAGAAGAGCACCAAGAGCCAGTCAGAGAACATGTCTGGCAAGGATGTACTAAATCCAAGCTACCCAATTAAAAGAGCCAAATTTAGAGGCCAGGAGGCCTTAAGGTGTTTCTCCTGGTAGCTAGACATCACCATCAGGAGCAAAACAACATCTTCATTAAGGGAATGAACCCTCACTAGCCCTAAATATAGTCTTCTAAAGCCCAGGACCAGGCAAAGCACAAAGAGATATCTTGAAGTTTCTCTAGAGAGGGTCAAGACCCAGGGGTCAACACAGTAATCTTTTTAAAACTTTTTGTGGGGGGGCGTGGCTTGAACGCCGAGGGAAGGTGGCGGACCCGGCTTGAGCTCCGCGTCGTCGCGGGACTCGGAACCAGTTATTATCGTCTTTCTGGCAGTAGGGCTGCTTTGAGGGACGGCGGAGAGATGAGGACATCGCGGTGAGTCTTTCAACCGCTTCCGCTCTAATTTTCAACGCATTTTGAGACTTTTACTCGCATCGGCGGTTTCTCCTCATCAGAGATGCGAGCGGCCGCCATTTTGTCCCGTTTTTTGCAGCGCTCGCTCTTTCCTCTTCAGTCTTTGTCGACTGCTCAATTGAGGCTGTGTTGCCTCCAACCTGTTCCTTTGTGATGCCTGAAGCCCACCTCTGGATGTATTATTGATATTTTTAGCCGTTTTTCTTTCTCTTCACCTCTGCCTGATACTGCAATGCTCTGGCCCGCCTCCTACTTCAATATGCAGTGTCTCAACCGCTGCTGCCTTTACCAGGTGCTCTCTGTCTATAATTGATGGACTTTTTGCATTCAGTCTTGGGTACATTGTTTTTTTATTGCATACATCAGTGCACTGTCCTTGGGGTACCTCGGTCCTGTTCAAGCCTAAGCTCAAGTCCATTTCCAGTCGTCATTCCCTGAGTTGACTCAGTGCACCTGTGTGAGTGGCGTACTTACCTCCCTACATTGCAGTTCCGTCAAAATTTTGCTGCTTTGGTTTCACTTTCTCGTTTTTCTTTTTTGGTTTGACTTGCTGTTGTTTTTGATGATGGCTAGCGAATCCCACTTGTCCAGACCATCGGTCTCTGGCACAAAACCGAAAAGGCACAAAAATGATCCACCTTCACCAATTTTGTCATCGCAAAATCTGATCCTGGATACTATTTTGGATGAGGTTCGTGGCCTTCAGCCATTCATGACTGCCACCAATGACAAGCTTAGGCAAATTGAGGAAAGATGGATTGTTATGGAAAGTAAAGTTCTTGATCTTGAACAACGAGTTAGTGACATTCAAGATATCTCTGCTAAGATTCCTCATCTTGAACAAGAAATTGCGAAACTAAAACTCCACACTGAGGATCTTGAAAATCGCAATCGCAGAAACAACTTATGCCTTTTTGGCCTGCCATAAAATGTTGAAGGGTCTGACTTGGTTTCATTTCTACAGAAATTTCTTCCAGAGCTTTTGGACCTTCAGTCATTGTCTAATCCTCTCAACATACAAAGAGCGCACCGCTTGGGTCGGCTTCAGCCATCTGCTAATAAACCTCGTGGTATTATAATGTTGTTCTTGGAATTCACCGAACTCATGCAAGTTTTGAAGGCTGTCAGATTTAAACGTCGCCTTACTTGGTCTGGTCATAACATTTTCATTTCTCAAGATATATCTAATGCTACTAACGCCAGATGCAAAGAATTCCTTACTCTTCGGCCTCAAATGCGACAACTCAACATTCAATATGGAATTCTTCATCCCTGCCTCTGCAAAATCACTCATGAGGGTCGCTCTCGCTCCTTTGAGGATCCGGATAAACTCAGACTTTTTCTGCAGAACTTTTCTTCGCATGGCATGGATACTGGCTCCTGACTTCATATACATTATCGGATTGTTCCTGCTTTAATTGTTTTCTTTGACTTGCCTGTTTTCTTATGTTGATTTCCTGTCCTTCTTTATTCTTGTGAGGCTTATAGCCCATTTCTTATTTTGTCCTCTGCCCTTGCTTTCATTGTGGTCCGCGTCCTTCGGTGTCACCACGTTTCCCTGCTCTTAGATCTTCTTTCTTTTTTCAGATCTGGATGTTCGTCCTTGGTCTGTTTACTTTTCTCTTCTTCCCCCTTTCTCATCTCCTTCCTCTTCCTCTTCCTCCTTTCTATTTTTCTTTTCTTCGTTCTCCCTCATTTTTACTCTTGTTTTCTAGGTCTGGCTTATTTCATAAGATTTGTCTTCATGTTTTACTGATTGTAACATGTTTTCCCTTTTTTCCTCTTGTCAACCCTGCAGTTTTATGGTCCTTTGTTCGTACCTTCCCCTGGTCCCGGAAATATGGTTAATGTCGTGTCGTGGAATGTTCGTGGTCTGGGTCACCCCGTCAAGCGTCAAAAGGTATTGTCTCATCTAGCTAAACTTAACACCCAGGTTGCTTTTTTACAGTAAACTCATTGCAATGATAAAGAATCACTTAAACTTAAACGTCA
This sequence comes from Triturus cristatus, assembly GCF_964204655.1. Taxonomy (NCBI): domain Eukaryota; kingdom Metazoa; phylum Chordata; class Amphibia; order Caudata; family Salamandridae; genus Triturus; species Triturus cristatus. The sequence goes on along the minus strand of NC_140585.1, from coordinate 213,879,405 downwards.
ATGGGTTAATCAGATTGTTTTCTCTCCTGCTAGTGACCGACACGGTGGTGTCGCTATCTTATTTCATAAATCCATTAATGCACAAATCATATCATCTGAGTGTGATCCGAATGGTCGTTGGGTATTGGCTGAGGTTATTATTAATAAACGACAATTGACTTTTTTCAATATTTACGGACCTGTTAAACCAGACATTGAATTTTGGAATTGTAAAATTGAAATTATTGTCACTTCCTAATTCTAATATTGTGATTGGTGGTGATTTTAATAATTGGTTAGACCCGTTCACTGATAGGCAATCCAAATGCAAGTTCAAACCTGACAAATCCCACAAATCCTTTCAAACAGCCATTTCCTCTCGCCCGCTATTCGATACTTGGAAAACTTGTAACACTGATACCTCAGAATTTACTTTCTTTTCACCTGTACATCATACTAGATCTCGTATTGATTATATTCTTGTTTCCAAATCACTGCTACCTTGTCTCCAGTCATCTGAGATTGGATCTATTTTTATTTCTGACCATGCTCCTGTCTCCACCCATATTGACTTATCCCTCACCACTTGCAAACAAGGTAGATGGCGTTTCAATAACTTTCTTTTATCAGATCGCACTTTTATTTCAGATGCGACCACTTTTATTAAGGAATTGTTTTCTTTTAATAAATCCTTAGATACCTCCCTACACAACAATTGGGATGCTTTTAAAGCATCTTTCAGAGCCTTTACTATTGCCTATTCCTCAAAGAAGAAAAAATTGCTGCATGCTAAATATAAAGAAACTTTAACCCACATAAAAGCGTTAGAGCATAAGTATTACTCTTCCAAATCCTCATCATCTCTACAAGAGTTAATCAAAGCCAAATCCACCCTGAATAAGATTGCCACAACGGAAGCCTGTAATATTCTCCTCAAGGTTAAGTCGAAATATCACGGAGGCCAAAATAAAGCCGGGAAAATGTTGGCAAACTATCTAAGAATTAAATCAGAACGAAAAGCCATTGGCCCAATCCATTCAGAATTTGACGACTCTCTCCTCTCATCTGATTCAGATATTATTGACACATTTCAATCGTATTATAGACTCCTTTACACAGAAACCACCAATCCCTCTGAAGATGATTTTGCTACTTTTTTCAGGGATATCCCTAAGCCTCAAATTTCCCAAGATAATTTTCAACCCCTTGAAGATGAAGTGTCCTTACAAGAAGTATCTGATGCACTTAAATCTATGAAGAAAGCAAAAGCTCCTGGCCCGGATGGTTTTTCAATTGAATTACTTTCTGCTTTCTCCTCAATTTTTGCACCCAAATTATTAGAACTTTTTAATTCTTTTTTCTCCAATTCCCAAGCCTGTGGTTCTTTTTTGGAAGCTCTTATCATTGTAATCCCCAAACCAGATAAAGACCCCTCCTATTGTAAAAATTTCCGTCCTATTTCATTAATTAATTATGATTGTAAAATCTTTGCAAAAATATTGGCTTCTCGTTTAGAGAAAATTATTCCCCATCTCATTAATCCTGACCAAGTTGGTTTTGTTAAAGGTCGCTTGGCCTCTGACAATGCCAGAATGTTTTCCAATATCCTTGCTCTTAGTACAAAATATCCCTCCCCATTAGCGGCTTTATCCCTGGACGCTGAAAAAGCCTTTGATCGTGTTAATTGGGAATTTCTACTTCACACCTTACGATGGTTTGGCTTTGGTCCAAAGTTTATTTCTTATGTTAAGTTACTATACACCAACCCCAAAGCTTGTATTTTTGTTAATGGTCTTTTCTCCCCTTATTTTTCCCTTCAAAGAGGTACACGCCAGGGCTGCCCGCTTTCTCCATTACTTTTCCTGTTATGTCTAGAACCATTTCTGGAACGTATCAGAAGTAATTCTCTCATTACTGGTTTCAATCTTAAATCTCAACAAATTAAACTGTCCGCAAATGCTGATGATGTGCTTATTTATATGTCTAACCCTATATCCTCCCTGCCCCCCTTTTTGAAGGAAATTGCATCGTTCGCTAAGGTTTCAGGTTACAAATTGAACTTCTCTAAAACTGAGATTTTACCTTTAAATCCTTCATGTTACAGATATATGTTAGAATCGTCTAATTTCACATGGTGTCCCCAGAAAATAAAATACCTTGGTACATGGTTTACCCCCACCATTCGTGATACACTTGTCCAGAATTTCTCTGCCTTAAAACTTAAAATTACTAATTTGTTGAATTTATGGTCTCCATTGTTCCTTTCTTGGTGGGGCAGACTTGACACAATCAAAATGATGATTGTTCCTCAGATTTTGTTTATATTATCTATGTTACCCTTCAAAATTCCTAAATATTATTTTTCCCAGATTAATTCGCTATGCACAAAGTTTCTATGGAATAACAAGCATGCACGTATTGCTCTGGCTAAATTGATTCGTCCTAAAAATGAAGGAGGTGTAAGATTCCCTGATTTTAATTTGTATCATAATGCATTCTTGATTCGTCAATTTTTTGCCTTGTCTAGGGATTATCAAGACTTGCCTAAACCCGCGTGGGTTAATGTTGAATGCTCCTTGCTTAATGAATTTTCAATACGAGATGTTGTACACATGTCTAACTGTACTTTTATTTCCAAATACCCTATTTTGAAACATTCCCATATGTTGTTGCACACACTTTTCTTTAAGAACATGAATAACTATGAATCTTTTCTAGCGTCATCTCTTTGGTTTAATAAGTACATTAAATTTCGCCACAAGTCATTCTATTACAAACAATGGAAAGAAAAGGGCTTTCTTTTTGTACATCAACTAATTATCAACAATGTAATTCTCTCTTTCTATCAGTTACAAGTTACCTTCAATCTTCCTGATTCCTGTATTCTGCAATATGATACGCTAGCCCCAATTCTGCAGGAGTGGCTACAGAAATTCTCTTCTCCTCCAACTCCTTCTTCCTCACCTTCTGACTCTTCCTTATTTCACACTTCTTCCGATACTACTCCTAGTGCCTCTTATATCTATAAATCTCTATCTACTCCTATCTGCACACGGGTTAAATCTAAGGTGGAACTTGAGTGGGAACATGACCTTTCCTTGACTCTATCAGTATCACATTGGGATAAGTTTTGGCAGAAACTATTTAAAACCTCCAAAGCTGCAAATCTCACACAGTCCCTCTTTTTTATTTTCAATAGAGTCATCCTTACTCCTCTTTTGCTACATAAATTCAATCACTCTGTCACACCATCTTGTTGGTCTTGCTCTAATGCTGAAGGCTCCTTAGTAAATTTATTGTTTTACTGTCCTAAAGTTTATGCCTTTTGGAAGGAGATTTGGTCAAAATGTACTCGGATCTTTTCTAATAATGTACAACTTAATATTCAAAATGTATTTTTGGGCACTGTTTCACCAGATTTTGATCTAGTCACTCCTTCCTCTCCGTTGTTAGACTTATTCCTTGCTGTGGCCTTTAAAGTCATACTCACTTGCTGGAAAGATAATTCTAAATTATCCTCTCTTCATTGGTGGAATTATATTTGTGATGAACATAGAATTGCCTCTATCCCTCAGTCCTCCATTCACGTACAAATTAAGTCCGACCTACTATGGCTACCTTTTACATCCTTCTTATCAGCATCATCATAGTCTCTATCTATGCTTAACATCTTGTTCTTCTCTCTTCTCTTTCTGTCCTCTCTCTTTCCTGTACTTCTCTTCTCTCTCTCCTCCTATCCTTTTTCTTTTTCTCTTCCCTTCTCCCCTTTTTCATAAAAATGTTCACTCGTCTACTTAAATTGTATATCTGCACTATTACATTTTTAGGAGATTTATACCTCTTGGTGATATATTATGCTTTACCTATTATTGACTGTTCTTAGCCAACTGTTAAGTTTTTCACTGTTTATATTGCTTAAACTCTGTTTCCTCCCTCCGTAGTATTAGCTTATTGTATAGGCATCCTCTATATTTGCTGACGTGTTTTACAATTTACTTACTCCTACTGGCTTAATTTGTATTGCTTATCTTGTGTGCTTTTATCTTCAATAAAAACTACTTAACTGAAAAACGTTTTGTGGGAGGAGGCATGTGTGGGGCCCTTCTCCCCCAAATCTTTACTGTATCCAGGGGACACCCATCTCCCCAGGGGCCAGTGGAATATTTTTCCTGTCTCAGTTACCCCATGCCCTGTGACAGGGAACTGATTTCTGGCGGAGCTGCCTCTGCCTGTGACCGTGTCTGGGGCGACAGGCGTGCCAAGAACCATGTTTACTTCCAAGAACCACAACATTGCTACTGCTGCCACAGGTGGGAGAAGAAGATGTTGATGTTCTCTCAATGGGAGCAGCAAAAGATGTGCCAGCTCCTGCAGTCCGCACAATAGGTGAGTGTGTGAGCGGTGATCCGACGAGTCAGCACAGGAGTTGGTTCTTTGCGATGACCTAGCTTTTTTCACAACTGAGATGCCCTGTGGGCATGGACACCCTGTATTAAAGGCACTGAGAAATATAAATAGAAGCACAACGCAAGTTCACACACTCATCAAATGCCTTCCGGTCCTGTGGTGGAAAACCACTGTTTAAATATTCAAGCCTGGAGCAAGGTATGCCGATAATACTCTGCAGCTGGGGGAAATAACATGGGGAAATAGTGAGGAGGCCTTCAGCCTCAGCAGCCTACTGGTACCAGTGACAAATCCCAGAAGGCGCACTACCAGGAGCAACACCGGCACAGAAGGTTCATTGAGGGATGTGGCAGAGTCTACTGAGAGGGCCACGGGAGTGAGAGGCCTGAGTAAGTAAATTTATGGACAGGTACAATTCTGGTGAGGTAACCAGCAGCCCGTACGTTGTTTCCACTGACGTTTAAGTGCCAAGGCAATGCCATGTGTTTGTCTGCATTCACGCTGCACTTTTCTGCATCTAGAATGTGTGCATTAACACTGCCACAATTTTGTCACATTAAACCTTTGAGCACATACTGTGTTGTTTCATGATTACCCACCTTAAAAGTAATGTTGAGTGATTTCTGCACGTATCCGTCTCCCCTCTGCTGCATTTGGACCGCATGCCGCTTGTGGTGGTTGTATTGGCTGGATGTCTACCTCAGGCTCGCTGTCAGAGTCAGTCAGAGTCTTCCAGGGGAATGCCTCTAGCAGTGGCTATGCTGTTCCAGATAGCACATGTGGCGACTTTTTTGCAGCAAGTCTCCGGCCTATACTGTAATGCACTCCCAGTTTTGTGGGGGCATCGGAACCTAGATTTTAGTAAACCAAATGTCCTCTCAATCATGTTGTGTGTGGAGATGTGTGCCTCATTATATCGCTGCTCACTTTGTGTAGTAGGACTTAGAAATGGAGTCATGGTGATAGAACGTACAGTGTATGCGCTATCACCTACAGGATGTAATAAGAAATACATTAGTCACTGCTAAGTGTCACCATGGCGGACAGGTGTGCAAGAGAGTATTTCATATGTTTACCAAGCAAATATCCTTCGCCAAATTCCCCTTCAAGTAGACGTCTGTGTATGCCACTACGTCGTAAGATGTAGGAGTCATGTGCACTGTCAGGGTAACTAGCCACTATGTCTGTGATAATGTTTTTAGAATTGCAGATTACTTGAATGTTCTATGAATGGTAAGATTTTTGGTTGTGGTAAATATCCTCATTCACTGAGGGGGGGCAAATGGCTACATGTGTCCCATCAATGCAACCAATGACGTGGGAAATGGGCAACATTATAAAAATCTAATTTAGTGTGCTGCAATTCCTGTGGTGTTGTGGGGAACCTGATGTGGTGGTGTATCCTCTGCAACATGGCATCAAGGAATGTGTTAACAAATGGCAATAGGGCACTTTGAGAGACACTTCCAGCTGCAGCAGTTACTCCCCGGAATCTCCCTGAAGCTAGGAGCTGCAGTGAGCATAGGACGCTGCAGTACTGGAGCCAATTCAGCTATCAGCTCAAATATTGTGTCTGCATTCAGCCTATATTTTTCATACATCTCTTCCTCCGTCTGCCCCAGCAAAGTAACGCGCACTCTGAAAATGCACTCCTGAATCCTCCTTCTTCTCTGTGCTGCTGCTCTTAGCATCATCCTCCGCGCCATGACGTAGAGCGCTGCCATTGTGAGCATTCTAATGGCTTCTGGGACTGTTTAAGTAGTTTAATGATGATTTGCACCTGATTTATTGAATTTGAAATGGTTACCACCTGATAGGATTTGTTCTCATTTAAGAATTGCTAATTGCGGTTTTTAACAGATTTGGTATTTGCGAATTTTTAATGCATAGGAATTGCGATTGCTTATTAGCGATTGCTTAATACCTAATCGCAATTACAGATTCAGTATTTAGGTAATCACTATATTTTGCAAATTTTATGTCATGTTCTGCGAATGAGCTTCATGCATTGGAGTGAGCTAATTTGCGATCGCAAACGGCCTTTTTTACCGATTTGCAATGTTTGCGATCGCAAAATAGCTTGATGCATGTGCCCCACAGTGATTCATAAACAACACACGACTCAAAAATGAGATCCACACCAATTTTGGAAAAATAAGCTTCTTTCTTGGTGTATTTTAAGATCAAGATCTAAGTTCAAAGATGAGTACGTTTTTCATAAGAAACACTTCTCATTTTCAAAAGTGGATATTTAGGGCCTGATTACGAGCTTGGCGGAGTGGCAGTGGGCCACCATGCCAATGCCTTGCTACCACGCCGCCAAACTGAACCGCACACCACCCACAAGATTATAAGTAAATTTTTTGTCTGGCAGGCGGAGTTTGGCGGTCCAAAGGCGGTGCCTTTCAAAGGCTCAATACAGAGCCTTAGAAAGACACCACAATGGGAGTGCGAAAGCACATTCCTCAATGGCATGGGCTGTGCAGTCTATGCAGTGTAGGAACGAGGGTGCATTTAGATTGAGGAGCACACCATGTGGCCTCCCTGCATGCATCCTATGGCCCAGAGGTAACAGGGGGCCCTGTAGGGCCCCCTTAGTTTCTTCACGGCCACACTTTTCATGGGGGGCTCACCGCCATAAAAAGTGTGGCGGTGAGGAAACTAGTAATATGTTCGGCAGTGCTGCAGTGGCAGCCTCAGACCACTGCAAGTCTGCAGCAGGATCATGGATCCTCAGTGGTTGCAGTGGTCCTGTGGCGGTCCAATTGCCCAAATCGCAATAGGGCAGGTGGACTGCCAGTCTGAGATGTCCTTTGGACTCCTGTAGTCTTCATGAGGCCCTTAGTGCAATTTTCAGTTTAGCACTGTTAACCTATGAGAGGAAAACAAGAATGCAGTTTTAGAGGTAAGTACACAACTTACAAATCCAGTCTTTGGGGTTTCTGGTCAACACAAGGCATGGTTCAAGTAACCACTAAAAATGCACTAACCGCAGCACAAGGGTGGCTGGGTGCATAGGTCAAATTCAGCTGCCCAATGTTAACCAATGAAGACTGGGGGTGATGGAAGAATCCTTGTTTACAGGTAAGTAAAAGCGGTGTTGGGGTCGATCTCTGGGGGCCACAGGGCAGCACCAAACATGCAGCCAAACATGCACCCTCAGCAGCATAGTGACAGCCAGGGTGCTGAATGCCAACACAGTTCCGGGCACCATGTTGAGAATCATAACACCAACAACACAGTATATATAGAAGAGAGGCTTATGCTCCTGCTATAGCTGGTAGGGAGATAGTAACCTACGAACCAATAGAGTTTGTGTAATTTGGCAGCAGATCGTTGTATTTATGTTCTCTTCCCCTCTGTGTATTAGGCATCCACTCGGCAGTCAGGAACAGCTACAATAGAAGATTCCTGGGAGCAGCACGAGGGTGGTAGCTGAAGAAGGAGTGTCTCTTCTCCGTCCCATTCCCCTTTCCCCCCTATTTGTGACGTTGCTCTGTAGTAGCGCGGCGGCACTGGTGGGCGGGCATAGGGATCAGCATTTTACTTATCTTTTCTCTAGGAAATGTTCCAGTGTGATATCTAGGCACATCACACTGAGTAGAAAAAGTAATCAAAAAAGAAATCTAAAAAATAACGTAAAAGTAACTTGCCTGTATTTTTCATTACAAAGTCGATACAAAGTACATGTACAGCATTTCACAGTATTGCATTACCAGTAATTCAAACTGTAACTATTTCAAAGTACATTTACAATTGCATTTCAAACTGCATATTTACTGCAAGAATTTATCAACTTACCTGTGCCAGGCTTGCTTGGTTCTAGAAAATAAAATAAGTAAAAGAATATTTTTATACAAAACCAATTGGGCTGAAGTTCAGTCTTTGAGTGTGTGATATCATTTGCTGATTGAGTGGGTACAACAAATGCTTAACACTGTCCTCTGATACTGCCGTACTGCTCGACCACACTACCACAAATAGAGAGTAAGGTTCTGTCTAACTTTGCCTCTGCCTACCTTTGGGGTTCCACTGTACTCTGCGCACACTATACCTCACTTTGGTATAGTATATATAGAGCCAGCTTCCTACAGCAGGTGCCTCCCAAAATCGACGTTGGTGCTATCAACACTGTGGATTGAGGATCTACACTAATTTTTGCATATTCAGGGCCTCCACGGTCTCCCGTAGGAGTCCCAGGGGTGGGGTATTATGCAACCATAAGCAGGGCTTTATATAAGATATTTATATACCCTTGTGATGGAAAAATTGCACATTTCAGCTTCCCCTTTGTAGATGCCTAGCCCCAGAGAATAGCATTGCAACTGTTTATGAAAAAATAACTATTGCTAGGAATTGAAAGAATATCATTCAAAGACTTAGGAGAATGGTATTGATAAATCCAACAATATGCTATTGTTGAATTTATCCCAAATTTACAGAAAATAAGTTATAAGGCTTTCTTGTTTCTAAGCCAAGATTCAGCTTTCCTGCAGTCTTCCCTGAATGGTCAGAGTTAACAGGATTAGCCAGGCTGCTTTGCTAAAGTAATACGTGGCTCACCAGGGGAGAGGCAATCTGCTGGAGAGAACTATGCTTCATTGGAATGCCAGAGCGTGGGGAGGGGGGATGAAGCATGAGGAATCATAGGTGAAATAGGACTGGCAGGGAATGGTGCCTGCTGCACAACCTGGAACTACAGCCGTGTGGATATACCTTGCCTCTAAAGGATTAAAGAGTGTACTACATGTAAGCTACAGGTTAACAGAGATAACCTGCATCATCACCAACAAGAGTTAATTGCCTGGAGTGTGTTGAGTGGAAAATCAAGGGTTTTGTCCAGGGGCAATGTGAGAATTGTGATCCCATACTTTCAAGGGCCATCTTGAAGCTTCCCAACCCTTCGATTGTGTTTTTCACCCTCTGGACCCTCAAGAGGAACTTCAGGAAGAAGTTCCAGAAGTTTGGAGCAACTTCAGAATAAAATCTCCATAAGGCGACCGACTCAATCGCGAGGAGCAAGCCAGCCACCTTCAACCGCGACTGGATTCCAGGTTTGTCCCGCTGAAGAGCTCTGGCGGTCTGACTTCCAGAGTTTGAATTAGAGCTCCTTGAAATTCAAGCCGGTGAACCCTCAACTAATCTGGACTGGTGAACAGCAGCGAGGGCCATCGGAAGAAAAAGTTCCAGAAATGTTTCTAAGTGCGAAGGTAAACTTTTGAGCAGGGCATCCCACCTCATGTTTCCAAACCAGGCACCATCATTGTCAGCCTGAAACTTTAACTTTGTCCCGGGCCAGCCTAACCAGATGTCCCAGAATGGCACTATATGTTTCTAAATGCTAGCAATTGTTTAATCTTTGAACATTCATATCTCAGGTTCCCTACATTGGATGTTTGTTGTCATTTTATAGATAAAAATATTTCCTGTTTTTATAAGCTGGTGTGGGATTTTTATTATGTGTTCTGTCTTAAATATTTACTGAATTAGTGTTTCCTATCGCATACCGGTCTCCCAAGTTAAACCTGGCTGCTCACAGCCAAGCTACCAAGGTTCGAGCATGGGAATAATTTATTGAGACCTATACTGGACCCTAGATTGTGTTGGTGGCCTTATTGCCAGTGGTAGATGCAAATTTACCACCACTAATAAGCCACTTTCCAGCACCAGCAGGCCATTGATTCTTGCGCATTCAGGAGAAAAAGAAGCCCTCTCGATATCTAGCCATAGCTTTGCTCATCAGCCATGTGGTTTTTGCTAGGAAATTGTGATACAATGCTGCTGTTGCCAGAACCTTAACACACAGATCTCAGCCTTTCTTGCCAAGACACATTGCTTTACCTAAGGATTTATATTCAAGGACACTAAGAATATAATGAAGTATTTGTTTTGGTTATGGAGGCTAACTTTGAACTTTCTATGAACAGTTATATACCTTCTTCTATGACTAGGGTAGTTACTTTTGTTAAGGTTTATCATTCTTAGGAGTATGGTTCTTACACTCAAATGTGTTGCTTTTCTAATGTATGAATAGGCGTTATGATTCTACTATGAACAAACAAATTTTCCAGACAAGGAAGCAATAGCATATCAACATTGTTGTTTATCTTGCAGTTCTAAAAGAGTGAAATAGAAACTATAACTCATTTTCCACAGAGGGTGCATGACAGCAAAGCTTGGGAAAGTAATACAAGTCATAAGGAGAAGTGTTATTGAATGTCTACTCCAGATAGTCATTTGTGGGTGTTTCCTTTAATACATTGCAAGTTTGTCATCAAAGTACAGACAGAGATATTGATAAGGTAAACCCATTCAATGCTATAGTTAAGCAAGGAACCTATCATGACAAGTAACTGAAAATGTAATTGTGTACACTTCCACTACACACTACAGGCATTGTAGCTCATCAGAAGTGACGAGACATCTCTGCTTTTCACTTAAACTTTTCTCCATTTCTACCACAGACCCTCTTGTTACTGTGTATGTAATAACTCATAGGGATGGTGAAAGTTGGAATCACGTGTTTCTCTTTCTGAATTCTGCACACAAAGTTAGTGCATTCTGACAACAGTGCCTTTGGCAGCTTGTTAAGGCCATATTATGGCCATATTATGACCAGAGTACACATGCTTTTGGAATAGAACCAAGAAATGATAATTAAGAATAAAAACAGCTGGGTCTATGGTGTTCTAAAAGAGAGGGAAAAGAAGAGAAATTACTGGCACAGCAGTGTTTATTTCAGACCAGTACCTTTGAAAACCAAGGAGGTTGACCAAGGAACTGACATCTATCTGTCAATTCAGATATTCCAGTAATTTCCATTCTCACTGCTTGTAAGCTTTGAGTTCCTAAGGGACCAGTGCAATTTTCGATAAATGTTGAGCAATGAGTCTCAAGCGAGCTATGCGTAACCAGGAGTAATCGACCAACAAACACCTTGCTTCACTTCCCTGTACTTTTGGGAACTGATAGCAACACTAGAATCAACATTGATGCAATTAAGAAATCTCTGTCCCTCCTCAGTTCTCTTCCCCTGTGTTCTCTTGAAAGTAATTTAAATCAGTCTACCCTAGCTATGCTCCTGCCTTCACTATCATGATCAGAAAGGAGCGGCGTAGTGGAGATATGTATGTGTAAGTCACTCGTGTGGATTTCAACTGCTTACAAGTTTGTATTTGTTATTTCCTTTCAACCCTCAACCTTTCAATATTTAAAAAGTAAAAAATACTTTCTGCAGGAAAAGAGCTCTTATTAATATGCTTAATATCTTTGCATGGTAAACTTGTATAAAAGAAATTACATCTTTGTCAATAAAATGAGGTGAGAGAATGATGACTTTCTTGTTTTCTAAATTATGGACTCGATGCCAGGTTCTGGAGCAAATCCAAGCAATATCTCCCATGGAAAACCAGGACCCTGGGTAACTGTAAATGATTCACATAGTCACCTTCTATCTTGCAGCTGCTTACCGAGCTTGGTGCCATTACAGTAATTCTGTGATATATATCCTGTTTAAAGCTAAATGTCTTACCCCCGAACACCATCATCAGTTGGAGCTAATGGAACACATTTTAGTAGATCACCATTCAATCAATCAATCAATCAGAGATTTGTAAAGCATGGCTACTCATCCGTGAGGGTCTCAACCACTGAGGCACCAGTGGAAATATATACCAGTGGTAACATACCTGTATTAACAGGTTCACCACCTTTGAGCCAAGAGTAACTCTACTGCCTGGAGACGTATTACCACACTTGTGCAAGTGACTGATTTGTTTTGGTTTGCATTCTTGTTTTGGTTGTGCTACATGCCATCAAGTTGCTCCAGAGTAAAGAAAACAGTATAAAATTCATACTGAAATGGGTGATGAAAACTGAGTATCATGCTTGCTAAGACTGTTTTCCAAACTTTTTTCAACTTAACTAGACTTGCTTGATCTAATAACTAGGTAGCAAAAGCCCAGTTATAGCCATCCAATAAGCCAGATTGTCCTCAGCCCATACTTTTCATTGAGGTATACAGATTAGATTTTCGCTGCAGACCCTAATGATTGATTTTGTGTGATTAAGGGACTCATATATGGCATTTTGGTGTAGGGCAGAGTAGCAAGGTACAGTGCTGCACTGCCATACGCCAAAGTGATAGGGCAGTGCGCTGCCTTAGTTTTAGCAAGACAGGGCCATTGTAGGTACCCTAGCACCATGGTACAATGGTGCCTCCATTGCAGGCTGGATTGGTTTTGTGTAGGAATCATACAAGGTGTTTTCCTGCTTTCTATGTGTGCTGCAGAATGCAGCACACAAGGAAAGAGGAAAAAATTAGGAGAATTTAACATATCTCTCCATGTTGCGCCTCACCTCGGGAGATGTATGGATTTGATGCTTGCCCAGGTTTATATCACTTTGCAAATCTGGGGCAGTGTCAAATTCCATGCGTGTTGTGTAGGAAAACCCACCTCTTGGATGCAGAATAAGGTGACGTAGCACTTTGCTCTGATTTAGTCATGATTTATGAGGCCACACAAAGCCACGCTGTTTATGAGAGCCGTGTACCATGCATGTACCACTTTACGTGCTCTGATTTATTCATGATTTATGAGGCCACTCAAAGCCAGGCTCTTTATGATAGCTGTGTTCCATGCATGAACCACTTTACGTGGTGCAAAAGTGATGCAGGGCTCTCATTAATATAATATATATAAAGTTATATAGCACATCTACTACAAAAAGAGTGACATGAATAACAAATATTGGTTTAAATTTAAAAAGGATGGGAACTGATTGCCAATGTATGGAAAAACACGTTTCCAATCTTAAATGTTTATCTCTTACATCTTGCACCCATTGTAGATGTTGCGGTTACATGATGGTGCATGCGTGTTCATAAATAATTTGTCAGATACTCCTCAAATCCTATATCAAACATAGATTAAACTGAATAGCAGCTGCATTAGAAAATAGCTTCAATACTTATCATCGCCATGAGAATATGTCACAATTTTTCTTGGCAAAAAGAAAACCTCAGTTGGTCAATAATTTCTGCTGATAGATTCTGAAACACCATGTGGTAAACATTCTCCTGTTTTTGCCTGGAACCAACAATACTCATGATGATGCTCAGGCCAGCTTTGGACCACTTCATGGTACTGAGCAGGCGCTGGTAGCAGCCACTGATCACCTTGTTTATCTACAGACTGCTGAATTGTCAATACCCTGATTTTCTGTGACATATCAGCGGCATTGGACGCTGCTGACTACGACCCCCTGGAGGCTACTACAGGAGAGGTCAGTTTGAGCAGGCAAGTGTTTGCTCGAATATCATACTTTCTTTCCAGCCATCTTAGGAGAGTGTCAACAGGATGTCAACTCCATCGTCTCTGGGTTTCCAGGGCATCCATGTGCCTGTCCTACCTATCTGGCCTCTCATGTCAGCCTCTTGCATCTCTCATCGTATACCATTGTTTCTATTTATGCGCACACCAATGATGCCGAGCTGCTGTGCACCTCAGTGTCAGATCACCGACTGGCACTACTCTGTGGCATTTTTATTCAGTCTATAAACCAGTTCCTTTTCTCATTTTTTTCCATCCATATGGGCAGCTCCTCCTCGTTGTGTAACCTTTGGGCTGTTTTTTCTGCAGTCGCAGCTGTTGCTTGCTGCTTCCTAGAATCAAGAGACATTTAGGCACATAAAGGTTTTTGCAAAATCTCATTGAGATACCAAAATAAATCAATAATATTCTTTCGGAAACGGCAGCTTGCATTTTAAAAAAAATCAAACAAAAATTAAAGTGCCGAAGCACATTATGGGTTTTCATATTATGTGAATGGAATTCAGAGCAGACAAATGCAAGGCACTCAAAGCAGCCACTTTGTTTGTAAACACAAATAAGTTGGTCTTTGCCAATCCACAGAGGGAGGGTTCTTCTGAGAGTTACTTGATTTCGACCAAAACATTTGGGGTTTGATGACATTCTTTTTATCATACACAGTAGAACATCACAGAGCGGCAGAGAATCCTAATGTACCAGACAACTAGTGTATCTACCATGCCATGGGTCTCTTACCTGAGCCCACCTCGAGTAATGACCACCCTGCAGCTGAAAGCAGGGAGAATGGAGCAGGGAATAGATCTGAAGACCCCCTCCCCCTCCCCCAGCCCCCTACCTCAAATCCTGGACGCTCCTGTTCAGACTCGAAGGTGCTAAAATAAGTTAAACTAACTTGTATCTTGTTTAAACTCTTTTTTGTTTGTTTTATTACTATCATCGTCTTTTAACTTGGTTTAGAGAGCGTTGCGACCCTAATCATGAAATATTATTTACTGCATTCTCGTTTTATTAGCAAAGTACCGGCTGCACTAACTGTCGTTTTCTTTTATGTGTAGTTCCAAAGTACAACATGAATACAAATGATTAAAACATACAGCTCTGGTTGGATTAGCCAAATACGAGGATATTGGGGATTTCTTATGGATATGGGACACAGGCTACCACTCCAAAGACGAGGACCACCGGCATCTTTCATGTCGGAATAAACGTGAGCCCTGTATCTGACTTTCATGCTTCTAATGCCGGCAGGCAGCGCGCTGTGGGCGGTGCGCACACTGGTGCAGTTTCAAAGCTGCAGCAGTAACATTTAAAAAACATAACGAATTGCACCCCAATATGTTCCAGAAAGGGAATGGCATGGATTTCTCGGATTTGGCATTTAAAAAATAAGAGTCAAACCAAAGCATTTTTTTTTCACCTTGATGCTTCCCTGGCAGGGCTTAGACCAGCATCCGTGTGATGAGTGTTGTCACCTGGGTGTGTGTTCGATACCTCAGAGGGATGAAGGTCCAGACGGAGAGACCCTGCAGAGGTCTATATGGCAGAATAAATCACGAGTAGAATGATGTTTGTGCTACAAAAATACGTAGCCAGAATATCACCGCCGAAAATAATAATAGGTTTACACTCTTTAACTCCAGATCTACGTACATTGGTATGTATTATCAAGGCACATATGCATAGCGTTAAGCATTAACTCTATACTTTTTTTTAATTTTTTTATGTTCGTGAAATGTGGCTGGTCAAAATTCTGGCTACAATATTCACAATTTGATATTCTGGTGGAAGACCCCCCTGCAGAGCTGAGTGTGAAGTCCTGACAGGGCCGGGGTCGCCTCACATGTTTTCAGATTGCAATAAAATGAGCCCTGTTCAGGCGAGGTATACTACCTATCAATAAAGTGTCAAGACATAATGAAGTTACTTTGGACTCGTACAATGTCAGTTTTCGTTAGTCCTTGCTGGCTTTTGTCTTTAAACATGGTTTCAGCATGTGCTTGTCTCGTCAAGCTATGATCATCTCAGGAGTAAGTTACCTCATCCTTTAATCACAAATGACGCCTCAAAATTATTCAAAATGACTTGAAGGGTAATATTTAAATTGGGCAGGAGGCAGGCAGTTTTACACTGACATTTTTGCGCAGCGACCGCTACACAACGCCATTAACTGACCAGTGTAAAAAAGAAAAAAAACAACATGCGGTTCATCTGTGCACATCTCGGCGTATAATTGCCCACCACTGGTGCAATTGACATAATCCTGCCCCGGAAGAGTTCAACTGCGTTTTTAAGGTCTGGCTGCAGACAGCCTTAGCTGTGTTTAGGCGGACCTGTTGTTTCCAATGCACGTCATGCACTTGTAGTGTGACTTGTGCCCCTTGCTCATGATTTGATACTGGTGTTGCCGATCTCTGGTTCCTGCTCTTGGGGGCATATCAACAACAACCGGCGATAATTATCGCTGAGCGCACTTAGCGCTCGGATAATTATCGCCGGCTAGCGCCGATTTTTATCGCTGAGATAGCGTGCTATTAGCAACGCTTATCTCATCAGCGATAAAAATCCTAGCGCTAACTGGCTAACGTGAGATTATCGCTGGAAACCCAGCGATAATCTCACGTTAGCTAGTTGATAGGGACTCACAAACTTAGCCATGATATCCACCTTCCATAGGATATCATGGCTAAGTCAGTCCTGAAGCAGGTGTTAGGAAAGTAACGATAACAGGTGTTATCGATACTTTTCCTTTTCCTGACGCTATGCTTCATAGCGTGGGGCTTGATGATAGGAGAAATGTCGCTTAGCGACATTTCTCCTGTCATGTCAGGTCAGGAACGCCCACTTTGCATCTCATTAGAGATGCAAAGGTGGGCGTTAGACATCCCCACGCTAAAGCAAGGATTCACGCGTTAGCGTGGCCTTGCGAATATAGCGATAAAATTATCGCCGCTTTTCGGCCGAAAACGGCCGCTAAAGCGGTGATAATTTTTTATCGCCTCGTTGTAAATATGCCCCTTGATTCGATGGCTCACCTTCTATTGAGTGGGAGCATTTAGGAATATCAGTGTTCGGATTGGATGAGGTTTTCCTTTCCACTGCTGTACAGAGGGGACTCTTTTCTTCTCTTGATGCTGTGTCTCATAGCTACCAGGGGGCTGAGCTCAGGTTAACTGAGCGACTGTGAGGGCTCACTAAGACAAAAAGAGTTATTTTTCCTTGAGGTGGGCAATCCCTCACCCCTAATATTAATCCAATTTTCACATTTACCGAATGATTCTTGTGTTTCTGACAATGTATAAAAGTCACAACATTTGTAACAGAGCATTTTCAATGGTGAAAGAAGGTTACATATCATAGGTAAGGATGAGTGTCCCTGGCCCTCCACGCGGCTGTCCCACCAGTGCTATTTTACTTTTTAACCCAGTGGATCTCCTGTGTGTGTTTACTGATATCCTTGTTTGAGTGCCTCCACTCTAATCCTAAGGGATCTTTGGTGGCATCAGATCTGGCTAGAGACAATTTTAGCTGAATGCCAGCTCTCCGGTGATCAAGAAAAGAAGACACACAAAAGGGCTTTAGCTTGCCACCTTCATTGACAGTAAATTAGGGATAAATTGCCCAGTAAATTGTGTCAGACTTTGTATTGGCATTCTTTGAGTCCTCTTTGTTTGATGATAAACAAGAGAGCGCCCCTTTAGTTTTGGTTGTTGTCGACACCTGTTTGGTAGCCATCGGCTGGAAAAAGCTGTGCACGTCACATGTGGTTTAAGGGCTGCCTACGGAGGAGCTCCATTGCAATGGGCGGAGGTGGGCCTTGGTCCGGCAGCTGTGGGTGCTGCGCGTGCCTATGATGACTCTGTGTGTGTGTTCACTTGGGACAGGCATCCTCTTTTTTCTTTTGGGGCTGAAGTGCCTCTCAGTCACAGTGTTGTCTATTGCTGGTGCACCACAATGCTTACCCAAGGCTTTACCATGGCTGCGCTTCAAGAGAAGACGTGCATCACTACTCACTAGCCCCTGGCGAAGGCAACGGAGAGTATCAGGGCATGAAGGTGTGGGACAAAGACTGCGGCAAGGGTAGCAGCCAGGGCTGGTAAAGGAGCACTCATGATCAATATATAACTAGCGCCTCATATTGTCCAAGGATGAGAAGAGGTGACCCTCTTTTCCCATGGTTTCATCTGCAGTGTGTGTGAGAGGTTTACTGATGAGGTGGGATATCTCTGTGAGCCCTTCTCATGTGTATCCTGTGTGTTGGAGTTTGATTCATAGTGTTAGTGGTAACTTGTGGCTGCTGTCTCCTATCTCCCAACATGGCCAGACTCTGTCTTTGTTCTCATTCCAACCTCTCTGAAATGTTTGCTAAAGCTGCATGAACTTTGAGAAGTAAAGGCATTTTCTTGATGTCTAGGTCCGGTCTTAATGGTTCCAGCGTACCTACCCGTGGCATGGTCAGTACAACACCTACAACAACGAACGGCCCGCGGGGAAGACCAGGTAGGAACAGATGCAGAGCTCCTAAAGTGAAGAACGCCTGCCTTCTCGTTCCCGCATCTTGTGCTTGTGCTGCTGTCTGACTAGAAATATACAGAGATGTTTTAAGGCATTTCCAAAGGGGGCTCTGGCCCATGGCCCCAGTTTATAACATAACATGTGTATTTGTAAAGCGCGCGTTCACCACTACAGGTATCTTGGCACTGAATAACAGATGTTTTGATGTTACCCAACTCACTGGTACTCATTTTATCGACCTCAGATGGATGGAAGGCTGAGTGGACCCCCTGGGATTTGAACCTGTGACCATGAGGTCGAAAACAGGCCCCTGCAATAGACACATTAGTCCACTGAGGCACCAGACCCGGCTTGTGGCTTATCTGGAGCCCCCTTGAAACAGCGCTCTGTTCTCCACATAGTCCTGCGATGATGACCTTGAATGCCTATGAAAAATTGATTGTTTTAATTACCATTTTGCTTTAATTTATTTATAATAGGAGTGATGTGTGAGAGTTAATCACAGACATTTTGGACACAAATGTTTTTCAACAGCATGCTGCAGCTATGAAAATAAAGTTCCTTTCAGATCTAAACAGCACCTCACAAATGAGAACTGGCAGTGGGTCGCAGAGATTGTTTGCCATAATATTAGTGAGCTGCTGCTATGTCACAATTTTGAAAACACACATCACTATCCCTGAATATTAGATGAAAGCACATTTAGAATTTGGACCAGTGTGCCTCTGCAGCATGAAAAAGCTACTGCTGGATCATAAATGCAAAAATGTTCCAAACAGGGGCCCCTGAAATACGTTTGGCCCAGGGCCCCAAAAAATCCTTAAGATGTCCCTGGACATACACAAAGTGAGGAGGACAGTTTCACCTCCAATTGCCTACTGCAGAGACGTGGAACACTGAAAGGTAAGACACTTCGAATCAATAGCCCAGCATGGTTTATTGGTAGACCTCAGTGGAGCTCTACACCTTATGAAGGAAGGTGAGGCCCAGAGAATGGATTTTGGGTTGCCCCTTTTCAGTAGTAAGGGCAAAACAAGCAGGACTGAAAAGACAATCCCTGCTGCTGCACAGTAATGCTCCAAGCCCTGAACAGTCTTTAGAGGCACGTGTTCCCTCACTGAGGGTTTAATCAGTTCAGCCTGTTCTCTGAATAACAGGGCCCACTCAATGAACAACACTTTCACTCTTTTTAACTCTCCAGATAACAGTAGGTGCAGCTTGGAATATATGCCCACTCTCATGAAGGAAGCGAAAACTGACTTCATGTAGGTCAACCGGGGGATTCTGTGTGTGGTTATAAGCGACAATCAGAGCGAATCAATCTTTTCAGCTTTAGGTCCTCCCTGGTCCAAATCTTTGTTCAGCACTGCAGGGGGCTTGATGAATCTTATGTGGGACAGACTGAGGTAATGAACTCAATCGTCTTGCAAAACTAGCCCCAGCCCCAGTAGTTTTGATGAGTTTCGCTCTCTTCCTCTCAATTAAGCGCTTCCAATTATTCTTAGCATCGAATAGCATCCCGATACAGGGAAAGGCAGGGGATAACAAAGGTTTAGGACTGCCAGAAGGTTATATTCCCATATCGAAATGGAAATTAGAACTGCACTACAGGCTGCAGTGACAGGCCAGAGACATGTTTGGCAGGGATACGTTCTTGGGTGGCCCATTGAGTACACCAGGCCACGGGCTCATGTTTTCTAATATACTAGGTGCTTATTAGTACATTGATTGTGATAATGGTATTTTTCCATGTTTTAGGGAGAACGTAAGCACCGGTTAGTGGTTATAAAGTGCCCTAAAAGACAACAAAAATGGGTTCAGCAGAGTCAAGGCAAAACATTTGGGGTGACGCTTCAGACAGTGCCAGATCCAACACCCTCTACTTAGGGATTTCTGAGGTATCTCATGCAATGTCTTCAAGTGATTCTGAAAACAGCAACCAGATTCAATTCAACTTTACATTGAAAAAACGATGTTGTCCTATTCCCAGACATGCCCTTCGATCTGTCTAAATCCCAACATCTGATGCGTCAAACTAGGAGATGGCGCTTTCTCTTTGCGAACAGGTAAGCTGTGGAATTGTCTTCTGTTACTGATCAGGAGTACATGGCTTTCCAAACTCCCTTAGTCCATTCTCTGTTCACCGGTAAGTTAGCTATGTAGTGCGGCCACACCTGTGAAATAGTTGCTGTGCTTTAGAAATAATAGTTCATTCATGCATTCATTAATGATAGGTTATCATTCAGGTTCGGGCATTGGATCTGAAGCGTGCTTGCTTGTGGTTCCCAATCAACCATTCTGATTATCCCATTAAATAGTTAAAACATGTGACGTGCCTACTGAGACTTTGTCTCAGATTTTTCCAGAAAGCCAGAAATTAAAATCTGGCAACAGCAGAAGAACAATGGTCCAGGCGTGAGATATTACAATGTTCTGTTCATTCCTATTCATCGGGGGAATGGGGCAAAGCTGGGAGCCTATTCATGCCGACCCGGAGACCGACACGGAAGATAGGCATATGCCTACTACTGATTGTCACTGAAACATCCAGAGGACAGTGTGGTGTCAAACAGAGAGGCCATAGTATTGCCTAAACCTGCAACCACCTCTACTGTCCCACCTGAACCCTTTGCCCGCCCCATTGAAGGGCTCCAACATGTGAAACTCAAGTCTCCTTAGCACCTGGCACACCAGCACTCCCTCTAGAGTTTATCTTTCCTCTTCCACAAGGAATGTACTATATGGTCAGCAAGCACTCTTGAGGGCCATTGTGGAGCTCATTGAAGAGATCTGAGAGGGTTCTACCACTCTTTAGGAAGGACAGACTACTCAGCACAGAAACATCACGGGGCAGATTTACAACTTCTGGCGCATCCCTGCAAATCAGCAGGGATGCGCCAAGAAAGATGCGTCACGCAAAACTACCCGTGCACCACCATGGATGCGCCACATTTACAATGCGGCATGCCGTGGCTCACAGATAGGCAGATGCATGACGTATCTACAGGCGTAAGGTTGGTGCAGTGCTAGAGTTGTGTCGCAGGCGCTATGCAACTCCAGCACTGTTCCAACCCAGCCTATCACCAACATGCTGGGTCACGCCTTACGCCTGCTTCAAGCAGGCGCAAGATTTTGACGCAGCAGCGTCGGAAAAGATACTTAGTGAAATCTTGTAGATTTCACAGCGTCACTTTTCCGAGGCGTTCCTGCGACGGAACGCCCACACTGCGACGGAATGCCCACATGAAACCTGACGCAGGTTTCATGTGACGGAATTCTTTACAACGCGACACATCTACCTAGATGCGTCACGTTGTAAATAAGTTGCAACGTGGCGCATGGTTTATGCCGCCACTGCATCACAAAAGTGACGCAACGGCGGCGTAAAAGTGTCGGCACTTCTGCTGGCTTCATTGACTTCAGTCCTGCACTCATTCAAGCACTCTTCACCCTTAGCCAACGCGCTGCCCTGGCACTGTGTTCACCCAACCTTTTTCCATTGTCTCTTGTCTCTATCTGGAAGTGTCAGGCCACGATCCCTTGTACAATTACCTGTACCTGGTGGCTGCAGAGACATGTGCATTTTAAAGGATACATGCAGCACATTTGACTGATAACAACCTACCTACATGATTTATTCTTGATACAGCTGCAGGCATTGTATGCCTAACATCTTCATTCCTGTGCCTTCTTCCTAACCGCTAGCTAAACAGAATTGTTCTACAGCTGCTTATCCCACAGTAGCTTTGTCACTACATTTTTGCTATGTCAGTATACTCTAGTAGTAACTATGTCACTACTAAATAGCAACATTTCTTCCTTCTCCTTTTTGAAAAACAAAACACCCACAAATATAAAATGTAACGATAACAGTTATAAAATGTAAAAAATAAGTTGTTAACAATGCTCAATTACTTGTTGTGGTTATAAAGGCTCTTCCTGATTATCTGAATTAGTTCTTTTGCTCTCCTGTTATTATGTGCAAGCATTGCAGAGGTTACATCATCATGTATATCCTGTCTATTTACTGAGCCTCTCTTTCCAAGCCGTTTCTTACACTGCGTTTCAGCTCAGAGGTTCTAAATGGCTTCAAATATGTTTTATTGATAATCTGTGTTCTGTTCCCATCTTGTGCTGTAGTCGCTGACCCTCGTACACCCGTTATTTTCAATGGGGACGAGTGAACTCCGCATTCTGAGTTCATCATTTGTTGCTGTTTCACTAAAAACCAATTATTGATAATTTTTGGGGTAAATCTTTGTTTCTATATATGTCATTGTTATTTTCTCTCTGTACTACTTCATCAAAGTCTTGTGGGTACTTGCTGAAGTATGTTGTCAACGGGTTTGTCAGAATCGTCCATACGTTAATTCTGAGGGAACAGCCCCAAATTGAGTTGCGTTTCTATAATCCTGTAGAATCGAACATGGAGCCTGATTTATAGATATTTGATACAATGGGGGATATGTACAAGGAAGTGGTGGAGAGAGGCATTACCCTTCCTGGCTTAACGCCTCCCTCTTCGACTTCTGAAATGCAAGGCTGCACCATATTTACTAGAATGTGGTGCAGCCTTGCGGTTTCCACGGAGATGGCACTAAGTTTAGCAATTTAGCGCCAACACACCCTTGCATTAACTGCAAGGGTGTCTGCTTGCAGGGGAATATTGTTTATGTGTATGAGGGTGTCCCTTCCTGCACATAAACAATCCTAAAATGCTATTTTATCACTGTCATGTGTGCTACTTTGTGCAGCACAAATGAAAGTCACAAAATGGCATTTTGTTTTAAAGGATTGTTTATGTACACGAAGAGACGTCTTCCTGTACATAAACAATCCATGGAACTTTGCATTTTACATGTGTGCTGAAATAGGCAGCACACATGGAAAAAGCAAAAGCAAGGAGAAATAATGCATTTCTCCTTGTTTCACCAACTAGGTTTTCCCGGGTCTTAATTTTGGCACTGCCTCCTTTGTACGCCACCCTTATACATAGGGGGCAACGTCAAAATCAACGGGTGTTGCGGTGGAACGCCCATCGCAACACCCACAGCCCACCCCTTTCATGCTAACCATAGCATGGACGGAGGCCTTATTTACAGGGCAGCGTAAAGCCACGTTAAGTGGCTTAATGCTGCCTTGTAAATAAGGCTAAGGCCCTATCTCCACCACAACGTCAGTAAAAGTGACGTTGTGGTGGCGATAGGGGCTTGTACATATTCCCCCATGTTCCTCTCTCCAAGGTTTTACTAACAGCGGGGAATAATCTTTCCACTATTGAGTTCACCTCTGCCACTTTGATTTTATTTTCCTGTGCATTACTCCCATATATTTCGTATTTCATATCATACGTGATACGCCGCACTCTACAAGTCTTAGTTGATAGATGAAATGTACTTCCAGTAAAAAGTGGGATATTGCCTGTTTTAATCTACCATGTTGAAAAAAAAAATCATTCAAGACAGGAAGCGCTACTGAGGCTGAAGTTGATTACGCCAATTTCACACCTAGGACAAGTGAATGTTGATCAATTAGAGCGAATAAATACTGTCCAGAATATAATATTCCCAAATATTTGCTGCTAAAACTGACCACATGGCATAGGGCAGTTTAGACCTGCAACTATTCAGTATTTCTTTCCCTTGTAGTACATTGACATGGATGACACATTTGTACAACTTCTTCAACTTGAGTACCCAGCACTGGGAACCGCATCCCGTTTTTAGAAAGTGTTTTGTTGCTGATGTTCTGCTGTGGCTCTCATGCGCTATGTCAGTTGCACACCTTTGCAAAACACACTGAACAATATATCTAATACCCCCTAAAAGTATATCAGACTATCTCACAGTTAATGCAACTTGGAAATTCTAGATGTGTCTCACTGTCTCATATTGTGTTACAACACTCTACAGGAATATAACCCCAGGTTGTCTGTCACCCCTGATTTGTGGACATGGCAGACACTTTGATCATGGGACATAAGTTTAAAATTGTGTTTTTTTTTCTAAATTTTTGCATTATTCAAAAGTTGCTATAAAGAGTTAGTTTGAGTAGTAAAACACTCTTGCAAGTGTAGATAACACCAACCACTGTGGTATGTTTTAAACTCTTAGTTAGTGTGTCAGATTTACTAACAATATTCACCACCTGGCACAGTGTTGTTCTGAGCATTACTTTCTAACACAAACCCTGATTTGCGTTGGAAAGTAGCCCTAAAGTAATGCAAATACGTGCTCTATGCTACTGTGCTCAAGATTGTGTTAATGGAGTGTACAACTCATGGTTTTCGGTATTAATCCCTCTCTACGAACATTGGTAGAAACAATTGCCACAAACAAATTATACCTCCATAGGGCAAGCATTACATTGGTAAAACGTTTCAGTTTCTTGAAATTTTTCCATTTTTTTAATGTGTGCTTTCACTGCACTGCACACAAAGGCAGCTTTATAAAAGCATAGTATTTTGTACTGCTCAGTATACGTACCGGTAATGTTCATTACTCGATTTTATTTTCCTCAACCTAGTTCTTCATGAGATTTTACCTCTTCTATTCTTAGTACAAATGGTCTCTGTTTTTCAAGTGAACTGGTAAAGACGGTGGATCAGCTCCCTCTACTGAGTCCAAAATATTACTTTCTTTAACAAATCTCTATTTTGGGATGTGCCACGTCACTGTGGTTGCGGGACAAACATGTGACCAGGACCACTCACAATAGTTTCTGGTGGCACCAGTCACATCTGGCAATTGGACAGTTTATGGTTATACTAGACTTTGACTTAAACCAGCAATGTTTCCAGAGCTGTAAGTCCTAGAAAAATGGGTACGACTACCTCCTCTAACTTGTGAAACCAGAACATGTGCTGGGGATATGAAGCCTGACTGCCTTCTGAACCCTTATAGGCTGAAGCAGTGACCGATACAGGCACCTTTCTAAACACAAAATAGGTTGGGGAAGATGCACTCTTACCCGTACATCAAAGTCAAGCAAATGTAAAAGCTCCATGACCTAAATGTTCTTGTGAGATTTCCTCACATAGGTCCTCCAGCAGGCTGGGCTTTTTTCAGGTGTTTCCAGGGATTAGGCTATTTCCCTTAGCAGATGCAGTTCAGGTCCTCAGCAGGCAAGCAAGACTTCTTTCTTTTCCCCATATCACACCACAAAGTTGAATCTGTATGGTTCCTAGACTTTTCTTAGGTCTGGGGACCCTACAGAGTGAACTTTGTGTCGGGAGTTAAGAAAAGTCTGAATAGAGAAAAGCAATCACGCAGAGATTCTGTCTTCGGCCACAGTCTTCTCTCTGCATGCAGGCCTCCTTGGTGTCCAGATGAGAACAAAGGAACCAAATGCAGTACTTATTCTCATTTTCCAGGGTAGATCCATCCAGAGGATCTGACACAATGAAAAGTGTGTAGAATGCTCTAGTCCTGAAGGAGAAAGCTATCCTTGTTATTTGTTAAATCTATCACATCTGAGTACACAGTTCATAGTCCAAACAGTTCTGACTCATCGATGTGGTGCATTCATTGGCCTCAGAATGAGACTTCCATCTCCACTTGTTGCAAAAGGAGATAAGCACAACACTGTAAATGAGGGATGGGTGAGTGTTCCTTTTCCTGCATGCATATGTATTCATTAACGCAAGCGAGTTAAGTGCTAATGACCAAAGCAAATTCATGTTAGAATAAGTTACAAGATTGGATTAGGACAACAATGTAGTTCATGTTCAATTACTTTTAATTTTTTTGAAATACACTAGCATGAATGTACACAAAAAAGTGTGATTATTATGTTCTGGGTGGCAGCAAATTTGATGTTCTTTTGTAACGATATCAGTAATCTTTCTTCATGATAATATCTCTGGTATCAACATCGATTTTGAAAGCGGATGGAAGACTGGCAATGACTGGCCAGTGATCAGTCTTTGCAGAAGTAGAGGTAGGCACCAATTGTGTACTAGCATATTACTTGGGTTCCCATGTAGGGAGATGTAATTAATGTGTACCCATTACAAAGCATTGTGTCTATCAAGTTGAAGCATTCTATAGAACCTTTGTTGCAGTTTACCCTGTTTTAGTTGATACTAGTGGCCAAATGTGCTTAAAACCACATGTGGCAAATATAGCCCCACACATTTTGGGGGCGAGAATCCCTTTTATGTTACATTATAATCATTACATTATAATCCTAACCAAATCCTATCCAGATTTTGCAAATCGACCAAGGCCACACAGCGGCCCTCATCCTTCTAGACCTCTCCGCAGCCATCAACACTGTCTCCAACCGCACTCTCGCAGCCAGAATCCATGACACCGGCATACAGGGAACAGACCTCATCTGGGTCTCCTCCTTCCTCACCAGAAGAACCCAAAGGATCAGACTCCCGTCTTTTCTCTCCAAACCCACAGAGACCAATTGTGGAGTTCCCAAAGGATCGTTGTTCAGTCCCACGCTCTTTAACATTTACATGGCTCCCCTCGCTGCCATCGTCAGACAGCATAGACTCAGCATATTACCCTACACTGATGACACCCAGCTTATCCACTCCCTCACGAAGAACCCTGAAGAAACCAGACTCAGCTTCCAGGAAGGAAGGAAAGACGTTGCACCTTGGATGAGCAGCAGCTGTTTGAAGCACAACTCGGAGAAGACAGAAGTCCTCATCCTTTGACCCACCCCCACTGCCTGGAACAACACTTGGTGGCCTACCACCTTTGGCAACCCCCATGGACATTGCAAGGAACCTTGGCATCAAACCTGACTCCTCACTCACCATGACCCACCAGATCAAAGCCATCGCCTCTTCCTGCTGCCACATCCTCCACATCCTTTCAAGTGGATCCCCCCAAAGCCAGAAAGACCGCCACCCATGCACTCATAACCAGCAGACTGGACTATGGGAATGCCCTCTATGCTAGAATCAACAAATCTCTGCTGCTCAAACTCTAGACCATCCAGAACACCCCGGCCAGACTCGTCCTCGGCATCCCATGACATGAGTACATTACACTCACCCATGCCTACAAATCTCTCCAGAACACCGGACCCAAATACCTCAATAAAAGAGTCTCCTTCCATGTACCCAAAAGAAACCTCCACTCTGCCGACGTCCCCTTGCAGAAATCCCATGCATCTGCAGAACCAGAGCGGGTGGAAGAGCCTTCTCCTATGTTGCAGCCAAGGCCTGGAACGAGCTCCCGGTCAACATCAGATGCTCCCCTACTCTGCACATCTCCAGGAAAAGCTTCAAGACCTGGATTTTTGGCTAACTCGGAGCTGCACCCCCACCCCCACCCCCAGCGCCTTGAGACCCTCACAGGTGAGTAGCACGCTTCACAATTCCCTGATTTATTGATTGATTGATTGATTGATACTCCTTTGTTCTTTATAGTATACCTTTTGCCAATTTTGTTTCCTGACACCAACCACAAAACCGTAAAACCATAACTTCTCTATAAAGGTATGCTTGACTGTGTCAAAGTGTACTCCTCCTAACATTATGAGAAGTCTAGGACTTTTGCCTCTGAGGACATCCGGAAGACCGGGACAAACCTGCTTTATCAGTCTGACCATGTTGCATAGCAGATGGACCAAATATTCAAACTGTTCCTGCACAGAGCTTTTTCAGCTGGACATCACAGAGAAGGTACCCATCCTTGTGGAGCCTGTTTGGCCACTACTTTCAGCTTGCTCTGCTGAAGGAATCCAAACCAAAAAAAATAAATAACCATTATATAAATCTTCATCTAATGAAGGCTACAAAAGGATCCAGATGGTGACAGACCTTCCTAAGGTGTGAATAAAGAATTTATCCCTCTCAAAGCTTTCCTGTCAAAAGTTAATGGCTTCACTGGAACCTCCTCTGGAGGTTATCTGGCCTTGTAGAGCCATTCTCAGACATAAGCCCTGCTCTGTTGAGGAATTTCGACTTCTAAAAAGACTAAAAAGTTAAACCTTCCGAACGGGTCAAACCGGGTTTCTGTATCCACCCAATCCTCCATTGTAGTCGGCCTTAAATTGTGACAAGGTACCAGTCAAAGGCAACCAAAGGACCATGGTTTGCTTCTAATGGGTTTTTGGCACTATTTTACTGAAAACTGGTCAGTTAACACCACTGGAGTTACAGAGTTGAGCAAATATTTACTGAGCAAATAAGGGTTCAACAAGAAATGTAGCAATGCAGAGAAGGGAGAAGACACTTTGATTACACTTCTCCAATGTTTTTACATATACCCCACAAAGTGCTAGGTAAATTAGTTTAAGCTATGTTCAAAAGTTCAAAAGCCAACCTTCAAATTAATATTGCTGAGGGCCAGGCTCCAATAATAAATACTCTTATCTAAGACCCTGAGTTACTGTATGCTATCAAGAACAGGATTCAATGTTAAATGGACGCACAGCCTATAAGTGAAGAATATGGCGAAATGTCAAACACATACTATTGTTGTTCAAATGGATGACACTGGTGCCATTGTGTTGACATAGAGGGGAGAAATATGAGAATATGGTGTTTCTGCAGAGGAAGGTACCTTGCATGGAATAATTGGCTTTTGTGTTATACAACTGTGGCACCAATACTGTTGGTTCTGGCGTTTGTAGTCAGGGAGTATTGCAAAACTAGAGCTGAAAGTGAACAGATATTCATAAGTGAAATATTTTGGGAAACATGGTTGTAAAGGGGGTACAGACTAAAATTACCATAGAGGGTTCTATTCAAAGAGCGATATATGTGATTTGTAAATTCAAGCAGACAACACGACAACTATGTGAGTGGAAAAGTGAGCAGGATATCCGCTACAGTGAATCAAAGATTGCTGTAAGTGTAGAGGTGCCTAAGGGCAGGGAAGGGAGCCGATCCAAGCCAGATCTTAATCTACATCGTGTTGGATGGGGGTGGTTGATTGGTGAAAGAGCAAGAGTTGCCAGTAATTCACCGGGCTAGATGCAGGCTCTTTCATGACAGGAGAAATAGGTACCTATGTGAAATGCAAATGCCATGTTAACCGTAGGAAAAGAAGACACTATTTGATAGATTTGGAAAGGGGAGGAGACTCTGTTTAATGTGGGCATTACCAGCTTGAAAGGCAGGGTTAGCAGTACCAATCACAATTCACAATGCTATGGCCCGATTGAGGAGGTGTGGTCTGGCTTCGTCACTGCTACAAATCCCTGCTCTGTCAGAGAGACAGCAGGAAGATGATAACAGGGACAGGGGAACTGATGGGTTTTCCCATCTTTTCTCAATGCAAATATCGATATCGAAACCGAATGGTTCATATCTAGGCTGTCTGGTTTTAGGCTTAAACCTATATTAACTGATAAAACCCCACAAACAGGGCAATAGCCCTCACCAGTGTAAACATATAAACACTGAAAAAACATGTGCACAACCACAAAGTAAATGTCATTCAAAGAAAGAAAGGAAAAAGAGAGTGAAAGAGTCATTTTTTTCTTCCTGATGGGGCCATTAGAGTGTAACTTTGTTATACAAGCCAGTAGCAAGAAAGAATAGGCTAACATTACTCTGCATGGGTCTTGTTGTTTAGGGATGTCACTAAAATATTGTTAGCTAAGGAGAAGTCTCTTTATGAGGCTAGAGGCAAAAGCACATAAGTTGTACTTCAAATAAACAGTAAAGTAGCATGAAATACACGTAAGGCCCTAGGGGCGAGCCAAACCATATACCAAAATAGTGATATAAGAACCATGACTTAACTAGGCACAAGGCCTAGAGCCTGTAGAATTGCTGAGACCCCAAGGAACCACCCAAGGTAGTGACACAGCGGACCCACGGGGCTGTGTGCAGTGTGAGAACACAGCCGCAAACTCCCGTTAGCGTCTATAGGGAAAGTCGCGGTTAGATTTTTAAAGATTAAGGACATTTAGAGGTGGACTAAGACCAAACACTTTTGGACTTAGGCAGTTCTAGGGTCAACACCCACGGGAGCACTGCAGTACTCGAGTTACCTCACCCAGGGAAGCCTGGTGTTGGGTCGCGTCGTGGAAGCTGGTGAAGAAGTGCTGCTGCCGGGAAGATGCGGAGTGTCCGAAGGGATCCAATCCTGGATCAAAGATGTCAAGAACCTGAAAGCAGAGGGGACAGAGTCTGGGTCACTTGCCAGTGACCAGGGGCACGATAGACAAATGCCCACCGATGTCGGGTGTTTCAGGTGAAGAAGGTGAAGCTTGACTCTCCAGCCACGAGGACCAAGAGGCGTCAAGGACAACCAGGAGCTGGACTCGAGCTGTCCTACAAAGGACGTTGAGTGCTGCAGTGTCGGTGCCCAGATAGGACACAACAAGCCTTGGCCACAGCAACCCATGCAGAAAGGAGAAAGATGCTTCGGTGCAGACAAGCATGGTCTAAGGGACTCACCACGTGGTGGAGAGTCAGGGCACATCTGGAGCAACCAGGGAAGTACAAGGAAAATCAGAGTTGCCTTCACTGGGACCCACCAGTTGAAGGACCAGGGATCGCGAAGGAGCCTTGAGCGGAAATGCAAGAAGCGGGCTCACTGAACACTCGTGGAGTGTAAGCCCACAATCTTCGCTTCAAAAGGTGCTCGAGGTTGGGGCTACAAGTAACCCAATGCACAACTTCAAGAGACTTCGATAAGTTAATGCACTTGCAAATGTGCACGGTGTCCAGGAGCTCCAGTTCCACATCACTCACGAGGGCTGTGGGTCTCAGCTTTGCTGGGGACTCGGGTCGGCCTCTGAGAAGTCTAGAAATCCTCTTCCTGGGCTGCAGATACTGCGGAGTCCATCGGGAGCTTTGGAGATGCAGACCGGCAATTGCTTTGTTGGTGCCTGCCAAGCAGGGGAGTCACTCCTTGACCCCAAGGGAGATTTCTTCCAACCTCTTGCCTTGAGTAGAGTGTCGAAGTTCCAGGATTCAGTTGCAGAGTTTCGTCCAGGGATATCTAAAGTCCTGTTGCCAGGGGTTCCTACTTTATACCTAAGGATGGGGTTGGACTAACTCAGGGGACCCACCTATGGGAGGGTTTGGAAAGAGGGGTGGCTACACCCATTTCCTTTGTCAAGTGTTGTGCCAGAGTAGGGGCTAGTAGCCCCTGAACGGGTTTGAGCAGGACTATGTACAGGGACACCAAACATGCCCCCAATGCAGGACTTCAAAGCACTCTCCGAGTGCACCCACCCAGCCCCAATACACTAAAGCCTGTCTGGGAGGTGGTGACACCTCCCTGTGACAGGAAACCTATTGTACAGGCCTCCCCTGCTGGAGTTTGAGTCAGCAGCAGGAGACCAGATTTGTGTCTGTGGCTGCAGCATCCATTTTGTGATGCCAGGGCTCTTTTAAGTTGGTACCGGGTATACCAGTGCTGTCATGTCTCTCCCTCTAGAAGGGTGGGACCATACTCCCACATCAGTTACTGGTGTGGGGGTATGATTCGAAGGTGTTTGACACCAAACACGACATGTTTCCATGCAGCCAGTCCAAAGTTAGCATTTACCATTTGGTTATAATGTTAAGAGTATATGGTCAGCCTGCATCAAAGACAAACCCGGAGAAGAGATTCCAAAGGCTGCAGAGGGGCTCAGGTCATGCCTGGGCACCCTCTCACACAAAACCAAGCACCCTGCCTTCAGGATTGATAAGGCCTGCCATAGGGGTGACTGAAAGGTTTCTTGTGTTCATAATATTTTATTGAATTTTTTGATCATATACATATAACAACTAACGTATAAGATGCAAACAGAGCTACTATATGTCATAATAAGAATAATCACGTTGAATACAAATCTGAAATGAAATTAGTAATACAGCATTAAATGAATAAATATGCATCAACAGGTAACCAAAAAGATTGATAAGAGAAAGAATTGTGAGTAATCCCATTCATAGATAATTGAGCACCTCTTCTAGAAAAAATAACCCACAACCACCAAGCATTAACAGATAATACAGAGACATCTTTCCAACAAAAAGTGATGGATTTTAAAGCTGCTGAGATAAGAACATTGAAAAGTTTACTTTCTAAATCATGTACATTTTGTGAAAGAATAGCAGATTTACAAATTATTAATTGATAGGAAAGATCAGTATGAAATTTAAAAATCTTCTTTATGATATCCCAAACTTCAGACCAAAAATTAAAAACCAAAGGACAATCAAAAAGCATATGTTGTAATGTACCAGGATGTAATTTACAATGCCAACAATCAGGAGAGGGGAGAAGTTTAGCTTGGAACAAACATGATGGAGTCCATAAACGATTGTAGAGGATATAAGAGTTAGTTTGGTAGATTGAAACAGGCAACCACCCAGATATGCTATTAAGCCAAATATCTTTCCATGTGTCAGTAGACAAGGAAAGTGAAAGTTCATTATTCCAAAAATTGGAAATCATCTCGATATTGCTACCCAGAGTATCAGATAATTTTTTATATAAAATAGAAACCCCATGAGATGATTTTGAAACTGTTTGAATATAAATTGCTAAGTCAGCTGTAACATTAGAAGGAATGTCATTAGGAAAGGAATCTAAGATTGAATTGCACAAATATTGATACTTAATAAAGTCAGATTTAAAAAAAACAAATCTCGTTTGCAATGTTTCAAAAGAAAAAAAAGTGTTATTGGAATAAACATCTTTAAGATAACAAATACCAGCCTTAATCCATGACAACCATAAACTAACATTTCTGTTTAATTTAATAACATTACTATACCATAGTGATAACTCAACAGTGTTGTACATGGTAAAAAGAAAAATGAAGTCAAGATCGTTAAATAACATGTTAGTGGATTTAATAATAACTGATTTTTGAAAAAATGGAGCATTATTATGCATGGACACCAAAGTAGGTAATAGAATGGATTCGCAATTGATTTCTCAATACAGAGCCATGTAGGAGAATTATTTAAAAAGAAGCAATTTAACCATAATGAACTTTGTTTTAAAATAAAATCTTGATGATAAAGAAAAAAGTCTGGGATACCAAATCCAGCATTACGTTTAGGAACTTTTAGTTTTTTATAATTAATACGAGGAGGTTTGTTGTTTCATAAAAACTTTGACAAACGTTTATCAACATCTTTATAAAACTTTAATGGAAATTGAGTAGGAACCATGGCAAGGGTATGGAAGATTTGGGGAGCTATAGTCATTTTAAGAGAATTCAACCTACCCCACCATGAAAGATGTAATGATGACCATTTAGACGTTTTGTCTTTAATATAGTTGAGGATGAAATCACAATTTAGATTTATTGTCGATTGTATGGAAGAGGAAAATAAAATTCCAAGATATTTTAATTTATTCTTTTGCCAAATAATTTCATGCATGGGAAGCATATCAGGAGTGCAATAAACATTTAAGGGGAAAAAACAGTTTTGTTGGTATTTAAAGTGTATCCAGAAACTGTAGAATACTTTGTTATAATATCCATTAATGAGGGAAAAGAAGATATAGGATCACTAAGAAATAAAAGCACATCATCCGCATAAGCAAGGGTTTTAACAGTAACATCCTTAATATTGATTCCTTTAATGTGAACACAATTTCTAATTAAATTAAGAAAAGGTTCAATGCCAATTAAAAATAAGAGAGGAGAAAGAGGACATCAGTGTCTTGTACCTCTAAAAAGTGAAAATTGCATTGAAACTTGGCCATTAATAAATAAACCAGCAGTAGGGGCAAAATATAGAGCTGAAATCATGCGAATAAAGGTATCTCCAAAATTAAACGAGGATAACGTATGAAATAAAAATTGCCAATGGAGTTTGTCAAATGCCTTTTGAGCATCTAAGGCTAAAATTCCAGATGGCACCGATAAAGTAGACCTTTGTTCAATAATATGTAGTAATGTTCTTGTATTATTAGCAGAGTATCTATTCTTC
Organism: Triturus cristatus; assembly: GCF_964204655.1. NCBI lineage: Eukaryota > Metazoa > Chordata > Amphibia > Caudata > Salamandridae > Triturus > Triturus cristatus. The sequence goes on along the minus strand of NC_140585.1, from coordinate 213,845,310 downwards.
ATAAAACCAGATTGGTCAGAGTGTATAATAGAATCTAATATGGGGCCCAATCTAGTATCAAGTATTTTAGCATATCATTTACAGTCTTGACTAATTAAAGATTTAGCTCGATAATTAGACACTCGGGTGGGATCTTTATCTGGTTTTGGAAGTACTATAATTAAAGTTTCTGTAAAAGAACCAGAGGTAGATCCAGTGGATCCAAGAAACGTAAAAAGTTGGTGCAAAAATGGTAAAAGGTGTGACTGAAATTCTTTGTAGAATTCCGCTGGAATCCCATCAAGACCCGGAGATTTGTTCTTTTTAAGAGATTTTATAGCTGATAGGATTTCATCTTTGGTAATAGGTGCATCAAGTCCAATTTTATCTGATTGTGAAATCTTGGGTAATTTACATGAGTTTAAAAAGGAATCAATTAAGGAGACCTCCTGAAAATCAGGTTTATTATATAATGCCGAATAGAAATTCAAAAATTCATTCACAATTTCATTGTGAGAGAGAGCAATATTACCATGTGGACCATGAATTGAGTTGATTTGAGTTTTATCTTTTTTTATGCGCAAATAATTAGCTAATAGTCTTCCGGATCTATTGGCATTAAAACTAAATCTGGCTTTAGCATTAGAAATTTGAATACCTGCTCTTTTACTAAGGTTTGAATTAAATTCATAACACAATTTTTGTAGTTTAAATTTATATTGAGGACTGTTGGATGTAATAAAAAGTTGTTCAAATTTCGCACCTGTTTTTGTTAATTTTTAACATTAGCATGAAAGGTTTTGTTTTTGGGAGCCATAATAGATATTGTTACGCCCCTAATATAAGCTTTGAAAGCATTCCATCTATTGATCATAGAAGTAGACCCTTCAGGATTAAATACAAAATATTCTTGAATAGCAGCTAAAAGTTTGGGCTTGTTATACTCATTCAAAATTATACCAGTGTTCATTCGCCATCTAGATTGTTTAGTATAAGTTGATTCCAAGTTCAAAACCAAAGAAATCATAGCATGGTCTGAGATATCAATGTTACCAATATTAGGAGCAGTTATTGAACTAATTAGTTGCCTGGAAACCAATAAACAACCAATTCTAGAATGGGAATTATGGGGATTTGAGAAGAATGTAAAACATTTTTCTGTAGGAAAATGTAACCTCCAAATATCAACTAACTTAGTGGCTTGAATAAATGATTTGAAAGCAAAATAGACTTTAGAAGGGTGAAACTTGGTAAGAGATAATCTATCTAATAAAAGGTCAAAGATAACATTAAAATCACCTCCAACAATTAAAGGGACATTACCGACCTTTAGAACCTCTCTTGTAAGATTAGTCCAAAAAATAGGATCATCTGCTGTAGGACCATAAACATTTAATGAAAATTGAAATGAGTCATGAACTTTAATTTTAAGAAGTATATATCTACCATCCTTATCAGAAGTTTTACTCAAAATTTGACAGTGTAGTTTTTTTGCAAAGAGAATAGCCATACCATTTTTTTTACCATTGGCAGGAGAAGAGACAATAGCATCTACCCATTTCTTCTGCATATCATCTAAAATGTTATCATCTATATGAGTCTCTTGTATAAAACAAACATCAGCTTTGCAACTACCTAGGTAATCTAGAATTTTTATACGTTTAACTGGATGGCGCAATCCTTTAACTTTAACATTTAATGAAATTACTTTAATATTATGAATATTAGCCAAAATAGAAGAAAGGAGAAAAGAATTCAAGAAGAGGAAGATACAAGAGGATCAAGAGAATGAGAAACAGGTAGCTCCAGATAAAGAAGAAGGAAAGGAAACATTAAAAAACATGGAAAAAATGAAAAACAGAAGACATAAATGTGAAATGTGAAATGCACACACACTGTACAAGCATATCCGAAACTGCTGGAGCCCATTAAAGAGAAATTTCAGTACTGTGTCAGAAAAAACACAACGGGAAAAAATCAAGTAGCAGAGTCATTGGTATCCATAGAGTGCTGAGACTGATGATCCAAAAAATGCTTCAGATCTTCTGGACGGTGAAAAGATTTTGAAAAATTATCCTTCCAAATGTGCATCGTCGATGGATCAAAGAGACCATATTTATAGCCTAGACTGCGAAGTTGAGGACGAAGAGCAGTGAATTCTTTGCGAATTAAAACTGTTTCTTTGGCGAAGTCTTAATAAATAAATATTCTATTCCCATTAACCATCAATGAAGGTATTTCTCTAGCTGCTTTTCTGATTAGAACCAAATGGTGGTGTCGAAGAACTTTAAAAATCATTTGTTGCGGTTTTGTGTGCTGAGGGTTTCTTTGTGAGGGAGTCCTGTGAGCTTTATCAATTTCAAACGATTCTAAAAATTAAATTTGTAGAAGACCAGGTAATAAGTTCTCCAAATATAGTCTACAGTTATCCCCTCAAAATTTTCAGGTAAATTAAATATGCGTTGATTGTATTGTCTGTTACGATTTTCCAAGTCCAATAATGTTGAGCACATAGGAGAGATTTTTGCCACAAGTGGAGTAAATGAGTCAAGTTTGACCTTATTATCTTGTATTTTGATGGAATTATCTGATATTTTCATTGACAGGCTGGCCATATCTTTACGCACATTTTTTACTTCAGATGCAATAGTATCTGTATTGACACGAAGTGCCTGAATTTCCTCCAATATTAAAGACAGTGAGGGTTCAGAAGACTCCACTACTTTTGATTTAGCAGGAGGAGAAACTTGCTGCCTCCTTTTATTAACAGAACTCTTATTTTCCATTTTAAAGTGAAAAAGTGTCAGAAATATAATTGCAGAAACAAAATAACGAAGGAGGAAATGACAGCTGTGGAATAAACCAAGAAATGACTGGTGCAGCAGCTAAAATGGGCTGGGGGAGTGGCTAGGCCCAAGCCAGGCCCTTTCCTGAAAGCTTGCTCCGCCCCCTTGATAGAAAGCCTGGCTGTACCTGAATGCTGTGCAGGGAGCAGGAACCAGGTAGTGAAAAAAGCCACTTCCGCCGTGCAGAAACGTCTAAAATTGCTTCACAATGCAGGTAAGACCTTCATAAAAGCTGCAACCTCCTCCAGGGCACTTTTCTGACAGGAATCTGCGTTTTGGGATTAAAAACGGGCTGAAAACGCACGAAGACTTTCATGCGGCAGCCATCTTGGAACGTGCGCTTGTGCGTCTCTCCGACTGAAAGGTTTCTATGTGCAGTAATAGGTGAGATATAGTGAACCTATATCTCAGTAAGAGTTGCATGCACCACCTTACCCAGGCTGCAGTAGCAAACCTGTGGTGTCATTTTGGAGGGCTTTCCAGGGGTGGCATAATACATGCTTCAGCCCCTGGTAGGCCTCTGGGGTACCTATGCCCTGGGTACATAGTATACCATATACTAGGGACTTATAAGGGCACCTCAGAATCCAATCTGTTATGTACCTAGGGTACATGGAATCAATTTAGAGAGGAAGCAGCTAGGTTGGGGTCCTGAATAGCAGGGCCCCAGCCAGACTAAAGTCGAAAAACAGTGTTACAGCAGCAAAAAGTGGGGGTAAGCATAAGAGGCAGATCCTACTCTCGTACACAACCCCCCCAAACACAGGGACATTAAACTAACTGTGACCGGTTGAGTCTTCATGTTCTAAGTGGAAAAATCTGGAGAGTCCATCTGCATTGGCATGGTTACTCCAAGGTCTATGTTCCACTGTATAGCTTGTAGGGAAATGGACCACCTAAAAAGTTTGGGGTTCTCACCCTTCATCTGTTTTAGCCTTAAGAGGGGCTTATGGTCTGTCTGAACAATAAAGTGAGTACCAAACAAGTATGGCCTCAATCTCTTCAGAGCCCAAACCACATCAAAGGCCTCCCTCTCAATGGCTGACCAACGTTTCTCTCTGGGGGTCAGCCTTCTGCTTATGAAAGCTACGGGCTGATCCTGACCTTCATCATTCAACTGTGACAATACAGCCTCTACCCCCAACTCAGATGCATTTGTTTGCACAATGAACTTTTTGGAGTAATCAGGACTTTGTAGAATGGGAGCAGTGCACATGGCCTGCTTCAAGTCATCAAATTCCTTTTGATAGATAGCTGTCCACTGAACCTTTTTGGGCATTTTCTTGGAAGTAAGGTCATTCAATGGAGTCACAATGGATCCATAATCTTTTACAAATCTTCTGTAATACCCAGTCAGGCCTAAAAAGGCTCTCACCTGAGTCTGGGTAGTGGGAGCAATCCAGTCCATTATCGTCTGGATTTTGCTCTGTAGTGGTTGTGCCTGGCCTCCACCTACAAGGTGGCCCAGGTACACAACCTGACTCTGCCCTATCTGGCATTTAGTAGCCTTGTTAGTTAGGCCTGCTTTTTGCAGGGCCTCCAAAACATTCCTCAGGTGGACTAGCTGATCTTCCCAGGTGGAGCTAAAGACAGCAATATCATCTAGATTTGCTGCACTATAGTCTTCCCGGCCTATGAGGACTTGATTCACCAATCTTTGGAAAGTGGCAGGTTCATTCTTCAAACCAAAGGGCATTACCACAAATTGATAGTGCCCACTAGGGGTAGAAAATGCTGTCTTTTCCTTTGCATCATCAGCTAGTCTGATCCGCCAGTAGCCAGCTTTCAAGTCAAATGTGCTTAGAAACTTGGCTGAGGACAAAGTATCTATTAGCTCATCTGCCCTTGGGATGGAATGGGCATCAGTCCTAGTGATTGCATTGAGACCCCTGTAGTCCACACAAAACCTCATCTCTCTCTTGCCATCTTTGATGTGAGGTTTAGGCACAAGGAGTACTGGACTAGCCCAAGGACTATTTGAGGGTTCAATGACTCCCAAATCCAACATCTTTTGGACTTCTGTCCTTATACAGTCCCTGACATGATCAGGTTGCCTGTAGATCGTATTCTTCACAGACAGACTGTCCCCAGTGTCCACTTCATGTGTGCACCAGGTGGTCTGACTTGGAGTCAGAGAAAACATATGTCTAAACTGGCTGAGAAGTTTTGTGCAGTCAGTTTGTTGCTGGACAGTGAGGCTGCCTGCCAAGGCTACACCATCTACTGACAATTAACAGGGTTCTGAGAGAGCAGGTCAGGGAGTGGGTCACTCTCTTCCTCCTGTCCCTCATCTGTAGCCCTGAACAAGCCCATGTCTGCCCTGTCAACTTGTGGTTTTAGTTTGTTGACATGAAGTACCCTATGTGGACTCCTAGGGTTTCCCAGGTCTACCAAGTAGGTGACCTCCCCTTTCTGTGCAACAATTGTATGGGGGCCACTCCATTTGTCCTGGAGGGCTGCTGGGGCCACAGACTCCAACACTTACACTTTCTTCCGTGGCTGGTAAACAGTCACAACAAACAAATGATGGACGGAATGCTGACAATGCATACATTCTCCCCCAGTCAAGAGATCTGGGTTAAATCCATCAATCTTTTGCCCACTACACCACCCCAGTTTAGACATGGCCATATGCAAATCAGTCTTGACCCTGTGCCTCATGGGAACAGTCCAGCCCGAACTGCCAAGCCATGTCTTCCCTGGACCGGAATCAAGCATCCTAGGACCGGTTTCTGGCTATCAGCCGTCATCAGCCAGGATAGCTTGACTCCAGTGGCGTAGTGAGCACTGGTCCATTCATTCCTATGGGCCAGGAGACCCATAGGAATGAATGGGAAGTAATTCTCAAATAGCGAATCGCAATTTGCTAATCGCAATTTGAGAATAATTTCAAAGGTGCAAGGGTGTCATGATGACACCCTGATGCACCCCTGAAATTAGCATGTGTGTTGCATATGGTGCACATACATGCCCTAAGGGCATGTATGAGCGCAACGTGGCACTTTGTAAAATTCAAAAAAGTGCTTTTTGAAAGGAAATTGCAAATTACCACCAACTGGAAGTTGGTGGTAATTTGCGATTTCTTAAGGTTAATTCGCACAACTTGGGTGCTTTTTACATATCATTTAAGAAATCGCAATTTGCGATTTCTTAAATGCTTACGCAAAATTAAGAAATCGCTAAATTAGCAATTCCTTAATTTTGCGATGGGATTTGCCTCATACATCCCGATTAACTATTTTTTTATCGCAAACGCTGTTATTTTGCGAATCGCAGCGTTTGCGATCAAAAAATTGTTTGATACATATGCCCCTTAATTTATAAAAATAGGATCTCTGGTCAGATAGATTATAGCCAGAAAATTAGACAAACTTATTTTTCTGTGTTTGCAAACTACCTTGAAATGGGGCAGGACAATGTCCCATTGTGTATAATTAACTTGATTAGGGACTGTGTTTGACTTATGTAAAATATGATGACCATAATGATTAAAACAGAATAAATCTGCATAATTGGCAGAATTGAAATACAAATCCTCAGTTTCAAAAGCAGTGTAATATTTTAAATCCCAAAATAACAATTGTATGGCATTAACGTCCCAGAGGAATGCCGTATATTTCAGATAGATCTTTATGCCAAACAATGCCATCTACTACTTGCACAGCTGAAATGTTAACATGGGATTAATCCCTTTTCATTATATGAGATGAGGTGTGTGGGGCCAAAACACCATCAACCAAGTGTACATCAGAGAGTTCAGGCAAATAATGGCCATTAGTTAAAAGAAAAAAGACAGTCACAAACCCGATCCACATGAAGAGCAATACCACTGTAAGTACCATCCAAATGTAGGTCCAAGGAGGAACCAAATAAACTCTGCAAAACCAGGAAAGGAAAATGAAAAAACTAGTGGGGGCCTCCTCCATAGTAGAATTCGATGAAGAAGACGAAGTTAAAGAAAAGTTATCTCTGTCCATGTAATAACCCACAGTTCCTACTCATTACAAAGGTGATTGGCCAGCATTAAAAGATGATTGGAGCGCAAGTCAAGAAATGTCTACAGTAAGCTCCATAGGTGGCGAGACATGATTATGAGGTGTAGTCATTGAAGGCGATGACAAAACAGGCAGCACATCAATTGAGGTTTCCACTTCACCCACTTGGTGTGTGGTATTCACCATCGAGGACCTCACAAGAAGTGCAACATCTCTTGGATGGTTTTGGCATATTATTCAGTATCGGCCAAATAGTGCAACTTGACATGTTCAATGGAAATGTAGCGATTTTTCTTGCGTCCAGGTAGTGCAGGCAAAATCACAGTTCGAATGCCCTTTAATCCAAGAGCAGATACTGGTGCAAGGTAGGAGGGACCAAATTCTTTTTTGTTTTCCATCTTCTCCCGGACCGGATCTCCAACTTTAGGAAGCCACCCTTTGACTGGGATCATCACGCTGTGTCCTCGGACGAGTACAACTCAGTTTTAGCAAGAGTGTCTTGAGTCTTTTGAAGATTCTGTAACATAGCACAATGGTTATCTACGTCAAATGTTGCGGCAGCCGCCACAATGTCTAGACCATCAAGATCTGGCACAAACATTCTGATACCAAAGACCGTTTTGTACGGGGGTCGCTCCACTATAAAATTGCCCTCAGTCCTGTATGGAGACCAAAATTGCAATAGTACCCCCACCGACCTCATCACATCCTTGTAAGCCTTAGAGGCGAATGCAGGACCTTGGTCAGAATGGAAGGTACCACAAGCAAATGTTCTGATAAAGACACGCTAATCTCTATAAATGTAAACCACTAGGGCATTGCAGCTACTGTTGATACGCTGAGCGTGACTCTGGTGTTCAATATCGAGACAAACTATATTGTAAATCTGCTCAGGAGCATCCCTGTGTACAAATTGAATCATGATGTAGTTGCATGACCTGATATGCAATACAAATATGACAATAAATAAAAACAAATTTAAACAAAAATCTCTAAGGACATTTTGAGTGCCAGCACTACGTAACGGCCAAACCCAAAGGAATCTAGTGCACAAAGAATATGTTTATAGGCATTGTCGGACGTCAAAGAACCACAGTGATCAAGATAAATACATCCAAATGCTTGATTTGAGATGTATAGCTGTGTATGAAGTGGACATGCAACCATGGACGATCTAATCTGTTGACAAATGTCACAAGAAAGTACATAATTACGAGTCTGTCTATACAGACTACGCCACCAATAACGCTGCTGCAAAAGAGACACCGTCGCTGAAACTCCAGCATGTACAGATGCCATGCCTTTGTGCGCGGCAATGATTAACGGAAGCCTGCGGTCCTTGTTGGGAATTAACCGAGACCCAACGGACGGAATGGATGCGAATGGAACTTGTTCCGTTGATAAATTATAAGAATACTTAGAAGGGAAAACTTGTGGGAACGCCGTCCCTTCCCTTATAGCAGCTATAGTTGCCAAAATGTCATTATCAATTTTAGTCATGGACCTTGTAACTGCTGCTACTGAACACGCAAATTTGGCCACCTCATTAGCCAAAGAATTACCAACAGCATATGCTCCCACACGCTGAAGGCAGGAGTATGTATAACATGTGTGAGCAGCAAGCTTTCTTTAAGAGCTGCCACTCGAATCCAAGCATCTTATGCTTGATTGCACTACCTTTACAGTCCTGATGATCTTTCTCATTAAAATACTGTACACAATAGAAAGAATCGCACAATATAAGCATAAGTACATATGGAACAGTGAATTTGAGAGCCAATACTAAAGCCTGCAGCTCAGCCAACTAAGCCTTGCAGTCACCAAGAGACTTTGTGTGGACTAAGGAAGACTTAAACTCATTGTCAACCATAGAGCCCGCCACAATAGCACAGGCGGCCGAGTAAGCATGTTTGGAACCAACGGCCGGCTGCGCCGATCTGTCAGTATAAACTACACATTTGTATTGATCAAGAGGAAGCAAAAACTGTGACGCAGGATGAACTTGTTCGGACTGTAAAAACTCCTGCATCTGCAAGGATGGGTCAAAGATTAAAGTGACATCAGCCGATGTCAAAGAACTCGCCCACTGAATCCAACGTGGGTGTAAGGCCTTAGAATTCTGTACGCTCGCATTTGTGACTGCCTAAGAATGCTTTTCCCCTGAGCCAAAGAGCATTCCTACAGGTTCGCCATCTGTACTGCAGTAAGAATTTTCTCAATGGGGGAAAACTGCATCTCTGCTGATGTGTCCAAATGCGATTTGTAGACAATGAGGACTGTATCTCGCTCATTGAATGTCAGGTAAGTGAAACTCACTGTGCCAGGTACAATCAGTATGACTAAGTTAGTTGTGTTGTCACAAGGTAACAAGAAGTTGGTCGAAAGCAGATCAGACTGCAAAGACCGTAGAATTTTTGTATGTTCCAGAAGCCAGCCGGAAGACGAAAAAGAGGGTTGTATCAATGCATAAAGTGTTTTCAAGTGATTTCAGTACCTTAAAAAAACAGTAGTTATCAGTAGTTACACATTTTTGTGCCATTAAAAACAACAGAAACAGTGTTTTTCAGGTGTTTATGAAAAGTTTTGCTTTTATTATTGCTTGATTTCTGCACTGATAGTGCATGGTATATAGACAGTATACGTACAGTGTATATGAGGTCCAAATAAATGTTTTCAATTCAAACTTACTGTAGTACACCATACAATACTTCTTCAGTGAATCTTTGGTCATGTGCGCTCGCTCTTTCCTTCCCTTGTAAACTTTTATCTGTGAAAAGGCCCTCTCAACTTTGGCACTTGAGACAGGCAACGTCAAAACAGCCAGTACAGAATTTGCTAACTCTGTCCACTGACAGCTTTCCGTGTCAATACTGGTGCACTTGAAGATTGTGATTCTCTGGACAGGTTCTGCAACATTTGCTAAAAAGTCAATAGCATTCTTCCTTAACTCTGAAGATTTTAAAGATTCTTTCAGCATACCATCTAACAAGTGGCAAAGATCTCTTACAAGGAAGCACTTCAGCTCAGATATCGTTTATAAGGTCATCACACAACTTTTTCATATACGTAGCTGAATCACTACAAATACAAACAATATCACTCCAATCTTTGTTAAACTTTGAAAGAACCTTTTTGCAGCAGCATTCCAAGTGACACTGCATTCCATGTTTTCCAAAAGTCTGGTGTCATGTGTAGGAGAGTAGGATCTGCCTCTTATGGTTACCACCACTTTTGGCTGCTGTAACACTGTTTTTCGACTTTAGTCTGGCTGGTGCACTGCTATTCAGGACCCCAGCCTAGCTGCTTCATCTCTAAATTGATTCCATGTACCCTAGGTACATAACAGATTGGATTCTGAGGTGCCCTTATTAGTCCCTAGTATATGATATCCTATGTACCCAGGGCATAGGTACCTCAGAGGCCTACCAGGGGCAGAATTTCTGTATGTTCCTGAAGCCAGCTGGAAGACAAAAAAGAGGGTTGTATCAATGCATAACGCGGTTTAATACGCTGATCATACCGAAATTCCCAAAAACCCAGGCAAGATTGTAACTTCTTAAGAATAGATGGAGGCGGCAATAGAGCACATTTCTCCAGAAACTGGCGGGCTAATCTCCTCCCTTCATTATTGAGTTTGTAATCGCAAAAGAGAACCGCTAAATAGGCGATATGAGACTTAGCAAAATTAAATTTGTATCCTAAGTCTGAAAAGGTTCTGGTGTGAACCTGGGCTTCTATGGTAATTCTCAAGGGCATATTAGCAAGCCTATTATCGCCGCTTTAGCGGCTGTTTCCTGCCACTAAAGCGGCGATAATGTTATCACCATTCCTCGATAATATGATCCTACGTGTTTTGTGTATCGTTCGTGTCATTGGCAGCTTATGATGACTGGCAGCGAAATACAAATTATCCTCTAGAGGATTTAAAGTATGGTCCACAACAGTACATTAAATGTGTCCGCTATTACTCTGTGGGCATGGTTAATATGGCCGTGCTAATGCTTGCCAGTCGCGTTTTTCAATTTCAACAGGGGGTTTATGCTAATTAGACCTGACCTTCGCTTTCCACAAACACATATAGTTACTTCATATTCTTGGGGAACAACCTTTACAACACAACTTTTACAACGCACTACCATTACAACTAAACTGTTACAACGCGAGTGCATTGACAACGCAGGACATTACAACGCAAGTCTTTACATCGACTTGCACTAGATGGCATGCTAACATTAAAAATAGTGTAGTTTACTATCCCAACACCTTCCCTACGGTTACGTGGACTGAAGTTGGAATAGTAAATTACACTTTTTTAATGTTAGCACGCCATCTAGTGCAAGTCGATGTAAAGACTTGCGTTGTAATGTCCTGCGTTGTCAATGCACTCGCATTGTAAAACTTTCGTTGTAACAGCATGCGTTGTAACAGCATGCGTTGTAACGTCATATATCCCATATTCTTTGGATAAATTGTGTCAACAGTAGTTGGGACTGTCATTGTTATCGTCTGTGAAAAAACATCTTTCACGTTTAGAGGGAGACATTGATCTGGCAGATATCGTTTTAGATCCCAGGTCTCCTCGTCGGAAACGTTGTGCTTATGCAGCATATAATGAAATCTGGAAACTGTCCCAAATGGAAGCAGCTTTCAGGCTGCACTAACTAGATTAAGACAACTTGTGTAGAGTTTTGGATGTGGTAGACAATAGCATTAATACTTTGTCTTCTTGTATTTGCACTTAGGATATTATCGTTTCATCTTTTATTGACATTGTGCAGAATGATGTGTCTGTTTTGTATCATGGTCAAAATCAGTTGCGATCTGTAGCGCAATTTGGCTGGACTTTGCAAACATTGAAAAATGGGAAAGTGCCTTGGGAATATTTGAACACAACTGCCCTGTTTGTGCCTTTTAATTTGAAGGACAAACAGAAGCTTATGTCAATTAAAGATTCAACATGCACCTTGTTACATATTGAGAAGTTAGAACAACTACCATTCTCAATAGCAGAGACATATGGTTAATTCATGGAGTTACTTCTTTGCCCATTTCCCTCTTTCAATTTACTGCATGTCTGAAACAATCAAAAGAGAGATTTGAACCCCTGGGTAGTACTTTTCGGCACGAAGGGGCCGATTCCGATTCCGGCCGCAAAACGAGCCAACCAACACGGACCCAGACCGAATACCGACTGACACGGACCAGCGCCGTACGACCCGTGCAGTACGATGCAACGCGAGTGAATTACAACCAACACCTACAGAATACAAACCGTATGACCGAGCCGGAGGGAAAATAGTGATCCGGCTGGAAAACCGACGGGATTTTCACCGACCGACACGAACCCGGAATCAACCCGACCAACCCGTGCTCACGATGTACGATTAGCGCAGTACGATGTAATGCGTGTAAAACCAGACCGACTCGCACGGAGACCAAGCCGCATGACCGACATGCACAGACAACCCGGCACACAAGCAATAGAGACCGCCGCGAACGATGCGTACCAAACACAGAAGACAGGCAGCGTGAACGAGGCGGAGAAGCACGCACGAGACAACAGCAGCGTCCGTTTCCATCACATGAACGTCTCCTTCATGCCCACAAAACACAAAGGAGAAAACACAAAAAAAGGACCAAACAAGCAATGATTAAGGCAATAAATACCCCAAATTGGACAAAGACAAACCCACAACTCCAACTATATCAAGGACTACAATCACTACCATCATCCCTTGCAAACAGGAGACACAGCCAGCAGCAAACACCAGTACACAGCAACCACAGACACACTCACAACTCACCCATCACACAACTAACACACCATCAGCACCTCATACAAAACCACACACACATACACCCAGAAAAACCAACACCAACCCACTCACACTTGCACCCTCACACACACATCCCTCACCACCACCACCCATCACCATGCCTCCAAAGAAGAATCCAAAGTTCACAGATAGTGAGTTAGAAGTGCTGGTAGACAAGATCATCAGTGTAGAGCCACATTTGTTTGGTACATTGGTCCAAAGGACCCCCATCTCATAGAAAACCAAGTTGTGGGCGAGGATTGTGGACAAGGTGAACGCACAAGCACCAACGTTGCGCACAAACGACGATATCCAGAACCGGTGGTATGACGTACGCAGGAGGGTCAAGAAACTCATCGAGAAAGATCATGCCTGGAGTCAGCGCACCGGCGGTGGCTCTCCTGCCAAACCAGTGTACTTCAGGACCTGAGAGGAGAAGGTGCGGGACATCCTACCACCAGAGAGCATCCATGGCCTAACAGACATCCCAGAGACTGGTGAGTACACAAACAACATACCCAAGATTGTGTGGCAAGGGGACAGTGAAACCATGCACCCCAAGCAAACCTACACTAACCAATAGATAATCAACCCAAGATGTGTATGCAAGTCACACAAACACAATACCTGCCATCTCATAGTGACTGGGGACTGTGTCATGACATGCACCAACCTACAAACAAATAGAGCAAGCCACTGGTACTAAGCCAAATACATCCAGCCTGAGAGTTTGCCACCACAAACACACGACCTCACAGTGCAGCTGACTGTCAGGAAGGAATAGTGGGGATGCAGGTGAAGTGAGTGTAGACAAAAGCATGATGGGGTCTGTAGTCACAGATAATGCTCCCCCTCCTGATTGGCCCATCAAGACCCCTCTGAAACATGCCCACATCACAGGGAGTGGAAAATGACTGACAAGATGGCTGACACTGGCTCCTGCTGTCGGGAGCCCAAGGCCCTGCTAGGGCCTGTGTGCAAATCAGAAGCAGGACACCACTGACTGACATCCTGAAAGACAACTTGCACGCCCAACAATGGAAGCACGTTTCATGATGGGAAGGAGGACTGACAGCCCTGACCATACTAATCAGCATGGGGAGACACACCCCCAACACAAACTCCACACAACTCACCGGGTACAATGCATTGACACACACCTCATTGAAATTTCAGCAAAAGATACCCCGTACTGGGTGCTGCTGGGTGAAGCACAGGGGCTCACTTGGGACTTGTAGCCAAACAAACACCAGGATTTCACAGTCAGCCATCTTGCCATTGATGTCACTCCCCCTCACAGGGAAGCAGAGTCAAGAGGGAGGAAGCATGGGTATGCTGGGAAGAGGAGTGTAGCCAAGAGTATGATGGGACTCTCAGCCACAGACAACCTACACCCACCCACATGGCACAGAAAGATCAACCTGAACCATACTCGCCTCACAGGGATTGGGAAGGGACTGACAAGATGTCTGACACTGGGCTCTGTTGTGGGGAGCACAGGGCCATGCTGGGACTGGTAGCCAAACAAACACCAGGATTTCACAGTCAGCCATCTTGCCATTGATATCACACCCCCTCACAGGGAAGCCGAGTCAAGAGGGAGGAAGCATGGGTATGCTGGAAAGGGGGGTGTAGCCAAGAGTATGATGGGACTCGCAGTCACAGACATCCTACACCCACCCACATGGCACAGAAAGATCAACCTGAACCATACTCGCCTCACAGGGAGTGGGAAGGGACTGACAAGTTATCTGACACTGGGGAGCACAAGGCCATGCTGGCAAATGGCCAAAAACAAGATCAAACTCTGTCTGTGACAAGCTTGGAAAAAGCAGTGTACAGGCAGGCATCTGTCTGAAAAATAGAAAATGTCATGTTTGTGAACCAACGTTGCATGTAGAAACATAAATCACATTGTGTGTTTCTTCCAAACACAGGTCGTGCTGGGCACCCAGCGCCAAATGACGAGGATACCCAGTCCCAGACTCTGGTGGACACTGAGCTCTCTGGTCTGACTCTCTCACTGTCCTCTTCGAATGACGACGACCAACCTGGCCCCTCCGGTGTGAGCCATCATGCAGCACCAGCAGCAGCAACATCTGCCCCCCCTGTACCCACGCCACCAGCATCTGGACACCAATAGGGCACCCCCGCCAACACAGACAGACCAAGGAAAATCAACACCCACAGCACTGGGACACAGGACCCCCCGGAAGCTACAGCCAACACCACCAGCAACACCACCCAAGGGGTCCCAGTGTGACCTGTGCGTACCGCCGCTGGTCCTGCCCGTGTGGAGAGGGGTGCTGGGAGGGGTGGGAGGCACAGGACGCGCCTTGCAGTGGGGTCTGGACTGCATGATGACCACCAACTGGCACACATCTTAGATGCGTACCAGGATAGCACCGGAGGATTTGGCCAGGTAGTGGGGATCCTCAAGGACAAGCAACATGAGCAGGGCGTCCACCATGCCCGCAAGGAGGCAAAGTGGGATGCCCTTACTGCGGTGCATCGGGACAAACTACAATGCCTCCGCCAGATCAACATCAACCTGTCCCCACCCCCCTGTGTGCCCAAAACATCTGTTGCAACACCATCTGCCAGCGCCACAGGGAGGGAGGAGGACTCTGGCGGAGAGTCCTCTGCACCGCAGAGGTCTGCACATGAAGATACCCCCCCCCCCCGGAAGAAGAGGGGTCTTCCGAAGGACATGTGAGAGGCAGATGTCCCGGCACATCCCTCAGGGCCTCTAAACCTGTTCTGGACAATGTTCTTTGTGCGCAACCCGTTCACCTTGTCCAATCGCACACAACTCACCCACATGACATGGAGGGTTCATGTTGGGCCAATGTAGCAGACAACTGTGGACTTTACTCTGGACATTTCATCTACCAGCACTTCCAACTCCAATGTGAACTTTGGATTCCCAAACCACTGTAAAGCACCCACCATCCTGTGCACCTCACTCACACATGTTTGTAAGTAAACTCACCAGTACACCATACTTGCTTCTGTTGTGATTCCAACTTGTCATGTTCAGGGCGAAGTCGATCTGCTACACAGCACAGTGCATGCCAAATACTGCAACAATGTGACCAACGTAAGGTGAGTCATGGGGATGTGACACATGTGAGGGAGACACACCACTATGGCAACACAACACATACTCACCATGGCCATGTTACTCATCACACACAATGATGTTGACCTGAAACACATTGGCATGCACAGACACAACACCAAGCACAGTCAGTGGTAACAAGTCCACAGGTGAGGTAAGCAGATGTCACTCAGATGTGGGAAGACAGACAACGCACATAACAAAGCGTAACACAGGTTCATTACACATCAGCAACACGTTTATTCCACACTAGTTGCACGGTAATTCTACGTAACAGTGGACACACGCTCACAATCTGTTGGAGAATGGAAGTCCAGGGATGTGTGGTACATCAGTTGATGTGAATTCTCAACTTCCACACTGGTGTTGGGGGTCAGTGTTGACCACACAACAGGCAAAGGACCCTGGGAAGGACAGACGAGATACAGTCAAAAGCACAGACAAACAGGAGAGAAATGCAATAGACATGCACAAAACATGTAGCAAAACACCTACACAAACACTAGTTAGCAGTATTACCCTATTGTGGAGTACACACCACCTGAATGGACACATCACAGCACACATCCAGTCAAGTGGCACACAGACACACTCAGAAAGCAAACAGAGCTGGCTCAACACATTCCAGGCTACCTCCATACATTCACATAACAACACTGGAAACTCATATTCAGGTGAAGAAGTTGTTGATGAGCTGGGAGCGGACCTCACCATCATCTTCATCATCACTGGCATCTTGGCCCAGGCCGAGATCCTCCACAGGTGCCGGACGTTGGTCGTCTTCATCGTCATCCTGGATGAGAGGCACCTCCTTCCGCACCGCCATGTTGTGTAGTATGCAGCAGACCAGTATTATTTTGCACACCTTTGCAGGCTCATATGGGAGGGCCCCTCCGGTCCTGTCCAGGCAGCGAAAGCGGCTTTTCAGGAGGCTGAATATCCGCTCAATCACCCTCCTGCTCTGACCATGTGCCTCATTGTAGCGCAGCTCGGCTGATGTCACAGGGTTCCTGAGGGGTGTCAGCAACCACGGCATGGTGGGGTATCCAGAGTCACTTACACACACAAAAATGAACAAGTAGCTGAGTTATGTAGGAGTGCGGAATGCAACACTGACAAACACACACAATGAGGAACAGTCAGTACACACCGACAAGCCAGGCACGCTGAGCTGGCTTCTGTGACATTAGCGTTGCAATGTGACTACTCCTCATAATGTAGGCATCGTGCGCCGAACCAGGGAACCGTGCACACACATGTGTGATCAACATGTCAGCAAGACAGACCACCAGAGCATTGTTCGAATGGCAGTGCTTCCTGTTCCGGTATGCCTGCTCATGTGTCTGTGATGGTATCAGTGCAACATGTGTCCCGTCAATGGATTCAATGACGTTTGGCATCCTCCCCAGTGTATAAAAGGCATCCTTAATTTCAGGGAGTTCACCTTGGCTCGGGAACTTGATATACAGGTCGAGGAATTGCAACATCCCCTCCAAGACATCGCGTAGCACCCGACTAAACATCGTTTGCGACATACCACCAGCAGTAGCCACAGTGTACTAGAAGGTACCGGTAGCAAAGAAGTGCAGGGCTGCCATCACCTTCACCTCTGGGGTCTGTGCTGTAGGGTATGTCCGGCCAGGTAGCAGAAGTGGCGCCAACTGCTCCGCCAACTCCTCAATCAGTGGCCTGGTGAAGCGGTACCATCTGATGCTGTTGTGTTGCTGCATGGTTGCAAGGTCTCGGAACGGCCGATGGACAGCTGGTGCCCTGCAGTACAGAGATGCACAAAGGAAGATTGTCAGTACATCCACCCATGTGGCCATGACCACGATCACTATCACATGTCAGTTCATGACATTACACAATGTACTGAGGTGTGTGATGTTGGGCATGGACACATATGTCACCTACAAGACCACCACCTCACCTCTCAATTCCACATCTCCACATGAGTCCCATGTAGTGCAATGGCCAATCATCTGGCTGTGTCACCCAACCTATGTGCTGCTGCAACGTTAAAAAAACACACCCCAGTGACAAATGAGGACTCATGTCTTCCAGGCATCACAGATCTTTGCCATGCAGAAACCCAGGGTCCCTGTATTGCCACATCAACACAGCAATGGACATGGTATAGCACGTACACACCACAAGGCAAGCGTAAATCCCACAGGTAGTGGCCACTGTTGTTCCTGTCGGCCCTACATGTACATCTCTTAGACACACAC
Organism: Triturus cristatus; assembly: GCF_964204655.1. Taxonomy (NCBI): domain Eukaryota; kingdom Metazoa; phylum Chordata; class Amphibia; order Caudata; family Salamandridae; genus Triturus; species Triturus cristatus. The sequence goes on along the minus strand of NC_140585.1, from coordinate 213,827,322 downwards.
CACATCAAGGTTGATGCATATACCACATGGATGTGGAGATTGTGACCCATTGGTAACATGTGATCAGACACATCTGAGACACAACATCCACACAGACTGTGGGTGCACATCAGTATTGGGGCTACAGGTCTCACTGTGACGTACATGCCATCACCCCCAGGACTCAGGGTGTATGTGACATGTCTTAAACATATCCACACTGTGGCCTTCACTCATGCCCATTACTGTCCAATTGCACATCACAGTGCTAATGTGCACAACACACAAAGGACTCTGCCCCCATGTACAAGATAACAGCCTGGGAGGGGCTGTACAAAGTGCCAGACAAAAAATCAGATGTGGCCCCCCTCAAACACCGAAGGAATGCAGCCTCACATGCCGCGGGACACTGTGTGGCCAATGCTATAGTGTGGCAGGTGTGTGCAGGTGTCCATGGCCAGTATATGTGTGTTGCATCCGTCTAATAGTGACACTAATGAGGTCCGACGCATGTGACAATGCGTATGCATTGCACGGGTCATGACCGAGCCGTGCGTATGCCTTGTCATTGAATGCAATGAGGTCCGGCGTGGGAGACAATGCATACGCATTGCACGGGTCAAGACCGAGCCATGCATACGCCTTGTCATTGAATGCAATGAGGTCCGATGCGGGTGAGTATCATGCATACGCGTCGGACAGGCATGGTCCGAGACAGGCGTACGCCTTGGCCAGTGAACCGTATGGAGACGGGTGCATGTGTATATTCAAAATACGTGTTGTACAGTCAGTTGAACGAGCCGGGCGCAACCATTGGCTCAGGAGTGTCATGGAGACGGATGGAGATTCAACACTTGTACAACAATGTTGCAATTTCAAGTGTTCCATGAAGGTGAACATTTGAACGATGTGGAAGGCGTGTACGAGTCGTACTTTTGAATGGATTGGCCAGATTTATAGGATGCAACCATGTTGGACCTATCACTTGGGACAAATGGCACAGAGTCTGCCTCTGCAGCACAGATATAAGGCAGGCTGGCCCCCAGGGAGCTCACTTGCCTGCACTACATGCTACTGGACCACATCCCTGCTACCACTGCGGCTGTCTATGCATCCTCTGGCTCCTGCTATGGCACGTACACTGGAGAGGGCCCCAGCCTTCACTGAGGAGGAGAACCAGGCCCTGCTGGACGGGCTCCTTCCAGAGTACAGAAAGCTCTATGGGACACCAAGGGAACAGGTGAGTGTGCTGTCCACTGCCTTCCTAATTATGCATGTTGTCTGACTAGCAGTACTAGCAGTGTGTACACCAGTGGCAAGCATTCTCACTGACTACTTTCATCCACCAAAGTGTGTAGGGACATGTAATAAATAGTTTTCCTGCTGCTAAAATGCATTATTGCAAGCTTAAACTATCCAGGCATTGTTAACATGTCAGACGTGCATTTGAGTTTTCATTCCCCATGGTTGCACTACCTGTGTAATTTATTTCCCTTTGTGCTGATGACATGTATAACCAATTGTTTGCTGCACAAATCTAGGGCATGTGTGTTAATGTACTTTTCACTTTGTCCTCCTCACAGGTTGATGCCCACCAGAAGCAGGAGATCTGGCTGACCAACGCACGGGCTGTTCGTTCTGTGGGGGTCTACAAGCGCCGCATCTGCAACTGCCAGAAGAGGTGGCAGGACCTTCGGGGCTGGACCCGGAGGATAGCTAGAGTCCAGCTGAAGCTGTTACCTCCACGCAGGAGGGGCGGACACTGGACCCTGACTCCCCACATGCTCCGGATACTGGCGGAGGTCTTCCCGGACCTGGATAGGCAGCTGAAGGCCAGACAGCAGCCCGAAGGGGGTAAGTCCATGCCTGATCTGTGTACTATGTCTGACATGCAAATAGCAGTCTTTTGTCCGGGTCACACTTCCACATTACGTAGGTCTTGTAGTCCCAAAATCAGGTCCCTCATCTGTGTGATGCTCCCTCCTCATCTGTTCCACAGGTGTGGCCCCTACAGTCTGTTGCTTGTGTCACTAGGGCACTGTGTCCCTGCAGTCAGCTATGTTTCAGGTACCAGTCAGCATCAGTTCCCGTGACTCTGCTGTGTGTTTCATGGGTGGTTCAATTGTTTACACAATGCCTGAGATCTGACATGTGAACTGTGTGTGTCCTTGAGATGTGTACCAATTGCTGGTCTGACTCGCAACATGTTTCTGGGGTATTGAAAACAAACCCATGCAGCAGTGGCCTCCAATTTTTGGGCATCAGAAGTATGTATATCAAGTATGTCACAATTGCTTAGCCACCTGACTACTGTCCGGGCCAAAACACTGTTTCACTTAGTCCTGCCCAGTCATGCCCCCTCAAGGGCATTCAGAAACACTCTGTAATCCCACTCCCGTGTATGAAATTGCAGGTTGTGCTTAGTGACATGTGCCCTCAGGTGTCTGCCTCTGTGTCATTAGGGTGTGGCTTGTTGCTACGTACAACTGGGGTGTCCATGATTCAGAGGGTCAGCATGACATCTGCAATGTGACTGTGGGAGACAAGACCTGTGTGACATATAGGTGTGTGATCATCTGACAGCGCACAATGGTGTATGCAACTGTGCCCCTCATGCAGCTGGGTTACATGCATGGCAGACTGTGAAGTATTAATGTACATGGATTTGTGTTTGCTGAGACTCATATGAATGATTTTCATGATGTGGGGTCTTCTGGGTCCTGGATATGTTGTTTGCATGGGATGGGAAAGTGCGCTGGTCATCTGCAGAGTCAGATTTACCCCTGAGCTAGGATTGTGAGTCAGTGCATATTGTTGTTGTCTGGATGCCCTGCCCCTCTGACAGGAGACAGTGTTGACTGACTTTCAGGGCATCCCAGTGCCATAGCATTGAACTTGCTATGAGTGAGCCTGCATTGTGTTAAAGTGAGCACCATGCACCCCATTGGGGCCTTGCCCATCAGGACATGAGTACATCATAGTGTGTGTTGCTGGCATGCATCCCAAGCATGTGAAATGAGTCTCTGCCCATCCCTTCATCCGGACACCTGTACTGAGTCAGTCGCAAGAGATGTGCTGTGGGTCTAGTGACATACGTGTTCACTTGCATGTACAACTAATGTGTGGGTGGTGCATGTTGGCACATTGGTGTGTTAGAATCCAACATGCAACAGACATATGTGTGAAAGTCAAGGAGGGATATGTGTGCCATGGCTGATGTTGAGAATGACTTTTGTCTCATCCTAAACAGTGTTGGCACCTTGAGCTGTGTTCAGCTGATGATGCCAGGGCTTGCCCTGTGATGTGATGTACTCACTGTGGTGTGTGCAGTTGGTGCATGTGACTGATGTAGTTCTGTTATTTCCTATTCCTATCCAAATACATCCACGGCCACAGGAGGGGACAGCTCCACGGACCAGGAGGAGCCACAGAGCCTTACAGGGACAGAAGGAGAGGAGTCAGGTGGACCCAGTGGCACGGAGGGTAGGTTGAGCCACACAGATGAGTCGTCAGCACCATCCCCCCCAGCTGAAGGCCACAGCAGCTCTGAGGATGACTCTCCTTTGGAGGCGGGTGTCAGCAGCCACCAAGCCCCAGCTAGTGAGGCTGTCTCCACCACCACCACCCCCCTCCCATCGGCTCCCATCCCAGAGGTCCCTGCGGGCTCCCGTGTTCGTGAGCATGTCTCCTTTGTGCCAGGCACCGCACCCCCTGCCCCTGTGTCCCCTGCTGCCCTGAGTGAGGAGTCTGTGGACTTACTTAGACAGATCCATGTAAGGCAGACGTTGATGCTGAAGGTCCTCCATGCACACACAGGTCTGTTGACACAACTGGTATCATTCATGAAGGGCATTTCCTCGGGCATGTCTGCCCTACAGAGGACCAACCAGTCTGTGGCCTCCTCCCTGACGGCAGCAGTGTCCCTCCTCCAAAAGTCCCACACCCCTCCTACCCCTACACCACCCACGATTCCTAGAACACTACCTGTCCCAAGCACAGAAACCCCCAAACCAAGGGCTAGACGTGCACACAAGCAAGCGCAGGGGACTGATTCCACACTCACAGGGGCTGGTTTGCTGACACACACACAGTCATCCACAACCACTTCACTGTCCTCCGGGACCTCTCCCTCCCAGCCCCCTTCCCTTGCCTCACCTGCAACCCCATCCCCCAGAAGCTCTTCCTCTGTGACCTTGGCCTCTTCCCCACCGACCCAGCAGAACCTGATTACAAGGGGAAGAGGAAGTCCCCACACACAGAAGGGAGTGCCCCTCACACCCAGACACCCTCCCCCAGGCGCAGTCAGACCGAGTTGCCTACCCGCAAGTCCCCCCGGTGCAAGAAGAGCAAGACCCCCCCGCCAGCACACAGGTCCAAGGCAAAGTCTCCGTCCTCCATCCCCCAGGCCACCACTCCAGAGGTTCCCCCACACACAGATACACCATCCCCAAAATGCTAAGGCCATCCCCTCTAGCACTTGCTTCTCCACACCTGGTCAGACAGTTGGTGCCACTGATGTGGGGACCATGTCCCCCCGCCCTGCCGACCTCACCCGTCCCCCATTCCGCTCCCATGGATGTAGGCACTGCTTTGGAGTCCACGACCACCCTGTCTGACTTGTGCCCCACAGTTGTGACAGCACCCACCACTTCAGTCAGCTCCACTGCAGTTGCAAGTGTCTCGCCTGCATCCCCCACCTCCTCACTGCCTCCTTCTGCTGCACCCTGATCCTGTCCCTGCGGTGCCTGGTCTGCCCCCATGTATGCCCCTCCGAGGGGATGACCCCGGTCCTTAGCAGTGCAGGCAAGCAAGGTGTGACAGTTGTCACTCTAGTTCACTCCTTGGCATTTTGACATGGACTGGCCATTGGCCTTTTGGTTGCACAGACGTTTAGCATTTCATATACTGAATTTGTGACTCTAGTTCACTCCTTCCATTTGGACATGGACTGGCCATTGGCCTTTTGTTGGAACAGACGTTTCACTTTTCATATGCTGAATAAAGCTTTTTACTTTGTCCCTGTGAACTTGATTTAGCTGTACATCATGTTGATGTTGTTTACATGCCCTTGCACCTGTAATGCTTGCTTTACAATGTTGCATACTGATGTGTTGATGTGAGGTACTCCCTGTGGTCCATGATATATGTATCCTATTCTGGTCGGTATCCATGTCATCCTTTGAGCTACCTGGGTGTGTCTGGATCAACTATTTGTGTACATCTCTCTGTGAGCATTTCATTGGCATGGTCACATCTGTGGCTTGCACCCCTGCACATATGATGTGCTTACCATTGTCCAAATTGTCACTTCAACATACTTCGTGCTCATCACTACTGGCCCTACAGGTGTGGGCATCATTGTAATAGGAGCAACTGGATCCTCTGTGCAACTTGCTAGACATATGTTTTGGGTATGTGCAGCTGACTTAGGGGAGACTCCCGTACCCAGGCTGTAGTGACCAGAGCCTTCATTGTGTGGTAACTGATGGCTGACTGACCAAGTGTTCTGCAGACATGAGTGGGACTTGCGGTGAATATGTTTGGCACAGCTGGGCTCCCACAGTAGTTGTGTCCCCTCAAGTTAGTGTGTTGTCCAGTGACCTGGCCTGGTCCCATGGTGTGTGTTGTATGTGCATGTGTGTGTGTCCACATTCCTGTTCATACACAGACAGGGTTCCCTTGATATGTTTCTGTTGTTGATGCTTGCTGAGTGGTACTGGGTTCATCCCACTACTTTTCCAATGGGCTACCAGATGTGTGGGTGCATGACACACTACTGTTAATTGGTGTATCATCATTGTGATTTTTCAGTTCTGAGTGGTGATGATGTTGTCAGACACAGATGGAACACAGTCAGGGTTCCTCAAGGCACTTGTTTGTTCGCAATTTCATGTAGTTGTCCCTAGGTGGTAGTTTTCAGTGATTGAGACATTTGTGTGTGTGACTGCTCCTACATGTCGGGTTTATGGCAGCGATGCTGGCAGGCGTCATCACAGTGGAGGTGTCATGCATGATTGTGTCACCCCACTGTCTGTTCCCTGGGGTAGTGGTGTTGTGTGTCAGACTCTTGCTGTGTTAGTTGGTGTTCATTCCAGCTTGTGTCACATGTGTCTGTTGTGCTTCCTCTCATCTCCCAATGCCTGATTGCCCACTGAGGGTATCCCAATGATGGTTTACTATTGTATGGCACTGTTTCCACATCTGTGTCACTGTGGTTCAGCCCCCCTCATGTGTTGTGTAGTTGCCTGTGGATACTGTGACACATACACACACATGTTGTGTCCGATGTTCAGTGTGAGTTTGCCTGTTTGTGTTTGTGCATCTACACCAGTGCATTGTTTTTGCTGTTGTGGGCCTTGGTCTGGATGCTGTTTCTGTGATTTTCCCTGCTGTCCCTGTGAGTCATTTCACATCATTGTGCACATTCATCCTGGTTGTTGGGTGCCATTGCTGGCATGGAATGTGAGTTTGTGAACTGACACCTACAGTCTACACATGTTGTTTTGATTGGTTTGTCTCTTTTCGAGATGTGTGCATGCTTGGTGATGCTCACTTCTGCTGTTGTGTCATTGTACGCTGTGTGCATTGTCAGCCCCCATGTGTTGTGCTTGTCTGCACATGGCCGAGAGTGTGTTATGTTTTCACAGCACTGTTAGCCTCACCACATCTCTGTGTGTATGGAACACAAGCACTAGTCTGCCCCAGAAGTGTTTGATGTGTTGGGAGCAGGGATCATACATGCTGTTTGTTATTTGCAGCTTTGACCATGATGACACTTACCTTTTGGTCACTGTGATGAGGGGAGGTTTAGACCCCATCACCACAATGCTCAACATCTGCTGCTGTTTGGAAGACCACACTTAACTTCTGTTATACTCAGTGAGGGGGTGTTCTTTTTACATTGCCACAGTGCTATGGTGATGCTTGCCTTGTGTAGGGCACACTCATTTGTTGGTCACACATGTGCTGTTACTTACATTGTATGCTCGTAGCCATAATCACTGTTGTGGGCATTTGTCACAGACTACACACTGTTGTCATGATGTCATGGGGGATGTATTTTGCAGACATACCTGATGTTTGCGTATGCTGGATGTGTTGCGCATCACCCATCCTGTGGCTGGGGGTGGCAGGGGTGCTGGGCAACATAAGCCCTGTGAGTGGGGGTGGCAGGGGTGATGAGCAACAGGTCCCCTGGGAGTGGGGGTGGCAGGGGTGATGGGCAACAGGTCCCCTGTGAGTGGGGGTGGCAGGGGTGATGGGCAACATAGTCCCTATGGGTGGGGGTGGCAGTAGTGATGAGCAACATGTCCCCTGTGAGTGGGGTGGCAGGGGTGATGGGCAACATAGTCCCTATGGGTGGGAGTGGCAGTAGTGATGAGCAACAGGTCCCCTGTGAGTGGGGGTGACAGGAGTGATGGGCAACATAGTCCCTATGGGTGGGGGTGGCAGTAGTGATGGGCTACAGGTCCCCTGTGAGGGGGGGGTGGCAGGGGTGATGGGCAACATCAGCCATATGGGTGGGGGTGGCAGGGGTGATGGGCAACAGGTCCCCTGTGAGTAGGGGTGGCAGGGGTGCTGGGCAACATCAGCCATATGGGTGGGGGTGGCAAGGGTGATGGGCAACAGGTCCCCTGTGAGTGGGGGTGGAAGGGGTGTTGGATATGCAACCCCTATGGTGGGCTGTTGTTAGTGGCCAGGATATGGATCCCCTGTGTGTGTGTGCCATTTTGCGGGTGCGTGTCGTTTGTTTATCTGGTAGGTGTCTGACTTACTGCCTGAGCCGTCGGCGTCGGTTCCTCATCCGGTCATAGATGTAGAGTACTGGTATGACCTGTGCGATGGGATTCATGATGTGTTCGTGTCATACATGCTACTTGTTGCGCTGTCTCGTACCCGCTGCAAGCTGGTCCGTCTCTTAGCTGTGTATTGAGTTGTGGCGTGAATCGTAGCTGATATGCTTGTTTTCCGAATGCTGTGACGTGCCGTACGTGACGACCCATCCGGCGCATAGGAAGTACGCATCGTACTTCTCATGCTGGAAACTGCTATGGATACTGCTTCCGGGCGACACGGGTCATCTTTATGAGTTACGGCTCGGACGGAGAATGGGGCTTGATTCACAGCCTACGTGTCGGTCGTGTTTTTGGCAGTTATGCGCATCGTGCTTCCTATACAGGACGAACCGGCTCCGGGTACGTGTCGGTTGCTCGGTAAGGCTACGGACTGCTGGTCATTACCGTCTACGTTTCACTGTCTGCGTGAGGAGAAGGAGGTTTTCCTGACAGAGGAGGACTGTGATTCTATAGTAAAACACGCGTTAGTCTGTACATAAGTTCAACTTTACTGCGTTTGCAATGTATCAGCGCCTAATTTGGCCAGTTTTCTAAAAAAACCACCAGATCCATTGATCATTCCCATGCTCAGATTGCTTTCTAACCATAGTTATCTTATTCTTAATAACCACAACTGCTGCGGGTTACGGGCAGGCATTCCTTATATAGTAACGGTTTCCGAAAAAGTTACTGTTCCAGCAATGTTCTTTTTCCTCCCCCGCATGGGATTGTAGATAGCTCTCTGTGCCCTTCCATTCCCACTTTGAAAACAGGCTTCAATAAACTAAGCAAACTCAAAGCGCTATTGCTTCAACAAGAAGTCGCTCTCACTTCGGCTCGAGAGACCTTCGAATTGCAGGTGGCTAGAGATTCAGTCATTGCTAAATACGAATCTCCCACTACATTTTGGCGAGCTAATTCACCAAATCTTTAATGCGGCTGATACTGAAGGCCGTGCACATTTTTATTTAAACTTGTAGGTTCTGGCCTAGTTTCATCTTTTCAGGTGATTCTTTGAGTAATACCGGCCTTTATAAATTCTATTTTCTCCACTGCTGGTACTTCTACTCCTGTTACGCAATGTATGCCCATCCTGTGGTTCTGCACAGACCAGGCCCATGGCGCCTATACCATGAACGAATGCAGCAACCTTTTGGATGCTTGCCATTAGCAACACTGAATGTGAACTATGGGTTCACCTTTCGCTTTGCTTACATCACTAGCTTGCAACCGGTTTTCCACTGCTGATGGTGCCGTTTCTATTGGGCCTTGGATATCTGCCTCTCCACAACATCAGGCTCTGACCCGGATTATGATCTGTTGGTGGGTCCCTTGCTAACCCATGACTATGTATATTCTAGTGATGCCCATATGATGCGTGCAGCTGCACTTGAAGTGTTGGCATGTTGGAATACCTGTGAGGGTGCACAGCGCCTCTTGCAGGAGAGTTTCATTGAATATCACACAAGTTGCCCTATTCTGCTGCTGGATGCACTGGAGTACAAGGAGCATGAATGTTCATTCGCGCTGCTGAATTGGATGGCATCCCTCTTTTTTCTTAACAACAATGATGCCCTTTTGGAACACTTGGCATTCCACTGTGCGCAAAATATTTTGGATTTTTCTGACTAGACTACATATATATATATATCTTTATATATATCTTTAGGAAGAGGAAGGACAAAGTAAAACTGAAAAGAAACTTATTAAAAACCAATCGTTTTGATCGTCAACATCTCCAACAAAATCTTAAGTGAAGCACAAATCTCACTGCTCAACAAAGGATTAACGTTCTGCCCCATCAAAGACATGAATCTAGCAAACATACGCATTGACCTTTATAAATTCTGTCGAAAAGTAAAACTTAAAAAATATTTTGAAGAAAAAAAGTCCGTAAAGTTGCCAACATCTACAAGTCAGGAAATTCCATCTTTGAGTATAAAAGATATTCCAGCCCTTAGAACAGTAACTTCATTACAAACTCGGCCGAACACACACACAGAATTGAACCAACTCTCCCAAGAATCTGATCTACAATTTTTCCAAACAATGGGATATGAAACCAACAGAGGCGGGAATAGTGGTCTCAAAACCAGATCAACATTTTGTCCACAACTTCCCCCGGGAAATAAAATCGATCTGTTCCACGAGATCATGGTGGAGGAAAATAACAAAATGTCAATAAATCACCCCACGTCAATCTCAAAGAAAAATATAAAAAAGAAAAAAACATGGAATCTCACACCAGAAGAGCATAAGGCACTGCAAGAACTAAGAGAAGATCAAAACATAATAATAAAGGCCTCAGACAAAGGTGGAAATATTGTTGTCCAAACGTGTGATAACTATATAAAAGAAGCCTACAGACAATTAAATATTGAGGAACATTATGAGAAGCTTAAAACAAATCCTATTACAAACTGGACGGAGGAATACCATCATAAACTTCTGGTATGGAAAGAAAGAAACCTATTTGACCAGGAAGAATACCTGTACATAAAAACAGACCATTCTATCACGGCAACTATTTATTTTCTTCCAAAGATACACAAGTCCACTACAAATCCACCAGGTAGACCAATTGTCAGTTCCATCGGTTCCCTGTTGGAGTCAACATCTCTATTTATAGACATTTTTTTGATGAACTACGTCACAGCTTTACCATCATACTTAAGGGACACAATGGATTTCTTGAAAAAAAAAATTAAAATCGCTTGAAAAGAAAATTACATCATGGCCTCAATTGATGTATCATCTTTGTACACCTCCATTCATCACTCTGATGGTATATCAGCAGTCAAACAATTTTTGGACACTAGACCAATTCGCTATCTGGAACATACAGATATGCTAATACAAATGTTAACCTACTGTCTGACACACAATGTTTTCCTATTCAGAGGTGACCTCTTCTTACAAAAGTAAGGGACCGCTATGGGGACATCTTTTGCACCAACGTATGCCAACTTATTCATGGCTATATGGGAGACAGAGGTCTTGAAAGAAGAAAAATTAAGCAACATAAGATCTTGGTCTAGGTATATCGACGACCTTTTCATCATTTGGGAAGGTAACTTATGAACTTTTTAGACTCACTCAACATCAACAAGTACAAATTGACCTTCACCTCCAATAAAAGTGCCACAAACATCATCTTTCTGGATGTCGAAATCTTCATAAAAAATGGAAAAATCTGCACCAGAATGCACAGAAAGCCAACAGCCAGTAACAGTATTTTACAGGCAAAAAGCGGGCATCCACAAAACCTAAAATGGAGCATCCCCTACGGGGAAATGCTGCAGGCGAGAAGAAATTGCTCTGAACTCTCAGATTTTAACTTACAACTACATGAAATGAGTGAACGTTTCCTACAACGAGGATATCCCTTGGAGGTAATTACCACTAGGCCTGGGCGGTAAATTCCGTTCCGCTCGCGGAATTTGCGTAATTTGCGTAATTTCGCGTTCCGCGGAGAACGCGAAATTGCTCAAAAGTCTGCTTTCCGCGATTTCGCGAAATTTTTGCTTGTTCGCGTTCTCAAAATGGGTGTTCGCGAGATATTTCTCCCCAAGCACGCAAACAGCAATTGTGAACAGGAAAAAACCATGGCGAACAAGCAATTCCGCGTGTTCGCGGAATTTCTGCGTGTTCGCGGAGATTTTTTACCGTTTCGCGGAGATTTGCGTAACGCAATTATGCAAATTCCGCCCACCCCTAATTACCACTGCCATAAACAGACTCAGTTCCAAAAGAAGACCTGACCTCTTACAAACCAACTTAGAGAGCCATAGATCAATCAATAAAGAAGCTGAGACAACAACAAGACTGATCGTTGATTTCAATAATCAAAGTAATGACCTCCAGAGAATAATACAGAAACATTGGGGAATACTGTTGTTAGACGAAACCGTCCACAAAGTTCTATCCTCATCACCTAGGATCACCTATAGAAAAACAGCATCTTTGGGCGACTTATTGACACACAGTCACTTTGAACTTAAACCAGAAATAACCCCATCCTGGTTGAATACTCCGGGATTCTGGAAATGCTCGAAGTGCAAAGCGTGTGAGCACGGTAAAAACACAACCACATATCTACTGCAAAATGGCCATGATGAAAGAATTAAGGATCACATAACTTGTGAATCAAAATTTGTCATCTATATCTTGGAATGTCCGTGCAAAAAACTGTACGTTGGAAGAACCATCAACAAACTCAAACTTCGTATCTTACAACATCTACGTGCTATCAAAAATAAAGATTTCACGTATCCCATGGCAAAACACTTCTTCGAACTCCACTCCTGTGATTGTAAACAACTGAAATACTTTGGCATCAAGATCGTCAAACAAAAGGAGAGAATAGAGTTCTTGAATTAAGAAGAGCGGAGTCGAAAATGATTTTATTGATGGGTACAGAAAATCCATGGGGTCACAACTTGGACGCTCAATTACATGTTCATCTATAACCCCTAAAACAAAGAGAAAGAGAACTAAAGAGAATGACGATACTCACAAGGCTCGAACATTACAACTTACTTTGAACCAACTTTTGAACTTTTTGATCCTAAAAAACATTTTCATTAATCCAATTCTGAATTTCAAATCATTGTTATTTTAAGAATTACTCTCTATGATCTATCATGTCAATTACATTTACATATAACTTTGTGCATATAAGAGAGGAAGGCTGTTAGAAATGAAAATCACCTTACTGATAAAGTAATCATATATGTCATCTCTACCCCTCATGAGCAATAGAAATCATGTACTTTACCATAATACTAAAGAATTTTACACATATTGAGGACCGGAATCAGAACTGAATTTAACTCATTTTCTTAGATGTACCACTTTTCATCATTGTTAACAACAATAATGTTCAACAAATTAATTGGCTTATATAGAAAATAATAGCTCCGCTCCTCTATCAATATGTGTAAATAGAACGATATATGTTAATTCATTTATTGCCGAACAACAGGAGAAACTGTATACATGGTTGCACGGATATATCGAATCAATATTAAGCTGCTGTATGGTTATCTGTGCATCCTTTACTTACGCTGACTCAATTATAGGGGAAGTGACATTGATTACTCGGATGATATATTAAGACCATCATGCCTTAAAATTCCTCCCAACAATAATATCGGTACTTTACCATGACTTTAATTGCATTCGACCTTTGCACTATTCGTGTACTTTGAAATTCTGTATTTCCTTTCTACAATATGGATGAATTTCTAGTATATTTTGAGAAAAATCAACCGTTACTTTAAAACAATTGTCGTTGCATTGTAATGTCCAGTATGTCTTCACTTTCTATTAACAAGCACTTGCACTGGCACTTTAAAAAAGACACTCTGGGCTAAGGGACTCTATGGTCCAGTCGAAGCCCGAGCGCCGAAACGCGTAGACCGTCCTCACCGTGTGTGATGCCTTGTATCAACCGGAGAAGAATAAACATCAATTTGAAGTGTCGTTCGTGGTGCTGTGATCCTTATCCGAAAACCTCTGAGAAACTGAGGGAGAAGTGAAAAGAATTTTGCGATATATATATATATTTTTTTTTGTTGTCCTTTTTCAATTGATTCCATCTGGGTTGCTAGGGACATTTTCGACATCTTTAAGTAAGCATGAGCTCAGTAGCCATGATGCTGCTTTTGCGCACAACACTACAAGTCTTTATTTTTGCAAGACTCTGTTTATGCCTTTCACATGAGAACTCTTTGCTGTGCTTGTTCTCTGCCTAATCCTGGAGTTCAGTCTGAGCATTGTGAGCAATGCCGATAAAAATTGCCTCTTGTTATTCTGTACTGATCAGGCCCTAGCACTTAGACAAAACATACCAATGCAGCTGTTTTTTCTGGATACTCGTACTTTAATACTATGGGGATGCATGTTTAGGTGAAAGATACTTGGAGAGGGACCTTTCCAGGGAGAAGAGCAACCCGCACATGTGATGTGGAAATACGATCTATGGCTTGAGGTGTGGGGCCTACTGACAAAGCACAGAGAGCTTCTATTATATAATAATAATTCTGCCTACCAAAGGGAGGGTGGTTAGGCCTTATAGTCCGTTATTCACTGTCTTTATAAAATTACATCTCCTTTGATGATATATGACCTTGCTGCAATGCTTACTATGCATTTTGTTGCTGGTTGTGGCCCGTATATGCATTTTAGAGCAAGTTAGTTAAAATAAATATTTTAAACTTTCTTCGTGTCTGTCAGATCTTTTTGTGGACAAGTACGAGAGTGTGAGTGAAAAGTTGTGTCTTATTACTGCGATTGCTGAAAAATCCAGGAGTGTTGTGTTCTGGGCTGTCTAATCATTATTTTCACCGTTTGTGAGTAGAAGAGCGAGTGAGACACTATAGCTAGTTGGTCCTGGGCTCATGTGCACTAAGGTGGTAGGAAGGCTTAGCCCCTAAACACTGAGGTCATATAATCCTACGCATAGTTCTGTGTATGTCTAATCCCTGCAACAATACAATGAATATGAGAACTGTTCTGGTCCTTAGTATGATCGAATATGCACAAACACGCACACACACCCACACACACACAACAAAATACACAAACATGCATGCACACTTGTGAAATTGTACATACAGATGCCAAAGGTGAGTTTCTTTACATATTCTAATGTCTTATTAAGTGTGAGCACTGATCTCACCAAACCAGCAGCCAGCTCAAAACTACTAAAATGCAACTTGGTTTGAGTTCCAGATTCTCCAGTAAGGAAAGATGATGATTGCAGTAGGTCATGGCTCATACATATGTCACAAGGACAGCCGAGGAAAAGTGGAAGAATAAAAGTATCAGGGCTTAATACTGAATTCTAATGGCCTGATTATAGGTTGCCTGGTGTTGAATTTAGTAATGGTCATATCTAACAAATCCAACACAGAGGTGTTCAACTTTTATTGGGTGCCTATTCTGAGTTTAAACAGCAAAAATGGGGCATAACATGAAGACTTCACCACACAACAATATATTTGTTCTCCTGTTGAATTGTGACAGGTTTGACCAGCCAGAATTTAATGAGTGATGCAGATTTTATTGCACATGATAATTTCCGGGTCCGGTAGACATCACATTTATCATTTATGATCCTTCTGCCATCTTTCAGGCATGCCCTAAATTAATTTTTTTTACTGTAAAATGTAAAAACTGTTATGTACATTTCCAATGTAAGCAACAGGTAGAGCAATCTCCTCAACCCATTTACTCATACCATATGGACAGGTCTAAACTGGGGTGGCATGGCGAGCAAAAGAATGATGGATTTAACCCAGATCTCTTGACTGGGGGTGAATGTTTTGATTTGTTCTGAATTACGTCCATCAATTGTGTGTCTTTTGCTTTCTCGCCCTAAGTGCGCCAGGTATGCCCAGACCTAGTTCCTGGGCTCACTGTGCCACTGGAATCAAGCTATCCTGGCTGAAGAGGGGTGAAACCCCGAAACCGGTCCTAGGATGCTTGTTTCTGGTCCAGGAAGGACCTGGCTTGGCAGTTCGGGCTGGACTGCTCCCATGAGACACAGGATCAAGGCTGATTTGCATATGGCCAGGTCTAAACTGGTGTGGCATGGTGTGCAAAAGAATGATGGATTTAACCCAGATCTCTTGACTGGGGGTGAATTTTTTGATTTGTTCTGTATTCCGTCCATCAATGTGTGTCTTTTGCTTTCGCGCCCTAAGTGCGCCAGGAATGCCCAGACGTGGGTCCTGGGCTTACTGTGCCACTGGAATCAAGCTATCCTGGCTGAAGAGGGGTAATAACCCCGAAACCAGTCCTAGGATGCTTGTTTCTGGTCCAGGGAGGACCTGGCTCGGCAGTTTGGGCTGGACTGTTCCCATGAGGCACAGGGTCAAGACTGATTTGCATATGGCTAGGTCTATACTGGGGTGGCATGGTGAGCAAAAGAATGATGGATTTAACCCAGATCTCTTGACTGGGGATGAATGTTTTGATTTGTTCTGCATTCCGTCCATCAAGTGTGTGTCTTTTGCTTTCTAGCCCTAAATACTCCAGGTATGCCCAGACGTGGGTCCTGGGCTCACTGTGCCACTGGAATCAAGCTATCCTGGCTGAAGAAGGGTGAAACCCTGAAAAAGCTCCGAGGATGTTTGTTTTCGGTCCAGGGAGGACCTGGCATGGCAGTTTGGGCTGGACTGTTCCCATGCGGCACAGGGACAAGACTGATTTGCATGTGGCCAGGTCTAAACTGGGTTGGCATGGTGACTAAAGGAATGATGGATTTAACCCAGATCTATTGATTGTGGGTTAATGTTTTGATGTGTTCTTCATTCCATCCATCAATTGGGTGTTTTTTACTTTCTCACCCTAAGTGCGCCCAGTATACCCAGACGTGGGTCCTGGGCTCACTGTGCCAATGGAATCAAGCTATCCTGGCAGAAGAGGGGTGAAACCCCGAAACCGGTCCGAGGATGCTTGTTTCCAGTCCTGTGAGGACCTGGCTTGGCAGTTCGGGATAGACTGTTCCAATGAGGCACAGGGTCAAGACTGATTTGCATATGGCCACGTCTAAACTAAGATGGCATGGTGAGCAAAAGAATGATGGATTTAACCCCGATCTCTTAACTGGGGGTGAATGTTTTGATTTGTTCTGCATTCCGTCCATCAATTGTGTGTCTTTTGCTTTCGCGCCCTAAGTGCGCCAGTTATGCCCAGACCTAGGTCCTGGGCTCACTGTGCCACTGGAATCAAGCTATCCTGGCTGAAGAGGGGTGAAACCCCAAAACCGGTCCTAGGATGCTTGTTTCCGGTACAGAGAGGACCTGGCTTAGCAGTTCGTTCTGGACTGTTCCCATGAGGCACAGGGTCAAAACTGATTTGCATATGGACAGGTCTAAACTGGGGTGGCATGGTGAGCAAAAGAATGATGGATTTAACCCAGATCTCTTGACTGGGGGTGAATGTTTTGATTTGTTCTGCATTACGCCCATCAATTGTGTGTCTTTTGCTTTCTGCCCTAAGTGCACCAGGTATGCCCAGACGTGTGTCCTGCTCTCTCTCTGCCCCTGGAATCAAGCTATCCTGGCTGAAGAGGGGTGAAACCCCCAAAATGGTCCTAGGGTGCTTGTTTCCTGTCCAGGGAGGACCTGACTTGGCAGATCGGGATGGACTGTTCCCATGAGGCACATGGTCAAGACTGATTTGCATATGGCCACGTCTAAACTGAGGTGGGATGGTGAGCAAAAGAATGATGGATTTAACGCAGATCTCTTCACTGGGGGTGACTGTTTTGATTTGTTCTGCATTCCGTACATCAATTGTGTGTCTTTTGCCTTCTCTCACTAAGTGCACCAGGTATGTCCAGACGTGGGTCTTGGGCTCACTGTGCCACTGGGATCATGCTATCCTGACTGAAGAGGGGTGAAACCCTGAAACCGGTCCTAGGATTCTTGTTTCCGTTTGAGCAAGGACCTGGCTTGGCAGATTGGGCTGGACTGCTCCCATGAGGTTCAGGGTCAAGACTGATTTGCATATGGACAGGTCTAAACTAGGGTGGCATGGTTAGTAAAAGAACGATGGATTTAACCCAGATCTATTGATTGTGGGTGAATGTTATGATTTGTTCTGCATTCCGTCCCTCAATTGTGTGTCTTTTGCTTTCTCACCCTAAGAGCGCCAGGTATGCCCAGACGTGGGTCCTGGGCTCACTGTGCCAATGCAATCAAGCTATCCTGGCTGAAGAGGGGTGAAACCTCGAAACCGGTCCTAGGATGCTTGTTTCCGGTCCTGGGAGGACCTGGCTTGGCAGTTTGGGCTGGACTGTTCCCATGAGGCACAGGGTCAAGACTGATTTGCATATGGCCACGTCTAAACTAGGGCGGCATGGTGAGCAAAAGAATGATGGATTTAACCCCGATCTCTTGACTGGGGGTGAATGTTTTGATTTGTTCTGCATTCTGTCCACCAATTGTGTGTCTTTTGCTTTCTCGCCCCCAGTGTGCCAGGTATGCCCAAACGTGGGTCCTGGGCTCACTGTGCCACTGGAATGAAGCTATCCTGGCTGAAGAGGGGTGAAACCCCGAAACCGGTCATAGTATGCTTGTTTCCTGTCCAGGGAGGACCTGGCTTGGCAGTTTGAGATGGACTGTTCTCATGAGGCACATGGTCAAGACTGATTTGCATATGGACAGGTCTAAACTGGGGTGGCATGGTGAGCAAAAGAATGATGGATTTAACCCCGATCTCTTGACTCGGGGTGAATGTTTTGATTTGTTCTGCATTCCGTACATCAATTGTGTGTCTTTTGTCTTCTCTCCCTAAGTGCGCCAGGTATGTCCAGACGTGGGTCCTGAGCTCACTGTGCCACTGGAATCATGCTATCCTGACTGAAGTGGTGTGAAACCCTGAAACCGGTCCTAGGATGCTTGTTTCTGGTCCAGGAAGGACGTGGCTTGGCAGTTCGGGCTGGACTGCTCCCATGAGACACAGGGCCAAGACTGATTTGCATATGTCCAGGTCTAAACTAGGGTGGCATGGTGAGCAAAGGAATGATGAATTTAACCCAGATCTATTGATTGTGGGTGAATGTTATGATTTGGTTTGCATTCCGTCCCTCAATTGTGTGTCTTTTGCATTCTCACCCTAAGAGCGCCAGGTATGCCCAGACGTGGGTCCTGGGCTCACAGTGCCAATGGAATCAAGCTATCCTGGCTGAAGAGGGGTGAAACCCCGAAACCGGTCCTAGGATGCTTGTTTCCGGTCCTGGGAGGACCTGGCTTGGCAGTTCGGGCTGGACTATTCCCATGAGGCACAGGGTCAAGACTGATTTGCATATGACCACGTCTAAACTAGGGTGGCATGGTGAGCAAAAGAATGATGGATTTAACCCCTATCTCTTGACTGGGGGTGAATGTTTTGATTTGTTCCGCATTCCGTCCATCAATTGTGTGTCTTTTGCTTTCTCGCCCTAAGTGCGCCAGGTATGTCCAGACGTGAGTCCTGGGCTCACTGTGCCACTGGAATCATGCTATCCTGACTGAAGTGGGGTGAAACCCTGAAACCGGTCCTAGGATGCTTGTTTCTGGTCCAGGAAGGACCTGGCTTGGCAGTTCGTGCTGGACTGCTCCCACGAGACACATGGTCAAGACTGATTTGCATATGGCCAGGTATAAACTAGGGTGGCATGGTGAGCAAAGGAATGATGGATTTAACCCAGATCTCTTGATTGGGGGTTAATGTTTTGATTTGTTCTGCATTCCGTCAATCAATTGTGTGTCTTTTGCTTTCTCGGCATAAGAGCGTCAGGTATGCCCAGACGTGGATCCTGGGCTCACTGTGCCACTGGAATCAAGCTATCCTGGCTGAAGAGGGGTGAAACCCCGAAACCGGTCCTAGGGTGCTTGTTTCCTGTCCTTGGAGGACCTGGCTTGGCAGTTTGGGCTGGACTGTTCCTATGAGGCAGAGGGTTAAGACTGATTTGCATATGGGCAGTTGCAAACTGGTGTGGCATGGTGAGCAAAAGAATGATGGATTTAACGCATTTCTATTGACTGGGGTTAATGTTTTAATTTGTTCTGCATTCCATCCATCAATTGAGTGTCTTTTCCTTTCTCGCCCTAAATGTGCCAGGTATGCCCAGACATGGGACCTGGGCTCACTGTGCCACTGGAATCAAGCTATCCTGGCTGAAGAGGGGTGAACCCCCGAAACCGGTCCTAGGGTGCTTGTTTTCGGTCCAGGGAGGACCTGGCTTGGCAGTTCAGGCTGGACTGTTTCCATGATGCAGAGGATCAAGGCTGATTTGCATATGGCCAGGTCTAAACTGGTGTGGCATGGTGAGCAAAGGAATGATGGATTTAACGCAGATCTCTTGACTGGGGGTGAATGTTTTGATTTGTTCTGTATTCCGTCCATCAAAGTGTGTCTTTTGCTTTCTCACCCTAAGTGTACCAGGTATGCCCAGAGGTGGGTTCTGGGCTCACTGTGCCCCTGGAATCAAGCTATCTTGGCTGAAGAAGGATGAAACCCTGAAACCGCTCCTAGGATGTTTGTTCCCGGTCCAGGGAGGACCTGGCTTGGCAGTTTGGGCTGGACTGTTCCCATGAGGCACAGGGTCAAGACTGATTTGCATATGGCCAGGTCTATACTGGGGTGGAATGGTGAGCAAAAGAATTATGGATTTAACCCAAATCTCTTGACTGGGGGCGAATGTTTTGATTTGTTCTGCATTCCGTCCAATAATTGTCTGTCTTTTGCCCTCTAGCCCTAAATGCGCCAGATATGCCCAAACGTGCGTCCTGGGCACACTGTGCCACTGGAATCAAGCTATCCTGGTTGAAGAGGGGTGAAATCCCGAAACCTGTCCTAGGATGCTTGTTTCCGGACCAGGGAGGACCAGGCGTGGCAGTTCGGGCTGGACTATTCCCATGAGGCACAGGGTCAAGGCTGATTTACATATGGCCAGGTCCAAACTGGGGTGGCATGGTGAACAAAAGAATGATGGATTTAACCCAGATCTCTTGACTGGGGTTAATGTTTTGATTTGTTCTGCATTCCATCCATCAATTGTGTGTCTTTTGCTTTCTCACCCTAAGTGTGCCAGGTATGCCCAGACATGGGCCCTGGGCTCACTGTGCCGCTGGAATCAAGCTATCCTGGCTGAAGAGGGGTGAAATCCCGAAACCGGTCCTAGGATGCTTGTTTCCGGTCCTGGGAGGACCTGGCTTGGCTGTTCAGGATGGACTGTTCTCATGTGGCACAGGGTCAAGACTGATTTGCATATGGCCGGTCTCAACTGGGGTGGCATAGTGAGCAAAAGAATGATGAATTTTACCCAGATCTCTTGGTATGTGAATGTTTTGATTTGTTCTGCATTCTGTCCATTAATTCTGTGTCTTTTGCTTTCTCACCCTAGGTGTACCCGCTATGCCCAGACATGGGTCCTGGGCTCACTGTGCCAGTGGAATCAAGCTATCTTGGCTGAAGAGGGGTGAAACCCCAAAAATGGTCATAGGATCCTTGTTTCTGGTCTAGGGAGGACCTGGCTTGGCAGTTGGGGCTGGACTGTTC
This sequence comes from Triturus cristatus, assembly GCF_964204655.1. Taxonomy (NCBI): domain Eukaryota; kingdom Metazoa; phylum Chordata; class Amphibia; order Caudata; family Salamandridae; genus Triturus; species Triturus cristatus. The sequence continues at coordinate 213,806,452 of NC_140585.1, read as the reverse complement.
CCAGGAGGCACAGAGTTAAGACTGATTTGCATATGGCCAGGTCTAAACTGGGGTGGCATGGTGAGCAAAAGAATGAGGGATTTAAGCCAGATCTCTTGACTGGCGGTGAATGTTTTGATTTGTTCTGCATTCCGTCCATCAATTGTGTGTCTTTTGTGTACGGTGTGAGGAGTATAAAGGGTTGAGTTTGTAAATATTGAGATATTGATGCATTATCTACTTGCTTACTACCTTTAAATACCTTCAGATATTATGGAGATAGGGCTGATTTAATTTAGTATTCAAATTGTCTGCCAATTCTTATATTAAATATTTGTATTTCAATTTTGTACTGTTATGCCTAGCATTCTGCCAGTTAGAGGTTTGCATGCCTCAGTAATTGAGGATCAAAGTGCTCAACTTCCTTCATATGAGCACATTGTTCTCCCGCTATGACACGTAGGGGCATATTTACTAGAGCCTTGTATCAGGTTTGCACCATGCAAAGTGGTACATACGTAACACAAGACTCTAAGTCCGATGTAGGACACCACGTAAAGCCACAATGCGTTCCGTGGCTTTAAATGGCTTCATAAAGCTGTATTAAGGCAACACAGCACAAATCACGCTTACTCTGCACAAGGAAGGCGTTCCATGGGCATTGCATTGGGTGTTCCCAAGCAAATTCCATGGTGTTTGACGCATTCCCATATTTACCAAACCTGGTAAACATGGGAATGCATCACAAAGATACGCCTCCCCAGGTGAGGTGCAACAAGAATAAATATGTTTATTTCTTCAAATTGTTTTCTCTTTCTACGTGTGTTGCATGATGCAGCACACATAGAAAGAGGAAGTGACCTCTGTGGATTGTTTTTGTGCAGTAAGTTGCCCCTTCCTGCAAAAAAACTTCCTACCTACACCACCGCCACCATTGCACCATGGTGCAAGGGTTCTTGCGTTGGCGCTAGGCTGCCTAAACAGCGCAGGAAAAAAGGACAGGAATGCACCGTATTGAATAAATACATTCCTGTACTTTTCCTGTAACGCAGGGCAGTGCAGCAATGTAACTTGCTGAGCTGCCCTGCGTCACTAATCTGGTAAATACTACCCTGAGTTGGTGTTTTGAGACATAGGTATGATACTGCCTTCAAGTGGTGAGCAGGTTTTTTCTTTTTGCGGCCCCTGGCTGAAGCGAGTGTGGGAAAACTTGTTTAATGAGTTCTCTCTGTGGTTCTGCTTCATCTGCTTACCTCTTGTGGCAGATATTAGAGCTCAGGTAGCTCTAACTTGTTTCATGGTGCTTTTCTGCATCTATGTACTGGAGTTCAAGACTACCCCATAGTTTTTTGTTGTTTTTTTTAATGAAAGAATATAAATTACCTTTCGGTATTTTTATAATTATGACTATATTCATTTGATACAATTTATATTTAAAAATAATATATGAGAATCATTATGTAAAAAAAAAGGATGGGTTCCATATTTTTTTACAGGCATGTTTTTAGGTCGGACTCAGTGATGGATCCTCCACTAAGGCGGAGGAGCATCATCCCACTGCTAATTCAGCAGTGCACAAAAGAAAAAGAAAAAGATAATAACATAACGTTATTAGCATTTTCTTTTTCTTTAAGGAGAATCGGGCTGGCCAAACTGTCATGCACACTTGGCATGTGTTCTGTTCTGTGTTGCACAGCCCCGTGGAGAACATGCTCAGCCTCCCCAGGCACAGCCTGAGCGTCCAAAAAGGATGCTCAGACCAATCACAATGCGGCTCCCGCAGCGTACGGATTGGCTGGGAAAGCCTGGAAGCTTGGGTGCTTCCAGGAGGTCGTGTTGAAGAGGACGGAGGACGAGGGATCAGGGAGAGACGTCCGGCAGTGCGGCGGCGAAGGAAAAAGTAAGTTACTTTTTCTACTATCATTTTTTTTGTCAACCCCCCTGCCCTTCCACCCCTGTTCCGAGGCAGCCCCACTGGTTGGAATCTACTATATAAAGACAGTCTTCATGATGGAGCACAGAAAGCACTCTGATAAATGGCATTATTTTTCTAGAGATGACGACGGGGTTGTTAAAAGACGTAGACAGGATAAGCCTACTCCTGTTTCTATTTCTAGAAGACTTGAGCTCTCTGAACAGCAGATGCAATTCTTGGTTGCCTCTTTATCTTAATAAATCAGAAAAAAAATCCAGCAGCTTATATTCTCCTTCTTGTCCCACTTCTCCAGTTTCCTATTTTTATATACTTCTTTTCCTTCATCTGTTTCTTCATGTCCTTCTCCTGAATATGGGGAGGAAGAAGTTCAAAGTCCTGAAACCTCACATAATGGTACATTCATTCAGAAGACCAAACGTTCTTCTTTATTTAAATATCTGGGATATCATTTTATCAATCTTATGTAATATAAGATGCCAAGCACCAGCACTGGCCTATTGAAGCAACTGCATTTTCACCCTTCTGCTTATTTAGCCATACACAGTGAAATTATGAATCCACTTTTGAGAGTTCAAAAATCAAGAGAAGTCTGATTGTCCAAAGTTTCTTTTCCATGTCGCCTGTTGCTTCAGCTATTATGATTGCTATAGCTATGGAGGTTCTGTTTGTAGACGTGGTGGATTGGAAATAGAGGCTACTTTAGAGAAAGATTTAAATCTTGCCTTAAGAGCAGAAATGTGTTCAGCATATGTTTCTTAGTGAACTGAAAAAAATATCCAGTCTTTACCTTCAGCTATTTAGGAGGGTGTTGAGTATACTGTGGGGCATATTATCAAGGGCAATATCGCCGCTTTAGCGGAACTTTTTGCTGCTAAAGCGGCAATATTTTTATCTCCCTATTAGCAAGCTGTCGCTAACAGCTGTTAGCGACAGTTTAATGACAATAGCGCCCATTTTTTTGCCGCTTTGCATGTCAGTGATGAATATCGCTAATGACATGCAAAGTAGGCGTTCCCTTACATCTCTCCGTGGAAATCTGCGCTGACATGGCAGCGCAATATTAGCAAGCCTCGAGCAAACCCGCGAAGCGAGAAAATAAACCGCGCTAACCGCGGTTATCACGGGTTTGCAACGCATGCTTTGAAACTGACTTAGCCATACTTATCATGGCAGGTGGATTGTATGGATGAGGCAACGGGGCATATTGTCAAGGAAACGCAATAAATATTGCATTTCCCGATTTGCGCGATTCTCTTTGATGCCGCTATTGCAGGATTTGATTGCCGTGGAGATATGCGTTGATAAAAACGCGATATCTTGGCGATTGAATCCAGCGATACGCGGCGTTAAGCATAATCGCGCAAAGCAGCAAATGCGACATTTATCACATTTCCTTGATAATTTGCCCCTGAACCCTCCAATAAGAAGATGCAGGCCAACTCTCTTACAGATGTCTCCTTCAACTTCTTATAGGCTTCTGCTTTTTCTGTTACCTTGTGGCTGCAGGACATCAAGTCTTTTTGAGAGGCTTGAAAGCAGAAGGGGCTCAAAAAGTGGTTGCTCCATGAGCCTTTCTCTGGATCTAATCCATTTGCAGACCAGTTGGAAGATATGCTTCGGAGAGCTTTTAAAATCAAAATGCATGATCAATGGTTCAAAGCTCAGATTAAAACAGACTCCTTGAAGTAATACTAGAAGGAGATGTCAAAAGGGCTCCCAATACAATTTTCAAGCTGGAAGGTTTAAGTCTAACAAACCCTTTTCTAGCAGGTGTCAGATGTCAAACTCTCCCTCACCAAAGACCGGGAAGCGCTCCTGACTAAGTTAAACTTCCAGTCAGAGGTCAGCTGTCCTTTTTTCTCCAGAAGAGGCAAGAAAATATTTCAGAAGCATGGGCCCTAGAGATTTTAGAAAGAGGCTATTTACTGGAGTTCAAAGAAGTTCCTCCAGATTAAGGCTGATTAATTCAACTTACTAAACAAGATCCAGCAAAAGCATTGGCTTTATCTCACGAAATATCAGAACTTCTTAAGAAGAATGCAGTTTTCTGGTCCTGGAAAGCCAGAAAGGAAAATAATTTTATTCCATTTTCTTTCTGGTTAAAAAGTCTTCAGGGAAGTTCAGATTGATAACCGAGTTTGAGGAAAAACCATTCTCAAAAAGACCGCTTCAAAACAGAAACGCTTGAGAAGATAATTCCTCTTATGGCCCTAGGAGAATGGATGTCAGCACTGGATTTGAGAGATGTTTATTTTCTAATTTCTACATTTCTTTCTCACCAAAGTTTCCTCAAACTTTTTGTGGAAGGTCATCACTGGCAGTTTTTTTGGGTGCTTCAATCCGGAGAGGAGTGGGGGCTAGGGGATGACCCAAGATTCAGTCAGGGTAGTCAGTTAGTGGGGATTTGTTTGGGTTTGAGCATCTAGCGGGGACCATAGGAGACTTGATTTATCAAGGTCAAAATTTTGGTCAAGGATTGTGTTGTCTGCGCTCCTAAGAAAACAAACCCATGCCTACCAAATGTGATAAGATAAAGATTTGAAATTTTCCTTTCGTTTCAGACATGACAACGATCATAATGCTCTATCTCGAGCACTGAAATTGCCAGACTTAGGAACTCTATTGGTTACTAGTACCCCGACAGATAATAGTCTAATCCTCTCCAACAACAGGAGAAGAATTAAATGGGGGGCAATCCAGCAGTCACCAGAAAAGTTGCCTGCATTATATGCAGCAACTGTGCCGGTCCTCGCAGAATTGGGAGAAGTGGCTGTGGTGGTTGCCAATATTGCTTCCCTTGAGAAAGTTGCAGACTTACATGCCCGGCTGGTCTCTAAGCTGGCTGAGAAATTTTATCCACAGTCGCATACCAAGGCCAAAAAAAGGGCCACTCATTCATGGTTCAGTGATAGTTGCCGTGTGGCTGTACCCATGATAGAGACTAGTACTATCACCCTCCCTTAAGTTGTAAATGCAATTGCCAAGCTTTCCCCCTGCAAAGCACCGAGATTGGATACGATTCTGCCAGCAAACTATAGACCGATCAGTTTGATCGACGTTACGCAAAAACTCTTTGCACAGGTAGTCCTTGACCGCCTGCAGGGGTGGATTGAACACCATGATATTTTAAGGCCTTACCAAGCCGGTTTTAGGAAGAACACCTCCACCGTTGACCAAATCTATAGACTCCAACTTCTGTTTTGGAAAACGGTGAGAATGGAGGGTGGCAGCCTCTATTTGATCTTCGTGGATCTGAAGACGGCCTTTGTTGGTGCCTAGAGTGAAGTTGTAGGGGGTGCTTAGAGACATGGGGATTCCCCCCTACCTTCTGAATATACTAATGAGATTGCATGAAGGTAATTTTGCCCAGGTAAGGTGTGTGAAAGGAGGTGACCTGACCCCCGGTTTTCCGGTTGACAGGGGGGTAAGGCAGGGGTGCGTGCTTGCCCCTACACTGTTTTGCCTCTTTGTCAACGCACTGGTTACCCAATTTACGGTGGTTAAGGATAATGATGCCCCTAAACTAGCAGGTCCCAGGTTTCCAGCAATGATGTTCGCGGATGACACCCTTCTACTGTCAAAATCGCCGATGGGCATTCAGAGGGTCTTAGACAGCTTTGCCACTTTCTGCAACCATAGGGGGTTAGAGATTAGTACCCAAGACAACCCGTCCTAACCCCAGTTTGGAGGGCACCTTGTTGGACAGGGTGTCGGTGTTTGAATATCTAGGGGTTACCCTGACAGAAAACATGGAGTGGGGCCCACAAATTGCCAAAGCCAAGCTCAGGCTAGCCCAGACCACTGGAGGAATTGTAAAACTATTGAAAACTCATCCTCTAAACCTATTGGTCCTACAGTGGAGATCTATAAGGTGCAGGCCAGGGCTGCGGCAATGTATGGGGCAGAACTCTGGGGGCATTGCTGCTCTGGAGTAGTGAGCAAAGTAGAAAACAATTTTATGAGGCAGATCTTGGGTCTCCCCTCTAGTACTCCCCTTACACCCCTGCGGCTGGACCTAGGAACTAGACCTATCAGGGAGGAGTTGGGCCTAAGACCCCTAACCCTCTGGTGCAGAATGTGGGTGACCCCCAAACTGGCAATTTATAGGGAAGAATTAATAGAGATACTGAGTTTTCCAGGAGCAGCAAAAATTCCCTGTTTTGCCCATATAAAGGAAGAATGCAACAGGCTGGGTAAACCAAAACTGTGGAGCAACCCAGAGGAAGCATGCTCTGCAACTTCACGTGCTGAAGTGGTAAAAGTTTACCGATTGATTAAGCTGGCTTCTGTACAGGGGTGTTCATCCACAGGTCAGCTGATGGTCCAATTTTTACTCCTGAAAGATGACTACTGTAGATAAGAACCCTTTCTGGATGACATCCAGCCATTTTTGGCAAGGAAACTTTATGTCCAGTTTTGACTGGGCACCTTGCCGCCCCGTGTCTTTTCCTGCAAATGGCCAAATACTATCCTGCGAGAGTGCCCAGCTTGTAACTGGGAGGAAAAGTCGGAGCTTCATGTCCTTTTCTTTTGTCCTGATTACAAACCAGCAAGGAAGCGCTGGCTTGTTCAACCCTCCAGGAACTTAGGGTTCGGACATTGTGTAGAGGCATTAAGAGTTCGAAGTCTGAAACCGCAAGCCCATTGTTTTCGCTGTGAAGCGATATTTGACCTCAATGTGGCATAGGCGCCTGGTTTTTGGAAAATCATCACCCCAGTCGTAAGCAGGACATTCTCCCCATTTGTCTCAGGCTTTTAATTCCTTTTAATTTTTTACTGTTTTTAACCTCAATATGAAATCATTTTAGTCTTTCAATAAATGCATAAAATGCAATTTTACCCCAATCACCAATGTATGAGTATTTATATGTATTTTAATGCTGTTTAAAAATTAACTATCTTTGTATTACCGTTATTGAAACTTCCCACATAGTGTCGGTTTTCTCATTTATTGTCCCCTGCTCAATATATCTTTTGCATATGCATTTTCTAGATTTTACTTGATTAGGATTTGTGGTTATATTGAATCATAGGCCTGGATGTCATTTTGTTCTTTTATTTTTATTTCCCAATGAATAGTATGTGTTGTGTATTCTGTATACTTTTATGGTCGTATCAGACCGAAATAAAGTTTTTCTGACAGACTGACTGACTGCGTTATAGATTTGAAATCTTTCCAATTGCAGAGCATCATTTTAACTAGCAAGTCAAATAGGAGTAGTTCAGTTGTGTTGAGTGGAGGGCCCAGGGGCCTAAGGTGGTTAAAACTGGGTCTAACAATACTCTGCAATGGACGATATAATTATTAGCTTAATTGATCCTTCCCAGTATGACTTGAGTAAAGGGCAATAAAAGATCATGTGGCCAAGGTTGCCCGCTTCTGAGAAGCAGTTCTAACATTTGTTTCAGTCAAGAAGACCTAATTTGTAAAGTCTAGCGGAGGTCCAAAAGGTTCTGTGTAATAACCAGTATTTGCATTGATGTATAATTGGAGAAATCCTAAGCTTGTTGACATGTTTGCAGATTTGTGACCAATTGTCACCAGTTAGGTGAAAATGGCCTTCTCTAAGATATGAATCTGAACACTTCTTTTTGGTACTTATGAATGGGGTTAGAGCTTGATTTATAGAGAATCTTGTAGAACTTCAAGTCGTGGCAAGATTAAGTGCACACACTTTGTATGTTTTAAGAGTTGTGAAAATGTACCTATCCAGGTCACAAAACTAGAGACAATGTGATAGTGTGTGTGTTACTCTTGTTGTTTTTCATCATGGGAACACCTTAATACAAACTTTCAATCAAACTTTGAGTAGTTGGGTTAGAACTTCCATTTCCATTTCCCGTACTTACCAGAACAAAGCTTTACCAGGTACTATACAAGGCAGGTCCATTAGTAAATGGCTGCTTCTTTGGCTGAGGTTTTTGCGGCCTTGCTTGTGGACATATGTAAAGCTGTCACTTAGTCTTCACCATCTATGTATGTTTCTCATTATAGATTGGATATGGAAAATGCTGAATCCATAAATTCTGGTTTCAGAGTATTTGTGACTTCTGAACCCTGAGCAATTTATTTTTGTTTCTTATTATGTCCCAGGGAATCAGGTTTTGTTAAATAGCTTTTATATATCTTTGTAAATTAAGCGGTAGTATGAGAATACAGGCTGAATAGTTAATGATTCAATTACTTATTTGTAATCCTAACTACTTTCTTTTTCTCATAACAGTGTCATGGGTTTCAACCCCATTTATTACCATATTGGTAGGAAGAGTTTAGGGAAGGGACAGATAATTTTTGTACTATGATATTCGATTGACTCCATCTTGGTCACATGGTACCAGGGTAGACGTAAGACAACTCATAAAGTAGGTAATGGTACAAGAAAAGGATATTCATTGTAATAAAGATCACAGGTAAGTAATTGAATCATTAATGCTCAATATTAGTGTGGTTTCTTGGGGCAAACAGTGGAATGCTGCACCATGTACATTCTACTAGTTGTTGATGTATGCTTAGTGGAATGTTACAGAGACAGATGTTGTTGGGACACTGTTATAGGTGAAGCTGTGCATTGAGCTTTTATATTCTGGCGACGAGGACATTACTTTGATTTACTCTTTAGGCTCCAACACAGCAATTTGTATCTGCCTGAAACCCTCCATGGCTGTTGAGACTGGAGCTGAGGCTCGAGTAAATAATCAACTACTGAACTTAGATTTTGTATGTGATGTCGGATTTTGGGATTTCTTCATAATCCCACAGACTTTCCAAACTTAGAGTTGTTTTGCAAAGGCAAGCAGGTTTGTGAGCTGCAGCTCTCAGGCAAGCACCTTTGCTTACAAGCAGCGTTGATGCATACGTACAGCAAGCGAGAGGGTGAGACTGGAGTTGCATCCCTGAGGTTCTGCACACTATCGGATCTAAGAGCCCGTCACTGCACACATCGCATTATGCATTTCACATTGCATATCATCATGCAGGCCATGCAGAGCAGCCATCTTTGATTGGGGAGTTCTATATTCAGTATGTGAAAATCACAATGATCAGAACATCTTATAAACCTATTTTATTATGAACTTGCTTAACTGTAATTCACACACCAGCACAGGTCATTGCGAGTCTGTTTCAAACAGTGGTGATTTACACAACTTTGCTATTGGATATGGATGTACCTCACTTTCACCGTAGTAGAGAGTCGACTGCGATTTGCGCACCAACTGGATGGATTGTCGTTGTTTAGAGAGTTAACAGTCATTTTCATGAACTGTGTAATGTACTTTAATGATTCAGTGGTTTAGTCTACTAAATTGAGAGCAACTGTTATATTTCATGAGAGACTAAATGTGTAACAGCTGTTATAAGAATCAAGCAATTAACATGCAAAACCTGTTTCCCCCCACCATTTTTCCTATAATCTCCTGGAGAACCATTGATTAGGTGGGAAAAATGGAAACATTTATTTTTGAGATATGTCAGAGCATGTGGACCTAGTGTGGAGAGGAAAGGACCATTGTTTTTTCAGTATTTGGGTCTGAAGGGCAAGAAATATTTGATCATCTTTCACAATTGTCAGGTTAAGAAATTTATGCTAGGCATGAATTTTATGTATGTTTAAAAAAATTGGATCGTCATTTTTGGCCCAAAGTTTCATCAATGTTAGAAAGATTTCATTTTGGGAAACGTATGCAAGTGAAAGGGGAGATGGTTGAAGATTAGTTACTGCATTACAAAAGCTAGCTTGCTCATATAAATTTAGAAATACTTTGGTTTAGTGGATAAGCGATCAATTAATGCTTGGATGTGTGAATGATAAAATCAGAGAAGAATTGTGTTCACAAGATGATCAATCATTAACAACATTTTTTAATTTGGCTAAAAGATTAGAACATAGTCTAGCATGTGTGGAAGTAATGTAAAGAAAATCTACCAATATTGGAACTAGTAGTGCGGTGTCTTCAATAAATAAATCAAGCTCAGGGTTGATGTGGGGCAGTAGGCCACATGGCTAATCACAAGAAATGTCCTGGGTGGAAGATAAGTTGTACACTATGTTTACAGAAGGGACATATGAGTAAGAGTTTTAGGAGTAAGAACAGTGATTTGGAAAGTGAATGAACTAATGGATGATGAGGAGGAATGTGAAGAAATAATATTACAAGTGACTCGTAAACAAGGTGATGGACCTCATGATTATGTGATGGTAGAGGGACAGAAAGTAAAGATGTATTTTGATTCGGGAGCAAACCATACAATCATTTCACATGAATAACATTAAAAACAAAGTACTTTTTAAATCAGACATAAGACCGACTGCTTATGGGGGTGCACCCATAAAGTTGGTGGGATATTTTTAGGGTGTTTTGGAATGTTTGGGAAGATTGGCTGAAGGTAATATTAATGTGGCAGGTAAAGGTGCGGCGGTGATGAGCTGGTTCAAGTAACACAATTTAGGATCCATGCTGGATCTCAATTCTGACCCACCTATTTGATTGAGAGATGATGTAGATTTGAAAGTGGTTAAATAACATGAGTTTTGCAAAGGAATTCTGGAAGTTTTCAGTGAGTCATCAAGCTGTTTGAAGGAAAATGTACATAAAATTAAAGTCAGAGAAAGTTACAGTCCCATGTTTAGAAGGATGAGGAAGGTTCCTTTTGAGGTTAAGAAAGTGTATCTTAAAGAACTGGGGAACTTGAAGCTACGGGAGTGATTGAAAAGGTGATGGGAACAGATTGTTTTTCTTCAGTGGTTATAACACGGAAGCAGAGCGGGGATATCAGATTGTGTGTGGACTTAAGGGGTTTGAACAAGACGGTAGTATTGGACAGATTTCCCATACCTTGGAATGGTTTTCCATGCTAGACCTAGCATCTGAGTATCACCAGATTAGGTTGCATGATGATTTCATGGATCTCATGGCATTTATTATGATTAAAGGGAGGTTCATTGTTCCAGAAGGATGCTGTTTGGGTTAATCTCAGCATCCTCCATTTTACAAAGAGGAATGGACGGAATGTTGGGCGATTTGTCAGGGGTGAAAGTATACCAGGATGATATTTTAATTTTTTGAAGCACTCTCGAAGAACATGATGAAAGATTTTGTAAGGTTTTAGGAAGGTTACAGGGTAAAGGCTTGATTCTCTAAGTTTATAAATCTAAATTTTATAGAGATCAACTTGACTTTTGTGGTCACACGTTGACAAAGAAAGGGTTGAGACCCAAACAAGTACTTGTGCAAAGCATCAGATTGATACCTGTCTCACAAAACAAGGAAGAGTTAGCATATTTCTTGGGATTAGTGAAAGGTTTTCAGAAAAGACGTTTGTGATGAGGAGTTTGTTAAGAAAGAATGTTTAATTCAAGTTTGATAAGAAGTGGTGAGATGAATTTTTGTGATTGAAAGGAGAACTTCAGAATATACAAAATTAAAAAAGTTATTTTACAGAATTTAAAAATGTGATATGTACAGATGCAGCATGGCTTTGTTTCAGAGACGAGGTTGCGTTAAGAGATCTGTAAATTTTATTTCACATATCCTTAAACCAGCTGAGGTCAGTTACTCAGTTATTGACAGCAGCACACTTGTAGTCTTCTGGGCAGTGAAGAAATGGAAAAACGTTATATTAGGCCAGGAATTTACAGTAAGATTGGACCATAAACTGTTAAGGTAAAATTGTATCAGATAAGGAATATTTATTTATTTATTTATTTATGATTTATTTATGACATTTATAAAGCGCTCTATAACCCTACGGGCATCCTGGCGCTGTGTACATAGCTAAGAACTCTGTGCATCAGGGAAAGCAGGTGGGATATCTTGTGAGTCTGGATAGTTAGGTTCTGGGAAAGAGCCAGGTTTTCACCTTTTTCCGGAAGGCCATCAGTTCATCTGTTTTCCAGATATCAATGGGTAGACTGTTCCACAGATGTGCTAACGCTATGCTAAAGGCTCTCCCACCACAGGTGGCTTTCCTGACCCTTGGGGTGTCGATGAGTCTGGAAGAGGAGGATCGAAGAGACCGAGTGGGTTCATACCACTTAAATTTATTTTGAAGTGGACGGGGGCCCATCCCATGTACTGCTTTAAAAACAGTGCATAGGGATTTGAACAGGATCCTCTGACGTACAGGTAGCCAATGAAGATATGCCAAGGCAAGGGTAGTGGAGGCTCTTCGCCCTCGAGAGAGAGTCAGTTTTGCCGCAGCTGCCTGAATGGACTGAAGTCTAGAGATCAAGTAGGCAGGGGACTCCAATAGTAGGGAGTTACAATAATCAAGGCGGCTAAGTATAGTGCTTCTCACTACAGTGGCTCTAACCTGTGTTGGTAGAAGAGGCAGCAGCTTACGTAGTCCTCTTAGTAGAGCGAAGCAGCTGCCTACCTGCTTGTTGACATTGGTCTCGAGACTCAGATTTTCATTAAAGCTCACTCCGAGATTCCTTACTGACTTTACCGGGGTTAACGACTCCCTAGGCTCCAGAGGCCAGAAGTCTGAAGGTAGGCTTCTGGTAATTCTGCCTACTTTGCAATGCATTATTTCAGTTTTATCACTGTTAAATTGCAAGGAGTTCTGTTTGAGCCATGATGCCATTTCCCGCAGACAGGTGTGAAAAGTTTCGAGTGAGTGTGCCTGAGTGCCGTCGAGGGAGATCATCAGCTGCGTGTCATCCGCATAGTTGATCACGCTGATGCCGTGAGTCTTGATGATGCCCATCAGGGGTTGCATGTAAATATTAAAAAGTATTGGGCTAATTGCGGACCCCTGTGGGACTCCGAACGGAACAGGAGCAAACTCAGACTGGTACGGAGGAATTGCTACTGCCTGCTGTCTTTCTGACAGATAGGAGTGAAACCAGCCAAGCGCAGCTCCCCCGACTCCGATGTTCTGCAGTCTAGTCAGTAGGATATCATGGTTCACCGTATCGAAAGCGGCGGACAGGTCGAGCAGGATAAGAATTGCTGATTCTCCCCTGTCCGCCCTCCTTCGTAGATCGTCCAGTACCGTCAGCAAAGCTGACTCGGTCCCATGTGCTGGTCTGAAGCCGAATTGCTCTTCCTCCAAGATGTTATGAGTTTCCAGGAAGAGGGCCAGGCCTTTACTGACCAGCCGTTCCATAATCTTAATTGGATACGGCAGGAGTGATATGGGTCGGTAGTTTTTATGGCAGCTTGGGTCAAGGTTAGATTTTTTCAGCAGAGGAGTAACGACTGCTAATTTCCAGTCCTTTGGTACAGTGCCTGTTTCGAAGGACTGTATACACAGATGTCGAAGTACAGGGAAAAACTCATTCCCAAATTCCTTGATTATTTTGTGCGGGAGGGGGTCCAGCGGGGATCCTGAAGTTGTACTGAGGGCTGTCTTCGCGAATTCTGATTCTGTCGGGATTTCGAGATTCTCCAAGGTGGCCCTTGGAGTGAAGGATCTTGTATTTCCTTTATTTTTCTCTCTGCTACCCTGTGCTCGAGGGAAGGAGGTATCCTTCATATTCTCGATTATTTTAGCGACTTTTTCCTGAAAGAAGGAAGCTAAACCATCGCATAACTCTTGTGATGGTCTAATTTGGCTGTTGACACATTCAGGATGAGACAGCTCTTTAACTAGTCTGAAGGTGTCACGGGATTTATTGAAGCTGTTAAGTAATAAATCTGCGAAATGATGAGCTTTGGCGATATTAATTTCCTTCTTATAATGCCCAATTGTCTGCCTCCAGGCCAACTTCTCCTGTTCTAGGTAGTTTATTCTCCAGCGTCTCTCCGCCTTTTTGCAGATGATTTTCAATTCTTTCAGTTTATCCGTGTACCAGGGCGCAGAGGGTTTCCCTCTTTTTCTAATAACTTTCAATGGTGCAACATCGTTAAGTTGCCTAGTTACCTCTTGGCATAGTAAATGGTAGTTGGTAGAGATATCATTCTCAGGATCGATCGAATTCCCAACTAGACTAAAATCGGACTTCCCTTCCTCTTTCCTTTTTAGCAGACCCTTCCAGTCGCGGCTAATGTAGGTCCTAGTCTGTGTGTTTGTTGATTCTGTGTTAATCAGAATGTAGATGTTAAAAATTATAAGATGGTGGTCGGACCAGTCTACTGTTAGAGTTGATCCCACAGTGACGAGATCCTCATCAGCGAATATTAGGTCCAGTATGTTCCCTTGCCTATGTGTGGGGGTGGTTATCCATTGTTTCAGGCCCAGATTATTGCAAGATTGTGTAATACTGTGTAAGGCCGTGTGTGATAGGTCATTATCCCCTAAATTAAAATCTCCCAATATCAATAACCTGCTGTGTGATATTGCCATGTTATTGATAATAGTGATCAGTTCCTGTTGTTGCATTGTGTTAAAGTGGCCCGGCGCCCTAGAACAGATTAGGCCAGTAATACAGTAGCCTGAGTCATATCTGATCGATATCCCGAGGATTTCAACGCATGAAACAGCGTCAATACACAAAGTTGCAATATTTAAATCTTCCCTGAAGATGATTCCTATTCCTCCCCCTCGTCCCGAGGGCCTGGGTTTATGAGCGATCTTGTATCCTGTCGGACATGCCGGCCCTAATTCTGAGTCTGCTCCCATCGTAGTCCATGTTTCGGTTACAAATAGGATGTCTAGGTTGTTGGACTCAATTAGCAGTTGTATTTCCGTTGCATGTTTCGGAAGGGATCTAACATTTAGTAGTCCACTGTTTAGTTTTCCCTTAGTGGAGTGCTTGTTTTCCATATGCTTCATGGAGGAAGGTCTAACACTTGGGGTCTGATCTATCATAGATAATGATTTCAATGGAAGGGGTTTAATCTGTGGCAGATGGCCAGAGCAGTTGGGACAGGGTTTCTTATCTTCGGACTCCAGGTTAGGGACTAGGCGTGGGCAGTGGGCTCTGCCAGACAGTGGGTTCAGCAACATCAGTGCTTCCCTGCTATATCTATAAGCTCTGGGATTCAGAGTCGTTCGGACAGGGGGGATAGCCCTGAGCCCGGTCTCGGCGCAGACGAGCGCAGACGAGCTTGCCTTAAGCGCGCCTTCGGCGCGCAGGCGGCGCGCCCGCTGCGCTCGTCCGCTGCGCTTCCGGTAACTACACATCCTTAAAGGAAGTGGAGAGGAGGGGTAGGGGGCGCGGCTGCTGGCAGTAGGCGTGCCTATCAGTCCGGCCAATGACGTGCGGTCCTAGGGAAACACCGGCCCGTGTCAGCGTTCTATGCGCTGGGCGGGGATGGTGTCTATCTCCTTTTTTTAAAAGCAGCAAGCGCTGACAGTAACAACGTTAAAATCACCAATTCACACAACAAAGTCCCTGCTCCCGGCTGTGCCTCAGGAGTGAATAGCTAGAGACGCTGCGCTCTGTTCCAAGCGCGCTTTTAAGCAGGATGGGGGGCGCGGCTGCTGGCAGTAGGCGTGCCTATCAGTCCGGCCAATGACGTTAAGATAATATTTCTAGCAGAAATGTGATTTGGGTAATGACGCTATAAGAATTCGATGTCCAGGTTGTTCACATGTGGATTGATTGTCTAGAATGGTCAATTTAACTGATGTGGAAGATGATGAGGCAGTAGATGTTAAAAAGGTGTGTGTTGTGAGTGAAGGGGCTGTGGAAAGGGAAGAGTGGAGGAAAGAAGTTGGTGAAGATAGGGTGTTGCCAAATGTGATGATAAAGTTTTTCCAGGAGAAGGTTTGCCAGGATCTGTATTACCAGTTAATGGTGTGGATTTTATGTCAAGAGAAATTAGCAATTGCTGGGAAGATTGGAAAAAGGAGCTTATGAATTGGTTGAACGAGTATAAAATGTCTCCTCATAGAACCACTGGTAGATCTCCTTTTGAATTGTTCAGAGGGATGAGGGCTAATTCCATGTTGTCACCACCTTAGCTAAAGGAATGTAAGGGGATGGAGGTGCATGTTAACGAGTGGAAGAGTAGAGTGAAGAGAACATTGGAAAAATTGAAAAATAATACAGGCAAAAGCAAATAAGTCAAGGTTCTGTAAGTTAAAATGATGATATTGTGACGGTCAGAGCTCCTGTTACTCTTGGGTTATATTCCAAGTACAAGAAGCCCCTTGAAAGTCATCAAAGTATTTCAAAATGCTGTGAGAACAGAAGATGGTCGTTATGTGGAACTTGAATAGAGTTGCCAAGTTTACACAAGGTCTTGATCAAAAAAATGGGGTAAGAAATCATGGAGGTAACAGAGCAGAACCAACACAGAGGATGGAATACAAACCAGAGGAGTCCTGAAAGATTCAAAGATTTTTTTAATGTAGAAATTCATCGTTTAGTGTATAGTATTATGTTATCTTTAGGTTGTAATTTATTTTATGTTTCCTATAGAAAGGGAGATGTGTGGTATCTTGAGGTAGAACAGTGGAATGTGAAATGTGTAGATTCAACTAGTTATTAATGCATGATTAGTGGAATGTTACAGAGACAGTTGGTATTGGGATACTGTCGGAGGTGAAGCCATGGACTGAGCTTTTTTATGGAGCATACGTATACCACTAAGATAAGTGCCTCTATTTTTCTATACTAGTAATTGCCATGAATTATCAACAAGAGTACACACTAGAGTCAGTGATAAATGAAACTGTGTAAGAACAGTAACTGTATTACACAAATGCCAGTTGTTGGCTGCCACTGTTTGCTACCACATAGTATTAGGAAGTTGAGTCTGACAGTAATGTAAAATTATGCCTAGAACATTTACATCTAGATTGCAATTTTATACAGGATTCAGGGGCTGGCATTCATGAGCTTATTTTGGGAACAATTGGAGAAAATGAGCTCATTTTACATGTCACCATGTTTTTTTTCCATTTGCAGTAACCAAAAACAACACCAAAAGCTGGAATTTCAACAAAGAATCAGTGCTAAAGGTAGGATTATATTGAGTCAAAGTGGCATAATATGGCATGACACATACTGCAGAACGTCACCTCTTCAATGAGAAAATGGGAGTTAATATGAGCATTTCAATGTCACATCCAGGGTTGGTATCAAATCTGGTACTAAATTCAAGTGGAAATAATCAAGATAATAGCATATTTGTTTACAAAACTCAGGCACATGAATATACGTTCAAATGTTGATCACATGACTCATGAAGTCGGCCTGATGAGTCATTGTCGATGTTGTAGCAATAAATATTCTGTTCTTCTTGCATTAACACTGCAGTGGCTAATAATTAATTCCAAGTTGTTGTTTTCTATGTTTTAGATCACACTTTTCAACCTGATGGAATACCCAAACCAAACCTCGGCTGTGGAGTTCTTCATTATGGGGTTCTCCAGCTACCCACAACTACAGACCATTTTCTTTGCTGCTTTCCTTTTGATCTACCTGCTCGCCATTTCAGGAAACCTACTTATTACAATTGTCATACATTCCGACACTCATCTTCACACTCCCATGTACTTCTTTTTGGTCAATCTGGCTCTCTTGGACATCTGTTTGACCTCAATCGTTATTCCCAACATTCTGGTAATCATGCTCTCTGAGACAAAGTCCATGTCATATTGGAGCTGCATGGCACAAATGTTCCTGCTCTCCGCTGCTTTGGGCACTGAACTCTTGCTTGTCACAGTCATGTCTTTTGATAGGTACGTAGCCATCTGCAAACCTCTACATTATCCAATCATCATGAGTAAAACAGTATATATTTCACTGGCAGCTGCAGTATGGATTCTTGGCATTTTAAACTCCATGCTTCATGTTGGCTTGATCTTGAAGCTGTCATTCCTTGAAAGAAATGTCATTGACCACATTTTCTGTGAAATACCAGCTGTGACCAAGGTTGCCATTTCTGATACTTATGTAATTGATCATGTGACAATGGTTGCAGATATCTTCCTTTGCATGGTATGCTTTGTTTTGATAATCATAACATACACCTACATCCTCTCATCAATCTTAAAAATGCGCTCTGCCGAAAAAATGATGAAGGCCTTTTCCACCTGTGCTTCTCACCTATTGGTGGTCTGTTTGCTCTATGGCACCACTAGCTACACCTACCTACTTCCTGCTATGGGCTTTGGAGGTAACAAGGATAAAGTAGTGTCAGCCCTGTATGCTGCTGGATGTCCAGTTTTTAACCCAATGATATACAGCTTGAGAAACCAGGATGTTAAGCAGGCCTTTCTCAAGATCTGTTCCAGGTATTTTACCTCATTTAAAAATTAGCAAGAGTTATGGGCAGCTATATTTATTAGAAGGCCTGGAGTTCACATTATTATGAATAGTATACTAATATTGTCAAGCATTGGAAGTTTTAAGGCATTCAAAATATGTTGGAAGCCATGATAATGAGAGCCCAATAACATTTAGGAACTACTCATCTGTGTGGGTAATAGTGTTATGGAGTAAAAATCTATATAAACTATTTTTAAGACTATGGGCCTGATTTAAATGTTGGCAGAGGGGAACTCCATTGTATCAGCGAACATTATAGTGCACGCCCCTGAGTTAGACTTGGGCAGACCAGATGTTTGGCGACAGCAGAGACTACTCCGTCACCACCATGGTCAAACCTCTCCAGTGACCACCACAGAGTAAGGGCTGTCGGAGGTTTGGCTGTATGTCTGCCCACCAAATTATTTGGGTGGACATACCGCTGATTTGTAATGCCCGCCACTGCCAAGAAGAGCTTGGAGGTAAGGGCCATTGAAAAGAGATCGATGCTCCTCTCGCCATCGGAGGAAACTCCCATGGCAAGGGGGGATCATTGTTTTTTTATTATCGAAAAGAAACTCCCACTTTGGGAGTTTCATTTTGAAAATAAAAAAATACATTGTAAGTTTTCCAGATGCATCCTTTGTGACAGGACGTGTGTCACAGTGTGTCTCGTGTGTAGGGGTAGTCACTTGAAGATGTTACATTGCATACACAGAGTGAGGAAACAGGCAGAGGAGATGGCGTTGACCTGTGATTTTATGGTGAGCTTGTTGTCCACGATGATTCAGAGATTTCTGGTGTGGTTGGAGGGAGTGGGTGCAGGTCCTAAGTCTGATGGCTACCAACAGTCATTCTATGTTTTGCTGCTGTTGCCAAAAGATCAGTACTTTTATCTTGTTTGTGTTCATCTGCAGACAGTTGTTCTTCATCCAGTCAGCGACGTTTGTCATTCATCTGTGGAAGTTGGTTCTGGTGGGGGTGGGGTTGTCGGTGAGGGAAAAAATGAGTTCGGTGTCATCTGCATAGGAAATTATGTTGAGATCGTGGGATCTGATGTTGGTCATCTGGGTCATATATGCGTTGAACAATGTGGGGCTGAGGGGTGAACCCAGGGAGCACCACAGGTGTTCTACTTGGGTTCAGCATTGAAAGTTGGATAATCTCAGTGAGGAAGAAGATGATCCATCAGAGCACGTTCCCTTGGATTCCAATGTGGTGGAGTCTTTCAATCAGTGTGTGGTGGGACACAGTGTTGAAGTCTGCTGAGGGAAAATCAAGGCTGCTATTTCCCTCAGCTGAGGAGGGTTCGGATGTAGATAGTAGCTGCCATCAGGGTGGTTTTGGTGCTGTGATTGCTGTGGAAGCTGGATTGAGAGGGGTTGAGTAGCTGGTTCTTCTCCAGGTCTGTCATGAGCTGATTGTTGATGATCTTTTACAGTACCTTCACTGGGAATGCGAGCAGAGAGATTGGCCAGTATTTGAGTTTGCTGGGGTGGCTGGAGCGTTTTTTTATTTTTTTTATTTTTTTTAAATCTGTTTATTGAAGTGAAAACTAACAGTGTCATGCATTACAGAATCATGTATCGTACATTTCACAGGCTATCATTCTTGAGAGGCATCAGTACATTACTTCTGGCATTTCACGCAAAGTTCCAGTCCAGCAGTGTAATTTCACACCATACAATGTTCTTCGGGTGATGGGATAGATGGGAGCTCACACAGTCCCCCCCGATACACATTCCATTTAGACCAAATTGCAATCCATTTTTTGGGGCAGTCCCGAGCCACATAGACTGTTTTCTCCCTCACCATACACCAGTCCATGTCCTCTTTCCACTTCTTTAGTTTCGGTGGCACGGCTGCTCCCCATGACTGCGCTATATTACGCTTAGCAACCATCTGCCCCAATGTGACCCATAATCTCCCCTTCACATTGAGGTCTGTGGGCTCCCAAACGTTTAAAAGGCATCTCTTGGCCTCGGGAAGAAGAGGAACTCCCCAGATCGTGCTCATACATTTCAAAATTTGTCGCCAATAACCTTGTATTAACGGGCATTCCCAAAGAATATGTAGGAATCCGCCTTCCATCCCACACCGTCTCCTACACTGCCCATCCACGCTTTTACCCATAAGCAGCAATTGCTTCTCCGTGAGGTAAACCCTGTGTAGGATCTTGAGCTGAACCAGCTTGAGTTTAGCAGAGATGGCCACTTCTTTGGGCGACGAGAGTGCCTCCTGCCATTCCTCATCATCCAACTCAAGACCATCTCTCACCCATTTCTCTCGTAGTGCAGTGAGGGGATCAGGGGTGTGGTGTATAAGCTTTTTATACGTGAGGGATATGCATTTTTCCGGTATGTGCCCGTCGAGCAGTCGGTCCTCGAGTGGGGATGCCTCAGGCAGTGCCGTACCAACCGGGATGTTGGCCTGCAGGGAGTGCTTAATCTGTATATATCGAAAGCGCTCCGATTCGGCCAGTTCATACGTCTGTTTTAGTGTAGGGAACGGCACCACTCCATCCCTCCCCCAGAGGTCCTTTATATGCGAGGTACCTATGAGGTCCCAATTGTCAAACCCCTTTGTTCGCCCCAAAGTTCCCAGCTGCTCAGCATCCCAAAGGGGGGTGGCCATGGTGAGCCTGTTGGTCCATCCTAGCGCTCTATTGACTACATGCCATATCTGTACTGCGTGCTTCGTGGGTCCTGTGAGTGTGACTCTATTTGGTTTGGAATAAAGTGCTCTCGTGAACCCACCACCGGGCAACAACCATCTATCCATGCCGTATGCTGGGTCATCTCCATTTCCGTAGTGACATTGGTTGAATGCCGCCAGATGCGCTGCCCAGTAGTGCTTCCTAATGTCAGGCAGGGCGATACCCCCGTCGTACCATCCGAGCGTAAGCTTACTGTGTGCTATCCGTGGCCTACCATCCCACAATAGAGCTCTCTGCAGGGATTCGACCTCCCGAAAGAAGGTATGAGGTACCATATCCGGGTAGTTCTGGAGGGCATACAAGAATCTAGGCAAAGCCATCATTTTAAACAGTGCCGCTCTCCCGAGTCTCTGCAGGGGAGGAACCAAATTCCTCTCGTATCTAACCCTGGCATCGGTGGTTATATATATGCCCAGATATCTAAATCCATCCATCGCAACCTGTATCGTGCAGTCTCTAGGAAGGGAGGGAGCAGCCCCGTGGAGCGCATAGGGCGTAGATTTGCCCCAGTTGATCCGGAAGCCCGATTTCCGTCCAAAACTAGCAAAGATATCTAACACTACTCTCAACGAACGTTCGGGGGAGGAGAGATACAGAAGGATATCATCCGCGAACAGCGAAATTCTGTCCTCCCAACCTTCGGCCCAACGAAGTCCACGGATAGAAAGATCGTTCCGTATGCATGCTGCGAGCGGTTCCAGAGAGAGAGCAAACAGTAGCGGCGAAAGGGGACACCCCTGTCTGGTGCCTCTGCCCAGGGCGAACACGTCCGACCTCTTATTGTTGACCGTCACTTGTGCTAGCGGGTCTGCATATAGAAGACGGATCCACCCTATAAAGTTGGGCCCAAAGCCCATCTTTTGAAGCACCGCAAAGAGGTACGCCCATTCGAGGGTGTCGAACGCCATAGTGGCGTCCAACGAGACCACTATTGCATCCTCCTGGATTCCGGGGCAGTGCCCCAGCACTCCATGAAGGCGCCGGAGATTGAGGGCTGTGTTTCGATGGGGTATGAATCCCGATTGGTCCGAGTGCACCAGCTGAGCTATGACGCGGCGGAGTCTGTTTGCTAATAGTTTAGCTAGTATTTTGGGCTCGGCATTCAGCAGGGATATAGGCCTATACGATGTACATTCGTCTCTCGGTTTCCCAGGTTTGGGAATGGTGACCAATGTTGCTATGCGCTGGTCTCTGGGCAGCTTACCTAGCTTTTTACTATGATAGAACATGGCTTTCAAATGGGGCACTATTTTATCTGGCTTGATCTTGACTGGAGGGTTTTTTGAGTAGTAGTCTGACTTCTTCATGTTTGCAGGCGATGGGGAATATTGAGGTGGTGATAGAGGTGTTGAGCATGAGTTGTGAGTTCCTGGCCGATCCTTTGGTTTACGAGGTTGAAGATGTGGTGTGGGGATAGGTCTCTGGGAGCTCCCGAGTGGATGGATTTGATGGTAGAAGTTGTGTCCTGGGTGGAGGGGATATTCCAGGTAGACAGTGCATGGTTCATATTGGTTACGGTGGTGGTGTATCTGTCAAGGAAGTTGGTAGGTGTGGCTTAGGGTTCGACGTTTCTGTATATCGTTGCCTTCTTGTTGGGGAAGAAGTGGGCGACTTTGATGCACAGCTCCTGTGAGAGTATGATGTTGTTTTCGCTAGCAGCGGGTTTGAAGAATTCCTTAATGATGTTGAAAAGTTCCTTGGTGTTGTTGGTGCTGGTTTTGATGTATGCAGCAAGGGCTGTCTTCTTGGCTGCCTTCAGCAGGTGGTGGAAGAGGTTGAGGGAGGTTTTGAAGGCTGCCCTGTTGGAGGTGAAAAGGTGAGCTGCAATCCCTGCATAGTGAAGGTTGCCGTAGTCAATTCAGCAAGAGATGACGGCCTGGGTAATGGTACGTCTGGAACTTTAGAGTACCTGTTTGAATATCTTATACAGCATGTGCAGGATGAAGAACCAGGAGGAGGAGATGGAGTTGACCTGAGTTGTCATGGTTAGGGTCTTGTCAAGAATGATTCAGAATCTTAGCGTGGACAGTGGGGGTAGGAGTAGGTCTGAGTTCTGAGGGCCACCAGGATGCGCCTCCTGAGGAGAAGATCAGAACCTCTGTTTTCTCCATGTGGAGCTTCAGGCAGTTGTCCTTCATTCAGTTGGTGAAGTCTGTCATGTAGTTGTGAAAGTTGGTCTTGGTGTCGGTGGTTTTCCTTTGGAGAGGGAGAGGATGAGTTTTGTGTAGTTGCTGTAGGATAAGATGTTGAGTCCATGGGTTTTGACGATGCTGGCCAGAGGTGTCATATAAGTGTTGAAGAGGGTGGGGCTAAGTGAGGATCCTTGGGATACTACACAGATTTCTCTGGGTTCAGAATGGAAGGGGGAAGTCAGACTTTTTGCGTTCTTCCAGTGAGTAATGAGGTGATCCATCTAAGAGCAGCTGCTTGGATGCCGACATTGTGCAGCCTTGTGATGAGTTCATGGTGGGAGACAATATCGAAGGCTGCCAAGAGGTCTAGGAGAATCAGAGCTGCAGTCACTCCTCAGTCAAATAGGGCTCAAATTTCATCGGTAGCCACTAAGAGGGCTGCCTCAGTGCTGCAGTTGCTCCAGAATCCGAATTGAGAGGAGTCAAGTAGTAGGTTCCATTCCAGATGTGAGGAGAGTTGTTGGTCGATTCCTTTTCCTAATTTTTTGGCCAGGAACTGGAACAGAGAGATCGGTTGGTATTTGGAGTTTGTTGTGGTCTGGTGATGGTTTCTTTTGTAGGGCGTTGCCTGCATGTGTTCAGTCCTCTGGGAAGATTGCTGTGGCTATTGAGGCGTTGAATAGCGTGGTGAGTACATGGCTGATTCTGGCTTCGCCTAGTTTGAAGATGTGGTGAGGGCAAAGGGTCAGTTTGGGACCCTGAGTGGACTGAGTTCATGATGGTGGGAGTGTCCTGTGGGGTGAGCTGGCTCCATTCAGTTATTCAGATGTCTGTGGTGGTAGTGGGGTCATTGTGTTGCTTGAAAAAATTGGTGACCTTGGCTTGGGGTTTGAAGTTTCTGTAGAAGTTGGTGATTTTGTTGAGGAAGACGTGTGCAAGGTTTTTGCCAAGTTCCTGTGATGGCGTCATGTTGTTTGTTGAAGCTGAGGAGTTGGAGAATTCTTTAAGGATGTTGAAGAGTTCTTTGCTGTTACTGGAGCTTGATTTGATGTGTGAGGCTAAGGCTTTTTCTTCTATTTGGTCAACTGTCTGTGGTAGAGGTAGAGGGCTGTCATGAAGGCGGTCTTGTCAGCCATGTCCTTGCTGGTGCGCTATCTCCTTTTCAGTTGTCGTTTAGTGGTTCTAAGGTCATCAGTTTACTAGCTAGCCTGCTTGGTGGACCTTCGGTGACTGTTGTTGATGATGGGAGTGAAGCTGTTGGCAAAGTTGGTGATCCAATTGTTGAAGTTTCTGATGTTCTGGTCTAGGTTGTTGGAGGAGATGAGTGGGTCGTGTTGAGGGCATTGAGCCATTTGTCCTTAGATTCTTTGCTGTAACTGTGGTGGGGGCATTGGGCACACTGGGTGTAGGGGTCCATGAGCTGGTGTTGTTGAAGTGAGTGATGGTCGATCCAGGTGAGTACAGTGGTGTGGCTGTACCTGATGCAGTTGTTTTAGAATTAAATCATTTTTTATTGGAAGAACACATGACAAGAAAATACAGTGCGTCATTGCCTACAATCTGCTGGGCCGGCGATTTCACAAGCCAAGGATAGAATGCAGAGCTTATGATCCATGAATCAACTAAATAGATAAATAACACAGCATGTCCCGTACAGCCCATCTTGGGCCGGCCGCGTTCATCATCATCTAGGAGTAAGAAATAAACATATTAATATATGAGTAGAAAAAGAGCAAATTCTAGAACACCACTTGTGTTCATATGACAGTGCTACAAGGGCACACCGTAGCTCGTTTGAAACGAGTAAGTCTGTGTTTAATAAATCAAAACAAGGAAAAAGGAAAAGAAGAAACCAGATTGCAAAACATATAAAACCAAGGCCCACCCCTCCTTCCTCTCGGTGAGCCACCCGCAGACTTAGGACTACACATGTGAAGGGTGCCGGTCCCCTGGAGAAAAAGCAATTACATTAGGGGTCGCACACCCTAGCCTCCTTCCTGGCTCGCAGGGATCAGCTTCAGAAGCCGTAGATAGGCAGGGCATGTTAGTTCCCGGAACAATAATGATAAGATTGTGATGAAGGGAGCCCAGACATTAGGGTATTCAGATTGGTCCTCAAGCGAAGCCATGGACAATCGCTCCATACCCAGGAGGGACCACAATTGGAGCAAACATTGAGAATGGTCTGGGATCCTTTCGGTCTTCCAGCCCGCTAATATAACCTGATGCGTGGCATTTAAGGCCAAGGCGATCTGCTTGCATTTGATTGAGCGCAATGGGAAGGTCAAAGCGTAGGGGAGTCCTAGGATAGTGTAGCCGGGGAATCTCGGGATAGTAGTACCAAAGGTCCTGTCAATCTCATCAAGGATTTTGTCCCAGTATCTTGTAAGTTTTGGGCAATTCCACAACAAGTGAAGGAGAGTTCCCGGACTCCCACAATCATTCCAACAGAGTCCGTCGCTCTGAGAGCTCCACTTAGTTAATTTAGCCGGGGTCTAGTGCAAGTAGGATACAATTTTAAATTTGGTCTCTGTGTGCCCCATAGAGTGTGCAAAATGATGTGATCTATAAAATATATCCTTCCACTCTATGTCTGACAGAGTGCGGCCTATTTCTGCCTCCCTCCACTTATGTCCCGCAGAACGAGCCCCTTTCACTCCTAATATGAGGAAGGTATATAACTCGGAGATGAGCTTGCGGTCGTCCTTCTTCAGAAAAAGCCACATCTCAAATGTTAACATTGGTCTGCCGACCAGGGGACGCACAAGGGATCTGGATGTCCAGTGCAGCATTTGCGTATGAAGAAAAAGGTCACAGCCCGCAAGGTCGTAATCCTCTCGGAGCTCCTTAAAGGGAAAATGGCCCCTCACGTTGAACAGCTGTCCCAGAAGCTTGCATCCAGCGTGCGCTTGCGCCATTGTCCCTCCCAGGTGGGAAATCTGGGTTTGAGAAAATTGGAGACATCGGAGAGGGGAAAGTGGTGAGGTTTGAACGTTTAACCACCTTGTCCCAGGCTAGGCATGGTGGGGCGGGTGACTGGCAAGGAGTAGAGTCCCCAGGAGCGTGCCGATCTAGGCAGCCAGACCTCCCTCCAGGTATGCGGACCAGCCACTGTGTGATCCATAAATACCCAGTGCTTTTCCGTCATGTGACGATTCCATTCCACGAGGTAACGCAGCAGCGAGGCCTGGTAATAGCGGGTGAGATTGGGCAAGGCCAAACCGCCTTCTCTCTTAGATCGGGCCCTAAATGATGAGTTCAATCTCCATTTGGATCTGTGAGAGCGCATTCAGCGGGGGAAGTAGAGGAAGGGTCTGGAAAAACTACTGGGCCCGACATTCATTTTTATTGCAGCCAATCTGCTGAATCATGACAGGGGCAGACGTCACCATTGGGCAAGATCTTTCCGGACGCATAAGAGTAGAGTAGAGTATTTCGCTTCTGCAGTCTTATCCAGGCTATTATGCAGGACCAACCCCAGCTATGTAATGCCCCCTGTCACCCAGTGAAAGTCAAATTGGGCCTGTAAGGCATCCATGGGGGTGAGCTTCGCAGTGAGATTCAGCACCTGTGATTTCTGCAAATTTATTTTAAACCCAGAGACCTGTAAAGGCTTATTAGATGACGATCAGCCCAGAATGGGACACCCTGCGCCTCCGGATTGTCCCAAAGCCGCTGGGCAAAGGGCTCCATATATAAGGGAAAAAGCAGTGGGGAGAGAGGACTGCCTTGTCTGGTGCCTCCCTCCAACGCAAAGTCTCCCCAGAGTACACCATTGACCCTGACCTGATATGCGCAGTAGGAGCATTATAAATGCTTGCTACCCATCTACAAAACTTAGGTCCTATGCCGAAGTGCTCTCACTTGGCAAACAAGTATGGCCAATGCACCCAGTCAAAGAATTTCTCGGCATCAACTGCCAGCAGAAGAGCCTCCTCCTTCGACCTGTGCACCTTATCAATTAGGTGGCAAATCCTTTTGGTATTGTCCCACACTGCCTACTCGGGATAAAACCCGACTGATCCAGGTTGAGCAATCCTGGCATGAGAGGGTTTAGTCTGTGGGCCAGGATGCTCGAGAATAACCTCACGTCTATATTTAGCAGGGAAATCGGTCGGTATGAGCTGCAGAATACCGGATCTTTCCCTGGTTTGGGGATGACAGAGATCGTCGCCTGGAGCGTAGAAGTCGTGTGGGTGCCTATGTCCATAAATGAGTTGAAAAGTCGGGTGAGCAATGGTGCCAACTCCACGCAGTAAGTCTTATAGAAGAGAGCACTAAACCCATCCGGACCAGGTGCTTTCATAAGCTTCATCCGGGCAATGGATGAGATCACCTATTCAATTGGAATGGGGGCCTCCAGCCCATCTGCCTCGGGAGCTAGAAGAGGGGTGAATGCCACGCCACGCAAGTACTCAAGAGGGTCTACAAGGCCTGGGGACTCGATGGAATAGAGTTCCATGTAGAATGCCCAAAAGGCCGCAGCAATACCAAAGTCATCTGTTACCTCCGTCCCCTGGGCCTCCCGAACCGCCTTCGCTGCTTGGGCCTGCTTCTGACTGGAGAGGCAATGCGCCAGCAAGCGACAGCCCCTGTTAGAGCCTAGGTAATACTTATGTTTCAGCTGTAGCACAGCGTATTCGGCTCTGTCAAGGTCCAGTTGTTTCAGTTGGAGACGTTCCTTCTCCAACTGGTGACAAATTAGAGGAGCACATGTGCGCTTATGGACGGCCTCGAGTTCCTTCACCCGACCTTCCAGGTCTTACTCTTAACGCTTATCTCGCCTGATTTTATTATCATAGGTCGCCTTAGTGATGAGAGCCTCTCTCGTAACTAACTGAAGCGCCGCCCAGATGGAAGCCAAAGGCATGGTGCATCATCGCTGAGCGCTAGGTAGTCAATCAGTGTATGTCGGAGATTCTCCACTACTTGCGGGGACCGCAGGAGTGAGTCTCGTAAGCGCCAATGTAATGGGAACAATTGCGCGGGCGGGAGGTGCAGTGTTAGGGTGATATGAGCATGGTCCGATAGGGAGCAGGCCTCTATGGTACAGGCCCATGCTGCCTGAGTGACAAGGAAGTGGTCCAGGCTGGCGTACATCTTATGGGTACATCTTATGGGCAGCAGAGTAATCCCTCTCGTCAGGGTGCAAGCAGCGCCATGCATCTCTAACTCCGCAATCGTCAAGCCACACACTCTCATTCCCTGATATGGCTCCTGCGCCGCCCGATCTCTTTTAGTGGGGCTGTTAAGGCCTTTGACATTAAAACTAACTACCTGGACTGCCATCAGTGGGAGAAAAGCCACCAGACTCCATTGCTAAGGTTCAGTGACCAGCAGTGGGGGGCAGAGCCCATCTGGGACTGAGAATGTATGTGCAGGCGGGCAAGCCCTTTCATAGGGACCTTGTATAAAAAGCTCACCGGAGGGAGGACCCACCCCACCCTAAAACAAAAACACATACCCCATAACAATGAAACAACACAAAGTCCAACTTGAAAGCTGGGCAGTACCCAAAGGAGACTGCCAAAGGAATGAGGGACATCTCCAGAAGGAAACAAAACATCCCATCCGCCCCCACCAAACCCACAAAAGACCGTATAGCCCCAAAGGAACATTACCCTCAATCATTAACATCCAACGATCCTCCTTCCGCACCTGTCAGAGTCCAGAGAACAGCAGACCGTTCCTTGATAATGGTGGTCATGTCAGGGTGGAGGCGTTCCAGATTTCAGCCGGCCCGTGGCCCGCGCCCCTGAGGTCTCTGTGTGTCCTGCTCCACGGCATCTGGATGAGAAGGTAGGTCATCGACGGATAGCTTCAACACCTTGCAGGCTTCGGACAGGGAAGGGATCTGGTACAGCTTCCCGTCGAGATGGAAGATGAGGTGAAAGGGGTGACCCCAGGCATAAGAGACATTCTGCGAGCGAAGATGGTCAGTAATGGGACGGAAGTCTCTTCTCTTCTGGAGAGTACTAGCTGCGGGGTATGGTCCCTGAAGTGTAGAGGTTGTCTAGCGTGGGCCGCCTTGAGAATCTCCTCCTTCACAGTGTAATTGTGGATGCATATCAGAATGTCTGCAGGAGGGCGGTTCGGTTGACGAGGGGGACCAACTCGGTGGCAGCGGTCTATCTTGACTAAGGACTCCGCTGGGGTGCCCAAGACCGTGCAGAAGAGGTCCTGCACTTCGCCCACAAGGTCTTTCCCTTATGCCCCTGTTGGGACTGCCCAAATGCGAACATTGCTCCTCCACGCCCTATTCTCTAGGTCCTTGTAGTGTGCTTGGAGATCCAGCTGTTGATCCCCCAGCCGCAGGACTTCTTGTTGGAATGCTGCGATCTCCTCATCTCTTGCAGTCGCTTAATCCTCCGGGGCGGCAATGCGCTCCCTCACCGCATCCACATGTCTCCTGACCTCATGTAGATCTGCCTGCAGGTTGGTCTTGATAGCCAAAATATCCTCCCTTTGTGAGGCAAACAGGGACTCCAGAAACTCCCTAGTGACTGTGTTGTCCGGGCCTTTCCCTGTGGGTGTCGCGCAAGAGCCTGAGGCGTCCCCCGTCAACTTCAGCAGGAGGTCGCGTATGGATCTGTCCTTTTTACTTTTGACTGCAGCCATTGTGGGGAAAGAAAGAAAGCAAGTCCAAGCAGGAGACACACAGGGCCTCTAGAAAAGTGAGACACTAGCGCTAGGTGGTTATTATTGAGATGGGTGAACGCACCAGTCCCCAGGTGGAAAGCTTCCGTGCCTTAGCGCTGCGCAGGCCATGCCGCACCCATGCCTCAGAGAGGCTCCGTTCTGCGGTTCTGACCTCACGTGACGGTGGTAACCAGTAGACTCCGCACAGTACCCAGAGACGGCCTGCAGATGGTGGGTAGGGAGGTCCAAGGGGCACCGGTATTATAGCGCAGTCTGGCAAACCACTGCCCGTCCACACTGCGGATAAATCGATCCACTAGGGCGGCCCCTGCACCCAGAAACATTCAACGTAAAGCAAAGACAGTCCGAATGTCAACAGTAAGCCCCGATATAGCATTATCCAATCTATACAAACCAACCACTTCCGAGAATCCACTCACAACTTCAGATCCATTAATAGAGAAAACCTCACTAATATCAACTTAGTGAAAACTGCTCTCTCCCATTCATCTAGCAAGATGACGTTAGCACTCATCAATTACAGATCCACTTGCAAACATGCTCCTGACATCTACGACCTCATCCTCGAGAATGATCTAGACATTATCGTCCTCACAGAAACTTGGCTAAATAGCTCCTCCTCTCCCATCCTAGACCTACTGGTACCTCCTAGTCAAGATATAATCCGCTTAGACAGAAACGTGAACCCTGGCGGCAAGCTAGCCTGCATTTATCGTAACACAATCACAGTCAATCAACCAGACTCCATCTTTCTATCCTCCTGTGAATATCTCTGTAGCAACATCTCTGATGACAAGCGCATCGCCAGCAAACTTCACATAATTTACCACCACCCTGGTGACAATCTGACGTTCATCGATGAGCTAATTGAAGTCATTACGTCCAACGACAACTCACAAGTACCACAGATTTTCCTGGGCAACTTCAATCTCCATTGGAATAACTCAAACTACCATGTTGTAAGTTGTCTTAAATCTTTTCTGTCAGATCAGGATCTTTCTCAATTCTGCGACAGTCCAACCCACAACAAGAGAGAGACGTTAGACCTCATCATAGCAAAAACGAACACAGTCACACTAAAATCCATCACCCCATGTGATTGAACAGACCATTACAGCATTCTCTTCTCCATCAATATTGAGGTAGACACAAAAAGGGGCCAACCCCCAAAAACAAATCAGTGGAAAAGGAATATACAAAATATTAACCCCACCGACCTAGTAAACCAATGCTTCTCCTCCCTAACCCCCATGACAGACATGGTTGACGTCCATGACCTCACAGTCTTTTACAATACCACTATGATTGAAATTATTGACTCTACAGTGCCCCTCCAAGAAAAAAATGTTTCCTCCAAAATCTACAAACCATATTTCAACGAGAACCTGAACTCTGACTGGCATAAGCTAAGATCACCCGAGAGACTATGGAAATCAGCACCCTCCACTGATCACCTATATCACCTTAGAGTGCTGAGGAATGCATACAACAGGAAGATCCTAAAGGCTAAGGCAGACTTTTTCAATGCTCAGCTGAACCAAGCCATTAACCGCCCTAAGAAACTATTCAAAATAGTCAAACAACAAGCGCGCAATATGCCTACATCTGTGGAACTAAACAATCCGGCTATTTCTAACTGCGATCAGCTTGCCAATTTCTTCCTTGAAAAAACTAAATCCATTGAACTTGACATTGAATCCAAGAAGGTTCTTCTACAACCTATTGCTCAGGATACTAAATGTTATACTTAGAGCAAGGTCCATTCTAGTACTCTGACGGAAACCCCCAAAAACAATGCCTCTTGGTGCACCTTCTTGCTCATCCCTGAACAAGAATTCTATTCCACTCTTCTAGCGATTAACCCCTCCAATCACTTCTCTGACCCCCTACCTCCTTCCCTATTCAAAATGCTCAAAACCTCTATTATACCTCTATGGTCGAAGATTGTAAACGCCTCTCTGAGACAAGGCTCCATACCGAACTGTCTTAAAGTAGGGCAGGTCACACCTATACTAAAGAAATCTGACTCCCTCCCCTCAGATCTAAACTACTACCACCCGATAACCAACATCCCTACTCTAGCGAAACTGCTGGAAAAATGTGTACAACTACAACTATGTAAACACAATCGAGAATTTCACCCTCCTTGACAAACACCAATCCGGCTTCCAGCAAGGTCATAGCACGGAATCTGCTCTCACCCACATATTGGATGACATACTAAAAATGTTAGACTGTGGAAATGTGGATTTTCCTGATCAGTTATGTCCCCTATCTTGGACCCCAACGGTTCTATATGCATGTTACAAGTACATGTATGTTCCCTCCAGTTCCAGTTTCTAAGACGCAAACATATGTGTGTCGACCGTCAACATGTTCTCTGTCAGATCCGCCATCAATGGGCTGGATATTCGATTCCTAAGTATGAAAGGCCACCGACTTTATATGGCTAAGTTACTCCATTTTTACAGTTCAGGCGAGTAGGCCCGATTCTGTCCTCAAGCCTTTCCCTGCTCTCTGTCTCTGACAGCTTCAGCTTGAGCTCGCATCTGTATCCATGAACTTTGTCCTACTCCCTGTGCAGCTAACGGTGCCTGCCTCGGCCAGTTTTCGCCTGTCTGCCAAGAAGTTGTATTTCACCTTCGAATTATCTATTTTGCTCTCCAGCCGATGCATTCCTGTCCAGTGATTTAGGTAAACATTTCCTTTAGCTCACAAGCAGAGGACTCAGCCTTTCCGTCCTCCTGCAAGTGATTCATAGCCCTGTTACCATGGAAAGTTTTCTGCCCCTCGCATCTCATATAGACACTTAGACGCTTGTACACGCACACAGTCAGTATAGAATAGATTCTGTCCGAGAGTCTCTTCCTTGTGGATAACATAGTTCTTTAAACATAGGATGTTAGATATGATTTGGGATTAGGATGACTTGACCCCAGACTTTTCGTCTCCACATGTAGAGCTAAATGTCAAGTCCCCTTCACCCCCTAGTTGCACGTCAATTACACGTCATGCTGCCGCGCGCGCATCTATGCCAAGTATTATCTTATAGATCCACCTATGTCTGATAATTCTAACCAATCATGTTTCTTTTATTCCTTATTACGCCTAGTTTCGATTATGTCACTGTCACGTCACTTTTCTTATCAAATGTTACGCCTTCTACATTCGTTTCATTGTAATGTACTTATTATAAAAATACATGTCTGTTAATGAATTATTGTACTTCACTTCCTGAACCTTCGTGGTGACGGAACCTGAGGGCCGCGACTCGAGTCGGCCATTTTGAATGGAATAAAGCCCATTAGAAAACCTCTTATACCACGGATTCTGCCTCTTGTTATTTTGAGCTATTTACTTTAATTTAAGATTCCGCATGAAATTCAGTCCGGTAATATTTATTTTATTTACCACATAATGGCGCCCGAACAGGGACACTTTCTCATCTCACGCGCCGGCGGTGCGTTGCAGGCCCGGTCTCCTGCCACAGCTGGACGGACCATAAACGCGTACCAGCAGGATTTCCTGTAAGCTCCCTCCGGTCAAGCGGGGGCGACTGAGGCTGCGATCAACCCAGACGAGGCGGTGAGAAGTGCGAAGTATCCCGACCAGAGCCTAGCTGAGAGAGCAAGATCCGAGGTATACAGAGGCCCACCAGGTTTTCCGAAATCCCGACGTGCAGAGGGTCCGCTGTCCGCAGTTATCGAGTCCTGTCCATTCTCTGAGGCCTTCCGTTTCAAGGAGCTACTCGGTGAGTACCATCGCCGGGGAGGCGTGTTGACGCGCACATAGGTTGTGCCGGTCAAGACGGATTTGGGTACACAAATCCGGTCTGCACTGTTTAGCAGTGTATATGTACTGTTTAGCAGTATATCAAGTATTCCGAAGTATTCAGTTATTGTCAAGAATTCAGCGTGGTGATTAGTTAGGCAGACTGTCATCATTGTCGATCATTGTTATAATGTTTAATGTTTAATGTTTAAAGTATTCAGAAAATGTCTTGCATATTGTGGTATGAATGACTGTTCATTGTTCACTGTTCATTATTGTGTTTCTCGTATTAAACAAGTTCAAGAGTAAGTATCAGATCAGTTGTCAATATGCCGCTCTTCTCGAAGTTAAGACAGATTACTACCAGAAAAGGGGTGCTTGAAGAAGCAGTTCCTATTCCTCCTAGGGACACTCCAGGACATTTCATGTACCATAAGCATGGCTTAGATGCCATATTGTTTCTTGATCTATGGGTAGATTATACCAAAGGATTACCGGAAAGTCAAAGGTGGCCCATAGCGGGAACCTGGGATGCAGAGTGCATCATGAAAGTGGAGGAAGAGTTATGGAAAAGAAAGGTCAGACAGTCACAGAAAGACGCTGTTGAGTTATGGCGTAAAGAATCTCATAGACGAACAGAAAAAGCACGTAGACAAGAAGAGAGGAGTAAAGAAAGTTCAAATAAAGTTCAAGAAAATCTATTAATTGAGGAAGGTATCCGAGTGAAATCAGAACAAGTGAATAGACAAAGAAATGCTCTTATGAATGGTATGTATCCCCTTCTAGCCGAAGGACTACCTAAGGCTGTTACGGAGGTGCCAAAAGACTTGCCACCCCCATTATTTCCAATTAAGGTACATCCAAAGGGGCATCCCAGAACCGCAGAAGATGTTTTTCTTTCCTCATATCTAGACGATGCAGCCCCCGAGTATGCTAACGCCACACCACATAGACCGTCTGGCGGAGGGGTTCAACGTCAGGATCAGGTATCTGTCCCCGTGCAACAGCAAGTCCCGATACAAGCTTCGGCAAGCACATCTGTTTCCGCATCTGTCTCCGCAGTCGACTCTACAGGGGTATCGACACCCATAGTTGCTGTATCACGTTCAACGAACCCTTTCACACCCGACGCCCCAGATGGGGCCACGGGAGGTGCTAGCAGTACTTTTACACCACCTAGAATAAATAAACTTGTCTTTCAAGAGTCAGCACATTCACGTACACCTAAGTTAGTAAGTGAACGTACGCTTAAGGAACTCCTTGTAAATTGTAGATATGACCCAGTGGTTGGTAAAGAGGACGAAATGGTCCTGGCATCATTACGTATCAGACGAGCCGCAGAGTATTTAGCAAGGTTACCAGGAATGACTACGCATCTAGATAACATATATCATTTTGTTCAAACAGGACGAGATCCAGGATGTATTAACAGAGCTATGGAATTCCAGAAAGTAGAGATACAGGGGGAACTGCTACGTTTCCTCATAAACTGTGTAATCAGAAATCAAGATCGTCCGGGGGTAGACCGGAATGCAATGCTTATTCTTACAAGATGGAGTCAGAATATATCAGAAGGGAGACACGATAAGCAAAATTGTATAATAGCCATGTGCCGAAAAATACGTAAAGAAATAGAGCGTATTCATGAAGAGAGATTGGGAACAGACGAGTTTGAGCCAGACGAAGTGTCCGAATCAGGGAAATCCGCAAGACAGTCAGAGACCATAGCCTATGTAGGCAGAGGAAGATCTTGTGAAAATACTAGATGTTTTTCTGATCCCATACACTCTGTATGTCCAAATAATAGCAGAACGTATCCGACGCCTGTAATAAATCTGAAATCTCCTGAACATTTGTTTCAAGCCGCAGACAAAATACTACGAGAACGAAGAGGTTACCACCTCCTCGATTCCATGGATGAGCAAGAATTAGCCAGATCAGCCGTTCACTGGATTGTTAGTCCTGAAAAATACGGTGATGAGACCGTAGCACACACGTTTCTCAACCTCAGTACAGATGAACAACGTTTAGCTGGAATCTATATGATTCAGCAACTCCTCATATTATATAAGAGCCAACATGCTGACCCTGGTCCTTTACCTGATATATTAACGGAACTACTCACGAACAGATGGAGAGGTTCTAGTAACAAGCTAATTAAAGAGATATTAGTGTCACGTAAACAGTACGTCCTTTTTGTAAATCCAGATTCTCTCTCGTTGCCCCCCAGAGAAAGAGCACCGTACTATATGGATAGACAAAATCCTTTACGGGAAGTGCACCCAATAAAAGGCGAAGACAATGAGTTTCACCGTGTATTTGTTTACACACCCATATCAAAAATGGAATTATTAGAAATGAAAAAAGTAGTACCTAGTCATGACAAAGACCCAGCGGGTTTCCACCGAGAAATTAAAGACATGTTACTGATGGGAGAGTACACCTTTCCTGATATTATGACGATATTAAAGGTGCTTTTGCCTGCTGGCATATATGAAAAACTGAAAGAAAAAGAGTGGGAAGTGGGAGACCAAAAGATAGACTGGACAGCATTAGCAGAGGAAGAAAGAGGCCGAGCTGCAGGTTCAGGGCTCGGGGATAAAGTTAAACTATTACCAGGTTTACTAGTACAGGTACTGCCACGTTTATTAACTACAAAAAAGGAAGATTGGGGTGCAATCACAGCCTGTAAACAAAAGCAAGATGAAGACACAAGCGATTATTATGCTCGATTTGAAAAATGTTTTGGTATAAATAGTGGTATAAAAGCAAGTAGTGACTCATATCCACATCTATTTGTGACAAAATTAGTGGAAAATGCATTGCCTCCAGTGAAGAATAGAATATTGAAATTCGAGAGTACCTGGCAAAGTAACACTCCGTCGCAAATGCTACAAATGTTACAGTATCATCACAATAGAATTAGGGATGAACAAGAACACGAGCATAAACGCATGAAGGATACAAAAATGAAAATGCTAGTTTCTCAGACAGTACCAGCAGATGGTCACAAAAAGGGTGTGACACATTCTGGTGATTCTGCAGTTCCTGTAAAAGGAACCTGCAATTACTGTAAACAACTAGGCCATTATGTACATGATTGTCAAGTCCTGAAACGTAATATAGCTACAGGTATTGCAAAAGAGAGACCACGATTAGTAAGACAAGATCAGAATGAACAAGGAGCTATGCAGCATGGACAGTCCATGCCAGTTCAGCAACAGCCTATGCCAGCCTCACAGCAACCCATACAGTTTGTGCCAGCTGCACCACCGTTGCCTGCTACTGCCACACAAACCACAACACAACAAATGTATCAGACTGCACAGTATGAATACCCTGAGTATCAGCGTTACGCATGAACCAGCCTAGAGAGGGAAGTTGACTTACCGCTTATCGAGATTCCGGTAGATCAAGAAGGACCTTATGTACATAGTGAATTATTAGGTCAAGATAGAAAATTCTTACTCGATACAGGGGCAAGTCGAACAACCATAAAACGTAGTGAAGTTCCAGGGGCACCCCTCTCAGGCTCTCAAAATGTTTCCCTTGGTTTTTCAGGAAAACCTATTGTTAATGAAGTATCACAGCCTCTACCACTTACGATAGGACCTTTGACACGAACTACAGATTTATTGCTTACTAAATCATGCCCAGAAAATTTGTTAGGAATTAAAACTCTGAAAGCACTAGGAGCCATAATATGTTGTTCTCCGGAAGGAGTAAGGTTGTTTTTGCGTGATTTTAAAGGTCACTATGTGTCTAGAGACATGGATCCCCGACTACAGATTTTACCAGTACATCTATGGGCACAAGGCCCTACGGATGTTGGCTGCATGAACATTACACCCTATCGAGTTACATTGAAAGCAGGAGTGGTACTACCACGAATGCGACAATACAAGTTACCGCATGATGCTGTAGTGGCTTTGTTGAAAATCATTGATGAGCTAATTGCCCAGGGAGTAGTTGTAGAAACAGACTCCAATGTATGTAATTCACCGATAATTCCGATTCTTAAACGAACTGATCCTACTGCTCCACCAGTGTACCGATTGGTTATTGATTTGCGAGAACTAAACAAGTGTATTGTACCACAATTCCCTGTGGTCCCTGATATATCATCATTGTTGACAGCAATTGATTCCGAAGCAACATTTTTTACTGTAATTGATCTCAAGAATGCCTTTTTCAGCGTCCCAATAGATCCGGAAAGCCAATACTTGTTCGGATTCAGTTTAAATGGGCGCAGCTTTAAATTCTCACGCGCTCCCCAAGGATTTACAGAAAGCCCCAGCATCTACAGCCAAGCACTGAAACGAGAACTTGACAGTATACACATGCCAGTAAATACTGCACTGCTTCAATATGTCGATGATCTGCTGATCACCGCGAGAAGCGAGCCAGAATGTGAAAAAGCTTCTCTGACAGTTTTACATTTCCTAGCCGACAAGGGGCACAAGGTATCCCCTTCTAAGCTGCAATTCTGTGTTCAGCGAGTTATTTATCTTGGTCACTCGCTGTCCAAGGAGGGAAGGCAGCTTACACCAGATCGCATCCAGTTAATTGCTAACATGTCAATACCCCAGACACAAAAGGAGGTGCGGGCTTTCATAGGCCTCACTTCATATTGTAGGCAGTGGATCCCTCAGTACGCATTTCTAGCAAAACCACTCATTCAGTTAACCACACAGGAGGCAGCCACATCGACTGTTCTCCCGTGGACTCAGGAACATACACAAGCTTTTGAAAGCCTAAAGGAAGCCTTATGTCAAGCACCTGTTTTAGCAACACCATGTTATAGCAAACCTTTTACACTCTTTGTTACAGAACGCGAAGGTACTGCCTTGTCAGTACTCACTCAGGATCAAGCAGGATCACGAAAGCCATGTGCTTATTTTTCCAGTACATTAGATCCCGTAGCTCAGGCTTTGCCTGCATGCCTGAAATCAGTGGCAGCGACAGCTTTAGCAATCAGACAAAGCGATGCCATAGTATTAGGACACCCATTGACAGTTCAAGTACCACATGCAGTAGAGGTTCTTGTGAACCGAACACAAACGCAACACTTGACCATAGCAAGACTTACCGGTTATGAACTGACATTGTTTCAACCACACATAGAGATCCGACGGTGTAATACATTGAATCCTGCTACACTATTACCTGTAATTGGAACAGACCCACTAGCTCATGATTGTGTTGAAATCATTGAAATAAAGACGAAACCTAGACAAGACTTGACAGACGTTCCATTGTTAGATCCAGACCTGACGTTGTATGTAGACGGATCATGCATGAGAGCAAGTACAGGAGATTTAGTGGCCGCGTATGCAGTCACAACGGACACTGAAGTTATTGAGACACATTGTATAGATACTCTGTCAGCCCAAGCAGCAGAACTTATTGCTCTAACGCAAGCCTGTATTCAAGCCACAAATAAGAAAGTTAATGTATACACTGACTCACGTTATGCATTCGGAGTTGTACACGACTTCGGCGTGCTGTGGCGAGAGAGAGGTTATTTAACGTCCCATGGTGCCCACATTCAGCACGGACCCCTCATTCATGCCTTGTTAGACGCAATACATCTACCCACTGCTATATCGATTATGAAATGTAAAGCACACACGAAGGTTACTGATACCATTTCTCAAGGCAATGATTTAGCTGACAGAACAGCTAAACAGACTGCTCAGAATCGCACATTAGACATGACAAAGCCAATAGTTCAGACACCAACACAGTGTATGACAATTAAGGATCCCACACTTGACGTAATTGACATACAGACACATGCCACAGCAGAAGAAATAAAGAAGTGGACTGAACTAGGAGGGATCCAGACAGATCAAGGATGGATGACGAAGGAGAAATCTGTATGGTTTCTCCCTGATTCCATGGTTCAAGCCATTATAGCTACAGTTCACAGTCCAGCACATTTAGGAGAGAAGGCTATGCTAGACAGCATTCAGCACATTTGGTTCAACAAACATTTACGAGCAGCAGCTAAACAAAAAGTTCGTACCTGTATGATATGTTGTCAGTTTAATCCAGGAAAGAGTGTTCCCGTAGAGCAGGGTGGATTTCAGCCTCCTGACCATCCTTTTGAAGTCCTCCAGATGGATTATATTCAGATGGAACGTTGTCGAGGATTCAAATATGTCCTCGTAGTTGTCTGCGCTCTCTCTCGTTGGACAGAGGCGTATCCCGTATCAGATTACACTGCCCCGACTACTGCCAAGCAGCTAGTTCGAGAATTCTTCCCACGGTACGGTTTACCACGTGTTGTATATTCAGATAACGGTCAGCCTTTCTCATCCGAATTAATGAAACATGTCTCACTTTTGTTGGGATATCAGTGGAAATTCCACTGCGTCCGACATCCCGAGGCAGCAGGTCTCGTAGAAAGACATAACCAGACACTGAAAATCAGACTGTCCAAAATATGTAGAGAGAAAGGTGTCGACTGGATAGTAGCATTACCAGTTGCACTCTTTTACATGAGAATGGTAGCACACTCTAGAACAGGGCTATCCCCGTATGAGGTGATCTTTGGTAGACCACCGAATATGTGGGGGACGCCTATACCACGTAAAATAACTGATGTTGACTGTAATATGCTGACAGATTACCTGGCTTCCTTGATGTCTGCACTACAATCTTCTCGTTCACAGGTAGCTGCAGCCTTTCCCGACAACACTGAGGCGAAACCCCATGACGTTGTTCCGGGTAATCTTGTCTTTGTGAGAAACTTCGACAGGAAAAGTCAATTGGAGCCCAGGTGGAAAGCACCCAAGTTGGTCCTGTTGACCACAAGAACAGCCGTGAAGATCGAGGGACGAAAAGGGTGGATTCATTCCAGTCACGTCAAAAAATTTCATGGACTACCTTCAGATATAGACACTGTGCCCTGCACTCCCTCACAGACTGATTCAAAACTTCCTTTTGTTGAACAGAATGACTCTCAGTGCTATAAACAGAAACTCAGGTCCAGATCTAAACTGTCGGACGATTTGATTGTTTAAGTCCTCTCCAAGGTGAAGCGGTTGAATCTGTCCCGACATGTACCCCTTAGGTCTGAATCATGTAGAGTCCAGAATCATAATGAAACGACATGCTTATTGTAAATTACTGCGTAACCACTGTATTGTGACATTATTAATTTTGTTTTTATTGAGTATTTTAGTAATTATTACGAGTATGATTTTGCACATATATCATCCTATCTCTAAACGTGTTTTCAATATAACTGATGAACATTCTTTTAGTGACCTACCGCCACATGAATTATCTTATAGACTTGCGCTGCGCAATAACACATTCATTAGTATGTTACATCATTCCCATCAGACTAGTAATGCGACCAATTGTTGGGTGTGTGGCCGACTTCCTCCCTATCAGAATAACAAAGGAGTTCTGCCTTTCTTTCCACATCC
The DNA here is from genome assembly GCF_964204655.1 of Triturus cristatus. NCBI lineage: Eukaryota > Metazoa > Chordata > Amphibia > Caudata > Salamandridae > Triturus > Triturus cristatus. The sequence goes on along the minus strand of NC_140585.1, from coordinate 213,765,674 downwards.
ATTCACACACAATGGCTCCTGTGGAGCATGGTTTAGTTTATTAAATTCCATAGACCCAGACACAGCAGTTTATCAACAACATTGGATATGGGGAAATCTGAATCTAGTTTTATTCAAAGTCTGTCACCCTAATAAGGAGGGTCACCCCAGTAGAACAGGAACTGATTTAGAAAATGAAGTGTATAAATTAGGTAATTTTACGCCTAATCTTATGATTTTGAATGTCAAATCCGAAGTTGAACTAATTCTGCCCACTATGTCAGTATTTCCAGTTAAGGGTGAATTATGTGTAAGAAAAGTTGGTTCCATACACATGGGCCATAGCCAATGCGTTACTACCGTAGAATATAGTGATCAAGGTAAATCTTCATTTAGAGCTTCTCGCCATTCCTACTTCATATGTGGTCAGACTGCATATATGCGTCTGCCTCTAGATTGGGATGGTACCTGTTACATCGCATTCCTTTTGCCACCTGTTTTCCTAGCTCCCCCTGATTATTATCGAGATGTTCATTTAGTACACAATAGAGAGCAAAGAGATCTCCCAGTTGTCGATTATACTGAGACGGCATGGGACAAGTATGTAGATTTCAATAAAGGTATCTTTCCCTATATAGGTACAATATCAAATAGTAAGCTGATACGCAGACTCACCAAGACTCTTGAAGCTGTAGTAAACAAGACTATAGCCGCCCTAGGCAATCTGACAGAGGAACAATCAGTGATGAGAATTGTTGTTCTCCAGAATCGTCTTGTCCTTGACGTCATCCTGGCAGATAGGGGCGGAGCTTGTAGGGTCATCGGATCCAGCTGCTGTATATTCATACCAGAAAATTCGCCATCCGTATATAAAGCTATAACACGCCTTCATAAGATTGTAAGCCAGATACACGAGAATCCAGGCACTTGGACGTGGTCCGGGTGGTTTTGGAGTGTGATATCAGCCTGGGGATGGAGAGTTCTATCCTTCCTAGGTATTGGCCTTCTTATGCTCTTCAGTTGTTGTTTATGCCTACAATGTGGACCAGCGATTTGTGGTCTGTGTGCCACATCATGCATTCCACATCACAGTTCTCGTTCAAGATCCCGGAAGAAGAAAGAAGAAGAAATGATGCTTTATGAGCAAATCAATGGAATGATGAAGATTGATGTCTCGTGAAGGGCAAGAAGGGGACAAGGAGGGAATGTGGAAATGTGGATTTTCCTGATCAGTTATGTCCCCTATCTTGGACCCCAACGGTTCTATATGCATGTTACAAGTACATGTATGTTCCCTCCAGTTCCAGTTTCTAAGACGCAAACATATGTGTGTCGACCGTCAACATGTTCTCTGTCAGATCCGCCATCAATGGGCTGGATATTCGATTCCTAAGTATGAAAGGCCACCGACTTTATATGGCTAAGTTACTCCATTTTTACAGTTCAGGCGAGTAGGCCCGATTCTGTCCTCAAGCCTTTCCCTGCTCTCTGTCTCTGACAGCTTCAGCTTGAGCTCGCATCTGTATCCATGAACTTTGTCCTACTCCCTGTGCAGCTAACGGTGCCTGCCTCGGCCAGTTTTCGCCTGTCTGCCAAGAAGTTGTATTTCACCTTCGAATTATCTATTTTGCTCTCCAGCCGATGCATTCCTGTCCAGTGATTTAGGTAAACATTTCCTTTAGCTCACAAGCAGAGGACTCAGCCTTTCCGTCCTCCTGCAAGTGATTCATAGCCCTGTTACCATGGAAAGTTTTCTGCCCCTCGCATCTCATATAGACACTTAGACGCTTGTACACGCACACAGTCAGTATAGAATAGATTCTGTCCGAGAGTCTCTTCCTTGTGGATAACATAGTTCTTTAAACATAGGATGTTAGATATGATTTGGGATTAGGATGACTTGACCCCAGACTTTTCGTCTCCACATGTAGAGCTAAATGTCAAGTCCCCTTCACCCCCTAGTTGCACGTCAATTACACGTCATGCTGCCGCGCGCGCATCTATGCCAAGTATTATCTTATAGATCCACCTATGTCTGATAATTCTAACCAATCATGTTTCTTTTATTCCTTATTACGCCTAGTTTCGATTATGTCACTGTCACGTCACTTTTCTTATCAAATGTTACGCCTTCTACATTCGTTTCATTGTAATGTACTTATTATAAAAATACATGTCTGTTAATGAATTATTGTACTTCACTTCCTGAACCTTCGTGGTGACGGAACCTGAGGGCCGCGACTCGAGTCGGCCATTTTGAATGGAATAAAGCCCATTAGAAAACCTCTTATACCACGGATTCTGCCTCTTGTTATTTTGAGCTATTTACTTTAATTTAAGATTCCGCATGAAATTCAGTCCGGTAATATTTATTTTATTTACCACAAGACCACAACGAATCATGCCTATTGATACTTCTTGACTTATCCTCTGCTTTCCATACGATTAAGCATGACAACCTACTGTCCTTACTGGAACGAAGGATGGGCCTTACTGGCCCAGTGTTACAATGGTTCACCTCCTTCCTTAATAACAGAACACAAAGAATCAAGATGAAGCATTCACTTTCTCAACCCTCCTTGGTCACCATAGGGTCCCACAGGGCCCTCTCTCCCATTCTTTTGAATATATTCATGGAGCCCCTGGCAAACGCATTGAATTCTACGAACATCCAATATCACCTGTACGCTCACGTCACCCAACTGTATATGAAAATCTCCTCACCAGAAGGCTTCATCTCTCTCAATGCTATTCTACAGAACACTCAAAGTTGGCTTACTGGCAACCACCTTATGCTTAACACCAAAAAAACAGACATCCTGATGATCTCCCCATCCAAACACACCCCTAAGATAGACCTTTGGTTGAGACATCTAACTTCCTTTGACTGTGCTCCCCACATCATTGACTCTGCAAAATCCTGTGAGTCACCATAGACAAACACCTGAACATGCAAGAGCAAATCACTAATGCCACCAAGGGAGCCATTCACCAGTTGAGTATACAAGGATACTTAAACCCTTCCTCCAAGAAACTGACTTAAAAATGGCGGTACAAGCCCTAGTGTTACCAAGATTGGATTATGGATGCACCACTATATGCGGTCTTCCCTAATACAAGCTGCCTTCGCTGAGGACTTCGCTCAACGCTGCGGCCAGACTGGTCTCAGGGATTAAAAGAAATAACCACATCTCTCCAACCTTGAAAGCTCTGAACTGGTTGCCCTACTAGGCAAGAATACACCTAAAGGTTGCCTGCATGACCCACAAAGCCCTGCATAACAATACCCCCACTTACTTAGTACTAAAGCTAGAGTGATCGGGAGGATGCAGACATTTGCAAAGTGTGAGGTCACTACTACTGAAACCACAATCCTTCCATAAAAAGAGAACTGGTTGCAGAGCTTTTTCAGGGATCGCACCAAAGATTTGGAACTCCATACCTCCACTAGTACGTGGAATCTCATCCTTTACCTCCTTCAAAAAAGAGGTAAAGATGCTTCTAATGAACAAATTTACATCCTAAGGCTTTAATTCGATGTTGACTAATAGTTACCTCTGATATCGAGATCATTCTTTGTTGTCTACTTGTCACCTACGCTATCCATATAATACTATATACCTCTTTTGTACTGAATAGCGAATACCAAATGTTTGTATACTGGATGTATGTCGTTACAATGCACACTTTTACAACGCATGCACTTACAACGCATTTTTTACAACGCAAAATCCATTACAACGTACTACACTTACAACGCATGACACTACAACGCATTTTTAAAAACTACCTTTACAACGCATACCATTACAACGCATAATATTAAATTGCATTTAAGGTAAGTATTAGATAGTATAGGGGTAAAAATTACTTTTCTAACTCCAGGGGGTGCAACAGTGGGGTAAGTGTTGGATAGTATAGGGGTAAAAATTACTATTCTAACTCCAGGGGGTGCAACAGTAGGGTAAGTGTTGGATAGTATAGGGGTAAAAATTACTATTCTAACTCCAGGGGGTGCAACAGTAGGGTAAGTGTTGGATAGTATAGGGGTAAAAATTGCTATTCTAACTCCAGGGGGTGCAACAGTAGAGTAAGTGTTGGATAGTATAGGGGTAAAAATTGCTATTCTAACTCCAGGGGGTGCAACAGTAGGGTAAGTGTTGGATAGTATAGGGGTAAAAATTACTATTCTAACTCCAGGGGGTGCAACAGTAGGGTAAGTGTTGGATAGTATAGGGGTAAAAATTACTATTCTAACTCCAGGGGGTGCAACAGTAGGGTAAGTGTTGGATAGTATAGGGGTAAAAATTACTATTCTAACTCCAGGGGGTGCAACAGTAGGGTAAGTGTTGGATAGTATAGGGGTAAAAATTACTATTCTAACTCCAGGGGGTGCAACAGTAGGGTAAGTGTTGGATAGTATAGGGGTAAAAATTACTATTCTAACTCCAGGGGGTGCAACAGTAGGGTAAGTGTTGGATAGTATAGGGGTAAAAATTACTATTCTAACTCCAGGGGGTGCAACAGTAGGGTAAGTGTTGGATAGTATAGGGGTAAAAATTACTATTCTAACTCCAGGGGGTGCAACAGTAGGGTAAGTGTTGGATAGTGTAGTGTAATATTATGCGTTGTAATGGTAGGCGTTGTAATGGAATGCGTTGTAAAGGTAGTTTTTAAAAATGCGTTGTAGTGTCATGCGTTGTAAGTGTAGTGCGTTGTAATGGATTTTGCGTTGTAAAAAATGCGTTGTAAGTGTAGTGCGTTGTAAAAGTTGCGTTGTAAAGGTTGTTCCCCTTGTATACTGCATCAACCAACTAATGTTTAATAATTGTATATTGTGAAGCGCTCTGATACCCTCATGTTCGCGCTATATAAAATTTTATAAATAAAAATAAATAAATAAATAGAGAGCAGAATAGGAACCAGTCGGGGACTGGAGGCTCCGGTAGTTCCCTGGTGCAGTAGGCCTAACCTGCCACTAGGTCCCACACAGACCCTCCAGCTCCTGCGCCTCCAGATAGCTACTCTTACCGCCCCAACATCCACATTGTCTGGGGCCCCCCAAGTCATCCCCAAAGGGTGCTGCCACATGCCGATCACCGGGGGCTCTTTTCCACGCTATAGGCCTCAGGTAGGCCGTATCCAGATGGCTGTCAATTCATGGGCCCCAGTAGAGCCGCGGGCAGGGTGGTGATTGTCGGCACTCTGCGAGGCACTTGCCTTGCTCTGCAGTGGTCTGGATGGGCTCCCTCCATCGTTGCAGGACAAATCTAGCACACCCAGCGGGCCTGCGGGTTCGCGTATGTTTCTGGCCATCACAGCCACGCGTCTGGTCCGTGGTTGAGCCCCAGCACTGCTCCCTGAGTGGTGCCGGAGGCAGGGTCCAAATGCGGGAGCTGCCTCGGGGCACTCTGCTGATGCTTGCGGCGAGATGTCCTCTGTGGGCCCGGTAGCTGGAGCGATGCAGTTGCGCCGCAGCTCAGATACACCCCAGTGAGCTTTTCTTTCCCCCAGCACTCCGACTGGGGATCTGAGAACCAGGTGTGCCATTGTAGATGCTGTTGGCCCGGTGGGAGCGAAGCACAGTGAAAGCACGTCTGTTCACTCCGCCATCTTGGCCACGCCCCATGCGGTTGTTTTAGGTGAAGATGGAGTCTAGAGTGTGGCCTCTGGTGTGCATGGGGACATGGATGAGTTGAGCGAGTCCGATCTTGTTTATGCTGTTGATAAGTTTGGTAATGTTAAAGTAATTGTGGTCATCTAAATGGAAGTTGAGGTCACAAAGGAAAAGTTAGTTGTTGGTTTCTAGTGCGAGGGGATCTATGAAGATTCAGAAGGCTGGATATAGTCCTGGATGATGGCAAGCGAAGGTACACCTGATGGAGGAGTTGCTGTCTGTTTGGAGTCAGAAGTTGAGGTGTTCCATGGCTGGGCTGATGTCGTCATTTGTGGTGATGCATCAGATATATTACTTGTGTATGATGGTGATACCTCTGACAAGCTTGTTGATGCGGTCACGGTGCGTGATCTTGTATCCTTTGAGTATTGCAGTGGTGATGTTTGGTGAAAAATTGGGTTTGAGCCAGGTCTCAGTGAGGAAGAGGAAGTCGGTGTGAGTTTGGAGATCAGGTCCCAAATCTGGTGGGATGTTTCCATATTGTGCGTGTCTTGAAAAGGGCACATGCGAGTTGGTGTTTTAGTTCAGGTGGTGTCTGTGATGTGTTCGGGGTGGGGCTGGTCAGTGGGCTTATGGGTGTGTTGTGGCAGATGAAGTGGCAGTGGTTGAAGGTGAAAAGTACTACCATGGAGTGTGGGTCGGCATCGTAGTAGTGTTTGTTGCGGCTTCTGTGGTTGAGAGTGTATAACTCGGTGATGACAAGCCTTTGACACATCTGTGGCAAGCCCGCTGCGCACAGTTTCACTACGGTCTGCATTAAGGAAGTCCTGGGTTGGGCGGGGCTACTGTTGGTGGGAAGAACGGTGAGAGGGAAATCCCGGGTGGGAAATCACAGGTGGAAAATCCCAGGTGGGAAAACCCGGGCCTGCGGTGTCAGTAGGTCAAACAGCAGTAACTGGTTCAGGCTGGAACATGCAGGAACTGGTAGCCACAGGCACATAGCAGGCTAGGTGTCCAGGTGTCCACCTGCATCATGTGGCCCCTGCCCATCCTCAGCTGACAAATGTAGGCAAGTGCAATAAACCAAGACCATTGGCCTTGTATTTGGTCAAATGATTCAGACTTTGCACTTGAGAGGCCTATTTACTCTCTGCCTTGGCTTCTGGATTGTTGTCCATAACGATCACTGAGATTTGTGCCTTCTAGCTATGGTAACTGATGTGAAAATAAAGCTGCTACAGGCAGCAATGTCACAATGCATTTATTGACAACATTGCATGTTTACTATATTTATTGTGTGAGCAGGCAGGGGAGGAATACTGGGTTGAGATAAGGCACATTCACTTCAGGGACAGATATGGTTATACATCGTTAAAGGGGACTTTTACTGCCTGTTTGCATTGTGTAATTCATCCTCTCTATAGTCTGTTGCTGCAATGTGGATCCTGCACTTTTGCTGATCAGCATGGCTTCTTTCATTAGCTTTCTAACTTTTCATGCAAGCAGCATCTCATATTTATCAGTAATGTATGGCATGGATGCCCCACTGCAGAGAGTACATTGCTTAAGGAATAAAGCGCTAAGGAGAGTGACGCCATCAGATCACTGCACCCTGAATGAGGACCTCATGAGTCTCAGGATGGTCGGATCTGCATATTAGTTTAGAGACTGTTGCATCCCCAGATTTCAAGCTGGAGTGCTGTGTAAGGGGAAGCATGATGTCTTATCTACAGGTGAGTCGAGGGTTGGGTGTGGGACCCTATTGTTATTGTGGATATTTTATTCCCTCCTTCCTAGCCCCTTCTTTTGTTTGTGATTTTGTGAGAAGGGAATGAATTCAATAGTACATTTCCTCTCTCCATTACCCTTCTTCCTTCTACGTGCATCTGCTCCTGACTTAGTTATTCTGGTACTTGGCATTGGGGCATAGAAAAACAGAAGATTTTGTCAACCTACACTGCATCCCCCGTTGGCCAGGTAGAGGTGCCTGTAATATATGATATCAATGCCCTTCACTCGTTACCCACGTGTGAGACTACTGGTGCAGGTATCTGGCAACAAGGCTTTCGATGACTTTCCCCATTGCAGAGATATTGGACCCTGGCATTGATTCTTTCTCATCCCCTTGCCATATCCTGTTGAAAGAGTACTGGTGCAGGTACCTGGAACAGGATTTAATACCCCCTTGGTTACTTGCTTACTTGCCTCTCTACGCCCATTACATGGATGCAAATAACTCACCGCAACTTTTGCGGTATCATGACAAAAAGTAAAGTACAAAACTATTGACACACAAAAATCCAACCAAAACATATTGTTGGTATAAATCACAACTTCCTTTACTTTTAACAAGAATGACAAAACTATTTTAATGAATTTCAGTCAATCAATCAATCAAGCATTTGTATAGCGCGCTACTCACCCGGAGGGTCTCAAGGCGCTTGGGGTAGGGGGGTCCGCTACTGCTCGAACAGCCAGGTCTTGAGTTGCTTCCTGAAGGCGAGGTGGTCTTGGGTCAGGCGGAGGTGGGTGGGGAGGGAGTTCCACGTCTTGGCGGCCAGGTAGGAGAAGGATCTTCCTCCCGTTGTGGCTCTTCGGATGCGGGGGACGGCGGCGAGGGCATGGCTGGTCGAGCGAAGCCGGCGGGTGGGAGTGTAGAAGTTCAGGCGGTCGTTAAGGTATCTTGGGCCTTGGTTGTGGAGAGCTTTGTGTGCGTGGGTGAGGATTCGGAACGTGATTCTCTTGCTGACGGGGAGCCAGTGCAGGTTTCTCAGGTGTGCGGAGATGTGGCTGTGTCGGGGGATGTCCAGGATGAGTCGTGCTGAGGCGTTCTGAATGCGCTGGAGTCTTTTCTGGAGTTTTGCGGTGGTTCCGGCGTAGAGGGAGTTGCCGTAGTCCAGTCGGCTGGTGACGAGGGCCTGGGTGACCGTCTTCCTGGTTTCGGTGGGGATCCACCGGAAGATCTTACGTAGCATGCGTAGGATGTTGAAGCATGACGAGGAGACGGCGTTGACTTGTCTGGTCATGGAGAGGGAGGAGTCCAGGATGAAGCCCAGGTTGAGTGCGTGGTCTGTAGGTTTGGGTGCGCTGCACAGGGCAGGGGGCCACCAGGAGTCGTCCCAGGCGGCAGGCGACGATCCCAGGATGAGGACTTCCGTCTTGTCTGAGTTCAGTTTCAGGCAGCTGTTCGTCATCCACTCGGCTACGTCTTTCATCCCTTCGTGTAGGTTGGTTCTGGCGTTGGCGGGGTCGTTGGTGAAGGAGAGGATCAGCTGGGTTTCATCGGCGTAGGAGATGATTTTAAGGTTGTGTTGGCGTGCGATGGCCGCGAGGGGGATCATGTAGATGTTGAACAGCGTGGGGCTGAGTGAAGATCCTTGAGGTACGCCGCAGATGACTTCGGTGGCTTCTGATCTGAACGGGGGGAGGCGGACTCTCTGTGTCCTTCCGGCGAGGAAGGAGATGATCCATTCCAGTGCCTTCTCTTGGATTCCGATGTTGTTGAGGCGCTGCTCTAGGGTGCGGTGGCAGACCGTGTCGAACGCCGCGGAGTGGTCCAAGAGGATGAGGGCCGCTGTTTCCCCGTTGTCAAGCAGGGTTCGGATATCGTCGGTGGCTGCGATGAGGGCGGTCTTGGTACTGTGGTTGGCCCGGAAGCCGGACTGCAAGTGGTCGAGTGATCCATTCGTCTCGAGGAAGGCGGCCAGCTGTCTGTTGACGGTCTTCTCGATGACTTTGGCCGGGAACGGGAGGAGCGAGATGGGGCGGTAGTTTTTGAGGTCGGTGGGGTCCGCTGATGGTTTCTTCAGTAGGGTGCTGAGTTCGGCATGCTTCCAGCTCTCTGGGAAGGTGGCGTGTGGAAGGAGGCGTTGATGATGTCCCGTAGATGGGGAGCGATGGCGGAGTCGGCCTTGTTGAAGACGTGGTGAGGGCAGGGGTCGGTTGGTGATCCGGAGTGGATGGAGTTCATCGTGCGGATTGTGTCTTCGGTGTTGGTGGGGGGCGCTGGTGCGGTCGTAGGGTGCGTTGGCTGTGTGCTGAAGCTGTTATGGATGTCTGCGATCTTGCTGTGGAAGAACGAGGCGAGCGAGTTGCAGAGGTCTTGGTGATGGGGTGATGTCGTTGTTTCCGGAGCTGGGGTTGGAGACCTCTTTGACGACGTTGAAGAGTTCCTTGCTGTTGTGGGCGTTGTTGTCCAGTCGTTCCTTGAATGCGGTTTTCTTGGTGGCGTGGATCAGTTGGTGGTGTTTTCGAGTGGCGAGCTTGAGGGTGGTCATGTTGTCTGGTGTTGGGTCTCTGCGCCAGGCTTTCTCGAGGGCTCGGCAGGTCTTCTTGGAGCACTTGAGTTCGTCGGTGAACCAGGATGCTTTCTTTTTGCCGGGTCTGCTGGGAGGGGTCTTCAGTGGGGCGAGGTTGTCTGCGCAGTTGCTGATCCACCTCGTGAGGTTGTTGGCGGCTTGGTTGGGGTTCGCTGAGCTGGCGGGAGGGTTCTGGCTCAGGGATGCGGCGAGCTGGTCGGCTGTGATCTTGTTCCAGCTTCTGCGGGGGCCCTGTTGCTGGTGGTGGTGGAGCGTGGTCCTTTTGAAGCTGAAGTGGACGCAGCTGTGGTCCGTCCAGTGGAGTCCGGTGGCGTGGCTGAAGGAGATGTCCTTGCTGGAGGAGAAGACTGGGTCGAGCGTGTGGCCGGCGTAGTGGGAGGGGGTGGTCACCAGTTGCTTAGTCCGAGGTTGGAGAGGTTGTCGAGCAGGGTGGTGGTGTTGCTGTCGTTGTTGTTCTCCAGGTGGAAGTTGAGGTCCCCGAGGAGGATGTAGTCAGCGGAGGGGAGGGCGTGCGGGCTGATGAAGTCGGCGAAGTCTTCGCTGAATTGTGTGCGTGATCCCGGGGGTCTGTAGATGAGGGTGCCTCTGAGTGTAGTCTTGGGGTCGGTGTGGATTTGGAAGTGTAGGTGTTCGGCGGCTGTGAGGGTGTCGTCGGAGTTGGTCGTGATGCGGATGGTGTTCTTGTGGACGATGGCAATACCTCCTCCCATCTGGTTGGCGCGGTCCCTCCGGGTGATCTTGTATCCGTCCGGGATGGGGTGGCGATGTCGGGCGCTGAGGAGGCGTTCATCCATGTTTCCGTGAGGAAGGCGACGTCTGGAGCTGTGGTGTCGAGCAGGTTCCAGAGTTCCACGGCGTGTCTGTGGACGGAGCGGGTGTTGAGCAGGATGCACTTCAGGTGGTTGTTGCTGGTGCTCGTCTTGGCGGGTGCGGTACAGGTCCGGATGCAGGTGAACTTGCGGGATTGGCAGGTGAAGGGTCCGTGGGTGCGTCCTGGGGTGGCTCGGTGGCAGCCGGGGATCCGGCCGGTGTTGAGTGCGTTGAGGGTGGCTGCGTCGTAGGTCCGGCGGGTAGGCTGGCTTCTGCGGGGGCCAGGGGTTCTGGCGCTGGGCGTGGTGCAGGCGCGGACGGGCGCAGACAGGCTTGCCTTTGGCGCGCCTACAGCGCACAATCGGCGTGCCCGTTGCGAGCGGACGCTGCGCACGGACGCGTAGTGGGAGGGGCGGAGCGAGGGAGGAGCAGCTGGGAGGCGGGAGCGGGGTGGCGAGTGGGGAGGGTCGAGGGAACCAGCAGGAATGGGGGCAGGGCCGCGGGGGAGCAGCGGGGACGGAAGCGCTAGGGGAACAGAACAGAGACAATAACAACAGGGCACAATACCAACAGGGCAACACTACGGCGAACGGGGGCAGGGCAGTACACGGGGCAGGCTGAACAGGACAATCAGGACAACAGCACAAAACAAATGAAACAAATCAGGGCGAAAGTACAGACCACAGTGGGGGCACAATCAGGGCAGCGATGTGAGCGGCGGCGGCAGCAGCAGGGAGCCGGTGACTTCCTGGAGGGGCCACGCGGCGGGTAGAGCGACCAGCACTGACGAGGTCAGACTGGGTCACAGCTCCCCGTCGCCCGGTCTCTCCCCTAAGTACTCCGTGGGAGGGAGGAGCAGCTGGGAGGCGGGAGCGGGGTGGCGAGTGGGGAGGGTCGAGGGAACCAGCAGGAGTGGGGCGGGGCCGCAGGGGAGCAGCGGGGACGGAAGCGCTAGGGGAACAGAACAGAGACAATAACAACACAGCACAATACCAACAGAGCAACACTACGGCGAACGGGGGCAGGGCAGTACACGGGGCAGGCTGAACAGGACAATCAGGACAACAGCACAAAACAAATTAAACAAATCAGGGCGAAAGTACAGACCACAGTGGGGGCACAATCAGGGCAGCGATGTGAGCGGCGGCGGCAGCAGCAGGGAGCCGGTGACTCCCTGGAGGGGCCACGCGGCGGGTAGAGCGACCAGCACTGACGAGGTCAGACTGGGTCACAATTTGAACAATAAAGTAATATTTTTAAAATACATACTATTATTCAAGAATATATTCACAGACATATACATATATATAAATATATTCAAAGGTGCAGCACATGTGAATATCTTTTTAAAACATCATCAGTAACTAGTTCTGTAACAAGAAGGAACTATGGAATAAGATTGCAACTTACATGTCACTCAACATGCATTATTTATGTTATTCAGATGCCAATGCCAAAGCTGAAAAAAACAATATGTAGGCCAAACAGTGAATGACCTCTGCACATGATTCAGGAACCACAACTTGACAATAATCAATAAGAAAATTGACCAGCCTGTAGCCAACCATTTTAACCTTGACAATCCTTTACTACCAGATTTGAAGATTTTCCCTGTGGAACATGTCTTAAAGGAAGAACTACTGGAATTAAGAAGAAAATTCTGGATGTACCTTTTCAAATCACTGCATCCAGACGGACTGAACATTACTGACAATACCACCTGATACTGCATATCTCAAGACCTCTCAGGACCGCATTGATTCCACATTCCAAATGGAATCTTCACTCATGATGTTTTTTGATAATTTAGCTGTGTCATCTGTGCAGTAACTGAGAAAACCATCTTGTACTACCTGAGGAAGGCAGAAGCTGAAACATTGTAGTGGAAATATATTTTTGTTCTTTGATGAATCCATCTGATGGAGTTACTTCTTTGTTGGATATATATATATATATTATCTACTGGCGGTCGCCAGTAGATAGTTATAGTTAGGACCCTGTTTCCATAGGAAATCCGCAACATTCTATTTGGAATAACTTTGGCGCCGGTCGATGAATCCTCGCGAAATTTTCAAAATAGGTGGGGCGCTACACTCCGCTCCTACCCTGAAAGTCTCGGGGGGATTCGTCAAGCGGGGGCTGAGAAAAAAGGGGGGTCCCAAAACGCGTTTTTCCCATGCATTTTTCCATAGGACCTTTAGACACAGCTACAGCCCGAACGGCTGAACAGAGTTACTTGAAATTTGGCAGAGAGGTAGTCCTCAGGTCAAGGAAGTGCCTTTTGTAGGTCTGGTGTAAATCTGTTCAGTAGTTCCTGAGAAAATAGCATTTAAATCAATATATATATGTGGGCGGAGCCTAACCACACATCTCATCCTGAGATCTGATTGGCTGTCAGCACTTCATCCAAGAAGTGTTGGCAGCCATCTTGGGACCAATATACATGATAGCACCTCATTAAAAAGCATTGCAGTTAATAGAAGATTTTAAGACTTTAGTTACATTATAAATCATTTGTTGATGGTACCATACTCATTTTAGGAATTGTGGTATGTTCTAAGGTGATTTCACCATGTGAAAAAGCCTTCTGCTGGGATATCATGATTGAGAGAAAAATATTTTCTCATGCTTTTACCACAGAGGTTTGGAAGGTGATCTATAAGCTAAACTGAGAGCTTATTTTCTGTAAATTCACATTATCTTTCTCAGTCATGTGAGAATGAAGTCTGACATTCTCAGTAAAACATGTACATCCAACAAGGGCAGAGACTGTCAGTTGATTCCTTTGTGTTCTACTGCAGCTTTCCAGAGTGTTCCAAAGAACTACTAGAGCGCTAACCGTCCTACTTATGATAAATGTATGGCACACCTGAAGCCATCTTGCTTGGATTAAAGTGGTAACTCTTAAAACATTTAATTTAAAAAGGAACAAAATGAGGTGGTTCATTTTTCCATAAAAAGTATGATTAGTGCTGCATAAAGAAAAATTAGGGCACATTTTGAGTGACTTCTCAAATCCTGGCATGCAGACTGAAACATGCACTTTCAATACCAGCAGCAGTTTTCCCTGGTGAGCAGTAGCTTTACTACAGTGATCTAATGAGCAAAAAGAGTGCTAACATTCTGATTTTATGGCAAATGTGTGACACATTTGAATGCCTTCTTGATGGAATCAAAGTAAAAAACTGAAAGTATTTCCTACTGAGGAGACTGCAGTAAATGAGGAAATTAGGAAACTTCATAACAAATAAGTCTCCCAAGATGGCCACCAGAGACAAAAGAGCCCAAATGTAGCCCAAATATCACCCAGATGTAGCCCAAGTATAGCCCAATGACAGAATGTCCAAGAATGTTCTTAAAAACAACTAGAGCACTTACTGTCTTCATTATGACAAAAGTATGGCACACCTGAAGCCATCTTGATTGGAATAAACTGGTAACACTTAAAACATTTAATTTAAAAAGGAACACAATGAGGGGGTTCATTTTGCCATAGACATTATGATTAATGCTGAAGAAAGAAAATGAGGGCACATTTTGAGTGACTTCTCAAATCCTCTTCTATTTCATTAAAAAATTCTGACATGCAGACTGAAACATGCACTTTTAATACCAGGAGCAGACTTCCATGGTGAGCAGTAGTTTTACTACAGTGATCTAATGAGCAACTAGAGTGCTAACATTCAGAATTCATGGCAAATGTGTGACATATCTGAATACCTTCATGATGGAATCAAAGTAAAAAACTGAAAGCATTTCCGACTGAGGAGACTGCAGTACATGAGGAAATTAGGAAACTTCATAACAAATAAATCTCCCAAGATGGCCACCGGAGACAAAAGAGCCCAAATGTAGCCCAAAATCACCCAGATATAGCCCAAATATAGCCCAATGACAGAAGTGTGCAAAACACTTATTATTTTGTGTTTTTGCAGTGTTATATAGTGCAGACTTGTCAGGTATTGGAGTGCTTTACATGAGCATTGGTTACATCACACAAGAACAAATTCATTTTGGTTGTAGACATGGGGAGACTAAGTGATTTGACCAGAATCACAGAATGTCGAGCTGAAGCAGAAACTTCAACCTGGTTCCCCAGTTGCAAAGTCTGCAGTTCTGGAAGTAACACCACATCCTCTCCCCTATGTGCAACATTTAATCAAGTTGTCAACTAGATAAAAAAACATAAAGATAACAAATAATTTAAAAGTGCTTTGTCGCTATTTGAAAACTCAGAAAATATGTCCTTATTTTAGTCTTTTAGAGCACTAACCATAATTTTGATGCCAATAAGACCCTCTCATATATGTAATTTCTAAAGGAATGCTCTAGGTATTACAGTTTTGATTACATCAAGATGATGTCAGGCGCTCCACACTTTTGTAATAAATATAGAATGTTAGCAATCTAGTTGTTCATTAGGATACTGTTGAGAGGCAGAGGCCAGGGGCACGGACTCTGAAAATTGAAGGCAGGTAGGAGGGTGCAAAGGCAACAATTTAACCACACTGAGCAGGCAGGAAGGGCCGTGGAAGCACAACAGACTATGGAGGGCAGTGGAAAGGGGGGCAGGGGCAACAAACCAACAATACAGGACTTGCAAGAGAGGCTGTTGGAGGGAAGATCTATTACGGGTCAAGGAAGCTAGGGGCGGTCCCCAGAGCCCCGGGAGCCACCACAGAACTGAGCAGGAGAGTGAGTCAGGGACAAAAGGGGCACCTTAATTTGAGCCGGGGTGCCTAGGAACGCTTGCTCCAAAAATGAAGAAAACAGACATATGAGACATGGAATTGGAGGCAGAATACAATGGCAGTTTAATGAGAAGATGCAACTTCAAAGAAACCGCAGAATAGAGACCTAAAGTACAAAATACAGAATCCAGATAATCATACAGCTGTCATGATATTCTCTGTATCTCAATTAATGGACTGACAGAGAGAGAGAGAAAACACATCTATAAATGCATCATGAGAAACAAGTTACACCAAGGAAAATGTTACCTAGGGACACTCACATTTACTCTTAGAGCAAGCATTCCTGCAATTACAATACAACATCTTTTAAATGCAAAAGTAAAGAGAACAATGGTTAAACATAACATGACATTTCATATAGGTAAAATAGAATAAGATACTTCAAGCAAAGCCGAGCAAGACATTTTAAGCAAAGGAAGACAAGAGCTCCCAGTTCTTGGGGAAAACCTGCACAGCCTGTTAACCTACATACAGACGGCGAGGTTGTCCGTCGATATCTGTGGGTGCTCCCTTTTTATATCATTTTGTGGGCTCCTTTGCACGCTACATCTACCTACGTATGCTACCCAAAAGCTTCGTCTGCAGATTTTACCAGACATTTCGTCATTTACCCACTTAATGCTGACAATGGACTGGGTGAAAAGGTCAGTCTCTCAGGCCAATCGCTTATCGTAAGTTCCATAGAGCAAGCAGAAAATAATGGGTATTGTACAGGAATTCAATATATTCATGTATAAAATCTCCTCAGTTCTCCTAACTTGACGCTCTGCGGTTGCCACTTCCTTAAAAGCGGGAAACCTGCCCAGGAAGCAAGTACCAGTCCAGGATGCAGCCTACTGTATGTCGACAGCTTCAGGGGGATGTTGAACTTTGATACCGAGCACGGAGCACTCGGGTAGGGTGGGGGCTACTAGTTTGGAGCAGAAGGCCTCGCAGACCTGCCTTCAGACTGCTATACACTAAAATTGCAGAGCTATGGTCAATTTAACAAAGAGGCCTACATATTGAACAGAAGAGCCTACACAGGGGTTTTATGCTGGCTGAGTGGTAAGGATGTCTCAGGATAATTATATAGCAACACAGGACCCGCTGGTCAATTTAATACGGCCTACAAATGCGGCTGGCAGGGCAAGGACAAGGGTCTCATACTTCAGGTGTGGACAGAACGGGCCAGGGGCCCCCTGTGATACAAAATCTACCCTCCTTCAAGGCTGTGGTAATGACCATTGTGGGCAGAAGGAAGAGGCAATGGTTGTACAACCATACATGCCAACAGACCCGATTCAGCCAGGAAACGTCCAATGTTTTTAAGCTCAAATGGGCTTTATTTGATCTGTCTCCTGTCTACAATATCCTCTTTTTCAATGTAACTCAAAGGGGAAAATCAATACCCCAGTTTTTTTTCAAAATCTCCCTCTTACCAAGTTCAAAATGTTCGCAAGTATGGTACATTGGATCATGGAAGGAAATGGGATAGGGACATGGACTTGGATAACAGAGGACAGGAGAGACATGGAGAGGTGCACCAAACTGACCCTGCAGGGCAGGCATCAGGGTTTGCAGCAGCACAATACACCACACAGGGCATGCAGGACGGGAGTGCAGCACAACAATCCATAGAAAGCAAGAGGGAGGGGACAGGACCATGCACATGGACAACAGAGAACAGAGGGGCAAGAGGCAATGGTAGCTAGCTGACCATAATGGACAGACAGGAGAGAAGGCTGCAGCATAACAGACCATAAAGGGCAGGAGGGACGGATCAGGGGCATTACAATGGAACAGACAAGCCAGGAGGGAGGGAGTAGGGGTCTGCACATGTAAACAGAGGGCTGGGGGCAAGGGGGCAGGGCAGGAGCAGCAAGATGGCCATGGAGGTCAGGCAGGATGGGCACTAGAAGCAAGACACAACATGAAGAGCAACAGTGAGACTGTGATGGCATACACACAGACCATGGAGGGAAGGTGGGAGGGGGTCAGGGGCAGCTAACTGACCACACAGGGAAGGTGGGAGGGGCCATGGCAGCACAGAAGACCATGCATGGCAAGTGGGAGGGTTAGTGGCAGCACAATGGCTATGATGGGCAAGAAGGAGGGTGCAGGGGCATGCACAAAGGACGATGGAGGATAGAAGGGAGGGTCAGGACCTGTGCACAGACAAGAAAGTTCAGGGGAAGGGGCCTCACAACAGACCACACGGGGCAGGCAGGAGGAGCAGTTGCAGCACAACAGACCAGGGAGGGCAGAAGGGTGTGGCAGTACAATGGACCATGTAGGACAGGAGGAAGAGGATAGAGGCATGGCATGTGGACAGGCAGGGTGGAGGTGGCAGGGACAGGTTACAGTCATCTGACAATGCTAGGCAGGTGGGAGGGGAGTGGCAGCTCAACAGAACACTCAGAGTAGATAGGAGTGGCAGGTCCATGGGACATGGTGGGCAAAAAGGATGGAGCAGGGGCATGCACAAAGACATCGGAGGGCAGGGGGAAGGAGAATAGGGGCAGCAAGCTAAGCACAGAGTTTAAGCAGGAGGTCAATGATGGGGCATAGAATTGGGCAATTGAGGGCAGGAGGAGTGGACTGGTACATCATACTAAATTGAGGGCAGTGGCAGCACATCAGACTATGCATGGCAGGAGGGAGGAGGCTAGTCCATGGATTCACACAACAGAGGATAGGGAGGAGGGGGATGGGGCAGCAAGCTAACTGTTCAGAGAAGGCGGGTATTAGAAACTTTATTGTTTTTAAAACATTTTGTCTGTGCAAACTACTTAAAATATGAACAAGTATGCAGCATAATCTCACTTTTATTCAGGAAGAAGAAGACGTTAGTGACTGTGACTCCGGGCTCACTTGGCAAAAACACCCCCTGACCCTCCACCCCCTATCGCAAAATGTAATGCCCGTGAAAAGGGTAGGTGAACACAGTGTTATATAGAACATAGTCCTGAGAGCACGATTGAAAATGAAAACTAGATATAGTGTATGGTATAAACTATGCACCAAAAAATGTGATATAAGATGAACCAGGCGTGAAATATAATATGCAATACATTGTGCGCAATGACAGATTCATTGGAGAGCGCGAGATAGCACAGGCACTAGCGTGTGCTATGCGATATGCGCCTTGGAGTGTAATATGCACAGGGCAGTGTTGTGTAACCTAACTAGTCTCTAAAGTTGTAATATAAAATATGTGCTGGGGAGTGTAACGTTGCATATGCACTGTGACAAAGATATGGATCCCAAATTGTAATATGTATGGCATAGCACTGTGCGTTATAACATAGGCATCGAGGAAGGCACGTTAGATGGGGCAATATAACCCGTGCGAAGACAAGCGTGGCATGACATTTTCAGGGGGTGGTGTTACAGTGCACATGGGCTAGAGAGTGTCATAGCATATGCACTAGCTAGTGGAATACAATACAGAGGTGTGTGGCACTCGGCAGGCAATGGTGGGTGTAACACAGCATTGGGCTCTGTCAGGAGCGCGCTGTGACTCGCAAGTGATGTTCGTCCCCTTTCCAGAGAGTAAAATAAAAAGTATTACACATCCGGCAGTGGATGTGTGTTTTATTAACTGTGAGGGGGGTTTCTTGCATAGTTTTGGTCGAATTTTTGTCGAATCCCCTTTGAATGGCTTGGTGTGCATGTGTATTAAATGTGCCCGTCAATAGCTACCCATGTTTGTATAAATAAACGACAAGGGTGTCTACCGGGATTAGGCACGGTAGAGCATCAGACATGTCAGAGCTTCACTAGTGGTGTAAATACATTCCACGTGGATTAATTGCATGCATAGTCGCCTTTTAATGAATATCACGCAAATCGTCATGGTGATAGGTACGTACGGTTTGTCCAGCATGTCCTAGGTGTGTCTATAAATATATATTTTTTAAAAATAATAAAAAACAGTGGCCGGCCCTGGGGATTGGGGTCAAAAAAATATAATTAGGAGACAGGCCCTGGGGGATGGGGTCATCAGGGCCAATAAATTAGAATAAGAAGGGGAACCACACAGCCCCCCTTCTTAAAAAAATAAAATAAATAAAAGACTGGCATCGTGCCGGAGGCCATGCCCCCTCCATGCAGCACTCTGCAAACGCGCCCCCAACAGGCATCTCCAGTATGCGCCAGGGAGCTGCGCTGCAGACAGGTGTTCTGAGGCCAAGCCCCTTTTTACACCTCTCTGCAACGCAGCTCTGTGGCGCTTACTGGAGGTACCTAGTGGTCTAGTGTGACCCTAGGGACCCTTAGGATTCAAGGGGACTTAATCTCTCAACTTAGAACAGCCACAGGGCGCGTTTACACAGTGGTGAAGGGAGGGGACGGGGCCTGAGGTGACATGTGCAAACACGCACCATGGCACGTTTTAAATTGGGGATATAATTTCCCTTCAATACTGAGGGCCCCTGGGGGCTAACTAGCCCACCAAGTGCTTCCAGTAAGCGCCACTGAGCTGCATTGCAGAGAGGTGGTCCAGGCCGTGCCACTTTTTACACCTCTCTGCAACGCAGCTCTGTGGCACTTACTGGAGGTACCTAGTGGGCTAGTTGGACCCTAGGGACCCTCAGGACTCAAATGAACTTAATCTCCCAACTAAAAACGGACACAGGGCGTGTTTACACAATGGTGAAAGGAGGGGACGGGGCCTGAGTTAACGTGTGCAAAAACACCCTGTGGCCTGTTTTAAGAGGTAGTTTTAATCCCCATGCCCTATTATATACTAGGGGCTTATAGAGGAGGTAAGGCTAATCACAGGGGGACCCCAAGGCATAATGTTCCCTAGTGTATGTAGGTGTTTTCACTGTATTCTAAGTGTCTTTTAACATAGCACTGGCTCTAGGACTGGTTAGTCAGACTCAGTTACCACCAGTATCCGTCTGAAAAAGTTGAGGGTACAGGATGATTTTGCAACAAGGCTTCTTTCTGCTCTTCTTTTTGTTCTTTCTGCACGTTATCCTTCTTCCTGCACTTATCTTCGTATTTGAGGACTTCTGTTGCTTCTTTCTGCACTTCTTTTGTTTCTTTCTGTGCATTTTTTCTTCTTTCTTCACATGTCCTATCTCTGTAGGCATAGTTAGAAATTAGCATTTAAAAAACCTTTGAAATTAACAGAAAAAACCATAGGTTTCAGGCACGTTATAGTTAGGAATTAGCATTTAAAAAACCTCAGAAATTCACTGAAAAAACCATAGGTTTCAGGGGTGTTATAGTTAGCTGGACTTTTCACTTGTACAAAACCATTGAAATTCCCCCGTTATAGTTAGTTCAGCTAACTATAACTCGCGCGCCCGCAATGCACTGCTGATGACGTCACATATTACATCACTCATGACATGGTCAGTGACATCACTGATGACATCTCAAATGACATCACTGATAACATCACTGATGACATCATCCTTGTGATAGAGTGGCAGACCTCCTCTCACCCTAATATAACCTTTGATACACACATTCAAAAATAGAGACTAAAATTTTCAAAACAATGGACATACCAATACCAGTTACAACAACCTCTTCAGTAATTCTAAGATCCACATACACATCCACTCATTCACCAACAGTCCAATACAGTCACTCATACATGTACTCACTCATCATATGTACTCATACACCTATACATCCTGTTACACAATGCCACTCATCCATAGTTACTCACACACATAGTCACTCATGCTAATAAAGAATCAAACATACATTTACTTGCATATACAGTTATACACACACCACCACACTTACTTCTACGGAAACTTACACATACTTAGTCTTTTAAACAATCACTTATAGAAACACATACTTATTCATACAGGAACTCTTTCAATCTCTCACTCTCACATATACTCACATATATACACCAATAGTCACATATACTAGTTTAAAACATGTGTAGTTACTCATAAAGACACTATTGAGACAGTCATTCACTCACTAACACACCCATACACACACTCATCCACCCATACAGTCCTGCACACATACTGTGTTCAACACATACAAACAGTGAGTCACTCATTCATGCACCTATGCACTACGTAATACCCCCACCGAACCATGCAGACACTCAGACTGATACTCAAAAAACCAACTAATAACCTATATAGACACCCATGTAGCTACTCACCAACCCATGCAGCCACTTATACACAAAGTGAGAGACTGATACAGATATTTACATATTTAAACATTACTCACTAAGCCATGTATTCACTATGATACACTTAATCAGTCAGTTACACAATCAATTTTTCAAAAACAAATCATCCATTTAGACACTTATATACCCATTTATTCTTCCATCGACCTTGAGATATACATATATAAAACATATTTAATTTTCAGAATAACACACATTCACTGGATGATGTCATCAGTGATGTCATCAGTGATGTCATTTGAGATGTCATCAGTGATGTCATGAGTGATGTCACTGACCATGTCATGAGTGATGTAATATGTGACGTCATCAGCAGTGCATTGCGGGCGCGCGAGTTATAGTTAGCTGAACTAACTATAACGGGGGAATTTCAATGGTTTTGTACAAGTGAAAAGTCCAGCTAACTATAACACCCCTGAAACCTATGGTTTTTTCAGTGAATATATATATATATAGCGTCTGCCATTGTTTATCAAATGCTTGGTGTCCACCCCCCTGTGAGTCACATGGTAACCTAAGTGGACATAAAGAAAATACTACAATTTTGAGCTTCAACGTGTCACTGATTACACCATACATTGCACTGATAGAGACAAAAATAATTGTACCCAGCATAAATGCTTGGGGTTGAAAAGTGTCTAATATAATACATTATAGTTGTATACATAAATAAATAACTACATAAATATCTAAACATGTATAAAATTTCATGTTCCATAAAAATTTAATAAAAGACACTGTGTTACTTAAATGTCCAAATTGTACGTGGAAGAGATGTTGAGACCCTGCTATAACAATATAAATATTATTCCTCAATATGTAAACAGATAATTTGTGCAAAATAAAGCCATCTGTGCAAAATTGAGCTATCTGCGCAAATTTCAGCAAATAAGGGTCAAAAATATCTTCAATCAATCCGCCTAGGAACCTATTATCAATTCGATGTCTACTGGATAATGTTATGAACTGCTTAATGCAAAGCTGAAAATATATTGTTTATCCGTTTTCCTTTATCTCCAACCTTAGTTAAAAGAAATATATCTCTACTCAGACTGTTCACATGAAGTTTCTATGTACACAAAACGGTTAATATGAAAGTGCTGTAAGTGCTTTGCAATCCAACATATACATCACACTGTGTTAATAAATAAATAAATACACAATATAAAACCCCTAGGCCTATACTATTATAAAAAAAACACCCCAAGCTATGCATATAGTATAACAAAAACGGAAACGGAAAGCTGCCATATTGTGCTGTTACGACATGGTTGTATACAGAACAGCATCAGAAAATACAATGTCTAAAAAAATATGTCTAAAAAAATGTCAATGAAAACACAAAAACTACATTAATTATTCCTGCTTAAGTCTACTGTCATTCCGTAATCAAAGAAAAGCCCAGTACTTTGAGACCACTATAAATCACATACATTTTGTATTGTAATGCGATTAACTTAATTTCACCATTGCACATATGGCACATGTTCATGAAAATTATGCAGGAGAGATCATCTTGTGTACTTTCGGGATTAGATGCAAAATTGAAATCACTGGATTCTCTGTGTGTAGGAAGGTGAATTCTGTAGAGGATATTAAGCCTTCTCTTTTGTATTTGGTCAATAATTTTTTCAACTCTTCCTTAGCTTTCTTGTATTCCGTCCCATTAGATCTTTTATAGCATTCAACATTGTTCAATTATTTCATTGCTTCTTTGATATATTCTTTTTTCGGCCATAAAACAATATTCCCACCTTTGTGAGATTTATTGATTATTATTTCTTGATTGTCACTGAGCTTCTTCATTAGGTTTCCATATTGCAGTTCATTGTAAGATCTGTGCTGATGGCGTTGCTTCATTACTTTATTATACAATTTCTTTAACTCCTCAGTTACGCACTCATGAAAAATATCTATGGCGTCTTTTGGCATCATAGGGATGAAGGTGCTTCTTGGTTTCAATGGACTCTCTCCTGCTCCCTTTTGGCATATATTCAATCAATCAATCAATCATAACATTTGTAAAGCGCGCTACATACCCGTGAGGGTCTCAAGGCGCTGGGGGGGGGGGGGGGGGGGCTTCTACTGATCGAAGAGCCAGGTCTTGAGAAGTTTTCTGAAGGCAAGCAGGTCCTGGGTCCGTCGTAGGTTGGTGGGGAGGGTGTTCCAGGTCTTGGCAGCGAGGTGGGAGAAGGACCTGCCGCCGCCGGTGGTTTTCCGGATGCGTGGGACTGTGGCGAGGGCGAGGGCGAGGTTGGCCGATCGGAGGCTGCGGGTGGGGGTGTAGAAGCTGAGTCGGTCGTTGAAGTATGCTGGTCCGGCGTTGTGTAGGGCTTTGTGTGCGTGGATGAGGAGTTTGAAGGTGATCCTCTTGTTGACGGGGAGCCAGTTCAGGTCTCGCAGCTGGGGTGTGATGTGACTGCGTCGGGGGACGTCAAGGATCAGTCGTGCTGATGTGTTCTGGATGTGTTGCAGCCGTCTCAGGAGCTTGGTTGTTGTTCCTGCGTAGAGGGCATTCCCGTAGTCCAGTCTGCTGGTGACGAGGGCCTGGGTGACAGTTTTTCTTGTGTCGGAGGGGATCCATTTGAAGATCCTGCAGAGCATTCGGAGGGTGTTGAAGCAGGACGCGGAGACCGCGTTGACTTGGCTTGGTCATGGAGAGGGCAGAGTCGAGGATGACCCCCAGGTTGCGTGCATGGTTGCTGGGTTCTGGGGCTGTTCCTAGCAATGTTGGCCACCAGGAGTCGTCCCAGGCTGAGGGGGTGCGGCCGAGGATGAGGACCTCCGTCTTGTCAGAGTTCAGCTTCAGCCTGCTGTGCTTCATCCATTCTGCGACGGCCTTCATTCCTCTGTGTAGGTAGGCTTTGGCAGTGTGGGGGTCTTCGGTGAGGGATATGATCAGCTGGGTATCGTCGGCGTAGGAGATGATGTTGAGGCAGTTTTGTCGTGCGACCTGGGCGAGTGGTGCCATGTAGATATTGAACAGCGTCGGGCTGAGGGAAGACCCCTGAGGAACGCCGCAGATGATCTCGGTGGTCTTAGAGTGGAAGGGTGGGAGGCGGATGCTCTGGGTTCTGCCAGAGAGGAAAGATGTAGTCCATGTCAGGGCCTTCTCTTGGATTCCGGCGTCATGAAGGCGTGCTGTTAGGGTGCGGTGGCAGACCGTGTCGAAGGCTGCTGATAGGTCCAGGAGGATGAGGGCGGCTGTTTCTCCTTTGTCCATGAGGACCCGGATGTCGTCGGTAGCGGCGATGAGGGCAGTCTCGGTGCTGTGGTTGCTGCGGAAGCCGGACTGGGATGGGTCCAGGATGTCGTTGTCCTCGAGGTAGCGGGTCAGCTGTCTGTTAACGATCTTCTCAGTAACGTTCGCGGGGAAGGGGAGCAGGGAGATGGGCCGGAAGTTCTTGAGGTCCTTGGGGTCCGCCTTGGGTTTCTTCAGTAGGGCGTTGATCTCGGCGTGCTTCCAGATTTCCGGGAAGGTTGCTGTCTCGAGGGAGATGTTGATAGTTTTCCGCAGGTGGGGTGCGATGGCTGTGCAGGCTTTGTTGAAGACGTGGTGAGGGCATGGGTCAAATGGGGATCCGGAATGGATGGAGTTCATGGTTTTGATGGTGTCTTCATCGCTGACGTTGGACCAGGCGGTCAACCGGCTGGTGCGGGTAATGGTCTCAATGGTGGTGGTCTCGATGATGGGTGCGGGGGTGGGGGTGTTGAAGCTGTCGTGGATGTCGGCAATCTTGCGGTGAAAGAAGGTGTCCAGGGAGTCACACAGGTCTTGTGATGGTGGAATGTCGTTGGTATTGGAGCTGGGGTTGGAGAGTTCTTTCACGATGTTGAAGAGCTCTTTGCTGTTGTGTGCGTTGCTGTCAAGGCGGTCCTTGAAGGCGGTCTTCTTAGCAGTCCTGATGAGTTGGTGGTGTCAGCGGATGGCGTTCTTTTGGGCTGTGTGGCTGTCTGGTGTTCGGTAGCGAAGCCAGCTCTTCTCTAGTTTCCGGCAGTTGCGCTTGGAGGTCCGGAGGTCTTCGGTGAACCAAGCGGCCTTCTTGCTGGAGTGGTTAGTGGTGGAGGTCCGAAGTGGGGTGAGGGTGTTGGCGCAGTCGATGATCCATTGTCTGAGGTTGGTGGTGGCGGTGTCGGGGTCGGTGGGATCGGCGGGAGGTCCCAGGGCGAGGGTGGTGGTCAGTTGGTCCTTGGTGACCTTGCCCCAGTGGCGGCGTGGCATCTCTTGGGTGCGGTGGTGTGTGGTGGGTTACCTGAAGGTGAAGTGGACGCATCTGTGATCTGTCCAGTGGGGTTCGGTGGTGTGGTCGAAGGAGACGTGGGGGCTTGCGGTGAAGATGGGGTCCAGTGTGTGACCAGCGGCGAGGGTGGGTGTTGTCACGAGCTGTTTGAGTCCGAGGTTGGCGAGGTTGTCGATCAGGGCGGCGGAATTGGCGTCGTTGTTGTTCTCGAGGTGGAAGTTCAGGTCCCCGAGGAGGATGTAGTCCATGGAGGCGATGGCGTGGGTGCTGATGAGGTCGGTGATGGTGTCGTAGAACTGTGGTCGGGGTCCGGGTGGTCTGTAGACGAGGGTTCCTCTGAGGGTGGTGTTGGGGTCGGTGTGGATCAGGAAGTGCATGTGCTCGGCGGTGGTGAGGGTGTCGTCGGTGTTGGTCAAGACTCTGAGGGTGTCCTTGTGGATGATGGCGATTCCCCCTCCCACTCTGTTGATGCGGATTGATTCTCTGTAGGCGATTTTGTGTACGGATTTCATCTGCATCATTTATTTGTGATGAATTGCAGGATGCTGTTCCCAACTCATGTAAAGTTAAAAACATTTGAGCATCTGCAGCTTGAACTGCTGGATTTGTGGTCTCATCTTTATGCTGTTCCGTCGGTTCATTGGGATTGGCGCTGCCCGCTTTGATATCAAAAAATTTCTTTAATTTTAACTTACATATATATGAGTCCAACAAAGTGCCCTGAAGCATTGGAAGAGCACACAACAATGCTCTGCCATTCAGCAATATTATGCAGCTTGCTCATATGCTCTGTCATCTGATTATCACAGCCGACATGTTTCAGGGCAGGAGGCCCCTTCTTCTTGGGCAAAAACACACACAAGATGCCTGCATTCATATTTTCCGGTTTTATTCATTACCAAACCTGCCTCCCGTGGGCGTGTGATCATTGCACTCTCCCTCGGTGAATTCTGGGGCATGGAGTCCTTAATGCAGGTGAGTAATTTTCTTTAAGTAAGTTCATGCGTGTGTTTCCAATTAATTGTTCATTCTTTCCTCTTAGTGAGTTACAGAGCATTAGAGCAGGCTTATTATGCATTTTGAACATTGTACCATTTCAGTCCTGACCTCTGCAGAACCGAGCCCTCTCCCAGCAGGTGATTGTTGTTTTCTCCAGCTGCCGATGGTGCTCTCCCCACGGCCGGGCCGCCGTGCATTGATATGAGTCCAACAAAGTGCCCTGAAGCATTGGAAGAGCACTCAACAATGCTCTGCCATCATGCAATATTATGCATCTTGCTCACATGCTCTGTCATCTGATTATCACAGCCGACGCGTTTCAGGGAAGGAGGTCCCTTCTTATTGGGCAAAAACACACACAAGATACATGCATTCATCTTTTCCGGTTTTATTCATTACCAAGCCCGTCCCCCGTGGGCTTGTGATCATTGCACTCTCCCTCGGTGAATTCTGGGGCATGGAGTCCTTAATGCAGGTGAGTAATTTCCTTTAAGTAAGTTCATGCGTGTGTTTCCAATTAATTGTTCATTCTTTCCTCTTAGTTAATTACGGAGCATTAGGGAAGGCTTAGTACGCATTTTGAACATTGTGCCACTTCAGTCGTGACCTGTTCAGAACCAAGGCCTCACCCAGCTGGTGATTGTTGTTTTCTCCAGCTGCCGATGGTGCTCTCCCCACGGCCGTGCTGCTGTGCATCGACATGAGTCCAACAAAGTGCCCTGAAGCATTGGAAGATCACTCAACAATGCTCTGCCATCCAGCAATATTATGCAGCTTGCTCACATGCTCTGTCATCTGATTATCACAGCCGACGCGTTTCAGGGCAGGAGGCCCCTTCTTCTTGGGCAAAAACACACACAAGATGCCTGCATTCATCTTTTCTGGTTTTATTCCTTACCAAACCCGCATCCTGTGGGTGTGTGATCTTTGCACTCTCCCTCGGTGAATTCTGGGGCATGGAGTCCTTAATGCAGGTGAGTAATTTTCTTTAAGTAGATTCATGCATATATTTCCACTTAATTGTTCATTCTTTCCTCTTAGTGAGTTACGGTGCATTATAGCAGGCTTATTATTATGCATTTTGAACATTGTGCCACTTCGGTCCTGACCTGTGCAGAACCGAGGCCTCACCCAGCAGGTGATTGTTGTTTTCTCCAGCTGCCGATGGGGCTCTCCCCACGGCCGGGCCACCGTGCATCGATATGAGTCCAACAAAGTGCCCTGAAGCATTGGAAGAGCACTCAACAATGCTCTACCATCCAGCAATATTATGCAGCTTGCTCACATGCTCTGTCATCTGATTATCACTGCCGACGCATTTCAGGGCAGGAGGCCCCTTCTTCTTCAGCAAAAACACACACAAGATGCCTGCATTCATCTTTTCCGGTTTTATTCATTACCAAGCCCGCCTCCCGTGGTTGTGTGATCATTGTACTCTACCTCGAGTGAATTCTGGGGCTTGGAGTCCTTAATGCAGGTGAGTAATTTCCTTCAAGTAAGTTCATGCGTGTGTTTCCAATTAATTGGTCATTCTTTCCTCTTAGTGAGTTACGGAGCATTAGAGCAGGTTTATTACGCATTTTGAACATTGTGCCATTTCAGTCCTGACCTGTTCAGAACCGAGGCCTCACCCAGCTGGTGATTGTTGTTTTCTCCAGCTGCCGATGGTGCTCTCCCCAAGGCCGGGCCACCGTGCATTGATATGAGTCCAACAAAGTGCCCTGAAGCATTGGAAGAGCACTCAACAATGCTCTACCATCCAGCAATATTATGCAGCTTCCTCACATGCTCTGTCATCGTATTATCACAGCCGACGCGTATCAGGGCAGGAGGCCCCTTCTTCTTGGGCAAAAACACACAAAAGATGCCTGCATTCATCTTTTCCGGTTTTATTCATTACCAAGCCCGCCTCCCGTGGGCGTGTGATCATTGCACTCTCCCTCAGTGAATTCTGGGGCATGGAGTCCTTAATGCAGGTGAGTAATTTCCTTTAAGTAAGTTCATGCGTGTATTTCCAATTAATTGTTCATTCTTACCTCTTAGTGAGTTACGGAGCATTAGAGCAGGCTTTTTACGCATTTTGAACATTTGCCATTTCAGTCCTGATCTGTTCAGAACCGAGGCCTCACCCAGCTGGTTATTGTTGTTTTCTACAGCTGCCAATGGTGCTCTCCCCACGGCCGGGCCACCTTGCATTGATATGAGTCCAACAAAGTGCCCTGAAGCATTGGAAGAGCACTCAACAATGCTCTGCCATCGAGCAATATTAGGCAGCTTGCTCACTTGCTCTGTCATCTGATTATCACACCCGACACGTTTCAGGGCAGGAGGCCCCTTCTTCTTGGGCAAAAACACACACAAGATGCCTGCATTCTTCTTTTCCGGTTTTATTCATTACCAAACCCTCCTCCCGTTTGCGTGTGATCTTTGCACTCTCCCTCTGTGAATTCTGGGGGATGGAGTCCTTAATGCAGGTGAATAATTTCCTTTAAGTAAGTTCATGCGTGTGTTTCCAATTAATTGTTCATTCTTTCCTCTTAGTGAGTTACGGAGCATTAGAGCAGGCTTATTATGCATTTTGAACATTGTGCCATTTCAGTTCTGACCTGTTCAGAACCGAGGCCTCACCGTATTGTTGTTTTCTCCAGCTGCCGATGGTGCTCTCCCCACGTCCAGGCCGCCGTGCATTGATATGAGTCGAACAAAGCTCCCTGAAGCAAGGGAAGAGCACTCAACAATGCTCTATCATCCAACAATATTATGCAGCTTGCTCGCATGCTCTGTCATCTGATTATCACAGCCGACGCATTTCAGGGCAGGAGGCTCCTTCTTCTTGGGCAAAAACACACACAAGATGCCTGCATTCATCTTTTCTGGTTTTATTCATTACCATGCCCGCCTCCCGTGGGCGTGATCATTGCACTCTACCTCAGTGAATTATGGGGCATGGAGTCCTTAATGCAGGTGAATAATTTCACTTAAGTAAGTTCATGCGTGTGTTTCCAATTAATTTTTCATTCTTTCCTCTTAGTGAGTTACGGAGCATTAGAGCAGGCTTAGTACGCATTTTGAACATTGCGCTATTTCAGTCCTGACCTGGTCAGAACCGAGGCCTCACCCAGCTGGTGATTGTTGTTTTCTCCAGCTGCCGATGGTGCTCTCCCCACGGCCGGGCCGTCGTGCATCGATATGAGTCCAACAAATTGCCCTGAAGCATTGGAAGAGCACACAACAATGCTCTGCCATCCAGCAATATTATGCAGCTTCCTCACATGCTCTATCATCGGATTATCACAGCCGACGCGTTTCAGGGCAGGAGGCCCCTTCTTCTTGGGCAAAAACACACAAAAGATGCCTGCATTCATCTTTTCCGGTTTTATTCATTACCAAGCCCGCCTCCCGTGGGCGTGTGATCATTGCACTCTCCCTCAGTGAATTCTGGGTCATGGAGTCCTTAATGCAGGTGAGTAATTTCCTTTAAGTAAGTTCATGCGTGTATTTCCAATTAATTGTTCATTCTTTCCTCTTAGTGAGTTACGGAGCATTAGAGCAGGCTTATTACGCATTTTGAACATTTGCCATTTCAGTCCTGATCTGTTCAGAACCAAGGCCTCACCCAGCTGGTTATTGTTGTTTTCTACAGCTGCCAATGGTGCTCTCCCAACGGCCGGGCAACCTTGCATTGATATGAGTCCAACAAAGTGCCCTGAAGCATTGGAAGAGCACTCAACAATGCTCTGCCATCCAGCAATATTATGCAGCTTGCTCACATGCTCTGTCATCTGATTATCACACCCGACACGTTTCAGGGCAGGAGGCCTATTCTTCTTGGGCAAAAACACACACAAGATACCTGCATTCTTCTTTTCCGGTTTTATTCATTACCAAACCCTCCTCCCGTTTGCGTGTGATCTTTGCACTCTCCCTCTGTGAATTCTGGGGGATGGAGTCCTTAATGCAGGTGAATAATTTCCTTTAAGTAAGTTCATGCGTGTGTTTCCAATTAATTGTTCATTCTTTCCTCTTAGTGAGTTACGGAGCATCAGAGCAGGCTTATTATGCATTTTGAACATTGTGCCATTTCAGTTCTGACCTGTTCAGAACCGAGGCCTCACCCTATTGTTGTTTTCTCCAGCTGCAGATGGTGCTCTCCCCACGTCCAGGCCGCCGTGCATTGATATGAGTCCAACAAAGTGCCCTGAAGCATTGGAAGAGCACTCAACAATGCTCTATCATCCAACAATATTATGCAGCTTGCTCGCATGCTCTGTCATCTGATTATCACAGCTGACACGTTTCAGGGCAGGAGGCTCCTTCTTCTTGGGCAAAAACACACACAAGATGCATGCATTCATCTTTTCTGGTTTTATTCATTACCATGCCCGCCTCCCGTGGGCGTGATCATTGCACTCTACCTCAGTGAATTATGGGGCATGGAGTCCTTAATGCAGGTGAATAATTTCATTTAAGTAAGTTCATGCGTGTGTTTCCAATTACTTTTTCATTCTTTCCTCTTAGTGAGTTACGGAGCATTAGAGCAGGCTTATTACGCATTTTGAACATTGTGCCATTTCAGTTTTGACCTGTTCAGAACCGAGGCCTCACCCAGCAGGTGATTGTTGTTTTCTCCAGCTGCCGATGGTGCTCTCCCCAAGGCCGAGCCACCGTGCATTGATATGAGTCCAACAAAGTGCCCTGAAGCATTGGAAGAGCACTCAACAATGCTCTACCATCCAGCAATATTATGCAGCTTGCTCGCATGCTCTGTCATCTGATTATCACAGCCGACATGTTTCAGGGCAGGAGGCCCCTTCTTCTTGGGCAAAAACTACACACAAGATGCCTGCATTCATCTTTTCCGTATTTATTCATTACCAAACCCGCATCCTGTGGGCGTGTGATCTTTGCACTGTCCCTCGGTGAGTTCTGGGGCATGGAATCCTTAATGCAGGTTTGTAATTTCCTTTCAGTAAGTTTATACGTGTGTTTCCAATTCATTGTTCATTCTTTCCTCTTAGTGAGTTACGGAGCATTAGAGCAGGCTTATTATGCATTTTGAACATTGTGCCATTTCAGTCCTGAACTGTTCAGAACCGAGGCCTCACCCAGCAGGTGATTGTTGTTTTAACCAGCTGCCGATGGTGCTCTCCCCACGGCCGGGCCGGCGGGCATCAATATGAGTCCAACAAAGTGCCCTGAAGCATTGGAAGAGCACTCTACAATGCTCTGCCTTCCAGCAATATTATGCAGCTTGGTCACATGCGCTTTCATCTGATTATCACAGCCGATACGTTTCAGGGCAGGAGGCCCCTTCTGCTTGGGCAAAAACACACACAAGATGCCTGCATTCATCTTTTCCGGTTTTATTCATTACCAAGCCCACCTCCCGTGGGAGTGTGATCATTGCACTCTACCTCAGTGAATTCTGGGGCATGGAGTCCTTAATGCAGGTGAGTATTTCCTTTAAGTAAGTTCATGGGTGTTTTTCCAATTAATTGTTCATTCTTTCCTCTTAGTGAGTTACGGAGCATTAGAGCAGGCTTATTATGCATTTTGAACATTGTGCCATTTCATTCCTGACCTGTTCAGAACCGAGGTCTCACCCAGCAGGTGATTGTTGTTTCCTCCAGCTGCCGATGGTGCTCTCCCCATGGCCGTGCCGCCGTTCATTGATATGGGTCCAACAAAGTGCCCTGAAGCATTGGAAGAGCACTCAACAATGCTCTGCCATCCAGCAATATTATGCAGCTTGCTCACATGCTCTGTCATCTGATTATCACAGCCGACACGTTTCAGGGCAGTTATCCCCTTCTTCTTGGGCAAAAAGACACACAAAATGCCTGCATTCATCTTTTCCGGTTTTATTCATTACCAAACCCGCATCCCGTGGGCGCTTTTGATCTTTGTACTCTCCCTCGGAGAATTATGGGGCATGGAGTCCTTAATGCAGGTGAGTAATTTCCTTTAAGGAAGTTCATGCGTTTATTTTTCTATTAATTGTTCATTCTTTCCTCTTAGTGAGTTACAGAGCATTAGAGCAGGCTTATTATGCATTTTGAACATTGTGCCATTTCAGTCCTGACCTGTTCAGAACCGAGGACTCACCCAGCTGGTGATTGTTGTTTTCTCCAGCTGACGATGGTGCTCTCCCCAAGGCCGGGCCACCGTGCATTGATATGAGTCCAACAACGTGCCCTGAAGCATTGGAAGAGCACTCAACAATGCTCTGCGATCCAGCAATATTATGCAGCTTGCTCACATGCTCTGTCATCTGATTATCACAGCCGACATGTTTCAGGGCAGGATGCCCCTTCTTCTTGGGCAAAAATACACACAAGATGCCTGCATTCATCTTTTCCGGTTTTATTCATTACCAAGCCCGCCTCCCGTGGGCGTGTGATCATTGCACTCTACCTCAGTGAATTCTGGGGCTTGGAATCTTTAATGCAGGTGAGTATTTCCTTTAAGTAAGTTCATGGGTGTTTTTCCAATTAATTGTTCATTCTTTCCTCTTAGTGAGTTACCGAACATTAGAGCAGGCTTATTATGCATTTTGAACATTGTGCCATTTCACTCCTGACCTGTTCAGAACCGAGGTCTCACCCAGCAGGTGATTGTTGTTTTAACCAGCTGCCGATGGTGCTCTCCCCACGGCCGGGCCACCGTGCATTGATATGAGTCCAACAACGTGCCCTGAAGCATTGGAAGAGCACTCAACAATGCTCTGCCATCCAGCAATATTATGCAGCTTGCTCACATGCTCTGTCATCTGATTATCACAGCTGACACGTTTCAGGGCAGTTATCCCCTTCTTGGGCAAAAAGACACACAAAATGCCTGCATTCATCTTTTCCGGTTTTATTCATTACCAAACCCGCATCCCGTGGGCGCTTTTGATCATTGCACTCTCCCTCTGAGATTTCTGGGGCATGGAGTCCTTAATGCAGGTGAGTAATTTCCTTTAAGTAAGTTCATGCGTGTGTTTCCAATTGATTGTTTATTCCTTCCTCTTAGTGAGTTACGGAGCATTAGAGCAGGCTTATTACGCATTTTTAACATTGTGCCACTTCAGTCGTGACCTGCTCAGAACCAAGGCCTCACCCAGCTGGTGATTGTTGTTTTCTCCTGCTGCCGATGGTGCTCTCCCCACGGCCGGGCCGCCGTGCATCGATATGAGTCCAACAAAGTGCCCTGAAGCATTGGAAGAGCACTCAACAATGCTCTGCCATCCAGCAATATTATGCAGCTTGCTCACATACTCTGTCATCTGATTATCACAGCCGACGCGTTTCAGGGTAGGAGGCCCATTCTTCTTGGGCAAAAACACACACATGATGCCTGCATTCATCTTTTCCGGTTTTATTCATTACCAAGCCCGTCTCCCGTGGGCTTGTGATCATTGCACTCTCCCTCAGTGTATTCTGGGGCATGGAGTCCTTAATGCAGGTGAGTAATTTCCTTTAAGTAAGTTCATGCGTGTGTTTCCAATTAATTGTTCATTCTTTCCTCTTAGTGAGTTACAGATCATTAGAGCAGGCTTATTACGCATTCACAACATTTGCCATTTCAGTCCTGTTCTGTTCAGAATCGAGGCCTCACCCAGCTGGTGATTGATGTTTTCTCCAGCTGCCGAGGGTGCTCTCCCCACAGCCGGGCCGACGTGCATCGATAGGAGTCCAACAACGTGCCCTGAAGCATTGGAAGAGCACTCAACAATGCTCTACCATCCAGCAATATCATGCAGCTTGCTCACATGCTCTGTCATCTGATTATCACAGCCGACAAGTTTCAGGGCAGAAGGCCCCTTCTTCTTGGGCAACAACACACACAAGATGCCTGCATTCATCTTTTCCGTATTTATTCATTACCAAACCCGCATCCTGTTGGTGTGTTATCGTTGCACTCTCCCTCGGTGAATTCTGGGGCATGGAATCCTTAATGCAGGTGAGTAATTTCCTTTAAGTAAGTTTATACGTGTGTTTCCAATTAATTGTTCATTCTTTCCTCTTAGTGAGTTACGGAGCATTAGAGCAGGCTTATTATGCATTTTGAACATTGTGCCATTTCAGTCCTGAACTGTTCAGAACCGAGGCCTCACCCACCAGGTGATTGTTGTTTTAACCAGCTGCCGATGGTGCTCTCCCCACGGCTGGGCCGGCGTGCATCAATATGAGTCCAACAAAGTGCCCTGAAGCATTGGAAGAGCACTCAACAATGCTCTGCCATCCAGCAATATTATGCAGCTTGCTCACATGCTCTGTCATCTGATTATCACTGCCGACGCGTTTCAGGGCCGGAGGCCCCTTCTTCTTGGGCAAAAACACACACAAGATGCCTGCATTCATCTTTTCCGGTTTTATTAATTACCAAGCCCACCTCCCGCGGGAGTGTGATCATTGCACTCTACCTCAGTGAATTCTGGGGCATGGAGTCCTTAATGCAGGTGAGTAATTTCCTTTAAGTAAGTTCATGCCTGTGTTTCCAAATAATTGTTCATTCTTTCCTCTTAGTGAGTTACGGAGCATTAGAGCAGGCTTATTACGCATTTTGAACATTTTGCCATTTCAGTCCTGACCTGTGCAGAACCGAGGCCTCACCCAGCTAGTGATAGTTGTTTTCTCCAGCTGACGATGGGGCTCTCCCCACTGCCGGGCCGCCGTGCATCGATATGAGTCCAACAAAGTGCCCTGAAGCATTGGAAGAGAACTCAACAATGCTCTGCCATCCAGCAATATTATGCAGCTTGGTCACATGCTCTGTCATCTGATTATCACAGCTGACACGATTCAGGGCAGGAGGCCCCTTCTTCTTGGGCAAAAACACACACAAGATGCCTGCATTCATCTTTTCCGGTTTTATTCATTACCAAGCCCGCCTCCCGTAGGCGTGTGATCATTGCACTCTCCCTCGGTGAATTCTGGGGCATGGAGTCCTTAATGTTATGTTATGTTATATTAATTTATTATGCGCACAGCTACTCCAGCCAAGGAGCGTCCCGGCGCAGAGACAAGGAGAAACATAACACAACAGGAAAAGAAAAAACCTAAAATGAATAGCTAAAACAAGAAAGTTTTAATAGCTCTCCGGAAAGACAGCAGATCATCTAACTGACGGACTTCAACTGGGAGGGTGTTCCAAATTAGTGCAGCTTTCACGCTGAAGGAACGGCCCCCCATCCGACTGAGTCTAAATCTGGGGACCACAGCAAGGGCCTGGCCCTGAGATCGAAGACTACGGGTGGGGACATAGAAAGAGATACAATTGGACAAGATTTCAGGGCCTATACCTCTTAAAATTTTAAAGACCAAACAAAGGACCTTGAAAAGAATACGCTTCCTTACAGGGAGCCAATGCAGGGAGCGGAGGACATTCGCCACCGGGCAAAATCTGGGTAGGCCAACAATGGCTCTAGCCGCAGCATTTTGAACCCGCTGTAGGCGAGTTAACTCAGCCTGGTTAGCCCCAGCCAGAAGAGAGCTAGCGTAGTCCAGACGAGAGATGATAGTTGCCTGGACTACAAGCTGTCTGGTTGGGGCATCGAAATATTTAAGAACTGGTCTAAGTCCTCTTAACAGACCAAAACAACAGGCTGCAGTTTTTTTGGTATGCCCTATAAAGGTAAGGCCAACGTCCAACCAGACCCCCAGATTTTTCACCTCCGACACTGAGGTCGGAGTGGGGCCCAGCTCAGAAGGCCACCACTGATCGCCCCAAAGCTCTACTCCCTTCCCAACAACCATTACCTCCGTTTTTGTGGCATTAAGCTGGAGACAGTTTTCTGTCAACCAGCTAGCCACCGCCTTCAGTCCAGACTGAAACCTGGGGGCATCTTGTTGTACATCCCCGCTGAGAGTAACCGCCAGCTGAGTGTCATCGGCATAAGAGACCAAAGTTAGGCCCCACTGCCTCGCGACATCAGCCAGCGGTCTCACGTAAAGGTTGAACAACGTGGGGCTTAGCGAGGACCCTTGCGGAACCCCCATGGCCAGAGGCTGGAAACTGGACGAAAAGGGAGGAATGGCCACACAGAAGAAGCGGTTGTCCAGGAAGGAGCGGAACCATTGCAGCGCCAGACCACTGATACCAATCTCCTCGAGCCGATGCAGGAGGATGCTGTGAGATACCGTGTCGAAGGCGGCGCTGAGATCTAACAATATCAGCGCCGCCGTCTGACCCGCATCCAGCCTTGCACGCAGATGTTCCACCATTGCAAGGAGAGCGGTCTCCGTGCTGTGACCAGCACGGACGCCATTCTGTGTGGGATCGAGGGCGTTGGTCCGGGCTAGATGTTCTGACAGGGCCAGATTAACATGGGCCTCTGTCAACTTTGCCGGCCAAGGTAGCAGCGAGATGGGGCGAAAACGTTCAGGCTTAGACGGGTCCAAGGAGGGTTTTTTGATGATCGGGGACACCACCGCCTGCTTCCATTTAGTTGGAACTACCCCAGACTCCAAGGAGAGGTTGACAAGGGAACGCACAACGGGGCGTCCCATAAAGGTCTGGTCACGAAAGAGAGCAGGCCTTACTGGATCGGATGGAGATCCAGATTTAACTTGCAAAGCGAGTTTATCAAACCCATCCGAGGTGAGAGGGGGAAATGAAGGCAGGGTGATCTGACGTGGTGTCTCATTGGAACTTCCCAACGAAACCCCAATGCTAGGGAATGTCCGATAAATAGCTTGGACCTTTCCCAAAAAATAGGAAGCAAGGGATTCACAGTGGGAGACAGAGCTCTCGGCTGAAGAGGTAGTCCGCTTAGCCATAAGATCTTTAACCGCCTTGAAGATGGCCTTTGACGGGTTGGTGCTGTTCCGGAATTCTTCGGCATAGAGGGCCGCACGAGCACGACATATGGCCCGATGATAGAGCTTGACGGACGCGGCATATGCAGCTTTTAAATCGGCCCCATATGTCTTCCGCCAAGCCCTCTCCGCCCGTCTACTGGCTCCCTTCAAGGCGCGTAAGGCCCCATCATACCAGGGACTCGACTCACGAGGATTGATCTTAGTCGATACAATAGGTATCAAGGCGTCCAGAGCCCTAGTAAGCCAGGAGCAGAAGAGGTCATACCCCTCGTCTACATTGTTCAATGGGCCCAAGGGCTCCACTAACAGAAGATGATGAAAATCTTCCAGCCTGAGTTTGTTCCAAGATCTCCTAAGTACCCGTCTAGCTGAGGAAGTGGGAGTGGTCACTGACACAGGACACTGGATAGACACCAGGAAATGGTCAGACCATTCTACTGGAGTAATCGCAGTGATTTTAGACTCAGTCAAATTGGTGAAAAAAGGGTCAAGAATACTTCCCCCAATGTGAGTAGGCTGGGAAACCAGCTGGGATAATTGAAGAGCCTCTAAGTCCAAAGAGATGGCACGAGCTGTCAGACTGGACAGTGTATTGAAATGCAGATTTAAATCGCCCAGTATAGAAAAGTTGGCGCAGTCAGTGATCAAAGTGCGACAATATCCGAAAAAGCATTTCTGAACAGCACGTCACTGCCCGGCGGACGATATACCACCATCCCAGAGAGTGTAAACTCTGGGCTGACAGAGACTTTAAAAGAGGCGCTTTCACAGCCAGCGATCTTAAGGCTGTTCCACACACAGGGAAAACGAGACCTAACTATCAGCGCTATTCCACCCCCTCTAGATGCTCTATTCAAGGTGTACATAGAATAGTCAGAGGGGCATGCCAGATTGAAAATGGCAGTGTCAGCTTCCTGAAGCCATGTTTCAGTTATGGCAAGGATATCCGGGGCTTCATCCTCAATAAGATCGTACAGATTCTGCTGATGTTTCAAGACCGACCTCACATTTAGGTTCATAATCCGCAGAAAGGGAAGAGAGCCCCTACTATGATGAACAACAGAAGGATATTTCCGAGGGTGATGCAGGTGAGTATTTCCTTTAAGTAAGTACATGGGTGTTTTTCCAATTAATTGTTCATTCTTTCCTCTTAGTGAGTTACGGAGCATTAGAGCAGGCGTATTATGCATTTTGAACATTTTGCCATTTCAGTCCTGACCTGTGCAGAACCGAGGCCTCACCCAGCTGGTGATTGTTGTTTTCTCCAGCTGCCGATGGTGCTCTTCCCACGGACGGGCCGCTGTGCATCGATATGAGTCCAACAAAGTGCCCTGAAGCTTTGGAAGAGCACTCAACAATGCTCTGCCATCCAGCAATATTATGCAGCTTGCTCACATGCTCTGTCATCTGATTATCACAGCCGACACGTTTCAGGGCAGGAGGCTCCTTCTTCTTGGGCAAAAACACACACAAGACGCCTGCATTCCTCTTTTCCGGTTTTATTCATTACCAAGTCCGCCTCCCGTGGGCTTGTGATCACTGCACTCTCCCTCAGTGTATTCTGGGGCATGGAGTCCTTAATGCAGGTGAGTAATTTCCTTTAAGTAAGTTCATGCATGTGTTTCCAATTAATTGTTCATTCTTTCCTCTTAGTGAGTTACGGAGCATTAGAGAAGGCTTATAACGCATTTTGAACATTTTGCCTTTTCAGTCCTGACCTGTGCAGAACCGAGGCCTCACCAGGCTGGTGATTGTTGTTTTCTCCAGCTGCCGATGGTGCTCTCCCCACGGCTGGGCCGCTGTGCACCGATATGAGTCCAACAAATTGCGCTGAAGCATTGGAAGAGCACTCAACAATGATCTTCCTTCCAGTAATATTATGCAGCATGGTCACATGCTCTGTCATCTGATTATCACAGCTGAAGCGTTTCAGGACAGGAGGCCCCTTCTTCTTGGGCAAAAACACGCACAAGATGCCTGCATTCATCTTTTCTGGTTTTATTCATTACCAAGCCCGCCTCCCGTGGGCGTGTGATCATTGCAATCTCCCTCGGTGAATTCTGGGGCATGTAGTCCTTAATGCAGGTGAGTAATTTCCTTTTAGTAAGTTCATGCATCTGTTTCTAATTAATTGTTCATTCTTTCCTCTTAGTGAGTTACGGAGTATTAGAGCAGGCTTATTACGCATTTTGAACATTGTGCCATTTCAGTCGTGACCTGTTCAGAACCGAGGACTCACTCAGCTGGTGATTGTTGTTTTCTCCAGCTGCCGATGGTGCACTCCCCACGGCCGGGCCGGCGTGCATCGATATGAGTCCAACAAAGTGCCCTGAAGCATTGGAAGAGCACTCAACAATGGTCTGCCATCCAGCAATATTATGCAGCTTGCTCACATGCTCTGTAATCTGATTATCACTGCCGACGCGTTTCAGGGCAGGAGGCCCCTTCTTCTTGGGCAAAAACACACACAAGATTAGGCCTGGGCCAAAAATCCGTTCCGTTCGCGGAAATTGCGATATTTTGGCATTTTCGCGTTCCGCGGAAAGCGCGAAAATGTCAAAATTTCCGCATTCCGCAGCTTAGCGATAATTTTTTTCTTGCTCGCGCTGTAAAACAATACATTCTCGCACACGCGCGATCGCCTTACCTGAATCCCTGCGTTCTCCGACAAGTTTTCTTGACCCGGTCGCGTTCTCCACGAGATGTTGAATTTTGGTAGCCATTTTGCGCTGTCTCGCGCGAGTTCGCGGCCGCATTCAAGTCATTTTTCACGCGATCACGTCATTTGTCGCGCGATCACGTCTTTCTTCTCGCGATCATGCACCGCGCGAGTATGAGAAGATTGAGATCTCGAACATGTCATTCTACATCGCGAGCCAGAGAATGAGGACGCGGGCACATGAAATCGAACGCGAACAGGAGAAAGAGACCGCGAACACGTCATATCCAACGCGACAGGGACAAAGAAGAGAACGCGATCATATCGTTTTCGACACGCCGGCGGAAGTAATGTGAAGCTGGAGAACTCAACAACGTAAAATTTACAATTTGGAGAGGAATATCGGCTCTAGCAGCATGAAACCATCTGCAAATACTGATTTTGGATGAAAAGAACTCCTTACATTCACATTTGGCTTTCCTTTTTTGTGCAAGGAGTCATTTTTTTTTTACAAGGTGGAGAGAGGGAGGAAGTGACACAGATTCTCCAACTTCCTGTTCCTGTCCAGCAGGCTCCTCCCA
This sequence comes from Triturus cristatus, assembly GCF_964204655.1. Classification (NCBI taxonomy): domain Eukaryota; kingdom Metazoa; phylum Chordata; class Amphibia; order Caudata; family Salamandridae; genus Triturus; species Triturus cristatus. The sequence continues at coordinate 213,724,747 of NC_140585.1, read as the reverse complement.
GTGCTTTGTCCATCTCCTGCTCATTCTGCCTTTGGATTTGGAGCTGGAAAGATCACTCTTTTTGACTGCTGCATCATTGCAATTGGATTTCAGGATTTTTGGAATAGGATATTTTACAAGTAAGTGGTTGTTGTGTTTGATTGTGGGCATTGCAGTTGTTGTGTAACTACAATTTATTTTTGATAATTAATTATCATCATTCCTTTTTTTTAAAATTTTTTTTTTAATTTTGTGGGTTGTAGTAGTAGGCCCGAGCTAGCCATGGGCATGGCCTCATGGGTGTGTGTGTGCATGATGAAGCAACTGTTCCTTTTGTTTTTTGAATATATTTCATTTTCAATCACATTTCGGGCATGGATGGCATTGGATTGAGTTGGGGAAGTGTGTTTTTTGGGGTGGCCTTGCTGATGTTGTTGGGCCTGGCCATGTGGCTGGTGGCCATTTTGAGGCCTAGGCCTGCAAGCTTGCCTGGCCTTGTCTGCCAACAGGCCTGCTTTCATCCACTGCTACCAGAGCAGGTAGCCACAGCTTTAGTAATCTACTGTTTTCTGTTTGCTCTGTTGAATTTAGACATCATTTAGGGCATGGATGGCATTGGATTGAGTTGGGGAAGTGTGTTTTTTGGGGTGGCCTTGCTGATGTTGTTGGGCCTGGCCATGTGGCTGGTGGCCATTTTGAGGCCTAGGCCTGCAAGCTTGCCTGGCCTTGTCTGCCAACAGGCCTGCTTTCATCCACTGCTACCAGAGCAGGTAGCCACAGCTTTAGTAATCTACTGTTTTCTGTTTGCTCTGTTGAATTTAGACATCATTTAGGGCATGGATGGCATTGGATTGAGTTGGGGAAGTGTGTTTTTTGGGGTGGCCTTGCTGATGTTGTTGGGCCTGGCCATGTGGCTGGTGGCCATTTTGAGGCCTAGGCCTGCAAGCTTGCCTGGCCTTGTCTGCCAACAGGCCTGCTTTCATCCACTGCTACCAGAGCAGGTAGCCACAGCTTTAGTAATCTACTGTTTTCTGTTTGCTCTGTTGAATTTAGACATCATTTAGGGCATGGATGGCATTGGATTGAGTTGGGGAAGTGTGTTTTTTGGGGTGGCCTTGCTGATGTTGTCGGGCCTGGCCATGTGGCTGGTGGCCATTTTGAGGCCTAGGCCTGCAAGCTTGCCTGGCCTTGTCTGCCAACAGGCCTGCTTTCATCCACTGCTACCAGAGCAGGTAGCCACAGCTTTAGTAATCTACTGTTTTCTGTTTGCTCTGTTGAATTTAGACATCATTTAGGGCATGGATGGCATTGGATTGAGTTGGGGAAGTGTGTTTTTTGGGGTGGCCTTGCTGATGTTGTTGGGCCTGGCCATGTGGCTGGTGGCCATTTTGAGGCCTAGGCCTGCAAGCTTGCCTGGCCTTGTCTGCCAACAGGCCTGCTTTCATCCACTGCTAACAGAGCAGGTAGCCACAGCTTTAGTAATCTACTGTTTTCTGTTTGCTCTGTTGAATTTAGACATCATTTAGGGCATGGATGGCATTGGATTGAGTTGGGGAAGTGTGTTTTTTGGGGTGGCCTTGCTGATGTTGTTGGGCCTGGCCATGTGGCTGGTGGCCATTTTGAGGCCTAGGCCTGCAAGCTTGCCTGGCCTTGTCTGCCAACAGGCCTGCTTTCATCCACTGCTACCAGAGAAGGTAGCCACAGCTTTAGTAATCTACTGTTTTCTGTTTGCTCTGTTGAATTTAGACATCATTTAGGGCATGGATGGCATTGGATTGAGTTGGGGAAGTGTGTTTTTTGGGGTGGCCTTGCTGATGTTGTTGGGCCTGGCCATGTGGCTGGTGGCCATTTTGAGGCCTAGGCCTGCAAGCTTGCCTGGCCTTGTCTGCCAACAGGCCTGCTTTCATCCACTGCTACCAGAGCAGGTAGCCACAGCTTTAGTAATCTACTGTTTTCTGTTTGCTCTGTTGAATTTAGACATCATTTAGGGCATGGATGGCATTGGATTGAGTTGGGGAAGTGTGTTTTTTGGGGTGGCCTTGCTGATGTTGTTGGGCCTGGCCATGTGGCTGGTGGCCATTTTGAGGCCTAGGCCTGCAAGCTTGCCTGGCCTTGTCTGCCAACAGGCCTGCTTTCATCCACTGCTACCAGAGCAGGTAGCCACAGCTTTAGTAATCTACTGTTTTCTGTTTGCTCTGTTGAATTTAGACATCATTTAGGGCATGGATGGCATTGGATTGAGTTGGGGAAGTGTGTTTTTTGGGGTGGCCTTGCTGATGTTGTTGGGCCTGGCCATGTGGCTGGTGGCCATTTTGAGGCCTAGGCCTGCAAGCTTGCCTGGCCTTGTCTGCCAACAGGCCTGCTTTCATCCACTGCTACCAGAGCAGGTAGCCACAGCTTTAGTAATCTACTGTTTTCTGTTTGCTCTGTGGAATTTAGACATCATTTAGGGCATGGATGGCATTGGATTGAGTTGGGGAAGTGTGTTTTTTGGGGTGGCCTTGCTGATGTTGTTGGGCCTGGCCATGTGGCTGGTGGCCATTTTGAGGCCTAGGCCTGCAAGCTTGCCTGGCCTTGTCTGCCAACAGGCCTGCTTTCATCCACTGCTACCAGTTCAGGTAGCCACAGCTTTAGTAATCTACTGTTTTCTGTTTGCTCTGTTGGATTTAGACATCATTTAGGGCATGGATGGCATTGGATGGAGTTGGGGAAGTGTGTTTTTTGGGGTGGCCTTGCTGATGTTGTTGGGCCTGGCCATGTGGCTGGTGGCCATTTTGAGGCCTAGGCCTGCAAGCTTGCCTGGCCTTGTCTGCCAACAGGCCTGCTTTCATCCACTGCTACCAGAGCAGGTAGCCACAGCTTTAGTAATCTACTGTTTTCTGTTTGCTCTGTTGAATTTAGACATCATTTAGGGCATGGATGGCATTGGATTGAGTTGGGGAAGTGTGTTTTTTGGGGTGGCCTTGCTGATGTTGTTGGGCCTGGCCATGTGGCTGGTGGCCATTTTGAGGCCTAGGCCTGCAAGCTTGCCTGGCCTTGTCTGCCAACAGGCCTGCTTTCATCCACTGCTACCAGAGCAGGTAGCCACAGCTTTAGTAATCTACTGTTTTCTGTTTGCTCTGTTGAATTTAGACATCATTTAGGGCATGGATGGCATTGGATTGAGTTGGGGAAGTGTGTTTTTTGGGGTGGCCTTGCTGATGTTGTTGGGCCTGGTCATGTGGCTGGTGGCCATTTTGAGGCCTAGGCCTGCAAGCTTGCCTGGCCTTGTCTGCCAACAGGCCTGCTTTCATCCACTGCTACCAGAGCAGGTAGCCACAGCTTTAGTAATCTACTGTTTTCTGTTTGCTCTGTTGAATTTAGACATCATTTAGGGTATGGATGGCATTGGATTGAGTTGGGGAAGTGTGTTTTTTGGGGTGGCCTTGCTGATGTTGTTGGGTCTGGCCATGTGGCTGGTGGACATTTTGAGGCCTAGGCCTGCAAGCTTGCCTGGCCTTGTCTGCCAACAGGCCTGCTTTCATCCACTGCTACCAGAGCAGGTAGCCACAGCTTTAGTAATCTACTGTTTTCTGTGTGCTCTGTTGAATTTAGGCATCATTTTGGGCATGGATGGCATTGGATTGAGTTGGGGAAGTGTGTTTTTTGGGGTGGCCTTGCTGATGTTGTTGGGCCTGGCCATGTGGCTGGTGGCCATTTTGAGGCCTAGGCCTGCAAGCTTGCCTGGCCTTGTCTGCCAGCAGGCCTGCTTTCATCCACTGCTACCAGAGCAGGTAGCCACAGCTTTAGTAATCTACTGTTTTCTGTGTGCTCTGTTGAATTTAGGCATCATTTTGGGCATGGATGGCATTGGATTGAGTTGGGGAAGTGTGTTTTTTGGGGTGGCCTTGCTGATGTTGTTGGGCCTGGCCATGTGGCTGGTGGCCATTTTGAGGCCTAGGCCTGCAAGCTTGCCTGGCCTTGTCTGCCAGCAGGCCTGCTTTCATCCACTGCTACCAGAGCAGGTAGCCACAGCTTTATTGATCAAGTGTTTTCTATGTGATCTGTTGCATTTTTAGACATCACCTTCCTGTAGTGTGTCTGTACACAGTACTAGTAGTATAACATAGCTCTAGTTAAAAAAAATTCATAAATGGCTAGACTATCTTTTGTTTGCACTAGTACAGTACTAAGTAACTGAACCACAAAAACAAATGCAACATTTCACTGATGTTCTTCTCCTGTCTTCTTTGCTTTTAGGTGCACAAAAGACAGAGTAGGAGGTGTCATCGGCATCACCTGGCTACCCGTTGTACTGCCAGCCAGACAGAAGTCCTGCTGCGCATCACGCCCACGTGTGACCAGAACTTGTTGTGCATCTGCCTCCTGCCTGACGTCGGAATAAGATGGCCCCAAAGAAAGGTACCAGGTCCAGTACCAAGAAAGTTGCTGGTGAGAAGAAGGAACAGAAAAAGGAAGTGCCATTAACCACGACTGGTGGTGTGCCAGCAACCCCACCAACCTAGGCCCAAGGGCTTTACTGTCGCAGAGGTAGCCAGTCTACTAACGGGCAGCGATGTTGAAGAAATGTCATTACCGCAAAGTAGTACACAATCAAGTTCTACGCAGGCGCAAACTCAGCAGATCAGTGTGCAGCCGCCGCAACAAGAACAGCAGCAGCAGCCGCCGCAACAAGAACAGCAGCAGCAGCCGCCGCAACAAGAACAGCAGCAGCAGCCACCGCAACAAGAACAGCAGCAGCAGCCGCCGCAACAAGAACAGCAGCAGCAGCCGCCGCAACAAGAACAGCAGCAGCAGCCGCCGCAACCAGAACAGCAGCAGCAGCCGCCGCAACCAGAACAGCAGCAGCCGCCGCAACCAGAACAGCAGCAGCCGCCGCAACCAGAACAGCAGCAGCCGCCACAACAGCCCACCATAGTAGTTGTTGCTCCTGACGTAGGGGCATTTCAGGAAATCGAGCTTCCTGCAGACAAAGCGGAGCGAAATCAAACCACTGTTTCAGAACATCTATTGTCTTCCAGACCACCAGCAAGGAAAAGGAGGCTTAGTCCATCATCTTCTTCTTCAAGCCCCGCTTCTGATGATCGTGATGACACTTGGGTCCCACCAGCTCGGTCTGAGAGTGAAGTACGCCACAAGACATTGCTTCTGAAAAGGAAGGTCCCAGAAAAACTTAGAGTTATGGAGGTAGATGTAGAAGAGGGGGGTGATGATGTTGATGAAGACGAGCCAGTCATCACGCACATTACTCCCGCCCCATAGGGATTGGAGACCGACATTCTAACCCTATCCAGAAAGGCTGCTACTGAGCGGGATGTAGCACGGATCTCACCAACACAGGTTACACCACCACTACCTCCAGCTGCCATATTTTCCAAGGCCCGGCAGGGACCTACATCCAGCTCAACCACCTCAGTAGGAAGTGGTAGTAAAAGTCACAGTGTAGGTGGATAGGGTCACATATTTTCAAGCACCCCCTCAAGTTCATCTGGTGTTGAAAGTGGCACATCCAGCAGTGCCAGAAAGTTCTCCTCCCCAGTTTGGGACTTCTTTTCTGTTAGCGCCAAGGAGGAGAACGTTGCTATATGCGCAATTTGTCGGCAAGGTGTTCGACGTGGTAAGCTTGGTACAAACTATGGTACCGGAGGACAAGCAAGTCATCTCAGAATACACCACACTATTGTGTGGGAGGATCACCTACTTAAGTTAAAAGAAAGTAGGAAAACTAAACCCTTTGAAGTTGGTCAGGAATCAGGGAGCGATATTATTGTGGTGGCAGGTGAAGAACAGGGAGGTATTTCTAGCCCTGTCTCCAGTAGTGCAGTCACTGCAGTGGTAACGCCCACATCCTCCTCAGTAACATCAGAGTGGCACCGCAGTAAGAGCCATACTCAGAGTGTGGGTGAGACACCAAGGCGACCGGCGAGTACCTCAATGAGACAATCTGTGTCGTTGAGCCTTAGTGGGTTAATGGCACCACTAAGGAAAGTAAGCCAGCCTACCATTGACAGCATGTTTAGGTTGGAGGGGCAGTTCCAACGCAACCACCCAACGGCACGATTGTACAATGCGAAGCTGGCTAAAATGTTAGCGCTGGACCTTCTTCCTTTTTCATTTGTGGAAGGGGTGGGTTTCCTTGAATTTGTGTCTGCCATCTGCCCGAAATGGAAAGTTCCAAGCCGGTCCTATTTCGCAAGAATTGCTGTTCCGGCACTACATCATGATGTGCTGGAATTGGTTGGACAAGCTTTGCAGAAGAGTGCTGTGCACAATATCCACCTGACAACAGACATGTGGACCAGTTGCCAAGCCACAGATTACATGTGTATCACTGCACACTGGATCTCTTTTGTGGGGGTTAAAGATCAACTATCTGCACGAGGTGTTTTTGACACAGCTGCGATTTTTGAAGGTACTCGGAAACATGCAACTGTAGCCATGTTCGCCATGGAGAAATCTCATACGGCTGAAAACATTTTAGAAGAGTTTCGCACCAAGGTTTTGGAATGGCTGCAGCCCAGAGGGCTTGGTATTGGTTTTGTTGCCACAGACAATGGCAGTAATGTACTTAAGGCCATGGAACTTGGTTCCTATTTCAGGGTTCCGTGTTTGGCACACTGCATAAACATTATAGTGCAAGACTTTCTGAAAAAAGAACCCATAGTAAGCAATTTACTGGCCATCTGCCGAAGAATATGCACTCATTTCAGCCATTCTTTTAAAGCTCGGAAGCAGCTGAGGATCCTCCAACGTGAGCGTAGGGTGCCAGTCAAGGCACTCATCCAGGAGGTGGCAACACGTTGGAACTCAACGTATTACATGCTTGATCGTCTGTACGAACAGCACAGGTCACTCAATGATTATGTCTGGTACAGAAGCAGTGATGCTAGTGTTAAAGGCATGACCCTTCAGAGGGAGCAATGGACCCTAATTCAATGCCTGACTGAGATGCTGTCTCCTTTTGAGGTCTTCACACGTGAAGTCAGCAAGGAGGACTGTACAATGGGCCAAGCTATCCCATTGTTGCAAATGCTAGAGCATGAGCTGAATAATGTGTCTGAATCCTACAAAGGTGTAGAGGACAGAAGGCAAGCCCATGACTTGGTGGAGAGCTTATCCAGGCGCTTATCAGAAAATGTAAGGATACAAAATAAAATTTTGTCACAAGAACATTACATTTGTGCCACAATTCTGGATCCACGTGCAAAATTAGGACTATTCCGTTCTTTTTCCGACACTGATGTTGCCCGCTACAAAAGTTGTATAGCTGAAGCAGCCATCAAGTTTGAAAACGAAGGGCTGCTAATTAAAAGCCCGCCACATCAACCCACAACAAGTACTGATACTGAAGCAGGCCATGCAGAATCAAGTGCAACTTCGTCGGCTGAGGGCAGTGCGGTTGGCTCACAATCGCAACACTCACCATCACCATTGACTACAAAAACAATAACTGGATCATTCGGACGAGTACAATCATTATCAGATTGGTATGTAAAGATGGGCCTTAAGCACAGTGCTGATGCACAGAAAAAACAGCACAAAAGCTTACCAGCAGCAACCCTGAACATTGAGCGGATGGTCCAGGCCTATCTGGACGACCCAACAGAGGTGTACGTTGATCAAAACCCAGTGCAGTATTGGCATAGGAAAAGGTCTGAATGGCCACAACTCAGCAGGCTGGCGATAAGCTATCTGGCTTGCCCTGTCGCAAGTGTCTCTTCCGAACGTGTTTTCAGTGCTGCAGGTTCCATTGTAACCTTGAGAAGGACCAGTCTATCTCCCAAAAACGTGGAGAGGTTAACAATGATCAAAATGAATCAGCACTTCATACCACCGAATTACACAATGCATGAATCAACAGAGGAAGATGAGGACAGCGGCTCAGGTGACGGAAGTATTGTGTCAGATGATTACCTACTACTGGAAGATCCCCCAGAGTTTGAGGACGAGCTATACTTCCCTGACAATTAGGCTCGCACTTACTGTCTTCCTCCCTTTTTTCCCCCTTTGCTTGTGTCTGTTGTTCCGGTTATAAACTTGTGAATCGCAACCAATGCATTATCACCATCTTCTAATCTTCTAATTTAAGATACAAGTTTCAGGTGTCTGCCATTTGACACTACAGTCCTCAGAATCCAGCTCCTCCGCTCAATCATACTGCATCTCCTGGTCAATTCCATTTCCCTCATGAATGATGATTGGATGATGGTAACAACAAATTCAAACTTTCCTCGTCCTTCCAAAACAAGTGGACCATGAATCTGATGACTTCTATAGCTATCCTCCTTCAGAGCCGAGAGAGACTGGCCATTAACTGAAAATAAGATGCAACAGGTAATGATTGATGCCATGCATTGTCCGCAGAAAAGCAGACTGAGTGATGTAGATTTTGTTGTGTGTGTTGCGCATGAATGAATTGATGTAATTGTGCACTGCCACTAATCAACATTCTACAGAACACACTAATTTTCCTCTTCTGGCAAACAAGAAATGTGTACTTCTCCTGCATCTTGGTGATACATTGCTTTTAATTCAATACAGGAAGGGGACTCACTCAATCTGCGCAATGCAAATGACTGTGACTTAACAGCACCGTCCATCATGATGATGGCGAAAGAGACGGCCTGCAGCGTTAACGAGATGAGATGCAACAGGTAATGATTGATGCCATGCATTGGCCGCAGAATAGCAGACTGAATGATGTAGATTTTGTGGTGTGTTGCGCATGAATTGATGTAATTGTGCACTGCCACTAATCAACTTGCTACAGAACACACTAGTAATTACTAATTTTCCCCTTCTGGCAAGCAAGAAATGTGTACTTCTCTCCTGCATCTTGGTGATACATTGCTTTTAATTCAATACAGGAAGGGGACTCACTCAATCTGCGCAATGCAAATGACTGTGACTTAACAGCACCGTCCATCATGATGATGGCGAAAGAGACGGCCTGCAGCGTTAACGAGATGAGATGCAACAGGTAATGATTGATGCCATGCATTGGCCGCAGAATAGCAGACTGAATGATGTAGATTTTGTGGTGTGTTGCGCATGAATTGATGTAATTGTGCACTGCCACTAATCAACTTTCTACAGAACACACTAGTAATTACTAATTTTCCTCTTCTGGCAAACAAGAAATGTGTACTTCTCCTGCATCTTGGTGATACATTGCTTTTAATTCAATACAGGGAGGGGACTCACTCAATCTGCGCAATGCAAATGACTGTGACTTAACAACAGCACCGTCCGTCATGATGATGGCGAAAGAGACGGCCCGTTAACTTAAGATGAGAAGGAACAGGTAATAAATGATGATAATTAATGGCATGCATTGGACACCTGACTCTGAGCTATTGGTCTTTGTGTTTGCGTTGTTTGTTGTGCACAAAGTGATGTCAAAGTGTACTAGTGGTAATCTATCTTTCTGTACACAATAAAGAATGACTCAAGTCAGTAATATTTATATTTCTACTCTTGTTGTGTTATAAAAATTACACTTGTACTGCAGGCCGATCTTCAGTCAGTAGAAGTATCAGAGCTGATGATGAAGTCAGGAGGATGTTTCATGAGTGGCATAAAACGGAAAAGCCTAAAGGTAAACACGTGAACAACAACCACAGCACACCCAAATGTCTGTGTAGAAGTTGAATAGAGTGTAGCGGTGGGATGACTGCAGTGCATTGATTTTACTAACTTTAACTGTAAAATGCTATGTCTGGAATGGATAATGTGCTTTGCGTTTGTCCAACTCTTTGAGAGAAAAAAAAAAAGGACTCTAAAGTGTTAACGTAGGATGTGCTAATGGTAAGCACTGTGGGCCTGATCTCTCCTGTTACTGTTGAAGGTCTATGCTGGAAACAGACTACAGTAGAGATGATGCATATGCATACATGCCACCTCGGAAAGTGTTCTTGTTGCACTACACCATCACTTGTGCATTTGTTTTCACTTTCTTTCTGAATATCCCCTTTGGTTTTCAATCTAAAATTACAGGCCGGGCCTTGTCCAAAACTTTGTAAAACATTACAATGCATATTGATTACCTTACCAATCAATCACCTTTTTATTCCAGCCGGGCAGTGGCGAGTGGTGAGGCGACACACCCAAGATTGATGGACGAGAGGAGCAAGAGGAATGCCACGATGCAAAAAACCAGTCCACATTTTTGACCAGGATAAGACAGTAACAGTATCCACTTTTCACTTCTTTTAAATAATTTGATTAATATCTTGTATACATTCGTTACAACAGTGTGTTCTTGGAGTTGTTATTATCAATCATCATTACGTTTGCTCTGTGTTTACGATTCTTCACTACCAATATTTAAAATTTCTATTTGCTATCTGTTAAAGTATTAAGGCCGGAACAGAACAAGAAATAGAAGTGTATGTAATCCGGGTCTCATCATGCATGCATTTCCTTTTTTATACCTTAACATATGGAATGGATATGGTATGGTAGTCTTCAATGATTGTCGTTTGTTTGTCTATGTATGCATACTGTTTTTCTATGTCAAACCTTTCCCAAAATCCCCCTTCCCATCCAATCAACGGACCCTAACCCTCTTCCCCCGGGCTGTGTGACTTATTGTCGAGGTGTAACTAAATTAAATGTACACCAATACTTAATCACACACTTGCTGGGGCGGATGTGGTGAAAGCAACACTACTTCAATTTCAATGCAGAGCGATGATCTTCTTCTGCTTGCCCACCCATGAGTAGGATATTTCACAGGTTATTTTATTTAACAAAGGAACATATACCTCAGCATGAATTGCCGGCATTGATTGGATTTGTTTGTTGTCATTCCTCATATACAGCACTAACTGTTAGACTGTAGGCATAGCCAAGTCGACAAAACTATAGTTTGTAACTCTGTCTAGTAGGCTATCCTCATAATAACCAGCATTCAGTTTTTTTGTCAAATATTTGAGCATATAATTGTTGCTCGGTAAATTCTGTGATGTACTTCATTCAACTACTCCTCTAACAGTCTCTCAAAGGCGATTGACTATCTCCTTTTCTTTTTTTGGAAATGCTGCCACCCTGCCAGTGTATACTACTACTACTATACTACCACCACCACCCCAATCATGGCATGTATGAAAAAGGAAACCATCTTCACCATGCAGCCAGTGCTGTGCCACAGTTGGACATAAACATCAAGCACCGGTAAGAGAGAAGTTTGGGGGAGGCAGAATCAATAATGGACATGTTGTCAATGATGTCAGTTTCAAACACCACTCCAAGGAATGCATAGTAGGACCAGTCAATGAGTGAGGTGTGTCGCATCTATCTGTTTGTGTCTTATACAGTCAGCAAATTATTGAAATCAAACACACGCTATGGGCGGCCATGCACCAGCAAAGAAACAGTGTGATGTAAAACAGTTACCCCACCTACAAAACATTAACAACATTGCATGTAACATAGAAAAATATATTTAATTGACCCTAACAAATAAACTAAACCCACAAAAGCTAACCCACCCACCTCCCTAACCCCAACGACTGTCCATAGAAATAGAGAACGCCCAAACGAGAAGAACGAACAGGAATTAAAAAAGGGGCAGTGACAGGGACTAACTGGTGGGGCGGGACTGGAGGAGGACACGAATCTGGTCCTCTAAATGGGCGACGCGGCGTCTAAGGCCGCGGCAGTTGCAGCCACAGTGGGGGGGGGGCACCGGAGATGGCACGGTGGCGGCGGGCAGCCGCCCGGCGGTGGCGCCGTACCGCTGGAGGGCGGTGGCTGGGGCCCGGGGCAATGGAGGAGCCTTCAGTAGCTGCAGCAGCCTCCTCCTCCTCCTCGGCTAGGACCACCAGCCGCCGGTATTCCTGCTGGATTGCCTCCAGCTTCCGGCGCCGTGCCTTGGCGGCCAACTCCTTACGGTTGACTTTCTGAGTTGCTGTGTATCAAAAAGAAAAAAACAAGACAATTGTAAAATATAGTCTTAATAAAACAGTAGGACAAGGTAATTATTTATACACATAGTGGCATGGTAGAGTAGCACTATAAAATAAAGCACAGTAGTACATAACATTTTAAATGTCGCCCGTCCTTCTTCCTTCCACCTGTCTTACACTTTTTAGTTGAACAGTGCACCAGGTGCTCTTCTCCATAAAACTTTCAAAGCGGAGTTGAAATCAGATAGATGAGGACATTGGTTACTCAATACTCCGGCTCCTAGTCCTATACCAATTAAAGGGAATTCTAGTCTTCTAGTTTACTCTTCAAACGTCCCCAAGAACTCATACTTACTTACGACATCGGATAGCGGGCGGACTTTGTCCGCCCGCCATCCGACTGCTAAAAAGGGTGGGGGTCCCGTGGGGACAATTAATTAGGATGATGCACCCGGCACAGTGGAGGGCGCACCCTGTTATTTTAAATTTAAATTCTGGTTGGCTTTGCTGATAGCAATGCTAAAATGTTGTGCTGCTTTTCCAAGCACAACATGACGGGCCTCGCACGGAGCCTGTCACGTTTTGTTTTGAAAGTCGGGGGGGTACCATAGCATCGGTAGGTACCCTCCATGGGGGCCCCCAAGCATACTCTGCAATGTGTGCATGCCTTTCCGTGGCGGACGGTAATGCCGCCACGCAAAGGCATTCCAAAATGCAGATTATATGGCTGCCGGTGTGGTGAGAGAGACACCACCGCCATATTGAACCCTTTTACGCCTAGACATGTCTGAATATTTTCTACAGGGATGGCGGGAGGTTTGCCCCTGCTGTGACGGCAGTGAATTCCAGCCAGCCCGGCGGGGGCAATACGCCCACCATCCTAATGGGGCCCTAATTCACAACTGTACAGTATACATATACATACAGTACACCTTTGCAGTGAGTGTGCTGTCAAGTTCAACAATAGTTAAAGATTATGAATCTAACTTACCACCGCCTGCCACTGGTGCTGCCACTCCCCCTCCGTTGCTATCTGCAACTGCCGCATCCTCGCCCTCTGCGTCGCCTTCGCTGGCCCCAGCAATGGTGGTCGGTAGTGCGCCTAGAAAACATTACACATTTATTAGGCAACATATACACCTCCCCCCTATTGATCAGTAGCAAGGTTGAAAAATGAGTTAATACTAACATAAATCACTAGTACAAATCAGGTAGTAGTAGAGTAGACACTAAGTTATATGATCATTGTAGCATTTGCTTGATTAGCCCTAGCCATGCACATGTGACGTTACCTTTACCTTGCAGCTTCTTAAGACACCTTTGAGCCCACATGACCTGCCTCACACTGCTACTGTCTAGTCTACGCGCTGCGTACAGGCGGTCAACAAACATTAACAAGCCACTTTTTTAGGAAGAACTGGTGTACTACTGTTACTGTTAGTCCATATTGCTTATCCATAGATGCTACACTTATTGGCACGGCTGAGAAATGCTTGCAAGTTGCAATATACTAACGCACACCATTTCTTTTTTCGCATTACAGACACAAGATTCGCTTCTACGAACCAGAGCTTCTGAACGATGCACCAACTACCAGTACTAGGTTCTTCTGAGGTGAGGGGTCCCTTCACTCACATCTTCATTTATAAATGTATATAAACTAAATTGCTATGGGATGGTGGTGCTGCCTTCCACCACTTCAGTTATCATGATTTAATTCCCAACTGTATAAGTGTAACAATGTATATTGTTTTAATGTTATTGATTTGCCGGTTGGTGCTGCTAAGAAAACAGTGTACAGACCTTCTCAAATTGAAATAAAAATTTTAAACTTACATAGACTTTGTGGTATTTGGTGTGGAGTGGACTAACTTACACGAGTGAGCAAATTAAAGTAAGGGTGTGCATGTGAATTGCTTCCACGACAGAGGTTGGGTGTGTTAATGTTCTGGGTTGTCTACTTGTTGGTTATCTTGGGGGGAGGGTTCCGAGACCTAATAGGTATGACAAGACAGTACTATAGTCAAGCAGTGGAATTGTGGTGGGTGCGGAATTTCTGATTGAGGTGTGCAAGGAAGGTCCAACCTACCATCACCAACATCCTATTTTCTGGTGCAAATGTATGTGCAAGATCCCTACAACAGTTGTATGTCCTATAGGGTATCATATCAAAATATTAAGAAATCTGGTAGGGCTGTTGCTGTGAATTTTCAAAGCCTAAACATCAACAAGAGTAAAAAGTAGTACAAGACAACGACCCAACGGATTGTACGAGCTACTGGTGAATATGAGTTTTATATTACAACCTTTCACAAAGAGTGGCACTGGCCAACTGGGCAAGACTAGCTACTACAGTACAGACAGACAGACTGATAGTATGTAGTAGTACTCAGTCATCATAGCGGAGGCAGGGATAAGCTTTTTGAAACCGTACAGATCGAAGGATAATTGGTGGTAAAAAAATAGCATTTGGAAACACACTATAGTTCGGGAGAAATGGGGCAGTAAAAGTTATGGAATAAGAAATATTATTAAAAACAAGAAGACTTACTGGGGCCAGCAGAGGAGCCCTCAGCGGTGTCCTCCTGGTGGTGTTCCTGTCCCGCCGACTGCCCAGTCCCTGCCCGTCTGCCCCTGGGTGCTGATGAACAGGAAAGATATAAGAAAGAGACAAACATTGATGGATGGTGTCAACTTAAGCAAATACAATATTGTTCAACAACGGTCAAAAAACACATATGTAAACAATTGCAATAACTACATTGACCGATCTCATCTGGTCAACATGTAATATCGGGGGATTCGCAGTTCGACTACTTAAGTTACTATTTATCAACAGTAATCCATTCATCCATTCTGATTCCAGAAAACTAAGTTACAAGTAAGCCTAAGTATTAGTACAACGTACCACCCAACCTAGCCCACCTATTCCAGGCATGCCAATTGTACATTAAGTATGCATTTCCACTGTATTCCTCAACAATGTGTATGATCCAATCATGGAGGACACATGAACATGACTACATTTTTTGTATACACCAAATTTTGGTTTGATTGATGCTGATCTGCTACTGCTAAGTAACTGCAAAGCCTACCTCCACTCATTGAACAAACTAGAAAGGTTCTAAAGACTGGCGTACTAGCAGCACGTCACGTAACTGAGTGAGGGGGGCATCACGCATACCACTAACCAATTAGAAGCTCATACAAAGTACCTAAACCTATGTATCAATCCGCCCCTATCTATTAGTGACAGGACAAAGTAAGGAGTGGACGTGAGTCACTGTAGCATTACGTAACTTAATTTCTCTAAAATAAACTCGTAAAGAATCACGCTAAGCAAGCGCAAACGCAAAGCTGCAAACAAGTAAGATTAGTAGTAGCGCAGAAGAGCACCTGTGTCATAATCACAGAAGACTTTTAAACGTTATTAACCTGGAATGTATTGCAAGCAGCAACATTCTAGCTGGTTGGAAGGAAAAAAAGATATTCGCAATATATAACATAGAGCAGAAGAACAGACACAAAGTTGTAATAATTAAATAGGTACTCACCAAGCCCCGGGACCTCCACTCCTAGCAGGTCCAGCAGGTCCTGCTCACGGTCCAGGATGTCGGACCACCGGTGCGTCAGCTGTGCCTGGGTGCGCCGGACCCCAGAGATGCGCGACACTGCCCGGCGCACCTTCCCCCACCGCTGCCGACGCTCCCGGAGGCCGTACCCGGACCCAGGCCTGCCATCTGCTGCCAGGGTTGAGGGGAGGTGGCGCTGCACAAAGAAAATTAGTGCAGCCAACTCCGCCTCCCCAAATAAGGCCCGTGCATGCACCCCTTGTGGGCGCCGCCTTCCGCAAGGAAGGCGGTCGGGGCTCTGGCTGCGCCGGCGAACAGCCCTGCCCTTGGACATGGTTCTGGGGACGGGGCGGGAAAGAAAAGGTAAAATAAATAAAGGAGTAAAGGAAATAAATAGCGGGCAATACAAAGAGAAAAAGTAGCTAAAAAACAAAAAAAAAGTACACAAAAACCAAAAATATAGAGGCAGGAAAATAGTTAGAGAAATAATAAGTAGTAAAGATCCAAAAAAAGTGGCTATAAACAAAGGATTGAAAAGATTTAGGGAGGATTGAAAATCAGGCCCCAGAACCATGCAATAGAGTGGAAAACAAGATGGCCGTGCCCGTTGCGACCACGTGCGCAAGTTCGCGCGATATTTTCTCCCTGAGCAAGCAAAAAGCAACGCAATCAAGTAAAAGCGATCGCGAACAGGAAATATCGACCGCGAACATGCATTGCGCGACCCGGAACAGGAAGTAAACAACGCCAGAGGGCGGGACAAGTGAAAACAAGATGGCCGCGCCCGTGAGCGACCGCATGGGTAAGTTGGCGACCCGCGAACACGCAAAAAATACCGCGAACAGGCGGCAAAAAAACTTCCGCATCTTCGCGATATTTCCGGCGTGTTTGCGGAGATTTTCTGCATTCTCGCGATAATTTGCGGAAGTTAATTCCGCAAATTCCGCCCACCCCTACACAAGATGCTTGCATTCATCTCTTCCGGTTTTATTAATTACCAAGCCCGCCTCCCATGGGCGTGTGATCAGTGCACTCTCCCTCAGTGAATTCTGGGGCACGGAGTCCTTAATGCAGGTGAGTATTTCCTTTAAGTAAGTTCATGCATGTGTTTCTAATTAATTGTTCATTCTTTCCTCTTAGTGAGTTACGGAGCATTAGAGCAGGCTTATTACGCATTTTGAACATTTTGCCATTTCAGTCCTGACCTGTGCAGAACCGAGGCCTCACCCAGCTGGTGATTTTTGTTTTCTCCAGCTGCAGATGGTGCTCTCCCCACGGCCGGGCCGGCGTGCATCGATATGAGTCCAACAAAGTGCCCTGAAGCATTGGAAGAGCACTCTACAATGCTCTGCCATCCAGCAATATTATGCAGCTTGCTCACATGCTCTGTCATCTGATTATCACAGCCGACATGTTTCAGGGCAGGATGCCCCTTCTTCTTGGGCAAAAATACACACAAGATGCCTGCATTCATCTTTTCTGTGTTTATTCATTACCAAGCCCGTCTCCCGTGGGCTTGTGATCATTGCACTGTCCCTCGGTGAGTTCAGGGGCATGGAACTATTAATGCAGGTGAGTAATTTCCTTTAAGTAAGTTTATACGTGTGTTTCCAATTAATTGTTCATTCTTTCCTCTTAGTGAGTTACGGAGCATTAGAGCAGGCTTATTATGCATTTTGAACATTGTGCCATTTCAGTCCTGAACTGTTCAGAACCGAGGCCTCACCCAGCAGGTGATTGTTGTTTTAACCAGCTGCCGATGGTGCTCTCCCCAAGGCTGGGCCGGCGTGCATCAATATGAGTCCAACAAAGTGCCCTGAAGCATTGGAAGAGCACTCAACAATGCTCTGCCATCCAGCAATATTATGCAGCTTGCTCACATGCTCTGTCATCTGATTATCACTGCCGACGCGTTTCAGGGCAGGAGGCCCCTTCTGCTTGGGCAAAAACACACACAAGATGCCTGCATTCATCTTTTCCGGTTTTATTCATTACCAAGCCCGCCTCCCGTGGGCGTGTGATCATTGCACTCTCCCTCGGTGAATTCTGGTGCATGGAGTCCTTAATGCAGGTGAGTATTTCCTTTAAGTAAGTTCATGGGTGTTTTTCCAATTAATTGTTCATTCTTTCCTCTTAGTGAGTTACGGAGCATTAGAGCAGGCTTATTACGCATTTTGAACATTTTGCCATTTCAGTCCTGACCTGTGCAGAACCGAGGCCTCACCCAGCTGGTGATTTTTGTTTTCTCCAGCTGCAGATGGTGCTCTCCCCAAGGACGGGCCGCTGTGCATCGATATGAGTCCAACAAAGTGCCCTGAAGCATTGGAAGAGCACTCACCAATGCTCTGCCATCCAGCAATATTATGCAGCTTGCTCACATGCTCTGTCATCTGATTATCACAGCTGACACGTTCCAGGGCAGGAGGCCCCTTCTTCTTGGGCAAAAACACACACAAGATGCTTGCATTCATCTTTTCCGGTTTTATTCATTACCAAACCCGCCTCCCGTGGGCATGTGATCTTTGCACTCTCCCTCTGTGAATTCTGGGGCATTGTGTCCTTAATGCAGGTGAGTAATTTCCTTTAAGTAAGTTCATGCGTGTGTTTCCAATTAATTGTTAATTCTTTCCTAAAGACACATATGTCATCAATATCTGACGTCATCAGCAGAGGAATTCGGTCGCGTGAGTTATAGTTGCCTGCACTAACTATAACAGGGGAATTTCATTGGTTTTTTACGAGTGAAATGTCCAGCTAACTATAACATGTGTGAAACCTATGGTTTTTTAAGTGAATTTGCAAGGTTTTTTAAATGCTAATTCGTAACTATAACGTGTGTGAAACCTATGGTTTTTTCAGTGAATTTGTACGGTTTTTTAAATGCTAAGTTATGTATTTATTAATTATTTTTTTTTCAGGTTTTTCACCGTGCGCGCACCGTGCGCGCACCGTGCACCCACGGTTCGCAGTGCGTTCCGTGCGCTCGCGGTGCCCGCACCTCGCGAATTAAAAAAAAAAAAACTTGTTTTTTTCTCCCTTGGGGGTCCTTGTGTGATCCCCTGACCAAGGCTAGGGGGTCAGTAACTGTCCACTCTGCCCCCTTTTCACGTTCTCCACCTTTTTTTTTCACCCCCTCAGACTGCGAGAAACAAAATGGCGGCCGACACTTCCTGGTTTCGACCGATTCGAATGTTTAACCGACATCTAACAACCAATCAGAATTGCGCTCGTGCACGGCAGATTTACACCAGACCTGCAAAAGGCACTTCCTTGACCTTATGGCTACCTCTCTGCCAAATTTACGTAATTCTGTTCAGCCTTTCGGGCTGTAGCTGCAACTAAAGGTCCTATGGAAAAATGCATGGGGAAAACGCGTTTTGGGACCCCCCCTTTTTCTCGGCCCCCGCTTGACGAATCACCCCGAGACTTTCAGGGTAGGAGCTGAACGGAGTGCCCCATTTGTTTTGAAAATTTCGCGAGGATTCGTCAACCGGCGCCAAAGTTATTCAAAATAGAATTTTGAGATTTCCTATGGAAATTAGGTTGTAACTATAACTATCTACTGGCGACCGCCAGTAGATAATATATATATATATATACACATGCACACATATTACCTAATGACGTTTGCCAGATGGTAAAGTATACGAAGAGTTATAGTATAGGAAAAGCATTTTTTGTTGTGCCAGTAACTTTTGGCGCCACTTGATGAATCATCACACCATTTTCATAAAAGTCCCCTTTATCTGGTCAGTAGCTTTGTTGAAAGTTTTGGGGTGATCTGTCAAGCAGGGTCCAAGGAACAAAAAGGGGGTTCCCAAAACCCATTTTCCCTTTAGGGATTTTTCATTTTTTGAATACGACTACAGCCCGAACCGCTGAATGGAATTACACCAAGTTTGGCAGAACGCTCGATATTGGTTTCAGAATGCATGCGATTTGGTGAAAACCTGTTCAGTAGTTTTAGAGATATTTAAGTTTCTAAAATATAGATATCTGGGAGCCCAAATTCCTACTGGAATTTTATTGGCTGCCAACACTTCAACAAGGAAATTGGAAGCCATCTTGTGATTCAGGTTTGAAGCTGAGTCCAAAAAAAAAGTTTTTAAAAAGTTACAAAAAAGAAAACGGAGCAGGGTGGAAATAACCTGATCCCCTAGGCATCTTTGGGAGGGGGGGGGGGGGGGTCCCACAGGAACTCTGAAGGGCCAAACAAAGCATTTAAAAACATTTTTGGAGGGATCTGCGGAACATTTTTTCAAATCGAAGCTCCTTTGCTTCGTTCATTATGCAAATATACAAGGGGGCACATGGCTCTTCCCTCCTGGGGCTTAATAATGCCCCTGGGATGACCACCTCCCCGAGGCTTCTTTCTAAAAAGATTTGGGGGGGGCCCGTACGGGGCTCATAATTTTATAAATGAGGACCCTCTTGGACCCATCTGGCCCCGGGATCACCACCTCCCAGGGGCTTTACTTGATAAGAATGCAGGGTCGCTCGGACCCCCTGCATCCCAGAGGGCCTCCACCTCCCTGGGGCTTCAATTGGACATAATGCGGGGCCGTAGAGATGCCCCTGCAGCTCCGGGGACTGCCAGCTCTCCAGGGATTTTGTAGTATTGAATTCGGGGTGGGCACAGCGCCCCATAGCCCCTGAGGACCACCACCTCCCTGGGGCAAATAGAGAGAAAGGAGAAGGGCCATGCGGCCCCACTCCTGGAGGCAGCATGGTCCTGGGGTCCGCCACCACCCAGGGCTGACACCTGCTATGTCCCCGGGTACCCACACCTGGGGCATAGCTGCTTGATATTGCTTGGCTGGAGCATTACCATTCCCGCCAAGCTATAGCAAACGCTGATCCGCTTTCAACAAGCATGAGCATTAAATAACTTTTGCTTGCTGAAAGCAGCCCAGAATTGCTTTTGAACAGAGGAAGCTGCATGTTTATCAGCTCCCTTTGTCCTAAAACAATGCCAGCCCCCGCAGGATGCGGGGAGCCAGCAGGGACAGCGGGGGTCCCCAACAAACTGTCTGGGTGCCCTGGGTGGGCCCAGGGCATGCATACTAGAAGTGTGGAAATATGGATTTTTATGATCAGTTATGTCCCCTATCTTGGACCCCAACGGTTTCATGTATGAATCACAAGTACATGTATGTTCCCTCCAGTTCCAGTTATGAAGACGCAAACACATGTGCGTCCACCATCAACATGTCCTCTTTCAGATCCGCCATGAATAGGCCGGATATTCCATTCCTAAGTATGAAAGGCCACCGGCTTTATATGGTTCACTTATGCCATTTTACAGTCCAGGCAAGTAGGCCCTGATTCTGTCATCAAGCTTTTCTTGCCTTCTGCCTCTGAAAACTCCAGTCTGAGCCTGCATCTGTGACCATGAACTTTGTCTCATTCCCTGCGCGGCCCACGAAGCCTGACATCAGCCTGATGCCTGCCAAAAACTGTATTTCACCTTCGAAATTATCTGCTCCGTTCCCTGCCCAATGCATTCCTGTCTAGTAGTTTAAGTAAACATTCTTCCAGCTACCGAGCAAAGGCCCGGCTTCTCTGTCTTTATGCAAGTAATTCATAGCCCTATTATTATGGAAGATTTCCGCCCTCACATCTAGTGTAGACACTTAGACGCTTGTACACGCACTAACAGTCAGTATAGTCAGTATAGAATAAGATTCTACTCTAAGAGACCTCTCTTTTGGATAACATAGTTCTTTAAACATAGGATGTTAGATATGATTTGGGATTAGGTTGACTTGACCCTCCAGACTTCTGTCGCCACATGTAGAGCTAAATGTCAAGTCCCCTTCACCCCCTAGTTGCACGTCAATCACACGTCATGCGGCTGCGCGCGCATTTCTGCCAAGTATTTCTGCTGACATTGCGAAATTCTTTCATGGAACCACCCTATTATGACATCACACCTGATGACGTTCCTTAGTCACACCCTGTTACGCCTACTTTTTGCTACGCATGAATGTATTATCAACACTATCAATTGTTACGCCTCTTGCATTTGCTTCACTGTAATGCCTATTGTATAAAAGTGATTAATTATCAATAAAGTATGTACTTCACTTCCTGAACCTTCGTGGTGATGGAACTTGGAGCAACCGATTCGAATCGTCCATTGGAATAAAGCCCATTCCGAACCTCTAATACCACGGATTCTGCCTCTTATTTACTGAGCTATTTTTATTATGTTTCTGTATCAAATTAAGTCCCGGTAATTAAATTATTTACCACATGAATGGCGCCCGAACAGGGACACTTTCTCATCTCACGCGCCGGCGGTGCGTTGCAGGCCCGGTCTCCTGCCACAGCTGGACGGACAACAACGCGTACCAGCAGGATTTCCTGTATCTCCCTCCGGTCAAGCGGGGGCGACTGAGGCTGCGATCAACACCCAGATGAGGCGGTGAGAAGTGCGAAGTATCCCGACCAGAGCCTAGCTGAGAGAGCAAGATCCGAGGTATACAGAGGCCCACCAGGTTTCCGCAGTCCCGAAGTGTCCGAAGTTTTCGAGTCGAGTCCAGTCCAGTCCGGTCCAGTTCAGTTCCGTTCCGAGGCCTTCCGTTCCGAGCTACCCGGTGAGTACCATTACTGGGGAGGCGTTCTGACGTGCACATAGGTTGTGCCGGTCAAGACGGGTTTGGGTACACAAACCCGGTCTGCACTGTTTCAGCAGTGTATCTGTACTGTTTAGCAGTATATCTAGTATATCAAGTATATAAATTCAGAATAATTCAGTTAATGCCGAGTATTATGTTTAGTGATTAAGTTTTCCTTAGATCGTCATCATCATTGTTGCTCAGTTAAATTTTAAATGTTAAATGTTTTAAATACGTTCTGCATATTGTGGTATGAATGACTGTTCATTATTGTGTTTATTTGTATTAAGTTTGTTCAAGATCAAGTATCAGATCAGTTCTCAATATGCCGCTCTTTTCGAAATTAAGACAGATCACAACAAGAAAAGGGGTACTCGAAGAAGCTGTTCCTATTCCTCCTAGGGACACTCCAGGGTACTTCATGTATCATAAACATGGCTTAGACGCTATATTATTTCTTGATTTATGGGTAGACTACACCAAGGAATTACCAGATAGTCAGAGGTGGCCCGCAGCTGGGACCTGGGATGCAGAGTGCATCATGAAAGTAGAGGAAGAGTTATGGAAAAGGAAAGTCAGACAGTCACAGAAAGACGCCGTTGAGTTATGGCGTAAAGAATCTCATAGACGTACAGAAAAGGCACTCCGACAGGAAGAGAAAAATAAAGAGAATTCAAATAAAGTCCGAGAAAATCTATTCATTGAAGAAGGTACACGAGTGAAATCAGAACAAGTAGACAGACAAAGAAATGCCCTTATGAATGGTATGTATCCCCTCCTGGCCGAGGGATTACCTAAGGCTACTCCGGAAATACCAAAAGACTTGCCACCCCCATTGTTTCCAATAAAAATACATCCTAAGGGGCATCCTAGAACCGCAGAAGATGTTTTTCTTTCCTCATATTTAGATGACGCAGCTCCCGAGTATGCTAACCCCGCCCCACATAGACCGTCTGGCGGGGCGGTTCAACGCCAAGATCCCGTATCTGTATCTCTACAGCAACAAATCCTGACACAAGTTCCGGCAAGCACATCTGTTTCTACATCTGTTCCTACAGCTACTTCTATAGCTGTGTCCACACCTATAGTTGCTGTATCGCGCTCAACGAACCCTTTCACGCCCGATACCCCAGATGGGGCTACGGGAGGTGCTACCAACATTTTTTCTACGCCACCCAGAGTAAATAAACTTACCTTTCAAGAATCAGCACATCCACGTACCCCCAAACTCATAAATGCCCGCACGCTTAAGGAACTTCTTATAGATTGTAGATATGACCCTGTGCCCGGCAAAGAGGACGAAATGATCATGGCATCATTACGTATCAGACGAGCCGCGGTGTATCTAGGGAAGATACCAGGAATGACTGTGCATCTAGATAATATATATCATTTTGTCCAAACAGGGCGAGATTCTGAATGTATTAACAGAGCTATGGAATACCAGAAAGTGGAGATACAGGGGGAACTGTTACGTTTCCTCATAAATTGTGTGATCAGAAATCAAGACCGACCGGGGTTAGACCCGGAAGCAATGCAACCTCTTACCAGATGGAGCCAGAATATATCAGAAGGGAGACATGATAAGCAAAATTGTATAATAGCCATGTGTCGAAAGATCCGTAAAGAAATAGAACGCCTACACGAAGAGAGATTAGCGGTAGACCAGTTCGAACAAAGCGAGGAGGAAGGATCAGGACTGCCCACAGGACAGTCAGACACCATAGCCTATGTAGGTAGAGGAAGATCTTGTAATAGTACTAGATGTTTCATTGACCCGATACGTCCGATATGTCCAGATAATAACAGGAATTTCCAAACACCTATAATAAATATAAGGTCCCCCGAGCATTCGTTCCAAGCCGCTGACAAATTACTCCGAGAACGAAGGGGTTATCATTTTCTCGATTCTATGGATGAACAAGAATTAGCCAGGTCAGCCGTTCATTGGGTTGACAGTCCCGGAAAGTATGGTGATGATACAGTAGCACACGCATTTTTGAATCTCACCCCAGATGAACAGCGTTTAGCTGGGATTTACATGATTCAACAACTCCTTATATTATATAAGAGCCAACATTCAGATCCTGGTCCCTTACCTGAAATACTGACTGAATTACTCACGAATAGATGGAGAGGTTCAGGTACTAAACTAATTAAAGAAATACTAGAATCAAGAAAGCAGTACATTCTCTTTGTATGCCCAGAAC
This sequence comes from Triturus cristatus, assembly GCF_964204655.1. NCBI lineage: Eukaryota > Metazoa > Chordata > Amphibia > Caudata > Salamandridae > Triturus > Triturus cristatus. The sequence continues at coordinate 213,700,457 of NC_140585.1, read as the reverse complement.
ATGTCTCACTGCCCATCAAGGAAAGAACCACGTATTACGTGGACCGACAGAATCCCTTACGAGAAGTCCACCCAATAAAAGGTGAGGACAATGAGTTTAAACGTGTATTTGTATATACGCCCATATCGAAAATAGAATTGTTAGAAATGAAGAAAGTGGTACCCAGTCATGACAAAGACCCAGCGGGTTTCCACCGAGAAATTAAAGACATGTTACTCATGGGAGAGTATACCTATCCCGACATTATGACAATATTAAAGGTATTGATGCCTGCTGGCATTTATGAAAAACTCAAGGAAAAAGAGTGGGAGGTGGGAGACCAAAAGATAGAATGGTCAGCATTAGAAGCAGAAGAAAAGGCCCGAACTGCAGGAGCAGGGCTTGGGGATAAAACTAAAGCACTACCAGGTTTACTAGTACAGGTACTGCCACGTTTATTAACTACGAAAAAGGAAGACTGGGGTGCAATCTCAGCCTGTAAACAAAAGCAAGATGAAGACACTAGTGATTTTTATGCCCGATTTGAAAAATGTTTTGGTATAAATAGTGGCATAAAAGCAAGTAGTGAATCATACCCACATCTGTTTGTGACAAAATTAGTTGAAAACTCCTTGCCTCAAGTGAAGAATAGAGTATTAAAATTCGAGAGTACCTGGCAAGGTAACACCCCATCACAAATGTTACAAATGTTACAGTACCATCACAATAGAATTAGAGAGGAACAAGAACATGAACAAAGACGCATGAAAGACACGAAAATGAAAATGCTTGTCTCCCAGACAGTTCCAGCTGAAGGACATAAAAAGGGTACGACACATTCCGGTGATTCAGCAGGACCTGTAAAAGGGACATGTAACTATTGTAAACAGCCAGGTCATTATATACACGATTGCCCAGTCCTGAAGCGTAATATCGCCACAGGTAAAACACAAGAAAGACCACGGCCACCTAGACAGGATCAGAATGAACAAGGAGCCCCGCAGCATGCACAGTCCATGCCAGCTCCACCACAGTCTATACAGTTTGTGCCAGCTGCACCAGCGCTGCCTGTTGCTGCCACACAAACCACGACACGACAGCTGTACCAGACCGCACAGTATGACTATCCTGATTATCAATGATACGCATGAACCAGCCTAGAGAGGGAAGTTGACTTACCCCTTATCGAGGTCCCTGTAGACCAAGAAGGACCTTATGTACATAGTGAATTATTAGGCCAAGATAGAAAATTTTTACTCGATACAGGGGCAAGTCGAACAACTATAAAACGTAGTGAAGTTCCAGGGGCACCCCTCTCAGGCTCACAGAATATTTCCCTTGGTTTTTCAGGAAAACCTATTGTTAATGAAGTATCACAGCCTCTTCCACTTACGATAGGACCTTTGACCCGAACTACAGATTTATTGCTTACTAAATCATGTCCAGAAAACTTGTTAGGTATAAAAACACTGAAAGCTCTAGGAGCTATAATATGTTGTTCTCCGGAAGGAGTAAGATTGTTTTTACGTGATTTTAAAGGCCACTATGTGTCTAGAGACATGGATCCCCGACTGCAGACTTTACCTACACATCTATGGGCACAAGGCCCTACTGATGTTGGTTGCATGAATATTACACCATATCGAGTTACACTAAAGGCAGGAGTGGTACTACCACGAATGCGACAATACAAGTTACCACCAGATGCTGTAGTGGCGTTACTGCAAATCATTGACGAGCTCATTGCTCAAGGAGTGGTTATGGAAACAGACTCCAATGTATGTAATTCACCGATAATTCCGATTCTTAAACGAACAGATCCAAAGGCCCCGCCAGTATATCGATTGGTTATTGATCTGCGCGAATTAAACAAGTGCATTGTGCCACAATTCCCTGTGGTCCCAGATATCTCGTCATTATTGACAGCTATTGATTCCGAAGCAACATTCTTTACTGTAATTGATCTCAAGAATGCCTTTTTCAGCGTCCCAATAGATCCGGAAAGCCAATACTTGTTCGGATTTAGTTTAAATGGACGTAGCTTTAAATTCTCACGCGCACCTCAAGGATTTACAGAAAGCCCCAGCATCTATAGCCAAGCACTGAAACGAGAACTCGACAGTATCCACATGCCAGTTAACACTGCCCTGCTTCAATATGTCGATGATCTTCTGATCACCGCTAGAAGCGAACCCGAATGTGAGAAAGCATCACTGACAGTTATACAATTTCTAGCCGAAAAGGGGCACAAGGTGTCCCCTTCTAAGCTGCAATTCTGTGTCCAGCGAGTTGTTTATCTTGGACACTCGCTGTCCAAGGAGGGAAGGCAGCTTACACCCGACCGCATTCAGTTAATAGCTAACATGCCAATACCCAAGACACAAAAGGAGGTGCGGGCTTTTATAGGCCTCACTTCATATTGTAGGCAGTGGATCCCTCAGTATGCATTTCTAGCAAAACCACTCATTCAATTGACAACACAGGAGGCAGCCACATCGACTGTCCTCCCTTGGACTCAGGAACATACACAAGCTTTTGAAAGCCTAAAGAAAGCCTTATGCCAAGCACCTGTTTTAGCAACACCATGTTACAATAAACAGTTTACACTCTTTGTTACAGAACGCGAAGGTACTGCCTTGTCAGTACTCACACAGGAACAAGCAGGATCACACAAACCATGTGCTTATTTTTCTAGTACATTAGATCCCGTAGCTCAGGCTTTGCCTGCATGCCTAAAATCAGTGGCAGCAACAGCTTTAGCAATTAGACAAAGCGATGCCATAGTGTTAGGACATCCGTTGACAGTTCAAGTACCACATGCAGTAGAGGTTCTCGTGAACCGAACGCAAACACAACACTTAACTATAGCGCGACTTACAGGGTATGAATTAACATTGTTTCAGCCACATATAGAAATCAGACGTTGTAACACATTGAATCCTGCCACACTTTTACCTGTAATCGGAACAGACCCACTAGCTCATGACTGTATTGAAGTTATTACAATCACGACGAAACCCAGACAAGACTTGACAGATGTCCCATTGCCAGACCCAGACCTGACGTTGTATGTAGATGGTTCATGTATGAGAACAAGTACGGGAGAGTTAGTGGCCGCTTACGCAGTCACAACAGATACTGAAATCATTGAAACAAATTGCATAAATACCTTGTCAGCTCAAGCCGCAGAGCTCATCGCTCTGACACAAGCCTGTATTCAAGCCACAAATAAAAAAGTCAACATATACACTGATTCACGTTATGCATTCGGAGTTGTACATGACTTCGGCGTGCTGTGGCGAGAGAGAGGTTATTTAACTTCTCACGGTGCCCACATTCAGCACGGACCCCTCATCCATGCCTTATTAGAGGCAATACATCTACCCACTGCAATATCAATTATGAAATGTAAAGCTCATACGAAAGTTACTGATATCATTTCCCAAGGCAATGATCTAGCTGACAGAACAGCTAAACAGACCGCTCAAACTCAAACATCCGACATGACAAAGACAATAGTCCTGACGCCAACACATTGTATGACGATTAAAGATCCTACTCTTGACGTAATTGACATACAGACACATGCTACACCAGATGAAATAAAGAAATGGACTGAATTAGGAGGGATTCAAACGGATCAAGGATGGATGACGAAGGAAAAATCTGTGTGGTTCCTTCCTGATTCAATGGTCCAAGTTATAATTAACACTATACATAGTCCAGCGCATCTAGGAGAAAAAGCTATGCTAGATAGCATTCAACACATTTGGTTCAATAAACATTTACGAGCAGCAGCTAAACAAAAAGTTCGTACCTGTATGATCTGTTGTCAGTTCAACCCAGGAAAAAGCGTTCCCGTAGAACAGGGTGGATTTCAGCCTCCTGATCACCCTTTTGAAGTCCTCCAGATGGATTATATCCAGATGGAACGATGTCGAGGATTCAAATATGTTCTCGTAGTTGTCTGTGCTCTTTCCCGTTGGACAGAGGCATACCCGGTTTCAGATTACACTGCCCCGACTACTGCCAAACAGTTGGTTCGAGAATTCTTCCCACGATACGGTTTACCACGTGTTGTCTACTCAGATAACGGCCAGCCGTTCTCATCCGAACTAATGAAACACGTTTCACTTTTGTTAGGCTATCAGTGGAAATTCCACTGTGTCCGACACCCCGAGGCAGCAGGTCTCGTAGAAAGACATAATCAGATCCTGAAAATCAGATTGTCCAAAATATGCAGAGAGAAAGGTGTCGACTGGGTAGTAGCGTTACCAGTTGCACTCTTTTACATGAGAATGGTAGCACACTCTCGAACAGGGCTATCCCCGTATGAGGTGATCTTTGGCAGACCACCAAATATGTGGGGGACGCCTATACCACGCAAAATAACTGATATTGACTGTAATATGCTGACAGATTACTTGGCTTCCTTGATGTCTGCACTACAATCTTGTCGTTCACAGGTAGCTGCAGCTTTTCCTGACAACACTGAGGTGAAACCCCATGACGTAGTCCCGGGAGACCTGGTCTTGGTGAGGAACTTTGATCGAAAGACTCAGCTGGAACCTAGGTGGAGGTCGCCGCAACTGGTCTTGCTCACCACAAGGACAGCCGTAAAGATCGAGGGCAGGAAAGGCTGGGTACATTCAAGTCATATCAAGAAATTTCATGGACTACCATCGGATGTGAATACCACACCTCGTGTGTCTTCACCCATTGACTCAAAACTCCCTTTGGTTGAAACGAGTAATTCCGAACATTATAAACTAAAACTCAGGTCTAATCAGTCAAGCAATTTGATTGTTTAAGTCCTCTCCAAGGTGAAGCGGTTGAATTGTCTCTGACATGTATCCCTTAGACCTGAATAGAGAAAACACCCGAAAAATGTTGAAACGACATGCGTACTGTAAATCACTGCGTAGTCATTGTATAGTGACGTTATTCATTTTGTTTTTCTTAAGTCTTTTAATAATTACTGCAAGTATATTGTTGCACATATATTATCCTATTTCTAGATATGTTTATAATGTTACTGCTGAACATTCTTTTAGTGAATTACCTCCGCTTGAGTTGTCTTATAGATTTGCGCTGCGCAATAACACGTTTATTAGTATGTTACATCATTCCCATCAGATTAGCAATGCTACAAATTGTTGGATATGTGGCCGACTCCCTCCCTATCAGAATTATAAAGGAATTCTACCTTTCTTTCCATACCCGTTCACACACAACGGCTCCTGTGGAGCATGGTTTAGTTTAATTAATTCCCTAGATTCGAATTCTGCAGTTTATCAAGATAACTGGGTATGGGGAAATTTGAACTTAGTTTTACTTAAAGTCTGCTACCCTAACAAGGAGGGACTTCCCAGGAGAACAGGAACTGATCTAGAAAATGAAGTGTATGGATTAGGTAATTTTACTCTTAATCTTATGATCCTAAATGTCGAATCCGAAGCTACTCCAATTTTGCCCGCTATGTCAATATTTTTAGTAAAAGGTGAATTATGTGTGAGAAAGAATGGTTCCATACATATGGGCCATAGTAGATGCACCACTGTAGTAGAATTTAGTGATCAAGGCAAGTCTACATTTAGAGCTTCCCGCCATTCCTATTTCATATGTGGTCAGACGACATATGTACGTTTGCCTCTAGATTGGGATGGTACCTGCTACATTGGATTTCTTTTGCCACCTGTTTTTCTAGCTCCTCCTGATTATCACAGAAATACTCATTTAGTATATAATAGAGTAAGGAGAGATCTCCCAATAGTCGATTACACTGAAACAGCCTGGGAAAAATACACAGATTTCAATAAAGGTCTCTTTCCCTATATAGGTACCGTTACTAATAGTAAGCTGATACGTAGATTAACTAGAACCCTTGAAGCAGTAGTGAACGAAACTATTTCCGCCTTAGGCAATTTAACAGAAGAGCAGTCTGCTATGCGGATTGTTGTGCTTCAAAATCGTCTTGTCCTTGACGTCATCCTGGCCGATAGGGGCGGAGCTTGTAGGGTCATCGGATCAAGTTGTTGCATTTTCATACCAGAAAATTCGCCATCTGTATATAAAGCCATAACTCGCCTTCATAAGATTGTAAGCCAGATACACCAGAACCCAGGCACCTGGACTTGGTCCGGTTGGTTTTGGGGTGTATTATCTACCTTTGGATGGAAGGTCCTATCCTTCCTAGGTATTGGCCTTCTCATACTATTCAGTTGCTGTCTATGTCTACAATGTGGACCAGCGATCTGTGGTCTGTGTGCCACATCGTGTATTCCACCACCAAGATTTCATTCATCCCAGAAGAAAAAAGAAGAACAAATGATGCTATATGAACAGATCAATGGATTGATGAAGATTGATATCTCTTGACGGGCAAGTAGGGGACAAGGAGGGAATGTGGAAATATGGATTTTTATGATCAGTTATGTCCCCTATCTTGGACCCCAACGGTTTCATGTATGAATCACAAGTACATGTATGTTCCCTCCAGTTCCAGTTATGAAGACGCAAACACATGTGCGTCCACCATCAACATGTCCTCTTTCAGATCCGCCATGAATAGGCCGGATATCCCATTCCTAAGTATGAAAGGCCACCGGCTTTATATGGTTCACTTATGCCATTTTACAGTCCAGGCAAGTAGGCCCTGATTCTGTCATCAAGCTTTTCTTGCCTTCTGCCTCTGAAAACTCCAGTCTGAGCCTGCATCTGTGACCATGAACTTTGTCTCATTCCCTGCGCGGCCCACGAAGCCTGACATCAGCCTGATGCCTGCCAAAAACTGTATTTCACCTTCGAAATTATCTGCTCCGTTCCCTGCCCAATGCATTCCTGTCTAGTAGTTTAAGTAAACATTCTTCCAGCTACCGAGCAAAGGCCCGGCTTCTCTGTCTTTATGCAAGTAATTCATAGCCCTATTATTATGGAAGATTTCCGCCCTCACATCTAGTGTAGACACTTAGACGCTTGTACACGCACTAACAGTCAGTATAGTCAGTATTGAATAAGATTCTACTCTAAGAGACCTCTCTTTTGGATAACATAGTTCTTTAAACATAGGATGTTAGATATGATTTGAGATTAGGTTGACTTGACCCTCCAGACTTCTGTCGCCACATGTAGAGCTAAATGTCAAGTCCCCTTCACCCCCTAGTTGCACGTCAATCACACGTCATGCGGCTGCGCGCGCATTTCTGCCAAGTATTTCTGCTGACATTGCGAAATTCTTTTATGGAACCACCCTATTATGACATCACACCTGATGACGTTCCTTAGTCACACCCTGTTACGCCTACTTTTTGCTACGCATGAATGTATTATCAACACTATCAATTGTTACGCCTCTTGCATTTGCTTCACTGTAATGCCTATTGTATAAAAGTGATTAATTATCAATAAAGTATGTACTTCACTTCCTGAACCTTCGTGGTGATGGAACTTGGAGCAACCGATTCGAATCGTCCATTGGAATAAAGCCCATTCCGAACCTCTAATACCACGGATTCTGCCTCTTATTTACTGAGCTATTTTTATTATGTTTCTGTATCAAATTAAGCCCCGGTAATTAAATTATTTACCACAGAAGACAGGCCCCTGGAGGATGTGGTCCCCGTGGCCAAAATAAGCCCGGGGGCACACATCCCCCTCTCCCATTCTAAATAGGCTTTGCCCCGGTGGATGGGGTCCCTGGCCTGGGGAAGGTGGGCCACTGGGCACCTTCCCTGAATAAAGGAAACATTTTTACAAAAATTAAAAGACCGGCAACACAACAGAGGCCCACCCCCTTTCTCCACCACTCTACAAACATGCCTCCTAGAGCACTGCTGGTTGAGGGATGAAGTTCCCTTAGGTTCAGAGGGTCCTTGGGGGCCAACAAGCTCTCCTGTTACTGTGGAACCGGCTTTTAGAGACCTCTCCCGACTGGAGGTTCAAAGCCAGCGGTGCAGGGGACACCTAGAATCTACGGGTTCACCTTGATCACTCATGCATTTCCAAAGAGACCAGGACAACTTAGCTGTGGAGGAAAGTAAAATTAATGTATTAGCTCGAGCTAAGGACAGGGTCCCAGAATGGTACAAAGACAATTCTACAGAGACTGCTGCTTCACTCCGCAGCGCACACATAATTATAGCACTAGCCACACCCTTTACACATCCAACAAGTTCCTTATCAGTCGCAGGTGACGTAATTGTGGCCAGAGAGCGTCGGTCTCTGATTGCACAATGTACACAGCCTCTTGCTTCAGCACCCAGATGGCGTGGTCACGGAGCACAGCTGATGGTGTAAGAGGCTGAGTTACCAACAATGGACAGGATGTGGATAAGTCTCTGGCACCACCGGGGGGGCGAGGTACACAAGTAGCTTCTGGAATCGGCTCAACCGCAAGGAGCGAGGAGGGTTAAGCAAGTTCTAACAGGGACATAGAAAGCAATCCTTCACCAGGTTGCCGAGAGCATGGCAACACGAAATGGAGTCTCAGTGGCCATTTTAAGCATAGTTCAACAGTCCCTCCTTTTGCCATGAAGAGGCAACTTTCAGTCATCACCTAGGTCATCGTCCATCATATTCTGAACCTCCTTCTCAAGCATCATCATTGCATTCTGGTGGTGTGAATTTACTGGCTTGGGTGTTAAAGAGGTGGCATAGAGGCCACATAGCGCGGGCATACATTGAACACAGAGGCAGCAAGAAAAGAATGCGGCTGCAATGATGGCAACGAAAATCAATGTCTTCCATCTCCGCTGAGAGACCAGACCCTAAAACCAACCGGTTAGGGACCATGAACCCTCATACTGATGGATGTCGGACACAATCTTATGGAGCTTCTGGATTGCTTGATAAACTGTTGGTGCATTATCCGGTATATATACAGAGCAGCTGGTTCTGATCAATTTACAGACTCCTCCACGGTCCGGTAGGATTATGTTAAGAACCATCCGGTTCTGCAAAGTCATGAGGCGGTCCGCTTGAAGTTCAGCAGTGATGTTACTGAGAGCACCGACAGTCACAGTGATGGTGGCCTCTACCACTCTTGTAAGGTGTCGAATATTGCGACTATTGACCATAGGGCCCCAAAAGGGGAGGAACCCTTTAGCAAAGTCTCCAAATTCTTGGCCAGCCGTGTCTTCAGCGTCAATTACACCTCTCTTCTGGATGTGGTGTGTTGCATCAGCAGTGTATGTTGGGGGAAGCAACCAAGCGATATAACAGGTGCCAGCCCATGACTTGGGCAGCCAGGTGTAGGCCTTGCTCCCGCACACAAAATAGGTATTGAGCGAAGCCACCAGAGTTGTGCGAGTCGAGCCATTAAGCTGGAGCATGTAGGCGCAGTCGCTCTCCCCACCCATACTGTTCCACTGCTCTCGATGCAGTATTGTTCAGAATGTGGGTAGACAGGGAGGTCCCTGAGGGGTGGCAGCCGTCGTCTCCCTCCACTGCCGGTGAGGATCAGCGGATAGAAAGACCCGTGGTTGTTCTCATATTCACAATGAAACCAGTAGAAGGTGCACAGTCCGTGGCAGAACAGAATAGCAAAACAATAGTTAATGTAGAGAAATGCAAGAGATCCTACAAATAATCGGGACAACCCCTCACAGGAGGTAGGAGTCCATCAGCCCACCCTTATTGGCGGAGCATCGTCATCTGGTACTCCTGGGAATCACTGTCTAGGCCCATAAACGCAGATCCCCAGGGACTCTGCCTAGGTGCACCGACCAGTGATACCCAGAAAGGGAATAAACTCTTGCCAGGGTGTGTACCCAAGTAGTTGTGGGCTCCAGTGGTGTGCAGTGCAAGAAAGTGAAGTGGAGTTAAAAATGAATACTTGGTCAAAAAATATGTTTAATGTGGATCAACCAAGTTTCATGTCTAAAAGAACCTATAGTCTGTTATATATTTTTTACAGGCTAGTCTTTGGTTCATGTGAGAGTGTGGTCGACATGTTTCAGCCGTTACGGTGACTTAACCCGGCTTTCATCAGGACCGAAAGAAAGAGCTACTGCAAAACTAATTATAAAGTGATAAAACTAAGCCCATACACCAAATGTGAGTGTGGGATACCGGTGTGGCAATTGCCACCCTACCACAAAAGGCTCAAACTAGAGCGTAAGAACGATGTCTTCATTCCTAAAAAAGAAAAATATATATGAACCTCATGCATATCAAAACACAACTGCTGATTGCCACAAGGCAAAGCTGATTCAGCATCACCCAGATTAACAACTAAACTCCAAAATGATGTTTTTAAATACTGAATTTGTATAGAAAGTTGAAAAAGACTCACCCAGCTTTGTGTGGGAGAACAGCCTCACCTCACCCGGCTGACTGCTCGGAGAAGGAGGCACCGCTCTGTTTAGATGTGGAGAAAGAAACCAGACAGATTGCCAATGGATACCCATCTGCTCAAAGCTCAACACACATATTTTAAACAAGTTAAAAAGGAACCAAAATTAATTAAAAAAGTCCGAGACCTCGTGACCGCCCATATAAGTCTAGTAGTGTTAAGGTGATGTCTCTTTAGAACAACCTATCAGACATCCAGTATGACCAGGGTCAAACATAACTATGAATGATTGTTATTAAATTGCTGAAAAAGCTGTCAACAGAATTCCAACAAACAATTCTGTATTGGAAAACATGGAGTAAGCTGTCTTCCACCTTGCCTATCTGTCGACATCTCTGACTACCTCGCAAGCTATCTGAGAGGCGTTTGGCAGGACAGAGAGGGTGCTACTGAGTTAAACGTGCGCGTTCTGAAATTGCAATCAGCTGTATGTGCGCGCTTCAAAGAGACAAGTCCAAGACCTCATGACTAGGTCTGTGTAGTTAAGTTAATGTCTCTTAAAAAGAACCTGTCAGGCATCCAATATGACCAGGGGCAGATATAGCCATAAAGGATTGTTGATGGATAAAAGAGAAACCAACCCTGGAATCTGTCACCAGAAATCAACCAACCAGTTCTATGTTAAGGAGTATATCTAACAATGAAGTGAGCACAGAGCACAGGCAGCCTGCCTCCTCACCTGTCCGTCGATACCTCTGACTGACTCGCAAGCTGTCTGGGAGGTATCGGCAGGAAGGGGAGGCTTCTATTAATAGCGCTCGTGTGAGACGCGTGCGTCTTAAATTGAGATCAGCTGTGTGTTCACTGGCACGGAAGCAGCGTCTGTGCACAGTAGAGCGCATGCGCCTAGGGCAAATACTGATTGAAATGCGCATGCGTTAGTGCCAGACATTACGCGGATGTACCGAGTCAGTACGAATTCGAGTGTGTAATGAAATAATCAAAACGAGGCGGATCACCACAGGATAAGAACGCCTACGTTTAAGGTGCGGTGTGGGGTATAAATCGCGCCACTAGTGGGGACCCCGTGTGTTTAATGCGCATGCGTCGGGTAACTTACACCTAACCAAATCGCCAGTCGACATGATCACTTTACTCTTGTCCAACATTACTGATCAGGTATACTCGAGTGCTCCTATTGCTTGGCACTAAAGACTGGGCTTACCATCTCCCCGGAGTGTTACGAAGTCTCGCGCATGCACGGGCAGACTCCAATACTCCCCGACGCATGCGCATTAAACACACGGGGTCCCCACTAGTGGCGCGATTTATACCCCACACCGCACCTTAAACGTAGGCGTTCTTATCCTGTGGTGATCCGCCTCGTTTTGATTATTTCATTACACACTCGAATTCGTACTGACTCGGTACATCCGCGTAATGTCTGGCACTAACGCATGCGCATTTCAATCAGCATTTGCCCTAGGCGCATGCGCTCTACTGTGCACAGACGCTGCTTCCGTGCCAGTGAACACACAGCTGATCTCAATTTAAGACGCACGCGTCTCACACGAGCGCTATTAATAGCAGCCTCCCCTTCCTGCCGATACCTCCCAGACAGCTTGCGAGTCAGTCAGAGGTATCGACGGACAGGTGAGGAGGCAGGCTGCCTGTGCTCTGTGCTCACTTCATTGTTAGATATACTCCTTAACATAGAACTGGTTGGTTGATTTCTGGTGACATATTCCAGGGTTGGTTTCTCTTTTATCCATCAACAATGCTTTATGGCTATATCTGCCCCTGGTCATATTGGATGCCTGACAGGTTCTTTTTAAGAGACATTAACTTAACTACACAGACCTAGTCATGAGGTCTTGGACTTGTCTCTTTGAAGCGCGCACATACAGCTGATTGCAATTTCAGAACGCGCACGTTTAACTCAGTAGCACCCTCTCTGTCCTGCCAAACGCCTCTCAGATAGCTTGCGAGGTAGTCAGAGATGTCGACAGATAGGCAAGGTGGAAGACAGCTTACTCTATGTTTTCCAATACAGAATTGTTTGTTGGAATTCTGTTGACAGCTTTTTCAGCAATTTAATAACAATCATTCATAGTTATGTTTGACCCTGGTCATACTGGATGTCTGATAGGTTGTTCTAAAGAGACATCACCTTAACACTACTAGACTTATATGGGCGGTCACGAGGTCTCGGACTTTTTTAATTAATTTTGGTTCCTTTTTAACTTGTTTAAAATATGTGTGTTGAGCTTTGAGCAGATGGGTATCCATTGGCAATCTGTCTGGTTTCTTTCTCCACATCTAAACAGAGCGGTGCCTCCTTCTCCGAGCAGTCAGCCGGGTGAGGTGAGGCTGTTCTCCCACACAAAGCTGGGTGAGTCTTTTTCAACTTTCTATACAAATTCAGTATTTAAAAACATCATTTTGGAGTTTAGTTGTTAATCTGGGTGATGCTGAATCAGCTTTGCCTTGTGGCAATCAGCAGTTGTGTTTTGATATGCATGAGGTTCATATATATTTTTCTTTTTTAGGAATGAAGACATCGTTCTTACGCTCTAGTTTGAGCCTTTTGTGGTAGGGTGGCAATTGCCACACCGGTATCCCACACTCACATTTGGTGTATGGGCTTAGTTTTATCACTTTATAATTAGTTTTGCAGTAGCTCTTTCTTTCGGTCCTGATGAAAGCCGGGTTAAGTCACCGTAACGGCTGAAACATGTCGACCACACTCTCACATGAACCAAAGACTAGCCTGTAAAAAATATATAACAGACTATAGGTTCTTTTAGACATGAAACTTGGTTGATCCACATTAAACATATTTTTTGACCAAGTATTCATTTTTAACTCCACTTCACTTTCTTGCACTGCACACCACTGGAGCCCACAACTACTTGGGTACACACCCTGGCAGGAGTTTATTCCCTTTCTGGGTATCACTGGTCGGTGCACCTAGGCAGAGTCCCTGGGGATCTGCGTTTATGGGCCTAGACAGTGATTCCCAGGAGTACCAGATGACGATGCTCCGCCAATAAGGGTGGGCTGATGGACTCCTACCTCCTGTGAGGGGTTGCCCCGATTATTTGTAGGATCTCTTGCATTTCTCTACATTAACTATTGTTTTGCTATTCTGTTCTGCCACGGACTGTGCACCTTCTACTGGTTTCATTGTGTCTATTTGGGATTGGAGGTGTTTCAGTCCTTAAACCAAGTCCCTTATTTTGACCCTCGTTTAAATTTGTTGTTTTGTTCTCATATTCATCCTTTTCGGGTGAAGTCCTATTCATATTTGGCCACTCCGTAGCCAAAATGTTGGTGAATGTTTGCTTGCTACTATTTTTCCCTGGGGATCGTGTAGATGGTTTACCTGAATAGAAGGCATCAAAGAATACCATAAACCATCCGTAGGCTGAACCAGCTCGAGAAAAGGCAGCGGGAATCAGGGGCCTCCCTGTGCCCTCAGTATGAGGCAGCAACCCACATACCCAACAGCTTGTTGTATTCACCACAAGCTGGTGCTGGTGTAAAATCTGAATGAAAGTATTGTTATAAAATTCTGCCCTTCTTGTTTGCATGTGGGGGGGCAATGACACATGCTGATGAGGCGATTCTGTAGATGTAGGAGACTCAGGTGCTGCCAGGGCAGCATGTGTTATCCACCCAAAGCAGGCCAGTACAAGTAAAATAATTATGAGTTCAAGTAGACAGATCATGTACAGGCCATGTATTATCTTTATGTACTTTCTCTTCTTCATTTTCCTGTCCTTTAAGCTTTCAGCGTTCATTGTTGTCACCGTCATGCCTTACCCGGTCTTCCCTAGTTGCTGCCTGTGATTGTTGGTTGCTTCACCGGACAGTGATTCCAGCAGTCCTATTGACACACTCTGGTCCGCAGCACCGGTACCGGTCGGATATATCTGCCAGAAAATATCACAGCCCTGCAGCGAACATCAGGCAAGGTGAGGTTGAGGGCAGAGACCTTTGTCTCTTCAGTCCTTTTTTCTGGGTCGAAGGTTGTACCTGGTGGACCCAGGCGTTGTTTGATCAGGAAACAAAGGCTCCGGCTGTTGAGTGTCCCGCAGCCTCAAACGCGGAGGAACAGCAGCTTGCAGGATGTCGTCGTCCTCTCGCTCAGATGAAGTCCAGGCTACGTTAGCATCACTGAAGTGTACAAAGCGTGGGACTTGTTCACATTCGTTGTCTCCCAGGCCCTCCTTGACCCACTGGTCGTATGGCAGTGGCAGAGGCACTCGTTTGTAGTGCGTCGCGTGTACCCAATTCTTTCTTCCTGCCACTTTCACTGCAGACCTGGTAGCCAACAACACTTGCTGGGGTGCTTTCCACCTCGGCTCCAGGTTCTTGGTCCTCTGGAAGTTGTGGATGCAGACCCAATCACCTGGCTGGATGGTGTGGCCTGGGCCCTCGGGTTTGGGTGGCAGGATGTCCTGTACCTGACGATGAATAAGACACAGGTTAGTGGTCAATTCATGTAAGTAATCAATAAACAATGGGTATTTGATATCAGAATATTTCTTTGGGCGGGGCACTCCCCAAACATTAGCTGGCCGACCAAACACTATATCATAAGGAGATAGTCCGGTTCGGGAATGTGCCGTGGCTCTAGTGGATAAAAGAGCAAGGGGCAGGGCGTCCGGCCAAGACAGTCCTGTGTCAGCCTGTATTTTAGCCAATATCAATTTAAATGTCCCTTTGTGGCGTTCAACCAGACCCGCCGACTGGGGGTGATTGGCGGCATGGAACTTCTGTTTGATCCCCATCCCTACACACACTTTCTTCATTATTTCTCCTGTTAAGTGACTTCCGTTGTCACTCCAGATAATTCTGGGCATTCCGAATCTGGGAAAGAATTCCTTCAACAGGATCTTAGCAGTGCTGATAGCAGTGTTGTCCTTAAGGGGGTATGCCTCAATCCACTTAATAAAGGCACACACAACCACCAGGACATATTGGAGGTTGTTGCATCTTTCCATCTGAATATAATCTATTTGGAGCACCTCGAAGGGGCAAGATGGGGCGCAAAATTCCCAGCAGGTGTTGGTGTGCTCTTACCTGGGTTATGCATCAAACAAATCATGCAATTCCTGACTAGTCTCTCAGCATATTTTGGGATGTGCTTGTTTTGCCATACCGGAGCTAGCAATTTGCAAATACCTTTTGCACTAATATGAGCTGGGCCATGAGCCATAGTGATCACTGGCAAAACATAGGCATCGGGTAACAACCACCGCTGTTGTTCAGACAGATCCGTCCAACAGCCATTCTCATCTAATAGGCCTGTTTGCTCTTCCCAGAGATCCTTTTCCTCTCTAGTTGCCTCCGCCTGTATTTCCTTCACATTTTCAAGAGTGTACTCATGCATCCCTCCCTCTGGTACCCAATTTGAAGGGCCACCTACAGACATACGGGTGGAGGCATTTTTTGCTGTTTCCTTTGCAGTCTGGTCAGCAAATGCATTACCTCTTCCTATGTCATCTGTTACTTTCTTGTGGGCCCTACATTTAATCACAGCTATCTTGGAAGGAAGGGTTAATGCTTCTAACATTCTGCTGACCAGTTGACCATGTTGTACCGTGAGAAGTAAAAAATCCCCTCTCAGCCCACAGTCGCCCAAAATTATGGGCCACACCGAAAGCATACTGGCTGTCGGTGTAGATGTTGATGGCCATCCCCGTACTCAGTTCACATGTTCTTATCAGCACCACTAACTCAGCGGCCTGTGCTGATTGGTAAGGTATCCTCTCACTCTCCACCACTGTCTGTAAAGTAGTGATAGCATAGGCGGCAGTTGTGCTACCATCAGCAAGTTTGAAACAAGAACAATCCGACATACAGGGTACCATCAGGATCAGTGAGGGGTGTGTCAGTCAAGTCTACACGCCTTTTAGTCTCTTCTTCCGTCCGGAGGACACAATCATGCGGATCAGAACTAGGGTCATCATCAAAAAAAGGTAGCAATGTGGCTGGATTCAGTGTAGTGCAGCGGCGGATGGTGATATGACTGGCTAAGAGAGCCAACTCCTATCGGGACAAACGTGCAGTAGTAAGGTGTTGAGTTTTTGTCCTATTCAATAAAGTATCAACTGCGTGAGGAACCATAACTGTAAGCGCAGTATCAAGAACCAGACCAGCAGATTGGCGAATGGATATGGCAGCTGTGGCTGCTGCTCTCAAGCAACTGGGCAACGCACGGGCCACGGGATCTAGAACTGCAGAAAAATATTCACAGGGGCGTTGTCTGTCACCGAAACGCTGTGTTAATACTAACAATGTGCAACCATCATGCTCATGTATGAAAAGAGTGAAGGGTTTCTGATAACTAGGGGTGCCTAGCACCGGGGCCGAACACAAGGCAGGTTTCAGTTCTTCAAATGCACGCTGGCACTCATTTGTCCACAGAAGCGGGTGAGGAACATCTTTAGGTGTGAGGGCCAACAAAGGTTTAATGAGTAGAGAAAAATTGGGTATCTATTGGCGGCAGTAGG
This sequence comes from Triturus cristatus, assembly GCF_964204655.1. Taxonomy (NCBI): domain Eukaryota; kingdom Metazoa; phylum Chordata; class Amphibia; order Caudata; family Salamandridae; genus Triturus; species Triturus cristatus. The sequence continues at coordinate 213,683,666 of NC_140585.1, read as the reverse complement.
AGGTGATACCAATGAAAGCACGGACCTCTTTCTGCGTTTTTGGTGGGGGCATTTTACTGCTAGTCTGTATTCGTTCAGGGGTGAGGCGGCGTCCCTCCTTCGACAGGAGATGACCTAAGTAGGTAACCTCCTGTCGACAATATTGCAATATTGGAGTTTGGAGAGGTAAACTATGTGATTGAACTGTGCCAAATGCAGGAGCAATTTCATCGTAGCTTCTTTACATAATGCCTCGGTGTCTGCTGCTATGAGCAAATCATCAACGTACTGGAGTAATGAGGTACCTTGAGGTAGGAACAGGGAATCAAGTTGGCCCTTGAGGGCCTGACTATAAATGGAAAGACTCTCTGTATATCCTTGTGGAGCTCTACAGAACCGGAAACTACGACCTGCCAATGAGAATCCAAAAAGATCCCTACTCTGTTCATCAATGGGTATACTAAAGAAGGCATTCTTCAAATCAATGACAGAAATGAAACATGACGACGGGGGGATCATAGTGAGTAAGGCAGTGATATCTGGGACCACAGGAAACTGGGGAATTACTATTTTATTTATTTCGCATAAATCAATGACAAAACGATAAACAGGGGGCTTGGAAGGGTCGGTGAGTTTGAGGACAGTCAAAAATGGGCTGTTACACACATTACCTCTTGTCTCTTCAACCACGCCCTTGTCAACAAGTTCAGAAATGATCTGGAGTAATGCCCTCTCCCCTTCTTTGGGTATTTTGTTTTGGGGAAGTCGGGAAGGCAAGCATTTTCCTTTAGGGTAACAGAAAAGGGGGGTATGGACAAAAGACCTATATCAGTATCATCTTGGGCCCAAAGGATGGGAGGGACATTTTGAAGTTCCTGGGGAAGGGGATCTGAGGAGGCTAAATATACTGGGTGTGTGGTAGGGGGGCCCATAGTGATGTAAACATGATCAGGAGAACAGTATATGGTGGCATGTAATCTTTTCAATACATCTAAACCCAACATATTATCTCCACATGTGGAAGTCAAAACCAAAGGGGAATCAGCCGTGTAGGGTCCTATAGTTAGTTCCAGTGGTTGTGAGACGGGGCTAAACACTGGGGTACCAGAAAACCCCAGAGAAACGTTATTTGTGCCAGACAAGGGGGCCCCAGGGACTTTAGACCTAGCAATAGAACTTTTGGTTACACCAGTGTCGACCAAGAATGGTTCCGTAGAACCCAGTGTTGTAACTTGAACATATGGTCCCTTCTGGTCAACAGGAATAGGCACGGGTCCCTTTCCTTGTCCTTGTCCTTGAAAATCCTTCTTCGGGCTCATAATCCTCAGTAAAATAATTGCGATCCTCATAATTGGCTGCATCAAATCTATTCTCGTGCATGAGGGGGCGCCTGTCCTGTGACTGTGTTCTAAGTCCTCGTCATCCTCGTCCTCTCTGGGGCCATTGCCCTGTGAAGAGGTCAGCAGGAGCAGAGTGGTTCCGGACCAACAAGGTACACTCATCGTGCCAATGACCCTCCTGGCGACAATAAGCACACTGATTGGACCCCAGCAGTGGGTGAGGAGTCACGGGGACAGGTTTCTGAGCAACTCGTTGAAACTTCGGGGCACCCCTGTTTTGGGTCTGGGTCGGGTATGCCTGTTGGAGTAATACTGTGAGAAGTTGGCCTTGCATATGCTGGTCACTAGTTATAGTGGCCACCTTGCACCAGTCCAATTCGAGTCTTATGGTAGATAGGTTTAAGACAACCTTTTAAAGAAAGCTATCCAAGTGGTAGCTGTGGAGAGCAGCCTTCAGGCTAAGTCTCAGAGGAATGTAAAGCAGCTTGTTTTACCTTATAATCTCTTGAAATACCAAATGAAAGGACACCACACAGGTATATATATCAAATATATATGTATTTATTACTAGACACACTCTACTAATCTCTTTATGAGATTAGAAGCCAGGTACACATTCAAATGTCAACTTTTCACAATAAATTAAGCACAAATATGGCTGGAGCCCTAGGGGCGTACCAGACCATATACTAAAAAAATGGTATAACAATGTCGACTTGCAAAATGACAAGGCCTAGGGCCTGGGGAATCGCTGGGGCTTCACTACTGCAGTGTTAGCAGGTAAGTAACAGGCCCACGGGAGACGCGTGAAGTGTGTGAACACAGCCGCGGGTTCCCTATTGCTTATAATGGTGCAAGTAGCGGTTTGATTTTTATAGTTCTAGGGTACTTCGAGCAGGACTACAAGCAAGCCACTTACAAGGTAAGTACTTCGAGGGCCAACACACACTAGGGCACTGGAGTGCACGAGTTACCTCACCCAGGGAAGCCGGGTGTCTTTTGGTGTCGGGTCGCGTCGCTGTTTTCATTGGAGACCAAAGAAGACTTGCTACTTGCGTCGCCTGAAGAAGTGTCCGGTGGAATCCGAAGGAGGATTCAAGATGCAGAAGACCTGAAAATTGAAGGGACAGTGTTCAAGGTCACTTGCGAGTGACCGGTGACCAGCAAGATGGATGACCACAGATGTCGCGTCAATTCAGGTCATCGATGGTGTTTTGACTCTTCGCTCACGAGGTCCAGAAAGAATCGACGATGACTAGCAGCTGGATTCGAAGTATCCCATAATGTCTGCAGCTTTTGGTGGTATCGACAACCGGATTGGAGCCAACAAGCCTTGGCAACTGCAAGTCTCGTGTAGACTGAAGAAAGTTGATGGTGCAGACCAGCACGGTGTGAAGGACTCACCCAGTGAGGATGAGTGAAGGCAGGCCTGGAGCAACCAGGGGAGTCCTTTGAGTTGATAAGAAAGTCTTCGGGGACCCACTAGCTAACGGGCAAGTGATCGCAAAGATGCCTCCTCAGGAAATGCTTCACAGGAGCCCATGGTCACTCGGAATGGGGTAGGCTGCTGATTTTTAGTGCAAGACCTGCTAGAGGCTTGGGCCACAGATGGTCCAATGCAAAAGCTCGTAGAATGTTGTTTAGCATTTGCACTCGACAATAGTGCACGGTCCCCGGGAATTGCTGTTCCTCGTCACTCGTGGGGTCCACTTGCCACAGCTCTACTGGGGACTCACTATGGCCATCGAGAAGTCAGGTAATCCACTTCTGGGGCAGCAGGGACTTCGAACTCCGGTGGGAGCGGGAAAGTTTGCAACCGTTGATTGAGGTTTTTGGTGCCTGCCGAGCAGGGGAGTCACTCCTTGACTCCAAGGGAGATTCTTCTGTCTTCCAAAGGTAGTGGAACGTCGAAGGGCCAGGATTCTTCTTTGTAGAGTGTCGTCCAGGGTTATCTGCTTTGCAATGGCAATGCTTGCTATCTTATGGTGAAGATAGGGGAGGGACTAGCTCTATAACCACTTCTCTAGGCGGGGCAGGGTAGGGGATGGTTACACCCACTTCCCTTTGTCCAGTTTCACACCAGGGCAGGGGCAGGTAGCCCCTGAACCGGTTTGAGCTGGCATATGTACAGAGGAGCCTACTGCTCCCCCAGTGCAGGACTTCAAAGCACTCTAAGAGTACACCCACCCAGCTCCAATACACTAAATCCTTTCTAGAAGGTGGTGACACCTCCCTGTGACAGGATGCCTTTTGTTGGGCTTTCTCCACTGCGAGTTTCAGTCAGCAGCAGAGGGCAGCCCAGTGTCTGTGCTGGTGGCATCCATTTTGTGATGCCAGGGCTCTATATGATTTCTGTTGTTTAGTACAGTGGGTACATGTCATTCTCTCTAGAAGGGTGGATCATATGATTCCAAGTTGTTTGAGACCAAACACGACATGTTTTGATGCAGTCATTCCAAAGTTAGCATTTACCGCGAGGTTATAATGCACTTAAGAGTATATGGTTTAACCGCATCCACAAACAGCCACTGAGAATAGACTCTGCCAGCTGCAGAGGGATCCTGATCATGCAGGAGCCCCCCCCTCACATAGTAAACCAAGCACCCTGCCCTCAGGATTGATAGGGCCTGCTATAGGGGTGGTTGATATGAATGTGTATGGTGAGATATAGGAACCTATACCTCAGTGAGGAGTGCTAACACTACCTCACACAGTCCGCAGTAGCAGGCCTGTGGTGTCAGATTGAGAATGCTTCCCAGGGGTGGCATAATACATGCTGCAGCCCCTGGTAGGCCTGTGAAGTGCCAATGCCCTAGGTACCTAAGGTACCATATACTAGGGGCTCATAAGGTACCACAGTATCCAATCACTAGTGCATCTAGTATGCACACCAAGTTGTTTAGAGAGAACAGGGAGACTGGGGCCCTGATTAGCAGGGACCCAGCCAGACTATAGCCAGAAACCAGTGTATACATCAGAAAAAAAGTGGGGGCAACATAAGTGCAGATCCTACTCTCCTACAAATACCTTTGTTTTTAGATCTTTAGTCTTCTTATCTGTTTTGTCTCGCTCTTCATTCTCCCTATTCTCATAATACTGGGTCATTGTCAAAATGCCAGATGGGGTGGAAATGGGTAAGGCACTTTCCGACATTTTGAGCTTAGTCCCAAGTTCTTGTACCAAATTGGACACAAATGTATCCACAAACAGTCGCTGTCCCCACTCTGAAGTCATATCCTGTCCACTGTAGTCGGTGAACGTGCTTTCAAATCGTGTGAAAAAGTCTGAGACACTTTCATCTTTCTTTTGCCTGCAAGCAGCTAATTTATCTCAATTAATACGGTGAGGTGTCAACATCTTTTTCATGGTGGTAAGTATCTGGGCCGGAAGGGCCAAGATCATGGGATCAGGTTTCTCACCGCCAGTTCGAGCTCTGTCGGCCTCCCCAAGTTGTTGCCAAGTGTAGCCAAATTCTACCTGATCATTATGACGTATTTTAGACCATACTTCAGTCGGTACTACCTGTCCCATTAACATATCGATATCTGCTAAAGTCATCACACAAGACTGGAGGGTCTGAGTCAATTCCTTGTAATAACCCACTGGATTTTTACGCTGGTCAGGCAATTGGCTTTGAAGCTGGAGGACATCAGACCTTTTCCAAGGGACAAGGACCCACATTTGCCTTAAACCCGCCGGTATGTCAGGTTGGTCACCCACGCCAGCAACGCGGTCCCTCATTGGAAAACCCTTATTCAGCATGGCATCAGATAAAGAGTCCCTAAAGGCTACTAACGTGATCAGATCGCAGAATAGTGCGAGGCCCTGAATGTCCCCCTTCACAACTTTATTGCGACGGTCAGACAGATCTGGGGGTGGACCTGATACTACCAAATCTACCCACATTTGGGTCAGTATGTCACACATATCACAAAAAGTGTCAATCTATTAGATGCGTGTCCACTGATCAATGGTCATTCATATATCCATATATCCTGAACGGTGTACATAGTGCAATTTCCTATCCACATACGAGCCTGTTGACTCATAGCAAGTTGTATCTGTGTATTACCTATCTGTCTGCGCAAAGTACGTCTTCTGGGAGTGGGTGGTCGATGCGGAGTTACATAAGGGATATAATCACGGACCACTGACCAAGCATTTGCTAATAGCCCTGCACTGGGGGAAGGTGTCGGATGACTGTCAACAAGAAGCAGATTAGTTGTGACGGGATTTAAAGGCACATTGGTTTGGACAGGCACGGGACCAGTGGAAGGAGCAACAAGGGAAGGGGAAGGGTGGACCTGCACCTGTATAGTGGCTTGAACAGTCAGGGCATTGGTAACGAGTGGCTGAGGAATCGGATGAACCAGGGCATGGGCAAGGGCAACAACTGGAGCGGCAGTGAGAGCCAATTGTGCGGGATCAAGGGCCGGGTACATGGTGGGAGCATAAGGTGGAAGGGTGTCCAACATGGAAAGACATGAGAGGGTCATCCTCCTTGTCCCGGGCCTTTTCAGGGACCTTCTTGGTAACGTAACATCCGTCTGTCTGCATTCGATGTAATCTATCATGTATCACTATACCCTCTTCTATTTTCTGATCATCTTGATTCTGGACCTTCTGAATCACACTCATACGCATTGTTTTAGCTTCGCTCTTTTTGAGTTTTATTTCCTTCTGCTTAGACTCCTTGCGCCACACCCGAAAGGAATCAAACATCGCAGGTCTAACTTTTCTTTGAAACAATTTCTCCTCCAGATTGTCTAATACAGGGTGTTCAAAACTACCATGCATTGGCCATTGTAACTCAGCATTACCCTTTGTATACTTGTGCCAGAGTGAGGAAAACACAATCGGGCCAATACCATGTTTAACATAGACTTCATGATTAGGGGTCCCCAAGGGAGGAATCGGACAAGATTCCTCCAATGCGGAGTCCTGTGCACAACAAAAGCAACACCATTTCCAAAATGTACTAAATCCAGGCATCTCTAGACGCGTATCCTGGTTCCAAACATCAAAGGGTACAATCGAACAGTTACAGCATATGACTGTACTTACCCCTTGGCTTCGGCTTTAGCAAAAGTCGAACAATACCCAAAACCAAATACAATTCACCAAAGAAGTGGGTCGCTCCCACTCTTACCTGACCGTTAATCTTCCCTCGCACGGCAAGGGTCACAAAGGTCTCGATCTCCAAAAAATTAGGAACTGGGGCGTCAGTCGGGGCCGCAGTTGGATAGCCCCTAGGAGGGAGGAATCTTGCAATCGGAGACCTCGGGCCCACAGGGACAATTTTCAGCCGATGTAGTGGCGCGCCTCCCTTGGAATTCGATCACGGACCCCTCACGACCACCGGGCTCGATGACGACCACCGAAGACGCCCCACGTTTGGGCGACAATTGTAGAACCGGCTTTTAGAGACCCCTCCCGACTGGAGGGTCAAAGCCAGTGGTGTAGGGGACACCTAGAATCGACGGGTTCATCTTGATTACTCATGCATTACCAAAGAGACCAGGACAATTTAGCTGTGGAGGAAAGTAAATGTAATTTATTAGCTCGAACTAAGGACAGGGTCCCAGAATGGTACAAAGACAATTCTACGGAGACTGCTGCTTCACTCCTCAGCACACACATAATTATGGCACTAGCCACACCCTTTACACATCCAACAAGTTCCTCATCAGTCTCAGGTGGTGTAATCGTGGCCAGAGAGCGTCGGTCTCTGATTACACAGCCTCTTGCTTCAGCGCCCAGATGGCTTGGTGACAGAGCACAGCTGATGGTGTAAGAGGCTGAGTTACCAACAGTGGACAGGATGTGGCTAAGTCTCTGGCACAACCGGGGGGGCGAGGTACACAAGCAGCTTCTAGAATCAGCTCAACTGCAAGGAGCGAGAAGGGTTAAGCAAGTTCTAACAGGGACATAGAAAGCAATCCTTCACCAGGTTGCCGAGAGCATGGAAACACGAAATGGAGTCTCAGTGGCCATTTTAAGCATAGTTCAACATTACATCCAGTAAGTCCCGCACAGTACGAGTTAAATGTCAGTGTAACTATAATGTCCATGTAACGTTGGGTTTTTCAGTAAATATATACATATATATATCTGATCTACTGGCGGTCGCCAGTAGATAGTTATAGTTAGGACCTAGTTTCCATAGGAAAAGCATTTTTTGTTTTCCCAATAACTTTGGCGCTGGTTGACGAATCTTCGCGAAAATTAAAAAACTTATGGCCTGCTCCGGTCAGCTCCTATCCTGAATGTTTCGGGGTGATTTGCCAAGCAGGGGCCGAGAAAAAAGGGGTGTCCCAAAACGTGTTTTATCCATGTTTAGACACGACTACAGCCGTTCAGTAGTTTTCGAGATATTAAAGGAAAAACAATCTTTATATATCTGAGCGGGACCTAACTACACAAGCACGAGCTTGGCTCTAATTGGCTGCCAACGCTTCACTCCAGAAAGTGTTGACAGCCATCTTGGTGCAATGCTTTTTAGGTCTCACCTAGCGACGCAGCACATACGCTGAACACTACATAAACACCACTGCACTGGCCTAAACACTAAAACACTACCTCAGCATGACCCTCTACACTGTATGAACACCACTACACTGCCCTAAACCCTAAAACAGTACCCCAGCATAAATCCTGAAACACCACCAGCAGCACGACCCCCTACACTGCTCAAACACCGCTGCTCTGCCCTAAACCCTGAAGCACCACCCCCTGCATGACCCCCTATACTGCCCGAACACCACTGCACTGACCTAAACCCTCAAACACCACCCCCAGAACACCCCCCTACACTGCCTGAACACCACTGTTCTGCCCTAAACCCTAAACACCACCCCCAGCACTACCCCCTACTCTGCCCGAACTGCACTTCTCTGCCCTAAACCCTAAAACACTATCCCCAGCATGACCCCCTACACTGCCCTAACACCACTGCTCTGCTCTAATCCCTAAAACACCACCTCCAACATGATCCCTACACTGCCCGAACACCTCTGCTCTGCCCTAAACCGTGAAACACTAGCCCCAGCACGTCCCCCTACACTGCCCGAACACCACTGCGCTGCCCTAAACCCTGAAACACCAGCCCCAGCGTGACCCCCTGCACTGCCCGAACTCCACTGCGCTGCCCTAAACCCTGAAACACCAGCCCCAGCATGACACCCTGCACTGCCCGAACACCACTGCACTGCCCTAAACCCTGAAACAACAGCCCCAGTGCGACCCCCTACACTGCCCGAACTCCACTGCACTGCCCTAAACCCTGAAACACCAGCCCCAGCGCAACCCCCTACACTGCCCGAACACCACTGCACTGCCCTAAACCCTGAAACACCAGCCCCAGCGCGACCCCCTACACTGCCCAAACACTACTGCACAGCCCTAAACCCTGAAACACTAACCCCAGCGCCACCCCTACACTGCCCGAACACCACTGCCCTAAACCCTGAAACACCACCCCCAGCACCACCCCCTACACTGCCCGAGCACCACTGCACTGCCCTAAACCCTGAAACACCACCCCCAGCACCACCCCCTACACTGCCCGAACATCACTGCACTGCCCTAAATCCTGAAACACCACCCCGCACCACCCCTACACTGCCCGAACACTACTGCACTGCCCTAAACCCTGAAACACCACCCCCTGCACCACCCCTACACTGCCCAAACACCACTGCACTACCTTAAACCCTGAAACGCCACCCACAGCATGACCCCCTACACTGCCGGAACACCACTGCACTGCCCTAAACCCTGAAACGACACACCCAGCGTGACCCCCTACACTGCCCGAACACTACTGCACTGCCCTAAACCATGAAACGCCACCCCCAGTACGACCCCCTACACTACCCGAGCACCACTGCACTGCCCTAAACCCTAAAACGCCACCCCCACCACGACCCCCTACACTGCCCAAAACTCCACTGCACTGCCCTAAAACCTAAAATGCCACCCCCACCATGACCCCCTACACTGCCCAAAACTCCACTGCACTGCCCTAAACCCTGAAACACCAGCCCCAGCATGATCCCCTACACTGCCAGAACTCCACTGCACTGCCCTAAACCCTGAAACACCACCCCTGCACGACCCCGAACACTGCCCGAACACCATTGCACTGTCCTAAACCCTGAAACAGCACCCCTGCATGGCCTCCTACACTGCCCGAACACCATCGCACTGCCCTAAACCCTGAAACACCACCCCTGCATGACCCCCTACACTGCCCGAACACCACTGCACTGCCATAATCCCTGAAACACCAGCCCCAGCGCGACCCCCTACACTGCCCGAACACCACTGCACTGCCCTAAACCCTGAAACACCAGCCCCAGCACGACCCCCTACACTGCCCAAACACTACTGCACAGCCCTAAACCCTGAAACACCACCCCCAGCGCCACCCCTACACTGCCCGAACACCACTGCCCTAAACCCTGAAACACCACCCCCAGCACTACCCCCTACACTGCCCGAGCACCACTGCACTGCCCTAAACCCTGAAACACCACCCCCAGCACCACCCCCTACACTGCCCGAACATCACTGCACTGCCCTAAATCCTGAAACACCACCCGCACCACCCCCTACACTGCCCGAACACTACTGCACTGCCCTAAACCCTGAAGCACCACCCCCCTGCACCAGCCCTACACTGCCCAAACACCACTGCACTACCTTAAACCCTGAAACGCCACCCACAGCATGACCCCCTACACTGCCCGAACACCACTGCACTGCCCTAAACCCTGAAACGACACACCCAGTGTGACACCCTACACTGCCTGAACAATACTGCACTGCCCTAAACCATGAAACGCCACCCCCAGCATGACCCCCTACACGACCCGAACACCACTGCACTGCCCTAAACCCTAAAACGCCACCCCCACCACGACCCCCTACACTGCCCAAAACTCCACTGCACTGCCCTAAACCCTAAAATGCCACCCCCACCATGACCCCCTACACTGCCCAAAACTCTGAAACACCAGCCCCAGCATGATCCCCTACACTGCCAGAACTCCACTGCACTGCCATAAACCCTGAAACACCAGCCCCAGCACGACCCCGAACACTGCCCGAACACCATTGCACTGTCCTAAACCCTGAAACAGCACCCCTGCATGGCCCCCTACAATGCCCGAACACCATCGCACTGCCCTAAACCCTGAAACACCACCCCTGCATGACCCCCACACTGCCCGAACACCACTGCACTGCCATAATCCCTGAAACACCACCCCTGCACGACCCCCTACACTGCCCAAACACCACTGCACTGAACCCTGAAACACCATCCCCTGCATGACCCCCTACACTATCCGAACACCACTTCACTGCCCTAAACCCTGAAACACCACCCCCTGCACGACACCCTACACTGCCCGAACACCACTGCACTGCCCTAAACCCTAAAACACTACCCCAGCAAGACCCCCTATACTACCCAAACACCACTGCAGTACCCTTAACCCTAAAACACCACCCCAGCATGACCCCCTACACTACCCAAAGACCACTGCACTACCCTAAACCCTATAACACTCCCACCAGCATGACCCCCTACACTACCCAAACATCACTGCACTACCCTAAACCCTAAATCTACACCCAGCGTGACCTTCTGTACTACCCAAACACCACTGCACTACCCTAAACCCTAAATCTACCCCCACCACAACGACCCCCTACACTACCAAAACACCACTGGACTACCCTAAACCCTAAATCTACCCTCAGCACGACCCTCTACACTACCCAAACACCACTGCACTACCCTAAACCCTAAAACACTACCCCAGCACAACCCCCTACACTACACCAACACCACTGCACTACCCTAAACCCTAAAACACTACCCCAGCACGACCCCCTATACTACCCAAACACCGCTGTACTACCCTAAACCCTAAAATACTACCCCCAGCATGACCCCCTACACTACAAAAACACCACTGCATTACCCTAAACCCTAAAAAACTACCCCAGCATGACCCTCTACTCTACACAATTACCACTGCACTGCCCTCAATCCTAAAACAGTACCCCAGCACGACCCCCTACACTACACCAACACCACTGCACTACCCTAAACCCTAAATCTACCACAAGCACAACCCCCTGCACTACACAAACACCACTGCACTACCCTAAACCCTAAAACACTACCCCCAGCACGACCCTTACACTACACAAACACAACTGCACTACCCTAAACCCTAGATAAGTAACCACCACCCCATGCCCAATCCCCCTTACCTCTCACTCCTCGTGGTTCCTCTCTCCTTGTGGTTCCTGCTTCATGCCATCTCTGAGGGGCGGTGCACATCGTTGTGAGGAAACGCAACAGCCTCTGTTTCCTTACAATGACGTGGATCGTGTACATTCTTTTAGAACTCATGGTCATTTACCATACATACCTTTACAAAACAATTTGTTGTAAAGGCATGGGTGGTAAATGACCATGCGTTCTAAAACCATGCGTAGTAATGACTTCGTGATGTACAACGCATGTGTGATAATGCATGCATTGTAATGGTATCGTGAAGTAAAAAAGTCATTGTAACGGCTGTTTACCGATCGCAGCTGGCCTCTGTTCTTCAGTGAAACGTTTATTTGATAAATTAGGAGGAAGGAATGTGTTCTTTTACCGGAAAGTGCATTCTCGGCTGTTGTATTGTGAAAGTGTCCATGTGGCCTGGTTTCACTGCCGGTGAGAGAGTGGAAGAGTCTGTTTGGATCTAAAGGGGTTCTGCTGTTGGACGGGGCCGGCGCAACACGTCATCAGAAAACACAGCTAATGGAAAGCTTTGTCCCCGAAGTGTGTAGCAGTGCCATGAGAGGTCAACGATTGTGCGTCCCACCGCAGTATGACTGTACCGCGTGACCCATGTGCCGCCTCCAGTGTACGGAAGGCAGAAGCGGCATCCTTCGCAGGTCCTCTTGAAGACCATTGTAGCACTAATTCTACATTTTGGAACTAGGGCATTTTAACTTTGTTGTTCCTGCCAGATACAAAGAGAAGATCCTGTGTTATTCAGTGCCCTCGTTACCTTTTCTGTGGGTAGTGGTGCTTGTCACTTTGCTGACCCGCTAATGCACACGACTGGGCTCCCCAGCTCGTGTGCCAACTGCTGGGCCTCTGCCTTCGGATCACTGGTTTTGGTTTCTGGAATGGCAACATAAACAGTTGCTCCCAAAGGACTAGCCTGAACACTTAGGTGAATATCCCCTGTGCCAGCATTCTGCAGAAATTCTTTCCTAGCACTCCCACGTCGACAACAATGTCATAATAGCACGGCTCTGCTCCCGACACCGTATGACGTTATAGGAGACATAAGAGGACCTCGTCGGCGTGCTGACGTCAGTTCCACCCATTTTTTCCGTGCCACCGAGGTAAACAGGTGGACTGACACATTTTCACATGTATACATAGTATACTAAATTTATATATATATATATATATATATATTCACTGAAAAAACCATAGGTTTCAGGCACGTTATAGTTAGGAATTAGCATTTAAAAAACCTCAGAAATTCACTAAAAAAACCATAGGTTTCAGGGGTGTTATAGTTAGCTGGACTTTTCACTTCTACAAAACCATTGAAATTCCCCCGTTATAGTTAGTTCAGCTAACTATAACTCGCGCGCCCGCAATGCACTGCTGATGACGTCACATATTACATCACTCATGACATGGTCAGTGACATCACTCATGACATCACTGATGACATCTCAAATGACATCACTGATGACATCACTGATGACATCATCCAGTGAATGTGTGTTTTTCTGAAAATTAAATATGTTTTATATATGTATATCTCAAGGTCGATGGAAGAATAAATGGGTATATAAGTGTCTAAATGGATGATTTGTTTTTGAAAAATTGATTGTGTAACTGACTGATTAAGTGTATCATAGTGAATACATGGCTTAGTGAGTAATGTTTAAATATGTAAATATCTGTATCAGTCTCTCACTTTGTGTATAAGTGGCTGCATGGGTTGGTGAGTAGCTACATGGGTGTCTATATAGGTTATTAGTTGGTTTTTTGAGTATCAGTCTGAGTGTCTGCATGGTTCGGTGGGGGGTATTACGTAGTGCATAGGTGCATGAATGAGTGACTCACTGTTTGTATGTGTTGAACACAGCATGTGTGCAGGACTGTATGGGTGGATGAGTGTGTGTATGGGTGTGTTAGTGAGTGAATGACTGTCTCAATAGTGTCTTTATGAGTAACTACATATGTTTTAAACTAGTATATGTGACTATTGGTGTATATATGTGAGTATATGTGAGAGTGAGAGATTGAAAGAGTTCCTTTATGAATAAGTATGTGTTTCTATAAGTGATTGTTTAAAAGACTAAGTATGTGTAAGTTTCCGTAGAAGTAAGTATGGTGGTGTGTGTATAACTGTATATGCAAGTAAATGTATGTTTGATTCTTTATTAGCATGAGTGACTATGTGTGTGAGTAACTCTATGGATGAGTGGCATTGTGTAACAGGATGTATAGGTGTATGAGTACATATGGTGAGTGAGTACATGTATGAGTGACTGTATAGGATTGTTGGTGAATGAGTGGATGTGTATGTGGATCTTAGAATTACTGAAGAGGTTGTTGTAACTGGTATTGGTATGTCCATTGTTTTGAAAATTTTAGTCTCTATTTTTGAATGTGTGTATCAAAGGTTATATTAGGGTGAGAGGAGGTCTGCCACTCTATCACAAGGATGATGTCATCAGTGATGTCATCTGTGATGTCATTTGAGATGTCATCAGTGATGTCATGAGTGATGTCACTGACCATGTCATGAGTGATGTAATATGTGACGTCATCAGCAGTGCATTGCGGGCGCGCGAGTTATAGTTAGCTGAACTAACTATAACGGGGGAATTTCAATGGTTTTTTAGAAGTGAAAAGTCCAGCTAACTATAACACCCCTGAAACCTATGGTTTTTTCAGTGAATTTCTGAGGTTTTTTAAATGCTAATTCCTAACTATAACGTGCCTGAAACCTATGGTTTTTTCAGTGAATTTCAAAGGTTTTTTAAATGCTAATTTCTAACTATGCCTACAGAGATAGGACATGTGAAGAAAGAAGAAAAAATGCACAGAAAGAAACAAAAGAAGTGCAGAAAGAAGCAACAGAAGTCCTCAAATACGAAGATAAGTGCAGGAAGAAGGATAACGTGCAGAAAGAACAAAAAGAAGAGCAGAAAGAAGCCTTGTTGCAAAATCATCCTGTACCCTCAACTTTTTCAGACGGATACTGGTGGTAACTGAGTCTGACTAACCAGTCCTAGAGCCAGTGCTATGTTAAAAGACATTTAGAATACAGTGAAAACACCTACATACACTAGGGAACATTATGCGTTGGGGTCCCCCTGTGATTAGCATGACCTCCTCTGTAAGCCCCTAGTGTATAATAGGGCATGGGGATTAAAACTACCTCTTAAAACAGGCCACAGGGCGTTTTTGCACACGTTAACTCAGGCCCCGTCCCCTCCCTTCACCACTGTGTAAACACGCCCTGTGTCCATTTTTAGTTGGGAGATTAAGTTCATTTGAATCCTGAGGGTCCCTAGGGTCCAACTAGCCCACTAGGTACCTCCAGTAAGTGCCACAGAGCTGCGTTGCAGAGAGGTGTAAAAAGTGGCACGGCCTGGACCACCTCTCTGCAATGCAGCTCAGTGGCGCTTACTGGAAGCACTTGGTGGGCTAGTTAGCCCCCAGGGGCCCTCAGTATTGAAGGGAAATTATATCCCCAATTTAAAACGTGCCATAGTGCGTGTTTGCACACGTCACCTCAGGCCCTGTCCCCTCCCTTCACCACTGTGTAAACGCGCCCTGTGGCTGTTCTAAGTTGAGAGATTAAGTCCCCCTGAATCCTAAGGGTCCCTAGGGTCAACCTAGACCACTAGGTACCTCCAGTAAGCGCCACAGAGCTGCGTTGCAGAGAGGTGTAAAAAGGGGCTTGGCCTCAGAACACCTGGCTGCAGCGCAGCTCCCTGGCGCATACTGGAGATGCCTGTTGGGGGCGCGTTTGCAGAGTGCTGCACGGAGGGGGCATGGCCTCCGGCACGATGCCAGTCTTTTATTTATTTTAGTTTTTTAAGAAGGGGGGCTGTTTGGTTCCCCTTCTTATTCTAATTTATTGGCCCTGATGACCCCATCCCCCAGGGCCAGTCTCCTAATTATATTTTTTTGACCCCAATCCCCAGGGCCGGCCACTGTTTTTTATTATTTTTTAAAAATATATATTTATAGACACACCTAGGACATGCTGGACAAACCGTACGTACCTATCACCATGACGATTTGCGTGATATTCATTAAAAGGCGACTATGCATGCAATGAATCCACGTGGAATGTATTTACACCACTAGTGAAGCTCTGACATGTCTGATGCTCTACCGTGCCTAATCCTGGTAGACACCCTTGTCGTTTATTTATACAAACATGGGTAGCTATTGACGGGCACATTTAATACACATGCACACCAAGCCATTCAAAGGGGATTCCACAAAAATTCGACCAAAACTATGCAAGAAACCCCCCTCACGGTTAATAAAACACACATCCACTGCCGGATGTGTAATACTTTTTATTTTACTCTCTGGAAAGGGGACGAACATCACTTGAGAGTCACAGCGTGCTCCTGACAGAGCCCAATGCTGTGTTACACCCACCATTGCCTGCCGAGTGCCACACACCTCTGTGTTGTATTCCACTAGCTAGTGCATATGCTATGACACTCTCTAGCCCATGTGCACTGTAACACCACCCCGTGAATATGTCATGCCACACTTGTCTTCGCACGGGTTATATTGCCCCATCTAACGTGCCTTTCTCGATGCCTATGTTATAACGCACAGTGCTATGCCATACATATTACAATCTGGGATCCATATCTTTGTCACAGTGCATATGCAACGTTACACTCCCCAGCACATATTTTATATTACAACTTTAGAGACTAGTTAGGTTACACAACACTGCCCTGTGCATATTACACTCCAAGGCGCATATCGCATAGCACGCGCTAGTGCCTGTGCTATCTCGCGCTCTCCAATGAATCTGTCAATGCGCACAATGTATTGCATATTATATTTCATGCCCGGTTCATCTTATATCACACTTTTTGGTGCATAGTTTATACCATACACTATATCTAGTTTTCATTTTCAATCGTGCTCTCAGGACTATGTTCTATATAACACTGTGTTCACCTACCCTTTTCACGGGCATTACATTTTGCGATAGGGGGTGGAGGGTCAGGGGGTGTTTCTGCCAAGTGAGCCCGGAGTCACAGTCACAAACGTCCTCTTCTTCCTGAATAAAAGTGAGATTATGCTGCATACTTGTTCATATTTTAAGTAGTTCGCACAGACACAATGTTTTAAAAACAATAAAGTTCCTAATACCCGCCTTCTCTGAACAGTTAGCTTGCTGCCCCATCCCCTTCCTCCCTATCCTCTGTTGTGTGAATCCATGGACTAGCCTCCTCCCTCCTGCCATGCATGGTCTGATGTGCTGCCACTGCCCTCAATTTAGTATGATGTACCAGTCCACTCCTCCTGCCCTCCATTGCCCAATTCTATGCCCCATCATTGACCTCCTGCTTAAACTCTGTGCTTAGCTTGCTGCCCCTATTCTCCTTCCCCCTGCCCTCCGATGTCTTTGTGCATGCCCCTGCTCCATCCTTTTTGCCCACCATGTCCCATGGACCTGCCACTCCTATCTACTCTGAGTGTTCTGTTGAGCTGCCACTCCCCTCCCACCTGCCTAGCATTGTCAGATGACTGTAACCTGTCCCTGCCACCTCCACCCTGCCTGTCCACATGCCATGCCCCTATCCTCTTCCTCCTGTCCTACATGGTCCATTGTACTGCCACACTCTTCTGCCCTCCCTGGTCTGTTGTGCTGCAACTGCTCCTCCTGCCTGCCCCGTGTGGTCTGTTGTGAGGTCCCTTCCCCTGAACTTTCTTGTCTGTGCACAGGTCCTGACCCTCCCTTCTATCCTCCATCGTCCTTTGTGCATGCCCCTCCACCCTTCTTCTTGCCCATCATAGCCATTGTGCTGCCACTAACCCTCCCACTTGCCATGCATGGTCTTCTGTGCTGCCATGGCCCCTCCCACCTTCCCTGTGTGGTCAGTTAGCTGCCCCTGACCCCCTCCCACCTTCCCTCCATGGTCTGTGTGTATGCCATCACAGTCTCACTGTTGCTCTTCATGGTGTGTCTTGCTTCTAGTGCCCATCCTGCCTGACCTCCATGGCTATCTTGCTGCTCCTGCCCTGCCCCCTTGCCCCCAGCCCTACTCCCTCCCTCCTGGCTTGTCTGTTCCATTGTAATGCCCCTGATCCGTCCCTCCTGCCCTTTATGGTCTGTTATGCTGCAGCTTTCTCTCCTGTCTGTCCATTATGGTCAGCTAGCTACCATTGCCTCTTGCCCCTCTGTTCTCTGTTGTCCATGTGCATGGTCCTGTCCCCTCCCTCTTGCTTTCTATGGATTGTTGTGCTGCACTCCCGTCCTGCATGCCCTGTGTGGTGTATTGTGCTGCTGCAAACCCTGATGCCTGCCCTGCAGGGTCAGTTTGGTGCACCTCTCCATGTCCCTCCTGTCCTCTGTTATCCAAGTCCATGTCCCTATCCCATTTCCTTCCATGATCCAATGTACCATACTTGCGAACATTTTGAACTTGGTAAGAGGGAGATTTTGAAAAAAAACTGGGGTATTGATTTTCCCCTTTGAGTTACATTGAAAAAGAGGATATTGTAGACAGGATACAGATCAAATAAAGCCCATTTGAGCTTAAAAACATTGGACGTTTCCTGGCTGAATCGGGTCTGTTGGCATGTATGGTTGTACTACCATTGCCTCTTCCTTCTGCCCACAATGGTCTATCACATTGCCACAGCCTTGAAGGAGGGTAGATTTTGTATCACAGGGGGCCCCTGGCCCGTTCTGTCCACACCTGAAGTATGAGACCCTTGTCCTTGCCCTGCCAGCTGCATTTGTAGGCCGTATTAAATTGACCAGCGGGTCCTGTGTTGCTATATAATTATCCTGAGACATCCTTACCACTCAGCCAGCATAAAACCCCTGTGTAGGCCCTTCTGTTCAATATGTAGGCCTCTTTGTTAAATTGACCATAGCTCTGCAATTTTAGTGTATAGCAGTCTGAAGGCAGGTCTGCGAGGCCTTCTGATCCAAACTAGTAGCCCCCACCCTACCCGAGTGCTCCGTGCTCGGTATCAAAGTTCAACATCCCCCTGAAGCTGTCGACATACAGTAGGCTGCATCCTGGACTGGTACTTGCTTCCTGGGCAGGTTTCCCGCTTTTAAGGAAGTGGCAACCGCAGAGCGTCAAGTTAGGAGAACTGAGGAGATTTTATACATGAATATATTGAATTCCCGTACAATACCCATTATTTTCTGCTTGCTCTATGGAACTTACGATAAGCGATTGGCCTGAGAGACTGACCTTTTCACCCAGTCCATTGTCAGCATTAAGTGGGTAAATGACGAAATGTCTGGTAAAATCTGCAGACGAAGCTTTTGGGTAGCATACGTAGGTAGATGTAGCGTGCAAAGGAGCCCACAAAATGATATAAAAAGGGAGCACCCACAGATATCGACGGACTACCTCGCCGTCTGTATGTAGGTTAACAGGCAGTGCAGGTTTTCCCCAAGAGCTGGGAGCTCTTGTCTTCCTTTGCTTAAAATGTCTTGCTCTGCTTTGCTTGAAGTATCTTATTCTATTTTACCTATATGAAATGTCATGTTATGTTTAACCATTGTTCTCTTTACTTTTGCATTTAAAAGATGTTGTATTGTAATTGCAGGAATGCTTGCTCTAAGAGTAAACGTGAGTGTTCCTAGGTAACATTTTCCTTGGTGTAACTTGTTTCTCATGATGCATTTATAGATGTGTTTTCTCTCTCTCTCTGTCAGTACATTAATTGAGATACAGAGAATATTATGACAGCTGTATGATTATCTGGATTCTGTATTTTGTACTTTATGTCTCTATTCTGCGGTTTCTTTGAAGTTGCATCTTCTCATTAAACTGCCATTGTATTCTGCCTCCAATTCCATGTCTCATATGTCTGTTTTCTTCATTTTTGGAGCAAGCGTTCCTAGGCACCCCGGCTCAAATTAAGGTGCCCCTTTTGTCCCTGACTCACTCTCCTGCTCAGTTCTGTGGTGGCTCCCGGGGATCTGGGGACCGCCCCTAGCTTCCTTGACCCGTAATAGATCTTCCCTCCAACAGCCTCTCTTGCAAGTCCTGTATTGTTGGTTTGTTGCCCCTGCCCCCCTTTCCACTGCCCTCCATAGTCTGTTGTGCTTCCATGGCCCTTCCTGCCTGCTCAGTGTGGTTAAATTGTTGCCTTTGCACCCTCCTTCCTGCCTTCAATTTTCAGAGTCCGTGCCCCTGGCCTCTGCCTCTCAACAGTATCCTAATGAACAACTAGATTGCTAACATTCTATATTTATTACAAAAGTGTGGAACGCCTGACATCATCTTGATGTAATCAAAACTGTAATACCTAGAGCATTTCCTTTAGAAATTACATATATGAGAGGGTCTTATTGGCATCAAAATTATGGTTAATGCTCTAAAAGACTAAAATAAGGACATATTTTCTGAGTTTTCAAATAGCGACAAAGCACTTTTAAATTATTTGTTATCTTTATGTTTTTTTATCCAGTTGACCACTTGATTAAATGTTGCACTTAGGGGAGAGGATGTGGTGTTACTTCCAGAACTGCAGACTTTGCAACTGGGGAACCAGGTTGAAGTTTCTGCTTCAGCTCGACATTCTGTGATTCTGGTCAAATCACTTAGTCTCCCCATGTCTACAACCAAAATGAATTTGTTCTTGTGTGATGTAACCAATGCTCATGTAAAGCACTCCAATACCTGACAAGTCTGCACTATATAACACTGCAAAAACACAAAATAATAAGTGTTTTGCACACTTCTGTCATTGGGCTATATTTGGGCTACATCTGGGTGATTTTGGGCTACATTTGGGCTCTTTTGTCTCCGGTGGCCATCTTGGGAGATTTATTTGTTATGAAGTTTCCTAATTTCCTCATGTACTGCAGTCTCCTCAGTAGGAAATGCTTTCAGTTTTTTACTTTGATTCCATCATGAAGGTATTCAGGTATGTCACACATTTGCCATAAATTCTGAATGTTAGCACTCTAGTTGCTCATTAGATCACTGTAGTAAAACTACTGCACCATGGAAGTCTGCTCTTGGTATTAAAAGTGCATGTTTCAGTCTGCATGTCAGAATTTTTTAATGAAATAGAAGAGGATTTGAGAAGTCACTCAAAATGTGCCCTCATTTTCTTTCTTCAGCATTAATCATAATTTCTATGGCAAAATGAACCTCCTCATTGTGTTCCTTTTTAAATTAAATGTTTTAAGTTTTACCAGTTTATTCCAATCAAGATGGCTTCAGGTGTGCCATACTTTTGTCATAATGACGACAGTAAGCGCTCTAGTTGTTTTTAAGAACATTCTGGGACATTCTGTCATTGGGCTATACTTGGGCTACATCTGGGTGATATTTTGGCTACATTTGGGCTCTTTTGTCTCTGGTGGCCATCTTGGGAGACATATTTGTTATGAAATTTCCTAATTTCCTCATTTACTGCAGTCTCCTCAGTAGGAAATACTTTCAGTTTTTTACTTTGATTCCATCAAGAAGGCATTCAGATGTGTCACACATTTGCCATAAATTCAGAATGTTAGCACTCTTTTTGCTCATTAGATCACTGTAGTAAAGCTACTGCTCACCAGGGAAAACTGCTGCTGGTATTGAAAGTGCATGTTTCGGTCTGCATGTCAGAATTTTTTAATGAAATAGAAGAGGATTTGAGAAGTCACTCAAAATGTGCCCTAATATTTCTTTCTGCAGCACTAATCATACTTTTTATGGAAAAATGAACCCCCTCATTTTGTTCCTTTTTAAATTAAATGTTTTAAGAGTTACCACTTTAATCCAAGCAAGATGGCTTCAGGTGTGCCATACGTTTATCATAAGTAGGACTGTTAGCGCTCTAGTAGTTCTTTGGAACACTCTGGGAAGCTGCAGTAGAACACAAAGGAATCAACTGACAGTCTCTGCCCTTGTTGGATGTACATGTTTTACTGAGAATGTCAGACTTCATTCTCACATGACTGAGAAAGATAATGTGAATTTACAGAAAATAAGCTCTCAGTTTAGCCTATAGATCACCTTCCAAACCTCTGTGGTAAAAGCATGAGAAAATATTTTTCTCTCAATCATGATATCCCAGCAGAAGGCTTTTTCACATGGTGAAATCACCTTAGAACATACCACAATTCCTAAAATGAGTATGGTACCATCAACAAATGATTTATAATGTAACTAAAGTCTTAAAACCTTCTATTAACTGCAATGCTTTTTAATGAGGTGCTATCATGTATATTGGTCCCAAGATGGCTGCCAACACTTCTTGGATGAAGTGCTGACAGCCAATCAGATCTCAGGATGAGATGTGTGGTTAGGCTCCGCCCACATATATATATGCTTTTAAATGCTATTTTCTCAGGAAATACTAAACAGATTTACACCAGACCTGCAAAAGGCACTTCCTTGACCTTATGGCTACCTCTCTGCCAAATTTCAAGTAATTCTGTTCAGCCGTTCGGGCTGGAGCTGTGTCTAAAGGTCCTATGGAAAAATGCATGGGGAAAACGCGTTTTGGGACCCCCCTTTTTTCTCGGCCCCTGCTTGACGAATCCCCCCGAGACTTTCAGGGTAGGAGCGGAGCGTAGCGCCCCACCTATTTTGAGAAATTCGCGAGGATTCTTCGACCGGCGCCAAAGTTATTCAAAATAGAATGTTGCGGATTTCCTATGGAAAAGGGGTCCTAACTATAACTACCTACTGGCGACCGCCAGTAGGTAATATATATATATATATATACAAATGCATAGCCAAGAAAGGCATAAAGAAATAGCAACAGATCAAGCATTTCTCGCTATTAAAACATAAGCATGATTAAGACATATTAAAAACATTCATGCCAAACAGTAAAAGCATATTTTTGGGAAAAACAGGTGGACAACGGGGAGGCAGGTGGGACAGTGAGGAATCCACAGGCAGATACTGTATCCACCAGAAAAAGAGTTACCGAAGGTAAGTAACTTGCTCTTCTGATGGATACTTCTGCCTGTTGATTCCTCACCTTTTGAATAGAATCCTCAAGCCGTCCCTCACCCGGAGGAGGGTGTCCACCTGACTAGACAAAAAAATCTTGCAAAACAGATCGAGCAAAATGGCTATCCCTCCTGACCTCCGAATCCAATAATAAATGAATAATTTGTAATCAATATAATATTGAAAAAAATACTTTTATTAATAAATTTAGACAAACACTTAAAGTTCAACTTTTATTTATAATTAATTTAAAGATATTTCATACTTTACAAATTACGCCGAAGTCGCGACCCCAGGCCGACTCTTCAAAATGGATACCGGAATGCGTGCAGCCATCATGTAGGGTGCACGAAGGGTGCGCGACTTCTGGATAATATTTTTTAAAAAAATGAATACAGTTTTCCTAGCTAAAAATTATTCACAGTTTCTTTAATATATATATATATATATATATATATATATATATATATACACAAAATAAAAAAAACATAGGATAGAGGTACATTAAACTTACAAACTTTCAGTTAAAAAACCTTTGAAATTCACTGGAAAAACCATCGGTTTCAGGCACGTTATAGTTAGAAATTAGCATTTAAAAAAACCATAGAAATTAACTGAAAAAACCATAGGTTTCAGGAGTGTTATAGTTTGTTGGAGATTTCACTCCTACAAAACCATAGAAATTCCGGTGTTCTAGTTAGTTCAGCTAACTATAACTCACGCCCCCGCAATGCACTGCTGAGGACGTCACATATTACATCATTCATGACATGGTCAGTGACATCACTGATGACATCTCAAATAACATCACTGATGACATCACTTATGACATCATCCACGTAAAAATCTGATGCACCTCCTCACACCTAAATATAACCTTTGATACACCCACTTTAAAATACAGACAACCATTTTCGAAATAATAGACAAATCAATACCAGTTACTAAATACACACTGACTGATTCCTAGGTCTACACACACATCCACTCATTCACCCATACAGTCAGTCATACAAAGAATCAATCATACTTCCATTTACTCACCTATACAGTTATAGAGACACAACTTCACTTATTCATACAGATACTAACAAATAATTACACTCTTATAGAATCACTGATACAAATACACACTCATCCATGCAGCCACTGTCACAATTAGTGACTCTCACATATAGTTATTTATATACACCATCACTCACATATACTGCCTTTTACATATGTAGTTACTTGCACATGTACCACTGAGACATCCATTCACTCACCAACACACCCATACACACTCACCCACCCATACAGCTGTTTCCACATGCACTCTTGAACCCATAAACCCAGTGAATCAACCACTCACACATCTATGCACAGAGTCACATACCTCCCACCCATCCACACACACACTCAGGCAGCCATACAAATACTCAGGCAAGCAATCAATAACCTATATAGACAATGATGCAGCTACTCAACAACCCATGCAACAGCTTACACAACAACAGACAGACTGATACAGACTTTCACACAGTTTAGTCACTAACTCATGCATTCAGTAAGACACATGTAATCCCTCACTTATACAGTCAGT
This sequence comes from Triturus cristatus, assembly GCF_964204655.1. NCBI lineage: Eukaryota > Metazoa > Chordata > Amphibia > Caudata > Salamandridae > Triturus > Triturus cristatus. Next base: position 213,659,522 of record NC_140585.1, on the reverse strand, counting down.
CACGTACCTACTAAATCCTCCATACAGACACTTATACACCCACTCATTCCTCAATACAGCTTAGCATATATATAAAACAAAATTACACTTTACAGAAACACACAGTCACTGGATGATGTCATCAGTGATGTCATTTGCGATGTCATCAGTGATGTCTTCAGTGATGTCACTGACCATGTCATGAATGATGTCAAATGTGACGTCATCAGCAGTGCATTGCGGGGGCGCGAGTTATAGTTAGCTGAACTAACTATAACGCCGGAATTTATATGGTTTTGTACGAGTGAAATGTCCAACTAACTACAACGTTCCTGAAACCTATGGTTGATTTCAGTTAATTTCTATGGTTTTTTAAATGCTAATTTCTGACTACAACGTGCCTGAAACCTATGTTTTTTTCAGTGAATATATATATATATATATATACATATACATATATATATATATATATATATATATATATATATATATATATTTATATATATATATATATATTATCTACTGGCGGTCGCCAGTAGATAGTTATAGTTAGGATCGTGTTTCCATAGGAAATCTCAAAATTCTATTTTGAATAACTTTGGCGCCGGTTGACGAATCCTCGTGAAATTTTCAAAACAAATGGGGCGCTCCGCTCAGCTCCTACCCTCAAAGTCTTGGGGTGATTCGTCAAGCGGGGGCCGAGAAAAAAGGGGGTCCCAAAACACGTTTTCCCCATGCATTTTTCCATAGGACCTTTAGTCGAAGGTACAGCCCGAACGGCTGAACAGAATTACTTGAAATTTGGCAGAGAGGTAGTCCTCAGGTCAGGGAAGTGCCTTTTGCAGGTCTGGTGTCAATCTGTTCCGTATTTCCTGAGAAAATAGCATTTAAAAGCATATAAACATCTATAAGGGCGCGCACACTGCGATTGTTTTTTAGATGGCGGTAAACATTCGAAACGGTCGAAATCAGGAAGTGTCGGCCGCCATTTTGTCTCTCGCACTGAAAAGGAAAGGGGGAAAAAAAGTGGAAAACGTGAAAAGGGGGCAGGGAAGAGAGTTCCTGACCCTCTAGACTTTGTCAGGGGGTCACAGAAGGACCCCCAAGGGCCAAAAAAACATTTTTTTTTTTTTAAATCGCTGGGTGCGTACACGGTGCACGCAGCGCACCGTGTGCCCAAAGTGCGCGCACGGTGCGTGCACGGTGAAAAACCTTGAAAAAATAAATACATTAATAAATACATAACTTAGCATTTAAAAAACCGTACAAATTCACTGAAAAAACCATAGGTTTCACACACGTTATAGTTACGAATTAGCATTTAAAAAACCTTGCAAATTCACTTAAAAAACCATAGCATTCACACATGTTATAGTTAGCTGGACATTTCACTCGTAAAAAACCAATGAAATTCCCCCGTTATAGTTAGTGCAGGCAACTATAACTCACGCGACCGCAATCCTCTGCTGATGACGTCAGATATTACATCACTGTATTTAGACACTTATTTACCCATGTCTTCTTCCATTAATCTTTAGCTATACATATATTACAAATATTTATTTTTCATAAAGACACGTATGTCATCAGTGATGCAATATCTGGCGTCATCAGCAGAGGATTGCGGTCGCGTGAGTTAGAGTTGCCTGCACTAACTATAACAGGGGAATTCCATTGGTTTTTTACGAGTGAAATGTCCAGCTAACTATAACATGTGTGAAACCTATGGTTTTGTAAGTGAATTTGCAAGGTTTCTTAAATGCTAATTCGTAACTATAACGTGTGTGAAACCTATGGTTTTTTCAGTGAATTTGTACGTTTTTTTAAATGCTAAGTTATGTATTTATTATTTTTAATTTTTTTTCAGGTTTTTCACCGTGCGCGCACCGTGATTTTTTTTTCATTTTTTTAAAACGCGAGGTGCGCGCAGGGTGCGCGCGCTGTGGGCCCTCGGTGCGCTTCGCGCACCGAGCACCCACGGTTCGCAGTGCATGCCGTGCGCGCGCGGTGCACGCACCTCACGATTTTTTAAAACAAAAAAACAAACATTATTTTTCTCCCTTGGGGGTCCTTCTGTGACCCCCTGACCAAGGCTAGGGGGTCAGGAACTGTCCACTCTGCCCCCTTATTACGTTCTCCACCTTTTTTTTTCACCCCCTCAGACTGCGAGAGACAAAATGGCGGCCGACACGTCCTGGTTTCGACCGATTCAAATGTTTACCGACATCTAACAACCAATCAGAATTGCGCTCGCGCACGACAGGGTGCGCGCACCGTGCGCGCACGGTGCGCGCGTATAGATATTGATATGCTTTTAAATGCTATTTTCTCAGGAAATACTGAACAGATTTACACCAGACCTGCAAAAGGCACTTCCTTGACCTTATGGCTACCTCTCTGCCAAATTTCACGTAATTCTGTTCAGCCGTTCGGGCTGTAGCTGCGACTAAAGGTCCTATGGAAAAATGCATGGGGAAAACGCGTTTTGGGACCCCCCCTTTTTCTCGGCCCCCGCTTGACGAATCACCCCAAGACTTTTAGGGTAGGAGCTGAGTGGAGCGCACCATTAGTTTTGAAAATTTCGCGAGGATTCGTCAACCGGTGCCAAAGTTATTCAAAATAGAATTTTGAGATTTCCTATGGAAACTAGGTTGTAACTATAACTATCTACTGGCGACAGCCAGTAGATAATATATGTATATATATATATATATATATATATATATATATATATATATATATATATATATATATAATATATATATATATATATAAACAAACAAAGTCAGGTCCTTCTGGGATCAGTCCCTTAGTCAGGTGGTGCGTTCACCGGCAAAACCCAAAGCCGGTTCCGTTTTAATGTCCAAAATTCAAAAGATAACGCACTCTCAGAGGTCAGCTCTTTTAAACTATATATCTTTTAATTCCTCAAAACCGCAACGCGTTTCAACACCAAATGTGTCTTGGTCACACAATATTTTAGCTTTGCAAGAACGTGCATATATAAATAATAAACATAGAAGAAGCACTTCAGTTTGGCAATCCCCTACAGTATGTGTTTGCAATGGCAGCCATTTTGTAGCAGGTACAGAGATATACACTGTAGTAGTTTTAATACATCCAAACTGTCAATAGCCACATCAATCTTCCTTGTTGGTGCTCTATTTTTAAATAAAAATATATAATGACCACATATTATCGTGCGAATTTACGCATACAATTTTCTAGTTGTATCCATCTTAGATGAACAATGTCAATCTGATTCATCGTAGACAAGTGCCCTGATTGAAATTAAACACAATAATATTACATGTGCATCAACCTTGAATGAACGCAATATAGTTCGCGTATTCTTATGCAGGTATACAGGTAGATATAAGCAAAAGTTGCCTTTATCTTCAACAGCTTGTAGACTAGTGGCAAGCGTTCAGTGAATTGAAATATACATGCGGACTAGTGCCCGTTAGTAACTCGTGCCATGGTACTACATCGTTAGGGAATTTCTATAAATGCCAAGTGACAGTGAATGTTTGCAAGTTTTTCTCCTTTAAAAAGTGACAAAAGAAAAAGCTTTACTACAAAAAATTATATAAGTCTAGTGATTCCGTGTTTTAAAATAGTAATTCTTATCTTATTGAAAGTGCAGCTGGCAATCCTGGTGAAGAAAAGGGTAGGGAACCCGTGAAGTGTCTTGAAAAGTGATGGGTCCCTTCCTTTCCTCCTAGACAATAAGAAAAGAAAGCAATTAAAATCAATATACAGCTCAAAAGGTAGTTAACATTACATTACTGTTGATAATTACAGAGAAGTATACACAATCAAATAGAACATCGTACTGGAGAAAAGACAATTCAGTCATCATGTAAATGCGTTGCTAATTCTTCATCGAGGTTGTGTCCCCCCGGGAATCTAGTTTCCAAATCAATTATCCATTTGGATTCTTTTTTTCTAAGGGCTAATTCCCTATTGCCTCCTCTCTTATCTAGATTATCCTGCTCAATGGCAAAAAATCTTAGGAGGGAATTGTTTGAGTGATGTTTCTCCTGAAAGTGTCGTGCGATGGGATAATGCAAGTCTACATTCGTGATAGCTCTTAAATGTTCTTGAATATGCTTCTTGACCATACAGGTTGTGCTCCCTACATATCTGAGTCTGCACGGACACTCAAGCACATAGATGACATAGTTGGTATTGCATGTTAGGAACTGTGTTATGATCTTATTCTTTTTTGACCCCAATACCTCAAATTCCTTAACCATATGACTGGATTTACATTCCCTGCAGTGTCCACAAGGATAGAAACCTTTAAGATTGTGTAAGTTTATATTGTGGATTTCCGTAATGTCACCTTTGAGCAGAATGTCTTTCAGGCTTCTGCCTCTTCTGTATGTAATCATTGGTCTATCACTTATGCTGCCACCTATGATGGTATCAGATTTTAAGATTTTCCAATTATCAGCTAAGATCTTATGAACATGCTTGGATCTGTGATTGAATGTAGTTATTACCCTAGTCTGTGTTTCATCAATGTTGTCCTTCTCCTTATACTCCAGAGCCTTGGACCTGTTAGTTTCTTTTATTTTCTCCATAGCTTTTTTTAGTACCCATTCCGGGTAACTTCGCTCTCTAAATCTAGCTAGCATGGTTTCTTGCTCTTGAATGTATGCCTCATCCATACTACAGTTTCTTCGTGCCCTCAGTAACTCCCCAAAAGGGATACTCCACTTGAGTGTCTCTGGGTGAGAACTGAGGGCATGAAGCAAACTGGTTCCTGCAGTTTCCTTTCGATGTAAGCTTGATACCATAATACCATCTTGTATTGTAATAAGTGTATCGAGAAATTCAATTCTGACTTTGCTCATGTTGGATGTTAGCTGTATATTGTAAATATTGTTATTCAATTTGCTGATAAAATTAGTTGCTTCACTTTCGTTCCCCTATATATAGTATATATATATATATATATATATATATATATATATATATATATATATATATATAAATGTATATATATATATATTACCTACTGGCAGTCGCCAGTAGGTAGTTATAGTTAGGACCTATTTTCCATAGGAAATCTGCAACATTCTATTTAGAATAACGTTGGCGCCCATTGACGAATCTTCGCAAAAGTTTCCAAACTTTTGGCCAGCTCTGGTCCGCTCCTATCCTGAAAATTTCACGGTGATACGTCAAGCGGGGGCCGAGAAAAAAGGGGGGTCCCAAAACACATTTTCCCTATGCATTTTCCCATAGGACCTGTTGATGCAGATACAGCCCGAACTGCTGAACGGAATTACACCAAATTTGGCAAAGAGGTAGTCCTCAGTTCAGACTCGTGCCTTTTGCTTAAATGGTATAAATCCGTTCAGTAGTTCCTGAGAAAATTAGAGTTAAAAAGATAGATATATCTGGGCGGAGCCTAACCACATATCTCATCGTGAGATCTGATTGGCTGTCAGTACTTCATCCAAGAAGTGTTGGCAGCCATCTTGGGACCAATATACATGATAGCACCTCATTAAAAAGCATTGCAGTTAATAGAAGGTTTTAAGACTTTATTACATTATAAATCATTTGTTAATGGTACCATGCTCATTTTAGGAATTGTGGTGTGTTCTACGGTGATTTTACCATGTGAAAAAGCCTTCTGCTGGGATATCATGAATCATGTTTGAGAGAAAACTATTTTCTCATGCTGTTCCCACAGAGGTTTGGAAGGTGATCTACAAGCTAAACTGAGAGCATATTTTCTGTAAATTCACATTATCTTTCTCAGTCATGTGAGAATGAAGTCTGACATTCTCAGTAAACCATGTACATCCAACAAGGGCAGAGACTGTCAGTTGATTCCTTTGTGTTCTACTGCAGCTTCCCAGAGTGTTCTAAAGAACAACTAGAGCGCTAACAGTCCTACATATGACAAACCTATTGCACACCTGAAGCCATCTTGATTGGAATAAAGTGGTAACTCTTAAAACATTTAATTTAAAAAGGAACAAAACGAGGGGGTTTATTTTGCCACAGAAAGTATGATTAGTGTTGCAGAAAGAAAAATTAGGGCACATTTTGAGTGACTTCTCAAATCCTCTTCTATTTCATTAAAAAATTCTGACATGCAGACTGAAACATGCATTTTCAATACCAGCAGCACACTTCCCTGGTGAGCAGTAGCTTTACTAAAGTGATCTAATAAGAAACTAGAGTGCTAACATTCTGAATTTATGGCAAATGTGTGACACATCTGAATGCCTTCTTGATGGAATCAAAGTAAAAAACTGAATGTATTTCTTACTGAGGAGACTGTAGTAAATGAGGAAATTAGGAAACTTCATGACAAGTCTCCCAAAATAGCCACCAGAGACAAAAGAGCCCAAATGTAGCCCAAATATCACCCAGATGTAGCCCAAGTATAGCCCAATGACAGAATGTCCCAGAGTGTTCTAACGAACAACTACAGCGCTAACAGTATTACTTATGATAAACGTATGGCACACCTGAAGCCATCTTGATTGAATAAAGTGGTAACACTTAAAAAATGTAATTTACAAAGGAACAAAATGAGGGAGTTCATTTTGCCGTAGAAATTATGATTAGTGCTGCAGAAAGAAAAATTAGGGCACATTTTGACTTCTCAAATCCTCTTCTATTTCATAAAAAAATCTGACATGCAGACTGAAACATGCACTTTGAATACCAGCAGCAGACTTCCCTGGTGAGCAGTAGCTTTACTACATTGATCTAATGAGCAACTAGAGTGCTAACATTCAGAATGTTTGGAAAATGTCCCACAGTGTTTTTAAGAACAACTAGAGCGCTTACTGTCTTACTTATGACAAAAGTATGGCACACCTGAAGCCATCTTGATTGGAATAAACTGGTAACACTTAAAACATTTAATTGAAAAAGGAACACAATGAGGGGGTTCATTTTGCCATAGAAATTATGATTAGTGCTGAAGAAAGAAAAACTTTGGGCACATTTTGAGGGACTTCAGAAATCCTCTTGTATTTCATAAAAAAATTCTGATATGCAGACTGAAACATGCACTTTTAATACCAGCAGCAGACTTCCGTGGTGAGCAGTAGCTTTACTACAGCGATCTAATGAGCAACTAGAGTGCTAACATTCAGAATTTATGGCAAATGTGTAACACATCTGAATACCTTCTTGATGGAATCAAAGTAAAAAACTGAAAGCATTTCCTACTGAGGAGACTGCAGTAAATGAGGATATTAGAAAACTTCATAACAAATAAATCTCCCAAGATAGCCACCAGAGACAAAAGAGCCCAAATGCAGCACAAATATCACCCAGATGTAGCCCATATGTAGCCCAATGACAGAAGTGTGCAAAACACTTATTTTTTTGTGTATTTGCAGTTTTATATAGTGCAGACTTGTCAGGTATTGGAGTGCTTTACATGAGCATTGGTTACATCACACAAGATCAAATTCATTTTGGTTGTAGACATGGGGAGATTAAGTGATTTGACTAGAATCACAGAATGTTGAGCTGAAGCAGAAACTCCAACCTGGTGCCTCAGTTGCAAAGTCTGCAGCTCTGGAAGTAACACCATATCCTCTCCCCTAAGTGCAACATTTAATCAAGTGGTCAACTGGATAAAAAAACATACAGATTACAAATAATGTAAAAGTTCTTTGTCTCTATTTGAAAACTCAGAAAATATGTCCTCATTTTAGTTTTTTAGGGCACTAACCATAATTTTGATGCAAATAAGACCCTCTCATATATGTAATTTCTAAAGGAAATGCTCTAGGTATTACAGTTTTGATTACATCAAGATGACGTCAGGCGTTCCACACGTTTGTGATAAATATAGAATGTTAGCAATCTAGTTGTTCATTGGGATACTGTTGAGAGGCAAAGGCCAGGGGCACGGACTCTGAAAATTGAAGGCAGGTAGGAGAGTGCAGAGGCAACAATTTGACCACACTGGGCAGGCAGGAAGGGCAGTGGCTGCACAACAGACTATGGAGGGCAGTGGAAAGAAGGGCAGGGGCAACAAACCAACAATACAGGACTGGCAAGAGAGGCTGTGGCAATATAATAGACCATTGTGGGCAGAAGGAAGAGGCAGTGGTAGTACAACCATACATGCCAACAGACCCGTTTCAGCCAGGAAACGTCTAATTTTTTTAAGCTCAAATGGGCTTTATTTGATCTGTCTCCTGTCTACAATCTCCTCTCTTTCAATGTAACTCAAAGGGGAAAATCAATACCTCAGTTTTTTTTTCAAAATCTTCCTCTTACCAAGTTCAAAATGTTCGCAAGTATGGTAAATTGGATCATGGTAGGCAGGAGGAATTAGGGTAGGGACATGGACTCGGATAACAGAGGACAAGAGGGATATGGAGAGGTGTACCAAACTGACCCTACAGAGCAGGCATCAGGGTTTGCAGCAGCACAATACACCACACAGCGCATGTGGGACGGGAGTGCAGCACAACAATCCATAGAAAGCAATAGGGAGGGACAGCGTCACTGCTGGGCCTGGTAGTGATATCTGATCGTTCGGAAGCATTTCTTTTCTAATTCTGGGCTCGAAGAGAGATGAGCACAGTTTGTGCTACTGCTTCTGGATAGTGAAAACACTGTGTTCCGGAAAACTTACTATTCCCTGTTATAATTGCTCCTCATGGTCTGGCGCCTCACAGAAATAGAGGACGAAGGGGACGCTACGCTGCTGTGGGGCTCCAGGAACGCCTGAACACAACGGGACTGCGAGGACCGGGGAGCATTGCGCTCCGCTAACCAGGCTCACCTGCTCCTCTTCCCGTTGACCACTTTGCCCACGTCACGCTACGCCTCGCGGCCCCCGCTGCGCGGGTGCCGCTCGAAGGCTCCATCACCATTCAAAAACTCGGCTTGTGCTACGAAGGTTGGGTTTCCCTTTCTCTCCCTGTGCAAGGACGCTACGCTGCTGTGGGGCTCCAGGAACGCCTGAACACAACGGGACTGCGAGGACCGGGGAGCATTGCGCTCCGCTAACCAGGCTCACCTGCTCCTCTTCCCGTTGACCACTTTGCCCACGTCACGCTACGCCTCGCGGCCCCCGCTGTGCGGGTGCCGCTCGAAGGCTCCATCACCATTCAAAAACTCGGCTTGTGCTACGAAGGTTGGGTTTCCCTTTCTCTCCCTGTGCAAGGACGCTATGCTGCTGTGGGGCTCCAGGAACGCCTGAACACAACGGGACTGCGAGGACCGGGGAGCATTGCGCTCCGCTAACCAGGCTCACCTGCTCCTCTTCCTGAAGACCCGCCCTCCTTACTATTTAACTATGTCCATGTGAATCCGCAGTGCGGATCGCAGCGCGGGCGAAGCCCGGGCCAAGGGCGGGCCCGTTGTAGCCCGTTCGAGACCGAGAGAGACCGGACCGGGCTACCCCTCTTTCACCTACGGCTCTAGCGCGTATGTGTTCATTACATGTCATTTCTATTGCATGTGGTTGTATTGTTCATATTGTCTTGTGGAGGACACATTGCTGCTATATTAGAGTAATTGCGCACTGTGTTGCATCCTAATTGAGCATGGCAGCCAAAGAGGGTAGGAACCATGTGACTAAAGGCAATCTCACTGGTACACTAGATCAATTCATAGTTAGAGCCAACTCGGTGATTGACCAGGGTATTGTCCTTATGGAGCGCAGAGTGTCGCAGGATCTGGCCCTAGCAAGAAGATCTTCCTTGGGCCTCCTTGCATCTGCACGCACCCCAAATGGCACTGGTAGTAATGCCCTTCCTCTTACCCAATTTATTGATGAGACTTCTAGCAGTGAAGCTTCTAGTGACAACGACCCTGTGGTCAACCTTAGAACTACATCCCCCCCAGTGACTAGGTCGGGACCGATTCTACGGGAAAAAAGGGCCACTAAGGTAGGGCTGTCCGCAAACTCCAAGTCAAAAGCCACCAGGCAAGTTCGCTCTAAGCCAGGGGGAGCTAAATCTGCACACCATGGTGCAGCTTTAGTGGCAGACTCGGTGGCTAGAGATGGTCAGGGTAGTTGCTCCCTCCCTCCAGCTTCGTCTTCCTTTAAGTCTCCTGGGGATCACCCTGCTCAGGCATCAGCTCTGCCTGAATTGATGACACAGTCACAAGGGGACGCAACAGTTCCGCAACAATTAGATCTAATGCTGCGCGCGCTACTGGCACCCCTGGAATCCAGGTTGGAGGGAATAGTCACCCTTCTGACTAAGCTTGAACAAGGAATTAAGGATCACACTGAGGGTGCCAACAACAACAAAGTACTCCCCGCATGCTTTTGCAATTGCCACTGTACCACTATAGCCGGGGCCTTACCAGTCCCGGCGGCCCATTGCATAGCTCCACGGCTACCATCTGTCCCGAAAGCTACATCACTGGCAATTCCAGCCACACTTAACACTCCCCCACTAGAACATCATGAAGTTAGGCCTCTTACTGACCATCACACAGATAGTAACACCTTGGGAGAGGCCCCCTTGGGTAATAATAGTGACAATATGAGGACAGTGAGAAAGCGAACCCAGGATAAGGCTACTAGGATGACTTCTAGAATAGACTTGCCCCCGGAAGTAAGCCCATACATGGTTGTCCTAACAGGGGTTCCTGAAATGAATGATCACAATACTGAGGAGTTCCTGAACCTAAAAAACAAGGTAATCCACTGGCTCTCAAACCATAGGCCCCTGCCACCGCAGGTTAGTTGTGAGATCATCATGGTTAGAAGGGTGGGGTGGGTAGGGCACACTCCTAAAAACTTAACTGGCGACTGTGTCATAGTTAACTTCCGGGATGCCAGGACAGCAGATTATATCTGCAACTGGAAAAAACCCCGCTTAGACACCAACATTGGGGTGCGCCCCCTCTCCTACTTCTACCCAAATGATCATCTGAGGATAGAAGAGAGCGGTTGGACATATATTCCGCATAGACAAAGGGGAGGTGCTGGGAAATCAAGGCATCTGCCCTCCGACGCAGAATGGGCTTATCCTATCTGCTCAAACAGGTTTAGCTGCCTCGACCAGGTTGATTGACTGGCCAAGCCAACCCAGGTAGCTCAGGGTTCTATGGGGGATAGTATTCTAGGTTTAGAGCCCCCTGGGCTGCATGAGGAAGGGAATTTGACTTCTGACACCATGGGCTGCACCACTAGTACAGGGGAGACCAGTTACAGTAGTACTAATGGCAATCCCCAAGCGCACCCCCTGCAGTTTTCTGCTTCCCTTCCAATGTCAGCCGCCTCCCATAGTGCTAGTTCCACCCTTATAGGGAGAATTGATCCCCACCAGAGGAGTAGCATTTCGTCTGTACCAGATCCCCCATCTCAGCACACACTTCGCCACCAATGTATGAACCTACTATCATGGAATGTGGCAGGCCTAACAAATAAGCTAGCATGTCCTGAATGGGGCTCTTTTGTGGACACTGCTGATGTGATTCTATTCCAGGAGACCTGGGCCAGGGAGGTGGTTCATAGAGCCGGGTTTGCTTCCTTTAACATCGCAGCTCGGTGGGGAGGCAAGGGCCGCCCTTCTGGTGGCCTGACAACATGGATAGGTGTACACCTGGGTTGCAGTGTGGATTTGATCCAGACCAATTCGGATGACATCCTTTGTGTCCAACTGTCCTGGCCCAACTCATATAAATAGGCAGTTGTGAATGTATATTCACGCCCTACTGCTATGGCTAAAGAATCAAACACCGTAGGGGAACTATCATCTTTCCTGGAATCCTTGGACCATGATATTAACTGTGTGATTGCAGGAGATTTTAATTGCCACTTTGAGCCCCTTCCAGGGCTGGGTGAGGGGGCATTGCAGGAAGAAGATGAGTTTTGGGGTATCCCACAGTGCAGGTCCACCTATGCAAAGGCATGGACCCCATTGGCTATCCAGGTCATGACTTTAACCTTGCAGTTTTCAGTTAGGGCGGTTAATGGCCGAATGCCTTCGGACATTCCATCCAAATGCACCTATAACAAAAAAGACCATGAATCCCATCTGGACTACTTCTTGGTCCAGACTAGGTTATGGTCTAAAATTATGGATTTGGAGGTCGTGAATAGATCGGACAGCGATCATAACGCCCTACTGTTGAGAATGGAAATGCCAAACTCTGCTAAAGCCCATACGGAACCAACTGTTGAACTAGGATTGGTTCTTACCAACAATAGGAGGAGGGTTAAGTGGGAAACCCTATGTGAAAGGCGGGATGTATTGCCAAGCTTATACTCATCTATTCTCCCCCTGCTCAAGATGGCAAGTGATATCTGGGACAAAGGGCAGTCCGAGGATAACTCTGCACGCTTCCTCAATGTCCACAGGGAATTAGTTGATACCCTTGCAGGCTTTTTAAACCCTATAGTTCCTGCTAGGCAACCAAGGACTATCCCGCCATCCTGGTATAATGCCGCATGCAGGAGTGCTAAAACTGCCTTGATTAATGCCATCAAAACCGGCAGTGACAAGCTAACAATCTGTTCACTTAGGGTTGCCCACAAACAAGTTTTAAAACAGGCTAAGATAGATTGGGATTGGGAGAGATGGGAAAGTTTATCATCAGCCCTTGCAAATAAGGAATTGAGCAGATTCTGGGCCATTGTGAATTCTGGGTGCGCGGAACCCCGCAATGCCATCGAAGCTAATCTTGACCCGGGGGTGTGGGAATCCCATTTTAAAACTCTTTACGCTGCCACTTCTGATCTAGATCTCTTGCCTTTTCGGCTTGCGTCTGTGGGGGATGCAGAAGCCCTGGAATTCACCGTAGATGATGTTACGACTGCCATAGGGAAACTGGCAATGGGTAAAGCACCGGGCATAGATAAGATACCCGGGGATTTGCTCAAAGATCAGCCTAAGATATGGGCACCGTACCTTTGTGCACTCTTCAACTCAATTTTGCACGGTACGGAGGTCCCGGACTCTTGGTTGGGAGCGGAAATCGTACCGATATACAAGAAGGGTTCTCCCCTGCTCCCCGTTAATTATAGGCCTATCAGCCTCATTGACGTCCCCCAAAAAATAATGGCAAGACTTATTTTAGATCGCTTGCAGGACTGGATCAATGAGAATGATATCCTTTCTCCCTATCAGGCTGGTTTCAGAAGTAAAACATCTACCATGGACCAGATCTTCCGCCTAGTAATGTTATACTGGAAGACTGTGTCGTTGGAGGGTGGCAGTCTCCACATGGTATTTGTTGATTTACGCTCTGCGTTTGACACTGTTCCTAGGGGCAAACTTTGGGCTGTTTTACGCGATCTGGGTGTACCCATCTCCTTACTGGGTATATTGGTGAGGCTACATACTGAGAATTTTGCCCAGGTCAGGTGTGCAAGAGGAGGTGTATTGTCTGACAGGTTTGCTGTAAACAAGGGAGTTAGGCAAGGGTGTGTCTTGGCCCCTACTCTGTTCTGTATCTATGTGAATGGATTGATTGCCAGCCTGGATGCAGTCCCTAACAACGATGCACCCAGGTTGGCAGGTAGGAAAGTAGCAGCCATAATGTTTGCGGATGACACCCTGCTCCTTTCCAAGACACCAATGGGCATCCAACGTATATTGGAGGGTTTTAGCAACTTCTGTAGGGAGCACGGACTACAGATCAATGTAGATAAGACCAAATACATGATTTTTAATCCCCCAATACACACTAGGCCACCACCTACCCTTGATTCAGTTGCACTCGAGAGAGTTCACACCTTTCAATATCTTGGTGTTACCCTAGGTGAAAAACTTTCCTGGGGCCCACATCTTGCAAAATCCCAACTTAAACTGACCCAAATAGCTGGGGGAATCTTAAAGATGACAAATGCCTCTACTCTTAAACCCATCAGCCCTAGTCTTGAAATCTACAAGATGAGGGCCAGAGCGGCTGCACTATACGGAGGGGAACTATGGGGGCACGTTACTAGACCAGGACTGACTAAGGTTGAGAACAACTTCCTGAGACAACTGCTCGCGCTCCCCCAAAGTACACCCCTACTACCGCTGAGGCTTGACTTAGGTATACTCCCCATCCAGGAGGAACTAGCCATCAAACCTCTCAGGTTTTGGAGGAGGATCTGGCTGACCCCCGAGCTGGAGCAGTACAAAACAGAGCTTCAAGAAATACTGAGATTAGGCAGGGCAGCACATATCCCCTGGCTTTCCTATATCAAAGATGAATTTACGAATCTGGGTCTTGCAGATATGTGGGTGAATCCAGCAATAGCTTGCAGAGAGATCTCTGGGAAAACATTCACTGAGTTATACCGATTTCGATGTTCTAATGCGTGGCTCCATGATTCAAAGAATGGTACCATGGTGAAAGCATTCATAGAGATCAAATCTGTTTATTCATTTGAAGATTTTTTGGATGTAATCTTCCCTGTTATGGCTAGGAAGCTATACATACAATGGAGGTTTGGTGCACTCCCCCTAGCGTGTTTAACAAGCAAATGGTACCCGACTAGGTCCTCACACTGTATTGGCTGTGACATGATCAAAGAGGATGAAAGTCACATTCTTTTTTTCTGTCCACTCTATAGTAGAGCAAGGCAGAATTGGATCGTACCTATTTGTAGGAACCTTGGATTTAGGAAATGCTCGGACGCACTAAGGGTTTTTAAGACTGAAACTGCAGGTCACATTGTATTTGCCTTAGCCAAGTATCTGCATGCTTTCTGGTTTAAAAGGAGTTTTATACTATCTAATACTGCCTAGTAGCCGGGCATGTTTTTTGCTTGTGCAACGCTAGTTACAGATACAATGTGTGTCCTAAAATTAATATTAATACTGACATTGATTTACACTCCTGATTTGCATTTGCCTATGTCATTTTAGATGCTCTTTTAACACTGTAATTTTAATGTGTATAATATGTTGTGTACTCTTTTATGGCTGAAATATTGCCGAAATAAAGATTTAAAGAAGAAGAATAGGGAGGGGACAGGACCATGCACATGGACAACAGAGAACAGAGGGGAAAGAGCCAATGGTAGCTAGCTGACCATAATGGACAGACAGGAAAGAAAGCTGCAGCATAACAGACCAGAAAGGGCAGGAGGGATGGATCAGGGGCATTACAATGGAACAGACAAGCCAGGAGGGAGGGAATAGGGGTCTGCACATGGAAAAAGAGGGCTGGGGGCAAGGGGGCAGGGCAGGAGCAGCAAGATGACCATGGAGGTCAGGCAGGATGGGCACTAGAAACAAGACACACCATGGAGAACAACAGTGAGACTATGATGGCATACACACAGACCATGGAGGGAAGGTGGGAGGGGGTCAGGGGCAGCTAGCTGACCACACAGGGAAGGAGGGAGGGGCCATGGCAGCACAGAAGACAATGCATGGCAAGCAGGAGGGTTAGTGGCAGCACAATGGCTATGATGGGCAAGAAGGAGGGTGCAGGGGCATGCACAAAGGACCATGGAGGATAGAAGGGAGGGTCAGGACCTGGGCACAGACGAGAGTTCAGGGGAAGGGACCTCACACCAGACCGCATGGGGAAGGCAGGAGGAGCAGTTGCAGCACAACAGACCAGGGAGGGCAGAAGGGTGTGGCAGTAAAATGGACCATGGAGGACAGGAGGAATGGGATAGGGGCATGGCAAGTGGACAGGCAGGGTGGAGGTGGCAGGGACAGGTTACAGTCATCTGACAATGCTAGGCAGGTGGGAGGGGAGTGGAAGCTCAACAGAACACTCAGAGTAGATAGGAGTGGCAGGTCCATGGAAGATGGTGGGCAAAAAGGATGGAGCAGGGGCATGCACAAAGACATCGGAGGGCAGGGGGAAGGAGAATTGGGGCAGCAAGCTAAGCACAGAGGCTAAGCAGGAGGTCAATGATGGGCCATAGAATTGGGCAATGGAGGGCAGGAGGAGTGGACTGGTACATCATGCTAAATGGAGGGCAGTGGCAGCACATCAGACCTTGCATGGCAGGAGGGAGGAGGCTAATCCATGGATTCAGACAACAGAGGATAGGGAGGAGGTGGATGGGGCAGCAAGCTAACTGTTCAGAGAATGGGTGTATTAGGAACTTTATTGTTTTTAAAATGTGTGCCTGTGCGAAATACTTAAAATATGAAAAAGTATGCAGCATAATCTCACTTTTATTCAGGAAGAAGAGGACGTTTGTGACTGTGACTTCGGGCTCACTAGGCAGAAACACCCCCTGACCCTCCACCCCCATCGCAAAATGTAATGCCTGTGAAAAAGGTAGGTGGACGCAGTGTTATATATAACATAGTCCTGAGAGCACGATTGAAAATGAAAACTAGATATAGTATATGGTATAAACTATGCACCAAAAAGTGTGATATAAGATGAACCGGGGCATGAAATATAATATGCAATACATTGAGCGCAATGACAGATTCATTGGAGAGCACGAGATAGCACAGGCACTAGCGTGTGCTATGCGATATGTGCATTGGAGTGTAATATGCACAGGGCAGTGTTGTGTAACCTAACTAGTCTCTAAAGTTGTAATATAAAATATGTGCTGGGGAATTTAACGTTGCATATGCACTGTGAAAAATATATGGATCCCAGATTGTAATATGTATGGCATAGCGCATGCGTTATAACATAGGCATCGAAGAAGGCACGTTAGATGGGGCAATATAACCCATGCGAAGGCAAGTGTGGCATCACATATTCACGGGGTGGTGTTACAGTGCACATGGGCTAGAGAGTGTCATAGCATATGCACTAGCTGTTGGAATACAACACAGAGGTGTGTGGCACTCGTCGGGCACTGGTGGGTGTAATACAGCATTGGGATCAGCCAGGAGCACACTGTGACTCTCAGGTGAGGTTTGTCTCCTTTCCAGAGAGTAAAATAAAAAGTATTACACATCCGGCGGTGGATGTGTGTTTTATTAACCGTGAGGGGGGTTTCTTGCATAGTTTGGTCGAATTTTTGTCGAATCCACTTTGAATGGCTTGGTGTGCGTGTGTATTAAATGTGCCCGTCAATAGCTACCCATGTTTGTATAAATAAATGACAACATAAGATAACACGTGTATTTGTAAAGCGCACGTTCACCACTACGGGTATCTTGGCGCTGAATAACAGATGTTTATTGTTACCCAACTCAATGGTACTCATTTTATCGACCTCAGATGGATGAAAGGCTGAGTGGACCCGCCGGGATTTGAACCTGTGACCATGAGGTCGAACACAGGCTCCTGCAGCAGACGCATTAGTCCACTGAGCCACCAGACCCGGCTAAAGGGTGTCTACTTGGAGAGTACCCACCGGCGGGGGCGCCGGGATTAGGCACGGTAGGGCGTCAGACACGTCAGAGCTTCACTAGCGGTGTAAATACATTCCACGTGGATTCATTGTATGCATAGTCACCTTTTAATGAATATCATGCGAATCGTCATGGTGATGGGTACATTCGGTTTGTCCAGCATGTCCTAGGTGTTTCTCTAAATGTATATTTTTTTAAAATATTAACAAACAAAGGCCGGCCCCGGGGAATGGGGTCCCCGGGCCATAAGTGGCCTGAGGAGGGGGGCAACGCAGCCCCCTCCTAAAGATTTTTTTTTTTAAAAAGGCCATGACCCGGGGGTTGGGGTCCCCGGGGCCGAATAAGGCCTTGGGAGGGGGGCCACGTGGTACCCTTCCAAATTTATTTTTTTCAACAAAAAAAATTAGGCAGCAGGCCCTGGGGATGGGGTCCCCAGGGCCAATAAATTAGAAAAAGTAGGGGGGCCACACAGCCCTCCTTTAAAAGAAAATAAAAGAACGCCATCGCGCCGGAGGCCACGCCCCCTCCTTGCAGCACTCTGCAAACACACCCCCTGGCCAGTTGTAAGTTGAGGAATTAATTCCCCTTCAATACTGAGGGTCCCTGAGGGACAACTAGCCCAACAGGTATCTCCAGTATGCGTCAGGGAGCTGCGTTGCAGACAGGTGTTCTGAGGCCATGACCGTTTTTACACCTCTATGCAACGCAGCTCTGTGGCGCTTACTGGAGGTACCTAGTGGGCTAGTTTGACCCTAGGGACCCTTAGGATTCAAGGGGACTTAATCTCTCAACTTAGAACGGCCAAAGGGCGCCTTTACACAGTGGTGAAGGGAGGGGATGGGGCCTGAGGTGACGTGTGCAAACATGCTCTGTGGCGCGTTTTAAGTTGGGGAAATAATTTCCTTTCAATCCTGAGGTACCCTGGGGGCCAACCAGCCCACCAGGTGCTTCCAGTAAGCGCCACTGCTCTGCGTTGCAGAGAGGTGGTGTAGGCCGTGCCCCTTTTTACACCTCTCTGCAATGGCGCTTACTGGACGTACCTAGTGGGCTATTTTGCCCCTAGGGACCCGAAGGATTCAAGGGGACTTAAACTTCCAACTTAAAACGGCCACAGGGCGTGTTTACACAGTGGGGAAAGGAGGGGACGGGGCTTGAGGTGACGAGTGCAGACACGCCCTATGGCACATTTTAAGTTGGGGAAATAAGTCCCCTTCAATCCTAAGGGCCCCTGGGGGCTAACTAGCCCACCAGGTGCTTCCAGTAAGCGCCACTGAGCCGCGTTGCAGAGAAGTGGTCCAGGAAGTGCCACTTTTTACACCTCTCTGCAACGCAGCTCTGTGGACCTTACTGGAGGTACCTAGTGGGCTAGATGGACCCTAGGGACCCTCAGGATTCAAATGAACTTAATCTCCCATCTAAAAATAGCCACAGGGCGTGTTTACACAGTGGTGAAGGGAGAGGACGGGGCCTGAGTTTACGTGTGCAAACACGCCCTGTGGTACGTTTTAAGTTGGGAAATAATTCCCCTTCAATCCTGAGGGACCCTGGGGGCCAACTAGCCCACCAGGTGCTTCCAGTAAGCGCCACTGCGCTGCGTTGCAGAGAGATGGTCTAGGCCGTGCCCCTTTTTACATCTCTCTGCAACGCAGCTCTGTGGCGCTTACTGGAGGTACCTAGTGGTCTAGTTGGACCCTAGGGACCCTCAGGATTCAAGGGCACTTAATCTCCCAACTTAAAACGGCCAAAGGGCGTATTTACACAGTGGTGAAGGGAGGGGACGGGGCCTGAGTTAACGTGTCCAAAACACGCCCTGTGGCGCGTTTTAAGAGGTAGTTTTAATCCCCTGCCCTAATATATACTAGGGGCTTACAGAGGAGGTCATGCTAATCACAGGGGAACCCCAACGCATAGTGTTCCCTAGTGTATGTAGGTCTTTTCACTGTATTCTGAGTGTCTTTTAACATAGCACTGGCTCTAGGACTGGTTAGTCATATTCAGTTACCACCAGTTTCCGTCTGAAAAAGTTGAGGGTACAGGATGGTTTTGCAACAAGGCTTCTTTCTGCTCTTCTGTTTGTTCTTTCTGCACGTTATCCTTCTTCCTGCACTTTTCTTCGTCTTTGAGGACTTCTGTTTCTTCTTTCTGCATTTATTTTTTTTCTTTCTGTGCGTTTTTTCTTCTTTCTTCACATGTCCTATCTCTGTAGGCATAGTTAGAAATTAGCATTTAAAAAACCTTTGAAATTCACTGAAAAAAACATAGGTTTCAGGCACATTATAGTTAGGAATTAGCATTTAAAAACCTTAGAAATTCACTGAAAAAACCAAAGGTTTCAGGGGCGTTATAGTTAGCTGGAGTTTTCACTCGTACAAAACCATTGAAATTCCCCCGTTATAGTTAGTTCAGCTAACTATAACTTGCGCGCCCGCAATGCACTGCTGATGACGTCACATATTACATCACTCATGCCATGGTCAGTGACATCACTCATGACATCTCAAATGACATCACTGATGACATCACTGATGACATCATCCATGTGATAAATTAGTGCATCTTCTCACACCCTAATATAAACTTTGATACACCTACTCAAAATTTCAGACGGCCATTCTCAAAAGCATAGATACTCCAATACCAATAACTACATACCCACTCATTGACTCTTAGGTCTACACACACATCCACTCACTCACCTGTACAGTCACTCATACTTACTTACTTTTTTCAGTGAATTTCTAAGGTTTATTAAATGCCAATTCCTAACTATAACGTGCATGAAACCTATGGTTTTTTCAGTGAATTTCAAAAGTTTTTTTTTTAATTTGTTTTTTATTTTCTGTATAAACAGCAGTACAAAACAACAGTTAAATATGCAGTTTTCCACAATATAGAACAGTGCAATATATATCTTTAATGTCCACCTCCCCGCGCACACACCTCTGGGCCTCCCCGCATCAGTCCGAGTCCGAGGCATCCTCATCTTGATCTGAGGGCGGGTCACAGATGTCACCCCTATATTTGTTCCACTCCCCCCATACTTTACTCCATTTGTGAGGGCAACCCCGCCTGATAAAGGCCGACCTTTCCGCAAACATGGCATCGTCCATGTCGGCTCCCCCTGCAGATAGCTTCGGCAATTCCCCCGTTCCCCATTTTTGGGCTATGTTGCGCTTGGCTATCATAATCCCTAGCGTAGCCCATCCCTGCGCCTGGCACGTGAGGTCATTAGGTTCCCAGATATTCAGTAGGCAGCGCCTAAGCTCCGGCACCAGCGAGACTCCCCCCGACTGCGACAACGTCCGCATCACCTGCTTCCAGTACTCCTGGAGTACGGGGCATTCCCATATGGTGTGGAAGAAATATCCCACCTCCCCGCAGCCGCGCAAGCAGAACGGATGTGGCGCACTGCCTATGCTGTGTAGAGTGTGTCTGGTGTAGTAGGAGCAGTGCAGAATACGGAGCTGTATGAGCCGGAGCCTCAAGGGTATACCCACCTCTCGCGGTAAAGCCAGCCCCTCTCGCCACTCCGGGTCAACAAATTCGCCCACATCCCTGGAACATTTCTCACCAAGAGGACCCATTGGGTCCGGTAGGTTGTTGACCAACTTACGATATGTAAGCGATGTGGCCCATTTTGGCATGTAATCCGTTAACAATCTGTCCTCCAAGGGCGACGCCTCCGGTACTGTCGTGCCAGGCGCCAGTCTCGATAGCAAGGCGTGCTTGATTTGTGTATATCGGAACCACTCGGAGGATGCCAGCTCGTATTGCTGTTGAAGACGCGCAAACGTAATTATTTCACCTTTGTGCCACATGTCGCCAATCGTAGAAATCCCGATGTTGTCCCAATTGTCAAAGCCCCTGGTGCTTCTAAGCTTTCCAAGCTGCTTTGTGTCCCACAGAGGTGTGAGTTGGGTCAAGACCCCACGCCACCCTAGCTTGGCTTGCGCCGCGTGCCAAATGGCGACGGTCTGCCGAAGCGGACCGATGAGCGCTGGAGCCAGTTTACCGTCATACAGGGGTGACAACACACCTCGCTCTCCCAGTATGTCCCTATCTGCTTTAAACGCTGGGTCCGTCAGCGGGACATGGAGCCACTGATTAATTACTTTTAGTAGCGCCGCCCAGTAATAGAGTTGAATATCTGGAAGCGCTACTCCTCCATCATACCAGCCTCGAGTTAACTTGGACTGTGCTATACGCGGCGGTCTACCACCCCACATAAGGCCAGTCACCTGTGCCGCAAATGCACGGAAGTATTCTGGCGGTATGCGACACGGCGTGTTTTCTAATACATACACGAATCGAGGCAGGGCCATCATTTTAAATAGGGCAGCTTTCCCCAGTAACGTGAGCGGCAGCGCACCCCAGTGCGCGCGTCACGCCTGAGACGGTCTAGTGGGGGTTGCAGATTTAGTTTTAGAAAGTCCGCCGGGTTTGCAGTGACGTGGATACCCAGATATTTAAATGATCCCGTCGCCACTTGAAGTGGGCAGTCTGCAGGGAGTCGAGGAGGAGGGCCGCGCAGCACATACATTATCGACTTTGACCAGTTAATAGTGTAGCCGGTCGCTTTCCCAAAGATTTCACAAATGTTAAGTAAAGTTAGGATTGAGCGCCTCGGGGAGGACAGGTAGAGCAACACATCATCTGCATAAAGGGAGATGCGATCCTCCCAGTCATTTGTCCACCGGAGCCCCCGTATCAGGGGTTCCCAGCGTATCCAGCGCCAGGGCGAACAGCAGGGGCAACAGAGGGCACCCCTGGCGAGTGCCACATGTCAGGGTAAAGTCTTCGGACACATGCCCGTTGGCGGCAACATGGGCCATTGGTTTAGTATAGAGAAGTTGGACCCAGGCACAAAATTTGGGCCCAAAGCCCAAGTGCAGTAATACTGCAAACAGGAAGGGCCATTCGACCATGTCAAACACCATTCACGCATCTAACGAGAGCAGCACCGCTGGCTCCTGTAAGCGCTCCACTCGGGCCTTCACACCGTGCAAGCGCCGCAAATTGAGGGCCGTGCTTCTGCCGGGTATGAAACCAGACTGGTCTGGGTGTACAATTTCTGGCAAGTATGATGTCAGTCTGGTTGCCAAAAGTTTCGCAAGGATTTTCGCCTCTGCATTCAGCAGTGATATGGGACGATAGGAGGTACACTCAGAAGCAGGCTTGCCGGGCTTCAGTATAGCCACTATAGTGGCTGTTCGTTGGTCCCGTGGGAGTTCACCCACCCGGAGACTGTCTGTGAACATGTTAAGTAAGTGGGGGCGACCGTCTCGGCTGTTCGCTTATAGAGCTCGACCGGTATGCCGTTCGGTCCCACCGCTTTACCGGATTGTAGTGCTCCAATTGCCAGTTGTACCTCTTCTACTGTTATGTCAGCTTCCAGGGCACTCACCGCTGCAGTGGTGAGCTTAATCTTTCACATATGTGCCCGCCTCCTCCACTTTCATGGAGGAGGCGGAGGAGTAGACTGCCTGGAAATGGCACGCAAGAGCGTGGACTATCGCGCCTGGTTTAGTTAGTGCCTGGCCCTCCTCAGATTTAAGTTGTACTATCCACCTGGTTCTCTCCTCCCGCCTATCGAGCCAGGCCAGGAGCTTCCCCGTCTTGTCACCCAGGTCATATATCTTGTGCCGCGTGGCTATCAATTGTTGCTGTGTGTACTCCGTGAGGTACGCCCTATATTTGGTCTGTGCGTCCTTCAGGTCAGAGGCCGATGCCGGAGAGGGGTCCCGAGCCTGATGTGCCTCTGCCGTGTGCAGCTCGTGTTCGAGCGACTGCAGCTCTGCCTGATTTGCTCGCATCTGGGCTGCTATGGTAGTGAGAGCCTGTGCTCTGAGGACCGCTTTATATGCCTCCCACAAAATCGTCGGTGAGGCAACCGAGGGGGCGTTTTCCATAAAGTAGAGACCTGTTGCCTTTGTAAGCGCCTTACGGATCGCGGGTACCTGGAGATAGCCTGGGCGTTTTGATGGGATACGACGACGTGTACTGCAGGAGCAGCGGGAGTGGTCAGATATGCCCCTTGGCCTGATCTCCACACTGTCTATTTTTCTAAGACTACCAACGGAGCCCAGGAAGTAGACGATCCTAGTGAGACAGTTATGCACCCCCCGAGTGGTACGTGTACGGATGATGCAGCCTCCATAAGTCTGACAGCCCCAATTCTTCGACAAAGCTTCCTAAACGGGACAATCCCACACCTCCAGCTCGCCTAGGGTGCCTATCAAGTGATTCGTTTACAACTGCATTAAAATCGCCACCAAGGATCAGGTCAAGGAGAAACTCACTAAGCGCCGGGAGCGCAGTGGCATGCATTGCAGGAGGAATATAAACGGAGACTATGTTAAGGGGGCGTCTCTCCCATTGAGTGGCTATCGCCGCAAACCTACCCGACCCGTCAGTTTTATGTTTGTGTATAATTAGTGGGTATTGCTTCCGCACCAGTATGCCCACCCCCCTAGACCCTGAGGTAAATTCCGAGTGCGCCACCATTTAGTATCCCCACCAGTCCATTGCTTTACTAGTGGTGTTAGTAATATGGGTCTCCTGTAACAAGACAACCGCCGGAGCGCCTCTCTTAAGACTATGCAGGACCAGACCGCGCTTAATTTTGTCTCCCAAACCACGTACGTTCCACGTTAGTAGAGAGAGAGGAGGTATCAGAGTGAGGGAACTCGTCGCAGGCGCCCCTTCACTAGTAGCGGACATTAGAACGCTTGGCATCGAGGATAATAAATAGCGCGCTAGGTTCAACGCGCAGCATGTGATCCATAGTCATTGCGTGCACTGCACTGTGTTCATTACTTTGACTTTGAACGGTAACTTCTGAAAAAAACTTGAAAACTACTCCCTCTCCCCCCAACCCCCTCCCTGCCTCCCTGCCGCGCGGACTCCAAACTGCCCGCCACCCCAACTCAGCAGAGTGCTCAGAACCCATCCCCTGATACATAACTTGCGTGCAAGGAGCGGGAGGTCCCAGGAAGACCAGAGACATCCCCAGTTCGAGCGTCCAAATGTTCCAAGCTACAGTATAAGTGAGCAGGCACTGCCCAGCTCAGGAAGCATTCCCATTTACCCTGCACCTTTTAATAAAAAGTAATAGTATAGCGTCTCTCGATTAAGCCTCGTGTCGCAGCCGGGCCTCATCGTCCACGGCACCGTCCCGGTTGGTGGGGTCCTCTATCCCTCCTGGAGGCCGCCGTCTCTTGTCCGACCGTCCTGAGTTTTCCACCTGCTGCCATCCCTCAAGCCATTCATGAGCTTCCTCAGGCGATTCGAAAAACCATGTCTTCCCATCCGCCACCACTCGAAGCCTGGCCGGAAACAACATGGAGTAGGACTGTTCACGGGCCCTCAGTCTCTTTTTTACTTCCAAGAAGCTTCTCCGGCACGCCGACACAGCCGCCGTGTATTCCGGGAAGAAGGACACCAACGAGTTCTGTATTAGCAGGGGTGGTGCCACTCGGGCCGTCTGGAGAATGGCATCCCTATCACGGAAGTTAAAGACACGTGCCAGGACCGGTCGGGGGGGAGCTCTGACCCTAGGCCTGCCCCCAGGCACCCTGTGAGCCCGCTCCACTGAGAAAAAGGCGGAGAGTCCCCTGGGCTGCAGTTCAGTTTTTATGATGTTCTCCACGTAGAGATCCATGGCTGTGCTCCCCTCACTCTCTGGAATGCCCGTTATATGCACGTTGTTGCGACGGGGGCACCCTTCCTGGTCATCAAGTCGCTCAGCCATGTGCTTGTTGTCGGCCTCCAGTTGCGACACTTTCTGGAGCAGGAAGTTAGAGTCTTTCGCCAGAGTAGTTGTCACCTTTTCAACCTCCGTGACTCTGGCGGACATTTTCTGGAAGTCTGCTCTAAGGAGCGTCACATCCATGGAAATAGACCCCACCGTCGTCTGCACATTAGTAAGGGCGGCCATGATATCCTCCAATGTCACTTTAGGTGGGCCAGCAACAGCAGCGGCCCTCTCCATGCGACCAGCGTGTTCTGTCAGCGGGGGGGCGTCCTTAGTGTATGCATATTTGTCTAGCCCCTTGCTGGTGTGCCCTACTCCCCTTGCCACTCATGATGGGGCCGGAGACCAGTCTATGTAGATGTCTGCTTGCGCTGCAGTGCAAGGGACAGAACGCAGGGCCCCAGGGCCAGTCGTCTTTTCACTCACCGCTCAGCTCGGTACTGCTTACGAGCAGGATGCGCGTTGGCAGGCTCAGCTGCAGGCCACTCACCAGCACCACGAGACCCTTACAGCCGCCTGTGTCCTTGCATCTCCTACGTCCGCGCCCCGTGCCAGCAAGGGCGCGGCGTGCCGCCGCTCTTCAGGTCACTGCCGCCGCTCCCGGCACCTCGAGGCAACACCGACACTCAGGATAGCGCCCAATCAGAGCACTGCAGATGCCAAAACGGATCCCCAGGCCGTGCACCGCTCAATTCAGGCAATCAGCCCCGCCACACTCCTCTGCTCACATGCCACGTGGCAGCCACTGCTCGGTATTCACGCCGCTGTTCACTCACTGCGGTGGTGCGGCTGCGCTGCCAATGTTCGAGCCTTCCTCCTGGCAGCTGGGCTCCCGTCGTGGCCCCCGCGCTCCGGGCTCCACCCCTAGGCCATCACTAGTGCAGTCCGCCGCGCCTCCGGGCCGGAGGCGCCTTCCCTCAACAACTCCGGGTCTCACGCCCGGCAACCGGGACACATCTCCAAAATCGAGGCCCCGGCTGCAGCCGATGATACAGGCCTCATCCAGCGGCACCGGCCGCTTCACAGGCCGCGGGGAGACTTCAAAATAGCACCGCTCAGTGCCGCTTCGTTCCGGCGTCACAGGCTTGGACTGTGTGCTCACATTAAAGCGCGGATTAATGATCGGATGGCGGGGAAGACGGTCTCACCCCCAGAGCTCCTTCAGGCTGCGGCCATCTTGCCCGGCAGCTAGCCACGCCCCCCTCAAAGGTTTTTTAAATGCTAATTCCTATCTATAACTTATCTCTAAATCTATGATGTTTAATGATTTTCATTGGATTTCTACATTTTTCTAATTCAGTATGTCAATTCCTTTAATGATTTTTTTTAAATACTATTTTTTTACTTATTTCTAAAATGAATTCTTTTAAAAATTAAAAAATATTATTTGTTTTTAATTATTTTTTGTAAAAAAAATGTAAATTTTTTTAAAATATTTTTTTATATTTTTTTAAATATTATTAAAACTATATTTTCAATACTTTATTATTATTTTTTTCCAGTTTTGGGGGGAGTCGCGCACCCTATGCGCACCGTTCTCTATGCGTAAAAGCATCCGCTTACGCGACACGTACGATGCACGTTACGCGACGCTTGCGCGCTACCGTGATACGTCATATGCGTGTATGACGCGGTAGGTGCGCGAATCCCGCGAAATATTTTACATTTAAAAAAACATATATATATGTATTTCATGTGAATATTAATTGAAGACAAACTCTAAACTACTCATAAAAGTAATATATTTTTACTTCTAATCCTATATTCCTTTTAAATTCAATTTTGCGGATGCGCGCTGGGTGCGTGCTGCCTATGCGCATGGTGCACTGATCCCATGTGACCTGAAAAAAAGAGATTTGATTCGTTCATTACACTTCCTGTTCTAACTATTGAAAGACCCCATCCATTTCAATCATTCTTTTTTGACCTTCTATGGAGGAGCATCTCTTTGCAGAGAAGAAGCTTTTTTGGACTAAGTTTACACTTAGCTTAAACTTTATTTTTTACAAACAATGGCTTCAGGGCAGCATGCATCTCCAGGATCTCCTCATTCATCTGAGGATGATTTTTTGGAAGAGTCACCACGCCCACCACAATATTCATCTGTGGTGTGGAAATTTTTCACCTATCCTGATGGGCAAACGAAAACCAATGCCACCTTAGTAACCTGCAAGATCTGCCAGAGAGTGCTGTTCTGTGGGGATCCGAACAAAAAAAATTCCTGCGGAACTGCAAGTATGATGAAGCATCTGTGGACCCTTCATCCGGTGAACCTTGCTCGGGAGGAATGCCGCAGAATGAGAGTTGTTCCTGCTCCTTCAGATCCATCGCAGCCAAGCACTTCAAGGGTGGATCCTTCTGTACAAAATCTGGACATCCGTCCACAGTTTCAATCCCTGAAAGTGCTCTGCATAAAATGCAATGCTGTCTTATGCTATGGAGAGCAGTCAATCATTCTTATCTGCTGAAAGCAAGAGAGTCACCATTGCTAGATTTTTTTTTTCCCTGAAGTTCATTGTTTTGTTTCTCCAGTTCTGTTTTTTCCTTTTTTTTTCAAGAAAACCCCCCAAAATTTAAAAATAGTTCACAAAAACAAAAAAAAAAAGAAAAGAAAAAAGAAGAAAAAAAAAAGTTCTTCTAAGAACTAACTTTCCTGGTTTAAAAAAAGAGCTATATTTGTTTGTTAGTGTGTGAAAGTTTAGATGAATGTATGTGTAGTATGTAATTGACTGAATTAATGCATTAGTAGCGTATGGTGAATGTATAAGTGCAGAACTATGAGGAAGTGCTGCAGCATCACACAGTAACCTGTTTAACTGCAGTGTGCTGTAGTACTTCCGAAGCACAGGGATGCAACATATGTACATAAATATGTTGCAAATCTATGCTTCTCTCTGCATGGCTGCCTAAATTGCAGCCATGTGGTGACACACGCACCCTTGCACCATAGTGTACATGTGCTGTTTGTTTTCATGCAGGAAGACACACCTTCCTGCACTAAAACAAACAGAAAACACATTTTACTCCTTCAATGTATGCTGAACATTTTAGCATGCATTTAAGATTTAAAAATGAGGAGAAATGAAAACAATTCTCCTTGTTGTGCTTTCCTACACCAATTGGAGAATGGTGCAGCATTCACACACATATCGAGATTTATGATTTCTGATAAATCTGGAGATGTGTCTTGTTCTATGAGTATTCAATGCAATCATGCACAACAACACTTATAGAACACCCTTTCAACGCAAAGTGATGAGGTTATATCTACATGGAGTAGAAAAAGTACACAGAGTGCCTTTTCCTCTCTTTGTAAATATGAAAGAGTGTCTTACGCAATAACTATGTTACAAAAAGTAATATATTTCTGTTTTTAAAATTGCTTGCGAATGATAGAAGGTAAGCACAGAGTTTTGTCTGCAAAGATGCTCAAAGAAGAATGATTGAAATGATTGCAGTCCTTCAATAGGTACAATGGGAAATATTATGAACCACTCAAATCTGTTTCTTTGGAGGTCACATGATATCCGATAACAGAGAGATTTCAAACTACATAGGTATAAACAGAGTGTTTTTAAAAACGTATTCAAACTCTGTAGCTTCTTGCAGATCTGCCCATTCTGCATATTAATACTTAGTTAAACATACCTTCACAGTAATAGAAATTAAAAACGGTACACATTTTTTTCAGATGTTTTTTTGTAATGTACATTGATGTAAATAATTGCTTATTTTAGAATTAGGAACTGTGAAAGAAAAGAAAAAATAGTTATAACATGTAATAATAAACTTTTTACAACACAGCATAATTTCAACAAAGTAATTTGTTTGCCTTTTTTGCTGTTCTCAGAATATAGTGAGTTTCACTAGAAATAGTGATTTCAATCGTACTCATCACTTAACAGCGGGCAAAAAAAAAACAATCAAAAAGATTGTTTAAAAAAACCCATCATGATATTCTCAGTAAAATACCAGAAAATACAAATCACACATATATGAAATGCTTATGGCTAACAAAATTGTATAACTTTAACTTATAAAAACTGTAAATGTTGTTGCTTTAAAATATTCACCGAGTCAATGAGCACGAAAAAGTCCATAATTCAAACATATACCTTTCCTTGAGGACAAATTGTATTTTTGTACTCCTTTTTATGTAAATTGTCCAATGGTAATCCTATTAAATTATATTAAATTTGTCAGAGAGTGAATTATCTTCCTAAAACTTTGACTTTAGGTAGGAATTTGGTAATTCCCTAGGCAAACGTTGTTTGAAAACCATCTGGTAATCATTACAAAGTGCCCAGCCTTTGTCACATTTTAGATAGGCAGTGTAATGTCCAGATGTTGTGGAAGGACCATCATGGAAAATTATTGCAATTGCTACAAAAGTCCTTCCTGATATTGATAGTTGTGTTGCTACAAATTGCTTTATTAAAGTATCCAATTTTCTTCCAACAGCTGTACAACAATGCATCATTAAAATTATGTATTGTCCATATTTTGTTAAAAATAATGTGGATAACATTTCTCATTTACATTGGCTACACTCCATGTTTTGATTTGCAACTTTAACTAATTTATTGAAAGACACTGATTTACAGTCTGGTAATGTTAAATACAGAAATATTTCAGTGTGCATATAGTGTCTTTTATAAACCAGCTGTTTTAGATATTTTTTTTTCTAAAGAATCCAGTTTTGTTTTCAACTTTCCCGTCAAAATATTAGTGATTCCTTCATGCTCTATTTTATCGATGGCTTCCATTTTTATAATTTCTTCATTTTCCAGTTTCAATAGTTCTTCGTTGAATATGGAACACTCGCACAGTGTTGGCATTAAGCTGATCACTGATTTATTTTCTGCAATTTTCATGTACACATTCGCAGGAACTACATTTTCATTTGGAAACAAATTGCAATGTAATCGACTCTCCAAAGCTTGTTTGCCATGTTCTGTAAGAATTCCAATTCTAATATCTTGAAGAATACTTCCATATTCAGCATCATTTGCCTGTTGCATATTTGTTGTCAGTTCTTTGTATTCTTAATAAGTCCAAATGTTCACATTACCAACACTACCAAGAGACTTTCTGGTATCTTCATGTGCAAGTGTTTTAAATACCGGTTGTCCTTTTACCGGAGTCAGTTGCAGTAGTTCTCCAAAAACTATGACGTGTTTTCCTCCAAATAACACTTCATACTCTGTTTTAAGAATTTGCTGCATTCTTAAATGCACAAAGGCAAGCATCAAGTTTGAGACCATGCTTACCTCATCAATAATGAGAAGTTTCATTTTCTTCAGGACTCTTGAAACTTCACAACAAGCTTCTCCAGATAGCTTGTGGTATTCCAATTTGTTCTCATGCACTACTGGTAGCATTAGTAAATGATGTGAAGTAATTCCTTTAATGTTAAGTGATGCCAACCCAGTTGGCAGAAAAAGCAAAACAAACTGTCAAGACTGAGAATCACTAAAAACACCCTTTTATAGCTCCTATCATGAAAAGTAAAACGTGAGAGGAGGGCTTTATAAATTTCCTTTTTACTCAGGGAAATATTTATTGTTTATTTCTCATTTTTCTCATAAACAATTATTCATTGCGCATTTACATTTTCCAAAAAACAACATAGTAAAAATACAAATACATTACACAACATTACACAATAATCTTGATCCCCTATATGGAGATTTCAAACTACATTCACTCCTCAAACATTCATGGCCAATACACTCATGCATACAATCAACATGCACTGAACAAAGTGGACCTAATGACACCTTTCCTTTTTCAATATATTGACTGCCAAACTTTAGATAAGTCAAAATACTTTTTCTTTTTTTATGCAATAAAAGTACAAAAGGATGTTGTTAATAAGAACGCCTCAAGTGGGTGCCAAAAGGACCAATCTGGTCGACGCGTTTCGAACCTCTGTCTTTATGAGGTTCTCTTCAGGACCAACCAATTTCTGTAATAAAAAGACAACAAACCCTCTTTAGATAGTTAGAACAACTCAGGACCTCTAGAGAGCCATCAGCGGCTGAGCACACCCACCTTAGAAAAGTGCGTCAATATGGAACCTTAACTGTCTGTGACCAATTCAGCTTGCCCTGGGGCTGTGAAAAACAAATAGAACCCACTTATATCCTCATTCTTTCTGTCAAAAAATGTTAAAAAGACACACATAGAGACAACTGTAAGCGTTCATTTAGCTCACCCTTCGACGTAAATCTGTTGTCTGAATGGGACAGCCGAATCCTATAATAGATATTAAATTTATATCAGCCGGAGTGTAAATGGGTTCCCCCAACCTCTTAGTCTTGTAATGAATACCATAATGTCTTACCGAATTGAGACGGCTGCCTCCTTAGCCGGCTCCCTCGTTGGAGAACTATATTTTCTTCCTAAGAGCGAAAGGAAACACTAATTGGTAACCTCTTTGTGATCTCAACGGGCTGCGGGAAAATGCCATTGGATCCCGAAGGCAGCCGCTTACCTATGTAAGTTTGCGTGCTCGTCTCACATTAGAGTCCCGTGCCGGCATCTAAAACACAAAGGCGTAAAAAAATCGCCATTAGTATTGCTCGGCTGGCCATATCTATGTAGTATGCGGGGCCGTCAGAAGGAGGAGACGCTTACCGAGATTACTCTGCTCCTCCAGCGCTTCGCGGCTCCATCAGTCCGTCAGCCATACTCCTGGGAAGACTGGGGTGAGTAACAACTGAATGCTCCCGGGTCATGATATCTCGTTGGCTCATGGGAATTGTAGTTTAGTGTGCCGATGGTTCAGCGCATGGTGGGACATGGAGTTCTTTGATGGAAAGCTGAATGATGAGCTGAAAAGCTGCATGATAGCCTTATTTATCGGTGCCCATATGATATGTCATCAACGTTAATACGAACAAACGAAACAGGCACGCTTTATGGAGAATAAGTTGAACTGATGTGGTCTAGTCTGGCAAATGGTAATGTGGCATCAACGGGGGACCTGAAATCAGAGTATCATGCTGTAAAAGACAAAGTTTATACCACTGGTCTAAAGATCTCTGCTATCTCATTTAGACCGTTAATTGCCGTATTGAATTTCATAATGAGCAATGCTTCACGCTGACTCAAATGGCCCTCCAAATCACCTCCTCGGGGGTCTCTCTCAATTTTAGAAAGTACTGTCCATTTGAAGTCTTCCTTCCAGTGGCTGACTAGTGGAGCATTTTCCACTCGTCGTCGAATCCTCGACTTGTGCTGGGTGATGCGCTGCCGCACCTCCTGGGTGGTCTTTCCGATGTAAAGCTTTGGACATGGGCAGGTTACTGCATACACAACATTCCTAGTTTTACAATTTGTAAAAGCATTGTGCTTTCAATGGATGTTATTGAGCGTGAAGACATCACCTTCAATAGTTTGATCACAGCATGTGCAGGTCCCGCATTTGTGGTGTCCTACAATTGGTGGTAGATCTAACATGCTTCTCAGAGTCGGGGGCTGCTGTTTCGGTAAAGCCGCTCTCACAATATAGTTGGCTATGCTTTTCTCTTTTTTATATGCAAATAGAGGAGGGATGGAAAATTCCTCATGAAGATCCTTGATCAAGTGCCAATTAGCGAGGATGAGTTTTCGAAGTTGATGTGTGTTAGGGCAAAACGTGGTGACACAGACTGGTCTATTGGCCATTTTATTTGTTTTTTCTCCAACAGTGTTTCCCTTGGTGTCCACCATGCTCTCTTGAGAGAATGTTTTAGTAACTTTTTGGGGTATCCCCTCGCTAATAAACGATCTTTTAGTTTGTTCGCATGCGCAAAATACTCCTCTTTATTTGAACAGTTCCTGCGGATCCGCAGGAACTGGCCATACGGTAGATTTTGTCTCAGACTTCGAGGATGGCTGCTGGTGTAATGTAGCGCCTTATTCCTATCAGTCGATTTCCTAAAAAGTGTGGTCTCTAGATGTCCATCCGATGCCTCCACTTTTACATCCAAAAATGTGATTGATTCATTTGATGACGAACAACTGAACTTGATGTCATTAGACCGTCCATTGAGCCATCCTACAAACTCATCAAGTAATTGCTGTGTGCCTGTCCAGATTAAAAAGATGTCATCGATGTAACGCATGTAACTAGAAATGTTTGCCAAATAAGGGTTGTTATTATATATGAAATTATTTTCATATAAACCCATATATAACACCGCTAGTTCTGGGGCGAAGGGACAGCCCATAGCCACGCCTTTTGTTTGGAAGAAGAACTGTGAATCAAATGTAAAATAGTTCTTGGACAATGAAAATTTGGTAAGTGCCAAAAGAAATTCCATGGGTACTTGGACCGGCTGTTCTCTTTTGCCCAAGAACCACTCTAAAGTCTCTAATGCTTGATCCTGGGGAATTTGGGTGTAAAGTGATACTACATCCAATGTGACCATCAGTTGTCTTGTGTTGTCAAAACCAACGGGTGCTATTCTGTTTAGGAAGGCCGTGGTATCTTTAAGGTGGGCCGGAATTTCACCAATGAAAGGTTTCAGGACGAAGTCAATATATTGAGCCACTGGCTCAATAAGTGACTCGCAACCCGACACTATCGGTCGGCCTGGGGGGTCAAGTTCGCTTTTATGTAATTTGGGCAGATCATAAAAGACGGGTGTTCTAGGGTTCTTATTCTGTAAAAAAATTCGTTCTTTTGGACCAACAAAGCCTTGTGTGTAACCTTCTTCGATGATTTGGAATAGTTGGTTTTGTAATTCCTTTGTTGGGTCCTTGGAGATTTTTCGATAGCATTCCACATCCTCTAACTGGCGTAGCACCTCTTTCTTGTATTTGTTCACATCCCAAATAACAATTGCACCCCCTTTATCCGCCTGTTTGACCACTACCAATCTGTCATTCTTAAGGTCCATCAAAGCATCTTTCTCTTGTTTAGCTAAATTGTACTTGACATAGCCTCTTTTGCCTTCCATTGCCTGTATTCCAGATAGAACGGTTCTTTCAAAGGTACTAATTTCTTTAGGGACTTTGGGGCCTGATGGACAAAAAGAGGATTTTCTCCTCAGTCCTGTTAACTCTGTTGTAGCAGCTTCACTGGAGTCCGAAAAGAACGTTTTAAGACGAATTTTGCGGCAAAACTCCATTGTTTCCAACATCATTTTCACAAAGTCTGTTGGTCTAGATGGAACAAAGCTTAATCCTTTCTCTAGTATTGACATTTCAGCTTTTGTTAGAATTTTATCAGACAGGTTGAATATCGGCGAGGAAACTAGCTCCTGTAGTACTGCCGGCGTGTCCTCATTTCCCATGGTTCGGAGTATCGTAACCGTCCTCTGCCTTGTCGTTGGCCTCTGGCTAAAAAACGTGCCTCTTGGTTTAATATTTGCGGATCCTGATTTTGTTGATTTAGCCTTGGATTTTGATTTGCCCTGGTGTTGACGTCCGTGTTCTCACTCGAGGACGATGATGATTCTGAGAAGGTGATGAATTTCTTTCGCGACCGGCCTCGATGATTCTGAAGATAGTTTCTCGAGTCGTTTTTAGTATAGAAATCTTTATTTAAATAAGGATAAGTTGAATCCAACGAAAAATTCTTTTTGTCCAACTCGAACTTATTGCTTTTTTGAATGACTGTATAGTCTTTGAACTCCGATATCTCTTTTTCAACCTTTTCCAATAGAGCTTTTGCGTCAGTTAGATGTGGATTATTTTTAATTTCGGCCTCCAAGTCCGCAATCTCTTGTAATTGTACCAAAGACAGCCTGTGTGCCGTCTCAACAGTTAGAACCATTAGGTCCCGGCTGCATTTCGTCTCTATGCAGCTGTATCCTTTCTTATATACCGGATCATCAATGAATACGGCCGGGATGTTACGTATCTGTAGTCCCGATGGAATTGTCCCTTCCCTTAGATGTTGTAGTAAGAAGTGCCCATGAAGGTCCGTCCCTATTTGTTTTTTGCGTAATCTCGTTAGTTTGTACGACTCATTCTGAGTTTTTGCAGTGACACTTAAGGTGGCTGATGCAAAGACTGGTGGCTCTCGCATTAAATTCTGAATATGTTCTTCACTATAAGCGAAGGCATCTTTTTCTGCCATCGCACACTGAAATTGGGGATAACAATGACTAAAACATACAATGACGTGTTAGACAAATAACAGCACGACAATTTCACAAAACCATCCGACACACGCACAGCACATGTATTTCACAACAGAAGTTGCTAAAGCCTCGTGGTCCCTTTTTCCCCACTAATACAACCTCGCGAGCCTCTGCCCGCTCCTACAGCTACAAACAAAAACTGGGTCCTGGCTCAAGCCAGGACCCAGTTTTGGTTTGTAGCCAACCCAGTTGGAGCAGTGACAACACAAGACAAATGCGACTCAGTTGTTTTCTGCAGATAACTTGTAATTACTAAGCCTGGGCAAAGCACTACGCTACTGTCGCGTAGTTTGCAAAGTTCGCGCTACTTCGCACTACGCGAACTGCACGTAGCACAGTGCGAACACGCGTAGCGTAGTGTTGCATAGTGCTGCGGTCATTTTTTGCTTGCTCGCGATCCTCAACGTCAAGTTGGCGACCGCGAGCAAGCCAAATGACATCCCGGCGAGACTTTTTCCTTGTTCGCGATCAGCAACTTCAAGTTGGCGATCGCGAGCATGGAAAATAAACCTCCCAGCGAGATTCCCAACGCGAGGAGGTCAGGTTTCTCATTGCGAGTGGTCGCGTATGCTCGCGACCGCTCGCGATGAGAAACTACCAGTTCGCGTTGAGAAAGCTGAAGCTCCAGTAAAAATCTACTCGAGCAGCAGAAAACTACAGCTCGCACTGTGCAAGATGCCATTTTCCATGATTGCACAGTGCCGGTTGCTTGTCCGCACTGTGCAATCATTGAAAACGACATCTGGCACAGTGCGAACAAGGTACTACGCAGTTCACGAAGTGCTACGCGTAGCTCGCGTAGTGCGAACTTCACTTTGCGTAGCTTCGCGAAGTGCTACTTCGCGAACTACGCCCAGGGTTAGTAATTACTTTAATTAAGAAACTTTTTCCTGTTCCAGCTTGACCACTCACGTACATTCGGATAGGTTGAAATGATGTACATGAGCACCCTTTATTTTCATGAAGTAATCCATGGTCAATCTGCTCTTTCACTTGTTGATATATTTGTTCCTGTTTAACATTTAGTTGTTCTTCCAAGTTTCTTAACTGTATTACATCTTCTTGAGCTTGATACATTGCTGTTTCCACATCATTCATGGCAGTCGCTGCTTCATTTTCAACAGTTGGTTGTCCTAGTGGATCATGAATCAGTGCAGCAGAACTTTGATTGTCTTGCAAACTGTCTCTAGCAATCTCAGCTGCAATTGCAGGTTCTTGATCAATTTCATCATTCAACATTTTCACATAATTTGCAAAAGCACTGCATTGTATGCTATCTTTACAAGCATTAAATGAATCTTCATAGCTCTGAAAATCTCCAAGTAGTTCCAGTTCTGAACGCCACGGTTTGAAGATTTGCAAAAGGGCTAAATAGTAAAATTCCCTTTTGTCAGCAGTGTCGCAAATCAGTTTCCTGTGATTGATTAAATTTCCTTTCCTTTGTTTCACCAGACATCCTTCGGAACCAATCACTGCATATTTTTCATCATTGATGTTCTCTATAGTATTCCGTTTAAAAGTGTAGTTTTGCAGCACTTCATAGAGACACATGTTCTCAAGATGATGACTTCTGTTTGTGTAATATGTGTCCAACATATTCGTTTTCAAAATATCTGTACTTTCTGGTTCTTTTTCTGCTATATATTCAATTTCATGAACAGATTTCAGTACCCGATTTCGCATTCCTGCAAGACCTAGACTCACCCAAATGATTCTTCTACTTTTGGAATATAGACTTGCAGATAATAACCGATCTGAACATTCATATGCTCCAATTTCACGATGAGATAACATCTTCAAACTGAAACTGTATAATTTCTTACTTAGAGTCTTCTCGTGAGAAATCTCTTCCCACATTTCTTTCAATTCCGTCTTTTCTGATTTAGTAATATAGGACTTTACATATCAAGCAACAGCAATGGAATTGTCCGCAACATACTGAATATCCATGTTAGCGTTCCACATGGATAAAATAACTGGATTGTAGTCATTTATGTATTTTGATTCTTCGCTTCTTCTTAAGTTGGAGGTATTTTTTGGAGACTTTCTTGTGATGGTATGTCGCATAGCTGACATAAAACTGTTCACTCTTCCTTTGGATCCTACAGGACGTGGAAATCCAAAACGACATTTGGTATAGAACTTATCCTTTGACTTGTTCTTTCGTCAACAGTATTTTCCACACCTATGGCTTTAGAATCGTAAGACTTGTTGTTTTAAGTTTTTATCTTCTCTGCTATTGGGTACAGCACATGTGGCATAATCTTCAATGAAAGACAAAACAGTTTCATCTGAATCTGTTCCAAATTTGGGGCGTCCTTGATCCATAACAACATATGTATATGAGGAGCACCTCTTGTTTGATACTGCTTTCTCCAAAAGAAATCCACAACTTCTCCATGAGGAGGTTCTTTTTATTGCAGATGAAAGACATCATGGCTTCAAATCTATGATTGAAATATCTGCATACATTAACAGGATCCAAAGAGCACAATTCTCCAAGTGTCTTGTATTCAATATTTTTTATATTTGAATTTGCCTCTCGAAGAAATTCAAGTAAATCATCCCAAGCATACTCAGCACAGCTTAGTGTAACAAACCATGTAGGAGTTCCCAAGTTCCGTAGCATACATTTCAGTTCTCCATGACGACGGTACCAATATTCATTAGTCCCACGCTGACCTGCCATCAGATAATCAACTGAGATTCAAAATGATCATCTCTCTGATCCACTTCATCCATAAAATTCTTTGCAGTTACATTTTGCAGATGCATTCCAGTTTTTTAAATGTGATTTACTGCATATGAAAGTCCAGAAAAGTCACTTTCAAACAGAAGATGAAACATATAAGGGATACATTGTCGAAATCTTGGATCTTCTGCATATAATCTTGTTGTCCGATATTCAGATGCAGGAATCTGCACAGGACGTTCATCATATCGTCCACCTTTTCCTGTTGGAAACAACTGCGGGAAACAACGAGCTTCCAAGCTCTCTTCCCATACACTCATGGGACTTCCTCTTGCTTTTTTCATTAGGAACAACTCAATCGTTTTCCCCATCACCTCTTTGGAATGAAGTGGATGTACACTGTAATGTTCATAGATTTCTTCACATCTGGACATGTCCACTTTTTCAATTTGTCCACTTAATGTTTGAGCATCTTCTGCTAAATCTATTTCTTCTTCTCCTACAAACACATTTCTATAGTACTCATTATTTTTTATCAGATACAATGATGCCTTTTGCACTTTTCTAATATCCACTAACTCTTGCCAAATTTTCTTATTCTTAGTAGGAACACCATTAACTAGAATGACTAGTGGTTCATTTTCTGCATGGTCTACACCAATAGTTTCAATATTTTTCTTTAAATCTAACGGTAAATACACAACTCTTCCTTTCAATCCTCTTTGTAACTCTGATGGAGGTAATTTACCTGTTTTAGGCTCCATACGAACAATAGCCTGAAACGGGTGCACACATTAAATGAGAATAGACTCATACATATTTAAATTTATCAGCTCTGGAGGAATAGCAACCAACTCTAGATTATTATGAACAGCTCTAGCAGGTATTTTATTCTCATCTAATTTGTTATAACAATATTTGCAAATACGCTGCTCAGATCCCAAATCAAAACAATCCTCTACCAACAAATAAGTTGCGAATTCCATCCACTTATCATTATCTTCTATTTCACTTTTTAAATACAGATTGACACCCCTAGTCTGATTTTTATAGTGACTTCGCCAACAACAAATACAAGAAACATTTGGTCTTTCACCTGAAATTACCTTAAACTTTGTGATTTAATCCTCAACATTTTTTGTAATTACGGGTTCTACATTGTCTTCAACATTTTGTTCTATTAATGTGTCAGTTTCAGCACTCTCTTGCTGAGGACTAAAGTAACAAAACTCAATATCATCACAAACATTCTTCACATCTGATACTGACCCATGCAAAAGAGCACTGTTCAACTCATTTAAATTTAGTGCTGGCATTTTTGCATAATACAATCTTCTCACTAACTACCGCATTTGAGTATGATGTAATGCCAGCATCCTGAAATGGTGAAAAACACTTTGACAAACTTTCCTAGAAAGACAAGCCAGAGAATGACCTTGCAAACCAGTAGTTTTTTCTCACTCTGCAAGGGTCTAGTCCTTGCAACTCCTTAATCTTTTGTTTAACACTTTTTTACTATATGCTCGTAAAAAACTACATAATTTATCAATAGATTCTTGTCATACACTACAAATACTACTGTAATCCCAAGTGTACACAGGGTGTTTAGGACGTCTCCCTAGAACTTCATCAGCTATCACTTCTTCTGCATTTCTTTCAACCATTTTCTCTTTGTCAATTGGACGACCATCTCTAACCTCATAACCTCTACCACTGGTGTCAACTGCATACAATAATTTTTTGCTCTGTAAATAACTCTCTTCATTAAATAAAGGCTCTGAACTGGAACTGTGTTTCCATTCTCCCCAAAAAAATCACAAATTTATTTTCTATTAATTACTCTTTTCCTCCTACTTTTGGCCTTCATTAAATGGATTGGTTTATCTAGTGATCGAATTCTGTTTAATGCTAAAATTAATAGTTTCCTTTTTACTTCAAAAGCCTTTTCCACAATGGTTTCAATATGCTTCTTCTTTTTATAAAATAGAGCTCTCTTTCTATATTTCTTCACATCTTTCAGCAAATTATGTACTACTCTCTTGTAAAATATGTTTTTGCGTAATTTCTTATACTGATTTTGCCTTCGTTTACCATACTTTGTCTCCTTTGACTGTCCATTTGCTTTTTTGGTTTTCCTCTTATTTTGAATTTTTTTTCTAGTTGAAGCATTCTCAGAGGTTCCAGCATTCTGTACATTCTGTTTGGTCCTACAAACATTTTTAATAAATTGCTTTGTGATCATACCAGAAGATTTTTTCTTTTTAGCCACATTATCTTGTTCATTCAATATTTGTGATTGATGTTCCTTCAAGTAATTCTCCTGTCTCTGGTCTTTTCTTTTTCTTTTTTTTTCTGGCATGATTTCTCTATTTTAAGGTTGAAAAACAGTATCGATAAAAAAGAATCACAAATAAATGTATATTAATAACTTTCAAATTTATACTATTCTATCACTGTTGAAACACATTTTATATAAATACTGACTAAGAAACTATAGCCCTGAAGCACAAGTGTGACGATGGTTAAAACACTACATGCATAGTGCATACTACTTCCAAGCAGTTCATGCCCTAAAGCCTACCTCACTAAAAGACTACATGCTAACTGACTGAATGATTACAGTACTATAAGGAGACACATTGGGTGAGTGACAGGGTGTTTGCTAGAAGTGTATGAATACTGACTTGGATATTGATGGTGTGAAAGACAAGTGTGTAGGTGATTAGAGACCTACATGCATAGAGGATACGTGTTTGAATCCATCCATATGTTAAGGCCTGTCTCAGTCCAATAGTACTTGGATACTGACTGAATGTTTTCAGTATTGCAAGGAGAGTGCCAGGATGAATTTCTAAGTATTTGTATTTTGGTGCAGTAAATA
This sequence comes from Triturus cristatus, assembly GCF_964204655.1. Taxonomy (NCBI): domain Eukaryota; kingdom Metazoa; phylum Chordata; class Amphibia; order Caudata; family Salamandridae; genus Triturus; species Triturus cristatus. Next base: position 213,618,835 of record NC_140585.1, on the reverse strand, counting down.
CATTACTACATGATGCTGAATAAGTCACTGGAGAAGTATTAGGGGAGTGACAGGGTGTTTGCGGAAAACTGTATGAATACTGTCTGGGATATTGAAGGTGTGAAAAACAAGTATGTAGCTGGCTACAGACCTACATGCATAGTGGATAGACATTTGAAACAGTCCATAGAGTAACACTTGTATCACTGTAAAACTACCTGAGTACTGACTGAATCATTAGAGTACTACAAACAGAGTGACTGGGTGAATCTTTTTAAGTTTTCAGGTCCTAGTGCAGTGAATAGATTAGTACTTAGTGCCAAACGAGTTAGTGGAGGTGTGCAATTGAAGTGACAGAGTGTTTATTGGAGTTTATAGATACTGACTGGGAAATTGAAGGTCTGAAAGTCAATTGTGTTTGTACTTAGAGACCTCCATGCATAGTGGAAACATGTTTGAATCAATCCATGTGGTAAGGCCTGCCTCACTACATTTCTACTTAGATACTGACTGAATGATTAGACTATTGCAAGAAGCGTACCTGGGTGAATTTATAAATGTTTCAGTTGTGGCGCAGTGAATGCATTACTACATGGTACTGAATAAGTTACTGGAACAGTGCAAGGGGAGTGACAGGGTGTTTGCTGGAAGTACATGGATACTGACTGGGGAATTGAAGCTGTTAAAGACAAGTGTATAGTATGTTAGAAGACTGCATGCATACTGCATAGACATTTGAAGCAGTCCATGTGGTAATGCATGGTTCACTACATGAGTATCTGGGAACTGACTGAATCATTAGACTACTGCTAGGAGAGTGCCTGGGTAAAACGTTTAAGTTTTTCAGTTTTGGCAAAGTGAAGAGATTAGTACATGGTAATATATCAGTCACTGGATGCATGCAAGATGAGTGACAGGGTGTTTATTGAAGTATATAGATACTGACTAGTTAATTAAAGAAGTGAAAGACAAGTGTGTAGGTGACTAGAGGCCTGTAAGCATACTAGATAGACGTTTAAACAGTCCATGAGCTAAGACCTCAGACACTGCATGATTACTTCGGTACTGACTGAATCATTACACTACTGCAAGGAGAGTGCCTGGGTTAATCTTTTTAAGTTTTTATGTTTTGGTGCAGTGAATAGATTACTACATAGTGCCAGATGAGTCAGTAGAGGTGTGCAAGTGGACTGAAAGAGTGTTTACTGGACTTTATAGATAGATAGTTAATTGAACAAGTGAAAGACAAGTGTGTAGGTGACTAGAGGCCTGCATGCATACTGGACAGACGTTTGAATCAATCCATGTGCTAAGGCCTGCCTCACTCCATTAGCACTTAGGTACTGACTGAATGATTAGACTGTTGCAAGAAGAGTGCCTGGGAGAATTTATACGTTTTTCAGTTTTGGCGCAGTGAATGCATTACTACATGGTGCTGAATAAGTCACTGGAAGAGTGCTAGAAGAGTGACAGGGTGTTTGCTGGAAGTACATGCATACTGACTGGAGAATTCAAGCTGTTAAAGACAAGTGTATAGTAGGTTAGAAGCCTGCATGCATACTGGATAGACCTTTGAAGCAGTCCATGTGGGAATGCACAGTTCACTGCATGAGTACCTGCATACTGACTGAATCATTTTAAATTTTTCAGTTTTGGAGCAGTGAATAGATTAGTACATGGTACTGGATCAGTCACTGGAGGTGTGCAAGATGAGTGACAGGGTGTTGAAGTATATAGATACAGACTAGTTAATTAAAGAAGTCAAAGACAAGTGTGTAGGTGACTAGAGGCCTGCATGCAAAGTGGATAGACGTTTAAACAGTCCATGATCTAAGACCTCAGACACTGCATGATTACCTGGGTACTGACTGAATCATTACACCACTGCAAGGAGAGTGCCTGGGTTAATCTTTTTAAGTTTTTGTGTTTTGGTGCAGTGAATAGATTATTACATAGTGCCAGATGAGTCAGTAGAGGTGTGGAAGTGGACTGAAAGAGTGTTTACTGGAGTTTATAAATACTGACTAGTTAATTGAAAAAGTGAAAGACAAATGTGTATGTGACTAGAGGCCTGCATGCATACTGGACACACGTTTGAAGCACTCCATGGGCTAAGGCATGGGTCACTGCATGAGTACCTGGGTACTGACTGAATCATTAGAGTACTGCAAGGAGAGTGCCTGGATAAATCTTTTAAGTTTTGGGGTTTTGGCGCATTGAATAGATTAGTATATGCTGCTGAATGAGTCACTGGAGGTGTGAAAGGGGAGTGACAGGGTGTTTATTGGAGTATATAGATACTGACTGGGCAAATGAAGGAGTGAAAGACAATTGTGTAGGTTGTTAGAGGCCTGCATGCATAATGGATAGTCATTTGAAGTAGTCCATGTGCTAAAACCGGGTTCACTACATAAGTACCTGGGTACTGACTGAATCATTAGAGAAGTACAAGGAGAGTGCCTCAGAGAATTTATAAGTGTTTGGCTTTTGGCGCAGGAAATGGATTAGTACATGGTGCTGAATGAGTCACTAGAGAAGTGTAAGGGGAGTGACAGGGTGTTTGCGGAAACTGTATAAATACTGAAGGTGTGAAAGACAAGTGCGTAGGTGGTTAGAGACCTGCATGCATACTAGACAGACATTTGAAGCAGTCCATTATCTAAGGCCTGGGTAATTGCATGAGTACCTGAGTACTGACTGAATCATTAGAGTACTGCAAGGAGAGTGCCTGCATGAATCTTTTAAGTGTCTGGGTTTTGGCGCAGTGAATAGATTAGTACATGGTGCTGGAAGAATCACTGGAGGTGTGCAAGGGGAGTGACAGGATGTTTATTAGAGTATAGAGATACAGACTGGGAAATTGAAGGTGCGAAAGACAATGGTATATGTGATTTGAGGCAAGCATACATAGTGGATAGACGTTTGAAGTAGTCCATGTGCTAAGTCCGGGTTCACTACATAAGTACCTGGGTACTAACTGAATCATTAGAGCACTCCAAGGAGAGTGCCTCGGTAAATTTAGAATTGGTTGGGTTTTGGTGCAGTCAATGGATTAGTACATGGTGCTGAATGAGTCACTAGAAGAGTGCAAGGAGAGTGACAGGATGTTTGCTGGAAGTGTATGGATAATGACTAGGGGTGGGCGGAATTTGCGAAATCCACTTTTGCAAATTATCGTGAAAATGTTAAAAATTATCGCAAACACGCGGAAATATCGCGAAGATGCGGAAGTTTTTTTCCCGCATGTTCGTGAGATTTTCTGCATCGTTGCGGCTCGCCAACTTACCCATTTGGTTGCTCGCGGGCGTGGCCATCTTGTTTTCAGTTGTCTCGTGGTGCATGATCGCGAGAAGAAAGACGTGATCGCGCGACGCATGACGTCACTGCGGTCGCGAACTGTCGCGAGACAGCGCAAATGGCTAAAAACAATACAACATCTCATGGAGAACGCGACCGGATCAAGAAAACTTGTCGGCGAACGCAGGGATTCAGGTAAGGCGATCGCGCGCGTGCGAGAATGTATTATTTTACAGCGCGAGCAAGAAACAAATTATCGCCAAGCTGCAGAATGCGGAAATTTTGAAATTTTCGCGCTCTCCGCGGAACGCGAAAATGTCAAATTATCGCAATTTCCGCGAACGGAACGAAATTTTCGCCCAGGCCTAATAATGACTGGTGAATCGCAGGTATGAAATACAAGTTTGTAAATGGTTAGAGGACTACGTGCAGAGTGGATAGGGGTTTGAAGCAGTCCATGTGCTAAGGCCTGGTCACTAAATGTGCCCTTGAGTACTGACTGAATGATTAGAGTACTGCAAAGACACTGCCTGGGTGAATTTATAAGTGTTTGGGTTTTGGTACACTGAAAGGATCAGTACATGGTGCTGAATGGATCAGTAGAGTAGTACAAAGGCAGTGTGAGGGTGTTTCCTGGAAGTGTATGGATATTGACTGGGGGATTGAAGGTGTGAAAGACAAGTGTGTAGGTGGTTAGAGGACTACATGAATAGTGGATTGGCGTTTGAAGCAGTCCATGTGCTAAGGCCTGGCTCACTGTATGAGTACTTGGGTACTGACTGAATGATTTGAGTACTGCAAGGAAAGTGCCTGGATGAATTTATAAGTGTTTGGCGTTTGGTGCAGTGAATGGATTAGAAAAGGGTGCTGAATTGGTTACTGGAGGAGTGCAAGGGGAGTGACAGGGTGTTTGTTGAAGTGTATGGATACTGACTAGGGAATTGAAGGTGTGAAAGACAAGTGTGTAGGTGGTTAGAGGACTGCATGCATAGGGGATAGGGGTTTGAAGCAGTCCATGTTGTATGGCCTGGCCCGCTGCATGAGTACTTGGATACTGACTGAATGATTAGAGTACTGCAAAGAGAGTGCCTGCGTGAATTTATAAGTGTCTGGGTTTTGGCGCAGTGACTGGATTAGTACATGGTGCTGAATGGGTCACTAGAGGAGTACAAAGGGAGTGACAGGGTGTTTGCTGGAAGTGTATGGATACTGACTGTGGAATTAAAGGTGTGAAAGAGAACTATGTAGATGGTTAGAGGACTGCATGCATAGTGGATAAGCATTTGAATCAATGCATGTGCTAAGGCCTGCCTCACTCCGTTACTACTTGGATATTAACTGAATGTTTTCAGCATTGCAAGGACAGTTCCTGGGTGAATAAATAAGCAATGACTGCCTTCTAATTCTACCAAAACTTGAGAACAGGAAAGGTTTTTAAGCACTTATGCGTAAGCGGATGTATGACGTTACAACACATGCTGTTACAACGCATGCTGTTACAACGAAAGTTTCACAACGCGAGTGCATTGACAACGCAGGACATTACAACGCAAGTCTTTACATCGACTTGCACTAGATGGCGTGCTAACATTAAAAAAGTGTTAATTACTATTCCAACTCCAGTCCACGTAACAGTAGGGAAGGTGTTGGGATAGGAAACTACACTATTTTTAATGTTAGCACGCCATCTAGTGCAAGTCGATGTAAAGACTTGCGTTGTAATGTCCTGCGTTGTCAATGCACTCGCGTTGTAACAGTTTCGTTGTAATGGTAGTGAGTTGTAAAAGTTGCGTTGTAAAGGTTGTTCCCCGCGTATGCAAAGATATGAAGTACCCAAATGCTTCTCTCACAGTGGTTCCCAAATGCACAAAGACTCACAGTGTGATTATAGACAAGCAACACTATTACTAGGAGTTTCACAAAACTCATTCACTACTGTGGAAGGGGTAAAGGGACTGCACACAATCTACATATTTAAGTACTGCACTTTAGTGTCAAAGCCTGACTCATTTTATCAATGCATAAACAAAGACTGGCTTTTAATGCTACTAAAACTTGACAACATGACAGGTTTTAAAATAGTTATCTGTCAGCAAATACATGATGTTGCCAAATGATTCTCTCACAATGGTTACCCAAATGCACACAGACTCACAGTGTGATTCTAGACAAGCAACACTATCCTTAGGAGTTTATCAAAACTCATGCACTACTGTGGATGAGGAAAGAGGATTGCACACAATCTATATATTTTAGTACTGCACTTTAGTGTCAAACCCTGACTCATGTTATCAATGCATAAGCAAAGACTGGCTTCTACTGCTAATAAAACTTGACAACATGACCGGTTTTAAAATAGTTATCTGTCAGCAAATACACGATGTTACCAAATACTTCTCTCACAATCCTTACCCAAATGCACACAGCCTCACAGTGTGATTTTAGACAAGCAACACTACCCTAGGAGTTTACCAAAACTCATTCACTAGTCTGGAAGGGGTAAGGGTACTGCACACAATCTACATATTTCAGTACTGCACTTTAGTGTCAAAGCCTAACTCATTTTATCCATACATAAGCAATGACTGGCTTCTATTGCTACTAAAACTTGACAACATGACCGGTTTTAAAACAGTTATCTGTCAGCAAATACTCAATGTTAACACCTCTCACAATCCTTACCCAAAATGCACACAGACTCACAGTGTGATTTTAGACAACCAACACTATCCTAGGAGTTTACCAAAACTCATTCACTAGTATGGAAGGGGTAAGGGTACTGCACACAATCTACATATTTCAGTACTGCACTTTAGTGTCAAAGCCTGACTCATTTTATCACTACATAAGCAATGACTGGCTTCTAATGCTACTAAAACTTGACAACATGACAGGTTTTAAAACAGTTATCTGTCAGCAAATACATGATGTTACCAAATGCTTCTCTCACAGTGGTTCCCGACTACACACAGACTCACCGTGTGATTCTAGACAAGCAACACTATCCTAGGAGTTTACCAAAACTCATTCACTACTCTGGAAACGGTAAGGATACTGCACACAATCTACATATTTCAGTACTGCACTTTAGTGTCAAAGCCTGACTCATTTTATCAATGCATAAGCAAAGACTGGCTTCTAATGCTACTAAAGCTTGACAACATGGCAGGTTTTAAAACAGATATCTGTCAGCAAATATACAATGTTTCCAAATGCTTCTCTCACAATCCTTACCGAAATGCACACAGACTCACAGTGTGATTTTAGACAAGCAACACTATCCTAGGAGTTTACCAAAACTCGTTCACTACTCTGGAAAGGGTAAGGATAGTGCACACAATCTACATATTACAGTACTGCACTTTAGTGTCAAAGCCTGACTCATGTTATCAATGCATAAGCAAAGACTGGCTTCTAATGCTACTAAAACTTGACAACATGACCGGTTTTACAACAGTTATCTGTCAGTAAATACATGATGTTACCAAATACTTCTCTCACAATCCTTACCCAAATGCACAGACTCAGTGTGATTTTAGACAAGCAACACTATCCTAGGAGTTTACCAAAACTCATTCACTAGTCTGGAAGGGGTAAGGGTACTGCACACAATCTACATATTTCAGTACTGCACTTTAGTGTCAAAGCCTGACTCATTTTATCAATACATAAGCAATGGCTGGCTTCTAATGCTACTAAAACTTGACAACATGACAGGTTTTAAAATAGTTATCTGTCAGCAAAATACATGATGTTACCAAATGCTTCTCTCACAGTAGTTCCCAAATGCACACAGACTCACAGTGTGATTTTAGACAAGCAACACTATCACTAGGAGTTTACCAAAACTCGTTCACTACTGTGGAAGGGGTAAGGGGACTGCACACCATCTACATATTTAAGTAGTGCACTTTAGTGTCAAACCCTGACTCATTTTATCAATACTTAAGCAATGACTGGCTTCTAATGCTACTAAAACTTGGCAACATGACAGGTTTTAAAACAGTTATCTGTCAGCAAATACATGATGTTACCAAATGCTTCTCTCACAGTGGTTCCCAAATGCACACAGACTCACAGTGTGAATCTAGACAAACAAAACTATCACTAGGAGTTTACCAAAACCCATTCACTACTGTGGAAGGGGTAAGGGAACTGCACACAATCTACATATTTAAGTACTGCACTTTAGTGTCAATGCCTGACTCATTTTATCAATGCATAAACAAAGACTTGCTTTTAATGCTACTAAAGCTTGACAACATGGCAGGTTTTAAAACAGATATCTGTCAGCAAATATACAATGTTTCCAAATGCTTCTCTCACAATCCTTACCCAAATGCACACAGACTCACAGTGTGATTTTAGACAAGCAACACTATCCTAGGAGTTTACCAAAACTCGTTCACTACTCTGGAAAGGGTAAGGATAGTGCACACAATCTACATATTACAGTACTGCACTTTAGTGTCAAAGCCTGACTCATGTTATCAATGCATAAGCAAAGACTGGCTTCTAATGCTACTAAAACTTGACAACATGACCGGTTTTACAACAGTTATCTGTCAGTAAATACATGATGTTACCAAATACTTCTCTCACAATCCTTACCCAAATGCACAGACTCAGTGTGATTTTAGACAAGCAACACTATCCTAGGAGTTTACCAAAACTCATTCACTAGTCTGGAAGGGGTAAGGGTACTGCACACAATCTACATATTTCAGTACTGCACTTTAGTGTCAAAGCCTGACTCATTTTATCAATACATAAGCAATGACTGGCTTCTAATGCTACTAAAACGTGACAACATGACAGGTTTTAAAACAGTTATCTGTCAGCAAATACATGATGTTACCAAATGCTTCTCTCACATTGGTTCCCAAATTCACACAGACTCACAGTGTGATTCTAGACAAGCAACACTATCACTAGGAGTTTACCAAAACTCATTCACTACTGTGGAAGGGGTAAGGGGACTGCACACAATCTACATATTTAAGTACTGGAGTTTAGTGTCAAAGCCTGACTCATTTTATCAATGCATAAACAAAGACTGGCTTTTAATGCTACTAAAACTTGACAACATGACAGGTTTTAAAACAGTTATCTGTCAGCAAATACATGATGTTACCAAATGCTTCTCTCACAACGGTTACCCAAATGCACACAAACTCACAGTGTGATTGTAGACAGCCAACTATCCCTTGTACAAAATACATTTACTAGTCTACAAGATCTAAGGTGACTGCACACATTGCAGAAAATCTTCTACTACAGATTAGTACCAAAATGTTTCTCTCAAAATGATTCCTAAATACACACAGACTCACTGTGTGATTCTAGACAAACAACACTATCCCTTGCACTATACCAAAACACATTTCTTAATCTACGAATACTACATTTTAGTGTAGAAACATGACTCATTTTGCAATTTCATAAACAATGACTGGTTTCAAATTGTACCAAAATATAAAAACAGCACAGTTATCTGTCTGCAAACACATGAAAAACACAAATGCTTATCACAGAATGGTTTCTACATGCAGACACACTGTCAATAAGATTGTTGACAAACTAAAAGTACTCCCTGCACTTTAGCAGGAGAAACACATTAGTTTGATTAAAATCAAAATAGACCACATACATCCCCTCACAATTAAATAACTCACCTTTCAAGGTGTTTTTTAGATTAAGAAGTATATCAGTCACACACTAGATTTTTTTATACAGAATCTCTGCACTGTGCACCTGTCAGCAAAACCAAAGAATGGCAAAGTTTCCCTCTCATTTTCCACACATATACATGTAAACATCAAATCACATTCCTTCCCACATAAATTCAAAAGCTAACACACATTTCTATTGGTTAAACATTTCAACCCTTATCAAATGACGTAAATTTGAACCCTACCCCCAATCTGCCTTCTGCCTGTTACCATAGAAACAGGTCATGGAACACTGAACTGATCACACAGGTCACAAGTTCAGCATACAATGTTGCTAATCAAAACAGCAAGTGTGCTTGATTTTTCAAGATATCAGCTTATCATGTATAATGTTCCTTTCAATCAGTTTTTGTTAACCAGTAAGAATCATCATTTTAAAAAACAGAAACATGCACCCTACCTTTCAGTGTAGAAGGTTTTCAAACAACCAATGATTTCTTGTCTTTTTTCAAATCTGCATCTTAGCCACCATTTTAGAAAAATCTTACTTTTCAAACTGCCATTTCATTTACAGAAACCATCTGAGTGCATCCAGACCTCCCTTCAAGATGCTTAGAGTGTGGATTGTGGGACACAGCTATATTTTCTGGAGCCAAAGGTATGCAGAAAACAAAGGCATTCACAAAGACCTAGGTTTGCCAAATGTAGACATTAAATGAATTGGACAGAGAGGGTTAAAGTGGCACCAATTGATGCCATTGGTAAAATCCTTTATGCATATCCAACACCCCGACCTCATAATATGCACTGTGGTGGCAATGACCTAGGCACTTTGACTGGGTTAGGTCTGGAAATGCTGATGAAGGACACCTTTGCAGAATTGATTTCACTTTATCCCAAAACTGCCTTTGTGTATTCTAACATATGCCAAAGGCAGAAATGGAACTGTTCCAATCATTTTTGTCCACAAATTGAGAAAGCTAGGAAACATGTGAATAAATCTGTTTCTGCTTTTCTCCGAGACTATAGAATGGGGTCCATTTACAATAACTATCTGCGCTTTCATATGCAAGAGATGTATAGGGGAGATGGAGAACACTTTACTGATGAAGGAAACAGAGTCTTCCTCAACAACTTTAGACTCTGTATAGGTACTTACTTATAAGTACCAAAAGCTCTCAATGAACACAACGGCTCTTTTTGGAGCCACTCAAGAACAAAACACTTAAGCTTGATGTTTATCTCCCAAAAATTTCAGTTTTTTTCCTTGGATCCACGCACCCAACGCGTTAGGAACCTCGCACCCAACGTGTGAGAAACCGTGCACCCAACGCGTTAGGATGCGTGACTCCTAATTTTAGCGTAAAAAAAAAAATAGCCCCTATCACTAATTTTTATTATCCCCGGGTACCCAATCCCCTGGGGTTTATTAAAAAACGTTGGGGACCGTGGGGGGAGCCCCAACGCCCCCACGGTCCCAGCCTGCTCCCCGCGTCCTTCGGGAGCCGGCATTGCTTTTCCACATGGGGAGCTGCTAACATGCAGCTCCACGTGTGGAAAAGCAATATCTTTTGGATTTTGAAAGAGAGAGGAGGTTTCTCGCCCTCTCATAGCAAACAACAGTGTCCTGGGGGTGGGCACCCCAGGACACTGTAGGAGCCGGCCCTGGGGGTTAGCGGTCCCCAGGGCCCTCAAGGGCTCCAGGAGGGGGGCCACGCAGCCCCCCTCCCCATTCATTTGTAAAGATTTTGCCCCTGGGGGCTAATTATTAACAAAGCGCGGAAGCCCGCGCTTCGGGGTTTTTATTTTTTGGCCGGATCCGCGCACCCTGCGTGCATTTCGCAGTTTTTTTTTTTTTTTAAAGCAGGCCCCAGGGGGTCCTTCTGGGACCCCCTAAGCAACACTAGAGGGTCAGAGTATATATACCCTGCCCCCTTTACATCTTTCACAGACTTATTTCCCTTACTTAATCAGCCTCGCTTCTACCGAGGCACAAAATGGCTGCCAACAGTTCCTGGTTTCGAATGTAGACAGACACTTGACAGCCAATTAGAATTCAGCGCATGATCGGGAGGATGCGCGCTCGGTTCGCAGAGGGTGCGCTTAGGGTGCGCATAGGGTGCGCGGATCCTCCGAGGTCATAGATATAACTATCTTTTTTACTCTAATTTTCTCAGGAGCTACTGAACGGATTTACACCATTTATGCAAAAGGCACGAGTCTGAACTGAGGACTACCTCTTTGCCAAATTTGGTGTAATTCCGTTCAGCAGTTCGGGCTGTAGCTGCGTCAACAGGTCCTATGGGAAATTGCATGGGGAAAACATGTTTTGTTTTGGGACCCCCCTTTTTTCTCAGCCCCCACTTGACGAATCACCACGAAACTTTCAGGATAGGGGCGGACCAGAGCTGGCCAAAAGTTTGGAAAATTTTGCGAAGATTTGTCAACCGGCGCCAAAGTTATTGGGAATAGAATGTTGCAGATTTATATATATATATATATTTATTTATTTTTTCACTGAAAAAACCATAGGTTTCAGGGGCGTTATATTTAGCTGGACTTTTCACTCATACAAAACCATTGAAATTCCCCCATTATAGTTAGTTCAGCCAACTATAACTCGCGTGCCCACAATGCACTGCTGATGACGTCACATATTACATCACTCATGACATGGTCAGTGACATCACTCATGACATCACTCATGACATCTCAAATGACATCACTGATGACATCAATGATGACATCATCCAGTGAATGTGTGTTTTTCTGCAAATTAAATATGTTTTATATATGTATATCTCAAGGTCGATGGAAGAATAAATGTTTAAATAAGTGTCTAAATGGATGATTTGTTTTTGAAAAATTGATTGTATAACTGGCTGATTAAGTGTATCTTAGTGAATACATGGCTTAGTGAGTAATGTTTAAATATGTAAATATCTGTATCAGTCTTTCACCTTGTGTATAAGTGGCTGCATGGGTTGGTGAGTAGCTACATGAGTGTCTATATAGGTTATTAGTTGGTTTTTTGAGAATCAGTATGAGTGTCTGAGTGTCTGTATGGTCGGTGGGGGTATTACGTAGTGCATAGATGCATGAATGAGTGACTCACTGTGTGTATGTGTTGAAGACAGCATGTGTGCAGGACTGTACGGGTGGATGAGTGTGTCTATGGGTGTGTTAGTGAGTGAATGACTGTCTCAATAGTGTCTTTATGAGTAACTACATATGTTTTAAACTAGTATATGTGACTATTGGTGTATATAAGTGAGTATATGTGAGAGTGAGAGATTGGAAGAGTTCCTGTATGAATAAGTATGTGTTTGTTTAAAAGACTAAGTATGTGTAAGTTTCTGTAGAAGTAAGTGTAGTGGTGTGTGTATAACTGTATATGCAAGTAAATGGATGTTTGATTCTTTATTAGCATGTGTGTGAGTAACTCTATGGATGAGTGGCGTTGTGTAACAGGATGTATAGGTGTATGAGTACATATGATGAGTGAGTGCATGTATGAGTGACGGTATAGGACTGTTGGTGAATGAGTGGATAGGTATGTGGATCTTAGAATTACTGAATAGGTTGTTGTAACTGGTATTGGTATGTCCATTGTTTTGAAAATTGTAGTTTCTATTTTTGAATGTGTGTATCAAAGGTTATGTTAGGGTGAGAGGAGGTCTCCCACTCTATCACAAGGATGATGTCATCAGTGATGTCATCAGTGATGTCATTTGAGATGTCATCAGTGATGTCATGAGTGATGTCACTGACCATGTCATGAGTGATGTAATATGTGACGTCATCAGCAGTGCATTGCAGGCGCGCAAGTTATAGTTAGCTGAACTAACTATAACAGGGGAATTTCTATGGTTTTGTATGAATGAAAAGGCCAGCTAACTATAACGCCCCTGAAACCTATGGTTTTTTAAGTGAATTTCTTAGGTTTTTTAAATGCTAATTCCTAACTATAACATGCCTGAAACCTATGTTTTTTTCAGTGAATTTCAAAGGTTTTTTAAATGCTAATTTCTAACTATGCCTCCAGAGATAGGACATGTGAAGAAAGAAGAAAAAATGCACAGAAAGAAAAAAAAGAAATGCAGAAAGAAGCAACAGAAGTCCTCAAAGACGAAGAAAAGTGCAGGAAGAAGGATAACGTGCAGAAAGAACAAACAGAAGAGCAGAAAGAAGCCTTGTTGCAAAATCATCCTGTACCCTCAACTTTTTCAGGCAGATACTGGTGGTAACTGAGTCTGACTAACCAGTCCTAGAGCCAGTGCTATGTTAAAAGACACTTAGAATACAGTGAAAACACCTACATACACTAGGGAACACTATGCATTGGGGTCCCACTGTGATTAGCATGACCTCCTCTGTAAGCCCCTAGTATATAATAGGGCACGGGGAATAAACCTACCTCTTAAAACGCGCCACAGGGCGTGTTTGCACACGTCACCTCAGGCCCCGTCCCCTCCCTTCCCCACTGTGTAAACACGCCCTGTGGCCATTTTAAGTTGGGAGATTAAGTCCCCTTGAATCCTGAGGGTCCCTAGGGTACAACTAGCCCACTAGGTACCTCCAGTAAGCGCCGCAGAGCTGCGTTGCAGAGAGGTGTAAAAAGTGGCACGGCCTGGACCACCTCTCTGCAATGCAGCTCAGTGGCGCTTACTGGAAGCACCTTGTGGGCTAGTTAGCCCCCAGGGGCCCTCAGGATTGAAGGAGAATTATATCCCCCACTTAAAACGTGCCATAGGGCGTGTTTGCACACGTCACCTCAGGCCCCGTCCCCTCCCTTCCCCACTGTGTAAACACGCCCTGTGGCCATTTTAAGTTGGGAGATTAAGTCCCTAGGGGCAAAATAGCCCACTGGGTACGTCCAGTAAGCGCCATTGCAGAGAGGTGTAAAAAGGGGCATGGCCTGCACCACTTCTCTGCATCGCAGCGCAGTGGTGCTTACTGGAAGCACCTGGTGGGCTAGTTAGCCCCCAGGGTCCCTCAGGATTGAAAGGGAATTATTTCCCCAACTTAAAACACGCCACTGGGCGTGTTTGCACACGTCACCTCAGTCCCCGGCCCTGTGGCCATTTTAAGTTGGGAGATTTAGTCTCCTTGAATCCTGAGGGTCCCTAGGGTCCAACTGGACCAGGAGGTACATCCAGTAAGCGCCACAGAGCTGCGTTGCAGAGAGATGTTTAAAGGGGCACGGCCTAGTCCACCTCTCTGCAACGCAGGGCAGTGGCGCTTACTGGAAGCACCTGGTGGGCTAGTTGGCCCCCAGGGTCCTCAGGATTGAAGGGGAATTATTTCCCCAACTTAAAACACGCCACAGGGCGTGTTTGCACACGTTACCTCAGGCCCCGTCCCCTCCCTTCACCACTATGTAAACACACCCTGTGGCCGTTTATAGTTGGGATATTAAGTTCATTTGAATCCTGAGGGTTCCTAGGGTCAAACTAGCCCACAAGGTACCTCCAGTAAGCGCCAAAGACCTGTGTTGCAGAGAGGTGTAAAAAGGGGCGTGGCCTCAGAACACTTGTCTGCAACGCAGCTCCCTGGCGCATACTGGAGATACCTGTTGGGCTAGTTGGCCCTCAGGGACCCTCAGTATGGAACGGGAATTAATTCCCCAACTTACAACTCGCCAGGGGGCGCTTTTGCAGAGTGCTGCAAGGAGGGGGCAGGGCCTCCGAAACGATGCGAGTCTTTTATTTTATTTTTATTTTTTAAGGAGAAGGTTGTGTGGCCCCCCTTCTTTTTCTAATTAATTGGCCCTGGGGATCCCATTCCCGAGTGCTTGCCTCCTAATTATTTTTAGGTAAAAAAGCAAAATTGGCCTCCCAAGGCCTTAATCTGCCCCAGGGACCCCAAACCCCGGGTCATGGTCTTTTAAAAAAAAAAAATATTTAGAAGTGGGGCTGCGTTGCCCCCCTCTCAGGCCACTTATGGCCCCGGGGACCCCATCCCCGGCGGCCAGCCATTGTTTATTTATTATTTTATTTTTTAATATATTTATAGAAACACCTAGGACATGCTGGACAAACCGTACGTACCTATCACCATGACGATATGCGTGATATTCATTAAAAGGCGACTATGCACATAATGAATCCACGTGGAATGTATTTACACCGCTAGTGAAGCTCTGACGTGTCTGGCGCCCTACCGTGCCTAATCCCAGCGCCCCCGCCGGTGGGTACTCTCCAAGTAGAGACCCTTGTTGTTTATTTATACAAACATGGGTAGCTATTGACAGGCGCATTTAATACACACGCACACCAAGCCATTCAAAGGGGATTTGACAAAAATTCGACCAAAACTATGCAAGAAACACCCCTCAAGGTTAATAAAACACACATCCACCGCCGGATGTGTAATACTTTTTATTTTACTCTCTGAAAAGGAGACAAACCTCACTTGAGAGCCACAGCGTGCTCCTGACAGAGCCCAATGCTGTGTTACACCCACCAGTGCACGCCGAGTGCCACACACCTCTGTGTTGTATTCCACCAGCTAGTGCGTATGCTATGACACTCTCTAGCCCATGTGCACTGTAATACCACCCCGTGAATATGTCATGCAACACTTGCCTTCGCACGGGTTATATTGCCCCATCTAACTTGCCTTCCTCGATGCCTATGTTATAACGCACAGCGCTATGCCATACATATTACAATCTGGGATCCATATCTTTGTCACAGTGCATATGCAACGTTACACTCCCCAGAACATATTTTATATTACAACTTTAGAGACTAGTTAGGTTACACAACACTGTCCTGTGCATATTACACTCCAAGGCACATATCGCATAGCACGCGCTAGTGCCTGTCCTATCTCGTGCTCTCCAATGAATCTGTCATTGCGCACAATGTATTGCATATTATATTTCATGCCCCGGTTCATCTTATATCACACTTTTTGGTGCATAGTTTATACCATATACTATATCTAGTTTTCATTTTCAATCGTGCTCTCAGGACTATGTTCTATATAACACTGCGTCCACCTACCTTTTTCACGGGCATTACATTTTGCGATGGGGGTGGAGGGTCAGGGGGTGTTTCTGCCCAGTGAGCCCGGAGTCACAGTCACAAACGTCCTCTTCTTCCTGAATAAAAGTGAGATTATGCTGAATAATTGTTCATATTTTAAGTATTTCGCACAGACACACATTTTAAAAACAATAAAGTTCCTAATACCCACCTTTTCTGAACAGCTAGTTGCTGCCCCATCCCCCTCCTCCCTATCCTCTGTTGTCTGAATCCATGGACTAGCCTCCTCCCTCCTGCCATGCATGGTCTGATGTGCTGCCACTGCCCTCCATTTAGCATGATGTACCAGTCCACTCCTCCTGCCCTCCATTGCCCAATTGCATGCCCCATCATTGACCTCCTGCTTAGCCTCTGTGCTTACCTTGCTGCCCCTATTCTCCTTCCCCCTGCCCTCCGATGTCTTTGTGCATGCCCCTGCTCCATCCTTTTTGCCCACCATGTTCCATGGACCTGCCATTCCTATCTACCCTGAGTGTTCTGTTGAGCTGCCACTCCCCTCCAACCTGCCTAGCATGACTGTAACCTGTCCCTGCCATCTC
The DNA here is from genome assembly GCF_964204655.1 of Triturus cristatus. NCBI lineage: Eukaryota > Metazoa > Chordata > Amphibia > Caudata > Salamandridae > Triturus > Triturus cristatus. The sequence goes on along the minus strand of NC_140585.1, from coordinate 213,602,296 downwards.
CACCTTGCCTGTCCACATGCCATACCCCAATCCCCTTCCTCCTGTCCTCCATGGTCAATTTTACTGCCACACCCTTCTGCCCTCCCTGGTCTGTTTTGCTGCAACTGTTCCTCCTGCCTGCCGTGCGTGGTCCCTTCCCCAGGTCCTGACCCTCCCTTCTATCCTCCATGGTCCTTTGTGCATGCCCCTGCACCCTCTTTCTTGCCCATCATAGCCATTGTGCTACCATTAACCCTCCCGCTTGCCATGCATGGTCTTCTGTGCTGCCACGGCCCCTCCCACCTTCCCTGTGTGGTCAGCTAGCTGCTCCATGGTCTGTGTGTATGCCATTATAGTCTCACTGTTGCTCTCCATGGTGTGTCTTGCTTCTAGTACCCATCCTGCCTGATCTCCATGGTCATCTTGCTGCTCCTGCCCCCAGCCCTCTGTTTCCATGTGCAGACCCTTATTCCCTCCCTCCTGGCTTGTCTGTTCCATTGTAATGCCCCTGATCCGTCCCTCCTGCCCCTTATGGTCTGTTATGCTGCAGCTTTCTCTCCTGTCTGTCCATTATGGTCAGCTAGCTACCATTGCCTCTTTCCCCTCTGTTCTCTGTTGTTCATGTGCATGGTCCAGTCCCCTCCCTATTGCTTTCTATTGATTGTTGTTCTGCACTCCCATCCCGCATGCCATGTGTGGTGTATTGTGCTACTGCAAACCCTGATGTCTGCCCTGCAGGGTCAGTTTGGTGCACCTCTCCATGTCCCACCTGTCCCCTGTTATCCAAGTCCATGTCCATACCTCAATTCCTCCTACCTTCCATGATCCAATGTACCATACTTGCGAACATTTTGAACTTGGTAAGAGGGAGATTTTGAAAAATAAACTGGGGTATTGATTTTCCCCTTTAAGTTACATTGAACAAGAGGAGACTGTAGACAGGAGACAGATCAAATGAAGCCCATTTGAGCTTAAAAAAATTGAACGTTTCCTGGCTGAATCGGGTCTGTTGGCATGTATGGTTGCACTACCACTGCCTCTTCCTTCTGCCCACAATGGTCTATTATATTGCCACATGCTCTCTCGTCAGCCCTGTATTGTTGGTTTGTTGCCCCTGCCCCCCTTTCCACTGCCCTCCATAGTCTGTTGTGCTGCCACGGCCCTTCCTGCCTGCCCAGTGTGGTCAAATTATTGCCTCTGTACCCTCCTATCTGCCTTCAATTTTCACAGTCCGTGCACTTGGCCTATGCCTCTCAACAGTATCCTAATGAACAACTAGATTGCTAACATTCTATATTTATTGCAAAAGTGTGGAACGCCTGACGTCATCTTGATGTAATCAAAACTGTAATACATAGAGCATTTCCTTTAGAAATTACATATATGAGAGGGGCTTATTTGCATCAAAATTATGGTTAGTGCTCTAAAAAGCTAAAATGAGGACATATTTTTTGAGTTTTCAAATAGCGACAAAGCACTTTTAAATTATTTGTTATCTTTATGTTTTTTTCTCCAGTTGACCACTTGATTAAATGTTGCACTTAGGGGAGAGGATGTGGTGTTACTTCCAGAGCTGCAGGCTTTGCGACTGGGGAACCAGGTTGGAGTTTCTGCTTCAGCTCGACATTCTGTGATTCTGGTCAAAACACTTAATCTCCCCATGTCTACAACCAAAATGAATTTGTTCTTGTGTGATGTAACCAATGTTCATGTAAAGCACTCCAATACCTGACAAGTCTGCACTATATAAAACTGCAAAAACACAAAAATAAGTGTTTTGCACACTTCTGTCATTGGGCTATACTTGGGCTACATCTGGGTGATATTTGGGCTACATTTGGGCTCTTTTGTCTCTGGTGGCCATCTTGGGAAATGTATTTGCTATGAAGTTTCCTAATTTCCTCATTTACTGCAGTCTCCTCAGTAGGAAATGCTTTCAGTTTTTTACTTTGATTCCATCAAGAAGGTATTCAGATATGTCCCACATTTGCCATAAATTCTGAATGTTAGCACTCTAGCTACTTATTAAATCACTGTAGTAAAGCCACTGCTCACCACGGATGTCTGCTGCTGGTATTAAAAGTGCATGTTTCAGTCTGCATGTCAGAATTTTTTAATGAAATAGAAGAGGATTTGAGAAGTCACTCAAAATGTGCCCTAATTTTTCTTTCTTCAGCACTAATCATAATTTCTATGGCAAAATGAACCCCCTCATTGTGTTCCTTTTTAAATTAAATGTTTTAAGTGTTACCACTTTATTCCAATCAAGATGGCTTCAGGTGTGCCATACTTTTGTCATAAGTAAGACTGTTAGCGGTCTACTTGTTCTTTAAAACACTCTGGGACATTCTGTCATTGGGCTATACTTGGGCTACATCTGGGTGATATTTGTGCTACATTTGGCCTCTTTTGTCTCTGGTGACCATCTTAGGAGACTTATTTGTTATGAAGTTTCCTAATTTCCTAATTTACTACAGTCTCCTCAGTAGGAATACTTTCAGTTTTATACTTTGATTCCATCAAGAAGGCATTCAGATGTGTCACACATTTGCCATAAATTCTGAATGGTAGCACTCTAGTTCTTCATTAGATCACTGTAGTAAAGCTACTGCTCACCAGGGAAGTCCGCTGCTGGTATTGAAAGTGCATGTTTCAGTCTGCATGTCAGAATTTTTTCATGAAATAGAAGAGGATTTGAGAAGTCACTTAAAATGAGCCCTAATTTTTCTTTCTGCAGCACTAATCATACTTTCGATGGCAAAAAGAACCCCCTCATTTTGTTCCTTTTTAAATTAAATGTTTTAAGAGTTACCACTTTATTCAAATCAAGATGGCTTCAGGTGTGCCATACGTTTATCAGAAGTCGTACTGTTAGCGCTCTAGTTGTTCTTTGGAACACTCTGGGAAGCTGCAGTAGAACACAAAGGAATCAAATGACGGTCTCTGCCCTTGTTGGATGTACGTGTTTTACTGAGAATGTCAGAGTTCATTCTCACATGACTGAGAAAGATAATGTGAATTTACAGAAAATATGCTCTCAGTTTAGCTTATAGATCACCTTCCAAACCTCTGTGGGAAAAGCATGAGAAAATAGTTTTCTCTCAAACATGATTCATGATATCCCAGCAGAAGGCTTTTTCACATGGTAAAATCACCTTAGAACATACCACAATTCCTAAAATGAGTATGGTACCATCAACAAATGATTTACAATGTAACTAAAGTCTTAAAACCTTCTATTAACTGCAATGCTTTTTAATGAGGTGCTATCATGTATATTGGTCCCAAGATGGCTGCCAACACTTCTTGGATGAAGTGCTGACAGCTAATCAGATCTCATGATGAGATGTGTGGTTAGGCTCCTCCCAGATATATATGTGGTTTTACTTTTGATTTTCTCAGGAACTACTGAACGGATTTACACCATTTGAGCAAAAGGCACGAATCTGAACCAGGGTCTACCTTTCTGCCAAATTTGGTGTAATTCCCTTCAGCAGTTCGGGCTGTAGCTGCGGCTAAAGGTACTATGGGAAATTGCATGGGGAAAACACGTTTTGGGACCCCCTTTTTTCTCAGCCCCCGCTACACGAATCATCCTGAGACTTCCAGGATAGAAGCGGACCGGAGCTGGCCAAAAGTTTTGAAAATTTCACGAAGATTCGTCAAACGGGCGCCAAAGTTATTCCAAATAGAATGTTGCGGATTTCCTATGGAAAATAGGTCCTAACTATAACTACCCACTGGCAACTGCCAGTAGGTAATATACATATATATATATTCACTGAAAAAAACATAGGTTTCAGGGGCGTTATAGTTAGTTGGACATTTCACAAGTACAAAACTATAGAAATTCCCCCGTTATAGTTAGTTCAGCTAACGATAACTCGCGCGCCCGCAATGCACTGCTGATGACGTCACATATTACATCACTCATGACATGGACAGTGTCATCACTCATGACATCACTGATGACATCTCAAATGACATCACTCATGACATCATTGATGACATCATCCTTGTGATAGCGTGGCAGACCTCCTCTCAGCCTAATATAACCGTTTGATACACACACTCAAAAATACAAACCAACATTTTCAAAACAATGGTCATACCAATACCAGTTAAAACACACCTATTCAGTAATTCCAAGATCTACACACACATCCACTTATTCACCAACAGTCCCTATACAGTTACTCATACATGTACTCACTCATCATATGTACTCATACACCTATACATCCTGTTACACATGGCCACTAATCCATAGAGTTACTCACACACATAGTCACGCATGCAAACAAAGTATCAAACATCCATTTACTTGCATATACAGTTATACACACACTACCACAATTACTTCTACAGAAACTTACACATATTTACTCTCGTAAACAATCACTTATTGAAACACCTACTTATTTGTAAAGGAACTCTTCCAATCTCTCACTCTCACATATGCTCACTTATATACACCAATACTCACATATACTAGTTTAAAACATATGTAGTTCCTCAAAAAGACACTATTGAGACAGTCATTCACTCACTAACACACCCATACACACCCTCATCCACCTCTACAGTCCTGCACACATGCTGTCTTCAACACATACAAACAGTGAGTCACTCATTCATGCATCTATGCACTAAGTAATACCCCCACCAAACCATACAGACACACATACTGATTCTCTAAAAACCAACTAATAACCCATATAGACACTCATGTAGCTACTCACCAACCCATGCAGCCACTTACACACAAAGTGAGAGACTGATACAGATATTTACATATTTAAACATTACTCACTAACCCATGTATTCACTAAGATACACTTAATCAGTCAGTTATACAATCAATTTTACAAAAAAAAATCATCCATTTAGACACTTATATACCCATTTATTCTTCCATCGGCCTTGAGATATACATATATAAAACATATTTAATTTTCAGAAAAACACACATTCACTGGATGATGTCATGAGTGATGTCATTTGAGATGTCATCAGTGATGTCATGAGTGATGTCACTGACCATGTCATGAGTGATGTAATATGTGACGTCATCAGCAGTGCATTGCGGGCGCGCGAGTTATAGTTAGCTGAACTAACTATAACGGGGGAATTTCTATGGTTTTGTACGAGTTAAATGTCCAACTAACTATAACACCCCTGAAACCTGTGGTTTTTTCAGTGAATTTCTAAAGTTTTTTAAATGCTAATTTCTAACTATAACGTGCCTGAAACCTATGTTTTTTTCAGAGAATATATATATTTATTACACTATGTATACATGTGAAAATGTCTCGGTCCGCCTGTTTGCCTCGGTGGCACTGAAAAAATGGGTGGAACTGACGTCAGCACTCCGACGAGGTTCTCTTATGTCTCCGATGACGTCATACGGTATCGCGAGTGGAGCCGTGCTATTATGACGGCCTTGTCGATGTGGGTGAGCTAGGAAAGAATTTCCGTGGAATGCTGGTGCAGGGGATATTCACCTAAGTGTTCAGGCTAGTTCTTTGGGAGCAACTGTTTATGTTGCCACTCCAGAAACCAAAACCAGTGATCCGAGGGCAGAGGCCCTGCAGATGGCACACGTGGTGGCGTGCCCAGTCGTTTGCACTGGCGGGGTAGCGAAGTGACAAGCACCACAACCCACAAAAAAGGTAACAAGGGCACTGAATAACACAGGATCTTCTCTTTGTATCTGGCAGGAACAACAAAGTTAAAATGCCCTAGTACCAAAATGTAGAATTAGTGCTACAACGGTCTTCAAGAGGACCTGCAATGCCGCTTCTGCCTCCCGTACCATGGAGGCGGCACATGGGTCACGCGGTACGGTCATACTGCGGTGGGACTCACACTTGTTGACCTCTCATGGCACTGCTCCACACTTCAGGAGGACGCTTTCCGTTAGCTATGTTTTCTGATGATGTGTCGCGCCGGCCCCGTCCAACAACAGAACTCCTTTAGATCCAAACAGAATCTTCCACTTTCTCACCGGAAGTGAAACCAGGCCACGCGTACACTTTCACAATACAACAGCTGGGAATGCACTTTTCAGTAAAAAAACACATTCCTTCCTCCTAATTAATCAAATAAACATCTTACTGAAGAACAGGGGCCAGCTTCGATCAGTAAACAGCCATTACAACGACTTTTTTACTTCGCGATACCATTACAACGCATGCATACCAAGTATGCGTTGAACATCGCAAAGTCATTACTACACATTTTTCTAGAACGCATGGTCAATTACCATGCATGCCTTTAAAAGGTATGTATGGTAAATGACCAAGCGTTCTAAAAAACATGTAGACAATCCACATTGTTGTAAGGAAACAGAGGCTGTTTCATTTCCTCACAATGATAGGCACCGCCCCTCAGAGACGACGTGAAGCAGGAACCACGAGGAGAGAGGAACCACGAGGAGTGAGAGGTAAGGGGATTGGGCATGGGGTGGTTTTTTTTTAGGGTTTAGGGTAATGCAGTGGTATTTGGGTAGTGTAGGGGGTCGTGCTGAGGACAATGTTTTAGGGTTTAGGGTAGTGCAGTGGTGTTTGGGTAGTGTAGGGGGCTGTGCTGGGGTAGTGTTGTAGGGTTTAGGGTAGTGCAGTAGTGTAGGGGATCGTGCTTAAGGTAGTGTTTTAGGGTTTAGGGTAGTGCAGTGGTGTATGGGTAGTGTAGGGGGTCATACTGGGGTAGTGCTTTAGGGTTTAGGGTAGTGCAGTGGTGATTGAGTAATGTAGGGGGCATGCTGGTGGTAGTGTTTTAGGCTTCAGCATAGTGCAGTGGTGTTTGTGTAGTGTAGGGAGTTGTGCTGGGGGTAGTGTTTAATGGTTTAGGGTAGTGCAGTGGTGTTTGGGTAGTATAGGGGCCGTGCTGGGGATAGATTTAGGGTTTAGGGTAGTGCAGTGGTGTTCGGGTAGTGTAGGAAGTAATGCTGGGGGTAGTGTTTTAGGGTTTAGGGTAGTGCAGTGGTGGTTGTGTAGTGTAGGGGGTTGTGCTGGGGGTAGTGCTTTAGGGTTTATGGTAGTGCAGTGGTGTTTGGGTAGTGTAGGGGTAGTGCTGGGGTAGTGTTATAGGGTTTAGGGTAGTGCAGTGGTGCTTTTGTAGAGTAGGGGTAGTGCTGATGGCAGTGTTTAAGGGTTTAGGGTAGTGCAGTGGTGTTTGGGTAGTATAGGCATGCTGGGGTAGTGTTTTAGCGTTTATGGTAGTGCAGTAGTGTAGGGGGTCGTGCTGGGGGTAGTGTTTTAGGGTGTAGGGTAGTACAGTGGTGTATGGGTAGTGTAGGGGGTTGTTCTGGGGTAGTGTTTTAGGGTTTTGGGTAGTGCAGTGGTGTTTGAGTAGTGTAGGGGGTCATGCTGGTGGTAGTGTTTTAGGTTTAGGGTAGTGCAGTGGTGTTTGTGTAGTGTAGGGGGTCGTGCTGGGGTAGTGGTTTATGGTTTAGGGTAGTGCAGTGGTGTTTGGGTAGTGTATTGGATCGTGCTGGGGGTAGATATAGGGTTGAGGTTAGTGCAGTGGTGTTTCGGTAGTGTAGGAAGTCGTGCTGGGGGTAGTGCTTTAGGGTTCATGGTAGTGCAGTGGTGTTTGGGTAGTGTATGGGGTAGTGCTGGGGTAGTGTTTTAAGGTTTAGGGTAGTGCAGTGGTGTTTGTGTAGTGTAGGGGGTAGTGCTGGGAGTAGTGTCTTAGGGTTTTGGGTAGTACAGTGGTGTTTGTGTAGTGTAGGGGGTAGTGTTTTAGGGTTTAGGGTAGTGTAGTGATGTTTGTGTACTGCAGGCGGTGGTGCTGGGTTCTAGTGTTTTAGGGTAGTGCATTGGTGTTTGGGTAGTGAAGGGGGTCGTGCTGGGGGTAGTATTTTAGGGTTTATGGTAGTACAGTTTTGTTTAGGTAGTGAAGGGGGTCGTGCTGGGGGTAGTTTTTTAGGGTTTAGGGTAGTGCAGTGGTGTTTGTGTAGTGTAGGTGGTTGTGCTAGGGGTAGATTTAGAGTTTAGGGTAGTGCAGTGGTGTTTGGGTAGTGTAGGGAGTCGTGCTGGTGGTAGTGTTTTAGGGTTTAGGGTAGTGCAGTTATGTTTGGGTAGTGTAGGGTGTCGTGCTGGGGCTAGTGTTTTAGGGTTTAGGGTAGTGCAGTGGTGTTTGGGTAGTGGAGGGGGTAGTGTTTTAGGGTTTAGGGTAGTACGCCCAACCAGCCACAATATCTGTGGACAAAGGGGATCCTGACTCTTTTGAACGCTCCGCCAATTTAATAATTTGGGTCAAGGGCCCTACCACGTCCAAGAGCTATCAGTTCCTTTCTTGGGATCCCTCAAAAGATAAGAAGGTACAAAGTTTATCATCAATTTCAGGCATGTGTGCCACCTTCCCCTTCAGTGAGGGCCTGGGGCATTCCCCCCTCATCCTATTCCTGACCTCCATTTCAAGGGGTTGATGGATTTTCCCCAACACATACTCTGCCACTTTGGTGTCAGGGGTCCACTCCGCCAAACCTAGGATGGTAAATTTTGGTAGTCTCGAACATGTCCGAGTGGACCCCGTCCCCAACCCGGGACTGAGAGGAGTGGGACTCTGGATGCCAGGGACGCCCGAGTCCTTATCCTCATCGGAGCAGAAATCGTCCTCCGCACACCCTCTCCCTCTAAGGGAAACCCACCATCTGGGTCTACAATAGTGGTGACAGCGTTGCAAATTTTTCCGGACATCTCCTCCTCCCGGCAGGGTGCGTGTTTTAGCGTTTGCGCACTCTTGAGGAAGGTCTCCGTAAGTTTATCAAATCCTTCCAAGTGCCCCGCGTTATGCTTAACGGCCCTTTTATTCCCCATCTGGGACCTACTGGGACCCGCCACCACCAGATCTGGGTCACTGAACACACCAGGGATGCTTTTCGCCAGCTTATCAACCTGATCCCTAAGAGGAGCCAGCACCCTAGAAATAGCCAGAGAGAGGGCTTGGTCCACTGCTGGAGGGAGAAGTTGGGGGGCCATTCCTCCTCCACTTCCTGGTAGGAGGAGTAAAAATAGTCTTCTGGAGAAGACATGATAGCAGAGGGTGTGAGCACAGAACAAATGCCCTTAAAATCCTTAAGGCAGCCTCCTTGCCGGTGCTCCAACAGCTGGGCTTTCCCCGAAGCTGTTATAAGAATAGACTGAGGCGCAATACCAATAACCACCACCAGATGGTGCTTGTCACTAATGTTGCCATGTGGGTAAATCACCACGTAGCGGTGTCAAAATTAGGCAAGGGTTGGTCGGGAATCAAGCAGACACTAAAGGAGTGACTGGATTCCCAAACGCGCGTAAAGACCAGCGGGAGCGCTCGACGGAGCTGCCTCGCTCGGACCAGACGCGCCTGACAGGATCTCACCACACGCCAAGCGCACAGCAGGAGAAACTGCGAGGGTAGAATGCTCTCGGGCAAGAGCCTGATGCACAGGGAATATGAAACAGTACCAAGGCAATAATGCTAATAACGTGCACAAGAAACCGCTATACAAACAGCAACAATGTCAGATTAAGCCAAGAATGTAAGGAATGCACTTAACTGACGAGCAGTGAAGAAAGAGGAAGCGGAAGAGACGTCACGATATTATATACGATGGACTGTGATATGATTGGGCTATAGTTTCCTTGGAGACTACCCCCTAATGGTTCATGGGTTGTGTAGTCTTTTGTTTAATGATTGTTGTGTTACTTTTCTTTGAACTGCTATGCAAATAAAGTGAGGAAAGATATGCATAATCCTCGCCACTGTCCTGCCATTGAATTCATTAAACTTTATTCGATCTGATTTAGAAACATAGATCGGGAAAGTGTACATAAAAACAGTAAATCCTCTTTCCTAATACAATACAGTGAGAATTAATTAAAACCAGTAGGTAAAAACGGGTGTTACAAAGCCCAGTTCAGAGCAACTTCAGGTTAACGGAATCGTAAAGTTCAATGTTTCGCAAGATCAATCTCATGTACTTCGTGCAAAAAACGCAATAAGGGGTCCAAGTAAGATATAACGCTCCAATACCTGACCAGTCCGCACTATATAAAACTGCAGAAAAACTAAAAATAAAAAGTGTTTTGCACACTTCTGTCATTGGGCTATATGTGGGCTACATCTGGATGATATTTGTGCTACATTTGGGCTCTTTTTTCTCTGGTGGTCATCTTGGGAGACTTATTTGTTATGAAGTTTCCTAATTTCCTCATTTACTGCAGTCTCCTCAGTAGGACATGCTTTCAGTTTTTTACTTTGATTCCATCAAGAAGGCATTCGGATGTGTCACACATTTGCCATAATTTCAGAATGTTAGCACTTTAGTTGTTCATTAGATCACTGTAGTAAAGCTACTGCTCACCAGGGAGTTAACTGGAAGTCTACTGCTGGTATTAAAAGTGATTGTTTCAGTCTGCATGTCAGAATTTTCTAATGAAATAGAAGAGGATTTGAGATCTCACTTAAAATGTGCCCTAAATTTTATTTCTGCAGCACTAACCATAATTTCTATGGCAAAATGAACCCCCTCATTTTGTTCCTTTATAAATTAAATGTTTCAATTGTTACATCTATTCCAATCAAGATGGCTTCAGGTGTGCCATAATTTTGTCATAAGTAAGACTGTTACCTCTCTAGTTATTCTTTAGAACACTCTGGGAAGCTGCAGCAGAACAAAAAGGCATCAACTGACAGGCTGCTCCTGTTGAAATATAACAGGAAGATATTTTAGATCTCACTTAAAACATGTCCTAATCTTTCTTTCCACAGCACTAACCATAATTTCAATGGCAAAATGAACCCCCTCATTTTGTTCCTTTTTAAATTAAATGTTTTAAGTGTTACCAGTTTATTCCAAACAAGATGGCTTCAGGTGTGCCTTAATTCTGTCATAAGTAAGACTGTTTGCTCTCTAGTTGTTCTTTAGAACACTCTGGGAAGCTGCAGTAGAACACAAAGGCATCAACAGACAGGCTGCTCCTGTTGAAATATAACAGGAAGATATTTGAGATCACACTTGAAACATGTCCTAATTTTTCTTTCTACAGCACTAACCATAATTTCTATGACAAAATTAGCCCCCTCATGTTGTTACTTTTTAAATTAGATGTTTTAAGAGTTACCAGTTTATTCCAATCAAGATGGCTTCAGGTGTGCCATACTTTTTTCATAAGTAAAACTGTTAGCTCTAGTTGTTCTTTAGAACAATCTGGGAAGCTGCAGTAGAGCACAAAGGCATCAACTGACAGGCTATTCCTGTTGAAATATAACAGGAAGATATTTGAGATCTCACTTAAAACATGTCCTAATTTTTCTTTCTACAGCACTAACCATCATTTCTATGACAAAATGAACCCCCTCATTTTGTCCCTTTTTAAATTAAATGTTTTAAGAGTTACCAGTTTATTCCATACAAGATGGCTTCAGGTGTGCCATAATTTTGTCATAAGTAAGACTGTTAGCGCTCTAGTTGTTCTTTAGAACACTCTGGGAAGCTGCAGTAGAATACAAAGGCATCAACTGACAGGCTGCTCCTGTTAAAATACAACTGGAAGATATTTGAGATCACACTTGAAACATTTCCTAATTTTTCTTTCTACAGCACTAACCATAGTTTCTATGACAAAATGAACCCCATCATTTTGTTCCTTTTTAAATTAAATGTTTTTAAGTTTTACCAGTTTATTCCAATCAAGATGGCTTCAGGTGTGCCATACTTTTGTCATAAGTAAGGCTGTTAGCATTCTAGTCGTTCTTTAGAACACTCTGGGAAGCTGCAGTAGAACACAAAGGCATCAACTGACAGGTTGCTCCTGTTGAAATATTACAGGAAGATATTTGATATCACACTTGAAACATGTCCTCATTTTTCTTTCTACAGCACTAACCATAATTTCTATGACAAAATGAACCCCATCATTTTGTTCCTTTTTAAATTAAATGTTTTAAGTGTTAATAGTTTAGTCCAATCAAGAGGGCTGCAGGTGTGCCATACTTTTGTCATAAGTAAGGGTGTTAGCGTTCTAGATGTTCTTTAGAACACTCTGGGAAGCTGCAGTAGAACACAAAGGATTCAACTGGCAGTCTCTGCCCTTGTTGTATGTACATGATTTACTGAGAATAACAGACTTCATTCTCACATGACTGAGAAAGATAATGTGAATTTACCGAAAATATGCTCTCATTTTAGCTTCAGTTTTCTCTCAAACATGATTCATGATATCCCAGCAGAAGATTTTTCACATGGTAAAATCACCTTAGAACACACCACAATTCCTGAAATTAGTATGGTGCCATCAGCAAAGGAATTCTAATGTAACTAAAGTCTGTTGTCACTACGCCTGGGCGAAAATTTCGTTCCGTTCGCAGAATTGCGATAATTTGACATTTTTGCGTTCCGCGGAGATCGCGAAAATGTAAAAATTTCCGCTTTATGCAGCTTGGCGATAATTTGTTTCTTGCTCGCGCTGTAAAATAATACATTCTCGCGCACGCGCGATCGCCTTACCTGAATCCCTGCGTTCGCCGACAAGTTTTCTTGATCCGGTCGCGTTCTCCATGAGATGTTGTATTGTTTTTAGCCATTTGCGCTGTCTCGCGACAGTTCGCGCCCGCAGTGACGTCATGCATCGCGCGATCACGTCTTTCTTCTCGCGATCATGCACCGCGAGACAACTCAAAAGAAGATGGCCGCGCCCGCAAGCAACTACATGGGTAAGTTGGCGACCTGCAACCATGCAGAAAATCTCACGAACATACGGGAAAAAAACTTCCACATCTTTGCGATATTTCCGCTTGTTTGCGATAATTTTAAACATTTTCGCGATAATTTGCGAAAGTTAATTTCGCAAATTCCGCCCACCCCTAGTTGTCACCCTTTATAGTTCTCCTTTTGGTAACCCTCAAAATATTTGGTTCACTACAATGCATTTCAATCGGGTACTATCATGTATATTGGTCCCAAGATGGCTGCCAGCAATTCCAGGATGAAGTGCTGACAGCCATTCAGATCTCACGATGAGATGTGTCGTTAGGCTCCGCCCAGATATTGAAACTTTTTCTTTTTCCAATTTCTCATGAACTACTGAAGGGATTTACACCATTTAACAAAAAGGGATCTTTCTGAACCAAGGGCTACCTTTTCACCAAATTTGGTGTAATTCCATTTAGCAGTTCGGGCTGTAGCAGTGTCTAATGTTTCCTATGGGAATTAACATGGAGAAAACACATTTTGGGACCCCTTTTTTCTCGGCCCCAGCTTGCCGAATCACCCCGAAACTCTTCAGATAGAAGCTGCCCAAAGCGCCCGACAAATTTTGAAAATTTCGCGAAGATTCGTCAACAGACGCCAAAGTTATTTGGAAAAGAACGTTACGATTTTCCTATGGATAATAGGGCCTAACTATAACTACCTACTGGTGACCTCCATATATCTATATCTATATCTATATTCACTGAAAAAACCATAGGTTTCAGGGGTGTTATAGTTAGCTGGACATTTCCTTTGTACAAACTGTAGAAATTCCCCTGGTAAAGTTAGTTCAGCTAACTATAACTCGCGCCCCCGCAATGCACTGCTGATGACGTCACATATTACATCACTCATGACATGGTCAGTGACATCACTGATGACATCACTGATGACGTCACTGATGACGTCATCCAGTGACTGTGTGTTTCTGTAAAGTTTAAATAAGTTTTACATATTTATAGTGAAAGGCCTGTGGAAGAATGAGTGGGTGTACAAGTGTGTGAATGGATGATTTTCTAGGTGTGTAACTGACTCTATAAGTGATTCATTAAATGTATCTTACTGCAGACTAGTGACTAAACTGTGTGAATGTCTGTATGTTTTCTCTGTTGGTGTATAAGTGGCTGCATGGTTTTGTGAATAGCTATATGAGTGTCCATATGGGTTATTGATTGGTTGTCTGAGTATCTGTATGGGTGCTTGAGTGTTTGTGTGCATAGGCTGTGTGTGACTCTGTGCATAGATGTGTGAGTGGGTGATTCTATGGGTGCATGGTTTTAAGAGTGCATCTGAGATGAACTGTATGGTTGAGTGAGTGTATGTATGGGTGTGTTAGGGATTGAATGTATACCTCAGTGGTACATTTGTGACTAACTACATATGTGAAAGGCAGTATATATGCGTGTAAGAGTATATAAGTGGGTATATGTGAGAGTGTGTGATTGTAAGAGTGGCTGTATGGATGAGTGTGTGCTTGTATCAATGATTGTATAAGAGCGTAAGAATGTGGTACTATTTTTATGAGTAAGTGAACATGAGTGTGTATAACTGCATAGGTGAGTAAATGGGAGTGTAATTAATTATTTGCATCACTGACTAGGTGTGAGAGTACCTCTATGGATGATTGGTGGAGTGTGAGTGTCTATGTAGGTGTAAAAATGCATATGATAGTCTTGTACGGAGTGACTGTAAGTATGAGTGATTGTACAGGTGAATGAGTGGAGGTGTATGTAGACCTAAGAGTTAATAAGTGGGTATGCAGTTATTGGTATTGGAGTATCTATGGTTTTGAGAATGGACGTCTGAAATTTTGAGTTGGTCTATCAACGGTTAAATTAGGGTGTGAGAAGATGCAGTAATTTATCACATGGATGATGTCATCAGTGATGTCATCAGTGATGTCATTTGAGATGTCATCAGTGATGTCATCAGTGATGTCACTGACCATGTCATGAGTGATGTAATATGTGACATCATCAGCAGTGCATTGTGGGGGCACGAGTTATAGTTAGCTGAACTAACTATAACAGGGGAATTTCTAGGGTTTTGTACGAGGGAAATGTCCAGCTAACTATAACACCCCTGAAACCTATGGTTTTTTCAGTGAATTTCTAAGGTTTTTTAAATGCCAATTCCTAACTATAACGCCCCTGAAACCTTTGTTTTTTTCAGTGAATTTCAAAGGTTTTTTAAATGCTAATTCCTATCTGTAACTTATCTCTGAAGATATAATATTTAATGATTTTGATTGGATTTGTATATATTTCAAATTCAGTGTGTCAATTTCATTAATTACATTTTTTTTAAATACTTTTTAGCACCATTTTTTAAACTTATTTTTTCAATTATTTCTTTTAAAAATTAAAAAATATTATTTGAACTTAATGGGTTTTTCAAACATATCTTTTTATGTTTTTCAAACATATTTTTTAACTATATGTTCAAAACTTTATTTTATATATATTTTTTCATTGTTTTTGGATCCGCGCACCCTATGCGCACCGTTCTCAATCCATACGTGATAGCATCCACGCATGGTATGCGTTGGGTACGTGTTTAGTGCGCGATTGCAATGCGACCGGTACGCGACTCCCAGCCTATACGCATCACGTTCGATGTACATAACACGACGTTTACGCGCTTCCGCGATGCGTCATCTGCGTCCATGACGCGGTAGGTGCGCGGATCCCGCGAAATATTTAACATTTAAAAAAACATATATATATGTGTTTCATGTGAATATTAATTGAAGACAAACTGCATCCATCAGCCCAAACCTTGGACATTCGTCCTCAATTTCAATTTTTAAAAGTGCTCTGCACTAAGTGCAATAAGACTTTGTGCTATGGTGAGCAGTCGATCGATCTGATCTGCCGCCGGCAAGAAAGTCACATTTGCTATTTTTTTTTTTTTTTATTGTTCCCTGAAGTTCATTGATTGGTTTCTCCTGTTTTGTTTTTTTGGTTTTTTTTGCAGAAAAACCCCCCAAAATTTAAAATTGTTCAGAAAACACCCAAAAAATGATAAAAGAAGAAAGAAGAAAAAAAAAGTTCTTGTAAGAACTAACTTTCCTGGTTTAAAAAAAGAGCTAAATTTCTTTGTTAGTGTTAGTTTAGATGAATGTATGTGTAGTATGTAATTGACTGAATGAAAGCATTAGTAGCGTATGGTGAATGTATAAGTGCAGAACTATGAGAAAGTGCTGCATCTCACACAGTAACCTCTTTAACTGCAGTGTGCTGTAGTATTTCCGAAGCACTGGGATGCAACATATGTAGATAAATATGTTGCAAATCTATGCTTCTGTCTGCACGGCTGCTCAAACTGCAGCCATGTGCTGACAAAGGCACCCTTGCACCATAGTGCAACGATATCTGTGTCATGTGCTGTTTGTTTTTCTACAGGAAGACACACCTTCCTGCACAAAAACAATGAGAAAATGCATTTTTCTCCTTCAATGTATGCTGAACATTTCAGCATGCATTTAAGATATAAAAATGTGGAGAAATTAAATCAATTCTCCTTGTGCTTTCCTACACCAATTTTAGAATAGTGCACCATTCACACACATATCAAGATTTATGATTTCTGTTAAATCTAGACATGTCTCTTGTTTTATGAGTATTAAGTGCAATCATGCACGACAATACTTATAGAACACCCTTCAACACAAAGTTGTCTGCATGATGAGGTTGTATTTACATGGAGTATAAAAAGTGCACAGAGTGCCTTTTCCTCTCTTTGTAAATATGAAAGAGTATCTTACACAATAACTATGTTACAAAAAGTGACATATTTCCATTTTTAAAATTCCTTGCGAATGATAAAAGGTAAGCACAGAGTTTGTCTGCAAAGATGTTCAAAGAAGAATGATTGAAATAATTGCGGTCCTTCAATAGCTAAAATAGGAAATATTATGAACCCCTCAAATCTCTTTTTTTGCAGGACACATGATATCTGATTATGGTCAGATTTCAAAACTACAAAGGTATAAACAGAGTGTTTTTAGAAACATGTTTCAACTTTGTAGCTTCTTGCAGACCTCCTCATTCTGCATATTGAGACTTAGTTAAACTTACCTTCACAGTAATAGGAATAAAAAATGGTACACATTTTTTCACATTTTCATTCCAATCTAAATTCATAAAAATTGCTTATTTTAAAATTGTGATCTGTGAGAGAAAAGGAAAAAAAAATTATAACATGTAATAATACATTTTTTACAACACAGCATAATTTCCACAAAGTATTTTTTTTGCTTTTTTTTGCTGTTCTCAGAATATATTAAATTTCACTAAAAATCGTGATTTCAATCGTACTCATCACTTAACAGCGGGCAAAAAAAAACACAATCTCAAAGATTGTTAAAAAAAACCCCAACATGCTATTCTCAAAAAAAAAACAAGATACAAATCACAGATATATAAAATGCACACAGCTAACAAACATTTTTAACTTTCACTTACAAAAACTGTAAATGATGTCGCTTTAAAATATTCACCGAATCTGAAGATGAAGTTTTGGAGGATGCACCACGCCCACAACGTTTTCCTTCAGTGATGTGGAAATGTTCTACTTTTCTCGAGGGGCAAACAAGGACCAATGCCACCTTTGTCATGCGCAAGATTTTCAAAACAGTTCTGTTACGAGGGGATCCTAACAAAAAATACTCGTGCGGCACAGCAAGTATGATGAAACACCTAAGGACCCTTCAGCCAAACAATCTTGCACGAGAAGAATGCAAACAGATGAGAAACACCCCTGTTCTGTATCTGTAAAAAAGAATCACAAATAAATGTATATTAATAACTTTCAAATTTATACTATTCCATTAATGTACAAACACATTTTATATAAATACTGACTAAGAAACTATAGCCCTGAACCAGAAGTGTGACGATGGTTAAAACACTACATGCATAGTGCAAACTACTTTGAAGCAGTTCATGCCCGAAAGCCTACCTCACTAAAACACTACATGCTAACTGACTAAATGATTACAGTACTATAAGGAGACACACTGGGTGAGTGACAGGGTGTTTGCTAGAAGTGTATGAATACTAACTAGGGAATTGAAGGTGTGAAACACAACTGTGTAGGTGATTAGAGGACTGCATCCATACTGCATAGGCATTTAAAGCAGTCCATGTGCTAAGGCCTGGCTCACTGCATGACTACTTGGGTACTGACTGAATGATTAGAGTACAGCAAGGAGAGTGCCTAGGTGAATTTATAAGTGGTAGGCTTTCGCACAGGGAATGGATTAGTACTCGGTACTGAATGGGTCACTAGAGGAGTGCAAAGGCAGTGACAGTATGTTTGCTGGACTGTATGGATACTGACTAGGGAATTGAAAGTGTGGAAGACAAGTGTGTAGGTGGTTAGAAGACTGCATACATAGTGGATAGGGGTTTGAAGCAGTCTATGTGGTAAGGCCTGGCTCAGTGCATGAATACTTAGGCACTGACTGAATGATTAGAGTACTGTAAAGATAGTATTTTGGTGAATTTATAAGTGTTTGAGTTTTCGCACAGTGAATGGATTAGTACATGATGCTGAATGGGTCACTAGAGGACTGCAAACGGAGTTACAGGGTGTTTCCTGGAAGTGTATGGATACTGACTAGCGAATTGAAAATGTGAAAGACAAGTGTATAGTATGTTAGAAGACTGCATGCATACTGCATAGACATTTGAAACAATCTATGGGGTAATTTATGGTTCACAACATGAGGACTTGGAAACTGACTAAATCATCAGACTACTTCTAGGTTAGTGCCTGGGTAAAACTTTTAAATCTTCAGTTCTGGCACAGTGAATAGAATAGTACATGGTACTGCACTTTAGTGTCAAACCCTGACTCATTTTATCAATGCATAAGCAAAGAATAGCTTCTAAAGCTACTAAAACTTGAGAACATGACCGATTTTAAAACAGTTATCTGTCATCAAATACACTATGGGCCTCATGTACGTAGCCCAATACCGGTCGGTAACGCCGATTTTCGGTAATTATACCGTTACCGACCGGTATTTAGGCTGTTGACATGTAGGGGGCTCATTTCTGTATTCGGTAATTTACCGAATCGGTAAAATGACCGAATCGGTAATTTTACCGATTCGGTAAATACCGAATACAGTAATGAAATGTAGGGGGACTGTGTGGTGGGTGTGGGGATTTGTTATTTACCACCAACTAATAGTTGGTGGTAAATGACGAATAGGTGTGAAAATGCATTTTTGTGCACTGTGAAGTGTGCAATGTGGCAGACATATATGCCCCTAGGGCATGTATGTGCGCCACATGTGCACACATGGAAGAATCAGGGGTGCAACAGGGTGTCAATGTGACACCCTGCCACCCTTGAATGTGCTCCCCCCATTACCGAATCGGTATTTACCGATTCGGTAATGAGGCATACCTTCCCATTGATTCAATCAATGGGAAGGTATGCCTCATTACCGAATCGGTAAATACCGATTCGGTAATTACCGACTTACTCCAATTCGGTAACATTTACCGATTTTTTACCTACATACACTTTACCGATTCTTAAATACCTAATCGGTAAGATTCGGTATTTAAGAATTGGTAAAGTGTATGCCACCTACATATGGCCCTATGTTACCAAATGCTTCTCTCACAATCCTTACCCAAATGTACACAGACTCACAGTGTGATTTTAGACAAGCAACACTATCCCTAGCAGTTTACCAAAACTCATTCACTAGTCTAGAAGAGGTAATGGTACTGCACACAATCTACATATTTAAGTACAGCACATTAGTGTCACAGCATGACTCATTTAATCAACGCATAAGCAAAGACTGGCTTCTAATCCTACTAAAACTTGACAACATGGTTTTAAAACAGTTATCTGTCGGCAAATACATGATGTTACCAAATGCTTCTCTCACAGTGGTTCCCAAATGCACACAGACTCACAGTGTGATTCTAGAATCACATAGTGAGTCTGTGTGCATTTGGGAACCACTGTGAGAGAAGGATTGGGTAACATCGTGTATTTTCTGACAGATAACTCTTTTAAAACCGGTCATGTTGTCAATTTTAGTAGCATTAGAAGCTAGTCTTTGCTTATGCATTGATAAAATGAGTCAGGGTTTGACACTAAGGTGCAGTACCATGTACTATTCTCTTCACTGTGGCAGAAATGAACATTTAAAAGTTTTACCCAAGCACTGTCCTAGAAGTAGTCTGATGATTTAGTCAGTTTCTAAGTACCAAATAGACTGCTTCAAATGACTATGCAGTGTTCTAACATACTATACACTTGTCTTTTACAACTTCAATTCCCTAGTCAGTATCCATACACTTCCAGGAAACACCCTGTCACTCCCTTTGCAGTCCTCTAGTGACCCATTCAGCACCATGCACTAATCCATTCACTGTGCCAAAACCCAAACACTTATAAATTCACCAACACACTCTCTTTCCAGTACTCTAATGATTCAGTCACTGCCTAAGTATTCATGCACTGAGCCAGGCCTTAGCACATGGACTTCTTCAAACCCCTATCCACTATGCATGCAGTCTTCTAAACACCTAGACACTTGTCTTTCACAGTTTCAATTCCCTAGTCAGTATCCATACAGTCCAGCAAACATCCTGTCACTCCCTTTGCACTCTTCTAGTGACCCATTCAGTACCAAGTACTAATCCATTCCCTGTGCTAAAAGTCTACCACTCATAAATTCCCCCAGGCAGTCTTCTTGCTGTTCTCTAATCATTCAGTCAGTACCCAAGTACTCATGCAGTGAGCCAGGCCTTATCACATAGACAGCTTCAAACGCCTATTCACTATGCATGTAGTCCTCTAACCACCAACACAGTTGTTTTTCACACCTTCAATTCTCTAGTCAGTATCCATACACTTCCAGGAAACACCCTGTCACTCCCTTTGTAGTCTTCTAGTGACCCATTCAGCACCATGTACTAATCCATTCACTGTGCTAAAACCCAAACACTTATAAATTCACCAAGACACTCTCTTTCCAGTACTCTAATGATTCAGTCACTGCCTAAGTATTCATGCACTGAGCCAGGCCTTAGCACATGGACTTCTTCAAACTCCTATCCACTATGCATGCAGTCTTCTAACCACCTAGACACTTGTCTTTCACACTTTCAATTCCCTAGTCAGTATCCATACAGTCCAGCAAACTTCCTGTCACTCCCTTTGCACTCTTCTAGTGACCCATTCAGTACTAAGTACTAATCCATTCCCTACGCCAAAAGCCTACCACTTATAAATTCACTCAGGCACTCTCCTTGCTGTACTCTAATCATTCAGTCAGTACCCAAGTACTCATGCAGTGAGCCAGGCCTTAGCACATGGACTGTTTAAACCCCTATCCAGAATGCATGCACTCTTCTAACCACCTAGACACTTCTCTTTCACACTTTCAATTCCCTAGTCAGTATCCATACCGTCCAGCAAACATCCTGTCATTCCCTTTGCATTCCTCTAGTGACCCATTCAGTACCAAGTACTAATCCATTCCCTACGCCAAAAGCCTACCACTAATAAATTCACCCAGGCACTCTCCTTGCTGTACTCTAATCATTCAGTCAGTACCCAAGTACTCATGCAGTGAGCCAGGCCTTAGCACATGGACTGCTTTAAATGCCTATCCAGTATGCATTCAGTCCTGTAATCACCTACACATTTATCTGTCACACCTTCAGTTTCCCAGTTAGTATTCATACACTTCTAGCAAACACTCTGTTACTCACCCAGTGTGCCCTCCTTATAGTACTGTAATCATTCAGTCAGTTAGCATGTAGTCTTTTAGTGAGGTAGGCTTATGGGCATGAAGACCGCCTCCATTTCACCTTATTGATGCAAGTTACATTGGCTTAAAATCGAGAATCGAATAAAGTTCAAGGCACTGAGTTATATGCACAAAATTAAATCTTGTTGTGCTCCCAGTTATCTTCAATCCCTGGTCAGTCCTTATTTTCCCTCCCGAAATCTCTGCTCTGCCACCCAAGGAAGGTTAGTCATCCCAAAATTCAAATTAGCTCGGATGGGCGGCCGGTCTTTTTCTTACCTCGGCCCTTTGTCCTGGAACTCTTTACCCACATCACTCCAGAACGAGATGAAGTATACTAAATTTTGAAAGTCTTTAAAAACCTGGCTGTTCAACAGATAATTGTTTTACCGCTCTTTTATTCTGTAACTCTGACGTTGTCTTTTGCGCCGGGAAACCCTTTTTGGGTAGCTGTTGCGCATTACAAATTTAAAAACGAACAAACTAACTAAATAACTGCTTCAAAGTAGTATGCACTATGGATGTAGTGTTTTAACCATCGTCACACTTGTGGTTCAGGGCTATAGTTTCTTAGTCAGTTTTTATATAAAATGTGTTTGTACAGTAATGGAATAGTGTAAATTTGAAAGTTAATAATATACATTTATTTGTGATTCTTTTTTACAGATACTGTTTTTCAACGTTAAAATAGAGAAATTATGCCAGAAAAAAAAAGAAAAAAGAAAGAACAGAGACAGGAGGATTATTTAAAGAAACATCAATCACAAGTATTGATTGAACAAGATAATGTGGCTAAAAGGAAAAAATCTTCTGGTAAGATCACGAAGCAATTTATTAAAAATGTTTGTAGGAGCAAACAGAATGTAGATAATGCTGCAATGTCTGAGAATTTTTCAAGTAAGAAAAAAATTGAAAATAAGAGGAAAAGTAAAAAAGCAAATGTTCAGTCAAAGGAGATAAAGTATGGTAAAAGAAGACAAAATCAGAATAAGGAATTACGCAAAAAAATATTTTACAAGAGAGTAGTGCATAATTTGAGGAAAGATGTGAAGAAATATAAAAAGAGAGCTTTATTTTATACAAAGAAGAAGCATATTAAAAGCATTGTGTAAAAGACTTTTGAAGTAAAAAGGAAACTGTTTATTTTAGTGTTAAACAGAATTCAATCACTAGATATATGTAATGAAGGCCAAAAGTAGGAGGAAAAGAGTTATTAATAAAAAAAAAATTGTGATTTTTTTTGGGAGAATGGAAACACAGTTCTAGTTCAGAGCCTTTTTTTAATGAAGAGAGTTATTCACTGAGCGAAAAATTATTGTATGCAGTTGACACCAGTGGTAGAGGTTAGTGATGGTTGTCCAATGGAGAAAGAGAAAATGGTTGAAAGAAATGCAGAAGAAGTGATAGCTGATGAAGTTTTAGGGAGACGTGCTAAAAACCCTGTGTACACTTGGGATTGCAGTAGTGTTTACAGTGTACGACAGAAATCTTTTGAAAAATTATGTCGTTTTTTACGAGCCTATACTAAAAAAAGTGTAAAACAAAAGATTGAGCTGCTGCAAGGACTAGACCATTGCAGAGTGAGAAAACATACTGGTTTGCCAGGTCATTCTCTGACTTGTCTTTCTAGGAAAGTTTGTGAAAGTGTTTTTCACCATTTCAGAATGCTGGCAGAACATCATACTCAAATGTGGAAGTTAGTGAGAAGGTTGTCTTATGCAAAAAGTCCAGCACTAAAGTTAAGTGAGTTGAACAGTGCTCTTTTGCGTGGGTCAGTATCAGATGTGAAGCAGGTGTGTGAGGATATTGAGTTTTGTTACTTTGGTCCTCAGCAAGAGAGTGAAGAAACTGACACATTACTAGAACAAAATGTTGAAGACAATGTAGAACCCGGAATTACAGAAATTTGAGGATGAAATCACAAAGTTTAAGGTAATTTCAGGTGAAAGACGAAATGTTTCTTGTATTTGTTGTTGGCGAAGTCACTATAAAAATCAGACTAGGGGTGTCAATCTGTATTTAAAAAGTGAAATAGAAGATAATGATAAGTGGATGGAATTTGCAACTTATTTGTTGGTAGAGGATTGTTTTGATTTGGGATGTGAGCAGCGTATTTGCAAATATTGTTATGACAAATTAGATGAGAATAAAATGCCTGCTAGAGCTGTTCATAATAATCTAGAGTTGGTTGCTATTCCTCCAGAGCTGATAGATGTAAATACGTATGAGTCTATTCTCATACAATGTGTTCACCCGTTTCAGGCTATTGTTCGTATGGAGCCCAAAACAAGTAAATTACCTCCATCAGAGTTGCAAAGAGGATTGAAAGGAAGAGTTGTGTATTTACCATTAGATTTAAGGAAAAATATTGAAACTATTGGTGTAGCTCATGCAGAAAATGAGCCACTAGTCATTGTAGTTAATGGTGTTCCTACTAAGAATAAGAACATCTGGCAAGAGTTAGTGGATGTTAGAAACGTGCAAAAGGCATCATTGTATCTGTTAAAAAATAATGAGTACTATAGAAATGTGTTTGTTGGAGAAGAATAAATAGATTTAGCAGAAGATAGTGAAACATTAAGTGGACAAATTGAAAAAGTGGACATGTCCAGATGTGAAGAGATCTATGAACATTACAGTGTACATCCACTTCATTCCAAAGAGGTGATGGGAATACGATTGAGTTGTTTCAAATGAAATAAGCAACAGGAAGTCCCATGAGTGTATGGGAAGAGAGCTTGGAAGCTCGTTGTTTCTCGCAGTTGTTTCCAACAGGAAAAGGTGGACGATATGATGAACGTCCTGTGCAGATTCCTCCATCTGAATATCGGACAACAAGATTATATGCAGAAGATCCAAGATTTCGACAATGTAGCCCTTATATGTTTCATCTTCTGTTTGAAAGTGACTTGTCTGGACTTTCATATGCAGTAAATCACATTTTAAAAACTGGAATGCATCTTCAAAATGTAACTGCAAAGGATTTTTTGGATAAAGTGCATCAGAGAGATGATCATTTGGAATCTCAGTTGATTAATCTGATGGCATGTCATCGTGGGACTAATGAATATTGGTACCGTCGACATGGAGAACTGAAATGTATGCTACGGATCTCGGGAACTCCTACATGGTTCATTACACTAAGCTGTGCTGAGTATGCTTGGGATGATTTACTTGAATTTCTTCCAGAGGCAAATTCCAATATAAAAAATATTGAAGACAAAACACCTGGAGAATTTTGCTCTTTGGATCCTGTTAATGTATGCAGATATTTCAATCATAGATTTGAAGCTATGATGTCTTTCATCTGCAATAAAAAGAATCCTCCTCAAGGAGAAGTTGTGGATTTCTTTTGGAGAAAGGAGTATCAAGCAAGAGGTGCTCCTCACATACATATGTTGTTATGGGTCAAGGACACCCCAAATTGTGAACAGATTCAGATGAAACTGTTTTGTCTTTCATTGAAGATTATGCTACATGTGCTCTTCCATATAGCAGAGAAGACAAAAACTTAAAACAACAAGTCTTACGATTTCAAAGCCACAGGTGTGGAAAATACTGTCGACAAAAGTACAAGTCAAAGAATAAGTTCTATACCTAATGTCGTTTTGGATTTCCACATCCTGTATTATCCAAAGGAAGAGTGAACAGTTTTATGTCAGCTGTACGACATACCATCACAAGAAAGTCACCGCAAAACACCTACAATTTAAGAAGAAGCAGAGAATCAAAATACATAAATGACTATAATCAAGTTATTTTATCCATGTGGAACGCTAACATTGATATTCAGTATGTTGCGGACAATTCCATTGCTGTTGCTTGATATGTAACGTCTTACATTACTAAATCAGAAAAGACTGAATTGAAAGAAATGTTTCAATTTGAAGAGGTTAACGCATCGTGAAATTGGAGCATATGAATGTTCAGATCGGTTATCATCTGCAAGTCTATATTCCAAAAGTAGAAGAATCATTTGGGTAAGTCTAGGTCTTGCAGGAATGCGAAATCGGGTACTGAGATCTGTTCAAGAAATTGAATATTTAGCAGAAAATGACTCTGAAAGTACAGATATTTTGAAAACCAATATGTTGGACACATACTATCCAAATAGAAGTCATCATCTTGAGAACATGTGTCTCCATGAAGTGCTGCAAAACTACACTTTTAAACAGAACACTACAGAGAACATCAAGGATGGAAAATATGGAGTGATTGGTTCCGAAGGATGTCTGGTGAAACAAAGGAAAGGAAATTTAATTAATCACAGAAAACTGAGTTGCAACACTGCTGACAAAAGGGAATTTTACTATTTAGCCCTTTTGCAAATGTTCAAACCATGGCGTTCAGAACTGGAATTACTTGGAGATTTTCCCAGCTATGAAGATTCATTTAATGCTTGTAAAGATAGCATACAATGCAGTGCTTTCGCAAATTATGTCAAAATGTTGAATGATGAAATTGATCAAGAAGCTATAATTGCAGCTGAGATTGCTAGAGACAGTTCTCAAGACAGTCAAAGTTCTGCTGCACTGAGTCAAGATCCACTAGGACAACCAATTGTTGAAAATGAAGCAGCGATTGCAATGAATGAGGTGGAAACAGCAATTTATCAAGCACAAGAAGATGCAATGCAGTTAGGAAACTTGGAAGAGCAACTAAATGTTGAACAGAAACAAATATATCAGCAAGTGAAAGAGCAGATTGAGCATGGATAATTTCATGAAAAGAGAGGGTGCTCCTGTACATCATTTCAACCTATCTGAATGTATGTGAGTGGTCAAGCTGGAACAGGAAAATGTTTCTTAATTAAAGTAATTACAAGTTATCTACAAAAAACAACTGAGTCGCATTTGTCTTGTGTTGTCACTGCTCCAACTGGGTTGGCAGCACATAACATTAAAGGAATTACTTTACATCGTTTACTAATGCTACCAGTAGAGCATGAGAACAAATTGGAATACCACAAGCTATCTGGAGAAGCTTGTTGTGAAGTTTCAAGTGTCCTGAAGAAAATGAAACTTCTCATTATTGATGAGGTGAGCATGGTTTCAAACTTGATGCTTGCCTTTGTGCATTTAAGAATGCAGCAAATTCTTAAAACAGAGTATGATTTGTTATTTGGAGGAAAACACGTCATAGTTTTTGGAGATCTACTGCAACTGACTCCGGTAAAAAGACAACCGGTATTTAAAACACTTGCCCATGAAGATACCAGAAAGTCTCTTGGCAGTGTTGGTAATGTGAACATTTGGAGTAATTTTTAATACAAAGAACTGACAACAAATATGAGACAGGCAAGTGATTCTGAATATGGAAGTATTCTTCAAGATATAAGAATTGGAATTCTTTCAAAACAAGGGAAAGAAGCTTTGGAGAGTCGATTACTTTGCAATGTCTTTCCAAATGAAAATACAGTTCCTGCAAAAGTGTACGTGGAAATTGCTAAAAATAAGTCAGTGATTTGCTTAATGCCAACACTGCGTAAGTGTTCAATATTCAACGAAGAATTATTAAAACTGGAAAATGAAGAAATTGTAAAAATGGAAGTCATCGATAAAATACTGCATGAAGGAATCCCTATTATTTTGACGGGTAAGTTGAGATCAAAACTGGATTGTTTAGAAAACAAAAAATATCTAAAACTGCTGGTTTGGAAAAGACACTGTATGCGTGTGTAAACTGTCCGGTAATTTTAAGGCGTAATTTGGATGTAGAGAAAGGTTTAGTTAATAGTGCAATGGGCAAAGTGGTGGATTTTGTGAATTATCAGAAAAAAGAAGGAATTGAATTTTTAAAAATTAAATTTGATCAGATTGATGAAGTTAAAGAAATTGGTCGTTGTTCAGTTCGTTTTTTGCTTGTTAAAGATTTATATATCCGTAGGAAACAATTTCCATTTTCTCTGGCATATGCAGTGACTATTCATAAATCTCAAGGATTAAGTGTAGACAGTGCATTGGTGAACATTGGATCTACCGTATTTAAAGAGGGTATGGCATATGTTGCTTTGTCGCATGTCAGAACATTATCTGGTTTGTTTTTGATTGATTTTGATGAGACAAAGGTTATTGCAGATGCAAACTGTGTAAAAGAGTATAATAGGTTAAGAAGGGTTTATGCTCCAAATTTAGGTCAATGTCCTGTATTTGAAAAGCGTGTGGTTGGTCGAAAAAGAAGGTTAGAGAATATCTGTTGTGAAGGTGTCAAGAAAAGAAAAGAACAAGATAATGTTGTGAATGCAGGTAAAAAGAAATTGGACACTGTTGGAGAGATTGTTGGTTATCAGTTTGAAAATAGTTCTGGTGTCAACTGCTATGCTAATGTAGTGGTCAATGTTGTTTTTTATCTTGAAGGTTTGCAAGAACAAATTATGGAGAATCGGCAAAGAAGATTTTGTTCTCTGTTGCATTCTGTTTATGAAAAATTGACAACAGATAGAAGTAAAATACAATCTGTTTCAGATGTTCGTAGTCTTTTGGATGTGTGTTCTGGTTCTACACAATTTACACAAAATATCCAACAAGATGATCAGAACTTTTTAATGTATATGCTTACCATTTTTGAAAATGAAGGTGTAGAAATAGAAAATATTTTTGGCCTGTCTTACAAATGGGAACATTATTGTGAAAATTGCATGTATACATGTAGCACCAATGTAGACACTGAGAGATTTCTGTATTTACCATTACCAGACTGTAAATTAGTGTCTTTCAATAAATTAGTGAAAGGTGCAACTCAAAACATGGAGTGTAGCCAATGTAAATCAGAAATGTTATCCACATTATTCTTAACTAAATATGGAAAATACATAATTTTAATGATGCAACGTTGTACAGCTGACGGAAGAAAATTGGATACTTTAATAAAACAATTTGTAGCAGCACAACTATCAATATCAGGAAGGAATTTTGTAGCAATTGCAATAATTTTCCATGATGGTCCTTCCACCACATCTGGACATTACACTGCCTATCTAAAATGTGACAAAGGCTGGACACTTTGTAATGATGCCCAGTTGGTTTTCAAACAACGTTTGCCTAGTGAATTACCAACTGCCTACCTAATATTTTTAAAGCCAAAGTTTTAGGAAGATAATTCACTCTCTGAGGAATTTAATATTATAATTTAATAGGACTACCATTGGACAATTTACATAAAGAAGAAGTGCAAAAATACCGTTTGGCCTCAAGGAAAGGTATATTTTTGAATTATGGACTTTTTGGTGGTCATTTATTTGGTGATTATTTTAATGCGGCAACATTTACAGTTTTTACAAGTTAAAGTTATAAAATTTTGTAATCTGTAAGCATTTCATATATGTATGATTTGTATTTTCTGGTATTTTACTGAGAATAGTATGTTGGTTTTTTTTTAACAATCTTTCTGATTGTTTTGTTTTTGTCTGCTGTTAAGTGATGAGTACGATTGAAATCACTATTTCTAGTGAAATTCAATATATTCTGAGAACAGCGAAAAAGGCAAACAAATTACTTTGTGAAAATTATGCTGTATTATTACATGTTATAATTTTGGTTTTTTTTCTTTCACAGATCCAAATTTTAAAATAAGCAATTTTTAAAAATTTAGATTGGAATGAAAATGTGAAAAAAATGTGTACCATTTTTTATTCCTATTACTGTGAAGGTAAGTTTAACTAAGTCTCAATATGCAGAATGAGGAGGTCTGCAAGAAGCTACAAAGTTGAAACATTTTTCTAAAAACACTCTGTTTATACCTATGTAGTTTTGAAATCAATAGAACGGTGATGGATTAAACCCAGATTAGTTGACTGGGGGTGAGTCCTTGCAATGTTCAACACTCCGTCCATCATTTCCTTTGGTTCTGCTTTGTTCGCTATAAGTTGGCAGGGTATGCTCAGACGTGAGTCCCTTGCTCACTTTGCCACTGGACTCAAGCAAGCCTGGCTGAAGACAGCTGAAATGCCAGAAACCGGTCCTAGGAAGCGTGTTTCCGGTCCAGGGAAGACATGGCTTGGCAGCTCGGGCTGGACTGTTCCCATGAGGCACAGGGTCAGACTGATTTGCATATGGCCATGTCTGAACTGGGGTGGCAGAGTGGGCTAAAGAACGGTGATGGATTAAACCCAGATCAGTTGACTGGGGGTGAGTGCTTGCAATGTTCAACACTCCGTCCATCATTTCCTTTGGTTTTGTTTTGAAATCTGACCATAATCAGATATCATGTGACCTGCAAAAAAAAGAGATTTGAGGGTTTCATAATATTTTCTATTTTAGCTATTGAAGGACCGCAATTATTTCAATCATTCTTCTTTGAAGATCTTTGCAGACAAAACTCTGTGCTTACCTTTTATCATTAACAAGGAATTTTAAAAACGGAAATATGTCACTTTTTGTAACATAGTTATTGTGTAAGATACTCTTTCATATTTACAAAGAGAGGAAAAGGCACTCTGTGCACTTTTTATACTCCATGTAAATACAACCTCATCATGCAGATCACTTTGTGTTGAAAGGGTGTTCTATAAGTGTTGTTGTGCATGATTGCACTTAATACTCATAGAACAAGACACATGTCTAGATTTATCAGAAATCATAAATCTCGATATGTGTGTGAATGATGCACCATTCTAAAATTGGTGTAGGAAAGCACAACAAGGAGAATTGTTTTAATTTCTCCACATTTTTATATCTTCAATGCATGCTGAAATGTTCAGCATACATTGATGGAGAAAAATGCATTTTCTCATTGTTTTTGTGCAGGAAGGTGTGTCTTCCTGCAGAAAAACAAACAGCACATGACACAGATATCCTTGCACTATGGGGCAAGGGTGCCTGTGTCACCACATGGCTGCAGTTTAAGCAGCCGTGCAGACAGAAGCATAGATTTGCAACATTTATGTACATATGTTGCATCCCTGTGCTTCGGAAGTACTACAGCACACTGCAGTTAAAGAGGTGAAGGTTTGGGCTGATGGATGCACTCTTGATGTGCTCGGCTGCGATGAGGTGGATGGCGCAGGAGCAGGAGCAGGAGTGTTTCTCATCCGTCGGCACTCTTGTCGTGCAAAATTGTTTGGATTAAGGCTCCTCAGGTGCTTCATCATACTTGCCATGCCACAAGAGTATTTCTTGTTAGGATCCCCTCGCGACAGAACGCTTTTGCAAATCTTGCACGTGACCAAGGTGGCATTGGTCTTATTCTGCCCCTCGGGAAAAGTAAAAAATGTCCACACCACTGAAGAAAAACGTTCTTTTTGGTGGTGCCTCCGCCAAAAATTCATCCTCAGAAGTATGAGGTGATGCAGGTGATGCCTGCTGCCCTGAAGCCATTTTTGGTTGTAAAAAGTTAGAGCTAAGTGTAAACTTAGTCTAAAAAATCTTCTTCTCTCCAAAGAGATGGTGCTCTAAAGAAGGTCAAAGATGAATGATTGAAATGGGTGGGGTCTTTCAATAGTTAGAAGAGGAAGTATAATGAACCAATCAAATCTCTTTTCTTGCAGGTCACATGGGATCCGCGCATCCTGCGCTTACGCAGCACGCACCCAGCGCACATCCGCGAAATTGAATTAAAAAAAATTATAGGATTAGATGTAAAAATATATTAGTTTTAAGACTAGTTTAGAGTTTGTCTTCAATTAATATTCAATTGAAATACATATATATATGTTTTTTTAAATGTAAAATATTTCGCGGGATTCGCGCTCCTACCGCGTCATAGACGCAGATGACGCATCTCAGAAGTGCGTAAACGTCGCGTTACATACTTCGAACGTGTTGCGTATAGGCTGGGAGTCACGTACCAGTCGCATTGCGATCGCGCACTAAACACATACCCAACGCATACCATGCGCGGATGCTATCGCGTAGGGATCGAGAACGGTGCGCAAAGGGTGCGCAGATCCAAAAACATTAAAAAAAATATGTACAATAAAGTTTTGCGCATATAGTTAGAAAAATATTTTGAAAAAAATCAAAAAATATGTTTGAAAAACCCATTAAGTTCAAATAATATTTATTTAATTTTTAAAAGAATTAATTGAAAAAATTAGTTTAAAAAATGGTGATAAAAAAGTATTTTAAAAAAATGTAATTAATGAAATTGACACACTGAATTTGAAAAATATACAAATCCAATCAAAATAATTAAACATGATATCTTCAGAGATAAGTTATAGATAGGAATTAGCATTTAAAAAACCTTTGAAATACACTGAAAAAACCATAGGTTTCATGCACATTATAGTTAGGAATTGGCATTTAAAAAACCTTAGAAGTTATGTTCAGTAAGTCTGTTGTGTCATCCTGATGCATTATTGATGTGCCAGAAGAGCCTCTGTGATCAAGACTGTCTGCTGAAAAGAAATAATCGCATTACTAAATGCAGTGTCGGTGTGTCTGGATTCTTTGTCAGGATTGGGGATTGATGTCCTCTTGTATATATATATATATATATATATATCTTCTTCTATAATCTTTATTTCGACTACAATGAGTCATAAAAGATGAGACAAAATATATATATATATATTCACTGAAAAAACCATAGGTTTCAGGGGTGTTATAGTTAGCTGGACATTTCCCTCGTACAAAACCCTAGAAATTCCCCTGCTATAGTTAGTTCAGCTAACTTTAACTCGCGCCCCCGCAATGCACTGCTGATGACGTCACATATTACATCACTCATGACATGGTCAGTGACATCACTGATGACATCACTGATGTCATCATCACGCACCAAGCGACCACGATGCATTGTTCGTGCTGTGCGCGTACGGTGCACGCACCCCGCGATTTTTTGCAAAAAATATTTTTTTTTTTACCCTTGGGGGTCCTTCAGTGACCCCTGACAAAGGCTAGAGGGTCAGGACCTGTCCATCCTGCCCCTTCTCACGTTTTCCCCCTTTGTTTTTCATTGCCTCAGACTGCGAGAGACAAAATGGTGGCCGACACTTCCTGATTCGAATGTTTACTGACATCTAACAACCAATCAGAATTGCGCTCGCGCACGTCACCATGCGCGTACGGTATGCTTACCGTACGCGCATGGTGCGCGCTTATAGATATATATATGCTTTTAACTGCAATTTTCTCAGGAACTAATGAACAGATTTACACAAGACCTGCAAAAGGCACATCCCTGAACTGAGGACTACCTCTCTGCCAAATTTCAAGTAATTCTGTTCAGCCGTTCGGGCTGTACCTTCGACTAAAGGTCCTATGGAAAAATGCATTGGGAAAACGTGTTTTGGGACCCCCCTTATTTCTCGGCCCCCGCTTGACGAATCACCCCAAGACTTTCAGGGTAGGAGCTGAGCGGAACGCCCCATTTGTTTTGAAAATTTCACGAGGATTCGTCAACCGGCGCCAAAGTTATTCAAAATAGAATTTTGAGATTCCCTATGGAAACACGATCCTAACTATAACTATCTACTGGTGACCGCCAGTAGATAATATATATATATATATATATATATATATATATATATATATATACCTCGAGATGAATGTGAAAATTAACTTGCCCCCTGCATAGCAAGGAATTTACTCCTATGAGACAAGATAAGGTGGGCTCTTTGTTTTTAAGTTCATCTACTGTGGCCCGAAAACTGAAATGAGTAGAATTTAGAAGGAAGCTATGACACATTTCGAAATAGAGCTGCTAAGCATTATGGACATGATAGTCCGAATATGAGAGTTACTGGGACTGAGATTTTGTAAACATGAACATTGTTTTAAATACGTGTAATAGCAATGTATAAGATCAGAATAGCATTTGAAAGAGGTATTTCTTGGTCCCAAACTGTCAATAAGGACAAGAAAATTGAACTGAATTACTCTTTTTCGAGCTTAGTATTTACACACAGTGTCCTTCTTCACTATTTATGAACTAATTGTATTTAAAATCAAGTACAACTCATATTTGCATATGATTAGGACCCTATGAGGATTGATACGCGTTATACGGTTATAATTGGATTGCCTGCTGGAAATAAAAAACTAATTTTACTCACCTCTCGATTGGATGGGCTTTCTTATCACGCTGTGAAGACTGCGTGATTTTTTGTATGATATAACCTGACAATAGGCTGGTGGAAACAAACCTTGAATGGTTGACTGAAAACGAAGTATGTGGATCTGTTTTATTTGGAGCTTGCTTTATCATCTTATCATCTGGGATGGGTCAGAAAATGATATTCTAAGTAACTCACCATGCCATTGTTGGTAAGTGAGGTTTTAAGTGTAATTTAAACTTGGATTATTGTGACATCAATCAGAGACTTAGGGTGGAGAAATACATTATCAGCTGATCCTGCATCAAAATGTCAGCCTTTTGGACATGCCTCAAGTTACTTTTCCAGAAGTGGGACAACCACTGAAGGCCAGTGTCAGATGCTGAACACTCACTCAGAAAGATGTTTTCGTAGAACCTAGAGCAAAAAACAAGTCTTCATATGGCTTCTGTTGCCCATTCCCTTTTGCTATCACCAAGCCCCCTATCCCTTCATCCAGTACCTGAATTGTGCAATGTGAAAACAGAATACCTGGGATCAAAGAGTTTACATGCTTGACAAAATTGTGTGACCCTAAACGGTTACCGTATTTCACTCTTCCTCCTTTTCTTTTATCATTATATTTGTGAAGAGCGTAAAAAAACAAATTTTAAGAATGTGTGCTCTACAAAAACCTCAAATGTTGCTCCATTTGTTATTAAAACTCTAGCAGTATCACCATGATAACATTTAATAATAACATCATCATTGGAGGCATGAATGATTTTAGGTTGATGCTTGCAAACGGTGGGCTAGACTTACTAAAAACTCATGCAGCGCAACACAGCAACCAAAGCTGCTGTGCTGTGTTGTCTGAGAAAGACAGAGTAGGGCAGTGCCATACCTAGTAAGATATGGCGCTTCACTGCTCTTTCCCTAGCACTGGTGTACAATGAGGCTAACTAGTGTATAAGGCAAAGGTGTCTCATATGTCTAGGATATGTTTTGTACTGGAAGGCTACCATTCCAGTACAAAATACTATGCATAGACAAACTTTAAACTTTTCACACTTTGAATGTGTGATGTACTTTACAGCACACATCCAAAGCCAGAAATATATCTCCTGTTTAGGACCAGCCTCAAACAGGCGTTATTGTTTTTTGTGCAACTTCTCTTTATGAGTGTGGCTGAATATGTCTAGACTCTGTGCAAGCATGAATGCAATTTGCGACACCTGTGTCAAGATGGAGGTTAAAGAGAAGCCTGACAGACAAACATGTGATTTGGTAGAAAACTAGGTGATATTCCTAGGGCCTTTGAAGTAATTCTAGGCTCACATGATGGGGAACAGAGGCACAGAAGCCCCTTCTGAAGCATAGGAACTGCACCTGCCCCATTCCTTCTCAGTGCCTGATGAAGCACTAGGCAGAACGTGCACCGAACCTTGGGCCTACCTCTGTCTCCCTCACCACAAGGTGCATCCTAGATTCTGGATTAGAAGTGGAACTGCTGGTTGGAACAGTCCTGGAATTTTTTCAAGATGTCCAATACCAAATTAGCTGCAGTGTTCACCCATGGTAAAAAGGAAGGGCACTGCCCATAGGTTGTCCCTCTGCCCTGTGAGGAGTCGGAGGCCTGTCGATAACTGAAGGTAGCTGGGGTAATTGGTTAGCAGTTGTGAAGTGGGCAGAGTGATAAAAGCCAACAAAAACAGTTCAGAAAACAGAAGGGCAAAGTCTGGGGACAACCCTGCAAACATGGCCAAGTCCATCAATGGATTAGTGCAGGGACATAGGGTTGAGGATTCCCTGGAGTAGGGACAAGGAGGTCCTTTCTAATTTCATCATGGACCAGTTTGAGATGCTGGATGAAAGAGATGAGGCTGTGGTTGACTCTGGGGAGGGTACCATGGTAGGAACCCAGGAATAAAATGCTGTGGAAATAGGCTCTATGTTCTCCCTAGCACAGATCTATAACAGGCACACAGCTAGTGTGTCCTCTAATGCATGTTTCACAGTTTCACCAAGAACTCACCACCTCTAGAATTCCTCAGGTGTGTCATCAGACAAATAAAAAAGGACCATACACTTTATACAGTACATTGAGACTCATCCTTGACCAGAAATACTTTTCATCCAGTTTCTTCCAAAAGGGTGTGAAGGGGTTCCTGAAACTGTGGGTGGGAATAATCCTTAGCTCCATGTCCTCAATAGAATTTGAACTTTCAATTATGACTTCTAGGAAGTTTTCCATTCTATGTCAGGACCAGAGGTGAAGAATATGGTAGTTCAAGGCTTGTCTACCACCAAGGATGTCATATCAAAGACAGGCTTAAAGTAACATGTTTTAAACATGGAGTCTGAAGACAATCTGCTACATTTCAGAAGTTTTCCAAACTGGGACCCAGAGAAAACACCTTAGAGGCTATAGCTCCTCTCACAGAGTTAGTGCCAAATTGCGACACATTAATGCCTACTTCCTGCATGATCCAGCGGACCCATCAAGCTATGGTGGAGGAAGAGACTGCTTTAAAAGAGTTCTTGAGGGATATTAGTAGTTGCCTCTCACCTAGAGGCCACAATTCTTTCATCATACTCTCATATGCCTTTGGGCACCTCACCACAAATATTTTCAGGAATTTTTCAAATGCAGGGCAAGAGACCACCCTTGAATTAAAATTTGTTCTAAGGGAAATATTAAAAGTAACTTCCTCAATGGTAAAAACGATGCCTGTGCCATCACAGTCTCAATCATTCGAGACTCTGCGGCAGGAAACAAGACATTGAAAGTTTTCCTGAAAGCTCTTTGTGAGATAAACACTTGTTTCTCTGCCAAGATTCGAAGGTATGTAGGAATTTATTGACATCACACATGGAGGATTATCTAGGTCCTGGCAGCAATACCCAACATATACCCATCATCAGCTTAGCCAACCTAAAGGTATTCACTGTCCTATAGGCTAGGCCCTGAGATGCCAAAGAAGACAAGAAATTCATGTCCTGTACCCAAGGGATCCTCACTTTTTCATAAACACCAATGAACCCATCTCAACCACACTGATTTGTATCATTTGGTAGAACCTTCAGCCCACGCTGTGCCCATCATCTGCTCTTCCTCTTGTGAAAGTCCAGGGGCTTGCCATATTTCCCTGTTATCCTCCATGCCATGAGAGGCAGGTATCCCAGATGGATTAACGGGTGAGAGTTGCCTAGAGGATCCCCAGGAATACCTGGAGGGTGGGGTAGAAGAATGAAAAAAATCTGAAGAAAGTATCAGAAGAACTGAACCTATGTTGATAACCTCATAAACATTGCAAAAGGGGCAAAAGCGTATCCACGCTCCAAAGATTAGTCCTACAGAAAGGCACTGCCACCAAGGGGCCGGATTCCAGCTGAAATATCTGTCTACCTGGTGATCCAGGCTTGAAGTGAATAGATCCACCATGAACCAACACCACTGACTGCTGATCCTCTAGAAAATCTGCAGATCCAGCTACCTTAGGCTCCTCACTGACCATTCCCTTGAGCACCAATCTGCTACTTCGTTGGAGACTCCTGTGCATAGATATTGTTGTACAGGCAGAACATCCAGAACTCCTTGGCTAGGTCCATCAAGACATTCAACCTGGGCCCCCCACAGTGGCAATATTATGCATTGGAATTGTTTGCACCTGGCGCACCTTTCAAAAGGTGCACTGGGCACAAACAATGTCAATGCACCCCATTATGAAATATGCACTGCCCCAGGGCAGCTGCGACCTCGCGCTGCCCCAAGGGCAGCGCATTCATGTGAAAACACAGAGCAGCCACTCTGTGTTTCCACAGCCCAGGCAGACCCCGCCTGCACTTTCAAAGGGGATTAGAGATGCCCTTGCAGGCGAGTGCAGTCAATGACCGCACCTGCCTCCAAGGGGATGTCTGGGGGGTCCATGGGAGCCCGTTTACCGCCTGCAGAGGGCTGCTGTCAGAAGGCACACCTTTTAACTGTCTCAGTTTCCTCCAGATTTTTGTCATCTTCCGAGAAGGCAGACTGTGGGTCTTGTCTAATGAGTTGATGACAAAACCAAAAAAAGCTTTCTGTTTGGACAAGGTCAAGAGAGACTACTTCTTGTTGATGACAAAACCAAGCCTTCCAGCAAATGAGTTGTCATTTGCAACTGCTCCCTCAATCTGTTGGTACATTGATCCATCAGAAGAAGATCATCCAGGTAAATGATAAGAAGGAAGTCCTGAGCATGGGGGGACTCCATTGGTGACTTTAGCACCTTGGTGAAGCACCACAGTGCAGAATAGAGTACAAAAGGCAGGGGCTTGAACCTGCCTTTTCCCTGCATAGGAATTGCAGAAACTCGTGATGGAGTACAAATATGGGATCCATCAAATCTGCATCTTTGAGATCTAAGCATACCATCCAATTGTCCGGCTGCAACAGACCTCACAAGAGATAGATGCCTTCCATCCTGAAATGGCAGTAAATTAACCACCTGTTGAACTGCTCGAGATTTATCATGGGTTACTGACTGCCTTCCTACCTCTCTACTAAAAATAAGTTGCTTAGAACGCCCACCCCCGGGGGGGGAGATAAGACTAGGAAAGTGCGTCTTTCCTTATTAACTTATCCTGTTCTTTGGAAAAAAACAACTGACTGAACTGAACCGTTGCACTAGGGAGCTGTAAACCTCAAAGAAAACCCTGAATCGTCTGCAGGATCCATTTTATTTTTTTAATTTTTATTGAAAATTAGGAAATGTGACAAACCATTACGAAGTCGTCACTTACATTAAATCAAATATATGACAAATAAACAACATTGCACATATGGAACGCAGCTTTGAGTAAAGGAATTTTGAGAGCGGTTAAAGGAGTGTTGATAAATATTTATACCGTATAAACCATAAACAAATTATAAGTTTACATTCAATAATCCCCCCAAATAAATACACAGCTCATGATTCTTAGGTGGGTTCCGTAAACAACACTGTATGAAATATCAGTCTAATACCAGTGCTGGTGTCAATAATTATGCGTATGCGATATCCATCCTGTAGCCATGAAAGATGCATTCAGGGGAGCAGCGATCGATCAGGTGCAGATGGAGATCCGACTATTGTCTGCTCAGCCTGAGGGGGGACTGGCAGTGTGGAAGCAGCCTGTGATGAGTGAAGCTTGCGTTGTAGCTATGTGAGATAAATACACCAAATGTCACAGGGCCTGAAGGTAGGAGGCTGGAGTGAGGCGTATATCTCTGACTGGACACTGCAATATGCAATACTCCGGAGCCAGGCCGCCTTGGTTGGTGAACCATAGCTCCCCAGAGAGAAGCTATCTTGCGTTTCGCCAGAAATAAGGCAATCGTTGCAAAGCGCCTGTAGCACAGTTTGAGTCATTGAACCATCCCCAACAGTCCCAACTCAGGAGAGGGTACCAAAGGTGTTTCTATTACTTGAGCTAGCACAGCAAACACTTCCAGCCAGTATGGAAGAATGTGGGGGCAGGACCAGGTTATATGAGCAAAATCGGCATTCAGTGTGTTACACTTGGTGCAATTCACTGGCTTAGAAGGGTCAAATTTTGTTCAGTTGGGCAGAGGTCACATAAATTCTATGAATGAATTTAAAATGGAGTAACTTGTGTCTATGATTAGGGGACACGCTGTGGGTTTGCTGCAAGCCGTCGTCCCATTCTTTGTCAGTCAGTTGATGCCTGATGTCGGTCTCTCATCGTTGCCGGGCCCCGCTGTCCCGCCCCGTCCAGAGCGCAATGCTTTGCCTTATATATAGGCTTTCCTGTTTTCAGTTTCTATTTTTGGTAAATTCTGGTGGGGATTTTTCAGTTTTTTCAATACCTTTAAAAACAGTGGTTATCAGTGGTTACACATTTTCGCACCAATAGAAACAACAAAAACTGTGTTTTTCCGGTGTTTATGGAATTTTTATTTAATTTTCATTATTGCTTGCTTTCTGCACTAATGAGGTATATGAGGTCCAAATACATTTTTACTGCACCAGAATGAACTACAGAGTCAATAGAATTCTTCAATAACAGTGAAGATTATAAAGATGCTTTTAGCATACCCTCTAGCAAGTGACAAGGATCTCTTACAGGGAAGCACTTCAGCTCAAGTATCGATTTTGACAGACCATCATACAACATTTTGACATAATTAGCTGAATTACTGCAAATACAAACAATATCACTCCAATCTTTATTGAACTTGGTAGGAACTTTTTTCAGCAGCATTCCAAGTGACACTGCGTTCCATTTTTACCAAACGACTGGTGTTATGTTTTCACCACTATCTCAGATGCTTGGTGACAACATTTATTTTCACATATACCTGTCACTACATCTTGCATTGATTGTTTAAAGCTTGGGGTGTTTGGCAATTCACTTGCAATCAACAATGACTCACTAGAGAAGGGGGCTGATGTATCAAAGGATTTCACCCATTCTCTGTCTGTGGGTAAATGTGATGGTACAAATTAGGAAAGATTCTTATGAAACCAGCCAAGTGGAACCAAAATATCAAATATGATTTTGATATTTCCAGATTCGCTACAGTTTATAAAATAACTAAATAAGACCTAAAACATGCTTCTAAACACTGCATCTTTAGACCAAAGACCACAAAACTTAAAAAAGCAGAAGGAAGAAGAGGCAATGTTTTAGTGACATCCCTAAACAACAAAACTCAAGCAGAATAAAGATAGCCCAGTCTTTTTTGATGCTACCATGCATAACAAAGTTACATTGTATTGGCCCCTTCAGGAAGAAATAAAAATGGCTCTTTCACTCATATTTTCCTTTCTTTGACTGACACTTAGTTTGTGGTTGCCAAGGTGTTTTTTCAGTGTTTATATGTTTACACCAGTGATGGCTATTTTCCTTTCGGTGGGTTTTATCAGTTATTATAGGTTTAAACCTAAAACCAGACAGCCTACTTATATAGTTTTGTGACCAAATGTGATTCTGTGTTATCACCTATGAGGAGGGTGAGCGGGGGGAAGTCTTCATAAGAGGCAGTATAAGTGTAAAATGTAGTGCAGAGAGTACCGTGAAGTCGAGCCACATTAAGAGAGTCCACACCGGTGAGCCCAGGGATTTGTGTTAAATTGGACAGTTTACGTGCGCGACCACTCGGGAATTGGGATCCGAAGTTGTCAAGCCCCAGCTTAGTGAAAGTTGCAAGCACCCCTTTATCAGCAGTTAGAGGTAAAAAGGGATTATTGGCAGTTTAAGTAACAGGGAGATGGCCGCCTCGCGCATGGCATGGGGGAGTGTGGCCAACTTTAACGCCTCAGCAAAAGCCTCCAAGAGTTGAGGCGCCAAGCTCTCTTTATACGCTTTGTAGAATACTCTAGGGAGGCCATCGAGGCCCGGTGCCTTGGAGCCCGAGAGTTCGTCGATAAACAGCAAGATTTCATCAACCGTGAAGGGGTGCCCCAGAAAGTCAGCTTGGCCCTTAGTCAGCCAGACCATGGCTACCTCCTCTAGATATGACAGGTGTTGCAAAAAGTTGCTAGGTAATGTGGTGGAATAGAGAGAGCGATAGTAGGCCACCAGTTCCGCCCAGTTTTTAGAAAGAAATAACATCTTGGATAGGGTGCAATTTGGATTTCACCCTGGCCATGGGACAGAGACGGCTCTGGTGATCGTTATGGATGATCTGCGAATGCAAGCAGACAGGGGACAGTCGGCCATTTTGGTTCTTCTTGACCTGTCTGTCGCGTTCGATACGGTAAACCATGGGATTCTTCTGTCCAGGCTTGAAGAGGTGGGAGTGACGGGCACTGCCCTTAAGTGGTTTTATTCTTACTTATCCAACAGACAACAAGCAATAGTCCTTCCTCCTTTTTGTTCTAAGTTTTCTAATATACCGCATGGTGTCCCACAGGGATCGGCAATAAGCCCTATCCTTTTTAATGGTTATATGAGTCCCCTACCTGCAATTATAAGATCTCATAATGTCAATTTAGTTAATTATGCAGATGATACCCAGCTTATCCTGTCCTTGGAAGGTGAGCAATCAGTTTATTTAATAGATTTTCATGCTTGTCTGCAGGATATAGCGACCTGCGAATTATGAGAAAACAGAGATCTTATATTGCGCAGCAGGAAGAATTCCCCCTATATTTCCATCTAACTTCTGGCCAACTGCTGCTAGTGCCCCATTGGCTCCCAGTAATGCTGTGCATAATCTGGGAGTCATGTTTGATAGCAAATTGACATTAGAGAAACATGTCAACAAGACAGTTGGGAGTTGTTTCAGTCTGATTAGTGCCTTTTGTAAAATCTTTCCGATGTTCTCATTGGAGGCCAGGACACTGATAGTCCGGAGTAATATCCTCGGCAGATTGGACTACTGCAATGCTCTGCTTTTGGATTCCCCACGGTATCTGATTGAGAGATTGCAGAGAATACAGACCATGGCCGGAAAGACAGCACTGGGACGATCACGTCGTTCCTCTGCATCTTTGGCACTCTCTGATTTACATTGGCTGCCAGTCTTGCAGAGAATACAATTTAAGGCTTTATGCATTTTGTTTAAGGCCCTACATGGACATGGACCTAAATCCCTGCAGGAAAAATGTATTCGGTATGCTCCCCCTCGGATGCTCCGTTCATCTTCAGCAAATCTGGTGAGTCAGGTAAGTCTCTGGAATAAACTTCCAATGGATATTCGACAGATAGATAACATTCTGCAGTTCAGAAAAAGGATAAAAACGTGGCACTTTCCCCGGGCTTGCCCTCTAGTCCCCTACTAATTCCGCCTGGCAGGGGCCACAGTCCTT
Source organism: Triturus cristatus (assembly GCF_964204655.1). Classification (NCBI taxonomy): domain Eukaryota; kingdom Metazoa; phylum Chordata; class Amphibia; order Caudata; family Salamandridae; genus Triturus; species Triturus cristatus. Next base: position 213,560,021 of record NC_140585.1, on the reverse strand, counting down.
TCTACATTCAGTTAACATCTTAACATAGCGCCAGGTTACCCGTAGGGTGTCAGCTGGGCTCTATAAGCAACTGTAATAATAATAATAATAATGTCAGAGTCAGACGTGGCAGTAGTCCCGTCCCCACGGTCAATGGACGTGATATGCCCAGCCCCTTTTGGGGGGCTTACCAGAAGGGCCAGTGTCCTGCCAGGGCGCTCACCCTCGCTGCAGCGCCTCGTCAAGTGGTATTTTGCCAAGTAGATTCGCCTCTCTGTCAGCATGGACATTGAAGTCTAGTAGTAGTGCATTACGCTTGTTTTGCACAACCGGGTCGGGAGATGATTCATCCAGAAGTGCTAATTCAGCCTCCACCCTGGCAAGGCTGCCACGGATCGACTGCTACACCCCGGCCTGATTGGAGATAATAACTCCCCGTATGAATGCCTAAAGGTGTCCCAGAGGGTGGAGTAATGCGTCACTGATCTGGTGTTCAGGGTGAAGTACTCCGTAATGGCCTCCTGAACCTTTGCATGGAATACCTCATCAAGAAGTTTCGAGGCTTGTAAAGACCACCATCGCTCCCAACCCACCGAATGTGGGATCACCAAACTTAATATAAGGGGGGAGTGATCGGATAGAGTGAGAGGTAGTATGTCCACTCCCTCAACCCACCGGCAACCCGCTCCAGTGCTAAGTACATGCTCTGCAGGTTCACAGGGCGCCCGGTGACATTATTTGGGCAGATGGTGGACTCAACACGGCGTTAAGTGCTGCAAATGGGCATCGGTGGCTGGTGCGTCCATGTCGGTCGATGGCTTGTCCACGCCCCCGTTTGCAGGATCCATGAGTCTGAGGTTAGCACCTCCCAATTGTGTAGAACAATTCCATTTAACCTCACACCTTTTGTCGGAAAAAAGAGCGTACACTCACCTGACTTGGACCCGTGACACTGCACTCTGAAGGAGCCTTGTGCGCCTCAACTTTTATGGTCTCTCCTGGAGGGGAATGGGTGGAGAAGCGGCCATGCTATGCCTTGGGAGGAGAAGCCGCTAGCCAAGGCCCCCCTGCCATGGCTGGCCTTGACAAACATTTGAGAATGAGAGATCTTTATTGAAATCTGTGCCTTGTCGAGTGATGAGAATGTGGAAACAATTTTCCCTAATTCCACTATAAAAAGGCTCCCAAAACAGCCCCCCCTGCACCACTGCGCCCACTTCAGTGGAAGCCAAATCACCCAGCTTGGAGGTCACTTTAATCAGGAGAGATCGGTGGCTCTCAGTAGACCTGTAGACAATGCGTATTTGGCATTGCCAAGAAATATCACTGCGCATGGGAAACTGAAGTGCCCGTTGACTTAGCTGCTTCTGCCAGATCTAGCATTTTTGTTAGGGGGCCAATGACATCCAGGAGTTTGTCCTGACAGGATCTCCATGATCTATCTATCCCCTTCCTAGGGTCTATTAGAAATGGGGGTCTCTAGTTGGCAAGGGTTCCTAGTCAGGATAAGGGAGCTACACTCCTAAAATAACCCCTGCTCACCCCCTTGTTAGCTTGGCACAAGCAGTCAGGCTTATCTTAAAGGCAGTGTGTAAAGCATTTGCACATTAACCAACAGTAATACAGTGTAAGCACTACGAAAGGACACCACACCAGTTTAGAAAAATATCCAATATTTTGATGCACTTTAGACAAGACCAGATAAAAATCCACAATACACAACTTAAAAACTTCAGTTATCAAAATATCCTTGATGTTGATAGCTCCAAATCCAAACAGTTCTGGCCAACCGCGGCGTCCCGGGACAGCTACGGTATCGGGAAGACCCGCAAACAGTAACTTTTAGAAAAGCAGGCTGTCAGCGACCTCTAGTTGAGCTTCCGAAAGCACAGCGTCCACAGGTGTCGGTTCCGGAGGTCCGTGCCGGAGTCGTCGGGGCCCTTGAAGTCACACACGCTGCAGATTGAACTCCTCTCTGTTGAAGTCAGGAGCGCTGGCGTCCGCAGGCATCAGGTAATGCGGTGCAAAGTGCAGCAGTCTAGAGTGCGGCACCCTCAGGTGACGGTAGGAGCAGTGGCTCGGTGACGGCATCATATGGCATTGTCGGTGAGACCAGGGTTGCAGTGCGAAGTGAATGCAGTGTTCGTCGCGGTGCTGGCAGGTCGCGGTGCTGGCAAGTCGCGCTGCAAGCAGCAGCGGCGTCCTTGCTGAAGCCCTGTCGTCGGCTGACAAACTGGAGTCGGTGGCGCCCGTGTCGGTAGGCCAAGGCTGCTGTGCGGGATGAGGGCGGTGCATTGTATAACTTTACGAGCAGTGCCACAGTGCAAGTAGCGGCGTATATTTTGGCGTGGAGCGGCGGTGTCTGGGATACCAAGGCGTCGTCGTGAAGGGAGGCGGTATGGAGTGCGGTGCCCACAGGTCGCGGTGCGAGCAGTGGCTCAGTGACGGCATTAGTAGGAATCGTCAGTGAGACCAGGGTCGCGGTGCAGTGTTGTGGCGGTGCCCTCTTCGGTGCCGTCAGGACACGGAGTCGGCAACGGTGTTGTCGACCTTGTCAGGTTGCTTTTTCTTCTGTTGCAACACAAATAACACAGTTCCCAGTGCTGAGGGCAGAAGAGCTTGAAGTATTTGCTGTTCCTGAGACATCTTGAACAGGGGGCAAGCTCTCCCTCAAGCCCTTGGAGAATTTCACAAAAGTAGATTGCAAAATGTTCAGTCCAGTCCTTTCACTTCCCAAGACAGAAGCAACCACTGCAGGCCAACACAGCAAAGCACACAGCATTATGGTAGTTCCTCCTCACAGCTTCTCCAGCTCTTCTTCTTGGCAGTCTTCTTGGTCCAAAAGAGTTCTAAAGTTCAGGGGTCTGGGCCCCAATATTTATATCCAAAATCCTTTGATCTCTTACGCAGAGAGTGCCTGTGCCCAGCCAAAACCAGTTCTGCCTTCTCTGGGGTGGCTTCCTGGCAGGAGGTGTAGACAGCATTGTCAGAGGCAGGCCAGGCCCATTCAGGTGCAAGTAAATCTCCTCCCCGTACTCCAAATGCAGCCCAGGTCTATTCAGCCCTTTCCTGACCCACTTATACTATCTGGAGACTCTGCTGCTCCCCAGTCCCTGTCATCCAAACCCAGACAATCAATCCACAAACTCAGCAGAGGCCTGCTGGATGACTGAGCAAGAAAATACCTACTTTCTAAAAGTGGTATTTTCAAACACAGAATGTAAAAATCACCTTCACTAAAAGATGCATCTTTACATTCTGAGTTCAGGCACACTAAACTTTATTTTCCTACCTAGTTCCCCGGTCCATTTATGTTTATAAGATTGTATAAACAAATTCCCCATTCTGTCCTATGGGGCATGGGTAGCCTTGCAATAGTGAAAAACCACACACACCAGGGCATGTCCTACCTTTCACATACACTGCACCCTGCCCACAAGGGTATCTTGTAAGAAAAGGAGAGGTTAGGGCGCACCTGCCAAGTTGATATGGCAGTACCAGACTGCACACAGGCTCTGCAATGGCAGGCTGGAGTTACATTTACAGGCTGTTTGGGTGGGTGGCACAATCCAGTGCTGCAGCCCACCAACAGCATTTGATTTATCAGCCCTGACACATGCAGTGCACTTTACTAGGGACTTACAAATAAATCAAACAGGCCAATCATGGAAACACCAATTCCCAACACATTTTACCACATCAGCACTTGCACTTTACCACTGATCAGCAGTGAGAAAAGTACGCAGAAACACTAAGCTAGCACAAACTGAGTCAAAACCGGGAGGTCAGAAAGCAAAAACTCAGGGGAAACACACCAAAGGATGCCAAGTCTAACAGGGCCCATTATGCATTTCACCAGAAACGTGACCATCTTACTGTCTGTGTCTGTCATAAGGACAACTGTCCCCTGCCAGAGATGGGTGCAGACATTCAGCCTGTAGACAAGCACTCATCTCCTTTTCTAGAGGTTTCCTGAGGGGATTTGCCACATACTTGGCCACCTTGGTAGAGGTTGACCATTCCGTGGATTGTGGCTGGACCAGATCATCAGGATCTAGCATGTCCAAGGGATCCTTAGGCTCTTGTGTGTTGTGAGGGGGCACGGGGGGAGTAGTGACAGGGGATGGGCACCAGAGCCTAGAAGGGCCTGCCTCATCATTCAAATTCCCGCGGTAATTATCGTCCTTCCCATCTCGGAAGAAGGGGGCAAAGGTCAGATCATAGGGAATTGATCCAGTACTTCTGCCAGGTTTCCATCAAGACTATTAGGGAAAGACCTAAAGATGAACGCCTTTTTCAGCCTCAACCCCTGAGTCTGCATTTTGCCTAGAAGTGTATCTTGGCCAGGCTCTAGAGCCCTATTCAGGGGAATGGGGCAGGAGTAGGCCCATTGAAGCAGGCACCTTTCTTGGGGCTCACTTGCCAAGGCTACCTCCTGGTGAATTAGGCATCCACTGCCTCACAGAGCAAGGACCAAGATAAATTTTTCCTCCATGTGCTCGCTTGCCATTCTTGCCTAAATGTATAGAACTCTTTTTCATATATAGAGCACCTCTTGGGGCTGCAATTTGGCGCTGAACAAAGGCCAGTTCCTATGGTTGAGCTAGATAACACGCAATGGGTCAAGCCCTGGGACCTTCACACCCTATTTGGTTTATATAGGGTTAATTCTATTTCACCCCGTGAGAACAGACCCGAATACACTCGGGCATCATGCCGCTATGATTTTTAAAATAATACAGACCCCGCAGGGCATTTTAGCTTTCAGGCATCAGGGGGGAACAAAGCACAGGGTCTGTGGTGGCATCAGGCTTGTTGGAGGCCTTCCGATAACGAGCGCGTTCTCCACGTAGCAATGAGATGCGGCAGCTGCATGCCCCCTAGAGGGCTGCCTTGTTCACTGCACTCAAGTAATACCTGTTTCAGTTAAATTAAAGCTGGCCACGAAAGGAGCACTGCCGCACTCCCACAGCGGTGATTTAGGTGCAGAGGAAAAACACCTGTTACCATAAACTCACAGTAAATAGAGGGGGCCGCTCAATATGAGGCACAAGGATGACGGTTGATTGGATGAAAGCTTTTATAGTTTTTTTCCCCATTGCTTGTTAGGAAAGGTAGTTTATTTGAATATGCTAAAGACTGCAGGAATGAGAAAAAAGTAGGAAAGCAGAACACAATTCTCGACCTAAGTCCTGACATTGAATTAAATAGTTTAGGAGCCATGTAGGCAAAATATCTTTTACCACTTCTTGCTTTTTTGACTTTAGGAATTGCCAGTAGATATAGAGTAGAAGAACACTATGTTCACTTAGGAAAATAGAGAAGTACCAGATTTTGTAATATCATGGGGTCCTTACTATTTGGGACCTGATGAGCTACCCACAGGGCCTTCAACTGTGTCATCTTAGTAACAGGGAAATAGTGTAAAAAGGTCAGTGCTGCAGAGACAGAGTTATGTTTAGACATTTTCTACATGGCACGAGCCGCAGCGTTTCACACCACTTAAAGTCTTCTTACAATATACTGGGGGCTACCAAGGTGAAGAGAATAACTGTATTATAATCATGATAGGACTAAAGCTTGTACCACCAGTCTTCATGTGGACAAAGGTAAAAATGCTAATATTTTCCCAAGTGTCCTCAACTGACTAAAGCAACTGACTTCAAGCTTCCTTGCCTTTATCTCCAAGGAAAGCTTGTCATCAATCTATACCCCCGGGTTTTTTACAGCTGATTTGGAGGTGGGATGGTCACATAGTAGATCTGGCCAGTGCAACAATTAGTGTCATTCTCAACCACTTCCACCTCAGGTTTGTCCCCATGAAGCTGTAGACAACCGGTTGACACACGTTTTGCCTACCCAGGAAGATTTCCACAGCCCTATGCTTATTGGACTTCAAAAGGAAGCCCGGGAACAGGTCAGCGAAAAAGTGGTCGGGAAACACTATTTTGGCTGAGAGACTGGCCTACATTTTAGTGTCCTGGTTAATACTGAGAGAGGAGCTAGCAGGAAGCTAGTGGTTCCATTGGTGGACAGGAACTTCATGTTGTAACTGTCCTATGAAGGGCCCTTAGGAAAACACTTAAAGATTAGAAAAACCCATGATAGGCTGGACCCTCTGTGCTACTGTCCTGAGATGACAAGAAACACAGATGAGTAGTGAGACAGGAGGGGAGACTCAGGCAAGTTAGTACCTCTACCAGTTAAAGGTATTCCATTTAAGCAGGTGGGAAAATACATAGTTGGGCCATTTGACCCCCCTTCACAATTAGGTAACAAGAATAACTTGGTTGTGGTGGATCACGCCACCAGGTACCATGAAGCTGTACCTTTGAGGAGCATGACTACATGGCTGGTAGCAAAAGCTATCCTGGGGATCTTTTCCAGGTCCAAATTTCCAAGAATGACAATTTCTGACTAGGGAAACAACGTCATCCCTTCTTAAATTTGAGAGAGGTGGGAGCAAGCTGCTGTGATATACTACTTCTCCACAGCATACCACTCACAAGCCAAGTTTTGGTGGAGTAGCTAAACATGATACTAAATGATGGGAATTCCACCAGAGACCCTCATGAGGAAGTGGGAACCTCTCCTGCCATGTCTCTTGTTTGTGTACCAAAAGTATCTGCAGAAGGGGGTAGGGTTCAGTCCCTTTGAGATTATGTATGGACACCCATATGGGGTCCACTTCAAACCCCAAATAAAATGTTTTGAAGTCAAGGCCCTGCTCCAAATCTTAATGGCAAGGATTGGGTGAGGGTCAGGGCTGATCACAGGAGGAGTGGTTTATTAAATAATTTTAGGGATATTTTCTGTGGAGTATAATCCTTAATAAGAGTGATCCTTATTAAAGAGCAAATTCATCAAAGCAAAAACATAAGTTTACCCAAAAACTCTGTTCCCCATAACTGGGGAGTTGTGAGCCCATTGCACTCCTCCAGCAACTGCTGAAGTAATGATATCCATGACCCCGAGTGCCAAGAAATCCCTTTTTCCCCCCACCATGCATGATCATTTCAATCTTGAAACAGGCTCGCTGTGCCTTTTTAAAAATGTTATATAGTGCAAACTCAGCTCAAGACCCTTGGAGCACTTTATATGAGCATCAATTACATTACACAAGGTCAGATATTTTTTAAGGCTCCGGGAGATTAAGTGAGTGGCCTAGAATCACAGGATGCTGAGTCAACGCTGGGACTTGAACCTTCAGTTCCAAAGTCAGCAGCTCTCACCATGACCCACATTTCCTACCTTTCAGAAAAAGAATGAACTTCCATTTGCTGCATGCAGCACAGCTAAGTTACCTTCAGGCCTAATGATAGCAAGGAAAATGAGCCCCAAACCTTTATTTAAAAGAAAGACATAACAGCTGGCCCCTTCAACCCCTGGATCCCAGTGCCGCTGCACCTGGTTTACTGATACAGCCACGCCAACTAGGATGTCTCCTCTTCCCTATGGTAAAAACATGGGCTCCCATCTTGCTCCCTCTCCCTCAGTGCCACCTCTCTGATCCCCAAATTAACATGTCTCCTCTGCTTCAATTTTCTCCACCCCAGGACCATTACTCTGAGGTCCAAAACAACCCTGGCAGAGCAAGTGTGCCCTGGGCCACAATGCAAATAGGAAGAATAGTTAAACAGACAAGGTATGCAGATGGCCTGTCATACCAGTGGTACTATCAGCACCAATCATACATAAAGTTCTGCAAAGCAGGCTGTCTGTTCTGTGCAGTCCTCTGGGCCCATCACTCCTAGGCCTGAGGCTCAAAAAAGGCTTAATGCCCATTTATGTAAAGAAATATAATGGCACATGCTAGGATAAATGTGTGCAATTGGTTGACCACCAAATATAAAGAGTGCTTAGGAGCTAGTATAAACTTTAGCTAGTGGAGTCACTTGAATCTCCATAGGTACAAAAATGTATTCTTCGGGAGGTAATGTAAGGATGCTACCATGAGTTCTACAGTGTTTCCTTTTAATGGACACATAAAATGTGTTGATTTATAGTCTGATTACTTATTAATAAAGATATTTTCAAAGTTCTTTTTGTTAGTCTCTGGGACGCCATAAAACTATAAATACACAGCCACTATTTCCCACTGTGCAACTAGGATTACTTTGTGTCAAGATCATGTCACACACAGGGACTCTGTAGTGATCACATTAGCCAACTGAGGTTTGCCATTATAAAATAGTACATATTCCATTCATTAGTGTAACTTGCCTTAATTTTTAATTATCATGTGTTTGTTATTTTTATATGTGGTTACTTGAAAGTGAAAACATACCAAAATACAGATTATGTTGCTCTTTAGCCACTTTTTGGACCCTGTCAACCCAATCACTGACCCTGCCTCATGGCACTCGGGATTGCAATTCAAATACTTTTCTTTATGAAGAAAGACAGCCTGGAATTGCGAAAAATAAACAAAATCATGGTTCCAGGCCATCTTCATTTACAAATAGTTGAACACACATTTGCACCCCCTGGAAATGCTGCCACAGAGTTTGAAGAGCTCTGACTTACTCAGGGAAGGGTGGGAATGAACCTCAGGGTTTCCAAATAAGGATGTGGTGGACTACGTGATTGGCCTCAGAAAATTGAGGGTGCAATAAATGAGGCAGGCAAAGGAAAAGATTCAGACTAAACAAGCGGTGATAAAGGAAGCATACCACCAGAAAGCTACGCTTACTGGTTTTCAGGAAGGTTGTGAGGTGTTAGTGCTAAAGCCTATTATTCCAAGGGTTTTGGAGAACAAATTGTGTGGTCCTTACAAGATAGTTCAGAAGGTTTCTGAGGTAAACTACTTGGTGGGTAGAGGTGCCACAACGGAAACCAAGAGAATAGGCTGAAGCCTTGCCTCCAGACAGATTACATAGTGAATGTCATGGCTATGTCAGAGGAAGTAGAGAAAGACATTGAGCATCTTCCTGACTTGCTGCATAGTGACATGAAGGATAGCACTGTGAAAGTGGTTCAGTTAGCCCATGAGTTAATGCCTGTTCATGCAGAGGAAATGAAATGAGTTGCTGGAATAGTTTGCCAACCTCCTTTCGCTGATTCTAGTGTTGACATCTCTTGGTGTGTATGACATAGACAGTCTGCTAGTAAAAGGCAGGATGTAAAGAATGTATGACTCAGTTCAGAGATGTATTAAGGCGAAAGTTGCCAAGATGTTGGACTTGGGGGTCACTGAGAGATTGTATAGCCCATGATCCAGCCCTGTGGTTCCAGTACCAAAACAAAGGTGCATTAACTTGCAGTTCCTTGTGGACTACCAAGCTCCCAGTGAGGTAAGCGAAACTAATGTTTATCCTATTCCAAAAGAGGATGAGCTTGTGGATCTGTTAGGTGTTGAAAAGTATCTGAGCCCCTTGAATCTGACCAGTGGATATTGGCCAATCACATTTGCACCAAATGCCAAGAGCAAGACTGCACTCTGTATGCCAGAGGAGCTGTATCTTCATCAAGAAAGATTTATTTGGATAAAATAGAAAAACCATAAAAGCATACATCACAGCACACACGTGAAAAGAATAAAACCATACAATAATTTAAAAGTATGGAATAGCTCAGGTGACCAACATACAGTGGGATACAAAATAATCATTCCTTCATCGAATTCCCTGATCCCACACCCGCTTTTAAGAAACTGGCAACATGAAACATGAAATCTACAGAGAGCATCTGTAAGAATTAAAATGCTGGCTGCACTAGTTTAAAACCAAGCTTCTATTTACTCCCTAAACAAGCGACCGGAGAAATTCCTAATAGATGCATATGCTGATGTTCTGCACATGCCCGACCCAATAGAGGTGGTGGGGGGTGACCTCAACTTAGTAATGGATGCCGGGCTGGACCGTTCAGACTTGCGAACCGGGGATGAGGGAGCCTTGTCGGCGGGAGCTGGTGATTGACTGTGCGATGCAGGGATCCGAGACACCTGGCGCTGCTTACACCCAGATGAGCAAGACTTTTCAAACTACTCGGCGGCTCACAAGACCTATGCTCGCCTTTATCACTACCTTGCTACCCCAGCCGCTTGGGCCTGCATTACAGATTCCACCATTGAGTTCCGCTCCCTGTCTGACCACGCACACATTACCTTGACCATGCATTTTTCCTCTGTGAGATCTTCTCCCACCTCACACTGGCGCTTGGGAGATTCGCTGCTCCGATCCCCAGCTGTGGTGGATGACATCAAGAGTTGCCTGACTGACTATTTAGCGATTTATGACGTGGTTCTACACCGATATCCTCGGTATGGGAAGCACTTGAACTGGTCGCGAGGGGATCACTAATTGCCAAAGCAGCTTACAAAAATAAAACCAGACAGTCCAAGCGCACAGACCTAGAAGCTTATGTCAAGGAACTAGAAGCTATTCACAAATGCACTGGCGCTCCCAGAATTTGTCGGCAGTTGGTAAAACAGCGCCTTCAGCTTCGGTTGCTAGACCTTGACCGGGCTGAGCGCATGGTAGTCTGACTGAAGCACAAATAGTATGTGGGTTCAAATAAAGGGGGACGTATGCTGGCTGAATGCCTGCACAGTCAGCACGTGGCGCAGGCTTATAAAGCAATACGGGGAGAGGGCGAGTCGGCGATCACGGATGATGCCGAAATACTGCCGGCCTTCCGTTCCTTTTATAAAAATCTCTATACTGCTGATCAGTCCCTGCTGACTGATCCCACTGAGTTCCTTCAAGGAGCGGCGGTCACTCCTCTCCCTATGAGCGAGGCGGAGGGCCTGGAGGTCAGCATATGCATTGAGGAGGTGATTTCTGCTATCGCCCGACTGAAAACCATGAAAGCACTGGGCCCTGATGGCTTTAGCGCTCTTTTTTATAAAACCTCCTGTGTCGAACTTGCCCCGCTGCCTACCCGCTTGCTCAACTCTTTGGCGAATACAGGGTCTCTTACAGCCTCAATGTTACAGGCATCTATCTCTGTGATTCCTAACCCGGCAAAGACCCGGAGCTTTTCAGTTCCTACCGCTGATCTCTCTACTGAATATTGTTGCGAAGCAGTTCTCTAGCATTCTGGCCTCCCGGATTAACTCCCACATCCCAGTTCTGGTCGACCCAGACCAATCAGGCTTCATTCCAGGTAGGCAATCTGGGGACAATACCAAACGACTCTGCCACTTCATTGATAAAGTACAACGGTCCAAAGAAGAAACCTTACTGCTAGCGGTCGACCTGGAAAAGGCTTTCGACTGCGTGCATTAGCCATACTTATTTGCTACTCTTGAGCGTTTTGGGCTGGGGCCCAGATTCCGACAGTGGATTGCGAGCATTTATAGTGCTCCAACAGCAACAGTGCGGGTCAATGGCTTGCTTTCAGATGGCTTTGCGGTGGGGAGGGGGACGCGGCAAGGCTGCCCCCTCTCTCCTTTGCTCTTCACCCTTTATATGGCGACATTCGCCCAACGGCTTCGGGACAACCCCATGGTGCAGGGTATCCCATTTGACTTTGACCACCTTCTTATCAGCCACTATGCTGATAACGTCATCTTTTTGATGGCTCATCCCATGACCTTACTGCCGGCCATTGTGGAGGACCTACAGACCTTCGTTCAGGTTTTTGGCTTTAAAATTAATATGCAGAAATCTCATGTACTCAACCTCACCGCAGTACAGCCAACAGTTGATGTCTTAAGGGCCAGCTTCGCCTTTGACTGGGTGTCGGATGTTATCACATATCTTAGATTGGTCCTCCTCAAGAGTCTTGCAAAAATGGCGAACGTGAACTATACAGCCCTTCTATCTCACATCCAAGCAGACCTGGCCCGCTGGCGGCACCTGCCTTTGACATGGTTTGGTAGGCTGTCTGCGGTTAAAATGAACGTACTACCACAGGCCCTGTATTTGTTTGGAGCCCCCACCGCATACGCTTCGCAATATTCAGACTGCGATTGAACGCTTTGTGTGGGGTCCAATCTCCCCTCGCTTGCAGAGGACCTTGCTACAACACCCTAAGAAAGGGGGCGGCCTCGCCTTCCCTGATATTACCCGTTACTACTAAGCTTCACTGCTACAGTACCTAGTGGAGTGGAACCGCCCTATGACTGAGAAATACTGGGTCTTCATGGACCAGATGGTGGCTGGCAACCACATCTGGCATGACGCCTGGCTACCGCGACCTGCTCATGCCTGGGGACTTTATTCCTCGCCAATCACCCGCCCCACAATGTTAGTCTGGGACAGGGTCTCTCTGCGGGCTAACCTGACTACTTTTCCCTCGCCCATGACCCCGATTTTCTCCAATCCTGCCTTCCCACTTGGGATGGACAAAAATATAGCGGCGCACTGGTTAGAGGGAGGTTGCAAGTGCTTAGGGCATCTATTCGACATCCAGGGTCTCATCCCCTTTAAGGACCTGGAGGACTATGGCCTTCACAGCTCTGATCTTCCTCCATTCCCAGATGACGCATTGGATCTCGGGAACCATGTCACGCCCCTTGGCACACCGACCAATGCGACCGTTCGAGAAATGGCTCTCTCATAAAAAGGACGATCATGGGCTTATTTCTGAAATATACTGCTTTCCCACATTAGGCATCCAGAAAGTACGCACAGCGGGGCAGAGACGTTTGGAGGTGGAACTGGGCTGCACGTTGTCTGATAAGGAATGGGAAGATATTTTCTATAGATCACACCACACATCACACTCCATGGGTCATGCAAAAACTGCCTTTAAGATTGTGTCCTGTTGGTATAATACACCAGCCTGACTCGCTAAGTGGGACTCTTGTTGTGAAGGCCTCTGCTGGCGGTGGTGTGGTAGCCCTGGTACCCTCCTCCACCTTTTGTGGCACTGCCCAAAGCTCACGCGTTACTGGGAGAGAATACTGGACGACATTGCTAAGGCTTTCCACACCACCATTCCTAGGCTTCCGGCTTACACTCTTCTAGGTCTACCCTATGCGCTGACCTCCCCCCTGCGCTCTATTAGAGGGAGACAGATAGCGCACGCACTGAATGTCGCACACCGAGTGATTCTGGCGGAAATCAGATAGGATCCCGGACCATACATAATGGTTACATCAACTCCGGTATCTTTTAGGTATGGAGAGACTCTCGATGGCCACCCTGGGGAACTGCGCAGACTACGCCAAGATTAGGGACCCATCCATAGCCATCCTCTCCACTGAATTCTGGGAACTGACCTGCCCTAGCTATCTCCGGATCCTGAAACTGATCCCTGAGGACAGTACCTCCACCTAATAGGGTGGCTCCCTGTTGGACTCACACACCCCTTAGACTAATGGAGGCCCGCACCCTACAATGCCTACAGGCTGCACTCTTCCTTTTTTCTTTGTTTCCTGCTCACTGGAGGTGGGTGGGAAGGGGAGTTGACTTCCTTTTTTTTGTTGTTCCTTGCCTCTTGTGAAAAGCAGCACTACTATGAAACTGCAACCTGTCACAGGCTGTCGGCTACTACTCCTCGCATGCCTGGCAGCTCACTGGACCATATAGCTACCCATTCGGTTCCTGCCTCCCCAGGAAATCCCAAAAGCAGAGGCAACAAATTCAGCCTAAATCTAGTTAGCAGAAATTGTGCCTGGTTCGAGGTTACCACTGTAAGGTAGGTCTCTATAAATAGGTTAGTTTTCAACAATAAATACTTTTTCCGCGAAGCCTTCTTAGGAGCCTCATATTCTCTTGCTGTATCAGTTCAAGGTGTAGCCATTTTGGGTTGAACAATGCTCCTGTCACTTTTCAGCACTAGGTGAATGATGTTCATGTAGGGCTGAATGTGTTCTGTGTCACCTACCTGGATGACACTGTGGTGTCTAGCCTTGTGGCTCTCCACAGTGCCCAGCCGAGGAACCTAGAAAGCATGGGGTTGGATGCATGTTGGGGTTTGGCTGCAGGTGAGGCCCTGTGGTCAACCACCAGCTTTGTATGACTGAAGTCTCTGCACAGTGGGGGTTGGCTATCTTTACGGGGTTGTCTCCATGTCAGCCGTGCACGGAACATTGGATTTATGTATCGGAATTAAATATGACTTTACTTTACAAAGAAAAACATTCATTGGAAAAAACAAAAGTTAAAGTAACATTATAGATAGGTGTGATAAAATGATATGTTTTTTCTTTTAAAAAACATTAGAAATTCACTGAAAACAACAGAGGTTAAAGTAACATCAGAGTTAGCTGAATTTGTCAGTGGCAACATTAACTTTTTGAACTAAAAAAACTACAGAAATTCACCAGTTACAGTCAGAAAAGCTACCTATAACTTGCGCCCCCGCCATGCAATGCTTATGACCTTACATATGACATCACTGATGAGAACTCAAATAACATCATTGATGACATCACTGATGACATCATTCAATGAGTGTTAACTACCATATTACGTTTCTACCTAATTTAGTACAGCCTGTGTCCAGCTACTTCATATATTTTTTTATACAACACGTGTGCTCCTAAAGCACCATAGGTGGGTAAAGACACTGAACATGTTATAAATCTTTGTATTGAATAGAAACTCTGTGTGTGCTATGGTGCAAAAGAAGCATATGCGATTTGTAAACTAACTCTAATGTTACTTTAGCCTTAGTTTTTTTTCAGTAAATATCTATCAGGCTAAGGTAATGGCTGCTTAATGCTATCGGCAGTCAGGAGTCTGCTTGTACCCAAATAAAGGTTTGCAGCCTTGGACCAGTGTATGAGTGCTGCTCATTGCTAGGGCAACCTTGGAGCTGGAATATTTGGCGGCCCTCCTGCCGCCGAGCTTGCACCACCCCGTAATTATGGGGGCCACGAGACTTCGGATACACCCAGTCAACCTATTGAACACGGTTCTGGGATTGAAAGTGGACACTGTCTTCTGAGGCCCATCTAGGGGCTTGTATCTGTGTATGCGGCAGTAATTTGTTTGAAAATTGGACTTTATTTCCCAAGAGGCACCATTGTTTGTCATCTGACCGGCCCATCAGGGGGCGTGGAATTTAGCGGTATTTATGGGATTTGAGACCGCCAGCACGTAACCTTTCCCATCAGTAGCCTCTGAAGAAGAAATAAGATTTCGAAATGCGTCAGGCTAAGGGAACGGCTGCTTAATGCTATCGGCAGTCAGGAGTCTGCTTGTACCCAAATAAAGGCTTGCAGCCTTGGACCTGTGTACGAGTGCAGCTCATTGCTAGGGCAACCTTCAATCAATCAATCAAAGCATTTGTATAGCGCACTACTCACCCGGAGGGTCTCAAGGCGCTAGGGGAGGGGGTCCGCTACTGCTCGAACAGCCAGGTCTTGAGCTGCTTCCTGAAGGCGAGGTGGTCCTGGGTAAGGCGGAGGTGGGTCGGGAGGGAGTTCCAGGTCTTGGCGGCGAGGTAGGAGAAGAACCTTCCTCCTGTGGTGGCTCTTCGGATGCGGGGGACGGCGGCGAGGGCGTGGCTGGTCGATCGAAGCTGGCGTTTGGGCCTTGGTTGTGTAGGGCTTTGTGTGCGTGGGTGAGGAGACGGAAGGTGATTCTCTTGTTGACCGGGAGCCAGTGCAGGTCTCTCAGGTGTCCGGAGAGGAGGTTGCGGCGGGGGATGTCCAGGATGAGACGTGCAGAGGTGTTCTGGATCCGCTGGAGTCTCTTCTGGAGTTTGGCGGTGGTTCCGGCGTAGAGGGAGTTGCCGTAGTCCAGACGGCTGGTGACGAGGGCCTGGGTGACCGTTTTCCTGGTCTCGGTGGGGATCCACCGGAAGATCTTGCGTAGCATGCGCAGGATGTTGAAGCATGCCGAGGAGACGGTGTTGACTTGTCTGGTCATGGAGAGGGAGGCGTCCAGGATGAAGCCCAGGTTGCGAGCATGGTCTGTTGGTTTGGGTGCGTTGCCTAGGGCGGTGGGCCACCAGGAGTCGTCCCAGGCGGAGGGTGAGGAACCCAGGATGAGGACTTCCGTCTTGTCCGATTTCAGTTTTAGGCGGCTGTTCTTCATCCATTCGGCTACCTCTTTCATCCCTTCGTGTAGGTTGGCTCTGGCGGTGTCGGGGTCGTTGGTCAGGGAGAGGATCAGCTGGGTGTCGTCGGCGTAAGAGATGATGTTGAGGTTGTGCTGGCGTGCGATGGCTGCGAGGGGGCTCATGTAGACGTTGGAGAGGGTTGGGCTAAGCAAGGAGCCTTGAGGAATGCTGCAGATGACTTCGGTGGCTTCTGATCTGAACGGTGGGAGGCGGACTCTCTGTGTCCTTCCGGTGAGGAAGGAGATGATCCACTCCAGTGCCTTCTCCTGGATTCCGACGTTGTTGAGGCGCTGCACTAGGGTACGGTGGCAGACCGTGTCGAAGGCTGCGGAGAGGTCTAGGAGGATGAGGGCCGCTGTTTCTCCGTTGTCGAGCAGGGTTCGGATGTCATCGGTGGCTGCGATCAGGGCGGTCTCGGTGCTGTGGTTGGCTCGGAAGCCAGACTGCGAGAGGTCGAGGGATCCATTCGTCTCGAGGAAGGCGGACAGCTGCTTGTTGACGGTCTTCTCGATGACTTTTGCTGGAAACGGGAGCAGCGAGATGGGGCGGTAGTTCTTGAGGTCGGTGGGGTCGGCTGATGTCTTCTTCAGTAGAGCGCTGAGTTCGGCGTGCTTCCAGCTCTCCGGGAAGGTAGCGGTGTCGAAGGAGGTGTTGATGATGTCTCGCAGGTGGGGTGCGATGACAGCGTCGGCCTTGTTGAAGACATGGTGGGGGCAGGGGTCGGTCGGAGACCCGGAGTGGATGGTGTTCATCGTGCGGACGGTGTCTTCGGAGCTGATCGGGGTCCAGGCGCGGAGGGTGGTGGTGGGTGGCGGTGGTTCGTACGTGGCGTGCGACTGTAGAGTGCTGAAGCTGTTGTGTATGTCCGCGATCTTGTTGTGGAAGTAGGAGGCGAGGGAGTTACAGAGGTCTTGCGAAGGGGTGATGTTGTTGTTTCCGGCGTTGGGGTTGGAGAGCTCTTTAACGATGTTGAAGAGTTCCTTGCTGTTGTGTGCGTTGTTATCCAGTCGTTCCTTGAATGCTGTCTTCTTGGTGGCGTGGATCAGTTGGTGGTGTTTTCGGGTGGCGAGCTTCAGGGCCGTCATGTTGTCAGGTGTTGGGTCTCTGCGCCAGTCTCTCTCGAGGGCTCGGCAGTTCTTCTTGGAGCTCTTGAGTTCGTCGGTGAACCATGGGGCTTTCTTGCTGCCGGGTCTGCTAGGCGGGGTCCTCAGAGGGGCGAGGTCATCTGCGCAGTCGCTGATCCACTTCGTGAGGTTGGTGGCCGCTTGGCTGGGGTTCGTTGCGCTGGTGGGTGGGTTCTTGCTCAGGGAGGTTGCGAGCTGGTCGGCTGTGATCTTGTTCCAGCTGCGGCGTGCAACCTGTTGCTGGTGGTGGTGGATCGTGGTCCTTCTGAAGCTGAAGTGGACGCAGCTGTGGTTCGTCCAGTGGAGTCCGGTGGCGTGGCTGAAGGAGATGTCCTTGCTGGATGAGAAGATGGCGTCGAGTGTGTGTCCCGCGTAGTGGGTGGGGGTGGTCACCAGTTGCTTGAGTCCGAGGTTTGCGAGATTGTCCAGCAGGGTGGTGGTGTTGCGGTCGTTGTTGTTCTCCAGGTGGAAGTTGAGGTCCCCGAGGAGGAGGTAGTCAGCGGAGGCGAGGGCGTGCGGGCTGATGAACTCGGCGATGTCTTCGCTGAATTGTGTGCGTGGTCCTGGGGGTCTGTAGATGAGGGTGCCTCTGAGGGTGGTCTTGGGGTTGATGTGGATCTGGAAGTGCATGTGCTCGGTGGGTGTGAGGGTGTCGTCGGTGTTGGTCGTGATACGGATGGTGTTCCTGTGGATGATGGCGATGCCTCCTCCGGTCTGGTTGATGCGGTCCCTTCGGATGATCTTGTAGCCGTCTGGGATGGCGATGGCGATGTCGGGCGCTGAGGAGGCGTTCATCCAGGTTTCCGTGAGGAAGGCGACGTCTGGGGCTGCGGTGTCGAGCAGGTTCCAGAGTTCGATGGCGTGTCGGTGGACGGAGCGGGTGTTGAGCAGGATGCACTTCAGGTGGCTGTTGCTGTTGTTCTTCTTGGTATTGGTTGGCGCTGGTGTAGTGCAGGTCTGGATGCAGGTGAATTTGCAGGCGTTGCAGCAGAAGGGTCCGTGGGTGCGTCCCGGGGTGGCTTGGTAGCAGCTCGGGACTCTGCCGGCGTTGAGTGCGTTGAGTTCGGTGGCGTCGTAGGTCCGGCGGGTGGGCGTGTGACTGCGGGGGCCAGGGGTCCTGGCACTGGGCGCAGTCCAGGCGCGGACGGGCGCAGACGGGCTTACCTTTGGCGCACCTTTGGCGCTCAATCGGTGCTCCCGCTGAGCGCGTCCGCTGCGCGGTCGCTCTGGGGGCGTCATAAGTAAGGAGCCGGGGGGGAGGAGCTGCTGGGAGGCGGGAGCGGGGTGTCCAATGGGCCGGAAGGGGAGGCGGGTCAGCAGGGTCAGCGGCGGGAAAGAAGTCACTGGGCGGCGTCGGCGGTGAAAAAGTGCAGGAAGCAGGCAGCAGGAAGCGTCAGGCAGGCAGCACTAGCAGGGCAGAGAGGGAGAGGGGCGACCGGCTGTGTGGGGCACAGGGGTCACACTGACCAGCCCACTGCGGTCCCCTTAAGAAAGGAGCCGGGGGGAGGAGCCGCTGGGAGGCAGGAGCGGGGTGTCCAATGGGCCGGAAGGGGAGGCGGGTCAGCAGGGTCAGCGGCGGGAAAGAAGTCACTGGGCGGCGTCGGCGGCGAAACAGTGCGGGAAGCAGGCAGCAGGAAGCGTCAGGCAGGCAGCACTAGCAGGGCAGAGAGGGCGAGGAGCGACCGGCTGTGTGGGGCACAGGGGTCACTTTGGAGCTGTAATATATATATATATATATATATATATATATATTTTTTTTTTTTTTAACTTGAACATTTTGTACGTATACTAAAATGTTGGCATTATAACAACAATCATTAGAGTGGAGATTAACACTGTATAAATTCGTGATCGTTACATGCCCTTTCTTTATAGTCAAAATACCAATGAATTTATTTTGGTTAAATGTTACAATGATTTGTAAATAGTAACTACAAAATGGCCACCTTGCTGTAATATAAGCACCAAGGCCCCTCTTTTATGTTCATGTATCTAAACATGGAAATCCTCTTTCTATATCCTTTAACATCTCTGTATTTAAAAAGATTGATTGCAAATGGACTTTTGACATTGAGAAAGGTCGTCATGACCGAAACCGGTCTGTCAAAAATGGTGGAATAAAGCAATTTGAAAAATCTACTGGCTTGGAGTGCGTTACCGTCTTTAGGAGGCTAAAGGATTTGGTTTGAATACTTACACGGTCTGCCACCGTGAGGCAACTGCACCCGGAAGCAAGTGAGCGGCGGCGTTTGGCGGGAACTGGTGAAAAATTCGAATGAGTACTGCCTGCTCTGCTTTGGAATAAAGGGAAGACTTACAGCATACACGGAGACGCGGATAAAGCAAAACGGCCAGTCCGGATCGAGTTACATTGTGTCCGGACCAGAGCGCGAGCAACAACACCGGTCGGGGAGGAGCCAATTCGGCGGCGAGTCGGAGGACCCTCGTACGGATTGAAGACTCCACAATCCGGTGAGTTGCAACGCCTTCCGCCTGTATCAGTATCCCATAACTTTCCGAGCATTTCCTATAAGCCAAATAACATTTTGAATTTAACAACGCGGTGTTGAAGTAATTTTTAACACACCGCAATTGCTACGAAACGTAACCACCATATCAGTCACCGAGAATGTTTAGCGAAGAGGAACGGCTTGAGGCTGCGGTGTCCATCTTCTCCACTAAAAGCCATTATTCTAAGCCGGCAACGAACGGAACCAAGGAACCCGCCCCCAGTACTCTGAAAGGTCTCTTTAACACATTGGAACGTACATATGAAAAAGAAATCCGCAAGTGGTGGGAGGCTACTTCTTTACGCCGCTATCTTGAAGCAGAACGCATCCCTCGAGGGCTGAGGATTTATACTGTACCCTCTTACGAAAACCCCGATCCAAATTTATTGGTAGAATGGATTCAACACACAACAAAATCAGCGGTAGGGATGGTTGAAATTCTGATCAAGTACGCAGTCAGCGACAGAAGCAAACTGCTAGAGGAGATCCAACGCTTAGAGGACATAATAGCACAGGATTCAGCAAAGGAAACTGTAGCGGATTTAAAATTACAAATGAAAGCACGTCTGGTGAAATACGAAGATGTCATAAGACGAAGAAAACATGAAAAATTCGCTAGAGATCAACGCGACTATGAGAGCGGGAGAATTTTAACCTTTGCAAAGAAATTTGACCAGCCAAGAAAGGCGATACAAGAGGCAAAGGGAAAGGACACCCAAGCGCAAGTGACCTCAGAGTCAGAATTGGAAACAGACCATTCCGAAACGGAAGGTGCTAGCGGCGGAAGAACAGAGCCAACAACAGGCCACACCGAGCCACCACAGGGAGACGCACTAACATCGGCAAATTTTTGCGACGAGTTCCAAGTGATCCAAAAATCATGGAGATCAAATACCCAAAGGCCAAAACCCCCAGAAAAAGGAAAACAAGACGGGGGGGAAAGAAGCACAAAAGGAGGCCAGAAACAGCAGTATACACCGAGACTAACAAGGAGCAGGAAGAAGAGGGGGGCATACCAGAATTAGAGTCCGACTTAACAGTAGTTAATCTGTCACATACCAAGCTCACGGACATGCAAATACAAGTATTGAAGAAAGGGCTTACCTTTTGCCCTACTAATCAGTGGGACTATCCCCAAACGAGGATAGACCTTTACAAGTTTGTAAGAAAATTAAAACTTAAAAAAATGTTCCGTGGTAAACAATTACCACCATCGCCAATGACAGATGAAGCTAATTCCGTTTCAGGTTCATTGACAGTAGCGGATTTAACTACACTACAAACCATGAATATTTTGGCGGAGGACATAACAGGAAGCCAGGAGGAGGCACTGGGTGGAGAACTCACACTAATCAGAGATATGGAACTAACCCAAATCGGAGGCAAGAGTCTTTTAAAAAAGAAATCAAGATTTATCCCTAAAACTGGGTTTGACATGATTGACAGTTTCCAAGAAATGGTTATACAAGATCTAGACAAATTAAGAACAGTATCCAATCATGAAGAGATGAAATTGCATAACGTTACAATACAACAACGAGAGGCTATTAAATCTTTGCAGCAAGACAGATCCCTGGAAATAAAGCCCTCAGACAAGGGCGGCAATGTAGTTGTCCAGGATAAAGAACTGTATGAGCTGGAAGCTCTTAGACAACTCAGTGATGTTAACTGTTACAATAAAATCTCTAGACAGCAATATAATGAGAGTGTCTTAGAGTTTAATCAGTTAATTACTAAATGGCGGGACAAGGGGATTCTGCATCAAGATGAGTTTGAATTTATCAAAACAGATCATCCCACTATACCCACTTTTTATCACATCCCCAAGCTGCACAAAGATAGTAAGAAGCCTCCTGGAAGGCCTATTGTGTCTTCAAAAGGAAGCCTCCTTGAAAACACCTCAATCTTGATTGATACTGTTTTGAGTCCATTTGTATGTAATCTAGTATCATATGTTAAAGATACATCTGACTTCATCAAACAAATTGCGGATATACCATGGGAGGAGAACTATATGTTAGTCACCATGGATATAACCAGCCTTTACACGAGTATTAACCATGTACAGGGCTTAGAAGCAGTAGAAACCTTTTTGAGATCTAGATCCGTACAATATGCGGAGCACAATCAAATGATCTTGGAATTTATCAGCTTTTGTCTGAATAAAAATATCTTCCTATTTGGCAGCCAGCTGT
Organism: Triturus cristatus; assembly: GCF_964204655.1. Lineage (NCBI taxonomy): Eukaryota > Metazoa > Chordata > Amphibia > Caudata > Salamandridae > Triturus > Triturus cristatus. The sequence goes on along the minus strand of NC_140585.1, from coordinate 213,538,253 downwards.
ACATCCAAACACAAGGTACCGCTATGGGCACGTGCTTCGCCCCCAGCTACGCGAATCTCTTCGTGGGTTGGTGGGAGAAGCACGTGGCCTGGTACGGGACTAATGAGCCCTGGATGAATAAGATAGCTGTCTGGACCAGATATATTGACGATATTTTTATCGTCTGGAAAGGGTCAGAACCCGAATTCTTAACGTATCTTGACATCTTGAATAACAACATTTTTAATTTGCACTTTACGAGTAATATTAGCAACTCACAAGTAGCCTTTCTAGATTTATTGGTCTATGTTAGCGGGGGGCAATTAATGACCAAATTATACCGCAAAACTACTGCGGGCAATGCCACCTTACACTTCACGAGCCAACATCCAAGAAGTCTAGTAAATAGCATCCCCTACGGGGAACTATTAAGGATTAAACGCAATAGTGCATTAGACACAAACTATCAACAATCTAAGAAAGAAGCCATCAAACGTTTCAGTGCAAGGGGTTATCCAAGTAAGATATTGAGAGCTGCAGAAAAAAGAGCAGATGAGAAAGAGAGGAATCAGCTGTTAGCTCCACAATATGATAAGACCCAGGAGGACGTAACTCGGTTAATTTTGACGTTTTCTAAAAATTCTCCACAAATTCGTCAAATCATTAACCGTCATTGGAAAATCCTCCAGGCAGATACGATTATAGGGAAACAACTGCCCCAATATCCCAGCATTACATACAGAAAGAACACGTCTTTACAGGACCTATTGGTGCACAGTCACTTTGACAAAACCCAGAAAAGCAGAAATGAGATCAAAGGCTTTTTTCCCTGCTCCAAATGCAAAGCTTGCAAAAATAGCAAGAAAACTAAGTGCTACAAAGTACCAGGGAGACCAACTGAGAAATTAATTTTAAAATTTCTAAATTGCAACTCAGACTTTGTAATATACTGCCTTAGTTGTCCTTGCCACTTGCTATATATTGGGAGCACGGTGCACCCTGCTAAAAAGAGGGTGTTGGAGCACATGCGTGCAATCACCAACAACGACAAAAATTATCCAGTTGCACGACATTTTGCTTCACATCATCAAAGAGATAGCCGCAAATTAAGTTATTTTTGCCTAGACCAAATTCCACCAAAGCAAAGAGGAGGCGACAGGGTTAAAACACTACGCCAACTAGAATCAAGGTATATTCTAGAATTGAGAACCTTGGCACCCTTCGGCCTAAATAGTGAGGAAGAACTGTGGGTACACATAGGTTAATGTATGAGACAGAATACAATCTCTGGGCGGTTTTTTCAGGGTCTGACACCGTAATATAGTGTAATAGTTTTGGGAGTCTCCTTCCAGTCCGTCCCCCAATCTTTACTGTCTTTATTGTTCTTTTCAAATCAGTATTTATAGCATCAGCTATGAACTTTAAATGAATTGAATGAGAAGATGTGACACGTTTTATTTAAATGATTTTTCATTATATGTTAGAAACATTTTTTTGTCTCATATGCTGTCCGCTTCCATCTTTAGAAACAAAATACGTGATGATGTTAGTTGGATTATAATTCATTATGCAATTGACTGTTAAAGAAAAAAGTAAGACTATCAGTCTTAGCCCATTCAGGGCGGAATAACTTGAACATTTTGTATGTATACTAAAATGTTGGCATTATAACAACAATCATTAGAGTGGAGATTAACACTGTATAAATTCGTGATCGTTACATGCCCTTTCTTTATAGTCAAAATACCAATGAATTTATTTTGGTTAAATGTTACAATGATTTGTAAATAGTAACTACAAAATGGCCACCTTGCTGTAATATAAGCACCAAGGCCCCTCTTTTATGTTCATGTATCTAAACATGGAAATCCTCTTTCTATATCCTTTAACATCTCTGTATTTAAAAAGATTGATTGCAAATGGACTTTTGACATTGAGAAAGGTCGTCATGACCGAAACCGGTCTGTCAAAAATGGTGGAATAAAGCAATTTGAAAAATCTACTGGCTTGGAGTGCGTTACCGTCTTTAGGAGGCTAAAGGATTTGGTTTGAATATATATATATATATATATATATATATATATATATATATATATATATATATATATATATATATATATATATATATATATATATCCAATAAAGAAGTGACTCAAACAGATAGATTCACCAAAGAACAAAAATATATTTCCACTACAACGTTTCAGCTTCCGCTCTGTGGCTACACAGATGACAGCTGAATTTTGAATGTGGAATCAATTAGGCCTGGGCTAAAATTTCGTTCCGTTCGCGGAAATTGCGATAATTTGACATTTTCGCGTTCCGCGGAGAGCGCGAAAATGTCAAAATTTCCGCTTTATGCAGCTTGGCGATAATTTGTTTCTTGCTCGCGCTGTAAAATAATACATTCTCACGCGTGCGCGATCGCCTTACCTGAATACCTGTGTTCGCCGACAAGTTTTCTTGATCCGGTTGCGTTCTCCATGAGATGTTGTATTGTTTTTAGCCATTTGCGCTGTCTCGCGACAGTTCGCGCCCGCAGTGACGTCATGCGTCGCGCGATCACGTCTTTCTTCTCGCGATCATGCATCGCGAGACACCTCAAAACAAGATGGCCGCGCCCGCGAGCAACCAGATGGGTAAGTTGGCGACCCGCAACCATGCAGAAAATCTCGCGAACATGCGGGAAAAAAACTTCCGCATCTTCGCGATATTTCCGCTTGTTTGCGATAATTTTAAACATTTTCGCGATAATTTGTGGATTTCGCAAATTCCGCCCACCCCTAGAATCAATGCAGTCCTGAGAGCTCTTGAGATATGCAGTAATCAGGTTGTGTTGTCAGTAATGTTCAGTCCATCTGGATGCAGTGATTTTATACGGTACATCCAGAAGTTTTCCATGGAGTCCAGTAGTTCTTCCTTTGAAACATGTTCCACGGGGAAAATCTTCAAATCTGATAGTGAATGATCCACAAGGTTGAAATGATTGGCTACAGGCTGGTCAATTTTCTTATTAATTATTGCAGATTTTCACTGTTTGGCCTACATGTTGTTTTTTACAGCTTTGTTCTAGTTAGGACCTTGTTTCCATTGGAAAAGTGTTTTTTGATTTGCCAATTCCTTTAGCGCCGTTTGACGAATCACCGCAAAATTCTAAAATGAATGTCCGGCTCTGGTCAGCTCCTGTCTTGAAAGTTTCGGGGTGATTCGGGAAGTGGGGGCAGAGAAAAAAGGGTCGTCCCAAAATGCATTTTCTCCATGTTCATTTCTATAGGAACTTTTGTTGCGGCTACACTGCTGTACGAAATTACACCAAAGTTGGCAGAATGGTAGCTCTTGGTCCAGAGTGCACTCTTTGCTTTAAATGATGTAAATCCGTTGAGTAGTTCCTGAGAAATTAAATAAATAGTAATATCGATATCTGGTGACCGCGGTGAACCCCACCGATCATGAGTTTCATTCTGATTGGCTGCCAACACTTCAAACCGAAAAGGGCTGGCAGTCATCTTGTGTCTTATTTTTGCTTGTCACTTGGTAAAACCAAGTCACAAGCAAAAAGGGAACAACATATCAACATATCAACAACCTTGGGTTGGCGGTTCCCAAGGGCCGGGTCCAGGAATGCCCCGGTAAGCACACCCCAGGTACATTGCAGGTTGACATGACGGCACTGGAGCACTGCTCCTGCCCTGTCATTGCAAACTTCTGCTTTGCGTTGTTATGTTATTGATTTTTATAGAGCACGGCTTATACCCGAAGGTGTCCTGGTGCTATTGAAAAGGGGTCCATCCTTGGTCCGAGACCGGGAGGGTGAAAGACTCAGAGTGTGAAAAGACTAGTCTTGAGTGCCTTCCTGAATTCCAAATGGTTGGAGATATGTCTAAGATATGGTGGTAGTGAGTTCCATGCCTTGGTTGCTTTAAATAGGAAACTTCGTCTGCCCCAATTCGCTTTTTTTACCCTGGGGACTGAAACTAGTTCGGCCTCAGAGGACCGCAGCCTTCTTCCAGGTGTGTACCATTGAAAGTGCCTTATCAAGTGGAGGGGTCCACTTCTATATAAGGCTCTGTGCGTGATGCACATGGCTTTATACAGCACTCGTTTATTCACTGGCAGCCAATGCAACTTTTTGATCTCTGCTGAAATTGAGGCATATTTAGGAATCCCGGAGATCAATCTGGCCGCAGCGTTTTGCAATAGCTGTAGTTTTCTCTGTAATCCCTCCTGAATGTTTAGGTAAAGACTATTACAATAGTCTAGTTTTGATAATGCCAGGGCAGAGATAACTATCCTTTGAGACTCTTTAGGTAGTAGAGGCAGGATCTTTTTACAGGACCGCAAAGTGTACGAAGTCGCAGAGACTACTGCATTGACTTGGTCTTTAAAAGAGAGTTTATTATTATCAATAATGATTCCTAGGTTTTTTACTTTTCTGCAAGGTGTTGGCAGTGGGTCCAGTGATTCTGGCCACCATATTGGTGTCCAGAAATTTGGATCATTTCCAAAGAGCACCACCTCGGTTTTGTTGGAGTTTAGCTTGAGGCAGTTCTGGGTCATCCAACTACCTACTTCCATCATACAATCCTTAAATTCTGATGCTATGTTCGGAAGTCCTCCGGGGAGTATAGAGACCACAATCTGAGTATCGTCTGCGTATGAAGTAAGGTCGAACCCAAAGGATTCGACCAGAGGGGCCAGATGTTTTACAGGAATCCTGCTCTTGCTTCAACAAAGCAAAGCAGAATTTCTTTTGGACAAGGGGAGCTGTATGTCAGCAGCTCCCCTTGTCCAAAAGCAATGCTGGCTCCGGCAGGATGCGGGGAGCTGGGGGCTGGCAGAGACCAAGATGGCATTTGGGATCTCCACGCAGTCCCCAACATAATTTCTTTTTCAAATAAATGAAAGAGGCTAGGCCCTGGGGGATGAAGTCCCTGGGGCCAAAAGTGGCCCAGGGAAGTAGGGCCACGTGACCCCATTTCCGTATAAATAATTTTAAAAAACATAATAACTAGGCCATGCCCGGGGGATGGGTCCATGGGGTCAAAATCAGCCTCAGGAGGGGGGACAGGCGGCCTCCTTCCTGTTGTTAAAAAAAAGTTAAATGGGTCAGGCCCTGGGGGATGGGGTCCCCAGGGCCCAGAACATATTAGCAGAACAGGGCCACACAGCCCCCTTTTAACAATAATAAAAAAATACAGAAGCCAGCACCCAGCCGGAGGCCCCCTCCCTGCACCACTGCACAAAAACGCCTCCTGGCGCGTTCTGGATTGGGGGATTGAGCCCCCTTGAATACTAAGGGTCCTTAGGGGCCAACTAGCCATCCAGGTACCTCCAGTAAGCCCCACACAGTAGGATTGCTGAGAGGTGGTCCGAGGACATGCCCTTTTTACACCACTCTGCAAACATGCCTCTTGGCCCACTGCTGGTGGGGCGATGAGGTCCTCTTGTGTTCATCCATCGAGCCGCAGTGCGCTAGGAGTCGCGTTTGCAGAGTGGTGTAAAAAGGGAGCAATCCAGCTGGGTGGGGCTTACTAGAGATAATATGAGGGCTAGTTGGCCGCCAGGGACCCTCAGGAGGCAAGGGGACTTCATCCCCCAAGCAAGAGTGCACCAGGAGGCGCTTTTGCAGAGTGGTGCAGAAAAGGGGCGTGGCCTGTGTCCACCTCTTAGCAATCCCACTATCTGGGGCCAACTGGAGGTGTCAGGTAGACTAGTTGGTCCCTAAGAACCCCCCAACAGCGAAGGGGACTTCAATCTCCATCCAAGAGTGCACCAGGGAGTATGTTTGCAGAGTGGTGGGCAAAGGTTGCGTGGCCAGCTATGAGAACTCACCAATCCTGCTGTGTAAGACTTACTGGAGGTAATAGGAGGGATTGTTGGCCCTCAGGGTTCTCCTTGGGGGCAGTTACTCCTTCTGTTACCTCCAGTAAGTCCCACACAGTGTGATTACTAAGAGATCTTCGGAGGCCACGCCCCCCTTTTTCCACCACTCTGCAAACATGCCTCCTGGCACACTACGGGTTGGGGGATGAAGTCCACTTTACTCCTGAGGGACTTTGGGGGCAAAGAAGCCCTCCTAGTACCTCCTGTAAGTCCTACGCAGCTGAATTTCTGAGCACTAGTCGGAGGCCCAGCCCCCTTTCTGCACCACTCTGCAGATGCTACTACTACATTATAGTTAGTAAGTAGTATTTATAAAACCTTACCAATTCATTGAAAAAAGAATAGGTTTCAGGGACGTTATAGTTAGTAATTTGAATTTAAAAAACCTTAGAAATTCACTGAAAAAATAGATGTTTTTGGGTCATTATAGTTAGTAATTAGCATTGAAAAAACCTTTGAAATTCACTGAAAAAACCATAGGTTTCATGGACGTTATAGTTAGAAATTAGCATTTAAAAAACCTTTGAAACTCACTGAAAAAACTACATGTTTCAGGGACTTTATTGTTAGCAATTAGCATTTAAAAATCTTAGAAATCCACTGAAAAAACCATAGGTTTCAGGGACGTAGTTAGTTGGACATTTCACTCATCCAAAACCAGAGAAATTCGTCTGTTATAGTTAGTTGAGCTAACTATAACTCGCGCCCCCGCAATGCGCCCCCGCAATGCACTGCTGATGATGTCAAATATTACATCACTCGTGACATGGTCAGTGACATCACTGATGACATCTCAAATGACATCACTGAGTGTTTCTAAAAAGTTTATGAATGTTATATATATATGCCAAGGTGTATTGAAGAATGAGTTGGTGTATGAGTGTCTGAATGGATGATTTAGTGGGTGCGTGATTGACTGTATAAGTGAGTGATTAAATGTGTCTTAGTGAATGTTAATCTGTGTGAATGTCTGTATCAGGCTGTCAGGTGGTATGTAAGTGGCTGCATGGGTTTGTGAGTAGCTACATGAGTATCTATATGGGTTAATAATGGTTGTCTGAGTACTTTTATGGGTGCCTGAGTGTCTGTTTGGGAGGCTGTGTGACTCCCCACATGGATGTGTGAGTGGGTGATTCAGTGGGTGTATGGGTTCATGAGTGTATCTGCAAGGGGCTGCATGGGTGAGTGAGTGTGCTTATGGCTGTGTTGGTGAATGAATGGATATCTCAATGGTATATGTGTGAGTAACTACATATGTGAAATGCAGTTTATGTGAGTGTTGGAGTATATAACTGACTATATGTGAGAGTGAGTGATTGTGAGAGTGGCTGTATGGAAGAGTGTGAGCTTGTGTCAGTGATTGTATAAGACAGTAAGTCTGTGTTAGTATCTAAATGAATAAGTGAGGTTGTGTGTGTATAACTCAATTGGTGAGTAAATGGCAGTGTGATTGAGTCTTTGAATGACTGACTTGGTGTGTGAGTAAGTCTGTGGGTGAATGGTGGTGTGTGAGTATCTGTATAGGTGTATGAGTGCATATATCAGTGGCTGAATTGGTGAGTGACTATGTCTATGAGTAGCTGTATGGGTGAGTGAATGGATGTGTATAGACCTATGAATCAGTGAGTGAGTATGTACTAACTAGTATTGGTGTGTCTATGGTCTGGAGCATGTTAGTCTGTATTTGAGAGTGGGTGTATGAAAGGTTATATTAGGGTGTGAGGAGGTGCATTAGATATTAAGCGGATGACGTCATCAGTGATGCCATCAGTGATGTCATTTGAGATGTCATCAGAGTTGTCATCAGTGATGTCATCAGTGATGTCACTGACCATGTCATGAGTGATGCAATTTATGACATCATCAACCAATCAATCAATCAGGGGTTTCTAAAGCACGCTACTCACCCGTGAGGGTCTCGAGGCACTGGGGGCAGCTCTGGATTAGTCGAAGAGCCAGGTCTTAAGGTCCTTCCTGAACGTGTGCAGGGTCAGGGAGCGTCTGATGTCCACCGGAAGCTTGTTCCAGGTCTTGGCCATGATGTAGGAGAAGGCTCTCCCACCTGCTCTGGTTCTGCGGATTTGGGGGACCTCTGCCAGAGTGAGGTCGGCAGAGAGGAGGTTCCTCTTGGGTACGTTGAAAGAGATTCTCTCGTTGAGGTATTTAGGTCCGATGTTGTTGAGGGATTTGTAGGCATGGGTGAGGAGCTTGAAGGTGACCTTCTTCTCGACAGGGAGCCAGTGGAAGTCTCATAGGTGTTGGGTCATGTGTGCGGGACGTGGTGTCCCGAGTACGAGTGTGGCTGCGGCGTTCTGGATGGTTTGGAGTTTGTGTAGAAGAGTTCTGTTGATTCCGGCGTAAAGGGCCCTGCTGTAGTCTAGTCTGCTGGTTATGAGTGCAGCTGGGGGGATTCATTTGAAGGTCTTGCGGAGGATGCACAGGCAGTTGAAACTGGTGGAGGCAACAGCATCTATCTGGAGGTTCATGGAGAGGGAGGAGTTGTGCATGATGCTGAGGTTTCGTGCGTGGTCTGTAGGGGTGGGTGGACTTCGAGGGCAGAGGGCCACCAGGTGTAGTCCCAGGCAGAGGCGCAGCGTCTGAGGATGAGGACCTCGGTTTTCTCTGAGTTGAGCTTCAAGCAGCTGTCTTTCATCCAGGTTGTGACGTTCTTCATTCCTTCATGGAAGCAGAGTCTGGTGTCTTCGGGTTTCTTTGTGAGTGAGAGGATGAGCTGGGTGTTGTCAGCGTGGGATACTATGCTGAGCCCATGCTGTCTGACAATGGCGGTGAGGGGGGCCAAGTAGATGTTGAAGAGCGTGGGGCTGAGCGATGATCCTTGTGGTACTCTGCAGTTGATATTGGTCGGTTTGGAGAGGAAGGGAGGGAGTGTGATCTTCTGGGTTCTGCCAGAGAGAAAGGACTGGATCCAGTCAAGGGCGACCCCTTGTATCCCTACATTGTGAAGTCTGTCTGTGAGTGTGCGATGTGAGACGGTGTTGAAGGCTGCGGAGAGGTCTAGAAGGATGAGGGCTGCAGTGTGTCCCTGGTCGAGTAGCAAGCGGATGTTGTCAGTGGCGGTGAGGAGGGCAGTCTCGATTTTGTGGTTGCTGCGGAATCCAGACGTAGAGGCATCTAGGATGGAGTTCTCTTCGATGAAGGCTGTCAGCTGGGCATTCATGAGTCTCTCAGTGACTTTGGCCCCTAGGGGAGGAGAGAGATGGGTCGGTAGTTTTTCAGGTCTGTTGGATCGACCGTTGGTTTTTTGTGGAGGGTTTAACCTCCACCCGCTTCCAGTTGTCTGGGAAGATGCTGGATCTGAAGGAGGATTTGATGGTCCGGCCTAGTTCAGGTGCGATGGCGTCTGCGGCCCTGTGGAATACATCAGCAGCAGTACATTGTGGGGGCGCGAGTTATAGTTAGCTAAACTGGTTTTGTATGAGTGAAATGTCCAACTAACTATAACGTCCCTGAAACCTATGTTTCTTCAGTAAAAATATATATCTATAATACATATTATATCATATTTATATATATATTAGATAGACAGACAGACAGACAGATAGATAGTGAAGACTTTGATGGATGACAATAGTGACACTAATGATGTGGTGTTGACAGATAGAGGAGAAATATGAGGAAATAGAGTATCTGTACAGGAAGGTATCTTGCTTTAAACAATTGGCTGTTGCATTTACACCACTGTAGCATCAATACTGGTGGTCCTGGTGTTTGTAGTCAAGGAGTGGTGCAAGATTAGAGCTGGAGAGGACAGATATTCATATGTGAAATATTCAGAAAAACATGGTTGTAAAGGAGGTTCAGCCTACAAATAGTTCACAGGGTTATATTTAAAGAGTGATTTATGTGTTTTGTAAACCAAAACAGACATGTTATGTTATGTTAAATATATTTCTAAAGCGCGCGTACACCCAAAGGTTTCATGGCGCTATTGCAGTGTCGTACTGGATCAGGAGGTTACTGGTAGGCTTGAATGAATAAAAGAGTTTTGAGGAGGGATCTGAAGTGAGGCAAAGATATTTCGAGTCTGAGTTCTAAAGGAAGGGAGTTCCATTTTTGAGGTGCTAGGAAGGAAAAACTAAGCCCGCCGTGTTTTTTCCGGTTAAAGCGAGAAGGGATGAGGAGATTGGCATGCGACGAACGGAGAGCACGCGTGGGGGAGTAACGAGTGATTAAGGAGGAAATGAAGGCAGGCCCGCTACCAGTTAGGGCTTTAAAGGTAGTGCAGCCCAATTTAAACAATCAGAGTTTGGCAACTGGGCGCCAATGAAGAAGTTTCAGCAAGGGGCGGACATGTTGGGTACGAGATTGGTGAGTAATGAGGCGTGCAGCCTGATTCTGAACCAGCTGAAGGCGATGGAGTTGATAAACAGGAATGCCAACATAAAGGGAGTTGGCATAGTCAATCCGGGAAATGACTAGGGCCATGAGTATCACAGTAAGGGCCTCGGTGGTGAAAAATCTTGCAATCTTCCGAATTCTGCGTAAAGCATGAGGAAGTAACTGCACCGATCTGGGGCTTCATGGACAGGTCATTACTGATTATTACTCCAAGGCTTTTAACTGATTTGGAGGGTGTGGGAGGATTTCCTAACGAGGGGGGCCAAAAATTGTCATTCCAGGGGTTTGAGGGGCCGGTCAACACCAGCTCGGTCTTATCAGGGTTGAGTTTTAGTTGGCTGGTGTTCATCCAATCCCTGATAAAGCATAGAGTAGCCTGAAAGCTGGAGATAGACGCAGTAGTGGGGTTAATGTTAAACACAAGTTGAAGATCGTCCGCATAATTGAAGCAGACTACTTCAAAGTTGCTGAGTGAGTAGATTAAGGGAGCCATGTATAGATTAAATAATAAAGGAGATAGAGAAGAGCCCTGTGGTACACCGCAGGTTAGAGTGGTCTTTTTGGCTAAAAAGGTAGCAAGGCGAACGGCCTGCAAGCGGTCCCCCAGAAATGAGGAAATCCATTTTAGAACCGTGCCCTGAATGCCAGCATCTCTGACACGGTCGATCAAAAGCTTGTGATCGACCATGTCAAAGGCGGCCGAGAGGTCTAGGAGAACAAGGGCCTGGGAGAGGTTGTTATCAGCTCCCCTGCGGAGTTCATTCATCACAGCGAGAATGACCAGCTCAGTAGAGTGCGCAGGCCTAAAGCCGGCCTGGTGAGGGTCAACAAAAGACGAACGTTCAATGAAAGAGCTCAGGCATTGTGTAACATGAGCTTCCAAGATCTTGCTCAAGTAGGGAAGGAGAGAGATGGGACGATAGTTGGTGAGGTTGGTAGGATCGGCATGGGGCTTCTTCAAGATGGGAATGACCTCAGCTGCTTTAAAGGAGGTGGGGACAACTCCTGTTTGTAATGACTTATTGAGGAACGCAAGCGGGGGATCGGGGCAGGAGAGAAAGGCTTCTTGGAGGAATAGAGGGGGGCAGGGATCTGAAGGGGAACCCGAACTGACCTTTTTTAGAGTGTAGAAAATTCTTCTTTGGAGATAAGAGGAATTTGATCAAGGAACTGAGTGTTTTTGGGTGACATCCCCAAGGCTGATCGGGGGATGGACGGAGGAATACTCTTCTTGATATTGGAGATTTTCTGGATGAAAAAGTTATTAAGAGCATCACAGAAATCCTGGGTTGGTGCTGATTTGATGGTGACTCTGTCAGGTAGAGATAGTTCGTTGACAATGGAGAAAATACCTTTGGTAGTGGTAGACGAGTTAGTGATTTTTAGTGAAAAATACGAAGATTTGGCTGCAATAATGGCTTTTTTGTAATCATTTAGTAGCTTAGTGAAGATGACTTTTGTGTTAGTGGAATAGCTACGTCTACACCTACGTTCTGCTTGTCTGAGGAGAAGCTTTTTTTGTTTGAGATCCTATGTAAACCACCGCTGGGCGTCATGAGGCCGCCTGATGATGGAGAATTTGCAAGGGGCAACAGTATTGCTGGCCGCACATAGCCAGTTATAGATAGCGGTTTCTTGCGGGTTCAGACAACTAGTATACGTGGGCAAGGAGGTGGAAAGTAAGGAGCAGAACTCCTCTTTGTTTGCTCGGCTCCAGTTCCTGGTTAAAGATTTTTCCGAGGTTAGGGGTTTAACTGGTCGAGGCAGGTCCAAGGAGAATTGGATAGAGTAGTGATCAGACCAGGAGCAAGGAGAGATAGATAAAGAAGAGATGAGATGGACAGATTAACTGTCCATAACTGGTCAAGGGTGTGTCCTTTAATATGAGTGGCAGAGCGGACGTGCTGGGTGCAATTGAAGCCCGACATGCTATGACATCTATGTAAGTGGAAAAGGTGGGCAGTATTATTTGGTGATAACTTTCACAATATTTTTGTAATTTTACAAAAAAACCAGTTCCTTCACTACAACTGTTCTTGTATGATTCATTTTGACCATGGTGTGTCACTCCCTGAAAGGGAGTAGGGAAAGGGCGAAGAGGTTGTCTCCTCTACTATGAAGCCAAGAAAGATAGTAGGTAGATAGTGAAATAAGAAACGCGCCACGTCCTACAAGTGCCTTTTACCTGAAAGAAATGTAAATGTGTGCCCTTGGTCAATCAGCAAGTCCAAAGACTTCTTAGGAGCAAATTAGGTTTTAATTGATGAGGTGTGTGTTATGTTTATTATGTGTTTACCTAAATATGAAAGGCCAACAAAGTAATTGCAGAATATTACAAATAGTGATGCAAATAGTAAATAGAGTTTTGCGTTCCAATTACTGACCTGCACCCTTAGGCAGAGGCCAACACATTTCTCTAAAGTTCTATCAATACAGTGAATCAAAGAGGAGGACTGTATCTTAGGGACCAGTCCCACTCAATAAGCATTACTGGCTTCTGCTATATCTATAAAGGTGCCTAAGGGAAGAAAAGGGAGTTGAACCAACCCAAAACTGAGTCTACATCAATGGTGGATGGTGTGACTGAGAGGTGGAAGAGCAAAGGTTGCCAGTAATTCACTGGGCTAGATAGGCAATTTTCATGTCGCCTCAATATGTTATGGGGCCTTGCCTGTCGCGGGTACTTGGGCCCCCCCCACAAGAGTGAGGCACCATTTTTATCGGGAGATCCGGGGGAACGCTGGGTGGTAGGAAATGTGTGTAAGCCAGGTGATGCCTCAACTTTCCCACACAAAAATGTGTGAAAAAGGTGATTTTTTCAGCTACATTTGAGGTTTGCAGGGCGTTCTGGGTAAGGAAAAGTTGGGGGATCCACGCAAACCATACCTCCCTGGAATCCCCCGGGTGTCTAGTTTTCATAAATGTGTGGATTTGGTAGGTTCCCCTAGGTGGCCGCTGTGCACCGGGCCAAAAATCCAGGTGACCCCCCTTGCAAAACCAGGTCGTTTTGAGGTAGGCAATTTTCATGTCGCCTCAATATGTTTTGGGCCCTTGCCTGTCGCGGGTACTTGGGCCTCCCACACGAGTGAGGCACCGTTTTTATCGGGAGACCCGGGGGAACGCTGGGTGGTAGGAAATTTGTGTCAGCCCGGTGATGCCTCAACTTTCCCACACAAAAATGTGTGAATAATGTGATTTTTTCAGCTAAAATTGAGGTTTGCAGGGGATTCTGGGTAAAGAAACGTTGGGGGATCCACGCAAGCCATGCCTCCCTGGAAGCAAACGGGTGTCTAGTTTTCAAAAATGTATAGGTTTGCTAGGTTTCCCAAGGTGCCCGCAGAGCTAGGGTTCAAAAACTACAGCTAGACATTTTGCCAAAAAAGGGTCATTTTTCACTGCGAAATTGAGGTTTGACCATGTTGCGTTTTGCGCCGTTTCCTGTCGCTGGCACTAGGCCGACCCACACAAGTGAGGTACCGTTTTTCTCGTAAGACTCTGGGGAACGCGGGGTGGGTGGAAATTTGTGGATCCACGCAGATTCCGGAACTTTCCACCACAGAAATGTGTGGAAAATGTGTTTTTTTTGTCAATTTTTTAGGTTTGCAAGGGATTCTGGGTAACAGACCCTGGTGGGAGGCAGTCAAGTCACCCCATCCTGGATTCCCCTGGGTGTATAGTTTTCAAAAATGTATAGGTTTGCTAGGTTTCCCAAGGTGCCCGCAGAGCTAGGGTTCAAAAACTACAGCTAGACATTTTGCCAAAAAAGGGTCATTTTTCACTGCGAAATTGAGGTGTGACCATGTTGCGTTTTGCGCCGTTTCCTGTCGCTGGCACTAGGCCGACCCACACAAGTGAGGTACCGTTTTTCTCGTAAGACTCTGGGGAACGCGGGGTGGGTGGAAATTTGTGGATCCACGCAGATTCCGGAACTTTCCACCACAGAAATGTGTGGAAAATGTGTTTTTTTTGTCAATTTTTTAGGTTTGCAAGGGATTCTGGGTAACAGACCCTGGTGGGAGGCAGTCAAGTCACCCCATCCTGGATTCCCCTGGGTGTATAGTTTTCAAAAATGTATAGGTTTTCTAGGTTTCCCAAGGTGCCCGCAGAGCTAGGGTTCAAAAACTACAGCTAGACATTTTGCCAAAAAAGGGTCATTTTTCACTGCGAAATTGAGGTGTGACCATGTTGCGTTTTGCGCCGTTTCCTGTCGCTGGCACTAGGCCGACCCACACAAGTGAGGTACCGTTTTTCTCGTAAGACTCTGTGGAACGCGGGTTGGTGGAAATTTGTGGATCCACGCAGATTCCGGAACTTTCCACCACAGAAATGTGTGGAAAATGTGTTTTTTTTGTCAATTTTTTAGGTTTGCAAGGGATTCTGGGTAACAGACCCTGGTGGGAGGCAGTCAAGTCACCCCATCCTGGATTCCCCTGGGTGTATAGTTTTCAAAAATGTATAGGTTTTCTAGGTTTCCCAAGGTGCCCGCAGAGCTAGGGTTCAAAAACTACAGCTAGACATTTTGCCAAAAAAGGGTCATTCTTCACTGCGAAATTGAGGTGTGACCACGTTGCGTTTTGCGCCGTTTCCTGTCGCGGGCACTAGGCCGACCCACACAAGTGAGGTACTGTTTTTCTCGTAAGACTTTGGGGAACACGGGGTGGGTGGAAATTTGTAGATCCACGCAGATTCCGGAACTTTCCACCACAGAAATGTGGGGAAAATGTGTTTTTTCTATAAATTTTTTAGGTTTGCAAGGGATTCTGGGTAACAGACCCTGGTGGGAGGCAGTCAAGTCACCCCATCCTGGATTCCCCTGGGTGTCTAGTTTTCAAAAATGTATAGGTTTGCTAGGTTTCCCAAGGTGCCCGCAGAGCTAGGGTTCAAAAACTACAGCTAGACATTTTGCAAAAAAAGGGTCATTTTTCACTGCGAAATTGAGGTGTGACCACGTTGCGTTTTGCGCCGTTTCCTGTCGCGGGCACTAGGCCGACCCACACAAGTGAGGTACCGCTTTTTTTGTAAGACTCTGGGGAACGCGGGGTGGGTGGAAATTTGTGGATCCACGCAGATTCCGGAACTTTCCACCACAGAAATGTGGGGAAAATGAGTTTTTTTTGTCAATTTTTTAGGTTTGCAAGGGATTCTGGGTAACAGACCCTGGTGGGAGGCCGTCAAGTCACCCCATCCTGATTTCTCCTGGGTGTCTAGTTTTCAAAAATTTATAGGTTTTCTAGGTTTCCCAAGGTGCCCGTAGAGCTAGTGTTCAAAAACTAGAGCTAGGCACTTTGCCAAGAAAGGGTCAATTTTCACTGCGATATTGAGTTGTGACCACGTTGCGTTTTGCGCCGTTTCCTGTCACGGGCACTAGGCCGACCCACACAAGTGAGGTAAAGTTTTTCTCGTAAGCCTTTGGGGAACGCAAGGTGGGTGGAAATTTGTGGATCCACGCAGATTCTGGAACTTTCCACCACAGAAATGTGGGGAAAATGTGTTTTTTTTGACAATTTTTTAGGTGTGCAAGGGATTCTGGGTAACAGACCCTGGTGGGAGGCAGTCAAGTCACCCCATCTTGGATTTCCCTGGGTGTCTAGTTTTCAAAAATGTATAGGTTTGCTAGGTTTCCCAAGGTGCCCGCAGAGCTAGGGTTCAAAAACTAGAGCTAGGCACTTTGCCAAAAAAGGGTAAATTTTCACTGCGATATTGAGTTGTGACCACGTTGCATTTTGCGCCGTTTCCTGTCGCGGGCACTATGCCTACCCACACAAGTGAGGTACCATTTTTATCGGGAGACTTAGGGTAATTCAGTTTTGTAAAGGAACTGTTATTATCTATTGACATTCGATGCATTTCTGCCTTCCAAATGAAAGATATTGTGTAAAAAAGAAGTCATTCTAAAAAATGACTGATAATTCTCATGCTAGTATGAGTATTCCCAATTTCAGAAATGTGCAAATATCTACTGTTTCTAAACTCTATATTTTGTTCCAATTTCAGAAATACATAGGTGTCTTTCATACCGATTTTTCCATGTACACATTTTTACAGAATAATTACTGTATACCCGGTACATAATAAAAAACCATTGCAAGTTGCTGCTCAGTTTTTGGCTCTGGGTTCGTCGGGTTCTTGGTGAACCTACAAGTCCTATATATCCCCATAACCAGTAATGTCCCGCGGATGTAATGGTATATTGCTTTCAAAGAGCTGTCATAATTAGAAGAAGTTACAGGTGAAAACGTTGACACGAAAGACTTTTTTTTTCAACTAATTTTCAATTTATCCTATATTTAACTGTTAGTTTCTATAAAAAGAACCTTGATGGATCTACACAAATGACCCCTTGCTGAATTCAGAATTTTGTCTTCTTCTCGAAAATGTATAGCTTTCCAGGATCCAATATTGCTTTTGTACCCATTTCTGCCCTTAACTGGAAGGAGGTCAAAAGCACAAAAAATAGCAAAATTAGGCTATGTCCCAGAAAAATGCCAAAACTGTGTAAAAAATGTTGGGTTTCTGACAAAAGTCTGGTATCCCCGAAAAGCTGGGAAAATGGTGATTTCAACCCCATGAACCCTTTTTTGATAACATTTGCAGGGAAAAACCCAGATGCTTTCATTTGCAGCCTGTTTTTACAATTTTTCCGAAAAAAACCAAAATGTTGCTGTATTTTGGTTCATTTCTGTGACCCCTCTAGGAGAATCCACAAGCCCTGAGTACCTTTAGAATCCCCATGATGTTGGAAGAAAAGGATGCAAATTTGGCGTGGATACCTTATGTGGTCAAAATGTTACAGGGGCCTCAGCGCGCACTACCCCAAATAGCCAAAAAAGGGCGTGGCACAGGAGGGGAAAAGGCCTGGCAGCGAAGGGGTTAATTACTTGTGTGTGCCAGCTAACTCAGAGGTCACCAGAAACTTCTCGAATATACAAGAAGGGATTCTTTTCTGACAACCGCATAAACATGACAACTTTGTTTCCCTTAGAGTCGGAGCAATCTCAGAACCGTGGAAACAATAGATAACAGTTTCACTCAGTCAATCGTGCATGCTTCGTTTCTACAGAGTTGCACAAAAATAGAGAGATGGGCGTTTCAATAAAAAGGGTTTATTGAACAGTCTTATTTCTCATGCAAGAGAGATGAACTGCTACAATCGTAAGACAGGATGCAAAGTACAATACGTATAGGATTAGCAGTAAGATAAAAATTACTGCAATATCATGGTTTGTAGCTATGACATCTATTCATAAAATACATACATAAATAACACAGGCTAAAATGTGACTACTCATCTGATGCTTCTAAATAGTTCTACCCCAGTGTACCTAACCTAAGTTTAGCACGAGGTAAGAAGTAGGTGCTGTTTTCTAAAGTATAGCTAGCTATAGTTTTAGTTTTGCCAAGAGTTGCCAAATGTTTCTCTAAGTTCTAGTCTGCTCCATACCTTAGAATGTGTGAGGTTGGAATCTCTTTCCGGGACTCGATATCTAACACCCCGCAAGGGGAGTCAGAAACACTGGAGTCTGGTCAGTGCATCAGGCGGGAACTCGATCTCCTTCCGAACTTGTCGTGGCGAACTGCAAGTAGGCAGTCGAACTGGACCTTACCAGAGCCGTGGTTTGCCAGGGCAAGTGCAGGAATATTTATACCTTGAAGGTGTTTAGGAATGCCTGTATTGACGTAAAACTCAGGCATCGGAACGTCATGAATTATGCATAATAAATTAGTTCTTGGAGAAATCAATATCCAAGCAAGGGAAATTCCTAAAGCCTTAAGAGTCTGGTTTTCTAAGAACTCGTTGTGACGTGGATTGATGGATATAGGAGACCATGCCTGTATTTGGTTAGCATGGACAATTCCTAAATAGGAGCTGGATTTTTTATGCCTAAATAAGGGCAATATGAATTGTACCTATATAAGGGCATAAATCGGGAAACCCATATACGGAATCTAAATCTACACACAACACCCACTCCAGTTTCGTATGAACGACATTACTAAATCCCAAACATACTAAACATATCTAAAAGAGAGTATCGCATGATTAGCTAAAACATGCTAAAACTTCTATAAAAACATTTGTCCTAAAAATGCATTGCAAAACCAATGCTACGCATAAGGAGCTGTACATATTAAAAGCAATATTTATACATGATGAAATGACTCGTTAATACAGAAGAAAAGGGGCCGAAACCATTTCATATCAGGTTAACACAAATCAATTGTTGATGTGACAAGGTGGCATAAAGTCCCTCGAAGATTTTCAAAGAATTCTGTTGTCTATGAATAGTTCTACTACAAGCAGATTACTGTGCCAAAAAATGAAATACGAATTTGGAAATAAAAAATTAATCATAGGAAAAAAGTTCCAAAGTTAGTCCCTTGTCTGAAAAGAATGAAGGCCAAATTCAGAGTCTCAACGGAACACTGTGTGCCTGAATCAAAAGTCAGTGTGTGGGTCTGGAGAAAACATGAAATCTTCTAATCCTGTAGACAAAAAGTCATCTACCGTTGTAGGTGAAAGTTGGAATACCTCGTTTAGAATATTAACTGCACATATATGTGAACTATCACCTTCAGCATTGGTTGCATCAGCAATGTTCGAATCAGATGTTACCTGCGTGCCTGATGTTTCTTCTTGTACCTCAGTAGTAGCAATTTGCGTCTGTGAGATCTCAATGAATGCCGTCATCAGGATTGGTAGTCGCTGGGGACAACACAGAGCATGGGCCATTACCGGGTCCAGCAGAGTATCGATATCCATAGGCATGACAGATGGGAGTGTTAGACAGATGTCTAGCAAGCATTCTTCACTGCAGAGCAGGCAGCGTAGAACAGGTAAGATGCAATCTTGCCAGATTGGTCTGAATGACAGAAACCATGTGGTGTTTAATTCTCGTAGATGAGGTAAACCCAAAATTTGGACGATGCGCTTTCGACACTTCATCTCCAATAGAGCTCACTCCATGGCGAATTGGGTGTTGCTGGTGATTTGGCTTGCCATATCGTAGAAGTAGGAGAAAAAATAGGATCCCTGCAACGAGTGCTAAAAGGAGCGGCAGTCCACCAAACACAGAGTGCACGAAGTTTGGAAATATGCAGAGGACTGCTTGAAAAGGTGCTAACAGTCCTGCACATACGTTCTTAAATACATGTATAATGCCGCTCGTATCAGACATGTTTAATATACGACCTAACATTTCTGAGAAATGTACTGGGCAGTTTATATATAAAAGGGCAAGTATCTCGGCAGAAGTCCTTGCGACTTGTAGATCATTGGTTTCCCTGGCCGAGGTCAGAGGCACGTTTTTCTGTAAATGAATGGCTTTCATTCTGCTTAGAGTATCAATTCGTATAGAAGAGATGATCAGTGAAGGCCATAAAGGCGACTCCCTGACTGTGTCTATTTGTGGAAACAAGACTTGCATACAGCAAGTGACCCTGGATGTAACCGTTACTAGATATGGGATCCCTGGCAACATGCCACAGCAGCGGAGATCATTCAACATAATGTAACTCCCATTAGAAAGTTGGCCAAAAATTGGATTAATCACTGCAGCCGGTGAACCTTGCACGTGATACGATAAGTTTTTAGCGGAACCA
Source organism: Triturus cristatus (assembly GCF_964204655.1). Taxonomy (NCBI): domain Eukaryota; kingdom Metazoa; phylum Chordata; class Amphibia; order Caudata; family Salamandridae; genus Triturus; species Triturus cristatus. The sequence goes on along the minus strand of NC_140585.1, from coordinate 213,518,432 downwards.
TCACAGGCCCTGTGTAAGTTAATACCCTGACAAAGGAGAGAACAGCTTGGTGCATGTTCACAGTTTTCACCGCTAAGAAACACTTCACGTTCCCCACTCCAACATGTGTGTAAGGTAAATCCCAGGATGTCTTGATGCATCCTTTAACCAACCTTTCATATTTGCCTACTGGTATATGTTTTAGTCAATACTGAAAATGGAAAGTTGTAACAGGCAGAGAATTTTTCTGCCACTGTGAATGGTAAGTTTTCTAGTTTTTCAGTGCTCAGCACAGTGTAGTCTGCTCCCCTTTGTGCCAGTTTGATCTGTTTATCAGTGAGATTGAATTCTAAAAACAGTGACGTAGTGTTGATTAAAAGCCAAGGCACATAGCCTGCATGCATGTTTTGTAGCGTCCATTCCCAATAGCATGATAGACCATAGCTGAGACTGACCATGTTGCAATATGACCAAGTCTTGTTCTATGATGTCTATGACGGAAGACACAATGCTGTCCAATGAATATATTCTGGACGACAGAGTCGTTAACCCATTGTCTACTACAGAGAGAGTTTTCTCCAGATTAATACGATCAATTTCTCGTATTCGTTCTGCAGTCTCTGCTTGGGTACCCTTCTATGCTTCATTATAGGCAGCGTAGATACTGGCATATATGAAACGTTTTTGATGCGGTTTTCTTGGTCCTAGCAAGAATTCCCTAAGGTCTGCGCCTTCTTGAAGTAGAGTTAAGTGTTGTTTTACATCCCTCAGTGTAGCTTTCTGTAGCCAATCAAGGCAAAGTTTCCCTAAACTGTATGTTGTTACTACCCCTGGATGCAGTCTTTGAACATAGCGTGAGTCTGGCCTATTGATAGTGAACCCCTGTGTTTTATTTCAGGAATCGATCTTGACAGTTATTCGTGTCTGTGGGCCAGAGTAACCATTTTTTCCATTCCAGGATCTTATCTGTTGTGATGCAAAATATTATGTACGTTGACCTCCCCCCGTCTGGTGCTATTACTTGAAGGTATATGTATGGTCGGTGTATTCATGTCTTTGGTCTTGGCTAATCCAAGGCACGACGTTTGCTGGACAGTGCCATTCAAAAACATAATTTGCTCAGGGATGATACAGGCTCTAAACAAAACTTCTACACCCTGTACTTGCCAATCTTTTGTACCCCAGACAGATTTTGTCTCACTGTTGTCTTTCCAAAAGTCGAAACCCTGTCTAGACAGTTGGGCAATAAAGGCTGCAGAATAAATCTGTTTCGAATTGGTTAACATATTTTTCGTCCCAGTCTTGTTCACATTTTTAAAGTAAAATGTTTCTAGATTAGACAAATTGTAGCCTGAAAAATATGGAAATTTCATTGCAAAAGTTTTCAAACTACCCTTTGGAGGTGTAGGACAATGTTCCCATTGGTTATACATAAATACATTTCTAGGTGTTGCAGATTTATGCAAAAAAGGATGACCATTGTGGTTATAACAATACATTTGTTCATAGTCTGATGAAGCCTCTAAATATTCATGATTTGTGAATACTGTACGACATCTCTAGATCAGACATCCTGTTATTAACAGTCTCGAAGTTCCAATCACCAGAAAAGGTACTAGAGGTAATAAAGTCACTCAATGAAATCTTAAATAAATGTGGAATCTTCAAAAGCTCTGACGGGCCAAAAATGTCATATTCGGTTTGGTCCCAAACTATACCATCATGTATAGGAACGGCTGTAATGTTCACTGCTGACAAGTCTCTTGCTTCACGATGGGATGATTTGTGTGGCTGGAGAAATATGTTCACTCTTTTACTTGCTGTGTCCATTTGAATATATCTTCCACTTATCAGCATACCCAGAGTCATTACCAGAGCTAACCATAGTAGAAAGAAGAATATTCCCAAAACAATCCATAGTTCAATCATTGGTGAAACAAGATAAGTCTTTTTCAGGCGATAAAAAAAGTCTGTTGCTTGTTCTTTGAAAGTTCTTTGTGCTGGCATCGTTTCAGGTTCGCTGGGATCCTCAGAAAATGTACCAAAGTTCATGAAATAGCCAGAGGCAGTTCTGTCAATGGTTGGAATTGCTTCAGGATTTGTTGAATTCACTGGAACCAGTTGATCACTTGTTACTTCGTTGTAGACAGCTGTATCAGGACAAACTGTTATTTGGGTCTCAAGAGGGACAAGTTCTATAGCTTTGTTGCTTAGTCCTTTATTTCTCACTGCAGAATCTTCAAAGGTGATGAGTCTCTCAGTTTGAACCTCTTGGATTGTAGCTAGCGGAGTGTGCCTGCTACATTTTCGGAGTCCACTTGGCCTACTGCTTAGTATCGGCCATATAGTGTGGCTTGATCAGGTTGATGGACACAAATATTTTCTCCTTTTTACCAGCAAAGGATGGCAAAAGTACTGCTCTTGATCTGTGGATTGCTAGGACAGGTACTGGTTGTCTGTAAAAAGTCCCAAATTCCTTCTTGTCCGCGATCTTTTCCTGACTAGATCACCAAGCTTTGGGATCCAGACAGGCCTTGCTGGGCCGGCCGTTTTTTCCACAGTGATGGTTGGATTCAGGAGCACGTTGCTTTGTTTCAATCTTAGTTCATTTAAGTCCTATAAAACAGCCAAACGATCTTTGATATCATATGTCTTATTTTCCATCACTGTGCCTTGCATATCAAGGTCCGGTACCAACTTTCTAGTTCCAAATAGAACTTCATATGGAGTGACACCCCCAGAGAACTTCTTGGCAAGTTGTTAAGTTCGCGCTGGACCCCATAAAGGTGTTTGACCCACCCATCACCCGAACCTAATACCCTAGCTGGTATAGACTGCTTTATGTCACGATTTTTTCTTTCCACAACGGAATTTCCCTCAGGATGGAATGGAGAAGAATACCGCAATGCTATGCCCAAACTGGCCATGGCTTCTTTGTAAGCTCGAGAGCTAAATGCAGGACCCTGGTCAGAATGTAGTGTGCCAATTGCATATGTGCCGATAAAGACTCGCAAATCTTTTATAACAGTTCGAGCGTCAGCCGAGCACTGAGGCCACATCCATAGGAACCTTGATTTAGTATTTCTGGGACTGCATTCGTCCACAGGGATGGCTGCATGTAGATAGTCTAATACTGTCTAACAATGGTGTCTGTACTGGGCTGGCTACATTGTAAACAGGTGCCTGGTGGAGTTCTGTACTGCGATCTCTATTGCAGTCTATGCATTCATTGATAAAAGTGTGAATCAGTGTAGTCATTCCTGACCACCAGTACATCTCTTATAGTTCTAAAATTGTTTTAGAGATCCCCTGATGTGTCAGACCCTCTCCCAGATGTGCTTCATAAATCAAAGCTGCTCTTCGTTCCATGTATGGTATTACCCTATCCCCCACTCCAGGGATTCGAGAAAACGGAACACTGTTCGCATCAATTATATATGAGTATTTGAGTGGAATTTTTTATGTAACGCTGCATGCTGCCTTTACTTGAAGCATTGACAGCCAGCATTATTTCACTGTCTATTTTCGTTTGCACAGCCCCTTCCGCGGCTTCATCAGCCAATGAATTCCGTTCAACGTGAACGCCATCACATTGATGACTCAGTGTGTGTTTCACGTGAGTGTTTTGTAGTCCGTTTCGCAACTGAACTACTTGTTCCCAAAGCGTTTTATGCTTGATTGTGCCACCTTTTGCATCTTTGAAACCATTTTGAAGCCAGTTCTGTAAATATTCATTGTAAGATTGAACACAGTAAAAAGAATCGCACACTATGAGCGTGGCGAATTCGCGATCCATATTTTCAAGTGCCATCTAGAATGCTTGTAGTTCAGCTCGCTGAGCTGTACAATCTCCTAGAGATTGCGTTTTTGTGATCATTGGTCTGAATTTGCCATCGCGCACACGACCTTTAACGATCGCACATGCTGCACTGTAAGCTTGTTTACTCTCCGTAGCGGGCTGTGCAGATCCGTCAGTATAAATTGTAAATTCGTACTGATCAAAAGGGAGAATTTCAGTAGGCAGAGGACATTTGTGTTCATATTGCAGGAATGCTTGTGTTTTTAAACAAGGATCAAAAACATATTCAACATCAGTTGCAGCAAGATAATTAACCCATTGTATCCATCTAGGATGTAAAGCTTTTGCATTCAGAATGCTAGCTTTAGTAACTGCCTCTAAGGCTGGTACAGGAGTCACGACCATAATGCGTTTCCCTTGTGCTAGGACTCTTTCTTTTGCTACAGCGGTTTGAACTGCTGTTAGAATCTTTTCTGTAGAAGTGAATTTCATTTCTGCTTGTGTATACAAGTGTGATTTGTATACAATTGGTACTTTTTCACCTTCGTTAAAAGTTAAGTAGGTGAATCCGCATTGACCCAAAACGATTCGGATCACTAAGTTGCATACATTCATGCTTGTTTGCAAGTGTTTAGTTGCTAACATGTCTGTTTGAATTGAGCGCAGAATTTCTGTGTGTTCTTGTGTCCAAGTTGTGGCTTTGAAATCAGGTTTGATTAATTCATAGAGAGTTTTCCCTCTCTGTGTAGTTTAGAATGTATGTTCTTCCAAAATTCAGGAAACCTAGAATCGACTGTAAGTTTTTCAGCATTTTTGGAGGTTGGAGCAGTGCACACTGTTCTAAAAAGTTGGCTGCCAGGCTTTTGCCTTCACTTGAAAGTTCATATCCTAGGAAAAGGACGTTGAAATGGGCAATTCTGGACTTTTTAAAGTTGAATTTGTAACCCTCAGAGGCAAAGTCCAATATAATGGTGTTCACCCTGTTCACGTGTCTGTCCAGGTCATCGTCTATCAGATATATATCATCGACATATAACAATGCCTCGTCATCATACATTTGTAGTAACTCTGTTACTCTTGCTGAGAATAACCTCGAGCTGTTTTTGAACCTCTGTGGGGTCCACAAAATTGACGCTGGGTCCCCATTATTGAGAAAGCGGTGAAATATCTACTTTCAGGTGCAATATTTTGACAAAAGAAAGCATTTGAAATGTCTAATGTGATTTTGTACTTTTTACGCACAATGTTATTCATTAATGCTGTACTGCTGCATTTTGCACTGCAAATGTTTTACAATAAGAGTTTAGGTGTCTGTAATCCCAAACTATACGATATATAGTGTCTGGTTTGGAGACAGGAAACAAAGGATTGTTCATTGATGAGGTGCATGTTTCAATCACCGCTTGGTATTCAAGTTGATCTAAGATCTCCCTGACTTGTTTTTTAGCTTCTTGCTTAACCGGGTACTTCCTTTGTGCAGTTGGTTGATTTTTTAACTGGATTTTGTGGTGAGATGAGCCCTCATCCCATCGATGACGGACTGCGGACTTTGTTGCTCTTCGATTCTGACCCAGTCATCTCACCCTTTGTGCAGGAAGGACAAGAGCCCTTTAAGGGAATCTCTCAGGCGGAATCCCCAGGGGCATGGCCCACGACGTCATACCCAAGCGGCCTATCAGAGGAGCAGCAGGCACAAACAAGAGGACCGTCCTTCTTTCAGGAGATGGAAGCGGGTTTCTCCGAAGCAGGAGAGGTCGTGGCGTGGACAGAGAGGAACAGCGGAGGCGGAATAGCAGCGAGAAGAAGCAGAGCCGAAGAAGAGACCGAAGCAAGTACTGCTGTGGCGTGCAGAGATGACAAGCCGGGAGGCCAACGGGACTACGTTTCGCCCAGCCACCCCCTTGGAGGAGGGTGGCTTACGAAGGTACGGGCGACGCTACAGGGGCTTACGGGAAACGGGAGGGGGAAGGACATTGTATAGAGGGAGGAGGGAGGTCACATCGCGGCTCACTCGGTGCCGGTCGAAGGTGGCTTCTCCCCTCACTCCCCTTCCCTGAGAGAGAAACACCAGTTTTTCGCTGTGACTCACTCCGGTCTATTTCTTTTGCTGTTTTATCCCCATCCACCCACGCCATTTCCATCAACGTTGGGGAGGTGACGTACCGAATATCCAACCCCAAGTCCAGGGGAAGACCTGGTGAAGACGGAACCTTTTCCAACCAGGAGTTCGGACCCTTGAAAGTCCATAGACTTTGACTTTATTTTTGTGCTCTTGACAAATTTAATTTTGGAATAAAACAAAAATTCCTGAACTTTATCCCTCTCTCTTACAAACTTTCATTGGTTTGGCCAGCCTCTCTCTGGGAAAGATTCTGGGTTGCGACACTGGCATAAGTATATTTTAAGTGTACTGGAACATCGTTGGAGAAGGCTGGCATAATGATTTCTTTGCCATGTGGGCACTCCCTGACAAATTCCGGTGGCCAATCTTGTTCTGCTAGAAGTATATCATAACCCTTTGAAAGTCGCTCCCAAAAGAGATGTAGTAATGAAGAGTGACACCGAGTAAGTGAAGTACAGCTGCCACTTTATTCCAAGCCATCTGCTCTCTGGCAAGCAGGATGTCAACATTCTAAGGTGAGCTCCGGGAGATACCAAGGTAAGAGGGAAGGTGGGGGTGGACGGAAGGTACCAAGGTGGGATTAAAAGGGGAAGATACAACACATCTCCTTACTCAACATAACAGAATTACCAAAACACAAGGAGGAACATTACCTAGCTACTCTGTCCCCGCTCCAAACTTGACCATCCTCCAACTCCACCATATTTTTCCCCATACCTTTGACCTTCTGTGGAAGGAAAAATTTACTCTGTCCCACTTTTACCCTTGTGGGTTTCTTTATCAACACAGCATCATTAACCATAGGTTTTAAATCCTTCACACCATGTTTCTTATCATACCACCCTTTGTAGCGGGATTGATGTTGCTGTACATTAATCTGACTTTCTGACCTGTCATAGACAACAGTCTTACCCCCCTCTAGCCAGAGAGGGTACATCTTGGTGCCCGGTTCTCTCCCTCTTAAAATCACAAAAGGAGAGATACCAGTTACAAGGTTGGGTGCCGTGTGGTAAGCCCACAAACAGTCTTTCAGTGAATCGTCTACGTTGAACCCATTAGACATTGCCAGTTGAATATGTTCCTTAATCATACGGTTCATCCTCTCTACTAACCCATTAGCTTTTGGACAGTAAAGGGCCGTTTTCTCATGCTTGATGTTATGGTTCTTTAGGAAAGTCATCATTTCATCTGATGTAAATTGCACCCCATTGTCAGTTACTAAAATCGATGGAATTCCTTCAAATGAAAATACAGGTTTCAAGAAGGCAACGAGGTTCTTGGTCGTAGTGGATGGGGTGAATTTGACATTGACCCAATGGGAGGTGTAGTCCACCAGAACAAACATGAACCTTCTCTGTGGACCTATTGTATCTGCCATCATTTTGGCCCGTCTCGACTACGCCAACTCCCTGTATATTGGACTTCCTGACTTCTTGGTTAAAAAACTGCAGATAGCAATGAATGACGCTGCTAGGCTCATTTTCAAATTACCAAGACACACTCGAGCCTCGACTCTTCTCCAACGCCTTCATTGGCTCCCTGTGAAACAAAGGGCTAAATTCAAGGGCCTGTGCATCGCCCATAAAGCAATTTATGGCCAAGCTCCCTCATATATCAAACAACGCCTCACAAAATACGTGCCAGGGTGCGTACTCAGGTCCTCCACAGGAAGTCTGCTTTACTGTCCCAGTTTCAACTATGTCTCCAAAGGAGGAAGGGCCTTCTCCTCCGTTATTCCCACTCTTTGGAACAAGCTTCCCAGCCAACTTCGAGCTGAAGACCGCCTTCTCCCTTTTAGGAAACAATTGAAAACCATCTTGTTTATAGAAGCCTGGTCTTAACATAATCGATCACTGCTCTACGCTACTCTTCTTCTACAGCGCTTAGAGACCTTTTTGGTAAGCGCTCAACAAATCCAAATTAACATAACATAACATAACATAAGGCATCCATGGGGCCAATTATGTCCATGGCCAGTTTAGTCCAAGGAATGACTGGTACCTCCACTGGTGAAAGTGGGACCTTATGTAAGGACTTGGCTTTGTCACTTTTTGCACAATTATAGCAGTCCTTTACCTTTAATTCAACTCTAGAATTCATCTTTGGTAACCAAAAGCTGTTCCTCACTTTACTTTTGGTGAGGCTTCTCCCTAAGTGGCCTTTGTGGGCAAGGTCTATTATTCTGTCTCTTAGGGTCTCAGGTGGCACAATTTTGGAATTGCGGTAGATTTTGTTTTCATGAATGGTAAGCTCATTTCTAACCTCCCAGAATTCCTTTAACCCTTCCACAACATCCCCGCATTTATCTGGCCAACCATTTATGATTAGACTTTTAAGTGCCTCCATTTTGGAATCCTTCTTCATTTCGACATTCCATTCCTCTTTGGAAAAGGAAGGCAGATGGATCGAAAGAATGGGAGTATCCAAGGGGTCATCCTCGATGTTGACTGCTAAAGGAGACCTGGACAAATAGTCTGCAAGAACGTTATCCTTGCCAGGCAAGTACTCAATTCTGAAGCTAAATTTCTCTAGCCCTAAAACCCACTTGGCTATTCTTGGGGATTCACAGAGTGATTTTCTGGATGAAAAGATGTGCATTAGGGGTTTGTGGTCCGTGCGGACAGTGAATTTACTGCCACAAAGGAAAAACTTGAAATGGTTAATGGCCCAGTAGCAGGCCAATGCCTCCCTCTCAATTACGGAATAATTCCGTTCAGGTTGACTTAAGGTACGGGAGGCAAAGCCAATGATAGTTTCTCCCCCTTCCCCTTTCTGAGATAGAGTGGCCCCAAGACCTTTGTTGGAGGCATCCGTGCATAAGATGGTTCTCTTCCTATGGTCAAAAGGCCCCAGGGCACGTGAGCCAATGATTTCTTTTTTTAAGTCAGTTACGGAATCAGAATGTATCTCTTCCCATTTGAATTCACTTTTCTTTTTTAACAGTTCCCGTAAAGACTCACATTTTTCTGAAAACCTGGGGATGAACTTGGCCATGTACTCCACCAACCCTAAAAAGGATTTAAGCTCCTCCTTTTTCGTGGGGAAAGGAGCGTTTTCCACTGCTTGAACTAAGCTCAGTTTAGGTTTTATCCCCTCAAAGACAGATTGTGTCCCAGATAATCTACCTCCATGACTTTGATCTTGCATTTTTCTTTTTTGACAGTTAACCCTGCATTCGACAGCCTGGAACATACCTTCCTAAATATGGCGTCATGTTCCTCTTCATCGGCACCATAAACCAAAACATCATCTTGAAAACACATGCTGTTAGGAATTCCATCCAGTACCCTTTGCATAATTTTTTGGAAGACAGCAGCCGCCGATGCAAGACCAAAGGGCATCCTTCTAAACATATAAGTGCCAAACGGTGTTGAAAATGCTGTCAGAGGCCTAGAATCCGGGTGGAGATCTACTTGGTAATATGCCATTGAAAGGTCTATGACAGAAAAAAATTTGGCCTTACCTATGGTACTCAGCATTTCATTGATGTTAGGAAGAGGGAAACGTTCGATCCAAATGTTTTCATTAAGGCTGCGTAAGTCAATGCAAAGGCGAATGCCCTGTCCATTTGCTTTGGAAGCTATGACGATGGGAGACAACCACTCCGAAGCGTCAATAGGGTGAATGACACCTAAATGGCAGAGTTTGTCAAGTTCATCTTTCAAAGGTTGTCTTAAAAGTAAAGGAACTTGGCAAATCTTATGTACGAACGGTTTCGCCCCTTGTCTGATCTTTATTTTATGCTGGTAGTGTTTCAACAACCCCAGATCATTAGAGAAAAGGTGAGGAAATTCGTCACAGAGGGGTGACTCCCCCGTAGCTTCTTTGACCAAATTGACCTGTTCCCTACCATTAGGATCAAGAATTATACCCAGTTCTCTCTGGTGGCACCACCCTAGGAGATTTGAACCCGAGCTGACAGGGTAAACCTTACCCACAGTGGATCTCCCTTTGAAATTAATTTCTGTCTCCACCATGCCCACCAACGGAATGGGGCCTTTGGTATACCCATGGGGTGTGATGTCAGGTTTAGAAATCAGCATACCTAGATCCCCTTTGATTTTCCTGTAATCTTCCATATTTAACAGGGTGAAAGGAGAGCAGGAGTATGCGAACATTTCAATTTATTTGTTGCTGATTGAAATATTGCATTTGGGGTATTCAAAGAAATTACTGCCACTTGAACTCTTTACTTGGAACACAAATCTAAGCTGATCATCGCTAGTTTCATTGATAGCTTTGACTTGGCTGCTGTCGCTGTCCCTGCACACTCTAGCTAAATGTCCTCTTCTGTTACATTTCTTACAGTGAGCATTGCGAGCTGTGCAAATAGGATTGTTGGCTAAGGGATTGCAGCTCCCACATCTATAGCATTTGAGGTCAGAGTGTTCTCTTGGAAACTTACTGGTTAACTCACCCTTACTTCTGACTTTCGATACATTCCTATTAGGAGCATCTACCACAACTGCTGCAACCACTTCTTCAGGTACTTTTATTTCCTTCATACACTTTGCCGTATGTTCAATAGACTGAGCAATAGAAACAGCTTCTTCCAAAGATGGGTTTTTTGACAACAACTTCTCTTGGATCTTGCTATCGCTTGTGCATCTGACTAATTGGTCACGAATTAAGGAGTCATTAAGATCCCCAAAATCACACCTTTGAGTAAGACCTCTCAAATAGGCAATGTAGTTTTTACCGATTCATTCTTCCCTTGTGATCTACTGAAAAGCTTATGGCGTTCTAAAACCACATTTATCTTACCCCCAAAGTGATTACCTAACTTTAGCATAGTAATCTCATACACATCTAGGTCATCTTCTTCGTCCAACTCCGGTTCTGGGAGAGTCTCATATACTTTGCGACCATGTACCCCAATGTTGTGTAAGAGAATATGCTGCTTCCGTAAGGCAGAAAATCTTTCTCCGCCCATAGCAATCAAATAAGACTCAAAAAGCTTTGTCCATTCCTTTCAATGGATATCAGGATCGCCACATTCATTTAGGAATGAAGGAGGTTGACATATTCCCGGAGTACCCATGCTGGAGGAATAGAAACTACAGATTTTGCAACAAGGAGTTGAGCTGAAAGGGAAGAAGTAACCTGTAAGTCTGGTCCACTGGTAATTAGAGCGGAATATGCCTTGAAAGTTAGATAACTGCCGGCAGAACTCAGCGTGAAGTTAATTTTATAATATCCCAGCGGTGCCAGGATCAGAAGGCAAATAGAAGTAACTGTGGCAGGATGCAGGCAGAATTCAACGTGAACTAGCATACAAGGATCTTACCCCCAAATTCCTGGAATGTCTGCAAAACGCTCTGACCGACTGACATGTCTCAAAGGAATCTCTGTAATGCCCAAACCAGGACTGTAGGCAAGGTAATGTATATGAAGGTAACAGCGCAGTACTGCGTGGCAACCAACTCAGCTGGACCGGAAAGAAGTAGAGGCCTCTTACGCCAACCTTTTTGTCACAACTTTCTGACTGAAAACATGCCACCGCAACGAAGGATACTTGAAGAAACCACAGCTGGACGTACCTCAGAAACAGCAGGACTAGCTTTCACTTTTCTTGGTATGTCTCCCTCCATCCGGAGTGTTATTTCATTTAACCTATGCGGAGAACTAACCCTGGTATCTGCAGTTTCAACTTGAATGTCCTCATTCAAGTCCACTGTTTCCAGAAGCCCCTTCAGGTTCTGGTGAGCTACTGTAACTTCTGCTGCGCTGTCCAACATTGTCTGAGCCCATTCTCCGTTCTTGAGTTGTGTTCTCAGAATCCTCTGCATGTCTGATCTTCAGACCTGCTACCTTCTTTTTGGAGAATTGAGGTTTTGGTTTGTTTTTCTGAACGTGTTGATAGTCTTTGGACTTTACACGTTCTTCTTTGTTCTCTGACCGTCCTCTTCTTTTGGATGTCTGTGATGATATCTGAAAGGTACGAGAGGAACGTGTATCAGTATCTTGATACCTGTCAGGCTTTCTCAAATTATCCCTAATCCTGAGGTTATACCTCCTTTCAGAGGGCTCCTTTTGAGGAGATCTTCCTCAGGATAGAGAATCTTTCTCTTTTGAATGCTGTTTGTTATTTTCTCACTTCTTTTTAGAAGAGGTAGGAGTGTTTTTAGGAAAGACCTTATCAGGACTTTCGGACAGTTGTGGTTTAATTGTGTAATTCTATTACATTTTGTATCTGATTAAGTAATTCTACGTCTGGCATTGCTTCAATGTCCGGATGAGGTGTGTAGCCAGCTAAAATTGGCCATGTTGCTCCTGGTCTACCTAGTGGACCGAGCCTGGTAATGTGAGTGTAATGTTTTCGGGCGCCTTTAAACCAGAGATCATGCTTCTGGTATGTGAGTGGAATTTCAATATCCTCTAAAGGAATATATTCCTCAGGTGGTTCATCTTCTTTGAAGAAGTGAAACGTTTTAGTTAATGGATTTGATTCTGGGAATACTATCCATGAATAGAATACCTCTGTCTGGTGAGATTCATGTGCCTCTATCACAAAAACTGCTCTACCACCTCTTGGTGTTAGGCCATGTTTTATAAGTTTTAGAATGATGGCTCTCCTTAAATTGGGAACAATGATTTTTGCATTTTCATCGGTTTCATTAAAACCTGTATAATCAAAAACTGCTGCGACTTCGTCGGGTACAGCTCCACCAGTATCGGTGTTTGTGCCGTTTTCCGTCATTGTTTAATGACATTTTCAAGGGAACAAAGATAAGGTGCACAATATTTTGGAACACTGTATCCTTGAACAAACCAAACAGCTAATACGTAGGATTTTTGTCCTACTCAGTTATGGCAGATATTATACCTACCCACTCCAGACGTCTTATGGCGTATTATGAGTAGGGGTCTCTGAGAAAAGCACGACTGAGTTACTTCAGTATCTAGCGTTAAATTAGTGCCTTACCAAACCGTTGGGCACCATGTAGTGTAGTTCCTATATCCCTGATAGGTTCTGCAAATTGGAATAATATACACTATAGTTTTGACGTAGGACTGAGGTCAGTATGTCTCTATCAAGTACATTAAATTTAATTACTTGTTTGTGCCAGCTAACTCAGAGGTCACCAGAAACTTCTCGAATATACAAGAAGGGATTCGTTTCTGACAACCGCATAAACATGACAACTTTGTTCCCTTAGAGTCGGAACAATCTCAGAACCATGGAAACAATAGATCACAGTTTCACTCAGTCAATCGCGCATGTTGCGTTTCTACAGAGTTGCACAGAAATAGAGAGACCGGCATTTCAATAAAAAGGGTTTATTGAACAGTCTTATTTCTCATGCAAGAGATATGAACTGCTACAATCGTAAGACAGGATGAGCAGTACAATACGTACAGGGTTAGCAGTAAGATAAAATAATACTGCAATAGCATGGTTTGTAGCTATGATACCTATTCATAAAATACATACATAAATAACACAGGCTAAAATGTGAATACTCATCTGATGCTTCTAAATAGTTCTACCCCAGTGTACCTAACCTAAGTGTAGTATGAGGTAAGAAGTAGGGGCTGTTTTATAAAGTATAGCTAGCTATAGTTTTAGTTTTGCCAAGAGTTGTCAAAAGTTTCTCTAAGTTCTAGTCTGCTCCATACCTTAGAATGAGTGAGGTTGGAATCTCTTTCCAGGTCTCGATATCTAACACCCCGCAAGGGGAGTCAGTAACAGTGGAGCTGGATTCTCTGCAAGGAGGATGATAGCGTCTGGTCAGTGCATTAGGCGGGAACTCGATCTCCTTCCAAGCTTGTCATGGCGAACCGCAAGTAGGCAGCTGAACTGGACCGTACCGGAACCGTGGTTTGCCAGGGCAAGTGCAGGTATATTTATACCTTAAAGGTGTTTAGGAATGCCTGTATTGATGTAAAAGTCGGGCATCGGAACGTCATGAATGAACCCCTAAGGAATAGGTGTTCATGCATAATAAATGAGTTCTTGGAGAAATCAATATCAAGCAAGCGAAATTCCTAAAGGCTTAAGAGTCTGGTTCTCCAAGAACTCGTTGTGACGTGGACTGATGGATATAGGAGACCATGCCTGTGTTTGGTTAGCATGGACAATTCCTAAATAGGAGCTGGATATTTATGCCTAAATAAGGGCAATATGAATTGTACCTATATAAGGGCTTAAATCGGGAAACCTATATACGGAATCTAAATCTACACACAACAGAAAGGGCAGTATGTATTAGGGTGTTTCACTTAGTGGCTCCCACATCCATGTGTCAACATGTTTCAGCAAGATAGTTTGTGTCACAGAAGTTATCTAGCTTTCATCAGGATCAAACAGATCCCTTTAAGGTATTATGGATTTTTCAAAGGGGTTTACAGTCATTTCCGGGTATCAAGTACTCTGGAGATTTTAAATAACTACTAGGATCTGTGGAAATAGGCAATATGAATCATTATTTAATTCATGCCATCATATAGTGCACATTTTATTATGTGTGATTCACTGTACACACTATATGCTGAGAAAACAGAGGAAGGTGATCTTATATATGCACAATCAATCACCTGTGAGAAAAATCCCATGTTTAAAATTTAGGTTAATGTAAATAGTTACAGAAAATGACCTAGTTCTTTAAAGGGGTAGAATCATCACATATGAAAAAGAAGCATTTGCAATGCACTAGATCTCGCATTTGCGAGAGTTAGAGCTATTACCATTGTAAATTACAATGTCTTTTATCTATGTGATTTGGTTTGGAGTGGAGTGAATGTATGTGATTTGGAGTGGAATTATGTGGGTTGAATTTGAATTGTTAGTTGTGCAATTGTGTGGGGTGGAATTGTGTGATGTGTAGTGTATTTGTGTAGTGGAATTATGTGACATGGTGAATAGATAGGGTCAAGAGCAGGTTGTGCTGTGTTGTTGCTGATGTGGTGATGTGCTGATGCTGAGTTGGTGCAGCACTGATGAAGCGGTGGTGCTGTTGATGCTGTGATGGTGCTGTGCTGATGTTGAGGTTGTGCTGTGGTGGTGCTCACTGGTGCCCTTCTGGTGCCGAGCTGGTGCTCAGGTGGTGCTGAGTGATGCTATGTTGGTGCTGTGCTGAGGCGATGCTGCGCTGGTGCTGAAGTGATGCTGAGCTGATGCTCAGGTGGTGCTGCACTGATGCTGAAGTGTTGCTGTGTTAGTGCTGAGTTCCTGCTGAGGTTGGGCTGTGCTGGTGCTGAGGTGAGGCTCAGTTGATGGTGGTGCACTGATAAATAGGTGGTAATGTGCTGATGCTGAGATGGTGCTGTGCTGATTTTGTGGTGGTGCTGTGCTGCTGCTAAGGTGGTAATGTGCTAGTGCTGATGTGCTGCTGCACTGGTGCTGAGGTGCTGCTTTACTGGTGCTGAGTTGCTGATGCACTGGTGGTGGTGTATAGATGAGGAGGTGGTGCTGTGATGATGCTCGACAGGTCTCTTGCCTCCTGTCCAATTAAGATTGAAACTGGAAGTGCTGGCGGACTGTGCACTACATTCTCAGTGAAATTAAAAACCTTCTTTTTGCTGTAAGCAGTTTTAAAAACCTATACTGGGTGCATTACAAAAAGCCCTTCCCAATGCTCATGCTCTGCTGCTCCAGGAATAAGTCACCAGCGAGCCGCTGCTTGAGGACACTTGTCAGTCCAATGCCTTGCCTCCTCTCTGTGAGCCCCTGGGCATTGCTGGGCAAATGTGGACTTTAACAGTAACACTACTTTCTGCAGGAACGCTGCACATCTGCAACACATGCAGGCACTTGCATATGCTGCCCATCTTGTACCACTTATCAGGTTAGGGAGTGAAAATATTTGATCAGACACATTAGCATGATTCTGTCCCCAGTATTAGCTCATGAGCTGCAAATTATCTTTACTCTGATCGAGTCTGCTGGTCTGCAACGTCAATGCATTTCCTGGTCTGTGAAATGTGCTTGTTATGAATGTTTTCCTAACTTGCAGTGGGGCTTTGAGAAGGACCTCCCATGAGGTGGACTGCCGGCACTCTACAGTTTCTGTCCTTTGGATTTAGAAACAGCATTCTAGAAAGAGAAATCGTCATCGGTCTAGGAAGCCTCCTGCAAATCACGACTGATCAATGCAATATGCATACAACTCACAGTTCAATGTCCGACGAGTGACAGGGGTCTTAGCTGCTCTTGTACATACAAACTATCACAGTGATGGAACCCAAACGCATGTTAGATGTGATGTCTAGAGTGCCCCAAGCATTTTAGAGGCCTGAAAGGTACATGGGGCATATTATCAAGACAGGCCGTTTTAGCGGCAGTCTTGATAATATGCCCCCATATGTGCTGTTAACAATGAATGAAAAACTGGTTGTGTGGTGTCTAGAATGGCAGCATACTGGCAGGTGAAGGGCATCAAGCACACAGCACATGACCTAATCACCCTTCAGGAAGCCCGAGTTTCAAGTGGAAGCATTACAGCATCTACTGTAGCAAAGATGCAGGGGCCATCCTGTCCCAGTCAATCATAAGGATCCACACACTAGGATGTGAACTTTCTCACGAGGCCCTGGGAACAGGCGGGTGTTATCGATCACAGTAACCCAGACAGTCGTTATTCAATTGTCAATGTATCAACATAGATGGAATGAGCAAATGGACATCCTCCAGCACACTGATGCGCTGTATGCGCAACCCCATCCATTTGGAACGAAGACACAGCTAGTCTCGACCACAGATGGTTAGGGTGTCAGCTGAAATGCAAGAGAAGAGAAGGGGGGCACGGTATACACATCTTATCTCTTTATATTGAGGCACAAGCTGGTGCCAGATTCAGTCATGAATAAAATAAACAGGTGGATTCAGTAAAGTCTGTAATTACTTGTGCCATTTGTAGTGAGCGTCGTTATAGGGCATGCTACGAACTCTGCCATATTTGGGGGCAGATTTACAAGCCCCTGTAATGAAGTCAGCAGTCTAGTAGTTGGGGCGGGCGTACCGAGCTGGGAAGAAGGGAAGAGGAGGGGTCAGGACAGGAAGAAGGCGGTTAGTGTAGGGACAAGGCTGAGGTTGGAGGCAAGGAATAAAGCTCCAGTTAAAGAAGCAAGCTGTGTCTGTGGTTATTGGTAGCGCGATGCTACAACTGGCGACGAGGGTGGGATGACCAAGCCCCACTGACCACAGACCCCCAGAGACCGTGAGGGAGCTGAGAGCGGCCGCGAGTACAATCGCTGACTCGCTTGAAGGGATCTAAGTTGATCGCGCTGAAGCGCGACTCACGCCAGAAGCGTGTGCCTCGAGTGAAGCTGGGAAGTGCAGACGTCGGGAGCCCACCCCGACCCTGCCTCGCACCCGAGAGTGAAGGAGAAGTGCCCCAGTGTTGAGGACGCCGTCCCTGAAGACCCACTGGTGAGCGTGGTCGAGCGCCGTGAAGTCCGGGCCTGAGCGCCCGTAGACGTCGGAAGACCTCACGCCGGATGCGTGAGCATTGGCGCGGTGGCGCGAGGAAAACGCGGGAAGCTGCAGGATAAGGCGGGAGCCCACCTCAACCTCACCTGGTAGTAGCCGCCGTTGGGGGGAAGCAAGTCCTGGTGTATGCTGCCCTCTGAAGCTGCCCGCCGGTGAGTCCAGCGTGAAAGAGGACCGAGTGAGCCATGAGAGAAAGCCTCGTGTGCATGCAGTGACAGCGGCCATCTTGAAGTCAGGCATCTTTCAAGACAGACCCCTTGATTGTTGCAGAGCGGCCATTTTGAAGTCAGGCATCCAGCAAATAAACGAGCATTGTCAAGTACAAACAAACAAGCATTGGCGAGAAGAAGTAAACAAGCATTGTCAAGTACAAATAAACAAGCATTGTCAAGTTCAAATAAACAAGCATTGTCAAGTACAAATAAACAAGCATTGGTGAGAAGAAGTAAACAAGCATTGTCAAGAGCAAGTAAACAAGCATCGTCAAGTGCAAATAAACAAGCATTGTCAAGCACAAATAAACAAGCAGTGGCAAGAAGAAGTAAACAAGCATTGTCAAGAGCAAGTAAACAAGCATCGTCAAGCACAAATAAACAAGCATTGGCAAAAACAGACAAAGAAACATGCACCAACAAAAGGGTGAGAAGATACAAACGAGACGATGGTGACTCCCCCCGTCTCACCACAGCGGAAGCCCCTGGTCGTGGGAGGATCACACCTGCGAGCTCCGGAACCTCTGACTGTGACCACAGAAGGGAGTATGGGCCCCAAGTGGCAAGAATGGTTAGAAGACTTTGAGGACTATATCGAGGGATCCAAAGTGACGGAAGACAAAGAAAAGCTAATAGCCCTCCGCAACCTAGCCGGCCGGGAAATAAGCAAAATCATTAAGGATCTTTCGCCTGCAGATACGGGAACGTATGACAAAGTGCGTGAGGCACTAAATAAGAAGTTTCTTCACAAACGAAACGTGGATTATGAGTGCCACGCATTCCACCAAGTACGTCAAGGGAAGGAGGAAGCAATGAGTGCATTCATCACCCGGTTACGACGGCTGTCAAGACACTGTGAGTTTGAAACCTTCTCGCCTGACGCTGCCATTAAATCACAAATCATAACTGGCTGTCACTCCGAAACACTCCGGAGACGGCTACTGAGGAAACCCCACGAATTAGAAGAGATTGAAGAAATGACTCGTATATACGACCAAGCGGAGGAACACGCCGCCACCATTGAAACAGGACACAACTTCAGTCATGAACAAGCACACCGCGTTCAAGAACAACCTCGTAGCAGAAGGAAATATTCACAGGAGAATAAATGGAGACCCAAGCTGTCGTCTCGCCAACGACGCCCGGAGTACAGGAGAAGAGAACAAGGGCGAAGGGACCGAAAGCCAGAAAGAACTAAACGATGCTATCGGTGTGGATATGACTATCCTCATATAGACACCAGTCCAGCCATGGGTCAGCGATGCAGGAAATGTGGGCGATCCAACCACTTCGAAGCAATGTGCGGGGACTATCACAAGGAAAGGCGAAGTGAAACAACGAGATCGTCCTGCTCAGACACAAGGAAACATCACATACGAGCTGTTCAAGGAGAGTCCATGCGGTCCTCAGGCTCATCAGATTCCAGCCGGGAATCATGCAGGTCACGATGGGAACGCAGTTCCCCATCTCGGGACTCGAGATCATCTTCCTCCACAGACTCGACCTACACTGTGGAATACGTGAACATGATTGCGGACCCTGATCAACTGAAAAAGTATCCACGCCTAGACATTAGAGTGGGGAATCACGACACCAAATTCGTACTGGACAGCGGAGCCCCGCTGAACTATATTCCAGTTACGGAATACGAGAAAATGGTCCCGAAACCCCCACTAACGTTTGCACCGGTCTGTGTGTTCACGTGGACGTCCAAAAAACCACTACCCTGTCTGGGTAAATTACACACAACTCTCACCCATGACGACATCACCGTACAGGCGGTTATACATGTCATCAAAGGGCCTGAAGCCGACTGCCTACTTAGCCTCCCTACCGCAGAGCGTCTTCGTCTGGTGGAAGTCTTATTCAAAGTCAACGACAATCAGAACTGTGTCAGCAAGTTTGTTCACAAACCGGGGAAGGCGGAGAACCCGGCTGACTACATGTCCCGCCACCCTCAGCCGTCGTCAGAATTCAAACCATCGATTGCTGAGGAGTTCATCCACTTCGTGGCTGACCAAGCATTGCCACCTGCCATTCCCATGGACGCCATCCGGGAAGTCACCGCCCAAGACACTATCCTGCAAATGGTTCTCCACCGGATACAAACTAATAGATGGAGATACACCCCGCAAGAAGAAGACACAGACTCTACAATCCGGAAAGAGATACAAGCATTCCGGCACGTCCACGACGAACTGTCGGTCACCACTGATGGAGTCATCCTAAGAGGTCAACGACTTGTCATCCCCAGTCAACTACGGCAAGGGGTTATCGATCTGGCCCATGAAGGCCACAGAGGAGTAGTATCTACGAAACGAGCTCTACGGGAACGCGTCTGGTTCCCCTTTCTGGACCAGATGGTGGAGTCTACACTAAAGGATTGCCACCCCTGTCAGCTGACCAGCAAAAGCAATCCACCGGCACCACTACAAATGACCACCCTACCCAGTGGAGTTTGGCAAGAAATTGCCCTGGACTTTTATGGACCGCTGCAGTCTGGAAAATATGTGGTTGCCATAATTGACAAATATTCACGATTTCCCATCGCACAAATAATATCGTCTACAAGCGGCTCCTGAACTCTCAAGGTGCTAGATGAGGTATTTGCAATATGGGGTGTCCCCGAAGTAATCACAACGGACAATGGACCCCCATTCAATGGACACGAATTCAGTGCCTTTGCGAAACATATGGACTTTAAGCACAGAAAAGTCAAACCACTCTGGCCCCAAGCAAATGGCACCATTGAAAGATTTATGGCCACGATCAAAAAGACATTTCAGCAAGCTACTGCTGAGAAGAAAGAACTGCAGGCAGCTCTGACTGAAGTTCTCAGAGCTGACAGGACAACCCCCCACTCAACCACCGGACAATGCCCTGCGACCCCCATGCTAGGGCGGCCAATGAGAAATCGCATCCCGACATGGGAAGGTGCCTTGCAAGCGATATCACCAAATCACTTCCATCAAGAAATGGCTGTGACTGACAAGCACAACAAGGACCGAATGAAATCGTATGCCGATGCCAAGAGGAGAGCGAGGTCTCCATCCTTGCATGAAGGAGATCATGTCTTCATCAAACAAGAGCAGCATAGAAAAACTGATTCCCGATTCCGTGACGAGCCATTGTTAGTTGCCCAACAGAAGGGCACTATGCTGATGGCGGAATCTGAACAACGCAGAGTCACCAGGAACGTCTCCCACTTCAAGAGGTGTCCGCGAAACATGAAAGGACCCGGGATGAATCCGACTGGCACGCCCGCACTTGAAGAGGTCAGCAGAGTGAGCCCGTGCCAAGTGTGCACACTGGGGGCATGTCATTGCGGCCACGTCGTGATATTCAGCCACCCAAGAGACTCATTGTAGAGATGGACTGAAGACCTGTTTGTTTGTTTATTTTATTAAGAAAAGGGGAGATGTAATGAAGTCAGCAGTCTAGTAGTTGGGGCGGGCGGACCGAGCTGGGAGGAAGGGAAGAGGAGGGGTCAGGACAGGAAGAAGGCGGTTAGTGTAGGGACAAGGCTGAGGTTGGAGGCAAGGAATAAAGCTCCAGTTAAAGAAGCAAGCTGTGTCTGTGGTTATTGGTAGCGCGATGCTACAGCCCCTTGCGCCACTTTTGCGTCATTTTTCCCATGTTAAATATGACGCAATAGTGGCGCAAGGGGCTTGTAAATCTGCCCCTTTGTGTTTAAGAAGGCCTTGTAAAAGGAGCCTTTCTTTGAGCAGTACGGGACAGGGTGAAGAAGTACAGCTGCACACTATTCATGTTCCTTGCCTTCACTTGTGCCATCATGGGAGGGGGAGCGCCTTTCTAATTGGTTTGTATGCAGCAAGCTCTCATTAGCTCTCATTGGCGGCAGCTATTGCAGACTCAAACCAGGAAGACAGCTCTGCTGGGCCAAAGACTGAGAAGTTTTCACAAAACGAACGCACACGAAAAGGAAGGGGGTGGGATGGCTCAAGCAACAAAACAGGCAGTGTTTGGGGGACGTGGGAAATCCTCTTATTCCGAAGTCTGAGAAAGAATATAAACTTCGGGTGCTTGAACGGGGGGGCTAAACAGGGCACTCTGAAACAGCCTTTAACATTCGACCTCGATCTTTGAATGTACAGCAAATGTAAGAATATAAGAACATTATTTACAGCCCTGGTTACGGATGGACCAGGAAGCGCTGAAATCATCCAGCCTCTGGTCAAATGCTCATCGAGAAAGGGAAAAGTAGTATCTAACCAGAAGTTACAGTGGAACAAGCGGAACCCTGCAAGTCCCCAAGGGGAGAGAACTACTTGAAAAATGGAGGGATCAGGAAGCCAAATTACCCATTAACAAGCAAGGATTTTTACAAAGCAACCAACTAGACAAAACCCAAGCGATGAGAGGAGTCAACATCCACATAGTACATACAACAGATCATCCTGACAGCGCAAGCCCTGTCTAGGCTAGACGTAATGAGGACTTTCATCTGATTTATAATACACTAAGGGCTTGAATCCAATCTCGTTTGAAAAGCATACCAAACGACTCAGGTCCGCAATGCTTAACCGGAGGACTCGGAAAGGGAGAGTCCGACAGAATGAGTGCGATAGATTTGAATGCATCCAGATATGATTTGGTCGGGCCCCCATTGACTTCAATGTAAGCCTGGGTTCCAAACGCGAACACAGGATCACATTGACAAAAGGGGTGGTTGGGGATAATCATGCACCCTGTGACAGGCACCCCATAGTACCTGCCACACCGTGCATGCATGTGTTGGAGGGACCCAATGAGTATCCCCACAGGCCCGATTCTAAGGGCCCCGGGTAAAGGGGGGCCGCTACAGGTCCCCAAAGACTGATTCTGGAAGCCTTTTTGATCCGGGCAAACCGAATCGGAAAGGCAGTCCAAATCGTTCATTGTACTTTCTCGCTCGTAAAACATACTCCATAGCTGTACCAATCAGTTCCGGAAGGCATTCAGAGGGATGGAGCCTCCCGTAACCGATTCGGTCAGCGCTAACGCTTTCCAGGCATCATACTTGGTCGTTTGGAACTGTGAATGACTCGGTCGGAAATAAGGGCTCTGGATCGGTTTAAGTAATTCCGAATCTGATTTGGAGCCCTTTCAACCGAGTTCAGAATCAACCCCTAAAAAGAAAAAGTACATACAGGCTTTGGCTCCTTAAGCCTGCTACCCGGTAATAATTGTAGGTTCATATATATTTGAACAAAATTATATGTCCTACTCCATGGTGTGTGCCCGGCTATTGCACCTACATTACATCCCACAACTCCTGAATGTTGCTAGGACAGGGATCGGCTCCTGTTTATAGTCACAAATGCGTTTTTCTGACATGGCGTGTGACACGTAAGGGGTATGTTCTGTGAAGTTGTTAACTTGGTGACATCGTACAGGTGTTTCCCATGAGAAATAGACATAGCCCATCAGCGTCATTATGACACCAACTGGCTAATATTTGCCTTCTCCAATGAAGGGTGAATATAACTCGTAAGAAGGCTCTAATTATTTGCCTACAGGTGAGTGTAATTTATCCTTTTTTGGGCAGGTGTACCACAATACTAAAACAATGTGTAGATATGGTGTAATGATGACACATCCCCCCAATTGTAGTAAACTACTCGTACTGTTAATATAATTTTGAATGTGGACACCTGTCTGTTTTTTTGTATGTATAAAGATACTATCACCATAATGGAGTGCACTCATAAAATAAGTCAACTACCTAGCTGAACTAAATCCTTAGTCCATCAATCAGAGTAAAAAGAATACCTGATTAGTTTGGAGTGTATCCCAAAATGAATGTAGGCCAGCAGATCTAGATGGAGAAGGCCCTATGGGCATAAGAGTTAGAGATATTAACAGATATATTGATCTCATCGACCAAAGGATGTCATACCCATCATTGTTCACGTTCTATGAGTATCTTAGGCATCTATGTTGTGGAAGAGGTTATACGTATGTATTCCAGTACTGTCCAATTGAAATAATTTTCCATCAATTAACTCAATTAAATGTATCAGGATAAAAAATCTTACAAACATACTTTTTATCAAATACAAATGGTCCTTCATAACAGGTTCTGTTTAAAGATGTTTTGTACTTAACTTCAAAGGAATAACATTCATAAAATGAACTATACAACAATAAAATTAGATTTGAAACATTTGTTCAATAAAATTCACATTATAAAATAGCTCATTCAGTCAGTAAGACAGTGGAGAGTAATACATATAGAGATTAAAAATCTGATATATATTACCACATAGTGAACTGCCTTGGGCTAGAGGTAAATGGAGAATGGATATTTCACAGCATAAGGCAAATAATCATCACTGCTGTCTAAGTTGGTCTGTACTAGTATACCCCAGCAACACAGCTTAATACATATAACATATAAACAGTAATTAAGTGCCTAGTGTGATAAACGTCAGGTTTCGGTTTTTCATATTGCCCACCAACTAATGCGCCACCAAATATAAAGTGCTAACAGTTAGAAAGTGCCTAGATGGTGGTCACCAAACATTTTCAAATGCAGTTCATACTCCTGCAGAGGGCAAAATAGTTAGGTAAAGTTCCACTTGCAGGTTGATTTGTCACAATGTGATAATTTGATATAGAGCCTAAGCGTGCAGAACTATGCAGCATCACCGACATGTATGAAGACTGACAGTACTGCACACACATTTATAACAGACTGCAAACACTAAGGGGCCGATTCCGATCTCACTCGGACAGCCCTCCGAGATCTGTCCGTAGCCTTACCTTGCGACCGACTCGTTCCGGGAACCAGTCCGTCTGGGCGATGAAGTACGATGCGCAAATGTGTAAAAATCCTGACCGGCACGCAGGCTCCGATTCCAGCAACATTTCCCGTACAAGCCGGATCCGTAAATGCCGATTTGAGTCATCCGGAAGCAGTTTCACAGCAATTTCTGGCCGGACAAGTACGATGCGTACTTCATACGTGCCGAACGGGTCGCCACTTCCAGCATGTCACAGCATCCGGGATAGCTGTATTTCAGGTCCGATTCATGCCACAACACGATCCACTGCTACGAGACGGACCAACTCTCAATGTGTATGAGACAGAGCAACAATCAGAAAGTACGAGAAGAACCAATGATGAATCCCATCGTGCAGGTCATCCCAGTACTGTATATCTATGACCGGATCAGGAACAGACGCGTACATCGCAGACGGTAAGTCAGACACCCACCACACAAACAAACGTCACAAACCTGCGAAATGCTACACACATATAGAGGGCTAGATGCCCTTCACTACCAGTACCCCATACACATAGGGGACTGGATGTCCATCATTACTACCATCCCCACTTATACGGGGCTGGATGCCAAGCACTACCAGTACCCCATACTCATAGGAATCTGAATGTCCAGCACTACCAGTACCCCTACTCATAGGGGGCTGGATGCCCATCACTATCAGTATCCCCTACACTTAGGGGGCTGGATGCCTAGCACTACCAGCATTCACACACATAGGGTGACTAAGCAAATCCCAAATGTGTGTGTAAAATGCTCACAACACAGATTCTGACAGCGAACATACAAGGTGATTGTCGGGTTCAAAAATCCAGCATTCTAGGATCATTGTGGTAATGGGATCTAAACCCCCCATCACTACAGTGACCAAAAGGTGATTGTGGGGTTCAAAACACCAGCATATCAGGAACTTTGTGGTAATGGGGTCTAAACCCCACATCACTACAGTGACCAGAAGGGGAGTGTGGACATAAAATTAGCAGCATCTAAATCCAGCATGTATAATTCCTGGTCCCAACACCACAAGCAATGGTGTGTGGGGGAACCTGGGGTAGGGTGTGGCGGGGGACCTGTGGAGTGGTGGCCTGGGGGCTGCAGGACTGAGACTGTGTGGTGGAAGTGCGGGATTGTGGTGGGATCTTGCCCTTCCTGGTCCAGGGGATTTTCAGATGTGGGCCTCAGTGTTCGTGTGCCTGAGGGAGGGTGTCCGTGTGGCAGGGGAACTCCCCTCTGTGTGTGGTGACTTCCTCTTCCCTTGTAAGTTGGAGCAGATGGATCGGTGGGGAAGAGGCCAAGGTCACAGAGGAAGAGCTGCTGGGAAGGGGGGTTACAGGTGGAGCGAAGGTAGTTTTTTTTTGTGGGGGTGGCATGTGAGGACTGTGGAGTGCTCGTGGATGCCTGTGTATCTGTGACCCATCCCCTGTGTGTGCGCCATCAGTCCCTGGAGTGATCGTGCTTGTGGGTCTGGATTTTGTCTTGCGTGGTTGTGTGCTGCTTGTGTCTGTTGTGGTGTGTGCCTGTGCCGTTGTGTGTGTGCGTTGGACAGGTAGGGTAGTGGGGATTGTGGATGTGGCAGAGGTAGGAGGGGTGAAGGACTGTTGGTGGAGGGACACCTATGCCATTTGTGTTTAGGCCATGGACTGAATGGTCCGCTGTAGGGTAGACATGTTTGATGAGATGCCCTCCATGAAGGACACCAGTTGTGTCAACAGACTGGTGTGAGAATGGAGGACACTCAGCATCGCTGTCTGCCCGACATGGATCTGCTTAAGTAAGTACACAGACTCCACACTCAGGGCAGCAAGGGATACTGGGGCAGGGGGTGCGGTGCCTGGCACAAAGGAGGTATGCTCCCTTACACGGGAGCCTCCACGGACATTTGGGATGGGAGTAGATGGGATGGTGGAGATGGTGGTGGTGGCAGGGACAGACTCGCTAGGTGTTGTCTGGGGTCTGCTGACACCCGCCTCCACAAGCGAGTCATCACTCGAGCTACTGTGTTCCTCAGCCGAGGTGGTTGTAGCTGAGGTCTCCTCAGTGTGGCTCCCCTCACCCTCCGTGCCACTGGGTCCCTCCGACTCCTCTGCAGCGGACCCAGTCTGGCTCTGTGGCTCCTCTTGGTCTGTGGAGCTGTGTCCTCCAGTAGCCATAGATGTATCTGCAAACAATCAAGATAAACAGATCCACATCAGTCACCTGTATTGACCTGACACATCACAGTCAGTACAGCACATTACAGAACACGCCTTTGCATCATTTGCAAAATATTGCAAAAAGTGCTGACACATATTTGAAGAAGACACTTGTCAGTCTGCCAGTCAACCATGCCCCTCATATCCTTCCCGTCCATGGACCCATCTGTCTGGTGCATGTAATATGCCAATACACAAATGTGCACACATGCACCACATAGACAGTTGTCTGAACTGCAGAATTTGTGATTGAAATGTGTCAGTACACACATATCCCATCTCCTGCCACTAACTCAGTACATGTGTCAGATAAGGGATGGCTAAAGTCATTGTCAGTAATATGGATATGCTTCCTTCAACAGACACCATGATGTGCTCATGTATTGATGGTCAATGCCACAATTGAGTGCATGCAGGACAACTGACATTACTGCAGGATACACATTTGCAAGTGGTATACCATGCCACAGGCCAGTCTGGCTAATCAATCATTACTGGTTTCAGTCACAGGGGCAGTGCATCCAAAAACAAACAGTCTACACTGTGTCACAATCATGTTTTTGTGGGGAAAGTAAGCCCTGCAGCTGTCAAGTGCACATGTTCCCCCACTGCTACCCACATCTTAAGGCATCTGATGATCCCACGTTATACAAATGCTACAGTTAAGTGACGGCAGGCACAAATCTGTAAACATGATCACATAACAGTCTGATGAGAACAAATTAAAGCTGCCTGCACTTTAATGTAGAATACACCATTAGGCACAGTCAAGTGATTACACACCTATGTTTTACCCCATTGTGCTGATCCAACAGCCAGATCTCAGCTGGCTGCCCACCCCAAACTGTTTAACACCCCAGGAGTCTACAAAGCTACTCCACTCAACAATGACACAGAGGCAGACACCGAATTGCACATTTCAAAATGCACTAAATGTAGGCTGACACACAGGAGTAGGAGAACAGAGTGTACTTCATGTCCGGAGTAGGCATACCTGTCCTGGTCCATGTGCAACATGGGATTACCCTGAACACTAGGCATGTGTCTATGTATGTGTGACACACATGATGTACATTCTTCTGAGGCCCCAACATTGTCTCACCTGCTGCATGGGTGTGTGGTAAATACCCCAGACACATATGGTGAGCCAGAGCAGCAATTAGAACACATTTCAATGGCCCACACAGAGTACATGTCAGATTTCTGGCAATGTGCAGACACATGTCAATCAATTGCCTCACTCTAAAAGCCCAAAACAGTGCACCGGTAGCAGATGCTGTTTCCCACCTTAACCTTGAACAACAGCAGGGACACACAACCCAAGTGACACAAGTCACAGACTGAAAGGGCCACACCTGTATTCAGATGAGGATGGGCCATAACCTAATTTAAGCACATGACTCTTGTTCAAGCAGACAGACGAACTGTGGGATTGTAACCAGGCTGAAGGAGTGCAAAGAGCATGTGAGACATAGTTCACAGAAAAGGAATGCACTTACCCCCTTGTTGCTGCTGTCTGGCCTTTAACTGCCCATCCATGTCAGGGAAAACCACCGTGGGAATCCGGAGCATGTTGGAGTCAGGATCCGTCGTCCTCCCCTTCTGCGAGGAGGCGACTGCTTCAGCTGGACTATTGCGATCCTCCGGGTCCAGACACGAAGGTCCTGACACCTCTTCTGGCAGTTGCAGAAGCGGCGCCTGTGGACCCTCACAGATTGAACTACCCGGACAATGGTCAGCCAGATCTCCTGTTTCTGATGGGCATTAACCTGTGAGAATGACAAATTTAAAACACCGTTACTACACATGCAACATGTTTGTGCATCACACAGTTGGATATACATGTCGTTATCACAAGGGCATATGATGTACACAGGTAGTGCAACTATGGTGATGGACAGTTGTCCTGCATTAACAACATGGAAACATTGCCTGGGTATTATAACCATGTAAAGATGTACTTTTCCAGTACAGTACCTGTTTACTACAGGTACCTACACACTTTGGGGGTTACAACGACTCAGTGAGCATGCTAGCCACTGGTGTACACAATGCCATTAGTCAGACAACATGCACAATGAGAACGGATGTGGACTGCACACTCACCTGCTCCCCTGGTTTCCCATACAGCTTGCTGTACTTTGGAAGGAGGCTGTCCAGCCGGGCCTGGTTCTCCTCCTCTGTGAAGGCTGGGGCCCTCTCCACACTATGTGCCATTCTTGGAGCCAGAGAATGCAGAGACAGCAGCAGTGGTAGCGGAGATGTCAAACTGGAGCATGTAGTGCAGGCAAGTGAGCTCTCAGGGGAGCACACAGCCTTATATCTGTGCAGCAGAGCCTGATTCTGTCCCATGCGTCCAAAGCGATAGGTCCGACACGTTTACATCCTATGAATCTGGCCAATCCATCGCATTCCATGCCTCATACACGCCTTCCACGTTGTTCAAAAATTTCAACTTCATGACACCAATGAGTTTGATATATTGTTGTAGGGAGCCAATGTATTTTCCAGCACACGAATCGTAGAAGTATCAAATCTGCATCCGTCTCCATGATAGTCAATAGTCAATGCGTGCGCACGGATCGGTCTCTAGGTCTTCGACATGTCTTTTGAAAACTCACACGCACCTGTCTCCATGATAGTCAATAGCCAATGCATGCGCACGGATCGGTTCCCAGGTGTTCGACACGTCTTTTGAAAACTCACACACACCTGTCTCCATGATAGTCAATAGCCAATGCGTGCGCACGGATTGGTCCATAGGTGTACGACGCGTCCTTAATAAAAGTTATCCGCGTCTGTCACCATTGCAGTCAATGGGCACTGCGTGTGCACGTATCGGTCCCTAGGTGTACGACGTATCAATAATAAAAGTCACCAATGTCTGTCACCGTTGCAGCCAATGGCCAAAAGGATGCCATCCACCATAGCTTGCCAGGGACCCATGTGCACACCAACAACATTGCAGCCTGTGACACAATATATCAAAAGGCATTCCAGGCTGCATTACCTGTGTGTGTATGTGGGTCAACATATGATTTAGTATGTGGCACTTAGTGGCACCCACTCCCAGGCTGTGCAAGGTGTCATGGGGACAGATAGATTCCTTTTGTGTGTTGTGCACATAAGCACTGTGATTGACAACTGTACAGTTCAGAGCACGAGGCATGAACACAGTTCCAGGGGTATATTGTGTATGACATGTGACATACACCCTGACTCTTAGGTGGAATGGTATGAGTGTCACACGGTGTTCCAGTGCCACAAATGTGATGTTCATCCACAGTATGTGTGCATTTTGCAACACAGATGACTGATTTCATGTGCTCAATGTCAAACGGTCACCACATCCATGTGTTATGTCAATGTGAATTGATGTTGCATCTGTGTATCACAGACATCCATGTATGACCTGCAAACAAATCAGGTGGCACTTCATGTGGGTGAAATGTGTGCATTTTAGCGTGTACATGAGACGCTACGTCATGATAGTGTCCTTGTGGCAATACAAGGTCCTCGTGTGTGTCTGTCAAAAACCTGTGATGTGGGGAAGACATCTGCCCTCACTAGTCACTGTGGTGTGTGTTTGGTATGTGACACTCGTACTGATGTACTGTGACAGAGCCCATAGATTTGTCACAGCACAACATGGACCTTGTTGTGTAGACATGTAGAGCTGAGATGTCAGATGATGGGCATTTATCTGACATACGTGCCCATACCCAACAGTACACACATCAGGTACTTGTGTCCTGTTATAATGTTTCATGTGCTATTTAGCGTGGACACTGGCACATAGATAGGGTAACTGACAACCTTTCTTTGCTCATCGATGTACTGCAGGAGACAAGCTGTCCACAGACCGTTTCCTGACCTTGCAACCATGGTTGAACAAGTTTGCATCCGATGGTACCGCTTCACTGGGCCACTGATTGATGATTTTACGGAGCAGTTGGCCCCACACTTGCAACCTGGCCGGCCAAACCCTACAGCGCTGACCCCCAAGGTGAAGGTGATGGCAACCCTACACTTCTTTGCCACCGGTACCTTCCAGTACACTGTGGCTTCTGCTGGTGGGATGTCACAGACCATGTTCAGCCGTGTACTTCCAGATGTGTTGGAGGCGATGTTGCATTTCCTCAACCACTACATCCATTTCCTAACACCATAACAACTCACTGACATCAAGAGTGACTTCTATGCACTGGGAAGGATGCCACATGTCATTGGCTCCATTGATGGGACACATGTGGCTTTGGTACGACCACAGGCACATGAGCAGACACACCGAAACGGGAAACATTTCCACTCAATTAATGCTCTGGTGGTATGTCTGGCGGACATGACCATTTCGCATGTGTGTGAACGTTTCCCAGGTTCAGCGCACGACGCTTACATCATGAGGAGTAGTCGCATCCCGGCGATGATGTCACAGATGCAGTACCAGCGTGCCTGGCTTGTCGGTGTGTACTGATTGTTTACCATTGTGTGTGTTTGGTAAAGTTGTTTTCCACCCTCTTTTCAGACTCATCTAATGTGCAATTGTCTGTATGTAGGTGACTCCGGATACCCCAACATGCCTTGGTTGCTGGCACCCCTCAGGGACCCTGTGACACAGGCGGAGATGCGCTACAATGAGGCACATGGTCGGACCAGGAGAGTGGTCGAGCGGATATTTGGTCTCCTGAAAAGCAGATACCACTGCCTGCACAAAACAGGAGGGGCCTTCCCATATGCACCTGATAAGGTGTGCAAAATCTTCATAGTGTGCTGCATGCTACACAACCTGGCAGTGAGGAAGAAGTTGCCTCTCATCCCAGATGACGATGACCAACATCCACCAGCCATGCACCAGCCATGGAGGATCCTGCCCTGGGGCATGATGCCAGTGATGGTGAGGGTGATGTTCGGACCCAGTTGATCCACAACTTTTTAACCTGAATGTCAGTATACAGTGATGTGTTGTCAAAGTATTGTGTTTGACTGATATATGTTGGTGGTGCACTGGTGCTGCTTGAGTGTGGCTGTGTGCTACTTGACAGGATGCTTGCAGTGATGTGTCCTTTCAGGTAGTCTGTACTCCAAAACAGTGTTTACTTGATTACTAGGTAGTGTTTACATAGCTTGGGATTTGTTTTGGGCACGTATGTTGTAGTTGTATGCTGTAAATCTGTGTTTTTGATTGTGTTTTCTGTCTGTCCTTCACAGGTCACTTTGGCTGCTGTATGGTGAGGTCTGAACCCCGACACCCAGATTCCTGTTCCAGAGTGCAAGTAGTCGTTGTCCCAACCAATTATGTGCTAGACACCGCTGGACTTTCATTGTTTACCACTTGGTTACTTTTTGATCACTGTCACGTGAGGTTACCATGCATCAGTTGTGGAATTCTCAGGTTGTGAATCTTTAATAAACCTGTGCTTCACTTTGGAATGTGTTTCATCTGTATCCACACATCCGACAGTCATTTGCATTCTGTACCTGTGGGCTGATTTCCACTGACTCAGGATGGGTGGGGTATATGTGCATTCCACTGTATTTCCTGTCAACATCAGAGTAGGCGATGAGTTAGATGGCCATGGTGAGTATGTGCTGCGTTGCCCTAGTGGTGTGTCTCCCTCATATGTGTCACATTAACCTGACTCACATAACGGTGTTCACATTGCTGTAGTAGTTTGCATGAACAGTGTTCTTTAGCAGATCATCATCTCCATGACACAAACCAATTTTAAATCACAACAGAGGCAAGTATTGTGTGATTGTGATTTTATTTACAAACATGTGCGAGGATAGTGAACGTAATTGGAAGTGCTGTACAGTGTGATGGTAATCCAAAGTTCACAGGTGAGTTGGTAGTGTTGGAAGATGACATGTCCAGAGTAAAGTCCACAGTAATTTTATGCTTTGTCACAACTTAGAACCTCCATGTCAAGTGGGTGAGTTGGGTGTCAGTCAACAAGGTTAAATGATTTTCACACAAAGGACGATATCAAGAACAGGTGCCTGAATTCTGGGGGATGCGCATGGCCATCAGCATCTCACTTGGTCTTCTGCGAATGACCCCTCTTCTTTCTCGGGGGACCCTCAAGTGCAGGCTGCTGCGGTGACGAGGACTCTCCGCCAGAGTCTTCCTCCCTCCCTGTGGCAGTTGCGGACGGTGTGGCAACAGATGTTGTGGGTGCACCGGGAGGTGTGGTCATGTTGTTGCTGATCTGGCGGAGGCATGTCAGTATGTCCCTATGCACCGCTGTTAGATCATCCAATTTGTCCCACTTGGACTCTGTGCGGCACATGTGTGTCTCCACCCGGGACATGTGGAAGTCTAAGCATGTATAATGGGCAGCCTGCTGTTGTTTGAGGTCCATGAGGATCCCCACTACCATCTATGATGCGTCCCAGGTGTGGCTCATCATGCAGTCCAGGCCTCCTCTGCAGGGTGTGTCCTCTGCCTGCCCCCTCCCACCACCCCTACCCACACGGGCAGGACCTGCCGTGGCAGTCACAGGTGACACTGGGCCCCCTTGGGAGTTGGCGCTGGTGGTGTTGTCCGTCGCTTCCAGGGTGCCCTGTGTACCTGTGCCATCAGTGGTCTGTGGCCTTGGTCAGTCTGTGTGGGCAGGGGTACTCTGTCTGTTGTCAGATGTGGCAGGAGTGGTTGCAGGGGGTGCTGATGTTCCTACTGCTGGTGCTGCACGATGACTCACACCGGAGGTGCCAGGTCGTTCATGGTCGTTGTCTAAAGAGGACAGAGACTGATCCACACCAGGGAGCTCGGGGTCCGCCAGAGTTGGGTCTGGGACTCTTCTTCAGTTCCTGGTGTGTCCCCAGCATCCCCTGTGGTTGGAAGAGACACACATTATATGTTAAGGTTCTACCAACATCAACGTTTCACACACATGACAGTTGCCACTGGACATCATTATGAGAGTCTGTACATTGCATTGTCCTAAGTTGTGACAGACAGAGGTCGATATTGTTGAAGTACTTTGTCATAGCAACCTGAAGCATTTTAATGTGCACTTTAAGCTGTGTGCATTACCAGCTCATGTATTGATCAATTGTCTGTACATGGCCATTGCTACTCAAGTGCCATCACATGCCTGACACAGCTGTATCATCCCAAGCCACATTTGTGCTTTAGCGATGACATACATACAATTCCACATAGGGTATGTTACAAGCTTGGGGCATGTGTGGTGGTAGTTTTTGCTTGTCTTTGTGCGTCACATTGGTGTGTCTGAACAACATGGTCACAGTCCGATATGCCTGAGATCTAATGGGAGATACTATTTGGTTGTCTGTGTTCCTAGTTCACATCTCATTTCATACAAGTCATGGTGTAACCGAAGCTAATGATGTTGGTGCTGAGTTTTGTCCATGCTAATGTCATTTATCTTGTCAATTTCTTCCATGGTGAGAGGGGTTGAGCACAGCAGTTCTCTTGCTTTTCCATGCTCATTACAGTGATGGCCCGAGGTGTGTGTGTTGCAGTTCTGCTGCTGTGAGTTGCACGCCTCCTCCAATGCAGTTCAGGTTAGTCATTATGTTTGGATTGTCTATGACAGTGAGTGATGTGTTGTGTGAATGATGCATACAACACAGAACAATGCAGCTCACAACTGCACCTTTTGGGAATGACACCATGCTACAGTGTCAGCTATATGGGTGTGTCCATTCCAATCACTGTCAGGTGTCCCCTGTCAATAATGTATAGGTGACATTGTGTGTGCTTGGTGCTATGTACTATGTCTGCATCTCCCCAATTGTCATTTATGAGACACAGCCAGGTCAGGGGACACCCCAGGGACACTGCATCCCCAGACAGTGAGAGGATACCTACAGTTTCAATGGCTGTGAGTGTAAATGTGTTTGAGTTGACCTGTGCGTAGGTGTGACCGGCAGCCAATTCATTCATCAGGACCATATGTCATTCATCTTGCCAAGGCATTTACTTTTGGAGTGACTGGTCCCAAGGGTGCTATTTGTTCTGGCTGAGAAGTGTGTTTTGAGCCGGCCTTGATAGCATTTGGAGTCATTGCAGGACCTCCTTCTCCCACAGAGACCAGATAATCCCCCATGTGGCATGATTCCATTGCAGGGGGTCACAGTTTACATTCAGGATGTCAGGCAGTAGTGTCCTGTTGTTTGTTTGAGCCCAAGTCCCAGCAGGGCTTTGTGCTCCCCACAGCAGGGCCTAGTCTCAGCCATCTTGTCAGTACTTTTGCACTCCCTGTGAGGTGAGCATGGTTCAGTGAGGGCTTGCTGGGACATGTGGCTGGGGGACTGTTGGCTGTGACTGTAACTCCCATCATGCTTTTGGCTACACCCACCTTCCCACAATACCTGACCTTCCTTCCTGTGATTCATTTTCCCTGTGTGGTGGTGTGCCTGTGCCGACAAGATGGCAGACAGTGGCATCCTGGTGTTTGTTTGAACACAGGTGCCAAAAAGCCCATGTGCTTCAAACAGCAGAACCCAGTGTGGTAAATCTTTGTGAGATATTTTAATTGAGTCTGAGAGAATGCATTATCTCAGGTGAGTTGTGTGGAGTTTGTGTTAAGGGGAGTGTGTGTGCAAGAACCTGCTGGTAGATGTAGTCAGAGCTGGCAGTATTCCTTCCCACTAGGCCAGATATCCCACCATGAGGCATGCTTCCATTGCAGGGAGTGCAAGTTACCTTTCAGGCTGTCAGGCATTGGTGTCCTGTTGTTTGTTGAGCACAGGTCCCAGCAGGGCCTTGTGCTCCCCACAGCAGGTCCTAGTGTCAGCCATCTTGTCAGTACCTTTGAACTCCCTATGAGGTGAGCATGGTTCAGTGTGGGCTTGATAGACCATGTGGGTGGGGGACTGTTGGCTGTGACAGCAACTCCCATCATGCTTTTGGCTGCACCCCCTTTCCAGAATACCCAACCTACCTTCCTTTTGACTCTGCTTCCCTGTGAGTGAGTGAGACAGCAATGGCAAGATGACTGACAGTGGTGTCCTCTTGCTTGTTTGAGCACAATTCCCAGCGGGGCCTTATGCTCCCCACAGCAGAGCCCAATGTCAGAGATCTTGGAAGTGACTTTTCACTCAATCTCTTGTGGAGCATGATCCCAGGTGTGTATTTTGCTGTTGGTGGCAGGGGTGTGTGTGACAGGGGCTGCTGGTAGATGTAGTCAGAGCTGGCGGTCCTCCCCCCAGGCCAGATATCCCACAGATTAACACTCAGGATGTGAGGCTGTGGTGTCCTGTTGTTTGTTTGGGCACAAGTCTCACCAGGGCCTTGTGCTCCCCACAGCAGAGCCCATTCTCAGCCATCTTGTCAGTTTTTTTCGACTCCCTGTGAGATGTGCATGGTTTGGGGGAGGCTTGTGGGACCATGTATGAGGGGGCTGTTGGCTGTGACTGCAACTGCCACTGTGCTTTCTGCTACAAGCACATTCCCAGCAGACCCAACCTTCCTTCCTTTTGACTCAGCTTCCCTGTGAGGTAGTGTGGCAGTGGTGGCAAAAGGGATGACAGTGTTTGTTGGTGATTTATGCCAATGCCTTGAAGTCATTTTTTGTTAGGTTTGTACATGTTATGATATAGTTCCACATTACTATGAGATGGTAGGTATTTTGTTTGTGTAACTGGCATACACGTCACAGGATACTTGCCTTTCTGTTGCTATAGCTTTGCTAACAGCACTTGGTTTAACTGTCCCCATGACAGTGATGTATGTGTATTGCTGCACAATATTGAGTATGTTTGTTGTGCTCCCAGGACCAGAAGCGTGTTGGTTTTTTTTTAGGAGGGCCACCGCCAGTCTGCTTGCTCAAGGCATGCTCCCTGTCGATGAGCTTCTTGACCCTCCTGTGCACATCATAGTACCTGTTCTGAATATCATCCTTTGAGCACAGACAAGGTGCTTGTGCATTGACCTTGTTGACAATCCTCTCCCACATCTTTGTTTTCTGTGACATGGGGGTCTGTTGGGCCAATGTGCCAAACAGCTGTTGCCCTACTCTGAGGATTCATCAATCATGACTTCCAACTCACAATCTGTCAACTTTGGATTCTTCTGGGGGGGCATGGTGCTGGGTGGTCGTGGGGATTGATGGGTGTGTGAAGGTATAAGTGAGTGTGGTGGGTGTGAGTTTATCTGCGAATGTGAGAGGTGCAACTGGTGTAGATGTTGTGTGATGTGTGAGTTGTGGTGTGTCTCTGCAGTGTGGTGGTGTTGTCTGCTGTCCTATGTCTGTAGTTTGCAAAGGATCATGGTAGGGATTTCTGGCCTTTATGTAGGTGGAGTTGTGGGTGTGTCTTTGTTTCATTTCATTTTTTTTTATTTATTGGCTATGTCATTGCTTGTTTGGTTCTTTTTTTTATCTTTTTTCCTTTGGTTTTGTTGGGCATGATGGGGACGTTCATTTGACCGGGACAGACACTGCCAGTGGCTCTTGCGGGGTTACCCGAGTCTGTCACACTGACTTTCTGATGTGTTTCTACATTGGCGTACGCATCAGTCGCAAAGGAGTCTATAGTTTGCTAATCACTGTTTTCTGTATGTCTGGGTCTTCCGGATTGTGCTCCGTGCGAGTCAGTCTCATTTCACATGCATTGCATCATACCACGCGGGTCATACAGCGCGGGTACGTGTCGGTCGGGTTCATTCCTGATGTGTGTTGTTCGGTACGATTCCCAGTCCGTTCACGTGCGAATCACTGATTTCCATATGGTTCGGTTGTTCGGCTTGTGTTCCATACAAGTGGGTTTTAATTCACACGCGTTGCATCGTACTACGTGGGTCGTAATGCACCGGTACGTGTCGTTCAGTCTCCATACCCGGTCCGTGTCGGTCGGTACGTTTTACAACTGGAATCGGAACCTGCCCCAAACAGTTGAACGTTTGTTTTTTTAAAGCTTCTGTCAAGTGCTTAACAACAGACCAAATCCCCCAGAGACAGGTGGATACATTGTTAAAGATTCTCTCCCTATCTATCCCATAGCAAAGCTCAATCACATTGTTAATGCTAAAAATCCAATATGACTCAAAAAGAGGCCACAGCCACTTAGATTGAAATAGAAATGTATTTTGTACATAACATGAGCAAGTGAGTTACGGTGTCCTCCGCCCCTGCAGAGCAATTACAAAGGCTGCCATCCTCTCTTAGCTGTTTTATTTGAATGCAACATCTTGCTGGAAAAATGCCTAATCTGAACAAAATGTATACCCACCTTATTTGGTCAGGATGTTTTTTATCTAGATAATCCTACCTCAGTCCTATACTTGAGATATCATATGTCTATTAGACCACCAGGTTGTGTGTTCCAAACCTTAACATTCCTCAGTAAAATGTAGTAAAGCTCCTCAACTAAATCTGCTGTGTCAGTGCCCACCTGTCCAGGATCTTCCCATAAGTCGATCAGGCCCATGGCCAATAGCCATTTCCTTATGTGTGCAGTCCACGAACATACCACTTTACCCATGCTCCTGCTCAGCCCCTCTACATATCATAAGTAGGTCTCGGCTTTCATGTTTCTAATTAATCTGTTCCAGTATAAAACTGTCTGAGATCCAACCTGATCTGAAACGGAGGCTGCATCCAGTTCCTCAAAAATGGAAGACATGGGAGTGCACATCCCAGACTCAACCAGGATCTAAAAAATGTGTTTTCTGCTACCTGTAGCTTCTCTATTTTATGTACCGGCATATCTCGGCTCCATACAAAGTAGCTGCCAGTCCTTACGGTTTGTAAATGTGTGGGATAATACTTATGTGCTGGGAACCTGCCTTTTATCTATAGTAAAGTACTGCTCAACTGTTTTGCTGCAAAGTGATGGTTGCCATAGTTTCAGTTGAATACCAAGATAATCGTAATGGCTGTTCACCTCAATACAGTCTTCATTTACCATAATCTTCTGGGGACGAATGTATAACCATTTCCTTTGTTTTGGTGATGGTTATGACCAGGCCCATGCTAGTGCAATAATCCACAAACGTGGTCAGCAATTTGTGCATGGCATTCTCTGTCCTAGAAATTAATACTGCATCATCAGCAAATAGAGGGGGCTTGCTACCTGCAATTATAGGAACACCAATGGGTATTTTCACCACATATTCTACTACATAATTTATAAATTAGCAGAAGAGTAGTGTGGCTAATATACACCCTTGGATCAGTGCACTCCCCCAGTTTGCTACAATGTCCAGATGCTGTATTATCCTGATGCAAGTATTTTCTGAATTAGCACGGTTTACGTAATGGGTCAAAATCTCATTTTACAAGGGCATAAGATCAGGTATTTTATTTTTCGTGGAGTTGGCTAGAATTTTCCGGACTAAGGAAACTAAAGTTAGGGGACAACAGAAAACTCTTTTGGGGCTTCTGCGATTGACAGGTCATCATCCATGCAGGAACTGTAGCCTCTGACACCTTACAAAATCGACAAAAAGTTTGGACCTCATCTTGGAAAAAGAATGAGTCCATACAAATTGCAATTCGGCAAATGTCATATACCTAAATTTGTATGTAAACTAAAAATAAGCACCTAGACAAAGCATTATTTTACCATTAATGTTAAAATGTAAGTTCAGGCAGTTCGGACAGCGCTAAACATTCATTTAACGACTACATTCAATGTTGTGTAATTTCCACTCTTATCTGGCAATTGTTTTTTATAAGAAAAATGATGGGTGAATTATTCTTTGCATATTGACTTGCATATCTACATATAAGTATGTTTTTTCAAACTTTGGATTTTTTGAGGGGCGTTGTTCATTTTCTGACTGGCATGATTGTGTATTATTCCACTGTGCTAATGTGGTTGCAAAAGAAACTGAATAAAGCTTATTATGACTATGACTTTTTTGCTGAACATTTATATAATCTTCTCTACGATGGTTATCAATTTCAGGGTTAAGGATTGTTAGACAGAACTCTGTTGTGTTTGCAATGAATAAATACAACTTCAAAGGTATTATGATTGGGGAGAGGAGTTGGCCTAACGGCTAGGGCGGTCGACCTTGAATCTGGGGAACTGGGTTTGAGTCTCGGCAATGACGCTGAACATCCTGCGATTCTGGGCAAATCACTTAATCTCCCCATTCCTAACATAAAAAAAATTAAAAAGTGTCCTCATCTAATGCAACTGATGCTATGTAAAGTGCTCTGATGCCTGATTCGGGTCAAGTTCGCGCTTTAAAAAAGTCTGCAAAAATCCACTAGTAACATATACATTGTGCTGTAAAATAGTGAAATAGAAACTATGACTCTTCCTCAAAGAGCGTATTGCTTGCATATGAATATACCTTAAAGAAATGAAAGCACAATAGGCGTTTGGGAAAACAGGAACAAGTTGGTTTAATTAAACGCAGCAGCTGGGAGAAACTTGAAAGAATGCATCTGAGGAAAGTTTCTCGGTGTACAAACTTTTGGCTGACATTTGTACAACTCTGTAAATCACAATAAAAAGCATCTCAGTCATAAATTAATAAGTTTGGCCATCTGATAAGGACACCGACAGCTCTCAACCTCTGGGAGAGCAATTGTGGGTCAGTGTGTAGGTGTCCAGATGTCCGGCATGAGGAGTGCGTGATCGCTCAGTGTGGTATGCATGTCACATCCTGATTGGGTGTTCCTATCTTCATGTGGTATCTAGCTTTGTGGTATTTTTGGTGAACACAAGCCTTTGACCAAATGTGTTTTATTGGGGACAATTTGCTCTGACCTGTTTGCGTTGCAACTATCTATCTGTGGGATCGATCAGGGTTTTCCCTGGGTGTGCGTTTGTCTTTGGGTTCAGAGAGACCCCACCTGTGACCTGTTACTCGATAAGCGTGGTTGTGGGTCACAGGGCCTTTCTGACGATGTATCTCTGACTCAGGGTTGATGGGGAGTTCACCTTGGGTAAATCAGACCGTAAGGGTGCGAGTTCACTGAAACTCCTGAAAATAATATGGAATTTACAATGTCATTTTTATCGCCATTCTCAACATTGTGTGTACAGTTGTGATAGTGTACATTGTTTTTGTCTTTACTGATATTGAAATAGTTACTAATTCCTGGATCATGTCTACATTGACAGTGCTTTTACTGGTAACAATATTGTCGTTCGTACATGGATTATGACATACATTGATATTGTTTCTGTTGGTATCAGCACAGTCATGCGGGCTCAGGTGATGGCACACACTGACATTGCATTTATTGGTATTGCCATTGTAGGGCCTGCACATATCACAATATTCATTGATATCATATTTACCCATGCCAACAAGTGCATATTAATGAAGCTAGGGGAAGTTATTTAATTCATAGGGAGAAGTGTTAGTGAACGTATATTTGTGATACTCATTTTTTATGTTTAATTATCAAAAATTGCACATTTGACAGCAATATACAGACAGAGGATTACACAGAGATATTGCTAAGGTACATCTATTCAAAATGATAGCAAAGCAAAGAAGGTAATATAGCAAGTTTCTCAAAAAGTCTGTTATTTCTGCTTGCTAGCCTTCATATTAGAGTGTATGTGATTACTGATAGCGTGGCTGAGAGGTAGAAGAGGGAATCGCTTCTGCTGAGTTCTGCATGCCAAGTTAGTGCATTCTGACAATAGTGCCTTTGACTGCTTGTTGAGACAATATTTTAACTGGGATATGAATGGTTTTGGAATAGAACCAGGGAAGGGTAAAAATGAATGATTAAAAAAGCTGGGTAAATGGTTCTAAAAGTACAGGAAAAGTTGATAAAGGATTGTCACATCAGTGTTTGTTTTCCTTCAATACATTTGAAAACGTAATCCAAGAGACCAAGGAAATAACATCTGTCAATTCAGAAATGTCAGTAATTTTCATTCTCGCTCCTTGTGAGGGTGGAGTTCCTAAGGGACCAGGGTAATTTCCTACATATGGTGAGCGATAAGTCTCTAGTGGGGTATGTCCAACCATGAGTAAACGCCCAATATACACCCTACCTTATCTTCCCATACTTTAGGGAACTAATAGCAACATTAGAATCAGCATTGGTGAAATTAAAAGAAATCCCTGTCCCTCCTGAGGGCTCTTCCCCTGTGTTCTCCTGGAAGTCATTTAAATGAGCCTACCCTAGCTATGCTCCTGCCTTCACTAACACGATCAGAAAGGAGCAGTGTTATGGGGATATGTAAGAGTGAGTGTCTTGTCTTGATTGCAATTGGTTAATAGCTTGTATTTGTTATTTAATTTCAGCTCTCAATAGTTTAAATAATCAAACAGTAAAAGTAACATTACTTTCTTTAATATGTTTAACATATTGTTTGTAATTACCTATCAACTGTTGTGAATAACAAGAGATGAGAGAATGATGGCTTCCCTAGTCATATCTAGTAAGCCAAAGTAGGAACTCTATGCCAGGTGCTCTAGCAATACCAAGGCTTATCCATCATGGAAATCCAGGACATTGGACAACCTCACATGGTCATTTTCTATCTTGATGCCACTTACTAAGCTTGATGCTGTTACAGAAATTCAATGATCTATATCTTGTTTAATGTGAAATATCATACCCCGCACACAATTGATAGTTGAATCTCATCCAAGACTCATTAGTAGATGAGCATTGAGGAGAGCAGTGGTATTATAAACAGGGTAATCACCTAGAGTCATTGCACTGTGGTGAGTAGTACTGCCACACCTGTACAAGTGACTGATTTGTTTTGGTTTCATGTTTAGGTTGTGCCACATGCCATAAAAGTGCTACAAGAGTATAGAAAGAATCAAACAAGTTGTATACGGAAATGGGTGTTGAAATCAGAGTTCAAATATTTGTTGAATTTAACTAGGACTGGCTCAAGCTGTTAATTAAGTAGCAAGAGCGCAATTTAGTCATTTAAAAAGCCTGATTGTCCTCAATCCATAATTTTGAGTGAGGTATAGAGGTTAAATTTTCTCTGCAGAGCCTTATGCTGGACTCGTGTGAGGAGGATTGTATATTCAGATATAAAAAGTTGTATATATTCCAGAACGGGTGATATAAATAACAAGTACTGCTTTCAATTTAAAAATGATGGCAATAGATTGGCAATGGATGGGCACACATATATTTTTTTAAACTTACATTTTTATCTTCTACATTTTGCACCCATTATAGAGTTTGCAGATAATTGATGGTGCATGCATGTTCAAGAACAATTTGTCATGGAAACCTCAGACCCTTATTACACGTATATTAAATTGAATAGCAATACCCAAATAAGTCAAACAAAATAACTTCAGTACTTACCATTGCCAAAAGAAATATAACACAGTATTGTATGTCAAGAATGCTCAACTGGTTAAAAAGTCTAATGATAGATTCTGAACCGTCAAACAGCTTAGATCTTTCCTTGGAACCAAAATTCATAATGATGCTGAAGCCAGCTTCCAACCACTTGAAAGTAAGGAGCCCTTAGTATCATCCATTGAACACCTTATTCACAGACATCTGAATTGTTAATAGCCTAAATTTGTATGACCTATCAGTGGCATTTGACACTGCAGACTACTACCGCCTGAAAGAAACAACTGTAAAGGTTAATCTGATCAGGCAAGTGCTTGCTTGAATTTCATACTTACTTTTCAGTCACGCTAGAAGAGAGGCAGAAGGAAGTCACCTCCAACATCTCTGGCCATCTAGTCCATGGGTTTCCCAGGCTTTAATGTGCCTGTCCTATTTATTTAACCTCTATTTTAAGGATCTTACCCCTCTCATTCTGTTTCATTGTTTCTAATGTTATACTTAAAAGGGATCAATACACCCAACCTTTATGGACCTAGGGGCATATTTACAAGCTGAGTTGCGTCACTCTTGCACCACACAAGGTGGTGGTGCAAGAGCAATGCAAGCACTAAATTTGATGTATTAACCACACAAGCCACTCCATAAATCTGGAGTAAAGCAACACCTTACTCTGCGTGTTCCATGGGTATTGCATGGGTGTTCCCACACAACTCCCATGTTTTTTTACGCATCCCAAGACTTACCAGAATTGGTACACCTGGAAATGCCCCAAAAAGATATGCCTTCCCAGGGAGGCGTAACTTATCTGTGGCACACCTTGAAAGAGAAATATTTTTCTCACGTTTTTTTTGTGCAGGAACATCCTCCTACCTGCACAGAAACAATCCTGCATGCAACACAGGCACTCTTGCATCCCTGTGCAAGGGTGCCTGCATTGGTGCTAGGCTACCAAAAGGGCTCAGGGGGGGAGCAGGAATGTGCCATTTTCCCTTAAATTTGGGTCATTCCTGCCCATTCCAGGTGACTTGCTGTGCTGCACTGCATGTCAAGTTTGTAAATAGGCCCCCCTAATGTACGCATGCAACACAGAAGGCATGGGAATACACAGAGCCCTGGTTGATTTACTCTACCGATAGCATGCACATACCTCAGCCAAAATCCGTTACAATAGGGCGGGCGATATTTCACCAACACTTTAGTGTACAGTCGGGATACGTCAAGGCTGTGTATTTGCTCCCTTTCCTTTTTTAATATATTTAATGGTTTAGAAGAGTCCTTGAGATCTAAAGGTAAGGATCTGCTTAAGATTGCCCCCCCCCCCCACCA
Source organism: Triturus cristatus (assembly GCF_964204655.1). Taxonomy (NCBI): domain Eukaryota; kingdom Metazoa; phylum Chordata; class Amphibia; order Caudata; family Salamandridae; genus Triturus; species Triturus cristatus. The sequence goes on along the minus strand of NC_140585.1, from coordinate 213,474,360 downwards.
GTATTATTGTATGCGGATGATGCAGTATGCTGAGCTAGATCTGCTAATGGTTTGCAGTTTCTTTTGGACGCCTTCAACATATTCATGGGTGAACCTGGGGTTAAGACAACTTAGCAAAGTCATTTATAATGAAGTGCAGATCGAGGCTCTGTCCATATCCGATAAATGTAGGCTTTCTGGTGCAGACATGATTAAAGCCCCACATTTGACTTATTTGGGAATCCCGTTTGATTCCGCTTTTAATAGGAGTTTTAGGAAAAATTAGAGCCCTACAATTTCAGTGATCTGTCGACTCAATCTTTTGATTTGCTAAAAAACATGGACCTAAACCTGTTAAAGAACTAGTCCATATTTTCTAAAGTAAGTGCCTATCATTTGGCACTTTCAGAGCAAGACTGTGGGGTTACATTCACAGTGCCTCTTTGCTAAAAGGGGAAAACAAGTTTACACGAAGACTCCTGGCTTTCCCCCAATCAGCACCTACAGTCTTCTGTCATACCGAGGTGGGTCTCGGTTTTACAGAACAGTCCATTAAATTACAACCTGTGCTACTAGGGCTTAGATCATGGAGGAAACCTGAAACGCACTTGTAGAGCCATACTGTTGGGTTGTCTTTCTTTAGATAACGTTGCTGACATGCCAGGGTTATTTTATGCTCATACAAGTTTTAATGATTTAGGGACACTGGAGGTTTTTTCAGCCCCAAAGAATTATTTGCATCTGGCCCCCTCTGCAGTTAAAGTTCTTTTCTATAGGCGATGTTTCTTTGTGCCTCTGTCACAACCTGGTACAACCTATTGGAATTTAACTGTGAATTCCATGCCACTATCTTATATCCACCGTATTACCTATGAGTTCACTACACCTTCTGTTGGCCTCTTCTGTTGGCCTCTTCTACACAAGGGTCGTGGTTTGCATCACTTCCCATGTGCCCTTGTGATGGTAACTCCGCATAAACCGCACTGCACTTCATACTATTCTGCTCACTTTACCCTGCACAAAGAAAACGCTTTTTGCTCCTAATTGTGTGCAAATTTAATACAAGATCTTACAAGGTGGGTTTTGCCTTTTTGCAGCATCTAGAGAGAACTGAGTTTGCACCACAATGAACTTTATAAACTTTATTTAAAAAGTGCTTTATCGATTAGGAAGAGATACAGGAAGTCGTGCTGGCTCCTATTGCACATAATGTGCATTTTATTGTAATATTAATTGTAATTATATTGTATACATCAGGGGTCTCCAACCTTTCCTGCAGTGAGAGCTACTTCTGATCTGTGAAAATCATCGTGAGCAACTAAAGGCCAAGCAACTTGAGCATTATTACCAAAGTCCCTCCACACCCAGCTTCATTGACGGGAGATAAACAGATACCCATTTAATGTCTGCAATGCACAATTTGAAACCAGAGAGCCTGGTATTAGTCCCGGCTTCCCTCTTCAACAAACTGCATACTCCTGAACTCTGCCATACACAGGCAAGAAGACTACAAAAATAAGAAATCATGCGGACATGCAGTGCTGTAGAAACTTGCAAGGATGTTAGAAACCATAATCTGCACATCTGTCTCTCACACCTTTTCATCAACCACTCTACGTTCCATAACTCGGTAATCGAACCTCAGTGGTCATCATGCACAACATGGAACACTCCCCCCATAGGCTCACAAAATAAAGACAAGACCTTTCTCACCACAAACCGTACATGAGTTGGCTTGCAGGGTAGTAAGCACTATAAACAAATGCTGCAATACAATTTCTTTATTACATCATGCCTCCTTTTTCTACGTTATTACATGACTGGACCTTGAAATGCCCGAGCTCATGGTGTGGACTGTACAAATTCTCTCCTAACATACTATACATTTGTTCCACGTAATAATAACCTATTTCACAAGTATGGTGCACATGACTTGCCACTCATTAAAATAGAATTGGTTTCAGTGATGGTGGCAGTCCATGATTGTTTCATGTTCAAAGGCTATTACTTCTAAACATGTCTCTAAATGTTGTGCTATAATATGCTGTTCATAAGAAATGCATATGCATGTAGGAGAAATACATGTGTTTTTCTAAAACATTCCATCATATTTTTGAATGAGATATGTACCACTATTTGCATTATTTTCAAGTCTTTACTCATGCAAGGAGGGGCCACAGACCTTAGTTTGACCCATGCTCAGCTCTCCTTGTTAATTTATTGGCCTCGTTTACAACAGATATATATTGCTACTGCAAGGGTGAGGTACTTTTTTAAATGGGATACATTCAAAGTGAACTAGTAAGCCTTATATTCTTTGTGCCTAAAATGAACACTTCATTTTACATTTCTCACATGATATCATGAAATTGAAAGCATCATTTTACACATACTTTGTTTTAAAAAAAACACTTCTTGGAAGTTCTCCCAGGGCACAAACCGGAGCCAGACCTTCATTGTACATTACATTTATCCCATTATTTCATTCAAATGTAATGAAAGGACATCTAAAACATGTCCTCGGTTCTGTATTGTGATTAAATTAAAGCAGTGTTTCAGATTGATTTAATACTTATTTGAAGTAGTGCTCATGTTGCCTCAAATAACACCAAGCACAGGCATATTTTAAGAAAACAATATAGTTCCTATGCTTAAGGTGGCTGCCACTGAATCTCCTGTGGCATGGAGACCCAAATATGCCTTCATGGCTGCTGCTCCGGCCCAAAAAAATGCACAGGATCACAGCAGGTGGGCATGCAGCAAAAGGTGCACACAGTGGTTCTCTGTGGGCAGCCAACACTGCCAATGCTGGCCGACGTCAACCACTTCGCCCAACTCCAGATAGGTTCAAATTGCATCTGGTTCCTACGGCGGCAGTCAAGCACCAGCAAAAGGCCTGAATAATAAACAAAACTATTTCAATAGGGTACTAAAGTGGACGTCAGGCCGCGAGCTACTGACAGTCTGTGAGCTTCCGGTAGCTCGTGATTGACTAGTTGGAGGACCCTTGTATACATAAATTATTTTATAATATTTTTTCTTTTAATGGTTTTTATACAAATGTACTTTTGTCTTTGGTATGTACTTTTATGGCTTAATGTAGCCGAATAAAGTATTTTGACTGACTGACTACTTATACCCTTCGCTGCTAGGCCTTTTTTCCCCCCTGTGCTAAGCCTTTTTTAGCTATTTGGGGTAGTCCGCGCTTAGGCCCTTGTAACCACATAAGGTATCCACGTCAAATTTGTGTCCCTTTCTTCCAACATCTCAGGAAGCTAAAGGTATTCAGGCTTTTTGGATTTGTTCCCCTCAGTCTTCCAAGTAAAATGATACCTCACTTGTGTGGGTGGGGCAAGGGCCTGTGACTGGTAAGAGCCCAAAACATAGGAATTAAGGGTATAGCACCGAGAATTCTAAGCGCTAAATGTCTTTTAAAATACGTATTTAGCCAGTTCTGCATTGGACACCCAAACAAGTGAGGTATCATTTTACTCGGGACACTAAGGAGAAAGCTGTGGGGTAGGACATTTGTGCTGGCAACGTGATTCCACACAAAAATGTTGAAGTTTGCAGGGGATTTTGGGTAGGGAAACGTTTGGAGATCCACGCAAGCCATACCTCATTGGACTCCCCAGAGTATCTAGTTTTCGGAAATGTGTGGGTTTGGTAGGTTTCCCTAGATGGCGTTGAGCCCGGGGCCAAATAATACAGGTACCCCCAAAACCAGGTAGTTTTGTTATAGGTAATTTTGAAGATTCAACAGTACAATTTGGGCCATTTCCTGTTGCAGCCACTATGCCCACCTGTCGTGGATGCGTCAGAGAGTCAGCAGTATTACAACAACCCACTAACCTGAGCCAGCCAGCAGGAACCATGCGTGAGTTGACTATCCCCCTTCTTCTGAAGTACTGGGTATTTTAGACCCAGCGGTGCAGGGGCACACACCCTATGACTTCGGGGTTTCACCCTGTTCCGGACCTACAGAAACACAGAGTCTTCTGGGTGAAGTCAAAGAATCGTTTATTGGCTGCAGACCAATGACAGATATCCTAGAAGTACAACAGCGTGTATGTTCTCAGGAGACTGCTGAAAATCATAGGAACGGACTTCTCCTTAAGTACAAAATATCATGCTCCAGGCATACATTCCTTGGTTTACGATATGGTCATATAAAGGTATACATTACAAACGAAAAAGCAGAGTCATGATGACCATCCCACATTCCAGTTCGGCCAGCCCACAATGATTTACACAGGAAGGTTCAGATCCCATGTTTGAAGTAAATAGACCCCCCAATAAATATGAGCATCTCCTGTTTTGAGAAACAAGTCATAAAGCAAGAACAAGCAGGTGTGGAAGAGATGAGCCGGGGGATTGTGTAGAATGAAAGGGTTTTATGACGGGTCAAGCCCTGATACGAATCACAGGTGGAAGGAGGAAGGGGAGCTCGTGAGACCGGTTTGACCCGGGGCAGCAGAGCCAGCTGCCCAGGTCACAGAGAAGTCAGAGGGAAAGCCCGTGTACTGTGAGGCCCGTATTAACTCCATCATAGCCTATGTGAGGGCAATGACAAGATGGCCACTGCTTCCAAAATGGAACCCGCGTAGTTGAGCAGAATACGTGTACACAGTGCATTCGTAGCTGGAACGGCACATAAAGCACTCGTACGTGCCGCATTTACCATTTGCGGTTCGCTAATACCAAAATAGACAGAGGTAGGGCCCTGTCCCCTACGCGGTTCCGAATACCAAAGTACGACAGACCCTCCTTTTGCCCTTACATAGGCAATCACTATACTCATCTTAATCCGAGTCTAGGTCAATGTTCACGAAGTCATGGAGATGTTGCTGTAGCATCATCCTATTACTTAGCTCGTCCCTCGATACAGGTTTCCTTACACATAAGGTAGCACAGAGGCCATATATCGCAGGAGCACACTGTATGCATAGACAGAACAGGAAAAGAATGGCTAAGATCATTCCAATGACCATCAGAACTTTCCAACCCCAGGCAGATATCAATTCCCAGAACCATCCCATCAGTGACCAATCTCCCTTATCCACGTGTATGGCTTCAGATATTTTATGGAGTTTGGAGATGGCTTGATACACTGTTGGAGCATTATCTGGTATGAAAATGCAGCAACTGGATTGGATGACCTTGCATACCCCACCGCGGTCTGCAAGAATAACGTCTAGGACCATGCGGTTCTGCAAAGTCATAAGGCGATCCGCTTGGAGCTCAGCTGTCAAATTACTAAGGGCACCAGCCGTTACATTGACGGTGGATTCAACCACACGAGTCAGCTGTCTCAGGTTCCTACTATTGACCATAGGTCCCCAAAACGGCAGGAAACCCAGGAAAAAGTCTCCTGCTTCCTGACCGGCAGTGTCCTCCTTACTAATCACGCCTCTCACAACTCTGGTCTTGTGATAGTCAGAGGCGGCAGTAAATGTCGGCGGTAGCAAGTTCGCAATATAACATGTGCCCGAGAAATCAGGGGGCAACCATGTATATGCTCGGTCATGACAGATGAAATATGTGCCCTTAGCAGCCAAAAACGCAGGGGAAAACTGTGACGGGAAAGTGTACGTTTCAGTACAGTCACTTCTTCCCAGTTGAGCCCTAGGGTTCTGACCATTACCCTGTAAGCAGAACCGACCCAGGTGGGGTACGACCCAGATTGGAGATGAGATTTTTCGCTGTCTTTCACCCAGACTAATACTATACCCCGTCGCGTTCCATCCTACATAAGGTCTCAGCTCTTCTTTGGGAATGGATGAGTATGCATTAATATCCCTACTCATATCGGCAACTCCTTTCATCAAAGCCTTATTATTGGTGATGGGTCTGATGGAACGCGGTGGGCGAGGGGAGTATGTATCTAGGGCGTAGAGAAACATGGTTTGGAATGCCCATGATGATCCATTGTAACTGTACGGTAGCACCAGGTAGGGAATACCCTTGTTAGTGGTATGGGGCATTAACCCACAGACCCAGCAATTGGTCGTATTCATTACCAGTTGGTGCTGGTGCAAGAGTTGGATAAACGAGTTATTTACGAACTCTGATCGTCGGGTCTGTTCGTGCTCAGGCAAAGGGTGAAAAGAGTGAGAGGAGGCAGTAGAAAGAGATATAGGCTGTTGAGTGGGTGCAATGGGTTTTGGAGCAAAGGAAAACACACATCCTACAATAAACATCATGATACTACACAGTGTAACAAAGCACAAAAAGACAAAACATTTACTTTTTACAATTCTACACATCTTTGTTTGAGAGTTCATTTCCTCAATCGGTCTCTCCATCCTACAAAACTCCATCCTCTACTCGGGCCGCTCGCGGTGGATGAGTTTCTTCTGCTAAGGAGTACGCCTGTCAGTCCAGGGAAACGCCCTAGACCAACCAGAACCGTTGACCTTGCGTCTTCGGCCTGTACCCCAAAGTCTTGGCACCGCGACCCTGCGGCAGAACCCGGATGGTGGTTCGAAAAACAAAAATCAAGAAAGTCCTTCAGATGGGAGAGCAAAAAATGTCAAAAGGGAAAAAATGAGGAAATCTTTATTTGTCCATGGGCCTAGGTCTCAAGTTATAGCGGAGACGGCCAGGTGCTGTTTGGTCTTGAAACAAAAGTTCAGGCTCAGTGGTGTCCAGTCGATTTGATGGCGGCACAGCTTCCTGCAGAATATTGTCACTCTCTTGGACTGAAGCTGTGTCTCTTAAGCGGGCGTCACTGAATGGTACAAAGCGAGGTACAATGTCTGTCTCTGAGTCGGCGATACCCTCGTTGACCCACTGGTCATATGGCAGAGGCAAGGGAACTACCTTGCAGTGAGTACCATGAATCCAGTGCTTCTTCCCTTTCACTCGCACTGCTGATCTTGTCGAAAGAAGAACAAGATGGGGGCCGATCCAGCGAAGTTCGTCGTTGCCCTTACGCTGGAAATTCCGGACCAGGACCCACGAGCCAGGGTTGATGGGGTGTCCAGGAGGTTCAGAGGCTTGGGGAAGAGTATCATGTACCTGTTGGTGCAAAACACGCAGTTTAACAGTCAAATCATACAGGTAATCGAGCAGTACTGGATGCTCTATTTCACTGAACTTCGTAGGCCTTGGCACACCCCATACGTTGGCCGGGCGGCCAAAGACTACTTCATAAGGACTAAGTCCCACTCGTGAGTGTATCGTCATTCTGGTGGACAAGAGTGCTAGAGGCAGAGCGTCAGGCCATTTAAGACCAGTGCTCGCCTGGATTTTGGCCAACTTGAGCTTTAAGGCTCCATTGTAGCGTTCAACTAGTCCAGCTGATTGGGGGTGATTTGCAGCGTGGAATTTCTGCCTTATGCCTAAACCTTCACATACATTCTTCATCACTTTACCCACAAACTCACTTCCATTATCACACCACACCATTCTCGGCATTCCAAACCTGGGGAAAAACTCCTTCACAAGGGCTTTGGCTGTGGATAGGGCAGTGTTATCTTTCAGAGGATAAGCCTCTACCCATTTTGAGAAAGCACAAACAACCACTAGTACATATTTCAGGTTGTTGCATCTTTCCATGTGAATAAAGTCCAGCTGCAAAACTTCGAATGGACATGATGGGGGTGCAAAGTGACCGGCCGGAGTTGGGGTTCCCCTACCAGGGTTGTACTTCAAGCATACTATGCAATTCTTGACCACATTCTCTGCACACTTGGGAATCCCAACATTCTGCCATACTGGAGCCAACAACTTACAAATACCTTTCGTACTGATATGCGCCATTCCATGTGCCATAGTAACCACTGGAAGCACATATGCATCAGGCAACAACCATCGCCTATGTTCTGTCAGGTCAATCCAACAACCGTTCTCATCCAACTTACCCATACTCTCTCTCCACTTGCTTAACTCTTCTTCTGTAGCTTCAGCCTGAAGCGACTTCACACTCTCTATTGTGTTCTCACACATTCCCACATCATTAACCCATCTTGCGGGGCCTGCAACATACATTCTAGTCTTCACATTCTGTGCTGTTTCTCTCGCGGTCTCATCAGCAAACGCATTCCCACGTCCAACATCATCTGTGACTTTCCTATGCGCACTGCATTTCATGATCGCAACTTGCAAAGGTAGGGTCAGTGACTCAAGGAGATCATTCACCAACTTGCCATTCTGAATTTTAGCTCCATGCGACGTCAGGAACCCACGCTCTTTCCACAAACGCCCAAAATTATGAGCCACGCCAAAGGCGTACTGGCTATCTGTGTATATGTTCACTCTCATTCCTTCAGACAACACACATGCTCTCGTAAGGGCGATCAATTCTGCTGCTTGGGCCGAATTATGTGGCACTCGTGCAGTTTCCACGACCGTATGTAAAGTCGTGATAGCATATGCAGCAGTCGTGTCACCATTAGGGAGCTTGAAACATGACCCATCTACCCATAAAGTGCCATCACATTCAGTCAGGGGAGTATCTTTGAGATCTACTCTCCCTTTCGTCTCTTCTTCTGTCCTGAACAGACAGTCATGTTGCTCAATCTCATCTGAGTCTGCTGGAATCGGCAATAATGTGGCTGGATTCAGCGTATTGCATCTTTTTATGTGTATGTGATTCGCTAACAGTGTGAGTTCATACCCTGATAATCGCGCACTAGTCAAGTGTTGTGTCTTGGTTCTATTTAATAATGTGTCTACAGCGTGTGGAACCATGACAATCAATGTGTTGTCCATTACCAGACCAGCAGATTGTCGGATAGACATCGCTGCAGCAGCTGTCGCTCTCAGACAGCTTGGCAATGCCCTCGCTACAGGGTCCAAGGTGGATGAAAAATACGCGCATGGGCGCGGTCTGTCGCCAAAAGGCTGTGTTAACACTGACAACGCACATCCATCTTTCTCGTGAACATACAATGTAAAAGGCTTGCTATAGTCAGGGGTGCCCAACACAGGTGCTGAACACAACGCATTGCGCAATTCCACAAAACTTTTCTGGCACTCTTCAGACCATGGGATAGGATTCGGTGTGTCTTTGCATGTTAATGCTAATAAAGGTTTTGCCAACAAAGAAAAACTAGGGATCCAATGCCTACAGTATGAGGTGATTCCTAAGAAAGCACGCACTTCTCTCTGTGTCTTGGGCACACTCAACTGTGCAATGGCTTGAATTCTTTCTGGGGTCAGTCTCCTTCCCTCCTTCGATAAGAGATGACCTAAGTAGGTCACTTCTTGTCGACAATATTGCAGCTTAGAGAGAGACACTTTATGATGGTAAACGGATAAATGGCGCAACAGTGACAATGTGGCTTCTTTACAGATCTTTTCAGTATCCGCAGCGATCAGTAAATCGTCCACGTACTGGATCAGGATAGCGCCACTAGGTAAAACAAGTGCATCAAGCTGCGCTTTCAAAGCTTGACTGTATATGGATGGACTCTCGCAGTAGCCTTGGGGAGCGCGTTTGAAGCGGAAGCTTCGGCCTCCCAGACTAAAACCAAAAATGTCTCTGCTCTCTTCTGCAATTGGGATACTAAAGAAAGCATTCTTTAAATCGATCACTGAAAACCATGCAGCAGAGGCTGGAATCATCGTTAACAAGGCAGTTATATCAGGGACAACCGGAAACTGAGGCACAACAATCTTATTAACCTCTCTAAGATCAATCACAAATCTGTAAACAGGTGGCTGTGAAGGGTCCGTTCGTTTTAAGACAGGTAAAATCGGACTATTGCAAACGTTGCCTCTTGTTTCTTCAATCACACCCTTATTAATCAAGTCGCTGACAATGTCTAACAATGCTTTCTGGCCTTCATTAGAGATCTTGTACTGGGGAATACGTGGCAGTCTGACATTAGCCTTCAGAGTCACCACATATGGTGGTATTTCCAAGAGGCCCACATCATTGGGACCAGTAGCCCAAAGGGCATCCGGAAGGGATGACAATTCAGGTGGCATCGTGTTTTTAGACAAATACATTGGAGAAACCACTTGCTTGCCTAATGTAAGTTGTACTCCTGAAGGAGAACAATACAGTGTAGCGTGCAATCTTTTCAACAAATCTAATCCCAGCAAATTCTCACCACAACCTGTTGTCAGGATCAGGGGCGCTTTCAGCTCGCAAGGTCCAACAGAAAGTGACATGGGACTGGAAATCGGGTTCCTAACTGGGGCGCCAGAAAAACCTACTGAAACATTTATATCGCCAGACAAAGGTGCGCCAGGGAGTTTGGAATGCATGATTGAACTCTTTGCAGCACCAGTGTCTAGCAGAAAAGGCTCCGTTACATTTGCTGTAGTCACCTCAACATACGGTCCACTCTGATCCACTGGCACTGAAACAACTCCCTCTCTCTGTCTATGGCTATCCTAGTAATCATTATTCTCTGCATCACCATCTTCTGCATAATAATCATTATTGTAATACTGAGCCGTATTACTAGTCGCATTAGCTTGCTGATCAAAGCTATTAATGGCGCTTTGGGGCGGAAGAGGACGCGCGTTTTGTGGAACACTTCCACGCCCTCTGCCTCTAGGAGCTTGCTGACCACCTCTACCTCTTGCGCCATACATATTACCGTTCCGTTGCATTAATTTAGGACAACTATATTTAAAATGACCTTCCTCTTTGCAGTATGAACATTGGTTGGGACCTACAGGGACACGTGGCTGATAATACCCATTCATTTGCTGATTAGTCTGAAATTGTTGGGGTTGGTGATAGACACCTTGGGGTTGTCTATAATTATTACCGCCGCCACGTGGTGGATAGGCCTGCTGTAAAAGGACCTTTGTCTTTAGTTCCTTCGTTTTCTTCTCCGTTCTATCTTTCTCGTCTTTATCTCTGTTTTCATAATACTGTGCAGTAGCCAGTATTTGCGCTGAAGAAGAAACGGCCCAAGAACTCTCTGAATCTTTCAACTTTTTACACAGGTCAGGGAGTAAATTCTGCACAAACTTATCCACAAACAACCGTTGGCCACCCTCAGTACTCATATCTTGCCCACTGTGGTCAATAAACGTTTCCTCAAACCTAGTAAAGAAGTCTGACACTGTCTCATCTTTCTTTTGCTTACATGCAGATAACTTGTCCCAATTTACGCGCATCGCAGGCATTATTGTCTTCATATACGTGATGATTCTACCAGGCAATTCAGCTACTAAAGGTTCTGGTTTCGCACCACCCGTTTGTCTAGCATCAGCAGCAACAATGTTAGCCCAGGTATCCCCTAGTTCTGCATTGTGATCTACATTACGAATTGATCCCCATAGAGGCTGTGGAACAACATTACCAAACAACATGTCTATGTCGGCCAGATTCATAATGCATGACCCTGCCGTCTGTGACAACTCTTTATAATAACCTGCTGGGTTTTTACGGGGATCAGGCAATGTCTGCTTAAGTGCTAACACCTCAGAGCGCTTCCATGGAACATGCACCCAAACACGTTGGAAATGCGCTGGCACAGCGGGGTTATTGCCGACAGCTGCAACTGCTTCTTTCCATACCGGGGGAACTTCTCTCATAGGGTATTGTCGCGCTTTTGCCTTTTTCCCCACAAGGACCTCGTGTTCAAACAATGACTGTTGGCAATCGTCATTCCTTAAGGACAATACAACCGCAACTGCTTTATCTACTTCGCGGTCCACAATTATACCAGTTCCAAAATCGAACCTCACTCTACACAATTCCTGCGGGTTCGGATTTCTACCACTATCCTCCAATTCTTCACAGAGAATTTCGCACATTTTCTCGAATACATATCTCTGTTTCGGGGCATCCCATTGATGGAAAGTGTTAACAACCGATTCCACATCATACAGTGAAGGAAAAACGATCCATCTACGCGCCATGTGATCTATTACCTTTTTCTCATCGGGGTTAGGCAATTGGCTGCGCAACTGCTTACGCTGTACACCAGGAGTTGCACCAGATGACCCAAAGAGAGGCGACATTAATGTAGTAACCACATTAGCTAAACGCTGTCGCGCTGAAGGAGAAGCTGAGGCGAGAACAGGGGGAAAAACAGAGGGAAGAAAAGAGGATGTAGAGACAGGTACTGGAGTGGTAGAAGGAAGAGTGTTAGGGGAGGCAGTTACTGGATTAAGCAAAGTCGCAGGAAGTGCGGGGGTAGTTGGAAGCACTACTGGAGGCGCTTGGGAAGACTGCGCTACAGGAATAGGAACTCGTTGCAAAGCAACTGGCGGTTGCGGCAAGGCTTGCAGTATATGCACTGGAGGTGGCATATTTACAAGCTGGGGAGGCGCCGTGGCAGTTTGAGCATACGGGGGTGGCGAACTCAACAAATGCGACATTAAGGGATCTTTCTCCTTTTCTTCTGACTCATCCTGCTTAGAATGTGGCAAAGCTGGGTAACATTTGTCAATCCCTAACTTACGCTGCCTGTGCAATTGCTCATTCATTTGCTCCTCTTCATTATCTTTAAATTGTACAGCTGCTTGCATTACTGACATACCTCTCTCTCTCTTATTCTTTTTCGCTAGCTTAATTTCCTTCTGTTTGGCTTCCTTTCGCCATAAGCGGAAAGAGTCAAACATCGCCGGCCGGGCTTTCTTTTTAAACAATTTAATTTCCAGATTATCTAAAATATCGGTATCAAAACTACCATTTTGGGGCCATTTTAAAACACCGTCTTTCCTGGTGTAGTGGATCCACACTTCGTTATATGCAATGGGGCCTACGCCATGTTTCACATAGAGCTCATAAGTTGGAGTTCCAACCGGAGGAACCGGACATGATTCTTCCAGCTGGAAATCTCTTCCACAACCCAAACAGAATAATCTACCAAATAGTCCAGAACCAGGCATCTTCGCTCACTAGTCTAGATCCAAACGTCAGAGGATTATCGATTACGATATTCTCGTGAATACACGAGTCCTCTGGCTTTGGGGTTTGCAAACACCAAATCACCAATTACCAAATCAAATCAAACGATCCCGAGGGATACCAAAACAAATGGGAGACGCTCCACTTATACTTAACTGAATATTGCTGATCGATGACGTCACCAGAAGACTCTCTCGATTGTTTCGCTCTCTCAAACTCGTCAAGGGTCCAAAACAGGTCGATTAATCAGGGCAGCAGTCCTTCGTAGCCGTCGGGACGCGGAGAACCTCGCAGAAAAGACTTTCGGACCACGTCGACATGCAGGGGTCGATGAAGTGGCGGCCTTCCTCCGGAATTTCCACACGAAGCTCCTCACGAACCTCTGGCTTGGACTGGTACCGCTGAAATCGGCCCGAGTTGGGCGCCAAACTGAAGTACTGGGTATTTTAGACCCAGCGGTGCAGGGGCACACACCCTATGACTTCGGGGTTTCACCCTGTTCCGGACCTACAGAAACACAGAGTCTTCTGGGTGAAGTCAAAGAATCGTTTATTGGCTGCAGACCAATGACAGATATCCTAGAAGTACAACAGCGTGTATGTTCTCAGGAGACTGCTGAAAATCATAGGAACGGACTTCTCCTTAAGTACAAAATATCATGCTCCAGGCATACATTCCTTGGTTTACGATATGGTCATATAAAGGTATACATTACAAACGAAAAAGCAGAGTCATGATGACCATCCCACATTCCAGTTCGGCCAGCCCACAATGATTTACACAGGAAGGTTCAGATCCCATGTTTGAAGTAAATAGACCCCCCAATAAATATGAGCATCTCCTGTTTTGAGAAACAAGTCATAAAGCAAGAACAAGCAGGTGTGGAAGAGATGAGCCGGGGGATTGTGTAGAATGAAAGGGTTTTATGACGGGTCAAGCCCTGATACGAATCACAGGTGGAAGGAGGAAGGGGAGCTCGTGAGACCGGTTTGACCCGGGGCAGCAGAGCCAGCTGCCCAGGTCACAGAGAAGTCAGAGGGAAAGCCCGTGTACTGTGAGGCCCGTATTAACTCCATCATAGCCTATGTGAGGGCAATGACAAGATGGCCACTGCTTCCAAAATGGAACCCGCGTAGTTGAGCAGAATACGTGTACACAGTGCATTCGTAGCTGGAACGGCACATAAAGCACTCGTACGTGCCGCATTTACCATTTGCGGTTCGCTAATACCAAAATAGACAGAGGTAGGGCCCTGTCCCCTACGCGGTTCCGAATACCAAAGTACGACACTTCCCCCCTCCGCTAACGCCCACCAATGGAAGAAAACCAGAGCAGTGCGAGAAAGCGGTTGGGAGAAAAGGGGGGAACAAAGAGAACGGCAGGAGTCGTGGGCAGGTCAATGTCTGTATGGACTGCAGGTCAGGGACGAGTTCGAGGCGGTGTCTTGCACTGGGCACTACGGACAAGAAAACAGAAAACGAGTAACGAGGCACAATCTTTAAGGGAATTCTAACCCACCCTAACCCCACTATCGTGAACTCACTGTTATCAGGGTGGATGTTCCTCCAGCCAGGATGCAGAGGGATTCCGCCGTGGGAGAGGGTCCGAATCCGTCAGTGTCCAGCCCCAAGGGACCTCTCCCGTGCTGCCACTTCAGAAAGGGTAGAAGTCCCAAACCAGAGATGCACTGATATGTACGCAGTTGGGGAAAATGCCAGAAAAGAGGACAAGGGAGGGCACTCCGGCCCCCTACAATCCTGCGTCTTGTCCCTCTCTTAGCATCTAGGGTCCCCAGTCTTTTTGGAGAAAAACAAGGTGCTTCTCCGCTGTTCCTTCACAGCGGGGGCACCCAATAAATGAGGAGCTAGGTCGCTCCCCCTAAAAGCGCTCAACTGCTGTTCCTGCACAGCGGGAGCGCTCTGAACCACAAGGAGCTAAAAGGTGTTGTGAACACAGGCGCTCCTGCACTGTTCCTTCACAGCGGGAGCACTCCAGAACCAGAGGGGCATTGTCTGCACCAGTACGGGTTACCTGTCGCTGTCGTGCTGCCTCTGGTATCCGTTGAAGTCCTCACGGCTTCTTCCGTCGGTGGCGGTCTCTCGGGGACAGGTGTCCGGTTTCTCCGCGTCGAGGATGTCGGGGGTGAGCACGCACACGGCGCTCGCGGCTGCTTTCGTTGCGGATGCAACCCGGAACTGGGGGCAAGATTGTCAAGCACCTCCTCTTAGAGGAGGCATTCCTTTATGGGATCTGTGAACGCGTACTTTGATGTCGCGAGTCCTTCCGGCCTGTCCCAGGGTTTTCTGGGTAATGTAGTTTATTGCCGGTGTTCGCGTGATCGCGACACTACCCACACAAGCGAGGTACCATTTTTATCAGGAGACTTGGAGAAACGCTGAGTGGTAGGAAATTTGTGTCAGCACAGTGATCCTACAACTTTCCCACACAGAAATGTGAGAAAAAATTGATTTTTTCAACAAAATTTGAGGTTTGCAGGGGATTCTGGGTAGAGAAATGTAGGGGGACCCAGGTCAAGCCATACCCTGCTGGACTCCCCCGGGTGTCTAGTTTTCAAATGTGTGGGTTTTGTAGGTTTCCCTAGAAGGCCACCGAGCCCGGGGCCAAAAACTCATGGGATCCCCCTTGCAAAACCAGGTCGTTATGTGATAGGTAATATTGATGTCGCCTCAATAGGTTTTGGGCCCTTGCCTGTCATGGGTACTTAACCCACCCACACAAGTGAGGTACCATTTTTCTCAGAAGACTGTGGGGAATGCGTGGTGGTTGGAATTTTGTGGATCCACACAGATTCCAGAGTCTTCCACCACAGAAATTTGAGGAACATTTGTTTTTTTTACAAATTTGAAGGTTTGCAAGGGATTCTGGGTAACAGAACCTGGTGAGAGCCAGACAAGTCACCCCATCCTAGATTTCCCTGAGTGTGTAGTTTTAAAAAATGTGTAGGTTTGCTAGGTTTCCCAGGTCCCGGCATAGCTAGGGTTAATAATTTACAGCTAGGCACTTTCCAAAAAAGGGTCAGTTTTCACTGTGAAAATGTGGTGTGTCCATGTTGCGTTTTGGGCCCTTTCCCGTCGTGGGCACTAGGCCTACCCACACAAGTGAGGTACCATTTTTCTCGAAAAACTTTGGGGAATGCGGGGTGGGTGGAATTTTGTGGATCCACGCAGATTCCAGAACTTTCCAGCACAGAAATGTGAGGAAAATGTGTTTTTTTTGGGACAAATTTTGAGGTTTGCAAGGCATTCTTGGTAACAGACCCTAGTGAGAGCCAGATAAGCGGCCCCATCCTGGATTCCCTTGGGTGTCTAGTTTAAAAAAAATTATCGGTTTGCTAGGTTTCCCTAAGTGCCGGCAGAGCTAGGGTTCAAAATCTACAGCTAGGCACTTTGCAAAAAAAGGGTCCGTTTTCACTGTGAAAATGTGCTGTGTCCACGTTGCATTTTGGGCCGTTTCCTATCGCGGGCAATAGGCCTACCCACACAAGTGAGGGACCATTTTTCTCTGAAGATTTTGGGGAATGCGTTGTGTGTGGAATTTTGTGGATTCACGCAGATTCCAGAATATCCCACCACCGAAATGTGAGGAAAATGTGGGTTTTTTTAACAAAGTTTGAGGTTTGCAAGGGATTCTGGGAAACAGAACCTGGTGAGAGCCAGAGAAGTTACCCCTTCCTGGATTCCCATGGGTGTCTCGTTTTAAACAATGTATAGGTTTGCTAGGTTTCTCTAGGTGCTGGCAGAGCTAGGGTTCAAAATCTACAGCTTGGCACTTTGCAAAAAAAAGGGTCAGATTTCACTGTGAAAATGTGGTGTGTTCACGTTGCGTTTTGAGCCGTTTCTTGTCGCGGGCACTTGGCCTGCCCAAACAAGTGAGGTATTATTTTTCTCAGAAGACATTGGGGAATGCAGGGTGAGTGGAATTTTGTGGATCCACGTGGATTTCAGAACTTTTCACCACAGAAATGTGAAAACAAATGGGGGTTTTTGACAAATTTTGAGGTTTGCAAGGGATTCTGGGTAAGAGAACCTGGTAAGAGCCGAACAAGTCACCCCATCCTGAAATCCCCTGGGGGTCTAGTTTTCAAAAATATGTAGGTTTGCTAGGTTTCCCTAGGTGCCGGCAGAGCTAGGGTTCAAAATCTACACCGGGGGGCAGAATGGGGCTACTGCCCTATATGCCCCCCAGGGGTGGCAGAAAGACTGGAATTTTTGCGGTGGGGTGGTAGGGGCATTGGCTAGCCTGTTTTGGGCAGCCCCCACCCCTAATTCAAATTGGCAAAAAAAATCCCTGGCGTTTAGTGGGCTTTTTGCCCCCCCAGGGGGGCAGATTGGGGGCTACTGCCCCATCTGCCCCCGTTGGGTGACATAAAGGGATGGCATGCCCGTTTTGAGCACCCCCCTCCCCTAATTGTAATTGCCCCAAAAAATCTCTGGTTTCTAGTGGGCTATTTGCCCCCATTTGCCCCCCGGGGGGCAAAAAAGGCTGTCGTTTTTGCGGGTGTGAGAGCATTGGCATATCCATTTTGGGCAGCACACTCCACTAATTGTACTTGCCAACAAAATCCCTAGTTTCTAGTGGGCTTTCTGCCCCGCTGGTGGGAGCAGATTGAGGTTACTGCCCCTATCTGCTCCCCGGGGGGGCAGAAAGACAGTAATTGTTGCAGAGGGTGGGTGCATTGGCATGCCAGTTTTGGGCAGCCCCCAACCTAATTCAAATTGTCCAAAAAAATCCCTGCCATCTAGTGGGCTTTTTGCCCCCCGGTGGGGCAGGTTGAGGGCTACTGCCCCTGTATGCCCCCCCCAGGGAGGGCAAAAAGGCTGTAATTTTGGCAGGGGTGGGGGCATTGGCATGCCGTTTTGGGCAGCCCCCACCCTAATTAAAATTGCCAAAAACAAATCCCTGGCATCTAGTGGGCTTCCCCCCCCCCCCCAGGGGGCAGAAAGACTGAAATTAGCCAATTTGTTTGGGGGGAGCAAATGCCCTTGCCCAAGGGGCTGCTCCCCCCTCCATGGTGTCTAGTGGGTGGATCCCTGCATGGGGATCGTCCTCCTGGAGTGATCCCCAAGTAGGGATCCACTGGTTAGGGGAATCTTTCTAATGATACCTCTCCCGTCTTTCTACGTGCTCCGTGGGCTGAGATAGCCCCCTGAGCACATAGAAAGTGAAACTGAAAGGAGCCTATGGGCTCATTTCAGTTTCGGTTTCTATGAAATGACATCAGCACGTCATGCGCGCTGATCGTCATTTCACAGAAACGGGGGGGGGGCCTCCAGAGCTGGGGAAGCGGGGAAGTGCCAGCTTTGAAGGTTGCATTGATGGTGCATCGTAGCTCAGGAGCACTGGTGGCTGCAGCTCTGTGGAAGATGTGGGGGGGCAGGGGTCCATGGGGGATCCTGAGTAAATGTCTCTCATGGACGATGCGGTGTCTTTGGTGGTGACTGGGGTCCAGGAGGAAATGGTAGGCTGGCTTTTGTTGCTGGGGCGAGGAGTGGGTTCGGACTCCTTAGTCTGTTCATCGAAGTTGTCGTAGAGAGATCTTATTTTCAGGTGCAGGTAGGAGCCAAGATTGTTGCAGAGGTCCTGGGAGGGTGTGACACCTGTGGCTTTCCTGGGGGGCTTGGTGAATTCCTTAATGATGCTGAAGAGTTCTTTGGAGTTGCCTGTGGATCTGATGAATTGGTGGTATACTGTCATGGCATTCTTTTAAATGGTACGGTCCTCTGAAGTTTTGCTGTTTCTCCAGATCTTCTCTAGACATCTGCAGGTGTGTCTGGATTCTTGGAGGTCGGCGGTAAACCAGGTGGCCTTCCTCAGGCGATGTCTGTCTGGGTTGCCAAGAGGGGCGAGCTGGTCTGCGCAGTTGGTGATCCATCTGTGAAGTTCTTTGGTTGCAGAGTTGGTGTTGGTTGAGGTGGGGGCATCGCAGTTGAGGGTGAAGTTGAGGTGCTCCTCGGTGACCTTGCTCCAGTACCTTTGTGGAGGGCGGGGTGCAGGTTTGGGGATGATGGGTTTGCCGACGTGGAAGTGTAAACAAAGGTCGCCTGACCAGGGGGGTTGTGTGGTTTGGCTGAAGTGGACGTTGTTACTTCCTGCGAAAATGGGGTGTGTCCTGCCTTGTTGGTAGGGATGGTGACAAGATGTTTCAGTCTGAGGTTGTCCAGGAGCGTAGCGGAGTTGGAGTCACTGAGGTTGTCGAGGTGGATGTTGAGGTCTCCAATGAGTATGTAATTGTTAGTTTTCAAATGTGTGGGTTTTGTAGGTTTCCCTAGAAGGCCACCGAGCCCGGGGCCAAAAACTCATGGGATCCCCCTTGCAAAACCAGGTCGTTATGTGATAGGTAATATTGATGTCGCCTCAATAGGTTTTGGGCCCTTGCCTGTCATGGGTACTTAACCCACCCACACAAGTGAGGTACCATTTTTCTCAGAAGACTGTGGGGAATGCGTGGTGGTTGGAATTTTGTGGATCCACACAGATTCCAGAGTCTTCCACCACAGAAATTTGAGGAACATTTGTTTTTTTTACAAATTTGAAGGTTTGCAAGGGATTCTGGGTAACAGAACCTGGTGAGAGCCAGACAAGTCACCCCATCCTAGATTTCCCTGAGTGTGTAGTTTTAAAAAATGTGTAGGTTTGCTAGGTTTCCCAGGTCCCGGCATAGCTAGGGTTAATAATTTACAGCTAGGCACTTTCCAAAAAAGGGTCAGTTTTCACTGTGAAAATGTGGTGTGTCCATGTTGCGTTTTGGGCCCTTTCCCGTCGTGGGCACTAGGCCTACCCACACAAGTGAGGTACCATTTTTCTCGAAAAACTTTGGGGAATGCGGGGTGGGTGGAATTTTGTGGATCCACGCAGATTCCAGAACTTTCCAGCACAGAAATGTGAGGAAAATGTGTTTTTTTTGGGACAAATTTTGAGGTTTGCAAGGCATTCTTGGTAACAGACCCTAGTGAGAGCCAGATAAGCGGCCCCATCCTGGATTCCCTTGGGTGTCTAGTTTAAAAAAAATTATCGGTTTGCTAGGTTTCCCTAAGTGCCGGCAGAGCTAGGGTTCAAAATCTACAGCTAGGCACTTTGCAAAAAAAGGGTCCGTTTTCACTGTGAAAATGTGCTGTGTCCACGTTGCATTTTGGGCCGTTTCCTATCGCGGGCAATAGGCCTACCCACACAAGTGAGGGACCATTTTTCTCTGAAGATTTTGGGGAATGCGTTGTGTGTGGAATTTTGTGGATTCACGCAGATTCCAGAATATCCCACCACCGAAATGTGAGGAAAATGTGGGTTTTTTTAACAAAGTTTGAGGTTTGCAAGGGATTCTGGGAAACAGAACCTGGTGAGAGCCAGAGAAGTTACCCCTTCCTGGATTCCCATGGGTGTCTCGTTTTAAACAATGTATAGGTTTGCTAGGTTTCTCTAGGTGCTGGCAGAGCTAGGGTTCAAAATCTACAGCTTGGCACTTTGCAAAAAAAAGGGTCAGATTTCACTGTGAAAATGTGGTGTGTTCACGTTGCGTTTTGAGCCGTTTCTTGTCGCGGGCACTTGGCCTGCCCAAACAAGTGAGGTATTATTTTTCTCAGAAGACATTGGGGAATGCAGGGTGAGTGGAATTTTGTGGATCCACGTGGATTTCAGAACTTTTCACCACAGAAATGTGAAAACAAATGGGGGTTTTTGACAAATTTTGAGGTTTGCAAGGGATTCTGGGTAAGAGAACCTGGTAAGAGCCGAACAAGTCACCCCATCCTGAAATCCCCTGGGGGTCTAGTTTTCAAAAATATGTAGGTTTGCTAGGTTTCCCTAGGTGCCGGCAGAGCTAGGGTTCAAAATCTACACCGGGGGGCAGAATGGGGCTACTGCCCTATATGCCCCCCAGGGGTGGCAGAAAGACTGGAATTTTTGCGGTGGGGTGGTAGGGGCATTGGCTAGCCTGTTTTGGGCAGCCCCCACCCCTAATTCAAATTGGCAAAAAAAATCCCTGGCGTTTAGTGGGCTTTTTGCCCCCCCAGGGGGGCAGATTGGGGGCTACTGCCCCATCTGCCCCCGTTGGGTGACATAAAGGGATGGCATGCCCGTTTTGAGCACCCCCCTCCCCTAATTGTAATTGCCCCAAAAAATCTCTGGTTTCTAGTGGGCTATTTGCCCCCATTTGCCCCCCGGGGGGCAAAAAAGGCTGTCGTTTTTGCGGGTGTGAGAGCATTGGCATATCCATTTTGGGCAGCACACTCCACTAATTGTACTTGCCAACAAAATCCCTAGTTTCTAGTGGGCTTTCTGCCCCGCTGGTGGGAGCAGATTGAGGTTACTGCCCCTATCTGCTCCCCGGGGGGGCAGAAAGACAGTAATTGTTGCAGAGGGTGGGTGCATTGGCATGCCAGTTTTGGGCAGCCCCCAACCTAATTCAAATTGTCCAAAAAAAATCCCTGCCATCTAGTGGGCTTTTTGCCCCCCGGTGGGGCAGGTTGAGGGCTACTGCCCCTGTATGCCCCCCCCAGGGAGGGCAAAAAGGCTGTAATTTTGGCAGGGGTGGGGGCATTGGCATGCCGTTTTGGGCAGCCCCCACCCTAATTAAAATTGCCAAAAACAAATCCCTGGCATCTAGTGGGCTTCCCCCCCCCCCCAGGGGGCAGAAAGACTGAAATTAGCCAATTTGTTTGGGGGGAGCAAATGCCCTTGCCCAAGGGGCTGCTCCCCCCTCCATGGTGTCTAGTGGGTGGATCCCTGCATGGGGATCGTCCTCCTGGAGTGATCCCCAAGTAGGGATCCACTGGTTAGGGGAATCTTTCTAATGATACCTCTCCCGTCTTTCTACGTGCTCCGTGGGCTGAGATAGCCCCCTGAGCACATAGAAAGTGAAACTGAAAGGAGCCTATGGGCTCATTTCAGTTTCGGTTTCTATGAAATGACATCAGCACGTCATGCGCGCTGATCGTCATTTCACAGAAACGGGGGGGGGGCCTCCAGAGCTGGGGAAGCGGGGAAGTGCCAGCTTTGAAGGTTGCATTGATGGTGCATCGTAGCTCAGGAGCACTGGTGGCTGCAGCTCTGTGGAAGATGTGGGGGGGCAGGGGTCCATGGGGGATCCTGAGTAAATGTCTCTCATGGACGATGCGGTGTCTTTGGTGGTGACTGGGGTCCAGGAGGAAATGGTAGGCTGGCTTTTGTTGCTGGGGCGAGGAGTGGGTTCGGACTCCTTAGTCTGTTCATCGAAGTTGTCGTAGAGAGATCTTATTTTCAGGTGCAGGTAGGAGCCAAGATTGTTGCAGAGGTCCTGGGAGGGTGTGACACCTGTGGCTTTCCTGGGGGGCTTGGTGAATTCCTTAATGATGCTGAAGAGTTCTTTGGAGTTGCCTGTGGATCTGATGAATTGGTGGTATACTGTCATGGCATTCTTTTAAATGGTACGGTCCTCTGAAGTTTTGCTGTTTCTCCAGATCTTCTCTAGACATCTGCAGGTGTGTCTGGATTCTTGGAGGTCGGCGGTAAACCAGGTGGCCTTCCTCAGGCGATGTCTGTCTGGGTTGCCAAGAGGGGCGAGCTGGTCTGCGCAGTTGGTGATCCATCTGTGAAGTTCTTTGGTTGCAGAGTTGGTGTTGGTTGAGGTGGGGGCATCGCAGTTGAGGGTGAAGTTGAGGTGCTCCTCGGTGACCTTGCTCCAGTACCTTTGTGGAGGGCGGGGTGCAGGTTTGGGGATGATGGGTTTGCCGACGTGGAAGTGTAAACAAAGGTCGCCTGACCAGGGGGGTTGTGTGGTTTGGCTGAAGTGGACGTTGTTACTTCCTGCGAAAATGGGGTGTGTCCTGCCTTGTTGGTAGGGATGGTGACAAGATGTTTCAGTCTGAGGTTGTCCAGGAGCGTAGCGGAGTTGGAGTCACTGAGGTTGTCGAGGTGGATGTTGAGGTCTCCAATGAGTATGTAATTGTTAGTTTTCAAATGTGTGGGTTTTGTAGGTTTCCCTAGAAGGCCACCGAGCCCGGGGCCAAAAACTCATGGGATCCCCCTTGCAAAACCAGGTCGTTATGTGATAGGTAATATTGATGTCGCCTCAATAGGTTTTGGGCCCTTGCCTGTCATGGGTACTTAACCCACCCACACAAGTGAGGTACCATTTTTCTCAGAAGACTGTGGGGAATGCGTGGTGGTTGGAATTTTGTGGATCCACACAGATTCCAGAGTCTTCCACCACAGAAATTTGAGGAACATTTGTTTTTTTTACAAATTTGAAGGTTTGCAAGGGATTCTGGGTAACAGAACCTGGTGAGAGCCAGACAAGTCACCCCATCCTAGATTTCCCTGAGTGTGTAGTTTTAAAAAATGTGTAGGTTTGCTAGGTTTCCCAGGTCCCGGCATAGCTAGGGTTAATAATTTACAGCTAGGCACTTTCCAA
This sequence comes from Triturus cristatus, assembly GCF_964204655.1. Taxonomy (NCBI): domain Eukaryota; kingdom Metazoa; phylum Chordata; class Amphibia; order Caudata; family Salamandridae; genus Triturus; species Triturus cristatus. Next base: position 213,451,150 of record NC_140585.1, on the reverse strand, counting down.
AAAAGGGTCAGTTTTCACTGTGAAAATGTGGTGTGTCCATGTTGCGTTTTGGGCCCTTTCCCGTCGTGGGCACTAGGCCTACCCACACAAGTGAGGTACCATTTTTCTCGAAAAACTTTGGGGAATGCGGGGTGGGTGGAATTTTGTGGATCCACGCAGATTCCAGAACTTTCCAGCACAGAAATGTGAGGAAAATGTGTTTTTTTTGGGACAAATTTTGAGGTTTGCAAGGCATTCTTGGTAACAGACCCTAGTGAGAGCCAGATAAGCGGCCCCATCCTGGATTCCCTTGGGTGTCTAGTTTAAAAAAAATTATCGGTTTGCTAGGTTTCCCTAAGTGCCGGCAGAGCTAGGGTTCAAAATCTACAGCTAGGCACTTTGCAAAAAAAGGGTCCGTTTTCACTCTGAAAATGTGCTGTGTCCACGTTGCATTTTGGGCCGTTTCCTATCGCGGGCAATAGGCCTACCCACACAAGTGAGGGACCATTTTTCTCTGAAGATTTTGGGGAATGCGTTGTGTGTGGAATTTTGTGGATTCACGCAGATTCCAGAATATCCCACCACCGAAATGTGAGGAAAATGTGGTTTTTTTTAACAAAGTTTGAGGTTTGCAAGGGATTCTGGGAAACAGAACCTGGTGAGAGCCAGAGAAGTTACCCCTTCCTGGATTCCCATGGGTGTCTCGTTTTAAACAATGTATAGGTTTGCTAGGTTTCTCTAGGTGCTGGCAGAGCTAGGGTTCAAAATCTACAGCTTGGCACTTTGCAAAAAAAAGGGTCAGATTTCACTGTGAAAATGTGGTGTGTTCACGTTGCGTTTTGAGCCGTTTCTTGTCGCGGGCACTTGGCCTGCCCAAACAAGTGAGGTATTATTTTTCTCAGAAGACATTGGGGAATGCAGGGTGAGTGGAATTTTGTGGATCCACGTGGATTTCAGAACTTTTCACCACAGAAATGTGAAAACAAATGGGGGTTTTTGACAAATTTTGAGGTTTGCAAGGGATTCTGGGTAAGAGAACCTGGTAAGAGCCGAACAAGTCACCCCATCCTGAAATCCCCTGGGGGTCTAGTTTTCAAAAATATGTAGGTTTGCTAGGTTTCCCTAGGTGCCGGCAGAGCTAGGGTTCAAAATCTACACCGGGGGGCAGAATGGGGCTACTGCCCTATATGCCCCCCAGGGGTGGCAGAAAGACTGGAATTTTTGCGGTGGGGTGGTAGGGGCATTGGCTAGCCTGTTTTGGGCAGCCCCCACCCCTAATTCAAATTGGCAAAAAAAATCCCTGGCGTTTAGTGGGCTTTTTGCCCCCCCAGGGGGGCAGATTGGGGGCTACTGCCCCATCTGCCCCCGTTGGGTGACATAAAGGGATGGCATGCCCGTTTTGAGCACCCCCCTCCCCTAATTGTAATTGCCCCAAAAAATCTCTGGTTTCTAGTGGGCTATTTGCCCCCATTTGCCCCCCGGGGGGCAAAAAAGGCTGTCGTTTTTGCGGGTGTGAGAGCATTGGCATATCCATTTTGGGCAGCACACTCCACTAATTGTACTTGCCAACAAAATCCCTAGTTTCTAGTGGGCTTTCTGCCCCGCTGGTGGGAGCAGATTGAGGTTACTGCCCCTATCTGCTCCCCGGGGGGGCAGAAAGACAGTAATTGTTGCAGAGGGTGGGTGCATTGGCATGCCAGTTTTGGGCAGCCCCCAACCTAATTCAAATTGTCCAAAAAAAATCCCTGCCATCTAGTGGGCTTTTTGCCCCCCGGTGGGGCAGGTTGAGGGCTACTGCCCCTGTATGCCCCCCCCAGGGAGGGCAAAAAGGCTGTAATTTTGGCAGGGGTGGGGGCATTGGCATGCCGTTTTGGGCAGCCCCCACCCTAATTAAAATTGCCAAAAACAAATCCCTGGCATCTAGTGGGCTTCCCCCCCCCCCAGGGGGCAGAAAGACTGAAATTAGCCAATTTGTTTGGGGGGAGCAAATGCCCTTGCCCAAGGGGCTGCTCCCCCCTCCATGGTGTCTAGTGGGTGGATCCCTGCATGGGGATCGTCCTCCTGGAGTGATCCCCAAGTAGGGATCCACTGGTTAGGGGAATCTTTCTAATGATACCTCTCCCGTCTTTCTACGTGCTCCGTGGGCTGAGATAGCCCCCTGAGCACATAGAAAGTGAAACTGAAAGGAGCCTATGGGCTCATTTCAGTTTCGGTTTCTATGAAATGACATCAGCACGTCATGCGCGCTGATCGTCATTTCACAGAAACGGGGGGGGGGCCTCCAGAGCTGGGGAAGCGGGGAAGTGCCAGCTTTGAAGGTTGCATTGATGGTGCATCGTAGCTCAGGAGCACTGGTGGCTGCAGCTCTGTGGAAGATGTGGGGGGGCAGGGGTCCATGGGGGATCCTGAGTAAATGTCTCTCATGGACGATGCGGTGTCTTTGGTGGTGACTGGGGTCCAGGAGGAAATGGTAGGCTGGCTTTTGTTGCTGGGGCGAGGAGTGGGTTCGGACTCCTTAGTCTGTTCATCGAAGTTGTCGTAGAGGGATCTTATTTTCAGGTGCAGGTAGGAGCCAAGATTGTTGCAGAGGTCCTGGGAGGGTGTGACACCTGTGGCTTTCCTGGGGGGCTTGGTGAATTCCTTAATGATGCTGAAGAGTTCTTTGGAGTTGCCTGTGGATCTGATGAATTGGTGGTATACTGTCATGGCATTCTTTTAAATGGTACGGTCCTCTGAAGTTTTGCTGTTTCTCCAGATCTTCTCTAGACATCTGCAGGTGTGTCTGGATTCTTGGAGGTCGGCGGTAAACCAGGTGGCCTTCCTCAGGCGATGTCTGTCTGGGTTGCCAAGAGGGGCGAGCTGGTCTGCGCAGTTGGTGATCCATCTGTGAAGTTCTTTGGTTGCAGAGTTGGTGTTGGTTGAGGTGGGGGCATCGCAGTTGAGGGTGAAGTTGAGGTGCTCCTCGGTGACCTTGCTCCAGTACCTTTGTGGAGGGCGGGGTGCAGGTTTGGGGATGATGGGTTTGCCGACGTGGAAGTGTAAACAAAGGTCGCCTGACCAGGGGGGTTGTGTGGTTTGGCTGAAGTGGACGTTGTTACTTCCTGCGAAAATGGGGTGTGTCCTGCCTTGTTGGTAGGGATGGTGACAAGATGTTTCAGTCTGAGGTTGTCCAGGAGCGTAGCGGAGTTGGAGTCACTGAGGTTGTCGAGGTGGATGTTGAGGTCTCCAATGAGTATGTAATTGTTAGTTTTCAAATGTGTGGGTTTTGTAGGTTTCCCTAGAAGGCCACCGAGCCCGGGGCCAAAAACTCATGGGATCCCCCTTGCAAAACCAGGTCGTTATGTGATAGGTAATATTGATGTCGCCTCAATAGGTTTTGGGCCCTTGCCTGTCATGGGTACTTAACCCACCCACACAAGTGAGGTACCATTTTTCTCAGAAGACTGTGGGGAATGCGTGGTGGTTGGAATTTTGTGGATCCACACAGATTCCAGAGTCTTCCACCACAGAAATTTGAGGAACATTTGTTTTTTTTACAAATTTGAAGGTTTGCAAGGGATTCTGGGTAACAGAACCTGGTGAGAGCCAGACAAGTCACCCCATCCTAGATTTCCCTGAGTGTGTAGTTTTAAAAAATGTGTAGGTTTGCTAGGTTTCCCAGGTCCCGGCATAGCTAGGGTTAATAATTTACAGCTAGGCACTTTCCAAAAAAGGGTCAGTTTTCACTGTGAAAATGTGGTGTGTCCATGTTGCGTTTTGGGCCCTTTCCCGTCGTGGGCACTAGGCCTACCCACACAAGTGAGGTACCATTTTTCTCGAAAAACTTTGGGGAATGCGGGGTGGGTGGAATTTTGTGGATCCACGCAGATTCCAGAACTTTCCAGCACAGAAATGTGAGGAAAATGTGTTTTTTTTGGGACAAATTTTGAGGTTTGCAAGGCATTCTTGGTAACAGACCCTAGTGAGAGCCAGATAAGCGGCCCCATCCTGGATTCCCTTGGGTGTCTAGTTTAAAAAAAATTATCGGTTTGCTAGGTTTCCCTAAGTGCCGGCAGAGCTAGGGTTCAAAATCTACAGCTAGGCACTTTGCAAAAAAAGGGTCCGTTTTCACTGTGAAAATGTGCTGTGTCCACGTTGCATTTTGGGCCGTTTCCTATCGCGGGCAATAGGCCTACCCACACAAGTGAGGGACCATTTTTCTCTGAAGATTTTGGGGAATGCGTTGTGTGTGGAATTTTGTGGATTCACGCAGATTCCAGAATATCCCACCACCGAAATGTGAGGAAAATATGGGTTTTTTTAACAAAGTTTGAGGTTTGCAAGGGATTCTGGGAAACAGAACCTGGTGAGAGCCAGAGAAGTTACCCCTTCCTGGATTCCCATGGGTGTCTCGTTTTAAACAATGTATAGGTTTGCTAGGTTTCTCTAGGTGCTGGCAGAGCTAGGGTTCAAAATCTACAGCTTGGCACTTTGCAAAAAAAAGGGTCAGATTTCACTGTGAAAATGTGGTGTGTTCACGTTGCGTTTTGAGCCGTTTCTTGTCGCGGGCACTTGGCCTGCCCAAACAAGTGAGGTATTATTTTTCTCAGAAGACATTGGGGAATGCAGGGTGAGTGGAATTTTGTGGATCCACGTGGATTTCAGAACTTTTCACCACAGAAATGTGAAAACAAATGGGGGTTTTTGACAAATTTTGAGGTTTGCAAGGGATTCTGGGTAAGAGAACCTGGTAAGAGCCGAACAAGTCACCCCATCCTGGATTCCCCTGGGGGTCTAGTTTTCAAAAATATGTAGGTTTGCTAGGTTTCCCTAGGTGCCGGCAGAGCTAGGGTTCAAAATCTACACCGGGGGGCAGAATGGGGCTACTGCCCTATATGCCCCCCAGGGGTGGCAGAAAGACTGGAATTTTTGCGGTGGGGTGGTAGGGGCATTGGCTAGCCTGTTTTGGGCAGCCCCCACCCCTAATTCAAATTGGCAAAAAAAATCCCTGGCGTTTAGTGGGCTTTTTGCCCCCCCAGGGGGGCAGATTGGGGGCTACTGCCCCATCTGCCCCCGTTGGGTGACATAAAGGGATGGCATGCCCATTTTGAGCACCCCCCTCCCCTAATTGTAATTGCCCCAAAAAATCTCTGGTTTCTAGTGGGCTATTTGCCCCCATTTGCCCCCCGGGGGGCAAAAAAGGCTGTCGTTTTTGCGGGTGTGAGAGCATTGGCATACCCATTTTGGGCAGCACACTCCACTAATTGTACTTGCCAACAAAATCCCTAGTTTCTAGTGGGCTTTCTGCCCCGCTGGTGGGAGCAGATTGAGGTTACTGCCCCTATCTGCACCCCGGGGGGGCAGAAAGACAGTAATTGTTGCAGAGGGTGGGAGCATTGGCATGCCAGTTTTGGGCAGCCCCCAACCTAATTCAAATTGTCCAAAAAAAATCCCTGCCATCTAGTGGGCTTTTTGCCCCCCGGTGGGGCAGGTTGAGGGCTACTGCCCCTGTATGCCCCCCCAGGGAGGGCAAAAAGGCTGTAATTTTGGCAGGGGTGGGGGCATTGGCATGCCGTTTTGGGCAGCCCCCACCCTAATTAAAATTGCCAAAAACAAATCCCTGGCATCTAGTGGGCTTCCCCCCCCCCCCCCCCAGGGGGCAGAAAGACTGAAATTAGCCAATTTGTTTGGGGGGAGCAAATGCCCTTGCCCAAGGGGCTGCTCCCCCCTCCATGGTGTCTAGTGGGTGGATCCCTGCATGGGGATCGTCCTCCTGGAGTGATCCCCAAGTAGGATCCACTGGTTAGGGGAATCTTTCTAATGATACCTCTCCCGTCTTTCTACGTGCTCCGTGGGCTGAGATAGCCCCCTGAGCACATAGAAAGTGAAACTGAAAGGAGCCTATGGGCTCATTTCAGTTTCGGTTTCTATGAAATGACATCAGCACGTCATGCGCGCTGATCGTCATTTCACAGAAACGGGGGGGGGGGCCTCCAGAGCTGGGGAAGCGGGGAAGTGCCAGCTTTGAAGGTTGCATTGATGGTGCATCGTAGCTCAGGAGCACTGGTGGCTGCAGCTCTGTGGAAGATGTGGGGGGGCAGGGGTCCATGGGGGATCCTGAGTAAATGTCTCTCATGGACGATGCGGTGTCTTTGGTGGTGACTGGGGTCCAGGAGGAAATGGTAGGCTGGCTTTTGTTGCTGGGGCGAGGAGTGGGTTCGGACTCCTTAGTCTGTTCATCGAAGTTGTCGTAGAGGGATCTTATTTTCAGGTGCAGGTAGGAGCCAAGATTGTTGCAGAGGTCCTGGGAGGGTGTGACACCTGTGGCTTTCCTGGGGGGCTTGGTGAATTCCTTAATGATGCTGAAGAGTTCTTTGGAGTTGCCTGTGGATCTGATGAATTGGTGGTATACTGTCATGGCATTCTTTTAAATGGTACGGTCCTCCGAAGTTTTGCTGTTTCTCCAGATCTTCTCTAGACATCTGCAGGTGTGTCTGGATTCTTGGAGGTCGGCGGTAAACCAGGTGGCCTTCCTCAGGCGATGTCTGTCGGGGTTGCCAAGAGGGGCGAGCTGGTCTGCGCAGTTGGTGATCCATCTGTGAAGTTCTTTGGTTGCAGAGTTGGTGTTGGTTGAGGTGAGGGCATCGCAGTTGAGGGTGAAGTTGAGGTGCTCCTCGGTGACCTTGCTCCAGTACCTTTGTGGAGGGCGGGGTGCAGGTTTGGGGATGATGGGTTTGCCGACGTGGAAGTGTAAACAAAGGTCGCCTGACCAGGGGGGTTGTGTGGTTTGGCTGAAGTGGACGTTGTTACTTCCTGCGAAAATGGGGTGTGTCCTGCCTTGTTGGTAGGGATGGTGACAAGATGTTTCAGTCTGAGGTTGTCCAGGAGCGTAGCGGAGTTGGAGTCACTGAGGTTGTCGAGGTGGATGTTGAGGTCTCCAATGAGTATGTAATCTGTGGAAGTGATGGCATGGGGTGCAATGAGGTTGGCGATGGTGGTGGTGAATGCAGTTCGAGGTCCAGAAGGTCTGTCGGCGAGGGTGCCACGTTGGGTCTTTCTGGGGCTGGGCTGGATCCGGAAATGGAGGTGTTCGGTGATTGGATTGGCGTGGAGTGAGGGGCACAGCAGTAGTCTTTATAAAATAAAACAAAAACTCAGTAATTGGATATAACCCTAAAATTAACAATGGCAATGCAAAACTTGATATAGCTAAAGTTATGCAGCTTCTCTAAGATGTTGCTTGTTCGCTGGTTTCACCGACACACAGCCCTAGCATTGCTTACTATGACCACAGATAACCTGCTGGATGCTGCTCTGTTGGAAATGTCTCAGAGAAAGCTCCTGCTTGTTATGCTTAATTTGAGTGGAGAAGTAGGTGGCCGATGGGAAGAAGGATGTGGCACAGTGGTCATTGTACAGAACAGCCTACTTCAGGACCGAGGAAAAAGGGTTTGAGTCTCAGGTGTTGCATCAACATCCTGTGATTCTGAGCAAATCACTTAATCAAGTCCTATTAGTAAGGTCACTGCAAACAACACAGATGGCTTGTAGAAAAAGCCGTCTGCGTACACGTTTTCACTCGTAGAAGCCCGGGTGTTTCGTTCAGTCCGCACACCCGGTGCAGAATTCTGGGGTTCAAAGCCGGGGCATGTCTCTACTGTGAGAGGAGCTGTAGTGAGAGGAGCTAAGTGATGCCAAAAGCTGCAGCACTGAAGAGTTTTGGGTGCACGCAGAGGCTGCTCAGAGTCCACTGCACCAGTGAGGCCCAAATTCAGTCAGCTAAAAATGCATGTTTGATGCAAGAGAAACCAAAAGCCCACCCGACCCATCTGAAAAAGCTGTAGATGTTTGTAATGCCTCTCTGGAGTGTTGCAATCTGGAAGAACAAGTGTTTTTCCTAAGTGGGCTTAGTTTGTTTTCATAGGAGAAAAACTCCCAAATACTTGGAGGAAATCCTGCTTTCCCAAACATGCTTGACTTCCTCTCCAAGGATGTTTCCAGCAGGCAAGAGAGTGTGTGTTTGATATCTCCCTCACAAAAAATAATTCTTACCTCCCTGTGAATACATGTCAGGCTGAGACATAGAGGATAGTGAGGAAAAAAAAGAACATTTGGTTCATGGAGCCAAAATAGGCAGATTTTTAGGATCATTTTCATTTTGTTATACACAATTTCTAATTGAAAACACACCTCTCTGTAAAATAAATTCTGTGCTATCTTCTTTAGATGATAAATACGCAGTTCACACCCTGCGCTTCTCGGATTGGAAAAAAACTGAAACAAACATTTTACTGTGTGAGCGTGGAAAATGTTCTGATGTCGCTTTGTAGAAGGTGGAATGAACTGTAAAATTGTTACATTCTATTTTTACCACGGCATGAAATGCCTCCGACGTCCATCCATAACAAAATGAAAAGAAAACGTTTTTACCTCCATTCATATGCTGTGAATGTAGTACCATTGACTACAATTAGACAGTGAGTGTTTGCAGCTTTATATCTTTTGAACGCTGCCCATGGGCACTGCAGAGCTTTACAGGAGCACAAGTTACATTACACAAAGTTATTTATTTATTTTTATTTTAGGCAAAGGGAGAATAAATTATTTGCCCAGAATCACAGGATGTTGCGCTAACGCCGGGACTTAAATCTAGTCCTCCAGTTCAAAAGTCAGCACTCAGCATACACTGTTCAATAAAAAAACTTCACATTCACAGGTTTTAAAATCATCGGTATGGCTGTTAAAGGAAACAAACAGTGGGAGCAGTGTAAAAATTAAACAAAATGAGAATATTAAGGGGCATATTATCAAGCATGGAGTTAAAATTATCGCCACTTTAGCGGCAGGAAACTGCCGCTAAAGCAGCGATAATGGGCTTGATAATATGCACTTGAGAATTCCAATAGAAGCCCATGTTGTCACAAAAACATGGGCTTGTATGGGAATGCTCAAGGACATATTCTCAAGCCCATTATCGCTGCTTTAGCGGCAGTTTTCTGTCGCTCAAGCGGCGACAATTTTAACTCTGTTTCTTGATAATATGCCCCTTAGTTTCTTAGCATTCTTTTCTTGGAGGTGCCATTATAAACAATAAACGTTCCTGCTAGAGTCAACACCAAATACCCCGCTGCTCCCAAATGTATAACAGAGCAGTGGACCGTCAGACCTTCTGCAAGAGCCAATTGGGAGAACGCCACTACCACAGGTAAATGTTCACGCCATATGGCTCACATATGTTGGAGTATCACATCGCTGCCTAGTCCCATTCGCTGGGTCATTGGGACACTGCCATTCCCAAATGTGCTGCTGCAGTCCCATTAGAGCGATATGAGAGCTGTATCAGAGAGCATATCAGCCCTACTGAGTTGTGTCGAGTTTATTATGGGGGAAATACATGAACAAAGCATTGCTCCGGGCATACAATAAAAAGACAGGTCAAAGACCGAGAGACCGCACGTCGTGATCTTGCGATATAAGATATATCCAGTTAGTTTGCGAAAAGCAGAGCTGTTGCCAATATGTGGGTGGTAGTAGGGCGGGCAAGCACGTGCTGTGGGAGTGGTGAGGGGGACAGCACGGGGAGAGCAAGTGAAGTGCAAAGTTGTGAGGCTATCTGGTGACTGTGCGTTGGGCTGGCTGACCAGGAGGAATCGTGCCGTGGACGTGCTGGGATGGACAAACAGAAGCAAACAATGAGAGAAATTGCCTGGTGCGTGAACTAAGCACCCAAAGGGAGAAGAATCAGAACCAATGCACTAATAAAAACAATTCATTTCAAAATGGCACAATAATCAATCAATCAATCAAAGCATTTGTATAGCCCGCTACTCACCCGGAGGGTCTCAAGGCGCTTGGGGGAGGGGGGTCCGCTACTGTTCGAACAGCCAGGTCTTGAGTTGCTTCCTGAAGGAGAGGTGGTCTTGGGTCAGGCGGAGGTGGATGGGGAGGGAGTTCCACGTTTTGGCAGCCAGGTAGGAGAAGGATCTTCCTCCCATGGTGGCTCTTCGGATGCGGGGAACGGCAGCGAGGGCGTGGCTGGTAGAGCTTAGCTGGCGGGTAGGAGTGTAGAAGGTCAGGCGGTCGTTGAGGTATCTGGGGCCTTGGTTGTGGAGAGCTTTGTGTGCGTGGGTGAGGAGTCGGAACGTGATTCTCTTGTTGACGGGGAGCCAGTGCAGGTCTCTCAGGTGTCCGGAGATGTGGGTGTGTCAGGGGATGTCCAGGATGAGTCGTGCTGAGGCGTTCTGAATGCGCTGGAGCCTTTTCTGAAGTTTGGTGGTGGTTCCGGCGTAGAGGGTGTTTCCGTAGTCCAGACAGCTGGTGACTAGTGCCTGGGTGACCGTCTTCCTGGTTTCTGTGGGGAGCCACCGGAAGATCTTGCGTAGCATGCGTGGAATGTTGAAGCATGATGAGGAGACGGCGTTGACTTGTCTGGTCATCGAGAGGGAGGAGTCTAGGATGAAGCCCAGGTTGCGTGCGTGGTCCGTCGGTTTGGGTGCGCTGCCCAGGGCAGGAGGCCACCAGGAGTCGTCCCAGGCGGAGGGTGATGATCCCAGGATGAGGACTTCCGTCTTATCTGAGTTCAGTTTCAGGCGGCTGCTCGTCATCCACTCGGCTACGTCTTTCATCCCTTCGTGTAGGTTGGTTCTGGCGGTGGCGGGGTCGTTGGTGAGGGAGAGGATCAGCTGAGTGTCGTCGGCGTAGGAGATGATGTTGAGGTTGTGTTGGCCTGCGATGGCCGCGAGGGGGCTCATGTAGACGTTGAAGAGGGTGGGGCTGAGCGATGATCCTTTCCATAAAGAAATAGACTTCCGTAAACATCTAAAAACCTGGATCTTTAATCTCCAAGATATAACTGCCAGAAGCCTAGTGTAATTCGGGTTCTCGGTCAAGTAAGCATAGGGACTACCTAACATCTGGTGGTCCTTTCTGGGCGCCTAGATGCTCCTTGGAGCGATTGCCGCGCGATACAAATTGGCACTTACATTACATTACATTACATGGTACGCCGCAGATGACTTTGGTGGCCTCGGATCTGAACGGGGGGAGGCGGAGTCTCTGTGTTCTTCCGGCGAGGAAGGAGGTGATCCACTCCAATGCTTTCTCCTGGATTCCGATGTCGAAGAGGTGCTGCACTAGGGTGCGGTGGCAGACGGTGTCAAACGCTGCGGAGAGGTTCAGGAGGATGAGTGCCGCTGTTTCCCCGTTGTCGAGCAGGGCTCGGATGTTGTCAGTGGCTGCGATGAGGACGGTCTCGGTGCTGTGGTTGGCTCTGAAACCGGACTGTGAGTGGTCGAGGGATCCATTAGTCTCGAGGAAGGCGGCCAGCTGTCTGTTGACGGTCTTCTCGATGACTTTGGCAGGGAAAGGGAGGAGTGAGATGGGATACATATCCTAAAGATTACTAGAAATCACCTTGCATTACAATAGTACGTGTCCTAAATATTACAACAGTTTACATTTTTGAAATACATGTCCTAAGAATACCTCATATCATTTAGAACAGGGACTGGACGTAGCAAACAGACTAGTTATAGAATGTACAGCTAAATCCAGTAGTATGATCGTTTCAGTCCTATAAATTCTCCTATTATCCTGCATTTATATAATCGTCTGAAGAGAGCAGATTATAAAAAAAACAAGGGATTGTCTGTTAGTCTCTAATTAGACCATGGATGTTTTGGTCTGCTGTTAGTTATGGGAGGAATTTGCTCATTCCTCTTTCCATCGGTTATCCAGTAGATTTTTTGCCGACTGAGAGGTTAAGGGAGTTAGCATTCAACCAATAAATGTAATTAACAGTGCAACCCATTTGGCTACACAATAACGACTAGAAATCAGTGGCTATAGTTAAGAAGGTTTATTACAAGACAGCAGTAATGTTAAGATAAACAAATCTTAGTACCACTTTGTAAAGGTACAGAATAACACATGGGTAACCCAACCTCCTACAGCAGTTTAGGCGTACCAGTATAAGGGAGACAAGAAGTTCAGTTACCACAATACATTTGATAACGAATATGCTACTTACCAGTATGCATCTGTTCTTGGCATGTAGGGCTGCTGACATTCATATCTGTGCATAGATCGCCGCCTAGTGTTGGGTCCGGATGATTGCACATTGTTGTCCTGGAAGAGTCTTCGAAGTATCACGAGATAGGTGGCTCCTCCCCTGGACCACAATGCGCATGGGCATCCCCTCCATCCTTAGATTGTTTTTCACCATTGTGGCATAGATGGAGTGTAATACAGTGAATGATGACCATGCTAACTAGTAATTACTGAATGCTACAGCTGCTACAGGCGCCGGGGAGGAGGGTGGGCGATATGAATGTCAGCAGCCCTACATGCCAAGAACAGATGCATACTGGTAAGTAGCATATTCGGTTCGAGGCATGTGGGCTGCTGAATTCATATCTGTGCATAGATTATATAGCAGTCCCCCCATTTAGCGGCGGCTTCCCGTGCCAGCTGCAGCAGTCTGAAAAAGAGTTTTGAGAACAGCCTGTCCTACAGCTGCCTGCTGTCTTGAGTGTACATCTACACAGTAGTGCTTGGTAAATGTATGTATAGTGGACCATGTGGCTGCTCTACATATCTCCTCTAAAGGAATATTTCCCAGGAAAGCCATGGAGGCCCCTAACTTTCGTGTAGAGTGGGCTCTTGGAGGAATTGTTAGTGTGCGCTTAGCTTTTTCATAGCAAATCTGTATACACTTAACTATCCACCTAGCTATTCCTGCTTTGGAAATGGGGTTGCTTTTGTGCTGTGGAGAAAAGGCAACAAACAGTTGTTTTGTTTTCCTGAAATTTTGTGTTCTGTCAATATAGTACAGGAGAGCTCTTTTGATATCAAGTGTGTGGAGCATTCTCTCTGCGACATTCTCAGGATTAGGATAAAAAACTGGTAGTTCTATGGATTGGTTCATATGGAACTGCGAAATTACTTTGGGCATGAAAGTAGGGTTGGTGCGTAGTACGACCCTGTTGGCATGAACCTGTATAAATGGCTCTTGAATGGTTAGTGCCTGAAGTTCACTAACTCTTCTTAGTGAAGTAATGGCAACCAGGAAAGCTACTTTCCATGTCAGAAATTGAATTTCACAAGAGTGTAGAGGTTCAAAAGGTGGTCCCATCAGTCTGGTGAGGACCACATTTAGGTTCCAGACTGGTGAAGGAGGGTGTCTTGGAGGAATGACACGTTTGAGTCCCTCCAAGAAAGCTCTGATGGCAGGCACTTTGAACAGTGAGAGGTGCTGCCGGTTCTGAAGGTAAGCTGCCAGTGCGGTTAAATGTATACGGATGGAATTGTATGCTAGATTGCATCGGTATAAGTGTCATAGATAACAGATAATGTTTTGCGTTGATGCATCCAGCGGATTGATGTCATTATTTTTACAATAAATGACAAATCTTTTCCACTTAGCCGCGTAGCAGGCTCTGGTAGTGGGTCTCCGGGCCTCCTTGATGATATTCATACATTCCGGAGGCAAGTTTAGGTAGCCAAATTCTAAGATCTCAGGAACCAGATCGCTAGGTTCAGCTGTTGCGGATCTGGGTGCTGAATCTCGCCATGGCTCTGCGTTAAAAGCGTGGGTGTTAGCCGTAGTCGTTGATGCGGTACCACAGAGAGTTCCAGAAACGTGGTGTACCATGGTTGGCGTGCCCACGTTGGAGCAACCAGGATGAGCGTCATTGAGTGTTGCCTCAGTTTGCGTGCCACCAGCGGTATTAATGGTGCTGGGGGAAAAGCGTACGCAAATCTGCCTGGCCAGTTCATCCATATTGCATTGCCCTGCGACTGTGGATGTGGGAACCTGGCGGCAAAGTTTTGGCATTTTGCGTTTTCCCTTGTGGCGAATAGGTCTATCTCTGGATGACCCCACCGTTGGAAGTACGGTTGTAGTACTGACGGATGTATCTCCCACCCGTGTATTTGGTGGCTGTGTCTGCTGAGCAGATCCGCCATCTGGTTTTCCTTGCCTGGGAGGTGTTCCGCCATGAGGAAGATGTTCCACTGAATGGCCCACTTCCACATGCTCTGAGCCAGATGAGACAACTGTGGAGAGTGTGTCCCTCCCTGCTTTTGTATGTAGTACATGGCGGTCATGTTGTCCGTCCGGATCAACACGACTTTGTTGCACAAGTGTACTTTGAATGCCTTCATTGCAAGGAAGATTGCCATGAGTTCCAGAAGGTTGATGTGCATCCTCCTTTGCTGTGTCATCCATAGTCCCTGCACTGTGTAATTGAGTACATGAGCTCCCCATCCCTGGAGAGATGCGTCCGCCGTCAGTATGATTTGTGGGACAGGTTCTCGGAACGGTCGGCCCTTGCAAAGGTTTTGTGGATTCCACCAATGCAGAGAGTTGTATGCCCGACCGCTCACCAACACTAGGTCCTTCAATTGTCCGTGAGCCTGATTCCACTGACGTGCCAAGCACTCCTGAAGCGGACGCATATGTAGCCTCGCGTGCGGGACTATGAAGATGCAGGAGGCCATCATGCCTATCAACTGCATAAACACTCGTGCCGGTAGTGAGTGTTGAGGTTTGAACTTTTTTATGAGCAACTGCATGCTGTTGATCCGCACTGAATTGGGCTGTGCCTTGGCTGCTAGAGTGTCTATGGTCGCGCCTAGGTTCTGCTGTACATGGGTGGGTTGAAGGTGGGACTTTGGATAATTCAGGGAGAATTCAAAGCTGTGAAGAAGGTGAATGGTGTGGGTCATGTGGTTGGCACACTGCTGGGCCGACTTTCCCTGGATAAGCCAGTCGTCCAGATAAGGATAGACATGTATGTGGTGTCTCCTTAAGTGCGCCACCACTGTTGCCAGGCACTTGGTGAACACTCTGGGTGCCGTTGTTACGTCGAAAGGGAGGACTTTGAACTGGTAATGTTGATTGAGAACAGTGAACCTGAGATATGTTCTGTGTGATGGGTGCATGGGTATATGGAAATACGCATCTTTGAGATCTAGTGTTGCGAGAAAGTCTCCCTGCTTGAGCAACGGCAGCACCTGTTGCAAGGTGAGCATGTGAAAGTGCTCTGACAGAATGTAACGGTTTAGAGGTCTTAAATCCAGTATGGGTCTGAGAGACCCGTCCTTTTTGGGGATTACAAAATACAGTGAGTACACTCCTGATTCCTGTTCGTCTGCTGGCACGAGTTCTATGGCTCCTTTTTGGAGCATACTGAGAACTTCCTGGTGTAATAAGTGCAAGTGCTCTGCGGACATAGGACGGTGTCTTGGTGGTATGTTTGGTGGAGTGAATGTGAGCTCCAGGCAATAACCGTACTGGACAATGTCTCTCACCCACCTGTCTGTAGTGATGGACTTCCAGACCGGCAGGAACTCTTGGAGTCTCCCCCCGACAGGTGTGAAGTGGTCGGGGGGCAGTGACAAGGCATCACTGTTTGTTGGTGGCGGAGGACCTGGAGCTGTTGTTTCCTCGGCCTCTGCCCTTGACGTTGTTTCCACGGTATCCACCTCTGTTATTCTTATTATAGGTGGTCTGTGTACCTTGTTTAGTGTACTGCGACTGTTGGGAGTTTTGGCCTCTAGATGGTCCTCTGTTGGTAGAGCGATGAAAGGACCCACTCCTAAACTGCTGTGATTGCAGAGCGCCCATAGAATTTGCAGTCTCTGTATCTTTTTTGATCTTCTCTAGGGTGGTGTCAACTTCGGGGCCAAAAAGGGAGTCAGGGTTGACAGGATGATTGAGTATCGTTGTTTGTATCCCTGGTTTGAATCCTGAGATTCTCAACCAAGCATACCGTCTTAACATGACGCTGGTGTTAATAGCCCTAGCTGCAGTGTCCGCTACGTCAAGAGCGCACTTAATGGAAGCGTTGCTTCTGAGCTTCCCTTCTGTAATAAGCGACTCTGCTCCTTCCTTGAACTGATCTGGGAGGTGCTGTAGCAGTGTCTCTAGGGTATCATAATGCGCCCTGTCGTAGCGAGCCAGAAGTGCCTGAGTGTCGGCAATTCTCCAGATGTTAGCTGCCTTGCCTGTGCAGCAACCCTTTTCCCTGAAGTTTCCAAGACCTTAGACTCCTTGTCAGGGGGAGGAGCATCACCCGTTGTCTGTGAATTGGCTCTCTTCCGAGCATTGGACACCACCAATGAGTCCAAAGGCAACTGGCCTCGTATGTAGGTAGGGTCAACTGGAGCTGGCCTATATTTTTTGTCAATCCTAGGATATAGTACTCTCGCCCTTGTGGTCTCCTTAAAAATGTCATTATTCGGTTTTAGGACTCCTTTCAGCATGGGCAGAGTCTTAATAGATCTTTCTGAGGTAGAGAAGGTATCCATTAGAAAATCATCCTCAATAGGATCAGTATGGAGCTGTACATCATGATTTTTAGCTGCTCTCTCAATCAAGGCATTGAAAGCAGCAGTATCCTCAGTAGGAGATGATTTTACCACATATGCCTGCGTGTCTGGAGTGGTATGTGGGTCCCCTGTACCAATATCGTCCACCCAAGGTAGGTTTTGATCTTCAGGGTCAGTGTCCACAGTATAAGTGTCCTCAATATCACCAGCATCCCTTGCATCCTCATCAAATTGTGTGGGTGAGAATGACTGGGGCTCCTGGTCATAATATTGAACATGTTCTACTAGAACTGGTGACGTGGTCCTCTTCTTCTTCAATGGAATTTTGTATGGCTCCATTGATTTCTCTGGCAGTATCTTTCGTTTATATATTGACAGTCTACCAGTCTCCGCATCGATAAACTGCCTTGGCTCCTCATCTTCCTGAGGGACTTCGACAGCTCTCTGCCCCATCGGCACGTTTGTTGGTGCTTCGACAGGTTTCTTCGGGTCGACCCCTTTTTGCGGCTCGAGACCCTTCCGTGCGTCGAACATCTTCGGTCGTACCACCGGTGGTAGTCCGAATTTTATGTGCGTCGACGCGAGGTGAACTGTGCTGACCGTCTTCGGCTGCGGGGGTGCTTTTGCGCCGAGCATGGAAGCCGTGTTGCGGATGCGGAGTAACGACTCCGACACCTTCTTCTTTAGGAGGGGAGTCGGGGTTGTTGAGTCGACACGTTCCGTCGATACCCTCTTAGACGTGGCATCTAACCCCGAACCAGACGCCGTGTTCTCGACACGAGGACCGGGATGGCTCGGCCGTCGCGAGGCGCTCTGTATTTTGGTGTCGACGATCCTCGGTGCCGATTTTTTCGGGTCGGGAACCTTGACCTTGGTTGTCGGCGCCCCCTTCGGCTCGACATCCCCATGAAGTCTCCGTGCATCGACGGCCTTCTTTTGTTTGGTGGGCTCCGAGGGCTTCTACCTCTTCGATGACATCATCTTCCCATTCGTCTAGTATACGCTCGTCTCCGGCATCATAGTCGGATTCGCGCTCCGAATCCGGATCCGAGAGCTCTCCCCGAGCTTCAAGGTCCACGACCTCCTCATCTTCTGTCCCGAAGATGTTGTCCGGGTTCGGCGTCGCTTTTTGCGCCTCGAGCCGAGCTGCTCGATGAATGCAAAGGCTCTTCTTCAACCGAAATTGGAACACGCCATACAGGTGGCTTCGTCGTGGTTTGGAGAGAGCCACTTGTTGCACACCGGGTGCACGTCGAAGCGAGCATACTTAGCGTTGCAAAGAGGGCAACGCTTAAAAGGGCTATTCGATGTCTTGGGATCCATTGTTGATGATCTATTCGATAACGCCCTCGACAAATATACTTGGCGCCGAACGAAAACAATACCGACGAATGTAAAGGCCTAAATACTCAAAGAGCTAAGATTAGGACATCCAAACCCAATGGCGGAAAAAAACAATCTAAGGATGGAGGGGATGCCCATGCACACTGTAGTCCAGGGGAGGAGCCACATATCTCGTGATACTTCGAAGACTCTTCCAGGACAACAATGTGCAATCATCCGGACCCAACACTAGGCGGCGATCTATGCACAGATATGAATTCAGCAGCCCACATGCCTCGAACACAACAGAGTGTGATGCTGAGGGACGAGTTGAAAAAAAAACGCCATGAAATGGAGGGCAGTGAGGAAACTGGTAATATGCTCGGCGGTGCAGCAGCGGCACCACCATCATATTACTTTTTATGACCATTGCGCCACTGCTGCAGGATCATGGTTCCCTGGTGGTTGCAGCAGTCCTGTGGCAGTCCAACCGCCATAGTCATAATAAGGCAGGGGTGTGGCAGCCATGGACCTGCGCTGTATTTATGTCGGTCCACTGGAGGATAGTAATCGTAATCATCCATTAAATCATAATTTGGATAATAATATTGGAGATGTCCTTTTCCTTAGAAAAGACTCATCAACAAACTACAAGACACACCATAAGTCAAGGAAATATAATGATAAGTAATACCCTCTGCTGTAGAGGCAGGCAGTTGCATGCACACATAACAGTCCCAAGCATCCATAGTGTCAACATATTCATAAAGCAATTCGGAGTAAACATTTAATGAATAGTTTCCTCTAGATGTATCTAAGTCTTTCTCATCTATTGAAGATAACCTGCTGTCAGTAGGAAATAGTGTTTGAGGGGCACTTGTAGACTTAAACTCCTCTCCTTGAAAAGGGTGAGGTACACTCAACATTACAAGCAAAGCAATTAATACCAATGTCACTACAACACATACTCCTGCACACAAGCATCTAATTCTACCAGTATTATTACTAGGCATCATGGTTACTCTGAGGACAGCCTGTTTAGGTGGACGATAGCAGCACAGTCCCCTCACTTTGTTTCCACCCGCTGAAACAGAAAAACAAAGTTTAAGCATCTTTTCAACAAAAAATATACAAAGGATCTTCATTATTCTTGCTTAGCCCTACTCAGTGTTCTTCTAAATGACAACCTTACGCTCCTTCAGCAGACTAAGGCCTTCTTAGTAATTTCAGCAAAATCTATTAAGCTCTTTCTAATAAACGCACAGTTTATTCGAATTCACTAATGATCACATCCAGGATAAATGCACTCAGTCTGCTTAGTGGCAATGTGATTTCAAAGCTAAGTTCAGCCACAAAGTTCAGTTCAGGGAGGCTCAGTATGATGCAAATTGTTATAGAAAAACGTCCAAAATGCTCTCTCACAGTCATTGACAGCCAGGTATGTTAATTCAGGCGAGAAGTACCTTCAACAGGGTACTCTAGCCATCTTTGATCTCCTTACTGCTTGCTCTTCCTTATCCTTGTCACTTAGGTTAGATTCTTCAATATCTTCTGGAATTGTGTATGGCACATGCACTCCACCAGGCAAACTGATTCTCCGTCTCTCCTGTATTCTTGGTACCTGTCTCCAGGCACAACTTGTGCTACTGCTGCACAAGCCCCTTCACAAGGGTCTGAATCTTATGCAGTCAGATTGGATCCTCCAGTGCTGTCTTTAAATGTTCATTCTCTCAGACCCCGCTCTGGCCAACCAAGTGCTGTTCCAGCTCCTTGCCGGTCCCCAACAACCTGACTAGCCTGTTCCCTTTGTCTCACTGCAACTGGCATGCACCCATTTGGGGAGACATTGCACTTAACAGCTGTTTTAGTGACCAAGATGACCTGATAAGGGCCTCGCCATCGAGAGTCTAAGCACGGCTTGTTCATGTGCTTCTTCACCATAACCCACCCTCAAGTACTGAGGTCATGCTACCGTTGATGCAGGGGTATAGCCTTTCCACGCTGATGAGACACAGAATGCAACCATCTGGTAGTCCTTTGCAGTGATCAAGAATCATGTCATCTTTAATGTTCACAAACACATTCACAGGCACAGCTGGCAGTCTCATAGTTCTGTCTATGATTATGTCATGGGGAGACAATCCATACCTCCTATCCGGAGTACTGAGTAGGATCATCAACACAAGAGGCAAAGCATCCGGCTATTTCAGAGATGTTAATGCTGCACTTTAGCTAATCTGGATTTCAAAGTCTAATTGACGTGTTCTACAGTTTCAGAAGCCTCCGGTCAGTAACTGCAATGGAGCCTCTGTTCGACTTACAATGCAGTGCACAACATCTTCAGGACCTCATTATGAAAATGAGTTTCTCAGTTTGACTCTAGAGAAGTCGGAAACCTGAAGCATGGTTCTGAGAAGGTAATTCAGACCATCTGAGACACCTGGATTTTTTGCTTTTACTGTGGGGGAGCTTCATAAACTGGGACTCACCCACAGTGAACTCATGATGAAATAAACTGCATGTGGATTTCAACGGTGTCTGCCTTGTGAGAGAAGGCTGCTATGCTGCAGCTAGGGTAAGGGGCACCGGACTGGTTACATGTGGACAAGTGGGCATATACGTGTGCACCCATGTAAGGGCTGCACAGGGGAGATTCTGGTTAAACGCTGGCCAGGAGCAGGTACAGATAGAATGGTGGGGCAGGATCTATACAGAGTTAGGCTTTATCATGTGGGGAGACACATGTAAGGGAAAGTCAGTGTGCTTTACTGTTTCGTTGTAGAAACACTCCATTATTATCCTATGGAGACAGAGACCCAATGGGGTAGATTCAGTTCCCTAGGGCATACAAATTCCAGACAAGCACCAACGTACACTGTAAGTTGTGTAAAGAGAATATTCTGCTTAGCCCAAAGCCTTATCTGTACTTTTTATGGGTCCTCTAGAAAGGTAATTTTCCTCTGACGCATCTCATAACCAGATCATGGCCGGTTGTGACCCTGCCAGGCTAGATTAATTACCTTCCTTCCCAAGCTATAACATAAGAGGCCTAGCCCTTCACTGCAAGCATTCCCAAGGGCGAAGGTTTCCTGTCCAGGAGGAAGAGATGGTGGTGAAGCTGCAGGTTATCCACCAGCAGCTGTCACCCGGTGCCAGGCCCCAGGCCTGCTCCGGGCCTTGATGTCAGTTCCCGGGCCATGATGTGGGCTTTTCGGGGACAATGTGGCATGAGACCCCTGGACGACACCATTTTTAAGTATACCAGAGGCCTGTGCAGGAAGGAGGGAGCAGGGGCAGAGAGGTGATGTGTTGCTGCAGGAGAGGGCAGAAGTGCCTTCCTGCCAGCCCCCTCCAACTTCTTTTAAAACGGACTTTGGACTGTGCCTTTGAGTGAGTCCAGGGCTGGTGAGGAGAAGCCTGGGCCTCTGCGCAAGGAGAGGAGAGGCCCAGAAAGAGAGCCAGTTGAAAGGCTGGCAAAGGGAGCAAGTGAAGACAGCTCCTTGCAGAGTCACCCTCTTGCAGGCAAGGAGGGTGGTGAAAAGTGCTCAAGATGGCTAGGGCTGGCCACCAGGAGCAAGAAGAGGCCAAGGTTGTGAGAATTGGCCACAGGGTGGCCGAGATATGCCCCCCAGAAGGTAGGCGACCTTTGATGTTTGAGCAGACCGACGAGGCAGCGCGTGGGGCTCTGCCGCTGGTCTTGGATGTGCCCCTGGGGTGGGTCAGGTCCCGGAGATGCCCCCAGAAGAAGGAGATGCCGGGGAGTGCCGTTGCACCCCCTTAAAGGTGCCTATGGGGCCCAGGCTCCCCAACCTGGGCACCCGAGAAGTAAAGTCAGGGAGCGCTGTTGTGCTCCCCATGATATTGCCCCTAGGTGTGCTCCGAGCCTACCCTGGCTCCTGACAAAAACGAAAGACGGGGAGCGCCTAGACATGTATTCCTGCTACTTTGATACTTTGAACACCCCCACCGTCAGACACTGTGATTTAAGTGGGTATACTGTACGGTCAGAATGAGATGCTCAGTCAGGGATCTGTGTCACTAAGGCAGGTGTTCCCATTATACATTTTTGTTGAGATAATAGGGTGGGCCGCCACTCGGATGGTGCCAGTGGGAAGGGCCCTTGCTCCAGGTTACGGTCAACCCACTGCATTTGGGTGCAAAATGATGTGCATACATGTGAGTGGTGGTACTAGAACTTCGCCCTCTGTGGGAAGGGTGGGGATGATATGCAATGTAATGAAGTATTTCCAACAGCGTATATATATTTATAAATTGATGCCTAGTTTTGAGTAGTGTGTGTGTGTAATAAATGTACTCTTCCTTTTTATAAAGCAAAGTACAGACTGGACAATAATTATTGAGTGCTATTACTGCACATCTTTAAATGGCGATTACTAACCCACACCACTTCCCCTGAGTAAGCCTTAAACTGCTCTGCAATGCTACCCTGTGAGAGTCACGTGCTACAATGGGGTGTTTGGTTCCCAGTGAAGTACAAATGTACATGTATTGTTTGTGCAGGCCTTACAAATAGTGTCTTGTTTTCCAACAATGGTATTAATTCTCTTTACAAGAACTTAGCAACTGTAAGGCTATCAGTTCTATTGGTCGGGTAAGTTTTATGACACAATCACTAGGACATATCTCAACTCCTTGCGCAAAGACATTTCAATAAAATCCGGTTGCATCCTATGGAAGAGACCACCAGACCTCCCTATGTTACTGCAGTTCTCATGTCTATATTCTGTTGATGGAACACAACACATCTCTGCCACAACCCTCCAGCCATCAATCTGAAACGTGGGCTAATCCAGGTCTGCCTGAAAAAATGCACCATGGCATCTCAACCTACATGTGCAGGTCCATAATAATGTCTCGCCATTGGAGACAACAAGCTATCTGGCAACACAGGTCTTCCATCTCCTGAAACCCAAATGTCATCCTCATTTCATTTGATACAACCAGCTGTAACCCAGCCTTGCTTTTCTGCTTCTGACACTTCCTCCTGCAACCTCTTAACTTCTCCCAGGCGTATAAAGTTCCAGCG
This sequence comes from Triturus cristatus, assembly GCF_964204655.1. Classification (NCBI taxonomy): domain Eukaryota; kingdom Metazoa; phylum Chordata; class Amphibia; order Caudata; family Salamandridae; genus Triturus; species Triturus cristatus. Next base: position 213,428,490 of record NC_140585.1, on the reverse strand, counting down.
TACTGAGTGCATTAGTGTCTCAGGGAGTGTGTGAGTGAGTGCATGAGCATCTGAATGTGTGATAGTGGGCATGTGAGTGTTGGAGTGGGCCTGGGAGTGGCTCCATACGTGTCTCACTGGGTGTGTGAGAGTCTGAGTGGGTCTGTGAGTGGGTGTGTGAGGGGGTATGAGAGTGTCTTAGTGGGTTTGTGAGTACCTCCATGTGTGTGTGAATCAGGTTGTGAGTGGGTGCATGCGTATCTAAACTGGTCTATTGGTGGGTATGTTAGGGTCTCACCGGGTATGTGAGTGGGTGCACGAGTGTCTAAGTATATCTGTGAGTGGGTGCATGAGTCTCTGGGTGGATCTGTAAGTAGGTGTGTGAGTGTCTGAGTATCTGAGTGAGTCTTTGAGTGGGTGCATGAGTGTCTGAGTGGGTCTGTGAGTGGGTGGGTGAGTCTCTGAGTGGGTCTATGAGTCAGGGTGTGACTCTCTAATTTGATCTGTGAGTGGGTCAGCGAGAGTGTAAGTGATTCTGGGAGTCTGACTGGGTCTGTGAGGGGATGTGATCGTGTCTGAGTTGTTCTGTGAGTGGGTCCATGACTGCCTGAGTGGGTTCTGCTGATTCTCTGCTTGTTTTCTGCTGTTTTAATGCTCACTTCAGACCTTTATATTGCCTCTTTCTGCTTGTTACTGGCCTTTATTTCGGCTCTTCTGCTCATTTCTGGCCTTTAGTTTGCCTCTTGACCTTCATCTTACCTCTTTATGCTCATTGCTGACCTTTAATTTGTCTCCACATTTCTGATCTTTGTTCTGCCTCTTTCTGCTCGTTTCTGACCTCTATTGTGCCTAATTCTACTAATTTCTGATCTCTGTTTTGCCTCTTGCTGCACGCTGATGATGTTTATTTTGCTTCTTTCTGCTCATTGCTAAACTTTATTCCACCTCTTGCTGCTTGTTTCTGACCTTTATTTTGCCTATTTCTGCTCATTGCTGATCTCAGTTTTGCATCTTTCTACTTGTTGCTGGCTTCTATTTTGCCTCTTTTTGCTCATTGCTGACTTCTATTTTGACTATTTCTGCTCATTGCTGAAATCTATTCTAACTCTTTATGTTCATTGCTGGCCTCTAGTTTACCTCTTCCTGCTCTTTGCTTACCTTTATTTTCCTTCTTTCTGCTCGGTGCTGACCTTTGTTTTCCCTCTTTTTTCTCATTTCTGATGTTTATTCTGCCTCTTTATGCTCATTTCTGACCTTTACGCCGCCTTTTACTGCTCGTTGCTTTACCTTTTTCTGCCTCTTGCAGCTCATTTATGGCCCCTATTGTGTCTCTTTCTGCTAATTTCTGACCTTTATTATGAAACTTTCTGCTCGTTTCTCACCTTTATTTTTCTTCTTTTTGCTCATTGCTGAATTTTATTTAGCTTCTTTCTGATCATTGCTGGCCTTTATTTTGCCTCTTTCTGCTCATTTCCAACTTTATTCTGCCTCTTTCTGCTTGGTTTTGACTTTTATACTGCCTGTTTGTAATGTTTATTTTGCCTCTTTTGCCTCTTCCCCGCAGCTCCTTGCTTGCACGAACAATCTTTTCATCTGTTTTCCTGCACGCATATTTGCATGCAAGGAAACAGATAAAAAGTTCCGCTTGCTTGACGGCAGAGTTATGTTTGCTTTTGCTTGGTGGGAGCTTTCATCACCCACCAAACAAAAGCAAATAGCTATCTCCCGAGGGTGGGGAACTTGAAAGGTAGCAGGATCCGGCCGTCCCCAGGGCCACCTATGGCTCCTCGAGGAGATGGCTCCCATGCGCCCTCCCATTCTTAAAGGTTAAGAATTTGCAGAGGAGCGGATATATATAACAGCGGCAGGCGAGGGGATGTTTTTATTGACGACTTTTCCGCACTGATGACGGCAAGAGCCAGAAACGCGTCTGCGGATGTTTTATAGCCGACACATACCCCGTGAGTGCACTGGACCTTGGGAGTACCATGAACTCCTTGTTTTTTCTGTGTAATAAGTGGTTTCCACCACCACTTCCCGATTGCACCCGCCGCGAGTTTGGCTGGCCCCAGGTGGAATACTGTGTTTTGGATTCAATTTGGGCTGCTGAACCGCCGCTTACGGACTCTGTGGACCTATTCAGGTTGTGGCTTATACAAAGCTTGAGTGCTTCACCATATGTGGGACACTCACAGAGTTTTCGTTCTAACAGCGGCAGGCGAGGGGATGTTTTTATTGACGGCTTTTCCGCACTGATGACGGCAAGAGCCAGAAACGCGTCTGCAGATGTTTTATAGCCGACACATACCCCGTGAGTGCACCGGACCTTGGGAGTACCATGAACTCCTTGTTTTTTCTGTGTAATAAGTGGTTTCCACCACCACTTCCCGGTTGCACCTGCCGCGAGTTCGGCTGGCTCCAGGTGGAATACTGTGTTTTGGATTCAATTTGGGCTGCTGAACCGCCGCTTACGGACTCTGTTGACCTATTCAGGTTGTGGCTTATACAAAGCTAGAGTGCTTCACCATATGTGGGACACTCACAGAGTTTTCGTTCTAACAGCGGCAGGCGAGGGGATGTTTTTATTGACAGCTTTTCCGCACTGATGACGGCAAGATCCAGAAACGCGTCTGCAGACGTTTTATAGCCGACACATACCCCGTGAGTGCACCGGACCTTGGGAGTACCATGAACTCCTTATTTTTTCTGTGTAGTAAGTGGTTTCCACCACCACTTCCCGGTTGCACCCGCCGCGAGTTCAGCTGGCCCCAGGTGGAATACTGTGTTTTGGATATATATATATATAAATATATATATATGTGTGTGTGTCTGTGAAATACTTACATTTTGTTGTAATGTCATTTGTGGAAAGGCATACTTGTGGGAGAAAAAGTGGTAGTAAAGAAGTTCATGTGAAGACACATTAGTTGTTCAGGCTTCATTGTGAAGGCCTGTCGTTCTTCCGGCATCACTATAAATGCTGTTTCCCACTGTTGAGACATACTGTGATTCACGAAACGGTTGGTGTTTACATTGGGAACCTGATTCGGGTTAAATCTGTAAGATTTTCATTTTGATGTGGCATTGTGACTTGTGGAATCTGAATTACCTGAGCCTGGCATTTTGTACGCTCTTCCTCTGTACTTACTGTGTATGAACCATATTATTACCTTGAGATTGCACAAATCCACCATTCGGAACCGGATTCCCACTAACCATTGAGCTGACATTCTCGCTTCCAATGCCCCAACTGGCCACAGCAGTGGCAATAGGCACATCAATCCCTGTACTCAGATGGGACATCACAAACCTTCTGGTTGAAATCCATTTCCACCTTGCATCATAGGAACTCACTGTTGATACGCTTCCTGCATCTGCCCAGTATTCCCAACAAACTGCTGATTCTAACCTCACTGTGAAGCTTTCATTTGTGGCGTCATCAACATCTCTTTCCATTTCTTATGTTTCTTTTCTGAATCATCACTATAGGATTTCGCATATCTCAATATATCATCAATTGGTTTACTCTGCCAACAAATTAAATGCTGCTGAATCATTGAATAATCGCAAGTTTCAATCCATGCACAAATCTGTACACAAAATGTCCCATGCCTTTTGCCTCATTAATCTATGTCTCTGTCTGACTATGCTGCCCAAATGCCTGCAACAGTCTCTCATAAGTGGCCGCTGTTGTTTCCTTGGACTCTTGGGTTGTTCAGTCAATTCTGACCCTATCAACATCTTTAGGAGATATTCTTGATTCCAAAAATGTTGTCACCTGATTTTACTTTTTCATCACCAATGGTGACAGAGCTTTGAAATAGGATGTCTCATGGGCTCGCTCTCAGGCCACTTCAAAGCAACTTTGCATCCAACCCACAAAGCATCTGAAACCACAAATTTCAGATAAAGTATTCAAACTGATCCATAGAACTTGTGATATCTTTACAAACTGATCAGCCTGTCAGTACCATTCCACTGGGATTCTCTCAATTTCTGAAAATCATTTGTGAATGATGCAAGATCATTCCTACTCCAAGGTATGTGGACATAGCCCCCCCAGGCACTTCTCTCATTGGAAGCATGTGTTTATCCTCATACGTCTCCTCAGTTCCATACAGATGCAGCTCTAATCTGACTTTCTTTGGTTCTATGTTCTCAATTCATCTGCATTCCCATCTATCCAGCTCACTCCATTTCCGAACTAATGCAATAAATTCCTTAAGATGGAATTTCATTCCTGACGGTTCCCAAACATTACAGCTTAATCTGCAACTTCTCTGTAAAGCTTTAGATTTCTGAAAGTCAATTTTAGATCTGTGAGCCAATTCAGACAATCTTTCACAAACCTCTCCTTCATGTCTAGTAATATGTTTAAAGCAAAACCAAAGGGGATGATGGATGGAGTGTTGAACATTGCAAGCACTCACACCCAGTCAACTGATCTGGGTTTAATCCATCATCATTCTTTAGCTCACTTCGCCACCCCAGTTCAGATATGGCCATATGCAAATCAGTCTGACCCTGTGCCTCATGGGAACAGTCCAGCCGAACTGCCAAGCCATGTCTTCCCTGGACCGGAAACAAACTTCCTGGGACCAGTTTCTGGCTAATCAGCCATCATGAGCCAGACTAGCTTGAATCCAGTGGCAAAGTGAGCAAGGGACCCACGGCTGGGCATACCCTGACAACTTAGGGCGAACAAAGCAAAACCAAAGGGTATGATGGACGGAGTGTTGAACATTGCAAGCACTCACCCCCAGTCAACTGATCTGGGTTTAATCCATCATCATTCTTTAGCTCAATCCGCCACCCCAGTTCAGACATGGCCACATGCAAATCAGTCTGACTCTGTGCCTCATGGGAACAGTCCAGCCGAACTGCCAAGCCATGTCTTCCCTGGACCGGAAACAAACATCCTGGGACCAGTTTCTGGCTAATCAGCCACCATCAGCCAGGCTAGCTTGAATCCAGTTGCAAAGTGAGCAAGGTATCCACGTCTGGGCATACTCTGCCAACTTAGGGCGAACAAAGTAAAACCAAAGGGGATGATGGACTGAGTGTTGAACATTGCAAGCACTCACAGCCAGTCAACTGATCTGGGTTCAATCCATCATCATTCTTTAGCTCACTCCACCACCCCAGTTCAGACATGGCCATATGCAAATCAATCTGACCCTGTGCCTCATGGGAACAGTCCAGTCCGAACTGCCAAGCCATGTCTTCCCTGGACCGGAAACAAACATCCTGGGACTGGTTTCTGGATAATCAGCTGTCATCAGCCAGGCTAGCTTGAATCCAGTGGCAAAGTGAGCAAGGGACCCACGTCTGGGCATACCCTGCCAACTTAGAGCGAACAAAGCAAAACCAACGGGGATGATGGACGGATTGTTGAACATTGCAAACACTCACTCCCAGTCAACTGATCTGGGTTTAATCCATCATCATTCTTTAGCTCACTCCGCCACCCCAGTTCAGACATGACCATATGCAAATCAGTCTAACCCTGTGCCTCATGGGAACAGTCCAGCCCGAACTGCAAAGCCATGTCTTCCCTGGACCGGAAACAAACATCCTAGGACCGGTTTCTGGCTAATCAGCCGTCATCAGCCAGGCTAGCTTGAATCCAGTGGCAAAGTGAGCAAGGGATCCACGGCTGGGCATACCCTGCCAACTTAGGGCAAACAAAACAAAACAAAAGGGGATGATGGTCGGAGTGTTGAACATTGCAAGCACTCACCTCCAGTCAACTGATCGGGGTTAATCCATCATCATTCTTTAGCTCACTCCGCCACCCCAGTTCAGACATGGCCATATGCAAATCAGTCTGACCCTGTGCCTCATGGGAACAGTGCAGCCCGAACTGCAAAGCCATGTCTTCCCTGGACTGTGGTAAATAATTTAATTACCGGGACTTAATTTGATGCGGAAAATCTGTAACAATAGCTCAGTAAAATAAGAGGCAGAATCCGTGGTATTAGAGGTTCGGAACGGGCTTTATTCCATAATCAATTTAAATTGATGAGCGCCAGATTCCATCACCACGAAGGTTCAGGAAGTGGAGACCGTACTTTATTGATAGGTCATCATTTTTATACAATAGGCATTACAGTGAAGCAAATGCAGGAGGCGTAACAATTGATAGTGAAGATAAAACATACATGCGTAGCAAAAGTGGGTGTAACTGGGCGTAACTAAAGAACGTCATCAGGTATGATGTCATAATAGGGTGGTTCCATGAAAGAATTTCGCAATGTCAGCAGAAATACTTGGCAGAAATGCGCGCGCAGCAGCATGACGTGTGATTGACGTGCAACTAGGGGGTGAAGGGGACTTGACATTTAGCTCTACATGTGGCGACAGAAGTCTGGAGGGTCAAGTCAACCTAATCCCAAATCATATCTAACATCCTATGTTTAGAGAACTATGTTATCCAAAAGAGAGGTCTCTTAGAGTAGAATCTTATTCTATACTGACTATACTGACTATTAGTGCGTGTACAGGCGTCTAAGTGTCTACACTAGATGCGAGGGCAGGAATCTTCCATAGTAACAGGGCTATGAATTACTTGCATAAAGACAGAGAAGCCGGGCTCTTTGCTCGGTAGCTGGAAGAATGTTTACTTAAACTACTAGACAGGAATGCATTGGGTAGGGAGCGGAGCAGATAATCACAAGGTGAAATACAGTTTTTGGCAGGCAACAGGCTGATGTCAGGCACCGTTAGCTGCGCAGAGAATGAGGACAAAGTTCATGGATACAGATGCGAGCTCAGACTGGAGCTTTCAGAGGCAGAAGGCAGGAAAAGCTTGATGGCAGAATCAGGGCCTACTTGCCTGGACTGTAAAATGGCATAAGTAAACCATATAAAGGCGGTGGCCTTTCATACTTAGGAATGGAATATCCAGCCCATTCATGGCGGATCTGAAAGAGGACATGTTGGCGGTGGACGCACATGTGTTTGCGTCTTCATAACTGGAACTGGAGGGAACATACATGTACTTGTGATTTATACATGAAACCGTTGGGGTCCAAGATAGGGGACATAACTGACCAGAAAAATCCATATTTCCACATTCCCTCCTTGTCCCCTACTTGCCCGTCAAGAGATATCAATCTTCATTAATCCATCGATCTGTTCATATAGCATCATTTGTTCTTCTTTCTTCTTCCGTGATGAATGAAATCTTGGTGGTGGAATACACGATGTGGCACACAGACCACAGATCGCTGGTCCACATTGTAGACATAGACAGCAACTGAATAATATGAGGAAGCCAATACCTAGGAAGGATAGGACCTTCCATCCAAAGGTAGATAATACACTCCAAAACCAACCGGACCAAGTCCAGGTGCCTGGATTCTGGTGTATCTGGCTTACAATCTTATGAAGGCGAGTTATGGCTTTATATACAGATGGCGAATTTTCTGGTATGAAAATGCAACAACTGGATCCGATGACCCTACAAGCTCCGCCCCTATCGGCCAGGATGACGTCAAGGACAAGACGATTTTGAAGCACAACAATCCGCATAGCAGACTGCTCTTCTGTTAAATTGCCTAAGGCGGAAATAGTTTCGTTCACTACTGCTTCAAGTGTTCTGGTTAATCTACGTATCAGCTTACTATTGGTAACTGTACCTATATAGGGAAAGAGACCTTTATTGAAATCTGTGTATTTTTCCCATGCTGTCTCAGTGTAATCGACTATTGGGAGATCTCTCCTTTCTCTATTGTGTACTAAATGAGTATTTCTGTGATAATCAGGAGGAGCTAGAAAAACAGGTGGCAAAAGGAATCCGATGTAGCAGGTACCATCCCAATCTAGTGGCAAACGTATGTATGCCGTCTGACCACATATGAAGTAGGAATGGCGGGAAGCTCTAAATGTAGACTTGCCTTGATCACTAAATTCTATTACAGTGGTGCATCTACTATGGCCCATATGCATGGAACCATTCTTTCTTACACATAATTCACCTTTTACTGGAAATACTGACATGGCGGGCAAAATTGGAGTAGCTTCGGATTCGACATTCAGGATCATGAGATTAAGCGTAAAATTACCTAATCCATACACTTCATTTTCTAGATCAGTTCCTGTTCTTTTGGGAAGTCCCTCCTTGTTAGGGTGACAGACTTTGAGTAAAACTAAGTTCAGATTTCCCCATACCCAGTTATCCTGGTAAACTGCAGAATTCGAATCTAGGGAATTAATTAAACTAAACCATGCTCCACAGGAGCCGTTGTGTGTGAACGGGTATGGAAAGAGAGGTAGAATTCCTTTATAGTTCTGATAGGGAGGGAGTCGGCCACATATCCAACAATTTGTAGCATTGCTAACCTGATGGGAATGATGTAACATACTAATAAAAGTGTTATTGCGCAGCGCAAATCTATAAGACAATTCATGCGGGGGTAATTCACTAAAAGAATGTTCAGCAGTAACATTATAAACATGTCTAGAAATAGGATAATATATGTGCAACAATATACTTGCAGTAATTATTAAAAGACTTAAGGAAAACAAAATTAATAACGTCACTGTGCAATGACTATGCAGTGATTTACAGTACGCATGTCGTTTCAGCTTTATCCTTTTGTTTCTTTCTCTGTACAGGTCTAAGGGGTACATGTCAGAGACAAATTCGACCGATTCACCTTGGAGAGGACTTAAACAATCAAATTGCCTGACTTGTTAGACCTGAGTTTTAATTTATATAGGTCATGGCTATTCAGTTCAACCAAAGGAAGTTTAGAGTCACTCGGAGAAGACACGCAAGGTGTGTCATTTACATCTGACGGTAGTCCATGAAATTTCTTGATATGACTTGAATGTATCCAGCCTTTTCGACCTTCGATCTTTACGGCTGTCCTCGTCGTTAGCAAGACAAGTTGAGGCGACTTCCACCTAGGATCCAGCTGAGACTTCCGATCAAAGTTCCTCACTAGAACTAAATCCCCTGGAATTACGTCATGGGGTTTCACCTCGGTGTTGTCGGGAAAGGCTGCAGCTACCTGTGAACGACAAGATTGTAGTGCAGACATCAAGGAAGCCAAGTAATCTGTCAGCATATTACAGTCAATATCAGTTATTTTTCGTGGTATAGGCGTCCCCCACATATTTGGTGGTCTACCGAAGATCACCTCATAAGGGGATAGCCCTGTTCGAGAGTGTGCTACCATTCTCATATAAAAGAGTGCAACGGGTAAGGCTACTACCCAGTCGACACCTTTCTCTCTACAAATTTTGGACAATCTAATTTTCAGGGTCTGATTATGTCTTTCCACGAGACCTGCTGCCTCGGGGTGTCGGACACAGTGAAACTTCCACTGATAGCCTAACAAAAGTGAAACGTGTTTCATTAGTTCGGAGGAGAACGGCTGACCGTTATCTGAGTAGACGGCACGTGGTAAACCGTATCGTGGGAAGAATTCTCGAACTAACTGTTTGGCAGTAGTCGGGGCAGTGTAATCTGAAACCGGGTATGCCTCTGTCCAACGGGAAAGGGCACAGACAACTACGAGAACATATTTGAATCCTCGACATCGTTCCATCTGGATATAATCCATCTGGAGGGCTTCAAAAGGGTGATCAGGATGCTGAAATCCACCCTGTTCTACGGGAATGCTTTTACCTGGGTTAAACTGACAACAGATCATACAGGTACGGACTTTTTGTTTAGCTGCTGCTCGTAAATGTTTGTTGAACCAAATGTGTTGGATGCTGTCTAGCATAGCTTTTTCTCCTAGATGTGCTGGACTATGTATAGTGTTAATAACGACTTGGACCATTGAATCAGGAAGGAACCACACAGATTTTTCCTTCGTCATCCATCCTTGATCCGTTTGGATCCCTCCTAATTCAGTCCATTTCTTTATTTTATCTGGTGTAGCATGTGTCTGTATGTCGATTACGTCAAGAGCGGGATCCTTAACCATCATGCAATGTGTTGGTGTCGGGACTATTGTCTTTGTCATGTCGGATGTTTGAGTTTGAGCAGTCTGTTTAGCTGTTCTGTCAGCTAGATCATTGCCTTGAGAAATGATATCAGTAACTTTCGTATGAGCTTTACATTTCATAATTGATATTGCAGTGGGTAGATGTATTGCATCTAATAAGGCATGAATAAGGGGTCCGTGCTGGATGTGGGCACCGTGAGAAGTTAAATAACCTCTCTCTCGCCACAGCACACCGAAGTCATGTACAACTCCGAATGCATAACGTGAATCAGTGTATATGTTGACTTTTTTATTTGTGGCTTGAATACAGGCTTGTGTCAGAGCGATGAGCTCTGCTGCTTGAGCGGACAAGGTATTTATGCAATTTGTTTCAATGATTTCAGTGTCTGTTGTGACTGCGTAAGCGGCCACTAGTTCTCCTGTACCTGTTCTCATACATGAACCATCTACATACAACGTCAGGTCTGGATCTGACAATGGGACATCTGTCAAGTCTTGTCTAGGTTTCGTTGTGATAGTGATAACTTCAATACAATCATGTGCAAGTGGGTCTGTTCCATTTATAGGTAACAGTGTGGCAGGATTCAATGTACTACAACGTCTGATTTCTATATGTGGCTGAAACAATGTTAATTCGTAACCGGTAAGTCGTGCTATAGTCAAGTGTTGTGTTTGTGTGCGGTTCAAGAGAACCTCTACTGCATGTGGTACTTGTACTGTCAATGGATGTCCTAATACTATGGCATCGCTTTGTCTGATTGCTAAAGCTGTTGCTGCCACTGATTTCAGGCACGCAGGCAAAGCCTGAGCTACGGGATCTAACGTACTAGAAAAATAAGCACATGGTTTGTGTGATCCTGCTTGTTCCTGTGTGAGTACTGACAAGGCAGTACCTTCGCGTTCTGTAACGAAGAGTGTAAACTGTTTATTGTAACATGGTGTTGCTAAAACAGGTGCTTGGCATAAGGCTTTCTTTAGGCTTTCAAAAGCTTGTGTATGTTCCTGAGTCCAAGGGAGAACAGTCGATGTGGCTGCCTCCTGTGTTGTCAATTGAATGAGTGGTTTTGCTAGAAATGCATACTGAGGGATCCACTGCCTACAATATGAAGTGAGGCCTATAAAAGCCCGCACCTCCTTTTGTGTCTTGGGTATCGGCATATTTGCAATTAGCTGGATGCGATCTGGTGTAAGCTGCCTTCCCTCCTTGGACAGCGAGTGACCAAGATAAACAACTCGCTGGACACAGAATTGCAGCTTAGAAGGGGACACCTTGTGCCCTTTTTCGGCCAAAAATTGTAATACCGTCAGTGAGGCTTTTTCACATTCAGGTTCGCTTCTAGCGGTGATCAGCAGATCATCGACATATTGAAGCAGGGCAGTGTTGACTGGCATGTGGATACTGTCAAGTTCTCGTTTCAGTGCTTGGCTATAAATGCTGGGGCTTTCTGTAAATCCTTGAGGTGCGCGTGTGAATTTAAAGCTTCGTCCATTTAAACTAAATCCGAACAAGTATTGGCTTTCCGGATCTATTGGGACGCTGAAAAAGGCATTCTTGAGATCAATTACAGTAAAGAATGTTGCTTCGGAATCAATGGCTGTCAGTAATGAAGAAATGTCTGGGACTACGGGGTATTGTGGTACTATGCATTTATTTAATTCGCGCAGATCAATAACCAATCGATATACTGGCGGGGCTGTTGGATCCGTTCGTTTAAGAATCGGAATTATCGGTGAATTACATACATTGGAGTCAGTTTCCACAACCACTCCCTGGGTAATAAGCTCGTCAATGATTTGTAGTAAAGCCACTACAGCATATGGGGGTAACTTGTATTGTCGCATTCGTGGAAGTACCACTCCTGCCTTTAGTGTAACTCGATATGGTGTAATGTTCATGCAACCAACATCTGTAGGGCCTTGTGCCCATAAATGTGTCGGTAAAGTCTGTAGTCGGTGATCCATGTCTCGGGACACGTAGTGCCCTTTGAAATCACGTAAAAATAATCTTACTCCTTCCGGAGAACAACATATAATAGCTCCTAGAGCTTTCAAAGTTTTTATCCCCAACAAGTTTTCTGGACATGATTTAGTAAGTAATAAGTCTGTAGTTCGTGTCAAGGGACCTATCGTAAGTGGAAGAGGCTGTGTTACTTCGTTAATGATAGGTTTTCCTGAAAAGCCAAGGGAAATATTCTGTGTGCCTGAGAGGGGTGCCCCTGGAACTTCACTACGTTTTATTGTTGTTCGACTTGCCCCTGTATCAAGTAAGAATTTTCTATCTTGACCTAACAGTTCACTGTGTACATAAGGTCCTTCTTGATCTACAGGGACCTCAATAAGGGGTAAGCCAACTTCCCTCTCTAGGCTGTTTCATGAGTATCGTTGATAATCAGGATAGTCATACTGTGCGGTCTGATACATCTGTCGGGTTGTTGTTTGTGTGGCAGCAATAGGCTGCGGTGGTGGAGCTGGCATAGACTGTTGCGGAGCTGGCATGGACTGTGCATGCTGCGGGGCTCCTTGTTGGTTCTGATCCTGTCTAGGTGGCCGTGGTCTTTCTTTTGCGTTACCTATGGCAATATTATGTTTTAAAACTGGACAATCGTGTACCTAATGACCTGGCTGTTTACAATAATTGCACGTCCCTTTAACAGGACCTGTTGAAACACCGGACTGTGTTACACCCTTCTTATGACCGTCAACTGGTACTGTCTGGGAAACTAGCATTTTCATTTTCGTGTCTTTCATGCGTCTATGTTCATGTTCTTGTTCTTCTCTAATTCTATTGTGATGATACTGTAGCATTTGTAACATTTGTGACGGAGTGTTACCTTGCCAGGTACTCTCGAACTTCAATACTCTATTCTTAACTTGGGGCAAGGCATTTTCAACTAACTTTGTCACAAACAGATGTGGATACGACTCGCTACTTGCTTTTATTCCACTATTTATACCAAAACATTTCTCAAATCTGGAATAAAAATCACTAGTGTCTTCATCCGATTTTTGTTTACAGGCTGAGATTGCACCCCAGTCTTCCTTTTTCGTAGTTAATAAACGTGGCAGTACCTGTACTAGTAGACCTGGTAGTGCTTTGATCTTGTCCCCGAGCCCTGAACCTGGACCTCGAGCTTTTTCTTCGTTTTCTAATGCTGTCCAATCTATCTTCTGGTCTCCCACCTCCCAATCCTTTTCCTTGAGTTTTTCGTAAATGCCCGCAGGCATTAATACCTTCAATATTGTCATAATGTCGGGGTAGGTATATTCTCCCATGAGTAACATATCTTTAATTTCACGGTGGAAACCCGCTGGGTCTTTGTCATGACTGGGTACCACCTTCTTCATTTCCAATAGTTCTATTTTAGATATGGGTGTGTATACAAACACACGTTTAAACTCATTGTCATCACCCTTTATCGGGTGCACTTCGCGTAAGGGATTCTGTCTATCCATGTAATACGTCGTTCTTTCCTTGATGGGTAGTGAGACATGTTCAGGACATACAAAAAGGATGTACTGCTTTCTGGATTCTAGTATTTCTCTAATTAACTTAGTACCGGAACCTCTCCATTTATTCGTGAGTAATTCAGTCAATATATCAGGTAAGGGACCAGGATCGGAGTGTTGGCTTTTATATAATATAAGGAGTTGTTGAATCATGTAGATACCAGCTAAACGCTGTTCATCTGGGGCGAGGTTTAAAAACGTATGTACTAGTGTATCATCACCATATTTTCCAGGACTATCAACCCAGTGAACGGCTGACCTGGCTAATTCTTGTTCGTCCATAGAATCGAGTATATGATAACCCCTTCGTTCTCGGAGTAATTTGTCAGCGGCTTGGAATGAATGTTCGGGGGACCTTATATTTATTATAGGAGTTTGGAATTTTCTGTTGTTATCTGAACGTATCGGACATATCGGATCAGTAAAGCATCTAGTATTATTGCAAGATCTTCCTCTACCTACATAGGCCATAGTTTCTAACTGTCCTGTGGGCAGTTCTAATTCTTCCTCGTCCTCGGTTTGTTCTGGTTCGTCTACTGCTAATCTTTCCTCGTGTATTCGTTCTATTTCTTTGCGGATCTTTCGGCTCATAGCTACTATGCATGATCGCTTATCATGTCTCCCCTCTGATATATTCTGACTCCATGTAGTAAGAATTTGCATTTCTTTCGGATTTACCCCTGGTTGATCTTGATTTCTGATCACACAGTTTATGAGGAAACGTAACAGTTCCCCCTGTATTTCCACCTTTTGGTACTCCATGGCTCTGTTAATACTCTCAGGGTCTCGCCCTGACTGAACAAAATGATATATATTTTCTAAATGTGCAGTCATTCCTGGTAGCTTCCCTAAGTATATTGCAGCTCGTCGGATACGTAATGATGCCAGCATCATTTCGTCCCCTTTTCCGGGCACAGGGTCATATCTACAGTCTATTAGAAGTTCCTTGAGCGTGCTGGGAGTTACTAGTTTGGGCGTACGTTGGTGGGCTAATTCTTGAAAGGAAAGTTTATTTGTTCTGGGCGGCGTAGAAAAAATGCTTGATGTACCTCCGGTAGCACCACCTGGGGTGCTGGATGTGAAAGGATTCGTTGAACGAGATATAGCAACCATAGGTGTGGATGCGGATGTAGAAACAGATGTGCTTGCCGGAACTTGTGTCGGGGTTTGCTGTTGCAGAGGTACAGACGAAGGAGGGTCTTGGCGTTGAGCCCCCTCGGCAGACGGTCTATGTGGCGCAGCATTAGCATACTCGGGAGCTGCGTCGTCTAAATAAGAGGAAAGAAAAACGTCTTCTGCGGTTCTGGGATGCCCTTTGGGATGTGCTTTTATCGGAAACAATGGGGGTGGCAAGTCTCTTGGTATCTCCGGAGTAGCCTTAGGTAGTCCTTCGGCCAGAAGAGGATACATACCATTCACAAGGGCATTTCTTTGTCTGTCTGTTTGTCCTGACTTTACTCGAGTACCTTCTTCAATTAATACACTTTCTCGAACTTTATTTGAATTCTCCTTACTCTTCTCTTCCTGTCTACGTGCTTTTTCTGTACGTCTATATGATTCTTTACGCCATAATTCAATGGCATCTTTCTGTGATTGTCTAGCTTTCCTTTTCCACAATTCTTCTTCTACTTTCACAATGCAATCTGCATCCCAGGTCCCAGCTGCGGGCCACCTCTGACTTTCTGGTAATTCCTTGCTGTAGTCTACCCATAGATCAAGAAATAATATGGCGTCTAAGCCATGTTTATGATACATGAAGTACCCTGGAGTGTCCCTAGGAGGAATGGGAACAGCTTCTTCGAGTACCCCTTTTCTGGTTGTGATCTGTCTTAATTTCGAAAAGAGCGGCATATTTGAGAACTGATCTGATACCTAATTTTGAACACGTTTAATACCATAAAACACAATAACGAACAGTCATTCACACCACAATATACAGAACGTATTAAAAACATTTAACATTTAACATTTAATGAATAAACAATGATGGTCATTTAGGGAACTAGTCACTAAGCATAATACTCGATACTAACTTAGATAAATTCTGAATTATATACTAGACATACTTGATATACTGCTAAACAGTACAGATACACTGCTGAAACAGTGCAGACCGGATTTGTGTACCCAAACCCGTCTTGACCGGCACAACCTATGTGCACGTCAGAACGCCTCCCCGATAATGGTACTCACCGGGTAGCTCGGAACGGAAGGCCTCGGAACTGAACTGAACTTGAACCGGACTGGACTCGACTCGGAACTTCGGAAACTTCGGAAACTGGTGGGCCTCTGTATACCTCGGATCTTGCTCTCTCAGCTAGGCTCTGGTCGGGATACTTCGCACTTCTCACCGCCTCGTCTGGGTGTTGATCGCAGCCTCAGTTACCCCCGCTCGGCAGGAGGGAGATACAGGAAATCCTGTGGGTACGCGTTGTTGTCCGTCCAGCTGTGACAGGAGACCGGGCCTGCAACGCACCGCCGGCGCGTGAGATGAGAAAGTGTCCCTATTCGGGCGCCATTCATGTGGTAAATAATTTAATTACCGGGACTTAATTTGATGCGGAAAATCTGTAACAATAGCTCAGTAAAATAAGAGGCAGAATCCGTGGTATTAGAGGTTCGGAACGGGCTTTATTCCATAATCAATTTAAATTGATGAGCGCCAGATTCCATCACCACGAAGGTTCAGGAAGTGGAGACCGTACTTTATTGATAGGTCATCATTTTTATACAATAGGCATTACAGTGAAGCAAATGCAGGAGGCGTAACAATTGATAGTGAAGATAAAACATACATGCGTAGCAAAAGTGGGTGTAACTGGGCGTAACTAAAGAACGTCATCAGGTATGATGTCATAATAGGGTGGTTCCATGAAAGAATTTCGCAATGTCAGCAGAAATACTTGGCAGAAATGCGCGCGCAGCAGCATGACGTGTGATTGACGTGCAACTAGGGGGTGAAGGGGACTTGACATTTAGCTCTACATGTGGCGACAGAAGTCTGGAGGGTCAAGTCAACCTAATCCCAAATCATATCTAACATCCTATGTTTAGAGAACTATGTTATCCAAAAGAGAGGTCTCTTAGAGTAGAATCTTATTCTATACTGACTATACTGACTATTAGTGCGTGTACAGGCGTCTAAGTGTCTACACTAGATGCGAGGGCAGGAATCTTCCATAGTAACAGGGCTATGAATTACTTGCATAAAGACAGAGAAGCCGGGCCCTTTGCTCGGTAGCTGGAAGAATGTTTACTTAAACTACTAGACAGGAATGCATTGGGTAGGGAGCGGAGCAGATAATCACAAGGTGAAATACAGTTTTTGGCAGGCAACAGGCTGATGTCAGGCACCGTTAGCTGCGCAGAGAATGAGGACAAAGTTCATGGATACAGATGCGAGCTCAGACTGGAGCTTTCAGAGGCAGAAGGCAGGAAAAGCTTGATGGCAGAATCAGGGCCTACTTGCCTGGACTGTAAAATGGCATAAGTAAACCATATAAAGGCGGTGGCCTTTCATACTTAGGAATGGAATATCCAGCCCATTCATGGCGGATCTGAAAGAGGACATGTTGGCGGTGGACGCACATGTGTTTGCGTCTTCATAACTGGAACTGGAGGGAACATACATGTACTTGTGATTTATACATGAAACCGTTGGGGTCCAAGATAGGGGACATAACTGACCAGAAAAATCCATATTTCCACAGGACCGGAAACAAACATCCTAGGACCAGTTTCTGGCTAATCAGCCGTCATCAGCCAGGCTAGATTGAATCCAGTGGCAAACTGAGCAAGGGATCCACATCTGGGCATACCCTGCCAACTTAGGGCGAACAAAGCAAAACCCCAGGGGATGATGGACGGAGTGTTGAACATTGCAAGCACTCACCCCCAGTCAACTGATCGGGGTTAATCCATCATCATTCTTTTGCTCACTCCGCCACGCCAGACATGGCCATATGCAAATCAATCTGACCCTGTGCCTCATGGGAACAGTCCAGCCTGAACTGCCAAGGGAGGACCTGGCTTGGCAGTTCTGGCTTGACTGTTCCCATGAGGCACAGGGTCAAGACTGATTTGCATATGGCTGGGTTCAAACTGGAATGGCATGGTGAGCAAAAAAACGATGGATTTAGGCCCAGATCTCTGTAAAGGGGAGAATGTAGGACATTGTTCTGCATTCTGTCCATCAACTGCTGTTTTTGCATAAGTAATATGTTTACACATGAACAATAGCTCATCGTCCCTATAGACGTTTAATTGATTCATGCCAAGTATTGTTTCTTTTCAATCTAGTTTCAGTTAAGCCACATCTATTGTCTCTTCCTTTTCTAGGGTTTGAATATTCCTTCCACTTAATCCATGATTCCTCTATACCTAAAAAGAGTTCATGCTTTCTATACATAGATGAGGCATGCATTAAGAATTGTCCATAGTAGAAAATTATAAGCTGCTGTTAGCAGATTGATAGCTCCAGGAATCTATGATAGCATATTGAGGAAAATAATATTGGGATTCAAAAATATTGTTTAAGAAATATTGAAAATCCTAATATTGCTTTTCAACACACTAAACAAAAGCACCACAATGCCACCTGTACAATATTGCATTACAAAAACTATGCACACATAGAATATTGAGAACAAAAAAGTAAAAACCCTCAATAATGAGCACACATTAAAAGGATACACCACCTGAAAACCTAAAAATATAGCCAACCAACATGTTCATAAAAAATGCAATGTATATATATGTATGCATAAAGACAGAAGTACTACTACATAAAACCATATGAAATATGCATAGGCATATTTAAGTAAACACCCCCAAAAAATGTGTCTTCAAGGAAAGGAATTTTTTAAAACATGAAAGGATCTTAGTTAAACAATTAACTAGTAAAATTAGAAGGAAAAAAAAGTTAGCAAATAGGAATACTTTTCTAATTAAAAAAGAGTAAATAAATACTGAAAATGTGTAACAAAGTGTTGTGTTTGAAGCCACTACAGTAGGACAGCATCACTCTGCCCAAGGAAAAATCGTCAGCAAAGACTGTACTAAGCTAAAGAGAAAAACCTTTTAAATACTCCAAATTAAGTACATACAAATACAGATAACACTTCTAAAATTACTAATCACCACAAAGAATTACTTTTAACTTTATATATCCAATAAACTAATACCATCACTTAGGAACTCAGAATGAACATGAAGAAAAAAGTAGTCTGAAAGTTTAAAGAAACTACCAGCAACAAATCAACACTGATAAAAATTGAGTTAAAACAATTAACTGTAAACTGTACAATATATTTAAAACATAAAATAATAAAGCATATTTTGTAATATTTCTAAAGCAACCAGATAAATAAGACTTTTAAAAGTAATAAAAATACTTAAAACAAAATGTAGGTACATACTTGCAGTAGAAAAGATATAACATTTAAACAAAATACAACTAGCAAAACAAGAAAAATCAGTATTTGCAATGCAATAGGTCTTTTATATGTAAAAGTTAAAGTTATTGCTGTTATAAATTGAAAATGTTTTTCATTTATATTTCTGGTTTGCAGTGGAGTGAGAATTTAACAAAAAAGGCTTATTTGTGCATCAAGTAGTATTTTGGCAACAAGTAAAATATGAAGATAACACTGGTAATGTTCCTACTAGTGAGAGCTCAGAAATGTGTCTGGTTGCAGTTTTGGCTTATCATAAAGAAACATGGAGGGTTAATGTGCCTGCTTTAAAGAACATGTACCATGCAGATCACAGAACTGAGTGCGAGTGAACTATGAGTAGCACTATAAAAAATTAAATGTACGTCAGAGAGAGGCTATGGAGATATTTCATTGTTGAAGGGTGGTAGTGAAGGTATTCATGGAGTGGAATGTATGAGGGAAGAGAGCGCCAAAAATACTGTTGTAACAGCATCCACGAGCACTTGAACTGGCCTAGGTAGGAGTGTTAGCCATCCACTGTTGTAACAGCATCCACGAGCACTTGAGCTGGCCCTGGCTAGGAGTGTTAGCCACCCCACCCGAGAGCTAGGATTTAGTTGTGACCCTGAAGCCCATCTAACTATCATAACAGAGCCTGATATTGTTCAATAATGTGCAACATCAGAAAAAAATGACAGAATCAGAAAGATATGTGATTTTGAGAAGGTAAGTTGCATGATTGAAAAGAATAAAAGATGTGGGAGAAAGAAAGGGGAGATATAGTAGAAAAGGTGGGACGGGGAGACAGACGGTGTGGTGAGAGGGGAAAGTGTTTAGATGACTGTTGAACAGGACTATGGTAAAACTGCAAGGTGGGAGGGGAAAGAACCAGATCAGGAGATGTGACAGAATGGAAAGCAGCAGGAGTGTACACAAAAGTATGAGGAGAGGTGAGAGAATGAAAAGGGGCAGAAGACGGCAAAAACTGAAGGAAGAGAGGTGGCAGAGAGAATGGAAAAGTGCAGCATAAGAGGCAAGAAGAAAAGAGAAGAGTGCACAGGTACAGACTGAAGTCTGAGCTGACTAGGCTTGAGGAAGAGGTGGTATGGAAGCATGGAGTATGGTAGTTGTACCATGTGTTACAAAAAGGTATCGAGATATCTTCTGTTGGGAGTATTAGGTCAGATACTATAAGGGAGGTCCATGGGGATTCGTTGTGTTAAGATGCCTGTGTGGTATTCGTGTAGGACCTGTTAGAGGTGCAGGCACTGTCTATATGATAACTTGAAAAGGGTTAGCAACCCTAGGTCACCTCTCAGTGGTGCGGAAAGTGTGGACTAGAGTTGCAGCCTTGTGGTGCTTCACATCTCACTGTCAATAAGTAATTCACACCTGGGAGCATGATGGGAGAGTACTTAACGCACCTAGATGTGTTTCACAAATTCTGAAACTAACTCAGTCTTTTGGTAAGTGGTCATTATCTAAAGAAGGTTTACTTTCTAACTTACTAAATGCATAAAACGGGTATGGGGGACTTCACTACAACAGGCACAGAAACTGCCATCTCCTCATTTGACTTGTTATGATTTTGTTTCACTGTGATGATGAATAGATTTAAAAAAAAATATCTGATTCCACTGACTGTGACAGGCCACAGCTGCTGATGTTGTGGTGCACCGAAACAAGAAAAAGATCACTCTCTAAAAAGCGATTAGGATGCAAGCAGAAGGTAAATAGTTGGTTGGTGCTGCTCTTCAAGAAAAAGTGAAGTTTTTGTGTGTGAATCATTCAGGAAGCAGCAAAGAAGAGCAACACTGCACTGAACTAATGGGAAGGCAGCAGGCAGGAGATATGTCTTTTTTGACTACAGCAGGTCTTACAGACAGCGCATGTGTGCTGCCTAGGCTCTTCCTAAAAAGGACTTCTAAAAAGACAGAATATACACATATAACGTGAAATGTTAACAATAACTAAATTGACATAAAAATATATTAAATATTAATATCTAAAATATACACCAATTTCTTTCAATATAATTTTATTCACAGATTTCAAAATATCTGAAACTGCTACAAAGTAAACACTTTTTTATGCTACAAGGGCTACATTTACAGCAAATCAAGGAGCACTGATGAGAACACACATTAGAAAGGTACTAAATACTACTTAAAAGGACATTAGGGAAGAAAAAAATAATAAATAATAGAGAAGACAATGTCAGAGAAAACCACAATCCATAAATTTTTACAGATTTTCAAATAAGAAACAATGTTGGATTAGACTTCCGAGAAGGCACAGCCAGTTCTTCTGCACTTGCAAGATATATACTAAAGAATGTGTTATCCCACTGTCCTGAGAAAGCATTAGCTAACCTTAAAAGACTGATCAGCAGAACAGTAAGAATAGCACGACAAAGCAAGAGGGCCCCTAAAACACCTGAAGATATAGGGAGCCCCAAAAACCTAAAACAAACCATACTAATTAAGACTGTATTTTTTACGATAGTGACAATATTGAAATATGCATAATTATTTTTGCCACTACTAACAACCTACTCATAAATGCACCCAAAGCTTAAACTGAATGATACATTGTTCTTCCTAATGTCCCTCACCATTCCCCCAAATGTATACCATCCACAGACAATACCACAACATGTTTCTTCAATATATGCCCTACTCCCTAATAAATAAGCAGCAACATATCACATACTCCTTCGCAGTAGTGAAAAAAATTCAAGCAACAGTAACACCCAAAAATAATGCTTTTGGGCATACTATATTAAATACATCACTAAAACTTGGCACACAGGGATGCTATTTACATTTTAACCAAGCAATATGGTGGCATCTTACAAAGTGAGCTCAAATCATGGGCTATTCTACAAAAGCACAATTTGATTTTGAAACCTAAAAAATGCAGTAACATATGCTCCAACTGCAGAGCAAACAAAACACACTGATTAACTCACACAAAATCCCTTCTTTCAGAAAAATAATGCGAAACTTTGGCCACTACTTGTTTCAAAAACACTCGGGTTGGGCACTTGCATTAATCAGGACATGTGGATATCCAATTTTCAAATACCATGGAGGAAAGTATACAACAGCACAATAGCACAAGAAGCCAAAAGAAATAATGCTGTTGAGAGGATGGAAATAGTTCCAAGGAGCACTTTGAACGAGCAACCAAACACATTTTTAGTTTATAGAGATTCTAAAAACATAACAAATCCACCCAGAGCTTGAAATCACAGAGTGCCTAACAGTATACAAATTAAAAATCTCAAATAAACACAGATGCACTACATTTTAGATCGAAAAGTACAGTGATTCCAAAATAATCAAGATATATATACTACCTGAATCAATACTATAAAAATCTATAAACATATACTACCAAACAGCACCAATTCAAAATGGAAAATAACTAATTTCCTCAAAAACATTTTGAGAAATTATAATAATACTATTGGTTATAAATCGGAAATGCATATTAAGCTGCATGTACGAACAATAAAACATTCAGAGTAATTGAAATAAATAAATTACATTTCGCAAAAGTTAATAATAACAACAGACCTAATGTAGACAAAAAATATTTCGGCAAATAAATACATAAAACAATAATATAAATCAACATAAAAATAAATTTGTAACAAATACACAGTTCACTTTAAATGGACACAAATAAAAAACACTATCAACATCATAAATAAATATACACACATTTAAAATAAACACAAACCTCCAGCCTGAAAAGTAGAATAATAATAGAAAAATAGTGCTTTTACTTTGAGTAGCAGAAATCCTTGATCAAGTATCTGTTATCGGCAGTAAAAAACATAATTCCAAGGAAAAAGTGTAAAGCAAAAAATATTACCAAAAATACACAACTATTTCGCTAAAAATAAATAATGCTAAATACATCCATATCAAATCTATAGAAACTCTTGAGAATCAAAAAAATAATTAACAAAAACTAAAAATCTAAGGGAAATATATCTCCTTTGAATATAAAAATAAACACTCGCTAAGTCCAAAGGCATTCACAAATATTATATAAAAACATTTCTATGGAATATATCCATACATCCATCACTATAATGTTTTTATTATATTCAAAAATCCTTTATATAAACCAATGCACAAACCACTTTAATACAAAAAAAAAAGTTTCTGTTTTACAAAGAATTAGGTTATATTAATATTTATAAATAATCTCCTTATAACATAATGAATAGATGTTATGGTGTATAAAGCTGTATCATAATAATTGCAGCTCTATAGCACATAGTACCCTTGATGAGGCGTTTAAATGCTTTATGAAACAAAGCATAGCTCTTTGTGACTGTAGGATAGTGGATAATAGAGAGGTTATTGGGATTTGTTTTAGGCTCTAAAGAAAGCATTTCATGTATTTACTTATTTTTCTTTGTGGTAGATTACAGTATTAAGAGTTGGGTGTGATCATTAGTGGAACGAAAAGTAAGTCAATTGCCAATTCAAAATCTTTATTTCGGTCGTAGACCATAAAAGATAAGCAGTCCATAAAAACAAGAAATTGTTAAATTACATAAAAAGTGAGTACAATAAAGATTAGATTGATTGCAAGTTATTTCATTAAAAGAATAGATAAAAGATTAAAAGGTTAAGATATCATAAAAACAATACATTATACCGGCAAATTCGACAATAAAAGGGAGCTTCTCCTTCGCCACACAGCATACCAGAAGCGTGATAGCGAAAAAACTATAGGTAATGCTGTGTCTGTCTTCAGAATTCTGTAGGCAACTTTACAATGTATGGTCCCCAAATTCCTACAGAGTTGACGAAGCCAACGTTTTCTGATAGTTTTGTATGTGGGGCAAAAAAAGAGAACGTGTAGATCAGTTTCGCTAGGGGCTCCACAGGTTGGACAGTCGAGAGGATTATTTATCGACCACTTCCCTGTGAAGGCTCTCAAAGGCAATGTTCCATACCTGAATTGCATATATAGTTTTCTAGAGGCATTAGGCTCCATCAGGTCAAGGACTGGCTCTATTTTGAAATCTTCTTTGATATTAAAAAAGTCCAAGGTCAATGAGCCTAATTTATTATTGGTTAGCATCGTGTTTTTGTTATTTATCCAAAATGCATTTGCCAATTCAGCTCTAGAAAGTGTAGGGGCATGTGTTTCAGGATGGTGCCATAGTTCAGGAAACCCTAATCTAATAAGCTCCCTTTTGATGTAGAGAAGCCACGGTATGTTATCTATACCACAAGGGGTCATTAACGATTTTAAATCGTTTTGATAATCCACTAGCTCTGGAGTTGCCCACAGCCTGCGCCAATACAGTAGTGGCCTTAAAGCAATTTCGTCTTGGATGGACCTTACTCCCAAGTCCATTCTAAGTGGAATAAGGGGAGTGCTGGGTGGTAAGGACAGTATTGACCTTAAGAACGAGTTTTCTGATCTCCCAATGTCTCCAGTTGAGCAGTGCCCCCATAGTTCAACCCCGTAGAGAGATGCAGCCCGTGCTTGTACTTTGTATATCTCAATGGTGGGTGCTATCGGTTTTGAGATGGAAGCTCTATATATTTTAAGGATCCCACCGCAGGTCTGCGTGAGTCGCAATTTAGCTTTTGCTAGCTGGGGACCCCATTCCATCCTGTCCGAAAGCGTGACACCAAGATATTCAAAGACTGAAACCCTATCCAGTGCAACACCATTGAGAGAAGGGTTTGGACCGTTGTTTTTAGGCGGGTTGCATATCATAAATTTTGTTTTTGAGGAATTAACCTCAAGGCCTCTCTGGGAACATAATTCCAAGGAAAAAGTGTAAAGCAAAAAATATTACCAAAAATACACAACTATTTCGCTAAAAATAAATAATGCTAAATACATCCATATCAAATCTATAGAAACTCTTGAGAATCAAAAAAATAATTAACAAAAACTAAAAATCTAAGGGAAATATATCTCCTTTGAATATAAAAATAAACACTCGCTAAGTCCAAAGGCATTCACAAATATTATATAAAAACATTTCTATGGAATATATCCATACATCCATCACTATAATGTTTTTATTATATTCAAAAATCCTTTATATAAACCAATGCACAAACCACTTTAATACAAAAAAAAAGTTTCTGTTTTACAAAGAATTAGGTTATATTAATATTTATAAATAATCTCCTTATAACATAATGAATAGATTTTATGGTGTATAAAGCTGTATCATAATAATTGCAGCTCTATAGCACATAGTACCCTTGATGAGGCGTTTAAATGCTTTATGAAACAAAGCATAGCTCTTTGTGACTGTAGGATAGTGGATAATAGAGAGGTTATTGGGATTTGTTTTAGGCTCTAAAGAAAGCATTTCATGTATTTACTTATTTTTCTTTGTGGTAGATTACAGTATTAAGAGTTGGGTGTGATCATTAGTGGAACGAAAAGTAAGTATCTGCAGATAATTGGTGGGAATAATAGATGAACTAAGTAAGCTAAGGAATTGTTTGGATGCAGGGGTATGACTTTTAAAGAAGGAGAGGTGATCTTTGAATTCAAAGGTGGCCAATTTCCAGAAAGGAGAGGAGTTGGCCTAAAGGCTAGGGCGGCTGACCTCGAATCTGGGGAATTGGGTTTGAGTCTTGGCAATGACGCTGAACATCCTGTGATTCTGGGTAAATCACTTAATCATGCCTAACAAAAATGAATGTGTCCTCATGTAATGCAACTGGTGCTATGTAAAGCGCTCTGATACCCAATTCGGTTCAAGTTTGCACTATATAAAACTCTTTAAAAAAAGAATACAATGACAACAGGAAGTGTGATTAAGGTAAACATGCATGTGGTTTAAAGTAATCTTTGCTGAGAGATGGGAGGCATGAGGAGAAGGGAAAGTATGGAAATACTAATTCTAAAGAAAAAAGAAAGACAACAATTGAAATAATTAAGTTAAGGTCGATTTTATTCTGTAGAATTTTAAGAATATGGAGAAGGTTGTTTGAAACAGCATGGTCTCTGAGGATGCAAAACTGTGGAATGATACAATATTTTGTGTGTGTGTGTGGTAAAGCTGTATGGGATATGTATATACAGTAACCTGATGGGGTACCCCTGGACAATGGTTTTAGCAAGAACAGCTGATCCACTCAGAGACTGAGAGCACACTTGACTCAAACATAGGAAGATTATGGGAGCTTTTGGCTGTGTTCAAAGGAAGCATTGGCCTCATGACCACACCAAAGTGTGAGAATATATGGGAAAAATAATTCTGACATTTAAAATCAGATTCTGGCAATGGTGGAGTGAATGTCCACAAAGATTTACAGGGCCCAACCTCCAACCTTCACACACTACGCTTCCCACACCCATTTGGGGACATGCTGTGTGCTCCTCCTGTGCCCACCCTGTACAATTCATCTTACAGGTTTAGCCAGACCATGCACCTCACACACTGAACAACCAGGGAGCCTGTCTTAGAAGGTGGGGGTGAAAAGGGACACCCTGCACAGAAGTTAAGGGGCAGAGCATCCCTCCTCCTCACACCTACCTTCCACTCATGTCAAGCAAACTTACTCTAATCACAAAATGAAGACTCACACTGCATATGAACATCCACTGAACAGTCCACACTGCCTGTTAAGTCACTCAGACACTCCCCACACTGACACACTGCCACAAACACATATCAGATGTCAGCAGCAATGAAGGACAATACATGGACTAGCCAAAAGTGAAGTGGAAAGAGATGGAAAACCATGGAGTAAGCCACATAGCATCTGTACATCACATACAAGAGAAGTTACATTTCACACCACCCTTAGGACAACAAATCACACATGGGTGGCAAAGTGAGTGAAATCAAACCAAAGTGACCAACTCAGGGATAGATCACGGCAAGCCATGCATAGGCACAGTGATGATAGGAAGTGTCTGAAGTCAAACAGTGACCAGCCACACATCTGTCTCAACTTACTTGACAAGTGCATGTCATCTGCACAACTCACATGGCTCAATGTCACACTCCATGACTGTCCACCACAAGTAGGATCTTCACACATACCCCTCCTCCACCCACCTCACACCTGCAACACTCAACACCAGTGTTAAACACACAGAATGGTGCAAATGATGTCTGGTGAGTTCACTGACAACCAATCACACTACCTGGGGTGCATCCACAGACATCACACACACTCAGGGATGCCTTAACCAATGCTGACAAAAAACAATAGCCAAACACAAACCTCACAAACAACATACACAGAAGTTAAACAAGCCCACATATGGCACACAAACATTGGAAAGGCAATGGGACCCCAGACAGAACAGGAGTACACAGCATTGTCACTCAGGACCAATGCACACCATACCCCAAAACAAATAAGAATTTCAAAATCTAAAATCTAAAATCAATCATGAACACCAACTGGGGTCAATGGGACAATAAGCTAACACAGACAGAGACATCACACCACCCATCAAGTCAACATGGTGTCATAGTGTACCACAAGCATGCACATGCATAATCCTGACAAGTGACAGGTCAAATATAGGAGGACATAGCAATATTGTGCACTGAAAACAATCCCAGTAACAAGAATACACCTTGCTGCATGTGACAGACACACAAGTAATGCACACTACACATGCAACACACATCAGAATGTATCACAATGCACAAACTACTCACACACAATGTCATGCAAATAGAACATCACACACACACAGAGCATCTGTCAGCAGAAAGAGCCAACACAGGCCAAACACTGCATACATCCACAACAAAATCACAACAGATGCACATACCAATCCATCACATTGCAAACTCAACTGCACCTCAGGGGGATGCACAACAAGCAAGTACAAGGCAACACACACTGAAAACACTGCATGCACACTAAGAAGTGTGTGCACACCAATCAAATCAGTAGCAAACACATCTCAGTGCCACAACATGTACTCCCACAACACAAATCAGCACAGCACACAGACAACATCACACTCAGGAAGGGTAGCAGTACCTCAGCAAACACACATACAGCTTACCCAACACCCACTGATGCACAATTCAGGGACACCCAGGTGCAAACAACATGACCAGATGACTGTGCCGCACAAACATTTGCACTGCAACTCTCTTGCTACTCTTGCAGTACATAGTAACTACCGCCCCATATCTCTGCTACCCTTATTGGGCAAACTACTTGAATCGGCCATAAATAGACAGCTGAGTCTCTATCTGTAATCCAACAATCTTTTGGATCCTTCACAATCAGGTTTCCGTATGGGATTCAGCACCGAAACCGCAATCCTAGCGGTGACCGACTCACTGAGGCAAGAAATGGATGCCGGAGGATCAGCTATTCTGATCCTCCTGGATCTCTCCGCAGCTTTTGACACCATCGCACACTCCAAGCTGACGGAGAGACTGCTTTCCTGCGGCATCCAAGACCAAGCCCTACAATGGCTGCAGAATTTTCTTTCTGACAGAAATCAAACAATCATGCTAGGGCCTTACCGCTCAGATAACTTCTGTCTGGATAAATGTGTACCTCAGGGTTCCTGCCTCAGTCCCACACTGTTTAATGGGTACATGTCCCCATTGGCTAAAATAGCAGAGTCATGTGGATTTGAGATAGTCTCATACGCGGACGACACCCAGCTTATCTTCAAAATTAACTCTGAAGCAGAATCAGAACGTCTACGCTTCGCGTCTGGTATGCTTGCCATTTCTAATTGGATGACTGGAAACTATCTCCAATTGAATCCAAGCAAGACTGAAATCATGCTAATTGGGAAATCCCCTCTTTTCTGGGCCCATGACTGTTGGCCTCAAAAGCTGGGTGTCACCCCTCCCCATAAACAAGTAGTGAAAAATTTGGGGTTTAAACTTGACCGGGCTTTATCCATGAAAGAACATATAGCAGCAATCTCCAGTTCCTACTATTTCAGCCTTCGGCTCTTACGGAGGATCCTGCCCTACCTTCCCACCAAGCATCACAGAACCCTAGTCCAGGCCATGGTGATTAGCCGCCTCGACTACGGAAATGCCTTGCTGGCAGAATTAGGCCCGACGCTGCTAAAAAAACTACAGGTCATCCAAAACACCACCGCACAAATGATTCTAAACCGTCCTGCGGGTTCACCTTCAGCCCCTCTGCTGCGAGACCTTCATTGGCTTCCGGTCGGGAAACGATCATACTTCAAGACCTGCTGTCTTACATACAAAGCCCTAAACGGCAAAGGCCCCAAATACCTGTTAAGAAGGCTCGCTAAACAGACTTCGACCCACAACCTTGGATCAAACTCTCTTGGGTTCCTGCAGATCCCCCGAATTCGTCTCTCCCGCTCCGGGGGAAAGACTTTTTCATATCTTGCTCCTCGCTATTGGAATATGCTGCCTATTTCCCTTCGTGGATGTACTTCCCTCAGTATTTTCAGGAAACAACTGAAAACCTTTTTGTTCTGATCACTGGAAATTCACTCTTCTGTTACGTGTTTTCTTATCCTCCTTAGTCTTCAACTAGGTACAGCGCCGAGATGCCCCAGGGTGAATCATGCGCTTTAGAAATTTCCCTAACATAACATAACATGAGCAACCATGACTGCAAACCAGTACAAGCAAATCACACATAACTAATTGGGAAACTGTCCTGAGTGGCACATTGGTCCTGTGCACAGATCAGCACCACAAAGCATAGTGTAACAAATGAGGGGGTGGGGAGGCTCACACACTGGCAACCCAAGGGGTAGGTGACATGAGATTGAAGTGGTGTGTGCATCAGTAGTGCACAGGTCAGGATTGTACTGTACACAAACACACAGAGGAGTCACTCACAATGGGTAGGCATCAAAAGCACAGATAGGGGATGGTATGACTCCATGTGCCTTCTGCCTGCCACCATCTGCTGCCATGCTGTTGGGGGACTGCAAGCTCCAGGATCTTTCGCTCTCCCTGAAGGGAGGAGCATGACACCACTCTCGTGCTCAAATAGGGCCAAGAATCACTGCAGCGCTGGACGAGTCTTCTGCCTGCCAATATCTGCTGCCTTGCTGTTGGGGGACTGCAAGCCCCAGGATCCTTCGCTCTCCCTGGAGGGAGGAGCGTGACACCACTGTTGTGCTCAAATAGTGCCAAGAATCATCGCAGTGCAGGACGTGCCTTCTGCCTGCCACCATCTGCTGCCTTGCTGTTGGGGGACTGCAAGCCCCAGGATCCTTCGCTCTTCCTGGAGGGAGGAGCATAACACCACTCTCACGCTCAAATAGCGCCAAGAATCACCGTGGCGTGGGACATGTGCGGGCCGTGCCCAGGGGAAGCCCGGGCCAAGGGTGGGCCTGTCATTGCCCGTCATTGCCAGGAATAGGCAGGGCAGGGCCACCCCTCTTTCATCTGGCACCTGGACTTTGAATTGTTATGCACTCGCACTAAGGTACTGAATATCCCTGTGTTCCCTTATCTTGTATTCTTAAAGAGAGTTCCTGTGCTGAAAATTGAAGTATCCCCATCTGTTTTCACTGGTTGAGGTTTTACATGTTAAAAAATAATTGTTCTGTAAATCTGGTCCTAAGGTTGACCTGTGAATACCCACAAACAAGCTGAGTGGGCTAAGCTATTTCTTACTACAGAAGTATGGGAAAAAGAAAAGACATGGAGGGATGTGGGAGAGGAGGTAGTGGCACTAGTAGGGGTAGTAAGGGGAAAATGCCAGGAAGTTGCATAAACATGCAGGCAGCAACTTTGTCCTTGACCGCATTGACATTTGACACC
The DNA here is from genome assembly GCF_964204655.1 of Triturus cristatus. Lineage (NCBI taxonomy): Eukaryota > Metazoa > Chordata > Amphibia > Caudata > Salamandridae > Triturus > Triturus cristatus. The sequence continues at coordinate 213,397,840 of NC_140585.1, read as the reverse complement.
CTTATTAGTGAGTGTGAGAACATATTAGAGGCAGATCCTAACACACAAGCTGGCATTGATAAACCCGCCCTTAGAAGCACTCAACCAACTAACCGAAGCCCAAAACCCAATCCCGCCATCCCGCCATCCCAGCCATGTTTCTTAAATCATGTAAAAAGGGTCCTATTGTCACGAATGTTGAGGGAAAACAAGACACAACGAGGGTTGATCATTCCCTTATTAGTTCCTCTGGTACTATCCTTCTACAAATAGATCCCGTTATCACCTGCACAAACAGATTTCCGCCCTTGCTGGTAGTGCCTGATGGTGACAGGGAAGAGAGACCTCAGCCACCGCAAGCGCTGCTACCTGGCAATGACAGGGTAGTTACATTGATTAATAATGACTCCCAGGATACGATACAACTGGTCAACATGCTTCAGCTTTCAAAAGGATTCCTCCTGTATAGAGAATGCCAACCCTGTATCTATACCTTCCTCCCAACTTTGCGAGGCCACCATCAAAAGGAGTGAAATAGTTCCCCTTGCTGAAGATACTGTTTCCATCGGTAGTTCCATTGTTTCAGCCGTAGCCCCGGCCCAAAATCCAATGCCGACACCCTCTTCAGCTATGAACCTACCCCATCATAAAGTAAGAAATCCTACTAACTACCGTAGTCCATCAACCACAAGGTACCAGATTCCACAGGGCAGACACACCTACTCTTCCCAGATTACACAACTTCAGAATAGTTCCCAAACTGACCTGGATGGTCCGAACATTTCCAATGTGTCCCACACACATATAATTTACATGGTGAATGTACCTAAACATGACCCCAGCAAAGGTACAGAAACTGCGGACTTCCTGACGAACAAAGTAATTCATTGGATACGGCATGTCACAGGATGCCGCTCAGTGATAAGGGAAGATATCATCAAGGCTCGTAGGCTTACCTCCCCAACCTATCAGACAGATTGTATTGAGTTAAACACTAGAAAGGGCAGATCTTGCTGAAAACCTCTTTGCTCTAGAGTTCAGAACTAGTTCTCCGAAAATCATCATCCATACAGTTTAGGCAATCCTTACCGAATAACCAGTGTAGTCAACATCTTAGGCAGACTTGCACCAGACAGTTGGAACACTCTTCATTGGAGAATAACGATTGACTCAAGCATGTGCCGCAAATGCATCAAGAATCCCAAATATTTTGCATATCTAACAGGGACGGCCCCCCTAGTTCTAAGTTTTTAAGTATAGGCCCTGATCAAACTGTAGGAACAATAAAGACATCTCCATGCTCGTTGGAGGGCCTGAGGGAGGCTAGTAGCACATTTCCTTGCAGATTGAATGGGTCACTGACATCGGGCCACTCCTCTCAAAGGGAAACCCTGTTGTCATGGAACATTGCAGGAATGAATTCAAAGTTTACATATACTGAATGGCATGACTTCATTGAGTGTTACGTCATCTGCCTTTTCCAAGAAACTTGGTTAATGGCTCCCCTCCACTGCATAGGTTATCTAAATTATCACATCCTAACTATAACAGAAGCATCAGGGGGACTGACAATTTGGGTTTGACAAGAATTAGGCTACAATATTCAGGTACTCAAGACCCAAAGTAATGATATTTTGGCCATAAGACTGAGCATGGGTCCCCATGAGAATGTAGACATTTACAATGTTTATGTGAGAGGAACTAGGGGGAAGAAGTCAGAAGTTTTAGCGACTCTCTGCGATTGTCTCGACCGCTATTCGGGTGATTCCTATGTTTTAATTGCAGGTGATTTCAATTTGCTGTTTGAGCCCCTTGCTAATGATGAGTGCTACATTACAGAAGAGGAAGATGACAAGTGGGGCATCCCAAAGCTGGAGCTTGCACCCATAAAAAAATGGACGGATGTAGCCATCTAAATGAACTTCATTTGTCTGGAGAAAGGCCTAAGGGCAGCAAATGGAAGATCCTTATGTGGGGCTATACATTTAACAATGGATTTAGTGCTAGCCGGATAGACTTCTTGCTAATTAGTTTGAAGCTATGGCATTCTTTGGACGATATGATAGTAAGGGACCGGCTAGAGAGTGATCACAACCCCTTGTGTTCATCCTTGAGGCTACCACAACAGAAGGCACAAACTTCAATAGGTCGCAAAGTGTTAGCTCTTGATGTTGTCCCCACCAATGATATGGGACGCTTAAAATGGGTAAAGATACTAGAGAAGCCCAAACTCATATCTGAAATTACTAAGGACACTGATTGTGCTATTGCTGAGTTAGAGGCTTGTACAGCTAAAACAGAGGTCCTTGAGTCTACTATGTATACCCCTAATAAATTATTTGCCTTCTTGAGCACCTATTTCATTAAACAGAGTAAGACACCAACTATTATAAACACGAAAGTCAGCGGTTGGTTTAATAAGGCATGTAGAACGGCGCACCAATCGTTAGGTCAAGCTATTAGAGTAGGTGATCCTGCCGCTGTCCAAACAGCCAGGCAAATGTATAGGTGCACTCAGAAAAAGGCCAAGAAAGCCTGGGATGAAAAGAGATGGCAGGACCTTAAGGAGGATTGCGCCATGGGTAACACCAAGCACTTTTGGAACTTCGTGAAATGGAACAGAGGAGGCCAGCTGCAACAGCCACACAATCATGTGACCCAAGATTCTTGGTTAAGCATTTTAAACCCCAATATACTAGTAACCCAGTAGACCTAGACCAGGGTGAGACCACCTACTTGTTTTATCAAGACATCGTCAGACAACGGCTCTGGTGTAACAAGGGCATCTTCCCCATGACAGAGACAGTGCCTTATTCGTATGATAGGCCTGGATTTGGGGCGAATGGGAGGGGTCTGCAGACCCTTATGGATAAATGGTAGAAGAGGCAGAGGACAACTGGTACGAGGATCTGGTTGATGTCAGCGGACTGGACATCTCCTCAGACCCTGCCCTCTCCCCCCTACTGTGGCAATGGAGGAGAGTGCCTCTTTTGCAATGATGGTGTGGAGGGCGCCAGGTCCAGATAGCATTCCGATGGACATATTTTTGTATGTTAACGCCAAAAGTGCCAATGCATCCTCCTGCTGGCCAATGCCGTTGCCCGTGGTGCGCCTGTCCCCGTCTCCTGGAAAGGGGCCGATATTATCCCCGTATTTAAAAAGGGGGATAAAGCACACCCAGGTAATTACAGACCTATTTGTTTAATAGATTCCCTACAAAAGGTAATGGGTGGCTTGTCCTCAATAACGTACAAGATTGGATAGATAAGCATAGTATTTTAGCCCCTCTACAGGCTGATTTTCGGGCATTTACCAGTACCATCGACCAGGTGATTCGTTTTAACCAAATTTACTGGAAGAAGGTGGTCATGGGCAAGGGCAGCTTGTATGCTGCCTTTGTTGACCTAAAGTCTGCCTTCGATCTGGTCCCCAATACCCAACTATGGGTGGTCCTGCAAAAAATGGGAATGCCTCTTGAATTATGAACTCTTATTGTTAAACTTCATGAAGATAATTACACCAATATCCACTGGGGCACACAGGGGAAAGTCACCAGTCCCTTTCCCATTAAGAGAGGCGTTCGACAGGGCAGCGTCATGGCACCTACATTGTTTTCCTTGTTCATCAATGGAATTGTGAATTGCATGGAATCTACTGCTACAGATGCCCCAACATTATTAATGTTTGCAGATGACACATTAATTATTTCAAAGACCCCGAGTGGTCTCCAACGAGCCCTTTTGATATTTGAAGAGTTCTGCTGTACAAGGGGCTTGGAAGTTAATGTGTCTAAAACGAAAAGCATGGCTTTTAACCCACACGGGGCATTTAAAGGTGGCATTTTAATGAATAACCGTCCCTTGGAGCAAGTTAATGCTTTTAGCTCTTTGGGGGTCAACATACAGAATGATTTTAAATGGAACCAGCAGATTGACCTGGCAACCTTGAAGCATCAGCAATTATCGGGAGTGCTCCAACTTGAGTACAACACTTCACTCACTAAACCAATCAGTCCGGTGCTCCAGATATACAATATGAAGGTGGTTAGCTCAACCTTGCATGGAGCAGAACTGTGGGACTTTGAGAACCTGTCAAAGCTCACTGTAGCTGAAAATAGGTTCTTACGTAAGATCACCATACTTCCACAAAGCACCCCAGTGTGCCTCCTACTTTACGATCTGCGTAGAAAACCATTGGCAGATATAGCCAAACTACGCCCCATACTATACTGGCGTAGCATCTGGAGCACCTCCGAATTAGCATCATATGGTGCAGGCGTTAAAGACATACTAAAGACTTAAAATTTGAATCAAATCAAATGGCTACGGGAGGTAAGAGCTACTTTAATAAACATTGGCATTTCAGCACTGTGGGACGATCCAACAGGCTCCCCATTCCCCTCAAAAAAGATCTTAAAAGAAAAGTACTGGGAAATTGTAGTACACAACACATGGAGAAGTAGTGAGTCATCTTCACTAACCGGTGGCTTTTTGGGAGTCAAATTATCCCCCAGTCTAGAAAAATATTGGGATTTAAAAACAAAGACGCATGATTTTAAACTATTCTTCCAATTTAGGGAGGGCTCACTGCCAATCAGAGCGTTTACTGCTAGATGGGCGCAAGGAGGTGGCATTACTTGCCCCGCATGCCAGGCTACCACACATATTGTTCGTCTGCTCTGCCTATGCTACCCCACGACGTGTATGGCTGGTGCCAATTTGCAAATCACTAGGCACTAGAAGGAGCGCTGAAGCACTAACAATCCTACGCTCAGTGACGTCATCTCCTATTGTTGTTGCAGTAGCAAAATTTCTGTGCTGGTCATGGGCTTTAAGAACCCGGTTCCTCTCTGTATAATAAGGGTGTGTTTGTAATTGCTTATTTGCACATGCATTAAGGGGGCAGGTAATCATAATTATGCAGTGTAGACATTAGTTCTAACCATTCAGATTGACTATTTTATATATGGTTAAATTGTTGTACCCCTTTGGTAATGAATTTTAGAGAAAATTCATTGTTTTTTGGAGAAAAAAAAGTCTTATACTGTTTTTAGTGGTATTTGCTACTCTTATTTTTAACTTACTTTCATCATACTGGCTCTGGAATTGGATTTTTATACATATTCTGTGTTTCATGATATATTTATGTATGCTGCTTTTATGACTAATATGTCGAATAAAGGGTGTTTGCATTGGATTGGATTGGATTGGACTCCACATCCCACATACCATACTGGAGCCAAAAATAGGTCAAGTGACAGCAATGCATGAGAAAACTCACAAATAATGTGTGTGGCTGAGCAGGTCTGCACAGTGAGCACGGCCAGTAACAAGACACATGGCTGATAAACAAAACACAACATAGCCTTGGCAGTCACACACTCTGCATACTCATAACTGGCAGCAACATCAAGTAGGTGTCCCCCAGGAGTGCAAGGAAACACCAACACACTGCACAGTGCAGAACCTACAGATCCTACATATGCCCACAATCTGAAGCACATGGCTGACAATTCAAACAAACAAGCTTCTGAGTTATACATGTGTGCAGTTGGCATTGCAGGGGCACACATACATCGACACTACTGACCAAGTCACCCCCTTCACACTTCATGACCACTCAAGTGCACACATACAAATGTACCAATGTGACTAAGAAGACAGGCCATCACAAGATGACTACACATCAACACTGCTGTTCACACATCAAGAAAGATCACAAAGATATGATTGACCCTGGGCAGCCCGCATGTAATCCTGTTGATAGAATTCCCCTCTGTTCTGGTATTGCATCCTAACATGACATGTACAATTTAGCAAACCTGACCATACAATGATTAAGATAGCAGTAGATCATCACAAACAACCATCATTGCACCCTCACGCCTCAGCGTCCAGATGAACTAAAGTGCCTGTCACCTCTGGCAAACTCTGAAAAAGTAAAACAAGCAATTGGCAATGTTAAAGTGACATACAGAGCATGTGTCACATAAAACCATACCCATACATACAAGTTTTCATTTAGCAAGGACACCGACAAAGCAGACAGCAGTAGTAACTGTCTTTATTACATATTACCCAGATAGGCATCAAAAGTAGACAAGAGCAAGGCCAGTGGCCGGTCCATAGTTCAAGGAGGTACATGTGTGCATGAGAACCTGCACAGGGAATGGGCATCCAAAGTTACAAACAGCCAGTGGGCAGTCCATAGTTCAAAGGAGGTACATGTGTGCATGAGAAACTGCACAGGGAATGGGCATCCAAAGTGACAAACAGCAAGGCCAGTGGCCAGTCCATAGTGCAAAGGAGGGACATGTGTGAATGAGAACCTGCACAGGGAATGGGTGACACCGTACACTGCCATGGTCAGCAACACAGATAGGGTGATAACAATGAGCAGTCCAGGCACTGCTGTGTGAGAGATAGGAGTGGGAGGGGGACTTTGCCTCAGACTTGGCTGTCAGTTGAACTGGGAGGTGGCTGATTGTTGGGCCCAGTTGGAGGACTGGACCTGGGAGTGAGAGCATCAGCTGAGGTAGAGGCTTTAGTGGCTGTCAGACCTGGTGGGCTGCTTGGACCGGGTGGTGTGGTGGCACGTGGTGGTGGAGACATGCTGCCGTGAGACCGTGTGTGAGGGAGAATATGGAGGTCTGCCTTTCCACTTGTTGGGGATTCGATAGGTAATAATTGTCTTTGTGGGAGTGGGAAGTGGGGCGGGCACAGCAGGCACACTCTCCACCAAACCAAGGTGCATCAGGTGCAGGTATTGGCCCTCTTTCTGGGGATCTGCTGGATCTGGCGGTACGCTTGGCCTGGCCTGGCCTTGCCTTTTTCTCTCCATCCCCTGTTGACCAGGTGAACCACCCACAGTGCCCTCCTGTCTCAGCTTCACAGGAGTGTGGGTGGGAGTTGAGGTTGTGGGTGAATCTGCCTTAGAAGGATTTTTCTGCGGACTCTTAGCAGGCACCATCTTCACAGCAGGCACAGCAACTGTTTGCCTGTCTTTGGGAGCCGCTTTTGGGATGGGAGTGTACTTGGATGGGGTTGATGTTGATGTTAAGGCATGTGAGCCTGAGGCCTACTTCTTGGCTTGATGCCCCGAGTGTCACCTGAAGGGCTTTTGCCTTTGCGCTCCTGTGTGACTTTTGTTTGTTTGGGGGATGGTGTCTGGGCCACTTGGGGTGCAGCTGTTGTGTGCTGCGTGTGGTGTATCTGGAGACGGTGGGCGGTGGTGTGTGGTCACTCTTGTCAGATGTAGCCACTGGTAGGGGGGTTTCCGAAGTGACTGGAGCTGGACTCTGAGCCTGTAACAGAGGAATGGCTGCCGTCACTGTGGCAGACAAAGACTGGACAGTCCTGTGTAGCCCACCCACGTCAGAATAAATGCCCTCCAAGAAGGTAACTATCTGTGCCAACTTCTTGTCATGGTCTTGGAAGGCATTCAGGAGAGTTGTCTGACCCACACACAGCTGGTTCAAAAGGCAAACAGCCTCAACATTGAGGGCAGCAGGGGAGACAGGGGCAGGGGCAGCGGTGCCTGGGGGAAGGACACTCTTACCTTCTTACAGTTGCATGTACGTGCAGCACTAGTGGAAGTAGCTGGAAGGGTGGGCACTGAACGATGTATGGTGAAAGAGGAGGCAGATTTCCCACTCCCTGTGCCTGCCAACATCGAGGAGTCACCGCTGGCATCAGATGACATTGTGGTTGGTGTTTCTGTGGGTGATTTCTCAAGGGCACTCCTGTCCCTCTACGAGGCGCTGGTCACATCGGTGTCAGTGAGCTCATGTGTAGCCGTCATGCAAGATGCCTTACCGCTGGTGTCCATCCCCTGTCCTTCTGTGCCCTTGGTAGATGCTGAAAGAGACAGAGATGTAGGTTCAGTTTAGTGCCATACACACAAAAATCATATGCAAGCAAAGCACAAAGCAAGATGATGATACCCCCATGTTGCACACCACCCTGTGCAGTCTGCATGTGCAACCTTAATTCAAAACTCAAAACATGCATGGTAACATGCACACTTGGCATTAATGACCCATGTAATGTCCACAGCCAAATTACTTGCCCGTGCATCCGTGTAACCTGACATACAGATCCCTGTGAGCATACCTAGGTCACTGTAGGTGAAAAAGGTGTACATCTCAACATGTTGTCACAGTCACATATGGAGTCACCATAAGGGGACAACACAGAAACAGACTCCAAAATGTCATTTTGCAATGGCCATGTGCTTCTGCCATCCACCAGTTGCGCATTGGTCTCAGAGGTGTATTTCTCACAATTTCGAGGTCAGGCACTGCACACATTGACGAAAGCACACTTGGATGAGGCACCCTGCCGTTCACTGCCAGGGGATTTCCATGACTCCCCTAATGCAGCCGATGCCATAAGGTCACAGCTCTGCATGCAATGTCAAGGGCCATTTCATTAAAGACATGAGAAAGTACATGTAGCAAAAATGCATGACAGCTGCACCCGACACAGAGGCCACTTACAAGCCTTTGCATCACACTAGAAACATCACAGAGCTCCGCACTGGCTCAGGGTTGGAATACATACAGTCACTCACACCCAAAGTCACCCTTCCCAGAAAACTCACCACCAACTTGCTGCTGATGGGCCCTCAAATGTCCATCCAGCTCTGGCTGTGTCACTGCCAAGATGTGGGTCATTAGTGGTGTCTTGCGCGCCTCCTGCCAGTCCGAGGAAGCAGCCCCAGCATCATCTCTGCCACGTTTTTGCTCAGCCGGCAGATGTCATCCTACCTCCTGTGACAGTGTGTGTGCCGTCGGTTGGAGACACCCAGAGCCCGCTCCTTGCGTGCAACAGCCCTCCATAAGGTCTTCTGCTGGTGGACTTTGAACTGCAGGCATGGGAGAAAAGAGGGGGAAATTTTAGTGACACTGGGTTATGTACCACTGTGTCTCAGTACAGGAGCATGCACACACTCAGCACAGCTATTTAGATATGTTTAACAGAGACAATACAGCATGAAACGTAGTACATTAGCATGAGATAATCATACATAAATGCATGCAGGCATGAGGATGGACACAGTACCTGGCCATCTCATACACATGCAGAATGCCAGCACATAGAATAATGTGAAGAAGGCCCACATCTGCGATGCAATTTGTGAGGGAGCAAGACATACAGGACATTGTAAATGATGTGTCGGGCAGACTCACTGTGTCCAACACTGCACACCCCTCAATGTCCTTCCCTGTTTATGGCTCAGTGTGTCCTGGAGGTCATATTTAGGGACATGATCTTACAATGTCACACCCTTCTCATAAGGTCTTTCTTGTGCAATCCACAGGCCTAAGATAGCTCATTGATGAATAGGTCAGCAGACAACCCATATGTCTCACTCTGTCCATTCAGTGATGGGTCCCTGTCAAATTGGACAGTAACTGTGCAGGCCAGGGGGGCTCACACTGTGGTCTAATGTGGGCCATCAGAACTGTCACATGCATGTACAATATGAGAGGGTAAACAGAGCCTACACATGTGAGTCAGTAGGAGGATGTTTCAAAAGTACAACAATTGACTGTGTCATAGGTGAATTTCCACCAAGAGTGTCACCCTCAGGCATTTCACTCTTGTGCATAATAATTAGATATCCATGGTGGCAATATAAAGTCAAACACACTTCCATCAGTAACCTCTGGACGAAAGGTCTTTGTAATGTCACAAATGAGCCTGTGAAAACCTCATGGACTCAAACATTCATTAGCACAGGCAATTTCTGTCCTGACTCCCACTTTCCAAACTTGCTGTGTCACTGTATTCCTGCAAAAACACTGCATGTCCCTCCAATCCTGAACTGCAGCCCAGAAAATGTGTAAAATAGGCTGCAAACCCCATTTTCCTGAAGTCAGCATGCTAGGCACTGTATCACACAAACCCACACTCTCTGGCACATGAGCAAATCAACTTCATGTGTGCACTCCCTGCACTCCCCTACTTTCACGCTGAACGACTTACCATGACATCAGGAGCATCATATAGCCTCTCATGCTGTGAGTACCTCGTCCACCAGGACCTCCAGCTCCTCTGTGGTGAAGGGACAAGCCCTGATGTTCTCAGTCCTCGCCCTCCTTGGGTCCAGGAGACAGGAACAGCAGCAGGTGGTGGTGAAGAGTGTCAGTAAGCGGTGTCTGGAAGCAGTGGAAATGTGTGGCTCTCTCCCACACATATATAGCCCCTGGGTTAGTTTCAGTAGTTCTAAGCTGCTGCAATTGGTGTTCCAGGTCTGCTGTTTTCAAATGCGACCAATGACCGGCCCGCGGTAGCGGAGCACACCTACTGTGATTTTCAAAAGTGCATTTGTCTACCGCGATTGCGGTTCCCATTGGCTGTAAGAGCATAGGCATTGGCAGTGACACACCTCAGGTGCCAGGCGATCACTACTGCAATTTGGCCGCTTGACTTTGGTGCCTATGGCCGTGATTGTGGTGGCGGAGCCCGCCAACCACCATTTTCTAATGTATGTATCACTACTGCGATTGTTGTTCCCATTGACTATAAGGGCATGGTCATTGATGGTGACACACCGCAGGGGCCAAACGGTCAATACCGCATTTTGGCCACTTGACATTGGTGCCTATGGCCGTGATTGCGGTGGCTGTGCATGCTTATGGCACCTATGGACACATCAAGCTGTGGCAGTGGCAATGGCCAGTTCTCAACATTGTACAGTAGACACTTACTATGAATCATGCCACCAGATAGTGCACACCAATGCTAGTGTAACATTTAGGCCACTAGTGACTACACTTGCCATGTCAGTGCATAGGATTACATGCATTGGCATGTACTCCCTCACATGTCACTTATGATATTGTTGTACACAGATCTGTGGTGTTATGGACTCTCAAATATGTACACATGACAATGTGTGAGTTGGCTAAGCAACCCACAGTAATGATGGACTGACTACTTAATGTGCCTATTTCACTCTGTACATTGCCGAGCTCCTGTGCATACTAGATCTTTATGCATACACTGTGCTCATTGTGTTGTTAATGTGTGCCCTGTCCGACTTACGCAAGAAGATGTGACAGGTACAGCAGCTATATAGAAGCTAGCAGTGTTGCTGTCTCACACATGTGCTGTATCAACTACTTTCAGGGCTGGTGACACAAGATGTTGAAATGTACCTTTTGGCATTCACATAGTCTGAATTTGATTTGGGGGTACACACTGTGTGAATACTAGACAAGTGTACGACTAGTTTAGATCAAGGTGTCCCTACATGTAAGTTGTGCAATAAGCTGAAGTTTGATGCCAGTCATCGTTGACGCTGTGTCAGTCAAAACGTAAGATGTTGGACACATCTCATAGGGGGATTGAATTGACATGTGTCCCCTTTCATCTCAGCTAGGAGGGGACCAAATGTGCATCGTCTATTCACAGTGCTGGCAGGCATGGAGGATGAAGACATCATACGTAAATTCCGTTGTGGTCTTATGTGGTCAGTTGGAGCCCCATCTGAGGCTTTGCAGAACCTATCTGTCTGCTTTGACACCAACATGTAAGGTGATGGCTGCCCTGCATTTATTTGCAACTGGTTCGTTCCAGTACATGGTGTCCAGCGCAGGTGGGATGTCTCAACCAATGTTCAGCATGGTGTTACATGATGTCCTGTTCGCTATGATGACCTAAACGGACAGCTATATCTATTTCCCCAGGAGACATGAATTGGCAGCTGTGAAGGGTGATTTTTATGACATTGCCCACATCCCTAATGTTGTTGGGGCCATTGACTGCACACATGTTGGCCTGGTTCTACCACAGGCACGTGAGCACATCTACAGGAATAGGAAGCTTTTCCATTCCATCAATGTGCCAAATATCCAGGATCAGCCCATGACTCCTACATCCTGCGGTAACGGCATCGTACCACAGCTGATGGCAAATCTGCTTCCAGAGCGTGCGTGGATTGTGGGTGAGTATGCAGAGACAAGTAGCGTGCTATACGTGTGACATGCTGTCCTCTGCCACAATTATGTTACAAGTTTGTTCTGTGTGTCTCACACCTAGGTGACTCTTCATATCCCAACCGGCTTTGGTTGCTGAGCCTACTGAGGAATCCCATGACCCCGGGTGAAGTCCGCTACAATGATGCCCATGGGAGGACAAGTTGTGTGGTGGAGCGTAATTTGGTCTACTTAAGTCACGGTTTTGCTGCCTGGACAAGACCGGAGGTGCACTGATGTACTCTCCCCAAAAGATGTGTCAGATCGTAGTTGCATGCTGCATGCTCCACAACCTGGCCTTGCACAAAGAGATCCCCCTGATCCTGGGTGATGATGAGCAGCCGAGGCCCCTGCCTGCAAACCCACACATGTCCAGTGATGAGGATAATGGAGAGGAGGTAGATTTCGACCTGCGTCAACAGCTCATCAACCGATACTTCCCTTTAAGGTGAGAGAAAACGTACAATGGTGCCATTGTCTGCTGATTTTGTTGTTGGTGAAAAGGCCTAGGGGAGCTTTGTGACTGCTGCCTGTTGTTGGCTCTGTGCTGGCTGCTAATGTTTCTGGGACAGGGTAGTTATGCACAGCTACAGGATGTCTATGTCGGTACTGTTGCTCATTGTAAGGTGGTCAGATTTGAGTACCTTGATGACAAGTGTTGTGTAATGGCTGTGATGCAATCACCTGACAAGTGAATATTTTTCTCTTGTGTTTTCCTAGGTCCCTTTAGCCTCTCAATGCCTCAAAACAATCAGTACGCCTGGTACATTGTACATCCTGTGATAAACATGGAGCTGACACAAAAATATAGGTGTGTGAGGAGTGTGAAAGGATGGCGAGGCACGCAGCTGAGCATTTTCTAGTAATATTTATTAAGTATTGAAGAGAGCCGCCCCAAGACTCGAGCAAGGCAAAAGGCAACTTCCAACTGACATCAAGCCCAGGCGCAGCTAGGCAACTACTCACATTCCAGAGGACATAGAGCCCTTCTGCTGAATCCTCTGACTATGTGACATCACCACAGAGTGTTTATTTACAAAGGGTATATGTGACAGGGAAGTGAATATTTACAAAAAGGTGAAAAGGGAATCAATGAGTTGTCAGTGATGGTAGATGAGACAATGGAGTAGTCACCACAATGATGTGGTGACAGTCCAACAGACCCTTGACATCAACATTGCAGTGTGGATAAGGACAGTCAACAAAGTCAATGGCAAGGTGAAGAGGGGTGTCATCATGGCTGGCTCCTTGACTGGCGTTTGGCTGGTGCTTTGCCACGTGATCCTCCCTTGGTTTTCCTTGGACGGCCTATTGAGTGTTTGGCAGGCGGGCCTCTACTGCAGGCTCAGTGGTGTCTGAGGATTCACCCCTCTCTGTGGCCACAGGGGAGGTGGAGGGACTGTCATCCTGCGGGTCATTGGGAGTAGGTTGAGCTGTTGTTCGGGCCGCAGGTCTGTCTCTCAGGACACCCACAAGCTGGCCCAAGAGGTCCACGATTTGGCCCATATGTGTGTCTATGGACCTCAGCAGCAGGTGGAGTTCACGTGATTCTTCCAGACCCTGGCCCGTGTGTCCCTGGGCTTGTTCGTATGCCCCAAGGAATCTGGTGATGTTGGCCAGGGCTTCAATCCCAGTGTACGGTTGATTTTGTCGCCCAGTTGCCCTCCCACCTGCCCTGCTGTCCCGGAACTGTGACATAACCACTCTACACACCCACATACTCTCCCTGCCCTCCTCAGATTGTGGGGTGGTGTGGGCATCTTCTGAGGCAGGGACAGTATTGCAGGCAGCACTGGTGGTGGTGGTTGTGGAGGCACACACAGGTCGTTACAGCAGGGGTCAGTGCAGTTGTTGTTCTTGCTGAGGTGGTGGGTGTCTGGACAGTGGGGTCCTGGGACCTGTTGTACCCTAGCATGCCTGATGGGCCGGCTTCTGGTTCTTCATCCAAAGAATCTAGGGAATCTACATCAGAGAGTCCATTTGCCGAGGGGAGACTGGCTCTGCAGGTTAGTGTTGTCATCTGCAGCTGTCAGTTCTTGGTCACCTGTGGAACAGAGGGGAAATGGTCATTGAAGTGTACCCCACATGCTTGGTGTTAGATGGTTGGATGTTACATGTTATACACCACACAGTTTACATTGACATCACTTGGTATGGCTGCACGGTACTGAGCATCATGACATGATGTGGCGGTACCTACATAACTTGTCCATGATATGACATGTCAATAGATACCATGCGCCACGTACAGACTGTGTAATTACAAGGATATGTCGTCAGTTAACAACTAGCAGCACAACAATTCTATGTGAAGCATCTTTGTTGTTTACTCTGCATGGAAGACATTACATCTGAACATGATCTAGCCATTGTAATCTAATGCATATTGTTGTCATATCATGTACTTTGCTTTCATTTTACTACTGACCATGCTTGTTTTGTTTTTATATGGGCCTTGACGCTTTGCCCCCATGGCACTTAGAGATAGCATTCTGTGCTGTGCATGATTGTGCCCTGAATTTCTTAAACATGCGATTTGATGAGTCACACTTTGGTTTCTGTGACAATTACGTACGCTTAGCTGTCTGCACACTGGAAGTGCCTATTGGACCTATGCCAACTTTGGTGAGATGTGAGGGCTGGTGTGGTCATATGGCTCCATGCTTTTTGAGTGAAATGGCAGGGTGCATGCACTGTCTACTTACCTGTTCTGTGGCACATTTGGGGTGAATTTCTGACACATCTTTCTGAGTGTGTGGTGGAGTGCACCATCTTGCTCAGCATTGGAATAAGGGTGCCTGGTGGGAGTTGTAGTGCTGGCTTCCCACTTACAAACCCCCCTCCCTGTTAAGATGGCTACCAACCTGTTAGTTTGATGAGGGCAATGTAATGGCTGCCACATGCTTCTGGATGTGGTGGGTGCTCCATCCTGGTGTGCTTTATGACCAGGTTGCCTGGTGGGCGTTGTAGTGCAGTCTTCCTAATCACATACCCCCTCCCTGTGAAGATAGCTCCCTACCTGTAAGTTTGACTGGTGAGGTAGAATGGCTGCCATATGCTTCTGGGTGAGGGGAAATACTCTATCCTGCTGAGCTGTGGGACACGGGGGCCTGATGGGAGTTGTAGTGCTGACCTCCTACCCACAAACACTCTTCCCTGTTAAGATGTCTACCTACCTGTAAGTTTGAGGAGTGTAATGAGATGGCTGCCACATGGTTCTGGGTGGGGGGAGTACTAAATCCTGCTGAGCTGTGGGACAAGGGCGCCTGGTGGGAGTTGGAGTGCTGGCCACCCGCCCACAAACACCCCTCCGTGTTAAGATGGATACCTACCTGTTAGGTGAAGGTGAGCAATGGAATGTCTACCACATGTTTGTGGGTGGGAGAGTGCTCCATCCTGCTGAGCTGTAGGACAAGGGGGCCTGGTGGGAGTTATAGTGCTGGCCTCCCACCCACAAACACCCCTCCGTGTTAAGATGGCTACCTACCTGTAAGTTTTAAGAGAGCAATGCAATGTCTGCCACATGGTTCTGAGTGGTGGGAGTGCTCCATCCTGGTGTGCTTTGTGACAAGGGTGCCTGGTGGGAGTTGTAGTGCAGGCTTCCTCACCACAAACCTTGCTCCCTGTAAAGATGGCTACCTACCTGTAAGTTTGGTTGTTGAAATACAATGGCTGCCACATGCTTCTGGGTAGGGTGGAGTGCTCCATCCTGCTCAGGGGTAGGACAAGGGGGCCTGGTGGGAGTTGTAGTGCAGGCTTCCTCACCACAAACGGTTCAGTGACTAAATATCGAGGGACATAATATCGAATGCCCAAAATATTGACGCCAAAATATAGGACAGAATATCAACTCCCTATCTACAAACAGGTAAGTACTAAAATATCGATTCCAAAATATAGAATGTTAATATATAGTTAGCTAAAATATCGTTTTTTTTAAATGTATTAAAAATAATATAAAAGTAATTAAATATTAAAAACAATTAAATAAAACATACATAATATAATATAAAAAAGCTTAAAATGTAAACATAATAAAAGTAATGTAAAAAAAGTAGAGTTGTTGTTGGATAGAGAGAGCGTAAAAATTACTATTCCCACTCCAGTGAGTGCAACAGTAGGGAAAACGTTGGATAGCGTAGGGGTAAAAATTACTATTCCCACTCCAAAGAGTGCAACAGTAGGGAAAGCGTTGGATAGCGGGAAGGTAGAAATAACTATTCCCACTCCAGAGACTGTAACAGTAGGGAAAGCATTGGATAGCGGGAAGGGAAAAATTACTATTCCCACTCCAGTGAGTGCAACAGTAGGGAAAACGTTGGATAGCATAGGGGTAAAAATTACAATTCCCACTCCAAAGAGTGCAACAGTAGGGAAAGCATTGGATAGCGGGAGAGTAAAAATTAATATTCCCACTCCAGAGAGTGCAACAGTAGGGAAATCGTTGGATAGCGGGAAGGGAAAAAATACTATTCCCACTCCAGTGAGTGCAACAGTAGGGAAAGCATTGGATAGCGTAGGGGTAAAAATGACTATTCCCACTCCAAAGAGTGCAACAGTAGGGAAAGCGTTGGATAGTGGGAGGATAAAATTGACTATTCCCACTCCAGAGAGTGCAACAGTAGGGAAAGCGTTGGATAGTGGGAAGGGAAAAATTACTGTTCCCACTCCAGTGAGTGCAACAGTAGGGAAAGCGTTGGATAGTGTAGGGGTAAAAATTACTATTCCCACTCCAAAGAGTGCAACAGTAGGGAAAGCGTTGGATAGCGGGAAGGTAAAAATGACTATTCCCACTCCAGAGACTGTAACAGTAGGGAAAGCATTGGATAGCGGGAAGGGAAAAATTACTATTCCCACTCCAGTGAGTGCAACAGTAGGGAAAGCGTTGGATAGCGTAGGGGTAAAAATTACTATTCCCACTCCAGTGATTGCAACAGTAGGGAAAACGTTGGATAGCGTAGGGGTAAAAATTACTATTCCCACTCCAAAGAGTGCAACAGTAGGGAAAGCATTGGATAGCGGGGGAGTAAAAATGAATATTCCCACTCCAGAGAGTGCAACAGTAGGGAACTCGTTGGATAGCGGGAAGGGAAAAATTACTATTCCCACTCCAGTAAGTGCAACAGTAGGGAAAGCATTGGATAGCGCAGGGGTAAAAATGACTATTCCCACTCCAAAGAGTGCAACAGTAGGGAAAGCGTTGGATAGCGGGAGGATAAAATTGACTATTCCCACTCCAGAGAGTGCAACAGTAGGGAAAGCGTTGGATAGCGGGAAGGGAAAAATTACTATTCCCACTCCAGTGAGTGCAACAGTAGGGAAAGCGTTGGATAGTGTAGTGCAAAAAATTACTATTCCAACTCCAAAGAGTGTAACAGTAGGGAAAGCGTTGGATAGCAGGAGGGTAAAAATTACTATTCCCACACCAGTGAGTGCAACAGTAGGGAAAGAGTTCGATAGCGGGAGGGTAAAAAATACTATTCCCACTCCTGAGAGTGCAAAAGTAGGGAAAGTAATGATTTAATTTTAAAATAAGATTACATGAATTATCAATACCAATAAAAAGTTAATTAAAAATAATTACCAATTAATAAAAATTAATTATCATTGAAAAAAATTAATTACCAATTAATAAACATTAATTACCAATTAATAATTACTTATCAATTAATTATCAATACATATAAATAAAAATTAATATTTACTTTATTAAAATTAATTTACTTATCACCCAATTCCCCTATAAACCCACAACCCACTCCCAATAATAAAAAATACAATTAACATTATCAATTAATCAATTAATAAAAATTATTTAGCAATTAATAAAAATTAATTACCAATTCATACAAATTAATTACCAATTAATTACAATTAATTACCAATTAATAATTATTTATCAATTATCAATACACATAAATAAACAAATTAATAGTTACTTTATTACAAATAAATTACTTCCCACCCAATTCCCCTATAAACCCACAACCCGCTCCTAATAATAAAAAATACAATTAACATAATTATCAATTAATCAATTAATATAAATTAATTACCAATTAATAGAAATTAATTACCAATTAATAATTAATTATCAATCAATTAATTATCAAAACATATAAATATTATTAATATTTAATTAACCATAATTAAATTACTTCCCACCCTATTCCCCTATAAACCCACAACCCGCTACGGAAATAAATTACGCAAAAATTAAATTACATAACATTCATTAGTTTAAAAAAATTAAATATACATTACAAAAATAATACATAATTTTAACACATATACTACCATACATAACACTAAAAAAAAATCGATATTATAGATATCTATATTTTTAAATTCGATATTATGGTAATCTATATTTTAAAATTCGATATTATGGAAATCTATATTTCATACCCCAATTTCGATATTCTGACCTATCTATATTTTGATAATTCGATATTCTGTCCACTCCATATTTAAAATTCGATATTCTGGGCAGTCAATATTTCTGAATCGATATTTAGGGTGTTCACCACCAGAAACACCCCTCCCTGTTAAGATGGCTACCTACCAGTTAGTTTGATGGGGCAATGCAAGGGCTGACACATGCATATGGGTGGGGTGGAGTGCTCCATCCAGCTGAGCTGTGGGACAAGGGGGCCTGGTGGGAGTTGTAGTGCAGGCTTCCTCACTACAAACACCCCTGCCTGTTAAGATGGCTACCTACCTGTAAGTGTGATGTGAGCAAACAACCCTCCCTGTTGTGAATAATAGAATGGCTGCCACATGGTTCTGGGTGGTGGGTTTGCTCCATCCTGCTCAGCTGTGGGATAAGGGTGCCTGGTGGGAGTTGTAGTGCTGGCTGCCTATCCACAGACACCCCTCCATGTTAAGATGGCTGACTCCCTGTGGAGCAGAGGAAGGGAATTGTTACACGTGGCTCTTGGGTGTGGGGAGTGTGCCATCCTTCTCAGCTGTGGAACAGGGGGCCTGGTGGGAGTTGTAGTGCTGGATGCCTGCACACATGCAACACAGGGAATGTTGCTATCTACCTTTGGGGAGAATCAGAGGGAGTGAATGTTGGATCTGTGAGACATGTGTTGGGGAGTGTGTGGTGCACATGAATGCATTTGGGCCTAGGAGGTGTAGCTTTGTAGTTGTGCAAGGCAGTACATCGCAGTATGATCGTAGACATTTGTTTGTACTTACAAGCCTCCACTCCCCCTGTCTATTCCTGTGAGACTCTCTGGATGCAATATGGCAAAGCACCTTCTCCTCCCATGCAGTGAATGTTCTTGGTGGAATGGGAGGGCCACCACCAGTCATCTGAGCCAGCTGACGGTTCTTGTTGGTCCTCTCTTTCACCTGTCTCTTGAGGTCATGCCACCACTTCATGATCTCCTTCTTGGTGCGTGAGACTGTCCCTACTGCATTGACCTTGCTGACTATCCTTGCCCACATTTGTGTTCCGGTGGCTAATGGTGTCTGTTGGACCAGGTTACAAAACAATTGTGGTACTACTCTGATTACCTCATCTACCATGACTGACAACTCATTGTCAGTGAATTTTGGCATTTTCTTCTGCACCATGGTGTGTGATGTGCAAATGGGTTAAAGGTGCAGGTGTGAGAGTGGTGGTGGTGATGTAAGTGGTTTGCGTGTGTGTGTTGTTGTGCTGGTGAGATGTGTGGTGGTTTGCCTCTCCTTTGTGCAATAGGGTTAGCTCCTTCAGGGGTGGACTAATGCAAAGGATTCTGGTCAGGGAAGGGGCTGGTTTTATACTCAGCTATGTGGGTGTGTCAAAATGGAGTATTGCTGTCAGGTGTGTTGTGTGGGTTGTCCTGGGATTTGTATTTTTTTAGTTGCCATGGGGATGTGTCATTGAGGTGTGTTAGGTGTTTTGGGGGGCTGAGCTAGTTTGATATGTACTCTTGGTGGCCTTGGTGTGTGTTTTTTATGTCAACCGCCATAATTGTTCCGGAGTGGCCACAGCGGTGGGTATGCAACAGCCCTTCCGCCAGCTCTCCCATTCATCACTGTTTGTGATTGCGGCGGTCGGAAACAGTGGATCATTCCGCTGTCACCTCAATGGTATCCTAATTGTATGTGCTGTCAATCCGTTGGCCTTATGGCGGTTTTGGCTTTTTCTGCCACAAATCCGACCGCCGTGGACGGATTTTCACCTGCTCCACCCGCTACCGGCGTTCTTTTGTGGTATCGTTCTGCCACGGTCGGTTTTTGCTGGTGGTTGATTCTAATCGGTCTGCTGGTTTTGCCGTGGTACGTGCGGATGGTTCATTTCCGCTACCATGGCGGTCGGAATGGTTTTCCGCCCGCCATCCTAATAGACCCCTTATTTACTAATCTACCTCCAGTCCTGGAATATTTGGGGAAGTTATAAATTCCCAAACTATTTTTAGGAAAAGTTGAAAAGTAGTAATTTTGAATGGGAGAAAGAGCTGCCCTAAGGGGGCAGCTCAGGGCAAAAATCGAGGAAAACCAATAATTGCCAAAACAAAGTGGTATCCATTTTGTATGCCCTTGGTTTCGTATGGCACAAGATGGGGGTGAGGATATCGTCCACAGACAGTGGAAGATAACTTCTTGTATTTATAAGGTGGGAAGGTGGAGATCAAGACACTGAAGTGAGGAAGATGGAGACAGGGCAATGTATAGAAATTCCATGACGCAATTGATATCAAGGGGGTTCTATTTATGTGAAATGTAATTGGTTAGTGGTGAGTGATGGGTGGGCTTAATATTTCTACTATTGAAGGTGAGGAAGTTTCCAGGCCAGGCCTGCTCCTTTTTTATCCCTCACTGTTGATAGCTGAAAGCTGATGAACAACCAGGTACACAGATCCCACACTCCACTGCGTCCAAACTGTAGGCACTCCTACTGGTAGCCAGCACCAGTGCCACCCACTGTGCGAAGCCCACTATGAAAAGCACCACATCACACAAAGTCTGCATCCAGAGGGCAGTCCAAAAAAGGGCACCTGAAACAGAACCAGACATGTCCTGCAGCATGCAGACAGTGGGTGTACTCGCTCATCGATGCTTTTTGCAGTACTGTGGCCTGACCCGTCTCTTAAATGTTGCTATTAGGCAAAAAGCTAAAGTTGTAGATGTGACAAATCCATAACACTGTGGACACAGAATCACATAACTCTAGCAGCTTAGATCACAGCTTCTATCACTCAAGGAAATGAGCATTTTGGTTGTCATCTACAAGGGTCTACCTCAGCCTCTGAAAAGCATAACAAGGAAAAGCAACTAATAACAAGTGGTTGTCAGGTGTACTTTTTGCTAAAGAAATAGCTGGACAGGATACTATGAAAATCCTAAATAAAACAGATATTTTGTTATGACCAGGCATCATTTTGCACTCACTAAAATGGTTCCACAGCAACGCTCATTGTTAGACCTGGCACATTGGCGTGGGTCTCCCTACCATTTTTTCGCTGTTGCCTCATCTATTTTTGCTGGTGTTAGTTGCTCAGGGCACTGTGCCATTGCTGTCCAGTGCCACAGTGCAAGTGCTCCCTATTGAAAATTAATGTATACTTTGTGATTCCATGATTGGTTGGTTTGGTTTACTTGTCAAACCCTAGTACAGTGCACCAGGAGTGCCCAGGGCTTGTAAATCCAAATACTGCTGGTGGGCTTGCAGCACTGGTTGTGCCACCCACAGAAGCAGCCTGTAAAAATGTGTCTAAGGTCTGCCATTGCAGAGCCTGCGTGCAGTCTGGTACTGTCATGTGGATTGGGTAAGTGCACCCACTTGCCAGTTCCTAAACCTTCCCTTTTCTTCATATCAGACACCCCTATGGTAGGCCTAAGGGCAGGGTGCATTGTAAGTATAAGGTAGGACATGCCCTGGTGTGTGTGGCATGTCTTAATAGTGAACTACAGCCATTTTCGTTCTTCACTATTGCAAGGCTACCTGTTCTCCATAGGCCAGAATGGGCAGTTTGGTTATTACATCTTATAATCTTAACTGACTCAGAGAACATGGTAGAAATTCGAATTTAGTATGCCTGAACTCAGGATGATAAAATACATCTGTTGGGCCTTCTGAGGGACTGCGTGTTGCAAGGAGCTGGAAGCGCGACTCAAGAAGGAGAAAAGAAGTGTGCAGCCATCAGAGCTGTTGTCATTGCATCTTGTAAAGTGTGTCGCCACTGCAGCATTGCATCGAACGGAAGCGGCTCGCATCATCCAGGAAGTGTCTCGTAACGCCGAAGAAACGGGTCGCCATCGCATTGCACCGCATCAAGAGAAGAGTCTCGCATCGAGGAAGAAGCGTGTCGCCATCGCAGCCATCGTAGTTGTCGCATTGCACCGCATCAAGAAAAGCACCTCGCATCCATGGAGAAGCGTGCCGCTGTCAGAGCAGCTGTGGTCCCATTGCATAAAGGGGTGTCGCCGCTGCAACATCGCATTGAGCAGAAGCGTCTCGCAAACGTCAGAGAAGAGTGTCGCTGCCAAGGCCGCTGTCGTCGCATCGCGTAAAGGGTGTCGCCGCTGCAGCTGAAGCATCAAGTCGAGTCTTCTCGCAACATCGGAGAAGGGTACCGCATCTGGAAGATCTTCACGTCTTTATTTCTTTGCATCAAAAATTTCATCGCATCAACATCGCTGCAACACTTTCGCTGCCCTGCGTGTCGCATCTAAAATGTACATTGACTTAAAGTGTCGCATTTAAGAACTAAAGAGAACTAAGCAAAATTCTACCATCTAAAGTAACAGTAATGTGTATTTTTGTCGTTTAATGGTCTTGTGGTAAATCTATATGAAGAATACTTATTTTTGATATAAAACCTGTGTGGTGTCCATTTGTAGTGTTGTCACTTGATTACTGTATGTGTTCACAAATGCTTTACGCACTGCCTCTGAGATAAGCCTGTTTGCTCGTGCCAAGCTACCAAGTGGGTGAGCAGGGGTTATTTTAGGAGTGTACCCCCTTACCCTGACTAGAGGATAGGGTCACTATTTGTCACAAGTGCATACCTGTGCCAACTAGAGACCCCCAAGTCTAACACTCACCTAAAAAGAACTGATAAGCATTCCGCATGCCGAAGCAAATGGTGCACCTACTCATTGTGTGATGATTTCATTGCCTTCTTTCCTTATTACATGATTTCCACTACTTGGTCTTACATCCCCCTATCGACCCTTCCGAGTATGTAACCTTTTTAGGTAAGAATACCAACCCACCCTTCCATATTTCATGACTTCCTAAGAGGCAGCAATATTGTAAATGATGGACTCACCTGAACCACCTGACCTCAAACCAACATCGTCAAACTGTGTCCGCACACCATGACACCCTCCTTGGAACAGGGGGACACATCCCCACATGTGAAACATAGATATTTCCACAAATAGGCAACTGAAACTGCCCTAGTTATCAATCTGGTCCATAAGCAAAGTGCAAAGAAACGTTCTTTCTGGTATTTCTCGACCTGAGTGCAGCTTTTGACAGTGAAGAGGTTCAGTCTTGTCAGCATTTAGTTGAAATACGTTATTACTCAGCGAAGTGTGGATGTCTGTGAGTAGTTACTGAAGGAGGCAGAGAGGACGAGTGCAGTTCCCCAAACATAGAAGGATCTGGGTGTCTTCAGCAGTACAATATCACACACACCCAATGAACAGATGAGGATGGTGAGTGACTGCTCCCACACATAGATTTGTAATACAGAGAATTTAGACCGGATGTAAAGGTCTGAAATTGGTCAGATAAGAACGACTGTAACCAAACTACAGCAAGTCATCCAATCCCCACGGATGACAAGCATTCAGTAAATATGTTATGATGAAATAGGTCATGCCCTGCAGATAAGGTATTCTGCAATAATACTAAAGTTTCAATTCTCACCTGCATTGAATTCAGCTCAGCAATAGTGCCAACCGACATTATTAGGGTAAGTACATGTTGGGTGGAGAATAGTAAATCTATACTTGTGTGTGTTTGCTTATCTTGATGAAATGTTGGTGGCGACATTGTTGAGTCGGTGTGTAAGGGTTGATATTACTGACCTTAGTATTAGGACATACACAGATCGGCCTGGAAGGACCAAGCCACAGCGCTACCGCATCCTAGATAAACTGTGGGGCACATGTACAAGCCCCTATCGCCACCACAACGTCACCTATAGTGATGTTGTGGTGGCGATGGGGGCTACGCTTTATGTACAAGGCAGCATTAAGCCACTTAACATTGCTTTACTCTGCCTTGTACATAAGGCTTCCTTTCACACTATGGGCGTTCCACTGCAACACCCATTCATTTTGATGCTGCCCTCTATGTACAAGGGTGGCGTACATAGGAGGCAGCGCCAAAATTAAGACCAGGTAAAAACTGGTCTTAAGTTGGCAAAACGAGGAGAAATGCATTATTTCTCCTCGTTTCTGCTTTTTCCATGTGTGCTGCCTTGTGCAGCACACATGGAAAAAGCAAAATGCCATGGTTTGTTTATGTACAGGAAGGTGTTCCTTCCTGTATAAAAACAAACTTTTTTTTAAAGTGCCATTTTGTTACTTTCGTATGTGCCGCATGAAGCAGCACACATGAAAGTGACAGAATGGCATTTCTAGGATTGTTTATGTGCAGGAAGGGACACATACACATAAACAATCCTTCCCTGCACGCAAACACTCTTGCACTCTGGTGCAAGGGTGCCTGCGTTGGCGCTAAGTTGCTAAATTTAGCGCCATCGCAGGGGGAAACGCAAGGCTGCACCATATCATTGTTAATATAGTGCAGCCTTGCGTTTCAGAAATGAAAGAGAGAGGGGTTAAGCCAGGAAGGCTAACACCTCGCTCCACCACTTCCATGTATGTATCCCCTAGTGTCTTCTTGTGCCTATGTGCTCATCTCTTAAAGTAAGTCGGTAGGAGTGCGCCGGGGAATGATCAATGCACACACGTGATTGGAAGAGAACTATTTATTGCGATTCTGGGTGTGTTCTGATATGCTGCAGGCACACAACGAATATAAACGTGCATGCATGCTGCTTTGTGGTAGGCTGGCTTTAATTTTTCTTAGACTTTCTTGAGACCTAACCTATCTCATAACTGTTTTAAACACATTATTTTATCATAAATGTTATTAAAGTTTTTATGAAGGTGCGTGCATATATTTCCATTGACATATATTACTGTAACTTATACATCTGGAGAATTAATTCTAATTAAATTAGAGTTAATTCTAATGATATATTGTGCACATTTTGTCCACGCTGCTTTGTAGTGCATATTCTGTCAGGTGCAGCTTTTCGAACAGTTTCTCTATGCCAAATGCGTTACTACTGGCCATACCTGCAGGGAGCGCATCCTTTCTGCATCTAGCATGCACGCATTTAAATTGAATAGGCGTTAAGAATACAAACTGGAAAGCTGGAAGTCGACACGTTCTAGTTTTCATTATTACATCTCACAGAGCGACAAATAAATTCTGGGCATTCTGTTAAATAAAACTGTAATACGATTTAGCAACATTTTGCATTTTCCTAATCCACAAAAACATTTGCCCATGTGCCTTAAAATGTACTTGACCGGACTATCTTCCTGAAATTATTTTCTGATCCTCTGCACACAATATTTTTAATTTTTTTTAAAGCTGTTTTTTTTTTTTTTTGTTTATCACACAAGGGCACGCGAAAGAGGACCTATAGACGGGTACCCGACTGGGATAAAGGTCTCCTTTTCGCACAATGTAATGATCGTCAAAATCACTATGAGAAGGCGCATGAATCAGCTCATCAGTGTGGGCACGCTTAAGATGGAAGACAATCACAATCGTCGGTGGGTGATTAGACAACTGTAATCTACATTGTTTTGGGATTGTGACTCACTTATTTGCTTAGATTCATGTATATATCTTTTGTCATTCATCAACAAATTGCACAAGTGTTTCCAACAAAATAATTCCTTTAGGTACCCAGGGGCTTATATTCAAGCCCAATGCTCTGCCGGTGCCTTACTTTTTTTGACGCACCGGCTGCGCATCAAGCATGCCCATATTTACAAGACCACGTAAAGTCACCGTGCATGACTTTTCATGGCCTTGTAAATATGGGTCCCTTTCATGCATTACTCTGCGTGAAAGGGCATTCCATCGGTGTTGCTGTGGCTGTTCCAACTCAACATCCATAGACCTTGACGCATTCCATGGGGTCTTATTTACAAGTCCATTGCACCTCTAATGCGTCACCTTTTTTGACGCTCCAGCTGCGCAGTGTGCCTGCCCATATTTAAGAGGCCAAGTAAAGTCACCCTGTGTTGTTTTTCATTAACTTGTAAATATGGCCCCCTTTCTTGCATTACTCGTCATGAAAGGGGAGTTTCATGGGTGGTGCTGTGGGTGTCCCCACGCAACATCCGTGGAATCTGACACATTTACAGATTTATAAAGTTTTGTTAAGCTTTGAATGCGTCAGATTACTACACCTACCCAGTGGAGGCATAAAGAAGGCACAACGAGGTGAAATATCTTTATTTCTCCTTGTTTTTTCTTTTTCCATGTGTGCTGCATTCAGTGGCGTCGCTAGGGGGGTGCGGGGGGTGCGGACCGCACCGGGTGACACCCTCACGGGGGGTGACACCAAAGGGCCGGTCCGGTCGGTGTGGTGTGGTGCAAGCAAACCGTGCAAGCAAAATTAAATCCAGAAGAAATGCAACGACGACGCGTCGCAACCTAACCTTACTATTCAGCAGGAGGTGCCTGTGCGCAGTGCGCACTGTCTCCTCCTCCGCCGCGTCTGCGCACCCTGGCAGTGACGTCGTCACTAGAGGGGTGCAGTTGGCGATGTTGTTTAATACGGGTCCCGGTCCGGAATCCGAATCTCGCATGCGCATTGGTGTGCGTGACTTGGCATCACGAGTTCACTTCACGACGAGGGACGAGGAGGTGAGGACTGGAGGTCTCGTCTCAGGTCAGTCAGATCGCCACTATAATTTAATTTTATTCCAGCAAGGAGCGGAGTCTGGTTTAAGGCCGACCGAGGTAGTCCCCCCCCCCCCCCCCCCCCCCCGTCTGCCACCAACTCAGCAGGTACAACTGTGTCTGCCGCAGGCAGCAGGCCCGTTAAGTCCACCCATTGGCTGGCCTCGTTTTGACACAGAGATTGTGCGTGCTCTCTAGTTGTAGCTTGGCTCTCTCCTTCTAAGGCTGAGCTCTCTCTGGTGAAGGCCCAACAACTCTCTTCATTTCCCGGCCTCCTCCTAACTCGCAAACTATGCAAAATGTGCGGTCTCTAGTTGCACCTATTCTCTATCAGTATTATATCGTAATTAAATATGTTTGTGTAATGCTTGCTTGTGCACAGAAGCCACTTCTCAGCGCTAGATTACAGGAAGTAGTCCAAGGTGTATGTGCCTTGCTCGTGAGTTGGGAGTTGTAGGAGCTAGGAAAGGACCTCCATCTCTCCTATTAACTAAATTGGAGAAAAGTAGAGTTTTTTTTCTGGGTGCGCGAAAAAGTTAAAAAAAATATGAAGTCTGTCAGAAGCTTTTTTCACCCTTTTTTTCTAAAGTAATATATTCCTACTATTTTATGTAGTTTGCGGACACTGAAAACCCCAGACTCTCGCACTCGGTTTTGTTGACTCCCTTTCGGAAATGGCCTGTCTGTGCCAGGGCTTGATACAGTACACTCGTCCCGGATTCAGACTGTTTGAAGATGAGGCTGGCTGTACAATCTGAAAAATAAGGACAGCGAAGCTCCCCATCCCGCCTCTCCGCCTCCCACGCACCCTTCCCCCACACTTTCCCTCCACCCTGACCCCTCAAGAGTTGTTACAGCTGTCTGACTCAACCACGGTTGAAGTTGCAGAAAAGAGCTCTTTCCAAGAAGCCATCCGCCGTGGTTCTAGTCCATTCAGATTTGGCCTTCAATCAGGCGATGTTACAAAAAGTATCCTTCGGGTGGATAGCGCAGTGTGCGCCCTTGCGTGCTTCTATCCGCTTATCGACAAGTGTCAGTCCCAGGGGGCAGCAGCATCGTCGTGAATTGCAAAACCCGTCCACAGCAGGGGAGGCGGAAGCCGGGCGGACCTTCCCCCGTGCACGGTTTCCAAGGGGTGGACGAGCGCAGAGGCCAGAGCCTTGCCCGAGTGGAGACGAGCTTTTCACACCCACGGGCGCCTCGAGGCCGTGCGGAGTGTGCACGGGAGACCCGAGGCTGGAAGCGCCTCGGAAGGGGTTTTGATGGGTGACTCGGAGGCACACACTGATCAGCGCGGTGGGGTGCCTGAGAAGGATTTTGGGGGAGTGTGCAAGATCTCTCCCTATGTTGTTTACAAGGTGGAATGAAGGCTCTTTTACTTCAGCTGGGATGCATGCTTGAGCACCGTGTAGATCAAACCAAAGGGCGTTCTGGGGGAACACTGTGGGGTGTGACGAGAAACAAACTTTACGTCCCATTTGGAAGACATGTTTCTGTTTTGAAAAACGAACCCTCTCTCTCTCTATGTAAACACACACACACCCACAGTGAGTCAGTGGCCTAAAGTATTGCGTATTTATTGCCTATTCCGTGCCGGCGTTGTTTTTCTTCATATTCTGGGAGATGTGTATGCGTTATTGGGCCTGGGCTCGGGTGGGCTGGCTGTGTGTGCAAGTACAATAGGGGCATGGGAAAGAAGGGAACAAATGCTTTATTTGAAATTGACACCGAGTAACTTTTGCCTACCGTCCTGTGCTGCTGCGTGGATATTTCCATTTTTGTTCAGCATTTGAGAAAATGAGTTTGTTTATTCTAATTCACCTTTCCTGACTCCTGCAGCTGCTTATCAGATCAGGCTGTGACACAAGGAGTAGGTCAGAGAATGTGTTACTGTTTGTTTTTATTTAAAAAATCTGCACAGGCCCAGCAAGGCACATCGTTATCATGGCCATGGATGCAAGGCAACAATAAAACATGTCCAGAGAATTGGTGATTAATGATCCTGCTGGAGAGCAGTCCTTTGCCTGTTGGTAGTTTTGAAATGCAGATAAACTGTATTTTATTTGGATAGCTCAGTGGGTTACTGCCTTTGTCACAGAGGTTCTTGTGTTACTTGCAGTTCAAAAGTTATAATCCTAATATAGGACAGTGGCTATGAACTGTCATCAAAGACCTGCAGACAAACATGAATGGTATAGCTAGAACTTCACTTTTTTTTGTGTTACTATAAAGTTAGAAATTCCCCAGTCTTTCATTATTTTAATGTTGCTAAAAAGAGTTTGGGCCGATATACATTTTTATTAGTAAAGCCAAGCCCCAACCACTACGGTATGCTTTAAATCCTGAGTTTGTGCTTCCCCAGCCCAAACCCTCTTTAAATGTACTGCCCACCAGTATGGATGCCATGTCATTCCTACATCTTGTAATCCTCATTGGCTCATGTGACATTCCGGAATTACATACTAGCGATAAAACCGGCCCTGTCATTGCCTTTCTGTTTTTATTTAATTAGCAATCAGGTCATTAGGGCAACTGTGGAACATATTTTAAAGTGCGTGCTAATTATATTTACTGCTATATTTAATGTTTTAAGTTTGAAGGTGATTTTGCTAATGTTTTTTACGGGAATAATGAAAGTAGAGCTGGATGGGGCTGATATGGGGCTGGGGCCCGAAGGTCAGCTGTGAGATAAGGTACACAGGAGCGGGATGGTCGAAAAGTGGATAATCGGGCCTGGAAGTATTTGTGTTAAAACCTGGCCTGTTGGAATTTGAGGGTTTGCACTTACATCCAGACATCGCTCTTACTTTCAAATAACTCTCCACATGCTCTGTATACACACAGAATTGATCCGTTGTATACTGGTGACTGTTTGCAAGTAGATATAATCTAATCTAGGGCTTGTAGGCTAGCGGACTCGGAGCGAACTCGGTCCATGCGGTAAGTCGTGAGGGGGTGACACCATGAGTTACCCGCACCGGGTGACACCAACCCTAGTGACGCCACTGGCTGCATTCTGCAGAACACATAGAAAGAAAGAAAAACCCTCTCATGATTGTTACTGTGCAGCAAACACTGAGATCAAATATCATAATATAGGCAACCATATATTTTTGGGCCCATTGCAGTCAAGAAATGAACCCGCCGAAAATGAATAATATATCCTCTCACGTTGTATAAGATCTTAGGAAATGAAACCTAGATTGTGCTCAACTTTACTTTGGCAGAAAAACATCAGACCTGCTTTAAGCCCAAATCAGGTATCGATTCCTGCAGGTAAATAGAAACATGTATTAATACATTTGTTTGCTTATCGCAAAAGAGATGGTATCCCAAAATATTCCTTTAATTTAGAAGTGATAGGCAGTTTTGCCGCAATTGTTTGATTTAAAAACCTAAACCTTGGAGTAAGATGACCACATTTGACAAATAATGGCAGTGGAAAAAAAGATTTTAAACAGCGGTTCTTAATCTTTTCTCGTCAAGGAAAACAGGCTGCCTTTGAAAAAACAAACAGATAGCTTTATTTAAACCTACTAGAACAAAAACAAGGTGATGGCCCTCTGTGCCATTGCCCTGTGAGACATGAAATGTTAGTAAATATGCCCCTTTGTGCGCATCAGTCTACAATAATGCCATTACTGTCCATTGCTGGTTTTAAACAACAATTCCTAAATTTTTAGCACTCTTTCTCCTCAACTGAGCGTTTCGGGACTTAATGATAGTCCAAAATGATGTCAGGCAAGTAATCAAACAAATGAAAAAACATTGTATTCAGGCTAACATTGATGTCTGCTATTACCATTTCTAGATTTGATTTCATTGTGATGCTGTTCAGATTCTTTAAAAAAAAAAATCTTCATTTATGTTTAAAAGAGTCATACATTATAGGGAATAAATTCCAGTATATCACATTTGGCAGCAACTCATTATCACCTTGCATCATTATCGCATACAATAGTCTAGGTAATGTATTCCACACACATAACACAATTGTGCGCATCCAGGTCGAGAATGAACCACTACTGCTAAAGGGTGCGGCGGGGGTTATAGACGTGCATGGTCCCAAATGGAAAAAGAGGGACTAAGAACAAAGCTACCATTGTTGCTGGATATGGCAGAAACACTGTTTGTATTAAACTAGTAACAGGTGACATTAAGAGTCTATCAAGTAGCCTAATTGGGGAACAGACAAACAAGGTGTACGTATAAGCCAGCATTCCAGCAATAATGCTAACAGAGACCCACCATGATGGGCCACATTTAATATGTAGTAGCACCGGATATGGACCAGCTTGAGTCCTGCCCTCCCAAATGTAGGAAGGCTAATGACAGAGACCATGAAGCGAGGGGAAAGCTTGAGGGATTTCATGAATAGAATGAGGGAACCATATGGTCAAGAGACAGGACAGCCGTGGAGTGATATGGCCCCACAAGTCAGATTTTTCTACAATGTTCTTAAAAAGGGTTCACCCACTGAGATACAGAGGGGGCTGGACAGTGTATTTGGTTTAGATACCAAGCCCTGGTAGGAAATACAGAGAGAGAGAGAGAGAGAGAGAGAGAGAGAGAGAGAGAGAGAGAGAGAGAGAAGAGAGAGAGAGAGAGAGAGAGAGATAATACAGGAAGAAGCTGGGACAGAACCAGCGAACCACTCCAAACTCCCGCCAAAACAACTGGGAGCGGGTGGTCGTGGGAATAAAGGCTGTACCCACATTGGCACAGAAGGCGCTGGCTCCAATTGTGGTACCACCGCAGAGGCTCAGAAAGGACGACGTACGTAGCAGAGAGGCTCAAGGAAATAGTACAGAAAAAGGTGGACAGGCATCACAGAACTATCAATGACAGGACATGGTTGTAGTTCCTTCTCAGCTCTCAATAGTAGATAGATTGCGAGGCAACAATGGTCAGTCAGTCCAATGGTGAACACACACGCAACCACTGATCAGCTATCAGTGACGTGTCACTCTGAGAATGAACCCATCCTAACAGTGCTCGTAAATAACATGCCTTACAGCTTCCTGATAGACACGGGGGCAAAGAAGTCATGCCTAAGGGGAGGGACCTTCCCATTATCCAAAGACTATAGTCATGCAAAGGGTTTTCGGGGTACAGTGACAAGGATCCCATTCACAAAACCCTAAGAACTGGACAATAGAGGTAGTCGAATGAGGGAACAGTTGTTATATTATCCCTTGTCACCAATTTATCTACTGGGATGAGATTTAATGGCAAAGCTAAACATGACTATTCAGTTCTACGACAACGGGACCATGGCCTGCTCCTCCACTGGCTTTTCTCCTCCTGTGGCCCATGTCATTAAAACGCCCCCACTGCACAGGTAAACAAATGAGGGCATCACCTGCTGATCAGATTGCCTTTACTAAGGCGGTCTTAAAAAAAAAGAAATCTTACATTCGGCAGTGGGTTCGACACCCTCATCGCCTGTTACTCATGGCTGTGAAAAGGGAAAAATCCTGCATAGACAATGAAGTGCAGGAGGGAGAAGAGATTCCTGACTGTGCCACAAACGCACCTGATGGGTTCAGCCAGGCAGAAGAAGGTCCCATCCCAGACAGTGAGGTACTGTTCCTTGTTGGGTCCCCATAGATAGATCAGGAAACAGGGGTAAGACACGCGGGGGCAGTAGTAGTAACAGATCTAAGCCATGCACCTTTGGAAACACTATGGTCACAAGTAACTTGGACTCTGTCTATCCCACTACCACAGTACACCTGAGCATAGGGAGGTGGAAAAGCAGAGGCTTCTACGGTACACCCGTCATGCACGAGAACCTAGCAATAGTAAAGTGTGTCATGCAAACTGGGGGTAAAAACCTACAACTCCGACCGTATGGCAAAGATAGAATGATTGGGCGGACACCTGTACTCTCCAAACAGGGTGCAGCAGAGATGACAATTATAGAGGAGCAGGGCCAAAGAGACACTGCAAAACTAGTTCAACACAAATTGAAAAAGACTGACCTTGAGCAAGAAGCGATGGCCGCAGCCGTGCAAATGGCACCAATCGCAATGGTAAGTGCATTGCAAAACTACAGAGGGTTCCAAACAGACTACCGTAGTAGAGATCAGGGCGGTTGCAGCAGCCAGACCCTAGGGAGTGCTACTATTGCCATAGGCAGGGTCACCTGGCAGAGAGATGCTGGTTAAAGGCATACCATGAGCAGCAAAAGAAGCAGAGGTTAACAAGTCAGGGCTAGCCACTGCAAAACACCATGAACATACCTCTTCAGCACCAAGCAGAGGGCAATCAGAATGTGCCCTACATCACTTGCATGGAGGTCTGCTGGTCTCCAAACAACTGCAGCAGGGATCCAGCAACTGGGCGAGCAGTTGTGTTTTATTTTCCAAAGTCCGGTCACCCTGCTACACCCTTCTAAAAATCAAGAAGAGATTCACCAATTTGTTAAGCAATGCACAATCAGAGAGACCCAAGCCAAAAGCTAGGGACAGCGTGCACACCAGTATGCTGAAAGGAAGCGGGTGTAGTTTGAGGGTGAGGGGGTACCCAGGAGGGGGCATTACAAATCTCCTCTTCCCTTCCAGATGAACGCAGGGCACTGAGTGCGCTCACCTCCAGACCAAGCATAGTGATTATGAGGCTCCAACCTTTCATGCATCATCCAGGGAACGCAGTTAGCCCTGACTTCAGACCGCTCGAGGCAGCATAGCTGGGAAAAAGTGGGCCACAGAGCAGCCTCCGGTCCTCTCCCCGTGCATGACAAGTGAAGCAATAGACTATGCAAGACTCTGGGAAACGCTGAAAACTAAAGAAAAAAACACCGAAAAAGAAGGTTCCAGATACAAAGGTGGGATCAGGATCAGCCACGGCTAGGTCCCTGAAAGCCATGAGGGAGAGCCACACCATATTACACACCATGTGCTGGGAACAAGGAGGTGCACACTCACCAAAACATGCTCGTGGCAAACATTATCAACACCAAACAGTGATAC
The DNA here is from genome assembly GCF_964204655.1 of Triturus cristatus. Taxonomy (NCBI): domain Eukaryota; kingdom Metazoa; phylum Chordata; class Amphibia; order Caudata; family Salamandridae; genus Triturus; species Triturus cristatus. Next base: position 213,363,960 of record NC_140585.1, on the reverse strand, counting down.
CACCACTCTTTTTCCACTCTACTATAGCGATACTAAGTTACACAGGGTACGACAAGCGCAACTAAGGGTATTATCAAAAAGAGGTAGCCCAAAGCCAGGAAAATAGCTTTGAGAAGGGGCCACACAACAACCGGGCTCTTAGCCACGATGCTAAGCACATGTGACAAAACTATCATTGTTGTCTGACTCCTGCTAAAAGCCTCCATCTCATCCCTCCCTGTGCTCAGGAGACTACTCCACAAACATATTTATCACTGGTTTATAAAGAGATTTTATTTATTTAGATTACTAATAATCACCCTTACTGCCCAAATTACTCAAATATACACATTCCGGTGCTTCACTAGATTGTTACTCGTGGACTGTGGAGCTCACACCCCTAGGGTAAAAATACAGGCACTCTGGGAAACCATTAATTATGGAGCATATGTAATATTTGTGAGTTAACAATAAATATAGTTCTTTCAAAGCCAGGTAACAGAGAAGAAAACAAAAGTGTTGTCAACAGAAGTAGGAAAAACTCAGGAGCCCTCAGCAAGGGGCCTGCTTAACACCCAAGTGGTGCACTGTTCCTTCATGGAGTCAAGCCCTTCTATGGCGATGACACCCATGAACTAAAAAACACAACCTTTTTCAAAATGGGCAAAAGATACGCAGCCACTGAACAAGCATGGCTCCGAAGGGAATGGATGTCATTTGGGGGTTGTCTGTGGTAGCAGCTGTAGCCTCTAGCTTGCCCCCTGCTACTCCTGTCACTTACTTTGCGATCCCTGGACTCAGAGTAGGCAAAAAATGTTTCCCCTCTGAGGCCAGGGTTCGCAAAGGAAGTGCCAAGAGTGGCAGAGATCAAACTAGAGGTCACAGCTGTGACCCCGGACGACCTCCAAATGAAGTTCATGCTGAAGGGATGCACACCTCGAACTACAACATCACAACAAAAGTTATGTTTACTTGTATCTTTGGGTACGGTCTCCCTACTACAGAGGAACTGCTGAGTCACTAATGGGGAACTACAGCGCAGGAGCAGGGACCTCTCGTAGTTCACATAAAATTACACTCAACAGAACTCTAGCATGCACTGCACAGCACCCATTTGCATAACACCTGGTATTAAAACACAACCACATTTAGCTCCTACGTATCAACCAGGCCATGTTATATCTGTTCCTTAATCCCAGATACAGAAGGCACAGATAAACTTTACTTATCCCTAGAGATAGCCCCCAAAAAGAGGAAAGTGCCTCATTCACCTCTACCTATGTAGGACATGGTCCAAAATCCAACTCAACAAGATAGAACCACACAGGGCAGTTGTAAACCTGTTCCTATACAACACCAACCCAACAGCGTTATACCTCTTCACTGAGGTCACCAAGATACAAAACAAGCTGGACAGGTTGCGTAGGAGGGCCACAACAGGGGAACTCGTCCTTCAAATAGACACTGTGGGTATTTTAAAAGAAAAGAAAAAACAAGCGTGGTCTCTTTGGCTTTTTTAAGGACATGCTGGAAGGAGCGCGATCACCAAAGGAAGTACCTTCTATTTGAAGGCGTCCTACACCGCTCGTGTGAGCTCATGGAGCGATAACGATGATATTCTAAAGTATGTATTATTATGGGGCGTCCTTTTGAGAGCATGAATATCAATTTTTTTTTAAAAAAAAGGCACACCATGAGATCACAGTTTAAAAGGACGAGTGCACAGACTTTTGCCAAACATCTCCCATTTTTTCCAAGGCTCGTCATGGGAGTATGAATGCGAGTGCTCGTTTGCTGTGAACATTAATCTTTAACCTTTTGGGGCACAATAGAAGTGTACAAATACTTCCTTTATGTATGAATGTATTGTAACATAAGATGTATCTTGCTATGAATGTTGAATAAATGTGATACTGGGTACTTGAAGTCACAAGGCGTGTTCTTTCAGATGATTTATGAGTAGAGGTTATTTACCAAATGGTGATGTGAAAAGATAAATGATGAAAGCCATGATTTATCCAAAATATTTTTCTTTTCAGGTTCTTAATATATATAAGTGGTATATTTTTCTACTCCCATAACAGGGAACAAAGGACAGTGTTTGTGACTATCAGGCATATGTACATGTATTCTATCAACCATTGAGGAGTAACAGGGATAGTTTTTTTGGTCCTGAGGAAGAAAGCCAAAGGGATGGCTTCTGAAACATGTCGACCTTGTAGGAGGTGACTCATTATAGTACACCATCTACACCTCCCCACTTTTACTATTCTCAGCCAGGGAAGATAATAAAGTATTTTCGTTCCACTAGCCAGAGAATTTTTAACCATCTCACATTTTCTTTTCACGATCCCACACACTACACATACTCACCATTCACTAAATAAAGTGCTGCTGCGTCTACGTAAGTCGTAGCACACCCCGTCCCGTAGAGGGGTGGGAAGACCCCAATGATGAAGCATGACACTGAATCAGGTTTCAGTGTGTGAGGGGTATTTTACCATTTTTTGAAACATTGCCCTTTCCACAAATTGAGAGAAGGAGCTCTGATCCTGTTGCACCATTTTTCACGTATAACTAAACACTTCAAATAAAAATAAAAATAGCAGCACACACATGGGTGCATATATATTCACGTAATACATGGTAGAATCCCTATGTTGGATAACAGTATCAAGAGGAGGACGATCCTACCTTTTTCCTCTTCACTCCCTCCTTTGAATTTTTTATTACACCTGTGCCAGTGCCTGCCATCCCTCTAACCAGCTCCAGGGGAGAATCCTTAGCCTGACTTCCAATCCCAGCCTTGCACTCGGGGCAGACATTCTGCATCCAGCCCTGAGTAAGTATAAATACATACACCTGAAACCTAGCACCACCACCTGCAATCCCAGAACTTCAAACCACATAGAAGCAGAACACTTTCAAGGCCCTGGTTTAGCCACACAGACCTTTTGCCTGACTGCTTTGTGCCTTGTCTTCACCATGTTACCACCGACGAGGAAGAAGAATTATAGTGAAGACCATCACGATAATAATAATAAAAATCCACATTTGTAAAGCGCAAACAATCACCCGTAAGGGTCTCTAGGTGCTGGGGGCCGTCGGGAAGATTAAGCAAGATATTGCCCAGAGTCACATGGTGCTGGGCTAATCTGCCACCGGTGCCGGGGATTGAACCGTGATCCCCAGATTCCAAAGGTAGTCACCCTGGCCGCGGCGCCACACCTCTTCCCTAAAGTCACAGTGAGGAACCACAAAAGATTGCTGAGTCTACCCCCTGCAGCATTAGTGCTACACAGAAGGCATACCAATGGCAGCAATTGGCTACAGCAATCACTACATTGGGGGAGGAGGGACCTTAAGAAAAAGAAGGCAGGGCAATTGCGCCCACCTGGACTGAGCAAGACCACACCTTAAGTGCTAAGGACCGGGTAGAGGCTGAGTACATTGTAGGGGGTAAAGAACTGGACACCTCTGGTCTGGGGAGGAGGAGATTAACTCTCCTCCTGACTATTCCCAACCTTTTTTGGCGAGGTGTTCCCTGGGCAGGCCACACCACAACCTGGGCCTGCCATCAGCCCCTCCCTTACTCTAGAGCCCACCATTCCATCAGGGTCTCCAGCTGTGTCCCCTACCACTAGTTCCCCTCCGAGAGGCTGCCCTAGGAAGACCCTAACCTAGGCTCTGACCTTGAGACACCACACCCCACATGTTCAAACCAAATCCCTCCCTTTATTATAATTCCTGTGGCTGCATCCCAGGAAGTGATGGAGACATGTGAGGGTCAGTCAGACATGTGCTCCAGCATCATGCTGCAGGTCTGTGATGAGGTGCGTATGATGTGAGAGGAACTTGCAAGATCTATGGCCACCCTCACTGCCAGTGTCACTTCCTTGCATAGCTGCCAAGGTTTCAGATTGTTGTGTGTGACATTTTTTAAATTTCAGTGTAATTATGAGTGACTTTTCAACCACTATGAGTGACAATTTCTCGCAAGCAAAACCAAGCAATGAAGTCCATGGAAATAGATAAATATTACAAATGATACCCTTTTGAGCTGTGAGAAACTCGAAAAAGATCTTTAAACTGCTGCAGAGCACTTCCTATTGATCACAACATATCTGCTTTTTGTAACTCGGTGCATTTAGTACTGTGGAAATTGTATGTACATTCATTCTGATAGGAAAAGAGAAAACTATTAATATCAGCATGCAAAGTGTTTAGGATTAACAAGTCAGGTTTCACACCGTTACAATTCAAATGAAACACACAACAGGAAGCAGCTAGGAATGGGCCACATTATCGTACTTAGTGTTAAGTGACACTCAGAGCCACCCTCTGACAAAAATGTCATTTAAAGCCTCCCAGAAGCTCCAACCAGGCCTGGGCCGTCCCAAAAGCAGCAGCAAATGCTTCTCAGTGTGTAAATTCACCCTCCTGCCATTAAGAAGTACCTGAGCCTGGCCAGGGTTGGACTGGCGTGTTTGGATCATTGCCTTCACTATTGCTAACTGTTACTGCAGTAGATCCCAGGTCGGTCCTACGGTACCAGTCACTATAGGGTTACCACCAATCTGTTGTTTTTACTGGCATGATCAGTATTGTATTGTCCTGGCTCTGAGTCGTACAAAAAGCCGTGATTTTTCCCCTCATCAGTGTATACTTTGTAATGTTCTGAAGCTGCAAAGTTAAAGATAACTGTCTCATAATTAAAGTAAATAAAGACAAAGTCCATTGTAAAATGTATAAACTTTATGAAGACAATGTTTTTTTTATAATTGTGTCATGCTTAAGCCTTAAATCGACATGAACAAATGGCCTGTATGGCAGTATTTAGCAACCTTACCAGAGAGAGGGAAACGCTGAATGTGCAGAATGTCTCCAGTGCTGCTCTCCGTGTTGTCTCAATTCAGTGCTGCTGGCGTCCACAGCAAGGCAGGGGCACCGGAAGGGGCTCTCTCTCTGGGCACAAGGCAGTCGCAAGGCGACCAGCCGCAATGCAGGCATTAGTCCCGTTTTTCCCATGTTAGTGGCCTCAGTGGTGCCGGATAGCTGCAACCGGGAGAGGCTCTCTTGACCCTGGGGCAGAGGAGTCAGAGTGCGCAGCACAGACTGCTGACAGCCTGCATCCAATGTCGGTGTTTGGTGCAGAGCTCAGTCCAGCCAGCCCAATGTTGTCTTTGTCAAATTAAGCCAGGCCCGGTTCGTCACTAGCATCTATAAGGTATATAACTAGAATGAGAAAATATTGTTACTGACGCCCCACAGCACCATGCTGGTATCTGCCGAGGGCAGAACAGCACTATTGTCTGGACAGCACATCACTAACACATGTAGTGCACAGTACTTCCCTAGTATCAGTGCAACAAGCTGATGGCACCTGTACTGTTCAGTACGTCACTAGCATGTGCAGGGCTTGCCGTTTGTGTATATATTATGTATGTCGTTACTAGTCTCTGGAACATGTGGTTGACATTTGCCAATCACATGATTAGCATGTTTTAAACATGCGTCTGTGAAACATATAATAACAAGCATTTGCAATGCAATAGGTCTCGCAGTTAAATGAGTATAAGCTATTGGCATTGGAAATGACAATGCCTTTTATTTATGTTTTTAACCCCTTCAGCGCTGCGCGGATTCCCCCGCGGTGCTGAAGGGTTCGAGCGCGGGCGGGGCCATGACGGAACGGTTCCGTCCTGAGCACAGCTCAACCGATGCTCATGACGGAATCGTTCCGTCATGAGCATGGAAGGGGTTAAAACGAAAACAAAAATAAAAGGCATAGTTATTTGCAATGTCAATAGCTCAAACTCACGTAAATGCGAGACCTATTGCATTGCAAATGCTTGTTGCATTTGTCCCCCCGAATGGGGCGGGTATGCTCAGACGTGAGTCCCGTGCTCTCCATGCCACTGGAATCAAGCTATCCTGGCTGAAGAGGGATGAAACCCCGAAACCCGTCCTAGGATGCTTGTTTTCAGTTCAGGGAGGACCTGGCTTGGCAGTTCGGGCTGGACTGTTCCCATGAGGCACAGGGTCAAGACTGATTTGCATATGGCTGGGTTCAAACTGAAATGGCATGGTGAGCAAAAAACACAAATGGATTTAGGCCCAGATCTCTGTACTGGGATGAATATATGACATTGCTCTGCATTCTGTCCATCAACTGTTGTTTTTGTAGTAAAAGAGGCACAGTTATGTCACTGCCTCTGAAACACACAGAGGTCGAACATATTTAACATATTCAGTATATAACATTTGGGAATACAGGCTCAGAATAAAGCCGGGGAATTTCGTGATCAGCGCGAGGCTGCTGCTTGCTTCACATGAGTTATGGCACTCTGGCCTCACTAAAGAATATCCCAGGTTTGTGTGGCTCACCTCTAGGCCTCGTTATGTCACGTTTCTTTCTTTAAAGTCACTGCAAGCAACTGAAAAGCGGCGCTTACTCTAGTGTGCTCACAAATAGTGCCTGCTACCCACTGCTGCTTTGTAGCGCTTTGGAAAACAATTATTGCGATCACCCATGTTCATATTTTGAGCATTTTGTTGGGCGCACGTGAAATGGAAGTGCCTCATGTCAGGGGCGGCTCTAGGCTCATGGTGGCCCTGTGCAGGGAGCGTCGGTAGGGGGCCCCACCCGGAGGACGCCAAATCCCTGCCAGGGGGCGCCACGAATATGGCGGCCCCTGGGGTTTGGCGGCCCTGTGCAGGTGCACAGCTTGCACATGCCTAAAGCCGCCCCTGCTCATGTTATTTTAAAAGAAAACAGGCGTTATAAACTATTTCGTACTCATGTTATCTAGCTCCAGAGGGTGAAAGGCTGAGGTGTACTAAACCACTGAACTTTCTGCAGCCCATGGTTTGAGGAATCAAATGAGTACTTCGTGCTTTAAATAATTAAGGTGGGGGAAACAAGTGGAAATGGCAAATGATTTTATGAGGAAAACTGCTAACCACTGATCCAGAAGACGGCAGAATTATTAGGTATGTGTAAGTAATGTTAGAAAGCACTGTCTGCCGACCGCGCCATCTCCTTATTTTATCCTTTGGTACTCGAGAGGGACTGTAGTATCAGAGAATTGAAGTGAAATGTAATAACCAACAATGTCATGTTGTCCTTTATTTCTAGAGCCTCTTTCATCAGACATGGTCTCTTGGTGCGCTTGCACAGAAGTTTCGAACTATGAGCCCAAACGAAAGAAGGTTTAGTGTTAGAACATAACATTCGAGGGTACGGTGTCCGATCCACAAAGTGTGTTTTTTCCTCTCATATGTATAGTTGTGGGGGCTTCGTCGAACGTTTAAACTTCACGCCCCCTCCTGAAGATTCGGGGCAGAATATGTTTAACTCCGACGGGCCTCACTCACCTTAAATCTATCTGAAGTCGATCCATGAAGTATTATTGTCACCTGTAATATTAACGCATGCTGTTTGCAGCGCAATGAAAAGACAAAACTGTAGCAAGCGCTATATAAAATGGAAATGATTTTAATAAGGCAGAGTTATGTACGTAGCACAGACATAATGTTTAGTAACTATTCTGTCTGCACCGGGAATGGATGGTGGGGCAGACGAACCGTAGAGTTACTTGTGCATGTTCTTACACTGGTAGTTTCTTTTATCACCTCCTGTTTTGTCGAAAGCGACCTAAAGCTGCTGATGACTCTGCGGCGCTAGCAGAGGAAATGCAGTTGCATCACATACCGTAGAACAGTCTGTGTCCTTAAGCAGCGTTGTGGGAGTAGGTTACAGAGATGAGTGAAGGTGCCAGGCTGGGCAAAGTGGAGCGGCTTGAAGCAAAAACAATGCAAAGTACATTAAAATAATTCAAACAGCGATGGGGGCATTCGGAACGGCCAACGCTGACCTACGGACTCCAGCATGGCGACAGCAGAGAGAGCGGTGAGGGCACTGCAGGAGTGAGGAGAGGGGGCGGGGTCAAAAGGGGCTGGTGAGGCGGCCCTTAGCACGCCACTCGGTAAAGCCCAATGTGCTTGAATGTAGAGTAATTATACAGGAACAGGTTTGGCCAGAATCAACACGGTCTTGTGACGTTATTTATATCCTTGGGCATGCCCTGCAGCCACCATTAACAAGTCTTAAACAATGGTACATTTGAACGCGAAGGAAAGACACCATGATGTTGTTAATTCCGTTGTCTGGCATCAGCGCCCCAGACCGACTCATGTAACAACAACAGCTGAGACATACAACGGGGAAGGCACTTTCAGCTGGAGGAGCAATGGGAGGAGGGAAAGCTGGAAGACAAACAACTAAGCGTTAGGAGAATGGGAACAGAGACAAAACAAGGCAGTGGGGAGCAGAAAGTGGGCGAAACTAAAGCATAAAACAGAACGACAAGCAGTGACGGGGATTTGGGATGAAAGTGGCGATCTAGCGGGGGTAGTGGGGGCGGGCAAGCAGAGGGAGGGGGTTGCGGAGATGAGTGAAGGTGCTGCGCTGCGGCAGGAACAACTTGCCACACGCAAGGGAGCTCGAATCAGCGCGACAAAGAAAAAAAAACAAGGGGGTGGCATATCGTGTGCACTTTGATGTCCTCAGTGGCCGCGGGGCTCACTGAGGACATCAAAGCAAGTGATCAGGCAGTGCTTTTCAGGCTGCCAAATGGTGCGCGCGCCCGGGGCACATGCACTGCATTTGGAGGCCTGAAAAGCCACTGTTTGCACTTCCAAAACTCGCTTACTATAAGTCTCGCCAGAGCAGCGCTAAAGCGCTGTCTCAGACGAGACCTAAAAACTGCAAAGAATGGCATATAAATAAGACACGTGGAGCGAGTTACTAGCACCAGCCCAATGTTGTCTGTGTGAAATTAATTTATCAGATCAGACACTGTGCGTCGGCGCTGACACAAGTTATAATAAACTGCCTACAGTAAAGTCAGTAACGGCTCTGCACGCATTGGCCAAAGTAACACACACTTAATGAATTGCTCAGAGGGCTGCTGTTGTAGGAAACAAGTTGCGGACAAAGGAAACTTTCCAGCCTCCATCGGCGACTGGACAGGAAATGCCTGAATGCTTGGGCTTAGCCATGGAGGCTGCTGCCAGGGGCCTGGTCTGGGTGTGGGGGAGACCATGGGGGTGGGGGCTGTATGGGGGGCTCCTACAGGCCCAGTCCCCACAGAGCCTGTCCCAGCATCAAACAAGAACCTTCCCGCGTCTGCCACAAGTGAGGGCTGCTGAGAAATGGAAATATACAACCAGTATGGTTCCTGGGACGACGTCAGCATCCAGAGCAACACAACCTCTTGGGAAGACAGCTCAGTGGGTTAGTGTGCCTACTGTGAGACCGGTGCGAAGCGTGCCGGTCATCTTTCAGAACCTGTTGGCCTCTGGGCCGGTCAGTCACTGTCTCTCCGAGTCCCCACCAATCCCAGGGGCTGGTAAGTTACCTGAACGCGGGGCCACGCCAGGGGTTTAACTAAATTGCGGCGATGCCTGCGCACCACAGAATGAAGAGTCAACACCGACTGTGCACCCGGTGAAGAGGACTCGACTGACTCAGATTCCCGCCGTTCTGCCTACTTCCTCTTCCTCCCGACGTGATGTCACTGGAGCGCCCTCGTGTGCCACAGTGACTGACAGCCAGTAGCATCGACTTATGAGAGGGCAGGACCCCTCCCTCGGTAATTGGCAGCAGTGATAGAGAGTGTGTGTATCAATGGAAAGCCACGTGGCGCCAGGCACAACAGGCTGGGCAGATTTGTGACATTGTAGCGCTCTCAGCCACTCCAGCGCTGAGAGCTAATGGATCTTTAACTATTTATTGAACTCAGCCCAGCAAGCAGCTGTTGGCAGCACGTCTCTCGGAGCAGCAGAGCCGGTGCACAGGCGCTGCTGGTGGCGCGCGCTGGCAAGTGGAAAAATGCGTGGCAATGCATTTCAGTGCGGTGATGCAGAACACCGCACTGAAATGCATGAGCGTCACACCAGATGCGTGATACTTGGCAGGACTGTCCTTGGGTGCAGCCACATTGTCTGTCCTAGCCCAACGTCCCTCCCAAACCACCCTCAATGTTTCCTCCTGTAGATTGCCCCACACTGTTTCTCCCCATACTCCTTAGGCGTTCCAACCCCGTGTGGTGTCTGGTCCTGCATCGGCGAGCCAGGAGCCTGCATCAGATTGGGAGGATTTGAACACTGTGGAGATTTAGGATGACAAGAAGGACAGCTGACTTTTTTGACTGTGACTTTGTTTTGGAAATTTGATTTAATTTTCCCCTTTGTATATAGACTGGTTCCCCTGACACGTCCTGACATGATTTTATTATGTTGCCCAACCCCCTACAAGTCCCCTAGTCCATTATTTTTAAAGAACAGGGAGTGGTGGGGACATTGGATGCCTTCCTGTTACGGGTAGAGTCAGCCCTTATCCATGAAATCGCTCTTACAGAGCGAAGACTTTCACTAGAGCCTAAACTTCCCCTAAGTCCTCCTGTATTGCTTGATTCCACAGACCTTACTGAACCCCAACAGAGTTCTTCACCAACTAGGGTACTGCTCAGTCAGGCAACAGAATCTAATGAAACCCCAAAGACAAGTGACATAACAACCAGGCCTAAAGTAATCACTACTGGACAAAAAAGCAAGATTAATCAGGGGAGTAGCCCCTCAACCCAGTCTAGAAAAAGAAAGGGACAGGGCCCTTATAAGCAAATACACTCCACACCAAAAACAGGACGTAAAAGTAAAAACATGGTGGATGAGGAGGAGGAGGTGGAGGAGGGGTATTTCCCAGTAATTAGTATTGCCAAGAAGGAGTCTACTCTAACAACCCTTATCACCCCGCAGGGCATTGAAAGTAGGGAGATTTGGGTAAAAATGGGTGAGGTTGTCTCAGCTTTATTAAACCCACTGATGCAAAAGCTAACCCAACTGGAAGAGAGTGTAGATAAACTAGACAAGCTTGCAGGTAGTAGCTACACAAACCAGCCGCCCCAGATGAGCCAGATGGGCTTACAGACCACTCAATCACACCCGACCAATTCAAGTCATTCATGTCATTGCAAAATTAAGCCTGCCCAGCCAAACAGAAGTGACGGATCTATGACTGCACAACCTGGATTTTCCGGCCTCGGCCCAGTGGAAGCACCCCAAACTGCTCCAGCGTATCCCCCGATTAAGCGACATAATACGGTGGTTTTGAACAAACCTTATGACATAGCACATACTCCCAGTACTATTCAAGAGCGACTGATAAATATCAAAAAGGAACCCCCTTCTAGTAGACCTAGCCACGAACGCAGAAAGGAAGCCCAAATACAAGCTGCCCAAAAAGAAAAACATCAGCCACTGAGAGATTTACCCAACATAAACACATTACACCTTCCACCAGAAGCCACACCTTACACTATCTTGTTAGACAATTTCCCTATGTTGCCACATGGAGGTGGGGAACATTGGACAACACTAAAAAATAAATCACTACATGTGATAAGTGCAAGGTCGGGATTATCAAACCTGCTCTTCTCAGAGTTCAAAATCGTCAGACGGATTGGCTGGTTAGGAAGATCTAAAAAGACACTAGAGGGCGACTGAGTGGTCTTAACTTTTGGATCACAAGATCTAGTCCAAACAATACTAGACAGGATGGGCAACTGGTCAATAGAACAAATGGGGATCAGTATTTTACCATTGGGTTTTTTTCTACAAGCCACCTGGCCCCACACAACTTTTTTCAGGGGCAGACAGAGGAGAGGGGTGGAAAACAGATAGTTATAATATCCCAGTGAACTATTATTACGACGTCCTCAACTCCCTAGATGACAACGACTGACTAAAGCCATTAAATGGGGGTTTAGTTGATAGGAGGGATACCTCAAGGTGCGACCGGTTTGTAGATTTAACTTTTATTCAATCGGTAGAACTAGAGTTCGTAGATCCTAAACTACTGTATTTGACAGAAGTGAGAGGACCCCTTGAGAGATGCACTAAGAGCAGCTCCTCAGTCAATCGACGAGACCTAAGTAATCCATCAATCATGGCCCAAGTTCATGCACACACTGGTAACTTCACGCCCCAGGGTCAATTGGTGGTGGAGGTAGGGGGAGCGGGAGGAACACAAAGTGAAACATTTTATGGAACCCCGAGTATCTGCATAAAGAAGGATCTCCACTGCAGGCGTACAAAGGCCATCAGCGGGTGAACCCACTATTGACAACCCCAGAAGTTGACAGGCCCACAGCAAGGCCTGGCTTATGGCCCCTAGGTAAGAAGTCTGGAGGCCCTAGTCAGCTATTGAATGACCCACCCAAGCTCCACATATTATCTTGGAACATTGCAGGCCTCGCTTCCAAACTAGATAACCCAGAGTGGGGGGCATGTATCCAAGGCAAGGACATCTGCATGTTTCAGAAACTTGGGCCAGGGAGGATACACACAGACTTGGCTACGCAACTTTTAGTATAGCAGCCACATGAGGGGGAAGGGGTGACCAGCGGGGGGCCTTAGCATCTGGATTGCCACACATCTAGGATGTTCAGCAAAACAGGTAGAGACATTCTCTAGTGACATTCTTTGCGTTATCCTGAGTTTTTCAACCAGGATCAAGATAGCATTGATTAATGTTTACTCACGGCCAGTAGGGTACGGCCAAGAGTCTGTTACCCTTGATCTTTTATCATCTTTTTTGCCTACCATCCTTGACAATAATTTGGTGATCTTGGCTGGCGATCTAAATTGTCAGTATGAACCTTTGAAAGATTTAGATGCAGGCGACCCCAATGAAGAGGACTTGCACTGGGCCATTCCGGAGCCCAATGCTCAGACAACCCGAGCTTGGACACCACTGGTAATACAAATGAACACCATTTCATTGAATCATTCGCTTAGGGCATGCAATGGGGGTTTTAAATCTGATTCCCCAGCAAATTTTACTTATAATAGACGGGGTTGCCCCTCTATTCTAGATTATATTCTGGTGAATACTAAATCATGGCACCGGGTAATTGATCTTAAGATTGTGCCCAGATACGATAGCGATCATAATGCCCTGATTCTTAAAATGGTCTCACCTCAAACAGGGGATGCTTCAAAGGGCCAATTTTCGACAGCCCCTGGGCTCACCCTAACTAGCTGTAGGAGGAGACTAAGATGGGGTTTATTTTGTCAATCCCAAGAAAAGCTAGCCTCCCTTTATCAAACCATCATTCCTTTTTTGGAGGTTGCAAAACAATTGAGTGAGTCTGTTGATTTTTATATCCCATTTACCGAAATTGCAGAAAACCATCATGGTTTAATGGTTGGCTTGGCCGATATCTTCTTCCATAAATCACGTCCGAAGGAAAGCGGTAATGAAGCAGAGTTTATCAGCTCTAGTCACACACATACACACAACTCTCGCTTTGGGCCCATATATATTCATTCATTCAACAAGCTAGCAAATATCCGCTGGTCATCAATTTTGATTTACCTTAGAGACCTGTTACACCAGTATCATTACCATTCCCTCTCTCCTTATGTAAATGTACTTTGTCGATAGATCTAGTTTTAGATTAGAATAGGGAGGAAATAATAACACATTTAGGGCCATATGTAGGTAGCATCACATTTACCGTTTCATAAATACCGAATTTTACCGATTCGGTATTTATGAATCGGTAAATGTGATGTAGGTAATAATTCGGTAAATTTTACCGAATCGGAAACATTCGGTAATTATGAATCGGTATTTACCGATTCGGTAATGAGGCATACCTTCCCATTGATTCCAGGCACATTGATTCCTATGGGCCTGGAGGCCCATAGGAATCAATGGGAAGCCAGTCACCATTACCGATTTGGTAAATACCGATTCGGTAATGGGGGGAGCATATTCAAGGGAGGCAGGGTGTCACATTGACACCCTGTTGCACCCCTGATTCTTGCATGTGTGCACATGTGGCGCACATACATGCCCTAAGGGCATGTATGTCTGCCACATGGCACTCTTAAATCAGCAAAATATTGCTTTTTGCAAGGTATTCGTTATTTATCACCAACCTGTATTTGGTGGTAAATAACGAATTCTTAATACTAATTTTCACTCTTTAGAGTGCTCCCTACATTCAGGATTCGGTATTTACCGAATCGGTATTTTACCGATTCGGTAATTTACCGAATCCTGAAATTATGCCTCCTACATCTCAAATAGCTAAATACCGGTCGGTAACGGGATATTTACCGAATTTCGGCCGTTACCGACCGGTATTTAGCTACCTACATGAGGCCCTTAACTTTTAATTTAAAGAACCACAGTCTCTCTAGGAGTTTTAAAGATTTATCTGAATGAATAATTTTGTGAGTCAAATCAGAATACACGTAGATACACCAACATTCTCCATCAGGAAAATAGTACAGTTAGCTTATAATCGTTTCACATTAATTAAATTCTTGTGATGACAGTACCTGAGGGTAGAGAGAACAGAGAGCAAATACGGAGCATTACCACACAGAACTATATTTACCTAGAATGGTGTTAGGACCCGGACATCAGAGTATCAAAGATTCAGGACAGGTTCAGGGCCAGGAAGGCTGCCAGCGTTGCACCCCTCTCTGGTGCTACTCTCTCCGGCTCGGGCTCGTCCGGACCCCTTCCTATATGTGCCTCCTCAGTTATTCCACGATTCTTCCCTAGTGTTGGATTCTTTTTTTTTTTCTTCCAAAAAAACCTTTATTGCTTCAGTTGCATGAACATGGTACACTGCTTACATAAAATTCAAGTCTTAGTTCACGGAAGTGGCTGCCCACACACAGTAAAGAAACATTAAGTGCATGGTTTCACAACAACATCACTCATAAGGCGGGTCCGAGGCAAAATCAGGAGGCTGGCAACCCCACCCCGGGAGAATCCGTGACCTGTCCAGCTGGCATAGGGCAGGGGAGGAGGGGCAAGGCGCGGGGGACAGATGCAGCCCATGAGAGAAGAGGCCGGACCATCCCTGAGAAGGGAGAGGGAAGGACCTAAGAAAGTGTAGTTACTGACCAGCACCGGCGGCCACTGCCGGCGAAGTGCCAGCGGGGAGTGCGGGAGAGATAGCATGGATAGGCCACGGGTGGGATTGAAGGTATGTGATGAGTGGGCCCCAGATGTCAGGAGGGCAGGACCTTGCGGGCAGGAGCTCCCAGAATTCGGAGAGAAGGGTCCGGCACCTCGAGGAGTCTTCCAGCCAGTGAGCAAACTTAGGCACCGGCCGACGACCCCAGCACATGGCCACCCCACGTCGCGCAAGGACCAGCAGCATAGCAGTCAAGAGGTGGGTGGCATCCGGGCAGAACTTAACAGAGCCTAACAGGCACAGCGGGGGGGCGGGGGCAACCTGGGAGTGGGTGATCTCGGTGATGGCAGTGCAGATCTCCAGCCAAAAGGCAGACACAGCAGGGCATAGCCAGGCGAGGTGGGTGAAGTCTACCACGGGGGCTGAACAGCGCATGCAGTGATCATTGGGTATGAGGCCCGCCTTGTGTAGCTGAATGGGGGAGCGGTATAGTCTGTGTAAGTATTTAAAGTGTTATATTTAGGGAAAAGTTTCTTGGCCTGGTTACAGCAATAAAGCCAGTCCACCTGAGGAATATCCTCCCCGAGTTCCACGCCCCAAGTCTCCCGGGCGTGCTTGGTGGAGATGGAGGAGGCCGACAGGGTCAAGGCATATAGCTTGGTCACCAGCTTACGGGGGACGGGGGATGTATATATGAAATCCAGGGCGGGCAAGGTGGGCGGGGGGCGGGGGAATGTGGGGTGGATCTCCCTGCATATGGCACAAAGCTGATAGAAAAGCAGAGTCTCCAGCTGACCAGAGGAGGCCGGGATAGAATAAAAGGTGTCCCCAGGGTAGAGATCCGCCAGTGTCTTCAGGCCCAGGCACTCTGAGTGTTTCGACATGCCAGTCGGCTGCAAGGGAGGGAAGGCAGGATAGCGCAGGATTAGCATGTGCTTAGCCGACAGCACAGGAACATTAGAAAGACGGCGGAGCCCCTGCCAGGCCCAACGCAGGGTCTCGACTGTGCTGACTTCCCCTCGGGGGCGGCAGGTCGGGGAGGACAAGGCAGTGGACAGCGGCCATAGGGCCACTAGAACGACCTCGACAGCAACGTGCGGATGGTAAGGAGCGGGGTGGACCCATAAATGTAAAAAACTTGCCTGGGCGCTGAAGGCATACAGTCTGAAGTCTGGGGTACCCATGCCACCCATGGACATGAGGAGAGTGAGAATCTCGTAGGCGAGATGGGGCTGCTTGCTGGCCCAGACGAGGGTGATGAGTAGGGAACAAAGCCGGCAAAAGAAGTGGGCAGTAAGAGGGATTGTATTATTCAGGAAAAGATAAAGACATTTCGGGAGGACCACCATTTTCGCTATGGCAATGCGCCCCGCGAGAGACAGTGGGAGCAGATTCCAATACAGGATTTTGGATTTGAGCCAGTCCACCGTTTGCCCTCCAGAGGTCACCTAAATCCCTACTGAGCCAAATACCCAAATTGCGGGTTGGGCAGGTAGCCCACTTGAAAGAGAACTCCAGCGTGAACGACTGGGTGGCGTCAGTGCAAGGGAACAATATCGACTTGCTCCAATTGACCTGTATGCCGGACAGTCCTCCAAATCGTATGATTTCTCGCATGAGGGGGCTGAGATTGTCCTGAGGGTGGCGGACATACAGCGTTATGTCATCCGGGTACATGGAGACGAGGAGAGTGCGGGACGAGAAACCAATGCCCCTCCAAGTGTGTTGTTGCCGAAGCCGGGCCGTGAGAGGCTCCATCGTGACTGTGAAGAGCATGGGGGAGAGGGGACAGCCCAGCCGGGTACCCCGCTTGATCGCCGTGGGGTCCGACACCTGGCCATTGAGCCGGAGGCGGGCAGAGGGATTCATGTAAAGTAGCAACCAGATGGCAAGAGAAAGAAGAGAAAGGGCCATTCCAACATGTTGAATGTCTTTGTGGCATCGCGAAGAGCCACGACAGCGGGGAGGGCGTGATTAATTTGGTGGAGGACCGAGAAAATCGTCCTGAGATTATGGGAAGTGGTGCAGCCCGGAATAAAACCTGATTGATCAGGAAGAGCAATGATAGGCATAAGGGGGAGCAAACGAGAGGCCAACAGTCTGGCGAACACCTTGTTGTCAATATTCATTAAGGAGAGAGGCCGATAGGAATCCCAGAGGTCAGCAGGTTTGTCCGGCTTAAGAAGCAGTGTGAGCAAGGCCTCTCAGAGGGAGGGAGGGAGGGAAAGAGCCCTGCTCGAAGGATTCATTATACATGGCGGCCAAGTGGGGAACCAGCAGAGAGGCAAACATCTTATAGAAAGAGGCGGGGAGGCCGTCAAGGCCTGGAGCCTTATCGCTGGGTAGGCTGTTTATGGAAGCCAGGATCTCTTCCTTGGAGAAGGGCTCGCCCAGAAATTTGCGGTGGTGGTCCTCAAGCCAGACTAGTGAGATGGTGACAAAATATTGTTTGAAGGCCTCGCGCGTGGGAGGGGTGGGGGGGGGGGTAGGCAGCCAGTGTTGGATTCTTCAGTCAGGTTGCAGCAAAATTGGGCAGCATCTCAGCATAGCATCAAGTGTTGTCAAGTGTGTCTAACTGACTAAAACTTACCTCTGTTATACCAATTCGAGTGTATGATCCACCCCCAAATGTTTAAATTCTATGTACACCCCTCAATTTGATTGGGCCAGGCAGTGTGGGGAGGACATCACACCATACTAAGTGCAATAACCTTCTTTAGTTCTATTTTCTAATACCCACAAGCTTTATTCCATATGTGGATCGATGTAGTACAATGTTTCAGCTTCTTCCTTTCGTAGGTTCAAGAGATGAGCTTCCCATGTCCTTGCTGGGCACATGTTTTGGCAGCTATTCAATGATATCATTGGTCTCAGGACAAGGATGCAGCATGCATGCGTAGTTGTCGCAAAGGGACAGGGACATCGGTCACCCTTCAAGGACCAAATAGGAGCTATTAATAAAGTCAGAGAAAAACATGTTAGAATACAAAATTAAAGGAATTCACTGTATACTTCTACTCTAACCCCATTTACTTAATATATCTTTTGCATTAATGGCTTAGTAAAACTTGCACGGGTTAGTTTCAGCACAGCATGTGCGTTAATGTGAGGGTTTTGAGCAGCCATGTTAAAAGCTATTTCGCAGCTGCAAAGATTTCCCACCAAGCGACAGGAAACGTCATACTACGTAGATGCAGTAGACGCATGCGCAGAAGAGTTTCTGTGTTTTTGGCGGCCATTTTAAGGACAATAGGGTTACTGGTTAGTAAAATACATAGAAAAGCTTCCCCTAGATACAATATGTAAAATGTGATGCAACGTTAGTACTCACAAACATGTTGGTTATAGTATTACAGGTTATTCGAGAGGATTGCATACGAGCACGTTTCTTTTTATACAAAACCTTGCTCCATCAGTGGGGCACCAGGGCACCCCTGGTATGATGGTGACTGCCGCAAGGCCAAGCAAATTCTTGTCCAAGCCACTAAATCTAACGATAAGTTGGAAATAAGGGCAAAGCGGTTAGTTTACAAAAATACCATCAAACTAGCTAAAACAAACTGGGAAGAAGAAAAATGGGAGAGCCTGAAAATTGCATTAAGCAATAGGGACATGAGGACTTTTTGGAATCTAATAATACAAACTCCAAAGAGGATAAACCAGCAACTGAACCAAACCTAAGGTCAGAAGTCTGGAAGGCCCATTTTCAGTCCTTATATTCCAGGGTATAGGACGAAGTAGGGCAAGCCACAATTGAATGTCCCCACCAACAGCTTTCTTGCTTAAATACCCCAGAAATTTCCATAAAAGAGATAACGGATGCCATAAGCCGGATTATTCCTGCAAAGGCCCCGGGCCTAGACAAGATGCCCCAGATCTTTTTTGCACTGAACCAAGCATCTGGGCTCCATACTTATGGACCCTATTCAATGCTATTGTACAGGGAATGGAGATTCCCACGACATGGTTGAGGGCGGAAATCATTCCGATCTACAAAAAGCGTTCATCCCTCCATCCTGTGAAATATCGGCCCATCAGTCTCATTGATGTCACTCAGAAAATATACGCTTGAGTGCTGCTGCACCGATTACAGATTTGGATGGAAGCACACTCTATTCTCAGCCCCTATCAGGCCGTCTTTAGAGCAAAAATGTCCCCAATTGACCAAATCTTCAGGTTGCAATTACTGCACTAGAAAACAGTGATCTTGGAGGGTGACAGCCTCTACATGATCTTTGTGAGCTTAAAATCGGCATTCGATGTAGTACTTAGGGAGAACTTCTGGGCCTTTCTTTCTGATCTGGGAGCCCCCCCATATCTATGCCACAACCTGTAAAGACTACATGAATATCATTTTTCTCAGATTAGATATGGGAAAAATGGAGAGCTCACTGATCGTATACCTCTAGAGAGAGGTGTACGTCAAGGGTGTGTATTGGCCCTGACCCTCTTTTGTTTATTTATTAATGGCTTAGTTGAGGCCCTGACAGCAGGGAGGGACATAGATGCTCCAAAGTTGGCGAACCGCAAGGTACCATCCTTGATGTTCGCCGTCGATATCCTTCTGTTGTCAAAGTCCCCTATGGGAATTCAGAGGGCTTTGGACATCTTCCACTCATTCTGCAAGAGTAGAGGCCTGGAGATCAACACCCAGAAAACCAAATATATGGCGTTCAATGCAGGGCACTCAACACAACCTAATCCTCAATTAGATATGACATTTTTAGAGAAAGCCTCTGTGAATAACTGGGATTGTCCCTTAACGAGAAAATAGAATGGGGTGTACAAATCAAGAAGGCATTTTTAAAATTGGCCCAGACAACGGGGGGGGGGGGGGCTAGCAAAGTTGCAGAGGAAGTGCACACACAAAACGATGGGACTGGTGTTAGAAATATACAAGGCACAAGCCAGAGGAGCTGCCTTGTATGGAGCAGAAATTTGGGGCCATCTGACCAACTTTCCAAGATTGAGAATTCGTTTGCTACACAACTTCTGGGAATTCCCAAAAGTACACCGCTCACACCGCTTCAAATGGATCTTGGAGTCGGCCCGATTGCAGTAGAGGTCGCCCTTAGAACCTTGTTATATTGGTGTCGTCTATGGAGCACCCCTGAACTATCTGTGTATAGAGAGGAACTGAGGGAAGTGGCAAACCTCAGGGGAGCAAGCAAAATCCCATGACTGGCCCACATTAATAACTCTCTAATTTCCATGGGAATGGGTGACTTATGGGCTAGTGCCAAAGACAGTTGTCCGTCAACTCCTAGGAAGGCTCTGTCAAAGATCTACAAGGAATACAATCTTACCTTATTGCAGGGGAGTTCCGGGACCGGCACAATGACAATATCTTACTTAGAAGTAAAACAGCAATACAGGTTAGAACCTGTCATCAACAATATACAGCCATCTCTTGCTAAAAAGCTATATGTGCAGTTTAGGTATGGTACGCTTCCCCAACGCGCTTTTACATATAAGTGGGGGGAAGTTCTACTAAGGGCTGTCTGACATGTAACAATATACGGAGACAGCCCTACACGTATTATGTTTCTGCCCGGCATATAAGAAAGCGAGACACCATTGGTTACGGCAGTTGTTCAGAAACCTCGGAACATCCTACCGCTCCCAGGCTTTTATGATTTTAAAATATGATACTAGAAGGCCCATTGCGTATTCAGTTTCACGCTATTTGTTTTGAATGTGGCGTGCATGCCGAGCAATTCTAAAGATAGGGCTAGCCCAATCAACTCATCCTTCTCCCCCATTGTGAATCGTTGTCTTTTAAATCTGATTTAATTACATATTATGATCTTCTGACGTACATTTTTTAAATATTTCTTATATTTTATAACTCCCATGAATTCTTGATTAATATTTTTATCTGTGCTTTTATGGCCTTGTTAGGCCAATAAAGAATCTCTCCTCTTAAAGAACACTATTTGCTTTCCTTCCAAACGGACGGAATGTTTTTTGAGCTCAGAACCATTCAATTGACATAAACTTGTATCTCGCATCAAACTTCCACTATTTTGTTAACTTCATTCTAAATGCTGTGTTCAAAGTATGGACATATACCTTGGAAGTAGATATTTTCTCTGCCCATGATAGTTTGTTGCACTGATGGGGTTACACTTGTACATGTGTCACTCACACACATTCATCCTCACATCTATAGGCCAAGACAAGGGTAAACATTTGGCCATATGTACATAATACGCAACTGAGGTGCCGATCACGATCCGGTAAAAACCGGGATAGAACCGTCGGACGGAGCATATTCTCCGTCCGACGCGTACCCGGTCGAAAAAATATACAAACATGGAATTACAATTCGCACGGCAATACCATTTCCGTACGAATCGTACAAAACCCCGACCGACGAAAATAAACATACAAATGTGATCCGGGAAAGCGCCGACGTGACGTCGGGACGCACGCAGCCTGCCATTCACGAACCAGGAATTACGATTCGCACCGACGTCATCCCGCACGGTGAATATTTTCCGGCAGCCAAAAACTGCGGGAAATCAGGACGATGCGAACAAGGAGTACCTGCACGCGACGGACAGACATGGACTCGAACCTACGTGTCATCCCGGCCCTCATAGCAGTCGACCTCCTCTACAGGTTACGACGCAGATGCCGCAGAAGGTCAGAAAAACAAAGGGAGGGGGGAAGGGGGGTGGGGCAGGACCAGGGGCAGGCCACAAAACCCCCACCAAAGTCACACAGCACACATGCCCTGGACATACCTGACCCCCAGGCCCTGGTCACTATGAGGGAGTGGGGGCGTGTCCAGCAAAGCCAGCGTCCGCCACAACGGAAGTGCTTGACGACGCAAACCGGCAACACAACAATACAGGTATGTCCCGTACCCACGCCTTAAGAGCGTGGGTACGAGTCGTACCACGCCCACACCTATGTCATCCCAACAATGGCGGGACGGCTGTACCCACGTGGCAAAGGCCTGGGTACGGCCCGCACAAGCATCACATAGCGTGGGGACGGATATGTACGGACCGTACCCCCACCCCCGTATGCATGGAGCATACCCCCAACCCCAACAGTGTAAGTACGACCCGTACCCTCACCCGCGTACGTATGGAGCGTACCCCCACCCCAACAGTGTAAGTACGACCCGTACCCTCACACACGTACGTATGGAGCGTACCCCCCACCCCAACAGTGTAAGTACGACCCGTACCCACACCCGCGTACGTATGGAGCGTATCCCCCAATGCCAACAGTGTAAGTACGACCCGTACCCTCACCCGCGTACGTATGGAGCGTACCCCCACCCCAACAGTGTAAGTACGACCCGTACCCTCACCCGCGTACGTATGGAGCGTACCCCAACAGTCTAAGTACGACCCGTACCCTCACACGCGTACGTATGAAGCGTACCCCCCACCCCAACAGTGTAAGTACGACCCGTACCCACACCCGTGTACGTATGGAGCGTACCCCCCACCCCAACAGTGTAAGTACGACCCGTACCCTCACCCGCGTACGTATGGAGAGTACCCCCACCCCAACAGTGTAAGTACGACCCGTACCCTCACCCGCGTACGTATGGAGCGTACCCCCCACCCCAACAGTGTAAGTACGACCCGCACCCACACCCGCGTACGTATGGAGCGTATCCCCAACCCCAACAGTTTAAGTACGACCCATACCCTCACCCGCGTACGTATGGAGCGTACCCCCACCCCAACAGTGTAAGTACGACCCGTACCCCCACACGCGTACGTATGGAGCATACCCCCCACCCCAACAGTGTAAGTATGACCTGTACCCTCACCCGCATACGTATGGAGCGTACCCCCACCCCAACAGTGTAAGTACGACCCGTACCCTCACCCGCGTATGTATGGAGCGTACCCCCCACCCCAACAGTGTAAGTACGACCCGTACCCTCACCCGCGTACGTATGGAGCATACCCCCACCCCAACAGTGTAAGTACGACCCGTACCCTCACCCGCGTATGTATGGAGCGTACCCCCACCCCAACCGTGTATGTACGGACTGTACCCCCACCTCGTATGCATGTAGCGAACCCACACCCATGTATGTTCTAAGCGTACATATCCTGAAATAGGAGGGGTGTGTGCAGAGTCCTCCCAGCAGTGCCCAGACGCAGGAGGGGTGGGTACAGAGTCCTCCCAGCAGTGCCCAGACGCAGGAGGGGTGGGTGCAGAGTCCCCCCAGCAGTGCCCAGAGAAAGGAGGGGTGGGTGCAGAGTCCTCCCAGCAGTTCCCAGTGACAGGAGGGGTGGTTGTGTAGAGTCCTCCCAGCAGTGCCCAGACACAGGAGGGGTGGGTGCAGAGTCCTCCCAGCAGTGCCCAGAGACAGGAGGGGTGGGTGCAGAGTCCTCCCAGCAGTGCCCAGACGCAGGAGGGGTGGGTGCAGAGTCCTCCCAGCAGTGCCCAGACACAGGAGGGGTGGGTGCACAGTCCTCCCAGCAGTGCCCAGACGCAGGAGGGGTGGGTGCAGAGTCCTCCCAGCAGTGCCCAGACACAGGAGGGGTGTGTGCAGAGTCCTCCCAGCAGTGCCCAGATGCAGGAGGGGTGTGTGCCTATCACTCCCAGCAGTGCCCAGACACAGGAGGGGTGGGTGCAGAATCCTCCCAGCAGTGCCCAGACACAGGAGGGGTGGGTGCAGAGTCCTCCCAGCAGTGCCCAGATGCAGGAGGGGTGTGGGCCTATCACTCCCAGCAGTGCCCAGACACAGGAGGGGTGGGTGCAGAATCCTCCCAGCAGTGCCCAGACACAGGAGGGGTGGGTGCAGAGTCCTCCCAGCAGTGCCCAGACACAGGAGGGGTGGGTGCAGAGTCCTCCCAGCAGTGCCCAGACACAGCAGCGGTGGGTGCAGATTCCTCCCAGCAGTGCCCACACATAGGAGTGGTGGGTGCAGAGTCCACCCAGCAGTGCCCAGACACAGGAGGGGTGGGTGCAGAGTCCTCCCAGCAGTGCCCAGACACAGGAGGGGTGGGTGCAGAGTCCTCCCAGCAGTGCCCAGACGCAGGAGGGGTGTGTGCCTATCACTCCCAGCAGTGCCCAGAGACAGGAGGGGTGTGTGCAGAGTCCTCCCAGCAGTGCCCAGAGACAGGAGGGGTGGGTGCAGAGTCCTCCCCGCAGTGCCCAGAGACAAGAGGGGTGGGTGTAGAGTCCTCCCAGCAGTGCCCCTGCAAAGAAAAGGGTGGAGTACCCACAGATCCAATGCCCACAAATGTCAGTCAGGTGCACAAAGATCCTGCAGTACATGTACCACATGTGTGCGAGGCTGGAAGTATACGTATGCATAGCGCCTAAAAGAATACATGTACACATGAAGTCATGGCAACAGTCTACATACACAAGTACAGTGACCACCAAGGACGCCACGAATGATGCAGGTGGAGACATCGCTCAGCATGCATGGGCCAAGTCTAACGAGTCCATCACACACCCAGCCAATGTAGACACAGCTCAGCACCACATATTGGAAAGACCCTGCAGGGAAGAAGTCAGGTTACACAGAGTAAGGAACACACCTTGGGACGATGTCACCATGCAGTAACTGCTTACATGAACAAAGTTATGTAGCCAACAGCTTGTGATGGCACACAGATACCAGGATCCACCCTATGACCAGCACAAGACGACAATTCCCACACACCCAACACATAATCACCACCCAAAATAATGGGGCAGGTCGACCAACAGCAATACCAGACAGACAGTAGTGTACTAAGGAAAAATAAATTGCTTTAATCAGCATCCAAAAATATGTTTGTCCCTTGCAAGTTCAAAAAGTACAATGCCCATAGGGCAATCCAAAGTTCCAATCCAGGTGGGGGACACAGTGGGACGCGTGTCCCCTAGCTTGCCTGCACAGTCAGACTCCTTCGTCTTCCAGAGCGGGGAGGGCATCATGTGGGGGGAAGGACCAGGCACCGCAGGGACATGAGGGCGAAGGGTAGGCGTCGTGGGTGCAGGGATGGAGGACTCCACCACAGGGGGTGGGGCAGGGCCAAAGGCGGAGGCCAGGATGGCGCTGCACACCTTAGCAAGGTCCTCCAGCGACTCCCCTGCACCCGAAGGAACCACAGGCCCCAAGGAGGGGGGGGCGGAGGGATGGGTCGCAGCGCCACTGGGGGAGGGTGTGGACAGGGGGGGGAACTCAACCACCCTGACCGGGGACTCCCTTGACCGCTTGCGGGGTGGTGTCACAGTGGGGCTCAGGGACAGAGCGGCCATGAAGGAGTCTTTGCCGGATATGTGGCCAGGAGAGCTGAGGGGAGGGGATTTGGAGGGAGTGGATTTGGTGGAATGCAGACTCCCACTCTGGCTGCGTTACTTACGTTTGCCCCCCGACCCAGTGGGTGTGCCTACTTCACCCTGTGTGTGCATGCCAGGAGGTGTGCGTATGACCTTCCCTGCTGGTGTGGTGCCTGTGTCTGTTGTGGTGGGTGCATGCTGACGTCTGGCTGTATGTGGGACAGGCATGGGAGTGGGAAGTGTGGATGGGTCAGGGGTAGGGGGTTGGACGTAGCGCTGCAGGAGACCCACTGCTGCAGTCAGTGTCGAGTCAATGGACCTCAGCAAGTTGCGTTGGTCAGCCTGCGATGAAAAAATGCCCTCCAAGTATGCCTCCATGTTGTTCAGCACTTGGCTGTGGCCATGGAGGACATTAAGCATCGCAGCCTGACCAACCTGCAACTGCCGCTGGATGTCCACAGACTCGGCATTGGCGGCAGCAGTGGAGACAGGGGCAGGGGGTGCGGTGCCTGGCAGGAAGGAGACATGTGGTGACCGGGCACGCTGGGAAGGGACACGAGCAAGTGAGAGGCGGCTGATGGCAATGGAGGGGGCGGGGTGAGATGTTGTGCCACTGTCAGCTGCTGGTGCAGCCTCCGCCCACTCGGAGAGATC
Organism: Triturus cristatus; assembly: GCF_964204655.1. Lineage (NCBI taxonomy): Eukaryota > Metazoa > Chordata > Amphibia > Caudata > Salamandridae > Triturus > Triturus cristatus. Next base: position 213,338,065 of record NC_140585.1, on the reverse strand, counting down.
ATCCTCGGACCCGTCAGCTTCATATTCTGTCGTGCCAGTGGACAGGTCCTCGGCCTCAATCTCCTCCGCCTCAGTTCCACTCAATGTGCCAGGCACGATGTCACCGCTGGCACTGGTGCTCGGTCCCTCCGCTCCGTCTGTGCTCATGTCTCCCTCCGTGTCCCCCGACAATGCTGTGGGCAAGGTGAAGAGACAGCAATTAATCATACACCTGTATACATATGTCACATGAGTCCAATCTACATAGGTTACAGTGCATAGCCTGAAAAGAAAGATCAGTAACATCTACAAAACAAGGTACAGATGTAGGGCATGCAACACACAGTTGGTTGACCCACCATGCCACTGAAAAACCATGGAGAGCATGACACAATAGCAAATGACATGAAATGGAGTTTGACAGAGGAGCCAGGCCCTGGGGACAATCCAGCACTGCATCTGCACCACACAGCGTTGCCGAAAATAGGGATGAGCAGGGACCATATCCATGAATTTGAGGCACATGCTGCATAGGTAATACTGAAAACATGCCCAACATGACTGGCTCACTGCACCTTGAGTGTATGTCCAGACAAACAGCACACACTGGCCAGACCTAGCAAGGAGATTTCAGGTTTTGACATGTAGGCTTTGCCCGCACCAACCACCCCCTACATGAGACAATTTGTTGAGACACAGGAAGCACTTACATCTCTTAGTCTGGGTGAAATACACAGGGGCTGCATAAATGCAAGATTGGACGCCAAATACCCAAGGTGCGCCTGTCCAAATAATCATGTACAAATGGTCATCATCAGATGATTGTAACAAGACACACAGGCACTGGCCACCGTGAGTATGAACAAGAAAAATCAGGTCAGGCTGTACAGTGGACACTTGTACTACATTTTACGTCAATATACATGGTGCCAGGGGACAATGGCACAGAGCACAACCTATGCTGTAGACACTGAGAGTGTCCACGTTTTGTGATGACATACATGACACCTAGGAAAATATGCCCCAGGGGACAGTAGTGGCCACACAACTCCATGGTCCTGAATGGGAATGACTGCAACACACGCCACCATCCCTGCACTATGCGTATCGCCCACTCATGCACATCATGTCACAGGCCACAACATAGGACATGCGTGCTGTAAGGCATGACACTTGAGAGACTAACTCCCATGTCTGGACATCAGTGCCAACTGACATGGAACCCACAAGTACTGAACTGGACAGGGCACAGGCAAGGTCCCAAAACCTGTTACACACCACCCCCACACATGATGCTACAGGCATAGTTCACGTGGAGAAAGCGCCAGCCTACATTACCTTGTGAAGGAGTGACTACACACAGACCAGGGAACAAATTGCAAGGAGGGGAAGGGAGGCAGGAGAGCACCGCTATACTGTGGGTAACTGGATCTGCACAGCACCTTTAAACCCTGGCAGTGTATCCATGCAACTGTGCACTTACAAATGCTGGTGACACACAACAAACACACATGTACCTACCCCCTTCCTGCTGCTGCTTCTCCTGTAAGCGCCTCTCCAAGTCTGGAAATACCACCGCCAGCACACGCTTGTGGATGTGGGTCAGACAGCAGCGCCCGCGGTTCTTATGGGTCTCAGGTGAGTCCCCCAGCAGGACCCGTGCGATCCTCCGCGTCCAGCACCGGATATCCTGCCAGCGTTTCCTCACCTGGGCCAGGCGCCGCTTGCAACCCTCCGTCCTCCTCACGGCACTGACGGCGTTCATCCATATCTGCTTCTTGGCAGAGGCGCCTACCTGTGAGGATGAACAAGTGACACTACATCAATACACCAGGAACATGTCACAGAGAGACATATTAGAACAAATTTGCTATTTACAACAAGGCATAGTAGGCATCCAACGCATTGCACCTTTGTCATAGGGACATGATCCTCTGGGGAAGGGCAAAAGCAGTACGTGCCATTGAAAGTACACAGGTGGAATGAGGGCAACGACACAATCAATGATCCAGGCTCACACTGTGCATCAGAAGGTACACCAGGATAATGTGCAGCACCTCTAAGCAGTCACATGCCACAGGCCACTGACGCTACCGCAGCAGAGTACACAGACACACACAGGCACAGGACATTCACCTGCCATTGCCAAATGCAGCGACAAACCTCACTCTGCACATGTGCCACTAGACGGGGGGGTCACAGGTGTGGGGCTGGCTCTGCACGTCAGACACACAGCACTGCTCCCTGCTCACATCACATGGGCAGGGTATATCCATCCCTCATGCAGCCCGGGTGCCACACTCCACATATGCACCCACCCACATGACAGGGGACTTACACACACACCGATGTCCAGGGTACGAACACATCATGTGGACACTCTCAGCACAGGTACACAGAACTAACACACATCTGTGGGTACAGTCACCTGTCACACTGGGCTGACCACATAATAAAATGAGGACTATAGAGGCTACATTCCCAGGAGGACAAGACAGCCAGAATGTGGCATGCACCATGCAGTGATTGTCACAGTAAACACAATGCAAGTGAGGACGGCAGACATGCACCACAGCATGCACTGGCTGGGAGACATCAGGCATTCCCCCCCTGGGACCCCCCCTACAGTACATAGCATGTGTGTCACACCTGGACAAAATGCCAGAAGTCACAGTCACAAACAAGGGACACAGTCTGTGCTAGTAGACTCTGCACTCACCTGATACCCTGGTCGCCCATACAGCAGGGGGTACTGTGGGAGGATCACATCCAGCAAAGCCAGGTTCTCCTCCAGGGTGAAAGGCTGTGACCTCTCCACAGACCTTGACATGGTTCCAGGGAATCAGTAGCAGCAGCTGGGTCGTCGTATCCAAAGATGTGCAGGCAAGTGCTCCCTCATGGGACCTGGCTGCCTTATATCTGCCTTGCTGGCCTGTTTCATGCACAGGAGTACAGAGTGAATGGTCACTCACATTTGCATCCTATGTTTCCTCCAATCCCTTCAAACCTAGCACAGTCAGTGGGTTCTTATTGTGTTTTTATCTTGAGCATGATGTCAACTCCAGAACCACATTGCAACAAAGTAGATTCATTCAAACTGACTACTGCTGTGCACCTGCTGAAAAAAATTCAAACTTTAAACTTGGTCTCCATGACAACCAGCATGCATGTAGGCCTTTATACTTGACCCTCATGTGTCCCCTATGTAATTTGGAGTTTTACACACAGGTACGGTGCGTATCGGGGCCCTAGGGCACCACAAATGCATAGCAACGGCCCGTACAGGCGTGTGTACGGTCCGTATCACTATGGGTGTGCTCGCGTATGTGTACCCATAGTGATAGTGAGCGTACGCACACGTGTACGGTCCGTACCACTATGAGTACACATACGCGAGAACACCCATAGTGAAAGTGAGCGTACAGGCGTGTGTACGGTCCGTATCACTATGGGTGTTCTCGCGTATGCGTACTCATAGTGGTACGGACCGTACACACGCCTGTACGCTCATTATCACTATGGGTGTTCTCGCGTATGCATACTCATAGTGGTACGGACCGTACACACGCCTGTACGCTCACTATCACTATGGGTGTTCTCACGTATGCGTACTCATAGTGGTACGGACCGTACACACGCCTGTACGCTCACTATCACTATGGGTGTTCTCACGTATGCGTACTCATAGTGGTACGGACTGTACACACGTGCGTACGCTCACTTTCACTATGGGTGTTCTCGCGTATGCGTACTCATAGTGGTACGGACCGTACACACGCCTGTACGCTCACTATCACTATGGGTGTTCTCGCGTATGTGTACCCATAGTGGTACGGACCGTACACACGCCTGTACGCTCACTATCACTATGGGTGTTCTCGCGTATGCGTACCCATAGTGATACGGACCGTACACGCGTGCGTACGCTCACTTTCACTATGGGTGTTCTCGCGTATGTGTACCCATAGTGGTACGGACCGTACACACGCCTGTACGCTCACTATCACTATGGGTGTTCTCGCGTATGCGTACCCATTGTGATACGGACCGTACACGTGTGCGTACGCTCACTATCACTATGGGTACACATACAGCAGCACTCCCATAGTGATAGGGAACATACACAGGCCCTCTGAGCGAAAGTACGGTGCCTTTCACACATCACAGTGGTGACAGGCAGCACACAGGAAGGAATAGGGCTGACATACTTGTCCATGGATGAACATCAAGGCATTGTCTGGGCAGTACTACATGTGTGGGGCACAGGTGTGAAAGGCTGTGATGTGGCACATTACTCCTGAGTCGAGAAGGCACCAGATGTATGATGAGATGTGTACAGATGTTATGTGTGACGGTGCAATGTGTGCCAGGCATGCCCTTAACTCCTTTGACATGTGTGCATGTCGTACTGCACACTTGGGATGAGCGTCACTGGCATGGCACAGTCAACAACACACGCAAGTGTCCCCTGATGGCTGCTACAGGGGTTACCACACCAGACATGTGACTACCCACAGTGCACGATGTGACTATGTCATGTATGTGTGGGGTGTTCCCATTAGCTTGATGTTGGTGCTCCCTCAAAAGCATCAGCTGTTGCAGCAACCAACATGTGTCTGTGTGTAGATGGACATGGCACACTGTTACGCACACCAGGCCACATGTGGTATCGGATGTGAGGTGCGTATGTATGCATGGGACACGGAGTAGCGTAACAAGGACATCTCTGCATCCTCTCTATGAATGTGTGGTGAGTCATTACATGTACACCTTATTGACAATGTGTGTGGGCTGTCCTAGTGTAATGTCATGTGACCTGTGGCTCTAGTGTTCCGCTACCAGTCTCTGAAATCGACATCCTACTTCTGCTGATGTGTTGATGTATGTCACTCCTGTGTTGCGTCTGGCTGTTCACTTACACTGGGACACAGCTAATCCCATGCCATGGCATGTGGAGGTTCACAATCTCCGTGTGTAGCTGGGTCTTGGTAGGAGTGTCACCTGGCAGCCATACGTGTCCAGGGCATGTGGCACATACCTGACTCCGTATGTCGCATATGTGTATTGACAGATTAACATGTGCTCAGCACCAAAAAATTGTTGTTGTAGTGCACTCACTCTTCCTTGTCACTTCCAAATTACTGCAGAGTGCCGCCTCTTCCCCGAGCAATTTCGGACTTGGCTGACATGCGGGAGAATGACTGTATCCGGTGCTACCGCTTCCCCCAACCGTTGATTGAGGAGTTGACGGCGAGGCTGGCACCACACCTGCAACCGCTGCACAGGTATCCTACGGCACTGACACCCAAGCTGAAGGTAATGGCAGCCCTACATTTTCTTGCCACGGGTACCTTTCAAAATACCATAGCTCATGTTGGTGGCATGTCCCAGAGCATGTTCTGCCGTGTGCTGCATGATTTCTTAGAGGCCATGTTGCTTCACCTGGATGAGTTCATCCATTTCCCAACCCCTGACATGTTGACTGGGGTCAAGCGTGGATTCTATGCCCTGTGAGGGATGCCCCATGTCATTGGGTCCATAGATGGGACACATGTGGCTTTGGTACCACCACAGGCACAGGAGGTAGCGTACAGGAATCGGAAGCACTACCACTCCATCAATGCCCTTGTGGTGTGTCTGTCCAACATGGTGATTTCACATGTCTGTGCTCGTTTTCCAGGATCAGCACACGATGCCTACATCATGAGGCGTAGCAGGGTGCCTGAAATGATGACGCAGCTGCGCAACGAACGAGCATGTGTTGTTGGTGGGTACACTCTGTCTGTCCTGTATTTTGCGTAGACTTCCAGCACGACCGCTTCTCCTGTCCTACTTATGTCCATGTGCTTTCCATGTAGGAGACGCTGGCTATCCCAACATGCCATGGCTGATCACACCTCTCCGCAACCCCATCACGCCGGCCCAGCTCCGCTACAACACCGCCCATGGCCGGACAAGGCAAGTGATAGAGAGGACATTTGGCCTCCTTAAGAGCCGATTCAGATGCCTCCACAAGACCGGCGGCGCCCTCCCATATGCCCCGGCGAAGGTCTGCAAAATCTTCATGGTGTGCTGCATGCTGCACAACATGGCAGTTGAGAAAGCTGTGCCACTCATCCTGGATCAAGATGATCAGGACCATCCACCCGTGGAGGACCAAGGTCTTGGCAATGGGGCTAGTGATGTGGAGGATGTGGTTCCGCAAGAGGACATCCGGACTCGGCTCATACGCGACTTCTTTGCTTAGTGGTGAGTACTAGTGTCTGTGTGTGCACGCATTGGTCCCCGTGTGGCATGTGTTGCCATGTGTGTGTCCATCTGCATGTATGCCACGTGAGTCAGAGGTGTGTGTGGATGTGTCACTGGAGTGATGGTGCCAGTGATGAGTGTATTTCCACAGTCATAATTGTGACCTAGCATTTTGTCATCCTTACATGTGTCGAGTACATGCACATGCAAGTGGCTGTGCTTTTTGTGGCTGACTTCTTGTGTGTCTCTCATACCCAGGTACTTGCGCATGCCGTCTGCTGGTTGCATTGTTGTGGCACTGCTATTCCTCATGGACACGTCATCGTGTGCTGACTCAGCGTTACACGCACGTACAAGTTTGGAAGTCTCCTTAGGGTAAGGGATGCATCAGGGGTGTATTGGGTGTGGCAGTTGTTTACGATGTGTGCACACTGCCCCTGTCGATGTTTGGTTCCTCTGCAGACATGTCGCATCACCATGGGACAGCTGGGTACACCTGAATAGATGGTCAGACTTGTTGACAGGCATCAGTGATGGGATTGTGGATTGTGATGATGGCATCAATGTGTGTTACACTGCCCTCGGACACATACGGTTTGCATTGGCTTGACATGGTGTGGGACTTCCACATCAGCGGATCAATGGTGTATGGCAGCCTCTCCGTGAGCAGCAGGGGGTGTTTAGCTGTTAGCCGACACTTGTGTGCCAGTTCCATGGGTATCACGCATTTGTGCTGCAGAAGGGGGGTTCCAGTGTTGGACCCACATGTTACTCCACATCACCCGTTCATGTGTACTCCGAGTTGCCTCTGCAATCCCGAATACATGACTAATAAAGGTGTCCCTATGCCTCAAAGGTGCCTCTTCTCAGTCAATGCTGGTGTGTTGCCACGGTGCATCCGGCATGTCTGGCATGGTTTTCCGTGATAGTGGCTATGTGTCTATGTGTAGAGTAGCAAGATGCAAGCTGTTTGTGTGGGATTAGACTGTGTATTGTGCATGATGTCCATGACTGTGTGGGTATTGTGACATGTGCCATCCCCATGCATCCAACGTTGGCCAGGCTACCATTTTCTGCATCCACCTGACTCAAGCTTGCAGGACATGGTTCTGCCACCTGTCCACACATACCTGGGTGCCCCACAGGACACTCCACAGAATCCCTGACCTCTGCGCATGGCGGTCGCTGTACTCAATATGTCTGTCGGCACGGTTGTGCGGCCACCCCCTCAGCTGGTTGGGCCCATCACGGGTGTGTATGGTGCTCCATGTCTGTCTTGCCTAATACAATGTGACCAATGTGTGTCCTGTGCCAGACTCAGGCCCCAGGGTGTGGATGGTTGAAGTCAAATGAGAACTCAGGCATGGTTAGACTTTACAAGACACATGTAAGGTAATAATGCAATATGTAGGCATCTTCTCTTTATGGTGTAACTTTTTATTTTGGTTGGGGTATTGGGGGGGGGGGGGATGACATGAGGGGCTTTCCGGGTGTGTGGAATCCAAAGTTCACTAGGGGAGTTGGTGTCCTTGCCATTAGAAATCCTCAGAGTCCATGCCACAGTCTTTGTCAACATTGGTCAGACAGTGACCAGCAAGTCCATGTGGCAGAGAATGCCTTTTGCTGCTGTGCTGCTGTTGGTCCAGTGGGCCAGGTGCCAGGCCAGGTGTCCTGGGAGATGGTGCTGTTGCGCTGACCCTCACGGTCTTTTCCGTGGACGACCCGCCCTCCTGCGGGGACCCTCAGAAGCATGCCGTGACGATGTTTGGGATGCTCCGTCAGATGTATCCTCCTCCTCCTCCTGATCCCTCCCTGTGGGTGGTGATGTTCTACGCCTGATGGCACAGGGAGGGTTGCCCATGTTGTCGGCTATCCGACGGAGTGTACTGTGAATTCCCCTGAACACCGTCACGAGCTCAGCCTGTCTGTCCTCCATCCGCCCTTGGTGTCGCAGTAGACAGGCATGTTGCTCCGCATGTTGCTGGGCCTGCTGGGTCTTGATCTCCTCGAGGATGGACACAACCTGGGCCATGCCCGTGGTGTCCTGCCGGTATGTGTCCAGGATGTTTCTGACATGGGAATATACCGGTTCCGCAGCCAACCGGTCAGGCTCGCGCCTCTGCCATCCTCCACTCCCACCACCCCTGCCCACTTGCACCTGGCCTGCCCTTGTGGGCACATCGGGTCTCCGGGACCCCTGAGGGGTGGCATTGGCGTTGTCGCCTGCCTCCTCCTGGGTGCCCGGTACACCGTGTCCCTCCTGGCCAGCCTGGCTGCATTGTGGTGGTGGGGCAGGGATTCTGGGTGTCTCCTGGGATGTGGCAGGAGTGGGGGTGGTGGTTGGCCCAGTTGTACCTGATGCAGGTGCTGCAGGTGGTTGGACACCAGAGGGGCCAAGTTGGTCGGGGTCGGGTTCGTCCACAGAGTGGTGAGAGTCGTCGCTGCCGGTGGGTCCGTCATCCCGCCGAGCCGGGTCCTGTGAGTCTTCCCCCCCCTGTGTTGGGGGGTGATCCATGACGTTGACCTGTGTGTGAGACAATGTTAATTTTGTTCCATGCAACATCCATGTTTCATTGGTTTCTAAGTTGGCACATTTCCTCTGGGAATTTGGATATGTCTTGCATTCCAATCACAGTGCACTTGTGCATGGGTATGTCCCTTGGCCACAGCTTTTGCGACTTTACCTATGTGTGGCACAGTCTTACTTGCTGCGTCAATTGTGACTGCAGTCAGCAGTGGAGTGAGCAGGTGTGGCGAGCCATGCATTGGCGCCTTCCGTGTTGCACTGTACGTGGGCACATGGAGTTGTTCCACACACTTAGATTATGCAGGTAGCTGTCGTTGTGCTCGTGCACAGGTTGAGACATGGCCCAGTGTTTTGCCACGGAGAAGAGGGGGGATTCAGGCACTGGCCACCCTTGTCTACATGCACGCAGTCCACCTGCTGACGAGCAGACATTCCCACACCCCCCAAGGCTGAATTGGTCTCCCTGTGTGTCCCTTTCTCACTCCCTCTCTGTCCCCCTCTCCCTCCCTCTGTGTGTCAGCCTCCTCCCTCTGTCCGTCTCCCTGTGTCTCCCTCCCTCTCTCTCCCCCTCTCCCTCCCTCTGTGTGTCACCCTCTTTCACCTCAGCCCAGCTTCCTAGGCACACACTTTTTGCAGATCTTTGAATGGCCCTTGGCTTGTTGATGTGAGTTTGTTTCTGATCTCCAGGCACCCATTGGGTGTAGTGTCTGTGTCTGCGCTGCTGCTGTGGTGGTGTGTGCTGCCACTCTTTCACAGTGTTGGCTGTTCATTGGCTGCTGTCATGTGCAAAAACGTGCCGTCACCCCCATGTGTTAATGCAAGGCGTCCGCCATTTGCTGGCAAGTCTTTCCTGTGTGGGGACACACTGTTTGTCTGGCTGTGACCTAGGCCATATGGGCAGGGGGCATTGTTGTCTGCTTCTGAGTTGCACTATGTGATTTTGGTGGCCCACACTCCCGCCATCCGGCTTACCGTGTCTTGTGTTGGTGTTTTCTGTGGCCTGTGACTTTGCATTGTCCAGTTGGGTGCATGGGGCATGGTGGCGCCAGTGTCATGTGCATGTTCATGGAGTGTGGTTGAGTCATGCGATAGCTTGGGGTGGTTGCGTGCCTGTTTGTGAGTTTGGTTGTGGATGACGTTCCCCCCATGTGAGGTGAGTTGTTTGTGTACTCACCCGGGTCTCGGAGTCCGTCTAATCCGTCCACTGACACCACCGGCAGTATGGCCATCACCCTCTCCTCCCAGGGATGGTAGTGTACGGTTCTGCGGGGCGGCCCTCCTCCAGTGACGTTGACCTGGTTGTGGTCGTCGGTCATTTTGGCTCGGACCCTCCTCCGCAGATCGTACCACCTGGCTTGGCATTCATGCCTGGTCCTTCTGGTGGCCGCAACAGCATTCACAGCATCAACAATCCTCTGCCACCTGGCTGTTTTTTCGGACATGCAGGTCTGTCAGACCAATGTTCCAAAGAGGTGTGGCTCGACTCTGAGGATTTCGTCGACAAGGACCTCCAACTCTCGGCTAGTGAACTTTGGATTCTTGTTAGTGGGCATGGTGAGGGGTGTGGGTGTGGATGGTGGGCGGGTGTGTGGATGGTTGTGGGTGTGTGGGTGTGGTTGTGCGGGTGTGTGTGTGAATGTGATGAGGGGGTGTTTGTGAAGGTGTGTGTGTGAAGGTGTGCAAGTGTAAGGTGTAGTAAAGGTTCTAGTATGGTGCTGTAGGTTGTCTGTGGGGTCTGGCAGCAGTGAGTCTGTTGCAAAGGCTCATGGTTTGTGTGTGTGGGCCCTTTTTATTGGTCCATTGGTGGGTGTGGCTGTGTTTGAAGTTTGGGTGGGTGTGTTATAAGGAGTGGTTGTGTTTTGGGCCTCTGTTTGGGATTTTGGCAGTTGCAGGTCAGTGAATGTGTTGTTTTTGTGCTTGTTGTACATGTTTTGTGGCTTTGTGCCATTCGAATGGTGTATTCTTGTGTTGTTTTGCTTTGTCCTGGTTGTGTACGTGCCTTTTTAGCGCGTGTACAGTGTGTACTTCGGGAATTTTGTTGTACAGTGCTGTCCTTGTGTCTGGCTTGGTACGACTCGTACATGCGCGATGTTGTGTGAAGGTGCTGGTGTTGGGGCCTGGGGTGCGCTCCGTACTTAGAATGTTGGGGTGGGGGTACGCTCCATGCATACGCGGGTGAGGGTACGGGTCATACATACACTGTTGGGGTGGGGGTACGCTCCATACATACGCGGGTGAGGGTACGGGTCGTACATACACGGTTGGGGTGGGGGTACGGTCCGTACATACACGGTTGGGGTGGGGGTACGCTCCATGCATATGCGGGTGGGGGTACGGGTCGTACATACACTGTTGGGGTGGGGGTACGCTCCATACGTACGCGGGTGAGGGACGGGTCGTACATACACGGTTGGGGTGGGGGGTACGGTCCGTACATACACTGTTGGGGTGGGGGTACGCTCCATACATACGCGGGTGAGGGTACGGTCCGTACATACACGGTTGGGGTGGGGGTACGCTCCATGCATACGCGGGTGGGGGTACGTGTCGTACATACACAGTTGGGGGGGTACGCTCCGTACATACACGGTTGGGGTGGAGGTACGCTCCATGCATACGCGGGTGGGGGTATGTGTCGTACATACACGGTTGGGGTGGGGGTACGGTCCGTACATACACGGTTGGGGTGGGGGTATGCTCCATGCATACGCGGGTGAGGGTACGGGTCGTACATACACTGTTGGGGTGGGGGTACACTCCATACGTACGCGGGTGAGGGTACGGGTCGTACATACACGGTTGGGGTGGGGGTATGGTCCGTACATACACGGTTGGGGTGGGGGTACGCTCCATGCATACGCGGGTGAGGGTATGGTCCGTACATTCACGTTGGGGTGGGGGTACGCTCCATGCATACACGGGTGAGGGTACGGGTCGTACATACACTGTTGGGGTGGGGGTACGCTCCATACGTAGGCGGGTGAGGGTACGGGTCATACATACACGGTTGGGGTGGGGGTACGGGTCGTACATACAGTGTTGGGGTGGGGGTACGCTCCATACGTACACGGGTGAGGGTACGGTCCGTACATACACGGTTGGGGTGGGGGTACGCTCCATGCATACGTGGGTGGGGGTATGTGTCGTACATACACGGTTGGGGTGGGGGTACGGTCTGTACATACACGGTTGGGGTGGGGGTACGCTCCATGCATACGCGGGTGAGGGTACGGGTCGTACATACACGGTTGGGGTGGGGGTACGCTCCATGCATACGCGGGTGAGGGTACGGGTCGTACATTCACGGTTGGGGTTGGGGTACGCTCCATACATTCACGGGTGGGGGTACGTCTCGTACAGACACGGGTGTACATACACGGGTGGGGATTCGACTCGTACATTGGAGGGCTGGGGGGGTGTTGGGCACGTATGCGGGCACATGTCTCCATGGTTGCTATGGGAGTTTGGTGCGGACGGTGTTTTTTCCATACGGTTGTAACATCGGACGCACGGGATGGATCGTAATTCCGCGGTCGGACTTCACTTTTCACATTTGTACGGTAAATAGTCCGGGGACGTGTCAGACACATTTTCCGACCCGAGGACGTGTGGGGAATAATTCCCAATGCGATTCGTATGGACTTTTTCCCATGCGAATCGTGATTGGCAGTTTGTACGGCACTTGTACGATTCATACGGTAAAAAGACCGGATACGAGTCGTACGGGGAATTTTTTTACCGGATCGTAATCGGCACCAGAGTCTTGACTTGTGAGGAAATTTTTCTTTTATTTACACAAATTCGCTCAGGATTATATTTTTTCCTGTGATCAAGAGGGATCATGCTTGCGACTTTGCAGAGTTGGTGGTGAGGATTGCTGTATGTGCATTTGTGTTGTTGCTGAGTTGCATGTTGGTGGGGTGCATCTGCCTGTACAGGGGGAATTTTCTGGACAGGGGCTTATAGTGTCTATAGAGTGGGTGGGAGTGCCTGCACAGGGGGTGGTGGTGGATGTGCAGGTGGGGGAGTGCCTGGACAGGGGGTGGTGGTAGCTGTGCGGTAAACAGACATAAAATCGAGTTGCAAATATCGACTAACACTAATATTGAGTCCAAAATATCGACATACAAAAATATCTACAGTCAGAATATCGTTGTCAAGAATACCGAGTTGAAGGTGAGTAATATCGTTTTCCCACATATCGAAGTAATTAATATTGTTTGCAAAAATATTGTTGTTAAAAGTATTGTTGCTTTATTTAGTGTTATGTATTTTAGTGTGTATTTCTAATGTATGTGTTCTCTTTTTTGGTGGAAGTATTGCATTTGTTTTTTAATATATGTGTTACATTTTTAGAAGTTACTAATTGTTTTTAAAGTAAATTTTGCGTTTTAGTTCTGTAGCGGGTTGTGGGTTTATATGGCAATAGGGTGCGAAGTAATTTAATTATAATAAATTTAATAATAATTTTTAGAAGTTATTAATTTTTTTTAATTACATTTTGTGTTTTTTTTCCATAGCAGGTTGTGGGTTTATAGGGGAATAGGGTGGGAAGTAATTTAAATCTATTTAATTATTGAATGAATAATTTTTACTAATGATTATTTAAGTATGTAATATGGTATATTATTAATTGTGTTAGTTAATACCTTATTAATTATTTAATAATAGTTGTTTTGCGTAAAAAAACAAAGCACATTACATAAAGAAGACAAATTTACAAACTCTCCAATCTCATATTATAAATAGACAATAAGTAAAAGGATTTTACCAGTTCCAAGGCACACAACAAAACAATCAAAACTAAAGTCATAAATTAATATTTATAGAAGAAAGATACTGGAATTCTTGTTCCTTTTTGTCGTATTCTTTAATTCTTTTTAGCCATATGCCAACGCGTTTTGTCACAGCAGGAATATTCCCCTTGCGACTTCCACATGGCTGTTAAATTTTCAATTGATTCCCAACGGATCCTCCTAAAACCAGTTCAGGTTTCGGAGGAATCCAATCTGCTCATAACGTGTAAATAAATGGGTTTAATAGTCTCAATTTCTTCTTGGCTTACCCCATGGTAATAAGAGCCACCAGGTATTTCAGTATATTCCACTGTTGCTATATATGCGTCTAGCAAAATCCAATGATAACATTTGTGTTGTTTTCTGTTACACCCGGTAAGCTATATATCAAAGCATCTCCAGCCCTGCAGAGTGTGCGAGATCTAACGAAGAGATTAATATTTCCCAAAGTTCTGAATAATACTCTTAATAGTAGCATTTCCTCGTGTTCCATTCACTCTGTCCCGAATACAGGAACCTTGGAACTGGTAAAATGGATGTTTCAATCCTGTGATTTATATACTTTAGGGGAAGCAGGGTGTTTTCCCCTCCCTTCAAGAGCACTGCATTAATCCAGCCATTACTTGAAATAGTTGTGTGTCCATGTCTGGCGCCTGATAGTCACACACCCGAGACAGTAGGATAAGTAAAACGAGTTTCATAGTCCATTTGTACATGATAAATGTGGTTCACAAAATATACAAAAAAAAGAAGGTTAAAAAACCTATAGAATATTGAGGTGCATAATTAAAATGTACAGTAATAAAAAGTGCAAATTCATAACCCATTTTAGATGGTGTGCAGTACAAGCATTCTAAACAGCAGCTCAGTGATAACATGCGATCCCTACCTTGAAGCCCTGAGTGATTATAGACTTTTCTTTGGAAAAGTGGTACTGTATGATTAAGCTAGTTCTACCTCCTGAGCTCTCTCCTGGGAACTATCCTCCTTTTAACTAATACAGTGCCATTCCGAGATCAGTTACTACTGAAATTAAAATATATACAAAAGATCATCAAAGTAAATTATACAGTATCATTTGTATGTGTGGTGGCAGCAAAGCCCTCCCATGTCCTCTCAAATCTCCGCACAACCCCTAGCCTCTTCACGTAGGCCTCTTCAAATTTGTAGGTCTTCTCCAACTTCAATAACCATTGAGCTATTGTAGGGATTTTCTGAGATCTCCAGTTCTGTAATATTAGAGATCTGGCTACTGCTATGGCTAAAAAGACAAAGCATTGCCTATAAAATGAGATCTGTCCAACTACATAAGAGAAACCAAACAAGGCCAGTGATGCACATGGAAGGATAACTCTTGACAGACATTTACTAATAAACCTGAACACCTCCTCCCAAAACTACTGTAATCTTGGGCAAGTAAAAAATATATATGTCCAATCCCCCGCCTCTGGCAGATTACATCTAAAGCAATCATTCGGTGTCTTAGGAAACCATTTATGGAGTCTGGAAGGGGTGTAATATGCCACTCATCTGGAGAGGAAGGACATTCTTTGGAAATTGGCTGCCCTCAATGCCCTGTGGCCAAGCTCACATACTCGTAGCCATTCCTGTCTGTTAAACCAGCAATTGGTTTCCTGGACAATTTTTTAGAGCATTGCTTCAATAAGATTCTTGGCCTCACCCAAAAGGGGGAGGGAAAGTAAAGTGGAATGGTGTCAAAGTGCCATAGTTCAATAGTACAGATTTTTAGCCAAAGACACCGTACAAAAGTATTAATGAAATAGTGCACATTTTGTCTATGTGGAGAAAACAGTATTCTGGATAATTGCATCCTCCCCCCAATACTTTAAACATTTTTAAAGAAAGAAGGAATTTACACCAATGCTTTTAGTGTATAATACTCAAGAAATACTAACTCTCCCCCCTCACAGTAAAAGGGGGAGAGGTAAAGTGAAGTGTGCAATGGTGCAAAGAAGAAGATTTTCATCTGTAGACATACTGATAAAAGTGCAACGTGCAGAGTTCATTAGTGCTAACAAAACTGCAGGTTTTTCAACCTTAAAATACAATGCAGAAAAAAGTGTGCCGTACACAATGCATTTCAGAGTTCACAATAATCACAAGACTAAAGAAGAAAGCCATTTAGAGAATAGTACCTATATCGGCAAAGATCAAAAAGGCAATGGCTCATTCCAACACATCTACCCCCTCAAAAGGAGAGTAAAGTGCACTGTGGGCGAGGGTTCATACAGACAACATAGACTTAATACTTAAGATACCTAAAGTGCTTGAGTGCAAGCAAAAAAAAAAAAGACAGAAGAAAGTCCACAATTGTGACAATGACAATGAACCATTGTTATAGACAGAAAATCACTACTTGAGTCCCTTATTTCACATTTGTTTGAAAAAAAAATTGTAGTACATCTTGGGCCTTTTCGAGAATAGGACACCGATTAAGCCTTCCTTTCCATAGAACTTTCAATTTGGACTGCTGGGCAATAGAGGTCCGTGCTCCTGCACTCTTAAATTGACTCAGCAACCCAACAAAATATTTTTGTCTTCGTGCTGCTACTGGCGACATATCGGAAAACACTTGTACTCGTCCCCCATTGGGAAGAGCAATCTCTCTTGTTAGGATCGCCTTAGTTAATACTGCCTCTCTAATGCGATAGTCCGAAAAGTTGACAGTCATTGTCCTAGGATACCTTGCCCCTGGAAATTTCTGGAAGGGGACTCTATGGGCCTGCATTATAGTAAGATCTTCAGGTGCTTTCTCAAGCATGTACTCTCTGATTATTGACTCGATGTAAGCCACCGGATTAGAATGGCCGTCTATGCGTTCACTGTCTACTGGAATCCCTGTAAAATGTAAATTTGAACGTCTGGCATAGTTTTCCATTTCATCCATCTTTATCTGGGAGGCCTGTAGCTTCTTCTGGAGAGAGATAATGTCAGAGTCCCATAACGCAGAATCGGTCTTCAACATCAGATATCCGTTGCTCCAATTCGTTAAATCTCTCAGGTATTTGCTGCATCATGGTTTCAATTTTATCTAAGAGTAGGTGCACTAAGGAGAACTCCTGGGCTTGTGAGGACTTGCAGTCCCGAATTTCCCCTAAGATAGTTTCAAAGAGTTGTTGCATTTGGTCAATCGGAACGGAGGACTGGGCCGTAGTAGTAGAAGTGGCCCCTTTGTCACTGACCTCTCTGTTGTCAATTCCTTGCTAAGAGGGCATGATCGTCTCATCAAGCCCAGTTTCTGTACAGAGACTGTGATGGTAGTTGTAAGGGGGGTAGAGACTCCCGGTCCTCTTGCCTCTTGGAAATACACCTCTCTTTTTCCAGCACCCCCGCTTGAGAGGACCTCATCAACAGGCTAGATTGCACTTGATCCCCTTTATGAAGGGGAATCTCCCCCTCCTTGCCTGGAGGAACCACGGTAACTACAATGGCAGTAGCACCTTTTTCCTGGTTAACTGGGGGAGCCTCTTCAGGAAATACCTTTTCTGTTGCAGGTGCCTTGTTAGCCATTTGGTTAGGTTTGCAATTTTTTAGAAAAAACAGGATACTCCTTGCAAGAGTAATCCGACTCTAGGCTCCAATTATCTAAAACGGCTGCAGGTGGCGCTCCCAACTTCTCAGTGTTACAGTCTACATTCGCAGCTTGCATAGTACTGGAATGGCATAATGTTGCCTCCTCTAGCACTCTATCCAGGCCTGGCTCTGCTTCCAAATGAAACAGAGCGTGTGTTACTTCCACTTCCACTCTGCCTCTGCCTTTGCTCTCAGTCTTATTTTCTGGAGAGGATGCAAGTGAACCTGAAGAAGTTCCAGGGGAACTGGACAATGTGGGACTTCTGAGACTTAGAGCCACTTGTGAGCACGCAATACTTGTTTCTCCCCTTGCTTTCCGATTATTTCTCGCTCTCCTGGCTGCTAAGATACAGGACTGTGCTGCTTGATGCCTAGCCTTCTGAGTTAGTGATGAAGGGTTGGGGGCTGCAGGGGGAGCTCCTGCTCATGTTGTTGACCCTCTCAAGACCATCTGCCACATAGGTTGCAGTCCAAGCCCTTTGTTATCTTTTCTTCACTGGGCTATGACTCGCTCTTCTAAATAGGATGCCCCGTCGTAGGTGGGGAAAGCTGGGTTTTCTCTATCTGGCCACATTGAGCACCTGGTCTCCGCAAGCTCAGCGCAAATCCCAAATCCCAAAGTCGCCAAGTCACTTATAGCCAGACCACGCAAGAGGCAACAAAAGGGCAGCTATAAAACAACTTAGCAGCAAGCCTATACTGTGAGCAGAGAAATGTAGGCGTATGCTGACACTCTCGAGGGAATCTGATGAAACTTGTAGCTACTGCCTGGATCCAAGTTTTGCCTTGCCTCTATTTAACATATATCTCCTACCGTGATTCTGAATCCTCATTGCCAGGTGTTTTAGTGCCTGGATAACCACAGTTTGCTGCGTTGTGCACATCCCCGTGTCTCAGCATGGCTCAGCGACTCCTCACTGATGCTGCCCAGCGGCACCAACAATCCTTGCCTCCATGCTCCTCTAACTGCTTCAGCTGACTCTCTCTCCTCTGCATGTTTCCACTCCTATGGCCGCCACCATCGGCTCCCTGCCACTTCAGATTCAAATTATTTTTTTAGGATTGGGTTGCGGGTTTATAGTGCAATAGGGTGGTAAGTAATTTAATTATAATGAATTAATTTAGATTTGTTGATATTTAATATCTATGTATTTAAGGTTTTATATTGTAACTGTGGTAAATAATGTATTCCTATGTATTTATTAATTGGTGATTAGAAATTAATAGTTAAGTATGTTATTTTTTTAAGAGTGGGTTGTGGGTTTATAGGGGAGTAGGCAGGGAAATCATTGAATTTTAATATATTTTTTGATGTTTATTTTATAAAAATTGTATTCTGTTGTTTTTTAGTGTTATTTGTGTGAATTAATGTATTATTGATTGCTTTCAAATTGTTTGTTAGTTAATAATAATTAATTGTTTATTAATTATGTTAATTGTGTTATGTTTTACAACATTGGTGGTGTTATTTATAGGGGAATATTGTGACAGGTCAATTATTTAGAATTAATTAATTGTTTGTTAATTAATGTAAATTATTTTGCAGGAGTGGGAATAGTAAATTATTCCCCTCCACTATCCAACACTTTCACTACTATTGCACTCCCTGGAGTTGGAATAGTAAGTTTTACCCATACGCTGTCCAACACTTTCCTTACAGTTGCACTCCCTTGAGTGGGAATAGTAATTTTATCCCCTCCGCTATCCAACATTTTCACTACCAGTGCAGTTAATGAAGTGTCAAATGAAAATGTAAAAAAAAAAAATATTTTAATATATTAATATATTATATATATATTGTAATTGTATTTTTATTTTACCGGTGTATGTATATATATATGCATTCATACATTTTTGTATGTTTTAAATATTTTTTTATTTATTAACCCCTTCCATGCGGCGCGAATTCCGCCGCGGTGCTGACCGTTTCTTGCGCGGGCGGGCTCATGACGGAACGGTTCCGTCATGACCACAGCTCAACCGACGCTCATGACGGAACCGTTCCGTCATGAGCACCGAAGGGGTTAAAATCATTATTTATGAAGTTAATATATATATATATATATATTATATTTTATATATATGTAGGTTTAATTTATTTGTACATTATATTTATTACTTATCATTTTAAACATTTTCTAATAATTCAAACTATCTTTTTTTAAATATATGTATTATTTGCATTATTTAACAGTATTTTTTAAACATTTCAAAAAACGATATTTTAAACAACGATATTTTTAACAACAATATTTTTTGATCAATATTTTTGTATTTACTCTTATGAAGATAGAACTTCGATGTTTTGGATAACGATATTTTTGTCCCGATATTTTTGTAGCTCAACATTTTTGCTGTCGATATTCTGTCAGTGATACAGCTGTGAAGGTGGGGTGGGTGCCTATAGAGGGGGTGGTGGTAGCTCTGCTGGTAGGTGGAGTTTCTGGACGGGGCTGGTAGATGTGCAGGTGGGAGGAATGCCAGGACAGATGGTGGTGCTGGATGTGTACTCTTGCTGAAAGCCTGTGCAGTTTGTAGCACAGGTGAGTGGGTGTGATGTGCTGCAGGTAGCTGAAGGTAGATGTGATGGCACCCCTCCCCGAGTTGATTTTGAAGGGAGACTTTGGATAGGCTTCAGCCTACTCTACATCATCTTCATGGCCAAGGCATGGTGTCTTGCACTCTCTTCCCTATGGATGGATATAATGTCATTGATATTATTGGACATATCTTGCCAAGATCTATCAATCCTGTTCAACACCTGGGTCAGTCTGTCTAACATCTGAGGGTTTTTGCTGCATGTCCTGCAATACCTCTGACATGTCTGACAGGGTAGCCCCTATGGCACGGAAGAAGTCATCCTCCCACTGGCCACTATGGCCATCTGCTAGCCCCCTCTGCATAGTACGGCCATGGATAAGACCACCAGGTCCAATACCAGGGGTGAGGGTGGCAGGTGATAATCTTTGGACAAGAGATTGGTGCCCAGTGGATACCTGCACCCCACCAGGGGTGGTACCTCCCTCAGATGGTGGAGAGAATGCCTGGGATGCACTGTATAGGGATTAGTGTGAAGGGGAGCCATCATGTCTGTCCTGGATGTGAGGGTTGTGAGGGAGTGATGCCTGTGGTGGGGTGTGTGAGGGCTGTGGCTGATTAGTGCTACGCTGGGGAAAGGCATTCATGGGTTTTGGATGTTGAGGCACTTTTCTGGGCTGAAGGGGGTGGCCTTACAAATGTTGGGCAGTGTAACACATATTCTGGTCAGGGTATCCGACTCCTCTACCTCTGCAAGAACGGCTAGATATTCTCCATCATCCTCCAATTCAGCAGCCTCCTTTGGTACTCCCTCCTCCTCTTCCACCTCCTCTTGCAAAGTGCTGGCAGCTGAAATTGCTCCTTGCAAAAGTAGTGGATTCTCCCCTTCTATTGTCTGTTGCCCACCACTGCTGGAATGACCATTGTCCTCATCATCCTCATCACCTGGAAGACAGAGGTTGCAACAGAATAAGTAATTGACCTAGTAAATGATGTGGTGCAACACAAGGGTTGATTCTAATGTACTTTGCATCAACAGATGATGTATATGTGACCTGGTTTGGGTACACCTACACTCAACAGCTCACACCATAGCACTGAGGTGTTGAATGAAGATGTACAATGCAAGAGCAAACTCACCAGCTCCAGCCACAGCTCTGTGTTGCTTTGTGACCCCCTGATGTCAACTGCTGAACGTGGCTCCTCATAGGGGTAGCTGAAGAAGCGGTCCATGATCCAGCTGCTAGAGAGGGAAGTGACACCATACTTAATGATCTGCATGACTAATATGCAAACAGGCACACATGACACTCACATAACTGAAATAGTATGTATGTAACCTTTTACACAAAAACTACAGATGCTATGAGGAAGGTGATTTGAATCTTTGGAATGATTTTGGAATCCATAATAGGGAAACACTTTAAGGCACATCTGCCCGATAGACAGATGCAAGTGGATTTCACTGCTGCAGCTAGGATGTCTTAAATACCCTGGGATGGTGTTGGCCACAGCACTGATTGTATCCTACCAGCAGCTGTTATGTGACATACATGTCCATATTTAAGTTCACAGGATAACAGCAATGAGTTAACATGTATACGTCATTGCCTTAGACTATTGATATGGTATTTCTGGCTTGTGTGCCACATGTTTATCTCCTGAAGGTTACATGTCGGCCCCTGCTCACCAGTAGCAGTTGCCAGCTCTTACCTCCACACAGCACTGACATCAAAGTGATAACACATTAACAGACAAACGTATATGAGAAGGTAACTGATATTTGAAGGAAGGGGATATTATGCTGAACGCCTCCACCTACCTTTGGTTACACCTTCATTTTTTAGTTCCTCATGCCTCACGAGTATGGTGTTGGCTGTTGACAAAGCTAAAGGAGTGCTGATCATCATGCATACCCGTTTCACATTTGCACATCAGATCATATCATTGCATTGGATAGTTTATAAGTAAGATGTCCAACAGTCAGATACATTTTTGGCACATTTTTGTCACAATGCCCATTTAGTACTGTGTGATCACACACTTGTTATGTTTACTCTCTGTGTGTCCTCTGTTCCCATTATACATGTACAAAATCATGGTATAACTTAGCTGTCAATGGTTGGTGTCTTGTACAGAACACCCCCTAACCTCGTATATTATTCCGTCACTTCGATATGGGAATATGGTAGGAGAGGAGGCAAGCCGAAATACATATTGTGGTAAAGTTTAGAACCTTGGATGTTTGCAGCCTACACTGGATTTGTGTTGTGCTGTTCAGCCACCTGATATACATTTTTCTCTTCCTCTACATCCACTTTAGCAGCCCATACACCCCTACCAAAACTACACAACCTAGTTGGCATCACTGCAACCCTCATCCAAACCAATTTCCATGCATTTTGTGCTCTGTGATTTTCCTTAGGTGTTTTTATTAGGCCTGGGCCAAAATTCCATTCCGTTCGCGGAAATTACGATAATTTGGCATTTTCGCGTTCCGCGGAAAGCGCGAAAATGTCAAAATTTCCGCGTTCTGCAGCTTAGCGATAATTTGTTTCTTGCTCGCGCTGTAAAATAATACATTCTCGCCTTACCTGAATCCCCGCGTTCACCGACAAGTTTTCCCGATCCGGTCACGTTCTCCATGAGATGTTGGATTGTTGGTAGCCATTTGCGCTGTCTCGCGACATTTCGCGCCCGCAGTAACGTCATGCGTCGCGCGATCACGTCTTTCTTCTCGCGATCATGCACCGTGAGACAAGTGAAAACAAGATGGCCGCGCCCGCGAGCAACCGCATGGGTAAGTTGGCGAGCCGCGACCACGCAGAAAATACCGCGAACGGGCAGGAAAAAATCTTCTGCATCTTTGCGATATTTCCGCGTGTTTGCGGAGATTTTTAACATTTTCGCGATAATTTGCAAAAGTGAATTTCGCAAATTCCGCCCACCCCTAGTTTTTATATCATTGACTTTTAATCCAGTTGTGGTTACGCCACTTCATATGACACAATATATTATATTATGTTCATACTGTACTCACTTGCCCTACATTTAGTGTTGTGCTTCCACTAGCCACCATGGTGTGATATGGTGTGTGTTAAAAGGTCATATGTGGGCATATTGCGATGAGGGACCACAGTGATGTTGAGCACATACAACACACTGCAGGCATTAAATCCACATTTTATGAGCATTCAGGTACATCATTCTTGGGTTTACTTACCAGGGTCCCCCATCTGCTCAGTGTGTTGTTCGTGACCAGATGTCACAGCCAACCATTTAGCATATGTCACTGTGGGGACTGGAATCCTAGACAAAATCATTGGACCTACAAAGATATGTGTGTTTGCCGGTTAACATTCCAGGTGCCACATGTCATGTACTTGATTTCAGAGTTCAGTTTACAGTTCTGGCACTGTTGATGACATACATGTAATGGTCCCAATTCACAGAGGTAAACTGAGTCAGAACCTAACTTTACGACTTTCGGTATTCACAAAGAGCATTTACTACTCGTAAATGTCTTTTCTGAATACCGCAAAATTAGACTTTCGTCACAGTTTACCTTTGTGAATTGGCCCAATATGTCAATCTGTTGTCTGCTGACAATGTAGGCTTTTGGACCCCCTCATGACCAGTTTTACTTACCAGTTTGTGAGGGTGGTATGCTTTGTTTTGGATTATGTTGAATGCTCCCAGCAGATGCTGGGACCTCTGCTACAGTGGATGACTAAATGTGTCAATAGAGGAGAACAGAAAAAGTCAGCAGAGCAAAAATGTACATTTGCAAATTCTTAGAAATTTCTCACTGCATCTACATGCTAACAGTAATGCTAAGGGCAGACACGGCCAGTGCAAGTAGGAGCAGTGGGATGGTAGGGAGACATGGTGGGGCAGTGGGAAAGTTAGAAAGACGACAGAATGGTGAAAATCAATTTAAAAAAAGAAAACCACTCACATTGTACGCATCAAGCGCAAGGTAAGTGGTTGTTATTTTTTTGAAATTTTATTTTCCCTGTTACGTTTTCTGGCAATTTTTGTCTGCCCCACTTCCCCACCACTCGTACTGGCCTGGACCAAAGCAGGCTAAGTGGAAGGGGGACTTTGTCTTTTGCTATTTACAAGTATTAGTTATACATGCCATCAGTGCTGGGCCAATGTTTTTGAATGGGAATAGGATTTGCCATTTCCATCTCAAATGATTCTGCGACCTGTGGTGCAACGTACAGAAGGAGACACATGATGTTCTGACTCACTATGAAATTCCTACATACTTGAGACAACTTCCTTAGTTACGATTGTGGTGCAACACAGACATTTCATATCCATGTTCTTGTCATTTCATCTACCTGATTACACATTGCGGACATCACTCACACTCATAGAGCATGTGGAGGGTATGGTGTTGAGGACAACCTTCTCTAGTGTGGTGAGATGGAGATGGGGTCCGGATTGTACCCCAGGGAGAATTCTGGCCACCTCAACCCTGGTGTACTTTTCCTTCACCAGACTCTTATTGTCCTGCCACTTCTTCTTTATGTCATTGACAGTGCGGCAATTCTTCTTCCAGTGCTGTGACTGAAGTGGCTAAATGCTGTAATAGGTTTGCCTTCTGTGTGCCACTGTAAGGGGGGAAACCATGAAGCCATTTGTGGTGCCTCACAATATACCCCAAGATCATGGTGGTCTCCTCCTCTGTATAATTTGTCTTCCTCCTCTGGGGCAGCATTTTCCTGAAGTAATGGGCAGAGCAGGTAAGCAGGAACTCTATGTGGACAAACCTGGTCCTTGTTTGTGTGCTGCTTTCATACAGTTTGTAGTGCAGATCTTGCAGGTGGTGTCAATTGACTTCATCTGGTCTAAGCAGTGGGGTATGGTAAGGACTTACATATGTGTTTAGCATTGAAGAAAATGGCCATCTGGCCTGGGTGTGGAGATTCGAACCAGGGTTTGGAGATTCTGGCCTGGGAGTGCAGATTGCGCACTGAATGTAGACGTAAAGATACTAGTCGGAAATTACATCAGTGAATACCAAATGTTGTAAGTGACCTCTGTGAATACCAAAAGTCGCATAGGTAGAATTTTGGCTCAGGTTACCTTGGTGAATCGGCCTGATATGTATTTTTTTTTACGTAATGAAAACTATGTGCACCAGCTGTCAGCCAACAACGAATAAACGAAACTGTTTAAGTTCCAGCTTCTCCTGTAAGGAGAGATCATATTTGGAGTATCTCTTGAATCATACATGCAACAGGGACAATGAAGGAAACGTTTAGCAATACAAATATTAGGACTAAACACTACACTCAAAAGGCCTGATTATGAATACCCATGGTCCTGAATGTGATAATTGTCCTACCTGATAAATTCAACACTATGGGGTTTGGAATTTATTGGGTGCAATGTTATTCCATCAATGAGGCATAACAAGTTGATTTTGGTGCTTAAGCCACCAAAATGTGCATGTTTTGTTATTTACCATGTTTTTTTCTCCCATTGACTTATGGCAGGTTTGACCGACCGAAATGTAATGAAGGGTGAAGATTGTATAGCACGCGATAATTTCTGGGTATGATAAACATCAACTTGCAACCACCTTCTTTACTATGAATATACATTTTCAGTGCTAAGAATTACCATAATTAGGCACTGAAAATATACACCAGAGTCTGTGATAAATTAAATAAATAACTGTATTATGCTAATGTGTGTTGTTGGTACCATATAGAAGATATTGCCTTTATGGGAAGGATGGGTCTGACAGTAATTGTCAAATAGGTCAAGAAGTTACATGTTTGAATAGATTCAGGTTTTGTGAACCGAGGTGAGAAACAGGTTTCAAAATATTTAGGGGAACAAATAGATATTAGGAGCCCATTTCCCAAATCACTGTGTTTTTTTCACTTAAAGAAACCAAAATTAACTCCAAGAGCAGGAAGTTTAACAAAGCAACAGTGCTTGAAATAGGAATAAACTTTCAAAGAAATAAAAAGGGGTATGATGCATACCAAGGAAATTAATCTGTTCAATAAGGAAAGGAAAGTTAATATGAGGATTTCTAAATCAGATCTAATACTAAAACAAAAGAGGAAGGTTGTAGCATATTTGATCAGAAGACAGGGACAATATTATACTTTCAAATGGTAGTCACATGAATCATCAATTTTGCATGGTGAGTTATTGTTTATTTTGTGACAAGAATTGCCCTGTTCCTTTTATATTAACTGATGGATCCACATATTTCTCTTGGCTGGGAATTAATCATAATGTTTTGCTTTTCATATTTTAGTTGACTCTTTTTGATCCAATGCAAAACCCAAACCAAACCTACGACGTGGAGTTCTTCTTTATGGGTTTCTCCAGTTATCCACAACTGCATACTCTATTCTTTACTGCTTTCCTCTTGATCTACCTGCTTGCCATTTCAGGAAACCTACTTATTACGACTGTCATATATTCAGACACTCATCTTCACACTCCCATGTACTTTTTTTTGGTCAATCTGGCTCTCTTGGACATCTGTTTTACCTCATGCATTATTCCCAACATCATGGTGATCCTGCTCTCTGAGACCAAGTCCATGTCATATTGGAGCTGCATGACACAAATGTTCATGCTCTCCTCTGCTTTGGGCTCTGAACTCTTGCTTGTCACCGTCATGTCTTATGATAGGTATGTGGCCATCTGCAGACCTTTGCATTATGCAATCATCATGAGTAAAACAGTCTATCTTTCCCTTGCAGCTATAGTGTGGATTCTTGGCATTTTAAACTCAATGCTTCACGTTGGCTTGATCTTGAAGTTGTCTTTCCTTGAAAAAACTGTTTTGGACCACATTTTCTGTGAAATACCAGCAGTTAGTAAGGTTGCCATTTCAGATACCTATGCAATTGATCTTGTGACAATGATGGCAGATATCTTTCTTGGCATGATATGCTTCGCCTTGATTATTATAACTTATACCTACATCATCTTTTCAATTTTAAAGATGCGCTCTGCCGACACAAAGAGGAAGGCCTTTTCCACCTGTGCCTCTCACCTATTGGTGGTCGGTTTGCTCTATGGCACCACTAGCTACACCTATATTCTTCCTGCTATGGGCCTCAAAGGTAACAAGGACAAGGTAGTGTCAGCCCTGTATGCTGCTGGATGTCCGGTTTTCAACCCAATGATCTACAGTTTGAGAAACCAGGATGTTAAGCAGGCCTTCCTTAAGATCTGTTCCAGGCATCTTTCCATACGTATGAAGTAGTAAGATTTAGGGGCAGCCATATTTATTAGAAGGCCAGGAGTTCACGCTATCGTGAATACTATACTAATATTGTGAAGCAACGGAACCCTGTGACTTGTGTTAACTATAACAATATGACAATGCATTTCAACAAAGTTTAAAGAGAGCCCAACAACATTTAAATAGAGTTATGGAGAAGTAATGTATAGAAACTATTATTTAAGAATATGTTTAAATTAATTGCAAACTGATTGTGTACGGGTTTCACTGATAACATCACAAAACAATGTAGAACAAAAATATTTTTAGACATTATGTGTAGTTCATGATTAGATACCGAGCACATGTTCATAACACTTTAACTGTTGTAAGGTATCAATTGACCCACATAGGCAAATATGCAAGGTGATACGATAATCAGTAGGAAGTGTTATGACTGTAAAGTGCAGGTTGTAATAACTGGAGAAGTAAACAGTATAACATCTGATGTACATGACATAATTATGAACCATTATATAAAATAAATAAATAGTTAAAAGGAATGCATGTTAATCAAAGTGTATAGTGTGACATTGTCTGCCAATGTTCATCAGCATACATTTAATCATGTTGATGGGACTGATTTGATTTCATATCATGTATAATGCTCGCTCTCCATAGCAGGGGTTTCCTGGTGCTGTAAGGTAACCAAATAATTGAATGATCTACTTCATGTTTGTGAATAAGTGAGTTTTCAGCTGTTTGCAGATTTTATTGAGCTTTTCTTTGCCCTTTATTTGAGAAAAGTTTATTCCTAGCCCTAGCTGTGACCCACCCAGCCTATTCTTTATACATTTGGGAATCACCTCAAGATTAAGGGAAGTAGAACAAAAGAAAGATTGGTTAAATGTACCTTATAACATTGCAGACATGTGAAGGGTCAAGAATGGTTTTGTGGCAGGTACAAACATTCTTAAATAGACTCCTTATCAGAACTATACGCCAATGAAGTTGGCACAGGTGTAAAGAAATTGAGAAACATCCATTTAGACTAGGACCAGATGTGTAGCAGCATATTCTGAAATATTTGTAATATTTGGACGAGATAACAGGTAAAACACACAAACAGGTAGCTACAGTAGTCAAGCCTGGACTAGATGAAAGCCAACACTTATGGAAGAGTTTATCTAATAATACTAAACAGATGGAAACATGTGGAATTTAAGGTGTTTATATGATCCTTAAAAGAAAGCCTGGGACCAAAGATGGCCCTCAGGTTTCTTACCTGTTGGGCTTGACTGGAAAGGAGCACTAAAGTGGTAGGTCGCCACACAGAGCTCCATTATAAGTCGTTATCAAAAATAATAACTATGGTTATTGTATAGGTTTAAGAAAATGCTGATCCTCGAGTGAGTACATTGTTGGTTAACAATCTACTCAGTTACTTTTGCCATCAAATTAAGTCGGGAAGTGGGCCATCAGTTGGAAAGAGTAGAGGGATCAGCCTTAGGAACATTCTCAGACAAAAGTGAAGAACAGCACAGCATGGTCAACACAGGGACATCTATAGCAATCACCTTCTTTAATTAGCGTAAGGGGCTAGGGTCTATGGAGAGCCTGAGGAAAAAGAAGTCAGTGTATCTGTTGTTTAATCACCAGGTGCTAGCTCGAAACAGACCAGAAAGAATTAAGCAAGAACAATTAGTCTATCCATAGCCAGGTGTCACTATAATGAACAGGTCTAGGCTCTTGGCCAGTTTCACCATTTTTTGATGGAAACAACCAGATCAGTCCATGCAAGCTCCTGGGGTGCTTCAGTCTGGGAGGCATCTCCCTTGGGATATATTGTACAGTGATTGAGTGCAAATACTTAATGAATTAGCTTTTGGACAAAAAAAATGAAATCTTAAAAATAATTGGATCCAGCCACTTTTATTAGTTTTGTAACTTGATGCAATTCTAGTCTACAGCACACAAGCTTCATGGAATTATAATTTTTCATAGATTTTTACGCACCATTTAGTTGTATGTAACTCCTTGGAATTTTAAACATCTGTGTTGTTCTTGGAGTCATCAGTAGGTAAAACAGGACACAAGTTATCAAGGAGAATCAACCATTGATCTGAATATAGTTTGGTCCAAGGGGGACCATAAAAAGTAGGATTGTGTCTCATTCGAAACATCATGGATAAATAGACTAACTTATGGTTTCTTCATGGAAGCATTTCAGTAGCACAAAACTAGACAAGAGGAGGAATGAAAATATGTGTAAGAAGGGACTGTCAATCGCAGATCTAAATCAATTACCAAGCACAATTTGACTTGTTTCTGGGCATCGGCATTGGATAAGTCTTCTACCTGCAGATTAAAATATCCTAAAATAAATACAATGTCTGTGTTAAATTGATCTGCTAATAAAATTGCCTCAATAAAAGAAGAGGCAATGACAGCTGAGGGATCAGGTTACCAAAAAGCAAGGCTGCATTTACAAGCAGAGTTGGGTTGTACATGTACTGTCAATGATACGCATACAGACTTCTTAACTGGAAAATCATAAATTGACACAAAATGTAATGAAAATGTAGCTGACCTATAAGTATTTAAGCAACTTCTCCCCCCACCCTGTCTCCCCAATAAGAATAATAAACTGCATACCTAGTGGGAGTAGTGAATGAGATTTCACTTCATTCATTCATTCTAATTAGTTGACTTCTAAACTTCTTTAACTAAAGAGCTGTCATTAAGTAGAGTGCATTTTAAATATTTTTTAGAAAAAGGGGACGTTAAACCCACCTCATAGCTGGATATTAAGTTACGGATATCTCTGCCTCCAGGCAATGACTACTAACTGGATTGGGGAAGGGAAGGAAGATAATCTAAAATAAGCCTATTCAGTGATAGACCAAAAGGTCCAACATGGTTTGAAAAAAAACATATTGACTTTCCCAGGCTTTGAAAGTGACTCCAGATTAGCCAAGGTGCAGATGAGTTATGCCAGCCTTGAATGTGGCACTCCTTTGGCATGCTATCATGTAGTGTTTGAGGTGATTCCATTGCAAGCCATTATGGCTAATGTAGTTTTGTATGCAACTGACCTCATGTATATCATTTTTTGGTGGTGGTCAGAAATACTGGGTCACATCCAATAAGGGACCTAGCTTTGATGTGTCTCACAATTATATAGTCCCTAATAATTAATTCTCTGAAATGAATTGGATAGATTGTGTACGATAATCACTACACTTTGATCATTGCAATATGTATTCAAGCATGTTTTTTTACATCTATGATAAATTTGCTATTTATTTCGACTGCAGTACGGTATTTTAATTTACAAAGGCTTTACAGCCGAAACATGTTTCCCCACAATGGAATGCTGCTCTAAATGGAGTGCAGCTGTCATATATATTGTTGGTTTGGTTCAACATTATTGACCAGTCTTGCAGCCTGATATAGGCACTGCCCTAAGTGAACTATAACTCGGACTCCTTCTATGCACAATTTTCTCATAATTAATTTTACTGCAAGTGTTGCAGTGATATTATGAATGATGTCATAGAAGATCTCAGGACCAATGTAATAGGTAGGGTAACTAATAGTGCATGACAAGGGTGCGAGTTATAGATGTCTTAGGACACAAGCAATAGTTTCTTAAGCTCAGCATAAGTATTACTGTTGAATTCCTATGCTTTTTGTGTGTTATATCTAAACCTAACTATAAGATTTTTTAGTGAATTTCCAAGGTGTAATAAATTATATTTCCTAACTATAACGGCTGTGTAACATTTGTTTTTTGAGGGGAGTTTCTAGGGTCTTTTTAACATTAAAAAATATTTGATTACCTTACGTTAATACAACCCACACTGATAAATTCACATAGCCTCTTCTACAGCCACTCACATACTCAAACACTCACTCACCCACACAACCACTCACAAATCCACTCATGCACCCATCCTGCCACTCACACACTTACTAATAGACTTACAAAACTATTCACACACACACTCAAAGATCCACACAGCCACTGACACACACTTACACACCCACTCACACTTCCATTCAACCACTCACATACCCACTCTCACACACATACAGCTAGTCACACACCCAATAAACCACTCAAACACCCACTCACAAACCCACACAGCCACTCCTCCACTTGATTACACACCTGCACAGCCACTCACTCGTCCATAAAGCCATTCACACAACCACACAGCCAGTCACACACACCCTCACACAGACAGTGATACATCTATAGAAATTGCAATAGCATATACTTGTATTAAATGTGTTGTTGATTTAGTATTTAATGTGTGCAACATAGTAAGCAGACCTATTTATCCAAAGATTTGTGATGGATTGGTGGATCCATGAAATATTTACAAATAAAGAAGGCTTGGAGCATTACATTTATACTACTACATACGTTACCTTACCTTAGTTGTTTATTTTTTAGGTTTAAAATATATAATAAAATAAATGTCAGAATAAAATGTATTTATCAACTTGTAACAATGTATATTAGTAAATGGATCTGATGGGTCAAATTGTAGTACAATTTATATTTTAAAAACTGTGAAATACACTGAAAAACCACAGGCTATAGGGACGTTATTATTAGGAAATAAAATTATAAAACATAGAAATTCACTGAAAAAAAACAAAGGTTACATGAACGTTATAGTTAAGAAATAGAATTTAAAAAATCTTTCTATTTTAAACCAGCAAAGAAATATATGCTCACCCAAACCAAACTAATATATTCAGATTGTTTGTCACTCAATTAGGCATGAAAAGCTATGACTATTGGAAGGATACTTTTGACATGAAATCAATTTGGGGGTACCAAATATTGGCAAGTTCAGGTGACAGACATCTTGTTCCAAGCAAGCTTAATTTAAACACAGGTGATCTTTTTGAATGATGCAGTTCAGCAGTCTACCTGTCTAGAACTGGCAAAAATTAGGGACATGAATGCACCAAACATTCCTTTCATTGCCCAATTTGACAATATCTCACTAGTATTGTCACATGGGTAGAATAGGCCCGGTTAGAAACCCCACCATTTTACATCTTCTCATTTCTAAATTGCCTTCTTGTTCTAAACACAATGACAATTGACATATATTTGCTTGTGTGTCTGTGCAGCATAATATTATCTGAAATTGCATTGCTGATTTTTCCATTTCTTAGGTACGTTATCACAGTACCTTCAACATTTAGTACAAGGGATAAAGTTCACTAGACAAATACTATTGTCTTGCTAATGGCTTCAGCATGGAAACATCGGGGGTTGTTAATTATATAATAAACAAGATCACCAACTTGTTTAGACAGAGGAGCATTTTCCTGACACTGCAAGGCTGCTTCATGCCGGAATTCCAGCTCAGCTGATTCCCGTTTACCTCCACAAGGGATGTCCAGCTCTACACCAAGATGTAAAGCCTGATGACACTTACCCACAAGTAATGGATTTTGGCACATCACCCACCCTAGACATCCTAGGTTAGATGGCTCTAGGTAATAGAACAATACAATACAGTACTTATATGCCCACATATATTTACTGTTACAGCGCAATGGTTGTGCTATACATTTTCCTCACCATTCTCATAATGCTAAGTACTTTATTCTATTTCCTTCTATTGATTATTGCAGCGCATGTCTTTTACACAAGAGTCACAATGCTTTAGTACATATTGAAATGCCTTGCTGAGTATATCTTGCGTATCTCTTTATGTAATGCATCAATGACCAAAGGAAAAGGTTCTAGATCTGTAACCATGATTTCCTTGAGGAGTCAGAGTGGTCATGTTATGAGGTTGCATAATCTTTCCACCATCTGGTAAGGTTAGGAGTAAGCTCTAAGACGATTAAGTGACTGGAAGAAATAGAAACCAGTGAAATCCGTTTGGAATCATATGACGCTACCAAAGGAGAATCCCTTTGCGTTTTGGAATTATCACCGCATAGAAAGTGGGTCCTTTCTATTGGCACTAAGGTCAAGCAAACCATGTACTTTGGATAGTAATTCTTATAGATGAACTTATACAATGTTTTCTGCCTTTTTTACAGAAATAGTCTCACAAAGGAGATAGGTATTTATGCATTACCTGCTGAGACTTTCTCTCAGTATCCTAATTTTTATCTATTCACATCACCGGTACCACTTATCAACTCAGCGCACACTTTGAATATTTCTACTAATATGACCCTTAGCCCTCCTTTTATGACTCACACTTCTCACAATCACTCTAACAATTGATGTATCGTAGTCCTTTAAATAATGAAAACGTTTTAGCTGCCACCAACAACCTTAAGCGCACTTACCTGGTCTCTCCATCCTTATTAGGGTCATAGATCTACTGTTTTCACAGAGGTACATTCTGTGTTGTGATGTTTAATTTTAATGTTACCTTTTCCCCACCACAAGCATGAGATACACTTGGTTGGTGTTTGGTCCTGATACTGATTAAGTAAGGGATGTTGTTAACAATGGGATTGTGTTCCCAATACATATACTGGTCTTTTTGTGTTCTTCATTCTAAATCACACAGCCTTGAGAAAGTCGCGGGATGACCTCCCAGTTGCGAAGAAACAAGTGTTGGCGGTAGAGAATTGTCTGGGAAGACTTGCACACATTAAAGTGAACAACAAAGAAGAAGGAAGAATAATCTCTTGTGTATTATTTATGTTTGAATTTGTGGAAACGCAGTACATAATTCTGTTATCCTGATAAGTGACACGTGTGCTAAGGAGTATCATTTGTTAAGGTTAGGAGTACAGATGGTGCACTGTGAGCTAGCAGGACTTAGGCCAACATATCCTGATGGTGTGGTTAGAATCATTCTTACACAATCCTAACTTTTATGTTGTTCAACAGGCACACGGTTTTACTTGGAAAAACCGTACTCCTGTATGTTACAGAATGGTACATTTAACTCCACACGTTTGGGTTCAAAGGAGTGGTTTTTGTGGTCTGTGGACAAAAAATGGTTGTTATGCTTGTTTTTCTAATTCCATTCCTGACCTTTGTTGTTAACATTCTCAACACTCAGGAAAAGTCACCACCTATTCGGTAATAAAATTGCGCCAACAATGGTTGGAACATTCCACATTATCTGCAGTAAAACGATATGTATCTTTTATTTTGGAAAACATGACCGATCTGACATTTTATAAGGTCCTATGTGACCACTTTCAAAGAGATTTATCTATGTCACTAATAATGAAATTTGGAAACTTTCACAAATGGAAGCTACTGCACGTTTAAGACAAATTAATCAAGATAGTTTGGATTAAGTGTTTGCTGTTGTTGATGATAGTAGTAATACGTTGTCTTTTTGAATTTACAACTTGAATAATGTGTCATCTGTTGTCAATATTATGCACAGTGACATGTCTTCATTAAACCATGGGACAGGCAGCTTAGATCTATCATGAAATTTAGTTGGACGCTTCAGGTCCTCATAAATGGCTACATGCCATGGCGTTACCTCAATTCTATGCAGCTATTCTTGTCTTTCAATCTGACATGTTAACAACAACTCATCGCTAAGAAATACGCCACTTACACAATATACAAATTTGATTTGTAAGAACAGTAGGAACAGCTCCCATTTGCAATAGCAGGAATACCCCCACAGTGGGCTTAATAAATGGCAGGATATCTTTGCAAATTTAAACATATCAGTTCAGAGTTTACATGAAACATTTTCCATTGGGTAGATATGAAGTCCTATGAGGTAGCTTTATTTATGAGCTATGGTCATCCCATTCTCCTTTTGAAGTGCATGAACTGAGAAAGAGGCCTTCCTTCTTGGAAAGGAATACAACTCTTCAGTTGGTCACTCACTTGTCTGTTAACACGTTACCATTCTTGGCACATGCAATGCTTTTGCACCAAATTTGGCCTGTTCTCTAAAAAGCATATCAGCCCCTTCTATTCTCCCCCAAATCACTCTCATTTCAAATGGAAGCTATTTAATGTTATCCAACCAAAACTGTTGCGGCATAAAAGAGGGATCTCTTATATTTTATTGGTCTCCCAGATAGTGACCTTCTGCAATAACAGGCTTTTTCCACCTACACATACGGTTACAGATAGTTCATTGTGGCCTTCAATTCCAACTTTTAGTTAGTACCTGAGTCCTAAATAGATGGCAAACATCTTTGTTGATTGCAAAAAGAACAATTGATGGATAGAATGCAGTACAATGTCAATAATTAACCCCAATACGGAGATCTGGTCCTAAAGCCATTGTTTCTTGCTCCCCGTGCCATTCCAGTTTGAACCAAGCCATATGCAAATCAGTCTTGACCCTGCACCCAATGGACGCAGTACAGCTCAAACTTCCAGGTCAGGTCCTCCCTGGACTGGAAACAAGCATCCTAGCCCCTCATCAGCCAGGATAGCTTTACTCCAGTGGCATGGAGAGCACAGGACCCACATCTGGGCATACCCATCCCACTCGGAATGACAAATGCAGAGAATACAAAACAATGTCATACATTCACCCCAGTATAGAGATCTGGGTCTAAATCCATCGTTTTTTTTTTGGGGGGGGGGGTTTGGGGGGGTTTTTAAACTATTTTTTTTCTTGCTCACTTTGCAACTGGTTTCAAGCTAGCATGGCTGATGAGGGGTGTTATCCCAAAACCGGTCTGAGGATGCTTGTGTCTGGTTCAGGGAACACCTGGCTTGGTAGTTCGGGCTGGACTGTTCCCATGAGGCACATGTTCAAGACTGATTTGCATATAGCTGGGTCCGAACTGAGGTGGCGAAGTGACCTAATAATGATGATGGATTCAACCCAGATCTGTGATGGGTGTGACTGTCAGAAGAGTTTCAGCGCTCCATCCATCAACTCTTAGTGTTCGCTTTGTTCGCCCTAAGTTGGCAGGGTATTCCTAGACATTGGTCCCTTGCTTTCTTTGCCACTGAATTCAAGATATCCTGGATGATGAGGGGTGTTATCCCGAAACCGGTCCCAGGATGCTTGTTTCTGGATCAGGGGAGACGTGGCTTGCAGTTCGGGCTGGACTGTTCCCATGAGGCACAGGGTCAAGACTGAATTGCATATATCTGGGTCTGAACTGAGGTGGTGAAGTGAGCTAAAGAACGATGATGGATTCAACCCAGATCTGTCACTGGTGGTGAGTTTCTAAAAAGTTTCAGTGCTCTTTCCATCATCTCTTTGTGTTTGCTTTGTTATCCCTAAGTTGGCAGGGTAGGCCTAGACATGGGTCCCTTGCACACTTTGCCACTGGATTCAAGCTAGCCTGGATGATGAGGGGTGTTACCCCGAAACCAGTCCTAGGATGCTTGCTTCCCCTTCAGGGAAGACCTGGCTTGGAAGTTCGGGCTGGACTGTTCCCATGTGGCACAGGGCCAAGACTGATTTGCATATAACTGGATCCCAACTGAGGTGGCAAAATGAGCTAAAGAACGATGATGGATTCAACCCAGATCTATGACTCGGGGGAGTGTGTGAAAAGTTTCAGTGCTCCTTCCATCATCTCTTAGCATTTGCATTGTTTGCCCTAAGTTGGCAGGGTATGCTCAGACATGGGTCCCTTGCACACTTTGTCACTGGATTCAAGCTAGCCTGGATGATGAGGGGTGTTACCCCGAAACCAGTCCTAGGATGCTTGTTTCCCCTTCAGGGAAGACCTGGCTTGGAAGTTCGGGCTGGAC
This sequence comes from Triturus cristatus, assembly GCF_964204655.1. Classification (NCBI taxonomy): domain Eukaryota; kingdom Metazoa; phylum Chordata; class Amphibia; order Caudata; family Salamandridae; genus Triturus; species Triturus cristatus. The sequence goes on along the minus strand of NC_140585.1, from coordinate 213,301,469 downwards.
TGTTCCCATGTGGCACAGGGTCAAGACTGATTTGCATACAACTGGATCCCAACTGAGGTGGCAAAATGAGCTAAAGAACAATGATGGATTCAACCCAGATCTATGACTGGGGGTGAGGGTCTGCAAACTTTCACCGCTCCATCCATCATCTCTTTGTGTTTATTTTGATTGCCCTAAGTTGGCATGATATGTACAGACGTGGGTCCCTTGCTCACTTGTCAACTGGATTCAAGCTAGCCTGGCTGATGAGGGGTGTTAACCCGAAACCAGTCCCAGGATGCTTTTTTCCGGTTCACGGAAGACCTGGCTTGGAAGTTTGGGCTGGACTGTTCTCATGAGGCACAGCGTCAAGACTGAATTGTATACAGCTGGATCCGGACTGAGGTCGCGAAGTGAGCTAAAGAACAATGATGGATTTGACCCAGTACTGTGGCTTGGGGTGAGTGTCTTCAAAGTTTTAGTGCTCCGTCCATCATCTCTTTTTGTTTGCTTTGTTTACTGTACGTTGGCAGGGTATGCCGAAGCATGGGTCCCTTACTCACTTTGACCCTGGATTCAAGCTAGCCTGGCTGGTGAGGGGTGTTACTCGGAAACCGGTCCCAGGATGCTTGTTTTGGTTCAGGGATGACCTGGCTTGGCAGTTCTGGCTGGACTGTTCCCATCAGGCACAGGGTCAAGAATGATTTGAATATATGTGGGTCCCAACTGAGGTGTCGAAGTGAGCTAAAAATGATCATGGATTCAACCCAGATCTGTGACTGGGGGTTAGTGTCTGAAAAGTTTCAGCGCTACATCCATCATCTCCTTGTGTTTGCTTTGTTCACCCTAATTTGGCAGGTTATGCCCAGATGTGGGTCCCTTGCTCACTTTGCACCTGGGTTCAAGCTAGCCTGGCTGATGAGGGGTGTTTCCCTGAATCCGGTCTCAAGATTTTCGATTCAATTCAGGGAAGACCTGCCTTGGCAGTTCGGGCTGGACTTTTCCCATGAGGCACATGGTCAAGACTTATTTGCATATAGCTGGGTCTGAACTGAGGTGGAGAAGTGAGCTGAAGAACAATGATGGATTCAACCCAGATCTGACACTGTGGGTGAGTGTCGGAAAGGTTTCAGCCCTCCGTCCATCATCTCATTGTGTTTGCTTTGTTTGCCGTAAGTTGGCAGAGTATGTTCCCTTGCTCACTTTGCCAATGTATTCAAGCAAACCCGGCTGATCAGGGGTGCTAGCCCGAAACCAAGATGCTTGTTTCCGGTTCAGGAAAGACCTGGCTTGGCAGTTCAGGCTGAACTGTTCACCTGAGGCACAGGGTCAAGACTGATTTGAATATAGCTGGGTCTGAACTGAGGTGGCGAAGTGAGCTAAAGAACGATTATGGATTCAACCCAGATCTGTGACTGGGGTTGAGTGTCTCAAAAGTTTCAGCGCTCTGTCCATCATCTCTTTGTGTTTTCTCTGTTTGCCCTAAGTTGGAAGGGTATGTGCAGATGTGGGTCCCCTGTTCACTTTGCCACTGGATTCAAGCTAGCCTGGATGATGAGGGGTGATTCCCCAAAACCAGTCCTAGATGCTTGTTTCTGGTTCAGGGAAGACCTGGCTTGGCAGTTTGGGCTGAACTGTTCCCATGAGGCACAGGGTCAAGACTAATTTGCAAATAGCTGGGTCCGAACTGAGGTGGCAAAGTGAGCTAAAGAAAAATGATTGATTCAAACCAGATCTTTGACTGGGGGTGAGTTTCTTAACATTTTCAGCGCTCCCACCATCATCTCTTTGTGTTTGCTTTGTTTGCCCTAAGTTGGCAGGGTATGCCCAGACGCGGGTCCCTTGCTCACTTTGCCACTGAATTCAAGCTAGACTGGCTGATGAGGGGTGTTACCCCGAAACATGTCCCAGGAAGCTTGTTTCTGGTTTAGGGAAGACTTGGCTTGGCAGTTCGTGCTGGACTGTTTCTATGAGGCACAGGGTCAAGACTGATTTGCATATAGCTGGGTACGAACTGAGGTGGAAAACTGAGCTAAAGAACGATGATGCATTCATCCCAGATCTGTGACTGGGGGTGAGTGTCTGAAAAGTTTCAGCGCTCCGTCCATCATCTCTTTGTGTTTGCAAAAATCTTTGTTGAGGCATTCAATTGAATCTAATCTTTTGATCTGCAGGCCTGCAGTACTCTTGTGTCTCTCGATATCTATGAATGTTGAACCTTAATTTCTCATAGTCAAAGCCTACTGAACTAGGTCACATAAAGTACACTTTATGGGTAAAGTTTAAGCTTTCTAACAAATTTGGTGTAACTCCGTTCACTCTTTTATATTGAAGGTGTGCCTAAAGGTCTTATGGAAATTGCATCGGGAAAACGCACTTTGGAACTCCCCTCTTTTTCTTGACCCCCCCCACTTGATGGCTCAGTGGACTAATGCGTCTATTGCAGGACCCTGTGTTCGACCTCATGGTCACAGTTTCAAATCCCGGCAGGTCCACTCAGCCTTTCATCCATCTGAGGTCGATAACATGAGTACCATTGAGTTGGGTAACAACAAACATCTGTTATTCAGCGCCAAGATATCCCTAGTGGTGAACGAGCGCTTTACAAATACACATGTTATGTTATCCAAAGCTTCTAAGGGATTAGCTGAGATGGATGAGCCTTTGTTGAAAAGTTTTGTTAAAATCAGTCGAATGGCTGCATAGATTTAGCAAACTAAAAACTGGGCCTAAGATTAACTACATTAAATTATTTCTATTTTTTACTCTATCTAATTTAATATCCCAAACACATGGCTTTAAAGTCAACACTCATTAGAAAAAGGTATTCTTACCAAATTTAAGAGATATTCTCTTCAACAATATTTTTTATATGATATTTTTGTCATTACATTATAAGTATAGAAACACAGGGGCCTATTTATGAGAATGTCACGCAGTGCAGCACAGCAAGTCACCTTGCTGCACTGTGTGACAAGGAAAGGGCAGCACTGTGCCCTATATAAGGCAATATGGTGCATTCCTGCCTTTTCCCCTGTGCTGGTGCTCTTTTGGCAGCCTAGTGCCAACACAGACATATTCTATTTTCTATGTGTGCTGCATTGTGCAGCACACATAGAAAGAGGAAGTAACACGATATTTCTCATCATTATGCCTCATCTGAGAAGGTGTATCTCTGCACATTCTCAGGTCTACCAGTTCTGGTAAATCTGGAAAAGCTCATACAAATGGAGGGTAGCTGTTCCTTTCAAAATAGAGAGAGGAAGTAAAGTGTAGATGAAAAATCTAGTGATGAAGCATGTCTTCCTTATGGGAAGATTGAGCCCTCATACATCCAAGTCGGTGTCATGTTTCCGCACAGGGCATAGCTCCTTGTGGGGCCAGCGCTGCAAAACCCCACAAGCCAGCAATAGGGCCTCTTGGTTGAGACCTTGTTTTTAAGATGTAAGGATGAGTAAGCGTCTGTGGAGGTAGGGTGGTGTATTGAGTGAAAAATGGTGTCTTAAGTTTTTTAATCTATGATCCTCTTGGCAGGGTTAAAAACAAGAGTGTAAAGATGATCAATGGGGTATAATGGGTTGTGGCAATTTCTCAGTGTGTGATGAAATGGTCAACATGTTTCACACCTATATGGTCCAGGAGGGATCCATGGCGTTTCTTCAGGACCAAATGAAGTTATTGAGTAATCCCTATCCTACACCTGAATGGGTTGTGTATACTTAAAAAAAGAGAGAGCAATGATCTTCGGGGATATCTCAGGTAATCCATACCTGCCTGTGAAGTCCCCAATGAGATCTCAATATCCAACCTACACTGAGTGAGAAGAGAACTTATACAATATAGTGAGAGTCACATGACTGCAGTACATATGTCTATGTATTGGTTTTTGTAAGGCGCGTATATCACCCGAAGGTCTCATAGCGCCGTCTCATATGGTAAGTAACTTCCTGAAAACCTCCTAAGAAATAAAGGTAAGTATTCATAGTCATATTTCTCATGCTGTAAAACTGCATCTAAAACTTGCTAGGAGGGGACTCGGGTCCTTGCTTTTAAGGAGTTAAACACGAGCCGCTCTGCCTGCTTGTCAGACTGTCCTCCCCCCGGGCGTGGCTAGCCAACCCCGCACTGGGGGATCAGCAGCAGAGAGGGGCCTAGGCTCCTGCGGGCACCCGACTGACAGACTCTAGTGTGGATTCTAGATTGACTCAATGAACAGGAGCCCTGTGTTACCTGAATGCATGTAAAGAATTAGAATTACTAACGTTTTCTTACTAGTCTTTATTTTGAAATGTGTTTTGAGGTGTGCGTGAAGTGTATGTTTTGTATTGGTGGTTTGAACTTACTGCGTAGGTGGATTTTACAATTGTGTAAAGGCATTGCATTTCCGGTTACCCATCCCTGCTGCAATCCCTGTTGGACTGGGGTCCCTGTCTGTTGCTGATGTTACCATGTATTTGACCAACCACCTGCTCTCTGAGGCGGTGGTGTAGTGGCTGTCTGCCCTTCATGTGGCTGTGTGTCCGGTACATTCATGTTACCCTGGGCTTCGTATTGAGGATGGGGATTTTGCGGGGACTGGCCCAGATTTATCGATCTCTGCTCATGACATGCATTTATGTGGCATTGGCCAACCACATGGCCCAACTGGTGGCAATAATAACATCCAGCCTCCCTGAATTCCACCCCTATATCGGGGTTCAAACCCACAGAGGTTTTGCGGTGGAACTTCCTTTAAGACAGGTGCCATTTGTATCTGGGAAGGCAACACCGACCCCTAGGGGGCGGTCTTTTTCAATTTGTGTTGGACCAACTTGGCGATGTCTCTATAGGCTTGCTCCTGTTTTTCCCTGATGGGCTACTGTGTGGAGGACCGTGTGGCTGCCTACCCATTCCAGACTCATGGTCTCTACCGCAGGTGATTGCAGTGGCGGCTAGTGACTTTTGAAGGTGGTGCGCAATAAAAGTTGGTGATGAGTTTGACTTATGAAGTGTGGGAAACAAGCAAGCTATGTGCTCATAAGTCCCGGCCATTGGTGTTCTCACCTTAAAAAGTTAGTACGCCCATGTCTTGTGGCAGTAAATATTTTCAGTGTGCCTATTGTCTCAATCAGGAAGAGGCTCTCTTAATCAAATGCTAATGCTCAGTGCTCAGCATATGTGCTACCATAGAAGATTTCTGATGTCATTGAAGTCAGTTTGATGCACATCAACATTAATGTTTAAATTCAAACACCAAGTATCCTCATCTGTAAGGGATATGACAAAAATACATGTTTGTGAAATGGATGGAATTAAATTAAATTGTGCACATTGTCTGCGGATGTGTGGATCTAAATTCCATTTCAACATATTTTGTGCACACATTTCCTCAATGTGTAAAACTGTGCAAATGGAGAGAACATCCCTATGAATATGCTGCATAAAAAGGTATTAGAAAAAGGAGTACAGTTAGCAAAGTAGAGTAAAATGTAAACGAGTTGAATAAAGAGAATATGATTGCCTTACAGTAACATCAAATAAATACTTATTACACCAGACTGTTATATTAAACAATACACCATAATTGTAATCATCAAACGGAAACTTTCACCATTAAATGCACTGTAGTAGTCCCCTCCACAGCTAGTTCAAATAAAATAAATTAGAAATTCATTATGAAATTATTTATAGCACCTGCTAGAAACAAAATGAGAAACCAATAGCTGAATGTTTTTTAATGAAGTCAATCACAAACCAATGTGTGATTCGTCCGAATATGCACTGATCAAAGAGCCAACCAATGATTATGATTCAAAAATGTAAAAATAATGCCTTCGCATTTGTCATTAGTGATAAGAAAACTGCACTTTTAGTTCATATTGTGTGATTCTATGGATCCACCTTTGGAAAAGCCTGCACTACACTAATAATTTCAGTCCATTGCTGTCATTTCACTATCCGTGCATTCTGGGAGTTAGCCAACTCTTATGCTTAAAAGGAAACAGTTGGACAAACAACATGGGAAGCTGCTGTGCTACCAAGAGTGATCGGGGGCCCTTGTGTGAATTCTGAAAGGTTTACGCTTCCCAGATAAGTGACTGGCTGACTTCTCCTGTATGCGAGCAGTAGAAACGAAAACTTTTTCTGGTTTGCATTTTGATAGAGTGATTAAAACAGAAATATCTGTTCAGAGAGACCTAATTAGCTACGGGCCTGGGTGTGTCTGTGTAACAACAAAACCACAAAGTAAAATGAAAAACACGGTCAGCATATGTAGGTGTTGTTGTGAGCACATGCGAGGGGTGCATTCGGGGTAGAGCCACATTAGTTTGGGTGTAAGAGAGTTTGTGAATTTTTTAACTTTTTTTATTGACTGCTAAAAATGTGAGGAAGCTTGCAAATCGCAGACTTGTACCAGCAGGTTTATGGGGCATATCAACAACAACCGGCGATAATTATCTCTAAGCGCACTTAGCGCTAGGATAATTATCGCCGGCTAGCGTGAATTTTTATCGCTGAGATAGCGTGCTATTAGCAATGCTTATCTCAATAGCGATAAAAATCCTCACACTAACAGGCTAACGTGAGATTATCGCTGGAAACCCAGCGATAATCTCACCTTACCTTGTTGATAGGGACAGGAAAACTTAGCCATGATATCCTCCTTCCATAGGATATCATGGCTAAGTCAGAAAAATACCAGACGTAAAAAAGCAGCGTTAACCGCTGTTAGCGCTGCTTTTTTTGTCTCTAACAGGGTTAGCGATATTCTTGATAATAGGAGAAATGTCGCTTAGCGACATTTCTCCTATTATTTTACTCTGGAACGCCCCCTTTGCATCTCATTAGAGATGCAAGGGGAAGCGTAGAGTAAAAGGGTGCTAACATGCAAATTTGCATGTTAGCATCCTGTTGTTGATAGGGTGCTAGTTTTATCTCTGCTTTTTTGGCTTTTAAAGCCAAAAAAGCAGAGATAAAGCCCTTGTTGATATGCCCCTTAGTCTCTGCCAAAAAGGTATACAGTAAACTGTGTTGAGAGCAGAGCCCACTGCAATAGTGTGTGGGAAGTGGCAGCCCTCTCTGGGTCATGTGTTTGTTATTTGGAAGCAGCTTCAGTGTTCAGTCACACACATTCACAGAGGTGCCACAAATTATTTACTAAAGTGTGCCATATTGTGCCTCTTCTTGTGTGTGACTCGACAGCACACTCTTTTTATGGTGCACTGCTGTGTTTTCCTTTGAAACAGACACGGGGGTTGGGGGAGAGAGAGGTGCCCACGGATCGAGTACTCTAGAAAATAACATAATCTTACCGATGACGCAGTCGCTGCTTGCATGACTCGCGGGTGGTTTCGCTGGTGGGGGGGATGGTAGCGCAGGGGGGAGGAGGATGTTAGCGCGGGGTGAAAAAGAAATTAAAAAACATACCTTACGCGGTCCAGTGACGCCTCTGTTCCTGGCCAGGTGACGGGTCCCGTGACGGGGTTTCTTGAAACAGGAAGGAAGCATGTATCCTCCCTCCCCTCTCCTAAGCCAATCACAATACTGCAATGGCAGCATTGTGATTGGTGCCTGTAGGGAGGCCATTTTCTCTATGTGGGCTGCATGCAGCCTACATAGGAAAAATGTAGAGTGCGCATGACTGGTTTGGTCGGCCCCAGGAGGTCGACCAAACATTCAGGGTACTCAGAGTGGTGAAAGCCACTCCTCCACCCCAAAATACCATTTTATGTTTCTGCTTCTCGCACTGCGAGATACCAGTGGCGTTACGCTCCTCCGCCCTAATGAAGTGGCTGGCTGGGCCACTTCCTAGGGGTAGTTTTCTATTTGCTCTACGTGCAGAATTTCCTATGGTGGTATTTGGCCTATGAACTCTATTCAGCAGCAGGAAGGGGGCTTGAGGAATGGGGAATGTACCACATAGTGTCAGGCAACCACATTTGTGCCACCTCTTTACATGTGGAGCTCATATGGTGGCGATAGGAGCAAAGCTAAGTCATCTCAAAGGTATGTGTACTCTGGCGGCTAACTCCATTGCCTCTATGCACCTTGGCCCTGCTTCCCAGGCAGGCTTGGGAGACCCAGCAGGCATGCACATGTCATGGTCCCAACTCCCTTCCTCCCTGCATAGCCTGGTGGTTATCTAGGTTCTCATTCTTTTGGTTGCATTAACTAGGAAGGCTAACCAATATAGTTAGAAGAAATGTCCTGCATATTCCCGGACTGCCACAGTGAATGTGGTCTGATTGGCCGGGACTGTCCTTACCTGTGTACAAGCAGTATGGGAATGCTTTATTGGTCTGCATTCTAGGGAAGAAGCTCCAAGGTAGGAGCAGGATATAGTTCAGTTGTCAGCAAAATGGATTAACATTTCTTGGTCATTAAGTCTCGTCCTTTGATATTAATGCGGGATGTGAGAAAGTATAGCAACTGTTCCCTCATCCTGCTCTCCCTATCTCCAGCTCGAGAGGGGTTCTATGATGAGGATACCTGCCACTGTTCAAAGGACTCCTTGTATGGTTGCATTGTGTCTTGATATAGAGACTGTCCCTTCCCATAGGCATGGCCTCCCCGCCCCTGTGTCCACCAGAAAATTGTATGGTGTTTTGTTCACAAGCAGCATGACCGTGGAGTCTTCCTCTAATTGGCCTGGGGTGGACAGTAGAATGTGTGTGCTCTTGTGTGTTTTGACGGTTTCTGGCATAGACTCCCTATTTTTTCACCTTGGTTTACTGGGCCGACCCTGTAGCTTCAATCTTGTGGTCGGGTCACGGAGAACTGGGGCCCTCCGCCTCACTTTCACTGGTTGTATCACTTCCACTACTGATATGAATGTCCTGGTCTCTCTTATCTGGGTCTAGTATTTGTCGTATGGTCAAGGGCCCTCCTGCTCCTTCGACCTGTGCATTGGTATAACCTAATGTGGAGATGGCAGGCATAGGAGAGTGCACCTCCATTCCTACATATGGTGGGGAAGGCGTGAAAGCCTTACTTGTAGGCTCTAGGATAGGATTGTCCGTCTGGGCCTTCATCTGGGCCACCCCAAAGATGGCCCACAGTTCTAACAGTGCCTCTCTTCCGGTCTTCTTTGTCCTACATATTTGGTTCAAAGTTGTGTTCTCATTTGTTCAATTATGTTAGTGTTGAAGGTTCCCCTCAGGGTAACGTGTTTGCCTTATAGTGTGTGTGCCATTTGTGGCTAAGTTTTTTTATCTGTATGGGGAACCTAATTGCCTGTGCATTAGCAGCGACTCTAGGATAGCTGGGAACTTTTTAAGGGACTGACACGCTCTGGCTTCTCGGCTTCAAACAATCTTAGATTCTACTCTGGTCAATGGGGAAATAAATACATAAATGAATAGATAAATAGGGAAATAATTGAATATCAAATCATTATATAAAAAATAATACTGAAAATGTCCCTGTCCATACAAAAGACTCATTAACACCGTTAAGTCAGAGGAATGTGATGGTTTGTGATATCCTCTTCAGCTGATGCAGAAAGTTGCGTACAAACGGAGCAATCCCTAACATCTATAGTGTCAATGCACCCATAACGCAATTTGTATTAAATATTTGAAGAGGGATCTCCTCTAGAAGCATCTATGTATAATTCTCTCTCATCGAATTAGTGCATTCTATTATCATTAGAAAGTGGGGTTTTAGGGGTAAGTGTAGCCTTAGTCTGCTTTAAACTAGGTGAATGGCTAAGTATAATTCCAGAATCAAAACATTTGCAGTTATCAACACACCAGCTATCATGTACCTACGTCTATTTGTGTGACTATCATTACTAATATTCGGACCTATAACTTCTCTGTACTCAGTTTATGTGAAAAGCAGCAACAGCAAAGGTCATTTTTGTTAGGTTTCTAACTGTGCAAATTGCAGTTGTAATGCAATTATAGTATTTACAGGGTCTTTCTGAACCTTCTTAGCCCTACTCTGTGTATTTCTAAGTATTCAAAGTTTTTCTTATGCTCCTTTAGCAGTCTCGGGCCTAGGTACTCTTATAAATTCTTTTAGCAATATCTATTTGCAAAATCTCTGTTCAAAAGCACATTTCAAAGTTCAATCTGGAAATCAATTTAAGGGAAATTAAAGTTAATCTGTTCTGTGGCAAAACAAAGTCAAAACACAGTTCGGTATACAATTATGCATTCATGGTTGTTCAGCTGGATTTGCACTTTGACTCTCCAAGTACCAAAACTCCTTCTCTTAGGCACTCACAGCAAGGTATGTTCATTCAGGTGAAGAATACCTCCAACAGGGTACACTTGATCTATTTGATCCCCTTACTTCTGGCCCTTCATCATCACTGCCACTTGGGCCAGATTCCTCAGTATTTTTTGGGATAGTGTGTGGCATACACACTCCAGGCAACCTTTGTCTTCTTCCCTCCTGTACTCTTGGCCACTAGTCTCCAGGCACTACTCGCATTTCCCCTGCACTGGGTGCTTCACCAGGGTCTAATTCTGATGCAACACTACGAGAAGTGACCCTCTTGTTCCCACTTCAACTGTTGATTCATTCCGACCCTCTCTCAGGCCAAACAAGTGCTGCCATAGACTCTTGCTGGTCCCCAACATCTTGACTAACCAGCTCCCTTTCCCTCATTGTAACCACCGGCACTTCAGAGAAAGGTGCTATTACATCATCAAGGTGACACAGAACTCTAAGTATGTGCGGTGTGTTCCCAGTTGAGAAGATCTCCACACTTCACAGCTGTTGAACGGACCAAGATTACTTGGTACGGCCCTCACCACCAAGGCTCCAAACATGTTTTGCGCACTTGCTTCTTCGCTGCAACTCAGCCGCCAGGACTGAGGTCATAGAACTGCTTCTGTTGAGACAGGGCTGTAGCCTCTCCAATCTGATGAGACCCAGAATGCACATCTGACATTCCTTTGCATTAATCAAGAACCATGTTATCTGCAATGTTCACAAGCGCATTCACAGGCACAGCTGACAATCTCATTGCTCTGCCAATAATGATCTCATGGGGAGATAATCCTGTCCTCCTATCAGGAGTACTCTGAAGACTCATCAACACAAAGGACAACCCATCAGCCCACTTCAGAGATGTTAAAGCACACACTTTAGCAAATCTGGATTTCAGCATCCCATTGACTTGCTCCACAATACCTGAAGCCTCAGGTCGGCAACTGCAATGCAGCCTTTGCTCCACTTCTATTGCTGCTCACAACATCTTCAGGATCTCAATATTTTTTCTTTATTTTTCTTTTTATTTGCATTTTCGGTAACATATACAATATTAACTAAAGTTGCATTGCATTACTCATAAATTGATCTGCTGGATGGATCAGAATACCATTGCATTTGCCGTCTATCAAATTTACCCACACATTTCCTGGGACACAAACTGCCAACAACGTAATATTGAGGAAGACAATAGAACAATATGCATTACGGGAAAAACACTGCACATCACAATATTAAAGCTCATTTGTAGACACATACGGGGCAACTATGTTGTTACCCTATTCATCCATTGCAGCGGAGTTAAGCCACAGCACATAAGGTTCCCATATATCTCTCGGACTGGATCTTGCCGACATAAGCTCCCAATAGTTAGTCAACTGTGTTCTACAGTATGTCACACTCTTAGCCCACTCCCTCGCCGTCGGAGGCCTGGTCACCCCCCAGTGTAGAGCTATTTGTCATTTAGCCATTAAGAGTAGTAATTCTGGCAGCCTACGTGCTATAGGTGGGATCGTCTCTAGGACGCCCAGCAGAGATGTCAGTGGTTTGTGGGGGAGATCTTGTCCAGTGATATATTTTCTATGGCGCAGTATAGTGGCTATTGTTTTACACTCCGATGCCAAATGTAAAAAGGTCACTTGGGGGGCACCACAACGCCAGCAGCAATCATCATCTCCGAACCCCATCTTGTGCAGTTGTAGGGGGGTGCGATAAAGGCAATGTAAATATTTGAAGTGTATGAGCCGTAGATGGTAATTCGGCGATAAGCGCTCCAGCTGTTTACAGCTAAGACTCCACTGCTCATCTGTAACATCAATCCCTAGCTCTTCCCCCCAGGCTCAACGCGCAGTTGGGATAGTGATCGGGAGTGTCTTTTATGTAATTTTGTAGATGCGTGAGAAGAAATTTCGCCCCAAATCAACCAGCTGCAGGTTTTCAAGCACCAACAGTGTCGGCGGCGGGTCTGGGAACATGGTGAATTTACTCTTACAAGATGCCCAAATCTGATAGTATGTGAGCATATCTAGCGCCGAGGGTGCCTCGGGATCACACATCTGCTGCAGTGTGAGAAAGGTAACTGTGGTACAGAGATTGCCAACCATTTTTAGGTGAGGACTAGAAGCGCTGTCCCGTGCCTTGCGGTCCATGAGGGGTGGGGTACAGCATGTTATTGAGAAGTGGCATGGTCGGAGTGTATAGTATGTCCAAGCGTGCCTGTTTGCGGAGACCCTCCCACGCCCACCTCATGGCCTGCACCGTGTCTATTTTGTCACAGGGACGTTTGTAAGGTTTGAATAATGCCATGGCCAGTGGGAGTGGTGCCACCCTGTCCACCTCTATTGCTACGTGAGGCTTGAAGGGCATTGGATGTGCCCAAAAGTGCAAGAATTGTGCCTGTGCACTGTATGGATATAAAACAAAGTCCGGGCCTGGTATTCCCCCCTGCTCCTGTGGCAGCATCAGTATTTCCCAAGTTATCCTTGGCTGTCTCCCGGCCCTCACAAGTTCAATCATGAGCGGCCAAATACGGTTAAAAAAATGCATTGGGAGTGGTAAAGGGATGTTGACAAAGAGATATAGTAGTTTTGGTAGTATAATTATCTTGGCCACCGCTATGCGGCCCGCCAGAGAGAGGGGGAGGGTCTTTCACCATTTCACCCTGTCTTCAATCCAGGACACCACCCGGCCATAATTTTCGGTCCATAAATCCTGCATGTTACTGCTGAACCATATGCCTAAATATCGAATTGGGCCCGACTCCCAGACTAGTGGGTAATCCGTTTCAAAAGCCTGAGTTCCGGTAGTGAGCGGGAGGAGCACAGATTTGCTCCAGTTGATGTTTACACCTGACAGTTCACCATATCTAATGACTTCACATGTTATGGGCGACAGATTTTCTTTGGGGTTCACCAATTATAGTGTGATATCATCCGCATACATAGACACGGTCAGTGCCATAGTTGTAAAGCCGATCGCTCTATTGGTATGGTATTGCCGTAGACGCGCGGCCAAGTGTTCTGTCGTGATCGCAAACAATAGGGGCGATAAAGGACAGCCCTGTCAGGTACCTCGAATGATAGCCAACGGCTCTGAGATTAGCACATTCACCCTGATTCGCGCCGTGGGTCTTGTATAGAGCAGCTGTATTGCCGGATGAAGACTGGGCTCAGACCCATCTGACTGTAATGTGGAAACAGCAATCCCTATTCAAAGGAATCAAACGCCTTTGTGGCATCTAAAAGCGCCCCTATCGCGGACACATGGGGGGCGAGGTAATGAATGAATCCAAATGGCGTCTGAAGATTATGGGATGTGGATCTGCCAGGCACAAAACCAGATTGGTCCAGTCGGACAATTAAAGGTAACAATGGTTGGAGCATGGTGGCCAGCAGTTTGGTGAAAATATCGGCGTCTAGGTTGATCAATGAGAGCGGGGAGTATGAGTTGTATTGTTGTGGGTCTTTATCTGGTTTTAGGAGAGTGATTATGATAGCCTCGCGCATGGATCTGGGAAGAATCCCCTCTTACAATGCCTCCTGATGGACCGCCAGGAGGCGGGGGCAAGCAGCTCCGAATATTCTTTATAAAATTGCGCAGTGAGGCCATCAGCCCCCGGCGCCTTATCTGCCCACATGCCAATAAACCACTGAACGTCTTCGTCAGTGAACGGTATGTCTAGATATTCGCGGTGTGTTCTGCTGAGCCAGATGAGTTCTATGGAGTCAAAGTAATCTTCTAAGACCGATTGAGATGGGGTTATTTGAGATGTGTATAACTGTGCATAGAAGTCCCACATGGTGACAAGTATGTCAGGCTGTGAATGTACCAAGCCATCGGCGGGGGTGGTGAGTGCAGTGATGAAAGTGGAGCCCCTAGGCGGGTGCAGAAGGTTCGCGAGCGTCTTGCCCGGTCTCTCCCCTTCATCATACCGATGCGCCATGGCATACTTATACTTCCCTTTCAACCTCCTCTTGGTACTCAGTTAAATTACTGGGGATAGTTCCAAGGGCCATAGCTGATGGTGTTATGAAATACTTTTATTCCAGGGCATGCAGTTCTGCATCTAGACGGCCCAGTGTACCGCGGCTATCACGGAGCACTTTGGTTTGTCCCACTATACAGTGGCCACGAACGACCACCTTGAAGGCTTCCCACAGTATCCCCTCGGTCTCCACCGATCCCATGTTTTGGTCAAAATATTCTGTGATGTGTGTGTGGAGCTATTCCCGGAATGCGTATGTAAGAGGGCATTAGGTGGTAATCACCACGTGAAAGGTTGTCTGTAGGGTTGTGGTATATGTAGGGTCAAAGTGACTGGTGAGTGGTCCGATAGGCAGGCCCGGACTGGCAATGCCGGGCACCGGGCAATCCCCCGGTAGGCTGCCAGGGGTGGGGGCCGGTTTTTGGGCCGGGGGCCGGTTTTGTTGCTCACTGTTTGCTCTGTACTGTCTCTGCTGCGTGACTGCGTCTCCCTCGCTCGGTGCGGAAAAAAGCACAATTTATGAACACAATAATGAATTTATTTAATCTGCTGACTGTAGGTCAGTGCTGGATAAATAGCGCGGTGCGCTGAAGTCTCCACCGCCGCGTCTGCGCGGCCTGCTCTTAGTCGCAGACTCACAGTTCACCCACCTTAGGGGGGTGGGGCGGGTGCGGCTGTTGGTGGTGAGTTGACACATGCGCATTGGAGCTCACGCAATAAAAAGTGCACGTGATCCCCAGGTTCCAGAACGCAGGCTGCAGCAGAGACTGAGACCTTGACGAGTCGACCAGAGGCCCTCTCTCGCCACCCCATAATTTAATTTATTTATAGCCCCCTAGCCCCTGCCTGTCCCAGTGTGTCCCAGTGCCGCCCGCCGCCAAGTGAGTGTTGTTTTTGCATTTTTGCTAATTGCATTTTCAATCAGATAATGCACAGCAGTAGGAGCGCGGGGTCAACGGGTAGGGATCGACCTGGTATTCTCTGATTGTCGTGTTCACCGAGCTCAGGTTTGTGTATGTAAGTTACGTAACAGAGCAACAGGAGAATCCAGATCAGAGTCTGATCTGGATTTTCCTTTTGCTCTGTTACGTAACTTACATACACAAACCTGAGCTCGGTGAACACGACATATGGGCAACTGCGTGCATTGTTCCGTCCTATGGTGTGGTGGCACTGTAGTGTCAGGGCAGTGTTCCTGGTGCGGGGGAGTCGCGACTCAAGACCGGGCTGGAGCGGGCCAGAAATTTCAAAAGCAAAAGGGGCCTAAGGAAGTAAGGGGCAAGGGGGCTACTACTAGGCACAGGCCCGGGTTCCACAACGTAGTGGCACTGCACCGGCTTTTGTTTGTTGCTGTTGCTTGCCTAATATGAATGTGAGCAGGGAGCGAGGTGGTGGCTGGCCTCAGGCCTGGCACTGCAGCCAGCACGGGTTTAGGATTATCGCCTACTGCCTGACACGTGACGCTGCTCCCTGACACTAAAAGCCGCCGGACTGGGTGACTGTCCAGCGCTGATTGACAGTCTAGTTCACGGTGCGATGTGCGTCCCCTGTCTCATTCCTCTCCTTTCTTTTATTTGCTCCCCTGTGAAATGGATCAAAAAAAAAAAAAACACTTTTGCTGGAAATGTCGTATTTTTCTGTTATTTTATTTCCAAGGTGCAGCTTCGGGAATAAAAGGTTAAAATATGATAAAATAACTAAATAAAGTAAGACAGAGTGGTAGCAAGATGGCCCGATTGATTTTATTAACACCCAAACACATTAGCGTCACTTTTACAGAGTTTGCCAGTGAAGCGCTATTTTTGTTTTCTTGTCTTTGTTTTTCCTGGGCTTGCACCTAGTGCACCAATCCTGGAGGTGCTGCAATGTGTGGATTGGAGAAAAGAAATGTGTACTGCGGCTCTGCGTCCAGGGATCAGGGCCGGACTGGGAACTGAAATCAGCCCTGGCAAAATTTGTCAGACCAGCCCCCGTCAAATTTGGCAGACCAGCCTCCGTCCAGCGCGTAGCGAGCGAGCGCAGCGAGCGACCCCGACCGCTACTAGGGGGGTTTGGGGGTGTTCTCCCCCCAAGAAAATTTTGGAAAACAACCGACCAAAATGGTGAATTTTACAGCACATTTTTCATTACATATTCAATTGTATCAACTTTCAAACCACAGTAAATAGTAGATGATGACCTTCAAGAGCACCAGGTTACCCACCCAGTCATATGTACCCATAGACATTCTTTCAGAGAGCACCAAAAATAGGCACGAGTAGTAAATCAGAGAGAAATAAAAGTGAGACCAGCCCCCACATGGTGTGTAGCGAGCAAGCGCAGTGAGCAACCACTATTAGTGGGAGTTTGGGGGGGTTGAACTTGTCCCCCCCACATCAGAAATTTGGGAGACAGAAAGGCCAAAAAAAAAAAGTATTTTTCAACACATTTTTCATTACATATTGGATTGTATTAACTTTTAAAGCATAGTAAATCATTACCTTAAGGAGCACCAAGATACACAGTCATAAAACACAGACATTCCTACAGAGAACACTAAAAAATGAAATGTCGAGCACAAAACATGAATTTAAATATAACCAATTTATTCTTCATATAAAATAGCATAAAGACATTTAAAAACGCACTTAACTTCAAACAATTGTGCAAAGGTTCAGAGTAAAAAGTGTACAAGACAATGTGCAAACATTAAATGATTTTTATATCCTGAGTTTTGTAAATAGTGCTAAAATAAAGCATCTCTCCGTAGCCACTCCCCCTCATGGCCTCCTCCTCAGACACCCTAACTACCACCCTCCACCAGTGCCCCTCATCTCTCCGTAGCTCCCACACCCCATGACCTCCTCCTCAGATTCCCTCACTGCCAACCTTCACCAGCACCCCTCATCACTCCGTAGTTTGCCCCCACCCCATGACCCCCTCATCGGATTCCCTCACTGCCATCCTCCACTAGTGCCCCTCATTTCTCTGTAGCCCCCCCACCCCATGACCTCCTCCTCAGATTCCCTCATTTCTCTGTAGCCCCCCACCCCATGACCTACTCAGATTCCCTCACCGCTCCCTCCACCAGCGCCCCTCATCTGTCTGTAGTTCCCCCCCCTACCCCGTGACCTCCTCCTCGGATTCCCTCACTGCCACCCCCACCAGTGCCCCTCATCTCTCTGTAGTTCCCTTCCAGCCTGTGACCCATCTCCTCATAAGATTCCCTCACTGCCACCCTCCACTATTGCCCCTCATCGCTCTGTAGTTCCCCCTGCCCCATGACATCCTCGTTGGCTTCCCTCACTGCCACCCTCCATTAGTACCCCTCATCTCTCCTGTAGTTCCCCCACCTCATGACCTCCACCTCGGTTTCCCTCACTCCCACTCTCCACTAGTGCCCCTCAGCTCTCTGTAGTTCCCCCCCACCCCGGGACCTCCGCCTCTGACTCCCTCACTGCCACCCTCCCTCACTGTCTGCCACCCACACCCTTCATCTCTCCGTAGCTCCCCCCACCCCATGACCTCTTTCTGGTATTCCCTCACTGCCACCCTCCACTAGTGCCCCTTATCTCTCCATTGCCCCTCTCTCATACCCATTCCATTCGTTGTATAGCACTACTCATATCAGTGTAAGGTGTCACAGTACTTTACATAACAGCAGCACACATTATACAGAGACAATAAATCAAAATCAGTTTACGCGAAATGTCACATAAACTAATGAGGATTACAAGGTGTAGAAATCACTTCATCCATTCTGGTGGGCAGTATATTTTACGGGGGTTTGGTCGGGACTCGGAGAAGCACAAAGTCAGGATTTAAAGAGTACTCCAGTGGTCAGGGTTGGCTTTACTGATAAAAATGTATAACTGCCCAAACAAACTCTTATTAGTAACATTAGAATAATGAAAGAATGGAGAAGTTCTAACTACATCACAACACAAAATGCGAAGTTTGTATGCAGTTTTTTTTATGACAGTTCATTGGTCACTGTCTTATGTTAACTTCTGAACTGCAAGTAACACAAGGATATCTGTGACAGAGGTAGTAACCCACTGAGCTATTCCCATAAAATTCAGTTTATCTGCATTTATGAACTACCAACCGACAAATGGTTGCTCTGCAGCAGGATCGTAAATCACAAGTTAACAGTTTTTATTGTTGTTGTACATCGGTGGCAGATTCACTGCGACTGCGAGGGCTAAGGAGGCTCATGTTTGGTGGGCCTGGCCCACCCTCTAGAACCGGGCCTGGTAGGTAGTGGTGCAGCCTGCTAGCATAGCCGGAGTCTTGCTCGCAGCCTCAGGCACAGGCAGGTCAGTGAGGAAGACTGCCCTCAAGGGCAGGGACGGCCTTAGCACTGGTGGTGCCCTTTGCATTAATAGCTCACTGTTCTATGTTAGGATTTTAACTTATTAACTGCAAGTAACAATAGGATCTCTCTGACAAAAGCAGTAGCCCACTGACCTATTTACATTATGTGCACTTTGTGATCTGCATGGTACATGTTCTTTGCAGCAGGCACATTAACACTCTGAGCTACCTTTCCATAAGTCAAAACTTCCACTAAACAATATGCAGATCTCTCTCTAGGAAGAACATTCAACACCAGATTCATCATGCCATTTTTATTGATGCCAAAAATTGCTGGAGGCCAGGAAGGAGGCAGCAAGCGCTTTTAAAATCTTAATATACTTGCAAACATAATGCCTCCACCCAAAGTCAGCACCCGATGCGGTCACACCGGTTGCACTGCCCTAGAGCTGCCCCTTCAAGGGTCCTGTGACCTCAATGACAGTCACTGTTCTAGGGTGTGCTGCTTCATAGGCCTGCCCGCAAGACTGGAGGTGAACTTCAGTATGGATTGTGGTGGACAAGCCTTGAAGGTTAAACCACACTTGCCACTGCTAGGATCCGCCTGCTGGTGCTAAGACACCAGAGCTTCTAAGGTCTTGCGAAGCCTTCTAAGGTCTAGCATGGGTTGTGCTCACTCAGGAGAGTGGTCTAATGGACTGGTTATTAAGGCTGAACCTGGTTCACCAGTTCCAAATTCAGCAGCTCTGGCCATAGTGCCACATCCTCTCCCCCACTGAAAACCATACTGCCCCACTGAGAAAAACTCACACTACCTTCAATTACAACCCAATTGTTGCCGGCTATAAACACCTGGATGTGGCTCAATTTAAATGACGCACTAGACAAGAGCAATATGTGGTCTACAAAAAATAGTAACAACATCCTGGAAAAGCAAACACTCAAAGGGAATGCAAAATTAGCAAACCATGTGAAATGTAAGCAGGAACAACATGGTTAGCTTAGCGCTTTTACACTCACTATTCAGAAATCAGTGAGTGCTTTTGCCTGAAAAGTTGAGGACATGACAACAAGGCCCTGAATGGACCCATTTTAACGTCCATTGCTTATATCCTTACAAAATGTAAGCAGTAGTAGGGTAAAAAAGACCACATCCCTGGACGCAGAGCCGCAGTACACATTTCTTTTCTCCAATCCACACATTGCAGCACCTCCAGGATTGGTGCACTAGGTGCAAGCCCAGGAAAAACAAAGACAAGAAAACAAAAATAGCGCTTCACTGGCAAACTCTGTAAAAGTGACGCTAATGTGTTTGGGTGTTAATAAAATCAATCTGGCCAGCTTGCTACCACTCTGTCTTACTTTATTTAGTTATTTTATCATATTTTAACCTTTTATTCCCAAAGCTGCACCTTGGAAATAAAATAACAGAAAAATACGACATTTCCAGCAAAAGTGTTTTTTTTTTTTTTTGGATCCATTTCACAGGGGAGCAAATAAAAGAAAGGAGAGGAATGAGACAGGGGACGCACATCGCACCGTGAACTAGACTGTCAATCAGCGCTGGACAGGCACCCAGTCCTGCGGCTTTTAGTGTCAGGGAGCAGCGTCGCGTGTCAGGCAGTAGGCGATAATCCTAAACCCGTGCTGGCTGCAGTGCCAGGCCTGAGGCCAGCCACCACCTCGCTCCCTGTTCACATTCATATTAGGCAAGCAACAGCAACAAACAAAAGCCGGTGCAGTGCCACTACGTTGCGGAACCCGGGCCTGTGCCTAGTAGTGGCCCCCTTGCCCCTTACTTCCTTAGGCCCCTTTTGCTTTTGAAATTTCTGGCCCGCTCCAGCCCGGTCTTGAGTCGCGACTCCCCCGCACCAGGAACACTGCCCTGACACTACAGTGCCACCACACCATAGGACGGAACAATGCACGCAGTTGCCCATATGTCGTGTTCACCGAGCTCAGGTTTGTGTATGTAAGTTACGTAACAGAGCAAAAGGAAAATCCAGATCAGACTGATCTGGATTCTCCTGTTGCTCTGTTACGTAACTTACATACACAAACCTGAGCTCAGTGAACACGACAATCAGAGAATACCAGGTCGATCCCTACCTGTTGACCCCGCGCTCTTACTGCTGTGCATTATCTGATTGAAAATGCAATTAGCAAAAATGCAAAAACAACACTCACTTGGCGGCGGGCGGCACTGGGACACACTGGGACAGGCAGGGGCTAGGGGGCTATAAATAAATTAAATTATGGGGTGGCGAGAGAGGGCCTCTGGTCGACTCGTCAAGGTCTCAGTTTCTGCTGCAGCCTGCGTTCTGGAACCTGGGGATCACGCGCACTTTTTATTGCGTGAGCTCCAATGCGCATGTGTCAACTCACCACCAACAGCCGCACCCGCCCCACCCCCCTAAGGTGGGTGAACTGCGAGTCTGCGACTAAGAGCAGGCCGCGCAGACGCGGCGGTGGAGACTTCAGCGCACCGCGCTATTTATCCAGCACTGACCTACAGTCAGCAGATTAAATAAATTCATTATTGTGTTCATAAATTTTGCTTTTTTCCGCACCGAGCGAGGGAGACGCAGTCACGCAGCAGAGACAGTACAGAGCAAACAGTGAGCAACAAAACCGGCCCCCGGCCCAAAAACCGGCCCCCGGCCCAAAAACCGGCCCCCACCCCTGGCAGCCTACCGGGGGATTGCCCGGTGCCCGGCATTGCCAGTCCGGGCCTGCCAGGGATGTGGTCTTTTTTACCCTACTACTGCTTACATTTTGTAAGGATATAAGCAATGGACGTTAAAATGGGTCCATTCAGGGCCTTGTTGTCATGTCCTCAACTTTTCAGGCAAAAGCACTCACTGATTTCTGAATAGTGAGTGTAAAAGCGCTAAGCTAACCATGTTGTTCCTGCTTACATTTCACATGGTTTGCTAATTTTGCATTCCCTTTGAGTGTTTGCTTTTCCAGGATGTTGTTACTATTTTTTGTAGGCCACATATTGCTCTTGTCTAGTGCGTCATTTAAATTGAGCCACATCCAGGTGTTTATAGCCGGCAACAATTGGGTTGTAATTGAAGGTAGTGTGAGTTTTTCTCAGTGGGGCAGTATGGTTTTCAGTGGGGGAGAGGATGTGGCACTATGGCCAGAGCTGCTGAATTTGGAACTGGTGAACCAGGTTCAGCCTTAATAACCAGTCCATTAGACCACTCTCCTGAGTGAGCACAACCCATGCTAGACCTTAGAAGGCTTCGCAAGACCTTAGAAGCTCTGGTGTCTTAGCACCAGCAGGCGGATCCTAGCAGTGGCAAGTGTGGTTTAACCTTCAAGGCTTGTCCACCACAATCCATACTGAAGTTCACCTCCAGTCTTGCGGGCAGGCCTATGAAGCAGCACACCCTAGAACAGTGACTGTCATTGAGGTCACAGGACCCTTGAAGGGCCAGCTCTAGGGCAGTGCAACCGGTGTGACCGCACCGGGTGCTGACTTTGGGTGGAGGCATTATGTTTGCAAGTATATTAAGATTTTAAAAGCGCTTGCTGCCTCCTTCCTGGCCTCCAGCAATTTTCGGCATCAATAAAAATGGCATGATGAATCTGGTGTTGAATGTTCTTCCTAGAGAGAGATCTGCATATTGTTTAGTGGAAGTTTTGACTTATGGAAAGGTAGCTCAGAGTGTTAATGTGCCTGCTGCAAAGAACATGTACCATGCAGATCACAAAGTGCACATAATGTAAATAGGTCAGTGGGCTACTGCTTTTGTCAAAGAGATCCTATTGTTACTTGCAGTTAATAAGTTAAAATCCTAACATAGAACAGTGAGCTATTAATGCAAAGGGCACCACCAGTGCTAAGGCCGTCCCTGCCCTTGAGGGCAGTCTTCCTCACTGACCTGCCTGTGCCTGAGGCTGCGAGCACGACTCCGGCTATGCTAGGAGGCTGCACCACTACCTACCAGGCCCGGTTCTAGAGGGTGGGCCAGGCCCACCAAACATGAGCCTCCTTAGCCCTCGCAGTCGCAGTGAATCTGCCACCGATGTACAACAACAATAAAAACTGTTAACTTGTGATTTACGATCCTGCTGCAGAGCAACCATTTGTCGGTTGGTAGTTCGTAAATGCAGATAAACTGAATTTTATGGGAATAGCTCAGTGGGTTACTACCTCTGTCACAGATATCCTTGTGTTACTTGCATTTCAGAAGTTAACATAAGACAGTGACCAATGAACTGTCATAAAAAAAACTGCATACAAACTTCGCATTTTGTGTTGTGATGTAGTTAGAACTTCTCCATTCTTTCATTATTCTAATGTTACTAATAAGAGTTTGTTTGGGCAGTTATACATATTTATCAGTAAAGCCAACCCTGACCACTGGAGTACTCTTTAAATCCTGACTTTGTGCTTCTCCGAGTCCCGACCAAACCCCCGTAAAATATACTGCCCACCAGAATAGATGAAGTGATTTCTACACCTTGTAATCCTCATTAGTTTATGTGACATTTCGCGTAAACTGATTTTGATTTATTGTCTCTGTATAATGTGTGCTGCTGTTATGTAAAGTACTGTGACACCTTACACTGATATGAGTAGTGCTATACAACGAATGGAATGGGTATGAGAGAGGGGCAAATGAGAGAGAAGGGGCACTAGTGGAGGGTGGCAGTGAGGGAATACCAGAAAGAGGTCATGGGGTGGGGGGAGCTACGGAGAGATGAAGGGTGTGGGTGGCAGACAGTGAGGGAGGGTGGCAGTGAGGGAGTCAGAGGAGGAGGTCCCGGGGTGGGGGGGAACTACAGAGAGCTGAGGGGCACTAGTGGAGAGTGGGAGTGAGGGAAACCGAGGTGGAGGTCATGAGGTGGGGGAACTACAGGAGAGATGAGGGGTACTAATGGAGGGTGGCAGTGAGGGAAGCCAACGAGGATGTCATGGGGCAGGGGGAACTACAGAGCGATGAGGGGCAATAGTGGAGGGTGGCAGTGAGGGAATCTTATGAGGAGGTGGGTCACAGGCTGGAAGGGAACTACAGAGAGATGAGGGGCACTGGTGGGGGTGGCAGTGAGGGAATCCGAGGAGGAGGTCACGGGGTAGGGGGGGAACTACAGACAGATGAGGGGCGCTGGTGGAGGGAGCGGTGAGGGAATCTGAGTAGGTCATGGGGTGGGGGGCTACAGAGAATTGAGGGGCACTAGTGGAGGATGGAAGTGAGGGAATCTGAGGAGGAGGTCATGGGGTGGGGGGGCTACAGAGAAATGAGGGGCACTAGTGGAGGATGGCAGTGAGGGAATCCGATGAGGGGGTCATGGGGTGGGGGCAAACTACGGAGTGATGAGGGGTGCTGGTGAAGGTTGGCAGTGAGGGAATCTGAGGAGGAGGTCATGGGGTGTGGGAGCTACGGAGAGATGAGGGGCACTGGTGGAGGGTGGTAGTTAGGGTGTCTGAGGAGGAGGCCATGAGGGGGAGTGGCTACGGAGAGATGCTTTATTTTAGCACTATTTACAAAACTCAGGATATAAAAATCATTTAATGTTTGCACATTGTCTTGTACACTTTTTACTCTGAACCTTTGCACAATTGTTTGAAGTTAAGTGCGTTTTTAAATGTCTTTATGCTATTTTATATGAAGAATAAATTGGTTATATATAAATTCATGTTTTGTGCTCGACATTTCATTTTTTAGTGTTCTCTGTAGGAATGTCTGTGTTTTATGACTGTGTATCTTGGTGCTCCTTAAGGTAATGATTTACTATGCTTTAAAAGTTAATACAATCCAATATGTAATGAAAAATGTGTTGAAAAATACTTTTTTTTTTTGGCCTTTCTGTCTCCCAAATTTCTGGTGTGGGGGGGGACAAGTTCAACCCCCCCAAACTCCCCCTAATAGTGGTTGCTCACTGCGCTTGCTCGCTACACACCATGTGGGGGCTGGTCTCACTTTTATTTCTCTCTGATTTACTACTCGTGCCTATTTTTGGTGCTCTCTGAAAGAATGTCTATGGGTACATATGACTGGGTGGGTAACCTGGTGCTCTTGAAGGTCATCATCTACTATTTACTGTGGTTTGAAAGTTGATACAATTGAATATGTAATGAAAAATGTGCTGTAAAATTCACCATTTTGGTCGGTTGTTTTCCAAAATTTTCTAGGGGGGAGAACACCCCAAACCCCCCTAGTAGCGGTCGGGCTCGCTCGCTGCGCGAGCTCGCTACGCGCTGGACGGAGGCTGGTCTGCCAAATTTGACGGGGGCTGGTCTGACAAATTTTGCCAGGGCTGATTTCAGTTCCCAGTCCGGCCCTGCCGATAGGGTCCGGGCGTTATGTGACACCTGCGACACCCAGGAATGTAGGTCTGGGGATGTGAGCGAGAAATCCAATCGCGACCATGCGTTATATTGCTGTGTTTATACAGGTTTCCTCCCGAATATCAGGATGGAAGACCCTCCAAGTATTAACCAAGCTGTAATCCGCCATCAATCCCCTTAGAACAGTTGCCACCTGTGGGTGATGTGTGCGTGAAGCGCCTACCCTGTCTTCCTCCAGTGACAAGACTGTGTTAAAATCACCCCCCCCCCCAGATTAATGCAGCTTCCCCCAGTGATTGGATCTTATGCAACACCTGTTGGAAAAACACGGGATCGTCCAAGTTGGGCCCATATACATTGGCGATAATGACCTGCTGGTGGAATAATGTACCCAGTACTAGCAAGTAACGCCCTTCTGGGTCACTAACTACTTTCATGGATTTCCATGGGACTCCCTTTTTGTTCAATATCGCTACCCCTCTGGAATAGGTGGAATAACTAGGCCCATCTACTAGACTTTAATCTTTCACAGGCTATACCCCTGAGATGGGTGTCCTGTAACAGGCACACCTCCACAGAATGTCTCACAAGATAGGATTGCACCAGTCGCGTCTTCCTGTGGTCATTCTAACCACGTATGTTCCAAGTGATGCATGTTAAGTTAGTCATGTCTCTGGTGTTTGAGATATGTCTCCGTAGCGTCTAAAGTCCCTGAATGTGCGTTCCTCTACCGTAGGCCCCTGTTGTGTCCCACCCACAGTGCGGTGACACGGTTTTAGCAATGACATACATTTCCAGGTTGCAAGGTACTCAAAGGAGGAATCTATCTGCATTGCAATAAACAACAAACAAACAATAACATAATCCGCCCAAACCCCCCACTCCAACCCCCAATCAGGTTGAGAGACCAGAACTGACCACCCCATGATTAGCTTAAACATTGTGTCATAATCCTATTGTTTCAAACTTGACCCCTCCACTATTGACATAACCTCAATAGAAATTAGACTATAGGGAATCACCCCAGAGGTGCTGTGAGGTTGCCGGCATACTGCCCTGTCACATCGCAACAGGGTGGCCGAGCTACAATGGAACTACCTAAAAAACATTGACATGATCAAGACTGAGAGCATGCAGGAGGACTATACTTTTCACTCACAGTGTAACACCGAACCAATCACCAGCCTGGATTCCTTACGGGACCAATCTTAAATGGTATCACTATTTAGTCATTGTCTGACTCTGTGACGAGCTGTCCTTGTCAAGGCCCTTGTCTCGCTGCTGTCTCACATGTTGCTTGGCAAATTTCATTGCAGCCCTTGTCTCCGTGAAGAACAGTGGTTTGCCGTTGACATGAACTCGAAGTTTGGCGGGGTATAATATTGCTTACTTAGTTCCTGTTTTCTGCAGCAGTTTATTTGCCGGCAGGAACTCGCGTCGAGCCGCCTGGATCGCCTGCGTGAAGTCCGGGTACAATGAGATAACGTTATTCTGATATTGTAACTCCCCACATTCCCGGGCCAGGCAAAGTACAGTGTCTCTGTCCCTACAGTTAAGCAACCGAGCCAATATCGTCCCCGGTAGGGCACCTGGCGATGGGCGGGGACCAAGTGTGCAGTGGGCCTGTTCCACTAGAAACATGGCGGACAGTTCAGACCCGAAGAGTTCCTGAAAGAGGCCCTCAAAGTACTTCTCCATGTTGGATATATTTGTGGACTCCGGAACTCCAGTTATACAGATGTTGTTCCTCCTCGAGCGGGCTTCGAGGTTCTCGTTGAGTGCCTTGATAACCTCCAGTGCCTTGTCCATATAGAGAAGATGATCCTGCGTTTCCACCTGTCGATCATTTGCATCTGAGACTCTCATTTCTAACGTGTTCAGTCGAGTTTCGTGCTTGTCCACTCTATGCGACACCTGGTCCATTCGGCAAGCGAGTGAATCTTAGCGTCTATTTCTTTGAGGCATACCTTTACATCACGTAACATTGTCTTTATGTCTTCTTCATGTTCCGGTTCCAGCTGCGTCTCGGGCTCAGTCGTCTGCGACATTAGCTCACTGTTGGTTTGCCTGGTGTTCTGTTTGCCGAAAGATATTTTCGATTGTTTGTTATCCGCCCTGCCTATTACAATTTTGCGTTGCGGCAATACCATCTGGGTGCAAGTAGGCTGTCCCGCAGGAGAGGCACGAGGAGAGCACCTCTGCCGTGCCTGGGTTCAGCCCGCTGTGGGGATAGGAGGATCCAAACCCCCCCCCCGAACCACACCAGAGGATGGTAAGAACACCCCTCTGCTATGTCTCACCTGGGATATCACCAGACCTCCACTCCTGTACAGCAATGACTACGCTTCTGTGCCATCCTCTCACTTTTCTGGACAGTCCCCTCTTGTGTGCTTCAAAAGGCTGCAGAGGCTCAGTCTGGGCTGAATTAAGGCCTCTTACTTCCTTTTTTTGCTCCTATCACTCCCGTTCTGCAGCACGGCGGCCGCAACCTCAGGGCATATATTGTAAGTCGTGGCTGATGGGAATGGCCACTGTGATCAGCAATCGGATACTGAACCCACTCAGGGTGCGTCCCCCCCACAGTCCAATGGTTTATATGGGAAGCGCCTGTGCCTCGCATATTTGTATGTACTGTGCAAGGCCTTTCTCACCTCTCCCTTGGTTTGTCCGCAGCTGGGCCTGGTAAATGCGCAACAGCCATCGCGCCAAAGTCTGTCTCAAGTAACCGGCCTAGGCAAAGTACAATGGGCATCAGCAGCAACAGCGTACAAGGGCCCAGTGCAGAGCCCCGCAATTCCCTCCTTTTTGGATTGCAGATCCAAACCTCAGCGGCACAGGAGTTGGCCCTGTGGCCTGTGTCGCTATCCTCCGGGGGCGTTATGTCGATTTCTCCAGTCCTGCTTTACACGTGGGGAACCGCGCATGCAGCACCCTGTGTCAGCGCTGTGGATCAGCTAGGTCTTTTGTCTCCAGTGGTAGTGGGGGCAAGGAGGGAGTGCCGCAAGGGTCTAGCGGTAATGGGCACTATCCGTCTCCGCAGCAAGCCCGAGTCGGCTCGCGATGCCGCTCCGGTTTGCCGCCTGTCCGCAGCCGCGGCCCTGTCCCTCTGACCTCTTGCAGCAGTCTTATCTGCCGGAGCAGGCGCAAGCCCTGTGGCTCCCCCTCACCATTTTGCTGGCTCCCTTGTTGTGGTGCACCGCTCCGGTGGGCCCCTTGCAGTCCAAAGGT
Organism: Triturus cristatus; assembly: GCF_964204655.1. Classification (NCBI taxonomy): domain Eukaryota; kingdom Metazoa; phylum Chordata; class Amphibia; order Caudata; family Salamandridae; genus Triturus; species Triturus cristatus. The sequence goes on along the minus strand of NC_140585.1, from coordinate 213,273,477 downwards.
CTGAGAGCTTTCACCCGGGTCCAGCGAGTCACGCTGCTCGGCTCAGGAGCCGTCCCAGCTATAGTCTCAGCCCCGCGCCACCAGAACAGGGCTGCAGAGCTGCTGCAGCGTTCCCAGCAGTTGGCGAACAATTTTCGGGACACTGGTCACAGTGATGCATGCAGCTCCATCTTCCATATTCACACTCTGTACTTTGGAGCCAGGATGTGGTAATTTACTGTGGGATATTTGAGGGATATCTTGCTGCGTCGGCAGAGCCCCTTAGCTAAGTCGCTCGGCCACGCCCCATCCAGGATCTCAATATTAAAATGAGTTCCTCAGTCTGATTCCAGAGAAGTCGGGAAGCGGGATCTTGGAAGGAACTCCCTCAACAACTTAGCTGCTGTGAGACTGTCATTTCTCCTCGTCTGGCAAGCTTTGAACCAACACAAGAAGATGCATACAATAAAGGCCAGTTGCATCCTACTGAAGGGACCTCCTGATCTCCCAATATGACTCAATGTCACACCACTTGTTCTTACTATATTCATGTGTTGACACACAACACACCTGTGACACAATCCTTCAGTCATCAGTGTGAACCTAGGATTGACCAACGTCTATATGGGGGTGGCCAGGTTGACAATAAAGCATTCAAAAGATCATCATTGGAACCACTATGACAGGCATCATCCTCACTTTCTCCATTTTCTGTCTTTTTCCCTTTTTTCTTTTTCTTCTTCTCTCCCTTTCCTGTCCCTGTCTCTTTACTTCTTAATGTGGGGTACCGTCTATCTCCTTCTATCATATTAGTTCTCCACCTCTTTTGTTCCACATCCCATCTAGCATCAGCATGAGTATGCACTGCCTGCCTGGCTCTTCTCTGAACCATTTAGCGTCAGCATAAGTATGCACTGCCTGTCTGGCTCTTCTCTGAACATTTTCGTTATGCCTATCCTGAGCTGCTCACTCCCAAGCATTAAGTGCTTCCCAATTGAAATGTGCCATAGCATGAAAGCATCAGTGCACTTTCTTTCTTAGTGTTCTTATGCCATTGGTAAAACCAAATACGTGCATGGAGTCCTACATTTATAGTCATATAATGACTTATTGTATCCTCAGGTAGTGCCTCTTCTCCCTCATGAACAGATATCTTTACATCTCCCCTAAACATGCCTCGTAGCACTTTAAAGAATTTCATTTTTCCTCAGTAAATTAAGAATTAAAATAAATCTTTTTGTTTCAAAACAAGAAATAATATATTTACCCACATTTCTCGTTCAGCGACAACAACCAATGCCAGAACAGCCAACCTCAGCGCAGTTTTACACTAACCAGCCAAGCCCAGTGCAGCAGACTGTCACACCAACCTCACTCCTTACGGAGACTCACCTTCCTTTACAATTCTTCACAAATGCGTCTTGTTAGCAATTTCTTACAAAAGCAAATACAAGCAATTTCAACAACTAACTTTGTCTGCTTCTCTAAAAAAGATAGAGGGGCCGATTACGATCCTGGAAAAACCCGGTACAAACTGTGGGTCGGAGCTTTTTCTCCGTCCGACTCGTACCGGGTTGTAAAACTTTACAAACATGCAATTACGATTCGTTCGGAAACACCATTCCCGTACGATTCGGAAAAAAGACCAACCGACAGAAAAATACATACAAATGTGATCTGGGACACCGCGGACGTGACGTCCGGACGGAGTTAGGCATGTTTTTACGTACCAGCAATTACGATTCGCACCGACTGCAGTCCGGATGGGAAAATTTTTACGGCACCTAAAAAGTGCCGGAAAAGCTAAGTACGCAGCGATGCGAGCTGATTAGGGGGCCCGGTACGCGCCGTACCCCCCCCCGCCCCCGTATGTTCGCGCCGTACCCCCAGCTCCCCCACGGATGGGCGCGCCGTACCCCCAGCCCCCCGTATGTACGGAGCGTACCCCCACTCCCATATGTACGGAGCGTATCCCCCAGCCCCATATGTACGGAGCGTACCCCCCAGCCCTCCCGTATGTACGGAGCGTACCCCCACCCCCATATGTACGGAGCGTATCCCCCAGCCCCATATGTACGGAGCGTACCCCCCAGCCCCCCGTATGTACGGAGCGTACCCCCGTACCCCCCAGCCCCCCGTATGTACGGAGCATACCCCCACCCCCGTATGTACGGTGTGGACCCCGTACGGGGGGCTGGGGGGTACGCTCCGTACATATGGGGGTGGGGGTACGCTCCGTACATACGGGGGGCTGGGGGTACGGCGCGCCCATCCGCGGGGGGGCTGGGGGTACGGCGCGAACATACGGGGGGCTGGGGGGGGGGGGTACGGCACGTACCAGGCACTTGTTTGGACATCTCCATGGTTGCTATGGGAGTGCGCTCCGGATGGTCTTTTTTCCATACAGTTGTACAATCGGACGGATGGGACGGATCGTAATTGCGCATTGGGACTTCAGTTTTCCCATTTGTACGTAAAAATGTCCGGGGACGTGTCGGAGACTTTTCCCGACCCGAGGACGTGTGGGGAAATTTTCCCAATGCGGTTTGTATGGACTTTTTCCCATACGAATCGTAATTGGCAGTTTGTACGGCGCTTTTACCATTTGTACGGAAAAAAGTCCAGATTCAATTCGGTTGGGGAAATTTTTTCCAGGATCCTAATCGGCACCAGAGTATTCATACACACATGAAACGGTCCAGAATAATACTTTCTGACCTACCCTGATGCACTCTTGAATGCAACCTCAACCAGTGATGTCTCACTCAGATTGATCCAGGTCCTCCCTGTGCAGTGAGACTCACTATACCAACCACACCTCACAATGATGCAAAGAGTAAGTCCCTATCTCAATTGTGCTATCAATGACATCTCACAACTAGCACAACATAGCAGGCAACTATAATACATTGTATTCTACACTTTTTATTCCTGGAATCTTAGGCCATATAAGCACTTCAACTGCCCTGGATTAAGTGCCACATTTAGACAACACCTTAAAACATCTCCACAGAACACCACAAAATCACTGCAAAACACCGCAAGCTAAGCATAAGCAATTGCAACGTGCTGTCCTATTAATACTCATACCTCAGCTGTTACAACTCAGTCCTCTGCACAAACCATGGGCATTGTCGTATGGCACAAAACGGTGAGCTGGTTGGTGAACAAAAACATCAAAAATGTTAAAAAAAGACCTGGAATGTCAATGGCCCGGGCAATAAAATTAAGTGTACACTAGTATTGCAGCACCTCAAGAGACACTCCCCGGATGTGGTGCTTCTTCAAGAATTACATTTATGCAGGAATAGATGTAAAGCCCTAGATCATTTTGGCTATTTTGGGGTTCACCTCTGGGTCACGATGAGTGGGAATCCTGGTCCGTGATACCCTACCTCTTGCTGTTTCAGGCAGGTGGGTGGATGACGCGGGCTGTTTTGCTGCAGTGGTGGGTAGACGGGAGGGACGCTCTTTGATATTTGGCTCCTGCTATATATCCCCGGGCCTACACTCTGTGTTCCTCCCAAAGTTGAGTGCGTTCCTCTCAGGCCTCCCTAGGGGTATACTACTTATTGGTGGTGACACCAATGCAGTTATGTACCCAGAAATCGACCGGTCCAACAATGCCCCCTCAGGCAGACAAGGGGAACGGGGCCTCTCAGACTTTGCCACGGCTATGGGACTGGGTGACCTGTGGCGGGCGCACAACCCCTCACTTCGGCAATACACGTTCCATTCGGTGCGGCACGGTTCCTTCTCCAGGCTCGACCACTTCTTTACCCGCAATGATCAAATGGGGGTTCAGCGACACTAAACATATTGCTCGGGGGATTTCGGATCACTTCCTCGTTTGCAACACCCTTAGGGGTCCGATCGTCAACAGGGCGACTCTTCCGAGAATAGATCCCTGTTGCCTCCGAGACCCAGAAATTGGCGACAAACTTCGAGAGGGGTCCAAGCTGTACTTCAAAGAGAACTCAGGGTCCGTGGGCTCCCAGATTACTCTGTGGGAGGCCTACAAGACAGCGCTGAGGGGCTTGGCCCAGTCACTAAATGGGGCACAGAAAAATGAGGAGTCCCTCCAGATCCGGCTCCTAGAGAGAGAAATCGAGCAGCTAGATAGGGATACTGGAACGATCCCCTCTGTGGAACTCTGCCACAGACTGAAGCTGAAACAGAAAGATCTGAGGGCCCTAGCCGAGGGTGAGGCCCGTGCCTATGTGCTGGCCACACAGCACCGGATTTATAATGTGGGTAACAAAACGCTGAAATTACTAGCAAGGCTGGAGCCCCGAGATAGGGAGCGCTCATGGGTATCTGCAGTGAGGGACGAGGCGGGTTCACTATGCTCGTCCAGTATGGACATAGCAGAGGCCTTTGTGGCTCACTTTGAGCGTGTATACTCTCCTGTATGCACTAGAACTGAAAAGGACTGTGCAGAATTTCTACGCAACTTTGCGCTTCCCATGCTATCTGAGGAAATGAGCGAACGTTTAGAAGCAGATGTCACGGTAGATGAGCTCGGTAATGCTCTAAACTCCCTGTAGTCGGGTAAAGCCTCCAGTCCTAATGGGTTCGCAACTGAACTTCACAAAAAGCAAGCCATGATTGTAACAGCCCCTATGCTTGGGATGCTCAATGAGGCGCGAGAGTGCGGGAGCCTACCCCCTGATCAAAGAGAAGCCATGATAGTGGTGATCCACAAGGCAGGGAAGCCAGCAGACCAATGCGCCTCGTACCGGACAATTTCTTTGCTAAACGTGGAGGCCAAGGTTCTCGCCAAGGTCCTGGCTGATCGACTATTATCGGTGGTTACAGACCTAATCCACATTGACCAATCCGGGTTCATGCCCCGCAGAAGCACTCGTCACAACCTTCGGGGTCTCTATGGGGTTCTCTACATGACCGAAGATGTTGGGGATACTCAGACGGCATTGATGGCCCTGGACGCCTCGATTGCTTTCGATAGTATCTAATGGCCATATTTGTTCATGGTACTTTAGAGGTTGTACTTCGGACCGATCTTCTGTAGTTGGATACGGCTCCTGTACGAACGACTGACAGCTCGGGTGCGAGTCAATGGGGCTGTATCTCGGGCCTTTTCCCAGCGGAGGGGGACTCGACAGGGATGCCCCCTGTGCCCCCTCCTCTTCGCCCTCGCGCTGGAGCCGCTGGCCCACTGGATCAGGAGGGACCCCTCAATCTGGGGCCTGGCGGCAACTGACGAGTGGGAAGAGCGCATATCCCTATACGCCGGCGATTTAATCCTCTATTTGGCATGACCATATCACTCGATTGCTCAAGTAGTACACTTATTCGAGTTGTTCGGCAGCTACTCTGGCTATACCATCAACTGGTCGAAGTCTGTGATCGTTCCTCTGTCGGGCTCTCCCCCTCGAGTCCCGTCTCGGTGCTCGGCTCCGGTGGTCAAATACCTCAGAGTATAAGTCACATGTAACAGGAAGGAGTTTTTTTTAGAGGAATCTCGAGCCTCAGCTGGCTCGCCTGAATGTTGACGTGGCTCCTTGGCGCACCCTTCCGCTCTCTCTCATCGGTAGGTCGGCCTTGTTTAAGATGCTTACATTGCAGAGACTCCTATATGTTCTGCAGAACACTCCATACCCGGTCCCTACGAGGATATTCAAACGGATCTCACAGGCGGTGCGAACCTTGTTATGGGACAGAGGATCCCCTAGGCTAGCGCTTCACAGGGGGGTGTACGACGGGGCTTGGCGACCCCAGATGTTAAATTATATTATTGGGCCTCACAGTTGCAGGTGGTTAACAACTGGGTGTACACAGATAGGGACGAGCCCGCATATAGAGTGGATAGAATGGTTATGTCATGGGGCAATTGTGAACCTCTTCTTTATGTCCGCAGATCACAGTGGTCATGGCCTGAACACATTAAGGTAGTTCTACACTGTTGGAAGGAGGCTAATCGACTCCTGGGCTGGGATGGCAAGCTAACCGGGAAAACTCCACTGTGGCAGGGTGAGCTGCTGCATGAAGTGACGACTCTGACGGGGTTTAAGGGGTGGCAACAGATTGGCATTGAATTCCTAGGGAATGTATGGAAAAGGGACTCACACCACACCTTCGACTACCTTCAGAAGGAGTACAGATTACATCACTCAGAGAGATATCAGGACATACGTCTCCTGCATGCCCTGCGCTCCCATGTACCGAGTGGTACATTCATCCTGGATTACTCCCCGATGGAGGATTGGTTATTACTCGACCCCATTGCGGAGAAACCCACATCCACAATCTATCGCAAATTAATAAATAATGTACCCGATCCCCTGGTTAATCTCAGAGCGGCATGGGCCAGGGACCTTGGGAGACTCGATGGGGAAGACTGGTAAGATGCGCTCCAGGGTCTTAGAGAGATCGCAATCCGCTCTAGGTTTAGGCTAGTGCAGTTTAAAATCCTTCATCGTACCTACTATCCTTGCACTCACCTTTATGCATGGGGAAGGTGCCAGTCAGCGGTCTGTGTGAGGGGTTGTTAGCAGGAGGGCACCTTCTTTCATATCCTATGGGAGTGTCCGGAGATCATCCCATTTTGGACGAAGGTAACAGACACTATGTCTAAGGTAATGGGGATGACAGTCCCGATGGACCCGAAGTGAATTCTACTGCTGATTAAAGGGGACACTGATTGGTCGAGATACGTGGAGCTTTGGCTGGGCTTGGCTGCAGGGGTTGCAAAACGGAACATTATCAGGGGATGGGGGTGCAGGTGCCCCCGCTCTTGGAGGATTGGGAGCGCGGCCTTGACTGGTGCCAAAGAGCGGAAGACACTGTATACAAAAGCAGGGGGTGCATGAAAAAATTGAAGAAAGTATGGGTGCCCTAGAGCAAATATAGAGGAACGGGTACCCTCTTGGATGGGTAGTCATATTGAAATGTTGGAGGGCCCTTGTGTTTCCCTGATGTGTGATTTCCTGATAGCTTATGCATTATCTCCCAATATGATATTCAGACAAGGTGTTGTTTTGTATGGTCTCACGATCATTGTTAATTAACCCCTTCGATGCGCATGACGGAGCGGTTCCGTCATGCGCATCGGTTGCGCTGTGCGTATGACGGAACCGCTCCGTCATGGCCCCGCCCGCGCAATAGAACCTTCAGCACAGCGCGGTAATCCGCGCCGCGCTGAAGGGGTTAAAAAATGATTTATTTTTAAATGTTAAAAAAGGATATGTTGGCCTTAGTCTTGTTAGCTTACCATGCACCATCTGTACCCCTAACCACAGTCAGATAACAGGTGGTATGTGCAACCTCAGAACATCAGAACATGAGAACCCTGAATCACCAAGGAAATTGTGGGAAAAGATCAAGAACCATTCAGTTTGGTAACTCATGCATACCCAAAGAGATACACAAGAAATTCACAACGTGGCATTTCAACATTTATTGAATCATTATGATTCTTGGGTAAAATTTGTGTGCTGCAATAATCAATGGAAGGAAACAAAACCGTGTGCTGAGCATCAGGAGAATGGTGACAAAGATAAACAATTTAACCATTGTGCTGGTACATGGGATATAAGGTTGCATATAAGTACTGTTATATTTTGTGCTCCTGCCTAGTGCTACTTATCTAATGTGTTTCAGGTGGGTGAATCTGCCAGAATCCCTATCGGGTGATCTAACTTCCCCATTACCTATGGGTAACTGTCATTATGGAGTCCGTCCTGGTGGAGAGCTCCATCCCTTGCAGGAGTTAATCATGAATCAGCTGGGCTGGAAATCCGGCATGGGGGTGAACTCAGCAGTGTAAACGAAATGTTCCTCTGTTTTAACACAGGAGTGATGTTGTTCATATAATACACTGCACTTATGTATTCATGTTGGAGCCCCAGTCACTCCGCTATTGTTGATTCTTTAATGATCTATTTCGTGATAGCTCAGTCGCCGAGCAGACTATAACAACAGTATCTTGCATAGTGGACCTAGGCCTTGTACAGAATGTTCAAGGCGCTTTATACTATGCCTATGAAGAAGTGTAAATGTAAGCAAAGCCATGCTATGGTGACCTCTCAGTTGGACTATGCCAACAGTGTGTACCTAGGGCTGCCTACTTACTAGATAAATTGACTGCAGATGGTACAGAATGAGACAGCAAGATTAATACAACGGGTCCCTTACCACCATCATATTTCCCCTTGTATCAGACAACCTCACTGGCTCCTGGTAGCTAAAAGGATAGAGTTCAAGGCTTTGACCTTGGCCTTTTGAGCAATCCATGACAAGTGCCCTGACTACCTTAGGCATAGGCTATGTTCATATCAACAGAAAGGCACCTTGAGATCCAACTTCCGGCGCCTGCTTTGTGTTCCTCGCTATGCAAAGTCCCTTAATGGGAGGGAGATCATTCACGGTCAGAAGCACCAGGCTTTGGAAATCTATGCCCCCATATGCGCCTGATTGAGTCTGTACAAGTGTTTAGGAAGACCTTAAAAACTCGGCTCTTTAGTCTAGGTTAGCTCCATTGTTTGGCCAGATCACCGCTTGTAATAAGCCCTTAGCGCCGGGACAGATCTGTTTGAGGTAGCTGTTGTGCTCTATAAATGCCTATTATTATTATTTCAGAGAATATTGTCTTGCACAGGCACCCAAACAAATGTGTGTCAAACCTCAGCGTTTAAGAAAAGATGTCAACTTTAACATTTGAGCAAGTAAGATGGTGGTGTACCTACTCGGGCCTAAATGTGACCACATGACCACTTTAGGGGGTTTGGACTGGGTTTGGGCAATTTCTAAAGAGCATACCCCAACTCCCTCACTTCAGTGAAGAACCATCCGACAATGCTACCAGTCGATCCAGTGCTGTGCCAGCCTCTTAACATTGGTCATCCAATGGGTCTTTCTATACGACTGAGAAGTGATGGGATTTTGCTCTTGGGCAAACACATATAATTAACAGTGTAACCCATTTGGCTACACAAAAAGGACAAGAGCACTGCAAATACACTCAAGTAGTTGTTTTGCAAGTTAGCAGTCAGGTTGATGTAAATCAATCTGAATACCATGCTGTAAAGGTACTGAATGACAACTGGATAGATAAACCTTCTGAAGAACTTCAGGCACATCAGTATATGACAATCAAGAAGTTCGATCACAGAAATACAAAGAATTAACAGAAGAATCTGATGCTCAGACAAGAGTCTTCGATCATCTCTCCTAAACATTAGTAATATCTGAAGTCCTCAAATCTAGAGTCTAAAGCTTTTAAAGGAAATTAATCTAAGGAGTCTCAAAGGTCAGTGAATGTGAAAAAGAGAACAATTGTGGAAATATGAGGGAAGGTGTCAGCATTTCAGAAACTCAGTCAAGAGGTTTAGCCTAAGCCACACTCAGCTAAGCATCAAAGGTGAAAGCATAGAGGTCTGTACCTCTCAAAGGCCAAAGAAAAGTGGCCAACATCAACCTGTGAGAACACCAGTGCTTAATTTGAGCTGGTTGTTTCCAGTGTTCAGCACTGGCACTTAATCATCAACACCAGTCCTCTTCATGAGCACCAGTTAATGACACATTTATGTACGGAGAGATTAAGTGATTTGCCCAGAATCACAGGATTTTGAGCAGGCGCTGAGACTTGAACCTGGTTCCCCAGCTCCGAAGTCTGCACCTCTGGCCATTACTCCACATCCTCTTCCAACTTTCTTGGTTGATAGTTGGTTCTGTTTTAGGTGGCGCATACAGGAGAAATGGGCTGGTGGAAGCTGCCTCTTGACGAGAGCCCCATCACTTATTGTTTTACAAATGATACACTGGAGAACACTAGTTTAAAAAAAAAAAAAGAACCGTCTGGGTAACATCCATTTATTACACCATCATGGGCTCAATTGTCCTTTTCATTTTCACATTATGAGCTGCAACATTAACAGACTCTCCCTGGCCAGTCCTGAGAATGGCACCACCCTTGGTCACATGTGACACTTCGATATATTACTGCAGTGAACCCTTTGGCTCTTCATGTTCTTTATCAAGTTCGTCTTCTCAGGCTCTCAATCAATAGTACAGAGATACATGTATTCGCGGACTAACAAACCATGTGAACATCCCTGCAAGGAAACAACGGCAGGCAGAAATGGAAAAACAGTATTGTTAAGTTAATACACTGCGCAGTTTAAGTTCAGGATCTTAATCCCACCAACAGCAGACACAACCTTCTTGCTTCTCCTTCCAACTCATGCCCACTGGCTGTCCCCAACATACCACCAGTTACTAGGGTATTGGAGCATCACTGATGGAACACTAGATCAGTGATATTCTGAGAGCAAGCCACAACAAATCCACCTTTATAAAAAATAAATATAACCCCTAGTATACAAAACATGTAAAACAAAAATGAATAACAATATGGAAAGAAAATAACAACTAGAGCAACAACAACAAAAATAAAAAGAATGTAAAACAAATATTTGCATGGTAGAACTTATACTACACGTATACTACACAATAAACTAAAAAATGCAAATGCATGAAATCATCCTATAGTATTATGAAATACCAGATTTCAATAGATACAGCATTGATTTAAAATGTCAACACTTAAAGCAGTTCTGGTTTACCATCTCCACCATTTACTACCCAAGTAATAATCTATCGGGTAGGGTGGTGATTTCCTAGAACGGAGAGTGCAATGGTTACTTTCTTGTGATGTGTTAAAATGTTCACTCACCTTCTACTTCCATTGCACCTTGCCAACATGGACATACTTCATGCACCACTGTCACACAAATCACTACATTTAACTTCACATGGACGCTTGGGACCTCATTATTTTGATTTCCCCTTAGGTGAGCATCCTGGTTTCTTTATAAAAACATAATCACCCACATGCCAAGCTTGTATTTTGCCTGGAGTCTCTGCACCACACCAGAATCCACCACCTTCATTCACTCCTCACAGTTAACCCAGGCTGGATTGAGTTTGGACCCAGCAAGCCTTTTTATCAAACAATGGAAAGGTGAAACGTCGGTCACGATACTGGGTGCATTGCGGTGTGTCCACAATTTTTCTGTGAGCACAGACCAGAGTAGAACTTTTCTTTCTACCGCTATCTGAGTAAATGCCCTAACCAGTCTGTTCATGCTCTCAACCAGGCTGTTGGCCTGCTGTGAGTGCAAAGCAATGTGTAAGCGTTTGATGTCTAACTCCTCCAAGAACTCCCTCATCTCACTGGAGATTAACTGAACCCCATTGTCGGTGACAATGCATTTAGGGATCCCTTCTGAAGCAAACACATCCCTTAAAAATTCCAAAATACTTCTGGTCCTCACAGTACTTATACAACAAACTGAAACCCATTTTGAAGTGTAGTCCAGCAACACCAGAACAAACCTTTCTCCTTGCAACAACAAGTCAAAACTATAAACAATGTCCAATTCCAAATTAATCCAAGGTTCCTCCGGGACAACTACTTCTGACAATGGAGCAGTTCTGGTTATCTTAGATTTGGCATTTGCCACAAATAGGATGCAATCCTTCACTACATTGACTTTTTCCCCTCACCGCCTGTAGTCCCACCCCTCTTCCCCTTGAATCTCCACTCTCTCCCAAACGTAGGCTGGAAGAGTCATCCCTAAACCTGATTGTCAGAGCCAACAGCCCTGGGAGCTTCCGCCTTCCCATGTTCCCCACCACATCTACTGTCTGACAGTACCCACGCCCCTCTAAATTATATGTATCAGAAAAGAAATAATGAAATGAAATGTAAGCTATCTACTCCTCAAAAACAAGGATTGCCACAATCCCCATTGTCACCACCATCCTCCAACACCTCATCCAAAAAGAAAAGAAAAGAAAAAAGAAGGAGGTAAAGAAAGAGAAAAAGGGGGGGAAGAGAAGTTCTAATTAATGAAAGAAGGAATTATAGAAGAAACCCCCTACCCAAGAACTCTCCCAACGCCTAAGATATTGGCAACTTGACTAATTTGTACATGGCTTCACCCCCATATTTTAGACAAAATCTGAACTGCTTCCTGCTCTACAGAGCCAAACCATTTAAAACCCTATCAGACAATCTTCAGCCTAGCTGGCTCCTGCAAAAAACCTGTGGTCTGGCAGTCTTTAATGGGTCTATAAGTTGTCATATTTATCGCTGCCTATCCATTGTAGGATTGCAGAAGTCACAGCAAGCTATTATTGTCATCAAGTTGAGTAAAACTCAAGCTGTTGCTTAAGCTGTAATATAAACAGCTTGCCTCAACAGAAATGCATTGGCCCCTCCAATAAGATCAGGAATGTTTGACTTAGAAGAGTGATTAATGGGGATTCTGTATGCTTTCTGTGTTTGTGAGTCCATATCCCAATCTGACAGCTCCAGAAAGGCCTTTCTGAAAAGCTGCATGATGAATGGACGTGGATCCTCCCCCTCCTTTCCTTCCGTTGTACCAAATATACGCAAGTTGTTTCTCCTCTGTTGATGTTCCAAATCTTTGATCTTAGACTGCGCAAAGTCCAGGTATCTGTCATGGCCAGTTTTTTGTGTGTTTGTTCCGGCGTCTTATCTATCCATAGCTATTCCATCATTAACTTCCACCAATGTACTCAGTCTAGCTATGTTATCGGCTCTGACTTGTGTATAATGTTGTTGCGCCTCAGCCCGTTGGGCCTGCAGCATCTGTAATAACATTAATAGTGTAGTGTAGTTCCTATTTCGCTAATAGGGTCTGCGCATTGGAATAATATACACTATAGTTTTGGCATAGGACTGAGGTTAGTATGCCCCTGTCGAGTAATTTCTGGCAACCACATAAACATGACAACTTTGTTTCACTTTAGAATCAGAACACTCTCAGAATCGTGGAAACAATAGATAACAGTTTCACTCAGCTAATCGTGCATGCTTAGTTTCTGCAGAGTTTACACAGAAAGAGTATATGGGCGTTTCAATTAAAGGATTTATTGAACAGTCTTATTTCTCGTGTAAGAGATATGTGTGGTTACAATCATAAGACAATATGCAAGATATATTATGTACAGCGTAGACAGTAGAAAGAAATAATACTGCACCAGCATTATCTTTTAGCTATGACACATATATTCATATACACAAATAACATAGGCTAAAAATGGGAGTACTCATACGATGCGTTCTCTAACTAATTCTACCCCAGTGTACCTAAGTTTAGGACAAGGTAAGAAGTAGATGATGTATTCTATAATACGGTATGTTATAGTTTGTATGTCAAGTTTGTATGCCAAGAGTCTCTCTAGGTTCTAGTCAGCTCCATACCTTAAGAATGAGAGAGGTTGGAATCTCTATCCGGTTCTTGAACTCTAACACGCCGCGAAGGGAGTCAGAACACTGGAAGCTGGATTCTCTGCGAGCAGGGATGACAGCGTCTTGTCAGTGTGTCAGGCCGGGACACGGGCTCCTCTAAGTTGAGGTCTGCTTCTTGCTTGCCGCCGTGGAGAGCAGTATCAAGTCTTGCAGCCGAGCCGTGGCTTGCCATGGTAAGGGAAGGTATATTTATACCTGGAAGGTGCTTAGGAATGTTTGCATAGACGTAAGGTGGGCAGAGGAAGATGTCATGAATGAACCCTTAGGGTATAGCGGTTCAAGTATAATAAATAAGTTCTTGGAGAAATCAATAATCCTGGGATAGGGAAACTCCCAACAGCTTAAGGGTCTGTTTTCTAAGAACTCGTTGTGATGTTGGGGTGGACGGATATAGGTGACCATGCCTGTATTTGGATAGCATGGCTAATGCCTAAATAAGGACTGGGATCCTATGCCTATATAAGGGCAATGCAAATTGTGCCCATATAAGGACATGTATCAGGAAAAACTATATACGAACACCTGAAGCGGAATACAACACCCACTCCATTTTCGAATGAACGATTGTACTAAATGCTAAACAATAAAATGCTAAACATTAAAATTGAGTACCACATGTTGCTAAAAACATTTGTAAAAGCATACTAAAATATGTTTTTTTTTTAAAAAAAAGCTTTCGCTAGACGTGAAATGCAAAGGTTCTGTACATACTAAAGCAGGTGTTCATTTTAAGCATATGTTTACAAAAGATGCTAAATGAACGAACATGAATATGATGAAATGGTTCCCATTATATAAGAACATTTCAAACTCCATTTCATGTCATGGTACATAAATGAAATTGTGGTGAATAAAGGTGACAATGTGTCCATGGAAGTGTTCAAAGAAGTATGTTCTCTATGAATAGTTTTACTGTAAGCAGATTGAATCGAATTGCCATGTATTTTCAAATTTAGAAAAAAGTCAATTCTAGGAAGCGTTCCAAGTTTTTGTTCTATTTTGAAAATATGGAGGCCAAATTCATAGCATCCCTGGTACACTGTCGGCCGAATCAAAGTCAGTTCAAGGGTCTGGTGAAAACATGAAATCCTCTACTCCTGTAGACAAAAGATCGTCTACCAATGTTGGTGACAGTTGGAATACCTCGTTTAGAAGACTAACTGCACATAGATGTGACGCATCCCCAGTAGCAATGTTTGTTACCGATGTTACCTGTGTGCCTGTTGATTCATCTAGTACCTCAGCATTAGCATGTTGGGTCTGTGAGATCTCAACTAATGCCGTCATCAGGATTGGTAGCCTCTTGGGACAACACAGAGCATGAGCCGTTATCGGGTCCAGCAAAGTATCGATATCCATTGGCATGACTGATGGGAGTGTTAGACAGATGTCTAGCACACATTCTTCACCGCAAAGCAGGCAGCGTAGAACAGGTAAGTTGCAATCTTGCCAGATTGGTCTGAATGACAGAAACCATGTTGTATTTAATTCTCGTAGATGAGGTAAGCCCAAAAGTTGTACTATGCGTTCACGACACTTCCGTTCTAGGAGAGCTTTCTCCAAGTTGCTGGCAGTGATGCCGGTGGATTGGCTTGCCATAGCGTAGTAGTAGGAATAAAAATAGGATTCCTGCAACGAGTGCTAGAATTAGTGGCAGACCACCAAACACCGAGTGCACGAAGTTTGGAATGATTCCGAGGACTGCCTGAAAAGGTGTTAACAGTCTGGAACATATGCTCTTAAATACATGTACAATGCAACTCGTGTCAGACATGTTGAAGATACGTTCCATCATTTCTACGAAATGTATAGGGCAGTTTGCAATTTGTAGATCAAAGGTTTCTTTGGCCGAGGTCAAAGGCACGGTTTGTTGTAATAGCATGGCTTTCATTCTGCTTAAAGTATCAAATCGTATAGAATAAACTTTCAATGAAGGCCATAAATGTGACTCCCTGACAGTGTCTATTTGGGGGAACAATACTTGCATACAGCAAGTGACCCTGGCACTAACCGTTGCCAGATATGGAATTCCTGGCAGCATGCCACAGCAACTCTGATCATTCAACATGAGGTAACTCCCATCCGAAAGTTGGCCAAACGTTGGATTAATAATAGCAGCTGGTGTACCCTGCAGGTGACAGAACAGGTTTGCCACAGAACCATTACAACCCCCTTGTAAACTAATATCCCAACAAATGAGTGACCAACTCAGTGCATTTTCACAGTGAGTACCACTAATGAACACTTCACAACCCCCACTCAAACATCTGTGTATGTAAGGTAAATCCCAGGATGTCTTAATGTATTCTTTACCCAACCTTTCATATTTGCCTGCTTGCATTTGTTTGAGGCAATACTGAAAATGGAAAGTTGTAACAGGCAGAGTTATTTTGCCATGAATGATCCATTCTGTAGCTGGATTTTCTGCTACCGTAAATGGCAATGTTTCCAGTTGTTCAATGCTCAGCACTGTATACTTTGCTCCCCTTTGTGCCATTTTGATCTGTTTTTCAGTGAGACTGTATTCTGTAAAAAGAGACAATGTGTTGATGAAATGCCAAGGCACATAGCCTGCACGCAAGTTTTGTAGCGTCCAGCCTAATAACATAACAGAACGTAATTGAGACTGGCCTTGTTGCAGCATGGCTAAATCTTGTTCCAGTATGTCAATAGCAGAAGAGACAATGTTGCCCAGTGACTAAATCCTGGATGATAGAGTCGTTGACCCATTGTCGACCACAGCGAGAGATTTCTCTAAATTAATACAATCAATTTCTCGTATTCTTTATGCGGCTTCTGCTTGTGTAACCTTCCATATTTCATTATGAGCAGCATTGATGCCGGCATATATGAAACATTTTTGACACAGTTTACTTGGTCCTAGCAAGAAATCCCTACGGTCTGCGCCTTCTTTAAGTAAAGATAAGTGTTGTTTCACATCCTCAAGTGTAGATTTCTGTAACTAGTCAAGGCACAATTTTCCTACACTGTATGTTGTTACTACCCCTGGATGCTGTCTTTGAACATAACGTGGGTTTGGCCTATTTATAGTAAAACACTGTATTCTATTCAGGAACCTTTCTTGACAGATGTGTGTGTCTGTGGGACAGAGCAACCATTTTTCCCATACAGGATCTGATCTGTTGTGTTGTAGTATGGTGTCTACTGTGACCGCTTTCTGTAAATTGCTATTACTTGCAGGTGTTGGCACAGAAGGTGTGTTCATGTCCTTGATCTTGGCTAATCCAAGGCAAGATGTATGTTGCACAGTGTCATTCAAAAACATTATTTGCTGTGGGATGATACAGGCTCCAAACAATGCTTCCATCCCCTGCACTTGCCAATCTTTAGAAACCCAGACAGATTTTGTGTCAATTGTGTCTTTCCAAAAGTCAAACTCTTGTCTAGACAGTTGGGCAATAAAGGCTGCAGAATAAATCTGTTTAGTATTTGTTAACATAATTTTCTGTCCTGTTTTGTTTACATTTCTGTAGAAAAATCTTTCTGGATCAGATGTATTGTATCCTGAAAATATGGAAACTTATTTGCAAATGTTTTCGAACTACCCCATGGTGGTGTAGGACAATGTTCCCATTGGTTAAACAAACACATTTCTAGGTGTTGCAGATTTATGCAAGAAATGATGACCATAATGGTTATAACAATAAAGCTGTTCGTAGTCTGAAGAACCCTCTAAGTTTTCATTGTTAGAAAATGCAGCAGACCTTTATAGATCAGACATCATATTATTAACAGTCTCAATGTCCCAATCATCAGAATAGGTACTAGAGGTAATAAAGTCACATAATGAAATTTTAAATAAGTGTGGAATCTTCAAAAGTTCAGACGGCCCGAATATATCATAATCGGTTTTGTCCCAAACTATACCATTATGTATAGGAACGGCTGGGATGTTCACTGTTGACAAGTCTCTTGCTTCATGATGGGATGATTTGTGTGGTTTTAAAAGTAAGTTCACATGTTTACTTTCAGTGTGAAATGAATATATCTGCCGTTCACGAGCACGCTAATATTCATTACTAAAGCTAGACAAAGCAGAAAGAAAAATATTCCAGAAATAATCGATAGTTCAATCCATGGTGAAACCAGATATGTCTCTTTCAGAAAATGAAAAAAGTCTTGTACTTGTTCTTTGAAAGTTTTTTGGGCTGGCGTCGTTTCAGGCTCACTTGGATCCACAGAAAACGTATCAAAGTTAATGAAGTAGCCAGAAGCAGTTCGGTCAATTGTTGGAATTGCATCAGGATTCATTGAAATCGCTGGAACCAGTTGATCATGTGTTACATTGGTGTAGACAGGTGTGTCTGGACAAACTGTTATTTGAGTTTCAAGAGGGATGAGTTTCAGAGCATGGTTGCATAGTCCTTCATCCGTTATTACTGAATTCTCGATGGTGATGAGCCTTTCAGTCTGAATCTCTTGTATAGTAGCAAGAGCAGTGCATTTGCTAGTAGGTCGGAGTCCACAAGGCCTACTGTTTAGTATTTACCACATAGTGTGGTTTTATGAGGTTGATTGACACAAATCTTTCTTCCTTTCTTCCAGCAAGGGGCGGCAGAAGTACTGTTCTTGTTCCGTGGATAACTAGGACAGGTACTGGTTGTCTGTAAGAAGGCTTAAATTCCTTCTTGTCCGCAATCTTCTCTCGGACTAGATCCCCAAGCTTTGGGATCCAGACAGGCCTTGCTGGGACGGCTGTTTTTTCCCCAGTGGTGGTTGGCTTCAGGAACAAGTTGCTTTGTTTCGATCTTAGTTCATTTAGATCCTATAAAACAGCCAAACGATCTTTGATATCAACCACTGTACCTTAACATTCGACATCAGGAACCCACATTCTTGTCCCAAAAAGGAACTCATATGGAGTGACCCCCCAGAGAACTTCTTGGCAAATTGTTTAATGAGCGTTGGACCCCATAAAGATGGTTGACCCACCCATCACCCAAACCAAATACTCTAGCGGTTATAGACTGCTTTATGTCCCAGATTTTCCTTTCTACAACAGAATTTCCCTCAGGATGCAATGGAGAGGAGTACCACAATGCTACGCCCAAACTGGCCATGGCTTCTTTGTAAGCCCGAGAGCTAAATGCAGGGCCCTGGTCAGAATGTAGTGTGCCAATTGCGTACGTCCGATAAAGACTCGCAAATCTTTTATAACAGTTTGAGCGTCAGCCGAGCGCTGAGGCCACATCCATAGGAACCTTGAGCACGAATCCACTGCGACCATGATATATTTATAGTTAGCATCCCTTTGCAAGGGACCGCAGTGATCCAGGTAAACACAAGCTAATTGTTTATCTGAAATTAACAGGGGCATCTGCGCAGGACGTTTCACTGTGGATACATTTATCTGTTGGTATAGTTCACATTCCAAAACATAGTTTTTCGTCTGTTTCCTAATGCCAGGCCACCAATATCTTAGTTTTAGTAAAGATACAGTTGCAGAAACACCTGCATGGGCAGAGGCTATCCCTTCATGCGCTGCTAGGATCAGTCCTAATCTATGTTCCTTGTTTGGAATTACCCTATCCCCCACTCCAGGGATTCGAGCAAAGTGAACGTTGTTCGTATCAATTACATAAGAGTACTTGAGTTGACATTTTTTCGGTAACTCTGCACCACTGCCTTTGCTTGAAGCATTGACAGCAAACAATATCTCACTGTCTATTTTCTTTTTTGAACGTGTGATCGCACCTATGGAAGCCATTTGCACAGCCCCCTTCGCGGCTTCATCAGCCAATGAATTCCCTGCAACGTGAACGGCGACGCCATCACGTTGATGACTCAGCGTGTGTATCACGTGAGTATTTTGTAGTACGTTTCTCAACTGAACTACTTGTTCCCAAAGCATTTTATGCTTTATTATGCCACCTTTTGCATCTTTGAATCCATTTTGAAGCCAATTCTGCAAAGATTCATTATATGACTGAACACAGTAAAAGGAATCGCACCAGTTTGAATGCTTGTAGTTCAGCTCGCTGAGCTGTACAATCTCCTTGAGATTTAGTGACATTAGGTCTGAGGATACCATCTCGTATGGCAGAGGCCATCCCTTCATGCGCTGCTAGGATCAGTCCTAATCTATGTTCCTTGTTTGGAATTACCCTATCCCCCACTCCAGGGATTCGAGCAAAGTTAACGTTGTTCGTATCAATTACATAAGAGTACTTGAGTTGACATTTTTTCGGTAACTCTGCACCACTGCCTTTGCTTGAAGCATTGACAGCCAACAATATCTCACTGTCTATTTTCTTTTTTGAACGTGTGATCGCACCTATGGAAGCCATTTGCACAGCCCCCTTCGCGGCTTCATCAGCCAATGAATTCCCTGCAACGTGAACGCCATCACGTTGACGACTCAGCGTGTGTATCACGTGAGTATTTTGTAGTACGTTTATCAACTGAACTACTTGTTCCCAAAGCGTTTTATGCTTCATTATGCCACCTTTTGCATCTTTGAATCCATTTTGAAGCCAATTCTGCAAAGATTCATTATATGACTGAACACAGTAAAAGGAATCGCACCAGTTTGAATGCTTGTAGTTCAGCTCGCTGAGCTGTACAATCTCCTTGAGATTTAGTGACATTAGGTCTGAGGATACCATCTCGTATGTGTCCTTTTACGATTTCGCATGCTGCACTGTAAGCTTGCTTATTCCTTGTAGCGGGTTGTGCTGATCCATCAGTATAAATTATAGTTTTGTACTGATCAAGAGAAAGAATCTCAGTGGGCAGAGGATATTCATTTTCATATTGTAGGAATGCTTGTGTTTTTAAATCAGGATCAAAAACATATTCAACATCTGTTGCAGCAAGAGAATTAACCCATTGTATCCATCTTGGATGTAAAGCTTTTGCATTTGGAATGCTCACTTTTGTAACTGCCTCTAAGGCTGGTACTGGAGTCATAACAATAATGCGTTTCCCCTGCGCTAGATCTCTTTCTTTTGCTACAGCGGTTTGTATTGCTGTCAGAATTTTTTCTGTTGAAGTGAAGCTCATTTCTGCTTGTGTATACAAATGTGATTTGTATGCAATTGGTACTTTTTCATTCTCATTAAATGTTAAATAGGTGATTTTGCAGTGACCCGAAATTATTTGGATCACTAAATTGCGTGTATTTACGCGTGTTTGCAAGTGATTTGTTGCTAACATGTTAGCTTGGAGTGAACGCAATATTTCTGTGTGTTCTTGTGTCCAATCTTTGATTGAAATATCAGGTTTGATTAATATGTAGAAAAGTTTAATCCTTTCTGCGTAATTTAGAATGTATTTTTTTCCAAAATTTAGGAAACCTAGAATCGACTGTAAATTTTTCACTGTTTTTGGAGGTTGGAGCAGCACACACTTTTCTAAAAAGTTAGCTGCCAGGCTTTTGCCTTCACTTGTAAGCTCATATGCTAGGAAAAGGACATTGAGATGGGCAATTCTAGATTTTTTAAAGTTGAATTTATAGCCCTCAGATGTGAATCCCAGTATAGTGGTACTCACCCTGTTCAAGTGCCTATCTAGGTCATCGTCTGTCAGATAGATGTCATCGATATATGACAATGCCTCATCATCATAAATTTGTAGTAACTCTTTTACTCTTGCTGAGAATAACCCGAGCTGTTCTTAAACCCTTGTGGAATCGACAAAAGTGATGCTGGGTTCCCATTATTGAGAAAGCTGTTAAGTACCTACTTTTAGGTGCTTTGTTTTGACAAAAAGAAACATTGGAAATGTCTAATGTGGTTTTATATTTTTTATGCACAATATTATTCATCAATGCTGTACTATGTGCATTTTGTACTGCAAATGTTTTAGAACAAGTGTTCAAGTGTCTGTAATCCAAAACTAGATGATATGTATTGTCTGGTTTGGATACAGGAAACAAAGGATTGTCCATTGAGGAGGTGCATGTTTTAATTATCCCTTGATTTTCAAGTTGATCTAAGATCTCCCTGACCTGTTTTTTAGCTTCTTGTTTAATTGGGTATTGCCTTTGTGCAGTAGGTTGATTTTTTAACTGTATTTTGTGGTGAGGTGATTCCTCATCCCATCCTACATGATTTTTGTATAATGCTGTGGCCTGGACAACTGCCCATTTACTGGCATAAGTGTATTTTAAGTGAATTGGAATATGGTTTGAGAAGGCCGGCATAATGATGTACTTCCCATGTGGGCACTCCCTGACAAATTCTGGTGGCCAGTCCTGTTCTGCTAGAAGTATATCATAACCCCTTGAAAGTTTCTCCCAAAAGAGTGCTTTCACTTTTCTTGGTATGTCTCCCTCCATCCGGAGTGTTATTTCATATAACGTTTGTGGAGTACTAACCCTGGTGTCTACAGTCGCTACTGTTATGTACTCATCCAAGTCCACCATCTCCAGAAGTTCCTTTAGGTTTTGGCGAGCCATTGTGACTTCTGATGCAGTGTCCAGCATTGTCTGAGCCCATTTTCCATTCTTGAGTTGTGTTCTCAGTATTCTTGGCATGTCTGATCTTCAGACCTGCTACCTTTTTCTTGGTAAATTGAGGTTTTGATTTATTTTTCTGAACGTTTGATCATCTTTGGACTTCACGCGTTCTTCTGTGTAGTTTGACCGTCCTCTTCTTTCGGATGTCTGTGACGATATCTGAAAGGTGCGAGAGGAACGTGTATCAGTATCCTGATACCTGCCAGGTTTTCTCAAATTATCGCTATTCCTGAGGTTATACCTCCTTTCAGCGGGCTCCTTTTGAGGAGGCCCACCTCGTGACTGCGAACGTTTCTCTTTTGAATTTTGTTTATTAGATTCCCACTTCTTTTTAGAAGATGTAGGATTTTGTTTAATAGAGTCCTTTTCAGGACCTTCAGACAGTTGTGGCTTCAAAGGTTTTCCACCCAAACTGTCTCTGCCTAATTCTGCATAAGAATGTTGTTATTATTCTGGGTAGTTCATGTTGATGTTCTGTTACATCAAATTCCCTATAGCGTTGGCAGAATTTCATACCTAAATTCAGACCCGTATTCATTTTGAATCTGTTTTAGGATATCTGGTATTACCGCAATGGACGGAACACCATGTGTTTTAGTATAAATGGAAGCAAAGACTGTGCCTCATGTGGTGCAGTCTTCCAGTTGTGATGAGATCCCCATTGGTAAACAGATTGTTAGAATTCTGTGTTTCTCATAAGGGCTAGTATTAGGAAATACTGCTTCGATTTGAGTAATTTTTTGAGCTAACCATGGAATATGTTCACGTTTTGTGGGTATTTCACCCATGACTGCGTGTAAAGTCTGCGGAGTAATTTTCAGTGTGTTACCCCGTTGAGGGGTTTGATTTGCAATTGTCAATGGTGGTTGCACTGTTAAGGTTCGCTTGACATGTTGGACTAATTGTCTGTAAATTTTTATTAACTATTTTAGTTGAGCGAGTAATTCCTAGTCTGACATCTCTTCGATGTCAGGATGAGGTGTGTAGCCGGCTAAAATTAGCTATGTTGCTCCTGGTCTACCTAGTGGACCACGCGTGGCAGTGTTTTTGTGATGTTTTAGGGCGCCTTTAAACCAGAGATCATGCTCCTGTTATGTGAGTGGAATTTCAATATCCTCGAAGGGCATATATTCCTCAGATGGATCATCTTCTTTAAAGAAGTGAAACACTTTTGTTATTTGATTCTGGGAATACTATCCATGAATAGAATACCTCTGTCTGAAAAGATTTGTGTGCCTCTATCACGAAAACTACTCCACCACCTCTTGGTGTTAGGCCATGTTGTATAAGTTTTAGAGTGATGGCTCTTCTTATATTTGGATGGATAGGAATCGCATCCTCATCGGTTTCATTAAAACTGGTAGAATTTAAAACGATATGTAATGTTTGACGGCTGGAACAGCCGCAGCATTATCCCCGAAATTGGACATTGTTTTTTGAAAAATGTAGAACAAGTTTCAAGGAAACAAAGATAAGTTGCACAATATTTTAGAACACTGTATCCTTCGACGTTGAAGAAACCAAACAGCTAATATAGGATTTTTGTCCTATTCAGTTTTGGTGGATACTTAACCTTACCCACTCCAAACGTCTTTGGAGTATGTGAGTAGGGGTCTCTGAGAAAAGCACAACTTCGTTACTTCAGTATCTAGCGTTAAATTACTGCCATACCAAACGTTGAGCGCCATGTAGTGCAGTTCCTATTTCCCTAATAGGCTCTGCGCATTGGAATAATATACACTATAGTTTTGGCATAGGACTGAGGTCAGTATGCCCCTATAGAATATATTAAATGTAATTACTTTGTGTACCAGCTAACTCAGAGGCCACTAGAAACTCATTGTGAAACAAGAAGGGAGTAGTTTCTGGCAATCGCATAAACATGACAACTTTGTTTCCCTTAAGAATCGGAACACTCTCAGACTCGTGGAAACAATAGAAAACAGTTTCACTCAGCTAATCGTGCATGCTTAGTTTCTGCAGAGTTTACACAGAAAGAGTAGACGGGCGTGTCAATAAAAGGATTTATTGAACAGTCTTATTTCTCGTGTAAGAGATATGTGCTGTTACAATCATAAGACAGTATGCAAGATATATTATGTACAGCGTAGACAGTAGAAAGAAATAATTCTTCACTAGCATTATCTTTTTGGCTTAAGAATGAGAGAGGTTGGAATCTCTATCCGGTTCTTGAACTCTAACACCCCTGCGAAGGAAATCAGAACACTGGAAGCTGGATTCTCTGTGAGCAGGGATGACAGCGTCTTGTCAGTGCGTCAGGTCAGTACAAGGGCTCCTCTAAGTTGAGGTCTTCTCCTTGCAGTATCAAGTCTTGCAGCCTAAAACCTATATACAGACACCTAAAGTGGAATACAACAATAGCATAAGCTCCTCTTCATTGTCTGACATAAAGGGGTCAGATGAAGCTGCAGGCGGAGAGCAAGGGGTAAGAGCATCCCGTGGTGAGAGAAGACTAGTCTCAAATGGGGCCAGCATCCCTATTGCTAGTTAAAGATATTGACTTCGAGGAGCCTTGTTTGCCTTTCATGGCACCCTTGCCTGGGTTTTGAGAATCAGCTGATGCAGTAGACAAACATGATATTAACGCCCTGACGTCTGCTTTGGGGACTACCCAGTTCCGGAATGGATTGCCTTTGGCAGCCTAATGTGTTGCCTGATTTTTCCTACCTGCAGGAATGTATTTACCAGCTTCTTGTTCTTTATAAGCCCTTGAGGCTCTATCTTACCCCCTTCAGTGCTAGTAGCTGAGGCTGGTGTGGCCGTTAGGGCCCAAGTTGTTATAGTGGGATTAACAATTTGAGAGTCCCCCAGCACCCCACTTAACCCCCCCACTGCAGAAAACCTTGATACCGCCTCCAACCACACCGTCAGCCAAGCCCACTGCCCCTTCACTACTCATGGCATCTGCAATGTCCTTGTCTCTTTCACCAATCGACTGATTGCCATCTGAATGTAAGGTGTCCAGCTCCCGCTCTCCTGAAACTCTGTTGCCAGCCAAAGCCATTAGCAACGTTTCTATATGCCCAACCGGGGCAGCAGCCATCAACGTGTCAGCAAGCAAACTTTCTCCTCCTGAAGACACTCTGGTATATGCCTGAAGTTTTGAGGCAGAATCAACTATTTTATGCAATTTGAAGATCAGTCACCCCGTGGAGCATTCCGAGATATCGTCCCACTGCAGAGTCTTGTTGTTTGCTTCAGTACCAGATTTAGCGAGATTACAAACTCCTCTGGCTCCACAGCTACTGTTCACTCAAGGCAGTGCCGTACCAGCTTTATCAGCCCCTCTGAAAAAGACCAGAGCCCGTTTGGTCCAAGGACAAAATGCAGCCACATATGCCGCCCACAGCACAGCCCTTCCGTGGTTTACACAAGGAAAAGACTCCCTTAGCAGGAGCATGCTGTGAAGCCTCAGATGACAGCAGTGTTAAGACCGGCGGTCCATGTCAGGTGTGAGTTCAGGAGACACACTGGGAGGAGCTCCCTGTGGCGAAATTAACCTGCCAGCCTCCCTATTATACTTATTTAAACAAATAAAACACACATACATGTGAATATATCTTAATTTACATATATTAATTAAAACATATTATTAAACTAAACATTTATTTTTATATTGTATTTTTTAATGTTATAATATATATATAATACATGTATGTATGTATGTATATATATATATATATATATATATATATATATATATATATATATATATATATATATATATATATATATATTATCTAGAGGCGGTCGCCAGTAGATAGTTATAGTTACAACCTAGTTTCCATAGGAAATCTCAAAATTCTATTTTGAATAACTTTGGCGCCGGTTGACGAATCCTCACGAAATTTTCAAAACTAATGGGGCGCTCCGCTCAGCTCCTACCCTGAAAGTCTCGGGGTGATTCGTAAAGCGGGGGCCGAGAAAAAAGGGGGGTCCCAAAACGCGTTTTCCCCATGCATATTTCCATAGGACCTTTAGACACAGCTACAGCCCGAACGGCTGAACAGAATTACTTGAAATTTGGCAGAGAGGTAGCCATATGGTCAAGGAAGTGCCTTTTGCAGGTCTGGTGTAAATCTGTTCAGTATTTCCTGAGAAAAGAGCATTTAAAAGCCTATCAATATCTATACGCGCGCACCGTGCGCGCACGGTGCGCGCACCCTGCCGTGCGCGAGCGCAATTCTGATTGGTTGTTAGATGTCGGTAAACATTCGAATCGGTTGAAACCAGGAAGTGTCGGCCGCCATTTTGTCACTTGCAGTCTGAGGGGGTGAAAACAAAAAGGTGGAGAACGTGAAAAGGGGGCAGAGTGGACAGTTCCCGACCCCCTAGCCTTGGTCAGGGGGTCACACAAGGACCCCCAAGAGAGAAAAAAACATTATTATTTTCTTTTTTAAATCGCGAGGTGCGTGCACCCAGCGCGCACGGCGCGCACTGCGAACGGTGGGTGCTCGGTGCGCGAAGCGCACCGAGCACCCACAGCGCGCGCACGGTGCGCGCACCTCACAATTTAAATTTTTTTTTTAAAAATCACGATGCGCGCACGGTGAAAAACCTGAAAAAAAAATATAATAAATACATAACTTAGCATTTAAAAAAACGTACAAATTCACTGAAAAAACCATAGGTTTCACACACGTTATAGTTACGAATTAGCATTTAAAAAACCTTGCAAATTCACTTAAAAAACCATAGGTTTGACACATGTTATAGTTAGCTGGACATTTCACTCGTAAAAAACTAATGAAATTCCCCCGTTATAGTTACTGCAGGCAACTATAACTCACGCGACCGCAATCCTCTGCTGATGACGTCAGATATTACATCACTGATGACATATGTGTCTTTATGAAAAATAAATATTTGTAATATATGTATAGCTAACGATTAATGGAAGAAGACATGGGTAAATAAGTGTCTAAATACAGTGATGTAATATCTGACGTCATCAGCAGAGGATTGCGGTCACGTGAGTTATAGTTGCCTGCAGTAACTATAACGGGGGAATTTCATTGGTTTTTTACGAGTGAAATGTCCAGCTAACTATAACATGTGTGAAACCTATGATTTTTTAAGTGAATTTGCAAGGTTTTTTAAATGCTAATTCGTAACTATAACGTGTGTGAAAGCTATGGTTTTTTCAGTGAATATATATATATATTTATATATATATATATATATATTCACTGAAAAAAACAAAGGTTTCAGGGGCGTTATAGTTAGGAATTGGCATTTAAAAAACCTTTGAAATTCACTGAAAAAACCATAGGTTTCATGCATGTTATATTTAGGAATTGGCATTTAAAAAACCTTAGAAATTCCCTGAAAAAACCATAGGTTTCAGGGGCGTTATAGTTAGCTGGACATTTCCCTCGTACAAAACCCTAGAAATTCCCCTGTTATAGTTAGTTCAGCTAACTATAACTCGCGCCCCCGCAATGCACTGCTGATGATGTCACATATTACATCACTCATGACATGGTCAGTGACATCACTTCAGGAGGTAGGTGGCGTGTTTTTTTTCATCAACTCGGCGCTTGCCTCCTTTATCTGTTGACATGGTGGCCAAGCTTTTGTTCCACGGCATAAACAAGTACGCGGACAAGTACGCAGACACATCGCCTCCATGCTCTCCATTTTCACCGCATTTACCATTTCTAATATGTGTAGCACACAGCCATGCAGAAGCAAGATTCGCCCCACGAATCGACATGAACACCCATAGCCCCAATATCCCTGGCTGCTTTCGTCCTGCTGATTCGTGTATCTGCTGTGCCTGTACTTCACAGTGGACGAGAAAGAAGATCCTGTCTTGGGAGAGCTGTGCTCCGAGTAGAGGGCGCGCGGCCACTACGGGGAACACTTGCCAAGCAGGTACTGTCTGAGGCTTGAATGCCAAATAAACCACCAGTGTACTCCCACACACGCATGGGACTTTTTTCTGAGGAAAATAAGTTGTTTCTAGCATGCACTGTCTTGGTGAGTTACCATTTCTGTGATATTGGGGCTGAGCGACTGTAGATATTCAGAGGTGTGGGGTCATATTTCACATTTGTTTAGTCAGCAGGGGAGCCTCCGTGACCTCATCAGCACAGACATGGCCCAATAGTTTCGGAATCCTGCAATAAATGCGGTACTTTAAATGGTAGTCATAGGTGGAAGGGAGATAGTGAAACCAGTGACCCAGCATCATCCACACAAAAGCCGTTTACTCGGCGCTATGGCTATGTGGAACAATAAACGCAGCAAACCCTTTGCTTCCGATTACACAAGTGCCGGCACTTCGTTAAACGGGATTCGCCCCTGCGTATCTCCAGAGATAACTGTTCAGTAAACATATACTATTGTAAAGCAAAACTCAGTGAAACAGTCATACGAAAACCTTTGGCACTGTGTGAAACAACTCAACAAATAACTACAGTAATTAAAGGTACCTATCCAGCTCTCACAGGTGTCCCTCGGTCGAGGCACTGTAATGTTGAGGTCATGTATTAAGAGTGTGGTGGAACAAAATTATTGGTTACAGCGAGGTATACAGCGAGTATCTCGCTGTTGTCGATGTAGCACCAAATGTAGATGGTGGGGGGGGGGGTGTTGAGGGGAGGAGGCAAGGGATCTCAAAATCAAAGACGAACAAGGTGCAGTTTGTTTTAATTGTTAGGCAGTTTCAAAAATAATAAACTCATCAAATATTGTTCACATTCTGGAGGTGCTACAAATGGCAGCAACGCCTGCTACTCACAAGTAATTTTCAGTTGACATCGCCCTCTGAACTTTCGCGTATTCGTAAAGAGCGATTGTGTTCTCATTACTAACAGCGCGTGCACTGAAAGACATCTATGAAGCGTTCGTCCTAAGTGGACAGATGCGTCGAATATTATTGTGTGGAATTTTTCTCAAATAAAACATAAAAAATATGAGCTCATGGCTTCAGAGAGAGAGAGGTGACCCGAAGCCACTGTACATTGCTTGCTATATTGCAGTTGTTGTATTGATACAAGCTCTGATCGGCACCACTTAAAACTGTCTGCACAATCACCTATGTTTTCTCCACATTATGGCATCCGATTTTCACCCCACTTTGTTTGTTATTCTCTGTTGTGTCAACATTCCTCACCCATAAAATGCCTGTGTTAGCTTAACCCCTTCAATGTCCGCCAACCTGTATCTTGCCCTCCATGGCTTAATACCCACCCTATTTACCTAGCACAATATCTCATTCCCTTTAATCTGTCATCTTGCTGTCGCCCCATTGCACTATTTCTGTCTCTCTACTGCCACTCTAATCTTATAACGTTGTCTCGCCAGTAACAATCACCACAATCTGCTGTATCGGTCACCATCACTGTATCCATAATCTGCCTGTCTACACAACCTCTCTGTAAGTGCCATTCCCACATATACCTCCCGCCACAGCATCTGCCTCCCACCATTGTTTGCCTCTGCTTTATCTGTCGCCAAATGCAACTTTTCATACCCTCCTTCTGTACCTGGCACCTCCTGTATCTTTCAAGTTATTTATCTGCAACTGTACCTGTCAACCCTCCATTGTATAAATCATGCACCATAGTTTTCACAATCGCCTTTACTTCTTCTACAGTATTTACTGTCCCTAATACCACTTTATCTTCCCCATGTTTATCAGAACCACTGTACTGTAACCAGCCGCGCTGCCACTTTCTCAGTTCATCTGTCATCCCTATATATCTGCTACCCCGATGCACTTCCTTTGTCACCACTCCGCCGTTCCTGTCACTGACACTGTCGGTCACCGTCTGAACTGGGGTGGCAGAGTGGGCTAAAGAACGCTGATGGATTAAACCCAGATCAGTTGACTGGGGGTGAGTGCTTGCAATGTTCAACACTCCGTCCATCATTTCCTTTGGTTTTGCTTTGGTCACTTATGTCTGTCAGGCTTCGCTGCATCTATCCGTTGTTTACTTCGTCACCTCGCTATCACATGTCCACCACTGGATACCAGCAGAGCCATAGTCCTTCTCCCCACTTTCTCTTACTTTCACTGTATCTGTTCTCAGCCTCGGTCTACCACACCGTCGGGGTCTCTCATTTCATATTGTGTCAGTCGCCTCACAATTTCACTGTTGCCTTGTTTTATTTCCCCGCTGTTGTGAAATATAACTCTGCACTCAATAATGACTCGGGACCACCTATTGCTCCCAAATTTCAGAATACCACTGATTACACACACACACACACACACACAATGTAAAAAAAAAAGTGTAGTAATTGTATAGCTCTCCAATCCCTGACGGCACAGCACACAGGATAATGTGCTGCATGGCTGGGCATTTATGAGGTCCAAAAGGTCTACCTCTCACATTCTACACTAGTTGTTGTTGCTCTTTTTTAAAGGAGGCCCAACCATGCTTGTTTTACTTTTAATCTCACTCGATCTGTACCGGACCTAGGGGTGAATGGAGATAGTTGAGGTTTTCCACTTTCACAGCTCCCAAGTATGTGCAACCCGCAATACTCTTTTTTCTCAAAGGTTTAATGATTCAGTAATTTAATTACACCACTTATCAATCAATACTTGCCTCTGCTCTACATCCACTCACTTCTCAGGGGCCCTAAAGAGTGGATAAGCAGAGGGGGGTAAATACAGTCTTCAGGTCAAAATACTACTTCCACCCTGGTAAAAGTTCTCTGTGGTATCAAGCTCAGTATGCAAATCCTGGCCATAGCAGACAGGCTATGACAGCACCCATGTTCTTAATAAGCCGTAGCTTCAGATGGTTATTTACCAATGTCCAAAGGGCCTCTCAATGAAGGAGCCTTCACCTGCTGTAGCCTGGATCAGAAACTCAAAAACCAGTGGAAGGCTCAATACACACAGAGAAAGGCAGCAGGAGCGGCCAACCAGGGGCACGAGCATATAGGTCAAATATTTCCACATTCCAGGTGCCTGTGCCAAGACCCAAACTGAGTCCCCGTACGAAGAGGCCAAAGCTCAAGATAGCATACAGAAAGCACGCAGCTTGACTAAGGGGATGAGAAATCCTTCTGAAAATATAAACTCTGAACTTCTCCTTCCAGAATTATGGATCCACTGGGACGCATGGGTAAACACCCTTCAAGGCAACAAGCGGGTACCCACCAAGGTATGGGCTGAGCCACCACAGTTCCTTGTCACGCCTCTTCACTTCATGCCACCTCCTCCTTCGCTCTTTACAGTGATCACTGAGGCCGTAAAATTCTGGCTGAGTGCCATCACCGGCCTCAATGTGCTCTGGCAGACTCCAAGCTCCAGCGGTGTGGTATGGCTGGCTGCCAAGCATGGCCACCGGCAGAAGACTGGTAGCAGCAAATGGGCATAAGTGCCAGAGGGTCGATTTCTTGGGATTGTGGGCTTCAAATCCCCATTGCAGACTAAATGGGGCCCCTCAGCAGCTGCTTCTAGGCAATTTCTCTGTCCCCACAAGTAGTTTTCTGACCACCATAGGACTTGCCAGGGACCGCCCTGCGGCTCACGGTGGTCTATGGGCAGAGAAATCAATCAATGGCTCAGACGCACAGGGAGAAAGTCATGGCAAGATGAGCAGTTGATTGTTTGAGTTTCAAAAACGTCTTCCTTGGGTATTTGCTAAACAAACACATTCTGAGTGGAGCCAAAACAGCATGGCTCACACTCAACATTGACATCAGCCTACTGTGGAGATGCTGCACCAGCAACTCCCCTTTATGCTTAAAAAGTCCCACCATGTAGGCAGAAATCTCTAAATAGGGTGATTGGTCCTCTGATTTCCTTGCAGGGCACAAGGCCAGCCAACTTACTTAAAATTTGCTTTTACATCTCTTTTTATTAGCGCTGAATTACCTACTTGATGGATATACTGCAGAGGAGCACGCAATTGAATAAAGAAGGTTGATTAAGTGAATATTCAGAATTATTCTTCAGACACACCTTATTGAATCAAAGCCATAGAAACGTATGCACAAGGTGTTTCACAAGAATTCTGTCCAGATTTTAGATTTGGGCACAAATCAGATGACATCAGTAAACACTTAAAGAGTAAAAACTGAGGAGTTGACAATAATAAATAGACAAAAAGGCTCCCAGATTTTAGCCCCCAAAACTACATTATTTATTAATTCAATTAAAGTGGGATAGGCAACTCAGGGCCTCATGAATCAAAGGAGTTTGTAGTTGTAAGTCTATGAAACTCAAATTGCCGGATTTACGACTGCAACACCCGAAGCATAGACGTCTTTGCAACTCACTATGTTAGACATTTAAATGCTTTTCACTCTGCTAGGAAGAGTGCGTGTGAAAGGAGGGCCCCCTCTTCTTCTGGATTGCAATGAAATGTACCAATGGTTTAAAACTTCTTTTGGGGTTGCAAACCAGTGAATGAATGCCAACATCTGAAGGGGAATAATATTCATTTTCAAAGGTTGAGCTGTCCTAGAAGGACCGTTTTCACTTTCTTTAATGTAGGTCTTGGGGGAAGCACACAACAGTCCAGGGGAGCGCTGCATGCTCCCTCAGGTGTAATTTTCGTGGTGCTAATATGTTCTTTTAGGGAAACAGAACTGTATTGTCAGCTTCTTACAAAAACGCATGTAGCGATGAAGGTTTGCTGCCCCATGCAGCCCTCCAGCCCTGTCCCTGCATTGTAGCCTTTCTGTGGGTTTTGCTAGGGGAACAGGCTCAGTTCCTGGATTCTGGATCTGGGAGGGCCAGGAAGAAGCACGGGGAGTGGGCAAAATGCAACTATTTTTCCTGCCCGCCAGCCAGGTGTTCACTTCCCTGAGCTGCGCATAATCTTCCTGTTCTCTGTGCTAGCCCTTTTGGGGGCATTTGTTTGCTCTCTTTGTGTCAATCTGAGGCACCCAATGTGCCAAGTCGGCAGTGAATATTTAGTCATAACTGCTGTTCCACAGTCTGTTTAGAAAACTGTCGAGGGTTTGAGCTATTGGCATTAAAAAAATAACAATGCCTTTTATATATGTGTTGGGTTTAAGACACATGAATAAAAGGCATTGTCATTTACAATGCCAATTGCTTAAACTCTCGCAAAAGCGAGATCCATTGCACCTCACCTCACAAGGCCGTCCCTTGTGAGGTGGCGGTCCCCAGGGCTAAGAATGGCCTGAGAGGGGGCCGATTTTAATAAAAGAATTTTGGCCCTGCGTAGAATAGTGTTCCCGGGGGTGTCCGAGAGGCCCCCCATGTAAACATTATACAGCTCTAGGAAGGTGGTGGTCCCAATGGCAGGGGGGGTTCTCGAGATGCCCCCATTGCATTGCAATTATTCCATAAAGGCCGGGCCGCCCTGTACCAATTTTAGTAATGGCACTGGGGAGCTAGCAGACCCTGTGGCTGCGGAGGCATGCGGGCCCCCCAGTATAATTTTAACATTGTTTACCCCAGGAGATGTCCCACCCAGGAGCTTCCTATGAAGAATGGGCTGGAGCCCGCAAATATTTTTTTTACAATTTTGCTGTTGATCTACGGGTACACCAGTGAATTCAAAGCAAAACTGAATTCAATATTTAGTTTTAACCCCGGCTGTGTCCCTTTCTTTCTTTTTACATTTTTTTGTGGGACTCGGCTTCAAGTCAAATACCAAGATGGCTGCTAACCCTTCCTGGTTAAAGTGTTGGCAGACAATCAAATTTCAGGACGGGACTGTGGATCCGAGAGTCTACTAGAAGGATCCGCTTCCCCAGGAATCTATATTTTTTTTACTGAAAGATTTCTAAAATACTGAACGGATTTACACAGAATCACAAAAAGAACACTTTCTGGACTAACATCTAATTTCCTTCCTAAATTTGGAGTAATTCCATTCAGCGGTTCAGTGGTTTGGGCCGTAGTTGTGTTTAAAATCCCTTCTCAACCAGTAAACCAATTCCCAACAAGTATAACTCTAGAGCCTCCAATCTTCTCTGTAGACCAATCATCAAATAGTCTTAAAGAGAGAATCAAGTTATCTGCATAAAGATGGCATGGGATATGCAATGGGCCCACCTTTGGTGGGAATGACTTGGTGAATTTTAAGACCGAAGGCAAATCTACCACAAATAGACTGAAAAGAGCTGGCACCTGGAAGCGACCATGGCAAAAAATATTCAATATTTTAATTTTACTCGATAGGCGTCCTGACTTATCCAGTTCCACCTGTGCTCAATTCTCCACAATCAAAGCATGGATCATATATAAAAGATCACCAGGAATATTCCAGGCTCGCAAATTATCCTAATGTCATCCTCTTACAACAGTATCAAAGGCCATGAGGAAATCAATAAAACAACAGCACAACCTCTGATTCATTGCTAGTGAATTCCTAATGATAGCTTACAGGGCCAAGCAATGGTGCAGTGGCATGGCCCTACCAAAATCCACCGTTGTATGTGGGTGGGATAAGCCACTGAATGTGCTTAGTGGTAGGTTGAAGGTCTGAAGGGAGGCTTATGATGATATCTTTCGGCATTTGCGTGATAACCCGATATTTGTAAAGGGCAAACTAATCACCGCTATGGGTCTCAAGGCGCTGGGGGCCGTCGGGAAGATTAAGTGAGCTATTACCCAGAATCACATGGTGCTGGGCTGAGTTGTGTCCGGCACCGGGGATTAAACCAGCAGCCCTGGCCGCTGTGCCACACCTCTCCTGGTGATGATGATACATATTATGTATAATTTCCCAAATTACAAAATATGTCACCTTTGAAGCCTTTCACCAAGCTTAGCATCCAAGCCTACCTCCACCACTGGTTTTATTGCCCATATTGCAGGCTGAATATACAGGTTCATATCTGCAACAAGTGGCAATTTCAAAAGTACAAATCCCCATACAATTGCACTCATACTGTGTAAATGAAGTTCTGCCCTGCAAGAAATTGGAGTATAAGTTTAAGGGGAGGAGTGTAACAATTCCTAGTGCAACTGCAACCAGGACGACCAAGGATAGGACCAGGAGGACTAGGATCATTAGATGGAAGACAAATGAAGCAAGAGAAGTATGTGCTTAATGTTATTCTTGGCCACATGTATTAATTAGGACACACCCATAGTTCCAGAAACTATGGTGCACTCTTGCCTTTTCCCCTGAGCTGGCTCCATACAAGAACTATGCTTCTCTGTATAATACACGATGGAGTTTGCCACTGTGTTGTTACAGTTAGTATCTGGTCACCATAGCAAAATAATTTTCTAGTTTGCTAACAACTTTAGCGCCATTCAACAAATCTTCACAAAACTTGAAAAACAAAAAGTTCATCCACCTCAGCTCCTTCCTTGAAAGTTTCAGAGTGTTACGCCAAGCAGGGGAGAGAAAAAAGGGGCTTCCCAAAGTGCAATTTCCACATGCAATTTCTTTATGGAATTTTAGACTCTGTTACATCCAAAATGGCTGAAAAGAATTGCACCAAATTTGACAGAAAGCTAAATCTTTACTCAGAAAGTGTGATTTTTGATATTTGAGAACATTTGTTCCGTAGTCTTTGAGAAAATAAGATTATACATTTATAGATATTTCAACAGCTGAGTACCCTGCAAGAACAGAACTCCAATAATGATAGAGTAATCAGATTGTCCAAGGGGTTTTTTTCTCAATAGGCTGCCTTGCTCTTGTGCAGTGATACTCAAAGTGCAGCCCGGGGGCCGCATGCGGCCCTCCTGACTTTTACATGTGGCCCCTGGTTGAGCAGCAGGCTTAGACTGCTGTTCACTTTACAAAGCACTAATACTCGTAAAGATATAAAATAATTGGGAAGCATTTATTTACAGTGAAACTGAAGTAAAACAAAAGAAGTACAGAAGCTGTCCTGCAACACTTAACGTTAAGAAAACTAAATTTTTTAAAGACATCTAGCAACAAACGTAGAAAAATAAGGTAAAGTCCCTGCAGAAAATCAGCAAGTGTATTTCATTAACCTACAGAAGTGGTTCACCTTAGTACATCAGATTATAAAAGTGCAATGTAATTTTATTTTTAAGTGACAGCTTTCAAAAATGAATTTAGAAACAATCATGCCTCCCCCTCTACTCTGACAACAATGCCAATAGGTAAAGTGAAATAAAACAATTGCATAGAATCACAGTTTGGTCAAGTGTTGAAGCTGGAATTGATCCCAGGTGCAATTCATCCACTAGATGTTCATGTGTCACTTCACCTAGGCCCAGCTTACACCTCACACGCCACGACTGCCACCATGTTGGCATTAATGCAGCTCTCAGTCACACCACACATTAATTTTTTGGCCCATGGGAAAATATTGCTGAGTACCCATACTCTAGCGGGGGCAAGAAGCTCCAGTGAATTCTGTGGAAGCTTGCGCTCTGATTCGCTGGCCACAAGATGAAGAGAAATGTTGTTGCTACCACAACAGGACAAGGGGACTCGATCCTTGGGTCTTGAGCATGAAAAAAATAAAAAAGTATAAGACGAAAGGGGAGAGTATCTGCCCCTGATGTCAAATTATTATAATTTTTTTTTGCGGTGCTTCAATCAAGCAGGAATCTCTTGGGAGCCAGCACAGGCCCATTCTGCTCCCGAGACCGTCTTGCAGGAGTGCAGGGCAAGCACAGTGGGGGCTTGCTATCATCACATATGGAAAGAAAATCTAACTTTACGTTTGAAAACCATAGAAATTCACCGGAAAATTCAAAGGTTAAAATGAAGTTTTAGTCAGCTATGGTACTAATATCTTTCTTTACATCTAAACAAAAAAAAAAAAAGTAGAAATTCAATGAATTCACAGAAAAAAATAAGATTAACTAGATGTTATAGGTAGCTGAAAATGGCAATTTAATGTAACATTTAAAGCTAAAAAAACTAACATTCACCAGTTATAGTTAACTTGAAGTAAGTATAACTTGCACCCCCGCCATGCACTGTGTTGTCCTCAAATATGTCATTTCAGAAGTCACCAGTTTTTGGAAGGTGGTTTATTAGTAGGTGTAGGCAGATACTTACCACTACTAGTAAAAAAGGCCACAATCACAATATGAAGTCAAGTCAAGGTCTCAATACATTATTCGCTTGATCAACCCTTAGTAGATGTCTGAGAGCAGGCAGGCTTAGCTTAGGAAACAGGTGTGTAAAGCATTTAAAAACACCAATACATTAAATAAGTAAGACACATCACACAATAAAAATCCAACACTAATTTAAAAAATAGGAACTATTTCTATGATTAAAATGACACAAATCCAAAGTCGGGAACCAGAGATATTAGTTTTTAAAGATTGAATACTTTACAGGGGCTAGAAATAAAAAATACTAACTTTGGACATCTAGTCGCACCTGCCCCGGACATAGTCAAAGATTGAGGCCCACTGTGATTAAGCGCGGTCGCATACACTGAGTAGTAGGCCCCGGTCAAGTTTTTACCTTCAGACATAGTCGTGTTTCTGGAGCTTTTTCTCTCGAAGTTGAATGATGCACCAAGTCAGGCCACGTTTCAAGACAATGACATCGGCTTGGTACAGTGCAAGGCCTCAGTGAAATCCTGGAAGTCTTGAGCTCCAGAGGTTTCAGGTGGACGACACTGAAATCCAGGCTGGTTGCAGGTTGTGACAGCGTCTTGACTCTCGATTACGGGTCGGAGAACTTTTCCCAAAATGTTCTAAACAATCTCAAACTTCTGGATCTTCTTCCAGAAGGTCCTTTTGGGGATCCAAAGTGTCCACAACACCAATCCAAGGTTCTAGAATCTCTGAGTTGCTCCTCAGGGTGTTGGGACTAAGTCACTCACACTGCACCTCTCCAAATCCTTAAAATTGCACTGGACGCTGTTCAGCTGGGTTCTTCATGGTGGGGATAATACAGGTGTAGCTCTTTTAACTTGTTCCTTGCAGAAAGCCGACTCATTCAACTTTCAAAGCAAGGAAAAGTCCTTTTTCGACTGAAGGCCCAAGGGTTCAGCATGGCAGTCCTTCTTGTAGCTTCAAGGCAGGGATCTGAGTTGCTGAGTAGCTCTCTCATATTTATATATTTAACCATGCTTCTGGAGTGACAAGCAGGGGAGCACCACTGACCAATAAGGTGTAGGGTGCCATCCTGAAGCATGACAATTTCTTCCAAGGTGTGGCATATTCTTGTCCCAGAAAGCAACTACTCTTTAAATTCCAAAATAGTGAAACTCTCTCCTGGAGGTTAAGACCTGACTAAGCCAACCCACTGGCATGACTAACTTTCCCTAACACCCCCCTTCCATTCCCTATGTTAATCTAATTACTGGGGCTCCTGTCTGGCTGGGGGCTGGGACTGAGTGCAGGAAGTGAGAGTCAGCCTGTGTCCTGTCCAAACTGTCAATCAACCCTAATCAACCCCAATCCTGCAGATGTACATCTTCTCCCACCAGATGTCCTTTGACTCTATGCAGGCCTCTTCATACGTCATCACAGCAGTTTGGCTCAGCCTGTCAAAGGCTTGCAAAACAGGAGAGGCAGCTGGTAACCTGAATTTTGGTTCATCAGAAAAACAAGTTCTATAACTTCTTTTTTGTGATGGTTATAATATAAATCTAACCTTGGCAAGTTGTTTGATTTATTCTATCATTTTAATACTTATATATGTTGAACTCACTCCTATCGAAAGTTATACTTTATTAAAGTATTCCCATGTTATCCTATGGAGCCAATGCTCTACAATGGGGGGAAATAAAAATTGCTAGTTTTCCCTCACAAGGGCATATCAAATATATTTTATAATGTTCCTACATATATCTACAAGGTACCCTACCCCTGGGGCATCTAGAGGGGACTTATATGGTAGTTTAAGACATCTGAAGTACCTTTAAATCCAAAGTCGAAATTGCATCTACGTTACTTTTAAAAGCAGCCTGCAAAGAAGGGCCTCCTCTAGCCCTTTCGTTTCCAAGGACGTAACAGTCACGTCCTCCGCCATGGTGGCTGTGGGCCAAGGATGCAACCGTTACTTTTTTTGTTTTGTTTTTCCAGCCTTGGGAGCAGGGAAAGAGCTTTCCCTGCCATTTGTATCGGGAGACCTGGAGGAACGCTGGGTAGAAGGAAGTTTGTGGCTCTCCTGCGGATTCCAGAACTTTCCATAACAGAAAGGTGCGTAAAATGTGTGTTTTATAGTCAATGTTTAAGGTTTGCAAGGGATTCTGGGTAATAACAGGTGTTGAGAGCCACGCAATTCAGCCCACCGTGGATAGTCCTGAGTTGGCTAGGATTCCCTGGGTGCTAGATGAGCTAGGGTCCAAAATCTAGGGGAACAAAAATGGTAGAACAAGTATTATTGTCATTTTTGCCAGGCCCAGGGAGCCCTCACCAGAATTGCAGGGTCCTGGAGCAACGAGGGGCCCAAGGGCTCAGCCAGACCCCTGGGCAGGCCCTCCCACCTTGGGCTCCATCCTCCTGCCTGCCGCACTGCCAAGGGCCTGAGACAGGGTTACATCCGGGTCGGAGAGGCTTCCCCTGCTTTGCTGGGTTCAGATGTTCTGACTGGGTGAGGGCCTCTTATCCTGGGCTCCGTGTTCCTGCCCACCGCATAGCAAAGCACCCAGGACCAGGTCCTGTAAGCCTGGGGAGGCGTTCCCTTAGTGTCTGGGCCCAGAAGATCTGCCAGGGCCCGGGGGCCCCGCTGGGCCTCGGGGTGGCAGCTCCTGCCTTGGGGTCCATCTTCCAGCCAAGGGCCCCGGACGGGGTCCATCGGGCCCTGGAAGGCTTTCCCTACTTGGCTGGGCTCAGGAGCCCTGAACGTGGCCCTGATGGGCTTCTGGGATGGGTGCCTCCCTGTTCTGGGCTCTGTCCTCCGGCCCACTATGTGTCAAAGTGCCCCGGACGAGGTCCCTTAA
The DNA here is from genome assembly GCF_964204655.1 of Triturus cristatus. NCBI lineage: Eukaryota > Metazoa > Chordata > Amphibia > Caudata > Salamandridae > Triturus > Triturus cristatus. The sequence goes on along the minus strand of NC_140585.1, from coordinate 213,233,902 downwards.
GCCTGGGGAGTCCTTCCCTTTGTGTCCAGGCCCAGAAGTGCCAACCGGGCACCGCTGGGCCCCAGAGCGGGCGCTCCAGACTTGCGCTCTGTCCACCGGCTTGCCGCACTGACAAGGTTCTAGAAGGCAGGTCCATTGGGCCAGAAGATGCTTCCGCTGACTGGCTAGGTTCAGGAGCCCGGACCGTGGCCCTGTGGGTCCTGGGGTGGGTGCCTGCCTGTCCTGGGTTTCGTTCTCTGACCAACTGAGTGGCAAAGGACCTGGGACGGTGTCCCATGAGCCCAGGGAGGCCCTCCCTTTGCGTCCAGGCCCAGAAGCGCCAACCGGGCACTGCTGAGACTCTGGGTGGGTGCTCCCAACCTGGGCTCCATCCTCCAACCTGCCGCCCTGACAAAGGCCAAGGAGGTAGGTCCGTCAGGCCCAGAGAAGCTTCCCCTGCCTAGCTTGGTTTAGGAGACCTGACCACGGCCCAGATGGGCCCTAAACGGGCGCCTCCCAGTCCTAGGCTCTGTCCTTTGGCCCACCGCATGGCAACGTTTCCGGGACGGGGTCCCGTGAGCCTGGAGAGACCTTCCGTTCACGTCCAGGCCCAAGAGCTCTGACTGGGGGCTGTGCTCCATCCCCGGCCTGCCACAAGTCCAAGCTCTAAGGTTGGGATGTCCACAGGGCCCAGGGAGTCCTCCCCTGCTTTACCTGCGTGTCATGGTGCCTTCAGGCCCTAAGTGGGAGGCCCGTCGGGGCTCTCCTTGAAGCCCCTTGCCTGAGGCACTGGTGAGGTTCCAAGCCCCATGGCCGCAGAGCCCCAGTCCCCTCCAAGGGCAAGCAGGAGCACAGTTCGTTAAGGCACAGCATTACCAGATGGCCGTCCTTTGGGCCTGGACATCTGGTTGTGTGTAGTGCCTCCCAATGGCGCTACTAGATTGCCGGGCTGTCATGGAAGTCCCAATGGGGGCTCCTTTGCTCCCTCAATCCAAGCCAGGGCTCCAGGAGGGTGAGTACTTTTGCGGTTTTGGTCCCCTCTCTCACTTGATGTACATGCATGACAAGAAAGCGGGGTAGCCTTCCTCCAGATTACTAGGGACAGGGTAGTCCGGAGCACCTTGGGGTCTGGCGGTTCTCAACCAGTGACCAGATGAGTCTGGACCATCCGGCCTCCATCCTAGGTTCGATCCTGGGGTCCCTGCCTGCCAGAGCACCCAGGACGGGGTTCCGCCAGCCCGAGGACGCCATCCCAGGGCTCTGTCCTCTGGCCTGCCTCAAGGCCAAGGTCCTGGGTTGGGCGTCCACTGGGCCCGGGGAGGCCTGCCCCGCTTTGCCTGCGTGTCAAGGTGCCTTCGGGCCCCAGGTCAGGGGCCCGTTGTGGCTCCCCCCATTGTGGCTCCCCTCACAGTCCCATGCCTGAGGCCCAGGTGGGGTTGCAAGCCCCTGGGACACAGTGCCCCGATCCCCTCTAAGGGCAAGCGGAAGCCCTTTTCCTTAAGGCACAGCATGACCAGATGGATATCCTTCAGCCCTGGTCATTTGGTTGTGCGCAATGACTTCCAATGGCGCTACCAGATGGCGGGCCACCCTGGAAATCCTGATGAGAGTGTCAGGAAATCGATTGCTTACCTCTGCTCATTGGGTCTCTCTGCTGTTAAGAGACATCATCAGACCCTTAAGCCTGCTCTGTATCCACGTTTGATAAGAATACGTCCTCATTCTTGGAATTTATTGCAGTGTTTATTGCGCTTGATTAAAGGCGCTTACTACCAACATGGCGGCTGCCATATTTGAAGTCTGCATTGTATTTATTTATAGGAGTTTAAAGTGGCGCACTTCAACTGTGGTTCTCCTTGAGTGAGCAACTACACGCGTTCGCTTGTTGAGGAAAATCTTTGATGAAAGACATTTATTTTTAGAAACTACGGGGCATATTATCAAGCCAGGCGATAAAATTATCGCCGCTTTAGCGGCAGAAAACTACCGCTAAACGGCGATAATGGGCTTGATAATATGCTCTATGGAATTCCAATTAAAGCCCATGTTAAATGTGAAGGACGTCTAACCTGGGCTTCAATTGGAATTCCATAGAGCATATTATCAAGCCCATTATCGCCGTTTTAGCTGCAGTTTTCTGCCGCTAAAGCGGCGATCATTTTATCGCCTTGTTTGATAATATGCCCCTATGTGGCTGCGTCAATTTAAGTCGGAGAGACGCGATGTAAACAGTTTCTCAGGTTAGTCGTCAGTTTCATGTGATCAGAGTAGGCTGAAGGAGCAGCAGGAAATAAATACAATGTTGGATCCTCTATTTGGAAAACATCAAGACGCAGTGAGGAACATTCAGCTCTTCGAGTGCTTCGAGTTGTACTTAAGAAAGACTTCGTTTTTCAAGCCCATAGATGTCAATTAGTTTTTAAGTACAGACAAATATTTGGCATCTAAAAGCTATTAAAGGTTTAGAGTTTTGCTTAGTGCGGAACGGTGTGCACACCAGAAAAATCCTATCAAAAGGATTGAAAAGTCTAATTTGGTCGTGTTGCTAAAGTTTAAAAAGAAGATTCAGACTGCAGTGAGAAAACAAGCATTTGCAATGCAATAGGTCTCGCATTTGCGAGAGTTGGAGCTATTGGCTTTGTAAATGAGAATGCCTTTTATTTATGTGTTTACAAAACCTGTAAGCGCTGCGTGAACACCACTTGCAGGTTCTGTAAAAACATGAATAAAAGGCATTGTGATTTACAATGCCATTAGCTCAAACTCTCGCTAATGCGAGACCTTTGTGGCACCTGCACTTTAGCTTTTAACATGGTACTTAAAAAAAAAAATTGTGCAAAATTTTGTAAAAAGGAAAATTAACATTAAGCACTATATTGTAGCTGTGATAAAGAAGGGAAAACTGGAGAAGGAAGGGGAAAGTAAAAGAGAAAGTCTGTTTTAAGGAGGATAGAAGAAAGAGATAGGGTGTGAGAGTGCAAGAGGGGAAAAGGGCTGTGAGCCGGTCACATTTAATAGATAGTGCAGTGAGGATGGGAGAAAGTGAGAGTGTATTGCAGGAAGGAAATACAAAAAATACCTCAGGAAGGAAGCGGTAAGAGAGAATGTAGGGGCATATCAGCAACACCCGGCGATAATTATCGCTCAGCGCTCTTAGCGTGAGGATAATTATCGCCAGGTAACGTGGATTTTTATCGCTGAGATAGCGTGCTATTAGCAACGCTTATCTCTTCAGCGATAAAAATCCTCACGCTAACTGCCTAACGTGAGATTATCGCTGGAAACCCAGTGATAATCTCACGCAATGTGGCGTTAGCTTGCTGATAGGGACTCACAAACTTAGCCATGATATCCACCCTCCATAGGATATCATGGCTAAGTCAGTCCTGAAGCAGGCGTAAGGAAAGTAGCGATAACAGCACACTGCACGCAATTAAAACAAGTGCGAGCAGAGCGGAGGAAAACTGTAGTTAGGCGCTGCTGCCTCAGAACTACACGGAAGTTACCATAGGATCAAGAGCCAACAGAAAGCAAGATAATAACAGCAATGCCACAGGCAAACCAATCGCAAGCGGAAAAACAAATTACACAGAGTTTCAGCCAACATACAGATTACTTTATGTCTCGCTAAGACAGCACATGCATCGCATGCGCTGCCAAGGCGAGACCTAAAAAGACTTTGAATGATCTTCAGACTTGGCAGTTGCCAAGGGACAGTAAGAGTGAGAGTGATAAAATTGTTGTGCCGGAACTTTTTGAGAAGACTTTTCCCAGCAAGTTATAAAGAAGAAGGTTTAACTATTTTATACAAGAATACTACTATAGACAATACAAGAGAGAGGCAAGCCAATCAATTTTCCAGGTAATTAGTGATAAAAATGTTTTAGACTGGTCGTAGAAGTTATAGAGTAGTCAGGAAGAGGTTGTTCAAGTGTTCTTTTCATCCTCTGCAGGGATCCAAGAGATTCCTTTCAATGAACAACAGTAATACAATAAGAACAGGTTGTGAGTTCTTTAAAGGAAGACCTTTTGGCTGAAAACTAGGAACTGGAGGCAGTCTCTCTTTCTTCCCATTCCTCTTTCCCTCTTGTGAGTGCTTGGCACTAGTCTATGGAATAAGTGAACATGATTAGTGTCGGCAATCATCGGGGGGATTTGGGAAGATTATCTTCTGATCCTGTGGCAATCTTGAAACCAGTAAGGCCCTGACAGAGAGCTCATTTGCCCCCCTGATCCCAGCCAGGGCTGCAGGACGCTGGGTGCCCTTGTGGTTTCGGTCACATTTCTTCCTCCTGATTACTAGGGACAGGAGGTTTCTATGGACCCCCTTGGGTTCTGGCGATTCTAAGCCAGTGACCAGATGGGTCTAGGCAGGCCCAAATACGTCCTGAGCTCCACCCTCGGGCTACCTGCCTGCCAGAGCACCCAGGATGGGGTTCCACCATCCCAGGGAGGCCTGTCCTGCACACCTGGGTCCCGGGGCCATGCTGGGCCTCGGGGTATGAGCTCCTGCCCTGAAATCCGTCCTGTGGCCTACCCCAAGGCCAAGGTACCAGGTCAGTGGTTCGTCGAGCCTGGGCAGGCCTCCTCTGCTTGCATGCATGGTAAGGTGCATGGGGGGCCCGAGTCAGGGGTCTTCTGGGGACCCCCGTAGCAGCCCCATGCCTGAGGCTCAGCTGGGGCTCTGAGCCCCCAGGACAAAGAGCCCCCGAGCCTGCCAAGGGCAGGCGTGAGCCCTTTCAGTAAGGCGCCATGTTTCACTAACCTTAAGAAGGATTTCGATTCTTCCTTCTTTAAGGGAGGGGATGCCTGCCTCACAGCCTTTTGGCTTGATACAATGTTCTGATTTGGAATGACCCAAATAATCAATGGAATCCTCTCCAAATGGAAATTTCTCTTTTCTGATGTTTAACCCTTCCTCCTTTTATGGCTTTTAAAACCATCCTTAAAGTACTATTGTGATGTGCTACTGAAGCTTCAAAGATCAAAATGTCATTTTGGCAGCAAAGAACATCTTCTATTCCACTTAAGAACTTTAGCATAACTCTTTGAAATACTGCAGCCGTGGATGTGAGGCCTTATGGCATACAGCAGTACCTGATTGCCTCAAAAGGTGGTATGAACGATGTAAGAGATTTGGAGTCCTGGTGCAACTCTATCAGGTGGAATGTGGACGAAAGATTTATAACACTGATGTATTCCACGTTCCCAATAACCCCATTTTTTTAATTCTATGTAAGGGGAAATCAGTCCACCCAAATCTTTGCATTGAGGTCCCTTATGTCGACATATAGACGCAAACCCCTTCTCCCAAATATTGGGGTAACTGCAATCAGGGCAAGTCATGAGGAACTCGTTCAATTACACCTTGTGCAACTAGTTTGTTTAACTTTTCTATGAGGGCCTGCTGCATCATCTGTGGGAGTGATCTTACTTCATGTATCACTTGTACTGTGTTGTCTTTTAATCTAATGTTATGTTGGAAATTCCATTCAGTGGCCTAAATTCGCCGTGAATAATTCTGGGAAGTCATAACATTCTTGTTTCCACTCGCTCCCGCTAAAACAGGTTCATCACTATTAGAATCACGTTAAATCCCCAATTCTTTTTGATATGCCCAGCTCAGTAGACTGGATCCCCTCTTTGTTATATATATGTTTAGTTCAATCTTTGAAGGATATACGCATACTCAGCATTTCGATCACAGTTATAGGGTCTTTATTGTACCCCCCTAGTTCAATGTCAGCCTCTTGAATGGTATAGTTCTCTTCTTGAATTTTTTCTTGAAAAATTTTATGATCAACCAGTGTGTATGGAGAGCAGTAATCAGCATCAACTCTTTGTTCTACCCCATATAGGGCTATATTCTCAAGGAGCTATTGCCAAGTTATCAGCACCTTAACGCAGCCAAATTTGTGATAAACTTACCACCCCATTCACAAGCTGGTGCAAACATCCCATATCACCAGTTTTCCGGCGATAGCAGATGCAAAAAACATCGCCACAGAAGACCCCTGCTACGATTGCTAATGAGATGCAGAGTAGGCATACCTGGGCAAAACCACTCTACAACATCCTCAACGGCCAGCCAGGTCGGCGACACAACTACAAAACATGCGATAAGGCACGTCAGCAGCAGGAAATTAACACCTGCTCTGATCTGGTGTAAAGTCGGAAGGCATCCGGCACAACAAAAGGGAGCCCAGCCCACAGCCATACCTGAAGAACAACAGATGCCATGGAGCTACTCATCATGCAGCTCGGAGCCCCAACAGGCCCACAGCCAAGCACCAAGATGGCCGCAGGGTAGGAGCTCGGAATGTGAGCTCCCAGCCTGGGATCAATAACACACTAATATCCCACCCGACCCCCCACTTCCACACTGCCAAATGAATCAGGACTCGCAGGAACCGATCAGGAGAAGAAACAAAATGACGGCGAGCCAGAAACAAATTGAATTCAACGTACTGTGCCCGATGCCTCCAGGACGGCTCACGCTCCTGTTTGAGGTGATTGTCGGTACGGTACCCTCCAAACGACCCCTGGACAGCCCTGATATGAACACGCGGGAGTCACAAAGCTGACAGTTAACACACCTGGGCACGGGTGCTGGGAACCTGGATCCGAGTGCATTTCTCCGCCGGTTCTGCTCTGAATGATGTCCCGAGAGACTGACTGACCCCAAAATGGCGGCTCCTGTTCCACTCGCAGCTCTCCCCACAACTTATAATACGCCCCACCAAGCACCGAAACACCCAGCAGATCAAATCCCGACTTCCTCCCACCATGACCAAAACGGAGGAGACCCTTAAATGAAGACACCGGCACTGGACCTACAATGAGCACCGTCTCGTAAGTTGAGACTGCCTGACCCTATGATGGCTGACTCGGTCCCCCACGGGGAATTTTTCTCTCTTGAAAACACACACAACTAGACTCTATTCAACGCGGATTGCATCTTACACTCAATGGCTGGAACGACTAACAACTCACCTTTCATCTTACGGCCAGCCGGTACGCATCCAGGATAGTTCCACCACCACTCAATTGCTGGATTGGCCTGACCCTGTGATGGCCACCAACCGGTAACTCCCGACCACTCGAAGCTACGCTAGTGACACCCGGTCCATCTAAAGGAAGAGGCATCTTCTCAGACTCGGATACCCCGTCATTTGCACCACGGGGCTTTACTCATCAAAAGAACGCTGACCTGGCTCAAAATCTCTGCACCAACATTTAGACCTGATCTCAAGATGGCCGCCCTCCCACTTTCCGTCTGGGCTAAAAAAAAAAAATCATGGGGCCCGACTGAATTGGAACTTTCAAGGACTTGTCCCCCTTGCCGAATTTCAAGATGGCCGCCTCAGTGAGACCCTCCGCGATAGTCTTTCCTCTCCAGGTCTAAAATCATTGGCCATCGTTCGGACCTCGACTAGCCTTCACTAGACCCTGTTCACGCTCACCAACCAGGACCTATACTCTGAAAACTTTCCCTCGACAGCTGAGACCTAACCACTCTGACTGATGCCCGGTGGAGCTACCTCACGAGCTAAAGGGGAGATGGGCTATGGATTCCCTCCTTGACCATCACCTACCCAGCCGGTCTTTGGGCAAACACTCTTGCGTCTCTCCTGGCCTCTCCAACCTAAGGGTTGCCCTGCGTCTGCTTCCTCAGCTTAAAGGCCGCAAAATAGATTGAAACAGCAATCATTGGTTTCAGACCTTCAAACAACTGGTCATCGACCAGACCTTGATCTTAGCCCTCAACCGACCTGTATCCTGCACACCCTTTCAGGACATTTACCATGTGAACTTTCCCTCGACCGCTGAGACCTTGCTACCTGACCGATGCCCGGTGGAGCTACCCCGATAGCTATAGGGGAGATGGACAGTGGATTCCCACCTCGGCCGTCACCTACCCAGCTGGACATTCCTTTGTCTCTCCTGCCGTTATCTTCCCCCTTCCCCCTACACCCTTCCCTCCTACCCCTATCCTACCTGGATCCTGCACATCTTTCAGGACATTTATCCTGTGACCTTTCCCTCAACCGCTGAGACCTTGCTACCTGACCGTTGCCCGGTGGAGCTATCCTGATAGCTATAGGGGAGATGGGCTGTGAATTCCCTCCTCGGCTGTCACCTACCCAGCCAGACATTGGGCAGACCTTCCTTCGTCTCTCCTGCCGTTATCTCCCTCCTTCCACCTGTAACTGTTTTTAACTGTGTAATAATATGATTCCTAATGTAAAGCCCTCTGATACCCTCAGGTCTAGCCAGCGCTTCTAGTAACTTCTAGTAACTGATGTAACGTGTAATTGATGTAATTTTGTAATTTCTGTTGGAATCTTATGTAAAGCGCTCTGATACCTCCGGGTCTAGCCAGCGCTATATAAAACTCTCAAAATGAAATAAAATTGAAAAAAAAACGCCCACCGCCACCACCCCCAGGCCTGCCGCCACCCCCGGGACTGCCCACCCCTCCCTCTCAGAACACCACAGAGGCAGCGCAGACACAGACCGCGGACCTTCCAAAAACACACCAGCCTCACAGACCAGAGTATGTCATTGCCCACTACAGACTCAAAAGGACAACCATCTTCCACATCCTAAACATCATTGCCCACAGGCTGATGGTACCAACACAGCGGATAACCAACATCCCACCTCAGACAAAGCTGTTGGCAATGCTGCACCTGTTGGCATCTGGGACATTCCAACCAACAACTGCCAGAGTTGGAGGGGTCTCACAGCCAGCCCTATCAAAGTTCCTCAAACCTGACCTGGATGCCAGCATCAGCTTGGCACCCCAGTACCTATACTTCCCCCACACTTCACAGGAACAGCTGGAGACCAAGCAAGGCTTCTATGTCAAAGCTGCATTCCCGCATGTGTTGGTGGCAATTGGCTGCACACATGTCCTACTTGTGCCCCCTGCCAACACTGCACACAACTACCGCAACTGAAAGCACACACATTCCATCAATGTGCAGGCAACAGTGGACCACTGGGGACTCTTCACCAATGTTGTCGCCAACTACACAGGCAGTGTGCCTGATTCCTACATCTTCTGACAGTCCATCATCAACCTGCAGTTCCAGGATGGCACCTATGGAAATGCCCTGCTCGTTGGTAGGTAACAAATGAACACACCACACACCTCAACTCCACAATCGTGCAACTCACAACTCTGGGAATGCACATGTTACAAACTCACATGCAACATGCCAAACAACAAACCCACCTACCAGACACAACAGCACAACTTACTTTGGTAACCTAGGCTAGCCATGTACATGAGCCATCAACGGCATGGCACCTCAGCCACACATTAGCAGATGTGGGGAGAGGTGGTAACAAGGCATGTGCGAAGGAGACAAGTGACCCATTAATAAGCATGTACACAATGCCAAGTGTGGCCTGGATGTGCTGGCCTGACCTCAGTATGCAGATCACACACATATCCATGTCAACACACACCGCTGGTGTATGGAGTGTAGTGGACAATGGACGCAACCATGTCACCCCAGCCAGTGGGGAAGATTCCGTAAATGTAGCTTGTTACTTCCTCCCTGTAAGCGTGAGTGGGGTGGGCTGGCCCGGCGTACAATAGTACTGTTTAGGGGTGTGGCTCCTACACATGTGGATATGGGTGTGGTTCAGTGTGGGCCTTGACAAGGATGTGGCTGATGCGTGTGTCTCTGTTGTAGTGTCTGCGCCACCCGTCACGCAATCAACAATTTTGCTATGAGGCATGCCCCCGGTGTGTGTGGGCGGCCGAAGGGGTAGATGGGGAGGGCATGCCCACTCGGCGTCAGGGATCACACATGCCAACTGTTGTGTGTGTCGCTATTAGCGCAGCATGAGCCAAAGATGTACCATCAATGGCATGTCGAGTTCAGCCAGGCAGGTGCTCTACATCTGTGTCCGCACTGTCCTTGCAATGGGTCTACACACATGTGGCAGGCCACATACTGCGCAGATTGTGTCGTACTCTAGCCTACAGACATGCGCAGACAGGCATGTCAATGGGGTGCATGTGATATAATCGTGCTGCACACACTAGTGAATGTGCTCGGGGGAGGTGCAACAGTGAGGCTACGTAGTACACAGTGATGCAGCTCATTTGCAACATGCAGTATATGTCATACAGGAATCACTAAGTCACACATACCACACACCAATGAACCAGTGAGCCCTCCAACACATCATCGAGTATGTAGTCGTGACTCTTGTCTCTCTACACTGTCACAGGTGACCAAGGATATGCATTCTGTGCTTGAATGATGACACCCCTCCGAGCCCCGAGCACACAGCCCCAGAGGCATTACAATTTGGCCCACAAACGCACCAGGGGTATCGTGGAACACACATTTGGCGTGTTGAAGTCACGTTACAGGTGCCTGTATGTCACAGGTGGTAAGCTCCTGTACAGCTCAGACCTCATGTGCAAGATGATCTTTGCGTGTTGTGTGTTGCACAACATATGTGTACACAGCAAAGCCCCATAGATATGAGTGCCAGATGCACTGGACGATGATAATGAAGATGAGGCAGGTGGACCACACCCCACTGCAGCTACAGCAGGAATAGCCCGTAGGGACTACATCATTGACAGTTTCTTCTCTGGTTGACGTGACATTGTGTGGGTCTTTCTCAGTAATGGCAGAGTACGTTGACTGCCACAGGCACTGCATGTGCTAATAAAAGCATTCTGATACACATTCCTTGCGTGCATGTCACTGATCTGTACAGACATTTCACTCAGACAACTGTGGGTGCGACATGTTGTGCTGTTAATTGAGGGATTTGCTGATGGATGGTGGGTGTGTCACCTTTGTGCAGTGGGGCTGTTAATGATGTCTCGTATTCTAACTTCCAGTTCTGTGTGTCACAGTTGTTAGGGTATCCCACTCTTCAGAGTTTCACATGTGTCCCACGTCATTCCATTTTGGCTGTCATTTGTCGCCTACAGGTGACAACAGGGATTTGTTTGTGCTCTGATATGTGCAGCCATGATGCAGGGATGCACCCTGTGACTCAAGGCCCATGACATGGGCAACATCTGCATAAGAGGGAGTCACAGCCCCTGAATCGGTCCGTGCTTTCATTCTTGTCTGGTCATGTACATGGCACGTCGGTGTGCAGGGGGTGTTGCTTGTCCCTCTGCAATGTGAGGGGAAGATGCGGTTTCACAGTGTGTACCAGGTTGTCATCTCACGGTTTGTTTACTCTGCTTTTCTGGTGCATTTTCACACCAGAAGTGTGGGATTTGCAGGCTGGTCGCTGGATTTTGGTGCTTTTTGTACCGTGATTGGCCTCATCGCAGGATTTATTGCGTTTGCGCTTTGCATTTTTGCGGCGTGCCGTTGATTTTAATGCGGTCAGTTGGCGCGGTATCTGGTGACTATCGCATGGTATCACCATTTTGTGAATACCTGGTTAACACGGCGTAAAATTCCCGTGATGGGCCGCGATGTTGTAGGTTGCGTTAAGTATATTTTGCGATGGGTATCACATATTCTTGAGAATATGCCCCACAAATTTATATCGCACATGGACTAATTATTCTCATTCTCTATGAATTTTTCTCCACTTGGAATATGAATTTACTCACGCCCACTTCTGTTTCCTTAATCATATGCACATTTCTTCTATCTGCTTTTCAATACCTAACACAGCCTACCATAATGCCCCCTCTTATTGCAGTTTCTGCACACATGGGAAGGCGCTGGGCAGTTCAGGTTATTGTCTAGGTGATTGGGATTAGCACAACGCAAACACCTCAATCTCTCTTTTCTTTCCCCCTCAATTTTCCTTTTTGGTGGAATATCACAATTTTTTTACCATGATCTATCTCTTCAATTTGTTCCTAATTGCCAGCACTGTTCTTTACCACATGGAAAAAGTCTTAGATATTACAGTGCTTCATTTATCTCTGTATTTATTGACTTTTAACTTGGGGTGCATTGATTTAGGGGCGTTAAAACCTAGTAACACTTACCCAACTGCACGCTCCACGCCGCTTTCTCCTATCCGTTCCACTGCAGCAGCTAACTGCTGTTTGTGTGGAGGGAGATTCCTGTTAGACGGTCTTTCCCACCAGAGCACTCACTTCCAGTAGGCTACACTACTCTGCCATATTGGAGGAGAGACGCTTTAGTTCTCCCTCCAGTTAGTTAGCGTCAGCTACAAAGTCGGCTGATGGCTCCAGCGTGCACAGATTGAGAAGCTTAGGTAGCCTCTGGCACGAACTGCTGCTACTCCTCCCCTAAAACTTGCACTTCTGCACTTTCTACAATTTAAAAACTCTACTGTTGTGTTTTTTAATTCTGTGCTCCCATCCTGCTTTTTATTGACTTTTGCATTTATTGACTTTTAACTTCGCGGTACATTGATTTAGGGGCATTAAAACCTAGTAACACTTACCCTACTGCACGCTCCACGTCGCTTTCTCCTCCCCGGTCCACTGCAGCAGCTAACTGCTGTTTGATTGGAGGGAGGTTCCTATCAGACGGTCTTTCCCACCAGAACACTCTCTTCCGGTGTGCCACACTACTACTCTAGTTCTCCCTCCAGTTAGTTAGCGTCACCTACAAAGCCGGCTGATGGTGCTGCAGCGTGCCAGTGGCCTGCCAAAGGCGCTCTAAAGGCAAGCCTGTCTGCGCCAGTCCACGCCTGGCCGAGACCACCCCTTGGACAAAAGGCTAGAAAACACTCTGAGGTCAGAACATATACTGGGAAATGAACGGGGTGTCAGATGCATGGCCCCACGACCATCGCCCCACAAAGATACCGAATCTGGTAACCTGCCAGGACTTAAGGTGTTAGTTTTAAATACACGGTCACTGCAGAAACATAGCCTTGAAATCTTCTCGCTCCTCCAGGTTGGGGCTATGAATATCCTGGCAGTTACTGAAACCTGGCTTGAGGACAAATCAATCCCGGATGTTGTTGTGGCCCCCTCCCGGGATTTTGATGTCCTATGGCACAACAGACAAGGGAAGACTAGAGGAGGGGGAGTAGCTTTGTTCTACAACAAATGACTTATGGTAGATAAGTTAGCAGCAGAAATCATTGATAGCGTGGACATTTTGGGGGTAAAAATTGGCTCCAAAACCTCCTGCTTGACACTCCTAGTGGTGTATCGCTCCGCAAGATCAACCCCCAGGTTTATCAAGCTACTCACGGAAATCATCAGTGATCTTTACTCGCAGTACCAACGACTCTTGGTGGCGGGGGAATTTAATTACCACTGGGATAAAGCACTGAGAGAATTGCTTGCCAGTCAGTTAAAGGAAGCCATTAGCTCGATGGGGCTCCATCAGCTAGTCGACTCCCCCACCCATACCAAGGGGCACGTCCTCAACCTCATTTGGACCACTCGGCCATTGGCTAAGCTAATAGAGATTAGCACCTGCGTCTGGTCAGACCAGTCACTTATCAGCTGCTGGGTTCCGCTGGCCAACCAACCAACACAACCTCCCACAGAGTGGAGAGTGGTGTGTGGCTGGAATAAAATCAAGGCAGGCAATCTAGTGGGTACCCTGCGCAGTATCCTGCCTAAACATTATACAAAAGGCAACCTCGACCAGGAGAGCAAGGCCTTCACTGTCATCTTAAGAGAGGCCATAGATCTGGTGGCACCTGCTCGGAGGGAAAGAGTCAGGAATAAGGACAGAGGGGCCCCGTGGTTCAATATGGACTTGAGGGGAAGGAAGCAAACCAGCTGCCAATCTGAGGGGCTCTGGCGCAAATCTTATGACCCAGCTGCGCTCGCGAGCTACAAAACTATGCTAGCCACCTACAAAAAAACTATCCTGGCCAGGAAGGCAGAATACTATGAGGCAAAAATCACAGATGCCACAAATACACAGAAAGAAACTTTCAAAGCCCTGAAAGAACTCAGTCAGAAATCAGGCCAGAAATCCAAACCCAAGCAGGCAGACTGCAACAAGTTTCAGGCCTTCTTCCTGCAAAAAGTCAAAGACCTTTTAGAAGATATTGGCAACATTCAAACCCACCAGTACCCTTGGGAAAGGGATCTAGCCCAGACATCCCCAGTTAGCAACTCACCTCTCTTCCTATCCTAGACCCTGCCTCCCTATCACTCCTGATGGCCCGGGTTAAATCAGGCTTTCCGGTGGACCCCTTTCCTCCAAGGGTATTTCGAATAGCCCTCCCCGGGATAGAAAGGGAGATCCTTGAGGCTGTGTGCCCGCCAGTCTGAAGGAAGCGAGGGTCTCCCCCCCTAATAAAAAAAATCAGGGGCAAGCATAGCTAACTTAAAGAACTACAGGCCCATCTCCCAGCTCCCTTTCCTGGCGAAAGTAGTGGAACAACATGTCCTCAAAACACTCTCGCTATTTATTGAAGAACAACAGCTACTGCAGGTATGGCTGGCCGGCTTTAGGGCCCACCACAGTACAGAATAAGTGATGCTGTCAGTTCTGGACGAACTTAGGCTCATGGCTGATAATAGAAAGCCATGCTCCCTGGTCCTTTTGGACCTGTCAGCGACGTTCGACAGGGTGAGTCACGCACTGCTTCTGACACGACTTTTCGATCTGGGCATCCGTGGGCTGGCACACCAATGGCTCGAGTCTTTCTTATCCAATCATTCCCAAAGGGTCCAGCTGGGTGAGCAGGTGTCGAACATTTGGCGCACTCACTTGTGGTGTCCCCCAGGGCTCAGCACTGTCGCCTCTCCTATTCAACATATGCCTCCAGCTACTTGTGGCCGCACTGATGCGCATGCACTGCCAAGTATTTAACTATGCAAACGACACGCAATTGATTCTCCAGATTGATAACTCCCCTCCATGTGCAAACATACTCAGATACACAGTCAATTGGATGACATCCAATTCGCTAAAAATTAACCCTGATAAAACTGAGGTCCTCGTCATCCCCACTAAAAATAATCCCTGGAGTGACCTCTTCTGGCCACAAGAACTGGGCACCAACCCTATGTCAATTCCAGTTGTAAAAAGCTTAGGCATCAAGATTGATGCCAACCTCTCTATGGCTAATCAAGTCTCTGTCGTGGTCGGAACATGTGTGGACTCACTGAGACAGCTGCGGAGACTTGACCCGCTCCTCTCATCAGCCACACTACAGATGGTCATGTCAGCTATGATCATGTCCAGAATGTATTATGGCAATGCCATATACATTGGTCTCCCAGAGAAACTTATTAAAAAGCTGCAGGTGACCATGAATGACGCAGCTATACTGATTTTCAGACTTCCCAGGTGAGCTTGCGCTTCCCCCATGCTGCAACAGCTGCACTGGCTCCCTATTAAACAGAGAGCTAAATTCAAAGGCCTCTGCATCTCCAATAAAGCTGTTCTTGGCCAGGCTCCAGTTTACATAAAGGAGCGTCTAGGGTGCTACATGCCAGGATGTACACTTCGGTAATCCGAGGCACGCCTCCTGGTCCACCCTCGGGTCAAAACCACAACGAATGGTGGTAGAGCCTTTTCTGTTTTAATTCCCCAACTATGGAATCGCCTGCCTGAAAATCTCCATAAGGAACCCCCACTCCTCCCTTTCAGGAAACAACTGAAGACTGCTGTTTAGGGAGGCTTTGGATAGAGCATAAAATCCCTCTAAGTGTTGCTTGTGTAACTGCTGGTGGGTTTGGCTACCTTCTCAAAGCGCTGCCAGTGATTAAGCGCTATACAAATTTGAGTTAACAAAACATTATGCATTCTGCTGTATGCTGAATGCTTCTAACAATCAATATGGTATTTTTCAAATTAGGTTTATCAATTAACCGTTTTTCCTGGACTTTAGGTTTATTAGTATATCTAACTAATTGGTCCTTAATTAGGAAAACAAATGGTGGACTAAATTAGCACATATTAGCCAACCCTCTAAGAACTGCAATAGAATTTGTTACTTTTTAGGTCTCGCATAGCGTTGCAGCGCAACGGGCTGTTCGCTTTGCGAGGCATGCAGTATACAGTATAGTGGAGGGAAGCTCTACCCACTTTCCATCCATGTTTTTCATTCACTTCAATCGGAAATGCTGCATTCTGATTTGTTTTCGGCTTGTTTGTCCCTCCTTCTCACGGCCATGTCGTCATATTTCTCCTTCCATTGCTATCGGCCCCTTTACTTTACACACTCGTTTGTTCCTCTGCCCCCCCTTTCCCTCCCACAGTTTGTAACTTCTCTGCCCCCCATCACCCTCCCCCACTTCTGATCATGCCAACTTGGACGCCCGCACGTTTGTTTATAAATGCAATAGGTCTCTCGTAATAGGAGTCCTTTTGCATTTATAAATGCTTGTTTTCTCCTGGGATTGGCTGGCTGAGTCTCGCACTTTATTTTGCCTGACCTGTCCAGACGGCTACGTTACGCATGCGTCCAGCAGCCACTATACAGATGCTGCTGCGCACAAAGAGGAAGGTGTTTACCAGGACCCAGGCGACTAGGATCACACACACACGATCTTGGCGAGAATAGCAGCTCTGAGATCCCTTGCTTCTGCCTGTCCACGCAGGGAAGGCATTCATTTTCCAAGTGAAAAACAGCGCATGGGGATACAGGAAGTTCACGGAATACCAAACGTGCCACCGGTGCGCTGCCTGCTGATCCAATGGCTCCAATGGCAGAACCAATGGGAGGAGGGGTGCGGCCCTGCGAGGAAAGCTTGTGATCCAGCAGCGCCTCTATCAGTTTCTGAGGCTACTGCCGAGGTCCAGGAGGGAGCTGAGGGTTAGCTGTTAGCAGCGCTCGCTGTCTACGCACATAGGTCTCGCATTTGTGCACCTCCAGCCGGTCAATCCTCGCATACAATTCTGGGACTTGTAGTTTGGCTTTGCTCCTGTGTCTGGTTTTGTTTACATGACCGGAATGACTGGAAGTACCAAAGGCATGTTGGAATTTGTGTAACTGGGGCTCCACTTTCGACCCCTGCATCAAGGGGTACTGGTCTCCCTCTGTCGCCGAGCTTCAGGCCTCCTGGTTTTCTTTGTGTTTATTTAAAAGACTTGAAAGTCGACCCTTTACACCAAGATGCCTGAAGGAGCTTTAGGAAAGCAAACAAAGTGCATTTTCTGTGACCAACTGGTGTTTGTTAGCACACATTTTTAATACCCTCGTATGTTTCCAGCTGCGTACTTTGTTTGAGTTTCGTTGATAAAACATTGAAATGTGTTATTTAATAAGAGGAGGGGGGAGTTTTTCTGAGTTTTATTTGTACAAGGCCGGCCTCGGGACGGTGTGGGCAGTGGAGTAACAAGAAGATCCTATAAAAATGTCCCCATTACTAAATGAGGTAGCTAAAAAAAAAGTGGCCTATGTTTGCAGATAGTAACTGGTTTGAACTTGTAAAGACACAGTGATGAAGTGTTTTGCCAGGTAGGGAAAGGCTGCACGTATGAGCTGGCTGCAGGCAGTGTTTGTTGAAATATCGGGTTTGACTATAAAACATAACCACAAACAGCCAGAAATGAACTGCCTCGGTGCCTGATGGGCCAGTCTGGCACTGGTCACAAGGACAGGGCAGGGCAGGGGGCTCTGCAGCCAGCGGGTGGGGGCCCAGCGGATGCAGAAGGGAGGGTTAGCAGCTGGTGTCTCTGGGGCACAAAGTCAGGGTTCCTGGGGAGGGCTGTGTGGATTCGTGCTCATTAACGCTCTGTGTGCTGCATTAACCCCCCGGTTTCCTGCTGAGCTGTGAATGGGATGTAGATTGTACCCCCTCACCCTTGCCTTGCCGCATTGTCCACATGTGCCGAACGACTCCTTCCCTGGAGGGGGCAGGTAGCGGCTCTCGCCCCAGCCCCTTTGTAATGCCTTGTGTATTTGCATATTCGTAGCGTCGTTTTGCTGCAGTTAGAGGGTGCCAAACCTGGCAGGACGGATTACAGGCTGCCCCCCCTCACTTGGGAAGCTTTCCTCAAGCCTGAATTCCCCTCCCCGAAATTGCATTCAGGGCTTCCAGTTTCCATATGTTGTGATTACACACATAAATATATAGACAGGAAAACCAACTAAAAGTCAAATTAATAAATAATCAAAGCCAATCATTTACAGTATCCCACATGAATAATCTTTAGCTTAATTCTACCTAAATTGGATACAATGTGCACGTGCTCTTTTGAAATACACCCTTCTACAAAATCTTAAACCCAAGTCCTTCGCAGGCTCCGTGAATTCACGCACTTGCGCTTTATGCCACTGAAACTGTTGTAATTAACCACGTCTCACGGAAATGGATGGGTGCAATAAAAGTATTTCCTGACACGGGCCAATTACTCACACACTCACTTAAATGAATGAGTCTTATTACACCATATAACCGTGGCATTGAGGTTGCTACACCAAATCTCACCAATAACATGCGTGAAAAGAGCCAATTCCCTGCAATGCTCATGTTGATTCTAAGATGTGGTCTGGACTCTGCGTGCTGTGATATTTGACGGTGCCTCTCCCATACTGTGGGTACTGGTAGGGGGTTTGTGTGCCCATCACTGCATTTGCAGAGCTGGCGATTATCCTCCAGGAGATTGGAAACTTTAATTCGATCCTGTTTTTGTGGTCACTGGGTTTTGTGAGCAGATAGTTTCAGGGAGGACAGCGAAACTTCAAGTCCCAGGGTGCAACATACATTATTGACAGTGGGTATGTTGGACTTGGCCCTTTTTTCAGGGTCATCCCTAAACTTTTTGCCTTCCTCCTGTATTTCTTCTGACCTGTTGTTGTTTGTTTTATGACTCTGGGCACCTTACCACTGCTGATCAGTGCTAAGGTGCATATGCTCTCCCTAAGGTAAAATGTATACATTAATTGGTGTCCATGTTTGGCTTATTTGGTTTACTATCAGCCCCTAGTAAAGTGCACCAGGAGTGCCAGGGCTTGTAAATACAAATGCTGCTGGTGGGCTTGCAGCACTGGTTGTGCCACCCACGGCCTAGTAAAATGTGTCTAAGGTCTGCCACTGCAGAACCTGCGTGCAGTCTGGTACTGTCGCACTGACTGCGCAAGTGCACCCACTTGCCAGTCCCTAAACCTTACCTTAACTACATATTAGTCACCCCTCTGGTAGGCCCAAGGGCAGGGTGCCTTGTAGGCATAAGGTAGGACATGCCCTGATGTGTGTGGCATGTCTAAATAGTGAATTACAGCCATTTTCGCTTTTCACTATTGAAGGCTACCTGCTCTCCATAGGCCAGAATGGGCTGCTGGAATTACTACACACTTTAATCCCAGTGGACTCATAGAGCATGGTAGAAAGTCATGTTTAGTACGCCTGAACTCAGAATAATAAAATACTTCTTTTAGTAAAGTTTATTTTAATATCCTGTGTTTGTAAATACTACTTTTAGAAAGTTAGTATTTACTGACCTGGCCATTTCAGTCCGCCTCTGCTGTGTGTGTGTGTTCTGCCTAGTAACAGTAAAGGAGCAGAGCTGGGGAACTCCAGGAGACAGGCTGGCTGCCAGGTGGTGGGTAGAGAGATTACACCAGGATGGGTGGGAGGAGTACACCTTTGACTCTGAATAGACCTGTGCTCTGCCACCACAATGCCGGCTCCGCCCCCTGTGGAGCGGCTGATGTCTCTGCCCTGCTGCTGAAAAGAAAGAGCAGAGTCACCACAACAAAGTGCTCCAAAACTGGACTCAGCCAGGCCCAGGCCCCCTGGCGACAAAGAACAAAAGAAGCTTGCTATAAAAGAAGGAGCCCTGCTCCTAAGAAATCAGATCCTGTTTACGCCAAGACGAACCTCTACCTGAAGGAGAAGGACCTGGAGAAGCTGAAGGAGGAGTACTGTCTCTATGCCTGAGAGACTGGCCTGCAGTGGGTACCTGTCTGCTGGAAGGAGAGGAGGAAGAGACTAAGGAAAAAGACTTTTATTCAACTTGTGCTTTCAAACAATCTCCAAGGGCTTGCTTGTGAACTTGCCCCCTGAACTGCGCCCCAGGAACAGTGGAGAGGAGAAGCTGCTGGAAGCGATCCTGTGACGCTGACCCCTGAGGACCTTGTGCCCCTCATCTGAGCACTGTGACATCAGCCACCGGGGCTACTGTGAGCACCGCAAAGACCTGTCTCCCTGGTCCAAGCACCGCAAGCATCTGCCCCCCGAGCCGTAGCTCGCACCGCGAAGAGAGAGACTGATCAGGCTTCAAGCGCTGAGCCTCTGCGACTTCCCCTGGCCGTAGAAGCTCCTGTAAAGACCTGCGACGCACTGTGTGTCCCCTACGTGAAGCTGACAGCGCGACGCGCTGAAGAGATTGCCCCCGAGCTGCCCCTCATGCTTCTGCCCGTGATCGTGTGGCCGAGACCATCCAGAAGCATCCCACGAAGCACCGCCCCCCTCTGCCACAGAGGGACGACAACGCGACGTGGGACGCTCCTGCAGGGACCCCTGAAGCTGCTGCGATCGTCCTGGTACAAGAATTAAGGTACTGTGTGAGAGCGCGCTGGACTGCGACCCGTCCGTGGCTTTATTCGCACTGTACTGACTTTGGAGACCCGCTACGCTGTTCACGCGTGAGGCGGGAGCTTTGGCAACCATCGTACCAGCTGACCGGAGCGCTCCGGAGAAGTACGAGGTGTATTGCATTGAAAGTATAGCACGTTGCTCACGTGAGAAGCTTGAGGTTTGGCAAGAGGCGTACCGGACGTGTACGACGCGTACCAACGAAGGTACGGTCCGTACGGTTCACGTCCCGAGTACGCGTGCTCACGCGAGAAGCGTGAGAAACGGCAAGTGACGTCCAAAACCTTGCACGAAGCGTACGCAAGGCGCTACGAAGCGCACAGAACCTCTAAAGAAGCTATTTTAAGTAGAATTTTGCCATTTTAAGAACTGTGGACTGCCTGAAAGCATTTAAAAGTAACTGGAACATTATTTAAGCAAGAGAACTGTATTTTGACAACCTGCCTGAAGAAATCTTCTACATAAAGAATTTATTTTGGATATAAATACAGCCTTGTGTCTTGGTGTGGTGGGGTGGTGATTATTGTGTGGGATACCCCGAACGCTTAACCTAATGCCCTCTGGAATCTAGCCTGACTGCTCATGCCACGTTACCTAGAGGGTGAGCAGGGGTTATTTTTAAAGAGGTAATCCTACGCCCTGACTTAGAGGAAAGGGTCACTGCTTGTCGCAAGTGCATACCTGCGCCAACCAGGGACCCCGGATTCTAAAAGGGTAAAATCCAGTTTGGGTCCCATTACTCCTGAAAGGTTCTGGGTTTTCGGAGATGTTAGACTGAGGGGCCCTTCAATGCAGTACACTCGTAGCAAACGCCACCACCTTCCTGGTAGCTCAGTTGCCAAGTGGCCCACTTCATGAGCAAAACCTTGGTATTTTAGATAAAGGGCTCTTAATATTGTTTTATTTTTTTAAGTCTTCCATCTGGGTTGAGTGGGGCAGGGCGGCTTGTTCCAGGTTGAGGGTATTTTGTTGAGTAGTCTTCAAATGGGCCTTTTTCACTAATTACTGTATTTTGCAGTGTTCTGAGCAGCACACACAGGACGCGTTGAAACTAGTGTCTCCTTATTATGACGTTGGTGTGAAACCGAAGGAGTACATTAGTTTAGAACATAGCGATTAATGGTATTCTGTTTGGCATGTTTTCTTGTGAACATTTGAGGAATTAATTATGTGCTCAAGATAAAAAATGCTTTGTTGACGAGTGGACAGGGACGTTTCCAGGTGGTGGGTATTTCCCCCTTAGCTACAATCATTGCAGTGTTAAAAAACTGTTTCACATTTCTGGACCCATCCAGTCCATCTGTGATCCCCAGGAGCCTGTGCATTGGGTCATGGGGGACTTCCCAACCCAGGACTTCCGTGAGGTCCTCCTCAATGCCCCCCAGAATTGCGTCAACTTGGGACACACCCAGACTATATGGAAGAAATCTACCTGGTCTTGGCCGCAGCACGTACAGGAGCCAGTTGGATATGAGCCTGCCCTGTGAAGGCGTGCAGGGGTTGAGTAGTACAGATGAATCAGGCAAAGTCTAGCCAACGCAGTGATCGTCTTAGACGCCATTAGTGCATCCCTCCCATCTTCCTCCTCCAGTGGACCTACCCATTCCTCCCACTGGTTTCTGAGTCGGTCCAGTGTGGCTGGGGTGTTGTTGGTTAATGTGTGATAAATACGGGAGATGCCCCCCCTTCCCCAGATTTCCCATCATAGTCTGCGCCTCTGGTGGGCTATATTCTGGTATTGCTGTGCCCTCTGATATGTGTGAGTGGAGAGCATGACGCAGCTGCAACTCTCTGTAGAATTGTGACGGGTGTAAGGAATACCTACATTGTAGGTCCTGAAAGGAGCGTATGTGACCACTGGCCCATACATCCCCGAGCTGGGAGACACCTATAGGATCCCAAGATCAAAATCCTTTTAGCCCACTAACCGCCCTGAGCCACGCACCATGCCAGAGCGGCATGTGTTGGGTTAGTTTATGTGTCCATTGGGTATGGCGCAGTGATGCCCGCCAGGTCAGAAGAACGGTGTGTGTCAGCCCTGGTAAAGTGCAAGTTATAGACCCCCCGTACATGATAGTTCGAATTCGGGGTAGACCCAGCTCGCTCAGTTTGAGCCTGTGTGCCAGGTCATACCATCCCCCATTAAACCAATCATGCAATATGAGGAGGCGGGTCACCGAGTGATATAAATATAGATTGTCATCCCCATGTACCCGTCGAAGGTCAGGATCAAGCAGCGGGTTGGACCTATGCGGGATCTCCGACCCCCCCAGAAGAATTTGGTGGCTGTGCTGTCCAGCTCTCTAAACCACGCCATTGGAAGCAGAAGGGGTGTTTTGAAGGACATAGATGAATCTGGGGAGAATCATCATTTTGAACAGGGTGACCCTCCCCAAGGGATTCAGTGGCGGTGCCTGCCATTTGCAGAGGTCTTCCTTTGCTTTTCTCACCAGCAGAGTTATGTGGAGGGACCAGGCAAGGTCGGGGAGCAGGGCGACCCAGATCCCCAAGTATTTGAAGGATTGTCACCTGAGGGGTATTGTGGTTTGCCAGTCATAGCAGTCCCTCGCTAAGTGTAAGGGGAACAAGACTGACTTACTGGGGTTAAGCAGTAGGCCGGAGGCCTGCCCAAAGGAGTGTAGCACCTGGAGACAATGAGGGCCGTAGAGGGCCGAATCTGCAAGGAAAATTAAGACGTCATCTGCGTACAGGGCAATTTTGTCCTCCTGCGAGTTTGGCCACTCCGATCCCCGGATGTGGTCATCCGACCGAATGAGGCTCGCCAGGGGCTCCATGACCAAGGCAAAGACAAGGGCTGAGAGGGGGCATCCCTGCCTCGTTCCTCTACGGATAGGGAATGCCTCTGATAATACCCTGTTGACTAGTACCCGTACTTGGGGTCGAGCGTAGAGAACCTTCACCAGGTTGCGAAAGCGTGGGCCGAAACCCATCTCAAACAGCACGTCGCCCAGATACTGCCAGTCCACAGAATCGAAGGCCTCCTCGAAATTGACGAGAAGAAGTGCCAGGTAAGGAGTGAGCAAGCGGTGGTTTGTTATGGCCGGATGGAGACGACAGAGGCAGTGTCAATTCCTCCGCTTGACCATAAACCCACACTGGTCGGCGGGACCCGTTTGGTGAGGTAGGTCCTCATC
Source organism: Triturus cristatus (assembly GCF_964204655.1). Taxonomy (NCBI): domain Eukaryota; kingdom Metazoa; phylum Chordata; class Amphibia; order Caudata; family Salamandridae; genus Triturus; species Triturus cristatus. The sequence goes on along the minus strand of NC_140585.1, from coordinate 213,210,319 downwards.
CACAGGGGGAGAACTGTAGTGAATATTTTAACCTCTGTATTTATGAGGGAAATTGGGCGGTAGTTGTGACGGTGGTTGTGTTTTATGGACAACGACAATAGTGGCAACGTCTGTCTCAGGCGGAATGGAGCCCTTCTCTAGGGCCTCTTCAAAGAGATCGGTGAGGTGCAGGACAGTCTCCCAGTATGCAGTGTAGTACTCCTGCGGGAGCCCGTCCGGACCTGGGGTCTTGCCCAGTGAGGTATGCGCTATTGCTTCATTAATCTCCTCACAGGTGATGGTGAAGTCCAAGTCCGCCGACTCGGCAGTGCTAAGGCGAGGGAGGCGGAGATGGCTTGTGCCAAGCAAGTCAGAGAGGAAAGTTTCAGGGCTCTGCGCAGAATAAAGCTTGTGATAGTAGGAGGCAAAGACTCCGACCATCGCCAAAGGGGACCGGTGTGTCAGACCATCCGGGCCCACAATCACCGGAATAAGGTGGTTGACCCTTGGGTATGTACCTAATCTGTGGAGGATCTTCCCATTCTTGTCACCCCATCCGTACACCCTAGCTATAGATGATCTCCAGAGTAACTTTGGGCAATGAACTCCACTCCGCTAGCGGAGGTTGCGGAGATTTGGTAACTATGCTTTTCATTGAAAACACGGAATTCATGCAATAATTCCTACTACTCTACGTAGTGGAGTTAGCTACTGCACCCACAACCCTTTGATAAAACAAGTTTACCTTTACATGCTAAAAAGCATATAACCAATTCACAAAAGTGATCTTTGAAAAATACCAGGCAATGACAGGGCAGATCTGATGCGGTCCCCACAAGCCGAGGCTGATTGGGCACCCCCGGTTGCAAGTTAAAAGTCCACTGGGGTCTGAGGTCAGGCACCCCCGAATATGTGCCTCTTCAGAAGTTGCGGCTGCATGTTCAACTCTGCGCGGGTGCCTCCCAGGGCGAGTGCCAATGATCCGTGCCGAGGGTGAGCAGGGGGAAATCACTTTTCCCACATGCCAGGATGCAGGCAATGACAGCACCCACTGAGGTGTGTCGGAGATCATGCGTGCACACTTGTACAAACACCAAGTCAATGGTGGGGGAGGATGATGAAGGCAAGTCCAGCGTGAGCCGTGCTCATTTCCCACCAGGAGGCCACAGCCCCTTTCATGTTGCAGGGCAGGACTTCAGATGGTCACCGCTAGCGCCTTAGCACATTTCAGAGACCTGCAGTAATCACTCCATAGGCCCCGGTCCCACCTTCCGAGATGAGCACCAGGGAAGAAGCCATCCTCCTCAGCCTCTAGCGATGACAGGCTGGACCCACCTTCAACATACCACCAGGAGGCAACCCACCACCAGGCCCAGCAGCAGCAGTGGGGTGAACAGGGCACAGCGGGCCCCAATCGCCAAGGAAGGGAGAGGGGAGACTCTCTTTTGAGTCACCCTGCTGCCCGAGCGTGGCAGCCGAGACACCCTCAGTGATGTGGGATCAAATGGTTGCAGGGGTTCCAGTTACGGGCGGGCTCCCTCTTCCCTGCTCTCCACGTTCCACTCGACCCACCAGGCCCGGAATCAGAGCAAGGCCGTGGGGCCCAGATCCCGGTCTCTGGTGCCGTTCGGGCCGCAGGGGCAGTCCAAGTATGGCAATGTTGGCCCAGGTGACTGAAGGACGCCAAGGGCCGGAGGAGGCACTGTAGGGATGGGAGAAGGGGAGCAGCAGAGAGGGCCCTCACCCAGGACCCCACGCTGCTCAATGGATGCAGCCGGTTCCACCCCTCCAGCCCCACCGCAAGCAGTCCACAGGTCACAGGGAGCACCGCTCCAGACGGGTCCCGGTACCATCTGCCGCTGCCTCCGCACTCACCGGGTACTACAGGAGCTGCAGATCTCTCACAGGCCGCAGGAGTCGTGCCCGTTGGGCTGGGACACTGCTGGTTAGTAGTCACTCTCTGAGTCTGGCAGTGCTGGTGGGAAGGGGGGAGCCGGTGATACCACGGATGATCTTGCCTTCCGCTGCCCAAAATGGCAGCCGGTACCGCAGTCTTGCTGCAGCGCGGCCTGTGGTCAGGCCCCCGTGGCACCAGGCTACGCCTCCAGCACAGGGGCTCAGCCGATAGCCGGAGTGTCAACCCGGGCCTCGGGCCGCATGCCACACCTCTGATCTTCGGCCTGCGAGGGACCGGTCACGGGCCTCACAGGAGCCTCCCATTGGACGGCCAGTGAGCCATCGGGTCACCATGCACTGTGTTGGGCCTATCCTACCGTCGCTTGATCTCCAGGTGGGGTCCCGCAAGGTCTACCAGTCCCGGGGTCCCACTGGGGGGGAGGAGGCCTCCATTGTGAGCCATGTGATCGGACGACCCGAGTCGAGCCACAAGAGAGCAGGGGCAGGTCTGCCGTGAGTGGATGCCTCTTTGTGTCGCCAGGCCACCGGTCTCCGCAGTAGTCTCAGGCCACAGATGGATCGAGCATGGGTCGCCGTCCCACAGCAGCAAAGCAGGCTAGGACATCATGGTCCTGAGAGCAAATGCCGCCATTTTGAAGAGCGGTGGTGCCGCAGTGATCTGGTTGGCATGGAAATGTGGGGTTGTTGTGGAGATTTTCACCATGGTTGTATGCCCTCGGTTGTGGCAAGTTGTTGGCTGCAGAATTGAAGGATGGATGGCTGCCAGTACTAGTGGATCATGGCACGGATGGCGGAGGGGTCCGGAGCACTCTTAGAGTGCGACCGCCATCTTGATGCGCCAAGCCACGCCCCTCCTATTTTCCAATGTATAAATAGTTGTGGGGTAGATATCTTCCAATTCTTCTTCTTCTTCTTCTTCTTCTTCTTCCTCTTCCTTTTCTTCTTCTTCACTTTCTGAATCCTCTAAATGCTCATCCACCTTCATTTGCTGGGTACCTAAGTTGTGCAATAGAATATGTTGCTTTTTTATAGCTGGATATTTTTCTCCTTCTATTGCAATTTCTCCCCACTATTTCCAGGGTATTATTTTCTATCCCCACCTTGTCTAAAAATGGAGGAGACTGAGTCGTGTTTGCTCTAGCCACGGAGTCTGTTCAGATTGATAAAAATACTAATATTTCATTTGCAATCAGGTTTAAAATTAAGATTGAGTTGAGTTTTATCTCAATAGCCTTCACTGGAAATGTTTCAACTTGACCAGAATGGGTACATCACCATTAACTATAGTGATGAAAATTCTTAACCAAGGAATCAAAATATACTTGAAAAAACATAAATGGTTTTGTGTACAAAGAGTCCTGTTTTTGTGTTTTTCAACCACAAAATGTGGGTGGAGAGAACACAGGAAGAGATATCTGAATACTTCCCCTTGAACTACTAAAGTAAACAGTTTTATAGGAAAACACAATGCCTTGCGCTGAGCAGCAGTGTCACAGGCAGATTCTCTACAGATGCAGTGCCTGTCCGTGTGACACAACCCTCCCTATCAAGCTGTGGAAAACTTGACAGGCTTGATGGATTATTCCTGAGCCTGTCAGGGTATGCAGGAAACAAAAGAACAGGTCTGACATGCTGAATTGCAGGGATTCTGGTGATAACTCCTCAGTAGCTGTGCCTGTCAGCACGTAACACCCCTCACACAATACTGCACATACATGCCTGAAAGGCTTGAGGTGGCCTTGGCTGTGCCTTTCAGCGTTTACAGACAGTGTTGGAACATGGTGGATCTAACACACCAGTAGCAGCGTGGCAGTTTGTTCCCCTAATATGATGTTCTGTTCAGCATGTGCACACCATATACAATGATCAATGTTTATCTGCATGATCAGCCTGAGGAGATTAAGCTGTGCCTGTCAGCGAAAGCAGAAGATACAGAGAAAGATCAGGCGCGTCCAGGGGAATACTGCACCCGTATGCGGTAAGAGTCTTTTGAATGATTTTGAATGCTACATATGCTGTACAATGCGACTGCCCCATTTCTTGCTGAACGACCCCCAGCCTTTGTTTGTATTATGTAGGCAGCTACAGAATGCAAGGCACGGTACTTCAACTTATCTGAAGTGGAACCGCTTGATACATATTAAGAGCGATTGGGAGAGTAACTCGTCAGATCTAGCCAGCTGGTCCACATAGGCGATCCTATGCTTGTTCCAAATGGATATGTTTGTTTAAGAAGTCAGTAATTATTGGATTTCCTCTCACTATGCCAGCAGCTACTCGGAATGTGTTCAGTATGAGGCATGTCTGCCCCCCTTTTAGCTCCTCACCTTTAGGAGACAAGCATTAGGTTCAGCTTATGTTCTGTGCTAACATACACAGTGTTGCTTAAACTTTCTGGTTCACTGGTTGTGGAGACTTCTGCCAGGCTCGAACCTGAAGAGCTAGTGTCTAATTAAGTCCCCCTAGACCATATGTGACCTCTACTGCTGATGACTGGGAGACCCCCACTGGCCCTGCCAATACTGCATGGCAACAACCTCTCCCCCAGGAGCTGACGTGTGGTGAGGTTAAGTGGTTCAGTGAGAGAGTAACTACCTGTCGGAGGGACCACATTTGAATGTCAATCGATTTCCACCAAGTTTGAGTCTGGGCCTAGACAATCTATTATGTGTGGGAGAACTACATTTGGCTGGCCTGTAGGTATGCATCATTTGAACTGAATGCTACACACCTCAGGTGGGCAAATTCTAACATTAAGGGCTAGCAGGTTTATGACTAGAACTTCACTTTTTAGCAGTAATGCTATGCAATCGGTCGGAGAGTCGTGGGACTTACATCGCCCGCTCATGTAGCCGATCCAGTGTATTGCTTTGTTTTTCAATCATTCCTTCCCCTCGCTAATTTTGCTACATTTTTCATAAAAATGTTTTGGAGGGAGGTTTCATTGATGGCTTTTGGGTAAGGCCTGATGTCTTTCTATCATTCTCAGTGTTACCCCCACCTACTGGTTGTAACTTATTTCAGTGAGATTACCCCCACCGAATCTCAGGTTCGGTGTGGGGGTTTTCTGTGGGAGGACTCCTATCGTGGTTCCAATGAACCAGGCCACTGTTTGCATGTGGGGCTCGGTTCTTACATGCGTAGTGAAGGCCCTTCCGCACTTGGGGGGTAGCAATATATTATGAGGTCCTTGTGTTTGTTTACTGGCCATGTTTGATGCGGCCTCGCTGTGTGTGCAGGAGCTGTATTATTTGCCAGGTGCTGTTTCATTAGTCCTGTAAGGTCTCCTATCATAAACCTCAGGGCCCCCACTTCGTCCCAGAGATCACTAATGAGCCGGTGGGTACCGTTTTCGGGGTGGCTGAGGAGCTATTGTTGGTGGGATGGTGGCCTCCTGAGAAGCGTCAGCCAAATCAAGGAAGGGGGCAGATTTATTACTACAAGGAAGCATTGTGTCGGAGGAACTCGGGGAGCCTTGCTCAGGTGGTAGGAAGAGTGACTCCCTTTTGATTTTCTACTGCGTGGACGCATATTACAGGACTACTAGTTTTGCTTTTTTGGAATAATTTAGAAATGACAGGCATGGTGCCAAAGCTTGTGTTTTTAGGGGATACACTGGGGTAGGGCATCTTGGGGTAGAGGGGGAGACCACATTTTGTGTGTCTAACATGCCTTCACATTCAACCAGAAGTCTATCGATACGATTGAGCATGCAGTTACTGCCAGCATGCATTAGGGTGTTTTTTTACTTTTTTCCCTTTCCTTGTTACCCCTCTACCTTCAGCCGTTTTTCTTTTGCCCATCCTGTATTGGTAACAAAAAGGTTTGCACAAACGTTGACACATGCAATTTCACAATCTGGCCAGAACAGGCTGCCTTCTACTGCTAACCACAAATTTGTAGCTTTCGGCAATATGTTTAAACAGTACCTTAATGTCCCGGTCTAAAGAACTTACGGGGGTTGGCCCAGCACAGTCTCTTCCGGGCTCTGACAGGCGCAGACAGAGGAGGAGGCAGCACTTTAAGCTCATTGGTCACGCCTCCCCCGTGACGTCGTCGGCTGCAGTGACGGTTGCACCCTGGGACAGGAAGTCCTACCAGGGTGTAGGAGGTGGGGGCTGACAGTGGATTTGCCCCCCAACAGCAAGCAGGCAAGAAACAGCAACAGAAGGACCCACACCGTGTGGGGAGAGGCAGCGCTTTGAGTGCCTTGTTCACGCCCCCCCCCTGTGACTTCGTTGGATGTAGTTACAGTTGTACCCAGAGAAAGGAAGTCTCACCAGGATGTAGGAGGTGGGGGCGGGCATTGGATTTGCTCCCACAAAGCAAGCAGGCAAGAAACAGCAACAGAAAGTCCCGCGCCGCTGGGTGATAGGCAGCGATTTAAGCGTGTTGTTCACACCTCCCCCGTGACGACGGTGGCTGTACTTACAGTTGCACCCTGGGACAGGAAGTCTCACCAGGGCGCAGGAGGTGGGGGCTGGCGCTGGATTTGCCCTTAAGCAGCAAGCAGGCAGGAAACAGCAACAGAAAGTCCCATGCCGCTGGGTGATGTAAGCTCATTGGTCATACCTCCCCGTGACGTCGGTGGCTGTAGTGACAGTTGCACCGTGGGACAGGAAGTCCCACCAGGGTGTAGGGGGTGGGGGTTGGCAGTGGAGTTGCCCCCCAGCAGCAAGCAGCCAAGAAACAACAACAACAGGTGAGGCTCTTCTTGCTAGGCTCTTTTTACCCAATCATGGCCTAGTCATGAATTCTAATAAGACCAAATTCATGACAATAAACCTCCGCAAACACTTCAGAGGGTCTCTTAAACTTGATGGAATAACACTGGAGAGGGTATCAGAATTTGACTGCTTGGGAGTTTGTTTTACAAGAAGTCACTCTTGAGCTAGGCAAATTTCAATAGTACCCTCTTGCTCAATCATGGTGTAGCAGCACCATTACGTTTTGCAAGGAAAGCCACATTCCACCCAGTATCCCCTCTCTTGGAGATCTGGAGAGCACAAAGAGTGGCTGCTGCCATACACAGCTCTGAATGTTGGGGTCATAGCAACTTAGAGCCACTGGGGGTTTTTCAAAGCGCCACTTCCTCGGAGTCTGTACGTTGCTCTATAGGCCCACCTCTAGGTACTGTCAAGTTGTACAAGTACTCTCTTACCTTCAGGAGCACTTGCTTGTTTCGCAGAGACGCTATGAGCCAACTTCCTAGAACTCTACTGAATAACCTATGAATTTACCTTACTCTAGGCTAAAAAATAGAGCCCCGGGAGGAGGGCCGGATACTGGACGCACGTAGAAGTCCTGTTGTCGACCTGCGAGGCAACAGAACATAGGTGTAAACTATGCGAACCTAGTTTCCTATTTTACACTAGTTATTTCTAGCCTTTGTACTCTTGTCTTTTATTAACAGAACTTATTCCTACCTGCGATCTGGGGAATTCTTGATATGGCGCCCAGCAGTCTTGTGGAGGTGTAGGAGTGCAGATTGATGAAATGTTGTTATGAATTCGCTCTGTACCTTGTTGGTTATTTGCTTGTATCTAAATAAACAAAATTAACATTTACTTTCTAATCTTGCAATTGAATATTCAATTTTCACATTTCTATTACGATTTTTTTTAACTACTACGACGTCACTTACTCTCATGAGCGTGCATCAATAATTCTTATGCCTTCACCAGACCTGTAGTAATAAGGGTAAAAACAAACTACACAAAGACATGCAAAAATCACTTTTCTTTACAAACGTTTTCCCTTTAGCTGAAAGCTGCCAAGTCCAAAAGCATTGTCTATGCTAATTAGTTGAAAGTTTCCAAAAATTATAGTTCTACTTTACGTAGGTAAAGTGGCTTCAAGCTTTCTTGCGTTGGGCGCCAGAAACTAAAATCTGTACTTAGCTCTTCATTCTCTGAATTTCGCTGTCCTTAGATCCCTTTGGTGAAGCGATGGTGCCCTCCTGTGGATGAAGACAGAAGACGCGGCTGCTTCGAGATTCAGGTGAGTTCTTTCGTCGAAGTCAGGAGGCTAAGCACTGAGAATGGCTGGGTGTGGCCTTAAATACTCCTGTCACACCCAGAACACCAGAACCTTCCTTACGTGAATCACGCACGTAGCGCGAGACACGTCTTGCCAATCCCGGTTTTAAGATCGGGTCGGGTTTTAGTTGCAATGCGCTTCGCTCGCTGCGCGCCAACTCTGCATTTAAAAGGCATCAGATTGCTACAATAATATATAAAACACAAAGCGGACTCAAGAAACGTATAAATCATGAATAATTAAACATCGCTATACATTAGAAACATTACAGCATAACCTAAATACTTCAGTTACAAATAATAACACATTAATAAATGATTCCTCATCAGAAAACACATTACAGATCTCTTTCCAAGGAGTGCTGGTTGCACGGGAAAGGGGTGGGTTTTTATATGGGGATAAATCAAGGCGCTTTATAAGAGCGTGTCCTTGAATATGTATGTACATTATGCTTCATGACAGGTACCTCCAATTCAGGATGCTATTACAGCACTGAAACTTAGAGTGACCAAGTAGGGGGAAGGGTTTGAGGAAGGGAACAGCTGGGAGGGAGACCTGTAAAACAAACAGAAAAACATACAAACAATAACAATCAGTATAAATAATTCTCAGGTACCAGACTCTGCTACGCGGAGTCTTATTGCTAATGAGTCTCTACTTTATCAGGAGCCCGTGATATAAGTTATACAGAAAATACACTTCCAAGGAATGTGTTACAATCACACCTTCCTAACAGTAAAGTTCAATAATATACAGAGCATATACTCATAATAATGACACAGTACACAAATGAGCCCCTGTGCGAGTTTGCCCAAGCGCTTGAAAAATCAACATACCAAAAGCACAAAAGGGCTAATCCGAGGGTTCCACATACACAATACCAAAAGGACCCAGAGCACTAGTCCCTATGTTCATCAACTCAATATGCATAAATGAGCCAGAGCTCTAAATCGTAATTACTAGACCTACTGCTCGACAACACAATGTTTTAATGAATTCCAAAACGCGCAATCAAAAGTGTGAGTGTAATCATACAATAGTCAAAATAAACTCCAGAGCACACTGTTGTATGCTTGCCAAAATGTAGTTTGCCAAAATGAGCCCCAAAGCGCACAATAGTGTGCTGCCAAACACTGAATGCAGCAAATGAGCTCCTAAGCACACCAAAGCCCAACAAGGAAATGAAGTTACTCTGTTGCCTTCAAACAACAGAGGCTTACCTGCAGGCTCAAAGTAAATTGGAATGAACTCACGAGTCAGCAGAAGAGAGAGAGGCTGCCTCCACACAGGATCCAAAATAGTGAGCCACATCCAATGGGTGTGGCTCCTTTTATAGACAGACCACACCCATAGACAACCACACCCAAAGTGACTGCTGTGTGGGGATTCTGGGATATGACCACACCCATAGGCAACCACACCCAAAGTGACTGCTGTGTGGGGATTCTGGGATATGTAGTCCCCTATAGTTACATCCATCAGGGAAAAAGGAGAACATATAAAGGAAAATGAACAATGAAAGGAAAATACAAAGAAAACATATTGCAGTGCTTAATGTACATTTACAAGACACCGCAGCCACCATTTAGCAACAGGAAAATGTAGTTTCCCACATCGTACCACAGTGGGGGCGGGCCCTAGAACGCGCGCCACAGAAGCGACGCTAACAGGGTTGCCGAGAATACATTTTTCAGGTCTGCACTGAGATTCCACAAAGCAACCCACTAGTCCTTTTCAGAATGTACCTGAGTACCTGAAAACAGAACTGATAATTGCTAAAAGCAGGTGCAAACTAGTCTATACTGGCTGTGGATGTGGTTCATTGAGTAAATAGAACCATACAGGGTAGTGCTAAGAGACATACTGGATCATCAAGACACTATGGCACTTCTCCGGGGAAAATATGGCAAGCAAAGGAAAGGGAGAAAACAACGCAATCAACACACCAGGGAAGACTGACTGATCACTTCTTAGAAATCAAGCCAACACCAATGTGTGTGATGTTTGCTAGTGAAATAGATCGCCCTTCACTAGGTCCCTTACATAAGATTTAGGCTAGGGACTTTACCCCTAGCAAAGTTCAAACATAATTGGAGGTGTTCCCCCAAAGGGTCATGAATTATGCCTTGTGTGTGGGAGGCAGATAAAAGAGAGGAACATTTATTTATTTTTGCCCCATTTAGGCTAGACAGTGCAGGCAATGGATTGGGCTGCTCTGTCGATTCATGAGGATCTGTCAATATAAGAAGGCCTTGAGAATCTGCAGATCTGACACAAGGCTGTGCATAGTCTTCTCAGTTGCAAAATACCTTGGGGGATATTCACAAGGACTTATCTCCGATTTATCTCCACCTTAACCCATTCACAAGCTGGTGCAAACTGCAGACATTGCCAGTATTCCTGCGATAACTGCCCCAAAATTTATCACCACGGCGAACACCACCAACTAACCCTAATGAGATGCAGAGTAGGCGTTCCAGCGCTAAAAACACACAAAAAAACTACAATACCACTTTCACAACAAACTGCCAGATCTGCGAAGCGAACCAAAAACAGGCGTTAAGCCGCGGTAGCCGCAGGTATTTAACACCTCCCTCAAGCAGGTGTAAAGACGGATGACTACCTGCAGTAGGCAACGGAGCCCCGCACACAACCACACCCAAAGAACAAACTACGCCATGGAGCTACTCATCATGCAGCTCGGAGCCCCAAAAGGGCCACAATAGCCACCGCCACCACCCCAAGGACCGCCACCACCCCCAGGACCCGGACCCGCCCCCCCGGACCACCACAGAGGCAGAGCAGAGTAAGACAGTGGACCTACCGAAAATGCACCACTCTCACAGGCCTAACGCCCGAGGAAGTCATTGCCCACTACAGGCTCAAAAGGGCAACCATCCTCCGCATCATGACCCACATCGTCCACAGGCTGACGGTCCCAACACAGCGGAGAACCAACATCCCTCCACAGACAAAGCTGCTGGCTGTGCTGCACCTGTTGGCCTCTGGTACCTTCCAACCAACAACTGCCAGAGTCGGAGGGGTCTCACAGCTAGCCCTATCAAAGTTCATCACACCTGTCCTGGATGCCATCCTCAGCTTCATACCCCAGTACCTTCACTTCCCCACCACTGCGCAGGAACAGCTGGAGACAAAGCATGGATTTTACGCCATAGCCGGATTCCTGGCCGTGTTGGGGGCAATTGGCTGTGCACATGTCCCACTTGTGCCCCCTGCGGGTACTGCACACCACTACCGCAACAGAAAGCATCAGCATTCCATCAATGTGCAGGCAATAGTGGACCACCGGGGACTCTTGACCAATGTCGTCGCCAACTACCCAGGCAGTGTGCATGATTCCTTCATCTTCCGACAGTCTGTCATCAACCAGCGCTTCCAAGATGGCACATATGGAATGGGACTGCTCGTTGGTAAGTGCCAAATCAACACATCACACACCCCAAAGCCACCAACACACAACGCACAACTGTGGGAATGCACACGTAACCAAACCACATACAAAATGTCACACTACACGACCACCTACCAGACACGACAACACAACTCCATGGTCATCCTTGACTACCCCTGCACCCAACACAAACATTTCATGACAGCACAGCCACACAACAGCCGAACGTGTGGAGAAGCGGAATGCAGCCATGTGCGAGGATGCAAGTGACCCGTGAGTGGGAATGTACACAACGAGAAGTGAGGCATGGATGTGCAGGGACTTGGGAATGCAAACAACTGATATGTCCATGCAGACCACAACTGCTGGTGACTGGAGAGTAGTGAGCAGTGGAAGCAAACATGTCACCCCAGGCCGTTGGACAGATAGCGGAAGTGTCGCACACTGCGTTCCCCCCTGTGTGCGTGAGCGTAGTGTGTTGGCCCTGAGTTTGCCAGGGCTGCGCAGGGGTGTGGTGACAAACCCCGTTGCGCAGGGCGTGGTCCACTCCCAGGAAGGCCAACGTCACTGACAGTGCGGCGCCGCATGGCCTGCCACGAGGCCGACTCTGTGAGCAGCAGGGCCTGCGACCCTGTGCGCCTGCTGCACCCCAGCACGCTGATGCACAGACCAGGCCTGCCCGCCCCAGCGCACCAGTGCCGCACTGCTCACCTGCCGACACCGTTGTGTGACAAAGAGGGCCCAACACGTGCCGGTGCAAGCACCAAGCCCCAGTCCCGCGACCTATGCAGCCTCTGCAGACCATCGCTGGCCCCCCGACGCTGGTCCCCATCACTCCTTACTAATTTACATGCTCCACCGGCATCCTCTTCGGCCCAGTAGGTCTCACATGTGGAACAGTGTCCTGAATCGCAGTGACCCCAGGTCTGTGGCAGCGGCCACAGCACAAGACTCCCTTCGATCAGTGAGGCATAGTTCCATTTCACAGGCCTGCAACACGGTGCAACTGTCACTACAGCTACCAACGTCACGGGGGAGTTGTCAAATTCTGAAACCCTCTCCAGTGCTATGCAATCAAGTTTACGAGACCTTCTGAAGTGTTTGCGGAGGTTTATTGTTATGAATTTGATCTTATTAGAATTCATGACTAGGCCATGATTGGTTAAAAAGAGATTGAGCCTAGCAAGAAGAGCCTCACCTGTTGTTGTTGTTTCTTGGCTGCTTGCTGCTGGGGGGCAAATTCACTCCCAACCCCCACTCCCTACACCCTGGTGGGACTTCCTGTCCTACGGTGCAACTGTCACTACAGCCACCGACGTCATGGGGGAGGTGTGACCAGCACGGTGCCACTAACCCTGTGCGCCATGAGTGACCGTCATACTCCGGCGGAACATCATTGGTGTCTGAGCCTGTGGCCTGGGGGCTGTCATCAACAATGGGCAGGTATGGACTTGGTGTCTGGCCTGGGTCTGTGACATTCATATCCACCATGTTGCCGGACACAGCTGGCATGTGCCCCCTGCACCATGCCCTGGGGGTAGGCCTCCCATTCTCCCCCGTGACACTCTGCGGAAGGCACCCATGACACATGTGAGGCCCTGCTCTACCCTCATGACACTACCCCATTCTCCCGCAGGTCAGCGTCCCGTGGCGGTGGGCCCGTGTCGGCCGCTGTGCATCCGGGGCCACTAGCCCTGGCGACTCAAGTCATTCCCCCTTGTTGTACTGACATTGTATTTCTGAGTGCCTGATGACTGTTGGAGTTGTTGCTAGCACCAGCTTCTCCCTGAAGACTGGCTTACACTCCCCCCACACACAGCCAGCACAGGCGTCACTGTATTAGTGGGCCTGCCATCACATCGTGCCGAACCAAGTATTGACTCTTTTCTCGCTGCACAGTCACAGGTGATCAAGGATATGCACTCCGCCCTTGGATGATGACACCCCTCCGAGACCTGGACACACCCGCCCAGTGGCAGTACAATGCGGCCCACATATGCACCAGGGGCATTGTTGAACGCACATTTGGCGTGTTGAAGTCACGTTTCAAGTGCCTGGACGGCACAGGTGGAAAGCTCCTGTACAGCCCGGACATTGTGTGCAAGATGATCGTTGCATGTTGTGTGTTGCACAACATCTGTGTTCGCACCAATGCCCTATGGATCCCAGTTCCAGAGGTCCTGGGCGATGATGGTGACGAATGGGCAGGTGGTGCACATCCCACTGCAGCTGCGGCAGGAATGGCCCGTGGGAACTCCATCATTGACACTTCTCATGAGCACGTCACATTGTGGCCATCCATGGCACTCATGGGACAATTGCACTGCATGTGTGATTAAAACATATTTGCAGGTTACAGGTTGTACTTGTACATTGTCATGTTACATTTTCATGCGGTTTCAGATGTGATTTGCCATGTTGTGCACATTTGCGGAACCAGTTGTGTCCTGTGTTCATTTGTGGATGGGTTGCTGTTTGTACCAGGATGTTGTCAGGTCGAGGTGCACTTCTGCTTATGTGCGTATGCTGCACGGTGGGCGAGTCGCTCCTGCGGCTCTGATTTGTCTGCCACTTGTCTCTTTCATGCGGTGTGCCTGTCAGTTCTGTTCTTCCACGGTGCTTGGATGTTGTGGTGTACATGTTGTCCTCTGTAGTAGGTCAGGGTGCATCCGTGGTACTCCGCTGTTGATGTACTTTTTTGTGTGGCATTTTCCATATGCCGTTCTTGTGCTTTTTCCCACATTACTTGTGAGTGTTGCTGCCCTCGCGCTGGTTGTCACTGTTTTCTTATCGCGCTTTGGCCCATCGCAGGTTTTTTGGCATTGGGGTTTATGTTTTTATCTCCGTCGAGGTGATTGTATCGCGGGCATTGCCCGCGTTTTCGGCAAACTATCACATGGGGCTGCCCTGTTGTGAATTCCATGTTGACATGGGGTTATTTTCCAGCGATGGGCTGTGATGTTGAGTTGCGTTAAGCTACTCTTGCGGTAGTTATCACATGTTCTTGTGAACATACCCCTTGAGTCTATATGACCATGATTAAAATAGCATCTAATGGTGATTCAGCCCAGAAATATCATTGGCTAACAGACTGTTGTTTGGTATATTTATAACTAACACAACAACAGTGAACAAATCTTCTATAAGAGCTTTATTGCCATGATAAAACACTGGTTGTCCATCGCGAGCGGCCTGTTATAGTTACTGATTTCAAAATGTTGAAGTTCTGTTGTATCGATTTTTGTATGGATTAATATTTTAATCTATTTTAGACCGTATTTTACACATGATTTTAATGTAAATATATATTAACAATGCTATTAGAACTGTTTTTGTCTGTATATGAATTATGCAATGAAGCGTAAATTGTGACGTTATGAAGGAAAGCAAGAATTTTGGGACATATTATCAAGGACGGCGTTAAAATTATCGCCGGTTTAGCGGCAGAAAACTGCCGCTAAAGCGGCGATAATGGGCTTGATAATATGCTCTATGGAATTCCAATTGAAGCCCATGTTAGATGTGACGGACATCTAAACTGAGCTTCAATTGGAATTCTATAGAGCATATTATCAAGCCCATTATCGCCGTTTTAGCGGCAGTTTTCTGCCGCCAAAGCGGCGATAATTTTATCACCTGTCTTGATAATATGCCCCATTGTTCTTTTGATAACGTTTTTATAAATATGTTTCTTTTTTGGGCTTTGACCAAAAAAAATTACTTTTTGACTTTGAGTGCATGAGTGAACTTTTAAATGGGATGCTTGCTCTAAAAAGTTAGAAACGAACTCCAACTCCAAAATTCTTCTCAAGGAAGCTTTATGATGAATGGAAATCATGGATAAATATATAGAAAGTCTTCCTAACTTGTCAACCTTGAATATTCCAGCACAAAAATCACATCTTCATGAAAATTATATACCTAACAAGGCTTTTATCAATTAAGCTAATAACCAACGAGGAACATTTGTTGAAACCTTAACATTAGCCAAGAGCGCCAAACCCATTGTTTCTAAGATTCTGACACCAAATGCAAAATAAATATTGTTTACATTTTCATGAATAAAATTAAAGCTATAGGGGTGCCTCAGCATCAAACTCCCTACACCCTGGCAATGTCTACTTTGAATTGAAAATCAATGGAAAGAAGGCAGGAGTTTAGAGAAATCTTCCAAGTGTATCTATTTAAAACAATTGCTATAACATCCAACCAGTGCACTAATCCCCTTCCAGGTGCTATTTCCAACACACTGTATTATCATCTTTTACCTTATTGAACAATCTTGTTAAACGTATCTCTTACCTAGTGCATTTTCCTTGCACACTATGCACTACGCTGCACTAAGCAGTGCACTGCACACTAGTTTCACGCTCAGCTAATCTTGCATGAGAGCCAATTCAAAACTCAATCTGAAAATTGTGGAAACAGTTATATTGAAGGACATAGGCCAAGTGCAGATGGAGAGGCCATGGAATTGGTAGGAATTCAACAAGGAAGAAAAGATGTCTGTAGCTTCACGCTTTGTGCATTATGCATCATTTCAGCTGAGTATGTTTGTGTCATATTATAATTAGCCACTTGTGGTTACTGGCGTGTTAAGCACTGAGATCATCTGAGCTGTGACAGCTCCTTTGAGACATTAGGTTACTTAATCAGTGGTATTGGCAAGGGTATTGCCAAAAAGTGAGAAGCACCAGATTTCTTTATAAATGCCCCTGTCTTCATTAAATTGAGCTTCTGTGTGCCTCTCCATGACCGCCCCATTGGAAGATGAAGATGCCCTTTGACCCTGAACTTCCCCTCAAAGGAAAAAGCAGCTCCCTGCTTTCAAATGGAAGGAGCTCTGTAGGGCAATACACCGACAGATACTGTGGGGCCTCAGGACACTGTACCTAGAAGAGGTGACATGAATCCTCCATAAGAAGAGGATGTGCTGACCATTGACCTTTCACTCCCAGATGCTGAAAATGGTCGGTGGTCTGGGGAGTCTATTTAGTGCAAGGCAGAAGAGGATCTGGGGGCTCAGGCGGCATCAAAGCACAGAGTTCAGGGTATCCAGAAGTAGTAGATATATGCTGGTCCCACACCGGATCTGTTCATTGTCCATCCTCCCAACCCTGAAGAGCGATCATCCATAATACATTCCACATCCCAGCAGCTTGTGAAGGTATGTGCTGCTGTTTCTCATGAAAATATGTCAGCTGTGCGTTTCATGAAGCTCGACTGAAGGATCCTAGAGGTGATAAAAAAACTCCACACCATGCCCTGGACAGGGTTTATTTGGTGTGATGTTCTTGTACACAATTTCCAAAGATTGCTGCTATCTGTACTGACGGCAATACGTTTACCGTTTAAGGGTGTTCTTCACAATTGCTAAGGCCACCTCCAGCTCATGTGATCACTGTAAATGTTTGACGGCTGGATAACAATCGTTAACTGTTTCTTATGCTTTCCAAGGAGCACACCACTACCCTGCACAGATGCATGCTACTTGGGGTCCTAAGGTCGGACGCTTTAATATTGATTTTAGCCCAGGAGGGCCTCAGGTTGGAAATGTTCTCTGGTCCTCTATTTTCGTATCTAGGTCCCTTTTCCCTTCCCAATTATGAAAGATTGTGAAATAACTGTGTTGTGTTCTTTTCTCCTGGGATACCCATATTACCTGCTTTGTATTTAAAATTAATTTTCTTGAACCATAATTTTCAAACTGTGTTGTCTGGAAATGATTTTTGCCATCCTAATGCAAAACATTTATTTTACTATCACTTTGCACATTGTTGATATTTTATAATGTAAAACATTCTTTCGATTTTACTAAGTAAAATTAATTTTATTCTATAAATTGTACACACTCAATCAAGACTGAAGAGCTTGGATTCACCCCTCAGTTATTCGACAGTTGAGACACACCAGTGCAAAGCAAATGTAGTTCGTGCTTGTAAAGCCCATTCGAAGGTGAGGTAAATAACTTTCAGAAGTTGTTCAATCACTTTTGTAGTATGCTCGTATTTATGTGGCATTTCTATAGTGCAAACCTAGTTGTAAGGTAAGGGGATTCTTAGTAATAGGAGGTGCTCATATAATCCATGGGAATATTCAACCCCTGAAATAATCCTTTGAGGTAGGAGCTACATGGACAACAATCTTCAAAAGCCATATAGATATTAAAGTGTGTGTTTGTGCAATTGTTTGCTTACTGTAACATGAACAGCTTTCCATGGAAAATACACCCAGGTTAAACATATAATGAGGCTTATTTAGGTTGATAAAGTAGAGACCATATTTTGGGGCCATTCTCAAAGTATCATGCCCAACATAGGAGGTTAGTAAGCACAATGTCCCTTTCTTAGATATGTTGTTTGGCCAGAATGTCCACAAAGCACAAAGAGGTACATGTGGTGTAACAGAACATGTGTCTCTGTACTGTGAAAAAGTGTTTTGTTAAAGATAGAAACCTTACCCACGCTTAGGTGGCATGCTTCATCATCGGGTCCCTTCTAACACCAGAGGCGCCTAGTGTGGGCTGCAACTCTCCATATTGAGGTGTTTTGATTAATGGAGCCCATAGAGAAGATTTGGTATGGGCAACGTGTGCAGAGTGCTAGGTCTGAGGGAAGTTGATTAAAATGATCTGCCTGTCAGCTAAAATGAAATTGTAATATTGTGCCACCAAGGGATACATAAAAAGTAATCAAAGAGTGAAACTTCAAACCGATCTGAGAACGGACAGCATGTTTCTCCCTGGCTCATGGCGCTACAAAGAGGTTCTCAGCTTTCTTCAGGACCAGTATAATGACACTGTACAGAAAAATTGTGAATGAAGTAAAATAAAGTGCCATTTGACCCGCAATAGTTTTAGTAAGGATCCACACTAATTGTCACCTAGGAATAATAGAATAGAGAAACACAGTTAAAAACAAACAACATCATCTTGACACTCCATGTAGTGCATCATCATAAAGTTGGTATTCCTCCTTGCCCACAATAGTTGGGTGTTAAACTTTGACTCTAAACTTAAAATAGCCTTAATCTATTTCACAGGGCTACATATAAGCAGAAGAAAAGGTTGTTTTGTTATTCACAAAGAGTAGAATGTGCAAAAGAAAATATTTTCATACCCCTGCTATCATTAAATCAATAGCACAGAAAAACATGTACATTTAAACAAATCATGGAGATTTGCTTAGATAAATGAAATCGAGAAAATGCCAGTTACCAGTAAAAGGTAAATGTATTAGCTATGCCTTAAAATGAGAATGTAAAGTGGGATCTTTTGTTTTTCTTTATACTTCTCTTTAGAACTTACATTTTCCCCCAGTTGGGACTTAAACACCAAGCAAGTCGATGCATGCAACGGGCGTGCCTGACACAACTCACGCTTCCGCCACCCCACAAATGGCCGGAAGCCATGGTACGCATTGCTTCCTCACCAGGCTTACTTAGAGGAGGAATACAGCGGACCAATATGGTAAGTAATATTTTTTGGCACTGACCTTGACTTAAATACTTGAAAATAAAACAAGCTTCAGCTCAATATCGATTCAAAAATGACATATTAGGAGAGACATATAATACAGGTTTCGCAATGCTCGATATGCACCTCGTCATAAGTACCTACTATTAGATGATCTCATTCTCTGGTCGTAAACCATTGCATCATTTTTCCCACGTCAAGACACAACATTCCCCACGGTCTTTATCAATGGGCCCTATATGTGGCCCATGCACCACATATCTTTTCACCTTTACGTGGGCAACCCCGGCACTAATATATCACCCGTTCTGCCCCATAGCACCAGTCTTGGTCTTTCTTCCAGGATGCGATGTGGGGGCTGCCCCTGCTCCCCATGCTCGGGCAATGTTTCTCTTGGCCACTCCTCCCACCAGGGCGAGCCAAGTCTTGGCCCATTGCGGCCATGTCGTTTCACCAGTCACTCCCAAGATGAGCCAACTTGGTTCAATCGGGACACTCTCACCCACCACTGTCATCATCACTCGGGTTATACCTTCCCAGTATGTTTGAATCCTAGGGCATGACCACAGTATATGAAAGAAAGACCCTGTTTCGCCACAACCCCCTACATAGTCGTCAGTCTCACAGGTGCCCATTCGGACGTAAGCTATTCGAGAAGCATAGGGTCTGTGGAGAATACAGAGCTGAATCAGTCGGAACCTTGCTCTTATAGCTATTTCCTGGGGGGTCTTTAGCACCTCGCCCAATCATCATCCTCTAATAGGCCAACATCGGACTCCTAGGCCCCCGTCAGTGGGCCCAAACAGTCTGGGGTGTTGTTTATCAGTTTCCGATAAGTCAGAGAGATGGCCTTATTAGTCATGGGATCTAGAAGTAGACGGTCCTCAAGTGGCGAGTATTCTGGTAACAGTGTTCCCTCTTGCAGATGACAATAGAGCCATGGCGCATCTGTCGGTATCGTAGATACTCCCCCTCCCCATCTGGAACTGTCCCTGCAATAGGTCAAAATCCAACATTGTCCTGGCCTTGCAGACATCCACCAAACAATCAATCTCTATAAGGCTCCATTCCCGAAAGCCCGCTAGTCGTGACAGCTCTCCCAATTGACCATCCTCCCGGAGAGAAGTTAATTCTGTAAATTTGTTTGCCCACCCAGTGATTTTGGTTGCCCTGTGCCAGACCTCAGAGACCGTTCGGGTAGTACAGGGAGGAGTGAATTACCTCCCCCTTTCCGATAGAGTTCCATTAAGTAACTGTTGTTGCTGAATGCCAAACATGCTACCCTGTACGCCGGTTCCTCTAATGGAGAGAAGGCCCACCCATTAATATTGATGAGCTGAGATGCCCAATATTATTTCCTATTGTCAGGAACGGCGAGGCCACCTTCATATACACCTCTCAGGAATTTCCTTAGTGCAATTCTGGGGTTACCTTCCCCCCATAGCAATAGACGCTGCTCAGCCTCAATGGATCGAAAAAACGTCTCCGGAATCTGATATGGGGTATTCTGGACTACATACAGTAGACGTGGGAGGGCCATCACTTTAAAAATAACCGCTCTACCCATCAAAGAGACGTGGAGTCGTCTCCAGTGTGCAATATCCTCCCTCAATCGAACCAACTGTGCCTGTACATTAAGCTGCATAAAGTCATCCTCATTCTTGGTGATCAATAGACCCTATACTTAAATGTTTCCCTGGGGACCACCTCTGAACATGCTGAAGTCAGGGGCGGTAGCACTCCCGCCAATGAGAACACCAGGGATTTATCCCAGTTGACGCAATATCCTGAATAGTTACCAAAGGACTGTATTATGTGGATGAGGTGATGAAACGTTTGTCTTGGGTGGTGGGCATACAGCAGAATGTCATCTGCGTATAAAGATATACGTTCTTCGCAGCCACCTCCTAGATCTATACCTCTCACTATCCAAACAGCCAGTGGCTCCAGTGCCAGTGCAAAAAGCATTGGCGATAGCGGATATCTCTGTTGGATGCCCCGATAAAGCGCAAAGGATCTAGAAATATTGCCGTTGACACTAACACGTGCCATCAGGTCGGTATACAAGAGACATATCCATTGTTGTATATTTTGTTGGCAAATATAATTTTATCTAGGACATTGAATAGGTACGCCCATTCAATACTGTCACACGCCATCTTCGCGTCGAGCGATAGAAGTGCAGCTGGTATATCTGTGCATTTCTGAGTCATCTGCATTACGCCATAAAGGTGGCGCAGATTGAGCCCAGTGCTCCTGTGTGGCATGAAGCCAGATTGATCTGGATGTATTAGGGATTGAATGGCCGAGCCGGTTAGCTATGACTTTGGCTAATGCTTTGGCCTCGAAATTCCAAAGGGAGATGGGCCGATATGAACTGCAGAGCTTGTGGGGTTTCCCTTTTTTAAGAATGACCACTATGGTCACCAGACGTAAATCTTCTGGGAGTGCACCATCTTTTCTTGCTCCATGAAACATTGCAAGCATGTGCAGGGCAAGTTTGCTTGTCACAGATTTAAACATTTCTGTTGGAAACCCTTTGGGGCTCTGTGCCTTACCCGATTGCAGGTCCCGTATGGCATTTTTGACTTCCTCTACCCTCATGTCTAAATCTAGCGCTACTCTATACTCTTCCCCAATTGCCCGCATGTTCAAATCTTTATTAAATTTGGAGGACTCTCCCTCCTCCCGCATAGTCTGCGATCAATAGACATATTTGTAGTAATCTGCAAACACCTCTGCCCCGCACACCCTCTTCAGTTCTAATTTCCGAGACCCAGTTGCAACTACTATCCCGTCGTTCAAGCCATGCGATGAGCTTGTTGGCCTTGTCCCTAGATCATAGACCTTCCTCTGCATTGCTAGCCCATGCGCGCAAGCAGCGTTTTCCTCCAGGCCCCTAAGCTCTTTCTGTTTGAGTTTATGTGTGCATTTGGCAGCGCTCGCAGGATCCGGGTTTCAAGAGTTAGGATCTCCCGCTCAAGTGCATCACATTGGGCACCTTTTCTTTGCGTCTGACGCCACTGGTCGCCTGTACAAAGTCCCTGGCCACTGCTTGTATGCTTCCCAGAGTATGACCACACCGAGCCAACATTTTCAGCAAAATATTAGTCCATGCGCTCCCCAAACTGTTCCCTTAAGTCCTGGTTTCTAAATAAAGTGGGGTCTAATCTCGGCAGGAGGGACCGCTCTTGCCACGGCCCGCACATCTGCACCTCCACTGGCGAGTGGTTCGAGATGCCTCGTGCCCTGTGGCATCCACCCCGAGTGTGTGAAAAAATAGTCTATTCGCGAGCTACTCCCGTGAGCTGCAGAAATGTGTGTGTATTGTCTCAGGTCAGGGTTATGACTCATCCAGAGGTCTGTCAGTCCCAGTGTGTGTGCAAACGTAGACAGAGACCGTGATTCTCTAGCCCTGGGTGAATATGACTCCCTATCCATGTCTGAAGACATAGTATCATTCATGTCCCCCCCAAGGATCAAGGTCCCCTGTGGTAAGTCAAGTAGCAGCCTACTAAGATCGGGAAGTGTAGTGTCATGTAACCTTGGAGGAATATAGACCAAACAAGCGTTTAGTACCTGTCCCTCCCACATCCCAGAGAGGGCTCCTTAGTTACCCATATGATCACACCACGTCTGTTTGATGATGAGGGGGAGTGAATTTTTAATGAGTATAGTGCTGCCCCTGGATCCAGCCGTATAGCCGGCGTGTGCCCTAAGTGTGTAACCTAATAATGAGTGCCTTTGAGGTGGGTCTCCTGAAGTAGTACCAAGTCTGGGGAATGTCCACGTGGATATTGGAGTACCATGGTGTGTTTTATCTTATCCCCCAGACCGTTTACGTTCCAAGAGAGAATTGTTAAGTTCCTCATATGTCGTGTCACCATGCAGGGTGTCCTATACGGTCACTCCCTCCCCTCCACCCCCACCCTCATCCCAATCCCCCTCCCATCCAGAGAGTCATATCGAGCATGGAATCACAGATCTTTTCCCTTCTGAAATGCCGAAATTCTTCTGAAGCATAAACCACCCAATAAATCCCAAAACAACAAAGAAACCCCAATAACAGTACCCCCCACCCTGCAACCCTGCCTTGTAGGTCTAAAACTACCAACATCCCCAATAGCAGAGCACCTGTCGTCCTCATAATTAATTGTCAAATGTAAGGTGGCTTGGCACCACCGCCCAACAGCATTCTCCCCCTGAGACCGCAACTCTGCCCAACCACATGTGAGGGTTCTGGTATTAAGTAAGACCGTAGTTCACCTGGCCTTATCCCTATCCATTGTAGTGAAAATGGGAAGGCACCACATTACAACAACCAGGGAAGACTATACCTGGAGCTTTGACAGTAAACAAAGAACAGATCAACATGATGAAGCAAGTCCTTCACTTTCCAGCACACGCTGCAGCACTTGCGGGTCTTGCAGATCGGGAACTTCTGGATCTGGACACGGACCGCACCCTCTCCACATGTCGGTTCGAGGATTCCAGGGAACAATGGCTGTTTCCCCGCCAGTCCACTTTTTCTCGCTAACGATTAAGCCGGGGAGGGCCCTCGTCCAGCCAGCGCTGAGCCTCCTCGGGTGTTGTGAAAAAACAGGGTTTGTCGCCCTCCACAACCTTAAGTTTGGCAGGAAAGAACATCATATATTTAAGTCCCTTGTATCTGAGGGCGCCTTTCACCCCTTCAAAGGAACTTCTCTCTCACTGTACTTTCAAGGTGAAGTCCGGGAAGAACCGAATCATCGATGACTCTGGACGATTGCAAAATTGCGTCGCAGTCCCGGAAGTTCAGGATACGCACGATGATTGTTCTAGATAGGGCCCCAGGTTTTGGTTTGGGGATCGGGGCTCTGTGCGCCCTTTCCACGGAGAACAATGGTGACAATCTCTTGGGATAATCTCTTGGGCTTGAGGTGGTTTAAGACGAGGTCTTTGAGAAAGAGGTCCACACTGGGGCCCAACGCCGCTTCAGGCACACCTACCACCCAAATATTGTTTCAACGTGCCCTCCCTTCTTGATCGTCCAACTGCAGCACCATCGCCTTGTGTTGGTATGGCAGCTTTTAAACACGTTCCTCTAGTTTGCGCGTCGCTGACTGAAGTTCCCCTATATGTTCCTCCGTCACTGTGACTCTTTCGGAAGTTTTTCGCATGTCCACCCTCATGAGGTTCATCTCGATTGTTACCTTGTGGATTTTTGTTTGCAAATTCGTTCCCACTGTCTGTATCGCCGCCATGATAGAGCTAAGGGGCGTTTCTTCTCTGATCGAATCATCGCCCTGTGCACCCTCTTCAAAGTAAAGTTGTTGCGGAACCGCGTACTTATCCATTTTGTTAGCCTGTATGGCAGCTGAGGTCCCCTTCGGTTTCATCATAGCGAGGAGTGTCTCTGGGGGATCAATGGACCAGTCACTACTTCACCCGGTCTCTCTGGGGCGCTCCCTGTCCCACTACCTGCCTCCGGATATAGGTTACCCACAGTACTGGAATGATGTTGCTCTCCTCTTCCTGAGCCACCCAGGAAGCACTATTCGATGCTCGCTAGCCCCGGGAAGGTCCCAATCTCCTGACCCCAAGGGATATCTCTGGTCACACTATGTAAGTGAATATTCAGTAGTCATTATCTCCAGTCGGTAATTATCAGCAACTCAGACAACTTAAAGTTTCCGTCTGTTATCAATGTAAATTTAAAATCCTCTCTATGTTATATTCCATGTATCCCTTATATTCCTTAACATTTAGGTCGTGGAGCCTTGATACGTTCCACCAAATAATGCCTCGCAGCGTCCCAATATTCAAAAAGCCCAACGCGCGTCGGCTACTGGCTGCTACATTCCCAAAAAGAAAAGCATTCTTCGAATGATCTACAGTTGCTACTTTGGAAACTTCTTCATAAGATCATTAAATGGTTATGATTAAGTGTAAAAGATATACATAGGATTACAGTGACTTGTATATGATTTGCTTCTGTGTCTTTTGTGTGATAAGTGTGGTCTGGTACAGGGATAATTTTTCAAATTCTCTTTGTGTATCTTGATTGTAACACTCTAGGTGGATGAGTGTTTGACATTAAGATTGCACCCAAGATTGAAATTATTGTTTTAGCACTTTTTGGAGACATTATGATGTGCAGATCATATAGAGCAAATCCACCACAGTTGTTTTCAAAAACCAAGGGATATCTCGCTGGTGATCAACTATGGCGCAAGCAGTCTCCAATAGGACTATTGTCACCCCCACCAGAAGTGTCGATCCCTCCAAGGCGTGTAGATGAGTAAGGAGGGGGCACAGGAGTGTGCTGTTGTCTCTAGCCGGTCCATCACACTAGGGCTGGACACTCTGCTGCGTGTACTCTCGATTTGGTCTGTGCCACTCGCTCAAATCTGCCCCCATGGGCCGCCGATCAAAGGCCCACTGCTCCCCAGAGCGGGCGTGTCTGCTAACAAATGTCCACTAGGGCAGTTGCAACACACGCACCCACCTTGGTGGCACCATGAGGATAGGAGGGGGCCTACAGCATGTCCAGGGACCTCTGTACCCCGCAATGATATTGTCCTCGACCACCTCATCTCCAAACCGCAGGAGGTGGACCGGATCCCTCGACTGTACACTTTAGGGGGGAGGAAGGGGCCTCGGCTGGAGTCTATCGCACTGGTCCCTTCTCCGGGGAACCACAAGTCGCGCTCTCACCGTTTTGCAGGGTATCGCTGAGGTCTGCGTTTGATAGAGGCCGTGCACAGTGGGTCTCGCGTAGCAGAGTCCCCCGGCCGTTGGCTCCCAATGCAGGCTGGCGCACCACGCGACTCTGCCCCCTTCGCACTGGAGGTTCAGCGCCGCTGTCAGGCAGGGCCCTGCCTCGTTGTGTTGTCGATCTTGTAACACCAGACCGAATGTCTCCCTTGCCCCGAGTCACTGCCAGGGGTACAGCACCGTCACTTTCTTCCCTCAGACTGCCGGATAAGGTGCGGATATCTCTGGCCTCGTCGCAGGCCCTGACGGAGCTCGGAAGTTAAGCCACCACCACGGCTGGTGCCAAGCCACGCCCCCTTGACTTAAATACTTAAATACTTAATCGTAAAAGATGCCGACTATGGGGAGAAGATCTGGCCCTACATTCTCGTTCCTAGGAGAGACCCAATGATGAAGCATGCCATCTACCGGTGATGAATGTTTTCTGTCGTCAACAAAACACTTCTTCAGAGTACAGAGACACAGGTTCCATGAAACCACTTGTACCTCTTTGTACTTTACTCGTGATAAGATTAATCAGATGCTACTTGTAGACCCTCTTTGGGTTGTGGACAGTATATCCCTCAGGGGGAGAGATTGTGGCTCAAATTCGAAATGAGTGCTTAATAGGGAAGCCCCATTACCACGCTGTGTTTCCTATGTAGGTAAGTACCACACAGTCAAGGTACCTTTAATATACAACACTTTAACATGCATATAAGTTATTTTTTTAAAGTCACATAGTAAACAGACACACATACACACTTAGGTACTTTACTAGGTCTAATTGAGCCTCTACAGATGATGATTTCATCAATCAGTCCTTGCATATAAGCCACACCATGGCACAAATGACAAAGAAGTATTACCTGACCTGTTCTGAAAATTCCATGGAGTCAATAAATGAGCTACATGCATGATTACCACTAAGGGGCCCCTACACACTGATATCAGTGCAGCCGTTCAGTGTCATGACAGGAAACCGGAGCAGTTTGGTCTTGCCTTTGCTTGCCCAAGGAAAGTGTAACTCTCTTTTGTGGCCTCTTTATCTCTTCACTGTAATACATATATGGGAAAAATCCAGGTGTGCTAGAAAATGGGTCACTTACAGAAAAACCCTAAGGCAAATAACCTCCTTTCCAAGGATGGCGGTTTCAAATTTGATGAACAACGGCGGCCAAACTTTGGACATCCCTAGCAATGCAGACTCAGGGGAGCTGAAAAAGATTTTATTATGATCTAGAGCTGAAGATGCGAGGTATCTTGAAGAGAAACATATAAATCCCACAGGTGACAAATTAGGAACAAAAATAGAAATTGATTGGACGAAAAACCCACCCAAAAAAGTTCAAAACGTTTTTGAAATGCAATGAGCACTGGCTGAAAAAAATAACTCCTAGGTGTAGTGCAGTGCACCCACTGTCACTATTCCTGTGTCAACAATATGAATGCAGGGCCAGATTTACTAAGGACTTGTGTTGGCCTTGTGTGACATTAGCCATCATTAGATAATGCAAACCCACAACTGAATTCACTAAGCCACGCTAAGCCACTTTGCATGGCTCTGCATGATTTAGTAAATCCAAGATCATGCGAGGCAGTGTGCATCAATTCATTGCATGCCTTGCGGCAGTGAAGCATTCAATGGGTGGATTGCAGGCATTGTATAGGAAAGAGCCCCTTTTTCCACAGTTGTCCTTCACTTTTTACCTAATGTTGATGTACTTTGAGTGTGCCCGGGGTTCCTGCCAACTAGGAAACCAGGGCGTATTTTCTTTCCCTTAACTGTACTGTTGCGAAACGCAATTGGCAGCTCTCTGGCTATATGTAAGTCCCTTCAGGGGCAGCTCCTCCATTAGGGTGGAGGAGCACCACCCCACTGCTTTGTCACAGTGCGAGAAGCAGAAAATAAAATGTGAGAAAGCAGAAGGCAGGGGTATGCCTGATTGGGAGAGGGCAGGAGTATATGCCTGGTCTGGGGCGGGCGGGTGATGGGTCGGGGAGGAGTGGCTTGCACCACTCTGACTACCCTGACTGTTTGGTCGGCCCTGGGGCCAACCAAAGCAGTCATGCGCACTCATAGAGAAAATGGCCTCCCTACAGGTGCCTGGCTGGGCGCTGTCCGGGACTCTGCACTAATCACAACGCTGCCATTGCAGCGTTGTGACTGGCTTACAGGAGGGGAGGGAGCATACCTGTTCCTGTTCAGGAGCACGAAAAAGCGGACCCGGTCCAGGGGCAGAGACGGCGCGGGACCGGTCAGGTAAGTTTTATTTTACCCCCCTCACGGTAACCCCCGAGTGATAACCCAGCACGACCCCCTTCCAGCCACCCACCCACGAGAATTGCGAGCCGCGACTGAGTCCCTTGTAAAAGGTACCATAGGTACCAAGGACACTGTGTCAAGGGAAGGCTTTAAGGGCAGCAGCACTTATTGTGCCTCCCTTAGAGGCGCTGTACCTTTACACACACACACTGCCATTGAAGGCTGTGGGCCCGATTCACAGAACTAACTTAAGACAAAATCCTAAACTTACTACCATTTTGGTATTCACAGAAGGCACTTACTCATTTCAGTATTCACAGAAGTTAGGAGTCCTAACTTTAAGACTCCTAAATGCCTTCTGTGAATACCAAAAGTCTTAAAATTAGGATTTTTCTCAGTTTAGGAGTAGTAAAGTTAGGTCTCCTAACTTTACTACTCCTAAACTGAGAAAAATCCTAACTTTATGACTTTAGGTATTCACAGAAGGCATTTAGGAGTCCTAAAGTTAGGAGTCCTAACTTTACTACTACTAAACTGAGAAAAATCCTAATTTTGAGACTTTCGGTATTCACAGAAGGCATTTAGGAGTCCTAAAGTTAGGAGTCCTAACTTTACTACTCCTAAACTGAGAAAAATCCTAACTTTACGACTTTAGGTATTCACAGAAGGCATTTAGGAGTCCTAAAGTTAGGAGTCCTAACTTTACTACTACTAAACTGAGAAAAACCCTAATTGTAAGACTTTCGGTATTCGCAGAAGGCATTTAGGAGTCCTAAAGTTAGGAGTCTTAACTTTACTACTCCTACACTGAGAAAAATCCTAATTTTAAGACTTTCGGTATTCACAGAAGGCATTTAGGAGTCCTAAAGTTAGGACTCATAACTTCTGTCAATAGCAAAATGAGTAAGTGCCTTCTGTGAATACCAAAATGAGTAAGTGCCTTCTGTGAATACCAAAATGGTAGTAAGTTTAGGATTTTGTCTTAAGTTAGTTCTGTGAATCGGGCCCTGTGTGTTTTGGTGCAGAGCCAAGTGAAGAGTCGACATGGCACAATTCCGTGTGTGCCATGCTTACAATCCACTGCCCTGGTATAGGTAAGCCACCCCTCTATACCCCTACAGTGTCTAAGTCAATCCATAGACATTGTAAGTGCAGAAATTTCCTAAAGAGTATATGGTATGGGAGTTTGTCATAACGAACTCCACAACACCATAATGGCTTTACTGAAAACTGGGAAGTTTGGTATCAAACTTCTCAGCACATTAAGCTCACACGAGTATGCCACCTTACCACGCATGCTTTTTTCCGCATGTAATTACAACATGGTCATTAAAACGACTGTGTTGTAAAAACACATGCCATTACTCCGCAAGTCGTAACAACAACTTTCTCTACGGGGGGTGCTGGATGTTGGAATAGTATAATTTACTATTCCAACTCCAGTCTGTGCAACAGTAGGGCAGCTGTTGAATTTGAAATCCAACACCTTCTTACCCCTCCGCAAGTCGTTGTTCCAACTTGCGGAGTACAACGACTTGCGTAGTAATGGCATGCGTTGGTACAATGCGGTCGTTGTAACAACTGCGTTGTAATTGCATGCAGTGTTCCGGATTCTGGGTAAATGATGTTTGCCAACTCAAACTGGTACCAAGGTGGGATCTAATGAAGAATGCACTCTAAGAGATGCCCCCTGAATAACTACCTTACACTAGTGTCCTTGCTGCTCACCAGATGCCACCACCAGACAGGTTTCTGGATGTGTCTGGACTCCTGTGTCGTGCTACTGCTCTCGGGGTCCTGTAACAAAGCACATCCTGGGGCGAGGTGCCAAACCTTCTCCCCCAGGATGGGCAGGGTCTATGAAGGGTACGCTTCAAATGCTTGCCGCTTTTGCAAGCTACCCCACCCATTTGCTGCTCCCAGAAACTGGCTCCCACCGGTACTGAGCCCCACTTTGGGTGAGAGAATTGGCGGGAAAACCAAGTTAGGAGGCTAGGTGAAGCACAACTAACAGTGCCCGCCATCTTGCAAATGGGAAGACCCAACCAACCAGAGTGAGGCGTATGCCCCGTTCCCACTGGAGTGTATCAGAATAGGGGGTGTGCCCACCCTAAGGAACGGACCCACTGGTACCGACATATACCTAACTGTAACGCCCCTATATTTAATATTTAGGGGCAACCGTGAACCTTGCCTCCTTAGACCACAACCAACAAGAAGAAACAAGAAGAAGAAGGACCAAACAGCCATGCGGAGAGGCGAAGAGGAGGTCACCAACTGACTTGGTCCCATCCCTACTGCCCTGTCCCGACCTCTTACTCCTCCAGCAAAACCTTGGTGTGTCTTGCAGCCAGCAGCCCTCAAGAACCTGGAGGACCTGCCATGCTTTTGAAATCCATAGACTTTGTCTCCCGTGAGCACTGGACTTACTCAAGACCAACCGACTCTGGCTGACTCTGTGAGTCCCCCACCACTCAGCACCCGGCACCCTGAGCCCGACCCGGAGTGGCCCAACACTCTAAGGAAGTCCCCCCAGTGATCCTAGCCTGGGTCACGGGACCCCTGAACCCCTACAAGCTTCTAACCCAAGCCTGCAGCTATTATCTGGAAGGTCCCTTCCAACTGCTACTGAAGGCGACACCGCAGCTGTCTCTCTGACCAAAGCAGTCCAAGGAGCCCAACCATGACAGCCCGACCGTCACAAGGCTTCAACTCCAAAAGAGCTCATTCACCTACCTGGTGGCTGACCTCCTTCCAAGAATCCCTGACCGAATCTGCTACCCGGTCCAAGACCGAAGGGCTCCAGTGAGAAACCCTGGGATCCCCGACAACTGCATCCTTCACCCGGCCACCTCTGTCCCACTGACGGTGTAGATCTTGGCCCTTCAGTGCTAACCTCGACACCAGGAGCTTCTTGTTCCATCAACCAGGTGGCCTGCTCGTCCTCAGCCCCCAACGACCTTGCTTAGCCTGTTGGCTAACGTGTGGTGCTTGCACTCTGAACCCAGCCGCCTCTGCGCTGCTAGCGGTGCAAACCGAGTGTCCATCTGACCGAGTCCTACTCACGGACTGTAACCTCATTTTTGTTCTTTCAGGACTAAGTGTATATTGAGTAACTCTGCAAAAGTTTCATTGTATTACAA
This sequence comes from Triturus cristatus, assembly GCF_964204655.1. Taxonomy (NCBI): domain Eukaryota; kingdom Metazoa; phylum Chordata; class Amphibia; order Caudata; family Salamandridae; genus Triturus; species Triturus cristatus. The sequence continues at coordinate 213,179,354 of NC_140585.1, read as the reverse complement.
AACGCATTAACTTCTTTCCTTTCTCTTAGGAGTTGTACCAGTATCTTGTCTAGGGAAATCTCGCAGAGTAAGAAAAGTAACTATAAAGTATTTTCGACTGTTTGTTGCCAAAGTTTACAAACCTGTAACAAAACCAAGTTAATGTCAAATGCATATTTGTGATTCCTTGCCTATAAGAGTACGATTCTGCCTATGATGTGGTTCTAGTAATAAAATAACACTAAATAATATTTTTATACAAAAATTGGTCTGAGTTCAGTCTTTGAGTGTGTGACATCATTTCTTGCCTAAGTGTGTACAATAAATGCTTAGCACTACCCTCTGATAAAGCCTTACTGCTCACCCACACTACCACAAATAGAGAGTAATGAGTTATCTACTTTTACCTCTGCCTACCTTTGAGGATGCACTGGACTCTGTGCACACTATACCTTACTTTGGTATAGTATATTCAGAGCCCGCTTCCTACACATTCCCACACATCCATCCATTGGTTTTGGTGCATCCCAGCATACATCGTGCCAGCGCAAGAAGGCAGAAGAAATGCCCCATAGTTTTGTAAATATGCTGGGTTTCTGATATCTCCCTTTCACATAACACAGCTCAGCAAGTTGCCTTGCTGTGTTGCTTTGCAGGAAATGTTAGTAAATCTGCCCCTCAATGTTCAGAAGGGAAACAATGCCTGCCCCCTGGACTTTGGTCCACAGGCATTGTCATATTGCCTTGATTTCCTCTAACAAGGATTAGCATTGGAGCTCGACATACAAGTGGGCTTGAGAGGGGCATAGGAGAAACAATACTCATACCTGCTTTTATGGTAGCGATTATGCCACACCATTTATAGTAGTAGGTATGGTCTCTACTGAACACTTTACATGTCTGTGGTGTGGCCAAAGGGCCGGTTGTAGTTTGTGTGAAAATCAGGTCTGAGAGGCTGATGGATGATTCCCAATTCAGTAGCAGGCTCTCCATAGACCAGGGAATGTTCTCATTTGTCTTTAACCTGATGTGTTAAAGATTATAAATACATGTTTGAGAGTCTGCAGTATGCCAGAACATCACTGTCAGAAATATTGTCATACAAAAGTATCATCCCATTGGATGGTATAGTGTCCTCAGAGTATGTGCCCCAGCCTGCTTTGTTAAGGTGCTTCTTATTTGGGTAAGCCATGAACAAGGGTATTCTGAACTATTATTCAGGAAACTATAACTTCTTTAGACGTGTTAGAATTATTGAGTGGTAAAAGTGCTTGGAATAAAGCCAGTAGAACACATTCTACGTAATCTATAGGTTAATTGTGCCAGCCAATTCTCAGTTCTGCAAATCGGAACAAATGGTAACATGGAGTTTTAAAAAAAAAATCAGAAGCAGGACCTTATTTCATCAAAAATATTTGATAAAGTATCATCTGAGAAATTGGCATGAGGAAAACACTGGTGCAATTGCTATGTGTACATGGACAGTTGGTCAACTTAGAATCAAACACCTCTTTACCTTGATTCCCCATTTATCGATTCACCAGCTACCTCAAGATGAGACACTTTGACTGCTTATGTAATAAGTTATATGTCCCTACAGTACATTCTACGCCAGAACACAAGGACATTGAAGTGTAACCTTTTATGTTTTTTGTAGAGCCAAACTAGCCCCACAGTAGAGGAGCCACTGAAAGTTGCAATTATTGACCTTGCAGTGACTCTAGAACTAGGCAGTGGAGATGTGCATTATTGTGTAACGAGACCATAGACCATATGTAAAGAAGTTTTTTGGGCCATCAAACCATTCAGGTTGGTAAAATACAAAGTTTGTTGCTGCACAAACTGTTTTACAATGTTAAAATTCTGAACATTGTTCATTATTGCAAAATGAGTTTAGAAATCATTGCAGGATCACAATTTGAAAGGGCCATGCTAGGGGTGCTCCTTCCAAATTGCAATTTGGTAAGATACGGATCAACAGGTGGAAATTATAATCCCAGTATCAATTCATTGATCTGTTACGACACTCAAATTGAGGTGGTAGCTGATTAACAAAGGGGCAAATGGGTCTTCTTCAACGGTCAGACTCTGGGGCAGCTTCTAGGAGAGTAGGCAGTGATCCAGGACACCGCTAACTGCTCTCAATAAAGTTGTCTTTAAAAAACCCAGGTTTGATTTTTTTTTGACAAAGGATTCTGTTTTGAAATGTAGCCAAAGAGATGGTGGTATTCTGTTCCTTGCTGGACACCATCCTTGTGACTGTACTAACACAATAAGTATGTGGGTCATTCTGTGACCCCCTGCGATTACAGAATATTTATGACTCAACCTATTAGCACATAGGTCAGATCGCAAGATAAAATGCAGGTCGCCAAAAGCAGGTGTACAATTTGCAATCACATTTTGTGACCAGTGTGTAGTGCATCTGGCCTTCCATGACTGTATAGCTGTGCTGAGTGCCAAAGGAAGAAAGCTATCTGTTGCTGAGGCCCATATAATTCAAGACCTGCAAAACTGGCAAGAGTCAGTGCATAAATTTTTGTGAGACTGTATCAGTGAATTCTTTACAATGGTTACTTATCTGGAAGAAGGGTTGCTTTTTCCTACACACACCTTGTTAAGTTTTTCCATCACTGAGGCCCTAAAAAATAAATCCTATTTGTAAAGCGCAAACATATCACCCCTTAACGTGTCAAGGCGCTGAGTTCTGAGGCACTGGGGACCGATGCCATCAGACATTTCTGTATAACAAAATGCATAATCCACAAAGTTTAGTGAGTTTGCACCTTCTAAATGTGTAGTATATTGATATCTTGCTGCCACTGGCCAGTGTGGTTTGACTGACAAAATATTGACACTGGAAATATCATCCCATAGAATTATCATCACACAAATATTGAAGACAACAATATTGTCATCTCAAACATCCAATGGAAATGACAAACATATAGGAAAAAAAATATCCTTATCAATATAGTTCTACAAAATATCATTTTTGTATAAATATAAATAGTAAACATTAAAAATATAAAAAATGAACAGTAATATAATAATAATTAAATGTATTTAATTAATGATAAAATAAAAATAACTATTATACATTAAATACATTAAAACGGAACAGTCATATAATAATAATTAAATGTATTTAATGTTAAATTAAAAATAATCATTCAATGTATATTGTATTTTTGTAAATGTTATAATATATATATAATGTGTGTGTCTATATATATATTATGTGATCAAGGCCACCTGCTGGCCGAAACGCGTAATGGCATGTCATGCCGATGCTGACTTTGAATAAATCTCCTTGAAGCACGACTAGGTGCTTTCTCCTCGCCTGCCTGGAAGTGGATGAATGCGCCTGGTACTCGTATATATATATATATATATATGTATATATATATACTAAAAAAAATCTAAAGGATACAGGGACAATATAGTCAAGCATTGATTTCACTCATACAAAACCATCGAAATTCAGCAGGTACAATTACCTGAGCTAGCTATAACTCACATCCCTGCAATGCACTGCTGATGACCTCACATATTACATCACTCATGACATGATTAGTGCCATCACTAATGACATCACTGATGACATCTCAAATTACATCACTGATGACATCATGCAGTGAGTGTGAGTGTTTTTTTAAAGTTTGAGCGTTAAGCATATATACCAATGTACAACTAAAGTTAAAATAGTAATCTTTCTGTACCACTACTAAGTGATCGTAATTTTAGCATATATTATGTGAGTGGCTGTGTGACTTTGTGTATTCATGTGTGAGTGGCTATATGGATGTGTGAGTGGCTCTATGGGTGTATACGTTGGTGTGTGAGTAGCTGTGTGGGTAAGTGAGTGGCTGTGTGAGTGGCTGTATGGGTTGGTGTGTGAGTGGATGAGTGACTGTATGGGTGAGTGAATGGAATGGGTCTGTGAAATGCTTTAAGAGTGAGTGACTGGGTGTATAAGTATGGTTGTATGGTTAAAGGAGTGGGTGTATGAGTGGGTGTTTTGTTAAGTGAATTGGTGTGTGAGTAGCTGTGTGGGTGAGTGGCTGTGTGAGTGGCTGTATGGGTGGGTGTGTGAGTGGGTGAGTGACTGTATGGGTGAGAGAATGGGTCTGTGAAATGCTTTAAGAGTGAGTGACTGAGTGTATAAGTATGGTTGTATGGTTAAAGGAGTGGCTGTATTGGAGAGAGAGTGTTTGTGTGAATGGCTGTATGGGTGATTGAGTGTATGTGTGAGGGCTTGAATGGATGTGGGAATGGATATGTTAGTGGCTGTGTGGGTGCATGGGTGAGTGTGTCAGTGGCTGTATAGGAGGCCTGGGCAGAGATTGCAGAGTTACTCTACGTGGAACTCCGCAAAGTGACCAAAAACCTGCACCGCACTACGAGTTAGGTCGTACCATTCACGCTGATTTGTAGCACCAGGTGCTTGTCCCGTACTGGAAAATCAGCATGAATGGCTCATGTTCAGTGCAAGAGGACGCTGCTTCTTTGTGGTGTGGTGCAGCGACCAGGGCAGCTGACTTCGGAGCACAGGGTTCACGGTTTGATCCCCAGCTCCGGCGGCAGCTCAGCTCAGCACCGTATGACTCTGGGCAATAGCTCACTTAATTTCCAGTATGGCCCCCAGCGCCTTGAGACCCGTAAGTGTGAGTAGGCGCGCTATATAAAAATGGACATTTTATATTTTTCTTTCTGCCTCTCGAGTACATTTTCTACTCAAGCGACAGCTTCCTCAACGCGAACGGTTTCTCAATGTGAGAGGTCACAAAAATCCGCAACCGCCCGCAAACGCCAGCATTGAGAAATCTCGCTGGAAAGGTGGTTTAGCATTGAACTTTTCTTGCTCGTGCTACTAACTTAACGTTGAAGAGCGCAAGGGAGGAAAAAAATCTGCTACGCTTTGTGGACTGGATTTTTGGGGAACTCCATGTGCTCTGCAGAGTGCAGAGAGCACACAACTTTGCCAAGGCCTACTGAATAGGTGCATAAGTAGGTTTAGGAGTAGCCGTATGGGTGAGTGTGTGGCTGTGTGAGTGGCTGTATGGGTGAGTTACTGGTTGTATGAATACTGTATGGATGAGTGAGTGTTTTTGTGAGTGAGCATATGAGTGAGTCAGTGAGTGTGAGTGGCTCTATGAATGAGTCATTGGTACTGTGTGCACTTGCATAGGTCTGTGAATGGGTCTGTGACTGGTTGTGTGGGTATGTGAGTGGGTGTATGTGATGTTACATGGTAGTGTAAGTGGTTCTGTGGATGATGTCATCAGTGATGTAATTTTACATGTCTTCAATGATGTCACTGACCATGTCATGAGTTATGTATTATGTGTGGTCATAAGCAGTGCATTGTCGAGGCATAATTCATAGTTAGCTCAACTTTAACTGCAAAATTTCTATGTTTTTGTAAGAGTGAAATCTAAGCCTAACTATAATGTCCCTGTAATCTTTGTTTATTTCAGTGAATTTCTAAGGGCTTTTTTAATTCTGTTTCCTAATTATAACGTCCCTGTAACCTTTGTTTTTTTAAGTACATTTTTGTTGTGACACAAGGTTCATACTGCTCAGGAGTTCTTCTCGATTCATCAAAAACCCACCCAATAACCCGTGCACCAGCAGTCCGTAGTATGTTTGTAATGTATTGTTTTCATCGTTTCACTATATGGGCATATAACCATGTCGTTTCGTGCTGAATTGATCAGTGTTGTAAGTACGTGCCCGTATAAATGTGCATTGTAAGTACGTGCCAGTCAAATTGTGTATAGTAGAGTCTGATCAATATGTAGTATCTGGGGTGCAGAGTTACAAAATTCAATACGCAGTGACTTACTACCATACTCTTCCACTGTAACCTTCGACTTGGAAAACACAGAAAATGAACTCTCACGAGAGCTGAGTTCTTGATGGCCATCTTGGGTGTGATTTCTGTAATGTAAACCACACCCACCCGATGGTCTACAAGGTGCTTTGCCTCGAGACGGTTACGAGGAGAACATCGGAGACACAGAAGTCTTTGTTCTGGTAGTCAATTTCATCTCCGGCACTTTTCGACAATCGTCCTGACATATGCTACTTACCTGGAGGTGTTCTGTCTTCAGAAGCATCTAGAGAAGAAAGAAAGACAACCAAAAATGTAATTGATACCCAACTCAAGAAGATAAAGTCAAAGCTTTTGTTTTCATGTACTAAGGCAAAAGACTGTACAAACTTTGTTAGCAAACACACTGCGTTCTTTCGAACTAAAAACAAAAATAACAGCTTTGTCATTTTAGTATCTTCTTTATTCCTATAAGGCTATGTTTTGAACATTTCCTTCACATTGGAGAATTCGTATGATTAAATATGAATATCGCACAGAAAAGTATCAAGAGACATACAGAACACCCGTGATCATAACAAGGTGTTAAGATTCGCCTTTACTATACTGCTACAGGGGTATTTACAGTACGCGTGACTCCCCAATGATTATGTTATAAATGGTGCAATGTGTGTCCATACAGGAATCTACAAATATTGTATTTTCTATTGCAGAGATTTCCTGCCAGTGTTCATCCAAGGTAGAACATTATACCAGATGTCAATCTGAACACCACAGACCTGTAGGACAATCCGAAACTATTCAGTTGATCGCAGGTAAGGCGGGAAGGAGTTCTTGTTTACAGCCTTCATGGTCTGTAGATGAGTATTCTGAATTTTAAATGACTCTAAGACGATTCTGGTTGTTTCAATAGGTCGACAACTGCTTTCACTCCCCAATAGTACGACATCCATCTAGGCCATCCTCCTAGACCCTATCTGACTCCTTGTGTTAGTAAGGAGCACAGGTAGTAAGTTAGAGTATATAGAGGTGGGTCCCTAACGTCACTGTGAAGTACACAGTGCAGAAAATAAGGTAAATGCTGCATTGTTATCAGACTCGGACAATTTCTAAGGTTTTTCATATTCTGTTGACTAACTACAACGTCAATGTAACCTTTGTTTTTTTCAGTGAATTTACATGTTTTTTTAACTAGTAGTCCTGTATGTAGAGTGGTGGAGAAAGAGAGCGGGAGATCCAACCAGCTCTCAGCTATTGTGCTAAATGGGACTTACTGGAGGTGACAGGAGGTGTTCTTGGCCCTCTAATGATCCTCAGCATCCAAGAGCACTTCATCCCTCAGCCAGTAGTGCACCAGGAAGGGCATTTGTAGAGTTGTGGAGAAAGGGGCCATGGCATCCAACAACCATTCAGCAATCCTATGCTTGGGATTTACTGGAGGAACCAGAACGACTTGTTGGTCCCCAAGGGCCCTCAGCATTCAAGTGGACTTCATTCCCCAACCAGTATGGAGCCAGGAGGGTGGTGGAGAAAGGGGTCGTGACCTCCAAAGACCTCTTAGCAATCCTGCTGTGTGGGACTTACTAGAGGTAACAGGAAGTCTTGTTGGCCCCCCAAAGACTATCTGGAGCCAAGGGGAGTTCATTCCCCGACCAGCAGTGCGCCAGCAGGCACATTTGCAGAGTGGTGCAGAAAGGAGGCGTGGCCTCCGAAGTCCTCTCAGCAATCAGGCTGTTTGGGACTTAGGTAACAGGAGGGCTTATTGACCCCAAAGGACCCTCACCATCCAAGGGGACTTCATTCCTCAACTAAGAGTGGTTAAAAAAGGGGGAGGAGCCTTAGGGGAGTTGCTGGTCTTTTTTAAATTTCATTTCTATTTTATTCTGGGACGGGTAATGCGTGGCCTTCTTTCCCTGGGCCGATTTCGGCCTCATCGATCCCATCCCCCCCGGGCCCTGCTTTTAAAAAAAAAATGTTTTAATAACTTATAGGGAGTGTCCATGAGCCGCCCCCTTCCCAGGCCAACTTTGGCCATAGTGACCCCATTCCCCGGGGCCGGCCTTTTAAAAAAAAAGTCATACATTTAAAGGGAAGGGGCCTGGCTCACTTGTGGGTGCCATGATCCCACCCAGGGCAACCACTTTGTTGGGGACCGCGAGGGGAGCCTCAAGGCCAACGCGGTTCCTATGGGAGCCAGCATTGCTGTGACAGAGAGGGACCTGCTGAACATGCTGCTCCCTCTCTGTCAAAAAAATTGTGCTCAACTTTGAGCAAAAAAAGAGCAAAATCCTCTTGCTTGCTCAATGCGGATCACAGTTTGCTATGGCTTGGCGGGAGCGGTAAAGCTCCTACCAAGCCTTAGCAAATAGCTATATCCGAAGGGTGTGCAGCTCGGGACATAACAGGAGCCGGCCCTGGAGGATGGCGGTCCCCAAGGCTATCCCGCAGTCTCTGGGGCTGCGGGGAAGGCCATACAGGCCGCACCTCCCCCGCACACATTTTAGAAATAGCCCCGGGGAGGTGGCGGTCCCTGGGTATTGCGGGGGTGATATGTGGGCCCCCCTGCATCATTGTAATATTTTTTGCTCCAGGGAGATGGCTGTCACCGGGGGTGGGTGTGTCGCTTGGGCACCCCTGACATAATTCAAACACACTGCCCCCAGGATTTGGCCCTCCTGAGATCTTCCTATTAAAGACAACCTGGAGCCAGCACATCTTTTTTTCTTCAATGTTTATGTGGATCTGACATTTCATCCAATTTGCAGCAAAATTGAATGTCCCAAAATGTTTTTACCCCCCATTGGGGTCTCTGTTGCATCTCCCCACCATATCTGGGGGTCAGGGTATTCCCACCTTACCCCTTTTCTTTATTTTTTACATTTGTTGTGGTACCCGGATTCAAGTCAAATCCAAAGTGACTGCCAACACTTCCTGATTGAATTGTTGGCAGCCAATCAAATTTCAGCAGGGGGACAGTGGATCTGCGAGTCTACTGCAAGGAACCGCTTCCTCAGATATTTATATTTTTTAAACTTAAATAGCTAAAACTATTGAACGGATTTACATCCCAAAAAAAATAATAATGCTTTCTAGACCAAAATCTAATTTTCTTCCAAATTTGGTGGTAATTCCGTTCCGCTTTTCAGGCTGTAATTGTGTTCAAAATCCCTCCTCAATCAATCAATCAATCAATCACTGCATTTGTAAAGCGCGCTACATACCCGAGAGGGTCTCAAGGGGCTGGGGAGGGGGGGCCGCTACTGATCGAAGAGCCAGGCCTTGAGGAGTCTTCTGAAGACCAGCAGGTCCTGGGTCTGTCGTAGGATGGTGGGGAGAGTGTTCCAGGTCTTGGCGGCGAGGTAGGAGAAGGATCTGCCGCCGGCGGTGGTTTTCCGGATGCGGGGGACTGTGGCGAGGGCGAGGTTGGCTGAGCGGAGGCTTCGGATGGGGGTGTGGAAGCTGAGTCGGTTGTTGAGGTAAGTGGGTCCGGTGTTGTGTAGTGCTTTGTGTGCGTGGATGAGGAGTTTGAAGGTGATCTTTATGTTGATGGGGAGCCAGTACAGGCCTCTCAGGTGGGGTGTGATGTGGCTGCGGCGGGGGACGTCGAGGATGAGTCGGGCCTAGGCGTTCTGGATACGTTGGAGGCGTCTCAGGAGCTTGTTTGTTGTTCCTGAGTAGAAGGCGTTCCCGTAGTCGAGTCTGTTGGTGATGAGGGCCTGGGTAACCGTTTTTCTCGTGTCGAGGGGGATCCATTTGAAGATCCTGTGGAGCATACGGAGGGTGTTGAAGCAGGACGCGGAGACGGCGTTGACTTGCCTGGTCATGGAGAGAGTGGAGTCGAGGATGACCTCCAGGTTGCGTGCATGGTCCGTGTGTTCCGGGGCTGTGCCTAGCGATGTGGGTCACCAAGAGTCGTCCCAGGCTGATGGGGTGGGTCCGAGAATGAGGACCTCTGTCTTGTCTGAGTTCAGCTTCAGTCTGCTGTCCTTCATCCAGTCGGCTACGGCCTTCATTCCTCTGTGGAGGTTGGCTTTGGCGGTGTGGGGGTCTTCGGTGAGGGATATGATCAGCTGGGTGTCGTCGGCTGAGGAGATAATGTTGAGGTTATGTTTGTCGTGCGCCGTGGGCGAGAGGTGCCATGTAGATATTGAACAGCATTGGGCTGAGGGAGGATCCCTGTGGGACGTCGCAGATGATCTCGGTGGTTTTGGAGCGGAAAGGTGGGAGGCGAACGCTCTGGGTTCTGCCGGAGAGAAAGGATGTGGTCCAGGCCAGGGCCTTCTCTTGGATACCGGCGTCATGGAGGCATGCTGATAGGGTGTGGTGGCAGACCGTGTCAAAGGCTGCTGATAGGTCCAGGAGGATGAGGGCGGCTGTTTCTCCTTTGTCCATCAGGGTCCTGATGTCGTCAGTGGCGGCGATGAGGGCGGTCTCGGTGCTGTGGTTGCTGCGAAAACCGGATTGGGAAGGGTCCAGGATGTTGTTGTCTTCGAGGTAGCGGGTCAGCTGTTTGTTGACAATCTTCTCATTCACTTTTGCCGGTAAAGGGAGCAGGGAGATGGGCCGGAAGTTCTTGAGGTCCTTGTGGTCCGCCTTGGGCTTCTTCAGAAGGGTGTTGATCTCGGCGTGCTTCCAGCTTTCTGGGAAGGTTGCTGTCTCGAAGGAACAGTTGATTGTTTTCCGGAGGTGGGGCGCGATGGTTGTGCTGGCTTTGTTGAAGACGTGGTGAGGGCAGGGGTCCGATGGGGATCCGGAGTGGATGGAGTTAATGGTTTTGATGGTGTCTTCGTTGCTAACGCTGGACCAGACAGTCAGGCGACTGGTGCGGGTGGTAGTTGCAGGGGTGGTGGACTCGGTGTTGGGTGCGGGGGGGGTCGGAGTTGAAGCTGTCGTGGATGTCGGTGATCTTGCGGTGGAAGAAGGTGGCCAGGGAGTCACACAGGTCTTGAGATGGCGGGATGTCGTTGGTGTTGGAGCTGAAGAGCTCTTTGGTGTTGTGTGCGTTGTTGTCTAGGCGGTCCTTGAAGGCGGTCTTCTTGGCGGTCCTGATGAGTTGGTGGTGTCTGCGGGTGGCGCTCTTGAGGGCTGTGTGGTTGTCTGGTGTTCGGTCGTAGAGCCATTTCTTCTCCAGCTTCCGACAGGTGTGCTTGGAGATCCGGAGGTCCTCTGTGAACCAGGCAGCTTTCTTGTTGGTGTGGTTGGTTGTGGAGGTCTTGAGAGGGGCGAGGGAGTTGGCGCAGTCGTTGGTCCACTGTGTGAGGTTGGTCGCGGTGGTGTCTGGGTCGATGGGGTCGGTGGGTGGTCTCAGGGCAAGGGCAGTAGTCAGTTGGTCCTCGGTGACCTTGCCCCAGCAGCGACGCGGTAGCTGTTGGCTGCGGTGGTGTGTGGTGGGTTTCCTGAAGGTGAAGTGGACACATCTCTGGTCGGTCCAGTGGGGTTCGTGGTGTGGTTGAAGGAGACGTGGGGGCTTGCGGAGAAGATGGGGCCGAGCGTGTGTCCAGCGGCGTGAGTAGGTGTTGTTATGAGCTGTTTGAGTCCGAGGTTGGCGAGGCTGTCGAACAGGGCGGTGGAGTTGGCGTCGTTGTTGTTCTCGAGGTGGAAGTTCAGGTCCCCGAGGAGGATGTAGTCCATGGAAGTGAGGGCGTGGGTGCTGATGAGGTCGGCGATGGTGTCGCTGAACTGTGGGTGGGGTCCGGGAGGTCTGTAGATGAGTATTCCTCTGAGGGTGGTGTTGGGGTCGGTGTGGATCTGGAAGTGCATGTGCTCGGCGGTGGTGAGGGTGTCATCGGTGTTTGTTGAGATTTTGATAGAGTCTTTGTGGATGATGGCGATTCCTCCTCCCAACCAGTAACCCAATTTCCAACAAGAAGAACTCTAGAGTGTCCAATCGTCTCCGAAGACCAAACGACGCATAGTCTAGAAGAATCAAGTCTTCTGCATAAAGGAGGCGTGGGATATGCAATGGGCCCACCTTTGGTGAGAATGACTTAGTGAATTTTAATACAGAATGCAAATCTGCCACATGTAGACTGGAAAGAGTCAGCACCAGGAAGCAAATATGGAGAAAACTATTCAATGTTTTAATTTTACTCGATAGGCATCCTGAATTATCCAGTTCTACTTGTGCTCAATTCTCCCCAATCAAAACATGGATCATATATAACAGGTCACCAGGAATATTCCAGGCTCACAATTTATCCTAAAGCCATCCTCTTACCACAGTATCAAGGACCATGAGGAAATCGATAAACTGTGCAACCTCCGATTCATTGCCTGTTATTTCCCAAAGATAGCCTGCATGGCTATTCAATGGTGAAGTGGTATGGCCCTCTCAAAACCCCCCTTGTTCAACTGCATGTGGATGGGATAAGCCAATGAATGTGCTTAGTGGTAGGTTGAAGGTCTGAAGTGTGGCTTATGAGGATGTGTTTCGGCGTTCTGCGTGATGATCATACGTATTATGCATAATTTCCCAAAGCAAAAAATAGGTCACCCTGTGAAGCCTTTCAACATATCTAGCATCAAAACCTACTTCCACCACTGGATGTTTTGCCCACATTGAAGGCTGAATATACTGGTTCCTATCTGCAACATGTGGCAAGTGTAATTATTTCAAATGTATAAATCCCCATGCAATAGCACTCATACTGTGTGAATGAAGTTATACCCTGCAATAAACTGGTAGTACACAACAATGGACCAGGCTACTCGTTAATTTAACCGCTCAACAGTTCAAGCAAAGATCGCTGGGACCAATCCAACTTGATCTGGTTATTTATTTAACCTTTTAATATCTCATTTTTCTTTTTTTTCAAATAGTCTGCGATGAGACAAACTTTTGTTCATTCAAGAATAGATACACAGTACAAATCCAGACAACAACATGTATATACATTTAACATCTCTACATGTTAAACAAAACAGATTTTGATACACCAATCTTAATTCGCAAAAGGGGGCAAACCCTTCAAATTACAATTTCTTTCATCATAGAAGGAGGTTGCCCAACATTGGGAACATTAATTAAAACAGTCGGGGTTAAATTGACTTTATAATTTCCTCAAACTATAAATAGCCACCATATGGCTCTTCCGCAATGTAATTCCAAAATGCCGACGCGTTTTGAGACCCTTGTCAACACCAGGGGCTCTCATCAGGGCTTCATATTTAAATGAGATGGTGTAGTCTACAAAAAAAAAGGCATGGGATATTTAAGGGCCTCCCTTTTGGTGAACTAACCATATAACAAGAGTAATTAAACCTCAAGGTTATTTCTAATAATTACCTGATGGATGTTGCTTATTGCGGTTAGTGAAATCCCTTGTGAACCAAGTGGGGAGTATTATAAACAGAACTCTTTTTGGCGCAGGAGCTGCTGGAAACATACATTGTATATGAGTTTTATTCTCTAAGTATGCAGAACGAGTCAAATCCACTAAGAACCAGAAATTAAAAAGGCATGTACCTGTGATGGAGTAATTAATAGAGCTGCTGCTTGGCTCCTCTCTTTTTTTATCCATAAATTTCTTGAGACAATATATTTCACTGAGGATATTAGTCGCGTCTAAAAGTTAAATAAAACGGAAGCAGATCCATTCATATTTAAATATGCACTACCGGGAAAACAATACTAGCAAAGGCGCATAGTTTATCAAGCGCATACCATGAAATAATGCTGGCCCGACAGATGTACAACTTTTCGATATCATCTTTTTCAGTATTTGGCTTGAAGATTGAGCATGAGGTTGCTGCTTGCAATTAATTCCGTCGCTAAAAAATAATAATAAGCGCATACACCCTTTAGTAATGTATAGTTTGTAAAACCTAGTAGCAAGCCCGAGTGAACATGTCAACGCGTGCCAGCAGGAGCAATTAATCTTTTCTCCTATCAACGCGCATAATTTATCAAGCGCATACCTACAGATAGTCGAGTGTGCAACTTTTTGTGATCATCTTTTTTAGGTCTCGCCTAGGCAGCGCTTGCGCAGTCTCGTTGAGACATGCAGTATACACTATAGCGGGGAAGCTTCGTGGAAGCTCCGCCGACTCTCCACCCATTGGCTTGTGTCTTAAATGCTGCCTTCAAATTGGTTGTAGGCTTCTTTAGTCCCTCCTTATGATGGACATGTCTTCATTTGTGTCCTTCCACGCTATTGGCCCCTTTACTGCAGACTACTTTCTTCCTGTGCCTCTCCCCCCCTCCCTTTCCCCCCTGTATCAATTTGGAGCAAACTTTTTTTTAAGCGCGAACGGGAGCTCCATCACGAGTGCCTGGTTTGCCCTTATCACCTCGGAGCAAACTTTTTTTTGCAGAATTATGTTGCTTGAACGGTTGAGCTATTGGAGTGCTTTATACGAGCACCAGTTACCATAATGTAAGGACATATTCATTATTTGGCAGGCGTGGGTCAGATTAAGTGATTTGCCCAGAATCACCTCACTTTGAGCCGACGCCGAGGCTTGAACTCAGTTCCCCTGTGCCTCAGTTAGCAGTCTAGCTCTCCCCTCATTTGCCCAGAATCACGTGACGTTGAGCCGACGCTCCCCTTTCAAGTACTTTGAAGATACGAGGACCGCACCGGCCAGCGTGCAGCAGCGCCACACAACCATGTAACTTTAGGGAATAGTTCTCATTTAATTGTGGTGTTGCTTGTTTTAATTATGAGCACTAATGCTTGTTACCTTCTTTACTGCTGTCAGCAGCGGTGAACCGAATACAGGTCTGAGGCAGGCAGCAGCGTCTATACAAACCACCAAAGGCGTCTGCAGGGTTACGATAAAACAATCTCCTACAAAATACATTCAGGCATGATTTTTAACATTCAAAACTAAGGTGTTATGGCTCGTTTCACATGACATATTACGAGGATGCAAATCTGTGTGCCGATATATATTTGAATTTAAAAACTGGACGACTGGGTGAAGCAGTGCGGTCTTGCTTGGCAAGGGCCAAACACTCCCTTTTTATCTTACTGTGAAGGGGTGTTCTCAGTACTACAAATACAGCAAGTACCTCTTTCCTTCAGCTGGGCGCTCCCGGTCTGGTGAGGAGGGCTGAGTGCTGACGGCAAGTCTCGTCTTTGGATTGCACCGCAGCGGTAACGCAGATGTAGCAAAAGACGTGAGTCATTCTTATGAGGGCTGGTAATGAAAAAAACATGGGTGCACTTTGTACTGGTGTATTTTTAGGACGTCTTTCTTTGTTTATTTCTTTTAAGAGCTTCTAGTATTTAATTTAACTAGACTTAGGAAAGACGATTTGTGTTTCTAATAGCAGAAATAGTGTAAGAGGGTACTGGGTGGCACAAATATGTTTAAATTAAAACTCAGATGTGTCTCCCCAGAAATAGGTAATACTATCACTTAGTTCTCTCGCTTCAATTTTAGCGCTCCTGGGGCCTTAATACAGGCCTTAATACATAGCTGTCCCTGTACAGAGACAACACTGATAATGAATAGAGTGGAATAATAAGCACCAATAAAAAACTAAGTAATACAGTGCAAAAGTGCAAAATCAAAAACGGGAAAACCTCTGCTTTGACCTTCACAATAGGCAATCACATAGGGGCAGATTTACGACTTCTGGCGCATCTCTGCTAATCAGCAGAGATGCGCCAGAAGAGTTGCGACGCATCTGCCCACCCGTGCGCCACCACTGATGCGCCGCATTTATAATGCGGCCCACCGTGGCGCTCGGATGGGCAGATGCGTGACGCATCCCCATCGTAAAGGTGGCACATTGCTGGAGTTGCGTCGCAAGCGCGATGCAGCTCCAGCAAGGCTCGGTGTGCTACTATCCCTAACATGCTGCATCAGTCCTTACACCTGCTTCAAGCAGGCTCAGGGTTTTGACGCAGCATGGCCGGAAAAGTGACTTAGTGAAATCTTGTAGATTTCATTTAGCCACTTTTCGGAGGTGTTCCTGCGCCGGAACGCCCCCCCCCCCCGTGCAGGTACGCCCACATGTGGCGCAGGCTTTACAACATGACGCATCTCCCTAGATGCGTCACGTTGTAAATGGCCCGCAGCATAGCGCTGGCTTTGCGCCGCCGCTGCGTCACAAAAGTGACACAACGGCGGCGCAAATCTGGCGTAAGGACGTGTAAATTTGCCCCATAGTTTTTAATTAATTCCATCCATGAAGAATAGACATTTTAAAGTGCATACAATAAGACCTGATGCGAGGTTAAAAGTCTTAACGACGGTCCGGGAGGCGAATTAACAATGCACTCTTACTACATGCGGTAATAGCACCCACCTAACCTACGGCGCTAAAAGTGTTTAAGCCCCACTGCAGCACTGACTCATTTTACTTAATGTAAATATGTAGGACCTTGAATTGTATATAACACGTAGGCGTGAAAAGTAACACTCCCTTAACAACAAACCCTTTCTGAATGGTTCAATAGACTTCAAAAAAATATATATATGGAGTGTGAAAATATTGACCATATTGTATTACAGAAATGTAGCTTAAATTCACCCAGTCATGTCTAAACTAGTTTTGCTTCACAAAACGCCGGGTTTGATAGCAATGGGCTTTAACTAAAAAGTGAGTGCAGGTGGTCCCATGGATAATATGATGCATAGCTAAATACATATAAGGTCCCAAATGCGAGACCGTTGCATTGCAAATGCATGTTTCAATATTGGAGCTTTAGAATTATAAAAGATAATGATAAGCGCATGACTCCTGAACAAAGGAATAGTTTATAGAGACGAATGGCACGCGCATGTACAAGTTTAAACGCGGACCTGCAGGAGCAAATAATCTTTCCTCCTGTCTTCAGATTTCCCGGTAGAGTCAACATTTACTAAATGATTTAACCTCAGCACAACGCTTCTGCGTGTCTGAAAAATAAATAAATGAAGGTTTCAGTTGCTGTGTGCTTATGAGAGGAGCATAAAACATTTCGAAAATAGGCTCACTTAGTCAAAAGCTGGAGAGACGGAGCTCCATCAGCACGTTTCCTGGTGTATGCAAGACAAATAGGGCAGCCACCGGCTGTGAATGAAAGCACATTTAACAAGCATTGGCATAGCCAATAGGTCTCGCTTTTGGGACCTTATAAGTATTTAGTTATGCAATATCCTTAGTGCAACAACGTTGACTGTTGCATGTCTAAACACTTATAAGGTCCCAAAGGCGAGACCTATTGGCTATGCCAATGCTTGTTTTTGTTAGGCTCGGGGAAATTAGGGGGCATATTATCAAGCCCGGCGATAAAATTATCGCTGCTTTAGCGGCAGAAAACTGCCGCTAAAACGGCGATAATGGGCTTGATAATATGCTCTATGGAATTCCAATTGAAGCTCATGTTAGACGTCCTTCACATTTAACATGGGCTTCAATTGGAATTCCATAGAGCATATTATCAAGCCCATTATCGCCGTTTTAGCGGCAGTTTCCTGCCGCTAAAGCAGCGATAATTTTATTGCCTAGCTTGATAATATGCCCCTAAGTGATTTGAAAAACAGGATGTTGAGCGTTGTTGCCGAGACTCAAACCCAGTCCCGCAGCTTCGACGTCGACAGCTCTAGCCGTAAGGCTACATCATCTCCCCGTACATTGAACGGCCACATGGGTCTCAAGTCTTAAGAACTCGTCATTTCAGTCAGTGCTTCTAGCAGCAGCACACCAGTAGCAGACGTTAGGGAGCAGGACCATAGTTCACTGAGAATTTAAAATCGGTTCTCACATGTAGCCTTTTGAGCCTGATCCTGTCTAGTGGGGCAGAACAGTCTATCTTCCTGTCCTTGTTCCAATTTTTTCTAGCTGGGCAAAGTGAAAGTCAAAGTGGACACATTATGCTGGCTTCGAGGTGTAGTTCATATATTTTAGTGGGGCATTTGAGGGAACCAAACCAACCACTCTGACCTTCTGCAGCAGTTTTAGTTTTTGGGGAATTCTCTCGGTCAGATTCAAGAGTGTAATTTGGTCTCTTAAAAACAAATGTCCTAAGAGCCATGGCCTGACGGCAAGCATAATGGACGCATTTTTGCAAGGCTCATCAGGAGAAATTTTGTTGAACCAGTAGGACCACCACAGCTGTCCATTCATGAGCAGACCTGAGGTGACCTCTGCAGGAGGTGAGGTTGAAAGTAGCCTTGCCTCCCTTCCTGTAGATTTTCTTCAATTTTTGGGGCCTCAAATGTGAGGGTGAAATGGAAGCTCCCCTCAACCCGCACTCAACCTAATAAAAATAACAATAATAAAATAGCTGCCCTAAGATCTAGCACAGGCTAAAAAGTGAATAACTCCACAGCTGCGCAAGTCTTTGCCTTCGACTGTTGAATCACAGGCAGCGAAGTTGCCACATTTATGGTGGCCCTCAACCGGTTTCAACTTCCACTGGGTGCGGAGATCGCTCTTCTGACGCACTGGGAATAGGTCTGCTCTGACTATGTGTTGCCCAATACTTGTGTTCTTTTTCATGGCAAATAACGGCTTCTCAAATGGACATTCCAGATTTTCTAATAAATGCCAGTTTTTCAGAATGATTTGGCAAAATGTATTGGTGTCAGGGCTGAATGTAGAAACACAAACCATTCTTTCAAGGGGTGGTTTAACTTTATTTTGAAGAAGGGCCTCTCTGGGAGTGAACCAGGCTCTTTTGGTGGCATGCTTACGCGTTTTCTTGTTAGTAATTTGTTCACAGAAGATTGCTGTGTGACTTTCGAAATCTTCTTTCCAGAAGCAATTCCCTTGGATTCGCAGTAATTGCCCATAGGGAAGATTGTCCCTTAGATTGCGAGGATGAGCACTCTTGTGATGTAGGATTGTGTTTTTATCTGTGGATGTCCGGTGCAATGTGGTTATGAGTTTGTTCCCTTGGGGAAATACCTCCACGTTCAAAAAGGCCAAGGTAATTTTGCTTTCCATGATCCTCTTCTGTGCCTTGCCATAGGCACCAGATATCGTCGATGTAACAAAGCCACTGTATGATATTGCTCTTAAATGGTTTGTTGTTAAAAAGGAACTTCTCTTCGTACTGGGCCATGAACAGAACCGCCATCTCTGGAACTAAGGGACGACCCATCTCGGTCCCTTTGGTCTGGACATAGAATGATTCCTCAAATTTAAATTAGTTCCCCTTTAGTGCTAACTCCGCCAGTTGTAAAATAAACTCAGTTGGTACTCTATGGGGTTTAGGCCTGCTTTCCAAATAGAGTTCTGTCAGTTGTAAGACCTCAACTTGAGGTATCTGCGTGTATAGTGAGGTAATAAATTGGAGCATAAGTTTAAGGAAGTGAGAACCCACTTCAAATAATAATCGCACTCTAAAGTCCCTATATCAACCTGTGCTTAACGCTCTCATAGTTTGGCACATTGTGGTCGGGCTTAATTCAGAGGAAATGTGTAAAGTATTTATGCAGCACTCAAAGAGCAATAAAGTGAAAACACAACACAAGAAAAATCCCAAACCAAATTAGAAAAACAGAGAATATTTCCATAAATAAAATGACTCAAAATGACAATTATCCAATAAGTATAACAGGAGCTAATAATTTTTCACCTTTTTTGCCTTCTGATGGCTGTAGCTTCCATGGCGACCATGGTCTCCATTGGAGAAGTGCACTTTAGCACTAGCCAATGGTCCAGAACCTGGATGGCGCCACTAGGGGGGGTCCTGCAGCTGAGTCTATGGGATGACCATATAGAACTGGTTGGTTGAGCGGAAGCAGGGAGCGAGGCTTCTGGAAGCTTGTTGTGTTCCTGTAGATCAAGCAGAAGGTCAGACAACGGAGCCTTACAACCACTTCTGGGATCCTGGGTTCAATGTAAGCAGGCCCAAATTTCTTTCAGGTTCTTCGGGCAACATGGCAGTCCTTTTTCGGATTCTTTTCAGGCCCAGGAGTGTTCTTAGGAGAGGTCTATGGGCTCTAAAGGTATGCCCAGTGCCAACTGTGGATGAAGGACAATCTTATGCCCACCCCTTGAAACCAGTCTTGGTCACTTAATTCCCTCCTTCTTGGTTTGGAGCCAGCCTGACTAGAGAGACAAAAAGAGGCAGACCTAGGTGTGAGCTTCACTTGTGCCCTGCAGGCCAGCCTATCAAGAAAGGAGACCCCCTCCACACACACAGAGGCCTTTGCCCACATTTCACCACAGTAAAGCCATCAGGGTCAGGTGACAGCTGGACACTGGCAGGAAAGCGTTTTGGTTTTAGGCAGGATAATGACAAAGTGCCATTTCCAAAATAGTAATAGAAAATCCGACTTGACCATTAAATTGCATTTTAAATGACTATGAAAATGAGTCCTTCAAATACTTTTCTAGCTATTCCAGAACTGAATTTAGCACTTAATAAGTGTAATAGGGAAAACCAGTGTCAACTAAGTGAGACACTGCCTTGCTATAGTGAAAAAGAACTTTGGAGGTTTTTCACTGTAAGGATATGCAAAACATTGAATATACATGTTCTACTTGTGAATACCATGCCTCCTCCCCTATGGGCTTTTAAGGGACCTCCTTAGAGGTGACTTGTAAGTGTGACAAAGGAAGGAAAGCTTACTTTGCCAAGTAAATATAGCAGTTTTAAAGGTTCGAAGCCAGTCTGCAGTGGCAGATTTGGAGACATGTTTTGCAGTACTAATATACTGGGTGCCACAATGAATGCTACATATATTTAATTTACAGGCCCTGGGTACGGGTAGTACATATACTAGGTTCTTACAAGTAAATTAAATGTCAAAATCAGGAGCATACCAATTTTAGAAGGTCTAAACAAGAGAGGATATGTTGAAGCTGGATGAGTTGACACTCTTTCATTTGTCTCACCACTTCACTTTTCATGATTTTACTAAGGAACCTGAAATTAGAGATGGAATATTCACCAATATCGTCTCATCTGTGAACATCTTTTTAGGGAGTTGGTTGAGATTGCTGTGTTTTATCAGACCTGGAGTTTCATCAGAATAGAAGAGTGTATTTATCAAATTTGGTGTGCCCAACATAATGGACGATATCAGATGTTTGAAGCATGAGGCTAAGCAAGGTCATGTTGTGCATTGGATACATTTAGCTTGTTTTCCAGGGAAAGTAAGACTCCGGAAGCATAAATAAGATTAACTTATCCAAGCAATAGTGGTTCAAAAGGGTGAATGATGAAATACATCTGGGATGAAATTGATGATTTAGGGCCAGATTTTAATGACATTGTCATGCAGTGCAGCAAAGCAAATCACCATTCTTCGCTGCAGAGTGTGACAGGGAAAGGGCAGGGATGCACTATATTTAAAAGAATACGGTGCACTCTTGCCTTTTCCCCTGTCCTGGCTTTGTTTTGCATGCCCAGCGCCAATGAGGGCAGCCTTACACCATGGTACAAGGACGCCTGCATTTTAAGGTGGATTGTTTTTGCGCAGGAAGGGGCACCCTCCTGCACAGAAATAATCCCCTGAGGCATTTTCCTGTTTCTGTGTGTGCTGCTGGATGCAGCATACACAGACAGAGGAAAATGCGCGGAGAAAGAAACATATTTCTCCTTGTTACACTTCACCCGTGGAGGCATAGGTTTTTGGTGCATTCCCAGGTCTACCACTGCTGGTAAATAATAAAAGTTTTAAAAGCCATGGATGTTGCATGGGAACACCCATGCAACAACCATGTAACACCTCCCTGGTGCAGAGTACGGCAATACAGCGATTTGCACTGCATTACATTACTCAATATTTGTTGGAAATGGCCCTTTTTGCAGGGTTATCCCCAAACTTTTTGCTTCTTCCTCCTTTATTTTTTCTGACCTGTGGTTGTTGGCAATAGGACCCTGGGCACTTTACCACTGCTGATCAGTGCTAAAGTGCATATGCTCTCTGTATAAATTGTTATATTGATTGGTTATCCATAATTGGTATATTTGTTTCACCTGTTAGCCCCTAGTAAAGTGCACTGGGTGTGCCAGGGCTGGTGATTCAAATGCTACTAGTGGGCTGCAGCACTGATTGTGCCACCCACAGGAGTAGCGCTAAAATGATGTCTTAGGCCTGCTTGCAGTGCCTATGTGCAGTCCAGGACTGCCATGTCGACCTGGCCAGTGCACCCACTGACCAGGCCTTATCCTTCCCTTTCTGTACATGTCAGGCATCCCTATGGTGGCCCTAGGTACCCCCCTGGGCTGGGTGCAGTGTATCTGAAAGGTAGGGCATGTACTGAGGTGTGTAACATGCCCTGGTAGTGAATTACAGCCATTTTCGTTTTTCACTGCTGAGAGGCTATCTTGCCCATAGGATAGAATGGGGAAGGCTGTTTACATGCCTATCTTCCCATAAGGGAAGATAGAAAATCCAAGTTTGGTATCTTTGTGTTCAGAATTTAATTATACATCTTTTTAGCAAGATGGTTTTTAAATTCACTGTGTGAGAATAGCACTTTTTAGAAAGTAGCTATTCTCCTGTTTAACCTTCCTGTGTGCCTGTGTGCTGGTTGGCTGACTGGTGTCATGTGATGGGCTAGGTGGCTCCAGGAGCCTGGATGAGTCAGCAGCAGGGTGAATAGGGAGATCTGCTTTAGATGGGTGGGAGGAGTAGTCCCTGGGTTTGAATAGGGCTGTCCCTGCCAAACACAATGCTGGCTCCACCCCCTGCTGGCCAGGCTGAGGACTCTGCCTCTGCTGGCACAAAGAAGGCTCCACCTCCTGCTGAGCGTCTAACGACCGTGCCCCTCAGTCTGAAAGGAACCAGGTGCTCCAGAGCAGAGCACACCCAGGAACCGGTTTGAGCAGGGGAATCCCCCCACGGGAACAAAGAGAGACAAAGACTTGGAGGGGTATAAGAAGAGGACCCCAGACACCTAAAACTTTAGATCACTTTGGAACTAAGAAGAAACCTCTGCCAAGGGGAAAGCTGAAAAGAACTGAAGAGGAGAAGACTGCCTGCTTGCTGTTTTGCTTTGCTGCCAAGGAGAGGGGAAGGACTTTGCTGTGTCCCCTTCTTTTGATTCTGATCTCCAAGGGCCTGAGAAGAGCTGGCTCCCTGTTAAGAAGTCCCAGGAACAAAAGGACTTCACCACCAGCTCCCCTGGAACTCTGCTGAAGGAGTTCTGACCTGCCTTGGAGTGCTTGCCCAGTCTTGGGGCCTCAGGAGGTCGTTTTGCTGTGTTTGGGAGCTGGGAAGCAGAAGCGTGAAAAAGAGTAACTGGTACCCAACGCATCATCCGATTGCGTGTCGCAAGAACGAGAGTGCGAGGAGAATTTCATCGCGGCGCCATCGCAGTACCCGGAGTCCCCGCATCGCCGAGTGCGTCGAGCATCGTCCCGGTGCGAGAAGATTCCTGACGCTGCGAGGGTCGTCGCAGAACCAGTTTGCGGGCCGCACCACTGCCGGTGCGTGAAAGTATCCAGTCGCTGCGTGTGTCGACGCAGAGTCCCGTCCCATGACGCATCGAGGGTTGCGGTGCCAGAAGTCTGCGCTGCGCCGCGCATCGCGCTGCACCGAAGATCGTCGCATCGTACCTGTGCGTGAAGCTTCCCCCTAAGAAACCTACGCAACGAAAGCCAAAGTCATCGCATCCTCCCCCTACAGATCGGAGCCGGCGCATCCACCTCTGCTGCGTGAAGCAGGGCTGCTGCAAAGCCTCCCCAGGATCTCAGGAGTATCGCATCGCCTTTGCCATCTTCCTTGTGATAGCTTTTGGGAACCTTATCGCAACTACAGGTACTGTTGGGCACGAGAGTGTCGCATTTTGTGCATTGAGTGTCGCATTGTGCAGGACACTGACTTTTACATCCTGGAGTACTTTCTGCAAACTCTTGAACTATCTTTAAAGTAACCTTTTTGAATTATATGTTGGTTTGTCTGTAGAATTTGGTCTTGTGAAGTTTTTAGTAAAGATACCTTATTTTTCTAAAACTGGTGTGGAGTAAATCTGTGGTGTTTTCACTGTGTTACTGTGAGTGTTGGTACAAATACTTTACACATTGCCTTTGATAGCCTAGACTGCTCAGGCCAAGCTACCTAGAGGGTGAGCAGGGGTTATCTTAACAGTGTATCCCCCTTTCCCTGACTAGAAGCAAGTGTCCCTACTTGGACAGTGGTACCTACCCTGCCAACTAGAGACCCCCAGATCTAACATTGGTGGTCAGCGGTGAGGATTGAACTTGTGTTTGTACTTGACCCACAGTAATTGGTGTACATCACTAGTTTAAGTGCAGACCAATACGCAACCACATACTGTATTTCTATTTTTGAGTAACTCTTCAAGAGCATCATGTCTCAGGTGGCAACAAGTGAGAGGGCAGAATTGGAGTTTTCCATTGAGGATCTGTATTCGTACGAAGTTGAGGAGCTCAAGCAATTCTGCAAAGACCTTGGTTGCCCTGTGAAAAGCGGATCTAGAAAGGATGTGCTACAAAGATTCTTGAAGGCCTGTTGGGAGGCCCAAGAGGAAGATGATGTAGATGAAGAGAATGGTTTTGTTCCCCCAGATCTGCCCGTGATCGGACCAGTCTCAAGGGCTGGCAGCTCCCATTCCAGTAGGAGTCTCACTCCAGAGGAGTTGGAGGAGAATCAAAGGGTGAGAAACCATGAATTGGAAATAATGAAAATGAAGCAATTAGAAGTAGAAAAGGCGGCGGAGGAGAGCAAGAATGCCCGTGCCTTGGAAGAATTGAAATTGACCTTGGCACATGAATTAAGAATGAGGGAGCTTGATTTGGAGCTCGAGAGGCTTGAGGCCATGAGTGTCTCAGCTGAAGAAGAATGGTTAGCTCAAGAAGTGAGCTTTGCTGAGTTGGAGGTGGAGTCCAGCTCAGATGGTGGCAGCAAGATTGTAATGTCCAGTGCTGAGGGAGAGGTACAAACACCCAGAGATGTGGCGCCTAACTTGAGGGAGGGGGTTGACATACACCAGGGGGTTCAGGTTTATGATGTAGTTCCAGTGGAGTGCAGTGTCCCTGAAGTGGATTGGGGAACTGGCACAGGGGACCATATTCCTAGTGGTGGGAGGGACACTCTACTGACCCTAGATGAGAGGTACAGGGAGAGGGGTTCCCCCATGGTAGAAACCTTGGTGTGTGAGTGTGAAGACCACCCAGAAGAGTGTGAGTTGTGTGACAGAGACAGCCAGGTACTGTCTCGCCAATGTCAGGAGAGTGGTGTGGGGTACTTGTGTGAGGCACTGGAGGGTGAGGCAAAGGGTAGCTTGGTTAACAACTGTGGGGGGCTGTGTGATTTATTTGTTGGAGAGCATATTTTAAGTCCCTGTTTTCCAGAGCTATGCCAACACCCGGTGGAGTGTGAGTTCTCTGGTTCCCGAGAGCTTACGTTGGAGGCAGACCTTTGGTTGGATGCCAAAAGGTCTGGAGAGGCATTGGGGAGTGATCCCAAAAGGAGTGGCCCAGATATCTTCCAGACCTGTGAGGTGGAAGAGGTTCAGTGTAGCCCAGTTAGGTCCCAGTGTAGTGGGAGGGGTGTAGGGGCTCACATCCTGTCTCAGTGGAGAAGGGGTGAGTGTGGGACTGTGGGTCCCAAGGTGCCCGAAACCCAGTCTCAGGGCCTGGAGGGTTCCTTAAGGGAACACCAGGTTGGGGGCCTAGACGGTGCTAGTAGGCCATTTGAGGAGGATCTCCTAGTGTCAGGAGAACCTGGAGCCTCTGTAAACAGAGCTCCAGTGGTTCTGGTGTCTGGCGGTACTGCTCCAGTTGGGAGGGTGCAGGAGTCCAGACTGAGGGGTGAGAGGGCGATGTGTTCCCCAGTGGGAGAACCAGTGGGTCAGGGACCAGCCAGAAGGGCTGAGTCCCCTAGTAGTGACCATGGTGACACCACTTCTGTCCTGGGGGATCTTCGCGCACTGTCTGGTGGACAGGGGCCGGGAGATCTGCGCCAGGCAGACTGTCACGAGACACATGAGTCATGTGTCACCCTCGGGGAGATACTGTGTGAGTCCCCGGAAGTCCTGGCATGCCAGGCAGGTGTGCAACCGCAGGGTTTAGTCCCTGGGTTGGGAGGCCAGGTTCAGGATCTGCCTGACCTGGGGGAAGGACATCTGTAAGCTGTGTCCTGACCGGTTTGGCTTCCAGGGGTACCACTCCAGTGGGAAAGGTGCAGCACTCTGGAAGGGGGTGCAGAGGGAGAGAGTCCTCGCCTCTGACCCCGGTGCAACCTGAGGGTTTAGACCCTAGGTTGGGAGACCAGTTACTGGAGAGAGGTCCTGAACTGGAGGGAGGGACATCTGTAAGCAATGTCTCTACCAGTTTGTCTTTGAGGTGTACCACTCCGAGTAGGAGGGTGCAGAATTCTGGAAGGGGGTGCAGAGGGAGGGAGTCCTCGTCTTTGACCCCGGTTCACCTGGAGGGTGTAGACCCTAGGTTGGAGGGCCAGGTCCGGGGTGTCCCCCCTGAACTGGGATCCCAGTTGCAGGATAGAACCCCTGAACTGGTGGGCGAATGGTGCAGGACACCTGCCACAGGTGCCCTGACTATTCTAGAAGGGGGTACCGCTCCAGGTGGGAGGGTACAGAGCCCCAAGGAAGAGGAGGACCGAGAATGGAACAGCCCACCCCAGCCTCCTGTCCAGCCACCGGATACCGGCCCGGGGCTGGTGGGGCAGTGCCAGGTTGTCAGACCCGACCTGACAGGAAAGGAGGTGGACAAAGGGTGCCGAGCACCTGGGGCTACTGCCCCCCACCTTCTGACGCCACAGGGGTTTGAGGGCCCTGAGAGGAATAAGGCCTGGGTCTCATCCCTGACCACTGTCAGTGGTCACTGCGGCTTGCTGTCTGTCTGTTGGGACACACCTGTGAGCAAGTTAAGGCTAGGTGCTGCACAGGTGGTGTCCACAGGTGAGGAGAAGGGTACCACATGGGTTGGCGTGGTGGACCCTGAGAGTATGGATGGAGAGATCCAACCGGGTTCAGGAAGGCGTAGAACAGGAATAGTGCCCTGCTGTTTGGGCCAGTTTCCGTGTTCTATCGCCCTAAGCAGGGAATCCCATCGAGGTATCGCTTGGTCTACCCTGGCTTTAGGCTGGAAGGGGGTTGTGTTGGAAACGGCCCTTTTTGCAGGGTTATCCCCAAACTTTTTGCTTCTTCCTCCATTATTTTTTCTGACCTGTGGTTGTTGGCAATAGGATCCTGGGCACTTTACCACTGCTGATCAGTGCTAAAGTGCATATGCTCTCTGTATAAATTGTTATATTGATTGGTTATCCATAATTGGTATATTTGTTTCACCTGTTAGCCCCTAGTAAAGTGCACTGGGTGTGCCAGGGCTGGTGATTCAAATTCTACTAGTGGGCTGCAGCACTGATTGTGCCACCCACAGAAGTAGCGCTAAAATGATGTCTTAGGCCTGCTTGCAGTGCCTATGTGCAGTCCAGGACTGCCATGTCGACCTGGCCAGTGCACCCACTGACCAGGCCTTATCCTTCCCTTTCTGTACATGTCAGGCATCCCTATGGTGGCCCTAGGTACCCCCCTGGGCTAGGTGCAGTGTATCTGAAAGGTAGGGCATGTACTGAGGTGTGTAACATGCCCTGGTAGTGAATTACAGCCATTTTTGTTTTTCACTGCTGAGAGGCTATCTTGCCCATAGGATAGAATGGGGAAGGCTGTTTGCATGCCTATCTTCCCATAAGGGCAAGATAGAAAATCCAAGTTTGGTATCTTTGTGTTCAGAATTTAATTATACATCTTTTTAGCAAGATGGTTTTTAAATTCACTGTGTGAGAATAGCACTTTTTACAAAGTAGCTATTCTCCTGTTTAACCTTCCTGTGTGCCTGTGTTGGCTGACTGGTGTCATGTGATGGGCTAGGTGGCTCCAGGAGCCTGGATGAGTCAGCAGCAGGGTGAATAGGGAGATCTGCTTTAGATGGGTGGGAGGAGTTGTCCCTGGGTTTGAATAGGGCTGTCCCTGCCAAACACAATGCTGGCTCCACCCCCTGCTGGCCAGGCTGAGGACTCTGCCTCTGCTGGCACAAAGAAGGCTCCACCTCCTGCTGAGCGTCTAACGACCCTGCCCCTCACTCTGAAAGGAACCAGGTGCTCCAGAGCAGAGCACACCCAGGAACCGGTTTGAGCAGGGGAATCCCCCCACTGGAACAAAGAGAGAAAAAGACTTGGAGGGGTATAAGAAGAGGACCCCAGACACCTAAAACTTTATATCACTTTGGAACTAAGAAGAAACCTCTGCCAAGGAGAAAGCTGAAAAGAACTGAAGAGGAGAAGACTGCCTGCTTGCTGTTTTGCTTTGCTGCCACGGAGAGGGGAAGGACTTTGCTGTGTCCCCTTCTTTTGATTCTGATCTCCAAGGGCCTGAGAAGAGCTGGCTCCCTGTTAAGAAGTCCCAGGAACAAAAGGACTTCACCACCAGCTCCCCTGGAACTCTGCTGAAGGAGTTCTGACCTGCCTTGGAGTGCTTGCCCAGTCTTGGGGCCTCAGGAGGTCGTTTTGCTGTGTTTGGGAGCTGGGAAGCAGAAGCGTGAAAAAGAGTAACTGGTACCCAACGCATCATCCGATTGCGTGTCGCAAGAACGAGAGTGCGAGGAGAATTTCATCGCGGCGCCATCGCAGCACCCGGAGTCCCCGCATCGCCGAGTGCGTCGAGCATCGTCCCGGTGCGAGAAGATTCCTGACGCTGCGAGGTTCGTCGCAGAACCAGTTTGCGGGCCGCACCACTGCCGGTGCGTGAAAGTATCCAGTCGCTGCGTGTGTCGACGCAGAGTCCCGTCCCGTGACGCATCGAGGGTTGCGGTGCCAGAAGTCAGCGCTGCGCCGCGCATCGCGCCGCACCGAAGATCGTCGCATCGTACCTGTGCGTGAAGCTTCCCCCTAAGAAACCTACGCAACGAAAGCCAAAGTCATCGCATCCTCCCCCTACAGATCGGAGCCGGCGCATCCACCTCTGCTGCGTGAAGCAGGGCTGCTGCAAAGCCTCCCCAGGATCTCAGGAGTATCGCATCGCCTTTGCCATCTTCCTTGTGATAGCTTTTGGGAACCTTATCGCAACTACAGGTACTGTTGGGCACGAGAGTGTCGCATTTTGTGCATTGAGTGTCGCATTGTGCAGGACACTGACTTTTACATCCTGGAGTACTTTCTGCAAACTCTTGAACTATCTTTAAAGTAACCTTTTTGAATTATATGTTGGTTTGTCTGTAGAATTTGGTCTTGTGAAGTTTTTAGTAAAGATACCTTATTTTTCTAAAACTGGTGTGGAGTAAATCTGTGGTGTTTTCACTGTGTTACTGTGAGTGTTGGTACAAATACTTTACACATTGCCTTTGATAGCCTAGACTGCTCAGACCAAGCTACCTAGAGGGTGAGCAGGGGTTATCTTAACAGTGTATCCCCCTTTCCCTGACTAGAAGCAAGGGTCCCTACTTGGACAGTGGTACCTACCCTGCCAACTAGAGACCCCCAGATCTAACATTGGTGGTCAGCGGTGAGGATTGAACTTGTGTTTGTACTTGACCCACAGTAATTGGTGTACATCACTAGTTTAAGTGCAGACCAATACGCAACCACATACTGTATTTCTATTTTTGAGTAACTCTTCAAGAGCATCATGTCTCAGGTGGCAACAAGTGAGAGGGCAGAATTGGAGTTTTCCATTGAGGATCTGTATTCGTACGAAGTTGAGGAGCTCAAGCAATTCTGCAAAGACCTTGGTTGCCCTGTGAAAAGCGGATCTAGAAAGGATGTGCTACAAAGATTCTTGAAGGCCTGTTGGGAGGCCCAAGAGGAAGATGATGTAGATGAAGAGAATGGTTTTGTTCCCCCAGATCTGCCCGTGATCGGACCAGTCTCAAGGGCTGGCAGCTCCCATTCCAGTAGGAGTCTCACTCCAGAGGAGTTGGAGGAGAATCAAAGGGTGAGAAACCATGAATTGGAAATAATGAAAATGAAGCAATTAGAAGTAGAAAAGGCGGCGGAGGAGAGCAAGAATGCCCGTGCCTTGGAAGAATTGAAATTGACCTTGGCACATGAATTAAGAATGAGGGAGCTTGATTTGGAGCTCGAGAGGCTTGAGGCCATGAGTGTCTCAGCTGAAGAAGAATGGTTAGCTCAAGAAGTGAGCTTTGCTGAGTTGGAGGTGGAGTCCAGCTCAGATGGTGGCAGCAAGATTGTAATGTCCAGTGCTGAGGGAGAGGTACAAACACCCAGAGATGTGGCGCCTAACTTGAGGGAGGGGGTTGACATACACCAGGGGGTTCAGGTTTATGATGTAGTTCCAGTGGAGTGCAGTGTCCCTGAAGTGGATTGGGGAACTGGCACAGGGGAACATATTCCTAGTGGTGGGAGGGACACTCTACTGACCCTAGATGAGAGGTACAGGGAGAGGGGTTCCCCCATGGTAGAAACCTTGGTGTGTGAGTGTGAAGACCACCCAGAAGAGTGTGAGTTGTGTGACAGAGACAGCCAGGTACTGTCTCGCCAATGTCAGGAGAGTGGTGTGGGGTACTTGTGTGAGGCACTGGAGGGTGAGGCAAAGGGTAGCTTGGTTAACAACTGTGGGGGGCTGTGTGATTTATTTGTTGGAGAGCATATTTTAAGTCCCTGTTTTCCAGAGCTATGCCAACACCCGGTGGAGTGTGAGTTCTCTGGTTCCCGAGAGCTTACGTTGGAGGCAGACCTTTGGTTGGATGCCAAAAGGTCTGGAGAGGTATTGGGGAGTGATCCCAAAAGGAGTGGCCCAGATATCTTCCAGACCTGTGAGGTGGAAGAGGTTCAGTGTAGCCCAGTTAGGTCCCAGTGTAGTGGGAGGGGTGTAGGGGCTCACATCCTGTCTCAGTGGAGAAGGGGTGAGTGTGGGACTGTGGGTCCCAAGGTGCCCGAAACCCAGTCTCAGGGCCTGGAGGGTTCCTTAAGGGAACACCAGGTTGGGGGCCTAGACGGTGCTAGTAGGCCATTTGAGGAGGATCTCCTAGTGTCAGGAGAACCTGGAGCCTCTGTAAACAGAGCTCCAGTGGTTCTGGTGTCTGGCGGTACCGCTCCAGTTGGGAGGGTGCAGGAGTCCAGACTGAGGGGTGAGAGGGCGATGTGTTCCCCAGTGGGAGAACCAGTGGGTCAGGGACCAGCCAGAAGGGCTGAGTCCCCTAGTAGTGACCATGGTGACACCACTTCTGTCCTGGGGGATCTTCGCGCACTGTCTGGTGGACAGGGGCCGGGAGATCTGCGCCAGGCAGACTGTCACGAGACACATGAGTCATGTGTCACCCTCGGGGAGATACTGTGTGAGTCCCCGGAAGTCCTGGCATGCCAGGCAGGTGTGCAACCGCAGGGTTTAGTCCCTGGGTTGGGAGGCCAGGTTCAGGATCTGCCTGACCTGGGGGAAGGACATCTGTAAGCTGTGTCCTGACCGGTTTGGCTTCCAGGGGTACCACTCCAGTGGGAAAGTTGCAGCACTCTGGAAGGGGGTGCAGAGGGAGAGAGTCCTCGCCTCTGACCCCGGTGCAACCTGAGGGTTAGACCCTAGGTTGGGAGACCAGTTACTGGAGAGAGGTCCTGAACTGGAGGGAGGGACATCTGTAAGCAGTGTCTCTACCAGTTTGTCTTTGAGGTGTACCATTCCGAGTAGGAGGGTGCAGAATTCTGGAAGGGGGTGCAGAGGGAGGGAGTCCTCGTCTTTGACCCCGGTTCACCTGGAGGGTGTAGACCCTAGGTTGGAGGGCCAGGTCCGGGGTGTCCCCCCTGACCTGGGATCCCAGTTGCAGGATAGAACCCCTGAACTGGTGGGCGAATGGTGCAGGACACCTGCCACAGGTGCCCTGACTATTCTAGAAGGGGGTACCGCTCCAGGTGGGAGGGTACAGAGCCCCAAGGAAGAGGAGGACCGAGAATGGAACAGCCCACCCCAGCCTCCTGTCCAGCCACCGGATACCGGCTCGGGGCTGGTGGGGCAGTGCCAGGTTGTCAGACCCGACCTGACAGGAAAGGAGGTGGACAAAGGGTGCCGAGCACCTGGGGCTACTGCCCCCCACCTTCTGACGCCACAGGGGTTTGAGGGCCCTGAGAGGAATAAGGCCTGGGTCTCATCCCTGACCACTGTCAGTGGTCACTGCGGCGTGCTGTCTGTCTGTTGGGACACACCTGTGAGCAAGTTAAGGCTAGGTGCTGCACAGGTGGTGTCCACAGGTGAGGAGAAGGGTACCACATGGGTTGGCGTGGTGGACCCTGAGAGTATGGATGGAGAGATCCAACCGGGTTCAGGAAGGCGTAGAACAGGAATAGTGCCCTGCTGTTTGGGCCAGTTTCCGTGTTCTATCGCCCTAAGCAGGGAATCCCATCGAGGTATTGCTTGGTCTACCCTGGCTTTAGGCTGGAAGGGGGTTGTGTTGGAAACGGCCCTTTTTGCAGGGTTATCCCCAAACTTTTTGCTTCTTCCTCCTTTATTTTTTCTGACCTGTGGTTGTTGGCAATAGGACCCTGGGCACTTTACCACTGCTGATCAGTGCTAAAGTGCATATGCTCTCTGTATAAATTGTTATATTGATTGGTTATCCATAATTGGTATATTTGTTTCACCTGTTAGCCCCTAGTAAAGTGCACTGGGTGTGCCAGGGCTGGTGATTCAAATTCTACTAGTGGGCTGCAGCACTGATTGTGCCACCCACAGAAGTAGCGCTAAAATGATGTCTTAGGCCTGCTTGCAGTGCCTATGTGCAGTCCAGGACTGCCATGTCGACCTGGCCAGTGCACCCACTGACCAGGCCTTATCCTTCCCTTTCTGTACATGTCAGGCATCCCTATGGTGTCCCTAGGTACCCCCCTGGGCTGGGTGCAGTGTATCTGAAAGGTAGGGCATGTACTGAGGTGTGTAACATGCCCTGGTAGTGAATTACAGCCATTTTCGTTTTTTACTGCTGAGAGGCTATCTTGCCCATAGGATAGAATGGGGAAGGCTGTTTACATGCCTATCTTCCCATAAGGGCAAGATAGAAAATCCAAGTTTGGTATCTTTGTGTTCAGAATTTAATTATACATCTTTTTAGCAAGATGGTTTTTAAATTCACTGTGTGAGAATAGCACTTTTTAGAAAGTAGCTATTCTCCTGTTTAACCTTCCTGTGTGCCTGTGTGCTGGTTGGCTGACTGGTGTCATGTGATGGGCTAGGTGGCTCCAGAAGACTGGATGAGTCAGCAGCAGGGTGAATAGGGAGATCTGCTTTAGATGGGTGGGAGGAGTAGTCCCTGGGTTTGAATAGGGCTGTCCCTGCCAAACACAATGCTGGCTCCACCCCCTGCTGGCCAGGCTGATGACTCTGCCTCTGCTGGCACAAAGAAGGCTCCACCTCCTGCTGAGCGTCTAACGACCGTGCCCCTCAGTCTGAAAGGAACCAGGTGCTCCAGAGCAGAGCACACCCAGGAACCGGTTTGAGCAGGGGAATCCCCCCACGGGAACAAAGAGAGACAAAGACTTGGAGGGGTATAAGAAGAGGACCCCAGACACCTAAAACTTTAGATCACTTTGGAACTAAGAAGAAACCTCTGCCAAGGGGAAAGCTGAAAAGAACTGAAGAGGAGAAGACTGCCTGCTTGCTGTTTTGCTTTGCTGCCAAGGAGAGGGGAAGGACTTTGCTGTGTCCCCTTCTTTTGATTCTGATCTCCAAGGGCCTGAGAAGAGCTGGCTCCCTGTTAAGAAGTCCCAGGAACAAAAGGACTTCACCACCAGCTCCCCTGGAACTCTGCTGAAGGAGTTCTGACCTGCCTTGGAGTGCTTGCCCAGTCTTGGGGCCTCAGGAGGTCGTTTTGCTGTGTTTGGGAGCTGGGAAGCAGAAGCGTGAAAAAGAGTAACTGGTACCCAACGCATCATCCGATTGCGTGTCGCAAGAACGAGAGTGCGAGGAGAATTTCATCGCGGCGCCATCGCAGCACCCGGAGTCCCCGCATCGCCGAGTGCGTCGAGCATCGTCCCGGTGCGAGAAGATTCCTGACGCTGCGAGGGTCGTCGCAGAACCAGTTTGCGGGCCGCACCACTGCCGGTGCGTGAAAGTATCCAGTCGCTGCGTGTGTCGACGCAGAGTCCTGTCCCATGACGCATCGAGGGTTGCGGTGCCAGAAGTCAGTGCTGCGCCGCGCATCGTGCCGCACCAAAGATCGTCGCATCGTACCTGTGCGTGAAGCTTCCTCCTAAGAAACCTACGCAACGAAAGCCAAAGTCATCGCATCCTCCCCCTACAGATCGGAGCCGGCGCATCCACCTCTGCTGCGTGAAGCAGGGCTGCTGCAAAGCCTCCCCAGGATCTCAGGAGTATCGCATCGCCTTTGCCATCTTCCTTGTGATAGCTTTTGGGAACCTTATCGCAACTACAGGTACTGTTGGGCACGAGAGTGTCTCATTTTGTGCATTGAGTGTCGCATTGTGCAGGACACTGACTTTTACATCCTGGAGTACTTTCTGCAAACTCTTGAACTATCTTTAAAGTAACCTTTTTGAATTATATGTTGGTTTGTCTGTAGAATTTGGTCTTGTGAAGTTTTTAGTAAAGATACCTTATTTTTCTAAAACTGGTGTGGAGTAAATCTGTGGTGTTTTCACTGTGTTACTGTGAGTGTTGGTACAAATACTTTACACATTGCCTTTGATAGCCTAGACTGCTCAGGCCAAGCTACCTAGAGGGTGAGCAGGGGTTATCTTAACAGTGTATCCCCCTTTCCCTGACTAGAAGCAAGGGTCCCTACTTGGACAGTGGTACCTACCCTGCCAACTAGAGACCCCCAGATCTAACAATATTTATGTAGCCACTCATTGTCATGCAAGGTGGCCTTGCTTGGCTTCATAAATGTAATTTTTGAGTTGCATCACTCTTGCACCACATTGCGTGGTGCAAGAGCAATGCAATGGGGCTCGTAAATATGCCCCTTAGTATTTTTGATTTTCAAAAATCAAGGTAATTTTCCCAATGTTTTGAAGCTGCGCATGCATGATTTTTTATAACATCTGATAAGATGATAATAGGCTAGCAATGTTAGTAGACTAGAATGGGCAATGGAATAATATATACATTTGGGATGAAACTGATGATTTTAGTTTTTTAATTTCAAAGAAATCAAGGTCATTTTCACAATGTTATAGAACTATGCATGTATTGCTTTTTATAATATCTCCATTAAGAAGTTGACACTATATATATTGCAGTTTTCCATATTTTGATTAGGTACTTATAAAGTGCAATTTGCATGGTATGTTTTATTGGTTCTTTTGATGGATTTGTGATATCCTGACCTGTGTAGCTTGAATCAGGAATGGTATTTTACTTACTGTGACAGCCTACTGTGATCATCATTGAACCATGTAAGGGGCATATCAGCAACACCCGGCGATAATTATCGCTCAGCGCTCTTAGCGTGAGGATAATTATTGCCGGGTAACGTGGATTTTTATCGCTGAGATAGTGTGCTATTAGCAACGCTTATCTCCTCAGCGATAAAAATCCTCACGCTAACTGCCTAACGTGAGATTATCGCTGGAAACCCAGCGATAATCTCACGCAATGTGGCGTTAGCTTGCTGATAGGGACTCACAATCTTAGCCATGATATCCACCTTCCATAGGATGTCATGGCTAAGTCAGTCCTGAAGCAGGCGTAAGGAAAGTAGCGATAACAGGGGTTATCGCTAATTTTCCTGACGCTATGCTTCATAGCGTGGGGCATGATGATAGGAGAAATGTCGCTTAGCACACCCAGGAAGACCAAGGAGAGGACCAGGAGGACCAGGATCATGACAGGCGAAGCAAATGAAGGATGTGCCCAATTTTATTCTAGGCCATATGTATTAATTAGGACACACCCATAGTTACATAAGCTAGACTCCTCTGTATAGTACACAGTGGAGTGTGCCACTTTGCAGTTACAGTTAGCATCTGCGACACTGAAATACTTGGGTTTGCTGATTTTACGAGTACCACGGGGGAGCTGGTAATTGCAATGCGGCTATCTGCAAAGAGATGAATCGCTGGAGATCGTGACAATGGGACACCTCTAGCAATGCCCCGGCGTACTTCTTGTTGGCGATGGGACTAGTAGATGTTTGACGTGCTCACAATACAGTGGCCCGTCAATTCCAATCAGCTGCATTTGGCAGTTTATCACGCATAGATTATATTTTGGGCTTAGCTGTGCAGGTTCCAGCTTTTAGTGATGTGCACCACCTCCCAAGGGGAATCTCTGACGACTCCCCAATCTGCACAACTTATGGTCGATGAATTGCACCTGGCAATGCTGCTCAATCCCTTGTACCACATATCTGGGCTAGACTACAACTGGTCACTGACCAGTACTTCAAAAAAAT
Organism: Triturus cristatus; assembly: GCF_964204655.1. NCBI lineage: Eukaryota > Metazoa > Chordata > Amphibia > Caudata > Salamandridae > Triturus > Triturus cristatus. The sequence goes on along the minus strand of NC_140585.1, from coordinate 213,143,309 downwards.
CTGGGTACAGTAGACTCAGCTCGAGATCTGTGGGAAGTATTTAAGGTAGTAATAAGAGTTCTGGGTGTATCATTTACCGCAGGTCACAAAAAGGAGAAAAAGGTGCAGCTAGAGATGCTAGAGAGAGATCCAGACTTGAGAGGCTGAAATGACATTGACGGACCACACAGTAGTGATACATAGACTGGACGTCAAATGGTACATGTATAGACATGTTGCGGAGGAGGCTGCCAGAACCAAATACTGAGCGACCCTACGAGGTAGGAAATAGAGTAGGTGGATAAAAGGGATAAAAGGATTAAAGGGAAGCAGAAGGTGTTTGAGCTTGTCAGTGAGGGAGGAGCTCCAGTAAGGAACAGGCAGGATATTGTTGACACCTTTGTAACATATTACACAAAGCTATACACCCTGTCAACACAAAGCACCACGAGTGAAGATTGCACTTTTTAGCGACTCTTAAAATGCCATCCTTAACAACATCAGACAGAGATGTTAGAAGCGAACCTCACTGACAGTGAAGTGGCACAGGCTATTCGATCATTGAATACCGGGAACGCGAAGGGCCCAAACGGCCTTCCGATCTAACTGTATAAAGTTACAGCATCCAAAATTGCCCCCTATCTGGTGAAGATGTTTCAGGATAGTCTGAAAGTTGGGAGGCTACCAGAAGACCAAAGGCTTGCTAACATTGTAGTAATACATAAAGCAGGAACCCCCCCAGAAAGTTGTACATCTTATAAGCCGATCTACCTGCTAAACACAGAGGTCAAGATCTTGCTAAATTGTTGGCAACTCGATTGTCCCAAGTAATAGGTCCATTGATCTGTTCCGATCAATTGGGCTTTATACCTGGAACAAACACAGCCTTAATTGTAGGCGCCTGCACAGAGTGTTCGGACGGGCAGAGTATGTTCAAGAAGATGCAGTGGTGGTATCATTGGATGCTCGAATGGCCTTAGATATGATAGAATGGCCCTTTCTGTTCACTGTCCCTGAAAGGCAAGGGTTTGGAGAAAAGTTTTTTGCATGGATATGTCTCTTATATATGGACCTCCTCGCACAAGTGACAGTGAATGGAGGTAGAACAGCAGTCTTTAGGTTACAGCGGGAATGAGACAATATTTCCCCCCTCCCTGCTGATCTTTGCCTTTTCTTTGGAACCACTGGCAGTATGGATATGGGGAGACTCGCTGATCAGGGAGCTAAGGTGGTCTGAAGACTGGGAAGATAGAATCTCCCTATATGCGGATGACATCCTCATCTATGTGGCTAGCCCTCATCCCACACTACATAGGATACTCCATATCTTTGCCCCATGCCCATGCCAACAGTATTTAGGCTATACCATGCCGCAAGGGCACTTTTTTCACATATGGTGGGACTGCCCGGCAATTCACAAGTATTGGATTGCAGTGATATCCTGTATGATGGCATTGACTAAAGAAGCTATAGCAACCTCGCCTCAGTGGTTCTTTTAGAATGTTTGGGAGGCAACAAACTTAACAGATGGGGAATGGCTATGAGTCACATTAGGCCTCATGGTGACTAAACGTAACATCGCCAGGAAGTGGAGGGCTGTCGCCGTACCTACATTAAGGGATTGGAGGGCAGATGTGGAATGGTGCATGCAAGTGGAAAGGGTGATATATTAGGGTAGTGGATGGATGTCCAATTAAATGGACAAAGATCTGGGGTAGTTGGAATGAAATTAGGGGAATACTTTGTGCACCTGTTAGCAGAATTACTCAGATGGAAGAGGACTGTGTGCGAATTCGGGAAAGCACCATCTCATGAAATAGAGTAGAGAGTGATAAGTAAATCAAAAAATAAGAGGGGTGCAAATGACCTGATGATTGATACGTTGTACCACATGATTCTATATGCTGAATGTAAGTGCCAGAACTGTCCTGTGTTTTCTATTACAATATAAAGATTTATAAAAAAAAAAGAGTTAAAGTGTTTCCATAGACAAGGGGAAAAAAAATGATATCGTCACATGTTAGAAGTAAATTCATTAATTATTAAGAAAAATTAGGAACATATGCTCAAAAGTAAAAGAAGAAAAAAAAAAGCTAAGAGTGTTTAAAAGAGTTTTTCAAGGAAGAATGTTTGTGACACAAACACACACTCTTCAGAAGAGCAGCTATAGCTATTGTCTAGAGGGGTATGTAGATATAAAAGTTTTGACAATAATTAATATGCTCATATGTTGAAAATTACATGCATGTAGAAAAATAAAGTCATACGGTGTTAGTGTGTTTAATTTTCAGTACATTTGTCTCCATTGCAAGACCAGAAGTCAAGGTTAATACCACTTAAGAGAACCTAGACAAAAGCAGTCTCTTCTTGTCTCACCCTGTCCCCTTCCTCCCCGGTCCACTTCTGACCTCCAGTTATTCCATGTGGAGAGTAGGAGGGTTCCGGGAGAGGCAATGGGATCTAGTCATCATTCTGCTCCTGTGTAAGTTGGGTGTTTTTACAGTGTCCCTCTTGACACATTGCCCTCCCCTCATGCCAAATGAATGTGTTAGAAACCCCTAACATTCATCACTTTTGGGTACAGTTTGGTAAAGGTTATGGTTTAGTATGGTTTTGCCATCCCTTTTTCATACATAAACATTTTTCTTGGTCGATGTCTGGATCTTTATTGGTATCAGATTATTCTGCCTAAATTTATAGGTATGATGGTGGCTGATATCATTCAGGATATTCTGTCAAATGGAAACCTGCAGATAATACGTCTTACAATGCTTGGTAAAATTCAAAATGAAAAAGCCATACAATGATTACGTATAATGGTAGATCTATACAGTTACCCATCAAAAGTTATGGCAGCCTCTGACTGACTAAATGTCTAAATCATCCGAGATGAATGACAGTATTTGTTTTGTAATAAGATTAATGTGATATTATTTTCATACACACATATGGATGAAATCTTCATTCCCCATTCTAGGAAATGTTATTACTTTTCTGTACTTTATAAATTTATTATTCATAATTGTAATCCTCTCTTAATCTTAATTTACAGATTATTACATACAGATTGCTTGGCTTTTGCCTTTAGACTATACCTCTGCTTCAAATGTGGCTACATATTTCTTTTTACAAGTGCATTTAGCACAACATTCAATGTTAGTTATTTTTGCTATGATGTTCATGTACAATATTGTATTTAAAAAGTGCTCGTATTTATTATATGTATAATTAAGTTTTCTTCTTTTAGAACAGGAATACATAATGGTTAACTAAAAAAATAACATGTTGGCTGTAGCATAAGTGTTGTGACTTGTAGTGTCCTTACCCTAAGCCCCGGGTTTTTTGGGAAAAGCCAAAAAAAATGATCGGACAAGTACAGGGGGTGGACTGAGTCAGCATCCTCCCAGGAGCTATCATTGGGAGGATAGCCTTTCCAATGAATGAGGAATTGCAGGCGTTTTCCAAAAAACAGGAAGTCACAGTTCTCTTGGACCTCATATTTTGTAACACTGTCGACCAAAACAGGAGGTGGGCCAGAAAAAACTCTCATGTACGGATCAAAAGCATAGGGTTTCAGCTGTGAAGTATGGAAAACAGGGTGAATCGTCCATGCATGTGGTAGCTGTAGATGGAAAGACACAGGGTTCATCACTTGAGTGATTTTGAATGGTCCATAAAAGCGTGGTTTGAATTTACTACGTGACAAGTGGTGAGGAAAGACTTTGAGGAAAGCCAAACTTTACTACCAGCCTAATATGATGGATACTGCTGTTGAAAGACGTCAGCGGTGTCTTTCATTTTCTTTGTGCTGCCTGAAAATTAACATGTACTTTTTGTTTGACCTCTCGGAAATGTTGTGTAATAGAGGCTGCTGCAAGTGGCATCATGAGAAACAGATGGAAAGGTCCTAGGAAGGTAACCATACCAGCAGAAAAATGGGGTGAGCCTGGAGGCACTATGGACTGTGTTGTTATAGGAATATTCTGCTAATGGTAGATATGAGGACCAATCACCTTGGGTAGAGTTGCAAAAGCAACAGAGGTATTGTTCCAGTCCATGATTAAGGCACTCGGTTTGACCGTTAGTCTGGGGATGAAGGATAAGGCTACTTCAATACGAAGGGATTAGCAAAAATGTTTCCAGAACTGTGATATATACTGAGGACCTCGATTGGATACAATGATCCGTGGTTGACCATGAAGGCGGTTAATCTCCTGAAGATTTTTCCAAGTTCTTTGGCACTAGGTAACTATCTTAAAGCAGTGAAATATGCCATCTTGTAAAAGGAGTCTACTGTCACCATAATAACTTGGTTACCTGCAGAAGGAGGCAGAGAGGATATGAAATCAGTGGACATGGTATGGTGAGCCGGTGGAACAGGTAAGGGCTGGTTTAGTGTGAAGTGGCTTGGCCTGGGCACAGACAGGACAGGAGGATGCATATGTCTCAGTATCCTTTCTTACTGCTGGCCACCAAAAAGAACAAAGCAATAGCTCAAGAGATCAAGAGATACATCTGCAGGGCTTCTAGTTGTACCTTTAGCATTGGGAATAATAATGCCCTTTCATGATAGTAGTATTGACCACGTTGTGTGATCTGACCATTTAGCTTTTGCCATTATTCTTGGTTTAGGGAGGTATACCCTAATTGGACCCTGTCAAGGAATGATTGAACTGTGCCAATGACCCGTTGTGGCTCAATTATGTTTTGATGTGGGAGTATTGGAGTTTCCAGATAACGACAGGATAAAGCATCTGCCAGACTGTTCTAAGACCTGTGTATATAGGTAATGGTAAAATCGTATTGGCTAAAAAAGTAAGCCTACCGGGCGTGGTGGCTGTTCTTACCCTGTAGGCTAGGCATTGTAGATTCCTATGATCTGTTCTGATTTGAAACAGTTCCATGGTAACCATTAAGAACTGTCTTCATTCACGACAGGCCAAGTTCATGGCTAAAAGCTCTCACTCAAGAACGGAGTAGTTCCTCTCGGAATCTGACAGGATGTGAGACAAGTAAAAAACTGAATGTGCCAGCCCGTCGTCTTCTTGTTGTTGCAGAAGCACAGCACCTATTGCACTGTCTGAAGCATCCGTTTTTACAACAAATGTCCTTGTTGTGTCTGGATGACATAACAGGACCTTGAGTAAAAGCCTGTTTTAGTAACTGAAAGACCCTCTCACCTGCTTCAGTCCATTTGAATCCTGCTAGATATTTTCTTTCTTTAAGGTTTGAGAGATGTAACTTGTACGGTGGGCAAAATTATCGATGAATTGACTGTAAAAGTTTGTCAAGCCTAAAAAACATTGGATTTCTTTGATTGTTGAAGGCAAAGGGCAATCTAGAATAGATTTTACCTCTTATAGATTAATGGCAATACCCGTCTTGTTGATCCCATAACCTAAATATTCCACTTCAGTTTTGTTGACCTCACAATTTTCAGGCCCACAGAAAAGGCTATTTTGACGTAGTCTTTCCAGGACTTGGGCAGCATGTGCATAATGTAACTCAGGAGTAGCTGAATACACCAAGATGTTGTCTAGATAAATGACAATGATTTGATTCAGGAGGATTGGAGAACACATTATCCATGAATCGTTGAAAGATAGATGGAGCATTGGTTGATCCAAAGGGCATAACTCGATATTCGAAATGGCCCAAGGGTGTTATGAAAGCTGTTTTTCACTCATCGCCTTCTTTGACTCGAAGATGGTAGGCACCCCTAAGGTCTAGCCTGGTAAAGACTTCTGCTCCTCTAACAGACTCCAAGATCTTGTTGAGACCTCTGAAGTCTATGCAAGGCCAAAGGTCCTTTGTCTTTTTTGGTACAAAGAAAAGAGGTGCCCCAGCAGGTGATGAGGACTTGGTTATTAAACTAGTTTGAAGGTTTTCTTCAAGATACTGTCTAAGGGTTTCCTTCTTGGGCTCTGTAAGAAAGTACACTCTTCCAAAAGGTACTGTCACTCCGGGTTCTAGAGGAATAGCACAATTAAACTCCCGGTGAGGGGGCAGTGTCAAGGTCTTTGGATTCTGAAACACATCTGCATACCCTTCGTAATGACTAGGAACACCTTGGACTTTGTTCACAGAGGTACATTTTTCCTGATTTACTATAGGCATCTCTTTTGGGTAGCAGTATTCCTCAGTAGGGTAACACAATTGTTGACAAAAGAAATGATCCTAGTCTCCCAGTTGATGTAAGGATTATGTCTGATCAGCCACGATATTCCTAAAATCATAATATGATTGGGGGAGGCTATTAGGTCAAAGGATAAATACTCTTGATTTTTTCCAAAAGTCAATTGTAATGACAAATTCACTTCTTTGACCGGTCCGGAAACAAGAGGAGTGCCGTCCACAGTGTATACTTGTTCGGGAGTCTCCTTTGGAATACAGCATATCTGTCGCTCTGTAGCCCATCTTTCTTCCAAATAGATACTGCTGGCTCCACAATCTAACAATGCTGATACCCTTTCTTTAGTGCCATCAGACAACCGCAAGAACATTGGTAGAAGAAAAACAGAATTTGATGTCTCTTTTGATGTGCAGATTAAAGGTATTCCAGACCATCCGGTCCTCTCCCTACTTACAGAGGAAGGGATCTGGCATTTTCCGACTGCCTCGATGGACAGGTAGAACAATTGTGAACCATATGACCAGAAGCACCACAATATAGGCACAGTTCCTGTTTTCTCCAGCATTCTCGTTCGGCCTCCCACAACAGTCCTCTCGTCAGATTTATTTGCATTGGTTCTTCTCTTGATGAAGGGAGTGTTTCAGATACAGGAACTTCTGTTCTGCAAGCACTAGGTCATGTCGTTCCTGTATGTGGAGTTTCTATGTTGTTAAAGATGGTGGATTTAGTTCTATGATGAGAGTGGAAACCAGACTTGAAAACATTGATCAAAACATTGTTCTTAAACATTTCCATGCTGCTGCCCTTTGCTCACTCTTTGAGCTTCTTTTTCATTCCTGCTTTATCCCTCAGTTACTGTTTTACCATCTTTCTGTTTCTCCTTGAATTGTCCCTTTTCTACCTTTCAAATTTATTGTTGGTGAAAGCCTGATAAGGAAAATACATCCTGGTGCCCAACAATAAGTGGTGGCAGGCCACACCTACAATCATCAACTCAAAGTAAGCACTTTGCGTAGATAGTAGTTTGGAGTCAAATACTTCTCATGCTTTAGATATATAGAGCAAACAAGGTAAAGGTCAGTAATTCAAAGTGATCTCCAGGAAGTTCTGTATTTCAGTTGATTGTTTCGATGTTTTAGTGGGTTATGATGACATGTTTCTATTTGAGATGGAACTTACAAAAGGCAAGATACTGGTGGCATGATATTGGTGGTTATTGATGTATATTCAGTGAGTGTTCAGTTGACTTTTTTGCACTCCAGCTACCCATAGAGCCTCTCTAATAAGGAGTATCAGTTGTTAGCTTGCACGCCTTTACCACTTATGCCTTTACAATACCTGTAAGACAAAGTGTTGGACTTCACAACATGTTGTATTACTTTATTGCACTTTACCACACATTGTATCTAATATGAATATTTTTTATAGAAAACCTTTTCTCCAGCCCTGATATAACCCTTATTGCCCTTTAACCCAACCCACCCTTAAAGCGTAAAAGACCCTTAGTACCCTCCACCTCTACCCTTCCCTGAGCCATAAATGTTCTTTAATAGCACGTACCCATATCCACACCTGAGACTTAACAAGCCTTTACTACCCAATACCTGACTCATACCTGAACCCTAAAAAAACCTTTCTACATATTACTGCTACCCACCCCTCAATCCTAACCCCTTTAGTACCCTTTCCCATCCCTGAAACCTAAAAATGTCACACTGCTCTACATCCCCGCCCATCCTTGAACCCTAAAGACCCCTTAACCCACATCACTGCTGCCCACCCCTGAACTCTGAAACCCCTTAGTACGCCTTACCCTTACTCATCCTGAAAACCTAAAACACTGTTAGTGACCCTTATCCCTACCAATCCCTGAAATCTAAAATACCCTTACTACATATTACCCCTACCCATCACTGCACCCTAAAAGCCCATTTCTACTGATAATCCTATCCTTCCCTGAACCCTAAAAAGTAATCCTTACTAGCCCTTATCCTTACTCATCCCTCAAGCCTAAAACTCTTCATTGACCCTTACCCATCCCTAGACACTTAAAACCAACATACTATACCTTGCCTCTACCCACATTTGGTTCTTAAAAACATTTTGCTACTCCTACGCGCACTTACAACTAAACAACCCATATTTATATATCCTAATCACTTAAAAAAGCAAAGCTTAAAGTCAAGTTATAGTTAGGTGAAAGTTTCACTGACAACATATCATTTTAAACTCAAGAAAAGACTGTAAGCCACCCGTTACAGTTATCTCTAGTAACTATAACTTGTGCACTAAAGTACATATAATTTGTGCCCCCGCAGAGCATAGTATTGACATCCATGAGTCAAATGATCATCAATGGAATCAATCAATGATGTAATGTCAGATGGCACTGTAATGTCATAAATCGTATCATAGAACATGTTCCGATGTAATATGTGGGGTAATAAGCAGTGCGAAAATTTCACCAAACTGGACATGACTGCACAAGTCAAAGCCATCAATAAATCCTGCTTCCTCGCTCTAAAGATGCTGAGGAAGCTCTTCAAATCGCTCCCAAGCAACACAAGAAAAACTGTCACTCACACCTTAGTCACCATAAAATCAGACTAAGAGAACACCCGCAATGCCGGAATCACGAAGCAACTCACTAGAAGACTACAGACCATCCAGAACTCGGCAATCAGATCGATTCTCAACCCTTTGTCACAGAACTCACATTACACCACACCTTAGGGATATACACTGTTTATTTAACACACAAATGCACTCAATTCAAATTTCTCACACACTCATTCAAGGCACTGCACAACTCAGGCACCACCTTCCTGAGCAGTCGCATCTCCATCCGCCAACCATCCAAACACCTCTGCTTCTCAGGACTCCTACTCACCAACATCCCATGCAAACACGGAACCAGATCGTTAGACAAGTGTTCTCTTACATCTCTCCTAAAGCATGGAATAACCCCCTATCAACATTAGAGCCTCCTCCTCTCTTCTTGAATTCCCCATAAATCTGAAGACCTGGCTTATCAGTTAACCTACCTACCATAGGAAGGGCTAGGTACACACATTGCTCAGTGCCAGGATAGCTGTGTGGGTGATAGTGAACTTTACAAATTAACATAACATGATATGACATATGAGAACACTGTGCATGGCAGGGCTCAAGTTATAATTACTTTATGGTACGACTTGTAGTAACTTGTAAGTATAGTGAATTATAGTGGTTTGATCATTTAAAACGTTCCCCTAACTATAACACCCCATTAACCTTAGTTTTTTTCAGTGAATTTATAAAGATTTTTTATGCCTAACTGTAAATATTACTTTAACTTTTTTCTCTGATATATATATATATATATATATATATATATATAAATATATAAACGCTCCATGGTTCACCCTGACTGCTGAACTCTGGACGGGTGCTGTAGCCGTACAACGTGAAGGGTGAATCACGGTAAAAATGAAGGCTCCGACACGGCAGCACTCTCGGGACACTGTTGATTTTATTAGCATAACGAGCATATGCATTTCGGCATGTGGCCTTCCTCAGTGCTCTGCTAGGCTGCACCATAGATAACACCCTGATTATAAACAGTTGCTTAAAGGGAAAAAGCGTCACCATCAACAGAGGACTGTATTCAATCAATGTCTTATTCCCACTATCACTGGCTACCATCTTAGCACCTGTTCCGTTGGTACAGATCCAGCCATAAACATTTCGTTTTTCAGTTTTGAAAGGTTCTTAAGTTCACAAATGAACAAGTGCTGCGTTGTTATGCACATGACAGGAAAAACGAAAATAGTCTATTTTGTACTTGCGCTTTGGAAGGATCCAGTCAGTCCTCAGTAAAAATGGTTACATCTGCCGTCCCAGACGATGCAACCTGAACAGTTCTGTTGTCCCTCGCCACTGATTCCATATTGTAGCACATCCCAGCAGGGTAAAGTCTGTATGACCGTCCCATCAAAGAAATCAATGATAACTACGTGGTTGACTGAGTAGTGCTGTCATTGGGAACGTGGCGGTTCTGGCAGAGTAAAATAAACGCTCCATGGTTCACCCTGACTGCTGAACTCTGGACGGGTGCTGTAGCAGTACAACGTGAAGGGTAAATCAGAGAGGGAATCATATTTACAGATGCTTGTCCATAAATAACCAAGATTGTATGATGGGTGATTGTTGCTGTTGATTCAAGAACTAGCACTTGCATAACTGATTGCTACACATGACTGAGAGTTAATTCCAAGTGCTTTGCTTTTCATCCCATAGATGAGAGTTGTCAGGCCAATGGACCATTCGAATCAAACATCCACTGTGGAGTTCTTCATAATGGGTTTTTCCAATTACCCACAACAGCAGTCCACATTCTTTGCTGCTTTCGTTGTGATCTACCTGCTTGCCATCTCAGGAAACTTCCTGATTATGGTTGTCATATATTCTGACACTCGTCTTCACACCCCCATGTACTTCTTTTTAGTTAATCTGGCTCTATTGGACATCTGCTTTTCATCCAGCATCATTCCCAACATTCTGGTCATCCTGCTCTCCGAGTCCAAGTCCATGTCCTATCGGAGCTGCATGACACAAATGTTCCTGCTGTCCGCCGCTTTGGGATCTGAACTCTTGCTTGTCACAGTCATGGCATTTGATAGGTACGTGGCCATCTGTAGACCACTACATTATGCAGTCATAATGAGCAGGCAAGTCAATCTTTCCCTGGCAGCTGCAGTGTGGTGGCTTGGCATTCTAAACTCCTTCCTTGATGTTGGTTTGGTGATGAAGTTATCCTTCCTTAAAAAAACTATCCTTGAGCATATTTTCTGTGAAATACCAGCAGTTAGCAAGGCTGCTGTTTCTGATACTTATGCAATTGATCGTGCGACCATGGTGGCAGACATCTTCCTTGGCATGATATGCTTTGCCTTGATATTTATAACCTATGCCTACATTCTTTCATCAATTGTCAATATTCGCTCTTCCGCATCAAAGAGGAAGGCCATTTGCACCTGTGCTTCTCACTTACTTGTGGTTAATTTGCTCTATGGCACCACTATCTACACTTATATTCTCCCTTCTATGGGACTTAAGGCTAACAATAACAAGGTGGTGTCTGCACTGTATGCTGTTGTATGTCCAGTGTTCAACCCAATCATCTACAGTCTGAGAAACCAGGATGTTATTCAAGCATCGCAGAAAATCTGGTCCAGGATTGTTCCCTCATTTAGAAAGTAACATAATAGCCATGTTTATTGAAAGGCCAATTACTCACAGCATTTCAAATACTAACCTAACAATCAATTTCTACTAATAAACTAAGATTTATTAACACCTTCTGAAAGAGAACTTAATACATCAAAAACATCAGAATATGAATCAAAACCTTGAGTTGGTTGCAAAGAGTAAATATGATTTCTCATCCAATAAACTAGTTTCCTTATCAAGATTTTGGATTAAAATTGTGTAATAATGGCATTCCTAAACTTGTGATATTTATAATAGACAGAGAAGCATGTCTACAATCTTTTAATATATCCACAGACTACTGGAAGTCAGTATCCTGAGAACAAGCTAAATCCATCTGTTTTATAGAGAAAATATAGAAACTGTTTCACAAATTCAAAGTTATGCTGATGCATATCCACTAGTCTTACTGAAAGCACATCACAAAACAATAAACAACAACAAACATTTTTAGACATTAATGGATCTATTCACTAAAACATTTTAGATGTTGTATGTAACAATTCTCCAGTAGATCACGTTTACATGCGCACAAATACTATTCTCTATCAGGAGGAAACCTCTGCCGAGGACTACCCTATTTTTTATGTGCAGAATTCTCCACCAGGAGTTCAGAGATCTTGGCAGTCATATTTTTTTTAAATGGGAGGGGCATTGGAAGGGGTTAGAAATGAGAGAATAACTATTAGAAAAGGGGTGGAGTAAAGCAGAAATAAGGAGGGATTCATGCTAGCACATTGAAATCGATGGAGACAGAGAACAACACTAACAGTAATCATGACACTAACAACATGCAGTGAAAAATAGAAATAATGAAAAAAAGTTGCATTTTTTGTTATAGTTTTAGACTGTCTCAACTTACAATCGATCTGACATGGATTTTCCTAAATGTCATAAAATAGTTCAGGAAATCCTTTTTTTGGTAAGGAATGTGAACCACTTTCTTTGGAGCCATAAATTAAAGTATTTGCTGAGGAATCTAGGTGGGCTTCGACCTTGCATGGACACAATGCGGCCAGTGGGTAATGTGTCCAGATGTTTGGCATGGGGAGCGCATTATCACTCAGAGTACTCTGTGTGCTGTGTCCTTATTGGATATGTGTTCCGAACTTCATGTAGCATCTGACTTTATGGTGTGTTGGGACTGCACGTACCCTCCCAGCCATGTGTACTTTATTGGGGCCAGTCTCCCTGGACCATTGTGGTGTCGGTGTGCCTATCTGTGGAATTGATTTGGGGTTTCCTGTTTGCGTGTTTGTCTGCCAGCTACATGCCACCCCATCTGTGACCTGTCAATCATTGACCTCGTGAAGTTTGTAATGGATGAATTTGTCAATAAAGATGCAACTTAATTTTGATACATGATTGTATCGTTACTCATATTGACTTTGACTTTCTCAATATTAACAATACCCCCGTTAGTTGAATTTGCAACTACACTATCTAAGCCATACTTCATGAAAGTTACGTTGTTGGGGACCTGTTGTTCTTGGGTTTTGACAATTACTACTTTCATAGTTACTTGCATTCAAACTAATTTGAAGACTACATGTTTACAGCAGGAAATCCCCAATTGCATGGAACCACACAAAAACAAGAACACAATAAAATCTGGCAACAACAATGAGCACAGCCCGGGAAGCCATCAGTGGAGCCACGAGAACCAATTCGAGAACCAATCCTGCTCAGGGGCACCTACCTCCTCATGCATGCCTCTTTGTAAATGGTGCAGCCGCGGCCCGTGGAGGGAGTTCCATGGGGTGGAAAGGCGGGGCAGGGGAGGGGCAGGGTGGGGGTTCTAAAAACCGGAATATGGATAATTGCAGGTAAGTAAACAATAAAATAAATAAAACGAATTTCGTAGCGCGCGCTGCATCTGTTTGCCAGGAATCCCATCCTGTGGCAACAGTACACTTCCCTAGGGTCTGGTTGCTGCCAACCTACCTGTCCTCTACCACATAGCTAGGGTGAAATCCTCTGGGGTTTTGTGGTGGAGATCCTTTTAAGACTGGTGCCATTTGCATGCTCAAAGCCAACGCTGCCCCCTCCAGGGTGGTCTTTTTCAATTAGCGTTGGACAAATTTAGCAGTGACTCACTGGGCTTGCTCCTGTTTTTCTCTTTTTTTCCCTGGCTTTTTTAGTGGTAATGCAATATATGGGCTTGTATCGCACGCCAGGGATTGGTGTCTGTTAGACCCGGGATCCCTGGTTGGCTGAGGTAGGTACCTTAGGCCAAATAGGGACCCGCGTTTCCACGTCAAGGAAAGGAAGGACACCTTCTGACATAGCCCCCTCCCATCCCCTTAGTAGCTTGGCACAAGCAGCCAGGCTTATCTTCAAGGCAAATGTGTAAAGTATTTGCAACCACGCTCACAGCAACCCAATGATGAGACCACAAATGGACTCCACACAAGTTTTATAAAAACGAGTATACATTTTATATAAAAAGATATGCGATAAGACCACACAATATAAATCCAACATGTGAGTATGTGTAATATTCCTCCAGGCTGGTTGTGAGGCCTGCCAGCCCTTGTCAGTTCTGGCGATATTAATGAGCATTTCTAAACAATCCACTGTAGTCCTAATACAATGATATGCAGGTTGTAATGCTAGAATCAGGCACTTTGCAATGGAAAAGTAATAAAATGCGTAACACAACAATCAGGCACTGTGCAATGTAAAAATAATGCAATGCGTAACACAAAAACCAGGTAGTTCATTATGCAGAAACAATGCAATGTCTCATTTGACAATCAGGTAGTTCATTATGCAGAAATCAGGTAATGCGTAATACACTCTAGCACCGATCACGGTGCCTTAGGTGGTCTCTCCGCCACTTGTGCTGACCGCAGTCAGCCTCTGTCAACAGTTGCCCCCAACACGGGTATGGTATAACAAAATGTGCAGCTCTGCACTCCAGCCCCAGTACTGCCACTCCTTTGGCCACTACGGGCCGCGATACGAGCCGGAGCAGAGGCTCACGCTGCCGGAATGAGAGAGGCTGAGAGCGTCTCCCTCCTGAGCCCGCACCCCGCCCCAGGCATTGACACACATTACATGGGGGGCCTCACTCTCCTCTCCTCTTCCAGAGACTTGGACCACCAATGCAATCTTTGTGAATTGGCAATGGCAGGCTCGGGCCGGCGGCTCAGCTATTCCGGGGCCGCTGGTCCCGGCAGCTACTGCTATGAAGAACCCAGGCTGCCACATGGCACACGCTCACAGTGTCGCTGAGACTCCCTTGAGCTACGGGTGCACGATAACATGGCAATCCTCATGAAGGTCTCAGCCTGCACAAAGCACACGCACACAGCGTCACTGAGACTCACTTGGATTCCAGGTGCACGATAACAAGGCAATCCTCACGAAGGTCTCAGGCTGCTCAAAGCACACTTACACAGCGCCATTGAGACTCATTTGGATTCCGGGTGCACAATAGCAAGGCAATACTCACGAAGGTCTCAGGCTGCACAAAGCACATGCACACAGCGTCGCTGAGACTCACTTGGATTCCGGTGCACACAATAACAGGACGATCCACACAAAGGGCTCAGGCTGCAAAAAGCACACGCACACAGCGTCTCTGAGACTAGCTTGGACTCCAGGTGCCCACGATCAAAAGGCACTCCTTACGAGGGTCTCAGGCTGCAAAAACCACATGCACACAGTGTCGTTGAGACTCTCCTGGAAACTTTTGTGTTTCTGAGTTTCCGCAACAGGGAGCCAGCTCATCTTGGGCCCTTGGGGATCAGTTACTTCAGGACCCAGCACAGCAAAGTCCTTTCAATAAGGGGACCCAGCAAAGTTCCTTTAGCCTTTCCTTGGTTAAAAAAGCAAACTGCAGGCCAGCCCCAGAATACACAGCAAGGGTCAGTCCTTTCCTTCAGTCTCTTCAGTTGTTTCTTCCTTGGCAAAGGTTCCTCTTGACCATGAAGTAGCTCTGTTATATTTCATATTGGTACTCTAATATAGGTCTAGAAAACATTGTACTCTTTCCCTACATCATCTCCCCTTCATTTTATATGAACGAGCCTTATAATTACATAACTCCAAATAAGGACAGAATGCCTTATAGGGACTGACCGCCTTATAAGGACTGACGCCCTTTAAGGACTAAACCTTTCACCTAGTTCCATACCGAGGGTGTTTTTTTCCAAATTGATATTTCTAAGACGTCATCCTTAGCACACATGAATCATTTATGAGAACACTCTCCAGGGGGTATACTTCACCTCTCCTATCTATGCACAAGGTTTAATCCCCAACGTCATCCTCATACTGAACAATGGCTAACACACGCACATGGACTGTATAAATACAGCACCTCTTGTTATCAGTAGGCAGGAGGTAACCGAGACTTCAAGGCCGACACACTGACCAGAGACGCTGATACTCCGACATGCCATCGCTCCAGCTGACAGTGGTCTGATTATCCCTTGCGGGGTGTCCAACTCAAGTCCAGGACGAAGTCCCACACTCCCACTATTCAGGTGATGGGGTTAGACTAAATCCTAGAGGGATTCTTGGCTCTTAGACTATTAGGCTCTTAGGCTTATTAGCTCTTTCGCGCCTACTCACCTGCTAGGTACACTCAGGTACATCTAGACAGGCATCTTAGGAGTACGCACTTTATTTTATAAATGTATTTTATATTCATGTATATGTTCAGGACTATTGAAAAATGGTAGAGCTGTACTATTCCTTTTTATTCACTTCTATATCTCTGCTACTGTGTAACAGTTGCAGCAGCACATACATTTTACATGAGAAGAAAAACGGTTCTGTGTATCTCTCTGAGAGAAAACAAGCAAGCACGAGTGACTGGGTGAAAAGTAGTATATTGCTTCCACGAGTCTGAGGAATCAGGGTTTGTTGTGTTCTGTGGTTCCCAAAAACGAATCTCTCTGATAAAAGGAGATTCTAGTGGCACTGCGAGCTAGTTAATGCAAAAACAGGCTAACATACTCAGCGGTGGTGTACAGAGTCAGTCTGCCACCAGACCCACAGTTTATGTTATCCACAAACAGCGCAGGTCCTGCATGAAGGGTACGATAGGAACTACACTACATGGCGCCCAACGTGGTTAGGTACTTATTTAACAGTAAAATCTGAGTTGCTCAGCCGTGCTTATTCTCAGAGACCCTACTTACAAAACCCAGAGACATCTGGAATGAGTGGGCAAAAACTCTGCCACAGCTGAGTAGGCGAGATACCCTACAATTTGCAATTGGCTGTTGGTTATTCAAGCTTGAAAGGACAATTTTCCCAAAATTGTGCATAAAACCTTTTTCATAATTTCCTTGGACATTTAGTCTGTGTTCTATACATGATGGCTAATGAAGAGGGAGTCTTAAACCAAATGGACCATCTGGCCCAGGGACTTAATCAGTCTGGTGAGGAAGATGACAATGCAATACAAATTGCAGCCAAAGTAAGACTCTGGCAGTTAAACTCATCAAACATGGGTTATCACCCAAAGGAGGTGTAGTAATATTCGTGATAGAGGCACATGAAGATTTCAAAACAGAGGTATTCTACTCATGGGTTATATTCCCAGAAGCAGATGCTGTAACAAAAACTTTTCCTTATTACACACATGAAGAACTTCCAGCGGCCTACACTCCATTTGAGGAGATTGAGATTCCGCTTACCTACCAGGAACATATTTTCTTGTTTAATGGCGCCCTACCCCACACAAGAACAAGAGCAAGGCTTGGTCCTTTAGGAAGACCAGGAGCAACATGGCTGATATTAGCGACCTATGCACCACATCTTGACATTGACACAATGCCAGGTGATGAACTGCTTGTTCAACACAAAACAGTTGATAAAACTCTACAGAAACATGACACACTTCGTCTTGAGGACAAGAGGTCCAACCAAGAGTAATTACACCAAATGCAGCTCCTACACAGAGCACAGCCACTAAAATTACTCCACAAACATTACACACGGTAATGGGCAAAGTGTCCACAAAACGTGAACAAATTCCTCTCTGGGTAGCCCAGAAAATAACCCAGTTAGAAGCAGTATTCCTAAATACAACGCCATTTGAAAAACATAGAATGTTAACAATCTGTTTGCCCATGGGGATTACACCACAGTTAGAGGATTGCACCTCTTGGGGTACAGTCTTTGCTGCCATATATACAAGAACTCATGGTATTCCTTCATTAGCAGTAATACCAGATGTATTAAGACAAATACAACATGAATGCAGAGCAGAACCTGCCCTATACTTTGGGATGAAGTTATTAAATATCAGCCATAATACTAGCTAACATTAAAGGGGAAGCAGCATCAGTGGCAATCCGCCAACACCTAAGGGAGGCCGGCCCGTTAATATAGGAGGCTTAACTACCTAAAATAATCGAAACTGCATACGCAGAATTAGGCCGGGATAGTTTGGGGGGGAAAAGCTTTGAAACCTCAACTACAGGGCAGTCCTGAAAAGGACACTTCTAAGCAGAAACCTACTTCTTCTAAAAAGAAGTGGGATAATAAAAAAGAAAGCTAAAGATAAGAAAGCTCAGTCCAGAAGTAGGTCTCCTCTACAGGAGCCCTCTGAAAAGAGGTATAACCTTAGGAACAGGGATAATATTAGGACACCTAATAGGTATCAGGATACTGAGACACGTTCCTCTCGTTCCTTTCTGGGATCGAAGAAAAGCTCCGAAAGAGAAGGATGGTCAGAAAATAAAGAGGAGCGCACACAGTCCAGAGACAAGCAGCGCACTCAAGACTTTACTTCTAAAAAAGAAGATAAGCAAAACTCAAAACCTCAATATAAGAAAAAGAAAGTTGCTGGTCTGAAAATCAAAGCAAAACCAAAGGGGATGATGGGCGGAGTGTTGAACATTGCAAGCACTCACCCCCAGTCAACTGATCTGGGTTTAATCCATCATCATTCTTTAGCTCACTCTGCCACCCCAGTTCGGACATGGCCATATGCAAATCAGTCTGACCCTGTGCCTCATGGGAACAGTCCAGCCCGAACTGCCAAGCCATGTCTTTCCTGGCCCAGAAACAAGCATCCTGGGACCAGTTTCTGTCTAATCAGCCATCATCAGCCAGGCTAGCTTGAGTCCAGTGGCAAAGTGAGCAAGGGACCCACGTCTGGGCATACCCTGCCAACTTAGGGCGAACAAAGCAAAGCTGAAAATGAGATATGCTCAGAATTCCTAGGACACAACTTCCAAACGGCGAATGGGCTCTGACGATGCTAGACAGTGCAGCAGAAGTAACAATAGCTCACCAGAACCAGAAGGAATTTCTGGTGACAGTGGAGTTTAATGATTACATCACTGTGGAAACACCAGACACAAGGGTGAGTGTCCCACATAAGTTATATGAAATAACACTCCGGATGGAGGGGGACAAGCCCATGAAAGTAAAACGTCCTTTTTGGAAGAACTTATCATGTGGTTATGACATCCTGTTAGCAGAACAAGATTGGCCGCCTGCATTTGTAATAGAGTGCCCCAGGGAAGAAAGTATAATTTTTCCTGCATTTTCCAACCACGTTCCCGTTCACCTTAAACATACATAGGCACAGGAGTGGACAGTAGCCCAAGCTCCAGCATTGTACAAAAATCACGCTGGGTGGGATGAGAACTCAACCTATCATGTGATCCCGTTAAAAGTTTCATCTTATGCTCAGAGACAATATCCAATAAAGCAAGAAGCTAAAAAACAGGTCAGGAAGATCTTAGATCAACTTGAATACCAGGGGCTCATTGAAAAATGTACCTCTCCAATGAACAATGCTTTGTTTCCCATCTCTAAACCTGACAATACATATTGTCTAGTTTTAGATTTAAACTCGTGCACAAAGACATTTGCTGTCTAAAATGTACATAGTGCCACATTAATGAATAACATTGAGCGCAAAAAATACAAAACCACACTTGATATCTCAAATGGATTTTTTTGCCAAAATATAGCGCCTGAAAGCAGGTATCTGACCGCATTCAGGGAGATAGGATACCAGTGACACTTTTGTCGACTGGTACAAGGTTATAAAAACAGCCCCGGTGTATTTTAAGCAAGAGTAACAGAGTTACTTCAAAAATTTGAAGAAGAAGGGTTGTCCTATGTGGATGATATTTATCTGACATACTACGACTTGGAGGGGCACTTGGCCAGGGTAAACACCATTATTATGGGATGTGCCACAGAGGGCTACAAATTCAACTTTAAAATATCAGAAATAGCCCACATCAATGTCCTATTTTTGGGATATGAGCTGTGAAGTGAAGGCAAAAGTCTTGCAGCTAACTTTTTAGAAAAGTGTGCACTGCTCCAGCCTTTAAAATCATCAAACAATTTACAATCAATACTAGGATTTCAAAATTTCGTCAGGACATACATTTTAGATTACGCACAAAGGGTAAAACCTTTCTAAGACTTAATAAAACCTGACTTTTCAGCCAGAGATTGGACACAAGAACATACTAATATTCTTTGTTTACTCCAGGAAGACATAATTGCTTCCAAACACTTCCAAACACGCATAAACGTACGCCACTTGGTTATCTGAATAATTGCAGTCAATGCCGGTACACTTATTTGACCTTTAATGAAGGAGAAACTGTATCAATCGCATACAAATCACACCTGTACACAAATGCAGAAACGTGTTTCACTTCAACAGAAAAAATACTGACAGCCGTTCAGACTACTGTAGCAAGAGAAAGAGCACTGGCTCAAGAAAAACGCATTATTGTCGTAACTCCGGTACCGACTTTAGAAGCTGTACAAAGGCCAGCATCCCAAATGCGAAAGTGTTACATCTAAGATGGATACAATGGGCTAATTCTCTTACTGCAACAGATATTGAATACAGATTTGATTCAAGTTTAAAAACTAAAGCATTTCTGCAATATGAACAAGAACATCCTCTACCAAATTAAATCTTGCCTCTAGATCAATATGAATATATCATTTACACTGATGGATCTGCGCAACTGGCTATAGGAAGTAAGCAACAATATTTTTTGACATGTGCTATCAGGTCGCATGTGTGATGGCAAGTTCCATCCTAGTTGCACAAAGACGCAATCTCTATGAGGCTGCACGGCTCAGTTGGCAGAATTAAAAGCACTGATACTGGCACTTGTAAATACGGATCACGATTCTTTTTACTGTGTACAGTTGTACAATGAGTACCTACAGCATTGGGAACAAAACGGGTTTAAAGTTGCAAAAGGTGGCCCAATTAAACATAAAATGCTATGGGAACAGGTAGCAGAGTTGAAAACCGAGCTACCGAGGACTCACGAGATCCATACACAGAGTCATCAACGTGATGGCATTCACATTGCAGGGAATTCATTGGCTGATGAAGCCGCAAAGGGGGCTGATTGCACGGCTTCCGTAGCTGCGCTGACTCGTTCAAAAACGAGAATAGACGGAGATATAATGGTAGCTGTCATCGCATCACGCAAAGGCAGCACAGCAGTACCTAAAAAAAATTCCACTCAAATACTCCTACAAGTTAGATGCACAAAACATTCCATATGCTCAGATTCCTGGAGTGGGGGATACAGTAATACCAAATATGGATTGTAGGCAAGGTCTAATACTAGCTGCACACGAAGATTTGGGCTCTGTGCACACAGGCGTTATAGCGACTATTTCTTTACTGAAGCAGCGCTATTGGTGGCCAGGGTTAACTAAGCAAACTAAAGACTATGTCTTGAAATGCGACATCTGCCAGCAGATGAAAGGCTTCACCTTTACACGCCTGGCACAGACGCCATTAATAAAGTCAGACAAACCTCTTGCATGTGTGTACTTGGACCACTGTGGCCCCTTACAAACGGGCGGGGCTTACAGATATATCATGGTTGCAGTGGATTCCTGCTTGAGATTCCTGTGGGTATGTCCTCAGCGTTCGGCTGACGCTCGAACTGTTATAAAAGATTTGCAAGTCTTTATCAGTACATACGCAGTTAGCACGTTACATTCTGACCGCGGCCCTGCGTTTAGCTCTTGGGCTTACAAAGAGGCTGTGGAAGGAATGGGCGTAGCATTGCAGTTCTCATTTTCGTACCATCCTGAGGGAAATTCGGTTGTGGAGAGAAATAAACATGACTTAAAGCAATCTTTAACAGCCAAGGGGCATATCACTGGTGGATGAAAAACTATTTGACATCCATGATCGTTTGGCTGTTTTACAGGATCTAAATGAATCCAGGACTGAACAAAGCAATGTCCCTAAAGGTAGTCACAGCAATACCTGCCTGGATCCCAAAAGTCGGGGATCTGGTCAGAGAGAAAATTGCGGACAAAAAGGAATTTGGACCTTCATACAGAAAACCTGTACCAGTCCTTGTAGTACAAGGAACAAGAACAGTGCTGCTCCCACCTCTTGCTGGAAAAAAAGGAGAAAATATTTGTCTCAATCGACTTAATCACCCACACTATGTAGCTGATACTAAACAGTAGGCCTTGTGGACTCTGCTGTAGTATCGGCCCTTCTGTAGCTACAATCCAAGAAGTTCAAACAGTAAGACTCATCACATTTGAAGAGCCACCTATAAGGAATTAAGGACTAAGCAGCAATGCTATGGAACTTGTTCCACTTGAACCAGACATTCAAATTGAAAATGAAAAAACTGAATAATTCACAATTTGCAATTAGACCTAATACAGATGTCTACATCAACTTGCCTCGTCGAGAGGAGAATAACATTTCAATTAATCCCGATACAATTCCAACAATTGATCGAACTGCTTCTGGCTATTTCATTAACTTTGATACGTTTTCTCTGGATCCAAGCGAGCCGGAAACGACACCAGCCAAAATACCATTCAAGCAACAAGAACAGAAATTTCCTCAAAAGACATACCTGGTATCACATTGGATTGAACTCTTGGTATTCTCTGGGATATTGTTTTTTCTTTTCTGACTAGGCTTAGTATTAACTTTTAGTATGCTTATCAGTGGACACTATCTTCAACAAAGTTCCACAGCCCAAAAGGTCAACATCCTACTGAAGCCACATATATCATCACATCGTGAACAAAGAGACTTGTCATCAGTGAACGTTACAGCAGTTCCTATACCCGATGGTATAGTATGGGACAAGGTTGATTTCAACATATTCAGACCGACCGAACTTTTAAAAATGAATCATGTATTTAAAATATCATTAAGTGATATCATTACCTCTAGTACATTTTCCGATGATTGAGACACTGAAACAGTAAATAACATGCTGTCTGATTTAGAGAAAACTGCTGCATTTTCTAATAATGAAATGTTAGAGGGTTCTTCAGACTATGACAAATTGTACTGTTACTAATATTATGGTCACCATTTCCTGCACAAATCCATTTCACCTAGGAATTTATTAAAGTACCATCAGTGGGAACATTGCCCGATGCCACCAAAACCAAGTTCACATGCGTTTGTACAGAAATCTGCATACTTTTCAGGGTTTAACACAACAGATCCAGCCTCATTTTACTATAAGGTTGCACCAACATCAGCACTGAAAATTATGTTCAAAAACACTTAACAGATTTACTCTGCTTCCTTTTTGGCCCAATTGTCTGAACAGGGTTTCAACCTATGGAAAGACGAAATTGACTCGAAATCAATTTGGGGTTCAAGGGACTGGCAAATCCAGGGTACAGAGGCACTATTTGGGGCATGCCTCATTCCACAGCAGACAATCTTTTTAAATGAAACTGTGCATCAGACTTCCTGTCTTGGAATAGCCAAGATAAAGGACCTGAACGCTCCAAGGTTACCTACACCTACACATGGGTGGCAGAATTCTTCTATAAAGGAAGGGGCAACAGTTGATGACATACTAAAGTACAATAGATCAGATCCAAATTGGAAGAAGTGGGTAGTTTGGCCGTTAGACACAAACACATGTCACAAACGGTTTCTAAACGTCACTGAGGGACTCAGCATGCATAGGCCAGACCCACGGTATGTACAGAGAGAACATCCAGGGGTAGTGACATCCTACAGTGTTGGGAAGTTGTGTCTAGATTGGGTAGAAACCTCAGCACTTGCAGAAGTGAAACAACACTTATCTTTACTCTCACAGGACATGGATCTTAGGGACTTTTTACTTGGACTTAGGAAACAACGTCAAAAACGTTTCATATATGCAGGCATTATGCTGCCTATAATGAAATCTGAAAGATTTCCCAACAAGAAGCCGCAGAGAGAATACGGGAAATAGACCATATAAAATTAGAAAAAGCTTTTGCTGTGGTAGACAATGGGTTAACAACTTTGACCTCCAGAATATATTCATTGGGCAACATTGTATCTTCTGGTATTGACATACTGGAACAAGATTTAGCCATATTAAAACATGACCAATCACAATTACGTTCTATTATGTTATTGAGCTGAACGCTGCAATCTTTGTGTGCAGGCTTTGTGTCTTGGCGTTTTATAAACTACACAGATAGAAATGGCACAAAGGGGAGATAAATATACAATGCTGCAAATTGAAAAACTGGACAGTCTACCATTCACAGTGGCTGAATTAACATCAACAGAATGGCTACTTCATGGCCATATCACTCTCCCGGTCACGACTTTTCAGTTTCACCATTGCCTTGAGCAAAGGCAGGTAGGCAGATATGAAAAATTGGGTAAAGAATACATTTAGAAATCCTGGGATTTACCATATAGATTTCGATGCCGAAGTGTTTGTTAGTGGTACTAACTGCAAGAACGCTTTAAGCGGTTCTCTCATGTGCAGAGATATTATTTTGCATGGAACTTATAATGGTTCAATTGTGAATCTGTCTTGCGACATGGAAGGGACTCCAGCTGCCGTGATCACGCCAGCGTTTGAGCTACTTTCGAATGGGAGTTACTTGATGCTGAGCGATTAAAGTTGCTGTGGGATGCATTGCATATCTGGTCACCGTGAACACCAGGGTTACTTGCTAAGTATTGTTTCCTCCGACAAATACAGTCAGGGAGGCACCGCTATGGCATTCACTGCATGTTTCTATTGTACAGTTTGATGCTTTGAGCAGAATGAAAGCCATGCTTTTTTAGCAGACCGTGCCGTTAACCTCTGCTCGAGAAACCTTTGAACTCCAAGTCGCAAGGACCTCGACAGAGATACAGGCTCTAATACGTACTAACTGCACCCTACATTTCGTAGAAATGGTGGGACGTATCTTTAACATGTCAGATACAAGCAGCATTATACACCTATTTAAGACCATAGGGTCAGGATTCCTTAGTACTGTCCAGACAATCTTCGGAGTTATTCCTAACTTTCTATACTCCGTATTTGGAAGCATTTTCGGGGGTCTACCTCTAATCCTGCTCACTGTAGCTGGAATTCTGATTATCGTCTATCTGCTGCGCAATGGAAGAAACATCCGCCAGCGAGATTGCAAAAGCTCTCCGGGAGAGATATTACCGTAAGAGCATGGTACAGCATCTGGGTGCCTCACGCTTACGAGAACTAAGTGCTTCATGGTTCTTATCCTTCAGACCAGTCTTTGAGGACCGCATCGTACCTGTCTTCCGATGCCTGTTCTGTGGAGGAGAATATGAATTGGTCATCTGTCTGACACCTGACATGGAGACGCCAGAGGACTTAAACTCCAGGCTGGAACCCATGTGGTCCCATGCACGACTCTGTCCCCAGCGAATTCCCATCTTGACGCATGCCTTCCTTGAGGGACTACAGGTGCCTTTCACGACTGAATTGAATTTCAGCTCCAGCATTGGCACCGAGGTATCGAATTCAGCACCGGCTGCCTCCACAACAGCTGTTGGCAGCGAGGAGTTCCATCAATGCATACTTGACGTGCTATGCGAGGTATTGCAGTGTTTGTCCCCTGCTGTAGCAGGCAGCGATAATGTTATGTCTCCCAGCCAGGACTTCTAATCAAAATCTGACTCACCGTGTGCTGGGAGCAAATTCAACAATTTTCTTTCCCCTTTTTCAAAATAACTTTTCCAAATTGACACCTTAAGAAAGCATGGCCTTCTAAGAACGCTTGCAGTAGTTCAACTTGTGTGATCGAACTCATTCAGAACTGTGATTTGCGGAACTTTACTACAAAAGTCATACTTTAACAAAGAACATTTTTCCTCGTTTTTAAATGATTTTTTAACGTTTTTAGAAACATTTTAAATAACTTCTTGATAATACTATGCACTGACACCGTTATAAATGTATATCTCAAAATGTGTATATTATTGTCAAGTATAAGGTGGAGTGGGTGTTATATTTCATATCAGTACCCTAATATACGTCTAGAGAACATCGTACTCTTTCCCTACATCATCTCCCCTTCATTTTATATGAACGAGCTTTATAAGGACATAACTTCAAATAAGGACAGAATGCATTATAGGGACTGAACGCCTTAGAAGGACTGACGCGTTTAAGGACTAAACCTTTCACCTAGTTCCATGCAGAGGGTGGGTTTTTCCCAATCAATATTGCTAAGACGTCATCCTTAGCACACATGAATAATTTATGAGAACACTCTCCAGGAGGTATACTTCACCTCTCCTATCTACGCACAAGGTTTAATCCCCAACGTGATCCTCATACTGAACAATGGCTAACACACGCACATGGACTGTATAAATACAGCACCTCTTGCTATCAGTAGACAGGAGGGAACTGAGACTTTAAGGCTGACACACTGACCAGAGATGCTGCGGCTCAGACATGCCATCGCTCCAGCTGACAGTGGTCTGACTATCCAACTCAAGTCCAGGACGAAATCCCACACTCTCACTATTCAGGTAATGGGGTTTGACCAAATCCTAGAAGGATTTGGCTCTTAGGTCTTAGCCTGATTAGCTCTTTCGCACCTACTCACATACTAGGTACACTCGGGTACATCTAGACAGGCATCTTAGGAGTACGCACTTTATTTTATAAATGCATTTTATATTCATGTATATGTTTGTGACTATTGAAAAATGGTAGAGATGTTTTATTCCTTTTTATTCACTGTCCAAAAATCTTGAGGCCAGCCAGGAGCTTCAGAAGCACTGGTATGACCAAAAAGCTGCACTGGTTGAATTTCAACCTGGCCAACAGGTGTGGGTTTTGGAGCCAGTGGCACCAAGGGCACTCCAGGATAGATGGAGTGGCCCTTACCCTATCCTAGAAAAGAAGAGTGAGGTCACCTACTTAGTTGGCCTGGGCACTAGAAGGACACCCAAAAGTGTTATCCATGTGAACCGCCTTAAATTCTACAATGATAGGGCTGACATCACCATGCTGATGGTGACTGATGAGGGACAGGAAGCAGAGGGTGAACTTCTCCCTGATCTCCTCTCCTACAGCCGACAAGATGGGTCAGTAGATGGTGTAGTCTTTTCAGACACCCTCTCTGCCCCACAGCAGCCTGACTGCAAGCAAGTCTTGCAACAGTTTGCTAGCCTCTTTTCCCTGACCCCTGGTCTGTCAAGCTGGTGTACCTATGACCTGGACACTGGTGACAGTGCCCCTGTCAAAAACAAAATCTATCACCTGTCAGACCAAGTCAAGGAAAGCATCAAAGCTGAAGTCAGCAAGATGCTGGAGTTAGGGGTTATTGAACCCTCTGAGAGCCCCTGGGCTAGCCCAGTGGTTCTGGTCCCCAAACCTCATCCACAGGGTGGAAAGAGAGAGATGAGGTTCTGTGTGGGTTATAGAGGGCTCAACTCTGTCACCAAGACAGATGCTCACCCTATTCTTTCCAAGAGCAGATGAATTGATAGATAAATTGGGAGCAGCCAAGTTTCTCAGTACCTTTGACTTAACTGCAGGGTACTGGCAGATTGGCATGGCCGCAGGAGCAAAAGAGAAAACAGCATTCTCCACACCTGATGGGCATTATCAGTTCACTGTGATGCCTTTTGGGTTAAAGAATGCCCCTGCCACCTTCCATAGGTTGGTGAACCGTGTCCTGGCTGGGTTGGAATCCTTTAGTGCAGCTTATCTTGATGATATTGCTGTCTTTAGTTCCTCCTGGCAGGATCACCTGATCCAACTTGGGTAGGCTTTAGAGGCTCTGCAAAGTGCAGGCCTCACTATCAAGGCATCCAAATGCCAGATAGGGCAGGGCACTGTGGTGTACTTTTTGGTGGAGGCCATGCACAACCATTACAACCTAAGATCCAGGCCATCCTGGACTGCGTAGCTCCAACAACCCAGACCCAAGTCAGGGCATTCCTTGGCTTGACTGGGTACTACAGGAGGTTTGTGAAGGGCTATGGGTCCATTGTGACCCCCCTCCCAGAACTTACCTCCAAGAAGATGCCCAAGAAGGTTAATTTGACAGTTAGTTGCCAAAAGGCTTTTGACACCCTGAAAGAAACAATGTGCTCAGCACCATTTCTAAAAGCTCCAGATTATGCCAAGCAGTTCATAGGGCAGACTGATGCCTCTGAGCTAGGGATAGGAGCGGTCCTTTCCCAGACCAATGATGAATGCCAAGACCAACCTGTTGCTTTTATAAGCAGGAGGCTTCTCCGCAGAGAACAGCATTGGAGTGCCATTGAGAGGGAGGCCTTTGTTGTGGTTTGGTCCCTGAAGAAGTTGAGACCTTACCTGTTTGGTACTCACTTCCTGGTTCAAACTGACCACAGACCTCTCAGATGGCTAATGTAAATGAAAGGGGAAAATCCACAACTACTGCGGTGGTTCATCTCCCTACAGGCAATGGAGTTTGAAGTTGAGCACCGACCAGGGACTGCCCATGCCAATGCAGATGGACTTTCCAGGATTCTTCCACTTAGACAATGAAGACTCCATAGGGCAAGGTTAGTCTCATCACCTTTCGTTTTTGGGGGTTGAGTGAGAAAGTGCCATCTTTCTTGCATGGTATGCCCCCCCACTTTTTGTTGAATTGCTGATATACTTCGACTGTGTGTGCCCCTGGCTCCTGCCAATCAGGTACCCAGAGCCTGTGTTCCTTCCCTAAAACTGCATGACAGCCTACACCCAATTTGCATCTCTGACCACAGGTCAGCCCCTGGTAAATGGTACCATAGGTACCCAGGGCACTGTGACCAGAGAAGGTCCCTAAGGGCTGCAGCACTTATTGTGCCACCCTTAGCGGCCCTGTACCCTTACACACACACACTGCCTTTGCAGGCTGAGTGTCTGGGTACAGAACTAAACAGAGAGTCGACAGGGCACACATCCCTGTGTGCCCTGCCCACAACACACACTGCCCTGGCATACATCAGCCACCCCTCTCGCTGGGTGCCCTATGCCAGTGGTGTGGGCACAGGTGCATGAGCCCGGTGCCCCTACAGTACCCAGGTCTATTCCTGGGCACTGCGAGTGCAGTACTGCCATTTAAGAGTATATGGTGCTGGGAGATCATCAACACGAACTCCACAGCACCATGATGGCTGCACTGAAGACTGAGAAGTTTGATATCAAACTTCTCAGCACATTAAACCCGCACTGATGCCCGAGTGGGATTTAATGTACAATGCACGACAGAGGGCATCTTAGAGATGCCCCCTGAACCTAACTAACAATCCACGTCTTGTCTGAGGGGCTGCCTAGGCTGCCACAGAGCAGGCATGTTGCTGGACCCCTGGGTAGAGAGCCATCCGCTCTCCTGGGCCTGCAACAATGCACATCCTGGGCGAGGTGCTAGGTCTCCTCCCCCAGGATGGGCAGGGGAAGCTTCAGGGGAAGCTTCAGCGCTACCACCTGAGACGAAGCTGTGTGCTAATGCTCGCCAGGCTGGTAACTTTTTATCCTTTTAAACATTGTGATTTTAAATTGTAAGTTGTACTTTGACTCTTACCTGTTCACTGCACACTGCACTTTACTTTGTTAGTGTCTACCTCGCTTGTACTGCTGCTCGTTGGGGGAATTGGCACCGCATTTTGGGGGTTGATATTTTAGTTCTTTCAATTATTTCGCTTTCTCGCCCCATAAATCACCGCGCTGACGCGACCGCGCAGCGCCACAGCCTGAGACAAAGCTGTGTGCTAATGTTCGCCAAGCTGGTAACTTTTTATCCTTTTAAACATTGTGATTTAAAATTGTAAGCTGTACTTTGACTCTTACCTGTTCACTGCACACTGCACTTTACTTTGTTTGTGTCTACCTTGCTTGTACTGCTGCTCGTGGGGGGAATTGGCACCGCCATTTTGGCAGTTGACATTCTGGTTCTTTCAATTATTTCGCTTTCTCGCCCCATAAATGACCGCGCTGACCCGACCGCGCAGCGCTACCGCCTGAGACAAAGCTGTTTGCTAATGCTCGCCAGGCTGGCAACTTTTTATCCTTTTAAACATTGTGATTTTAAATTGTAAATTGTACTTTGACTCTTACCTGTTCACTGCACACAGCACTTTACTTTGTTCATGTCTACCTCACTTGTACTGCTGCTCGTGGGGGAATTGGCACTGCCATTTTGGCGGTTGACATTCTAGTTCTTTCAATTATTTTGCTTTCTCGCCCCATAAATTACCATGAAACCGCGACTGCGCAGCGGGGGCGCCAAAGGCAAGCCGGTCTGCACCCGTCCGCGCTCGGTCCGGGCTTAGGGCAACACCCTCTGATCCGTCTCTAACAGACTCCCACCCTTACTTAAGGGAGCAGCTCCTGGGCTGGGATATTGGCCAACGGCCTGCTGCCCAAGGATTAGTTTTAACCTTACTAATGAGGCACAGGTCGTCCAGTGTCCCAATTGCTCATTTTCACTGTCTAGCGCCATGGGGTACTGCAGTACTCATGATAATTTGTCTCCTGATAAGTCTACTCCAGCCCCTCAGGCTCCCATTCAATGCCTCCTATTAAACGCCAGATCACTTATTAAACATAGCGTAGAATGTGCCCTGTTTATGGAAGACCACAACATTAAACTTGGTTTCATAACGGAATCCTGGTCTGATGAAACCTCCGGGCCTGACTTGTTGAAGGCGACCCACCCTGGCTTCCTCTGCTATACTCAAGACAGACCTTTGAAGAGAGGCGGCGGGCTGGCAGTCATTTATCATGACTCCCTTAAGCCCTCCTTTACTAAAGCGTCCAATTCAACCTGTGAAGCACTGTTAATTAGTACTCACATATCAAATTATGATACATTTAACAATGTCCTTCTGTACTGCCCTCCTGGTCCCAGGGGCGCATTTTTAGATGCACTGGGATCACTTTTAGAGGATGGAATGTGCAATAAGTATTTTAAAATCATGGGTGATTTTAACTTTCATCTCGAAGACGCTTGTGACGCGGACAATATAAAATTACAGGAATTGTTTGATGGGGGAGACATGAAGCAATTAATATTAGATCCAACCCATTCTGCAGGTCACACACTGGACGGAATTTTTTCTAATAATCCTAATCTGGTTTACCTTCAAACTATCCCCCTTACTTGGACCGACCACAATGCAGTTTTATTCGAATTTAAACTAATCCCATGTAATTATCCCAAACCTCCGGCAAGAGCAATCATAATCACTAGGTGCTGGAAAAAACTAGTCAACGCTGCACTACGCAATCTTCTACAAAGCCCAATGCCAGCTATGGTGACTGAGGTAAATGAAGCTACGGTTAAATACACTGATTGGGTAGACCAAGCTTGTTAAAAATGAGTGCCGGGTAAACGGTCCATCACTAAGCGGACACTGCCAACTGCCCCTTGGTATTCTGAGGTTTTTAAAAATCAAAAATTTGTGTGTAAAAAATTGGAAAGACTATGGAGGAGCGAATATAGTCACACCGATAGGGAGGCCTAAAAGATAGGCCTGGCTAGCTATAAAAAACTGCTCACTGAAACAAAAAAGACCTTCTTCGGTGAACAAATTAGAAAAGCTGGCTCTTCCTCCAAAGAGCTATTTAAAACCATTAATCTGCTGACCTCTGCCACTAAGCCTCAGATTGAAAGTAATATAGAACTTTTCGAATCAATAGCTGCTTTCTTCATGCAAAAGGTCAAAAATATGTTTTCTTCTTTTACCTTTACGCCTATGGCAACTAATGAGGTAGTGTTAACAGAGGGCTCAGAGTTCACTGGCCCCTCTGCTGTATTTGATCATTTCACACCTTTAGATCAGCCTAGTGTTATTAAGCTTCTTTCTGAGATTCACTCAGGCTCCCCGTTAGACCCGTGTCCAGCTTCAGTATTAAAATCGGTTTCAGACATCATTGGTGAAGCCCTCTCTCCATTGTTCCACACCATTTTTAAGTCTGGTCATTTTCCAGCTTGTTGGAAAATTGCCTCCATTCTTCCATTGCTCAAAAAACCTAATTTAGACCCTAAACTTCTGAGCAATTACAGGCCCATCTCTCGTCTCCCTTTTCCGGGTAAGATGTTGGAAAGAGCTCTGATTGGTCAACTTATTCTTTTTCTGCAGTCTAACTCCTCCTTAGATACCACGCAGTTTGGATTTCATGCTGAACACAGCACCGAATGGGCACTTATAAAATCTACAGACGAGATTAGGGAGGCTTTAGACCAAGGTGGCTCTGCTATATTGATCATGTTGGATTTCTCGGCCGCATTTGATATGGTTCATCACAAAGTATTGATGGACCGTTTATCTGCGGTCGGGGTCAGAGACAAGGCTTGGGCTCTCCTGAAATCGTTCTTAGATGACAGAACACAAACAGTGGCGCTCGGTAGAGATAGTTCTAAACCCTTCTCTCTTCCGTGTGGAGTTCCCCAGGGGTCTTCGCTTAGCCCGACACTGTTTAACATATGTCACCCCGTTGTCGACTTTGATCAAATCCTTCGGATTTGACTTGTCTTCTTACACGGACGACACACAAATTGTGTTGTCAGTTAAAAAGGGGTCAGAAGCTGAAACTGCCTCGATGTGTCACAACTGCATGTAAGCAATTGCTGCCTGGATGGCCTCAAATTGTCTTAAGCTTAATGCAGACAAACCTGAGGTTCTCCTTTTTGGGAATACCACCAATCTTTGGACACCTGATTGGTGGCTGACTACAATGGGAGAGCCTTCTGCCCCAGTGGCAAATGCAAAAAATCTTGGAGTGATTATAGATTCAAGACTGTCCTTTAACACTCAGGTCAGCAGGGTTGTTTCATCCTGTTTTCTTATGCTTAAAATACTTCGTAAAGTCAAGTTTCTCCTCCCAGAAGACTGCCTGAAAACAGCCGTTACTGCACTTATTCTATCGCGGCTGGACTATTGTAATAGTCTTTATATTAGTATTCATAAAAAACATCTGTCCAGACTCCAGATTGTGCAGAATGCGACAGCCAGATTGCTCACGGGGACACCTAGGTTCTCATCAGTAAGGGCGGGCCTCAGATTGCTTCATTGGCTACCTGTCACATCTCGCATTCAGTTTAAAGCCATATGCATTGTTTTTAAAGCCCTCAATTGCATGGGCCCTGATTTCCTGAGACACTCCATTCAGTGGTATGTGCCGGGAGGGCGTTGCGCTCTATGCACTTAAGACTTGTTCTTCTCCCCCGTTTTAAGAAAGTAAGCTGGGGTGGGGGAAGTTTTTATCACTGTTCCATTAAGGCATGGAACAACCTTCCTTTTTATCTCAGGAATTCCACTGAACTTCTCCCCTTCGGGAAGGGATTAAAAACATGTTTATTTGCCTAGACTATTCCCAGCCTCAATTATCTCAGCTTTCACTTAGGTAGGTACCGTACAGCACCAGTACACCTCAGGGTAGCAGAGCGTTCTAGAAATTTTAATAACATAACATAACATAACAAAGGCATACCACCTTTGTGAGCTTCTCCAGACCACTTGCTGTACTCAGCAACAGGCCCCTACCAGTTGTGACCCCCACTCTGGCGGGAAGACTGGCCGGAAACCCCAAGGAAGGAAAGGGGGTGTGCCAGTCTCTGCCAACCCCACCCCTCAGGTGGGGGAGGCGAGGTGAAGCACATCTCTGGGCTCTCGCCATCTTGAAGATGGGAAGGCCTGCCCAATCAGGACTAGGCTACTGCCCCCCTCCCACAGGAGAGTGGCAGGATAGGGGGTGTACCCACCCCAGGGCAGGGACCCATTACCTACCTGTAACGCCCCTAAACCTAGTATTTAGGGTCACCCTGAACCTTCCTTCCTTAGATCCAGAAACCGAAACAACAAAAAAGATCAAGAAGCAAGAAGACCTGCCATGCAGCTGCTAACAAGAGGAAGACACCAACTGCTTTGGCCCCAGCCCTACCGGCCTGTCGACCCTCGAACCTGCTCCTGCAAAACCCCGGCATCTCCAGTGGTCAGCAACCTCACAAACCTCAGAGAACCTGGGTACCTTGTGACTCTAAGCAACTGGGACTCCCACGAGCAGTGGTACTGAACCCTGCACAATCTGCACCCGCCAAGCCTGGCCTGTGCTTGAGTGGACCAACACCACGAGGACATCCCCCCGGCTACTGTGACTCCGAATCCAGCACCAAGGACCCACCTCAAAGCTCCTGACGATGCCTGCAGCCTCAGAACCAGGGACCCCTCCAACCGCAACCAGCACAGGGTAAGATTTCCCGGCGCCAAAAGGCACCCCTGCACCCGGCACCCTGCGGCCCCCTGTGCCCAACTCTTGGGTGCCTACCTATCCTCCAACTACCCAACTTACCTCTCGAAGTGATGGCCACACCTGAAGAATCTTCGTCCCTGAGCTTGCAGTCTTTGTCCGGTCTTGAGCATCTCCGTTGCAATCCACTGAGCGCCCGATGGCTCAAAAGCCGCCCGAGTGGCTCTGGCAGTGCAACTTCTACTCTAACCTACTTCCCCATTTGAACTGAGCAAGTGACCAGGAGCCCAGATCCCTCAGCGGCGTAGCCTGCTAGCCAGCAGCCACCAACTGAAGGCCCCCTGCCTCCCATAGGATAACATTGGGCCTAACTCACACTGCACTCGGCTGCCCCTGTGCCGCTGAGGGTACAACAGCTGTACTTACCTGACCCTGGGAGACCCCTGAGTCTATGCCCAGAACCTTAGCCCTGCCAGTCGAGTACTTACCCAAAAGCTGATAACTCTCTTTTCTTCCATAGGGTAACATTGACTGGTTTCACTTGGAAATTCTTCTGTGGAGTTTCTAAACTTTAAAATATTCACCTAAAATCAACCGAGTAACGAGAACGAAAATACTCACCTGCTATCAGGAGAGATCCCAGTGCTGGATCTTGGTGCCCAGCACTGACCCTGAAAAGTAATTACTACCATATTTACCGCTAACCCAATTTTCTCCCATAGTAAACCATTGACTGTTTTTTTCTGTGAAATTTCTTCTAAGTGTCGATTTTTGCAAACTACAAATATTCTTTTAAAATCGCACCAACTGTGAAAATGTAATTACTTACCTGTTTTAGATAGATGAAATAAGCAAGCAAATGCGGCTGACCACGGTTAAGCACCTCAGTTCCTAAATAGATCAAAAAGTACAATAGTCTGTCCATCAACTTCCGGAGTTCGCCGCACTTTCACTCCACTGGAAACCAGATAAACAGTTCATGAGAAAAAGGAAGGTGCACCAGAAGCGAAGTCAGAAGAGCTTCAAATATGTCCAAAAATATATTTTCCTTTATTGTAGTTGTTGTTAAAATCAGACATCAGCCAACACGTTTCGTTCCAAATGGAACTTCGTCAGGGCTCTGCTAAGGTAATTGCAATCCACGATGTTCTAATTATATAGGTCAATAGTTCCAAAAGTGAGCAACAGGTAAAACAGGGTCCGCTAGTTAAAGGAATGTTAGACGTATAAATTATATAATTCTCCAAATTCAGTGGTATTAGAGTAGTTAGTACAGGTAAAAAGTCCTACCATCATCCAAAGTATTGATCCACCTCCACACGAACGTAGTCACGTGTAGGATGATTATTCCCAGTGTCCTGTATACTTGAAAGCCAAAGTAATGGCCAATAGTCCCAGTCAATGTCGACGTGCTCTCTAGCGGTCCACAATCCAATAGTTAGTATTTCCATAGGAAACCATTGACTGTTTTTCTGTGAAATTTCTTCAGTGTCGATTTTACAAACTTACAAATATTCGTAAAAAATTGCCTGTATCACAAAAACCCATTCTTTCAACTGTTTACAGGTGGTGCACCAGTACTGGATCCAGGATCCAACTCTGAGTTAGAAAAAGTAACAATAACCCCACTTACCTGCTAATTGAATTTCGTCCCATAGGATAACATTGGTGATTCTGTTAGAAAAAACTTCTGTCAACTATTAACATACCAAAATATTGCTTAAAAATCACAACAGTAACTAAAACGTATTTACTCACCTGTTTCCAGGAACTGTCTCAGGACTAAATCTAGGATCCAGTTCTGGAGTTAGAAAAGTAATCCTAAAAGTAATCAATTGCATTTACTTAGAAATTCCTATTGAGCTCAATGTATAATTGTGTTTGAATTGTGTTGCCAATTGCAACAAACTGTAACTATTGCATTCAAAAGTCTAGTGCCTCTTGAAGAGTATTTAACTAAAGCATCTCATTCTGAGAAAGTATATTTTGATACCTATTGTTGGTTCTAAAATAAAACAACCATATATTTTTATATACAAACCATTGGCCTAGAGTTCAGTTCTTGAGTGTGTGAGAACATTTGCTGACTGAGTGTGTACAACAAGTGCTTTACACTGTCCTCTGATACTGCCTTACTACTCGACCAAGCTACCACTTTAGAGAGTAAGGTTATATTTAACTGTAACCCCTGCCAAACCTCTGGGGACTGTGGACTCTGTGCACACTGTACCTATTTGGGAACAGTATATACAGAGCGACTTTCCTACTGAGGGTCAACAATTTGGGCAATGATATCTTTTAATTCATCTCGGAGGCCACGATAGAACAGTGACGTTCTTTTTTCCTCTGGCCATTCCGTTTCTGCAATGAGTCTATTAAAGGTGGTAAAGTATGTTAATAGATCCTGTTTTCCCTGTTTTAAACTCAAAAGCTCATTGTCACTAGCTTGAACAAAACAATGTTTGGCAAAAAGCTGTTACATAGTGTCCTTGAATCTTTGAAAATTGTGTTGAATAGGATCATCTCTTTCCACATATGGTATTAACCAGGTTGCAGCTGTACCACTCAGGTATGAAAGGATAAACGCTATTTTAGTAGAATCATCAGGGAAAGCTAAAGGGCGACATAAAAAATGCAATTGACACTGGTTCATAAATATACTAAATTTTGACAGATCCCCAAAGAACTGCTCAGGAGGTGCCAAGAGAACGGGAGTAGGCATGGTAACTTAAACATTAACCGGCTGGTTACTAAAGGTAGATGTCTCAGATGGGCTTGATGCCACCTGTGAAGTAGTAGTATCTGGAGGACGTGGTGTAAAGTGAAAACGTGGTGATTGGAGAACCTGCTTAGGACGAACTGAAACATCCTCCCAAGGTGACTCTCGTGGTTTGTACCGTTGAAGTTCACACTGTAAATTATGGTTAGTTTGTTTAAGAACCGCTACCTCATGTTGTAAAGCTTCAAAGGCTTTTGACAATTCTTGTTGGGAAACGTCTTTATCTTCTGGGATATCCATCGCCCAGGCAAACTAAGATTTTGTGGCTTGGCTTTATGTTAGTTTGAAACTCCAGCCACTCACCTTTAGTCCAGGGATATTTGCAGGGGCGGTGATAGTTCTCCAGTCCTCTTGGAACAACTCTCAGTGCTACTGAGTGGAAACAGGAGCCCTGGCAGATGTTCCAGGAGGGAAGGGGAATTGGGAAGACAAGAGAGAGAAGACAAGAGACAGCAGCCCTCTGGACCAGCCAGGATCTGGATTCTCACCGGGGTGTGTTGCGCCTTATTGTCAACCTGTAACCAAGTAGGAAGCTTTGTGTACAACTTATAATCTAATTTAACATTAATAGTTCTTGCTACTAGATTTACCTCAAATGTATTGGTGGTCACACTCAGATTTCTCTCTTTAACTTTTAGAGCTTAGTTGAAACTGAACTGGGTTTTTTGTGGTTTTCTCTATTGGTACCTAGATTAATCAATAAGAAAATGAGGGCATATATGCATTAAACAAATATATTTCTGATCAACACAAATGAACAATTTCCTCTACTTGAGTTCAATACCTTGGTGTTTGTAACCAGAGAATTTTAAATGATTTCACCATATTCCAATTCGTCAAGTGAAAAGTTCTCAAAGTCTTTTTTCTACCCAAAGTCTTGCAGTCTTGGTAGAGAGGAAGACTTTTGCATAACTCTCTTTAAATACAAACTAAATCCAATGTGTGGGACCAAGTTAATGCACCTGCTATATTCCGTTCACATGCGGTGCATTTCAAATATCCAAATATGCCCAGACGGTTTCTCAAAAGAGAAAAATGTTCACAAACCGTTCTCAAATATGTGCGCTGAAGAGCTAACTCTGTTTTTGCTGAAGCGCGATAATTCTATCCATGAAACTAAGTGCCGTAAATCAACACACAGTTAAACAAACAAGCTAATCTGTACTTAGCTTGGAAACGTAGCAGAGATGTCTTCTTCTACTTGATGCAAGCTCCGAAGTCCAAGACGGCCTTGAAATGCGTGCAGGAAAGTCCTGAATACGTCAGGAG
Source organism: Triturus cristatus (assembly GCF_964204655.1). Lineage (NCBI taxonomy): Eukaryota > Metazoa > Chordata > Amphibia > Caudata > Salamandridae > Triturus > Triturus cristatus. Next base: position 213,105,454 of record NC_140585.1, on the reverse strand, counting down.
GGTTTCCTTGACGACGGGAAGCATGTCCTCTTGGCAATGAAACAAAAAGCCAATCGCTCGTAACGTATTGGGTGTGGTTATTTATACCCAACATCTGGGCGTTGGCTTTCACGTTACGTATGCGCCCTGCTAGAAGATTCTCTTGGCATATTATTCTGTAGGCAAAGCCTTGCTAAGAGCCAACAAGCATTGGCTAAGTGACAAACAAGCATTGGCAATGCATGATCAACAAGAAAAACACTTGGGCTTTGGTTACTACAAATGAGGACAAACATGAATAAATATGCGTAAGGTAAGCATTTATAAGAACACCAAAAGGATGGCGTCAAATGATACATGCCTGATGTTGTGGGTTCCTACCAGTCCTCCCCCCCAAAGTCCCAATACTGGACATGGCTTAGAGGGATTTTGTTGATGGAACTATCTGACCAATCATGGGGCATGCACAGAAGATGCCGGTTCCCATGAATTCTCTTCGGGACCATAAACTTTCCATGCTAGAACGTAATGTAGTGTTCCTCGAATACGAGCAGAATCAAGTACCTTGGCTACCTCAAACTCCTAGTGATTATGAACCTTTACAGGAGGGGGTGAAGGACCTGCTCGGGTATCGTCAGAGAATGGTTTTACTACATGAAACACTGGATGGATTTGGAAATCAGCAGGAAGATCCAATTCTATAGTAACTGGGTTAACAAGTCTTTTGACCGGTAAAGGTCCTAGGTATCGTGGATGCAATTTACGGGAACCGCTCAACCTTAGAATCTTTGCAGAGAGCCACACCTGATCTCCTACGGTGTAAGAGGGAGCTGGTTGCCTATGTTTGTCTACTTGCGTTTTCATGTGTTGGTGATATGTTTGTAGGTGTTGTTTTACCGGTGTCTGTATATTTACCAAATTATCATGATGGTCCTGTACTGCTGGCAACTTTGAATGAACAGGTGTGTGTGTATAGGAAGCATGCAGGGATGATAACCCAAGAGACAGAAAAAAGGGGAAACTCATGTAGCTGTGTGTATGGTATTATTATAAACGAATTCAACTAAAGGTAGAATCTTATCCCATTCTGTTGTCCAGGTAGAAATTAGACTACGCAAAGTTTGTTCCATTGTCTGGTTTAATCGCTCTGTTTGTCCGTCTGTTTGAGGGTGATAAGCAGTGGACAAATGAACATCAATGTTAAGGGAAGAGCAAAGGGCTTGCCAAATTTAGAGACAAATTGTGGCCCCGTTCAAAAAAACTATGGTGGTTGGCAGGCCATGTGCCCTTACGATATGTTGTATGAACAATGTGGTTAGTTCCTTAGCAGAGGGCATTTGTTTCAATGGGTAGAAATTAACCATTTTGGTAAAATAATCAACAACCACCCATATAATGGAATGACCATTTGAATTTGGTAAGTCGGTGACGAAATCCATACCTAGAGTATGCCAGGGCATGGGTGGTATGGGCATAGGTTGTAATAGTCCGGCAGGGGAAACAAGAGAAGCTTTGGATTGTCTGCAGGTGGGACAAGATTGCACATAATGTCTGACATCATCAGATAATGTAGGCCACCAAAAGGTTTGTTCACATAGTTCCAAGGTCTTCTTAAAACCAGGGTGACCAGCGAGGACGGTATCGTGATTCCAGTATTAAACCGTATTGTGTAAGTTTTAAGTAGGTACATATAAACGATCTTTAAAATATACCAGCTCTTCCTTTTTAATGGTATCAGGTGGTATGGGTGCGGTCTTTAGTGCTTGTTGTATAAGAGTGAGAAAGTCGTTAGAATTGCATGAAGCAACAATTTTGTGTTCAGGAATGATGGGATTAGAAGATTGTATTTGTTTGTCAGAATAAGGGTAATTTAATCGTGATAAGGTGTCTGCCTTTTGTTGTTCTTTACCGGGTCTTTAGGTGATTAAGAAATCAAACTTGTTAAAGGGTGATAACCACCGTAATTGTCTTGATGTTAATGCTTTCGTGTTCTGATAAAACTGGAGGTTATGGTGATCAGACTAAATGGTGACCGTGTGACGGGCTCCCAATAGATAATGCCGCCACTCTTGAAAGGCCAGTTTAATAGCCAATAGCTCCCGTTCTGCCACAGTATAATTTTGTTCAGCAGCTAAGAGTTTTTTAGAGAAAATGGCTACAGGATGGAGGTGTCCAGAGTTGGGGTCTCTTTGCGTAACAACTCCCCCAACAGCAACTTGGGAGGGGTCTGCTTCTACAAAGAATGGTTGTGAGGGGTCTGGATGATGTAAAATAGGGGCCTCAGAGAAAGCTGTTTTAAGTACCTGAAAGCATGTTCAGCCTTTGGGGTCCAATCAAACTTAACTCCTTTTTTTAATAGTCGAGTAATAGGAGAGACTATGGAAGAGAACTGGGGAATAAAACACCGGTAAAAATTGGTAAAACCCAGGAACCGCTGAATGTCCTTTACAGAACCTGGAGCATCCCAGTGCAAGATGGCTTGCAGCTTGGAAGTATCCATGGCAATACCTTCTGGCGAAATCACATAGCCTAAGAATTAGATGTTGGTGGCATGAAAGACGCATTTGTCTAATTTGGCGAACAAATGATGTTCTTGCATTCTCTGTAATGCAGCCCAGACATGGCTAACATGCTCCTCAGTAGAAGAGGAAAAAATAAGGATATCATCAATGTAACAGACGACAAAGACATCCAAAAAATCCTGCAATACCTCATTGATAAAAAATTGAAATGCTGCAGGAGCATTGCAGAGTCCGAAGGGCATCACGGTGTACTCAAACAGGCCAAATTTAGTCCGGAAGGCGGTCTTCCATTAATCTCCGGACTTGACTCTAATTAAATGGTACACACCTCGTAAATCTAGTTTGGTAAAAATGGTTGATTTCTTTACTTGATCTAATAAGACGGGTATTAAAGGGAGGGGATACCTGTTCTTTACAGTGACCTTGTTTATTGCGCGGTAGTCAATACAGGCATGCAATTATTTGTTCTTTTTGGGCATGAAGAAGAGCGGAGAGCTTACTGGGGAAGTAGAATGGCTTATAAAACCTTTCAACAATAGATCATCAAGGTATTCCTTCACGTATAAAGTTTCAGGTTCTGACAGAGCAGAAACTCGACTGCATGGGAGGGTGGCCCCTGGGATTAAATCAATTTGGCAGCCGTAGGACCGATGAGGTGGTAATTGAGTAGCTTGCGTTTCAGAAAAGACATCTTGGAAATCTTTATACTGGATGGGTATTGGTACCACGTCAGTCTTTGTAGTTACGGACTCTGTAATTTCTCCTTCTAGTGTGGAAGCACAGTATATAGGTAGCACAGGTTGTTGCCTGTTGGTGTAGCAAGCATGCCAACAATGTGTAGAGTCAAGAGTTACTGTACGTTTTACCCAATCAATTTTTGGGTTATGCACCTGAAGCCAAGGGATGCCCAGGATGGCTCCAAACACATCAAACTGAATATGTTCCGAATGACCATCTTCACAAATCATAGTCAAGGGTTCTGTCTGATGGAGAATTAAACCTGAAGATAGTTCAGAACCATTGACAGCTCTCACAGGTTCTGGCATGTCTTTTTTAACATGGAAATATTTAACGTGTTGGCTAACCCGATGTCTAAAAAATTTCCGGTAGCCCCAGAATCCAATAAGTTAGGTATTATTTTCCTCACCTGGTTCGAAAAGATCAAGGTAACTCTCAGAGTTAGATGACGGGGAGTGTCTGTGATAGCATTAGCCAAATAATGGTATGAGACTGTGTCGCCCGAAACATCTGATAAGGGGTCTCAAACCTTATCGGGCCAGGGAGTTTCCCGACTGAAAGTTTATTGAGGGGGATTGTGGAGTGTCAGTGACACCTATTGCCTTACGGGTATTGTTTTTGGTTAGACAATCTCTAGCAAAGTGTCCCGAGTGACCACAATACAAACATAGATTGAGACGATGTCTACGGTCCTTCTCCTTTGACAGAGGCCCCCTGATTCCCCCGATTGGCATTGGTTCAGGAGAGTCAGATAAGGGTACTTCTTTCTACTTGGTCTTAACTATTACCACACGTGTAAAATCTCCACGGGTCTTTTCACCTCGAAGTTCACCTAAATGATGATCTAGACGAACCACTAAATCAATAAAGTCCGCACAATCTGTGGGAGGGTCAACAATTTGGGCAATAATATCTTTTAATTCATCTTGGAGGCCACAATAGAACAGTGACACTCTTTTTTCCTCTGGCCATTCCGTTTCCGCAATGAGTCTATTAAAGGTGGTAATGTATGGTAATAGATCCTGTTTTCCCTGTTTTAAACTCAAAAGCTCATTGTCACTAGCTTGAACAAAACGATGTTTGACAAAAAGCTTTCGCATAGTGTCCTTGAATCTTTGAAGATTGTGTAGAATAGGATCGTCTCTTTCCACATATGGTATTGACCAGGTTGAAGTTGTACCACCCAGGTATGAAAGGATAAACACTATTGTAGTAGAATCATCAGGGAAAGCTAAAGGGCGACATAAAAAATGCAATTGCCACTCGTTCATAAATATACAAAATTTTGACAGATCCCCAAAGAACCGCTCAGGAGGTGCCAAGAGAACAGGAGCAGGCATGGTAACTGAAACATTAACCGGCTGGTTACTAAAGGTAGATGTGTCAGATGGGATTGATGCTAGGTGTGAAGTAGTAGTATCTGGAGGACATGGTGTAAAGTGAAAACATGGTGCTTGGAGAACCGGTTTAGAACGAACTGAAACATCCTCCCAAAATACTCTCGTGGTTTGTACCATTGAAGTTCACACTGTAAATTATGGTTGTTTAAGAACCGCTACCTCATGTTGTAAAGCCTCAAGGGCTTTTGACATTTCTTGTAGGGAAACCTCTTTATCTTCTGGGATATTCATCGCCCAGGCAAACTAAGATTTTGTGGCTTGGCTTTATGTTAGTTTGAAACTCCAGCCACTCACCTGAAGTCCAGGGATGTTTGCAGGGGCGATGATAGTTCTCTAGTCCTCTTGGAACAACTCTCAGCGCTACTGAGTGGAAACAGGAGCCCTGGCAGATGTTCCAGGAGGGAAGGGGTATTGGGAAGACAAGAGAGAGAAGACAAGAGACAGCAACCGTCTGGACCAGTCAGGATCTGGATTCTCACCGGGGTGTGTTGCGCTTTATTGTCAACCTGTAACCAAGTAGGAAGCTTAGTAATTTGTATTTGTGTACAATTTATAATCTAGATTAACATTATTAGTTCTTGCTACTAGATTTACCTCCAATGTATTGGTGGTCACACTCAGATGTCTCTCTTTAACTTTTGGAGCTTAGTTGAAACTGAACTGGGATTTTTATGGTTTTCTCTATTGGTACCTAGATTAATCAATAAGAAAAAGAGGACATATATGCATTAAAAAAAAGTATATCTAATCAACACAAATGATAAATTTCCTTTACTTGAGTTCAATACCTTGGTGTTTGTAACCAGAGAATTATAAATGATTTCACCATATTCCAATTCGTCAAGTGAAAAGTTCTCAAAGTCTTTTTTCTACCCAAAGTCTTTCAATCTTTTGATAGAGAGGAAGTCTTTTACATAACTCTCTTTAAATACAAACTAAATCCAATGTGTGAGACCAAGTTTAAAGCACCTGCAATATTCCGTTCATATGCGGTGCATTTCAAATATCCAAATATGCCCAGATGGTTTCTCAAAAGAGAAAAATGTTCACAAACCGTTCTCAAATACTCGCGTTGAAGAGCTAACTCTGTTTTTGCTGAAGCGCGATAATTCTATCCATGAAACTAAGTGCCGTAAATCAACATGCAGATGAAACCAACCAGCTAATCTGTGCTTGGAAACGTAGCGAAGAGGTCTTCTTCTACTTGATGCGAGCTCCGAAGTCCAAGACGGCCTTGAAATGCGTGCAGGAAAGTCCTGAATACGCTGGGAGGGTTTCCTTGACGATGGGAAGCTTGTCCTCTCGGCAATGAAAAAAAAAGCCAAGTGACAAACAAGCATTGGCAATGCATGATCAACAAGAAAAACACTTAGTACAAATGAGGACATACATAATTAAATATGCATAAGCTAAGCACATAGCAAGTCATGATTGTGATAAACAATTAATTAGGAACAGAGACATGATTTGTAAGAACACCAAAAGGATGGCGGCAAATGATACATGCTTGATGTTGTGAGTTCCTAACAGTCTGACTGTGATCCTGCTATTGAGAACCCCAGTCTAGCTGCTTTCTCCTCTAAATTGATTGCATGTACTTTAGGTACACTGCAGATTGGATTCTGGGGTACCCTTATAAGTCCCTAGTAGATGGTATACTATGTACCCAGGGCATAGGTACCCCAGAGGTCTCCCAGGGCCTGTTGCATGTATTGTGCCACCCCTCAGAGACCATTCAAACTGACACCACCGGTCTGCTACTGAAGCCTGTGTCAGGTGATGCATGTACCCCTTACTTAGATATATGTTCACTTGATCTATTCTAAATCACTGCACATATAAACCTATCAGTCACCCCTATGGCAGGCCTTATCAATCCTGAAGGCAGGGGTATAATGTGAGAGGGTGCTCCTGCATGAGCAGAGCACTTCTGCTGCCTTCGGAACCTATTTTTCGGGGTTGTTTGTGATGCAGCCAACCATATATATTTAAGTGCATTATAACCTCGCGGTAAATGCTCATTTTAAAACAGCTGCTTAGAAACATGTTGTGTTTGGTGTCAAACACCTTGGAATCATACTTCCCCGTCAGTGATTCCACAATTCTAGATGGACTTATGTGAAACACCAGTACACCAGGTACCAGCTTTCTCGACCTGGGCATCACAAAATGGATGCTGCCAGCCACAGACACGAGTCTGCCCTCCTGCTGCTGAGCCAAGCTCGAGCAGGGGAAGGCTTGACAATAGGTATCCTGTCACAGGGAGGTGTGACCACCTCCCAGACAGGATTTAGTGTATTGGGGCTGGGTGTGTGCACTCTGAGAGTGTTTGGAGGCTGCACTGGGGCACAATTGGTGTCCCGGTGCATAGTCCAGTTGAAACCAGTTGCAGGAGCCATATGCTCCTGGTCTAGCGCGAAACTGGACAAAGGACATGGGTGTAGCCACCCTCTGTCATGACCCTCCCATAGGTGGGTCCTCAGATTTTGCCACACCTCTTCCTTGGGTATAAAGTAGGAACCCCTGACTTCAGGACTTTAGATTTTACCTGGACTAAACTCTGCTACAGAAACGAAGTACTTCGACGATCTACACTATGCTGGATGACTGAAGAATCTCCCTAGGAGTTACTCACCTGCAAGGCAGGCACCTTTTACGCATCTGACCGGTTTGCATCTCCCGAGCTCCTGAGGAATTCTGTAAACACAGGAGCTGGGTTCCCGAGGTCTCTGAGGTTGATCTGTGCCCTCAGCAATTCTGAGGCCTGTATCTCTCGTGGAGGCCGTGCAACCTGAACCCCTGTGCACCGCATACTTTTGCAGCAGCATATGCTTTTTGGTGATCCCTGAGGCTGTGCTTTGAGCTGCGTGTAGTCCTGACCCCGAGCAGTATTTCCACCAAAGATTTCCGGCCTACACTCCACTCTGTTGGCCTGTGGGCCCCTGTGAAGGTAACTTTGACTTTCCGTGGGCTTTCCTGGTTGCCCCAGATGTGCCCTGACTCTCCATTGCTTGGAGAGTCCCCAGGACCCTGCTCTTCCTCACCGAAGCTGATTTCCTCTGACCACGTGGGTTGCAGTTGCCAAGGCTTGTTGGTGTTCGATCCGGACAATGAACCACCAGCACTCGACATCCTTCGTGGGACAGCTCACCTCCAGACTTTGGTTGTCACAGACATCTCCTGGTCCCCGTGCCTGCAGAGTCAAGCATAGCGTCATCTCACCTGAAGCACCCGACAATGGTGGGCATTCGTCTATCGTGCCCATGGACCTGAAGTGACCCAGACTCTGTCCCCTCTGCTTTCAGGTGCTTCTCACTGGGATCCAGGCTTGGATTCCCCCGAACACTTTTCATTTTCCTGGCAGCAACACTTTTCCGCACCACGCCATTGAAAATGACGAAGGTTTCCAACATCACTTGACCCCTATGCACCCAGCTCCTCTGGGATAGGTAACACGGGTACCTTGGTGCTCTCAAGGGTGCTGGCCTTAGAACCTTCTATGTATGAAAGGGTTTGCTTAAAGTCCTCTCTGAAGTGTCACTAATCTTTAAAATTCCAACTGCGACTTTCCTATAGAGTTGTACGGAGCTCGCGCCTACGTTTACACACTGCAACCCTCCGTCCTCCATGGGTTCCCTATGTCACTAATTTGGGTGGTTCCTTGGGGTCCCAACAATTCTACGTGCTTTAGGCACTGTGTCTAGTTAAGTCGTGGTTGTTAAACCACTTTCTTAGTATATGGTTCGGTCTCCCCCTGGATCCTGCTGTGTATTGTGCTATTTACTGTCGTTCTAGTGATTTAATATTGTGTGCTTTGTGCTCTAATCTCATGAAGAGGTTAGTAGAGAGTGGTTAGTAACAAATCCATATATTTTATATATCTCTTGTGTGGTTCTCCTTTCATTTGGTCATTCAGGAGCTTCTGATCTCGTAAAACAAGCTGCTTTACATTCCTTCGAGACTTAGCCTGAAGGCTGCTCTCCATAGCTACCACTACAATAGCTTTCAATAAAGGTTGCCATTTACCTAATCATCAATAAGGGTCGTTTGGACTGGTGCAAGGTGCCCACTTTAATTAATGGACAGCATATACCAGGCCAACTTCTCACATTGATGTGCAGCGGTTGGGTTTCAAGCTTGATATTGTTTTACCGGAAACATCTCATTGAGTGATTAACTGAAAACCACTAAAGGTATTAGGTGCATATAAATCAAGACTAGGATAAGAAAGTTCTACTGAACTTGGAGTTGGGCAGCCAAGGGTCTAGCACACCCTTTCTCTAACTCAAGAGAGTTTAGTTCCCACTAGGTTAGGTAGGTGCCTACACCACATAACACTAATATGTCTTCCAGGCCAGAAGCCAGTGGGCCTCTGCCAACTAGATATGATAGTCTCTCATTCCAAGAATTGAGAAATATGTGCACATCTAGGAAACTGAAGACAGGGAGACATGCAAGCACTCAACGCCTCATAGAGGCTTTGCTTTTAGATGACCTTAGAAAGATCCCAGAAACTGATGAGGCAGGCAAGTTGGGTGTGACAGCAGATGAGGACAGACCAGGAAGTGAACACTTCAATGAGCTAGACTCAGATGATGGCCAGGAGGATCAAGATGATTCTAGCCCTCTCTTTACTTCACGAGGGAGCGTTAATAGTTTACCAAGAAGGTCAAGATCTCCTTCCCAGGAATCTAATCATTCTGGTTCTTCTGTAGGGACATCTGCTTCTCATAAAAGGGACTCCTCTTATGAGAAGAAGTGTTAGTTACTTGAGTATGAGAGGACCAAACTCAGAATCAAGGGAGAACAATTGGCCTTAGACAGTGAATCCATAGAGCCCCATGGTGGCAGCAACAATGTCCCTAGAGGTAGAGAACATAGGAACTTGAACAAGATAGTCCCCCCTACAAGAGTGGGGATGACATCCGCAAATGGATAACTGCACTAGAGAGGGCCTGTAAAGTACAGAGGGTCCCTCAAGAGCAGTGGTCAGCTATCTTGTGGCTATCTTTTGCAGGCAAAGGTAGGAACAAGCTCCTCACGATTAGAGAAGAGGATGCTGATAACTACACGCTCTCATTGATGGGCTTGGCTTAACCACTGAGCAATACAGAATTAAGTTCAGAAACACCCAGAAGGCACAGACCCAGGACTGGGTTGACTTTGTAGATTGTGCTACTAAGGCTCTGGAAGGCTGGTTACTTGGCAGTAAAGTGTGTGATTTTAAAGAATTGTACACTTTAATTATAAAGGGGCAGATCCTTAATAATTGTCAAAACCAGCTGTTGCATCAGTACCTGGTGGACTCTGATCTGACCTATCGACAAGAATTGGGCCAGAAGGCATACAAATGGGTCAGAACCAGGGTGAGGCAGAACGTTCAGAACCAAGGTGGTGACTCTAAGAAGCAAGTGGGGAGAAGGGTAAAGACCAGAAGTCTTCTCAAGGGCCCCAAAAATCTTCATCTGGTGGGGAGACACAATCAAACAAGGCTAAGGCAAGAAGAAACCATGGTGTCATATCGGTAAACAGAAGACCCATTGGATAAATTACTGTACAAAGTCCAAGGACTCAACTCTAGCCACCACTGCCCCTAAGGCAACTGTTCCCCCTAGTTCAGCTCAAAGTGGTGATACACAGAATATGGATGTAGTAGGGTTAACCCTGGGATCTGAGATGGACTCTGGCCTAGTCAGAGTTCCAATTCAGGCTGTGTTAGTCTGTGATGGAGGCATGGATATTGCCTCCTTATTTGTCAGTCCCAGTAATCTGGGCAAATACAGACAGCAGCCTTTGATCAATGGAAAATAGGCCTTGGCATTTAGGGACACAGGTGCAGTTGTCACAATGGTGACAAAAAGATCTTGTGGCCCCTGAGCAAATCATACTTGGGGAGATGTACCGAGGGACCAATGCAAGCAATGTCAGGACAGACCATTCCTTGGCATTTATTAATTTCACCTGGGGAGTGGTAACTGGCCCTAAGAAGGTTGTGGCAATGATTTAGAAATTTCAGTTTGGGCTGAGGTGGAACTCAGGACACATGCAGAAATGTTGGGCATCCCTGCAGAAGTGTTTGCTAATACTAGGTCACAGGCAAACATGTATTCCACTGAACAGGCCCTGGATCTTGGAACAATGGACCAGGTGCCTTCCAAGAGAAGGAGCAGAAGGGGTAAGGCAGCATATTTCCCCCTGCCTCAGAATGCAGATCAGTCCTTCGAGGTAGCTGATCTTAGCCCTGAAGAAGGAACTGTCCCAGAGGAGCTTGAACATGATCAGGTTGAGTTCTTGGGGACAAGGGGCCCTTCCAGGGCAGATCTGAGCCAGGAGCAGCTGAGCTGCCCCTCTCTTGAACCCCTCAGGCAGCAAGCTGCTGCTGATGCAGCTGGGAGTGCCAGTGGGTCCCGTAGGATCTACTGGGATGATGGACTCTTATACTCAGAGAGTAGAGACCCCAAGCCTGGTGCCACCAGAAGGTTTGTTATACCTCTGAAGTTTAGGGGCTTCCTATCGACACTGGCCCATAATATCCCATTAGCAGGACACCTGGGCCAAAACAAGTCTTGGGACAGACTTGTTCCTCACTTTCATTGGCCACACATGTCAGAGGACACAAAGGAGTTTTGTCGCTCCTGTATTACCTATCAAGCCAGTGGTAAGGCAGGTGGTACTACAAAGGCCCCCCTGATACCACTACCTGTGGTGTGGGTTCCCTTTGAGAGGGTTGGGATTGACATTGTTGGTCCCATGGATCCTCAAACTGCATCTGGGTACAGATTTATACTGGTGATGGTGGACCATGCCACTAGGTTTACAGAGGCAATTCCCCTTAGAACTACCACAGCTCCTGTGGTGGCAAGGGCCCTCCTGGGAATCTTTTCCAATGTGGGTTTTCCTTAGGAGGGAGTATCAGACAGAGGTGCAACTTCATGTTTGGTTACTTGACTGCTATGTGGAAGGAGTGTGGAGTAAATTACAAATGTACCACCCCTTATCACCCACAATGCAATGGGTTAGTTGAAAGGTTTAACAAAACCCTCAAGGGCATGATTAAAGGTCTCCTAGAAAACCTTAGGCGTAGATGGGACACACTTTTACCCTGCCCTCTCTTTGCCTACAGAGAGGTTCCTCAGAAGGGGATTGGTTACAGCCCTTTTGAACTTCTGTGCTGACATCCAGTTAGGGGTCCCTTATGTGCAAAGTCCTTACTATTCCAAACAATTCATTGTTCAAACTGATTCATCTGAGTTGGGGGTAGAAGCTGTGTTATCACAACTGAATGATGAGGGTCAGGATCAGCCAGTAGCTTTTATTAGCAGAAGGCTGACCCCCAGAGGGAAACGTTGGTCTGCTATTGAGAGGGAAGCCTTTGCGGTAGTTTGGGCTCTGAAGAAGCTGAGGGGTGAAGGGTGAAAACCTCAAACTTTTGAGGTGGTCTATTTCCCTACAGGGGATGGACTATACAGTGGAACATAGACCTGGGAGTAACCATGAAAGTACAGATGGACTCTCCAGATAGTTCCACTTAGAACTTAAAGACTCAACTGGTAAAGGTTAGTTTAATGTCCCTGCATCTGGGGGGGGTGGTTGTGTAGGCGAGTAGGATCTGCTTCTTGTGGTTACCCCCACTTTTTGCAGATGTTTCACTGTTTTCGACTTAGTCTGCTTTTTAGGACCCCAGTCTAGCTGCCTTCTCCTCTAAATTGATTGCATGTATTTTAGGTACACTCCAGATTAGATTCTGGGGTACCCTTATAAGTTCCTACTATTTGGTATACTATGTACCCAGGGCATAGGTACCCCAGAGGTCTCCCAGGGGCTGCAGCATGTATTGTGCCATCCCTGAGAGACCTTCTGAAGACTGTGTAAGGTGGTGAATGCACCCCTTACATAGATAGTTAGGCAAGACAGAGCTACGGGGAAAGGTGGGGGATCGCGATTATTTTTAAAGATATCTACTCCTGTTCTTTGGATACTGTGCCTTTTCCGAATTGTGAATCCGCACTGTTAAAGATAGCAGTTTCTCCTCGACTGACGCTATCGGGCATTTTAATCTACCACCCCCCCGACAAGCCTACACAGTGGCTAACCTCTTTTGCTGAGTATGTAGCTCCCTACGCTATGAAGGCGGCGAACTTCTCTATTTTGGGAGACCTAAATCTCCATCTAGAGGATTCGCAGAACAGACTAAGCAGAACGTTCTTATCCGATTGTGAGGCTATTAACCTAATACTGCGCAACCGAGGCCCTACCCACCAGGCAGGCCATTTACTTGATCCTGTCATTTCCAACATTCTGTTTGACTGTACCTCTCCTGCTCTTCCCCTTGACTGGTCTGATCATTTTGCCATACATTTCACCCTGCCTGTTGATTCTACAAAGTGTCTGTCCTCTCCTGGACCTAGGAATAACTACAGATCCTGGTCCAAGCTGAATATCCCGGCGTTTAATGCTTCTCGCATGGACACCTGCCCCGACATCAACCTCGGGTTCATTCCCTTAGCTCAAGAAGTGTCCTTTTGGTTAACTTCTAATGTAAATTACCATTTGCCGTCGCATTCGAGACTATCGACCCCGCATTGCGCCCCTGCCCCATGGTTCACGGATGACCTGAAAGTTCTTAAATCGGAATGTAAACATCTGGAGAGATCTTGGCGGAAAACCTATGCCCTGAATGACAAATTAATTTATCGTTCAGCACTCAGGCAATACCATCTAGCCTGTCGAAAGGCAAAAGCTCTGTTTGTCGCTGAGTCTATTGAAAAGGCTATTAACCGTCCAAAAGCCCTTTTTTCAATGGTTAAGAAGCTAGCTGGCTTAAATACCGTCCCCACTCCACCTGCATTAGGTGAAGAGGAATGCAATCAAATTGCTGACTTTTTTATATCGAAAGTCGAAACCATCTACAATGCCCTATCCTGAGCCTCCCCTACACTTCCTTCTGATCTCTCTACTCTGGACTCACTGAGCATGCAATCTCAGGAAATACAGATCTCTGAATGGCCCCTGCTAGATTCCAACTCGCTGCTTGCTTGTATAACTAAGGTCAAATCAGGTTCTCCCCTGGACCCAATTCCTATGAATATTCTGCGTCTGCTTTCCCCTGACGCTCTACTAATTATTCAAAAGCTCTTGAATTCCTCATTGCAGGAATCCATAGTCCCGGAGGAATGGGAAAGAGCTTTGGTAGTGCCTCTTTTAAAAAAACCTGGTGCAGACCCAAAGACGCTCGCCAATTTCCGGCCTATCTCTTTGCTGCCTATGTTCTCAAAAATCCTGGAGAGGCATATTAACATACATCTTACATCTCATGTGGAGACTACAGGCTTTCTACATCCGTCCCAATCAGGATTCCGCTCTCATTTCTCCACTGAAACTACCCTCCTGGGGGTCACCGAGAACCTATGCACTCGTCTTGATCATGGTGAGACCACGGTGCTTATTCTCTTAGATTTAAGCGCCGCATTTGATACGGTCTCACATTCTATTCTTTTGAGAGCCTTGAGAACTGCTGGAGTGACTGGCCCTGCTCTTGCTTGGCTGACCTCTTTCTTAAAGCACCGCACCTTTCAGGTTATTTCGTCCGGCTTTTCTTCCTCGGTTCGTTCATCTGCATATGGTGTTCCGCAGGGGTCCTCACTGAGCCCTATGCTCTTTAATATCTACATGAGACCCTAGCTACCATCGTGGAAGACTCCGGTCTCTCCCTCTACTCATATGCCGATGACACTCAGATTCTTTTTTCCCTCTCCTCGGCTGCAGCAAACGCTCCATCTGCTCTTAAATTAGGACTCAGCCGAGTGGCAGAGTGGATGCAGGCGAACCTCCTGAAATTGAACGGAGATAAGACGGAGGTGCTTATTTTGGGCAAACAAAAGCATCTTTGGAGTTCTGCACATTGGCCATCAGAAATGGGCCCACCACCCCTTCCAGTGACCCAGGTTCGCAATCTTGGCTTTATCCTGGATGATTCGCTTTCCATGCGACATCAAGTGGTCAAGGTGGCAGCCACCTGTTTCTCCATCCTGGGGTGGCTCCGAAAAATCTTATGGATGCTCCCAATATGGACCAGACGCTCGGTGGTCCAGGCATTAATTACCTCTCGCTTGGACTACGGCAATGTGCTTTACTTGGGAGTTACCCTAGAGCTTCGGAGGAGACTCCAGCTTGTACAGAACTCAGCTGCTCGCCTCCTCTGTAAGGTCCCGTGGAGATCTCCTATTTCCCCTTTTATTAGAGACCTTCACTGGCTCCGCATCGATAACCGCGCCAAATTCAAGGCCCTTTGCTTTCTACATAAAATCAAGCAAGGGTCGGCCCCTGGCTACCTTAAGGCCATTGTCCAACTACAGTCTCCATCCCGCCCCCTTAGGTCATCTGCTCATGGCAACTTTCTGATTCCAGGCTTCAAATTGATGAGAATGGGCGGATGCTCTTTCTCTTGTGTTGCCCCCAGGTTGTGGAACTCTCTCCCGGCTACGCTGAAACTTGAACCATCCTTGCAAAAATTACGCAAAGACCTTAAAACCTGGCTTTTTTCTCATTAACAACCGCAATGCGTAATCATTACTCTATTGGCGCCGGGAGACTCCTTGTGGGTAGCTCTGCGCCCTATAAATTTAATTACAAAACATACAAACAAAACATATAGGTTCACTATGTCTATTCTAAATCACTGCATATATAAACCTATCAGTCACCCCTATGGCAGGCCTTATCAATCTTGAAGGCAGGGTGCTGGATTTTATGTGAGAGGGTGCTCCTGCATGAGCAGAGCCCCTCTGCAGCCTTCGGAACCTATTTTGCGGGGTCGTTTGTGATGCAGCCAACCATATATATTTAAGTACATTATAATCTCACGGTAAAGGCTAACTTTAAAACGGCTGCTAAGAAACATGTTGTGTTGGGTGTCAAACGCCTTGGAATCATACCTCCCCACCAGTGACTGGTGGGGAGGTATGATTCCACCCTTCTAGAGGGACTTATGTGAAACACCGGTACATCCAGTACCAGCTTTCTCCATCTGGGCATCACAAAATGGATGTTGCCAGCCACAGACACGAGTCTGCCATCCTGCTGCTGAGCCAGGCTCGAGCAGGGGAAGGCTTGACAATAGGTTTCCTTTCACAGGGACCACCTCCCAGACATGATTTAGTGTATTGGGGCTGGGTGGGTGCACTCTGAAAGTGTTTGAAGGCTGCACTGGAGGCACATTTGGTGTCCCTGTGCATAGTCCAGTTCAAACCAGTTGCAGGAGCTATTTGCTCCTGCTCTGGTGCAAAACTGGACAAAGGACATGGGTGTAGCCACCTCTCTGTCCTGACCCTCCCAAAGGTGGGTCCCCAGAGTTTGTCACACCCCTTCCTTGGGTATAAAGTAGGAACCACTGACTACAGGACTTTAGATTTTAACTGGACTAAACTCTGCTACAGAAACCAAGTACTTTGATGATTTACACTGCGCTGGATGACTGAAGAATCTCCCTTGGAGCAACAGAGTTACTCCCATGCAAGTCTGGCACCTTTAAAACATCTAACCGTTTTGCATCTCCTGAGCTCTTGAGGACTCCGAAGATTTCTGCAACACAGGAGGTGGGTTCCCGAGGTCTCTGAGGTTAGCCTTCACCCTCAGCAATTCTGAGGCCCGTATACCTCATGGAGGCCGTGCAACCTGAACCCCTGTGCACATCATACTTTTGTTAATGTTAATGTTAAGAATAATTTGTAAAGCGCACGTACACTGGTTGGTTTCATGGCGCTGTGATAGGTACCATCCGTTACCTGCGGAGGAGTCAGTTGTATGATTGTGCAAATAGCCATGTTTGGGTGACCTTCTGAATTGCAGAAGGTCAGTGCAAGACCGGATCTCCAAGGGGAAGGAGTTCCACAGTCTGGGTGCAAGATGCGAGATGGGGTGTGCTTAATTATCAGGTTATTAACCCCTTGGCTGTGGCAGGAATTCCGCCGCAGCGCTGGGGGTGTTTGGGGGCAGCGCGGTGGCGCTGTGCTCATGACGGAGCCACTCCGTCATGAGTCACGGTTGAGCTGTGCTCATGACGGAGTGGTTCCGACACGACTCCGCCCACTGCGCTAATCGCCCGCACGGGCGGGTAATTAGCGCCGCATGGGCGGAGCGGCGGCCAACGGCCGCAGCATGACGGAACCACTCCGTCATGAGCACACGGCACCCGTGGCTCATGACGGAGTGGTTCCGTCATGAGCGGGGAAGGGGTTAAAGAATATTTTGACCATGCAAGGATTTGAAGATCAAGCAGACAGTTTTAAAAGCGCAACATTGGAGGATGGGGAGCCAGTGCAGTTTCCTCATAAGTGGTGTCACTGGTTGCCACCTGGGTTGTTGAAGGATCAGTCTGGCGGCCTGATTCTGGACTATCTGTAGCCATTTGAACAGGTACAGTGGCATGCCCAGGTAGACAGAGTTTGCATAGTCCAGGTGCGACAGGACCGGGGCTATTACAACCTGGGTCAAGGCTTCCTGCGTGAGTAAACGGCGGATCTACCTGATCTTTCGCAGTTGAAAGAAGCATTTAGATATCACTGACCCGACCTGTGTTTTAAGTGAGAGATCACTGTTAAGGGTGAGTTCGAGTCTTTCTGCCGAGAAGGAGGGAATGGGCGGGGGTCCTAGCTCTGTCGGCCAGTAGTGTGGTCCCCAGAACTTATGGCAATCTCCAGTGAGGTCTAGCTCCGTCTTGCCCTGATTTAGCTTACGGTGGTTGTGATCCATCCACTGTTGGATGTTCAGCATGGTAGCCTGAAATTCGGTGACTGAGCTGTGGGCATTGTCAACCGTGAAAACCAGCTGCAGGTCATCCGCCTAGTTGAAGACAGTCACCTTTCTGTCTTTGAGGGACTGGATCAGGGGAAGGATGTAGAGATTGAACAGATGATGGGAGAGTGAGGAGCCTTGCAGAACTCCACATGTAGTTCTTTGTTTGGGGGCAGTGAAGTGGCCTGAGCGAACGGCCTGGTACTGGTCCTCCAGGAATGAACTAAGCCATCTAGCGGCTGTGCCCTGGATGCCCGCTTGCCTGACACGGTCTGCCAGTATAGTGTGGTCGACCGTGTCAACTGCGGCGGAGAGATCCAGTATTACTAGTTCCTGAGGGGAGCTTCTGTCAGCGTTATCACGGAGTGTGTACAAAACGGCTAGTATCACAGTTTCTGTGGAGGGCGGAAGCCCGCCTGATGAGAATCAAGGTATTTTGATTCTTCCATGAAGTTGGACAGACATTTTGCTACATAGGCCTCCAGTACTTTTGCCAAAAATGGGAGCAAGGAGATGGGGCGGTAGTTAGACAGAATAGTAGGGTCAGCTCCAGGTTTTTTCAGGAAAGTGTGGAAATATGGATTTTTCTGGTCAGTTATGTCCCCTATCTTGGACCCCAACGGTCCCATGTGCATGTTACAAGTACATGTATGTTTCCCTCCAGTTCCAGTTATGAAGACGCAAACATATGTGCGTCCACCGTCAACATGTCCTTTGACAGATCCGCCATGAATAGGCCGGATATTCCATTCCTAAATATGAAAGGCCACCGGCTTTATATGGTTCACTTATGCCACTTTTCAGTCCAGGCAAGTAGGCCCTGATTCTGTCATCAAAACTCCTCTTGCCTTCTGCCTCTGAAAGCTCCAGCCCGAGCCTGCATCTGTGACCATGAACTTTGTCTCATTCTCTGCGCGGCTCACGAAGCCTGACATCAGCTTACTCTCTGCCAAGAACTGTATTTCACCTTCGAATTATCTGCCTCCCCCTCAGCCGATGCATTCCTGCCTAGTAGTTTAAGTAAACATTCTTCCAGTTACCAAGCAAAGAGGCCCATCTTCTCTGTCCTCATGCAAGTAATTCATAGCCCTGTTACCATGGAATATTCCTACCCCCTCGCATTCAGTGTAGACACTTAGACGCTTGTACACGCACGCACAGTCAGTATAGAATAGATTCTGTCCGAGAGTCCCTCTTTTATGGATAACATAGTTCTTTAAACATAGGATGTTAGATATGATTTGGGATTAGGTTGACTTGACCCCCCAGACTTCTCGTCTCCACATATAGAGCTAAATGTCAAGTCCCCGTCACCCCCTAGTTACACGTCAATTACACTTCATACTGCTGCGCGCGCATCAATGCCAAGTATTATCTTATAGATCCACCTATGTATTACATCATAACCAATCATGTTCCTTTTTACTCATTATTACACCCATTTTCGGTTACACAGACCAAACGTCAATGTCCTTATCAATTGTTACGCCTACTGTATTCACTTCATTATAATGTATGTACTATAAAAGTTACTTCTTGTCAATAAAGTATGTACTTCACTTCCTGAACCCCCGTGGTGATGGAACTTGAAGCATCCGATTATAATCGATTATTGGAATAAAGCCCATTCCGAAACTCTAACATCACGGATTCTGCCTCTCATTTTACTGAGCTATTTTATAATGTTTCTGTATCAAATTCAGTCCCGGTAAAGGAATTTTTATTTACCACATGATGGCGCCCGAACAGGGACACTTTCTCATCTCACGCGCCGGCGGTGCGTTGCAGGCCCGGTCTCCTGCCACAGCTGGACGGACAATAACGCGTACCAGCAGGATTTCCTGTATCTCCTTCCGGTCAAGCGGGGGCGACTGAGACTGCGATCAACACCCAGACAAGGCGGTGAGAAGTGCGAAGTATCCCGACCAGAGCCTAGCTGAGAGAGCAAGATCCGAGGTATACAGAGACCCACCAGTCCGAAGTCAAGCCCAGTGTCCGACGAGTCGAGTTGAGTCGAGTCCAGTCCGGTTCAAGTTCAAGTTACTGAGGCCTTCCGTTTCCGAAGCTACCCGGTGAGTACCATTGCTGGGGAGGCATTTCTGACGTGCACATAGGTTGTGCCGGTCAAGACGGGTTTGGGTACACAAATCCGGTCTGCACTGTTTTAGCAGTGTATCTGTACTGTTTAGCAGTATATCAAGTATTCCGAAGTATTCCGAAGTATCTAGTTATTGTCTAGTTATTGTCGAGAATTAAGCTTGGTGATTAGTTATGCAGACGATCATCATTGTTGTTTCAGTTAAAGGTTTAATGTTAAAATGTTTAAAGTGTTTAAGTATGTTCTGTATATCGTGGTATGAATGACTGTTCATTATCGTGTTTATTGTATTAAGTCTGTTCAAATTCAAGTATCAGGCCAAAATCAAGTATAAGGTCAGTTCTCAATATGCCGCTCTTTTCGAAATTAAGACAGATCACTACCAGAAAAGGGGTTCTCGAAGAAGCCGTCCCTATTCCTCCTAGGGACACTCCAGGGCACTTTATGTATCACAAACATGGCTTAGACGCTATATTATTTCTTGATTTATGGGTAGACTATACCAAGGGATTACCAGAAAGTCAGAGGTGGCCCACAGCGGGGACCTGGGATGCAGAGTGCATCATGAAAGTCGAGGAAGAGTTATGGAAAAGAAAAGTCAGACAGTCACAGAAAGACGCCGTTGAATTATGGCGTAAAGAATCACATAGACGAACAGAAAAAGCACGTAGACAGGAAGAGAAGAGTAAAGAGAATTCCAATAAAGTTCGAGAGAATCTATTAATTGAGGAAGGTATCCGAGTGAAATCAGAACAAGTAGACAGACAAAGAAATGCCCTTATGAATGGTATGTATCCCCTTCTGGCCGAAGGATTGCCTAAGGCTACTCCAGAGATACCGAAAGACTTGCCACCCCCATTATTCCCAATCAAGGTACATCCTAAGGGGCATCCTAGAACCGCAGAAGATGTTTTTCTTTCCTCATATTTAGATGACGCAGCTCCCGAGTATGCTAATTCCGCCCCACGTAGACCGCATACCAGGGAGGTCCAACGCCAAGATCCAGCACCCGTATCCCTGCAGCAACAAATCGAGTCACAAGTTCCGGCAAGCACATCTGTTTCTGCATCTGTTCCTACAAGTACTTCTATAGCTGAGTCCACACCTATAGTTGCTGTGTCACGTTCGACGAATCCTTTCACACCCGACGCCCCAGACGGGGCCACGGGAGGTGCTACCAATATTTTTTCTACGCCACCTAGAATAAATAAACTTATTTTCCAAGAGTCAGCGCATTCACGTACACCCAAATTCGTAAGTGATCGTACGCTTAAGGAACTTCTTATAGATTGTAGATATGACCCGGTGCTCGGTAAAGAGGACGAAATGATCCTGGCATCATTACGTATCAGACGAGCCGCAGGGTATTTAGCGAAGCTACCAGGAATGACTGCGCATCTAGATAAAATATATCATTTTGTTCAAACAGGGCGAGATCCAGAATGTATTAACAGAGCTATGGAATACCAGAAAGTAGAGATACAGGGGGAACTGTTGCGTTTCCTCATAAACTGTGTGATCAGAAATCAAGACCGACCGGGGGTAGATCCGGAAGCAATGAAAATTCTTACAAAATGGAGCCAGAATATATCAGAAGGGAGACACGATAAGCAAAATTGTATAATAGCCATGTGCCGAAAGATCCGTAAAGAAATAGAACGCCTACACGAAGAGAGATTAGAGACAGACGAGTTCGAGCAAAGCGAGGAAGAAGGGTCAGGACTGCCCGCCGGACAGTCAGACACCATAGCCTATGTAGGTAGAGGAAGATCTTGTAATAGGAATCAAACTAGATGTCATACTGACCCAATACGTCCAATATGTCCAGATAATGACAGGAATTTCCAAATACCTATAATTAACATAAGGTCTAACGAGCATTCGTTCCAAACCGCCGACAAACTACTCCGAGAACGAAGGGGTTATCATTTTCTCGATTCTATGGATGAACAAGATTTAGCGAGGGCAGCTGTTCATTGGGTGGACAGTCCCGGAAAATATAGTGATGAGACAGTAGTACGCACATTTTTGAATCTCACCCCAGATGAGCAGAGGTTAGCTGGGATTTATATGATTCAACAACTCATTATACTATATTAGAGTCAGCATTCGGACCCTGGTCCCTTACCTGACATATTGACTGAATTGCTTATGAATAAATGGAGAGGTCCAGGTACCAAATTAATTAAAGAAATTCTAGTATCTAGAAAGCAGTATATTCTTTTTGTATGCTCAGAGCATGTCTCATTGCCTGTCAAGGAAAGAACGACGTATCACCTGGATAGACAGAATCCCTTACGAGAAGTACACCCAATAAAAGGCGACGACAATCAGTTTAAACGTGTATTTGTATATACGCCTATATCGAAAATAGAATTGTTAGAAATGAAGAAAGTAGTACCCAGTCATGACAAGGACCCAGCGGGTTTTCACCGAGAAATTAAAGACATGTTACTCATGGGAGAGTATACCTACCCCGACATCATGACAATATTAAAGGTGTTGATGCCTGCTGGCATTTATGAGAAACTCAAGGAAAAAGAGTGGGAGGTAGGTGATCAAAAGATAGAATGGTCAGCATTAGAAGCAGAAGAAAGGGCCCGAGGTCCAGGTTCGGGGCTTGGGGACAAAACTAAAGCACTACCAGGTCTACTAGTACAGGTACTGCCACGTTTATTAACTACGAAAAAGGAAGATTGGGGTACAATTTCAGCCTGTAAACAGAAGCAAGATAAAGACACTAGCGATTACTATGCCCGATTCGAGAAATGTTTTGGTATAAATAGTGGCATAAAAGCAAGTAGCGAATCATACCCGCATCTGTTTGTAACAAAATTAGTGGAAAATGCCCTGCCCCCAGTAAAGAATAGAGTATTAAAATTCGAGAGTACCTGGCAAGGTAACACTCCAACACAAATGTTACAAATGTTACAGTACCACCACAATAGAATTAAAGAGGAACAAGAACATGAACACAGACGCATGAAAGACACGAAAATGAAAATGCTAGTTTCCCAGACAGTTCCAGCTGAAGGACATAAAAAGGGTATGACACATTCCGATTCAGCAGGACCTGTAAAAGGGACATGCAATTATTGTAAAAAGCCAGGTCATTACGTACACGATTGTCCAGTGCTAAAACATAATATCGCCATAGGTAAAACACAAGAAAGATCACGGCCACTAAGACAAGATCAGAATGAACAAGGAGCTACGCAGCATGCCCAGGCCATGCCAGCCGCACAACAGCCAATACAGTTTGTGCCAGCTGCACCACCGTTGCCTGTTGCTGCCACACAGACAACAACACGACAAATGTATCAGACTGCACAGTATGAATATCCGGAGTATCAACGTTACGTATGAACTAGCCTAGAGAGGGAAGTTGACTTACCCCTTATCGAGATTCCTGTAGATCAAGAAGGACCTTATGTACATAGTGAATTATTAGGTCAAGATAGAAAATTTTTACTCGATACAGGGGCAAGTCGAACAACTATAAAACGAAGTGAAGTCCCAGGGGCACCCCTCTCAGGCTCACAGAATATTTCCCTTGGTTTTTCAGGAAAACCTATTGTTAATGAAGTGTCACAGCCTCTTCCACTTACGATAGGACCTCTGACCCGAACTACAGATTTATTGCTTACTAAATCATGTCCAGAAAACTTGTTAGGAATAAAAACGTTGAAAGCCCTAGGAGCCATAATATGTTGTTCTCCGGAAGGAGTAAGGTTGTTTTTACGTGATTTTAAAGGTCACTATGTATCTAGAGACATGGATCCCCGACTGCAGACTTTACCTACACATCTATGGGCACAAGGCCCTACTGATGTTGGTTGCATGAATATTACACCATATCGAGTCACACTAAAGGCAGGAGTGGTGCTACCACGAATGCGACAATACAAGTTACCACCAGATGCTGTAACGGCTTTACTACAAATCATTGACGAGCTTATTGCCCAAGGAGTAGTTGTAGAAACAGACTCCAATGTATGTAATTCACCGATAATTCCGATTCTTAAACGAACAGATCCTACAGCTCCGCCAGTATATCGATTGGTTATTGATCTGCGCGAGTTAAACAAATGTATTGTGCCACAATTTCCTGTGGTCCCAGATATCTCGTCATTATTGACAGCTATTGATTCCGAAGCAACATTGTTTACTGTAATTGATCTCAAAAATGCCTTTTTCAGCGTCCCAATAGATCCGGAAAGCCAATATTTGTTCGGATTTAGTTTAAATGGGCGTAGCTTTAAATTCACCCGCGCACCTCAAGGATTTACAGAAAGCCCCAGCATCTATAGCCAAGCATTGAAACGAGAACTTGACAGTATCCACATGCCGGTTAACACTGCCCTGCTTCAATATGTCGATGATCTGCTGATCACCGCTAGAAGCGAACCCGAATGTGAGAAAGCATCACTGACAGTTTTACAATTTCTAGCCGAAAAGGGGCACAAGGTGTCCCCTTCTAAGCTGCAATTCTGTGTCCAGCGAGTTATTTATCTTGGTCACTCGCTGTCCAAGGAGGGAAGGCAGCTTACACCCGACCGCATTCAGTTAATTGCTAACATGTCAATACCCAAGACACAGAAGGAGGTGCGGGCTTTCATAGGCCTCACTTCATATTGTAGACAGTGGATCCCTCAGTATGCATTTCTAGCAAAACCACTCATTCAGTTGACAACACAGGAGGCAGCCACACCGACTGTTCTCCCTTGGACTCAGGAACACACACAAGCTTTTGAAAGCTTAAAGAAAGCTTTATGTCAAGCACCCGTTTTAGCAACGCCATGTTACAGAAAACAGTTTACACTCTTTGTTACAGAACGCGAAGGTACGGCCTTGTCAGTACTCACACAGGAACAAGCAGGAGTACACAAACCATGTGCTTATTTTTCTAGTACATTAGATCCCGTAGCTCAGGCTTTGCCTGCATGCCTAAAATCAGTAGCAGCAACAGCTTTAGCAATCAGACAAAGCGATGCCATAGTGTTAGGACATCCATTGACAGTTCAAGTACCACATGCAGTAGAGGTTCTTGTAAATAGAACGCAAACACAACACTTGACTGTAGCGCGACTTACAGGATACGAGCTTACATTGTTTCAGCCACATATAGAAATCAGACGCTGTAACACATTGAATCCTGCCACACTTTTACCAGTAGTCGGAACAGACCCACTAGCCCACGACTGTATTGAAGTTATTACTATAACGACAAAACCCAGACAAGACTTGACAGATGTCCCATTGTCAGATCCAGACCTGACCTTGTATGTAGATGGTTCATGCAGGAGAACAAGTACAGGAGAGTTAGTAGCCGCCTACGCAGTCACAACAGATACTGAAGTCATTGCAACTAATCGTATAAATACTTTGTCAGCTCAAGCAGCAGAGCTCATCGCTCTGACACAAGCCTGTATTCAAGCCACGAATAAAAAAGTCAACATATACACTGACTCACGTTATGCATTCGGAGTTGTACATGACTTCGGCGTGCTGTGGCGAGAGAGAGGTTATTTAACTTCCCACGGTGCCCACATTCAGCACGGACCCCTCATTCATGCATTATTAGATGCAATACATCTACCCACTGAAATATCAATTATGAAATGTAAGGCCCATACGAAGGTTACTGATATCATTTCCCAAGGCAATGATCTAGCCGACAGAACAGCTAAACTGACTGCTCAAACTCAAACCCCCGATATGACAAAGACAATAGTCCCGACACCGACACATTGTATGACAGTTAAAGATCCTACTCTTGACGTAATTGACATACAGACACATGCTACACCAGACGAAATAAAGAAATGGACTGAATTAGGAGGGATCCAAACGGACCAAGGATGGATGATGAAGGAAAAGTCTGTATGGTTCCTTCCTGATTCAATGGTCCAAGTTATAATTAACACTATACATAGTCCGGCACACCTAGGAGAAAAAGCTATGCTAGACAGCATTCAACACATTTGGTTCAATAAACATTTACGAGCAGCAGCAAAACAAAAGGTCCGTACCTGTATGATCTGTTGTCAGTTCAACCCAGGAAAAAGCGTTCTCGTAGAACAGGGTGGATTTCATACCCCTAATCATCCTTTTGAAGTACTCCAGATGGATTATATCCAGATGGAACGATGCAGAGGATTCAAATATGTTCTCGTAGTTGTCTGCGCTCTGTCCCGTTGGACGGAGGCATACCCGGTTTCAGATTACACTGCCCCGACTACTGCCAAACAGTTGGTTCGAGAATTCTTCCCACGATACGGTTTACCACGTGCTGTTTACTCAGATAACGGCCAGCCGTTCTCATCCGAATTAATGAAACACGTTTCACTTCTGTTAGGATATCAGTGGAAATTCCACTGTGTCCGACATCCCGAGGCAGCAGGTCTCGTAGAAAGACATAACCAGATACTGAAAATTAGAATGTCCAAAATATGCAGAGAGAAAGGTGTCGACTGGGTAGTAGCGTTACCAGTTGCACTCTTTTACATGAGAATGGTAGCACACTCTCGAACAGGGCTATCCCCGTATGAGGTGATCTTCGGTAGACCACCGAATATGTGGGGGACGCCTATACCACGCAAAATAACTGATATTGACTGTAATATGCTGACAGATTACTTGGCTTCCTTGATGTCTGCACTACAATCTTCTCGTTCACAGGTAGCTGCAGCCTTTCCCGACAACACTGAGGTGAAACCCCATGACGTTGTTCCGGGTAATCTTGTCTTTGTGAGGAATTTCGACCGAAAGACTCAGCTGGAGCCCAGGTGGAAAGCACCCAAGTTGGTCCTGTTGACCACAAGAACAGCCGTGAAGATCGAGGGCCGCAAGGGCTGGATTCATTCAAGCCACATCAAGAAATTTCATGGACTATCTTCGGATATAGACATTGTGCCCTGCACTCCCTCACAGACTGATACAAAACTCCCTTTTGTTGAACCTAACAAATCTGAAAATTACAAACTAAAGCTTAGGCCCAACCAGTCGAGCAATTTGATTGTTTAAGTCCTCTCCAAGGTGAAGCGGTTGAATTGTCTCTGACATGTATCCCTTGGACCTAAGTAGAGAAAATACCCGAAAAATGTTGAAACGACAGGCGTATTGTAAATCACTGCGTAGCCACTGCATAGTGACATTATTAATTTTGTTTTTATTGAGTCTTTTAATAATTATTACAAGTATGTTGTTGCACATATATTACCCTATTTCTAGACATGTTTATAATGTTGCTGCTGAACATTCTTTTAGTGACTTACCTCCGCATGAATTGTCTTATAGACTTGCGCTGCGCAATAACACTTTCATTAGTATGTTACATCATTCCCATCAGACTAGTAATGCCACCAATTGTTGGGTGTGTGGCCGACTCCCTCCCTATCAGAATTATGAAGGAGTCCTGCCTTTCTTTCCACATCCATTTACACATAATGGCTCCTGTGGAGCATGGTTTAGCTTAATTAATTCCATAGACTCAGACACAGCAGTTTACCGAGATCATTGGGTATGGGGAAATCTGAACCTAGCTTTACTCAAGGTCTGTTACCCTGACAAAGAGGGTCGCCCCAAAAGAACAGGAACTGATCTAGAAAATGAAGTATATGGATTAGGTAATTTTACACCTAATCTCATGATTCTAAATGTCGTATCTGAAATTGAACTAGTCTTACCCACCATGTCAGTATTCCCAGCGAGGGGTGAATTATGTGTAAGAAAGGTTGGTTCCATACATATGGGCCATAGTAAATGCACTACTATGGTAGAATTCAGTGATCAAGGAAAATCTTCATTTAGAGCTTCTCGCCACTCCTACTTTATATGTGGTCAGACTGCATATATGCGTCTACCTCTAGATTGGGATGGTACCTGCTACATTGCATTCCTTTTGCCACCTGTTTTCCTAGCTCCTCCTGAATATTACAGAAATATTCATTTAGTACACAACAGAGAACGGAGAGATCTCCCCATTGTCGATTACACTGAGACGGCATGGGACAAGTATGTAGATTTTAATAAAGGCATCTTTCCCTATATAGGTACTGTTACTAATAGTAAGCTGATACGTAGATTAACTAGAACCCTTGAAGCAGTAGTGAATGAGACTATTTCCGCCTTAGGCAATTTAACGAAAGAGCAGTCTGCTATGCGGATTGTTGTGCTTCAAAATCGTCTTGTCCTTGACGTCATCCTGGCTGATAGGGGCGGAGCTTGTAGGGTCATCGGATCAAGCTGCTGCGTATTCATACCAGAAAATTCGCCATCTGTATATAAAGCCATCACTCGCCTTCATAAGATTGTAAGCCAGATACACCAGAACCCAGGCACTTGGACTTGGTCCAGTTGGTTTTGGAATGCGGTATCAGCCTGGGGATGGAGAGTTTTATCCTTCCTAGGTATTGGCCTTCTCATACTATTCAGTTGCTGTCTATGTCTACAATGTGGACCAGCAATTTGTGGTCTGTGTGCCACATCGTGCATTCCACATCAAGATTTTCATTCAAGATCCCGGAAGAAGAAAGAAGAACAAATGATGCTATATGAACAGATCAATGGATTAATGAAGATTGATATCTCTTGAAGGGCAAGTAGGGGACAAGGAGGGAATGTGGAAATATGGATTTTTCTGGTCAGTTATGTCCCCTATCTTGGACCCCAACGGTCCCATGTGCATGTTACAAGTACATGTATGTTTCCCTCCAGTTCCAGTTATGAAGACGCAAACATATGTGCGTCCACCGTCAACATGTCCTTTGACAGATCCGCCATGAATAGGCCGGATATTCCATTCCTAAATATGAAATGCCACCGGCTTTATATGGTTCACTTATGCCACTTTTCAGTCCAGGCAAGTAGGCCCTGATTCTGTCATCAAAACTCCTCTTGCCTTCTGCCTCTGAAAGCTCCAGCCCGAGCCTGCATCTGTGACCATGAACTTTGTCTCATTCTCTGCGCGGCTCACGAAGCCTGACATCAGCTTACTCTCTGCCAAGAACTGTATTTCACCTTCGAATTATCTGCCTCCCCCTCAGCCGATGCATTCCTGCCTAGTAGTTTAAGTAAACATTCCTCCAGTTACCAAGCAAAGAGGCCCATCTTCTCTGTCCTCATGCAAGTAATTCATAGCCCTGTTACCATGGAATATTCCTACCCCCTCGCATTCAGTGTAGACACTTAGACGCTTGTACACGCACGCACAGTCAGTATAGAATAGATTCTGTCCGAGAGTCCCTCTTTTATGGATAACATAGTTCTTTAAACATAGGATGTTAGATATGATTTGGGATTAGGTTGACTTGACCCCCCAGACTTCTCGTCTCCACATATAGAGCTAAATGTCAAGTCCCCGTCACCCCCTAGTTACACGTCAATTACACGTCATACTGCTGCGCGCGCATCAATGCCAAGTATTATCTTATAGATCCACCTATGTATTACATCATAACCAATCATGTTCCTTTTTACTCATTATTACACCCATTTTCGGTTACACAGACCAAACGTCAATGTCCTTATCAATTGTTACGCCTACTGTATTCACTTCATTATAATGTATGTACTATAAAAGTTACTTCTTGTCAATAAAGTATGTACTTCACTTCCTGAACCCCCGTGGTGATGGAACTTGAAGCATCCGATTATAATCGATTATTGGAATAAAGCCCATTCCGAAACTCTAACATCACGGATTCTGCCTCTCATTTTACTGAGCTATTTTATAATGTTTCTGTATCAAATTCAGTCCCGGTAAAGGAATTTTTATTTACCACAAAAGGAACAACAATGGCTTCTTTAAACGCAGTAGGAATGCGACCAGCCAAGAGCCAAGAGTGAGCCATTCAGCAGAGTGAGGGCTGGGCCTGGGAATGTTGAGAGGGAGTCTTTTAGTATGTGAGGAGGGCAACAGTCCGTGGGGGCTCCTGATTTGACTTTAGCCAAGATGCCCTGGAAGGTCTCGGTGCTGATGGTTGGGAAACAGCTGAGCGTGCGGTTGTTGCTATGTGTGACGAAGGGGGTCATGGTGGGGGGGGGTATTTAGGAATGCTAGCTTTGATGGTAGTGATCTTTTTGATAAAATAGTTATTCAGTAAGTCACACAGAGCTTGGGTGGGGTGGCCTTGGGAAGGATTCTGTCTGGGTCGTTCAAGATTGAGAACATTTCTTTGGAACTTTTGTTAGAAGTAATGATTCGTGAGGAGAAGTGGGCAGCTTTGGCCGAGAGGAGAGCCTTCATGTATTCCTTCCGTGCTATAGTGTGCAAGAGTTTCTTGTCGGAGGAATATTTTTGACGCCACTGCCTTTCTAGCTGGCGCTGGGCCAGTTTCTGTGATTTAAGTTCCGGAGAGAACCATCTCTGGATGTCGGCGCGGCGGGCCAATTTAACTTTTTTTAGGGGTGCGTGCTTATCGCTAGCCTCAAGTAGCCAGCCTGCGAGATTCGCTTCAGCTGTATTGATGTCTGGGTCAGGTGTCGGGACAGTGCTGACCAGAGTGTCGAGGAATTCCTTTTTGTTGGTGGAGTTCCATTTCCTAGCCAACCCGCTAGCGACCGTGGGGGTTTTCTCAGTGGTGATGTTGCTTAGGGTAAATTTTAATAGATTGTGATCAGACCAAAAGCAGGGGAGAATAGAGGGTGCAGAAGTTATCGGGCAGTTAGTCCAGACTTGGTTCTAGAATGTGCCACTTGAGATGAGTAGGTGAGGAGACCTGTTGGGTGAAGTTCATATTAGTAAGGAGATCGGTCAGCTCAGCCGACTGTGGTCCTTCGTGAGGGTCATTATACCAATAGTTGAAGTCGCCCACAAGGAGGATTTTGGCATTATTGATGACAAGGTTAGCGATCTGTTCGCTTAGCGAAAGGGAAAATAGGGGCATCTGGTGCGGGGGCCTGTAGATTAGCACACAGATGAAAGTATCGGAGGCAGATTCTAGTTTGATTACTATGTTCTTTTGCAGCAGTATATACTTTTTGGCAATCCCTGAGGCTGCGCTTTGGGCTACGTGTAGTCCTGACGCCAAGCAGTAGTTCCACCGAAGATTTGCAGCCTACACTCCACGAGTGTTCCGTGGGCTGGTCTTTTGTGATTCAGCTCGAGGTCCCTTTGCGATCCCTGGTCCGTTGGTCTGTGGGTCCCTGTGAAGGTAACTTTGACTTTCCATGGGCTTTCCTCGTTGCTCCAGATGTTCCCTGAATCTCCATAGCTTGGAGAGTCCCCAGGACCTTGCTGGACCTCACCGAAGCTGATTTCCTCTGCCTGCGTTGGTTGCAGTTGACAAGGCTTGTTGGTGTTTGATCCGGACACTGACCCCCCCCAGTACTCGACAACCTTTGTGGGACAGCTCCCCTCCAGACTTTGGTCTTTACAGACATCTCCTGGTCCCCGTGGCTGCAGAGTCAAGCATCACGTCATCTCACCTGAAGCACCCGGCATCGGTGGGCATTAATCTATCGTGCTCCTGGTCACCCTGAAGTGACCCAGACTCTGTCCCCTCTGCTTTCAGGTTCTTCTCACCTCGGATCCAAGCTTGGATTCCACTGAACACTTTTGATCTTCCCAGCAGCAGCACTTTTCCGCATCACGCCATTGAAAACGATGAAAGTTTCCAACATCACTTGACCCCTATGCACCCGGCTCCTCTGGGATAGGTAACACGGATAGCTCGGTACTCTCAAGGTTGCTGGACTTAGAAACTCCTATGTTTGAAAGGGTTTGCTTAAAGTCCTCTCCGAAGTGTCCCTAATCTTTAAAATTCCAACAGCGACTTCCCCATAGAGTTGTACGGAGCTCGCGTCTGGTTTCACACACTGCACCCATCCTCCGTGGGACCCTGTGTCACTACTTTGGGTGGCTCCTTGGGATCCCAGCGATTCTACGTGCTCTAGGCACTGTGTCTAGTTAACTTGTGGATGTTATACCACTTTCTTAGTATATGGTTCGGTCTCCCCCTGGAGCCCGCTGTGTATTGTGCTATTTACTGTTGTTCTAGTGACTTAATATTGTATGCTTTGTGCTCTAATCTCATAAAGAGGTTAGTAGAGAGTGTTTAGTAATAAATATATATATATATATATATATATATATATATATATATATATATATTACCTACTGGCGGTCGCCAGTAGGTAGTTATAGTTAGGACCCTGTTTCCATAGGAAATCCGCAACATTCTATTTTGAATAACTTTGGCGCCGGTCGACGAATCCTTGCGAATTTCTCAAAATAGGTGGGGCGCTACGCTCCGCTCCTACCCTGAAAGTCTCGGGGGGATTCGTCAAGCGGGGGCTGAGATAAAAGGGGGGTCCCAAAACGCTTTTTTCCCATGCATTTTTCCATAGGACCTTTAGACAGGGCTACAGCCCGAACGGCTGAACAGAATTACTAGAAATTTGGCAGAGAGGTAGTCCTCAGGTCAAGGAAGTGCCTTTTGTAAGTTTGGTGTAAATCTGTTGAGTAGATTCTGAGAATATAGCCTTTAAATCAATATATATATCTGAGCCAGCTTACGGTACGCTTACCGTAAGCTTACCGTACGCGTACGGTGGCGTGCGCGAGCGCGATTCTGATTGGCTGTTAGATCTTAGTAAACATTCGAATCGGCCGAAACCAGGAAGCGGCGGCCGCCATTTTGTGTATTTCACTTCGGTAAAAAAGAGTGATATCTTGAAAAGGGGGCAAGGGAGAGAGTTACAGACCCCCTAACATTTGTAAGGGGGTCAAAGAAGGACAGAAAAGTACAAAGAAAACATTTATTGATTTTAAAAAAAAATCACGGGGTACGCGTACGGTAAGCTTACGGTAAGCGTACGGTAAAAAAAAAATACAAAAAAGAAATGAAATTCAGATTTAAGTGTTTAGATATTAGGGGGCTCTAAAAAGAGCCGTTGTGTTTATTATGTGATTTTTTTGTGGTACCTACAAGTAAGTACCGATGCAGAGTCTAAGGTTCAAGAGGAAGACTCTGTTCCCTTCATCATTGAAGTGCACACCATCTCCTCTATAAATGTCTTGCATGTCGTAACGCAAGTTGTTGTGGTAAATGGAACCCATACCATAGTCACGGAGGAAAGCAGAAACAGATTTGTTGACGTGCTTTCTTGCTTTGTCAATCTGCGGACAGAAATGATTGGACCAGTTCCATTTTTGCCTTTGGCATATGTTAGAAAACACAAAGGCAGTTTTAGGGAAAAGTGAAAACAGTTGTGCAAAGGTGTCCTTCATAAGCATTTCCAGACCTACCCCAGTCAAAGTGCCTAGGTCATTGCCACCACAGTGCACTATTATGAGGTCAGGGTGTTGGATTTGCATGAAGGATTTCACCAATGGCATCAATTGGTGCCACTTTAACCCTCTCTGACCAATCCATTTAATGTCTACATTTGGCAAAGCAAGGTCTCTCACCATACCTGTTTTCTCTGCAAACTTTTCACTCCAGAAGACATAGCTGTGCCCTACAATCCACACTGTGAACATCTTCAAAGGAGAACTGGATGCACTCAGGAGGTGTCTTTCAGTAGAATGGCAATATGAAAAGAAAGACAGTTTGGAAATGGAGGCATACATATTTTTTTCAAAACAAAAAGAACTGATTGGCTGTTTCATACCATTCTAGAATAAAAACTAGGCTGTATGTGTAAATTAATAGAAGCATGTTTTGTATTGGTACAGAAAAATGTGTTACCAAAGAACAGTACTATGGATTTGCTGTTAGGTTTGAAAAGTCAAGCACTCTTGCTCTGTGGAATTGAAACATTGTGTGGCGAACTTCTGACCTGACTCCACACAGCAGTGTTCCATGAGCTGTTGCTATGGTAGCAGGCAGAAGTCAAGTTGGGGGAAGGGTACTAGGCAGAAGTCAAGTTGGGGGCAGGGTACTTTTGGAAAAGGGTTGGTTTTCAACCAATAGAAATGTGTGATTACATTTGAAAAAAAGGGGGAAGCACTGAGATTTGAAACTTACATGTATATGTGTGGAAAAATAGAGGGAAACTTTGCCATTATCTGGTTCTGCTGAGAGGAGAGAGGTGTAGAGAACAGAGATCCTGGCTCTGATAATCTGCTGTTTGAGTGCCACATTTCTTTCACAACTAACTAATTTTAAAGGTGAGGTTAGAGTTTGAGAGGGGATGTATATGGTAAATTAAGAAATGAATAATAGAAATGTAATTCTTTTTGTTGAAGTTGCGTTTATTATTTTCTGTTTTGGGAGAAATTTAAATGTGAGGAACATGTAAAATAATATGGACTATGTTTTCACGATAAATTAAGGTGTATTGGTATAAAAAATGAATAGTTTAAGGGTTTGAGGTTGGACTCAGTAATGCAAATACATTCAGCATCACTAAGGCTGGTTGCCCTTGGTGGAATGTAGGCAGTCACCCAGGTTACACATGTTGGGAAATATAGGCAGAGATTTATTGTGTACAACTCTGGTAATTTTATATTTGCATTAGTAGGAAAAAGGGGGAGCGATTTTTTGGTGCAGAAGCAGACTCTTAGCACACACCCAGCTCCTTTCCATGTATAATCATGCACAGTATTTACAAGCGAGTGGGGTTTGAGGTTTCAGTCTGTAATGCAAATACATTCAGCATCACTAAGGCTGGTTGCCCTTGCTGGAGTGTAGGCAGTCACCCAGGATACACATGGTGGTGGTCTGAAAAAGCAGTTTGGACATGTGCATTTAAAAAAATCTGAAAAGTGGATTCATAATGTGTCAGTCTGTAAAAGTGTTTATCACTTGCCAAAAAAAAGAGCAGTAAGTGTGCATTCAAATTGGCAAAGAAATTTCGTTTTGTGACTAATGTGAAAACATGACTCTGTGTGCAAATAGGAATTACAGGCAGAGATTTATTGCGTTTTGCTCTGGTGATTTCACAGTTGCATTAGTAGGAAAAAGGGGGAGCGATTTTTGGGTGCCGAAGCAGACTCTTAGCACACACCCAGCTCCTTTCCATGTATAATCATGCACAGTATTTACAAGCGAGTGGGGTTTGAGGTTTCAGTCTGTAATGCAAAGACATTCAGCATCACTAAGGCTGGTTGCCCTTGCTGGAGTGTAGGCAGTCACCCAGGATACACATGGTGGTGGTCTGAAAAAGCAGTTTGGACATGTGCATTTAAAAAAATCTGAAAAGTGGATTCATAATGTGTCAGTCTGTAAAAGTGATTATCACTTGCCAAAAAAAAAGAGCAGTAAGTGTGCATTCAAATTGGCAAAGAAATTTCGTTTTGTGACTAATGTGAAAACATGACTCTGTGTGCAAATAGGAATTACAGGCAGAGATTTATTGCGTTTTGCTCTGGTGATTTCACAGTTGCATTAGTAGGAAAAAGGGGGAGTGATTTTTTGGTGCAGAAGCAGACTCTTAGCACACACCCAGCTCCTTTCCATGTATAATCATGCACAGTATTTACAAGCGAGTGGGGTTTGAGGTTTCAGTCTGTAATGCAAATACATTCAGCATCACTAAGGCTGGTTGCCCTTGCTGGAGTGTAGGCAGTCACCCAGGATACACATGGTGGTGGTCTGAAAAAGCAGTCTGGACATGTGCATTTAAAAAAATCTGAAAAGTGGATTCATAATGTGTCAGTCTGTAAAAGTGATTATCACTTGCCAAAAAAAAAGAGCAGTAAGTGTGCATTCAAATTGGCAAAGAAATTTCGTTTTGTGACTAATGTGAAAACATGACTCTGTGTGCAAATAGGAATTACAGGCAGAGATTTATTGCGTTTTGCTCTGGTGATTTCACAGTTGCATTAGTAGGAAAAAGGGGAAGCGATTTTTTGGTGCAGAAGCAGACTCTTAGCACACACCCAGCTCCTTTCCATGTATAATCATGCACAGTATTTACAAGCGAGTGGGGTTTGAGGTTTCAGTCTGTAATGCAAAGACATTCAGCATCAGTAAGGCTGGTTGCCCTTGCTGGAGTGTAGGCAGTCACCCAGGATACACATGGTGGTGGTCTGAAAAAGCAGTTTGGACATGTGCATTTAAAAAAATCTGAAAAGTGGATTCATAATGTGTCAGTCTGTAAAAGTGATTATCACTTGCCAAAAAAAAAGAGCAGTAAGTGTGCATTCAAATTGGCAAAGAAATTTCGTTTTGTGACTAATGTGAAAACATGACTCTGTGTGCAAATAGGAATTACAGGCAGAGATTTATTACGTTTTGCTCTGGTGATTTCACAGTTGCATTAGTAGGAAAAAGGGGGAGCGATTTTTTGGTGCAGAAGCAGACTCTTAGCACACACCCAGCTCCTTTCCATGTATAATCATGCACAGTATTTACAAGCGAGTGGGGTTTGAGGTTTCAGTCTGTAATGCAAAGACATTCAGCATCACTAAGGCTGGTTGCCCTTGCTGGAGTGTAGGCAGTCACCCAGGATACACATGGTGGTGGTCTGAAAAAGCAGTCTGGACATGTGCATTTAAAAAAATCTGAAAAGTGGATTCATAATGTGTCAGTCTGTAAAAGTGATTATCACTTGCCAAAAAAAAAGAGCAGTAAGTGTGCATTCAAATTGGCAAAGAAATTTCGTTTTGTGACTAATGTGAAAACATGACTCTGTGTGCAAATAGGAATTACAGGCAGAGATTTATTGCGTTTTGCTCTAGTGATTTCACAGTTGCATTAGTAGGAAAAAGGGGGAGCGATTTTTTGGTGCAGAAGCAGACTCTTAGCACACACCCAGCTCCTTTCCATGTATAATCATGCACAGTATTTACAAGCGAGTGGGGTTTGAGGTTTCAGTCTGTAATGCAAATACATTCAGCATCACTAAGGCTGGTTGCCCTTGCTGGAGTGTAGGCAGTCACCCAGGATACACATGGTGGTGGTCTGAAGAAGCAGTTTGGACATGTGCATTTAAAAAAATCTGAAAAGTGGATTCATAATGTGTCAGTCTGTAAAAGTGATTATCACTTGCCAAAAAAAAAGAGCAGTAAGTGTGCATTCAAATTGGCAATGAAATTTCGTTTTGTGACTAATGTGAAAACATGACTCTGTGTGCAAATAGGAATTACAGGCAGAGATTTATTGCGTTTTGCTCTGGTGATTTCACAGTTGCATTAGTAGGAAAAAGGGGGAGCGATTTTTTGGTGCAGAAGCAGACTCTTAGCACACACCCAGCTCCTTTCCATGTATAATCATGCACAGTATTTACAAGCGAGTGGGGTTTGAGGTTTCAGTCTGTAATGCAAATACATTCAGCATCACTAAGGCTGGTTGCCCTTGCTGGAGTGTAGGCAGTCACCCAGGATACACATGGTGGTGGTCTGAAAAAGCAGTCTGGACATGTGCATTTAAAAAAATCTGAAAAGTGGATTCATAATGTGTCAGTCTGTAAAAGTGATTATCACTTGCCAAAAAAAAAGAGCAATAAGTGTGCATTCAAATTGGCAAAGAAATTTCGTTTTGTGACTAATGTGAAAACATGACTCTGTGTGCAAATAGGAATTACAGGCAGAGATTTATTGCGTTTTGCTCTGGTGATTTCACAGTTGCATTAGTAGGAAAAAGGGGAAGCGATTTTTTGGTGCAGAAGCAGACTCTTAGCACACACCCAGCTCCTTTCCATGTATAATCATGCACAGTATTTATAAGCGAGTGGGGTTTGAGGTTTCAGTCTGTAATGCAAAGACATTCAGCATCAGTAAGGCTGGTTGCCCTTGCTGGAGTGTAGGCAGTCACCCAGGATACACATGGTGGTGGTCTGAAAAAGCAGTTTGGACATGTGCATTTAAAAAAATCTGAAAAGTGGATTCATAATGTGTCAGTCTGTAAAAGTGATTATCACTTGCCAAAAAAAAAGAGCAGTAAGTGTGCATTCAAATTGGCAAAGAAATTTCGTTTTGTGACTAATGTGAAAACATGACTCTGTGTGCAAATAGGAATTACAGGCAGAGATTTATTACGTTTTGCTCTGGTGATTTCACAGTTGCATTAGTAGGAAAAAGGGGGAGCGATTTTTTGGTGCAGAAGCAGACTCTTAGCACACACCCAGCTCCTTTCCATGTATAATCATGCACAGTATTTACAAGCGAGTGGGGTTTGAGGTTTCAGTCTGTAATGCAAAGACATTCAGCATCACTAAGGCTGGTTGCCCTTGCTGGAGTGTAGGCAGTCACCCAGGATACACATGGTGGTGGTCTGAAAAAGCAGTCTGGACATGTGCATTTAAAAAAATCTGAAAAGTGGATTCATAATGTGTCAGTCTGTAAAAGTGATTATCACTTGCCAAAAAAAAAGAGCAGTAAGTGTGCATTCAAATTGGCAAAGAAATTTCGTTTTGTGACTATTGTGAAAAGAAATGTAGTAATATATTTAAATAAAATAAAGGAATTTTTTTTTAGTTTTTTTCAGGTATTGCTGAAGAGCAGTGAACAAAATTTAAGATGCCTACAAAATCCAGAGTTCAAAAAACTCACAAAAAAAACCTATATTTGAAGACAACTGGAGGACCAAAGTTAGTAGAAGATGCTCATGTTGGGAAAAAGAAAAAATCTTCTGGTAAGCAGAAAAAACAATTTCTAAAAAATATATTCAAAAGAATGAAAAATGTACAAAATGTCTGTACTGGAAAGAATGTTTTGAAAAGAAAAGGACAGGAAAAAATTGAGAATTTAGTTAATGCAAATATACCTTCTGCAACTGAAAAGATTTACATAAATAGAAAAACAGCGTTTAAAGAGATACGTAGAAAAATGTTTCAGAGAAGAGTTATGTCCAATTTGATAAAGGATGTGAAGAAATATAAGCAAAAGAGTAAGTTTTATAAAAGAAAAAAAGAAATTGAAGCCATTGCAGCAAAGGCATTAGAATTAAAAAGGAAACTATTCATTTTAATTTTGAATAGGATGCGTACATTAGACAAAGTAATAGTTTGCTGCATGCAGTTGACACCAGAGGTCGTGCTTACGAAGTAAAAAATGGTTGCATAATGGAGAAGGAGATAATGGTTCCAAGAGATGAGGTACAAGTGATGGCAGATGAGGCTATGGGGAGACGTCCTAAAGCCCCAGTGTACACTTGGAATTGTAGTAGTATTTGCACTGTGCGTCAGGAATCTATTGACAAATTTCGTGAGTTTCTAAGAGAATATAGTAAAAAAAGTATAAAACAGAAGATTAAGGTGCTTCAAAGTCTAGATCCATGCAGAGTGAGAGAGAATACTGGTTTGCAGGGTCATTCTCTGGCTTGTCTATCTAGAAAAGTGTGTAATAGTGTTTTCCATCATTTTAGGATGCTGGCTGTTCATCATACTGAAATGAGAAAGTTTGTGAGACGGTTGTATTTTGCCAAAAGTCCAGCAATAAAGTTAAATGAATTGAATAGGGCTCTGTTCCGAGGAACGGTATCAGATGTAGAGAAGGTTGTTGATGAAATTCAGTTTTGTTACTTTGGTCCTGAACAAAACAGTGCAGAGAAGGACACAGTAAATGAGGAAGAAGTGGAAGAGAATGTAGAACCCTCTGTAAGTAACACATTTAATGATCACATAACAAAATTTGCAAT
This sequence comes from Triturus cristatus, assembly GCF_964204655.1. Lineage (NCBI taxonomy): Eukaryota > Metazoa > Chordata > Amphibia > Caudata > Salamandridae > Triturus > Triturus cristatus. Next base: position 213,066,396 of record NC_140585.1, on the reverse strand, counting down.
AATCTCTAATGAAAGACCAAATTTTACTTGTATTTGTTGCCGCAGAAATCATTATAGAAAACAAACTAGGAATGTTGATCTCTACAGAAAGAGTGAAAATGAAGATAATTATAAGTGGAAGGATTTTGCCACATATATATTTCGTGAAAATTGTTTTGATTTGGGTGAAGATCAGCGTATTTGTAAATACTGTTACAACAAGTTAGAGGAAAATAGAATGCCGACCAGAGCTGTACATAATAATTTAGAATTGGATGCTATTCCTGCTGAACTTTCTGAATTAAATACATATGAGTCTATACTCATTCAATGTGTTCATCCGTTCCAGACCATAGTACGTATGGAGCCCAAAACTGGTAAATTACCTCCTTCCGATTTACTGAGAGGTTTAAAAGGTAGAGTGGTGTATTTGCCCTTGGATTTGAAAAAAAATATGGAAACTATTGATGCGGATACTTTGGAAACTGAACCATTAATTATTCTAGTTAATGGTGTACCTACAAAGAATAAGAAGATTTGGCAGGAGCTGGTAGATGTGCGGAAAGTACAAAGAGCAAATTTGTATTTGAAAAGGAATAACAAATGGTATGAATCAATTTATATAGAAGAAGAAGAAGAAGAAGATTTACAAGAAGACACAGAAACACCAACTGGACAAATTGAAAAAGTGGACAAGTCAAAGGAAGAAGAAATTTATGAACATTTTAGCATACATCCTCTTCATTCAAAAGAAGTTATGGGAGACAATATTGATCTCTTTCAGATGAAGAAAGCAAAAGGAAGTCCCGTGAGTGTATGGGAGGAGAGCTTGGAAGCTCGATGTTTTCCCCAGCTGTTTCCTAAAGGAAAAGGAGGACGATACGATGAACGTCCGGAACAGATTCCAGCTTCTGAGTATCGGACTACAAGACTATATGCTGAAGATCCCAGATTTCGACAAAGTATTCCTTATTTGTTCCATCTTTTATTTGAAAGCGACTTGTCTGCACTGTCTTATGCAGTAAATCACATTTTAAAAAGTGGAGTACATTTACAAAATGTGTCTGCTAAGGATTTTATGGAGAAAGTGCAGCACCGAGATGATCATTTGGAAACACAACTGATCAATCTGATGGCTTGTCAGCGTGGGACAAATGAATATTGGTACCGACGCCATGGTGAATTAAAATGCATGTTACGGAATTTAGGAACACCAACATGGTTCGTTACCCTAAGCTGTGCGGAGTACGCTTGGGATGATTTACTGGATTTTCTACGAGAGGCAAATTCAAACATTAAAAACATCGAATACAAGACAGCAGGAGAACTGTGCTCATTGGATCCGGTTAATGTTTGCAGATATTTCAATCATAGATTTGAGGCTATGATGTCCTTCATCTGCAATAAAAAAAATCCACCTCTTGGAGAAGTAGTAGATTTCTTTTGGAGAAAAGAGTACCAGGCAAGAGGTGCTCCTCATATTCATATGCTGTTGTGGATCAAGGATGCCCCAAAGTTTGGAACAGATACTGATGAAGCAGTGTTATCTTACATTGAAGAATATGCAACATGTGCTATACCAAAAAGCACAGAAGAGAAAAAGTTAAAGGAGCAAGTTTTACGTTTCCAAAGTCATCGGTGTGGAAAATACTGTCGACGGAAATACAAGAGCAAAGATAAATACTACACTAAATGTCGATTTGGATTTCCTAGACCTGTTCTTTCAAATGGAAGAGTAAACAGTTTTATGTCAGCTGTGAGACATACTATCACAAGAAAATCACCTAAGAATACCTACAACCTTAAAAGAAAAGAAGAATCAAAAAATATAAATGACTACAACCCAGTCATTTTATCCATGTGGAACGCTAACATGGATATACAGTATGTAGCTGACAATTCCATTGCTGTTGCTCGATATGTAACGTCTTACATTACGAAATCAGAAAAAACAGAATTGAAGGAAATGTGGGAAGAGATTTCTCACGAGAAGACTGTCAGTAAGAAGCTGTACAGTTTCAGTTTGAAGATGTTATCGCATCGAGAAATTGGATCCTACGAATGTTCAGATAGGTTATCTTCTGCAAGTCTCTACTCGAAGTCAAGAAGAATAATTTGGGCAAGTTTAGGCCTTGCAGCAATGAGAAATCGGGTACTAAAATCTGTTGGAGAAATTGAATATTTGGCCGAGAATGACCCAGAAAGTACAGATATTTTGAAATCAAACATGTTGGACACATATTATCCCAAGAGAAGTCAACATCTGGAGAACATGTGTCTCTATGAAGTGCTGCAGAACTACATTTATTCACGGAAAGCCGCAGAAGACATCAACAATGGAAAATATAAAGTCATTGGTGAGGAAGGATGTTTGGTGAAGCAAACAAAAGGAAGTTTGATAAATCACAGGAAGCTGAGTTGCGACACTACTGACAAGAAGGAATTTTACTACTTGGCTCTTTTACAGTTGTTTAAACCATGGTGTACAGAGGATGAACTACTGGGAGAATTTCAAAGCTATGAAGATTCTTTTAATGCTTGCAAAGACAGCATACAATGCAGTACATTCTCAAGTTATCTGCAAATGTTAAATGAAGAAATTGAACAGGAAACTACAATTGCAGCAGAAATAGCTAGAGACAGTTCTCAGGACAGCCAAAGTTCAGAAACACTCAGTCAAGATCCCCTAGGACAACCAATCGTTGAAAATGAAGCATCAATAGCCATGAATGAAGTGGAAACGGCTATGAATCAAGCTCAAGAAGAATTTATAGACTTACAAAATTTGGAAAGACAACTGAACGAAGAGCAGCAACAAATTTATGAAGAGATCAGAAACAAAATTGATCACGGATTTCTACATGAAAAAAAAGAGTGCTCATGCACATCATTTCATCCAATCAGGATGTATGTAAGCGGACAAGCTGGAACTGGAAAAAGTTTCCTAATTAAAGTCATCAGAAGCTACCTACAGCAAAAAACGGATTCTACTTTGTCTTGTGTGGTTACTGCTCCAACTGGGTTAGCAGCATATAACATAAAAGGAATCACTTTACATCGTTTGCTAATGTTACCAGTGGAGCATGAGAACAAAATACAATACAACAAGCTAACTGGAGAAGCATCCTTGGAAGTTTCAAGAGTCTTGAAGAAGATGCAAGTTCTCATTATTGATGAGGTGAGCATGGTTTCAAACTTAATGCTTGCCTTTGTGCATTTAAGAATGCAGCAAATTCTGAAGACAGACTATGACATGTTATTTGGTGGAAAACACGTCATAGTTTTTGGAGATCTTTTGCAACTTACTCCAGTTAAAGGACAACCAGTGTTTAATACTGTCACACATGAAGACACGAAGAAGTCATTGGGAAGCATCGGAAATACAAATATTTGGTCCTTCTTTGAGTACAAGGAACTTACTACTAATATGAGGCAAGCAAGCGATGAAGAATATGGAAGTATTCTGAAAGATATCAGAATTGGACTACTCACAGAAGTTGGCAAAAAAGCATTACAGAGTCGGCTGCTACATAATTTATTTCCAAAGGAAGAAATAGTTGCAGAGAAGATATACAAGAACATTGCAGAAAACAAAAGTATCATCTGCTTAATGCCAACTCTACGTGAATGCTCAATATTCAATGAGGAGCTTTTGAAATTGGAAAAGGAAGAGATCAGGAAATTAGAAGCAGTGGACAAAATTGAGGATGGAAGAATTACTGTCACAGTAACAGGCACACTGAAAAATAAATTGGATTCACTAGAGAAGAACATTTCCAAAACAGCTGGATTAGAAAAAAATCTATATGTTTGCATAAACTGTAGAGTATTTTTAAGGAGAACTTTGGATGTTGAAAAAGGTTTAGTTAATGGAGCTATGGGAAGAGTTGTGGGTTTTATTAATTATCAGAAAAAAGATGGAATTGAATGTTTAAAAATAAAATTTGATCAGATAGAAGAAGTTAAAGACATTTGTCGTTGTACAGTTCGTTTCATGCTTGTGAAAGACTTACATGTACGTAGGAAGCAGTTTCCGTTTTCGCTAGCATATGCTGTAACTATTCACAAGTCTCAAGGATTGACTGTAGATTGTGCATTTGTGAACATTGGTTCAACTGTGTTCAAAGAAGGTATGGCATATGTTGCTTTGTCATGAGTGAAAACATTATTATCAGGTTTATACATGATAGACTTTGATGAATCAAAAGTTAGTGCTGATACAAATTGTGTAAAGGAGTATAATAGATTAAGAAGAAGCTATGCTCCTCATTTAGGTCAGTATCCTGTGTTGGAGAAACGTGTAGTTTCTCGTAAAAGGAGAAATGAGAATATCTGTGATGAAGATGTACAGAGGAGGAAAAAAAAGAGGAGTGATGTAATTGCAAGCAAAAAGAGTAAGGAAAAAGAAGAACAGGTTGTAGGATGTCATTTTGAAAATAGCTCTGGTGTCAACTGCTACGCAAATGTAGTGCTGAATGTTGCATTTTATCTGGAAAGTTTGCAAGAGCAGATAATAGTAAATCAGGGAAAAAGATTCTGTTCAGAGCTGAGTCTCCTTTTTCAAAAGCTGAGTAATGATAAAACTCAAATAGAAAGTGCTACTGAAATTAGAAAACTTTTAGATGTATGTTCAGGACGAACACAGTTTTCTCAAAATGAACAGCAAGATGCACACGAATTTTTGATGTTTTTTCTTCAGGTACTGGAAGAAGAAGAAGTTGCAATTGATAATTTATTTGGTCTCTCTTATAAATGGGAACATAGTTGTGAAAACTGTTATAATATATGTGGCTCTAATGTTGATAATGAAAGGTTTATTTTTTTGACATTGCCAGAGACTAAAACAGTCACTTTTGCTAAATTAGTTAAAGATGCTAATCATAGCATGCAATGCGGTGAGTGTCAATCTGACATGTTTTCAACATTAATTTTAAAGGAATACGGACAGTATGTAATTTTAATGATGCAACGATGTAGAGCTGATGGTTCAAAATTGGATACTTTAATAAAGAAGTTTACAGGACAGCAATTATCAATTTCAGGAAAAACTTTTGTAACTGTTGCAATAATTTTCCATGAAGGACCTACTGTTACTTCTGGACATTACACAGTTTATCTTAAATGTGAAAAAGGCTGGACACTGTGTAATGATTCCCAATTGGTTTTTAAGCAACGTTTGCCTTTTGATTTAGCAAATTCCTATCTAATCTTCCTGAAACCTAAATTTTAGAGAGACTTGGCAAGATCTGGACAAAACAATTTTACCATTTTATTGGATTACCATTGGAATTTTCAAAAATAAAGATTTTTTAAATTATCATTTGGCCTAATGGAAAGATAACCAATTGTAATGTGGACTTTTTTAATTTTTAATGAAACTTTCGAAAACCAAAAATTTAGAGAAAATCGGTAACATCTGCACAATTTAAATTTTGGAATGTTATTGGAGTGCCATTGGAAATTTTTTCAAAAAAGATTTATTAAATTACTATTTGGCCATGTGGAAAGGTAACCAATTCTATTGTGGACTTAATAAATTATTAATAAATATTTAGGGAACCAATATGTTACAGAGAATCGGTGAGATCTGTACAAATAAAACTTTAGAATTTTATTGGATTACCATTGGAAATTTAATCAAAAAAGAATTTTAAAATTACTATTTGGCCTAAAGGAAATGGAACCAGATGTAATGTGGAGTTATTTGAGATATAATATTGTGATTATACTTCTGAAACAAACATATCAGACGGTATTTTAAAGAAATAAGTATTGATATTAGATGATATTTTTTTAGAATATTATGCATTTCTATAATGTTAAGTTTAAGTAAAAAGAGATTCTGGGCTTTTTTAATACAATCTTTGAGATTGTTATTTTTTTTTGCCCGCTGTAAAATGATGAATGCAATTGCTTTCACAATTTATAGTGAAATGCAATATATTCTGAAAACAGCAAAAATAAGGCAAAAATATTTTTTGATAAATATGTAAATATGTGTACTGTATTATAAAATGTTTTAAAAATATTAATACTTTTTTCTTTTTTTTCAGATTGATATAGAACATTTTCGAAAACTAGAACCATTTTTAAAGCAATTTTTTTAAAAAACAAATGAATAAATATTTTTTTGAGTGGGTATGGTAAGTCAATAATAATAATTGTAGTCTCTCAAGGACCTTGTAATGTGATAATTGATTTTTAGTGTTTTTAAAAAAAAATAAAAATAAAATTACGGTAAAAAAAAAAAAAAAAACAAGTTTTTAAAAACATATATAAAAAATAGATGAAAGGTAAGGTTGGCTCTTAAAAGAGCCATTGTGTTCATGCAGGGACAGAGGAAAGAAAGATTGGGAATATTAGACGGTACGACAAGTGTGCTGATCTATTTTACTGTTCACTAGGGAAACACTGGTCTCCCTATAAGTAATTAGATCGTGACAATGGGCGCACCGTACTTCAACCCTCGCAAACCGAGGGTTAATTTCCAGAGGGCCAGCAAAAGGAGATGCTCCCCCCACAGATGAAGGGCTCACCTGACCTGCAGAAGAAGGACTCAGCCCTGCAGATGATGGTCCAGGCTGAGCTGCTGTGGATGTGCTTGGTTGACTTACTGAAGGGTTACCTCCAGTAAGTCGAGCATGTGTCCTTTTGTGTACATCCTTGAGGTGCCTCATCATGGTATGATTCCCAAAGGAATACTTCCTGTCAGGATTACCTCTTGAAAGTACACGCTGACACAGCTTGCAAGTCACTAAGGGTGCATTTACATTTAGCTGGCCTTCAGGAAAAGTAAAATAATCCCATACATAAGAGGTCTTTTGTTTCCTCGCTCTCTGCCTCAAGGTAGTGCTGCTAGTGCTAGCCTCACTCTCAGAAGGGCTCTGCTGTTCTGCCATCGTATCACAAAGACAACCCAGCTCCTTCTCCTAAGGGATCACAAGCAGAAATGAGGGGAATGGGTGTGGTGTAGGAGAGTTCTAGAACTGAAAGTAGTTTCATCCAATCAAAGTTGTGTTTCATGATCACATGACCTACCGTACGCTTACGGTACGCTTACGGTGCGCTTACGGCAAAAGTACGCATGCGCGTAAAAAAGACACGCGCTTGCGCGCATGCGCATAACAGTCACTACCCGACACTTCCGCGTAACGTGCGCGTGTAGCGTACACGCGTACGCGTCCCTCGCGGAGTACGCGCGGCTACGCAAATTGCGTAACTATACGCAAACAGCGTAGATAAATTACGGGCATTGCGTAAACCGTACGCTTACCGTAAGCTTACGGTACGCGTACTAAAAAAAAAATAAAAAAAAAAGGAAAAAATGTATTGCTAATAAATTTTACCTGTTTATTTTATAAAATATTTTAAAAAAAACATATTATAGAATTTTAAAAATTTAACCATAGTCTTAAAAAAAGGATAGAAAATTAAAAAAAATATATGTTTAAAAAATAGAAGAAAATAAAAAAATTAGCATTTAAAAAACCTTGCAAATTCACTGAAAAAACCATGGGTTTCACACACGTTATAGTTACGAATTAGCATTTAAAAAACCTTGCAAATTCACTGAAAAAACCATGGGTTTCACACACGTTATAGTTAGGAATTAGCATTTAAAAAACCTTGCAAATTCACTGAAAAAACCATGGGTTTCACACACGTTATAGTTAGGAATTAGCATTTAAAAAACCTTAGAAATTCAATGAAAAAACCAAAGGTTTCACATATGTTATAGTTAGCTGGACATTTCACTCGTAAAAAACCAATGAAATTCCCCCGTTATAGTTAGTTCAGCTAACTATAACTCGCGCGCCCGCAATGCACTGCTGATGACGTCACATATTACATCACTCATGACATGGTCAGTGACATCACTCATGACATCACTGATGACATCTCAAATGACATCACTGATGACATCACTGATGACATCATCCTAGTGATAGAGTGGCAGACCACCTCTGCCCCTAATATAACCTTTGATACACACATTCAAAAATAGAAATTAAAATTTTAAAAACAATGGACATACCAATACCAGTTACAACAACCTATTCAGTAATTCTAAGATCCACATACACATCCACTCATTCACCAACAGTCCTGTACAGTCACTCATACATGTACTCACTCATCATATGTACTCATACACGTATACATCCTGTTACACAATGCCACTCATCCATAGAGGTACTCACACACATAGTCACTCATGCTAATAAAGAATCAAACATACATTTACTTGCATATACAGTTATACACACACCGCCACACTTACTTCTACAGAAACTTACACATACTTAGTCTTTTAAACAATCACTTATAAAACACATACTTATTCATACAGGAACTCTTCCAATCTCTCACTCTCACATATACTCGCTTATATACACCAATTGTCACATATACTAGTTTAAAACATATGTAGTTACTCATAGAGACACTATTGAGACAGTCATTCACTCACTAACACACCCATGCACACACTCATTCACCCATATAGTCCTGCACACATGCTGTCTTCAACACATAAAAAGAGTGAGTCACTCATTCATGCACCTATGCACTACGTAATACCCCCCACCGAACCATACAGACATCAGACACTGATACTCAAAAAACCAAATAATAACCTATATAGACACCCATGTAGCTACTCACCAACCCATGCAGCCACTTATACACAAAGTGAGAGACTGATACAGATATTTACATATTTTAACATTACTCACTAAGCCATGTATTCACTAAGATACACTTAATCAGTCAGTTATACAATCAATTTTTCAAAAACAATTTATCCATTTAGACACTTATATACCCATTTATTCTTCCATCGACCTTGAGATATACATATATAAAACATATGTAATTTTCTGAAAAACACACATTCTCTGAATGATGTCATCAGTGATGTCATTTGAGATGTCATCAGTGATGTCATGAGTGATGTCACTGACCATGTCATGAGTGATGTAATATGTGACGTCATCAGCAGTGCATTGCGGGCGCGCGAGTTATAGTTAGCTGAACTAACTATAACGGGGGAATTTCATTGGTTTTTTACGAGTGAAATGTCCAGCTAACTATAACATGTGTGAAACCTTTGGTTTTTTCATTGAATTTCTAAGGTTTTTTAAATGCTAATTCCTAACTATAACGTGTGTGAAACCCATGGTTTTTTCAGTGAATATATATATATATATTACCTACTGGCGGTCACCAGTAGGTAGTTATAGTTAGGACCGTGTTTCCATAGGAAATCTCAAAATTCTATTTTGAATAACTTTGGCACCGGTTGACGAATCCTCGCAAAATTATCAAAACTAATGGGGCGCTCCGCTCAGCTCCTACCCTGAAAGTCTCGGGGTGATTCGTCAAGCGGGGGCTGAGAAAAAAGGAGGGTCCCAAAACACGTTTTCCCCATGGATTTTTCCATAGGGACTTTAGTCGCAGCTACAGCCCAAACGGCTGAACAGAATTATGTGAAATTTGGCAGAGAGGTAGCCATAAGGTCCATGAAGTGCCTTTTGCAGGTTTGGTGTAAATCTGTTCAGTATTTCCGGAGAAAATAGCATTTAAATCTATATATATATCTATACACGCGCAGCGTGCGCGCACTGAGCAAGCCCTGTGCGCGCACCCTGCCGTGCGCGAGCGCACATCTGATTGGTTGTTAGATGTCAGTAAACATTCGAATCGGTGGAAATCAGGAAGCGGCGGCCGCCATTTTGTCTCTCGCAGTCTGAGGCAGTAAAAAACAAAGGGGGAGAACGTGTAAAGGGGACAGAGTGGGGAGATATTGACCCACTAGGCATTGGCAGGGGGTCACAGTAGGACCTTGTAGGGCAAAAAAAAAGAATTATATATTTTTTAAAAATATCGCCGAGTGCGCGCACCCAGCGCGCACCCGAAAAGAACTTTTAACAAAAAAAAGAAAAAAAAATCACAGTAAAGTGTTTAGATATTAGGTGGCTCTAAAAAGAGCCCTTGTGTTCATTGAGTGCTTTTTTTGGTAGTACCTACAAGTAAGTACCGATGCAGAGTCTTAAGTTCAAGAGGAAGACTCTGTTGCCTTCATCAGTGAAGTGTACACCATCTCCTCTATAAATGTCTTGCATGTTGTAACGCAAGTTTTTGTGGTATATAGAACCCATACCATAGTCTCTGAGGAAAGCAGAAATAGATTTGTTGACGTGCTTCCTTGCTTTGTCAATCTGCGGAAAATGTTGGTTGGACCAGTTCCACTTTTGCCTTTGGCATATATTAGAATATACAAAGGCAGTTTGTGGAAAAAGTGACATCAATTGCACAAAGGTGTCCTTAACAAGCATTTCCAGACCTACCCCAGTTAAAGTGCCTAGGTCATTTCCACCACAGTGCACAATAATAAGGTTAGGCTGTGGGAGATGTAGAAAGGTTTTCACCAAAGGCATTAATTGGTGCCACTTTAACCCTCTCTGACCAATCCATTTAATTTCTACATTTGGCAAAGCAAGGTCTCTCATCATACCTCTTTTTACTGCATACTTTTCACTCCAGAAGACATAGCTGTGACCTACAATCCACACTGTGAACATCTTCCAAGGAGATCTGGATGCAGTCAGGATGTGTCTTTCAGCAGAATGGCAATATGAAAAGAAAGACAGTTGAAAAAAGGAGGCATACATATTTTTTTTAACAAAAAGAACTGATTGGCTGATTCAAACTATTTTAAAGTTAAAACTAGGCTGTCTGTATACATTTTTAGAAGCATGTTTTGTATTGGTTATGAAAAATGTGTTGCAACTGAACATTACTTTGGATTTGCTGAGAGGTTTGACAGGTCAAGCACTCTTGCGCATTGGATTTGAAACATTGTGTGCTGAACTTTTGACCTCTCTGCACACACCAGTGTTCCATGACCTGTTGCTATGGCAGCAGGTAGAAGTCATGTTGGGGGAAGGGTTCAGTTGGAAAAGGGTTGAAAATGACAACCAATAAAAAAGTGTGATTCCATTTGAAAAAATGTGGGAAGGAATGTGATTTGGAGTTAACATGTATATGTGTGAAAAAAGAGAGGGAAACGGTGCCATTAACTGGTTCTGCTGAGAGGAGAGAGGTGTTCAGCTCAGAGATTCTGGTCTGATAAACTGCTGTGTGACTGCCACATTTCTTTCACAACTAACTAATTTTAAAGGTGAGTTATGAGTTTGAGAGGGGGTGTTTGTGGTTAATTTAGATATAAAAAAAAGAATTGTGATTATTTGTTTAAAGTTGTGATTTACATTTTCTGTTTTGGGAGATATTTAACTGTCTTGAATATGTAAAATATTATGGAGTATGTTTTCACCATAAGTTAAGGTGTACTGGTAACAATGAGGAATAATATTCTGTGCCTACTATCAAACCATGAGTTTGTGTGCAGAGAGGAATTGTTGACAGAGATTTAATTTGTGTTGCTGTTGAAAAGTAAGACTTGCACCTGAAAGAAAAGGAAAGCTTCTTTTTAACTGTGATGGTTAGGATTTAGCAGAAATCACGTTGAAAGAAATGAGAGGCAAATGCCAACACATTTGAAATTAGCATGGTAGATTTTCGTTCTACATTAAAAGTTGTGAATTACATTTTATGTTGTGGAAGATATGTATCTGTCTTGAACATGTTAGATATTTTGGAGTATGTCTTCCCCAGAGTCAAAGGTGTGATGAAACTATGCACTGTTACATACATCCCAGCAGTCTTCATGCATTTCTCTTGCACCAGACAAAAAACAGTCTCTGTGTGCTGTTTCAGATAGCACTCTGTAACGCAAACACATTCAACGTCACCAAGGCTCATTTCCTTTGCTCTAGTGTAGTCACTCACCCAGATTGCACATGCTCATGGTATGAAGTAGCTGTTAGGACATGTGCTCTTTTCTGCCTCTGTGATCTACAAGGAAAATGTGTCAGGCTGTAACAGTAATTATCACTTGCTCTACCACAGTAGTAAATGTGCTTTGAAATTGCCAATCAAATTCGGTTTTCTGCTTAGAAGCACACCATGAGACTGTGTGCGTACAGGAATTGTGGCCAGAGATGTAATTTGTGTTGCAGTTGTTCTGTAAAACATGCACTTGCAGGAAAGGGACAGCTTGTTTTCTTCAAATGTGGTGGTTAGCAGTCAGCAGAAATCACTAAATCGCAAATGAGAGGCAAAAGCTAAAACATTTGAAACCAACAGGGTAGATTTTCCTTTCAAAATAGCAAAGGCACAGGTAGTTGCCATGTGTTCAAAACTGAAAATAACCCTTAGCACACATGCTCTGTTACATACATCCCAGCAGTCTTCATGCAGTTTTGGAAGTCTCTTTGCTCATCTGTCTTGCACCAGACAATACACAGTCTCCAGAAACACACTCTTGGCACACACGCAGCAGCTTCTCCAACACTCCCATGTGTAGTACTCAGCTCTGTGTGCTGTTTCAGATAGCACTGTGTAACGCAAACACATTCAACGTCACCAAGGCTCATTTCCTTTGCTCTAGTGTAGTCACTCACCCAGATTGCACATGCTCATGGTATGAAGTAGCTGTTAGGACATGTGCTCTTTTCTGCCTCTGAGATCTACAAGGAAAATGTGTCAGGCTGTAACAGTAATTATCACTTGCTCTACCACAGTAGTAAATGTGCTTTGAAATTGCCAATCAAATTCTGTTTTCTGCTTAGAAGCACACCATGAGGCTGTGTGCGCACAGGAATTGTGGCCAGAGATGTAATTTGTGTTGCAGTTGTTCTCTAAAACATGCACTTGCAGGAAAGGGACAGCTTGTTTTCTTCAAATGTGGTGGTTAGCAGTCAGCAGAAATCACTAAATCGCAAATGAGAGGCAAAAGCTAAAACATTTGAAACCAACAGGGTAGATTTTACTTTCAAAATAGCAAAGGCACAGGTAGTTGCCATATGTTCAAAACTGAAAATAACCCTTAGCACACATGCACTGATACATACATCCCAGCAGTCTTCATGCAGTTTTGGAAGTCTCTTTGCTCATCTGTCTTGCACCAGACAATACACAGTCTCCAGAAACACACTCTTGGCACACACACAGCAGCTTCTCCAACACTCCCATGCGTAGTACTCAGCTCTGTGTGATGTTTCAGATAGCAGTGTGTAACGCAAACACATAAAAACATCATCAAGGCCTCATTTTCTTTGCTCTAGTCTAATCACTCACCCTGTAACACATGGTCATGGTCTCAAGGAGCTGTTAGGACATGTGCTGTTTTCTGCCTCTCTAAATGATAAGGAAAATGTGTCAGGCTGTAACAGTAATTTGGTACTATCCAGGAACACTGTTTTGTGCCTAAAAACACAGCATGAGTCTGTGTGCATACAGGAATTGTGGGCAGAGATTTAATTTGTGAAGTTGTTGTTCTGAAAGAATTGCAGTCCCAGGAAAGGGGCAGCCTGTGTTATGTGCCTAAAATGACGGCATGAGTCTGTGTGCGCACAGGAATTGTGGGCAGAGATTTAATTTATGAAGTTGTTGTTCAGTAAGAATTGCAGTCCCAGGAAAGGGGCAGCCTGTGTTATGTGCCTAAAATGACGGCATGAGTCTGTGTGCGCACAGGAATTGTGTGGCAGAGATTTAATTTGTGAAATGGTTGTTCAGTAAGAATTGCAGTCCCAGGAAAGGGGCAGCCTGTTTTCTTTACTCAAATTATCCCTTAGCACACATGCACTGTTACATACATCCCTGCAGTCTTCATGCAGTTCTGGAAGTCTCCTTGCTCATCTCTCTTGCACCAGAGAATACACAGTCTCCAGAAACACACTCTTGGCACACATGCAGCAGTTTCTCCAACACTCCCATGCATAGTACTCAGCTCTGTGTGATGTTTCAGACAGCAGTGTGTAACGCAAACACATAAAAACATCATCAAGGCCTCATTTTCTTTGCTCTAGTCTAATCACTCACCCAGGTTGCACATGCTCATGGTATGAAGTAGCTGTTAGGAAATGTGCTCTTTTCTGTCTCTGTAAAGTATAAGGAAAATGTGTCAGGCTGTAACAGCAATTATCACTTGCTCTACCACAGTAGTAAATGTGCATTTAAATTGCCAATCAAATATTGTTTTCTGCCTAGAATCACACCATGAGGCTGTGTGCGCACTGGAATTGTGGGCAGAGATTTAAAGTGTGTTGCAGTTGTTCTGAAAGACTTGCACTTGCAGGAAAGGGGCAGCTTGTTTTTTTCAACAGTGGTGGTTAGCACTCTGCACAAATCAGTAAATCACAAATGAGAGGCAAATGGTAAAACATTTGAAATTAATGAAAAGCTTAAAAAATATTTTAATGAATTATAATTACAAAAAGGATTTTTTTTTAAGTTTCTTGCAGGTATTGCTGAGCAACAGTGAAAAAATAAAAAAATGCCTTTAAGGACAAGAAAGAGGAAAGAAAAGCAACAACAAGTATATCTGGACAAAACTGGGAAAAAAAAAATAGGAGGAAAAGCTTGTGATGGAAAAAAGAAAAACTCTACTGGTAAGAAAACTAAAGTTTTCTTTAAAAATATCTTCAAAAAAATAGAAAATGGCAAAAATAAATGTAAAACAAACAGTGTTTTATGTACAAAGCAACAACAGAGTCAACAGCAAAAAACAAAAGCTAATGTACAATCAGAAGTAAGTAAAACTGATTTAACACGAAAATTAGATTTTAAAAACATTCGTCGAAAAATGTTTCAGAGAAGAGTGATGTTAAATTTGCTAAAGGATGTGAAAAAATATAAGAAAAAATCAAAATTTATTAAGAAATTTTTTTTATAGAAAATATTGTAAGTAAGGCTTTGGAAATAAAAAGAAAACTTTTTATTCTAATTTTGAATAGGATGCGTAGATTAGATAAATTAGTCAATGCAATGAAGTCACAAAGCAAAAGGAAAAGAGAAGTGAAAAAAAGTAACTTTTGTAAAGTGTTCTTGGGAGAATGGAAGCACAGTTCAAGTACTGAACCATTTTTTAATGAAGAGAGTTATCTTCAAAGTAATAGTTTGTTGCATGCAGTTGACACCAATGGTAGAGCATATGAAGTTAAGGATGGTTGTGTGATGGAAAAAGAGAAAATGGTCCCAAGAAATGAGGAAGAAGTAATGGCTGCTGAGGCTATGGGGAGACGTCCAAAAGTCACTTGGAACTGTAGTAGTATTTGTACTGTGCGTCAGGAATCTATTGATAAATTACGTGACTTTCTAAGAGAATATAGTAAAAAGAGTGTAAAACAGAAGATGAAGGTGCTTCAAACACTAGATCCATGCAGAGTGAGAGAGAATACTGGTTTGCAAGGACAATCTCTGGCTTGTCTGTCTAGAAAAGTGTGTAAAAGTGTTTTTCATCATTTTAGGATGCTGGCTGTTCATCATACTGAAATGAGAAAGTTTGTGAGAACATTGTATTTTGCTAAAAGTCCAGCAGTAAAGTTAAATGAGTTAAATAATGCTCTGTTCCGTGGATCTGTATCAGATGTAGTGAAGGTTACCGATGAGATTCAGTTTTGTTACTTTGGTCCAGAACAAGAAAGTGCAGAAAAGGACACAGTTAATGAGGAAAATGAGGAAAAGAATGTAGAACTCATTATTACTAAAAATTTTGAGGATGAAATGACAAAATTTACTATCATCTCTAATAAAAGACCAAATATTACTTGTATTTGTTGCCGCAGAAGCCATTATAAAATTCAAACAAGGAATGTTGATCTGTATAAAAAAAGTGAAACTGAAGATAATTATAAGTGGAAGGATTTTGCAACATATATATTTCTGGAAAATTGTTTTGAATTGGGTGAAGATCAGCGTATTTGTAAATACTGTTATAATAAGTTAGAAGAAAATAGAATGCCGACCAGAGCTGTACATAATAATTTAGAATTGGATGCTATTCCTGCCGAACTTTCTGATTTAAATACATATGAGTCTATACTCATTCAATGTGTTCATCCGTTCCAGACCATAGTACGAATGGAGCCCAAAACTGGTAAATTACCTCCTTCAGATTTACTGAGAGGTTTAAAAAGAAGAGTGGTGTATTTGCCATTGGATTTGAAAAAAAATATGGAAACTATTGATGCTTTGGAAACTGAACCATTAGTTATTCTGGTTAATGGTGTACCTACAAAGAATAAGAAGATTTGGCAGGAGCTGGTAGATGTACGGAAAGTACAAAGAGCAAATTTATATTTGAAAAGGAATAATAAATGGTATGAATCAATTTATATAGATGAAGAAGATGAAGATTTACAAGAAGACACAGAAACACCAACTGGACAAATTGAAAAAGTGGACAAGTCAAAAGAAGAAGAAATTTATGAACATTTTAGCATACATCCTCTTCATTCAAAAGAAGTTATGGGAGACACTATTGATCTGTTTCAGATGAAGAAAGCAAAAGGAACTCCCGTGAGTGTATGGGAGAAGAGCTTGGAAGCTCGATGTTTTCCTCAGCTGTTTCCTACAGGAAAAGGTGGACGATACGATGAACGCCCAGAAAAGATTCCAGCTTCAGAGTATCGGACTACAAGACTATATGCTGAAGATTCAAGATTTCGTCAAAGTATTCCTTATTTGTTTCATCTTTTATTTGAAAGCGACTTGTCTGCATTATCTTATGCAGTAAATCACATTTTAAAAAGTGGAGTACATCTACATAATGTGTCTGCTAAGGATTTTATGGAGAAAGTTCAGCACAGATATGATCATTTGGAAACACAATTGATCAATCTGATGGCTTGTCAGCGTGAGACAAATGAATATTGGTTCCGACGCCATGGAGAATTAAAATGCATGTTACGGAATTTAGGAACTCCTACATGGTTCGTAACCCTAAGCTGTGCCGAGTACGCTTGGGATGATTTATTGGATTTTCTACAAGAGGCAAATTCAAACATTAAAAACATTGAATACAAGACAGCAGGAGAACTGTGCTCATTGGATCCGGTTAATGTTTGCAGATATTTCAATCATAGATTTGAGGCTATGATGTCCTTCATCTGCAATAAAAAAAATCCACCTCTTGGGGAAGTAGTGGATTTCTTTTGGAGAAAAGAGTACCAAGCAAGAGGTGCTCCTCATATTCATATGCTGTTGTGGATCAAGGATGCCCCAAAATTTGGAACAGATGCTGATGAAGCAGTGTTATCTTTCATTGAAGAATATGCAACATGTGCTATACCTAAAAGCACAGACGAGAAAAAGTTAAAAGAGCAAGTTTTACGTTTCCAAAGTCATCGGTGTGGAAAATACTGTTGACGGAAGTACAAGACCAAAGATAAATTCTACACAAAGTGTCGATTTGGATTTCCTAGACCTGTTCTTTCAAAAGGAAGAGTCAACAGTTTTATGTCAGTTGTGCGACATACTATAACAAGAAAATCTCCCAAAAATACATACAACCTAAGAAGAAAAGAAGAGTCAAAATTTAAAAATGACTACAACCCAGTCATTTTAACCATGTGGAATGCTAACATGGATATTCAGTATGTGGTAGACAATTATATTGCTGTTGCTCGGTATGTCACATCTTACATCACTAAATCTGAGAAAACAGAATTGAAGGAAATGTGGGAAGAGATTTCTCACGAGAAGACTGTCAGTAAGAAGCTGTACAGTTTCAGTTTAAAGATGTTATCGCATCGAGAAATTGGATCCTACGAATGCTCAGATAGGTTATCATCTGCAAGTCTTTACTCGAAATCCAGAAGAATAATTTGGGTCAGTTTAGGCCTTGCAGGAATGCGAAATCGGGTACTGAAATCTGTTGGAGAAATTGAATATTTGGCCGAGAATGACCCAGAAAGTACAGATATTTTGAAAACAAACATGTTGGACACATATTACCCAAAAAGAAGTCATCATCTTGAGAACATGTGTCTCTATGAAGTGCTGCAGAACTACATTTTTTCACGGAAAGCCACAGAAGACATCAACAATGGAAAATATAAAGTCATTGGTGAGGAAGGATGTTTGGTGAAGCAAACAAAAGGAAGTTTGATAAATCACAGGAAGCTGAGTTGCGACACTACTGACAAAAAGGAATTTTACTACTTGGCTCTTTTACAGCTGTTTAAACCATGGCGTTCAGAGGACGAACTACTGGGAGAATTTCAAAGCTATGAAGATTCTTTTAATGCTAGCAAAGACAACATAGAATGCAGTACTTTCACAACTTATGTCCAAATGTTAAATGAAGAAAATGAACAGGAAGCAAAAATTGCAGCTGAAGTAGCTAGAGACAGTTCTCAAGACAGCCAAAGTTCTGGAACACTTAGTCAAGATCCCCTAGGACAACCAATCGTAGAAAATGAAGCTGCAGTAGCCATGACTGAAGTAGAAACGGCTATGAATCAAGCACAGGAAGATTCAATAGACTTACTAAATCTGGAACAACAACTGAATGAAGAACAAAAACAAATTTATGAAGAAGTCACCAAAAAAATTGATCATGGATTACTACATGAAAAAAAACAGTGCTCATGCACATCATTTGAACCAATCAGGATGTATGTGAGTGGACAAGCTGGAACTGGTAAAAGTTTCTTAATAAAAGTCATCAGAAGCTACCTACAGCAAAAAACAGCTTCAAATTTGTCTTGTGTGGTAACTGCTCCAACTGGGTTAGCAGCATATGACATAAAAGGAATTACCTTACATCGCTTGCTAATGTTACCAGTGGAGCATGAGAACAAAATAGAATACCACAAGCTAACTGGAGAAGCATGCTTCGAAGTTTCAAGAGTGTTGAAGAAGATGCAAGTTCTCATTATTGATGAGGTGAGCATGGTATCAAACTTAATGCATGCCTTTGTGCATTTAAGAATGCACCAAATTCTTAAGAGAGACTATGACGTGTTATTTGGAGGTAAACACGTCATAGTTTTTGGAGATCTTTTACAGCTCACTCCAGTTAAAGGACAACCCGTGTTTAATACTGTCACACATGAAGACACAAAGAAGTCATTAGGAAGCATTGGTAATGCGAATATTTGGTCATTATTTGAGTACAAAGAACTCACTACCAATATGAGACAAGCAAACGATGAAGATTATGCAAGTATTATGAAAGATATCAGAATTGGACTACTCACAGAAGTTGGCAAAAAAGCATTACAGAGTAGGACGCTACATAATTTATTTCCAAATGAAGAAATAGTTGCAGAAAAAATATACAAGAACATTGCTGAAAAAAATACTGTAATCTGCTTAATGCCAACACTACGTGAGTGCTCAATATTCAATGAGGAACTTTTGAAATTGGAAAAGGAAGAGATTAAGAAAATGGAAGCAGAGGACAAAATTCAGCATGAAAGAATTACTATTACATTAACAGGCAAACTGAAAAATAAATTGGATTCACTAGAGAAGAACATTTCCAAAACAGCTGGATTAGAAAAAAATCTATATGTTTCTATGAATTGTCGAGTGATTTTAAGGAGAAATTTGGATGTAGAAAAAGGTTTAGTGAATGGAGTTATGGGAAGAGTTGTGGATTTTATTGATTACCAGAAAAAAGATGGAATTGAATGTTTAAAAATAAAATTTGATCAGATAGAAGAAGTTAAAGACATTTGTCGTTGTTCAGTTCGTTTCATGCTTGTGAAAGACTTATATGTGCGTAGAAAGCAGTTTCCATTTTCTCTAGCATATGCTGTAACTATTCACAAGTCTCAAGGATTGACTGTAGATAGTGCTTTTGTTAACATTGGTTCTACTGTGTTCAAAGAAGGTATGGCATATGTTGCTCTGTCACGAGTAAAAACATTATCTGGTTTATTTATGATAGACTTTGATGACTCAAAAGTTAGTGCTGATACAAACTGTGTAAAGGAGTATAATAGATTAAGAATAACCTATGCTCCTCATTTAGGTCAGTATCCTGTGATTGAAAAACATGTTGTTTCTCGGAAAAGGAGAATTGAAAATATTTGTAATGTGGATGAACAGAACAAAAAAAAAAGGACAGTGATGTGATAGCAAGGAAAAAGAAAAAGGACAGTGTTGAAGAGGTTGTTGGTTGCCATTTTGAAAATAGCTCTGGTGTCAACTGCCATGCAAATGTAGTGCTGAATGTTGTATTTTATCTTGAAAAGTTGCAAGAACAGATAATAGTAAATCATGGAAAAAGATTGTGTTCTCTGCTGAGTCTCCTTTATGAGAAGCTAAGTAATGATAAAACTAAAATAGAAAGTGCTTCTGATGTTAGAAATCTTTTAGATGTATGTTCTGGATCTACACAGTTTAAAGAAAATGTCCAGCAAGATGCACAGGAATTCTTAATATATATACTGAGCGTACTTGAAGATGAAGGAGTAGAAGTAGAAAACTTATTTGGTGTCTCTTACAAATGGGAACATTGCTGTGAAAACTGTATGAACATATGCAGTAGTAATGTTGATTCAGAAAGGTTCATATTTTTACCATTACCACAAAGTAAATCAGTGACTTTTAGTAAATTAGTTAAAGATGCCAATCACAACATGGAATGTTCTGAATGTAAATCTGACATGTTTTCCACGTTATTTTTACAGAAATATGGTCAGTATGTAATTTTAATGATGCAACGTTGTAGAGCTGATGGTTCAAAATTGGATACTTTAATAAAGAAGTTTATAGGACAACAATTATCAATTTCTGGAAAAACTTTTGTTACAGTTGCAATAATTTTTCATGAAGGACCTACTGTAACTTCTGGACATTACACAGTTTATCTTAAATGTGAAAAAGGCTGGACACTGTGTAATGATTCCCAATTGATTTTCAAGCAACGTTTGCCTTATGATTTACCCAATTCTTACTTAATTTTTCTGAAACCTAAATTTTGAAAACTAAAAACTGCATCTGAAGAAAGCATTTTTTGTAATTTTAAAGGATTATAATTGAAGATATCACTTAAAAAGGATTTTGAAATTACTATTTGGCCTAAAGGAAAAGTAATAAAAACAATTGTGGACTCCTTTGACAGAAATTATTTTGGCATGTGTGCTTTTGCGACAAGGTTTAAAGACGGTTTATCTAGAAAATTTGTATTCATCTAGAAAAGTATTTGTAATATATATGTAATATTTCTAACAAGGTATATTTTAGTGAGGATAGTTTTTGGGCTTTTTTTAAACAATCTTTCAGATTGTTTTTTTTTTTGCCCGCTGTTAAATGATGAATACAATTGTTTTCACTATTTTAAGTGAAAATTAAAAAATTCTGAAAACAGCAAAAAAAGGGCAAACAATTGCTTTGTAAAATATGTAAAAACATGTAATGCTTTTTAAAATGTATGATTGAATATTAATACTTTTTTTCTTTTTTTGCAGAACTAGAAAGAAAAATTAAAAAATGAAATTCTGTTCCCTTGCAAATTACTAAAAATTTTTTTTTTCAAAATAAGTTATTTTTTTAAAAAAATAAGTGAAAAATATTTATATTTCTCAATCCTCCCTTTTCATGCTTCCATTTCTTCACCTCATGTTTTGGGGGTTTAGTTTTTGAGTGGCTCTTAAAAGAGCCCTTGAGTTAATGTAGGGAAACAGGAAGAGAAAAACGAAAAAAAAGAAAAAACATCTATGGCCTACTGCACTCATGCGCATCAAATTTTCTCTGAATGAGATCAAGACTGGTCTCACCCACAGAAATAAGTCGACCGCAATCAGTGCAGCTTGTGGACAACCTCACCAAACAAGGTGGTCCAACAAGAGGTGTGGAAGAAGGCGAAGGCACCATCGCAGAAGAAGTGCTCGCCTGAGCTGCCGAAGATGTGCTCGGCTGAGCTGCTGCAGATGTCGTCGGCTGAGCAGGTGGAGGGTTTGCTCCAGAAGCTTGACGAAAAGATACTGGATGCATTGCCTCAACATGCCTCGTCATTGTGTGTATGCTAAAAGAATACTTCTTGTTAGCATTCCCACGTGATAAGACTTTTTGACACAATGTACAAGTAACTTTCGGTGCATTCACCTTTTTTTGTCCCTCTGGGAAAGTAAAAAACTGCCATATAAAGCTGTCTTTCTGCTTCCTGTTCCTCTGTCTCTCAAGAGTGTCCTGGACAGTGTCAGAAGATGGTTGCTGTTCAGCCATTGTCTCTCAACAACAGAATAGCTCCTTCTCCAAGGGAATCAGAACTAATAATGAGGGGAGTAGGTGTGGTTTGGGAAGAATCTGGAACTGAAAGTACTTCAAACCAATCAAAAGTGATGATTCTTAATCACATGACTTGCCATGAGGGGATTGGGTGTGGTGTTGAAACAATCAGAAACTGAAAGTAATGTTAACCAATTAGAAGTGTTGTTTTATTATGCATATAACCCAAGGTGCGCGCACTGAGCAAGCTCCGAGCGCGCACCCTGTGATTACGCATGCGCGAACGCGTAGGAGCGCATGTGCATACGTCATATGCGCATACGTAACGCGCATACGTTGCACACGCGTATATGCGAACGTAAACGCGCGTAATTTAAGCGTATGCGGAAGTGAACCGCGTGGAGCACGTACGACGCACGCACGCATGCGTACGTACGCATACGTATGTACGCATGCGTACTGGGTGCGCGCTCCCAGCGCGCACTAAAACGTATGTATGCGTACGTAAATAACGTACGACGGTATTCATAAAAAACTTACGAAAACGTACTAGGTGCGCGCTCTGAGCGTGCACCCCAAGAATTTATATTAAAAAAAAAGTGGAGAAAAATTAATTGCAAAAATTAAATAAACTGTTCAACTTTATCCTAATTGAAAGTTAAAAAAAAGAGCAAAAACAAATAAAAGGATACAGATAATATATACATGAATACATAGGAATTATTATTATTTTTTAAAAAAAATATATATATAATTTAATAATTCAAAAATTAGCATTTAAAAAACCATACAAATTCACTGAAAAAACCATAGGTTTCACACACGTTATAGTTAGGAATTAGCATTTAAAAAACCTTGCAAATTCACTGAAAAAACCATAGGTTTCACACACGTTATAATTAGCTGGACATTTCTCTCGTAAAAAAACATTGAAATTCCCCCGTTATAGTTAGTACAGCTAACTATAACTTGCGCGACCGCAATCCACTGCTGATGACGTCACATATTACATCACTCATGACATGGTCAGTGACATCACTCATGACATCACTGATGACATCTCAAATGACATCACTGATGATGTCACTGTTGAAGACATCAATGTGATAAATTACCACATCTTCTCACACCCTTATAAAACCTTTGATATACCAACTGAAAATTACACAGTTCCATTCTCAAATCCATAAATAATGCAATACTAATAACTGCATACCCAAAAAATAACTTTTAGGTCTTCATTCACCTCCAAACACTCACCAGTGCAGTCACTCATAGTTACATTCAGTCCATAAAAAAGTATCATATGAATTTATACATATATCTATATAGACACTCACACACTAACAATCATCCATAGAGGTACTCTCACACCTAGTCATTCATACAAATAATCACACTGCCATTTACTCATTTATGCAGTTATACACACTCAAGTTCACTCACTCACAAAAATAGTATCATATTCTTATGCTCAATTAGAATCATTGACACAAGCACACATTCATCCATACATTCACTGTCACAATCACACACTCTCACATCTAGCCACTTATATACTCTTACACACATATATAATGCCTTTTACATATTTAGTTAGTCACAAATGTACCACTGAGATATACATTCAAACCATAACACAGCCATACATACACTCACTCAATCATACAGTCCTTCAGAGATGCACTTTTAATAACATCCAGTCATAGAATCACACACTCACTCATCTATTCACACTCACACACACTTTACCCACACAAAGACGTAGGAACTCATACAGATACTGAGACAAGCAATCAATAACCCAGATAGACACTTATATAGCTATTCAGAAAACCATGCCACCACTTATACACCAACACACAGACACATACAAAACATTTATACAGTTTATGCACTAGTCTGAAGTAAGATGTAGTTAAAGGACTCACTTGTCGAGTCAGTTACACAACACAGAAAATCATCCCTTTACACACTTGTACACCCACACATTCTTTAACAGGCCTTTCTCTATATTTATAAAATTTTTTGCAAATTAAACATTCACTGGATGACATCATCAGTGACGTCATCAGTTATGTCATTTGAGATGTCATCAGTGATGTCATGAGTGATGTCACTGACCATGTCATGAGTGATGTAATATGTGACGTCATCAGCAGTGGATTGCGGTCGCGCAAGTTATAGTTAGCTGTACTAACTATAACGGGGGAATTTCAATGGTTTTTTACGAGAGAAATGTCCAGCTAACTATAACGTGTGTGAAACCCATGGTTTTTTCAGTGAATATATATATATATATATATATATATATATATATATATTCACTGAAAAAACCATGGGTTTCACACACGTTATAGTTCGGTGGATATTTCACTCGTAAAAAAACAATGAAATTCCCCCGTTATAGTTAGTTCAGATAACTCGCGCGCCCGCTCCACTGCTGATGACGTCACATATTACATCACTCATGACATGGTCAGTGGCATCACTCGTGACATCACTGATGACATCATCCTTGTGATAGAGTGGCGGCCGCGCGAGTTATAGTTATCTGAACTAACTATAACGGGGGAATTTCATTGGTTTTTTACGAGTGAAATATCCACCTAACTATAACATGTGTGAAACCTATGTTTTTTTAAGTGAATTTGCAAGGTTTTTTAAATGCTAATTCCTAACTATAACGTGTGTGAAACCTATGGTTTTTTCAGTGAATTTGTACGGTTTTTTAAATGCTAAGTTATGTATGTATTATTATTTTTTTTATATATTTATTTTACAATAAACTACGTATTAAAACATTTTTTTAAAATTATTTTCTTTTTTTTTGGTTTTTCACCGTGCACGCACCCCCGCGATTTAAAAAAAAAAAATTAAAATGTTTTTTTCTGCCTTCGGGGTCCTTCAGGGACCCCCTGACAAAGGCTAGGGGGTCAGGAACTCTCTACCCTGCCCCCTTTTCACGTTCGCCACCTTCCTTTTTCACTCTCGCACTGAAAACAAACAAAATGGCGGCCGAAACTTCCTGATTTCGACCGATTCGAACGTTGACTAACATGTAACCACCAATCAGAATTACGCTCGCGCACGTTAGGGTGCTCGCACGGTGTGCGCATGGTGCACGGCTATAGATATGTATGTGCTTTTAACTGCAATTTTCTCAGGAATTACTGAACAGATTGACTCCATATATGCAAAAGGCACATCCCTGAGCTGAGGACTACCTCTCTGCCAAATTTCAAGTAATTCTGTTCAGCCGTTCGGGCTGTACCTTGGGCTAAAGGTCCCTATGGAAAATTGCATGGGGAAAACGCGTTTTGGGACCCCCCTTTTTTCTCAGCCCCCGCTTGACGAATCCCCCCGAGACTTTCAGGGTAGGAGCGGAGCGGAGCGCTCCACCTATTTTGAAAATTTCGCGATGATTCGTCAACTGGCGCCAAAGTTATTCCAAATAGAATGTTGCGGATTTCCTATGGAAACACGATTCTAACTATAACTATCTACTGGCGACCGCCAGTAGGCAATATATATATATATATTATCTACTGGCGGTCGCCAGTAGATAGTTATAGTTACAACCTAGTTTCCATAGGAAATCACAAAATTCTATTTTGAATAACTTTGGCGCCGGTTGATGAATCCTCGCGAAATTTTCAAAACTAATGGGGCGCTCCGTTCAGCTCCTACCCTGAAAGTCTCGGGGTGATTCGTCAAGCAGGGGCCGAGAAAAAAGGGGGGTCCCAAAACGCGTTTTCCCCATGCATTTTTCCATAGGACATTTAGACACAGCTACAGCCCGAACGGCTGAACAGAATTACTTGAAATTTGGCAGAGAGGTAGCCATAAGGTCAAGGAAGTGCCTTTTGCATATATGGAGTCAATCTGTTCAGTATTTCCTGAGAAAATAGCATTTAAAAGCATATATATATGTGGGCGGAGCCTAACCACACATCTCATCCTGAGATCTGATTGGCTGTCAGCACTTCATCCAAGAAGTGTTGGCAGCCATCTTGGGACCAATATACATGATAACACCTCATTAAAAAGCATTGCAGTTAATAGAAGGTTTTAAGACTTTAGTTACATTATAAATCATTTGTTGATGGTACCATACTCATTTTAGGAATTGTGGTATGTTCTAAGGTGATTTCACCATGTGAAAAAGCCTTCTGCTGGGATATCATGATTGAGAGAAAAATATTTTCTCATGCTTTTACCACAGAGGTTTGGAAGGTGATCTATAAGCTAAACTGAGAGCTTATTTTCTGTAAATTCACATTATCTTTCTCAGTCATGTGAGAATGAAGTCTGACATTCTCAGTAAAACATGTACATCCAACAAGGGCAGAGACTGTCAGTTGATTCCTTTGTGTTCTACTGCAGCTTCCCAGAGTGTTCCAAAGAACTACTAGAGCGCTAACCGTCCTACTTATGATAAACGTATGGCACACCTGAAGCCATCTTGCTTGGATTAAAGTGGTAACTCTTAAAACATTTAATTTAAAAAGGAACAAAATGAGGGGGTTCATTTTTCCATAAAAAGTATGATTAGTGCTGCAGAAAGAAAAATTAGGGCACATTTTGAGTGACTTCTCAAATCCTCTTCTATTTCATTAAAAAATTCTGACATGCAGACTGAAACATGCACTTTCAATACCAGCAGCAGTTTTCCATGGTGAGCAGTAGCTTTACTACAGTGATCTAATGAGCAAAAAGAGTGCTAACATTCTGAATTTATGGCAAATGTGTGACACATCTGAATGCCTTCTTGGTGGAATCAAAGTAAAAAAATGAAAGTATTTCCTACTGAGGAGACTGCATTAAATGAGGAAATTAGGAAACTTCATAACAAATAAGTCGCCCAAGATGGCCACCAGAGACAAAAGAGCCCAAATGTAGCCCAAATATCACCCAGATGTAGCCCAAGTATAGCCCAATGACAGAATGTCCAAGAATGTTCTTAAAAACAACTAGAGTGCTTACTGTCTTCATTATGACAAAATTATGGCACACCTGAAGCCATCTTGATTGGAATAAACTGGTAACACTTAAAACATTTAATTTAAAAAGGAACACAATGAGGGGGTTCATTTTGCCATAGAAATTATGATTAATGCTGAAGAAAGAAAATGAGGGCACATTTTGAGTGACTTCTCAAATCCTCTTCTATTTCATTAAAAAATTCTGACATGCAGACTGAAACATGCACTTTTAATACCAGGAGCAGACTTCCATGGTGAACAGTAGTTTTACTACAGTGATCTAATGAGCAACTAGAGTGCTAACATTCAGAATTTATGGCAAATGTGTGACATATCTGAATACCTTCATGATGGAATCAAAGTAAAAAACTGAAAGCATTTCCTACTGAGGAGACTGCAGTACATGAGGAAATTAGGAAACTTCATAACAAATAAATCTCCCAAGATGGCCCCCGGAGACAAAAGAGCCCAAATGTAGCCCAAAATCACCCAGATATAGCCCAAATATAGCCCAATGACAGAAGTGTGCAAAACACTTATTATTTTGTGTTTTTGCAGTGTTATATAGTGCAGACTTGTCAGGTATTGGAGTGCTTTACATGAGCATTGGTTACATCACACAAGAACAAATTCATTTTGGTTGTAGACATGGGGAGACTAAGGGATTTGACCAGAATCACAGAATGTCGGTTCCCCAGTTGCAAAGTCTGCAGTTCTGGAAGTAACACCACATCCTCTCCCCTAAGTGCAACATTTAATCAAGTGGTCAACTGGATAAAAAAACATAAAGATAACAAATAATTTAAAAGTGCTTTGTCGCTATTTGAAAACTCAGAAAATATGTCCTTATTTTAGCCTTTTAGAGCACTAACCATAATTGTGATGGCAATAAGACCCTCTCATATATGTAATTTCTAAAGGAAATGCTCTAGGTATTACAGTTTTGATTACATCAAGATGATGTCAGGCGTTCCACACTTTTGTAATAAATATAGAATGTTAGCAATCTAGTTGTTCATTAGGATACTGTTGAGAGGCAGAGGCCAGGGGCACAGACTCTGAAAATTGAAGGCAGGTAGGAGGGTGCAAAGGCAACAATTTAACCACACTGAGCAGGCAGGAAGGGCCGTGGAAGCACAACTGACTATGGAGGGCAGTGGAAAGGGGGGCAGGGGCAACAAACCAACAATACAGGACTTGCAAGAGAGGCTGTTGGAGGGAAGATCTATTACGGGTCAAGGAAGCTAGGGGCGGTCCCCAGAGCCCCGGGAGCCACCACAGAACTGAGCAGGAGAGTGAGTCAGGGACAAAAGGGGCACCTTAATTTGAGCCGGGGTGCCTAGGAACGCTTGCTCCAAAAATGAAGAAAACAGACATATGAGACATGGAATTGGAGGCAGAATACAATGGCAGTTTAATGAGAAGATGCAACTTCAAAGAAACCGCAGAATAGAGACATAAAGTACAAAATACAGAATCCAGATAATCATACAGCTGTCATGATATTCTCTGTATCTCAATTAATGTACTGACAGAGAGAGAGAGAAAACACATCTATAAATGCATCATGAGAAACAAGTTACACCAAGGAAAATGTTACCTAGGAACACTCACGTTTACTCTTAGAACAAGCATTCCTGCAATTACAATACAAAATCTTTTAAATGCAAAAGTAAAGAGAACGATGGTTAAACATAACATGACATTTCATATAGGTAAAATAGAATAAGATACTTCAAGCAAAGCAGAGCAAGACATTTTAAGCAAAGGAAGACAAGAGCTCCCAGCTCTTGGGGAAAACCTGCACAGCCTGTTAACCTACATACAGACGGCGAGGTAGTCCGTCGATATCTGTGGGTGCTCCCTTTTTATATCATTTTGTGGGCTCCTTTGCATGCTACATCTACCTACGTATGCTACCCAAAAGCTTTGTCTGCCGATTTTACCAGACATTTTGTCATTAACCCACTTAATGCTGACAATGGACTGGGTGAAAAGGACAGTCTCTCAGGCCAATCGCTTATCGTAAGTTCCATAGAGCAAGCAGAAAATAATGGGTATTGTACGGGAATTCAATATATATTTATGTATAAAATCTCCTCAGTTCTGCTAACTTGACGCTCTGCGGTTGCCACTTCCTTAAAAGCTGGAAACCTGCCCAGGAAGCAAGTACCAGTCCAGGATGCAGTCTACTGTATGTCGACAGCTTCAGGGGGATGTTGAACTTTGATACCGAGCACGGAGCACTCGGGTAGGGTGGGGGCTACTAGTTTGGAGCAGAAGGCCTCGCAGACCTGCCTTCAGACTGCTATACACTAAAATTGCAGAGCTATGGTCAATTTAACAAAGAGGCCTACATATTGAACAGAAGGGCCTACACAGGGGTTTTATGCTGGCTGAGTGATAAGGATGTCTCAGGATAATTATATAGCAACACAGGACCAGCTGGTCAATTTAATACGGCCTACAAATGCGGCTGGCAGGGCAAGGACAAGGGTCTTATACTTCAGGTGTGGACAGAACGGGCCAGGGGCCCCCTGTGATACAAAATCTACCCTCCTTCAAGGCTGTGGCAATGTAATAGACCATTGTGGGCAGAAGGAAGAGGCAATGGTAGTACAACCATACATGCCAACAGACCCGAATCAGCCAGGAAACGTCCAATGTTTTTAAGCTCAAATGGGCTTTATTTGATCTGTCTCCTGTCTACAATATCCTCTTTTTCAATGTAACTCAAAGGGGAAAATCAATACCCCAGTTTTTTTTCAAAATCTCCCTCTTACCAAGTTCAAAATGTTCGCAAGTATGGTACATTGGATCATGGAAGGAAATGGGATAGGGACATGGACTTGGATAACAGAGGACAGGAGGGACATGGAGAGGTGCACCAAACTGACCCTGCAGGGCAGGCATCAGGGTTTGCAGCAGCATAATACACCACACAGGGCATGCAGGACGGGAGTGCAGCACAACAATCCATAGAAAGCAAGAGGGAGGGGACAGGACCCTGCACATGGACAACAGAGAACAGAGGGGCAAGAGGCAATGGTAGCTAGCTGACCATAATGGACAGACAGGAGAGAAAGCTGCAGCATAACAGACCATAAAGGGCAGGAAGGACAGATCAGGGGCATTACAATGGAACAGACAAGCCAGGAGGGAGGGAGTAGGGGTCTGCACATGTAAACAGAGGGCTGGGGGCAAGGGGGCAGGGCAGGAGCAGCAAGATAGCCATGGAGGTCAGGCAGGAGGGGCACTAGAAGCAAGACACACCATGAAGAGCAACAGTGAGACTGTGATGGCATACACACAGACCATGGAGGGAAGGTGGGAGGGGGTCAGGGGCAGCTAACTGACCACACAGGGAAGGTGGGAGGGGCCATGGCAGCGCAGAAGACCATGCATGGCAAGTGGGAGGGTTAGTGGCAGCACAATGGCTATGATGGGCAAGAAGGAGGGTGCAGGGGCATGCACAAAGGACGATGGAGGATAGAAGGGAGGGTCAGGACCTGTGCACAGACAAGAAAGTTCAGGGGAAGGGACCTCGCAACAGACCACATGGGGCAGGCAGGAGGAGCAGTTGCAGCACAACAGACCAGGGAGGGCAGAAGGGTGTGGCAGTACAATGGACCATGTAGGACAGGAGGAAGAGGATAGGGGCATGGCATGTGGACAGGCAGGGTGGAGGTGGCAGGGACAGGTTACAGTCATCTGACAATGCTAGGCAGGTGGGAGGGGAGTGGCAGCTCAACAGAAGACTCAGAGTAGATAGGAGTGGCAGGCCCATGGGACATGGTGGGCAAAAAGGATGGAGCAGGGGCATGCACAAAGACATCGGAGGGCAGGGAGAAGGAGAATAGGGGCAGCAAGCTAAGCACAGAGTTTAAGCAGGAGGTCAATGATGGGGCATAGAATTGGGCAATGGAGGGCAGGAGGAGTGGACTGGTACATCATACTAAATTGAGGGCAGTGGCAGCACATCAGACCATGCATGGCAGGAGGGAGGAGGCCAGTCCATGGATTCACACAACAGAGGATAGGGAGGAGGGGGATGGGGCAGCAAGCTAACTGTTCAGAGAAGGCGGGTATTAGGAACTTTATTGTTTTTTAAACATTGTGTCTGTGCGAACTACTTAAAATATGAACAAGTATGCAGCATAATCTCACTTTTATTCAGGAAGAAGAGGAAGTTTGTGACTGTGACTCCGGGCTCACTTGGCAGAAACACCCCCTGACCCTCCACCCCCTATCGCAAAATGTAATGCCGGTGAAAATGGTAGGTGAACACAGTGTTATATAGAACATAGTCCTGAGAACACGATTGAAAATGAAAACTAGATATAGTGTATGGTATAAACTATGCACCAAAAAGTGTGATATAAGATGAACCGGGCGTAAAATATAATATGCAATACATTGTGCGCAATGACAGATTCATTGGAGAGCGTGAGATAGCACAGGCACTAGCGCGTGCTATACGATATGCGCCTTGGAGTATAATATGCACAGGGCAGGGTTGTGTAACCTAACTAGTCTCTAAAGTTGCAATATAAAATATGTGCTGGGGAGTGTAACGTTGCATATGCACTGTGACAAAGATATGGATCCCAGATTGTAATATGTATGGCATAGCACTGTGCGTTATAACATAGGCATCGAGGAAGGCACGTTAGATGGGGCAATATAACCCGTGCGAAGACAAGTGTGGCATGACATATTCACGGGGTGGTGTTACAGTGCACATGGGCTAGAGAGTGTCATAGCATATGCACTAGCTAGTGGAATACAACACAGAGGTGTGTGGCACTCGGCAGGCAATGGTGGGTGTAACACAGCATTGGGCTATGTCAGGAGCGCGCTGTGACTCTCAAGTGATGTTCGTCCCCTTTCCAGAGAGTAAAATAAAAAGTATTACACATCCGGCAGTGGATGTGTGTTTTATTAACCATGAGGGGGGTTTCTTGCATAGTTTTGGTCGAATATCTGTTGAATCCCCTTTGAATGACTTGGTGTGCATGTGTATTAAATGTGCCCGTCAATAGCTACCCATGTTTGTTTAAATAAACGACAAGGGTGTCTACCGGGATTAGGCACGGTGGGGCATCAGACATGTCAGAGCTTCACTAGTGGTGTTAATACATTCCACGTGGATTCATTGCATGCATAGTCGCCTTTTAATGAATATCACGCAAATCGTCATGGTGATAGGTACGTACGGTTTGTCCAGCATGTCCTAGGTGTGTCTATAAATATATATATTTTTTAAAATAATAAAAAACAGTGGCTGGCCCTGGGGATTGGGGTCAAAAAAATATAATTAGGAGACAGGCCCTGGGGGATGGGGTCATCAGGGCCAATAAATTAGAATAAGAAGGGGAACCACACAGCCCCCCTTCTTAAAAAATTTAAATAAATAAAAGACTGGCATCGTGCCGGAGGCCATGCCCCCTCCGTGCAGCACTCTGCAAACGCGCCCCCAACAGGCATCTCCAGTATGCGCCAGGGAGCTGCGCTGCAGACAGGTGTTCTGAGGCCAAGCCCCTTTTTACACCTCTCTGCAGCGCAGCTCTGTG
Source organism: Triturus cristatus (assembly GCF_964204655.1). NCBI lineage: Eukaryota > Metazoa > Chordata > Amphibia > Caudata > Salamandridae > Triturus > Triturus cristatus. Next base: position 213,033,773 of record NC_140585.1, on the reverse strand, counting down.
GCGCTTACTGGAGGTACCTAGTGGTCTAGTGTGACCCTAGGGACCCTTAGGATTCAAGGGGACTTAATCTCTCAACTTAGAACAGCCACAGGGCGCATTTACACAGTGGTGAAGGGAGGGGACGGGGCCTGAGGTGACGTGTGCAAACACGCACTATGGCACGTTTTAAATTGGGGATATAATTTCCCTTCAATACTGAGGGCCCCTGGGGGCTAACTAGCCCACCAAGTGCTTCCAGTAAGCGCCACTGAGCTGCATTGCAGAGAGGTGGTCCAGGCCGTGCCACTTTTTACACCTCTCTGCAACGCAGCTCTGTGGCACTTACTGGAGGTACCTAGTGGGCTAGTTGGACCCTAGGGACTCTCAGGATTCAAATGAAATTAATCTCCCAACTAAAAACGGACACAGGGCGTGTTTACACAGTGGTGAAGGGAGGGGACGGGGCCTGAGTTAACGTGTGCAAAAACGCCCTGTGGCCTGTTTTAAGAGGTAGTTTTAATCCCCATGCCCTATTATATACTAGGGGCTTACAGAGGAGGTCAGGCTAATCACAGGGGGACCCCAACGCATAATGTTCCCTAGTGTATGTAGGTGTTTTCACTGTATTCTAAGTGTCTTTTAAGATAGCACTGGCTCTAGGACTGGTTAGTCAGACTCAGTTACCACCAGTATCCGTCTGAAAAAGTTGATTTTGCAACAAGGCTTCTTTCTGCTCTTCTTTTTGTTCTTTCTGCACGTTATCCTTCTTCCTGCACTTATCTTCGTATTTGAGGACTTCTGTTGCTTCTTTCTGCACTTCTTTTGTTTCTTTCTGTGCATTTTTTCTTCTTTCTTCACATGTCCTATCTCTGTAGGCATAGTTAGAAATTAGCATTTAAAAAACCTTTGAAATTCACAGAAAAAACCATAGGTTTCAGGCACGTTATAGTTAGGAATTAGCATTTAAAAAACCTCAGAAATTCACTGAAAAAACCATAGGTTTCAGGGGTGTTATAGTTAGCTGGACTTTTCACTTGTACAAAACCATTGAAATTCCTCCGTTATAGTTAGTTCAGCTAACTATAACTCGCGCGCCCGCAATGCACTGCTGATGACGTCACATATTACATCACTCACGACATGGTCAGTGACATCAATCATGACATCACTGATGACATCTCAAATGACATCACTGATGACATCACTGATGACATCATCCTTGTGATAGAGTGGCAGACCTCCTCTCACCCTAATATAACCTTTGATACACACATTCAAAAATAGAGACTAAAATTTTCAAAACAATGGACATACCAATACCAGTTACAACAACCTCTTCAGTAATTCTAAGATCCACATACACATCCACTTATTCACCAAAAGTCCTATACAGTCACTCATACATGTACTCACTCATCATATGTACTAATACACCTATACATCCTGTTACACAATGCCACTCATCCATAGAGTTACTCACACACATAGTCACTCATGCTAATAAAGAATCAAACATACATTTACTTGCATGTACAGTTATACACACACCACCACACTTACTTCTACGGAAACTTACACATACTTAGTCTTTTAAACAATCACTTATAGAAGCACATACTTATTCATACAGGAACTCTTTCAATCTCTCACTCTCACATATACTCACATATATACACCAATAGTCACATATACTAGTTTAAAACATATGTAGTTACTCATAAAGACACTATTGAGACAGTCATTCACTCACTAACACACCCATACACACACTCATCCACCCATACAGTCCTGCACACATGCTGTGTTCAACACATACAAACAGTGAGTCACTCATTCATGCACCTATGCACTACGTAATACCCCCCACCGAACCATGCAGACACTCAGACTGATACTCAAAAAACCAACTAATAACCTATATAGACACCCATGTAGCTACTCACCAACCCATGCAGCCACTTATACACAAAGTGAGAGACTGATACAGATATTTACATATTTAAACATTACTTACTAAGCCATGTATTCACTATGATACACTTAATCAGTCAGTTACACAATCAATTTTTCAAAAACAAATCATCCATTTAGACACTTATATACCCGTTTATTCTTCCATCGACCTTGAGATATACATATATAAAACATATTTAATTTTCAGAAAAACACACATTCACTGGATGATGTCATCAGTGATGTCATCAGTGATGTCATTTGAGATGGCATCAGTGATGTCATGAGTGATGTCACTGACCATGTCATGAGTGATGTAATATGTGACGTCATCAGCAGTGCATTGCGGGCGCGTGAGTTATAGTTAGCTGAACTAACTATAACGGGGGAATTTCAATGGTTTTGTACAAGTGAAAAGTCCAGCTAACTATAACACCCCTGAAACCTATGGTTTTTTCAGTGAATATATATATGTATATATATTATCTACTGGCGGTCGCCAGTAGATAGTTATAGTTAGGACCAAGTTTCCATAGGAAATCTCAAAATTCTATTTTGAATAACTTTGGCGCCGATTGACGAATCCTCGCGAAATTTTCAAAACAAATGGGGCGCTCCGTTCCGCTCCTACCTTGAAGGTCTTGGGGTGATTCGTCAAGCGGGGGCCGAGAAAAAGGGGGGGTCCCAAAACGCGTTTTCCCCATGGATTTTTCCATAGGGACTTTAGTCGCAGCTACAGCCCGAACGGCTGAACAGAATTACGTGAAATCTGGCAGAGAGGTAGCCATAAGGTCCATGAAGTGCCTTTTGCAGGTTTGGTGTAAATCTGTTCAGTATTTTCCAGAGAAAATAGCATTTAAATCAATATATATATCGGTACGCACGATCTTAGTAAACATTCGAATCGGTCGAAACCAGGAAGTGTCGGCCGCCATTTTGTCTCTCGCACTCTGAGGGGGTGAAAAACAAATGTGGAGAACGTGAAAAGGGGGCAGGGTAGACAGTTCCTGACCCCCTAGCCGTGGTCAGGGGGTCCCAGAAGGACCCCCAAGGGCCCAAAAACATTTTTTTTTTTTCGAAAAATCGCCGAATGCGCGCACACTCCGCGCACCACCCAAACGAAAAAAATTCTGCGAAGTTCGCGCAGCGTGCGCGCACTCCGCGATTTATCGAAAAAAAAAATGAATTAGGCCCTTGGGGGCGAAGCGCTCCGTGCGCGCGCGGCAAGAACTTTGTAAAGTGGCCTGGCGGTGAGCGAAGCGCACCGTGTGCCCACCGTGCGCGCACGGTGCTTGAAGTGGGCGCGGTGATGACGTCAGATATTACATCACTGATGACATATGTGTCTTTCTGAAAAAAAAAATGTAATATATGTATAGCTAAAGATGAATGGAAGAAGACATGGGTAAATAAGTGTCTAAATACAGTGATGTAATATCTGACGTCATCAGCAGAGGATTGCGGTCGCGGGAGTTATAGTTGCCTGCACTAACTATAACAGGGGAATTTCATTGGTTTTTTACGAGGGAAATGCCCAGCTAACTATAACATGTGTGAAACCTATGGTTTTTTAAGTGAATTTGCAAGGTTTTTTAAATGCTAATTCCTAACTATAACGTGTGTGAAACCTATGGTTTTTTCAGTGAATATATATATATATATATATATATATATATATATATATATCTATATATATAGATATATATATACATATATATATATCTATACATATATGTTATATATCATTTGTGTGGTTCTCCTTTCATTTGGTCGTTCAGGAGGTTCTGATCTGGTAAAACAAGCTGCTTTACATCCCTTCGAGATTTAGGCTGAAGGCTGCTCTCCATAGCTACCACTAGGATAGCTTTCAATAAAGGTTGTCTTTAACCTAATCATCAATAAGGGTCGTTTGGACTGGTGCAAGGTGCCCACTTTAATTAGTGGACAGCATATACCAGGCCAACTTCTCACATTTATGATGTGCGCCTCACTGTTTTTTAAAACTTCCATAACCCAAAACACTTTCTTCCTAGTACTTAAACCATTTACATTCCAAGTTAAAAAGTTCACTACTTTTAATCTATCCATATTCAATTTTGTTCTCCCAAATTCTATTTCTGTGGCACCACTTCACCATCTTTAACATTAAACCTTCAACCCTTCGAGGGATAGCCTAATGAGGACTGATTTTTTTCTTTTTCCCAATGCATCCCACACCCAGTGCCCCTGCCCTCTCCCCAGGAAACCCCCTTTCTACCCCTTGAGCAATACAATCCGCCCTTCGTGACCCCGTGTCCCAAAGTTAGAAAACCACATGAAGTGAAATAGTGGAAAGAAACAGCCAATCCTTTTTATAATGAAAATTATATATAGCATCTATTCTTTATACTCCCCTAACACACCCCCACCCATATTCAGTAGTATTATACCTCATCACTCCATCTGTGTTAAAAAAAGTATCAACTTCCTCTGAATTACTGATGTTATACTTCTTATTTCGCCACATTATCTTTAACATCGCTGGGAACTTCATCTGAACCTGAGCTCCCTTACTTTGTAGCTCGCTTATCCTAGTACCCAGCTCCCACTGCCTCTGAGCCATCCTTTTGCCTAGATCTGATTTTATTTGATAACTAAAGTCATCATGTCTCAAGGAACCTTCCTTCATAGCACGTCCCAACACCAACTCCTTTATAGCATATGTAAGGAAGTTTACCAAAATCTTTCTGAGCATCTTCCTATCCAGATTCAGCTTGAATGGGTCTCTGTGGACTTTCTGTATCTCATTCTCCAAATCAATTTCTGGTCTGTCCTTCAGAATTCCTTCTCTTAGAAGACTACATATAAAGGCCTTAATGACCCCTTGCTCAGCCCCTTCCGGAATTTTAAGGACTCTCAAATTGTTACGTCGGAATTGTGTTTCCAGCCTCTCTAGATCCTCCTGCAGCAATTTGCTCTGTAATTTTAGCATCTCTGTGGGGCATATTTACAATCTGGCGATAAAAAATTATCGCCGCTTTCGGCAGAAAAGCGGCGATAATTTTATCGCCTAATTAGCAAGGCCACGCTAACGCGTGAAACCTTGCTTTAGCGTGGAGATTCCTAACTCCCAGCTTTGCATCTCTAATGAGATGCAAAGTGGGCGTTCCTGACATAACATGACAGGAGAAATGTCGCTAAGCGACATTTCTCCTATCACCAAGCCCCACGCTATGAAGCATAGCATCAGGAAAAGTAGCGATAACCCCTGTTATCGCTACTTTCCTTATGCCTGCTTCAGGACTGACTTAGCCATGATATCCTATGGAAGGTGGATATCATGGCTATTTTTGTGAGTCCCTATCAGCAAGCTAACGCCACATTGCATGAGATTATCACTGGGTTTCCAGCAATAATCTCACGTTAGGCAGTTAGCGTGAGGATTTTTATCGCTGAGGAGATAAGCGTTGCTAATAGCATGCTATCTCAGCGATAAAAATCCACGTTACCCGGCGATAATTATCCTCACGCTAAGAGCGCTGTGCGATAATTATCGCCGGGTGTTGCTGATATGCCCTTATACCCTTAACCGCTTCGACGCGCATGACGGAACGGTTCCGTCATGCACGTCGGTTGGGCTGTGCTTATGACGGAACCGTTCCGTCATGGCCCCGCCCGCGCACGGAATCTTCAGCGTGGCGCGGAAATCCGCGCCGCGCTGAAGAGGTTAAAGTTCTCTGACGTCGCCACTGACAGTGCCTTCACCTCTCCTTCCAAAATTCCAGTACGCTGTGCAATATCATCCAGCTTCTCTTCAAGTACCCGCATTTATCCTGGATCCCTTTTTAATTAGTTTCAGATATCTCAAATTTCATGAAAATATCTCTCCTTAGATTCAGGATCATCCTTTCCATCCGATTTTCAACTCCTCCTGCGCCTTGCGAGTTATCATCATTTTGCCTTGGGCTCTCAGTTTCACATATCTTATTTCTCCCATGAGATGATTCTATACTTAAAGTTGGAGTATGACTGGGGCTTTCCTCCAAACTCAGATTTTCAATCTGCTCATCTCTGCCCTGAAAACTCCTTGCCAGCAGGAAAAAACTGGTTTTTCAGAGGCAGCAAAGTTATCTGAGTCTGTATAATGGCCTTATTCCCCTTCCCTTGTGAAGTTGCAACCTGCTCCATTATCTTGAATTATGACCTAAGGGAGGGTGAGGGCTTAACAGGTACACACACCTCCTCAGGGCACAGCGTTTAGTTCTCCCTCCAGATGATTTCACCACTGCCTTTCTTTTAGGGGAAACCACAACCACCTCCCTTGCTGTCTGCTCTCTGGCTCTCCCTCCCTTTTACCTCCGGAACCGTCCGTAACTGATTGCGGCTCCTGACTCAAGTCTGCTTATTCGCAGGTATGTTACCTACAGTATTCTCTCCCTTCTCCGTAATAATGCCTGCTCCTGTGCCTTCAATAGCACTCTATCACCCACCTTGCCCCTCTCTTGAGCAGGGTATGAGGCCTTAAATGGAGGCTCATTTTCCATCAGCCTCGATGCCTCCTGTATACACCTCTGTACCAGTATTCCGTTATTCTGCACTCTCCCCCTCCTTTCAGTCACTTCCACTGCCTCAAAACCCCCAACTTGCATGTTCCAACACGTGAACCGCTCCTCCTCACTGCTGCAGTTCCTGGAGCATCTCCCCTCCAGTGGCCAGCGTCCTGTGCTTTCTCTGCCTCTGTCGACCCGGAAACCAGCCAACACTATTGCCGCTCGGGTCCTCCGCCAGAGACCTGCTGCAGCCGCCAGATCCCACGTTGTGTCTCCGCGTCCAAGCCCATAGAGACCGGGTAAGCTCTCCTTTAATACTATGGGAGCTCTCAGTTCTGTTTCTCGTTCAATCCGTTCGATCCGTTATTCTTTGGCTGCCTTCCCTGTAAAATTCAGCTTACATCTCCTCTTTGGTCCTGGAGCTCCCGCGACCGGCATCAGCCTGCCGCAATGTTCCCCTCCGTGTTGAAAAATGTGCTTTGTTATGATTGGCTATTTGTTCCTAACTTCATGTGACATTTGACTTTATGTCGTTTTGGGAATGCACGTAGCCCTCCGGCCATGTGAGTTTTAATGGGGCCAATCTCCTTGGACTATTGTTCTGTCGCTACACCTATCTGTGGGATTGATCTAGGGTTTCCTGTTCAAGTGTTTGTTTGCTGGCTACGTTCCTCCCCCACCTGTGACCTGTCAATCAGTGACCTCGGGCCTGGATCTCAGAATCTGCCTGACTTCGTATTTCTGAGTCTGGGTTGACGAGGAGTTCATGATGGGTGATTGTTTCAATAAAGATGTAACTTCATTTTTATACATGAATGTATCATTATCCACATTGACATTGACTTTTTCAATATTAACAGTAACCACTCGATTTATCAGACTCACCAATGACTGTGGGAGAGAAAGTCATGAATGGGACTCAATTATGGTTATTAATTACTAAAATATGTCCATTTTGGGATTGTGTGATAGCTAAATGTATGCAAAACCTACTGCAGTTGAATATATTCATATAGGTTACATGTCAAAGGCGCGTATTCCATCAGAGATAATATAGCCTTTCATGCTTCTCATATTGATAACATTTTTATTTTTGTTTTGAGAAATGGTAACTGGGCCAATTCATGTATAATGGTAAGAAGAAAATGTTCAGCATAGGTCTGTTTCATAAATTAGACTATCATGTAAAGTTTGAAATAATTCAGTTTTTATTTTGTAAAAAAAATGTGCAAAATCTGACAACTGGTCATGCTCAATGATCCGTTAGCTGCCGAGGCTCCACCACTCCCCCATCCTGTGAATATAGTCCTCTTTTATATTTGGGGAACTTTGTGCTTAAGTCGCCATAATTAATTTTTCATTTTTTCATAGGTTGTAACTAGGGCACATTTGTATCCTTTTCCCCATATTTTGGGGATTCTGAGGATATTCAGGGTTTCTGAATTCCCCATAGGGAGTAAAGTAAGTAACCAACATTTTGCAACATTGGGTAAAAAACTGTGTTTGGAAGCTTATTTTTGTATTTCTTCAAACTATTTGCTGTGCTGTAATCAACAGACCTAGGTGAAATTTCTATTATATAGGCATCATTTGTCTATCCGTGAAAGTGGATTATTAATTGGGGTGGATTCTAGTCCTCTCTAAATAATAGTGGCGTTAACTTTGTTAGGATCTGTAATTTAAACTTGAGGTCAACCCATAGTAGCTATTGGACAGGGAAGGCAGGCTTAACTTACAAAAATGTGTAAAGCATCTACAAGTACCAAAAAAGTCAAAAACACAATACAATAAAAATCCCGCCTAAATTTATAAAAATAATTGAGGATATTTTAATTTAATGAACAAAATTCTAGAAAAATGAGAACACCCAATAAGGGGAACGGGTAGTGAGAAATTTAGAGGTTTAAATAAAAAAGCACCAAAAAGCATTAAGCACCTACCATGGTCTGCTGCTTGAATTTCAAATACAGAGACCAGGGTCATCTAGTCTGAAGTTTACCTTCTGTCTCTAAAGTGGAAGTCAAAGTCAAAGTCAAAACAAGCTTTATTCGGTATATAAAAAATATCCATAAAACCATTCTACATAATAAAACATTTCTTCATTTTACGTTCCCCTTTTTCCCCCCTCATAAGAAGATTTATTTAAAAAGGATACATATTTCATTTTTGATGTATAAACACCATATTAGTCAGTAACATTTCATGGGGTACATAGAGTTACAATGATCTTAAAAAGGTACTTGAAATAAAACCCAAACATTTGATCAACTAATCAGTCTCATAGACAAGTGTTTTCAAATATGAGAGCATTTTCCTTCGCTTAATTGCTAATTGAATGAAGGAAATTATCGCATTACACATCGTAACATGATCTAATTTACATATAAAATAAAAAGCGGTTTTATAGGAGTACAACTTATTGAAAATAAAAAGTGGGCGCAGAATTGCTTTCCTAAGATCCCTGTAAAAGTTACAAAACAGTATAAAGTGCAATGTGCTTTGGGCAGATTTACCATCGCAAGGGCACATTGGAAGGTTTGCACTCCAGTTGCCCATCTTAGGAAATGCTATTTGAAAATGCAATGTTCGTAGCCTTAGTCTGGTCAGATAAAATCTGTGTTGGGTATTCCTAATAAATATAAGGTAGGGTTGGGTGCCAAATGAAAAGGGACCTTCACAGTATAATCTGACAATAGATTTAGTACATAACCCTGCTTCCCTTTTTATCTTCCTAGACCCGAGGAGTCTCTTTTTAAGCTCCCCCCTTACTAAAATTCTCAATAATCAATGGGTCTTTAAAACAGGATTCACGTTACACTCAATCAGAAGATCATGGGCGTATTTTAACCATGGTATCTTCTTCGAGTAATCTAGAATAAGACAATCTTATATTAAAGTGGAAGTCAAATATCCTCAATGGGCCAAAGCACTGGTCTGTGGCCATAAAGAGCTCCAACAGGCCAGAAAGCCATCGGATGAGATCTGGTGAAGCTGTTGAATTTTGGCCATAAATCCTTAAGCAGGGCACATGTAAAAATATGCATGCAAGGAAGCTCCCTCTCTGGTCCGAGACGATGGCGCCTTCACCTGATGAAGATTTCTACCTTTTTTGGAATGTCTATTTAAGGCTGAAAGCTGTCGCCAAATAGGGTTTCACAAGGCCAGATAGCCTTTCCATGACATCTAGCTGAAACATATTTACTGTTGCGAAAAAGCTCAGAGTGGGAGCAACCTGAATCTTTGACCAAGTGGCAATGCACCTTCGTAGGGTTTACTTGGTAGGTTTGTCACTGTCATATATTGGTTTTACAGGCAAAAATACTTGTAAAAGTTTCTAAGTCGCAGTATGTTAGACCTGCCATCCATGGTGTGGTTTTCCCATTACTATTTTGTCTTCTCCACTCCTGCTCTTTGAAGTTTGTTTTAGTTGACATTAGGACTCTGTAAACTTTTACAATGCCAACTAGCGCCAAAGTGAATGTGCTCCCTCAGTTCCACATGGTGAAATTGGATTACACCAAGTTGGCACATCTAATTTACTAATAAGTTCCTTGTGAAATGGTACTACATATTCCCAAGGCCTGAAATTTAAATGCTACAGTAGGCATCCTGCACATATCATTCCACCTGCTTAAGTAGCCATTTAAAAGATCTCTCAGGCCTGCCAGTGCAGCCTCTGTAAAGTTATAAAACTACCAAATCTACCTGGCAAAATAAACCTTTTGCAGGTCTAAAACCCCCTTTTTGGTACATTTATCACCCCTAAGGTAGGCCCTAACCAGCCTATAAGGCAAGGAGTATTTTATTTAAAAGGTAGGATGTGCTTTTAAGTTGTACATCTACTGGTGGTGACAAACTCCCAAATTCGATTTTCATTACTGTGAGGCTTACCTCTCCCATAGGATAACAGTGGATTACCTTATCACGCTTGTGAGTGCTAAGCTTTGATCGGGAACATGTAGACATGTCATGTTTGGTCTCACATTGTAATCTAAAATAGCTCTACAAAGAAAAAGTGGAATTTTGTGTCACAATTCTCAAAATGCCACTTTTCAAAAAGTTGTCATTTTTTGTTCAGGCAGCTATCTCAGTAGCTTTCTCAGAAACCTGAGAATGCCGAAACAGGTTGACGCTAATTTCTTGGGTTGAATTTCCATTGAAAGCTTGTTGTCGTGCCAAAAGCCCGACCCCTATACAGGAGTGTGTTTGAGTGGCAAGAAAATCTGGCCAATTCAGCTCCATCCCTCTGGCGGGGTTGTTTCCTACCACTAGCACTCCCATCTGTTCCCCATTTAATTTCATACTGCTTGCAGCCATCCAGTCTACTTCATGCTTTAGGCTGTTTTTCAGACCCCGGGAGAGTCAATTGCTACAGTGGGCTACTTGGTTGCCAGTAAAAAGGACGATATCGGGCACAGTACTTGTGAAGACTCACACCCTTCATAAATAATAATCTAATATTTTATGCTGTCAGTCAGTCACCAAGATAGTAATAGAGATCAAAAAAATCTTTAAAAGCATGTTGTTCTAGTTCATAATAGAATCATTATTTTAGATTGTAGATTATGTAATCTGCCTCAAGGTTACCAGCACAAAGATAGCTGTGTAATTTTATTGGAGTCTTCCTTTCAAAGAAAGGCCACACAATATCTTTCATTTTGACATTCAGGCCCAGATTTACTTAGAAATGAAGCAACACGGTGCAGCAAATAAAGTTGCTGTGCTACGTTGCATGAACTGGAGAGAGTAGAATAACACCATTTATTCTACCATGCACCAATGCACCATAATTCAAGTAAGTCTATGTTGTAGTAAGCATAGGTTTTGTAGAAGAATGGGTCCCTTCTTATTTAAGGGCATTTCCCTCTGCAGAGTGCAGCACACAGGCAAAGAGGGAAAAATTATGAGAAACTAAACATTTCTCCTCATTATGCCTGCCTCAAGGAAACACAGGATGTTGGTGCAAATCCCTAGCTAAAATTCTCTCTAGATAGGGATTTGCATCAAAATCCATGGATGGTTGCATGGGAATGCCCATGCGCCCTCTTGATGCAAAGTAACGCAAGTGAGTGCATTGTGCAGTTTAACGTAAATCACAATTTGCGTTGGATAGTAAATACCACACAACACCTTGCATTGGTGTTTTGTTAAAAAAAGTAATGCTCTTCCAACACAATGTGCTTGTAAATCTGAACCCCAATGACTCCCACATATTTAGCTTCTCTCAGTCTTATGTACTGATGGTGCTTCCCACACACTTTAATCCAAATGGATGCTAGAGGACAAAAATAATGTATCTAAAGAACAGATTCGGAGTGACCTGATGACAAATGTTCTTCAAACTGAGCCGACTATTTCCTTGCATGAAGTCATACACATGAGAATAATCACATTTGTAGATATCCTTTTCTGAAGATAGATTACTTTTAAGTGGTTGTTCAAAGATGGTTGTAGTCTGTTTACTAATTCTAACATTTGCTCAGAAATGGTTCTCATTAATGTAGTAGATAATTCAGCTAGGTTTATTTCCCACATATAAATATCGGTCTTATAGATACATGTTTTTATTTGAAGTGATGTTGCCTCCGACCATTTGCTTATTTCTTTGTGTTTTGTTTTCACTGGATCACTCAGTTGATCTTTCAACCATTATTTACCAGTGTTTTACAATGATCCTCTGTATGAAGAGTGTCCTGCACAATGGTAGGATTAAGTAGGGTGACTAATGCTGCTGCCTATGTTCTTTTTTGCTTTCAGAACTCATCATATAGAAACAGACATGTAGTCCTCAGGAAAGTACAAATATAATGTGGCTCATGATAAATTAGAGTTCCTAAGTTCTTAAAACAATCTTATTCAAATCATTCATTCAGTTCCCAAAAGTAAATGCAAAGAATTATGTCACACCGGGTCAGGTTTTTATGGTGCCATATTAAGGTAGTCTTGTCAGATATTCAGATTTGAGAGGCTCTTAGAATTAGGCCTTTAACATCTTTAAAGATATATGCAGGTTCTTTATGTGATATGATGTGCACTTTATGAGATGTCAATAAATGTGCAACTGATGATATCATTGATGTCCAGTCAAACAACAGTTGGAAGTCAGAAACAGGTCTATTAAAAGAACTGCATTGTTTCTATAATAATAGACAATGAAGACCTAATCTTCAATTTAGAGGCCTTCTAAGAAAATCCATTATGAATCCATTATAAATAAAAAAAAAATCTGATTTGGTAACTCTAACTATTCAAAATATTTGTAATCATTGTACGATACATTTGGAGTATTGTTGGTCACCTGAAGATTGTGTAAGAAATCATTATCGTAATATCGGAAATGTTCCAAAAGAAAGGTGGTGACTGTGCAGAACTTGTAAGAAAGTAAACATGTAAGATGTTATAAGACCAATACTACCACCAAAGTGTGCTACTTTATTCATGGGAAAATGTGCCTCGAAAGTATCTTGAAGAAAGCTTGCTTCACATCAGTATTCCTCAGGCTGTAGATCATTGGATTCAATACTGGAGAGATAATTGCGTACAAGGCAGATGCGACTTTGTCTCCTTTACTGCCATGAGTCACTGAAGGAAGTACATATGCGTAGATAGTGCTAACATAGTATAACGTAACCACCAATAGGTGGGATGCACAAGTAGAAAAGGCCTTCCTCTTCTTCTCTGCAGAGTGCATTCTCACAATTGATGCAAGAATATATGTGTATGATATGATTATGCAGAAGAAGCAGAATATTCCAAAGAAGAAGTCTTCCACTAGGGTCACATTCTTGAGTAGGTGGGTATCGGAGACAGAAGCCTTAAGAAGAGCTGGTATTTCACAGAAAAAATGATCCAAAATAATGGTTTCAGAAAAGGAGACGTTCAGGAGTAACCCAGTGAGGAACATGGCATTAAGCATGCCAACCAACCACACAGCAGCTGCTAAAGAGGTGTAAATCTTCTTGCACATGATAATTGGATAATGCAGTGGCATGCAGATGGCCACAAACCTATCAAAAGCCATCAGTGCAAGAAGAATGAGCTCAGTGCCCAGAGTGGAAGTTAGCAGGAACTGCTGTGTCATGCAACCAATATAAGAGATGGACTTTGTCTCAGAGAGCAGGATGTTCAGAACTTGAGGACTAATGCATGATGTAAAGCAGATGTCCAATACAGCAAGGTTGATTAGAAAGAAATACATGGGAGTGTGAAGATGAGCATCCGAGGATATGATGGTGATAATAAGGATATTTCCTATCACAGCAAGTAGATACAACAACAGAAAAACTGCAAAGAATGCAGACTGTAATTGTGGGTAGCTGGAAAATCCCATAAGGAAGAACTCTGAGGATGACGTCTGGTTTGTTTGTGCTCTTAAAATGAGAGGCATCATCTAATGGATAGAAATCATTATGTTCAGCATTATATTTTGAAACATATCCTTAAATCAGTTAATACACATTCTTCTCCTTCTTCCCAAATCCAGAATAATCTCACAGCATTTGTCCAGACATTACCACAGAAAATATTTTAAACATCAAAAAAAATTCAGATTCATTTATTGCAAATTTGGCTCTGAATCATTTTCAATGACCACTCATGTGGATCATGCCAAAAAATGTGTTTATTTTGGCCCGGGGTGTCTACTTTCCATTTTTATTAATAAAGCTACTGTTCTAATATTCTTCTTGGTGGCAGTTAGTGGCCCCCTGTTGGCCATCCTGTTTGTGCATCCATGCTTCTCCTTTTGTGTTGTTACACTTTTGCATCTATATACACTGAGGGGCATATTTTTTAAAGTTTTAAACAACGCAGGGCAGCAAGCAAAGTTGATACTCTGCCTTGCATGAAATGAAGAGAGCTGAAATGTGCCATATCTAGTAAGATATGGTGCATGTCTCCTCTCTCCTTACACTGATTGCTGCCTAGTGCCAACACAGGCAACCTTACTCCATGCTGGAAGGAATGCCTGGTTTACAGGCAGGATTGTCTTTGTCCAAAAAGGTATACCTTTCTGCACAAAAACAATCCAAAGTGTAATTTTCCTCTATCTATGATGCATAGGCGCATATAAAGAGGAAATAAAGAGGTGACTTTTTCTTCTCTCTGTTATGCCATGCTATGGGAGACAAGACGTACTGATATGAAGCAATTCCAGATTTATAAACCTTTGTAAATCATAAATTGCATCTAATCCATGGGTGGATGCATGTGAACACCCATGCTCTACCCATGGAACTACGACCAGCTCGAAATGTAATGCAAAGCAGAGAAAGCCAATGCACTGTGTTACATTTCTGTAGAAAGTCATGCAAGGTGGTGCAAATAGCCTCTTGTGACCCAAGGACAACGCAACAGCTTAGTAAATCTGAGGCAAAATGCTACACCCGTATTGCTCAATTTGGTCTCCTGATCTATCATTTGAGCATTTCAGGACTCAGAGGGGGGTAAAGTGCCAGATGCAAAGTAATGCAAGGCAGCTCTATGCTCCCCATTGTGTTACTTTGTATTGACTAAACCACACAAAGCCATGCAATGAAATTGCTCAAAAATGATTTAGCATTGGGGCTGTGCCAGAAAAGTGATGCAACCTCATCCCAAAATCATTGTAAGTCTGGTCCTTAATTTGTCAGGTAGGCTGGGGCATTGCTGGTTACTAATTTGTAACTGATGGAGCAGGTCTAGAAGAGGATCATTTTGTAGAGGGTGCCACCTGGATGAAGCTGTGGACACAGCTAGATGAGAGTTTTGTCTAACCTCTACAACACTTTGATTCTGAATGTTGCATGCAGAACGCCTTTCAATGAAGACATTGTGGAATCAGGAATGGGACCTATTTTTTGATACTGTGAGAGAGAATCAACTTTAAATAATTGAGAATCATTCGTTAACAATTATTCTTAGTTTTGATCTGAAACCTTAGGGCTAGATTCATGTCAATAGTGAACTCAGGATTTTGCCACATGCAGAAAGCTATGCTGAGTTATAATTTCAGATTTGTAAGACCTTTTTAGATTTGAGCACTATTAGCAATGATTTCACAAAGACAAATTATGTTTTAGTCAGATCTGGGGGAGTGGCTTGGCTGAGCTGTGAAATGGCTGCTCACTAGAGAGGTTGCCCCGGGCGAACGTCTAATCTGACACAGATCTGCCATAATACAAGCTGCCCATACCTGCAAAATGCCTGCACAGTGTCAACGAACTGCTGGGGGCCCTGCCAATGCAATTTGAGGACATTTCACTGCATTTAGACCTTGCAGCTGTGATGGGGCTGGTGGAGACCATCTGCCACTGGTGAGGCAGCCTGCTCTCAACGATGAAGGTGAGCGGTGAGTGGTGAGTGCAGGCTCGAGGGCTGACCGGGGGGATCCCACAACTGAGCTTTTGCAGCATCTGCTGTCCCCCTTCCGTGCTCTCTCACCCTGCTCTATGATCTGGTGGACGTGTGGGTACAGCCTCTGTCCTGGTCCCAGGCATCACGTAGTCCCTGCATGGCAACTTGATCATTTGAAGTGCTGGAGGCCAATGTCCACTGAGGGACTTCTGCTGTGCCCCCCTCAGTGAGGTTGGGGGTGCCTAGCAGATGGATTAGTGATAAGGAGCTAGCCAGAGAAGAGGAGCCGAGCTGCCTGACTCATGTGTCTGATGGCAGTGAGTTGGGAACAGGATCAGAGTAGCCTGAGCTCACTTCATGTGGGGTAGGAGGCTGCGGAGTATCCTATCATAGCTCCTATCATAAAGCTCTGCCCGCCATGCTGTCCTTGCTTACACACAGTGTGCATTCACCCCCTCAACAGTGAAACACCTGCATCTGCACACAGAACGCTGAAGCAGTACTGCCCCTGTGGAACTTGCTGGATGGGGCATTGGCCCGCCTTACCAACTGCCCTCTGCACCTGCTCATGTCTGCTTCACCCACATACCTTGGGGATCTATCACTCCTGGCGCTGTTTTCTGTGCTGGCCTCACTGCGCCTGTTGGGCTGTCCTGTGGGATGTCTGCTGCTGCCATTGATTCTGCACCCTCCCTGTGCCTTTTTACATACCTGGGCGCATGCTGAATAGCATCCACCTCAGGCAACTCTTAAATTGATTGAGGGCTTCAATTTCTCGGGGACTGTAGGGCTTATTGGTGCCAGGATTTAGGGCATGCCCTGTTTTGGGGTGGGGCCTGATCCTCTTGTGCGGTTAGCCCAGCTGCTCACAGCCTGCTGCAGGGTGGTGAAGCGCCGGGTGACTGGCCGTCAGGTGAATTCTTGGGCCTACTCATACCCCCTGCCAGGGAGATGGCCCAGGGTGTGGCAGAGCTCCAGGGATCCTACACCCCAAGAAACAGCATATTGCACTGGGACGTCTATTAGTGGGCGGGCAGTAAATTGCACTTTCTTTGGACTTCAGCTACGCCTCAGGCACCATACCCTGCTCCTCCCCTGCAGGCCCATGTGCACGCCATGACCCTGGCCCGCTCTAACAATGGGAAAACACAATGCCAAGCACCCAAAACTCTCATTCAAGAGCAGACGCATCATGCGCCAGACTGACCAAGACTCACACTCTGGGACACCGCCCGGCCAACCCGAAGACAACACTCAACAAGTTATCAACCTCAAAGAAATTCTAATGGATGTTGATTAGTTTGAAGACCATTGATGCAAAACTGGATCTACTCACTAGCCGACTAGAGCATGTTAAACAGTGCATTGATAAACAAAAAAAACATCATAGGGATCCGGAATCAACGGTGATCACCAGGATAGAGAACTTGGACGAGATGTTGCTTAAGGACCTATTCGGGGAGGGCCTGTCCTGGGTTTTTATTGTGGAATGCATTGATCACTTTCTGGGCTGTGGAACCTCCAGGGGCACCAGCCCGTCCCATAGTTGCCCGCCTTCTGAACTACAGCGATCGGGATGCAGTCCTACGACTGGCCCGTGAACATGACTCCATCCAATATCAGGGCATTAATATCTTCTACACAGATTTCTCATGTGTTCTGCATGCGGCCAGCGAAGAGCTCTTATTCACAAAGCAGATCCTTCAGAAGGCCGACATACCCTATGCTTTACTATACTAAGGCAAACTAAAAATCTGAATTGAGGGCAAACCACACTTCTTCACAGATGCAAAGGCAGCCCTGAAGTTCGCGAAACATGCCCCCAGGAGAGAGAAGTCCCCCTGGGGTTCCCAGAGCATCTCTGAGGAAGCCCAACTCAGTGACAATGACTGAACTCTCGCTGCTGTGGGTTGATCTGTCCTCAGGCACTCTATGCTGGTCCTCATTCTGTTGTTAATATTGTCTTTCCTGCGAGCTGCACTATTACATGCACTGGAACTGGGCGGCCATTGTTGCCTTTCATTTTGCCTCCAAGCCATCTTAGCAGGGTTGTATGCCCAGTTATTCCCCACCCCCAGGGATGATCCCAAATATTGTTGCAAACCTTTATAAGCTCGGTGGGGTGGAGAGTGGGATTGCATGTCTGAACTGAGTTTGAGGGCTGAAGTGGGAGGGGGTGGGGCAGGTTGTTTAACTGGATGTTCAGATTTTGGCATGCTAAAGTTACTCTTCAGGTTGCAGCCACAATGCACCATGCCTTCTGCCCCTGCTTGCACATTAGATGACACACAGCTCGGACCCTCCAAGCACAGTTTCTATTACCTTACAGTATGATGGCCACCACGACATGCATCACTTGGAACATACATGGCCTTAATGACTACAGAAAAACACATCTTGTGCACACTTACCTTAACAGACACATAATAGATATTTGCATTCTACAAGAGACCCTCCTGACCAGCGCTACTGCCTCCTGGTTACATGCTTGTCGGTGTGGGGACACCTACTCCTCATTTTACACAAACTATGCCACAAGAATTGCAAAACAGTTGCACAGGGGGCTGCCTTGCAGCTATATGACTCTCTCACTGATAAGGAGGGCCATTACATCATAATGGCAGGCAAAACCAGTGCTTCTAGCTGCTGTAAACAATCTAAACACAGATGACCCCAAGTTTTTCTCTGAGGTCTGGAGACTGACGTCTGGCTTCGGACCCCCGCCATCCTATTGTGTGGTGACTCTAATGTTGTACTATAGTCAATAGTCAATAAAAGCTTTATTCGGAAGCAAAGCACATCCATAAAAGCAAAGTACAAATACAACAATTTTAGCAAGTTAATAAAAATTCATGTAATAACAATGCATTCAAGAAAAATCTGACAGATCAAAGTCTTTTAAAAATGAGAATAGTTGATCCTCAAGACATATCGAAGGTAAATGGAAACTTGATTATCAGCAAAAATGTATGTAATAATATGAATAATAATTTATGGCATTGATTTTTGTCTTTATGTGGAATTTGATCATATACAGCTGACGATCAGTACAACTAAATGAATAATGATTAAAGATTTGATCTGTGCCTTTGGCAAAGTTTTAAGAACATGGCAATATTAAAACAAATTGCAGGAGACTCTAACATTTGTAGTACCAGTAATGCTGGACAGCATTGACAATTGTTTCAGGACAGGTTTCAGCCACCGTTTTCTAGGTTCAATAAAATATTTACAAAAGAAAGTGAAGTGCAGAAGGGACTGTAAAGAAAGATCATCGCAGGGACATGTGGAGAGAACCTTTGACCAGTCATTTGGGTTCGGAAAAGTAATTAATCGGTGGAAGTTGTTAAATCTGAATCTGGTAAGTAGAAAGACATCATAAATTGGATAACAGGAGGACAGATAGGGCTCGATCTTGAAGGAAGTTTGGATTAGTAGGGAGTGCTGAACGGAAGGTTTGTTGGCTTCTGTTGTTAACCGGAGATTGTCAAGGTGTTTTGGACATTCCATTTTGAGTGATTTGCGGGATACTCTTAACATATCGTATGGTGAGGAATAGAAATTCGGATAACCCAAGTCATTCAGGAAATTACGGACGAAGTTTAGCCAGGGAACTTTATCAGAATGATCCAATTTTTGACAGTCAGTGATAATTTCTTTGGTTAATGACGTCTTGTCTGAAGTCCAGATACGGTGCCAGAGGGGAATTGGTTGCAAATGGATGAGATCGGTTATGAATGGCATGCCAAGTTCTTGGTGGCAGGCATAGGTGTATGAGGATTGAGGGAGTGATAATAAATATCTCAAGAAGGAGTTTTCTGTTTTTTGGATGGAATCTACTCGGGCATGACCCCAGATAACCGCACCATAGATGGCAGTTGAGATGCATTTTGGGCGATAGATTTCCAAGATTTCCTTCGGGGATCTCTTTCCGAGTCTCTGGGTGAAGGACATTAGAGCCATGGAGGCCTTTAAAAACTGATGGTTTCTTGACTCAATTGCCCTTTTCCAGGTCTCCTTGTTATCTATCACCACTCCTAAGTAGGGGTAGGTTGTTGTATTTTCTATCTTGGTAGTAGTGATAAAGATTTCTGGGCCCTTTAGTGATGTGTTACCGGAGGACATAATGAAAGTTTTATGCGGATTGATTTTTAAATCAAGATTGGACATGAAGTTGTGATAACGGATCAGGGAGCGTTGTAGTTCAAGTGGGGGTGCGGGCGAGAATTACCGCATCATCGGCATATAGTAATGCGGGGATTGGTCGATTTTTGATCAGGGGTAGGTCCTGGCTCCCCTCCAACATGGCTGCCTCCATGCCGTTGGTGTAGATGGTAAAAAGGAAGGGGGCCAGGACGCATCCCTGTCTTACTCCCCGTTCCACTTTAAAAGATGATGAAAGTTGGCCCCCTGTGCCGAATCTTACTTTGGCAGTAGCGCCAGAGTACAGTTCTCGGATGTAATTAACTATGGTCTTATCCACCCCTATGTCCAACATGATTGACCATAGTTTTGTGTGAGAAACGCAGTTGAACGCTGCGGAAAGATCGACATAGGCCATATGGAAATTGCCTCCCTTTGCGTTCACGTATTTTCCTCTAATCAGTATTGGATTCAGGACCTGGTCGATTATTCCCAGACCCTCTCTAAAGCCATATTGTAGATCTGAGATGATGTTGTTGTGATCTGCCCAGCGCTGAAGTCGGTCAAGTAAAACACGACCCACCACTTTGCCGAGGGAGTCAAGCAAAGAGATGGGTCGGTAGCAAGTCGGGCTGTTGCGATCCCCTTTTTTAAATATTGGAACCAATATGGACTCAGACCATGAGTCCATTGGTCTTGTCTCGCTGGATGCATTCAGTACTCTGAGTAGAAGGGGAGCCCACAGGTCAGTGTTGGACTTATATATATCTACAGGAACCCCATCCGGTCCTGGAGCCTTTCCCCCCTTACTGGCTTTCAGGGCTAAAGTGATGTCATCCAGGGTGAATTCAAGGAGGATGGGGTGCGGATCGTAGGTAGAGGATTGGGTAACCTGGAGAGGAGAATTTGAAGATGATGGAGAAGGGTGAGTTAAACTAAATATCTGGGAAAAATGATTGATCCATTCTTGCTCCGGTATAGCCACCTCTAGAGAGTTTTGATTTTTTGGGGCTGAGAGGAAGGATGAGTTGATTACCTCCCAAAAAGCTGTAGAATCCTTTGCTTTAGAGCTATTATGGAGGGCAGACCAGAGTTCTTCTTTTAATTCTGATTTACGATTCTTTAAGGACTCGTAATAGAATTTTCTGATTTTGGTGACCTCAGTTTTATTTCGCGGGACTTTCTTTAATGCTACTTTGAGCGCTTTATGGGCCTTAGAACAGGTGGAATTAAACCAGCTGAATGTAGATGTCTTTTTGGATTTAAGGGGAGTGGTTAGGGCCTTATTGATTTCTGTTATAATAATCTGAAAGTTTGATAATATCTCAGAAGGAGAGGAGGAGTCTGCTAGACAAGATGAAAAGGCTGCCATATTCCCTGTAATAAGTTCTTTCAGAATTGTTTCAGGGTTGATACAAGACCACTTTAAGGTGTAGCCATTTGACCGGTTCATTGTGAGGTTATTCTGATGTAGTGAATTTCCTACATGAGTGGAAGAGCCGGGTAGATCCAGAGTGATGGAGATAGGAAAGTGGTCGCTGTAAATGCAGTCATGAGTGGTAAAATTGGTAATCAGATTGACTGCACTAAAGGACAGAAGTATAAAATCTATGCACGACATAGCACCTCTGCCGTGATAGGTTGGAGTTAGCTTGATTGGTGGAATTGGCAATTCATTGGAAAAAGTAATTTGCAATGAGGACATGATTTGGTTCATCAGGGAGCCTTTGAGGGAATGAGAGAAATGAGTGACGGGGGTTTCGTTGGAATCCATAAGGCCACAAGTGATCTTATTTTCGTCGCATAATGATAGATTGAAGTCTCCCCCCAGATCAAGAAGGGATTGTTAACTTGGGGCTGGTGAAAGTAGTCCAATTATTGCAAGATTGAATTTCTTGCAATAATCCTGACAATTTTGTGTCTTGCAGGTTATTATAAAAGTTAACTATCAGAAAGTGAGTGTGTTTATTTAAAATAATGGATAGGATCTGGTAGTTAGATTTGGCTTTTAATACATTAATAAGTTGACCTGGAATGAGATTCGAGATGTAAATCGCTAGGCCTCCCTTAGCCCGCCCTGAGGGTGAGGGAAGTGCAGGGGAAGAGAAAGTTTTGTAACCATTTAAGTGGATAGGTAAGAGAGCCCAGGTTTCCTGCATGCAGATGATGTCGTAGCGACTGACAAATTCAAGCCAGCACTCATTTTGAATTTTAGAGTGCAGGCCTGCAATGTTCCAAAAAATGGACCTTAGTATGTGGCAAGAGGAAGGTTTTAGGGGAATATTTAATGTAATTGGTTGTGAGATTGTTTGAATAGGAAGGGGGGCCTCGGGGGATGGGATTGGGTTAGAGTCTATGTGACAAGTACTTTGTGTATTAATTTGAGTGTCTGTAAAAGTTGGAAGAGTAGATAAGACTGGTTGGGGGAAAATGGAAGGTGGTAAGACATGGGAAGGAAATGAAGATGGTGATTTACTCATTGGAGGGTGTAGTAGGTCAGAATCAGGATTTAGTTGAAGTAGTTTTTTACTAGGGGATTGGACGGTTATAGGCGTTTGAGGGGACTGTGGGGCCAAAAGTAGTCAATCAACTTCCTCAATTGGTGAGAGGGAGTTGAATCTATTTTCCATTAGAATTGAGCCGGTCGAAGGATTGGGCAAATAAGTAGAAGGACGGTAGAAAAAACCGAGAGGGAGAGCAGAAATTGCGGTTGAATTAAGCAAGGGATCCTCTTTTTGCACTAGAATGGAACAGGCGAATTTAGGAGATCTAAAGTTCACGATGATGCAGTCGCCCTAAATCGTTTTTTCTGAAGGACCAATCCAATCTGTTCTTCGTGCCATGAGGATTTGGTTTGAGTTATGAACATTGAACTGTCTATGTTTGACAAGCCAGTCAACCACTTTATTTCTCAACGAAGGCCAGGACTCTGTCGCTCCATGGTGCAGGGAGGGGACTCCAGTTAAAACCACTATGTATGGACAGGTGGCGGGCGGCAAATTTGGGCGAACTGGATTTGAATGAGACCTTTTGATGGGGTAATTGGGGTAGGTAGGAATACTAAGTTATTTTTTGAAAGGTGCATTGTAGATAAGTTACTATCTGTCAGACTCCTACTTGTTGGTAAACTGAGAGGTGGTTGGGGAATGCCATTAAGCGGGTTATTTTTTCCAGAGTGGCAGAATGAGTCTTTTTGATAAGTGGCGTTAGTGAGAGCTTCAGTAGGGATAATAGAAGGATCACGAAGAGGTATAGATGGTTCTTTAAGGTTTATTAGTTTGATCTCAAGGGATCTAAGTGCTTCATTCGTTTTGGCATAAAGACTTGAGGCCATATCATCCAATTTTTGTGCCAAGATGTTTCCTAGATCGTCAAGATTGATATTTACAGTTGATGCTGAGTTTGAACTAGGTAAATTTACTTTGGAGTAGGACTGGACGGTGGAAGGGAAATCCGCCTGGTCAGTTTGAGTACCTTGAGTTAGCGTTTTTAGTTTAATAGAGTCGGTACGACGTTTAATTACCCTAGGCCTTTTCTGCGATTTCCCTGGTTGCGTGTCTTGAGGATGTTTCGTTCTTCCTCGCGTTAATGGGCCCTTAGGGGAGGCAGTAACGGAGCGAGGGTGAGTATCATTGTTAGCTGATGGAATTTGAGTGATTGGACAGTGAGATATAGATGGGGAATTAAGGTAAGGACTTTTGGATGAGGGAGAAACTGTGCTGTGGGAGGAATGGCTTGGCGGGAGAGGGTGCGATGGCTCAACAGACAGTCTACGTTCTATGAGGTCGATTTCATTACTTATAATTGTGTCCGCCCGCAGAAGGTAGGCGTCCAAAGTCCCCGCAGAGCAAATACGTTTATCCATGGTTTTTACACACGTATAGGTCAATGTCAATGTTTTACAATTGGATACAAATGTCCAGTCCTGATAGTGCAGATAGAACAATAGGCCAAATGGTACTCACAGATTTACTGCCTGTGTGGTCTGGGTGAGGACTGCATAGGATTGCTTTAGTCGTAGCTCCACATAAAGGCAGGATAGAGGGTGACAGGGACGTGGACCAGCCCAGCCTGCTTCAGCCTACGACGGCCTCAGACGGTCCCGCCCTTGTCCCGGGCTTCTCCCGGCGCTACCCGCGTGACCTTGCGGAAGGAGGGACCAGGCGTGGCTTTATAGCGCCTCCTGGCGCGCTATGAAATCGCTGGAGGGGGCGTTGCTGAGGGGCTGCTGGTCCCTGTAGTCCCGGACCTGTTCAGGTGGAGGAACCGCCGAGCCCGGCCGGCACTGTGGCAAGCAATGGATTGGGTCCTGTGCCTCAGCGGGGCTCGGGAAAGGTCAGGGGCACTGCGTCCGACGCCAAGATCACCGTAATGTTGTACTAGAGGACTGATTAGACGGCTCTGACATATCCAAGTATGCTGCATGGACCAATAATTCAAGACAACTGCCTAGAGGACGTTTGGTGGCACACACAAACTTAGACACCCTAGAAGGCACTTGCCTTTCAGCACACCACAATGCATGGTCCAGGATAGATTTCTAAAGCTGCAGTCTAAGGATGCCCAGATTTGGACTGCTACAGTGGCTCACCAGCCTCGCACCATCTTGGATCACACGCCAGCCAAGCTGGTATTGGCTATCCCCCAGGAAATACTGTGAGCATTTACCTGGCGTCTACCGCCAGGAGTGCTACGCGAAGTGGCATTCTAAAAAGAGATTCATGTGGCAACATTAAAATATTTCTCACATAATGAGGGCTTCATACAATCGCCTTACATACTTTGGGAGGCGCTTAAGGTTGTGATACGAGGTGTCTTCTTTGTCTAGCAATTGGGTATCTTTAAAGATATTTGTGGGATATTATCCAGACTTGAGAAGGCTTTTTGATCCCTAGGAATGGCGTACTTTAACTACAAAAGAATGGAATGAACATCTAATCTTCTATTGTCGGTTCATTGATGATCTATTTTTGATTTGGAAAAGTTCTGAGAAAAGTTTGAGACAGAATGTAGTGGAACTGAACTCAAAAAATGAAAGAATCAAATTCACCCATACCATCAGTAACTCCGACGTAGTATATTTGGATGTGCGCATTGACAAATATCGAGGACAATTGACCACCAGTATGCATATCAAAACAACAGATCGCAATAATGCTTTGCATTTTATGAGTTTTCACCCTCCACAACTTCAAGATAATTTAACATACTCCCAAATGTTGAGGGCAAAGAGAATTTCATCCCAACCAGAAGTTGGGAGAAGAGTGATTGTGCACATAAAACAGAAATATGCATTAAGGGGTTATCCATCTTTATGCACTGAAAATGCTGAAGAAAGAATTCATCAAATCAATCAGAATGAGTTGTTGATAAAGAAACCAAAATTAAAAAAGGATCAAGCTGTGTTTTTAAGACCAATTCAAGAAGCATCAAAAAATAATTTTACAAAGATGGGAACAGTTGCAAAATTAATCTGATTCCCATAGCATCTTTTTGAATCTACCGATATTTGCTTATAAAAGATTTTGACATCTCATGGAATTATTGAAGCCCAATAAAGAATCTGAACCAAAAAGAAAGGACAGAATGCACAAATGTCAGAACTGCACACTCTGTAACAATGCCATAGTCGGCAAAAAAATCACCCATCCTTCAACAGGAGAAGTATTGAAACTCAATCACTCTGTGGATTATAATACTTCTAATGTGATAGATTGCATCAAATGCCCTTGCGGCTTGTTATACATAGGGAAAACAGAGAGGAAAGTCAAATTAAGAATCACCGAGCACAAAAGTACCATACGTACTGAGAACAGAAACTCAAGTCCTGCAGTTCATTAGATTGAGCAGCGTCACAACATTTCACAACTTCAGTTCTTAGTCTTAGAAGTAGTTCAAGTCAAGGCAGGCGAAGATCCCAAAACAACCTATTACAGAGAGAGACCTTTTGGATAAGAAAATTCAAAACTCTAACTCCATCAGGCCTTAATGATGAATTTGATATGAGTTGTTACTTGTAATCAGAGAAAAATTCCACATGTAACGAAATGTAGATGATGCGTCAGTTAAATATCCGCATATATCCACTGTAGCTATAGGACAACACTAACACCACCTACCATTCTGTTCTAGTCAACTGAAAATCATCTATACTCTTTCCAACATAGACAGACCACCACTCACACAAACTAACATGGTCGACAGACATTCAGCGAATATTCAAATGTTTTGTAACAGCAATGTAATATTATATAGGAGCTTAGGATGTCAATGTATGGTCATGCATGTAAGTAGTATTCGGAAGTCATGTCCACCGATCATTCTTGAATAATCGTCTAGGAATTGAAACTATGTCGAGGTCATTCTCATTGGGAACTATCTGTGAACTGGTTGCAGTTGTATTTTGTGTATCGTGAGCATTGGTAGTGGTTTTACACTGGGTTAAGATGGCCGCCCTTTTTCTCAATGCGATTGTGGTTACCGACATGGAGTGTCTGTTGTTTATTACCATGACTAGGAATTGACAGTCCACTGTTAATGCTGATAAGCCAACAATTTAAACATGGAGGTAACGTGGTAAAGAGTAGAGCACTCGTCAGCATCACAGCGGTGATACTGCTATTTTCAGGTATGGGGAAGTTGATATAGCCTTCAGATACATCAGTGAGGTGAAGCTTATTTTGTTAGATTAATGGTCACTTGTTTTCCTCAGAATTGGCAAGTTGTGGAGGTAACTCACTGGGATTTTGATGTGACTATTACACTTAAGTGATCGCATTAGTCTTTAGCTGGTGTTATTGTATAAAGGAAATAAATTCAACAGAGTCTAGTGAGAAAGTATCAGAGATAGCCAATCTAGACGAGGAATCTGATGTGTACAAAATCAAGAACGAATCATCAAAGAAAAATGACAACTGGCGTAGCCAGACAGCGAACTCTGAGAATCATAAATTCAAATGCTATCATTGTGGGAGCAACAATCATTTGGCAAATGATCTCAACTGTCAAGCCCAGCATGCGTGGTGTAGGAAATGCAACAAGAAAGGGCATCTTGCAAGGGTTTGTGGGTGCTTCCCAAAGAAGACAGGGGGAAACCAAGACACCGCAACGTCAACGCAAGTTAAGAAAATTGTGTTACAAGTTAATGAGGTTGCTATTCAAGAGCAGCAAGGCTACCCTGTATGTGATGTGTCTTTTGATGGGAAGAGTGTCAAAATGTTCGCTGATTCGTGCTCGCCTTTCACTCTGGTGAACTTCGCGGATTTTCAAGCTGTCTTAAAAAGAGGGCAGGACAAGCTAGATAAAGCGGATATAGCTCCTAGCGGCTATAATAGAGACCCTATACCTATGAAAAGAATGTTTAAATCGCTTATTTCTTTCAAAGGCCGTCGAACAGTAGGAAAGGTTTATGTTGTAGAGAATGGGTCAAACCTACTGGGATGGCAACATCAAAGAGAGCTAGGAATCAAATTGGACCCGAATAACCCAGAACAAGTATTGGTAATAAGTCCTTCAGGTCAGAGCGGAAACATTGCAAGTGAGTTTCCAGAAGTCTTTTCAGAGAACTTTGGGTTGCTTAGAGACTTTCAGCACAAAATTCAGTTGAAACAAAATGCTAAACCGGTGATCCACAAGACAAGACCTATTCCTCACCTTATGTGGTAACCACTGAGGAAAGAGCTAGACAGGTTGAAGAAACTTAACATCATTCAACCTGTGGATTGTTCCGAATGGGTCGCGCCGATTGTTATTGCTAAGAAGGGTCATAGTCAGGACATTCGCATGTGCATTGATCTACGTGATCTAAACAATAGCATATTAGTGGAGAGACACCCCTTACTCCGCATCCACGAGATGTTAAGCACCATGGGCGAGGCAAATTGTTTCAATGTTCTGAATCTCTCCATGGCATACCACCAAGTGGAGTTACATCCAGACTCTAGAAAACTCACGGCCTTCACCACACCCATGGGCACCTTCATGTTCTGTCGCATGCCGTTCGGATTGGCCTCAGCGGCTGGGGTCTTTCAAAGGATTATGCAACACATTTTAAAAGGGGTGCCGAAAACGCTTTGTTTCCAAAATGATGTCCTGATTTATGGTGCAAGTGTGGAAGAACATGACAACGTCTTAAGACAAGTCCTGTCTAGATTTAGAGACGCAGGAGAAATGTCAATTTGGGGTGGAGTCTGTGGAGTACTTAGGAAATTGTATTTCAAAAGAAGGTTTCAAACCCAAACATTGCCTAGTGGAAGCGGTAAGGGACGCGCCTGCACCTACAAACAAAGATGAGCTTAAGTAATTTTTAGGGTTGGCCGAATATATGGCAAAGTATGTAGACCATTTCTCGGATCTAACTGCAAACCTGAGGGACCTCACAAAGAATAACACACAATTCAAATGGGCAGAGGAACATGAAACATCATTTTCGAGAGTGAAAGAAGGCATACTATCTGCTCCATTTTTGTGCAACTTTGAACACAACCGCAAGACCTTTCTTACTATGGATGCTAGTGGGAAAGGGTTAGGAGCAACGCTCTTGCAAATTTTTGAGGGCAAAGAGAGTATTGTCGCGTTGGCATCAAGGTCACTTACCAAAGCAGAAAATAACTATTCGGTGGTGGAAAGAGAGGCATTGGCCTGTTTTTGGGGGGTGAAACTTTTCAAATTTTTTCTGTGGGGCATTTAATTTTGTTTACGTACTGATCATAAACCTCTAATTTTCATGTTTAACCTGAAGAATAACTCATGTAACACTACCCGCATAGCTAAGTGGTTGCTAGGTTTAGAGGGTTTCTGTTTCACAATCAGGTATGTCCCGGGTATCCAAAACTCGGCAGCTGATTTCTTGTCTAGAAGTCCCATTAACAAAGAGGAACAATTTGAAACCCCAGAATACCCAGTCTTCCAGCTCAGCTTAGACACCATCACCACACAAGAATGGCTAGATTTCATGAACTCGAATGACAACATGACACAGATCATTGAATACACGGTACAGGGTTGGCCTGATTCCTCTGATCAAGTTAGTGCAGAATTAAAAACGTTCTGGGAGATACGCTTTGAACTTAACGTGGATCAAGGTATTTTGTTCAGAAATGACAAAATAGTTCCACCTGAGTCTATGAGGGGCAAGATAATTGACCTTGTACATGAGGGCCACTTGGCCAGGAGCTTGACGAAGGCGAGGTTACGAGAAAGGTATTAGTTCTCCAAGATGGACTCGTTAGTAAAGGCGAAAGTTCAAAATTGTGTCACATGTTCCAACAGTGACAAGTCTAGAATAACCAGGAAATCACCCTTATCCCCTATAGCTGTACCAGATAAACCATGGGAGAAGGTCGCATTAGACATCATTGGTCCCCTCAACTTCAAGGGGGTGGGGAAACAGTTTGCACTGGTTCTAATCGACTTCCACTCCCACTGGACCGTGGTCAAAATGGTCCATCAGATAACGACTGCATCTGTAGTCCAGTTTCTAAAGGACACGTTTGCACAGGAGGGCATACCGTCCTCCATGGTAACTGATAATGGGGTCCAATTTACGTCCCATGCCATGACAGAATTCTTAAGTAAACTTAACATTGCACACTTGAGAACAGCACTATACTGTCCTAGGGCGAATGGATTAGTGGAAAGAATGAACCGCATGGTTAAAGGTTGCAGACAGTTGGCGGTGGTGAACAGAATACCCACTGAACAAGCATTACAGGAAATGTTGTGGGCTTATCACACCACTCCTAATTCTGTCACGGGGGCTTCTCCTTTTTCAGCGCTGAGAGGAAGGAAACCAGGTACAAAATTCTTCCCGTATTGGTTAGGAGGGGGATCCCACATCACAATGGACAAACGCGCTTTCAGGGACAAAATTGATGCACATCAAAGTGAGTACAAAGCTCAGTATAACACCAAACATGGGACCAAAGCTCCACAGTGGGGGACTGGGTATGTGTTAGGGTACCAAGGAGGTGCGATAGTGAAACCAAGTTTTCAAGACCTATGCGCATCAAAGTTGTAAGGAACAACACAGCCATATTAGATAATGACCAAATGTGGAGCATGGACAGGTTAGTGAAACTGCAAGACTCACACAGCCAATTTTATGACCAAGCAGCAATGCCACAAAACCTTGACACCAATGGGTTACCTGTCACACGAAGAACACGCAGAACCCCAGGGTGGCACAAAGACTTTATTAAGTATAAGTAGAGAATGTAGCTTAGTTATGTTGTTGTTTAACTTTGTTCAATTACATTAAGGGGGGAGATGTGTTTAAAAAGTCTTGCCATGTTACTGACCAGTATATCTATATTTGGTATGTCCCGAATCACCCCTACTGTAAATGGTTTGTTCCAAGTCCCTGAAGGGGACATTAGAATGTTGGGGACTGGAGATGTATGCTGGTGGAGAGAGGAGTTAGGAATAAAGGACAATACTCTACCTTCCTGGAGTCTTCATCTTTGTATCAGTTATCATTATTTTTGCAAAGAGTGAGACTGGGTAGCCGAAGAAATCAATCGGCATTCACAATTAGTTTTTCATTCCGTCCAAGATTTTTATGATGACGTAAGTGGTTTTTGAACTCCTTAGTTAATGTAGAGATTACAATAATATTTGAAATCACCGGTGGGTTGATTGGGTAACGGTTAAGCAATCGTTTGGGTGGTTCACAGTAGTGCAGTAGACTGGAATTTTGGTTTATTGCATGGAAGAGTTATGGTCCAAATTGGAACATCATTCATTAATATTGGCAGAAAACAGTGTTTCACTTTGCATTTAAGATATTATTTGTTTTGTTTTTTCAGTAACCCCTGATGAAGTGACATTATGTCCCGAAATGCACAGTGCAAGTAACGAGAGTCATCGCAAGAATTTACATTCAAATGTGTGAATTTTGTATATTATGTGAACATATGATGTTTTGAGAAAGTTACAATTTTGTGTGTACAATGATTACGATGTAATGCAAAACAATTGTTCATGACCATTGATTTTGGAGAGAAATTAATGATATAAATGTACGAAACAATGTATGAGTATGTATTATTGATGGAGGCGATACAAACAATTTGAGTCATAAATTAGTAAAAAAATGGTGGCGTCACCACACACTTTAAAAGCAGTGCAGGTTGTTTGTTACAGGTCTTAGAGATCCTGACCCATAACCTATATGTACTTTCACTACAAACACACCACCACATTGGCCAGTATCCAAGACAAAATGTGGGCATACGAGGAGGAAGCCAATTGCGAGACTCACTATCTTCACAGAGATGCTCAGGTCTGCCTGGTTGGAGAGAGACTGCCCGGGCAAGACCCTTGCAGGTTTGCTCCACAAAGCGCATGCCTCTACCTATGTGGCATATCATTTAAACACAGACTCCCAAGTCGTTTCCTCTGCATCAGAGGTAATGGGCGTCATGTCCTCTTTCTACTCACAACAATATAAAGCCACCTCGATCCTTGGTCTAGATGAGCTTACTGCATATCTCGACATTATACACTTGCACTGGCTGGATCAGTTCCAGCGGGCCCATTTAGATTTGCTCATTACTCTGGAGGAAATTGAACAGGTAATTAAGAGCCTACCTTGGGGACAAAGTACCCGGACTGATGGCTTGACCACTGCCTTCTACAAGGAGTTTTGCCCGCTTATTGGCTCTTCTCTTTCTGGCAATGTCCCACGATACCCTAGACACTGGCTCATTACCCACCTTGCTGGGAGAGGCAGTCATTATAACACTCCTAAAGCTTGACACGCCGACTGAACACACCGACTCTTATGCGCTTCTCTAACTGATAAATGTTGACAACAAGATCTATGCCAAGGTGCTCGCCAATACACTGCTACCTCTTTCGACAACTTTGCCTTCATTCCAGGCCGTTCCACATCACATAATCTCTGCATCATATTTGTGGTCATTCATCACCTAAATCCCCAGGTCTCTGCTATTGCTGACTTGCAGGATGCCACAAAAACATTAAATTCTCTAGAAAGGGCATATATTTTCCTCTGCTCCCAAGCCTTGGTTTCAGCTGCAATTCATTAAACACTACCCCCACTGCTCATGCACTTCTGAACAGACTTATCTCAGATTCCTTCCTGATCACCAGAGGTACGCAACAGGGCTGTCTGATATCACATCTCAATTCCCACTCTTCCCTTATATGAATACTGCTTCTAAACAACAAAAGCTCTAAGGCATCTCATGCACAAATCTAGTCTGTGTCCATTTCACATTTTGCTAGTCACAGAGTATCAATATATATTGCAAAGGAAATCAAGAAGATTACATTTGTAGGAGATCTATTCCTTAGATGACAAGCTGATAAAAATGCCTTACAGGTAGGACCTTCTGACATAGATTCAGTCCCCTTGCCTTCAGGCCATCAATAACATACTCATGACAATCAAAATCCCACAATCATCAAGATATTAGGCAATCTCCACATTCCTCAAGTTATTCACAGTCTAAATCTATCCTCAAGTGGAGTCATCCTAGATGCTTTATGTACTCATTACTTTGATCTATAAATTATATCCATCTTCCTTAATATCATATTTTGAGTCAAACTGTATAAAAAAAAACATGGAAATGACAAATAATAACACCCTCCATGCAAAATGGTCATAGGACCTTACTTCATATAATTTAGGATCTATGCCAGATGTGGACCCAGAAATCATTACCTTCTTATCTAAAAAAGACAAATACCCTAAACACAGCATACACAAAGTAATTTGCCTTTGTCAAGACAAACAAACTGTCAGCTATTCTTGGGGACAGTGGTGTAAGGAAACCTTGGGGAGTCCCTCTGCAAGGAGTGATGAGGGGCCCCCTTTCAATAACCATACCCTTGAGCTAACAAGCTGAGGGGGGCCTCACTTTATGTCTAGATGACTGTGGGCCCTACAACTGCGAATGCTGGGATGTCCGTTATGCCCCTGCTTGGCCCCTTAATCCAAGCAATAAAAATAACTGAAAGTTGCACTTCCAAGTTGACCAGTTAATCTGCTCCTCCTCAGAGGATGGAGTCAATGAGCTAGGATGAAGTCAATGGGCTATTTACCTGTTGGGTAATGATGATCATCAGAAAGAAGAAAAACTCTCCTCATGGAAATAGACTGTATGTTGGCAAACATATTAGAAAATGAGTTGGGCCAGACAGCAGGAAGTCATCTATTCAGTGACAACTTTGTTAAGGACATCTCTTCATATTTGCAGACTTTTACTTAGCTTTTTGAAGCACAACACAAATTCACAAAGTTTTTAATTTAAAAAAGAACCAATCGAGGATGAGTTTGATGTTCTGGCTCCCCACAACAGGCTCATCCTGGCCCTCTTTTTCTAACCGAAGAGGTATGCATTTTGCTGACTTCAGCGACAGAGTAGGATACACACCTTTATTTCATCAAAGAGGAGGTCAATGTTTCTACATGGCAGAGGGTTATCGGTGCCAATTAAGGTGGGTTACATTTTTTTATTTCTGGAGAGGTTTCGGTGGTAGACACAATCTTTCTCCACAATTCAAGACTCATTACATCAGACCAATCTACTTTGCAGGATATACATGTACAACAGTTTTCAGTGTTATGTAAAAAGATTTGATAACACAGGATAGTAAAAGATTACTTTACAAGGGTCCCATTCTGAACTTTCAACTGCACTAACATTTCAAAATACAAGAGGCACATTGTTTGAGGGATTCCTTACAAACTGGAAATTGGTTGGCAAAAATAGATGTGAAAGATTCTTGGTTATCTGTCCCCATCCAACAAATTTGCAGATTATAGCAATAGTTTCTGTGAAAAAATGAAATATTCCAATTCAAATCTCCCCCACCTAACCTCTCCTTGGCCCCTTGGTGTTTCATCAAGCTCCTAAAATCAGTAGTTGCATAACTGAGATTATCCAGCATCCAAATGGTGGTATATTTGGATGATAAGTTAATAGTGACACATTCCAATAGTTTGCCTCAAATACAGTGGCTGCTTTCCTACCTGCAAGGGTTGAGTTTTGTGATAAACCAAAAGTAATCATACACCACAGGCAATTAATATTTCTAGGTTGCAAAATATAGACTATATTAAAACAGATGTCTTTCTCCCACACAAAAATATCTAATTAATAAAAAAAGAAATTGATCATTTCTAAAATTGAACAGGTATTGCCCATGGAGATTAGCAAATATAGTGGGACTTTTGCCCATATCCATACAAAAATTTTTCACACTCCTCTTCATTCTACAACATCTCCAAGGTTCTTTATCTTTGCAATGACCTATATTATTCATTATTATTTTCCCTTTTGCCAAAGGCAAAGAAAAATTTGAAATGGTGGGTTGCTAAGATGGAAATCTGAATGGAAAATAAAACTTTGGCCAAGTACCAGACAACACGTCTTTTGCCAGCAAAATAGGCTGGGGGACAAGATGTGGAGAAGTTATCAAAGGAAAAAATAGCAATTCGAAGAAACTTGTTTGAAGGCTCCTGTGCAGTAACAAGTTTAGCTCACTCTTTGGTAAATAGCTGTGCCCATATACAAATGGACAATATCTCTGCTGTCCATTATGCAAACAAACTGGGGGAAGTCAGATCCAAGGGCCCGATTCACAGAA
This sequence comes from Triturus cristatus, assembly GCF_964204655.1. NCBI lineage: Eukaryota > Metazoa > Chordata > Amphibia > Caudata > Salamandridae > Triturus > Triturus cristatus. The sequence goes on along the minus strand of NC_140585.1, from coordinate 212,999,217 downwards.
CTAATTAAGACAAGATCCTAAACTTACTACCATTTTAGTATTCACAGAAGGCACTTACTCATTTTGGTATTCACAGAAGGCACTTACTCATTTCGGTATTCACAGAAGTTAGGAGTCCTAACTTTAGGACTCCTAAATGCCTTCTGTGAATACCCAAAGTCTTAAAGTTAGGATTTTTCTCAGTTTAGGAGTCCTAAAGTTAGGAGTCCTAACTTTACTACTCCTAAAATGAGAAAAATCCTAATTTTAAGGCTTTCGGTATTCACAGAAGGCATTTAGGGGTCCTAAAGTTAGGACTCCTAACTTTACTACTACTAAATCGAGAAAAATCCTAATTTTAAGACTTTCGGTATTCACAGAAGGCATTTAGGAGTCCTAAAGTTAGGAGTCCTAACTATACTACTACTAAACTGAGAAATATCCTAATTTTAAGGCTTTCGGTATTCACAGAAGGCATTTAGGAGTCCTAAAGTTAGGAGTCCTAACTTTACTACTATTAAATTGAGAAAAATCCTAATTTTAAGAATTTTGGTATTCACAGAAGGCATTTAGGAGTCCTAAAGTTAGGAGTCCTAACTATACTACTACTAAACTGAGAAAAATCCTAATTTTAAGACTTTCGGTATTCACAGAAGGCGTTTAGGAGTCCTAAAGTTAGGACTCCTAACTTCTGTGAATACCGAAATGAGTAAGTGCCTTCTGTGAATACCAAAATGAGAAAGGGGCATATGTATCAAGCCCTTTTCCCGTTCGCAAACGGGCCGATTCTCAGAATCGGCCCGTTTGCGAACAGGAAAAGGCCTTTTGGGATGTATCATCCCAAAAGGGCATCGCAAATTAGAGAATTGCAAATTTGCGATTCTCTATTTTGCAATTGCATTTAAGGAATTGCAAATTGCGTTTCCTTAAATGCAATGTAACAAGCACCAAAGTCGTGTGATTTCTCCTTAAGAAATCGCAAATTACCACCAACTTCAAGTTGGTGGTAATTTGCGATTTCTTTGAAAGATGCATTTTTTGGTATCTTTCAAAGTGCGATGTGGCGCACATACATGCCCTTAGGGCATGTATGTGTGCCACATGTGCACACATGCTCATTTCAGGGGTGCATCAGGGTGTCCTTATGACACCCTTGCACCCTTGAAATTATTCTCAATTTGCGATTCTCTAATTGCGAATCGCTAATTGAGAATGTCTTCCCATTCATTCCTATGGGCCTCCTGGCCCATAGGAATGAATGGGAAAGTATTCCTTAATTGCGATTAGCAATTTGCTAATCGCAATTAAGGAATGCTAAGAAATCGCAAAACATTTGCGCATTTTTTATTACATCCCGTTTTGCAATTCTCAAATAGCGATTCCCTAAAAATCGCTATTTGAGAATTGCAAAAACGGAATTTGATACATATGCCCCAAAGTGCCTTCTGTGAATACCAAAATAGTAGTAAGTTTAGGATTTTGTCTTAAGTTAGTTCTGTGAATCGGGCCCCAAGAGTCTAGCAGACCTAACCAAAGAGTTCTGTTAGGATTGTCGATACAAAGGATCTTGCTTCAAGCAGAGTATCTCGGTCTCTCAAACTTAGTAGCAGAATGATGTTCCAGATTCAGAATGTTTTCAACTAATGTCTCTACCTTTTGGCCTGATTCAGTAGATCCTGTTGCCTCTCGATGGAATTGCAAACATCAATGCTTCTATAGATGGTGAGAAGAGGCAGAAGCAGAGTGGCGGGTGCATTTCTAAAGATATGCTACTCAATTTTGGGTTATGCTTTCCCTCCTTTTGTAATGATTCTCAGGACACTGACACATGCCATGAGGGACTTTGCTTCATTAATATGAGTGAATCCTCTTTAGTGTACCTCCTTGTGGTTCAAATAACTTCTTGAGCTCTCAGAAGAATTTCTGGGGGTTCTTCTATGGTTTTCCCTCTTTGCTCATAGACCATCAGGGCTATCCTCATGATGTTCTTGAGGGCCATCTTCAGTTTAGATTTAAATACTCAGATCTTTGTTACAAGACATAACAAAACAATGCCATCATTCATAATGTATCCTGTTTTCCATGCTTTTTAAAGGTTATGCATAGTTTCATGTCTGCATTATTATGCATTATTATGTAGTCCAAACTTCTACTTTTTGTCTTCTTTCAACATCATAATTACAATATCTCCATCTACGCTTGCTACATGGGTCACATGTATTATGGCTGAGCCTGGCATTGATCGTTTTCTGTTTCTCACCTACTCGTTTTGGGGGGCAGTGGCTTTTAAAATGTTTATTTAAGCTGGTTGCCTTGGAGGCATTCTTAAACCAGATGAGTGGTCTAGAAAACAGACCTTTAAAATTTGTCATTACAAATCTATTGATCATGTAACTGGCACAACTTTGAACTTGTAGTAATCGAGCCTCCAGTCTTGCAAAAAAAATATATATATCCCCAAATGAAGTGGCTGGAGATTTAGGGCCTCATTTATGAAAAATGACGCATCACTGCGTGAAAACAGTGATGCGTCACTTTTCACTGCGCCCTCCCTGCGACTCCAATGATGCGTCATATTTACAGTATGACGCATCATGTCGCAAGGAGTCACAGATACGTCAGTATTTCTGACGTATCTGTAGGCGCAAAAGTGACGCATCGCTGGAGTGTGTCACAAAAGTGACGCAACTCCAGCAATGTGTCCTTTCACATGGGGCAAGCCCCATGTGAAAGGGCCTGCGTCAGTCTTACGCCTGCTGTGAGGCAGGCGCAAGAAATTGACGCATTTGCACACTAAAAGTGGCGCAGTGAAATCTCGTAGATTTCACTGCGTCACTTCTACGACCCTTTGTTGCGTCAAAACGCCCCCCTTGCATACATTATACCTGGCGCAGGTATAATGTGGCGCAGGGGTTTACAAAGTGACGCATCTGCCTAGATGCGTCACTTTGTAAATATGGCGCAACATGGCGCATGTTTTATGCCACTGGTGCGTCACAAAAAGTGACGCACCGGCGGCGCAAAAGTGACGCAGGGGCTCATAAATGAGCCCCTTAGATTTTACGAAAAACATGAAATAACAGTTTACTTTAATTCATTGTTTACAGAGCTTTGAAAGACTGATTAATTAGGATTACAAAGAAGAGGATGATTTGTTGCTCTGCAGAAATAGTTATATGTTTGACTACTGATGGTCCTTTTAGTAGGTCACTGGCCAACTAGACTGTAGACCTCCAATGACTTATGTTAGAGTTTCTTGTATTCATTCATGACATATAGGATAACATGTCCCCTGCCATACATCAGAAGGATATTGCAAGTCACTGAGGAGTTACTTTTTGTTTTTTAATTTATTTTATTTTTTCCCTGAGCAAAGACAAGTTACAGCAATTTAGAAAAGATAATTCATATACATAAATACAATACAAATAGTAGATATTAAACCACATTGATCATAAAAATACAGTCATAGCAATTTATAAACCAATAAAAAAAAAGCTGCTACAAATCCTAGATACCATATATAGGAGTAAGCTGTGACTATTAATAAAAACAGTCAAGGACTCAGAATCTTATAACAGAGCTAATTCAGATCTACTGGGATATCCAAGCTATGAGTGGCCCCCAGATCCTCTTCCCCTTGATCTTTCCCCTCCAGCCGCTTCGATCATACAGTGCTATCTCAAGCTTATAGACATGCAGAAACCGTCCTTTCCATTGCTGGAAGGTCAGTGGAAGCGGATCCAGCCAGGCAGAAGCAACACACAGGCTATATACTGACATCTCAGTGAAGATTAGCTCCTTCCCAATTCCCCTAGCATGTTTGTCTATTTCTAATAACATAATCTGAGGAGAGAGTGGAATATCCATTTTCAATCTGTCTTGTGGAAAGCCAATTATTTCTTGGGCTGTTGATTCTAGGCAAGGGCATGTGGAAAATATATGAACCAATTCCGCTCCTTCTGCCCTGCATCTAAAGCATCGGGTCCCCTCTATTCCCCTCCATTTTATGTTTTTTAAGGGGTTGTGTACAGATTAAACAAGGTTTCATAATGCTGTGACTGTAAGTTAGCAGAACATAGTATTGAGCCCCCCATTGCTAATGATTCCAGAAACGAGGTGTCAGATAGCATTAGCCTGACCTGGCACTTCAAGCTGAGTTTATCCAGATCATCCGGGGACTCCTCCAGTAAACAACTATATAGTTGAGAGATTGAGGGGATCTCATCCTTCATTAGTAATTCCATTAAAGGGACCCGTGTAAAGCCGGCAGCTCCTCCAGCTTTCTTATATAAAAAGTCCCTTACTTGCAGAAATTTGAAAAAGCCCCTGGCACCAACATTGAATCTTTCCTTGACTATCTCAAAGGATGCACTATGATCTCCAGCCAACAGATCCCCTACCCTACAAAAGCCAGCCTTCTCCTACCTTGCCAGACAATCATCTTGCAGGGCCCTCGGTACCTGATCATTCCTGATGAGAGCGGTATATCTGCTGAATCTGCCTATCCCAAGCCGATTCCGGATCCCCGCCCAATTCCGAAATGCTGTAATTAAGGTCTTGTATTTTGTCTTTTTAAAATAACTAGCTTAAAAAAATGTAACACGGCAACCTTCTGCCCTAGTGCCTATCAAAATCTCAAATATTGATGAAACATAGCTAGGATCGACCCCTTCCCTTGCCTTATTTCTGAATAGGGGACTATAAAACTGCAGAACTGATGCTAGATAATATATCTTAAAGATAGGGAGCCCCCACCCCCTCTTTCCCTAGGTATACTTAAGAACACATTGTTTTCCTATAGGACCAGATAAACTTGCCGACCTCCCTTTCTATTAACTTAAACCAGTCATTATTTATGGCTAGGGGTTCAAAAAATATAAAGTAGCTTTGGTAGAAAGACAATTTTTACTAAATTACACCTCCCCATAATCGAGAGTCTCAGGTTATCCCAGCGTCGAAAGTCCTTCCTGATTCTCCCCATTATAGGGGAAAGGTTTAGATCTTCAATTACCTCATCCTTTGCTGTATTAGTTATACCAAGATATATTCCTTCCTTTACTATCCTACCGTAAGAGGCTGGGGTAAACCTATTTATCAGAATCTGGGTCCTAGTCCTATTCAGTAGGAAGCCAGGTTGAATCCCGAAGTCATCTATATTCGTACAATTGGTGAGGCTCCCACAGGACGAGAGCCTTCCCCTTGCAGCGGATGTATCTTTGGAAGAATTCCAGGTGGCTCTTGAGGCCCTTCCCTCAGGTAAAAGCAGCCAGAACAGATTGCATACCCCTCGAGTTCTATAAAAACTTTAGAGACGCGGTTGGTAAGGATATGCTTGAGGAAATTAAGTGGGTTAGGGGAGGAGCAGATCCACCAGGCTCTTGAGGCACAGCTAATATTATTATCTTTCTAAAACAATGGAAAAACCCTATGTTACTGGGATTTTATAGACCTATTACACTTCTTAATTGTGATGTCAAGCTGTACTCCATAATTTTGGCCACCAGCTTAAATAAAGTAATGCCAGTTCTCGTCTCAGCCTGGTAACATGGCTTCAATCAGGGGAGGGAGACGCCAGATCATATCAGGTGAGTAATTACATTACTGGATGCCATGGAGGTTCTTACCAATGGGGGTTGTGTTTTTAGACGTGGAGAAGGCATTTGATAGGGTGTCATGGCAATACCTTTGCAAGATCATTGAAGTTAACAGTCTTGGCACATCTTTTATCAATGCGATACAGGCTATGTATAGTAAACCTACTGCCCAATTGTGAATAATGGGAGAAGAGTCTAAACCATGTATAATTGAAATAGGAACAAGGCAGGGGTGTCCTTCTTCCCCCTTGCTGTTCGCTTTATATCTAGACCCGCTCCTGAGATGACTGGATGACTCTAAGGATATAATCCCCGTAAGTATACTGGGGCGGGACACTAAGATATTGGCTTATGCCGATGATGTGGCAGTAATTAGTACCAACCCGGATACAGCATTGCAGGCGGCTGAAAGCATCACCGAGGAGTTCCATAACCATGTATGGGAAGGAGGCTAAGTTCCTTCATAATTGGCGACTGAGTGTGTCACAAGACACTTGCTATAAAGAAATTAGAGACATTTGTTTATTCATGGATTGTATACTCCCATGTATTTTACATGCATTATTTATTTATTTAGTTTCTGCTAGAGTTTACAAGACATAATCTTCACCTCTGGGTCTTTAATGACTGGTTACTTACCAGTAATATTCATTACTTCGAGTCTTAGACTTCCCAATCACAGTCCTTAGATAAATGAACAATAGCTCCTCCCTGCAGACATTCCCATGCCGTAAACTCCCCTGCCTCCATCCCTACCCTTCAGTTCATGCACATAACCCCTGACCTTACCTTCCAACATCCTGTCCCACTTAGCACAAGAAGCAGAAAACAGGGAAGGAGGGGATGGGAACTAGGACTGTAACAGGGAGGTGTAAGACTCGGAGTAATGAATATTACTGGTAAGTAACAGGTCATTACCTCCTCGTCAGACCGTCCCATAACAGTCCTTACATAAATGAGCAGATACCCAAGCAAGAAATCGGCTTCAACAGCAGAGATGCAGACAGACTTTCTTACAATCAAGAAGCAGCCCAAATGGAAACCTAATCCCTGTCCTAAGGGTAGACAGTTTACGAGTGTTGAATAAAGAGATCCACCTCATGAGAACAACCCAGTACCACATGGTTCATCCTTTCAACAGGCAGTCCGCCAGCTGTAACTTGACCAGAAACTCCTGGTACAGCACCGAAAACATTAGGGGTCAGTGGTCCACTGGAAGTCTTCAGCATGGCAACAATGCCAACTGTAACAACAGAGGAAACCAAGGTCACCTGCTTGATACCGGAGCCACCAGGATTACAGCTTCATTTTCAGAAGAACCCTCTGAATTTGTAGGAAATGTATACATCAACCCGATCCCCCACCGAAACAACAGAGCATTTACCTTCCAAACAGCCACTAAGTGGCACAGAGAGCAAAACCTCTCTCTCAATGTGTTCGCCTGGGTCGTAAACAGGTCTACCACTGGCACCCCAAACTTCTGCATGAGGACCCCAAACACCCATTATATCAAACAGATGTCTGTCAGGGAGGGAAATAACCTGCTCAACTGATCGGCTTCTGAGTTCAACTCCTCCAGAAGATGAATCACTCTCAGTGACAACAAATCCAACTCTGCTGTCTGTCTAATCTGCTGAGCTAATAAATAAATTAAAGCCACTTTCGCACTCCCTTGATGGTTCACATTGCATGCCACCACAGTATTTTCCATCCTGAACAGAACATCCGGATGTAGGACCCAAGGGAAAAAAATGTATCAGAGCCAGCTGCATGACCATCAACTCTGTCAAGTTGGAAGATATCCAAATCTCCGGGACTGACCAGATCTCTTGAACTAAATCCTGAGTCATAACAGCCCCCAACCCAGTCCAGTGGCATCTGTAGTCAGAACCTATCTGTCCTGGAGCACAAACAGAGAACACTTCATGAGATTTCCAACATCCACCCACCAGGCCATTTCCTGGGAGATACCCGGACCCCCAGTATCAACTGGTCGTAATCATGAGTCACCCGCACACCATAGGCAAACAATGTGATTTACCAGGGGGTATAAGTGCAGCCTGGCCCAAGGAACAATAATGACAGTAGTGCCCATTAACCCCTCTACCCTCCACCACTGCCATTATGTGGGAGTGGTAGAGGCCAAACCACCAGCAATTCTTGCACAAGAGTCACCCTGCAAAGTTCGGAAAGGAACACCTTCCTCAGTATTGTGTTGAAGACCCTTCCAATAAACAACAGTTCCTGAGTGAGGACTTAAATGGGACTTCTCCAGGTTCAGGATCCACTCAAACCACTGAAGGAGACTGCAGAAATCCTGAGTTTGAGATTGAGCCTTACACTGGAAATGTTCGCCACCCACAAAAAAACCTCAGAAACAACTATGAGCCTCTGTGTACCAGCACATGAAAATACGCGTCCCTCAGAATCAGAGATGTGAGAAAGTCTCCCACCGACAAGAAGGGAAGAATCAACTGAAGCATCACCATCTTGAAGGTCGAGCACAAGAAATGCACAAATTCACAGCTTTCAAATCCAACGTAGGTTGGTAATCGCCATTTGGCTTTCTTATCAGAAACAGGATAGAGTAAGCCCCTTTTACTGTTATGCCACAGGAACTTTCATAATGGTCCCCTTGTTCAACAGGTCCTGAACCCTATCCAACAGAGTCGGACACTTCACTGGCAAACCAGGAGCAGGGGTAGAATTGCAAAATCTAACAGGAGGTTCCACAAACTCTATAAAATACCCCAGTCTGACAATCTACAATACCCACTGATCCCTGACAAATTTCTCCCAAATCGGCAAAAAGTTCCTGAGGGGACACCCCACCACTGGATAGTCATGATTTTGCTTGACTGGCTGTATCCGAACTTCCCAGCTGGCCCCGGAACTTATGGAAGAAAGGGACACCCCAGCCATGTCCTATACCAAGAAAGGGCTGGGTAGCCATCTTAGACTGAAACACCTGAACAAAAACCCTCTTATAGCCAGTAAAATTCCCCTTCTGTGGAGGCCTGACAGGAGCCCACAATTGCTTTTCCTCCGCTGTTTTCGTCATAATAGCCTCCAAGTGGTCCCCAAATACTTTGGAGCGTGTTAAGCGAACCTTCATGAGGGCATTCTTTTGTGCCACCACTGCCTTCCAAGGCTTAAGCCATAGCTACCACTTAGCCACCACAGAGGCCTCCACAGCTACCACAGAGGCACTAAGGGAATAAAACGATAGGGTAAATAAGAAAGGCAACTGCTGTTCCAACATATGCAATGACTCAGAGAGATCTTCCTCCTGAAGCAGCTGCTCCAAGATACTTTGACAGTCTTTCAGCAGAGACTAAACCAGATAACTGGTATATGCCACAGATCAAACAGCCAGATTGGAAGCCGCAAAAGATCTCTTCAGAGACCCTTAAATCCTCTTATCCCCAAGATCTGAAAGCACTGCATCCTCCAACCCCACGAGGCTCTGTGAAGAAGGGCATGCCAACAGGGAAACAACCTTCACCACGGAAGGGAACTCATCCGAAAACCCCTGCAGCGATAACATTTAGCAAGGAACCAGTGAAAGACATGTATATCCACATCCTCCTTCCCCTTCCAGCACATTCAGGACAGACTTATGGATAGGTTGACATTCAGGCTCCTGTTTCGAATAATTGGCAAAGAAATCTTCGCACTCCTCAGCCATCAAGGGCATAGAAAAACTTAAATTGTCCTGCACATGTTGTAAAATACACTGAAGGTAAGCCCCATGAATAACTCACCCTTTCACCTCCTCCTCTGAGTCACATTGAGGATCAGGCGAATCGGTGGTATCCAACTTCTGCTTTTAAGACCCCTTGCCTTCCTAGCCTGAAAGCCAACTGAAACAGTGGCCGTAATTATTTTCTGGATATCAGCCAAGGGAGGAGCAGTTGGCGGCCCAGCCACCGCCTCCTCTTCCAAATGTCTACACTACTCTGACCTCTTTCTCCCTCCATGATGAGACAGAGGCCACTAAAACACAAATACCATAAACAATTGGCCAGAAAGCCTGCCCAATGAGTTCACTGGCCACGGTTTTCAAGATGCCCACTACCCATTGGCCATGCATCAGAAAACAACATACCACCTGTAAGACTGTGGCACAGCCACCCACCTGAAGTTCAGGTTGTCTGCAGAAGCAATGAACTTTCCTCTCTCCTGCTAGCACACCTTTCGGCACTACTGAACTCGCTACAGGAGTCCCGGCAGGTGTCCCAAAAGGGAAGGGGAATGCGATGAGAAAAAGAGAGAGAACACTGCTACTCTACAGGTGGTCCAGCCTGGCACTCTCGAGGAAATCTGTTTGCAGAGTAGGGTCACAGTTGTGTTTCGCTATAAAATAAGAAATGCAACAGATGAGTACAGAGATAGTTCTGGGCCACCCAGGCACACTCAAAACAGATCATTCATATTAAGCAAGGTATTTTAATCACCTGGTTCTCAAGAGGAGCTATGATACCCTCCTAGCCTTTGTTTGTAGGTTGCAAGAGAATACAATCCAAATAATAGTTCTCTAAGAACAATGCTGCCAAAAAGGAGCCACTGGCTATGATTATGTGTCATCTACAGCCAAGTAAACGAATGGCACCAAGACACGTCGTTTCGTTTGCACAAAGCACCCATAAACAAATTTTCACATCTAGGAACAGGCCAAAAGGGCTACATAAGCCAGTAACAATACAATATGATGCTTCGATGTGCAAAGTGTGATCTCAAGTTCACAATATTCATCTTAATATCAAAGTTCTATGTAAATAGTGTAGAAACAAAACCCTCAGAAGTTGGTAATAAGTTCAAACATAAAATGACTCCAAGAACTAAGCGTAATTCAAATATGAAATGAGTTCAGACATAAAATGACTTCCTGCACTAAGCATAATACAAATATGAAATGAGTTCACACATAAAATGAACCCAAGCGCTAAGTGTATTACAAATATGAAATGATTTCAAACATAAAATGACCCCACACACTAAACACAAAACAAATAGGTAAATTCCATAGTCTTGAATCAAAAGTTACCTGTGCCAAATACCAGATATCCACATCAAATGGCAAATATGTAAGGACAAGCCTTCTGATAATAACAGAAAATATCAAAGTTGCACAGCTGTCTTATGCTTGCTTAAGATTCGGACTGGCGCATGCTTCTGTCCGATGCTGAAGGAGGATGTCCTGAAGCAGTGACAGAAGCAGTCTCCAGCTGAAGGCAGAACCAGGAGATTAAGCCAAGCACCAACAGATGCAAGGCTTGGACTTTTATAGCAAATTCAGTGGCGGTGAACCACACAAGGCTAGCCATGCACATAAGCATGACAGGTGCCTTAGCCACGCCCATAAACATGCCAGGTGCTTCACAACAGCACATGTCTACCAATGTGACATTGTTGCTAGCACCAAAAAAAACAAGAAGCATTTGCAAAACAACCACTGGCACCAGAATATACAATACAAAAAACATTGGCAGTGGCAAGAAAAGGAAAAAACAAAACAACTTAGTGGACAGGAACATGAGGAAGCAGGGAGCCTTAAGGGTGCCGACAAACCAGACAGGATGGGGAGCTCCTGACAGTTCTACCCACCAAAGGTACTCTTAGGGGGTCGGGCTTCTCGGGATGGCGGAGGTGAAAGAGACACACAAGGCAAGGAGCATGAACTGCAGAGGCTAGTTCCCAAGATTTTTCATCTGGACCATAGCCCTTGCAGGCCAGCAGATAGTGCAAGATGCCCCAGATGCATTTGGAATCCAGAACTTTCACCACCTCAAATTCCAAAAGTCCATTCACTTGAATTGGGGGAGGCGGAGGAGCTGAGCTAGTAGTAGGGGAATAGGGACGAAGCAGGGATAAGTGAAACACAGAGCACACCTTGTAGTCCTTAGGTGACCCAAGTTCCATTGCAAAGGGTTCACTACCTTACACCTGGTAAAGGGACCAAGAAAGCGGGGAAGTAGTTTTTTTTTCAATCCTGCAAAATGTAAATTCTTGGAAGATAGCCAAACACGATCCCCACTCTGATAGTCAGGAGCAAGTATTCTATCTTTATATGCTTGTGTTTTACATGTCTCTTGATACTGAGCTAAATGTCGTTCTACCTGTTGTTGGATATCAAACAATTTATGGGGCGATTCCAATTTCGCTCGGAAAGCCCTACGACTAACTCCCGCCCGTGGAGCTTTACGATGCGCTGCAGCGCTGACGGACTCGGGCCCCTTTGAAGTCTATGGGAGCCTGGTGTACATTGCGTACATAGGCTCCCAAAGATATTAAACGCATGTCTCGGACAAGGGCGCACCCTGTCACGGGGACACCTCGGTCCTGCCTCCACCGTGTATGCATGTATAGGGGGGACCCTTAGGTCCCTCCCAGTGATCGACTCTTAGGGGCCCGGGTGAAGGAATCCAGAAGTCCGCTTCCCAGAGCTTTTTAGAGTCGGAGGCTCCGACTCGATCCAGCTGCTCGACGTGCGCATCATACTTGGTGGTGCAGGAATCCACCCCACTGCGCTGTGCATGTCGGCCATTGCGGAGTCGTCCGGAGGGGATCACTGATGTGTATGAGTCGCTCGGAGCACGAGGCGAATATCGCATTGTACTTGCTTGCTCGTACAGCTGTACGAGTCATCCAGAAATCACGCGCACAACTCGGACTCGCTTCTGACGAATGCCATCAGGAGCACTTCCGAGCGAGATAGGAATCGGGCCCTAAGTGTTGTGTTTCTGCACTGACTGGACTTTCCTGCTTTGGTAGGGTCAAGAATAAGGAATGGATGATGAGCAGTGAAGCAATAAAACAGAGAAACCCCAGTAGCAGTTTGCTTACTGTTATTATCAACTAATGACAAGACTTTGTCCCACTCAGAGGACCATGTGGAGACTAGACATATTTCTTCTAAGTGTTGGTTTGTGTGCCCCATTTGCGGATGATATGCAGGTGACAAACAGATATCCATCCCCAGCGAGGAACATAAACCCCCCAGAAGTGCAATATGAATGGGGTCCACGGTCAGACAAAATGGAAGAAGGTAACCCATGAAGGCGCACTATGTGTTTTGTAAACAAAGTCACTAGCGCACTAGCTGTGGGAAGGGTTTTCATTGGAAAAAAATGTGCCATTTTTGTCAGGTAATCTACACTACCCAAATGACTGTGTGCCCATTGGAGGAGGGTAGGTCTGTGATAAACTCCATGCTTATGGTATACCATGTTGAAGACGGACCTGTGAGAGATTGTAAACGACCTGCTGGAGGTGTTTTGCTTGAATACAAGTAGTACAGTCTTGAATGTACATCTTAACATCCTGTATTAAAGTAGGCCACCAAAACCAGTGTTGACACAGGTCAATTGTCTTCTTTTCCCCTAAGTGCCCTGCTAGAACAGAGTCATGTCCCCAGTGTAACACTGTTTCCTGCAATTCTTGTGTGGGAACAAAGAGTTGGTCACCATGATACAAGAAGCCCTGTCATTCAAGCACACCAGAGGGATAAGGAGTGATATATTTTACCTGAGCATGTTTCTCATTCAATTCTTGAGAGGAACAGACTGCTGTAATTCTCTCAGCTGGTATGATGGGTTGTGTCTTGTTTTGATCAGAATCGGGTGAGGTAAAATTAAAAAGTGTTGTGCATTGTCAGGTCTTTATGTAATAAAGAAATTGAATTTGGTAAAGAAGAGCAGCCAGCGGAGCTGTCGTGGAGTCACGGCTTTAATGTTTTGGAAGAATTGAAGGTTATAGTGATCATTATGGATGGCAATGATATGTCTTTCTCCCAAGAGATAATGACACCATTCTTGGATGGCAAGCTTTATGGCAAGCAGCTCCCCTTCTGCCACTGTATAGTTCTACTTGGCTGGTAACAAGTTTTTAGAAAAACAGCAATAGGGTAAAAACATCCTATTTCAGGGTATCTTTGCGACAGGACACTACCAGAGCAATTTGTGATGCATCTGCCTCCACAAAAAAATTTGAGGTGGATCTGGATGTCGAAGTAAAGGGGCTTACATGAAGATCTTTTTAAGCTGCTGAAAGACTTCATTAGCTCGTGAATCCCCACAAAAGGGAGCCCCTTTTTTCAGTTAGCAGGTGATGGGTGACACCACCGTAGAAAACTGGGGTATGAAGCACTGGTAGAAGTTTGCAATCCCTAAAAATTGCTGTATCTCTTTCACAGGTTTTGAGGCCTTCCATTATAAAATGGCTTGCACCTTGGAGGTGTCCATGGCAATCCTATCTGGGGAGATGACATACCCCAAATATTCAATTGATGTGGCATGAAAAATGCATTTATCTGCCTTGGTTGAAGAGGTGGTGTTCTCTGAGTTTTCGAAGGACTGCCCTTAGATGATATATGTGTTTTTCCGTAAATGCTGAATAGATCAAAATATCGTCAATGTAAACTCTGACAGAGATGTCAAGGAATTCCTGCAGCACTTCATTGATAACAAATTGGAAGGCTGCAGGGGCGTTGCAGAAAGAAATGGGCATCACAGCATATTCAAAAAGCCCAAATTTGGTCTGAACGCCGTCTTCCACTCGTCTCCCTTCATAATACGAATTTTGTGTTGATCGGAGAGTTATGGACTTGGTTAAAAAAAACAGTATCCGTGGCAAGGGATATCGTTTTTTTACAGTTGCCTTCTTATTTGCATGGTAATCTAAATAGATGAGCAATTTGCCATTCTTCTTCGGGATGAAAAAGTGGTGATGACACAGGGGAGGTAGAATGTCTAATGAAACCATTAGGCAAAAGGTAATCTATATATTCCCAGATATAAAAGGTTTGTGGTTCTGATAGAGCATAAACTCTGCTGCACAGTAATGGAATTAAGTCAACGCGACAGTCGTATGTTCAATGGGGTGGTAAGCTTGGGCCTTGTTGTTCGCTGAAAACATCAAAAAAGTCACGGTATGGTGCAGACAAGTCAACTGGTGTCTCAGCCATGGGTTGGGTAGACGCACAATATAACAGGTTCCCTAGCTGGGGTTTCTTTTGATAACAAGCTTGCCAACAATGCTTGTTCTTGCAACACACTCCATTTTGGGGTTATGTGCTTGCAACCAGGGGATGCCGAAGTTGTCTCCAAATATGGGGGTGTCTCTTAGGTGAAAAGGAATCTGTTCAGTATGATTGTTGTCACAAATCATGGTTAAAGGAACTGTCTCATACATGATTATTACAAAGGATAATATTGAGCCATCCACAGCTCGTACTGGTTCCGGGGTGTGTTTTTTTAATTGTGGTAATACCGAGGCTCCTGGCCAGACTTAAATCAAAAAAGTTACCCATTGCTCCTGAGTCAAGCAGAATGGGAAGGACCTTACGTGCTTGCTGAAACAAAACCAAGGTCACAATCAAGGTAAGATGACGGGCTGAGTGCGTTTTGGTATTAGCTAGGGCAGGGAGACCACGTTCATGGCAGTGCTCAGTAAGGTGGTCTCCATCTTTACAGAGCAAGGTCGTTTTCCCGTTGCTTCATACCAGGTTCTACTTCTACTGTTAACTCTACTGCCTTTTTTGGGAAACTGTTTTTTTTTACCACAATCTAGGACGAAATGCCTGAACTTCCCACAATATAGACAAAGATTAAGTTTCCGTATTCTATCTTTCTCCTCTTTCGATAAAGGTCCCCAGGCACTCCTTATTTGTATGGGTTCTGTGGTGTCCTGAGAGGAACTGGCTGTTTCTTGCTTCTCGGTTTTCAGAACTAGCACTCTAGTTTCCCCCGTGACTTTTCACCTTTCTGCTCCCCTAGGTGGTTATATCACCTAACTACAAAATCAATGAAAGCAGAACATTCAGTTGGTGGTTCTATAATCTGTGCAATGATGTCCTTTAAGTAGTCCCGTAGATCACGATAGAAAAGTGAGGTTCTTTTCTCCTCAGGCCATTCTGTTTTGGCAATGAACCAATTAAAACAAGTAAGAAATGTAAACAAATCTTTACTCCCCTGGCACAAATTTAGCAGTTTGTTGCTGCTATCCTGTACAAACATGTGCTTTGCAAAGAGTTTGTGCATGGCATTTTAAGTCTTTCAAAATCATAGAGTAAGGGATTGTTCCACACAACAAGGGGAATGGACCATGCAACTGCATTACCCCCAAGATAAGAAATAAAGAAGGCTACTTTAGCCGAATCACTTGAAAGTCGTTGGAGCGAAACAAGAATTGTAAATTACATAAAAGCCCTGAATTTTGTAACATCACCAAAGAAGCGCTCGGGTGGAGCTTACAGGACTTGAGTTAGGGTTGTCACATTCAGATGTAAGGGTTGTGGAACCATGTTTGCAACAGCGGCTGTTTAAACAGGTGAAGAGTGTAAGGGAGTCAAACCTAGGTAGTTGCATAAAGGTCTTTGGTTGTTTTACCTTACTTTTATCCCTTGGATTGTCTTGGGGCTTATATCGCTGTAATTCCCATCGCAAATCCTGATTCTCTAGTCTCAGATTTCAGACCTTCTGTTGTCAACTAGTTAGGGCTTTCATAATATCTGCTAAAGTGTGGGTGTCTGTGTCTGTGTGTAGTGCCTGTCCTAAATTTCCAAAGGACCCCCTCCTAGAATCCATTGCTGAGGCAGGCCTGTATTTTGTGGCTTGGCTTAATGGAAGACTGTGCCACAACCACTCACCTGAAGCTTAGGTTGTCTGCAGAAGCAGTGAACTTTCTTCTCTCCTCCTAGAACACCTCTCGGCACTACTGAACTCGCTACATGAGTCCTGGCAGGTGTCCCAAAAGGGAAGGGGAACTGGACGAGATCACTGCTTCTCCACACAGCCTGGTGCAGCTCAGCACCCTCGTTTGCAGAGTAGGGTCACTTTTTTGAGTATTTGCGTTTCTATATAAAATAAGAGATGCAACAGATGAATACAGAGACACTTCTAGGCCACCCAGGCACACTCAACACAGAACATTCATAATAAGCAAGTTATATTAATAACCTGGTTCTCAAAAGGAGCTGAGATACTCTCTTAGCCTTTGTCTGTCAGTTGCAGGAGAACACAATCCAAATAATAGTTCTCTAACTTAGATGGCCACCAAGATGGGGCACCAAAGGGGAGCTCCAGGATTTTGGATCATGAATCTGCTAAAATCCTTCCTTTAATCCCTGCCATCCTCCCTTCTGCTGCCTCGCATGTTCACAGAATTCAATTCTAGAGTGAGAATTTGTTTTTTTGCTCTAACTTTACTCACCAGGATGGTTGTAACTTACCAGCTGTGAATCAAGCTCCACACCAATGCTTGGATCAGACCCAAGGCCAAAGTGGAGGTCCCGGTCTATGACGCTGGTCCTGGTGATGATGACTCGGCGCTGACCTGGCCAGCGGATTGTATGGACCTCCGTGATCCGGGAGTGGTGAGTCGGGACTATGAAATTGTTGAGGCTGTGTGAGAACTGCAGTGGCTCCCTTGAATTCTCAGCAGAGGGGCATGCAGGGAGCCCAGGTCCCCCTCCCTCTCCCCTGACCCGCTGACATTCTGCAATGGAGAGCAGTGCATTGGAGAGCTGTGAACGGTTGCTCCACCTCTTCGGGAGAGCTTCACTGCAATGGATCAGTCCAGTTCCGCTGGATCTTAGGGTGTTGATGGCTTAGTTGTGCAGGTTGGGCCCGATCACATGAACCTGCCACCCTTGGATGAAAGTGCGATGGAGCCCTTTTGGGTTGTGAGTGTCCTGTGGGCTCTAGTTAGGAGACAGGGTGAGTGCAGTTGCCTTGGCTCTGCCTGCCTATCCCTTGCAGTGCTCACAGGGCGGAGCCGTCTGTCTTGCGAGTCTGGGAGAACTTCACCTGGTCTACTGGGATGCCTTGAAGGGAGGCATCTGGACTTTTGAATGTACTCCGACATTCCTGCAGGTGTCATGCAGGTTGTTGCTGAAGGGAATGAAGGCAGGTTGATTTCGGATCTATTGGTGATTTTCTGCCCAGCCACTTTGTGATGTGCCTGATCTGTGTTGTGTTGTGTGTTCTGTTGGACATTGGAGAACGCTCCATTCTGAGAATTTATCTCTCGAGCTCAGATCTGAGGTGCAATCAACCAATTTAAAAATAAACAAAAGACTATTGATTCGAGCCCTAGAAGGTTCACTGAAAGTAAAAGAAGACTCTGGACATGTTTGACCTTGCATTGAAAGAAAGGCAGGACTCCACCTTGGAATGGTCTTGTGTAGAAAGTTACAGTGCACTGTATCTAAAGGTGGGATATTCCACTACCTCTGGTGACATCTCAACAACAAGCAAGTGTATCATTACACAGTGCTCCGATTGCTTAGAATCTAAAGGTGGAATATCACACTACTCTCTGGTAACATCTCAACATCGATCCAGAATCCTCTCACAACAACTTATAAGCTGGTCGCTGTCCTCACCATTGCACAACCTAATACTAGCTCCTCTGACATCCTGGCACAGGCAGGTCTTAATACTTTTAAGATTGCCCACCCCCCTAACCTTTCTAAGAAAGAGGCAAAAACCTTCAAACACAATCTGCTCAAATGATTCCCTGAAACACTCATCTCTGATACCTATTTCTGCATGTCAACGGGTGTTGTGGTTTCCACCCTAATTTTCTACACTTCCAGAAAAGCTCAGTGGAGAAAAGTCTTAACATAAATGCTTCATTCCAAACCAATGAGGAAAACCCCTCATGGTTTCCCAATAATCATATTACCCTCAAAAGACTTAAATGCTGATCTTGCCATATCCCTGTACAACAATGGAAACATCCTTACACAAGCTTCAATTTATAAACGCTTTGACAGAATCTTTATGACGATTGAAGATACACTTGATAATATAGTCCCTGCTAGTCTACATAATGAATGTCTCCCCTCAGCTGCAGAAACTTTCTATTCTTCCTCCTCTGAATCCACCCACTCTGCTTCCCACTCACTCTCCCGAGTTGGTCTGACAAATCCCCTGACACAGATGGTGAGTGCAATACCAACAAACCTAACCCTTCTATGTCAACTCAAGTATGCCTGAATACCAAAACAAGTACTCTTCCTACCCCTCACCCAGTCTAATACCCCAGTACTTCACCAGCGAACCCTCAACTTCCAGTCTCCTCTCCCAATACTTACCCCATCACACAGGACAAACCCACTTTGCCCCCCATTAGTCCCCCATCAGTAGTTGTATTTTCAACTAGTTATGCCCAGACCTGTCGTCCACAATGCCAACCCTTCACCCATTGAGGATATTATGACTGCCCTCAAGCTGGATCCTGTCCCCTCCCTCACTACGTTCCTTCACACTTTTGAGGAAACTATTTTGCCGTCCAACACCCATCTCAATAAGGGGTCCCATCCACTATCTTCACCTAGACCGGCCTCTGATAGTGATAGCTTGCCCTACATTGAGGATAAGTTAGCGGACCTGAAGCAGAATCTCTAAACTGTTAAGGATAACCTGCAGACCCTCCTAGATTTCTCTTTGAAGATGTAGAAGTTTTGGAAACTCTATCCTACATTTGAGACCAATCAACCTAGCCTTCCAGCAAGGGAAAAACACTGCAGGAGGGACATTTCTTCTTTCAAAAGCCCACTCAGCCAACTCTGGAGAACTCGTACTCTTCCAAAACACCAGTCCAGGCCCCATAGGTCTACAGACCATATATCTGATGATGACAGGCTCTCCATATTTCTATCTTACAACGCCTCTTGTAGTGTCTACTCACACTGACCACTCAACATCCAAACTATTTCCTCTGACCCGTTTAGAGAACCAAGTGTTAACCTGAGATCTGTGAACAAGAATAACATACTACTGGTTGCCACTTCTCACCTCGAAGCGGTAGGAACTGACTTGCACATCAAATTCATGCGTTTCAACTGCAGGTCAGCATTGAAGCATGCAGCGGATGTCTCAGACCTCATTCTCATGCAAGAATTGAATCTCCTGATCCTAACTGCAACCTGGCTTAATGCCACCTCCTCTCCACTTTTGCGCATCTTAGTCCCTCCTGAATATGACATTATCAGACTTGATAGACCTGTTAAAGTTGGGCGTGGCATTGCATGCATCTATTGCTCCATCCTCACATTGAAACAGGTTCAAACTGCTATGATGTCCTTCTGGGAACACCTAGACATTGAAATCTGGAACAATGGCAAGATTGTCTGTTTGCTCCACACTACATATCATACCCCAAGTGACAATCTGCTCTTCATCGAGCAAATTATGGAGTCAGTTACCGCATACTCTGAACAATACCCCAACCATATTTTCCTTGGGGAATTTTAACTAAGACTGGAAAGACACAAATGATCCCTTATTGTGATCCTTCAAGGCTTTTCTCTCCAACCTCAACTTCACCCAGGCCTACAAGGCACCAACCCACAACGAAGGCTCCACCCTTGATATAATCATAGCTAAAGCTAACATCATACAACTTGATGACAGATCACCCTGTGACTAGTCGGATCGTTACCAAATTCTTATTCACATCTTGGCAAATACTCTGGTCAGACAAGGTCAACCGCTCAAATCCAAACTGCTGGTTTAAAATCTGAGAGACATCAACATTAAAGATCTATCATCAATTATCAATAATCTTCTTAAGCCACCCCCTAACATAATTGACCTGGATGACCTTACGGATTATTACATTCACACCATGACAAATATTTCTGACACAATTGCATCAAAGCAACTCAGAAGGATTCCGATCAAACAGTCCAAACCCTGGTTTAATGGCTCCCTAAATGAGGAAAGTCGCAAATTAAGGCTTATGGAGAGACTATGGAGAAGCTCACCCTCCATTACAAGCTTAAAAAAATTAGGGATGACTAAAACCTCATTTAACAAACATATCTGAAGTGCCAAAACTGACCACTTCAGGGCACAGCTTGACAGCACCAAAACCAGACCCAATAAACTGTTTTAAATCATCAAACAACAAGCTAACCAACCAATCAACTCTCCCCCAGTGGGGAGGACCTCCCAGCACACTTCACTAACAAGAAAAATTTAACTTGAACTGCAATGCACATATCCTAATCTGCTGCTTCTGAACTCCCTTTAACCTTCATCTTGGCCAACGGCAGTTGAAGCACCTACTTCCTACCTCACAGTTTACCCTCCATAAAGCAATAAATTAAGGAATTCCTTTTTACTTCCAAACGATACGGAGTTGCTCCAATCTATGGCTTCTTTAAAACCTTCCAATCACTTCAACAATCCTCTACCCGCCAAGTTTTTCAAATAACTCAAATTGGCAATTCTTCCACTCTTGTCCCTGATTATTCATGAATATCTTGTACAGGGTAGGATTCCTGAATGCCTCAAGATGGGTCAAGTCACTCCCATCCCAAAAAAAGCCAAATGCAGACTTAGCTGATCCTAACAATTTCTGTCCAATTACTAATATCATGACTTTAGCTAATTTGCTTGAGAAATGCATTCACACACAGCTCAGCAACCACATTGAGAAGTTGCAGCTCCTTGACCTATACCAGTCAGGTTTCAGAGTGGGTCACAGTACTGAAACAGCCCTAACACACATTGTTGATGATGCCTTGAGATCCCTTGACCAGAATGTACCCTGTCTACTAATCCTTCTTGCCTTCTCGATCTTTCCTCAGCATTTTACACAGTCAAACATGAAAACCTGGTTGTTCTCCTTCAAAAAATGATGGGGCTATCAGACCCTGTCTTTAATTGGTTTGCCTAGTTCCTACGAAACAGAATGCAAAGAATCAAAGTTAACTACTCCCTTGTAACCAGTACCCCTTGTAACTAGTACCCCAGTTGCAATTGGAGTACCTCAAGGTTCCACACTCTCCCCCATGCTTTTCAACCTTTTCATGGAACTACTCTCTGAAATTCTGAATCGCTCTAACATTCGAAACCATATGTATGTTGATGACACTCAATTGTATTTAAAAATCTCTTCGCCAGATGAAATAAAAAATGTAAACTATGCGCTGCTAACAACTCAACAATGGTTAGCCCATAATCGTCTTTTGCTAAATATTCTCCAGACTGAATTCCTTCTGATTGCCCTCCACAAACACTCTGCACCCACTCAAGACTGGCTCAAACAACTTAAAGTGCTCAACTGCAACCCTCATGTTGTTGACTCTGCAAGATCTTTAGGCATAACTCTGGATAATACCTGAATATGCAAGATCACATCAGTGCAACTATAAGGGAAGCCTATCATCAGCTCAACACACTATGGAAATTCAAGCCATTCTTTCCTTCTGAGGACATAGCAGATGTTTTGAGCTTACTCACAGATTGTTTGCAATAGACGTTGGTATTAACCCATTACCAACTTTGCAACATACATCTGCAACCCATATCAGGAGCTCACCTTTCAAATTGGTTAACAGTGAGTAATTCTTTCACTAAAAACTTTAGTGATTTGTAAACGGAGAACCATGAAATGTCAACACACTCAATCACACTTGCCTCCAGGTCTTATGCTACCTCCATGCTATGGACCCCCATGTGTATACTCAGTAACTCAGCTCTGTGTTATCAGTGATGTCATCACTGATATCATCAATGATTTCATTTAATATGTCATCAGTGAGAACAAAAGAA
The DNA here is from genome assembly GCF_964204655.1 of Triturus cristatus. Taxonomy (NCBI): domain Eukaryota; kingdom Metazoa; phylum Chordata; class Amphibia; order Caudata; family Salamandridae; genus Triturus; species Triturus cristatus. The sequence goes on along the minus strand of NC_140585.1, from coordinate 212,977,073 downwards.
GTTCATGGTTCATAGAAATTTATAATTAGCTCAATAAATTCCTCCTCAGTAAATCTTCTGAAAAAATGAAAAACATACTTACTTCAAGTATGTTGTTTATTTTATGTAAAAGCAATTTTCTAACTCAGATTGTTTGAATAAATGATTGCTTTTGTACTTTTAATATGGCATTTTTTTCTAAATAAAGTAAGCATTTAAACATGCTGCGTTTAATTGAGAAAGCCTTTTTTCCAAGATGGTTCACTAAATAGTCAGTGCCAGCTGCTAAACCTAATGCACTTAATGCATTACAAAGGAAGCACTTACTAGGAGGCAGAATTATACCTCAAACAGCCATTTGCATGGATGAAGATAAAGTCCACTTTTTAGGTGGAGCATTCGAGACCTGCTGTAACTTCTCTTGTGGGCTTAAAGCCATCCCCCTGCTTTTGATTTGTTTGTTTCGCTGTTCTTTGAAAATCCCTGCTTGCTAGTGGTCAGTCTTGCCTCTATGTCAATCATTTTTCCCTTCATATCCTGCCACGCAGCAGGGACTAAGTACTGTCTTCTTACGGTATGGCTCTTTATCTGTTCTTTGGAGGAATATTTTGATCTTGGTTTCCTGCTCAGTTACTGCCTGCCTGTGTTCAGGTTTGGTGCCATAGCTGCTTAGATTTTACTATAGAATTCCTCCCTCCCACCTTCTCTTAAAGCCACAGTTGTGTTAGTGCTGCCTCCAGCTCCATGCCTCCCACTCCTCTGCAAGTATTTTTTAGCTTTTTTACCCTTTTCGATTTCCACTGCCATTCGATTGTAGCCCCTCCAACTCCTCCTGGTACTCTGGAATGCTTAATTATAGGGAGCCACATCTCCTGTAAGAACAGCTTTAAAAATAATATAGTACCTCTGCCACTAGACTGTCCTTAGAAGTTGAAAGAGCATGAACATTTCCTTTAGAATCAAGCTTTTCTAATGGCCAACCTGCCTTGGGCTTCAGACATAAAACTGCATTTAAAAAGTGACACCTTGGACATTTGGTGCTGCAAAATGAAAACATGAGGCTTTGATATTAACAGGCTTTAGTCAGACATTTTCTATTTCAAGTAAACAATTGTACAGTTAATTCATAATTTGATTTAGTGTGGCTAGTTTGCCGATGTAATTTTATTTTGCAAAAATGTTAAATGTGTGCAATTAGAATATGTTAGTACTGAATTAGCATGATATTTTAATATGTAGAAACACGGAAACAGCTCATGATTTGGCTCTTGCTCAGAAAGCTCCAGTTGACCTTCGAGATACACAAAGGAATATCTCTGTCCATGTGAAAGGGAGAATGCTTGGCATAATTTACAGCATGTTACCTTGGAGCCTTATCTATTTAGTTGCTGGAAATGTTAAACAAAGTTAATTCTTTACTTTAGTGAGAATAGGAAAAACAGTACTTTAAAAATGCATTATCATGTTAGCTTTAATGATTCTTGCTTAAATAACATGGTTCTCTTGCATCTAAAGTTATGTGCTCAGTTAAAAATAAAATGTTTCTTTAACGGAAAGTTAGGAGATGTAGTATTATGAAATAAGATGCAGAATATGTTGTGGGAAGGATTTTGCCAGTCTGATAGATGACGTATGGAGACTGCCGAGAGGTGGAGATGAAAATGCTGGATTCCAAATGGATGCAGGACAAAACCATGCCACAAGCTTTGTAATATTATTTTTTATATAAACTCGTTCCTAGTTTAGGAGTTTCAGAACCCTAGCAGAGACATTTGCGAGAGGCAGACTCAGACGGATTTAGGGATGGAGAACTTTGCAAACATTTTCAGATCTGCAAAGGAGAGTACGACAGACCTTGATGGATAACAGAACAGAGGCAGATGAAGGCAGATTAGATGCAGGTTTTGTTCTATTCTGCCTTTTATTGAATAAAATACCCAATATGTATGATTTGACTAACTGGCTTTGCCAAGGTTTATTTGCTCTATGCTTTATTTCTCTTTATGGGAGATTCTGCAATTATTAATTATTGATTTAGCTCTATGCTAAACTCACTATTGCTTTATGTTTTTAACTCTTCATGAGTTCTGACTGATATGATTTGTACCTCACTTTATTAGGATATGGATTCATTCCCTATAGAATGTGCTGTATGCAATTTATTATATGCTCTGTACTAACTTTGGGGCATATTATCAAGGACGGCGTTAAAAATTATCGGTGGTTTAGCGGCAGAAAACTGCTGCTAAAGCGCCTATCATGGGTTTGATAATATGCCCTTGAGAATTCCAATAGAAGCCCATGATCTGGTGTGAACATGGGCTTCTATTGGAATTCTCCAGGGCAAATTATCAAGCCCATTATTGCCGTTTTAGCGGCAGTTTTCTGCCGCTAAACCGGCGATAATTTTAACGCCGTCCTTGATAATATGCCCCCAAATTTTTCTGTTGTCAATTCTGTTACCTTATTGATACCTGACTGATGAATGAAGATTCAGAGAATCTTAAACGTTAATTAGAAAACTTTTATTATTAGCTAAAATATTTATTTGCATTTGATCATTTGCCCATGTCTATGAAGGAGCTAATTGTGTCATAATAGCTTGGCAAAGATTCATCCCCTTGAGAATGGATAGAAGCGGAAACAAGGGTAATCTTAATTAAAGGTAATGGTGTTAGAGTTTCTAAATTTTCCAAAAATAGATTACTGTGAGATTTCCACGTTATCAGAGCACTGGGAGGAACCACTGTAAACAACGAGGGGTGGGCGGGCATAGAGGGGGCATGCAAAACATAATTGTGTCCCTCCTGCTTGATAAGGCACACTCCCAGGGTAGCCCTGAACTTTGAACAGGCACTTCTCACTCTCTAACGCCCATCCGCCACCCCTGCCTTGATCCTTACATCTCTCTGATGTATAAATGGTAAACTGCTGTTAAAATGAACTTGAATTGAATAGTATGCATACACAGCTGAAGAATGTGATGGAATGAAAACCTTCGTAAAGTTATGGTTTCCGTTCACTAGCTAGTCACTCGTGCCACCTAGTGGTTATTATATATATTTTTTTCCTTTTAAAAACAAATGACTGAGAAACACAGCCTGGGACAGCTCTCACTGCTTTCAGCTGGATATGTGCCGATTTACAGTGTCTGTGCGCTGCTTGTAAGTGAGAAGACAATCTAATCAATACTATTGATACAGGACTAGGATAAGCACCTCACCTGACTGCAGCCTCCATCCTATCACGACAGATAGAATGTACTACATGCAGACCGGTCGAGGCTGGTACACACTTCACAGACCCCACATGGAGTGATTCTCCATTGCGTGACCTGGATGTATCTCCTGAAGAAACTTCAAGCTAATGTTCAAGGTGGCCTTTCTAAAGAAATGCAGTGTGACCTTCAGTATGAATGCTTACACCTGTATAAAAACAGGCAAAAACAGTCCATTTATTCTGTACAGTCCATCCCAACAAATCGAAAAAAGCATTTCTATACAACAAACTCCATCGATGTCATAAAAGACATATACATTTTAGGAGGAGCAAAATGACTTGGATGGAAACTCAGCCAACTACAGAAAGCAAGAAAGAACATCTACCTTGTTCACACCATGATGTTCAAAGTCAACAAAAAGAACCTAGAAGTGTAGAGGTGAAGTGGTGCAACCTTCTACGGACAATCTGGTATCATTACTTGACACAGCAGCTTCAGTCACCCCTACCACAAGCAGAGAACCAAAATTAAAGACCTCGGGGCATAGTATCAAGAACGGGGTTAAAATTATCACTGCTTTAGTGGTAGTAAACTGCTGCTAAAGCGGCTATAATGAGCTTGATAATATGCCGCAGAGAATCCCAATAGAAGCCCATGTTCACACCAGAACCTGGGCTTCTGGAATTCACAACGGTATATTATCAAGCCCATTATCGCCGATTTAGCAGCAGTTTCCTGGCGCTAAAGCGGCGATAATTTTAACGCCGTTCTTGATAATATGCACCCAAGCATCACACCAACACCTCAGTCAATCTAATCAAGATGTTGCTGAATGGCTGAACGACAGTCCAACCCTGCCCAACCTCTTTCTAACTACAACAACCTCAAATGTTTTTGCCCTCAGCTTCGCCAGACATCAAAGCACAAGTTTGCATGCAGAACACTCTCACAGTCAATTTAAAATACCCTCAGGCAAGATGTCAAGGATAAATCTATATTTATGGCCAAATCATCTGAATTTCTCTACAACATTTTTGACAGATTTATGCCAAGCAGCTGGGGTAATCAACCACAACAACAAAATATGAATGGAAGAATTCACAACCTAACAGAAGTTACCCATAATATACACTGGACATATAGATCTCCCTGGCATGTGTGCACCACAACATTAGTGATATTCTCAGCAAATCAGCTACCTCAATTTAAAAAAAGAATTACAACTGGGCTGAAATCGTCCACTAAGAGATTTACTGAAACACTGGTCAAACTCAACTGTGCACGTCAATGGCACAAGCCACTGTCTGAGCAGTATGGAGTATGCTGCAAGAAACACAAGGGATAATGCTACAGTAAGTCCTCCTCTCAATTGCATGCATGAAGCCCTGAATCTGACAAAATATATATTCATAATCTATTTTGAAATGACCAGCCCAGAAACCATACCTGCCACCCCTCGCCAAGAATAACAACCTTCTAATGTGTTTTGAGTCCAAACATTTGAGCCTCTGGCTTGCTTAACCATGGACTATCAATGCCCAACATCAACCCTCTACAAGAGATCTGTGGGAGTTTTATCAACTTTAAGTTTCACATGAAAGCAAACGCCTCCTTCTCATGTAAAACCCCTGACAGAAAGACATAGAGACTGTTTTTACCAAGTGACATAACCTTTGAGCTACTAACATGCTCCTTTACTTTAGCTGTATCACACTCTGCAAGAATTGGCTGTGGAACAAAGTCAGGTATTTAATCTTGGGGCTGATGGTGACCATCTGGAGATGTGCTTTAGGGAAGTTATTTATCTTCTTATTTGGTGCCCTTTATGTGGAAACTTTGTGGTTGCCAAATAGTAAGAGTGTTTTTTCTTTGCTGTTGTTTTACTACACCAGGGAAATGTATACTCTTCTGATTATATAAATGGCTGGACTTGCATGGGTGCCAGTCCAGCTGCTGCCTCTTCAATAATGTCTCATATGTTGATGTAGTGCAGTTTTGACTTACTGGGTTTAGTGGGCCACCTGTGCATATTTAGTCATGTGTCCCTTAGGCAAACTACCCACTCAAGCAGTTAATACTATATTTTGGATTTTATAGCAATTATGCTTGGACATGTCATTTCAATCAATCAATTAATCAAGGCATTTATAGAGCGTGCTACTCACCCGTGAGTGTCTCAAGGCGCTGAGGGGGGGGCGTGCTGCTACTGCTCGAATAGCCAGGTCTTGAGTAGTCTCCTGAAGGTCAGGAGGTCTTCGGTCTGCCGTAGGAGGATGGGGAGGACGTTCCAGGACTTGGCGGGGAGGTAGGAGAACGATCTTCCACCGGTGGTCGTTCTTTGGATGCGGGGGACGGTGGCGAGGGCGAGGTCGGCGGAGCGGAGCTGGCGGTTCGGGGTGTAGAAGGTAAGTCGTCTGTTCAGGTATGTTGGTCCAGTGTTGTGGAGTGCCTTGTGTGCGTGGGTGAGGAGCTTGAAGGTGATCCTCTTGTTGATGGGAAGCCAGTGCAGGTCTCTCAGGTGGGGTGTGATGTGGCTGTGGCGAGGGATTGTCGAGGATGAGGCATGCGGAGGCGTTCTGTATGCGTTGCAGTCGTTTCAGCAGTTTGAGGGCTTGGGTGACCGTTCTTCTTGTGTCAGTGGGGATCCACCTGTAGATTTTCTGGAGCATGCGGAGGGTGTTGAAACAGGAAGATGAGATGGCGTTGACTTGCTTGGTCTTGGAGAGAGTTGAGTCGAGGCTGAATCCCAGGTTGCGTGCGTAGTCGGTAGGTGTTGGGGCTGTACCCAGGGCAGTAGGCCACCATGAGTCGTCCCAGACTGAGAGGGTTGAGCCGAGGATGAGGACCTCCGTCTTGTCTGAGTTTAGTTTCAGCCGGCTGTTCTTCATCCACTCGGCAACGGCTTTCATTCCTTCATGGAGGTTGGTTTTGGCGGTGCGATGGTCTTTGGTGAGGGAGAGGATCAGCTGTGTGTCCTCGGCGTAGGAGATGATGTTGAGGTTATGCAGTCTGGCGACGCGGGTGAGAGGGGCCATGGAAAGGTTGAACAGTGTCGGGCTGAGGGATGATCCTTGGGGTACGCCGCAGATGATCTTGGAGGCTTAGGATCGGAAGGGGGTGAGTCGTACGCTCTGTGTTCTGTCGGTGAGGAAGGAGGAGGTCCAGTCTAGTGTTTTGCCGCAGATTCCTGCGTCGTGGAGTCGGGTGCATAGGGTGCGGTGGCAGACTTTGTCGAAAGTGGCTGAGAGGTCCAGGAGGATGAGGGCCGTGGTCTCGACTTGGTCCAGCAGGGCCCTGATGTTGTCGGTGGCGGCAATGAGGGCTGTTTCGGTGCTGTAGTTAATGCGGAAACTGGCCTGGGATGGGTCCAGGATGTTGTTCTCCTCGAGGTAGTGGGTCAGCTGTTTATTGACGGTCTTCTCGATGACCTTAGCCGGGAACGGGAGCAGGGAGATGGGCCGGCAGTTCTTGAGGTCCCTCAGGTCTGCCTTGGGTTTCTTGAGCAGGGTGTTGATTTCTGTGTGCTTCCAGCTCTCCGGGAAGGTCACTGTCTCAAAGGAGATGTTGATGGCCTTGTGGAGGTGGAGTGCAATGGTGGCGCTGGCTGTTGAAGATGTGGTGAGGGCATGGGTCTGACGGTGATCCGGAGTGGATGGTGCTCATTGTTTTGGTGATGTCGTCGTCATTGATGTTAGTCCATGTGAGCAGGGGGTCGCTGTGGGTGGTGGCCGTGGGGTCTGAGGAGGCGGTGGTAGCTGTGGTGGTCTGGTTGTCGAAGCTGTTGTGGTTGTCTGTGATATTGTGGTGGAAGAAAGAGGCGAGGGAGTTGCACAGGTGTTGAGATGGTGGGATGTCGTTGGTGTTGGAGCTGGGTTTGGAGAGTTCCTTCACGATGTTGAAGAGCTCTTTGCTGTTGTGAGCGTTGTTGTCGAGGCGGTCCTTGAATTAGGTCTTTTTGGCGGCTCTGATGAGGTGGTGATGTTGGTGCATGGCGTTCTTGTGGGCTGCTTGATTCTCCGGCGTCTGTTTGTGGTGCCATTTCTTCTCCAGTTTTCGGCAGTTTTGTTTGGAGGTCTGGAGGTCAGCTGTGAACCAGCTGGTGTTTTTGTTGGTCCATCTGTTGGAGGGATTCCTGAGCGGGGCGAGGTTGTTGGCGCAGTCGTCGATCCATCATCTGAGGTTGCTGGCGGTGGCGTCAGGGTCGGTGGGGTCGGCGGGTGGGCTCCGTGCAAGGGTGGTGGTTAGCTGGTCTTCAGTGACTTTGCTCCAGCATCGGTGGGGGATCTGTTGGGTGCGGTGGTGCGTGGTGGGTTTTTGGAAGGTGAAATGGATGCAGCAGTGGTCAGTACAGTGGAGTTCGGAGGTGTGGCTGAAGGAGACGTGGGAGCTTGTGGAGAAGATGGGGTCCTGTGTGTGCCCGGCAGAGTGGGTGGGTGTTGTCACAAGCTGTCTGAGTCCGAGGTTGGCGAGGTTGGCGAGGTTGGCGATCAGGGTGGTGAAGTTGGTGTCGTTGTTGTTCTCGAGGTGGAAGTTCTGGTCTCCTAGGAGGATGTAGTCCGTAGAGGCGAGGGCGTGCGTGCTGACGAGATCGGCGATGGAGTCGCTGAACTGTGGTCGGGGTCTGGGGGGTCTGTAGATCAGGGTTCCTCTGAGGGTGGTGTTGGGGTCGGTGTGGACCTGGAAGTGCAGGTTTTCAGCGGTGTTGAGGGTGTCCTCAGAGTAGGTAGAGACCTTGAGGGTGGACTTGTGGACAATGGCGATTCCTCCTCCAACTCCATTGGTGCGGTCTCTGCGGGTGATCTTGTAGCCGTCCGGGATGGCTATGGCGATGTCGGGTGCTGAGGAGTCGTTCCACCAGGTCTCTGTCAGGAAGGCAACATCTGGGGCAGATGTGTCGAGCACGTCCCATAGTTCGACGGCGTGATTGCGTGCGGAGCGGGTGTTCAGGAGTATGCAGCGGAGGTGGTTGAGTCCTGACCTGGTTGGCGGTTTGGCGGCTCAGGTGCTGTTGAAGCTGCAGTTTCGGCAGGAGAAGGGTCCCTGGGTGCGCTTCGGGGAAGCCTGGAAGCAGGTGTGTTCTCTTCGGGTGATGAGTGCGTGGAGGGTGCAGGCATCGTAGCTGAGTCAGTCGACGTGGCGAGTGCGAGGGCCAGGGGTTCTGGTGCTGGGCATGGTCCATGCGCAGACGGGCTTGCATTAGGCACGTCTGCTGCGTGGCTGTGCAGCGGCCACCATATAAGGGGGGAGATGGGAGGGAGGAGCAGCTGGGAGGCAGGAGCGGGGAAGCGAATGGGCGCCAAGGGGGGCGGGGCTGTGGGGGACGCAGCGGCAGGAAAGCGGGGGTGAAAAAAACAGTGAGGGAAATAGAATGCAAGAGGGCACAATCAGGGGGAGAAACCTATCAGCAACAAAAGAGGCACAGTACAATTTCTAAGAGACAAGCACAATACAATAACAGTAAAGCAACGAGCAGCGCCTACGGTGGGCCTTGAACCCTATACAGAGCTTCAGCAGTTGGCAGAGGACACGGGCGCAGTCAGGTGGAGCTACGTGATGTGGGGAGCGACCTGCCTGGAAGCAGGGTCAAGGGTCGCATTTCACAAATGCTTATATGTGATAGTTCTATATTTTGAATTTAACTGAAAAGTAAAGTTCTTTAAAGAGAAGCATCTACAACTCTTTCCTAAATAGGATCATGGTTAATCAATATCCTGGGTACATAGACACATGCCTTGTCTCTTCGAGATCTATTGTATCTTAAATAAACCTAAAGAGGGCTTACAGCCTACCCATTACTTATCATTGGTTGGCATCTTCATAACTCTCACTTCTTTTGTCTTTCTTGGTCAGCGACAGCTGAGCTGGTTTCATGTAGCCGACACACACACACTTCAAGATAGCACATATGACATGAATCACTCTACAATGCCACTCAATGCCACATTTTACACTCTGTGCTCCTTCATCCTACACCATTCCACTCTCTGCCACTCCACCGTACAACACTCTACTCCACTTTGTGCCATTCCATTCTTCTCTGCTCTACGCCTCCACTGTACACCACTCCACTCTATGGCACTCTAATCTACTCCACACAACTCCACTCTATTAGATTTTACTCCACTTTATGCCACTTCACTCTAACACTCCACTCTACTTCACCCTGTGCCACTCCACTCTATGTTACTCCCCGCTACTTTACTCTACTATATGCCACCCCACTCAGTGACACTCTATTCCACTCTGCTTCACTCTACTCCACTCTACAAGTCTTCTCCATACTAATCTACTTTATGCCATGACACACCACTGAATTCCACTCCTCTCTACAACATTCCACTCCTCTCTATGCCAGTCCACTCTAAGACACTCTACTCCACTCTGTGACACTATTTCACTCTACGCCTCTCCAATCTATGTCACTCCATTCTACCATACTCTAATCCACTCTACTGCACCTCATGCTAGTCCACTCTTGCCACTCTATACCACTCCAATTTGCTCCACTCTACTTCATTCCACTCAATGTCACTACGCACACACACCTCTTCACTCTACAACACTCTACTCCACTCTACAACAATCTACTCCACAACACCCTGCTCTACCCAAGTCTATGCCAATCTACTCTACAACTCTATCCTCTTATCTATGACACTACTCTCACACTCCACTGATCCTCTACTCCATTATATGCCACTCAACTCCAATCTACAACACTCTACCCCACAACACTCTACTCCACTCCACTTTATGCCTCTGCACTCTACGCCACTTCACTCTACCCCACTCCACTCTAGGACACTTTACTCCACTCCACTCTACTCCATCTACTATACTCTAATATATGCCACTCTACTCCACTCTACCACACTCAACTCCTCTCTAAACCACGCCACTCCATGCCACTTCACTTCACTCTATACCATTCTACTCTATGCCACTTTACTCTACCATACACCACTCCTCAACACTTTATTCCACTCCACTCCACAACCCTCTTTACTACTCTACTACACTTTAAGCCACAAAACTCTATGCCAATCCAGTCTACAAAATTCTTCTCCACTCCAATCCACTCGAAGACACTCTACTCCAATATAAGACACTATTCCACTCTATGCCTCTCAACTGTACACCACTCCATACAACTCCACTTCAACTGATCAGGAAGCAGCACTACAGGTACAAACAGGGCACCTTTTTAAATTGTCTTACTTATTTAGGGCTAGCTTGTTTTTACTTACTGCAGTCTGCCTACATGCACTTTGTCACCTGCTGAAACCCCTGTCCGCCGTGGCAATTAGTGCCGATTAAGCGGAGGGTTGTTAGCTCCTCCCACTCCCTTCCGGTGACAGCCTCTCTTCTGGCAGGGAAACGAGTTGACGGGCTAGTCCTCCACTATGAATGGAGTATGCAGAGCCGGCGCCAAAGGCAAGCTGTCTGCGCCTGTCCGCAGCCAGCCAGGGCCAGGGGCCATACAATATGCCCATTTACGGCCAGACTAGCCCCTACGCTATTCAGGGAGTGCATTGAGGGCAATAGAAAGGCCTCTGGCCGGGTCATGGAACCATTCACTGTGGGTTAATGAGGAAACACCACATTGTACTAGCCCGCCCTTTGCTTTCAAGACAGGTAACCCGATATTTCAGCAAAATACAAGGAAGCTTGCGCTTGTGAACTGCAGGTCCCTCTCCAAGCACAAAATTGAAATCCATGATTTCCTCATTGATCATCAGCCTGATGCCATGTTTCTCTCTGAAACCTTGGTTAGTGCAGACTCAGTCCCCGACATACTTGAAGCACTTCCCAATGACTATGGCATGCTCAGACAAGATCGTCCCATTAGACGCGGAGGTGGAATAGCCATCATCTTCCACCTATCCCTTAAGTGCACTTTAGACAAAGTCCAAATAGAAAGTGCTGAGGCAGCCCATTCCACCTTGAAAAAGGCGAATGACCTTTTTGTGAGAGGTCTCTTAATTTACCGCCCACCTGGGCTGCTAACCGATTTTATTACTAACCTTGTGGAAGTGACCACCCAATTTGCCATTCAATACACTAACTTTAGGTTTCTGGGTGTCCTAAACCTGCATATGAAGGATCGCCTGATGACAGAGGAGCAAGCCTTACGCAAGGAACTGGCCTACCTACAATTAGAACTTACATCTATGTCACCAACTCATTGTGCAGGCCATTTGTTAGACCACATCTTCTCAAACCTTTCAGGGCTGGTGGTTGAGCCACCGACCCCCACCCCTTGGTCCGACTACCACCTCATGGTATTCGATATTCCTCTACCTAAAACACGACTCTCAAATAAAAGCAACTTTGACCTCCCACGTAGGAAATTAGCTAGGTTCAATTGTGAGAATTTCTCCAACGCGCTACAAAAAATCCTCCTCTACTAGGCAATGACATTAATACGGCTAACGCCTTAGTAGAGACATGGATTACGGAGTCACTTGATGAGGTGGGACCCAATGAAGAGCTGTGAATTGCAAAGCAAGGCTGCAAGCGCCTAGAACGTGAATGGAGGGTAGCCTTCTCGAAAGAATCGAAGGAAGCCTATAAGATAGCTCAAAACAAGTATCATTCTCTACTAAAAAAGAGATGCAAAGTGTATTATAAGGAGAAAATAGAAATGGCAGAAAATGCATCCAAGGAATTGTTTGTAACTCCTCAAGCAATTTGATCTCTCAACAGGACAATGTTCACCCCTACGAGCTCTGAGGAGAGGTGCAATAAGATTGCCGATTTTTTCCTACAAAAAATATCCAGCATATACAACTCCTTCCCTGAAGAAGCACGTAATGGTCATACTGGACAATATAATACAATATAGGAAACCTACTGAGCTGGGGTTCACTCCCCTGTGTGAAGTCCTCGCCCCCCACGACAGAGCTCAAGGAAGTGGCATTAAAATTTAAATCTGGTTCCCCTGCCGATCCTGTTGCTCCTAGCAGGATAAGGGGGGCAAATAACTGATTCTCCCCTACTTACAACAACTTTTGGATGCATCTTTTAAATGTGGGGAGGTCCCTTAGTCATGGAAGCATGTGATAGTCATACCTTTAAAGAAAAAACCCTCAGCCAGCCCTGAGCTGTTGGACAATCTCCGGCCTATCTCTCTACTCCCCCACATCTCCAAAATCACAGAGAAGGTTATAAATAAGCAATTAGTGGCTCATATTGACAGACACAAACTACTACACCCCACTCAATCAGGTTTTAGAGCATCTTTCTCAACTGAGACAGCATTGCTCCTCGCAACAGAGTCCATATGGAGATAAGTGGACACTGGTCAGATGGTCGCCCTAGTCCTGCTGGACCTAAGTGCCTCCTTTGATACCATTTCCCACAAATTTCTCCTTCAGCGTCTCCAGGTCTGTGGACTAGATAGGGTAGCACTTAAGTGGATGCAGTCCTCTCTAGAGGACCGGAGTTTCCAGGAGGCACGACACCCTTACAGATCCAAGACCCTGCCACTACTCCAAGGAGTTCCCAAAGGTTCTATATTGAGCCCCACCATCTTTAACCTGTACATCGGCCTGTTGGCAGATATTATAGAAAAATATAAGATCTCTATGCTGTCATATGCTGACGACACCCAGCTTGTGGTAACCCTCGATCAAGACTCTGGTGAGACAGCAAGACAGTTCTTTTGCTGTCTCAATGATCTGGCCTCATGGATGTCAAACATCTGCCTGAAATTGAATGGGAGTAAGACGGAGGTCATGATCATTGGGAAATCTCCCTCTATCTGGCGATCAGCCTGGTGGCCCCAGAGGCTGGGGCCGGTCCCCTTGCCTAACTCAGAGGTAAAGAATATTGGAGTGTGGCGCGATCCAAAACTATCCTCTAAAGCCCACACTAGAAAGGTAGCAGGAAAATGCTTTGGCATACACAAAATGCTAAGGAAAACCTTAGACATCCTCCCTGTGTCAGCAAGAAAAAACATAATCCACTCCCTGGTGACCTCCCAGCTGGACTAAGGGAACGTTCTGTACCTGGGATCATCACAATGTTGCGTGCAACGCCTTCAACAAATCCTGAACGCAGCGGCTTACCTAGTCCATAATCTACCGAGGCATGCCTCAATAACGAAAGCCCTTGACTCCCTACACTGGCTACCAGTGGAAAAAAGAATTCTCTTTAAGGCCATGTGTTTCTGCCACCGGAGTTTACAGGGAAAAGGCCCCAGCTAACTGTGTGATCTTCTACCCCCGTACAATCCAAGCCGACAGTTAAGATCAACAGGAGCTCACCTGCTCAAAATACTGAAGATAAAAAGGGCTAGGATGGGAGCACGCTCTTTTGACTACCCATCGGCCAAAAACTGGAACACACTCCCATCTCTACTAAGAGCAGATAAATCAGAATCCACCTTTCGAAGAGGTCTGAAAACCTGCCTCTACAAGACTTAGTCAGTTTTCTCCCTCTGCTCCAGCTTGAAACTACTTCCTAGTGCGGGGACACACCAGCAAGTGTAACCAGGCACTCTATAAATGCTGTATTATTATTCTTATTACTTTAGAACATTCTACTCAACTCTGTGCCACTCCACTGTCCCACACTCTACTCCACTCTACTGCACACCCCACTACTCCACTCTACTCCATTCTATGCCACTCTATGCCACTCCACTCTACTCCTCTCTACTTCATTCCAAACTAAGCAATCCAACAACTGAACCCATTAGAAAGGTTATAAGAGCTAAGCTCCTCCCTTCCATCACATACTGTCAACTTGTATTTCCTGCGGCATTAATTAACACCACAGAATGTGCCAACTGCTGAGCATTCAAACTGATTTTTCACATACCCGCTCATTCCTGGAACGTCTTGGTACGACTCAAATTCGGGCTAAAAAAACAACGCTAAGAGCATTGGGCATCGATTGTTCGGTACTATTGAGAAGCCTGTGCTGCACCACTGACCACAATGAAGGCTATCTTGAAGGAAACTTTTGTGAAAGGCAACAATGGCCTTCTTACTGCTTGCACTGAACTGCACCTTGACTTGTCCAAATGGCAGGATTTTATCTAACAACCCGGAATTTTCAAATCAATAAAAAAAAAAAAATAGGTCAGACTATTATCTAAGGAAGATGACACGAAGGAATTAGAGTCTTCCAGTAGCAATATTAGGCTATTAGCTAGTTCCTTCCATGACAAATTGAGACACCGATACCATGACTCTGCCTTAAACAAGACAGTTTTAAAGCAAATTCGGTCCGTGAGACTGATGGTATTGCCAATAACAGATATTAACACTCGCTGGAAAACATTAGAGGCGGTCACTACTTGCAGACTGTGCCACAAGCATGAGGAATGCATGGCTCACTTGGTCTGCATATGCCACCGTTTGAACTATGCACGTCACACTTTATTGAAACCTCCGTTTTTAAAATACGGCATACGCACTTGCACAGATGCCATGAAATTTCTCTTCAATTTGGAGGCTCCAATTGAACAGGCCAGATTAGCAAAATTTGCACATCAGGTGAAAGAACTTCCAAGTAACAACTCAATCAAGGATTAAAAGCAAATTGTAGTTCTAATCTAGTGTTTCTCACTGCTTTACTTGATGCTCATTGTTTAGTGTTGCGACTATTAGATTTTTTTAATGAAATGATCATGTTTTAGATATGAATAATAGACTTGTTAAATGAAATGATTACGTTTTATCTATGACTGAAGAAAGAGAGCGGATGGAGAGATCCCCGCCCAGTCTATTTCCTAACAATTTTAACTAATTAAAACAATAAATAAAAAATTCAAATTCACTCCACTCAATGTCACTCCACTCTGCACCACTTCACTATAATACACTCTACTGTATTCCACTCTACAACACTCTACTCCACAACACTCTGCTCGACTCCAGTTTTGTCAATCCACTCTACATCTCTCTCCTCTAATCTATGACACTCCACTCTATGACACTCTACTCTAGGACAATCTACTCTATGCTTCTCCACTTTACTCAACTCCTCTCTACAAAATTCTACTCTATGACACTCTACTCCACTCTATGACACTCCACTCTATGATACTCCACTCTACACCATTCTTCTTTAAGGCAATTTACTCCACCATATGCCACTTCACTCCACAACACTCTATCTCACTCTACTTCACTCTACTGCACTCTGCAACTCTCTTCACTACTGTTCTCCACTTTACGCCACACCACACTGCTCTGCAACATTCCACTCCAGTCTAAACCACTCCACTCTACTGGACTCTACTGTGCTCTGCTCTAGTCACCTCCATGCCACTCTAAGTAGCCTCACTTTATGCCACTTTACTCTACTCTACTTCACACCACTCAATGTCACTCCACTCTACACCACTTCAAACTATCATACTCTACTCCACAACCCTCTACTTCACAACATTCTGCTCCCCTCCAGTTTAGGCTAATCCCCTCTAACATCTCTGTCATCTAATCTGCAACACTCCACTTATGACACTCAACTCTGACATTCTAATCCACTCTGTGCCACTCCACTCTTCTAAACGCTACTTTACTCAACTCTATGCCACTGCACAACACTCCACTCTATGATGCTGTACTCCACTCCACTGAACAACAATCCACTCTACAACACTTTACTCCACTTTACAGCATCCATGCTACTTTATGTCACTTTCTGCTACACTACACTCTCTACTAGGATATTCTAATCTATCCAACTCTACTGTCCTCCACTCTACTCTACTCCGCTCTATAACACTCTACTCTATGACACTCTTCTCCTCTCTATCACACTCTATTTTATGCCACTCCACTCTATTACAATTCACTCTACACCATTCTACTCTATGCCACTTTAAGTAACTTGAATCCACCATACGCCACTTCACTTTATGACACTCTATGTAACTCTACTTCACTCTACTCTACAACACTCTTCTCCACACATTGATTCTCCTGCACCATGTGTCACATCATTTTACCAGATTACAAGAGAGAAGTAGTGCACTTCAGTACCAGAGCTTTAGAGCAAATCTCTCCTGTAATTGTTTTACTATTTTTTTATACTTTGATTTTCTTTTCCATAACTTTGCGAACATTTGTATATTTGCTAATGTTTATTTTTAACCCAGTCATTTCAAAATAACATGTTCATAACAAAGCACATCCTGTTGTCAGAGAACTTTATCTAATACACACAAAATGATACAATTTGGGAGAGTTAAAGACAAGCTACTCTTCAGGGGTGCTAATTCAGTTGATTTGGAACGTTTCGCGCAACCACTGTGAGCAGACCAACTTGAAGGCTCATCTTTTAAAACATATTTTAGTTTTATTCATTTTTTTAGTTGGTGGGTTGCAGTAGTTGGATGTGATATCATAGAATAACTATTTCATGGAATAGCATTACTAAGAAACAGCTCAACTCTTTATTGGAAATTTGCAGGATGAATGGCATTTACCATTTCATAGAAACAAATTCATATAATTTATTTTAATTGGCTTGTGTATGCTTATTTTTCAAAAAAGTGAATACAATGGTTTCAGGCCTTACTGACATTTTAGTTGGAGGTATTACTTTGAATTCCTATGTTTTACGTTGTCAAACAATTACACGGATGCTCCTAATTTGGTGATCTCTCACCCCCTTCACAACCCATAAACACCTGCATCCCTAGATCGGTGGTCTTCGGAATTCTTTATTTATTTTTTTTAAAATTTTATTGTGCAAAACAACATCATTACAAATATGGGCCTACAACCACCAGGGCCGGCCGCTAGTATATGCAAATCAATTGCTTGACGTCACGAAGCAGCGACTGATCCCCAGAGGTCCAGCAGAGTTACAGGATATATTCTCGGCAACTCAGAAGATAGGCAGGATACCAATATTTTAAGAAAAGGAACAAACAGGAAAACAATTAAACAAAACTCAAGGCGAGAAACATTCTGGATGGTGTCGAGCTCCGATGGGAGGGCCTGCCATACCAGGTAGAGAATCAGGAGGACAATAGAGAGGACCAGGGGGGGAGGCAGTGGGGAAGTCAGGACAATCAGTAAAAAGAGTACAGTATTCTAGGAACCTCAGGATCAGGGGGACAGAGAAATGTCCGGAGTGTCTACAAAGGGGGGCGTACAGATGTTACCTCGGAAGGTGTTCCACTGGCCCCAAATTTTACACCACGCCCTAGGCTTGCCCCTAGCCAGATATACCGTCTTCTCTCTAAACATGCACCAGTCCATGTTCTCCTTCCATACTGACACGGTGGGAGGCCGTCGGGAACCCCAAAGCTGCGCTATATCCCTCTTTGCAATCATGTTCCCAAGTGCCGCCCACCGGGCCTGGGCGACGTTGTAATCATTCGGCTCCCACACATTCAACAAACATCGACGAGCCTCAGGCAACTGAGCGACCCCAGTGACACACTCCATTACAGCATGCACACGGCACTCCCAAAGGATATGAAGGAAGGTGGCGCTCATTCCACATCCACATGCGGACTGCCAGTCTTCTTCATCCAGCTCCAACCCGTCTCCGGTCCAGGCCTCCCTAAGACGTACAAGGAGATCCGCCCGATTGTTGATCAATTTCTTATAAATCAACGAAATCGTACTATCGGGCAGATGACCATCAAGTATACGGGCCTCGAGTGGGGAAGATTCAGGAACAGTGGTACCGGCCGTGAAGACCGACAGCAAAGCGTGGTGAACCTGTGCATATCTGAAGAAATCCCTCTCACTCAAGTCATACTCACTCTGAAGCACCGCAAAGGATTTGACCGCACCTTTCACCCAGAGATCACCCACTCTGCTAATGCCAATGGTATCCCAATTCTCAAAACCTTTCGTTGTCCAGAGGCATCCCAATCTTTCCGAAGCAAACAAGGGGGTCGCTCGTGTCAATCGTTCATTCCATCCCATGGCCACATTGGCATCCTTCCACACACGTACTGCAATCTTAGTGGGTCCCGTTAGGTTCCTCCCCGCTGTCCGAGAGTAGAGCGCTCTGTTGAAGTTGCCACCAGGCAACTGATATTTATCCATCTCGAAAGCCGGATTTGGACCGGGTGCATACGTAGCATGGTTGATGGCGGACAACTGGGAGGCCCAATAATACCTCCTGATGTCCGGGAGCGCGATGCCCCCGTCATACCAGGGGAGAGTCAGTTTTGCGAGAGCGATGCGTGCGCGACCGTCCCAAACAAATCTCCTCTGTAAACCCTCCACCTCCCGGAAGTAGGCCGCCGGAATAATATCAAAGGAGTTCTGGAGTGCGTAGAGAAATCGGGGCAGGGACATCATTTTAAAGAGTGCCGCTCGACCGAGTGGCGACAACGGCAATCTATGCCACCGAGCCACGTCCAACTTCAATCGCCGGAGAGGAGGAAGGAGATTATGCTTGTGGCGGACCGCCGGGTCCAACGATACGTAGACCCCCAAGTACTTGAAACCGGATTGCGAAATTTGAATGGGAAACCTATTCGGTAAGGGGGGAAGGCCACCGGAGATGACATACACACACGATTTAGACCAATTAATGATCAAACCGGAGTTTTTACCGAAAGAAGTGAGGACGTCAAATAGGACATTAAGGGATTCACGAGGGGAGGTGAGGTACAAGAGAATATCGTCGGCGTACAACGAAACCCGGTCTTCAAAATCGGGGGCCCACTGAATGCCCTTTATCGACGGTTCCCATCGGAGCCAGGCTGCAAGCGGTTCTAGAGCAAGAGCAAAGAGCAGGGGTGACAAGGACACCCCTGCCTAGTAGCCCTCCCGAGAGCGAAGGACTGGGACACCCTACCATTGACAACAATCTGAGCCAGCGGATCCGTATATAAAAGTCTCACCCAACTGATAAATCCCGCACCGAAACCGAACTTCGCCAGAGTGGCCCAAAGATATGGCCGTTCTATCGTATCAAAGGCCATTGTGGCGTCCAAGGAAGCCAAGATGGCCGGCTCGGACAGAAACTCCGCCCAAGCGAGAACGCCATGTAAGCGCCGCAAGTTGAGAGCAGTGTTCCGGTGCGGAATGAAACCAGATTGATCCGGATGGATCAGGTAACAAATGACAGCAAGTAGGCCATTAGCGAGGACCTTGGCGAGAATCTTCGGTTCAGCATTCAGTAGGGAAATAGGCCTGTATGAGACACAACGATCACGAGGCTTGCCCTCTTTAGGAATCACAACTATAGTAGCTAGACGCTGGTCACAAGGGAGGGAGCCAAGATCACGCGACTCCATAAACATATCACGGAGAAACGGTGCGACTTTATCCGGGCGCAATTTGTACAATTTAATAGGCAGTCCATTTGGGCCCATAGCTTTTGCCAGAACGGAGGGAACGGATCGCGGTCGCAATCTCGTCGGCCGACAACAATGCCTCCATGCACTCTCGATCCTCTTCAGACAGGCAGGGCAGCGCAATGTCCCTCAACAATAAACGAGAGTCATCCTCATCTCTATCGGACACCAGGGAGTAGACCACACGAAAATAGTCAGCAAAACACTCCACAATCTCACCAGGGTCATTCACGCCGTCAGAATTCTGAAGCACAGGGACCACACGATTAGCTCTCTCCTTCTTATCAAGCCAGGCAATCAATTTACCCGCCTTATCCCCAACATCATACAGTCTACCTTGCTGTTCCCTGTACATTGTCTTGGCAGCATCCGTAACAAGGGATTTATAGTCAAACTGTTTCAAGCTAAGGGCGTGAAGTCTATCCTGGGTGACACCTAAGTCTAGATCAGCCTCCAACTCCATAATTTCGGCCTCCAGCCTCACGACTTCCCCAGTCCTAGCTTTCTTGGTCTCGACTATTAAAGATAGGGCCTGTCCACGAATAACAGTTTTGAAGGCTTCCCACAGGGACACTGAGGACAAAACAGACCCCTCGTTCTCCAGGAAGTAGTGGTCGAGCGACTTTATGAGGCTGTCGCGGGTCTTGGGGTTGCGCAGATGTCAAGGATTGATGGGGGCGATCCGCCCTGCGGCGTGCATCCCCGTATTGAAAAGAAGCCACACAGGAGAGTGATCTGAAATGCCCCGGGCCAAGTGTCTGACCTCCCCAACGTAGGAGGACTGGACCGTGGGCATGAGGAAGTAATCAAGCCTGGAGAGACTCCCATGAGCCCCGGAGTGGAAGGTGTAGTGACATTGCGTCGGATGCATTAACCTCCAGCAATCCACCAGACCGAAGGTGTCCAAGAACCCACCAAGCCATGATTGGGAAACGGGAAGGGCCCTGGGGGGTGGCGGTCCAGATCGCCGGATAGCACAGAGTTAAAGTCCCTACCCATGAGGAGAAGACTATCAGGGAGCTCCAGCAACATCCGACCAACATCAGAGAAAGTGGCGGTCTGGAGGCCTGGAGGAACATATATCGTGACTAAAGAAAGAGTCTTGCCCTCCCACCTACCGGTTAGGGCGGCGTAACGCCCTCTGTCGTCAAGGATGACATTATCAATCTCTAGTGGGAAGGAAGACCGGACCAGAATACCAACCCCTCTGGAACCAGTGGTGAACCCGGAATGTGCAACCAATCGGTATCCCCACCTGTTCATAGCATGACACACATTGCCGACCAAATGCGTCTCCTGCAGGAGTACCACATCAGGAGTCAAACGACGCAGATATTGCAGTACAACACCCCGTTTAATACGATCCCCCAATCCATTGACGTTCCAAGATATCAACCTCAACCCACTACCCCCCATCCCCACAAGTGTTGCATGAGTCTCCCCACAGAGAGCAGGACACCTGAAGCAGAGAAAGAACCAATATGCCGCCTTGAGAAAGGAAAACACAAACACAAACACCCCCTCCCACCCCCCAACCGAAACCCGTTACAACTCCCCCCTCCCTGCACCCCTGCAGACTGAAAAACCACCCCAAAATGCAGTGTGGCTGTCGCCCTAACAATCCCATTCTACAAAAGACCCCGGAGGAGGAGAGAGGCCCGTCTCCACCCGCCACCCAGACGTGAAGGCAAAATATACAAAAGAAATAGAACCCAACTGAGCAATGTCCAATTTTCGGAGGTTAGGGACCGAAAGGTCACTTCTGTGTAGGCTCACCACCCTCGGCACTGCCAGGGTGCTCCGTTCGATCTCCCCGACCAGGCAGGAAATCCAACCAGTCACTCACATTGTCCGGTCGCTCGAAAAAGAAGGTCAGTTCCACATATTCCACTCGAAGCCTGGTAGGGTAAAGCATCGCGTACTTCAATCCCAGGTCCCGGTGACGTCGCTTAACCCCCTGAAAGCCCATCCTCTGTCTCTGGACAAGTTGAGTGAAGTCCGGGAAAAAATTGACAGAGGAGTTTTCAAATTTCACCGGGCCGTGCACTCTCGAAGCCTGCAAGATCGCATCACGGTCTCTGAAATGAAAAAGTTTGCCGATGATAGGCCTCGGAGGAGCGCCCGGCTTGGGCTTACAGCCCGGAACACGATGTGCACGCTCCACAGCGAAAAACTTGCTCAGTCCAGAAGGGGCAAGATGGGTGAGGATTAGATCTTCGACCAGGAGGTCAACCGAATGAGTCTCGGGATTCTCTGGAACACCTATGACGCGAATGTTGTTGCGTCTTGCCCTGTTCTCAAAATCCTCCAGCCGATGGGATATCAGGTCATTGGCCGAGTTCAAATTGCCAAGTTTTGTTTGGAGTCCTGACACATCGGCCGTGAGGCTGGAAGTCTTCAAATCCAGTGACTTCACTTTCTCGTTAGTCTTAGACAGGTCGGCCCTGATTAGAGTGACATCAATGGCGACCGTGTCAATTTTACGAGCCAGAGCCTCATATTGCTGGCCGATGGTCTCCTTCATGCCGGTGATGGCGCCCATAATGTCCTGCAGGGACAAGTCGACAGGAGCAGAAGGGTCTTCTCTGGCGTCCTCCGGGGAACGGCTGGAGAGCCCGGGGGACCCTTTGGCTTGAGTGTACCGGTCCATAACGTTTGTCTGGAACGGTCCCCCACGAAGAGGCATCTTGGTCTTCCGCTTCTCGGTTTCACCCCTGCCCGTCATGTTGGAAGATGCGCCCCGGAGGGGCCCGCAAGACCTGGTGAAAATGGCCGCCGGCAGGTCGGGCACCAACGGACCACGAAGCTGGCTCGTACGGCCCAGAGAAAGTCATGACTTGACCCAAGAGGCTATAATAAGGAAGCAGCGATGACACTAAATGGAGGCTGGATTGGTCCCCAGCCGAGCGAAACGGTCTCTCAATCAGACCATGCCAGGATCCGGAAACGAAACCGAAAGTGGGGGTACGGCCACCGATGAGGTCCCACTGCCGTTGTTGTTCAACTACGTCCCGGGTCCACAAATCGCCAAGTCCCCGGCACGGCCGCCAGGTGGGCCTCAAAAGTTCAAAGTGCTGTAATTCCGGTTGCCCAAGTCCGATTTAAATTCTGGAAAGAGTTATGGACTCAGTCGAGGTTCACCTACGAGAGTCCGTCCGAGAAATCAGGATATCATCAGGATAAATTGCGAGGAGTGGCGAGGGTCCGGGGAGCCCTGTGCTCACGTCACCATCTTGGATGCACGCTAAGCTCCTCCTCCGGTCTTCAGAATTCTTAATGCTGTACCCCCCATAAAAATAAAAAAATCCCCGTCCCACCCCTCAATTTTTTCACAATTATTTTGCTAAATTAGCAGTGTATGGCTCTTCAATCCCTGGTTACATTTCCCAAAGGAAGTATTATGTAGTGGAAAGTTAACCTTATGTATTTGACACTGATTTCACTTTTGCATCTTTTTTTTACTATAATGTGGAGTAGTGTGCACTTTTTTTCTACATGATCACTCCACTGCGAAAAAAAACATAAGTAAAAAACATTGTCATTTACAATGCCAATTGCTGTAACTTTTACACATTCCAGATCGATTGCATTGCAAATGCTTGTTTTTTAAAGATGTCTTGCAGACAGCTTTGCAATCAGTCTAGTTTAAGGCAGTCCAGCTTATAGGGCAATCAGGGACTGCCAGAAGGGCTTGTCTGACAGGTAAGTGTGAGAGAGACAACTATTTCTATTATTTGTTGGCTAGGGTGACGATCTGGTTTTTACTGTTGATTTTCCAGATGTCACCACAAACATTGCCTGTGGGAAGTACAAATGCATGCTGTGAACAATTGGGATTTTGTTTTACTTGAGTGTTAACCCTGCTTAAGAAACAGCTACTTTCCCTGTTAGGGTGAACCACAAAAGTCATTAAACCTGTGCTTTACCCTTTAACACAGAAGAAGTTATGCTTTACTTAGAAGCAATGTATATTTATGAGGCACACACTAATGAACTGAAAACATAACAGAAGAAAAATATGACTCCAATTTTTTAAGAAACCACTTCAGGAAAGTGATCCTTACAGGTTTATCCATTAAGCACAAGCAATATGGCCGGCCTCCATCAAAGACTGACATAGGTATTCTAGAAACAACAGTACAACACTCCAGGTAATGCTTATGTATTGACTTTAGGATATAATACCGATTTATTAAAATAGATTATATTTTAATAAATTTTTCAAACCCAAAATGGAAAAAATCCAATTGGTAGAACCAGAGTTATGATTATTTTTTTTAAATTTTAGGTGAAAACTAGCACCAGAGATTAAATTGCCAATCGCGGACATCGAGTCGCACAAGTCAAAGCTGACAAATATGGCCGTCCTTGATGGAGTGCAAGCCGGATACAAAAAGTGGATTTGGCCGGGTCTGGGAAGGTAAAGTACAGCAGGGCATGGCTGGAGGTGGTGTCAAAGGAGGGAACATCATTGTAGGGGAGCTGCTGCATGAATCCGCAGTGAAGATTTCGCCGTTTGGACTATGTCACTTTCTTAGGAGCCAAAAATCTGCAGAGGGACAAGGCGGGACGTTGTAGCTGATGAGAGTTTCAGGAGGCCCGATACACGTTTGGCGAAGGACCACTTAATTCAATTTGCTGCTGCACAGAAGAACGTAGCCGGTACTGCCACAAAGTCAGGCTAGGTGGCAGTGCGCCTTGGGTGGATAGATGAGCAGGTTGGTCCTGGTCTCCTCTTGGTTCTCAGAGCAGGTTCTAGCCAAAAAAAAGTTATCTCCCAAGTTTTGGATTTTGGCTATCTGTACATGTTTAGCACCACAACCACGGGTCCAGGACTGGAGGGGCACCACTTTGGGGGTTTGGGCTTACTTAGGCCGGGTCCATGGTTGAAACCTTTTCTGCCCCTGAGGCTAGGATCAGGAGGTCATCCAATTAGCCTTTGAAGTCACTCTGGCAGTTCTGGGTACAGCAGTAGATCACGGCTCAAACAGCAGGGCAGGCTTCTGAGATTCAAGGCAGGCTTCAGGCAGCAGAGCAGTTCTTTTAGATGCAGCACAACAGTATCCTGTAGTACACAGCGGGCCACAGCAGTATACAGTCCTCTGAGAGTCCTTCCACAGGTCCAGTAAGGGAACTAAAGAGTGGAGTTGAGGGTCCCATTTTTATACCTGATGCCTCCTTTGAAGTAGGAGAAGTTTCTAGATAATTCCTCTGGTAGTCCTTGATATTTCCTGACTCCCCTGCCCTAGCTCAAAGATGGTATCATGAACAAAGCAGGAGTGACAAGTCCTTTGTGTGAAGGCAGCCTCCTAATTTGCAAGTGGGGCTATGCCCAGCTCCACCCCCATCCTGCCAATCGATGGTCCATCCAGGCACATCTAATCCCTCTACTGAGGGCTCCCTGGGAGGAATAAACAAACTCCAACTGTCAGCTGCACCCAGTCATGTGGTCATGTGACCCAGGACCCGGGTGCAGGCACCAAATAGTTAAGTCAGGAAAATGCCTACTTTCTACTGGTGCCATTTACAAAACTATAACTTGAAATCGGGCTTTACCATTTAAGAGGATTTTTAATTACAATTTCTCAGACACTAACCATGAAAACTTCACTTGTTCCCAATCAAACGTTAGCCCTTTTTCAATGCAAAAAGGCAAACCAATGTTATCCTATGGGAGAGGTAGGCATCACAGTAGTGAAAATGTATGTAGGATTTATTCACTGCGAGAACATGTAAAACATAAAGGTACATGCCCAACTTTTCAATTACAATATATACTGCCCTATGGGCTAACTAGGGCCTACCTTAGGGTGACTAATATACAATAAAAGAGGTGTTTAAGGCTAGGCAGGGGGGTAAATTGCCAAGTGGATCTGGCAGTGTACAACTGCATTCAGGCTGCAATGGCAGGACTGGGATATGTTTTAAGGTGCTACTTAAGTGGGCAGCACAATGATTGCTGCTAGCCCACTAGTAGCATTTAATTTACAAGCCTTGGGTATATGGTATACCACATTATTAGAGACTTAGTAAGTGAATTACATGTTCCAATCAAGTGTTATCCTGTCCTTTAGGCTAGTCCTGTCATATATGCCCCCTTTTTCCATACATTATACCATCCACATGACAATAATAGTTCTGAATAGGTGACCTTTTAACTTAGTAGTTTGCTCCTGTCTCTTCATCACCAGGCTGTTAGTATTTTAACATAATCCATGTGCCTGACGTACATAAACATGTCCTCAGGCACTGTATAATTATTCTGTATAAGGATCACCACTTTTTTAATCCTTGGCCAACAGACCATCTGTGTATGATCACTTTGTTTAGAAAAACATTTATGAGTGTTTTCAAAACATATTGATTCTAGAAGAAACTGTGGAGTGATCACTATAGTATATAAGAACCTCATCCCCCCCTGCAAATTGGAGGAGAATTCCTTCCACGCTGACACAGGGACCTTCCTGCTAAATCATTGAGACGCAGCGGACCGACATTCTTTGCGGGCTTCATCCTCGAAGCAGAGACGGGTTCCTTCATTCTCTACAATCAGGTGAGGGGGTTGGTTCCTCCCTAGGGGATTCTTGGCTATATACATATATATCTATAACACGTATAAATGCTATACCTACATATCTAGACTAAGTACATTTAGGCAAATACGTGTTGGGAGCATAGCAGGAGTATGCAAGTGCTACTGTCCGATATGAACTGTATATGTTCATCTTCTTAGCACTATGGTAGAAATGTATCTACTGTTTACTATATTGGTACTTGCGATTTCTTTCGTATGCTTCTGTCTCCTGATTGTCGCAGCAAATATGATGCTGGACCAATAAATACTTATCGAAACGTCCTAACCGCAACCCTGTGTATTTTCTGAGAATAAGTTAGTAAAAGTGATTTATCAAAAAGTACTGTAATGTTTTCCACCATCCCTGAGGAATCGGGGTTGTCTTGTTCAGTGGTTGTCAGAAACTACCTACACCAATGTAATATAAAGGGGGGGTGGAAGTGGCACTGTAAAGTTGGCTGGTCTAATAGCTGACAAATCCTCTGGGGGTGTACGGAATTGGTTTGGACACCCAGCTCTAAGTTTAGGTCATCCAAAATGCACAGGTCCAGGGGATTCCGAAAAACTACACAACAGTGTAAGCCAATTTTGGCAAGTTTCAAAGAGAGAGCACAAGCACTTCAGCCTTGGTTACCAGTCGTAAAGTGCACAGTTTAGAGCCAACAGAAACAAATTCAGAAACATAGGAGGGGTGAAGGCAAAATGTTTGGGGGTGACCCTGCAGTGAGGGCCAAGCCCAACACATGCATTCTCTCATACCATGCACCTCCACAACCATAGTGTGTCTTTACAAGTTCAAACCAGCCCTGGTGTACATATCTTGGACACTTTTTTAGTCACTTGATTTGCTAATCAAGGCCTTTTTTATTTTGGTACCGTGGTATATTTTCCATCCCAGTTGCAATCTTTAGCCCTCCATTTTCCTCTCCCATTTTTTATGCCACCCCTTTCTAACACACATTGAAAAAATACATACCTTTCTCTTGCTCTGTCGGAAAAGGAATGCCCTCTGTCACTCAAATAATTATATTATTCAATTGATATAAACCTTACACTTTTGCATAGTGATTGTTCCAACACACCACTTAACTTACGTTTTCATCATCCATGAATCCATATGCAACATTATTTTGGGAAAGCTGGTCCTTTCTTTTTGTATTGCTCATATCTTAGATAGAAGAATTATTTACATGGATTTTCAAGTGACGGAAACCCAACAAGTACTCAAGTGCTTCATAAGATATACCATTTGCTCACTGTTAAGCATCTTCTGACACCTGACATTTGTAGCACATATGTTTATATCTGGGGTCCCAGGGCATTGGCTATATTGTGCCACATAAGCCTATATAGTCACTTTTTACATTAGGCAATTGCACTGTATTGTGTTCCTTCCAGTCATGGGTTGCACCAAACATATAACCCAAATAGAATATTGCGATAGAATAATCAGATAATGACAGCCATAAATCACACATAAACATTTCAACATTTTCTATAGAGTATGTCAGTCAAAAAGATCAAAAGTGTCATTGATATTAACAGTACTAGAATATAGGTCAAAATACTTCTTGCATGAGCTAAACTATTATTGAAAAAAAAAAATAGTCACTTGTTCAGTTCAAAATGTTTCAATTCAGAGAATATTCCGAACATCACACCAACTGAAATCTTCAAAAATTAGGTTAAAAAACCCATGCAGTTACATACTCTTGACAATATCATCCTCATCTGACACCAACAATATGGCATGGTGCATCCTCACATAAAGCCAAGCAGTGCTTATTCTTGTACCATTCCCATCTAGACATTCAATACTATTTATTTGTATTAAATTTTTGTCCTAGATAACAATACATATAATTAAATCTAACATCTAACATACATAGAGTTTAAATAAAAAATGCCATAACAGAATGAAACATGACAAAATTAACTTAATTTCATTACTGCTTTATATGTGACAGACAGTAGAAAACAAGGGGGGCATGTAAGATCCAAGTAAGAGCAGATACACGTACCCTGATTGATTGATTGATACATAACGAAAAAACATCTTATCAATAATACATACTTTCTTACAGACAATCAGATTAAGGGTGTCTGTGACATTTCCAAAAATATTTGTGCCACATTAGTATCATAGCTATAGTTTCATGTCACTCTTCTACATTTCAAACATATCTCAAAATCAATCAATTCAAATGTATTCACCTTTAGTGGTACCCAGCTAGCTATGCAAATGTGTACTTTTGATACTGAGAACTGTTATTTTCGCTCCAAGTTCTTGGACCAATCTGTTTAGAAAAACATTTTAAAACAAGTAAATTAAGTTTTGTTATAGGTTGACACATACAAAATGCACTAAATACAAACTGAACATCCCATTGAGAATTGCACAGCATTTATTGTATTGAAAATGTGTCCAGTGGGCATGTATGAATCCTTCAGTGACAAGTATGAATATATTAAATAGATATCTCTCAGATGCATACAAATTTCTTATAAAGAGCAGATGCGGCGCTCTTCAAAAAGCTGTTTAATTTACAAATTCACTCCAAGTATTTCAGTGAACTAATTAATAATCCATTTGAATTAAAATGTTATTTTAAGGAGGAGATGACTTATATATATTTATATATCCACCAAGAGTGGTTCTCCTTCATGGACGACACACGCAGCAGCTCAACAAACAGGCGGCATCCAAGTTCCTTTTTAAATTTGATTCTCTTTATTTCTACATTTTCTTTTTAGTGAATGCCGGAGATTCCTGTACACAAAAACAAATAACAAAATATCTTAGAGCTGTTCTTGACACTCATATGTTTGGTGATGCAGTGCAATAAATTTTTATTAATGCGTTGTGAGAAAGTCATCCTTTTTGCCCTGATGACCCCCATTGTTTGATTGATACTGGTGGTAACTGATTCTAATTGTGCTCTGTTGTCTGCGTACCAGCCTAAGTGCCAGTGCTTTGATTATTAGGTATATAGTAATTCGTTTTAATTACAGTTCATACTGGTGGTCTAGCTGTAAGTCCCTAGTATATAATAGGGTATGTAGGTTTAGAGGCCCAATAGACTTAATGCACTTAAGTGTGCATTACTTTGGTGTCTGCTATCATTTTAAAGGCATCCATGCCTTTCAGGCTGCCTTTACATCAAAACTATATGCAAATTAAACTTTGAAATTAAAGGTACTTCCAAAGTCTTAAACTACCTTATCTTTACATACAAGTCATCCCTAAGTCTTGTTCTAGGTGCCCCTGGGGTAGGATGCTTTGTACAGATAAGCAGGGACATTATAAAACATGTTTTATACACCTAGGTGAGGGAATAACTACCAATTCCGTCCCTCCCAATAATAGCAGAATGGCTATATAGGCTAATTTGGGAACACTTTATTAAACTATAACTATTGAGATACGAAGCTGAAAAGCTACTTCATTGTATCAAATTGATTGTTACAATAAATCCAACAACGTGCCACTGTTAGACTTACTGTAACTTTTGCAGAAAAGGACTTGTAGAACGTTGTTTTCTATGAGCCAAAATCCAGCCTTCCAAGTGTCCTCTCCTGATTGGACAGACTGTGCCTTAATGAGGAGTGAAGTGGCCTGGCTAGAGACAAAGGAGGTCCTGTGGGAGGAGAACTACAAGTTTCAGAGCACCAGGCAGGATGGGGTGGAGTAGCCAAACTGGTATTCAAAGAGAGAATGACAGTTTTGGGCAGCAAAAAGGCTCACCCCCACATTCTGCACCCTCAGCCAGATAGGATCCCCAGTAATTAGATTTGTGAAGGGGCTGGAAGGTGAGCTTTAGGGAATAGTAGCCACACCAGTCATTGACTTAACCAGAACTAACCCTCTAGGATAGATCATTTTGGATTTTGGCAAAATAATGCTTTCTGGGACAAGAATATGCCACACTTTCAAAGAAGGAGTCACACCAGTGGGTGGCAACTTGCATCCTATTGCTCAGGGCTGCCCCTCTGCTTTACACCCAGGAACACTGTATAAATATGGGAGACCTGCATGGCATTTCCGAATCTTGTCTGAAACACCAAGAAGAGGAAGAACTGCCCTGCTGCTACCCTGATCTGCACACACAGGATTTCGCCCTGAAGGACTGCACCCCCTGCACAGTCTGGAACTACAGCTCTAAGGACTGTGCCTGGCTTCACAGGATTAAGGAGTGGATTCTCTGAAAGCAACAGGTAACAGAGACTTTTAAGGAGCTGGCCAGATGCATTCTGCGAACCTTAATATTCCAAGGACTATCTCAGAGCTTCTAGACCCTTGGATTTGTGTTGTGGATACTTTGGAATACCAAAAGGACCTTCCAGGAGGAGATCCAGAGGTTTAGAGAATTTTAGAGAATGTTTGGCAAAAAGCTTGATCAGGTGACCTATTCGTCGATGAGAGTCAAGCTGTCAAGATCAAACCGTGATCCAGGTTTGATTCAAGTTTTGTTCTGCTGAAAGATTCAGAGCTGAAGACTTCAAGGATTTCACTAAGGCCTTGCACTGAACCAAGCTGCTGTCAACAACTCAATACCCGTCCTGGCAAGGAGCCTTGCTCAAGAAGAAAAGCTCCTATTAAATTACTTAGTGCAAAGGTAACATTTTGACCAAGGCCTCCTGCTTAGTGTATCTGACCAGGGCTTCATCGGCCTCAAACGTTGACTTTGTCTCTGTCAAGGGCAACCAGATGTCCCAAAGTGGCACTCTGGGCTTTTAAGCACTAGAACATGTTTATTCTTAAAAAATTAATTGGATTTTTGTCTCTTTAGTATCTGTTCATAAAAATATAACCTACTTTTATAAATTGGTGTATGACTTTTATTGTGTATTGAGTCTTACTCATTTAATGTATTAGTGTTTTAAAATGCTTTACACACCTGTCTCTTAAGTTAAGACTCCCTGCTCATTGTCAGCTATTAAGGGTTGAGCATGGGAATAATGTATTGAGAATTTGACTGAACCTTTTGTTGTGTTTGTGGCCTTATTACTAGTGTTAGGTCCCCACTTATCACTACTAATAAACTACTTTCCAGCATGACTTGTTAATATTTAACACATATAATCAGGGGTTACATATATTCACACATATTATTTTGTATTTACATTGTCTGTAATGTGTGACTTTTACATTAACTGTTAACCATATTTAGAGAGTGTTAACAATAAGTTAGCCAGAGTCACTGCAGGCCTTGATTGAAAGACTCCATATTAAAATTAAATGTATTTCTGCTTACTGCACATACACTCTCTCTTTCGTAAATCTTAAATTTTGATTGGTTCCTCCCCTATGTGAACCATAGGAGTAGATTTTCTGGTGAATTTGATGGTTTTATTCTGTATCACTAACTTCAGCTAGGTAGACTTACTTCGGTCCACCCATAGAGATGGGCAACCTTTTCCCACTCTTGAGACCCAATGCTTCTCTTTTATTTCTGCTCATTGAGTTAATCTCTTGTGCAAGAACATTTCTCATGTTCTTGATTGGAATCTTTATTTGGTTCTGCCTTAGATGCTATACTTACAGACAACTGCTGCCCACTTTACCCAAAACTGTAGATTAGCATCAGGATGTTTCCCTTCAGGGGAACCAAATCCTTTACAATTTGCCTATTCTGTTTATAAATATCTGTGTATCTACTTAGAAAGGCTACATGTTGTAGTGAGATATGAGATGCTGTCTTGTGTATATTGCTTGTGGTTATGTAGAACATTGTGCTTGTTGTAATAGTGATTTTTTAGTTTATCATGGTTTAAGAACCTGGGAAAACAATTAAGTATATTGGGCCCGATTCACAAAAGTAATCCGAGACAAAATCCCAACTTTACGACTTTTGGTATTTACAAAGGGCATTTAGTAGTAGTACAGTTAGGATTTTGCTCAGTTAAACTTAAGTTTTAGTCTTAAGTTTAACATAAGTAAAACTTAAGTTTAACTGTGACAAAACCATAACTGTGCTACTCCTAAATGCCCTTTGTGAATACCAAAAGTCGTAAAGTTAGGATTTTGTCTCAGATTACTTTTGTGAATTTGGGCCCTACATGTTGTAACTTGTCTGTATAGGTTTGTGGTGTTGTACTGTGAAGTGCTATCAGCTGCACAATAGATAGGAACTTATTAGCTTCCATTGTTAGGGTGTATTAACTGAGATTTGTGTTTGGTTATTTCTTTTGTGCAGA
Source organism: Triturus cristatus (assembly GCF_964204655.1). Classification (NCBI taxonomy): domain Eukaryota; kingdom Metazoa; phylum Chordata; class Amphibia; order Caudata; family Salamandridae; genus Triturus; species Triturus cristatus. The sequence goes on along the minus strand of NC_140585.1, from coordinate 212,944,814 downwards.
GGAGGAGATCACACTAGTCAGGGCGATTTCCTACTGGTTGAGATTTCCCTGTGTGTATGATAGCATCAGAAGGGCTTCCTTCCCCATTGTTCCAAGCACTATTTGTTCTGTAAATCCAAGAGTGAGAACCCAGAATGTAACAACTCCCATATCATGTCTGTTGTGGAGGTTGATAAAGGTTCTGAGTAAGACACCCCGAAATTAGGAGACCCCAGTAAATGGGGTTGTCTGCTGTGAAAATAAAATATAGTTTCAGAATATCTTGAAGAGAACAGTGAAGTCGGAATTTTAAAATGGTTACAATGAAGTAAAATTATTGTTCTTGTGTAGATGGGCTAACAGAGCTGCGTGTGAGCTTCACAAATCTTTAGAGTGAACAGGTGCAGCACACTGGGTTGATTTGTCTAATAGGTAAATATTGCAGAAGAACTGTAGGATGTTTGTGACTGAGAAAACCCTTGATACTATGCTGTTGTGAAAACTATGATAGTTCCCATCTTAAGTCATCTGTTTTCTAAAGCCTGCTTTGTTCTCAATTCAAATGTCATCTTTACTAGAAGGTGTGAAAGTCCTCTTCCATGTAAAATATTGCTAAAAGATGGATGCCTCCAGTGTAAAACATGGATGGATCTTGTTCTATTCATCATGGATTCCTACACTGTAGGCTGGCATTGTTCTTGATTATGCACATACTTATGCACGTATCAATATGAAAGCCCCCCAGTAAAACCCAAAGCCAACATGGTGCTGCCAATTATTGTAATGTAAACATGCGGAGTTAAGCTTATGTGAATTAGGCTGTGATAGTTTAAGCTGAATAGATTTATTTTGAAAATCTAGATTTAAATGTGAAGTCCTAGAATGGACTTGAGGTCTAAAGTTAGACTTCAGATCTAAAAATAGACTTTCAGTCAAAACATAGACGTCAGGTCTAAATTTAGACTTCAGGTCTAAACTTAGACTTCAGTTCTAAATCTAGACTTTAGGTCTAGGTTCAGGGTTACTTTATTTGTTATAATGGTTTGTGGGCTGAGTGACAGGTGTCTCTTCAGTGGCCAAATGCAGAATCACATAGGAATATTCAGATGCACACTGCCTCTTCTGTTGTTATAGAGAAGCATAACCTGGCAAGTAACTTTTTGAAAACTAAGGTTCAACAGAAGGAAATTGATTGGTTGAAAATATCAAGAACTACTTAAGAGTCCAAAGAGTTTCTGCATACCTATTTTCAAAGGCTAATGCATGTCTTTCATCAGCAACCCCAAGCAAGAAAAAAAATATTTTTTGTCTCAGTTGGGTTGCGCTCTGAGAATAACTTGCATATCCTGCAGTTTATTGGCAGCCACGCAAAGTATTGGAGCAATGACTTGGAAGTGAGTACGAAGAAAATCAAAGGGAAGTTCATGCAGGATCAAACAAAGTTAGCCCAGAAAGGATTTCAGAATTCTTGATACATGGCAAACCTTGGTTATAGGTCTGCTGTTGGTACTGGAATGCAGGGAATTGGATTTTAAGATGAAAGTCAGATGATGCACAGTGGGAACGGCATACTGAATCTTAGCGGGTGAAGAGTGCCTATTAATCTGAATTGGGAAATGGATTTATCCATGGAAAAAAACTGTGCTGTGTGATTATTGTCCCTGGAAATGAGAAAGTAGGTCTAATCCAGATCAAATGCAGCCTATTAGTCATGCCAGCTCCAAGCAAGCAAATGCTAAGAAATCAAAACCCTAATATGCCTCAAGCCATGTTAATGTAGCATATTCTAAATTCTAAATAATTCAAGATGTATTGCGTTCCCGAACCCCAGAGTTCAACAAAACCCTGTCATGATTTCTGACAGTTTCCAACAATCCCCACTCTTCTATGTTTTCGGAGATCCTGGTTCTGATCAATTACAATGATGGTGCCTGACAGAGGAGGAAGTCTGTGTGCTTGGTTCAGTTTTTGAGGTAGACCATAGCGGAGCATCTGGAGATGGAAAGAAGATTGGCCACCTTGCATCATTTTTTTATAACACAGGAGCAAGATGTTCTACTGACAGTGGAAGTCCCAAACCTACCCATCTCAGAAAAGTAGCCCAGGTTGTAGGCATTTCAATCAAAGACCCTATGAAAATAGGTTCCGTTGTAGAGGAGCATCAGTTTGTGATATGTGATTCCATCCCAGTATCATCAATTGGGTAAGGATCTTTTGTGCAAACTGAATTGCATGGTACACTGGATGGTGTTGAGCTCAAAACGTATGATAAGGATGACGATCTTAAAATAAGCACCAAAAGGTCAGCTGCTAGTCTGTTTGCCATTTTGGGAAAATAGAACTTACCCCCCTCACTAAAAGATCTCAGTGAAATCTGGGAGCATACTGGCAAAAATATTGGCCCAGTGAGGATTTTGAACTTGTGACGATAACAATAAACCAAAAAAACAAAATGCCCCAGTACAATGTCTTCCAAGAAGCAGTGGCCAGAATTACCCTGTAATTAAATACATGTGAGAGCAAGGCATCACAAGGTGATCCTAGGGAGCCCCTAAAACTCCCTTATCATGCGCCTGATTAAACAAAATAAAAAGTGACAGCTGGTGTAGGGCCTGCCAAAGATTAACAATATTGTCATCCTTTGGAACAGAATCAGACTGCAATACCATTCCAGAAACCCTGTAATGCTGAATGGTTCATGGTCATCGATCTGTGCCAAGCATTCTTTTCAGTCCTGTTGCATGAGATGAGGACAGTCAGTTCATCTTTGCATTCTGATTGCAAAATAAAGTTCTGGTAAGACGCTGAGTTCCTCAAGATTATACAAATATCCCCATGATCTTCAGGCAGATACGGATAGAGAATCTGGAGACTTTGCAGTTGCAGTACTTCTCAGTCCTGGTCCAGTGTAGTGATGACCTGTTGTTGACGTTGACAACACTAGAAGCATTTAAGCAAGATACCATTGCCCTGTTAAACCATTTGCCTGAACAGAGGCATAAAGCATTCCCAACAAAACTGCAGTACTGTCGAAAGGATGTCCTGTATCTAGGACATCATGCTGTGAAAGGAGCAGGATAGGTGTGACAAGAGAATTTCTCTGCCATATTGAAATGAACCATCCAAGACACAAAGAGAAGTCAGCAAGGTTCTAGGAATGGTGGCCTACTGTCATCAGCGGACACCTAATTTTTCTCTAGTGGCAAAGTCTTTATAGAGGCTCACACCCTAAGATGTGTCTGATCTGCTACTGTATGACAACGAATGCTGAGATTCCTTCCTCGAGCTCACAGAAAGTGTCACTTGTGCCTCGGCCCCCTAGGAATGCCTAATTATGAGATTCCTTTTATTTTGTATTATTCTAAGAGGGAAGAGTGTTCCTTAACAGTACAAACACAGTCTTATGGCAACTACAAACAAATCATTACTTCTCAGTCGCTCTTAACCAAGTAGCTGCAGCATTGCTGGGAAGCCTATTTTTTTTTTCAATAGCCAAGAATCAACTTTGTACTTGTTAAAATATAGCATTTTATTTCAGTTTGGATACCCTTATGGGTAACAAGAAGCACTCTTGCAACATAGGCCTAATGCCTGCTGATGCCATGCCGCAAAGCCGTCACCAAGGCCGCTGTCTGCACCAGAGCCAAGGACACCAGTTGTGACACCCATGATGCACCATCCCGACTCGCACCGCAGTCCTGATTTTACCCGCACTTCATCAACGTTGGACAAAGGTACCTAACTCTGCCAAATAGAGACCCTAATTTCTAACACACACCAACTGTTTTGCAAATAGAAATGCAATTCATAAGGCAACCTAGGTAGCAATAGGTCACATAGGAAATTGTCTTTCGCTGGGGTCACAAAATGACCTGCCTATTAAATATTAATCAGACAGGTCACAATTTGTTTGGCTGTATATGGATAGTGCTGTACATCTACAATGGACAGCAATGGACAACATACCTCCATTCCTGCAGTTGCAATCACCATCAGGAAATATTTTCTTGTTCTGCTTTAAAAAAATATTTCCTATTTTGGGAGACATTGAGGGTAGAAGGCAGTGGTTGTGTTGGCAATTACCTACATTGAAAGTGTGCTGCACACTCCATCAAGTTGAAAGACACTCTTGAGTAGCCGAGCGCGTTACAAGTGGAATAAATGAAATTAAATGAAAGAGTAACCTATCAAAGTTTGAATGCATTTGCAAGATCCACCATAAAACAGTTACCTTAAATGCAAGAGATAACCAGTGGGCTGGCGGACATCTCAAAATTTGGCAGGTGGGTTTTTTTTTGCGGGGAGAATGTGTAATTTTCTCCGTTGCCCTAAACTCTATATCTGGCCCTTGGTCTCTTTTTAAGAGTTCGGAATCCCCCAGAGGGGTATGGCTGTTGTATCTGAAGAGGGCTCCACGAAGCCACAAACCTTGTAGTGAGGTCTGCTGAATTGGGTTTGCCATTGTCGTCAAGCTCTGAACAGGGGAAACCTGTTTGCTCATCCCAGCAGCTCGACTTGTTGGGTTTGTCCTGGTCCTACAGAGGTCTTAAAGTCCAAATGGTTTTTAAGTTCCAGGTTTACAGGGGTGTCAGAAGAAGCCCTGGAAGACTGAGCGAAGGGTCCCGGGACCTCAGGAGCAGCACTTGGGAGTGACCATCGGCTAACGCAGAGGACAACAGCAGGGTGAGGAGCAGGTCCAGTGGGAACTGGTCGGCTGGACTCTTCAGGAAAAAGGCCCCTTGTAGCTTGTTATGGCCCTGTTGCTTCTGCTTAAGGTCAGCCGACTAGCCAACTGACCCTTGTAGTCTACTTCTTTGTCATTGGTACTCGTGAAAGCAGATCAAGCCCTTCAGGGCTCCGCAAAAGCCTCAGAACAGCAGGTGCAGTCCCTCTTCCACAGGACCAGTAATGTATGGAACAAGGTGGCTTGGGGAGCTGTATTTATGCCTGGGATAACTTGTGGGCAGGTTTTAGGGGTCAGAGCACATGACTTTGGCCTGGTTAGCAATGTCCCAGTGCACAGAGTCAAAAAACAGCAATACAAAAGTGTGATGATCATGCAAAAAGAGGAGCTTTCCCACACCTGAAATCGTGGACCACGTGTTCTCGTTAACCTAGCAATATATTATCCTGATTTTCAGGCTCCAACACAATTCCTTTAATAAGGCCTTGAAAGACTCGGTGTTTGAACTCCCCAATCCTTTGCTCATTAAATATCACACCAAAGTTAACACGCTCAATATGGTTGTCACCGCTATGATGTCCTTCAGATACTACCTATGAAGACACTCTACTGGTCAGAGGAGCTCAAAGTCCAGGCAATCATCATCCATTCTCCGACCTACCTCAAGTGCCAGTCAAATGCTGCCACTCACCTATGGACTTCCAGCTCAAAATTTCCAAACAAGAACTCATCACCCTGGGAACTACATCTAACAATGACACTGATGTAAGTGCTCTCCTGAATTCAGTCATCCTAATCCTCAATGCTAATATCAACATTCACAAATGTGTATTCTTGTGAAACTGAATAGCAAAAGAGCTCTCAGCAAACAAGGAGAGAAACCACACAAAAAGCAACTGCAAGAATGCAATTTGCTGAACAAACATAAACCTCACCACCAGAGCCCATCATGAGCTGCCTTTTCAAAATCACCAAGGGCATCCTCAGGGCCATCATGCACTGCCCCAACTTGACCTTAAAATATTGAATAAATACAAGACCTAACACTACATAAACAGCACAAAGCAAATGAGGTTCAAAATATGTTATGTAGTTGCTATAACGAGGACGTGCATCTGCCTCTGAGAAACTTCAGCAGTAGGGACAAATAGTGCATTGCCCTCTTAGGGAGACACCTCAAGGCGAAGGACAAGTTATTCTTAGTAAATTTATATATATACATGCTTGGAAGATTAGATGTAAGTTGGAACTCAGAAGCAAAGCGTAAGAAGCAGGTCTAAAAACATTGACATCAAACACATGTACACGACAGGCAGCAACAATGATGCGTCCAGTAAGGAAGTCCCCAAACGAGGCAATGGGGCATGAAACCAAACACCACCTGATGCCATGCAACGGCGCACGTGCAGAAGCCTGTTTAATTACTACTGGTTACGTTTAGAGTCCCCCCTCCCTCTATAGAGGAGACATTAACAGGAAGGGAATGACTGACATAGGTGGGAATCTCATCCTCACAAGAAGGTGTCAGCAGAAATGTAGTCACCACCCACTACCGAAGGGCCCTATTTGTGAGTCATTACTGATCCCTTCCAACCATGCATATTGTTCATTCTTTACTTTATTTTTATTTTTGAATTATTGTTTCGGTCTCTTTAAATTCCTACATTGTATTTTTCAGTGTTTCCACCTTTTTGACCAGTGTCCGAGCAGCAAATACTATTCACTCAACGTGGCTTGTGAATCCCTGAACCATCAATGGCCATGAGGCAACGGGCTATTGAAAGCTCCTTAAATGCTGAAAAAAAGCAATGCTTTTCGAAGTTTACCCGAGGGGGCTCTCATTATCCTCTCACTTCATGCAATTGGCTATTTGATATATTACTCCCCCCCCCCCCCCCCCCCCCCCCTGGACGTGCTTCCATTCCGGTGCACGAGGGCCGCCATTTTCCAGCTGAAAAGTAAACACAATCATCACAGGTTGGTCAAATTCAGTTATCTTTAGATGTGTCACCTGTGGCAGGCTCTGCATTCTCCAGACTCTTGGCTGCTTTGTACCTCTCATTTAAAATACTGCCAAGTGTTGCAACGGTATTTTCTTTTGCCTTGCCCAGAACAGGGACCTCGTCCATGTTGGCTTCAACAGTGCCATTATCCTTCAGCGAAGTACATGGAACATAAGGAGCGCGCTACGGTGATGGTATGCACGGTAAAACATACCTTAAGATTTCAGGTAGACTGGGCGACACATACAGTAACTACTTTGATTCTCTTACTTTTTATCCCCAAATCATGTTCGGCATTACTAAGAGGAAAAAGCAAGGGGAATATAGAATTCGTTGTTAATTCGGTCTTATTTCTTCCAGGAAAAACATGGTTGTTGGACTCTTAAATGAAAATAATATATAGAAAATGTAGTAAGGCATTGGTGGAAAATAATATCTTGGGTATTGTGGAAGGAAGCAGCTGCAGCTGCTGCTTAACACTTGCTCATCTCCAAGACTCCTCTGGCGCGTGGCTGTGGAGGTAAAGAGCAGTCGCAGGGCTGCTAGGAGTTGGGTTAAATACCTTTCTCTGAATTCTCAAGGGGCGCAGTGGATGTCTCGCTGGGCTTCCTGATTGACTGCTGGCGTTTTTGGGCTCCCAGCGCTGCTCCAGGTCCCTGTGGACGAGGTCAAGTTAGGTAGCGGTGCATGCTGTGTAAGAAAGACCCGGAGTTTATTAAATATCGGTTACTGTGTTTTCATCCAGTGCCTCAGGTCCTTTATTATTGTACAGTCACCAAAAAGAGCAAATTCATTTAACAACAGTATCTACAGGTAGAAGTGTTTAAACAAAGAAGCTTGGATTGTATAGTGTGAAAGAGCTTGACAGTAAAGAGTAACCTTCAGTCTTGTAGACTCTACTCATATCTCTGACTGTTCCATCACCATCCTCTGCATCTTTTCTAGATGCTCTTAACCAACCTAATGCTTTGTTTCTGTGCCTTGACTCCTTGTACACTCATATTACAGGACAATAAAAAGGGGAAAACTGTGTTTAACAATAACACCAATCCAAATACAAATGGAAAATGACACATCAGTATCTCTTGACCAATGGCTTCCTGTCTAGACACAAGCAGATTTAAGCTTGAATTAGCACAAATGTGGAGTAGCAAGAAGGACTGAAAAGGTGGTGGATCTACTCAACAAGAGAAAATCACATTATTTAAGTTGGTGACAACGAAAGGATTGGATTGAGGAAGGTAAAGATAAGGTTTACTCTCATCAAAAGAAAAGAAACACTCCAAGGAAACAAAACACACAAGTAGAGCAAAGTGCTTACGAAGAAGGACCAGATGCCCAGGAAGTGGTGGAGATGGTTGGGTGGTGGTGTACATTCGAACAGCACTGCTGATGTCCCTGGTCTTACTGGGAGCCCTGTATAGCCATGTCGTTGGACACAACACTGTTACTGTATAGTATGGAGCAACCTGATCCTAAACGACTGAGAGCAACCATTAGATTCTCCAGATTTCCATCACATTCCCTAGGATGCCAAAGCCTAGGATTATCTTGCTCGGGGTGTGCAAGCACCCACCAGCAAGCGAGGATTTTATGGTTCATCAGTGAGCTAACTCGCCCATAACACCCTGTACCAACAGGCTATTGAAATAGACAAATGTGACTACTAAAGACAAAATCCGTTTGTGGGGGCAATCTTAACTGATATAATTGAAATAAATAATTAATATTGTTTAATACTCATTGTAGAGAAACTAGAATTTAATATCAGTAATTCTAAAAAATGATTTTTCCATAAAGCCTTAGACCAATAGGCTATCACAGCAGATAAATAGGATGTGACACGTCAGGATTATAGGATGGGAAGAGCAGCAACTAAATGAGAAAATGTATTGGCCACAAAAAGGGATTTTAATTATCCAGAATATTACAAAACTCAGGGCCGGACTTCTCAAAGGAATGCTTTGCCTTTGCATCACTTAGGGTGTCAAAGTCAGATTTACCAAGCAACACAAGGCCCTGCGGTGCTTGGTAAATCTGGAGTAATGCAAGTCAGTGCAAGTCGCTGCCTTGTGTTACTCTGCCCTGGGAAGGCATTCCATGGCTGGAGCATGGGTGTTTCCACTCATCTGTTGATTGAACATGAAATACCCTCGAAAAACAAGATACAGGAACTGCTCATTTAATTAAACATTGAGGCTGGGGGATCAGTTTCAGGCATAGGGTCTGAGGACTGTCTCAATTTACAATCGATCTGAGACGATCTTTTATCTGTTGTTCATTGTATGCCATAAACAATTCGGGTGATCCTTGTGTGCTAAGGAGTGTAAGCTGTTGCCTGGTAAGGAAAGCATGTTGCTGCTTTTGGATACATAAATTAATTATTCATTAGACAATCAATTATTCATTAGACAATTCAGGTGGGCCTCGACCTGGCATGGACACAATGTGGCCAGTGGGTTAACATTTCCAGATGTCCGGCATGGGGATCGGTGTGTGTGCTGTGTCCTGATTGGCTATATGTTCCTAACTCATATCGCATCTGACTTTATGGTGTTTTTAGGAGCGTGCATACCCCTCCACCCATATGTGCTTTATTGGGGCCAATCTTTTCTGGACCATTGTGGTGTTGCTGCCCCTATCTGTGGGATTGATCTGGGAGTTCATGTTTGTGCGTTTGTCTAACGCTATGTGCCAACCCAACTGTGACCTATCAATCAATAACCTCAGGCTTAGGTCTCAGTACTTGCCACACTACATATTTGCACATCTGGGTTGATGTGGAATTCACAATGGGGGAATTGTTTTATAAAGAGGCACATTTTTGTTCACATAAATAAATGTATTGTTTCTCATATTAGCTTTGACTTTTTCCATATTAACACATCCACCCATGTTTTTTGGTGCATTCCCAGATTTACCGAAACAGGTAAACCTGGGAAGGTGTAAAAATGCTATGCCTTCCCAGGAGAGGCACAACGAGGAGAAATATTTGTATTTCTCCTCATTTTTCCTCTTTGTGTGCTAAATTCTGCAGCACACTTAGAAAGAGGAATATGAATTTCTGCTCAAAAACAATCCTGCCTACAGCGCAGGCACCCTAGCACCAGGAAGCAAGGGTGCCTGCATTGGCGCTCAGCAGCCAAATGTGTGTCAGCAGAGGGAGAGAGCAGGAAAGCACAATATAATGTTAACTATGGTGCATTCCTGCCCTCTCCATTTCACGCAATGCAGGAAGGTGTCTTGCTGCGTTGCATTACGTGAAAGCATGTATGATCACTAAATATCCCAAACGGCCATAGGTTACCTTGACATGGGATGAAAAGAAAAAGTGAGAAAGGACTCAGATTGAACTGTTGTGATCAAGACCAGTGTCAGTCGAAACTCATTGCCATTTTTCTTTTCTTTGCTGCTTTCCTGATTAAATTTAAGAAATACCTTCCGAAAGTGCTGCTGATTGTTCTTTTGCTCTAACATATGTATATATGCCTTATTTGCAGACAATGTAATGAGCACATTTGGTTTCTGTTAGACTTGTAATCTTTTGGCTTGTTTCCCTTGTCTTTTTGCTTTTTGACCATTGGTTTTGACTCTGTTTTTGCTGGTTTAGTGTCCCAGCGCACTTTCTCTCTGCTGTTCAGTGTGAAAGTGCAAGTGCTCCTGTGATAAATTGTTATTATGGATTGTTGTTTCCATGATGGGCATATGTGATTTACTATTCAGTCCCTAGTAAAGTGCACTGAGTGTGCCAGGACCTGTAAGTTAAATGCTACTAAGTGGGCCTGCAGCACTGATTGTGCCACCCACATGGGTAGCCCTGAAAAGGAAACTCAGATCTGCCACCGCAGTATCTGTGTGCAGTTTAGTACTGCCATGTCGACTTGGCAAGTGCACCCACTTGCCAGACCCTAGCCTTCCCTTTTATTACATATTAATCACCCCTAAGGTAGGCCCAAGGAACCCCTGTGGGCAGTGTATGTGAAAGGTAGGACATGCCCTGGTGTGTCTGGCATGTCCAGATAGTGAACTTCTGCCAATTTCGTTTTTCACTATTGCAAGGCAACCTGTTCCCATAGGACCGAATGGGGAGTTTGTTTATAACATTTTATTAACATAACTACCCCTGGGAACAATGTAGTAAAATACAATTTATTATTCCTAAACTCAGAATCTAAAGATGCATCTTTTAGTAAAGGTGATTTTTACATTTTGTATTTTAAAATACCACTTTTAGAAAGTAGGTATTTTCTTGCTTAGCCAACCAGTGTGCCTTTGATGGGTTTGTGGATTAATTGTCTGGCTTTGGGGTGACATCGGCTGGGGAGGGTCAGTGGCCCCAGAGAGTCTAGATGGGTCAGGGATGGGCTGAATAGACCTGAGCTGCATATAGAGTAGGGGAAGAGATTTCCTTTACCGGAATGGGCCTGGTCTGTCTCTGACAATGCTGTCTCCACTTCCTGCCAGGAAGCTGCACCAGGGAAGACAAGCCTGGTTCTGGCTGGGCACAGACACTCTCTGCCCCCAGAGAACAAACGATTTTGGGCTATAAAATGTGGGGACCAAACTCCTAAACTTTAGAACTCTTTTGGAACCAAGAAGACTGCCAAGAAGAAGAGCAGGAAAAGCTGTGAGGAGGGACTACCACTTTGCTGTGTGCTTTGCTGTGTTGGCCTGCAGTGGCTGCTTCTGTCTTGGGAAGTGCAAGGAATGGACTGAACTTTCTGCAATTTATTTTTGTGAGTATCTCCAAGGGCTTGAGGTAGAGTGTACCCCCTGTTTCAAGAAGTCTCAAGAACAGCAAAGACTTCAAGTGTGTCTGCCATCAGCACTGGGGACTGTGTGTTTTGTGCTGCAACCAAAGCAAAAGCAATCCACACCGTCTACGATGTCTCTGCCGACTCTGTGTCCTGAATGCATCGCAGAGGGCACTGCTGCAATGCCGCACCACAACACTGGTCTCACTGACGACGCCACCTGATGCCGTCCCCGAGCCGCTGCTTGCAAAGCGGCCTGTAGGCACCACACTCCGCACCGCCTCACTTCACACCGTTGCCTTGGTATCCCCGACGATGCCGCGCTCCACGCCGACATCAACGCCGCTGCTTGCATTGTGGTTCGAGGGCACTAGTGTCAACATGGGGTATTCTCTTGAACTTGTAAGAAATCCTAATTAGTTTTTTCTCACATGCAAACAAATTAATACATAGTGCTCAGCCTGTGAACTAGGTGCAATGTGCACAGTAATGGTGTCAGTATGTCAAGACACAATCTCCTGACAATTGGTACACAAGTCCAGGTTCAGCTTTGTATATTGGCACTTGTAGTGAAATGTACATCATGAGTAACCAGAACTACAAGTCCCACAATACAAAGTAAAGAAAACATGGAATGGAGCATCACATGGACACATTAACCCTTCCCAACCTGACTGTTAAAATGCAGGCCACCTTGCACTATGAGGCCACTGTGTCTAACTTGGGCCCATGCACACAGATCTGGACAGTAAAGCAGTGGAATGGAATTGAATTTTCAGAGGAGAAACTGTACACTTGAGGGGAGGGGGAGGGGGGCATGTGAATGATCAACTCATAGTAACATGCCAAGAGATGTGTATAGTAAACTGCATGAAACTACATAGCACACAGATGTCCCAATTTTTGGAGTGAGAGCACACAGGTGTCAGCTGCTATAGTAGGGTCCTGCTGAACTCCTCCCATGAACCAAATCAAACTGGGTGTGGGGGTGAATGCAAGTGATGCATACCAGAGGACCATGTGTGTTCAAACAAAAGATGGTGTGTGGCCATGGGGGGCCTCTGGTAGTGCAGTGCATTGTTGGCGCTGTCTTAGCACGTTGAACTGCTACTGTATCTGAATGAGGACACATTGCATAGCAAGGAGATGAGCAGGGATATGTGTCTGGCAAGGTAGCCTGACCAGGACACTTACACCGTTGTGTCTGACAGAATTACACTTGTGTCACAGATGGGAAGGGATGACAGAGAAGACACCATTGTGGAACCGCATTCTACCTGTGATTTGGCCCAGGGTGAAGTTGTAGCACGTGGCAGGAGAATGTCTGAAGGCAAATAGTCCCACCATACCACATATGTCAGCATGGGAGAATGTGAAACAGGGATCTGTCAAGGTATTGGCTAAAATAATTTGCCACCAATAAGGACATGCGTTAGGGATGGTTGGAGGGTGAGGTGTACGGGCCCAGTTGTGTGGCAAAGCTGGGCAGCTACATCACCAATTCCTGCACCACTACCAACTGGGCTATGGTTTGTCCCATAGCCCTCAAAAACAGCCAGCCATGTCAGTCCATTGGATATGGTCATGCATATTGTTGGTGTTGTAGGCACATGAGAGTCAATGTATTATCTTGGTTCCATCAGTGTTTGGCAGTAGGTTTAGTCCCTGGCCCAAGATCAGGATTGCCAGAGGAGGCATATACACATACAAGTGAGGTGGCCTGAGTAAAATGATGTGTGCAACTCTGCAAATGGCCTACTTTGGCAATGTTGAAATGGGATGAGCAGCAGTGCTAGCAATCTTTCTAGTTTGACTGGGCCCATCCCCTCAGATTTGCTACACAGTGTCCACTGTCCACAAATATGGATCCGACTGTGTGTGCAATCAAATCACATGAGTATACACAAATAGGAAACCCATGGTAAGTGCATGCCCTCACATATTCCTGCAGTGTGCCAAGGTTGGAAGTTGTGTAGAGGTAGACGATGTGTGAAAAACTGAACTCATGGCCACATGAAAGCTCAATGGTCAAAGGGAATGCAGTCACCCTGTGGACTGGGTGCAATGTGCACAGTAATGGTGTCAGTACATCAAAACACAATCAGTATAGGCATCATCAAAAAGAAAGCAAATCACCAAGGCAGAGGTGGACCTTACCTCATATCAAACAAGCACGATTGGCAGGCCCAGCGATCTGTGTAACTGTGTTGCATTATGTGCATGACAGTACAATTCATCCTTGTCACGCAGTGTTTTTTGAACATTGCAGAGACACTGCCATGTGAAAGGCAACTAGACTACAACTTGTCCCCAAAACCTATGAGCATCAGATGTCCTAAGCATCAATGTTGACCTGAACCTGAATTAATAGGAAGTCTGAATGTCAAGCAGATCACTCATGTCACTATCTAACATAGATCAACATCAACATACATCTATTTTATTGCAGCGGATGTACCAACAACTCCTGAGCAGTTGCCTGTCCTGGATGAGGATTCTGCTGATCGCCTGCCAACCGTCAACCATGATACCCTCCAGCAAATCCTGTACTCCATTCTGACACCATCTCGGGTCGCAAGAAGGGCCGACATCGTTGCGCCATCTAACACCGTTGCACCGTCTCCAGAGGATCTGCCTATTACCCAACAAACACCACTAGCCAGCCTACCCCTAGCCTTGGACTCAGAGGACCCTGAAGTTGAATTCCAATATCATGTGGTAAGAATCCAGAGGGGTGGAGACTGTGGCAGGCACCCTAAAGAGAGCCACAGGAGCCTCAGTCCCAATTAGGACACCTCAGAGGCAATAAAAGGGACCTACCCTCCGATCCATGGCTTGGTGCCAGGAGGCAGAGGCACGAACAACGGCTATTCTGAAGTGGCACCAGTGAGGTTTCCAACCAGCTGGGGGTGATTCACAAAATGATGGAGTCGGGCGTGGCTGAGCCGGCGACCAGGATGGCCATCTCACTCAGGAGCTCCGGAGCTGTCGGAACATGTTATCCACCTGCCAGTGTCCCAATGCTGTAAGTTTCGCCCAATTACGGCCGAAGAACAATGCTCCGGACCCCAGGCTATGCTGAGATCTGCCCTGCTGCGCACTCTGGCCTGATGCGGCCCTCGGAGACCTCGTGTCTACAGGGGATTTGGGTGAGCCTGAGGGCGGGGCCCGATGCTTGTGCGCTGGAGCTAGACGCGGTGGTCACCGCTAATTACCGGGGCAGGCAAAGAGCCGTTCCTGGTGCCTGTGGAATGAGTACGGCTGGCTGTGCCTTCAAGCATGGTAGGACGGGACAGGATCTGATGACGGCTGAAGCGGGAGGTGAGAGCTCATATCGCATGCTAGCTGTATCGCGCTTTGCGGGCCTAATGAGACAGGCACAGACACCTCTTGCTCGCTCAGCGAGCTGAAGAACTGCACTGCTGCTTCTGCGGAGTGGGGTGACACAAGAGAGAACTACATGCTAATCTTCTCTGGTGGTTGCCACACCACATAGGAGGGGTGCCTATCTCTTCCACAATCCATAAAGGCTGGCAACATCTGCCTTTATACCCATGGCTGGCAGTGACCCATGCATGGCGTGGCCCAGGCTCTAGTCAACTGAAAACTGATTGCCCCTGCTGTGATTGCTGCCCACCTTCACTGATGCTCGCTACTTGAGGACCCCCCCTTGTCTCAGCAACACGCAATGGGCCGCAGTGACCGAAATAGCGCCAACTCAACTTTAATGGGAGTAAGACCCCTAGACAGGAAGACGTCGACAATGCCGGTGGGGAGGAGTTGATCCAACTGGAGGATACCGCCGCCATAATGGCCGAACTCCGGGCCAGAATTCAACCCATTGATGCCCGTTTGGACACATTAACTAACGGATTAGACAACACACATGGTCTGTTGGAAGAGCAGGACACCCGGATAAGTGGCGCAGAACAGCGAATCTCAGACCTCGAGGATGCAAACCCTCGGTGCAGAGAAGAGTGGAGAGGACGGTGAGTCTACTCAAACAACTGGCCACCTAAACCGAGGATTTAGAGGCGGGGTTCGCACAGAAGTAACATTTACATCACCAGCATTGCGGAAATCACGAATACCGTTCCCATGACCAAATTTGTAGAGTCCATACTCGTAGAACTGTTTGGGAGAGAAGGATTTTCTGCGTTATATGCTGTTGAACGAGCGCACCGAACATTGCGGCCCCCCCCAGTGCCGGGTGCGCCCCCAAGGATAATAATCACAAAAATCCTTAATTACCATGAACAAGACGTGGCCCTCCAGCTGTCCAGAGAGCGAGGCACACTCAACTATTGAAGCTCAAACATCTCCCTATTTCCAGACTTCAAACCGTTAGTACAAGATGCACACTGCAAATACATGGGTCTGAAACGAGCCTTACAAAAGGCGAATGTCAAATACGCCATCCTATACCCAGCCAGACTCCATGTTCAGATTGTCAGTAAAACCCACATTTTTGATACTCCTGACGAAGCTGAGAAATTTTGGAAAAAACAGAAATCTGCAAGTGCGCAGCGAATAGACAACGACTCTGGCCCAGGATCATGATACCCTACTAATGTCCACTATGGCATTGTCTACCTAGAACACTGCTTGAGAACAGGAAACTGTATGTAAACCGGTTAGACCCAGTAAGCGAAAGACTCCGGTCGTCGTGAAAATGGTTGGACGTTAAGAGTTTTCTACAGTGCCCCTTCCAGTGGAAAAAAACTATGACCAAAAGGCGGACGCTGGTTAGGTGGCCAATCCCTGGTATTAACTCTCCTACATCCCTATGACTCCAATGGAGTGTTGCCATCCCCCTCAGGATGATTTTCTTCTTTCCCCTATTTTCCCTGTCCTCCTCTCCCTCCCTCCCTTTCCCTTGGATGCTGTTCCTTGGTTGGGATTCACCGGGTGACTTGTTTCTGTGTATCCGATGGGGGTGGGGGGCGGGTGAAGATGTGGGGTTTCCTTTATATCACAGTTATAGTTATGTTCTTTGTTGGTTTGGAGCGCTTTTTCTCTTCGCAGTACAGATTGCTGTTATCGCAGGCTCTCAGCTAGTGATCCAGCGCTACACTTTATCAGGGATCGATACTCATGAATATTTTCATGCAAATAGTCCATACACATTCACTCAACTCATAAATCCCTGTTACACTGGGTGGCAAGTTTTAATGACGTGAAAAATTCTTTCCTTCACAGATTCATGTTTATCATTTCTAAATACATAATTAGATCAGTATGTCAACTCTCTTTCCTCTCGGTCGACGGACTAGGCCTCTCTGCAAACTGACGGACAGCGACAAAATCACCCCTCTCTCCTCTGCATCCGACCTATGACTAACCTAACCACACCCCAAATGGACCCTCAATTATACCCTAAAACCTACATGTCCAACCCAAATTAGTTTCACTGGATTCGAGTTTCTATTGGATGCTTGGGGAGGTGGTGTATCACACCATGGTGATTTCATTCAAAATTCTTCATGCTCATTGTTCTACATTCTTTCCATAACATCATCTTTGACTCGTTCGTTTAATTCAATACTTTATACTTTCACATTAATTCACATTTATTTCTCTGCTACATCCGTTTAAGAAGTCTCAAACCCACGGCCAGGCTCATCCTTTGGCAGGCAAACAAATCTCTTGGAGCTGGTTAGCCTTGAACCTTTACACTTTCCCTGCAGCGCTCAACACTTCAATCTGCTTTGTCATGTCATTTTTGTTCCGGCCCATTCAGCAAATAGAACATAAGCATTCATGAATTACATGGTAACGCACTTTTCACTGTTTACCACCCACTTTTGCACTATCCCCTGTTAATATTTTTCTTAGCATAAGCTTCGTGCAAAGCAGCATTATTTATTATCGTTTAAAGCAAGATGCAAGATGAGAGATGCGGCCTAAACATGCATTAGCTTTGTTTCTTTCGAAACGCACGGTAAAATGAGGCGATGTTCTTTTATGTATTTAGTTCACATTAGTGCACGCATGTGCAAAGAGGTTTCCCACGTGTTCATGTGATTTGCATTGTTAATTTTTCACTGCACACTGTTAGTAAGTATTATGGGGGAGTTAATTCGAGCAACTTTCTTTCTGCAAAACCTTGTTCCATCACTAGCGATGTTGGAGCTAATAGTAGTTAGATGATCCTAGACAATGAAGGTTGCTCCGGTCTTTGCCTCAGATGTCTCTCCTGGAATGTGAGGGGGTTAGCCAGTCCCAAAAAAAGCAGGCAGGTGTTGGCATACTTAGCTTGGCGTTCTATACAGATTTCCTTCTTGCAGTAGACCTATTAAGCACCACTCCCTACACATAGATTTGCCTCAGCATGGGGCGAGAATCGCTACTTTTCCTGCTACAGTTCATACTCGCGTGGAGTGTGTATATTGATACACCGTTCCCTCCCCTTTCGAGCTGTGGATATGGTGACAGATCTGGAGGGGAGGTATGCCATGGTGAAGGGATTATTGGGAGGTGGGACTATATTGCTTATTAACATATATGCCCCAAACATAGACACCACTGAATTCTTTCCCACAATAGCTGCTGTCATTGATCGAATTAATACAGATATTGAATATATTGATGGGGGCGACTTTGATCTCACACTAGACCCTACGACTGACACTACGGGCCCAGGACGCACCTAATGCCACACAGGGACTCCTAAACCTCTTACAACCATCACTGTTGGAAGACCCATGGTGCACACACCACTCGGGGACCCTTAACTATTCATTTTATTATGCCCCACATGGTTCATGGTCATGAATAGATCACTGGTACCTTACGCCTCTACTACTACTGGAAGTAACTGAAATTGAATATCTACCTCACACAATTTTTTACCATTCCCCTGCTGTCCTTGTACTGGATTTCTCCATGACCCCAAGAAGCGACCACTATGGAGGTTCCCCACAGCTTCCCTATTAGACACGGTATTCCGCAGTGAAGTAGGAGATGCCATTAGAGAGTATTTTGAATTAAGCAAGGGTACAGTGGATTTGCAGCTGTTACTCTGGGACGCCCTTAAGGCATTTATCCCTGGGGTTTGTATTTCAGGACACGCTGGCGTACTCCGCTCCATCCATTTAGAGTTAGGGAAAATAGAGCAGAAACTAAAGGATATTGACCCTGCCATGCTAAATGCTCCCTCACCTTCATTATGCTGAAGTCGCTCAGATTTAATAGCAGAATTTATTGATGCAGTCACCCGAGAAGTCCAATATCTTGGTAAATTCGCCATGGCGGCGTATATGGAGAAGGAGGGAGACCTGGCAGGACTCTCGCCCGACTCCACTGTCCACAATACCAATCAGCAAACATAACGCATCTCGACACTGAAACGGGTGAGCCATTGACTAACAGTACAGACATCTCTGCGACCCTGCTTTACTATCATACACGACTCTATAGAACGCGTGACCCCCCCCCCGGGGGGGCAGGCTCTGGTGGACTATTTACAAGAAATATCTAAGGTTTGGCTAGACGATGGGCAACACGAATTCCTGGCGTCCCCGATAGACGCAGACAAGATTAAGCAGGCGATAAAATATCTAGCAGGCAGCCGAGCCCCTGGCTTAGATGGCCTTACTGGGGATTTTTATAAAGCAAATCAGGATGTACTTGCCCCGCGGGTGTTGTAAGTTTACACGGAGACTCTAGAGAATGGTTACCTTTCCCCAACCATGCAAGAGGCCGTAGTTACACTATTACTCAAGCCAGGAAAGCCACCAAGTCAATTTTAGTCTTATAGGCCGCTGTCATAACTCAACCATGACTATAAAGTTCTCGACAAAATCTCAGCCACCTGCCTCTCGCTATTAATGGATACTACATTATGCCCATTCCAAGCTGGATTTGTCCCCGGCAGATCCACGACACTTCACGAGCGGCCTTCTCTGTAATGAATCAAATGGAACTGACTCTGCCAGCTCCAGTTGTGTTACTGGATTCCGAGAAGGCCTTTGATGCTTTACAGTGGCCCTTTCTATAGGCTGTGATGCAAAAACAAGGTATACCCATCGGCTTTTTAAACCTTGTCCGCTCATTGTACTCCAACCCGGCAGCTCGGCTGAAAATAAACGGAGTAGTAACGACCCAATTTCCTCTATCACGAGGCACCAGACAGGGCTGCCCTTTGTCCCCCTTCTTATTTATTGTAGCCATAGACCCACTGGCCCGCCACATACAAGAACGTCAACTTCATTGAAGCAACAACTACATACAGGCCAACTTATTGCTTCTTTCAATGCAGATGATGTAATGCTGTTTGTATGAAAGCCGGCCAAGGACTTACCTCCACTCTTAAGAGAAGTAGTCTGTTTTGGAGGATACTCAGGGTTGATCATCAATTGGACCAAGTCGGAAATTTTTCTACTGACCCCGGCAACTACGCAAGTTGATATTGAGTTCCCCTTAAGATGGTGCACTGACCCCCATAAGTATCTTGGCATCTATTTGCATTGCAGTGCTGCTGATCTTATCTGCCTCACCTATGGTCCCACGATTGATCAACTCACATCACAGATTGATAGATGGACGAAGCTTTCCCTTTCCATAGCCGGTAGGCTTGCCATAATAAAAATGGTAGTCTTACCACTACTTTTATACTTATTTTTAAACATCCCTTTTGCCCTGACTGTGAAATTCTTTGATAAACTGAGCTCATTACTGACGTGCCTGATATGGGCAGACAAACAGCCACGCATAAGATGGGCCACCCTGATAATGCCATACGAACGGGGGGCTTTGGGGTTCCTGATTTTTATTTATACTACCTGGTGCCGCAGGTTCACTTTACATACTATTGGTATCACCCCGTCGCACGGATACAATATCTCAAGTCCGAGCGATCTCAGGTGCACCCGGGATTGATCTTGACGGTCTTGTTGCAAGGTCTGCAGCGACGCCCTACCGAAATTTAGATGATGTCCACGGCTTGTTGGGCATGGACCAAATTGCGCAGATATTTGCAACATAAACTCTTATATTCTAGACATATACCATTAGCTGACAATCCGTGAATACCCCCTACCACCGAAACTCTCACCAAAAAACACTAGTTAATTTCAGGCTTCGTACAGTGGGAGACTTATTCAAAGACTCACGACCATGCACGGTCACCGACTTTGCATCCCGGGGTGCGGCCACATATATGGACAGATTCCTCCTCCATAGGGTTCATGGAGCCTTGTTGAAGGCTATACCAGATGTGTCGACAGAGCCGGGAGAGTTTCCCCCACTTACACTGGTCATAGACTCATCGGATGGAACACACCTCGTCTTGCGATTGTATCATTTATCACAGTCCCTCCACCCTGCGGTGGGCCTCAAAAGAAGGACATCCTGGGAGCATGACCTAGGTGAAACATAGTCTCACAATGTATGGCTATACTGCTGTGCGCAGACACGGTATGTCTCGAATAACCATAGGCACACACTGTTACATTTTAAATACCTTCACAGAACTTATTACTATCGAAAATGAACCCAGCTGCAGCGAACACAAGTGCCAGATGAGTGGAGCCAGAAGCGGATTTTGCGCACCTCGCATGGAACTGTTCACCTGTTAGGGCGTATTGGGAAGAGATATTTCATAACTTGTCCCTTATGGTTGAACACACTATATGACCTGCGCCACTGACGGCATTATTGGGTTATGTTAAACCAATAAAGAGAAGCATTAGGAGATTAGGAGATTATATGCAATTGCACTACTCACAGCAAAATGCCACGTTTCTCTACATTGGGGTAGAGTACAAATGCCAATGATAAAAGACTGGCTTTGTGACCATATTTCTTGCAACACTGCGAGTGATGTACATGCCACACTATTGCCCACGGCCTCACCCCTGTGTGACATATGGCAACCACTCAAGGATTATTTACAGACTCAAAAAGTTGACGATGTCTAAGGGGGAAGGGTATAAAGCATAATGAGACATATTGGGATGGGGTGGCTGATGTAGACACAAACCGGAGACCTAGCAAACAAAACAAAAAAAAACTACTATTAACATTGAAACAAAAGTTAAGGAACCATTGTCAATGTCATGATAGCTGTGATTGGAATACTGTACTGTGATTATTATTGTATACCTGATAAAAATGCTCCTTTTTTGTAATTGGTTAGGTTTGTGAAATGAGAGTGACATATAATCTGGCACAATGTACTAAGGTTGAACTGCACGGCCTTCTTGTATGCACTCTCTGAATGTTTGTTCAACCTACAAAATGCAATAAAAAAGTGAAAAAAATAAAATGATGGAGACAATGGAGCTGAAGTAGGACTCCTACATAGCAACAATGGGTGCCTTACACCACAATGTTGTTGCTGCACCAGCCAACCAGCTGACCCTTCTTAGTGCTGTGCTGCTATACTTGTTGGCACAGAGAAATGCTGCAGGGACAGGAGGTCCACATCTTCAGTCCCTGATTTGTGTGTGCCTCCATCGCCTCCAGCTGTCACAACACCCCCTTCATGGGAGGCACCACACACATCAGAGGACAACGATGTGGACTTCACCTCTTTCCACCGAAAAACCGACTGGTAGCATCTCTCTGTGCCACATGGCCAGTTTCTCTTTTGACCTGTGCTTATTGCCATTCAGGTGTACTTCTCAACTGGGACTGTCCTCCATTTGCTTTCCCACCATTTGATAACAGCCATTTGTGGACTGTTGATGTAGCCTATCTTCCCTATTGGCCATCCTCCTCACTGGAACACTCCTCTACTCCACATGTCCCATGACATGTATCCCCCAGGGGCTCCGTCTGGACATCCAATATCTCACCAACTATGTTTGGGTTGTTGCCTCAAGGACTGCCACTTGCTTGACGTGTCAATACAATCACTTACTGAAACTATCATGTTGTATGTCTGTTGATGATTGGACTAAGTAGACCATGGTGGGTGTGCTGACCCTGAAGACACCACCTACCATCTAAAGGAAAATGTGTTTCATAGACCCAGGGGTAAATCAGACATGCCCAGTGAAATAGTTTATGCTATCCCTATGTGCATCCAAACAAGCAGTTATCCAAGGTCACATGCATGATGTGCTTCAATTAGCAATCAGTCAATAGTGAGACTGAATTACATTTCTGCCTCATGGGGGATAGATACTTCCATGCATACTAGCCAGCAAACAACAGTGACGTGACAGCAAAATGGTGCTCAGGAGATTGCCTAAGTGGCTGCGATCAGTGTGGCACCCAACACATCCTAGATTAGTCACAATGGTTTGAAATAAACATCCATACAAAACATATGGCATAACGTACACACACAGTGCAACAATAGGTCAATGCCTGTTGTAGGCTGTCTGTCCATTCACAGCACGAGTGTCACTAACAGTGCACAATTATGTTTGTAGATCCCTTAACTGACTTCATTGCAAACTTGACATGATCTATTCATTAGGTGCTCCACCTAGTAATGCATGAATAAAAATACTGGCAGGTAATCTCACAGCATGTGCTTAACCCAACCTAGGCAGATTTGAGCACTACTGCCATGCAGTTAATAAGTAAGCAGTTGTGAAAGTGCAAACAAATATTGAATTAACACAGCATAAAATGTTTACAATCTATAAATTAATTATTATTCAGGCGCGTAATGCCAAAGTACACCACAACTTTTTAGATTTGAGACAACTGCAATAGACCGTACTGTTCTGTGTTACTCTACAGAGCTTGCATGATGTTACTGGTGCTTCACAATGTGATAGATTTGACTCGAAATATTCAGAGCTGGGCAATATTGACTCATGCGTTTGATAGATCATTCAGTACAAGCAGTTTTATCCTCTTTTTATTCGTCATGATTTTAAGTCACATTCCTTTGTCTTTCACAGGTGACATCAATAGAATGTGAACCATCGCAACTGAGACTATTGGGTTTTGTAGGTCGTATCTGCTCCAATCACATTACCAAATGCTCTTATAATCACCGTCGCTTTCTTTTCACTATTTTGCAGTAGCATAGAATTTCTACATCCTGAAGAAGGCCGCAATATCATTTAGATCACAATGGCCGAAACATGTAGACCTGTTATCTGGACAAGTGCAGCTGATTTTTCCTAACTGCACACGCACTGTTTTTAATCTTGACACCAAGAGTTAAGCAATAAAGTTCCTTTTTTCTCTTGGTAGCCAATTTTAGATCACATATCACTCTACCTTCTTTATGCACTGTGCCCATCACTCAGAAATACTATAACACTTCACATCAGGTGGATTTTAGAAGATCCGACAACTGATGGGCATATATGAAAACATCCCTGAGCTCCTCCATAACAGTGAAGGGGTTGTAGCTCTGGTCTGCACTAGGCGTTGCAACCAAGAGGAGATCCCAGATGATGAAGCATGCCACTTCGGTGGGTGATGGGATTCCGTCCTTATAAATGGGCTCCCACCATGTATGAATAGGAGCTCCTTGCTTGTGCTGTTTGCTCTTTAAAGCTTTTCTAAGTTTGCCAGACCCACGGATAATTGGTTGTTTTGTTGCAGTTGTTCTGGGGAATCCATCCGTGCTGGTCTTTAAAAATTTCCCTTAGACCCTCTACCCCCTGATTTGTATATTTTGATGAGGGCTGTTCCCATGAGGCATAGTTTTGAGACTGGTTTGCATATAGCTGGGTCTGAACTGAGGTGGTGAAGTGAGCTAGATAGATTCAACCCAGATCTGTGACTGGGGGTGAGTGTCTGAAAAGTTTCAGCGCTCCTTCCATCATCTCCTTGTGTTTGCCTAACACAATTTATACCACCATGCCATTTGGGCAATTGCTCCTCTGTCACCCCATCTAACATGTCAAAAATATGCGGCACTCCGAGGGATGCACAGGGACCTATGATGCAGGATGACATTTGCCACATATGAAAAATGTGGGCTAAGGGCTGAACTGAATTAAGTAATTGGTATGGACAATGGACATACACACTGACTGCAACAAATGGGGCTCAGGGCCAGACTGGCCGTAGCAGGCACCAGGCGTTTCCCTGGTGAGCAGATTGGGTGGGTTGGCTGATTTTAGGCCCCTGGGGGCCGTTTTTGTTACCGGGGTCGGCATTATCAGCCCCCTGTAACAAAATTGGCCGAAACCGGCCCTCAGAAAGTGCTCGGCTGCACCCCCCTCACCCCAGGGGGTGCCGGCCCAGCAGTTTGCCAGGGCCGGTTTCGGTTCCCAGTCCGGCCCTGATGGGGATATGTAACCTGCCAATTGGTTTGGTAATCATGAATAATACTTTTTGAAATATGGCAAGTCACAAATACATATATTGCTTCGATACTGATAATGAATCATGTGTTGGTATGCCGAGCCTGCTCATATGATCACCCAAGTCCATTGGAGCCCAAACTTTGGCTACATGCTGAACTACAGGTACATTTATGAACCCCATAACAATGTGCTGTTTGAGTGTCATGCCTTCAGTCATTTTGACAGTACCACTTTTGACAGGGTAGAGGAACTTATTCTGCAGGCATGTGCATGGTATGATGTGAACAAGCAACAGGAGTACCAATTCATCAGAAAAGCTGTTCACTGTGCACATGGCAGCATCAGATGTGATGTTGATGATTGGTAGGATTGTCTGGGATATGTGTTAGACCCAAACCGCACCTATCTCATGTTCAAGTTTCAAGTTGTGAGTGTCCGTGAGATTTGCTAGCCGCCGGTGAGAGTGCCATCGAGACTTATTGGCCACCTGCGAGCGTTTGCAAGATGTGCTGGCCGCTAGCATGGCTTTGAGCCACGACATCCAGTGCCTTTTTTTCTGATAATGGCGAGTGCGAGAGTGGGCCAGGGCGTGCATCCTAGAGCAGATTTTCTCCATGAGAGGCTGCTAAATGTACTGGAAATTACATTTTTGAGTTAATATTCTTCTCCACCAGAACGCTCAAGTTGTTTTTAAGTGTGAGGAGCTTTTTTTATTTTACTTTTTTTCCAACAAGGAAGTGCCCCAGAGACTCCAACTTCCTGTTCCTGTCCAGCAGGCTTCTCCCAGTGTTTTGGCCATCTCCCAGCCACTTTTCCTTTGAATTTGGAGCTGGACAGATCACTCTTCATGCTGCAGATATACCACTGGATTTAAGGACTTTGTTTTTGTTATATCACAAGTAAGTAAAAAAACTGTTGTCTAAGGGTGTTGTTTGTTTGATAGAGGGTATGCACCAGAATTTTTTTTTTATTCAATTTTTTTAATTTATTGTGGTGGGTGCCCTGCAGTTTAAATAGGGCCCTACTTATCTTTGTGCATCACATGTTCCTTCTTTTGTAAAGGAACAATGTTGCACAGTTCAGTAACTATTTTCTCATGTATTTTACTATGGGCCACACAGCCAGTAGGCCAGGACCTCAGAGCTACTGTAGGGTGCATGAAACAAGTGTTTCTGTTGTGTCTATTGAATTGGAAAATCATTTAGACAGGGGTGGCACTGGATTTAATTATAAAATGTGTCTTTTTGGGGGGGGGGGTATTTTGCTTATTTTCTGTGAAATGTATATATGTGGGATAATATATATTTGAGGCCTTTGGAGGATGTGTGTTATAAAAGTTTACAGCTCAGTTAATTTTTGTTTTTGGCATTGCTGAATTAATGCTGTTTTCTCCAGTTGTGCTGAGCCTCTTTGTCTGGCCAGTGTGTAAGTGTGTTTGTAGTGGGCCACCATTTGTCTTTGTTACCCATGCCATGTGGCCAAGGGCCATTTTGTATAGTTAGTGTTCATAGGCCTGCATGTGTTCTTTGTTTTCCATGCCTCCTTGCTTGTTGTTTGATCATGTGGCAGTGGCTATTTTGTGTAGTCAGCCAGTGAGCTTTTGCTATAGGCCTAGATGTGTTTTTTTTGCGGCCATGCTTCCTTGCTTGCTGTTGTTGTTTGACCATGTAGCCAGTGACCCTTTTGTTTAGGCAGCCAGTGCGCTTTTTCATAGGCCTGCATGTTCTTTGTTAGGGCCATGCTTACTTGCTTGCTGCTGTTCTTTTCACCATGTGGCCGCCGGCTATTTTGTGTAGGCATTCAGTGTGTTTTTGACATAGGCCTGCATGTGGTCCATATTGTGGCCAGGCTTCCTTGCTTGCTGTTGTTGTTTGACCATGTGGCCAGCTGCCATGTTATTTAGCCATGAATTATAGAAAGAACTAAGGCAACTAATGATTAATATAACAAGATGAAAGGCACATACAAGGACAAACATAGGGACAGGTAAATGCACAAATTAGAAAAATGTATTCTTATTTATTATCATGCTAAAATGAATACATAGATTTATCTATAATGTATTCTTTTTACACAAATACATAATCAATATATAATATTTCCAAAGGGAAGGTACCATTCATTCTCGACATACTCTCACATCCTTACACATTCATACATTTGCACATCTCTCTAACAGACTGATGAAGATAACAGCAATTGTAGTTATATATCATACAATAGACTGATTATACTGATATTAAAGTCATTGTTACACAATTGTGGCCTAACTAATATAAATATCATTCATTATTCACCACAATTGATGTTA
Source organism: Triturus cristatus (assembly GCF_964204655.1). Lineage (NCBI taxonomy): Eukaryota > Metazoa > Chordata > Amphibia > Caudata > Salamandridae > Triturus > Triturus cristatus. Next base: position 212,917,857 of record NC_140585.1, on the reverse strand, counting down.
TCTTCATCAGTCTGATGTATGAATGTGTGAGGATGTGAGAGTATGACTTTAGAATTATATGATTATTTATTTGTGTAAACCTGCACCCCCTTGCCTCCCCATGGGTTTCTCATAGTCCCCTAGTATCCCCTAGTACACCAGCAAAACATTTTTGTACAAGCTATCAACCACCTACCCACCACAGGCATTCATCCGCACAGCACCATTAATTTTTTTAGGATTATTTAATTTCCCCCCGGACCCTCTGCCTGCCATAGTTGCACAGCCTACACCAGCATTAATTTTTAAGGATTATAAAATTTTCTCCCAGACCCCTTGTTGGCATAGAATAGACACAAAGCAATCACAAGAAGATGATGGACGGAGTGCTGAAACTTTTCAAGCACTCACCCCCAGTCACAGATCTGGGTGGAATCCATCATCATTCTTTAGCTCACTTCACCACCCCAGTTCAGACACAGCCATATGCAAATCAGTCTTGACCATGTGCCTAATGGGAACAGTCCAGCCTGAACTGCTAAGCCAGGTCTTCCCTGGACCGGAAACAAGCATCCTGGGACTGGTTTTTGGGTAATAGCCCTCATCAGCCAGACTAGCTTGAATCAAGTGACAAAGTGAGCAAGGGACCCACTTCTGGGCATACCGTGCCAACGTAGGGCGAACAAAGCAATCACAAGGAGATGATGGACGGAGTGCTGAAACATTTCAAGCACTCACCACCAGTCACAGATCTGGGTTGAATCCATCATCGTTCTTTAGATCACTTTGCCAACCCAGTTCAGATCCATCCACATGCAAATCAGTCTTATCCCTATGCCTCTTGGGAACAGTCCAGCCCGAACTGGCAAGGCAGGTCTTCCCCTCATCAGCCAGGCTAGCTTGAATCAAGTGACAAAGTGAGCAAAGTACCCACTTCTGGGCATACCATGCCAACATAAGGCGAACAAAGCAATCACAAGGAGATTTGTATTTGTATTTTGGTATTTGTAAAGAGCAACATTCATCCCAAGGGACATCATGGGGCTGGGACCAAAGGCAGTGCAGTGGGGGGGAAAACTGGTTATTCTAAGTTGCTAGAGTGTGAGGTCAGTATCTAGGAAACAGGAACGTTTTCAATTTCTTTCTAAAAAGCAGATACTCGCCTGTAAAGTGTAGGTCTAATGGGAGGGTGTTCCAAATGACCACAGCTGATTTATAGAAGGATCAGTCGCCCATCCTGACTTTGGTCGTGCATTTGACCGTTGCAAGTGCCTGCTGGCGCGATCTCAGGTTACTTGATGGGACAAGGAATTTCATTTTGTCTTGCAAAATGTGTGGGCCTTTCATATGTAAAGTTCTGTGTGCATAGCAGAGGAGCTTAAATTTAGCTCTTTGGTGCACTGGCAACCAGTGTAGCTCCTTCATACAATAGGATGCTGAGCTATATTTGCTTTAATTGCAGATCAATTTAGCAGCAGCATTCTGGACTACCTGGAGTCGAGAAAAAAGGTATTCGGCCATACCAACATAAAACGCATATCCGTAATCCAGCTTGCTCAGAAAAAGGGCCTGAGTCACCGTTTTCAGGCAGTTTAAAGGAATCCAGAGAAAAAGCCTCCTGAAAAGCTTCAGTGTCGCAAAGCCTTTTCCGCACGACGTGCGTACTTGATCCGACATGGATAGGATATCATCAAAAATTATGCCCAGGTTCTGGGGCAGTGCCTAAAGCTTGGTGCCACCAACTGCGACCCAAATTGCGTGAGCACCCACGAAGAGCATAATCGCCGACTTTCAGGGATTTCGTTTTAGACAGTGCTTGGTCATCCAGCCAGAAATTTTGGTAAGGCAATTAATTAGGTTGCTCTTAGTGTCAATATTGGTCATATCAGCCAGGGGGATCATTAATTGAGTATCATCAGCGTATGAGCAGAAATCTAAGCCCCATTTCCTGCTGATGTTTGCCAGAGAGGAGCCATGCGCTAAAAAGTGTGGGGCTCAAGGAGGCTCCCTGTGGAACTCCATATTTAAGAATCTTTGGGGAAGAGGGGCAAGATCCCATTTGGATCTTTATGGTTTGATTTTCCAGAAAGGATGCAAACCATGACAAGGCCTTTGAGCATAGCCCCTTTTTGAGGAGGATTTTTAATAGATTATTATGAGATATGGTATCAAATGCTGCAGTAAGGTCCAAAAGGATCTGTGCTACGGCTCTGCCTTGGTCCACAAGGGATCTGATATTATCCAATACAGCAAGTAGGGTAGACTCAGTGCTGTTATTGGCCCTAAAGCGAGTCTGTGAGGGATCCAATAGGTTGGTGGTCTCCAGGAAAAAGGTAAGCTGTCTATTAACCAAATGCTCCAGAACTTTGGATAGGTACGGAAGTTGGGAAATCGGTTGGTAGTTTGCTGGATTGTAGATTTCGAGACCTGATTTTTTTTAATAAAGGGAAGACCACTGTTTCCTTCCATATATCTGGGAAGGAGGCTTGCTCTAGGGATTGATTAAAAACTTTAGTAACTTGGGGGCATAGAGCTGACACAAGTCGGGAAAAGATAAAGTGTGGACAGGGATCAAAGTGAGATCTTGCATTAACCTTTGTCAAAGCTTTAGCTACCTGTTCTTCTGAAAGGGGGGGTCAGCGTGGCCAGATGGGCTTGAGCTAAAGGATGGGGTGCCATATTTTTCCAGTTTGCATTGTCATCTACAGGGGGATTGTTAAAGGATGCTTATATTTTGGTCACTTTGTCTGTAAAGAAATTATTAAGTAGCTCGCAATTTTCAGTTGTGGTTGCAATGGTTTGGGACAGACTAGTAGGCTTGCAAAGTTCTCGGATTACTTTGTAAAGTTCTTTGGATGAGCTACCATTATCTTCAATCCTTTTTGTATAGTAATTTGTTTAGGCATTTTTTAGGGCATGGTAATAACATTTTAATTCAACTAGGTAATTTTGTCTATCTTTGCTGTCTTTTGATAGTCTCCATTTGTGCTCCTGGGTTCAGCACTTTCTTTTCATTAGGTTTAGTTCTAGTGAATACCACTTTTTGGATTGAGTTTTTTTAGTGGGGTTACCATTGAGTTTGGGGGCACAATGATTTTGTGTACTCTCGATATCTCGTTGTAGATGGTCAACTGTTGTATGGACAGAATTAGGTGTGACTGGGTCACAATGAGAGAAATGTGAGGAGAAGGACTCTAAGGTGATTTGGTTCCAAGCTCTTTTCCCTAACTGAGACACTGTTTCAGCCTTGTAAGATTTATCTTGCAAGCTGATGGAGAAGGAGATTAAGAAGTGATCCATCCATGGCAGTGACTTGATCTCGTAAACATTAATAGTTTTTATGTTGGAGAACAACAAATCCAGCGTATGCCCAGCCACATGGGTTGGTTTGGTAATCCACTGGGTTAAATGCATTATTGCCATAACATATTCCAGGTGTTTGACCTCCGGGTTCATGGGATTTTCATAGTGGTTAAATTCACCTATAACTAAAAAGTGGTCTTGGTTTAGGCAGAGGGGGAGAAGTTGTGATAATAAATTAGCACTAAAGCCAGGATGATATCAGGGGGGGTTGTAGATGACAGCCCCTCTGAATAGTTTGATTTCTCCCTTGGACACTGAGAACGCTAGAATCTCATGTGTACCTGTTTGAGTGAATGTCATAGGGATACAGGTGAGGTGCTCTTTGAATAGGATGACTGTACCCCCACCTTTCTTTCCCTTTATGTCCTTTTTTAATATTTTATAGCCAAGTGGTAAGGCAGAGACGATATCAGGTGTGTTTTTATCGTCTAGCCATGTTTTAGTGACAAAAGCCAAATCAGGGCTTAAGTCATCTAGTGTTTCCCAGATCTCAATGCTGTGTTTGGGCAGTGATCTGGAGTTCGAATAAATGCAGTTCAATGGTAGGGTTTTGTGATTGAGGTTTGCATTTTTCTCTAAGTGTTGGACATAAGTGTCTTGGTTTCCCAATTTTCAGTGATAGCATGAGAATGGGCCTTCCAACTCAATAGGAGATGCTTTGACACAGCACGTGTTTTGCTTTTGTTCATGCCATGTCCAAAAGCCTACTCCATGAATAACTGAGAGGTGAATTTTTATTTGGCATTAAAGGGCCAGAATTCCTGGCCCCTGGGCCCGGTCCGGCCAGACGGGCACAGACAGGCTTGCTTTTGGCATGCCTTCAGCATGCCGGCGACGTGCCCGCTGCGCAAGTCCGCTGCACGTCCTGTGCAGCATGAGGTTTAAATGCCCTCGAGGATCCCGCCACTAGTGGGCATGGCCTCGATGAGAGGGTTGCGTTTCTCTGCTCAACCGGTAACGAGGACGCCGTGGCAGACCGGAAACGGGATCTCAAGCATTAACTGAGGTATGCGAGTACAAGTGCAATGTGCAAAATTCGCAATTAAGTGTACAAAGGATGCGTTCAGTAGATCACCCAACTAAATCAGTATCAGGTAAGAACCCCCCAGAAATTATGATCTCAAAGTACAGTGATTTTAAAATATTCAAAACATGTCAAAGTGCGGCGATTTGTTTAAAAATAGATATGCGAGCAAGGATTAAAAAGATCAGAGCATTTCTCTCTCCCCCACTAACAGACCTGGGTCCGCTCTTTTAAAAAATTCCTGAAAGCCTTACAATTATGGAAGAGGGTGAGGATGATGATGAACCCGTCATCATTGTAGGAAAGGGAGAATTCATGAAAGCCTTACGATCATGGAAGAGGGTGAGGATCACGACGAACCAGTCATCACTGTGGAAGCTGGTACAGATAAGACTGACACTACCCCTCCTATTCAACCTGCTCCAAGGGATGTGGTACCAAGACCACCATGGCCTGTGCTAGCTTCCATATGTGTAGGGCTCTCGCTGAGACCTGCATCTACCACTAGCTCTGTAGAAGAACGCACTGTAGAGAGCCAATCGTCAACACGCCCGCCTGCCTCCAGTTCTTCAGGCATTGGTAGTGGCCCACTGAAAAGTACTACTCCCCAGTTTGGGATTTCTTTAGAGTTAGCAAGCAGGAGGATGACTTTGCAAAATGCTCAATTTTCAATGCTAGTGTTTGTCAAGGTAAGCTTAGAACTTTCTGCACATGGTGGTGGTCAAGTTAAAGAGGGAGGGCTATCGGCTCAAGAGCCTTTGGTCATTGTAGTGGTGATAAGTGGTGATAAGAAAGAACATGGTGAACATGGTGACATCTTTATGCAAAGCAGCCCTGTCCCCAGCAGTGGATCAGTAGCACCTTCCTCAGCAACCTCACAATTTCACAAGAGGCAGATGGAGACAACACAGCAACGGCATACAGTGACTGCCCCAAGATGTGCCTATCACCTCCAGGTCCTATCCAGAGGTCGCCTGCATCAGTGGGTCCACCACCCAAAAAAATCCAGGCTACTATTACAAGTATGTTTAGGCAGCAGTGTACCTACGAACACAACCACCCAATGGCACGTTTGTACAATGGGAAGCTGGCTAAAAGGTTAGTGCTGGACCTCCTCCCTTTTTATTTTCATGGAAGAGTTTGTGGCAACCATCTGCCCGAAATGGAAGGTTCCCTTTGCCAGAGTGGATGTTCCAGTGCTACATCATGATGTACTGTAATTGGTTGGAAAAACTTTGCAGCAGAGTGCTGTTTAGACTATACACCTGAAGAAAGGCATGTGGACTAGTTGTCAAGCCACTGATCACATGTGTATTACTGCTTATAAGGTTTCTTTTGTGGGGGTTAGGCAACAAATATCTACTGGTCTTAGCATGGAAGATACTTTTAAGGACGGTCAGCGGCATGCAGCAGTAGCCATGTTCGCCATGAAGAAATCTAGTACACCTGTGACATCTTGGAAGACTTTAATACCAAAGTGTTTGAATGACTGCAACCCAGAGGGCTTAACATTCGATTTGTTGCCACGAAGAATGGCAGTAATATAATTAAGGCCATGGCAGATGGTGGCTATTTCAGGGTCCTGTGTTTGGCACATTACATCAACCTCATTGTGCAGGACGTTCTCAAAAAAGAAGTCCTAGTCAGCAACTTATTGACCATCTGTAGAAGAATCTGCACTCATATCAGCCAGTATGACTGGAAGTAGTTGAGGATATTTCAGCGTGCTAATAGAGTATCAGTTAAAACTATCATACAGGAGGTGCCAACACACTGGAACTCAACCTATTACATGTTACATCATCAGTTTGAGCAGTAAAAAACAAATTAATGAGTGTATCATGCAACGAGGAGGGAATGTCACTAAAATCATGACCATTGGAATGGACAAATGGAAACCAGTCGAATGCCTGACAGAAATGCTGCTTCATTTTGAGGTTTTCATACTGGAACTCAGTAAGGAGGACAGTAGGATGGTCCAAGCTATCCCGTTGTTGTATCTACTAAAGGAGCAGTTACAAAATGTGTCTGAATTGGTCACAGCTATGGGCAATCATCAGGAACATGCTTATCTCTTGATTCAGAGCCGAATACTTTGCTTGACTGAGAATAGAAGGCTGTAGAGAGACATTGTATCATCCAGAGAGTATACCTGTGCCACAATACTGGATCCCCATTATAAAAAAACTGTCCAAATTCACTTATTTTCAGAAGGGGATGTTTCAGAAATGAAGACGTGGATTGTTGAGTGAGCTAGAGTCCTGGAAGAACAACGACTGCAGCATAAAGTCCCACTCACGGAAAGAAGTTATGCGGTGCAGCCTTCAACATCCAGACAGGGCAATCATGTTGTCTCATAGCAGCCAACACCAGCAATAAGAACACCAGCTGAATTGCTTTGCCAATTAAAAAAAATTATATAGCTGGGGAACATTAATTCTATCATGTTGTTTGATGGTTTCTGACTGACTTGAGAAGCCCCACAATTTTAGGCCCATGTAATGCCAGAGTGGAGTTGTACCAGTGTGCAGTGAAGAAGCCTTGAATCATTTTTCCATAAGGTGATTGGCCCATCCTCTTTCACGCTGAATGATATTTGCTTTCCGGATCCATTCTTTTTAATCTGATTTACAAAGTATTCTTCAAAGATAAGACCAGTCCATTCAGTTAACAAACAAAAATCGACACAAATAAATTACTCAATATTTCTCTTCTTGTTCATCAATACAGCATTGCACTGGAGGTCAATCTCTCATTTGGGTCAGGAGTTGGAACAGGGTTGGGCAGACTCAATTAATCTTTATTCGGGTATAAAAATATGGGCAGACTCGTTACTCGGTGTCAGGAGGATGATGGAAGGACTCAGGGTGAAACTACCTCAACTACAGCAGAAGAAGGAATTTATCAACTTCAGGGAAACCAAACCAACATAATGATGACCCTAGCAGGCCTACTCAGCTCTGTGCACTGGTGAGGGATATGTTAATTTAGTAAATGCAATTCTCCTGAGGGTGTGTGCACTGCTGGGTCATATTTGAAACTCATCTATTAAGTGGCTGGGTTGGGTGGGGGGCCTGTTTGTAAGTAACTGGAGATAGATGTGTGATATCACATCAAAATATTATGCACGCGCTTGGCCAAATGTTATAATGACAGTTGTGAGATTGATCAGCCTGGTACATGAAGCCACTTGTCTTTGATTGGTTGCAGTTTGCTTTTACTTCTCAATTAATCGATCGCACATGAATCATAAAACGAATGATTACAGAAGATTATGTTCTTGATCTGCCTACTTGAGTCTTCTTGGTACACTCTTCATGAAGCTACCTTCTCTTCTGTCCTTCTCCTTGATCTACAATATCGTTTCTGCACTACAACCAGCAAGCTTTCTCTTAGGCCTGCACAAATGGCAAAAGCTCCATAACACTCCTGCTTATGTTACTGGCCCGCTTCATCTAGGCACCCAAGATTGACTGACAATCTAAGAAGAGTGCAGATGCACCACCCACTTTGGCAATACAGTATCATTTTTCTTTTAAGAATCTTTTTTTAGAACTGTTTGAGTCCCCTTCACTGCTCCATAATTTGTATACCACTTTTCAAATCTAGATAGCAGAACATTTAGATATATAAAAATAACTTGAGTCTCTGGAGCTGAAGGACCTTACACAACAGATTCATGATGATATGCTGCTCATCACCCCAATAAATATTGTGCTGTTGTGTAGTGTTTGTCTTGTCACAACTTTCCCCAGACCCCCTTTCCTATCTATTCATCAGACCATTAACCCTTTTCCCCCGGGCTGTGTGATTTATTTAGGCATGACTTGATTTACACCATAAATAGATCACACACTTGGTGTGGGGGAGTGGTGAAAGCAATACCAACTCACTGCAGGATCTTCTATTAAATGAGCAATAGCTCACGCTGGCCCCATTTTACCAACCAACACATAAAAGAGATTCATATTTTAGATATAGAATAACATCCCTCGTCAACATCATCATTCAGACCATGTGATGCGTAAATGCTTAACCTTGCCCACTCCTGACTCAACTTTTCCTCACTTGACGATTTTGCAAGTTTGGGAGCATATCAGCAAAGCGAGGTGATAGAATTATCACCGCTTTTGCGGCTGTTTTCGGACGAAAATCTGCTATAATTTTATCGCCTAATTAGCAAGCTCACGCTGACATGTGAAAACTTGCGTTAGCGTAGGAATTCCTAACGCCCAGCTTTGCATCGCTAATGAGATGCCAAGTGGGCATTCCTGACCTGACATGAAAGGAGAAATGTCGCCAAGCGACATTTCTCCTATCATCAAGCCCCACGCTATGAAGCATAGAGGCAAGAAAAGTAGCGATAACCCCTGTTATCGCTACTTTCCTTACGCCTGCTTCAGAGCTGACTTAGCCATGATATCCTATGGAAAGTGGATATCATGGCTAAGTTTGTGAGTCCCTATCATCAAGCTAACACCACATTGCGTGAGATTATCGCTGGGTTTCCAGCGATAATCTCACGTTAGGCAGTTAGCGTGAGGATTTTTATCGCTTTTGAGATAAGCCTTGCTAATAGCACGCTATCTCAGGGATAAAAATCCACGCTAGCCGGCGATAATTATCCTAGCGCTAAGTGCGCTTAGCGATAATTATCGCCAGTTATTGCTGATATGCCCCTTAGTTTTAAATACTAGCTCCCCATTGCTCAGAAGACGCTACTATTGCTAGCTTTTGTTATCATATCAGGTCTTCTTGGTTGTGTCATGGTGGTAGCCTGGTCTCAGTCTTTCTAAAGGTATGATATAATATTATAACCCACTAACTCTGTGTTATCTTTCAATCTAGTTGTCAGTGATGGATAATACTTTGATTAATCCTACAGTTGAAGTTCACCTAGGTGGAAGTGGGACCTTGCTTGTGATTCCTTTCTTAGTAGTGCACTAGCCTGCTACTACTACTACCATGGCACCTTGTGAATCCCTGCAGTAAGAACACTGAGAGAGGTAGCAGCCTTTGCTTCCTCTATTCAGGTAAGAGAACTATGGCGCGTTGTTGTAGGCAATATAGGCAATGGCGATCTCCCCCTAGTGGTCAATACAGTTACAGAGGGTATTAGGACAAGGGTATTGTATAACTAACTGGTATATACTTTTGTAAACATATTTACAAGGCAACAGTGCAAAGTAAAACACCCACAAAACAATTTGGGGCATAAATAAAATAACATTATTATGTATTACCCTTTTGGAACAATGAAACCCACCCCTTCTACCCACAACAGACCCACCTCTCTCCCCAAACAAATCTCCCGTCCCCAACCAATGTTCAAAATATCCAATGAAAAAGCCCCAACTCTCATCATTCCCACCAGTGGATGCTCGCACAGGTAATGCTGTGGGGCTGTGATGCCGGGCGGGAGAGGGGCCAGGTGGGGGGTAGTGGAGTACAACATATGACAGTAAAGTGAAATGGAAATTAATACATAAATAAAACCACTTAGCTTGCGCTGGCCGCATCGCTGACTCCACCCATAATAAGTCCCTCCCACCAAAACAAATATTTTAGAAGGGACTAAAGAAGAGGGCTCTACAAGGCGACCAGAAGCTATTTGAGGTACCCTTCCATTCAAGTAGATCTGCTTTCATGATGTGCAAGCCTAAGCAGGATGCGGTGCTGGAAAATATGGTCTGAGTGTGAGGGGGTAGCAGGGTGGGGTGACTGGTGGCTGCTGGTGGTGCTGGTGTTCGTCTTGCCGAAAAGCTGAAGGCACTGGTGGCTGGCTGGAGCCCTGTGCCGCAATAGCTGCCTTCTCTTCCTCCTCAAGCGCCACCAGCTACTGAAATTCTGCCCTTATGGCCTCCAGCTTCTGCTGCTGCAGCCGGGCTGCTATCTTCTGCCTAGTAGGTAGTTGACCAGCAGGAGTAGCTTTATCAAGAAAGAAAAAAGACAAATTGTAAAAAATGCTCTGAGCCTCACATAAGGCTGAAACTGGCTGAAAGGAATTAAGGAAAAATAACAGCACGCCAGATCAAAACATTTTTTATTTTTTTATTTTTGTAGTGTATTTTTTAGTAAACAAATAAACAGACACTTTGTGTGGAAAAAAAACAAATAACTTACCTCTCGTTAATGAGTAAGGCATTTCACACTATGAAGCGTTCTTCTTGTGCTAAATTAATGAAGGCATGCTAGCTTGTGCATCAGTAGTTAGTACTTAGCTACTCAGCACTCTGCAGCTGGGGCAGCTGAAATGGACGACTGACTTATCTAAATAGTCCTCCTCTTCTCCATAACGCCTTTCACTTTTGCCATGACTCCAAGGTAGATGGATTATAAGAATACAATGTCACACATGTCAACCTTAAAATGTAAATATCCTGCCCGCAATAAGTAGATGGCAGGAAAAATTATGTACTGCAATACAGGCAAAGGATTATGGAACGGGATACATAGATTGTATTTGGCACGTTCACACAGACTATCCCATCCGCAAAACTCAAGGCACTTAGTCCCACCACCACAATTTATAATGACTTCAAACAAAGACATTCACTTGGCAGTAAAGAATAGAAACCTAGCTTACTCTAGTGCATGGTAAGTTAGAGGGACTAGGCTGGGTACGTAGACGTCTTACTATAGAATAAAAGGATTTCACTGATCTTCCTAAGGTGCCTAAAGTTTGGCTTAATAAGTCACTGTAGTTGACAAATGTTGAAAGGGAAACATTTGAACAGGCGTAAATCTGTTATGGAAGCAATTACATATATAAATCACTTGGCCAATAAAACATGAGATATCACAAGAATGGATTAAAAAAAATGTTGGGCAGGCTAGGACACAGCTTAGGAAAGAATAAAGGAGTGAAATACTAGAAAGTGACTAAATAGGCAATGGGAGAGAAGGGAAACACACTTTATTTTTGCTTTGCCATGCATTGACAACGTTGTTAATGCCACATTAACTCAAGCAGACACACAATGCACAGCCAACATTGCAGTGCCAAATTAAACCATGCAGTAGTTAGGTCATGGGTCGCACTAGCGAAATGCCATGGGAATGATTGTGATGGATGGGATACATAGGTGCCTCACTTAACAAAGACAGTGAGTCAAGGGAATAGACAGAAATACCCTCCATCACCACTTCGAACCAAAGCTTTGATAAAACCATTCCAAGCAAGTGAAGTAGGTGTGCATGCCCCTCTCATTGTTTCCTCATCCATGCATTTATCCATTCATTTCATTGTTCTAGTATTCTTCACCTATTGAACCCTCCTTTTAAGCTTTACATTCTCTCATCCAAACTTTCACCATTGAAAACCATCCATCCATATGTATCCATTCAACCATTCATTCACCTAGTCACAGCTCTCAACAATTCTTTCACCAATACATCAATTTACTTCTGCTCTGCTGGTGCTGGCCCCAGCACTGTTGGTCTGTGCGGCTAGAAAAAGCATTGCAAATTTAAATGCCAGATATGCCTTCCCCTTGTGGCTAACAGCCACCCTGGTGCGGCCACACCCTCTCTTGCTCTGCTCTGCCATGGTGTTGGGTGAGCCGAAAAAAACTAAAAGAAGAAATGGGGGAAGGGAGAAAGGAAAAACGAAAAACGCAAACAGAAAACCCAAAAAATGACAAAAAAATCATGAAAAAAATGACAAAAATGTAAAATATATAAACACAAAAACCCACACTGATCCAATAAACAACAAGCATTTGCAATGCAATCGGTCTCACCTTTGGGACCTTATATGTATTTAGCAAGGCAGCACATTAGCCTTGGTGCTGAAACACCTACTGTTCTTTAACATGGAGCAAAAGTAAGCACCAAACTGCGTGACACACCAGGTATGGGAACACACGAAGAGAAATACTTCCTTTCAGCGGGAAATGGTATAGTCCAAAGATTTGTTTTTAATATAAAATCAGGGACTTCGGTGGTCATATCACTGAAAATACACGATTTGAAAAAATATTATTGTCTGCGGGTGCTTGTGGAAGACAATTTCTACGGACTGGAATCTAGATAATACTAAAGTGATTCTGGTATTTTACTGCTCTCTGCTGGTCTTTTTCTTTCACAAAAGTTAAATAGAAGCAGTTGCCAGAAAGATTTTAAAAAAAGAAAATCCCTCAGCAGAAAGCAATTCTGGTATTTTACTGACCTCTACTGGTCATTTTCTATCAAGACAGTTACATAGAGGCAGTTAAACAAGCAGAAAGCAATTCTGGTATTTTAGTGACCTCTACTGGTTGTTTTCTATCAAGACTGTTAAATAAAGGCAGTTGAGCAGAAAAAAAGTCCTTAAGCGGAAGCAGACAAGTCCTAGGGCTGATCTCCAGAGCCCACAAAGTACATACACATATAAGTATATACTAAAGTATATACAAAAGGTCTAGAATGCTCGACCTAAAAATGAGGGAGGGTGAGTCAGATAGCGGGAGGATTATAAAAATTAAAGATGGATTTAAAATCAGTCCCAAGCACTTTACAAAAAACAAACGCCCATACAAACTGCGTGGTGCCATTTGCACGCAGTCTCGAGGACGAGAATCCATGTCACGCTACCAAATGTCAAAAATGTAGTGTGAATAGGCACGTTGAGCCGCTCTGCATACTTGTGGAATTCTGTGGACTCACACAGAATTTTTGGCCCTCTCTGTGGAATACCGCGCACCAGAACTCCGCGAGCACTGCCCAGGCCAAGCCACAAGCATCCACTCAATTGCTGACACAACATTTGTACAGCAGATTTTGAGCTAATCATCTTATGGTCCTGCATACATTGGGAATTATTTAATATACCAATTTGGCCCTGTCAATTGCATATGCAGGAAATTACTTCAAAACTGCTGTTCAAGCCCTTTTATGTCAAATTTAGATGATGATATTGCTCTCCTCAAAGGCCTTCCACACTCCACTATAGCACATCTGAAGAGCATCCTGCATGCCATGGCTCTTCACATCCAGGGCATGAAGAAATAGGATCATGTAACCCCCATCGGGATGGAACTTCATTGGCTTTCCTTGCCGGTCCGAAACCAACCTCAAAACCAATTTCATCATTTACAATCCACTACGACCAGTCCCCTGCTTAACTTAGCCAGAACATCATCAGACTGCAGACTAGGAAGTGTAGAAAAGAAAAAAAGGCACCAGGGTCTGTCCAATCTATGCATCCAGGATCTAGAACAACATCCCCACAACCAGCAGGATCGCCACAAAACTGCTCCATTTTGAGAGCTGAAGAGGTACCTCTTTAAAGAATACAAACTGGTTACACCTGCCATCGCCTGTTGACTTAATTCTGGACTTTGACCATCTACAGCACTCTGCTGCCTTTTCGCTAGGTTTGTGTTACAGAAATACCTCATACTTATAATATTAACTGTGTCATTGTTTATTTTAAAAAATGTGAACAAAAAGTAAATACACTTGTTAAATACATTTTTTGAAGAATACGTTTACTTTCATTTTACTATTTTCACTATGTGGTGCTGTTGCATGAATGTGAATTTACCTTGATAAAACAAAGACAGTTGGTTTAATTAAACACTTTGGCCAGGAGCACAGTTACAGAACCTGGTCTTAGGACAACTCGATTTGAGCACCATATGGTGCATCATAAAATAATTCATAGATTATTTTTAAGAAGAGAATTGTGAGCCTAGTCATGGAGTGATAAATTACTCCCACCTGAAAACAAATGCAGGTGGGTCTCAACCTTGCATGGAAACAATGAGGGCCAGTGGGTTAAGTGTCTAGATGTCCAGCATTGGGAGTGCAAGAAAACTGCAAGTGCTGTGTGCGCTGTGTTCTGATTGGCTGAATGTTCCTAATTTCATGTGGCATCTAACTTTATGGTGTTTTGGGGATGTGCCCCCCTCAGGCCATATGCGCTTTATTGGAGTCAATCTCCCCAGACCTTTGTGATGTCGCCACCTATCTCTGGGATTAATCTGGGTTTTTTCTTTGTGCCCGTTTGTTCTGCAGGTTACGTTCCACCCCATCTGTGGTCTGTCAATCAGTTGCCTTAGGCCTAGGTTCTAGGGTATGCCTGGTCACATATTTCTGACTAGGTGTTGCTGGAGAGGTCATATTGGATTATTTCAACAACTGTGATTCGATTTCGTTTGTATGCACACGTGTATCATTGAGTACATCGACCTCAATATTAACAGTGCTAACGTTTGCCCCTGCTGCTGTTGATGTCTAAGCAAGTGACTTGCAGAAGAAGTGATTGGCCAGTTGTGGTCTGTTACTTCCTCCCAGGCTGGGGTACATTTGAGCCTGTTTTGTATGTAGTACTACTGTGGTATGAATGGCTAAGAATAACAAGTGGCTTGCAAATTTGTGGGTCTGTTTTAACACCATCGCTTTCATCTACCTATTTATTGTTAGTTACTCCCCCACACCTTCACCACACTTTGTCTTTTCCACATTTACACAACAAAATATACTTCCATAAGTGGAGTTTTCCCTACTAGTGGCGCAGAACTTAACACTTAAGAAATGAAACAGTCGTAAGCTAGAGAATAGCATTCATGAGTACATAAAGTAATATTACTGCAGTACCAATTTATGACCTTAAAAAGCTTTCATGAATTGATTTTACTGCAAGGTCTTCCCTTGGTGTTGGTTGCATGGGAAGCTGTGTGAAGGGTCTGGTCATAGGCCAAGCCCAGTAGCATGTCCCCATCTAATCATAGTCAAAAGACATTTGCAGCAGAGGGGGGTCAGACAGGAGGTTGGAATAAGCCTGACAAAAGGCGAGGTCCTACCTTTAATCACTATTGCACATAACCAAAAACAAGGCCTTGCAGCCAATTCCCTGCTGTGCACACCCACTGGCCGTGTGTAGCAGGGATGGCCACACTGAAAGTAAACAATAATAACCGGAAAGGCTAACAGCCATTACAACGTGGTTGTTACTACGCTTGCCGTTACGTCGCATGCGTTACAACGCATGCGACGTAACCACACGTACACATTACGACGCAAGGCATTACATCGTATGCACTTTTAAAACGCATGCGATGTAATGGCGTCGAAGCAGAGACAGCAACGCGGGAACTGGGAACGGGACCGGAACACAGGAAACCGGAGCAGAGACGACCACGAGGAAGGAGACAAGTAAGGGGGATTAGGGTTTAGGGTAGTCTCAGGAGGTAGTAGTGTAGGCTTTAGGGCTTAGGGTAGTCAAAAGGGGGTTGTAGTGTATGCTAGTGTTTTAGGATTTAGGGCTTAGGGTAGCGTAAGGGGGTTGTAGTGTATGCAAGTATTTTATGCTTAAGGGCTTAGGGCTTAGTGTAGTGTCAAGGGGTTGTAGTGTATGCAAGTGTTTTATGATTTAGGGCTTAGGGTAGTCTCAGGGAGTTGTAGTGTAATCTAGTGTATTAGGCTTTAGGGCTTTGGGTAGTGTCAGGGGGTTGTAGAGTAATGTAGTGTATTAGGCTTTAGGGGTTAGGGTAGTGTCAGGGGGTTGTAGTGTATGCAAGTATTTTAGGATTTAGGGCTTAGGGTAGTGTAAGGGGGTTGTAGTGTATGCTAGTGTTTTTTACTTTAGGGCGTAGGGTAGTAGGGTTGTAGTGTATGCTACAGTTTTAGGATTTTTAGTGTATTAGGCTTTAGGGCTTAGGGTAGTGTCAGGGTGTTTTTTTTGCATGGCATTGGTTTAGGCTTTAGGGTTGTGTAAGCAGGTCTGGTATGGTAGTTTTATATTTTTATTTTAGTGTTAATATTTTGCGATTTAAAGGCATGCGGGAAACTTGGATGCGTTGTAAAGGCATATAGTATGCATTTGAAAGGAAATGCCATGCGTTGAAAAAAACATGCGTTGTGACGGTACATGCGAACTAAAAACCGCGTTGTAAAAGCACACGTTGTTTTAGTTTGCGATGTATCGTCATACAATCACGTGAAAACACAACACAAGAAAAATTCCACACTAGTTTAGAAAATAAAGTACAATTTAATACATTATTTGACAGCGGTGTCCGAGGAGGTGGTATCGTCATCGGGAAGCTACTGGGCGAAGTTGAAATCAAGAGAGAGGACCCTCAACACCCTTTTTGGAATCCCTTGCAGCTGCCTTTTTTGCAGACAAAGAGTTCCACCTCCTTTGCAAGCTCCCTGGGATCAGAGAGCTTAGTATGAACGAGGTGTTGATTCAGCTCTGTAAAATAGGTAATGTTGTATAGCCTAATATAGTCATTGACTTTGCAGCCCTTTATCTAGCCACCTAATGCCTTGCTGGAATAATCTAAACATCGATTCAAGATTGATTTTGGAGTTTGTGGTTGTCCCTGAACCTCAGGCTGCACCTCTCAGTGGTCAGTCCCAACTTGGCACATAAGATGGCCTTCATAGAGCATACTAGATTTGTTACCCCACCTCTAAAGTCGGAAGGCTGTCCCTCACAACTGTTGGCATGTCTTTCCACAAGCTTGCTCCCCAATCTCCCTCTCGGACCACATACCTGAGCACCCGGCCTTGCAGTATGCATACTCTCACCTCTCCAGTGGACACTGAGGGTATGTTGCCACCATCATTGTTCGGCTCCACTTACTTGGCTCTGAGACTTAGCTCATGGGCCACTCTCCTCTCCTCCATGGTCAAATGTTTTCCTCAATGGCCCGAGTTACTTCCTTTGCTGCACTCTTGGCAACAACCTTCTCTTTGGCTGCCTCCAATTTTATTTTGGCCAGCTTCAGCTTGAGCTCACACTCATACTTTCAGTCATCCAGCTTCTTTGGGGACAGACCATGGGAAGATACACTGTTCACTGTCCTGACAGCTGGTTCTATAGGGAAGTACAATATTACTTTTTTAAACCTCTCAGTTTACTGTTTAACTAGGAATGGACACCTGTACGGCATAACCAACTGGGTTAGTGATTAAAGACTAGGCATTGACCCCAAAGATTTGAAAGGGAAATTGGATATATTAATACTCATATACCATGAGGATTTAAAATAGTAGACTGGACCATTATTTAACATGTACAAAGAATACAAAAAATAATAGATACTGAATAGGTACAATGAATCACAGCTACAAAACATTTAAATACGCAAGACATTACATAGGTACGCGTAGAATGCAAAAATTACTCAAAGGGGTGTCACAATTGAGTGCAGGTCGGATACACAAAGTGGGATAGGCCCAGTCTCCGCTTAACAGAATCAGATTGAACAAAAATGTCTGACAGTGTGAAGTTCAGTGGGGAAGGCTGTCGGCGGTGTCAGAGGAAGAGGCATCATCATCGGGGAGCCGCTGAACAAAGTTGCAGTAAAAATTTCAGTGTTCAGACTTAGTCTCACTCAAAATCTCCAGTGGGGCAAAGCTGCAGGCTGAAGCCGATGAGTCTCCACCAAGTCAGATACACCTTCTGCGAAGAGCCGCTGGACAAGATTTGCTACTGCCAAGAATAATATAGCTGGAGCTGGTGCAGAGTCAGGCTAACCGGGGATGCACCTTGGGAGTATCAGCTAGCAGGTAGGTCCCAGTCTCCTCTTGGTTCTCAGAGCATTTTTGGACTTGAGGTATCTGAGATCCTTCAACACCACTTTCAAGGGTCCAGGATTGAACAACCTCCCCTTGGAGGGTCAAGACCCACTCATGTTAGTTCCAGAGGGTTCAAGATGGCAGGAGATATTCTGTTCCCGACGCTCTGATCAGGAGGTCAGCCAACTAGTCTTTGGAATCACTCTGGAAGTCCAGAGTTCGAGCAGGAAAGCATGTCTCAAACACGAGGGATGTCTCTCAGAGGGCACAGGAAAGGCTTCAGGCTGCAGGGCAGTCTTGCGTGGGCAGCAGGGCAGTCCTCTGAAGTAGAAGGCATTGCACTTCTCTGAGAGTCCTTTTGCAGATCCAGAAGTGAAGTGCCAGGCTATTTGTTTTTTTTATGTCAACTTTGAAGCAGAAGAAATGTCTGGAGTTTCCTCTCCTCAGAAGTGTAGGGGCTTGCCGGTCTCTCTGCCCTAGCCCCAGTCTGTCTGCAGTCACAATAGGATAATGTAAAGTTCTTTATGTGTGAATTCAGGAAGTGTGTTTGAAGTGCAAGAAGAGCTGTGCACAGCTATGCTCCCCATCCTTTCTTGGATGACCCATACTGCCAGCCACACATCCCTCTATTGTGTGGCTGTCTGGGATGCATAGACAAACTGGCAACTACACCTAGCCATGTGATCCAGGAAACAGGCTACAAGCACCAATGGTTAGGACAAGAAAATGTCAACTTCCTAAAAGTGTATTTTCATAATTGTGACTTAAAACTTGACTTTACCATTAAAAAATAATTTTCAATAAAAATTCTCAAGACAGCAAACATCTAATTTGTGCTTGCTCCCAAACAAAAGTTAAAACTTATGAAATGTAATGAGGCAACTTCATGTTATTGTATGGAAGAGGTAGGCTTCACAGTGGTGAAAAATAAATTTGTGAGTTTTTCACAAGCAGGACATGTCCAGCTTTTTAATTAGAATGCACCCATCCCTATGGGCTGTCAAGGCCTACCTAAGGGGTGATTTATAGGTAATAACAATTGAGTTTTAGGTTTTGCAGGGGAATTATTTTGCCAAGTAGATTTGGCAGTTTGAAACTGCATACAGGCTGCAATGGTAGGCCTCAGACATATTTTAAGGTTCAACTTAAATGAGTGGCACAATGAGTGCTGCAGACCGACTAGAAGCATTTAGCTTACAAGCCCTGAGAATTTGCTATACCACTTTACTAGGGACTTTGTTCTTTTTTGTTCTGAGATGTAGCAGCAGTTACATGGCAATTCATTATCATCAGTTAAATCTTATTAAACATTTGTTTCTTCACAAATCCGACCATTTGAGATTTCACTTTATATAATCAATCAAAAACACCTCACATGATTATTCTTAAAATAAAATTCCTACAGAAGAAAATAAAGAATACAAATGCTGTTTTAACTGTTACCTATCTATTCACTTTCCCAATTGCTCCAGATTTTATTTACTCGAACTATAGACCCCATTCTCTTTGCATACATAACTTCACAGGTATGAACCTTCTGCACCTTTAAAATCTATTGGGAAACTGAGGGAACTGTATCAGTCTTCCATTTGGCCAAGACTAATGATCTTGCCACCAGTGTTCAAATTAAAACAAGTTGGCGCTGCCCTATCGTCATTTCTGAGGAAGAAACAACAATATCAAACAGTGCCCCAAATGCATCCAGAGCAATGTTTCATGTCAATCATTGGCTTTCATAAAAATGTCCTGACAAAATGCTCAAAGGCGGATGCACGTGAACATCATATGAAGCCAATCCCCATTGGCCTGATAGTATCTAAAACGTATAGATTCTGCCCCAAATATTTTTGGGGGACTTTGACAGGAGTATAATACAGCATCCATTTTCTAAAAAAATGCTATCCTTCTTAGATTGGCAACTCCTACCACCTTGTGGCTTATTCCACTATAAGCCTGTCATTGAACGCTATCTAGTCTACATCCCGTTGCGGGGTTCCATTGACTGAAGCTGGTCTGTAATCAGTATCATGCTACTTTTTGTATGGATTCATCTGTATCAGTTCCCTCTACCTTGCAATTTGGAGAATAAATAAGCTTTCGCTAGCTCATCTGCGAATGCCCCCTATTTCATTTCCTGAACAAAAGTATTTAATTTGAACTGAAGTGACAAAAAGAGATCTATTGAGGTTGGGATTCAAATCTGCCAACCTACACCACAGTTAGAATCCTCCATTAAAATAAAAATCTTGCACCCTCCTATTCACCAAATGGGACCAGAAATTGTAAGTATGGATTGATAAGCGCAACCTTAATGGAATACAATCTGCCAGCTTCAGTTGATGATGGACCCATATTCCTCCCAGATCCTATTAAACTGATCTATAATTGTTTGAGGGGTCTTATGCCTATACTTATTTGGTAACCTTGGGGGTTTTAAAAAGGAGAAATCCCTATTTCTGTTGTCTTTAGCATGAGTACACTGAAAAATAAAGGTTTAAGCAATTATATAATTAGGTGTCGGGATGAGATAAAGACGAATGTTAAAAAAGATTCACTAGTTATAGTTCACTGAGCTAACTATAACTTGCACCCCACAATGCTCGGCTTATGACCTCACATATTGTACCACTCATGACTTATTAAATGACATAATTGTTAACATCGGTGAATATATCTCAAATGCCACCATTGATGACATCACACATAACATCACTGATAACACCATAGATATATAAAGCATAGAGTACTGAATGTTCACATGTGGGTCTGCTGCATGGAAATTGATATACCATTTAGAAATCAGTAAACTTCAAAATGCATGTATTACGGTTATACAAGGAAGCGCCGAGTGCACCGGAAGTGGGTTGAAGAGGTAATTTTTCAAGAAGGTTGTGTCTGAAAACTAAAGAATGTTCTTTAAAATTGGTGAGTACGGGAAAAGATTCTCCTGAATATGTGGCCAGGTGTGCATGTTAAATAGTTGTAATGCAGTGCTATAGGTAACTTAGTTGTGTAATTCAACTCACCCACAAAGAGTTTTCACGACTTATAATGAATTTTCAATGGTTCTGAAAAAATGACGCAGGTGCCCACTGGGGCATTATTCTTGAAGTTCAACTTGTTGTAGAAAATACATTGTAGCTGAAAGTGTTCCACCGATAAAGAGTAAATGTAATTGGAGTACAATTCAAATTGTTCCAAGCTCTTTGAGTATATTTTACATTTTTACTATGGCTAAAAAAAATCACGTGGTTTGCATAAAAGGAAAAGTCAGCATGACGTCCGCAGTCTTGATCAAGGTGTTTCTATAGCCAAAACACGTGGAGTATTTTGGTCGTGTGAAATTCAAAGCACCAGCACGAACACTGAAAGTGTGTTTACCATTTTATCCATCAAAAAGAAAGGTATGTTAGTAAATCAAAATACAACTTCACCTGGGAGGTGTTAACTAAGGGATGCAAAGTGCATTTATTCTACCCCAGGGTTTTATCATAGAGGTTGTCAAACACCAAATCCTTAAACGCCTATTGACCATAACATATGTTTTTCACAATTAAAATTGTCTTTGTCACCCATTTTAATATTAATTAGATCTGGTCTACATCCTTGATCATTGGCTTCTTACTAAAGCCAACTCTGCCCTGCTCTATTCAGGATAAGCATTGCACAAGACAAACATTTCAATATAGACACTCTTTTTCAGTGGAAGCACATACAGTCTGCCATTTCAAATGCTGTACTCAAGGTTGACATGTGGGTCGAGCTAAAACCTCACTGTCAGTAGTATTTCCTAAATCCCTTTTTGTGTTGATCACATACGGTATAGCAAAGCTGTGCTTTCAAGCCATGCTCTGCCTGTCCACAACACAGACTACTGCATGTGTGCAACTTTTGTACAATGAAATCAAGCTGTCTCTCCATACTTTGCTCTAAAGGCTGCTTGACAACCAGAGATGTTTTAAGGCATGGGTAAGTTAAGTTCATATTCAGTTACTGAGTTTTTTCAATAAGCATTAGCACAGCCAACAGGTCTCACATGTGATAGATCTATTGGCTTTGTCAATGTTTTATTAGCCATGTTGCACAGTAATGCAGCTGAGGTGTAACATGCCTGAACGTTTTTAAAAAAAAAATGCTTTGACACAGCCAGTATTGAGCTTTATTTTATTTTGTTTACTTTCAACCATGTTGCCAATAGCTTTGCCAATTCTAGTTTTTTTAAAATTTGTCTAGGGAGCCTTGCTGCCCAATGGAGTGAAGGAATGAACAGGCGAGTCTCTGCTCCCGCATTAAGTGTGTGTTTCTCTATGTTTGACGGAGGTATTGTTGAAAGGGGAGAGTGTCCCCTTTCCAGTGATGTGTCATTCAAGTAAGCTTCCTGCTCATAGATAGCGGACATGTCCACATCCAAGCGCAGTAAGACAGTACACACCAGGGATTCTCCATAGAATTAGAGATATTTTGATGGGGGTCAGCCCTTCTGGCGTACGGACCGACCCTCCCCAGGGGGACATATTATTTTATTGAAATGTTTGTTTTTCCCTGAGAGTCTGATCATGCCCCCCTGTGTAAAACATAAATGGCAGCCATTTTGTTAGAGTGATCAACATTTCTTGTATACGGGCCAGCCCTCTAGGGGCAATATGTGGTTAAGTTTGTCTTCTCCTGGGAAAATTCCAAATTGTGGCAACATTTTCAGGAGGTGGGCCCATCTTGTATACTGGCTGACTCCTGAGGGTAATAATGTTTTTTTGAAATGGATGTGTTCTACCGATGGACACCATACCACCCCAAGGATAGGATGATTGCATCTCCTATGGGAAAACAAAATTGCCCTAATCCACTGGATCACCGGGTGTTCATTTCTTTTGAGGCAAACATTGCTTGCAGAAAGCACCACTGCATGCATGTCGCTTTCTATACCATACAAAACAGCTTTTGAGCTTGTCTTATCATATTGGAAACTGCCTCTATGTTAAAATATGAGCTATTTTCAACTATACTAACATAAATAAGAGACAGACTTTTAAAATTTTGCTTCATGTTTGCATGAATGTTTTCATTCTTGTTGGGCTTTTACTAAGCAACGTAAATTGCTATTGTGTGCTGCACTGCTGCTACCTTGGCTACTTTGCATCAGGAAGGCGTTCCTTGGGTGGTGCATGGGTGTTTCTGGGTAGCCATCCTTGGTTTTTGACACATATCCATATGTACAAAGGTGTGTAGATTAGGCCTGGGCGAAAATTTCGTTCCGTTCGCGGAAATTGCGATAATTTGACATTTTCGCGTTCCGCGGAGAGCGCGAAAATGTCAAAAATTCCGGTTTCCGCAGCTTGGCGATAATTTGTTTCTTGCTCGCGCTGTAAAATAATACATTCTCGCGTGCGCGCGATCGCCTTACCTGAATCCCTGCGTTCGCCGACAAGTTTTCTTGATCCGGTCGCGTTCTCCATGAGATGTTGTATTGTTTTTAGCCATTTGCGCTGTCTCGCGACAGTTCGCGCCCGCAGTGACGTCATGCGTCGCGCGATCACGTCTTTCTTCTCGCGATCATGCACCGCGAGAACAACTCAAAACAAGATGGCCGCCCCCGCAAGCAACCACATGGGTAAGTTGGCGACCCGCAACCATGCAGAAAATCTCGCGAACATGCCGTAAAAAAACTTCCGCATCTTCGCGATATTTCCGCTTGTTTGCGATAATTTTAAACATTTTCGCGATAATTGCGAAAGTTAATTTCGCAAATTCCGCCCACCCCTAGTGTAGATAGGGATTTCCACCAACTTCCATTGCGTTCCTGAGGCTAACGTAACAATTAAAAATATCTTCCCGTTATTTTTTAGTATGCATGTGTTGTGCATTCTGTAGCACACATACACAGAGGAATGAGCATCTAAGAATATTTTTATGCAGGGAGGAGCCCTTTTCCTACACAAAACTATACTGACCATAAAGTTGACACCCCTGCTCTATGCTGCAAGGCAAATAAAGTGCGCCAGCACATGGAAGGAGCAGACCTGTGCCATTCCTAGGAAGGTATGGCACAGTTCTGCTTTCTCCAGGTGACGCAGTGCAGCAACTGGACCTGTCTAAAGTATGGGAGGGCAGCTCTGGGGCAGGATCAGATACTGAGACAGCATTCACAGGAGAGTAAAATGGAGCAGAAGCTGTAAGTAATTTTTTTGTCGCGGAGTTCCATTCTATGACTAGCCTTTCGGTAATTCTTAAAATTATGGTCATACAAGTCGTGATGTCGTTTCACAAGCATACTCTGTGAAGCGGACAGACAGTAGCAGGGTAGACCAACCCAGAGACAAGGAAAGTGCAGAAGGAAGCATCGATGGAGTGCTATCATGGCTGCCCCACCAATTCACTGCAGATGCTGGATGTAAAGACCGTACAGGAAAATATTTTGCTGACTTGCTATGTTCATCTCTTCTTGGATGTTGACTCTCTTATGAAAATTGTCCCCAAACAGATTTGTGTGACAAAATGTTTCTTCGGGAAATGGAGACACTCTTGGGTGTCATGCTAGGGCACATAGGTAGGCATGTGTAGGCTTTACCCAAACCACAAACTAATCATACAGTCCTACTAGCAGATTTGAAGTACCACCCAGTTTTGCACCAGTCATGAGCAGTGATATATATTTTGCTATTGCAGTGTATGCTGCATTTCAATAATAATTCTGCAGCATTTCCCCAGGACATCTAGCCCATGACAGGTTGTTCAAAATTAAACATTTTTCTGTCAAGTTTCGGGAGATGTATTCTCCTGGAAAGAATATACCCATTGGTGAGTCCTTGATCTTTTACAACGGGTGGTTTGTTTAGACAGTACCTAGCGAGCAAAATAACTTGCATAGTGGATCTCTCTACAGGAATCTATTTATCAATTATTGATGGGAAGAGTTGCACCCTGAAGTGTGCCCAAGAAAAGTCTGGAGCTAGATGGGTTTTTCCACTCAGTGGCAAATCCTTGTCAAATACTAAAGTTTCCTGAGAAATACTTAGTACATAAATGTGCATCTCTGGGTTTTGGTGTCAAATAATTTATTAAAGAATGAGCAAAAGCCTGTTTTGACCAGTGCTTAATTTTTAGAAGAATAAGTGCTGGTGCCCCATGCTCAGAAGCATGCAGCAGCACAGGCGTGCCGAATACCAAGGCTGCATAGTCTGCAATCCTCCTCAGGTGTTTTGATCCAGTTCCAGACACTTTCCTGCACTCTTGCAGGTGCCTGCTTTCTCCCTTGGGGATGTTTTTACCATATTTTCCTTCCTATGTATTTACGTTTTGTTTGTTTTCCTCTCTCTTGCACTTGGTAATTGCCTAAGGAGCTAAAATAAGTGCCAGTCCCCAGAAAGAAGTGCCAGTGTCCCCTACTGGCAACCACTGGCCAAAAGTACGTACTAGCTTTGGATAAAGATGCATCCACACACAATGCTCATGGCCCCATCCATGATGTGACACATGACAACATAAATGACAGTGAAAACATCATCACTGAGTTGGCAGCATGGCCTGGATTAAGGCAAGGCCCTGTGCACAGCTGTTCACGAGGCACACAATCTGAATGCAAATGACCTGTAACTGTGTTGGCTGCATAGTTTTTGTCCAGTTTCTGCATCAAATATCAGTCGTATCCAACAACACATGTGTACAGTCATTCCAGCCATCAGTGATGCCCTGAGCCCATCCCTCTCTGGGTGCCCAACTTCCACTGTGAATAGCCTTTGGCAATGCAAAGCTGGAATTGGCCACATAGCTTGACCCTTGGCCAGGCTACGCACCTGCAGCATCCTATTCACCTTTTTGTTGTGTAAATAAGGAATGCCAAAGGCAACGCAGCCTCCCTTGGCTCTTAGTGTTCTGATCTCTGTAGCAATAGTTGTTTTACACTCAGGACAATGAAGTGCCAGACTCTACGACTCCAGAACAAACCCAGGTCCTACACATTGTTCTGTCGAAATGGGGGCACATTATTGGTTACTGGTAGCCTTAATTTATTTTCTGATCAGGCTGCACTCCTGCTATTAATGATATAATGCCCAGCTCTCCAGTATCAAGACCGGGCTGTTGTCCGAAAATAATGTTTGCAGGCACTTACCCAGCAGACTTCCTGTTCACAGAGTTTTTGGTCTAGGTGCTGGGACACATGGACCCATGCCCAGGTCTCTTTGGTGCTTTCTCCCCCTCCCCCCCGGGTCTTTCAAGTCAATGCTATCAGAAGGATCTGTTTACATTGGTGCTTCTGCTGGAACTGAGGTCTAGGATAGTGGAGTGTGAGTTGGACCTCAACAGGTCTGCTGCTAATGAGGAACCTCTTCTTCCCAATAGAAGACATGCCACTCTGAAACTGACCAACATGTTCCTGTCATTCCTCTGAAAAGCAGAATAAGATTAGTGCACAAATATAGGCCATTTCTTTTTCTCCTACAAGAACTATTTATCGAAGTGGAAGAACATGCGCCTCATGCGCCTCATGACGTTTCAAGATGGGGCTCACCAGTGTCTGCAATCCATCATAACATTAAAAAGAAGTCTACCACCACAAGTGAAGCCGTAATGATACACTTACCCCATAAATATTCTAAAGACAAGCATAATTTAATATACCAGTTATGGTGTATAGTGCAACCTCCTGTTTTCAACTAACAAGCTTACGATTCCTTGCCGCAGGTTTGCTTCTCCAACAAAATGACGCAGTTTAACAGCAATTCACACTGTAATCGATAATATGAACCTAGACAATATTTTTGGGAGTAATGCATGTAGTGAAACAATTTTAATATGTGTTTTCAGTGATATAAACTGATGGGCTTTTAAGAGCCAACGAGCTGCAAAAGTGTGAAGTTCAACACCTGCCTATTTGTGAGTCGGCAAGCCTCTATCTAGGCTTGCGGATTTTAATATTTTAATAATAATTAAAACATATATATTTCTTTTTTTTTAAATGTTTCTAATGCATTTTTCTTATTACAAGCAATTGCACCCCTATCGTGGCCTTGTGCAGCTGGGGTTAGGTACAGGGTCTAGCAGCTACCATGCCCTATTGCACTGCCAAGTATCACTTCGACCATGCACAGCATGTTAAGCAATCCCTTTTGCACGCTGCCTTTCACCATGTGCTGTATGGTTTGGGTGCAACTCATAATCCTCAGCCAGGCCCAGCCCATCACTGGTCCCAAAAACCTTCGGCTATTCACAACAGAGATTAGCCCCAAGGGCTGGCATTCAGTCATGAGTAACAAGAGCTGAGAGCAAGGCATGGGATTAGGATGCCTGCAGAGGAGTTGGGGCACAGTACCTGGCTTTCAGCTACTCTGTGGGCATCCCACATCCACTGGAAAATGCACTCAGCCATTGCATAGCAGGTGTAGGGTGCAGGCCTGCTTCTAACCTGCCAAAGTGTCCGAATCCCATGACCAGCCTTCAGCTAGACCCTGTCATGGTCCGCCAACTCTCACTCTGCTCAGGCTCCACTCACGGAGCAGCTTGTGGTAGTCCTGAATGTCTGAGAGTGTGAGGCTGGGTTCACCTCTGTCAACCCAAGCTTTACCAGGTCAAGGTGCAGGCTCAGTCATTGCGAGAGCCCTTCCTACAATCTACCTTTTTCCCAGCAAGGTCAAATCCTACATAGGAGAATTTATTTCATTAATCATTAGGGCTCACAACTGAGTTACTTTTGTCCTGATTCATAAACGTAGAGAAGAATATTTATCATTCACTGAGATTAGGTTGTGCATTCCATCTTCCTCATTGGTGCTCGCTCTAGCGGCTAGGGCTCCTGAGCCACCATAACGGCCTATTTAATGAAGACCGCTGCTTGGAGTCACAAGTAATATTCTGACCAAAGAGTGTTTCAGCAGGATAGTTTTATTTGAATGAAAAGTGGGTATTTTTAATGGTTTTGAGTCCGCACATAACATTTTACCAGGCAGCATAAGGTCATTAACTTTGCACTTGCCAAGTTTCTTGTGGTGCTCATTTATCTGGCTACTTAAACTTGTTTTTAATTCACCCAGCAGCCAGGTGGGCTTGTACTGTTGTGATCCTTCTGATTTTGTTGCATGTTTCCCCAGCTTGTGCTCTAATTGGAGACAGAGATCGGTCTAGCTGCCGTTTTGGTTGGGCCATTGTAAGGCACCATCTTCTTACACGCAGTAGTGGCTAGGACTCATAAGCAACCTGCCTGGCCTATTTAATGATGTGGCCTGCTCGGGCACACTTGCAGGAACTAATAGCTGCACCAAAGGCCCTTAAAAGGACATTTTTATTAACCAGTTATAATGTGGATATAGTGTGTTAGAAATGAATTCATGGATGGCTGAGGAATGCACCCAGGCCAGTCAGGAACCTCCACCCTAGTCAGGTTAAACTAGATACACACTAAAAAATAACCTGTGCTCACCCTCTGGTAGCTTGGCACAGAGCAGTCAGGCTTATCTGACAACACACTCACTCACAGTAACATGATGAATACACTATAAAAGGTTTAGGAAAATAGAGAATATTTATCTGAGCAAAATAAGACCAAAACAGCTAAAGGTCAATCAGTAGAAGTCAAGAGATGCATTTTTAAAGATTAAATGCAAAAATAGTGCTTTGAAGTCACTAGTTGCCAAGAGGTTACTTGAGGTCGTGAGGGACTGGTTCAAATCCAAAGTCCAGGCCAACCGCGATGGAGGGCAGGCCGGCTACAGGTCCCACGCAGGACCTGCTGAGAAAGTACCCAGGATGGAGCAAAGTGTCAATGGTGAGGGCTTGGTGTGTTGATCTTTTCCACACAGTTGGGTCACTGTGTTGTTGAGCTTCACTGAAGTGAAAGTAATGCGTCATCAGCAAGCTATGCAGATGTTCATCATAGGGCCACGCAGGCTGCAGAACCGCTGTCATTGAGCAGCCTCTGCATCGGCATTGAAGGATGATGCTTCGATTTCAATCGGCACTCTGGTGATGACGATGCACCAGTTCTGAAGAAATCAGCTGCAGAACCTACTTCTGAGGCCCAGAACATGTAGAGGGCACTTCAGGCAAGGATAGGGCTCACAGAAGGCCAAGTCCAGCAGTACCAGCGGAACTGCAGGAATCCTTTTGAGTCCCTGAGACTTCAGAAAACAGTAGGCAAGTCAGCAAACCTTTGGAGGTCACTTGGAGGGACGCTCTCCTTCAGGAGAGTCAAAAAGCAGCAGGCAGCAGGGCAACACACAGAAAGCAGTCCTTCCAGAGAACCAGTCCAGTTGAGTCCTTTAAACAGCACAGCAGTCTTTCTGAAAAAGGTTCAGTTCAAGATTCAGAGGTGTCTTTGATGTAGAGGTGACTTCAATGCAGCTCTCTGAAGTGCACAAGGATGCCTTTTAACCCAGTTCTGTCTGTGGGAAGTAAATCAGTGCTTTGTGTGTGGACAGGGCACTACCTACTGAAGTGTAAGTGTCAACCCCTCCCATTCTTCCCTGCTCATCAGAATAGAGATAAATGCAGATGTGTGCTCAGAATGCAGATGAGCCTTACCTTCCTCTGTTTGTGTTTGTCTAGAGGGAATGCACAAATTGTAGCTGTCACCCACCACAAACGTGTATTGGAGGCAAGCTGTCAGGCTCACAGTGAAGACATTGCAGAGAAATATCTACTTTTTAAAAGTGACATTTCTAAAACAGTAATGCTAAATCAAACTTCACCAGTAAAAAGGATTTATCATTAAGACAAAATAGGCTGTTTTTCACTACCAACGCATGCAAAACATAAAAGTTCATGTCCTACCTTTTACTAACATGGCATCCCGCACGTAGTGTGTCTCCTATGTAATAAAAGGGGAGTTAAATGGCTGGCAAGTAGTTTTAAATGCCAGCCCACAATAAACTGCACACACAGGCATTGCAGCGGCAGGCCTGAGACAGGTTTGAAAGGCTACTTCTGTGGGTGCCACAATCAATGCTGCAGCCACTATTAGCATTTGAAGTAGAGGGTATTTGGTATACCACTTTACACAGGACATATCAGTACAACAAATATGTCAATCAGGTATGCACCAATGTCATCATGTTTTAGGGGAGAAGCACATGTGCTTTAAAACTGGTTATTAGTCATAAAGTGTTAAGAGTCCTAAGGCCGACAAAATGCAACAGTAAAAATGGGAGGCAAAAGGCAAATATTCTAGTGAAAGACCACCCTAAGGATGACAGGTCTAACACATGTCCCCCAAGCTGAAAGTTGGAAGATCTATACAAACTCTAGGGAGTTCTCATCACAGAGGCGGAAAAACCTAGATAGACCTTCAGCATGGATGTGATCTACTCCAGGACTTTGTTCCACCCTCAGGTCGGTACCATGTAGGGAAATGGACCATCTCAACAGTTTTGGATTCTCACTCCTCATTTGCATGAGGCACTTGAGGGGTCTGTGATCAGTCCGAATCAGGAAGTGAGTGCCAAACAGGTATGGCCTCAGCTTCTTCAGTGCCCAGATCATAGTAAAAGCTTCTCTCTGAATAGCCCTCCACCTCTGTTCCCTGAGGAGCAACCTTCGGGAGATGAACGTTACAGGTTGGTCTAGGCCTTCCTCATTATACTGGAATAGTACTGCCCCATCCCATGCTCTGAGGCATCTGTCTGAATGATAATCTCCTGGGTGAAATCAGGGGCCTTGAGCACAGGGGCTGTGAACATGCCTTGCTTCAGGGAGTCAAATGCAGTTTGGCATGCCTCTGTCCAAATCACATTTCTGGGCTGCTTCTTCAAAGTCAGCTCAGTCTAGGGTGCAACGATGGTACCATATCCACTGACAAACCTTCCTCCTGCCCAACATGTGTCCTAAGTACAACACAGACCCCTGCCCTATCTGGAACTTATTTGCCTTGATAGCCAATTCTGCCTGTTGCAGAGCCTCAAGCACTTCCTGGAGGAGAAAAAGATGGTCCTTCCAGCTGCTACTGAAGACAGCTATGTCATCCAGATAAGCAGCAGAGAAGGTCTCCATACCAAGCAAGAACCTGGTTCACCACCCTATGGAAGGTGGCAGGGGTATTCTTTAATCCAAAAGGCATCACCCTAAACTGACAGTGGCTTTCTGGACTCCAGAAGGCAGACATCTCCATGGCTCCTTCTATTAGGGTGATGTGCCGCTACCCTGATGTAAAATCAAAGGTACTGAGATACTTGGCAGCCTCAAATGAACCAATCAGCTCATCAGTCCAGGCGATGGTGTGAACATCATTCTTAGTCACAGAATTTAGCCCTCTGTAATAGACACAGAACCTCAGTTCAGATGTGGTGTCTGGGGCAGCTTTGGTTCCAGAGCCACATGACTGGACGAGGGGTTACTGGAGGGTTCTATCACCTCCAACTCCAGCATTTTAGACACTTTAGCCTTAATGCTGGACCTCCCCTCATCTGGCAACCTGTAAGATTTATTCTTAACAGGGAGATTGTCCCCTGTGACCACATCATGGATACAGAGGTGGGTAATCCCAGGGATAAGGGAGAAAAGAAAAGAGTATTACCCTAACACATGGTGACAGTCTCTCTGTTGTTCAGGTGTTAGAGTGGGGAAATGATTACTCCTTCCACAGATGCCTCCTCCTCCTTGCAGTCCAAGATATCAGGGAGAGTTTCACTCTCCTGTTTCTCTTCGCCATCAGTCACAATGCAGCACTCCGTGGGGTTGCCTAGGGATCTAGAGGTCCACCAAATATGTGGCCTCACTCTTTCTTTCAAGCACCTCATATGGCCCATTCCATTGGTCCTGGAGGGCCCTCTGATCCACTAACTCCATCATTCATACATTCTGAAGAGGTTGATATTCCACAGTGGTAGAAAAGTTGCCATACCACTCCTCATAAATTCCTGACTGGCTTCAATATTACTAGAAGCTTGCTCTCCACAATTTAGGTATCTGGCTTCTGAAGGTCAGAATTCATTCAATGCATCCTGGGGTACCTTGCTGGGAGCTTGCTCCCACCAATCTTTCACCAGACTCAGAGGTCCTCAGACTGAGTGCCATACAACAGTTAATAGTGGGGGTTGAAAGCCACCCCTCTGTGTGGTACCTCTCTGCAAGTGATCAACAGGCATGGTAAAAGGATAGCTCTCTTTTTTCCTCAGAGCCTCAGGCAGGCCTCTGATCATGTATTTCAGGGTCTTATTGAACCTCTCAACAAGCCCATTGGTTTGTGGATGGTAAGGGTGGAAAACCTGTATGTTACCCTCCCACTCCCTCAACATTGACTGCATATAAGCAGACATGAAGTTTGTGCCCCATGTCAACACAAATTCCTTTGGCAAACCCATGTGGGTAAAAAAGCCAATCAGTGCCTTTTCCACTGCAGGTGCTGGAGTAGTTTTCAGAGGGATTGTCTCTGTGTACCTATTGGCATGATCCACCAGAACCAGGATGAAACTGTTGCCTGATGCAGTCTGGGAACCGCAGGCCCTACAATATTGATGTCCACCCTCTGAAAGGGGGTGCTAATGACAGACAATGGATTTAGGATGGCTTTAAGCTTCTGCTTCCTTCCTGCTGGACTGGCAGTTCACACAAGTCCTACAAGACGCATCTGGAAAAGCATTAATCCTAGGTCAATAGAAGTTGGGGACAAGCCTTGCAAAGGTCCTGTCTTGGGCCAGGTGTCCTGCTAGTTGAAATCCCATGAGACAGCTCCATTAGGAATGCCCTGTAGCATTGGTGTGGTGGGCCCTTGATGTCCCATTGCCAGAAGCCTTAGGCTCAATGTACAGTATGTTTTCACCCAGTAAATGTTGTGACTACCAGAGACTCACTCTGGTTATGCTTCAGCCTGTTGCCTCATGCCCACAAGGGTTGGCCCCTTCCTGTGTGACACACTGAACTCCTCCTTGGTGGGTCTTCCTTCCACATGCCATCCAGCAAACTCAGGCAGGTCACCAAGGGAAGCAATGTCCTCCTCAGTGGACTCTAGGAAAAGTAAACATTACTCTTTTAGTCTCCAAAACTTTCCCAAAGCTGGCTTAGATTTAAATGGGAATAGTAAATGTCAACAGTTTAGTGTCAACCCAAGTTAGTTTAGATTAGAGTGGGAATAAGAAAATGCTACATTTTAGTGTCCAACACTTTCCCCTAGTTGGTTTTGATTGGAATGGAAGTACTAAATGTCACCCCTTTAGTGTATGAGATTTTAGTTAAATTTAAGATAATAACAAGATGTAACACATTTTTTTCATTTTTCACTTTTTTACATTTTAAAATTTAATGTTCAGTTTTATTTTTTAACAGATCTATTTTTCAGCAAAAATAAAAGCAATTACAAATTGAAGTAAAATAAAATACTTTTTGCAAATTCACATCACATGTAATATATTTGTATAATGTACATTTTCAACTGTAAACTGTGACAATTTTTATACATCAATTAACTTTTTCTAAATACATTTTTAACATTATTTCAACTTATTTGTTATCAGTTTATAATAAATAATTGTATATAAACTTTACATTTTGTTCAACATTTTTCAACATTATTTGACATGTTTAATATTTTCAAAAAATTATTACTTTTTTCACATGTATTTAACATTTTTACTATATTTCCCATTGATTTCTATGGGGAGATAGTCTTTTAGATAATTTCATTTGGCGAGCTTTTTTTTTTTTACTTCTACCTTTTATTTTGTAGTCTATTGCTGTTATTTTTGGTCATGTTTGCAGGAACCAAGTCGGGGTTAGGTGCTGCTGTTCATCAGAAAAGGTAAGTCCTTTTTTAAGGATTTTCTAAGGATTTTTAGGGGAATTGAGGATGCATGTTTAAAAGTTGGTTATAGTGCTGTTTCTGAGTTTTTGGCATGTTCAGAGGTGCAGTTCCTTTTTTAAATACTTTTTCGTTATTTTCATCATGGAACAAACAAACTTTGGATTGCTTCGAGGGAATTCAATTCAATATTTATTATATGTATTGTATTATATCAGATTGTATTTATTTGTTTCACTGATGTAATAAAATATTTATAACAATATTTAAAATAAAGAAAAAGCATTTGATTTGTTGATTTAGAGTTGTCAAATTTTTTAAGGGTTTGGTAGGCTGCTATTTAATTTATAAAATGCTTTTGGCTATCATTTCTCAGTAGCAACATCACTTTGTTATTCATGAAGAGTTCGACTTTTAATTGTAGCATGCTGTCAATTGTTTTAGTATGCTAGGCTTAGGGCTAATTTGGGTAGCAGATTGTTCTACATTCTTGGCAACTCTTTTTAGTAATGCTTTGATAGATTTGTATATTGCCGGTTGAGTTCTGACTAGCTTGAATTGGAAGTAATTGTGCCATCCTTCCACTGCGTTGTTCATTTTGGCTTTTTGTGCCAAGGTGAATTCATAGACATTCTATCATGGTATATTGTACTTGGCTTAACATCTGTATCCTGACCGATGCAGTCTGCAAACACAAGCTTCCATTATGGCACTAAGTTTGTCTTCATTTTGTTGGGAGACAGGGCTTTTTTCATTTGTAAGTTATCGTGATTAACTACCTCTGTGACAGAGATGTAGGCTTGTGCTATCATCGAAAGTGAATTGGCAGTTAGTGGAGTAGTCTACACTTAGGACTTTATTACAAGTTTGGTGGTGCAGTGCTGGTTCCACCCTGCCGGACTCGCCCTCCCCCCGCTTAAGCCATGGTCGGGCCACCCATTAGATTACGAGTGTTTCTCATGTTTGGCTAGATTTTTCGTTACGTTCCCATGGCGGTGCCTCAGAAAATAGGCACTGCAATGGGAATGCCAAAAACTGTTCGTGCATAGCATGGGGTGCCTGCAAACAGGGGGGCACATGTTGTGCCCCTCTTGAATGCATCCCATGGCCTAGAGGAAACAGGGGCCCATGTACGGCTCCCTTTGTTTCTTATCCACCATGGTTTTTGTTATATCTTAACATCAGGCAGCCTGCATGCTGCCTTAGCAACAGAGTCTGCATTCTTATAGAGTATCCATGGAAATAGGATTTTGAGCATGCCAGGGGAGGAGTGCTGGCGGTTGCGGGCAGAGGATGCATCTGGGGGTTGTTCTTACCGACTGACAATAAAGACTTCTTTACATTAACTAAGTCTGCTCGTCTTAAAAGTGGCGACGAGGATGAGATATACTCCCTGTAAAGCGGACTGAACCAAGAAGAATTTGCGAACCAGCAACCCCCAGATGAACAGGAAGCACACATTGATTGACATCGCGTTCCCTGCTACTGGATTTTCGAGGATATCTCAAGGGTGAGAACGTCTTCGAATGAGAGTGGAATTGCTGTGCTTTATGGTACTACAGACTGGCTTGCACCTGTGAAGTGTTGTACACTGTGTGTGTTAAGAAGAAGGAAGTCGGCCCCAACGGGGCAACTCTGCAGCGTTTCACTGTGAACTGGTGGGACAATTCTAGTTGAATTGACGAGTTACGTGGGAAACGTGTAGTTTCAGCGTTGCGTCTTGAGGGTAAAGCTGGGCGGTGGAGGACACGTTGTGGAGCTGCGCGTTGATTTTGGACAACAGTGTTCGTTTTTTTTGGATCTCAGCGCAGTGTTGTTGTGAACGTGTGTTTTTTTTTTCTTGGAGAAAATGTAATTGTTTGGGAGACACTGTGATTGACGTCGCGCTCGGGGAAGCCGAAGATCCGTCGTCAACCAGATTGCCATTCAAGCATTACCATTCAAAACATAATTGAGAACATAACTCGTGCTCACCTTCGAGCGTAATTGTTTGGCCAGGATCTTGGATTGCTGCCATGGATACACATCGCGTGGGATCAGCTTAGTTGGTTGTTCCTCGTTCCCTGCGTCTGATGCGCCCAATGCACTATGGGAGCGGCAACGCGTCATGATGCATGAATCATCGAATGCTCGGTGATCAGAACACGACGTTGCCATAACAACCAGCTTACATGCTGCAGCAAGCTCACAGAGGAAAGTCTCGGTGAAAAAAAAAAGGAGAGACAAATAAATATACATTTATACACGAAGAGTACAAGGGAAAAACGGTGACATTAAACACAAATACCCTGGGGATTCTGCATAAAGTAAAATCAAAACTTCTTTTCAACTGTCTACACTGCCCACAACAGCTTGAAGAAGGTACTACTTGCGAACTACAGAAGACGACGGTGACTACGTCAATGTTGTTGGTTGTTATTTTGTTAACCATGTCACGTTATTTATCTTTCAGATACTCTTGCGAAATTCACAAATTCTTATTTTCAACTAGAGTTATAAGGAGCACACATATACTTAAGAATACTACATACATGAAAATATTGATTATAGTTTGACCACGTAATAATATCACCACACGCAAAATGGATATGTCATCTATTATTGCTCCACCTAAATTTTTACAAAACCCCGGAGAACCTACGTTACCTTGGGAGGATTGGATAGAATCCTTTGAAACTTACTTAGAAGCTATTGGCGGGGAAGATTTCCTTGCTTCCCAAAAAGTGGCAATATTAAAACATAACTTAGGTATAGAAGGTAGGAAAGTTTTAAAAACTTTACCCATTGGTACAATTCCAAAACAAATAGTTATTGATGAAAAAACCAATGATGACGAGAATAAAGAGGAAAGCGATGTAACAGAAATACAGTACGAGGAAACTAGTCTCGGTGATGAATATATTAATGTAAAAAATGCGTTAGAAGAAAACTTTGGAAAAAAAACAGGGTGTTGAAAGAGTGCATACAATTAGCTGAGGAAAGTGGTGGAGACTGTAAGGAGGCAGTAAAAGAAATGTTGTGGAACTATCGTACCACACCTCACTCAGTAACGAATGAATCACCTTTCAAACTTCTTAAGGGTAGACAACCAGGCACAAAGGTTACTCCAGGGTGGATGTTTAAGGGGTTCTCAAGACCTGTATGCACAAGGAGTTTGGAATGAAGAGTAATGAAACAACAGGATAAGTATGTGCAAAGGCATAATGAAAAACTAAAAAGGAATGCGCGTAATTTTACCATTGGTGACTGGGTGAGGACATATAGCATGGGGCCACAAAGGAGGGGCTTATCAAAATGGTCTGTACCTAAGCGAATAACCAAAATTTGTGGTAACAGTGTGTGGCTAAGTGATGGCAAAGTGTGGAATACTCGAAGTGTTACTTTATGCAATAAATTGGAAGTAAAAACTTGCTCATCAAAGGACAGTGACAACAATTTAACCAAGGGACACGATGAAACATGCAAGGACAAGCGTGCCCGGATGACTCCAAGATGGCTTAGTGATTATGTGACTTATTGAGTATTTCTTATCTTTATTAGAATGTATATAATGATTATTTTCTTCATTGTTGTTAGCGTTTAATGTGCAATTGTTATCTGTTCTATATTATTGTATTGTAAGGAAAGAAGATGTCTTATATCTTAACATTAGGCAACCTGCATGCTGCCTTAGCAACAGAGTCTGCATTCCTATAGAGTATCCATGGTAATAGGATTGTGAGCATGCCAGGGGAGGAGTGCTGGCGGTTGCGGGCAGAGGATGCATCTGGGGGTTGTTCTTACCGACTGACAATAAAGACTTTCTTACATTAACTAAGTCTGCTCGTCTTAAATGTTTTTATGGAGGAGGAACTGCCTCAATACTTATTGAAATATATAAGAGTAAATCAACTCTCCCTGTGTGTTCTCAATTGAAATAGTTTTAAATTTATTGTGCAAAAGGAAGCGTGAAACACCTTTTCTCTTGTATTGAATACATTTATCACAGCAATTGTATTGCCCAACAGAACCAATTGTTTTATTTATTACCAATACCCAGGCTCTGAGGGACACCGGGTCGCCACATTATCCTTAATGGTGTCATATCCTTAATGCAGCACAGATTTTCTTTCTGCCACCTCTAAAGAATATTCTTTAATATTGATCACAATCTAGGTCCATAAACTCATGACAACACCCTAGATCTTCAAGAGCATACTTGTTCTGCTAGTGATTCAAATACATGTCATTGAGTGTGGGACTAAGTGCAGAACCCTTTTGAACCCCACAGTGCAACACAAATGATTGATACTTGAATGTTTGGCAAGAAAATGATAGTAATCTTCCAACTAGGTAGGAAGGCAAAAGTCTGATGACTTTGTCTTGTATCCCCATTTTAGAAAGTCTAGTAATATCAATGCAGTTGAGCATCCCGGATCTAGTATTTGCCCAATGACCTCTATACCAACACTAGTAACAATTCTGTGCAAAGCCTCTGTCTAAAACATGCCTGGAGGCAACCCAACAAATCGTGTTTTTCTATTGTGTGTAGCTGGTTCTTTATTATGTGTATTCTCTAGAATTTTAGAGGTTATTGGCAGAAGAGAGATTGATCTAAAATGTTTAAATTTTTCCAGGTCAGCTTTTGTTTTTATATGTAGAATTATAGGGATAATTGACGTAATATCAATCCAATATCGATCCAACAAACATAGATAAACACAAATATCGGAAATGAAATATTAAGAACAAAAATATTGACTCGGTATGCCTACAAATAAAAATCACTAATATTGATTACACAAATATAACAACATACATAATTTTTATATATATCGATAACAAAAATAATGGAAACACAAATATCAGCACATGTAAACATGTAACATGTCAAAAATATCGATTCACACAATATCAATCACAATATTATCACCAACATAACTAATAAATCCTTCAGTAATACACCCCAAACCCAATTTTAACATAGATCAATTACTTCAAATGAACTCACCACTTATAATAAACATCTATAAATAAATACAAATATATTACATTAACCAAAAAGTAAACATACATCCCAAAAGAATCTTACTCCTAAAACACATATATTTAAAAACACCAAAACAATTATTAACTTTGAGAATATAAACAATGTTGGGAATGCTCCGCTCCCGCGGCAAGCTGCAGCAGGGGTGGAGCAATGTGAGTTAAAAACAGCCCGAGAACACAGAAGGAGCACTTTGCATTCTAGTTCCGCTGGCATCTCCTTCTCGTCCTGGTTTGCACTTACCTCTTCTGGGTCATTTCGGCAGTCGTCGAAGATATTCCTTGTTCCGGTCTCCCCGTAACTCAGGCAGCGGGGCATCTGTTGCGATGTCCTTCATCTTCAGGATCTCTCCTCGAGGCGTGAAAAATATTCCTCTGGGGCTGCTTGCTAGTGCCTCGAGTCTTAGGGATTCTGCTTCTTTTCTTCCTGAAAAAGAAAATACAATAATTTGCTAAAGAATCAAAGGCTCCCTTTCTGGTGGTAGCGCGTTTGGGCTGATGTATATATCTGTATAATTTATAAGGCACTAGCTTATCTCATTGAAGTCCCCTTAGCTATTCTGGAAGGCATTTGTATTCTTTTTGCACCTTGATAAGGCTGTGCTTGAGCTCTTACAGTCTATGGATAGTTTCCTCCAGTTAAGGAGACTCAAAATTAGCCTGCTTATTTTTGCACTTTTTTTAGAACACACATATATCATTCTAGTCATTGATTATATGTACAAAAGATTTATTTTGGGGTTATACTTTTTTGCTTCCTCTTCCTACATTAAGGAACTATTCTGACTCCTGAGGGAATTCTATTGGATTATAGTGAAGAGGGGAGTAAAACAGGACAACACACATCTTCCATTGATGATTTCCTAATGCACTGGTCACACCGAGGGGCCTTCTACAGTTTTTTATTTCCTTGTTTCCCCTCTTCCCCTTATGTACTGGTCTTTCTTTGACTACGTTGAGCATACTTAGTGGTAGAGGGCAGGGGGACCTGCTCTTCAGACAATTGTATCTTGTTCCTGGGGAAACTTCAAGTGAATAGAATAAAGTTCATATGTAAAAGGCACACTAATTAAAAGAACTAAATACTAAAAAAAAACAATTGCTGTAAGAGGACAAAACTCAGCCTGATTCTCCCAACAAGCAATCAAAGAGGAGCTGTAAACAAAAGCTGCAAAACCTTCCACAACTCAATAACACATGGAATTTCTTCAACATATATATTTATACTGTTAAACTATTTACAGATTAAATGACAGAAGAGGCTAAACATATCACTTCACAGAAAGGAAAGCAATTATTAAAGGATATGAGCTTCTCCTACAGACAAGAAAGTGCATCAACAGAAACTGTAAATAGGAAATGTACTAAACATTTTTCAACTGCTTGCTAGTGGAGGGCAACTACAAAAGAGTTTTTTGTAATTAATGTTAAAGATCACAACCACTGCCAAATGTGACAGAAGTAGAAATTAGTGAGATTTTACAAAACATAAGAGAGGCAAGCATTAGCTCCCAGGAACCTACAAGCAAAGTCCTCAAAGACATACTATCCAACGTCCCCATATATATAGAGGCCAACTACCAACTATTCCCACTTAGAAATGCCTAATTTCATGCACTAAACAAGCCACCAGTGATACCCCATTTGCCCCTAGAACATACCAAGACATACACATACCTGACTATTAAAAAACAATACATAATGAGGAACTCATTCGTTTACATGTCAATCTAAATAATGAAAAACAAATCCTAATTTTTCTCTACAGCAAACAATGTAATGACACTTACCCAATGCCAAAATTGGATGATGGATGGGGCCTTCAAAATGTGTCCCAAACCATTCACTCAGATACACAGCATACATGGTGACTATCAAAACACCAATATTCCTTTCATATGCTTTAGTACCAAACAAGCCAATCAGCCCCTACTATGAACTTCTAAATGACATAAAACAACAAACAAACAAGTACTACCACCCAAAAATAATCATAGACTTTGAACAATCCATGATTCTAACATGTAAAAAAATATACCCCCACGCAGCCATATAAGGCTTATACTCTCACTTTAATCAAAGTATATAGTGATACCTCAAACAATCTACACTCGGAGCTCGATTTTGCCAGACTTGCGGGGGCACAGCGGCGGCTGTGTTCTGAGCGTTAGGTCAGTCTGTCTGTCATTGGCCTGCCGAAGCCGCCAGGGATCCTCCTTTCCCTGGTGGTGGTGCGGCTGTGTAGAGGCAGCAGTATGCTTGGCGGGACCACTGCATGCACGTTTAGAAGTCCAGCTGACTATGACGTCAGCCAGCAGTAAAAAGCCGTCTGCTTTCAACCGGGCCTCACAGGAATAAATCCTTGGAGGAAGAACAGACGCACGTTGTTCTGAAGGTGAGAGCTATGAAAACTGACAGGCACGTAGATTTAGAGAGATTGTTTAAAATTCATTGCCTTTTCTAATGGGTTTCTTTAACCTGCAGCACTCGACTTTATTTCTTGGCTGCTTTTACAAAGTGAAGGCTGTAGCACAGGACCCCAACCGGCTGGTGGATGTCTTGTGTTGCTGTGGCATCGCCCAACGTTTAAGGTAGGCTATATTCCTTTTCCATCAACACAGTGCCACAGAATGTTTTTAGTAAGGATCTTGTGAACCAAACACCTTCCTCATTGATTAATGTTTCAGACTCCAACCTGATGGTGGAGAAA
Organism: Triturus cristatus; assembly: GCF_964204655.1. NCBI lineage: Eukaryota > Metazoa > Chordata > Amphibia > Caudata > Salamandridae > Triturus > Triturus cristatus. Next base: position 212,876,526 of record NC_140585.1, on the reverse strand, counting down.
TTCAGCATTTCCAATTAGGAAGAATTCGCACTAATGATGCATTGCGACTGAACCAAACTATGTGAATTCACATTTTGGAGACCATATTAGATCCCCACTACGTCTTGACTTTTTGGTAAGGCGGCACGCCATATGTTCATTGCGAGCATTTTGGGTATTCAAGCGGTGTTTTCCTTCATTTGTAAAAATTGCTTTTTCGTGCAAGTTCATTGATTGAAGTATCTGCCTTTGTAGTACACATGATCACTACCTTTCTATAATTAATTTTATAGGCCGTCCACCCCTCCCTTCATAGTCCTGAGGAAGACCTGCAGTGACGCTTAACATTCCGCGCCGTGTCCAGGGTCGAAACGTCGACACATTTTCCCTTCACACATGTCTACACAGTTCTCTTGACCAATAGTCAATCAGTATTGGGTCTTGCATTACATGTGTTAAATAACGAGACAGGCCAGAAATTTAACAAATATTTTAATTTATGTCACATATGTATGTTTTGTATATAGTGTACTGTCCACTTCACCAGTCACCACATGTCACCTTCTCACAATAGTCACCTTGTATTTTCGCAATTTACGTGTATTTGTGACAGCCATTTAGTATTCAATACTTCTTGAGATATATAAGAGTAAAGAGTAAAGAGTAAATCAACTCTCCCTGTGTTTTACTGGTGTGTTCTCAATTTAAATAATTTTTTCATTTATTGTGTAAAAGGAACTGTGAAACACCTTTTCTCTTATATTGAATACATTTATCGCATTAAGGATGTGGCTAGTTGGATGAGACCAATTATCTAAAATTAAAAAGTGAAAAGACGGAGGCCGTAATGTTCGGTTCTCTCCCAAATATTTGGTCACGAAAACTAGTAGAATTGGTTTGGAATTTAGGTGTAATTTTTGACAAATATCTCACCTTTTCCATACAGATAACTCACTTCTAGCTATTTTTATATTATATGAACGCAGATGAAGATATTCTTGTATATTCTTGTGGCACTCCACATGATGGTCTCCCAAGCTTTGATAGTTTTTCATGTGGATTACTGTAATGCATTCTATTTAGGTACAAGTCAATCACTATGCTCAAAACTCCATATAACACGAAATGTGACTGTCTGCCTACTCTTGAGAATACACAGGCAACAGTCAGTAGGATAAAAGGCTACTCTAGATGCCTGGATAGTAAATGGCCCATATTCAAAGCACTGGTCATGGCGCTCAAGACTCAAGACTCTGCAGAAAATAGTGCCAAGAACTATTATAAGCATGTTGACATGGTATATGCTTGGCAGGAGGCTCAGGCCAGCACAAAGCAGAAAATAAGTCTTACCCAGAATTAAGCAAAATAGATGTAGAGGTAGATCCTTTTTTATGCTTATGGTTAAATACTAGAACTCATTGCCTTTAAAAAGAAAAGATATTGATAACCATCTCAAAACTTCACAGCTAAGATCTAGGAGCTTCGATCGTCTCTGTCTGTCCTTTTCATAGGAAACCTCAGGGTAAAAGAGTGCTTTAGAAGAATCTTTACCATTAACAGTGGAAAAACTGGAACAGCATTTTTTCCAATGGTGAATGCTTGCATGTCACAGGAACTATGAAGGCATGTGCTTCTTTTGGCTGGAAATGTAGTAGCATGTATAACACATTGTACATAAGGCAAATAATACAGTTAAAGCAGGCCATAACATAACAAGCAATGTCAAACAGGGCTCAACGCAACAACCAAAACACATGACAAAGTAATAATTCAGTATAACAGCACCAAATAGAACAGACCACATCCCCACCATATAAAATGCTACAAAACAAATATAAATATACATTCTTGTCACATATTACCACCTCCAGAATCCTACTTATAATATGGTGGTAGGTGTTTGCAACAAGAACATGAAATAGTGGTAGTAAAAACAGTTTATGATATGACCCCTTACCTTAAAAAACAGTAGGTTTGTGTTCCAATCAGATGATGGCAACCCCCAGATTACTCTTAGATTCTAAAGCAAATTTAAGTCATGATTCTCCCTTAGGATAGTGAGTTCTGTGCAAATGTAGTTAGGCAGCCGTAAAAGTATGTGTATTTATATGGTTTCAAATGAGGTGTGTTCTATTAATGTGTGTGAAATCCTCAGTGCATTGAACATATCACGACAAACAGTGTCTTTTCAATGTAGTTACCTTCACCTGAAACAACCAGTTGATAAATATAAGAAGGCACACCTAAATGTCGTCTTACCAAGTTAGGTTAGTACATGTTTGACTGATGATGGCATCTGAGAAATTTGAGAAATTTGAGGCTACTGAATAGCTTTCAATCATCTAAAGATACAATAAGTTATAAACATAGCTACCACCAAATCGCACTGCTTCCTCAGAAGGAACATCTGGCTGAACATGTTCTTGAAAGGATCTTGAAGAAAGCTTGCTTTACCTCAGCATTCCTCAAACTGTAGAGCATTGGATTCAACACTGGAGAAACAACAGCATACAAGGCAGATGCTACCTTGTCTCCATTACTACCATAGCCCAATGCAGGAAGTATATAAGCATAGATGGTACTACCATAGTACAGAGTTACCACCATTATGTGGGATGCACAGGTAGAGAAGGCCTTCATCTTCTTCTCAGCAGAGCGTATCCTGACAATAGATGTGAGAATGTATGTGTAGGATATGATTATGAAGGTAAAGCAGAGCATGCCAAGCAAGATGTCTGCCACTAGGACCACAATTTTGATGAGGTCGGTGTTAGAGAGCGAAACCTTTAGAACTGCTGGTATCTCACAGAAAAAATGGTCTAAATCATTTCTTTCAGAGAAGGACAATTTCAGAATTAATTCAGCTGGGATCATGGCATTAGACACTCCAATTATCCAGACAATAGCAGCAAGGGAAACATAGATTTTCCTGCTCATGATAATTAGATAATGCAGAGGAATGCAGATTGCCACATACCTATCAAAAGCCATCACTGCAAGAAGCATGAGCTCAGTGCCCAGAGTCCAAGTCAAGATGAAAAGCTGTGTCATGCAACCAAAGTACGAGATGGACTTTATCTCAGAGAGCAGGACTGCTAGCGTTTTTGGGATAATGCATGAAGTCAGGCAGATGTCCAGCACAGCCAGGTTGCTTAGAAAGAAATACATGGGGGTTTGCAGATGATAATCTGAAGATATGATGGTAATAATAAGGATATTTCCCAGCAAGGCAAGTATGTATGACAACAGGAAAACTGTGAAGAATGTAGACTGTAATTGAGGGTGACTTGAGAATCCCATAAGGAAGAACTCTGAAGTGGTGGTCTTGTTTAGTTCTTTTGCTAGATTGACAGTCATCATCTAATGGATGAAAAGCGATATAATAGCACTGATTAATAGAAAATAGAATATGTTTGATCTAGTGATTGTGTCCTATGAACAATAACATTCGTATATGACTTAAATGCACTGTATCTCCTCTGATTGTAAAAATACCTAGAATCACTTCATATTATCACTGACATCACTGAACATCACAATTTCTAATCATCCATTGTACTTCTATCACTAATATATCTGAATGCTAGCTTGAAATCATTATATACGAGCTAACCCTTCCAAAGTCTCTAGTTTTAGGCGCATCCTTTTTACTATCCTTCATAGAGCATATCTCTCTCTCGTGAAGATCAGAGGATTGTTGGTGACACTGCCTGCTGCCTCCACAGTCACACTGCAGAGGCAGACATTCTGGTGTCATGCCGTCCCTCTCACATTATTGGTCTACCACAATGACAGAGTTGCTCTAGGTCACTGTTTGAACCCTGTGCACTAGGGACATTCCAAAACACACACAAAAACTAAGTCACATGGAGATTTCTTGACCTCATCCAATTACTCACTAAGGGCCATATGTAGGTACATTTATTTTACCGATTCATAAATACCGAATTTTACCGAATCGGTATTTATGAATCGGTAAGTTATATGTAGGTAATCATTCGGTAATAATTACCGAATTGGTAACAATCGGTATTCAAGAATCGGAATTTACCGATTCGGTAAATACCGAAGTGGTATTTACCGAATCGGTAGTTACCAAATCGGAAATACAAAAACACATGACTGGATGAATCAGCCAATCCTGTGCAACCAAACCCCACCCAGGCAGGTGCACACAATCATCAGACTCTGGAGAGGCTGGGAGTGCAGAGGAGAGGCAGGGAGCCAGTGCCTGATTGTGTAGCTCAAACTCACAATGTCCAGCCAGGAGACACAGAGAGATGGAGGGGAAAGGAGGAGAAAGCAGAAATTTAGCCCCAGGAACTGCAGGTACTAGTGGAGGAGGTGGTGAAGTAGCACCAGAAGCGGTTTGGGAAGCAGTCCCTGCAAGTGCCTGAGTCGGAGAAGCGTAACATATGGCTGGGAATCCAGGCGCAGGTCAATGCTATTGGAGTGACCCCCAGGGACATTGAGGTACTGAAAAAGCGCTGGTACGACCTAAGGATCGTCACGAAGAGGAAGATGGGGGAACTGCAGAAGGAGGCCAGCTGGACAGGAGGTGGAAGGAACAGGGCACCTGCCCTTACCGAACTGGAGGAGCTGGTGGAGTCCACAATAGAGCCCGAGAGTGTCGTGGGGCTTGGGGATGCCGACAGCTCTGCCAGAGCCGCCACCCAACAAGGTAAGACGCATGCACAGCAATGTTGCCACCCCTACCCCTATCCCACATCCCCAATTGTTAAATGAGTATCCCACTCCAGTCCATGTGTTAGTGCATACTGGCAATGCATTATGGGAGATGTAGTCTGGGAAACCCCAACCATGAACTGAATAGCACAGAACAACAAGGCATGGTACACACATTAGCGAAAAGCAGGCAGAGGACAATGTGAGAGTGTAACAGAAATGTATTGTGATGCTTGCAATGCAGGGCTTCAGGTACACTGAGCTGATGTTGCATTTCTGTCCACAGATGATACATTGCGCAGGACTGCACATGCAACAGGAGAGAGGGCACACCGGCAAGACAGTTCAGGGCTGGCCAGCACAAGTTGTGCCCAGAGATCAGTACCACATGCAGCCTCACCACCACAGCCAGCATCACCACCACAGCCAGAATCACCACCACAGCCAGCATCACCACTCATGCTTGAGTCACCGGCCACATCACCGCCTGCATTGGTGAGGTCGAGGAGACGTGCTGCTGCCAGGTTGCGAGTGTTAGAGTCCTCATCTGACGACTGCAGGGGCCCGGAGCCAACCACTGTGCCCCAGGATGGGAGCCATGCCACTGTGCCCTCCACCTCAGAGGGAGCACACACAGGTGCCAGACGGCGCCGCAGGTCTCGGGTGCAGAGTCCACTAGCACACGATGAGAGCCATGGGGTGTTCTCAGGGCTCGAGGGCAACATGTTGATGATACAGCGCCTACAAACAAAGGCAGTGATGTCAGTTCAGCGCCAAATGCGGGGACTGAAAGCTACATTTGACAACATGGACAGGGGCATCAGCGCTATGGCGGTGGGGATGAGTGAGATGGCTGCGGGCATGCGGGACATGTCCCAGTCCGTCATGCTGTTGTGCAGCAAGTATGATGCAGACAGAGCTGCACGGCGCCGGGAACGGCAGAGGAGAGATAGTCATACGAGGGCACTCAACCGGCTGGCAACTGCCACTTCACTGCTCTGCAGGCGCTCTGTGGCTACGCAGGAGGGCCTGACACACTGCAGCAACGACGTTTCGAGGGGCATGGTGCAGGTCACCAGTGCACTGGAAGTGCTACTGACAAGCCAGGCGGCCACAACTGGTGCTGGGGATGCTGTGGAAAGCATAGAAACCAGCAGCAGGAGCAGCATTACCCCCCGGTCCCAGATACACGCAGGAGCAGCAGGCGGCATGGGGCTGCCACTAGTGAGGATGCACAATCCGTGGCATCCCACACTGTAGTGCGTGGCCGCAAACAGTAATGCTGCACGGCATAGCCTAAGACAATTGGGTGTCGTAACCCTGGACTTGCTAGTAGTCATTACACAATGTTGACAGAATGGCTTTTTCTTGGTGTTGTGGCGTAGTGCCGCATTATTAAACTACGTCATGACATCCAACAACTGGCTGTGTCCCCTTACTTACTCAGAAATAGTTGCATGTGATCTCTGCCCGTCTCTCTCTCCCATCTGTTGCTGTTGGCACTCCAGCTGCGTTGGCCTCTGGCTGTCCTGACTCATCCTCATTGTCCTCAAAATCTGTTAGTTCCACCTCTGTACCTCTCTTCGTGGCAAGGTTGTGCAGCATTGCACAAGTGGCAATGATCTTGCAGCAGATGATGGGTGTGTACTGGCGTGCGCCTCCGCTTTTGTGGAGGCAGCGGAACCTGCTTTTCAATAGTCCAAACGTGCGCTCCACCACGTTGCATGTAGATTTGTGTGCCACGTTATATCGTCTCTCACTCTGGGTTTATGGGTGTAGGTAGCGAGTGAGGATGAATGACCGCACGGCATATGCACTGTCGCCTAGGTGAGTATGAGAGAACCATCAGTCACATGCCTCAATACACGATGATTTGCACTTAGCAGAATGGAGCGTCACTGTTACTTACCTAGCAGGTATCCTTCTCCAAATTCTCCCGCAAGCAGTCGTGTGTAGATCCCACTGTTCTGGAAGATGAAGGAGTCGTGGGTGCTCCCAGGAAACTTAGCTACGATATCAGTGATGATGTTCCCTGCATCGCAGATCACCTGCACATTTATGGAGTGGGTGGACTTTCTGTTCCTGTAGATGTGCTCAGTGGCAGCTGGTGGGCAGATTGGAATGTGTGTGCCATCAATACAGCCTATGACATGGGGGAACTGTGCCATGTGATAAAAGTCTGTTTTGGTTTTCTGCAGTTCAGCCTGTGCGTTTGGGAAGCTGATGTAGTGGTGCATTCTCTGCATCATGGCATCCAGGAACTTCCTGAAGAAACGGGACAGGCAACTCTAGGATACACCGCCCACCGCAGCTATCACCCCCTGGTAACTGCCAGATGCGAGTAGATGTAGGCTGCAGAGCACCTGCACGTGTGGTGGTATGGCATGCGCCCTTCTTGTTGGCTGGTCCAGGAGTGGGTGCAGGTCCCATATCAGGTCCATGATGGTTTGTGGGTGTAGCCTGTACCTTTCATGTATCTCAGCCTCAGTCTGTTGAAAGAGTGTGATGCACTGTCTGTAAATGCGTTCCTCCCGTCTCCAAATCCTCAAACCTGCTGCCTGTAGACGTAGGCGCCTTGCAATGACATACAGAGCGGCCATGTTGTCCATGCTGTTGCATTTTGGGATTGCTTATATGCACTGTTTATGCTTACCACCTGCTTTCAATCTGTGTTAATTACCGACTCTTAATTACCGAATTTCATGGATTTCTTAAATACCGAATTTACCTACATGTCTTTTCTCTTTTTACCACTTCATATTTACCGATTCGGTAAATATGTATTCGGTAAATATGAATCGGTATTTTAGAATTCGGTAATTATGAATCGGTATTTACCGATTCATATTTACCGAAAACTGGTTTTTGGCCTCCGACATCTCACTTGACTAAATACCGGTCGGTAACGGGATATTTACCGAATTTCGGCCGTTACCGACCGGTATTTAGCTACCTACATATGGCCCTAAGTGAGCAGTAATGAGACACTGGAAGGCCAGTTCACCTCCACACTGCCAACTGGTCACAATCCTTCCTAACATGGGATGTGGCTGAAAGTATAGCAGTTAGAAGAGAGGAAGCATGTGAACTGCATAAACGTATCTTGGTATAGTGATAATGTGCTTTTAAGTGCCTACCAATCCAGCTCTAAAGACTACTCCCTACCACCTTAAATATATTAACATTATTTCTTTTTTTACTTGTTTTTTATTCAAAATTGTTTATGTATCACATTGCATGTCATCTCACATGGTCATAGAACAATGAGAAAAATGTTAAGGATTTTCATGCGTATCAGATTACTATCGCAGCCAATCACAGCAGCCTTAGGACTTGCCTATACTTTCGGCCCTGAAGCAGCATTATTAATCACGTCTTCACGCTTTCTATGGAAATGAGTTATTCAGTTCAATTTACAAATATATTAACATTATTAACCACAGAGAACGTATGATCTGAAGGAGCCACACGGAACACCCCCTTCTTTTCCCTGCTTTTCACCGGACATGCCCCTCCACTCTTCAACCTACTTGTGATACCTCTGTTCAGACCAATGGCAGGAAAACAGTGGAGGGAAAACACTCATTGTTCCACTTTATATTTTCCTTAAAGAAACATACTGTTTACCCAAACATGTTACCCCCTTTACAGGCACAATGTTGATACCCTACTCCACAAGTAAAACAGCACCACTTCTATCTTAAATCAAACCAATACCAACCTGTTCCTGTAGAAAGAGTTTCTACCAAATGTATTCGTTTTTAATTATTAATGTTTATTTAACCCCTTCAGTGCCCATGACGAGATAGTCTCGTCATGGAGCACGGTTGCGCTGTGCCCATGACGAGACTATCTCGTCATGAACCCCACCCACTAGTGCAACGCCCGGCACAGGAGGGGGAAAGTGCGTGGCACTGAAGGGGTTAAGGGAGTATGTTGGAAATTGGGTTCCTGGTTTACTGTGGTATGAACCCTGGTCAAGCAGTAACCACAGTCCTAGTCATAGTAATGCATCAACCTGTGTTCAGCCTCTGGTAGCTTGGTGCAGAGCTGTCAGGCTTAACTTAGAGGTAATGTGTAAAGTATTTGAGCCCTTTTACACTAAAGCAGTTGTTGTTTCCTGGCCTGAGCACAAACGTCAATGGGAGCTTACGAACTCCATCTGTGGAGCACAGGGAGCAGTACACCATGCAGCAGAGAATCTGGCAACCTTTCAGGAGACAAGAAAAGCCCTTTTCGATGTACTGCAACTTTGAATATGGTTATTTGAAGCTAAATGGCAAAAAGCAATTCAGAGGTGTCTGCTAGAGAGATGAAAGCCACAAGGCTTGACAGCACATGACTGATGTGATTAATAGTTGACAATTTGAAGGAAAAAAATATTGTCGAGGGGCATGGCTATGCTGAGGACCAATGTAGATGCATTATTGTTGCACTTCTGGTAACGGGCAACTTTTACCTAGCAAATGTAATCTAGTTTGGCTAGCAGTTCACCCCACAATAAAAAGTAGAAGACACACAATTGCTGGACGGAATGCAGAACAAATCAAAACATTCACCCCCAGTCAAGAGATCTGGGTTAAATCCATCATTCTTTTGCTCACCATGCCACCCCAGTTTAGACCTGGCCATATGCAACTCAGTCTTGACCCTGTGCCTCATGGGAACAGTTCAGCCCGAATTGCCAAGCCAGGTCCTCCCTGGACCGGAAACAAGCATCCTAGGACCGGTTTCGGGGTTTCACCCCTCTTCAGCCAGGATAGCTTGATTCCAGTGGCACAGTGAGCCAAGGACCCACGTTTGGGCATACCTGGCGCACTTAGGGCGAGAAAGCAAAAGACACACAATTGATGGACAGAATGCAGAACAAATCAAAACATTCACCCCCAGTCAAGAGATCTGGATTAAATCCATAATTCTTTTGCTCACCATGCCACCCCAGTTTAGACCTGGCCATATGCAAAACAGTCTTGACCCTGTGCCTCATGGGAACAGTCCAACCCGAATTGCCAAGCCAGGTCCTCCCTGGACCGGAAACAAGCATCCTAGAGGGAGATAAATCATCCATGCTCAGATATGCAATCAGGTAAGCAGCAAAACTTTAATTCAAGGACGCCAGGCAGTCATCTGGGTCGGCTCTTATACTTTTGGGTTGTGGATCACGGTATTCTCAGGTGTAGCTTCAGGGGGGTTTGGGGTGTTACACCCCCCCTAATACATTTTCAGATGAATAGTTAAGCACAGATGGCTTCAGCCAGGTATGGTGAGGAGCCTGTCGGATTTCACCTGGGATTTCTGCATGTACACAGTGACAAAAACACACACACTCTATCTTGTCTCTAAAAGTCCTAAAACCTGCTGACCATTGTGCAACATATTGTGTTTTTCTCACTTAGTACTCATACCAATCTGTATTCCTCTCCCCTTCTGCTGCTCCTTAAGACCCACTCATGCACCCTGCATTTCCTATATTGTATTTTAACATTATATGCCAGTGGGATTATCTGGAAATCTGAAGCTCACCCCCCCCACTCTTACTGACCAAGCTACGCCCCTGACGGTAGTGAGGCAAGACTGAAGAGTAGCAAGCTGACAACAATAGAACAGCTTCTTCCCTTTCTCCCACAGGAACAGTGAAATAACATAAGAACACTACACAGGGCTCCATCACATGAGCCACACAAAATAGCTGTTGACCACCACACTGGCAACGCCTAACGTAGTCTCACAAGATAGAGAAGGATGAGTGGACACACAAACCCATGTGAGCCCCATACTTGCTTTGATGGTCATTTAAAGGCTTACAATTTAGGGGCACGCCTGATGCACCTATGCACTGGACAGGTAGCTGTATTGAGGAAAGTTCCTAATAATAGTTGCCTTTCCCCTTCTGAATCCTGCCACATTCAGCCTCTCACCTCCCCCTAGGTATGCCAGCTGATAAGACTGAAGCAACAGATTTTGTGGCATGATTATAAAAGACATAGTAACCAAAATCATTGCACAGGGAGAGTAGACCTACTTTTTATAATGAATAAACAACCTTTGAATCCACTGAAATGGACAATATGGAAGCCCTATCTGTGAAAGCTAGCATTTTGCCCCTAATACAAGAGTTAAATCAGGAAATGGTGTACTTGAGACGGAACTTTGTAAAATCATTATTGGAGCTTGTTGGACTTGGCCCTCCCTACAGGGTCACCCCAAACATGTTGCCATCACTTCAATCCTTTACTGCAACTATTTGTGTTGAATTTTAGGATCCCATGCACTTTACCACTGCTAACCATGCTAAAGTGTTTGTGATTTCCCCTTTAAATATGGTAGAATGGCTTACACCTGATTGCCACATTTAATTTCCTTACAAGTCCCTAGTAAAGTGGTACTGCTTGTACCCAGAGCCTGTAAATTAAAGGATAATAGTGGGCTTGCAGAACTCATTGTGCCACCCACTAAAGTAGCACTTTAAAACATGTCTCAGGCCTGCCACTGCAGTCTGTAGTGCAGGTTTTAAAACTGCCATTTCAAACTGGCAAAATAAACATTTACAAGGCATGCACCTTCTCAAAGGTAGGCCCTAAAAGCTCGTAGGGCAGGGTGCGTTGCATTTAACAGGTAGGACATTTTGGATCATGTTTTTCATGACCTGGTAGTGAAAAACTCCTAAAGTCATTTTCACGATCTCTCCCATTGGTTAAGATTTGACTAACACTTGGTTACCTTATTACATTTAATGTAGTGCTAACTCTGGTTAGAGAGCAGGAAGAGATATGCTGCTTAGACTCAAATTAATTGTAATTCAAAATCTTCTTTAATGGTAAACTTAGATTTTAGTTTACAATAAAAAAACACTTTTAGTACTGGAACCAAATCACACCTGGCTCAAGAGCCCCCCATAAGGGGAAACCAGCCTTGGGTTGTGTTAGGAATGGGAGGCTCTAAAATAGCATTGGTTTGCTTCTAGTCAGGGTAAGCTTGGTAGCTTGGCACGAGCAGGCAACCTTATCTCAGAGGCACTGTGTAAAGCATTTGTGCACACATACAGTAATACAGTGAAAACACTACAAATGGACACCACACCAGTTTAGAAAAATAAGTCATCTTTATCTAAACCAAACAAGACCGAAACAACAACAATCCAACATAAAATAATCAACAATATGCATTTTGTAAGAATAACCTTTAAAATGCAATTCCTTAAATTCGATAGTTCCATCCGGTGCTACCACGGTGCAGAAAACAACCAAATCAAACAGTTTTGTTAGCCGGGTCAGAAGCCTTATAAAAAGTACCTTTTGCTGTGGTCGACCATGTCTGTGCAGCCCGGTTGCGCCAGCCCTGCATCAGGTCATCGTGCAGGCAGCGGCTTGGTGATGGTTGTCCAGTGGGGTCGGTGAGACTGTGGCAGCTGTGCGAAGTGAGACGGTGCTTGTTCGGTGCTGGCAGGTCACGGTGCATGTGGCAGTGCCAGTGGATGGAAGCTGGCATCGGTGGGCTACGGCTGCAGTGTGAGATGGGGCGGTGCTTTGTATAGCTTATGAACAGTGCCCCTAGGCCATGATGCAGACTATGGCACTGATGTCAGCTGGCAACGGCATTGTTGGTGAGACCAGGTTGGTGGAGTGAAGCGAGGCGGTGTGGAGTGTAGTGCCCACAGGACACGGTGCAATCAGAGGCTTTATGATGGCGGAGGTCATCGTAGTCGGTGACACCGGGTTTGCAGTGCGAAGTGTGATGGTGCCCTCTGCGGTACCCAGAGGAAGGTGAAGTCTTCGCTGTTCCTGAGACTTTTTGAACAGGGGGCAAGCTCTACCTCTAGCCCATGGAGAAACACAAAGATGTTGGGTTTCCCTGCCTAAGACAGAAGCAGCTACTGCAGGCCAACACAGCAAAGCACACAGCAAAGTGGTAGTCTCTCCTCACAGCTTCCCCAGCCTTCTTCTTGGCAGATTCCATGACCAAGCAAGTTGTAAAATCTTGGGGTCTGGGCCCCAATATTTATACCACATTTCCCTTTGTTCTCTCGTGGTAGAGAGTGTCTGTGCTCAATCCAAACCAGTTCTGTCCTCTCTGGGCCAGGTTTCCTGGCAGGAGGTGGAGACAGCCTTGTCAAAGGCAGACCAGGCTTATTCAGTTGCAGGGAAATGTCCTCCCACTACTCTAAATGCAGCCCAGATCTATTCAGCCCAGCCCTGACTCATTCAGAAAAGGCAGGACACACCTCAACCCCTCCAGTGGCTGTCTGAAGAGAAGGCACATCCCCACGCCCTGTCACTCCAAAGCTAGACAGTCAATCCACAACCGAGCAGAGGCACATAGGAGGTCTAAGCAAGAAAACACTTTCTAAAAGTGGTATTTCAAAACACACACTATAGAAATCTTCTTTACTAAAAGATGCATGTTTATATTCAGAGTTCAGGCATACTAAACTCCATCTTTTGAACTCGTCGTAAGGGAAGTTATACTTTTAATATGCTATAAATAAACTTCCATTCTATCCTATGGGACAGATAGCCTTTCCATAGTGAAAAACGAAATATACTCTATTTCATCATCAGGACATGTCACACACACCAGTACATGTCCTACCTTTCACATACACTGCACACTTCCCACAGGGGTATAGTGGGCCTCCGTTAGAGTTGACACACATTGAATAAAAGGGAAGGTTAGGGCCTGCAAAGTGGAGCCACTTGCCAGGTTGACCTGGCAGTGGAAACTGCGTGCCTCCACTGCAGTGGCAGTTCTGAAACCCTTTCAAAAGGCTGCTTCTGTGGGTGGCACAATCAGTGCTTCAGGCCCACAAGCATCATTTGACTTTCAGGCCTTGGGCACACACAGTGCACTGTACTAAGGGCTTAGTAGTAAGTGAAATAAGCCAATCATGGAAACACAAATCCATAAACACAATTTACATAGAGAGCATATGCACTTTCGCACTGATCAGCAGTGGTGAAGTGCCCAGTGTCATAAAACCAACAAAAACAGGTCAGAAACAGGAGGCCAACAAGAAAAAAGTCTGGGGATAAAGCCCGCTGAAAAACCAGGTCTAACAGGTTGCTTGTGTTACAGTTCAGGGAAGATTTGGCCTGGCGCTCGGGCTGGACTGTTCCTATTGGAGAAGGGCCAAAACTGATTTGAAAATGGCGGATCCAATCTGAGGTGGCATATTGAGTGAAAAACAATGGACTGGAGTGCAGTCATGAGCGGCTGCCAGTGGCTGAGATTAATTCAAGCATTCCATTTATCACCTTGTATCGTTTCAGTTGCTGCCCTATGTGAGACGAGTATGCCCAGACATGGGCCCTATGCTTACTGTGCTACTGGAACCAAGCTACAGACAACTGAGGAGCCCTAATCACGGTGAAACCGGTCTTGGGTTGCCTGTGTGCTGATTCAGGTAGGACGTGGCCTGGCAGTTGGGATGGACTGTTCCAATTGGTGCAGGGTCAAGACTGATTTGCATACGGCTGCGTCCAAACTGTGGTGCCCTTGTGTAGACTTGTCTGCAACCCTAAGCAATTGAGAGTGACTCAGATTAATTCAAGCATTCCATTCATTACCTTTTTAGGTCTCGCCTGAGCCAGCGCTTTAGCGCTGCTCTTGCGAGAGCTTTTGTAAAAGGGGGATCTGGAAGTGCAATCGAGTGCTTTTCAGGCCTCCAAATACAGTGCATGTGCGCCGGGCGCGCACACCATTTTGCAGCCTGAAAAGCACTGCCTGATCACTTACACGGTGCTTTGATGTCCTCAGTAAGCCCCGCGACCACTGAGGACATTAAAGCGGCCGCAAACGTGCACACCATTTGCCAGCCTGCGTGCCTCTCTCGGGCTTGTTTGGGTTGGTGTTTACCTTGAATCCTGCTCCTCGTGGATTACAAATCATTGTACGGCTTTCACCAAATGTCCTCCTTGTTGCTCATTACTGCGAAACGAGCAATGTGCATTTTAAGGTTAGGCTTCGGCTTCCGTGTAACCAGCTTGTGCTTTTAATACCGAACGGAAAGGGCTGGAAATCTGCATTTTTACACGGTATCCGGGGCTTGTTATATATTAAAATAGGACTATTCCCCATACTTAATTTTTATGTCAGTACGAAACAAATGCGTCTGTTTTGAATAAAGAACAATGAGCAGGCACAGGAGCTCAGTTTGACCCTTTTCTGAAGTGGTCTAGGCGCCGGCAGAACTCTTAAGTAACCAGCACCCTATCCATTTAACGAATGCGCCGAGCTTGTTTGTCTCTGAAAAACATTGTTAATGTTTGAGCGTGAGATGCCACTACTTTGAGTAAACAAGCATACAGCTGTTTCTTGGCTCTGAGAAGCTCTTGGGAGCGCGCACGCATGTCTGGGGCTAGATAAAGACCTTGTATAGACTAGCTTGTGTTTTAAATGCAACATTCTGCAGTTGATATATCAGCTGTGAGGTTTGAAACATGACTTCTTGCACCAAATCTTAAATGAGAACTGCTGAACTGTACACGCTTATCGGATTCGTGTACTCCCCCTTGTTGTCTTGTGAACTGAAGCGCTGTTTTGCACCCGGAAGTGATACTGCCGGTTCCTTTACTCCTTTGAATGAATTCTGGCTGATTCATCGAAGGTCCAGGGAGCAGCACAATTTGAAGAATCCCTAAGAAACAGTCTGTTGTACGCTGGTAAGAAACAAAACAACCTTCATATGTTGCTCACTGAGTCGCACGCATTATCACTTCTGATACTAACAGTTGCATTACTTCTATAACTGTGGTTGCGCTGTACCCCTCGCCGCCCGATTGTGAGACCAATATCTTCCACCTCTTCGTTTTTCAGTTGTCTTTCTGTTTGTTACCGCAGGGGCTGCAGCTAAAACAGGGTTTCCGTGTCCCCTTCCCTTCCCTCCTCTCTATTTCCCACGTGGGAGAATGCATGCTGACTCCTGACCTGCTCCCCCCCTCTTATTTTGAAATACTTCCATTTCTTTTTGAAAAGCCATATGTAAACTCATGCTTTTAATTACAATTGGACGTAATACATGCAGTAGGAAGTTATACCCAACGTTAAGTGCTATTTATGCATTGGTGAGTGGGCCAAATGCAATTTATGCACTTGTGAGATAGTCTATTAGATGTTGGTGCAAAAGTGCATTGGCGCTAGTATAATCTTTAAGATCTGGAATGTCTGTTAATAATGGCACCAAGAGAAATGCAATCTATAAACCCTTCCAGAATCTAGCAAGGTGGCACAATCATATCTCACCGTCTCCTCACCAGTGATATAAACTGCTTTTATAACAAAAAGGTCAATTTTATTTCATTTAAACCACAAAAATAGTACATTGAAACAGTGATAAAATAACTGATTATTACAAAAATTGCAGAGGATTACTATTACTCCCTGAGGTTGCTTCATTCACCGTCAGTGTAAATGCCATTTAGCAATTTGCAAATTACGTCTTCTTGTATTCCCTACTTCCGTCTCGTGTTTTAGGTCTCGCTGAGACAGCGAAAGCTGTCTCTTTGTTAGGTCTCGCTGAGACAGCGAAAGCTGTCTCTTTGAGACATTTTGTAAGTGGGCTTTCAAAAGTGCTACCCACATGGTTTTGCTGGCCTAGGGCTTGAGTGCACGATGGCGTGCACGTGCACAGCTGCTCCTCTGCTCCTTACATTCCCCCCTCCCTTCTCACCCAGCCCTTTGATGCTCTGCTCGATTACTTTCACTTTCGCCGCTTTGATCCTTGCATTCCCCCCTCCCTTCTCACCCAGCCCTTTGATGCTCTGCTCGATTACTTTCACTTTTGCAGCTTTGATGTTTGATCGCAAATGCGATCACTTCCGCTTGGCATAGCCTGTACTTGTTCTCTTTGTCCTCACATATGCTCTTCCCTCTATGTTGTTCTCTTTGGTCTCACATGTGCTATTCCCTCTGTATTTTCACTCTGCCCTCACATGTGCTTTTCCCTCTCTATTTTTCTCTCTTTCCTCACACATGCTATTCCCTCTGTATTTGTCTCTCTTCCCTCACATGCACTCTACCCTCTGCATTTTTTCTCTATGCTCTCACATGTACTCTTCGCTCTGTATTCTTTTCTCTGCCCTCGCATATGTTCTTCTCTCTCTATTTTTCTCTCTGCTCTCACATGCTCTCTTCCCTCTATGTTTTTTCCGGTCTTACATGCGCCCTACCCTCTGTATTTTTCGCTTTGCTCTCACATGAGCTCTTCCCTCTCTATTTTTCTCTCCTCCCTCACATGGACTCTTCCCTCTGTATTTTTCTCTCTGCCCTCACGTGCTTTTCCCTCTGTATTTTTCTCTCTGCCCTCACATACTCTTCCCTGTATGTTTTCCTCTTTGCCCTCAAGTGCACTCTTCCCTCTGATCACATGCATACACAACTATGCACACATACAAACACACACATGCATTTACACACACATATGAACATATACAAACACACACAGACATGCATAAACATATGCATATACATGCACACCAACACACCAACCCCACATACACATATAAACAAGCACGCACACCAACATACTCAAACACATATACATACACACAAACATGCATACACAGACATAGGTATACACACAATACACATCCATGAAGACAAATGAACACAATGACACACCCATACTTGCACACCAACCCACATATGCATACACAAACATATACACATACAAACACACACACATGCATACACACACAGATATATACATATAGACACACACACTATGTACACACACGCACCTCCCGTACTGTCTCAGGGGAAGAGTTGGTGTCAGCTGTCTCCTAGAGGGAGATCTCGCATGAGACAGTAAGACTCAGAGACATGTGGCGGTGGGGAGAGACAGACATGCCTCCCTTTAATTGTGTTGTTGCAAGATGGTGACTATCTTCTGCCACTGGTGCATTCAGATAAGCGGCAGGAAGTTCGTCGGACACATGCACTGGTTTCAATTTCGAGAAAGTGGGGTGAACGTTTCACAGATCGGGAGTGTGTGTCAACACGTGTTTCTCCTTCATGGCAAGGCCAATCAGTACGTTTTGTTGAACCGTGTGGTCATGAATCCTTTAATTGCATAAGTGAGCGGGTATGGATGTAAACAAAAATGTAACACTAATACCACATTTTCTGTCACTCTTGTGAACAGGTTTGCTGTGAATGTATGAATGAGAATGGCGTTTTAGAATACGTTGCATGGAAAAGGGTCAACATGGTGTATACATGTTTTTTGGTGTTTTTTTATTTTGTTTAAATTTATTTTTTATTGCATGGTTTAACGTCATGATATACCGGATTCGGATGCTTCATTGCAGATCAGTTGTTTGGCCCGTGGTTATTTACGAGTTTGGAAAATACTTTTGTATTGTTTCGATTCTTTTTGTCTCTGCCCTATCTCTTGGCTGCGTCCTTACTCTCTTCCATCTTCTCTCTCCACCTCTTTGCTACATGTTCTCTTGTAATATTTTCATTTACCCCAACTCTCCTCTTTACTCTCTCTAATTCTTTTTTTGCTCCTTTTCTGTCTCTGTCCCTTCTCTCCTCTTTCTCTCCCCACCTGTCCCTTCTCTAACCCCACTCCTCTCTGGTGCCTTCTCAGTGTTGGCCCTGGGGGTGGAGGAGGTAAGTCAGCCCCCCAAGTGAATCCCATTATCAACAGATAGTGAACCTCTATTTACCAACAAGTACGGAGTGGTCTCGGGTGACGGCTGATGCGAACAGTGATCTGATCTCGGCCCCGGCAGGGCCTGTGGGGTGGGGGCGTTACCTTACACTAGGAGAGGAAGTAAAAGTGATATCCTCCCCTCCCCCCCCACTCCACCACTGTCTCTTCTCACCCTCCACCTCTCTCTCCTCCACTTCTGATTCCCTTCCAACTCGGTCTCTCCTTACCCTCCACCTCGGTCTCTCCTTACCCTCCACCTCAGCCTCTCCTTACCCTCCACCTCGGTCTCTCCTCACCCTCCACCTCGGTCTCTCCTCACTCTCCACCTCGGTCTCTCCTCACCCTCCGCCTCGGTCTCTCCTCACCCTCCACCTCTCTCTCCTCCACTTCTGATTCCCTTCCAACTCGGTCTCTCCTTACCCTCCACCTCGGTCTCTCCTTACCCTCCACCTCGGTCTCTCCTTACCCTCCACCTCGGTCTCTCCTCACCCTCCACCTCGGTCTCTCCTCACTCTCCACCTCGGTCTCTCCTCACCCTCCGCCTCGGTCTCTCCTCACCCTCCACCTCTCTCTCCTCCACTTCTGATTCCCTTCCAACTCGGTCTCTCCTTACCCTCCACCTCGGTCTCTCCTTACCCTCCACCTCGGTCTCTCCTTACCCTCCACCTCGGTCTCTCCTCACCCTTCACCTCGATCTCTCCTCACTCTCCACCTCGGTCTCTCCTCACCCTCCACCTCCGTCTCTCCTCACCCTCCACCTCCGTCTCTCCTCACCCTCCACCTCCGTCTCTCCTCACCCTCCACCTCCGTCTCTCCTCACCCTCCACCTCTGTCTCTCCTCACCCTCCACCTCCATCTCTCCTCACCCTCCACCTCCGTCTCTCCTCACCCTCCAACTCTATTTCTCCTCACCCTCCACCTCACCCTCCACGTGTCTCTCCTCACCCTCCACCTCACCCTCCTCACCCTACATGTGTCTCTCCTCACCCTCCACGTCTCTCCTCACCCTCCACGTGTCTCTCCTCACCCTCCACACGTGTCTCTCCTCACCCTCCACATGTGTCTCTCCTCGCCCTCCACACGTGTCTCTCCTCACCCTCCACACATGTCTCTCCTCACCCTCCACACGTGTCTCTCCTCACCCTCCACACGTCTCTCCTCAACCTCCACACGTCTCTCCTCACCCTCCACATGTGTCTCTCCTCACCCTCCACACGTGTCTCTGCTCACCCTCCACACGTGTCTCTGCTCACCCTCCACGTGTCTCTCCTCACCCTCCACGTGTCTCTCCTCACCCTCCACATGTCTCTCCTCACCCTCCACACGTCTCTCCTCACGCTCCACACGTCTCTCCTCACCCTCCACACATCTCTCTCCTCACCCTCCACCTCACCCTCCACATGTGTCTCTCCTCACCCTCCGTGTCCCTCCTCACCCTCCACGTGTCTCTCCTCACCCTCTACGTGTCTCTCCTCACCCTCCATGTGTCTCTCCTCACCCTCCACGTGTCTCTCCTCACCCTCCATGTCTCTCCTCACCCTCCATGTGTCTCTCCTCACCCTCCACATGTCTCTCCTCACCCTCCACACGTCTCTCCTCACCCTCCACACGTGTCTCTCCTCACTCTCCACATGTGTCTCTCCTCACCCTTCACACGTGTCTCTCCTCACCCTCCACACGTGTCTCCTCACCCTCCGCCTCACCCTCCACATGTGTCTCCTCCTCACCCTCCACATGTGTCTCCTCCTCACCCTCCACAGGTGTCTCCTCCTCATGCTCCACATGTGTCTCTCCTTACCCTCCACACGTGTCTCTCCCCACCCTCCACATGTGTCTCTCCTCACCCTCCACACGTGTCTCTCCTCACCCTCCACACGTGTCTCTCCTCACCCTCCACACGTCTCTCCTCACTCTCCACACGTCTCTCCTCACCCTCCACATGTGTCTCTCCTCACCCTCCACACGTGTCTCTGCTCACCCTCCACACATGTCTCTGCTCAACCTCCACACATGTCTCTGCTCACCCTCCACGTGTCTCTCCTCACCCTCCACGTGTCTCTCCTCACCCTCCACGTGTCTCTCCTCACCCTTCACACGTCTCTCCTCACCCTCCACACGTCTCTCCTCACGCTCCACACGTCTCTCCTCACCCTCCACACATCTCTCTCCTAACCCTCCACCTCACCCTCCACACGTGTCTCTCCTGACCCTCCACGTGTCTCTCCTCACCCTCTACGTGTCTCTCCTCACCCTCCACGTGTCTCTCCTCACCCTCCACGTGTCTCTCCTCACCCTCCATGTCTCTCCTCACCCTCCACGTGTCTCTCCTCACCCTCCACACGTCTCTCCTCACCCTCCACACGTCTCTCCTCACCCTCCACACATGTCTCTCCTCACCCTCCACACGTGTCTCTCCTCACCCTCCTCACGTGTCTCTCCTCACCCTTCACACGTGTCTCTCCTCACCCTCCATACGTGTCTCCTCACCCTCCGCCTCACCCTCCACATGTGTCTCCTCCTCACCCTCCACATGTGTCTCCTCCTCACCCTCCACAGGTGTCTCCTCCTCACGCTCCACATGTGTGTCTCCTCACCCTCCACACATGTCTCTCCCCACCCTCCACATGTGTCTCTCCTCACCCTCCACGTGTCTCTCCTCACCCTCCACGTGTCTCTCCTCACCCTCCACGTGTCTCTCCTCACCCTTCACGTGTCTCTGCTGCACGCCTCACACTGCTGCACGCCTCACACTGCTGCACGCCTCACACTGCTGCACGCCACACACTGCTGCACGCCGCTGCACGCCATAGTGCTGCATGCCTCACACTGCTACATGAAACACTGCAGCACGCCGCACACTGCTGCACGCAGCACACTTTTGCACGCCGCTGCACGTCACAGTGTTGCATGCCTCACACTGCTACACGAAACACTGCTGCACACCGCACACTGCTGCACGCCGCACACTGCTGCACGCCGCACACTGCTGCACACCGCACACTGCTGCACGCCTCACACTGCTGCACGCCACACACTGCTGCACTCCACACACTGATTTTATGCGAGTTTATGCTACTGACATTGTAAATGAAAATGCCTTTTATTTGTTTAAAAACTAAAAGGCATTGTAATTTTACAATGCCAATAGCTCAAACTCTTATAAATGCGAGACCTATTGCATTGCAAATGCTTGTTGATGTTGCAGTTGCTGGCTCAAGTAAAAGGGGTATGCCCAGTAGCTAGCTCTGTGCTTACTTTGCTACTAGAACCAAGCTACACCCAACTAAAGAGCCCTAATCAGGACGAAACCGGACTTGGATTGCTTGTGTTCTGGTTCAGGGAAGACCTGGCCTGGCAGTTTGGACTGGACTGTTCCAATAGGTTCAGGGTCAAGACTGATTTGTATATTGCTGCATTCAAACTGAGGTGGTAGGTTATGTGGAAAGCAATGGACTGACTGGCTCAAGCAATTGCCAGTGGTTGAGATTAATTCAAGCATTCCATCCATCATCTTGTTGTGTGCAGCTGATACTCCAAGTACGACGGGTATGCCCAGACGAGGGGCTCACGCTCATTGTTCCAGTGCAACCAAGTTACACTTGCCTAAAGAGCCCCAAACAGACTGAAACCGGTCTTGGGTTGCTTGGGTTTGGTTACAGGGAGGATGGCACTTGGCACTTCAGGCTGGACTGTTCCTCGCAAGGTCAGGACTGACTTGCATATGGATGGGTCCAAATCTGAGATGACATGGTTGTCCAAAACCGATGGACTGATGTGCAGTACCAAGTCACTGTCAGTAGCTGAGATTAATTGAAGCATTGCATCCAACACATTATTCTTTTTACTTTAAGAACGGTGGTATTTTTCTGCCCAAATGTGTCAGAGGCATTCTAAGAGTTGCCAGCTGCCAGGGTCTGATAATGGCTCCACCATTAAGAATGCATATGGGGTACAGACAGTGGACAATAGGTTACTAGATCCAACCTGCATGGCTGGGGCAGAGCTGGGGCCTACTCCACTTGCACTTCAAAGGGGCATACCTCCAGCACACACAAAGGAAACTGACATCAGACGTTTGTCACCCCAGATTTCTTGGAGCTTAATAGGGAAAGGGACGATCTTTCCAGAACACGATGTGGGGTTGAATAAGTTGCTCGCCCACACAGAAAGCTGGTGCCAGGTACAAATAATGGACCTCCAGAGTCACTGATCAGTACAACCCTGAACCTGGGGACATTAAAGAGAGAAGACTGCCTTGTTTCCCAGAGAACAGCCCTGTTGCTTGAGCATGCTTTGTTCTGAAGAGGAGTGCCCTGCTGCTTGAGGTATGCCTTGTTCCCCAGAGGATTACCTTGCTGATTGATGCCATCCTTGTTCTCCAGAGGGTTGCCCTGCTGCTTGAGGCCTGCTCTGTGAGAGGGAAATTGGGCCTGCTTCCATCATCCCAGGCTCACCTGAGTTTATTCAAGAGTCAGTTTGCTTACCTCCTGCCCTATGCTACAGGGACACAATAAGTTCCAGGGGCCTCCCTTCAGCTGACCTTCTGCAACTGGACATGCCTAAAGCTGCAACTGGACCTGCCTGAGCCCTGCTGGCTCCTGCTAGAGTAATTCCCTAATCCTCAAATGATGACTTCCCTCTAAAAAAGGAGAAATCCTGAACTTTTGGTCTATTCTCAACTATGAACAGGCCTGTTCGTGCCAACACTGTGCTACCCATACAGACTGCCAACACAATGCTTGGGTGAACCTGAACCTATGTGCTACAGCGAATGACAGCCAGAATGTGAAATCTGCACTTCGTTCTACAGCATGGACTGCCCGCGGTAACCACCAACCTGCAGTTCCAGCTACAACCATCCACTACGACGGAACAGCTTTTCATGCTACACCTCCTACCTGAAAATCAGGTGAAGCCCCTCCACTATGGCGGAGGAGTGTTGTCCCCCTCTGCTGAAAGCCAGCAGAACAAATGACAAAAATAAAATGATAATAACATATTTTTATCATCATTTTATTTTTTGTCCTGCAGAGTGCCAGCTGACCCAAGGGAGGGGCGGCACCTTCCATACTGCCGCTGGAGCACCAGGTAGGAGGGAGTATTGATGGGCACTGCCAAGTGCGCTTGACAGTTTTGCCGGCCCTCTGAGGCCGGCCACGCCATCATGCGCACTTTGCCTTTCTCTTACCTGTGCTGTATTGTACAGCTGAGTGAAGAACCAACACATGCTCCCAGTCCATGCCTGAACACGGAACCAGGGCACTCAGACCAATTCCAGCGCAGTTCTCATTCTTGGAATAGTATTCACAAGGAGATGATGGATGGAGAGCTGAAACCTTTCAGACACTCACCCCTAGTCACAGATCTGGGTTGAATCCATCATCGTTCTTTAGCTCACTTCGCCACCTCAGTTTAGACCTGGCCATATGCAAATCAGTCTTGACCCTGTGCCTCATGGGAACAGTCCAGACTGAACTGCCAAGCCAGGTCTTCCCTGGACCAGAAACAGGCATCCTGGGACCGGTTTCCAGTCCAGGGAGCACCTGGCCTGGCAGTTCAGGCTGGATTGTTCCCATTGGGCTCAGGGTCAAGACTGATTTGCATATGGCTGGGTATAAAACTGAAATAGCACGGGGAGCAAAAGAAACAATGGATTTAGGCCCAGATCTCTGTACTGGGGTGAATGTATGACATCGTTCTGCATTCTATCCATAAATTGTTCTTTTTGGGAATAGTATTCCCAGCATGAGAGAAGTGTTAGAATCGGCATCTGGGAGCCTGAGCAGTGTGCAGCAGTTCCTGGAAGTCCAAGAGGTGTGTATTGGGAGCAAGGTGGGGGCCTTCAGAGCAGGTAATTGCTATTTTATATATTTATAATTCTGTCTTTTTTAGTTTGTATTCCCCCTGCCCCGCCCCACCACTTTGCAATACGAGTAACTGATACTGCTGCAAACTGAACTATTTGCGCCACCCTTTGAGAAGGTAACGTTTTCAGCAGGACCAGACTAGGGCCTGTATCTGGGCCATGCTCCCAGTCTAGCATGACTAGATGACAAATAGTAGAGGTCTTGGGTTGCTGGTGTTCCAGTTCAGAGAGGGCCTGGCTTGGCAGTTCGGACTGGACTGAACCTCTTGGAGCAGGATGAAGAATGATTTGCATAGGGCTGGGCATAATCTGAGGTTGCAAAGAACGATAGATTGAATGCTACCCTGGAGCCATTGCCTGTGGTTAGACATATTGCAAGATTTATTCCCCCACCTTTCGTGTTTTTGATTACTTTGATTGTGCTGACATAATGTCATATTCCTAATTTGAATTCAGTCTGAAGATGGTGGAAGATGAGCTTTCTTTGTTTACATTTCTGTTGGTCCGTCTTTCCCTCTGCCTGGTTCTCTTGATTAACTGGATGCTGATTGCAACCATAGTCATTCTTCTCCCATCAAGTCCAGCAGGCCACTAACTCAATGTGTCCTGGACACCAATACAGGTAGGTTCATGTGGGGTGCGTTGTTTGACAGCAGAATCAGATTGTTAATGACCCACCGCTCAAACTCTGGAGTCCAGAGAACTTTAGACTCTTCCTTGAGTCCTCCGGCTATGATGATGTCTACAATGGAACAAAACATTGAATCCTGAAATACCCATAGTGGAACAGTGGATAGTTCTCCATGTGTGCCTGTTCAACCTTAGATCTGGACCCCTCAGTTATCTTCTCAGCTAAGCAGAATATTATAGGGAACATGTTTCTTTCAGTTTTTTCCACTTTCCTCTAAATATCCTGCATAGGCGTCTAGATGTAAATTGGGCATTGTTACTGTGCTTTCCGTTGGCCATGTTGCAGGGATTCTGCTTATGCGCAGAACTATGCGCAGGAACCCAGGCCCTCAGTGAATTTCGGTGTACCAAAAACTCACCTCAGAACCCAGAACCCCTATCCGGCCAGCATCAGTGTCCCATTCGTTATCCGAGATTTAGCTCGGCGGTCCCAATGTATAGACAACCCAGAACAAGCGACTTAGTATATTTCTCAGGAATGGTGGGAATCAGAAACAACTTTTCGTAATTATTCTCGTACCAGTCCACAACAGAATAAAGAGAGACACGGGAAAAGTTTAAAGAGTTTATTTTATAAACCTCGTGTCCTAATATGCAGCAGTTTGGCTAACATTAGCAGACAAACGATTAAAATCAAAACCATCAGCATAGTTACAATACCATAGAGAATGAAAGGAGCAATCATAATAAAATGACAGTGGCTCTAGGCCACCTTCCTTTCTCTAACACACTAATAGTATTATTAGACTAATAAAAGGTCTCTAGGTTTGAATGGGGAACCCCATACCGTATAGATCAGATCAGAGAATTCACATCACAGGATCAGCTATGCTCTGCTCCTAGGAACGCTCTTCTTCCGAACGTGTTGAAAAACATGCAACACTGCAATATTAAAAGCGTTCGACTTTCAGGTATTTGCAGCTGCGTGCGTGTTATGGCTGAACTAGTGGGCCGATCAACCTGAACTCAACAACATGCACCGTCTAGCGATCCAGACTGTTTCTGTTACACTGTGTACAGACCAAGGTCGCTATTCACTGTTTAAGATGTTAACAACAGACAGTTCTCATATGAAGCAAAGTCGAGTAAGCATTTCTCAATTCTAATAACATGTGACTACAGTGTCGGGTGCAAAAGCAGCAAAAGCGGCAAGATGGCTTTCTAACATCTAACGCGGTTATGCTAACTTAGCGTTGTACATAGGTAGATAACGATCATCACTACAGCCACAGACAATTTTTCTGTAGACCGCTGTTATTTTCCCATCTCTTTATGCTGCTTCCTTGTGGTGCTATCATCCCTTGCATCTACCATAAATTTCTATTGATTTTCTAGGTCCCAGCTCTAGATGGAGCACATTTACTGGCACCGTCGTTGCTCTATTTTGCTTTCTCCTCATTTGTTAAGGGCATGCCTCTTCCAGTGTTTAACCCTCCAAGAGCACAGCAGCCAAGGTTTAGGGTTCAGGTTTATGGATTTATAGAGCGCATGGCTACTCGCGTGCATCCCAGCGCAGAAAATTCGACCCTGATCTGAGATAGCAGCAGGGTGAATAGGAGGAGATCAGAGTTCGTAGCATGGCTGGGCCTCTCCCATTCATGGTTCTGTGTGCCAAGCAGAGGGACTAAACTGAAATGTAATCCTGGTCTGGACAGGTAGCCAGTGTAACTCTTGAATGACGCTCTAGCTGACTAATTCCTGGGTATATTGAGAAGCAGTCTAGCTGCCGCGTTCTGTACAACCTGTAACCTATCGGTGACATATTTGGGTGACCCAAGGTATAGCGTGTTTCCATAATCAAGTCTCGAGACCACCAGGGCTTGTACCACTGTCCTTCTTGAGTTCTTTGGAAGTAGGTTAAGAATTTTCCTGAGCATCTGGAGGACCCAAAACATGTACCCGCCAGTTTTTTGGCTTGCGTCTCCATAGTTACATTCTGATCGAGCCACATACCCAGGTTTTTTATGGAGCGTTTAGGGGTGGGGCCCAATTTGCTGGCCAGGTGATCTCTAAGCGAGGGTTAAAATTGCTGGCCAGGATCATAAGCTCGGTTTTGACCCCGTTCAGCTTAAGACTGCATTCCGCCATCCATGTTCCAATTTTTTCCAAACACGGGGTCAGTTGCCTATGGTTGGAATTAAGGGAGTCGGCAATTGACACCACTAACTGGGTGTCATCGGCATATGACACAATGGAGAGTCCAAACTCCTGTACTATGTGGGCCAACGGGCTCATATAGACATTAAAGAGAGTTGGACTCAAGGAGGATCCTTGAGGTACTCCCCAAGGGGCTGAAAAAAGTGTCTGACAAAATGCCGGCCTCCATACACTGAAAGGATCTGTCGCTCAGAAAGGAGGGCACCCATTGGTTGGCTGTACCTCTAATCCCAATTTTTTCGAACCTATTGACAAGGATTTTGTGATCTACCGTGTCGAAGGCCGCTCTTAGATCTAATAATACAATGGGAGCGACCCTTCCTTGGTCTAGTATACTTTTTAATTTTTTTAAGCCAACTACTGCTAAACTTGCACAATGGCCATTTAAGGCATTGTTTCAGGACTACTTTTGTATTTCTTTAAGTGCGCTGTTCAGGTTAATGCAGATTATTTTTTTAACTTAAAGTAAATGTATTACGTATCTTATACTTGTGTGCCTTCGGCTTTTATAAGTGCATTATAAGCACTGCCTTCCACAATACCGGGGTAGTTTTCCACTGCTTGCTACTGCATTCCGTGTTCCCACCCAGTCTGTCAGCATGATTAGGATGCCCACCAAACACATTTTTTTTTACCACAATGTAAGTAATGTCCCGTCTTTCTTTCTCACTCTTGATCTCGCACCACATGTGCAATCTATTTTTAACACAATTTACAGGAATGTTGAGGGTTACGGCATTCTTTTATGAGTCTGCAGATGTTTGTTTTATAGTGAACATCTGTTATTCAGCGCCAAAATACCTATGGGTAAACGTGCGCTTTTACAAATAGACTTTTATGTTATGTTAGTGTATTTTATTTATAACCGAGCAAATTATATCCAGATTCAGACAGTTTGTTTTCTTACTCATAATTTTGCACACAGCCGACCCCAACATGCTTTACTTTTCAAAGTTTATTTTCATGGACACCAGTTTCCATTGGAACAATGATTTTGCCACCAGTCGTTGCTGCAAATCCACCATCCTATTTGCCCAGCAGGGGGAGCACTTGGATAGTATACCAGTGTTCGTATTATTCCAGAACACAGTAGCTCTAACTCGAACTCACAAATGCAGCCACCGTCGATAAAATGACAACAAATTATTCTGCAACGACCTTTGAAGGCTAATATAGGATTATAACAACAAAGGCTCTTTTAAATGACCTTCAATACCGTGGATATTTGCTACCGAGGGTTCCCAATTTATTTATATTTTTATAAATGAAATTACATAAAAGAGACGACCGCATGCTAGAGCCTTAATACTCTTTTGGAAGGTCAAGTTCATGGCCCTAAGGTTAGGTGAGTGGCCCTTTTTAAAGTATTTGCCACAATGGCGGCGCTTCAGCCTTAATATGGAATGCAGGGAATGTGACTACCACTCCGAAAGCTTGGAGCACATATCCTGCACATGCCCAGCTCTGCTGAAAGACAGAAGGACTCTATTGCCAGCGGAGTGGAACAAACTAGGAGCTCGCACATGTCGTCAGGCCATAATAGCAGCTACGAACCAAGAAAACACAAAGCTGAACATTCGGTTCACCAAATTTGTCATCAGAGCTGCTAAAGTGCTGGGGAAAGAGAAGGCAGCAATTCCTCCGCCGGTCGGATGAACAGGTTAAAATGAAGGGGCGCCAAGACGCAGCCTTCTTTAACACCGCTTCCTGTTTGGATCTTTTTTGAAACATGGGCCCCGTCGCCCAACTTTATCCTTATCCAGGTCTGTTTGTGGAGTTGGATTATGGCTTGTAGGAGGGCGGGGGTATACCCCAGCGGTCTAATTTTTGCCATAGGCGGCCACGTGGCACCCGATCAAACGCCGCCTTGAAGTCGACTAAGCAGCAGTATAGTTGCATACGACGAACATCTGCCTTCTCCATCAAAATAGTTAATGTCAATAGGTTGCTGGTTGTGCCTGAATTAGCTATGAAGCCGGTCTGGTTGAAGGGGAGATGCTGTGATGATTCAGCCCAGGTTGACAGTTCTTCTAGTAAAATGCTGGCATAGTATTTGGATTCAATATCATTCTGTCATTTTGTGGATCATCTCTTTGACCACTTTTGTAGATGGGATGAATGATGGCACCTTTCCAGGAATCCGGGATGTGGTCATTGATCCTGCAGTGTAGAAACAGTGGTGCAAGGAGACCTGACCACAGCGTTTCGTCTGACTTGAACAGGCCCTGAGGTAGACCGTTGGGGCCGGGGGCTCCGTCGGACCTGCCTTTCCTATTTGTCCAGGCAATGGTGTTTATTAAAACTCCATGTGTCGTCAAGATCTCTGGGGTTGAATCGTTTTGTGGCTCCTTTTGCTCAGATATGGGTGAATCCAGGATGCCTTCAGCTGTAGTAGCGGACCCGGTGCTGCCTGTGCAGTGGTCTTCGGTGAGTGGTGGCCAAAGTTTGCAGGTCGAATGGGGACTGGGGTGCTCTGCCCTACTTAAATGTTCTCTAAAGTGATTAGATAGAAAATCAGTCCAGTTGTCAGCACATATATTTGCGCTGCTTTGTCCTCTGCCTCTTAGTGGGCTACTGTTAACAAGGGACCAGAATAACTTTGTGTTGGACCTTTTGCTGGCGAGGACTAACTTTAACCAGAACTGGTCTGACGCGGATTTTTTGTCTCTGTGCATGGATGCCTTGAAAGCTTTTTGAGCTTGCTTGTAGTGGTTGAATAAAATTACGTTTCCCGGGCTTTTTCTGGCCTGGCGTAGAGCAGCGTTTCTTAGTGATTTTAACATTTTTCTTGCTGGTAAAAATGCGAAGTTGTGGTGGATCTTGCCGGGGGTAGGATTTAGATGAAAATTCATTTAGTAAACTGTTTACAAATTCTTTCCAGCCGTCAATGATAGGCACATCTTTTGCACACTGTGAACGTAGAAGATGACGGCATTTCTCCATGATAGTGGGGACAATGCTGGACGACCATTTCATTCGCCTTAGATTCTCCGAGTGGCAGTGTGATGTTGTGTGGGCAAGGGCATGATGGTGAGGCATATTGAGATATAGTGTTATTATTTGAGGTCGATGGTCGCTTTCCCCCAGTGCTGTGATGTAGTGGCGCTCAATTAGGGAGAGCATTTAGCTGTTTCCTAATGTAAAATCTAAAAATACATGGGTTCGGCCGGGGGGGGGGGGGGGGGGTATCTGTATATGAGTGACCGTTTATTACTATATAGCCTATTCTGCTAAATTGGAGGACTGCATATTCGCCCAGTTTAGACGATGTGAGTCCTAGCGGCAATGTTTGTGTGGCGAGATGTGGAGGGACCACTGGAAGGATGATCCCTAGGTCTTCAGACTGGTTATGAAAGAGGCTGGTATTAAAGTCTTCAGAGATTAAAAATGGTATACTGCCATATGTGCTTAAGATGTTGCATAAAATTTCGGTCAGGCAGTCCAGTTTGGATTTTTTCTCACTAGTACATGGGGAGATGTAAAATTTAGAAGTAATAGCTTGGTCTCTGATGAAAAAGTTTCAACCACAATGCCAGTGACCCAATCAATTTCAAATTTTAGCTGTTTAATGCGTGCTGACAATCTAGAAGATAGACAGCCCGCCGCACAGTCTGCCAAACTTGCTCTTTCTTGTAGCTGGCGATGTAAATTTCAGGTACCCTTCAATAGGGTTACCCGTTGATAGCCAGGTTTCCTGGAAAAAAATAATGTCAAGTTTTATAAAGAATCCAAGTGTGTCTAGAGAGATTGCAGTTTTGACAAAAGACCATTGATATTCCAGGAACAGATTGTTAGACCGTGTTCCAGGTTATTTCAGTTGATCCTACTTTGGGATAAGCCTGCCGGCAGCCATGACCAGTCTGCACTTCTGATGGTTTGCTGGACTTTACTACGCTCGTCATTGTCGACCGGAGAGCAGCTTTTGGCTGACTTTAATATAGAGAAGAGGGTGCGAGTAGTGAAGGGCATTGGGGAACTCGGGGCGTTGTTATAATTATTCCCCAGTTTTTGAATTGGTCAGCTTTAGATTGAAACAGCTCTCCGTTTGGGGGCCAAGGCTGGGTTTGAATTCGATGGCAAGGATATCTTATGAATCCAGCTTGCACAGGTCCAGATTCGATTTTAAGAGCCGGATTATGTTCCGGCGATTTAGGGTGTCATGCGGGCCTTGAGAGACATACACTGGTGTTTAGATTAGTTTGGTTTCATTGGTTACTATGGCTGGGCTGTGGATTTCAGCGGGTATGGACTTAGATGGCTTAAGCTTAGCTTCTGGCGTTCGTTGAGAAATTGATGTACTATGCGAGGGGGAGGCTTGCTCGCTGACTTGGTTGGTTGACGCTGAGATAAAAACTGTTTTGCGCATACATTCCAGGGGAAGTAGGATGGATGGAATTACTGGAAATTGGTGGACCAGTTCTTTGGTGGGATTAGCTGTGCAATGTGAGCCTGGATTGTTGGTCGTCAATTGAGGTGGAGAGGAAGGTTTGGTGGTTGGTGAAGGCTTTTGGGAGGGCGTGGTTGTGGCAGACCTGGTAACTGTTATAAGCTCTTCATTGATTTGTAATTGCCTGTTTCCAGTGTCTCCAATTTTATCCTGAGATGTTGCACCTGGGTAATGCATTGGGGCTTGTGGTGGCTCCGTTTTTATTGAGCAATTTGCTTTTCAGAGACCTTTTTGAGACGGTGGGGACGGTGAGCACTGTGCTCGAGGCCTGTGCTGTCACTGGTTTATTGTTTGTAAAGTAGTTGCAAATTGTCTTTTTTGGGCTCTTCTGTGGTCCTATTATGGGATTTCCGGAGTCTTTTTTTTTCTCGTTTTAATAATCGATGGGCAGGTTGTTGGGGTGATTTGACGTTGGTCGTTGTATCGATGGGTGTATTAGAGACTGCTGTTGCTTTGGATGATAGTAAAGTAGCAGGGGATGATTTGTCAGACGTGTGCTGTGGATCCAGATGTTTTGGGTGTTTGCAATGTAGAGGAGCCAGTGGCGTGGAATCGGGAAGCCTGGACTCTGGGATCCTCTGAATTTCTGTCAGTACTGATGACAGAAATTGGGGCAATGAGGATAAAAAGTCGACAATAGGAGAGCAGCAACATACAGATTGAACTAGTTGCACTTGAGATTGGGCTTTAATTATCAGTGAGTTGAACGGCTCCATTTTTTATCAATTCCTACAGCAAGAGTGTTTAAACGATCCACCTGTTGATCCATTTTGTCTGAGTGGTAGTTCAGTGCTGATACTGTGGATTGTAGAGTTTGGAGGAGTTGTTACCAGAGCTTATTTAGGTCTATAGATGGAGGGCTGATACGCGATCTGTTGGATTCTTTGGTAAAGAAGGATAAATCAAGGTGGGTATTGGGCATGGTGTTGTGGCCCCAGCCTGTGTTAGTCTTTTGTCGACAACTATTGGCAATTGGTGGTGAAATTGTTGGGGATGACTTTGTAGGGTTCCTTGGATGTTCGTTTGCATGGGTTGCAACTTGCGGGGTAAGAACTTTGGTGGTTGCTGTTGATTGGGCCTTAAGGGCTTGGGGTTTGTAAGCTAGGGCAGAAAACTGGCTACGAATCCAAACGGTTGGATGATTTGGTGAGGTCAACTGGCAACCAGTGAAGGGTGGAGGGGAAACAGAAGCCGATGCGTGAAGGTTGTTAGCTTGTGAATCGAAGGAGGACTGGTCAAAAGCCTGGGCAAAAGTGCGGGGAGATGGAGTAGCCACTAACACTTCTTTTATTTGAAGATCAGCACTTGTTGGAAGGCCTGGGAACGATGAACTAAGGCCTTTCTCGCCGGCATACACATAGATCACGGGCTGAACCAGTTTTTGATGCTGTGCTGGGGCTGAGACTAAGGATGAGGCCATTGAGCAGGAGTCCGAGGTATGTCAAGTGAGCTTGATCTTGACTTTAAAGAGTATACAGAGCTTCTGAAATAGTCCCTCAAAGAATTTTTTTTAGTTGACGAAACTGAGAAGGCTGAAGATCTCAAATGCATATCTTTGCAGTTTTGATTTACCTTGAGCACACCGACTCTGCCAGCTCTGCTTGTTATTTGTTGGACGAGGAGAGGCTGCACTTGAGATGGAAACTGTGGGGGTTGTGACTTCTTTTTTCACTGCTTCCACCGCTGCGGGGGGGACAGGCATGGGTCCTGCTGCTGCAGGTGACACAGGTGCAGCTCCTGCCGCTGCAGGGACACAGGCGCGGCTCCTGCTGCTGCGGGGGGGGACAGGCACAGCTCTTGCCGCTGCAGGTAACACTAGCACGGCAGGGACACAGGCGCGGCTCCTGCCGCTTCTGCTGTTTTTAGGGTGACTTTTGCGTCACAGCTGCAGAAAAGCCCTCAAACTGCAGTGAGTCCTCGCAGCCTCCGACAGCCGACAGCCTCGCTCCCACTCCCAGACTGTGGCAAGAACTGGGAGCTGCGAGCCGGCAGCAGGGAGCAAGGAGCAGGCAAACCGCACCGGCAACCTCCAGCGGCCTCTAGCTTCAACTAGGAATAGCGGACTTAGCGGCAGGAATTCTCAAACCTGCAACTGCCCACCCCTTTCACACCACCCATAGCGTGAAAGCGAGCCTTATTTACATGGTAGCGTTAGGCCACATTAAGTGGCTTAACGCTGCCTTGTAAAGAAATCTAAGCCCCTATCCCCACCACAACGTCGGAAAAGTGACGTTGTGGTGGCGATACAGCCTTGTACATATGCCACAGAGTGCCAGTCTGAATGTGGGTTTGTTTGCGATAAAAAAAAGAGCATGGCCTGCTTCGCAAATAAACATGCATACAGGCAAGGCAAGCTGCATCGGGGCCTATAGAGTACCAATAGGCAGATGTAGCATGTCTCCTTTCTGAGGGTCCAGGGCCTCTTTGAGCATGGTAGGTGTTCACTGGCGATGCGTCCTCATGAATGTAAGACTAAACAACTACCACTTAAATAACGAGTGCCTAAACCACGAAGGCTAAACAACGACCAAAGCTATACCACTATGGGGCATATTATCAAGCCAAGCGATAAAATTATCGCCGCTTTAGCGTAAAAAAACTGCCGCTAAAACGGCGATAATGGGCTTGATAATATGCTCTATGGAATTCCGATTGAAGCCCATGTTAAATGTGAATGACGTCTAACACGGGCTTCAATTGGAATTCCACAGAGCATATTATCAAGCCCATTATCGCCGTTTTAGCGGCAGTTTTCTGACGCTAAAGCGGCGATAATTTTATCGTCTGGCTTGATAATATGCCACTATGTTTTTAACCACGACCTCCTGAACCACCAATATTTTTCCATTTACATATATTCTGATTCTACCACTACGTTAAACATCACTTCTAATTAAAACTATTTTTATTAATTAATCTTGAAATTAGTCTTCAAATGATCCTCTTTTTTAAATTTCGACGAACTTACATAGAGACAATTATGGACGATTTAAACAATGAAATTGAAGTCCATCATCTGTTTTTTATAATATTTACACAACAGAATGCATACTATAAAGCTGGCATAACAAACGGAAAATTAACACAAATTGCACTATTCAACTGGAATATAAAAAATACACATTCTCACTTAAAATATATTTATTTTTTTAAACGGATCCCAGAACATATTTTCATTTTTAATTTCAATAGTCTTGATTAAAACAGTTACTTAAAAATGGCCAACCAACATTTTGTGTCCTATTGAAGTGTGGAAACCACACCGAACAGTCGCATTGAGCACATGTCAGTATGCATCAGTGAAAAACAAGCATACACTGCCATCTACTGGCATTAAAAGGTACATTTTAACAAAATCTAATCTATCGACTGCATAGTAATAAGGTAAATGTATAGATCAAATATTAATATTTTACAATTTTTTTTAAATTGAAATCATACTGAGTTACTTAGTAGGACAGACTTAGTAAGCCAGGTACAGTATTGGTTAAGGAGGTCGTGGTTCAGGTACAGTAGTGGTTAAGGAGGTCGTGGTTCAGGAACAGGTCGTTGTTTAGGATTCGTTGTAATGTCCACTCGTTAGAAATTCGTTATCAAGGCTGTTTCCCGTCCTCATGTGTCAGAATCTGAAAGCTCGGCCCTCAACGGGAGGAAGTCAGAAGACTCCAGAAACAACCACTGTGCTTAACCTAGGGTGGGCTGACCTCCATATTTAAGGGCCTCTTTAGATCCCGTCTTCATTTTATTTCTCACCACAATTATGTGTCATTAAGTGTAACCTCCTGATCAGAACTGCCAAGTGATCCCTCCTGTGTTTTATATGGTTCTGCTGGTCTCCTAAAGTCTGCTATTATATTCTCACTTTTTGTCACTGATGTCTTAAATATTCTGTTGTTGCTGCGATGCTCTTTGTAACCTGCCATTACGCTCAGTAACTAAACAATTTAGGGGGATATTCATAAGAACGTGTCATAACTACTGCAAGAGTAGCGCAACACAACTTCCAATATCGCAGCCCATCGCTCTGTGTCAACGTGGAATTCACAACAAGGTGGTACCACAAGATAGTCCGCTGACACCGCAGACAATGTCTGTGATACAACCATCACGACAAAGATAAAAGCACAAACCACAATACCAAAAAAAATGCGATAGGCCAAAGCGCCATGAGGAAACCAGTGATAAGCAGCGCCAGGCCTACAACACAAACCTGGCAGGCCGAAAAAACCACCATAAAAGCAGAAAAAACAACCACACCCAAACTGACCTACACCCAAGCACCATGGAGGCAGCCGGAACAGGCGCAGAGGAAGAGCTCAACCCCACATGCACCCCGTTTAGACTAGCCCCGGACATCGGGGACAGGAAAGGGCAAGGACAAGAAGACAAGGAAGATGAAGTTCGGTCCTCAGGCGAACAGGATCATAGTCACGGAGGTGATGGAACACCGCCAACAACTCTTCGTCAACTCTAACGTGTCATTGGGCACCAAAACCGGAATATGGCGGAACATCGTCGACAAGGTGAATGCCGTCAGAGAGTACAAACGGACAAGAGGCGATGGAATGACATCAAGTGGAAGACCAAGGAGAAACTCTCCGCCAACCAGAAGACAGCAATGCAGACCGAAGGTGGGGGCCTAGCGCGTAGGTTGTGCTGGATGACATGGAGGAGCTAATGACGAGGAGGACAACACCATCATCGACGCACAAGCCCTCCTAGACATCATTGACCTCATCCGTGACTCACCTCCAGGATCAGGGCAGCCCAGCTACATCGAGGAGACCCCACCCACCACTCAAACCACCCAGCAGGAGGCACCCACAGCCCCGGCACACTCCCAAGTCCCCCAGGAACAACAAATGGCCTTCCAACGCCGTGTGCTGGGGGGCCAGAGGGAGACAGCTGAGCAGGTGCGGGTGGGGTTCGAACTCATGGCTGCCAAACTGGACGCCATCCTTGGGTGTCTATGTCTGCCCCATGGTCTCCAATGAGCCCTGACTTACATATCTGGAGTCATGACGCGCAGAAAAGAACAGTTGTCCACTCATAGTGGCTCTAGCGATACCAGCCGTGAGCTGGCACACATGCGGAGGCTCACGGACGACATGGCGCATATGGAGGCGGAAAAGATGGCAGCCGCCACTGCACATCATTGGAAAGTAGCTGAGATCTATCATACCCTGCAGACCTCCATCATGGCATTGCAACCACAAGGCGTGGCGCTGATGAATGCTGCTGACCCCACACCATCCACATCCCCGCCCCCAGGTGTGTCAGTGCCTAACAGTGCGGCAGACGTATCCACCAAGGACCCTGGTGTGTCAGTGGCACACAGTGCCGCAGCCAGGACTGTAACACCCACAGGGGGGGCAGGGCACACATCCGTGGATGAGGACGTGGATGGGTTTGTGATCAGGAGGCACTAGCATTAATTTCTGCCACCTGGCCTGATTCTGCTTGGTGCCGCACATGGCCTCATGACCTTCCACTGACCCCCGATACACTCTGATGTACTCACCTTGGACAGCGGCATGGACTGCCACATCCTGTTCGACCAATGACACGGCAGAAAGACTACGGACTGTACCCTTCCTCTTCCGCCTACATGTCATACCCGGATGGACTCTGGCTGGCCCTCCACGGGCCCATATTGTGTAGTGTGCTCGGCATTGCCCTGTACCGCTTCAGCTGCAGAACTGCACTGGATGTGCAAATAAACATCCAGTGACGCACTGCTGTGTCATATCTTACATCATTCAGGTATGGATGTCTGGATGAATGTGGGGACAGTGCCTTCCCTTGCGTCAATGATGTTCATCCTGTGGGATGCGAGTCAGAGGGTGCGACATTGCATTTTGTGTACCTGGTCCTGTGAACACTACAACAGGGAAACACGGATCAGTCACTTCCTTGTCCAGACATGGGCTGGACCATGCCCGAGCCCATGAGTCATTGTGGCAAGCCCTGCGCTGGTCCAGCGTATGGCAGGCCAGGACACTCCAATGACGCACGGAGGGGGACCATCATTGCTACCCGTCGCAGGCGTACTCGCTGGTGGTGTGCAGGTCACTGGTCTAGTCGTCAACATTAGGGGTGGGAGAAATATGCGTAGTTGCCCTATGCAAATTATTTCGAAATTTCTCCAAATCTTCGCGAGCACGCGGAACTTTCACGAAGACGCAGAGATTGCTTTTCCCACCCGTTCGCGATGTGTTTTTGCATGCTCGTGGGGAAATATATCTCTAACTTGCCCATGGGGTCACTAATGGGCACGGCCATCTTGCTTGTGATGCTTATTTCCTGTTCCGGGTCGAATGACGTGTTCGCGATCGCAAACTCTCGCGGGATAGCGCAGCTGGCTATCAACAATCCAACATCTCGTGGCGCGCGCGAACGGATAGGAAAACTTGTCGGTGAATGCAGGGATCCGGTAAGTCACTACCACGTGCACGAGAATGCATTTTTAAAGCGCAAACAAGAAAATGCTTCTGCTTTAGCAGCGGGTCGTGGAAGTTTCGACATCTCCGCATTCTCCACAGAACGCGGAAATGCCAACATTTCTCAACTTCCGTGAGCGGAACAGAAATTTATGCCCAGGCCTAGTCAGCATGTCACAGCCACTCTCTGAGGGCAGGTTTGCACACACACCACACCCATCCGGCACAGGCGTCACTGGCCATGTCACTCTGCCAACATAAGGGGCCGACGACGTCACATTCCGCTCTTCCGGTGGTGACTGGATGACGGCCGCTCCACACCTCTCATTCAAAAGGGTCCATGAGTTGTTGCGCACAGGCTTGGTGGCATCTGAGGCCTGGCGCAGGACACGGGCCTACCGCCACAAGGCGCTGACTGGGCTTGCACAGGATTAGTGGCACTCGGAGCATTGCGGCCGGCACAGGCACCCCACCACGGGACGGTGACTTTGGGTGTCAGTGGCACCTTAAGCTGCTGCGCAGCCTGCGATGATGCCCCGTCCTGGCAGTCCAGACAATTCAGGTTTTGTGTACCCTGCTGGACTGCAGTGTAGGCCACAGCCAGCGGGCAGCGCAGGCCTACCGCCACGTGGCGTTGCTTCCGGGATCCCAGAGTTAGTGGCACCCATTGGGCTGAGCGGGTGTGCAGCCTGCGATGGTGCCGGGTGCACTGGTATGTCCTTTGCCATAGAGTAATCAAGACCCAGCACCAAACGCGAGACCTGTTGGCCTGCGGAGCGTGGCTGCATGGTGTGGAGGGTGCCATGTCCACGGGCCATGGGCTTGTGGCTTGCAGCAGCCCGTGGTGGGACCTCCCGTCTACGCGCCGGAGGAGGAAGGTGAGCAGTGAGGCCTGGGTGTGCATGGGTGGGCATGTTCCGATGGGCAGCGGGAGGGGTTGGGGTGCCTCTGCCTGGGTGTGCATGGGCGGGCAGGCGATGTTGTCTTGTGCAGGTGTGTGTATTGTGCCAGTCATGTATCTGGACTCTGTTTCAGGTGGCGGCACTAACTCAGATGTGTGTCCTGGTGAACTGCGATACATACCTGCACGTGGTTGGAGACACACCAGTGGCAGCAGGGGAGCAGTGTGGCCTGGGTGCGCAGGGGCGGCACTGTCTCTCTCTCTCTCCCCCTCTCTTCTTCTCCTCTCTCTCCCCCTCTCTTCTTCTCTCTCTCTCTCTCCCTCTCTTTCTCTATGTCTCTCTCCCCCTCTCTT
The DNA here is from genome assembly GCF_964204655.1 of Triturus cristatus. Classification (NCBI taxonomy): domain Eukaryota; kingdom Metazoa; phylum Chordata; class Amphibia; order Caudata; family Salamandridae; genus Triturus; species Triturus cristatus. Next base: position 212,837,352 of record NC_140585.1, on the reverse strand, counting down.
TTACTCTCTTGCTCTCTCCCCCTCTCTTCTTCTTGCTCTCTCACTCCCCCTCTCTTCTTCTCTCCCTCTCTTCCTCTCTCTCCCCTTCGCTCTCTCTCTGTCCTTTGATGTGCGGAGGACCCACCTTCTCATCATAGTTTTTGTCTTGCAGGCTGGGACCTACGGATTTTCCCGAGGGGAGCGGCCATGTGTCTTCATTTCATTTCAGTGTTCATTTTAATAAAGTTTCATTTCTAGCTTCGAAAGTGAATGTGTGCTGCTCTTTTTTGTGTCGACACATGCATGTCATCAGCTGGGATTGTGCGACGTCAGGCGGATTATTTTGTGCTTGTTTAGGTGTAGCTGATGTGGCAAGTCTTTGGTCGGGTGGGTGCCAGGAAGGGGTGGTCCTGGGGGTGGTGTCGGTGGGTGTTGTGGCCCTCTTGGGTGTCCAGGTCGCATGATGCATTGTTCCATGGCTTCTGTTGCCCTTCAGGTGTGGCCCTGGGCTGGTCTCCCTTTTGTGGTGCAGGCTGCCATCCGACTTTACACCAGGTGTAGATTTCCTGGTGTTAACGAGCCTTATCGCCTGTTTTGTGTTTTTATCGCTAATGTGGCTGATCGTTGAGAATGTTGTGGTGTGCTGTTGTCATGGATTTTGGCACGGGAATGCCCACCCTGCATCTCATTAGCGATATTTGTGCGGGTCCTCTGTGGCGATGTTTTTTGCGGCTGCTATCGCGGGTAAACTGGTGCTCTGGGCTGTTAACACCAGCTTGTGAATGGGGCGATGGATTTATCGCAACTTTGGCTATGATAAAGTGCAGTTGACTCAGCGATAGTTTCTTGTGAATATGCCCCTTAGAGTCTGTAAAATATGGAGTATTTTTAATGTTTCAATATTTCAAGTCTACACTATCACAATTTCTCTATAAACCATCTTGCTTCATCAAAATTCAACAACTTTTATGCATCAAATGTCACTAGCAGCCCTGAATATTTGTGTTTGTGTGTCTCCATCTTTAAGCATGTATCTGTATCTGTGTGTGTGTGTGCATGTTGTAAAAGTGCCTGTGTGTGACTTTATAGAAGTGTATATCCAAATATATATGCTGGGTAACCTGTCACTTTACCTTCCACCTGGAGGGCTGCAAATCATGGTACCAGTTCTGTCTGCTCCAGCTACATTACCACTTTCGTAGCTGCTGCAGGCGATACCCCACTTATGCTTGTAGACGGCTAGAAAACATTACTATTGAGAAAGACAACAGCTCTTGCATTGCTGGGATCTAGTGGCATTGCTAATGCTTGTTTCGTAAGGCACGACTACCCTTTGTCTACCTGTGTGTGCTGCTAGACATCCATTTTGCCAATGCTTGTACTTACTTTACAATGTATGTGTACCTGGCTATCTTATCTCTCTCCTTGCACTAGGTTTTGGTGGGTATGGTTGTGGTGAGTGAGACACATTGGCAGCAATAATGGTGATTTGCGGTATTGGAAAACATATTTTTTAATACCTCTGTAATATGCACTTTCATGAAGGGGTTATTTCTACTTCTAAATGTAAATGTAATGTTTAGCGGTCGATTTTCTTGACATTGTAATTGCACATCATCATTTTTCCGACTCTGTAACTAAGATTAAATAATGAAGAAGTGAGCACACACAAAAACCTATTTCTTCCAAGAGAAACATCAGTTTGATATCTCTGAAAGGACATGCAACACCACACAGGATGGCCTCAAATTATCTTTCTTCTTTATCATAGTGATTAACATAGTGTATCAAGGAAAAAGGAGTGTTTCTTGAGTCAATTCACACATGTTGTGTTGTGATTAGCGTAATCAAGACACAGAGTAATATGGGATTGTCCCAGCAAGCAGAACAGGAAGAGGAGTCGGATATTCCTGAGGTAGCAGCAAAGAGGTTGCACTATTTCATCATCAACATTGTCTTCTTCTTCGCCTTCGAATCCTTCTTGGGAAAGGACACATCCATGTGCTTCCACTTGCCCTCATGACATGAAGTAAACAAGGAGACAAGGAAGTGATTATAGGGATGAGAATAAAACCTTGATCCTTTATTTTGAGAGTGGCACTGAGAAACTTCCTTTGATAAGAGTGCAGCAGTGCCTGCCATCACTGATAGCTACATCCTAGTGTCACAGAATAAAATGAAACAAGAACAAGAAAATAAAAACAGCTACATTTTTTGCCTTAGTCCCATACCGCTAATCCCACTCACTCAGAATCTGCAGCAAGGTCTGTAATTGGCACTGTCAGAAAGAGAGCCTCCTTCGTTTGGGATTTACTTGCCCTCTGCAAGATCCATCCTGTGTTCAGTTTTCAGCACTTTTTGCAGTCCAGGTAGTGTGCTTTGGGGCAAACACTTCAAGATAGCTACAAGGACTGGTCTTGTGGACAACTTAGGCCATGATCTGGTGACAACATAACAGGCTTCAACAATACATAATGGCTTTGCAAGCTGTATATACAAAACAGTTTAGCATTGTAGCCTAGGAGGCAGTTGAGTCTTAGATTATGGTAAGAGCAGGACTTTATGGCTTCTTTCAGTTGCGAATGTGTCAGAAATTATGTCCAATGATTGAGAAGGTGAAAACCCTTATGAAGCAACAACCACAATCCTGGTCAGGGAGAACCACAAAAGTCAGTAAATGAACCCGCGTTTAACCCTCTATTAGCTTCACACAGAAGCAGTCAGGCTTTACTTAGAAGCGATGTGCTAAAAATGTATGCAGCACACAGACAGTCATAAACTAAACTGAAAAAATTTCAAACCAATTTAGAAACACTTGAGTAAATCTTATTAATTACAATGAGACCAGAATAACTAAAATAAAAAATGTAGAACCTGAGATATGCAGTTCGAAAGTCTAGGGTAGTTATAGCACCTAAAAGCACAAAACATCACCCGTAGTCATCTGGTCATGCTAGACCTGGTGAAAGTCACAGGTTCGGGCCTACCGAGATGGAGCAGCGTATGATACAGGAACCAGGATAGTCCCACTAAGAAAGCTACCATCTAAGAGTCCAGCACAAAGAATGTGATTCTCAGTAGAGGGGGCTACAAGGAGCAGGGAAAGCATCGTGGAGGGTCATCACTATAATGTGTATAGCAGGCTAGGCATCGTGGACAGCTGTAGATGGAGCTTCACATTGACACATAGTCACAGTGGACTGCAGTTGCTGTAGCTCAAATTGCAGATCTCCCGTTAACGGTTCGTCCCTGGTGGTCACTGCAGCATGAAGAGTCAGGTTTAGAGCAGACCGTTCACTGTTAATGTTAGGCCAAAATTTCAGAAGATCACCATTCTTCTTAGGAGGAGCTCAACTGATGCCATCCTAGAGTCCGGGACCGGGGGAGGTACGTCTTGGCGGTCAGGAACTCTCTCCACCAGAAGTCAGTAGGACTCACACACAAATTGCCCATTTTGTTTAGGAAGAGGTCAAACCTCTTTGATGATCCATTTTTCCTCTTCCTGAGAGTCATTCACATCTCTCTCTAGAAAGGTAGAAGGCTGTCTCGAAGACAGGAGGTTGTGTGCAACCTTTAACAGCTACTGGTAACTTTGGGTAGCAAAGTAACAACTTTCTAAAGTTTCCTTTTCTGCAAAAGTTACATTAAATTTGACCTCAGTTGGGTTTAATGCCACAATTCTTTGGTATCTCAAAGTATCATATTTAAAATGCACATTCAGAAGTTAGTACTTCTGAGTTGTGAGCAGTGAAACTCTATACTAGCCTTCCCACAGTAAAAATGACAATGCAGGGTTTTTACTATTTAGACATGTAAATTAAAGCATATGCCCCTCTTTTTATTATAATATACCCTAACTTTGGGGCTCAGTAGGGCTGTCCGGCATAGGCAAAATATTGAAAAGGAATATATTGGCTTTGCGATTGGTTTAAATGGTAACTTCGACTTAGCAGTTTAAAAACTGCGCTACCAACCAGGCAAGGGTGGGCTATGAGACATATTTTGCTTTGTCACACATTGGCACTGAGGCCTGTTTTGCATGAGTCGAAACACAGCAGCATCAGTCCAAGAAACTTGGGGGTGATCATGCTAAAAGAGGCATTTCCTTACATAGGAATTATCAGTAGTGAAGCTGTTTTGAGCTGAGATTTTGTCACGTTTGTGTAGTGTAGTATGAGTAATAATTTCAAGATTCATAGATCCAGCCTATGGATCACCAATATGCAATGAGATAGCTTTGAAGAATATCCACTTGTCCCATGGTAGCTATTGCCAAGATCTGAGGGCAGAAGGGATATGGGACATCTATTTTGGTTAATGGCCCATGTACGAGAGAGCGGGAGTGGCCTGTCTAGCTGCAATGTTAATATTTGTTTATTTGGTGAAATCAGATTGATGTAGAGCCCATTTGCATAGTCAAGTCTTTCTATCACTAGAGCTAGAGAGACCAGGAAGGGGTTAATGCATCACAGTGTGTTCGCGCATGCGCATTTGTGGAAAGAAGTTGTCAACTAGGAAGAGGGAGCCACGGAGACGCCGCGCTACAGGTAAGGCATTATATTTAATGTTTTTATAATAGTTTTCATTATTTTAAAAGGAGGGCGGGCGGGAGGCGGGCGGCGCGTAGTGGGGCTACGCGGAGCGCGCAAGTGTGCGTAGATTTGGGCACATTACGCACTGCTCCACGTAGCCCCACTACGTCCACTACGACCAGGCTTGGAAAAAATTAGACAGTGCAGATGTTGGTTTGATTACACTTGTACCCAGGCATTAAGCCAACTTCAACAAGCTTTATACAACAAACCTAGAAATAATGAATTAATCAAAAATCTATGTTTTAATTATAAATTGGCCCTTAAGGCAAGGAAAAGTAAGCTTCAGGAGCTAGCGTGGGGCAAGCTATCCATGGCTGCAGATACAGCGAACAACAAGTTATTTTGGGAAACCGTGAACTCGTCGTTTTTTTTGAGTGACTCATTCCACAAACTACTTTGTTATGTTCATTGTGACGCATGGGTGAGACATTTTTCTGGTATTTTTAATCCACCAGATCTTGATGCATCTAGAACACAAAGCCTAACAGAGAGTATGTGGCCGGTGATACCTTAAGATATCACAAACGATGAAGTGCAGGTAGGATTGACTTGAAGCAAGGGTGGTAAAGCACCTGGCCCAGGTGGGGTCCCAATTGACGTCTGTAAAGCCACAATATATTTATGGGGTCCTCTTCTCATTAGAGTTTTTAACTTAGCAGTGACAGGGTATATACCGCCGTCATTGTTAAATGGTAGCGGCAGTCATAGTCGATAACCTTTCAAGTATTGCCCGGCGGTAATCGCCTCTTATACCATTCGATGCTAAACCAACAAAGAGGCAGGCGCCGGAGACTGGAAGGCAGGAAACAAGGTTTTATTCTCTCCGGAGGAGAACACATCAGGTCAGACAGCAAGGTATCGTCATGAGGTGCTCTAACCACATCTCTGAGGCCTGGCCTCTTATACACAGGTTTATGACTTTATTGCAGGCTTATCATACATGGCACATTCTTGAGGTCGCTTTGATACATGAAAGAACATCCTCAGAATCCCCACTTCAAGCTCGTTCCCACACATATCTACAGTGGAAGCCCCCACCCCACCCACAGTGGGAGATGGCTATCACACAGCTGGACATTCCGCCAATTCCCGGGGGTGTGTGCGACCGGTCGGGTCTCAGGGGGTGGGGGGGGCCTTGATCTGCTGTAATCCCTTTGATGTGGGGTGTTTCCTTTACAGTAGGGGCAATAAACTGCATCCGCAGGGTTGGGTGATGGCCTGGGATCGGTTCGGACAATCGGGCGCGGAGGAATGGGGTTATCAGAAAGGATGTATGACCATGTATGGGATGAAAAGGAAGTATTGGTCAGGCACGGGGTGCGATTCCATGGCAGGGTTGCGCAGAAGGAGAGGTTTTACAGCCCATGTACGAGAGAGCGGGAGTGGCCAGCGCGCGGGGGATGTTCGCAGCGCCTGAGGGGCACGCTGGTGATCGGTAATGAGCGGGGAGAGAGAGTGGGGTGCCTAAAGTGGCTGTCGTACGTTTCCGGTGCGTGGCGCTGGGGAGAGGCAAGATGGCGCAGATAATGTTCAGTTGTAAACTAAATTTCCACAGTCATGGGGTCAATCAGTGATAATCCCTATTTTTAAAAAAGGTAACAAATCGGAGGCTAAAAACTATCGGCCCATTTCGCTTCTGGACTCATTAGTTAAAGTGATGAGTAGAATACTATTGCTGAGACTAGAAGAGTGGGCCAATGGAAACGAGATTCCATCTCCAGTGCAATACGGTTTTAGAAAAGGGTTGCGAACGTTAGAGCAATGTGATAATTTAGAACTTTTAATAGGCAAAGATACATGCGCAAAGCAGGGGAGATTATATCTGTGCTTTGCATATCTCAGTTGTGCCTTTGATCTCATTGATCATTCCATTTTATGGCCAACCTTGCTTAACCTTGGGGCCCCCAAACAATAATCTTCTTCCTCGCAAGGCTGTATGAGAAACTGTCATGTAAGGTGTGATACGGAGAGCGGGGTGAGTGCACACCAAACTTTGAGGTTAAACAAGGTATCCGCCAGGGCTGCGTCCTACCACCCCTACTTTTTTCCTTATTTATAAATGAAGTTGATAAAGTCCTCGGGTTGGTACAGGCGGACGCACCTCAAATCACTGGCAGCCCTGGCCCTGTCCTGCTTTACGCAGACTCTGTGGTGTTGCTCTCTAGAACCCCAGTTGGCCGACAACAATTAATTGACATTTATAGTAATTTTATTGCCAATAGGAAATTATTAATTAACAAGGCTAAAACTTTTTTCATGGTGTGTAGCCAGAAACCCAAGAAATGTAAAATCTTTTATTTTGACAGTAGAATCTGTCAATACCCTTTGCTACCTGGGGACAACCTATTCAGGTAATGGGAACTGGACACACAAATTAACCAACGTCCTTTCAAAGATGGCCAAGAGTGCTCATGGGATCTTTAGATTCACATAAAAATTAGGCAATCGCCATATCAAGGATATGGTAGACATATACAATGCCACAGCCCTTTGTACTCAGAAAGAATTATTTCTTAAAACGCCTCCTAAATCTACCTCCATCAGCGTCTACTGAAATAATACATTAAGAAGTAGGAATAAATTACTAAGCTGATCAGATTGCTATGCGGGCGGCATTTACTGTTATGGAGATCTATCTGGCCCAAAGATGAGACTAAATTCACTCAAACAATAGATTGCCTACTCCTGGATAAAAGCTCACGCATCCCCTGGCTTAAATATATCAATGAATCATTTAGCAATCTTTTTAAACTACAGATTCAGGTAAATCCAGGATGCGTGATGACTTTATCTAAACAGGAGATTAAAGATACCTTTTTGGCCACAAAATTGAGACTCGTAGGAGAGTGGTAGGGAAACAACCTACCATTGTATTTTATCAAATGAAGGAGAATAGAGTGGGATTTCAAGATTACCTGTCTGTAGTGACTAGTTCCTCACTAGGCCTGGGCGTAGTTCATGTAGTTTTACTAAGCGGAACTCCGCAAAGTTACAAAAAAACTCTGCGAAGTTCCGCGAGTGGCGGAGTGCAGTGCAAACTGCAGTTTTTGCTGGTTTTCCTGCTGCATGGGTAGAAACTCTACCCAAGTGGCAGCTCGCGCTCGCAAACTTACCGTTCGCAATTGCGAACTTACCAATCGCGATCGTGGAAAAAACTCCGCTGCACAAAGCAAATTGGAGTTTTCTGCACTCTGCGAGCTCCGCGGAGTGCGGAGTGCAGAAAACTCCGCAAACTCTGTGAACAGAGCGATGTTCATCGCCCAGGCCTAGTCCTCATATTGCTTCGTCCTGATCCACTTGAGATTAGGAATAGCACATCACCTAGTTGCTTTTCCAACAATGAAAATGTGCCCCTCTACCCACGCCCTTGTGATGGGCAATCTAAACAAGGCACCATGCACTTTGTGCTCTTTTGTAAGTTTTATTTTTTTCTTAGGCGTTTTTACTTAAAACCACTTTTTATAAAACATAATGCGAGAGCAACCCATGCTGCTATGAAATTACTGGTTACCCTTGATGATCCTGGGATATGTTTTTATGCTGCGTCATATATCCAAAAAACAATTGATGCAAGGAAAGGCATTGTGCTTGATAACTAAATGGAGTGTTTTATGTATTGGGTTGTTTTAATGTGCATTAAAATAGTTTCTGCGATTATGGTTGTTGTGTATACCGAATAAAGCTCTTTGATGATGATGCTGATGATGATGATGAACTGAAAGGAATGGAAACACAAGAATTACAAAGTTGAAGCAGACTATATGTATCAGGCTATTATGGCCCTCGGCCACTTGGATGCCTTCAATGGAGCTCTCACAATTCCAATGTTCTAGTAACTGTTTAGTTCAACTCAAGATACATCAGGGTATTATCCTGGAAGGAATCAATCAAAAAACAGAAAGAACTCTTGTTATTCTTGGATGCTGGCTCTGCCTTTTTGGGTCACATTGCTAAACTGTGTTTTAACATTCTTTTATATAAACCATGATCTTGAGATCATAACAAATTTAAATGGAGAAGACAGGATTATTTGCATTGTTGATCTGATTACGACAATAATATCAGTAGCTTGATAAAGCGGCTGGCAATCAATAACAGTTCTCCAACCTAGGGATTTCTAGTGCATTGCAACCCCTACAACGGTATTGTCATTATCTGATTCCAAGGTATCAAATCTGTTTTTTTCCTCCTGACTTTGGGCACCAGCCATTAGTGCTGTGTCTGTGTTTCTTACTAAATGAAAAGAGTTCTGTATACAAAGGTAGTACCACATATATCAGACATGCATACAGGGTCCTACTCACTACTGTATGCAGTTTCACAGCATTTGACTGCTATTATGCAATATACAAAATCTGCATACATTTCGACAGCATATCTCTGCTGATGCTTGAATTCGAATCTTGGTGTTTGGTTTCAACCATGGATTATAAATCACAATTAAAATAAATGAAGGACGCTAAAGTAGTTCGTAACATCTCAGACTGTGTGACCAAAGTGCTCAATGTTTTAAAAAAAAAATGTCTAATGCAATTAGAAGGATAAACATTGCTTCGAGCAACCAAGCAGTTTAAAGATGTTAGTACCCTTGTGTCAAAAGGGAAGCTGTACATGGTTGACATAAAGGTCAATGTAAGAGAAATGATCTTACAGGAGCAATATCAAGGACCACTGACACAAACGTTGCTGTGTCCTGGGCTTCTCATTATTGGTTCACACTCCAAACATAGGGGAGTCCTAGTGAATCAAATTGGGTGTTGCATATCATCAAAGACTTGCTTCTGATTAAATATGTAGGTAAATGGAGAAGGCCCTTAACACTATGACGAAGTAATAGAAATGAAGGAGTTAGCTCATTGCCTCGGAGCATGTGTAAGATTACACCCAACACGTTCGCCATGCCTATTCACACTAGCAGTGCAGTGGGCTACACTCATTTAATGTATGATTTGACTGACATATAGTTAATTCCTAATGCACCAGGGTGTTAAATATAACATGTGCACAAATGTGTCTCTCATCCACTTGGTAAAACCTCATAACAAAGAGTTGTGTTAAACTACATTAAACTGGACAGATCACATTGCATTGCATTCTTCCAACCAGGCATACAAACTAAGTCCTGTACCAAATTATGGACAATACAGGCATGGCTGCAACCAAGCGTTTATCATACCCCTATCTGCCTCTGCTTTTTGTTCCTCGCTGTAGTCATTGTTTTCCAGTTGGTGTGGGAAGTTGGCCTGGTATATGCTGTCCACTAGTTATAGTGGGCACCCTGTACCAGTCCAAACAACCCCTTATTGTTTATAGGTTAAAGACAACCTTTATTGAAAGCTATCCTAGTGGTAGCTATGGAGAGCAGCCTTCAGGCTACGTCTTGAAGGAATGTAAAGCAGCTTGTTTTACCAGTCTATAATCTCTTGAGTGCCTAAATGAAAGACATTCATACCAGAAATATATATAACATATATGTATTTATTACTAAACACACCCTCCTAGTCTCTTTATGAGACTAGAGGTCAAAACACATAAGTTGCTCTTCAAATATCACAGTAAAATAGCACAAATACACGTCAGGCCCTAGGGGCGAGCAAAACCATATACTAAGATAGTGGTGTAACAACCACGACTTAACTAGACACAAGGCCCAGAGCCTGTAGAATCGCTGGGACCCCAAGGAACCACCCAAGGTAATGGCACAGGGGACCCACAGGGGCCGTGTGCAGTGTGAAAACACAGCCGCGGGCTCCCGTTAGCTTCTATGGGGAAAGTCACGGTTAGATTTTTAAAGATTAGGGACACTTAGAATTGAGTCAGGACCAAACCCTTTGGGACTTAGGAAGTTCTAGGGTCAACACCCACAGGAGCACTGGAGTACTCGTGTTACCTCACCCAGGGAAGCCGGGTGCATAGCTGTCAAATGGTGTCAGGTCGCGTCGTCGATTTCAATGGGAGCTGACGAAGAAGTGCTGCTGCCGGGAAGATGTGAAGTGTCCAAAAGGATCCAAGCCTGGATAGAAGATGAGAAGAAACCAAAAGAAGAGGAGACAGAGTCTGGGTCACTAGCCAGTGACCAGGAAGGCGATAGGCAGATGCCCACCGATGTCGAGTGATTTCAGGTGAAGGAGGTGAAGCTTGACTCTTCAGCCACAAGGGCCAGGAGGTGTTGAGGACAACCAGGAGCTGGATTTGAGCTGTCCCACAAATAAGGTCGAGTGCTGCAGCATCGGTGCCCAGATTGGACACAACAAGCCTTGGCAACAGCAACCCACGCAGAAAAAGAAGAAATGCTTCGGTTCAGACCAGCAAGGTCTGAGGGACTCGCTAATTGGTTGGGAGTCAGGGCACATCTGGAGCAACCCAGGAAGCCCTAGTAAATTCAAAGTTACCCCCTCAGGGACCCACCAGTCAATGAACCAGGGATAGCAAAGGGACCTCGAGATGAAACACAAAATGGCGGCCCACAGGTCACTTGGGGTGACTAGGCTGACAATCTTCAGTGGATTCAGTGCTCGAGGTGTGGGCTATAAGTGAGCCCAAGCACGACTTCAAGAGACGTTGGGAAGTCAATGCACTTGCAGAAATGCATGGTGACCAGGAGTTCCGATTCTACGCTACTCACAAAGGCTGCGGTTCTCAGCTTTGATGGGGTCTCAGATCTGCCTCTGAGATGTCTGGAAATCTTATTACTGTGCTGCAAATCTTTCAGAGTCCGACGGGAGCTTTGATAATGCAGACCGGCAAAATGCTTCTTTGGTGCCTGCCAAGCAGGGGAGTCACTCCTTTACCCCAAGGGAGATTTCTTCAGTCCTCTAGTCTTTAGTAGAGCGTTAAAGTTTCAGGATTCAGCTTCAGAATTTCGTCCAGGGATTTCTAAAGTTCTGGTTACACAGGTTCCTTACTTAAACCTAAGGAAGGGGTTGGACTAGCTCTGGGGACCCACCTATGGGAGGGTTTGGAAAGAGGGATGGCTACACCCATTTCTTTTCTCCAGTTTCATACCAGAGCAGGGGCTGGAAGACCCTGAACCGGTTTGAGCTGGACTGTGCACAGGGACACCAAATGTGCCCCCAGTGCAGGACTTCAAAGCACTCAGAGAGTGCTCCCACCCAGCCCCAATACACATAAGCCTGTCTGGGAGGTGGTTACACCTCCCTGTGACGGGAAACCTATTGTCCAGGCCTCCCCTGCCACAGTTTCGGTCAGCAGCAGGACGCCAGACCCGTGTCTGTGGCTGCAGCATCCATGTTGTGATGCCAGGGCTCTATTAGATTTCTACCGGGTAGACCCGTGCTGTCATGTCTCTCTCTTAAGAAGGGTAGGATCATACTCCCACACCAGTTACTGGTGTGGGGGTATGATTCCAAGGTGTTTGACACCAAACACGACATGTTTCCGTGCAGCCAGTCCAAAGTTAGCGTTTACTGTTTGGTTATAATGCACTTAAGAGTATATGGTCAGGCTGCACTACTGACAACCCCGGAGGATTGATTCCGAAGGCTTCAGAGGGGTTCCGCTCATGCATGGGCACCCTCTCAGACATAACCCAGCACCCTGCCTTCAGTATTGATAAGGTCTGCCATAGGGGTGACTGATAGGTTTCTATGTGCAGTATATGGTGAGATATAGTGAACCAAACCTATATATCAGCAATGGGTGCATGCACCACCTCACTCAGGCTGCAGCAGCAGACCTGTGATGTCATGTTGGGTGGTTTTCCAGTGGTGGCATAATACATGCTTCAGCCCCTGGTAGGCCTCTGGGGTACCTATGCCATGGGTACATAGTATACCATATACGTGGGACTTATAAGGGCACCTCAGAATCCAATCTGAAGTGTACCTAAAGTACATGCAATCAATTTAGAGAGGAAGCAGCTAGGCTGGGGCCCTGAATAGCAGGGTCCCAGCCAGACTAAAGTCGAAAAACAGTGAAACACCAGCAAAAAAGTGGGGGTAAACATGTGAAGCAGATCCTACTCTCCTACAGTTGGGCAGGTGCCAAACAGTCTGTTATGCACTTTTTATTGTTTTCCAGCTAGACCAGTGCCATCTACTTTGCTGTGCACGTTTTCGAGGCATGTTTTGCACTTTAATCAGAATGCACCTTTTCAAGATCTATTTAACTAAGTGCAAATGCTTGGACTTTCTGTTAGAAGAAACATTTACATCTGGTTAGTTGAAAGCCTCTGTTTTCTGCTGACCTCAAATTTGCCTGATGTGCTTGCCTGTTATTTATTTGTTCAGCTCCTGTGCCGTTCAGCTCCTGTGCCTTCTAGTTAAAGGCCTTTGTGACCTGCCCAGTCTCCTGCCAGGGACAGTCTTCTAATTGACAGAAAACACTCAGTAACCTTAGGGAAGGCTCCAGTCCTTAATGTGTTTGTTTATGCAGTACTCTATTTCCTGATCCAGTCTCCTGCCAGACATTGCCTTTAATTGACATGGAATGCTAAGTAATCTCCTGTGACACTAGGCACGGTTAACCCCTCAATCCCCCTCATTATTGCCCTGGTGATGGATCTGCTGGCTGTCAGAATGCGCTGTGGGTGAGTGGCCTGTGGCATCCCATTGACAGATGGAATGCAATCTGTTTCCCTTTCAGTGGATGACATGCTTTTTTATCTTTGCAATGTCGGCGCCAACCATGACGACCAGTGGGGGCATTCCATCAAGCATGTGGCATAAGTGTAAACTGGCATAAATACTGGGTGTTCCCATTCTCACCTCATCAGCAGCTGTGGGAAAGTCTCTCTTACGGCACGGTACCACGTCCGTTATTTATGGATTACAATCTACCATAAGAAGAAAGACCTGCTAGACTGTAACATAACCAGAGCAGATTAATGGCCAGGTGGTTTTTTGGTGATCTCTTCCTCTGTCGTTTATTGGCGATGTTGAAGTTTCGGAAAGGGTTATGCCGCCCTGACTCTTAAAGTATTTTGCCAACCTGCCTTAACTTCTTCCCCTGTCATTCTTTTGCACACTAAGAGGCATATTCTCAAGAACGTGTGAAAACTTCCGCAAAATTAACTTAACGCAACTCTTCACATCGCAGTCTATCACGACAAATTAACACCATGTTAACGTTGTATTCCCAACCCGGCGGCACCAAGCGATAGTATCAGGATAACACACGAAATGACCACCTAAATATTAATGCCACGCCGATTGAATGTGAAACACGAACACGAAAAAACCTGCGATGCCCCAAATCGCAATACAAAAATCAGCGACAACCAGCGATAGGCCTGCAAGAGGCGCTGGCATGAAGTGCACAGCCAAACCAAACAGAAAGTCGCTGACAACAGGAAGGCAATAAAGGCGACTGGAGGTGGGAGTCCTGCGCCACAGGAGTAGCTGGATGAGCTGGAGGAAATGGTGGCCACAGTCATCAGTGTGGAGACGGTGGAAGGAGTTGGGGGTCTGGACACAGCTCGATATGACCTGACCCAACAGCAACAGGGTGAGTAATGAGCAGGGACTGGGGAAACAGGGGGAGATGGGCACAATGGCACACATGCACAATCATGTGCAGCAAACTGCACACCCACAATGAGGGTGGAACATGTCCCTGATACCCTTTGCACACTGCAGCACACATTGAAACACCAAGTAGGCCACCGTCCACAATCTGCACAAATGGGCCCCCTCCATATCACCAATGCCACAATCTACCCATGCACATGTTCTGAATCCAGAAAAGCAGTGGCTCTGTGAGCCACACTGACAATGCAAGTGACACTGCATGACAGATAGCATGGCTGCAGTCACAATACATGATATGGTGCACGAGACGACATTGAGGTGGCTGAGTGTGGACCACATCCATAAACGAGCAGGTCACACTCTGACACATCCACGTGCACCTACAACCCTTGACGTCAAAAACACATTTGCAGACAAACAATCCACAAGAGTACAAAATTTGTCCAAGAGCACAGATGACCCAAGTCGCAAACATCCCAGCACCCGAAAAGCACACAAGTCAAAGGCACACTGACTCAAAGGGATAAGGGGCCACCAAATCAGAGCTGCAGGGGTGACTCGCCAGCAATGCAGCACACACACATAGCAATCACAGTACATCAACATTGATGACAATGTGCAACCCTTGCACCACAGGACAGAGGACACAACTGGTGCTGCCCGTGCGTAGAAACTGGCCAATCATATCTGTCATTGAATTACACTGTGAGATGCTAATGTACGAGTACAACCACACATCCGTCATGTAGTTGAAATGTCCACTGTCTCCCATCTAATAGCCAGCTTCACTAAAAGAGAAACTGCATCTCCCCTTTACATTGCAGAGGGACAATCAACACCTCATGCAGAGCAGACCACACATCTCTTCAGTGATGATGAAGAGGACACCCTGCACATTTGCACAGACACCCTCCAACGGCTCGTGGACAGCCTCCACACCACACCTCCAGTAGCAGGGCAGCCCAGCTGCATCACTGTGACCCCACACCCTGCACAGACCACACAGCAGGAAGCACACACCACCACGGCTGGTTCCCAGGACCTCCACGACCAACACATGGAATTCCAACGCTGTGTGTTAGGGTGCCAGGAGCAGATGGCTGATCAGCTGTGGGTGGGGTTCGACCTCATGGCAGCCAAACTCGATGTCATTCGTGGGTGTCTAAGTCCCATCAGGGACCACTTACAGTCCCTAACGGACACCCACTGTCTGCACCATGCTCCCCAACAATCCTTGGCTGTCATCTCCACCCCTGATGTGTCAGCGGCACCCAGTGATGCAGCTCTGTCACCTTCACACCCTGATGTGTCAGTGGTACACAGTGATGCAGCCCTATCACCTTCACACCCTGATGTGTCAGTGGTAGACAATGATGCAGCCATAACACCACCACACACACTTGACACCCTGCACATTTGCACAGACACCCTCCAACGGCTCGTGGACAGCCTCCACACCACACCTCCAGTAGCAGGGCAGCCCAGCTGCATCACGGTGACCCCACACCCTGCACAGACCACACAGCAGGAAGCACACACCACCACGGCTGGTTCCCAGGACCTCCACGACCAACACATGGAATTCCAACGCTGTGTGTTAGGGTGCCAGGAGCAGATGGCTGATCAGCTGTGGGTGGGGTTCGACCTCATGGCAGCCAAACTCGATGTCATTCGTGGGTGTCTGAGTCCCATCAGGGACCACTTACAGTCCCTAACGGACACCCACTGTCTGCACCATGCTCCCCAACAATCCTTGGCTGTCATCGCTGGGGCCATTACTCGGATACAAGAACTGTCTAGTCATACAGGCACCAGCGATTACAGCACAGAGTTGGCACAGATGCGAAGGACAATGGAGACCATGGAGCCGATGCAGCCTGGAAGTATGGCTGCCATGGCTGAACACCAGCAAGATGTAGTTGGGATCTTCCATGCCTTGCAGATCCTCATCTTGCCATTGCTGCCACTGAGCCTGTACCAGATGACTGCTGCAGGAACCTCAACACACACATCTCCACCCCTGATGTGTCAGCGGCACCCAGTGATGCAGCTCTGTCACCTTCACACCCTGATGTGTCAGTGGTACACAGTGATGCAGCCCTATCACCTTCACACCCTGATGTGTCAGTGGTACACAATGATGCAGCCATACCACCACCACACACACTTGACACACCGGACACAGACAATGTCTCAGAGGAGTACGATGTAGAGGGTAATGACTGTGTAAGGAAGGAGGTAGTGGCATTCGTACCCACCATCTGGCCTGTCCCTGCCTGGTTCAGCCCTCTGCATCATGCCCTGGAACAACACCTCCCACTGTCCCCCTAAACACTCTGCGACATTCACCTGGACTGCCATATCTGCTCTGGTATCAATGACACAGCAATCAGGCTGCGGACTGAACTCTTCCTCTTCAGTTCAACTTTGCATTGCCCCAAGGACTCTGGTCGGTCCACCATTGGGCAATCATGTTATGTGGGCTTGAAATTACCATGTACTGCTCCAGCTCCCACACTACCCAGAATGTGAATAAAACATTCCAAATCATACAGATGTGTCATGTCTATGTTCACTCACGTATAAAAGTTTGGATGAATGTAGGGACATTGATTGCACTAAAAGGTGCACCCTGGTAAATGTCATCAATGCACATGTTTGACCCTGACCCACATGGCCAATGAGATGACGTGAAGGTGTGAACTAGCTGTGGCCTCATAGCACGTGAACAACAATCTCGTTACCCCCCAACGTAGCCCCACGTCCATGTATTACATAGGGCTGTGTGTAGAAATGTCAAAGCCGGTAGCAGTCCTGAAGTGGTGTCCCTCTCACATGTGACAACAGAACTTCTCTTCGCATACCTGCTCATACACATCTGTGTGGATACAGTCTATTTTGATGGCTAACCTTGATCTACATGGCAAGGAATTGGACACCATACTCAAATTGCTGGAGACACGTAAGAGCACAGGTCTGCCATCAACTATCCCATCCACAATGTCTGGCTCACAGAGGTGGAGCTGTCAATAGGGACTCACCCCCAATTTACTAGCGTCAGTCAATTCCTCCCTGTGTACGGACAATGCACATGGAGGCATATTCATCACAGTTGTACGCTAGTGAAGTTGCGTAGACTTTATTGGCATGTGCGTGTCAGTATGGGCAAGGCAAGGGCCACAACATGCAGACTACTGTTTAGGACACTTACAGGCAGCTTAGGAACATGTTGAGGTGCAAAAAATGGGGTGGCATAAATGAACACAAATCATGACGGTTGTCAACGGTCTCAGCCCACCTTGCCTTGCTGGATGAGTCATGTGATGTTTGGTGTCTGCTCATTGCCCCGTGTTAGGGGATACGACTCACAGCCCATTGAATCTGCATGGTGCTGTACCAGCGGACTGCGCCGACTATGTGCTCTGCTGACAGTGAGCAGGTGAAAGGGTCCTACAAGGTCACATGTTGTACTACATTGCCATGTGTGTTCTCCCCCCAGCAGTTTCTCTGATTTTTTAAATTTGCCAAACGGCACTGTGCAGCTCCGCCCATGGGACTGCATCACCTTGCACAGGTGTGTGTACACATGCGTATGTCCACGCACATGCATTCTGAGTCCAGGCGAAGGCAGACATGTCCACTGTTGTGGTGGGATATGTGACCATTCCTCCAAGATGCTATAAGGTGTGCTACAAGGTGTGGGGACCTGTGCCGTGGGTGGCAATCAGTTGTGGCTGCAGGGACGTAGTCACTCGTCCATGAATGCGAGCGCAGCTTCATGGGCAATCTGTTCCAAGAGTACATCATTGTCGAGTTCAAGGAACACGAGGGCGAGTCAATCGATTAACTGATCCTGGCAGCTGTGCTCCGTCCATGCCATTTCACCAATCCGCAACACAGCCCAATAGGAGAGCGCCTCCATGGGGTCACTGCACACGAGGAGTTGTGCAATCTCCCATGCGCAACTGCCTGCACATACGCCAAATATCAAGGCATCCCATGCATGGGTATCACGGTTACACTCCTGTTCATGGGCCAACAGGGGGCGCGCACCCAAGTCATAATCCAGTTCAGCTACCGTTGTGTTGGATAGGCAGATATCCATGGGCCACTCGAATGTGCATGTTCGACAGTGGAACCAAGGCTGGACGCAGGTGACATACGCAAGACGGAAACTCAGACGGAAACTGATGCGCAACACTGCCAGTGTCAGTGATCCCAACAGATGCAGCATTCGTGCACGGTACAGTTCCACGTGACAGGGATTGTGCATGTGCCCAGTCCTGGGGGCGGTAGCTGTGGGTGTTGTTGCCCTCTTGGGGCTCCGGGATGTATGGTCAGTGGCTCCTTGGCATCTGTTGTTCTTCATGTGTGGCTTTGTGCTGGGCTCCCTTTGATGGTGCAGGTTGTCGTCCGACTTTACACTGGGTCAGAGCAGGTGTTAAAATCCTGCTGCTAACGCGCCTTATCGCATGTTTTGTGTTCTTATCGCCGATCTGGCTGGTCGTTGAGAATGTTGTGCAGAGGTGTTGTAGCGGCTTTTTGCACGGGAAACGCCTACTCTGCATCTCATTAGTGTTAGTTGCCAGGGTCATCTGTGGCGATGTTTTTTGTGACTGCTATCACACCTAAACTGGTGATATGGACTGTTAGCACCATCTTGTGAATAGGGCGAAACATTTATCGTGATTTTGGCTGCGATAAAGTGCCGATAACTCGGCAATAGATCCTTGAGAATATGCCCCTCAATGTGCTGTTGGGCAAACTAGTTTGGGTCAATGGCTGCCACTATGTGGCAATGGCAAAGCTGTGGCATCCAACCAATCAGAAGGGAATGGGAGCCTTGAACTTTGAACATTATTATCTAATAGCCCAGCTACATTGGATTTTTCAAGCTCTATCTCACAGACACAACCACATTGCAGCCTCAGCTGCTCCTTGATATGGAACAGCTACTCTTCTCACCTAGTGGTACAGCTTAGGAACCCACCTTCCTTATGTTTTGAGCTTAGTGTGGCTTATGCATGCTTCACTGTAAGCTTGTTTACTCCCGTAGCGGGTTGTGCAGATCCGTCAGTATAAATTATAAATTCGTACTGATCAAGAGGTAGAATTTCAGTAGGCAGAGGACATTCCCGTTCGTATTGCAGGAATGCTCGTGTCTTCAAATAAGGATCAAAAACATAGTCAACATCAGTTGCATCAAGAGAATTAACCCATTGTATCCATCTTGGATGTAAAGCTTTTGCATTCGAAATGCTCGCTTTAGTAACTGCCTCTAAGGCTGGTACAGGAGTCACGACCATTATTAATTTCCCCTGTGCTAGGGCTCTTTCTTTTGCTACAGCGGTTTGAACTGCTGTCAGAATCTGTTCTGTAGAAGTGAATTTCATTTCTGCTTGTGTATACAAGTGCGGTTTGAATGCAATGGGTACTTTTTCACCTTCATTAAAAGTTAAGCAGGTGAATCCGCATTGACCTGGAATGATTCGGATCACTAAGTTGTGTACGCTTACACATGTTTGCAAGTGTTTTGTTACTAACATGTCTGTTTGAAGTGAATGCAGAATTTCTGTGTGTCCTTGTGTCCATGTTGTGGTTTTGAATTCAGGTTTGATTAATCCGTAGTGAGGTTTAACCCTCTCTGCGTAGTTTAGAATGTAAGTTCTTCCAAAACTCAGAAAACATAGAATCAACTGTAAGTTTTTCAGCGTTTTTGGAGGTTGGAGCAGCGCACGCTTTTCTAAAAAGTTGGCTGCCAGGCTTTTGCCTTCACTTGATAGTTCATATCCTATGAAAAGGACATTGAGATGGGCAATATAATGATGTTCACCCTGTTCAAGTGTCTGTCCAGGTCATCGTCTGTCAGATATATATCATCGACATATGACAATGACTTGTCATCATAAATTTGTAGTAACTCTGGGGCATATCATCAAGCACAGCGTTAAAATTATCGCCGCTTTAGCAGCGATAATGGGCTTGATAATATGCCGCAGAGAATTCCAATAGAAGCCCATGTTGTCCAGAACATGGGCTTCTATGGGAATTATCGAGGGCATATTATCAAGATCATTTTCGCCGCATTAGTAGCAGTTTTCTGCCGCTAAAGTAGTGATAATTTTAACGCCGTTTCTTGATAATATGCCCCCCTGTTACTCTAGCTGGGAATAACCCCGGGCTGTTCTTGAACCCCTGTGGGAGTCGACAAAATTGAGGCTGGGTCCACATTATTGAGAAAGCGGTCAAATATCTACTTTCAGGTGCAATGTTTTGACAAAAGAAACCATTTGAAATGTCTAATGTGGTTTTGTACTTTTTAATCACAATGTTATTCATTAATGCTGTACCGTGTGCATTTTGCACTGCAAATGTTTTGCAACAAGAGTTGTGGGGCCCGACTCACAGAACTAACTTAAGACAAAATCCTAAACTTACTACCATTTTGGTATTCACAGAAGGCACTTACTCATGTTGGTATTCACAGAAGGCACTTACTCATTTCGGTATTCACAGAAGTTAGGAGTCCTAACTTTAGGACTCCTAAATGCCTTTTGTGAATAACGAAAGTCTTAAAATTAGGATTTTTCTCAGTTTAGGAGTAGTAAAGTTAGGAGCCCTAACTTTAGGACTTCTGAATGCCTTCTGTGAACACCAAAGTCTTAAAGTTAGGATTTTTCTCAGTTTAGGAGTAGTAAAGTTAATCCACTTGACCATGGGAGCTGTAGTAGACCTAATGTTGGCCTACCAAAGGGTTACTGAGGGCAGAGGAGTAGGACCACAGAGTACTGAACGCCCTGGAAAGTTTGTTCAATAATGTCACAAAACCTAGAATGGTAGATGGTAGAAGAAAGTATCTTCTGAGGCTTCGAGAAATGCAATAAGATTTAAAAGTGAGCTAAAGGACATTTTGTGTTATTGATTTCAAGGTGTCAAAATAGCTAAAATCCACTCTATCAAAATTAAATTAGAAAAGATGGCGATAAATACTAAATAGGGGATATGTACAAAACATTTTTGCAATCAGAAAAGGTCCAAGTTGCTGAATTGTCCCGTTTAAAACCGCAAACAAGCAATTTCCAAATTGAGATTATTACTGAATTTAGTTTAGCAATTCAGTATTGAGAAGGGGAGTGTGTTAGGATGTCCCTTCCAATTACCAAATCGCAGTGGTATGTTTGAAATTTTTGCGACCATATTCCAGTTGCAAAACATTATTTCTTATGGACACCTGAAGGACGTGGCAAACCTTTTGCAAATGGGAAGGAGTCCCCATTTGAGAATGCAAAAAAAATTTTTTTTTAAGAGCAGGACTCGTGCCTACTCTTAAAAAATGAAACTTCAAATTTTTTTTCTTCTTAAACACATCCAGCTTTCCTTTCAACAAAACGGGCTGCATGTAAAAATAAAAAAAAAGGTTGCTTTATTAAAAAGCAATCACATATATGGTGGTCTGCTGACCTCAGCAGGCCACCATCCCTGTGATGGTTGCAATTCCTAATGGGTTGCAAATTGCGACCTACCTCATTAATATACACGATGTAGGACATTTTGTGACCCACTCGGAATTGCTATTTAAAATACGTATTTTTTTTACATCAAGAATTGTGATTTCCTAATTGTGATTTGGTAACAACAATTCTACATTTTTGGACATCAGGCCCCTACTAATTACAAGAGCACCAGAAGGTAAATAAATACAAGTTTTTCAGATGTAGTGCAGAGATATGTTTGGTATTTCTGAGCTTAAGTAATGGGCACTGAGTCTGTAAGGGGTTCCAAAGAGGTGACATGGTTAATTATGTGAACATGAATGAGATCAAGAAATGAAAGAAACAACTCTGGCTATAATCCAAAGTATAATAAGTTGGAAGAAATAGCACACTAAAGACTTAAAAACAATAAACTCAACACGTTCTTCCTCCATTTCCTTCCTTCTTTCCTCCCTTTCTCCATATCATCATTTTTTCCATCCTACCTCCCTCCATCCTGTGACACATTCAGTACATACTGACATCTTGTCATAGCAGATATAGACATGTGCACTAAATATTCTCTAACAAACAGACCAAGCCTGTTAGACTTGGCCCTTTTTGCAGGGTCATCCCTAAACTTTTTGCCTTTCCCCTAGCCTTTTTTCTGACATGGTGTTGGTGCTTCTAGGACTCTGGGCACTTTAGCACTGCTGTCCAGTGTAAAGTGCATGTGCTCTCTATGTTAAATATGATAAGGATTGGTCTACACCTGTTTTGGCCTCTTTAATTTACCTGTCAGTCCCTTGTAAAGTGGTATCTCGTATACCCAGGGCTTGGAAATTAAATGCTACTGGTGGGCTTGCAGCGCTGATTGTGCCACCCACCAAAGTAGCCTTCCAAACCTATCCCATGCCTCTGCCATTGCAGGGCCTGTTTGTGCAGTGTTTCTGCCGCTGTGATGTGCCACCTAAAGTCTGTGCCATGTCTGTGACCCCCCTTTTTACTACATGTCAGTCACCCCTAAGGTAGGCCCTAGCTAGCCCTATGGGCAGGGTGCATTGTAGGTAAAAGATAAGATATGTACCTTAAGTGTGTGACATGTCCTGGTAGTGACAAACAGCCATTTTGGTTTCGCACTACTGTGGGTCTGCACTCCCATAGGAATGCATTGGGGATTCCCTGATACGTGTTTCAGTGGTAATTCCTGATATGAGAGGCGCAGCGTGGTCAACTTTGGTATGTTTGGAATAGTGATAATAAATGCTACGCAATGGTGTGCGCAGATTTATTATAACTATTTTAGGAATGCCACTTTTAGAAGTTGGCATTTCTGTGTGCTGTGTGCCTGCTTGACTGATGTGAATTGCATGTCTGGCTTTTGAGTGACAGGGGCTGGTGAGGTGTGTGTGGCTCCAGGAGGGGTAGGGTGAGTCAGCACTAGGCTGAATAGGACATCTGCATTTGAGTAGTGGGAGGAGAAGTCCCTGGTCCCTGAATAGGATGGTGCCTGCCCTAGTGAATGCTGGCTCCGCCCCCCTGTGGTGTGTCTGATGACGAGCCCCCAGCTAACAATAGGGAAGAGGAGCCTGGTAAACAGAGTGCTCTAGAACCAGTTAGAACTGGTTTCCCCAAGCCCTGTGCTTTGCAGACAAAGGGGGAAAGTGGTATAAAGATAGGAGCTGTGACCCCATGAAAAAGGTTGTTATACCTATGCTTACTTGGGCTGGGGGGGACACACTGCCAGGAAGAACCGCTGTGGGACCCAGCTGTAGCTTCTTGGGGGTACCTGCATGCTAACCTGCCTGGATGTGCCCTGCTGGGTGTCCCCAGCCCCAAGGACTTTTATTTCTGGCCCAGCTTACCTCAAGAACTTGGAGGGGCTTAGCGCCTAGAGAGCGCTATATTTTAATTGCCCAAGAGGAGCTGGTGGCGTGCAGCGGGCTGCTACAGTGATTATAAAGGGTATCCCGACGTTGGACTCCCCCAAGCTGCCAGTGGGAGCGGCTGCCTACCCCGCATTTTGTGTTTACAAGCGGGTGCCCACCCTGCATTAACGCTGCTTAGTGGGTGCCCACCCCTCTTGCGAAGTTCATTAAAAAGTGGGTGCCCACCCCGCATTGCACCGCAAGAAAATCACCGCCACTGCCCGAGCTGCCAAGAGAAGCACCAAAACAGAAAGTCAGGCAACCTTGTGCCTGGTTGGAGGCGGGGCTCCGTGTGGCTGGAGAGAGCCACACATGGTTCCTGAGCCCGAGAAAGAGGGCTCTGATGTTGCCAGTGCCAGTGTGGGAGAGGTACTCTGTAGCCCCTGAACCGAGCCCTAAAGAGGAGGGCGCCAACTCAGCTGGAACGGAGCTCAGGAATCTGGTGAGGTAAAGTCTGAAGTCAGGCAGTGGAAGCCTGTCTGTGGGTGGGGCCCCCGTAGTGACGAGAGGAGCCCCGAGTGTGGCCGGATTGGTTCTAGGGAGACGGGACACCGACAGAGACTTCGCTCTGTAGAGAGAAGCCGGTCCCTATCCAGCAGGCAGAAGGAAGCTCGGGGGGACCTCAGTGGAGGTCCCTTGGCAAAAGTGCTCTGTGTTACGGCCTGATCGCAGCGGCGCCCCATGCTAGCGGACAGCTGCTTGCTCATCTGAGCACAACAAAAGGAGCCCCGGTGAGTGGGGCAGAAATCGAGCCTTGTCGTGGCTGGGCACGGTGGGTGCCGAGTGAGGGCTGAGTTTGTTTTTGGGCGGCACTGTAGTGCCGTGAGAGGCACCGGACGGGTTACAAGAAGGAGGGGCTCCCAAGGCACTGTTGGTGCCTAGCATTGGCTACACAGCTGTACTGCCCGATCACAGCAGCTGCAACATGGAGCATTTTCTTTGGTGTACGCTAAACCCAGACAAGGGTGAGCGCCCCCGTTGCCCCCATTACCTTGTGGGCCAATTTGGGGGCCTCGTTGCAAGCCCTGGTGGAGGAGGGAACCTTCAGAACCCTACCACGCAGTCCCGGTGGTAAGCGCTGAGGAGCAGGGACTGCCAACTGGGGGCCAGTGGGCACCCAGGGATATTGGGACCTGACTATGCTTAGCGAAGGTGCACTGTTGCTGATTATGTGTGGCATAACATGTTTAGGCTAAGTGCCACTGAGGTGCACCGCTAATGTAGGATATATGTCAAGGGTGGTTTATAGCTAAAGCGTTTAGGCCTAATGTGATTGCGTAATGTGACCTATGCTGGTGATGCCTAATGCATAATGTGTTCATGCTACTGAGGTTTGGGCCTAATGTGGTTAGGTCATTAAGGTGCCAGTAGTTACTGGTGATGCCGATTGCATAATGTGTTCATGCTAATGAGGTTTGCGCCTAATGTGGTTAGGTCATTATGGTACCAGTAGTTACTGGTTGTGTTTTAGATTTACTTACCTGATCTGATGGTTCTGACCGTGGCCTGATTGTTCTGGTCTTGTATATAATCCCCTGTGAATAGTGCCTAGTGCCAGTCGGCACAGTCTATATTGTGTGATTATGTTTCCAATGTGTTTATGACAATACAAAGGCTATTTTTGATATAACCTTGTGTGGAGTTTCTTTTGTAGTGTGCCTAGTGTGTTGCTGCTGTGTGTGTGTGTTTTACAAACGCTTTACACATTGCTTCTGAGATAAGCCTGACTGCTCGTGCCAAGCTACCAAGGGGGTTTGCAGGGGTTATCTTCAGCGTGTAACTCCCTTGCCCTGACTAGAGTGGTGGTTTCGGCCTGGCTTTGGCGCAAGCCTTAGCCAACCAGAAATCCCATTTCTAACAAAGTCCATGTGCAACAGTTTTCCCAAGTGTGGGCTGAAATGAAGGGCATTAAAACATATCTGCCAGGCATTCTTTCTCCTCACATCAAAGGACAATTAAACCTTTTTTATTCTAAGTAGTGAATCCTATGTTACTATTGTGCTTGGGTGCTGTGACTTTACGCTCTGTGAGCCTTGACATTGATCAAGTCCATCAGCTCCATGATTCCTATAGCAATATTGTGGTAATTACTGAGAACAGGCCAAGGAATGACTCCTTAATTGTCACCATGAGTTAGTCCTTACCCCTTAAATTTAGAAATATTTATGTTGATAAAAGTAGCATAGAAGTAAAAATTCTTCCCTTGCTGTGCTATGCCCTGCATAGCACAGCAAGGGAAGAATTCTGCATTTTATGCATGCTTTGCAGGAGGGGGATCCATGCGGAAATCGTTACATTTCTGAAAGTCTGCTCTCGCCCCTAATGGGTAGACAATATTCAGAATCAATGCAAGATTGTGTTTGCATAATGAAGAATACCCACTGGTCTAATTTGAATGAATCGTGTGTGTTCTCTGAAGCTCATATGAAAAAGCACTATTTAGACCTTCTGCCAACCTCCAACTGTGTAGCTCTCACATTAGAGGGTGTTTAGATTGCTGGAAGGAACATTGAATTGCTGTTCCGAGCAGTAGGGGTCTTGACTAGGAGTATATAAAGTTTGGTTGTTTTTTCCTCACGCATTTCTTGCAAACTCTTTAGATATCATGTGCAGTCAGCAAAGTCACAGCTGTTGAGGAAATCGTAATAATAATGACCACTGCTCACACAATGCTCGTGGGCTACCTACACAGGCTCGCAGGAAAAAAAGAGCAAAAACATGGGAATCATACCATCAGCACAGGGGTAGGATAAGCATGGGCACCACGTGGACTACGGGGAGACCACAAATCAGGATCAAGGCTGTGTTTACATAATAAAGGGCACCTGAAAAGTGTTCATGAGAAGACTGTGTGAAGGGCCCGGCAGCAGGACTCTAGGAACATCTGTCT
The DNA here is from genome assembly GCF_964204655.1 of Triturus cristatus. Classification (NCBI taxonomy): domain Eukaryota; kingdom Metazoa; phylum Chordata; class Amphibia; order Caudata; family Salamandridae; genus Triturus; species Triturus cristatus. Next base: position 212,811,000 of record NC_140585.1, on the reverse strand, counting down.
GTGACGCCATCATACATCTGTACTAGGGTTCCTCTGAAAATTGATGAAAATGTCCAGGCCCTGCAGGTCAAGAGACAGCGCAGAGGTTGGAACTAGTGGTGTTCTCCCCAAAGTAGGACTCACCATTCCAAATAGTCTGGGTAACATGTGTGAATCACTGAATCCTTTTGTACTTACAACCGAATGATGTTAATCATTGCTGCGAAGTAAGAAATATGAAGAAATCAGAAACCATCTGAATGCAAATATCTCTCTATCCGAAGGCAATGCTTGATATACTTCCTTCTGTCCTTCCTTCCTTCCTTCCTTCCTTCCTTCCTTCCTTCCTTCCTTCCTTCCTTCCTTCCTTCCTTCCTTCCTTCCTTCCTTCCTTCCTTCCTTCCTTCCTTCCTTCCGTCCTTCCTTCCTTCCTTCCTTCCTTCCTTCCTTCCTTCCTTCCTTCCTTCCTTCCTTCCTTCCTTCCTTCCTTCCTCCCTCCATCCCTCCCTCCATCCCTCCCTTCCTTCCTTCCTTCCTTCCTTCCTTCCTTCCTTCCTTCCTTCCTTCCTTCCTTCTTTCACCTAATGACCATTTCACTGTATGAGGAGAGTATGCTAAAGTATCGGTTAAGTACAAGGGGGTAGGTCAGGGGGAAGACATCCATAAATGATAGCACAGTGACTAAAGAAGGACAAAAGGAATAGAAATAGATCAAGGAGCAGGAGAATGGTTCTGAACTGCTAATTTTGCATCTGGGGACCAAGAGTAGACATGTAAACAGGAAGGTTAATGGTCTTAGTGGACACTTTTAGATGGAGAAACAGCTTTAATCCATGCATGTCACTTACTTGCTTATCTTCCTAACACCCTTTATTCTTTTTTTGAAGAAAAAAGACATATGCAATGCGATAGCTAGAGGTTTAAATACTGTTTGCAGATCTTTAGAAGAATCCTCAGGAGGGGGAAGAATGATTACGAAAGCCACTGGAGGCATCGCAAAACTCTTGATGATACCAGTGCTGCTATCAGCTCCAAGGGACTGGCTGAAATTAGAGGATTTGTTGTGTTGGTTTGTTACCCCAAGAGTGTGCTACAGAAACCTTCAGTTATAATCATTCAATTGAAATGCCTCCGGTACCCTAAGAAGGCAAAGTCATCAAAGAGTCAGATCACAAATGTCTATGGTTAGAAATGTTTAAGCACAACACAGATGCTGTATGCACGAGATCTCAAAGGTTGTAGTACGCCAGGTACACGTGCACTTTACTTCAGTCGCATGTACATTTTCCCGCCTCTGCCCTCCTCAGCATGTAATTTAAGGACGCTGCCCGCTTAGCCAGGAGTCAGGCATTAATGAGTTGACTGTGTTGAAGAGGGGGTGCCTTCAGACCTGCTGAGCTCCCAGTGGCTTGCTTTTCCTTTAAAATCAGCAGACTTCCTGGTGCAACATGATGATGACAGATGTGATACACATTAAGTGGCATATTTATCAAGAGTTTTGTGTTGTCGTTACGCTATACAAGAGAGCGCAGGGTGACGCAAATCCTTTCAGGAGATTCACCAAGGTCCACAATGCCCCCTTGCATGCTCCTGCTTGGCTTGGTAAAACTAGAGTAATACAAGGCAGGGCAAGTCACTACCTTGCTTTACTCTGCCTGAGGTAGGCGTGGGTGGAGCATGGGTGTTCCCACGCAATCACCAATAGATGTTGATGCGTTCCCACATTTACCATTACTGGGAGAACTGGGAATGTGTCACAGGAGAGGCATAACAAGGAGAAGTATCTTTGTCTCCTTGTCATTTCCTCTTTCTACGTGTGCTGCATACTGCGGTCTGTGGCAAAAACAGAAAGAAGAATAAGACTCTTCCTGCACAAAAGCAATCTTGCCTCTAACACACTGCTGAAAAGTGGATTATTAGTAGTGATAAGTAGTGACTTATCACTTGTAATAAGGCCACAAACACAATAAAAAGGTTCAGTTAGGGTCTCAATAAGTTAATCCCTTGCTCAGCCCTTGGTAGCTAGCAACAAGCAGGCAGGCATATTTTAGGAGACAGGTGTGTCAAGAATTTAAAAACACCAATGAATTAAATAAGTAAGATACAACACACAATACAAATCTAACTTCAATTTATTCAAATAGATTATATTTTTATGAACAAATAGACACCAAATTGACAAAAAAAACTATGTAGGGAACCAGAGAAATTTTTAAAGAATAAACACTTTCAAGTGCTTAAAAACATATAGCACCACTTTGCGACATCTGGTTGCACTTGACCAGAACAAAGTCAAAGGTTTGAGGCCAACCGTGATGGAGCTCTGGTTGGATACACTAAGCAGGAGGTCAAAATTTTAATTTCACATGTAGTCGTTTTTCTGGAGCTTTTTCCCTCGAATTTGAGCAAGGCACTCCGTCAGGCCGGATTTGATGCAGGTTTACCAGCTTCAGTTTCTGCGAGGCCCCGGTCTAATACTGGAATTCTGGAGCTCCAGAGCTTTCAGCGGGAAAAACCCTACCATCTAGGCTTGGTTGCGGTTGAAGATAGTTGGCTTGACTCTTAACGTCGGGTCGGTCACCTTATGGAGCTTTTTCCAAAAGTTGCTCCAAACTTCTGGAGCTTTTTCCTGAAGTTCCTCTTGTGGGTTAAAAGTGTCCAAAATACACATCCAGGGGTGTGGAATTTCCAGAATGGCCCGTGGGGTGTCTGGACTACAATTCCCACAATGCACTCGGCCAAATCCTTAAAAGTCGACTGGATGCACTCCAGGATGGGGACTCTTTGTGGAGATGATGCAGGTGGGCTCTGTTAAACTGTAGTTTGCAGGGAGTCTACTCCTTAGACTTTCAGAGTGAGGCAAAGTCCTTTTGGTGCAGAGTCCCACAGTGTGCAGCAGGTGCAGTCCTGGTGAGTGCAGTCTACCTGTTGCACACCAGGGAGTCAGCAGGACAGTCCTTTTTCTTGTCTCTTCAGGCAGCAGATCTGAGGAGCTATGCAGCTCTCCCATATTTATCCATGGTTTCTATGTGTCAAGTAGGGAGGCATCCCTGACCAATGGGATGCAGGCTGCCACCCAGGTGCATGACCACTTCCTCCAATGTTTGGCATATTGCTATCCCAGAAAACATAATTATTTCAAAATCCAACAGGAAGGAATTATCCACAGAGGAGCTGGATCAGGCTAACCCAACCTACTGGTGGTCATAATTTTCATAAACACTAATTTTCCACCCCTCTCCCTAATCTAATTATAAAGGTTCTTGTGCGACTGAAAAAGCAGGATGTGGGAGTAGGACTGTGCTGTCCTAAATTTATATTCTCTCCTTAAAGACAAGTTTGGCTGCCCTCACCCCTTCCTGCCATCTGCTCTTCAGCTTGTACATTTCTGCCAACAGGAAACCTATTGTGTCTTCTCACAGAAGACTTCACACCTCACCAGGCAGCACGTTCAAATCCTGGGAGCACGCTGGCCAATCAGGAATGAGCAGCTGGAAAGCGGGACTGGCTCACAGAAAAGAAAGTTTAATAACCTATTTCATATAATATTTATTACAAATCCAACAGTGGCATGTTGTTGGGTGTATCTCAACTATTAGTTTGATACCTTGAAGTATGTATTTCCATGGCTCATATTCCTATTGATGGTTAAATAAAATATATCAATGTTAGACTATGGAGCCAATTACTACAATGTGGAAACATGTAATTGGTAGTTTTTCCTTCACCAAGGCTCATAAAACATTGTTTATAATGTCCCTACATATAGTTAAAAGGCACCATACCCCTGGGGAATCTACGGGAGACCTTAGGGGTGACGTATACAGAAAGATAAGGTAGTTTGAGACTTCATAAGTACCTTTAAATTCAAAGTTGAATTTGCATATAATTTATTTTTAAAGACGGTCTGCATAGCAAGGGTACCATTAAAATGACAGCAGGCAAACCAGCAGTGCACACACTAGTGCTGGAAATCTACTGGGCCTCCAATCCTCCTTGCCCTATTATATACTGGGGACTTATAGATAGGTTTAATCCCACGTAACCCTATTATCTACTAGGGATTTACAGGGTGTGTCAACGCCACTTGTAATTCGACCATATATCTTTACAGCAGAGCACGGGCCCTGGGTCTGGTAAGCATAGCTCAGGGCAAAGTAAGGGTGCACAGTGTATTGTGGCTTTGCTCTCAAGCCATAAAGCCAGAGTGCAGGAAAGAGGGCAGGGAGTGGGGCACATCTGTCAGTTTTGAGCTCCTGACTATTCAAGAGATACTCAAGATGATAGTTTGTTTTTTTACAGAATTTAGGAAATGAGAAAGGTATGGTCTATGTGAATCACTTTAAACCAACTAAACAAAGACTGGCCACAAGCCGGAGATGCAAATATCCTCATTTGTTGGTATGTCATCTTGCTACCCAGCCTGTAAATATAGCTACCGCTCTTATGGCAAACTTTTTCTCTGGTTTGGAAGAAGATCAGAATGAAATAGTGCAGGGTGCAAAGACCTCTTTTTGATACATGGAGCATTAGAATTAAAAAAATGTCCACATGTTAAAAATTAATTGCATTCATGGGGGTCAGTCTTACAAACATCACAGTCCAACTTGCTCTGATTATACCTAAATCTGTGAGGCCCTTTCTACTGAAAAGGATCAGGTTTGGGGGAGCCTTCCTTACCTCAAAACATTTGTCCAATTGAAAATTCTTTATAATGAGATTGGAAGAAGAATTAGTAGCCTACCTGGATAAGACTTGATGATAGAAAGGCAGGAGCCAGAGATTGGAGTTAAATGGCCCTCTCCATTGGCTGTCACAGGGAGCTAGCTGTTTACACCACCATGGAATTGCGCAGATAAGCTTAGTTTTATCAGTGCACAGATCTGAAGATACTATTCTTGAGGGATTGCCTCCAAAATGATGCAAAGACAATTGAATTTTAAAAATAGTAAAATATTATGGCATGATTGTGGCTATACAATGCTACTTTATCAGAGTTTTTATGTAACAGCAACAGGAGTGCATGGAAAAGGTAGGTTAGTCATATACATTGCTAACCATAAACAATTTGCTGATCAGCTAATACAATAGAACAGTCAATATTTGCAGTTGAATGAATGAAAGATTTGTGTATTTCCTGACAAATGGAAAAATTAAAATAACATTCTTCAACTTTAATATGTAATGGGGTCATTGAAAAAAATATTCAAATTCAAATTTGGCACTTAATTTGGATGAAGTTGGAGTGATAACCAGCATAGAGAGAGCTTGTAGCATTCATCCTACAGAAGGCTGATTTGGTAGTTCCCAAGCTGAGGTGGCGAGCATTGCAGCGCTACAACACCAATGAAAGTCTGAATCTGCTCACCTCAAATGTCTGCTTGCAAATTAAAAAAAATACAGCCTACTGATTGGCGGAGAGGGCATTTTTTCCACTCCATCACCTCAGTACTGCAGAACGGGTACATCAATAGAATGTTGCAGTTTCTTTGTCCTGTCCTGAGCTTTGAAAAAAAGGCATAAGGTGGCAGGGTAGGGATATTCTGACCTATTGGTCCATGTGGGATGAGTCTGAGAGGGACCCAGCGAGGTCTCTGGTAAAGACCCGCAGGAGCACTGCGGGACCTAGTGTGGCCCACTGCTGTACCATGTAAGCATTAAAAAGTTAAGCCTGCACTGTCCCATGGTACCTTTGAGTGCCTCTTTTGTGGTGGTACTGCGGACGTTCAATAAAAAACACCTTTCCTTAAAAAACTAGGAAAGTGGGGAAGATGGCTGTGGGGTTGTGTAACCATGAGGGCTGGTCAGCAACAGGGTGTCTATTGCCCTTGAGAGTTGCAACTAGGCCCAATGGCCAACACTGTGCTGCACACAGTCTTTTGAGATGTTATCAATGATGTAACTTACCATACCATGAGAGATGTAACATGTGAAGTCATTAGCAGTGCATGGCATGGGAGCAAGATATAGTTAGCTCAGAGAACTATAACTGGTGAATTTCAGACTTTTTTTTGGAAACCATAGTTTTTATACATTTACAAGGCCTAACTGTAATGGCGCTTAAACCTTTGATTTTAGTAGTGGATTTCTAGGGTTTATTTCAAAGTAAGGTAAGTTATTCTTACCATATTCCTAAGTGTACTTTCAAAATGCCTGTATGGTGCAGCCTGGCAAGGACTGCTCTTCTCTTTCAAAGCAGTGCACTGATCAGCCTCATATTTTACCTTCATTATTGAATTATTTAAACAAAATTCAGCCAATACTATTGTCGTGCTAGCAGTATAGCATTTTAAAAATGTATTAATTTCTGTTCATGTTGTCCCTTATGTTCCTGAAGATTTAACATTGTATACAATGAGGGACACATCCTTCAGTCGAATGGAGATGCAGTTTATATTCTCAAATGTGCCATTGTTTCTGTTGCAGGGCATAATACAGGATTATTCAAAAGATGCAGAGTAAATGTTGTACTGTCATGTGATATTTTTCTTTATTACTATTGGGTACTAATTCGTATCTTTTAAGTCAGACAATAGTGACTGCATGGTTTTTCTGTCTAAAGGTGTAGAAAACCTCACCATTTGGACACACACTAGGTTCTTTCCCGGCCCTCTTAGAGAGAAGACATTATGTTAGTCTGTTTATCAATCTGCACTTAGAATATTGTTTAAAAGTCCTCACTATAGCCTTTTTCTGTGTAGTCCTTATGGCAAATGAATTGCTAGTGCTAAATCATACTGGGTTCTGGCTATTGATTTGATTAGGGTTTAGTTTCTGCTGCCAATTGTATTTTACATTTATGTGAGCATTTTAAACAAATTGATTAACCATACGGGTACGCCCGTCTTCTTTTCATCTTCCCTGGACCGCAGGGACTCGCTGCCCCAGTGTGCCTCACGCTCCAGACCTAGCGCGCACCCACCGTCATTGTTAAGTGTCAGGAGGCGCTTATTTAAAATCTGCAGCGGGCTCCCACAGCGCGGGACGCCCGTCTTCTTTTCATCTTCCCTGGACCGGAGGGGGCTTGGACTCGCTGCCCCAGTGTGCCTCGCGCTCCAGACCTAGCGCTCACCCACTGTCATTGTTAAGCGCCAGGAGACGCTTTTTTAAAATCTGCAGCAAGCTCCCTCAGCGCAGGACACCCGTCTTCTTTTCAGCTTGCCTGGACCGGAGGGGCCTTGGACTCGTTTCCCCAGTATGCCACGCGCTCCAGACATAGCGCGCACCTACCGTCATTGTAAAATCTGCAGCGGGCTCCCGGAGCGCGAGACGCGCACGGGCAGTGCTTGGGCAAAGCTCGGGCGAAGGGCGGGTCCGCCCTTGCCCGTCAAAGCCCAGAAAAGGCTAGGCTGGGCCACCCCCCTTGACTTTTGCCAAGACTAGACTGTAGCGGTAAGATCTCCTACTCGTGTTTAGTGTCTGGACATGGACTCCACTTAATGCTGACTATTTGTTAATTGATTTTTTGATTATACGTACTTCGTAAATCATCTACAAAGCGAGCCATTGCTGGAAAGAATCCATTACAGTTTCTTTGCATAAGCCCAGCTAATTTAGACAAAGGGTGAAGTCAATGCTTATGGAAGGATTGATCTGTTAATCTTGTGGTTTTTTTTATACTAATTGTACCTTGGAAGAACCTTTGAACATAAGAGTCTTGGTCTTTGGTGTATATTGTACCTTCTATAGCCTGGTCTATAAGTTGTACATAGTTGTTGCTATTCATTACTTGCCTACTTAAGCTTTTACCCCATTGACGCCCTCTACACTAACCATACCCCTATAAGGATAGATTTAACAACAAAGCCTCCAGGCCTAATATAGATTGTTTGGGCAATAATGGGGAAGAGGAAAGCAGCGGAGACAATGATGGGAAGGAAAAAGATAGCAAGGACACATAAACAGGCTAAATCTGCAGCATAGAACTGTACTTTAGCAGCCATTGATGATTTAATAGAAGAAGTAGAAAACATGTTGTCTAATGGTAAAGAGCCTAGTACTAAGAGAAAGCAAAATGTCATCCTACTACAGCAAAAGGGACAAAGCGACTACTGTAAGATCAAGCAGTCCAACTATTATTGTCCACCAAGCTCATAATATGTCAAATTTACAACCACTAACTACACCTCCATCAAAGACAAGGCCCAGTCTTTCTAATGTAAGCTCCCCTAGACTGGAAAACACAGACAGGAACCAGGGAAGCCCGGTATATAATGAGATCCGAAATATTGCGTGCACTAATAGATATTTACCCTTAGTAGATAGCCAGGAGGAAACACAGGTAGAGCAAATAAATGAAAAAGAGGGTAGTAGACAACTCATAGATAACTGGAGTGCAGTGGATCCTCAAACACAGTCATTTGATACCCATACAATTGTGTTGGATCTTTGCACAAAATGAAACACAATCCAAGAAGAGGTCCTGGTACTTAAAAGGATGATTGAGGTATTAACAACACATCTACACATAAACCCAGTAGCTGATACCAATAGATTGGAGGATAGAGAACATACAGAGAGGAAACCTCATCACACTAAGACTGAGAATACCCCAGCTAGAAAGCCATCTAGAGCAACACCAAAACACCCTCCAAATCAAGCTATGAATCAGAATAAAACTACGATTTTTACACCCTATCCCCCTTCCAGTTCATGGTACCATGCGACTCACATGCATGATCATTCTAGATTGCCCCTATTGCAGCAACCTGTGCTACGTAAAAATACATACCCAGAAGGTAATCCACAAACAGCCCGGTGCAAGCTACCCAGGGAATAGGAAGGGAGTATAGAGGTCTCGAACAGAAACAGGAACTTTACCAGGCAACTCACCATTCGACCCTGGGGAAGCTGAACTCTTATAATGTGTTTCTTACCAATGTTCCAAGATTAAAGCCGGATACTACGGAAGAAAAGGACTCCCTCATAAATAAAGTAACACATTGGATTAGAGCTAAACAGCAGTGCCTTTCTGTAATAAGATCCGATATAAAAAATGCTGAATGGATACAGCAAGAAGAGGGGGACATGGACGATGTAAAATTAACATTGTACTCAAAAACTATCACTGATAACTTAATATCTATGAATCTAGGAAATCATTCTTACTTTAACTCTAAAATTTGCTTTAGGCAGAACAAAACCTGTATAGATAGTTGTAATACTGCCCCACAAGCTATGTAGGGGCAAAAGAATATTGAAGCCGTAGACTGACTGAACGAGGAGGCAAAATTGTATCCTGCAGTGGGGGGTGTATCGAGTCCAATAGCTAGGAACCAATATGCAATAGAAATTGATGATCAACTTAGTTTGGATGCATATTATGACGGGAAAGACCTTGAAGTCAGGTAATTAATATTCTTGAGTCAGAAGGGCTTGATTGCATAACTATTCTTGATCATTCTATCAATAAGCCAACATACCCAACATCAGAATGTATGAAGGTGGTCTCTTGGAACATAGTGGGGGTCACAAAAAAACTTCAAGAACCTGATTAGCAGGATTATATTGGAAATTTAGATTTTTGACTTTTTCAAGAGACTTTGGCGAGGGAGCCATTATATAAAGTAGGCTACAGAACATTCAGCATAGAGGCCCAACAATCAAACAGTCTGGATAAAAAAACATATAAATGCAACTACAGAAACTATATCCACTGATTCAAATGGTATCCTGGGCTTAAAATTAAAGTTCCCAAACAAGTCTCGGATGTATCTTTTTAATATATATATAAGACCAAAGGAGCCTTCAAAAGAATCACCATTAATAAAGCAATTAGAGGAAATCCTTGATTCCATCAAACCAAACGGGCTCGTTATAGTTGGGGGTGACTTTAAATGCTGCTACAAACCCTTGTCGGGATTAGATACTATTTTTGAGGAAGAAGAACTAGCAATGGGGATTCCGCTTCTCAGGGTAGAAAAGACAGTGGGGTGTTCTGTTTCTGCAATGCAACTATTTCACTTCACCATAGAGAAATACTTAAGGTCTTGTAATGGTAGATCCCCCTCCGATCTTGAATGCTTAAATACCTTCTTGAGGGGTTATTCCTCATCCCGTATAGATTATATCATGATAAGTGTAGCCCATTGGGCCTATGTACAGGACTTCAAAGTTGACGACAGAAGAGAAAATGACCATTTCCCATTGTATTTAGATCTCTCAGGAAAATGGTTTCTGTTACACTCATCTATACAATCTGAACCGAATATAGAGATTATACTGCCCTTACTGAGCAACAACCGAAGGGCAGTAAAATGGCCATCTATACTGGAACAAGTAGAACTCCTTACTTATATATATAGTATTTTTAGTGACCTTTTAACCTCTTTTTTAGAGTAATGTCCTGAATATATAGCTATAACACAGATCCATCAGAAGTTGGTAGAAAATATAAAACCTTACCTAACTAAATCCCAGACTGGGAAAACTAATCATAGGAGTAAAATGCGGTTGTCCAGTCCATGGTTTAACAAAGAATGTGTAGTGGCCAAACACCGCCTTATTAGGACCTTACAAACCAAAGAGATAGTCATGATTAGACATGAAAGAAATGAATATAATAAACCTTGAAAATAGCCAGTAGAAATTGGGAAAATGCTAGTTGGGAGGACCTGATAAGAGCTTCAAAGGCCGGTGACCTGTTCTTGTTCTGGCATATTATAGCCCATGGTAGTAAAATAAGTAATCCGGTCCAAGACTACAACTTAGATCCTTGCACATTGCAAAGATATTTTGCTACTTTATATGCCCCCCCCCCAATTGCAATGGTCAGAGATTCATCAGGCAGTATTGTGGGCCTCATGACATCAAATGAGATTGTGCCATTACACTTTAGCATAGAAAATACCACACTTGCTATAGCTGCCATTAAGTCATCTAAAGCCCCAGGTTCCGATAAGATACCAGGGGACCTTTGTAAACATGCACCAGAGGTGTGGGCTCCATATATAAATCTCTTATGTAATGCTATTGCTATTGCAGAATCCTGGAAGGGAGCGGAGATCGTCCCGATTCACAAGAAGGGTAGCAGCGACGATCCCGCTAATTACAGACCTATAAGTCTTACAGATATAATGCAAAGGTTTTATGCCAAGCAAATCTTGGGCAAGCTAAACGACTGGATGAATGAAAAGGATGTACTTTCTCCATGCCAGGTGGGTTTTAGAAGGAAAACCAGTACGATGGATCAAGTGTTTGGGCTTGTAACTATAGCCTGGAAATATACAAAGTTGAGATCTGGCCATTTATATGTTGCCTTTATCGACTTAAAGGCTGCATTTGATTCAATCCCTATAGATGTATTATGGACAAATTTGATGCAGCAGGGGGTTCCAAAGGAGATCTTAGTCCAACTGATAAGGCTTCATGAGGGCAATTTTGCAAAAGTCCGTTGGGGCAAAGGGGGGGGAACTTACAGACAAGAAACCAGTTCAGAGAGGTGTGCACCAGGGCTGTGTCCTGGCACCAACCCTGTTCCTTTTATATGTTAATGACATGGTCCAGTTCCTCTAAAAATCCCAACATGATTCCCCAAAACTTGGAGGGACTCACATCTGTGCGTTAATATTCACAGATGACAAAATCTTGTTGTCCCAAACCCCAAAGGGCCTGCAAAATCTTTTAAACACAGTTAATGAATACTGTAAGTCATAAGGTTTGGAAATAAACCCAGTTAAAACTAAATATATGTCCATAAGACCCCATAAGTGTTTCAAAAACAATATAGAGCGTGTTTCTAGTTTCGTTTATCTTTGGGTAACCATTGATTCAAAACTCTCATGGAACCCACAGATAAAGAAATCAAAATCTATCTTATTGCAAAACTCAGCACCAGTTATAAAGAATCTATATGCGACTATGACAAAGACTGTCACTCCAGCCTTGGAAGTTTAGAAGTCTAAAGCCCAAACTGCTGCTTTGTATGGTTCAGAGTTGTGGGGGGGATCCCTCTCCCCTTTAATTGTGGGGGAAATAAGGTCTTAAGAAGGTTCATGGCCCTTCCCCAAAATACCCCTGTGATCCCTTTAATGTATGACCTGGGTATAAAACGACTCGAACATAAGGCGACCTGGATGACTCTGTCATACTGGGTCAGAATCAGGACCATCGAGGAATTACAAACTTACAGGCAAACATTGAGCGAACTATTGACACATTACATTCATGTCACTTTTCCCTGGCTGGCTCATATCCGTAATTGGCTTTTTGATTTAGGCCTGAGCAGATTCTGGGAAAACCTGAGCATGCTGACGCCAGACTCAAAGCAGAAAATTAAGACCGTTTATTGGAATTTAATTTGGCACAGAGTCATTTTAAATTGTACATCAGGAACCCTTACAACCCAATTCCTGATGTTTAAAACGACTCCTTGTTTTGAGCCGTCTTTAGATGAAATTGAACCCCAACTTGCAAAGATATTATATCTGAAATTCAGATACGGTTCACTCCAGAGAAAGGCTTTTACATCTAAATGGGAAACGCCACAGGATGGGGAAAAAGATTGGAACTGTACCTTATGCCAACTAGGAGTCAAGGAGGATATCGCACGTCTTATTCTTCTGTCCTGCATACGTAAATACCAGAAGAAAACGAATAAAACCTTTGGGCAGGAATCTGAATACTAGAAAGTATACCAATATGTTGCGTATATTAAAAACTGATAGCTCCAAGCTCATTGTGTTTGGTGTTAGCAGATTCCTACTGGCTATCAATTAAGGAGAAAAAAGGGTTTACATTTTAAATATATCATTTTGACAGGGGTTGAGCCTTGCTTCTAGTGATTAGGTATTAGGATGTTTAAAATATGTACTCTTGGAAAATACATTTTTTTAGAGTCCTAGTTAGAATGTATTCTTCGATATCATTGAAGCATTTTTAGTATTTTTGAATTATGTATTGTTAAAGAAGCCCCTATGAATTTACACTTCGCACTTTATGGAACATATCGTTAAAAAATTGTAAATAGGGAATTAAGTCTTCGTGATAGAACCAATGGAAGACCTGAATTGTACAAATATAGTGTACCGCTGCAAAATTATGTTGGTGCTAACTGTAAATAATAAGAGGATTAATGTACTGTATTTTTTTTAGCAATGTTTTATAGTAATTTTATCATGCTTTGATGATTCTGTGAATCGAATAAAGATTTTTGATGATGATTAACCATAATCTTTTTGGCTCCAGTATTGATTTTTAACATTTTAATAAACTTTTGTGGTTTGTACTTTGCGCTATCTCAATTTAACGTGAGACAGCTAACAAAAATATATAGTTCAGTTAAAGCATTTGCAACAACTAACACTACTACAAAGTGGAGTGGCATGCAGATTATTATCAAGGGAGGTGAACCTTTTATAAAGTTTAAAATGTATCATGGTGCAAATGTGTATTTGTGATTACTACCATGGGGTTTGTACTGGAGGATACTTTTCCAGAACAAAATCTATGGTTAGAAATTTTTAACACTCCACACATAGGATGTGTGCGGTATAGTGCAGCACACATGCAATGGGTGAAATGTAAGGACAAATAGAAATATTTTCCTGTTTAACTCCTCCCTGATGAAGGCTTTGTTTTTGATGCAAAGTCAGGTCTTACAGTATATATAGATCCGACTCTGCATCAGAACAAAGGGTGGTAATTTTGGAACACCCAAATGCCAACCATGGAATAGCTTTTTAATGTAATGCAGTGCAAAGCAGAGTACAGTGCTATTTGAGCGACAACAAGGTTTTGTACTGGAGAGTAAATTCCACATCATGACTTTACACTGCTCTGTGTCACATTGCCTGGCCTTGCAATGATGCCAACTATTGATAAATCTTCACCCTTGTGCTATGCCCCTGCGTGATCTCCTTCATGAAATCAATCATGCCATGGGGACTGAGATGCACTTTACTTTTGAAACTCAAACAGTTAATTTGACAAATGTTCCTTTAAGCAAATGAAGTGCTTGCATGTGAAATATCCTGATCATATTTGGTGACAGAGAAGTGGAGCCGTACAAACCAGCATGTAAGGCGGGGACATGGCCTCCTTCGTCTTCTTACAAACCCAACCACCGGGTAATGTGATCCTAATATTTTGCAATGTGCTCATTGGGCAATCGTATTCAACGCTTTTAAAATCCTGTTCCTTGGAATGGCCTTTAGAAACCCACCTGTACTAGGAGCACAGAACCTATGTGGCTTGGAACTGCAGTTGGTCTTAGATTGGAGACAATCTAAGTATTGACAGTGCCTCTAGGATACAATTGAGGACATGGCATTTGATGAATAGGTGTCTTCAAAACATGTTGCCTTATCTGGGTCAGATGAGTAAGTAAGTCTACTGTTGAATGAATTAATGCCACTTGGATTCCGTATTAGCCCTTGCAACACAGCTGGTAGTCTCCTTCTTTTGTGTCACTGCCTCCTTTACCAAATCCTAAAATAAAGGGCCTTTGATTGGAATCACGGTTTGGACATTTTGATTTGTCAGTTTACTAGCTTCTCTTGCAAGCTGCTTTTTGTTTTTTTTCATTTGTGTCTGCCTATGTCTTTACTTGGTTCAATCAGGGCTGCATGGTTAACAGACCTAACCAAAGTTCACTATGTTCCACATACCTAGAACCTTTACTTTTTATATTTATTTTAAACAGAGCATAAGGGTTTCGTTCTCAGGATACACAGAACTTCACTCACCAATGTAGCATGCTTCATGCGTGGATGACTGCACTATATTTTAGACCTGCTGTATATTGTTGTTCTAAATGCACCTGTTCTTTTGGACGTCATTCTCCTGCACATTTTGTTGTAACTTGGCATACGCTCTGTCCTCGAATTGAAATGGTATGCAAATAGGAAAAATGGCAATAAAAAACATCAAAAAAAATAATCAGTTACTGGTTTACTTTAGGTCACTCGTCCAATACCCAACAGACTCCATAGAAGAAGCATTTTTAGGAGATTGTTTTGTGACCAAGGACCCCCGCGAAAGTGGTGTACTCAGAACTTCTTAGACAGGGCAAAGTTAGTTTGTTTACCTGAGGAGTTTTATTCTTGTTGTGACTCGCCATAGGAAGTTTGAAAATGGGATTGGAGACTTATGGGAAGTAATAATGATCTTTAAAGTCCATGATTAGAAGCTGATCAACAGCTTTCTGCAATATTGTCCACCTGGGCGATCAAGCACAAGACAGAATTGATGGACGGAATGCAGAAAAAATCACAACATTAACCCCAGTCAAGAGATCCTGGTTAAATCCATCATTCTTTTGCTCGCCATGCCACCCCAGTTCAGACCTGGCCATATGCAAATCAGTCTTGACCCTGTGCCTCATAGGAACAGTCCAGCTCGAACAGGAAACAAGCATCCCAGGACCTGTTTTGGGGTTTCACCTCTCATCAGCCTGGATATCTTGAATCCAGTGGCATAGTGAGTGGCATTAATTTATCTAAACAAATCCCTGTGGAGGAGTATGAGTTTTAACAATGGTTCAAAATACATGCACAGGTACACACATAAGACATAAACAAGTACCTTTACACTTAAAACAGATACTATGAAGACTTTTTGGACTGGTTTAAAAGTAACATAAAATCCATGATAATGTTGTGATCAAGAATACTCACCACTACTCATGTTAAAAATATATGCATATCACCACCATATATAAACAGAGTAAAACATTCATCATCACACATTTATGAATTACCAACAGGGAAACCAAAATACCTGAGAGCACTTGTAGTTAGAGGCAAAAACAAACACACATTGTGTCACTGTCTGCTTTACAAAATTCTAAAATGAGGACTGATGATTGGAGTTGATTTCTGTCACAGTTTAGACTGTTTGATTACCAATTTGCTAGCTTATTTTACAATCTTGTTTTTGTTATTGTCATTTGTGTCTACACTTTATTCTAAAAGGACAGTATGGTTACCACCCTGTAGGCCGACTGTGGTGTTTATTCCTGCTTTACAAGGTTCAGTTTCACAACATGCCAATTATTGATGATAACTTTGGCGAAAGTAACCTGTAAATGGAGTTGAGAGTTTGCAGTACTATATCTGTAGATCTAACAAACCCAACGCTTGTTCAGTGACTATTCTCCTTCTCCAGATGGTGCTTCTACCAAGAGTAGATTAAAGGCATTTGAGATCCATTGGTGTTACTCTTCTTCTGGGCGAGTTTTTCTGCTACTAAAGTAAAATGATAATCAAATTATCTAGTCTTTATGGGGAACACCTTTTTGCACTGTGGCCCTATGCAAATAGGGACATTTTCAGGTATTTTTGTTTCACTGGGGAAAAGTTCAGAAATCATTCACAGTGGTTATGCTAATTCTTATAGGAAGGGTAAGTGCTACCACACAGGGCAGAAAATGTAAGCATTCATTTAATATTTTTAAACTTAGCCAAAAATCAGAAGAGCTCTGTATGCTGTGATGGCTTTGTCAATGATACAGCTGGTTTTGAAGATGGTGTGGGCTTGCAAGGTGAGCCAACAGAGTTCTATCAGCATAATGCAATGTGGTTATATCTCTTTGAGCCCTGCAAACGATATGCAGATATATGTGGGGTGACCTGAGAAGGTGTCAGTGTCAGCCTGGGAGCCCATGGAGTCCATGGAGCAGGGCGTTAACACCATCCAGATGTGAGAGAACAGTCACTTTTAGGAAACTTTTATTCAAAACAGAGCGCTGTATTTGTGTTTTCTGTCAGTGTGCTCCTTGAGGGTGAGGTTGGTGTCCAGGGTGAATCAGAGCCGCTTGGCATTTAGGAGGAGAGCTAGTAAAGGAAATTATCATTGAATACATTTCAGGATTCTAGCTTGTGAATGAGTGTGGGATGTTCAACTGTGTGGAAAGCAGCTGAGAAGTTCAGTAATATCAGGGGGCACAGTCATCTAGGGGTCTCAATACTGCTGCGTGTACTGAAGCGAGAATGGCAGTTGTGCAGGAGATTGTTAGCACTGATGTGATCTTGGAGTTGAACATAGACTTAATTTTGAGTGATGGGCAGGTAGTTGGCGAGATCATCATGGTGTAGTATAGGTATCTTTAGAAGGGGGAGGATCGGGACTCTTCTTGAGGGTCTCTGGGAAAATGCTTTGACTGAGGAAGATAATGGTGAGAAGGGTCAAGAAAGTCCACTGATAGTGAGCTTTGATTAAAGACAGGTGCAAGACATCATCTTTGTGATACGTGGATTTGTCCCTCAAAGGCTCTAAAGGAGTTGCATATGATTGGGATAAATTTAAGAGAGAGAGCTTTGAAGGATACCCATTGTGGCGTTTTGCAGGAAGACCGGAAAGGGTGGGGTAAGAAATGATGCAGGTTTAATCTTAACAATGTTTCGTCAGATCTTTGGTTTTTTTCCCCAATGAAGACGTTGATGGCACTCTACTTTTCTGTGTGGTGAGAAATTGGTGGGTCTGACAGGGAGGAGATGAAGTGCTTGAATGTCTTGAAACGTCTTCTACTTCTGTTGGTTTTTTCATTAATGGTGTTGGTAAAGTACTTTTCTTCAGTTGATGTGGTGAGCTGCCTGCATGTTACACAGAAGACTTTAGTATCATTGGGGCATCAGGAGTTTCGTTTTTCCTAAGTTTTCTTTTCTATTTACACAGGGATCATTTTGTCAACAAGGTCATTATATTACCAAGGTGCTGAAGGTATACGCTTGCACTTGCTTAATTTGATTGTGGTATGAATACCTACGTACTTTTCCAAAAACGTGTTGAAGTTGTTTAGATGGATGTTAGCATTGGACATGGAGGTGATGTGGTGAAAGATGTTCTGAAGGCTTGGTCTTCTCTCGTGGGTTAACATTGATTTATCAGGTGGATGATGATCAGAGAATCAGGGAATAGTGAAGTAGTGGTTGCAGTCCAGTGTATGTGTGAGTTTTGTTGTCTGCGAGGTTGAAGTCACCCAAGATATTGGGTTTGGCATGTCAGGTGGATGAGTTGGTGAGGAGGTCTGAAATATCATCAATTAATTTATTGTTCTGCCCGGGAGACCTGTAGAAGAGATGAAAGGTGGTGATCTGAGTTGCAAGAGAGTGAAAAATGGCATATTAACAGCTCCACACAGTTGAGTGTTACATGTTCACATAGAGCAGGATCAGCAGAACTTGTGGATGACAGCAAGGACTCCTCCCAACTTATGTGCACGGTCCGCATGATGGATGCAGTAGCCTGTTTGAAAATGGATGTTTAGAATTGTTGTAAGCCATGTTTCTTATAGAGACAGTGCCAAGCTTGTGACATGAGATGAATTCTGAGATTTCTGGTGCATGGGGTACTGCTGAGGGAGCTTTAGGGAGCATGAGTTGGAATGTGTGTTCTGTAATTTGATGGTGTGTGGTAGCGGGGCATTTACACATTAGGGTCTATGTGTTGTGTGAATGCTATGTGAGTGTTTGTGTCATCTGGGTTATTGTGAGGATGGGCAGTATAGTGTCCTGGGTAAGGCACGATTTTATCTTACCTTTCATTGAAAAAGAAGGTCTTGTTCATTACCCTTCATGGCCCTAACAAACCCAAATAGTTGAAGCCCATGTCTTTATTTGCTGGGGGGGCCCCGGTAATGGGACAACCTGAAGTATTGATTGAAGTAGAGACAAAGCAGTAATGGTGGACAGATGGATAGATAGAAGGAAGGATAAATGGATGGATGGATAGAAAAGGAAATAATGTCCCTTACTGTGCAGATGGATGTGCATATGGATGATGGGAAATTAAGTTCTCTCACCGGAATCCTTGTTTTAAGGATGTTTTTGGTGGGAGACCAGTTATGTTATTTCAGACCCAGATGCGGAAAAAAATTGACAAACGGCCCATTAGCATAAAAAAACTCATGTTAGTCAGCCCAACGTGACTTTTTTGCCTCTAGAGGCAAAAATAGCCCATAAGTCCACCCCAATGAAAAAATAGGAAGTAAAACCAATAGAATGCAGAATGGAGCAGCCAGGGCTAAGTGCAGCACAGATCAACACCCCCTTAAACCCCGAGCAGCCAGGATGACCAGCCATTGAGTCCCATTGCAAAAGGAAATTCAGGGCTACATCTACGAAAAGAAGTGCATCAGTGTGCTAAACCAGTGATGCATTACTTTTCATTGAGCACTCCTTGCAACACCATGGCATCCAAAACCTTGAAAGCGCGGACAGTCCCAGAGACCTCGCTGGGGCTGCATCTGGGACCCGGAGTTGGATGCGGAGGTGCTGTGCCCTTACCTGGTGGTGACATCTGGCAGGTCGCAACGAGACACCTTGCTGACCTGTTTGAGAAGACCGCCTGGTGCCCCTTGGAGCTGTGAACGGTAGAGGCGTTCCTGCACACCAACAATGGGAGGTCTGCATCACATACTACGATCCACCTCTACCCCGGGGTGCACGGAGAAGATCATCCATGGTGTGCTGTGCCTCTCTGCATAACAGGCCATGGGACGTTGTGCTTGCCGGACGCTGTGGAGGGTGAGGCAGCTGAGCTGTACCAAACTTGTGTGGCAGGAGAGCTGCAACTTTGTGCCTAAGGGGGCCCTGTAGCCACAACTGCATCGGGAATTTCCCCAGCGAACTTGGTGGTGAAAGCTGTACCCAGGTTTGTGAAATCCCATCTGGCTGAGGCTCCTGCTGGCTGAGTCACAGATTTTGAGAGAGTGCAGTGCATTGAGCCCCGGTGTCAATGTCCAGGTGAGGAAAAGGTGGGATGTGTAGCGGAGAAGGCCCTGGGGCGAGTTGAGCCCATGCCTAGCGCCTGAGGGTGATGCACACCTTGCACTGAGCAATCCCTGAGCTGTGGCTGACCTACATCACTGAGGGCACCGCACACGACAGGTGGGGGACTCCAGTAACTCTCTCAATTCACTGAGTAAGGCCATTGGTGGCAGTCGGTGCCAGGAGGACATGACCTGTTCTGGCCCAGGCCCTTGGGTATGCAGCTTGATCCACTGTTACTCGCTGAGAAACTGGGGAACAGGGAATCTGGTCACCAATGTCAAATCGGAAGAGGCAACCTGCTTCTGCTGCCTTTCCGGCCCCCGGTTAGTTTGCATTTGGGTGTACGGGGGGCTAACCCTTAGTAAACTTCCTCTTTCCACAGTGCTGCACCATCTGGTTGCTGCTGTTGCTGTCCCTATCTGCTGCTGCTGGCTCCTTTGACACAGAGGTCAGGTGTTTGTGTCCCTCCTCTACCTGCAGGCTCCTGCCTGCGTCTCATCCCTGGTGGTCCAGTGGTAGAGCGTTACTACTCTGCAGCTTGACTGCCCTCCTGTCTCTCTCATCTTCTGTTCCTGTTCAACTTTCTGCTCTTCTCCGTTGCTTTCCTACCTTTTACTTTATTTGTTAATTTTTGCTGGTTTAGCTTTGTTTTTCCTGTGCTTTTTTGCAGTTCCTTTTTCCATATCCTCGCCCTTGTTGCTGCTGTGATCACTTGTGTCCCCTCACCAGTGTCCTTTCCCATGTCTCCCGCCTCACAGCTGTCCAGCCCAACTTCATGGCAGACGCTGTGGGGCCATGCGCAGCGGCATGACACTGGGGTGGCGAAGAGAAGCCAAAGGCAAGCCTGTCTGTGTCCGTCCGAACCTGTACCATGCCCAGCACCAGGGACCCTGCCTCTCGGACACTCCACCGCTACGATGCCAGCACTCTCCTCGTCCTTAACACTGGACACCACGCCTCCTGCCATCTAGCATCACCAAAGAATACCCTTTTACCCAGCACCTGTCTGCAACTGCAAATGCACCTAATGCCACATCAGCCCAGCAGCGCCGCTTGCCCCCCAGCAGACCGACAGGGCACCTGACTGGCTCAACTCCATTCTCCTCAATGTGCGGTCCCTCCACAAATACACCACAGATATCTTGGAGCTCCTCAATACCACCTCTTCAGACATCGCCTTCTTCATGGAAACCTGGACCAACCTCTGCCCTGGGATGGACAGCGCCATCGCCATCCCTGATGGCTACTAAATCACCCACACGGACCACTCCGACCATCCAGAAGGAGGCATAGCCACGTCTACAAAAGCACACTCCAACTGACCATGCACTCTAATGACCCAACGGTGACCATGGAACACCTCCACTTCCAGATCCGGACTAACACCATTCTCTGCTGCACCCTCATCTACAGGTCCTGTGGGCCATTGACCCCATTCTTCGATGGCATTGTAGACCTCATTGCACCCCAGGCTCTCCCATCCACCGACTACATCCTACTCAGAGACCTCAAGTTCCACCTGGACAACCCCAGTGACCAGAAAACCAGTCGCCTCCTGGGGAACCCCGCCAACATTGGATGCAAGCAGCTAGTCACTGCACCAACCCACATAGCCGGACAAAAGCTCAAGTACGTTTTCTCTGCCAGCGGGAAGTTGAACTACAGCCACACCACAGGACTCTCCTGGACCGATCATCATTGTGTACATCACATCTTCATCATGCTCCCGTACACCACAACCATCATGGCCCCCCCTCGCAGCTGGATCAAGGACACTAAAGAACTTCTTGTCAACTCCCTCAGCACCACCCCCCAACACTTAGAGATGACAACACTGCAGTACGCAACCTCCACCTATGGATCTCCATCTGCGCCAACACCCTGGCACACCTCAAGAAAAGGACAGGCACACAAAACTCTCCTAGAAGACCAACTGGTTCACTCACGCCCTCCACTACTCCAGACGCACCTGCAGACATCTCAAGAAGTGAAGGAGCCACAACATCAATCAACTCCACAACACAGTCACCCTTGCACCATGGCGATTGTGTTGCCTGCATTGTCGCATGACAGCCATTGTGCGCCAGCGTAGGGGAAAAAGACAGGGTGGCGTATTTATGGGCCTCTTCTGACATTTTCACCCCTGTGCCACAGTATACTTGAATCAGGTATGATGCATGCAGGGTGGGCGTTCCCATGCAACAAAGCTGCATAGGAGTGGCGCAGTGAAATCCATCAGATTTCACTGCAACAATTGTAGGATGCCACTGTGTCAGTACCTACACCTGCATAAGGGTAATGCAGTCCACCAGGGATAGGCAGGCCCCATGCTTTGCTGGAGTTGCATCATGCCTATGACACAACTGCAGCAATGCATGAATTTAACGCTGACAGATTGTAGCAGCGATAAAACACTTTTCCTGAATGAGGCCCAGAAATGCACCCCATCTCATTGATGGTGGGTATTCCTGCCCTGTAATTTTGTCGCAGGGCAGCACAGAAACATTCCTTGCAGCGCTGTCCAGCACCAAAACTTTCTGAAATGAGCCCCCAAGTGTTTTCACCATTTTTAGGACCAGCTATTTTCTGGTCTTAAAAAACTGCCTCTAACTGCAGTTAGAGGCAGTTTTTTAGGTTTTGCACCATACAAGGAATTCCTTGTATATAGCGCGAAGTTGGGTTAGCAGCAGTTTTTTCACGGGAATACCTACCTTGCATCTCATTTTCGTTAACTCAAGCTAACAGAAGTGGCGATCTTAAAAATTCACGTTTTCACCAGAATACTGTGCTAACCGAGGTTAGCTGCAACTTGTAAATACGGCAATAAAAAAAAAGCAGACGTAACGTAAAAAAATTGGCACTACGGTGGTTTTAACTCCTTGTACATATGCCCCCTGTTATTGTAAAGTAGTGCAACATTTTATGGATCACTGGGGCCATACACGCTAGAGTTGAGCTTCTAGAAAGGCAGGTTTTATCCCCACCACATGGATGTCAAGTAGGAGTCTCCAAAGGTTTCAGCAGTGACTTGTCGTTTGGTGCCTGTAGCAATGAATTGCGACCCCTGTTCTAAGAACACAAAAGCTATCACTTGAACGGAAGATTAAAAGGTTTCCTTCAGCCTTATTGAAACTTGGATTTGCTTGCTTACTGTTTTTTCTAAAAATACATTCTTGCAGGATCTGAGTACCTATAACAATGTTGCCATCATAGAATATGCTATGCGCTCTAGCGCCTTCCTGCCCAGGCCTTCAAAAGGATGCAAAACATTTCTGAAAGCTGGCTTGGGATGAGAAGCCGCGAGTGGGTGTGGCTCACTGGGAGCTGGGACAGTAGATTTAAAGCTGGTGCAGGCAGAAGTCCGAAAAGAATCAGCAGGTTTTAAATTTGCAGCAGCACATGCCCTTCCAGAAGCTGTCCCATCCTGTCCAACATTAAGCCATGCAATCCCATCATGCTCTACTCTAATCACTTAGTTGGTGACAAATAAACTAAAATAAGAATATTTCTGTTTCATATCTATTCCTATTTCATCTTTCCAGTTTAACCACACTCTTCTCTTCACCAGTATTTCTTCCTCTCTCTCTTGCTTTCTACTTCTGTTTGTACTTACCCATCTGTCTCTCATCTCTCTTCCTACCGCACCCATGACTGAGGGCCTGGTTATGAGTTTGGCTGTCCGATGGACAGCCAAACCCACTGTAGAGGGTGCAACAGCCGCACCAGTGGTGCGACCTCCATATTACAATTAGGGCAGTCAGACCACCATAGGTCTGTCACAAATGCCAGTGATTCGTGATTCCTGGCGGTAACACAGCTATTTGAGGGTCACTATATGCTGGTGGTGCAGCTGCATCACTGCCATGCATATTACGAGTTTTCTCACCGTCAGCATTTCATGGTGGAGATCACACCAGTAAAATGCTGGTGGTGAGAAACCTAGGGGGCCCCTGTTCCTTTAGGGCCTGGGGTTGTATGCAGGGGGGGGCATGGTGTGCCAACATCTGCATGCACCCCCTGTTCCAGCACAGCATGGACTTTACCTTTGTTTCAGCCAACTCTTCTTGCCTTACCTCTTTCTACTGCTCTGCATATTTACATTTATATACCTCTACTCTGTCTCTACCTCTCTCTGTACCTGAAAACCCTTGCCCTGTTCCTCCAACTCATAATTTTTGGCTCTCTACTACACCCCTTTTCTGTCTACATCTTATCCCTCTGTCTACCATTCACCTTTCTCTTTCCCTTACCACTCTCTTTACCCCACCTATCTTCTTATAGTTCTTCTACATTTGCCACACTATCTCACTTATCCCCCTCTACCATGTATCTCTATATACTTCTCAAACTACCAGACATCTCTCCCTGTCTACATCTATCTCTCTCTGTCTCTACGACTAACACTATGTGACTTGCCTTTCTGCTCTGTTTAACTTTCTACCTTCCCTTTCATCCCTCAGTGTAATTCATCCTTTTCCCTCTCTCTACATATCCTCCCTATCTCTAGCTCTATTTCTTTCTACAAAAACTAAAACTTCTGTAACTCTCTTTCTCTATCTATAATTTCATCTTTTTACCGCTCTGTATCTTTCTTTCCAGAGGTCTTACATTTTTCTCTTTAATTTATGTCTATTCCTACCTCACCCGTTTCTCCACCTCAGTTCTACCACTACACTTGATCTCCCTCTACTTCTCCTCTCTCTCTTTCATTCTCCTTATGTCTTGTGCTGCTTCTGTCTTTAGCACCTTCCCATATGCAAGCTCACTGTAACTCTCTAACATGAGAAGTGAATACGTAAAAAGAGGAGCAGAGGGACAAGGTAGTAGAAGAGAATTAGGAAGTAAACTATCAGGTTTCACTCACTGGAATGGAGAAAAGCCTCAGAGCAATAATTTTGTTTTCATAAATGTAAACAATTTTAAAGGGCCCTTCTTTGTTATTATGGATATCTGACAATTAACGCTAGAATTCAAGCACCATGTGAATATATTTTATTTTAACAATATTCACCAGTCCACTAACATCCATCAAGCCACCTTTACTGTGTATTTCCAACATTGAAAGAACAGGCTGTTTAGCCACTGACGTCTATTGCAAATATCGCTGTTACAAGGCAATCTGAATCCCAAAACACTGAATTAGTCAACTAAATGGAATAATTTCGAAGATGTGTCCAATTGGAAGCCCCAAAGCAAGCCTTGTCCAGGGTCCAAAAAGTCCTTGTGATAGCAGTGGCTTTTGGTATTTAATCAGATTTAAGTACCAATATTTGAATTGTTTGTTGATCTAGTTCAATCCAAAAACAACACATCCATATATTCCAATTCATTAAATGTTTTATATATTTGTATTAAGAATTTCATTCATTCATAAACATCTTGACATGGGAGCACAACAAATGTGTTAAATGCCTGAGACTGCAATAGGTGTGCAGTGCTTTTTAGGCTGCAACTGTATGAAAAGGTCTTTGGCATATGATGCCTGTTCATGGTAGTGCCACTTGTTTATCTTTTTGCAGTACTCTAGTTATAAGATTGAAGGTAACTAAACAGAAATGTATCTGTTTTTGTAACTACAGTGTCATTTTTTACAACCTTGCATAATTTAATGTCAATATCTCTTTATGAAATAATTGCAAAAATCACCTGACTTTAGCCAGATAGGATTAACTGTGTAAATTATAACATTCCTGGCTTGCATACTATTACTAAATACTAGATTCTAATTCCATATCCACATTAAATAAAACATTTCTGAACATCCAAACACATAAATTATATTGTGTGCTCATAATTCATCAGTACTGTAGTTTACTTTCCATCAAAGATTAGTCAACACAAGGCAGATTTATAAAATTAGCACATTATGAGTGTATTATGAGTTAGTAGGATAATTTAGGATTGCATTGTTTGTGGTCTGGCTGGTATTAAAGAACCATTTTGTTGCATTTTTTCTCTTGCAAGATATGTTTTTTTATATAGATTATTAACATGGAAAACAACCCTGTGGCATGATACTACCTGCTGCCAGAGCTAGCAGCTAACATGTTTCCTCCTTATGATCAGTTTTTCTAAAATGAACAGCGATACGCACAAAGGAGAGTTTTATGGTAATGTGTTGATTATTTGCACATAGTTGATTAAAATAAGGAATACTTTCTCTCTGTGAGGTACAGTCTTTATTTAATTTGAGTAAGGTTAAACTGGTTCTGAGATTTATTTTGCAATAAATTATTAACTGTTTTTGTTGTGTTTAGGTTTGCACTATAGATTCAGCTTTAGGTCGTTATGCTTCATGCCTGCAACCATACTATCTCTTTCACATGAAGGAGCAAAACCCTAAAGAAACAAGAGGTCTGTAGAAATAGTGATGTTGTGATCATGTACTATATGGATTAAATACCTTCTGCAGTATGTCAAAAGAATATTGTAAGTCACCTCAGAGTTCAGCCTCGTCTCATTAAATTGTCCCTGAACTCCTAAGTGGCTTGCTATATCCTTAATTTGTATGATTGTGTGGCGGGTTGTACTTTATTCAAATAATAATAATAATAATTATGACCTGATGTCAATGTAGCAATATTAATATTAATGCTTAAGTTTTAACTTCACCACAGGTAAGTCTTTGTACCCACCATGTCAAAACATAGTGGCCGATTGCGATGTCATTCGGAAAGGCTCTGAATGGGATTCGGTATTGCAGAATCTGATTTGGAACCCTTGTTTCCAACCGAATCGCACATATTTCCCAACGACCTATTACGATGCCCGGAAACCGTTAGGGCAGTTCGAATCAGATCTGAAAAGTATTCGGACAGCCTGAGTCTTTCGGAGACGAATCGTTCAGCTCTATGGACACGGCTTCCGAATGAACAATTACTATGACCGATTTCAACAGTCATTCCGATTCGGTCTGGCCAACACAAAACAGCTGTCGGAATCTGTCTTTGGTGGCCCGTTGCGGGCCCTCCTTCACCCGGAGGTGCCCGGTTGGGGTCCGTGGGAATACTCAAGGGACCCCTCTTCCCAACCATGCACAATCTAGCTGGCACCATGGGGTGCCTGCCACATAGTGCAAGGTTTACCCCGACCAGCCCATTTTTCAATGGGAGCCTGTGTTCTCGTTTGGAACACAGGCTTCCATTTAAGTCAATGCGTGTCTGACCAAACGATAATAGGAAGCATCATAATCCGTCATTAGGACTCGCAGAACGCGATTCATTCAGAAATGATTCTGAGACCAATTAGTTCGAAACAGTTTCTGAATGACATTGTAATTGGCCCCATAGTTGTAAGGTAACTAAATTAAAGCATGTTACTGCTTCTTGACCATAAGCATTGAACTTTGGTAGTAGAGGCAGTTGGAAAGTTGTGGGTTGACTACTTAGATGGCATCTACAACGGGTTTCAAGGAACCCACATTCTAAGTCTTCAGTGTATGAGTGATTCTAAGTTTAAAATAAAATACCACATCACCCAGGCTTGGAGATCTTTCTTTTGTTTTTTTATAGCTGATTGAAATATTTTTAAACAGCCTGTTTGACATACAGGGCTTGATTGTCTTTGCCGTGAACTTCTACCAGAATAAAGACACATGCACACTGGGAGTTCCATTCTATATTCAAGTGGCAGATCTCTTTCTGCTTAAGATCTTTCTATGCAGTACTCTTTTCTAGTAAGAAAAGTACAGCCCTCTTCTACAGACTTCCATGGATTATCTCAATCAAATCTGAAGAGTCTTTCATTTTATTCATGCCCCATATTTAAGATGACAGGCATAAGACCCACAAGGGAGAACTCTATACACAAAATATATGTGAAAATGTATGTAGATCTGTGTTGTGATACACTATGTGCTTTATGAAATGGTTTGAAATAGCAGTACAATGTTAATGCACAACCCAAAATAAAGAGATATCTGCAATGTAGTTTTCCTTCACATTTATTGTTATCAAATTGCAAGTTGATAAATATTAGTGGGAGCACAAACAATGTTACGGAACACACTCTAGGAAAATCAGCATGCGGTGATTGTTTTGATCAATATTGCCTTTATCAAAGTTTGATGGTGAGCAAATATTCAATTAAGAGGCTGATAGCCATTCAAAGGCTTTTGGGTTAAATGAGATATAGTTGAATTGAAACATTATGACTTGATGATGGTGTTAATATTTTTTATCATACCATTGAAAGTTTGTCAATGGAAAAGTTAATGCCAACTCTAAACATATAAATATTCCAATAAATTACACAGTAGACAAAATCATAGCTACCACTGAACCATACTATTTTGCCTGTGGGTAAAAATGTCTCGCAAAGATCTTGAAGAAAGCTTGCTTTACCTCAGAATTCCTCAAACTGTAGAGCATTGGATTTACTACAGGAGAAACAAGTGCATACAAGGCAGAAGCTAACTTATCTCCATTACCACCATAGCCCAATGCAGGAAGTATATATGCATAGATGGTGCTTCCACAGTACAGAGTGACCACCATTATGTGGGACGCACAGGTAGAGAAGGCCTTCATCTTCTTCTCAGCAGAGCGCATCCTGACAATAGATGTGAGAATTTGTGTGTATGATACTAATATAAAAAGAAAGCAGAGCATGCCAAGGAAGATGTCTGTCACTAGAACTGCAATTTTGACGAGGGAGGTATCAGAGAGTGAAACTTTTAGAACTGCTGGTATTTCACAGAAAAAATGGTCTAAGTAATTTCTTTCAGAGAAGGACAGTTTCAGAATGAAGCTAGTGTGGAATGTAGCATTGCACAAGCCAACAAACCAGATAATAGCAGCAAGGGATGAATAGATGTTCTTGCTCATGATAATTAGATAATGCAGAGGAATGCAGATTGCCACATACCTATCAAAAGCCATAAATGTGAGAAGCATGAGCTCAGTTCCCAGAGTCCAAGTCAAGATGAAAAGCTGTGTCATGCATCCAACGTATGAGATGGACTTTGTCTCAGAGAGCAGGATTACTAGAAATTTAGGAATGATGCATGAGGTCAGGCAGATGTCCAGTACAGCCAGGTTGACAAGAAAGAAGTACATGGGTGTGTGAAGACGATCATCTGTGGATATGATGAGGATAATAAGGACATTTCCCAACAGGGCAAAAAGGTATGTGGACAGGAAAACTGCAAAGAATGTAGACTGAAATTGTGGTTGACTGGAGAATCCCATAAAAAAGAACTCTGAGCATGAGGTCTTGTTTGTATGTTCTATTAAGATGAGAGGCATCATCTAATAGGTGGAAAGCAACATGATGGCACTGATTAATAGAAACATAGAGAAGGTTTGGTTAGTGGAGTCACAATTTACAATGTAAAATGTTACCATTGCATTCTTCGAAAGCTACACAGTAGTTGTCTCAAACATTATTACACATCACAGTTTCTAATCCCCTAAAAAGATCCAATCTCATATACATGTCAAAGATATTTAGACCCTGAAACATTGGCTAGAGCCTCTGATCAGATCATGCAAAATGTTGGTTTAGTTTTACCAGAAGTGTCTTCTATCCATTTCAATGGAAGAAACCTCTGCGCTGTCTATCCAGCTGACAAGTACACCAGATGTCTTTCCATGCACAGTCACGCTGAAAAATGTACTTTATAATTCCATAAATATGCATTGCATGGAATGAGATCTTTTATAGTTTCCTGTTCACATTATGCCATGATTGTAAGCCCCTTGGTGAAATATTTTCCCTGTGCAAACATGTTAGTGCACAGCTCTGAATTGTGACTACTTCAACCTTTACTCTTTGGGGTAAATATCGTATGTGATAAACTCTGCACCCCAAGAATTGTACTAAAATCACTTTCAGCAAGTTGACCTGATAACATTTAGAAGAGGAAATATCAAGCTAATTTTGAGACTGGAAATGTGGTTATAGCATTTGCTGTCAATCCAATTTACAGAAAAAATACTTGGAATTAGGCATATTTACTGCACGTGGTAAATTCCTCACCCCATGGGCACCATTTAGGGGCCACCAGAGTTTGCATCGGTGACCACTGACTTATCCACTACAGCCCCTGGCACTGCCTTTGCGACCCTTGACCTTGACCACAAGGGTGGCAAAATCAGTGCCCTTTTGTATATCGGACTGCACCACCTTTGTTCCTGTCCTTTTTTTGTTATTCTAGTACTGAGTTACATTCTGTTATTCAATACCAGTGTAATAAAAAATGGAGCAAGAAGAGCTGCAAAGGGACCTTTGAGGTACAAAAAAGAAAATGCCTTTAAACACATGGGGAATGCATTTGCGTAGGTGAGAATGTGTTTGTGTGTGAGAGAACCCATTGTGTTGAGAATGAGTGAGGCTGAGTGTCATTAACGTACCACAAGTGAGTCAGAGTGCATGAAAATGAGTGAGTGAGAGCAGGAATGACTCCAAGTGAGTGTGAATGTGTGAGTAAGAATGAGTGTGAAGGCGTGTTAGAGAATGAGTGGGAATAAGTGATCGAGAATGACCATGTATAACAAACTAGGGGTCCGATTTCGATTTCATCAGGAAGGCCACCCCAGAGCCATCCAGAGTCAGACCTTCTAACCGACTTGTACTGGCATCGGGTTGTCCAAAACAACGCAGTATGATGCCCAAAACCCTTTACTTACTGAATAAGTCGGTCAATCCGTCTTAATTTTCCTAACAAGAACTCTCTGGAAATGCAGAATGGCATTGTCCTGAAGCATTTCTCAGTCCGAATTTAAATGCCCAAGAACGATGTGTACTTCCTATGCTCTGAATCGGTCACCACAACCAACATTTCAGAGCGTCGGGAAAGGTAGTATTTCAGCTCTGAATCGCGTCACAACAGGATTCCTGCGATCGAGACTGTGCAGCCATGTATCCCATTGCGCATGTCATCCCTCTACGATGAATACTGCAACCCCAACCAACGCAGTCATTGCAGATGGTATATCATACACCTACCCTGACACAATAACACTACTACCCCGTAAAAGACAATACAAGAGAACTACAGTTAAATTTGGGGTAGGGGAATACTTTTAGCAATGTATAGGCCATTTTTAGTGTGGGCTAATGCTTCCAGTAATTCAGATCCAAAGGGGGTTCTGGGGGTTTAATACTCCCAGGAATGTCCAGCCAAATTGGGAGGTGGAGGTCTAATGCTCCCTGAAATGTGGAGCCACATCTGGGGTTTGGGGGTTAATAGCCCCAGCAATGTGAACGTGAACAATGTCACTTGTGCTCATACAAAGTGCCTCAATACCTACAGATGGAGTAGATGCTGCAGGATTATTTTTTTTAAACAAACCGAAAGGTTATTTTTCAGGAAATGCATTCCCACACTGTGGCAGCAAAAGTGACTGGCAAATTTGAGGAATGGGCAGAGTGGAGATGCTGGTGCTCTAGGGACTGTTGAAAAACAAACAAAGCCTCATCATCTAGTAAATGGTCACTAAAACACATATGAAATACTCAGGTGCTGATGCACAAACATGACAGACCAGCCACCCACAACAGCTCAAGGACCGTATGTGTGTGTGTGGGGAAGCTGTCTCAAACTGGTCTGATACACACAACAGGAGGCTAAACCCCATGGAGAGCTATGGGTGTTGAGTTTGATCAGAAAGTGTTCTGCTTTGGCTATGCAGGAGATTTGACATTGGTGGATGGGCCGGTGCAGCAGGGTCACCTGTGGGCCACGGTTTTGGAGCCTTTGTAAACCACACCAAGAGACTGACTCACTTCCGCAGTTCCCATCAGGCAACTGCTTTGTGGTGCAAGTCTGTTGTCTGCTCACCAGCTGTGCTGTAAACTGAGGCTGGGGGACAGCCTTTAGAGCATACTCACCTTGGGCGTACTGCCTTGCGTGCCTTGAGAGAAGCAGTGTCATCTCCCCCACCCGCCTTTTACATTTCAGGTCATGGCAGGTGCAGGGAGGTTGCGTTGTATGTAGGGGCCTTGCACGGATGCAAGTCTCATTTGGACAGTCTGACCTACACGCCACCCCCTTGATCAGCAGCAGTGTGCCTTTAGTGAAACCTCCATGGACAGGTAAAGGCACAGAGGCTACAATGAAAGAGATGATCACATAATGTTTGCCAATTACTCTCAAAGTGCCCGAGCATCATTCTTATCCCAATCCGACCATGGGTCCCTAGCATGTTGTGCATGTCCAATGAGGGAATGTCATTATCAGGTAGGTACACTTAGCCCGCCCAATACTATTAAAAACACACTTTTGCCAGTGGAACAGGAATTTACATAACCACGCACATGTATGTATCACAAAGCTAATGCATGAGTCCACCACAACCCACACTAAAACATCGCAGGGCAACAGAACTCCAATTTACTCACAAAAGTATGACATTGTGATGCCTCTGTATACATTGAAGCCCAGAAGATATTGACCCACACAACACACTACTCCACACCTATACAACAACCTAGAAGTGGTTGTGTCACATTCGTCACTGAATTATTTTTAAACCAAACCATCTTGGTTTTTAAAGAAGTATGTGCCAACAGCTAGGTAGGATGTGTGAACTGGGAATGCTAAACAACTCCTAATCTGTTGGTGTACACGGTCATCTTCAGAGAATGTCATTCACAGAATTCTGCATTGAGCACCTCAGACTGTAGTGTGTGCCACAAAAAAACACATTTGGAATGTGCAGTTTGTGCCCTGCAGGGTAGTAGGAGGAAGCATGAGTTTCAGGATGCAGGATCCACCAGCAGTGTTATACGATATAGTGCACAGCCTATTGTGTAAAATAGGCTGCCAGCACTGGTGAGGATGCCAGGGGGGTGGCTCAATCTGTGGCTCCCAAAGACAATCGATATATCTATCTTCAAGCCAGGGGATATGGGTACATCTTGTGAGGATGAGGGATATGTGCAGAATGAAGTCTGTTTTGTACACATTTGGAACTGAAACACTGGGCCCGATTCACAGAACTAACTTAAGACAAAATCCTAAACTTACTACTTTTAGTAGCAATAAAGTTAGGATTTTGTCTTAAGTATGTCTTAAGGCTGTCTTAATCTGTCCTAAGTTTGTCTTAAGTCTGTCTTACATCTGTCTTAAGTCTGTCCTAAGTTTGTCTTAAGTTTGTCTTAAGACTGTCTTAAGTCTGTCTTAAGTCTTTCTTAAGTCTGTCTTAAGTCTGTCTTAAGTCAAACTTAAGACAAAATCCTAACTTTACTACTACTAAATGCCTTCTGTGAATACCAGAAGTAGTAGGACAGACTTAAGACAGACTTAAGACAGACTTAAGGCAGACTTAAGACAAACTTAGGACAGACTTAAGACAGACTTAAGACAGACTTAAGACACAAGCCTAACTTTACTACTACTAAATGCCTTCTGTGAATACCAAAAGTAGTAAGTTTAGGATTTTGTCTTAAGTTAGTTCAGTGAATCTGGCCCACTGTCTCCAAATCTATAAAAACGTAAAGGAGTCCTTCCACAAAGACATATTGCCCTCACGCTCTAGGGCACTGTTTAATGGCAAAATGGGAGCCCCCATGGACACACACAAGGGCTACGCTTGCCAAACCAGATTCGAGGTTGCAAAATATTGTCAATGTAAACACTTATTGGATCTGGGTTTATTGTTCCAGTGTCACATGCGTGTTTGAGCACAGTGCAATGTGTTATCCTCAGCACAACCAGATATATCATCACAGTAAGTCCATCTCCCTTGGTGTCCCTATACCTCTAACACCCAAAGTCAGTAATGCCTATAATTACCATGCGTGTGAGTCTATTGTGAAGTGTGGGTGGGTATGTGTGTCTGGAGTACTCAGACCACAGTTGGCATGACAACATACATCATTGACTTGAGTGGGCTATAGCCCTCTAATCAATGGACTTTTATCCAATGATCCTGCATCATAACATTAAAATTTAAGTAATCACCACCTCCATCCAAGGGCAGGAAGCACGGGCAAGAATGACCAATCAGTGACTACAACTACCTACAAAGGGTAACTCCCCAAAGCTGCCCACACACAACTCAGACAAGGAAAGGCTATGTGGAGGTAAATTGTCCTGTGAGGACAATAGGTTTTGCATATGCCAGTGTACTCAGAGCGGCTTTTACAACAATCAGTGATGAACATTCAGTGGCAGACAGAAAGCTGCAGCAACACATACTACCTCCTCATATTTTATCTGATATCTGTTTTTGCATACTTACAAAAACATAACCTACACATACATACATTTCAACATTACCTTGTGGCTTGCATGAACTATACTTGTGTGGGTATGATCACTCTCACATCCATCTCAAAGTGCATGCTCATCTCTCAAAACTATCATACACACAGAAGCTCATCATAAGCACCCTCTGGAGCATCTAGAATGAAAAGCATGTCTGCACCACAAGCTTAAGCATTGTACTCAATCTCTCCCAGCCTTCTTCTTACAATCTCACACTTGCGCTGCCCTTCTTACAGCCACACCTACATTCACAGACCCACTCTATTTCATTATGTACACAACCCCTTTTACATACATGACATGTACACAATTTACTGTACTCATCACCTCCTCAGCAAACATCAAACTTAACTTTTAAAATGGACCACTCTCATCACCAATTGCACCCTCAGAAATGTCTTGGACTGCAATCATATCACAACTTGTAGCATCACAGCCCATGTTGCCATGCTCACTTAACACATCACCACATATTACAACAAAACACTTACATTGCTCAATGCATATGTCCTCAGCCATTGGCATATCAACATATACCCTCCAAACTCTGTCTAAGTTCTACAGATTGTCATTTGTAAAACAAATGCATCCACAGATTAAAACACAACATATATTAACTCTACAACACCTTTCATTTCACTGTTAAGCACCCTAAATTACACAACTGGTGTATACCCTTTACACACACTTATCCACTTTGTTACAAATGACAATTTTACCCTTGTCTCACTGTGGCCCTGTCAAATCCACATATGACGTACATGCTCCATACCCCCAAAGACTTATGCACATTAACAACTATCCTTACTCATTGAAACTGCCCTGTTGCAATCATCTCTGACCATAGTGACACGGACTACAGCTCTCACATCCTGTCAGAATCCAACCTTTTCTAACTGGTTATACCCCATCACATCTATCTATTCATAC
The DNA here is from genome assembly GCF_964204655.1 of Triturus cristatus. NCBI lineage: Eukaryota > Metazoa > Chordata > Amphibia > Caudata > Salamandridae > Triturus > Triturus cristatus. The sequence continues at coordinate 212,776,170 of NC_140585.1, read as the reverse complement.
CATACCTTGCACTGGATGTAACCAGTCTAACAAGCTCACATACTCTGAATCACACCCCCTTATGTTGGGAGAATGTGGATACCTCACGTCTCCTACACTATAATTGCCTATGAACATAACTCCTACCTCACACTCCCTGACAATCATTAAAAAAACAGTCTCTCTCACCTTCACCTATGTTCAAGCAAGTTCAGCACATGCAACATGAAACTTGGAAAACACATCTGCAGCCAGGCCTCACATTCAAAAATACACATCTACCCCTGTGTGACAACTAAGAGCATGGATGTCACACTAGCTCCAGTAGCATCTGCACAACATATGGATCACAACACTTCTGTGCACTCACTGTCCACTTGGCTTACACATGTAGCACTGGAAAATCCAACAGACATAACAGCACTCCTAGTTCAGCCCTGTGTGATCTGCACCAGCATCAAGCATAGCTCCATAGGACCACATTGTCAGTCATCCACAAGTGGCAAAATACACACAATTCATATGCTCAACTGCGACTGGTGTGTGGTTGTAAATATGAAATCCAAGCTTGGACAGACAAAACACACCATGCATGTTATGCCCCAAAACAGAAGCAGGATGGCATGACTGACATATACATTAGAAAGCAATTGACTATTATGACCATACACACCTTGCCAAACATGACTCCCTTCAGAAAAGTGGAGTCCTTAGAGGCAACAGGGTCAGAAGACTGTGAAAATACTGCTCACCGTACACTAACCATGGGCTCAGTAAATGCATCAGATGAGTACACAGCCATGAAGGGAAATCTGCCCACAGTGGCATGCCACCTGTTGCAAGGTTGTAATTGCCACCAGTATTCCAGATCTAAAGAAGACACAGACATGCGTCCACTACTATCAAGTCACATACAAATATTGTAACATCACTTTGTGTAAATGGGTGTGTCCAAAGTCACTAGCATGTTGTCAAACTCCATATGTACCCTGGTGTATTGATGAGACGGGTGTCTTCCTGCACATCACAAACATATGCAGCCTACTTCTCGTAAGCTGTTGTACTTTTACACACTTGCACTACGTTGGCATATGAACGCATGAGCTATGTGCAATTGTGATGTAAAAGAGTAAAGGTTTGTGACGTAATGTCACACTCATAGCCAAAACTGATGTGGATGATGGCTTGTGCAGATGTTGATGCATTGTAGGTTGTGGGCACTTAGGGAGGTGTGGACATGTTAGAAATCTGATGGAGCGCAGGTGACAATTTCCATGTGCACTGCAGTTATGTCATTCATTTTGGACATGAACATGTTAAGGCATTGGTTCTGAGCTGCCTGCAGATGTTCAATGTTCCTGAGGAGCCCAACGACCTGGCCAAAATCTCCTTGGCATTCCTCATAGGTGTGGAGGATCCTGGAGATGTTTGGGTGCTTCTCATCAGCTGCACCAGCTGCTCCAAGGCCCCTCCCACTACCTCTGCCCACCCGAGCAGGGCCGATTGTTGGTTGCACAGTCAACACTGAGTCTCCTTCCTCATTGACAGGAGTGTTGTTGTCTGCAAACTCCTGAGTGCCCTGTGTTGGTGGTTGTGTCCTGGGGTGTTGTGTCTGTGAGGGTAGGGGTCAGCTGGGTGTTGTAAGATGAGGCGGGAGTCGTTGCAGAGGATCCTGATGTAGCTGCTGCTGGTGCCCAAACCCAAACCTGACGTGCCAGGTCTTTCCTCGCCGTCTGAAGACGGTTGAGAGGCATCTAGATGGTGATCTCCAGGTCAATCAGAGTCTAGAACTGGCTATCCTGGTTTGTTCCGGTGGTGTTCTCAGCTCACCATGTGGGTACAGAAATGACACAATGATTGGTGTGAATGTGTACTGCCCATCAAATCATACCCATTACATAGGCTACTGAACCTAATGATGAGTTTATGTAGGTAGATTGGCCTTCTTCATCCATGATGCTGGTCTATGTTTTTTGAGTACAATGTATTTCGGACAAGATATGGATTGATGGACATGTCCACCTATGTGCATAAATGGACATGTTGTGTTTAGTTGACATTACTTGTCCAAAGACATTGACTGGTTTGTGGCAACCTGTGAATGACACATGTGGGTTGGTGTTCTCCATATCTTTACTTTCACAGTGACATACGTACTCTTTCTATCCCAATGCAGCTATTTTTTAAACTACGCCATGCTGCGCGGAGATCCGCTAGTGGTGGATTTTCTTTTTGTAAATGCCGTTCGCAATGATTTTCAGTGCGAGGTGCTTGTCCGCACTGTGCAATCATCGCAAACGGCACCATGCACAGCACAAGCGGGTGCTGTTTCCTTTCCTCCGCACAAGTAGATTTTTCCTCAAGCTGCAGCTTTCTCAATGCGAACGGACGGTTTCCCAATGTGAGCGGTCATGGGCATACACAACATATGCATATGCTTTCTTAACAGTGAATGGCAATGTACTTGCAAGATGTCTGACACTGGGAAAAGGTGTCTGCCTTTAGACCATCTCCCATCAGTGCCTTGTGCTCCTCACACCCAGGCAAGCTGGTAGGTTATTGTTGGACTTGGCCCTTCTGGCAGGTTCACCCCTGAACTTTTTGCTTTTTATTGGTGACTTGGTGATAGTGGTTCTTGGGTTTCTGCGCACTTTCCCTGCGTCCCAGGGTAAAGTGCGTGCGCACTCTGAGTGCATATGGTGAGATAGGCCTGCCCTCCCATAGGAATGCTGGGGGAATGTATGTGTCCCTAGTAGTTCCTGATGCGTGGGGTGTGCAGGCCCGAGTTTGGTATGTGCGGACTCGTGTGATTGAATGCTGCGCGGTGATGTGTGCGGCGTGCATGTACCTAGTGTGGAAGTGCCACTTCTAGAAGCGGGCACTTCGGTGTGCAGTGTAAAATGTGTGCCTTGTCGCGTGATTGGCTGGTTGAGGTCATGTGATGGGCTAGGGATTCCACAGAGTCAGGATGAGTCACCCAGTGGTGAATGGGGAGATCAGCAGCTAGATGGGTGGGAGGAGTACACCTGGGTCCTGAATAGGGCTGGGTTTTCCCCACACAATGCTGGCTCCGCCCCCTGTGGTGCGACTGATGACCCTGGCCTGTTCCCTGAATAGGGAGAGGGGCTGAGCAAAACAAAGTGCTCAGGAACCAGTTGTAACTGGTTCGCCCCTTCCCTGCACCTTGAAGACAAAGGGTTTCACTATATAAAAAGGGGCTGTGTCCCCTTACAATTTGTCCTTTGCTGATCCTACTTTGAGGAGGGGGCCTGCTGCTGCTGGGCGCCAGGAGAGACCGCCACTGGGGACTGCCTCCCTGCTGGAGGGCCCTGTGAGCTTGCCCCTGGGCCCAGTCTTTTCCCCCCCTGCTTCTGGGAGACTTTATAGCTGGAAGAACTTGGCTCCTGGACCTTTAACAGCTCCCTGAGAGCGCTGTTGCATTTATTTGAATAGAGCGCCTGGCTCTCTCTCCAGCCAACGAAGGATCGCGTCCCGTGGCTGCCGCAGCACGAAGCGGCCGGTTTCCCCGAGGAAATCCCGACGTGGGGATTCCCCGGAGTGAGGAGATCGTCACGGGAGCCCACCCCGAATTGTGTGCTGCTTCTACATCCCTAGCGGATGCCTACCCCGCCAGGGGACTTTGTGCCATTTTAATACCCTTGGCGGGTGCCCACCCCGCCAAGGTCTTCCTGTGGTGATACCTCGAGGGAGCCTACCCCTCAGTTGCTCCGCTTCACCGCCGCCGGCCCGAGCCATCCCGACCACCGAAAACCCGGAAGTCAGGCAGTCTCGGAAGGGACGGGGGCGTGGCCCAACCCAGGAAGCGGACGGGAGCCTACCCCGCGCTCCTGCAACGAAGTGAGGAGGAGGAAGCAGTCCGGCAGCCTCGCCGGATCCCCGACGAAGTCCCGGTGAGCCAGAGACAGAGGACAGCCCCACGCACCCACCGGAGGAGGCGTCCCCCGCAGAGAGGAGGCCCCGCGTCAGTCCGGTGAGTGAGGGCACTGAGGGGGGTCCGGGCTGCATTTTTAACTACCGCCGTAAGGAGCCGGCTGCCCCGGTGAGTGGGGGCGGCCTTGTGCCAGAGCGCCTGACGTTCCACCGAAGGGGGCAGTGCTTCTCGAGCCTGTGAGGCTCCAACACGGGCCATAGTGTGTTCTCGAGTCCCCGCGTGGGACTCCAACGAAGTGGGCACATTGTTCACGAGCCGGTGAGGCTCGCGAGTCCCTGAGAGGGACTCCATCGTGGGGGCATATTATTTTAGAGTGCTCGTGGGGCTCCAACACCCCGCATTGTTTCCTTCGAGCGCTGGTGCGCTCCACGTTGTTGGGAGCCATATTCGTTTGTTTAGAGCCCAGAGAGGCTCCAACGTTACGGGGCATTACTGATTCAGAGCCCAGAGAGGCTCCAACGTTACGGGGGCATTACTGATTCAGAGCCCAGAGAGGCTCCAACTCTACGGGGGCATTACTGATTCAGAGCCCGAGAGGCTCCAACGTTACGGGGGCATTATTGATTCAGAGCCCAGACAGGCTCCAACGACTGCCATAATTGTTCTAAGGGCCCAGAGGTGCCCAGGCCCCAGTCCCTACAGCTGCCCAGCACTTAGTGGGCAGCTGCCACGTTTAGGTTGTGCCTTGTGCGCCTGGCTTGCGCAGCCTGCGGAGTCGCACCCTGATATTGCTGGATATTGGGTATTTCTGCACCCTGAGAGGCCAGTTGGCCTGGGGACAGTTATCTTGTGTTGTGCCCTCCCCTAGGGCGCCTGGTGATTTCCATACATGTACTTTTGCGCCTGCGCATTGCCTTCATGATATTTTCTTTCCTAAACTGTGTTTATGCCTTGGAGATTGTTTTACTAGTAGTAGTTGTGCTAGTGTGTCCATGATTCCCTGCGTGATATTCTCCTAAGGTGGTTAGGGTTGCGTAGGTGGTACTTACCTGATACCAGTAGTTACTGGTTGTGTGCTATATATGTTATTTTTAGTGCTACAGTGATTGTATGTGCTATGTTCTAAAGTATTATTCTTATGTTCTAAGTGCTAATTTCTACCAAGTGCTAATTCCTGACAGTGGTCCATGTGGCCCTGTCCCCTGTATATATAATCCCTTGTAAATTCTGCCCGTGCCTGTTGGCACATTGTAAAGTGTGTGTTTTTATCTAATGTGTTGTGTATAATACAAAGGCTATTTTTATAGAATACCTTGTGTGGAGTTTCCTTTGTGGTGGGCCTTGGGTGTTGTTGCTGGGTGCGCGCGCAAACGCTTTACACATCGCCTCAGAGATAAGCCTGACTGCTCGTGCCAAGCTACCAAGGGGGTGAGCAGGGGTTATCTTTGGCGTGTAACTCCCCAGCCCTGACTAGAGTGGTGGTTTCTGTCTGGCTTTGGCGCAAGCCCTAGCCAACCAGAAATCCAATTTCTAACAGTTATTGTCAACAAATACTCCTACTCCTACTCCCACCCAGCACTGCTAACTCCTCCGTGCCTATGCGTACCTCACAGTGAGAGTAAGTGAACTAGCAACTTAGCTGACACTGCTACATGGTCTTGAAGTTGAAAGCAACTGTCAACAGGGACTTGTGCTCCAAACACCATGCACCAGTGTCAGACATCTTGCTGGTGCATTTCTTCTCACTCTCATTCAAACAGCATCCCAGGGCTGCTGTTTGGGATTGGTGGGACGAGTGTGTGTATGGCATTGTCTAATGGGATTTTGAATAATGGCAACCACTCCTCCCCCACATGACACATCCACTTCATCTGTGCCTATGGCTAACTGACAGTGAATGCAGAATGGAGACTGGGGACTGGTCTTTGGAGCACAGGATCATGATGGTAGTTCTGCTCAATTCAGATACCAGGGAGGTGTGGGAGGAGGAGTGTTTTCACTGATTCAATCTCCCATCAGGCCCTATGCTACATACACCTTCCCGCCCAGCACAAACAGTCCAACAGGACTTAGGCTTACTAGTGTGTCGCAATGTACCCGCAGAATGCCTGACATTGGGCACTGGTGTTTGACTTTACATGCAACAAGTCCACTCATGGCCTTGTGCTCCAAACACCAGTCCCCAGTCTCAGGCATTTTGTCATTACATTTCCACTCAGTGTCAGGTAAGCATGCTTCATAGTGGGCCTGTAGAGCTGTGTGGGAGGAGGAGTTTTTTCAATGGCCAGATCTCTCATCAGGCCCATGCTACACACACTCATTCTACCATGCACAAATAGCACACCAGGAAGTATGCTTGCCTGAGAGTGAGGAGATATGTTCTGAAAAAGATGTCTGACACTTGTGCCTAGTGTTTGAGTTGGCCACAAATCCCATCAGGGCCTTGTGATCTGCATTCCAGTCCCGAGTGTCATCTAGCTTGCCAGTACATATCCACTCACTGTCAGGTAAGCATTGTTCCAGGTGGGCTTGTTGTGCTGGTTGGGAAGAGTGTGTGTATGACAGGGCCAGCTAGTAGATGTAGTGAGGGCTAACACTCCTCCTCCCACCCAGCCCAAACAGCCCACCATGAACCATGCTTACCCGATAGGAGAGTGGAAATGTACTGACAAAATGCTTACTCTGGTCCCTGTTTGACTTGACTGCAACTCCCATCAAGGATTTTTACTCCAGACACCATGCAGCCATCTTGGCAGCACATTGCCACTCACTGTCAGGTAAGCTATTTGGGATAGGTAGGAAGGTGTGTGGAGGCCAGAGCCTGCTGGGAGATGTAGTCAGGGCAAACACTTCGTAACTGGAATGCTATTCTTCTGCGTTTGCGACTCAGTGGGAGTTTAACATGCATTGCATCTTAATCTGCCGTTCGGAAAGCTCGCGATCGAGTCGTTCGGAAAGCATACCGGAACCGATTTGGTAGGAATGCTTTCCAGACGACATTGTAATCGGACCCTAAGAATAAGTGATTCAGAGTGACTGAAAACAAGTTAGAATCAGTGGCAGTGATTAAGAAAGAAGGTAAATGAGTGTAAGTGAGAAAATATGTGTGTCATAGTTACAGTGAGTGCATATGTGTGAGGGTAAATGCAAGATAGTAAATGAGAATGAATGAGTGCATGCAATTGAGCTACAGTGAATGAATGAGTACAAGTTAGGGAGGGAGAATGAGCGTAAGTGATTGAATTTGAGTGTGAGTGGAAATGTGGGGTTATGCTTGCAAATCTGCTTGATCCTGGCATTCTTGTTTTATCGAGGCAACTGTATCAAAATGCTGGCACAGGTATATTGAAAGTATTTCATGGCATGAGAGGCACCTATGATTAAATACTAGGGGCGTGCATAGCTTGCACAATTCTGCGATATTACTTAAATTAAGTGAGAATTTTGATTCTGGATTTAGCACTATTTATCAGTGTAAAAATGCACCCTTGCCTCTAAAATGTACATGAGGATGCATTTTGTGCTAAATAGAACTAAATGCAACCGAACATGAATATTTAGTGCAAACAGCCTCTCGCGCTCGCTAAGTGTGCTCTCGTAGGATTCTCCCCCCTTAAATTACTCTTATTTACGTGAGAGTAATTGCATAATTATTGGTAATGTAAAGTTATGCAGAATTACCAAAATTATCAACATTATTCAGATTGCTCTGGCATAATTGAAATTCTGCCCAGGGCTCCAAAGTACTGGCACCAACATATTTAAGTTTAAGTTTCTACTTGATACCGGAATTCTAAAGGTAATACTTGGAATATGGTGCACTCATGGGAAAATATTGGGGCTGGTATACTGGAGGAGATTCTTGATGTACAGGGAACCAAGTGGCAAAAAGCTGCCACTGGCATGTAGGTACTTCTTGGCTTTTAACAGTTAAACCATGGTATATGGGATGCAGCAGCCATGACAAGGTGCTGTCACTGACATACTGGAGGTAATGCTTGACATATGGAACACATAGCAAAAGGTTGGTGCTGTCAAACTGGAGGAGGTGAAGCAGTGGCAAACTACTAGCACTGGAACATTGGAAAATAAGTCTTGGCATAATGTAGAACAGTCATGGCATATTGGTAGAACGGCAACCATACATGGACAAATGCTGGACCTGACATACAAGAGGTAATTTTTTACAAAAGGGTCACCTAAGGTATATGGATGGAACTTACGGCAAAATTTCGGCATTGGCACATTGTCTGTAGGTCCTGATAATTGCGGGCACTCATTAAATATTGGGGGTACCTATGACAAAGTGGTGGCCTGGCACAATGGAGTCATTTTGAAGAACAATGTGTCAACTCATGCAGAGAGTCAGGTTTCATTAGCTTGGCACACCATGGAAAAACTTGAATAATTAACGAGTGACACTTTATGGCCTATGACGTTTGAACATATTTATGTGAAAATTGTGCTTTAAATTGCACTATTTGCCCCATTTTATTCAAACATTTCTCTAGATGAGAACAGGGTGGGACTGGAACAAAATAATAGATATGGGCACGATTCAGAATTTATTAAATTTGATTTAGACCTAAACTAAGGTCAACAAATACATGATTAGTAAGTAGCACAACCTTTATGTTATTCAGACATTAAAACAATACTAAAAAGCTTTTAAAAAATGTATAGCGATTATAACAAGCAAATTCATCAAGCGAAGATTTACAAAATGCAATTAAACTTTTTGCAGTGCAGCGATGATGTCTAATACATTCGGGTCTCTACCAGAATAGGGTTAGGACAGACTAACAACACATGTAAGAAATCTTGCCATCCTCTGTTACATAAATCACAACTTTCTGTGGAACTTTCGGATTTGTCCCATTTAGAAGTCAGGGGGCCCGATTCACAGAACAAACTTAAGACTAAATCCTAAACTTAGTACCATTCTGGTATTCACAGAATGCACCTAGTACTTCTGCTATTCACAGAATGAACTTACTACTTTTGCTATTCACAGAATGAACTTAGTACTTTTGCTATTCACAGAATGGATTTACGACTCCTAAACTTACGTCCGCACTCGGGCCGGAAATTCCGGCCCGGAGGCGGAGCTTCCGGCCCGGAGGCGGGGCTTCCGGGCCGGAGGCGGAGCTTCCGGCCCGGAGGCGGAGCTTCCGGCCCAGAGGTGGGGATTCCAGCCGATTTAGCTATGGCCGAAATCCCCACCTCCGGGCCGGAAGCTCCGCCTCCGGGCCGGAAGCTCCGCCTCCGGCCCGGAAGCCCCGCCTCCAGGCCGGAAGCTCCGCCTCCGGGCCGGAATTTCCGGCCCGAGTGCGGACGTAAGTTTAGGAGTCGTAAATCCATTCCGTGAATAGCAAAAGTACTAAGTTCATTCTGTGAATAGCAAAAGTAGTAAGTTCATTCTGTGAATAGCAGAAGTACTAGGTGCATTCTGTGAATACCAGAATGGTACTAAGTTTAGGATTTAGTCTTAAGTTTGTTCTGTGAATCGGGCCCTGGGTCTTTAAGGGAAGAATCCCTAGCCTCATTAAAATTATGGTACACCGGAACCTGTGCTCCAATGAAAAACGTATGTATGGTTGCGAAGATTTATATTGTAGACTGTCTAAAATATGTGCAAAATGCTTTAGTCAAGAGCAATGGTCTAGATCTGATTCATAGCTTATTCTTGGAGCCAAGTTCTTTAAATAAAGCTTCAAATGAGAAGAAGTCATAGTTTTCAAAAGGGCAGTCGTGCAGCCAGTGCAATACTTAAGTTCTTGTTACAAGTGGGGTGAGATGACTCATCTCTAAAAGTCTCCAATTTTAAAATATACCTAATAGACCCAATGTCTGCATGAAGAAGATTATGGGCCCAGCGAAGTATATTTGTAATAGCTTTTGCGTACGCGCTGACTATGGATAACTCCAGACAGATTGCTTGGACAGGGACTGACTGGTGAACTCTCAGCAGTTTACGTAGCAAAATCCCTTCTTTTACGTTTAGTCGATGCCATGCCTTGATCGGGATATATTCAAAAGCATATATTAAAATTGAGGGTATCTTTGGAGCAGTAGACACCAAGCATACTTGCAAAATGCCTGTTACTTGAGGAAGCGTAAAGTTTCAATAGTCCACCGACTTAGCCTTCGGCTTTTTGACTGATATGCCTAAGATGGGAACAGTTTTGTAGGGTCTGTGAGAAAATTCTCCCCAGGTAGACATATTCCTCAACAATCTCTAATGGCTTGCCGTCTAATGTCCAGTTGTGGTGAAGGCAATGCTTTCTCCCTCTGAAGGGAAAAACTTTAGTTTTAGAGGTATTTGGTATAAGAAAGTTTCCTTTAGCATACTGATTTAAGGTATTGAGGTTTCTTTGTAAGCCTATCGGGGTAAGATCCATAATTACTACGTCATCGGCATTCATTAAAATGTTCATGTCGCTTGAAGCTATTTTTGGTGGAAAATTGATAATTGTTTGTAAACACTCTCGGAGGTCACTTGTATACAGGGAAAATAGAATGGGGGCTAGGACACAGCCTTGCTTAAGGCCGTTCCTTGTGGCGGTAGGCCGCGTCAAACCCTTTCTCCCCCCAGTTGGACTTTACACCATATTGCAGAGTATAATGCCATAATTATAGTAAGCAAATCTTTAGGTATTCCGAGCTGCACTAACTTAAACCAAAGAGTTGGCCTGTCTACACAATCAAAGGCAGTGGTAAAATCAACACAGACACAAAAGAAAACTTGCTGTTTCAGTGCTACATATTTGTCTATGACTGTTTGCAGGACTGCAATGTTATCTGTTACGGAATGCTTTGGTCGAAATTCGGCCTGGGTTGTTGGTATTGCTCCTGTGGAGAATGCACAATCTTTCAGATGTTCTAATAAGCAAGTTGGAAAAATCTTCCCTGTAGCGTCAAGTAGGGCTATCTGTTGATAATTGTTGGGCGACAGTCGGGATCCTTTTTTCATGGGCACAAAAATAAAAGTGGGTCCATTTTGCAAACCATTTTGATAAAAAAAAAAGTGGCCCACATTAGGAAATCAGGCTAGTTTTGAACTTCTAAAGGCACACTGTGTGGGTATTTGGAAATGTAATGGGAGAATTCCTGTATCTGTGTTTGCTGAAGGCATTGTTTGTATTAATATCATGGAAAGTTATAGTAAAAACCAGCCCAGCAGACCATACAACTGGCCATCAAAATGTTAAAAGAGTGACCCACACACTGATCTGTCAGACCAGCTTCTTGGGCACTGCCTGATTGCCCTTAGGACAGTCTTACCCTGGAGCAGGGCTGGACTGGCCGTTGCGGGCACCGGGCAATCCCCCGGTGGGCCGCAAGGGTGGGGGCTGGTTTTGTTACAGGGCCGTTTTTGCAGCATTGCTGAAAAATCGGCCCTGTAACAAAATCAGCCAAAAACCGGCCCTAGCAAAGAGCTCGGCCGCACCCCCAACCCCAGGGGGGAGGGGGGTGGCCAAGCACTTTGCCAGGGCCGATTTTGGTTCCCAGTCCGGCCCTGCCCTGGAGGAGTACCCGATGAACCTTACATAGAAGAGAGCAGTCTCTCTTGTTTTGTTGACTTGCTAAAATTCAAAGTAAGTATTATGCCCCACCACTAGTGAGGCACTCCTCCAACTAAGACTTCTAAAGATGATGACACCTTTCAACCTGACAACTAACCTCAAATGATATGGAAATGCAACACTAACGGGTCTATCCGAAACACAACTGGCACCATAAAAGGCAACCATCAATGCTGCAGCTCGACTAATAACAGGTATGAGGCTTTCTGACCACAACAGACCACTCAATTCCCTATAGGTCAATGCAAGGATCCTTCCAAAGATAGCTTGCCTGACCAACAAAGACCTACACTATGGTACTCGTGAATACTAAGGTCTGCCTCTGCCTTCTCTGGTCAGCCCACAAACTATGTGATCTTCTCCTAATGAAGATTTAGCTGGACCCTTCAGCTATCAATTTCAAAAAGGAGGTCAAGAGGATCTTATTCTACAGATTTCTCCTGGACTAACCAGACCGTGAGGATGATAGGTAATGCGAAACAAGAAAAGGGCTATGGTCACTATGATTAGGCTCTTTAAACAAGAAGAATCACTGGGTGCTCTATCTCATCACTACAACCAACAGTGATATTGTTGACTAAGGTAATGAGACAGAATATCAGGGAAAAATATTCGAACTACCATAATATCGAGTGAAAAAAATTGTGGAATAAGAATATCAGTGTCAAAAGTATCGAGTTGAAGGTAAGTAATATCGATTTTAAAAATAAAGAAGTCATTATCGTTTGTCAAAATATAGGGTTCTATTAGGATGGCGGTCGGAAAACCACCCCGACCGCCATGGTAGTGGAAGTCAACCGTTTGCCGGTACCGCGGCAAAACCGGCGGTCCTATTATAATCAACCGCCCCAAAAATCCGACTGCAGCGAAACGAGGCCTCCAAAGACCGCCCGTAGCGGGCGGAGAAGGCAAAAATCCGTCTGCGGCGGTCAGATCCATTGTGGAAACACACCAAACCACCACCGGGACAGCGGAGAGACCGTACGGAAAATTAGGATATCCCCGATGTGACCGTGGTACATTCCGTGGTACGTTCCACTGTTTCCGACCGCCGCGGTCGCAAACAGTGATGAATGGGTAAGCTGACGGAAGGCCTGTAGCATAGCCATCACTGAGGATGCTCCGTTAAAAAAATGGCGGTCGACAAAAAAAACACAAAACAAGGCCACAAAGTGCACACAGCAAACTAGCCTAGCACATCCCAAAGTCACACCCTCATGGCACATTCAAAAAGTACCATTCCCAGGACAACACACACAACACCTGACAGCAATACTCCATCTTGTCACACTCACATATCTGAGCATAAAACCAGCCCCTTCCCTGACCAGAATCCTTTGCAATACTCCACAACTGAAGTGCTCAACACCAGAGGACAAAGTAGAGGCAAACCTGCACACATAACACCAGCACAACAACACACACACCACCTACACCACCCCACCACCCTCACAACTGCACCCCAAAACATTAGCACATCCCAAACCGTGACACCACAGAAAATGCCCAAATTCACAGAGAGTGAGTTGTAAGTCATGGTAGATGAGATAAACAGAGTAGAACCACAAGTGTTTGGTAGCCTGGTCCAACAGATCCCATTAGCCCCAAGAGCACAAGTGTGGGCAAGGATAGTCGACAAGGTCAATGCAGTAGTAGTAGGGACCACCCACCGCTCCAAAAATGAAATCATGAAACGGTGGCATAAACCTGAGGAGGGTTGTAAAACAGAAAAAGAACAGGAACCGTGAGCTGGCTTAGAGGACGGCCGGTGGCCCTCCCATCCCACCAAAAACATTCACTGCATGGGAGTGATCCAGCGGTGCACCAACAACAGATACTCCAATAACATATATTCACCAGGGCCCATCAAAACACAACACACCTTATCTCTCTCCAATTCACCTGGTTTGCCTCTGGGGAGAAAGTTTGTTTAACCTATTGATCAAAATTGAAAAAATTCATCTCCGTGCAGATTTATCACTGATCAATAAGTTCTTTCCATTTGGTCGATGGACAAAATTAGTTGGAACTAGTTGATGGTGACAATGTACATAACTTCTGAATACAAACACATTATTTATAATAATAAACACAGACTCAGAAAGTTTTCAAAAACTTTATCTAAAGTTTAAATGTGCGTGAACCATTCAAAACACACCACAGATACCTTAAACCATTAGGAAGGAAGATTCCATCAATTCAAATGCATGTATAACTTCAATAGATTGACATTGCTCAGAAAGTAGAGGATAGAATCAGCAGTACATCGAGAAAATATACGAAATTATAGTTACCACAAATGGTGTGAAGACCAACCCCCTGGCCAAAGGGCTGGTAAGGGTCCCCTGGGAAAGATCAGGTGACAAAGGCTTTAGGACAGGAGTTGGGACAGGACAGTGGACCTCTCTAGATCCGACTGCTTGCCGCACCCCTCTCTGACACTCTCTTCCTCCTCGAGATTCTTCCGCAATCTACTTTCTAATCAATTGCTTTGGATAGGTAATTTTCTATTGAAACTTCTTCAGTATCTCAGCACCATGAATAATTCCGACAGCATCTCCCCTGTCAGCATTCTCTCAGGATCACACTCACAAATCTAACTAAACCACCTTAGTTATACTTTTTAGGATTTCGGTAACACCCCCTAAAGGTGCAACATTGAAAAATTACAGATTTCTGAATGGTCAGGCAAGGGGCGTTTGGTCATTACACCATGATGGCATATCATTTTCCTTTGTTCCCAAACCCATCCCCTTAATAATATGCATTTTATTTTAATTCCCACCCGAGTTTATTCCCATTGATACATTTTTAACAATAAGGCTCATATGTCTACAGCATCTGCACTTCTGACATCTGCGTTTCCCAGGGTTTAGCGGTCGATGGCCTTGGATGTGGTCCAACCATGGGATCATCCTTTCATGGAAAGTACAGGTCACACATGTGCAGACAGCTTTCACTCAACGACTCAGGTTGTGGCACGAAGGCACAAAGTATGAACTAATAAAAAGGTCAAAAGAGAAAATATTAATTCAAGAAATAAAGGATTTCACTGCATACCACCTACATCTACTCTCTTCCCCTGTATTTGTTAATACTTTCCCTGCATTACCTCTTTAGTAATAAAGCATTTTCTAAATAGCAAAGCAGGTGCCATGCATGTGGTCTTGAAGACGCCATGTTAGTGCATTCTGCCCATGCACGAGAAGTTCCCTCCAAAGCAATTATATGTCACATTACGTAGATGTAATTGACGCATGCGCAGTAAAGTTTTCCCTGTTAGAGCTGCGCTTTTAGTCCGCTATCCGTATTAATGGTTAGTAAACACATAGGCAAGCTTCACTGTCTTATCCATGTAACTGTATTGTGCAAGGATTAATCATGAAACAAAATTAATAATTTCATGTCAATAAGTTAAAAAGTTAAACAAGTGAATTGCATATGAGCATGTCTCACAAAAAACTAAAACGAGTCCTTGCTCCATCAGGATGAGAGTGTGTTTGCCATACTGCATCTAGAGAGTCTCACAGGAATAGCCGGGGGAGTGCAGGCTGGTAAGGATAAACAAATGTAAACCATTACACTGTCATATACTGTCTTGCACAAATACAAAGCTACACCTCCTAGGCCCAAGTCCATTCATATGCACCACAATACCCAACACAGGACTCACAGATGTAACATCCACTCCATCCAAATCACCCCAAAGGTAGCCTGCAACATTCCCAGGGTTGCATGTGTACAGACAGCCAGCACTACAACTCCCACCAGGCCCCCCTGTCCCACCCCTGAGCAGGATGTACCACTCCACGCCCACCCAGAAACAATTGGCAGACATTGTATGGTTCACCCTCACCTAATAGGTAGGTAGCCATTTTCCCAGGGTGGGCTGCTTGGGGGTGGGAGGCCTGCACAGCAACTCCCACCAGGCCCCCTGTCCCACCCCTGAGCAGGATGGAGCACTCCACACCCACCTAGGAGTTGGCAGTCATTGTATGGTTCACCCTCACCTAACGGGTAGGTGGCCATCTTCCCAGGGAGGGCTGTTTGGGGGTGGGAGGCCTTCACAACAACTCCCACCAGGCCCCCTGTCCCACCCCTGAGCAGGATGGAGCACTCCCTCCCACCCGGAAGCATGTGGCAGCCATTGCATTACAACTAACAAACTTACAGGTAGGTAGCCATCTTCACAGGGAGGGCTTTTTTGGGGTGGGAGGCCTGCACAACAACTCCCACCAAACCCCCTGTCCCACCCTTGAGCAGGATGGAGCACTCCCTCCCACCCAGAAGCATGTGGCAGCTAATGCATTACAACTAACAAACTTACAGGTAGGTAGCCATCTTCCGAGGGAGGGCTGTTTGTGGGTGGGAGGCCTGCACTACTACTCCCACCATGCCCCCTTGTTCGCCAGCTCATCAAGATCGAGCACTCCCTCCCACCATGAAGCATGTGGCAGCCATTGTAGTTCACCAACCAAACTTACAGGTAGGTATACATTTTCCAAGGTTGTACTGTTTGTGGGTGGGAGGCCTGCACTACTACTCACACCATGCCCCTTGTTCCCCAGCTCTTCAGAATGCAGATGCATGTGACAGCCATTGCATTGTTTACTTCAAACTAACAGGTAGGTAGCCATCTTAACAGGGAGGTGTGTGTGTGAGGCCAGCACAGCAGCTCCCAACAGTCCCCCTTGACCCACCCCTGAGAAGGATGAAGCACTCCTTCCCAGCCAGTACTATGTGTCAGCCATTGCATTCTACACTTCAAACTAACCGGTAGGTAGCCATCTTAATAGGGAGGTGTGTGTGTGTATGAGGCCTGCACTACTACTCCCACCATGCCCCCTTGTTCCCCAACTCATCAAGATTGAACACTCCCTCCCACCCAGATGCATGTGTCAGCCATTGCATTGTTCACTTCAAACTTACCGGTAGGTAGCCATCTCCTGCTCTCTTGTTCCACCTCTGAGCAGGTTTACCACACACACAGAGATGTGTCACAATTTCAACCTAAATTTTACAACAGAACAGGTAAGTAGACAGTGCATGCACCCAGCCATTCCTCTAAAAAACATGGTGCCATATGACAACACCAGCCTGCTCATCCCACAAAAATTCACACAGATCCAATTGCCACTTACAGTGTGCAGACAGTTAAGCAAATGTAACTGTGACAGCATCCAAAGTGTGACTCACTAATTCACATGTTGAAGAAATTCTGTGCACAATCATGCACAGCACTGAATGCCATGTGTAAGTGCCATGTGGGCAGAGCATCAAGGACCACATGAAAACAAAGCAAGCATGGTCTGTAGTACAAATTGAGAATTTCACATGACATGACAAAGGTATGCATGAGATAACAATGGCTAGTTCATGCTTAGATGAAATGTCTGCCAGGCAGAGTAAGCAACAAAGATGCTTCACATAAAGTCAATGTGGCGATAGTCGTCAGTTGACCACATGTCCTTGTAAGTTGTATTCACAAAATATGCACGTGGCACATGGTATGTATTGACATGTCACACCATGGACAAGTAATGCATGTACCTCCACATCATGTAAGGATGCACAGTAGTGTGCAGACAAACAATGTGATAACCAGTAAACTGTGTGGTGTATAACATGTGAATAAGATACATCTAACACCAAGCTTGAGGGATGCACTTCAATGACCATTTCCCCTCTGTCCCACAGGTGAACAAGAACTGACTGCAGAGGACAACAACAGCAACCTGCAAAGCCAGCACCCCGCCCCCCGGAACATGGACTCTTGGATGAGGACTCCCTGGATCTCCCAGACGCGGAGCTCAAAGCCGGCCAGTCTGGTGTACCAGGGTGCAACAGGTCCCAGGACCCCATTGTCCCCCCACCACATTTGCAGCAATACTAACATCTACGCAGACCCCTGCTGTAACGGCCTGTGCGGCCTCTACCATCTCCACCACCACCAGTGCTGCCTGCAACACTCTCCCTGCCCCAGAGGATGATCAACACACACCAACAACTGAGGATGGCAGGGAGAGGATGCGGGTGCCAACAGTGGTGAGGCAACAGTTCCATGGCAGCAGGGCAGGTGGGAGGGCAAGGGTCAGTCACAGACAACCAGACACTGGGACCGAAGCCCTGGACAACATCAACAGAGTCCTTGGGGCCTATGAACGGATGCAGGGACGAACGGGCTGGGCTGATGAAGATTCACGCGAGCTCCTTCTGCTGATGAGGTCCATGGACACCCGCATGGGCCAAATTGTGGACCTCTTGGGCCAGCTAGTGGCGGTACTGAGGGACAGGCCTGCGCTACAAACAACACCTCCACCTCCCTCTGGTGGCCCGCAGGATGGCAGTTCACCATCCCCCCCCTGCGGCCACAGAGACGGGGGAGTCCTCAGACTCCACTGGCCCCACAGCAGAGGCCCCCCCTGCCAAATGATCAAGGGCCCATCCCAAGAAATTCCAGGGAGGATCCTGTGGCACAGCACCTGCCAAATGTCACGGAGCCAGCCATGATGGCAACCCTCTTCACTACTGCATTGACTTTTTAGACTGTCCTTCCCCCACACTTCCCTGTGAATGGCATCTTTCTGTTGGACTGGGTCACCACATCAATGTGGTGACTTCTCAATTGTCTCATGTACCATCACTGACAACTCACTGCCTCACCAATCACCTTATTGTAAATATTCCCGCCCTGTCACATGTCCCCATTGCAAATAAACACTCCTTACACACACATGTTGTGTCTGCTCCGTGTTTATTCCAGGATGTGTAGTCTTCAGCATGATTACAATGCACCTTGAGTATGGAATGTATGTGGGCTAGGAGAGGCTGAAGGGACCTAGGAAAATACAACAGAGCAATATTCACTAGTCAGGTGTTGGCATAAAGGCCATCACACAACACTTGTCATTAAGGTACTCCAGTATGCACACATTACAATGAGCAACAGTTCCGACACAAACATCCTGGACATTTGCCAAACTACCCTGTCCCGGAAACATTGGCAGCCAGCACTGAGTCAACAACAGGCTGCAGTCACAATGCTCACATACACCTTGCCAACAACAACGACATCAGCAGACAATGGCTCAGTTGTACATTGTCACTCACCTTCAGGTGAAGTAGTGGTTGATGAGCTGTTGACACAGTTCGACACCGTCCTCCTCTCAACTATCCTCGTCGCTGGACATGGGTTGGTTTGCAGGCGGGGGTCTTGGCTGCTCATCAGCATCCAGGAGCAGGGGGATCTCCTTGCGCAAGGCCAGGTTGTGGAGCATGCAGCATGCAACTACAATCTGACACACCTTCTTGGGCGGGTACATCAGTGCACCTCCGGTCATGTCCAGGCAACAGAAATGTGACCTCAGGAGTAACCCTTGGTGTAGTTTGCATAGTAGCACTACACGTAGCCATGCAAAGTACACTTTGAACTACGCTCAGCTACACAAACTGCAGAGTGCGTAGCTGTTGGCACTGTGTGCTTGTCTGCTCTGTGCAATAATTGCAAAGAACATCTTGCACAGTACAAGTTATGATAAAATAAATATCTCTGCCTTTATGCTAAAATGCATAGAGTCAAATGCAAAACCTTCATGAAAGCGTTTAAATGCTTTTGCATTTGACTCGTGAGGGAAATCTAGTAACGACTAGTGGAACTGCAGCTTGATGTAATAATAATTTCAATGCTTTTGCATTTGACTTGTGAGGGACATCTAGTAACGACTAGTTGAACTGCAGCTCTTTGTCAAATTATTTTGATATTGGACACTATAATATTCACTGCCCACTGCTAATCTTGTCCCATAATGTTTTGCAGGGCCTTTGGTTGGGATTGTATTTTTGCCAATAACTGTGCTTGGGGTGGTCCTAGGAGGAAGGGACCACCACTGAATCGTTCACCAGCAAGATATGCTCTCTGTGTTCAAGGCATCTGCTTGGTCCTCCCCCTAGGTTAGGGGGGACCCCAAAAACATCACCTCTCTCATTGCCTATTATTTCATTCTCAAAGTTCACTTTTGTGAATTGGTTATATGCTTTTTAGCATGTAAAATTGTTCAATCAAAGCATTTGTGGGTGTTGTTGATTTTGCTGCTACGCTAAGTGTTTTAGCAAAATGTTTGCACTGTGCTACCTGCATATTGCGTAGTAGTGCAAACTAAACATGCTCTGTGAGCGTAGCGTAGTACTATGCCCAGGGTTATTCAGGAGACCGAAAGTACGCTCCACCTCACAACATGTCCTACCATGGGCATCATTGTAGCAGACTTCAGCTGGTGTCCTGGGATTCCGCAGTGGGCTCAGCAACCAAGGACAGATGGGATATGCTGAATCACCTAGGTATGAGATACACAGAGCAACATTGTAATGTCACTGTGGCAGAGGACAGCATGTCACACACACAGCACGCTACTCTTCCAACTCACCCACAATCCATGCATGCTACGGAAGCATATTATCCATCAGTCGTGGAACAATCAATCAATCAATCAATCAATAACATTTGTAGAGCGCGCTACTCACCCGTGAGGGTCTCAAGGCGCTGAAGGGAGGGGGGGAGGGGGTGCTGCTACTGCTCGAATAGCCAGGTCTTGTGGTGTTTCCTGAAGGTGAGATGGTCCTCGGTCAGTCGTAGGTGTGCGGGGAGGGAGTTCCATGTCTTGGCCGCCAGGTAGGAGAACGATCCTCCTCCGGCGGTAGTTCTGCGAATCCGTGGGACCCTGGCGAGGGCGAGGCTGGCGGAGCGGAGCTGGCGGCTGGGGGTGTAGAACGAAAGGCAGTTGTTGAGGTATTCGGGGCCCATGTTGTGGAGCGCTTTGTGTACGTTGGTGAGCAGTCTGAACGTGATCCTCTTGTTGACGGGGAGCCAGTGCAGGTTTTTCAGTGCTGATGGGGGTCCATGCGCTGAGGGTGGTTTTGGGGGTCGTTGGTTTGGTGGCTGGAGGCGGAGTCTGTGGTCCGAAACTGTCATGTTTATCTGCGATTTTGCAGTGGAAGAACGTGGCGAGCGAGTTGCAAAGGTCATGCGATGGTGTGATGTCGCTGTTGCTGGCGCTGGCGCTGGGGTTGGAGAGCTCTTTGACGATGCAGAAGAGTTCCTTGCTGTTGTGGGTGTTGTTGTCCAGCCGCTCTTTGAACGATGTCCTTTTGGTGGTGCGGACCATCTGGTGGTATTCGCGGGTGGCGCTCCTAAGGGCTGTCATGTTTTCTGATGTCTGTTCGTGCCGCCAGGTTTTTTTGAGGGTTCGGCATGATTTTTATGCGACTTTGAGGGCGTCTGTGAACCATGAGGTTTTTCTGTTGCCGGTCTTGCCTGGGGGGTTCTTCAGTGGAGCGCGGTCGTCGGCGCAGTTGGTGATCCACTGTGCGAGATTGTGTGCTGCGTCGTTGGTGTCAGGGGTGTCGACAGGTGGGTTCTGGCTCAGTGATGTGGTTAGCTGGTCTGCGGTGACTTTGCTCCAGCATCTGCGGGGGATCTGTTGCGTGTGGTGGTGGGATGTAGTCTTCTTGAAGGTGAAGTGAACGCAGCTGTCTAGAG
This sequence comes from Triturus cristatus, assembly GCF_964204655.1. Taxonomy (NCBI): domain Eukaryota; kingdom Metazoa; phylum Chordata; class Amphibia; order Caudata; family Salamandridae; genus Triturus; species Triturus cristatus. The sequence continues at coordinate 212,755,178 of NC_140585.1, read as the reverse complement.
TAGTCCGGTGGAGTGGCTGAAGGAGACGTGGTTGCTGACGGAGAAGAAGGGGTCAAGCGTGTAGCCGACGCGGTGGGTGGGCGTGTCCACCAGTTGCTTGAGTCCGAGGTTGGCGAGGTTGTCGAGGTGGAAGTTCAGGTCCCCTAGGAGGATGTATTCTGGTGAGGCTAGGGCGTGCGGGCTGATGAAGTCGGTGATGGTTTCGCTGAATTGTGTGCATGGGCCCGGGTGTCTGTAGATGAGCGTTCCTCTGAGGGTGGTCTGGGGGTCGGTGTGGATCTGGAAGTGTGGGTGTTCGGCGGCGGAGAGAGTGTCTTCGGCGTTGGTCGTGACGCTGATGGTGTTCCTGTAGATGATGGCGATTCCTCCTCCAGTTTTGTTGACGCTTCCAGGTGATTTTGTAGCCGTCCAGGATGGCTATGGCGATGTCGGGGGCTGAGGAGGCGTTCATCCAGGTTTCCGTGAGGAAGGCGACTTCTGGTGCTGTTGTGTCGAGGAGGTCCCAGAGTTCGACGGCGTGCTTGTGGACGGAGCGGGTGTTAAGGAGGATGCACTTGAGGTGGTTGTTGTTGTTGCTCGGTTCGGCGGGCAGGTTCGGAGGCAGGTGAATTTGCAGGCTTGATAGGAGAAGGGTCCGTGGGTGCGCTTCGGCGTGGCTCGGTAGCAGGCGGGTGGTTGTCCGGTGTTGAGTGCATTGAGGGTGGCATAGTCGTAGCTTAGTCGAGTTCTCTGGTACCGGCGGGGGCCAGGGAGTCTGGCGCTGGGCGCGGTCAAGGTGGGGACGGGTGCAGACGGGCTTTCCTTTGGCGCGCCATTGGCGTGCCAGAGGCGCGCCCGCTGTGCGCGGCCACTGCCACTGCGCGGCCTCTGCGTGGCCTGCATATGAGAGGCAGAGGAAGGGAGGAGCAGTTGGGAGGTGGGATCGGGGCAGCCAATGGGAGACAGGGGGCGGGGCCGCAGGTACGCAGCGGCGGGAACGGAAGGCAAGGGGACAGCGAAGGAAGGGGGCACAGAGGGAAAAAAACAGGCAAAAAGAGGTACAAAAACAAAATGGACACACGGGCAAGAACAATGACAGTAATAATAACAACAGAGACGCAGGTGGGCAAAAACTGGGCAAAAAGGCGAGGCGGGCAGAGCCCAGGCGGCAGTAGGAGCGAGTTACAGGTCACACAGGGGGCTGTGTGGTGGTGAGGGGAGCGACATGCCTGTTACGCATGATGTTTGAGTCATGGGCTGAGCCTGGGAATTTGGCACACACATGTGAGATGATCATATCCGCCTGGCACACCACTTGCACATTGATGGAATGGAAATGCTTCCTATTCCTGTAGATGTGCTCACATACCTGTGGTAGAATGAGCCCAACATGTGTGCACTCAGTGGCACCAACAACATTGGGGATGTGCCCAGTGCATAAAAATCTCCCTTCACAGCAGTCCAACTCATGCCTCCTGGGTAAATGAATATATCTGTCCTTGTAGATCATCATAGCGGACAGGACATCGCATAGCACCATGCTGAACATATGTTGATACATCCCACTTGCACTGGACACTGTGCACTTGAAAGATCCTGAAGCAAAAAAATGCAGGGCTCCCATCACCTTAGACGTTGGTGTGAAAGCACCCGGATATGTTCTGCAAGGCTGCAGGTGGGGCTCCAACATAGCACATAGGTCTTTGAGGGTGTCACGATCCATAAGGAATTTCTGTATGACCTCCTCATCCTCCTTGTCTGCCAGCACTGTGAAGGGACGATGCACATTTGGTCTCCAACTAGGTGAGATGAAAGCGGACACATGTCAAAGCAATCCACCAGAAGATGTGTCCAACATCTTACGTTTTGATTGACACAATGCCAACAATGACTAGCATCGCAGTTCAGCTTACAGCGCAACTTACATGTAGGGACACCTTCAGCTACACCATCCGTACATAGGCAGTGATAGGCATATACACATGGTCAAATGGCGGTTGGCATGCTCCGCCACCGAAATCACGGTCATTCATAGCAATGTATGGCACACATATCGCAGTAGCTACCGCCTGGCCCCTGCGGTGTGTCACCGCCATGGTCCATGCCCTTACAGCCAATGGGAACTGCAATTCCGGTAGACTAATGCAATTTTGAAAATCGCGGTAGGCATGCTCCGCCACCGCGCAGCCGGTCATTGGATGCAATTGAAAGATGCACAACCGCAGTAGCAACCGCCTGGCCGCTGCGGTGCATCACCGCCATGGCCCATGCCCTTGCAGCCAATGGGAACCGCAATCGCGGTAGACTAATGCAATTTTGAAAATCGCAGCCGGTCATTGGATGCAATTGAATGATGCACGACCGCAGTAGCGACCGCCTGGCCCCTGTGGTGTGTCACCGCCATGGCCCATGCCCTTACAGCCAATGGGAACCACAATCGCAGTAGACTAATGCAATTTTGAAAATTGCGGTAGGTGATCTCTGCCACCGCGGAGCCGGTCATTGGACGCATTTGAAAAAGGCTGACCTGGGACACCAATTGCAGCAGCTTAGAACCACTGAAACTACCCCAGGGGGCTATAGATGTGTGGGAGAGAGCCTCACGTTTCCACAGCTTCCAGAGCCTGCTGCCTGACACCCCACACTACCAACTGCTGCTGCTCCTGTCTCCAGGGCCTGCTGTCTGCCACCCCTCAACACCAACTGCTGCTGCTCCTGTCTCCAGGGCCTGCTGCCTACCACCCCTCAACACCAGCTGCTGCTGCTATCTCCAGGGCCTGCTGCCTGCCACCCCTCAACACCAACTACTGCTGCTGCTGTCTTCTGGGCACAATGATGCAGAGGACTGAGAAGATCCGGGCCAGTCCCTTCACCACCGAGGAGCTGAGATTCTGGTGGACGAGGTGCTCACACACTATGCGAGGCTATATGGTGATCCAAATGTCGTGGTAAGTCTTTCAGAGTGGAAGTTAGAGTGCAGGGGGGCACACATGAAGTTGATCTTCTGCAGTATGTGACTGAGCATGTGGGGTTGTGTCATGCACTGCCTAGCATGCTGTCTCCAGGGGAAATGGGTGTGTAGCCTATTTCACACGTTTCCCTGCCTGCACATCAAGATTGGGGGGACATGTATTTTCTTGTCAGCCATACAGTGATGCAGCAAGTTGGTAATGCAGGAGTCAGGACAGTAATTGCTTGTGTGAATGGCCTTGTGGGTCCCTGATGTCCTTCACCGGCTCATCTGTGGCCTTAGCAAGGATTAACGTCCAGAGGGTAGTGATGGAATTGTGTCTGACTCAAAATTTGCATCATCCATGGCTCGGCAGTATGCTCAGGACTTTAATACCAGAGGGTGACACTCTTGGTGGTCATTCACGTATAACACAGCAGGTTGTTGTACTTTTGTGCACAGCCCCTTCCATTCCCACCAGCATCTGTACTGACTGACATGTGTAGGCACTGTTTCCGATCTCAAATTGTCCCTTCATGTGACATTTCTGATGCCCCACGTTGGACATCTGTGTGATCCCACCTAGAATGCACAGTCACTGCCCAATCTGACAAGGACAGATCACTGAATGTACAGAGTGTAACGTGTGCGGTTTGCTGGACTTTCCATCAAAAAGCCATCTCAGCCATGTAGATTGCACACAACAGGCCTTGTGAGAAGGGTGTTGGATTGTAAGATCATGTCCCTCGATGTGACCTCCATAACACAGTGAGCCATTCACAGGGCAAGACATTGTTGGATGGGCAGTGTTGGACACAGTGAGTCTGGCCCTAAACATATATTGAAATGTAATGTATGTCTTGCTCACCCTCAAACTGGATATGAAGCGCCTAAGGCAAGCCCGTCTGCGCCCGTCAGCGTCCCGGAAGCGGCCTGCGCCTGCCATGCTACCCGGCTGCTTCGAGGAACGATGTTAAGTAGAAGTTACTCTAGTGCTACGCTTAGAGCGATGGATGTGGCGGCTTGCTGCCTTTCTCACACCTGGGATGTGGCGGTGAAGCCTTCAGGGTTCTGTCTAGTATGTGGCTTTAATCTGGGGGGGGGCTTGTCTCCTTGGCCAGTGAGGGCTACCGACCCGAACAGCGGGCTAAATCTTCCCATATCTTAGCAGCTTTGATAAATGTCCGCTCACTTAAGAAACACTATGCGGACGTATTTGGGCTTTTGGAGGACGAATCATAAGTTATGCTGTTCCTTACAGAGACCTGGCTTGATTCTACATCTGACCCTATCGTCTCACTGGCCACCCCTGTGGGCTATAAGATCTTTAAAGTCGACCATCAGGGGGGGAGGGGTGGCGGTGTAGCTATTATATATAAAAATCTATGGGATCTTCGTTTGGGGGACACCACGGCATGGGAAGGCTGCGAGGTGCTTAATTTTAGCGCCCGCTTGTCAGCCCACTTTACTCTTGGTGACTCCCTGATCTACAGGCCCCCTGGACCGGCTGGTCCTTTTCTCCAGGCTTGTGGAGACGCTATCATCTCTAGGGCAGTTAGGTTCTCCCACTATATGGTCTTGGGTGATTTGAATGTTCATATGGACCGACCCGAAGAAAAGGAGGTGATCCACCTGCTGGATACTCTTCATCTTGCTCAACTTAACCAGCACGTCCTCCTTCCTTTTCACCGGGCCGGCCACATTCTGGACCCAATCTGCTCTAATTTCCCCATCTCCTTAAGGGATCCCTGTCCGGTGCCCTGGTCTGACCACTTTATATTTTATTTTTCCTGGACGGTCTCTAATGTAGAGACTCTGTTGCGTTTTCATCAGAAGCCAGTTTCTGGGAAACTTGATCCTCTTGAATTCAACCAAGCCTTGGAAACCTCCAGGCCCGTCTTGTCTGGTGGACTGGAGGAGTGTCTGTCAGGGTTCACTGGCTGGGTGTCTAGGGCAGCAGCCTCTGTGGCCTCCCTTCGACCCATTAGACCTGCCAGAGTTGCGCCCTCCAAACCGTGGTTTACTCCATCTCTCAAGGCGGCCAAACGCGATTGTAAAATCTTGGAGCGGGCTTGGCGAAGGAGTGGCTATTGCCCCGTAGCAAAGACAAAGCTTAGAGCAATGCAAAACATTTATTATGCCACTATTGTCGCGGCGAAAGGGCATTTTTTTGCAGCTCGCATTGACTCGGCTAGGAACAAAACTAAAGAAATCTTTGCCATTGTGCAGAGCTTTACATCTCCGTTGGCCCAAGCTAGCGTTACTCCTTCCTCTCTTGACTGGTGTAACACTCTTTCAGGTTGCTTCAGAGATAAAATCAAGGCCATTCAGGCCTCATTTTCCTCTGGTAATGGCTGCCGTGCAGGGCCGCTGGCTGTACAATCTGCGTTCCCTACCGGCTCGCTGTCTGCCTTTAGAACAGTGAACCCCCTGGAAACTCTTAAAATTCTCAGGGGATTAAAATCTGGTTCTCCTGCCGATGCCTGCTCGGCCAGGCTTCTGGCAGCGGTGGCTGAGAGTGTACACTCAGAGGTTAACTCTATCATCAATCTGTCTCTTCAGTCAGCGGTTGTTCCTCAGGGATGGAAGCAGGCGAAGATTCTGCCTCTTCTCAAAAAGCCTTCTCTGGATCCCCTTAATCCAGGTAACTATCGGCCCATCTCTCTTCTACCAGCTATTGCCAAAGTCTGTGAGAAGGTGGTCAATAAGCAACTAACAGAATTTGTGGAGACCGAGGCACTTCTGCATCCAGCTCAATGAGGATTTCGAGCTGCCCACAGCACCGAGACTGTTTTGGTCGAGTTGGTGGAGGCCATTCGGGAGTGCCTCGATGCCGGGCTGGACCACTCACCGGCATTTGATACGGTCCCACATGCTCTTCTTTTGGCCCATCTCGCAGAGCTTGGTGTGTCAGGGGCTGTCTGGGGCTAGCTTAGGTCTTTTCTGGAGGAGCGGGCTGAGCAGATTTGGCTTCCTCCATTTTCCTCCTCTCCCCATTCGGTCACCACTGGAGTCCCGCAGGGATCTTCCCTTGGCCCTCTCCTCTTTAACATTTATGTTACGCCACTGATACATCTGGCAGAGGATCTTGGGGGTAAGGTGTTGGCCTATGCGGATGACACCCAGTTGTTGTTCACCTGGGATAAAACATCGGACTCTGTCCTTGAGGCACAACATTGCCTAGTTTCCATCTACAATTGGTTGGCGGATGCACAGCTTAAGTGCAATGAACAAAAATCAGAGATTTTGCTCTTTGGCAAATTTCCCGCTGATTTTCGTGAGCAGTTGTGGCCGCAGGACTTCCCACTGCCCCTTTCCTTGGGCCAGCCTGCTAAGAACTAGGGAGTATGGTTCGATGAGAGTCTCTCCTTTTCTACACACATCAAGAAAACTGCTGGCTTTTGCTTTGGCCTTCTCAAAACTCTTAGGAACTTTTTTCCACTCCTTCCTCAGGCTGCTAGAGAAACTGTTACTTGTGCGCTGATTCTCTCTCTCGATTGGATTACGCCAATGCTCTCTATGCTGGTTTTCCTGGCTACCTGCTTAAAAAACTGCAGGTGGTCAGGAACATGGTGGCTAGACTGCTTTTGGGCATTCCAACAAGGAAGAGTGTTGCTCCCCAATTGCGCTCTCTCCATTGGCTGCCCATGGCGGTTAGGGTCAAGTTTAAACTTCTGGTCTTGGCCCATCGTGCCCTCCATGGTTATGGTCCCCTCTATCTTCAGAAGGGCTTTTCCTTCTGTGTCCCCTCGCGGGCCCTTCGCTCTTCGTCCCTTCGCTTCGCCCATGTTCTGCCTTTCAAGCCCCAGAGGTTGGGGGGCTGTTCCCTTGTGGTTAAGTCTAGCGTGGCCTGGAATGCCCTCCCATTCGATCTTCGTTCCACTCAAGTCCTTGTGTTCAAAAAGAAGCTTAAAACACATCTCTTTGTATGATGGTCTCTCCTACAACCCTCGGGTATCGCTTCGGGATACTCACGAGTATCCAAGCACGTTACAAATGGCATAACATAACATAACATAGTAGATGTGGGCAGCCTACACATAGCTTTCTGTGCTGGCATCCTGCATGTGTATGAGATGGGCAGGAACTGTGTCCACCCTCATACCTGCATGCATTTTCGTATGAGTCTCCCATGCTAATGTGTCATGTGAGATGCAGTATTGTCTCTGCTTGACATATCTGTGAAGTTGGACTGAGTTAGTAGCATGCCCCTGTACTGAGAGATAGTGGTACATAACACTGTGTCACTGATTTTTCCCCCTTGTGTCTCCCATGCCTGCAGCTCAAAGTCCACCAGAGTAAGGCCACGTGGAGGGCCATTGCACGCAAGGTGCGGGCTCTGGGTGTCTCCAACCGACGGCGCACATACTGCCACGAGAGGTGGGATGACATCTGCAGGCTGAGCAAGAACGTGGCAGAGATGATGCTGACTGGCTGGCAGGTTGGCAGGTTGGCGCGCAAGAGCAGGACACCACTAATGGCCTGCGTCTTTGCTGTGACACAGCCTGAGCTGGATGCACGTTTGAAGGAGCATCAGCAGCAAGCTGGGGGTGAGTATTCTGGGAAGGGTGACTTTGGTTGTGAGTGGGTGCATGTGTTCACAGCCTGGGCCAGCGCTGGACTCTGTGATGTTGGTAGTGTGCTGCAGTAGCTAGTAAGTGGCCTCTGTGTTATGTGCAGCTGTCATGCATTTGCCCTACCTGTACTATATCATGTCATTTGAGTAATGGCCCTTGACATTGCATTCTGAGTCATGGCCTTCTGGCATCATCTGCATTGGGGTAGCCAGGGACATCCCATGGAAGGGAACCGCAGTGTGCATCATCTGAGTGTGCTATCCTCAATGTGTGCATTACCTGATGTCAGAATTGTGAGGACTAGACGTCTGACACCAATGTGCAACTGTAGTTGTGCCCCAAAGAACAACATGGTGGATGGCATGAGCTCATGGCCATAGTGGACTGTTATGTTGGAGTCTGTATCTGTGTTGTCCCCTTCTGCTCCCTCCAGATGTGACAGTGGCAACATGTTTGGAGGTACATCTTTGCCCCCCTCAGGGCCCTAGGTGTGCTTAAAAGTGATTTATGTGTCTGGTTAAACGGAGCCACCGGCAGGCTATTTGGCTGTGTGGTCATCACATGGCTCACTTATGCCACGTTTGAATGATGACACACAAAATTCAAGGTTTGAATTAAGGTTGCACAATGTTACTGCACAGGGTGGTGTGAAACATGGGGATATCATCATCTGGTTTCATGCTTTGCTTGCATATGATGGTTGTGTTGATGCCTCTGAACTAACCATGCGTCTCTATCTCTTGCAGCATCTCCTGTGGGCACGGAAGGACCGGAAGGACAGGGTACAGACACCAGTGGTGAGGCATCAAGCAAGACTGCTACACACAAGAAGAGTGGCACTGATGTGACCAGCGCCTCGGAGGGGGGGACAGGAGTCTGCTTGAGGAATCACAGTCAGAGACACCACCCTCAACATCATCTGACGCCAGCGGTTACACATCTATGTTGGCGGGCACAGGGAGCGGGGAACTCTGCCTCCTCTTCCACCACACAGCGTCCAGTGCCCACCCTCCCACCTACTTCCACTAGTGCTGCCCATGTTCGCACCAGTAAGAAGGGAAGAGTGTCCTTCACCCCAGGCACCACTGCCCCTGACCCTGACACCCGTGCTGCCACCAGTGCAGAGTCTGTGGACCTTTTGCACCAGCTGTGTGTGGGCCAAACAACTCTCATCAATGCCTTCCTAGACCACGACAAAAAGTTGCACAGGTCATTGCTTTCATGGAGGGCATTTATTCAGACGTGGGTGGGCTACACCGGACTGTCCAGTCTTTGTCCACTGCAGTGACGGCAACCATTCAGCTGGCACAATCTCAGAGTCCAGCCCCAGTCCCTTTGGCCACCCCCCTGCCAGTGGGTACATCTGACGATAGTGACCACACACCACAGACCTCAAGGGCAAGATACAGTACACGCAGCACACAACAGCAGCAGCCCAACCAGTCCAGGGTGCAGACACCATCCCCACAGAAAACTAAAGCCAACCCAGAGCGAAAAGGCAAAATACCTTCTGGCGACACCAAAGCCATAAAGCCAAGAAGCAGGTCTCCGGCTCACATGCCTCAGTAGCATCACCAGCCAAGGACCCTCCTGTCCTGAAAGCGTCTCGCAAAGATAAGCAGTTGCCGTGCCCACTGAGAAGCTGGTGCTTGCTAAGAGTACACATAAAAAGAGCTCCAAGGGTGATTCACCCAAGACCTCAACTCCCATCTCGAGCCCTGTGAAGCAGGAAAAGGAGGGCACTGTAGGGGGTACACCTGGTAAACAGGGGATGGAGGGGCAAAGGCAAGGCCTGGCCAACCGTACCACTGGATCCAGCATGTCACCTGAGGAAGGGCCACTGATGCAGCTTTGGTGTTGAGTGTGCCTGTTGTGTCCGACCCAATTACTACTAATCTCAAGACAGGGAAGCCATTTAGAATCCCCAAGAAGTGGAAAGGCACCCCTCCACAATCTCCCACCCACACTCTGTCTCACGGCAGCATGACTCCACCTCCATGTGCCACCACACCACCTGGTCCAAGCAGCCCTCCGGCTTCCAAATGCTTCCAATACTCTTGCAAAGTTTTTTGGGGACAAGATTTGCACTATACAAGTTAGCTTTACCTCTTTCACTATGGCAGCTAAGGTTTCTCTAGCTGGCTCTTCGCCTGTTGCGCCTACTAATGTCTTGTCGACTTTTGAGCCTACTGAGCTGGCCTGCTCTCTCAAAATTCTTAAATCTTTGAAGTTGGGCTCTGCAACTGACCCCTGTGCTGCCAGACTTTTGGCCTCGGTTGTGGATACTATTAATCCGGAAGTTAATACAATCGTTAATATGTCTTTGCAGGAAGGTTTTGTTCCAGCTTCCTGGAAGCGGGCACAGATTCTCCCTCTTCTCAAAAAGCCATCCCTTGACCCACTGACACTGGAAAACTATCGCCCTATATCATTGCTACCTAGCCTGTCTAAAGTCTGTGAGAAGATTGTCACCAAGCAACTGACTAATTTTGTTGAGATGTCGGGTCTGTTGCACCCGGCCCAATCAGGATTTCGTGCCTTGTTTAGCACCGAGTCTGCTCTGCTTGAGGTGACGGAGGCAATTCGTGAGTGTTTGGATGCCGGCGGGAGAGCGGCATTGGTTATGCTGGATCTCTCGGCGGCATTTGACACGGTGCCACACTCTTTGCTTCTGAATCACCTCTCAGAGATTGGGATTTCTGGCTCAGTTTGGCGCTGGATCAAATCTTTCCTGGAAGACCATTCACAGCAGATCCGGCTCCCTCCTTGTTTCTCGATATCGCAGCGTGTAGCTACGGGTGTCCCACAGGGGTCATCTCTTAGCCCCCTTCTTTTCAACATCTATGTTACTCCGCTGATTTAATTAGCGCAGTCTCTTGGGGCTAAGGTGATGGCCTATGCGGATGATACTCAGCTCCTGTTTTCTTGGGGTAAGAACGATGATTCAGTTTTGACGGCTCAACCCTGTCTCTCTTCAGTCTTTTGCTGGCTGGCCCAGGCACAGCTTAAATGTAACAAAGAGAAATCAGAGGTCCTCTTGTATGGTGTCTTTCCAGACAACTTTCGAGAGAGATTATGGCCCCTTGACTTTCCCTTGCTTAAAGCACTGGGTACTGCTGTAAAAAAAAAGAGAATCTGTCCTTCTCTACCCAGGTTAAAAATCTGGTTGGATCTTGCTTTGGCATTTTGAAAGCTTTGAGGAAGTTCTTAGCCCTTCTTCCAAGACCGTTCAAAGAAACGGTTGTCCGTGCCTTGATTTTGTCTCGCTTGGATTATGCCAATACCCTTTATGTTGGCATTTCTGGCTACCTCCTGAATAAACTACAGGTCATACAAAATTCGTCCGTCAGACTCCTGCTGGGTATATCTCGCAGGTGTAGTGTGCGAGCTCATTTGCGCTCTTTACACTGGCTCCCGGTGGAGTCTTGTATAAAATGTAAAATTCTGGCCATTGCCCATAGGGCCCTATACGGCCTGGGTCCTCTCTATCTTCAGAAGAAGCTTGCCTTTTATATTCCCGCGAGACAGCTGCGGTCTTCCTCCCAACTTCTGATGCTGACGCCTAGATTTAAATGCCAGAGGCTAGGTGGGAGCTCTTTTGTGTGCAAGACCGCTCTGTCTTGGAATGCTTTGCCCGTGGTGCTTCGGAGCACTCAAGATTTTGTGATCTTTAAAAAAAAGTTAAAAACTCTTCTCTTTGAATAATGCTTTGGCCCTATGGTTCCTTTGCTTAGTTCACGCCAGGACATTCTGTTGAGTATCTGTGCGCGTTATAAATTGACCTAACATAACAAAGCCACTGATGCCTCTACCTCAGCTGGGCCTCTCTCTCCCAAGTCCAGTCCTCCAACTGTCCCCGACAATCAGCCACCTCCCAGTCTGACTGACAGCCAGGTGGATGTCCCCCTCACACACCAGTCTCTCCTGCAGCGGTGACTGGACTGCCCATTGTGATCCCCCTAACTGTGTTGCTGACCATGGCAGGGTACAGTCTCAACCATTCCCTGTGCAGGATCTCATGTACCTCATCTGCACTTTGTACTGGCCACTGGCCTTGATGTTCACTGCTGTCTGACCCTTCCCCGTGCAGGATCTCATATGACTACTCTGCACTTTGTACTGGCCACTGGCTCTGATGATCACTGCTGTTTGCCCCTTCCCTGTGCGGGATCTCATGTGACTACTCTGCACCTTGGACTGGCCACTGACCCCCAACAATCTCCCACCCACACTGTGTCTCACAGCAGCATGACTCCACCTCCACGGGCCACCCCACCACCTGGTCCAAGTAGGCCTCTGGCTTCCAAAGCCACTGAAGCCTCTACCTCAGCTGGGCCTCTCTCTCCCCTGTCCAGTCCTCCAACTGTCCCTGACACTCAGCCACCTCTCAGTATGACTGACAGCCAGGTCTGAGTGGATGTTCCCCTCACACACCTGTCTCTCCCACAGCGGTGCCTGGACTGCCCATTGTGATCCCCCTAAATGTGTTGCTGACCATGGCATGGTACAGTCTCACCCATTCCCTGTGCAGGATCTCATGTACCTCATCTGCACATTGTACTGGCCACTGGCCTTGATGTTCACTGCTGTTTGTCCCTTCCCTGTGCAGGATCTCATGTGACTACTCTGCACCTTGGACTCGCCACTGGCCTTGATGTTCACTGCTGTTTGCCCCTTCCCTGTGCGGGATCTCATGTGACTATTCTGCACCTTGGACTGACCACTGGCCTTGCTGTTTGTCCCTTCCCTGTGCTGCTTCTCATGTAACTACTCTGCACCTTGGGCTGGCCACTGGCCTTGATGTTCACTGCTGTTTACCCCTTCCCTGTGCAGGATCTCATGTGACTACTCTGCACTTTGTACTGGCCACTGGCCTTGATGTTCAGTGCTGTTTGCCCCTTCCCTGTGCGGGATCTCATGTGACTACTCTGCACCTTGGACTGGCCACTGGCCTTGCTGTTTGCCCCTACCCTGTGCAGGATCTCATGTAACTACTCTTCACCTTGGACAGGCCACTGGCCTTGATGTTCATTGCTGTTTGCCGCTTTCCTGTGCAGGATCTCATGTAACTACTCTGCACTTTGTACTGGCCACTGGCCTTGATGTTCACTGCTGTTTGCCCCTTCCCTGTGCAGGATCTCATGTAACTACTTTGCACTTTGTACTGGCTACTGGCCTTGATGTTCACTGCTGTTTGCCCCTTCCCTGTGCAGGATCTCATTTGACTACTCTGCACTTTGTACTGGCCACTGTCCTTGATGTTCACTGCTGTTTGCACCTTCCCTGTGCAGGATCTCATGTGACTACTCTGCACCTTGGACTGACCACTGGCCTTGATGTTCACTTCTGTTTGCCCCTTCCCTGTGTGGGATCTCATGTGACTACTCTGCACCTTGGACTGGCCACTGGCCTTGATGTTCACTGCTGTTTGCCCCTTCCCTGTGCGGGGTCTCATGTGACTACTCAGCACCTTGGACTGGCCACTGGCCTTGATGTTCACTGCTGTTTGCCCCTTCCCTGTGCGGGATCTCATGTGACTACTCAAAACCTTGGACTGACCACTGGCCTTGCTGTTTGCCCCTTCCCTGTGCAGCTTCTCATGTAAATACTCTGCACCTTGGACTGGCCACTGGCCCTGATGTTCACTGCTGTATACCCCTTCCCTGTGCAGGATCTCATGTAACTACTCTGCACTTTGTACTGGCCACTGGCCTTGATGTTCACCGCTGTTTGCCCCTTCCCTGTGCAGGATCTCATGTGACTACTTTGCACTTTGTACTGGCCACTGGCCTATATGTTCACTGCTGTTTGCCCTTCCCAGTGCAGGATCTCATGTGACTACTCTGCACTTTGTACTGGTCACTGGCCTTGATGTTCACTGCTATTTGCACCTTCCCTGTGCAGGATCTCATGTGACTACTCTGCACCTTGGACTGGCCACTAGCCTTGATGTTCAATGCTGTTTGCCCCTTCCCTGTGCGGGATCTCATGTGACTAATCTCCACCTTGGACTGGCCACTGGCCTTGATGTTCACTGCTGTTTGCCCCTTCCCTGTGCGGGGTCTCATGAGACTACTCAGCACCTTGTGGTAAATAATTTAATTACCGGTACTTAATTTGATGCGGAAAATCTATAATAATAGCTCAGTAAAATAAGAGGCAGAATCCGTGGTATTAGAGGTTCGGAACGGGCTTTATTCCAAAATCAATTCGAATTGAGGACTCCATATTCCATCACCACGAAGGTTCAGGAAGTGAAGGACAATACTTTATTGACAGATAATCATATTTATAGAAGAGGCATTATAGTGAAACAGATGCAGGAGGCGTAACAGTTGATAACAGAGATAAAAACATACATGCGTAACTAAAATGGGTGTAACTAGGCGTAACTAAAGAACGTCATTAGGTATGATGTCACAAATGGGAGGTTCCATGAAAGAATTTCGCAATGTCAGCAGAAATACTTGGCAGAGATGCGCGCGCAGCAGCATGACGTGTGATTGACGTGCAACTAGGGGGTGAAGGGGACTTGACATTTAGCTCTACATGTGGAGACAGAAGTCTGGGGTTATGTCAACCTAATCCCAAATCATATCTAACATCCTATGTTTAAAGAACTATGTTATCCAAAAGGAAAGGTCTCTCGAACAAAATCTATTCTATACTGACTGTGAGTGCGTGTACAAGCGTCTAAGTGTCTACATGAGATGCAAGGGCAGAAATCTTCCATAGTAACAGGGCTATGAATTACTTGCATAAAGACAGAGAAGCCGGGCCCTTTGCTCGGTAGCTGGAAGAATGTTTACTTAAACTACTAGACAGGAATGCATTGGATGGGGAGCGGAGCAGATAATCTCGAAGGTGAAATACAGTTTTTGGCAAGCAGACAGGTCGAGTCAGGCACCGTTAGCCGCGCAGGAAGTAGGACAAAGTTCATGGATACAGATGCGAGCTCAGACTGGAGCTTTCAGAGGCAGAAGGCAGGAAAAGGCTTAATGGCAGAATCAGGGCCTACTCGCCTGGACTGTAAAATGGGATAAATGAACCATATAAAGCCGGTGGCCTTTCATACTTAGGAATAGAATATCCGGCCCATTCATGGCGGATCTGAAAGAGGACATGTTGACGGTGGACGCACATGTGTTTGCGTCTTCATAACTGGAACTGGAGGAAACAGACATGTACTTGTGATTTATACATGAAACCGTTGGGGTCCAAGATAGGGGACATAACTGATCATAAAAATCCATATTTCCACATTCCCTCCTTGTCCCCTACTTGCCCTTAAGAGATATCAATCTTCATCAATCCGTCGATCTGTTCATATAGCATCATTTGTTCTTCTTTCTTCTTCCGGGATGAATGAAATCTTGGTGGTGGAATACACGATGTGGCACACAGACCACAAATCGCTGGTCCACATTGTAGGCATAAGCAGCAACTGAATAGTATGAGAAAGCCAATACCTAGGAAGGATAGGACCCTCCATCCCCAGGCTGACAACACGCCCCAGAACCAACCGGACCAAGTCCAGGTGCCTGGATTCTGGTGTATCTGGCTTACAATCTTATGAAGGCGAGTTATGGCTTTATATACAGATGGCAAATTTTCTGGTATGAAAATGCAACAACTTGATCCGATGACCCTACAAGCTCCGCCCCTATCGGCCAGGATGACGTCAAGGACAAGACGATTTTGAAGCACAACAATCCGCATAGCAGACTGCTCTTCTGTTAAATAGCCTAAGGCGGAAATAGTTTCGTTCACTACTGCTTCAAGGGTTCTGGTTAATCTACGTATCAGCTTACTATTGGTAACTGTACCTATATAGGGAAAGAGACCTTTATTGAAATCTGTGTATTTTTCCCATGCTGTCTCAGTGTAGTCGACTATTGGGAGATCTCTCCGTTCTCTATTGTGTACTAAATGAGTATTTCTGTGATAATCAGGAGGAGCTAGGAAAACAGGTGGCAAAAGGAATCCGATGTAGCAGGTACCATCCCAATCTAGAGGCAAACGTGTATATGCAGTCTGACCACATACGAAGTAGGAATGGCGAGAAGCTCTAAATGTAGACTTGCCTTGATCACTGAATTCTATTACAGTGGTGCATCTACTATGGCCCATATGTATGGAACCATTCTTTCTTACACACAATTCACCTTTAACTGGAAATACTGACATAGCGGGCAAAATTGGTGCAGCTTCGGATTCAACATTCAGGATCATGAGATTAAGGGTGAAATTCCCTAATCCATATACTTCATTTTCTAGATCAGTTCCTGTTCTTTTGGGAAGTCCCTCCTTGTTAGGGTAGCAGACTTTAAGCAAAACTAAGTTCAGGTTTCCCCATACCCAGTTGTCTTGATAAACTGCGGAATTCGAATCTAGGGAATTAATTAAACTAAACCATGCTCCACAGGAGCCATTGTGTGTGAACGGATATGGAAAGAGAGGCAGAATTCCCTTATAGTTCTGATAGGGAGGGAGTCGGCCACATATCCAACAATTTGTAGCATTGCTAGTCTGATGGGAATGATGTAACATACTAATAAAAGTGTTATTGCGCAGCGCAAATCTATAGGACAACTCATGCGGGGGTAATTCACTAAAAGAATGTTCAGCAGTAACATTGTAAACATGTTTAGAAATAGGATAATATATGTGCAACAATATACTTGCAGCGATTATTAAAAGACTTAAGAAAAACAAAATTAATAACGTCACTGTGCAATGACTACGCAGTGATTTACAGTACGCATGTTGTTTCAACTGCATCTTTCGGTTTCTTTCTCTATTCAGGTCTAGGGAATACATGTCAGAGACAAATTCGACCGATTCACCTTGGAGAGGACTTAAACAATCAAATTGTCTGACTTGTTAGACCGTAGTTTTAGTTTATATAGTTCCTTATCACTCGGTTCAACCAAAGGAAGCTTTGAGTCAATCGGTGAAGACACGCGAGGTGTATCGTTTACATCAGACGGTAGTCCATGAAATTTCTTGATGTGACTTGAATGTATCCAACCTTTGCGACCTTCGATCTTCACGGCTGTCCTCGTGGTGAGCAGTACAAGTTGAGGCGATTTCCACCTAGGATCCAGCTGAGTCTTCCGGTCAAAATTCCTCACTAACACCAGGTCCCCGGGAACTACGTCATGGGGTTTCACCTCGGTGTTGTCGGGAAAGGCTGCAGCTACCTGTGAACGACAAGATTGTAGTGCAGACATCAAGGAAGCCAGGTAATCTGTCAGCATATTACAGTCAACATCAGTTATTTTGCGTGGTATAGGCGTCCCCCACATATTTGGTGGTCTGCCAAAGATCACCTCATAAGGGGATAGCCCTGTTCGAGTGTGCGCTACCATTCTCATGTAAAAGAGTGCAGCTGGTAAGGCTACTACCCAGTCGACACCTTTCTCTCTACATATTTTGGACAATCTAATTTTCAGAGTTTGATTATGTCGTTCCACGAGACCTGCTGCCTCGGGGTGTCGGACACAGTGAAATCTCCATTGATAGCCTAACAAAAGTGAAACGTGTTTCATTAGTTCGGATGAGAACGGCTGGCCGTTATCTGAGTAGACAACACGTGGTAAACCGTACCGTGGGAAGAATTCTCGAACCAACTGTTTGGCAGTAGTCGGGGCAGTGTAATCTGAAACCGGGTATGCTTCTGTCCAACGGGAAAGAGCACAGACAACTACAAGAACATATTTGAATCCTCGACATCGTTCCATCTGGATATAATCCATCTGGAGGACTTCAAAAGGGTGCTCAGGAGGCTGAAATCCACCCTATTCTACGGGAATGCTTTTACCTGGGTTAAACTGACAACAGATCATACAGGTACGAACTTTTTGTTTAGCTGCTGCTCGTAAATGTTTGTTAAACCAAATGTGTTGAATGCTGTCTAGCATAGCTTTTTCTCCTAGGTGCGCTGGACTATGTATTGTATTAATGATAACTTGAACCATAGAATCAGGAAGGAACCATACAGATTTTTCCTTCGTCATCCATCCTTGATCCGTTTGGATCCCTCCTAATTCAGTCCATTTCTTTATTTCATCTGGTGTAGCATGTGTCTGTATGTCAATTACGTCAAGAGCGGGATCCTTAACCGTCATGCAATGTGTTGGTGTCGGAACTATTGTCTTTGTCATGTCAGATGTGTGAGTTTGAGCAGTCTGTTTAGCTGTTCTGTCAGCTAGATCATTGCCTTGGGAAATGATATCAGTAACTTTCGTATGAGCTTTACATTTCATAATTGATATTGCAGTGGGTAGATGTATTGCATCTAATAAGGCATGAATGAGGGGTCCGTGCTGAATGTGGGCACCGTGAGAAGTTAAATAACCTCTCTCTCGCCACAGCACGCCGAAGTCATGTACAACTCCGAATGCATAACGTGAATCAGTGTATATGTTGACTTTTTTATTTGTGGCTTGGATACAGGCTTGTGTCAGAGCGATGAGCTCTGCTGCTTGAGCGGACAAGGTATTTATGCAATTTGTTTCAATGACTTCAGTGTCTGTTGTGACTGCATACGCGGCCACTAGCTCTCCTGTACTTGTTCTCATACATGAACCATCTACATACAACGTCAGGTCTGGATCTGACAATGGGACGTCTGTCAAGTCTTGTCTGGGTTTCGTCGTGATAGTGATAACTTCAATACAATCATGTGCTAGTGGGTCTGTTCTGTTTACTGGCAAAAGTGTGGCAGGATTCAATGTACTACAACGTCTGATTTCTATGTGTGGCTGAAACAATGTTAATTCGTAACCGGTGAGTCTCGCTATAGTCAAGTGTTGTGTTTGCGTGCGGTTCAAGAGAACCTCTACTGCGTGTGGTACTTGTACTGTCAATTGATGTCCTAACACTATGGCATCGCTTTGTCTGATTGCTAAAGCTGTCGCTGCCACTGATTTCAGGCACGCAGGCAGAGCCTGAGCTACGGGATCTAATGTACTAGAAAAATAAGCACATGGTTTGTGTGATCCTGCTTGTTCCTGAGTGAGTACTGACAAGGCAGTACCTTCGCGTTCTGTAACAAAGAGTGTAAACTGTTTATTGTAACATGGTGTTGCTAAAACAGGTGCTTGACATAAAGCTTTCTTTAGGCTTTCAAAAGCTTGTGTATGTTCCTGAGTCCAAGGGAGGACAGTCGATGTGGCTGCCTCCTGTGTTGTCAACTGAATGAGTGGTTTTGCTAGAAATGCATACTGAGGGATCCACTGCCTACAATATGAAGTGAGGCCTATAAAAGCCCGCACCTCCTTTTGTGTCTTGGGTATTGGCATGTTAGCAATTAACTGGATGCGATCGGGTGTAAGCTGCCTTCCCTCCTTGGACAGCGAGTGCCCAAGGTAAACAACTCGCTGGACACAGAATTGCAGCTTAGAAGGGGACACCTTGTGCCCCTTTTCGGCCAAAAATTGTAAAACCGTCAGTGAGGCTTTTTCACATTCAGGTTCGCTTCTAGCGGTGATCAGCAGATCATCGACATATTGAAGCAGGGCAGTGTTGACTGGCATGTGGATACTGTCAAGTTCTCGTTTCAGTGCTTGGCTATAGATGCTGGGGCTTTCTGTGGGTGTAATGTTCATGCAACCAACATCTGTAGGGCCTTGTGCCCATAAATGTGTGGGTAAAGTCTGCAGTCGGTGATCCATGTCTCGGGACACGTAGTGCCCTTTGAAATCACGTAGAAACAATCTCACTCCTTCCGGAGAACAACATATTATAGCTCCTAGAGCTTTCAATGTTTTTATACCTAACAAGTTTTCTGGACATGATTTAGTAAGCAATAAATCTGTAGTTCGTGTCAAAGGACCAATCGTAAGGGGAAGAGGCTGTGATACTTCGTTAATGATAGGTTTTCCTGAAAAACCAAGGGAAATATTCTGTGAGCCTGAGAGGGGTGCCCCTGGAACTTCACTACGTTTTATGGTTGTTCGGCTTGCCCCTGTATCAAGTAAAAATTTTCTATCTTGGCCTAATAGTTCACTGTGTACATAAGGTCCTTCTTGATCTACAGGGACCTCGATAAGGGGTAAGCCAACTTCCCTCTCTAGGCTGTTTCATGAGTATCGTTGATAATCAGGATAGTCATACTGTGCGGTCTGGTACATCTGTTGTGTCGTTGTTTGTGTGGCAGCAATAGGCTGCGGTGGTGGAGCTGACATAGACTGTTGCGGAGCTGGCATGGACTGTGCATGTTGCGGGGCTCCTTGTTGGTTCTGATCCTGTCTAAGTGGCCGTGGTCTTTCTTTTGTATTACCTATGGCGATATTATGTTTTAAAACTGGACAATCGTGTACATAATGACCTGGCTGTTTACAATAGTTGCATGTCCCTTTTACAGGACCTGCTGAAACACTGGACTGTGTCATACCCTTTTTATGACCGTCAGCTGGAACTGTCTGGGAAACTAGCATTTTCATTTTCGTGTCTTTCATGCGTCTTTGTTCATGTTCTTGTTCCTCTCTAATTCTATTGTGATGGTACTGTAGCATTTGTAACATTTGTGACGGAGTGTTACCTTGCCAGGTACTCTCGAATTTCAATACTCTATTCTTAACTTGGGGCAAGGAATTTTCAACTAATTTTGTCACAAACAGATGTGGATACGATTCGCTACTTGCTTTTATTCCACTATTTATACCAAAACATTTTTCGAATCGGGCATAGAAATCACTAGTGTCCTCATCTTGCTTTTGTTTACAGGCTGAGATTGCACCCCAGTCTTCCTTTTTCGTAGTTAATAAACGTGGCAGTACCTGTACTAGTTAGGCCTGGGCAAAAATTTCGTTCCGTTCGCGGAAATTGCGATAATTTGACATTTTTGCGTTCCGCGGAGAGCGCGAAAATGTCAAAAATTCCGGTTTCCGCAGCTTGGCGATAATTTGTTTCTTGCTCGCGCTGTAAAATGATACATTCTTGCGCGCGCGCGATCGCCTTACCTGAATCCCTGCGTTCGCCGACAAGTTTTCTTGATCCGGTCGCGTTCTCCATGAGATGTTGTATTGTTTTTAGCCATTTGCGCTGTCTCGCGACAGTTCGCGCCCGCAGTGACGTCATGCGTCGCGCGATCACGTCTTTCTTCTCGCGATCATGCACCGCGAGAACAACTCAAAACAAGATGGCCGCGCCCGCAAGCAACCACATGGGTAAGTTGGCGACCCGCAACCATGCAGAAAATCTCGCGAACATGCCGGAAAAAAACTTCCGCATCTTCGCGATATTTCTGCTTGTTTGCGATAATTTTAAACATTCTCGCGATAATTTGCGAAGGTTAATTCCGCAAATTCCGCCCACCCCTAGTACTAGTAAACCTGGTAGTGTTTTGGTCTTGTCCCCAAGCCCTGAACCTGGACCTCGAGCTTTTTCTTCGTTTTCTAATGCTGTCCAATCTATCTTTTGGTCTCCCACCTCCCAATCCTTTTCCTTGAGTTTTTCGTAAATGCCCGCAGGCATTAATACCTTCAATATTTTCATAATGTCGGGATAGGTATACTCTCCCATGAGCAACATGTCTTTAATTTCACGGTGGAAACCCGCTGGGTCTTTGTCATGACTGGGTACCACTTTCTTCATTTCTAATAGTTCTATTTTAGATATGGGTGTGTATACAAACACACGTTTAAACTGATTGTCATCACCTTTTATCGGGTGTACTTCGCGTAAGGGATTCTGTCTATCCATGTAATACGTCGTTCTTTCTTTTATGGGCAGTGAGACATGTTCGGGACATACAAAAAGAATGTACTGTTTTCTGGATTCCAGTATTTCTCTAATTAACTCAGTACCTGAACCTCTCCATTTATTCGTGAGTAATTCAGTCAATATATCAGGTAAGGGACCAGGATCGGAGTGTTGGCTTTTATATAATTTAAGGAGTTGTTGAATCATATAGATACCAGCTAAACGCTGTTCATCTGGGGTGAGGTTCAAAAACGTGTGCGCTAGTGTATCATCACTATATTTTCCGGGACTATCAACCCAGTGAACGGCTGACCTGGCTAATTCTTGTTCGTCCATAGAATCGAGTATATGATAACCCCTTCGTTCTCTGAGTAATTTGTCAGCGGCTTGGAACGAATGTTCGGGGGACCTTATATTTATTATAGGTGTTTGGAAATTTCTGTTATTATCTGGACGTATCGGACGTATCGGATCAGTAAAGCATCTAGTATTATTGCAAGATCTTCCTCTACCTACATAGGCCATTGTTTCTAACTGTCCTGTGGGCAGTTCTAATTCTTCCTCCTCTTCGGTTTGTTCAGGCTGGTCTACTGCTAATCTTTCTTCGTGTATTCGTTCTACTTCTTTGCGGATTTTTCGGCACATAGCTATTATACTTAATCGTTTATCATGTCTCCCCTCTGATATATTCCGACTCCATGTGGTAAGAATTTGCATTTCTTCCGGATTTACCCCTGGTCGGTCTTGATTTCTGATCACACAATTTATGAGGAAACGTAACAGTTCCCCCTGTATTTCCACTTTCTGGTACTCCATGGCTCTATTAATACTTTCAGAATCTCGCCCTGACTGGACAAAGTGATATATATTTTCTAAATGTGTAGTCATTCCTGGTAGCCTCCCTAAATATATTGCAGCTCGTCGGATACGTAATGATGCCAGCAGCATTTCGTCCTCTTTGCCGGGCACAGGGTCATATCTACAATCTATTAGAAGTTCCTTAAGCATGTCGGGAGTTACTAGTTTGGGCGTACGTTGGTGGGCTAATTCTTGAAAGGAAAGTTTATTTACTCTGGGTGGCGTGGAAAAAATGTTTGCTGTACCTCCTGTAGCACCGCCTGGGGTGCTGGATGTGAAAGGATTCGTTGAACGTGATATAGCAACCATAGGTGTGGGTACAGCTGTAGAAACAGATGTGCTTGCCGGAACTTGTGTCGGAGTTTGTTGTTGCGGAGGTACAGACGGAGGGTCTTGGCGTTGAACCCCCTCGGCAGGCGGTCTATGTGGCGCAGTATTAGCATACTCGGGAGCTGCGTCGTCTAAATAAGAAGAAAGGAAAACATCTTCTGCGGTTCTGGGATGCCCTTTGGGATGTGCTTTTATCGGAAACAATGGGGGTGGCAAGTCTTTTGGTATCTCCGGAGTAGCCTTAGGTAACCCTTCGGCCAGAAGAGGATACATACCATTCATAAGGGCATTTCTTTGTCTGTCTACTTGTTCTGATTTTACTCGAGTACCTTCTTCAATTAATAGATTTTCTCGGACTTTATTTGAATTCTCCTTACTTTTCTCTTCCTGTCTGAGTGCTTTTTCTGTACGTCTATATGATTCTTTACGCCATAATTCAATGGCATCTTTCTGTGACTGTCTAGCTTTCTTTTTCCATAACTCTTCCTCTACTTTCATGATGCAATCTGCATCCCAGGTCCCAGCTGCGGGCCACCTCTGACTTTCTGGTAATTCCTTGGTATAGTCTACCCATAAATCAAGAAATAATATGGCGTCTAGGCCATGTTTATGATACATGAAGTACCCTGGAGTGTCCCTAGGAGGAATGGGAACAGCTTCTTCGAGTACCCCTTTTCTAGTTTTGATCTGTCTTAATTTCGAAAAGAGCGGCATATTGAGAACTAATCTGATACCTAATTTTGTACACGTTTAATACAACAAAACACAATAATGAACAGTCATTCACACCACAATATGCAGAACGTATTTAAAACATTTTAACATTTAACATTTAATAAACAACAATGATGGCCATTTAGGGAACTAGTCACTAAGCATAATACTCGGCACTAACTAGGTAATTCTGAATTATATACTAGACATACTTGATATACTGCTAAACAGCACAGATACACTGCTGAAACAGTGCAGACCGGATTTGTGTACCCAAACCCGTCTTGACCGGCACAACCTATGTGCACGTCAGAACGCCTCCCCGGCAATGGTACTCACCGGGTAGCTCGGAACGGAAGGCCTCGGAACTGAACTGAACTGGACTTGAACCGGACTGGACTCGACTCGAAACTTCGGAACCTCGGAAACTGGTGGGCCTCTGTATACCTCGGATCTTGCTCTCTCAGCTAGGCTCTGGTCGGGATACTTCGCACTTCTCACCGCCTTGTCTGGGTGTTGATCGCAGCCTCAGTTACCCCCGCTCGGCAGGAGGGAGATACAGGAAATCCTGTGGGTACGCGTTGTTGTCCGTCCAGCTGTGGCAGGAGACCGGGCCTGCAACGCACCTCCGGCGCGTGAGATGAGAAAGTGTCCCTATTCGGGCGCCATATATGTGGTAAATAATTTAATTACCGGTACTTAATTTGATGCGGAAAATCTATAATAATAGCTCAGTAAAATAAGAGGCAGAATCCGTGGTATTAGAGGTTCGGAACGGGCTTTATTCCAAAATCAATTCGAATTGAGGACTCCATATTCCATCACCACGAAGGTTCAGGAAGTGAAGGACAATACTTTATTGACAGATAATCATATTTATAGAAGAGGCATTATAGTGAAACAGATGCAGGAGGCGTAACAGTTGATAACAGAGATAAAAACATACATGCGTAACTAAAATGGGTGTAACTAGGCGTAACTAAAGAACGTCATTAGGTATGATGTCACAAATGGGAGGTTCCATGAAAGAATTTCGCAATGTCAGCAGAAATACTTGGCAGAGATGCGCGCGCAGCAGCATGACGTGTGATTGACGTGCAACTAGGGGGTGAAGGGGACTTGACATTTAGCTCTACATGTGGAGACAGAAGTCTGGGGTTATGTCAACCTAATCCCAAATCATATCTAACATCCTATGTTTAAAGAACTATGTTATCCAAAAGGAAAGGTCTCTCGAACAAAATCTATTCTATACTGACTGTGAGTGCGTGTGCAATCGTCTAAGTGTCTACATGAGATGCAAGGGCAGAAATCTTCCATAGTAACAGGGCTATGAATTACTTGCATAAAGACAGAGAAGCCGGGCCCTTTGCTCGGTAGCTGGAAGAATGTTTACTTAAACTACTAGACAGGAATGCATTGGATGGGGAGCGGAGCAGATAATCTCGAAGGTGAAATACAGTTTTTGGCAAGCAGACAGGTCGAGTCAGGCACCGTTAGCCGCGCAGGGAGTAGGACAAAGTTCATGGATACAGATGCGAGCTCAGACTGGAGCTTTCAGAGGCAGAAGGCAGGAAAAGGCTTAATGGCAGAATCAGGGCCTACTCGCCTGGACTGTAAAATGGGATAAATGAACCATATAAAGCCGGTGGCCTTTCATACTTAGGAATAGAATATCCGGCCCATTCATGGCGGATCTGAAAGAGGACATGTTGACGGTGGACGCACATGTGTTTGCGTCTTCATAACTGGAACTGGAGGAAACAGACATGTACTTGTGATTTATACATGAAACCGTTGGGGTCCAAGATAGGGGACATAACTGATCATAAAAATCCATATTTCCACAACCTTGGAGTGGCCACTGGCCTTGATGTTCACTGCTGTTTGCCCCTTCCCTGTGCAGGATCTCATGTGACTACTCTGCACTTTGCACTGGCGACTGGCCTTGATGTTCACTGCTGTTTGCCCCTTCCCTGTGCAGGATCTCATGTGACTACTCTGCACCTTGGACTGGCCACTGGCCTTGATGTTCACTGCTGTTTGCCCCTTCCCTGTGCAGGATCTCATGTGACTACTCTGCACCTTGGACTGGCCACTGGCCTTGCTGTTTGCCCCTACCCTGTGCAGGATCTCATGTAACTACTCTTCACCTTGGACAGGCCACTGGCCTTGATGGTAATTGCTGTTTGCCCCTTTCCTGTGTAGGATCTCATGTAACTACTTTGAACTGTGGACTGGCCACTGCCTTGCTCTTGTCTACTTTTGGTGCCTATCTGTGTAATGTGAATAAAGACAATTACTCCTGTTGCCTGCCTTGTCAGTGTCCTTGCTAAATAAAGGATTTTCTGTGTGGGTATGGTGTTCTGTGACACATGCTCTATATGCCACTTCAACATTGCCAATGGCTTGTTTCATTTTTTCAGAGTTTTACAGATGTGATAGGTACTTCAGTTCTTCTTGACTCTGAGGCTTGGGGGTGCAATGATGTTGGTTTGTGACAAACTACTGTTATCATATTCACTGTTTGGTCAGGTTAGCTATATTGTACACGTCATGTTTGTATGCACTGCCAGCACAAAGTGGGATTCTATGTACAGTATTTCAGGCTGACTGGCCAGGGTCATCCTGTCTGTGTGATCTTTCTTGATGTGTGACCAGCAGTGTTGGTGTATGCTCATCTTGTGATGGTCAGTCATACTAGTCATATGGGTGAATTTCAATGTGTGCACTTGGGTGGTCAAGAAGTGTGCATTGTGAAGGGGTGACTTTGACAGTGGTGTTGATGTGTGTGTGCCCCTGCAGTGTCAATTGCACACATGTGTCGCCCAGGAGGTGAGTGACTTTTATTTGGATTGGTCAACCCTGTGCTTGTGATTGTGTGCACATGTGGAAGTTGTAGGTGGTTCACTGTGTTGTGTGATGGTGTGTCCTTGCACTTCGTGGGGACACCTACTTGTTGTTGGTGGCAATTGTGAGTATGCAGAGTGTGTAACTGGCAAGTCAGTGTTGTATTTTGTTGATCAGCCATGTGTCTTGATACTGTTTGTACTCACTGTGCAGCCCTGCTCAGCCACACTGACATTGTGGGTGTGTTTTCTCATGCATTGCTGTCACTTGGGGCTTTTTTGGCTCCATTTTGGCATGTTAGGTGTGGAGTCATACCATCCCCTATCTGTGCTTCTGATGCCTGCCCATTGTGAGTGTGCACTACATCTATTTTTGTATGGGGCACTCCTCACTTGTCCACTACTGACGTACACACCACTTCACTCTCATGTCAGTTGTCTCTTTGGGTTGCCTGTGTGTGTGCCTCCCCATCACTTCATGTGTTACACTATGCTTTGTGGTGCTGATCTGTGCACAGGACCAATGTGCCACTCAGGACAGTTTCCCAATTGGTTATATGTGATTTTCTTGTCTTGTTTTGCAGCCATGGTTGCTCATATGCAGTTCAACTGTTTGTGCTGCACAGTCCTCTGGTCATGTTGTTGTCACCTGGGGGTCCCAGACTTGTGCATCTGTGGGTGTTGGGTTAGTTGTATGTGTGTTAACTGAGGTACTGCTTCCCTTCCTGAGTGAGATGTCTATGTGCTCTTTTGATCAGTGTTGTGGGCGTTCATGGTGTGCCACTCATGTCTGTATGGAACTGGTATGTTTTGTGTGCTCACACTGCTTGTCGTGCATGCAGTGCTGTGAGTGTATGTTGCCTTGTCATTGCCTGGTGTGCACCCCCTGATGTCATGCTGTGTTTGCAATGTGACATATTGGCATGTGCATCTATTGTGTGTTTGATGTAGATGTGTGCAGTGTTTGGCCTGTGTTGTCTCTTGCAGATGACAGATGCTCTGTGTGTGATGTTCTATTTGCATGTCAGTGTATGTTTTTTGTTAGTGTTGTGATTCATTCAGATGTGTTTCCAGTGTAGTGTGCATTACTTGTATGTCTGTCACATGCACTTAGGGCTATTCTTGTTCCTGGGCTTGTTTTGGGTGCATCCTTGGGGTTTTCTCCTCTGATATGTGACCTGTCATTTGTCAGGATTTTGCATGTGCATGCATGTGGTACACTATAACACCATGTTGACTTGATGGGCGGTGTGGTATGTCTGTCTGTGTTTCATTGTAGGCCCATTGATCCCAGTTTGTGTCCATGATTGGTTTGAGATGATACACTTCTTGTCTGTGTTGGGGTATGTTGCCTGTGCATTGTTCCTGAGTGATGATGTTGTGTACTCCTGTTTTGTCTGGGCTCCCATTGCCTTTCCACTGTTGTACTGCACATGTCTGGTCTTGTTGTACTTCTATGTATGTTGTTGGTGAGTGTTGTGTTTGGCTGTTGTTTTTGTACCAGCATTGGTGCAGGTATCCCTGAGTGTGTGTTTGATGTTTGTGGATGCCCGCCAGGGAGTGTGATTGTTTGTCAGTGTATTGACTGGACATTGGCACCCTTCTGTGTGTATGACACTGGTGTTGTGTGCTGCAGGTGTGAGGTTGGGTGGGTATGTGTGAAGGATCCTACTTGTGTTTGAGAGTCATGGAGTGTGTCCATTGGCCCTGTGTGTGTGCTGCTGACATAAACCTGTTAAGTAGTTGGATGCAGATGTGTGACTGTTCACTGTTTGACTTCAGAGACTTCCTTTCATCCCTGTGCCTATACATGATTTGCCTTGCTGTATTGCTGTCTCCTTGAGTTGTTGCACAGAGGTGACTATAGTTTGATTTCACTCACTGTGCCAGCCATGTGTGATTTGATGGGCTAAAGGTGTTGTTATTTGTTCCTTCTCAGGCATGTGATGTACACATGCTTAGCGGTTGGCTCCTAGGCACCAGACTTTAGCGTTCGTATTTATTGTCCTCCATTGCTGCTGACATCTGTTCTGAGTGTTTGGCTGTGTCAGTGTAAGGTATGTCTGTGTGCACTGACAGGCTGTGTGTCCAGTTGAATGATTGTTCATATTCTGTGTTATTATATTAATAATATTTAAAAATGTTGATAATAAATATGTGTTTACTTTTTATTTTAAATTAATTTTTAAATATTTAATGTTTTTGGTATAATTAAATATGTGTACATATATTTCTGATATTATGTTATTATTTATAATGTTTTAAATTATATTAATATTAAATACATTATTTTATTTATATAGGTATGTTCATATATATAAATATGTGTGTGAGTGTGTGTGTGTTACATTTTTAAAAGTGAGTTTACTTGACATATTTGTTAAAATATACATTTAAATATATTTTATTTTTACAAACTAATGTTTGTATTTAAAATATGTTTATTTTAATATTTTAAATTACATATATTTAAAAATCGATATTTAAAACAACTATATTTGTAAACGATATATTTTAAAAAAAAAATGTTCTTACCTTTTTAAGTATAGGCAGTCAATATTTTTGTATTCTGAATTATTTCCTCCATATTATTTTCTTCTATGTTTTTTTCCTCATTATTTTGTCAGTGAACCTCAATCGAAGTTTGTGTGCATAGAGCTAATGAAGTTGATACAAGGTCTCTCCCACGTTATCTTGATGGGTAAAAGTACTGCAATACGGGTGGAATTTAAAAGCACAGAATGTGTAGTCTTTTGTATTTTTTAAATTTTTTTTTAATCTTTTAATTAACTTTTGCTCAATTGACCATACATATCAATAGTTACAGTAATTTGTACATGGTTGACGTCTCAACATTACCACATTTGACTCCCAGGGGCATACGAGGACACTGGTCATATTCATTTCAGAAGACCCAACTCATATCAGTTTGTACATACGATCGGCAAATAAGTCATTTCAGTAAATCAAGCCCCCACATTCCCCTAGCCATGCCTCTCTGGTTGGTAATCCTCCACTCCCAGCCCCGCTCTATACCTACGCCATGGTGACCATATTTTCTCCCACTTTTTGAAACACCCTCTGCTTTTATATACTGTTTCTTCAGCTCGTTGGCACCAATCAAGGTCATATTTCCATTCTCCCAAGGAAGGCGGCGAATGCGCTCCCCACCTCCTCGCAATGTTTCTTTTGGCAATCCCAGCTACTAGAGCTAGCCCAATTCCCGTATACCTGGGTCAGCCTGAGTCGCCTTTGATCATTAGGAGGAGCCATTTGGCGTCCGTAGGGTCCGTTACTCCTGAAACTCTTGACATTGCATCTGTTACACCCTGCCGGTATCTGGCTATCTCCGGTCAATCCCACAAAATGTGAAAAAAGGTGCCCTCTTGCTGACACCCCCTAACACAGAGTGCTGTATGTGTTTTACCCGAGGTGTATATAAGCATGCCCGGGTAGTATGTATGGTATAGTATCTTGAGTTGCACCAACCTAAATCATGTCCGAACTGCAAACTCTCTTGGGCTCTGTACTGCCTCCTGCCAATCAGTGCCACCCATGTTTCACAGATCATCTGTCAATGTCGCCACCAAGGGGTCTGGTATATTATTCTTTAGCTTACGATATATTGTGAAAGTTGTTTTTTCCAGGATAGGGTCCAGGAGCAACCTATCTTCCAGAGGTGAATAATCTGGAATGGCGGTACCATGCTGAATGTGCCGCCTCAGGGCATGCAGTAGCCTAAGATAGTGTGGTCTAAAGTGTATTCTTGTTGCAAGTCTTCAAACATCGCCTAGGTGTTCAATCCCTATCAGTTTCCACTTTCCAAAGCCCGCTAAGGTAGCTACCTCCCTCAGGAGATCACCTTCCCATAATGGAGTCCGGCAAGTCAACTTCCTGGACCAGCCTAGTAGTCTGTTTGCTTCCCTCCAGCACTCTACAACTACTCTTGTATGCGATAGACACTCCAGATGCCTCCTTCTGGAGTATAAGAGTGAAGAACAATGGCCCCCGGGCATGCCTGCTCTATCCACCCTGTATGCGGGTTCACTCGGGTCTGCATATATCCAGTCATTTATAACCTGCAGCTGGGAGGACCAATAATAAAGCTTGATGTCCGGGACCCTCAATACCCCGTGCTGCAATTTGGGAAGCACTATCCTAAGTGAGCCTCCTTGCCACAACAACGGTCTAACTTCCTGGGATATTTTTTTAAAGATTGTTGGGGGAACTCAATAAGGGGTATTCTGGAGAACGTAGAGAGAGCAAGGCAAGGCCATCATTTTGAACAGGGCCGCCCTTCCCATTAATGACAACAGGAGGGTATGCCAGTGGCGTATATCAGCGCTGAGGTGCTTCATATGAGGCTCAAGGTTTTTCCGCATAAACGTCTCGTGGTTTCTCACAATGTATATGCCCAGGTATTAAAAACCCTCCTTTACTACCGGGGCTGCACACTTAGCCAGTATCCTGGGCGGGGGCCCCGACAGTGGAAATATTAACAACTTAGCCCAAATGATACTGTACCCAGAATAGCTACCAAAGAACTAAAAAATGTGGAGCACCCTCGCCATTGAGTAATACGGTCGTGCTAGATACTGTAGAATATTATCTGCATAAAGTGAAATGCTTTCCTCCCACCCTCCCAGAGCACTGATCCCCCAAATCATCGGATCTCTCTGAACCCAGTGTGCTATTGGCTACAATGCAAGGGCAAAGAGCAGTGGGGACAGGGGGCAGCCCTGCCTGGTACCCCTCCCCAGCTGAGAGGATCTAGACATTACCCCATTGACTCGTGTTTGGGCGCTAGGATTCTCGTATAATAATCTTACCCACCCACAGAAGTTGGGACCAAAAACCAGTTTGCGAAGTCCCATAAATAAATAAGTCCATTTTATTCTGTCAAACGCCATTGATGCGTCTAGCGAGATCACTGCCGTCTGCTGAGCCTCTGGATCCTATGTTAGGTGAAGCACTCCTTGAGTCTTCGTAGGTTATGATGGGTGCTTCTATTAGGCATGAAGCCTGATTGGTCTAGGTGTATCACCTCTGAAAGAACAGGTACCAACCTGTTTGCAAATGCCTTGGCAAGTACTTTCGCATCCACTTTAATCAAGGAGATTGGGCGGTAGGAAGCACACTGAGCTGGCGGTTTCCCAGCCTTATACACTACTTCTATTGTGGCCGCACATTGGTCCTGTGGGAGCTGTCCCTTCTCCTGGGTCTCTACTTGCATATTTAGCAATAGTGGAATTATCATGGAGGCCTGACTTTTATAGATCTCTACAGGGAGTTAATTGGGACCAGCCGCCTTCCCAGAGTTGAGGTCTCCCAGGGCTACACCCAATTGTTCCTCCGTGAGATCTGCGTCTAGTGCGGGCCGCGGCTCGCAAGATAGTGCCGGAAGGGAGAAGTCTCTCAAGAATTCCTCACAATCGCCCTCAGTTCTAGTGCTGATCGGCGTATATACATCTTCGAAGTGCATTGCAAAGACCTCTGCCATGTCTGCACTTGTTGTCCGTAGTACCCCTGCCTTGTCCATCACGCCATTCACCCAGGTGCGCGCTCGGTCCCGTTTCTCCAGCCACGCTAGGAGCCCTGACGCTTTGTCGCCCACATTGTATAGTCTGTGCTGACTTGCGAGGGCATATGCTTTCGCTTCGCTGTCTGCAAGTGATCGCAAGTCACGTTGTGGTAAATAATTTAATTACCGGAACTTAATTTGATGTGGAAAATCTATAACAATAGCTCAGTAAAATAAGAGGCAGAATCCGTGGTATTAGAGGTTCGGAACGGGCTTTTATTCCAAGATCAATTTAAATTGAGGAGCTCCATATTCCATCACCACGAAGGTTCAGGAAGTGAAGACGCTACTTTATTGACAAGTAATCATTTTTATACAATAGGCATTACAGTGAAACAGATGGAGGAGGCGTAACAATTGATAGCAAAGATAAAACATACATGCGTAGCTAGAGTGGGTGTAACTGGGCGTAACTAAAGAACGTCATCAGGTATGATGTCATAATAGGGTGGTTCCATGAAAGAATTTCGCAATGTCAGCAGAAATACTTGGCAGAAATGCGCGCGCAGCAGCATGACGTGTGATTGACGTGCAACTAGGGGGTGAAGGGGACTTGACATTTAGCTCTACATGTGGCGACAGAAGTCTGGAGGGTCAAGTCAACCTAATCCCAAATCATATCTAACATCCTATGTTTAGAGAACTATGTTATCCAAAAGAGAGGTCTCTTAGAGTAGAATCTTATCCTATACTGACTATACTGACTGTTAGTGCGTGTACAAGCGTCTAAGTGTCTACACTAGATGCGAGGGCAGAAATCTTCCATAGTAACAGGGCTATGAATTACTTGCATAATGACAGAGGAGCCGGGCCTTTTGCTCGGTAGCTGGAAGAATGTTTACTTAAACTACTAGACAGGAATGCATTGGGTAGGGAGCGGAACAGATAATTTCGAAGGTGAAATACAGTTTTTGGCAGGCAACAGGCTGATGTCAGGCACCGTTAGCTGCGCAGAGAGTAGGGCAAAGTTCATGGATACAGATGCGAGCTCGCACTGGAGCTTTCAGAGGCAGAAGGCAGGAAAAGCTTGATGGCAGAATCAGGGCCTACTTGCCTGGACTGTAAAATGGCATAAGTGAACCATATAAAGCCGGTGGCCTTTCATACTTAGGAATGGAATATCCGACCCATTCATGGCGGATCTGAAAGAGGACATGTTGACGGTGGACGCACATGTGTTTGCGTCTTCATAACTGGAACTGGAGGGAACATACATGTACTTGTGATTTATACATGAAACCGTTGGGGTCCAAGATAGGGGACATAACTGATCAGAAAAATCCATATTTCCACATTCCCTCCTTGTCCCCTACTTGCCCGTCAAGAGATATCAATCTTCATCAATCCGTTGATCTGTTCATATAGCATCATTTGTTCTTCTTTCTTCTTCCGTGATGAATGAAATCTTGGTGGTGGAATACACGATGTGGCACACAGACCACAGATCGCTGGTCCACATTGTAGACATAGACAGCAACTGAATAATATGACAAAGCCAATACCTAGGAAGGATAGGACCTTCCATCCAAAGGTAGATAATACACTCCAAAACCAACCGGACCAAGTCCAAGTGCCTGGATTCTGGTGTATCTGGCTTACAATCTTATGAAGGCGAGTTATGGCTTTATATACAGATGGCGAATTTTCTGGTATGAAAATGCAACAGCTTGATCCGATGACCCTACAAGCTCCGCCCCTATCGGCCAGGATGACGTCAAGGACAAGACGATTTTGAAGCACAACAATCCGCATAGCAGACTGCTCTTCTGTTAAATTGCCTAAGGCGGAAATAGTTTCGTTCACTACTGCTTCAAGGGTTCTGGTTAATCTACGTATCAGCTTACTATTGGTAACTGTACCTATATAGGGGAAGAGACCTTTATTGAAATCTGTGTATTTTTCCCATGCGGTCTCAGTGTAATCGACTATTGGGAGATCTCTCCTTTCTCTATTGTGTACTAAATGAGTATTTCTGTGATAATCAGGAGGAGCTAGGAAAACAGGTGGCAAAAGGAATCCGATGTAGCAGGTACCATCCCAATCTAGTGGCAAACGTATGTATGCCGTCTGACCACATATGAAGTAGGAATGGCGGGAAGCTCTAAATGTAGACTTGCCTTGATCACTAAATTCTATTACAGTGGTGCATCTACTATGGCCCATATGTATGGAACCATTCTTTCTTACACATAATTCACCTTTAACTGGAAATACTGACATGGCGGGCAAAATTGGTGTAGCTTCGGATTCGACATTCAGGATCATGAGATTAAGCGTAAAATTACCTAATCCATACACTTCATTTTCTAGATCAGTTCCTGTTCTTTTGGGTAGTCCCTCCTTGTTAGGGTGACAGACTCTGAGTAAAACTAAGTTCAGATTTCCCCATACCCAGTTATTCTGGTAAACTGCAGAATTCGAATCTAGGGAATTAATTAAACTAAACCATGCTCCACAGGAGCCGTTGTGTGTGAACGGGTATGGAAAGAGAGGCAGAATTCCTTTATAGTTCTGAAAGGGAGGGAGTCGGCCACATATCCAACAATTTGTAGCATTGCTAACCTGATGGGAATGATGTAACATACTAATAAAAGTGTTATTGCGCAGCGCAAATCTATAAGACAACTCATGCGGAGGTAATTCACTAAAAGAATGTTCAGCAGTAACATTATAAACATGTCTAAAAATAGGATAATATATGTGCAACAATATACTTGCAGTAATTATTAAAAGACTTAAGAAAAACAAAATTAATAACGTCACTGTGCAATGACTACGCAGTGATTTACAGTACGCATGTTGTTTCAACTTTATCCTTCTGTTTCTTTCTCTATACAGGTCTAAGGGGTACATGTCAGAGACAAATTCGACCGATTCACCTTGGAGAGGACTTAAACAATCAAATTGCCTGACTGGTTAGACCGAAGTTTTAGTTTATATTTTTCATGGTTATTCAGTTCAACCAAAGGAAGTTTTGAGTCAATCGGGGAAGACACGCAAGGTGTGTCGTTTACGTCTGACGGTAGTCCATGAAATTTCTTGATATGACTTGAATGTATCCAGCCTTTTCGACCTTCGATCTTCACGGCTGTCCTCGTCGTTAGTAATACGAGTTGAGGCGATTTCCACCTAGGATCCAGCTGAGACTTCCGGTCAAAGTTCCTCACTAAAACCAAATCCCCTGGAATTACGTCATGGGGTTTCACCTCGGT
Source organism: Triturus cristatus (assembly GCF_964204655.1). Lineage (NCBI taxonomy): Eukaryota > Metazoa > Chordata > Amphibia > Caudata > Salamandridae > Triturus > Triturus cristatus. The sequence continues at coordinate 212,720,418 of NC_140585.1, read as the reverse complement.
GTTGTCGGGAAAGGCTGCAGCTACCTGTGAACGACAAGATTGTAGTGCAGACATCAAGGAAGCCAAGTAATCTGTCAGCATATTACAGTCAATATCAGTTATTTTGCGTGGTATAGGCGTCCCCCACATATTTGGTGGTCTGCCAAAGATCACCTCATACGGGGATAGCCCTGTTCGAGAGTGTGCTACCATTCTCATGTAAAAGAGTGCAACTGGTAAGGCTACTACCCAGTCGACACCTTTCTCTCTGCATATTTTGGACAATCTAATTTTCAGGGTCTGGTTATGTCGTTCCACGAGACCTGCTGCCTCGGGGTGTCGGACACAGTGAAATTTCCACTGATAGCCTAACAAAAGTGAAACGTGTTTCATTAGTTCGGATGAGAACGGCTGGCCGTTATCTGAGTAGACAGCACGTGGTAAACCGTATCGTGGGAAGAATTCTCGAACTAACTGTTTGGCAGTAGTCGGGGCAGTGTAATCTGAAACCGGGTATGCCTCTGTCCAACGGGAAAGAGCACAGACAACTACGAGAACATATTTGAATCCTCGACATCGTTCCATCTGGATATAATCCATCTGGAGGACTTCAAAAGGGTGATCAGGAGGCTTAAATCCACCCTGCTCTACGGGAATGCTTTTACCTGGGTTAAACTGACAACAGATCATACAGGTACGAACTTTTTGTTTAGCTGCTGCTCGTAAATGTTTGTTGAACCAAATGTGTTGGATGCTGTCTAGCATAGCTTTTTCTCCTAGATGCGCTGGACTATGTACAGTGTTAATAATGACTTGGACCATTGAATCAGGAAGGAACCACACAGATTTTTCCTTCGTCATCCATCCTTGATCCGTTTGGATCCCTCCTAATTCAGTCCATTTCTTTATTTCGTCTGGTGTAGCATGTGTCTGTATGTCAATTACGTCAAGAGCGGGATCCTTAACCGTCATGCAATGTGTTGGTGTCGGGACTATTGTCTTTGTCATGTCGGATGTTTGAGTTTGAGCAGTCTGTTTAGCTGTTCTGTCAGCTAGATCATTGCCTTGAGAAATGATATCAGTAACTTTCGTATGAGCTTTACATTTCATAATTGATATTGCAGTGGGTAGATGTATTGCATCTAATAAGGCATGAATAAGGGGTCCGTGCTGAATGTGGGCACCGTGAGAAGTTAAATAACCTCTCTCTCGCCACAGCACGCCGAAGTCATGTACAACTCCGAATGCATAACGTGAATCAGTGTATATGTTGACTTTTTTATTTGTGGCTTGAATACAGGCTTGTGTCAGAGCGATGAGCTCTGCTGCTTGAGCTGACAAGGTATTTATGCAATTTGTTTCAATGATTTCAGTGTCTGTTGTGACTGCGTAAGCGGCCACTAGCTCTCCTGTACCTGTTCTCATACATGAACCATCTACATACAACGTCAGGTCTGGGTCTGACAATGGGACGTCTGTCAAATCTTGTCTGGGTTTCGTCGTGATAGTGATAACTTCAATACAATCATGTGCTAGTGGGTCTGTTCCATTTACAGGTAACAGTGTGGCAGGATTCAATGTACTACAACGTCTGATTTCTATATGTGGCTGAAACAATGTTAATTCGTAACCAGTAAGTCGTGCTATAGTCAAGTGTTGTGTTTGTGTGCGGTTCAAGAGAACCTCTACTGCATGTGGTACTTGTACTGTCAATGGATGTCCTAATACTATGGCATCGCTTTGTCTGATTGCTAAAGCTGTTGCTGCCACTGATTTCAGGCACGCAGGCAAAGCCTGAGCTACGGGATCTAATGTACTAGAAAAATAAGCACATGGTTTGTGTGATCCTGCTTGTTCCTGTGTGAGTACTGACAAGGCAGTACCTTCGCGTTCTGTAACGAAGAGTGTAAACTGTTTATTGTAACATGGTGTTGCTAAAACAGGTGCTTGGCATAAAGCTTTCTTTAGGCTTTCAAAAGCTTGTGTATGTTCCTGGGTCCAAGGGAGAACAGTCGATGTGGCTGCCTCCTGTGTTGTCAATTGAATGAGTGGTTTCGCTAGAAATGCATACTGAGGGATCCACTGCCTACAATATGAAGTGAGGCCTATGAAAGCCCGCACCTCCTTTTGTGTCTTGGGTATTGGCATATTAGCAATTAGCTGGATGCGATCTGGTGTAAGCTGCCTTCCCTCCTTGGACAGCGAGTGACCAAGGTAAACAACTCGCTGGACACAGAATTGCAGCTTAGAAGGGGACACCTTGTGCCCCTTTTCGGCCAAAAATTGTAAAACCGTCAGTGAGGCTTTTTCACATTCAGGTTCGCTTCTCGCGGTGATCAGCAGATCATCGACATATTGAAGCAGGGCAGTGTTGACTGGCATGTGGATACTGTCGAGTTCTCGTTTCAGTGCTTGGCTGTAGATGCTGGGGCTTTCTGTAAATCCTTGAGGTGCGCGTGTGAATTTAAAGCTACGTCCATTTAAACTAAATCGGAACAAGTATTGGCTTTCCGGATCTATTGGGACGCTGAAGAAGGCATTCTTGAGATCAATTACAGTAAAGAATGTTGCTTCGGAATCAATGGCTGTCAGTAATGAAGAAATGTCTGGGACTACGGGGTATTGTGGTACTATGCATTTATTTAATTCGCGCAGATCAATAACCAATCGATATACTGGCGGGGCTGTTGGATCGGTTCGTTTAAGAATCGGAATTATCGGTGAATTACATACATTGGAGTCAGTTTCCACAACCACTCCTTGGGTAATAAGCTCGTCAATGATTTGTAGTAAAGCCACTACAGCATCTGGGGGTAACTTGTATTGTCGCATTCGTGGAAGTACCACTCCTGCCTTTAGTGTGACTCGATATGGTGTAATGTTCATGCAACCAACATCTGTAGGGCCTTGTGCCCATAAATGTGTGGGTAAAGTCTGTAGTCGGTGATCCATGTCTCGGGACACGTAGTGCCCTTTGAAATCACGTAAATACAATCTTACTCCTTCCGGAGAACAACATATAATAGCTCCTAGAGCTTTCAAAGTTTTTATGCCTAACAAGTTTTCTGGACATGATTTAGTAAGTAATAAATCTGTAGTTCGTGTCAAGGGACCAATCGTAAGTGGAAGAGGCTGTGTTACTTCGTTAATGATAGGTTTTCCTGAAAAGCCAAGGGAAATATTCTGTGAGCCTGAGAGGGGTGCCCCTGGAACTTCACTACGTTTTATTGTTGTTCGGCTTGCCCCTGTATCAAGTAAGAATTTTCTATCTTGACCTAACAGTTCACTGTGTACATAAGGTCCTTCTTGGTCTACAGGGACCTCAATAAGGGGTAAGCCAACTTCCCTCTCTAGGCTGTTTCATGAGTATCGTTGATAATCAGGATAGTCATACTGTGCGGTCTGATACATCTGTCGGGTCGTTGTTTGTGTGGCAGCAATAGGCTGCGGTGGCAGAGCTGGCATAGACTGTTGTGGAGCTGGCATGGACTGTGCATGCTGCGGGGTTCCTTGTTGATTCTGATCCTGTTTAAGTGGTCTTGGTCTTTCTTTTGTGTTACCTATGGCGATATTATGTTTTAAAACGGGACAATCGTGTACATAATGACCTGGCTGTTTACAATAGTTACATGTCCCTTTTACAGGACCTGTTGAAACACTGGACTGTGTTATACCCTTCTTATGACCGTCAGCTGGAACTGTCTGGGAAACTAGCATTTTCATTTTCGTGTCTTTCATGCGTCTATGTTCATGTTCTTGTTCTTCTCTAATTCTATTGTGATGGTACTGTAGCATTTGTAACATTTGTGACGGAGTGTTACCTTGCCAGGTACTCTCGAACTTCAATACTCTATTCTTAACTTGGGGCAAGGCATTTTCAACCAATTTTGTCACAAACAGATGTGGATACGACTCGCTACTTGCTTTTATTCCACTATTTATACCAAAACATTTCTCAAATCGGGAATAGTAATCACTAGTGTCTTCATCTGATTTTTGTTTACAGGCTGAGATTGCACCCCAGTCTTCCTTTTTCGTAGTTAATAAACGTGGCAGTACCTGTACTAGTAAACCTGGTAGTGCTTTGGTCTTGTCCCCGAGCCCTGAACCTGGACCTCGAGCTTTTTCTTCGTTCTCTAATCCTGTCCAATCTATCTTCTGGTCTCCCACCTCCCAATCCTTTTCCTTGAGTTTTTCGTAAATGCCCGCAGGCATTAATACCTTCAATATTGTCATAATGTCGGGGTAGGTATATTCTCCCATGAGTAACATATCTTTAATTTCACGGTGGAAACCCGCTGGGTCTTTGTCATGACTGGGTACCACTTTCTTCATTTCTAATAGTTCTATTTTAGATATGGGTGTGTATACAAACACACGTTTAAACTCATTGTCATCACCCTTTATCGGGTGCACTTCACGTAAGGGATTTTGTCTATCCATGTAATACGTCGTTCTTTCCTTGATGGGCAGTGAGACATGTTCATGACATACAAAAAGAATGTACTGCCTTCTAGATTCTAGTATTTCTCTTATTAACTTAGTACCGGAACCTCTCCATTTATTCGTGAGTAATTCAGTCAATATATCAGGTAAGGGGCCAGGATCGGAGTGTTGGCTTTTATATAATATAAGGAGTTGTTGAATCATATAGATACCAGCTAAACGCTGTTCATCTGGGGCGAGGTTCAAAAACGTATGTGCTAGTGTATCATCACCATATTTTCCAGGACTATCAACCCAGTGAACGGCTGACCTGGCTAATTCTTGTTCGTCCATAGAATCGAGTATATGATAACCCCTTCGTTCTCGGAGTAATTTGTCTGCGGCTTGGAACGAATGTTCGGGGGACCTTGTATTTATTATAGGAGTTTGGAATTTTCTGTTATTATCTGGACGTATCGGACATATCAGATCAGTAAAGCATCTAGTATTATTGCAAGATCTTCCTCTACCTACATAGGCCATGGTTTCTAACTGTCCTGTGGGCAGTTCTAATTCTTCCTCGTCCTCTGTTTGTTCAGGCTCGTCTACTGCTAATCTTTCTTCGTGTATTCATTCTATTTCTTTGCGGATCTTTCGGCTCATAGCTACTATACATGATCGTTTATCGTGTCTCCCCTCTGATATATTCTTACCCCATGTGGTAAGAATTTGCATTTCTTCCGGATTTACCCCTGGTTGATCTTGATTTCTGATCACACAGTTTATGAGGAAACGTAACAGTTCCCCCTGTATTTCCACCTTTTGGTACTCCATGGCTCTGTTAATACTCTCAGGGTCTCGCCCTGACTGAACAAAATGATATATATTTTCTAAATGTGTAGTCATTCCTGGTAACTTCCCTAAGTATATTGCAGCTCGTCGGATACGTAATGATGCCAGCATCATTTCGTCCCCTTTTCCGGGCACAGGGTCATATCTACAGTCTATTAGAAGTTCCTTGAGCGTGTTGGGAGTTACTAGTTTGGGTGTACGTTGGTGGGCTAATTCTTGAAAGGAAAGTTTATTTGTTCTAGGCGGCGTGGAAAAAATGCTTGATGTACCTCCGGTAGCACCACCTGGGGTGCTGGATGTGAAAGGATTCGTTGAACGGGATATAGCAACCATAGGTGTGGATGCGGATGTAGAAACAGATGTGCTTGCCGGAACTTGTGTCGGAGTTTGCTGTTGCAGAGATACAGACGGAGGGGGGTCTTGGCGTTGAACCCCCTCGGCAGACGGTCTATGTGGCGCAGCATTAGCATACTCGGGAGCTGCGTCGTCTAAATAAGAGGAAAGAAAAACATCTTCTGCGGATCTGGGGTGCCCTTTGGGATGTACTTTTATCGGAAACAATGGGGGTGGCAAGTCTTTTGGTACCTCCGGAGTAGCCTTAGGTAATCCTTCGGCCAGAAGAGGATACATACCATTCACAAGGGCATTTCTTTGTCTGTCTGTTTGTTCTGACTTTACTCGAGTACCTTCTTCAATTAATACACTTTCTCGAACTTTATTTGAATTCTCCTTACTTTTCTCTTCCTGTCTGAGCGCTTTCTCTGTGCGTCTATATGATTCTTTACGCCATAATTCAATGTCATCTTTCTGTGACTGTCTAGCTTTCTTTTTCCATAATTCTTCTTCTACTTTCATAATGCAATCTGCATCCCAGGTCCCAGCTGCGGGCCACCTCTGACTTTCTGGTAATTCCTTGGTGTAGTCTACCCATAGATCAAGAAATAATATGGCGTCTAGGCCATGTTTATGATACATGAAGTACCCTGGAGTGTCCCTAGGAGGAATGGGAACAGCTTCTTCGAGTACCCCTTTTCTAGTTTTGATCTGTCTTAATTTCGAAAAGAGCGGCATATTGAGAACTGATCTGATACCTAATTTTGAACACGTTTAATACCATAAAACACAATAATGAACAGTCATTCACACCACAATATACAGAACGTATTTAAAACATTTTTAACATTTAACATTTTAAATGAAATAGACAATGATGGTCATTTAGGGAAATAGTCACTAAGCATAATACTCGATACTAACTAGATAATTCTGACTTATATACTAGACATACTTGATATACTGCTAAACAGTACAGATACACTGATGAAACAGTGCAGACCGGATTTGTGTACCCAAACCCGTCTTGACCGGCACAACCTATGTGCACGTCAGAACGCCTCCCCGATAATGGTACTCACCGGGTAGCTCGGAACGGAAGGCCTCGGAACTGAACTGAACTTGAACCGGACTGGACTCGACTCGGAACTTCGGAAACTTCGGAAACTGGTGGGCCTCTGTATACCTCGGATCTTGCTCTCTCAGCTAGGCTCTGGTCGGGATACTTCGCACTTCTCACCGCCTCGTCTGGGTGTTGATCGCAGCCTCAGTTACCCCCGCTCGGCAGGAGGGAGATACAGGAAATCCTGTGGGTACGCGTTGTTGTCCGTCCAGCTGTGACAGGAGACCGGGCCTGCAACGCACCGCCGGCGCGTGAGATGAGAAAGTGTCCCTATTCGGGCGCCATTTATGTGGTAAATAATTTAATTACCGGAACTTAATTTGATGCGGAAAATCTATAACAATAGCTCAGTAAAATAAGAGGCAGAATCCGTGGTATTAGAGGTTCGGAACGGGCTTTTATTCCAAGATCAATTTAAATTGAGGAGCTCCATATTCCATCACCACGAAGGTTCAGGAAGTGAAGACGCTACTTTATTGACAAGTAATCATTTTTATACAATAGGCATTACAGTGAAACAGATGGAGGAGGCGTAACAATTGATAGCAAAGATAAAACATACATGCGTAGCTAGAGTGGGTGTAACTGGGCGTAACTAAAGAACGTCATCAGGTATGATGTCATAATAGGGTGGTTCCATGAAAGAATTTCGCAATGTCAGCAGAAATACTTGGCAGAAATGCGCGCGCAGCAGCATGACGTGTGATTGACGTGCAACTAGGGGGTGAAGGGGACTTGACATTTAGCTCTACATGTGGCGACAGAAGTCTGGAGGGTCAAGTCAACCTAATCCCAAATCATATCTAACATCCTATGTTTAGAGAACTATGTTATCCAAAAGAGAGGTCTCTTAGAGTAGAATCTTATCCTATACTGACTATACTGACTGTTAGTGCGTGTACAAGCGTCTAAGTGTCTACACTAGATGCGAGGGCAGAAATCTTCCATAGTAACAGGGCTATGAATTACTTGCATAATGACAGAGGAGCCGGGCCTTTTGCTCGGTAGCTGGAAGAATGTTTACTTAAACTACTAGACAGGAATGCATTGGGTAGGGAGCGGAACAGATAATTTCGAAGGTGAAATACAGTTTTTGGCAGGCAACAGGCTGATGTCAGGCACCGTTAGCTGCGCAGAGAGTAGGGCAAAGTTCATGGATACAGATGCGAGCTCGGACTGGAGCTTTCAGAGGCAGAAGGCAGGAAAAGCTTGATGGCAGAATCAGGGCCTACTTGCCTGGACTGTAAAATGGCATAAGTGAACCATATAAAGCCGGTGGCCTTTCATACTTAGGAATGGAATATCCGACCCATTCATGGCGGATCTGAAAGAGGACATGTTGACGGTGGACGCACATGTGTTTGCGTCTTCATAACTGGAACTGGAGGGAACATACATGTACTTGTGATTTATACATGAAACCGTTGGGGTCCAAGATAGGGGACATAACTGATCAGAAAAATCCATATTTCCACACTATGTCTCAATTCCATAGAGGTGCCGTCTACTGCTTCCCTTTCCATCTCGATTATCTCAAACTCCAGGGATCTAACTTGAAGCGCCTCATTCTTTTCCATACCCCCAATTAGAGCCTGTGCCTGCCCCCTCAGCACCATTTTATAGACCTCCCACAGTATTACGTGTGAGGCTACTGACCCTTTATTTTCCTGAAAGTACAGCTCCGAGCTCTTTCGGAGCGGGTCACGAAGTTCCAGGTCTCGCAGGCAACAAGGGTCAAGTCTCGGGAAGGCTGCTCTATTTAGGAGGGGTCCCCTAATGGCCACTACCACAGGAGAGTGGTCCGAAGTTCCCCGTGCCATCTGCCTTGGGACCATAAAATCGTCTACTCTGTCATTCCGTGTGAAGCGGTAGTCAATCCCAGAAAAGGAGTTGTGTCATGCAGAGTAGTACGTGTCCTATCTATTGGAAGGGTTGTGTGCTCGCCAGAGGTCTACCATACCCAGGGCCATCATGAAGTCTGCCAAGTTACGCTCTCCTCTCCTACCCACTCGAGAGCTAAAACTATCAAGCTCCGGGTACATGGCGGCATTGGTGTCTCCACCCACCTGGAGGGTGCCCAGGGGCAACTCAAGTAAGAATGAGCTAATCTTTGGTAGGGTAATTTTATGCAGTCCCAGAGGTATTTAAGTTGAGCAAAGTACTACAGTAAACCCCTCCCATTTACCCATGGCTGCCACCATACAGCCAGCCTCATCTGCCCTCACCTTACTTATGGTTAGACGGAGCGCTTTGCGAATCAGGATTCCTACACCCCGCGCCCTGGAGGAGAAGCCAGAGTGAGACACTAGCCTATACCCACACCGATCCAGTGCTTTCCATTTGCTACCTTTTAGGTGCGTCTCCTGAATCAACACTACATCTGGGGAGTGTCTCTTAATGTACTGAAGGACCAGGGTGCGCTTGATTTTATTACCTAGTCCGCTAGCATTCCAGGTCCACACCTGTATGCTAAATTGTTACCCCATGACAAAAGGTTTGGAGCTGACAACCAAAAAACCCATCTTTTGACAACCTGTTGTGCGTGTTTGACTCTATTGGTCGTGAGCACATATGCAAACATGTAAAATAACATTAAACAACATTCCCTGCAACCCTGTTTGGTGAGTAAAAACCTCCCACCGCCCAAACACACAGAGTACCTGTTGCCCGGACTGTGTTATAGTAAACAGTAAAGAAGGGGCAGCATGCCAGCCGCTAGCGCAAATCACCATATTACTTCCATAGGATACTTCTAAAGCCAGTAAGTAAGTCTTGGGATCAACCTAGTTCTTTTTCTCATACCCCTTGATCTCAGGGTAGTCCAATGCAGTGTTACGCCACAAGTGTCTCTGTAGCTTTCTGCTTCAATGGTGGATCTCACTCCCCCAGCGCCATCATAGAACCCCTCCTAACCCATACAAACCTCAAGTCCAGGGAAAAAAACATTTAACAACAATACTTGCGGGAGGAATGGCATCTCCTGTATCACTTACTGTTTATTGATGCTTCTCAAGGCCATCTGTTCCACTCTCCACCTTGCAACCTTCAGCCATGTCACCAGTCCTGGGAGGCCCTCAGAACTTCCCTCCTTTTCGTTCAACCTTGCCCCAGCCTGCAAACCAGTTGCTTGCTTCCGCTAGTGAGTCAAAGAAATACGATTTCCCTTCATCAATAATTTTAAGCTTTGCCGGGAAGAGCATTATGTACTTGACGTTGGCTTTGCGTAGGGCCCGTTTGACAGCATCAAACGTACATCACTGGCGATGGACGTGGAGCGTGAAATCCGAAAAAAAACGGATGACAGCATTTTCATGATGTAAGTCCCTGTGTTGATGTGCCGCTTGAAGTATGGTGTCCCTATCTCTAAAATTTAGTATCCAGGCTATGATTGTGCGCAGAGGCGCTCCCAGGCGTGGTCGGCCCCCAGGCTGAGGTGGGCACGATCATTGGAAAAGAATGAAGACATGCGCTTGGGTTTCAACTTGTTCAGAATTAAGTCCTTCAAGAAGAGATCAATCGACGGGCCCTGAATTCCCTCTGGTACTCTTACTACCCGGATATTGTTGCGTCGGGCTCTCCCTTCCTGGTCTTCAAGTCAGGCAAAAATATCCGATTGATTCTTAGTGAAACGTGAAATCTGTTCCTCCAAGCGTTTGGCTTTGGACTGCAGGCCCCCAATGCCCGCCTCCACCGCAAACACCTTCTCAGACATTTTCCGAAAATCTGCTCTAAAAAGGGTTACTTCCTTGGTAACTGTGTCTTGTTTGGGTTCCACTGTCCCTCTTAGGTCCGTGATAGCCCTCATAATGTCTTTCAAAGAGGGGTCCGGTTACTGATCCTCCTGCTCTACCAGTAGATCTGCTCCTGCTGCTCCTCCCTCTCGGCCCCTGGCGTCTGTATACTTATCAATTGTTGCGGCCCATGACCATCGTACGTGTGGAGCCAATGATACGCCTATATTTGGGAGCTCTCTCAGTCGCTTGTATCTGGTCCGGTAAGTGTAGTCTTATCACCCCCACTGAATGTCTTTATAGGCACTGTTGCAAGAATCTTTCGCGCTGAGGACACCTACATTATCTGTCCGTCGACTACAGCCCACTGGGGGGATCATGCCTACGAGCGATAGTCTGTGCTGGTGTGTAGCTCACCAAGCCCCACCGGGGATATCAGCCGTATCCTCAGTCACAAGTCTATTTCCTCGCACCCCCCCCCCCCCCCGGCTGCACAATGGCCTCCCAAGCAGCCTCTTCTCAGGGGGAAGAGGGGGAAGAAAGTGCTGCACAAACCTGTTGTGTGCACCGAAATCAGTTTCCAGCGGGTCTGGTGCGCCCCGTTTGCCTGGGGCTCTTCACTCCCGCTCCGACGATCAACAAGGGGGCACCACTTGCCTCTTGCGGGACAGCCCGGGTCTCCCCTTGTGCTCTGTCCAATATGCCTCAGTTAGTCTCCCCTCTCTCCCCCTCCCGGTTAGCGCCTCGCCGTGCCCTGATCAGGAGCCTCGTTCTTTCCTCACACTACCGGCTGGACGTCAGGAAGCCCTTCGCTCCTAAGACGCTCCGGACCGCTAGGGCAGCGCCAGCTTGCCTCCTACCCTCGAGTCTGCCTCACAGCTTCGTAGCCAGTCACCATGCTGCCTTCTGGGTTGTTTTTCCGCAGAGCTCATCAGTCACCACTCCGACGGCTCATGCTCCATAGGTTACTACCTTTGAGTCGGATTTTAAAGGATTGGACGGGTGTTTGCACCAAGAGCTAGCACAGCTCCACTAAATGGCGGCCATATTCCGTGGCTGCTGGCCATGCCCACCCCCATCTTTTGTATTTTTGAGTATGTTATTATTCTGTTCCACTTTATTCCCTGAAGATTTTTGTGGAACATGTTTGAAAAAAAGCGCTTGTGAAACATTAAGTTAATAATGAATAACATTTCAGAGACAAGTTTAGCGGTATGTATATTTCAGTAACCCAAGTCAATATTGGATAACATTTGAAGCCACCTTAAAGACCACAGATACTGGCAAATCCTGCATCACAAAAACATTGCATCAGTTACATTGGTAACATTAGTCAACCATGTTTACAAGTAAATAACAGAAGTATAGCATTGTCACATTCCGTAACAAGAGGTTTTCTTCTGTCTCTGACAGGACTACATCTCTGACTGATTTCAGCAATTGAAGCTTCCTGCAAGACATCTTCAATACCCAAAACTGTGTGAGTTTGTGGGTTTTAAACTTGTTTTGCAGATGTTACCATCCTGGAATAGCCTAACAAACCCTCTGTGAGATTTATGCATACTTAGGAATACTTAGGAATAAGCCAACCTGGTCTACCTTTGAAAATGCACTTGTAAGTTAAGCAATTTGCCCATCATTGTCATTAAAGTGTGAACAAGGCTTTGTAAATGTAGGCTTCATGTGAACAGGGAAGCAGCATATCACATTTCCCAAAGTTGAAAATTAGGACAGGGCTAATGCTACAGAAGACTAAGGGGCTGATTACGCTGTTGTGTGTAAACTTTCCCCCCGACACCGTCTCGGATTCGTAACTGACCGACTCGTAGTCGGCAGTTGCGCCTGACCGTTTATGATGTACGGAAACTGTTCGGATTGAGTCCCATTGATTCCTATGGGAGCAAGGGTTCCGTCCTACAACCCTGGCTCCTATGGTGACATGGGGGTGTGCAAAAAACTCTGCACCCTGTCACAGGCACCCCATTGTGCCTGCCACACAGCGCGGAGTTTTGCAGGAGGGTCCCTCAGGTACCCCCTAGGCCACCAACAATGGGCCGCAGGATGAACGGGGTCCTGCCAGAGGCCCCAAAGTCCCTTTCTGACAGCCTTTTTATGTGGACAAGCCTACTCAGGAAAGGACGTTCAAAACTGACTTCGTAATCACTCGGTCAGAAACGCTGTCTGTAGGGCTGTACGATGTGGTTCCGACCGACTCCGAGGCTCCGAGAGCTCGTTGGATCCAATTTTGAAAGACCGTACAGTTTCTAATTCATCTGCGAACATCATAATCAGAGATTTGGATTGTAAACCGAGATGGTCAGAAGGTTTCGGACACGGTCTAGGAGAATCCGACTGTCGGGAGGAGGCTTTCAGCCCGACATAGTAATCAGCCCCTAAATAGCTACTGTCAGTGGTGATCTATGGTCAATTGCATTTGGCCATTGTAAATACATATCACATTTGTCCACCTGCGGCCTATGGGCTGCAGAGGAGCACGTCAAGTCAAATTATAGTAGGCAATTCCAGCGCCTGGCTCCCAGAAGAGTGAGTAGGACCCAATGCTGTTCCTTGTGCTGCCCATCTTTCAAGCTACCTGGTACTTCTGGAGGCAGAGAGAAACAGAGGGACTTTGTCTCTTCCAATACAGAGAAACCTATTGATCTATTCCATACAGCAGCAGGTTTTTTGTGGGATATAAACAGTGCGTATGGCAGATAAAAAGAAACCAGCTAAAGCGGAAGGGTTTGTGAAAACCTGGGAGCTGACATATCACAGGGGCCAGTGTAGAAGTACTTCATATTCTGCAGAGGAAGGGGGTGACAAATTACATGGTGAGAGAATGCTTCTACAATTTACTAACTACTTGCACACATATTTAGTTACAAAAACATAGGGGTCTCCTTACTCAGATTTAACACTGTGTTTGCGGCACAAAACTAGCTTTACGATGGAAAATCACTTGAAAGTAAAGCTAAGCAGGGCATTGCACTGCTTTACATTACTTAGCGGCCTCCCTGTTTAGTACATGCGTGTTCCCATGCAACCACCCAAGTTTTCCATCACTAGCCTGTTAGACGGACCGGGAGGGTCGGCCGAGGACAGGGGGAGAGGTCTCCGGGGAGAGCCGTCTCCAGCGATCGTACAGACAAATAACTTCCCCCCCACAGACAGATACCACACAAGGAGATGAGTTAGCGTTCTTTATAAGCACTTCTTAAGGTACGATGAAAAGGTACAAGGAGGTCTGGACTCAGGGGTCCCCTCGATTCAAGTCTCTCAAGATGGGAAAAGGGGGTAGCGGGACAGTCTGGTTACCAGTCTGGTAGTGAGATGGTATGGTGGGTAGCTCACAATCCTCGAGCTTGGTGGTCTAGCTGGTACGGGCCGCGGCAGCGCCAGCAGGTCCCGGTGAAGATGGTCGATACACGGTCCGCGGCAGCGCCAGCAGGTCCCAGTGAAGATGGTCGATGTACGGTCCGCGGCAGCGCCAGCAGGTCCCGGTGAAGATGGTCGTTACAACGGGCCGCGGCAGTGCCAGCAGGTCCCGACGAGGATGGATGTTGCAGAAGGCCGCGGCAGCGCCAGCAGGCAGGACGATGGTTCACAAGATAGGGCTACGGCAGCGCCAGTAGTCCGTCAAGGCTGAGTTCTCTCGGTGTCTCTCGACTCCAGGATACAACTGCCTTCCTGCTCCGGAGCTGCTCCAGTTATAGGGAACGCGCCCTTTGATGTCCGGACCCTCGCACTTGGAGGTCGGAGGGTCCGGGATGAAGGTGTCCAGACACTCAGCGGGGGGTGGAGCCGGTGCCTGGGGGAGCTGGAGGCGATCGTCACCTGGCGGGGGAGAGTCCTTGGCGCTTCGTTCTCCCATTGACCTGCCAAGTGGTCCGCTCACCTCCTGGGTGGATGGTGGTGCCGGGATGTCGGGGCCGGCCAGGCCCAGGGTTAGGGTCGGGGGGAGGCCACGCGGCCTCGTGGCGCAGGGCCCAAGATGGCGGCTTGACCCGGCCGAGGGAGCCGGTGGTGGCTTGGTCCCGTGATGCATGGAGGTCCGAGGGCAGGAGTTCCGTCGGGAGACGGGGTGCGGGTGATTCTCGTGGGTCACGCCTGGGGGGCCGGGGCTTGGGCCCTGTCATGCGGGGAGGGAGCAAGCCCTTCGTGTGGCCTGTCCAACATGCGTCCCCCCCAGCTGAAGGCGGGGAGAGTCACCCATCTTCTTGGGGACTCTCCTCGTCGAGGCGGAAGAAGCGTGACAGGCCATCTGCGTTGGCGTGGTCTTGGCCCGGTCGGTGCTCCCTGCAGGGAGATGGACCAGCGCAATAGTTTTGGGTTCTCCCCCCGCATCTGCATCAGCCACTGCAGGGGTCTATGGTCGGTTTGTACCCGGAAGTGGGTACCGAAGAGATAGGGCCGGAGCTTTTTGAGGGCCCACACCACTGCGAAGGCCTCCCTCTCGATTGTGCTCCAGCGCTGTTCTCGGGCCAGGAGGCGTCGGCTGATGAAGGCCACCGGCTGGTCATGACCCTCGGGGTTCACTTGGGAAAGAACCGCTCCGATGCCGTGGTCGGAGGCGTCTGTCTGTACCACGAATTCCCGACTGTAATCGGGGGCCTGGAGCACAGGGGCGGTGCACAGGGCGGCCTTCAGCTTTTCGAAGGCCGCTTGACAATCGGGGGTCCAGTTAATCCGCTTCGGTTGGTTCTTGGACGTGAGACCCGTGAGGGGCCCCACAATGCTGCCGTAGTCCCTCACGAACCGCCGGTAGTAGCCGGTGAGCCCCAAGAAGGCTCGGACTTCGGTCTGGGTGACGGGGGGCTGCCAGGACTGGATGGCAGCAATTTTAAGTTGCAGGGGGGCCACCAGCCCGCTTCCCACCTGGTGCCCCAGGTAGGTCACGGACCCTTGACCAATTTGGCATTTGCCGGCCTTAATCGTGAGGCCGGCCCGCTGGAGGGCCTGTAGGACCTCCTGGAGGTGGAGGAGGTGGTCGGACCAGTGGCGGCTGTATACAGCGATATCGTCCAGGTAGGCAGCGCTGAACTCTTCGAGCCCCGCCAATACCTGGTTCACAAGACGTTGAAATGTAGCGGGGGCGTTCTTCATGCCGAAGGGCATGACCTTGAAGTGGTAGTGGCCATCGGGGGTAGAGAAGGCGGACCGTTCTTGAGCCCGGGGTGTGAGACCGATCTGCCAGTAGCCCGCTGTTAGGTCGAAGATACTGAGGTAGCGGGCGGCCCCCAGCCGGTCGATCAATTCATCCGCCCGGGGGATAGGATGAGCGTCGGTTCGGGTGACAGCGTTCAAGCCCCGGTAGTCGACGCAGGATCTCAGTTCAGGTGTGGTGCCGGGGGCAGCGGCTTTGGGGACCAATACAACCGGGCTGGCCCAGGGACTGTCCGAGGGCTCGATGACCCCGATCGTGAGCATTTTGGCCACTTCCTCTTGTATGCAGGCCCGTACCCGATCTGGTACGCGGTAGGCCCGGTGTCGGATAGGGGGACTGTCCCCGGTGTCCACGTCGTGCAAGCACCAAGGGGTGACCCCGGGAGTGAGGGAGAACAGTGAAGCGAACCGCAGCAGGAGGTCCCGGCAGCCCTGGCGTTGCTCTGGGGTGAGGGCATCGGAGAGCCGGACCCCGTCCACGGAACCGTTGTTCTCCTGAGTCGTCAGGAGATCCGGGAGGGGTTCGGAGTCCTCCTCTGCCCCACTGTCCGTAGCCATCAGGAGGCTGAGTTCTGAGCGCACAAAGTGTGGTTTGAGTCTGTTGGTGTGGAGGACCCGAAGGGGGTTCCGGGGGGTCCCCATGTCGATGAGGTAAGTGACGGGGCTTTTGCGCTCGACCACCTTGAAGGGCCCCGTCCATTTATCTTGCAAGGCACATGGTTCGGTGGGGGACATCACCCACACTTGTTGACCAGGTTCGAACTCGACGGAGGAGGCATTGTGGTCATACCATCTCTTCATGTCTTCCTGGCTGGCCTCGAGGTTCGCCTTGGCCATCTCCCTGAAGCGCCGGGTCTGATTGCGTAGGGCCAGGAGGTACTTGAAGACGTCTGGAGGGGTCTTTAGGGGGGCCATCTCCCAACCTTCTTTGACTAGGCTGAGGGGCCCTCGCACAGGGTGCCCGTACAGGAGTTCGAAAGGGCTAAAACCGAGGGACTTCTGGGGAACTTCTCGGTAGGCGAAGAGGAGGCACGGGAGTAGTACATCCCACTGGCGACGGAGGGGCTCTTCCAATCCCCCAATCATCCCCTTGAGAGTGCGGTTGAATCGCTCCACTAGTCCGTTCCCTTGGGGGTGATAGGGGGTCGTGAATCGGTAGGTGACCCCGCACTGTTGCCAGAGGGACTTCATGTATTTTGAGATGAAGTTCGTGCCTCGGTCGCTGACGACTTCTCGGGGGAAGCCCACCCGGGAGAAGATCCCCATTAGGGCCCGGCCAACCACCGGAGCTGTTACAGTTCGTAGAGGCACCGCCTCGGGGTAGCGGGTGGCGTGATCCACCAGTACCAGGATGAACCTATGTCCTTGTGCCGTGCGGGGGTCCAGGGGCCCCACAATGTCTATTCCTACCCTCTCGAACAGGGTGGTGACCACTGGGAAGGGTTGTAGAGGGGCTTTCAGCTTACGGCCACTCTTCCCGCTGGCCTGGCACGTGGGGCAGGACCGGCAGTGATTCAGGACGTCGTTCCGCATCTTCGGCCAGAAAAAGTGGGTCACTAGGCGACTGTAAGTTTTGTCTTGGCCCAGGTGTCCAGCCAGGGGGACATCGTGGGCCAGGTTGAGCAGGAAGTCTCTGAAGCGGAGAGGTACCACCAGTACTCGACCGGCCCCTAGCTCTGCGATTCTCTGTTCGCTGTATAGCAGGTCGTTCTCCCAGTAGACCCAGTGAGTTCCGGTGGAGTCCCCTGCGCTCTGGGCGCTGGCTTGTTGGCGGAGTCCCTCGAGGGAGGGGCAGGTCTTTTGCTCCTGGCGGAACTGTTCTTGGGTGGGCCCCCCTTCTTGACGCCACTGAGCCAGGCCGGGGAAGTCCTGGGGTTGCGCGTCCCCTTCGGTCGTTGGTTCCGGGGGGTTGGCCTCGTCGTTGTCTTCTACTGGGGCAACCGGGGGCGGAGGTGCTGGCCATTCCGGTTCTTCTGGTCGGGGGACGGCACGGGCGGCCATAGACCGGGTGGTTACGCAGGCCCAGTCCGGGAGGCCCAGCATCCCCAGGTGCTCTCTTCTCTCGACGGTGGCCCACGGGGAACTCTCAAGGTCATTCCCCAGGAGGCAGTCCACGGGGGCATCATCCCGGACCGTCACTTTCAATAGGCCGGAGACCCCTCCCCATTCGAAGGGGACGCAGGCCATTTGACACAGACTTTCGGAATTGTCGGCTGAGCGGACGGGGCAGAGAATGTTCGGCAGGATCTGCTCGGGTTTCACCAGGTGACAGCGGACGGCCGTCACACTGGCGCCTGTGTCACGTAAGGCCTCGGCCCGATGCCCATTAATGGTCACCCACTGACCGTATTTCCTGGTGTTGGCGGGTAGGGGAGCCCGCGGGACTATGTCTCTTCCCCCTAGGCACGCTAGAACCATGGCGGCCGGTTCCCACTCTTGCTGGGCCGGCTCATACTCTTCCTGTTCCTCTGATAGTCGTTCTTCCCCCAGGGCGGCGGCAGCTACCTGGCGGGGCTTGGGCGTCTGGTTCTGCGGGCAGCTCGGGTCATTGGCGTAATGGCCGACCCGCTGGCATCGGTGGCACGTGACATTGGCTCGGAACCCTGGACGCATCGGGGGGTTTCCCCGGCCGGCCGGGGGCGGGGTGCTGGCCACGGGTGTTGCCGGGAGGGTGTCTCTCCCTCGCCCCTGGCCTCCTCCTCCTCCCCGAGGACGGTGCTGGCCTTGGTTGCTTCGGTTCTGCTCGTGTGGTCCTCTCCGGCCCACTCGGGTGCTTTCCCATCGGTCAGCTTCAGCGGCGAGCTGCCGGGGGTCAGTCAATTTACTGTCGAGGAGGTGCTGCCTGAGCTCGACGAAACAGTTGTTCGACAGGTGTTCCCATACCACAAGGTTAAAGAGTTGTTCGTAGGTCGTTACATGGCTCCCCTTGATCCAACCCTCGAAGGCTAGGCTGAAATAGTTTACGTACTCCACCCAAGTTGTACCCGGGATCCGGGTGCAATCTCTGAACCTCTGGCGGTACATCTCGGGTGTGAGGCCGTAGCGGGTGAGGAGGGCAGCCTTCATGTGGTCGTAGGACGACATTTGGTGATCTGGGAGCTGCAACAGGGCATCGCGACCTTCGTTGACGAACCTCCCCCATAGTCCGGCTCCCCAATCACTCCGGTCGATCCGGTGGGAGGTCATGGCGATCTCGTAGGCTTTGAACCACTGCTGTATGTCGTCTTCTCGGACATACTCTCGGACAACATCCTTGGGGATGTGGACTTTTTTCTCGGTTGCCCCTGGGGTGTGCGGTCGCTCAGGCACCCCCGGTTCTTTATTCTGTTTCCGAAGTTCTATTTCCGCCAGTTTGCGCTCGTGTTCGAGTGTTATTCTTTTTTCCTCAAGCTCTCTCTGTCTCTGTTTTTCTTCTCGTTCCTCTCGGAGCCGCAGATGCTCTAGATTTAGTTTCTGCTCGGCTAACTTTAGTTCACCGTCCATCTTGAGTCATGCCATTTCCAACTCGTGTAATCTGGTCCTTTCTCTTTCCTGGATCTCCTCCTGCGAGAGGCCCGTTCCCCGCTCCTCGGGAGCCGTGGCGTTCCCCTCTGGTGCGACACTGTTTTGGACGGAGGATCCGGCGATCCCAGTTTCTGCCCACGACTCAAGGGCGCGCTTCAAATCATCTTTGGTACTCAGGCCGGTGGTAGCAATGCCTAGTTCCATGCAGAATTGTTTAAGTTCGCGGTGGCTATATTCTTCCAACTTATCCATTTGGAACTTTTCAGTGGAACCGCTATCTTTGGCTGACATCGTGGTTTTGTCGTGGGGTGAGCTACTCTATGTACGATTACGCGTTGATTCGGATCGCGCCGCTGGCCACCAATGTTAGACGGACCGGGAGGGTCGGCCGAGGACAGGGGGAGAGGTCTCCGGGGAGAGCCGTCTCCAGCGATCGTACAGACAAATAACTTCCCCCCCCCACAGACAGATACCACACAAGGAGATGAGTTAGCGTTCTTTATAAGCACTTCTTAAGGTACGATGAAAAGGTACAAGGAGGTCTGGACTCAGGGGTCCCCTCGATTCAAGTCTCTCAAGATGGGAAAAGGGGGTAGCGGGACAGTCTGGTTACCAGTCTGGTAGTGAGATGGTATGGTGGGTAGCTCACAATCCTCGAGCTTGGTGGTCTAGCTGGTACGGGCCGCGGCAGCGCCAGCAGGTCCCAGTGAAGATGGTCGATACACGGTCCGCGGCAGCGCCAGCAGGTCCCAGTGAAGATGGTCGATGTACGGTCCGCGGCAGCGCCAGCAGGTCCCGGTGAAGATGGTCGTTACAACGGGCCGCGGCAGTGCCAGCAGGTCCCGACGAGGATGGATGTTGCAGAAGGCCGCGGCAGCGCCGGCAGGCAGGACGATGGTTCACAAGATAGGGCTACGGCAGCGCCAGTAGTCCGTCAAGGCTGAGTTCTCTCGGTGTCTCTCGACTCCAGGATACAACTGCCTTCCTGCTCCGGAGCTGCTCCAGTTATAGGGCACGCGCCCTTTGATGTCCGGACCCTCGCACTTGGAGGTCGGAGGGTCCGGGATGAAGGTGTCCAGACACTCAGCGGGGGGTGGAGCCGGTGCCTGGGGGAGCTGGAGGCGATCGTCACCTGGCGGGGGAGAGTCCTTGGCGCTTCGTTCTCCCATTGACCTGCCAAGTGGTCCGCTCACCTCCTGGGTGGATGGTGGTGCCGGGATGTCGGGGCCGGCCAGGCCCAGGGTTAGGGTCGGGGGGAGGCCACGCGGCCTCGTGGCGCAGGGCCCAAGATGGCGGCTTGACCCGGCAGAGGGAGCCGGTGGTGGCTTGGGCCCGTGATGCATGGAGGTCCGAGGGCAGGAGTTCCGTCGGGAGACGGGGTGCGGGTGATTCTCGTGGGTCACGCCTGGCGGGCCGGGGCTTGGGCCCTGTCATGCGGGGAGGGAGCAAGCCCTTCGTGTGGCCTGTCCAACATAGCCCATATTTACTTGAACAAGTGGACAAAATTTAGAGTCACATAATAGCGCTAATTTCAGATTGGCGCTATGAAAGAGAAATGCATTTGTTTCCCTTTATTTCCCTACTTTGCATATGTGCTGCACCGTACAGAACTCATGCCAAGTGAGAACATGTTTAAAGTTAGTCTAAGCAAAGTATTTTGTACTTGAAGGGTATTCTGCCGGTCAAACCCTATTCTAGATTCACGCAGACACCCTTGCACTATGGTTCAAAGGTGTGTCTTGGCACACGGCCACACATTTCTGCCCTGCGTTATGGAGATGGGTGGAGAGTGTCATATTTGTGTCAATATGGCGCTCTCCTTCTTATGCAGTGCAGCGCAGCACAGCGCAACATTTGCAGCTGCTGCACGGAGCTGCATGACAAACTGGTAACTCTGGCCTGTAGAGTATAGCACATGTGTTATGTTGACAGGAGGCAAAGAGCTGGGCCTGCCACAAAAGGCAGCAGTAGTCAAGAAGTTGGAGGAAATGTTTTGAAAGGCCTTCCATCCTGGAGCAGGAGCCGATAAATAGTGCTCCTTACTGGAAGGCAAGGACGCAGATAGCTTCTTTGCTTGAGCTACAGGTAGCTGAATGGCACAGAAAATGCTGCAAATGGACTCCAAGATAGACATGTTTGATCATCTTATCTGAGGAGTGGTGCATCTGTGTTATTGTCTACACGCTGAGGCAGAGACTGTCTTGTTGATACTGCGTTGAAGCCCCTGTGCGAAACTCCTAGCAGAGGGAATTTATCAGGAGAGATTGCTGAACTCAAGAGAAAAGCAGGTCAATCAGTGAGGTTTCCAGAGATACAGTAATGATGGCGTTGCGGAGTGTCAGAAGGCTTTAAAGGGAGCCTCCAGCAGCTGAGAACCAAATACATCACCGCCTCTCTTATTTCCCAATGTGAGCAACAGACTCTCGAATGGAAGAGCGCACATAAGATATGGTTTCTAGGTCGTGTGTTCCCATCTCCTTGTCCAAGGGCACCTTCCCCGAGCCCGCAGCCCGACTGCTTCAAATATATCAACCCTGGATGTTTATGTTTCACTATGTGGTGAGTCTCCATTTTTAGACTATGCAGCACCTTTCTTTGCAGACTAGGGATGCACAAGCATACATTATTTTCTCTTTCAGTTCCAATAAGAAGTCTACCTATGCTTCAGGTACTGACTTCCTAGTCGCTTGGCATTGAATGAACCCTTTTCCCAACATACACTTAATGGAGACTTTTATTTTTTGTTAGGTGAGTCCTATACCCTTTTTTACAATAATAGCATGTAGCTACAGCACTGTCTTGTAGTAATTTGCATATAACCACAATCTTATCAATAATGTTTGTATATTTTAATCCAGGTTCTATGACCTGTGGATCAACTCCAATGTGTAATGTTTGACATTTACTGCATTCACACTATCCAATTGGTAGGTTTCCTCCCAATTAAATGTTAAATTGATACATGAGCCATATATTACTGTCACGTAAACCAACTGATATCTGGCTTCCGTCCCATAGGAACTTCCTGAACAAACAACACTTAAAGGTCGAAACGTTGACACTATGATAGTGTACCATATTTATAGAGTCTAGATTATACAAATGTGCATCCTCCACAGTCATTATTGACATATATATATATATATTCACTGAAAAAAACATAGGTTTCACAAACGTTATAGTTAGGAATTAGCATTTAAAAAACCTTGCAAATTCACTGAAAAAACCATAGGTTTCACACATGTTATACTTAGCTGGAGATTTTACTCATAAAAAACCAATGAAATTCCCCCGTTATAGTTAGTGCAGGCAACTATAACTCACGCGACCGCAATCCTCTGCTGATGCTAATACTGTATTTAGACACTTATTTGCCCATGTCTTCTTCCATTAAATTTTAGCTATACATATATTACAAATATTTTTTTTTCATAAAGACACATATGTCATCAGCAGAGGATTGCGGTCGCGTGAGTTATAGTTGCCTGCACTAACTATAACGGGGGAATTTCATTGGTTTTTTATGAGTAAAATCTCCAGCTAAGTATAACATGTGTGAAACCTATGGTTTTTTCAGTGAATTTGCAAGGTTTTTTAAATGCTAATTCCTAACTATAACGTGTGTGAAACCTATGGTTTTTTCAGTGAATTTGTACGTTTTTTTAAATGCTAAGTTACTTTACGCCGTTCGTGGCGTGCGCGCCCACTTAACGCAGTTCGTTCCGTGCGCGCACAGTGAGCATGCGGTGCGCGAAGCGCACCGCGCGCCCACTTTACGCAGTTAGTGCCGTGCACGCACGGTGGGCACGCGGTGCGCTACGCGCACCGCGTGCCCACGTTACGCTGGATGGGCAATGTACGCACGATGCGCTTCGCGCACCGTCCGCTCACGGAGAACATATTATGCCCTTCGTTATGAAAGGTAATCTATTAAATGTTCAAATGGGTTATATGCCATGCACAAAGGGGGCCCTGCGGGCACCATTGGCACACGGGGGTGGAAAAGTATGGATATTGTTTTTTTTAAATTATTTTTTACCGTACGCGTACGGTAAGCGTAATCGGCGTTTTTTCGAAAAAAATATAAATTGAATTTTTTGCTTGGGGGGTTCTTTTTGGACACCATGATCAAGACTAGGTGGTTGGGAGCTGTTTAACCTGACCCTTTGCATGTTTTCACCCTTTGTTTTTCCGAATGTTTACTAAGATCTAACAGCCAATCAGAATCGCGCTCGCGCACGGCACCGTACACGTACGGTAAGCTTACCGTAAGCGCACGGTAAGCGCACCGTAAGCTGCCACAGATATATATATTGATTTAAATGCTATTTTCTCAGGAACTACTGAACAGATTTACACCAGACCTACAAAAGGCACTTCCTTGACCTGTACACTACCTCTCTGCCAAATTTCAAGTAACTCTGTTCAGCCGTTCGGGCTGTAGCTGTGTCTAAAGGTCCTATGGAAAAATGCATGGGAAAAACGCGTTTTGGGACCCCCCTTTTTTCTCAGCCCCCGCTTGACGAATCCCCCCAAGACTTTCAGGGTAGGAGCGGAGTGTAGCGCCCCATTAGTTTTGAAAATTTTGCGAGGATTCGTCGACCGGCGCCAAAGTTATTCCAAATAGAATGTTGCGGTTTTCCTATGGAAACAGGGTCCTAACTATAACTACCTACTGGCGACCGCCAGTAGGTAATATATATATATATATTTTGCAGTGCTAGCATGCTTCTCTCTAACTTACCTCACATCCACTGCACTGTTGCATCATTTGAGAGACGCTGCTCTAATTACGTGATATTGGCGCTTGATGAGTTAACTTTCCTATGATTTTAAATATTTTTCATGTGAAAATTTCACTCTGATGGTGAATGACTAGCATTCTTTGGAAGTTGAGGCTACACTTCCCCTTCCTGGGACCATTGTTTTCCTTTATCATTATACTACCCAGGTCCCAGGGTTACTGGGTTGCCTCTTGTTTTTCAAATATAGACACAGAAGGGTGGGCTTCCTCCCTCCACCATGCAATGCCGCCCATTCGCAAAGAGGGAAAGGGCTTCAGTCAACACTGCAAAGCATAAAGATGCCAGGTAGAGAATAGCTCAGCTTATGGCTCACCTCATAAAGCAGGGCCCAGGATTGCACATCTCTGACATTTCTGTTTTCCACAAAGACCGCAAAAAGTGGACCCCACCTCTCTGTGTGCATGCCGCAGCCCCAGTCTGTGCCCTAACATGACTCTGGTAATCGATTCAAAAGTATAACTTCCTCTTCTGTCTCTCCACCCATGTGCTTGAGAGCAATTAGATACTGAAATGGAAAAGATCCTGATACACACCAGTCCTAAACTTTTTGCCATAAAGCATGTCCTTCTGCGTAGTCAGAGGCTGCCTTGAAAAAGTTACTCAACCCAGGATAAAGTGTTGATTTGGAAATTCGTTTTTTGTATTGAAGAGTTGGCATGCATTGTTTGTGGCAAAAAAAATCCATCTGCTACCGTTTATACTCAGGGCTTTGCTCTTAAAAAGTATGCCTCCTTGAGGGAGGTGCACAGAAAAGTATTCTACCTTTTCATGTATGGTTTACTGTACAGCATACTCTTCTCTGCCTCAGTTTTCTCCCACTTTTTAAATATTTAGAGAGCTTAGACACCTGCTATATGTCAGACTGACTTGAGTACTGTGTACAAATACTAATGTACAGGTCATGCACCTGATTACTGAGATAACATCTATAATACCTGATCAGAGCTCCGTTTTCATGTAATTCTCAGAAAGAACACTAATACCCTCTCAGAGAGAACACCTGCCGCTGGGATTACTGTGAGTTAAAATTTAACATTCAAATAGCCTTTAGTATTGATCCAAATTAGGGTATGCACATTTGTATAGATGTTTTATCTTGCTTACAACCTGTGATTTTTACAAAACCTTTGGATATTAAGCTATGTAAGCAACACCTCCGTGATGCGTCTATTGCAAAAAAAGATATGCATGAGGCATGTACCCTCATACAAAATACCTATGAGTTACCTAAACATATTAGCAATGAGAAAAAAAGCAACAGCACACATCCACTGCCAGAGTTTTCGCAGGACATTTCTGCAACAAAACCAGTCTTTTGAGTGAACATTAATACACCAGCCTCACCACTACACGTTAGCCGGATACCAGATGCATAAGCCATCACAATTCTCTCTGCAGTTTATCAAATCTTCACTATTATTGACAGAAAATAAACAAGGTGGAACATGTAAATTATCTTAAAGCTTCTTTGCCTGCTTTAAAGCTTGAAGACTGTGATGGTGTATGCAATGCAGATTTTCTAAAAGAGAATCAGTTTCTGTGACTGCACAGCACTTACTTGCTTATCACTAAAACACCCTGTGCTCTTGGTTGTGAAGGTAAGGACAGTTGTAGGGCTAGAGCTAGTTGGTTTAAATGCCTTTGGTTGAGCACAGGGGAGGAGTCTCATGAGGACAGTGGCTGTCTCTCAGGGCCATCAGTTGTACAATAGTGCCATGGGACTCTAAGTGCTGCCAGGCATTCCTAGTGGACAGTTTTAAGATACTAGATCTTTATTAGTGACTGGCAAAGCCTACAAAGATTCTTTAATACATGTCTTTAATAACATCACTTACTGATAGACTTGGCTCAGCAAATATGATTCGATTACATACTTACAAAGATCTTAAGACAGTAAATAGTAAAAGTAAAGTTTATCTAGCCTACTCATTGCCCTGACTGCATTATCACTATGTACTCTGAATAATTTCTAGCTTCTATTACCATGCCAAAATTATATGTTTCTTTCCTACAACTATATTTACGGTATTCATACAGTAAAAACTCTGGAAGACGAACTGGTCAGTGTAATAACATTGACCACTGTTTCTCTTGATTAATGGTTTATTTTAAATAACATTCAGGTAAGAGCCATGCACAATTGCATTTCCCTGCACTATGTGGATGAGAGCACAGTAGAGAGGGAGGATGCAATACAAGTCCTGAAGAAAAAGTGGATCATGGTTTGCTGATTTAACAAAGGGAGACCATTATATTTGAGAAGGGGATGAGAAGGGCTACATTGTCCCTCAACCAGGCTTGCACTATATAAAGACCTCTGCATACATACATAAATACATACTGTAAAGAGGGGTAGAAATCTGCTTAGGAGCTTGGTGAGATGCCAGGCATGAATTCAAGACTGAAAGGGAATCACCTGAACACACATTTTTTCTGCATAGAACCATCTGATGATTTTCTATGTGGTGGAAAGCTGGATGTCAACAAATACACATCCTGCATTTGCAGTCTCATATTTCAACAATGAGTGACCTTAGTTTCACTGGGGACATTTATATTCTACTAACCATATCAGATCACCCAATGATTGTGAAATGTATATTTCTTTTGGGCCTGGTTTGTTTGAATCCTGGAAGCCATCCGTTGATGGTTGTTTGAACTAGCTCTGAAACCTATTAAGCCAACCAGCAGATTCTTTGCTAAAAGCCTTTCCTGTACATTGTTGAGGTCTACACAATGTATGAATTGAAGGCAATAGCTTTCCAATGGGAGAGAAGAGCCGAATCCTTTTCGACAAATTTCTTAAATATGAAGAAAAATAAGTCATAAGGAATATATTGTGGCCCTGGTCCTTCTAACACTGCCTAACACTGCCCCTTGGTTCCCTTCTATTTCAGAAGGTAAAGATCTCCTCTGAACTAGAACACTTGTCATTTTGACCATGAAAGGAGAAACATTGCTGAGATTGCGGCAATCTCCATCTGGTGACCCATAACCTCCTTTCCCTATTTCAAAAAAATATTACTACTAGGGCCCGATGTATCAAAGAGCTTTACCCATTCTGTGTCTATGGGAAAACGTGTTCGTACATATGGCCCAAATCTGTACTCTGTTCTGTTAATACATGTGTGGATATACCTGTCATGACAAAAACTGAGAAGTAATCCAGAAGCTATCAAATACAAAAGTATTATGATGAGATTTTTGCTTTTTGGTAAAGGTATAGAAAGTGACACCCTTCCAGTAGTTGATCACACGAAAGTCTGGTTGAACAGGATTCTGTACGTCCCATAGGTAAAAGGCACTGGATCAGTTGGATTGATGGCTCTGACTCTGTCAGTGGTCTTTACCTAACAGACCGAAGGCAAACATTAAACTTTTACTCAAAGAAATTAGGATATTAAAATTGGATGTCATTCATGATTGGTGTAACTCTGAAATAGTGGTGGCTATTTAACATGATTGTAGGGTATTGATTGTAGCATTTCAATGTTTTCACACTTGTTAGCATATCTGAATGAGTGTGATTCCAAAGACTTTGTAAAATCTGGCGATGCCGCCATGGAAAGCCCGGCGTAAATTGCTTTGGGGGCCCGTTACGGGCCCACGGGTTGGCTGCACTTGGGGGGTACCTATGGTACTCCCCTACATTGCCATACACAAGGTGGCAGGCACCGCGCCTCTTTAACATTGCAGCAGGTGCTGCCTACAGCCCACCATCGTAATGGGGCCCTTAGTGTTCCATGATGACTCACTTGGTGTCCATTAGGACAGGGAAGATGTAAAATTATCTCACCACCCGCACTTCCTGAGGAAAAGTGTGGGCACTTCAGATGTACCCATCAGTGAAAGTGCTATCCCCAAAATGAACATGAATATCCCCAAACTTTATCTTGGTAGCAGTTGCATTAATTGACACCATCATAAGAATAAGTGCAGAGAGAACAGTGATCACAATTACCTTTGATTCATCTTTCTTCAAGATTTCCAACAGATGATCATAAACATCTTTTGAATGCATGGTTAAGGTATAAAGGTTCTCAGGGCAGTTTTGGCAAACATTTTCTAAATTGCAAGTTTTAGATTTTGGCTCTCTGGTCACCTTTAGCACCACTTCCTAGGGTCCAGGACTGGGGGCTCACCGCTTGAATGGTTGAGACTCATTCATGCTGGGTCCAGGTGTGGGTTCTAGATGGTTGGAAGCTTTTCTGTCCCTGAGGCTCTTATCAGGAGGTCAGCCAACTAGACCTTAGAGTCACTCTGGTTGTACTGGATTCAAGAGATAGAACATTTCTCAAGCAATATGGCAGCCCTCTGAGGGTTCAAGGCATGCTTCAGGTATCAGGGCATGTCTTTAAGGTGCAGGAAAGCAGTCTTTCAAAATACACACACAGCAGCAGCAGCCTGTCCTTTGAGAGTCATTTTGCGGGCCCACAAAAGTGACTGAAGATGGGTCTGCAGGTCTTATTGTTCATGCCTGGCACCTTCTTTGAAGTTGGAGA
The DNA here is from genome assembly GCF_964204655.1 of Triturus cristatus. Lineage (NCBI taxonomy): Eukaryota > Metazoa > Chordata > Amphibia > Caudata > Salamandridae > Triturus > Triturus cristatus. The sequence goes on along the minus strand of NC_140585.1, from coordinate 212,692,001 downwards.
TGTTTCTAGAGAATTGCCTTTGAAGTGAATTGAGTTTCCTGCCTTCCCTGGCTTCAGGCTGGCTTCCTGAACAATGAAGTAGTGTGAAGTTCTTTGTGTAAATGCAGGGCACAGCATATTGGTTTAGAAGTGGTGCTGTGCCCTGCCCCCCATCCTACCAGTGATGGCCAGTCGCAGCACACTTAATCTCTCTATTGTGTAGCTGTCTATGAACAAAGTCCTACAGCCAACTACACTTTGTAACTTAAAATCCAACGTTTCCATTACAATGTCTTAGACTCCAAACATGAAATGTCTACCTGTTCCCATCCATAGTTAACACTGATTAAATGTAATCAGGCAACTTAATGTTATGCTATGGGAAAGGTAGGCCTCACAGTAGTAAAAAAAATAATTTAGGAGTTTTTCACTACCAGGACATGTAAACGTTAAAAGAATATGCCTAACCATATAATTACAATGCAACCTGCCATATGGAGTGTGTAGGGCCTGACTTAGGGGTGACTCAGATGCAATAAAAGGCGAGTTCAAGACATGGCAAGGGAGTTGATTTGCCAAGTCCAAATGGCAGGTAAAAACTATTTAGGCTGCAGTGGCAGACCTTGGACATGTGTCAAGTGGGGGACAAAATAAGTGCTGTGGGCCTCTAGTAGCATTTGATTTTCAGGTCCTGGGTATACGTTTTATGTCTTTACTAGGGACTTAAAAAGCAAATTAAATATGCAAATCAGGTGTAAGCCAATTTTACCATGTTTAAGGGAGTCAGCAAAAGCACTTTAGCACTGGTTAGCAAGGGTAAAGAGTCCTAAGGTCAGCAAAACAGAATTCAATAAAATAGGACAGTGAAGGCAAAAAGGATTTTGGGAAGACCCCCCCAAAGCAGATAGGTCTAATAGAGATGCATAGTTTTCAGTTAGGTAATCACTTAAGCTTGTATATTTTCTTCAATTATGTTTTCATTTTCCATTATTGCTTTCAATTTGGACACAAATTTGAAGTGTATCTGCTTTTAAGGGAACATGGAAATTCCAAGTGTGTTTGTCTTCACTCTGGTTATCATTTTCCCTTCTTCACATACATTTCTCACTTCTATTGCAGCTGTTTATTTGGTTTTGAGATAATGCTGTTCATCATAAAATATCTCTTGCAATAATGAATCCAATATAATTCTGCTTCCATTTTTCACCTAGCACTAGTGAACTAGTACTATGGGGGAAGTTTAGGGGGGAAATTGCCAGACTTACAAGTAATAAGGCTCCAGGACCTGATGGCTTCCCTCCGGACTTTTTTTTCAAATCTGACCCCTCTTTCTGGGCCCGGGGACTTGCTGCCATATGTAATGCGGCAGCAAGGACCTTATGCCCTGAGTCTCGGGCTATATCGACCATTGTGCCAATTTTTAAAAAGGGCGACCGGAATAGTACACACTGCTACAAACCTATATCGCTATTGGATTCAGTTGTCAAGGTGGTGGGCCGTGTGCTTCTAGATAGGCTGACTAGCTGGGCTGAGGAACATGATATATTATCCAGCGTACAGTATGGGTTTCGCCCAGGCCAATCCACGGGGGCTCAGTGCCTCAGCCTTACAATGATTCTCAGTTGCACGCTCTAGCACCATTTATCTCGCTTTTATGGACTTATCCTCCATGTTTGATCATGTAAATAGGACCAAACTGTGGCAGTCCATGAAAGACTTAGGGGTAGACAACAAACTTCGTCTTCTTCCTAGAACACCTCCACCGTGCAACCAAGACCAACGTTGGATTCTCACAGGACCTACATGTATCACAGAATTTTAATATTAAAAGGGTATGGCGCCAAGGGTGTGTTTTGGCCCCTTTTTTATTCAATCTTTATAATAATGATCTAGATAAAGCCCTTCTAGCAACAGGGGTTGACTTCCTGCACGTAGGCCGATGTGGACTCCCCGTATTACTCAATGCGGACAATGCAGTCCTTATATCTAGGACCGCTAGGGGGCTACAAACCCTACTTGATACATTTTCCGCCTTTATGGCAGGTCGGGACTTATCCATTAATGACTCAAAGTCTTATGCCATGCAAGTGGGGAGACACTCAAAAAAATTGTTCCAATTCAGGGTAGGTTTGGCCAAGGTACCCCGCACAGACATTTTTTCATATTTGGGGGTTGTATTAGACGCCCATTTGAAATGGGGCCCACTCAAACAAAGAAAGAAGGGGGACCTGGTGCGAGTGAATGCGGCCATTTTTAATTTTGCATCTAAGCTGGGAAACAGACCCATAGCAGCACTGTTGAAGATTTATAAAGCTAAGAGTGTAGCGATAGCCTTCTATGGAAGTAAAATATGGGGATATGTTACCACAGATGATCTCCAGGTAACTGATTACAACTTTTTGATGCGTTTATTGGGTGTTCCCCGTGGCCTATCAAACTTGGTGGTACAAGAGGAACTAGAGGTGCCTTATTTAAGTGATATCTTGGCACTCCGTCCCCTTATTTTCTAGTTAAAAATCTGGTCGAGCATTATCATTTAGCCAGTCGATCCTAAAAGAGTGTATGACCCTTGATCACGCTCTTAGTATACCATGGCTCAGATACATCAAGCATCGCTTTGAAAGGTTAGGACAAGTTGAGCTGTACACCAATCCCGAATTAATCACCAAACAGGATGTGGAGATAACAAGGGAGTTTAAGGAAACTGGAGAGGGAAGAACTGGAACTATGCAAACCAAGTGTCCGTAAATTTCTATTGTTAAAGACAACACCACTAGCTGAGCCTTACCTCCTGGGGATATTAACTATTTATGAACGTTTTTTATTGGCCTGGTTTTGCCTGGATCTTTTTCACCTCCTGATTGCCATACCAAGGGGTAGCAGTAGAAGGCAGATGTTAGCACCCTGTGGCTGCGACGGAGAGTCTCCACAGGATCTGCTACACTTTGTAATATTTTGTAAATTTTATGAGGTTCCCCGGAAGTCTTTTATTGTGCCGATTTTAAAGAGGACACATTTTAAACAGGCTCGTCCAGCTCTCCTGTATTTACAACCGTTTTATAGTACATAAACTAGTACCTCATTAGATTTACTTACTTCAAAATGCAATTCACATACCAGTGGGTGTAAAATCTCCAACTCCAAGTCACCTATGCTTTCTGTGGAGGGATCTCCACACACACAACTAATAAGATATGGTAGGGGCTTAACGAGGAATGCAGAGTGATTTAGGGAGGGGTAAGGAAGCATTTAGGTAGGGACATGCTAATTCAAATATCCAGCAACAATGAGTAAGCCTACTGTTATTCAAAACTACACTTGTAAAGTTACTACAGACCAAAAGGCCACAGAACAGTAGTAACTTTACTCCAGCACTACACATGGCCACTCGGAGGTAATGAAACACACTCCAATAAAAATAATGAAGGCAAATACTTAAAACAGAACCTCATAAGTAAATATTAACTAATTTAAATAATTTGTTTTGGATCTTTAAAATATATAGACATTTAATTGACTATTATTATAAAATATATGTTGTGTACTTACAAGCTATTGTAATAACATTTATTCATTTTAAAATAAATGTAACATAGTTAAACATATACCTTTATTTGAATTAATTCAATGCATAATGTTTAGTAATTTTTAATACACAATCATTAAATATATTTTAACATTCAAAATGTGTTTTTTGTAATATATCTTTCAAAACAGCTATTCAAAAGAACAACGTCTTGCCTTGTGGGAGAATGGAAACATAAGTGTAAACTCGCTGTAATTTTTGGAGCACTCTTGAAGGAGGGGAGGCTTATTTGCTCTGGCTGACACTGTCAATTTACCTCTTAGAAATCAGACTTTACACTAGTTCTGACCCCGTCCCTCTCTCAGGGTCAATGTGGGATAACCTATACAGGGTTTTTGATCAATGCCAGATCTCTAATTAAAAACAATATCGAATTTTCAGAATGTGTCTCCTAACATAAGCCAGATTGGGTATTTTTTACAGAAACCTGGGCTAAGGAGTCATCAGGACCCGATCTGGTTGATGCGGTTCCACAGAATTATACTCTCTCCAGATTGGATAGAGTAGGCAAATGTGGAGGTGGGCTCGCAATTATCTAAAAAGATTCATTTTACTCTCACATATATGCATTGTCCACTGCTTCAGACACTTGTGAAGCATAATGCTTCACAAGTGTCTGAAGCAGTGGACAATGCAGATTCCTACAAACGAATCTGTATAGGACATTTTTAAAGAGAAGGATAACCTTCTCTTTAAAAATGTCCTATACAGATTCTTTGCAGGAATTCTGACTTATCAACCACTGGGACCTAGGTCCGCCTTTATTACAAAATTCGTTAACATTATAGAGCCTCACCTTGGAAAACATAACTTTACCTTTTTAGGAGATTTTAACTTCCATATTGATAATGCCTCCTGCAAGATCTTACAAACCTTTAAAGAAACTATTTATTACATAACGGAAGGTGCACTCAAAAAGAAGTCCAGATTGATATATATATTCCAAAATTGCTTTATCTTCCTTTATTTTTAGAGATAGCGGACAGCCAACGCGTTTCGTTCCCTTAGCACAGGAACTTCTTCAGGGCTGTAATCAATTACAGAACAACATATATAAAAACAACATATATACTGACAATAGAACACGACATATAAATATAACTTATAACAACAACATTAAAAAACAGATCAATGGACAACAAGACCAAACTCACATACATATATACATATATCAGTGTGTTAAAATTTGTGTGCATAGAGCGTTGCACATCTAACATATTCCATCAAGAACCACAGACGAATAATATATACCCCATTTTTTCAAACACATGAAAAAGTTTTTACACCAATTAAAATTTAAATCATTCACGTATATATAAAAATAAAAATAACGATTAAAGAAGAAAAAAAGAAAAGAGGAAAAGGAGAAAACAAGAAAGATCCATGACTAGATACCTGAGGGTCTCACTATAGATATGACTCAAATATGGATATTTATGTTCCAAGAGTCACCACATAACAACCGAAAAAGACGGGATAAATTCCTTATTTTTGATAAAGTGAAACAATTACATATGAATTTCACCAATGAAAAATAAATTACATAAACCACAATAAGAGAAGTTTTTTTGCATTAAGAACATGACAAATGGAGAGGGGGAGAGCTCACCGTATTGGTAGTTGCATGAATGTATACTCATTCCATAGAGTTTTAGTATGATTCAAAACTGTTCACAACTCAATGTGGTGTATCAAATATTCAATATTCAAAAAACGTCTGTAACACAGGGATACAAAAACCCAATGTCATCATAGTTGGATGTTTAAGTATATGGCACAGGAACAGTTATCAAATACAGAATAAACTCACCTTCAAATACGAAGGTCTAGATATTGCCCCTAAAAGGAGGTTAGAGATATTTAACAGAGAGTAGTCCCTCAGATGTATAAAAAGTCCTATGTTGGACCAAAAAATCTAAGAAAGAAAAAGAAGGAATTTTCACCAAAAATATTTGCAAAAACCTTCTATACAAGGATTTTTGTTCACCAGAAACAAATACATCACACCAAACATTAGGCAATAAACAACTTTCATAATTATTTATATCTCCCAAAAGCAGTAACAAAATTGATGAATAACTGTCAATCATCATGTTAATAAAACATTTATATCGTTCAAACAAGCAGTATTATAAGCTCCTCACATCCTATCGTCAGACATTTTTGCGCAATACAATGTCTCAGAGCTAACCATAGGCTGACATAGTCATTATCAAAAAAGAAAGTCAATTATCCCTTTAAAGCTAACCGAAAACCTCGTGCCAAGCACAAAAACAAACACATATAATCAAAACAATAGTATGTAAAAAAGAATTAATCAAAACTAACTCAATAATATACCAACAAGAAAACAAACACCAAAGAGTCCCATCTTTAACGCAAGTGAAGGACTCATAGCGTTCTATGCCAAAACGTGCTCACAATAACAGATCGTTCCAAACTCGAGACGGCTTACCTCCGAATTCAGCATGCAACGGACGGCATAATAACCGGCAGCAAAACGACACAGCAACAGAACCGCCATTTCCGGGTTGACTTTAAACGTAACGACAATGCGCTACGCAACGTAACCATGAAGAAATGTGAGAGAAAACGGACAATTATAAAATAAAAAAAGGAGGCGGCCATCTTGGAATGAGTATGGATACAAAAGGAAATTGTATGCTAAAACGTATTTTGACACCAGATCACTCCAAAATAGAAATGACTTATCTCCGGATTCAAAAATTAGTGAACGGCGTAATAACCGGCAACAAAACAGAAAAGCAGCAGAACCGCCATTTTCAGGTTGATGTTACGCGTAACGACAACGCGCTAGGCTATGTAGCCCTGAAGTAATGTAAACAAAAAAGACGAACCATTCTAGAGTAAAAAGAAAACGGCCATCTTGAAATAAGTATCATTACAAAAGGGATTCTGTGATAACCATCCCTAGATTCAGTGTCAAGAATGTTATTGGATAAACATAGAAAATGGCGGTTCTGCTGCTTTTCTGTTTTGTTGCTGGTTATTACGCCGTTCACTAATTTTTGAATCCGGAGATAAGTCATTTCTATTTTGGAGTGATCTGGTGTCAAAATACGTTTTAGCATACAATTTCCTTTTGTATCCATACTCATTCCAAGATGGCCGCCTCCTTTTTTTATTTTATAATTGTCCGTTTTCTCTCACATTTCTTCATGGTTACGTAGCGTAGCGCATTGTCGTTACATTTAAAACCAACCCGGAAATGGCGGTTCTGTTGCTGTGTCGTTTTGCTGCCGGTTATCATGCCGTCCGTTGCATGCTGAATTCGGAGGTAAGCCGTCTCGAGTTTGGAACGATCTGTTATTGTGAGCACGTTTTGGCATAGAACGCTATGAGTCCTTCACTTGCGTTAAAGATGGGACTCTTTGGTGTTTGTTTTCTTGTTGGTATATTATTGAGTTAGTTTTGATTAATCTTTTTTACATACTATTGTTTTGATTATATGTGTTTGTTTTTGTGCTTGGCACGAGGTTTGCGGTTAGCTTTAAAGGGATAATTGACTTTCTTTTTTGATAATGACTGTCAGCCTATGGTTAGCTCTGAGACATTGCATTGCGCAAAAATGTCTGACGATAGGATGTGAGGAGCTTATAATACTGCTTGTTTGAACGATATAAATGTTTTATTAACATGATGATTGACAGTTATTCATCAATTTTGTTACTGCTTTTGGGATATATAAATAATTATGAAAGTTGTTTATTGCCTAATGTTTGGTGTGATGTATTTGTTTCTGATGAACAAAAATCCTTGTATAGAAGGTTTTTGCAAAACAATTTCTGGTGAAAATTCCTTCTTTTTCTTTCTTAGATTTTTTGGTCCACCATAGGACTTTTTATTCATCTGAGGGACTACTCTCTGTTAAATATCTCTAACCTCCTTTTAGGGGCAATATCTAGACCTTCGTATTTGAAGGTGAGTTTATTCTGTATTTGATAACTGTTCCTGTGCCATATACTTAAACATCCAACTATGATGACATTGGGTTTTTGCATCCCTGTGTTACAGACGTTTTTTGAATATTGAATATTTGATACACCACATTGAGTTGTGAACAGTTTTGAATCATACTAAAACTCTATGGAATGAGTATATATTCATGCAACTACCAATACGGTGAGCTCTCCCCCTCTCCTTTTGTCATGTTCTTAATGCAAAAAAACTTCTCTTATTGTGGTTTATGTAATTTATTTTTCATAGGTGAAATTCATATGTAATTGATTCACTTTATCAAAAATAAGGAATTTATCCCGTCTTTTTCGGTTGTTATGTGGTGACTCTTGGAACATAAATATCCATATTTGAGTCATATCCATAGTGAGACCCTCAGGTATCTAGTCATCGATCTTTCTTGTTTTCTCCTTTTCCTCTTTTCTTTTTTTCTTCTTTTCTCGTTATTTTTATTTTTATATATACGTGAATGATTTCAATTTTAATTGCTGTAAAAACTTTTTCATGTGTTTGAAAAAATGGGGTATATATTATTCGTCTGTGGTTCTTGATGGAATATGTTAGATGTGCAACGCTCTATGCACACAAATTTTAACACACTGATATATGTATATATATGTATGTGAGGTTGGTCTTGTTGTCCATTGATCTGTTTTTTAATGTTGTTGTTATAAGTTATATTTATATGTCGTGTTCTAAGTATATTATCAGTAAATATGTTGTTTTTATATATGTTGTTCTGTAATTGATTACAGCCCTGAAGAAGTACCTGTGCTAAGGGAACAAAACGCGTTGGCTGTCCGCTATCTCTAAAAATAAAGGAAGATAAAGCAATTTTGGAATATATATATCAATCTGCACTTCTTTTTGAGTGCACCTTCCGTTATGTAAAAAATTTCTGGACTTATTTTACATCTAACAACGACGGATGTTGGAAGTTGTTGCACCACACATATAAACTTATTGTACATACTTTATAAGAAAAACTTCTGGAATTTAAGTGCTTAACTGTGGTCCGTCGTTGGTGCTGCTTTGTCTATGTATCTTTAAAGAAACTATGTTGAGTTGTGGTTTTACTCAGTTAGTGAGTGCTGCTAACCACAATCCAGGACATATCCTTGGAAATAAACACTGCTCATCTCCTGCCTGGGTGGTGGCGTTGCGTCAAGAAAGCCACATTCGCCCTGATACACTGCGGGTGATGGCTGATGAGATGAGACACTAGTCAGGCCCTAATCGGGAACTTTGCCACCTTCTTGCTCCCTCCTATTGCTCACATCTGCGGTGCAAGAACTGACCGCGGGGGCTGCTGATCTTAGTTGCTTGACCTGAGTGTCCTACACACTGGTTGGATGCCTGAGGTCTACTGAACGCTCCTTGTCAAATAAGCCATCGCCCAGCGACTGCGATGCACTGCCTTCACTGCCTGACCCTCTCTCTGACTGCGCTGTCTCGACTCCGGCTGCAATGGGGAAGGCTGATGCCAAACAGCCTAAGCTTACCTTTGAGGCCGCAGGACCTGTAGGTATGGAGACTCACCCCATGAAGCTGGCGAGCAGGCTATGCAGATGGACACATCACAAGTGCAGGATGAAGATATCCGTTCCTTACTCCTCGAGGTCAGGTCCCATTTAAAAACTATTGACTCTAAGATTGATCACTTGGCCTCCCGACTTGATCAAGTTAAGCAGTGGGTAGACTGACATGATAACGGAATCACACAGCTAGAGGCCAGGATCTTGGATGCTGACGACATCGGTGTAGAAACTTAACAACGCCTTCTGAAGATGGATAAGGTCCTTGAGCTCATCCGCGCAAAGAATAAAGACCTTGAATCCCGCTCCCGCAGGAACAATATCCACATGACAGGCATTCCCGAATCCACAGCCATTGGTAAAATGGAGGACCATAATGAATCTTTATTGCGCAAACTGTTTGGCACTGCCCTGTCTGGCATCTTCATCATCGAATGGGTGCACCGATCCCTCGGTCCGCGGCCTCCTCCGGGAACCCCTGCGTGTCCAATAATACAGCGCATATTAAACTAACAAGACTCCATCCTCCAGAAGTCAAGGGAAATGGGTGAAGTCAGACACCAAGGCAATATACTCTCATTCTACCCTTACATTACTCTGACTGTTCAAGCTGCCACTCTCCTATAACCTGCCAACGTGCTCATCGACCCCGAGATAAACTGCGCTACTTTATGGACCCAAAACCTGCTCTAACATTTGCCAAACAACTACAAAAATCCCTCCCTTGGGACAGACCCGCAAGATCTGAAGATGGCCCCACTAGTGATAACGACTGACTTTAATGGCAGAGAAATGGTGCACTGGGTGCAGCACCACACGTGGTGGGTCACCAAACTGACACGCAGCAGTGCCATTGATTTGATTATTGCCTTGCCTTTGTTTAATCAGTGTTAACTAGACTCAGACATACTGTTGCTTACGAACAATGCTGCTCAGCCACCCTGTCTCATTGGCTAGGGGAAACTCTGAATGAGCCCACGCACCCCATTGGGATAATTCCCATGCCTTACTGGCGATATCCACGTTGGGGTTCCTTGGGTGGGGGGTATGATTCTCAACCTAGTTGGGGGGGTTGGAGTGGGAGGAGAGAAGGTATGGTCAACTCTTGACGGATATGCAGTGCTAAGTCCATATCCCTATTTTTTGTTAAGTTTCTGTACCTGTTTGACCGCAAACATGACACGGCTGGCATTCAAAGACAGTTGCACTATGCTTCATGATACTTTACCCCTCTGCTACAAGACTGACAAAGGACGTCACAATGCTATACTTACACCTGACTCTGTGCATGGCTGAGGTGACGTTTTTAACTTGGAACATTAAAGGCATGAACGACCACCACAAAGCACGACTCATACACATATCTCACTAGGCACAAGACTGTTGTCTGCTTTCTACAAGAAACACACCTCACAGACCACAATACAGCTAAATTGTGCACAATGTACTGGGGTGACTCCTACTCCTCGTTCTATTCAAACTGCGTGAGAGGCTACACTATATTTCTTAGGAAGAATCTACCTTGGCGCACTACACAAATGCACAAAGACACTGAGGGCAGATATGTGGTGCTGGTGGGAATGCTCTATGCCCAGCCTGTAATCTTGGCTGCCGTGTACGGCCCAAACATGGATACAGATTTCTACCATCATATGTGGAAATTGATCTCTTCAATCAGCCCGTATCTACTGTGATTTTAACATTGCACTGCACGGCACATCAGACAGCTTCAGCGTGCATTTACAGCCCCCTCAGACTACCACTGCGCGGCTAACGCTCATGCAAGATAATGCCCTGGTTGTAACTTGGCGACATACTCACACTAGTGGATGCGAAGGTACTTGTGTCCCTAGCACACATGGCTCTTGGTCCTGTATTGACTTATGGCTGACTACTGGGGATGTTGCATGTTGGACTAGATCCTTCGAGCACATGGCGCGCACCCTATCTGACAGCTCACCGGTGCGCCTGTACCTGCGGGTTCCGCTTACCTCCCAGCGCATGTTTGAGGGGTGCCTGCCCCCCTTTGCGCTTCGTGACACCGCATTTAGGGAGGAACAGTGCTATGCTATTGTTGATTTCTTTGGACTAAAGATGGGCTTTGTGATATCACCCTCTGTCCTCTGGGAGACCTTTAAGGTGGTGATCCGAGAGGTATACATTGCTAAGCAATTGGTAGTGGTTCGATCCATCTGGGGTAACCTGGAGGGGCTAGAGGGGGAAATCAAAATACTCAGCCACAAATATGTTACTGACCCTTCCTCCACTGCATTGGCAGACATAAGGGTTAAGCTGACTGAGCACCTCACCGAAGCCGAGCAAGAGGTGATATATCTTGGCCATGAGGCGCAGGTCCGTCGATATGATGAGGGAGATCACCCTGATAAACCCCTGGTGAACCTACTGAGAAGGCCTCATAGCAGAACTGAGGGACGATAGTGCGGGTAGAACTACGTCCCCCAGTGAAATTATTGCTTGAATCACAACATTCTACTCTCAACTATACACCGCTGGGGCCGAGACACCTCATTATATCATAGAACAATATTTTGACTCAATCGAGTTACTTTGGCTTGGTGCCGGGTTCCGAGAATACCTAGGTGAACCATTCACAACTGAGGAGAGAGCACGGGTCATCGCTGGCCTTCCAGGCGATAAAGCACCAGGGGCAGATGGGCTTACACCAGCGTTTTACAAAGAATACGCCTCTATTCTTATCCCCCACCTTACCAAAATGTACAATGAATCTGTCACTGTTTGCCACTTCCCTCCCATGCTCCACGAGGCGCTAATCACACTCATTCTTAATTCGGACAAAGTTCCTGAATGCTGCGACTCATATCGCTCCTTATCTTTAATCAACACCGACAATAAGTTATATGCAAAACTACTGACAAATTGGCACCTGCCACTTAAGCCCCTTATAGTCCACCTGGACCATTCGGGCCGCACTACGTCGCACAATCTGCGTACCATTTTTTCTAAATTGCACCAAATTAACCACTCTCTGCCTGCAATGCCAGCCTTTCTGGATGCCACCAAGGCATTTGATTCATTGGAATGGCCTTTCCTTTTCTCGCTGCTTGGCTGCTTGGGTCTCAGCCCAGCCTTCATTCGTAAAATCAAGATGCTATACACCCTGCAACCTGTGCATATAAAAATAAATGGAAAATTACGGACTTTATTGCAATCACTAGGGGCACAAGGCAGGGCTGCCCGCTCTCACTGATGCTTTTTGCTATTGCAATGGAGCTGCGCGGCTGCGCCAACACCATACACAGTGAGGCATCTGCTTCTCTTCCCACAACTTGGTGACTTCTATGTATGCAAACGGCGTCGCGTTGTATATACGCTAGCCGCAAAATAACCTGACACCCATGACGAAAGAAGTGATATAGTTTAGGGGCTATTCTGGGGTGCAAATAAATTGGAGCAAATCCATTGTCTTTCCCTTAACAGATGTGACACAACCCTTCCCCAAGGAGTGCCCGATAATGTGGGCTACGGGACCGACCAAGTATCTTGGCATATCGATGAGCAGGGATAAGGAGGAGCTTTGACGGGCAAACTTCAGCAAAGCCATGGAATGGCTGGAAACCAAAATTCAGGTGTGGAAACACCTCCCATGCTCCCTGGTGGGCCCCATTCTGATAGCCAAAATGGTGGTTCTGCCGAAGCTGCTTTACCTGTTGCTGAATGTTTCAATACCCCTTACCTCACAGTTTTTTAAGAGGCTACACTCCAACATGATCACTTTAACCCCTTCTGTGCCCTTGACGTGCTGGACACGTCATGGAGCACAGTCACACTGTGCCCATGACATGTCCAGCACGTCATGACACCCACCCACGGGGGAAGCGCTGGCGCTCCCCCCGTGAGTGATCGATCTTTTTTTTTTTTACTGGGAAGGCAGGGGAAGACCTTCCCCTGCCTCCCCCTGACCCCCACCCCCGCGTCATCAATGACATCAGCCTGCGAGCCGCGCTGACGTCATGGAGGTTCCCCATTGTTCTCCGAGACGCAGGAAGCCATTTGCTTCCTGCGCGTCAGAGAGGTAAGGTGAGTTTTGGGGCTGGGGAGGGGGGTATTTTGCAGTCGGTCGGTTAGGTAGGGTGGGGGCACAATGTTGGGGGGAGGCGAAAGGTTTAATTGAAAGCTCCGCTTGGTTTGTGCGCTTGGTTCGTGATAATTGCAGTTGCTTCCATGTGAAATGGATCCAAAAAAGAAACGCACGCTTGGGAGAGATGCCCTTTTTCTCTCGTTTTCTTTCTGAGGGGTGCTGCTAGCGTGGGAATGGGAGGTGGGGGGGTAGGGTGGGGGCACAATGTTGGGGGGAGGAGAAAGGTTTCATTGAAGGCTCCGCTTGGTTCGTGCGCTTGGTTCGTGATAATTGCAGTTGCTTGCATGTGAAATGGATCCAAAAAAGAAACGCCCGCTTGGGAGAGATGCCCCTTTTCTCTCGTTTTCTCTCTGAGGGGTGCTGCTAGCGTGGGAAAGGGAGGTGGGGGGGTAGGGTGGGGGCACAATGTTGGGGGGAGGAGAAAGGTTTCATTGAAGGCTCCGCTTGGTTTGTGCGCTTGGTTCGTGATAATTGCAATTGCTTCCATGTGAAATGGATCCAAAAAAGAAACGCACGCTTGGGAGAGATGCCCTTTTTCTCTCGTTTTCTCTCTGAGGGGTGCTGCTAGCGTGGGAAAGGGAGGTGGGGGGGGGCGATACAGCAGGTTCCTAACTAAATAAAGCAAGTCAGAGGGGTTGCAAAGTGGCCAGATTGATTTTATTTACATCCAAATACACCAGCATCACAGAGTTTTCCATCGAAGCGCTACTTTTGTTTTCTCTTCTTTCTTTAAACAGCATTGTTGTTCCCAGGTTGGGAGAGTGTACCATTCCTGGAGGTACTGCAGTACCTGGTTGTTGGGTTGTTTGGAAAACACAATGTGTACCATGGCTCTGTGTTTATGGATGTGGTCTTTTTATACCATACTGCTTCCGAAACTGTTCCCTTCAGGGCCCTCTAGTCATGTCCATAACTTTTCAGGTGAAACCACTCGCTGATTTCTGAATAGTGAGTGAGAGATCGGGTAACCATGTTGTTTCTGCTTACATTTCACATGCTTTACTTATTCTTGCATTCCCTATGAATGGTTGCTTTTACTTTTTTTTAGGCAGCATATTACTCTTATCAAGTGCATAATTTGTTTTGAGCCACACCCAAGTGTTTATAGCGGGCACAATTAGTTTGTAGCTGAAGGCAGTGCGAGTTTCTCTCAGTGGGGAAGTATGGTGTTCAGTGGGGGAGAGGATGTGGCACTATGGCCAGAGCTGTCGAATTTGGAACTGGGGAACCGGGTTCAGCCGCCTCTGCCCCCAATGTCTCTTTTATGCATTCCTGCTGCACGATCGTGCAGCAGAAATGGCCACTAGCGCCAGTTTTTTTTTCTTCGTTTTTTAGGTTTGGGGTTGTTTGTGGGAGCGGCACCTTAGTCAAGGGTCGCTCCCCTTATGGCCACATTATTTTTTAAATATTTTAAAGTGCAAACAAAATCAAAGAGGTAGCAGAAGATACGTTACAAGAGGAAAAAGTGATGTGTGCATGTCACAAAAGACTACAAAATACAAGTAGAGGTAAAATACTGCAATAAATGGCAGACACTCAGAAAACAAGAGCAAACGTTACGTTATATGAGGCAATGGTGGTAATTGTGCATGTATCAAAAGCAAACAAAATACAAGAGGTAGCAAACAATACGTTACAAGAGGAAAAGTGACATGTGTGCAAGTTACAAAAGAGTACAAAGTACAAGTAGAGGTATAAAAGTGCAATAAATGGCAGACACTCAAAACACAGGAACACACTGGGAAAGCACTTCTATAGGCATAGAGAACAGAATTTCCTATAATGTAAAGACTTCCTTCAGACAATAGAGAGGGCATGAATTAAGTTTGGAAGTGTCTTTGCAGGAGGAGAACTTTGAGGTCAGTTTTGAAGGACTGGGAAGAGGGGGTGGTCCGGAGCTGAGGCTGAGTTCCAGATTCTCGCCGCGTTGCCTGTAAAGGATTGGGCCATCGATCTTTCCTTCTTGAAAGTGGGAGGGTCAAGAAATAAATTTTGCGCAGTACGTGATGGTCTAGAGCATTATATGCATATGTGACATTAATGTTTTTTTCTCCTTTTTATTCTAGCCTAAAGCTTTTGATTCCTGTTTCCAGTTTCGACAGTGGTTGTTCTGCAGTTTTGTGTAGTTGCATTGTTTTGGTAAGAATTTTTTGGTTGTTCTATTTACTCCAAATGAGTAATATTGTAATGTTTGAATGAATTTTTTTGTAAGTGATGTCATAATGGCAGCATATTTAGTTAGTGGTTTGAGCATGAAATTCTTTGCGATGTGTTTTGCATAGTCTTATGTGTAATTTATTTTCTCTTTCTTTTTTAGTGGGATATTGTTGATCCATACTGCGTCTGTTCAGAGTAGGTGGTGGTGAGTAGTTTAGCTGCCTCTGGCAAGTGAGTGGTATTGTTTTGGAGTATATATGTGTTTTTGATAACGGTGCTTTTTGTTTATTACTTATTTTACAAAGTGTTTGTTGTTGTTGACTTGTTTGTCAAGTTACCTTTATTAGTAAGCAATATGGCTAGCCGTAGAATGACTGCTCAACAGGTGGTCGGTATGCTTCTTGAATCTTCCTCTGAGCATGATTATGAGACTGACAGTGCGTCTGAGGGAGAGGAGGGAGGGGAAGATTCTGGCAGTGAGTTTTCTCTCCACATGGAATCATCGGATGATGAAGGTACTCTCAGTGCAGATGAAGGTACTCTTGGTGTGGATGAAGCAACTCTCAGTGCGGATGAAGTGCCTGTCTTAGAGGAGGAAACTGCTGTGCCGATGGTGCAAGAGGCATCTGGATTGCAGTCTGAGGCTGCTAGGCTTCCTACTGGAAGTGCTGGACTTTGGGTTGATCCAAACATGGTGCAGCCGGTGTTGCCTGCCTTTAGCGGTGATGCAGGGTGTACAGTGGATTGTGAACACTTTTCGCCTATACAGTTTTTTCAGTTGTTTATGGATGATGTATTTTTGGGTGAGATTGTTGAGCAGACGAATTTGTATGCTGAACAGTTTTTGAGGGACAACAGTGACAAACTTAGGCCCCAGTCTAGAGCTACCCGGTGGACTCCCACATATCTGGAAAAGATTTAGAAGTTTTTGGTTTGACTTTATTGATGGGTGTGTTAAGGAAGCCAACCTTGGCTTCATATTGGTCTACTAGCCCCTTGTTGGCAACTGCCATATTTCCTGCAGTTATGACTCGTAATCGGTATTTAATGTTGCTACGTGTGTTGCATTTTGTTGATAATTCTATGGCGTTGCCACGAGATCACCCTGACTGTGACCGTCTTTTTAAGATTCGGCCCGTTCTTGATCACTTTGTAGATCGATTTTCTGAGATCTATACTCCAGGGAAAGAAATATCTATTGATGAGTCTTTGGTCTTGTTCAAGGGCCGTTTGGTTTTTAGGCAGTACACCCCTAGCAAGAGGGCACGCTATGGAATTAAGCTGTATATGTTGTCTGAGAGTAGGACAGGATATGTTTTTAATTTTCGTGTGTACACTGGTAGAGATTCTACTATTGACCCCCCAGGTTGTCCGTCCACTTTTGGAGTTTCAGAGAAAATTGTGTGGGATCTTGCAAGAAGACTATTTAACAGAGGCCACCATTTGTACCTTGATAACTTCTATACTGCTGTGCATTTATTTAAGGAATTGTATAAAGTGGACACTTTTGCATGTGGCACAATCCGCTCTAACCGTAAAGGTTATCCGAAAGAGCTTGTTCGCAAAAAACTTCAGAGGGGGCAGTGAAGTTCCTTGCGTAGTGATGAACTACTAGCAGTAAAATTTGTGGACAGGAGGGATGTGTACATGCTGATTACCATCCATGATGAGAGTACTTCACCTGTAGCTGTTTGGGGTCAGGTTGCTGAAGTGCGCAAACCTGTGTGCATTCTAGACTACAATATGCACATGGGTGGTGTTGACAGAGTAGATCAGAGGTTGGAAACTTACTCTGCTATTCTGAAGGCTTATGTTTGGTATAAGAAGTTGGCCATCCATTTCTTCGAATTAGCAAATTTCAATGCTTTTATTGTGTTCAAGGAGAGTTCTCCTGCGTCAAACTTGACATATCTTCAGTTTCAGCACTCTGTGATAGCTAGCCTTGTTGTTGTGGAACAGGCAAGTGTTCCTAGATCCTAGATTTGGAGTGGTGGAGGATGTGGTTCGATTGAAAGATCGCCACTTTCCTGATCTCATGCCTCCCACACCCTCAAACGATTTTCCCTGTAGGAGATGTAGAGTCTGTTGGCGAAGAGGTACGCGGAAGGAGATTCGTATGTACTGCCCCGACTGTCCTTCTAAACCTGGGCTGTGTGTCCCTGCTTGTTTTAGAGTGTACCACACGCAAAATAATTTTTGGGAGCATTCATGAGTGGTAAAGTGAACTGCCTGGTCTGTATTCTTTGAAAAATTTGATTCTGTTTCACGGTTGGCGTTAGTGCAATGTATTTAGTTTCTGATTTTGTGTTTGTAGATTTTATCTATTTGCGATTTGTTTGTGTTTTTATTTTGTCTAAAAAAAATCCTAAATGTGTTGGCGGTGTGTGTGGACTGACACTTGGTTGGCGGTGTGCATGGAATGGTGCTTGGCTGGCGGTGTGTGAGTAGTGACTTGCTGCTGGTCACTACACACACTGCCACTCCACGCAATCCATCAGCTTGTGTAGTTGCTGTGTCAGGAATGCGGGCGTGTGAAAGTGATGGGCCCTTGAATGGTGCTGTGTGCTGGTGGGAGTTTTGTTATGTGATGGGCCCGCGGCTGGCGGTGTGAATAGTTTTGTATGTCTCACACGTATGAAAGGTGTATGAATGGCCTGTAAAGAGGTTGGTGCCTTGTCGTGGCTTTACAGCTCACGAGCTGTGAGTCAATGGTTCAGTTTCTCGCCCTTTCAATTATTAACAGTGCCTTTCATTTTTGTGAAATCACTTGCTAATACAATTGTAGATACTGAACCATCACTCACCCTCGTGCCAAATCCAATCAGTATGTGTGTGCGTTTGAGGAATAGATGGCTGTGCAGGAATCTTTGTCTTTTTAGTTTCTCTGCCAAGGTGTATGTTCCATGTAAGAATAACCCACCAACTGTAGATATTGTCGTAAACCCACGGGAGTTCATGGTGATGTCTCTCTTGTGAATTCCAAAAAGTTATTTTATCCACATTGTCCTGCAAACCTCAAAATGTCTGTCACATTTTCCTTGCAATATTGTGCAAAAATTCTCCCGCTGTAGAAACAAACAATGTCAAAACTATCTGGTGCCTCACTTGTGTGGGAGGCCCAAGTACCCGCGACAGGCAAGGGCCCAAAACGTAGTGAGGTGACATTAAAATTGCCTATCTCAAAACCACCTGGTTTTGCAAGGGGGGTCACCTGGGTTTTTGGCTCGGTGCTCGGCGGCCATCTATGGAAACCTACCAACCCCATACATTTCTGAAAACTAGACACCCTGGGGCTTCCAGGGAGGTATGGCTTGCGTGGATCCCCCAACGTCTGCTTACCCAGAATCCCCTGCAAACCTTAATTTTAGCTGAAAAAATCACTTTTTTCACACATTTTTGTCTGGGAAAGTTGTGGCATCACCGGGCTCACTCAAATTTCCCACCTCCCAGCGTTCCCCTGGGTCTCCCGGTAAAAATGGTGCCTCACTTGTGTGGGAGGTCCAAGTACCCGCGACAGGCAAGGGCCCAAAACGTAGCACTATCACCTCTGAAACTATCACACCAGACCCCTTCACGTGCCTGCTGGGATATGTTAAGGAAATCCCTGATTATATTTGGCGACTGTGTTGGTGAATGGACTTTCGCAGTCCTGTATTTGAAATAGTCCGGTATCAGCGTTTGAACAGTTCGAGAACTGGATCGGGGGACCGAGCCAGGGTACATAGCACCCCCAATAGTTTGAACAAATCTTCCACAGCGAGCCAGAATATAAGGTTCATTTTGTGTAAAGCATTGGGCAGAGGCTCCCTCGCAGATGGTTACTTTTTCTTTCAAGCAAAGGTCTCTAAGGTGTAGCCACCTTTTTGTTGTTAAAGTCAGGCAGCATCACAGAAGGTGTAGCCATGATTCTCGTTTATATTCACATAGGTGGCATGCTCCTCCTGTGTTCTGATAAGCCCAAGCTTGACTGAAAATCCGTGACTGGGAGTGCCAGCAATGGCATATACATAATCTCTCTACTGGCCTTAGGGTTGAGCAGGGCTGAAAAATGGGGCTGAGGTTTATTTGTTAAATATGAGTCAGTCAGCAGTATCTGGAAGGGTAGTGTTTTTAATGCTGCTGTTGATACTCGTTTTCCAGATGATATAGGAAATACAAGTCAGAGCAAGTGCTGATTTATATATTTCAAGGGAATCCATGGCTTTCTTGAGCTGCTTGTTCCATGCGAGCCAGTTTTTTCAAGTGTGTCTCTGAGGCAGCTTTTTAGGGTATCCCCTGGAGATTTCATAATTCAGATATAGTATTTGAAGAAGTTGGCCTTGAGGTTTAGTGATTGTTTAACTAACTCCAGCTCTAGTCTAAGTCTTGCCTTTGAAACATGTTTTGGTAGTTGAAAGATTCTTTTGTAGGCCATGCACTGAGCTTGATCTAAGGTTTCGGAACAAGCAACCGGAAATGCTTGGTGCCCGTACGAGAGTGCTGGGATGATAGAGGCTTGAGTGACTTTTCTTATAGCCTCTGCTGACAGACTATCTAGCTTGCTGTTCAATTTTGTTAAACCATACATTATAGCCATCGATTTATGGATCAGATCTTTTTTATGAGCAGTGGATCTTGCTGTTTCTGTGAGCCATATCCCCAAATACTTATACATCTGCACTGTAGTTATTATCCTGGTGCCAATGGTATATGTAATAAGTTTTTGGTGTTTTTTCCGACCTATTACTAAAATCTTGGTTTTATCTGGGTTGATGGTAAGATAATTAGATGTACAATATTCATGAAAACTAGTCAGTACTCGTTGGAGGCCCACTTTGGTATGATCCATGATGACTATTTTATCTGCGTACTGTAGAATGTGCATAGAACGATTTCCTACTTGAGGAGGGACCATGCATTTATTAACAAGATCTTTTCCTAAGTCAGTGGTATACAAGTTAAAAAGAAGGGGAGCTAACACACAGCCTTGCTTCAAACCATCAGCAGTGTAGATTTTGGCCAAGAGAGACGTGGGGCCTGTTTTCACCTGCACCCAGGTTTCTGAATAGAGGGACATTATAGCTGTTAAAAGTGAGGATGGGATGCCACAATTCGCCAATTTCTTCCACAACAGTTCTCTGTTAACCTTGTCAAACGCTGCAGTTAAATCGACAAAGCAGAAAAATAGTGGAGGTTGGTGCAGCTGAGTTGCGTGGTGACAGAGGGCAGATAATGCGATGATATTGTCTGTTGTTGCGGCTCCTCTTTGGAAGCCTGTTTGAAAGAAAGGGAGCAACTTGTTTTCTTCGGCCCAATTTTCCAAATTTTTCAAGACGACCCGTGCATATGCTTTGGCTTCCAGGTCTAACAAGGCTATTTGGATTAAGCCGATCTCCTTTTTTATGATCGGGCATAATATTGATCCCTTGCAGGCTTCTAGGGTTTTTCTGAGGGTATAAGCGGTATTGAAGAGTGGGGTCAATAATGTTGCCTAGCCCTCTGGTGCGGATTGGAAAATCCCTGCAGGGAGGCCATTTGGGCCCGGCGCCCCACTTGATTTCATGCATTTTATTAGACTTGTAATGTCTCTTAATTGGATTGGGGTTTGTGGGTCGTGTCTGTTAGTTCGAATTAGGGCCATGGTAAATGTTAAATTATGTGTCTGGAACTGAGTTCTCACATGGTTCTCCCAAACAGAGGCCGAGACCGCATTTGTCCTCGGGGGTCCAAGAGATTTTGATCTGTTCACGTACTCCCAAAAACGAGCTAAAGATCCTTCTTTGAGCAAGATGAATAACTTGTTCCATTCCACGTCTTGCTGAGCGCGTTTCAGGGCCCAGATGGTTTTTTATGAGTTTTCTGTGCTTCCTTTGCTGCCGATAAGTTTCCATAAGTTGGGTTTAACTTAAACAGACGAAATTTCTTCCTCAGGTTCTTCTGCTTGAGATTAATGGTTCGTTCCGACAGTGGTTTTTTAATGTCACCTGGTAGTTGTTGAGATCGCTTTGAATAGCCCTTATGGCCCTGAAGGAGTGCTCCCAGATCTCTGGTCATGAAATCCCAATTTGCTAAAAGAAAAAGAAAATTCCCCGGGTGTTCCTGTAATCGGAGGTTCACCTCATTGAGCCAGTTTGTCACCTGGGTCGAATGAAATGGTTACCATTTTATTCGTTTCACCATGTTGGTTAGTTCATCTTCTGTGGAGGGGATTAGTTCTTGGCCTGTATCTGCTGTCTGTTGATTTAAGTTCAGATTTATTACCAGGGGATTGTGATGACTATCTGTGCGATTTACGATGGCAAAGCTCTGAAGTTGATTAATCAAGCCACTTGACATGAAGACGTAGTCGATTGAGGAGATTTTCTTAAATGTGGGACAGGCATCTGGAGTCTGATTTGCTGATTTTAGGCCATATGTGATGAGTAGATTGTTAAATTCATTGCACTCGCTGTCAACGGCCCAAATTGTTAGGGTTAAAATCGCCTACCAACAGGATTTTGTGCGCAGGATAAGAATCGATGACTGTCTTGATGGTCGAGCACAGATTACTCATGGCGAGCACTTTTGAAGTTTTATGGGGATTCAGGTAGCAGTTTATGAGGACCAATGAGAAAGCCTTCTGACTGCTTCTTAGGCCTTTAATGGCTAGAGCTTGTATGTTCTTATGAGCTCGCGTGACAGGAGAGATTGAGACCATGAGAGATTGCTTTAGAATAATCAAAAGGCCCCCAGATGGCCGCCCAAATAAGCTTGCTTGTGTTGCTGATTGAAAGCTTTCATGGTACCCATAGATTGCTATTGGAGTGATTGACCAGGTCTCCTGGAGACAGATAATGGGGCAGATTTATGTTAGACTTGCGCCACTTTTACGCCGCAGTTGTGACGCAGCGGCGGCGTAAACCCTGCACCACGTTGCGCCCTATTTACATCGTGACGCATCGATGGAGATGCGTCATGATGTAAATCCCTGCGCCACATTAAACCTGCGTCAGGTTTAATGTATGCAGGGTGGGCGTTCCATCGGAAAAAGCCTCGGAAAAGTGACGCAGTGAAATCTACAAGATTTCACTCAGTCACTTTTCCGACGCTGCTGCTTCAAAACCTTGTGCCTGCTTGAAACAGGCGTAAGGCATGATGCAGCATGTTAGGTATGGGCAGCCCCTAAACATTGCTGGAGTTGTGTCGTGCTTGCGACACGACTCCAGCAATGCGCCGCCCTTACGCCATCAGATGCACCACGCATCTGTTTATCCTTGCGCCACGATGCGCTGCATTGTAAATGCGGCGCATCTGTGGTGGCACAAGGGTAAACTTGCATGACGCATCTTTCCTGGCGCATCCCTGCTGATTTGCAGGGATGCGCCAGGAAACATAAATCTGCTCCAATGTTTTTATTGTTTAGGAAGTCGCGCCCTTGTTTAGAACAGAGCATTGAGGCCAGCCCTGCACCGTTCCAAGAGATGATGAGGAGTTGGTCTTTTTATGCCAATTTCCTATTCTGAATGGGCACTACGGTTGGCCTGAGCAAAATTTCTCTCGTGCTAGGTAGCGTAAGGGAAGTTAATATCCTTAAGTGCTGTATTTGTCGTTGCTCCCTCGAAATTCTGGTCTACCAGTTGCCAGCTGATTGTCCGATCTTTTTCATCACAGTGGATCGTTAATGGATTGGATGCTCATGTTGTACTTACTAACCAATCGTGGGTTGCCCCCCAAGCTCCCTTCAGTGTACATTTTCTAGCGGGAGGTCCGTGGTTCTCAATTAAAACTAACCCTGGGCGTAGTTCGCGAAGTGTACGCAAAGTGCACTTACTTCGCACTACGCGAGCTACGCATAGCACTTCGCGAACTGCGTAGTACCTTGTTCGCACTGTGCCAGATGTCGTTTTCAATGATTGCACAGTGCGGACAAGCAACCGGCACTGTGCAATCATTGAAAATGGCATCCTGCACAGTGCGAGCTGTAATTTTCTGCTGCTCGAGTAGATTTTTACTCGAGCGGCAGCTTTCTCAACGCGAACTGGTAGTTTCTCATCGTGAGCGGTCGCGAGCATACGCGGCCACTCGCAATGAGAAACCTGACCTCCTCGCGTTGGGAATCTCGCCGGGAGGTTTATTTTCCATGCTCGCGATCGCCAACTTGATGTTGCTGTTCGCGAACAAGGAAAAAGTCTCGCCGGGATGTCATTTTGCTTGCTCGCGGTCCTCAACTTGACGTTGAGGACCGTGAGCAAGCAAAAAAATGACCGCAGCACTACGCAACACTACGCTACGCGTGTTCGCACTGTGCTACGTGCAGTTCGCGTAGTGCGAAGTAACGCGAACTTCACAAACTACGCGAGCGTAGTGCTTTGCCCAGGCTTAATTAAAACATGTGGGTATTTCCTTGGCATGTTGGGCTATAATTCTATGCCCCATTCATCAAAAATGGATGCTTCTTTGAGGATAGCATCTCTGGTAGCAGTTGAGTCCCAGCTTGTAATGGTGGATTCAGGTGCTCTTGTCCTCGGTATATGGGAAAAGTTTACTGAGTGTAGTTTCCCTGAGGTTAGGTGCTTGAGAGAAGGAATATGTTGAATTAATTTTAATAAGTTCCCTCTGTTCAAAATATCAGTTGGTCCGTTAGGGACATAAAGAGGGATAAATATTAGGCCGGCAGATGGATTTTCTTCCTTCTTTTCTCTGTCCGCCCTGGTACGGGGATGTAAGACTTGCCCCAATGGATGAGACTGGACAGCTGAACTTTCACTTACTCCCTGGCCTGTTTCCTGACAGTCCCTTAACACTGGGGACCAGCTAGCGCATCCTTGTGTGTGTAGCGAGAGGCTATGGCTTTGCTTCCATGTAACATTTTTCTCTGCAGATGGTTTAATAAATTTAGATGGACTAGGATTTCTTGTGCGGTCTTGTGTATTTGTGTTCCCCCTCAGCAAATGTTCCTGCACCTGTTTGTCATCCCTTGTAATGTTGACCGTTGTGTGCGTGAGTATTCCTTGAGGAGGCTTAATCTGTGTCATGGCTGTTGATGGCCTAATAGAGGTGGGAGGCAAAGTAGAAATGGTATGTATGCCATTCTGTGCGGCTGCTGTTCCTACATTTGAAGGGATGCCAGGGGCCATAATTTGACCCTCTTACCTATTTGGAAGATGGACTCCACTCTCGCTGTTTAGTAGTTATCCTGTGCTGGCCTGATGTATTGCTGGAGTGTCAGCCAGAGGCCCAACCATTCCCATTGATTGTGTTGAAATCGATGGACAATCACCTTGCATGCCATTTACTAGTTCGTCTGTATTTGGTATTCTTTGAGTACTCTGAGTGTTTCCTCGTGTCAGAGAAGACTCTTTTTGCTGGATGTTAACAACTAAGTGAATGGAGTGTGAATTAGAACCTGGATTTGGTCTTTTATTGAAAATGGGGAAAAGTTTAACCAGCTTTCCTTGTTGTGTAATTGTGCATGCTCTTTATCCTAGACCTGTTGTCACCTGAAGCCTTTTTTGTAGGCGCTGTTTTTTTTAGAGTTTTTTCAGCTTCTTTTTTGCTCTTCTAGATAGAGGTGCTTCCCCTGAGACATGAATGTTAGGAGCTTGCTGTGAATAGTTAGATTCCCCAGAGACATGAGTGTTAAGAGCTTGCTGCGAATCAAGAGGGAGCTCTTCCGAAGCATGTGCATTAGGGATTCACTTGCTCTGACTCTCGCTTAGGTCTGAGTTTGTGTGGGGGCTTATGCTGGTGTTAAAGTGAACATTTGCAGTCGTGCTTTCATTATTGCGAGAACTTTTCACCTGATATACTGGTTCCCTTGTCATCGTTACTTGGCTGGTTGCGGGCTCTCTGATATCCTTAGATATAATTGCGGGTGGGCCGTTCTTCCTGGTGTTATCTAATATGGCCAATAAAATTTCCGGTAATGTGATCAGTTTGTCCATTAGTTGAGTGCAAGAGCACGATTGGCCCATTTCCATCCGATTTGTATTAGATGGTTGTTAACCTGTTCCCTAGAACCACTAGTGTTGTTGCTATTGACTGAATAAGATCGATCAGGAGCTCCTTTTTTTGTGACTGCCAGAGTAAAGCTTTGGCTATTGTGTCTCGTTTGTATAGACAGAAATCTTCACAGTTATAGTCTACTGGACTTCCCATTCTGGCCTGGACATTGCTCACTTCATGTAAATGGAGCGGCGATTGGTAGTTGGTATTTGTAACACGCATAATGTCTGGCCTTGGTGTTTGAGATAGAGATAGAGATGCTTCCATTTGTGCATCTATTTGGGCTTCCAGAGTCGATACAAATTCCTATGAAAGGCCCTCCTGGGCAGGAACAGGTGTAATCCTTTGCTTCTGCTCCTCTTCTGGGGCTTTTACTTCTGGGGAGATTGATAGGCTTAGCCTGTGCTGAGGTGTGAATTTGAGCTGTTGTTAGGGTATGGGTATCCCCCCCAGCCAGACTGAGTGAATCTCCGACTTGTTGAAGTGTGGGATGGGAAATTGATCTTCGTATGTCCTTTGGCTGGGTCGGTTCTGGGCTCAGTGAGGCTGCCCTGTTTAAAGATCGAGAACACATAGGTTTTTCCCTTCATTCCTTCTCACTGTCACTGATGTTACTAATGTGTTTTTGATTACCGGTGGAATGTGAAGAATGCGTGATTCTTTGAAAGAAACTTTGACTTTTTCCCTGTGTGGAAGGGCGCACAGGTGTAGTTGCCGATCCGTTTGTGGATGGACTCCAGTGCCATTTTCGATTTCTATTTCCATTTCTGTTTCCATTTCTAATTTAAGTTCCATCGGTGGGTGGGTTTGTAAATGTTTGTAAGTGGTCCCCAAGGGATCTAATGCTGGGCTGTCTTGCCCCCCTTCAGCCACACCTGGGCACGCTTCTTCAATTTGCCCCTTCCTACCTGTACCTCTGCCGAGGCATCGCTTTGTGACCATCCTTGGACTTTTCCATGACCCTTTCTTATTTTTGATCTTTCGCCTTAATTGCTGATGCCTAAAGGTGCCGAAAGAGTGTCACTGCTGGAAAGACAAACGCTGAGTACTCCTCCGCCACTCCTTCGCCGCTCTCTTGACCAAGGATTCCTCTGTGCTGGTAAGACTAGACTTGGTGCCAGAAACGCCAAAGTGCCAGAAACACCAAAGTGCCAGAAAGACTTGGTGCCAGAAACGCCAAAGTGCCAAGAGGCAAGGGGGGGAGGAGATGGCAGAGATGGCGGGAGGAGATCGCGGCAAATGACGGCAGGGTCTCAACGTGGTTACCAGACCCAAGGCTCAGGCTCAGGTAAATGGGATGAGTGGAGCTCTACAGGGCGGGCTGCACCCAGGACTAACCCGGCCACCTCCGCACCTCCCAACTGCTCACTCTCTGCGAACTCTGTCGTCTCGGTGCTCCCGGATCCACCTCCGTCTCTACCTCCAGCTCTCCAGGACCTCAGGTCCGCCCAGCTCACCTCTCTGTCCACAGGTGCTGTAAAGCTGTGAGGCTCCTGGCTACCGCCTAACAAGTCTTCTGTCCTCAAAGTGGGTCCCCTCAGCTCCTCGCTCTGTGAAGAAGCAACAGCCGCCTCCTCACTCGGTACTGGAAAGCCAGACTCATGAGCCATGGGAGCCGAGACTCAGCCGCACCAGCCCGCAAGAGCAGCCACCGCTCCCCGTGGGCAAAGGCAGAGGCAAAGGCAGAAGCCCAAAAAGTCAGAGGGCAGAGAACCAATGAGAAAACAGCGGGAGCTGCAAGCCGGAGAGACACGAGGTGAAGCGAGGCAAGGCAAGATTTGGCGTCTTCCTCGTTCACGGAGTCAGCTCGAAAACGTGGCATTTAGTTCAATCTGTTTCCAAGTGGTACAACGGGGCTCGGTGTTCAGGGACGTATATATGTACTGTATCAGATGTCAAATGTCAAAATTTACGATTGAATGTCTACACTGTAACGTGTTTTCCCGTCAATAAAGTTATTAAAAAAAATAAATATTAGGCCTCTTAACGGTGACCAAAATACTAATCTCTCATCCAGTAGCCTTTCTCATATTATGGAAAGGGACCAGTGCCTATCTGCCTTTCTCCCTCTTGAACGGACCGACCAGCTTTTAGAAGGAATTAAATCAGAAGCCCCTTTGGAGCCTTGCTCCCCACAGCTGATGAGGTTAGGCAGGGAGATTATTGCCCCTTATATAACAGCAACTCTCAGTTTGCCCATCAACATGATCCCAGGTGTCATGTATTTTTTTTATGTTTGATAGTCGAGTTCACTTCTTCCAAAACCATGCGTCACAACCCACCAGTTTTTTGTGGGTCAGGAAATTCAGAGCAATTAGTAGAAGACTTTAAATTCTGGGCCTGATTCACAAAGGGCCTCTCTACTCATGTCAGTGGTCCCTCAGTCATGGGAGTCTGCTCTCATGGCAGGACCTCCGCAATGAGAGACTGCAATACGGAGGTCCTGTCGCAAATGCGGGGACCCCCATGACTATAGGGCCTCTGCCACCAGTGCAGAGGCCTTTTGTGAATTGGGCCCTCTGTGTTTATCTTGTCACATTTGCTAGTGATCCAATGACATAGTTGAAATATCAGGCTACGTCTTCTGACAAATTGTTGCTTATTCTTTTAACATGTGGAGTAGTGTTTACTTTTCTTTCTCTGACTGCAAAGTGAAAGGAGTTTTTAAAGTGATTTATGAGGCAATCTTGATGAAGTTCAGGGACTGCGAAAGGAAAGGCTTTAGGATGTAATTTTTTTGCAACACAATACAAAATGAAAATACCTGTAAATGAAGTGTATGCATTCAGCAGTAAGGAAAGGAAAACTAAAGCAAATTTTGGGGAATTCTGAAGTGTGCTGGAAACGTTTTTAAAAGGACCAAAACAAACCAAGTGACTTTACTTGGTGTTGAACAATTGATACATTTTCACATATTTTCATTTGTGTGCTCTGTAGTTTTATAAGTGTCCATTTCATTGGAAAATGTGCTGCCTGTAAATGACAATAAGCTACCACATGATGCTTTAGTAATTGCTCCCTTCATCTCCTCTGGAGTAATTGCAATAAAATGTTCATGCTGGTTAATTATTATTGATTATGCATACATTTATTTACTGTTCTTCATGACCTTAATTTACTTCCAAATCTCACCTTACAAATCGTGAGATATGATTGTATAATGCTTTTTGTTGTTGTCCTTTGTGTGTTATTTTCTTTATTTCCTATTTGGAGGATCTTGTTCTGAACTCAATGTAGGCAATGATTTAATTCCATAACTTGTTTTTTCTACCAAATCATAGATCTTCAACCTCCATTTCTCTCTTTTGGTACTATTTCATTTTAGAATTGTGGGAGGAGGTTTCTGTTCTTTACCTATTTTTATTTGATTGTGCCCTTTCTCAATTTATTCTAGATCTTAATTTTTCATAGTAATCTGCATCCTCTCTATTTCAATACTGGCCCAAAAGAGATATAATATTAACAAAATATTATACACAACATTCACCTTTACCACTAGAAAAACCTGCAGCTACTGGAGTTTTCTGAAGTGCTACTTGGTGGAAACACCAAGTCTTTGTTCTTCCCCAATCTTAATAAAAACATAATCTGAATACTAAAAATACTGAGAATCAAAAGAATCATTAAAGACCCTAGACAACTCGTAACCTGATTGGAAACCAAATAAGTTTTGAATGCTGTGCTACAAGCCTAAGATCAAAGTGCTGTGACATTAGATAAAAGCACGCAGTTGATGTACTAGTGACAACCTCATCCTTCAATATGAAAATGTGAAATGTTGGCAAATCAAAAGAACTGAGGGGCATATTTACAAACCCCTATCGCCACAGGAACATCACTTTTATCAACATTCCTGTGGCGATAGGGGCTTTGCCTTAATCACAAGGTGGTATTAAGCCACTTAGGGGCCGATAACTTTGCGGACCGGAAAGGCTCCCATTATTGCTTGGAGACATTCCGGGCCACATCTCGGTTTAATTTCCGACCGCCGCATTACAATGCTGGTGGTTGGAAATTAAACCAGCCGGTGATTCTGGCTGGCTTTCGACAGACTCAAGGCCGGACTTCAATCCCAAAGAAATGCCTTTATGCCCTTGAGATTACGATACTCGTCTCAGGTAGGCTTTCAATGTCGGGCTTTCTGACATCGACATGAAAAACCTGTTGAAGAGTGAGTATGGGGGGCCCCTAGCAGGGACTGCTTTCCTCTGCAGCATCTGGTTGGAGGGGAAAGGAGACACCTATGGTGCCCGCTTGTTAATCCCTGCACCCCGTGGCAGACATCTTGGGGTGCCTGCTAAGGAGTGCAGGGCTAACACCACCTCCCATTTCTCTATGGGAGCATGTCCTTTGGCTAGTTTGCGTATGTAAGACGTGCTCCGATTGGGAAATGTTGGAATGCGAATGAGCAGTGTTCAGCTGAATCCTAATCATGAGGTCGGAACTGCTGACCGGAGGTCGGTCAGTCCCATTTCCAAAATGAACTCGGGTGGACAAAGTCCGCCCAAAATCGTAATAGGCCCCTCAATGTGGCTTAATGTCGCCTTGTGTATAAGGCACCCTTTCATGCTATTCTTAGCATGAAAGAGATGGGCAATGGGTGTTGTGGTGGGCATTCCGCCCCAACACCCATTGTTTTGACATTGCCCTATATTTACAAGGGTCGCATAAATATGGGGCAGCACCACAATTGAGACCAGGTCTTAAACAGGCAAAACAAAGAGAAACACTTTTTTGTCCTTGTTTTTTATCTTCCTATGGGTGCTGCATTGTGTAGCACACATAAAAAAAGCAAAATGCCATGTATGATTAAAATGATTGTTTAAGTGCAGGAGTTCCAGATGTGGCAATCTTATGGCGTACCTGGCTTTAGGAGCTTAAAGAGATACTGTGCTACTAATATGTGCTCTGTATGCCAGTGGCCAAACTTCAATTTCAATTTCCCATCTGCTTACCCTTAGTACTAAGGTCTTTGCGCGATGGATATGGGGCTGGTGACAATATTTGCTATAGGAAAAAGAAAGGAAAATATGCTAGCAACGACAGAGGACTCAGTCAGTCAAAGGATACACAAAAATACATCACAAGACACTGTCCATCCCATACACAAGAAGTTACCAACAAAACCCAAGAACTAAATTCACTATTGTAAAATAAGTTGCAAAAGTGTGAAGAAGAATAGGGATTACAATTTCCCAGTTGTTATCAGCTCATCATAAATAACTTTGCACTTTTCTAAGGAAATTACATATTAAAAGCTTGTAATAGATAAGGGATAGACAATAGAAATCACACATATTACTAACATACATTAAAAGGAATACTTATAGACTTCCACTGTAAATAGCTGGTCATAATTAATTCATATTAAAATGAATCAAAATTATCCAAGAAGAACTTTGGCCATTAAATCAATTTGCAATAAAACACAGTGAAAAAAATTAAGAGAATATCATATTTCAGGGTATCACAACATCATGACAATTGCCCACCATGTTTCACAATCTTACTGCAGCTGAAATAAACGTGTAACTTATTTTACATACAAATTCAGATTTAAAAAACATTTCCTAAGAACTGTAAAAAGTAAGATCAGATTCTCTAAATACAACTCTTGAATAAGAGACCAAAAGAAGGCCTATATTAAAATAAAACCTGTGACAGTGATTAGGTGTGCCACCAGCCTACATACTTGCCTCCCGGTGCTTGCTGTGTTTTGGGGGAAAGCCGCATCAATGCAGCTGGGGAGACTCCAACACCCATCTGCCCCTGCAGGAACATGCACAGTAAAACATGATGAGCACCCACGGCCGGTGCTGCCACCAGCCTACCTACTTGCCTCCTGGTGCCTAATGTGTTGTGGGAGAAAGCCGCATCAACTCTGCTGGGTGATGCCAAAAAACCTCTTCTCCTCAAGCGAAGAGCCTATACAAATTTGCCTCACCCGCAGCTCTCTGATAGATACTGAGCAATCACATTGTCAAAAGAATGAGACTGAATGCATTGTGGTTCTTTCAAAAATCTTATCTGAATCTGAACATTTTACCCTCAAAGACCCTCGGTAAATGCCTGTGAAAGGGGAGGGAATGGCAGAACATCAGATTCCTTTTATTGGTGTGTCTGGAGAGTCCCATTTCTCACTTTTTCCCCAAATCAGGTTTACGGAGGCGGCAGGGGGAATACCCCTTACTTGGAAAACTGAACCTGACAACTCTCCAAGACGCATAGACTCCAGTGGGAAGAGAGAAAAGATTTAAAAGAGAAGATGAACAAAACAACAACATGAAAGCAACAAAAGTAGACACTAAAAAGACATGCACTTTTCCCTGTCCAGGCTTTAAAGTTGTAAGAGGAAGAGACAGGAGGAGAGGAGAAACGTGATGACAACAGTAGGTTTCGGTGGAGTTCGCAGGAGTTTTACTACATGGAACTCCATGAAGTCCTGGTAAACCTCTGCTGCATGAGCTCCACGAAGTTCTGCCACCTGCAGAGTCTGTTCAGTTGTGGTGCTCGCATTGATTTTTAGTGCCAGGAGTTTGGCCAGTGCTGTAAAGTCAATGTGAATGGCACTACGTGTTACGCTGATGGGCGCTGCTAATTTCTGCAGCTCGAGTAGACATTCTACTCAAGTGGGAGTGCCCTCAAAGTGAGCCGCACATTTCTCAACATGAGCAGTCGTGACCAACCACGAATGTCTGCATTGTGTAATTTTTTCTTGCAAGTCCCCAGCAATTCAATTTTGGAGACCCTCTCAAGAGAAAGAAAATCTGCTCTGCATCACTTTGCAGAGTTTTTCAGAATTCCCACTCTGCGTGAAGTGGGCAAAACTCTGTGAACTTCGCCGGCGGAGCAGAAGTATTAGCCCACCCCTAAGAACAAGACCCCTGGATGTGGCTCACAGCGAAGAGCAGACCGGAGCCAGAAGTCCAAGTATTGTAAGACGCTGACTGCATGGAGGGAAGTCTCAGCAACCCTTACCGAATCAAGGAGAGAGTCATTGGAACTGTGTAAGTTCCCGGCAACAATCTGCATGTGTGGTAAGGGGTAGAGGGGAAGGAAGGAAGGAAGGAAGGATTTTTGAACCTACATAAAACCAACTAGTATTTAAATCTTGTATATAACCCTGTTGTTATTCTTGACGTATGAGGGAGAGCAAAAGGTCCTAAATATTGAGTTAATGTTTTTGCACGTCCAATAGTTTCTTGCTTTTTAGTGTAGCTCCTACATACGAGCAAGAGTTTGGGTAATAAAAATATTCCTGGGACCTGAGGAAAAAGAAATAAAGGGATTAACAGTAGAGTTTCCTTTGTTTTTGTTAATAAGATTTTTAAAAAGAAATATTCAGAAGAATAATTGAGAAAGCAGAAAGAAGAAAAGAAAACCCAGAACCTAAATAAACGAGAAAATAAAAGATCTCCAATCCTAATAGTAAATCAGTTACATACTACATTTAGGGATTTTTTGAGGGCCAATTCAGTCCAGAGCGGAATCTGTGAAGAAACGTTAGAATAGCGGAAATCCGGGAAAGTCCCACAACTAGAACCCTGCCTGTGCACACAAGGTGACAGGAAACCTAAGGACATCACCTTGTGTTGATCCTAGGTATACAAACTGTTGAGAAAAATAAAGAAAAAACAAGCCCATTTAAAGCATGTCCTTGTCTGTTTTTTTATTTTTCTATCAAACCACTGACCTGAAAAAAAATGAATTGCCCAACAGGAAGGAAAATAATTGAAAGTCTAAGCCTTTTTAGATTGTGATGATAGTTGATTGAATTTAGATTAGGGTCATTTAGACTTATAAAGATATACCCGATCCAATCCAATTGGATGAAGATAGCATGAAACCTTTTACTGAGTTACGAGACAATCTTTGTCATGCACCTTAATAGGGAATGCCAGATTACTGTAAGGATTTTGCGTTGTTCTGTTGCAAGAGAGACGGATGTGCACTTTCAGTTTTGACGCAGACACATGGGATGGCACATTGTCCAGTGGCATATTTTTCTGCTACCTTGGACTCAGTGGCTGCATCACTGCCAGGTTGTCTGAAAGCAGTGGCTGCTACTTGTGTAAGTCTGGAGCAGAGTGAATCAATTGTGATGGGACATCCAGTGAGAGTGTATGTGCCATATTCTGTTGAAATTTTGCTGACAAGGACAAGAACGCATCATTTAATGAGAAGTTGTTTGACTAGAAATGAGATAGTGATCTTGGGTGCTGAGAATGTGACAATAACGAGATGTATTACCCTTAATCCAGCGACTATGTTGTTTGGATGTGACATAGTTGTGCACCAAACCAAGTCCTAATATTAAGGATGCACCGTTTCCAGAATCATGTTGTGTGATGTTTGTCAATGGTTCTCGCTAGAGGGATGAAAAAGGTGCTTTGTGTGCTTCCTATGCAGTGTGTACAGTGGCCTTGGTTCTTGAAAAATATTGTCAAAGAGGGATAAATTCAGCACAGATTTTGGAACTGGTTGCTTTTACCAGGGCCTGCATATTTGGCAAAAATTTGAGAGTAACCATATTTAGGGACAGGCAATATGGTTTTGGGGAGGTGCATGATTTTGGACAGTTGTGGATGCAACGGGGGTTCCTGACTTCTTAAGGGTCTCCCATAAGAAACAGCAAATATGTCAAAGATTTTTGGGTCGCATTACAAGTGCCCAAAGAGATTGCAGTGGTCAAATGTCCGGCACATAAATCAGGAAATGATTATGTGACTAGCATGAACAGATATGTTGACCAAGTGGCTCGTTTCTGTGCACCAAATTCAATTTTAATCAACAAAGGGACAGAGAAAAAGAATACAAATTGTCACTTGATGTTCTCTACTGTAGAAACATGGGACAAGACATTAGACAGTTGCAGGAAGAGGCCAGTGAAGATGAGAAAGAAATTTGGATTAAATCAGGTTGTACTCAGTGAACTGAAGATGAAGTGTGGGTGTGTACAGATGGGAGACCAGTAATGCCAGATTGTCTAATTTCACAGATGGCTAGGATTTACCACGGACTGACTCATGTGGGGAGAGATGCCATGATCAGACTCTTCATGCAGTCCTGGTACAATCCTAAATTTAGGATCATTGCAGAGAGTCTTTGCCAGAGATGTACAGTTTGCCAGCAGCAGAATCCAGGGAGAAAAACTGTTGTTAGTTGGGGGCGAATTGGAAAAGCAGCAGGGCCGTTTACATGGTTACAGGCTAACTTCATAGAGCTGCCTCCTTGTAATGGACTAAAATATGTGTTGGTTGTGGTCTGTCTGTTGGGTGGAAGCATATCCAACTAGAAGAAATGATAGTTTAACAGTTGCCACACTGCTTATGAGAGAGATCATTCCTATATTTGTATTTCCTGTCTCTTCGGAAAAGGATAGAGTACACATTTTAATAATGAAATAATTTGGATGATTTGTGCAGCAGTACAGATTAAACAAAATCTGCATTGTGCCTATCGACCAGAGCCCACGTGAGATGTTGCATCACAGTTGCTCTGCTAGAGATCCAATTGCACACGGGTGCCATCTTGGTATGGGTATTGGAGCCTAATGCTGTCTCACTGTTAATGCAGCTACCTACTGTAAAATACCCCCTAGTAAAGTATTTGATTGGGGGGATTAAGAAAAAGAAAAACAAACATTACACAAGAGCACTATGTACGCAAAGTCAAGGAGTAGTCTGAGACAAGGGGAATGTCCTATTGTGAGAGCAAAAGCCTCATGCGCCTATTTTGTGGTGAATGTTAATAGCCTTATATTCCATTCGTTCTCCTGGGATATTGGAGCATGATCGTAGTATGGAGATGACTCAACTTTAATTTCCTATGCGTTATTTGGAAAACTATTGTGACACTGGCGCCATCTTGAAGTGGGTTAGAGAGTATTACGCTGTGTCACTGTAGGTACGACTAACTCCTATTGTAGTCTCCTACTGTTCTATTTTATTCGGGATACTAAGAAAGAGGGAATATGGCCCAAAGGCACACTAATGGCAGTGCCAATGTATAGTGAACAAAAGATAATCACCTATTTACATTGCATGGGCCTCATGCGCCTGTTTAACTAAGGGTATTTTGAGCACATGATGATATTATGGCAATTCACAGACAATGATCTGAATGTTTAGTCTCTCAATAACAGCCCGGCCGCTCGCTGCTAAGGCTGTCGTATATGGTATCTCTGTCTGAACCTAATTAGTATAAAGGATACATGGTCCATATGTATTGGTCTAACAATGAATATTTTGTACTTGGAAGCCCATAGGGCCTACTGTAAATGTAAATAAGATCAAAGCAGAGTGACAAAAGGGGGATTGTTGTCTGAGTCTAAGGTATTACATAGTTATAAACTGGGAATTCTCTGTTAAGACAGAGCAATGGCCCCTATTTGATATCCTACTGATGGTTTTTCAACAAATTTTCCAAATTATTACTTCGTTTAAGCCCTCCTTTACAGTATTGAGAGTGAAAATCCAATACGTCTCTCTATGTTTGCACGTGTCCGTCTCGTTTTTGCCTGGTTTCGCTTTGACCTTTTCTAGAATCACCCAACGTAAATCTTTCTCTGTGTGTGCATGCTCAATACAGTGCTGTACTAGAGGAGATGCCAGTTTCTTTGTTTTAATGGCTGATCTCTGTTCTGTGTAGCATAGGCAAAACTCTCTTCCTGTTTCCCCAACAGATCCCTGATCACAGGGACACAGGATGAGATAGATAACATTGTGACTCCTATAGTTGGTCTGATCTAATAGTTTGCCTGAACATCCTTTGTAGGTCCAATGCTCTGTAACCATGGCTGTTTCGCACGCTACACTGGTGCCACATCTGTGGTTACCTCGAATCACAGGGAGACATGTGATTGACCTGCCTGAGGTCGACCTTTTCGGTGCGTCCCTGGAATGAACCAATTTGTCTTTCAAATTGGCATTCCTACGATATGCCAGTATAGGCCTCTCTAACACGTTATATTCTTCACTGGCATTAAGAATGTTCCAATATTTTTCTAGAATATTTTCAGTCTTAAAATTTAGTGGCTAGTGATTAATGAGCCACGTTTTAAGTTGCGAGCCAGTCAGGAGAGCGCCACGATTGTAAAATCTGTCTCTCTTGAAGGAGGTCCTGACTAGGCGTTTGGGATATCCCCTGTCAAGGTATCTCTGCTTAAGTTGCCCTGCATGTTTAGCATATTCTGCAAGATTCAAACAATTGCGCCTTACTCTGAGAAATTTCCCAAGCTGGATTGAATCTTTTTGACTATTAGGATGGAAGCTATCATGCTGTAAGGGGTGAGTCTGATCCAGGATGGGGAGCCAACTGTGAATCGGCGCCACTTGAAGACAGGCAAGGTCTGTGCCTGGTTGAAGGTGGGGCAGAGGAGAGCCTCGCGGGTGGACCAGACAGAGACGAAGCCTGGCAGGCTTGCTGGAGCAACAAGAAAAGGAGAAGCCAGGTATCTCCTGAAACCTGGGCCACAGTGGTGAAAGGCTCCACAGTCCCTAAGGCGGCTGGACCAGTAAGAGGTCCCCCAAGGGACTGTGCCAGTATTTTCATTTGTACAGGGGAGTTGCCCTGGATAGCAGTGGGCAGCTGCCCCTAAGAGAGGTATAGCATCGGGGGCTTTCCTTTCGAGGAGACCAGGGTAAGTTGCACCCCCCTCACATTACAGGCATTGTTTGGGTATACAGTTACTGCTGGGGAGGGCTAGTGGAAATCCCCTTGTCCACTGAAGGACAAGCCGTGTAGGGGAAGTCCCATGGGGAAATTAAGCTCCCCTGAGAGCACATCTTGCAGAAACTTCGTACTTTAGGGCGTGCTGGGCAACTAGGGCATAGTGTGGTTAGAGATGCTTCAGAAAGTCTGTAGGCACGATATCTCCCTACTTCCGTACACCACTGAAGTGGACACCCAATGAGTAATTATGGTACACTGTGGCTGTCCATCTCTTGCATAATGTGTTTATTATAAGTGCCCCTGAGGTTCACTGCTGATTTAGGTTATGACTAATATTATGCCTAATGTGTTTATGCATAATGTGTTTCCACTAAGTACAGTATCTTACCAGTACTTACTGGTTGTTTTATTACCTGTTCTTATGGTTTTGACAGTGGCCCGATTGGCCCTATCCTGTATATAATCCTCTGAAGTATTTCCTAGAGCCAGGTGGCACAGTGTACATTTGTGATTATGTTTCTAATGTGTTTATGCTAATGCAAAGGCTATTTTTTTATATAACCTTATGTGGAGTTTCTTTGGTGGTGTGCCTAGTGTGTTGCCCCTGTGTGTGTGTTGCGCAAACGCATTACACATTGCCTTTGGGATAAGCCTAACTGCTCGTGCTAAGGTACCAAGGGGGTGAGCAGGGGTTATCTTCAGTGTGTAACTCCCTTTCCCTGACTTGAGGGGTGGTTTCTGCCTGGCTTAGGCGCATGCTCTAGCCAACCAGAAATCCCATTTCTAACATTCTTGGTATGATAAAGTTGAATAAGCTTGTTTCACTTGAGGTGGTTTAGGGGGTAGAAATCGACTGGGTTTCCAGTTCACTTGTTTCTCTTCCATTACATGCATTACTCTGCAATTCATACAGTCACCAGTGATATAGCGTACATCGCCAATGATGAAGCGTATATTAGGGGAATGTGTTTGATTAGTAGTTTCATGTGTTTCCTGAATGGCTCATTCTAGTTTTTCCTATGTTAGCCTAATTGTGCACGTAGTAGGCCGCCTTTTTCTTTTGCACACGTTGCTATACAAACGCGCTTGCTTTTGTGCCACATTGTCCTTTCTCATTGAATCTGTATAGGTTTTTGTGTTCTGTTCTTTTCCTGGGATTTAGTCTGAACACCGCAGACAAGGTCAAGCAACAATGCCCATTGTTATTCTCTCTGGTCAGACACTGGAACCTAGCCATAACTCATGAATGCAGCTGCTGTTTATGAGCACACATGCTGTGTCATATAACCAAGCACAGGAGTTTAACTAGACACACTGAGTGAAGGTCTTGAGGCGCAATTGCTACAGAGATCTTTGATGTATAATCATTTAGCCATCAGTAGAAGGAAGTAGGAGTTTAGGATATTCTGTCTTATAACAAGACAGGGCTTTTTGTGCTATTTGGTTTATTGACCATGCTCACAGTATTTTTTGAATGCATTTGCTTTCTATTTGTGGTACGAATACTGCATTCTTTGACACAGTTGTTTGAATAAATATTCTAAACTTCCCTCGTGTCTCTTGTTTAGTTTACTGTGGACGAGTATGAGTAACAGAGCAAAAGGATGTGTCCTGTTACCGCGATCCATGAGAGGGTCAATAGTGTTGTGTTGTGGGGTACCTATGTACTTGTTTCTCTGGCAAGGTTAGGAGGGCAAGTGAGGTAATATAGCCAGTCGGACTCAGGCTCATAGATAATGAGGTAGTATGGTGACTCAGTCTCTACATGCTGATGGCCTTCGAACTCAAGCATACTTCTATTCCTGAGCAGAATCCTTGCAACAATAGTGATTGCTTTCTACAGCATGATGTCAGTTTATCAAGAATCATAGAGGTAGCACAAACATAACAGGATCCCGCCTTCAGTGAAATTTGTGTACCATGTAACAACTATCAACCCTCAATTTGAAATTGCCTTTCCCACTCTCCAGAGGCTGATTGCAACAGTCAGAACATGATGACAATCATGATGCAAGCTTTGGTCCTGGGAGGTGTTCTGCAACCTCAAGAGGATGTGTCCTCTGTGATCAGTGGAAAGGATTTAAACCTCCATCTCCCTGCCCTTGAGCCTAACCTTCACCTTCACAAGCAGGAACGAGGTGTCTTTATGGAGCTGGGCAGGTAAGTGGTGTGTATTGCCTGAAAGGATTTGCTCTTCATGGTATGTACTACTTACCTTAAATTTCAGTCACAATGTTGTTTACAGTCAAGCGGGCAACACCCTCTGTAAGCAAGGTGCTTCAGTCAAGAAATGTGTTATATTTCCCTTGTGGTTGATTTTGCAAATCAGTTGCCAAATGGATTAAATTGGAGTAATTACAGTCTAGGAATTCAATTTTCACACAGTTTAATTTGTGAGCTGTGTATTTAGAATGGTTCGCTCTTTCATTCATAAGCAGCTACAGATGCCTCTATGATATCCACAACTCCCTTAATACCTTAATGGTTGCCCAAAGAGCCCATCATGATAGAGGTCTAATGATCTCCAAGAATGCCGACTCATACCTCCATACTTAATTGACTGTAAAACTAATACAAACTTTAAATAAAAGAGTATGTTTTTGGAAACTGTAAAAAAAAGTCAATCAGTGACACAGGCTGTGCAGACCACATCTGAAATGCTGCTTGTCTTAACATCATCTAAGAGTTTTAATAATGACACCAGGCTAAGAGCTCAGTTGAAAGAGTGTTTAGAGCACAGAAAGTAGCTTCAATTCAAATGGAATGTGTTTGCGCAGATCTCCCTCCTAGCAGTATCTGCTGTCTTGGAAATCATTTTTTACCTAAATAATAGACTCTCTAACTTGATAGTGTCTTTGGAAAAACTAGTTCGTACATAAAACCTTTCTTTCTAAATAAACATTATCCATATCCTCTCTTCAGAGTCCAAGATTACTCTTTATGCTTCTAACATAGAGTCTGATTATGATGGCGGTTGGACCGTCATCGGCAGGTCATCGGTGGCAGTCCATCTCGCGACAGCCCCTTGATACGACCACTGGATTACAATACTGACAGTCACTAATAGCAGCGGTGCTGAGTCAGGCACCAGTGTTAGAATTACAATATCCCTTTCTGACACCCTTTTCACGGTGGGAAGACCAACATGAAAACCCTGTCGGAAATGGATTTTGAGGGCTCCAAACAAGGCCCCATCTGTTGTTTGCCACTGCAAAGTTGCTCTAGGGACATATGTAGTGCCCCTTTGCACCTCCATGCACCGTGTGCCATTCACCACATGGTGCATGGCACATGGCTATGGAGGTGCAGCATGTGCTCCTTTTCATGGCGGCTTGTGCTGCAACCCTCTTCCTGGGATTACAGCACAAGTCACCATGAAAAGGAGTACTGTGCAACCGCCAGCCTGGTGGTTTTATCATGTTGCATGGGTCGGACCATCGCCTGCGTGTCGGGCAGTCTCCTGACTGCCATGGAAGCAGGCGGTGGTCCAACATCCCGCTCTCATAATCAGCCCCATAGTCTGAAAACCCCAACTGCTCATTGCTACTATTACCTTTCATCTTCCTTTCTACCTGAAGTACTCAAATGAGCCATAATCTAGTCCTTCAAATACAATGTCTAATAGTGTCCATAGGGCAGAAAATACAAGTGAAGCAAATTCATTCTTAAAAATAACATTCTTAATCTGTTTAAGTGACTTCTAATTTTGGAGCACAAGCATCATATCTCATTTTTATGCTGTGTGGACATTTTTCAACAAAAGGATTACATTTGTGATTTTATTTCATGTCAAAACAATTAGAATGTAGCATACAAGGTGGTACATGCATATCTTCACCACCTCATCAATTCACACACCTAGATTAAGTAAGATTTTGCTTAGGGGTTGTATCACGTTTTTGCTCAGCCCCAATGCAAAATCTATTTTGTGATCTACAACTCATGAAAATCCTGGTTTGCGTGCCTTTGTGAGAAAAAAAGGAATGCAACGCAGGGCACAGCTCTGCCTTGCTTTACCTGGCGTCAGGTAGGCAATGCATGGGTGGTGTGCAAGCATCCCTGTGCATCCTCCCTTGTATTTTGAGGCCAACCCTGATTTTCAAAGACGTGCAGACATAGGTTTCC
The DNA here is from genome assembly GCF_964204655.1 of Triturus cristatus. Taxonomy (NCBI): domain Eukaryota; kingdom Metazoa; phylum Chordata; class Amphibia; order Caudata; family Salamandridae; genus Triturus; species Triturus cristatus. The sequence goes on along the minus strand of NC_140585.1, from coordinate 212,650,885 downwards.
ACCCAACTGGTGTGCCTACCTAATGCTGTCATAACAAGGAGAAATATGCCCCTAAATATGTAAAGTGCTAGATGTATGTATTGAAGCAAATACCCTTGCTATTGAGGCTCATTTGGTGTGTATTTATGAATTAATTATTTGTGAAGAAATACAGCTTGATTGCCGATTGGATTTATATCCCAATTTGATCTTAATTTTAATACAATTTTGATCTGAAATGATAGAGAACAGTACTCCTAGGACAAAGAACATTCTACCTCTCTTTGAGTGCATTTCATTGGCTGCCTGTTGAGACGAGGTTCAGGTTGCAGTCAATTAAAGTGTCAAACAAGTCATTGTATGTGGCAACCGCCCATTCCAATGAGTCTTAGGCAATAGGGCAAGATACCTCCACTAGAATGGTGTGTAATTAATATCCTCAGCCACATTGTAGCAATGCTCGAGCTAGAGGAAAATATTTCATTCAGTGCATTTGATTTTTAAGAGATGTATAAATGCAATGATGACAAGGAGGTAATGTTTCGTAGTGAATAATTATGATGTCTATTACTGTTGCAGTCTAATCTATTTTTAGATGTCACAGTGGCCAGACTTCAGGCTAGCATTCTATTCACTGCAGTGACCTCGTCTAGAAAGAAAACGAAACATCAGGTGTTCAGGAGAGGCAGGTATGTACCTAAAAATACATGAGATATGAACTATGTCCACTGATCAAAGCTTAAATGCATGCCTTTTGCTGTAGAAAGAGTATTTGGCTTTGTTTGTGTATACAGAAATAAGCTAAAAAACTACCTCTGAAAAGGGAGACCTCTCTAATGGATTAATGACGTTTGGCAAAGGCTGATATTTACAAATCTACTGTCTTTAGACAGGGAACTAGTGAGAGCTTCTAAAAACCATGCTTTCTTGACGTATTAAATCTCATTTTGAATAAAAGTGGTTGAACTCAGACATAATGGAGACATAATGGAGTCTTAGGGGGCTGACAGGTGACCACTGCGGAGCCTGACATGACATGAGTGAGAAATAGTATTAATTCAAGGCCGAAGAATGTAAACATGTTATCGCATGGTAAGGACATAGGATCGTCTGGCAGTCAATGGTATCACATGCTGCTGGAAAATTCTGGACACCCCAAAACACATGTTGATGATTCCAGTACTGGCGTTGTAAATAAATGTTGCAGCATATCTGTAATTAAATTAATTTACAAATGCATTTCCCCATATCAATACCAGCTTGCCCACTTAATGTCAGTACACAGATCGACCCTGATATTGGGAAAAAGTTAAATAAGGTTAACAGACCAGATGTAGGACAGGTATAGGAGCAATCAAAAGAACTTTAAATTAGAAACTTCATATTAAATGCATTTCTTAAAGCGTATACCCCTGCTGCAACTATTGATCTGTACTCAGACCACACGCCCAGTGCTCAGAGACATTCAGGACCAGCTCAGTGTTGTAAATTGGAATATTATGAGGTGTGGGGGTTAAGCCTCACCACATAATTCTATCATAACCCCACAAAGGTTCGCTGCCACAAATATTCACTTACACAATTATTGAAATCTTAATATCATTAACAAAAATATTGAGACCCTATACTTAATAAAAAAAGTCACTAATATACAAAAAAGTATCGATGTTAAAAATATCTAATTTAACATATATTGAAAATAAAAGTATCGGAAACCAAAATATCGTCACTTATATGACTAACCATAGCCTATGTCAAAAATATCAAAATCAACAATATCGACTATATAAATATTGTTAAAGCAAGTAATAAGTAGCAGTAAAAAACACGTAAGACACAATATTTAAACAAACACACAACAAAAAATAGATCCCACTAGAAGATATTACATTTAAAATATATTAACATAAAACTCCTCTTAATTATAAATTACAGATATTTCCATCCCACTTACATGCAACAAATATTTGTATTTGCACAAATTATATATTTTTTTACTTCATACAAATATATTTAATATTAAATAAAACAACATTAATTGCATTTTCCAAAAAAGGACATAATTGAAAAAATTATTAAAAGACAGCTAAAACAACCAATATTATGAAACTATACAAAAGTATAACCCATAAAATAGCTTAACCAACTAAACAAACAAACAAACATAAAAGCCACAGTAATTTAACTAGAAAATCGCTCAAAAATGCCAAACACTTGAAGAGTAGGAAACTCTGCCAGATTTCCATGCAACAGAGCAGTTTTTAACTTGTGCAACCACAAACCCACTTTTGCAAGTAACAATTATACGTAAAATGGGAACTTAAATAATTTTAACTGGAAAAAAAATATTATTAATAAACAACTATGAACACAGTTTTTAACAGTTATCCTTTTCTACAGATTATTTAGGCTTCAACCAAACTTCATTGACAAGCACAAATCAAAGAGCACAAACAAGTATATAACTGCTTTAAACCTACTAAAACAACAACAGTTAAAACTCTGAATAACCTAAACATCCGTAAACATCAAAAATATAATATATGCAGTAAAGGAAACTACTTTTTCTCTTCCAACAGAAAAAACTCTTGTTTCAAGAAGAAGCAGGCTGAAGAAAAGGTTTCCAAGACGAGAAACATTTGATAAACAAGATACAAGTGAGTTTTGAAATATTAAATGTCTATTTCAATCAATCAATCAATCAAATTCTTTATTTCGGCCAATTTGGCCATAAAAGATGCAAAAACAATATCATTAAAATGCATCCACATTAGTTTAAGAACAAAGTAAAATACATAAAACCATCATAGTATAAAAAGAATTTCCGATTGCGAAAGGCGTTAAGAATCATAGCCAAAAGGATCAGTCTTTAAGATATTTTGACCTTAACTGCCACATGGCCATTAAAAATTTAGCAACTGCAAATACTATGTGGGGTGCCGTGCTCGTTTTCAATATTCTAAGGGAATGGAGATAGCTCCTTAAGCCCAAGTTTCTGCATAGAGGAGCTAACCAGTATTTTCTGGGTCGATTGTATGCAGGACAGAAAAACATAATATGGGGTTCTTCCTCATCATAAAAGCAACAACCTGGGCAGATTTTATCCGTCCTTTTTGTCCAGTTGTAAGTAAATGTTTTAATGGGAAGAGTCCCTAGCCTCCATTGGATAAACAATTTTCTAGCTAGTATGGGGAAAATTATGTCCATAAACCCTTCAAATTGGTATAAATCCTTAAAATCCAAAAATCTAACAGTCAAAATACCTTTATTGGTGGCAGAAACAAGGGAGGCAAAACTTTTTTCCCTATAAATACCCACAAGGTGTTTGCGTGACACCTTGAAACAGCCTTGTTCCGGGGAATCCCATAGTTCGTGAAGACCTAGTCGGTAAAGTTCTTTCTTTATAAAAACCAGCCACGGGATTTTATCACAGAAATTATAATTCATGACATGGGCAAGCTCTTGCCTGTAGTGTTCGAGCTCAGCGGTGGACCAAAGCCTATGCCAGAATCTCAGTGGCATTAATTCCAGGTCTTCTCTTATGGAGGGTAGACCCAAGTCTAATCTTAGGGGGAGAAGGGGTGTGCCACAAGGGAGGGCCAAAAGGCGCCTTATGAAATTGTTCTCTACTTTTACAATTCCTAGACCCGCTTTGTGTCCCCAAAGTTCTCCACCATAGGATGCGGCGGCTCTTGCTTGCGTCTTATACATCTCAACTGCCGGACTGATAGGTTTGTATGTAGAGGAATTTGCCACTTTCAGAATTCCCCCTGACAGTTGAGAAAGCTTGAGCCGACTTCTAGTCACCTGAGGTTCCCAAGATAAATTCTCATGGAGAGTTACCCCCAGATACTGGAAGGTATTCACCCTCTCCAATCTTTCAGTGCTCAGAGAAGGATTAGGTCTGGTTTTAGATGATGGATTAAATATCATAAACTTGGTCTTTTCTGTATTAATTTCTAGACCATGTTGCTTACAGAAAAGGCCAAATCCATCTAGGATCCGTTGGATCCCCATCGGAGATTTTGACAGCAGGAGGGTGTCATCTGCAAACATGATGGCGGGTACCCTCCTGCTGCCCAAACAGGGGGCATCATTGTCGACAACAGTGTCAAGATGTGCTATGACACTGTTGACATAAAGACAGAACAGGGTTGGTGCAAGGACACAGCCCTGCCTGACCCCTCTGAGGACCGGGAATTTTGATGATAGTGCTCCCAACCTCCCATGCCTGACCTGTGCGTAGTTATTCTCATGGAGCCTGATAATGGCATTTAATATATGGGTCGGAACGCCTAACTCCTTTAAGGTCTGCCATAATTTTTTCCTGGGAACTAAGTCGAATGCTGACCTCAGGTCCACGAACACCATGTACAGCCTTCCCCTCTCGATGGTTACAGTTTTCCAATAAAGGAGAACGAGGCGGAAGATCTGGTCCATGGTGGACGTTTTTTTTCCTGAAGCCAGCCTGAAGAGGACTAAGAATTTTATTGTCCTCCATCCACTCCGAGAGGTGGTTCAAGAGGAGGCGAGAATATAATTTTTGAGGGACATCTATGAGACTTATTGGCCTGTAGTTGGCTGGGAGAAGAGGAGAGCCCTTTTTAAAAATTGGAACTATCTCCGCCCCCAGCCAAGTACAGGGAATCTCCATCCCACCCAGAATGGAATTGAAAAGTATGAGGAAATAAGGACCCCAAATGTCTGGATGAAGACGAAAGAGGTCGCCAGGCAACCTATCAAGACCCGGTGCCTTGCCCTTCGCCAAACCCCCGATTGCATTAACCACCTCGACAAGAGTGAATTCCAGATCAGATGTGGGGTCATGGGCAATTGTAGGAGCCACATACCCCTCATCATCGCATCGAAGCGGTTCTTGATAAAGCTGTCCAAAATGGGCCTCCCATATGGATGCTGCAATGTTTGACTCCACTGCAGCTTTGGGTTCTGCCGTGCCGGCATTTACCAGAGACCAAAATTTTCTCATATCCCTTGTTTCAAGTGCGAATGTGAGATCCTGCCATCTGTTCCAATCCCATTCTGACCGTGCCACTGCCATAGCTCTCCTGTAGTTTCGTCTAAGCTCAGAAATTTTAGTTTTATCCATACCTATTTTGACTGTATTTAGTAATTCTGTCTTAATCTTTCTACAGGATGAATTATACCATGTTGGGGTACGTGTTTTATTTTTCCTCTGCGGTAACACTGGGTAGAAAACCTCACCCAGTGCACCCACTAGGTCGTCATGGATTAAGGCCAGCTTCTCGTTAAAATGCAGATCTTTAGGCTGCATAATTAGCAAATCCAGTTCTTGTAGCTTTGGGAGTGCTATCCTGTAGATGTTACTTATGGACTCCTCTGAGTTCTCCAGTTTCCCCCACTTGACCCTGCGTCTGTTTGAGCTAAGTACCAGGTTCCCAGGATCATGACCAAGCTCAACAGAGGAAGATCGCACGGCAGCCACAGGATGCACCATCTCCATTATAAGTGCATTGTGGTCACTGTCCGATCTATCAGTGACTTTAAAGTCCAGGACCTTTGGCCATAGGCTAATGTCTACAAAAATATAGTCCAGCCTGGATTCATGGTTCTTCCTGTTAAACGTGCATGCAGAAGGGGTATCAGAGATAGTGCGTCCGTTACATGCCCTTAGAGAGAAATTAAGTGCTAGGGATTGATCTGTACTCAGACCACACGCCCAGTGCTCAGAGACATTCAGGACCAGCTCAGTGTTGTAAATTGGAATATTATGAGGTGTGGGGGTTAAGCCTCACCACATAATTCTATCATAACCCCACAAAGGTTCGCTGCCACAAATATTCACTTACACAATTATTGAAATCTTAATATCATTAACAAAAATATTGAGACCCTATACTTAATAAAAAAAGTCACTAATATACAAAAAAGTATCGATGTTAAAAATATCTAATTTAACATATATTGAAAATAAAAGTATCGGAAACCAAAATATCGTCACTTATGACTAACCATAGCCTATGTCAAAAATATCAAAATCAACAATATCGACTATATAAATATTGTTAAAGCAAGTAATAAGTAGCAGTAAAAAACACGTAAGACACAATATTTAAACAAACACACAACAAAAAATAGATCCCACTAGAAGATATTACATTTAAAATATATTAACATAAAACTCCTCTTAATTATAAATTACAGATATTTCCATCCCACTTACATGCAACAAATATTTGTATTTGCACAAATTATATATTTTTTTACTTCATACAAATATATTTAATATTAAATAAAACAACATTAATTGCATTTTCCAAAAAAGGACATAATTGAAAAAATTATTAAAAGACAGCTAAAACAACCAATATTATGAAACTATACAAAAGTATAACCCATAAAATAGCTTAACCAACTAAACAAACAAACAAACATAAAAGCCACAGTAATTTAACTAGAAAATCGCTCAAAAATGCCAAACACTTGAAGAGTAGGAAGCTCTGCCAGATTTCCATGCAACAGAGCAGTTTTTAACTTGTGCAACCACAAACCCACTTTTGCAAGTAACAATTATACGTAAAATGGGAACTTAAATAATTTTAACTGGAAAAAAAATATTATTAATAAACAACTATGAACACAGTTTTTAACAGTTATCCTTTTCTACAGATTATTTAGGCTTCAACCAAACTTCATTGACAAGCACAAATCAAAGAGCACAAACAAGTATATAACTGCTTTAAACCTACTAAAACAACAACAGTTAAAACTCTGAATAACCTAAACATCCGTAAACATCAAAAATATAATATATGCAGTAAAGGAAACTACTTTTTCTCTTCCAACAGAAAAAACTCTTGTTTCAAGAAGAAGCAGGCTGAAGAAAAGGTTTCCAAGACGAGAAACATTTGATAAACAAGATACAAGTGAGTTTTGAAATATTAAATGTCTATTTAACTGTATATGAAAAGTTAATATGAACTATTTTTCTATTGAGGGCCCGATTCTGATCCCGTTTGGAAATCTTCCTGACCAAATGGATTTGTGAATGGTTTCCGACCGAATCAGATCAGGAGAGTGCAACCGACCGAGTACAATGCATTTGTATGCTTCCAGATACAATTTGGGGCCTGATTCTGATGCAGTTTGGAAGGCCTTCTAACGGCATTTGATCGGGAACGTGTCTTTCCGACCGACTAGGAAAGTTTTCCAACTGATCATGTATGGTAAGGTGTTAGGAATATCCCAATCCAACCAGACAGCATTTGGAATGACCTAGCTGTATGGAGCAGAATCGTACATCTCTACGGGCCCTGCACCCAGAGCCTTCCCAATCAGCCCATGGGGGTACCCATGGGTTCCCCATACCTGCCATGCAGAGTGTGGCAGGCACCTGGGGTGCCCACCACAGGGTGCCCGATTTTCCCCAGCCTCCCCTTTCGTCAATTGCAGTCTATGCATTTAGTCAGAACAAAGGCTGTCATCAAGTCCAACCAAATCTATTTGGAAGCATCTGGATGCATCATTCTCAGTCAGTTGGACTCTCCAGATCCAATTTGGGCGGAAACCATTCCCAAACCCATTTGGTCTGGAAGCTTTCCAAACCACATCAGAATCAATCAATCAATCAATCAATCAATCAATAAATCAATCAGAACATTTGTAAAGCGCAATACCCACCCCTGATGGTCTCAAGGTGCTGGGGGAGGGGGGGGGTACTGCTACTGCTCGAATAGCCAGGTCTTGAGTAGCCTCCTGAAGGTTAGTAGGTCCTTGGTCTGCCGTAGGAGGATGGGGAGGGTGTTCCAGGCATTGACTTGCTTGGTCATGGAGAGTGTTGAGTCGAGGATGAACCCCAGGTTGCGTGCATTGTCGGTGGGTGTCAGAGATGCTCCCAGTGCGGTCAGCCACCAGGAGTCGTCCCAGGCTAAGGGAGTGGAGCCGAGGATGAGGACCTCCGTCTTGTCCAAGTTCAGCTTCAGACGGCTGTTCTTCATCCACTTGGCGACGGCCTTCTTTCCTTTGTGGAGGTTGGTTTTGGCGTTGAGGGGGTCCTTGGTGAGGGAGAGGATCAGCTGGGTGTCGTTGGTGTAAGAGATGATGTTGAGGTCGTGCAGTCGGGCGACGTGAGCGAGCGGTGCCATGTAGACGTTGAACAATGTCGGGCTGAGGGATGATCCTTGGGGTACGCCGCAGATGATCTCGGAGGCTACGGACCGGAAAAGGGGTAGGCGGACGCTCTGGGTTCTGCTGGACAAGAAGGAGGTGCCAGAGCCTTGTCTCGGATCACTGCGTTGTGGAGGCGTGTGCATAGGGTGCGTGACAGACAGTGCCGAAGGTGGCTGATAGGTCCAGGAGGATGAGGGCCGCATTTTCGCCATTGTCCAGCAGGTCCCTGACATCATTGGTGGCGGCGATGAGGGCAGTTTCGGTCCGGTGGTTGCTGAGGAACCCAGACTAGGGCGGATCCAGGATTTTGTTATCCTCGAGGAAGCAGGTCTGTTGCCCGTTGACGGTGTTCTCGATGACCTTCTCCGGAAACTGGAGAAGGGAGATGGGCCGGATGTTCTTGAGGTCCTTCGGATCCGCCTTGGGTTTCATGAGTAAGGCGTTGATCTTGGCGTGCTTCCAGCTCTCCAGGAAGGTTGCAGTCTCGAAGGAGATGTTGATGGCCTTGCGGAGATGGGGTGCGATGGTGGCGCTAGCTTTGTTGAAGATGTGGAGTGGGCATGGGTCTGACGGAGAGCCGGATTGGATGATGTTCATTATTTTGATGGTGTCGTCGTTGTTTATGTTGGTCCGGGTAAGCAGTGGATCGATGTGGGTGGCGGCCGTGGGGTCCGAGGTGTCGGTGGATTGTCGGGGCAGCCCGGTTTTTGAATCTGTCGTGGATGTCTGTGATCTTGCGATGGAAGAAGGTGGCAATGGAATCGCACAAGTCTTGCGATGGTGGGATGTTGTTGGAGTTGGAGCTGGGGTTGGAGAGTTTATTCACGATGTTGAAGAGCTCTTTGCTGTTGTGCGCGTTGTTGTCGAGGCGGTCCTTGAAGGAGGCCCTTTTGGTGGGTCTGAGGAGGTGATGGTGTCTGCAGATGGCATTCTTATGGGCTGCGTAGCAGTCCGGTGTCTGTTCGCGGTGCCATTTCTTCTCTAGTTTTTAGGAGGTTTGCTTGGAGGTCCAGAGGTCTGCGGTGAACCAGCTGGATTTCTTGTTAGTGCATCTGTTGGAGGGTTTCTTGATCGGGGTGAGAGTAATGGCACAGTTGTCGATCCATCGCCTGAGGTTGCGGGCGGCGTTGTCGGAGTCGGTGGGGTCGACAGGTGGGCTTTGGGTGAGGGTGGTGTTTAGCTGGTCTTCGGTGACTTTGCTCCAGCTGCGGCGGGGGATCTGTTGAGTGCGGTGGTGCATGGTGGGTTTCCGGAAGGTGAAGTGGATGCAGCGATGGTCGGTCCAGTGGAGTTCGGTGGTGTGGTTGAAGGTGACGTGGGAGCTTGCGGAGAAGATGGGGTCAAGCGTGTGGCCGGCGGAGTGGGTGGGTGTTGTGACGACCTGTCTGAGTCCGAGGTTGTCAATCAGGGTGGTGGAGTTGGTGTCGTTGTTGTTCTCGAGGTGGAAGTTCAGGTCTCCGAGGAGAATGTAGTCTGTGGAGACAAGGGCATGCGTGCTAATGAAGTCGGCGATAGAGTCGCTGAACTGAGGCCGGGGTCCGGGGGGTCTGTAGACAAGAGTTCCTCTGAGGGTGGTGTTGGGGTTGGTGTGGATCTGGAAGTGCAGGTGTTCGGCGGTGTTGAGGGTGTCGTCGGTGCTGGTCGAGACCCTGAGGGTGTTCTTGTGGACGATGGCGATTCCACCTCCTACTCCGTTGGTGCGGTCCCAGTGGGTGATCTTGTAGCCCTCCAGGATGGCTATGGCGATGTCGGGTGCCGAAGAAACGTTCATCCAGGTCTCTGTCAGGAAGGCAACGTCTGGGGAGGATGTGTCGAGCAGGTCCCAGAGTTCGATGGCATGTTTGTGTGCGGAGCGGGTGTTCAGTAGTATGCATCTGAGGTGGTTGCGTTCTGTCGCGGTGGGCGGTTTGGTGGCTCGGAGGCTAGTGAAGCTGCAGCTCCGGCAGTAAAAGGGTCCTTTGGTGTGCTTCAGGGCAGCCAGGAAGCAGGTGTACAGAATCAGGCCCTTAGATGTAAACATCCCACCACAGCTTATAATCACCCATAGAGACAAGAAATTCCTGGTATATGACAATAAAAGCCATGCGAAACGTATACTTATATTTGCTACCCCTTCAAACTTACTCAAAATAGTCCATTGTCAAACATGGATGATGGATGCCACATTTAGAATGTGTCCCAAAGCATTCCATCAACTATACACCATACATAGTGAATTTAAAAAAAGAAACATACCTTTTGCTTATGTATTAACACAAAACAAACAAAAAAGTACCTACATGGAACTGTTAAACAACAGTAATCAACAGACAAACAACTACTATCCTCCAAAAATTATTATTGACTTTGAGCAATCTATGAACCAATCTATACTCAAAATGTACTCACACACAGCCATACAGGGTAGTTACTATCATTTAAATCAAAGCATATGGCATGACATACAAAAATCTGCACTAAGGGCATTATTATGACTTCATTGCAGTGGCAGTCTGTGGGCCGCTACGCTAGACTGGAGGTCCACCTGCCCTATTACGATTTGGGATGTTGGATCATCACAGGACTGCTGCAACCGCTGAGGAGCCGTAATACCGCAGTGGTCTTGCATAGGTCTGCCAAGCATATTATGAGAGTTTCCACACTGTCACAGTTTTAATGAGGGTGAGCCTGCCATGAAAAGAGTGGTGTGAGGAAAGGGGGCTCTACAGGGCTCCCTGTCGCATCTGGGCCATGGGGAGCATGCAGAGGAGCACATGGTGTGCTCCCCTGCCTATTTGCAGCCCTGTTCCTGCACGACATGGACTGCACAGTCTATGCCATGCAGGAACGTGTTTTGGTGCTCTCAGTGTGGTGCCTTTCTAATGCTCAGTATGAACTTTTGAAAGGCACTGTTGTGGGACCGCCAAAGTTCCACATGTCAGACCACAAATAAACTTGTACTCTGGAGGGCAGTGTGCAGAGAAGTTTGGTGGGGCGCTGGTGTGGCGGCCCGCTGCCACACCACCAAACTCATAATAAGGCTCTAAGTGTGGAATATGCCACCAACAGCCAATTTGTCTTTGAAGAAAAAAAATTATTGCACTAGCCTATGTCCCTGTGACAGAAGTAGCCAACCATTACAACATCTTAATAGAAAGTGCCTAGTACTATAATAATGAAGACAAACTAGCTCCCTTAATGGGCTACTTTGAGGGCACTTTGGTAGGCAGACTACATAGGTCAGGACACAGACGTCAGCCAAATACAAATACCATGGTGGAATGTCTAAGATGGCACCTTGGTATAGGAGGCAAAAACAAATACCACAGTAGAAGGAAAGTACAATGCCTTTCATTTGACATAAGGCAGAACTCAACCTACCTTACACAAATTACTAGAAGCCTTACAAAAAGAGCAAAGCTACCTCATTATGATGGCGGGCGTCTACCCACTATCTGGGGCATCAATGCGACCGCTATATTACAATGCAGCTGGTCGGACCGCAAAGGTGAGGGGTAGGACTGCCTCCTCTGACAGGATCAATGATCCCATCAGGTCAGCAGTTGGATTCCTAATCCCTACAATGGGGGCGGGGCTTATGCAGGCGCAGTCATAGGGATCAGGATATCCTTTTACGACTTCCTGTTCATGGCGGTCCTGCTGTCATGAACAGGCAGCCAGAAAGGGACTTTGTGGGTCCATAGTAGGGCCCACATCTACCCTCCGCCTCGGCTCTGTGGCCAGGGGGCACATGACGTGGCCCCCCAAACATCCATTCACCGTGTGCCAGGCAGCACATGGTGCATTGATGTTTAAAAAAAATCCCTTTTTCATTTGTGCTTCTGCTGCGGTCCTTTTGCAGGACGCAGCACAAGCCTTAATTGAAAAAGGGATGTTTCAGACGGCCTACACAATGGTCGCATACTAATCGGATGGGTGGGTCCGCCGACTGCTTGTGTTGTCAGCCGGTTCGAATCCTGCAGCAATGTCCGACTGCCATCTTAATGACCCTCTAAGACTAGAACAATCAGTTGCAGAAATCTATCATAAATTAACCAAACAACTAGACAAATGTACGAACATATATGATTCAAAGTAAGACTATTTATCAATAACACAATTTTGCATTATTCACTGAGATAAACATCTTAATACTATTATTTAAAAAAAAGAACATTATTTAATACATAAAACAAACTAACAAACTACCTACACATAATTTTAAAAATACATCACATAGTCTCAACATAACTACATAGTGAATATATCAGCGTGACATATTTATAAATATATAACATTTCCCATGCACAGAAAATTAATAAAATTAACTAACGATTTTGTTGCTGCAGGCCTTTAAAATGTATTATTAAAATGGAGTCTACACAGTGGCCTAACAATCCAATTTAAAACATTAAAACAATTCTGAAAGAATAGCTATGTGGATTTCTCATGCAAAATCACCAATGACCTCTTGGTAATATGAAACACAGGTTCAGGATCCCCACCACTGTAACACCAATGTAGAAAAATTGATGATTATGTCGTTGTGGGTTAGACCTCACCATCTTATACTATCATGATACTCAAAGGATGGTCCTTGGATTCACACCAATAAATCCTTAGCTCAGTCCTGGTAGTGCGACAAAGAGCAGTCAGGCTTTACTAGAGGAACATGTGATAAGCATGTCAGAGTACCAACATGGACGATAACTGATTGACGAGATTTGAGAGAAATCCTACACCAATTTTCATAAAAATAGAGTGTATTTGTATATTAATTTAGAATCAAATCTCTTTTTATTGACAATCATATCAAGATAACCATTACACAGCATGCCACCTACAGCCCAAACCTGGCCGGTAGCGTTGCTTATGTGTCAGAAGCAATAAAAGCCATAGTGATCATCACCTACCACCCCAAGTGATCAGAGTCATAAATACTACTATCTATATGAACCAGCCACTGGTACTGGGGACCAGACGACAGCCAGATGCAAAGTACAAATGACAATGAGATGATGTTTACACAGCATGTCGCCTACAACCCATACCAGACCGGCAGGGTAATAAGTAAAGGTGTTCTTTAGCAGTGCAAATGCAAGAATGTACTCTCATTGATCTCAATCGGCCGGCTTCTGGCACATCTCCCACTCAGTGTGTTGCTGGCAATTTATATTAATTTAGACATTAAAACGAACGGAATATCATAAATATAATCGGAGATATAGATTTTTCAAGCAATATAAATACAGTGTAAAATACTACAGTGAAAATTTGACATTGCATTCAATAGGAAAAAACGGTAGTGACAGTTGTGTTGTACCCTTGCAGGGTAAAGGTGATGTGGGTCTCAGGACCAAGGCACAACAGTCAGTTTTACCTGACCCATGGAACCTGGGTGCAGTGTTGTGATGGCTGTCTCTGGTGCTGAACAGACACCTCAGGAGAGCTGCTTTTACTGCTGAAACGGTGCTGCAGGTGACAAAGATGCAAAAATACCACAATGGGGCCCCTGCTGATGTCGGATGAACACTGGAGAAAATCCCATTTAGGTGCAGCGTTTATTGCAGTGGTAGCTGTATCGGCGACCAACAAGCCTTGGCAGCAGTAGGTGGAGCAGGCAGTAACTTTGATGTCTAGTGGCCATGGGGAATGGGGTAACTTCCTACCTCTTCATGGAACGCAGGTATACAGTTCCCACAATGCGCTAGGCCATCTGGATTTAGGCGATCCCTCAGAGGGCCTGCTGGGCATCAATTTTTTGGATCCATGCCATGTGTTTTACCCGCAGTTTGCAGGGAACTAGTGCCACTAGTCCAGGGGAGTATAAGGGTGCTTCAGGCTTCCACAGGGGTCCCTCTGTCTTGGGGAACTGACAGATAGCCTAGGACATGCCTCAATCAGGCAGTTTCAGGAGTTTTGCCACAGGTGCAGGGGATCCCTCTATTGCTTTATACAAGCTCCGTTGTCAATGACACATGTCTCTTCTTCTGTTCTCTTGTTCTGGTGTCACAGATGTCCTTTAAATCTAATATTTAGGGGAGTTAAAGGTGTGGGAGCAAGTTGCCAATGGACTGCTAGTCCCCGCTCCTGAGGTGACCACATCCAGTGGTGTAGGCCACCTTTTCTACCCAGAACCGTCTATTTTGCAAATCCTAAAGATAACAGGCTAGTCTGCTTACCCTGGAGGTGGGGCTAGCCTTCCAGGGGTGTGCAACCCCATGACTAATTTCCTGCCTGTCCTGTTGCAAATATGCCTTGGTCAGGAAGAGGGCTAATTCCTATTCTGAGAGTCAGCCTTGGGGCATATCAGAGGTGGTGCAGCCTTTGAAGCTTACCCCGTTGATGTGTCACTTTACTAGCCTGCTTGGGAGGAGGGAGGCATGACCTTTTTCCTGACCAAGCCTTTGTTTCTGACTCCTGAGAGTGATCACACTGCCTAGCAGGAGGTCAGAATCTTCTCTTGGCAGCAGCAAATGCAGGAAATGTGGGCTTGCCAGTCTGAGCACAGCAAATCTATGGCAGCCTCTAAGGTAGCTACCTGGGTGCATGCCACATTAGCTTCAACACAACATTCATGTCAGGGGTGAGAGGGCAATTTGTTTGATACTAAACATTACATATTTTGGTGGTATCATTATGGAGCTGCCAACCTCCGGTTTGTGCAGGAGCCAGACCAGATTACATTGGCCTTTAATGGTAAAGGGCACTATCTGGTCATATAAGCTTGCACTTACAAGTGTAAACCTTTGTTATAAGGCACCCTGCCTCATGGGCTTTAGGTGGCCTTCCTTAGGTGTGACTGGCATATATCAGAGACACATTGTGAGAACAAAGTCGATTTTGAGCAATTTGCACCGTTAATATGGACATTGATGTATTTGTCAACAAAAATTAACTATCATTCTTATTAATAGAATCTTCCATTGTTCACTCCACATCTACCTTGGTATGCAAGTATGCAGTCATGCAGGGCCTGCAACCTAGACCCAGGATTACTGATTGATAGGTCACAGGTGGGACGGTGCATAGATGACAGGCAAACACATGGGGAAGAAACACTTGATAAATCCCACAGATAGATGCAGCAACATCACAGGGACTGCACCCTATAAAGCACAACAAAGGGGTACGTGTGCTTTAAAAAACACCATAAAGTCAGATGTCAGATGCCACATGAATTAGGAACACATAGTCGATCAGGACTTAGTACACGCAGTGATCATGCGCTCCCAGCTCCAGACATCTGGACACATTCAGCACTGTCCACAAAAGATCAAGACCCACTTGTAGCAATGTTTGACCATTAATTTATGACTCTAAAGCAGCAACCAACATTCTTCACCTTATATGTGATTCCGGATGTGTTTGTGGCTTGATGAGAAAATTCATAAAAGACTACCATAAACCCAATGTAAATTGAGACAGTCCTCAGACCTCATACCTTGAACTGTTCTCCCAGCCAAATTGTTTTATTAAACAAAACTGTTACTGTTTTACCAAATGCCTCTTGTCTTCTGTTTTTTACTAAGGTATTCTAACCCAAGCAACAGCACAGCTCCCGCAGTTTGCAATGGCATGCCTGCTGTAAATGGTTTACTTGGGACACTCAGGGTGGTACAAACAGTGCAGCAAGCTCTGGGGTCCCCTTTACCACCCATGCCCTGAGTACCACTGGCACCATATACTAGAGACTGATAAGGGGGGGGGGAAGTCCTTGTTAACTAGTATAATCAATTTACATATAAGAGTTTTAGGGAGAAATCGCGGATACTGGGACCTGAACAGTAGTCATAACAATCAGCATTTGAGCAAAAAGTTGGGGGTGACTATCCAAAGAGGGGCTTTCCTACGCTTAGCCTTTGATTACCTAGTTGAGCAACTTCAATCCATTTACCTTGTTACTGATTGTTTGTTTCATAATTGTGAGTGCAGTTTTTAAACATACCCATGATAAAAATTGGCCAGGAACTCTTACGCAAGACATGTATTATTTATAAATCATTCTGAAGAATGGGGGCGTGGCTAGCAAGCCAACATGGCGGATGCCGGATCCTAACGCTCCATCTGACATCCCTTTGTTATCCTGTGTAATTATCCTCCCACTGTGCCATCCATGCTGGAAAAGTACGGCATTCAAATGTGATGTGCTGCAGATGCTGAAAGTAGCGGACAAGTGGCCAGAAGACGAGTGAGCTGAGCCATTGCTGCGATACAGGTTACGGCCCACATATCACAAGGCTGGGCGAAGATAGAGCATGGCGATGGCAGACGGAAGCCACCCGGACTGGAACTAGTGCCAACGCAGGAGAAAGGAGAACGGTCTGGGACCGGCAAGATCCCTGTGAGCAGTATATGAACTAACAGACAGCCGGGGGTGTAACAACAGGTCCTGCAGTGCTGGAGCAGGGCGGCCCTACCCGGACCCGGTGTTTCCTGCTGGTGCCGCTGATTGTACTGTGTATGATGGAGCAGAACACACAGAGGCCGCAATGCAGGACCTGGAGGCGGAGGGCCACCAGAAGTAATTGCGGAGAAGCGGCACCGAATACGACCTCCCAGAGAAGAGCACCAGGCCGTGGCTGTGAGACCTGCATAAACAGCATGGACCGCTGCCAGGGACAAGCAGTGGTGCTGAGGCACAACGCGGCACATAATAAAACCAGCCCAACCACACTGAGGTAGGGCTTAACAGGTGGCCTACAGTCGGGGCCGGGGGCCCCATTTGCAAGCCACCAGAAACCCGCGAGCTGCAAGCCGCAGGGGAAAGCCTGGACCGCTTTCAGCACTCCGGAAAAGATTACGCCATAGCGGGAGGTAATAGCAGAACTCACCCCCCCTAACCCGCCAGCCCAGAATCAGGCTGCACGTCGGGCGAGAACAAGCAGCATACAATCAGTCACTAAGCACATAATCGGGTCTACGCGTGGTTGCCCTGCCACGTGCAAGAATATAGCAGTGAAGCCGAGGGCAGTAAGAAGACTCAGCAATTGCAGGTGGCACTCTAGCAAATGCGCGAGAAGTGATTATCTGCCACCGAAACGAATCGTGGCCTGCTATTTATCCTAGGCTTGAACCAGATGAGGCAATGGGGGACCCATGGGAAGGAAACTGATGGTCGTCCATGCCGAGGCACTGCAGGGAAGTATTGGCAACTTAGCAAGGACGCGACGCACCAGAACTTCAGGTGGAGTTGTACGCAGTGGATAACAGCTGTGGACCCGATGCCCCTGGATGGGGAGCTGCGATTGCTAGCTAGTCACCATAGCTAGTGTACCATACCACAGAGTTGCATCGCTACCAGTAAAAGAGTGTAAATACCCACAAGCAGGCGTGAATGACTACGGCAGAGCAAAGAGTGATGGGTCCCTTACATACTAGCACAAATCAGTGTATGACGCGCACCGGCAGCTTGGAGTCACTGCGCACAGGGGGAGAAATGTCCACTGCCGCATCAAATGCAGCACTGACAGCAAAACTTGACTCTGTATTAGAAGCAGGGGAAAAGATTGGCAGTGCACTGGACCAAACAGGAACCTCTCTAGAGTCCAGAATCGACAAGATAACCATGGACTTTAAACTCCTACATGCGGACCATCGCAAGTTAGCAGAGACAATCAGCACGCACAGCCAATCAATTGCAGAGTTAAGGCTATCACACAAAACCACACCGCAGCCTTACAGCATATACTGGACCGAATGCATACCCTTGAGGACAAAGTGGAAGATCCGCCGCAATAATGTCTGCGTGGTTGGTCTGCCAGAGGGAGAGAAAGGGCTTCATCCAGAGCAATATGTCAAACACTGGCTGCAAGATACATTACCCCCGGGAGCATTACCATCGCATTTTGTGGTTGAGAGAGCGCATCGTGTACCAACCCAGAGACCCCCACCTGGAGCCCGGCAGCATCCATTCCTCTTCAAGCTTCTCAACTACAAGGACAGAAATGCAAAACTACGCGAGACCCGGAAACTCTGTGAACTTAAGCTGAGCAGCAACCGAGTTATGATGTTTCCGGACTACACGACGCAGGTACAAAGACGCCGAAGTACCTACACAGCAGTGAAATGCCAGCTCCGTGAATTGGAATTGCCCTACTCCTTGCTATTCCCCGCCCGCCTAAGAGTGGTGAGAAAAAAACGGGGTCGGTTTTTTGACTCACCTGCGGGCACATGGGAGCCCGTCTTCGGGAGTGCGCCCTATGGAAGCAAATCGTGACAAGGCTCCTAGCAGAAGAACCCACCGACGAAGACAACGCAAGATGCACGGGAAGGCGAAAACAACAGCTGCAGCACCTAGCCCAGAACACAGCAGGACGGAACAACAGGATGCTCTGGAAATTGTTGCGACACTCGGGAGGGCGCAGCATCACAACCAAAATGACACATGCTCCAATGATTCAACGGCGGCCAGTGGCTTGTCCTCCTCAGGATTGGACGATCCTGAAGAACTGAGGCTCCCGAGTGTGACCTCACAGACTGCTGATGATATCATTTGAAGAGTTAGCACTGATCTGTAGTGTACCAGAGACAATTCATACAAGTAACACCTGAATTACGAAATTATATGTATAAATGGAACAGTCTGACTGACCTAGATAACATTTATATGTCTGATTACACGAGATGTACTCTATGCGCAGCTCTCACAGTGGGTGATCACAGCATACACTTAAGTAGCTCTCATACACTGAACTTAGCTATCCACCCCAAAGGGATAAGCGAACATGTCAGCAAGCATTTAAAGAACCCAAACATGTGGCAGCACTATTTGCCTGGCCGCATTTACAATGCTGTTGACTCATTACACACCACGGTGCAAGATGAACAAGGACATCTTGAGGGCGAAGGCTACAGCCATTCACACACTTACTTTAACTTTCCGGGCACCTATGCGCTGGCCTCACTGACCAACGGATGGTACATCCTACTTATTTTCTTTAAATATGAAGAGAAAGAGAAATGTTGTAGTTAAACACACACTACTCACACCCCACCAGGCACTGTACTGGAATAGTCTCTATATTGTTACTGTTAAGCACAATGTTTGGATGGACATCTTTGGTGCTTTCACCCCCACCTGTTAAGAGGTTTAAGGTTGAACCGATGTTCCCGTTAAGATCGATCTGCCTAAAATTGTATATCTCTGCTGCAAGCGTGGAAATGCCCTATTTACTCCTAAACCTGCTGAAGTTTACTTACAGCTGCCATGACAGGTGTTAATATACTGACATGGAATATACATGGAATGCTTACACCCACTAGGCGATACTCGATATTTGCTTACCTTCAGAGGCATTTGACTAGCATTGTGCTGCTACCAGAGACGCACATGTCCCAAACGGAACTAGAAAGTTTACACTGCTGCTGGAGAGGGCAGATATTTGGTACTACATACTCAGCACATGTGAGAGGCACACTAGTCTGGGTGAGAGCAGGGGTCCCATTCGCATACGAAGAGACTGTGGTAGATGAAGATGGTTGATACACTTTTGTTTGAGGGCGGTTAAATAGGCAGGCAATACTACTGGGCTCCATCTATGCTCCGAATGTAGACCAACCCTCATTCCTCACACGACTCTCGACAAAACTGACCCACTGGGCTGGTATTCCCTGGATAATAGGTGGAACTTCAACTCAGTGCTTGATACTGATATGGATAGATGGTTTCCTCCCCTGAATAGAACATCAGCAGTACCTAATGCCCAGGCCCTCACAGACGGATAAACTGGAGGATTATAGACATATGGCGTACAATACATCCTACAGAACGTATCTATTCCTATAACTCAGCGGTTCATGACCTACATGTACAACTTGACTGGTGGGTTCTTAATCACTGCTCCCCTTAATTAAGAAAATAGAATATCTAGGTTGGACGCACTCTGACTATAACCCCCAACGGATGCAACTTAGCTGGGAAGCTGACCGACCTCCCATACCAACATGGCGACTCCAGACGAACGCACTGGAAGACCCAGAATTCCGATCCTCTCTAGGGAAAGCTATCCTTGCCTATTTTGAGCTTAATGAAGGCACAGCAAGCAACGCACTAATAGAATGGGAGGCTTTTAATTCAAGGATTAGGGGACACTGCTTATGGCCACGTTGGAATATCTGGAAACAACTGACCAACTCACTCACATAGTTAGAAACCCAGTTACTCAATCAATCAATCAATCAATCCATCAATCAAGATATTTATAGAGCGCGCTACTCACCCGTTAGGCTCTCAAGGCGCTGCGGGGGGTGCCGCTACTGCTCGAAGAGCCAAGTCTTGAGGTGCTTCCTGAAGCTAAGATGGTCCTGTGTCAGTCGAAGGTGGGAGGGGAGGGAGTTCCAGGTCTTTGCTGCCAGGTAGGAGAAGGATCTTCCTCCGGAGGTGGCTCTGCGGATCCGTGGGACGATGGCGAGGGCGTGGCTGGTGGAGCGGAGCTGGCGGGTGGTGGTGTAGAACGTGAGACGGCTGTTGAGGTATTTCGGTCCCATGTTGTGGAGGGCTTTGTGTGCGTGGGTGAGCAGTCTGAAAGTGATCCTCTTATTGACGGGGAGCCAGTGGAGATTTCTTAGGTGCGTTGAGATGTGGCTAAGACATGAACAAGAGGGTGAGAGGAGATGTTGAGACATGAGACTCCTGGAGAAGTTCCTTGCAGATCATACAGAACTGTTAGAGCGACTAAGATGTCAAAGCAGGCCAGTTACTGGCCTGGCTAATATGTCAGGAAATTGATTGTGCCCGATCAGATCTATACGTACACCCATAGGTACTCTGCTGTATACACAACATGAAATACATAAGGCCATGACGGAACACTACGCCCTGATATATCAATCTAGGAGACACAGCACCGAACAGGCACTAGAGGGGTTCTTAGGATCCATACACTTGCTCACAGCCTCGGAGGAATACCAAGCAGCGCTTAATGGTCAGTTTACATTAGAGGAAAGTGAACATGCCATTGGCGCCATGGCCTCGGGAAAAACGCCTGTGCTGGACTGCCTGCCAGCAGAATACTATAAAGCTTATTGGGAGCCTCTCGTGCAAAACCTTCACGCATTGTTCACCACTGGCCTAGAAAAACGGGAACTACCCACTTCAATGTGTGAGGCATACCTGGCATCTCTAGTGAAACCTGGAAAAGACCCCACGGCCCTTGGATCCTACAGACCATTGGCTTTACTGAGTACCAATTATAAAATACTCACCAAGGTATTAGCTGACAGGTTGGCGCCAGTAGTCCCCACTCTGGTCCACATCAACCAAAATGGCTTTGTAACAGCACTGAGCACCTCCCTCAACTTAAGGCGTTTCTTTAGAGTGACAAAGGATGCTGTGCATGAGTGGCCTAGGGCAGGGTGCCTCATCTTAGATCTGGAGAATGCCTTTGATTCCCTAGAGTGGCGATACCTGGCTGCAACCTTATTAAAATATGATCTGGGCCTGGGGTTCCTTCAACAGGTAAATCTATTATACACAAACCCAACGGTCCATGTGCACTTGGGACCGTACATGTCAGAAGCCATCCCTGTGAGAAGTTGGCCTGATATATGCTGTCCACTAGTTATAGTGGGCACCGTGTATCAGTCCAAACAACCCCTTATTGGTTATAGGTTAAAGACGACCTTGATTGAAAGCTATCCTAGTGGTAGCTATGGAGAGCAGCCTTCAGGCTAAGTCTTGAAGGAATGTAAAGCAGCTTGTTTTACCAGTCTATAATCTCTTGAGTCACTAAATGAAAGATGTCCACACTAGGTATATATATAAAATATATGTATTTATTACTAAACACACCCTCCTAGTTTCTTTATGAGACTAGAGGTCAAAACACATAAGTTACACTTCAATAATCACAGTAAAATAGCACAAATATACGTCAGGCCCTAGGGGCGAGCCGAATCATATACTAAAATAGTGGTATAATAACCACGACTTAACTAGACACAAGGCCTAGAGTCTGTAGAATCACTGGGACCTGAAGGAACCACCCAAGGTAGTGACACAGGGGACCCACGGGGGCCGTGTGCAGTGTGTGAACACAGCCGCGAGCTCCCGTTAGCTTCTATGGGGAAAGTCGCTGATAGATTTTTAAAGATTAGGCACACTTAGAATTGAGTCACGACCAAACCCTTTTGGACTTAGGAAGTTCTAGGGCTAGCACCCACGGGAGCACCGGAGTACTCGTGTTACCTCACCCAGGAAAGCCGGGTGCATCTGTGTCTTTTGGTGTCGGGTCGCGTCGTCGATTTTAATGGGAGCTGGCGAAGAAGTGCTGCTGCCGTGAAGATGCGAAGTGTCCGAAGAGATCCAAGCCTGGTTCGAAGATGAGAAGAACCTGAAAGCAGAGGGGACAGAGTCTGGGTCACTAGCCAGTGACCAGGAAGGCGATGAGCAGATGCCCATCGATGTCGGGTGATTTCAGGTGAAAGAGGTGAAGCTTGACTTTTCAGCCACGAGGACCAGGAGGCATCGAGGACAAACAGGAGCTGGACTTGAGCTGTCCCATAAACGATGTCGAGTGTTGCAATGTCGGTGCCTGGATTGGACCCAACAAGCCTTGGCAACAGCAACCCACGCAGAAACGAGAAAGATGCTTTGGTGCAGACCAGCAAGGTCTGTGGGACTCACCACTTGGTTGGGAGTCAGGGCATATCTGGAGCAACCAGGGAAGCCCAAGGAAATGCAAAGTTACCCCATCAGGGACCCACCAGTCAACGGACCTGGGATCGCGAAGGGACCTTGAGACAAAACACAAAATGGCAGCCCACGGGTCACTCGGAATGTCCAGGCTGACAATCTTTGGTGGATTCAGTGCTTGAGGTGGGGGCTACAAGTCAGCCCAAACACGACTTCAAGAGACATCGAGAAGTCAATGCACTTGCAGAAATACACGACAACCAGGAGTTCCAGTTCCACACTACTTACAAGGGCTGTGGGTCTCAGTTTTGCTGGGGACTCGGGTCGGCCTCTGAGATGTCTGGAAATCCTCTTCCTGGGCTGCAAATACTTCAGAGTCTGGCGGGAGCTTCGATAATGCAAACCGGCAAATTGCTTCTTTGGTGCCTGCCAAGCAGGGGAGTCACTCCTTGACCCCAAGGGAGATTTCTTCAGTCCTCCGGTCTTGAGCAGAGCATCGAAGGACCAGGATTCGGCTTCAGAGTTTCGTCCAGGGTAATCTAAAGTCCTAAGGACTGAGGTCCCATACTTATACTAAGTTAGGGGGTTGGATATACTCTGGGGACCCACCTATGGGAGGGTTTGGAAAGAGGGGTGGCTACACCCATTTCCTTTGTCCAGTTTCGCACCTGAGCAGGGGCTAGAAGCCCCTGAACAGGGACACCAAATGTGCCCCCAGTGCAGGACTTCAAAGCACTCAGAGGGTGCTCCCACCCAGCCCCAATACACATAAGCCTGTCTGGGAGTTGGTTACACCTCCCTGTGAAAGGAGACCTATTGTCCAGGCCTCCCCTGCCGGAGTTTCTGTCAGCAGCAACAGGCCAGACCCGTGTCTGTGGCTGCAGCATCCATTTTGTGATGCCTGGGCTCTACTAAGTTTCTACCGGGTATACCAGTGCTGTCATGTCTCTCCCTCTAGAAGGATGGGATCATACTCCCACACCAGTTACTGGTGTGGGGGTATGATTCCACGGTGTTTGACACCAAACACGACATGTTTCCATGCAGCCAGTCCAAAGTTAGCATTTACCCTTTGGTTATAATGCATTTAAGAGTATATGGTCAGGCTGCACTACAAACAGCATCAGAGAAGGGTCTCCAAACGCTGCAGAGGGGCTCTGCTCATGCAGAGGCACCCTCTCACATAAGAACCAAGCACTCTGCCTTCAGGATTGATAAGGCCTGCCATAGGAGTGACTTGTAGGTTGATATGTGTGTATATAGGGTGAGTTATAGTGAACCTATAGCTCAGTATGGGTTGCATGCACCACCTTACCCAGGCTGCAGTAGCATACCTGTGGTGTCATTTTGGGTGGCTTTCCAGGGCTGGCATAATACATGCTTCAGCCCCTGGTAGGCCTCTGGGGTACCTATGCCCTGGGTACATAGGGCCCGATTCACAGAACTAACTTAAGACAAAATCCTAAACTTACTACCATTTTGGTATTCTCAGAAGGCACTTACTCATTTTGGTTTTCACAGAAGGCACATACTCATTTTGGTAGTCACAGAAGTTAGGAGTCCTAACTTTAGGACTCCTAAATGCCTTCTGTGAATACCGAAAGTCTTAAAGTTAGGATTTTTCTCAGTTTAGGAGTAGTAAAGTTAGGACTCCTAACTTTAGGACTCCTAAACTGAGAAAAATCCCAACTTTAAGGTATTTTCTTAGAGGTTAAGTCATTCAGGGGTGTTACTATTGATCCATACCCCTTGACAAATCTTCTATAGTACCCAGTCAGGCCGAGGAAGGCTCTCACCTGAGTCTGGGTAGTTGGAGCAACCCAGTCCATTATGGTCTGGATTTCGATTTTACTCTGCAAGGGTTGAACCTGGCCTCCACCTACAAGGTGGCCCAGGTACACAACCTGACTCTGCCCTATCTGGCACTTAGTAGCCTTGATAGTTAGGCCTGCTTTTTGCAGGGCCTCCAAAACATTCCTCAGGTGGACCAGGTGATCCTCCCAGGTGGAGCTAAAGACAGCAATATCATCTAGATATGCTGCACTATAGTCTTCCAGGCCTGTAAGGACTTGATTCACCAACCTTTGGAAAGTGGCAGGTGCATTCTTCAAACCAAAGGGCATTACCACAAATTGATAGTGCCCACTAGGGGTAGAAAATGCTGTCTTTGGCTTTGCATCATCAGCTAGTCTGATCTGCCAGTAGCCAGTTGTCAGCTCAAATGTGCTTAGAAACTTAGCTGAGGCCAAAGTATCTATTAGCTCATCTGCCCTGGGTATGGGATGGGCATCAGTCCTAGTGACTGCAGTGAGACCCCTGTAATCCACACAAAACCTCATCTCTCTCATGCCATCTTTGGTGTGAGGTTTAGGTACCAGGACTACTAGACTAGCCCAAGGGCTATCTGAGTGTTCAATAACTCCCAAATCCAACATCTTTTGGACTTCTGTCCTTATACAGCCCCTGACATGGTCAGGCTGCCTGTAGATCTTATTCTTCACAGGCAGACTGTCCCCAGTGTCCGCTTCATGAGTGCGCCAGGTGGTCTGACTTGGAGTCAGGAAAAACATATGTCTGAACTGGCTGAGAAGTTTTCTGCAGTCAGTTTGCTGCTGGGCAGTGAGGCTGCCTGCCAAGGCTACACCATCAACTGACCCATCATCAGGGTTCTGAGAAAGCAGGTCAGGGAGTGGGTCACTCTCTTCCTCCTGCCCTTCATCAGTAGCCATGAACAAGCCCATGTCTGCCCTGTCAACATATGGTTTAAGTCTGTTGACATGTAGTACCCTGTGGGGACTCCTAGGGGTTCCAAGGTCTACCAAGTAGGTGACGTCCCCTTTCTGTACAACAATGTCATGGGGGGCACTCCATTTGTCCTGGAGGGCAGCTGGGGCCACAGGCTCCAACACCCACACTTTCTGTCCTTGCTGGTAGACAGTCAGTACAGCCTTTTGGTCATGCCAGGCGTTTTGTAATTCCTGGCTAGCCTCAAGGTTTTTGGTTGCCTTTTTCATATACTCAGCCATCTTGGAGCGGAGACCAAGTACATAGTCCACTATGTCCTGTTTGGGGTGCTTGAGAGGCAACTCCCATCCTTCCTTAACCAGACACAATGGACTCCTGACAGGGTGACCAAACAAAAGTTCAAAAGGGCTGTAGCCAACCCCCTTTTGAGGCACCTCCCTGTATGCAAATAAAAGGCAGGGCAAGAGTATGTCACATCTTCGAATAAGCTTTTCTGGGAGCCCTTTAATCATGCCCTTTAAGGTTTTGTTGAACCTTTCAACTAAACCATTGCATTGTGGGTGATACAGTGTGGTGAACTTGTAATTCACTCCACACTCCTTCCACATGGCAGTTAAGTAACTTGACATAAAGTTTACATCTCTGTCAGATACTACCTCAGTAGGAAAGCCTACTCTTGAGAATATACTCAAGAGAGCTCTTACCACCACAGGTGCTGTAGTGGTCCTTAGGGGATTTGCTTCTGGGTACCTGGTGGCATGGTCCACCACCACCAGTAAAAACCTGTGCCCAGATGCTGTCTGAGGATCCATGGGACCAACAATGTCAATCCCCACCCTCTCAAAGGGAAACCCCACCACAGGTAGTGGTATCAGGGGGGCCTTTGTGGTTCCACCTGCCTTGCCACTGGCTTGGCAGGTCACACAGGAGCGACAAAACTCCTTAGTGTCTTCAGACATGTTGGGCCAGTGAAAGTGAGGGACAATTCTGTCCCAAGTCTTATTCTGGCCCAGGTGTCCTGCTAGGGGAATATTATGGGCTAGTGTAAATAGGAAGTCCCTAAACTTCAGAGGTATAACCAACCTCCTGGATGCACCAGGCTTGGGGTCTCTACACTCTGAATAAAGGTGACCATCATCCCAATAAACTCCCCAGGAGAAGTTAACAACTGCCAGAGAATGGTCTGTTCTGACATTGCTAGCATTGGTTACTTGGTACGTTTCTCCAAGTATAATCTGCCCAGGATCCACAAGATCTTTTGTCACCATTGTGACACTTGCTCCTGTGTCCCTGAATGCCAAAGCCTCTATTCCATTTATTAAAGGCTGTTGTCTATATTTTCCCAGATTACTGGGACTTACAAAGGGGGGCATATCCATGCCCCCATCACAGACTAGAACAGCCTGAGTTGGAACACTGACTAGGCCAGAGTCCATCTGAGAACCCAGGGTCAACCCTACTACACCCTTATTCTGAACATTACCACCACCAATTGTAGCTGTACTAGGGGGAACTGTTGCCTTAGGGGCAATGGTGGCTGGAGTAGATTCTTTGGACTTGGTGCAATCACTGGTCCAGTGAGTTTTCCGTTTACAAATCTTGCACCATGGTTTCTTTTGGCCTGTTCCCTTGTTAGACTGTGAATCCCCACCTAAAGAAGATTTTTGGGGCTCTTGTGAAGACTTCTGTTCTGTACCCTTCTCCCTACCCTTGTCAGAGTTTTAAGGATCTTGCTTCTTGGGTTCTCCACCTTGGGTCTGGACCTTCTGCCTCACCCTGGTTCTGATCCACTTGTCTGCCTTGTTTCCCAATTCTTGGGGAGAGGTCAGATCTGAGTCTACCAGGTAATTGTGCAACAGCTGATTCTGACAATTAAGGATCTGCTCCCTCATAATCAAATTGTACAATCCTTGATAGTCATGCACTTTACTGCCAAGCAACCAACCTTCCAGAGCCTTAGTAGCACAATCGACAAAGTCTACCCAGTCCTGAGTCTGTGCCTTTTGGGTATCCCTGAACTTTAACCTATATTGCTCAGTGGTTAGGCCAAACCCATCAATTAAGGCACTCTTCAGACTGTTGTAATTATCTGACTCCTCCTCTCTAACAGTGAGGAGCTTATCTCTACCTTCGTCTGCAAAGGAGAGCCATAATATTGCTGCCCACTGCTCCTGGGGGACCCTTTGTACTTTACAGCCCCGTTCCAGTGCAGTTATCCATTTGTGGATGTCATCCCCACTCTGGTAGGGAGGGACAATCTTATTCAGGTTTCTATGGTCATAAGACCTTTCCCTATCTCTAGGGATGGTGCTGGCAGCATGGGACAATAGTCCCATCTTTTTTCTAGCTCTGTAGAGCACTAGGGCCTCCCTATCTAGGGCTACCTGCTCTCTTCTGATTTCAAGCTGAGCTTCCTCATACTTAAGCAGTCTAAAGGTTTCCCTCCTATGAGAGGAGATTGAGGTCCTTATAGATGAGTTAGAATGGTTAGACTCCACTGAGGGAGATCTTGACCTTCTTGGCCCACCACCAACTCTCCCAGGAGGGACAAAGAGGGGTCCATTATGGTCCTCTCCATTACTGTCTAGGGGAATTGGATTTTCCAGGTCCAGATCATTGTTATCTGCCTGGCCAGCCTCAGAGATCAGGTCATGGGGAGTTACACCACTAGGCCTTTCCTCAGGTGCTGTCCCACCCACTCTGCCTAACCCTTCAGATACTAAAGATCTGCTAAGGTCATCTAGTACCTCCATGAGATCCTGGGTGGTTGGGCTTTTGCCTGTCTTCAGTTTCCTAGTTGTACACAATGCTCTCAATTCCATGAATGGGAGTTTATCATACTGGGAATCTTGAAGCCCATTGGCTTCTGGCAAGGACCTACTGGTTTCTGGCCTTGAAGACATTACTAGTGTGGTGTGGTGTATTGCACTGCCTACTCTAGTGTGGCTTACTGAACTCTCTTGAGTTGTAGAAAGGGTGTGCTAAGCCTTTAACACACAACTCTAAGTTCAGTAGAACTTACTATATTCTAAAGCTTGTATTATATGTACCTAGGGTACCTTTAGTGGTTTTCAGTTAGTTACTCAATTGAGATTATCTGGTAAAACAATAGCAGTCTGGAATCCCACCGCTACCACCAATGTGAGAGGTTGGCCTGCTATATCCTGTCCACTAGTTATAGTACTAATACATGCAGCCTCTGATATATGCACTCATACACCCATACAGACACTCACACACCACCACTCACCCATAGAGTTACTCAAACACCTAGACAGTCATGCAAAGAATCAATCACATTCCCATTTACTCACCTATACAGTTATACACACATCGCCTCACTTATTCATACAGAAACTAACACATACTTACTCTCTTATACACTCAATGACACAAGCACATACTCATCCATACAGCCAATCTCACAATCACTAACTCTCACATATAGTCAGTTATATACTACA
This sequence comes from Triturus cristatus, assembly GCF_964204655.1. Taxonomy (NCBI): domain Eukaryota; kingdom Metazoa; phylum Chordata; class Amphibia; order Caudata; family Salamandridae; genus Triturus; species Triturus cristatus. The sequence goes on along the minus strand of NC_140585.1, from coordinate 212,621,935 downwards.
ACATTCACATGCAGGAAATGTGCATGCCACATCAGCTTCAACACGAGATTCATGTCAGGGGTGAGAGGGCACATTGTTTGATACTAAACATTACATATTTTGGTGGTATCATTATGGAGCTGCCAACCTCCGGTTTGTGCAGGAGCCAGGCCAGATTATATTGTCCTTTACTGGTAAAGGGCACTATATGTTCATATAAGCTTGCACTTACAAGTGTAAACCTTTGTTATAAGGCACCCTGCCTCCTGGGCTTTAGGTGACCTTCCTTAGGTGTGACTGGCATATATCAGAGACACATTGTGAGGGCAAAGTCGATTTTGAGCAATTTGCAGCGTTAATAGGGACATTGATGTATTTGTCAACAAAAATGAACTAGCATTCTTATTAATAGAATCCCCCATCGTTCATTCCACATCTAACTTGGTATGCAAGTATGCAGTCATGCAGGGCCTGTAACCTAGGCCCAGGATCACTGATTGATAGGTCACAGGTGGGAGGATGCATAGATGACAGGCAAACAGATGGGGAAGAAACTCTTGATAAATCCCACAGATAGATGCAGCAACATCACAATGGTCAGAGGGGACTGCACCCGATAAAACACACCAAGGGGGTACATGTGCTTAAAAAAACACCCTAAAGTCAGATGCCACATGAGTTAGGAACACATAGTCGATCAGGACGTAGTACACGCAGTGATCATGCGCTCCCAGCTCCAGACATCTGGACACATTCACCACTGGCCACACTGTGTCCACACAAGATCAAGACCCACTTGTAGAAATGTTTGACCATTATTTTTTTACTCTAAAGCAGCAACCAACATTCTTCACCTTATATGTGATTCCAGATGTGTTTGGGCTTGATGAGAAAATGCATAAAAGACTACCATAAACCCAATCTAAATTGAGACAGTCCTCAGACCTCATACCTTGAACTGTTCTCCCAGCCAAATTGCTTAATTAAACAAAACTGTTCCTGTTTCACCAAATGCCTCTTGTCTTCTGTTTTTTAGTACGGTATTCTAACCCAAGCAACAGCACAGCTCGCGGAGTTTGCAATGGCATGTCTGCTGTCAATGGTGTACTTGGGACACTCAGGGTGGTACAAACAGTGCAGCAAGCTCTGGGGTCCCCTTTACCACCCATGCCCTGAGTACCACTGGCACCATATACTAGAGACTGATAAGGGGGGGGGGAGTCCTTGGTAATTGGTATAATCAATTTACATATAAGAGTTTTAGGGAGAAATCGCGGATACTGGGACCTGAACAGTAGTCATAACAATCAGCATTGGAGCAAAAAGTGGGGGGGGTGACCATCCAAAGAGGGGACTTTCCTAAGCTTAGCCTTTGATTACCTAGTTGAGCAACTTCAACCCATTTCACCTTGTTACTGATTTGTGTTTCATAATTGTGAGTGCAGTTTTTAAACATACCCATGATAAAAATTGGTCAGGTCTTCTTACGCAAGGCATGTATTATTTATAAATCATTCTGAATAATGGGGCCGTGGCTAGCAAGCCAACATGGCTGACGCATGATCCTAACGCTCCGTCTGACATCCCTTTGCTATCCTGTGTAATTATCCTCCCACTCTGCCATCCACACTGGAAAAGTACGGCATTCAAATGGTGATGTGCTGCAGATGCTGATGTAGGAGAGTAGGATCTACTTCACATGGGTACCCCCACTTTTTGCTGGTGTTTCACTGTTTTTCGACCTTAGTCTGGCTGGGGCCCTGCTATTCAGGACCACAGCCTAGCTGCATCCTCTGTAAAATGGTTTCCATGTACATTAGGTACATATCTAATTGGATTCTGGAGTGCCTTATAAGCCCCTAGTATATGGTATACTATGTACCAAGGGCATGGGTACCTCAGAGGCCTACCAGGGGCTGAAGCATGTATTATGCCATGCCTGGGAAGCACTCCAAAATGGCACCACAGGCCTGCTATTGCAGCCTGGGTAAGCGTGTGCTTGTACCCCTTACTGTGGTATAGGCTACCTATATCCACATATATATACAGACACATATAAACCTATAAGTCACTCCTATGGCAGGCCTTGACAATCCTGAAGGCAGAGTGCTTGGTTTTGTGTGAGAGGGTGCTCAAGCAGGAGCTGAGCCCCTCTGCAGCTTTCGCAAATACTTCCTTATGGCTGTTCTGTAATACAGCCATACCATATACTCTTAAGTGCATTATAACCTCGCAGTAAATGCTAACTTTGGAATGGCTGCATCAAAACATGTCGTGTTTGGTGTCAAACGCTTTGGAATACTACCCCCCGCCAGTTCTGGCGGTGGGGGTAGCATTCCACCCTTCTAGAGGGAGAGACATGTTCACACTGGTCAAACCCGGTAGGACTTTCCTGAGCCCTGGCATCACAAAATGGATGCCTCTGCCACAGACACGGGTCTGGCCTTATGCTGCTGACCGAAGATCCGGCAGGGGTGGCCTGGACAATAAGCTTCCTGTCGAAGGGAGGTGTAACCACCTCCCCAGACAGGCAGATGTGTATTGGGGCTGAGTGGGAGCACTCTCTGGTGCTTTGAAGTCCTGCACTGTGGGCACATTTGGTGTCCCTGGGCATAGTCCATTTCAAACAGGTTGCAGAGGCTACCTGCCCCTGCTCTGATGTGAAACTAGACAAAGGAAATGGGTGTAAATACCCCTCTTTCCAAGCCCTTCCAGAGGCGGGGCCTTAGAGTAAGTCCATCCCTAAACTTATTATAAGTATAGGAATCCAGTCCCTAGGACTTAAGATTACCCTGGACGAAACTCTGCAACATATATCCTGGACCTTTGACTTTCTATCCTGACTAGAAGACTGAAGATATCTCCCTTGCGGTCAAGGAGTGACTCCGTGCTTGGCAGGCAGCAAAGAAGCAACTGACCGGTCTGCATCACTGAAGATCCTGCCGGACGCCAAAGTCTTTGCATCACCAGAGGTGGATTTCCAAACTTCCCCGAGGCTACCCTGAGTCCACAGCAAAGCTGAGGCCCATGGCTATCGTGTGTGATGTGGAAACATGACCCCTGGACACCGTGAACTTTTGCAGCAACACTATCTTCCTGGTCCTCCTCGAAGTTGTGCTTTGGGCTCCGATTAGGCCAAGCCTTGAGCACCTCCTGCACCGAAGATTCCTGGCCTCCACTCCACGAGTAACCCGGTGGCCAGTTTCAAGTGCGACTGCTTGAGGCTCCTTCACGATCACTAGCCCACTGGCTAGCAGGTCCCCACGAAGGTAACTCCTCTTCTAATTGGGCTTTCCTCGTTGCTCCAGACGTGTCCTGACTTACCCTTGCTGGGTAAGTCCCTAAGACCTTGCTGGTCTGCACCGCAGTCCTTTCTCTGAATTCCAGTGACTTGCCGTTGGCAAGGCTTGTTGGGTCAATTCTGGTCGTCGACACCGCAGCACTCAACAGACTTTGTGGAACAACTCGAATCCGGCTCGTGGACTTCGTCGACGCCTCCTGGACCTCGTGGCTGAAGAGTCAAAACACCCATCAACTCATCTGAAGCACTCGACATCTGTGGGCATTGGTCCATCCTGCCCTCGGTCACTGGCTAGTGACCCAGGCTCTGTCCCCTCTGCTTTTGGGTTCCTTGCATCCTAGATCCAGGCTTGGATCTCTTCGGACACTTCTCCTCTTCACGGCAGCAGCAGTTCTTTGCAGGCTTCCATTGCAATTGACGACCCGACCCGACACCAAAAGACACCTATGCACCCGGCTTCCCTGGGTGAGGTAACTCAAGTACTCCAGTGCTCCCGTGGGTGCTAGCCCTAGAACTTCTTAAGTCAAAAAGGGTTTGGTCCTGACTCGATTCTAAGTGTCCCTAATCTTTAAATTTCCAACTGCGACATTGCCCATAGAAGATAACGGGTTGTGTTTACACACTGCATACAGCCCCCGTGCGTCCCCTGTGTCACTACCTTGGGTGGTTCCTTGGGGTCCCAGCGATTCTACAGGCTCTAGGCCTTGTGTCTATCCCAGTTGTGGTTCTTATACCACTTTTTTGGTATATGGTTTGGTACGCCCCTAGGGCCCAAATGTGTATTTGTGCTATTAGTTATAATTGGTAACTTGTAAACACAGCACTTCGAACTCCAGTCTCAGAAAGAGACAAGAGGGGTGTGTTTTAACCTAAATACATATATTTTGAATATATACCTGGTGTGGTTGTCTTTTCATTTGATCATTCAAGAGATTATAGACTGGTAAGACACGCTGCTTTACATTCCTTCAAGACTTAGCCTCAAGGCTGCTCTCCATAGCTACCACTAGGATAGCTTTCAATAAAGGTTGTCTTTAACCAATTCACCATTAAGGGTTGTTTGGACTGATACAAGGTGACCACTAGAACTAGTGGACAGCATATATCAGGCCACCTTCTCACAGCTGAAAGTAGAGGACAAGTGCCCAGAAGACGAGTGAGCTGAGCCATTGCTGCAATACAGGTTACGGCCCACATATCACGAGGCTGGGTGAAGATAGAGCATGGCGATGGCAGACGCAAGCCACCCAGACTGGAACTGGTGCCTCTGCCTGGGATAACAACGCAGGGGAAAGGAGGACGGTCTGGGACCGGCGAGATCCCTGCGAGCAGTGTATGAACTTACAGACAGATGGGGGAGTAACAACGGCTCCTGCAGTGCTGGAGCGGTTCAGCGCTACACGGACCCGGTGTTTCCTGCTGGAGCTGCTGATTCTCCTGTGTGTGGCGCAGCGGAATACACATAGGCCGCAACGCGAGGACCTGGAGGCGGAGGGCCGCTTGAATTAAGTGCGGAGAAGCGGCACCGAATACGACCTCCTGAGAGGAGAATACCAGGCCGTGGATGTGAGACCTTCAGAAACAGCATGGACCGCTGCCAAGGACAAGCAGTGGTGTTGAGGCACAACGCGGCACATAATAAAACCAGCCCAACCACACTGAGGTAGGGCTTAACAGGCGGCCTTCGGTCGGGGTGGGGGCCCCATTTGCAAGCCACCAGAAACCCACGAGCTGCAAGCCGCAGGAAAAAGCCAAAACCGTTTTCTACACGCCGTAAAAGATTACGCCATAGCGGAAGGTAATCGCAGAACTCACCCCCCCTAACCCACCATCCCAGAATCAGGCTGCACGTCGGGCAAGAACAAGCAGCATACAATCAGTTAGTAAGCACATAATCTGGTCTACGCTTGGTTGCTCTGCCACGTGCAAGAATATAGCAGTGAAGCTGAGGGCAGTACGAGGACTCAGCAATTGCAGGCGGGCACTCTAGCAAATGCATGAGAAGTGATTATCTGCCACCGAAACAAATCGTTGCCTGCTATTTATCCTAGGCTTGAACCAGATGAGGCAATGGGGGACCCATGGGAAGGAAACTGATGGTCGTCCATGCCTAAAGATCTGAGGCACTGCAGGTAAGTATTGGCAACTTAGCAAGGAGAGTCACGTCACCCAGGACGCGATGCACTAGAACTTCAGGTGGAGTTGTATGCAGTGGATAACAGCTGCGATTGCTAGCTAGTCACCAAAGCTAGGGTCCATACCACAGAGTCGCAACGCTACCAGTAAAAGAGTGCAAATACCCACAAGCAGGCATGAATGCCCACGGCAGAGCAAAGAGTGATGGGCCCCTTACATACTTGCACAAATCAGTGTATAGCGCACACCGGCAGCTTGGAGTCACTGCGCACAGGGGGAGAAATGTCCACTGGCGCATCAAATTCAGCACTGGCAGCAAAGCTTGTATTAGAAGCAGTGGAAAAGATAGGCAGTGCACTGGACCAAACCAGATCCTCTCTAGAGTCCAGAATCATCAAGGTAACCATGGACTTTACACTCCTACATGCTGACCATCGCAAGTTAGCAGAGACAGTCAGCACGCACAGCTAGTCGATTGCAGAGTTAAGGCTATCACCCTCAACCACACCGCAGCCTTACAGGATATACTGGATCGAATGCATACACTTGAGGACAAAGTGGAAGATGCGGAGGGACGCTCCAGCCGCAATAATGTCCGCATGGTTGGTCTGCCAGAGGGGGAGGACGGGCATCATCTGGAGCAATATGTCAAACGCTGGCTGCAAGATATGTTACCCCCGGGAGCATTACCATTGCATTTTGTGGGTGAGAGAGCGCATTGTGTGCCAACCCAGAGACCCCCACCTGGAGCCTGGCCGCTTCCATTCCTCTTCAAGCTTTTCAACTACAAGGACAGAGATGCAATACTACGCGAGACCCAGAAACTCTTTGAACTTAAGCTGAGCAGCAACCAAGTTATGATGTTTCTGGACAACACGGCGCAGGTACAGAGTACTCCTTGCTATTCCCCGCCCGCATAAGAGTGGTGAGAAAAAAACGGGGTTCGGTTTTTTGACCCGCCTGTGGACACATGGGATTGGCTGGAGGAGTCGAGCCCGTGGTCGGGAGTGTGCCCTATGGAAGCAAATCGTGACAACGCTCCTAGCAGAAGAACCCACCGACGAAGACAACGCAAGATGCACGGGAAGGCAAAAACAACAGCTGCAGCACCTAGCCCAGAACATAGCAGGATGGAACGCCAGGATGCTCTGGAAATTGTTGCGGCACTCGGGAGGGCGCAGCATCATGACCAAAATGACACATGCTCCAATGATTCAACGGCGGCCAGTGGCTTGTCCTCCTCAGGACTAGACGATCCTGAAGAACTGAGGCTCCCGAGTGTGACCGCACAGACTGCTGATGATATTATTTGAAGAGCTAGCCCCAATCTGTAGTGTACCAGAGACAATTCACACAAGTAACACCTGAATTAGGAAATTATATGTATAAATGGAACAGTCTGACTGATCTAGATTACATTTATATGTCTGATTACACAAGATGTACTCCATGCTCAGTGCTCACAGTGGGTGATCACAGCATACACTTAAGTAGCTCTCATACACTGAACTTAGCTATCCACCCCAAAGGGATAAGCGAACATGTCAGCAAGCATTTAAAGAACCCAAACATGTGGTAGCACCATTTGCCTGGACGCATGTACAATGCTGTTGACTTATTACACACCACGGTGCAAGACGAACAAGGGCACCTTGAGGGCGCGGGCTACAGCCATTCACACACTTACTTTAACTTTCCGGGCGCCTATGCACTGGCCTCACTGACCAACAGATAGTACATCCTACTAATTTTCTTTAAATATGAAGGGAAGAGAAATGTTGTAGTTAAACACACACTACTCGCACCCCACCAGGCACTGTACTGGATTAGTCTCTATATTGTTATTGTTAAACACAATGTTTGGAAGGACACCTTTGGTGCTTTACCCCCACCTGTTAAGAGGTTTAAGGTTGAACCGATGTTCTTGTTAAGATCGTTCTGCCTAAAATTGTATATCTCTGCTGCAAGCATGGAAACGCCCTATTTACTCCTAAACCCGCTGAAGTTTACTTACAGCTGCAATGACAGGTGTTAATATACTGACATGGAATATACGTGGGAAGGCTTACACCCACTAGGCGATACTTTATATTTGCTTACCTTCAGAGGCATTTGACTAGCATTGCGCTGCTACAAGAGACGCACATGTCCCAAACAGAAATAGAAAGTTTACACTGACGCTGGAGAGGGCAGATATTTGGTTCTACGTACTCAGCACATGCGAGAGGCACACTAGTCTGGGTGAGAGCAGGGGTCCCATTCGCACACGAAGAAACTGTGGTAGATGAAGAGGGTCGATACACTTTTGTTCGAGGGCGGTTAAATAGGCAGGCAATACTACTGGGCTCCATCTATGCTCCGAATGTAGACCAACTATCATTCCTCACACGACTCTCGACAAAACTGACCCACTTGGCTGGTATTCCCTGGATAATAGGTGGGGACTTCAACTCAGTGCTTGATACTGATATAGATAGATAGTTTCCTCCACTGAATAGAACATCAGCAGTATCTAATGCCCAGGCTCTTACAGACTGATAAACTGGAGGATTATAGACATATGGCGTACAATACATCCTACAGAACGTATCTATTCCTATAACTCAGCGGTTCATGACCGACATGTACGACTTGACAGACTCATGGGTTCTTAGTCACTGCTCCCTTAATTAAGAAAATAGAATAGCTGGGTCGGACGCACTCTGACTATAATCCCCAATGGATGCTACTTAGCTGGGAAGCTGACCGACCTCCCATACCAACATGGCGACTCCAGACGAACACACTGGCAGACCCAGAATTCCGATCTTCTCTAGGGAAAGCTATCCTTGCCTATTTCGAGCTCAATGAAGGCACAGCGAGCAAAGCACTAATAGAATGGGAGGCTTTTAAAACAAGGATTAGGGGACACTGCTTAGGGGCCACGATGGAATATCTGGAAACAACTGACCAACTCGCTCACACAGTTAGAAACCCAGTTACTAAGACATGAACAAGAGGGTGAGAGGAGAGGAGAGGTTGAGACATGAGACTCCTGGAGCAGTTGCGTGCAGAATATGCAGAATTGTTAGAGTGACTAAAATATCATAGCAGGCCAGTTACTGCCCAATATGTCAGGAAATTGATTGCACTCAATCAGATCTATACATACACCCACAGGTACTCTGTTGTATACACAACATGAAATACATAAGGCCATGACTGAACACGACGCCCTGCTATATCAATCTAGGAGACACTGCACCGAACAGGCACTAGAGGGATTCTTAGGATCCATACACTTGCTCACAGCCTCGGAGGAATACCAAACAGCACTTAATGGTCAGTTTACATTAGAGGAAATTGAACATGCCATTGGCGCCATTGCCTCGGGAAAAACACATGGGCTGGACTGCATGCCAGCATAATACTATAAAGCTTATCGGGGGCCTCTTGTGCAAAAACTTCACGCATTGTTCACCACTGCCCTAGAAAAACGGGAACTACCCACTTCAATGTGTGAGGCATACCTGGTATCCCTAGTGAAACCTGGAAAAGACCCCACAGCCCTTGGATCCTACAGACCATTGGCTTTCCTGAATACCAATTATAAAATACTTGCCAAGGTATTAGCTGACAGGTTGGTGCCAGTAGACCCCACACTGGTCCACATCAACCAAAATGGCTTCGTACCACCGCAGAGCACCCCCCTCAACTTAATTTGTTTCTTTAGAGTGACAACAGATGCTGTGCATGAGTGGCCTAGGGCAGGGTGCCTCATCTTAGATCTGGAGAAGGCCTTTGATTCCCTAGAGTGGCGATACCTGGCTGCAACCTTATTAAAATATGATCTGGGCCTGGGGTTCCTTCAACTGGTAAAACTATTATACACAAACCCAACGGTCCATGTGCGCTTGGGACCGTACATGTCAGAAGACATCCCTGTGAGAATTTGGCCTGATATATGCTGTCCACTAGTTATAGTGTGTCAGTCCAAACAACCCCTTATTGGTTATGGGTTAAAGACAACCTTTATTGAAAGCTATCCTAGTGGTAGCTATGGAGAGCAGCCTTCAGGCTAAGTCTTGAAGGAATGTAAAGCAGTTTGTTTTACCAGTCTATAATCTCTAGAGTCACTAAATGAAAGATGTCCACACTAGGTATATATATAAAATATATGTATTTATTACTAAACACACCCTCCTAGTCTCTTTATGAGACTAGAGGTCAAAACACATCAATAATCACAGTAAAATAGCACAAATACACGCCAGGCCCTAGGGGCGAGCCAAACCATATACTAAAATAGTGGTATAAGAACCACGACTTAATTAGACACAAGGCCTAGAGCCTCTAGAATCGCTAGGACCCCAAGGAACCACCCAAGGTAGTGACACAGGGGACCCACGGGGGCCCTGTGCAGTGTGTGAACACAGCCGCGAGCTCCCGTTAGCTTCTATGGGGAAAGTCGCGGTTAGATTTTTAAAGATTAGGGACACTTAGAATTGAGTCAGGACCAAACCCTTTTGGACTTAGAAAGTGGAGGGCTAGCACCCACGGGAGCACCAGAGTACTTCTGTTACCTCACCCAGGGAAGCCGGGTGCATCGGTGTCTTTTGGTGTCGGGTCGCGTCTTCGATTTCAATGGGAGCTGGCAAAGAAGTGCTGCTGCTGTGAAGATGCGAAGTGTCTGAAGAGATTCAAGCCTGGATCAAAGATGAGAAGAACCTGAAAGCAAAGGGGACAGAGCCTGGGTCACTAACCAGTGACCAGGAAGGCGATGAGCCGATGCCCACCGATGTCGGTTGATTTCAGGTGAAAGAGGTGAAGCTTTACTCTTCAGTCACGAGGACCAGGAGGCATTGAGGATGACCAGGAGCTGGATTTGAGATGTCCCACAAAGGATGTCGAGTGCTGCAGTGTCGGTGCCCAGATTGGACACAACAAGCCTTGGCAACAGCAACCCATGCAGAAACGAGAAAGATGCTTCGGTGCAGACCAGCAAGGTCTGTGGGACTCACCACTTGGTTGGGAGTCAGGGACCGTTTGGAGCAACCAGGGAAGCCCAAGGAAATGCAAAGTTACCCCCTCAGGGACCCACCAGTCAACGGACCAGGGATCGCGAAGGGACCTCGAGACAAAACACAAAATGGCAGCCCACGGGTCACTCGGAATGACCAGGCTGACAATCTTCAGTGAATTCAGTGCTCCAGGTGGGGGCTACAAGTCAACTTAAGCACGACTTCAAGAGATGTCGAGATTTCAATGCACTTGCAGAGATGCATGGTGACCAGGAGTTTCGGTTCCACGCTACTCACGAGGGCTTCGGGTCTTAGCTTTGCTGGGGACTCGTGTCGGCCTCTGAGATGTCTGGAAATCCTCTTCCTGGGCTGCAAATACTTAGGAGTCCGGCGGGAGCTTCGATAATGCAGACTGGCAAGTTGCTTCTTTGGTGTCTACCAAGCAGGGGAGTCACTCCTTGACCCCAAGGGAGATTTCTTCAGTCCTCTAATCTTGAGCAGAGCGTTGAAGTTCCAGGATTTGGCTTCAGCGTTTCGTCCAGGGTAATCTAAAGTCCTAAGGACTGGGGTCCCATACTTATACTAAGTTAGGGGGTTGGACATACTCTGCGGACCCACCTATGGAAGGGTTTGTAAAGAGGGGTGGCTACACCCATTTCTTTGTCCTGTTTTGTACCAGAGCAGGAGCTGGAGGCCCCTGAATCGGTTTGAGCTGGACTATGCACAGGGACACCAAATGTGCCCCCAGTGCAGGACTTCAAAGCACTCAGAAAGTCCTCCCACCCAGCCCCAATACACATAAGCCTGTCTGGGAGGTGGTTACACCTCCCTGTGACAGGATACCTATTGTCCAGGCTTCCCCTGCCAGAGTTTCGGTCAGAAGCAGGAGCCCAGACCCGTGTCTGTGGCTGCAGCATCCATTTTGTAATGCCAGGGCTCTACTAAGTTTCTAACGGGTATACCAGTGTTGTCATGTCTCTCCCTCTAGTAGGGTGGGATCATACTTGATTCCAAGGTGTTTGACACCAAACACGACATGTTTCCGTGCAGCCAGTCCAAAGTTAGCATTTACCCTTTGGTTATAATGCACTGAAGAGTATATGGTCAGGCTGCACTTCAAACAGCATCAGAGAAGGGTCTCCAAACGCTGCAGAGGGGCTCTGCTCATGCAGGGGCACCCTCTCACATAAGAACTAAGCATTCTGCCTTCAGGATTGATGAGGCCTGCCATAGGAGTGACTTATAGGTTTATGTGTGTATATATGTAGTGATATAGGTAACCTATATCACAGTAAGGGGTGCATGCACCACCTTACCCAGGCTGCAGTAGCAGACCTGTGTTGTCATTTTGGGTGGCTTTCCAGGGGTGACATAATACATGCTTCAGCTCCTGGTAGGCCTCTGGGGTACCTATGCCCTGGGTAAATAATTTACCATATACTAGGGACTTATAAGGGCACCTCGGATCCAATCTGAAATGTACCTAAAGAACATGCAATCAATTTAGAGAGGAAGCAGCTAGGCTGGGGCCTGAATAGCAGGGTCCCAGCCAGACTAAAGTCGAAAAACAGTGAAACACCAGCAAAAAGTGGGGGCAAACATGCGAAGCAGATCATACTCTCCTACAATCCCGGTGCGCAGAGGCACAAGGCAGGGGTGTCTACTGTCCCCTCTCCTTTTTGCGCTTGTAATAGAGCCACTGGCTGAAGCAATGCACACTACACTGGGAGAAGGCATACCTCTAGGGAATGCAGTGCATCAAGTCTCTCTTTATGCAGACGACCTCCTAGTATATGTGAAAGACGTTGAGAAGGTTCCTGGCCAGTTGTCACACCTACTACAGACTTTTGCCGCAGTATCTGGACTACAGGTGAATGTTGATAAATCATGTCTATATGCATTTTGCGAGGAAGGTCGAAACCCACATTATACCATTAATGGCAGAGAGGTACAATGGAAATAGGGCACCTTCCGCTATCTGAGCATCCAAATCTACCATCTGCCGAAAGATCTGTTGGATGGGAACCTGGGCAGAGCCGTAACAGCAGTTCGGTCACAAATGCGATTTTGGGGTAAGCTCCCACTAACAGTAGCGGGTAGGGTAGCTTTGGCAAAGATGGTAATCCTCCCCAGGCTTTTATACTACTTTGCTAATCTACCACCATCCTTCCCTGCATCGTTTTTTGTTAAATTAAGTAAATTGGTCTGAGACTTCATATGGGGCAATACAAGGCATAGAATGGCACTGGCAAAGCTATACTTACCTACAGTTCAAGGGGGCCTCGCAGCACGATGCTTTGAACACTATTATCTGGTGGCCCAGCTGCAATGGATAGCTCGCTCACTGGCAGACAGAAACCATGCAGACACCGCTACCACATGACTGCCATATTCCTTAGCACAAATCAGTAGACTCTTCCACCCTGCTGTTAAGTCAAAGACTCCAAAACCATGGCTATTAGCAGTGGCATACAAATGTTTTCGTAGATCCCTCTACATCACCAGAGGCATCGTCCCCTATGCACCAGCGATACCACTAGTTGGATCCTTGAGCGGGCTGGCAGTACTCACATCACAATCGATTGAGGTCTGGTTAGAAAGAGACATTCAAACACTAGGGGATCTCTACCACGATGGAACGATCAGACCTTACACAACTCTTGTGGAAGAAGATGGGTTGCCACCGGGACAATTCCTGACGCGCCGCTTACTACTGACTACCCTAGCGGCCGGATGGGGAGATATGACTGCTGAGCCGCATTCTCACCTTACCATACAACATCTGCATGTCATGGGGAATGGCAGGCATCTCATCTGATGGTTCGCAGCCTCCCTTAGATCCCATACAGCGATAAGCCTTGACCCTCTCCGCCGCAAATGGGAGCTAGAACTGGGGCAACAGCTAATTGATAAGGAATGGTCATGACTACTTGAGAGCCCTATACGTATACCCAGAAATATGCAATTCAGGCATATACAGCTATACCTCATTCACAGAGCCTACCTCACGCCTGCCCTAATCAATCGATATTTTGACCGTACGGATGCGGCATGCCCAAGGTGTGCTGCACCAGGAGCAGAACTGGTACACATGCTACAGAGCTACCCCCGAATAAGAGTATGCTGGAGAACGGTCACCAGAATATTGAACACTTGCACAGGTCAATAATTACCTTTTGACTAGCCAGTATATCTGCTGCACCAATTTAGACGGACGACTGCCACCAAAGTAGTGTCTAGGTTTCTAGATTTAGGGATAATAGTAGCTAAAGGGTTGTAGAAAGTGGCGGACCCGCCACATGCACAAGCCTCGCGCCACTCGTTGTTGGGGAGGGCCAAAGCTGAAAGCATCTCCATTAGGCATGAGGAAACGTTAGGACTGCATCAAGACCCATAGCAGAATGTTGAGACAGCCTCTTAAAAGAACTGCACCAGATAGAAGGAGGCGAGGGGGCAGATGTAGCGAACCATGCACAGCGCTAAAGGGCGCACCACGATATTTCACGGAAACACATAGATTATATAACAATGTGAACAAGCATGGATGCCACACATATGGGACGTTGAGTAATGCGGCAGCAAGGAAGGGGGAAAATTGCACCAACACATGCAAAAAAGGAGAGGAGTAGATATCATGGGTAGGTCATTGATCTTGTTGAATTTGTTGTTTTTGTTCATACTTGATTCATCTGTGCATAAGATCAAGGTGTTGAAACAGGAAGAACTTTTTTCGAGCTCAACATCTGTATTATTTATAATCCATTTCAAACTGCCGCAGCTCTACACAACACTTAGAGTTAACTGAAACTCTAGAAATGTATGTGTCTCTTTTCAGTTGAAGGAACAGCTGTCAGGACTCAATGGACAGTCTGTCATGTACTGTGTAAACACCATCTGATGTTATGCTGAAGTGATAAGTAATACACAAACATGTACCCATTCGGATATATGAATGTTTGAAAGGAGGACATAAATAACTGTTTCCCTGTAGATTGTCACATCAAAATCAATCAAAACAGATTTAAACAAAAAAGAAAATCATTCTGAATAACTAAAATATAGAATTACAAATGCCTTAGTTCATGAATCTCCATTAAAAAAGAGTAATCAGATTGTTCACTATTTTGCTACACGTGTGATAATTAAAAGAGTAACATGATATTTTTGATGGTTTTAAACCATAATGTCACATATTGAAAGTGGAAAAAATATTGCCTACCATTCTTACCATGACAATGAGAAAATGAAATGAATTCTATCTGCTATATGTGTCAACCACACAAGAAGCCTTTCAAACTTGTCTCAGGCCTGTCATTGCAAGGCCTGTCTGTGCAGTTTGCTGCCACTTCGACTTGGCATTCAAAACCACTTGCCAAGTCCTAAACTCCTCTTTTATTACACAGGATTTTAAATTTCTATTCCTGTGTGGCCAAACATGACATTTCAACCTGCTCCCAATCAAACGTCAGCACTTATTAATTGTAATACATTTCTACTTGACTGGGTGGCAAAATGAGTGCTGCAGGTCCACTATTAAAATTTGAATTACAGGCCCTGGGTACATATAATACCATATACTAGGGAATTATAAGCAAATTATATGGGTCAATCAGGTAGAGGCCACATTTACCATGTTTTAAGCAGAGCACATGAGCAGTTTAGCCCTGGTTAACAGTGGTAGTGTGCACAGAGTCCTAGTTCCAACAAAAAGGTATTTCAGAAAACAGGAAAGGTGAAGGCAAAATGTCTTGTGGATGATCACAACTAGGATGTCAGGACTAACAGGCATGTAAGTGTACTACAGGAGTACACTTCACATACTCAAAAGTGACCCTGTGAAGCAGCCACGTTGATTTAAATAGTGTATTCTACAGTTTAAATTTCATTTGCAATAGCTAATAAATCACAGGCTCTTAAAGGACATTCATGAAGTATTACAGTACTTATATGGTCCAATTTGGCTGAGTAGCAAGAAAAGAGCTGTAGTAAGTGAAGCAGCGCTTTGTGTCACTAGTTTGAAGAATTATATCTATATATTTAATGAAAAAATAATATAACATGGTAAAACATATATGGAGCCAATAGGAGCTTTTACCTTCAGCCATCCCTGCCACCTAACAAGCAGATATCACATAGCTTTACTTACATTTCTCATCAATAACCGTCTGAGGAAACAACATTCTGAAAAAAGTAGTAAAGTATCTGTAGCATTGGATATTTTCCTGTGGGGACGGTCCCACATCTTGGTGCACATTCAGGATGATGTAAACTGTGTCTGCATTTGGACAGCCTACCTTTTTTGATAATGTTTGGGTCATGAAGTGTCTATGGATCTCAATTTCACACAAGAAGTGAAGTGCAAATTTAAAGTTCCTCTACCAAGCACTGCAGAAACTGAGGCTTTGATAAACATTGCCATTCTGATCCCACAGTTCTAGGTGGCACAAATAGTGTGAGGTCTTGCTGACATTTGATAGCTTAGGTGTAAGTGAGACCTATGTTTGCTACATTTATGTAAATGTGTGTTATGTTGTTAAAGCATTTAAGTATTGAGTGAACTTGGGTGTCGTTGGTTAAATCAGCCAGAAGAATCTTGGCCAAACAAGCCCCATGAAATGGGACCTGGGCATAGAGCAGTTGTGTCAAAAGATCTACTGAGTCAGTTGCTTGTCACGGAGGACAGACATAACATCATCCTTTGGGTACTGGCAACAGAGGTTATGACCTGCATGCTGACAGGATAATGGTGCAGTAGGAAAGTTCATGGAAGCTTGCCGAGCATACATCCATAATGGTGAGCGCTTTAAAAAGACTCCAATAATAAGAACTCTCACTTACAATGTGCATTTGTGATTCCCAATGAAGCAGACAAAAAAAAGTTTGTAAAGAAATCTGATCATATCTTAAAATACACAGGAGGTATTGAAGTAAATCTTACCAACTGTTGAATGAAAAAACCTTCACACAAAACGCCCACATCAGTAGAAAATGGACCACATTGCCTGAGCATCGCATGTAAGACATCTCTGATGCATATGTTGAACTGAACATTGTTGGTTAATTTTTTATACAGGTCCGCTGTCCACCTCCTACGGTAAAAAATGATAGAGTCCTGGGGCCCCAAAAAGAGTGCTAGTGGGGCCTACCAACACTCACAGGCATACATTAATCACTCCTTCAGATCCATGAAGAAGTAAATTCTTCTGTGGTTGCTGTTAGCCACTTTACTTTTTCATTCGCGTTCTGGAGATAATATTGCATTTGGCCACTGTGCACTAAATATGCCCCCTACTGTGACATCACAATCCAGAGACTGTGGTACAGTGTATGGTTTTGCACAGTAGCTGAGAAGAAGGATACCCTCCAAGTTTGTCAAAGAGGTCCGTGAGATACACCCACCACAAACCCAGTCCTGTGAAATTTAGGATCAATTGGGAGTTTTTGCGCAAATTAACATTCCAAAATCAGTGGATTCACCAGATTTGTTAATCTCCTGCAAGATTTTTGCCAGATGAGATATTCATTTGTGGAACATCAAAATATTTTTAGTTTTGCACCTTGGAATTGGAGAAAGCTGTTGTAATACTGTATTGAAGAGGTGGCTTACAAGACACCTGGAACCAGGGGCATATAAGCAGGCTTGTTGTGGTCTGCGCAATTTAAAGATTCAAACTCAATAATAACATAAGGTATTACGAACCCTAGTGGATAAAGGGTGGTCATCAGGACTAGAGCATACATAATGAAGCAACAGCAGTTGGTTAATTTGTAGTGAAGGGGTACATTTAAAGAAGGGAAAATATGTAATTACTGTGCCTGGATCAATGGGACTATGTCAAATGCTGCATCAAGTTCCAGGAGAGTGAGGGCTGCTGTATTTTTTCTGGTGAAGATCATGTGTGTATTGCCATGCTGGCAATGAATGCTGATTCTGTGTAATTGTTGGGCCTGAATCCGGACTGCATGGCATAGATTTACTGGTGGCTGGTTGTGTGGTTGGTGAGGCATTGGTTGATTACTTTCTCTAGGACCTTGGCCAGGTAGGATAGGATGGAGATGGGTAAGTAGTTGGAGACCTTGGTTGGGTCAGTTAATGGTTTTCTGAGCAGGGGTATGATGATAGTGTCTCTCAAAGTATCCTGGAATGTGGTTGAAATGATGGATGAATTGAGTGTGGTCGTTAGTACTTCTCTGGTTTCTAGGAGTCCTTTGGTGAAGGTGTAGTGAGATCAAGGGTCAGATGGGGCCCCCGATTTGATGGTCTTCATGGTAGTGGTGGTTTTAATAGTGGTGACAGAGAGTCACAAGATCAGGGTTTATTTTTCTGCTGTGAAGAGAAGTTGAATTGCGATAGTGACCAGGTCCAGTCGAAGGTCAAAGTGCAGTATATGGAGTTGCCTTCAGTGCCATATGGTAGAGAGGGGATTCCTCCAGACGAACTGGAGCAGTGCAGTCAGTCACTCTTTTTTTGGTGGGTATCGTTAGGACTTGGTCAAAGATGCACCAGGTCATATCTAGCACTCATGGAATGTAGGGCAAGACTTAGGGGAAGAAATTATTTCCATCGAGTAGCTGTCGCTCTTGCCACATCCTGTGTTAAAAAGACCTAGTGGCCAGACCACAGTAGATGCTTTCTTTATTCAGCCACCAAGAGTATGCTCATCAGTTCAGAGGTCTGAAGAAAACAAACTGTAATGCTTCTTGGACTGCTGATAAAGATGATATTGAAGATTTAGGGTCAAAGTGATATGCTTTTTGAAAATGGAGATAGGCTGTGTCCTTCAGGCCAACACATTTTTCAATTTGAACCTTGAGAAAGGAAACCATATCAGAACCCTACATGCACTCACAAATTCCTTAGATTAGTAGATTGTTGTGTCTATTATGGTTTTCTAAGCCTTTAGTATGTTGCTCAAGAAGAGAAACTTCCTTGGACATCATATTGACCCTGCCAGTCTTATCTTGGATTTCACTAATTTGTTGTTCCACCTCAGACAGCATAGACTCCAAGCTTGACCATTCTTCTTCAATCCTTTTAAGTGTAGAGTTTGTTTCCGTAATAAATGGTTTTAAGTGCTTTATTTCCTCCATTAAGTCCTCTTTATCGGAAAGGGAGGATCCTTCTTTTGCCTGTTGTTTTTGTTACTGTTAGAGTCTTTGCAGTGAAGTGGCATGGTCATTGGTGATGTCACAGATGTTAATGTTGAGGAAGCGGCAGAGTGAAAAACATGAGGAGAGAATAATTATAACCTATAGGAATTTTGCAGCCTCTTAAATAATACCCAAACAGGTAAGGGGATCCTTGATAAGCCAAAATAAAGGGCTGTAAAAATATGTCTATAAATACTACAAAGCAGTCAGTTTGCTAAAACCAGAAATAATACAAATGCATGTGGATAGCTCTCAGTCAGTAAATAATATCAAAGAGGTATTGCTGATAAGTACCTTTATTCTGACATTACAGAGTCCTCAAAACAACTCCACTATCAACCAAATGCTGTGCAGTTTCCAGAACAAAAAGTAGTGAACACCATTTTACGGTGAGGGTGGGCAAACTTGAACTTCAAAGTGCCACCACAAGCCGAGAGAGTTCCAAAATGGTGGCACAAAATGAGGGAGCATGGTGAAAATACTAGGAAAAAAAAAGTTACCCTCTACCTGCATGTTCAGCCGGCGCCACGGCACATCTCCTGATGACATAAAGGGCACCCTCCAATGAGGCTTCAACAAGTGTCTCCAAGGCTGAGAGAGAACCACATCACGGTGGCCATCTTGCAGGTGGTCCTGACAAGCCCCCCATAAATGGAGAATTATATAAAGCAAATGATCTGCTGCTGTGTGATTGGACTTACATGCAAGTTTTATTGCCAACTATGCCTAACAAAACTCTTTGAAGATTATTAATCTAAAGAGCAAAGATTTGTTATTTAAACATACCACTTTTTGCAATAATTAGTTTTTAGATTGAAGTTCATTGGAAGTGGTAAAAAATTATAGGATCTTAAGTACCCCCCCCCCCCAAAAAGGATCTTCTTTGCAAGAGCAACATTCTTACTAAGCATGAGTGTTTACAGACCAATCTGGAAGGCTTTCATTGCTTTCAATAGCAGCTAATATTAAATGTGTTTGTGTATTTAATTTTGCTGATAAATCTGAACATGTGATCAAATTGTGTGAGATGTAAATGGTTTATCAAGATTAAATGATTTTATTGGACTATTGTTTCATAAACTGAACATATGCCTAAATGAGCGACAATAATAATGATTTTTAATGATAATAATATACAACTGTGTCCAGTATCATTGCTAGATATAATTTCTGTTGATACATAAAGGTCCTCTGCCACAGTTTGTATCGTAATCTAACAACTTTTTTTTTTTTTTTAACTGATTAGTTTTGTTTCAGGGCAATGATAAGGTCACCCTGCTCCCAAACTGTTTAATTTGTACTTAGAGTCACATTTCCAGACTATTAGACACTCACAATGATAATGCATTAACATAACATAAAATAACATAACATAACATAAAATTAGCAACATTAACTCTAATTAAGATGACAACTAAATGATCTGTACTAATGGTGCTGTTATCTCATTAGGTGTTCCGCTAAATACGATCAGGTAATATTATTTGTTGCTTGCGCAAGTGCAGGAAAAATAATGGCATATTTGCAATATTTAGTTATAAAAGTATGACGCTGTTTTGTAATAGGTTATATAAAACATTTTGTAACAGTTTTGTTGGATTTAGTGCATATATGATTTTCCTGAAGAACATTATGGTTGCTGTAGTTTTGTTTGTATTCATCTTTTTTGTTGAATCTGAATGGATTGTTTGTAACATGGATGGTCAGATATTGATAAAAAAACATGATTATGTTTCGCAAATAGTATGTATTTGTGGGACTGGAGGGAATGGTGGGCTTTAGAGGGAAATGGCTTGGGTATTTTAGTACTTTTGTTGAACTCCAATTGTTAAGAAAAAATGTAAGCTTTTTATTATGTACTTCATTACAAAATACAAAGTTTGAATTCCTCCCTTTCTGAGTTAGGTGTTCCGCTAAATACGATCAGGTAATATTATTTGTTGCTTGCGCAAGTGCAGGAAAAATAATGACATATTTGCAATATTTAGTTATAAAAATATGAAGCTGTTTTGTAATAGGTTATATAAAACAGTTTTGTTGGATTTTAGTGCTTATATGATTTTCCTGAAGAACATTATGGTTGCTGTAGTTTTGTTTGTATTCATCTTTTTTGTTGAATCTGAATGGATTGTTTGTAACATGGATGGACAGAAGATGATAAAAAAACATGAATATGTTTGGCAAATAGTATATCTTTGTGGGACTGGAGGGAATGGTGGGCCTTAGTGAGAAATGGCTTCGGGTATTTTAGTACATTAATTGAACTCCAATTGTTAAGAAAAAATGTAAGCTTTTTTATTATGTACCTCATTACAAAATACAAAATTTGAATTTCTCCCTCTCTAAGTTATTCCCATCAAAATGAATGGCTTCAACAGGATGTTGTCTGATGTCTATACAATGCCACCAGCACTTTGTTGGATACATTCCACAGCCTGCGCCCATATAGGGATTTTGACTTTCATTTCAGAGACTAAGGTACTGATTTATATTCTGGAGGCCAACTTTACATGTACCAGTCCAAGAATACTCCACCAGTCAGATTTATAAATGACTTCCTAGCATGGTGTAATGTATAAACGCTTTGGCAGGCACCACTATCAGGGCTGTTCCTGTCAGTGCATTTTACTATCTGCTTCCGGGCTGCCTTGCAGCAAACATTTTTCCTTTTTTCTTTTAAAAAAAAAATCTCAAAATGGGATTTACTTTTACAAAAGCAAAAAGTAATACTGACCTCACTGTGGGAGGTGTCTCCCATGGCCGAGGTAGCATTACTGTTCCTTACCATCCCAATTGGGCGGGAAAACAAGTAGAGATGTTTCTTAATGACACTGACTCCCCATGGCCGTCGAAGAGGATTAATCACGGTGGAGACAAAGTAGTGTTTGCAGTGATTAACCCTAAGGTCTGCCCACAAAGAAATGGAGGAAACTCCATCATCATTGTGACGGGGTACACCCTATGCTAAATCACTGTAAAATTTGTCATGAATGGCGGTTGTTCATGGCACTTTTGTTTTTTTACACTTTAGTAGTGCAAAATGTATGTTTGTATCAAAAATTGATGCAATGATACATTTCACACTAAATTATAGTGCAAAATGATGAATTAGATATTTGCGTAAATTCAAGTAATTTCGTCAAAATTTCACAGAAGAACGCACACCTCTAGTAAATCTTTAACCAGGACGACCTTCTTGATGTATCGAACTGGAACCTCATCACAGTTGGTATAGAATTGTATATTAGGTCCCATTTCACTTAGGACTATCTACTCTATGCTATAGCTGTTAGGGGGACAAGCCCAGGTTTACTTTGGTGAACCCACTTACATGCCAATTAGTTACCCACTTTCTTACACCGTCTAATGACATAGAAATGTTATAGCAGATGGAAAGAAAGTTCTATGTTTCAGAGATTGTATTTAGGGAGAAACACACCGTATGGTGTACAATTGTTTCTCCAGCAAGGTTTATACAAAGCTTTTATTAAAGATTGTAGTCTGATTATTTATCTATTTTAAGCCTACTTGTAATCTGCAGAGTCTCCGGATTCCTTTTATGTAAACACATTGTTATGGCTTTTTCTAATTAGTGGTATTTTGTATGAGTAACTCACAGGCATGTGCAAGCATGGCTTTTAACTCTTGTGGGCTCTGAAACTCTTTTGTGTCAGTATTTATTGGGCATAAATTGCAAAAGAGAAAACTTTGCTTAGTTCTTTAAAACCATGTCACACCAGTAATTACCTCGCATTGCGTATGTTGTTGCAATGCTGGCATAGCGTTTCCTTTGAGTGAGTACAGACAAATTACATTCACGTGGAAGCCCATCTCACATGAGAACTTCAAAACCTTCACATATATCATAGTTTTTGCAAGAAATGGCAGAAGAATGTAAGAACGTTTTGCAACTTAGCACCTCCCCACTGTTGATTTGTGGGATTCTTCTTCTTCGGTCCATGTGCATGGCATTACACAACCCTGGTCCTTTCAGCCCTTTCAGCCATCATTCACTCTTCATTTATCAAACTACATTCAATCTTTAGGAGAGTTCACAGTGAGCTACTCATGCAATTTCACTTAGAATGATCCTGGCAAAACACTTAAAAGCCTATTCCTCTGGACTCCCTCTCGCACCAGCAGTGATTTAATAACTCAAGTGGTAGCTTCACTAGGTTCAGTATGAATATAGAAGCCAAGGACCACTCGTATACTAAGTATGAGAAGGACTAAGGATAGGGCTCTAATGGAACAACTTTCATTGATTTTTTCCCATGAAAAAAAGTATTCCTTGAGGGGAGAGGAGGAGTTGTTATTATCGGATAATACTAGGAGGTCAAGGAAAAAATGGATCACCATCAAGGGTCTTTGAAGTAAGGCACAAAACCTGTATGGATGTATCAATGCACCAATAAGTAGTGATGGGCACACCATTGATGGTAAATCAACCCAATTTTCTACTTTGGGTGAGAAACAAAAATGCTTTAAAAAGTGTGATGTATTCCCAGGTCTTTGTCAGAAGATCAGAAATCAAGGTGCCTCATAGTTTGTTAGAGCCTGGAAGATTCTGAAGCTTCTTACTACTGTTATGAGCCAGCATTGGAAAAACAGAAAAACATGGTAAGATATTCCTGTTATTTATTTATGTATCTTCTTAGCTATGCATGTATTTATTTTTGCATTCATTTATGTAGGTTGTAACACACTCTAAAGAAATCCCTTTGTATGCCTGGATCAATCGACTTGTGCTGGAAGATACACTCAAGGTTGGAGCATTTGTATTTGTATATTTGTATTTGTAAAGCGCAACATTCATCCTACTGGATATCACGGCGCTGATTAGCGGAGGCATGCGGGGAGTTGCGTTGGGTGTCAGCTACTACTTGCGCCTAAGACCTCGGGAAAAGATGCGTTTTTAGCTGTTTCCTAAATGAAGCATAGTCTTCGGAGAGACGTAGGTGAAGAGGGAGTTCATTCCAGTGTTTGGCTGCTAAATGTGAGAATGACTGGCCGCCAGCTCTGACTTTCTTTATCCGCTTGTGTCTAGCTAATGCTTGGTATCTTGACCTCAGACTTCTTGTAGGAATGTAGAAGTCAATTTTGTTCTGGAGGATTTTAGGTCCAATATTATGCAATGCTTTGTATGCATGGCTCAACAGTTTGAATCTTGCTCTTTGGCGCATGGGAAGCCAGTGAAGTTCTTTCAGGCATATGGACGCTGAGCTGAGTCTACCCTTCTTACAGACAAGCCTAGCAGCTGCGTTTTGCAACACCTGTAGGCGTGAGAAAAGGTATTCTGCCATGCCTACAAACAAGGCATTGCCATAGTCCAGTCTGCTAGTAAGTAATGCCTGAGTGACCGTCCTCCTGCACTCAAGGGGGATTCAAGGGAAAAGCCTTTTTAGGAGTTTTAGGATAGCAAAGCCTCTTCCGCATAGAGCCCGCACATGGTCCTGCATGGACAAAGTGTTGTCAATGGTTTTTTTTGCGCGCTGTTTAGGTGCTGGGGCCTCGCCCAAGGATTGTGGCCACCATTTTGGATCCCAGATTAGATGTGCCCCACCAAAAAGCAGTATTTCCAATTTCCCAGCGTTAAGCTTAAGGCAGTGTTTGGTCATCCATGTTGCCATTTCTGAAAGGCAGTTGTTTAGGTTGACCTTGGTAGCCTCATGATTATCCTCCATGGTAATCATCAGCTGTGTGTCATCTGCATAGGAGCAGATACTAAGTCCCCATTTCCTGCTTATCAATGCCAGGGATGAAACATAGGCATTGAAAAGTGTCGGACTCAGGGAAGCACCCTGGGGGACACCACAGCTGATGTTTTTTTTCCCCGAGAAGAATTGACCCAGTTGTACCACCTGGGTTCTGTTCTTCAAGAAGGAGTTGAACCATTGGAGGGCTTTGGCATGGATGCCCTTTTCATAAAGAATTTCCAGCAGGAGGTCGTGTGAGACCGTGTCGAACGCTGCCGACAGGTCCAATAAGATCAAGGCAACAGCCTTGCCTTGGTCTGTTGACGATCTTATATTGTCGAGGACCGCCAAAAGAGTGGCCTCTGTGCTGTTGGCTGCTCTGAAGCCGGTTTGGGATCAGTCTAACAATTCGTTGGTTTCCAGGTAATTGGCTAGTTGTTTATTTACAAGCTTTTCTAGCACCTTGGATAGGTGTGGAAGCTGAGAGATGGGTCGATAGTTTTCAGGGTTAAGGACATTTGTTCCAGCTTTCTTCAACAGGGGGGTCACTACAGCCTGTTTCCATATTTCTGGGAATACTGATGAGTCCAGAGATCTATTAAAAATGTGAGTGACATAGGGGCATATTATCGGGGTGATCTGGGAGAATATGTAGTGGGGGCATGGATCTGAAGGGGATCCTGATTTTACTTCCAGCATGGCTTTTCGCACCTCTGATTCACTAAGGGGGACAAAATTGCCCATATGTGTCATGCTAGCTGGGTATGGGGGTAAATGTTCCCAGTGGGTTTTGGACTGGGAAGATTCGTTGGTGAATGACAAATAGATTGCGCTGATCTTGTTGAAAAAGAATTCATTGATCCTTTCACAGTTTTCCTCCGAGGGAGGCAGGGTTTGAGACAGGCTGGGTGGTTTGCAGAGTTCCCCCACAATTCTAAACAATTCCTTAGCCGAATTGCAGTTTTCTTTTACCCGGGTAGAGAAATAGATTTTTTTAGCTGTTTTAATAGCGTTGTTGTAGGTCCTTAACTCAGACCTATAGCTGGTTTTGTCCGTTTCCAACTTTGATATTCGCCAGGAGTGTTCTAGTGCTTTGCACTTCCTTTTCAGTGTCTTAAGCTCCTGTGAGTACCACTTTTCGGATGGAAATTTGTTTCTGGGCTTAGATGTAAATTTAGGTGCCAGAGTATCTAGAGTCTTAGTGATTTCGGTTTCCAGTTGGAGAGCTTCTACGTTTGTTGGAGAGTAATCTCGGGTAACAAGGTTGTCTGGGGAGAAGTGGGTTTGGAAGTGGTCTTGAGTGACCAGTTTCCAAGCTCTATTAGTTCCTTGCGTAGTTTGAAGGGGTTTAGTGGCAGACACCGGCAGGTAGAGAGTAAAGAATACAAGCGAGTGATCTGTCCAGGATACAGGGATAATCTCCTGGATCCTTGTTGACTCTATGTTGGAAAATAGCAGGTCTAGGGTATGCCCAGCACTGTGTGTGGGGCCTGAAATCCATTGTTTAAGATTAAGGATCTGCATGTCTTTTTCCAGTTGCCTCGCTGTGGTACTATGTGTCTCCTCAAAGTGCACGTTAAAATCTCCTATGATTAGATAGTGTTTGTATTTCAGACATAGGGGAAGAAGTTGAGTAAGAAGTTTGGCACTCAGATCGGTTTGATGTCCTGGGGGATTATAAAGAGAGTGGGGCATATTATATATGCCCTACTATGAGAGTAGGGCATATATAATATGCCCTACTCTCATAGTTTATCTATTCACTGGGTTGTTGTAACGCTTAGAGCTTGTTTCAAGGCTCATGCTAGCTAAAATGTTATTTTTTTTTGGAAGGACAAGTCTAATGAAGAATACAAGATAATTAATACATCAGTTTTGTTATCTCTTTTCTTGCCCTGCAGAATTTTCTCTCTTAACTTCCAGGTGATAAATCTCACTGTGGGCCACCATCCTCCCATATGCCGCCTCTTCTACCAATATTTCTTGACCACTCAATTAAGGCTGGTGATGGACAATTGGCACCACAGGTTAAGGAAAACACACCTTTGCCCAAATAGGGTTACTCCATGTTCCACAAGCCCACTTAGATTCTGCAATTGTAATCTGTTTTCTTAGAATGGCTGTAAGCCCTACAATGGTTCCCCACCACCATTATTCACTCCACAACCAAATGCATATAGACGTTTTCCATCATCAGAAATGTCATGCAAAAGCTAATGGTAAATACATTTTCCATTCAACTGTCATTGCCACTGTTTATGGTTCACATGTTAAGTCCCCACAACCTCCATCAGTGCCAAAATGTAAAGTAGCAGATCTATAAGTGCGTGTAAGTATAAATAAGCACATTTAAACAGTGTCTTAATGGCAATCACTATATGCACTGGGCACCAGGACAAAAAAGCGATCAAGCAGATGAGATCCTTAAAGTTCCTGCAAGATCCAAGTCAGGTTTTCATCAATTGCGAACAAAATGTGAGATACAGAACTCTTTGCAAGAAGACACTGGATCGCCTGGTTACAGCAGTGGAACCTCTTGCTTTTCTATGATATAAAGAGTCTGAAAACTACTGGAAACTGTGACCAACAATGGGATTTTCTGTTTATAAAAGGTCCATAAACCTTAAAAGCTGATCTTCAGGAAAATCGGAACGTATGCTCTGACTAGGCCACTGACGTTATTTGATATACTGTCAACATCTGTGGAAACTGATTCAACACCAGAAACCCTTCATAAGGACAGAGATGGAGAAAAACAATCCCAATATGTTGAATGTATTGATAAGTCAGGCACTACCTGGAACCAACTGTAATTGTGTCCTGATCCTAGGCCTTTCTTTCATAGTTGTGATTCACCAATACCATGCATCCAACCTTGACTGCATTCTCCCGAGACTGAAATTTCAGAATCACAAATTAGGGTTAAGAATTTGCTGTGTAGTTTTACTTTTTGAACAAACACTTGAAAATGTATGCAAGAAGCTCTTTATCATCTTTGACTCCAGGGATGTGCAGATAGCAAATCAAATAGATACAAGCAAAAGGATTTCTGTCCTTCATTGCCATTCAGATTTATCTTAGCTCTTCTGTTTAGTCCTTGTATCTGCAGAGCAGGAAAAACGGATAGGCATCAACCATCTCATAAGCATAGTTGAGCAGGAAGGGCTACTAATGACAGTGATTGAAATACTTCCAGGGTTATGTAGGATGATTGATTTATTATGAAAAGTCTACACTTTATGTTATGTAAGGCAATTATAGAATAAATTAAACTACAATAGTATGATTGGATGTTAAAAACAAAACAAACAAGAAGAAATACCTAACATTTCATTCGAACTAACAGAAGTCTGCATTGGATTTCTTAAAATTTTCCTGAGACTGCTCCATTAATGCCCATTTACCACTCCATATATCATCACAATTGGACACACACTTGGCACAGTCCATGTTTAGAGTTTATAAACATCACCTCTCAGGATAACTTTTTTTTTATTCTGCTGGCTCTACTGTAGAACAGAGCTAATAAACAAGATTCTGCTCATGTCTAAAGCAAAAAGCCCCTCAAAAGTGAATGTCTGTGCAGAAATAGACAAGCGTTTGGGATCTGATATGCAGATACATTTTGTATTTGAAGCCATTGTGATTGGCGAAATTTCAAAGTGTACGAACACAAAAAGTATTTTACAATGTACTAAACCGATTTTGCGATCTGGAAATGGATTTTCTGACTTTCAAATGGGTTTACTGGCCTATATCGAATTGAATCATGAAAGGGAGAAATGGGGGAAGCCTTTCTATTTGCAATAGATCACAATGTTTTGTGACCACAATTGAAAGATTACCGTCACCCCGAGGGAGGTACTGATTGGTGCCCCTTCCCCTTTGAGAATAGATGAGAAGTGAGCTGAGGGGGAGGGTGGAGGAGAGGGTAAAGCCCCCCATTGTCATCCCGAATGGGAGCTTTTGTTTCTTTAAAGCAAGCACCAGGAGAATGATCTGTTGTTCTTAAGTGCAGACCATCATCTCTCTGTTTGAAGCCAATCATACGCACAAATAGAAACATGCTCACTTAATATCTATTAACTAGGTCATTCTGCGGGCCACTGCCATCCGAGATTCTGCAATATTACCTATTAGAGCGTAGGCTTTCTCCCAAAATCAATGTCAATTTGCAAAATGTGACTGCACAAAGCAATTTGCTATCCACATCAAACAAACGATGACTCCCTTTAAACTATATGACCTTTTTACACTAATTGAGGAAGGAAACACTGGTAACAGCTTTTCAAGTTTAAGAGTGATGTATTAACATCATATAGAGGATACCTTTATGAAACATTACAAAATTGTAAAAAAACATCAGAATCAATAAATATAAACTAAGGAGGGGGCAAGGAGAGAGGAGGACTGAAATACAAATGAGATAACAATGCATAAACGTCTGTATGATTTGAAGAGCAAACAGTATTAATATAATAAGAAATAACTTTGCAACAAAAAAAAATGGTATCAAGGGGTATAAGTACCTCTAGGGAGGCAGGTGAGATTGTAATACGTCCTGTGGCG
This sequence comes from Triturus cristatus, assembly GCF_964204655.1. Lineage (NCBI taxonomy): Eukaryota > Metazoa > Chordata > Amphibia > Caudata > Salamandridae > Triturus > Triturus cristatus. Next base: position 212,593,103 of record NC_140585.1, on the reverse strand, counting down.
GAGTCATCTAACAAGTATGTAATCAACTTCAATCGTTCTTACCGATTCATAACGCGAGACATAGGGTGCATGTAAGCAGTATCCAATCTATGATTGTAGACTGCATATCACCATGCTTTTGATGGCAACTGTTTAGAATCCTTCCAGTGCTTAGTGATTTGTTGAAAAGCAACTGCCAATAAAAGGTTAATTATTTGAGCATTAATAGAATCATAAGCCCACAAACTAGAAAACACTTCCTAAGAAAACATTTAAAATAGTTAGGAATACTGGAACAAAATATGGAAATAATTTGATCCCAAACTTGGCGACAGAAAGTGGAAACATGGTGATAAGTGAAGAACCAACATTTGAAGTCAGCAGATTGTGCAGAGCATGTCCATCAAGTATCTGGAGTAAATGGATGAATCTTATGCAGAAGAATAGGCATTGTAAAACATCTATTATAAACAATGAAGAGTGTTTTTGTAGTATTAGCCGCACACAAGAGGATTTCCTGATCTTGAGCCAAATCTGTTTCAGTGTAGAGATAGACAAGGTATCTTGAAGGTCATTTTCCCAAGTCAGTTCTATCGAGGATTTAGAACGATCATTGAGCAGATGGTGAAGAAATAGAATAGGATTTTGGATTTGAGTATAAAAGGTTAGTTAAATTAAGGGAGGATGAGGGGTCAGTGAGGGCATCTGTATGAAAAAAGATATATGATTGAGATATAATGTTTTCAGGAAGCATAAGTTTATGATAAGAAGCAGAGGATAAACCAAACATTTTTAAAGCTTCTGAGAAGGAAATAAAGGAATCATTATTATGCAGTTGTTTGACCCACAGTAGCCCCTTAGTTTGCCAAAAGGGCCAGTAGATAGGTCTGTTGTACAGTTGCATGAATGTGCGCATACATTTAAGGATTTAAAGAAATGAGAAAGGAGAGAGAAACTCCTGTTCTAAGTCCACCCATAGCAGCATAAATTGTGAAGGAGAAGAAAGTCAATGAACAGATTACTTTACAATAATGCTTTGTGGTAGTTAGCAAAATCTTGAAAATTCACACACTCCTCTGTATTGGGACCATTCAGTTTAGATAAGGACATACAAGGTTTTTAATTATTCCAAATAAAAGAGGATTTTTTTAATAAGATTTAAGCTGAATATTTAATGGAATATTAGAATTAGTAAATACAATAAAAGGGACTAACATAATTTTAATGGTATCTAACCTACCCCACAAAGATAAATATAAGGGGTGCTGTTAGAAAAGGGGGTCTCTAGTTGGCAATGGTTTACACCGTTGTCCAAGAAGGGGCCCTTCTTCCTAGTCAGGGTAAGGGGGATACACTTCTCAAATAACTCCTGCTCACCCCCATGGTAGCTTGGCACAAGCAGTCAGGTTTATCTCAGAGGCAGTGTGTAAGGCATTTGTGAACACATACAGTAATGCAGTGAAAAAACTGCAAATGGACACCACACCAGTATAGGAAAATAAGTAATCTTTATCTAAACCAAACAAGACCAAAACAACAAAAATCCACAATACAGTAATAAAAATATGACTTTCAAATGGTAGAAATAGTTCAGTTCAAAGCAAATTGCAGATGCAACACTTTTCTCACAAATACTCTTGTATGTGTTGCACAAACAAACAAAAATTGTCGCAGGGAAGGTGATGCATCGGTTCCTTACATGCAGGGAGTGTGGTGCGTTGGTGCCTTTGTTGGGGGCAGGGTGATGCTTTGGTTCCTTACTGCTGCGCAGGGGAGGTGATGCATCGGTTCCTTACCGGAGAGGAGGTGATGCATCGATTTCGTACTGCGGCCCCCAACGATGCGACAGACCTTCACCTCGATGCGATGAGTGACTATCCCGGGACGATGCGAGGGTTCTTGCAGCAGCACAGCAGGGCTTGCATCGGTGAGGTGATCTCAGACTTCAGCGATCAGTGCACCCGATGCGGCGTGCAGCGATTTCTTGATTTGAGGGCAGGCGCTGCGGCGGTTTCTTTGGCGATACGCCATAAACAGGTATGGATGCATCGCGCTTTTCATCATTGTGTTGCTTTTCCAGCTCCCAAAGCCAGAACAACCTCCAGAGGCCCAGAACACCTACAGGCTCCTCTTGGCAGGTCGGAACGCCCAGCAAGGAAGTTTAGGGGAGCTGGTGGTGAAGTAGGTACCGAATTTGAGTAGGTGTCCACATAAAGTTAGAAGAAGAGACATCATGTTTAAAAGTGTGTTTATTTAAGAGTAAAATTGTGAATTTGTCGGTATTTAGTTTGTAACCAGAAACCATAGTATAAAACGCAACCTCTGACAAAAAAGCAGGAAGGGAGTCATTTATGAAAAACAAAAAAAATCATGACCCTCATACCCTGGCAGTTTTCTCCCAGGGCATGGGGTTCATTAGAGTTTTATTCCAATCACTCACCACCAGGAGTTTCCTGGAGGTTGCAGACAGGAAAAACAGACATTACACTGTCCACCCTAAAAAGAGTGTGCAGTGTAATGTGCTTCCTCTGACATCTCCAATTTCATTGGATGACGCATTCAATCAACAGATTGAATTGGGGCTTCACCAATGGACAAATGAAGTGGAGGGTGGTCTGAAGGTTTGACAAGGTACTCCATTGCCTATCTGATGGAGTACCCTTTAAACTAAACTCTAAATCAAGCCTGTTGCCTTTTGTATTTTGTAATGTTTCTTTACTATTTACTTCGACAGACAACATTTGTACAGGTAATATGCATGTAACACACAATACAGGAAGTGACATAATTCTAAATCACTCTTTTCTGTCACTTATTTGAGACTCATCTTAACACATTAATTTTTATCACAGACTTCATTTGAGTTCTGAATAACTGTGGACTCTCCACATATGGATCTGATGCATTTTTGTGGAGAAACAACATTCCGACTCACTATTCAGGAAGACAAGGCTGTTGTTAAGGGTTCCTGCCATGACTAAGGTTTTGACCTGTCTCACAAAAGGTGCACCTTCATCATGGCAGTGTATCTTTCAGAGCACTTACAATATGCACAGTTCAACTTCTCATCTAAGTCTCCTTCATCATGTCCATTTCACCGTCAGTTTTCCCTACTGCTTGTTGTCCTATTAACTGTGGCTTGCAAGAAGTTCTGACTTTGTATTTGTGACAGCTTATATCCTGTTCACCTAAATCTAAATATGCATAAAGTATAAGTCATAAAGGGTTTTGATTTTTTCCTAATGCCATAAGCATTGCTGTTACGTCAATGGACATAATAAGGTATATTTAAAATTTAGAACATGGAACAGCTGATCCGCATTACTAGTGTTAACAATAAATGCCATCAAATATATTTCTCCTATAAACCCATACTGATATAATGTTATAAACTAAGCATAAAAGTAGACCTTTACTCATACTAAGCAATTATTTTCGTTTGGTATATTTATGTCAGTTGGATTTAAAAAGTGATATTTATTTAACTCTTGAAGGATAATTAGAAAATTAATTGTGCATCTATATGAGTGGAGCATCAGTGAATAGGGAAGTTGAGAAACATTCCTTTCATATGATGAAGAAGATTTTTTCTGTTTATCAACTTGATTAAATTAGTTGTCTGTGACTGAAAAAGTTTGTGGGGGCTGACATTGTGCAATACTTTAAAATAAGAATATTCATGACTTCTGTTCCACAGAAACAGGTGAGTTGAAAGATAGCTTTACTCCCACAGAAATATGTTGGAGGGAATGATACCGCACTGAAATCTACATATCTGAATGCATACCTTGTCAATACTACTGCTTGCAATTAGGGCCATGGTGGGTCTGTTGATAAAAGAAAATCTAGCTCTTTAGGAAAACATACGGAAATAATCTAAACGGGTTAGAGGAGGCAGCCCATGACAATGCATACATTCTCCCCCAGTCAAGAGATCTGGGTTAAATCCATCGTTCTTTTGCCCACTACACCACCCCAGTTTAGACATGGCCATATGCAAATCAGTCTTGACCCTGTGCCTCATGGGAACAGTCCAGCCCGAACTACCAAGCCATGTCTTCCCTGGACCGGAATCAAGCATCCTAGGACCGGTTTCTGGCTATCAGCCGTCATCAGCCAGGATAGCTTGACTCCAGTGGCGTAGTGAGCACGGGTCCCACGTCTGGGAATACCCATCCCACTTAGGGCGAAAAGCGTTACAACAAACAAATGATGGACGGAATGCTGACAATGCATACATTCTCCCCCAGTCAAGAGATCTGGGTTAAATCCATCGTTCTTTTGCCCACTACACCACCCCAGTTTAGACATGGCCATATGCAAATCAGTCTTGACCCTGTGCCTCATGGGAACAGTCCAGCCCGAACTGCCAAGCCATGTCTTCCCTGGACCGGAATCAAGCATCCTAGGACCGGTTTCTGGCTATCAGCCGTCATCAGCCAGGATAGCTTGACTCCAGTGGCGTAGTGAGCACGGGTCCCACGTCTGGGAATACCCATCCCACTTAGGGCGAAAAGCGTTACAACAAACAAATGATGGACGGAATGCTGACAATGCATACATTCTCCCCCTGCCAAGAGATCTGGGTTAAATCCATCGTTCTTTTGCCCACTACACCACCCCAGTTTAGACATGGCCATATGCAAATCAGTCTTGACCCTGTGCCTCATGGGAACAGTCCAGCCCGAACTACCAAGCCATGTCTTCCCTGGACCGGAATCAAGCATCTTAGGACTGGTTTCTGGCTATCAGCCGTCATCAGCCAGAATAGCTTGACTCCAGTGACGTAGTGAGCACGGGTCCCACGTCTGGGAATACCCATCCCACTTAGGGCGAAAAGCGTTACAACAAACAAATGATGGACGGAATGCTGACAATGCATACATTCTCCCCCAGTCAAGAGATCTGGGTTAAATCCATCGTTCTTTTGCCCACTACACCACCCCAGTTTAGACATGGCCATATGCAAATCAGTCTTGACCCTGTGCCTCATGGGAACAGTCCAGCCCGAACTACCAAGCCATGTCTTCCCTGGACCGGAATCAAGCATCCTAGGACCGGTTTCTGGCTATCAGCCGTCATCAGCCAGGATAGCTTGACTCCAGTGGCGTAGTGAGCACGGGTCCCACGTCTGGGAATACCCATCCCACTTAGGGCGAAAAGCGTTACAACAAATAAATGATGGACGGAATGCTGACAATGCATACATTCTCCCCCAGTCAAGAGATCTGGGTTAAATCCATCGTTCTTTTGCCGACTACACCACCCCAGTTTAGACATGGCCATATGCAAATCAGTCTTGACCCTGTGCCTCATGGGAACAGTCCAGCCCGAACTGCCAAGCCATGTCTTCCCTGGACCGGAATCAAGCATCCTAGGACCGGTTTCTGGCTATCAGCCGTCATCAGCCAGAATAGCTTGACTCCAGTGACGTAGTGAGCACGGTTCCCACGTCTGGGAATACCCATCCCACTTAGGGCGAAAAGCGTTACAACAAACAAATGATGGGCGGAATGCTGACAATGCATACATTCTCCCCCAGTCAAGAGATCTGGGTTAAATCCATCGTTCTTTTGCCCACTACACCACCCCAGTTTAGACATGGCCATATGCAAATCAGTCTTGACCCTGTGCCTCATGGGAACAGTCCAGCCCGAACTGCCAAGCCATGTCTTCCCTGGACCGGAATCAAGCATCCTAGGACCGGTTTCTGGCTATCAGCCGTCATCAGCCAGGATAGCTTGACTCCAGTGGCGTAATGAGCACGGGTCCCACGTCTGGGAATACCCATCCCACTTAGGGCGAAAAGCGTTACAACAAACAAGTCTGTCATAAACCTAGACTGAGTGGGAGGGGAGGAGGAGTAGGTGTGATTTTTAAAGAATCATTGAATCTGGTTACTATTGAGATCGATGTGATACAGGGGTTCGAAATGCTTGGTTTTGCCATAAAGGACTCTCATGGTCATGTATTGACTGGGATTGTTTGTTATAGACCTCCAGGGGCTATTAGCGTGCAGCAACAGCAGTCACTGATTGAGACTATCAGCAATTTGGCGGTTACACACGCTAGGTTGGTTGTTTTGGGTGATTTCAATCTTTGTTTTAATGGATCATTAGACTTTGGATTTAAGAATCTACTTCAGTCATTTGAGGGTTTTAACCTACATCAGCAGGTCTCTGAGCCTACTCACAAGGGAGGACACACCCTGGATTTAATTTTCTCAGAGGACCACATACTAGGAATATTGGACATTCTGCAGGTGGTCTGGTCCGACCACTATCTGATTAAATTCCTGGCATATATTCCGAAGGGTGGCAGTCATGTAACTAGAGAAACTAAAAATTATGTTAGCAGAGATTGGAAGGCCCTTCTAAGAAAGGGTAGTACTCCTCCGGTGTTTGCTCTGGATGGTTGTTTTATGTCAGACAGACAAGTTGAGGAGAACTATGCGACCCTCTGTAAACAGATCACTTCCACTCTGGATCGGGTTGCTCCACAGAAAAACCGTAGGAACGTAGGTAGACCCTCTGCCCCATGGTTTAATGATAGACTAAAAGATCAGAAACTAGAATGTAAAAAGGCAGAGAGGAAGTGGAGAAGGAGGTATGAAGTTAAGGATAAGTATGCTTGGAAAACAGCAATCGCTAGCTATAAAGAGATAATTATCGCAAAAGCGGAATACTTCTCCAATTCTCTCCTAAATGCTCCTAATAATACTAGAAGTATTTTCAAAATAGTAACAACCTGATGAGTCCTGATTGCATCAAGAAGCAGATACATCCCACCCAAGATCTCTGTGATGACCTTGCCAGGTTTTTCAATGCTAAAATTAAAACTATCATTGGTGGCCTTGGTAGGGACACTGTGGAAGAGGAAGGAGTTGGCCCAGAGTGAGCAGCGGAGGAGGGTCTCTTCTGGCATTAGTATAGATTTAAAGGCTGGAGGAGAAGAGACAGAGAGCCTGAATTCCCTTGTGGAATTTGGGATGCCCACTGTGGAGGAATTCGGTGAGGTGGCCCTAGGTATTTCCTCGGGTTCACCATTGGACCCTGTGCCTCATAAAATTTAGAAGGAGCTGGGAGGAGAATTGTTCCCTGTACTCCACCTTATTTGTAACCAATCTCTTTGCTCTGGAGTAGTACCGAGCAGCTGGAAGCAGGCACTGGTTACACCTCTTTTAAAAAAGGCAACTCTGGATCCTGCCTGTCCAAAAAACTATAGGCCAATTTCCTTGCTACCGTATCCAGACAAAATTGTAGAGCGGATAGTTAGTAGATTACTATCCAAATATCTGGAAACTAACAGGATCCTAGAAGATGTGCAATTCGGGTTTCGTCCTGCACATGGCACAGAGACTGCCCTGGTGACAGTAATGGATGAGCTTCGTGTGCGGGCAGATAGAGGTCAAGCGGCGGTTCTTATCCCGCTTGACCTCTCTGCCGCGTTCGACACGGTCAACCATGCCATTCTTCTGACTGAGGGAGGTGGAAATATCAGGGATCGCCTTGAACTGGTTTCATTCTTTCCTCTCTGATAGGAGTCAGACAGTGGCGATTCCTCCCTATCAATCTAATTTTATTAATACCTCGCATGACGGTCCTCAGGGCTCCGCGATTAGCCCGATTTAATTTAATATATACTTGCAACCTCTGATCCCTGTCATAAGGGCACACAATATTAACATTGTTAACTATGCGAATGACACTCAAATGATCCTCTCTTTGGAGGGGGAACAGTCCACGTCCCTTGAAGTGCTTCATAACTGCCGGAGAGATATAACTTACTGGCTAAGGGAAAATTCATTGCAATTCAATGCTGATAAAACCGAAGTTCTCTATTGCCTAGCAGGGAAGGCACCACCCATGTTGCCCTCAAACTTTTGGCCATCAAATTCGGAGCGTCCACCGTTGCCTGTCGATAAGGTTTGGAACTTGGGTATCTTGTTTAATAATAAGTTGACGCTCGAATCTCAGGTCAATAAAACCGTGGGGAGCTGTTTTGCTATTATTAGAGACCTGCGCAAAATCTTCCCGCGATTGCCAATCCATGCGCGAGTATTGGTAGCCCAAAGCACCATCTTAAGCCGATTAGACTATTGTAATGCTTTGCTGCTGGATTCCCCGAGATATCTAATAGATAGGCTCCAGAGGATCAAAGCAATTGCAGCTAAGTTGGCTTTGGAGAAGTCAAGACGGTTTTCGAACTCCTTGGCTTTGGCAGAACTGCACTGGCTTCCGATATTGCAGAGAATCCAGTTTAAGTCACTTTGCATAGCTTTTAAGGCCTTGCATTGATTAGGACCGAAACTCTTGCAGAGGAAATTTGCTTGGTATGTCCCTGAAAGAAGCCTTCACTCTTCGTCAGCTAGACTAGCGAAGGTGTCATGATTTAAAAAAGTAAAATCCGGAGGCAAAGCTTTCAGCTTCTCTGCCGCCCGATTATGGAATAAGCTCCCATTGGAAATGAGACATTTGGTCGATCTCTTGCCTTTTAGGAAGAGATTAAAAACTTGTCTCTTTCCTAGTGCATGATATCTCGGGGAATCCAGCAGCAAAGCATTACAATAGTCTAATCGGCTTAAGATGGTGCTTTGGGCTACCAATACTCGCGCATGGATTGGCAATCGCGGGAAGATTTTGCGCAGGTCTCTAATAATAGCAAAACAGCTCCCCACGGTTTTATTGACCTGAGATTCGAGCGTCAACTTATTATTAAACAAGATACCCAAGTTCCGAACCTTATCGACAGGCAACGGTGGACGCTCCGAATTTGATGGCCAAAAGTTTGAGGGCAACATGGGTGGTGCCTTCCCTGCTAGGCAATAGAGAACTTCGGTTTTATCAGCATTGAATTGCAATGAATTTTCCCTTAGCCAGTAAGTTATATCTCTCCGGCAGTTATGAAGCACTTCAAGGGACGTGGACTGTTCCCCCTCCAAAGAGAGGATCATTTGAGTGTCATTCGCATAGTTAACAATGTTAATATTGTGTGCCCTTATGACAGGGATCAGAGGTTGCAAGTATATATTAAATTAAATCGGGCTAATCGCGGAGCCCTGAGGACCGTCATGCGAGGTATTAATAAAATTAGATTGATAGGGAGGAATCGCCACTGTCTGACTCCTATCAGAGAGGAAAGAATGAAACCAGTTCAAGGCGATCCCTGATATTTCCACCTCCCTCAGTCAGAAGAATGGCATGGTTGACCGTGTCGAACGCGGCAGAGAGGTCAAGCGGGATAAGAACCGCCGCTTGACCTCTATCTGCCCGCACACGAAGCTCATCCATTACTGTCCCCAGGGCAGTCTCTGTGCCATGTGCAGGACGAAACCCGAATTGCACATCTTCTAGGATCCTGTTAGTTTCCAGATATTTGGATAGTAATCTACTAACTATCCGCTCTACAATTTTGTCTGGATACGGTAGCAAGGAAATTGGCCTATAGTTTTTTGGACAGGCAGGATCCAGAGTTGCCTTTTTTAAAAGAGGTGTAACCAGTGCCTGCTTCCAGCTGCTCGGTACTACTCCAGAGCAAAGAGATTGGTTACAAATAAGGTGGAGTACAGGGAACAATTCTCCTTCCAGCTCCTTCTAAATTTTATGAGGCACAGGGTCCAATGGTGAACCCGAGGAAATACCTAGGGCCACCTCACCGAATTCCTCCACAGTGGGCATCCCAAATTCCACAAGGGAATTCAGGCTCTCTGTCTCTTCTCCTCCAGCCTTTAAATCTATACTAATGCCAGAAGAGACCCTCCTCCGCTGCTCACTCTGGGCCAACTCCTTCCTCTTCCACAGTGTCCCTACCAAGGCCACCAATGATAGTTTTAATTTTAGCATTGAAAAACCTGGCAAGGTCATCACAGAGATCTTGGGTGGGATGTATCTGCTTCTTGATGCAATCAGGACTCATCAGGTTGTTACTATTTTGAAAATACTTCTAGTATTATTAGGAGCATTTAGGAGAGAATTGGAGAAGTATTCCGCTTTTGCGATAATTATCTCTTTATAGCTAGCGATTGCTGTTTTCCAAGCATACTTATCCTTAACTTCATACCTCCTTCTCCACTTCCTCTCTGCCTTTTTACATTCTAGTTTCAGATCTTTTAGTCTATCATTAAACCATGGGGCAGAGGGTCTACCTACGTTCCTACGGTTTTTCTGTGGAGCAACCCGATCCAGAGTGGAAGTGATCTGTTTACAGAGGGTCGCATAGTTCTCCTCAACTTGTCTGTCTGACATAAAACAACCATCCAGAGCAAACACCGGAGGAGTACTACCCTTTCTTAGAAGGGCCTTCCAATCTCTGCTAACATAATTTTTAGTTTCTCTAGTTACATGACTGCCACCCTTCGGAATATATGCCAGGAATTTAATCAGATAGTGGTCGGACCAGACCACCTGCAGAATGTCCAATATTCCTAGTATGTGGTCCTCTGAGAAAATTAAATCCAGGGTGTGTCCTCCCTTGTGAGTAGGCTCAGAGACCTGCTGATGTAGGTTAAAACCCTCAAATGACTGAAGTAGATTCTTAAATCCAAAGTCTAATGATCCATTAAAACAAAGATTGAAATCACCCAAAACAACCAACCTAGCGTGTGTAACCGCCAAATTGCTGATAGTCTCAATCAGTGACTGCTGTTGCTGCACGCTAATAGCCCCTGGAGGTCTATAACAAACAATCCCAGTCAATACATGACCATGAGAGTCCTTTATGGCAAAACCAAGCATTTCGAACCCCTGTATCACATCGATCTCAATAGTAACCAGATTCAATGATTCTTTAAAAATCACACCTACTCCTCCTCCCCTCCCACTCAGTCTAGGTTTATGACAGACTTGTTTGTTGTAGCGCTTTTCGCCCTAAGTGGGATGGGTATTCCCAGACGTGGGACCCGTGCTCACTACGCCACTGGAGTCAAGCTATCCTGGCTGATGACGGCTGATAGCCAGAAACCGGTCCTAGGATGCTTGATTCCGGTCCAGGGAAGACATGGCTTGGCAGTTCGGGCTGGACTGTTCCCATGAGGCACAGGGTCAAGACTGATTTGCATATGGCCATGTCTAAACTGGGGTGGTGTAGTGGGCAAAAGAACGATGGATTTAACCCAGATCTCTTGACTGGGGGAGAATGTATGCATTGTCAGCATTCCGTCCATCATTTGTTTGTTGTAACGCTTTTCGCCCTAAGTGGGATGGGTATTCCCAGACGTGGGACCCGTGCTCACTACGTCACTGGAGTCAAGCTATCCTGGCTGATGACGGCTGATAGCCAGAAACCGGTCCTAGGATGCTTGATTCCGGTCCAGGGAAGACATGGCTTGGCAGTTCGGGCTGGACTGTTCCCATGAGGCACAGGGTCAAGACTGATTTGCATATGGCCATGTCTAAACTGGGGTGGTGTAGTGGGCAAAAGAACGATGGATTTAACCCAGATCTCTTGACTGGGAGAGAATGTATGCATTGTCAGCATTCCGTCCATCATTTGTTTGTTGTAACACTTTTCGGCCTAAGTGCGATGGGTATTCCCAGACGTGGGACCCGTGCTCACTACGCCACTGGAGTCAAGCTATCCTGGCTGATGACGGCTGATAGCCAGAAACCGGTCCTAGGATGCTTGATTCCGGTCCAGGGAAGACATGGCTTGGTAGTTCGGGCTGGACTGTTCCCATGAGGCACAGGGTCAAGACTGATTTGCATATGGCCATGTCTAAACTGGGGTGGTGTAGTGGGCAAAAGAACGATGGATTTAACCCAGATCTCTTGACTGGGGGAGAATGTATGCATTGTCAGCATTCCGTCCATCATTTGTTTGTTGTAACGCTTTTCGCCCTAAGTGGGATGGGTATTCCCAGACGTGGGACCCGTGCTCACTACGTCACTGGAGTCAAGCTATTCTGGCTGATGACGGCTGATAGCCAGAAACCGGTCCTAGGATGCTTGATTCCGGTCCAGGGAAGACATGGCTTGGTAGTTCGGGCTGGACTGTTCCCATGAGGCACAGGGTCAAGAATGATTTGCATATGGCCATGTCTAAACTGGGGTGGTGTAGTGGGCAAAAGAACGATGGATTTAACCCAGATCTCTTGACAGGGGGAGAATGTATGCATTGTCAGCATTCCGTCCATCATTTGTTTGTTGTAACGCTTTTCGCCCTAAGTGGGATGGGTATTCCCAGACGTGGGACCCGTGCTCACTACGCCACTGGAGTCAAGCTATCCTGGCTGATGACGGCTGATAGCCAGAAACCGGTCCTAGGATGCTTGATTCCGGTCCAGGGAAGACATGGCTTGGCAGTTCGGGCTGGACTGTTCCCATGAGGCACAGGGTCAAGACTGATTTGCATATGGCCATGTCTAAACTGGGGTGGTGTAGTGGGCAAAAGAACGATGGATTTAACCCAGATCTCTTGACTGGGGGAGAATGTATGCATTGTCAGCATTCCGTCCATCATTTGTTTGTTGTAACGCTTTTCGCCCTAAGTGGGATGGGTATTCCCAGACGTGGGACCCGTGCTCACTACGCCACTGGAGTCAAGCTATCCTGGCTGATGACGGCTGATAGCCAGAAACCGGTCCTAGGATGCTTGATTCCGGTCCAGGGAAGACATGGCTTGGCAGTTCGGGCTGGACTGTTCCCATGAGGCACAGGGTCAAGACTGATTTGCATATGGCCATGTCTAAACTGGGGTGGTGTAGTGGGCAAAAGAACGATGGATTTAACCCAGATCTCTTGACTGGGGGAGAATGTATGCATTGTCAGCATTCCGACCATCATTTGTTTGGTGTAACGCTTTTCGCCCTAAGTGGGATGGGTATTCCCAGACGTGGGACCCGTGCTCACTACGCCACTGGAGTCAAGCTATCCTGGCTGATGACGGCTGATAGCCAGAAACCGGTCCTAGGATGCTTGATTCCGGTCCAGGGAAGACATGGCTTGGCAGTTCGGGCTGGACTGTTCCCATGAGGCACAGGGTCAAGACTGATTTGCATATGGCCATGTCTAAACTGGGGTGGTGTAGTGGGCAAAAGAACGATGGATTTAACCCAGATCTCTTGACTGGGGGAGAATGTATGCATTGTCAGCATTCCGTCCATCATTTGTTTGTTGTAACGCTTTTCGCCCTAAGTGGGATGGGTATTCCCAGACGTGGGACCCGTGCTCACTACGCCACTGGAGTCAAGCTATCCTGGCTGATGACGGCTGATAGCCAGAAACCGGTCCTAGGATGCTTGATTCCGGTCCAGGGAAGACATGGCTTGGCAGTTCGGGCTGGACTGTTCCCATGAAGCACAGGGTCAAGACTGATTTGCATATGGCCATGTCTAAACTGGGGTGGTGTAGTGGGCAAAAGAACGATGGATTTAACCCAGATCTCTTGACTGGGGGAAAATGTATGCATTGTCAGCATTCCGTCCATCATTTGTTTGTTGTAACGCTTTTCGCCCTAAGTGGGATGGGTATTCCCAGACGTGGGACTCGTGCTCACTACGCCACTGGAGTCAAGCTATCCTGGCTGATGACGGCTGATAGCCAGAAACCGGTCCTAGGATGCTTGATTCCGGTCCAGGGAAGACATGGCTTGGCAGTTCGGGCTGGACTGTTCCCATGAGGCACAGGGTCAAGACTGATTTGCATATGGCCATGTCTAAACTGGGGTGGTGTAGTGGGCAAAAGAACGATGGATTTAACCCAGATCTCTTGACTGGGGGAGAATGTATGCATTGTCAGCATTCCGTCCATCATTTGTTTGTTGTAACGCTTTTCGCCCTAAGTGGGATGGGTATTCTCAGACGTGGGACCCGTGCTCCCTACGCCACTGGAGTCAAGCTATCCTGGCTGATGACGGCTGATAGCCAGAAACCGGTCCTAGGATGCTTGATTCCAGTCCAGGGAAGACATGGCTTGGCAGTTCGGGCTGGACTGTTCCCATGAGGCACAGGGTCAAGACTGATTTGCATATGGCCATGTCTAAACTTGGGTGGTGTAGTGGGCAAAAGAACGATGGATTTAACCCAGATCTCTTGACTGGGGGAGAATGTATGCATTGTCAGCATTCCGTCCATCATTTGTTTGTTGTAACGCTTTTCGCCCTAAGTGGGATGGGTATTCCCAGACGTGGGAACCGTGCTCACTACACCACTGGAGTCAAGCTATCCTGGCTGATGACGGCTGATAGCCAGAAACCGGTCCTAGGTTGCTTGATTCCGGTCCAGGGAAGACATGGCTTGGCAGTTCGGGCTGGACTGTTCCCATGAGGCACAGGGTCAAGACTGATTTGCATATGGCCATGTCTAAACTGGGGTGGTGTAGTGGGCAAAAGAACGATGGATTTAACCCAGATCTCTTGACTGGGGGAGAATGTATGCATTGTCAGCATTCCGTCCATCATTTGTTTGTTGTAACGCTTTTCGCCCTAAGTGGGCTGGGTATTCCCAGACGTGGGACCCGTGCTCACTACGCCACTGGAGTCAAGCTATCCTGGCTGATGACGGCTGATAGCCAGAAACCGGTCCTAGGATGCTTGATTCAGGTCCAGGGAAGACATGGCTTGGCAGTTCGGGCTGGACTGTTCCCATGAGGCACAGGGTCAAGACTGATTTGCATATGGCCATTTCTAAACTGGGGTGGTGTAGTGGGCAAAAGAACGATGGATTTAACCCAGATCTCTTGACTGGGGGAGAATGTATGCATTGTCAGTATTCCGTCCATCATTTGTTTGTTGTAACGCTTTTCGCCCTAAGTGGGATGGGTATTCCCAGACGTGGGACCAGTGCTCACTACGCCACTGGAGTCAAGCTACCCTGGCTGATGACGGCTGATAGCCAGAAACCGGTCCTAGGATGCTTGATTCCGGTCCAGGGAAGACATGGCTTGGCAGTTCGGGCTGGACTGTTCCCATGAGGCACAGGGTCAAGACTGATTTGCATATGGCCATGTCTAAACTGGGGTGGTGTAGTGGGCAAAAGAACAATGGATTTAACACAGATCTCTTGACTGGGGGAGAATGTATGCATTGTCAGCATTCTGTCCATCATTTGTTTGTTGTAACGCTTTACGCCCTAAGTGGGATGGGTATTCCCAGACGTGGGACCCGTGCTCACTACGCCACTGGAGTCAAGCTATCCTGGCTGATGACGGCTGATAGCCAGAAACCGGTCCTAGGATGCTTGATTCCGGTCCAGGGAAGACATGGCTTGGCAGTTTGGGCTGGACTGTTCCCATGAGGCACAGGGTCAAGACTGATTTGCATATGGCCATGTCTAAACTGGGGTGGTGTAGTGGGCAAAAGAACGATGGATTTAACCCAGATCTCTTGACTGGGGGAGAATGTATGCATTGTCAGCATTCCATCCATCATTTGTTTGTTGTGACGCTTTTCGCCCTAAGTGGGATGGGTATTCCCAGACGTGGGACCCGTGCTCACTACGCCACTGGAGACAAGCTATCCTGGCTGATGACGGCTGATAGCCAGAAACCGGTCCTAGGATGCTTGATTCCGGTCCAGGGAAGACATGGCTTGGCAGTTCGGGCTGGACTGTTCCCATGAGGCACAGGGTCAAGACTGATTTGCATATGGCCATGTCTAAACTGGGGTGGTGTAGTGGGCAAAAGAACGATGGATTTAACCCAGATCTCTTGACTGGGGGAGAATGTATGCATTGTCAGCATTCCGTCCATCATTTGTTTGTTGTAACGCTTTTCGCCCTAAGTGGGATGGGTATTCCCAGACGTGGGACCCGTGTTCACTACGCCACTGGAGTCAAGCTATCCTGGCTGATGACGGCTGATAGCCAGAAACCGGTCCTAGGATGCTTGATTCCAGTCCAGGGAAGACATGGCTTGGCAGTTCGGGCTGGACTGTTCCCATGAGGCACAGGGTCAAGACTGATTTGCATATGGCCATGTCTAAACTTGGGTGGTGTAGTGGGCAAAAGAACGATGGATTTAACCCAGATCTCTTGACTGGGGGAGAATGTATGCATTGTCAGCATTCCGTCCATCCTTTGTTTGTTGTAACGCTTTTCGCCCTAAGTGGGATGGGTATTCCCAGACGTGGGACCCGTGCTCACTACGCCACTGGAGTCAAGCTATCCTGGCTGATGACGGCTGATAGCCAGAAACCGGTCCTAGGTTGCTTGATTCCGGTCCAGGGAAGACATGGCTTGGCAGTTCGGGCTGGACTGTTCCCATGAGGCACAGGGTCAAGACTGATTTGCATATGGCCTTGTCTAAACTGGGGTGGTGTAGTGGGCAAAAGAACGATGGATTTAACCCAGATCTCTTGACTGGGGGAGAATGTATGCATTGTCAGCATTCCGTCCATCATTTGTTTGTTGTAACGCTTTTCGCCCTAAGTGGGCTGGGTATTCCAAGACGTGGGACCCGTGCTCACTACGCCACTGGAGTCAAGCTATCCTGGCTGATGACGGCTGATAGCCAGAAACCGGTCCTAGGATGCTTGATTCAGGTCCAGGGAAGACATGGCTTGGCAGTTCGGGCTGGACTGTTCCCATGAGGCACAGGGTCAAGACTGATTTGCATATGGCCATTTCTAAACTGGGGTGGTGTAGTGGGCAAAAGAACGATGGATTTAACCCAGATCTCTTGACTGGGGGAGAATGTATGCATTGTCAGTATTCCGTCCATCATTTGTTTGTTGTAACGCTTTTCGCCCTAAGTGGGATGGGTATTCCCAGACGTGGGACCCGTGCTCACTACGCCACTGGAGTCAAGCAACCCTGGCTGATGACGGCTGATAGCCAGAAACCGGTCCTAGGATGCTTGATTCCGGTCCAGGGAAGACATGGCTTGGCAGTTCGGGCTGGACTGTTCCCATGAGGCACAGGGTCAAGACTGATTTGCATATGGCCATGTCTAAACTGGGGTGGTGTAGTGGGCAAAAGAACAATGGATTTAACACAGATCTCTTGACTGGGGGAGAATGTATGCATTGTCAGCATTCTGTCCATCA
This sequence comes from Triturus cristatus, assembly GCF_964204655.1. NCBI lineage: Eukaryota > Metazoa > Chordata > Amphibia > Caudata > Salamandridae > Triturus > Triturus cristatus. Next base: position 212,576,147 of record NC_140585.1, on the reverse strand, counting down.
TTTGTTTGTTGTAACGCTTTACGCCCTAAGTGGGATGGGTATTCCCAGACGTGGGACCCGTGCTCACTACGCCACTGGAGTCAAGCTATCCTGGCTGATGACGGCTGATAGCCAGAAACCGGTCCTAGGATGCTTGATTCCGGTCCAGGGAAGACATGGCTTGGCAGTTCGGGCTGGACTGTTCCCATGAGGCACAGGGTCAAGACTGATTTGCATATGGCCATGTCTAAACTGGGGTGGTGTAGTGGGCAAAAGAACGATGGATTTAACCCAGATCTCTTGACTGGGGGAGAATGTATGCATTGTCAGCATTCCGTCCATCATTTGTTTGTTGTAACGCCTTTCGCCCTAAGTGGGATGGGTATTCCCAGACGTGGGACCCGTGCTCACTACGCCACTGGAGTCAAGCTATCCTGGCTGATGACGGCTGATAGCCAGAAACCGGTCCTAGGATGCTTGATTCCGGTCCAGGGAAGACATGGCTTGGCAGTTCGGGCTGGACTGTTCCCATGAGGCACAGGGTCAAGACTGATTTGCATATGGCCATGTCTAAACTGGGGTGGTGTAGTAGGCAAAAGAACGATGGATTTAACCCAGATCTCTTGACTGGGGGAGAATGTATGCATTGTCAGCATTCCGTCCATCATTTGTTTGTTGTAACGCTTTTCGCCCTAAGTGGGATGGGTATTCCCAGACGTGGGACCCGTGCTCACTACGCCACTGGAGTCAAGTTATCCTGGCTGATGACGGCTGATAGCCAGAAACCGGTCCTAGGATGCTTGATTCCGGTCCAGGGAAGACATGGCTTGGCAGTTCGGGCTGGACTGTTCCCATGAGGCACAGGGTCAAGACTGATTTGCATATGGCCATGTCTAAACTGGGGTGGTGTAGTGGGCAAAAGAACAATGGATTTAACACAGATCTCTTGACTGGGGGAGAATGTATGCATTGTCAGCATTTTGTCCATCATTTGTTTGTTGTAACGCTTTTCGCCCTAAGTGGGATGGGTATTCCCAGACGTGGGACCCGTGCTCACTATGCCACTGGAGTCAAGCTATCCTGGCTGATGACGGCTGATAGCCAGAAACCGGTCCTAGGATACTTGATTCCGGTCCAGGGAAGACATGGCTTGGCAGTTTGGGCTGGACTGTTCCCATGAGGCACAGGGTCAAGACTGATTTGCATATGGCCATGTCTAAACTGGGGTGGTGTAGTGGACAAAAGAACGATGGATTTAACCCAGATCTCTTGACTGGGGGAGAATGTATGCATTGTCAGCATTCCGTCCATCATTTGTTTGTTGTAACGCTTTTCGCCCTAAGTGGGATGGGTATTCCCAGACGTGGGACCCGTGCTCACTACGCCACTGGAGTCAAGCTATCCTGGCTGATGACGGCTGATAGCCAGAAACCGGTCCTAGGATGCTTGATTCCGGTCCAGGGAAGACATGGCTTGGGAGTTCGGGCTGGACTGTTCCCATGAGGCACAGGGTCAAGACTGATTTGCATATGGCCATGTCTAAACTGGGGTGGTGTAGTGGGCAAAAGAACGATGGATTTAACCCAGATCTCTTGACTGGGGGAGAATGTATGCATTGTCAGCATTCCGTCCATCATTTGTTTGTTGTAACGCTTTTCGCCCTAAGTGGGATGGGTATTCCCAGACGTGGGACCCGTGCTCACTACGCCACTGGAGTCAAGCTATCCTGGCTGATGACGGCTGATAGCCAGAAACCGGTCCTAGGATGCTTGATTCCGGTCCAGGGAAGACATGGCTTGGCAGTTCGGGCTGGACTGTTCCCATGAGGCACAGGGTCAAGACTGATTTGCATATGGCCATGTCTAAACTGGGGTGGTGTAGTGGGCAAAAGAACGATGGATTTAACCCAGATCTCTTGACGGGGGGAGAATGTATGCATTGTCAGCATTCTGTCCATCATTTGTTTGTTGTAACGCTTTTCGCCCTAAGTGGGATGGGTATTCCCAGACGTGGGACCCGTGCTCACTACGCCACTGGAGTCAAGCTATCCTGGCTGATGACTGCTGATAGCCAGAAACCGGTCCTAGGATGCTTGATTCCGGTCCAGGGAAGACATGGCTTGGCAGTTCGGGCTGGACTGTTCCCATGAGACACAGGGTCAAGACTGATTTGCATATGGCCATGTCTAAACTGGGGTGGTGTAGTGGGAAAAAGAACGATGGATTTAACCCAGATCTCTTGACTGGGGGAGAATGTATGCATTGTCAGCATTCCGTCCATCATTTGTTTGTTGTAACGCTTTTCGCCCTAAGTGGGATGGGTATTCCCAGACGTGGGACCCGTGCTCACTACGCCACTGGAGTCAAGCTATCCTGGCTGATGACGGCTGATAGCCAGAAACCGGTCCTAGGATGCTTGATTCCGGTCCAGGGAAGACATGGCTTGGCAGTTCGGGCTGGACTGTTCCCATGAGGCACAGGGTCAAGACTGATTTGCAAATGGCCATGTCTAAACTGGGGTGGTGTAGTGGGCAAGAGAACGATGGATTTAACCCAGATCTCTTGACTGGGGGAGAATGTATGCATTGTCAGCATTCCGTCCATCATTTGTTTGTTGTAACGCTTTTCGCCCTAAGTGGGATGGGTATTCCCAGACGTGGGACCCGTGCTCACTACGCCACTGGAGTCAAGCTATCCTGGCTGATGACGGCTGATAGCCAGAAACCGGTCCTAGGATGCTTGATTCCGGTTCAGGGAAGACACGGTTTGGCAGTTCGGGCTGGACTGTTCCCATGAGGCACAGGGTCAAGACTGATTTGCATATGGCCATGTCTAAACTGGGGTGGTGTAGTGGGCAAAAGAACAATGGATTTAACCCAGATCTCTTGACTGGGGGAGAATGTATGCATTGTCAGCATTCCGTCCATCATTTGTTTGTTGTAACGGTTTTCGCCCTAAGTGGGATGGGTATTCCCAGACGTGGGACCCGTGCTCACTACGCCACTGGAGTCAAGCTATCCTGGCTGATGACGGCTGATAGCCAGAAACCGGTCCTAGGATGCTTGATTCCGGTCCAGGGAAGACATGGCTTGGCAGTTCGGGCTGGACTGTTCCCATGAGGCACAGGGTCAAGACTGATTTGCATATGGCCATGTCTAAACTGGGGTGGTGTAGTGGGCAAAAGAACGATGGATTTAACCCAGATCTCTTGACTGGGGGAGAATGTATGCATTGTCAGCATTCCGTCCATCATTTGTTTGTAGTAACGCTTTTCGCCCTAAGTGGGATGGGTATTCCCAGACGTGGGACCCATGCTCACTACGCCACTGGAGTCAAGCTATCCTGGCTGATGACGGCTGATAGCCAGAAACCGGTCCTAGGATGCTTGATTTCGGTCCAGGGAAGACATGGCTTGGCAGTTCGGGCTGGACTGTTCCCATGAGGCACAGGGTCAAGACTGATTTGCATATGGCCATGTCTAAACTGGGGTGGTGTAGTGGGCAAAAGAACGATGGATTTAACCCAGATCTCTTGACTGGGGGAGAATGTATGCATTGTCAGCATTCCGTCCATCATTTGTTTGTTGTAACGCTTTTCGCCCTAAGTGGGATGGGTATTCCCAGACGTGGGACCCGTGCTCACTACGCCACTGGAGTCAAGCTATCCTGGCTGATGACGGCTGATAGCCAGAAACCGGTCCTAGGATGCTTGATTCCGGTCCAGGGAAGACATGGCTTGGCAGTTCGGGCTGGACTGTTCCCATGAGGCACAGGGTCAAGACTGATTTGCATATGGCCATGTCTAAACTGGGGTGGTGTAGTGGGCAAAAGAACGATGGATTTAACCCAGATCTCTTGACGGGGGGAGAATGTATGCATTGTCAGCATTCTGTCCATCATTTGTTTGTTGTAACGCTTTTCGCCCTAAGTGGGATGGGTATTCCCAGACGTGGGACCCGTGCTCACTACGCCACTGGAGTCAAGCTATCCTGGCTGATGACTGCTGATAGCCAGAAACCGGTCCTAGGATGCTTGATTCCGGTCCAGGGAAGACATGGCTTGGCAGTTCGGGCTGGACTGTTCCCATGAGACACAGGGTCAAGACTGATTTGCATATGGCCATGTCTAAACTGGGGTGGTGTAGTGGGAAAAAGAACGATGGATTTAACCCAGATCTCTTGACTGGGGGAGAATGTATGCATTGTCAGCATTCCGTCCATCATTTGTTTGTTGTAACGCTTTTCGCCCTAAGTGGGATGGGTATTCCCAGACGTGGGACCCGTGCTCACTACGCCACTGGAGTCAAGCTATCCTGGCTGATGACGGCTGATAGCCAGAAACCGGTCCTAGGATGCTTGATTCCGGTCCAGGGAAGACATGGCTTGGCAGTTCGGGCTGGACTGTTCCCATGAGGCACAGGGTCAAGACTGATTTGCAAATGGCCATGTCTAAACTGGGGTGGTGTAGTGGGCAAGAGAACGATGGATTTAACCCAGATCTCTTGACTGGGGGAGAATGTATGCATTGTCAGCATTCCGTCCATCATTTGTTTGTTGTAACGCTTTTCGCCCTAAGTGGGATGGGTATTCCCAGACGTGGGACCCGTGCTCACTACGCCACTGGAGTCAAGCTATCCTGGCTGATGACGGCTGATAGCCAGAAACCGGTCCTAGGATGCTTGATTCCGGTTCAGGGAAGACACGGTTTGGCAGTTCGGGCTGGACTGTTCCCATGAGGCACAGGGTCAAGACTGATTTGCATATGGCCATGTCTAAACTGGGGTGGTGTAGTGGGCAAAAGAACAATGGATTTAACCCAGATCTCTTGACTGGGGGAGAATGTATGCATTGTCAGCATTCCGTCCATCATTTGTTTGTTGTAACGGTTTTCGCCCTAAGTGGGATGGGTATTCCCAGACGTGGGACCCGTGCTCACTACGCCACTGGAGTCAAGCTATCCTGGCTGATGACGGCTGATAGCCAGAAACCGGTCCTAGGATGCTTGATTCCGGTCCAGGGAAGACATGGCTTGGCAGTTCGGGCTGGACTGTTCCCATGAGGCACAGGGTCAAGACTGATTTGCATATGGCCATGTCTAAACTGGGGTGGTGTAGTGGGCAAAAGAACGATGGATTTAACCCAGATCTCTTGACTGGGGGAGAATGTATGCATTGTCAGCATTCCGTCCATCATTTGTTTGTAGTAACGCTTTTCGCCCTAAGTGGGATGGGTATTCCCAGACGTGGGACCCATGCTCACTACGCCACTGGAGTCAAGCTATCCTGGCTGATGACGGCTGATAGCCAGAAACCGGTCCTAGGATGCTTGATTTCGGTCCAGGGAAGACATGGCTTGGCAGTTCGGGCTGGACTGTTCCCATGAGGCACAGGGTCAAGACTGATTTGCATATGGCCATGTCTAAACTGGGGTGGTGTAGTGGGCAAAAGAACGATGGATTTAACCCAGATCTCTTGACTGGGGGAGAATGTATGCATTGTCAGCATTCCGTCCATCATTTGTTTGTTGTAAGACTTAATACCCCGGCGGACATGCCAATCCTAATTCTAAGTCACTTTCTAGATGTGTCCAAGTTTCTGTCATGAATAGGACATCCAATTCGTGGAGCTGCAACATCAACTGAATCTCCACACAATGCTTGGACAGAGATCTTACATTAAGTAACCCGTAAAGGAGGTGCTCTTGTAATACAAAATCTGAGATAGGGCCCGCATTCTCCTCAATTTTGAACCTCCCCTTCCCCTTTCACAGCACACCTATCTTGCGTAATTCCAAACCTGTATAGCAAATACAGCAACCTCTTGCAGTTGCCTCCTGTTTTCTGAAACGGGCAGCCAAGCTGGCGCTGTGCGCGGTCGGTGCGCGGACAGGCGCAGACGGGCGCGCCTTTGGCGCGTCCGCTGCGCGCCCACGCCAGCGTGTCTCTTTGTAGCTGTGGGCCCAAAAAGACTAGACCGCACACTTTACAAAATGGCGGTTCCGCTCTAACAGACGGACACCGCAACTCAAAAACAGGGCACACTCGAGTCAGAGGTGAGTGGCACACTGAGGACACAAAAACAGTTTATGAGAACCCTCTCATAAAACCAATTATTTCAATGGATGTGCAAAACATAAATCGATTAGCAGCTCCCCGTTTATTTTAAAAGAAGGTCTGTAATTTTAAAAGATTTCCCCTTCATGTGCAAAAACGTAAGAGTCAATTAAAAACAATTATTTCAAATTGACGTGCAGAACATAAATCGATTAGCAGCGCCCCGATTATTTTAAAAGAAAGTCTGTATTTTAAAAAGATTTCCCCTTCATGTGCAAAAACGCAAGAGTCAATTAGAAACAATTATTTTAATTGATGTGCAGAACAGAAATCGATTAGCAGCTCCCCGATTATTTTAAAAGAAAGTCTGTATTTTAAAAAGATTTCCCCTTATTTTGCAAAAACCCAAAAGTCAATTAGAAGCTCCCCGTGCAACATACATCTGTCAGTACATCGAATATTGCCTCTATCTATGGTCGAGGGTCAACCTGATATCACCTTTTGCTGCAATGAGGGCTGTCTCGGTGCTGCCTCTGTGTTGTGGTCGGGCCAGACACATGTTTGTGTGGTGTCTAGGAGTTGGTATGTGTTGAGGTAGTGAGCACAGTGATCGCTGAGTGCATTTCTGCACCTATACCCATCCCCCATATGCTCAAATGCCAGTTTAGTGAGTTGCAGTGAATTCTCGGCCTACCATCAAGCACCCATGCTCAGAAGACTGGCAACTTACAACTTTTGGCCATATATAGTGACGTAGTAGGCTTTCTTGTAAAATATTTAATACAGAAATATGTTTAATGTTAAAGGTTCCTGAAACTGTTCTTTTGATCTTTAGAGATTTTGGGAATCATGGATCCTTATGTGTAAAACTGATTTTCATGTGATGTGCCATGATCATCCATTTTTACAACCCTAACATCTAGACCAAGATCAGGAAATTGTATCCACATCCCTTACACTCCCCACCATGAGATTATTCCCTAAATTGACAGTGCATCCCACAGAGTGGACTTTGGCTACACCAAGAACAATGTTTCTCTCTCGCTTTAAGCTACGGCCTTTGGCATATTATTTAATCTTCTAGAAGTGTTTCCATTGGAATGCATGAGGTACTTTTTTTTATATCTAATTAGTGCACTAAATCATCACATTGATTGCCCCATCTGCAGTCTATACAGAAAACGTCCCTTGTGTGTTACTCTCTTTTGCAGTATTGGAAAAGACAGCAAAAGACAACAGGACTCACTTTGTTGTGTTTCCCAGCATGCGTGTATGAAATCTTGCAAACAGTATTTGTGCATACCTGTATTTGCATGTGTTAGCTCACTAAAGCCATGTTGTTGGTTCAGCAATACACACAGTTCCAAGGTTCGAAAGAGTGTATCTGCAGGTCCTTGTAGTATCTGCAAATAGGAGCACATTTTGTTACCTAATTTTGAGGACAGCATTTGCACTCTCAAATTCCAACCAACAGATTATCCCTTTGTTCAGGGGGTTGCTGTCACCCCCCAAGGTATTTTCTGCATCACAGGTTTGGTAAATATTTTTAAGTCCTTCTAATCTTTTCCATTACTATTTGAATATTTTCCAAAGTGTGTATCCTGAAATTTCCTTCAGAGCTGGAGATGAAAGTATAGACATGGCAAATAATTAACATCTGATGCTCAACTGGCCCCATCTCCAAACCTACTCAATGCATATAGGCATACATTAGCATGTATTTTAAGTACATGTCTATCTTCCTGCCAAATATGGTGTCATTTGGCACAGTAGTGTTTGCTTTAAAGGAGGTCAAAAATGTCTAAAGAGCTTGAAAACTGAAAACTCAACTTTCAGTTTCCACCAATTACCATTGTACACCATTGATTGAAGTGCATAAAACATTACACAGCGAAACAGTGGTGTATACAGAAAGAAGGTGCTAAATTCAGTGCACATAGGTCAAACAATGTCAACGTTATCAGTAAATGTATTATGTTAATAAGACATGCTGTACTATTCTATTTGTTTCCATTGTTGACTATGGTAAAGAGCCCTGACTCAAGAGACATGGGTGCTCATATGGATCATGATCCCATTGGATCCTCAGTGGATCTGTATGTTTTATGTCATGCTGATTTTCATGTGCAGCAGTTGTATTCAGTCAGAGAATTCATGGTTACACTTGTGCAGTGAGATCCATTGTCATTCAATGGGCCCAAATATTATTAGTCTAGTAGTTTTCCTTTGTGTAATGATTGAATATGTGAATATGTGAGCAAATCAATGATTTCTCAAGATAGTAAAACATTGCTATTATTGCAGGCTTTGACCTTGGCACTAAAGTAATACACTTGAGAATTAAGGTTTACAAATGCACATGGTAACACACCTCTTTTAATGGCCCACATTTATTTACATCCATAGAATCGGCAGATATGTTTGTGTATATGTTCCTATTGGACTGGGAATATGGGCATCATGACATATACATGTGTTATGCACTAGGAGGGCAGTATCCATGCCATTCTAAATATGTATTTCTTCATTGCCAGACACACCACTTTGGCAACATGAAATGCACATGTGTTATGCAGTAGGAGGGCAGCATCCATGTCACTCTAAATATTTATTTCTTCATCTCCAGACACACCACTTTACCTGTGCGGAACAGATGAACCAGACAGATCTGAAGGAGTTCCTACTGATTGGTCTGTCAAAGCACCCAAGCTTAGAGCCCACCCTGTCCTTCATCTTCCTCTTCATATACCTGATGACCTTGGTGGGAAATGTCTTCATCACCATCATTATAACTGCAGACCCCCGCCTTCATACACCAATGTACTTCTTCTTGATCAACCTGTCTGTCTTGGATATTTGCTGCACCACAGCAGCCATCCCGAAGATGCTGGACATCCTTATTATGAAAAGAATGGCTATCTCTTACTCTGGGTGCATTTCTCAACTTTACTTGTTCACAGCTGCTCTCAGCACTGAGCTTATTCTTCTGACAGTAATGGCATATGACCGCTATGTGGCCATCTGCTTCCCACTGCGATACACGGTCATCATGAACAGGATGGCTTGTGTGCTTTTGGCAGGTTCTGCATGGGTGCTGGGATGTTTAAACTCTCTAACCCACACTAGCCTCATCTTGAAGCTGTATTTCTGTGACCAAGACACCATTGATCATTTCTTCTGTGAGATTCCTCCAGTTCTGAAACTTGCAAGTTCCAATACCTTTGTTAATGATGTTGTTATTATAGCCGCAGATGTACTACTAGGTATGATCTGTTTTCTACTCACTGCTGTATCATACACATACATCATTTCCACTATCATGAAAATCCGATCAGCAGAGAAGAAGAAAAAGGCTTTCTCAACATGCGCCTCTCACATGACTGTGGTCACCATCTTCTATGGGGGCGTCATCTACACGTATGTCAGGCCCGCATTTAGTGACAAGATGGAGGCTGACAAGGTAGTGTCTGCTATGTATGCCATCATATCTCCAGTGCTGAATCCTGTGATATACAGTTTGAGGAACAAGGAAGTCATAAATGCCATTAAAAAGATATTTGGCAAACAAACCCTTTCTGAAAGGACATAAACTTGCAGACTTGAGATCAAGGAGAAATATGAGTCCAGAAACTATCCTAAGCCTTACATGTTTAAATAATCTACTTTTAACAAATGTCAGGTGGATTATTGAAAACATGCTTCATAAGGATAAGTTTAGTGTTTGAGGAACTTACATTGTCATTTATTTAAGTGATTCACTAAAGTGAATCAGTGGATCCTGATATTCTGTATATTTTGTGCATTAGGTTTGTATTGAAAGATAAAGGAGGGATGATGTCTACTCCTTTTAAACAAAGCAACATGAGACCATTCTCAATAATTACTAATTACAATACTTTCCTTCCAATGAAGGAATAGAACAGTCACTTATTAATGCAGGCAAGGAACATATCCACTCTGTATATCACTTTTAAGTGCCAAATGTGGCTTTTATGCCAGAAATATCACATCACAAGGTAAATGTGTTCATGAATATTATGTTACATGGTTCATAATATATGGAGTGCTCCAGGACAGTGAAAGATGGATCTGTTGATAACAGCAGGACTCTTAGCAGAATGAATTCAAAACATGAGTGTCGAACATATGTTGGCAGATGGGGCTAGGGGCCAAATATATCAACTATTTTTAGTTACAAACATTCTGAATCAGGGTTTGTGACTGCAAACATGTTTCTAAGAAATTTACCAATCCGATTTCAGAAGTTAGTAAATATTCAACAACTCCTCAAACGGGATTGTGAATGGATACCAATTGGGTATTTGCAAAGGACGTGCTGTGGATGTCCTTTCCAAATACAGAACATGATATGCAATGTGTACATGGTTTATGACTGTAATTCTGGTTGGAAATCATAGAAAGGTTACAGACCAGAAAGGGTAGTTGCCCTGTCACAAAAGAGAAGAGATCCCCTTTAAAGTGCATTTGACCCATTCTCCTTTGGGAATGGTTAAACAAAATTTCAGGGAGAGTAGGCAGAGGTCCACAGGACAACTACAAACTCTCAGGAACACTTTACAAAGAGAGAAATCTTAATGAAAAGAAATCAGGCTGCATAAAAAATATCGTTTTATTAACCCCTTCCCCGCTCATGACAGAACCACTCCGTCATGAGCCACGGGTGCCGAGTGCTCATGACGGAGTGGTTCCGTCATGCCGCGGCCGTTGGCGGCCGCTCCTCCCACGCGGCGCTAATTCCCCGCGGGCGATTAGCGCCGTGGGTGGAGTCATGACGGAACCACTCCGTCATGAGCACAGCTCAACCGTGACTCATGACGGAGTGGCTCCGTCATGAGCACAGTCCCACCGCGCTGCCCCCAAACCCCCCCCAGTGCTGCGGCGGAATTCCTGCCGCAGCCAAGGGGTTAAAAAGCAAACATAGACATTGCAGTCTGCTGACCTCCGCTGGCCACCATCCCTGTGATGGCTGAGATTCCTAGTGGGTCGCAAATTGCAACCTACCTTATAAATATTCATGAGGAAAGTCAATTTGCGACCCACTAGGATTCACAAATGAAGAAATAAACATTTCACACATTTAGAATGCCGATTACCAAATAGCTATTCAGAAAAAAATGCTATTGGAGAATCATTATTCTAACGGTACGTACATCTGGCCCTTGGTGCTTAAATACCAGGTTTATATACCCAGCTGCAGTTTCAATATACACAGACCAGCCCACAGTTACAAAATATGCAAAAAACTGACATCCTATGTCCATTTTGGAGACACATATCCCCCCATGCATGTCTTTTTTTTCTTTTAGAACCTATTTATGGTGGCCTAAAGACCACAATAGCTATCCCTGGCTCATCCGTTAGTCCACTGGTACCAGTCTCAAGCTCTCTAGCTCAGAGAACAAAGAGACACTATCACTCAGAAGAGAACATATATAAAACCCATGTTTGCTTTTCATATAGCACAAGCATGAATCACCTCTATTTTATTCTAATTCGTCTTGCTCTCCCAACAACATTTCATGCCTATTTTGCTAATAGTAAATATCTCCATAAGCTTCATAGACAAATTGCTAAATTGATCTTAATATTATTACTCCAACTGCTCTTTCTTCCTCACCTGCAATTTTACTAGATTTAGACATACACGGAGCTATAAGCATTCCATGAGACACATTAAGTGATCCCCTTCACTTTTCTATCAGTGACGTATCTAAATTACATCATCACTTCCTTTGGATTTTTTCAGCTTTCCGTCTTTTTCTCACATTCAGACCTGAACCATATGGAACTCCACTAAACACCATACCTTCACTGCTTACTCTACCACAGCCGAAAGTTTCTACCCTATATTTTGACTGATATAATAATTCATGTCCCCACCACATGGTACTATTCAATTGCAGCATGTAAATATATTCATTTACACCCTATACTACTATTAGATACAGAGTGCAAGTACAGAGAGAATAAAGTCACAGCCATGCAAATCTAATTTTCAGTATGGAAATGAACTTTTTTCAAAGATAACTAAGTCTGACTGTTTATAAAAAAGAGGGACATTCACAAAACTCTTCATTTAAAGTCTTTTTATGGACGGGTGACTTTATATCTCCCCTGCAACCTCACATTTTACCCTTGTAAGACATTGGATTCCTAGTTGACTGAGGTATGCACCCAGGCCTGGCAGGAACCACCACTCTAGTCAGAATGAGATAGATACACACTGAAAGATAACCTGTGCTCAGCCTCCGGTAGGTTAGCACAGAGCAGCCAGGCTTATCTAAAGAGGCAATGTGTAAAGCATTTGTGCAACACACACACACAGTTACACTATGAATACTCCACAAAAAGACTCCACAATGATTTAGGAAAATAGATTTTTATATTCTGAAGAAAGCAAGACCAAAATGACACTAAATCCAATGTATAGAAGTTAAGATATTGACCTTTATAGGAATAAATGCAGTTAAGTGCTTAGAAGCAAGGAGAACCAACAAGGTTACTTTAGGTTGCGCTGGACCAGGGCAAAGTTAAAGTTTGGGCTGACGCAATGGAGCCCCTTGCTGGCTACAGGACACACACAGGCCCCGGTGGACAAAGTAACTTTCTTGGTCACAACCAACGAGATGCGTTGAGGTTGAATTCCACAGGTGCAGGATGCATCAATCTTCTCCACTCAGTGAAGGCAATGCATCAGTTCCAAAGACGGATGATGGAGTCGAGAGGTGTCAAGTGATGTGCTGGATTCTACCAGGCAGTTGAGGGGATGTGTTGATCTCACTAAGCAGAAGGAGTGGTGATATGCTGTCCTATGCATCGATCACTGGAGGCAAAGCACTAGTTCTGAGGTGATGCACCGATTTGCGATTGCAACCAGGTCAATACGCCAATTCAGCTAAATGCAAACAGGAGATGTGTTGAAATCCATGTTGCATCCATCTGGGCCACATCCAGTGAGCAAGGCAGAGGAGCAAGGGTAAAGGCTTTGATATCCCTGAGTCTCAAGCCAACCAGTCCATGGTGATCGCTTGCAGTGAAGGCACAGTCCAGCTCACTTTCAGCAGAGTCAGATAGCAGGTGGTAGCAAGTAGCAGCGCAACACTCTGAAAACCATGCCTTCAACATCAGCAGTCCAATTGAGTTTGTTAAACTGCACAGCTGTTCTTCTGGCAGAGATTTAGTTACAAGTCCAGTAGTTTCTGTCACGGACCCAGTATTTATGTCCAAACTAACCTTTGAGGTGGGGCCATAACTTCAAAGCAGCTCTATGAATAGCACAGGTATCCCTTTAAAACCAGTCCTATCTGTGGGGGGTAATCAGTACTTTGTGTGGTGAAAGGACACTGTCTATTCAAGTGAAGTGCTAGTTCCTCCCTTCCATTCTGCCCAGGCAAGCCCATCAGAACGCAGATGTATGTAGATGGGCACTCAGACACACCAATCCTTCCTGTGTTGTGGCTATCTAAAGGGAATGCATAAAGTGTAGCTGTCACCCACCCCAGACGTGTATTGGAAACGCTGTCAGGCACACAGATCAGTAAGTACAGAGAAATGTCTACTTTCTAAAAGTCGCATTTCAAAAACAGTAATATTAAATCCAACTTCATCAGTAAGGAGGATTTATCATTACCATTCCAACCATTTTATACATAAAAAGCTGCTCCTCTCTGATCAGGAAGTACTGCTTAAAATGTATTAAGGAATTCCAAATGCTAGCCTATCAAACTGTAGTGAAAAATGAAATAGGCTGTTTGTCACTATCAGGACATGTAAAATATAAGGTACATGTCCTACCTTTTACTTACATAGCTCCCCACCCTTTGAGTTACTTAGAGCCTACCTTAGAGGTGGCAAGTTGTTTTAAATTCCAAGGCACAGTAGCAGTAAACTGTACACACAGGCAATGCACTGGCAGGCCTGTCACAGGTTTGAAAGGCTGCGTTTGTGGGTGGCACAATTTTTGCTGCAGGCCCACTAGTAGCATTTGAAGTACAGGCCCTGGGTATATTTGATACCACTATACGAGGGACTTACAAGTACGTCAAATATGTCAATCAGACATACATCAATGGCATTAGGTTTAGATGAGAAGCACATGCACTTTAGCACTGGTTAGCAGTGTTAAAGTTATCTGAGTCCTAAGGCCAACAAAAATAAAATTAAAAAGGGGAGGCATAAGGCAAATTGTCTGAGAAAAGACCAGCCTAAGGATGACAGGTCTAACAACCCTCATTCATGAACTATGAATTATGTCATCTCCTGCTTGCAACTTTCCACTGGATGACATAATTGTCAGTTTCCAACTTATCAAAACTTCAGCCATCCTGACATCTGTATGCAGATGTATCAGTGAGAAAATATAGCAGACAGAGTAACTGGGCAAAAAGGAAAGGGGTGAAAAAGAAAAATAGAACTGAATTCGCCCTTTAGGTGGATTCCCTGTTAGCGAATCGTGTCAGCGTCCAGAAGGGGCCCTAGACCAACTTTAAGGTAAGTAGTACAAAACTGTAAAACAAGGGAATAAACAGTGACTTAAAGAAAGCGTGGAATGATATGACCAGATAATCAGTTGTAATTATAATTGATGCAATGATGAGCTCCCACATGACTGAGGTACCAGGAGGGATCCCAGGATGCCAAGAGTCTGGCAGGTCACACAATAAAAAGGCAATCTGTTTAAAAAATGTGACTTAAAATTCCACTTTTAGAGAGGATTTTAAATTACAAATTCTTAGACACCAAATATGAAGGTCCTACCTGCTCCCCATCAAAAGTAAGCACATATTAAATGAAAAAAGGTAACCCAATGTTATTCTATAGGAGATGTAGGCTTTGCGTTAGTAACAATAGAATTTGGGAGTTTTGTAGTTTTTTACTACCAGGACAGGCAAACCTTAAAAGCACATATCCAACATTATATTTACAATGCAGTATGGGTTGGATGGACTGTCTATGTCCGATCTTAGCGGTAACCTATATGCAATAAAAAAAGGATATAAGGCTTGGCAAGGGGCCAAAAGGTTGTAATGGCAGGCCTGAGACATGTTTTAAGGGGCTACTTAATTGGGTGGTACAATAATTGCTCTAGGCCCATTAGTAGCATTTAATTTACCAGTCTTGGGTATATGGCATACCATTTTCCTAGGGATTTATAAGTAAATTAAATATGCCAATCAGGTGTAGCTAGTTTTACTACATTTTAGAGGGTGAGCAATAGCACATTAGGACTGGTTTAAAGTAGTAAATTACACAGAGTCCAAAGGCTAACAAAAATGAACTCGGCAAAGATAGGAGTGGCAACCTCCTTTTAAATAATATAACTTAATTTATTCAGGTATATGTTTCAAATTGTGGTGCACATTTATAAATTGTGTTATTCAATACCCTGTAATATTTTGGCTTGCTTGAATGTGTTCATGATTTTTAGAGATGGTTTTTAATTGTCTTTTTTCTCTAATTGTTTACAATAATAGATAAGGCTTTGAAGAAACTTATATCACATAATCAGTAAGCAAGAATTTTCAAAACAGTGACAGTAACATTAAAGTGGATTTAAAATTACAATTCCTGAAACACCAAATTTGAATTTCCTGCCTGCTGCCCAAAAAGGTTAGCACTTATTAAATGTAATAAGGTAACTCAATGTTATCCTTTGGGAGAGGCAGGCCTCACAGGAGTGAAAATCGAATTTGGGAGTTTTGGGAATTTTAACTAACAGTTCATGTATAACTTAAAAGCTATTAGGTTCCGAAAATGCAGACGAAGCTACTCTTTCTATGCTGAATATTTGTTCTATTGTTAAAAAATGGTTACTGGTGTGAAGAAACTATGAAATTTGAAGTAGGCTTCTTTTGGTTCTATTTTTTGCATAATTATCATAGTTAGCAGAGGGGAAGGAGGGCTAGGTATATATTTTTTTCTTATTTTAAATCTTCTTTATTAAGCATTTTGTAATTTTTACACACCCCAGTGCCCATCCACCCTATCATCTTGTAGGTTATCACAATAGCAAATACATCATTTATTATTTTTAATCTCTTTTCCACATCAGTACATTTTTTATAATCCATATAATCTTCCAAATATAGGAAAAACCAGCAAACATTTATACTCCCCCCCCCAAATCTCAAAATAACTCTGAAGTACCTTGTGCCAGAGCAGCGATCAGTTAATAATCCAAACATCCCATATCAAATCAGAGGCCACTTTCAACTCATTCTGTTAGAGGAGCCCAGATTTTCAGGCCTTTCTGCCAGGCTTGAATACACAGCTTTCGCTATGTTATAAACTGCCAGGAACCTTGCTAACCACCGCTGGAATCCAGGAGGGTTGGGATCTAGACATGCAAAGGCAATACACAACCTCAGGATAGCGATAGCAACAAAAATCAAATATCGGCCTGCTACGTCTGCATCCTCCTCTACCGTCATTTTACTAAAGAATGAAAAACAAGCTGGGCTTTGTGTTCACAAGTTGTCTGTTTCCAGGAAATGCCTCAATATCACTTGCAAGCTTTATCATCACATTTGAACAGCTGAGGGGGTGAATGGTGCAGCTTGCTGCACAATTTCTGACATATTATGTGCCATTGTTTATATGCAGGAAGGTCCCATTTCCTGTACATAAACAATCATTTAAAAATAAAAATGCTGTTTTGCAACTTCTATGTGTGTTTCATTACATAAACAATCTTCCCCTCAACACAGGCACTTTTGTGCAAGGGTGCCTAGGTTGGTGATAGGCAGCTAAAGTTTGCGCCTTTGCAGGAGGAAACTGACAAAGCCACTTTATTGTAAATATGCCCCTTTGTTTTTCAGAAACAAACTTGGAAACTTTTTTTGTGACCAGCACTACATTTTTGCTGAAAGTTGTGCCAATCTCTAGTTGCTTTGGGTTAAATTACTCAGGACATCAGAGCGCTTATAGTATTTGGGATCGTAAAAATGTCTGAGGCTGTGGCTAAATCACCTACCCCCAACTAATTCTCTGGCAAGGGGGGATCACTCAATACTCCCTCCTGCCAGAACTAATGTTCCCCTTCGATCCTGTACCTTCCAAACCCCCTCCCTCCACACAGCCTCACACAGATGACCCAGCAGACACTTACAAGCTGCTCAGAACTGGCAGTAACCGGGTTGAACTTTTAGGGAAATGGTATAGTGTGTGAAATGACATAGTAATTCCATGTCTGCACAGTTATTTCTCATCCCTAGGGGTTTGACTTGTAATTTGACCATACTGTTAGGCACTTTGATGCTGAGCCAGCTAAGGCATGGTCTCCATCACTCCCAATCATTTTCGGATGTTCTGCCATATTTTATAATGATTCTTTAGCTTTCACTAATCAAGGCGAGTAAACTAATCAAGGATGCTGATTTGTATGGCAATGAACACAGTTTAGTCACAAACCACAGAGCTATTCATTAACTAAATATCAGTCTCCACCGAAACAGTGTTGTAATGTTTGGTGTATTTGCCTGCACCCTTTGGGAAAAAGCAGCTTAGGCCCTGGAGCCTAGGAAAATTGGTATAAAGTGTGTCTCCTCAGATGTCTGCTGGATCACCTCGACAGATGTCTGTGCCACGCTAGGCAAGGAGTGCTGAACGGGTGCTGATGCAAACATGCAGGAGGGCAGTCTGTGTGGTTCTGCTAAAATGCATGGTCAGAGTGGGTCGCACAGGTCAGAGGTTGGTAATACTGCTTCATTCAGGAAAGGGATGTGCTCTAATGTGTTGTCCTGTAGGAGCCTTGAATGGTGAGGGTGCATTAGCTTTTTTAGAAATTATCAGTGATGTGCTTATTATCTATCACAATGCCTGTGAGTGACTGCACATCAGGGGCATAACTAGACTCGAACTTCAGGGAGGGCTAACACATGGATTTGTGGAGACAGAGACATCATAAGAGCCGAATCAAAATTACTTGGTGTGGAACTCCCTTTGCTTTTCCGATGCAGTGCGTAAAGCACTGAGTCATTCTTTGAGACTACATGTGGAAAATAGTTCATTTGAAAGCACTCAGGGTCAGTAACATTATTCTCAGCATAACATGATTTTGGGTCTCTCAAGGAATTTTAGCACAGTGAATGACAAATGTTCTGTGTTAATATACATTAGGCCAGTCAACCTTGTGCAATGTGAAACACCAGATTCTATTTTACATCAGAATATCGGGCAAACCGTACACTCCAATCACATCTTTTACACAATATTTCACTATCCTTCCACCAAAGGAAGGTTTTGAAAATTGGAAGCACATAATGCAGTTTAAGCACATTTATTTAGTCACTGCTCTGTTCATGCTTCATTTACCTGCACACAATACTTTTATGTTATTTTCTGAATATGATGTTACCATAGTAAACAGCTTTGTAGCTGTTTGAGGGACGTTGCCACATATCCTAGCTCTATAGCGCAAAGAATGTTGAATATATATCATTTGGTACTTTGTGAATCTGAAATGCTTGGGTAGTCATTTAGCAAGAAACACAACCCATGCCTGCTAAGATTTGCTCTAATAACATATATCAAGGATAGGAACTGAGCACACTAGCTTGATTATAGATGATACCCTCACATCACAGATGGGTGTCAATCTGGGATTATCAAGGGTGAGAGATGTTGACCTTGTGTTGGACTTGGCCCTTTTGCCAGGTTCTCCCCTAAACTTTTTGCAATTATCCTAGCCTTTTTCCCTGTGTAGTGTTGGTGGTTTTTGGCCTCTGCGCACTTTAGCACTGTGACCCAGTGTAAAGTGCGTGCGCACTCTGAGTGTGTGTGGTGAGATTGGCCTGCCCTCCCATAGGAATGCATGGGGAATATGTGTGTCCATGGCAGTTCCTTATGTGAGAGGAGTGCAGGGGCACGTTTAGTATGTGCAAACTCGTGAGAATAAATGCTGCGCAATAGTGTGCGCAGATTTATTGTGACTGGTGGAGAAGTGCCATTTTTAGAAGTTGGCATTTCTGTGTGCTGTGTGTCTGCCTGCCTGATGTGGAGTGCATGTCTGGCTTGTGATTGACAGGCGCTGGATGGTGTGGGGAATTCCAGGAGCCAGGGTGAGTCAGCCCAGTGGTGAATAGAGAGATCTGCATCTAGATGGGAGGGAGGAGTTGCACTTGAGACCTGAATAGGGATGTGCCTTCCCTACACAATGCTGGCTCCACCTCCTGTGGTACGTCTGATGTCCCTAGCCTGTCCTGTGAATAGGGAGAGGGGCTGAGCAAAACAAAGTGCTCCCGAACCAGTTGTAACTGGTTCTCTCCTTGCCCTACAGTTTGTGACAAAGGAAATGTTTGTATAAGAAGGGGCTGTGACCCCATGTATGGTGTTCTCTGGTGTGCTGGTCCTGACGCTGGGGGCTGCTGCTGCTGGGCTCCAGGAGGAACCGCCACAAGGGACTGCCTCCTTGCTGGAGGGCCCTGTGTGCTGGCCTGCCTGAGCCCAGCCTTGTGCCCCTTGAACTTTGCCTTTTATTGGTAAGAGCGCTCCATCTTTCCTTGGACTCTGAACTTCTGCACCTCTGGGCGCATAATTTTCCATTTTTGAAGAGCGCTTTTATATTCTTGCTCCCAGAGGAAAAGGGAGCGTGTGGGGGCTTTTGCAGCGCAGAGCAGCACTTCATTGGGAGGGAATCCCCGGCGTAGGATTCCCCCAGGCTTCGTGGTAAAGCGGGAGCCCACCCCTCATCTGTGCCGCTTTTTGGCATATTTAAAACAGCGGGTGCCCACCCCGCGTTTCTGCAGATTTTGAGCAGGTGCCCACCCCGTGTTGGCTGCATGCTGAAAGAGCGGGTGCTCACCCAGCTGATCCTTACTTTCTTTGGTGGGAGGCCACCCTGCACTGAGCAGCCGCCAAAGGAAAATCACCGCCACGACCTGGGTGTCATGGAGAGCGGCACCGGAAGTCAGGCATCTGTTGCCTGAACCGGGGCAGAACCGACAGCAGAGCCAATCCCTGGCCGGCGCCACCGGAACCCAGGCAGCGGAAGCCTGAGAGTCGGCGCGGCCAGGAAGAGAAAGTCGTGGGGAGCTCAGAGCCATGCCCGCTTGATATCGAAGTCCCTGGTCCCAGGAGGGGGCCCGGATGAAGCAAGGCAGACCAAGAGGCACAGCGGGGCTCCCGTATAGTGAGGAGAGCCCCGCGATGTGCTAAATCCACCGGAGGAGACCGGGAAAGGAAAAGAAGCTCGGTGGGGTGGACGAAGACACACTGCCGGTGCCCTCCCCCTGCCACACCTTCGTGACCCAGATGAGCCCTGGTGAAGAGGGGCTCCCCCAAGCATTGCGGGGGTCAAAAGCGGCACCAAAGCAGTGCGGAGGAGGCAGAGTTGGCGAATCTGATGCCCCGGTGAGTGGGGCTCCACGTGGTTGGTGGTTTGTGCTTGTCTCCCCATTTGTGTCCTACGCCTACAGCTGCCCAAAGGACGGTTGCTCCAACGTTGGGGGCATTTGTTTTCAAGAGCCCCCTGAGTGGGGCTCCCCCAGGCACAGTGGTGCCCGCGCTGATTTCTTTTGGGGGCATATTGTTTCTACAGCCCCAGTGAGACCCAGAGCAGGGCCCCCGAGCCCAGCGCCATTGTTACAGTGAGTGCCCACATTTCTGCCTGCACAGCTGCCCAGCAATTAGTGGGCAGCTGCCACGTTTAGGCCTGGTCATTTGCACACTTTGCTTTGCTGCTATTTGCAGCCAGCCCTGACATTCTGGACACTGGGCGCATGCTTATGGTGCATGTATAATGTGATGGAGGCACCCTGATTTATACCTCTACTATAGGTTATGTGATGAGGTTACGTTCTACTGTGACTTCTGCCCCTAGCGGGATTCATGATTGTGAGATTATTGTCTATCAGGTTTTGGCTTATGAGGTTGGCACATAATGAGTTTGCGCCTGAGGCAATGCCGATTGCCTAATATGTTTATGTTGCAGGATACAGAACTGAGTACGGTGTTTGCCAGTAATTACTGGTTATGCTCTACATTTATTATTTGTGCAGTTAGTATATGTTCTACCTTTGCTAATTCCACTTTGTGATTGTTCTGACAGTGGCCCAATTGGCCCTGTCATGTGTATATAATCCCCTGTAGATACTGCCCAGTGCCAGTTGGCACAGTGTATATTGTGTGATTATGATCTAGTGTGTTTATTATAATAGAAAGGCTATTTTTATATATAACCTTGTGTGGAGTTCCTTTTGTGGTGTGCCTTGGGTGTTGTTGCTGTGTGCGTGCGCAAACGCTTTACACATTGCCTCCGGGATAAGCCTGACTGCTCGTGCCAAGCTACCAAGGGGGTGAGCAGGGGTTATCTTTGGCGTGTAATTCCATCGCCCTGACTAGAGTGGTGGTTTCTGCCTGGCTTTGGCGCAAGCCTTAGCCAACCAGAAATCCCATTTATAATACCTAGTTTTCCATTTGGACCTCATTGCACTGTACCCAGTACCCCTTGTCTATTATTATTATTATTATTAGTCAGATTTGTATTACGCATGGCTGCCCCAGCAACGGGGCGTCCCAGCGCAGCCAAAGACCAAAGACCAGAACCTAGGAGAAAGAAATGCAGTATTAACCAAGGAGGTCGGGGAAAAGCCAAGTTTTTATGGCTTTATGGAAGGCCAGATGATTCTGGATTGCTCTGATGGGGGCAGGAAGCGAATTCCAGAGTTTCGCCGCAAGACTACAAAAGGAGCGACCGCCAGCTCTGGCTTTCGAAACACGAGGAATTCAGACCAGAGAACGATCAGCCGATCTCAAAGGGCGCCGAGGTACGTAGAACTCAAGCAGGTAAGACAGCCCCAAAGGGGCCTGAAGGGTCAGGATATTATGCGACACACAAAGCGCCTTAAACTGAATGCTTTTTTGGACGGGCAGCCAATGAAACTTAGGGAGTATGTGAGCAACTGAACAGGACTTTGGAAGTGCTACTAGCAGACACACTGCAGCGTTCTGAACCCTTTGCAGGTGCTTAATGCTGGCCTTATTGGCACCCAAATAAAGGGCATCCCCATAGTCCAGTCTGGACAGAATTGATGCCTGGACAATGGTTTGTCACACCTCGGGAGGAAAGAAGCCCAGCAATGGTTTTAAGCCACGCAAAAGCCCAAAACACACCCCTGCCGCTGCTTTTGATTGAGAGTCGAAGGTCAAGCCCTGGTCGAGCCATAACCCCAAGATCTTCACGACCTCCTTGTGTGAGGGGGCGGCTTTCAAACGCTCCGGCCAGCACTGTTCAGACCGCAACTCACACTCCTTCCCAAACAGTAAGATCTCAGACTTGCTAGCGTTCAGCTGCAAGCAGTTAGCCGCCATCCAATCTGCAACAGCTAAGAAGTCCTCTTTAAACTTAACCAAGTTGGCACCACAATTCTTAGAGAAAGTGATCAACAATTGGGTGTCGTCGGTGTACGACACCAAAGACAACCCCCTCCTTTTTGCTAATGCAGCCAGGGGGCGAACATAGATATTAAACAATAAAGGGCTCAGTACTGAGCCCTGCGGTACCCCCTGATGCAGAGAAAACTCCTGTGAATGAAATGGTGGCACAGACACTTGGAAAGGCCTCCCCTCCAAGAAAGAAAGAAACCAGTCCAGGGCCCCATCCCTGATACCAATTTCCTGAAGGCGTTTTAACAAGGTCGCATGGGAGATGGTATCAAACGCGGCACTTAGGTCCAAAAGGACCAAGGCCGCTGAGTCGCCGCCGTCCAAGCTACCCCTAATAGCTTCCGTCACTGCCAGCAATGCGGACTCATTACCATGACAAACTCGGAAGCCGTGCTGGGATGGATCCAGAATGGCATTCTGTTCAATGAACTTAGAAAGGATGGAGTTGATGTGTGATTCCGCCAACTTTGCCAAAAAAGGCAGCTGGGAAATCGGATGATAATTGCCAGATTCCACAGGATCCAAGGAAGGTTTTTAAAGTAACGGGATAACTTTAGCATGTTTCCATGCCCTGGGTACGGATGCTGATGACAGGGACAGGTTAACCAGGTCAATATCCCAAGGAGAGATCAATGAATGAAGCTCGCGAAACAGGGCAGGGGTCAAAGGATCGGCCGTGAGCCCGATTTGATTTTCAGGCAAAGAGCCTCAAATTCCATGGGTGACACGGGAGGAAAGGATGACAAGCTGCTACCCACCGTAGGACCAATGGCCCCCGGTGCCTCCACCTCAGCAAGCAGATCCCCAGCAAGCAGGTTAAGGTAGATTCTCTCAACTTTGTTCACAAAGGAATGGGCCAGCTCATTACACTGATGATTCGAAGAAATCGGGGAGACCGCCGATATACCCGTGCTTTTCATGCCCTTGAGCAGGGAGAAGATTGTCTTGGCAGGATTAGTGCTAGCCAAGATTTTGTTGGCCACATACTCTGCTTGTGTTCTCCGAATAAGCCTGTGATACTGTTTAATGGCTGCCCAATATCCCCTTTTTGATGTGGCATCATATGAGCGTCTCCAAACACGTTCAAGCTGCTTGCATCCCTTTTTAGCTGTAATTAGCGAATTATTGAACCAGGGATTGGATGGCCCTCGACTCTTCCTTCCCAATCTGGTTGGAATACAAGTATCCAAGCCTCATAACAACCATTCATGGAATTGCGAATTCGCTAATTTCATGTCTAAAGGTAACTGGGGCTTATGACTAGACAGGCAAACAGAGAGCAGGCCCAAATCCAATTTCTGCCAAGGACATCTAAGAACCGGGGCAGGGCAAATGGGGTCGGCTTTTCCCTGCAATTGCAGCGAGAATGAGACCAAGAAATGGTTAGTCCACGCCTGCGGGATCGGCGTGAAAACTTAAATTAGAGAATATAGGATCCAAAAGGTGGCCAGCCACATGCGTACCCTCAAGGACACATTGCACCAACTGGAAGGCCTCCAGGTCAGCCATAAAACTAGAAATCTCGGCTTTCTCATGGTTCTCAAGATGGAGATTAAGATCCCCTACGATGGTAAAATTCGCAGTCTTGCTTGCGTATAACGCAACTTTGCTCAGGAAGTCTTCCCTGAAGCTATTAGCTGGGCCAGGTGGCTAAGTGAAAGGATCAGAAAATAACCAGAGCTTTAAAATTCTTATGTATTTTTTCCATACCAGTCCCTCTACCTAGCCACTGGGCAGCAAATAAATAGCTGTTGTAGAGCTAAGCATGGGTAAAGGGATCACCCTTTGATGGCACTAAAGCTATTGCTGCCATTTTACTGAATAAATGCCATGGCAGCTCTGGGCTGACATTTAAACCTGAAACATCCCCCTGAACACAAATTGGATCAGATTATTAAATAGCAATAACATTCATGAAAATAACTTGCAATGGTACTCGAAGAATGAGAATGTATTTACTGATAACAATGTTTGCAGATTTGTATTGAGTTGTTGTGTGAAGCAAATGATATATGAAATAAGATTTCTTGGGGTGGAAGGTTAGTAGCAGTATGACAAAGTAATGCCAGAAAGAGCTTTGGATGCATGAGTCTGTTGTCTAATAAGAATGATGGGGCTAAATTCTCACAATTGCATAACGTTTTGGAGTAATCATGGTGTGAGAAAAATACTGGACTGCAGTCAAACTAGCTTTATTGTGGCAGGCAGGAAATTAGGCACAATTGCAAGGCCCTGCGAACCTAATCCCAACCTTATTTGAGTTAACATATTGGCTCATCTGAGCAGGAAGCAATTCCTGCAGAGACAGAAAATACCTTCACAAAGTATTATCCAATTTAAGCACTGGCCCTCCTGCCAACATAGCCTTCTATCCTATAAACTATTGCAGAAGACAAGACAACCATGCTGGCCTCTGTGCTCTAAGAAGTAATATCTCCCTTCCACATTCCCTCCTGGTGTCTCCTCAGCTAAATGGAACTATTATAGTGAGGATCACAAGAGGTCGCCTTGAGGCCCTATGTAGAGGGTGGGCTTCCAAGGGGTTCTTCTTGGCCTGCCCTAGTACTTCCTCCTCTCTAAGTACTTGGTCAGATGTTCCTCTTTCAAATCACTTTTCATTACCAATAGGGGAATCTAAACCAAGCTTCACTGATACGCACAGACTAGAAGTCTGGCCTCAAAACTGTCATCCTAGCCCTCATTCTTTTCCTTCAGGAAGCTACACACTGATGGAACTTGCTTATCTGTCCACAAAGCAAAATGTTAAATCTCACTCCCTGCAAAGATAAGAAACATCCAAAATTACCTCAGACTCAAGGTAATAGTAAAGACCTGGTTATTGCGAAAAAGGTGGCACCCCAACTGCAAAGCAGTTCCAAATCCTAACAACCCCACCAAGTTGAGCCAGTCACCTATGTACTGGTGGTGGGTATTTGCAGCTCTCACTCCTCTTGTCTCCATTCCACGCTCAAGTGTATCGAAATGTTTGTATTTTATTTACTTTATGTTTTTGGTCAATAAAAACTGTTACACAATCATTCCTTCATGCATTTCATAAAATTTGAGTATAAACTTTTGTTTCTGACAAATCTCTTAAAACGAACCTATAACTCCAAATTAAAAATTAGTATAAAAATTATATTGATGCAGTTCTTGTGTGGCCTCAATTTGAAAAACTCGCTACTCAGTGCATGACAATTATTCTCAGGGCTATATGTAATCCCATTATTCAATGTGTAAGATCTAGTGTTTGAAGTTCTATATGCAGAGGAACATTTTAATTTGAGTGTCTTCTTTCTTATTGTCCTGGGTTTTAAAGTGCACTGTCTTTGTTCTTTTGTTTTAATCACTTTTTAAACTCTAATTTCCATATATTTGACCTTCAGTTTTTCAGCTCAGCAAAGTTACTGTTCTTTCCTTGTATGTGATGTTAAAGTGCAGATACAATGTGCTTCCCAGTTCTAGTTCTGTGTCAAGGTGCTGGTGCCCATAATTGATTGCTCTAATGCTAAAGTGTATTTAACAATATTGCATGCATATATATCTTCCCAAAAACCCATTGAAAATTATGCTCATTAGGACTGCACAATTTTGTACTGTGAACTACGTAATTCCACTTAGGCCCTGATTACAAATGCCTTGGAGGAGCGTGTGATATCTATTGCACATGTTAACTTAAATACTAAAAGGGGGTCTCAATTTATCTGGGGTGATAAATAGCATCAATTGTAAGTTTTATCTGAAATGGGACATAAGATACAGATGTTAGTGTTCTCTGCACCAAAGCCTGCAGGCTCTGTTATTTACAAGGCACTCACCCCCAGCAACGTTTTTCCCAGATATATTTTATCAGGGGAAACCTGTTGAAATTGACCTGGGAAAAATGATGTGGTGAGGAGGATATCATACATCATTTACCATTTATTAACTAGGCCAAACATAATCGGTGGCTTTAACCACTTAAGTTCATATAACAGAAAGATTTTAAGCATGGTACAAAGGCGGGCACTACAAACTACAACATTTAAAAAATATATCTCAAATGTTTTTGAAAAGCATCATTGATGGTGCTTTTAAAGCTGTACCGAATTCTGAATGACTAACCATTACTCAACAGCACACAACATAATTAATATATCTGCAAGTGCTGTGATTTAAAAAAAGCAATATAACTGATGCCCTTCACTACTTATGAGACTTTTATTTCTAGGGGTTCTAGTATACAACACATTGTAAACTTAGCATTGCTTGAAAACTGTTTAAGTTAAATATATAAATGTGTGTTCTACATTACACAGGCTATAGTATTGGGCTAGCGGTTTTATCGATCCCAGAGGGATGAAAAGGTAAGCTGCCTTTGTTTGAATTCAAATTCAAATCCATGTCAGGTGGGCTTTAGAGTTAGTTGATTGACTGAAGGTTCAAGCCAGGCTCGAGACAGAAGCCATGCTCTGGCTCGCCTTGAGGTCCTCTTAGACCCTTAGGACCAAAAAGAGCCAAGTTTGCTTGAAGCTCTTCACAGTCACTGCCACTCACACTCTAACCTCATGCAGCAAGAATGGAAAACAAAGCAGTGACTTGTTATGTAAAACAGGAGAAAATAATAGCCATTTAGGCGCCGATCACGATCCTGTAAAAACCGGGTACGAACCGTCGGACGGAGCATATTCTCCGTCCGATGCGTACCCGGTCGTCAAAATATACAAACATGGAATTACGATTCGCACGGGAACACCATTTCCGTACGAATCGTAAAAAACCCCGACCGAACAAAATAAACATACAAATGCGATCCGGGAAAGCGCCGACGTGACGTCGGGACGCTCGCAGCCTGCCATTCACGAACCAGGAATTACGATTCGCACCGACGTCATCCCGCACGGTGAATATTTTCCGGCTGCCAAAAACTGCCGGGAAATCAGGACGACGCGAACAAGGACTACCAGTACGCGACGGACAGACAGGACGACGCGAACAAGGAGGACCAGTACGCGACGGACAGACAGGACGACGCGAACAAGGAGTACCAGTACGCGACGGACAGACAGGACGACGCGAACAAGGAGGACCAGTACGCGACGGACAGACAGGACGACGCGAACAAGGAGGACCCGTACGCGACGGACAGACATGGACCCGAACCTACGTGTCATCCCGGCCCTCATAGCAGTCGACCTCCTCTACAGGTTCGGACGCAGACGCCGCAGAAGGTCAGAACAACTAAGGGAGGGGGGAAAGTGGGGTGGGGTGGGGGTGGCAGGACCAGGGCAGGCCACAAACCCCCCACCAAAGTCACACAGCACACATGCCCTGGACATACCTGACTCCCATGCCCTGGTCACTACGAGGGGGTGGGGGCGTGTCCAGCTAAGCCAGCGACCGCCACAACGGAAGTCCGTCACAACGCGAACCGGCAACACAACCAGACAGGTACGTCCCGTACCCACGCCTGAAGAGCGTGGGTACGAGTCGTACCACGCCCACACCCACGTCACCCCAACAATGGGTACGGGCCGCACAAGCATCACATAGCGTGGGGACGGATATGTACGGACCCTACCCCCACCCCGTATGCATGGAGCGTACCCCCACCCCAACAGTGTAAGTACGACCCGTACCCCCACCCGCGTACGTATGGAGCGTACCCCCACCCCAACAGTGTAAGTACGACCCGTACCCCCACCCGCGTACGTATGGAGCGTACCCCCACCCCAACAGTGTAAGTACGACCCGTACCCTCACCTCGAATGCATGGAGCGTACCCCCACCCCAACAGTGTAAGTACAACCCGTACCCTCACCCGCGTACGTATGGAGCGTACCCCCACCCCAACAGTGTAAGTACAACCCGTACCCTCACCTCAAATGCATGGAGCGTACCCCCACCCCAACAGTGTAAGTACAACCCGTACCCTCACCCGCGTACATATGGAGCGTACCCCCACCCCAACAGTGTAAGTACGACCCGTAACCTCACCTCGAATGCATGGAGCGTACCCCCACCCCAACAGTGTAAGTACAACCCGTACCCTCACCCGCGTACGTATGGAGCGTACCCCCACCCCAACAGTGGAAGTACGACCCGTACCCCCACCCACGTACGTATGGAGCGTACCCCCACCCCAACAGTGTAAGTACGACCCGTACCCCCACCCGCGTACGTATGGAGCGTACCCCCACCCCAACAGTGTAAGTACGACCCTACCCCCACCCGCGTACGTATGGAGCGTACCCCCACCCCAACAGTGGAAGTACGACACGTACCCCCACCCGCGTAGGTATGGAGCGTACCCCCACCCCAACAGTGGAAGTACGACACATACCCCCACCCGCGTACGTATCGAGCGTACCCCCACACCAAGAGTGTAAGTACGACACGTACCCCACCTCGAATGCATGGAGCGTACCCCCACCCCAACAGTGTAAGTACGACCCGTACCCCCACCCGCGTACGTATGGAGCGTACCCCCACCCCAACAGTGTAAGTACGACCCGTACCCCCACCCGCGTACGTATGGAGCGTACCCCCACCCCAACAGTGTAAGTACGACACGTACCCCCACCCGCATACGTATGGAGCGTACCCCCACCCCAAAAGTACGACCCGTACCCTCACCTCGAATGCATGGAGCGTACCCACATCTGTGTATGCCATGAGCGTACATATTGTGAAATAGGAGGGGTGTGTGCAGAGTCCTCCCAGCAGTGCCCAGACACAGGAGGGGTGGGTGCCTATCACTCCCGGCAGTGCCCAGAGACAGGAGGGGTGTGTGCAGAGTCCTCCCAGCAGTGCCCTGAGACAGGAGGGGTGGGGGCCTATCACTCCCAGCAGTGCCCAGACACAGGAGGGGTGGGTGCAGAGTCCTCCCAACAGTGCCCAGAGACAGGAGGGGTGTGTGCAGAGTGCTCCCAGCAGTGCCCAGAGGCAGGAGGGGTGTGTGCAGAGTCCTCCAGCAGTGCCCAGACACAGAAGGGGTGGGTGCCTATCACTCCCAGCAGTGCCCAGAGACAGGAGGGGTGTGTGCAGAGTCCTCCCAGCAGTGCCCAGACACAGGAGGGGTGGGTGCAGAGTCCTCCCAGCAGTGCCCAGACACAGGAGGGGTGTGTGCAGAGTCCTCCCAGCAGTGCCCTGAGACAGGAGGGGTGGGGGCCTATCACTCCCAGCAGTGCCCAGACACAGGAGGGGTGGGTGCAGAGTCCTCCCAGCAGTCCCCAGAGACAGGAGGGGTGTGTGCAGAGTGCTCCCAGCAGTGCCCAGAGGCAGGAGGGGTGTGTGCAGAGTCCTCCCAGCAGTGCCCAGACACAGGAGGGGTGTGTGCAGAGTCCTCCCAGCAGTGCCCAGAGACAGGAGGGGTGGGTGCAGAGTCCTCCCAGCAGTGCCCAGACACAGGAGGGGTGTGTGCAGAGTCCTCCCAGCAGTGCCCTGAGACAGGAGGGGTGGGGGCCTATCACTCCCAGCAGTGCCCAGACACAGGAGGGGTGGGTGCAGAGTCCTCCCAGCAGTGCCCAGAGACAGGAGGGGTGTGTGCAGAGTGCTCCCAGCAGTGCCCAGAGGCAGGAGGGGTGTGTGCAGAGTCCTCCCAGCAGTGCCCAGACACAGGAGGGGTGTGTGCAGAGTGCTCCCAGCAGTGCCCAGAGGCAGGAGGGGTGTGTGCAGAGTCCTCCCAGCAGTGCCCAGACACAGGAGGGGTGGGTGCCTATCACTCCCAGCAGTGCCCAGAGACAGGAGGGGTGTGTGCAGAGTCCTCCCAGCGGTGCCCTGAGACAGGAGGGGTGGGGGCCTATCACTCCCAGCAGTGCCCAGACACAGGAGGGGTGGGTGCAGAGTCCTCCCAGCAGTGCCCAGAGACAGGAGGGGTGTGTGCAGAGTCCTCCCAGCAGTGCCCTGAGACAGGAGGGGTGGGGGCCTATCACTCCCAGCAGTGCCCAGACACAGGAGGGGTGGGTGCAGAGTCCTCCCAGCAGTGCCCAGAGACAGGAGGGGTGTGTGCAGAGTGCTCCCAGCAGTGCCCAGAGGCAGGAGGGGTGTGTGCAGAGTCCTCCCAGCAGTGCCCAGACACAGGAGGGGTGGGTGCCTATCACTCCCAGCAGTGCCCAGAGACAGGAGGGGTGGGTGCAGAGTCCTCCCAGCAGTGCCCAGACACAGGAGGGGTGGGTGCAGAGTCCTCCCAGCAGTGCCCAGTCACAAGAGTGGTGTGTGCAGAGTCCTCCCAGCAGTGCCCAGAGACAGGAGGGGTGTGTGCAGAGTCCTCCCAGCAGTGCCCAGAGGCAGGAGGGGTGTGTGCAGAGTCCTCCCAGCAGTGCCCAGAGGCAGGAGGGGTGTGTGCAGAGTCCTCCCAGCAGTGCCCAGAGACAGGAGGGGTGGGTGCCCATCACCCCCAGCAGTGCCCATGGAACGCAAAGGGTGGAGTAGTCACAGATACCATGCCCACAAATGTCAGTCAGGTGCACAAAGACCCTGCAGTACATGTACCACATGTGTGCGAGGCTGGGAGTATACGCATGCATAGCGCAGAAAATAAAACATGTACACATGAAGTCATGTCAATAGGCCACATACACAAGTACAATGACTACCAAGGATGCCACGAATGATGCAGGTGGAGACATCGCTCAGCATGCATGTGCAAAGGTGAAGGACTACGTCACACACCCAGCTAATCGACACACAGCTCTGTGCTAAAGTCAGGGGACACCCTGCAGGGAAGAAGTCAGGGTACACAGAGGAAGGAATACACCTTGGGACAATTGCAACATGCAGCAACTGCTTACATGAATGGAGAAAGGTAGCTAACACCGTGTGATGGCACACAGATCCCAGGGTCCCCCCTATGAGCAGCACACTACTACATTACCCACACACCCAACACATGACCAACACCCACAACCATGTAGCAGCCCCACCAACAGCAATGCCAGCAATGCAGGAGTGTTCCAAGGGCAAAAAATAAATAGCTTTATTCAGCATGAGCAAAAAACTAGTATGACGTAAGTCTAATATTAACAAAGGCCATAGGGCAGTCCAGGAGTCCCAGCTGGATGGGGGACACAGTGGGATGCGTGTCCCCTAGCTTGCCTGCACAGTTACAATCCGTTGTCTTCCACAGGGGAGAGGGCATCATGTGGGGGGGAAGAAACAGGCACCGCAGGGACAGGAGGGTGAAGGGTAGGCGTCGTGGGTGCAGGGATGGAGGACTCCACCACAGGGGGTGGGGCAGGGCCAAAGGCGGAGGCCAGGATCTCGCTGCACACCTTAGCAAGGTCCTCCAGGGACTCC
The DNA here is from genome assembly GCF_964204655.1 of Triturus cristatus. NCBI lineage: Eukaryota > Metazoa > Chordata > Amphibia > Caudata > Salamandridae > Triturus > Triturus cristatus. Next base: position 212,544,439 of record NC_140585.1, on the reverse strand, counting down.
CCTGCACCCGAAGGAACCACAGGCCCCAAGGAGGGGGGGGGTCCGAGGGATGGGTCGCAGCGCCACTGGGGGAGGGTGTGGACAGGGGGGGACTCAAGCACCCTGACCGGGGACCTCCTTGACCGCTTGCGGGGTGGTGTCACTGTGGGGCTCAGGGACAGAGCGGCCATGAAGGAGTCTTTGGGGGAGATGTGGCCAGGAGAGCTGAGGGGAGGGGATTTGGAGGGAGTGGATTGGGTGGAATGCGGACTCCCACTCTGGCTGCGTGTCACACGTTTGCCCCCCGACCCAGTGGGTGTGCCTACTGCACCCTGTGTGTGCGTGTCAGGAGGTGTGCAGCGGACCTTCCCTGCTGGTGTGGTGCCTGTGTCTGTTGTGGTGGGTGCATGCTTACGTCTGGGTGTATGTGGGACAGGCATGGGAGTGGGAATTGTGGAAGGAGCAGGGGTAGGGGGTGGGACGTAGCGCTGCAGGAGACCCACTGCTGCAGTCAGTGTGGAGTCTATGGACCTCAGCAAGTTGCGTTGGTCAGCCTGCGATGAATGAATGCCCTCCAAGTATGCCTCCATGTTGTTGAGGACCTGGCTGTGGCCATGGAGGACATTAAGGATCACAGTCTGACCAATCTGCAACTGCCGCTGGATGTCCACAGACTCGGCATTGGCGGCAGCAGTGGAGACAGGGGCAGGGGGTGCGGTGCCTGGCAGGAAGGAGACATGTGGTGACCGGGCACGCTGGGAAGGGACACGAGCACGTGGGAGGCGGCTGATGCCAATGGAGGGGGCGTGCCAGATGTAGGGCTGCTGTCAGATGGTGGTGCAGCCACCGCCCACTGGGAGAGAGATCATCCTCGGACCTGTCAGCTTCATACTCTGTTGTGCCAGTCGACAGGTCCCCGGGTTCACTCTCCTCCGCCTCAGTCCCACTCGAAGTGCCAGCCCCGATGTCACCGCTGGCACTGGTGCTCGGTCCCTCCGCGCCGTCTGTGTCCATGTCTCCCTCCGTGTCCCCCGACGATGCTGTGGGCAGGGTGAAGAGACAGAAATTAATCATACACCTGTATACATATGTCACATGAGTCAAATCTACGTAGGTTACAGTGCATAGCCTGAAACAAAGGATGAGTTACAACTACAAAACAAGGTACATACGTAGGCCCTGCAAGACACAGTTGTGTGACCCACCATGCCATGGAAAAACTATGGAGAGCATGACACAATAGCAAATGAGATGACATGGTATTCTGACTGAGGAGCAAGGCCCTGGGGACAATACAGCACTGCATCTGCACCACACAGCGTGGCAGGAAATTGGGACGAGCAGGGACCAAATCCAGGAACTAGAGGCACATGCAGCATAGGTAATACTGAGAACATGCCCACCCTGACTGGCACGCTGCACCTTGAGTGTATGTCCAGACAAACATCACACACTGGCCAGTCCGAGCAAGGAGATGACAGTTCTTGACATGTAGGCCACGGCCGCCCCACCCACCCCCTACATGAGACGAATCTGTGGAGACACAGGAATCACTTACATCTCTTAGTCTGGGTGAAATACACATGGGATGCAACAATTCAAGATTGCACACCAAATACCCAAGGTGCGCCTGTCCAAATTATCATGTACAAATGGGCATCATCAGATGATTGCAACAAGACACACAGGCAATGGCCACCGTGAGTATGTACTTTGAAAATCAGGTCAGGCTGGACAGTGGACACTTGTAATACATCTCACGTCAAGAAACATGGTGCCAGGGGACAATGGCACAGAGCACAACCTATGCTGTAGACACAGAGATTGTCGACATTCTCGGATTACACACATGATACCTAGGAAAAGATGCCCCTGGGGACAGTAGTGGCCACACAACTCCATGCTCCTGAATGGGAATGACTGCAACACACGCTAACATCCCTGCACTATGCGTAACGCACACTCATGCACATCATGTCACAGGCCACCACATGGGACATGCCTGCTGGAAGGCCTGGCACTCGAGAGATTTACTCCCATGTCTGGACTCAGCATTAGTGCCAACTGACATGGAACCCACAAGTCCAGAACTGGACAGGGCACAGGCAAGGTCACAAAACCTGTTACACACCACCCCCACACATGATGCTGCAGGCATTGTACACTTGGAGAAGGTGTCAGGCTACATAACCTTGTGATAGAGTGACTACACACAGACCAGGGAACACATTGCAAGGAGGGGAAGGGAGGCAGGAGAACACTGCAATACTGTAGGGAACAGGATCTGCACAGTACCATAAACCCTGGAAGTGTATCCATGGAACAGTGCACTTACAAATGCTGGTGAAACACAACAAACACACACATGTACCTACCCCCTTCCGGCTGCTGCATGTCCTGTAGACGCCTGTCCAAGTCAGGAAAGACCACCGCCAGCACACGTTTCTGGATGTGGGAGAGACGGCGGCGCCCGCGGTTCTTGTGGCTCTCAGGTGAGTCCCCCAGCAGGACCCGTGCGATCCTCCGCGTCCAGCACCGGATATCCTGCCAGCGTTTCCTCACCTGGGACAGGTGCCGCCTCCGACCATCCGCACTCCTCACGGCGCTGACGGCGTCCAGCCATATCTGCTCCTTGGCAGAGGCGTCTACCTGTGAGGATGAACAAGTGACACTACATCAATACACCTTGCACATGTCACAGGGACACAGATTAGAACACATTTGCTGTTTACAACAAGGCATAGTGTGCATCCAACGCATTGCAACTTTGTCATAGGGACATGATCCTCTGGGGGAAGGCCAAAAGCAGTACGTGCCATTGAAAGGACACAGGTGGAATGAGGGCAACTACACAATCAATGAGCCAGGCTCACACTGTGCATCACACCCACCCCTCCTGTCTCAGGGCACTGCTGGGAGGACTCTGCACCCACCCCTCCTGTCTCAGGGCACTGCTGGGAGTGATAGGCCCCCACCCCTCCTGTCTCAGGGCACTGCTGGGAGGACTCTGCACCCACCCCTCCTGTCTCTGGGCACTGCTGGGAGGACTCTGCACACACCCCTCCTGTCTCTGGGCACTGCTGGAAGTGATAGGCACCCACCCCTCCTGTGTCTGGGCACTGCTGGGAGGACTCTGCACACACCCCTCCTGCCTCTGGGCACTGCTGGGAGCACTCTGCACACACCCCTCCTGTCTCTGGGCACTGCTGGGAGGACTCTGCACCCACCCCTCCTGTGTCTGGGCACTGCTGGGAGTGATAGGCCCCCACCCCTCCTGTCTCAGGGCACTGCTGGGAGGACTCTGCACACACCCCTCCTGTCTCTGGGCACTGCTGGGAGTGATAGGCACCCACCCCTCCTGTGTCTGGGCACTGCTGGGAGGACTCTGCACACACCCCTCCTGCCTCTGGGCACTGCTGGGAGCACTCTGCACACACCCCTCCTGTGTCTGGGCACTGCTGGGAGGACTCTGCACCCACCCCTCCTGTCTCAGGCCACTGCTGGGAGACATCAGGCATTCCCCCCCCTGGGACCCCCCCTACAGTACATAGCATGTGTGTCACACCTGGACACAATGGCAGAAGTCACAGTCACAAAAAAGGGACACAGTCTGTGGCAGTGGACACTGCACTCACCTGATAACCTGGTCGCCCATACAGCATGGGGTACCGTGGGAGGATCACTTCCACCAAATCCATGTTCTCCTCCAGGGTGAATGGCTGTGACCTCTCCACAGCCCTTGACATGGTTCCAGGGAATCAGTAGCAGCAGCTGGGTCGTGGAATACAGAGATGTGCAGGCAAGTGCTCCCTCATGGGACCTGGCTGCCTTATATCTGCCTTGCTGGCCCATCTCATGCACAGGAGTACAGAGTGATTGGTCACTCACATTTGCATCCTATGTTTCCTCCAATCCCTTCAAACCTAGCAGTCTGTGGGTTCTCTATCGGTTTTTTTCTCCTGCATGATGTCAGCCCCACAAACACATTGCAACAAAGTAGATTCATTCCAACTGACTTCTGCTGTGCACCTTCCAGAACAAATTCAAAATTTGAACTTGGTCTCCATGACAACCAGCAGGCATGTAGGCCTTAATACTTGTCCCTCATGTGTCCCCTATGTAATTTGGAGCTTCACACACAGGTACGGTGCGTTCCGGGGCCCTAGGGCACCCCAAATGCATTGCAACGGCCCGTACATGCGTGCCTACGTTCACTATCACTATGGGTGTCCTCGCGTATGCGTACTCGTAGTGGTACAGGCCGTACACACGCCTGTATGCTCCCTATCACTATGGGTGTCCTCGCGTATGCGTACACGTAGTGATAGTGAGCGTACAGGCGTGTGTACGGCCCGTACCACTACGAGTTCGCATACGCGAGGACACCCATAGTGATAGGGAGCGTACAGGCGTGCGTACGGCCCTACCACTATGGGTGTTGTTGCGTATGCGTACTCGTAGTGGTACGGGCCGTACACATGCCTGTACGCTCGCCATCACGATGGGTACACATACGGCAGCACTCCCATAGTGATATAGGAACGTACACAGGCCCTCTTAGCAGCAGTACGGCGGTTTTCACACATCACAGTGGTGACAGGCGGCACACAGGTAGGAATAGGGCGGACATACTTGTCCATGGATGGACATACTTGTCCATGAATGGACATCAAGGCATCGTCTGTGCATTACTACATGTGTGGGGCACAGGTGTGACAGGCTGTGATGTGGAACATTACTCCTGAGTCGAGAAGGCACCAGATGTATGATGAGATGTGTACAGATGTACTGTGTGACGGTGCAATGTTTGCCAGGCATGCCCTTGACTCCTTTGACATGTGTGCATGTCGTACTGCACACTTGGGGTGAGCGTCACTGGCATGGCACGGACACCAACACACGGAAGTGTCCCCTGATGCCCGGAACAGGGGTTACCACACCTGACTTGTCACTACCCACGGTGCACAATGTGACTATGTCATGTATGTGTGGGGGCTTCCCATCAGGTTGATGTTGGAGCACCCTCCAAAGCTGCAGCTGTTGCAGCAACCAACATGTGTCTGTGTGTAGATTGACATTGCACACTGTTCCGCACACCATGCCACATGTGGTATCGGATGTGAGGTGCACATGTATGCATGGGACACGGAGTAGCGTGACAAAGACATGTCTGCATCCTCACAATGAATGTGTGGTGAGTCATGACATGTGCACCTTCATGGCAAGGTGTGTGGGCTGTCCTAGTGTAATGTCATGTGACCTGTGGCTCTAGTGTTCCGCTACCAGTCTCTGCAATCGGCATCCTACTTCTGCTGATGTGTGGGCGTATGTCACTCCTGTCTTGCGTCTGGCTGTTCACTTGCACTGGGACACAGCTATTCCCATGGCATGGCATGGGGAGGTTCTCAATCTCCGTGTGTAGCTGGGTCTTGGTAGGAGTGACACCTGGCAGCCAAACGTGTCCAGGGCATGTAGCACATACCTGACTCCCTATGTAGCATATGTGTATTGACAGATTAACATGTGCTCAGTACATATGAATTGTTGTCGTAGTGCACTCACTCTTCCTTGTCACTTCCAAATTACTGCAGAGCGCCGCCTCTTGCCCGACCAATTCCGGACTTGGCTGCCATGCGGGAGAATGACAGTATCCGGTGCTACCGCTTCCCCCAACCGTTGATTCTGGAGTTGACGGCGAGACTGGCACCACACCTGCAACCGCAGCACAGGTATCCTACGGCACTGACACCCCAGCTGAAGGTAATGGCTGCCCTACATTTTCTTGCCACGGGTACCTTTCAATATACCATAGCTCATGTTGGTGGCATGTCCCAGAGCATGTTCTGCCGTGTGCTGCATGATTTCTTAGAGGCCATGTTGATTCACCTGGATGACTTCATCAAGTTCCCAACCCCTGAACAGTTGACTGCGGTCAAGCGTGGATTCTATGCCCTGGGAGGGATGCCCCATGTCATTGGGTCCATAGATGGGACACATGTAGCTTTGGTACCACCACACGCACGGGAGGTAGCGTACCGCAATCGGAAGCACTACCACTCCATCAATGCCCTTGTGGTGTGTCAGTCCAACATGATGATTTCACATGTCTTTGCTCGTTTTCCAGGATCAGCACACGATGCCTACATCATGAGGCGTAGCAGGATGCCTGAAATGATGATGCAGCTGCGCAACGAAAGAGCATGTGTTGTTGGTGGGTACAGTCTGTCTGTCCTGTATTTTGCATAGCCTACCAGCACGACCGCTTCACCACTTCTAACGATGTCCATGTGCTTCCCATGTAGGGGACGCTGGCTATCCCAACATGCCATGGCTGCTCACACCTCTCCGCAACCCCATCGCGCCGGCCCAGCTCCGCTACAACACCGCCCATGGCCGGACAAGGCGAGTGATAGAGAGGACGTTTGGCCTGCTGAAGTGCCGATTTCGGTGCCTCCACAAGACCGGCGGCGCGCTCCCATATGCCCCTGCGAAGGTCTGCAAAATCTTCATGGTCTGCTGCATGCTGCACAACATGGCAGTTGAGAAAGCTGTGCCACTCATCCTGGATCAACATGACGAGGACCATCCACCCGTGGAGGACGAAGGGCTTGGCAATGGGGCTAGTGATGTGGAGGATGTGGAGCCGCAAGAGGACATCCGGACTTAGTGGTGAGTACCAGTGTCTGAGTGTGCACGCATTGGTCCCCGTGTGGCATGTGTTGTGATGTGTGTCTCCACCTGCATGTATGGCACGTGAGTCAGAGGTGTGTGTGGGTGTGTCACTGGAGTGATGGTGGCAGTGATGGTTGTATTTCCCCAGTCATAATTGTGACCTAGCATGTTGTCATCCATACATGTGTCGAGTAAATGCACATGCAAGTGGCTGTGCTTTTTGTGGCTGACTTCTTGTGTGTCTCTCTTCCCCAGGTACTTGCGCATGCCGTCTGCTGGTTGCATTGTTGTGGCACTGCTATTCCTCATGGACACGTCATCGTGGGCTGACTCAGCGTTACAGGCACGGACACGTTTGGAAGTCTCCATAGGGTAAGGGATGCATCAGGGGTGTATTGGGTGTGGCAGTTGTTCACGATGTGTGCACACTGCCCCTGTCGATGTTTGGTTCCTCTGCAGCCATGTAGCATCACCATGGGACACGACATGCAGCTGTGTACACCTGAATAGATGGTCTGACTGGTTGACAGTCATCAGTGATGGGATAGTGGATTGTGATGATGGCATCAATGTGTGTGACACTGCCCTCGGACACATACGGTTAGCATTGTAGCATTGGCTTGACATGGTGTGGGACTTCCACATCAGCGGATCAATGGTGTATGGCAGTCTCTCCGTGAGCAGCTGTGGGTGTTTAGCTGTTAGCCGACAATTGTGTGCCAGTTCCATGGCTAACACGCATTTGTGCTGCAGAAGGGGGGTGCCAGTGTTGGACCCACATGTTACTCCACAAGAAGTGTTCATGTGTACTTCAAGTGGCCTCTGCAATCCCGAAAACATGACTAATAAAGGTGTCCCTATGCCTCCAAGGTGCCTCTTCTCAGTCAATGCTGGTGTGTTGCCACGGTGCATCCAGCATGTCTGGCATGGTTTTCCCGGATAGTGGCTATGTGTCGATGTGTCGAGTTGCAAGATGCAAGCTGTGTGTGTGGGCTGAGACTGTGTATTAGGCATGATGTCCATGACTGTGTGGGTATTGTGACATGTGCCATCCCCATGCATCCAACGTTGGCCAGGCCCCCATTCTCTGCATCCACCGGACTCAGGCTTGCAGGACATGGTTCTGCCACCTGTCTACACATACCTGGGTGCCCCCCAGGACACTCCACATGATCCCTGACCTCTGCGCATGACTGTTGCTGTACTCAATGTGTCTGTCAGCACGGTTGTGCGCCCACCCCCTCAGCTGGTTGGGCCCATCACGGGTGTGTATGGTGCTCCATGTCTGTCTTGCCTAATGCACTGTGACCCGTGTGTCCTGTGCCAGACTCAGGCCCCAGGGTGTGGATGGTTGAAGTCAAAAGAGAACTCAGGCATGTTTAGACTTCACAACACACATGTAAGGTAATAATGCAACCAGCAGGCATCTTCTCTTCATGGTGTGATTTTTTATTTATGGGGGGGGGGAGGGGGTGGGGACAAAGTGAGGGGCTTTCCGGGAGTTTGGAATCCAAAGTTCAGTAGGGGAGTTGGTGTCCTTGCCATTGGAAATCCTCATAGTCCATGCCACAGTCTTTGTCAACATTGGTCAGACAGTGACCAGCAGGGCCATGTGGCAGAGAATGTCTCTTGATGCTGTGATGCTGTTGCTCCAGTGGGCCAGGTGCCAGGCCAGGTGTCCTGGGAGATGGTGATGTAGCACCGACCCTCACGGTCCTTTCCGTGGACGACCCCGCCTCCTGCGGGGACCCTCAGAAGCAGGCCGTGACGATGTTTGGGATGCTCCGTCGGATGTCTCCTCCTCCTCCGGATCCCTCCCTGTGGGTGGTGATGTTCTACGCCGTCTGGCACAGGGAGGGTTGCCCATGTTGTCGGCCATCCGACGGAGTGTATCGTGAATCCCCTGGAACACCGTCACTTGCTCAGCCTGTCTGTCCTCCATCCTCCGTTGGTGTTGCAGTAGACAGGCATGTTGCGCCGCATGTTGCTGGGCCTGCTGGGTCTTTATCTCATCGAGGGTCCCCTTGATCTCATTGAGGGTGGACGCAACCTGGGCCATGCCCGTGGTGTCCTGCCGGTATGTGTCCATGATGTTACGGACATGGGAAAATACCGGTTCCCCAGCCAACCGGTCAGGCTCGCGCCTCCGCCGTCCTCCACTCCCACCACCCCTGCCCACTTGCACCTGGCCTGCCCTTGTGGGTACATCGGGTCTCCGGGACCCCTGAGGGGTGGCATTGGCGTTGTCGCCTGCCTCCTCCTGGGTGCCCGGGACACCGTGTCCCTCCTGGCCAGCCTGGCTGCATTGTGGTGGTGGGGCAGGGATCCTGGGTGTCTCCTGGGATGTGGCAGGAGTGGGGGTGGTGGTTGGCACAGTTGTACCTGACGCAGGTGCTGCAGGTGGTTGGACACCAGAGGGGCCAGGTCGGTCGGGGTCGTCCACAGAGTGGTGAGAGTCGTCGCTGCTGGTGGGATCGGGCTCCCGCAGATCCGGGTCCTGTGAGTCTTCCCCCCCAGTGTTGGGGGGTGAACCACGACGTTGACCTGTGTGTGAGAGAGACAATGTTAATTTTGGTCCATGCAACATCCATGTTTCATCAGTTTCAAAGTTGGCAATTTTCCTCTTGGAATTAGGATCTGTCTTGCATTCCACTCACAGTGCACTTGTGCATGGGTGTGTCCCTTGTGCAGCACTTTGGCCTTTTAACTATGTGTGGCACAGTCTTACTTGCTGCGTCAAGTGTGACTGCAGTCAGCAGTGGAGTGGGCAGGTGTGGCGAGCCATGCATTGGCGCCTTCCTTGTAGCACTGTACATGTGCACATGGAGTGGATCCACACACTTATATAATGCAGGTAGCTGTCGTTGTGCTCGTGAACAGGTTGTGACATGGCCCTGTGTTTTTCCTTGGTGAAGAGGGGGGGTTCTGGCACTGGCCACCCTTGGCTGCATGCACGCAGTCTACCTGCTGACGAGCAGACATTCCCACACACCACACGGCTGATTTGCTCTCCCTGTGTCTCCCTCCCTCTCTGTCCCCCTCTCCCTCCCTCTGTGTGTCAGCCTCCTCCCTCTGTCCGTCTCCCTGTGTCTCCCTCCCTCTCTGTCCCCCTCTCCCTCCCTCCGTGTGTCAGCCTCCTCCTTCTGTCCGTGTCCCTGTGTCTCCCTCCCTCTCTGTCCCCCTCTCCCTCCCTCTCTGTCCCCCTCTCCCTCCCTCTCTGTCCCCCTCTCCCTCCCTCTGTGTGTCAGCCTCCTCCCTCTGTCCGTCTTCCTGTGTCTCCCTCCCTTTCTGTCCCCCTCTCCCTCCCTCTGTGTGTCAGCCTCCTCCCTCTGTCCGTGTCCCTGTGTCTCCCTCCCTCTCTGTCCCCCTCTCCCTCCCTCTCTGTCCCCCTCTCCCTCCCTCTCTGTCCCCCTCTCCCTCCCTCTCTGTCCCCCTCTCCCTCCCTCTGTGTGTCAGCCTCCTCCCTCTGTCCGTGTCCCTGTGTCTCCCTCCCTCTCTGTCCCCCTCTCCCTCCCTCTCTGTCCCCCTCTCCCTCCCTCTCTGTCCCCCTCTCCCTCCCTCTCTGTCCCCCTCTCCCTCCCTCTGTGTGTCACCCTCTGTCACCTCAGCCCAGCTTCCTAGACACACACTTTTTCCAGTCCTTTGAATGGCCCTTGGCTTGTTGATGTGAGTTTGTTTCTGATCTCCAGGCACCCATTGGGTGTAGTGTCTGTGTGTGCGCTGCTGCTGTGGTTGTGTGTGCTGCCACTCTTTCACAGTGTTGGCTGTTCATTAGCTGCTGTCATGTGCAAAACAGTGCCTTCACCCCCATGTGTTGATGCAAGGCGTTCTCCATTTGCTGGCGAGTCTTTCCTGTGTGGGGACACACTGTTTGTCTGTCTGTGACCTGGGCCATATGGGCAGAGGGCATTGTTGTCTGCTTCTGAGTTGCACTATGTGATTTTTGGGGCCCACCCTCCCGTCATCCGGGTTACCGTGTCATGTGTTGGTGTCTTCTGTGGCCTGTGACTTGACATTGTCCAGCTGGGTGCATGGGGCATGGTGGCGGCAGTGGCATGTGCGTGTTCATGGAGTGTGGTTGAGTCATGCGATAGGTTGGGGTGGTTGCGTGCCTGTTAGTGATTTTGGTTGTGGATGAGGTCCCCCCCATGTGAGGTGCGTTGTTCGTGTACTCACCCGGGTCTCGGAGTCCTCCTAATCCTTCGACTGCCTCCACCGGCTGTATGGCCATCACCCTCTCCTCCCAGGGCTGGTAGTGTACGGGTCTGCGGGAGGGCCCTCCTCCAGTGGCATTGGCCTGGTTGTGTTCCTCCAGCATCTTGGCTCGGACCCTCCTCCGCAGATCGTACCACCTGGCTTGGCATTCCTGCCTGGTCCTTCTGGTGTCCGCAACAGCATTCACAGCATCGACGATGGTCTGCCACATGGCTGTTTTTGCTGCCATGCTGGTCTGTCTGACCAATGTTCCAAAGAGCTGTGGCTCGACTCTGAGAATTTCATCAACAAGGACCTCCAACTCTCGGTTACTGAACTTTGGATTCTTGTTAGTGGGCATGGTGAGGGGTGTGGGTGTGGATGGTGGGGGGGGTGTATGATGGTTGTGGGTGTGTGGGTGTGGTTGTGCAGGTGTGTGTGTGTGAATGTGATGAGGGGGTGTTTGTGAAGGTGGTTGTGTGAAGGTGTGCAAGTGTAAGGTGTGGTGAAGCTTGTAGTATGGTTCTGTGGTGTCTGGCAGCAGTGAGTCTGTTGCAAAGGCTCATGGTTTGTGTGTGAGGGCCCTTTTTATTGGTCCATTGGTGGGTGTGGCTGTGTTTGAAGTTTGGGTGGGTGTGTTATAAGGAGTGGTGGTGTTTTGGGCCTCTGTTTGTTTTTGCCAGTTGCAGGTCAGTGAATGTGTTTTTTTAGTGTTTGTTGGCCATGTTTAGTGGCTTTGTGCCATTCGAATAGTGTATTCTTGTGCGGTTTTGTTTTGTCCTGGTTGTGTACGTGCGTTTTGAGCGTGTGTACGGTGTGTACATGGGCCATTTGGTTGTACGGTGCTGTCCTTGTGTGTGGCTTGGTACGACTCGTACATGCGGTTGTGATGTTGGGGCCTGGGGTGCGCTCCGTACTTAGGAGGTTGTGTTGGGGTGCGACTGGAACGTACTGGGGTGTACATTGACGGTGGTACGACACGTACAGGGGTGGGGGTAGGACTGGAACGTACTGGGGTGTGCATTGACGGTGGTACGACACGTACAGGGGTGGGGGTACGACTCGAACGTACTGAGGTGTACATTGACGGTGGTATGACACGTACAGGGGTGGGGGTACGACTCGAACGTACTGGGGTGTACATACATGGGGGTCGGACACGTACAGGGGTGGGGGTATGACTCGAACGTACTGGGGTGTACATAGACGGTGGTACGACACGTACAGGGGTGGGGGTACGACTGGAACGTACTGGGGTGTACATAGACGGTGGTACGACACGTACAGGGGTGGGGATACGACTGGAACGTACTGGGGTGTACATACATGGGGGGTCGGACACGTACAGGGGTGGGGGTAGGACTGGAAAGTACCGGGGTGTACATTGACGGTGGTACGACACGTACAGGGGTGGGGGTAGGACTCGAACGTACTGGGGTGTACATTGACGGTGGTACGACACGTACAGGGGTGGGGGTACGACACGAACGTACTGGGGTGTACATACATGGGGGTCGGACACGTACAGGGGTGGGGGTACGACTCGAATGTACTGGGGTGTACATAGACGGTGGTACGACACGTACAGGGGTGGGGGTACGACTCGAACGTACTGGGGTGTACATTGACGGTGGTACGACACGTACAGGGGTGGGGGTTCGACTGGAACATACTGGGGTGTACATTGACGGTGGTACGACACGTACAGGGGTGGGGGTACGACTGGAACGTACTGGGGTGTACATACATGGGGGTCGGACACGTACAGGGGTGGGGGTACGACTCGAATGTACTGGGGTGTACATACATGGGGGTCGGACACGTACAGGGGTGGGGGTAGGACTGGAACGTACTGGGGTGTACATTGACGGTGGTACGACACGTACAGGGGTGGGGGTAGGACTCGAACGTACTGGGGTGTACATTGACGGTGGTACGACACGTACAGGGGTGGGGGTACGACTCGAATGTACTGGGGTGTACATACACGGGGGTACGACGCGTACAGGGGTGGGGGTACGACTCGAACGTACAGGGGTGTACATTGACGGTGGTACGACACGTACAGGGGTGGGGGTACGACTCGAACGTACTGGGGTGTACATACATGGGGGTAGGACACGTACAGGGGTGGGGGTACGACTCGAATGTACAGGGGTGTACATACACGGGGGTACGACGCGTACAGGGGTGGGGGTACGACTCGAACGTACAGGGGTGTACATTGACGGTGGTACGACACGTACAGGGGTGGGGGTACGACTGGAACGTACTGGGGTGTACATTGACGGTGGTAGGACACTTACAGGGGTGGGGGTACGACTGGAACGTACAGGGGTGTACATACACGGGTGGGGGTGTACATACACGGGGGGTACGTCTCGGACGTACGGGGGCGGGGGGGAGTGTTGGGCGCGTATGCGGGCACATGTCTCAATGGTTGCTATGGGAGTTCGGTGCGGACGGTGTTTTTTCCATACGGTTGTAACATCGGACGCACGGGATGGATCGTGATTCCTCGGTCGGACTTCACCTTTCACATTTGTACGGTACACCGTCCGAGGACGTGTCGGACACATTTTCCGACCCGAGGACGTGTGGGAAATCATTCCCGATGCAGTTCGTATGGACTTTTTACCATGCGAATCGTGATTGCCAGTTCGTACGGCACTTGTACGATTCGTCGGTAAAAAGACCGGATACGAGTCGCACGGGGACATTTTTTACCGGATCGTAATTGGCACCCTAGTGTCTGAAATTCACAATGAGAAACCAGAAAAACTGAGTTCAATCCCAGCTTCCTTGCTTTACTAAATGGTGTGATCCTAGGCAATAGCACTGTATAAAAATGTCTTGCATTTGATTTAATCGTCTACACTTCTTCTACATATATAATACGAATCTAGGCCACATTTAGGGAGCTCATGACAACTGTATTGCCTCTTAGGGGTTTATTTATGAGATTTTGGTTTAGGGCAGCGCAACAAGACACCTTGCTGTGCTGCCCTATGCCAAAGTGAAAGGGCAGGAATGCATCATATTTTTTGCAATATAGTGCATTCCTGTCATTTCTCCCTGCACTTGGGCCCTTTCTGCAGCCTAGCGCCAAAGCAGGTACCCTTGCACCATGGTGCAAGGGTGCCTACGTTGTATGCAGGATTGTTTTTGTGCAGGTTGAGGCACCTTCCTGCACAAAAACAATGCTAAAAGGTGTTTTACTTTTTCTATGTGTGCGGCATTCTGCAGCACACATAGAAAGAGGCAACAATGAGGAGATATGAATATATTTCTCCTCGTTACATGTCATCTTGTGAAGCGTATGGATTTGGTGCTTCCCCAGGTTTAAATGACTATTTGAATCTGGGGCAACGTCAAATTCTATTGGTTTTGTCTGGGAAAACCCACTGCAATGCCCATAGAAAGCCTATGGGGCACAAAGTAAGTCATGATTTATGAGGTGACTCAAAGCCTTGCAAGCTGGCTTTGCATGGCATCTACATCGAACTGAAAGCTACTCATCGGAAGTATGTATGGCAGGGTGTCAGAGTGCATTACATCACACACATATTATATAGAGACAATGACTCATAAATGTGAAAGTCAATGTATAGGAAATGTTACTTAAGACATTGCAAGCTACATTGTGTCATAGTCAGATGGCATCTGTACTGGTAGGCAGTGCGTGGTTACCCCGTGTGCAATATTCTTAGGGGCAAATTTTTCAAAGAAAAAAACATTTGTGGTGGAAAGGACTCGAGTCACATTGGTGCTGTTGTGTGCAAGTGCAGGTTATGTTGTCCTGCCCACGTTTTCCTGCAGAATGGCTACACAGATCTATGCCCTCATGCATTTCTCATGGCCTCAAGGCAGGTGGGAGCTGCTTGCGCTGTTTCCCAGTGGCACACACTGTGGAAGGTCTCTTGTGGTACAACGGTGCCGTACAAGGAATTTGTTTCTGCTTTTAGGCAGACAGAAGGATCATTTCAAGCCTGAGTTCTGCGCTTGCTGCCTGACGGCATGTGTCGGTTTGGGATGGTTGATTGAGTTACTCAGGGGTGTGGCATTCATTCATTCTTTCATCCATTGTTCAGTCTTTCACCATTCATTCTGTCCTTGCATCTGTGTGCCCATCCACATCCAAACCTATTCAACCATTTCTAAACCTATCTATCATCTACCCTTCCATCCATCATTTCAATCATCCTTCCCTCCATCCACCCTTTCACTCATTCATCCATCCAACCTTTAACCCAGTCACTCATCTGTCCTTTTGTCCATCCATTCCTCATTTCACTCATCCATCCATCCTTTCTTCCAGCTCGTCACCCTCTCTTCACTCCTTCTTTTCACTCATCCATACACCCATTTGCCCATCCATCCTGTAATCATCTATCCATACTTTCACTCATCCATCCAACCTCCTTTTATCTCTCCATCCCCCTTTCACTTAGCCATCCTTTCACCCATCCATCCACACCAAAAATCTATCCACTCATGAATCCATCCATTTACTCAATCACTCTTCCATCCATTCTTTCTCTCAGCCAGCCACCCTTTCACTCATCCATCCATCTATCCTTTTGCCCATCTACCCTCCCTTTCACTCACTCATCCATCCTTACATCTACCCACTCACTCATCCAGCTATCCATTCACCCTTTCACTTATCAATTCATCATTATTCCATCCATCATTTTACTCATCTATCTGCCCATTCACTCGCCTATCAACCACCCTTTCACTTATCTATCCATCCTTTCACTCTTTCATCCAATCTTTTACCCATCCATTCACCCTTTTGCCCATTCACCCACCCTTTTACCCTTACATCCACTATTCCACCCAACATCCACCATTCCACCCATACATCTATTTATTTTCTGTTTCTCTCATCCATCCATCCACTCATTCATCCATCCTTTCTCTCATTATCCATCCATTTACCCTTTCATTCATCCATTCATCCCTTTACTAATCCATCCAGCCATTTACCCACTCCTTCACTTACTTACTCACCCACCTTTTCACATTAATTATGAGCTGAGCGTTTGTCTGCAGAGTTGCAGACAGAAGAGGCCCATCAAGAACTTCATCCTTGCTGTATGATACTTAAAATGTTCTATAAAAAATGGTCCATATCCAGACTTTTTGCACTGGCTTCCCCTTGCACATCAGCCTGTCCTGGTAGAGCCCCAGCTTGGCAGGGTATGCGACAAGAAGTGAACTCTGTGGAGTTGAGAATTGCATGGAGGGGACATCATGAAGCAATCGCAAGATTGGAAGAGTGTTGCGTAAGAGAAGTTAACCTGAATAAAGGTGGAAACTGCTAGGGCTGGTGGTGGACCAGGATCATTTTAGCTGAAGCAGGAGATAATTATTATCATGCACCCCATAACGCTACATGACCTACCTGCTCTTAAGGACATAGTCATCATGAATAGCAAGATACCATCCCCTTTCACCCAGGTGTGTCTTTGATCAGTGTTCAAATAACATAAGAACGGTCCCCATCATTAGCCACACATAACCATTCACACGCCTCAAAATCCAAATCAACAAAAAGCATCTTTCCAGCTTTATGAACGCACATGTGCTGCCACATACACTTCAGCAACTATGATTCTGAATTTTGCAAGCCCATTTGAACCCCTATAACCACCATGGGGCAAAAATAGCTTCCTGTAAAGTGGCATTGGGGATTAGCCATTTACTATGTTAATGTTAATGTTAACTAGACTTATATAGCGCCCAGCTGCCTCAGCAAAGAGGCATCCCGGCGCTAAAAGCAGTGTAACATAGAGGCTAAGAACTTGGCATCCCGGCGCTGAAAGCAGTGAACATAGAGGGTAAGAACTAGGCCACGGGGGAAAGATATGTCTTAATGGCTTTTCAGAAGGCCAGCAGGCTATCCAGACTGCGAATCTGAAAGAGCAGAGAGTTCCACAATTTGGCTGCCAAACAACTGAAGGACCATCCCCCGGCCCGGAGACTTTTCACTCGAGAGACAACCATCGGGACGCCAGGTACCAGCAAGATGGCCAAAATCCCAGGAGACGCAAGCTTCCGAATTTTGAAGGTCAAGCAGACAGCCTTGAATTCGATCCACTTGGCCATAGGTAACCAGTGTAACCGCCGAAAGACACAGGCTGTTGAGCAGCTTCGCGGGAGCCCCAGCAGGGCTCTGGCTGCTGCATTTTGAACTCGCTGCAGGCGCACCACCTCTGCCTGATTAGCCCCTAAGAGGAGCGAGCTGGCATAGTCAAGTCTAGATAAGATAGCCAGGTGGACGATCAACTGACGTGTGGGTGGTTCAAAAAACCCCAGCAGGGGCCTAAGTCCCCGGAGGAGGCCGAAACAAGTGCCGGCTACTTTCTTGGTGTGATCCTGAAAGCTGAGTGTAGAGTCCATCCATACCCCTAGGTTTTTTACCACTGCCTTAGGGGAGTGTGCACTACCAAGGGTGTTGGGCCACCATTGCTCACTCCATAGTCCCTTGTCTCTCCCCACCAGCAACACCTCAGATTTATCGGTGTTAAGGCGGAGGCAGTTGGCGGTCATCCACTCCGCGACTGCCGCCAGGCCACTCCTAAATTTGGAGGCGTCCTGCGTGGAGTCGTCGGAGAGTGCCACCACCAACTGCGTATCGTCAGCATACGAGACCATGGTAAGGCCTTTGTCCCTAGCCACCGTAGCAAGAGGTTGAACGTACAGATTAAATAGTACAGGACTCAGAGCAGAGCCCTGAGGCACACCCTGCTCGATGGACTGGACACGGGAGAGAAACGGGGGGGCAGTCACTTGGAATGTTCTCTCTGACAGGAAAGATCTGAACCATTCCAAAGCAAGGCCAACAACAATGGCCTCCTCCACACGATGTAAAAGAATCTTGTGGGAGACCGTGTCAAATGCGGCACTGAGGTCAAGCAGTATCAGTGCTGCAGGGTGCCCTGCATCGAGAATGATCCGCAGATGTTCGTCACAGCCAAGAGAGCAGTCGCCGTACTGTGACCAGGGCGGAAGCCATTCTGGGAGGGGTCCAAGGTGTCATTAATATTCAAGAACCCTGTTAAGATGTTATTAGTGTAAGCCTCTGCAATCTTGGCTACCCATGGTAGGAGAGATATAGGACGATCGCACGATATAGGACTAAACGTCAATCACAGAGCCAGTGAAGTGTGATGGTCTTGCCCTGCTGTCTACACATCTCACAACTTCCTAATCTCCATTACTGTAGCGAGCAAACCATACACAGTGGCATAACATTTTTTGTGCATACATGTCTGAACACTCTTTTTACAGTAACTACTGTCATTAAATGCCAGCACCACCACTGATGTTGCTGATGCTGTGCCACTTGGTCAGGCCGTATAGTCTACCTGTAGCACTGGGCCTGGTAGAACTCCTGCATCAGGGCTAGTTATCCCCATGTTAATTTTCAACAAACCAAGTGACCCAAATGACCTACTTATTGCTGTTTCCCTTTTATCACTTCCCTGTGACAAGGTACATCATACACCTGTTTCTGGCATTTGCAGTCTGGCATTGGCAGTGAGATGCTCTCATTGTGCACATACAATTTAGCCACATCATTTCTACATACTTTCAACATGATAACAGTGTGTGTTTCATGCTGCCAATATCCTTACTGAAAATACAACCAATCAGGCTGAAGTCCTGCGTTAAGGCCCCAGTTCGAAATTAGGCATTGTAGGGTCCATAGGTAACGGAAGGCCTGAACTCAGAACTATTAACTGTGGCCAGTATCTTCCCACCTTCCTACGACTACTAATGTTGATGCTTCAGGCTTCTACTGGCCATTAGAAACCCAGAGCACTCCTTTCTCTTCAGTGAAGGTCTCAACATTCCAATGTTCCAATATGAGTTAACCCCATGGGAAGGATTATAACTGTGTTGGCCTGGGTTTTCTGGGCAGAATACCACATTTCGCTGGGATTAACTCTATGGGCATATGTTAAATGAGAGTGGCTGCTGTGAGAGTGGGGGGGTTAGCATTCAATGTTCTCTAGTGCCATAGGAAGTGTGCCAGTTGGGAGCTGGAGGCCAAGGCCAGGCTCATCTTGCCACCCAAGCCCATAGAGATTTTACCACCTAGATGTACCAACTGGTAAAATCGTGTCTGGTGTTCTAGCACCCATTGTTTGAGAACACTGGGGCACCTATATTTGAGCACAGGGTATCCCACCTGAGCATAGGGCTCTGCTCATCTCCTAATAGTGGCCTGGGTGGTTTCTTACAGGTGGATGGTTACAGACTATTTGGCAAAAGATGGGGGATGTTGCAACCATCCACTTCTGCATCCACCTAAGTATGGCCAGAGTTCTGCTGGTGGAATCAAAAGAAGTACCTCTGACATGGGTGGCAGCCATTTGGCTGTCAAGAATAGTATCAGAGTGACCACCTAATTAGGGTCGTCAGGTCCTATTCCATTATGCTGACAGACCCTTTTTTCTACGACTGACATTTACATCATAGTGGCCTTTAGCAAAACCACTTTAAATGACCCTCACCCGGTGGGACCATAACCCAATGTGTGGAAAATTATACAAATGTGCATCATGGACATGTTACTTTTGAACGCCATCTTATGTTATGTTACTTGATATAGTGCTAGTGACTCGCCCTCGAAAGGGCATCTCAGCGCTGTAGCAGAAGTTAGAAGGAAATGTGACAAATCAGAATAATCAAGGGGCATATCTACAAGGCGGCGACATAAAATTATCGCCGCTTTTGCGGACGTTTTCGGCTGAAAAGCAGCGATAATTTTATCGCTATATTAGCAAGGACACGCTATCGTGTGAAACCTTGCCTTAGCTCCAGAATTCCTAACGCCCATCTTTGCATCTCTGATGAGATGCAAAGTGGGCGTTCCTCCCCAGGATAACGGGAGAAATGTCGCTAAGCGACATTTCTCCTATTATCAAGCCTTACGCAAAGCAGCAAAGCGACAGAAAAAGTAGCGATAACCTCTGTTATCGCTACTTTCCTTACGCCTGCTTTGAAACTGACTTAGCCATGAAATCCTATGGAAGGTGGATATCATGGCTAAGTATGTGAGGCCCTATCAGCAAGCTATCGCCAAACGTCGTGGGATTATCGCTGGGTTTCCAGCGATAATCACACGTTTGGCAGTTAGCGCTAGGATTTTTATCGCTTTTGAGATAAGCGTTGCTAATAGCACGCTATCTCAGTGATAAAAATCCATGCTAGCCGGCGATAATTATCCTAGCGCCAAGTGCGCTTAGCGATAATTATCGCCGGTTGTTGCTGGTATGCCCCCAGGTTTTTAGATGTTTTATAAGACCTTTGAAATCAGTACATGAACGGATGTACAAGGGTAGTCTATTCCAAGGGTACAGGGCACGATAAGAAAAGTCCCGACGGCTGTATTTTGATGTAGGGATATGAGGCGGACATAATAAACGTTTATGAACACTCATAAGAGATAGCAGTTCTCCTAGGCATCCTTTGTGTATTCCCCATAAAGAAGCTGCTATAATGCATGCTGTAATAGGCAATTTTAAAAGTGCCCTCCATTTGGGATGACAACTCAAAACATAACATAGCTGTTCAGATGCCATGATACTTAAGGCAAAGCCCATTCTACAGCATCGATCTTCTGTCCAGTATCCCATAAAATCCCCCATAAGCCACCCTCAATGCTGTCTTCCACACCAAGCATCTCACATGTAATCTGCATTGATGTGTGCATCGCGTTTGCCATTTGAGATTTAACCATGCAATGAAAGTTTTAGTTTTCCATACATCTAGACCCAGTAATGATAGAATACCATACAATCCTGAAGATCACAACATAAGTCCGTAATACAACATGTGTTCATTATACACCCATTTCCTCTGAGATGTTCACACACCTTGCACTATGCCATGTGCACAGGGAAGTTCATGGAAGTCTGCATTGTCTGACAAATGAGAAGTCTGAGATGTTACGCGAATGTCATAGTGAATGCATACTTGTCTAATATACCGTGCATTTGGCAGACATTCGTTTAATCGAATAATTCAACCAAATGTGTACACTTAAGTCGCTTATAACTACATGACTTCTGATATCTGTCATGTCAGACCCATCACTGAGTGAAGCTGTGCGTTTGTCAAATTGGTATCCACAATTATTTACAGCAAGTTTCCATGTAATCCAAGCTTTCACTTTCTGGACATGTTTGACATAAAAACATATTAGAAATATGTGCCATTGGCATCAATGGTGACATCACATACATAAGTAGTGCGGAGGTAGAAAACAAGTTTATATAGACATTTGTCCATAAAACTTTCTAAAAACACATAGTGTGAAGAAAACTATGGCGTTGTCAAAACATGAATCACATAATGGCAGCTGGACATCTTGCACTTGATGTCTCTATCCTCCAATTTAGCTTGAGATGGCAGATATACATATTATCCAAGTTCCATCTCATCAAAAGCTAACATGGAACCTTCCTCCAAAGATATAGTAATTCTGCGCCTATGTATCTCACATCAAGGCGCAAGCTGCAATGTTCAAACCTCAGTATTTATTATAGATGGACTCATCGCCCTGGTAAGGCCTGCTGCGCTTCCCTACGGCAAAACCTCATAAATCTGCCCCTCAGTATTTGTTAATAGATGGACTCATCGCCCCGGGAAGGCCAGCTGAGGCTGCAGATTCATGGTAAAACCATATGGAATTCTTAACTTAGCAGTGCTCATATTGTAGGTTAAACACAATCTGATGGACTACACTGTCAACAACTAGATATGAGATCTGGGAAATGACTGGCTCAACAATTAATCAGAATTTCAGAGATTCAATCTTGGCTTGGACTAAGATGCATGACGAACTTAAAGCCACGCTAACAAAAAACAAAAAATGGATAACGCCCAAAGAATCATATCTGGTAGTCAAATACCCTTAGAGAACAAGGAAGGGCCCGAGTTAAGTAAACAAAATCCCTCAAATCCCAATCAGGTCCCCAGCCACAAGAAAAACTCAGAGATCTGCGTAAATCTCACAAAAAACGATTTGGGAAGCAAAAAAGGTTAAAACTGAAGATTGGATAGACATAGTACAAGCATGTCCAAACAATACAAAATCTTTATGGACACTAATAAATCAATTAGACAGAAACTCCATGGGGGCACTCGGGAACACCGTAACCGAAAAACCATGGAAGACATACAAAAGTGCCCTATACGACACACAAGATGTGCATGCACCAAACAGCCCAAAAACCCAATGCGAAACAATGCTCACTTTTTCCCGAAATGAAATTACAAGGAGGATTGGAAAAAGTAAAGGTAACGGTGCCCCCGAGCCCAATGGCATCCCCCGGGCCATATATAAAAGTGATTGAGAGTTTTGGTGCTGCCGCTTTCATACCTTGTTAAACTTCTGTATAGCGACAGAGGCAATACCTGAAAAATAAAGTAGCTTCATCTTTCAGCCAATATATAACAAAGGCCCTTATTCTCCCCCAGATAGCTACTGCATGATTGCTCTCATGGACACAGATTACAAAATATTTGCAGGCCTCATTTTGACTGATCTGGAAGAATAAGTTGCAAAGAAAAATCGAATTCCATATAACCAGACAGGGTTCAGACCAAAATCCGGTACTGTAGACAGCTTGGCCGTGCTCATAATGATCACCATAATGATCACCGATAAAAGTGTATCAAAAGAGCTTTTGATCACGCCAACCGAAATCTACTGAGGAATAGGCTGATTAACTGGGACATCCCTACAAATTTACTGCATGCAATTCAGCTCTTATACACGAAAAATTGGACCTAAGTTAAACTTGGACAAAACAAAGGGCTGATAGACAAAATCCAAATGAAAGAAGCCTGAAGCAAGGCTGCGGTCTGGCGCCAATTCTTTTTAACCTTTTTCTGGTGGATCTAAGCACCCATTTAGATTCAGCCAATTCCCACTCTCCAAGGGGCATATCAACAACAACCGGGGATAATTATCTCTAAGCGCACTTAGCGCTAGGATAATTATCGCCGGCTAGCGAGAATTTTTATCGCTGAGATAGCGTGCTATTAGCAACGCTTATCTCATTAGCGATAAAAATCCTCACGCTAACAGGCTAACGTGAGATTATCGCTGGAAAGCCAGCGATAATCTCACGTTACCTTGTTGAAAGGGACAGGCAAACTTAGCCATGATATCCTCCTTCCATAGGATATCATGGCTAAATCAGAAAAATACCAGACGTAAAAAAGCAGCGTTAACCGCGCTTAGCGCTGCTTTTTTTGTCTCTAACAGGGTTAGCGACATTCTTGATAATAGGAGAAATGTCGCTTAGCGACATTTCTCCTATTATTTTACTCTGGAACGCCCCCTTTGCATCTCATTAGAGATGCAAGGGGAAGCGTAGAGTAAAAGGGTGCTAACATGCAAATTTGCATGTTAGCACCCTGTTGTTGATAGGGCGCTAGTTTTATCTCTGCTTTTTTGGCTTTTAAAGCCAAAAAAGCAGAGATAAAGCCCTTGTTGATATGCCCCCAAGTCTGCCGGATACAAAGGTGACCTCATTACTATATGCCCATGATTTAGTCCTGATGAACCTAACTGAGATCAGGCTCCAAAGTTTACTTCATTACTCAGATCTCCACTGCACTGAAAGCGAAAGGACTATTAATTTTACAAAAACGCAGGTTGTGATTTTCAGCAGAAAAATCAACAAGTAGGGGAGCTGGTCGCTAGATGGGGAGACAATTCTCCGAGATACCCCATATAAATAAATATCTTGGCGTTTGGCTACAAAATCAATGAACGCATCAACTCCATCAGAATACATTGAAACCAAAAACCCCTTCCCTAATCTCAGTTTTCCAACAACTAGATAGACAATTACAAAGCCCAACCTTTCAGCCACTACTTGCAGTTTTTTCCATCTCTTTGGTATGATACAGTAGTCCAACATCGACAGTTCAGGACCTTTTTTAACTCCACACGAAATAGGGTCTTTAAGCTCTTGTTTCATCTTCCCCACAGCTCATCACCCTCCAAGATTTGACTAGAATTTGGTCTGACCAATCAAAAATAGTCTCAAACAGGCTGCCTTACTAAGTATTGTTAGGGTCTTTTGGCGAAACCCCACTCTGTGTCCTGCTGTGGGATGAAATGCAAAATAAAACACAATTGAATACTTGGGCCCAGGTTCTAGAGACAAAATTAAAAGACCTTCAAGCAAAGGAGGTTTGGAATTCGGCACAACCTCATAAGTAAGAAACAAATAAGGATGTTGTCATGACACAAAGATAAAGAGGAACTCAGTAAAAGAAGACAAACCTGGACAAAAACTGCTTCATACGTGCAACCTCACCCACAGAAATATTCAACAACATTATTAAGATCATTTTACAAAAAGATACTCGTTCACCTATGATTTGGCGTATGTCAAACATTAGGATATATCCTTAAACGGCAACCGAAACCACAGGATACCAAGTGCAGACTATGTCAAAGACATGAGGAAAGTCTTACACATATTCTACCAATCTGTCCCAAATTATTAACCGAATGCAAGATCTTACTGAAAATACTTTTTTAAATTTACATGGCGTCAGAACTTGTCGACCGTTCTTGCTCTTTTGCATGAAAGGGGAGACTCCTCAAATAATAGCAGCTTTCATTAAAAAATGTCTTAAAGCAGACCAGTTATTGACAGCAAAGGGATTGAACAATATGATGTCATCTATCAACAATGTAACAGTGACGTCTGCAATTTTACATGTACCCTGGTCTTAATGCTATTACAAATGCAGTTTAAAATACCGTATATCCTCGTATAAGTAGACACATTTGAAACAGGTGAAATGGGAGGGGCACTGTGTTATTTAATTATTTAATTACTTTTTAGTCGCAAGATGATTTTGCACTAACACCCATGCACTTTAAAATAGACAACGGCAGGAAAACAAATGGTCTTCAAACAAACCAATAAAGCTATTACATTGGAGCTGACTGTAATACATATTCCAACACGCAAGTATCTGCTATTTATATTTTTTTAGCCATGGTATTTTTAAATGAAAATTGTTCAAAATGTAATCTCATGCCAGAAAGAAATTGCTTACATTTAATTAATTTGTAATTTTGTTATATTGGTCTAGCTGTGTAAGTTATGATGGTTTTAGTTAACTGAAATACATGACTTTGACTTTGACATGTTGTAGGTTCAGAACTCCAAGAGTTAAGCATCATTGGAACTATGAGTTTACTCGCTGATTTGACACATTCCACTGACTCACCTGCCATGCCATTGCTAATCAACCATAACTGGGACATAAGCCAAAGTTGAGGTAAGTAAATATCATATGATGCAGTTCTATATTAAGAACCCTACTTGTGAGTATCTGAGTGGCACAGTCACACACCTGAAGCATGACTTGTGTGTGTGCACTCTATTGAAAATCAACTGCAGATGTGTGAGAGAAGTTTCGGTAGTCCCCGTGAAGTATGGAATGTTGGGTCACCCATACCTTTCACTATTGCACCTTAAGAATGGATTATAGGAGTGTGAATGTTCGTCTTTCACCATGTGAATTACTATATGTTATGTTGCATCCACGCATCACCACAGTCACTGGAATCTATCCGCTGACTACAGGGGGACAGCTGAGGGTACCATGTGGTGCACCAGGTATAATGGCACAAACATACCATGTATGTACAAAGACAGTACAGGCAGCTGGCCCACTGATGGGGCACCAGTTGTGTACAGTGTGATAAAGGGGGCAGTTTGTGAGATTGACAGGAATGAGAGTATATTTGGCAGTCCTGAGCTGTGGGCAATGTTAATTCTAGGTCATAGAATCACTTTACTCACTTCTAGACTTTTCATGTGATGGCCGGCTAGGCACATGCAACCTTTGCCATACTTACCATACTCTCCCCCACCCATCCTGACAATCAATTTGTCAGCAGACCCTGTCTCTGCAAGCACTCCATGTCTCCTGCCTCACTAGCCTCTCTCTGTGTCAGTCTGTCATTACTGCATCATTGGTATTTACACTTTTAAAGTAAATCTCAAACTAGAGCAAAAATGTTTTTCTACATTAGTCATGACCATCCTTCTCTTTATCTGAATTTCTTAATGCTCAGAGTTCCATACAGAAGCAAGAATGTCTGGTGCAACAGCATCCTACCTCTGATTCCTGTCCTGTGTCTTCAGCAGAAGTTCGTCTTGAACTTGGAGTGCATACCTGATACCTGTCTCACACCGAAATTGCTGCACAATGCTTGGCTACTGCTGACATGCTCCTAGGCCCATAGTTTCCTTTTTCAGTGATGAGTGCAGAAACAGTAAAACCCACCAATGACCCCTTTGTGATCCCAGATGACGGAAATCATCTAATTTTGTCTAAGTTTCTACTGACTGCTGATGCTGTCATTTTCTGACTAGACATGGCTCCAAACAGAGACCCTAGAGGTGTGACATGCTGAAATCTGACAGCGTTTACAACCTCCAATCTTGCTACAATGGCAAGTTCTTAGATAACAGATGACACCCAAATATTACTAAAGGGCGTTCAGTCGCTATCTGATCAAATACAAACAAGAGATAATTGTTTCTCTCTGTTGGGTTCAATGGAACTTTTGTCTCGCTTTCTTTCAGATGTATGATTTGATTTGATGTGTGTTGGACCTGACATTCTTGACGTGGTTTCCCTTAACTTTTTCCCTTCAACCCTGTTTTTGCTGACTTCGTTTTTGCTGAACCTAGGACTCTGCACACTTTACAACTGCTAATCAGTGCTAAAGTTCTTGCCCACTCTTCTTAAAACATGGTCAAATTGGCTTACACCCAATTGGCACATTATTTTACTTGTAAGTCCCTAATCAGTGGTACTACATGTATGCTACTAGTGGGCCTGTAGCACTTAGTGTGCCCCCCACTTGAGTACCCTTTGAAACATGTTGAAGGTCTGCCAGCCTGTTGGCACAGTTTTTAACCGCTATGTCGACCTGGCAAAATAAACCTTCTGCCAGGCCTGAACATTCACTTTTAAAACATATAATTCGCCCTTAGGGTAGTCCCAAAACAGCTCATAGGGAAGGGTGCAGTGCATTTAAAAATGTGGACATGTATTTTTAAGTATTACATGTTGTGGTAATAAAAAACTGTTAGAGTCGTTTTTCTCTACTGCAAGGACTACTCTCCCCTAGGATACCATTGAGTCACCTTATTACCTTTAAGAAGTAATAACTTTCAGTTGAGAGCCGGTGAAATTGTTTAATTTAAAGCTATTTTTTATGGCAAATTTGTATTTTAAGTCACAATTCCGAAAATGGCACTTTTTAGAAAGTTGGCATTTTCTTGTCCCAACAATTTTGTGCCTGCAGTCTCCAATCTGGGTCACAGGACTAGGTGAAGCTGGCAGGTGGTCTTTGTGTATTATTTCCAGACATGGAGACAAATGGGGAATAGGTGTTGGCAGCATGGGCTACCTCTGTTATGACGAGGGGGACCTACCACACTTGCATCTTACAAAGTCTCTGCCTTAGCAAATTCACAAAGGGTTTTACAATGGTTTTTTGTGTCCCAGACAATCTGGGGCCAGGGCAGGGAAGGGCTCTGGCAGATTCTCCCACTTTAAAGTGTGCACAAGGTAGAAGTAGCGGAGCCTCAGGCCCAACTCTTGAGTCCACTTCTGGACCTGTGGAACACTCAGAAAAAGGATTGCTGCACTGGTCTGCTGCAAAAAGGACTGCCATATTGCTACGACACCTGAGGGAGAAGGACTGGATCTGCTTTTGATCCGAGGACCACCAGATTGACTTCAATGGCTAGTTAGCTAGTCTACTGATCAGAGTCTTAGGGACAGAAAAAGCTTAAACAAGCTTGAACCCTGCAGCTGGACACTGCCTGCTGTGAGTCAGACCCCCCCCCCCAAGTGGTACCCGTCCAGTCCTGGACCGTCGAAAGTAGGGCTAATGGTTCTCTGCAAACCAAGCTGTTGTCTCACTGCAACCAACTCAGCGGGAACTCGACACAGCTCTTCGCAGTGACTCATTGGAACTGATGCAAAGCAACACAGCCTGCCCAGCTCCTTGAAACCGTGGTTGTGCAAAGTATCTTCGAAGCATACCTCATAGCTTCTCCTCGGAGAGCACAATGTAGCCTCGATGCGAGCCTGCCTAGCAGCCCTTCCAGCTTTATGGTGCATCGTCAATGCATCTTCAATGCAGAACTCACATCGCTTCTCAGGACTGCGGCTGCGTAGCACAACACTCCGCAACCAGGATTTAGGGTACAATGTTCAGTGGAGTAACTTGTTCCCTGTTTCCAGCTCGTGCTTCATTGTGGTCAGCCTTAGCTTGTCACTCTATCCTGCTCTGGTGAGATCAGATATCCACAGTTGGTACTTTGTACTTCTAAACACTTTTTTAACTTAAATATTTAAAATTACCTATCTATGGGTCTAGTAACTAGAGTTTTGTCATTTTGGTGTCAAATAATTTATTGAATTTGACTCTATGTTTCTAAATCGGTGGGGGCTTTTTTCTTGTACTGTATTTTTACTTAGTTGCTGTTTGAAGTGCTGCATAAATACTTTACACATTGCCTCCAAGGATTTCATCCCCCCCAAACAGTAACCCAGTTTCTTACATTGAGGTTTAGTGGTGAGATTCAGTACTTGTGTTGTGCAGTGCATACAGTGATTATGTGTATCACTGAAATCCCCCCAAAATAATTTTGTACCATTTTGAGTTTCTTTCAATTCTCCTTGATTGGTTTGCTTGCTTTTTCCGAATTCACTCTAATTCTACCTGACTGTCTGCCCTGTTGCCAAACGTGCAAAGATGGAATTTTGCCTGGCAAGCCTGGATAACTACACTGTGGTTGAGCGAAGGAGCTCTGTAGGGCTAAGGGTGTGATGCAGCAAAGTGAATGATTTTACTGGGATGTACAATCTTGTTGACAGCAAGATCACTAACCCCTGAGACATTGCTAAGGAGGAGGACAACATCTAGTTCAGCAACAGAGTGTTCAAAAACGTATCTGGGCAGGATCACCAAAAGGGTGAATGGGATTCCCACCACAAGAAAGAGAGGGGTGATAAAAACAATGGTCCCAGGTCACAAAGGGACTTATGACTTGGTAAGTTATAAGTGTGGGTTGGGTTCTCCACACTCGAGGTATAATCTCAGTGCTCAGTGCAGGGCGTGCACCAAGAGTTTGGAGAGTCTGCCACAAGAGCAGAAACTTCATATTAGCAACGTTATGAAATGAAGTCCATTTTTTAATCAAGCACAAGGAGTTCTCTATAGGTACCCCAAATACTTCCATGGGGCAGGACTCCCAATCCTCACTTGAGCAAAATAAGAGTGGATTCCCTGATGACAAATCCTCAGGATTGGACATTTCAAGGGTGATGCCAAGTGTCCTAAGAGGACCCCCTCTCCCACTGATGGACAGACCCCGGGGTTGGCTAGCTTGTGCCTGGGGAGGAGGTTGGTTGGGGGAAGGTGCAGAAGATACCCTAGTGTTCCTGGGTGATGGAGAGATGGTGTCAAAGGCCCACATACCTAGAAATACTAGATGATACCGGCAGTGTGTCATCATCCATAGGTAGTGGGTGGAGGCTCTAAGAGACACATGGGCAAGTATGCCTACCATCAGCTGTCACCTTGTGTCCTCAGGGCAGGTAATCCCTAATGTATTCCACTAGGTTATAGTAGCTGACAACCATGAGGGTCACTACCCAGTGACTCTGGTTCCCTCTGAATAAGGAGGGTGGTTTTGAGGGTCCCAGAGGGTAGCTTTCATGTCTGTGGATTGTCTGCTCAGTAATGACATGGAGCCCACCATCTGGAAAAAGGTGGAACTTCGGAATAACCAGAAAATGTAGGGTTGCCTGAGTGGGTGTGCCTGACCACAGGGTCCATGGCCACCTCAGAGTGCCTAACAAAAAAATGAATGTGTCCTCATGTAATGCAACTGATGCTTGTGTAAAATGCTCTGATACCCGATACCTTCGGGTCAAGTTTGCGCTATATAAAAATCAGTAAAAAAATAGTAAAAAAGAAAGCCAGGAGGACCTGGAGCCAGGGAGAATGGCCCAGGTACCTGCAAATATGAGAAAGGGCAAGGGGTGCAGGAAACTAGCTCATGAAAATCTCATGGTCCAGGAGGCTCTGAGGGCTTTTCCCTGGAACCTAAAAAGAGTTCAAAAGTGCATAAAAGTTGTGCCCTACTCTGGAGGGCCTACCGTGGTAGGCAGAGGCACAGACAGCTGCAACACCTCTGGTGATCACCTCATTTACTTGGAGAATGATCTCTCATACAGTGAGCCTAAGGTGCCTGAGCCTGGTGAAACCCATTTGTTGGTAGTCCCCTAGTGCTATTGGACCTTCCAACTGGAGCTGGCTCAATATTTTCCCCTGGCAAGTCACCTAGGGCAAGAAAATAACTTTGGCAGGCTTGTTACTCACTTATATTGGACCAGGATGAAGATGGTCACAGATGCCTTCTGTAGGTCATGTCCCACCTGCATGGCCAGCTGGAAGCCAGAAAGAAAGTGCAAGGCTCTCCTGGTTCTTATTTCAGTTGTTGGCATCCCATTTGAAAGGGTAGGCATCAACATATCTGGTCCTCTGGACTCTAAGGCAGCCCTAGTCAACAGGTTCATCCTGATTTTGGTGAACAATGCTAGCTGGAACCTGGAGGCTATACTTCTGAGGACAGGGACTGTACCTGCAGTGGCCAGAGCATGGATGGGGATATTTACCCATGTGGCGTTCCCAAAGAAGCTTGTATCTGACCGTGATATCAATTTCATGTCACCGTCCTTGAAGTCCATGTGAGTCGGATGTGGAGTAACATACAACTTTTCCACACCCTATCATCCCCAGACCAAATTTGGTGCTCGTTTAAAGATTCAACAAGACCCTGAAAGTCAAGATAATGAGCCGATCAGAGCCCCTGAGATGGAATATGGGAGTCCTCTTGCCATGCTTGTTGATGGCTACAGGTAGGTTGGGCAGAAGGAAGTTGGCTTTAGCCCCTTTGAACTCCTGTATGCTTACCCTGTCAGAGGGCCTCTTAGCCTGGTAAAGTATGGTTGGAAGCAAGCTCCCAAGAAAGCCTCTCCGGACGTGATTAGCTATATGCTGCCTCTCCGCACCCAAATTAAGCACTTCTGGAAGAAGGCAAAGGAGAATTTGGAAGCTATCTTTAAAGCTCTAGTATGAACAGAAGACAACTCTGTGTGAGTTTCAGCCAGGCCACAAAGTGTGGGTTAATGGAGCCCAAAGTGCCATGGAGCACATGACCCTCCAAAACTGATTGTCTGGGCCCTATGAGCTACAAGTGTGAGAGAGGGAGGTCACCAACCAGGTGGACCTCATGATCCTCAGTAACTCCTTCGGGTCCTGTATGTCAATCACCTCCAAAACACAGTTTGAGAGGTCAAAGGTTGACAGCGCTCCTGGTAACAGATGATGCATGAAGAAGAGTGAACATCTTCCCTAACTCCTTTCTTCCAAGGAGCAGGATGGGTCAGTGGAGGTGTTAGCCTCTCCCCTACCCTGATCCTAGAACAACAGAGGGACTGCCACCAACTATCGGAGCAGTTTGCTCTCCTCTTCTCCCTAACCCCAGGGCTCACTATGTGGTGTATCCATGGTATTGACACTGGGAACCACATGCCTATGAAGAATAAGATCTACAGGCTGACTGATATAATCAGAGCCAGCAAAAAGGAGGAAGTCTCCAAATGCTTCACCTGGTAATTTAGCCCTCAAGCAGTCCTTGGTCCACCTCAGTGTTGCAGGTTCCCTAGGCTGCCCCTCCAGATACCACCCTAAAATTCCAGTTCAGTGGGTATTTCCGGGGGCTCTAATCAGTCACTAAGACTGGTTCATTCCGACATTTGGGTACTGGCAGATGACCCTGACTGAGATTGCCAACGAAAGGTCTGCATTATCTGCCCCCAGAGGGCTACATTAAGCTTCAGGTAATACCCTTCAGGTTGAAGAACACGGCTGCCACTTTCCAGAGGTTGGTCCTCCAGGTCCTGGCAGTGTTGGAGAACTTCAGTTCTGTCTACCTCGATGACATTGTAGTCTTCTGCTGCAGTTGGGAGAACCACCTGTACCATCTCAGGGATTGCTTTAGGCTCTGCAAAGGGCAGGCCTGACTATCAAGACCAGTAAGTGCCAGATAGGGCAGGGTTCAGTGGTCTACTTGGGTCACCAAGTTGGAGGGAGAAAGGTACACCCTCTCTAGGCCAAACTTTAAACATTCTGGGGACCTCCCAAAATACAGACAGAGGTGTGTTCCTTCCTGGACCTGAACGGGTACTACAGGATATTTGTCAAGGGGTATGGCACAATTGTTGCTCCCTTGATAAATTTGACTCCTAAGAAGGTCCCCAGACAGGTGATTTTGATGGAGGAGTGCGAGAATGCTTTTGACTGCCTAATGAAGGCTTTGTGCATGGCACCCCTGCTCAAGGCCCCAGACTTCTCCCAAGAGTTCATTGTGAAAACAGATTCCTCAGAACATGGCATAGGAGCCATGATCTTACAGTTTGATTTCAGGCAACCTCACTCCAGAAGACATCATAAAAGAGAAGATGTTTTATGGGATGACATCCAATTCAAGCCTTCCAATATACTAGACATTGCTTTCGAGGACAGCCCAATATTGGCAGGTCTTGTTGCCAGAAAAATCCCAACCAATCTAAGCATTCCACCACATCTATATGCATGACTATATCAGTGAATCTAACAGGGGGAAGAATCAAACACTTCTGATCTGTTATTAAAAAGTAAGTAAAAGTACATGGGTCCTGTATCCACCTAAAGATGGACATTTTATCAGCTTCGCAAATCCTCCTACAGAGCCCCGGATACTTCTAACCCCACTTCCCAGAGATGATCTATATTATCCAGTCGTGCAAGAGAGGTTTCAGCCCTTATTGCCGAAAGGGCACATAATTCTAGTACTCTGTACCAGTGGACATATAAAGTCTAATCACCACTGTTTTTAGTTTCAAAGCCTGGAGGAACTTTCACCCCTGATTTTAATCTCAAATGGAACGTCCTTTCTGTAAGATACTTGAAATACAATATGACAGCACCCCTGTTGGAAATCAATTCAGTATTTTAAGACACTTCATTGCAGCTCTGGATTTAAAGGATACATATTTCCAAATCTCAAACCAGAAGGATGATCATTGTTTCTTGAAATTTTCCTTGGTTTTCAATCATTTCAAGTTTTAGGACCTTCACTTTGGACTGTGGTTTTTTTAAGGTATTGTCACCTGTGTTTGCATACTTACAAATAGAAGATATTAAAAACCATTCTCATTTATATTACTTGTTAACAGCTGTGTTGTCTCTTTCTAAGGTGGACGTGGACAAGGAGAAGGTGTCAGGTGTCATCAGCCCAAGAAAGGGCATTTATTTTAGTTGTCTTCTGAATAGAAGTTAGGGACAATTTTCTATCAGAATCAATAAATGATTGTCTTCAAGAGACGTGAAGAGAATTAGTTTCAGTACATCACCCTCCGCTAAGGGAATGGCTTAGAGTACAGGTTTGCATTGCAGACTCTACTTCAAATATCCATTAGGCTCAGGCCTATCTCTTTTCATTAATTCAACATCTGCTGGCTCACTTGAAACCTCAATCTCTTAATTAAGGGATACCCATGCTAGTGACTCAACAATCTCTTTAAAGATTGGCCAAGTCAGTCGATCAACAGAAGGGATCATTGCTGGACCTCCAGTTACCTACAATGCTAACGATCGATGCAAGTCTAGCACGTTGGGAGGAACCCTTAAACAATCCACACATACATTAGAAATAAACAGAATCAGAAGATTAGCATGCCTCAAATTGCGGGGAGCCATGAAATATATTTCATGGTCTTAGAGGGTTCTTACTCCTCCTTCAGGAGAAGAGAGTACTGCTCCACACGGAGAAAATTAAGTGGCAAGAGCATGCGCGAACTACCAAAGAGGAACAAAGGCCCAGGAGGTATTATTTTTGAGTTACCTTCGTTATAGCAGAATGTAGAACCTGATCAGCTGTGCTGGGTTTTCCCTTCATCAACAGAGAATTGTTTTTCACCAAAAACATTTTAATATCTCTTCCAGAAGTGTGGGACTGCCAGGGTGGATCTTTTTATATTACCAGTAAATGACACACATTCCCTACTTGTACAATACAAAGGGGATAATTCACAAACTACATTATGCAGTACGTTTAGTAGTACATGTATAAATTTCCACTTCCATCTCTACTATCTTTTCAGTGGGGTGAGTTTCACACATATACGTTTACTACTTGGTATTAAATGTGGTTGGGACTAGAGGAAGTGGCTGGAAACACAGGGCATAATAGTTACAAAATAGGATGGGTGTAGGGAGGAGTAGGGAGGAGTTTAGGCAGAAGTAGTTAGGGGTTTAGGGAACAAGTTGCACCTACCCACTAAAGAGTAAGCTCATTGCTATGCACAAACTGTAAGTCTAAAGTTTTTGCAGCACAAAAAGGACCCACAACGGTAGTAAATTACTCCAGCTCAGAGCTAGAGTAAGTTCAGCACCACACAAGCCCAGCCACTGGTACAGCAACACCCTACCATAGAAAGTAATGCTGGTAAGGTCCTCAAAGCAAACCCAATACGAGTGAGAAATAAACCCCTAAAGCCAACAATAAAATAAAATAGTTGGAATAGATAAGACATGGAATATAATCCTTGCAAATTCTATGAGAAAAAGAACTGGACTATGTAATATATTTAAGGAAGTGGGCCAAAAATAAATGAAAATGCAGGGGAGCCAAAAGGCAACCCTGCAATGAACCATTTTCAGTTGGGAAATTGGGGGCATAATCCCACAACCATTAAGGTCCCATATGATGCAGTTATATGTATGAAACAGGTTGCTCATATGTGTAGCAAATGTGTTCTGTCCATTCAGCCACAGACCTGGATTTTAAACATTTGACTACCAAGTTTTTGAACTTTTACTGTGAATGAGTCTTATTCATGTTTTTTGGACTGAGTGTGTTAACTACCAGTGTCTGCATTTCAAAATGAGGCAGCTGCAGTGCAGCTGGGGTAAGAGGTTCTGGGTTTGTTACATGTGATTGCATCAGCAAAATATGTAAGTATCTGTGCAGGTTGCACGTGTGAGACTACCGTTTTGCACAACCCATATATAAATAAATATCATTTTTTGTTAAAAATGAATGATATTGCATAATTTAAAATAATTATTACATATTTTAATAATTATTGTGCATTTGAAATAAGATAACAATATTTTGTAATAAATATAAGTAAATTAGTTTAAATTACTTATAATCCGTTATACACCTGAGATATGGATGCTACTCCTCCCTTCCGTGCCGCAGAGGGGCTCTTGCAATGCCCTGCTGCCCGCCCCTGTGTTCAGCAGTTCAAAGCAAATGCTGGAGCACAGGATGAGAAGAGAAAGACAAGAGCGACGGAGAAAAGCTGGGGAAATTGTTGAAAAGTGCTTTCAATTGAAGCCGTTTCCAGCGGTACAGAAGTCTAGGATTCAGGGCTTCAGGGTTCCCACCGCATTTTCCGCTGGTCATTTGGAGGGATTGAGATAGCAGTAGACCCCTGTCAGTTCTGAGTCAAGCCCCATTCAACATTGAATGGCAGGCCCAGTCTAAACCGGAGGTTTGGGGTGTCACCCTGATGATCAGTGCTAGGACTTCGCGGGGAGCTCTGGATCTTTGACGAGAGTTAACACCTGCTTAAGGCAGAAGATGTTCTCGGAAAGTTTTGGAACCAGGAAAGCAAGTTCGGATAACTGGTTGGTGGCAGAGGCGGCAGAGCAGGAACTGGGCTTGAAGGTAGGAGGTAAGTGCTGGACAGTAGATCCTGAATGAACATTGTTTAAGCAGTTATAGAAGCTCTTTGAGGGGAAATACAATAGGGTAGGGTGAAAGCACGAGGTGGCTATGCCCCAAAGAGAGGGCCGGAGAGGTGCTACAATAAAAAGGCGCCCTCCAACAGGAGACCTGGCATAGTGACTCTGTGGGAAGTTTTGCCAGTGGACCCTCAGAAGGAAATGGGATTATTAGTATTCCAGGGGAGGAAGACCCCACTGGCAGCCCTGCGAGACCTCAGGAGGAAGCAGGTGTGACAGCCTTTGGACAACCCATAAAGGAGTTTGTAGGGAAGCACTTTAAAAGGAAGCCAAGTACCCATGGCCAGTTCTCAACGTCACCAAAATTACCTACTGAAGATATGGGTGTGAATGTGGGGAAAGTAATAATTGTCTTTAATTTGTTGGAATCTGTACCAGACTTGCACCACACTATGGGAAGAGTGTTGGACAAAGAGTCTGAGGGGCAACCTTTACCCGACCCCAAGTTCTCTTTGTCACCTCGCCTCTCTCCCTTTGGGGTTAAAAATGTTACCGTGGCGAGTGAGGGCCTATCGAGGAAGAGGCTGGTCTAGGAGAGGGCGATAGTGGGAGAGGGAAGAATAGGTCACTGGATGACGTAAGTAGTAGGGTAAACCCTCGGCAGAGCCCTCTATCTCTCCCCCACACATCTCTTTGGGCTTTGATATCTCAGCGACCCCTTCCTCATCTATGTTAGAGGTGATGTTCCTAATAAAGAAAACAGTATAAGCAATATTGGAAGCATTGATGGTGAACAACTGGCTGGGTAAAAGCTCACAAGAGCCAACTACAGGCAATTTATAGGGAGTTAAAGCAAATTAAGAATTGTATGCCTACCTTAGTTAGACCTATGTTAGAGAAAAAGGACCAGGGGGTATGTGCATCTGAAGAAATTGAAGAGTCTGTTTCCACAAATACAGCTAGTTTTTCAACAATATTTATATATATATCGAAACAACCTATGTTGGTAATAAAAAGGAGGCCGATTGGGGGTTCAAGTACAATGTACTGCAAGTAAGAAGAATTTGCAAGATGTAGAAGATAATATGAACGATAGATGCCAAAAAGGGCAAATAGAGGAATGAACTGCCCGGGGTCCAGAGAGTCGATTCCCGAAGGAAGAGTGAAAGTGGTGGAAGGGAGAGGGCTAAAGCTACCTTGAGTAGAATTAAGGTTTTAGGGAAGGGGAAGCCAGTTAATGCCAATTAGGGTGTAGCTCCACAACTCCTCAAAAGGTAGGGTAAGCGATCCACCAATCAGTGAAAGAGAGAAATGCAGGCTACAGATTGTGACTCACAGAGTAATTCATTGGAAGGAGGCCAGTCTATAACAACCTAGGAAGAGTGGGTGCTCACTGTTGGCTAGGAGAGATGGAAGTGAGGGGTGGTTAAAGGAAGACAGATCAGAAGGTGAAGGGAACAATAATGGGGATAGTTTATGCGTTTACCAATAATCTCAGTAAAGAGTGGCAGTTAGGAAACAATGGAGAAAACTTAAGCCGTAATCGCTCTCACCTTCTGTAGTCATTGGCTAAATGGCCATGCTTGTGTGACGTCACTTCAAGGGACATAAAGCAGATATGGTTTTTAAAAAACCAGGAAGAAAGAGAGGTTACGAAGGTTCTCTTCTATTCAGAATGTGCAAAGCTTATCCGGGTGAGGGTAGAGGAAGAGCTATGGAAAGAAGGTATAAAATTTGTACATGTGGCCGAGCTAGGGAAGGATTTGGTATGGTACCCTAGCTCCCTGGCAAACCACGCTGGTTTAAGCTTAACAATTACTAACTCAAGTCAAGGTGGCCTATGAGTGACCATAATAAGTAGAGACAAGGGTCCGAAGCTAAGAAATCGCTTTGAGATTCTATCTGGCTCAGTTTCAAGCCTTGATAGTGGAGGGGGGGCATGAGTGATCTGGACTAGGGCCCAGGTCCACCTTCAGGCGGGCCACTCACTATAGTTTCGACAAATTCAGTTAACTTACATCTCCTGCCAGAATCAACACTGTATGATGTGGTCTTGGGGAATGTGCCAACTCCTTCTCTCGGTGTCAAGGAAGACTTTTCTCAATTGAAGAATAAAGTCATGCATAGGTTGTCCCAGTAACACTGCTCTGGGTACAAGGTTGGGGAAATACATCAACATGGTGCGTACGGTCAACGGGGTGGGAAGGTCTAAAAAGACCTACAATGGAGCCTATGCTATCAAAATTTTAAATAGACCACATGTTGAGGAAAGGATCTTCAGTTCATCTTCCATTTGGACCTCCCTTGGCCCTCAGTTGACCATCATGGCCCTTCCTCTTGGATTCTATTATAAACCAGCGCTCTCGGGTTGGAACATTATCCATAACAGAGAGGTACCGCTTTGGACACCTTGGACGCTTGTGATTGACTGAGTGGGGCTGCTCCAGTGGAAACGGGAACACCAAATATTCAGCATAACAGTCTCCGGCAAGGCCGTAGCATCATGGGTTGAAGGGATTGAAATTTCATCTCCTGGAATGTTGCTGGCTTTGCCAACAAGTTTCTTGACCCCTCATGGATCCTATTCATAAAAAAGTTTGATTTGATTTGTTTGCAGGAAACATGGGCCATTACGAATAGTTTCCCCTTGGATGTTCTAAATCCTTTCTTGTCCCGGCTACTCCCTCGAGTTCAGGAAGATCTAAGGGTGTTCCTGTGATCTACGTCTCCCTAGCATCATAGTGCAAAGTATCAGTGCTGTCCAGGGACAACCTCTGCTTTCAATCATTCCTGCTGTGTAAAGGGTCCTGTAAATTGGGGCTTTTGAATTTTTATAATGTAACTATTCGTCCCCAGGCTGTGGGTAATATATCTTTGCTGGGCTCATATTTAAGAAAACAGCTCAATGCAGATTTCAAAAACGTTATGATTGCCAGGTATTTTAACATCCACCTACGCAGGAACCCAAGGATAACTAGCGTCATTGATCTGGTTTGGCTATGTATGAAGGGAATTCACTTTGAGCACACTTCACAAGGTGACTCCCTTAACGACATACTACAAAAATGTGATTTAATCTCGTCTATCTGTACATTAGAACCCTGCATCAAGGGTCTTAATCCGTCCTTTGTTGGGTGGGGAAGCAGTTCATTTATTGATTTTATCCTTGTATCAATGCCTCTCCTTGAATGGATCTCGATTTTCACAATTCAGGCCAGCATACACAGTGACCATAACCCTCTATGTGTTCAAATTTGCTGGCCTTTACTAGCACCCAGTTTGGGGGTATTGAAGAGCGGGGTACTAAAAACAACAGATGGAGGAAGAAGGTTAAAATGGGCAGAGATAACCCCAGAGTCATTCTACAAATCATTAACCGCCTTGTGTGATAATGAGTTAATATTCTGTACAGCCCTGTTAACGGACCCAGGCGATGTTATAGAAGCTTTTAAGACAATCTCCTACACAATACCAGAGCTTCTCAGTACCACTGCGTGGGGAAACTCTATTTTGGTGCCCAGTTGGTTTGACTCTGATTGATCCAGGGCTGCCAGGAAAGTGGAGGAAACACTAGGTAAGAGCCCAAGGGCTATCACTTTAGTCAGAACCTGTCGAAGGGAGTACAAAGCAGAACAGGCCAGGCGCTGGGTAGTGCTGAAGGAGGAAACCTGGAGGGAATTAATTGAGGCCAGTATTTGGCAGTAGTGGCAAGTTTTGGAGCATAATAAATAGCCCTTTTTTTAAACGAGGATGCAGGTAATGCAGTGGGGGCCCTCATCACGGAGGAGGAATGGGTGCATCATTTTGAGGTTATGTTTCAGTGTCTTCTCAATATGAATAGACCCCCCCCCCAGATTAGTGCAGGGAAATCTGCCCTGGTTTTCTCAGTAGAAGGGTTAGGAGCACCATCCATTTTCTGGAGGGCCTCCATCGCAACACCAAGGCCAAGGTTCAATACTCACAAGACCTCAAGGTCTGCTGTCTGTTCTCTATAAAAAGAGGAGTACGTCAAGGGTGTATTTTAACCCCCTTTTCTGTTTAACTTATATAATAACAACCTGGAGAAGGTTTTATTGGAAACTAAGATAGATTAGCCTCAGGTGGGTCGGCATGGTCTGCCGGTTTTATTGAACGCAGATGATGCCGTCATCATGGCCCGGTTGCAATCACTGCTCAACTCTTTTTCCTCATTCATGGAGGATTTGGATTTGTCATTAAATGAGTCCAAATCATACGTGATGCAGGTGGGACCTTGCACAAGAAATCATTTCCAGCACAGACGCCTTGTCCTATCTCGGGGTCCTAATACACAATGAGATGAAATGGGGGCCACTAAAACAGAGAAAGAGGGGAGATCTGGTGCGTGCTAATACAGCCATTCTTTACTTCGCCTCAAGATTTGGCAGGAGACAGGTTGCGCTCCTGCAGATATACAAGGCAAAATGTATTATTAAAGTCTCCCATGGCAATGAAATCTGGGGCTATGTTGCCATGGAGGAATTACAAGTGGCTGAGATCAACTTCTTGAAACGTCTTTTATGTATGCCCCAGGGAACCTCAAACATAGTGGTTCATAAAGAGCTGGGTGTGTCCTATCTTTCTGATCTTTTGGCCCTTCGCCCCCTAATATTGTGGTTGAAGCTTCGGCTGAATCAAGGATCTACCTTAAGTAAACTGATCCTGAAGGAGTTTATGGCTCTTGACTACGCCCATCATATTCTGTGGCTTAGTTACATAGAGAGTTGCCGTGGGAGGCAGGGAAGAGCTGACCTATTCTCCAACCCAGATTCAGTGAATAAGAAAGACCTGGGCTGGGTAAGGGAGACATTTTTTAGTCAGAGGACAATAGATAGAGAAGAGTGTGAGTTGAATATTTGTTATCTTGAAAACTGTGCAATTGACTGAGCCATACCTCCTAGGGCCCCTTAGTACGTCTGATCATTTTCTATTGACCAGGTTTCGTTTGGATCTTCTCCACCTCCTGGTGTCACAGCCTCGTGGGTGTAGTAAGGGTCAAAGCCTAGAGCCCTGTGGCTGCGACGGTAAGTCTCTACAGGACATGCTCTATTTGTTTTGTAATTACTACGAGATTCCCTTGAAAAATTTTAGTATTCCTATTTTGAAGGAATTGGAGTTTAGGCAGGTGCGACCAGCTTTTATTTTTTTACCAATGCTATCTGGTAACACTGTTTTTTATCTACTTAATATTTCTAAATCAGCGGTGAGGCTTAGAGCCTGCAGCGATTAATTGATAGTGGCTCACAGTGTGATTGTACTGTGTCCCAGTATGCATGGCTGGGGTACATCCAGCCCAGTTGGTATCCCGGGCTTACTCCCTCCACTTTTAAAGATTTATTACATACCCATTTTCTTAATACACAACCTTTTTTATGTATCGTATATGAGACTTTAAGTAAGATCTGTTAATCATCTCACTTTTCTGTATTATGCATTGTTTTATGTCACTCTTTTGTATAATGTACTGTTTTAGATTGCTCTTATGTAAAAAAAACAAATAACCTGAAATTGATTGATTGATTGATTGATTGATTGATAGGCTAGACAAAAGTAGCCAACAAAGTGATTGTGCTAAAGGTTGAAAGCCGATGGTCAGACGAAGACTTTTAGTGGTCCCCAGGCAAAAATACATATAATTGTGGTTAATATATTTATCCAGCCATGGAATGCAGAGAACCATGTGTTGCAGATAGGGCTTTTAGAACAAGACCTAAAGACCATTTTTACAGAAAATCTGTCTCAACTGTTAAAGATACCAGGGGATTTCAATCATAATTTAGACCCAACCACTGCTGATCAGATGTACAGACCGGTTATCAGTTACCCAGGTACCACCAGCCACTTTTCCAATATCCTGTTGCTCAATGGTAAAGAATTAGGTGCTATAGGGCTGTTTTGTGTAAATGGGCGTGTGAATACCGATTGCCCTGCTGCTCAGAACTTTCGCATAGGAAACCATACTGACTATGTTTTTATCAATGTCTGGAACTTTTCTATGTAGGAAGGGTTCGAAGTGTTGCATACTGAGGGTAGCGATCACATGCCCTTTGCAGCTAGTGTTTAATGTAAGACAGTGTGAGCAAAGAGATCAAGGTGTCCCTCTACACATTTCTCAGATGAAAGTCTAAGACTACTTAATGATTTTATGTTAGATTATACATTGTTAGACACACCGGCCGACCAGGGTGATGTTTTTATATAGTATGACCAAGTGGTAGGGCAGGTTGTTAAATGTAAGACTTAGCCCAAGAGTCCGGAAAGAGGAACAAGGACATGACATCCTGGGCAAGAGGAATGGATGGTTTAACAAGGATTGTAGGATATTAAAACGAAGGATAAAGTGAGGAAACTGATCAAAGGAACGCATGATCCGTTAATGGGTATTAACCTTCGCTCAGCAAAAATTTTATATAAAAACATGTTAAGGAAAAGGAAAAAGGAGTGGGTCAGGGAAAATTATGTCTCTAGTAGGGGACGATGATTGGGTTAACCACCTAGTAATATATATGGTAGCAATGATGAGGAAGTGGGTCTGAAGAAAGATTTTGAAGTTGGTGATGACATTGGGTCACATTTTTAATTTAAGAGGACAAAAGAAACTATCCAGGCCCTCAAGTTAACCAACGCAGCGGGACCAGATAACCTTCCCGCAATAATAATAAAAAACAACTTGGACTGGTGGGCAAGCTTTTATTATGTTGTGTTCCAAAAGGCTTTGGCCTCGGGCCATTTCCCAGAAAGCTGGAAAGGTGCGATAATTAGGACAATCTCTTGGAAAGATGATTCCACATTGCCTAATAAATACAGGCTTAATTAGCAAACTAGAGTTTGGGGAAAAAGTTTTCTCCTAAGTGTTGCTAGGCTTAATGAAGACCTGGGTGGAAAAAAATAACATAATTCTTACCGAATACGGTGGGTTTAAGGAAGGCCACTCAAATATTGATCAGTGCTTCACCTTAAGGGCGATAAGGGAGCAATTGATCTGTTGTTTTGTTGAATTACGTTCTACCTTTGACTTAGTGGACCAAAAATTACTGTGGGAAATGCAAGGGAGGCTAGGACTTCACAAGGAGCGCCTCTTACTTTTTCAGGAGCTACATAGTCAGAATTTGGCCCAGCTGATATTAGACACTGTAGGGACCCTATTGAAGAAAACACCCATGTCTACTACACGGCAATGATCTGGTGATAGTGGACATGAAAGAAGTAGGGTTAGAAAAGAAATTGGACGCCTTCCAGGATAATTGTTCTAGTAATAGGCTCACTGTTTATCAAGACAAGACTAAGATAATGGAATTAGGAAAAGGTAAGGAAATGTTTAAGTGGTATCTGAGCAGGAACAAAGTGGGCCTGGTTAAAAAATACAAATACTTGTGCATGGGGTTTGATACAAAACTGAACTGGAGAGTTTGTGTTGACTCATTAAAAACAATCGCATTGACCTCAGTTAGGGGCTTACAACAATTTGGTCTGAAGTATGGTGGGCCCTCCCTACGCCCTGTATTGTCAGCCTATAATTCAATGGTCTGTCCTCAATTTCAGTATGGGGTTGAAGTACTAACCTTAGGTGGCAAACTGGATTGGAATCTGTGTGTAAAGACTCCTCGCATTACCTCCTGCAGCTATGGTTCAAGCTATAAGGGTAGAGTCCAAGCTTACAGCCTGGAGTTATTTGGGGATTGTAGTCACACTGTGGTTATGGCAGAGATTAACAAGGGATGACACTTTTAAAATATCACACCTCTATAACGCTGAGACAGAGAAAAGTGAATTGAAATGGTCCATCTAAGTAAGACATACGCTAAATGAAATCTGTAATAGGTTGACAATAATGTCTGGTCTGTGGAGGCAGGAACGACTAATCTCCAAACCCGACCTATTCACTCTTTCATTTAATTGTGCTAGAGACGAGGACCTGCGGCATCTGAGGGGAAAACCCTCCATTCAATTTTTGTTAAAATGTTGGAGTGATGATGACAGCTTCTCATATATTGAAGCCTTACCCAACAACAAGCTCAGGGTGGCAGTGTTAAAATGTAGGGTCAGGATAAATCTATGTATGCAGATTAAAAGATAAAATCAGCAATTGAAGATGCGC
Source organism: Triturus cristatus (assembly GCF_964204655.1). Classification (NCBI taxonomy): domain Eukaryota; kingdom Metazoa; phylum Chordata; class Amphibia; order Caudata; family Salamandridae; genus Triturus; species Triturus cristatus. Next base: position 212,500,589 of record NC_140585.1, on the reverse strand, counting down.
AGGGTATGTGTACTTGCGGGATGAAGACAAAATGTAATGGGGCACACATTTTACTGCATTGTTTATGGTTTTTAGATGGGCGTAAAGTATTTGTAAAACCAATTTTTATTAACTATGTAGTTGCAAATCGTGATCAAGCACTTAGCTTGCTGGCGAACATGAGATTTCTGGATGTTCCGTGTGCAAACAGGAGATTTTTAATAGCGATGCAGGGGGTTTTAAAGGTTTGGTAGATAATATGTATGGGGATTGGTAGGTTTTTACGCGGGCCCCATCCATGTTTTATTTACCTTACTCCATTGTATGTATTATTTATTGTATGTGTTTTTTTAACCCTTTTATTGCATGTATTATTTTACAATGTATTTACGGGGGGCTTATAGAGTACGGTCTAAATAAATAACGCTTTTTGACTAACTGACTGACTGAAAGACACTATATGTGAAATTAGAATCTGAGTATACCTATAATATTAAGTATATCAATATTAATAGGGCCTATGCTAAAATTAACCACGAGAAGAAAGTCATTGCTCACAATTGGCAACATCTGGGACATATATAAAGAATAACTTACACCATATTTACCCCACTGGATTTGTACTCCACATACTTGAAAGGCTGGTAGTACATTTGTTAACTCAAGACAAATCTGGTCGACATACGCTTTTTAAGGCAATGCCTAGTGGCTTTGTTAAGGCTTATCATTAATAACTATAGTTTCTAAACATACAGTCTATCAAAAATGTATTGGAAACATATTCAAGTTCTGAGTGGATATGATTGTTAGACATACTGAGTATATTCAAGGTTCATTTAAATAATATTAATCAAAACAATGAATGAATACAAATTAAAAATACCACTTTTATTTTAAGCTGGTCCTTGCATTAACCCTTGCCAAGACTATTTGTGTGTATTGTGTATGAGCGACATCTTTGTATGAGTAGGCAACTATGCCTTTGTTTCACTGTCTTTTCTATGTTAGAGTAAACTGTTAGAATAGGAGTAGGGTAGCCTTCGCATGTTTTAGAGATGCTATGAGAAGTTATTGGTCAAAAGAGGAATTTTATCTAATAATTGAGGAAGTTAATACCAAATACCATACTTAAAGATCTTATCGTCTCTTGCAAATTGTAGTACTTTACAATTCACACACACATGTTCAACCGTGAGAGACTCTCATGGCACATTTTTATAACCTTAATGTTATGTTCTAAGAGATTAACATTTATGGATCCTGATCTAGAGTTTGATGATGAGTGTAAATTATTTTAATTGTGGATGGAAATAGTAATTCTGGCCTAGAGCACGGCAGCTTAAGTTCCTACTCCTTTGGGACAGCATTTTGAAAGAAATGTAGTCGATTGTTTGTACTCATTACTACAAATTTTCTCCAGACATTTGTAGATTTTAAACTACCACAAAACTTTAAATCAGGACCATGTAGTCTTCGGAAACAGTTACAGGCTTCACAACAAGATACTAATTCTTATTTTTTTCTTAAATTTGTCATTTTGAAGGCCATACTTTCAACAATGGAATGGAAAAATCAATCCTTCAGGCCAGACTTCACACTTCTTGGACTATCCAGACAGCCACAACTTCAGGTCCTGCTTTTCATTGCTTTCTTGGTTGTATATGTCATCTCTTTGCTGGTCAATCTTCTTATTAGCTTGCTGATCTGTGTTGATCAGCGACTTCACACCCCAATGTACTTTTTCCTCATTAATCTATCAGTCTTGGACATCTGGTGCACTTCAGTGGCCATCCCGAAGATGCTGGTGAACATTGCATCAGGGACACAAACCATCTCCTTCACAGGTTGTGTCCTACAGATGTGTCTTTTCACTTCAGCTTTGGGGACAGAACTTCTGCTACTCACAGTCATGGGGTTTGACCGATACATTGCCATTTGCTACCCCTTCCACTACACATCCATCATGAGCGCAAAAATCTGCATTTTACTGGCAGCAGCAGTATGGATCATTGGCATAATCAATTCACTTGTCCACACAACATTGCTATTCAGATTGGATTTTTGTGGTGAGAACTTGCTGGATCACTTTTTTTGTGAGTTCCCTTCAGTTTTCAGACTGTCCTGCTCAAACACCCGCCTGAATGACCTGACAATGCTGGCAGCTGACTCCTTCTTTGGCATCAGCAGCTTTCTGCTAACATTGGTGTCATACACTTACATCATCTCAGCGATTGTTAAGATACGGTCCGCCGAGGGCAAGCAAAAAGCCATTTCCACCTGTGCGTCCCACCTTGTAGTGGTTGGGCTCTACTTTGCCACCGTGATATATACTTACATCAGGCCTGCTTTCAACATCTCAATGGATGACGATAAAGTGGTGTCTGCACTATACACTATTTTATCACCTGTATTGAACCCGATAGTGTACAGCCTGAGGAACAAGGAAATCAAAGAAGCCTTTAAAAAGTATGTAGTAAAGAATGTGGCATCAGTGCAGACTGACACTTTTTAATGGCAAATGAAACAGTAAACGTGCTACAGACTTCATTCGAAAAAATCTTCCATATAATGATGTTATTGTTTTTTAAATTTCCATTGATGTTATGGAACACACCAGTATTACGCTGTATTACTAAGTCACCCAATATTCACAAAAATCACGTAGTAAACCAGGGCCTTAGAAAACTCTTCTGCAGTTCAATATAAATAATGCAATTTTCTATTCATCTAGAAATGTGATTGGTCTCTTAGGCCCTTTCTCCCAACTGTGTCACTCTTCTTATCTTCATTACCACTATAACGTTTACTGTTGTTTTATTTGAATCTCTGACATTTGCAAGCTACCATTTCCATATAGGCTTAGCACTATATCAATATTTGCATTCAGGAAACGCTAATTACTATCAACTTCAAGTTGATGGTAATTTGCATATTCTTTGAAAAATGCACACAAGTGCACATGTGTGGCGAACACACATGTTATTTGTGTGCGCCACATGTGCACACTTACCATTTTGGGGGGTGCATCAGGGGGGCCTTAGTCCACCTGGCACCCTTGGAATTGAATTTGCAGTTTGCGATTACCAATTTGGTAATCCCAAATTGCGAATGCCTTACCATCCATTCCTTTTGGCCTATAGGCTCATAGGAATGAATGGAGTGACATTACCTAATAGCGGTTCGCAATTTGCGAATCGCCATTAGGTCCTGTTTCGGAATCACAATTTATTTTGCAATCCCTACATGCATAAGGAATTGTGATTCCTAAATAGCGATCCTTAAAAACTGTTATTTAGGAATCGCAATTCCTTATATTGATGCATGTGGCCCATAGTTCCACATTGGAAGAAAGTGACACATTGGAACAGCTGAAGAGCAATGGAGCCATTTGTTTATTGTTCACACCTGAATAAAGGTAAATCACTTAGATGTCAGAGAGTTCATTAAGAAATCCAAATCTGTTTACTACAGCCATCATATTACCTCTACAAGCAACTGTTTCAAAGCCTTATTTCTTACGTCACTCTATTCTTGTCCTCGATGAAATTGTAAGCATGCTGTCAACGTTTTTAAATTTGACAATACATAATTTTGCATCGTTTAGCCACCAGAAGATTGTTTGAGCAGAACATGTCTCTTCAAGATAATTTTTCTGCTCAAACTAGTAATTTGCGTGAAATTTTTAGGTGAGATATGCCTCATGATGAAGACTTGAAGTTGGATACAGGCAATACATATTTTTCACTATTATGTTTGTGAGTTTGCATACATTTGCATATTTTCATTAAGTTATATGAAAAATTACATAATGTTGTCTCACCCTTACTTAAAACAGTTATGTTGATGATGTTCCTAGAATCATTTCTAGGGGTTGGAGGTTCACAGAGTTTTGCCCACTCCTGCACTCCATTTGGATCTCAGAGTTCGGCAAAAACTTCGCTGACTGCAGCATAGCGGAGTTTGCCTTCCACCCCTAGAAATCCTGCTTAATCCTAGTGATCCTCATCATAACAGCGTGTTCGAATAAAAACCTCTAATCGAACATGTTGTCAGCACTTACTGCTCGCAGCGCAACTTTCCTTCACTGTTCCTCAGGCGTCAACCCTAAAAGAGAGATGACAGCTCTCTGGACCAGCAAACGTTTTCCAAATGTTCTTGCTTTTTGCTGATTGCAAAACCCTTTTTTCCCCTCAGGATTTCTGACTGGTCGAGTTGTCTATGCTGTGACGCCGTAGGGTGGGTTTGTCTGTGACTATTCTAGCGATTTGGATTGGTTATGGAAGGCTGGTCCAAGTGTGGCAGCGAATAGCTTGATTCCTGGCGGGCGTCCAGATCCAGGATGGTGGCACTGGAGCCCAGGCCCTGCGGGTGAGGGGGAACCAGTATTGGAGGAGCAGCAGCAGGGCTCTTGTAGCTGCCGGCATGGGCCCTGCAACATGGTAGTCGACATCAGCAGGCAGTTTTGGAAGCGGGCGCCAAGCTGCCCAGGAGGTGAGAGAGAAGGATGGGTCCCTAGTGTAAGAAACTGGGCCCATAGGGAGGAAGGAGTAGGCTGACAGTCTTTTTTTTGGGGGGGTGGTTCAGGGGGCAGTGTTCAGAAACTGACAGGGCCCGATTCACAGAACTAACTTAAGACAAAATCCTAAACTTACTACCATTTTCGTATTCACAGAAGGCACTTACTCATTTTGGTATTCACAGAAGACACTTACTAACTTCGGTATTCACAGAAGTTAGGAGTCCTAACTTTAGGACTCCTAAATGCCTTCTGTGAATACCGAAAGTCTTAAAATTAGGATTTTTCTCAGTTTAGGAGTCCTAAAGTTAGGACTCCTAACTTTACTACTACTAAACTCAGAAAAATCCTAATTTTAAGGCTTTCGGTATTCACAGAAGGCATTTAGGAGTCCTAAAGTTAGGAGTCTTCAGTTTACTACTACTAAATTGAGAAAAATCCTAATTTTAAGACTTTCGGTTGTCACAGAAGGCATTTAGGAGTCCTAAAGTTAGGAGTCCTAACTATACTACTACTAAACTGCGAAAAATCCTAATTTTAAGACTTTCGGTATTCACAGAAGGCATTTAGGAGTCCTAAACTTAGGACTCCTAACTTCTGTGAATACCAAAATGAGTAAGTGACTTCTGTGAATACCAAAATGAGTAAGTGCCTTCTGTGAATACCAAAATGGTAGTAAGTTTAGGATTTTGTCTTAAGTTAGTTCTGTGAATCGGGCCCTGAGTGTGTTAATGGGTGGTTTCAGAAAGAGTTCCCGGACTGTAAGCTTTGTGTTACATACCATATACATAGCGTATACATACAGATGGCGGTAAATTGCTTGCAATAATATAAAATGAATAATGTTATGTTGTGTTACATACTGTTGTGCATTTTACCTCAATTCTGGGTCTTCTTACAGGAAGGAGGTTAGTAGAAACGTACGTGTTGCGAGTAGTTTGATTTCAGCAGTAGAGGGCAGAGTAGCTTGGGTTTGTTTTTGTTGTTACAGTGTTGCTGTGTTATATTGTAAGCATGTGATGTAGGGCTGGGGGAGGACACATGAGTTAAAATGTTTGTGTCAGGGGCAGCAATCACACCTGCTTGGAACTGAGAAGGGGGAGGGAAGATCTGGTGCTTTTGTGTTTGAGTTGGTGCCAAGTGTATTGTATTAAACAATCTAACTGCAATGGCAGAAAAATTCAAACACTTTATGGTAGGCGTCTTAGCTGGATGAAGGATAATTTCCTCAAGCTAAACTCAGATAAGACTGAAGCCATGGTGTTCAGAGCCCAGCATTCCATCTGGTCAGAGTTGAGGTGGCCGGAATCTTGTGGACCCCTTCCTGCTCCTGTTGAGTCAGTCAAGACCATAGGGTCTCTGTTTGACCTGTCCCATAACTTCAATCTGCAGGTACACCGTACCATGAGCACTAGATTTTTCATTATTAGATCTCTGAGGAAGATCTTTCCATCTATTCCCGTGGAACTGCACACATTTTTGGTTATTGCGTTAACTGCAAAAAGGCTGGAGACACACACTACCTGGATGCTTCAGTTTTGAAACAGTGTAGCATGCTACTGGGGATTCACTTTCTAATCCAAAAAGTTTTAAACGTACAGACAACCATGTAGCATCTCCCAATTAGGAGATGTCTCCCTGTGCATAACTCTTGGTCCCAAATAATGGGTAAAGGTTTAATCAAAGTAAATAGTCCGCTGGTTGAACAAGTTGCTCTTTTCTGTGATGTTTATTTACATCTGTATCTATACTTTGATTAAACATTTACCCATTATTTGGGACCAATAGTTGTGCACGGGGGGACATCTCCTAACTGGGAGATGCTACTTGGTTGTCTATTGCATTAATTGCCTCATTATTCAACTACTGTAATTCCCTTTATCCCAATAGCAACAGCACCTCCCTGAATAACTGCAGGTTGTCTAAAATGCGACAGCACGCCTCATATTGAATTACCCAAAATGTCTTTTAGTTAGAGAAGGCCTTCGAAACCTACACTGGCTCCAAGTTTAAAAATGGATGATTTTTAACGTGCTCAGCACAGTCTACCTGGCTCTACATCAAAAGAGCTCAGTAGTGGAAGATTATCCTTTCAATGGTATAGACTGATCATGCACTTGAGATTAGTTTCAAGGAGAAAAGTAATTGTTCCTAAGGCTGCATAATGCGAACACCCCATTTCCGGCGCCGCTGCCAAGCTATGGAACACCATTCCGACTCATATTACATATTGCTCTTTCTCTTCCTATAGAAAACACTTAAAAACTTGGGTTTTTTCCTCTTAGATCAGTGATTGTAGGTTCTTACTAATTGCATGCTCACTTCATTCCTCACTCTTTTCATAGACTGTGATGTTTCTTTCACTTTGCGTGCTCTTCTGCGTCTGACTTTCACCGTTGAGGTCCTGAAGTACTTTTGACTTGGCAGGATAATGGGCTTGATAATATGCCCTTGAGAATTCCAATAGAACCCCATGTTCTGGTGTTAACCTGGGCTTCCATGGGAATTCTCAAGGGCATATACCAAGCATATTATCGCCGCTTTAGCAGCAGTTTTCTGCCGCCAAACCGGCGATAATTTTTAACACCGTCCTTGATAATATGCCCCAAAGTTCGCTTCACGACTCTACTTAGGGTGTGGTGATGCGAATGCCCCTTTCACAAAGCACTGCAAAGCCATTTGTTTTAGTTGTTACTGTGCAATTGCTGTGGAGGAAACCGCTTGAATTTGGTGGAGTGTGTCACCTTGTCTGTTGTTCAAAGTATGTTTAATTGACTAAAAATTTTTTGAAAATTAATATAAATCATTTGTTCAATGGCAGCTTGTAGATCTGCTATTAAAAGTATTGCATACAGTTGTGTTACCTTACCTCGTGTTATTGCATATGACATGATTATTTGTGAAGGGAAACATCTGCTCATGAACTTGAATTGTGTTGTTTTCTTGTTGGTGTTATTTTCATCGCAAGTTTACGAACAACTTTATACTTGCGAAAATAATGCATGGGCCTTTCTACACAACTTTTAAACAGTGGAAAACTATGGGGCATATTCACAAGGAACTATCGCTGAGGTAACGGCACCTTGCCGCAGCCAAAGTTGCATTAAATCTATCGCCTCATTCACAAGCTGGTGTTAACAGCCCACAGCACCAGTTTACCTGCGATAGCAGCCGCAAAAACATCGCTACAGAGGACCCCCGCAACTATCGCTAATGAGATGCAGAGTAGGTGTTTCCGTGCCAAAAGCCACGACAACACCACTCCACACCATTCACAACAACCAGACAGAACTGCGATAAGAACACCAAACAGGCGATAAGGCGCGTTAGCAGCAGGAACTTAAGTCGGACCACAGCCTGCACCGCAAAAGGGAGCACAGCCCACAGCCACACCTGAAGAACAACAGATTCACCCGGGCAACTGAACATGCAGCCCGGAGGGCCGAAAGGGAAACAACACCAACCCCAACCACTCCCCGGACCCCCCTCCCCAGTGCTCCTCCCCCGAACAAAGACCTGCCACATCAGCTACACCCAATCACATACAAAACTATCCGCATGACGTTGCAGACACACAACTGGTGACATGTATGTGTTGTCACAAAAATGAGCATCACACATTCATTTCCGAAGCAACAAATCAAACTTTATTGAAATGAACACAGAAATGAAATGAAGCCACATTGCGGCTCCCCTCGGGCCAATCCGTAGGCCACAGCCTGCAAGACAAAAATCATGATGAGAAGGTGTGTCCTGCACACATCAAAGGACAGAGAAAGAGCGAAGGAGCGAGAGAGGAAGAGGGGGAGAGAGAGAGAGAGAAGAAGAGAGTGGGAGAGAGAGAGAGAGAGAAAGAGGGAGAGAGAGAGAAGAAGAAGAAGAGAGTGTGAGAGAGAGAGAGGTAGAGGGGGAGAGAGTGAGAAGAAGAAGAGAGGGAGAGAGAGAGAAAGGGAGCACCACCCCTGCGCACCCAGGCCACACTGCTCACCTGCTGCCACCAGTGTGTTTGCAACCACTTGCTGGCATGTAGTGCAGTCCATTAGGTCACACATCTGATACAGACCAGTCATCTAAAACAGAGTCCAGAGACATGTTTGGCACAGTACACACAATCGCACAAGACAACATCGCCTGCCCGCCCATGCACACCCAGACAGAGGCACCCCAGCCCCTCCCGCTGCCCATCGGAGCCTGCCTGCCCATGCACACCCAGGCCGCACTGCCCATGTGGCGGTAGGCCCGTGCTGCCCCCTGGCTCTGGCCTACACTGCGCTGCAGCAGGGCACACAAAACCTGAGCTGTCCGGACAGCCGGGATGAGGCATCATCGCAGGCTGCACACCCGCTCAGCAGCTTAAGGTGCCACTGACTCAGTGCACCCAAAGTCACCGCCCTGTGGCGGGGTGCCTGTGCCCGCCACAATGCTCCAGGTGCCACTATCCCTGTGCAAGCCCAGTCAGCGCCATGTGGTGGCAGGCCCGTGACCAATGCAAGGCCTCGGGTGCCACTAATCCTGTGCAAGCCCAGTCAGCGCCACGTGGTACCGGGCCCGTGACGGACGCAAGGCCTCGAGTGCCACTAACCCTATGCAAGCCTAGTCATCAACACGTGGTGGCAGGCCCGTGATGGATGCAAGGCCTCGGGTGCCACTAACCCTGTGCAAGCCCAGTCAGCGCCATGTGGTGGCAGGCCCGTGACAGACGTAAGGCCTTGGGTACCACTAACCCTGTGCGCAACAACTCATGGGCCCTTTATGATTGATAACCGTGGAGCATCCGTCATCCAGTCACCACCCGCAGAGAGGAATGTGACGTCGTCGGCCCCTTATGTTGGTGAAGTCACATGGCCTGTGACGCCTGTGCCGGATGGGTGTGGTGTGCATGCAAACCTGCCCTCAGGTGAGTGGCGGTGACATGTGGACAATTAGACCAGTGACCTGCACACCACCAGCAAGAACACCTGCGACGGGTAGCAATGAGGGCCCCCCTCGGAGTGTAAGAGGAGTGGTCTGGTCTGCCATACACCGGACCAGCGCAGGGCTTGCAACAGTGACACGTGGGATCTGGGCGTAGTTCAGTCCATGTCCGGACATGGGAGTGACTGATGCGTGTGTCCCTGTTGTAGTGTTCACAGGACCCGGTACACAATATACTATGTAGCACCCTCTGAATGGCATCCCACAGGATGAGCATCAATCACGCAAGGGACATCACTGCTCCTACATTCACCCACACATTCATACATGGATGACGAACGACATAACGCAGCAGTGCGTCACTGGATGTTTATTGTACATCCAGTGCAGTCCTGCATCTGGAGCGATGCAGGGCAATGCCGAGCAAACTATACAATATGGGCCCGTGGAGGGCCAGCCAGAGTCCATCTGGGGGTGAAAAGTCCTGCACAAGAGGTAGGGGACAGTCCGCAGTGTGGTCGCTGCATCATTGGTCATCAAACAGGATATGGCAGTCCATGTCGCTGTCCAGGTGGCGGAAATGAATGCTAGTGCCTCCTGATCACAAACCCATCCACGTCATTGTCGCTGGATGTGTGCTCTGCCCCACCTATGGGTACCGGCTGGGGCCCTGTGTGTCACTGACACATCAAGGGCCAGAGGAGGGTTGTTGGCCGCACTGTGTGGCAGTGACACATCAGGTGCCGGAGTGGATACGCCTGCCGCACTGTGGGGCACTGACACACCAGGGGGTGGCGATGTGGATGGTGTGGGGTCGGCAGCATTTATCAGCGCCACACCTTGTAGCAGCAATGCTATGATGATGGTCTGCAGGGCATGGTAGATCCCAGCTACATTTCGCTGATGTACAGTGGTGGCTGCCATCCTTTCCGTCTCCATCCGAACCATGCCCTCCATGAGCCTCTGCTTGTGTGCCAGCTCATGCCTGTTATCGCTGGAGCCCCTCTGAGCAGACAGGTGCTCTTCTCTCTGCATCAGGACTCCAGCGATGTCAGTCAGGGCTCGTTGGAGGCCATGGAGCTGGCCTAGACACCCATGGATGGCGTCCAGTTTGGTAGCCATGAGTTCGAACCCCACCCGCACCTGCTCAGCCGTGTCTCTCTGGGCCTCCAGCACACGGCGTTGGAAGGCCATGTGTTGTTCCTGGGGGTCTTGGGAGACTGCTGGTGCGGTGGGTGCCTCCTGCTGGGTGGTTTGGGTGGTGGGTGGGGTCTGCTCGATGTAGCTGGTCAGCCCTGATCCTGGAGGTGAGTCATGGATGATGTCAATGATGTCTAGGAGGGCTTGGGTGTCGATGCTGGGGTTGTCCTCCTCGTCATCAGTGAAGAGTGGCTGGGACTGCTCTGCAGGGGTTGTTGACGGTGGCCCTGCAATATGCAGGGGAGCTGATGTATTGCAATGTGTCCACATGTATGTAGCCGCATTGTACATGTTGACATTCAGATAGCATGGCATTGTACATTGTGACAGTCTGTGGATCTGGGTGATGACCCAGAGTCATTGAGGGTGTGCACTGTGCTGTGCTTGATTGTGCATGTGTGCCATAATGGCCATCTCCAGCTGTCCCCCCAGTACCTGGTGGTCACTCACCCTGTTGCGGTTGTGTTGTGTCCTGTCGAGCAGTGTCCGATCCCCCGACTCCAGCCACAGTATCCACACTGATGACTGTCGACACCAGCTCCTCCATGTCATCCAGCTCGAGCTGTGGCGCTGGGCCCCCACCTCCAGTCTGCATTGCTGCCTTCTGATTGGCTGCGAGTTTCTCCTTGGTCTTCCACTTGATGTCATTCCATTGCCTCTTGACCTCATCCATTGTCCTCTTGTGCTCTCCGACGGCATTCACCTTGTCCACGATGTCCCGCCATAGTGCAGTTTTGGTGCCCAATGACACATTGGAGGTGACGAACAGTTGTTGATGGGGTTTCATCACCTCTGTGATTATGATCCTGTTTGCCTGCTGACTGAACTTTGTCTTCCTCTTCTTCTTGTCCTTGCCCTTTCCTGTCCCTGAGGTCCCGGGCTTGTCGTCCGGGGTGCTTGTGGGGTTGTGCTCGTCCTCTGCGCCTGCTCCGGCTGCCTCCATGGTGCTTGGGTGTTGATCAGTTTGTGTTTGGATGTTTTTTTCTACTTTTATGGAGATTTTTCCTGCCAGCCAGGTGTGTGTTGCAGGCCTGTTGCTGCCTATCGCTGATTTCCTCATTGCGCTTTGGCCCATTGCAGTTGTTGTGGATTGTGTTTTTATCTCCATCGAGCTGGTTGTGTCGCGGACATTGTCCGCGGTTTCGGCAGACTATTGCATGGTACCGCCTTGTTTTGAATTCCAAGTTAACACAGAGTTATTTTCCCGCGATGGGCTGCGATGTTGAGAGTTGCGTTAAGCTATTCTTGTGGTAGTTATCACACGTTCTTGTGAATATACCCCTATGTTTTCATAAAGCGCAATAAATGAAACAACATTTTTTACTCTACTTTTCAAACAAAAATGTTTTTAGCTAAAAATTAAAAAGTAATGCACGGCTCAAATATTAGGTAGCTTCTTCAGCCTTTGACGTCTGGATATAGCTATGTATACATGTAATTACATATGTTGTGTACTAGTTGAGTCTGCGTTTCAATTTTCTACACATGATTTACGGAATGTACACCCGCAAACAAATCCTGTCCAGTTGTAAAATGAAACACTGGCACTAAGAAACAGTGTTACCTGGCGCTTCATCCATTGGCCTGCACCTTGGAGAACAGTGGACGATTCCTGCCAAAGGACATGGGTCAGCAGGCTAAGAATAGAGGCTGGTGAGTGCAGATGGTAAGAGATAAAAGCTTGCTTCCTCTCAAGGAGACAGAAGCTGGGACTGGGGCTGTGGGCAGTTTGGCGCTGCCACTGTCCTCGTGTCGAATTGGACGTTACTGCCTGCAGTAGCGGCCCGTGGAGGGAGTTCCGTGGGACGGTGAGGCGGGGCAGGGTTGGGGGTAGTAAACACCGGAATATGGATGAACGGAGGTAAGTAAACAGTTAAATAAATAAAACAAATTTCATTGCGCGCCCTTCATCGCAAAATGCGATGTAACGCAAGCAAAATGCGATGCAGCACAAGCAAAATGCGATGCAGTGCAAGCAACGAAATTCGTTTTATTTATTGAATGAGCATTTACTACAGTCTGGTGGTGAGGGGGTCATTAGTGAGAGAGAGCATGAGCTGGGTGTCATCAGCATAGGATACTATGCTGAGTTCATCCTGTCTGACGATGGCGGTGAGGGAGGCCATGTAGATGGTGAAGAGCGTGGGGCTGAGCAATGATCCTTGGGGTACTACGCAGTTGATCTCTGTGGGTTTGGAGAGGAGGGGCGGAAGTCTGATTCTTTTGGTTCTGCCAGTAAGGAGCAGAGCCAGTCGAGGATGGTTCCCTATATGCTGGCTTCATGGAATCTGGCAGTGAGAGTGCTGTGGGAGATGGTGTTGAAGGCTGCAGAGAGGTCGAGTAGGATCAGGGCAGCGGTGTGGTCTTGGTTTAGGAGGATGCGGATGTCGTCAGTGGTGGCGAGTAGGGCGGTCACGGTGATGTGGTTACTGTGGAATCCGGATTGAGAGGGGTCGAGGATGGAGTTGTCTTCGATGAATTTTGTTAGTTGGATGTTGACGATCTTCTCCATGACTTTGGCCACGAAAGGGAGTAGAGAGCTGGGTCGGTGGTTCTTGAGTTCCGTTGGGTCTGCTAAAGGCTTCTTGAGGAGGGATTTGACTTCTGCCCATTTCCAGACATGGGGGAATGTGCCGGCTTCAAAGGTGGTGTTGATGTGCGTCGTAGTTTAGGTGCGATGGTGATGGAGGCTCTGTGGAAGATTTGCAGAGGGCAGGGGTCTGTGGGGGCTTCGGAGTGAATGCCTTTCATGGTCGATGCGGTGTCTTCGTTGGTGACTGGGGTCCAGGAGGAGATGATTGGCAGGAAGTTGTTGCTGGGGGGAGGAATGGATTCGGTGTCCGAAGACGGTTCGTTGAAGTTGCCCTAGAGGGATCTTATTTTCATGTGGAAGTAGGAGCTGAATTTGTTGCAGAGGTTCTGGGAGAATGTGACGTCCGTGGCTTTGCTGGGGGGGCTTGGTGAGTTCCTGGATGATGCCGAAGAGTTCTTTGGAGTTGCTGGTGTTGGCGTGGACTTTGTTTTGGATGAAGGTCCTTTTGGTGGATCTGATGAGTTGGTGGTATTCTGTCATGGTGTTATTGAATATGGTGTGGTCTTCTGGGGTTTTGCTATTTCTCCAATTCTTCTTGAGATGTCTGCAGGTGCATCTGGATTCTTGGAGGTCAGCAGTGAACCAGGTGGCCTTTCTGGGGTGCTGCCTGTTTGGGTTGCAGAGGCGGGCGAGCTTGTCTGCGCAGTTGGTGATCCATCTGTGAAGTTCTTTGGCTGTGGAGTTGGCATCGGTCGAGGTGGGGGGGCATCGCTGATGAGGGTGGAGTTGAGGTGCTCCTCAGTGACCGTGCTCTGGTTCTTTTGCGGAGGGCAAGGTGAAGGTTTGGGGGCAGCGGGTTTGTTGATGTGGAAGTGTACTCAGTGGTGGTCCATCTAGGGGGGGTTGCATGGTGTGGCTGAAGTGGATATTGTTACCCCCTATGAAGATGGTGTGTTCTGCCATGTGGGTGGAGGTTGTTATGAGTTGTTTCAGTCTGAGGTTGGCGAGGTTGTCCAGGAAAGTGGTGGAGTTGGGGTAGCTGAGGTTGTTGATGTGGAAGTTGAGGTCTCTGATGAGTATGTAGTCCATGGAGGTGATGGTTCTAGGGCTGGTCTGGATCTGGAAGTGGAGGTGTTCAGTGGTGGATGGGGAGTCGCTACTGCTGGTGGTGGTGAGTAGGAGGGAGCTCTTGTGTGTGATGGTGAGTCCTCCTCCTGGGCAGTTGGGGCCATTTTCCTCTGTATCTTGTATCCGTCAGGGATGGCGGTGGATATGTCAGGGGCAGAGGTGGGGTTGGTCTATGTTTCCGTGAAAAAGGAGATCTCTGGTGAGAGGAAGTCCAGGAGGTCCCAGATCTCTACAGCATGTCGGTGTAGGGAGCGCACTTTGAAGAGGATGTACCTCTGGGCTTTTGGAGGTGCTGGCGTCCAGCATGGGGGGGCAGCATTGGGGATGCAGAGGATGGTGATGGTTTGCCGGCAGTGTCAGAAGTAGAACTGGCTGTGGGAGTTGTACGGTGTAGACACCTGGCAGTTGTAGTTCCTTCCGGGGTTGAGTGCAAGGAGGGCAGCTGAGTCGTAGCAGTGGGTGGTTGGAGAACCTGGGTCTCTGGTGCTGATTGTGGTCGGGTCATGGACGGGCACAAACGGAATTTCCTTTGGCTTGCCCTCAGCGCACCAGTGGCGTGCTCGCTGACAGCACCTGCTGCCCGGCCACGCAGCGGCCGCCATTAAATAGAGAAGGGGGTGGGAAGCACAGCTGAGAGGCATAAGCGGGAACCGACATGCTGCAGGGGCAGCAGCGGTGGGAAAAGCAACACAAAAACTTGCACGGAGGACACAAACAAGGGCACAGGTAATGAAACAGGCAAAATAGACAGAAAGACAGAAGACTAAAATTAAAGGCAGAAAATTAAAGGCACAATAACAAAAAACAGAAAGACAGACAACAAAAACAGAAAAACAGGCACAAACATGAAGACAGACAACAGTGGACCAGCACTTCTGTATTATGTTGTGCTTGGCAAAAAATCTGCCAATTACATGCAACTACTTTTTAGAAAAATATATAGGAATCATAATGCAGGGGCAGAAAAACTGTATACATGCAGTTGATTGTGCTATAATTGTCAGAAAGGATACACCTTTCGCCTGGAGACCCTGTCTCCAGTGAAAAGGGAGTGATTAGTAACAACCAAGGAAGAAGCATATGACACTAGAAATTGGCATCCCTCCCTCCAGGGATACATTCCGTAGGGTTCTGTGTAAGGTTTAAAACATGCCCATTCTCATTTCCTGGCTTCACCTTGGCAGCCAGGAAGGAGGTGGGCATTCGTGTGCATGGATTTGACGTACGTTACAACGATTTTAAGGTTTTATGAGTTCTGATTCCTTGCAGCTTGAACCATGTAAGTATATGCAAATGTTTAGGAAGTAATTTCTCATTATAAAGACAAATTACAAATTAGGCAAGCGGTAGTAATGGAACAAAATAACAAAGGCATTTATGAGGCCTTGGAGAAGTGCTAAAGAAGTACTACTTCAAGTACTTATTAATCATAATGTTCTATAAATATTGTGTTCAGTCTCTTCAAATTGGTTAGTCAACATACCTTGACAGATGTTTTTAAGTATTTCAATGCCCATTCTTACCAAAACCTTGCAGCTGCTGTTGCTGACCCATAAAGGCAACTTACTGCTCAATGAGCATTGGTTCACTTGACAAACGTATAGTATAGTGCAATGTACATTTTGTGCCTAATGCTAAAGTATGTTTTGAAGAAAAATGGATTGTGAATTTTGTCTCAGATCGCACAAGACTGAGCGTGTTTCTGAAGGAATCCAAGACTTAACCTCGGTAGAAGCTTTTAGCAGAAAGGCTCGCCTCCAAGAAATGCATGAAGTCTGACAACTAACCAAAACACCAAATTTAAAATAAAGAATATAAATGGCTCCAAGCTAAATGTTAAATATTTATTATTTAAAGTGCCCCAAAAATTAAGGAAATGTAATGTAACCTGTATACGCAGAGAAACAAGATCAAATACATGCACTGGATTTGGCTCTCCGAAAAGACCACAAGAAGGCGATTGCTGATTTCTTTTTGACAATTAAAGAAAGAAAGGCCATGAGCAGCCTATAAGAAATTGGGTTGTTGGTTAACTGAGGTGTGAGCCCTGGTCATGCAACATACACAATCCCTGTCAGGGTGAACCAAAAAACGTCACCTGTACTTACCCTGGGTAGCATGGCACAAATAGCAGTCAGGCTTGACTTAGGAGCAAAGTATATATTTTCCTCTCAAACAGCAATAACGTGAAGACACAACACAAGGGAATTTCCGCAACCAATTTGTAAAAATAGCCTACAAATGATGAACAAAAATTAAATCATTAGAACTGGAGTTATGAGTTTTTTGACGTTTTTTGTAAAAACTAGCGACTAAAAGATCAAAGTGACAACTGCCAACATCTAATCGCACAAGTCTGGGTCAAAGTAGAAAAAATGGTAGGCCGCGATGGAGATGACTCTGAACAGGCGGCCAGAAAACTAGCCCTTCGGGTCAACTCAAGTAGTCCTAGGGTGCAGGTACTGATTCAGGGCTTGACCAGCAGGGCTGGCCTCTGAGGGTTCAGGGCAGGCTCCAACCAGCAAATCAGTCCTCCCAGATGCAGAAAAGCAATATTTTGATGCACACGCCATGCCACAGCAGCAGGAAAGTCCTTCCGCATGTCCAGAAAATGAACTGAAGAGTGGGTCTGAGGATCCTATTTTTGTGCCTGCCATCTCCTTTGAAGTTGGGAGATGTTTCAAGAGGTTTCTCTTTGAAGTGCTTGGATTACCCTGACTCCTCTCTCATGGTTCCATCCTGGCTGCAGAGACAATGTGGAGGTAACAGCCCTTTGTGTGAAGGTAGAGCACAGCCTATTGAGTTGCAAGTAAGTCTATGCCCAGCTTCACCTGCTCGACCCTGCCATCAGATGACCCATTCAGACATACCTAATCCCTCCATTGTGTGACTGTCTGGGAGGAATTCACAAAGTCTAACCATCAGTTACATCTAGTCATGTGAACTAAGACAGGCTGCAGGCACCAAGAGTCTAAGGGCAGGAACATGCCAACTTTTTAAAAGTCATCTTTAAAGATAATAGGGTCACCCGGTGTCCCTCTACTACCATCATCAAAATGTCCATTGTATATGCATTGTGTTGCACATACTGGTTATTTTCTGTCAATACAATTGTATTTCGTACAAATGATATCTGCACAATTTATACATTGTATAGCAAGATGGTCAATGTCCGTCATACTAACACACAGTGCCTACTACGCAGAAACCTTTATGAACATATATATCCAGGGAACTGACAAATACTAACGGTTTCTGTGACCGCGAGCTCAGAACTGATCCGACTACGGCAGATGAGGACGTCTAGTTTTCAAGTAAGCCTGCAAGTGTCCCCCCTCCCAATTTTATTCAGCATTCATAGACATTCTCTAAATAATTTATTTCGCTGTCATGATACGTCTTTTGAGCACGCACCCCTGCTTTTAATTGCTCTATATTTCCTTGTAGACCGTAACCGTCTGGTGTGAGTCTTGGTGTCGGCTGACACCTCCACGTTGTTCATTTCAAGTTGGATGCCCAAAAACTAGGATCCTCCGTCAGCGGTAAACATGGTGTTGCTACTGCACTGTATGTTATAACACATCTGGAACACACCTTTTGCCTCCATTATTCAACAGGCTGTCAATCCCCTTCCTCCTGTCCTGATGAAGACCCGCCCCTGATGCCTAATAAGCTGCGCGATCACCAAGGGTCAAACCGTCGACGTTACTGTCACCATTAGTCCACGCAATCTCCCTGACTTGAACAGAAAACTAATACTAATGTTGGGGATTTATGCATTTATGAATGGACTTGACTAATTAGTACCTTTTTGTTATTTTTATGTCTACATCATTTATGTCACCTTTGTACAGCACTTCATCACGCATCATCATAAAGTCACTCATTGTACACCGTAGACACTTGTATATTCGCCATATATTTATTGTGTCACAGACAGCAATCTCCATACAATTGTATAAATACGAAGTAAATAACTTTATTTATTTTTGCAAAATGAAGTTGTTTCATTTGGTGTGTTTGTTGAAATTGTGATTATGATTTGTATTTCTTAGTGTATTCAATACCCTGTACAAAGCAATCGCCATACCCGACAGAACCACTTGTTTTTCATATTGAACTTTTTAAAAGTGGCATTTTCAAAACTGTAATTTAAAATCCGGCTTCACAATTAAAGAGGATTTTCCATTGAAATTGCAAAGATATCAAACAGGAAATGCTTACTTGGCCCCAATCAAAGGCTAGCAGTTATTAAATGGAATAAGGCAACATGATGCTAACCTATGGGCCTCACATTAGTGAAAAACTGATTTAGGAGTTTTCCACTACCAGTAAACAATATCTATACCAGTAACATAAAGGTGCACATCCAACCTTTTAATTACCATGCATCATGCTCTATAGGCTACCTAGGGCCTACCTTAGGGATGACATATGTAATAAAAGAGGAGGTTAAGGCTTGGCAAGGGGATTATATTGCCAAGTCGAATTAGCAGTTTAAAACTGCATTTAGGTTACAATGGCAGGCCTGGGACATACTTTAAGGGGCTATTTAAATGGGTGCTTCAGGTCCACTAGGATCCTTTAATTTACAGGCCCTAGCTATATGGCATACCGGTCTACAAAGGACTTAGAAGTAAATTAAATATGTCAATAAGGTGTAATGCAACTTAATAATGTTTAGGGGAGTGTTGACAAGAACCTTAGCACTGATTAGCAGTGGTAAAGTACAATGTCTCTTAATGTCAACAAAAACGAATTCAGCAAAATAATAAATAAAGAGAAAAAGGGCCAACAGTTTGGGGCTGTCCCTGTAGACAGGGCCAGGTCCAACACAGCTTATTTAGGATACATATAAAGCACTTCTTACAAAAATATATTTTGAAAAGTAAATGTTCTGCTTTCATCTAGCGTCAAATAATCTTGTTATAAACGACATTGATGAAAAATGTTCCAGGGGTACTTCCTCAGAAAACAGGGTGTGTTTATTTGGAGCACAGAGGTCCCTACATATTCAGCAAAATGTTTAGCTACACCTGGTTGCACTTATTTATTTGCAGCATTACTTTGTCCACATGCCCTCATTTTTACTTCCCGTGCAAAGGGGAGCAGGTCCACAGGGAGCAGGCTTTAGAAATGTCCGTTTGCAACTTGTCCAGTCGTTCTCCTCCAGGAGGACACCACTTGTTTTATCTGGAAAGCCTTCTGCACTGCTGGATTGCATGGATCCCTCACCACTGGGGGATGATAAACCGCATGCCATTACTGGGCCTAGAGTAAAAGTCTGGTTCGAGGAATTCAATCAAAAAGTTGGAAAGACTCTCTCACTACTAAGACAAACCAACACGAGCCCTTAAGAGCAGCAAGCATGGACATCTTCTTATCTTCATCCATACCAGGCAGTTCTTTCCCTCTGAGCCGTCTTGCAGTAGTGTTCAAAAGACACAATCAGGCTGTGATGTGCAGAAAATCTTGATCAAAATAAACTAAAGTTCTTTCACCTTATTTGCCCAATATTTTTGTCAGTGTGTCAGGGAAATTCGATAGGGAAACAGCCCTTCCAGTCTCCATTTGAATAAAAAAAAGCCCTGGGGTCAGAAGAAGGTTTCACTTCTGTCCTGCTCTCCCTCTCTCCAAACTCCTCCAAAGGCCAGCATACATTGGAGCTATAGTTTTAATTGCCTTAATTCAACAGCTGGGATTTTTCGGCATGGTCGGTACTTCATTTAATCCAATGGATAGTTCTAGTGTTTGAAAAGTTATATAGGTTCGACCCATCACCATTTTAGTCCCAAGAGCATCCTTTTTAATACTGACATTATTGGATACCCCAAAAAATCTTTATTATCATCCAAAAGGAGCGCCCTTTAAAAGTGGAGACTGGGAAGAAAATACCAGGTATCTGCTAATATACAATTACTATCTCTAAATCTACAACAATTACCCAGAGCACATCCCATTCTCCCTCTTCTATGAAACATCCAAAGATGATTCCCCAGTGGGTTTGAAATTCCCTACGCTATTCTTGTCTGTTATTTATCAATTTATTTAATAAGGCAACTATATACACTCTCATACGAAAGCACGTCCAAATAATGTTCTCAAATACTGTTCCCTATCTCTGTTACTGCTTATTTGTGTATCTGGTGTCTGCAGACAGATGTCTGTTTCTTTTAAATACAGCTCCACTTTGCATTCTGTAATGGACCTAATGTTCCTTTTTTTCAATAAATCTGCATGGAATTCCCGTTCTGACAATTAAGAAATCTTTGCCTATGGAATGCTGCTGTGAAGTATGGATTGTGGTGGATTAGTGTTAATGGAACCTTGTCTCCTGCTACCAGTTTATTCCATGTTCTCAGAACCACCCCTGTGACTTTACTAGAGTGGCGATTTTGTGGTTATCATGTTTGGGTAGCCTTGAAAGGCCAGCCAGCCCTACACCCATAATTGCCGTGTCCATGTGCTCTCCTTGATTGTCCGATTCCATTCACAAATATGCGTTTGGAGGTAAGGAACTCTACCACGATACATCAATCTATTTTTTCTCATGCGGGTCATTAATGTTTTTCTTTGCAATTCTGGAAAATCCTGCACTCAATATACACTTCACCATTTAATATTGAAAACTGTCAAGCTATTTTTGAAAAAAACCTTTCAGAATTTTGGTGAAATGGTTTAACAGCAGCGAGAGTCTTTTAATGTTAATTAGAACATTGGAATGTTGGAAGCTCCATTGACAACAATGGAGTGCTCCGGGCTTATAATGGCTGGTATAAGCCCGGAGCACCAACATTCCAATGTGTCTTTGTTCACAGCTCTGGCTGTGAACAAAGACTTCAGGGAGCCTGAGGGGATTTCAATCCCCTCGCGCTCCCTGAATGCTTTGTTTTGTTAGAACATTCTGCCCTCTGATGGCAGAATGTTCTAATAGCCTTATAGCCCTTCGTAGCAGGGCTATACCAGCTATTAAAGTCCCGCTGCTTTGTTAAAGTCCCTCGCCTTCGGCTCGGGCCTTTAACGCTGCAGCGGGCCTTTGATAGCCGGTATAGCCCGCTACGGCGGGCTATAAGGCTATATGCTTTCATTGTGCCTAAAACCATGACATTTATTTTGTCTTCTATGTCCCCTAATTGCTTAGTATTCATCACCCAATTCTGTGAGAAGAATAAGGCTCAGGCTCCCAATACGTGTGGAAAAGGCTGATTTAATCGGAAGCAAATTGGGCGTACAACATCAGAAACCTTAGTTTTTTTTCCATACACACTAACTATGACCTCACAATTAGTTAACACTTAATAACTGTCTCTTCTCCCTCTCCCGAACAATTTCCGTCCACCTTAAAACGACCTCACTTTTGCACATTAATGTTCATTAATCATACATTCCACTTGTCCCAAATGGTGTTCCTGCCCAAGAAACCTTCTGTCAGTCTTAGTTCTTTGTTTCAACATAACAGGCCTGTCCGCGCTTGGACCAAGTCTACCTTCCAGTTCCTTTCTTCTTCATTCTCTGCCAACGTAGTCTGTTATTCTCTTTTTTTGTTGTCCTCATGTGCCTCTAAAAAACACCATTCCCCTTGCACCTTTGAATGGAGTATCATGCCCTTATGTGCTGCAAGCAAGGAAGAAGAAAAATGGGAGTATCACACTTTACCGCCCTCGTTTGTTTGAAAGTCCATATTCTTTGAGATTCCCTTTCTATCTCTCCACCCTCTCTCCTTATTAAGAGAGGAGGGAAAAGAGGACAGAAGTGCCAGACGAGGCAGAGAAGGCTGAATCATTGGACTTCGGTTGTTGCTCACACCAATTCAGCATGGGAAACCAAAAGTCGGGCTTTCTAAACCCCATCATATCCAACCTGGCAACATATTTAATGGAGCGTACCCAATCATCAAAGCTGGGAGGCACCACGGTCGCCCACTGTTTGCATATTTCCCTATGTGCCAGCAGAATAGAGTAAAAAATCAACCTTGCCTGTTTTTTTGCAGTTTTTACCATTTTACCAGAGAATCGAAATATCCAAAGATAACAAGCAAGACCCTTACCTTGATATCGATCTTCAGCATACTAGACAAGGCCCTACTCACATCTTTCCAAAATGTCTGGATCTCTGGGCAGTCCACAAATATGTGAAAATTTTCCTCTCTCATAATGCCACACTTTGGGCAGGCTACTTCACCTCCTCTCCCAAACTTTGACAATCTCTGAAGAGTCCAGTAGGCTCTGTGAATGGAGAAAAAATGATTTCTTCTCAGGTATGCAGGTTTAACTATTTTGAACAACATGTACATAGATACTTGCCATTGATGTTCTAGCGATGTCTCCGGCAAGCATGTTCCCCACAATTCCGTTGGCAATGTTAAAGCTCCATCTTCCAGTTTAACCATCAACCAGTAGATTACTGAAAGCTCCTTCTTGAGTACTGCCTCGTGCATTAGTCGATCTTCAAGTTTGTTTGATTCTCCTATTATTGTACCAGGAGCTTGGAACCAGCTCTGCATTTGCAGATATTTGAACCTGGACACTTTATGATCTGACAGTTGTTTAGATAATTCCCAAGTTATCTAATGTCCGTCTTGAATTATATGCTCCCATCTTGTTAAACCTGCCTATTTCAGTGGTAATGCTGGTATATTTTTTGGCCGCTCTGGTGAGCCAGGGGAATCCCAAATAGGAGCCATTAGACTATAATATGGTATATTTAGAGAGTTTTTAACCTTATACCAAGTCTCAGCCAGTCCCTTCAACATCTTTAGCCTGCCTTTTTTAAAGTCCTCGGGGTCTGCATATTTAAACACAAAGCCAAATTTACCCCATGACTCCTGCCTCCATTACTCCCAATAATCTCCCAATCTCGGATGATGTGGGTATATTTAACAACATTTTTGCATTCTTCAATAAAAAAGCCCATGAGTAAAATAGCAAATTTGGCAGTGCTAAACCTCCTTTCTCTACCCTCCTTCTCAATTTCTTCCATGCTATTATGGGGCCTTTATTTGACCAAATAAAACTGCTAATCTGACTTTGCATCTTTTTAAGCCATTCCTTCTCAAAAGGGAGGGGCTTGCGTCAAACAGAAAGGAAAGTTTTGGAAGGATCATCATTTTTACTAAATTTACATGACCCAACAGAGTGAGCTGAAGATGAGACCAAATTTGTAGAATTCCACCGACTTCTTTCTTGATTTTTTCAAAGTTTACTTGAGTTATTTTAGTAATATCCTGTGATATTATGACTTCCAGATATCTAATTTCACCTCTACTAGCGGCATCTCCTACTTCCAAATTCCAAGACTTAACCATTTTGTGGTTATCATGTTTGGGTTCAGGACATAACCTCCGTCTTGTTCCTGTTAATATGATAACCCAAAATGTTTTCAAAGTCTGCCGTCAAGGTCATGATATGACTCACGGTATTTTGTAGGTTGGTTGTATAAATAAAGGATGTCATCAGTGTATAGACCCAGTTTCTTACTCCAGCCGTCATATTAGAAAGGTACAATGCCCGGATACTCCCTGATTTTTCTAGCTAGGGGCTCAATGTGAAGATTGAAAAGGAGCAGCGATAAGGGGCAGCCCTGTCTCGTTCCCCTGGTGATAAGAACAGGCTCAGTCAAAGAGCCGTTGACCAGGGCTCTAGCTTTTGGCACTGCATAAAAACCCGCCAGTGCTCTACAGAAATTTAGCCCAAGATTTAGAGACTTTGACACACCTTGTAGGTAGACACACTTAACCCGGTCAAATGCTTTAGTGGCATCCAATGCAACCTCCGCAAGTGGGAGCTCATAAACAGTCGTCAGATCTATAGAACCTATCAATGTATAGGTCAGCTCTTTCAGGAATCTACCACGTATAAACCCTTTTTGGTCTACATGCACCAGCTCTGCCATTGACTCATTTAACCTATCGGCCAAGATTTTTGCAAAGATTTTATAGTCGCAATTTAAAAGCGATATTGGCCGTTAGGAATAGCAATTTTTGGGGCACTTTCCTGGCTTCCACATTAGCGAGATAGTAGCATTCTTCCACGAGGCCGGCATTTTGGCCCCTTCAACATACAGGTCGTTTTTTACTATAATAGGTATTACTACATTTGCCAAGGCTTTGTAAACTTCATGGGGCAAGCCATTGGGTCTGGGAGCCTTCCCCCTCTTGCCCTGTCTTAATGAAAGATCTATTTCCTTCGCATTAATCTCCCTGTTCAACTGCCTACTCTTATCTGATGAAAGGGGGTTAATGCAACCTTGCCCCAGCCATACTTCCACCTATTCTTCAGTAGGTTTTAATACTTCTTGGTAGACTTTACTATAATAAGTGTGAAAGGCTTGCTCAATACCTTTATTATCTCTAATTAAGGCTCCTGTGTGTTCGCACTTGACCTGACCTATCCTGTTTCTCACCTGCTCTCTTTTGGCCTTCCAAGCCAACAACTTGCTACATCCCTCACTGTATTCAAAATGAGCCAGGCGACTGGCCTCCCACCTTTTTCTAACCCTATCTTGTATTATTGTTGCCAAATTAGATTTTGTTTCCATCATATTCTGTAACAGCCTTACCCGGGCTTCTTTATCTGCCCTAGGGTCAATCAGATCTTTTTCTAAAGTGTGGTAAATAATTTAATTACCGGAACTTAATTTGATGCGGAACATTAATAAGAATAGCTCAATAAAATAAGAGGCAGAATCCGTGGTATTAGAGGTTCGGAACGGGCTTTATTCCTATACAAAGGAACATAATTCGAATTATGGGCCTTCTATTCCATCACCACGAAAGTTCAGGAAGGAAGGAACATATATTATTGACAGATAGGCAGTTTTATAGAAAATACATTACAGTAAACAGATGCAGGAGGCGTAACAGTTGATAACAGAGATAAAGGCATACATGCGTAACCAAAATGGGTGTAACTAGGCGTAACTAAAGAACGTCATTGGGTATGATGTCACAAATGGGTGGTTCCATGAAAGAATTTCGCAATGTCAGCAAAAATACTTGGCAGAGATGCGTGCGCAGCAGCATGACGTGTGATTGACGTGTAACTAGAGGGTGAAGGGGACTTGACATTTAGCTCTACATGTGGAGACAGAAGTCTGGGGTTATGTCAACCTAATCCCAAATCATATCTAATATCCTATGTTTAAAGAACTGTGTTATCCAAAAAGAGAGGTCTCTTAGGATAGAATCTTATTCTATACTGACTATACTGACTGTTAGTGCGTGTACAAGCGTCTAAGTGTCTACACTAGATGCGAGGGGGTAGGAATATTCCATGGTAACGGGGCTATGAATTACTTGCATGAGGGCAGCGAGGCCTGGCCCCTTTGCACGGAAGCTGGAAGAATGTTTACCTAAACTACTAGACAGGAATGCATCGGATGAGGAGCGAAGGAGATAATCTCGAAGGTGAAATACAGTTTTTGGCAGGCAGACAGGCCGAGTCAGGCACCGTTAGCCGCGCAGGGAGTAGGACAAAGTTCATGGTCACAGATGCAGGCTCAGACTGGAGCTTTCAGAGGCAGAAGGCAAGAAAAGGCTTGGTGGCAGAATCAGGGCCTATTCGCCTGAGTCTGTAGAAATGTGGAAAGTGAACCATATAAAGCCGGTGGCCTTTTATACTTAGGAATAGAATATCCGGCCCATTCATGGCGGATCTGAAAGAGGACATGTTGACGGTGGACGCACATGTGTTTGCGTCTTCATAACTGGAACTGGAGGGAACATACATGTACTTGTGACTTATACATGAAACCGTTGGGGTCCAAGATAGGGGACATAACCGACCATAAAAATCCATATTTCCACATTCCCTCCTTGTCCCCTACTTGCCCTTAGGAGATATCAATCTTCATCAATCCATCGATCTGTTCATATAACATCATTTGTTCTTCTTTCTTCTTCCGGGATCTCGAACGAAAACTTGGATGTGGGATACACGAGGTGGCACACAGACCACAAATCGCTGGCCCACATTGTAGACATAAGCAGCAACTGAATAGGATGAGAAAGCCAATACCTAGGAAGGAGAGCATTCTCCATCCCCAGGCTGACAACACGCCCCAGAACCAACCGGACCAAGTCCAGGTGCCTGGACTCTGGTGTATCTGGCTTACAATCTTATGAAGGCGGGTTATGGCTTTATATACTGACGGTGAATTTTCTGGTATGAAAATGCAACAACTTGATCCGATGACCCTACAAGCTCCGCCCCTATCGGCCAGGATGACGTCAAGGACAAGACGATTTTGAAGCACAACAATCCGCATAGCAGACTGTTCTTCTGTTAAATTGCCTAAGGCGGAAATAGTTTCGTTCACTACTGCTTCAAGGGTTCTGGTTAATCTACGTATCAACTTACTATTAGTGACTGTACCTATATAGGGGAAGAAACCTTTATTGAAATCTGTGTATTTTTCCCATGCTGTTTCAGTGTAATCGACGATTGGGAGATCTCTCTGCTGTCTATTGTGTACTAAATGAGTATTTCTATGATAATCAGGAGGAGCTAGGAAAACAGGTGGTAGGAGGAATGCTATGTAACAGGTACCATCCCAATCTAGAGGTAGGCGTATATATGCGGTCTGGCCACATATAAAGTAGGAATGACGAGAAGCTCTAAATGTAGACTTGCCTTGATCACTGAATTTTATCACAGTGGTGCATTTACTATGGCCCATGTGTATGGAGCCATTCTTTCTTATACATAGTTCCCCTTTTACTGGGAATACCGACATGGCGGGCAATATTGGTGTAGCTTCAGATTCAACGTTCAGGATCATGAGGTTAAGTGTAAAATTACCTAATCCATATACTTCATTTTCTAGATCAGTTCCTGTTCTTTTGGGAAGTCCCTCCTTGTTAGGGTAGCAGACTTTGAGCAAAACTAAGTTCATGTTTCCCCATACCCAGTTGTCTTGATAAGCTACTGAATTCGAATCTAGGGATTTAATTAAACTAAACCATGCTCCACAGGAGCCATTGTGTGTGAACGGATATGGAAAGAGAGGCAGAATTCCCTTATAGTTCTGATAGGGAGGGAGTCGGCCACATATCCAACAATTTGTAGCATTGCTAGTCTGATGGGAATGATGTAACATACTAATAAAAGTGTTATTGCGCAGCGCAAATCTATATGACAACTCATGCGGGGGTAATTCACTAAAAGAATGTTCAGCAGTAACATTGTAAACATGTTTAGAAATAGGATAATATATGTGCAACAATATACTTGCAGCGATTATTAAAAGACATAAGAAAAACAAAATTAACAACGTCACTGTGCAATGACTACGCAGTGATTTACAGTACGCATGTTTCTTCAACTGCATTTGATTATTTCTTTCTCTATTCTGGTCCAGAGGATACATGTCAGAGACAAATTCAACCGATTCACCTTGGAGAGGACTTAAACAATCAAATTGTCTGACTGACTGGACCTCAATTTTAGTCTATATAGTTCTGAGTTCGATTGCTCAACCAAAGGGAGCTTTGAGTCTGTCTTTGAGGAAATACAGGGTTTAGTCTCTATATCGGATGGTAGTCCATAAAATTTCTTGATATGACTTGAATGTATCCAACCTTTGCGACCTTCGATCTTCACGGCTGTCCTCGTGGTGAGCAGTACAAGTTGAGGCGATTTCCACCTAGGATCCAGCTGAGTCTTCCGGTCAAAATTCCGCACTAACACCAGGTCCCCGGGAACTACGTCATGGGGTTTCACCTCGGTGTTGTCGGGAAAGGCTGCAGCTACCTGTGAACGACAAGATTGTAGTGCAGACATCAAGGAAGCCAAGTAATCTGTCAGCATATTACAGTCAACATCAGTTATTTTGCGTGGTATAGGCGTCCCCCACATATTTGGTGGTCTACCGAAGATCACCTCATACGGGGATAGCCCTGTTCGAGAGTGCGCTACCATTCTCATGTAAAAGAGTGCAACTGGTAAGGCTACTACCCAATCGACACCTTTCTGTCTACATATTTTGGACAATCTAATTTTCAGAGTTTGATTATGTCGTTCCACGAGACCTGCTGCCTCGGGGTGTCGGACACAGTGAAATCTCCATTGATAGCCTAACAAAAGTGAAACGTGTTTCATTAGTTCGGATGAGAACGGCTGGCCGTTATCTGAGTAGACAACACGTGGTAAACCGTACCGTGGGAAGAATTCTCGAACTAACTGTTTGGCAGTAGTCGGGGCAGTGTAATCTGAGACCGGGTATGCTTCTGTCCAACGGGAAAGAGCACAAACAACTACAAGAACATATTTGAATCCTCGACATCGTTCCATCTGGATATAATCCATCTGGAGGACTTCAAAAGGGTGATCAGGAGGCTGAAATCCACCCTGTTCTACGGGAATGCTTTTACCTGGGTTAAACTGACAACAGATCAATCAGGTACGAACTTTTTGTTTAGCTGCGGCTCGCAAATGTCTGTTGAACCAAATGTGTTGAATGCTGTCTAGCATAGCCTTTTCTCCTAGATGCGCTGGACTATGTATAGTGTTAATGATGACTTGGACCATTGAGTCGGGAAGAAACCATATAGATTTTTCCTTCGTCATCCATCCTTGATTCGTTTGGATCCCTCCTAATTCAGTCCATTTCTTTATTTCGTCTGGTGTAGCATGTGTCTGTATGTCAATTACGTCAAGAGCGGGATCCTTAACCGTCATGCAATGTGTTGGTGTCAGAACTATTGTCTTTGTCATGTCAGACATGTGAGTTTGAGCAGTCTGTTTAGCTGTTCTATCAGCTAGATCATTGCCTTGGGAAATGATATCAGTAACTTTCGTATGAGCTTTACATTTCATAATTGATATTGCAGTAGGTAGATGTATTGCATCTAATAAGGCATGAATGAGGGGTCCGTGCTGAATGTGGGTACCGTGAGAAGTTAAATAACCTCTCTCTCGCCACAGCACGCCGAAGTCATGTACAACTCCGAATGCATAACGTGAATCAGTGTATATGTTGACTTTCTTATTTGTGGCTTGAATACAGGCTTGTGTCAGAGCGATGAGCTCTGCTGCTTGAGCTGACAAGGTATTTATGCAATATGTTTCAATGACTTCAGTGTCTGTTGTGACTGCATACGCGGCCACTAGCTCTCCTGTACTTGTTCTCATACATGAACCATCTACATACAACGTCAGGTCTGGATCTGACAATGGGACGTCTGTCAAGTCTTGTCTGGGTTTCGTCGTGATAGTAATAACTTCAATACAATCGTGTGCTAGTGGGTCTGTTCCGTTTACTGGCAAAAGTGTGGCAGGATTCAATGTACTACAACGTCTGATTTCTATGTGTGGCTGAAACAATGTTAATTCGTAACCGGTGAGTCTTGCTATAGTCAAGTGTTGTGTCTGTGTGCGGTTCAAGAGAACTTCTACTGCGTGTGGTACTTGTACTGTCAATTGATGTCCTAACACTATGGCATCGCTTTGTCTGATTGCTAAAGCTGTCGCTGCCACTGATTTCAGGCACGCAGGCAGAGCCTGAGCTACTGGATCTAATGTACTAGAGAAATAAGCACATGGTTTATGTGATCCTGCTTGTTCCTGAGTGAGTACTGACAAAGCAGTACCTTCGCGTTCTGTAACAAAGAGTGTAAACTGTTTACTGTAACATGGTGTTGCTAGGACTGGTGCTTGACATAAAGCTTTCTTTAGGCTTTCAAAAGCTTGTGTATGTTCTTGAGTCCAAGGGAGGACAGTCGATGTGGCTGCCTCCTGCGTTGTCAACTGAATGAGTGGTTTTGCTAGAAATGCATACTGAGGGATCCACTGCCTACAATATGAAGTGAGGCCTATAAAAGCCCGTACCTCCTTTTGTGTCTTGGGTATTGGCATGTTAGCAATTAACTGGATGCGATCTGACGTAAGCTGCCTTCCCTCCTTGGACAGCGAGTGCCCAAGGTAAACAACTCGCTGGACACAGAATTGCAGCTTAGAAGGGGACACCTTGTGCCCCTTTTCGGCCAAAAATTGTAAAACCGTCAGTGAAGCTTTTTCACATTCAGGTTCGCTTCTAGCGGTGATCAGCAGATCATCGACATATTGAAGCAGGGCAGTGTTGACTGGCATGTGGATACTGTCAAGTTCTCGTTTCAGTGCTTGGCTATAGATGCTGGGGCTTTCTGTGAATCCTTGAGGTGCGCGTGTGAATTTAAAGCTTCGTCCATTTAAACTAAATCCGAACAAGTATTGGCTTTCCGGATCTATTGGGACGCTGAAAAAGGCATTCTTGAGATCAATTACAGTAAAGAATGTTGCTTCGGAATCAATGGCTGTCAGTAATGAAGAAATGTCTGGAACTACGGGGTATTGTGGTACAATACATTTATTTAATTCGCGCAGATCAATAACCAATCGATATACTGGCGGGGCTTTAGGATCAGTTCGTTTAAGGA
Source organism: Triturus cristatus (assembly GCF_964204655.1). Taxonomy (NCBI): domain Eukaryota; kingdom Metazoa; phylum Chordata; class Amphibia; order Caudata; family Salamandridae; genus Triturus; species Triturus cristatus. The sequence goes on along the minus strand of NC_140585.1, from coordinate 212,469,908 downwards.
TCGGAATTATCGGGGAATTACATACATTGGAGTCGGTTTCCACAACCACTCCTTGGGTAATAAGCTCGTCAATGATTTGCAGTAAAGCCACTACAGCATCTGGGGTTAACTTGTATTGTCGCATTCGTGGTAGTACCACTCCTGTCTTTAGTGTGACTCGATATGGTGTAATGTTCATGCAACCAACATCTGTAGGGCCTTGTGCCCATAAATGTGTGGGTAAAGTCTGCAGTCGGTGATCCATGTCTCGGGACACATAGTGCCCTTTGAAATCACGTAAAAACAATCTTACTCCTTCCGGAGAACAACATATTATAGCTCCTAGAGCTTTCAATGTTTTTATACCTAACAGGTTTTCTGGACATGATTTAGTAAGCAATAAATCTGTAGTTCGTGTCAAGGGACCAATCGTAAGTGGAAGAGGCTGTGACACTTCGTTAATGATAGGTTTTCCTGAAAAACCAAGGGAAATATTCTGTGAGCCTGAGAGGGGTGCCCCTGGAACTTCACTACGTTTTATGGTTGTTCGGCTTGCCCCTGTATCAAGTAAAAATTTTCTGTCCTGGCCTAATAGTTCACTGTGTACATAAGGTCCTTCTTGATCTACAGGGACCTCGATAAGGGGTAAGCCAACTTCCCTCTCTAGGCTGTTTCATGAGTATCGTTGATAATCAGGGTAGTCATACTGTGCGGTCTGGTACATCTGTCGTGTCGTTGTTGGTGTGGCAGCAATAGGCTGCGTTGGTGGAGCTGGCATAGACTGTTGCGGAGCTGGCATGGCCTGTGCATGCTGCGGGGCTCCTTGTTGGTTCGGTGCCTGATCCTGTCTAAGTGGCCGTGGTCTTTCTTTTGTATTACCTATGGCGATATTATGTTTTAAAACTGGACAATCGTGTACATAATGACCTGGCTGTTTACAATAGTTGCATGTCCGTTTTACAGAACCTGCTGAAACACTGGACTGTGTCATACCCTTTTTATGACCGTCAGCTGGAACTGTCTGGGAAACTAGCATTTTCATTTTCGTGTCTTTCATGCGTCTTTGTTCATGTTCTTGTTCCTCTCTAATTCTATTGTGATGGTACTGTAGCATTTGTAACATTTGTGACGGAGTGTTACCTTGCCAGGTACTCTCGAATTTCAATACTCTATTCTTAACTTGGGGCAAGGCATTTTCAACTAATTTTGTCACAAACAGATGTGGATACGATTCGCTACTTGCTTTTATTCCACTATTTATACCAAAACATTTTTCGAATCGGGCATAAAAGTCACTAGTGTCTTCATCTTGCTTTTGTTTACAGGCTGAGATTGCACCCCAGTCTTCCTTTTTCGTAGTTAATAAACGTGGCAGTACCTGTACTAGTAAACCTGGTAGTATTTTGGTCTTTTCCCCAAGCCCTAAACCTGGACCTCGAGCTGTTTCTTTGTTTTCTAATGCTGTCCAATCTATCTTTTGGTCTCCCACCTCCCAATCCTTTTCTTTGAGTTTTTCATAAATGCCCGCAGGCATTAATACCTTTAATATTTTCATAATGTCGGGATAGGTATACTCTCCCATGAGCAACATGTCTTTAATTTCACGGTGGAAACCCGCTGGGTCTTTGTCATGACTGGGTACCACTTTCTTCATTTCTAATAGTTCCATTTTAGATATGGGTGTGTATACAAACACACGTTTAAACTGATTGTCATCACCTTTTATCGGGTGCACTTCGCGTAAGGGATTCTGTCTATCCATATAATACGTCGTTCTTTCCTTGATGGGCAGTGAGACATGTTCGGGGCATACAAAAAGAATGTACTGCTTTCTGGATTCTAGTATTTCTCTAATTAACTCAGTACCTGAACCTCTCCATTTATTCGTGAGTAATTCGGTTAACATATCAGGTAAGGGACCAGGATCGGAGTGTTGGCTTTTATATAATATAAGGAGTTGTTGAATCATGTAGATACCAGCTAAACGCTGTTCATCTGGGGTGAGGTTCAAAAACGTGTGTGCTAGTGTATCATCACTATATTTTCCGGGACTGTCAACCCAGTGAACGGCTGACCTGGCTAATTCTTGTTCGTCCATAGAATCGAGTATATGATAACCCCTTCGTACTCGGAGTAATTTGTCAGCGGCTTGGAACGAATGTTCGGGGGACCTTATATTTATTATAGGTGTTTGGAAATTTCTGTTATTATCTGGACGTATTGGACGTATCGGATCAGTAAAGCATCTAGTATTATTGCAAGATCTTCCTCTACCTACATAGGCCATTGTTTCTAACTGTCCTGTGGGCAGTTCTAATTCTTCCTCCTCTTCGGTTTGTTCAGACTGGTCTACTGCTAATCTTTCTTCGTGTATTCGTTCTACTTCTTTGCGGATTTTTCGGCACATAGCTATTATACTTAATCGTTTATCATGTCTCCCTTCTGATATATTCCGACTCCATGTGGTAAGAATTCGCATTTCTTCCGGATTTACCCCTGGTCGGTCTTGATTTCTGACCACACAATTTATGAGGAAACGTAACAGTTCCCCCTGTATCTCCACTTTCTGGTACTCCATGGCTCTATTAATACTTTCAGAATCTCGCCCTGACTGGATAAAATGATATATATTTTCTAAATGTGTAGTCATTCCTGGTAGCCTCCCTAAATATATTGCAGCTCGTCGGATACGTAATGAGGCCAGCAGCATTTCATCCTTTTTGCCGGGCACAGGGTCATATCTACAATCTACTAGAAGTTCCTTAAGCATGTCGGGAGTTACTAGTTTGGGCGTACGTTGATGGGCTAATTCTTGAAAGGAAAGTTTATTTACTCTGGGTGGCGTGGAAAAAATGTTTGTTGTACCTCCTGTAGCACCGCCTGGGGTGCTGGATGTGAAAGGATTCGTTGAACGTGATATAGCAACCATAGGTGTGGGTACAGCTGTAGAAACAGATGTGCTTGCCGGAACTTGTATCGGAGTTTGTTGTTGTGGAGGTACAGACGGAGGGTCTTGGCGTTGAACCCCCTCAGCAGGCGGTCTATGTGGTGCAGTATTAGCATACTCGGGAGCTGCGTCGTCTAAATAAGAGGAAAGGAAAACATCTTCTGCGGTTCTGGGATGCCCTTTGGGATGTGCTTTTATCGGAAACAATGGAGGTGGCAAGTCTTTGGGTATCTCCAGAGTAGCCTTAGGTAACCCTTCGGCCAAAAGAGGATACATACCATTCATAAGGGCATTTCTTTGTCTGTCTACTTGTTCTGCTTTTGTTCGGGTACTTTCTTCAATTAATAGATTTTCTCGGACTTTATTTGAATTCTCCTTACTCTTCTCTTCCTGTCTGCGTGCTTTTTCTGTACGTCTATACGATTCTTTACGCCATAATTCAATGGCATCTTTCTGTGATTGTCTAGCTTTCTTTTTCCATAATTCTTCCTCTACTTTCATGATGCAATCTGCATCCCAGGTCCCAGCTGCGGGCCACCTCTGACTTTCTGGTAATTCCTTGGTGTAGTCTACCCATAAATCAAGAAATAATATGGCGTCTAGGCCATGTTTATGATACATGAAGTACCCTGGAGTGTCCCTAGGAGGAATGGGAACAGCTTCTTCGAGTACCCCTTTTCTAGTTTTGATCTGTCTTAATTTTGAAAAGAGCGGCATATTGAGAACTGATCTGATACCTAATTTTGAACACGTTTAATACAACAAAACACAATAATGAACAGTCATTCACACCACAATATGCAGAACGTATTTAAAACATTTAACATTTAACATTTAATGAACAACAATGATGGCCATTTAGGGATCTAGTCACTAAGCATAATACTCGGCACTTACTAGGTATTCTGAATTATATACTAAACATACTAGATATACTGCTAAACAGTACAGATACACTGCTGAAACAGTGCAGACCGGATTTGTGTACCCAAACCCGTCTTGACCAGCACAACCTATGTGCACGTCAGAACGCCTCCCCGACAATGGTACTCACCGGGTAGCTCGGAACGGAAGGCCTCGGAACTGAACTTGAACTGGACTTGGACCGGACTGGACTCGACTCGATACTTCGAAACTTCGGAACTTGGTGGGCCTCTGTATACCTCGGATCTTGCTCTCTCAGCTAGGCTCTGGTCGGGATACTTCGCACTTCTCACGGCCTCGTCTGGGTGTTGATCGCAGCCTCAGTTACCCCCGCTCGGCAGGAGGGAGATACAGGAAATCCTGTGGGTACGCGTTGTTGTCCGTCCAGCTGTGGCAGGAGACCGGGTCTGCAACGCACCTCCGGCGCGTGAGATGAGAAAGTGTCCCTGTTCGGGCGCCATATATGTGGTAAATAATTTAATTACCGGAACTTAATTTGATGCGGAACATTAATAAGAATAGCTCAATAAAATAAGAGGCAGAATCCGTGGTATTAGAGGTTCGGAACGGGCTTTATTCCTATACAAAGGAACATAATTCGAATTATGGGCCTTCTATTCCATCACCACGAAAGTTCAGGAAGGAAGGAACATATATTATTGACAGATAGGCAGTTTTATAGAAAATACATCACAGTAAACAGATGCAGGAGGCGTAACAGTTGATAACAGAGATAAAGGCATACATGCGTAACCAAAATGGGTGTAACTAGGCGTAACTAAAGAACGTCATTGGGTATGATGTCACAAATGGGTGGTTCCATGAAAGAATTTCGCAATGTCAGCAAAAATACTTGGCAGAGATGCGCGCGCAGCAGCATGACGTGTGATTGACGTGTAACTAGAGGGTGAAGGGGACTTGACATTTAGCTCTACATGTGGAGACAGAAGTCTGGGGTTATGTCAACCTAATCCCAAATCATATCTAATATCCTATGTTTAAAAAACTGTGTTATCCAAAAAGAGAGGTCTCTTAGGATAGAATCTTATTCTATACTGACTATACTGACTGTTAGTGCGTGTACAAGCGTCTAAGTGTCTACACTAGATGCGAGGGGGTAGGAATATTCCATGGTAACGGGGCTATGAATTACTTGCATGAGGGCAGCGAGGCCTGGCCCCTTTGCACGGAAGCTGGAAGAATGTTTACCTAAACTACTAGACAGGAATGCATCAGATGAGGAGCGAAGGAGATAATCTCGAAGGTGAAATACAGTTTTTGGCAGGCAGACAGGCCGAGTCAGGCACCGTTAGCCGCGCAGGGAGTAGGACAAAGTTCATGGTCACAGATGCAGGCTCAGACTGGAGCTTTCAGAGGCAGAAGGCAAGAAAAGGCTTGGTGGCAGAATCAGGGCCTATTCGCCTGAGTCTGTAGAAATGTGGAAAGTGAACCATATAAAGCCGGTGGCCTTTTATACTTAGGAATAGAATATCCGGCCCATTCATGGCGGATCTGAAAGAGGACATGTTGACGGTGGACGCACATGTGTTTGCGTCTTCATAACTGGAACTGGAGGGAACATACATGTACTTGTGACTTATACATGAAACCGTTGGGGTCCAAGATAGGGGACATAACCGACCATAAAAATCCATATTTCCACATTCCCTCCTTGTCCCCTACTTGCCCTTAGGAGATATCAATCTTCATCAATCCATCGATCTGTTCATATAACATCATTTGTTCTTCTTTCTTCTTCCGGGATCTCGAACGAAAACTTGGATGTGGGATACACGAGGTGGCACACAGACCACAAATCGCTGGCCCACATTGTAGACATAAGCAGCAACTGAATAGGATGAGAAAGCCAATACCTAGGAAGGAGAGCATTCTCCATCCCCAGGCTGACAACACGCCCCAGAACCAACCGGACCAAGTCCAGGTGCCTGGACTCTGGTTTATCTGGCTTACAATCTTATGAAGGCGGGTTATGGCTTTATATACTGACGGTGAATTTTCTGGTATGAAAATGCAACAACTTGATCCGATGACCCTACAAGCTCCGCCCCTATCGGCCAGGATGACGTCAAGGACAAGACGATTTTGAAGCACAACAATCCGCATAGCAGACTGTTCTTCTGTTAAATTGCCTAAGGCGGAAATAGTTTAGTTCACTACTGCTTCAAGGGTTCTGGTTAATCTACGTATCAACTTACTATTAGTGACTGTACCTATATAGGGGAAGAAACCTTTATTGAAATCTGTGTATTTTTCCCATGCTGTTTCAGTGTAATCGACGATTGGGAGATCTCTCTGCTGTCTATTGTGTACTAAATGAGTATTTCTATGATAATCAGGAGGAGCTAGGAAAACAGGTGGTAGGAGGAATGCTATGTAACAGGTACCATCCCAATCTAGAGGTAGGCGTATATATGCGGTCTGGCCACATATAAAGTAGGAATGACGAGAAGCTCTAAATGTAGACTTGCCTTGATCACTGAATTTTATCACAGTGGTGCATTTACTATGGCCCATGTGTATGGAGCCATTCTTTCTTATACATAGTTCCCCTTTTACTGGGAATACCGACATGGCGGGCAATATTGGTGTAGCTTCAGATTCAACGTTCAGGATCATGAGGTTAAGTGTAAAATTACCTAATCCATATACTTCATTTTCTAGATCAGTTCCTGTTCTTTTGGGAAGTCCCTCCTTGTTAGGGTAGCAGACTTTGAGCAAAACTAAGTTCATGTTTCCCCATACCCAGTTGTCTTGATAAGCTACTGAATTCGAATCTAGGGATTTAATTAAACTAAACCATGCTCCACAGGAGCCATTGTGTGTGAACGGATATGGAAAGAGAGGCAGAATTCCCTTATAGTTCTGATAGGGAGGGAGTCGGCCACATATCCAACAATTTGTAGCATTGCTAGTCTGATGGGAATGATGTAACATACTAATAAAAGTGTTATTGCGCAGCGCAAATCTATATGACAACTCATGCGGGGGTAATTCACTAAAAGAATGTTCAGCAGTAACATTGTAAACATGTTTAGAAATAGGATAATATATGTGCAACAATATACTTGCAGCGATTATTAAAAGACATAAGAAAAACAAAATTAACAACGTCACTGTGCAATGACTACGCAGTGATTTACAGTACGCATGTTTCTTCAACTGCATTTGATTATTTCTTTCTCTATTCTGGTCCAGAGGATACATGTCAGAGACAAATTCAACCGATTCACCTTGGAGAGGACTTAAACAATCAAATTGTCTGACTGACTGGACCTCAATTTTAGTCTATATAGTTCTGAGTTCGATTGCTCAACCAAAGGGAGCTTTGAGTCTGTCTTTGAGGAAATACAGGGTTTAGTCTCTATATCGGATGGTAGTCCATAAAATTTCTTGATATGACTTGAATGTATCCAACCTTTGCGACCTTCGATCTTCACGGCTGTCCTCGTGGTGAGCAGTACAAGTTGAGGCGATTTCCACCTAGGATCCAGCTGAGTCTTCCGGTCAAAATTCCGCACTAACACCAGGTCCCCGGGAACTACGTCATGGGGTTTCACCTCGGTGTTGTCGGGAAAGGCTGCAGCTACCTGTGAACGACAAGATTGTAGTGCAGACATCAAGGAAGCCAAGTAATCTGTCAGCATATTACAGTCAACATCAGTTATTTTGCGTGGTATAGGCGTCCCCCACATATTTGGTGGTCTACCGAAGATCACCTCATACGGGGATAGCCCTGTTCGAGAGTGCGCTACCATTCTCATGTAAAAGAGTGCAACTGGTAAGGCTACTACCCAATCGACACCTTTCTGTCTACATATTTTGGACAATCTAATTTTCAGAGTTTGATTATGTCGTTCCACGAGACCTGCTGCCTCGGGGTGTCGGACACAGTGAAATCTCCATTGATAGCCTAACAAAAGTGAAACGTGTTTCATTAGTTCGGATGAGAACGGCTGGCCGTTATCTGAGTAGACAACACGTGGTAAACCGTACCGTGGGAAGAATTCTCGAACTAACTGTTTGGCAGTAGTCGGGGCAGTGTAATCTGAGACCGGGTATGCTTCTGTCCAACGGGAAAGAGCACAAACAACTACAAGAACATATTTGAATCCTCGACATCGTTCCATCTGGATATAATCCATCTGGAGGACTTCAAAAGGGTGATCAGGAGGCTGAAATCCACCCTGTTCTACGGGAATGCTTTTACCTGGGTTAAACTGACAACAGATCATACAGGTACGAACTTTTTGTTTAGCTGCGGCTCGCAAATGTCTGTTGAACCAAATGTGTTGAATGCTGTCTAGCATAGCCTTTTCTCCTAGATGCGCTGGACTATGTATAGTGTTAATGATGACTTGGACCATTGAGTCGGGAAGAAACCATATAGATTTTTCCTTCGTCATCCATCCTTGATTCGTTTGGATCCCTCCTAATTCAGTCCATTTCTTTATTTCGTCTGGTGTAGCATGTGTCTGTATGTCAATTACGTCAAGAGCGGGATCCTTAACCGTCATGCAATGTGTTGGTGTCAGAACTATTGTCTTTGTCATGTCAGACATGTGAGTTTGAGCAGTCTGTTTAGCTGTTCTATCAGCTAGATCATTGCCTTGGGAAATGATATCAGTAACTTTCGTATGAGCTTTACATTTCATAATTGATATTGCAGTAGGTAGATGTATTGCATCTAATAAGGCATGAATGAGGGGTCCGTGCTGAATGTGGGTACCGTGAGAAGTTAAATAACCTCTCTCTCGCCACAGCACGCCGAAGTCATGTACAACTCCGAATGCATAACGTGAATCAGTGTATATGTTGACTTTCTTATTTGTGGCTTGAATACAGGCTTGTGTCAGAGCGATGAGCTCTGCTGCTTGAGCTGACAAGGTATTTATGCAATATGTTTCAATGACTTCAGTGTCTGTTGTGACTGCATACGCGGCCACTAGCTCTCCTGTACTTGTTCTCATACATGAACCATCTACATACAACGTCAGGTCTGGATCTGACAATGGGACGTCTGTCAAGTCTTGTCTGGGTTTCGTCGTGATAGTAATAACTTCAATACAATCGTGTGCTAGTGGGTCTGTTCCGTTTACTGGCAAAATTGTGGCAGGATTCAATGTACTACAACGTCTGATTTCTATGTGTGGCTGAAACAATGTTAATTCGTAACCGGTGAGTCTTGCTATAGTCAAGTGTTGTGTCTGTGTGCGGTTCAAGAGAACTTCTACTGCGTGTGGTACTTGTACTGTCAATTGATGTCCTAACACTATGGCATCGCTTTGTCTGATTGCTAAAGCTGTCGCTGCCACTAATTTCAGGCACGCAGGCAGAGCCTGAGCTACTGGATCTAATGTACTAGAGAAATAAGCACATGGTTTATGTGATCCTGCTTGTTCCTGAGTGAGTACTGACAAAGCAGTACCTTCGCGTTCTGTAACAAAGAGTGTAAACTGTTTACTGTAACATGGTGTTGCTAGGACTGGTGCTTGACATAAAGCTTTCTTTAGGCTTTCAAAAGCTTGTGTATGTTCTTGAGTCCAAGGGAGGACAGTCGATGTGGCTGCCTCCTGCGTTGTCAACTGAATGAGTGGTTTTGCTAGAAATGCATACTGAGGGATCCACTGCCTACAATATGAAGTGAGGCCTATAAAAGCCCGTACCTCCTTTTGTGTCTTGGGTATTGGCATGTTAGCAATTAACTGGATGCGATCTGACGTAAGCTGCCTTCCCTCCTTGGACAGCGAGTGCCCAAGGTAAACAACTCGCTGGACACAGAATTGCAGCTTAGAAGGGGACACCTTGTGCCCCTTTTCGGCCAAAAATTGTAAAACCGTCAGTGAAGCTTTTTCACATTCAGGTTCGCTTCTAGCGGTGATCAGCAGATCATCGACATATTGAAGCAGGGCAGTGTTGACTGGCATGTGGATACTGTCAAGTTCTCGTTTCAGTGCTTGGCTATAGATGCTGGGGCTTTCTGTGAATCCTTGAGGTGCGCGTGTGAATTTAAAGCTTCGTCCATTTAAACTAAATCCGAACAAGTATTGGCTTTCCGGATCTATTGGGACGCTGAAAAAGGCATTCTTGAGATCAATTACAGTAAAGAATGTTGCTTCGGAATCAATGGCTGTCAGTAATGAAGAAATGTCTGGAACTACGGGGTATTGTGGTACAATACATTTATTTAATTCGCGCAGATCAATAACCAATCGATATACTGGCGGGGCTTTAGGATCAGTTCGTTTAAGGATCGGAATTATCGGGGAATTACATACATTGGAGTCGGTTTCCACAACCACTCCTTGGGTAATAAGCTCGTCAATGATTTGCAGTAAAGCCACTACAGCATCTGGGGGTAACTTGTATTGTCGCATTCGTGGTAGTACCACTCCTGTCTTTAGTGTGACTCGATATGGTGTAATGTTCATGCAACCAACATCTGTAGGGCCTTGTGCCCATAAATGTGTGGGTAAAGTCTGCAGTCGGTGATCCATGTCTCGGGACACATAGTGCCCTTTGAAATCACGTAAAAACAATCTTACTCCTTCCGGAGAACAACATATTATAGCTCCTAGAGCTTTCAATGTTTTTATACCTAACAGGTTTTCTGGACATGATTTAGTAAGCAATAAATCTGTAGTTCGTGTCAAGGGACCAATCGTAAGTGGAAGAGGCTGTGACACTTCGTTAATGATAGGTTTTCCTGAAAAACCAAGGGAAATATTCTGTGAGCCTGAGAGGGGTGCCCCTGGAACTTCACTACGTTTTATGGTTGTTCGGCTTGCCCCTGTATCAAGTAAAAATTTTCTGTCCTGGCCTAATAGTTCACTGTGTACATAAGGTCCTTCTTGATCTACAGGGACCTCGATAAGGGGTAAGCCAACTTCCCTCTCTAGGCTGTTTCATGAGTATCGTTGATAATCAGGGTAGTCATACTGTGCAGTCTGGTACATCTGTCGTGTCGTTGTTGGTGTGGCAGCAATAGGCTGCGTTGGTGGAGCTGGCATAGACTGTTGCGGAGCTGGCATGGCCTGTGCATGCTGCGGGGCTCCTTGTTGGTTCGGTGCCTGATCCTGTCTAAGTGGCCGTGGTCTTTCTTTTGTATTACCTATGGCGATATTATGTTTTAAAACTGGACAATCGTGTACATAATGACCTGGCTGTTTACAATAGTTGCATGTCCCTTTTACAGAACCTGCTGAAACACTGGACTGTGTCATACCCTTTTTATGACCGTCAGCTGGAACTGTCTGGGAAACTAGCATTTTCATTTTCGTGTCTTTCATGCGTCTTTGTTCATGTTCTTGTTCCTCTCTAATTCTATTGTGATGGTACTGTAGCATTTGTAACATTTGTGACGGAGTGTTACCTTGCCAGGTACTCTCGAATTTCAATACTCTATTCTTAACTTGGGGCAAGGCATTTTCAACTAATTTTGTCACAAACAGATGTGGATACGATTCGCTACTTGCTTTTATTCCACTATTTATACCAAAACATTTTTCGAATCGGGCATAAAAGTCACTAGTGTCTTCATCTTGCTTTTGTTTACAGGCTGAGATTGCACCCCAGTCTTCCTTTTTCGTAGTTAATAAACGTGGCAGTACCTGTACTAGTAAACCTGGTAGTATTTTGGTCTTTTCCCCAAGCCCTAAACCTGGACCTCGAGCTGTTTCTTCGTTTTCTAATGCTGTCCAATCTATCTTTTGGTCTCCCACCTCCCAATCCTTTTCTTTGAGTTTTTCATAAATGCCCGCAGGCATTAATACCTTTAATATTTTCATAATGTCGGGATAGGTATACTCTCCCATGAGCAACATGTCTTTAATTTCACGGTGGAAACCCGCTGGGTCTTTGTCATGACTGGGTACCACTTTCTTCATTTCTAATAGTTCCATTTTAGATATGGGTGTGTATACAAACACACGTTTAAACTGATTGTCATCACCTTTTATCGGGTGCACTTCGCGTAAGGGATTCTGTCTATCCATATAATACGTCGTTCTTTCCTTGATGGGCAGTGAGACATGTTCGGGGCATACAAAAAGAATTTACTGCTTTCTGGATTCTAGTATTTCTCTAATTAACTCAGTACCTGAACCTCTCCATTTATTCGTGAGTAATTCGGTTAACATATCAGGTAAGGGACCAGGATCGGAGTGTTGGCTTTTATATAATATAAGGAGTTGTTGAATCATGTAGATACCAGCTAAACGCTGTTCATCTGGGGTGAGGTTCAAAAACGTGTGTGCTAGTGTATCATCACTATATTTTCCGGGACTGTCAACCCAGTGAACGGCTGACCTGGCTAATTCTTGTTCGTCCATAGAATCGAGTATATGATAACCCCTTCGTTCTCGGAGTAATTTGTCAGCGGCTTGGAACGAATGTTCGGGGGACCTTATATTTATTATAGGTGTTTGGAAATTTCTGTTATTATCTGGACGTATCGGACGTATCGGATCAGTAAAGCATCTAGTATTATTGCAAGATCTTCCTCTACCTACATAGGCCATTGTTTCTAACTGTCCTGTGGGCAATTCTAATTCTTCCTCCTCTTCGGTTTGTTCAGACTGGTCTACTGCTAATCTTTCTTCGTGTATTCGTTCTACTTCTTTGCGGATTTTTCGGCACATAGCTATTATACTTAATCGTTTATCATGTCTCCCTTCTGATATATTCCGACTCCATGTGGTAAGAATTCGCATTTCTTCCGGATTTACCCCTGGTCGGTCTTGATTTCTGACCACACAATTTATGAGGAAACGTAACAGTTCCCCCTGTATCTCCACTGTCTGGTACTCCATGGCTCTATTAATACTTTCAGAATCTCGCCCTGACTGGATAAAATGATATATATTTTCTAAATGTGTAGTCATTCCTGGTAGCCTCCCTAAATATATTGCAGCTCGTCGGATACGTAATGAGGCCAGCAGCATTTCATCCTTTTTGCCGGGCACAGGGTCATATCTACAATCTACTAGAAGTTCCTTAAGCATGTCGGGAGTTACTAGTTTGGGCGTACGTTGATGGGCTAATTCTTGAAAGGAAAGTTTATTTACTCTGGGTGGCGTGGAAAAAATGTTTGTTGTACCTCCTGTAGCACCGCCTGGGGTGCTGGATGTGAAAGGATTCGTTGAACGTGATATAGCAACCATAGGTGTGGGTACAGCTGTAGAAACAGATGTGCTTGCCGGAACTTGTATCGGAGTTTGTTGTTGTGGAGGTACAGACGGAGGGTCTTGGCGTTGAACCCCCTCAGCAGGCGGTCTATGTGGTGCAGTATTAGCATACTCGGGAGCTGCGTCGTCTAAATAAGAGGAAAGGAAAACATCTTCTGCGGTTCTGGGATGCCCTTTGGGATGTGCTTTTATCGGAAACAATGGAGGTGGCAAGTCTTTGGGTATCTCCAGAGTAGCCTTAGGTAACCCTTCGGCCAAAAGAGGATACATACCATTCATAAGGGCATTTCTTTGTCTGTCTACTTGTTCTGCTTTTGTTCGGGTACTTTCTTCAATTAACAGATTTTCTCGGACTTTATTTGAATTCTCCTTACTCTTCTCTTCCTGTCTGCGTGCTTTTTCTGTACGTCTATACGATTCTTTACGCCATAATTCAATGGCATCTTTCTGTGATTGTCTAGCTTTCTTTTTCCATAATTCTTCCTCTACTTTCATGATGCAATCTGCATCCCAGGTCCCAGCTGCGGGCCACCTCTGACTTTCTGGTAATTCCTTGGTGTAGTCTACCCATAAATCAAGAAATAATATGGCGTCTAGGCCATGTTTATGATACATGAAGTACCCTGGAGTGTCCCTAGGAGGAATGGGAACAGCTTCTTCGAGTACCCCTTTTCTAGTTTTGATCTGTCTTAATTTTGAAAAGAGCGGCATATTGAGAACTGATCTGATACCTAATTTTGAACACGTTTAATACAACAAAACACAATAATGAACAGTCATTCACACCACAATATGCAGAACGTATTTAAAACATTTAACATTTAACATTTAATGAACAACAATGATGGCCATTTAGGGATCTAGTCACTAAGCATAATACTCGGCACTAACTAGGTATTCTGAATTATATACTAAACATACTAGATATACTGCTAAACAGTAAGTACAGATACACTGCTGAAACAGTGCAGACCGGATTTGTGTACCCAAACCCGTCTTGACCGGCACAACCTATGTGCACGTCAGAACGCCTCCCCGACAATGGTACTCACCGGGTAGCTCGGAACGGAAGGCCTCGGAACTGAACTTGAACTGGACTTGGACCGGACTGGACTCGACTCGATACTTCGAAACTTCGGAACTTGGTGGGCCTCTGTATACCTCGGATCTTGCTCTCTCAGCTAGGCTCTGGTCGGGATACTTCGCACTTCTCACCGCCTCGTCTGGGTGTTGATCGCAGCCTCAGTTACCCCCGCTCGGCAGGAGGGAGATACAGGAAATCCTGTGGGTACGCGTTGTTGTCCGTCCAGCTGTGGCAGGAGACCGGGTCTGCAACGCACCTCCGGCGCGTGAGATGAGAAAGTGTCCCTGTTCGGGCGCCATACATGTGGTAAATAATTTAATTACCGGAACTTAATTTGATGCGGAACATTAATAAGAATAGCTCAATAAAATAAGAGGCAGAATCCGTGGTATTAGAGGTTCGGAACGGGCTTTATTCCTATACAAAGGAACATAATTCGAATTATGGGCCTTCTATTCCATCACCACGAAAGTTCAGGAAGGAAGGAACATATATTATTGACAGATAGGCAGTTTTATAGAAAATACATTACAGTAAACAGATGCAGGAGGCGTAACAGTTGATAACAGAGATAAAGGCATACATGCGTAACCAAAATGGGTGTAACTAGGCGTAACTAAAGAACGTCATTGGGTATGATGTCACAAATGGGTGGTTCCATGAAAGAATTTCGCAATCAATATCAGCAAAAATACTTGGCAGAGATGCGCGCGCAGCAGCATGACGTGTGATTGACGTGTAACTAGAGGGTGAAGGGGACTTGACATTTAGCTCTACATGTGGAGACAGAAGTCTGGGGTTATGTCAACCTAATCCCAAATCATATCTAATATCCTATGTTTAAAGAACTGTGTTATCCAAAAAGAGAGGTCTCTTAGGATAGAATCTTATTCTATACTGACTATACTGACTGTTAGTGCGTGTACAAGCGTCTAAGTGTCTACACTAGATGCGAGGGGGTAGGAATATTCCATGGTAACGGGGCTATGAATTACTTGCATGAGGGCAGCGAGGCCTGGCCCCTTTGCACGGAAGCTGGAAGAATGTTTACCTAAACTACTAGACAGGAATGCATCGGATGAGGAGCGAAGGAGATAATCTCGAAGGTGAAATACAGTTTTTGGCAGGCAGACAGGCCGAGTCAGGCACCGTTAGCCGCGCAGGGAGTAGGACAAAGTTCATGGTCACAGATGCAGGCTCAGACTGGAGCTTTCAGAGGCAGAAGGCAAGAAAAGGCTTGGTGGCAGAATCAGGGCCTATTCGCCTGAGTCTGTAGAAATGTGGAAAGTGAACCATATAAAGCCGGTGGCCTTTTATACTTAGGAATAGAATATCCGACCCATTCATGGCGGATCTGAAAGAGGACATGTTGACGGTGGACGCACATGTGTTTGCGTCTTCATAACTGGAACTGGAGGGAACATACATGTACTTGTGACTTATACATGAAACCGTTGGGGTCCAAGATAGGGGACATAACCGACCATAAAAATCCATATTTCCACAAAAGAATGGACCAACTCTTTTACTGCAGACACCTCTTTTTGATATCTCCGCCTTTTTTCTGCAGCCAGTGCCCCTAGTCTTCCACTTAAAAAGGGCTTATATGCATCCCAGATAATTCCAGACGCAGCCGAACCCCAATTAAACTAAAAAAACGATTCTGTCTCTCTTCTCAGTACTTCTATGACTCCCTCTTCTTGCAGGATCGTTCGATCTAAGGTCTATCTGGATTGAGTGCCTCCTTCAAAAATCTTCAATCAATCATAGTATCACTGCCGAGTGATCCGACAGAAGAACTCCCACATGTTCAATTCGCTGAACCCATTCTTTTAAGTTGCTGTTAATGAGGAAATAATCAATCCTCAACTGGTGTCTATACTTTTTGTTATAAAATGTAAAACCTTTTTGTGACCCTGCCTTCTGATGCCATATATCACACAGCCCCAGCTGGTCCATCATTTGCTTAATAAACCCTGACATTTTAGGATTTACAAGTGCTCTACTATGTGAAGATCTATCTAGGGTATTATCTAGGACAACATTAAAATATCCTGCCATGATGATGGGATCAGATGAGTTTACTAATTCAGCCAGCAGTTCGCCTAAGGGAGAGACATCATCTTGATTTGGGCCATAATATCCCACTAGAGTGAAACCATGACCTAATATCTTCAATTTAACCACTAGCCATCTTCCAGCTTTGTCTGAGACATGGTCTTGTATACTGATTCATGCCCCTCTTTTCACTAGAAGCGCCACCCCCTTTGTTATGGCTGATTGGGTTGTGCATACTGCTTGGGCGATCCACTTATTGGACTTGAATAGCTCCAAACCCTCCTTCTCTGTCAAGTGCGTATCCTGCACTATGATAATCTGGGCCGGACAGTCTTTTAAGTATTGTAATATTCTTCTCCATCTTCCCCGTACCCTAAGGCCATTAACATTCCACAAAAGTATTTTTATTATAGTCTCTCGCTTCTCACCCATCATTGGAGGCACCATGTCTGCATTAAGGAGGCTTTAGAGCACGGGTACTCATAGTACGGCCCGCGGGCCACCATCGGTCCGGCAAGCCTTCCTTGGCGGCCCGCGGACCTTGCAGACATAGTGCCTGTGCCCTGTGCTTGTCAGCGAACACCGCCGGTTACAGCAGCACGGAGCTGTGAGGCCGGGCGATTCTTTTAAAGGCCATTTACTTGTTAATGAGGGTTTGTTGTATTTCACCTCTTCTTAGCGCCCCTGCATCTCCCCTCTGATTGAGTGGAGATGCAGGGGCGCTAAGAGGAGGTGAAATACAACAAAGTCTCATTAACAAGTGAATGGTCTTTAAAAGACCTGTGAAGTACTTGGGTGCGGCGGCCGTGCGTTCCCTGGAAGCAGTCTCAGCGCCGGGGTGAGGTGACAGAGGACAGCAGGGTGAGGTGATGGAGGGCAGCAGGGAGTGAGAGCAGGGGGTGAGGTGACAGCGGGAGGAAGACAGAGTGCGACAGAGGGAGGAAGAGGGAGGGAGAGGAGGAAGACAGGGAGAGGAGGAAGACAGGGAGAGGAGGAAGACAGGGAAAGGGGGAAGACAGAGAGAGGGAGAGAGAGAGAGAGACAGAGAGACAGAGGGAGGGAGACAGAGGGAGAACGGAGGAGGGAGGGAGGGAGACAGAGGGAGGGAGACAGAGGGAGAGAGAGAGCAATAGAGAGAGGGAGGGAGACGGAGAGAGGGAGGGAGAGGGAGAGAGAGAGGGAGGGGGACAGAAAGAAAGGGAGACAAACAGTGAGTGAGACAGAGGGAGGGAGAGAGAGGGAGAGAGACGGAGAGGAAGGGAGGGCGAGAGGGAGACAGAGAGAGGGAGGGAGAGAGAGGCAGGGAGACAGAGGGAGGAAGGGAGGACAAAGGGAGGGAGGGAGACAGAGGGAGGGAGACAGAGGGAGGGAGGGAGACAGAGGGAGACAGAGACAGAGGGAGGGAGACGGAGACAGAGGGAGGGAGACGGAGACAGAGGGAGGGATAGGGAGGGAGGGAGACAGAGGGAGAGAGGGAGAGGGAGGGAGACGGAGAGAGAGAGGGAGGGGACAGAGCGAAAGGGAGACAAACAGTGAGTGAGACAGAGGGAGAGAGAGAGGGAGGGAGACAGAGTGAGACGGAGACAGAGAGGGAGGGAGACAGAGAGAAAGGGAGACGAACAGTGAGTGAGACAAAGGGAGCGAGAGGGAGACACAGAATGAGTGAGACAGAGTGAGTGAGACAGAGAGGGAGGGAGACAGAGAGAAAGGGAGACAAACAGAGTGATGGAGGGAGAGAGAGATAGAGAGAGGGAGGGAGACGGAGACAGAGGGAGGGATAGGGAGGGAGGGAGACAGAGGGAGAGAGGGAGAGGGAGGGAGACGGAGAGAGAGAGGGAGGGGACAGAGCGAAAGGGAGACAAACAGTGAGTGAGACAGAGGGAGCGAGAGGGAGAGAGAGAGGGAGGGAGACAGAGTGAGAGGGAGACAGAGAGGGAGGGAGACAGAGAGAAAGGGAGACGAACAGTGAGTGAGACAAAGGGAGCGAGAGGGAGACACAGAATGAGTGAGACAGAGTGAGTAAGACAGAGAGGGAGGGAGACAGAGAGAAAGGGAGACAAACAGAGTGATGGAGGGAGAGAGAGATAGAGAGAGGGAGGGAGACGGAGCGAGAGAGAGGGAGAGTAATAGAGAGAGGGAGAGAGAGAGGGAGGGAAACAGAGAGATAGATAGATAGATAGATAGATAGATAGATAGATAGATAGATAGATAGATAGATAGATAGATAGATAGATAGATAGATAGATAGATAGATAGATAGATATGTGTGCATACCGGGTCTGGTGGCTCAGTGGATGAAGGCGTCCGCTGCAGGGGCCTGTGTTCAACCTCATGGTCATAGTTTTTTTTTGCTTTAGCCCCGCCCCCTCCCCCACTGGCCCCGCCCCCACCGGTGCGGCCCTCAGCCAGAAACCACACTGTAAATTTGGCCCCCGAGAGAAAGTTTGTGAGTACCCATGCTTTAGAGGATCTTTTTTTCTTCTTTCTCCCACTGCTCCCCACCCAGTACTCCCCCGACTTCCTCCTCAAATGGAAAACCCTTCCCTAACTCTTCATGGCTCATGGCCATATGGTTATCCTCCCCCAGAACAAACGTGTAAAGCTAATAAAAAATTGTTACATTTATTTAAACCCCCAAGGAATAGGGTAATTTTTCATGCCCGATCAGTATTAATGTTGAAGTGATTGTAATTTTAATAGTAAAGAAGGAATGTCCTCCATCCTATTGAAAGAAACTAGCCTCCGGGTTGTAGGCTCTTGATGAAGTCATCCACCTTTTCACCAGAGTGGAAGATGTGCATCTTAAATATTGAACATCACCTTCAGAAATTACGGAATCTCAGCTGGACTGAGGTGCCCAATCTCTTCAGTGTAACATTCCTTTGACCCAGCTCCCATTGCCTGTTGGAGGTAGCAATAGAAACATCTCACCTAAACTCATATTTAATTCCGTCTACCTCGATTGATTTCATACCCAAGGCTTTAGACAAAATCTTTTCTTTCAATGTATATGTTAAACAATTTAGTAGAATTTTCCTGGCCTTGGACCTGTTATTCTCGAGTCTAAAAATGATCTCTATGTACCTGCTGTATGTCTTTTGCAATCTCTTCTTCTGACTCTTCCATCTGTAACTCATTCTTGATCAGTTTGACTACAGAAACTTTTATGTTATCCCCCTCTCTACCTTCCGAACTTTCAAGATTTTCAAATTGTTCCGTCTCTGGAAGTTTTGCAGTCTTTCGACTCTGTCTTGCTGCTCTCTTTCCACTGATTTTAATGTATCTATTTCAGCACAGTTTGCCTGTACAATTTCCCGGAGCTCTTTAACCTCGCCCTCTAACATTGTTGTTCTGTTACTGAGATCATCTATGTTCCTCTCCATAGCTTCACAAGCACTTTTTATCTCCATCTGATTTAGCTCCGATATCTCAAATCTATTTTTGATTTCAGCAGATAAGGCTACTAAGAGGGATCCGACAGATGTGTCCTCCTTCTCAAAATGCTTTATGTTCGGCTCAGGGTCCTTAGTGTTGGAATATAGGCCTTTTGACTTTCCTAATGTTTGTTGCTTACTCCCGCAATCATCAGGGAGGAGTGTAGTTAAAATGTGATACCTGTTTGAGGACATATCTTTCCCCCAATCTGTCTTTCCCAACCCGTCTTGGCCTTCAGGAGTTGTTGCCTGTTCTCCTGATGACTGTTTGTACCTGTCATTTTACTATCACCCAAAAATAGCGTTTTAGGTAAGACTTTAAAATAGGTCTTAAGGGATGGAGTGAATTTTACCTTTAGCTCTGGATTACGTTTCTTTATTAATATCTTTTGTTGCTTGGCCTTAGGTTTAAAAGATGATAATTTCTTCACCGTAGTGTTTAAATTTTCAGAAGTAGTGGCTGGACCCTTACAATCCCCATCCTCCTCCTTCTCCTCCTTCTCCCCCTTCTCTCCTTTCAAAACAAACTCCCAAGGGTTTGAAGCTTCCAGAGCCACCTGATTTTTTTCTTTTCCCAAACTCCGAAGTGCATATCTCGAAATGCCCTCTAGTGAAGCGCTCCCACGCACCACCTTCCTCCTACCTTTTGAAGAACCAAAGCCGGGTTCTAAGCCGGAGCAATCCACTTGAACAAGCCCTCCTTTCTTTCCTTTCGGGCAAAAGATTCGACTTTGCCTTTCTTCTAGCCGGAACCTAATCATATCCAGCTGCTCCTCCTTTCTGAAAATCCTCTTGGCAGTAACTCCAACGCTGCAGCTTCCACGCCCTCCTTTCTCCTTTCCCCTAGAAGGGAATTCTTGCGGCCACACCTACCCCCGCCGCTCTGCTCCACGTCAGCTCCGTCAACGCCTTGCCACTGACCGCTCCACACCATGGGTGAAAAGATAGGCAATTATTACTGCTAGGACATGACCGTCAAGTTCCCAGCAATATGTCAGCACCCTAAACCGCTAGAGTTATAAAATATAGGCTCCTTCACTCATTGTTTGTTGCAAAACCACGGACGCTCTGGGGACTCTCCCGTGACCCGCTACTCGCTGGCCGCCATGTTTTCCCCCTTTTTGGTTATTCTCTTGTACCTATCACCCCAAAACTCTTATATATAACCTTCAAACCTCCAAACAGAAAAAAGCTGAACCCTTCTGCATTCTTTCTATCTCCTCTACAAACCCAATAATACCTCAATGTAAACCTCCAATATTAACCATTCTCCCAGTACCCACAGGTGAACCTCATTATACCTGACCAACACTAGGGAGTCACACAATATGTATGGGTGCCTTACCACCTCAATAGTATGCAGCCTGCAAAGAACCACAAACTCCCTGTTTACCTGTTTTCACTTTATTTGTTCCTGTCTGTTTCCTTTCACACTCCCAAACCCTTTTTGGGTAACAATTACATCCAAAACAGGGTCACATCCTCCCACATGTCCTTCACCTCCATCACACTTTGTTCAGTATTTTTAACACTAACAAACCTGTTTCTCTGACCAAGTTAATTTGCTGCACACCTCCCTCAACATCAGCTTCAACTGACTACCGCCACCCCACTGACACCTCATTAAAGTCCCTGCTGAACTGTGGCACATAGTTTGCTTCTTTGCTTTTGCTTTTGCTTTTGCACCTCCTGACTTCACAATGAAGTGGACACAAATCTAAACCAGCTTTGCATTTCTGCTGCTTCCATCAGACCTGAAGAGGAATTCAACTATGTCAACGTCTGGACTGCTGCCATAATTATGGCTAAAGATAAACCCCCACTTGAATCACTAAGCCATCGACCCAACCTTTCTGCTCCACTCTTTGTCATGATATAATTTGTGGTTATCCTTGTGTTAACTGTTTTCCTTTCTAACCTCCTCTGTAGAAGAATATGCAAGCATTGTCTACAATTCCTCCTTAGATGCCTTCAACTTCACCATACAACATTATGCCCTTTGATACATTTTGGTCTTCCCCATCCTTACCTGCATGGTCCCTCCATTTCACAAAAAATCTTCCTTCCACAGCCCTGCATAGTGACTTACACTCACCACATCTGACACCTTGAATGCGCCAAAGAGCATCAGCATAAACATCCCAAAGAACAGCTGGAATTTCCCGGTGGATGTGCCCCATATTTCGCCTCATTCATCGTGCTCCCTAAGATGGCCTCTGAGATTGGCCTCCGTCAATCTTTCTCTCTTCCAGCCTTCTAGCATCCTCCATATTAACTTCTCAACCCCAATAACACTTTCCATAAAAAGGCAATGCCCTCCAGTTTCCCAGCTATAATGAATAGGGATATACCATTGTCAATCTGTTTCAAAACAAATCTTGCCATATCGTCCTTACTCAGTCACAAACCCACTCCTGTCCTGTCCAATCTCTCTTCCTGGCATGTAACTCTAAAAACTCCTTCCAGGCTTGTTTGCATGGCCTTTTGGTTGACTGCTACACCTTAGTCTCCAATGACCCACGTTTTGGTCGGTAATGCTGTTGCTGCCGTCTTCCTCCAGGGCCTAGCCACTGAATCTCACCCACTGCAAGGGAGACAGTGGCTTAGACACAAGGTGGATATTAGCAAGGGCCTTATCGCCGCTTTAGCGGCACTTTTTGCCTCTAAAGCGGCGATATTTCTATCGCCCTATTAGCAAGCTGTCGCTAACAGCTGTTAGCGACAGCTTTATGGCGAAAGTGACCATTTTGTTGCCGCTTTGCATGTCAGCGATATGTATCGCTAAAGAAATCACAACACACATGTTTCCTGATCACAGCCACTGCGAGCAGCTCTCACAACCATTGCCACCGAGTCCACTTTGTTTCGTCAAAATATCAGCCATCTAGTGTGCCCCTTGCTCTTTGTCTGCCAGGCGGACTCTAGAATGTTGTGTCCCTTCCGAAAGGCTGCGTGAGACATGCGCTCGCTCTATTCCTCTGCCTTTCCCACAATCATGACATTGCTGAGGTGTGCAGCACATGCTTAGACCTTGCAACCCTTTTTACTGTCCACTCTCGAATGGGCTCAGCTTCTCAAATGCTGCACACAACGCACAGCCCTTGGGTATATCCTTCTATATGTATATACATGCATCCAATTTGAGACCCAACAACTGGAATTCACGTGGGTACACTGGACGGAGTCTACAAAAGTGGACGTTATGTCTGATTCCCTCATCTCCACTCCCCTCCAGCCCTGTCTCAGTAGTCTTCCTGCCTTGTCCAAGCTGGGACAATGCCAAGCTCTGGTCTTGGTCCAAATAGAGATTGGCAGAGGACTCTTCCATGCACAAAGGGGCTTATTTACAAGCCCCTTGCACTGCTGATATGTCACGTGTTCCCATATTAAAAGTGGCAGTGATGGCTTCTACCGGACGGGAGTGGTGAGGCAGGGGAAATAAAAAAAAAAAAAAAAACAGTTACCTGGAATCGCACTGGTCGCGGCCTCTCTCTGTTCCTCTTCATCTTCCTCGCATCCAGCAGCAAGAAGCACCCAGGCTGCCACGCTCCCCACACCTAATCTCAACGCTGTATGACAGCGTTGTGATTGGTTTGAGCGCTCAGCAGGGGAATTGGAGCCTAGGCATGTGCACTTAGAAAGTGCACTCACCACTGCTCTGGCATCACAGAGCCCAGCTCCGCCCCAGCTGTGCTACTGGAATTGGAAAAATAAAATGATAATAATGCTGCGTTATTATCATTTTTATTTCCTCTTTCAACTGCTCGGAGAGCCGTGGGGTGCTGCTTCTCCGCCTTAGCGGAGGAGCCGCCACTGAAAAGTGATGCACTATGGTGCAAGGGCTTGTAAATAGGCACTGATAGGTGGTATATTAAGCTGAATTCCCCCTCAGAATTCCTTGGCACAATGTTAATTGGTGATATCAATAAGGTATCTATCGGGGAGTTCACAAAAGTCCCCACCATCCTCCCACCGGTCACTTTCCCTTTCAATTTGTGGTGTATGATCTGCTCTTTCAGCTTGCAAAATGTCATGCTCTCTGCCAATTTCCAGCTCCTGGGACCTGTACACTATATTCCAAAGCCCTTTGTAAATACCCCCCTTAAATCGTCAGATGCTTCTAAGTCTTTGTACATCCTCAGTAGTTTAGCTATATTGCCCTTGACAATTGGCATAACCACCCTTTTCATGTACACCTTTTCTGTCTCCTCTCTCACACTGCCCTCGTGTACCCTCTCACTCTTCCTTTTCATCCATCCTCTTTCATGTTTGCCCTTCTTTCTCCACTCTGCTCCATCTTTATTCATCAGATACTTCTCCCAGGACTCAAACAGTGCCTTCTGGAATGCACTAAAACCCTCTCTCGCCTCAAACTCAATCTCTTGCCCACCATCCGGCTCCTCACAGCCCCCCATCTTTCACACAGTGACTTAATGGGCCCTTTGTCACCAACTTCCTTCCTCTCTCTCTAGAGCTTCCTGCTAATAATTGTCACTTGTTGCACTGTTGGTCTCCTTTGCACTGTCTTGGGCTTAGTAAGACAGGACCAGCCAGAAAGGAAGTTAGCGTAAGCCCAGCTTTGGATAACTTCCTTTCTGCCTGGCCCAATTTCTCCTATCTCCAATCGCCTCTCACTTCCATCTCCTTCTCTAGCTTGGGTCCCCTTAGCTTTGTGTCTCAAGTACGCCCTCCTCTGAAGACCTCCTTCAATCTATTCACACCAATTCTTATCTATCCCACCTTCCTACCCTCGAGCCATGCATCCCTGTCCTCTCTCATGCCTCTCCTGCCCACCTCTAAATCCCCTTGAATGACCTGCATATCCTCTTCGTGGCCTGTGCACCACCAATACCTCTGCCCTCACTATACTTTGTTATACTTCGCATTTTGTTGATTTGCGCTGAAATTTAACTCCCACCGCAGCACTTTGCACAAGATTTGCATCCACGTTTTTGATGGCAACTCACAACAAATCGTTAGAAAATCTGTTCCTCTCTGTTAAAGGTCAGTAAGAATCAAGGAATACACATACCTTCATTTTCTTGTCAGCCAAATATGAAGCATGATTGCTCTCCTTCAGTTAGAAGGGCAGCATTATATCCATTCTCTTTGCCTAGACTTTAGAGAAAATAATTACATCTAAATGTATTAGTGCAATTGGGCAGTGGAAGTCCAGCCCTAGGAATCATTTCCCTGTTATCCTAGCCTCCTGCCTCAAAGGTGTTACACCTTTTTAAGCCAGCAATAAGTTAAATAGTTGAGACTGGATAGCTGGTGTTGGACCTGACCCTTGCAGGGTTATCCCCAAAGCCTTTTACATTCTTTCCCCAATTTTTCTGACCTGTCTTTGTTGCCGTTAGAACTCTGGGCACTTTACCACTGTTGATCAGTGCTAAAGTGCATATGCTCTCTGTCTCAATTGTAATGGTGATTGGTTTATCCATGATTGGCATATTTGATTTACTAGTAAGTTCCTAGTAAAGTGCACTGTGTGTGCCCAGGGCCTGTATTCAAATGCTACTAGTGGGCCTGCAGCACTGATTGTGCCACCCACACGAGTAGCCTTGTAACCATGTCTCAGGCCTGCCACTGCAGTGTCTGCCAGTGCAGTTTTAAACATGTTGACTAGGGGTGGGAGGAGATTGCAGAGTTGCACTATGCAGAATTCCACGGAGTTGCATGAAAACTCAGTGGAATTGTGTGGAGTTCCGCTCTGCCCATAATGACCCCATGTCCTTCTCTCCCCGGGTGTGCGTGATGAGAGCCCTGTAAACTTTAACCCTGCTGGCACTCCTGCTGTTCCCCTGGCATGCATCGGCTCACCGAACCTTCCAGCACCCGGACACAGCCTTAAACTTCTTGGCGCTAGACTGAGACGGGCGTCCTGTATGTCGGCGATGTGAACAGCCTCTTCCAGCTCTTGCCTGACCTGGTGCCGTTGGGTGAGGACAGGACGACTGCCCGCCATTCAAGAACGCAAGAGACTGCCCGCAGGTTCGGCCCACCAGCAACGCCAACAAGCTGCTGGTGGTCAACAGGCGTGACCAGGAGCTGGTTCTGTGCAGGCAGGTCTTCCAGGGAATCTGCAAGAAGCGCAGCCTGGACTCCGTCCTCTACCACCCCTTGGACCCCGGCGTTGCCTGTCCGCTGGCATCCCCTCATCACCGTCTTCCAGCTCAACTGAGATCCCATCTTCTCTAACAAGTCCACGTCGACTTCCTCTTTTTCCGGTCCAGGCCCAAGACGCAGTTGGAGTTCGTCAGCTACGCGGTGAGGGTATGCACAAAGAGACATGAGCCGTCCTGGAGCTCAACTAATGCTCAGACGTGTTTGTTCTCTACGTATGGCAAGTGAGTTGTGCATGATAACCAGTAAGCTCCACCAACTGTCAGGCAGGTGTTTCTGCACCACCCACAGAATATTCTCAGGGAGAGGGCTGCAGTAGCATGGGTAGATTTTCCAATTATCCAGTGCTGCTGAATATTGGGCTGTCCCATGATCTCTGATTGGCCTTGCTTTCTCTTCTTGAGACCAACATGATAATTAGAGGTGGGCGGAAACTCTGCCGCATGTGGCGGAGTCCAATATCTTTGCTGATCTCCATGTTCACCGCCCACACCTAACATCAACCTGGCAAATGCACTCACTTGCCAGGCCCAAACCTTCTCTTTTATAATACGTAAGGCACCCCTAAGGTTGGCCCAAGCTAGCCCCTAGGGCACATGCAGTGTATGTGAAATGTAGGACATGTACTGGTGTGTTTTATATGTTCTGATAGTGATATACTGCCAATTTCTTTTTTCACTATTGCATGGACTCTTTCTCCCATAGATTATCATTGGAGGTGCCTTGTACCAGCTTACAAGTGTAACTTTCAATTAGGAAGAGTTAGAAATTTGGAGTTTGGGATCCCTAAACTCAGAATTTAGAAATACATCTTTTACATTTACATTTACATTTACATTTACATTTAGTGAAGTTAGTTTTGAATTGTGTGTTTGAAAATGCCACTTTGAGATAATAAGCATTTTATTGCTTTACCATTCTGTCTGGCAGGGCCTGCATTTGCATTCACTCTAGATAGTCACACAAAGGGAGCTGAGGTGTGTCCTGCATATCCTGATGGCAAATCACCAGGCTGATGGGCCTTTCTGGGCTAGTGTGGTGGGAGGATTTGCCCCTGACACCTGAATAGGACTGTTCCTGTCCTCTCACAATGCTGTCGCCACCCCCTAGAGTGTGTCTGAAACCAAGTCAGGATCTGGTGAACTACAAAGACTTTCCTTTGAAGTATGCCTACTTCAAAGGCAAAAAGGGGATAAATATTGGGCCTGTAATCCCACATTTTTAGAACTCTTCTGGACTGAGGACTCTGCCAAGAAGAGCTAAAGAGCTGTCAGGAGGAGTACTGCCTCTTCGCTGTGTGTTGCTGTGCTGGGTTGGCCTGCAGTTGCTGCTTCTGTTTGTGGGCAGTGAAAGAACTGTACTTTGGATTCTGAAGCCTTCTGTTCCAAGGTTCTCCAAAGACGTCTGTGGGCTTGCCTCTTGTTGGAAGTCTAAGGGCCATCAAAGAATTCATCTGCAGCCCTCTAAACTCCTCTGCGGAGGGTTCCGATCTGCCAAGTGGTGTAAACTCCAGTTCTGGGCCCTTGAAGGTGTTTTGTCTGCTCCAAGACTTAAAAATCCACGCATCACCCTTCCAGATACAAGCTTAACGTGTGGTTGAAAAAACAAACCATCGCCGCAGTGAAGTTGAACCTTGAATGCTTGTTTGTGGCTGGAGGAACCGCTGCATCGAGTCCCCGACACCTGAGACTCCCAGTCCGACTTCGACGCAGGCTCTGCTGTGAGACTGAAGAAAAGGATGTATCACCTGTCTGCAGCAGTGGAAATCGATACAGTGCCTGTCTTGCTGCAACATGATGTATAGGTGGCGTACAAACTTGAGTGGGGTCATTAAGTGATCCTAACGGGTTGTGATTGTTTGCATCTACCTTTATTTATTTTTTTTTTAACTTTTCAAAAACCTTTATTTACTTATAAGAATAGTACAGGGCAGAGCGCCTACTATCCACGTAGCAGTGGGAGGACCCTGCCGTCCAGTCGGGCAGTCAAGTTATCTCTTACACGGCCATTTAGCCGACATCCCGGAGGACCGGCGGCGTCTCAATAAAACATCATACACAATAGCCCTGTTATGATCGCAACTTCGATTGGAGGTTGCACTAGTCCCCAGACTATGTTACAGCCATACGTTTATGAATTAGAAGCATAAAATTATCCACCTGCGCCTGCAAACCTGGCGTAGTCCCTGTAGGTTCTAATCGTATGCATTTACCTTTAGTTAATACATGTTGAGGTGATGGTCCCACATGAAGTTGCTAAAATATGTTTTTCCTTGCAGAACAAGGACAACATAAGTGTTTTTAAGAAACAGGTCTATTAAGGTCTTATAGCTCCTGTGTGGCGAGGTGGCTAGCTGGTACGGGGGGCCTTGGCTACTACCGGGTAAATACAAAGAATATATATGCCTAGTGATAAAGTTATAGAGTTTGAATGCATTAATCATAATTAGAATTCTGTACTGGCTGGATGTGATTTTAACGAACCTTCTTTTGTTTAAACAGTCACTGGGTGTTTACAATAAAGGTTCAGATAAGGTGGACGAAGTCCTCGTGCCCTGAAGAAATTGCCACTAAAATTGACAGGCAATGAAACATGTCGGCCCAACTTTACTTGGTCTGCAAACATGCAGTATGTTTTTATTTTGAATAAGCCCACGATTTTAAAATAAAGTGGTTTGTTGGTGACTGTGGGGCTTATCTCAATTTTAATTTTACGAGGTTGAATTGTGTGATTTCTACACGTATGTTCACCTGTTTCACTGGTTTTCTGGACATCAATTTTTGTTTTTCACGAGGTAGCAACCTATGATGATAAACGTGGGCATAACTGGTGATATTTGACCAACAAGCCCGCTTTGGTGATGCGCACGTGATGTGCTACCTCGTTTTCTCACATTTTTTACTTTGTTACACATTTGAGTGTCATATACACCTGTTAAAGTATGGGGTATTTTTCTTGAACTCAGTGACTGTTGACTCATAGGCTGGTTCTTTTACCAGTAAAATGTATGGCGATTATGAGTAGGGACAATACTCCCAAGAAAGTGAAGGGTTGTTGTTGAGGAAGAAAATAAACTTCCAATCCCACTGATGAAGTAATTAAAAATGTGTTGCCATAATAGATTCGGTCTAATTGTTGGTGTTTATTGCTGCAATATCAACCCGCACCTGTTGGATTTTCTCACCCATCACACCTGTGAGCCAAGTTTCTACCACATCGCCCACGAGTAAGGAGCTGCCTCTGGAAATCAGCGTATCGCTTCTGCTCGCAGTAAGGAATTGACTACTCCTACGTGCAGCAGAACTGACGCCTCCATTACCCTGGGACTCAAGAACCGATGCATTGCTTGTGGTTGGTGCTTCCCTCCTTTGCAGCTGTTTTCCTTCTTGATTATGACTCATAAAAGGTACTTAGCGCTATAATCAATGCATCCATAGAGTACTATGGACAAACTTGCGTAATTCTTTAAAAAGTGATATCTTGATTTCTGTATGTTGGATGTTTGTGTTATTTAAAGAATGGCAGACAACAGCTTTTTATAATTTCATTATACAATAAAATCAACTAATACCTTTGCCCAAGCCATTTTTATAGATTTGTGGGCCTTAAGTAGTCAAAATTGTTACACTTACTCACAGGTGCTGTCATTGTCAGTGCTGTTACGGACAGTGAGTGGTGTAAGCTGCTGTGGCTTCCTGACGAGGGCCCTTGCACTTACCTTTTTGCAAACTAAGCACTGGTATTCTCT
Organism: Triturus cristatus; assembly: GCF_964204655.1. Taxonomy (NCBI): domain Eukaryota; kingdom Metazoa; phylum Chordata; class Amphibia; order Caudata; family Salamandridae; genus Triturus; species Triturus cristatus. The sequence goes on along the minus strand of NC_140585.1, from coordinate 212,440,405 downwards.
CTTGTTCTTTTTCCAAGATTGATAAGTCTTTCAGCAGCAGGGTGGTGATATATTTGGCTTCATTGTCCAGGAAGGAGATCAATCTGAAATTCTCTGGTGATGTCCTATCACCTCCTGTGTATACTGGGGTGATCATTGACCCTCTCCATGAGTATGGTATCACTTAATTTGGAAGAGCAAGTTATAGATTGTGGTCAATTGTGTTGCCTGGAACTCTGGATTTGTCTTATAGATTGCTTGCAATAGCCCATTTGGTCCCAGTGCCCCATCTCTGAAACCTCCCTTAATGATTTTTAAGATTTTACTCTCTTGGTAGAAAATAGTACTCACGCTCTCATGGTGCACCTGCTCTGGACTTTGGTGCGTCTTTTCATTCTATTTGTAGACATGTTCCTGTACACATTAGCAGCCCAGCTCTCGAGTTGTTGTTGTGATCTTCTGTTCGCTTGTATATATTGAAGTGTGTCCTTAGAAACTTTATCCAATATTCCTTTGGGAGGTTCGAGCTGGTTATGCTTTGGGGAAGGGTATTTTGGTGCAAACATTATGGATCCTGTCCCTCGTACTCTATGTATTCCCGCACTATTCAGAGTTGAGTCGACCAACAGCTTTCTGGCATTGACCCATTGGCTCGATCAACTGAAAGTTTACTCCGTCGACTGAAAGTTTACTCCAATGAACTGACAGAATGCTGGTTATCCGAGTAAGGCCATCACACCACCTACCTCATTTAGAGCTAATAATCTGAAGCCCTTTTTTTCTGCCTGACTCTCCCAAAGAAAATCTGGCAGTGAAAAATATTGACCCCCTCATTCAGGGAAAATAAACTCCTTATTAGTTGGGGTAATTAATTATTTGTTTTTCAAAAACAGACTGCCACTGTTGATGTTCTAGATTGTGAAACATCAGGATGCGGTGAGGTGGTCTCAATTATCCTTGGGGATAGGAAATTGATATGTACTACCATAGAAATTAAGAATATGTATATCCAAACAATGCAGTATGAGGCACGTTTTTATAATCTTTTCTAGGTAATAATTATGGACATCCGGGCTTCTTGGACTGTATGCAATGTACTGTAAATATGCTGTAAGATTGTGTGCATGATTTATGCAGTAATACCACTATTATATTTGTCCCCAGACAACACCATAACAGCTTTGCTTGCACAAGCAAAAGGACATATTTCTGGAGGTAATATCAGATATTTCAGTCCTCAACCAAATCATTCTCTGGGAGAGTGAGGTGAAAGTCCAAAGACCAGTTGATGACCAGTTGATGACATCAGCCCACAGGCCTAGAAAATGAAGTGTCAAGACAGCTGCAACTGTTGAATGTCTACATGCTGCCATAGACAAGAGCATGACCATCTGTGTGCCAAAATAATAGCCTCGATGGACATATATGCTAAACTTTAGTGCCAATTTTCCATTCATTGTGCACCAAGGTTGTTCCATGGTTATATCATCCACACATTAGGAGGTAATTTCTATTTTCCTATTCCTTAAACAAAACTGTATAAAATTTTACAACAGCTAACATATTTTAAAACACTGTCCCAACACCCCGGATGCGAACACTTAAACTCAACTTAAGGCACAGCTTCCTGGCTGCACTAACATCACCTTCTGTATGTGTCTCCAGACAAGCTCATCATGCCCCCATGCCAGTTTCCTTCTATCTATTAGACCTGGAATTGACAGGGCATATTACATACCCATTGTGCCTCAACTATAATATTCATCCATTACCACAGCAACTAAATCCTCTCTGGGCAGCCCATTCAATATCGTCAACAGCCTGCCAGGCTGTGACAAAAACAACTCCACTGTTCAACGATTACCCTTTGTCAATACTTATTGTGTAAAAATTGTATAGAATGATTGTCGTTGCAAATAACTGTATCAAAATGGCTCTCATTCTGTTACAACATCAAGACACTTTTCACCAGTACTGGGTATGGTTAAATAAAAGTTAATTTTGATCCTACAGATTGAAAACACTATTGTCAAATAACCTGGCTTGGTTATAAATGACTAAACCCCTCACTGTAGGAATACAGTAACACATTATGACAAATGAAGAAACACAATAGTGTTGCTTTTCACAGCAGACAGCCCTGCATCGATCCAACAGACTCCGATAGGAGTTATCAATTCATATCTAATTGTTGAAAATCCTGATGTGGTTTGATAGAAATTGATGTTTGGTTTCCCTCTAGTCATCATCCTCAGACTGAAAGACAAACTGAAAGGATTAACCAGTGCCTGGAACACTTTTTGTGGTTCCAAGTGATAGAAGATGTTTTTTGTTGGGGAGAACTTTTTGGATAAAATTACACAGCAAATGAATCATTATGATACATTATTTTTTATTGTACCTATGGCTTACCTCCCATATTGATAAATGTTATTCTATCCAGATTTATAGTCAGCTGGGAGGCTCTCCTGGCATTGAAAAGGTGTGTGGGTGTTTAGCCACACCTAAGACTTAGGGGGACAACTAAAAAGCCAGGTCTTCAGTTTCTTGGATAATTTATAGGAGGCTCCTATGTGTAAAGACAGGTTGTTCCATGCTGTTGGAGTGATGTAGGAGAAGGCTTAGCCGTCAGATTTTGTTTTCTGTATGCATGTAAATAAAGAGGTTCGTACAGCCAAATTAGTTCCGGCAGGACACAATTTTTACAAACATTTGACACATATGCAAAAGGCAGCTCAAGTAAATATGACTCAAGCCAATGTAAGATTCAAGACTTTAGTAGACAAACATGGATAACCTAGGAGCACATATGACATTGGGGAACAGGTATGGCATTCCACCAAATACTTCTGCCCAAAAGGTTGCAACATATTTCAAATTAAACTTGTTGGACCTTTTAAGCTTTTGAAGATAATAAATCCAGTTGCAGTTAAATTAGAGTTGACAGATGCTTTGTCAATACCTCTAGTATTCTCGATTCTTTAGTGAAGCCTCTATTCAGGGTGGATCTCATGCAGAATATGAGGTAAAGGCTGTTTTAAAAAAGGGAGAGGACGCCTTTATTTTTCATGAATTAGAAATGATATGATCCAGAAAAAAGATAATAGGAACCGATAGGCCACGTGCATGCTCCAAAATTACAGAGACAATTGTATTTGTGACACCCAACCAATACCAAACAAATAGAGAGGGACATTTTTGCCATGTTAGTGAGTCCAAGAAGAATAGCCTAAGGTATAATTGGCACTTGGCCCATACTTAACTCCTTTCTGCAACTTTAAGGGACAATGTCCTTGCTTGAATTCCACTTCTACAAGAATGGCATCCATTTTAGGTGTAACAGGCTACCTAATCATGCTTGTTATGATTTACTTGTTCCAAGACTAGATTCCATGGGGTTCCAGTTTCAAGATCCAGACGTGTTCAGGGACTTAGCATCCTCTGTAAGTTGGTGTATAATCTGGAGGTTCCTCCCAATGTCTTCTTTTCTAGCACCTGAAAATTTAACAGTAAGAAGGAAGCAAATCACCAACAGAAGTAGGTACTTTAAAGTGTTAACACACGCGTCCATAGTAAAATTGTTGGGTAACTTATTGTCCTCCATATTGTTGGAAAAAGTATTTGGGTTTCCTTTGCCACATCCTGATCCTAAGAAAATAGGAAAGGATACATTAAGTCATGGATGAAGCTTAGTGAAAGTTTGAAAGAGAGAATGTTAAGCAGAACACAGGCAACACCTTTACTAGAAGAGGGATGCACTACATTGCACTACATTGGGGTCATGACTAGTAGCGGAAAACAAAAGCACACTGAAGAAGGCATCTCTCTGTTTTTTCTCATGTTCCTTTCCCATTTCCTCACTGCAAGTGGCTTAGTTACAAGTGCTGATACAGCTTTGGTACTGGGTAGTCAGACAGAGAAATAGGTAGTAAGCATCTGTGGGTCAGTATCACCCCATGGGGCTGCAAAGCCTAGCAGGTTAGAGCTCAATCGTTACAGACTATGACAGCTGTTCCCTCATCAAAGACAATAAACTGGGTGTGGGGTGATGTTTTCCTTTCCCTTATAGAAGAGACAGTTGCACTAAGCCTAGAAACTTCATTAACTTGAAAGTGACCAAGATAAGGCTTGCCCTTTCATAAGGACAGTGAGATCAGCAGTAAGCCTTTGTTCTCCAAGCCCACAGTATCTGGACTAGCCAAGTACCCAGTGGAAGAGAAGCAGCTCCCAAAACCAGTTTGGGGTGGACAGAGAGGAAAGGGGGGCTCCTTCCCCGTACACATTTCTAGTTGGACACAAATGCTCTGCACAATGGAGGAAGGGTTCCCCCATTTTGGATTTTAGAAGTTAGGTGAACTGTGGGATTATTTCTAGTATAGCAAACAGGAACTGCTGAAAAAATGGGGAGGGTTTTCCATGGGAACCTATGACCAATTGGCTGGGAGGGAGTCAATAGGCATCCCCTTCCCCTGTCAAGTGCTACCTACAAAGTTGGCACTTCAATGAATCCACTTTCTGGGTCTACAGAAGATCAAAAAGGACGTGATCCTTCTTATTGGAACATAACATGAACCCTGAATTACTTGATGTGCTCCCTTGTTTTCCCGAGACAAAGAAGTATATTTACAAGGGCAGTGGGCTGACCTCCTTTATGCCTACAGTGACACAAAAAGCTGAACAAAATAGTTTTTCCAGCTTTCCCATTCACAACCAGACGTGCACTGTACCCTGCTCAAAGCCTTAGCTGGAACAAGCCCTAAAAGACCCAAGAACCTCCCCTGACATCTAGGAGGTTGAAGATTTGAGGAGAAATTACTTACTCAGCAAAGTTTTGGGACTTGTCAAATTCCTGAATTCCAGCTGCTAGGGTATTGGGATCTGCCACAAGAGCAGATTTGATGAAGGCACGATTTCACTGGGATGAAGAAACAGGTTTGTTTCAGCAGGCCCGCAGCGAGAAGGTACCTAAACTCATGAATCCCTAGTCAGACACAGCCTTCTGCCTTGTACTGCTAGAAGAAAAGGATGTCTATTTCAGAAATTATGTTCCAATGAGAATGTTGACCGGCCGAAGATGTCAAAAGTATCTAGACAGTGGTTGGACCTGGGCAGGCGGGCACCTTTCTTCCGCTCTGAGCTTTCCTACCTAAACCAAATTTTCAGTAAGGCGTCTCTCAACAGCAATCCAACTATGCTTTAACTTTGCCAGATACAACCTGCTGCCTTGCCACACAGGATCACCTTTTCCTCTATTTTGCAGACCTTGACTGGGCCATGCAGCCATAGATTATCATTGCTGTATAGTGTTTATTTCACTATTTTCACTTACTTAGAATTCAAAACATCATATCTCCAGTTCACCTTATTACATCTTTGTCATGTTGGTGTTAGCGTGTTTATTATATTCTATTCAATGTTTCCAGTGATGTTCACACCACTATGTTCTGGGTTGCAGCCCCAGTCTCACTGTGTGTGTGTGTGTATTGGATATGTGGAGCACACATTTATAGTTACTTTCTTTAAATTATATAATTCAAGTATAAAGCACAGACCCCAGGACTGCAAACTCTGGAATACTACAGTACATTGAAGCAAATAGCATATTTACCTCCTATTGCCATGATATTATGACATCTTTTATTTATGTTTATTCAATTGCAGGGCCTGACTGGAAACCAAAAGCAGCCTTGGCACAAATGTTCACACCACCCCCATATTACAAGTGGCTGTGACTAGAACGATGGCTATCGAGGTGTGGTTGGGTCATAGAAGCCCATTATGCTCAACTAAACCTTCTGAGCTTCAGCACACTTGGAACATTCCAGGCTGTCAAAAAGGACATACAAGCCTTTTTCTATTAAACATTCATCTTCTATCCGTGTATACCCACTATACAATCCATTGTTAGCATGCTGCACAACTCCTGCACTACATCTCACTATCACTCTCATTTACCATTAAACTTCAGTCTTAAGTGCCAATTTATCTAACTTTCAATAAAGCTAACCCAGGATACCTTGTATGAGTGCCACATCCTGGCCATTTTGATGGAGAGTACTGAACTCAAGATGGATTGTGGTTCACCGCATAATCTTCTGAATAAAGCAATGTCAATACAGACATTTTAAAACAGATGTCTTAGTACCTCCAAAAGTGCAATGTTGGCATAACCACATTAAGATTAAATACTACCATTTTGAAAATTCAAAACAATTGGGGCCTTTTTAGGATGAGCTGCGCCAGCTCACAGTAGAGATCAGCCCCTGTTTATTGCATCCAATGCATCAAATGTTTGTTTATAACTTTGATTTTTTCAAAGTTAATGCATGAACTTCAGACAGAAAAAGATGGAAATAGTGGGCCAGATTCACAAATGTGTTTGCTATTCACAAAAGTATTTTAGGATTACTATCTTTGCGACTAAAGAGTCTCCCCACTTACAAAGAGAGGATGGTCCTCCATTTTCTAGATTTGGAAAAGCCAGGTCTTTAGATGTTTTCTCCAGACCACTTCACTTAGGCTCAGTCGCAGCTGTAGCGGGAGGGACTTAAAAAGTTTATATAGCAGAAAGAACAGCCTCCCTATCTGACTCTTTTGCTACTGGGTACAAGCCCTAGCTTTCAATTAGTGGACCACAAGGCCCTGGGGAGTAGTATTGGGCTGTTTTAAGGAAAATATTTAAAAACAACAAAGAAACTTACCTCCTCGCACCTCGGCCGCCTCCGTCTCTTCTCCCTCACTGCAGTGCAATGCCAACCGCCAGATTATGATGTTTGCAGTTGGAAAGGAAACTGTTCTGACCGGCATTTGGAGAGTCCGAGTCGGTCAGATCCGATTCGTACAGCTCTACGGACCGCATCTCAATCCGACCGATTACGATGTCGGATCCTGACAGCCTTTCCAACTCGGTCTGTCCGACACAGAAAGGCTGTCGGAAACTGAATTTGGGGGGCCTTAGCAAGCCCACCTTCAGTCCTCTGGTATGGGGTCCAGGAGGTACCAAAGGGAGCCCATTGTAAAACTAAGCAAAGTGTGGCAGGCACCATGGGGTGCCCTCCACACGATGCAAGGTTTTCCGCAGACACCCATTTTCCCCATATGAGCCTGCGCTGTGGGTCAGAACACAGGCTCCCACAGGAGTCAATGGGAGTCCTTCCGTTCGGAACATCATAGTTGGTCGGGGGGAACCACCAACTGCGAGTCAGTCGGAGACAAATCCGACAAGGAGTCGGGTGATTTAGTTTCCGAATGGACACAAACTCTGAGATTTGCTCAGAATGGAAAGATTGACAGCAGTTGTAAACCATAGCTTACCTAAGTTTGTGGTGGCCATGTTTGAAATATTTGTCCACCACTTTTCTTGAACTCTCTTGTCCAATATACTTGCAGGTCCTGCGCCTTACGTCTGGCACGCAGACTTGCACCTGGTGGTGGCGGGAGAGGAGTTGATACTGCATTACTATGTGCGAGCATGATATGTTTTGTGTATTGATTTTCTTGGATGTTTTTTGTTATTAATATATAGCCTGTTACCCCTTCCTTCCTCTCCCCTCTTCATCTCTCTTTTCTTCGCAGGCCATTGGATGTAGGCAAATGATTCTAAATACTTATCTCAAAATAAAAACCAATACAATCCTATAATGTATTTAAAACTTGTTAATACTGAGAAAGTCAATGTCAATATGACTAATGATACATTCATGTATAAAAACGATATAGCATCTTTATTTTCAAATTTGCCCATCATAAACCCCGCGTCAAACCAGACTCAGAGATATGTTGTCAGGCAGGCTCTGAGACCCAGGCCCGAGGTCACTGGTTGACAGGTCACAGGTGGGGTGGCACATAGCTGGCAGACAAACACGCAAACAGGAAACCCCAGATCAATCCCACAGATAGGCTAAGCAAAACCACAATGGTCCAGGGAGATTGGCCCCAATAATGCACACATGGCGGGAGGGGTAAGCACATTCACAAAACACCATAGTCAGATGCCACATAAAGTTAGAAACACATAGCCAATCCAGATAGAGCAAACACAGTACACTCAGTGGTCATGCACTGCCTATGACAGACATCTGGACACGTTACCCACTGGCCGCATTGTGTCCACACTAGGTCAAGGCCCACCTGGATTTCTTATCTAATACATTAATTTATGACTCCAAAGACAGAGGTTCACATTCCCTTCCAAAAAAAGATTCAGCAGAACTGTTTTGCATTTAATGAACTGCATGAATTCCCATGTTAGACTGACTGTAAATTGATGCAGTCCTCAGACCCAATACTTGCAACTGTTCTCCTGGCCACACTGTTTAATTAAATGAACTGTCTCTGTTTTGCTAAACGCCTTTTGCCTCTTGATTGTCAAGGTATTTCATGTTGAAGCAACAAAATATCGAAAATGCCGCCCCCTCTTTTACCTTTGTATTCACATCTAATGATACAATATCCCCCTGGCAGAACTTGAACTATGTCGGGCACAGAAAGCTTGTCAAGACAGGTCTTAGTAAAAAATAAGGTGTCAGGTCTATGGTCTCCTATGAATCTTAGGACATCTAACTTATGTTTGGCTAATGAATGGCAGTTAATGCTAAACAAGGAATATTGTCTTTACGGCGGAAAGCAAGTTGCTTCTCAGTCAGGATCCCCAGGTTCAATCAATCAATCAGTGGTTTGTAGAGCATGCTACTCAACCGTGAAGGTCTAAAGGTGCTGGGGGGGAGGAAGCAGCGACGGGTCAGTCGAAGAGCCATGTCTCGAGGACCTTCCTGAACGTATGGAGGGTTGGGGAGCATCTGATGTTGATCGGGAGCTCGTTCCAGGTTTTGGCTGCTTCTGCAGATGTGGGGGACCTCTGCCAGGGAGAGGTCGGCAGAGCGGAGGTTTCTCTTGGATACGTGGAAACATACTCAGTCATTGAGGTATTTGGGTCCGATGTTGAGGGATTTGTAGGCGTGGGTGAGGAGTTTGAAGGTGACCCTCTTCTCGACGGGGAGCCAGTGGAGGCTTCGTAGGTGGTGGGTCATGTGTTCATGGCATGGTGTCCCTAGGAAGAGCCTGGCTGCGGTGTTCTGGATGGTTTGGAGCTTGCATAGAAGAGTTTTGTTGATTCTGGCGTAGAGGGCGTTTCCGTTGTCCAGTCTGCTGGTAATGAGTGCATGGGTGACGGTCATTCTGCAGTTGGGGGGATCAATTTGAAGGTCTTACGGAGGATGCAGAGGCAGTTGAAACTGGTGGAGGTGACGGCGTTGATATGGTGGTTCATGGTGAGGGAGGAGTCGAGGATTATGCTGTGCTTCCGAGCGTGGTCTGTCAGGGTGGGAGGGCTCCCGAGGGCAGAGGGCCACCGGGTGTTGTCCCAGGCGGTTGTGCAGTGTCTGAGGATGAGGACCTCGGTCTTCTCGGAGTTGAGCTTTAGGCAGCTGTCCTTCATCCAGGCTGCTACGTTTCTCATTGCTTCCTGGACGCTGAGTCAGGTGATTTCTGGGTTTTTGGTGAGGGAGAGGATGAGTTGGGTGTCGTCGGCGTAGGATACGATGCTGAGCCCATGTTGTCTGACGATGGCGGCGATGGGGGCCATGTAGATGTTTAAGAGCGTCTGTCTTAGAGAAGATCCTTGGGGTACTCCGCAGATGATGTTGGTGGGGTCGGAGAGGAAGGGGGGAGTCTGATCCTTTGGGATCTGCCAGAGAGGAAGGATTGGATCCAGTCGAGGGCAGATCCCTGTATTCCTGTGTTGTGGAGTCTGGCGGCTAGTGTGCAATGTGAGATGGTGTCGAAGGCTGCGGAGAGGTCTAAGACGATCAGGGCTGCGATGTGTCCCTGGTCTAGCAGCATGGAGTTCGGTGGTGAACCTGGTGGCCCTCAGTGGGCGTTGATTGGCGGTGCGGCGGAGAGGTGCCAGCTTGTCGGCGCAGCAGGAGACCCAGTGGTGGAATTCCCTGGCTGCGGAGTTTGTGTCGGTCGTGACCTTGGGGGGGTCTTGGAAGAGGGCGGAGTTAAGGTGCTCCTCGTTGACCTTACTCCAGTTCTGTCGTGGCGGGCGTGGGGAGGTCTTGGGTGCGGTGGTGGTGTTGAAAGTGAAAGGGACGCAGTGGTGGTCCGTCCAGAGGGGCGGGTGGTGTGGCTGAAGCAGATGTTTGATCCTCCCGCGAAGAAGGGGTTGAGGGTGTGGCCCGCTCTGTGGGTGGGAGTACTGACGAGCTGTTTCAGTCCTAGGATGGCTAGGTTCTCAAGGAGTGTGGTGGAATCTGGATCCTGGCTGTTTTCAAGGTGGAAGTTCAGGTCCCCGAGCAGGATGTAGTCCGTGGAGGTGATGGCGTGGGGTGCAGCAAGCTCGGCGATGGTGGTAGTGGACTGGGCGCAGGGACCTGGCAGTCTGTAGATGAGGGTGCCGAGTAGTGTGGTCCTGGGGTTCGTCTGGATCTGGAAGTGGAGGTGTTCCGTGTTGGAGTGGGGTTCACTCGTGCTGGATCTTGAGAGTCAGAAGGTGGTCTTGTGTGCGATGGCGAGTCCTCCTCCTGGGCGGTGTGGGCGGTCCTTTCTCTGGATCTTGTAGCCGTCAGGAATTGCTGTGGCGATGTCAGGGCCAGAGGTGGCGTTGGTGGCGGAGGTGGCGTTGGCCCAAGTTTCTGTTAAGAGACAGTGCTCACAGGTTAATTCCCCTCTAGTTGATTAATAGTGTGCACAAAAATGGCTGGGCATCTTACCCGCCATAATAACAAATCAACAACAGAATAGGAAATGGGATAGTTCTGAAATTATCCACGGTTCCTGGTCTCTTTGTTGTGGCTTTGGCATTTCAGCAGCTTGTCCATGCATAGCCCTTCTTTTTATAGAGGCCATAAAACAAAGGAGCCTTGGCCAACTAGAGTGGACACTTCCTAAAAATGTAATCTGTAGATGGCACTGAGAGGATGGCTGACCCAAATAAACACTCCCTCTGCAACTAAAACTCGTGGACCAGGGAGTCGATAATGCCAGAGCGCACAGGTTAAAAATCCCACCCTGCTCCCAAGAATGCTAAAATATTTTGCAAAGCCTCTATTTAAAGTGCAAAGTACAGCATCTCAGTAAAAAAAGTGTTCAAATTTAGGCATGATTCACAAAGCCAAATGCAGCAATGCATGTTTGTGTACTACACACATTATTTCATTTAAGCATTTCAAGAATTCCCAGAATTTCTGACAGGCTTTAATTAGTGAATACTCTAGTCTATTGCAGATTTGCTTCACCACAAATATGGGGAAATCTAAGGCAGTAAACAACATGCCAGTGTTTGGCGTGGTTTTCCTGAAATTGAAAACTACAAATCTGTATACAACATAGTTGGACTTGGCCCTCTCTACAGGGTCACCGCTGTACTGTTTGCCTTTCTCCTCCCCATTTTGCAGAATTTGTTTTTGTTGGCTTTAGGACGGACTCTGGGCAATTTACCACTGCTAACCAGTGCTAAAGTGCATGTGTGCTTTGCTTTAAACATGGTAATATTGGCTTATCCACAATTGGCATATTTAATTTACTGAGAAGTCCCTATGAAAGTGCACTGCACGTGCTCAGGGCCTATAAACTAAATGCTACTAGTGAGCCTGCATCACTGATTATGCCACCCACTCCAGTAGCCCTTCAAACATATCTCTGGCCTGCCATTGCAGACTCTCTGTGGGAAGTTTAAACTGCTATATTAAACTGGCAAGGTAACCCACTTGCCAGGCCCAACCCTTCTATTTTAACACATAGACACCACCCCAAGGTAGGCCCTGGAATGCCATAAGCACAGGGTGCAGTGTATTTTTAAAGTTGGATACATACTTTTAAGTTTTACATGTCCAGCTAGTGAAACGCTCTTAAATTTGTTTTTAACTAGTGCAGGCCTAGCTCTCCTATAAGTTGAAATCTTGATTATCATATTGCATTTTTAAAGTGTGAATCCCAATTGGGAAAAGATTTCATGTTTGGTGTCTCTTGACTCACAATTTAAAATCACAAATTATGGTGAAGTTGGATTTTGAATTGTAATTATTAAAATAGCACTTTTAGAAAGTGGCCATTTTCTTACTTTAGCCATTTGGTGCCTTCTGCCTGTCTTTGAATTCAAGACTGGGGTGTTTGACAGCTGGGCTTTGTGCATTTCCTCTAGACAGCCACACACAATTGGAGCTTGGGTGCGACTTGATCTGCCTTAATGGGCCTTTAACTGGCATGATGGGGGGGGGCAGAGGTTAGCACTGCCTCACTTACACCTAAAAAGGTTGAGCCCTGTCCACACAGATTATGGTTTAACGACCCTGCATTGTCACTCCAGACAGATTGGAATCAGGATAGGGGAGGCAGGGCATCTGTGCACTTCAAAAGCATGCCTCTAGATGTCCCACCACCTTCAAAGGCACAACTGTGTTTAAAAAAGGACCTTAAACACAACCACTTCTGCACACTTTTGGACCTGTGGATACTTTTCCGGAAGAAGGACTGCTGTGCTGCCTAAAGGACTGCCACTCTGCTGGACTGATACTTTTCTGACTCCTGCTTTGCTGTGCTGACCTGTGCCTGCTGCCCTATTGCATGGAAGTGAAGAGGAATGGACATGCACCTCAACAACCCAGAACCAAGAAAGACTCCAATTGCCAGCTGACTGGTGTCCTATTTTCTGAAGTCTTCGGGACATAAAAGACTTACAACCAACCTGATCCTGCACCTGGACTCTGCCATCTGTGAGTCTGCCCTGCCAAATAATACCACTCCAGTACTTGACCCTTGAAAGTGGGCGTAAGGTGCTCTGTCCTCACAAAGCAGCACCATGCAGACTGTGCACCAGGATTTAAGGTACTGTGTTCAGTGGGCCTAAGTGGGTCACTGTATCCAGCCCAAGCTTTATTTCACTCAGCCTGAACTCTTGACTTTGCCCCGGTACGTGGCAACCAGATAACCCCAGTTGTGCTTAACGCATTTATGCCCTACTTTCACAGAAATCTTTGAAAGTTAGTATCTCAAGTTCTACTTTTTGAATGATTTTCATTTTGGTCCTTATTTGCTTATTAAATTGATCTCTATATTTCTACCAGGAGGATTATTTTTGTGTGGTGTTTTCCCTGTTTTACTGTATAAGAGTGTTTCAGAAATAGTTTACACATTGCCTCCTAATTTAAGCCTGAATGGTCTGTTTGAAGCTACTAGAGGGTGAGCACAGGTTAATTTAAGAGGTGTATCTGACTTACTCTGACTAGGACTGTGGGACATACTTGGACAGGTTGCATACCACTGCCAACTAGGGACCCAATTTCTAACAAACATCAATATACACACATACTGTACACCAATGGTAGAAGTGAGGGCCTACTTCTTATCAATCGTGAATCCCCCCTTATAAAGATGTATTGATGTTACAGGATATTTGTAGAAAGTCATTGCCTCTAATGATTGTGACAAGTTTTCATTCCCCACTCCTTCTAAAAGGCATCAAACTAGAATTCCTCAGCTGGTTCTTTTGTCATGATTCTATTTCTGACTTGTTCCTTCCACCCTCTTATCACGTTTCCTGGACATGATGCTGGAAACTACAAGCATGTACATTATGACCCCAGTCAAAACACAAAGAACAACCCAACAGAAACATGATATTTAATTGCATGTGTCATGCTTTTGGTTTCAAATTGTCAATGATGATCAGGTACAATAATTTAGAGACCACACCAGCATACTTTAATAACTTATTAGGGTTTTAAAAGCTTTAAGGAACACAAATAGGTGCAGGAAAAAATAAAAAATGTAAAATGAAGGATTGGAAGATGCTGCATGAAAGAGTGGATTACATGGTGCTTACAGAATGTTTGTTCGTCAAAGAGCTACTGACAGCCACAATAGCTTCAATTGTGAAAATACACCTTGTGGAGAAATTATATAGTATGTTGTATTTGAATCAAGGGGGTACCTACTGGCAATGAATTATAATAAAAGAAGCAGTGTAAATCAGCTGTCATTTATGCTAAGGCTGAAGACAACTACCAGGCTTTTGACGCAAAAACACAGACGGTACCTTCTCCAATGAGTAGCTTGTGAGCTACTGGTAGCTCTCCAGCTACTTGCCAGTAGCTCTCTTGTATGCATCCCAGCCGTCTAAACTGGAACGTTTTGCTTGGCTATATTAGCTTAAGTTTCACAAAATGGTACATTCCAAGATGAATATGTATGCATTCTCAGAACTCATAAGCTGCTGTTCAGAGATAAATGGCTGAGTTTCCAAAATACATATCGAGGTGACTTTTGAGTGATAGATTATATGCAGAGACATATAACTAATATGATTACTTTTGTGCAAGGGGCCCTGCGGCTGTAGCTGGTGGGTACCTAAATATACACATTCTAAATTGACAAAGCCTTTTTAATATTACGTCTCGCAACCCTCCTGATGCATTGAGGTGATCAAAATGGTAATCTTGGACATGGCGGTTACAATGAAATCTTGTCTGATGTGGTCACTACTACAACACTAACAATATTGGTACCTCGCAATGATTTTTGATTAACATTAGTAGCACTTGTTACACAAAAGGTTGGAGACTCCTGCCAATCAATCAATATGGCACACCGAACGTGGTCCCAAAATATAAAAATGATGGCAAATTTACAAAACTTGAAGGGCAGTTATTTAAAAGTGTGTCATATGTTTCATTCAGTTAGTGGACTGTGAGGTCGAAAACAGACCTTGTTTTAATGCACGTTAAACTCAACTGTTAACCATTACACATTGGAAACTTTCTGACAGGGTTAGTGGTTAAACAAAGTGAATACCAAGCAAGCAATAATGATATTAAATTACTTTCTTTCAGTGCATTACACTTAAACTATATCAAAGATGCTCACAACCACTTTAATAAAAGTATTCAAAAATGCATTTTTTTAATAAGCTCAAGCAGTATTTCTACTTTTGTCAGTTCCTACTTCAGGTAAAAAAAGACATATTTCAGAAACGTGGCTTAAGAACAAGCAACAAAGTCCAACTTTACAGGATTCAGCATTTGTTTTTTTATGATTGGCTGATAAACTGAGATTTGTTTGTAAATATACCACAACACTGAATTGTGCAGTCAGGTATGTCATCCATACCTCAGCCTAGACTGCCTACAAAATAATCTGCCAAGCTTCCACCCACTAATGTGACTGTCATTAGATTACCCACCCATCCGAGGAAGTGTGAATTATAGTAATCAGAGAACATAGAGCCTTGTAGGGTAACTGCCCTGCTGGAAGATTCCTGGCAAGAAAGCAGGGCTAGGCAAATTACAGTAACTTCCACCTACACCTATCACAAGACTAAGAGGGTAGAGTGAGAGCACCAGATTGCATCCTATAAGGCTGTCAGGAACTCTGGCAGAGTCATGTTTATACCAAAGCAGGACTTCAAAAAGGGTCGACCTTTGATGCTGGCCTTTCATAGACAAACCTGCTCCTGTCACCCTAAAGAGGTGCCCATGAGCTCACAGCTGGATTTCTAAAATCTGTGAAACTCCTCAGAATAAATGTCTTGGATTGTTTTGCAATAAAGCTAAGGGACATTCTGCAAAAAGGGATGAAGTTAGTGAGGCAACTCTGTTAGGCTAGGCTTGCAACCCTCCACCAATAACTAGAAAGGCTTGCATTCCAGACACATTGACATACTACTGGCCTGGTGGAGTAGCAAAGGGAAGAAAATAACATCTACCTCCCACCTAGGAAAATATTGTGTCTTAGCAACCTGCCATTGGTTGTACTTAAGACGCTGGGATTGTTGTTTGGCCTCATGCTGACTACAGACAATTCCAGAACATACAGGAACCTTAGAAGAATTCACAAGCAAGTGGTGTGCCATCTTGACTATGGTCAAGAGGAAGCTAGCATTTGTCTTGGATAACAGAATTGGCAGGTTCAGTGGAACTGAACTCTTCAATTTGTTCTGCAGGTTCAGAATGTATCTCCTGTTAGATTAGTGTCTCAAATCCCAGAAAAGATTCTATGAAAATTTAGGAAATTGAGGCACTTCTGTCAAAGTTAGGCTTATATATTTGACAAAGGGGCTGAATCAAAAGGGAAGAAAATTCTTTCTTCCTCTTGAATCTGTGACCCATGTCCCTTTGAAGAGCTACTGGAGGATGATAGAGCATTCAAATGCACCTACCAGATGAACATTATCTGGCCCAGCCGCTGCTCTTGCAACCTGGGTGAGACTGAGCAGGTCGCTGGTAAGGTTTATTGATTCTGGTGGGAAGATCGACCTCTAGTAGTAATGCATATAGACTAACATTGACTTTGGCTTTCCATTTGCTTCTTTAACTGCTTAAAGAATTTCTAAGTATTCATAACTCCTGATCCCCTTTATTCATGTTTGTCACTTTGGTATCAGTTTAATGTTTGCTCTTCTTTACTATGTTTAAAGTGGACATTTTAATATTTGAATTCTTAACATTCATGCTGTATTGTTTCTGTTAAAATACTGGCAATGCTTGGTCTGAGGTAGGCCTGCATGTGCTACGAGGGGAAAGCATCTGATTGGTTATTTGAACCTGTTTTCCTTCTAGAACTGGCTTACTTGACCTTGTGTGAGGTTCACTCTCCTTTCCCTATGTAAACAACTAGATTGTCATTATAGTAAACAACTTTCTTTCTTTGGTACATTGAGGATGAAATAAAATAATTTGCTGTCACATGGCGGTTGAACATTTCTTCGATGGATGTTGAATACACCTAAGATCAATTGCAGAAAACGGGAAACAGTTGTAACACTGCGGCCTCAGCCATGTGTTTTCCGACGCTTGCCTTGACCACGCATATGCCTTAGCTATGCACATGCATGGTTTAAGCAGTGCGCCGTGTAGCTGCTGGCTGCAGCAGGGATGGAAAAAGGAATACCTCGCCAGGCAGAGACCCACAGTGAGGTAGGTAGAGCTGGGCTGTGTAGTTTTCAGGGTTGGGTGGGGATCAGGGGTAGTTTTCTGGGCTGGTGAGTGAGAGATAGTTTGCTGGGCAGGGGTAGTTTTCTGTGCAGAAGGGTCGGGGTAGTTTTCTGGGCAAGGGGGTCTGGGAGGATTTCTGGGCAGGGAGGTTGGGGTTGTTTTCAGGGCTGGGGGAGGGTCGGGTTGTTTTTTTTAATTAGGGAATTAGGCCTAAGGGCAGTAGAAGGGGTTGGGGTAGTTTTAGGGACAGCACAGGGGTGGGAAGGGGAGGGGTAGTGTTTGTTAAGGGACAGGGTTGTAGGCCTCAGGGCATGGGTAGTCAGGGTCGGGTCGTTTTTAGGGCTTAGTGGAGGGGGAGAGAATTTTTAGGGCTGGGGGTTTTGGGGTGGATTTTAAAATAAGGGGTTGGCTTTTAGGCCTAAGGGTAGTGAAGGTGTTGGGGTATTTGGACCTCATCGGGGGTAGGTAGAGAGTTCATAGCCACAGGTACCCCTTTATCATTCATGCCTTTAAAACATAATTATGTGGTAAATACATGGTGAAGAATGCGTGGTTAAGGTGCATTCATGATTTAGGCAGTGTGGTAGAGGCATGCGTGGTTTAGCCATGGTTGTCTCTATCATACAATCGCAGGCAACATGCCCGTGGGAACATTTCTTGATCGACACAACCTGTAATTTAGTTCCTTTCCTATTATCTGTATTTTACATCTTATATTTTGGAATATTAGTTCATTCTTTCTCAACCAAAACTCTTAATGTGAGGTGCACATCACTGCAGCATAATTTTTTTGTGAATAAGTTTCCGTACGGAAGAAACAAGATGGGGTGACTTTGGTTTAGCCTACAGTTGAGTGAACAAGCTAGAGCTCTTCTTTGAACATCTCTCATACTCAGTTTTGCCTTATGGTTATTACACATTGTAGACCTGGTGTGACAATTTAAAAAAAAGCTAAATTGTGTAGTGAGTATATTAATTTTGATGTTTATATTAAAATAATATATTAGGGTAACTAGATTTCTAAATTATTTTTCTGTCAAATACACAAGTCTTATTGGTTTATGAAAGTATTGATCTCTTTATGAAACTATCCACAAACTGTTGTGCCATATTGTGTTCTTCAGTAGGATAAGTGGTGCAAAAAGAAGAACCATCCTGAAGTATTCAACTAAAATATTGCTAATATACAAATGTGAAACAAATGGGTTGTGTACAAATAGGTTATTTCCTATTGGTTGATTACATCACACTGATGGGTTTAATACAATGCTAATGGTTATAAAATGTGGTTATTAGTATCTACTGAAGGCCTTCAACCTATTTTGGGATTGTACTGTTGTTGAGAACATTCTTTTGCTGAGATCATGAACATTAGATTAATTTCCCTATATTTAGAGCTGAGGCTGCAAAAATATCAGGACATAAAAATGTCAAAAGCAGGTCTTAGGTCACCCTAACTGGGTCACCATAAATGAAGTGTCTTCACATTCCTATGTGAAGCTTCTTTAGTTAAAGGTACAAAGAGATACTGTGGCAGTAAGATGTTTGAAATAATGGTAAGCTTGACCATATTCCCTGTGTGCTGAGCAATTGATTAAGCACCCCCCTCTAGTCTGTGAACTAATAACATGCATTTTGCTTTGCCTTTATCAGATTATGGATCTTATTCCATTTCAACAAATTAATCAGACATCTGAGTCAATGTTCTTTATAATGGGTTTCGCCAGTTACCCAAGCCTTCAGTCCGAGTTCTTTGCTATTTTCCTTTTGAGCTACGTACTTGCTATATCTGGAAACCTCCTGATTACCCTCATCATATATTCAGATACTCATCTTCACACACCCATGTACTTTTTCCTCGTCAACCTTTCTATCTTGGACATTTGCTTTACATCTTGCATCACCCCCAATCTTTTGGCGATCTTCCTTTCAGAGACAAAGTCCATGTCATATTGGAGCTGCATGTCCCAAATGTTCTTGCTGTCCTGTGCATTGGGCACTGAGCTCATGCTTCTCGTAGTGATGGCGTTTGATAGATATGTGGCTATATGCCTTCCTCTGCACTATTCAGTCATCATGCGCAGTAATATCTATTTTTCCATGGCAGCCACGGTGTGGATTCTTGGAATTTTAAACTCCATGCTTCACGTTGGTTTGATCCTCAGGTTGTCCTTCTCTGAAAGAGTTATTCTGGATCACTTTTTTTGTGAAATACCAACAGTTACCAAGGTATCCCTGTCTGACTCCCACACCATCAGACTGGTGACCCTAGTGGCAGATATCTTCCTTGGCATGATGTGCTTCTTCTTTATCATTGTAACTTACACCTTCATTATCTCATCAATTGTTAGGATTCGCTCTGCCGATAAAAAGAAGAAGGCCTTTTCCACCTGTGTATCTCACTTACTGGTTGTCAACTTATTTTACGGAAGTATCAGCTACACGTATATACTTCCTGCTTTGAATATTAGGGGTAACCATGATAAGATTGTGTCAGCCCTGTATGCTGTTGTATCTCCAGTATTAAATCCAATGATTTACAGCTTAAGAAACCAGGAGGTTAAGCGAGCCTTCATCAAGATGTGTTGCAAAAATATTTTACCACAGAGATAGCATATTTTTCTAGAATGTCATGGATGTGTTCATTCAAATTGAGTATTGGACACAGAATGTATTGCTCATATAATGACTTAATATGCTTTACATTAAATAACATTTGTTTGCACCAACAAAATGACAAACATTTTACTTAATAGATGTATCACAGAAATTTGATGACATGCAATCAATACATCTGCTTTCCATTCAATAAAGTGATACCATTACTAGAACAAGAACTTTGAAGAATATTGGAAATAGTGGTGGTTCCACCACTCTTTTTTAATGTTACTAGCACATCTCAAGATATTCACTAATGCGTTAATGCACTTGTAGGTAAACTTCATTTTCTGCATGGTCATCCTGTATTGTCTTTTTTTGTATCCTATTTTTGCTTGCCAAGCAGGAGTAAAGTGCCTATGCCCCCCCCCCCCCCCCCTTTAAATATGTTGAAATTGGATTATCCCTGATTGGTGCAGCTAACTTTCCTTTAAGCTCACAGTATATGGTGTGGAAATACATCCCTAGCATGGAAAGTTAACCGTTACCTGTGGACTGCAGCTCAATTGTTCCATCCACTGCAGTGGCAGTGCACACATGGATACAAACTTACCCTGTTCAGTCTGGCTGCTGCAGTGTAAAACCCACATCTTGACCTGTAAAAATAACCCATTTTGACAAGTAAAGATTACCCTTTTAATATTTTAGTAAGTCACCCCTACATAGGCCTTGTAGCCCTCAAGGCAGGTTACATGGCATTTAAAAATGGGACAAGTAGAAAATGTATAACATGTCCCTACAGTGACAAAGCCCAAAAAGCTATTTTCACTGTGGCGGCCCTGGCTGTCCTATGCAGAAAAACAGAGTTCAGATCGAAATACTAATACTGATAACTAGAGTAATAGACCAGCTCGAACAACAATTAAACTACTTTTTCTAAATGTTATTAGCATCCAATTCAATGGTCAAGACAGATTTTTTTCTAAATATTAAGTAAAAGTAACTTTTAGAAAGTAATCATGTACCTCTCTGCCAACTCTGCATTTGTGTTGTTTTGGTGTTATTTGTTTATTACATTTTCTGTACTGTTGGGATTTTTCTTGGGTTCCGTTTTGACTTTATTACTGTTTTGCTACTGCATAAATACTTTACACATTGCCTCCAATGCTCTGCTCTGTGCCATAGCTACCATGGGTAGAGCTCAATTAATAACTTTAAAGGTTCAACCTCACAAGGGTTTTGGTTATTGCTTGAGGTGGGCACTTACCCCCAAACAATATACTTATATATATATATATATATTTCTTTTTTGCATAGTGTGTTGACTTTATTGTAGTTTTGTTAATGAATAAATACTTTTCACATTGCCCTTTTTTAAGCTGTCTTCTATGTGCCATAGCTACTAAGAGGTTGAGTTGAGGTTAATTTAGTAACTTTGAGGGTTAACCCTGACAAGATTTAACATTATTATTTTATAAATCCCACTTTGAGAAATGTGACATTTCTCTGCTCTTAAATCTCGGTGTGCCTGTAGCCTGTCTCTAATGCACATCTTGTTTGGGTGACAGCTTGACTTTGAGCATTCCCACTAGGCAGCCACACACAAAGGAAGATTAGGTGTGTCCGATTGCCTATATGCATCCTGGTGGCCAATCCTAGGCAAGTTTGGAGGAAAGAGCTGACACACCTGAATGGGCAGTGTCCTATCCACACACAAAGGGCTAATTACCCCTCTGTAGTGAGTCTGGAGCTAGGGTGAGGAAGAAAGGTCCTCTGCACACGATAAAAATCTTTCTTTGAGGTCTCCCTCTTCAAAGGCACAACTAGCACACTACAAAAATCCTTCTTTGAGGCCCCCCTCTTCAAAGGCACAACTAAGTACTGGGTGTCTGACCCCACAAAATCAGACACTTCTGGACCTGTAAAAAACCGCTGTCAGAAGAACTGCTGTGCTGCTACAAGGACTGCCACTCTGCTGCCTGCTGCTCTCTGACCCTTCTGAGGGAGATCTGAACTCTTATTTGAGCCCAGAGTGAACTCCATTGGCTTGTTGGCTAACCTCCTGTTTCCTGAGACTCATGGATATCAAAGTCTCACCACCTGCTCCTGTGCATGGTCCTTTGGAAGTGGACCCAGGTGCTTGCTCCAGTAAAATTGACCCATCTCCAGTCTGTGTGTAGCAGAAGCGGTGCATCAACCCAGTTGCGGGAGCATAATCAGCGCATTGGACTCTGAACCAGCTCTTTGCCTAAAGAATGATGCATCGGAACCGTTGCAGTGTGTGAAGATCTATGCATCCCCTCAAATGCATGGAGAAACCTAGCCCACCATCTACGAAACCAATGCCGCTCAGCTCGACTCATCATCATTGGAACTGGCGCATTGCCAACACAGCATGAATCTGTAAAAATTCCTATCTCGACTTCTACTTAAAAGATGTTTGTCAGTTTTGTCTTGTTTTATTGATGAAATGATAATCTATTGTTCTAACCTGATCCAGAGCAGTCATCAGTATCTCCGCCCTCAAGTACCTGTTACTTAACTTTATTGTGAGCGATGATTTTGAGAAGTCATTTGAGTATTATTAAGTTGCCCTGGATATGCACAGGTTCCCTAAGAGGACTGGGGAGTCAGTATGTGGAGACAAATAAAGGGAGGGATGCACTGTTGGTCCTAGGGAAGTGAGGCAGGATGATGTGACTTAAAGCTCATAAGGTCTGACTCCATTTTGAATAAGCCCTTCATCATTTTAGGTGACAAGAGTCGCCATATTCCCACACCGGGTCTGCCGTAGATGCCATCTGATATTATTTTTCTACAAACATGAAAGCATCAAATCCATGGACTAATGACATAGATATAACACTTGATGCAACATCAGTCTGGGACAAGTGTCTGCTTATCGCCATATCATCGTCAAATACGAAAAATGCAAACATTTAGCCAAAATAGTTTAGCCTGAATTTAAGTCTGTTCACCTTATTTGTTCATAAGGAATCATCTTGGATGTATAGCTTGAGCCTGATTCACAAAGGTAAACGTCTAAGTTTGCGACTTTCAGTATTCACAAAGGTAAACTTAGACCAAATGTTTAGGTTTACGACTTTCGGTATTCACAAAGGTAAGTTATGAGTAGTGTCTTTACATCTGCAGTCAAATCAAAATCTCTGTACTTGGGTGGAGATATCGCAATCGGGCCAGAATCTCCACAGCTGGGCATGAATCTCTGCACTTGAGCCAGAAGAGGTTATTTTTCATCTTGACACACCTGTGTCAGTGCCTACCATCCCTTAACCAGATCCAAGAAAGACTCCTTAGCCCAACCGCCAATCCCAGCCTTGCTGCAAACATAAAAGTAGAGCTGCCACAACAAACTCTTTCAGACATTTTGACATGTCACTGAATGTGTTTGTTGGATTGCCCCTTGCCATGTAGCAGGACGCTTTGAGCAGAAGGAGGAGAAAGTAGAGAGGATTTTTAGACAAAGGATGAACTCTTTGAATATTCAGCCAGGATTTCATGGCCAGAAACTGTTTTCCTCCTGATGTCATCTTGGAGATGGTTTGTGAGTGAGAGACTGCTGCCCCCACACCATCCCTGTCTATGTCAAGATCCTAGAAGCTCTCCATTGTATTGCTATGGGGTTGTTTCAGAGGGACTCTGGTGGCCTTGTGAGCATCTCTAAGACAAGTCAGTCCCAATGCTTGCATCAGGTCCTGAGCTGCATCAATAGGATAGTCCATCTGCACATATGAATGCCCCATACACTGGACAGGAGACAAAGGGCAGCTAGAGATTTCTACCTCATTTCCAATTGATTGCACCCATCTGGATCTTCAGCTACCTTAACACAATGCACACATCTTCTGCAACAGACACACACCAATGGGACTCTCTTAATGTGCAGGCTATCTGTGATGCCAGCGGTAGCATTACTGATATGCATGCAGTGTTTCCAAGCAGTACCCAAGACAGCTTCATTTCCACAGGTCACCTTTTGCCCTGCGAATGGCAGCAGAGAGTTCGGCAGCATGTGGCTACTGGGTAGGTACCAAGCACTCCACTTCTGATATGTATGTTTGTTTTGTCATATCCACAACCCTCATACAGCACTATTCCTCATACCATTTACATGCCCCAAACAAAAACAGCAAATACTATTTCATACATCATGTACTGTACAGATGCAAGAGTGGCATGTACAAGTATTCACTTGTTTTCCTCCTCAGGTGATGCTGCATATGCAGTCTCATCTCATCCACTCTCATCATGAATGAATGAATGCAATTACATTTGTATAGCGCGTAGCTACCCGGAGACCTCCTAGCACTGGCGGACACGGAGGGCACAGAAGAGGAGAAATATCACTGAAATGCTGAAAGAAACAGGTGGGTTTTGAGCAGTTTACGGAAGATCGATAGGTTAGGTTCACATCGGAGCATGTGCGGGAGAGTGTTCCAGAGGTTGGAGGCATTAAAAGAGAAGGAGCGTCCGCCCCACCTAGATCTTCGAACTTTCAGGGGCGTGGCGAGGAAAGCGACGCTAGAGCGCAGAGTCATGGTAGGTTGATAGGGCACGACCAAGGATTGAATAATGTGGGGGCCGTATTTCCAGATAGCTTTGTGAGTTAGACACATGGCTTTAAACTGAATCCTGGCTCGGATAGGCAGCCAATGCAGATTTATTAAGGCAGGCTTAGCTGATTGTCTCCGGGGGATCTGTAATAGGTGACGCGCTGCGCAGTTTTGGATCACTTGAAGCCTATGTACGGTGGATTGAGGGGCGCCCAGGTAGAGTGTGTTCCCGTAATCCAGGCGGGATAGGATCAGGGCTTGGACCATGATTCTCCTGGCTTGAAAAGGGAGCAGGGGGAGATTCTTCCTGAGCATATGCAACAGTCCGAAACATGTGGCCGAGAGCTTAGTGGTCTGATGATTAAAACAGAGGGAGCTGTCGAGCCATACGCCGAGACTTTTGATTTGTTGCTTAGGAGTGGTCATAGGTCCAAGACAGGATGGCCAGGTAAATGAGGAGGAGGGTGATGGAGTTTTACCCAGGAACATAAGTTCGGTCTTCTCCCCATTTAGTTTGAGGTGAGGATGGCTCATCTATTGGGCTACTGCCTCTAGGCAGGGACCTAGGACTCCTGGTGAACCCTCAGGGTGGTTAAGTGCCAGCACCAGTTGGGTATCATCTGCGTAGGTGATTATTTTGATGCCGAAGGGAAGAACTATCTCGGCTAGTGGGGCCATATAGGAATTAAAAAGGGTGGGGCTCAAGGAGGATCTCTGCGGGACCCCACAATTAAGAGGCCACTGCTTAGATGTGGATGTCCCCTCAAAAACTTGATAGCAGCGATCCTTTAGGAACAACTGGATCCAAGTGAGTGCCATCTTTCCTACCCCCTTGTCAGCCAGTTGCTCAAGTAAGATGTTGTGGTTAACAGTGTCGAAGGCGGCTCTGAGGTCTAGTAGGATGATAGCCGCCACACCGCCCTGATCCAGAAGTCTTCTGGCTTCTTCCGTGACTGCGAGCAGGGCCGTCTCGGTACCTAACTGAGGGCGGAAACCTGTTTGGGAAACGTGAAGTAGATTGTTGGATTCAAGATAGTGGACTAAAGTAGAATTGATGTGTCGTTCAATTAATTTACTCAGCCACGGGAGGAGAGAGATGGGGCGATAGATGACCAAATTAGAGCCGTCCAGATTAGTTTTTTTTAGGAGAGCTCTGACCTGTGCGCATTTCCAGGCCTGAGGCACTATGCCAGTGATGATGGAAGAGTTAAGTATGTCAATGATTACTGGGCCTATAGTGCGGTAGACCAGAGAAAGGTGTTGAGGGGGGGCAGGGTCTGTAGGTGAGCCAGACATTACCCTGGTAAAAAGATTATCCAGGCCTTTTTCGTCGAGTAAAGGGAATTCTTCAAGAGAGTTCTTTGTTTTGGCTCTGGTGCTAGAGTCGGAAAGATCCGGCGCATAAGGAGAGAATGACAGACATATCGATTGAATTTTCTGGTGAAAGTATTCAGCTAGCATGTTGCAGTGCTGGGAGGCGTCCTCCACCTTGGGGGGTTCCTGGGGGAGGGAGGACAGGGATTTGACAATACGAAATATTTCTTTGGGAGCAGAGGCGGCGGCATTGATCTTATCCTCATAGAAGTCTATTTGTGTTGTTTTAATCTCTGCTTTATAGGACCTTAGAGCTTCTTTATACTCAGTTTTCCTAATTTCCTCGTAGTTCAATCTCCATCTCCTTTCTAGTTGTCTACAGGACTGTTTAAGTTTCCTTAAATTAGGAGTGTACCAGGGGGCAGATTTCTCCCTGCACTTCTTATGGGCCGGTAACTTTGGCAGGAGCGTGTCCAGAGAGTTAAGGATCCACGAGTTGAATTTATTATTTGCCAGTTCAGGGTTAGGGTCATGGGGGGGGTATGTTAGTGATAAGAGTAGTAGCCCATTGACTGGCAGAGAGGTTCGACCATTTTCTCTCCCGAGTGACAGTGGACTGCAGAACAGGATTAGGGGAACTGGTCTCCAGGTCATGGGGACTAGTAAATGATCGGTCCAAGGGAGAGGAATAGGTGCGTCCACCGATAGTTTCTAAGCCTTACTAAAAACTGGATCAAGTAGGTGGCCTTTGTCGTGAGTGGAAATGAAGCCCTTTTGTATGATTTGGAGGGCAGAGAGGCAGGTTGACAGCTCCTTGGCGGAATGATTTAAGGGGTCATCCATGTGGATGTTAAGGTCACCGAGTATCGTAAAGTTTGCTAGGTTTACGGCTCTCTCAGCCACAAATAAAGGAAGGGAGTTGAGGAATTGGCCCATGGGTCCAGGGGGGCGATATAGTAAAAGACCAGAAAAGGTACAGGTGGGTGAGATTTCCAGGGTGATCTGCATACTTTCACAGTCGGGGGGGCCCTCTAAAGATGAACGGCAGCTAATAAATTTTTTATATATAACGGCTAGTCCTCCGCCTCTAGAGGGCTTACGGTCAGTCCTGTGAATAAGTTACCCGGGGGGTAAGGTCTGGACAAGTTGTTGTGTAACCAGGTTTCCGTTAAGAATAGGACGTCAGGTTGGCGGTCCTCTAGTAAAAGGTGGAGTTCCGTTGAATGTCTGGGGAGGGAGCGACAATTTAAAAGGAACAACTTCAAGGGTGGGGCAGGTGTATGAGAGTCCTTGCGGCTCGGTAGCAATTTAAAGTTACACGTGGGGCAGCCGGAGGGCTCTGTAATGAGATTAATAGCGTGTGCGCATTGAGCAGCGATAGGCCCCCTTAAGGCTTTGAGTGAGTGGGCGCTGTAGCGGATAGAGGTATGGATTCCGCCAGGGGACGTGGCCCTAGGTCCCGGCAGGGCGCGGACGGGCGCAGACGGGCTTGCCTTTGCCGCGCCTTCGGCGCGCCATCAGCGCGGCCGCTGCGCGATTGAAAGTGCATCCGGTTAAATAGTCAGGCAGCGTGAAGACTAGAGCGCTGCCTGAACCGGAAATGACGCGCCCAGGGAGTGACTCCAACCAGCCCTCCGCTCAACGGCACTTGCCAAGTCGGACCAGGGCTAAGGAGCACTCCACGAGGAAGCGGCAGGTGAATGTGCAAAATGGCGAGTAAAAGATTAAAATTGCAGCATGAGGGTGGCAGAGATAAGACCAATAGCACAGCACAATTTTTGTTAAAAAGATAAAATATTATGAGCAGGTTTTCACACAGCTAGCGGCATTACCTCTATTGTCAGACATTCAACCATTGTAGCTCAACGGAGGTACAATGGGGCACACATATGTGCACGAGCCATCATCAAGTGCACTTTTGGTCTCCTGAAGTCATGATTTAGATGTCTTGACTGTATGGGTGTGCTGCTGTACTGCCCTGAACTTGTGTGCAAGATCATAGTTGCCTGTTTGTCTTGCACAACATAGCATTAAATCATGACTTATGAGCACCATTGAGTTGGGTAACAATAAACATCTGTTATTGCCTCTGGGTGAACGTGCGCTTTACACGTTATGTAATGTTATGTTATGACTTACACATACCTCTGGACTGTCAACTAGGTCTGAATCGTGGCAACAGGGCCATTGTTCAAATTAGGGGGCATGGTATGCAGGTGCGTGACCAGCTGGTTGACATTTGTTTCTTCTGAGCAACCTGTTGTGTAATGGCCGTCATGTGGTTTGCAGTCGGTTGTCAATGATGATAGTTGGACATGTAACACTGTTCATAAATTCCATCCTGAGACTACTTTGTAATCCAGACATTATGTCTGTAAACAACAGCGTTTGACAAAGACAAAAGATAGACCATGCAATATGTTATGTGCACATGCCAGTAATTAATGTGCACAATGTCTCTACGGACTTCATTGCCTCAAGGGATTAAATGTCACTGCATTTGGAAGACATCCCTGGACAGTTTGACAATAGAGGCCTAATCACAAAGGGCCTCTGCCTTCCGAGCAGAGATGGTGCAGTTGTTGGGGAGTGTCCGTACTCAGTGTGGAATTGCTGCCATGAGATTACCCAGTGCTGCGATTCCGATCCAACGGCAGAGACTCCCCCACAAATGGGGGACCTCCACCATGAGAACAGAGGCACTTTATGAATCAGACACCTTGTATGAGTGTGTGCTGCAGCTGATGTAGCAGTGTGTCCATATGTCTGTCGTATGTATACCACGGTTCAAGTGGACCTGTGTAATGACATGGATAGTCCTTGCTCATAGGTGCCATGTTTGACAGCTCCGTGAGTGATGTGCCATTGCAGGTCTGATGGTAATTTTTGTGGAAACAGGTATTTGTGTTCATGTTTCACTATGGATAACATACACTACAAGTCCCAAAATTAAATGTGATTATCTGGCCTTGATCGGCACTCCATGAATTGACCTGGGGAACTTGGCAGGGCAGTGTGATTAGAAACTGTCTCCCACCTACTGGCTCCATTCCAAAAAATGCCTAGACTTTTTGTATTGTATGTGATGCTGAATACTTTGCATACACATGTTTAATGTACCCCTATGATGACTTATCACTGTCTCATGTAAACTTAACAGGTACCTTGGGAGATATATCACATGGAGTGTCTGCCACTGCCGAAGCAGCTAATATACTACTAACCAACACACCCTGCTGTAATGGCACAACTAGACCCTACACAGGTGCAAAGACACACTACCCTGCAGTACACATCAAATTGAGTCCAGTAATCATTTTGCACTGCAGCACTCATCTGTTCCTCTGGCCTCACATAATGTAGATGGTATCTTACAAGCGCCTCCTCAGTTTGTATGGTCCTATCAGTATCACAGAAAATGTGTGTGCCTTGTTCTCAGCTCCCTCAGACATGTTGGGGGAGGTGGCTTAAACAGTGCAGCAGGATGGCAGAGGATCTTGCTTGTGGGAGAGAATGACTTTGAATGACCATAAAATGGCTGTCTAGGCCTCCCTTTAATAAAGTGGGTTGGGAGTGTTGCACTCTATTGATGAAGGACTAAATCACGAAGCACAGGAATGGGTCTGATTCCCAAGTTTCCAATCATTCGGAAATCTCAACATGGAGATCTGCCGGGGAAGCAAAGACTACCCTATGACTGGGAGGCCTCCTCCACAAGTGCGTATCAGGCCCTATGTATCTCGGAATACACATCACTACCTGCCCCAACTTTTTTGAAACACTACAGGTACTGTAAGTGCAAAAAGTGGACCGCATGTACCATGACAGAGGCAAACTGTGCAGGGATGTGATGTACCCAAATCCTCTACCCTACCTGTTTCAAAGTTGCTGGCAATCTTTATGTCTTTCTCTATTTTTGATGGAAAAACATTAGCCTCCGGCCCATTTTGGAAATCTCCGGCGCGTTTGTACTCTGCTTTGTTTACCCAAACTGCCCCCAACATGTCTGAAGGAGTTGATGAGAAGGAACCCCTTTTCAGTGAGAGAGAATTAAGTGTCTTAGCTGAGGGGGTGCCTGATAAGTCAGCTTTATGGGGGCCCAGAGGACCAGTTGAGCAATGCAGCGCCTACAAGATTCTATTCCAACATTGCTGTGTGCTGCAGTGCAGTGGGCGTATTCCACTAGTGGGCAAGATCATGCTGTAAATGATGGGAGTCCCTGAAATGCTGGTAAAAAATGATGGCCTGCTCCTAGCCCCACGTGCACAGGCACAACACCAACAAAGCAGTCCTGACATGCTAAATATGTCAATTTGCCTTTAGAATGATTGATGTTGTCAGGGGATATTCAAATACTTAGATTCATATCTTAGCAAGGGCCATATCCAAGATGATGTGTGTATTTGAACACTAAAACCAGCATTTATGTTGTGTTAGACAATGCTACACAACATATGACATTTGGTATTAAGTGTAAGATTATTGATACTGCACAATAAAGGGGAATCGTTGCTCCACGCATAGTTATAGATATAGCCGTACAGACTGCGTCCCATCTCCACTGGTAGACAGACATTTGTAGATGATTGTGTGTCAATGTCAGGAAACAATAATGGCAATAATGCTGAACATGAGTGTGGCCAGTACTGAAGTGTATACTACCACAGATTGGGAAAGATGTCAACATGTGACTGAATCCACATCACAGTGATGGTACGCAAACATTTGCCTACACTCTGCATCAAATTGGTTAGTGAGATCAAAGGAGAACAAAGTCTGCACTTGCTTCATGTGGTTACGTGCTTTGTAATGACAGCTGGCGAAGAATGACAAAACCAGGAGTAGAGCAGGACATCATTGGGGTGTCTGTGGGCACATCCTCTTTCCACCATTGAAGAGGATGAGGAGAAGGGTCCAGAAACATCTACAGGCAGGGGTAGTGCACCCACCTGGACAGAGCATCCATCAACTGAAACAGACTGGGTTTAATCTGAGCACATTGCATGGGCCACCAATCTGGACACCCCCCACGATGGGGGTGGGGGGATTTACCAGCTGAGGTGTCCCCAGAGCAAGCCTATCACCATCAGGGCCTGCCACCAACCTCTCCCTACCTCATGAGGTCACGACACCCCACACCCCTCATGTAAGACCCAAACTCATCCCTGTATTGTTACTCGTGTGGATGCATCCCAGAAAGCGGTGGTGGCCGCTGACGGGGCAGCCAGGCAGCAAGTGCGTGATCGTCCGGTGTTGAGTGCGAGGAGGGTTCTGGCATCGTAGCGGTGTCTGGTGTTGTGGCGGTCGCAGGGGACAGGGGTTCTTGCGCTGGGCGCGGTACAAGCGCAGACGGGCGCAGACGGGCTTGCCTTAGGTCGCCATAAGAAGGGAAGGTGGGAGGGAGGAGCAGCTGTGAGGGGGAGTGGACGAATGGGTGATTCGCAGGGGACGCAGCGGCGGGAAAATGGGAAGGAGGAACAGCGAAGGGAGACAGAAGGCAAAAAGGCACAAGAAGGAGGGGAATGAAAAACGATCACAGAAACAATTACCGAAATACAGTTCAAATACCAGAAAAGAGCAGAAAAACAATATACAGTGCAGATACCAGTAAGCAACTTACGGCCTACCACTTGCCACCAGGGATGAGGCGCAGGTGGTAGCCTGCGGGTGGAGGTGGGCCTCGAACACAGTCAGCAGCAGCGGCAGCTGGGCACAGAGCACTGGCACAGACAGGTGGAGCTGCGCGGCATGGGGAGCGGCCTGCCTGAAAGCAGGGTGAAGGGTCTCTCTCTTCACCGCGCAGCAGCCACCATAAGAAGGGGAGGTGGGAGGGAGGAGCAGCTGGGAAGAGGTAGTGGACGAATGGGTGATCAGGGGGGCAACGGTGGGAAAACAGGAGGGAGGAACAGCGAAGGGAGACAGAAGGCAAAAAAGGCACAACAAGGAGGGGAATGAAAAACGATCACAGAAACAATTAACGAAATACAGTTCAAATACCAGAAAAGAGCAGAAAAACCATAAAAAAAATATACAGTGCAGATACCAGTAAGCAACCTACGGCCTACCACTTGCCACCAGGTATGAGGCGCAGGTGGTAGCCTGCGGGTGGAGGCAGGCCTCTAACACAGTCAGCAGCAGCGGCAGCTGGGCACAGAGCTCGGGCACAGACAGGTGTAGCTGGACGGCGTGGGACAGACCTGCCTGGAAGCCGGGTCAAGGGTCGCTGGTCAAGGGTGTTGAAGAAACCGTCAGCCGACCCAACAGACCGCAAGAATTTCAGACCTATCTCCCTGCTCCCATTTCCAGCCAGGGTAATTGGGAAGGCCATCAACGCCCAACTCTCAGAGTTCCTCGAAGTCAACCACATACTGGACTCCTCCCAATCCGTATTCCAAAGCAACCACAGCATCAAGAACGTCCTCCTCTCCACCACCAATGACCTCTGCTCCCTTCTCAGCTGGGGAGAAACAGCAGTCCTCATCCTCCACAAGCTTTCGGCTGCCTATGATACCGTCTCTCACCGCACCCTAATCATGAGACTCCACGAAGCCAGCATCCATGACAAAGCCATGGACTGGATCTATTCACCGGTAGAACACAGTGAGTCAGACTTCCCCTGTTCCTCTCAGAACCCACAGAAATAAGATTCAGAGTCCCTCAGGGCTCCACCCTGAGCCCCACGCTCTTCAACATCTATATGGCCCGCTAGTAGCCATCGTCAGAAGTCACGTATTCAACATAATTTCCTATGCTGATGACATCCGTCTGATTCTCTCCCTCAGCAACATACCCATCACCGCCAGAAACAACTTTCAAACTGGAATGAAGGCCGCCGCCACCTGGATGAGAAACAGCTGCATAAATATCAACTGAAGTCCTTATCCTGGGGCCCAAAAACTAAGCTTGGATGACTTCGGGTGGCCCGCCAAACTAGGAAACCCCCACACCCACTGACCATGCACAAAATCTTGGCATTATACTGGGCTCCTTACTCACCATGAACCACCAGATCAATGCCGTCACCTCATCGTGCTTCCACACTCTTCGCCTGCTTGGGAAATACTTCAGATGAGCACCCACTGAGGCCAGGAAGACGGTCACCCATGCGCCCATGCAGGCACCACCCAGAAACTCCTCAGAAAACTTCAGAACATGCAGAAAGCCACAGCCAGATTGGTTCCCAACCTCCTCCCCGCAGCTACATATCCAAACCTTCAAGAACTCCAATGGCTCCTAGTCAACACACCTGCAAAGCCTTTCATGAAGCTGGACATGCATACCTGAACCTCATTCTATCCCCCCACCATATACGCCTGCCCTGCCCAACTGGCCCTTACCACCGTCCCTAGGATCTGCAAGACAAGGGCCGAGGGAAGATCCTTCTCCTATCTCACTGCCAAATCCTGGAATGGCATGCCTCTTCACCTCAGGCTCTCCCCATTTCTGACACAATTCACGTTTTATATGACATTTTAATCATGTTAGAAATGTTTATTTTAGTCTCATGTTCACAACGTGTCTTACTGTTTTTATGACATCCATTGTAGTTCTATAGATATGCTGAGAAACTGGTTTGCCCTGTTGTAATATATGCTTTTAGCTAAAGAAGTCCATTCTTCTTAGTTCAAAGTGTGTGTGATATTGTGAATAACGAAACAGGTTTGTTTCTGTTAACTCGGTGACCCGATCCCGTTGCAGAATTGTTAGTGACTCCAAAGCAATACCTCTACTTCAACCACGTATTGGGTGGGGTTCATGGGGCTACAATAACTTGTCTTTCACATTTATTGCTGGTGGATTCAGCTGAGCTCACCTGTGTCACTTTTGGGTGGGAAAGCAAACCTAGTAAAACTACGCTAAAATTGTAATTCACGCAACAGAGGAATCCCTTCATGAAACACACCCTTGCCAAGAAGTAGGGCCTCACTCCTGAAAGCTATAAGCAGAAGTTTAGAAACAACCAGAAGTTGCTCCAATAGTACTGAGAGGACTTTCGGGGGTACATTTGTAAGGCACTGAATGTTTGGGTGAAAGGAAGTGATTTGGGTGATTACGTGGGGCTGTACAGCGAGTATATGTTAAGCAATTGTTTTACAGAGGTGCGCCACTACCTAGTAGATAGTACGCTAACAGATCACAGAGGTTGCTAAGGAGTCAGGCCACTGGCTCAAGTCCAGTGTCCACATGAAGGTATCTGTGTGGGTATCCCCAAAAGGGTGCTAAAAAGACTGAAAAGTTTGTTCCCAAGTGGTACGAGTGCCAGAAATATGGTCAGGCGAAGGGGGGTGGAAAGTGTCAAAAGAGGGTCCAGTCTCCAACTGGTGGGCAGGCCAAGGTGTGGCCAGAGTAGCCCTTGGAGAGGAGATGTCCCTTAATTAGTGCCAGAGATAGAGCGGAAGTGTTCAAAGGAAGTAGGTTACCATCAATTGGCAGAGTATGGAGGCTTTGACAGACAGAGGGACGTTTAAGACTACTGTTAGGTGCCATCTGGTGTCCTTAGAGGAAGTAATCCCCAATGTATTCTACCTGTTTTGGATAGCAGACAACGGCAACCATGAGAGTCACTATCTAGTGGCTCTGGTTCCCTTTAAGTGGGGGGTGTCTCAGGTGCTCTAAACATAGCTGTGAGTTCTACCATGCCTGTAAATTATCTGTTAGGAAATTATTTGAAGCACACTCTCTTGTAGGAAGTGAAGGTTAGGTCCCTCCTAGACATGTTAGAGTGCTTGACTGACCACATGGTCCATAGCCACCAAAGAGAGGAGTAAAGGTGGTCTGGATCCTGGAAAAATGGCCCAGGCAGCTGCCATAAAAAGAAAGGGCAAGGAGTATGGGAAGACATCTCTTGAGCCTCCTACTGTCCAGGAGGAAGTGGAACATGAGGGCGCTGCCTGAAGCCTACAGGGGAGGGCTGTGCAGTCCTGGGAGACCTGTCTGAGTTTAAGGGATAGGAAGCTGAGGATGGGTCAATCAAGGAGATGCTCTGGAGAGTCCAGAAAGAGCCCAGAAAGAGTGCTCAACTTGACAGCTTTTAAGGTGGCAAGCTGAGCCTGGGGCAACTTGTGTGTTGGTGGTTCCTCAGTGATGCAACACCTTCCTATTGGGCCTAGATCATATTATACCCTTGGCAGCACATCTGGGGCAGGACAAGGTATTTGCCAGGCTTGTGACCCACTATTATTGGCCCTGGATCAAGACAACCTTAGGTACATTCTGTTGATCATGCCCCACCTGTCAGACTATTTGGAATTAAGGGAAAAAGCTCAAGACTCCCCTGGTTCCCTTACCTGTCATTCAAACCCCTTTGAAAGGGTGGGCAGAAACATTGTTGGGCCCCTGGAACACAAGACTGACTTAAAACTGCCTTAAGCATCATGTGTATCCTGGTTTTTGTGAATAATGCCACTAGATATGCAAAGACCATACCTGTGAGGTCCGTGACTGAAGCTGTCGTGGTTATGGCCCGGATGGGGATTTTTACCTGGTAAGTTCCCATAGAAGTTGTGTCTGACAGGGACACAAACTTCTTGTCTGAGTGCATGAAGTGAATGTGGAATACGTGTGGGGTAATATAGGTTCTCCACACACTATCACCTTCAGATCAATGAACTTGTTGAGAGATTCAACAAGACCCTGAAGGCATGTTAATGGGCTTGCCTCAACACATGAAGCAGAAGTGGGACGTCCTCTTACCATGCCTGCTTTTTTACTACAAGGAGGTGCCACAGAAGGGAGTTTGTTTAGCCCATTTGAGCTCCTATATGGCCATTCTGTTAGGGGTACTCTCAGTTCTTAAGGACGGAGCAAACTCTGAAGAAGACTCTCCAGGATGTGGTCATCTACATAACGGCTCTCTGAAACCTGATGCAGTGCTTTTGCAAGAAGACTTCTGATAATCTGGCAGCCACCCAGGAAATGATGAAGCTCTGGTACAACCAGAAGGCTACTCTGTTTGAGTTTCAACCTGGGCAGAAATTGTTGATGATGGAGCTCATGGAACCCAGTGCCCTCGAACACTTTTGGTCAGGGTCTTATGAGGTGA
Source organism: Triturus cristatus (assembly GCF_964204655.1). Taxonomy (NCBI): domain Eukaryota; kingdom Metazoa; phylum Chordata; class Amphibia; order Caudata; family Salamandridae; genus Triturus; species Triturus cristatus. The sequence continues at coordinate 212,404,970 of NC_140585.1, read as the reverse complement.
AAGGAAGAGGTCAACTACGTGATGGACCTCAAGAAAACCAGGAATTCCGTAAGGGTGCTAAACTGCCTCAAGCCACAAAATACGTCTGAAGTCACAGGTGATAGATGATGGGGTGGGAAAGGGAAGGTCAGAGGATGGCGTCAACCTCTCACCTACCCTGACCCAAGAACATCCTAGAGCTGTCACCAGTTGCTGGGTGCATTTGCCTCCCTCTTCTCAGAACAAAATTCACAGGCTGTCTAACAAGGCGAGGGCTAGCATCAAGGAAGAAGTATCCAAGATGTTTGCATTGGTGGTGATTGAGCACTTACAGTCTAGTGGTGCTGGCAGCCATAGCCATCCCTCCAGGCGTCACCCCAGAACCCAGGTTCTGTTTGGTTTACAGGAGGCTCAACTCATTCACCAAGAACTGATGCTCACCCCATCACCTCAGCTTATGAGGTAATTGACAGGCTGGGAGCTGCAAAGTTCCTGAGTATGTTCAATCTTACATCAGGACACTTTCAGATTGCCCTGACTAATGGGGCTAAAGAGACGTCTACATTCTATACCCCAGAGGGCCTTTTCCAACTTAGGGTGATGCCCTTTTGAATGTATGATGATACAACGCAAACATTTACAACACATGCCTTTACAATGCAGTTTTTACATGGCAACATTCATTACAACGCACGATTTTACATTGCATGCAGTCACAACGCATTTTTAGAAACTTCATTTACAACGCATTCCATTACAACACATACCTTTACAACTCATATTGTTTTTAGGGCAACAGAAAGGTAAGTATTGGATAATGTAGGGGTAAAAATTACTATTCCCACTCCAGTGAGTGCAATAGTAGAGTAAGTGTTAGATAGTGTAGGGGTAAAAGTTACTATTCCCACTCCAGTGAGTGCAACAGTAGGGCAAGTGTTAGATAGGGGAGGGGTAAAAATGGCTATTCCTCAATACTTACCTTATATTGCGTTGTAATGACATGCGTTGTAGTGACATGCGTTTTAATGACGAGTTGCAGTGACATTCGATGTAATGGCTGCATTGTAACGGCATGCGATGTAAAGGATGTTGTGTTGTAATGACTGCGTTGTAAAGGTAGTGCGAAGTAATGACTGCATTGTAAAGGTTGTTTCCCGCCCTTTGGATTGAAAAATGCCCCTGCCACTTTCCAGAGGTTGGTCAACAGGGTCATGGCTGGGCTGGAGTCATTCAGTGCCAACTACCTTCCTAGGCCTCACTTGATACTATAGGCGGTTTGTTAAGGGCTGTGGGACCATTGTTGCCCCCTTAACTGAGCTGACTTCTAAGATGCTGCCCAAAAAGGTGATATGGACAGAGGCATGCCAAAAAGCTTTCAATACCCTCAAGGAGGCCACGTGTACAGCACCGCTACTCAAGGCCCATGACTTCTACCAGGAATTTATAGCGCACACAGAAGCTTCACAGCATTGCATATGGGCTGTACTATCACAGTCATATGAGGAGCACATAGACAAACCTGTAGCCTTCATTAGTACAATATTTTTTGTCAGAGAACAGAGGAGGAGTGCAACTTAAAGAGAAGCTTTTGCTGCCTTCTGGGCACTAAAGAAACTGAGACCATACCTATTTGTTACTCACTTCCACGTTCAGACAGACCACAGGCCCTTCAGATGGCTCATGCATATGAGGGGTAGAATCCCAAACTGTTGAGTTGGTCTATATCTCTTCAGGGAATAGACTTTAGGGTGGAACCCCACATGGATCAGACCATTCCACTAATGATTGTCTATCCAGGTTCTTTCACATTAGTGATGAGAAGTCCAATGTGGGTGGGTAGTTCTCTCTACTTTCAGCAGGGGGTGCACATGTGTAGATGTGACAGCCCTTAAGGAGGTCTTCCCCCAAATGCTTTGCCTATCTACCTCCTGTTTGCCGAAATAGTTTATTTTTTGGCTTTAAGGCTCTGCTAAGCAGAGCTAAAGTGCTTGTGTTTACTCCATAAAATATGGTAAACTTGACATGCACCTGCTTGACATATTTAATTTACTTTCAAGTCTCTGGTAAAGAAGTGTACCATATACCCAGGAATGATACATTAAATGTTAGTAGGGGGTGTGCACCACATATTGTGCTACCTACTTATATCTCAGGCCTGCTATTGCAGCTTTCTTTGGAAAGGAAGGTGCACCAGGAAATTATTCAAGAGAACAAATTAAGTCCATCTGTCTTCTTCATTCAAAACATTTTTTTTTAATGGCACACAGCAATTTAAAAAAACTATGTTTTGAATAAAGAAGACTGATTGAATGAATGTGTTCTCTTGAATAATTTCCTGTTGCACCTTCCTTTCCAAAGAATCCTTTTGTGACAGTGACACCCAACGACGGCGAGTGCTGGAAGTAGATGCACAGAACACTTACTCTAAAAAGCAACTTGGATTTATGTGCTTAACCTGCTATCGGAGGTGGTGTGTGTCTATTTATCACCACCTGAGTTTTGGCTCTATTTAACAAAAACCCTGACGGAATCCCAAATTGTTCTGCTATCTTTTCCAGAGAGCGGACACGTGATCCGAGGTCCCTTTCCCTGGGATAAACCCATGCTGCTGGACTGACACTAGTCACTGTATTACACTACGTAACTGGCTTGCAAAGATTTTTGAGTAGAGCTTAACATCACTATTTAGTAATGTAGTTAGTCTATCAGAGCCCAAAGCTGTAGGATCCTTGCCTTTAAAAAAAATACATTTGCAGTTCCCCAGGACCCGGGGAGGGGGGGTTTGCCCCATCTCTAAACTTCCTTAAAGAGCCCAAACTCCTGAAGATGTTCTACACAGAACACCTTATAAAATTCCAAAGGAATATAATCTGTTTCTACAGCCTCTCCAGATGAGAGAAATTCTTCTGGTGAAATATCTGCCCCTAATAGAGACCTCTCCTCCTGAGTAGTTTTACAGCAAGTCCCTGAGTCCAGATATGCCTCTAAATCCCGAGGACACCCTATGGGGGATATGTAAATCAAAAAAGTATGTGCAGTTCCTAACAGTGGGGGGAGAGAACAGGTCTCTTATGGATTGCCCTCACACACCCAGAAGGGTGTCATGCTTCATCATTGGGCTGTGCTCCTCGTTGGGCCAGCGCTGCAATGCCCGACGGGCTCCCACGAAGGGGCTCTTTGTCGAAGTTCTTTTAGAGACAGCCGTTTGGTGCGTGAGGGTAAGTGGTCAAGGTAGTGTGAGTGGTGGATTAAAATAGGTTTAGTACTGCCCTAAGGGAACACATTTTATTCATGGGGTGTGCTAACCTAATTAAAATGTATGAGCCCTGTTTGGAATAACAATGATCCCACAGGGTCTAGTGTGTAAGTGTGATCGACATGTTTCTTGTCTACTGCCCTTAACAGGTCACTTGCAATTCTTCAGAACCAAATGTCTATAAGAGTAAATACTCTAGAACTCTAACACTACTACAAGGCTAGTGCTAATTATTGTGAATGTCACCAGCGTTGTTCAAGCGATCCAGAGGAGGCCCGGATAGTAGAGACCTGTAAAAAATATCAAAAGTTAAAATCCAGAACTGGTCCTGAAGACAGTAATATCCATCCATAGTGCAGTGACTTTCATACTTAGTCAATTATTACCATGAGGGATGGTTCAGGTGGACATACTGTGGGTGAGTATATGATAAAAAGAAACCTCAATGTACATCCCATGGAGTGGTGAAAATATTGAGGGCACACCTTTGCCGGTAAAAAGATGTTGCATGGCACTAGTGATTCATGCACTAAAATACGAGCGCAAAATGAGGCATTGGATAGCAGGAAAGCATAGCGCCAAGTTTATGTACAAACACTTCATTTCCATGTGTTCTGGTAAACATTGCGTATTCAGAACTGATTTCACATGCACTAAAGTATGAGCGCAAAATCACATTAAATCAAACCTCTTGTGCGTCATAACTTGTAGCGGCATGTCTAAGTACAAGCACAATGTGATAATGTGATAATTACCTCATTTCCATGCGTTCCGATAAACGTAGCTTGATCATGGCATGTAGCAACTCACCCCGATAATGGAGTCTCCGGTGTACGGGGTTGCCTTGCAAGCACAACGTTGCTCACTCTAAAAACAATAGAAAACAAGCACAACATCCAGCCGGGGGCTTCTTTAGTCTTACCGGTAAGTTGTGGTGAGGTTCAGGCTCGGTAGTGCGGTAAAGAAGTTGATACTCACATAGAGGGGGGCGTGCAACTAGCAATGCTCCTACCCTGGCGCAGGCTCCCGTGGCTGGTCCTTCCGCTTAGGCACCTAAATTCACGTAAAGCAACTTTATTGGGACAATGCAGTGAAAGACACTGGAGGCGTGAATTTAATGTGGCTAAGGTGTATGCGACGAACAATCATGGGCATTGCGACCTTCCGTAATATTTGACAAATTGCCAGGATTGCTGGGCAGTAAATGATTCTTCACAAACCGGAAGAGGGCAGCACAAGTGTATAATACATAGGGCAGTAACCTTGCGCTGGGAGCTACACTGTCTCATGTGTTGTAGGTTACGGTCAAGGCATTTTATTAAATAAAGGGCAGTTCTGATACCAATAGCGATATTATGTGCAGTGGACCTCAAGATAGATAGGACAGGGTTTAAGTGTTATTAAGAACCACCCACGGGATGTCATCATTGAGGCCCCTGGTATTGCTGGAAATTTTAAAAATCAATTTTTGCTCCTTTCTAAAAAGCGCTTCTTTACTGATCACTGGGTGTGATTCCAAGATGGTCCAACAGATGTCGTTGGCAGTGTGGTTGGCCTCAGTGTAATGTGAGCACATCTTCGTGTTGTTTCTCCTACGCCTGATGTTGCTGTGGTGTTCAGAGATTCTAATCTTTACGGGGCGAGTGGCTTCTATGGGGGAGGCTTTATAAAGATCAGGGGAGAATTCCCTGTATGCCTCACTAACATCAGCTGAGTCTGTTACTATGCTGCCTTGCATATTCCTGATCTGACTAATATGCTCAGCGGCCTGCTTTTGCCTTGCCCTTACTGCACAAAGATGCCCCATACGTTCATTATATACATAGAACTCTTGATCTTTAGCCAAGAATTTCACCATGATCTTCTCAGCTGTAGATTCGTCCAAGCGTACCTTGGTTATAGTTATCAAATTCAGCACTAGGGTAAGGTTTCTCCCCATAACCACAGTGTGGATCAATTCTGCCTCCAAACTACTAAGTTTTTGATATAGTTCTTTCATCTGGCCCTGGCCTAGCTTGTGTTTGGCTATACTAAACCTCAGGTTTTCCCCTCTTACACCAACCTTGAAGGCATCCCACAACCATGCCAGGAGAGGAGCTACCTGTGTTAAATTCGAAATACCCCGAGGTCCAGCCCTTCATATGGCTTACGTATTCTGGGTCCGACAGAGGAGCCCTTTCAAAGTCCACCTTCTAGAAACACTTCTTAATCCATCAAAGAGGGAGTTAAAAGACAAATGGGTTGTGATCAGAAATTAATTTTGTGAAGAGTTCAACCTGATCACCCCTAACCAAAACTGACGAGACCAGAAAGTAATCCAACCTGGCACATTTACAGTGGGGAGCTGAATAATAAGTGCATCCAGGCTTGGGCACTTTCAGGCAAGGCCAGACATCAATTAAGCCAAAGTCATTCAGTAAATTCCTGAAAGATCTAGATAATTATGGTTTGCACGCAGCAAGACATGCTTCACTGCCCCCATTTATTTTAAAGTCCCCACAAACTATATACAGAGTAGGCCAAAATGGTAATTCAGTTGCTGAGCAGGCCAGGGTAATCTATGATTGGTGCGTATTTTGAGCAAAGTGTAAAGAGCCGCTACTAGCTTTACACTTCATTATTACCCCTCTTCCAAGCCTGTCTACTGCCTTTCGGCCAGAAGTGACAGTATCTCCTTTAAACAGGATGGCAACTTCCTTGGTCCTGATGTCCTGAATTGAGTGACATGCTACATTCGTCCCTAAGGAGTTCAACACAGCACTATCACTCTGGGGGAAATGGTTCTCCTGCAGACACTACACATCTGCTCTTAAAAATGTAATGTCCTCTTGAAGCCCTCTCCTTTTAAATGTATTGTTTAATCTGCAGATATTAATGGAAGCAATATGGAGCTTATCCATCCCTCACAGATAGTATCCTTATGACAAACATTGCCTACCAATGTTTAATGGGGCCTGGGCATAGGCCCCACCCCACAGGTTTAAGTATAACTAATCTCAAAAAGTCCTGTTTTTAAGAATATTTTTCCGGCTGTGTTTACGAGGGAGACAGCGTTTACAACGCTGGTAATACCACGCGGGTTGATAACAACGCGGACGTTACATCGTCCGCGTTGTTACCACGCATGGCATTACATCGCAAGTTGTTTCAACGACTTGCGCTAGGTGGCGTGCAACACTAGGGAATGTGTTGGATTTTAAATCCAACACCTTCCTTGCTGTTGCGCTAACTGGAGTAGGAATAGTAATTTATACTGTTCCTAAGTCCAGCACGCCATCTAGCGCAAGTCGTTGAAACAACTTGCGATGTAATGCCATGCATGGTAACAACGCGGACGATGTAACAATCGCGTTGTTACCTACCGCGCGGTAACACCATGCGTTTTAGCATCACATATTCTGTTTACGATCACACCATCACCTTTTCTTTTGTGTGGCAAAATACCAAATCACCCAACATCTTTCCCCCACACCCACCCCCACCCAAGCCCCTGTGAAAACCCCTCTCCCCAACTTGCACCCCTTTTATCCCTGCACCACTGAAAGCAGCAAGACCCACTTGGGTCTGTGTGATGGAGACTGGTATCAGACACTGCGAGCCCCCCAAGACCCTCCTCTGCATCACACCACACCACCAAGAGAAAGTGACAAAGAAAACGGAAAAAAGAGAGAAAAGAGAAAAGCCATACTGAGGGCATCTCTTATCCTCAGAAAGCCCAGATACTCCGGTACAGACATTACTTAGGGAAGAGGTGTGGCGCAGTGGCCAGAGCGGCTGACTCTGGAACACAGGGGCTCACAGTTCAATCCCTGGCACCGGCGGCAGGCAGCCCAGTACCATGTGAGTCTGGGCAATAGCTCGCTTAATCTTCCCAATGTCCCCCAGCGCCTTGACACCCTGGGGTAATTGTTTGCGCTTTACAAATGCTGGATTTCATTTCACCGGGACGAACAACACCAGAGAATACAAGAAAGAAAGCCCCTGTACTTAACTAAATTAAGCACTTTGTGGGAAGAACCCCAATATGCTAAACATTGCTTTTATCTGCTGGTGCATGACAAAATATGCTGTAGCTTGGATTTCAGAAGTGAAGAATTTATTGGTCCCTCTGGCTATTGTTTGTAATCTGGCCGGTGCCAGAAAATAGGCTTCAAAGCCTGCATTTTGAAAAGGCTTATCACTTGCCGAAGGCGCCACCAGCGCTCTACCGTTATATGGGAGAAATCAGGCTGAACAAACAAAAAGGAATCTTGGTATGTCCATTTTGCCTCAGGGCGGGCCTTCTCAAAAATGGCTTGACAAAGCAAGAAATTGCCAAAAAAGACTAACATAGCACTTGGCTGAGCCATGAATAAACTTGTACTGGGCTATCGGAAACCGGTGGACTCTTTGGATTTCTAACCCTCAGTTCCTTCCAGAAATTTCAGGAAAAAGCATTCCTGAAAAGGTCCAGCATAAAGGATCGAATATCCAGGCCTTCCTTGATCCCAAGAAAATGGAGATTATTTCTTCTCTACCGGTTTTCCAAGTCCTCTAGCTTCCACAGGACATCAGTTAGTTGTGCATTGTGGGACTTAGATTGCTCATTCACAGTTACTAAATCAGTTCCACAACTGTGATCCTTTCCTCAATGTAATTAATCTGATGCCCAATCTTGGTACAAGTCTTCCCAATCTTACTGACAGCGCCTTCTAGTTTTCTTGTTGCCTGCCTAGCTATTTTGCCATCCGCACGGGTCTCAGCGCGATGCTCTTTAATTGATTCCAAAATCAAGCCGAGAGAAGGTTTTAAGGCTGCAACCCCCACAGCTTGCGGTGCTGATAGATCCATCTCTGTCAGAGCTGTCACTGCTTCTGGCATCCCGAATATCTTTGTATGAGGGTAGTCCCATTTTCGCCTACCTCTGATAATATGATTCTCTCTACTTTTTAGGGTGTCAGTATTGCCTTTGGAGCTCTTTCGATGCTTTTAACATTTAAAGGCTGTCTCAGATGTTTTCAGTATGCTGGAGCCAGACGCTGCAGAGCTGCCCCCGGCCTCGCTAAGACAAGAATTAAAGTCTTCAGAGCCATCTGTCAGGGAGAAAAATGTATCAGCCCAATCAGATGTAAGGTCCACAGCAGCCAAACCAGTAAGCTCTATATTGTAATCAGGTCCATCCCTGGCTCCTCCTAGAGCCCAGGGGTGGATCGGGGAGCATGCATAGCCTTGCACTCTTTTTCAGGGGTTACCTGGAAGGTCTATGTGGAATTACTAGCCACGTCTCCCCTCTCTTCAGACACCATTTGTGAGGGCTGCCCCAATGCCGATGAAGATGATACCCCTTTATCTGCCACTTCAGGCCCCTCTAGTTGTACCCAGAATCTCCCAGACAAGTCATCAGCAGATGAGCCAGCTCCCGGACACATCTTGTCAATATCACGCTTCCCAATCTCCTAAGAGGCAAGGCCCTCCGCTGCATTTTTTATTATAAAAAAGCTCACAAGTTTTTTTAGGCACAATCTGAGAGGGAACTGGCATGTTCCTCCTTCTCCCAGCACCCAAGCTTTCTAGACAATTTTACGATGAGCAAGAATCATTTGGCTTACATGCACTATCACCAGCATGATCTAGGGCCAGAAAGACATACCATGTAAACATTACTAATGTTATAATACAATGTATATTATTGATCGTTGGGCCTTTAGAAAAACCTTGTTTGGTCCTATGGAAATAATACACACCATCGCTTTCTTTTAATAAGATTCAGGTTCAGTTGTATTCACTGGTGTCTTACATTTCCAAAGGGCTTTCCTAACATTTTATGTTTTTTTTGCAAATTTTTTAATCATCTTCGGTGTAGATATATTTTACCACTTTTTAAACTGCCGTTTTGCACAAGTGAGGCCTGCTTTGATATACCTGCAATGTTTTGGGGTGGCAAGCTTTTTAGCATGGTTGTTACGGTGTGGTAAAAAATGTAACTATGCAATAAACATGTAGCAGAGCGACTATAGTTTTATGAAGACATGATAAAAATCGTATAGAAATGCACCTTAATAGGCCTACGAATCAATCAATCATTTGCATTTATAAAGCGCGCTACTCACCCGTGAGGGTCTCAAGGCGCTGTGTGGCGCGAAGGTGGCTGGGAAGAGAGTTCCAGGTCTTCGCTGCTAGGTAGGAGAAGGACTTGCCTCCGGCGGTGGTTTTGCGGATGCGAGGTACGACAGCCAGGGCTTGTACGGTTGAGCGTAGGGTGCGAGGAGGAGTGTAGAAGGAGACTCAGTTGTTGATGAGTTTTGGTCCGAGATTGTGCAGGGCTTTGTGTGCGTGGGTGAGGAGTCTGAAGGTGATCCTCTTGTTGACTGGAAGCCAGTGGAGTTTCATCAGGTGTCCGGAGATGTGGTGGTGGCGAGGTATGTTCAGGATGAGTCGTGCGGTCGCGTTCTGGATTCGTTGAAGTTTTCTCTGCAGTTTGGTGGTGATGCCGGCGTACAGAGTGTTTCCGTGGTCCAAGCGGCTGGTGACGAGGGCGTGGGTGACGGTCTTCCTGGTGTCGGTGGGGATCCAGCGGAAGATCTTGCGGAGCATGCGGAGGGTGTTGAAGCATGCAGAGGTCACCGAGTTGACCTGTCTGGTCATGGAGAGGGATGAGTCCAGGATGAAGCCGAGGCTGCGTGCGTGGTCGGTGGGTTGGGGGGTGGATGAGGACCTCCGTCTTCTCTGAGTTTAGTTTGAGCCGGTTGTCTGTCATCCAGTTCGCCACTTCCTTCATGCCTTCGTGTAGTCTGGTTCTTGCTGTGGTGGGGTTGTTGGTGAGGGATAGGATGAGCTGGGTGTCGTCGGCGTAGGATATGAGGTTGAGTCCGTGTTTTCGTGCGATGTTCGCCAGGGGGGTCATGTAGATGTTGAAGAGGGTGGGGCTGAGGGAGAATCCTTGGGGGACGCCGCAGATGATCTCCGTAGCTGTGGATCTGAAGGGGGGGAGGCGGACTCTCTGAGTTCTTCCGGAGAGGAAGGAGATGATCCAATCCAAGGCCTTGCCTCTGATGCCGGTGTTGCTGAGGCGACGTATCAGGGTACGGTGACAGACCGTGTCGAAGACTGCGGAGAGGTCCAGGAGTATGAGGGCCACGGTCTCTCCTTTGTCGGTCAGAGATCTGATGTCGTCCGTGGCTGCGATGAGGGCGGTCTCGGTGCTGTGGTTAGCTCTGAAGCCGAACTGTGAGGGGTCGAGTGAGTCGTTGGCTTCCAGGGCGGTGGTGAGTTGAGCGTTGGCGATTTTCTCAATGACTTTGGCGGGGAACGGTAGGAGCGAGATGGGCCGGAAGTTTTTGAGTTCGGTGGGGTCTGCTGTTGGTTTCTTTAGGAGGGCGTTGAGTTCGGCGTGTTTCCAGTTCTCCGGGAAGGTGGCGGTGGTGAAAGATGTGTTGATGACGTCTCGGAGGTGGGGTGCGATGATGTTGTCGGCTTTGTTGAAAATGTTGTGCGGGCAGGGGTCGGATGGTGATCCTGAGTGGATGGAGTTCATGATGCGGGTGGTTTCCTCAGTGGTGGTTGGGTTCCAGGTGTCGATGGTGGTGTTGTCGTTGGCGGGTTCCGGTGGTGGGTTCGTGTTGGTTGTGGTGAAGCTGTTGTAGATGTCAGTGATCTTGTGGTGGAAGAAAGCTGCGAGGGAGTCGCAGAGGTCCTGTGAGGGGGGGATGGAGTTGTTTTTGGCGTCGGGGTTGGAGAGCTCTTTGATGATGCCAAATAGTTCCTTGCTGTTGTGGGCGTTGTTGTCTAGTCTGTTCTGGAAGGCTGATTTTCGTGTGGCGCGGAGGAGTTGGTGGTGTTTGTGGGTGGCGTTCTTGAGAGCAGACATGTTCTCGTCGGTCTGGTTGAGGCGCCAGGTCTTCTCGAGGGTGCGGCATTCTTTTTTGGAGTCCTTGAGGGTGGGGGTGAACCAGGAGTTTTTCTTGTGGCTGTGTTTGTTTGTTTGGGTCTTCAGGGGGGCCAGGAGGTTGGCGCAGTCTGAGATCCAGCTCGTGAGGTTGTTGGCGGCTTCGTTGGGGTCTGTAGTGCTGGTGGGTGAGTTTTGAGAGAGGGTTGCTGTGAGTTGTTCGGTGGTGATTCGATTCCATTGTCTTCTTGGTGGTTGCTGGGCGTGGTGGTGTACGTTGGTTTTCTTGAAGCTGAAGTGGACACAGCTGTGGTCTGTCCAGGAGAGTTTGGTGGTGTGGTTGAAGGAGATGTGTTTGCTGGAGGAGAAGATGGGGTCGAGCGTGTGTCCGGCGAGGTGGGTAGGTGTGTTGACCAGTTGTTTGAGTCCAAGGTTGGCTAGGTTGTCCAGTAGGGTGGTGGTGTTGTTGTCGGTGTGGTTCTCCAGGTGAAAGTTGAGGTCCCCTAGGAGGATGTAGTCTGTGGACTGGAGTGCGTGGTCCTGGTGGTCTGTATATGAGGGAACCTCTGAGGGTGGTCTTGGGATCGCTGTGGATTGAGAAGTGGAGGTGTTCGGCGTCGGGGAGTGAGTCGTCGGAGTAGGTCGAGATGCGGATGGAGCTCTTGTGGGCGATGGCGATGCCTCCTCCGGTGCGGTTGGTGCGGTCTTTCCTGAAGATATTGTAGCCGTCGGGGATGGCTATGGCGATGTCGGGTGCCGAGGAGGGGTTCATCCAGGTCTCGGTGAGGAAGGCGATGTCCGGGTTTGTTGAGTCGATGAGGTTCCATAGCTTGATGGCGTGCCTGTGGACGGATCGGGTGTTGATCAGGATGCAGTCGAGGTTGTTTCCGGGGAAGTCGTTCTTGTTGGGTGCGATGTGTGTTTGTAGGCAGGTGAAACGGCAGTTGCGGCAGGTGAAGGGTCCGTGTTTCCGCTTCGGAGTGGCGCGGCAGCAGCCCGACGTGCGGCCGGGGTTGAGGGCGGTGAGGGTGGCGGTGACGTAGGTGAGGCGGGGGGGGTGGAGGTCGTGGGGGCCAGGGGTTGTGGCGCTGTGCGCGGTCCAGGCGCGGACGGGCGCAGACGGGCTTGCCTTAGGTGCGCCTTCGGCGCGCCAGTGGCGCGCCCGCTGCGCACGTCCGCTGCGCGGCCTCGCAGCGGCCGCCATATATGGGTAGCCGGGGAGGAGGGGTCAGCTGGGAGGCGGGTGGCGGGAGGGTAGGCAGGGCTAGGGAGAAGCGGCGGGAAAAACAGGCGGCAAGGCCAGAAAACGACAAGTCCCAGAAAGGACGAAAAAACAGGCGAAAAAGCGGAAAAACAAGGCAAAAGAAGAGGCGCTCTGGGGGCACTCACACAGGGTACACGGAAGAAGAGGGGTCACCAGGCAGCAATAACAATGACAGTAACGGCGCTTTGGGCACTCACACAGGGTACACGGAGGAAGAGGGGTCACCAGGCAGCAATACCAATAACAGTAACGGCGCTTTGGGCACTCACACGGGATACACGGAGGAAGAAGGGTCACCAGGCAGCAATAGCAATAACAGTAACGGCGCTTTGGGCACTCACACGGGATACACGGAGGAAGAGGGGTCAGCAGGCAGACAAGGAGCAACAACGGCAATACGGAGAGAGCAGCGGACAAGGTAGCAAGGCAGCAGGCAAAGGCAGGTGAGCACTGGTGGCGCTGCAGAGGAGGGGGAGCGACCTACCCTGTAGTTGTTTTTTTTGTATGGATAAATCAATATTTGAGGATTTCAAAGTCCAATGTAAGATTAGCTCATATGAGTTTTTAGATTTGTTCTGTGTGATGAAATGTATGTTTTTTTAGCCTTTTAATCATGGTTTGTGTATATTGTGCTTTTATGGTCAACATTTGGCTAAATAAAGATTGTTTGCCTTGACCGGACTACTAATGTTGGATTGATTATATTTTCACCCAAATAAAGTGAAAACTGTTCTGAGTCAGGCCAAAGATGCAGTCAACCTGGCTGATTAGCCTGAACGAGAACCAGGAAAGCTATATTGTGTTCCCTTTTTCTTAATATAAATGTCTTAACTTCTCACTCAAATGGATTTTACTCTCGTCACATTGTGCAGGCTAATTGACAAATGAGGCCCAAAAATATTCTATTTGCCATTTAAAAGTGTTAGTTATGTCATCCATTAATTTTAAATTGTTATTAAAATAACTCATCCTCAAAGATATTTCATTACATAATATAACACTTCAAGGTCAGCCATGATAATTTCCCTAGCACCACGTACATATGGCAGTCCATCTACAGTCTCACATCACAAAGAATGGTAAAATGTACTGTGCCTTTAGTTAATGACTAAGTAGTCAATAAGTAATGGCTTTGCCTTTAAGTAAGTACCCTTGCCAACTTCCACCCCATAAACCAATGCGGGTAAAGTCAGCTAGCAGGCAATCACCCCCCAGATATAGGAACACATCAGTATGAGTTACCTACTTTAAGACTATCAATCAGGGTTGAGTCACGCTACATAATTGAAACATCTACACTTCAAAAAGTTTACATCTTCTTTCTCAATGCCAACCCTTGGCTTCAGGTCGAGCGCAGCATCTCTCCAATGTTTGACACCGTCAACTATCCAGCAAGATATAAACCCTGAAAACTCACATGAACTTCACTGGCATCATTCTACAATTGTTTTCACATCCTACCTCACCAACAGACAGTAATGTGTTCAGAGAGGACCTGTCAGATCCAGGTCTCTCCTTCCTGCAGAGTCCCCCTGGGCTCCATTCAATCACCCATCATTTGCAACCTTTTATTGAACTCCTGGGTGGCATGTTTGCATACAGCAACATCAGAACCCACTAGTTTACTGTGGAAGACCAAACTCTAACCCAAATTCTTCTCAGGCAATGACATACAAACATACAGAGACTCAAAGTCTGCTTTGAATGCATCCACACTTAAATGTCCACAAAATCTCTAATGATAAACCTTACGAAGAGTAAATTACTCTTGTTTGCTAACGGCACCAAACATCCTCTGATTCTGCCATGACTCCAGCGGGAGCTCTTTTTAGAGCATTGGGGTGTTGCCCTCCTTTATTTGCCCCCCCACAGCCTATTAATTTAATGTAAATAAATGTAGAGTTTTCCGGTTGCAAGCCATTTGCTCACCAACCAAGAAAAAAAGCAAATTCAATCCATTGCATAAATTAATTACCGCACATAAACTAAACACTTCCACATAACAATCACAATAACAATCACATAATATTTACACACGAGTTATAAAATTACATTTCCCACCCAAAAAGAAACAAAATAAATAAATCATACTGTCTGTACCTGCATATCTTTATCTGTATGCATCTAATAAGAATACAAATGCAACAAAAATAGGAAAATATTGTCCAATAAGCCCCAAAAATGCAAAAATGAAAATTCCAATATAAATCACTCAAAGCAATATAAAGTGTGTTAGAATAAAAAACTTGAAAAAACATTATTTATCATAAGCCAAGGATGATTTGCTTTGAAAACAGTAAACACCCAATGCCCTTAGCATACGTTTATAGATGAAAAAAATCTGAAATGTGTAAAGTAAGTTAAATAACCCATATGCAAAAACCATTACACTCCCCAAAATTACATATACATAACAGTTAATCATCGAAATAGAACTACATAACTAAAACAACTAATGAAAAACAATACCAGTAATACATCTAAATATACAAAAAAAAAACACAAACAACACTACAGCTACTTTCCTCAAGCCCCCAACCTCGAATCCCTTACTAAAATCCTTAAGCAAAACGTACATGTTCTGAAAAACAGCAGCACCTGACCACAATAGGCTTTCTGGTAAAAAGGCTAAAATTAATGCAGATAGATTACAAAATTGAAGGTAGCAGTAAAAAAAACAAAATGGCCTTTAAATTAAACTAAAAAAAGACTATCTCTCCACAGAAATAAATAGGAAATTATGCAAAAATGTTGTAAAAATGTAAAAACAAATTAAAAAGTTGTCAAAACATGTCAAAATATGATGTTATAAAAATGTTTTAAATGTATAAAATATAAATTAAATGATTGTATAAAATATATACATATTAAAACATGTATGACATGTTATGTAATATCATGTATTTTACTAATAAAAAAATTAAAATGTTTTGTTTACTTTACATTATAGAACTACACAATTAACAAACTTTGAAAACATGAATAAAATAAGACAAATGTGTGACATGTCATTATTACATGAAGCAATGTAATTAAGAATATTTTATTATTACATTTCTAATACTAATAAAATAACAGAAAGGATTTCTACAACATAAAAAGTAAAATGAAAATAATCAGAACAAAGGGCCTGATTAGGATGGCGGTCCAACCACAATCCTGGTGGGGAATGGGGTCGCCTGACAAGCTGTCAGTGGTTCTACACACTGAATCACGATGCGACCAACTTCAAGGCGGTTGCAAAATGTATATTTTGTATTGTGGCAGGTGCTGCGGGCTGTAGCACACACCACAGTACAAAATATGCACCCTGTGCATATCCCTGCATTATGTCCCAGGAAGCTTGTTTCCGGTCCAGGGAAGGCCTGGCTTGGCAGTTTGCGCTGGACTGTTTCCATAAGGAACAGGGTCATGAATGATTTCCATATGGCTGGGTCTGAACTGGGGTGGGGAAGTCAGCTAAAGAACGATGACAGATTTAACCAAGATCTGTGACTGGGGATGAGTGTTTAAAAACTTTCAGCACTCATCTCTTTGTGTTTCCCTGCACTATGTGGCAGGCACCATGGTGCAGGGCTATGTTGGGGGCACCATAGGGGCCATGTCCAAAGACCTGGGAGAAAGGGGGAGGAAGGGGGCCTGCTACGGGGCCCCCCAATGTCCCTTTCCATCAGTCTTGTCAAGGTGGGTAAACAGCCATGAAACAGCCGGCGGGACAGGGCATTGTAATCATTATGGCGGTGCCTGGTAGGCACGCCACTGTTGCAGGGATACAAGTCCCCTGACAGACCGACGGTCTCCTTGAGCCCGTCGGCTCCATGGCAATTGGTCTCTCCAACTGCCAACCATCCACCCAACATCCTAATGTGGGGGGCAGAAATCAGTATTACAATGGCGGTGGGACCGCCACCTATAGGTAGTCAGGCACAGAGTTATAAAAATGAAATAATCACACTCCAACATAAATCATTTTCAAATATTTGTTAGACATTGAAGGGGAGACAATTACTATTCCTAGTCCAATCCATACCAATTTGAGGAAGATTTTGGACAATGAAGTGGTGATATTAACTATTCCCACTGCCCTCTAAACTAATTTTGGAAAGGTGCTGGACACTGAATGGGTGAAATTTACTATTCCCACTCTGAAATAAATCAATTTGATTAAGACATTGGACACTAAATGGGTGCCATTTACTATTATCACTCCAATCTAAACAAATTTGCGGAACACATTGGACACTCAAGGAGTAACACTTAGGGGGGCATTATGATAGCTGGCGGATTGCCACCGCCTGTATGGCGGTGGCGCACCGCCTGCTAAAATCCACCGCCCGCATGACTTTTCCCCCACCACATTACGATGGCGGGGGGGACCCCGGCGGACGGAAATACCGTCCGCCGGTTTTCCGCCTGTAGGCAATACACCTGATTGCCTACCGGGCGGAAAAGCCCAGGAATATGGTGGCGGTGCCTTGCAGGCATTGCCATCCATATTATCACGTTGTGCATTCAAATGCACAACTTGCATTTTTAACCTTGCGGCAGGTGCTGCTGGCCGCAACGCCCGCCGCAATGTTAGAAATGTGGGATGCACCCAAATTGCACATGTGGGACCGCCGCATGCATAGCGGGCAGCCCCATTTTCTGGGGCTATGGCGGGCAGATGCTAATCAGCCCCTTACTATTCCCATTCCAATCCAACCATATTGAGGGAAGAGGTTGGACACTTAAAGGGCGATATTTACAATTACCACTCACTTCTAAACCAATTTGGATAAGGCATTGGACACTAAAAAGGTGACATTTAAATAATCCCACTCCAATCTATGGCTATTTGAAAAAGGTGTTGGATGGTAAAAAGGTGAAATTTACAATATTCACTTCAATATAAAACATTTTAAACAAAATATATATTCACCAACCTAAATACACAACTAATACTAATATGCATAATAATACACATTTTTACTATACAATAAAAAAAAAATAAGAAAACATACTTCCCTTTACTACAAACCTATCTATAGAAGGTTTAATATTAAAACATTAAAGATATATTTTTATAAATGTTCTTAAACTTTAATTCCATAAAATAACAAATAAACTATTATACCACTCACTCCACTCAACACTCATAAAACACAAAAAGATTTAAGTTTTGCTTGACATACAATTTTTAAAGTCAATTATAATTTCAAAACAAAAACATTTAGAAAATATTTACAATTTAAAATTATATCATTACATACAAATATTTCTAAAAATGTTTGTTAGTAAACATTTTGTTATATGTTTTAAAAATGAACCGTGTAAACAAAACCTATTTATGTTCTAACAAATATCATAATTAAAATTAGAATTTAAAACAAATGTTAATATAGCATAACTTATTTTAAAAAAATTGGCGTTTTCTGTTGACCAGATTTCTGTTGGGTACACTGCATTTTTTAGTGGCTTATCCGAAACAGGCAGGCTGGTGTGAGAGACTAGCCCCCTGTCCTGCAATAACCTGGCCAAACAGATGCATTTTATGATGTTTTGTTCATTTTATTCAGATCCTAGAGCACGTGTCATTAAGCCCATACTAAAAGCTATTCGGCCCTGTTCTTATCAGGAGGGTTTTGACTATTTGAGGGCATTATCTACGGCTGCAATCTCAAGCGCAGTGTTCAGTTTTATTAAAATTGCATTTTCAATTAGAAAACGCTATGTACAGTGAAAGACCTAGTCATTTGCATACATTGTGCTGGGGAAGCGTATGATGATTTTTAAAGTTGTCTAATTTTGCCGGTAAATCAAGATTTAATGTGCTAACTTTTTAATGCATTTTAATTGTTTTTATTAAGTATACATGTAAACCTTTATGATTCTAATGAATCGAATAAAGTTATTTTGAACTGAACTGAATTGAACTATTAAAAATGCAAAATTATTATTTACATATCTTAAAAATTATTGCCTAACATTTTAATTTAAAAAATACATATTTTTTAAAATTTCATACCCTTATCCCCTATAAACACAATATTTCCCTACTTAAAATAGTATCAAACAATTATTTATATATGTAATAATACAACTAAATGTTTTGGCTATTTGGGGTAGTTCACGCTTAGGCCCCTGTATCTTTTTGACTACATAGGGTATCCATGCCAAATTTGCGTCCCTTCTTCCAAAATCATGGGGATTCTAAAGGTACCGAGGGTTTGTGGATTCCCCTGGCCAAATTAGCCAAAATACACCTAAATATTGTTGTTATTTCGAAAAATGGGAAAAAAGTGCTGCCAATGAAAGCGTCTGGGTTTTCCCTGCAAATTGTATCTTGTATTTCAGGCACTGACAGACTTTTGTCAGAAAACCAACATTTTTTACACAGTTTTGGCATTTTACTGGGACTTAGCCTATGTTTTCTAATATTTCTAGAACTCTCCACCACAAAAATGTGAGGAAAATGTGTTTTTTTTTACAAAGTTTGAGGTTTGCAAGGGATTCTGGGTAACAGAACTTGGTGAATGCCAGACAAGTCACCCCATTCTGTATTTCTCTAGGTGTCTAGTTTTCAGAAATGTATAGGTTTGCTATGTTTTCCTAGGTGTCCCGGCAGGGCTAGGGTTCAAAATCTACAGCTAGGCACTTTGCAAAACAAAGGATCAGTTTTCACTGTGAAAATGTGGTGTGTCCATGTTGCGCTTTGGGCCCTTTCCTTTGGCAGGCACTAGGCCTACCCATACAAGAGAGGTACCATTTTCTTGGAAGACTTTGGGGAATGCGGGGTGGGTGGACTTTTTTGGATCCGCGCAGATTCCAGAACTTTCCCTCACAGGAATGTGAGGAAAATGTGGGTTTTTTGACAAAATTTGAAGTTTGCAAGGATTTCTGAGTAACAGAATCTGGTGAGAGCCAGACAAGTCACCCATCCTGGATTACCCTGGGTGTCTAGATTTCACAAATGTATAGGTTTGCTAGGCTTCCCTAGGTGCCGGCAGAGCTAGGGTTCAAAATCAACAGCTAGGCACTTTGCAAAGAAAGGGTCAGTTTTCTCTGTGAAAATGTGGTGTGTCCATGCTGCGTTTTGGGCCATTTCCTGTTGCAGGCACTAGGCCTACCCACACAAGTGAGGTACCATTTTCTTGGAAGACTTTGGGAAATGCGGGGTGGGTGGAATTTTTGGGATCCACGCAGATTCCAGAACTTTCCACCACAGAAATGTGAGGAAAATGTGTTTTTTTTTCCCTCCAAATTTTGAGTTTTGAAAGGGATTCTGGGTAACAGAACCTGTTGAGAGCCAGACAAGACACCCCATCCTGATTTCCCCTGGGTGTCTAGTTTTCAAAAATGTATAGGTTTGCTAGGTTTCCCTAGGTGCCGGCAGAGCTAGGGTTCAAAATCTACAGCTAGGCACTTTGCAAAAAAGGGGATCCGTTTTCACTGCAAAAATGAAGTGTGTCCACGTTGCGTTTTTGCCTGTTTCCAGTCACGGGCACTAGATCTACCTATACAAGTGAGGTACCATTTTTCTCGGAAGACTTTGCAATGACAGTGTTCACTTGTGTGGTCATATCCAATTTGCTGTTGATGATGATTCTGATGATCCTGGAGTAGATGCTGTGCATTGGGTTAATTAGCCACCAGTTGAAGTGGCATGGGGGAGGTGTTCTTGCCAAAGATCACTATATCTGCTTTTTTAGCATTCAGTTTGAGAAAGTTTCATATTATCCAGTTGGTGACTTCAGTCACGTAAGCAGTGAATGTTTTTCTTGTGCTGGGGTTCTTGTCCTAGACGGAGTTTATGAGTTGCATGTCATCGGCATAGAAGAAATATTAATGTCATGCATGTGGTTGGTGTTGGCCAAGAGGAACATGTATGCATTGAAGCAGGTAGGGCTGCGTGATGTACCTTGTGATTAGTGGGTAATCTTCTGAGGAGAAAAGTGTCAGGCTGACAGATTTTGTTATATCCATTAAAAAGAAGCAGATCCAGCGGTGAATGGGTCCGTGCATGCCTATCTCATGCAAGCGCCCTGAAGAGTATGGGGTGTGAGACCTTGTCTAATGCTGCAGGGACATCTCGGAGAAGAAGGGCTGCCATTCTCTTCTGTCAACGATCATGCAGATTCTGTCTGTGGTAGCGATGAGCGATGTTTCTGTACTGGAGTTTGGCCTGTATTTGGACAGAGGGTACTGAGGTGGTCGGTGAGGTGTTGGTTGATTATTTTCTCCAATACCTTGCCATGTGTGGTAGGAGGGAGGAGGAGGTGATCCAGCTACACAGAATGAAGACGGAGAGAACCTAGACGTGTTGCAGATCTCTTCAAGTTTTTGATCAGCAGATAGGAGGGCCAATGCTATTGCACTTCATGTGAAATTGATGGCAGTAGTACACATGTTGATCTCTGGTATTTCTTCTATCTCTGTTAGATGCCATCATCAAGTTTACACCACAGTACCTATTATTTAAAAAGAAAACTGCCAAAAATAACTAGCCACCAAGCAAGGTTTTTATGACATTGCAGGATTCCTTCATGTGGTTGGTACAGTTGAATAGACCCATGTGCCAATAGCCACCTGCACCTACTGTGCATATATAAAGTAATCTCTTACATATTTACTCCATCAATGTGCAGGCAATTATATACCATAATTGACTATTTCACAATGTCCTAGCAAAGTACACAGGAAGTGCTTATGACACATATATATTCATGTACCGTACCATCAATAAACATTTTGAGAATGGAAGCTATGGAAATAGGCTACAGATTGGAAAGTCAAAATGCAGACATAAGTAACCCTGTCTTTTTCTGCAATACAATTTATATTCCCCATATGTAGCATAAAAAGGTTGTTGAATGTACACATAGGGGCCCATTAGCATGGCAGGCAGATAGCCACTGCCCAACTGGCAGTGGCGATCCGCCCGCCAAAGCACCCCGCCGGACGACCTTTTACCCCCATGGCGGGGGGTACCGAGGCAGACGGAAAGACGGTCCAACGCTTTTCCGCCGGTAGGCAATCGTCACAATTGCCTACCGGGCGGAAAAGGCCTGCAATATGGTGGCAGTGCCTTGCAATCCTTATTATGATGTTTGCGGTTTAATGCGGTTTAATACCTTTCCATGGCGGAGACTCCGCCATGGAAAGGCATGCGGGAATTGCTTTGAGGGCCCGTTGTGGGCCCCCAGGGGTGTGGGGTATGGGGGATGCACTTGGGGGTACCTATGGTACTCCCCTACATTGGCATACACAAGGTGGCAGGCACCACACGGTGCCTGTCACGTTGTGCATGCCAATGCACAACATGCATTTACTACATTGTGGCGGGTGCTGCTCACAGCAGCGCCCGCCACAATGTTGTATATGTGGGATGCGACCACCACGGTGGTGGTCGCATTCTAATTGGCTGTGCGGGACCACCACACAACTGGCGGACAGTCCCAGCACCTCTAGGGTGGAGGGCAGACTGTAGTCCGCCCGCCATCCTAATGGACCTTATAGTGTGTGGATTGACTCAATCAGATTGCCAATTGTCTTCCTATAGGTGTAAAGTTGACTACTTTCTCATGCCATGCAGGCCATCATACAAAATTGTTATTCTGTGTGATGCCAAAGTGAGAGAGGATACAAACACCATACTAGCAGTATAAAACATGCAAATTAAAAGGATTCAGAATTAGTTGACCCTTGTGCCACGTGTGCTGCAAATGATAGTATATATTGGCAGGTAAAATGACCTGCAGTACAAAATGTGTCTCTCAATCTTATATCTGCATCTGTGATCCACACCATTTAATGTTGTTATAGATGTATCAGCTACTGTCACTCAGGAAATGTGAATGACCATGATCCACCCATGTAAACTATAACAGCCTGAAATGTAATGTAAGACCACACAAGGATGCTGCTTTGCATGAAAGTGATGTACAAACTCACTTATTGCACCCTTAAGATTGGTTTGGTACCAGTGGAATCCAGCACATAACAAATTACTAGTTACCCCTCTCACCTTATGAGAGACAAGGGCAAATCAAAGGCTCACTTTTTACATACTAAGGCCTCGCATGTGTTGCATTGTTAGAATGACTCAAATATTCTTGCAACGAGAAATCATTATCTGTGTGTCAGGAAAAACGATTTTACTAACTAAACAAGAAAGGGATGCACATATACACATCGAAATAGTGATGGGCACATGTGTGTAGATGACTGCTAGTTCATCAAACCTCAAATTGTGTCAACAACTAATGTATTATTTTGGTTGTGACATGTTCTTTGTTTATGTTCCATCAAATGTATAGCATACATAAACATATGGCTGCAGGATGCATAATGTTATTTGAAGGAATATGCAGCGTGGATAATAATGATCCATGGTCTAACAATGTAGATTTTGTGTGATCACATATGTGCACCTAACCTACAATAACATATTTTTCTGTTAATGTATGTATTTGCTTGTATATGAACAAAAGCTATGTATTTGTGTAAAACAGGGCATATTCTCAACCATATTCACAAAAACTTTTAAATGTATACTTTCTTTATACTCATTCAACGTCTATCATTAACCTAGAATGCACATGCAAATTGCCAACTGCTTCTAATATGTTATCCTATATCTTACTTCAGGTGATCAAGGCTATGAGCTGCTACCAGGATGGACGACCCTGTTTACTACTACAAAGAATGCTGTTCAGTAGCAGTACAATGCTGATTTGAGGAAAACAGGCAATGTTGTGGAGAGGGCGTTTGGTGTACTAAAATCACATTTTCATTGTCTGGATGAATCAGGTGAAAGGCGGCTCTACACAATCCCATTGGCGTGTAAAATCATTCTTGTTTGTGCTATTTTGCAGAACAAATGTTTCAATAAATATCAATTGATATCTCAGCATCTGGAGGATGATGAATCACAGTCAAAATTGTCTACTCAATGGCATGCCGTGCCAAAGAGATTATCGAATAAAAGGAAACGTACAAGCTTTACTCAATTTGGCACTGTCAATAAACATGTCTGTATAAAAACAAGAAGGACAAAGTTTCATTTGAGTGAATGTCAAACCAGATCTGTGCTAAGTATGTGAGATAGACCCTTACACCTTCACATATATCACAGATTGTTTACAATTATGATAGTAAATATGTGTGCAGTGGTTTTTATGCAATGTCATACATCTGACATGAACAAAGCAAAAACGATAATCTGGGGATGTAGGATGATTGCTGTTTCAGAATGCATCACACTTAGAAAGAGAAAACTGCGATGAGAAATAATGATATTACTCCACCTTGCGCCTCCTCTTGGAAGCATCTGTTCTGCATTCCCAGATTTAACACTCTTGGTGGTAACATCCATGCTCCACAGATGGAACTTCTTCCCAGGGCAGAGCAATGCAGGAGAGCAACTCAAGCTGACTTACTTTACTTCACAATTACCAAGCATCGCAGGGCAGTGCACAATGGCCATATGTTTATGTATAAATCTGACTTAATGATTGTGTTGCCTTTGCTACACCATGTGCGGCACAAGGACAACACAATACAATGATATGTCAGGGCCATTGTGTGTACAAATGGAAAATAAACATCTGAAGCCTTTAAGTCATCCACAGTAGCACTCTGGTGTTGGTGCAACATAACACATAATGCTACAGCACAATGGAGAGAGGGAAGTGCAGCATTTCTATAAAACGATCTTGGACGTCTGCTGTGTACTTGGCACACTAATTAGTGCAGCAATGTGCATTGCTGTCCAGTGTAGCATCACTCCCGAATAAATGTTGGGCAAAGTGAGTGTTGCAATGTATTGCATCACAGGTAAATTTACATAATGGTACTGAATGCATAATGTCTAGGATGGGTCTTGCATAGTTCAATAGGACACTGATTAGTTAATACATGCCTTGGGTGGGCCTTGCGTGCTTCAATAGGACATTGCTCAGTGCATACAGGTCTTATGTGGACCTTGAATCTTACAATATGGCATTGCTAAGTGCATACATGTCTTGGTTGCACCTTGCGTAGTTCAATAGGACACTGCTTAGTGCATACAGGTCTTTGGTGGACCTTGTATATGTCAGTAGGACACAGCTTAGTTCATACATGTCTTGGGTAGGCCTTGTATAGTTCAGTAGGACACTGCTTGGTTCATGCATGTGTTGGATGGGCCTTGGATTGCTCAAAAGGACATTTGCTTTGTGCATAGATGTCTTGGGTGGACCTTGTGTAGTTCAACAGGATACAGCTTAGTGCGTACAAGTCTTTTCTTACCATCAGCGATCCATGCAGGTAAGTGTGGTGGGGCGGTGCAGGGGGGATATGGACAGACAACAGAATAGGATTTATTTACTTTTTCCTTTTCTGTTGTCTTTTGACTCCCCCCTCCCCCTGCCTCACTCATGTCCTGCCCCACCACGCTTACCTGCACAGACCGCTCCCTGCTTAGGGAAAAATGGCACAAAACTAGGCAGATCAGCCGGTAATACTCAGGAAATTACGTACTGGCCAGGAAGAGTGTGAACTTTAGTTTCAATATCTGTCTGTGGTAGGTGCTTGCTGGATGTTTGGAGAGCTGTTGTTGGATTGTTTTGTTCATTGTTTGCTGTGTCTTTTGTGTTAAGTTTGTCTAAACTGTGTCTGTTTGTATTATTTGTGTGTTATTTGTGTCTCAAAAATTGTGTTGTGTCTTTAAACTTTTCAGTATCTGTCTCTGTAACTGACATCACCCAATCTCACACACCATAATAGTTGTGTTTCACATATTTATGAACATTGCAATATCTAAGTTATAGACAGTATGTTACCATGTCACACATCTCATTACATAAGAGTAGTGTAATAAAACCAGTAAAGGTAATGGTAAAAGACTGTATATCAAGCTTCAATATATTTTTGTCGTTTCTCCTGTTTGTCTACTATAAGGGATGTTTCCCTTTATGTCTGTCATCAGCAAATCACCTTTGCAGGTCCTGACCTCAATAATCAAATCACTTACAGACAACAATATGTCAAATGGAGCACTCTATCATGAGATTTTCCACGATTTCTACACACGTCCTGTTGCTTTACTTATTGGTGGCATATATCAACATCATGAACAGAAGGCAATGCATGTACGATCAACTAAAGAGTCACTGAAAAACATTCATCATTCTTCTATGGTCATGTAATTGCATGGTTACATATGATGATGTAAATGTCTAAAAGGTAGCATTATGTGTGGGTTATATGATATGTCTGGGAGATTGTGTGCTATATTCCGGCCAGTCCATACAAAGGAGGCAGTGGACCATGGCGGTAGTGTTGCAGCATTATAAACTGCACTGTGTATGTGAAAGTAGGAATAACACCTTGAATTTGCAGAAGGGAAGGACTATACAACTAGATTCATTTTGCAAATGTCACAATGTAATACTTTTTAACCATGTGATATTATCCAGCGTATAGACGTTCTTCCTATTGAGAAATTAGAATGACTCACTCTATTATTACAACTTTGGTTTTGTTTCAACACCATCATATAATAGGAGATTACGATTAAGATTATGTATGTTAGCATGTATACACAAACAGAGATGCAAATATTTGATCAGATGTATGATTGAAATGTATGAACTATGCAGCCTGCTTTTACTCAGAGGTTAAACAAAAATCTTGAGAACTAGGGAATGAGTTAATTAGTATTAATCTTCAATTAATAAATTAAGGTATTGGTTTATATGGTAATGTATAATAGGATATATATTGAATTCAATGGAATAATTTGGTAACTGACATCCTTGACCTGGTATCATGCAAGGTTACACAACAAGGACACATGAGCCACATAGGTCCATAAAAAAACGCAAAAAATCCACCATATCAGGCACATAGAGCAAAGTTTAGCCCCAAGACAGGCTCCTATCTAATAGGCTGCTTTGAATTTATTCAGAAAGGGAGAACTTAATGCACAAAAACAATAATTTTAGGGTTTATGACTATTACCACATTAGTGCCACAGAATGCATCGCACATGGACAGAGGGCAACATGGGGTGACATTACATTTTTTTTCATTGTTGTGCCTCTATTGGGAAGGCATAATATTTTGCCACCTTTTCAGGGTCCCTACTCTCTTTAAATTCATGGATGAATGTGTATTATCAAACAGTCCACACATGTCAGGTCTTCCTACTGGTGAGTAAAGAAAGCAGCTACCTCGTGTTGGCTTGTGTTACTGTGAATTAACTAAGGGACACATGGCCACACAACGTGCCTTTGTGTGACGTCACACACCAGTCAACATCTAAAAATGATTATGTATTACTCTTCATGTACATTTTCAAATACTCATAAACTAAGTGCAAAAAGTTAGGTTGTTGCTCGTATGGGTTGTGGGCCCTGGTCAAGCAGAAGCCACAATTCTTCTCAGGGTGAAGTTCCTACATTAACCTGGATTCAACTCTTGAGCAGCTTGGTATAGAGCAGTCAGACTTAATTCAGAGGCCATGTGTAAACTATTTGTGCAACAGCTCAAACTGTAAATCAGTGAAAACACGCTATAATGTTTAATACATGGATCAATATCAAAAGGACAAAAACCAATTTAGTGGAACAGTAGATATTACATTTTTGAATATTTTAGTGAAAATAGCACCAAAAAACCTAAGGGACCAACTGTGCAAATCTGGTTGCGCCGGAATTGGACAAAGTCACAAGTTCAGGGCGACAATGATGGATAATGGGCTGGCTACAGGGACTCAGTTAGGCCTGCTGAACAGAGTAATTTAAATCCTGGATTGCAGATTGTTTTGAGGATCCACGTCGAAGATGCGACACACAGTCATAGCAGTGCAACAGTTCAAAGATGTGGTGAGACTGCGTAGCAATGTCCTTTGTCATCATCGAGGGTCCCGTCAACCAGGTCTTCGAATCCTAAGTTGAGGATGCGCTGAACCGTCACGGTGATACGTCGCTTTCAAGCAGCTGCGGGCTGTGACGGGAGTACGGGATTGGCGTTCTGGCTACCATTGGTAAGGCCTGTGCCAAGGATACTTCATGCGGTGACTGGCTGTGATCCAATGCTGGTGTTTGAAATAATTCCGATTCACGCAGTAGTGGTGATGTGTCAGTTCTGCTCTGGGTTATGCTGTGCAGCAGAGGAGATGCATCAGTTCCACTGGAAAAACAGAGGATAGCAAAGCACCTTAGGCCCACTTCCAAGGGTCAAGGAATAGGGTTGCACCTCTTGGCAAGGTAGACTCACAGATGGCAGAGTCCAGGTGCTGGGTCAAGGTTGTTAGAACCTTCTGTCCCTGAGGCTCTAGTTAGGAGGCCAGCCATCTAGCCCTTGGAGTCACTCTCGGGTTCTGGTTTCAGGAGATGCCTTTCCAGACCTTCTCACCCAGACAAAAGGGCAAAGGGGTAAAGAGCAGCATTCCAGTACAACAAGGCAGTAGCACAGCAAGGCACCAGAAGAATGGCAGTCCTTTAGAGGCACAGCACTCATTCCTAGCAGAGTATTCAGAAGTCGATTGAAGAGTTGGTATCTGAGGACCAGTATGTATACACTGTTGTGCCTTTAAAGTGAGAGAAGCTTCTATAGGTTTCCCTTTGAAGTCCCCAGGCATCGTGCCTCACCTTCCATGTCCTGGTTCCAGACTAACTACAGGGGGTATGCAGTCCTTTGTGTTAAGGCAAGACACATCCCATTCAAGTGTAATTAGGACTAGGTTCAGCTCTGCCCTATAGAAAATTGGATTTACTGTCACACTCTGTGCAGGGAGTTATACCCTCATACAGTTATGGCCTCCAGAATAATGACACACACCTGAGCACTGTTGCTTTGTGCATTGTTGATATGCTTAACACAGTGGAACAATGCAAGGAGAACATTGTAATGCAACCTTATAAATGACATATGAAGAGAAGAAATGTGAGTTGCTAACTGTTAGAAATGGGGGTCTCTAGTTGGCAATGGCTGGCCACTGTCCAAGTAGGGACCCTTCTTCCTAAGTCAGAGTAAGAGGGCTACACCCTTTGGTAACCCCTGCTCAACCCTGTGGTAACGTAGCACGAGCAGCTAGGCTTATCTCAGAGGCAGTGTGTGAAGTATTTAATCAATCAATCAATCAATCATAGGCATTTGTATAGCGCACTGCTCACCCGGAGGGTCTCAAGGCGCTGGGGTGGGGGGATTGCTACTGCTCGAACAGCCAGGTCTTGAGTTGCTTCCTGAAGGCGAGATGGTCTTGCGTTGTCCGGATGTGGATGGGGAGGGAGTTCCGTGTCTTGGCTGCCAGGTAGGAGAAGGATCTTCCTCCGGCAGTGGCTCTGCGGATGCGAGGGATGGTGGCGAGAGCGAGGCTGGCGGAGCGGAGCTGGCGGGTGGGCTTGTGGAAGGTCAGGCGGCTGTTGAGGAACTTGGGGCCCAGGTCGTGGAGGGCCTTGTGTGCATGGGTGAGGAGTCGGAACGTGATTCTTTTGTTGATGGGGAGCCAGTGCAGGTCTCTCAGGTGTCCGGAGATGTGGCTGTGTCGGGGGATGTCCAGGATGAGTCGTGCTGAGGCGTTCTGGATCCGTTGGAGTTTCTTCTGGAGTTTGGCGGCGGTGCCGGCGTAGAGGGCGTTCCCATAGTCCAGCCGACTGGTGACGAGGGCCTGGGTGACCGTCTTCCTGGTCTCGGTGGGGATCCACTGGAAGATCTTTCGAAGCATGCGCAGGGTGTTGAAGCATGAAGATGAGACGGCGTTGACATGTCTGGTCATCGAGAGGGAGGAGTCCAGGATGAAGCCTAGGTTGCGTGCGTGGTCCGTTGGCTTGGGGGTGGCTCCCAGGGCGGGGGGCAACCAGGAGTCATCCCAGGCGGAGGGTGATGATCCCAGGATGAGGACCTCCGTCTTGTCTGAGTTCAGTTTCAGGCGGCTGTTCTTCATCCATTCGGCAACGTCTTTCATCCCTTCGTGTAGGCTGGCTCTGGCGGCGTCCGGGTCGCTGGTGAGGGAGAGGATCAGCTGGGTGTCGTCAGCGTAGGTGATGATCTTGAGGTTGTGTTGACGTGCAATGGTTGCGAGGGGGCTCATGTAGACGTTGAAGAGGGTGGGGCTGAGTGATGACCCTTGTGGAACGCCGCAGATGACTTCGGTGGCCGCTGACCGGAACGGGGGGAGGCGGACTCTCTGGGTTCTTCCAGCGAGGAATGAGGTGATCCACTCTAGGGCCTTCTCCTGGATGCCGGTGTTGTTCAGGCGCTGTACCAGGGTGCGGTGGCAGACAGTGTCGAACGCTGCGGAGAGGTCCAGGAGGATGAGGGCCGCAGTTTCCCCGTTGTCCATTAGGGATCTGATGTCGTCTGTGGCTGCGATGAGGGCGGTCTCCGTGCTGTGGTTGGCTCGGAAGCCAGATTGCGAGTGGTCGAGGGATCCGTTGGTCTCGAGGAAGGCGGCTAGCTGTCTGTTGACGGTCTTCTCGATGACTTTGGCAGGAAACGGGAGGAGCGAGATGGGGCTTGAGGTCGGAGGGGTCTGCAGTTGGTTTCTTCAGCAGGGCACTGATCTCGGCGTGTTTCCAGCACTCCGGGAAGGTGGCGGTGTTGAAGGAGGCGTTGATGATGTCGCGGAGGTGGGGTGCGATGATGTGGTCGGCCGTGTTGAAGATGTGGTGTGGGCAGGGGACCGTAGGGGATCCGGAGTGGATGGTGTTCATTGTGCGTGTTGTGTCTTCGGTGCTGACTGGGGTCCAGGTGCGGAGGGTGGCGGTGGCGGGCATCGGTTCGGTGGTGGGGTTCGTGGTTGGTGGGGCGAAGCTGTTGTGAATGTTGGCGATCTTGTCATGGAAGAAGGCTGCGAGGGAGTCGCAGAGGTCTTGCGAGGGAGTGATGTCATTGTTTCCGGCGTCGGGGTTGGAGAGCTCTTTGACGATGCTGAAGAGTTCCTTGCTGTTGTGGGTGTTGTTGTCCAGTCGTTCCTTGAAGGCTGTCTTCTTTGTGGTGCGGATCAGTTGGTGGTGTTTGCGGGTGGCGTGTTTGAGGGCCATCATGTTGTCTGTGGTCTGGTTGGTGCGCCAGGTGTTCTCCAGGGAGCGGCAGTTCTTCTTGGAGGTGATGAGCTCGTCGGTGAACCAGGAGGCTTTCTTGCTGCCGCGTCTGCTGGGGGGGTTCTTCTTCAGTGGTGCGATTGCGTTTGCGCAGTTGGTGATCCACTGTGTGAGGTTGTTGGCGGCTTTGTTGGGGTCCGTTGAGCTGGTGGGGGGGTTCTGGCTGAGGAAGGTGGTGAGCAGGTCGCCGGTGATCTTGTTCCAGCTCCTGCGGGGGGCTTTTTGAGGGTGGTGGTGGGTCATCGTTTTACTGAAGCTGAAGTGGACGCAGCTGTGGTGAGTCCACTGGAGATTGGTGGAGTGGCTGAAGGTGACGTATTTGCTGGATGAGAAGACTGGGTCAAGCGTGTGGCCGGCGTAGTGGGTGGGGGTGGTTACCAGTTGCTTGAGTCCGAGGCTGGCCAGGTTGTCCAGCAGAGCAGTGGTGTTGCGGTCCTTGTTGTCCTCCAGGTGGAAGTTGAGGTCCCCCAGGAGGATGTAGTTGGTGGAATTGATGGCGTGCGGGCTGACGAAGTCTGTGATGTCTTCGCTGAACTGTGTGCGTGGTCCCGGTGGTCTGTAGACGAGGGTGCCTCTGAGCGTGGTCTTGGGGTCGGTGTGTATCTGGAAGTGGAGGTGTTTGGCGGAGGTGAAGGTGTCATCGGAGTTGGTCGTGATGCGGATGGTGTTCTTGTGGATGATGGCGATGCCTCCTCCTGTCTGGTTGACGCGGTCCTTCCTGGTGATTTTGTAGCCTTCTGGGACGGCGATGGCGACGTCGGGCGCTGAGGAGGCATTCATCCAGGTTTCCATCAGGAAGGCGATGTCTGGTGCTGTCGAGTCGAGGAGGTTCCAGAGTTCGACGGCATGCCTGTGAACGGAGCGGGTGTTGAGCAGGATGCACATCAGGTGTTTGTTGCTGGGGCTCGGTTTAGCGGGTGCGGTGTTGGGTCGGAGGCCGGTGAAGCGGCAGGTCAGGCAGGTGAAGGGTCCGTGGGTGCGTCTCGGGGTGGCTCGGTAGCAGGCGGTGTTTCGGCCGGCATTGAGTGCGTGGAGGGTTTTGGCGTTGTAGATGTGCAGGGTGTGCTGGCGAGGGCGAGGACCAGGGGGTCTGGCACTGGGCGCGGTCCAGGCACGGACGGGCGCAGACGGGCTTACCTTTGGCGCACCTTCGGCGCTCAATCGGCGCTCAATCGGCGCTCCCGCTGCGCGCGTCCGCTGCGGGGTCGCTCTGGGGGCGTCATAAGCAAGGAGCCGGGAGGGAGGAGCAGCTGGGTGGCGGGAGCGGGGCGGCGAATGGAATCACAGGGGGGCGGGGCCGCAGGGAGGCAGCGGCGGGAAATTCCAAGAAGCAGCGGGCAGCGGGAAATTCCCAGGAGCAGCGGGAAATTCCCAGGAGCAGCGGGCAGCGAGCGAAGGAATCTATGACCATACACAGTAACACAGTGAAGAACACTACAAAGGGACACCACACAAGTAGTTATAAAAAATAAGTATCTTTATATATAGACTTAACACAAGACCAATAACAGTAAAAAGCCACAATACTAGAAAATAGGGTTACTCTTGAAATGCTGCAAAAATAGTTCAAAGTGTGCAAAGAGGAGTTCAGTTCAAAGCAGTGGTCTCTGCGACCCTTTTACTTACAAAGTACCTGGATTCTGTAGCAAACCAAACAAAATGTCGCAAACAAGCTGTAGCGATGATTTTCCTCATGCGAGACAGGCAGTGCGTTGAAGCCTTGCCACAAGGGAGGATGATGCGCTAAACTGCAGATGCGTGCTGGACAAAGCGACACATTTCTTCATGCTAAGCCGGCGATGCGTTGAATCCTTGCTGCAAGGGAGGAGGATGCGCCGAGCCTGTTGCGTGTGTGACCTTGTTGCAATGAGAAGAAATGGCGCTCTGCAGGGGAGCGACGTTCCTGGTGTGATGCGATGAAAATGGCGGACGCCCGGCGTCCGCACTGCAATGTCATGAAGCGATGAACTCTATGCGATGATCTTTGGTCAGCGAGCACTTGGAGGCCCGCAAACGTGCAATGCGATAATCTTCGGGTTAGCGAGCAGTTGGGAGCCCACAAACGTGCAATGATCTTTGGGTTAGTGAGCATTTGGCAGCCCGCAAATGTGTGATGCGATGATCTCTGGCAGCGAGCCCTCAGCGGCAGCAGCGCGATACTTTTCTGTGCGCTTTCAGCTGCGGCGGCTTGCAAACGGGCGTTAGTGACAATTTCAGCACTCTCTTCTCTGTAGTAGAACTAGAGGCCCTGGAACTCACAGGAGCCTCACCTGCAGATAGAAATCCTCGCTGGGAGGAATCAGGAGGCTGGTGGTGGAGTCTGATGTGCCTGAGACTCCAGCAGGAGGCTAGCTCTCTTCTAGCCCTTGGGTGATTGCTTTAGCAAGTTGAAATAAAAGTTCTCTTGAAAGTCTTTTTCCTCTTCTTCCAAGTCCAGTAGTAACCACTGCAGGCCAATCCAAGAAAGAGCACACAAGCACAAGGACAGTCACCTCCTGCAGATTCCTTCAGTTACATGGACAGAGGTTCTTCTTGTTGTCCAGGAGCAATACAAATTATAGGAGTGTCAGCACAGATATTTACACCCCAAAAGTCTTTGTTCTCAGAAACTACAAGTCACTGAATCCAGCCAGAACCAGTTCTGCCCAGTCCTGGAGCACTTTGTTTACCAGGTTGCATCCTTCCTTTCAGAAAGAGGGGGTCTGCCATCAGACGCACAGTGGGAGGTGGAGGCAGCATTCACCTTGCCAGGCACAGCCCTATTCAGGTCAAGGAGCTACCCCTCCCCATACTCCAATGCAGATCTCTCTATTCAACCCAGGTCTGACTCAGCCGGCCCTGTCCCTCCAATACACATAACAGCAGAGCACACTGGCAAGCTTAGGCAAGAAAATACCTACTTTCTAAAAGTGGAATTTTCAAACACAGAATATAAATATAAACTTCACTAAAAGATGCATTTTAATATTCTGAGCTCAGGCATACTAAATTCGTTTTTCTACCATGTTCTTTGGGTCAGTTAGGACTATAGAATGTAATAGTCAAACTGCCCATTCTGGCCTATGGAGAACAGGTAGCCTTACAGTAGTGAAACATGAAATTGGGTGTAATTCACTACCAGGACATGCTATACAGACCAAGGCATGTCCTACCTTACACATACAATGCACCCTACCATACGGGCGGCTTACAAGGTTCAGGGGCTGGGAAGTGGGTGCACTTCACAGCCAAGATGGCAGTTCTGGACTGCACACAGACACTGCAGTGGCAGGTCTGAGGTACACTTTACAAGCTGCTTCTGTGGGTGGCGCAAACCAGCGCTGCAGGCCCACCATCAGCATTTGGGTTACCAGCCCTGGACACACACAGGCCAAGCTACTAAGGACTAACACTAAACCAAATAAGCCAATCAGGGATATACCATTTCACTCTCATATTTACCAAGGGACAGCATATGCACTTTAGCACTGATCAGCAGTGGTAAAGTGCCCAGAGTCATAAAGCCAACAAAAACAGGTTAGAAAAAATACAGGAGGAAGGCAAAAAGTTTAGGGATGACCCTGCAAAAGGGGCCATTTCCAACACTGATCTACATTTAACACGTTTTGTTGAGGTCAACATTGATGTACATCCTATCTTGAAACAAACAAAGATTGTGTATGTTGAAGAATGTAGAGTGTAATGAATGATATATGTGGGGTGTACTACTCACAAGATTTTCACAGTGGTCACAGCCATAGTTGTATAATTACCTGTGAAGGTTGTGTTTCCACGATAATCATCTACCTCACACATGGCTACTTAATAGTGCACCATATCTATTACATGCAATCGTGTTGATAGTTCACCTTCCTAGTATGAGCATGTAAGTAGCATGAATACTGCTACCCTACATGTAACATGATATTGTACTTCACATGTATTTCCTTGATATTTCACATCTATGACATACTAGTATTTATTGAAATTGGTATATAGGAACTGCATGTTTGTAATAGCATGTTGAGGTTGTTTGATTTACATCAAACTTTGTGGAGGTATATTGCATATGTAGATATAATTTCTATTTTATGTTGTTTGTCTAGCACATCTAAAAACTGATGAGAGGGAAGACGTTTGGAGTTAGGAAGGCAAGATTCAATAGAATACAAAAAACAGGCAGTGGATTAATAAAAATGGGCAAATAGTATGATGCCCAAAAGGCAGCTGGAACACATGGTGCCTCACAAAGTAGACAGTATTCATTACATCTACTAGGCAACCTACCCCTAATGATAAAGGACGCACTACAAGGGCCCAGTCAGCAAGCATTCAAAGCACAAAAATAGACAAATAAAACAAGCTGCTGCTGTTGGACAGTTGCATGCTGCATGGTTGCCAGGAGGCACTGTACATTGTAGCGCAGCAAATTTGATGTGATGGCTGATTCTCTCTTTGTTAGGCTATAGAGCCGTATTATTGATTAATAAGGTTAAGGTTAAGATATTAGTGATAAGATTTAGAATTAGATTTTAATAGTTTAAATAAGTTGGTGGGAGGGGGATTAATGGTATATGTTTAGATAAAAAAACTAAAGAAATATATATATATATATATGATATATATTCACTGAAAAAAACATAGGTTTCTGGCACGTTATAGTTAGAAATTAGTATTTAAAAAAAAACATAGAAATTAACTGAAAAAAAACATAGGTTTCAGGAACGTTATAGGTATTTGGACATTTCACTCGTACATAACCAGAGAAAATTCTGGCGTTATAGTTAGTTCAGCTAACTATAACTCGCTCCCCCGCAATGCACTGCTGATGACGTTACATATCACATCATTCATGACATGGTCAGTGACCTCACTGATGACATCACTGATGACATTTAAAATGACATCACTGATGACATCATCCAGTGACTGTGTGTTTCTGTAAAGTTTAATTTTGTTTTATATATATGCCAAGCTGTTTTGAGGAATGAGTGGGTGTATAAGTGTCTGTATGGAGGATTTAGTAGGTACATGACTGACTGTATAAGTGAGTGATTAAATGTGTCTTTCTGAATACATGGTTTAGTGACTAAACTGTGTGAAAGTCTGTATCAGGCTGTCTGTTGCTGTGTAAGCGGCTGCATGGGTTGGTGAGTAGCTGCATGAGTGTCTATATGGGTTATTGATTGCTTGCCTGAGTATTTGTATGGCTGCCTGAGTGTGTGTGTGGTGGGTGGGAGGTGTGTGACTCTGTGCATAGATGTGTGAGTGGTTGATTCACTGGGTGTAAGGGTTCAAGAGTGCATGTGGAAACAGCTGTATGGGTGGGTGAGTGTGTGTATGGGTGTTTTGGTGAGTGAATGGATGTCTCAGTGGTACATGTGCAAGTAACTACATATGTAAAAGGCAGTATATGTGAGTGATGGTGTATATAAATAAATATATGTGAGAGTCAGTAATTGTGAGAGTGGCTGCATGGATGAGTGTGTATTTGTATCAGTAATTCTATAATTATGTGTTAGTATCTGTATGAATAAGTGAGGTTGTGTCTGTATAACTGTATAGGTGAGTAACTGGAACTATGATTGATTCTTTGCATGACTAAGTGTGTGAGTAACTCTGGATATGTGGCAGTGTGTGAGTGTCTGTATAGATGTATGAGTGCATATGATAGTGTTGTTTTTATGAGTGTCTGCATGTATGAGGGACTGTATGGGTGAATGAGTAGATGTGTGTCTGGACCTAGGAATCAGTGAGTGCGTATTTAGTAACTGGTATTGGTGTGTCGATGGTTTTGAAAATGATACTCTATATTTTAGAGTGGATGTATCACAGGTTATATTAGAGTGTGAGGAGGTGCATCAGATATTCACGTGGATGATGTCATCAGTGATGTCATTTGAGATGTCATCAGTGATGTCACTGACCATGTCATGAATGATGTAATATGTGACATCATCAGCAGTGCATTGCGGGAGCGCGAGTTATAGTTAGCTGAACTAACTATAACGCCGGAATTTCTATGGTTTTGTACGAGTGAAAGGTCCAACTAACTATAATATTCCTGAAACCTATGTTTCCTTTCAGTTAATTTCTATGGTTTTTTAAATGCTAATTTCTAACTATAATGTGCCTGAAACCTATGGTTTTTCCAGTGATTTTCAAAGGTTTTTTAAAATGAAAATGTGTTAGTCTAATGTACCTCAATCCTATGTTTTTTTTATTTTATATATATATATGTATATATATGTGTATATATATATATATATATATATTCACTGAAAAAACCATAGGTTTCACACATGTTATAGTTAGCTGGACATTTTACTGATAAAAAACCAATGAAATTCCCCCGTTATAGTTACTGTAGGCAACTATAACTCACGCGACCGCAATCCTCTGCTGATGCTAATACTGTATTTAGACACTTATTTGCCCATGTCTTCTTCCATTAAATTTTAGCTATACATATATTACAAATATTTTTTTTTCATAAAGACACATATGTCATCAGCAGAGGATTACGGTCGCGTGAGTTATAGTTGCCTACAGTAACTATAACGGGGGAATTTCATTGGTTTTTTATCAGTAAAATGTCCAGCTAACTATAACATGTGTGAAACCTATGGTTTTTTCAGTGAATTTGTACGTTTTTTTAAATGCTAAGTTACTTTACGCCATTTGTGGCGTGCGCGCCCACTTAACGCAGTTCGTTCCGTGCGCGCGCGGTGCGCTTCGCGCACCGTGCGCGCACAGTGAGCACGTGGTGCGCTTCGCGCACCGCGTGCCCACGTTACGCTAGATGGGCCATGAACGCACGATGCGCTTCGCGCACCGTGCGCACATGGAGGACATATGATGAGCATCGTTGTGACAGGTAAAATATATGTTTTGTTTAGCTCTAATAAGACATGCACAAAAGGTGCCCTTCGGGCACCTTTTGCACACGGGGTGGGGAGAATGTGAATATTTTTTTTTTTTATTATTATTTCTTACCGTACGCGTACGGTAAGCGTAATCGGCGAAATTTTCGAAAAAATTTAAATTGCCTTTTTTCACTTGGGGGTTCGTTGGGGACTCCCTCGACATGGCTAGGTGCTTGGGAGCTGTGTAAACAGCCCCTTTACATGTTTTTGCACTTGGTTTTTCAACCCCCTGTCAGAGTGCGAGAGAGAAAATGGCGGCCGCCGCTTCCTGGTTTCGACCGATTCGAATGTTTACTAAGATCTAAGGGCCAATCAGAATCGCGCTCGCGCACGCCACCGTACGCGTACGGTAAGCGCACCGTAAGCGCACCGTACGCTGGCTCAGATATATATATTGATTTAAAGGCTATTTTCTCAGAATCTACTGAACAGATTTACACCAAACCTACAAAAGGCACTTCCTTGACCTGAGGACTACCTCTCTGCCAAATTTCAAGTAATTCTGTTCAGCCGTTCGGGCTGTAGCTGTGTCTAAAGGTCCTATGGAAAAATGCATGGGAAAAACGCGTTTTGGGACCCCCCTTTTATCTCAGCCCCCGCTTGACGAATCCCCCCGAGACTTTCAGGGTAGGAGCGGAGCGGAGCGCCCAACCTATTTTGAAAAATTCGCGAGGATTCGTCAACCGGCGCCAAAGTTATTCAAAATAGAATGTTGCGGATTTCCTATGGAAACGTGGTCCTAACTATAACTACCTACTGGCGACCGCCAGTAGGTAATATATATATATATATATTATCTACTGGCGGTCGCCAGTAGATAGTTATAGTTAGGACCGTGTTTCCATAGGAAATCTGCAACATTCTATTTGGAATAACTTTGGCGCTGGTTGACGAATCCTCGCGAAATTTTCAAAATAGGTGGGGTGCTCTGCTCCTAC
Organism: Triturus cristatus; assembly: GCF_964204655.1. NCBI lineage: Eukaryota > Metazoa > Chordata > Amphibia > Caudata > Salamandridae > Triturus > Triturus cristatus. The sequence goes on along the minus strand of NC_140585.1, from coordinate 212,366,693 downwards.
CCTGAAAGTCTCGGGGGGATTTGTCAAGCGGGGGCTGAGAAAAAAGGGGGGTCCCAAAACGCGTTTTCCCCATGCAATTTTCCATAGGGACCTTTAGTCCAAGGTACAGCCCGAACGGCTGAACAGAATTACTTGAAATTCGGCAGAGAGGTAGTCCTCAGGTCAGGGAAGTGCCTTTTGCAGGTCTGGTGTCAATCTGTTCAGTAGTTCCTGAGAAAATCAAAAGTAAATTCATATATATATGTGGGCGGAGCCTAACCACACATCTCATCCTGAGATCTGATTGGCTGTCAGCACTTCATCCAAGAAGGGTTGGCAGCCATCTTGGGACCAATATACATGATAGCACCTCATTAAAAAGCATTGCAGTTAATAGAAGGTTTTAAGACTTTAGTTACATTATAAATCATTTGTTGATGGTACCATACTCATTTTAGGAATTGTGGTATGTTCTAAGGTGATTTCACCATGTGAAAAAGCCTTCTGCTGGGATATCATGATTGAGAGAAAAATATTTTCTCATGCCTTTCCCACAGAGGTTTGGAAGGTGATCTATAAGCTAAACTGAGAGCTTATTTTCTGTAAATTCACATTATCTTTCTCAGTCATGTGAGAATGAAGTCTGACATTCTCAGTAAAACATGTACATCCAACAAGGGCAGAGACTGTCAGTTGATTCCTTTGTGTTCTACTGCAGCTTCCCAGAGTGTTCCAAAGAACAACTAGAGCGCTAACAGTCCTACTTATGATAAAGATATGGCACAGCTGAAGCCATCTTGCTTGGATTAAAGTGGTAACTCCTAAAACATTTAATTTAAAAAGGAACAAAATGAGGGGGTTCATTTTTCCATAAAAAGTATGATTAGTGCTGCAGAAAGAAAAATTAGGGCACATTTTGAGTGACTTCTCAAATACTCTTCTATTTCATTAACAAATTCTGACATGCAGACTGAAACATGCACTTTCAATACCAGCAGCAGTTTTACCTGGTAAGCAGTAGCTTTGCTACAGTGATCTAATGAGCAACTAGAGTGCTAACATTCAGAATTTATGGCAAATGTGTGACATATCTTAATACCTTCATGATGGAATCAAAGTAAAAAACTGAAAGCATTTCCTACTGAGGAGACTGCAGTACATGAGGAAATTAGGAAACTTCATAACAAATAAATCTCCCAAGATGGCCACCGGAGACAAAAGAGCCCAAATGTAGCCCAAAATCACCCAGATGTAGCCCAAATATAGCCCAATGACAGAAGTGTGCAAAACACTTGTTATTTTGTGTTTTTGCAGTGTTATATAGTGCAGACTTGTCAGGTATTGGAGTGCTATACATGAGCATTGGTTACATCACACAAGAACAAATTCATTTTGGTTGTAGACATGGGGAGACTAAGTGATTTGACCAGAATCACAGAATGTCGAGCTGAAGCAGAAACTCCAACCTGGATCCCCAGTTGCAAAGTCTGCAGTTCTGGAAGTAACACCACATCCTCTCCCCTAAGTGCAACATTTAGTCAAGTGGTCAACTGGATAAAAAAAACATAAAGATAACAAATAATTTAAAAGTGCTTTGTCGCTATTTGAAAACTCAGAAAATATGTCCTTATTTTAGTCTTTTAGAGCACTAACCATAATTTTGATGTCAATAAGACCCTCTCATATATGTAATTTCTAAAGGAAATGCTCTAGGTATTACAGTTTTGATTACATCAAGATGACGTCAGGCGTTCCACACTTTTGTAATAAATATAGAATGTTAGCAATCTAGTTGTTCATTAGGATACTGTTGAGAGGCAGAGGCCAGGGGCACGGACTCTGAAAATTGAAGGCAGGTAGGAGGGTGCAAAGGCAACAATTTAACCACACTGAGCAGGCAGGAAGGGCCGTGGCAGCACAACAGACTATGGAGGGCAGTGGAAAGGGGGGCAGGGGCAACAAACCAACAATACAGGACTTGCAAGAGAGGCTGTGGCAATGTAATAGACCATTGTGGGCAGAAGGAAGAGGCAATGGTAGTACAACCATACATGCCAACAGACCCGATTCAGCCAGGAAACGTCCAATGTTTTTAAGCTCAAATGGGCTTTATTTGATCTGTCTCCTGTCTACAATCTCCTCTTTTTCAATGTAACTCAAAGGGGAAAATCAATACCCCAGTTTTTTTTCAAAATCTCCCTCTTACCAAGTTCAAAATGTTCGCAAGTATGGTACATTGGATCATGGAAGGAAATGGGGTAGGGACATGGACTTGGATAACAGAGGACAGGAGGGACATGGAGAGGTGCACCAAACTGACCCTGCAGGGCAGGCATCAGGGTTTGCAGCAGCACAATACACCACACAGGGCATGCAGGACGGGAGTGCAGCACAACAATCCATAGAAAGCAAGAGGGAGGGGACAGGACCATGCACATGGACAACAGAGAACAGAGGGGCAAGAGGCAATGGTAGCTAGCTGACCATAATGGACAGACAGGAGAGAAAGCTGCAGCATAACAGACCATAAAGGGCAGGAGGGACGGATCAGGGGCATTACAATGGAACAGACAAGCCAGGAGGGAGGGAGTAGGGGTCTGCACATGTAAACAGAGGGCTGGGGGCAAGGGGGCAGGGCAGGAGCAGCAAGATAGCCATGGAGGTCAGGCAGGATGGGCACTTGAAGCAAGACACACCATGAAGAGCAACACTGAGACTGTGATGGCATACACACAGACCATGGAGGGAAGGTGGGAGGGGGTCAGGGGCAGCTAACTGACCACACAGGGTAGGTGGGAGGGGCCATGGCAGCACAGAAGACCATGCATGGCAAGTGGGAGGGTTAGTGGCAGCACAATGGCTATGATGGGCAAGAAGGAGGGTGCAGGGGCATGCACAAAGGACGATGGAGGGTAGAAGGGAGGGTCAGGACCTGTGCACAGACAAGAAATTTCAGGGGAAGGGGCCTCACAACAGACCGCACGGGGCAGGCAGGAGGAGCAGTTGCAGCACAGCAGACCAGGGAGGGCAGAAGGGTGTGGCAGTACAATGGACCATGCCGGACAGGAGGAAGAGGATAGGGGCATGGCATGTGGACAGGCAGGGTGGAGGTGGCAGGGACAGGTTACAGTCATCTGACAATGCTAGGCAGGTGGGAGGGGAGTGGCAGCTCAACAGAACACTCAGTGGCAGGTCCATGGAACATGGTGGGCAAAAAGGATGGAGCAGGGGCATGCACAAAGACATCGGAGGGCAGGGGGAAGGAGAATAGGGGCAGCAAGCTAAGCACAGAGTTTAAGCAGGAGGTCAATGATGGGGCATAGAATTGGGCAATGGAGGGCAGGAGGAGTGGACTGGTACATCATACTAAATTGAGGGCAGTGGCAGCACATCAGACCATGCATTACAGGAGGGAGGAGGCTAGTCCATGGATTCACACAACAGAGGATAGGGAGGCGGGGGATGGGGCAGCAAGCTAACTGTTCAGAGAAGGCGGGTATTAGGAACTTTATTGTTTTTAAAACGTGTGTATGTGCGAACGACTTAAAATATGAACAAGTATGCATCATAATCTCACTTTTATTCAGGAAGAAGAGGACGTTTGTGACTGTGACTCCGGGCTCACTTGGCAGAAACACCCCCTGACCCTCCACCCCCTATCGCAAAATGTAATGCCCGTGAAAAGGGTAGGTGAACACAGTGTTATATAGAACATAGTCCTGAGAGCACGATTGAAAATGAAAACTAGATATAGTGTATGGTATAAACTATGCACCAAAAAGTGTGATATAAGATGAACCGGGCGTGAAATATAATATGCAATACATTGTGCGCAATTACAGATTCATTGGAGAGCGCGAGATAGCACAGGCACTAGCGCGAGCTATGCGATATGCGCCTTCGAGTGTAATATGCACAGGGCAGTGTTGTGTAACCTAACTAGTCTCTAAAGTTGTAATATAAAATATGTGCTGGGGAGTGTAACGTTGCATATGCACTGTGACAAAGATATGGATCCCAGATTGTAATATGTATGGCATAGCACTGTGCGTTATAACATAGGCATCGAGGAAGGCACGTTAGATGGGGCAATATAACCCGTGCGAAGACAAGTGTGGCATGACATATTCACGGGGTGGTGTTACAGTGCACTTGGGCTAGAGAGTGTCATAGCATATGCACTAGCTAGTGGAATACAACACAGAGGTGTGTGGCACTCAGCAGGCAATGGTGGGTGTAACACAGCATTGGGCTCTGCCAGGAGCGCGCTGTGACTCTCAAGTGATGTTCGTACCCTTTCCAGAGAGTAAAATAAAAAGTATTACACATCCGGCAGTGGATGTGTGTTTTATTAACCGTGAGGGGGGTTTCTTGCATAGTTTTGGTCGAATTTTTGTCGAATCCCCTTTGAATGGCTTGGTGTGCATGTGTATTAAATGTGCCCGTCAATAGCTACCCATGTTTGTATAAATAAACGACAAGGGTGTCTACCGGGATTAGGCACGGTAGGGCATCAGACATGTCAGAGCTTCACTAGTGGTGTAAATACATTCCACGTGGATTCATTGTATGCATAGTCGCCTTTTAATGAATATCACGCAAATCGTCATGGTGATAGGTACGTACGGTTTGTCCAGCATGTCCTAGGTGTGTCTATAAATATATATTTTTTAAAAATAATAAAAAACAGTAGCCGGCCCTGGGGATTGAGGTCCAAAAAATATAATTAGGAGACAGGCCCTGGGGGATGGGGTCATCAGGGCCAATAAATTACAATAAGAAGGGGAACCACACAGCCCCCCTTCTTAAAAAATTAAAATAAATAAAAGACTGGCATCGTGCCGGAGGCCACGCCCCCTCCTTGCAGCACTCTGCAAATGCGCCCCCTGGCGAATTGTAAGTTGGGGAATTAATTCCTCTTCAATACTGAGGGTCCCTGAGGGCCAACTAGCCCAACAGGCATCTCCAGTATGCGCCAGGGAGCTGCGCTGCAGACAGGTGTTCTGAGGCCAAGCCCCTTTTTACACCTCTCTGCAACGCAGCTCTGTGGCGCTTACTGGAGGTACCTAGTGGTCTAGTTTGACCCTAGGGACCCTTAGGATTCAAGGGGACTTAATCTCTCAACTTAGAACAGCCACAGGGCGCGTTTACACAGTGGTGAAGGGGGGGGGGACGGGGCCTGAGGTGACGTGTGCAAACACGCACTATGGCACGTTTTAAATTGGGGATATAATTTCCCTTCAATACTGAGGGCCCCTGGGGGCTAACTAGCCCACCAAGTGCTTCCAGTAAGCGCCACTGAGCTGCATTGCAGAGAGGTGGTCCAGGCCGTGCCACTTTTTACACCTCTCTGCAACGCAGCTCTGTGGCACTTACTGGAGGTACCTAGTGGGCTAGTTGGACCCTAGGGACCCTCAGGATTCAAATGAACTTAATCTCCCAACTAAAAACGGACACAGGGCGTGTTTACACAGTGGTGAAGGGAGGGGACGGGGCCTGAGTTAACATGTGCAAAAACGCTCTGTGGCCTGTTTTAAGAGGTAGTTTTAATCCCCCTGCCCTATTATATACTAGGGGCTTACAGAGGAGGTCATGCTAATCACAGGGGGACCCCAACACATAATGTTCCCTAGTGTATGTAGGTGTTTTCACTGTATTCTAAGTGTCTTTCAACATAGCACTGGCTCTAGGACTGGTTAGTCAGACTCATTTACCACCAGTATCCGTCTGAAAAAGTTGAGGGTACAGGATGATTTTGCAACAAGGCTTCTTTCTGCTCTTCTTTTTGTTCTTTCTGCACGTTATCCTTCTTCCTGCACTTTTCTTCGTCTTTGAAGACTTCTGTTGCTTCTTTCTGCACTTCCTTTTTTTCTTTCTGTCCATTTTTTCTTCTTTCTTCACATGTCCTATCTCTGTAGGCATAGTTAAAAATTAGCATTTAAAAAACCTTTGAAATTCACAGAAAAAACCATAGGTTTCAGGCACGTTATAGTTAGGAATTAGCATTTAAAAAACCTCAGAAATTCACTGAAAAAACCATAGGTTTCAGGGGTGTTATAGTTAGCTGGACTTTTCACTTGTACAAAACCATTGAAATTCCCCCGTTATAGTTAGTTCAGCTAACTATAACTCGCGCGCCCGCAATGCACTGCTGATGACGTCACATATAACATCACTCATGACATGGTCAGTGACATCACTCATGACATCACTGATGACATCTCAAATGACTATAACGGGGGAATTTCAATGGTTTTGTACAAGTGAAAAGTCCAGCTAACTATAACACCCCTGAAACCTATGGTTTTTTCAGTGAATATATATATATATATATATATATATATATATATATATATATATATATATATATATATATATATATATATATAAAAAAATTGGGAATCATTTTTAGTTAGGAAAACTATATTCATTCTTTTTTTTTTTAAATATCATACAGAAGTCGCGCACCCTTCGCGCACCCTACATGATGGCTGCGTGCATTCCGGTAGCCATTTTGAAAAGTCGCGCTGGGTTCGCGACTTCGGCGTAATTTGTAAAGCATGAAATATCTTTAAATTAATTATAAATACAAGTTTTCCTTTAAGTGTTTGTCTAAATTTAATAATAAAAGTATTGTTAAAGTATTATTTTCAATATAATTTTGACAAAAAATTATTCGATTATTATTGGATTCGGAGGTTAGGAAGGATGGCCATTTTGCTCGGTCTGTTTTGCAAGATTTTTTGGTCTAGACATCCTTTCCCGGGTGAGGTACGGCTTGAGGATTCTATTCAAAAGGTGAGGAATCAACAGGCAGAAGTATCCATCAGAAGAGCCAGTTACTTACCTTCGGTAACGCTTTTTCTGGTGGATACAGTATCTGCCTGTGGATTCCTCACTGCCCATCCCGCCTCCCCGTTGTCCACCTGTTTCTACCAAAAAGATGCTTTTACTGTTTGGCATGAATGTTTTTAATATGTCTTAAACATGCTTATGTTTTAATAGTGAGAAATGCTTGATCTGTTGCTATTTGTTATGCCCATTATTGGTTATGCATTTGTGTATCTATATATATATATATATATATTTAGTATACTATGTATACATGTGAAAATGTGTCGGTCCACCTGTTTACCTCGGTGGCACAGAAAAAATGGGTAGAACTGACGTCAGCACGCCGACGGGCTCCTATGACATCATACGGTGTCGCGAGCAGAGTCGTGCTATTATGACATCGTCGTCGACGTGGGAGAACTAGGAAAGAATTTCCGCGGAATGCTGGCACAGGGGATATTGACCTAAGTGTTCAGGCTAGTCCTTTGGGAGCAACTGTTTATGTTGCCACTCCAGAAACCGAAACCAGTGATCCGAGGGCAGAGGCCCTTCAGATGGCACACGAGGTGTGGAGCCCAGTCGTGTGCACCGGCAGGGAAGCAAAGTGACAAGCACCACTGCCCAAGTAAAGGTAACGAGGGCACTGAATTTCACAGGATCTTCTCTTTGTATCTGGCAGGAACAACAAGGTTAAATTGTCCTAGTTCCAAAATGTAGAATTAGTGCTACAACGGTCTTCAAGAGGACCTGTGATGGATGCCGCTTCTGCCTTCCGTACACTGGAGGCGGCACATGGGTCACGCAGTACGGTCATACTGCGGTGGGATGCACACTCTTTGACCTCTCATGGCACTGCTCCACACTTCGGGGACAACGCTGTCCATTAGCTGTGTTTTCTGATGACGTGTCGCGCCGGCCCTGTCCAACAGCAGATCCCCTTTAGATCCAAACAGACTCTTCCACTCTCTCACCGGAAGTGAAACCAGGCCACGCGGACACTTTCACAATACAACAGCCGAGAATGCACTTTTCGGTAAAAAAAAACACATTCCTTCCTTCTAATTTATCAAATAAACAACTCACTGAAGAACAGGGGCCAGCTTTGATCGATAAACAGCTGTTACAACAACTTTTTTACTTCGCGATACCATTACTACGCATGCATTACCACGCGTGCGTTGTACATCGCAAAGTCATTACTACGCATTTTTTTAGAACGCATGGTCATTTACCACGCATGCCTTTACAACAAATTTTGTTGTAACGGTATGTATGGTAAATGACCATGAGTTCTACAAAAATTTAGACGATCCACGTCGTTGTAAGGAAACAGGCTGTTCAGTTTCCTCACAACGACGTGCACCGCCCCTCAGAGATGACATGAAGCAGGAACCACGAGGAGAGAGGAACCACGAGGAGTGAGAGGTAAGGGGATTGGGCATGGGGTGGTGGTTACCTTTATAGGGTTTAGGATAGTGCAGTGGTGTTTGGGTAGTGTAGGGGTTCGTGCTGAGGGTAGTGTTTTAGGGTTTAGGGTAGTGCAGTATTGTTTGTGTAGTGTAGGGGGTCGTGCTGGGGGTAGTGTTTTAGGGTTTAGGGTAGTGCAGTGGTGTTTGTGTAGTGTAGGGGGTCATGCTGGTGGTAGTGTTTTAGTGTTTAGGGTAGTGCAGTGATGTTTTTGTAGTGTAGGGAGTCATGCTTGGGGTAGATTTAGGGTTTAGGGTAGTGCAGTGGTGTTTGTGTAATGTAGAGTCCCTGCTGGGGGTAGTGTTTTAGGGTTTAGGGCAGTGCAGTGCAGTGGTGTTTGTGTAGTGTAGGGGGTCGTGCTGGGGGTAGTGTTTTAGGGTTTAAGATAGTGCAGTGGTTGGGTAGTGTAGGTGGTCGTGCTGGGGGTAGTGTTTTAGGGTAGTGCAGTGGTGCTTGGGTAGTGTAGGGGGTCGTGTCGGGGTAGTGTTTTAGGGTTTAGGGTAGTGTAGTGGTGTTGGTGTAGTGTAGGGGGTCGTGTTTTAGGGTTTAGGGTAGTGCAGTGGTTGGGTAGTGTAGGGGGTCGTGCTGAAGGTAGATTTAGTGATACAAAAGACAGTGGTCCTAGACCTATATTTAAATTGAAGTAATCAAAAATATTATTGAATAAGGTACATAACATAAATTATAAAGAGTGCAACAAACGACCATGAAATGGATCACCATAAATTTATTTAAAGCAATTTGGTGAAAACCAGACAGTAAATATCATTAGCAATTTGAAAGAGGTTGCTCCAGAAAGAGACGTGCAGTGAAACAGAGTGCTCAGGTGTGAAGTGACGAAGGAGAATACTTCAACAGAATATATATAGAAAGTTTGATATGTCAAAGCAAAAGCAAAGGGAAACGGTTGCAAATCACCGTCCTTTGGTAGTCTGGCCAAAGTGTATTCACACAAACGTTTATATCAGTTCTCACTAGAAATCAATTCTAGGGTGGCACATGAAAAATAGTTAAGGGTCCAGACTAGATTAAATGGGCGTCGATGTTTCGATCCGACTTGTGGCCAAAAGGGGGATTTGATTCCTCGGCCTTGCGGATCTTCATCAGGACTGAACTGGGCAACCTGAAAGAGGAGGGGGGCCAGAGGTCAGGTCGTTGCACTGGGGAATTAAAAACTTAAGGTCGTAACACAATTGGCATTAATGACAAAGTAATCTCACCCATCAATTAGGAGTGAGGAATGAGGTCCGTTGTTCCTTTAATGAATCCAAAGAGGAGGATATGTGTCTCCAACGTAATCTTAAAAAGGGGGGAAAAAATCATACTTGAAATATTTGTGATTGCCAAAACATATGAGTTAAGTAATACGCACTAATGTGAATAAGGTGATTACCTTAACACTTAGTGTCCAATGAATGCACACCGGTGGCGTCAAGGAGATGATAACGATTCCAAGCCAACTGCAGAGAGAAAGGGGGGGAGCTCAATTCAACCTCGCGCTATGCATGAAGAGTCTCCTCGCATAGATAAACAGCCAAGGGTTAACGCTAAGTCGTAATCAACATGTTTCACAACCAGGGAGAAAAGTTACGATAAGCCCACTATACTTGGCGCTTCGCCAAGGAAGCAGAGTTAGTATAACCGGGTAAAACGGGTTCTAAAAAGACCTTGGTTTACCAGAGATGTTCGAATTATCTTAATCACAGACACGGAGAATGCCTAATAAAGACGCTTTTCATTATATATGATAAATTTATTCATAACTGGCATCAGTGGTTAAAACGACACAAGCGCCTTAAATGCACGGCCGTCTCTGAGTATTGTGATGCCGAAGTAAATGGATTTGAAATAAAGCATTTCCCAGCGAGGTAAAACCGCCTATGAAGATAGCCAGATGTCAATTATTGGAAAGGTGGACACAGACATGGGGATTATTGAATTGCCCTCCTTAACTCTAAACAATGAATTGATTCACTTACTAGCATTAGTCATAACTTCAAAAGGGCCCCGGGGGTTTAATCGGCAAGATGCGCCAACAGTCCGCGGCCGTCTCCAGGCTTGTAAACAATGCCTAGTGAGAAGCGGTCGGCGCGCGGGCGCGTTAAAAGGTCACCGACAACGTGATGCTGTGCGTGGTCGGTGTACGGGGAGAGAAAGGGAGGAAAGACTCTCCCGGTGTATGAAAATGGGGAAAGGAAATTGATTGAGGCAAGGATGCCGAAAAATTAGCAGAATATATTGCAGGAAATATTACAAAAACAACAATTAATTGCATTTTGAAAGCATTATTGTGACACAAGGAGATCACTTTACATTGACCATACTCTATATACATAGTGACCGTTTACATTATAAAAACAGACGCAAATTGACAAAAACAGACGCAAATTTTTCAGGAGGTACACATATAACTTAACCCAGTAGTATCGCACACTAGATCTCTAGTGTACTGTGTAGTGGGAAAATATTGATCCCCTGACTATAGACACATATAAAACTGAATAATCCATACCAGCTAACCAGATCCCTGGTGTAGTCAAAAGGGGCTTATTCAGGCCGACTTCATGTATTAGTAAGTACAGAAACTTGTCTACTGATCTCTTCAAATTCATTTAAACCCCGTGTCACAGTATTCAGAGAATGTATCCATTTACACTCACGTTTGTTAAGGATAACGCTAAAGTCACCCCCTCTAGGGTTGGGTTTTACCTTTTCAATGACCCACCATCTAAGGCTGTCAGCTGCATGGTCAAACATGGTAAAATGTTCAACTAAAGGAGCACCTTGTACTTTACATCGTATACGGCTACAATGCTGCAGAATACGGCACTTGACTCTCTGTATGGTTTGCCCGACATACATGAAGTCACAGGGGCAAATTATGGCGTAAATGACGCCGCTGGTGTTGCAGTTACTGTTTTCATTTAATGTGTACGTGCAATCATTGTGTACAAACTCAGTCATTTCCTTAGACATGGGACAGGTTTTACAAGTGCCACACTTATGATGGCCCTTGATAGGTGGGATCCCCCATAAAGTGGTCTGTCCAGGGGTCCTTGGTGTATCTAGAAGGGATTTAACCACAGAGTCCCTTATATTTATGCCTTTTCTAAATGCATGTAGAGGAGTTGGTATATTCCCCAATTCATCAGATACCAGATGCCAGTGATGGTTGATGGCCTTCTTTATAGCGTTGCTTTTTGTGTTAAAGGTAGTAACACATAGAAGACGTTCATCCTTATTCTCAGTTCTAGCCTTTGGGGTTAATAGGAAATCCCTATGGTTATGCCACGCACGTTTGCGTGCTCTCTTAAGCAATCTGGTGGGGTAACCTCGTTCACTTAGTCTTGCTAGAAGGCCAGCTGACTCCTCAAAATAGTCCTCCTTTTTAGAACAATTATTCCTTAACCTCAAAAATTGGCCAAAGGGCAAATTGTCCCTTAAGTTACGGGGGTGATGACTCGTATACCTCAGCAAGATGTTGCGCTCACTACTTTTCCTGTACAAACTAGTGAATAATTTACCTGACTGAACATTTATACTGATATCCAGAAAATTGATTGTCTCTCTGCTAGAGTCAAGAGTAAACTGAATATCAGAAGAACAGGTATTAAGCCACTGATGGAAGACTGTAAGTTGTACCTCATCCCCCTTCCAAATCATTAGGACGTCGTCGATATAACGTCGCCACAGCATAATTCAGTCTCTGTGTGGATTGTACTCATTAAGAACAAAACGTTGTTCATATTCATGCATAAATATGATCGCCAGATTCGGGGCGAAGCGTGCCTTCATTGCCACGCCTTTAGTTTGTACGTAGTACTCCCCTAGGAATGTAAAATAATTACGGGTCATGGCAATCCGTAAAAGCTCAATGATAAATTCAGTCGGGACTCTATGCGGTGTGGGCCGTTTATTTAATACCGACTCAATACATATCAGGAAGGTAGATTTAGGGTTTAGGGTAGAGCAGTGGTGTTTGGGTAGTGTAGGGGGTTGTACTGGGGGTAGATTTAGGGTTTAGGGTAGTGCAGTGGTGTTTGGGTAGTGTAGGGGGTCATTCGGGGGTCTAGATTTAGGGTTTAGGGTTTAGGGTAGTGCAGTGGTGTTTGGGTAGTGTAGGGGGTCGTGCTGGGGGTAGTGGATTAGGGTTTAGGGTAGTGCAGTGGTGTTTGGGTAGTGTAGGGGTACTGCTGGGGGTAGTGTTTTAGGCTTTATGGTAGTGCAGTGGGGTTTGGGTAGTGTAGGGGGTACTGCCGGGAGTAGTGTTTTAGGGTTTAGGATAGTGCAGTGGTGTTTGGGTAGTGTAGGGGTACAGCTGGGGGTAGTGTTTTAGGGTTTAGGGTAGTGCAGTGGTGTTTGGGTAGTGTAGGGGGTCATGCTGGGGTAGTGTTTCAGGGTTTAGGGTAGTGCAGTGGTGTTTGTGTAGTGTAGGGGGTAGTGTTTTAGGGTTTAGGGTAGCGCAGTGGTGTTTGTGTAGTGTAGGGGGTCATGCTGGGGTAGTGTTTTAGGGTTTAGGGTAGTGCAGTGGTGTTTGGGTAGTGTAGGAGTACTGCTGGGGGCAGTGTTTTAGGCTTTAGGGTAGTGCAGTGGTGTTTGGGTAGTGTAAGGGGTAGTGCTGGAGGTAGTGTTTTAGGGTTTAGGGTATTGCAGTGGTGTTTGGGTAGTGTAGGGGGTGCTGCTGGGGGTAGTGTTTTAGGGTTTAGGGTAGTGCAGTGGTGTTTGGGTAGTGTAGGGGTTCATGCTGGGGGTAGTGTTTTAGGGTTTAGGGTAGTGCAGTGGTGTTTGTGTAGTGTAGGTTAGTGTTTTAGGGTTTAGGGTAGTGCAGTGGTGTTTGTGTAGTGTAGGGGGTCGTGCTGGGGGTAGTGTTTTAGGGTTTAGGGTAGTGCAGTGGTCTTTGGGTTGTATAGGAGGTCATGCGGGGAGAGTGTTTTAGGATTTAGGTGTAGCGCTCGCTCTTAAGGCGACCCCCAGACAGGCACGTCCACGCCTTCTTTGCATGCGAGAGCCTGGGTGTAAGGGAAAGAGGAGCCCAAAGCACTACAACTTTCAGCAGGCAGTGGGGCACTTCAGGATGCAACGCGGAAGAAGCCGCCTCTCTATTAAGCACCTCCTCCTCCTGAGGAAAGTGCTTGACAATCCATTCCCGAGCTTCAGTTGGTGGCGGACGGTGTTTCCCCGCCGGATTTCAGCGTGAAGAATCACCCACGGTTCCGGAGACCTTGTGGATCCCATTTGGCTACGCTCGTCGGTGGACGAACCAGTTCTGGTTCCAAGCTCGACTCATCCAAGGTAAAGCCACTTCACAGGTACTTTGGAAGGATCGCAGGAGCGAAGCCTTCCTTCTGCTTCTTGTTTTCTTTGTTTGCTTAACAGGAGCTACGGTGAAGGAGCACTGGGGCGCTGCCTTCATCAATGTGACTAATTTACTTTCGTCAGCTGAGTCTATTCAGCCAGCCTGCCTCTCAAGTTGGTATTGCGGCCAGGAACCGCCCTTGAAGTACCGGAGAGGGGTTTTGTTTTCTCTCGTTTTGTGACACAACTCCTGACCTTGAATCACGCCCAGCACAGTCTTGTGGCAGGAATACCTTGACTGTGAGCTGGATTTCTTTTGTGCTCCTTGCTCTCTGTTTATCTATTCAGAACTATTTGGATTTTATGAGTAGACATCTTTCCGAACAAACACCACTGGGAATGATTCTTACTGTGAATTTTCAACAGTAGGCATTTAATTCTGCATCACCTATTTGAGGCTAGCTACCTCTTCCCAAGTGGACTTTTTTCCTGGTGAACTGTACGGTGAAGCTACACTGACCCAAGTTCTTCAGAGTGTAGCTGCAGGGCTCCTGGTGAGTGAATGTATGAATTAACATCCTAGAACACAGCTGTTTATAGAAGTGTGGTGCTTTTCATACTTGTTTGTTTTCTCTTACACTGCAGTGCCAAAACCTAGAGGTGTCATTCGGAGTCCTTGACCAGACCAGGGAGGTACGAGGGCAACTGCAGCACAGTTTATTGTTTTATCCCTTTCCCTTTTCCCCCGGAGCAAAACCACCCAGAGTAGTGTTCTCTTCCTCTGTTGGGGGTTGCGTTCAGGAGAATTAGGGGAATTGTCAACGACCATAGTCTCCGCTGGCTACGGTGAAAAAGGTTAGTGGCATTGTTTGTTTCTTGTGCTGCTGACATTCCTGACATTAGGGCAGTCGTGCGGGGGGATTGTTTTAGGGTTTAGGACAGTGCAGTGACGTTTGGGTAGTGTAGGGGGCCGTGCGGGGGAGTGTTTTAGGGTGTAGGGCAGTGCAGTGGTGTTTGGGTAGTGTAGGGGGTCATGCAGGGAGGAGTGTTTTAGGGTTTAGGGCAGTGCAGTGGCATTCGGGTAGTATAGGGGGTCGTGCTGTGGGAGTGTTTTAGGGCTTAGGGCAGTGCAGTGTAGGGAGTGGTGCTGGGGGAGTGTTTTAGGGTTTAGGGCAGTGCAGTGGTGTTCGGGTAGTGTAGGGGGTAATGCTGGGGGTGGTGTTTTAGGGTTTAGGGCAGTACAGTGGTGTTCGGGCAGTGTAGGGGGTCACACGGGGGGTGTTTTAGGGTTTAAGGCAGTGCAGTGGTGTTCGGGCAGTGTAGGGGGTCATGCAAGGGGTGGTGTTTTAGTGTTTAGGTCAGGCCAGTGGTGTTCAGGCAGTGTAGGGGGTCATGAGGGGGGTGGTGTTTTAGGGTTTAGGGCAGTGCAGTGGTGTTTGGGCAGTGTAGATGGTCATGTGGGGGTGGTGGTTTAGGGTTTTGGGCAGTGCAGTGGTGTTTGGGCAGTATAGGGGGTCGTGCAGGGGTGGTGTTTCTGGGTTTAGGGCACTGCAGTGGTGTTCGGGCAGTGTAGGGGGTCGTGCAGGGGTGGAGTTTCAGGGTTTAAGGCAGTGCAGCGGTGTTCGGGCAGTGTAGGGGGTCGTGTGGGGGCAGGTGTTTCAGGGTTTAGGGCAGTGCAGCGGTGTTCGGGCAGTGTAGGGGGTCGTGCGGGGGCTGGTGTTTCAGAGTTTAGGGCAGTGCATGTCAGAACCCACGGGGTTGGAAGCAGGAAGAACACTGCCTCCTAACGTGTCTGAGCGTCTACAGCAGGAACTACAATTCCCATGATGCTCGTCACGGCGATGACGTCAGCCCGATCCCGATGGCGGCCAGAAGCTGCTGCTTACTCGTCCGGAGAAAGTTGCTGTGCGCCAAGGCAGGTAAGGGTGCTCTGCACCGACTCAATATTCCCGCGCTTGGTGAGGTCAGCGCTTGTATCTCCGTTATTTGTGATGGTTGAGAGGAGTTATCGGAAGGCGCTCCCGAGGCTCCGTCAGAAATCTTAAATCTCTGTGAGTCCAAGTGAAGCGCCCATAGAACCCCTGTAATTATTCCCGGACGAACCCCTGAGAGGAGAATACTGTTTCTCTGTGAATACCCCTTGTGTGACCTCAACGTAGGCATTACGAATAGGTTCGTGGATATTGACCCTAAAGGTTGTTTTTCCCTGTTGGCGAGCGCTCAGCTGCTCATGCAGGGAAGATCACGTATACAACTTTGTATTCTTGCAATCTCCAGTTTGTCTTTCCCTGTTGGCGAGCATTCGATTTAGCTCTTGCAGGGAAAGATATTTATTATTTCCTTACGACTAAGCCGGATGGCCTCCATAACTATTGTATGGTGTTTAATTGAGATAAAGGTCGTATATAGCTGAAAACAATTCGGAAATATTCCAGAAAGAGACAGCTGGATAAAACTGTTAAAACTTGAAAGTACTCGATTGGTAGGAATACAACAAACATTGTGGTTTCATGTTTATTTGTTTATAATCCGCAACGAGAGAGAGAGAGAACCTGGATTGAGCAGTTCCTCTCCTGAAACAAAGGAGAAGATAAATTGCATGATGTGCGGTTAATGTTTGAGCACAGTGAACCTCTGATAAGATACTTTATGCTGGCTCTTTTTGTGTATCTATTTTCTAACAGAGGGACAGCGAGTGAGCAGGACCTTGGCTCTTCCTTCCCCTGTTTCATTCTACAGTTAGGTTTCTCGAGGTGAGTAGCCCAGTTTGTAGTTGCTTCCCGGTAAAGGAGTTCTGGAGTCCTAGTATTTACTTTGCTATTTTCTCTACAGAACCACAACATTGTTGACCAGGTGTGTGATCCTACCAGACTTATCTGCAGAGTTAATTCTTTCTTTTACAGGTAGGAGGCATGAGAAGTTAGGCCTTCATAGAAAGGTGCCAGGGGGAGGAACGATAGAAGTCGCACAAAGTTTCTATCTGTGTTGTTATTATTGTTCCTGTTGTCATTTCAGATCTCCCTCGCCACTGTCCCCTTCCTACCCTTCCCTCGCTTGACCACTCCATGGAGTCTGTGTAACTATTATCAGACCGTGGTGGTGTCGAGAGGTGGACCATTACATATGACGTGCGATCCTGAGGATTCCTGGCCACAACAGTGCAGTGGTGTTCGGGCAGTGTAGGGGGTTGTGCTGGGGCTGGTGTTTCAGGGTTTAGGGCAGTGTAGGGGGTCGTGCGGGGTGGTGTTTTAGGGTTTAGGGCAGTGTAGTGGTGTTCGGGCAGTGTAGGGGGGTCGTGCTGGGGTAGTGTTTTAGGGTTTAGGGCAGTGCAGTGGTGTTCGTGCAGTGAAGGGGGTCATGCTGGGGTAGTGTTTTAGGGTTTAGGGCAGTGCAGTGGTGTTTGTGTAGTGGGCAGCGCATGCGCTGCATCGCTAGGCGTGACTTAAAAAGCATTGCACCAAGATGGCTGCCAACACTTCCTGGATTGAAGTGTTGGCAGCCAATTAGAGCCAAGCTCGCGCTTGTGTAGTTAGGTCCCGCCCAGATATATAATGAGTTTTAGGTCTCGTCTACGCAGTGCACATGCATTGCGTAGGAGAACTTTAGCCGCCATGCACCTATTTTTCCAAAGCACATACTTGTGCTTGTGGCGGCATACGGCTTGCAGGAGTGCGCACAGCCACGCAACCCAAGCACGAGTAGGTGCTTTGAAAAAGAGCACGCCTACTCCTCGTGTATCGTTTGCGGTTGGTCTTTGATCTTCATGCATCTTTCAACCAATCGCACAGCAGTTCACGCTTGCTTCTCGTGAGCCGGTAGGGCCTTTTGGCTTCTCATTGGCTGCTCCCAGCTCTGACTCTATGCAATACTTACACGGTCTCACCATCCACGGACCTAGTGGTCTCTCATTGGTTGTCTTCACTCCCACTGCTGTAGCATTTACGAATGATGCATGCCCCTCGTGCACAGTGTCCCAGCTCTCCTACTTCAGCATGTAAACAGCAAAACTTGGCACAGCCGGGAAGTCCTATGATTACAAGAACAATTATTGCGCTACCCAGCCTGTTAAAACTGGTTTACTGAAATAAATCTGATACTTAAGGGGAAACTATTTTCTACCCATTTCTCAAGGTTTGAGCTTTCAGGACATACACAAACTACTCACCCAAATATAGTATTAGGCCATCTAAGTTATCATGAATAATCACAAAAGGAACCCCTCTGAGCCCCAATAAAGAGACAGACAGACACACACACCCCACCCCTTACACACATACACGTATTTTATGTGGCCCAGGTGTAACCTGTTCAAATAATTCACTTCTAGTAAAACAGCACATACTACATTCTAAATTCAGTCACAGACAGAATACCCAAGGCAGTAGCATGGCCGAATATAATAAATCAATCATAATCGGAATTAAACTTGAATGCAATAGGAATGTCAGTTTCCGTTTATTAACAGTTAGGTGTCATGCGTAAAAAAGCCATGCAAACAGTTCATATACACAGAAAATTCACATCATAAAAAAGTATGCTTTTGAAGTAAGACAAAACATTTGTTTGGGTACTAGAATACAAATAAACTTTACCTGACCACATACAAGCATTTGAAAACAAGCATTGGCATAGCCAATAGGTCTCACGTTGGGGACCTTATAAGTGTTTAGCCATGCAACAGTTAATGTTGTAGCACCAAGGATATCGTGCTGCATAACTAAATACTTATAAGGTCCCAAAAGCGAGACCTATTGGCTATGCCAATGCTTGTTTTCCTTTAATATCTCGAAAACTACTGAATGGATTAACACCATTTAAAAAAAAGGGCGCTTTCTGAACCAAGCACTACCTTTTTGCCAAATTTGGTGTAATTCCATTCAGCAATTTTGGCTGTAACCGTGTCTAAAGTTTTTAATGGGAAATTGATTTTTTGACCACTATTTTTTCATTTTCTCAGGAACTACGTCACTGATTTACACCATTAAAAAAAAAGGACACTTTCTTTACCAATGGCTACCTTTTTGCTAAATTTGGTGTTATTCCGTTTAGCAGTTCGGGCTGTAGCTTTGTCTAAAGTTTCCTGCGGAAAATAACATGGGGAAAACGCGTTTTGGGACCCCACTTTTTTCTCGGCCCCCGCTTGATGATTCACCCCGAAACTTTCAGGATAGGAGCTGACCAGAGCGCCCCACTAGTTTTGAAAATTTAGCAAATATTCTTCATTTGGCACCGAAGTTATTGGGAAAAGAAAAAACTCTTTTCCTATGGAAACTAGGTCCTAACTATAACTATCTACTGGCGACCGCCAGTAGATAATATATATATGATCAAGGGCTCCTGGGCTCGAAACGCGTCACTGCTGTAACTTGGGCTGAATAAATACCATCTCGCCAAATCTTTGTGGTCCGTCTCCTTCTTCGCCAGTTCCTGTTAGCTGGAGGTCGTTTGGAGTGATATTTCGTTGAATATATATATATATACATATATATATGTGTGTGTTTAGGTGTTTATTAGACCTATCAGACTTATGGCGGTCATCCCCCAAACATTTTGCATACTTACCTCAAATTGCTTGCTGGATCTTTGTTTTTTTGACTCTCCAGACTTTACCACTGCTAACCAGTGCTAAAGTGCTTGTGCTCACTTCCCTAAGCATTGTTTGATTGGCATATACCAAATTGGCATATTTAATTTACTTATAAGTCCCTTTTGGAGTGGTATACCATATACCCAGGGCCTGTAATTTAAACGTTACCAGTAGACTTTTAAACGTGTTCTAGGACTGCTATTGCAGACTGAAGACAGTGTCCCACTGCCATGTCGGTTTGACATTTAAATCCTCTGGACAAGCCTTATGTCTCCCCTAAGATAGGCCCTAGGTAGCCCATAGTGGAGGGTGCTGTGCAATGAAAAGCTTGGACATGTAAGTTTAAGTTTTACATGTCCTTGTAGTGAAAAACTCTCAAATTAGTTCATTACTGTGAGGCTTATAGGATAACAATGGTGAGTCATTATAATGTATTTATTATTTTATTTATTTATAGAGATTTGTATAGCTCAAATTCAACCCGAAGGCATCAAGGCACTTCACATCAATGGCAAATTCACAGTTACAAGCATTAAACATGGTGTAAATACAAACAATTAGTAAGCACAATACATAACCACAACATACACTAGCGTTATAATATAAACAGCAGCAACTGCATGAGTTACATGTGGAATAAAAGCATAACCATGGTATACACAGGAAGTATATAATAAACTGCAGCAATAACTTGAGTTACATATGGAGTAAATACAGTTATATGGGGTAAGCGCAGAGTATAATGAACGTATACGTGGACAGTGGGAAAAGTGGTCCATAGGGTTCTGAGGTAGTTGTGCTAGGGTGTGTCGACTTGAGAAACAGTATATGCAACATTGTACATAGGGGATATAAGATAAACAGAAGCAGTTGCACACGTTACATATAGAGTAGGCGTAAAATGTGCAAAAGAGCATGTAGGCACAAATACATAGCTCCAGTATGGACAAGGATTATAGGTAAACAGGAGCAGTTGCACAAGTTGAATATGGAGTAAATGTTGTAACATGGGGTAAGCTCAGATACATGGCAACAGAGCAAGTACGAGGTATATGATGGACAGTATGAGATGTAGGCTGTATTGGTTTGAGGTAGCTACGTTTGGGTGTGCCAGCTTAGGAAACAGTGAATGCAGCAGTGTACATGGAAAGATAGTACAGATACATGGTAACAAAGTTATAGGACATATACAGTGGACAATAGGAAATTAATATAAGCATTGTTCAAGACAGCCTAGTGAATTGCATTTATGTGCAGGAGCTGGTAAATCCTACATTACAGTCAGTATATTTTGGCTTCGCTGAGCTGCATTCATGCTGAGTGTGTGTACAGGGTGGTACTAAGGGCACTCACTCATTAAATGGCCAAACTGCTTGACTGCACGCACCATAAAATGTCATTCCACTGTCACACATATGGCAATTGGATGTCACAACTGAGCACTGCAAACACATAAATGTCACACCATTGGAAATAGAAAACTTGGCAGCTGTGGCATGCTACTACTAAGTGTGGGTGACATTATATAGTTTGCGAGAAACTGTCAATTCATACACAATTGCATTGAAGTTATGAAAATAGCCCGCCATAAGCAATCTGAAACCTTGGCCACTATTGATAGGGTGCACAGGATCAACAGGCCGCACACCATCAGGGGATAGAGGGTGGCAGTATATTGACCCAGACAGCAACCTTAAGCTGCTGCAGCTAGCCCCAGCTCTGCCACTGTCCTGCAGGTGAGTCTCTTTAGTGAGCAGGTAGAGGTAGCAAGACTGGACTTTCTACTATCCAAGAATTAGTTGAGTGTGTAAGTAGGTAATGCAGTCAACATTGCGTCACTCAACGATGTTGAGGCAGAAAGAATAGGGCATCGGGAACTGGCCAGTCATTAATGCGCAGGACGTTGGCTTTGAAGAAGAGCTATTAGGGTGGCGGGAGCCAGCCAATGGTCAGTGCGCCGCTCAGTGGTGTGGATGCGAAGAGACCTGGGCAGCAGGAGCAGAGGGGGCGGGACGTAGAGGGCAGCCGACAAGTAGCAGTCTTCATAATGGAGGAGTAGCCCCATGCAGGGTAACAGCCTCCAGGTCTACAATGCCACTTGCAGGCAGGAAATTGAGCGGAGTGTTGTTAGTCCATAGGGACATTGTCGTCTTCACTAACCTAGCATGAGCACGTTGCAGCTTGCCTGCTGCTTTGTGCACATTTCTACACGCTTTTCTTTTCGCAATAATTTCTATGGCTGCTTTCGCATGAGAACTCATCGCTGTTGCTGTGTTCACTCTCTGCTAGTTCTTGGTATTTTGACTGAACATTGTGAGTAAGGTCGAACAACAACGCCCTTTGTTATTTTGCTCTGGCCAGGCCATAGCGCTTACACAAAACATTCCGATCCAGCTGTTGTTTGGACAAACACACTTTGGTCTTATTAGAATACACAAATAGGTAGCACACACCTGGAGAGGGACCTTTCGAGGGAGAAGAGCAATACAGCATCTATGATGTAGATCTACCATCTTTACACTAAGGTATGGGTCTTCTGACAAATCCCAGAGATCTTCTGTTATATAATAATACTTCTTGTTAGCAAGGAGATGGAGGTTAGGCGCTATTGTATTTTCTCCGTTGTCTTTTTATGATGACATCTGTAGTGCTAGAGGCACTCTTGTGGTCTGACACCCTGTGATGACCTTTGACTAACATCATTTTAATTGACTTTGGTGTGTTATTTTATGCTAGCCTGAATGACGACGTCCTGCATATGCCTTGTTTCTCTTAAAGGTTTCTTTCTTGTAATCTTGCAGTCTTTTATTGGGAGCTATCACAGTAGGATGGCCTTACCAAGAACAGAATGCATGGGATGTGCATTTGAAAGTATGAGAGTGAGAGAGGTGTGGAAAGTACTTTTTGGTCTCGAAGTGCAGTGTTATGAGCAGTGATGAAAAAATCTGCATGCTGTTTTGAAAAAAAAAATGCAGCAATGTGCTTTTGAATCTGGAAAAGAGAATATGCAAGGCGTTTTAAACATGTGGGCAAAACAGAAAGGAGACATTGAATGACATGTGACAGTTCAGGGGCAGTGTACCAGTTTGATTATGTGCATAAAACAATGAAAGGAGAGTGTGCTTTTAGACATTTGGACTGAAACATTTTGAAATACAGGAAAATGTGTTGCTTGCACTGTGACAAATACAGGGCAAACACAGATGAATTTGACTTGTGCTCTGATAGATACAGGACAGACACTGTTGATTTTGAGTTGTGTTCTGACAGACACTATACAGACACAATTATCTGTGAGTTTTTGTGCTGTGACAGATACAGGACAGATATAGATGCTTTTGTGCTTTTGCAGGCAGACAGACACTGGGCAGATGACAATAAGACATAATGTGATTTTGACTTTTGAATTTTCGCAAATACAATGGCAAGAAGCAAATGTGATCAAATGGTACATACAGACAGAAACTGCAGTTTTGCCTGAACAGTTGGTGCAGGTCCCAAAAGAATGTCCAGGGGTGGTGTTTGAGGTGCCTGAGACACAGGATTCCCCAGTGAAGTAGCAAATTCTACTACAAAGCGCAGCTACTGTGTATGCTCATGGTCATATACATTCACTAGACAGAACCTTTAATTCCCTTACAGATGAAATGGCTAAAATCTTGGAGACAGAGGTGGCGACACACAATTCTGGTTTGGTGTGCATGACTAAGTGCGAGCACCTAGGAGAGAAAGGCCATACAAGCAGGTGGGCAGAGAATGAAGGGATGCATATTCCCCTAGACTTACTTAGAACTGTGATTCCTATATGTCAGTATGTACAGTGCAGACCAGTCTCACAGAAGGTGAGGGGCCAGTTGAAGGAAGGAAAATTACCAGAGCAGATAGAGCAGATGGATTGCCTTGGTCTCTTGCTAAATGGTAAAGGGTGCACGTATTCAGCAGTGTGTGGAGAAAAAGTCAGGAAGGAGAATGCCCTGGCCCTTCCTACTGTGAAATGAGAAGGAGAGTTTCACTCCAATACCAAGAACTCAGAGGCCATAGTGTGGTTACAATTCTCAGATAATTCCCCAGAGCCAGCAGAGAACCGTGCAGACAGGAATGATAATATTTTACCATCAGACCCAAAACAGAGACAGGAGAACGTGTGCTTTTTGAACATTATTTTTTGCAAGAAGAGTGATGATTTTTTCTTTTCCAGATCATACTGTGATATGTTGGTATACCTGATGTCCCTGTCCTGCAAGTGGTTGCCTTTGTTTGAGTCGGCCGGTGAGGGTATGGGACCACTTCCCCCCCAACCATGGAGTGATCACCAGACGATGCAAGCTGACATCCTTTGGCTAAATTAACCAGACGAACTTTCCAAGCCAGTGGTAATAAACTAATTGCGTGAACATGAAGTAAAATGTTTAAAAAATAAGTTCCAAGAAAAAGAGTGTTGACTTTTCATACAAGAGAATATTTTCATTCAGTCTAGAAAGTTAACAGAAATGTAGTTTTGAAAAAGACCAAACAAATATATATTGTGAAATCGAAATCGAAGAAGATGCTGTTTAGTTTAAAGATGAAAAGATGATGATGATGTTGCCTTTATTTTTAGGCATACACTATAAAAGAAGTTCCAGCATTAGACATTTGTGAAATTAGGAGCATTAATGAGTTCATACTCTTGATTTTATTTTGTCTATCCATCATACATTTATTCTTGCCAAATATTCAGATATGGATGAGCTTTTTAAAATGATTGTTACATTTGTTTATAATTTCACTGTTTTAATGTGTGTTTCATTTATATTTGGGCATTCAGTTAAGCACATGAGTTTATAATGTCACTGTTCTGATGTGTGCTTCAATTATATTTGCACTTTCAGTTAAGAAGTTCAGTTTTTTTATATATGTATGTTATGATAATCAAAGGTCATGGGGTGGAATGTAGTGCTAGAGGCACTCTTGTGGTCTGACACCCTGTGATGACCTTTGACTACCATCATTCTAATTGACTTGGGGGTGTTATTTTATCCTAGCCTGAATGTACGACGTCCTGCATACAGTTCTCTTTCTTGTAATCTTGCAGTCTTTCAGTGGGAGCTGTCACAGTAGGACAGCCTTGCCAAGAACAGAACCTGTGGGCTGTGTATTTGAAAGTATGAGAGAGAGAGAGAGAGAGAGGTGTGGAATGTACTTTTTGGTATCAAAGTGCAGTGTTATGAGCAGTGGTGCACAAATGTACACTGAGAGATGAAGTATGTAATGCTATAGGCAGTGGTGCATAAAGGTGCCTTATGTTGTACATTGGCAAGAATTATGAAGTTCTTACTATTGGCTTTAACATGGTCTCATCTCATCCTGAATTCTGACTCTGCCTTGCTTGAGCTTTTTTTTCGCGCACAGACATGCTTGCAAGTTGTTTGGGTTAATCACGTTCAAGGATTGTTTTGTGGGAGATTGTTTAATGTACCCTGGAAGGCTTTCTTGAGCTTCGTCAAGATAAAGGCTGTAACATGCGAGAATGTGGACGAAACGTGGGAAATCCTTCCTGCCTTGGACTGCTTGCCTGGAAACTGGCCAGTTCCAGTAAGTTTCCTTGGAGCAGAGGGGAAGACTCTTGAACCTTCTAGTGTGTTTTTTGAGGCTATAAAGCAGAGGGTTGTTGACAGCTGAGGTGGGGAGCACACTTACAGAGTATATGTACTGCTGTAACACAAACGGAGCCTGAGTCCCAGTTGAGAGTCCAAGCCCAGCTATGAACGGGCCCCCCTCAGCCTGAGTTGGCATGGATGTTGAGTGAACAATCGGGTAAGGTGATTTGTTTATGACTAGTGCCATTGTGATGCGTGGTTCCAGTGGCTGTGGTCATTTGAGGTGTTTGAGTTTTGATTATTGCCATTGTGATATGTGGCCAGTGGCTTTGAACATTTGAGGTGTTTTCTTTGTGATGTCTAAATGAGTCAGCGTGCTCATCAAAAGTAATCATTTGATGCATCTAGTGTATATATATCTGTCTTATCTCTTGCAGGACGTCTAGTATATTTGCTTGAGTCTCATCTCATTTTATTTGTTGCTTGGTTATTGATTAGTATTATTCATGGATTTAACTCTTGCATTTACTAAGTGTGTTATTATTGCTTGCATATAAATATACATCTCTATGTACATTTGCATTTGGCATCTGGGAAAGCATTTCTGTTAGAGCGCAATGCATAAATAAACCCCAAGCCTTATTAAAAAAAGAGAGTCTCTGCATTTTGTAAAATAAAACCCTGTTCTAGGTGTTGTTGTGTGTTACGTTTTGCTCTGCCGTGTTTGAGCCACCGTGTGGGAGATTTTGTTGTATCTGAAAAGGCAGAGCAAGACAACATCTCCCTTCATGATATATGGACTAGCTGCTTTGCTGACTGTATTTGTACTATGCATTTTCCTGCTTGTTGTGGCACATTTACTGCATGTTAAGGCACGTTAGTTAAAATAAATACTTTAAACTATTTCTTGTCGCTGTCAGATCTTATTGTAGACGAGTACAGGAGTGCGAGTGAAAGGGTTGGTCTTGTTCATGCGATTCCTGAGAGACCTGGGAGTGTTGTGTTCTGGAGTGTCTAATCATTTGTTTCTCTATGAGTGTGTAGGAGAACAAGTGAGACACTATAACTAGTTGGTCCTGGGCTTGTGGGTGCTCGGAAGACTCAGTCCATATACACCAAGGTCCTATAATCCTGCGCAAAGTTCTGTGTTTGTGCAGAATCCCTCCAACAGTGTCAAAGGGCTCTTGTGGCAGCTGGTTCTCAGCATTGGTCCCAGAACTAGTCTCTTCACTGTAGGTCAGGTTGGCCCTGCAGAACTCCCTCCATCGCGATGTGACATTCTCCAAGATGGAGAAGATACTCAGTGCAAGGGAACAGCCTCCAGGTTCCCAGCACCACTTGCCGGGAGAGAATCAAGTTGGGAAGCGTGAGGCGTTAGTGCTGTTCTCTCCACCAAAGATTAGACTGGGACGGTGGATCTGAATTGCCGTTGCACCTGGAGGCACTGCGCGGGTCTCTTGCCCATTGGAATTGGTTGCTTTCCTTCCTTCGCATGATGGATTTCCTCAGTTTGCGGTGGCTGGATGGCTGGATGGCTGGAGTTTTGTTGGGGATTTACAACAATGGTGATTCCTAGCCTGGGGGCTCCTTCACAGAGCTCCTTTACAGTTGGCCATCTTGCCTTAATAAGCTGTAATTGCTAATTGAGAGGAGTAGCTATGTCATGTTTGGTAAATATTATAGAAAACTGTAGTGTTATTGGTAAAGTCAATTTTGAAAATGCCACCTTTAGAAAGTTGCCACTTTTCTGCCCTTTGGTGCCAATAGCCAGGTCTGGGTTACATGACTAGGTGTAACTGACAGACTTTGTGAATTCCTGCCAGACAGTCGCACAACAAAGGGACTATGTGTGCCTCAGAGGCTATCTGCTAGCAGGATGGGGGGGTGAGCTGAGTTCAGCCACACTTACACCTGAATAGTTTGTGCTCTCCCTCCACACAAAGAGCCTAACAACTCTGCATTGTCCCTGCAGCCAGCTTGGAGCCAGGGCAGGAGTGTCAGGAAATTCCGAGCACTTCAAAGAACCTTTTCAGAAGCGTCTCCGACCTTCCAGGAGAAGGGCACCAGGGTATAAAAATAGGACCTTCAGGCCTGCTCTTTAGTTCTGCTTCTGATGTATGAACCTTCAGTTCTGATGCTACTAGACCTGCGGAAGGACTCTGAAAGAACTGCCTGCTGCTATGATCTGCTGTTCACTCTGCCACACTGCTGCTGTACCTGGATGGACTGCTTTGCCGCCTGGATCCTGCTTTGAACTCTCAGAGTCCAAGCATGCTGTTGAACCCAGCACCTGCACCCAGGACTACTAGAAGAGACTACACAATCGGGTTTCCTGGCCTCCTGTTCAGAGCCACATGGACATACTAGGGTACCACCATCTTGAACATCACCTAGACTCAGCCTGAGTGGGTCCTGAACCCTCAAGAGGTGTCCCATCAGTCATGGCCTCTTGGTTTTTGGTGCTAAAGGTGTCCAGATGGCCAATTTCTAAAATTGAGGACTTAAAGAAAATGTTGACAAAAAAGTGCTGTGAAAACCAGGAGGAGACCGGGACCAACCTACTCTTCTTCTGCTCTCGCTGCTTTTTTCCCCACAGCACCAAATCTATTTCAGCAGTCCTTCACCTGAGGGGGATCCGATCTCATGAAACTGTTTTTGGCTACAGCATTCTGCCTTGTCCCGCTGGAGTTTTTTAACTTCCATTTCACGTCTAAGTCAGACCATAGAAATCTTCACGGTGGCTTCAAGCCTGGCCATCCAACTACTACGCTCCCTCCTCGGACACTTACTGCAGCCTTGACTGGCTGAACTATAACTTCTCAGACATTTTTCTTCATAGAATGTAAGTGCTGGCCGGGCCCAATTCACTTCTTGTATCCGAACCCGCTCCATTGCGGTTGGCCTTAACTTTCAACATTGATGCGGTGTCACACGACTAGAAGCCCGTGGTTGGCGCTTTGATTTTTTAGGCGCTAATCTGAACCCTAAACTTCATAACTCAGGTTCTACTGATTGCATTTTTGTCATTTTGATGTTTTTCCTCTGTTTTGTTGTCACTTTATTACTGTTCGTGTGCTGCATAAACTCTTTACACATTGCCTCTAATTTAAGCCAGACTGCTTTTTGTGCCAAGTTACCCAGGGTAAAGCAGAGGCTAATTTAGTGACTTTTTGTGGGTCACCCTACAAGGGATTGTAGCTGTTGCTTGATTAAGGCTTACACCACTGTCAACCAACAATCTAATTACTCACAGTGTTTATGTATATTTATAAATGTTTTGAACAAGGGATACACAGGTTTTGTGTTTGTTCATGTATATTTTGTAGGTGGAGGGTTGATGTTTATCATGTCATGTGTTATTAATAGTTAGGATAGAATAAGATTTAGCTTAGTTATATTAAGATAGATATTAGTATATTGGGATTAAGTTTAGAACGTGTTAGTACTTGTTAGTGTTTTCTTGGTTTATAATAAAATATAAATATTCATTCTTAATGTGAGTTCTACTATGGATTACAATTTTGCAGTGTTCCACATTTTTTCACAGGGACCAGATTTACAAGTAGGCTTATTGTAGAGGAGGAAAGCCAAAAATCATCACAAATTACATAGTGCAAAGGAAAGGAGCTCATGCTCAGAGCTACAAAATGTAAAGGTGCATTAATAAACTGTATACCCTTAGCAAACAATGATGCTTTATTAGAAGAACAGACAACCAAGATCAACTACATGCACAAAAAGAGGATTATAGTTGTTGGCGAAGAAGGTGACATGATGTCAAACACATGACAAAATGGATACCTGGCCAGAACACACTCACTAATGTTCTTTGGGAAATTCAGGTTCCCATACTTGGGAACTCTCCCACTTCATCCTTTGATGAATTTCAGGATCCTGTTAGAGTGGAATAGGAGGCTGAGGAGTGATGTTACAGCCTCCGATGCACATGCATTATATAAGATTTAATGCCCACTTTCCCAAGAATATTAGTGAATGCCACCAAGGCTGTATGGTAAACCCTGGCAAGGACTTGCTGGTTCTGTAAACAGAAATGACATTACTGCTGAGGGCACTAGTTGATGCCATGAGGGAGTCAATTTTGGACTCCAATCAATTGCTTAAGGCCTCCTGTCTATATCCAGGAATTGATGACTCAGAGCTGGTTGACAACATCACTGATGTAATATGTTGAAGCCTCATCGTCATTACCACTCAACATCAGCACACAAGCAATATCAGCTATGGAGCCTGCAATTCTATGGAGCCAAGTAATGTCTAAGCCAAGCTCTTATTAGGACTGAGGCACCTCTGGAGTCCTTCAAGAGTGCCTGCTCTGGTCTCAACCCCAACTTGAATTCTTCTGCCATCTGCTTCTGGACCCCTACCATTCTCTGTTCATTCATGACTTAGGGTAACCAGAGTACTCACTGGCAATATGGCGAACATATTTTTGATGAACAGTTTTGGTTGGTTCGGGGGAGAAGTGTGAATGGTGTCCAGGAGTTGGTTGAAGGTGCATTTATCCATGGGGGGTAAGAGGGAGTCAAGGTCAGGTTGCTCATCATAGATAGGATGTTGTACAGGTGTGGTAGTAATTTCCCCAGGAAAAAAAGTGGGATATGTTAGCACTCTATGGAGGCTGTATTTTATGTAGATGAGCTTGCATTACTCTTCTTCCTACACAAGTATTTGACAGACATACATGCCAACATGTAAACCTTTTTTATATTGTATTGTAGGCAAAAGTCACCTCATTTGTACTGTAGCATTGTTGATATGTAAGTGCAGAAACATAATGTGTTGACACACACATTTTACGTATGTATAGACTTCAGTACATAGGTCAAAAATTAGGAATGGGGGCGTGGTCAGTCAAGATGGTCGAGCCGACCTAACCTGCTGAGGCTCCGTGGTGAAAATCACGAGAAAAGTCACCTAAACAAGTCTGTAAGGTGAAAACTGGATGTCAGCAATATGAGGAGAGGCCAGTGACACCGAGGGCAACAGTTACTCACCGGAGAATAGACATTGGGAGGCCAGAACTTCAGGACCGCGGAGCACCACTGGAGTACGGGAAGGCCCAGAAGTAGGATGGAGTCCACACAGCATTGAGGCGCCGGATCCTGAGCTTTCCTCAGCAACTTGAAGCACCAAGGTTAAGGGTGCAGGTTACAGGTGTGCCCCCAACAGGAAGAAAGCCAAGAGCTGGGTCAGTGGAAGAGGCAGGAAACAGCCAGAGGGAGCGACACCCGACACCCGCAGGAGAGTTTAGAGAGAGTCAGATGAGCAGACGGGACCTGTAGCACAAGCGAGCCCATGAACATCTTTGCCACCGGACCGGATTTATGACTGGCTGGTGTTTTGCGCACAGAAAAGGAAGCGGGTAGTCCCCCCCCAGTCCTGAAGCGGACTGCAGGCAGACACGTGGAGGCTGATCCCTGACCCCAAAATGGCAGGCACGTGAGACACGGAGCATTTCTGGAGCTTGAGGAGACCAAAATGCAGGAGGAATCCAAAGGAGTGATGCGGTGCCGGTTCGAGAGCCTTCCTCAGCAGCGGGAGGCAACAGGAAGATAGAGGAGCCGGTACCAGGGGTGGCACCACCAGGAGGGAAGTTGAGAGCTGTGCTCGTGGGAGAGGCAGGGAACTTCCAGGGGGACCTGTGACACATCTGATCGATAGCGTACCACTGCCATAGGTTTGAAAACACGATTAGCCAGCAGGTAGGTGCTCAGAGGTGGATGCCGGTAGACTCCCCCCAGGCCTTGAGGTGGGCTCAAGGGGACACAGGTATGCCAATGCCTGGCCTTAAAATGGCAGCTGCATGAGCCGCATTTAGACCGACAAGCTGCAGATGCCAGGGGGGTGGGGGAAGTGGAAAACAGGAATCTGCCCTCAGAGCAGGAAGAGTTCAGGAGGATGACACCCCTGGCCCCCTCAGAGGGGAGTCTGGTGCCTCTGATCGCCTGACCTCAATATGGAGAGCTTCTTAAAGGTACAAGGCACATTCAGGAACAATAAGAGACAATTGCAGTACTAGCTCACAGGAAACCACAGGTGGCTTGCCCCTTTATAGAGGCACACACAATGTGGGAGAAGCTCACTAGGCAGGGGGAAACAACTCACAGAGTTTAACCAAGGCTTTTGCCTGACATAGGGTGAGGGCCTAGCTCAGCTTTCTCTGCAGACAACTTCAGAAAGGTCCTCACTTGGTTGTGGAAGTGATACAGACAGCATGAAGATTCAGTGACTGGGCGGACTCAGTCGGCACACTCCAGGAGACTTGGTGGTATACTGGGACCATCGCCATATTCCGAGATCTGATAGGGGCCAGCAGCAGAGACACATCAGACTGGGACGACTCGCTCAAACAGAGGGAGTACAGAATGGGGCAAAGCATCCCTTTGGTCCAGAAGGGATGCTCAGTGGCTGCTGTGAACTCTATGCCACCCAAAAAGACACTGACAAATCGAGTCTCCAGCTACTTCACTCCTATGGAGACAAGAGGGATGGTACCAGAAAGCAGTCAGGAGGGAGAGATGGCACTCACTAAGGAAGATCTTCTGGCCTCCTTAAGTGACTTCAAGAAAGAGATCAGGGAGGAAATCAAGGCAGACATCAAAGGCTCAATGGAAGCTCAGCGTTCTGATCTTCAGGGCAAACACACATCCTTGCGGCAAGATGTTGACTCCATTGGTGGGCGCACTCTAGAAATTGAACCTAAAGATGTGAGAGGCAATCCTTCAGGCAGCAAGGTCGAAAGACGAATTGTCGTTCCAGGTCTGCAAATATGCACTTTTCCAGGATGTAGCCCCGACAACACTAGCATGCCGGCAGCAACTCCGCCCAATCATGGAAAAGCTACGTCGAGATCACATAAAATATTGGTGGACCTATTCCTTTGGAATTGCTTTTTCCCTAAATAACAAGCACCACTATTGCACCTCTCATGTTGAATTTGCAAAGCTCCTGGGTATGGTGCTCCCTGAAGAAATGGGGAGTGGAAATTTCGGGGGTGCCGAATGGGGAAAGTGGACGGAGACCTGCGGAGAAGGAAAATGGCAACAGCAGAAAAAAAACAAAGCCGCAAAAGAAGAAATGACTAAGCATGGTGGAAGACAGCCAGATGGAGATAGCGTGAAGGGGAAGCGCTGGACTATTGGCTGAGTTCTGTCTTTTAGTTGCTTGGACCAGCTCTACAGGGGGGAGAGAGTTCCAGAGTTTAGCCGAATTATAAGCAAAGGAGCGGCCACCACATCTAGCTCTTTTGATCTTAGGCACTAGAGCGAGGCAGGAAGATGCTGGTCTAAGCTGTCTGTTCGGATGGTAGGGGGTAATCAGCGATTGGCTAATGGCAGGGCCCATTTTCCAAAAGGCCCTATGAGCAATGCACAGGGCCTTGAATTCAATTCTTTCCCTAACTGGGAGCCAATGAAGGCTCTTTAGACCGGGATTTATTGGAAGCCGGCGGGGAATCTGAAGGAGAGTTCGGGCTGCACAGTGTTGGATGACCTGGAGTTTGCGAAAGGTGGATTGAGGGGCCCAGACAGAACTGAAAGAGGCGGTACGGGAACACAAGAACCAGCCTATATTGAGCCTACGAAGAAAAGTAACAGCTCTCAGGGGCAAACCTAATGCTATAGATACCAATAGGGCCATGCTAACCCTCCTAAGCCTAAAATGCTCTACCTACGAGAAAGGCAATAAGGTGGGTACGCACCTGGCTAACCCGGTCGAGACTCAAAAGGGAAAGAGACTACATTGGAGACATAAGGAAACCTGGGGGGCATGGAGCTACTACAGAACCAGACAAAGCGTTTGTGTTTGGTCAGTTTTACACACACCTATATAAGGCAGTGAACTATGGTAAAGATGAGCAGACACGATACCTGGAGGAGGTGGAACTTTTGAAAGTATTGGGAATGCAAAATGACACACTGGGAGCCCCAATAACCACAGAGGAAGTGAGCAAAGCCATAGATAATCTGAAATCACCAGGGCCAGATGGATTGCTGGCCCAATTTTATAACACTTTTGGATCAGACATTATACCACAATTAGTAAAGCTATATAAGTCATTTGTGGCGTCAGGATCGGTGACACCATCTAAGGGTGAGGGCCTTATATTGGTGCTGCCTAAGCCAGGGAAAGACCTCCAGTTAGGCAGCTCTCATCGATCCTCAACTTGGACGCTGAAATGTACATGAAGATATTGGCCAGTAGACTGGAATCATTAATGCCAGAACTAATTCACCCCAATCAATCCAGGTTTATTCAAGGCCGGCAGATGCATGGCAACCTAAGGAAGGCCTCCCACCTAGTGAAAAAGGCTAATAAAAAATCAATACCGGCTGCTCTTTTGCCACTACATGCCAAGAAAGCCTTTGATAGAGTGGATTAGCCCTTCCTTTTTCAGGCCTTGTGGAAGTACGGATTCTGTGACAGATTTATCGCCATGATAAGATCGAATTATGTGTGCCCCAATGCTAGAGTTCTAGTCAATGGGGTGAGCTCAGCAGCGTTTCACTTAGAGAGGGGGACTCGCCAGGGATGTCTCCTCTCACCACTTCTTTTTGCCCTCAGTTTGGAACCCTTGGCTGCGAAAATCCGAATGACGCATGAGATGCAGGTAATTTCATTTGTGGTGCATGAACATAAGATTTCACTGTTTGCAGACGACATGATCTTATCAGTGACTGCCCCGTAATCTTCACTAGCAACGATAATGGAGGAGCTGAGGCACTTTGAACTGGGTGCGGGTCTAAGGGTTAAATCTCACTAAGTCTTACCTGCTAATCTCACTCTGTTGCAGAGGGATATGGAGTCGTTGGTTGACTCTATACCATTCCAGTGGGCCAAA
The DNA here is from genome assembly GCF_964204655.1 of Triturus cristatus. NCBI lineage: Eukaryota > Metazoa > Chordata > Amphibia > Caudata > Salamandridae > Triturus > Triturus cristatus. The sequence goes on along the minus strand of NC_140585.1, from coordinate 212,333,092 downwards.
AAGGAGATCACGTACCTAGGAAGAAAGATAACTCCTGGGCTCCAAGATCTATTTCAGGCAAACTATACCCCACTCCTTCAGCAGGTGAAAGCGGATTTGCATAGATTGGATCCTGTATATCTCTCATGGATAGGACGCAATCAGGCGACCAAGAGGATGATCTTGCCTAAAGTTTTGTACCTTTTTCAGGACCTTGTGATAGAGATTGAACAGGGGTTCTTATCCGCATTAAAATCAATGATCACCCGCTTTATCTGGCGAGGACAAAGGGCAAGATTATCATTTTGACAACTAAGACTCCCCAAAAACAAGCGGGACTGGCATTGCCAGACATTAACCTATATAATAAAGCAGCCCTTGTCCGAGTGATTATGGAATAGTCATCCCTGGTGTCCTATAAACACTGGCTGCACATGGATAGAGCCGTGGCGGGGAGGAGCATCTGGGATCTATTGCGGAAATCTAAAATGGAGCATGCCTACTAAAACTACCCTTAAGTTGTGGGATGATACCCACAGGTCCTCTGTCCTGACCACATTTCCATCACCCTTCACGCTAATGCACTATAGCCCAGCGTTCCCGCTTGCTTGCACACCGGGACCCTTTAATGTGTGGAAAGAGGGCCGATGTTATGCGATCTCCGACGTGTTCCAGAAAGGGGACGTCTTTACTTTTAAACATTGTCAGAGGGAGTTCAGTTTACCAGCCACTGAATATTATCCCTACAATCAACTTCAACACTGGGTCCTTGGCCAGGGAGTCAGAGAGGCAGCGAGCAGGGAGCTCATGCTAATAGTGAAGTTAGTGAAATAAGAAGAAGGCACAAAAGGCACAATCTCACACCATTATAAGATACTACAAGCTACATTATATACTGAGCAACCCCGGCACAGGGCCTTCTGGGAGCGTACATTGAGGGGGATCATCAGGTATAAACAATGGGACAAACTATATAAGGACATACACAAGTCCATTATAAGGTACTATACGATTGGTACATGTACCCAAAGAAACTTAAAATAATCTTTCCCGGGACCTTGGATTTATGTTGGAGAGGTTGTGCACTCCAAGGGGATTTTACGCATATTTGGTGGGACTGTCCAGTGATTCATCCCTTCTGGATAGAAATTCTGGTGTAGAATAAAGACTGACTGGGGTACCTCATCCCTGTGGACCCAGGATTGACACTATTGGGTCTCAGAGCCAACACCCTCAAATGCCAAACAGTTAGCGATAGAGCTATGCAATGGCTCTGTCTAGGGGCAGTCAAAATGGCAGTGGCGGCTGTGTGGAAATGCAAAGAGGCTCTATCCTTGATCCAATGGCACTCTCGCTTATGGCAAGGTCTCACCATGGAGAGGATGGCGAGCATGCTAGCAGACACATTTAAAAACTTTGAGTACACATGGGGTCCTCTGGTGAGGTACTTATCTCGGGGCCTACCCCTGTTTGTGTGACCCACACGGACCCGAGCGCTAAACCTCTTCCTATTTTAGGAAATATGGGGGGTGAGGAGAGGCTGGGAGGGTGACATCAGGACACCTACGGGGGGCTCAGAAGAGATTAGGCAATACATACACTTAAATACTCTTCATCAGAATACCTGTGCACCCTTACTGTTTTTGGGGGAGGGAGGGAGTCAAGTTGTTGTCTCCTTTCAGTATTTTTTTAAATATACTATAAGGAGAATCAATAGTGCTATTCAGCTGTTAATTTTGAAGATGACTGGGGTCCTCTTCTCCAGAACGAAGAACCTGTACCTCCTTATAGACTAACATTGTATGCAGCGAGAGTAGGTATTGGAACTGCACAAAGTATTAATATGCCTTTGAAAACTTCAATAAAAAGATTGTTGACAAAAAATTAGGATTGAATAGCATTCCAATGCTAAATGTGTGGAGATCTCTTTTGATTCAAACTGGGGTCCAGATTTACTTAAGCATCACAATAGGTGGCACAAGGGCCATGCAGTCCTAAGTCACATATATCAAACTACCTGGACCATTATGGCTTTGTAAATTCTGAGTAGATAAGCCAACACAAGTTGCAGACTTGTGTTACACTGTCCCAGGGAATCATTAGACGAGTGGAGCATGGATGATCCGACACATCCACTTATGATGTACAGACCCAGATTTATCAAGACAAGTAACCATGGGAATATGTCAAAATGACAAGCCTTCCTAAAAAATGCCTAATAAGAAGGAAGATCTTTATCTCTCCTCATTGTTTCCTCTTTCTAAACATAGTGCATTCAGAAAAACGTCTATAAGGATTTATTTGGTGCACAAGGGTGTTACTTCCTACACACAATGATAACCTACCTGCAATGTAGGCACCCTTAAACAATGGTGCAAGGGTGTCGCATTAGTGCTAGGCAGGACATTGTGCACCAGCACAGGGAGAGAGTAGGAATGGGCCATATCTTAGGAGATGGGGTATGGGTTATTCACACACATCTAACCATTTATGGCATTGGCAAATTTATTGACACTTGTAAAGTTGTGAAAGCATCAATATGTTACGCTGTTCCAAGAGACATCTCAAGGGGATATATCTTTAATTTCTCTTAATTTCCTAATATGAGTCTAAGGATTATTTTTGTGCAGAATGCCCATTTATCTCGCCTGTATTACAGATGCACAACCAAAAAGAGATATCAGAAATGCCTCATATCTTTAAAAATATAGAACATTTCTGCTCTCTCCCTTCCACACAACACTGCTAAACAACTTTGCTTGCTGCCTTGCAATCCATGAAAGTTTAAGTGTGGCCCTATGTGTGTAAGTGTTTATATTGCATCTTGTTGGTCCTCCCAGCACTATCCATGCACTCGACTCTGGTAACCAACTCAGATTATATAAGTGATGCCATCAGCTCTTCCAATGGGATAATCTCCTCCTGAACATTGCGTCCTCGTCTGGTCCTCATTGGCCAGTTTTGATGTAGTCCTGTATTTGTGGTCATGCTTCCAACTGCAGTCCTTCTTGTTGGTGCCACGGAGCTGATCTTGTCCACTGTTGCTTGCATAACGCATCCTTCTTGGCTAATGGTGATTTAGAGGTGTCATATAAAAGACGTTAATTTTTAGTCACTTCAATTATCAATAATTGACTTTTCTCCTCTATAAGGTTCAGCTCCCTCTTCCTTTCCCCCTGAGATTGAGGAACATCTCTAGGGTTGGTACCCTCCGTCCTTTATGATGCCGCTTCCATGGTGCGAGTTGGTGGGGTGTTAGTACAAACAATTGCAACACATAGGATGGCTATTTTTATACTTTTGTGCCACACGTTGCATGCCTATGTGATGCAATGCTGACATGCGGCAAACAAATCAGCTTTGCGTCACTTAGGTAGTAATTGCATTGCGTTGTGTTGCACCTCAGTTACAACTTTGTGTCACGCTGTGTGAGGCTTCTCTTGGCCCTACGTAATGATAGACCATATACTAAATACAGCGCATCCATGCCACAGGAAAGCGGTGTAATGCAGCAGGACACATTTTCATGTAACACTTCACAACACAGCACTGCATGAGTCTTGACAAACATAGGCCCCAGTGACTTACTAATGGGGCCTATAAATGTCATTGACCGGTGTTTGAATCACAACATTGAATATTCAGCCTTACAACACAGCCTCAATTCACAACCATTTTTAGGTCTTGGCTAGCGTAGCCTGCACAGACATGCGCAGTCTCGCTGGCGAGATTTTATGTTTTTGGGTAACTTTCACTAGTGGGGTTTAAGCCCCGCCCCTCTTTTCCATTGGCTGGTGTCACCGTTTATGCTAAACGGTGGCCAGCCATTCAGTGACGTACACTTTTCTCTTTTAGAGCCGTCCCAGTTGGACTGGCTCGTCTGACTTCCTTCTGGCGTAAAAGGTTTCTTATCTTTATGGGGCCAAACACATGGCCCCATAAAGATAAGAAAGCTTTTAGCAGGCGAGTCTTTCAAACTTTCAAAGGCAGCGATCCTTGTTTTTAGGTCTCGTGAGCCAAAGGCTCGAAGAGACATTTTATAACTGGGTTTTTCAAAGTGCTGCCGTGGCCTAAAGCTACAGTGCATGTGAACGTGCACGCGCGCAGCCGCCAATCACTGCTGCGCGCGCACCACCCAAGCGATCGCGATCACTTTCGCTTTGATCGCGATCGCTATTACTTTCGTTTTCGGCCGCGCGGCCGAATGCTTGTTACTGTTAATTTCACTATTGAAATATAGCCTACAGCAAGCATGAATGCAGGCTACTGTTAATTTCACTATTGAAATATAGCCTACAGCAAGCATGAATTCAGGCTTTTTCACATGTTCTGACAACTTCTGACAGCACCTTAGTTTACCGCATCATTGCCTGTGATTTAAGTGCCATGTCTGTATGTTAAAGTGCACCCCCTGGAGAACAGAACCAGCGACACAGAGAGTCCAGCAACACCGTCGCGATTTCAAATTCACCACGCTCACGCACAACTCCTAGTGTCCCACAACTTGGGTGGTGCTGTAAACAACACTGTGGTAGTTTGAGACTGTACGCTCTGCTTCAGAGAGCGCTTCTGGGAGCCAGGAAGCAGAGCGTGTTATTTAAACCCCACCATTCCTCAGAACGCCTTTACAGCGTGCAGCACCGTGGCGCTTCAAACGTCACATCTAAGCTAAAAAAAAAAAAAGACATGCATTTGGGACCAAACGTAGACGGCAAGAAGCAGCTCCTGCAGTTTTTATTTTTTATAAACGTCACAGCTTCTCGTGGCTTCTGTAACTCGGGTGGCACAACCCGGTGCATTACAGAGCACCGCATCCCCCCTTTGTTTAAAGCAGCACCCCTCAGCCCCATAGCGTCTCTCGAATGACACCCATTTGATTCATAATACAGGTGTTTGGTCGCCCTCGGCCTGTCCATCTGCTCACGTGACGCTCGCAGGTTCTCGCCGCCACTACGTGCGATCATCCGCCCGGAGCTGCGACGAGCCACTGATGCACGTGCGTGGGGGTGTGAAGCGAGGTGTTGGAGCGCGCGCGGGGGCGCCTTTCTTTCCAACCCTGAACACCGAGTCTTCTGTTCGACATAAGATAAGTTAGCAATGTTCACATCCTTGTGCATTCTGTTGAACAAGGATTGTCCCTGAAGCAGAGGCGCGTGTAAACGCTGCAAAAATAGACAGTCTAAGTACCTTTACTCTAGCACTGCCTTCATGTATTTTTTAGGGCTGTGTTCGTCATATGCCAACTATATGTATTTTTTTCAGGAGGTGCGTTTGCTTGCCAATATGTAAACATTCTTCCCAGGTGCTCTAGTCATCAGGCCAGCGAAGGATTTATTTCCCAGACTTCCCCACAGCCTGCACGTGTTCTTGGGTTACTTAAAATATAGAAAACGTGGCTAACACTACAAGCTTTGCTTTGTGTGACCATTTAATGGAGACTGTTATAATTTCCAAGTTCACCTTTACAGATTGTTTACAATGACCTGTGAAATATAGACATATTACACGCCTGTTCACGTGTTCCTTCTTTCCTTTACAGTACTGGCACAAAGGATGTTTCCACTGCGAAGTCTGCAAAATGACTTTAAACATGAACAACTACAAAGGATACGAGAAGAAGCCGTACTGTAATGCGTAAGTACAGCGGGTGCCAAATGAGAGGCGTGGCAGAAATATGCACAGAACAACTGGTTCAGTCAGACTCTTCTTAACGTAAACACGCAGAGTGCTGCTGCGAAACGTTGGCCTGCCCTGTCGTTTAGGTGTGGTGGTAGAGTCTTCTGCAAGAGCTTGGCAGCGCATGTGTTGTGTCTTGTCCTCATTTATTTTGTAGGAGGAGATCATAGCATTTGTCTTGGCTGGCGTAGTGTTTAATTGCTGCACTTTTGTGTGACCATGAACGCCCACAGCCCTGCCTGGTTTGGTCGGCTGTGCCAGTCAACAACTGCTCTCTGTTATTTCTCATTCACAGTTTCATAACACTCTGGTGTTTATCAAAAAATGCAGTAATTGCGACACACCACCACTTCTTATGAATGGTATGCAATTGTTTTCCAGAAACGCTCATGCAAAGATAAACAGGGAACCGGGAACACCTGAATAGCACAGGCATGACCAGGGGCTTAGCTACCATTGGGGCAACTGGTGCAGCGGCACCCGGGCCACAGAGCGCCGAGGGGCCAATTGAACCCTTATTATAGATTTGTCCCTTGCTGTTCTGAAATAAAAAGAAGTTTGAACCCTAACAAGATTCAAGCACCTGGTTGGCAGGTTATAGTAAACTACAGTCTGACTTCTAAATTAAGATCTATCACCTTTCATCTAAGACTCTATCGCAGCCGCAAACTGTCGAGGATGAGCCTCTCCCCTGACGAGGCCCCATGTCTTGTAAGCCCCTCATATGAGAAAGCAAAAGACACATAATTGATGGACAGAATGCAGAACAAATCAAAACATTCGCCCCCAGCCAAGAGATCTGGGTTAAATCCATCATTCTTTTGCTCACCATGCCACCCCAGTTTAGACCTGGCATATTCAAATCAGTCTTGACCCTGTGCCTCATGGGAACAGTCCAGCCCGAACTGCGAAGCCAGTTCCCCCCTGGACCGGAAACAAGCATCCTAGGACCGGTTTCGGGGTTCCACCCCTCTTCAGCCAGGATAGCTTGATTCTAGTGGCACAGTGAGCCCTTGATTTGTGTGTCTTTTGCTTTCTTGCCCTAAGTGCGCCAGGTCTATTAACACTCCTCCTTTCCTTCTTGGGGATACACACCACTCTCCTCTTTTGCTAATTATAAATGTATGTACAGCCCTGAGGAAGCCCCAGGCCGGATGACCATGTAAAGGGGTGAAACACGTGGTGGCTGTTTCTTCACTCACTCTTATGGATAGAGTGCCAGTACTACCATAAACACCTTACAAACAAGCATTGGCATAGCCAATAGGTCTCGCCTTTGGGACCTTATAAGTGTTCAGCCATGCAACAGTTGCATAACTAAATACTTATAAGGTCCCAAAAGCGAGACCTATTGGCTATGCCAATGCTTGTTTTTTATACATTGAACATTGTGCTCGCGGATTCTCCTCGCCCTCATCTGTCATGAGGCTGAGCCGGACCTGGAGATGCTCGTCGGGCCTGGGGTGTCGCATTGACCAGGAGCTGGCGCCCCCCATCATGAATCCCTTTGTGCATGAACTGCTCTTCACCCCACTGCAGAAAGCCAAAGTAAGTCTTCTTTATGTGTGTGGTTGTACTTGTGTGTGCGCATCTCTGCAAATAAACGTGTCTCCTCCTCACGTCTTGTAACAGGTGGGCTGGGCCCCGAGAACACGTCTGGTGATGGTCTGTGGAGTACCCGATCACTGCACTGGATGTGTGTCACCTCCATAGTCAGCGAGGGTTTCTGTCAGACGTGCAGGTCACATGCCAATGAAAGATATTACGTCGTACTTGTTGTGACGAAGGCTCGTCTCTTCCTTTACATCCAGGGCGAGATGAGATGCGTGTGGGTTTTTGCTGCGTAATGTACATGAGCCGGTGTTGTGTAATATCTGGTATCCCCTCGGAATCGTGTATCCCCTTGCCTTCGGCAGAATCCGGAGGTCCTGTCTATTGGACACCTCGGACGAGCCCACGGAAGCCCCGCCCACCGCTGGAGAGGCAAGCCTCGGCTTTAGCAGGCAGAAGCAGCAGCGCTCCGAGACAAGCTGCTGTTGGAACTGCACCTTTCTGCTCTAAAGCCGAGGAGCCATCGCATTCATACAGGGTTAAGACGCCGTTTGTCGATTCACTCATGACAATTGTAAAAGTACAAATTATAAGAAATCGTAGGATTGGAAGCGGCAGTCCGTAAACAGGATGCTTAAAACTGCACATGACCCGAAAGGCTTGGTGGCATGTCTTCTATGTTCGTATTATTTTACGAGGAGCCCTTGTTGTAAGAGTTGTTTTCCCTCTAACTTGTATTTCGGACACGCTTTCACTCATTTAAAAAGCAACAGAGGAAATGCCACATTAGTACTGTGAAATGCGTGTACTTTGCTCCAACTTTAAAACTATCTGCCAGACATTCGTTTTTTAATTAATTGAGGGGTTTACATCTGTGTAAGCACAGCGCTATGTTGTATATTGTCATATGTATTATGATAATTTTTAAGTTTATTTTTATAATGGGGTTTTGGTAAAGCGCTACAAGACACAAAATCCCTGCCCCAGAGCGCTTTGGGTGCGGACATGTACCAAGGGCACAACCAGAGGCGCAACTAGAGCCACATTGAGGGGGGGGGGGGCAGGGTAGGATGAGCTAAGAAGAAATTATGGGGGGGGGGCTGATTCTTCAAGCAAAATGCAGAGGCGAGCTGCAGGGGCTCTAAGAAAGGGTGAAAAACATCAAAGCCTCATTAACAAGCAAAAGGTCTTTTAAAGACCCTTGAAGTACTTGGGTGCTGTTCTGTGTGTGCCCGAGAAGCTTTCTCAACCCCCGCTGACACACACGATGTGCTGAAGCCCTTTGAGTCCAATGGGCGTTGCGCGCCTGAGCACAAGACCTGAACTTCGGGGGCGGGGGAGGGGGTTTGCTAAGACTCCCAGCCAGGGCTGGCCCTAGCACTGGTTGCTCACAGTGTAACAGTCTTTTTTGGGGCCCCCTGCCCCATTTCCTCCTTCTTCATGAATTCCCTCACTACCAGTCACCAACAATGCACCTCATCTCGCTGTAGGACCTTTCTGACAAAAATTTAATTTTTTATAGCGCTACTTATAGTTTACTTACACTCAGTTCTGTGATCTACATGGTACATTTTCTTGGTAGCAGGCACATTAACCCTCTGCACTGTGTGGGTGGCAGGAGGGCCCATGTGAGTGCACTGTGAGCGATGGGACAGTGTGAGAGTACGGTGAGTGAGGTGACCATATGAATTTGGGCACACATGTTAGAGCAGAGTGGGACTAATGAATGCATGGTTAGTGATGGGCTTGTTTGAGTGAGATTGCAGAGTGAGCATTGAGGGCGACAGGTGAGTAAAGTGTCACATAAGTGCAGGGTGAGTAGTGTTCTCGTGTGACTGCAGGGTGAGGTACAGGGTGAACAGCGCAAGTGCATTGTGATTGCAGAGTGATCACTGTGAATGCAGGGTGAGCGGGTGAATGGTGTGAGTGCATGGTGATCAGTGTGAGTGCATTGTGATCGCTATGAGTGCATGGTGAGCGTGAAAGTGAAGGGGCGAGAATGAGGAGTGAGTTGTCTGAATGCAGGGTGCATTTCCAGACACTTGGAGTAACTCAGCATGTTATTGAAGGTGGCGTAGGGTTTCAGATAACAGTTAAATTATTGCTAATATGTAGGGCTTTGAGTGGGATAAAAAAACGGGGGGGGGGGGGGTTCTCTCAAAGGGGCGTGGATGATATGATGAAAACATTTATGCTAAAAATCTGTGCTCAGCATTATGTGCCACCCGACTGGTATTTCGCTGCCTCTGTTATTGCCTCCAAATAAGTAACATTGCACGTACAACAAGCCAGGACTATTGGCTTTGTCAAAGGTTGTTAGTTGCATAAAGATAAATACACTACGTGCATACATACAACTATGACTTTGTGGTATATTATAATAAACAATGCTTTAGTTCTTGCGCAAGCATTTATGGCGTAATGGATAGAGCTATCAACTTTGGTGCTGAGTAAGCAGGTTTGAGTCTCAGCGTCGGCTCAACATCCTGTGTTATAAGGGCAAATCACGTAATCGTCCGTGCCTACCAAAAAATAAATGAAGACGGTGTTGATGTAAAGCACTTTGAGTTTGGCAATACAGAACAGCAAAAAAAATAAAGTTACATCAAAACAGTGAACTGCTGCAGAGTTAAGATTTGTTTCCATTCCAGTATGAAGGTGAAAATGTAGAGCCCTATAGATACCCGTCTCGGCACCTGCTTTTAAGAACTGCAGTGCTGAGCACCGGCAGGACCCGGCCCACTTAAAGTCCTGCTATTATGGCATTAATCAGGGATTAAGGGAAGAGGAAATAAATAATGTGCTGATCCTGCAACAGACTTCCAGTATTATGATTAGGGTTGCCAGCTCATTAGTTTGATGTCCCAGACGGTACAAAAATGACCTGTCACATAATGCCGTATTTTCAGCATTTGTCTGTGCATACTTCAAACAGCAAATACATATATAAAGCACTTTTAATTGTGTTCTAGGGCTGCCTGAATGACCCATGACTGATAATTAAAGGGAACAAAGACAGAGAAGTCACATTACAAATGAATACATACTTTTTTATTTATAACCCTATTTAGGGTCAAGACAAGGTCTTTGCAGGCTCTTTAAACAACACATGGCTGGCATTTTTCTTTCGGCAACCTTACATTGCATTCCTTTTCATGAAATGCATTCTTACACTACGACAGTAAATGTAAAATACAAATGTAAGGGGGCCCAGGGGGTACTGGAACCAGAAAAAAAACTAAGCCTCGGTGACCAGTTTACAAAGGTATGTAAATATGCAAATGGTCTTTAAAGACCTGTAAAAAACTTGGGCGTGCCGGACACTCCAGACACTACCCAGCCTAGCCCACAGCAGCCCGAGCTGCAGCAGCATGGGCTGGGACACACGACGGGAGGAGCTGAAGCCCTTTCAGCCCTAAGGGCACTGCATGCTTGGCATGTACAAAATAAGCGGTCCTAATGCCGAGCACTTTCATGAGACGCAGGTATGCAGCAAGGGATTCTCAAGAAGGATAACATTCCAAAACCATGAAGAACCAAGTCCCTGATGTTTATTTGAAGACAGCAATTGCCAGTACATTAGAACCATTTTTCCTTTAAAAAGTTATGAAGATTTTAAAAAACTGGGGTGGTGTGTCTAAGGTGCGCAGTGTGTATCTATCTGTCTATCTATCTATCTATCTATCTATCTATCTATCTATCTATCTATCTATCTATCTATCTATCTATCTATCTATCTATCTATCTATCTATCTATCTATCTATCTATCTATCTATCTATCTATCTATCTATCTATCTATCTATCTATCTATCTATCTATCTATATATCTATCTATCTATCTATCTATCTATCTGTCTGTCTGTCTGTCTGTCTGTCTGTCTGTCTGTCTATCTATAGATATATTTTCTCTAAGTTCAGGTGCACCCTACTTATTCTTTAAAAGCGGGTGTTATATTGCCCAAATGGTGATAACTCAAGGCTATTAAATGAAACACACATATGTGGTTCCACGTTATGGTGATGTGTTTAACAATACAATCGACGTTGTTGATTCAATGTTCTTCTATCCTTATAGATACCAATTTGGTTTCGAGGCTACTAGGGCGATTTCCCCCTCTTTTTCTGACATGCCAATGTTGCATGTTTTGTTTTGAAAAATAGGCATACAATATTTATAAAAAAACAATAGATATATTTTGAGTGCAGTAGGGATCATATTAGGTCCTGACGAGCAAGCCGTGGGGATGGCTTACGAAACATGTTGACCCAGTCGGGGGCATCACATTAAAGTATACCCCCTACGCATCCCCATTTAAAATATTTCCAGCTAGGGAAGTGAATAAAATTAGTATTTTTCCACTAGCCAGGGAATTTTTATAACTCACTTCATATTCTTCACAGACCCTACCTCTCTCACTCCAACAGCATACATTACCTATTTTCACAAAATAGTGCTCCCACGTACTCGTAGGTTGAAGCATGCCCCGCCCCTTAAAAGGACGGGAAGACCCCTATGATGAAGCATGACACTAAGGAATTCTTAGTGTGTGAGGGGTATTTTAAAAACACTTAGTGCCTTTCCATGACATCTCATGGATCACTAATACACCTTTCCCTTATCACAAAAAAATGAAAAACAATTCTTCGTATTGAAGGGTAGAATCTTATTGTTTATAAAAAGGTTGAACAGGAGGTTGATTCTATCTCGTTACCTCTTTACTCCCTCCCCCATTTGTTATTTTTCTTATCTATCTATCTAGTCATCACGGCACAGAACACTGTATCGAGCTCGGAAGGATGGGAGGCTCACCAGGCCCATCGTGCCGGTACTTTGAGGCACAATGTATCAAGCTCGGAAGGGTGGGAGGCTAGCTAGTCCTGTCATCCCTTCTGCAGACAATCTGGCTGTTGTAAGCATGCAGAAGATTTCCAGAACACCCATGCACACAGTACCTCAGAATGAAGGTGGTCTGACTAGCCCTTGTGCCAGCACACTGATGCACATTCTATCGAGCTCGGAATGTTAAGATGCTGACTAGGCCCCTTGTACCACCACCCTGATGCACACTCTATCGTGCTCAGAAGTATAAGATGCTGACTAGGCCTATCGTGCCAGCACTCTGATGCACACTCTATTGAGTTCAAAAGGATAAGTTGATGAGTAGGTCCCTCTTGCCAGCACTCTGATGCAAACACTATCCAGCTTGGAAGGGTAAGATGCTGATTACGCACCTCATGCCAGTACTCTGACGCATACTAGATCCAGCTTGGAAGGATAAGATGTTGACTAGGCTCTTCGTACCAGTACTCTAATACGTATTATATCCAGCTTGGAAGGATAAAATGCTGACCAAACCCCTCGTGCCACCACTCTGATGCACACTCTATTGAGCTCAGAAGGATAAGATGCTGACTAGGTCCCTCGTGCCACCACTCTGATGCAAACTGTATCAACCTTGGAAGGGCGGAAGGCTGACTAGGCCCATCGTGCCAGCAATCTGATGCGTGCTATATCCAGCTCAGAAGGGTAAGATGCTGACTAGTCCCCTTGTGCCATTACTCTGGTGCACAGTCCATTGAGCTCAGAAGGATAAGATGCTGATTAGGCACTTCTTCGAGCCAGCACTCTGATGCGTGCTATATCCAGCTTGGAAGGATAAGATCCTGATTAGGCCCCTTGTGTCAGCACTCTGATGCGTGCTATATCCAGCACGGAAAGATAAGATGCTGATCAGGCACCTCGTGCCAGCACTCTGATGCATACTATAACCATCTCAGAAGGATAAGATGCTGACTAGGCCCTTCGTGCCAGCACTCTGATGCGTGCTATATCCAGCTTGGGAAGATAAGATGCTGACTAGGCCCTTCGTGCCAGCACTCTGATGCCAACTGTATCAACCTTGGAAGGACGAATGGCTGAATAGGCCCATCGTGACAGCACTCTGATGCGTACTATATCCAGCTCAGAAGGATAAGATGCTGACTAGGCCCTTCGTGCCAGCACTCTGATGCGTGCTATATCCAGCTTGGGAAGATAAGATGCTGACTAGGCCCTTCGTGCCAGCACTCTGATGCCAACTGTATCAACCTTGGAAGGACGAATGGCTGAATAGGCCCATCGTGACAGCACTCTGATGCGTACTATATCCAGCTCAGAAGGATAAGATGCTGACTAGGCCCTTCGTGCCAGCACTCTGATGCGTGCTATATCCAGCTTGGGAAGATAAGATGCTGACTAGGCCCTTCGTGCCAGCACTCTGATGCCAACTGTATCAACCTTGGAAGGACGAATGGCTGAATAAGCCCATCGTGATAGCACTCTGATGCGTACTATATCCAGCTCAGAAGGATAAGATGCTGACTAGGCCCTTCGTGCCAGCACTCTGATGCGTGCTATATCCTGCTTGGGAAGATAAGATGCTGACTAGGCCCTTCGTGCCAGCACTCTGATGCCAACTGTATCAACCTTGGAAGGACGAATGGCTGAATAAGCCCATCGTGATAGCACTGTGATGCGTACTATATCCAGCTCAGAAGGATAAGATGCTGACTAGGCCCTTCGTGCCAGCACTCTGATGCGTGCTATATCCAGCTTGGGAAGATAAGATGCTGACTAGGCCCTTCGTGCCAGCACTCTGATGCCAACTGTATCAACCTTGGAAGGACGAATGGCTGAATAGGCCCATCGTGACAGCACTCTGATGCGTACTATATCCAGCTCATAAGGATAAGATGCTGACTAGGCCCTTCGTGCCAGCACTCTGATGCGTGCTATATCCAGCTTGGGAAGATAAGATGCTGACTAGGCCCTTCGTGCCAGCACTCTGATGCCAACTGTATCAACCTTGGAAGGATGAATGGCTGACTAGGCCCTTCGTGCCAGCACTCTGATGCGTGCTATATCCAGCTTGGGAAGATAAGATGCTGACTAGGCCCTTCGCGCCAGCACTCTGATGCCAACTGTATCAACCTTGGAAGGACGAATGGCTGAATAGGCCCATCATGACAGCACTCTGATGCGTACTATATCCAGCTCAGAAGGATAAGATGCTGACTAGGCCCTTCGTGCCAGCACTCTGATGCGTGCTATATCCAGCTTGGGAAGATAAGATGCTGACTAGGCCCTTCGTGCCAGCACTCTGATGCCAACTGTATCAACCTTGGAAGGACGAATGGCTGAATAGGCCCATCGTGACAGCACTCTGATGCGTACTATATCCAGCTCAGAAGGATAAGATGCTGACTAGGCCCTTCGTGCCAGCACTCTGATGCGTGCTATATCCAGCTTGGGAAGATAAGATGCTGACTAGGCCCTTCGTGCCAGCACTCTGATGCCAACTGTATCAACCTTGGAAGGACGAATGGCTGAATAGGCCCATCGTGACAGCACTCTGATGCGTACTATATCCAGCTCAGAAGGATAAGATGCTGACTAGGCCCTTCGTGCCAGCACTCTGATGCGTGCTATATCCAGCTTGGGAAGATAAGATGCTGACTAGGCCCTTCGTGCCAGCACTCTGATGCCAACTGTATCAACCTTGGAAGGATGAATGGCTGAATAGGCCCATCGTGACAGCACTCTGATGCGTACTATATCCAGCTCAGAAGGATAAGATGCTGACTAGGCCCTTCGTGCCAGCACTCTGATGCGTGCTATATCCAGCTTGGGAAGATAAGATGCTGACTAGGCCCTTCGTGCCAGCACTCTGATGCCAACTGTATCAACCTTGGAAGGATGAATGGCTGACTAGGCCCTTCGTGCCAGCACTCTGATGCGTGCTATATCCAGCTTGGGAAGATAAGATGCTGACTAGGCCCTTCGCGCCAGCACTCTGATGCCAACTGTATCAACCTTGGAAGGACGAATGGCTGAATAGGCCCATCGTGACAGCACTCTGATGCGTACTATATCCAGCTCAGAAGGATAAGATGCTGACTAGGCCCTTCGTGCCAGCACTCTGATGCGTGCTATATCCAGCTTGGGAAGCTAAGATGCTGACTAGGCCCTTCGTGCCAGCACTCTGATGCCAACTGTATCAACCTTGGAAGGACGATTGGCTGAATAGGCCCATCGTGACAGCACTCTGATGCGTACTATATCCAGCTCAGAAGGATAAGATGCTGACTAGGCCCTTCGTGCCAGCACTCTGATGCGTGCTATATCCAGCTTGGGAAGATAAGATGCTGACTAGGCCCTTCGTGCCAGCACTCTGATGCCAACTGTATCAACCTTGGAAGGACGAATGGCTGAATAGGCCCATCGTGATAGCTCTCTGATGCGTACTATATCCAGCTCAGAAGGATAAGATGCTGACTAGGCCCCTCGTGCCAGCACTCTGATGTAGACGCTCCTGACAAAAGTTGAACGCTGTGCCATACACCTACCTGCCGTGAGGGGAACGGCCTGCTGTGGGGTCGCTGGGCTGCATTTTGGCGGACCTTCATTGCCGTGAGGGGAACGGCCCATGCAAACTACAAATCCCGGCATTCCCTGTACCGGCGCTTGCCGATGACGACGCTACCCAGCGCCGGACCTGTTTAAAATCGAACAGGCGCTCACGCAGCGCGGGACGCTCCTGACAAAAGTTGAACGCTGTGTCATACACCTACCTGCCGTGAGGGGAACGGCCTGCTGTGGGGTCGCTGGGCTGCATTTTGGCGGACCTTCATTGCCGTGAGGGGAACGGCCTATGCAAACTACAAATCCCGGCATTCCCTGTACCGGCGCTTGCCGATGACGACGCTACCCAGCGCCGGACCTGTTTAAAATCGAACAGGCGCTCACGCAGCGCGGGACGCTCCTGACAAAAGTTGAACGCTGTGCCATACACCTACCTGCCGTGAGGGGAACGGCCTGCTGTGGGGTCGCTGGGCTGCATTTTGGCGGACCTTCATTGCCGTGAGGGGAACGGCCTATGCAAACTACAAATCCCGGCATTCCCTGTACCGGCGCTTGCCGATGACGACGCTACCCAGCGCCGGACCTGTTTAAAATCGAACAGGCGCTCACGCAGCGCGAGACGCGCGCGGGCAGCGCCCGGGCGAAGCCCGGGCCAAGGGCGGGCCCGTCCTTGCCCGTCTCTGACCGATCCTGACTGGACTGGGCAACATCTCTAACGCTGCTGTGACACTATACCCAAGGTAGAAGGGCGTACTTACCCTTGTTTGGACTCGAAAGTGATTGTTGCATCCCCTTGCTTTGCTTCATAGTCGCTCATCTTGTACAGCTAGCATTTTGTTCTAGTGAGTTGTATTTTACCTTCTTCTAATTGACCTTTTTTAGGCTAACGACCATATTGGCTCTAGTATTGTATGCTTAGTATAAATGGCGTCCAAAGGTAAGCGTACCTGCGGGGGTGGGTCTGTGACCGGTACACTTGACCATTTCATTACAAGAGCTGTATCATGTCTAGAGCACGAACTGGCTATTACTGAGCGTCGCTTGTCTGTAGAGCTAGCGCAAGCTAGACGCTCTTCCTTGGGAATTTTGGCAGTGGCCAAATCTCCTCTGAAGATAGCGGTCCAGAATGGGGGCGAACTAGCTCTGCAGGAGAATGTTGGGACAAGTCCTTCCACATCGCAGTCCTGCAGTGTTGTGTGTGATGCTCCTGGGGACTCTGGTGACTTTGCGATAACAAATCGCAGCCCCCCTATCTCTAATAAATTAGCTTTAACCCACCCACAGACTAGGGCTAGTAAAAGAATTGTAAATCCCCCTAATGCCAAGAGGAAACGAGTAGGGGGGTCCCAGGGAGGGAGGAAGGCCAAACACCCTAATGTTACGGGAAAATCTCCAATTGGGGCAACACAGGGCGAAGTTCCCTCATCTCCTAGTGGGAATATTACTTGTCATACAGACCAGCCCCAATCGAGTAATATGGTTCTCGAAATAGAAAAAATGTTCCGTTCTCTGATTCTCCCCGTGCTGGAAAGGGTTAAGCTAGTTAGTGAGAAGGTAGATAGATTAGAACAAACTGTTCTGGATAATTTTTGCTCACTTAAAAATGTTATTAAACTAGCTACCAAGGTAAGGGACAATCCTGTAGGGGTGTCCTCTACCCTTCCTACTCTCCCGCTGGCATCCTCTGCTAATGAAGTAGTGCATGGGGTTTTACCCGAGGTCGCTCTCCCCAAGGCACAGGTCACTGATAATTCTAACTTTACTAACCAATGTATTGATAATTTGGGAGACAACCTTCCGAGTGTGCCCAGTATTAATGCTGGAAAAAAGTCTATGAACAAAGAAAGGTCCTTGGAACCTGGGGTCAAAAACAGTATATCGCCTAGGGCTCATATTCATCTGCCCCCTGCCTGTACACCCTATGTTGCTGTTCTGACTGGAGTCCCAGAACTAAAGGAAGGTGTTTTGGAATCGTACCAGCAACTAAAGAACAAAGTTACGTTTTGGTTAAATAGGAACAGACCGCTTCCTAACCACTTAGATGGAAAGATCCTCTTCACTAGAAGGGTTAGCTGGGTAGGTCCAAGACCCAAAGATGTCCCAGGGGACTCCATTATTGTCAACTTTGGAGATAGTCGTACAGTGCATTATATTTGTGACTCCCGACTGGCTTGCGACCAGTCAAAAATTGGGGTACATGATCTAGGGTTTTTTTACAATTCTTACCCTGTAGGATTTAGTCCACCTCTGGAAAATTGGGAAGCAAATGATTTGTGCTCCCCAGTAGCTTTTGCCTGACCGACACCTGGGCCGCAGTTATTTACTGCACCTCTCAATCCAAGTATCCCTGTTGGAGGGCCTAAGTTCAACGAACCTCTACGTTACTCCCCTGTTACCGGGGTGGATAAGATAGTAGATGTAGTTGTAGCAACCCCTGATCTGTCTATGGGATCACAACGTGGACACGAGCAGTTGTGTGCGCACTCTGCTCACGTCCAAGGCCAAGGAAGGGAGGGGGGGTCTATGGTCTCCTGGAATATTGCAGGCTTAAAATCAAAAATGGATTCACCGGATTGGCTAGGCTATATAGGCAACTTTGATGTCTGCCTTTTCCAGGAAACCTGGTCCTGTGAGCCTCAGTTTCTACAGGGATTTTTGAACTTCTATGTCCCCGCAATCCAGGGTCTAAGGGGACGTCCAAAGGGAGGACTGACAATCTGGGTCCGACAGGACATATTTTCCAAGGCTTTTGCAATACCTACTGGGTCCGAAGATATTCAATTAGTCAGGGTGTCACTTGGAACCCTTGGTGATTTGGACATCTACAATTTGTATTTGAGGGACCCCAATAGGACAGGCTCCCAGGTTTTGGCTCTCTTGGTCTCCATTATTGATCAGCACTCAGGTGGGAGGCGAATAGTTGTAGCTGGGGACTTTAATATCACCTTCGAACCGCTCCTAGACCCTGACTCTGGGTGGGGCAACGAAGCTGTGGAAGACCAATTGTGGGGGGTACCTGCGCTTGACCTCAGTCCAATTAAAAGGTGGACTGAGATTATTGTCCAGACTAATGCTCTCTGTTTTGAGCATGGTTTGAGGGCCCTGAATGGGAGGACGCCAGGTGATAAACAAGGGGCGAAGACTTTTGACAATGGTCGACATTCTAGCAGGATTGATTATGTCCTATGTAGCTTGCAACTATGGCAACCAGTTTTAGATATGGTTGTTGAGGTTAGAGTTGAGAGCGACCATAACCCTATCTGTGTTGCGCACAGATGGTGGTTTAGTAATCGCTTAATAGCTGGTGGAATGGTTCCGTGCCTGCCTGAGGTAACTCTAACAAATAACATGCGTAGACTTAAGTGGGGGGAGCTCGAGCATAACATCCTGGCCATTGCCGATATAGATAACAAATTAGTTGATTCTATTGTTGAGCTTGAGGGTATGCTATTCCAAGATCCAGGCAATATTAAAGTCGCTGCATGCCATGAGAAGTTGTTTGCTGAAATAGGTTCCTATTTTACGAAGCCCTTGAGGAACACGAATAAGGCTCCAACTAAGAAAAATAGATGGTATGACGGTGTTTGTAGAGAATCCAGGTCCAACCTAGTGAAAGCCCTGTCTAATGGTGGACAGGAGTGTATCCGCTCCGCCAGACTAGCATACAAAAAAGCTGTAAGGTTGGCCAAAAAAAAACTGGGATGAGCAACACTGGCTTGATTTAAAAAGCGCCTGCCATACCCGAGATTCCCGGCTATTTTGGAACATTCTTAAGTGGGGCAGTGGTGGGCGCCCTGATAGCCCCTCCAACTATGTTTCACAGGCAGAGTGGGTACAATATTTCAAACCTCAATATGCTTGTAACATTTTGTTCAACTTCGCATGGGTGCCAAATTATGTTTTCTACTCCCAGGGTCCCTTTTGCATCCAAGATGCCAGTAGGGCTCTATGCTCAGTTACCAGTGGACATGCCCCCGGCCAGGACAGGGTTCCTTCGGACGTCTTTCTCCACAATAAGGGTAACTGGAGCAAGTATATAACCCTATTGGCTAACGCTGTGGCTGCAGGCGCGCCAGTCCCAAAATCTTGGAGGGGGGCAGTTATTATACCTGTATTCAAGAAAGGCGACAGGACGCTCCCGGGAAACTATAGGCCAATTAGCCTCATCGATTCCGTTCAGAATGTGGTAGGGAGGATGGTCCTGAACCAAATACAAGAATGGATGGATGATAATAACATTTTGTCACCCTTCCAAGCTGGCTTTCGGAAACTAACCAGCACGGTGGACCAAGTCTTTTACTTTGTCCAGCTCCTTTGGAAGGTGGTGACATTGGGGAATGGCAGTCTTTATGTAGCTTTTGTTGACTTAAGGGCTGCCTTCGATCTTGTACCACGACACCGGCTGTGGGCAGTCCTAGAGAGGCTAGGTCTCCCCAAAGAAATTCTGACTATGGTGATGCGTCTGCACGAGTCTAACTATGCTAGGATTCAGTGGGGTGGAGCGGGAGAAGACACATCTGAGTTCCCGGTTGAGCGTGGTGTGAGACAAGGTTGTACTATGGCACCCACGCTCTTCTCACTTTATATTAATGGGATAGTTGAACTTATGCTCTCTGCTAATACCGACGCTCCAAGGTTGGCTGGTGTTTCCATCCCCATATTATTGTTTGCAGACGATACGCTTATCGTATCCAGAACATCTAATGGTCTGCAAAAAGCCCTTCGCCTGTTTGATGAGTTTTGCCTTGATCATGGTTTAGAGGTTAATGTGGCAAAAACGAAGTTTATGGCCTTTAACCCTCATAGCAGCTTCCAAGGGAAAAGAGTGTTCATGAATGGGCAACCCTTAGAATTAGTGACCAATTTTACGTATCTTGGATTGCAAATTTCAAATAATAATAATTGGCGCAGACATCTGGAAATGGCCTTCCTACGATTTAAGCAGATAACTGGTGCTTTGACCAGGGAATTTAGTAGGTCATTCACGAAACCAATAAGCCCGGTTTTGCAAGTTTATGAAGCAAAGGCCCTAAACTCTGTCCTCTATGGGGCGGAACTTTGGGGCTTTGATCAGCTAGCGACTTTGATAAATGTGGAGCACAAATTCCTGCGTAGGATTACTGGTCTTCCCCAGAGCACCCCTCTGATCCCACTTAGGTATGATCTGGGCAGGAGGTCCATTAAGGATATTGCAAGACTCCGTCCGGTTTTATACTGGCGGAGGCTTTGGACTACTCCTGAACTTTCCCACTATGCCAAGGGCCTGAATGACATTATAAAATCTGATGTTTTTCACAAAATTGAGTGGCTGAAGAACTTACATGCGTCTTTAAAAGACATGGGTATGGAAGGGATGTGGACCGACCCAGCTTCTGCCCAGTTTCCATCAAAAAGTTCTCTTAAAATAGCATACTGGGAAAGAATAGATTCCCAGGTACTGAATAAAGCAACAGGTATGTCTGGGAACTTTTTGGAGTTCAAAGATTCCCCCTATCTTGAACAATACTGGGATGTGGTGACTAATGTGGGTGACAGGAAACTCTATTTCCAGTTTAGAGCTGGTTCTTTGCCCCTTAGATTTTTGACTGGAAGGTGGGCCACGAACTCGGAACTGCAGTGCCCTGCATGTGGGGCTGCGATGGAAACATCTCCCCACTTTCTGTTTGTCTGCCCGGCACTTGCTATTCCAAGGCGTGTTTGGCTTACACCAATGTGTAGATCTCTCGGCACAAGGAGCAGCACTGTAGCTTTACGCATTTTGCGCACTAGCTCTTTGACATTAGTCTCTGTCGCATTGGCAAAATACCTGGGCTGGGCATGGGCATTGCGGAGAAAATCAATTAAGCGCACCCTTGATGGTCCCTAATGAATTCAGTGTTTGGGTTTTCCCTACTTTTAAGCTGCACCAGGGACAATTTTAATCCAAAAATCTTTTTATTACTATATGTCAGTCTATTGAAGTGTTTAATGTTTTTTTAACAAGGCTCTTTTAATAAGGTATTTTAATGTATTTATTGAAATGTATGTTTTTAGGTACTATGTTTGTGTCTTTTATGATTGTATTTTTAAATCGAATAAAGACTGATTGATTGGTATACTATATCTAGCTCGGAAGTATAAGATGCTAACAAGGCCCCTCGTGCCAGCACTCTGATGCATACTATATCCCGCTTGGAAGGATAAGATGCTGATCAGGCCCCTCTTGTGGGCACTCTGATTCGTACTATAACCAGCTCCAAAGGACAATATGCTAATTAGGCCCTTCATGCCAGCACTCTGATCCATCTTCTATCCAGCTCGGAAGGATAAGATGCTGACTAGGCCCCTCATGTCAGCACTCTGATGTGTACTGTATCCAGCTCAGAAGGATACGATGCTGATCAAGCCCCTCTTGCCAGCAGTCTGATGCACACTCTATTGAGCTTGGAAGGATAAAATGCTGACTAGGCCCCTTGTCCCAGCAATCTGAAGCACATCGACCTTTGGAAGAATGGAGAGCTTTCTGTGCCCATCATACCAGCACTCCGCTGTGTACTATATCCAGCTTTGAAGGATAAGATGCTGACTAGGCCCCTCGTGCCAGCACTGTGATGTGTTCTATATCCAGCTCAGAAGGGCAAGATGATGACTAGACCCCTCTTGCCAGCACTCTGATGCATACTACATTAAGCTCAGAAGGATAATATGCTGACTGGGACCCTCGTCCCAGCAATCTGAAGCACACTATCGACCTTGGAAGGACAGAGGGCTGACTTGGCCCGTCGTACCAGCACTTTGGTGCACACTCTATCGAGCTCAGAAGGATAAGATGCTGACTAGGCTCCTCATGCCAGCACTCTGATCTACACTCTATCAAACTCAGAAGGATAAGATGCTAACTAGGCCCATCCTAGCACTCTGATGCGTACTACATTCAGCTCAGAAGGATAAGATGCTGACTAGGCCCCTCGTGCCAGCACTCTGATGTATACTATATCTAGCTCGGAAGTATAAGATGCTAACAAGGCCCCTCGTGCCAGCACTCTGATGCATACTATATCCCGCTTGGAAGGATAAGATGCTGATCAGGCCCCTCTTGTGGGCACTCTGATTCGTACTATAACCAGCTCCAAAGGACAATATGCTAATTAGGCCCTTCATGCCAGCACTCTGATCCATCTTCTATCCAGCTCGGAAGGATAAGATGCTGACTAGGCCCCTCGTGTCAGCACTCTGATGTTTACTGTATCCAGCTCAGAAGGATACGATGCTGATCAAGCCCCTCTTGCCAGCAGTCTGATGCACACTCTATTGAGCTTGGAAGGATAAAATGCTGACTAGGCCCCTTGTCCCAGCAATCTGAAGCACATCGACCTTTGGAAGAATGGAGAGCTTTCTGTGCCCATCATACCAGCACTCCGCTGTGTACTATATCCAGCTTTGAAGGATAAGATGCTGACTAGGCCCCTCGTGCCAGCACTGTGATGTGTTCTATATCCAGCTCAGAAGGGCAAGATGATGACTAGACCCCTCTTGCCAGCACTCTGATGCATACTACATTAAGCTCAGAAGGATAATATGCTGACTGGGACCCTCGTCCCAGCAATCTGAAGCACACTATCGACCTTGGAAGGACAGAGGGCTGACTTGGCCCGTCGTACCAGCACTTTGGTGCACACTCTATCGAGCTCAGAAGGATAAGATGCTGACTAGGCTCCTCATGCCAGCACTCTGATCTACACTCTATCAAACTCAGAAGGATAAGATGCTAACTAGGCCCATCCTAGCACTCTGATGCGTACTACATTCAGCTCAGAAGGATAAGATGCTGACTAGGCCCCTCGTGCCAGCACTCTGATGTATACTATATCTAGCTCGGAAGTATAAGATGCTAACAAGGCCCCTCGTGCCAGCACTCTGATGCATACTATATCCCGCTTGGAAGGATAAGATGCTGATCAGGCCCCTCTTGTGGGCACTCTGATTCGTACTATAACCAGCTCCAAAGGACAATATGCTAATTAGGCCCTTCATGCCAGCACTCTGATCCATCTTCTATCCAGCTCGGAAGGATAAGATGCTGACTAGGCCCCTCGTGTCAGCACTCTGATGTTTACTGTATCCAGCTCAGAAGGATACGATGCTGATCAAGCCCCTCTTGCCAGCAGTCTGATGCACACTCTATTGAGCTTGGAAGGATAAAATGCTGACTAGGCCCCTTGTCCCAGCAATCTGAAGCACATCGACCTTTGGAAGAATGGAGAGCTTTCTGTGCCCATCATACCAGCACTCCGCTGTGTACTATATCCAGCTTTGAAGGATAAGATGCTGACTAGGCCCCTCGTGCCAGCACTGTGATGTGTTCTATATCCAGCTCAGAAGGGCAAGATGATGACTAGACCCCTCTTGCCAGCACTCTGATGCATACTACATTAAGCTCAGAAGGATAATATGCTGACTGGGACCCTCGTCCCAGCAATCTGAAGCACACTATCGACCTTGGAAGGACAGAGGGCTGACTTGGCCCGTCGTACCAGCACTTTGGTGCACACTCTATCGAGCTCAGAAGGATAAGATGCTGACTAGGCTCCTCATGCCAGCACTCTGATCTACACTCTATCAAACTCAGAAGGATAAGATGCTAACTAGGCCCATCCTAGCACTCTGATGCGTACTACATTCAGCTCAGAAGGATAGGATGCTGACTAGGCCACTCGTGCCAGCACTCTGATGTATACTATATCTAGCTCGGAAGTATAAGATGCTAACAAGGCCCCTCGTGCCAGCACTCTGATGCATACTATATCCCGCTTGGAAGGATAAGATGCTGATCAGGCCCCTCTTGTGGGCACTCTGATTCGTACTATAACCAGCTCCAAAGGACAATATGCTAATTAGGCCCTTCATGCCAGCACTCTGATCCATCTTCTATCCAGCTCGGAAGGATAAGATGCTGACTAGGCCCCTCGTGTCAGCACTCTGATGTTTACTGTATCCAGCTCAGAAGGATACGATGCTGATCAAGCCCCTCTTGCCAGCAGTCTGATGCACACTCTATTGAGCTTGGAAGGATAAAATGCTGACTAGGCCCCTTGTCCCAGCAATCTGAAGCACATCGACCTTTGGAAGAATGGAGAGCTTTCTGTGCCCATCATACCAGCACTCCGCTGTGTACTATATCCAGCTTTGAAGGATAAGATGCTGACTAGGCCCCTCGTGCCAGCACTGTGATGTGTTCTATATCCAGCTCAGAAGGGCAAGATGATGACTAGACCCCTCTTGCCAGCACTCTGATGCATACTACATTAAGCTCAGAAGGATAATATGCTGACTGGGACCCTCGTCCCAGCAATCTGAAGCACACTATCGACCTTGGAAGGACAGAGGGCTGACTTGGCCCGTCGTACCAGCACTTTGGTGCACACTCTATCGAGCTCAGAAGGATAAGATGCTGACTAGGCTCCTCATGCCAGCACTCTGATCTACACTCTATCAAACTCAGAAGGATAAGATGCTAACTAGGCCCATCCTAGCACTCTGATGCGTACTACATTCAGCTCAGAAGGATAGGATGCTGACTAGGCCACTCGTGCCAGCACTCTGATGCACACTCTATCGAACTCAGAAGGATAAGATGCTGACTAGGCCCCTCATCCTAGTACTCTGAAACACACTGTATCAACTTTGGAAGGACGGAGGGCTGACTAGGCCCTTTGTGCCAGCACTCTGATGCATGCTAAATACAGCTCAGAAGGATAAAATGCTAATCAAGCCCTTCATGCCAGCACTCTGATGCATACTATATTCAGCTCGGAAGGATAAGATCCTGATTGGGCCCTCTAGCCAGAACTCTGATGCGTACTATATCCAGCTCAGAAGGATAAGATGCTGATTAGGCACCTCGTGCAAGCACTCTGATGCATACATATTACAGCTTGGAAGGATAAGATTTTGACTAGGCCCCTCATGCCAGCACCCCGATGCACACTCTATTGAGCTCAGAAAGATAAGATTCTGAAAATTCCCCTCGTGTCAGCTCTTCGATGCATACTATATCCAGCTGGGAAGGATAAGATGCTGACTTGGCCCCTCGTGCCAGCACTCTGATGTGTACAACATTCAACTCGGAAGGATAAGATGCTGACTAGGCCCCTTGCGCCAGAACCATGGTGCGTACTACATTCAGCTCTGAAGGATAAGATGCTGACTATGACCCTCGTCTCAGCATTCTGAAGCACACTGGAATGACGGAGAGCTGACTGGGCCCTTCGTGTCAGCACTCTGATGCATACTATATCCAGCTCAGAAGGATAAGATGCTGATTAGGCCCTTGTGCCAACATTCTGATGCATACTATAAACAGCTCAGAACTGTGACAGGGAACCTACTATCCAGGCCTTCCCTGCTGGAGTTTCGGTCAGCAGCAGGAGGCCAGACCCGTGTCTGTGGCTGCAGCATCCATTTTGTGATGCCAGGGCTCTATTAGATTTCTACCAGGTATACCAGTACTGCTAATTCTCTCCCTCTAGAAAGGTGGGATCATATCATCACATCAAGAACTGATGTTGGGTTATGATTCCAAGGTGTTTGACACCAAACACAACATGTTTCCCTGCAGCCAGTCCAAAGTTAGCATTAACTGTTTTAGATATAATGCACTTAAGAGTATATGGTCAGGCTGCACCACTGACCACCCCGGAGAAGAGATTCCGAAGGCTGCAGGGGGGCTCAGCTCATGCCTGGGCACCCTCTCACATATAACCAAGCACCCTGCCTTCAGGAATGATAAGGCCTGCCATAGGGGTAACTAATAGGTTACTATGTACAGTGATAGGTGAGGTATAGTGAACCTATACCTCAGTAAGGGGTGCATGCACCACCTTACCCAGGCTGCAGTAGCAGACCTGTGGTGTCAATTTGCATGGCTTTCCAGGGGTGGCACAATACATGCTTCAGCCCCTGGTAGGCCTCTGGGGTACCTATGCCCTGGGTACATAGTGCACCATATACTAGGGACTCACAAGGGTACCACAGAATCCAATCTGGAGTGTACCTAAAGTACATGCAATCAATTTATAAGAGAAAGCAGATAGGCTGGGGACCTGAATAGCAGGTTCCCAGCCAAACTAAGTCAAAAACCATCAAAACACCAGGAAAAAAGTGGGGGCAACCATGCAATCAGATTCCACCACACTACACTCTTCACCAGATGCAACCCTACACTATCTTCCTTCTGGTGCTTCCAGCTTCTTTACAGTCTTCCACATAGCAATGCAACATTCCCCAACAAACTTCTAGGCACAGTTTAAAACATGATAACACTATATTCCAATCTATGCATTCTGGGTGACCTCAACATTTGGTTTGACAAACTCAATATGCCCCCATCCAAAAACGATCCTCATTGGCCTAGACGCACTGAACCTGCATCAGATCTTCCACAAACCCACACACATTACTGGACACATCCTAAATGTTACTTTTGATTCACATCGTCAGACCACCATTTGCTTGCTTTCCAACATAAAACTACGCAAAGCAACGCACCTAAAACCACTTTACGTGCATCCACCTACTGACCGTGGAACAAACTCAATTTGGAACACTTAGAAACACAGCTAACATCCAGTACAGATATAGATACTACAAATTCAGTTACAAAACGATATGAGTGGCTACAGGAAGCTTTTGATATCCTAATACCACTAAAATCTGAACAACAGAACAAAAGAAAACAGGCACCTTGGAGAAATACAGAGATAAAAAAGATAAAATAACAAATTAGAATGCTGCAACAGGCCTGGCTCAAAACAAACACCAATCAAGACAAACTGTGCCGAAGAAACCTAACAGATTATACAAGACAGCTATCGAAAAATCTCAGAAAAGGTACTATTCAGAATGAATTCAAAATGCTAAATGTGTAAATAAAGAATTCTATAAAAGTCTCACTGAATTTCGTAAACCAAATTGCGTAGAACAAGCTCATCCCGTTACTCAAGGTTTCACAGACAAACTGTCGAATCATTATATGGCCACAACAGAACCATTGTACTCATATTTAAAACAAAAAAGCACCATCACTGACCCTTTTCCAAAACAAACAACCCAAGAATACTCTAACCCAGCCTCTCCATTTCTTCCAACAATTTTCACACGATTAATTTATCAACCTTGTCAAAGCAAGTAGTCCACCACAAACCTTCAAGAGTATTCTTCTAACAACCTCTGCTGCCACACCATTAAGAAAAAATCATTAACAATTCCTTAACTATAGGAAAATTTCCAGAAGAACTAAAAAAGTAATTCATACGCCCAAAAATAAACCTGAACCCGCTGAACCCTGACAACCATAGACTGATTACAAATGGACCTTTCCTGGACAAACTGATAGAAAGAGCAGCATTTTCCCAGATGTCCCAGTTCATTGAAGATAATACTATACTTTCAGATTTCCAAACAGGATTCTGTCCAGGAAGAGTGTAAGAAGCTGGCTCTCTATATACTATACCAAAGTAAGGTATAGTGTTCACAGAGTCCAGGGAGTCTCCAGAGGTATAGCAGAGGCTGAATTAGGTAGGTACCCACAGCTCTCTTTGTGGTAGTATGGGTGAGCAGGTAGGCTTATCCAGAGAGTGTGTTAAGCATTTATTGTATTCACTTAATCAAGGACTAATACACACACTCAGATACCGATTCCAGACCAATGACGTAAGTATAAAAAAGACATACTTATGTATTATTTTAGAACCAAGCAGGACTTGGCACAGGTGAGTAAAATATACCTAAAATGCAATACTGTTCATGGAAATGCAGTTGTACTAGAAATTGCAGTTGTTACAGGTTTGTATCACTTTTAAATGCAGTTTGTATCATAGAGTTAGTACTTTCAGATTACTTTTTCGTTACTTCAGGATTACAGTGAGTACACCTTAAGATACCTACATACAAGGTAAGTATGACTTTTTATACTTTGCAGGAATTCCTTTTCTTCATACAACACAGTTCAACACTTAGATATTTTTTAGGCCCAATATCTCTTTACATGGGTTCCTATGTGGGAAAAGTGTTAGTGGTTTTGGAGGTAAGTACACAACCTACAAGGGTGAGTTTTGGGGATTAGGATAAAGGTCACTCAATCTGCACCACCAACGGCACTGGGGCAGCTGGGTGTGGAGTGCAGGGGCCCAATGTTAGCCAATGGGGCTAAGGGGGCCTTGGGTTAGGGACTGCTGACAAGCAGGCCATTCGGTTGTGGGAGGCAAGCTCTTGGGGTTAATATCAGCACTGCAGGACCCAATGTCCAGCACAGCTGCACCACCAGCTGCACTCGGGCGGCCAGGTGCAGGGTGCAAATTGGACATTAGGGACCCTGTGCTTTCCAATGGAGAACTTCGGTTTCTGAAAGATGCTGAAGGCTCGGGCTGGGAAACTGTTTGAAGCGCGACCATTGGCTGGGGAAGTAAGAACGGATCTTGGGGGATACCAGGGCACAGTTGGTTGGGCCACCCAAGGCCGTGGGGGTTTGGATGCAGGGGTGTCTTCTGGCGTCGGCTTTTCTTACCAGCTCTCGTGGCGTCTGGGAGACCCTTCAGTCGTCATCTAGAGTCTTGTGGGAGGTTGAGGATTGCCAGATTCCAGGCCAGGATCACTGGGGAGCCCTCCTTGGGGTGTCGGGACACTCAAACTCGGGTCATGGGCGTCCGGTGCAGAGTGGTGCAATGGAATCTGGATTCTGGAGGTGAGTCTTTGGTTGAGCAAATCCGGTGCTCAAGGGAGACAGAGAAGGTCGCAGGGCAGGTCTTCTGGGCTGTAGGGGTTGCTGGCTGCTGGACTAGCCAGGGTTCTTGCTGTTGGCAGGTCATAGCCGGGATAGGCTAGTAGGGCTGGGTCCAAGGCAGTTGGTGTCCTCTTCTCCTTCTTGGATCAGCACAGCTCTTCGGTCCTTCTTCTTTCTTCCTCAAACCTGAAGAGGCAAGGTTCAGGGTTGCCCCTAAATACTAGATTTAGGGGCATTAAAGGAATGTGCAGGTCTGGACCAATAGGTCCCTTCCTTGGGCGGGTACACCCCCTATCATGCCACCCTCCACTGGGAGGGGGTATGATACTCTTCCTAATTGGCTGAGTCTCAACATCTTCAAGATGGAGGGGACTGAGATGTGTGCTTCACCTCGCCTATCCCACCGGAGGGGTGGGGTTGGCATAGGTGGGCACTTCTCTCTTCCTAGCTTGGATTTCCTGCCTATTCTCCTGCCCACAGTGGGGGCCAAAAGTAGTGGGAAAC
The DNA here is from genome assembly GCF_964204655.1 of Triturus cristatus. Lineage (NCBI taxonomy): Eukaryota > Metazoa > Chordata > Amphibia > Caudata > Salamandridae > Triturus > Triturus cristatus. The sequence continues at coordinate 212,303,220 of NC_140585.1, read as the reverse complement.
AGTTGCTGGGGGCAGTAAAAGGCAGGGACAGTGTGCAAAGGTGTCAGGCTTTGAAGCTTCCCCTCTTGTCGATCCAGCTCATCCTGGGAGAGGCATGACACCTCTGCCCAGGATGGCCTTTGTTTCAGTACCAGAGAGTAGAGGCTCTCTATTCAGGGGTCCAGAAACTTGTCTGGTGGTGGAAAATGGTGGGTAGCCATTCAGGAACCACACATGGGCTGGTCGATTTTCAGGAGGCATCTCTAAGATGTCCTCTGTGTGCATTTTTCATAATATCCCACACTGGCATCTGTGTGGGTTCAATGTGCCGATAAGTTTGCTACCAAACTATCAAGTATCAAAGGAAGTAAGAAACCTTGGAATGACCATTGACTTCAAGCTATCAATGAATACCAAAGTGGACAAACTAGCAAGTTTAATATCAAAACTCTGCGATGGATCTTTTCCCACCTGGGATTCACACACAAGGTTCTTGCTACCATCTCTTGTTCTGTTCAAACTCGATTATGCTGATAGCCTCTACCACGGATAACCTTTTTTTTTTAACTTGTTTTTATTGAGGTTTTTTAAAGCAAAAGAATAATAGCCATAAAGCGCATAATACTGATCTACAAGTCGACATATAGATGAGCATTGCAGATTACACTGACAAATATGGAATATAAACAAAAAAGAAGCAAACAAATAATAGCAAAGAGAGCAAAATAACCAATAAACAACACAGTGCAGATTCGTATAACAGTGGATTGTAGAACACATTATATCACAATTGGCCAGCCATCATCACAATTGTTTGATAGTGGAAGGACACATCAATCAGTGAGTTTGGAATGAAGCAGCAAGTAGGAGCAAAGCGGTTCCCAGATATTTTTTGGCCGGGATGTAGGAGGAAGCAAGGATGAGTATACATCGCTAAAAGTGTCACAGTACCTCAAATACTTTAGCCACACCTTCACTAATGGTGGGTAAATTCTACCCCAATCCAAAGAGACCTGTCGCTTGGCCAACAGGAGCGCAATTGCAGTAAAATGCCTTATGCAAACCCACAGAGGAAGAACATATCCCAGCAGCGCCAGTAAAGGTGAAGGTGTAAGGCTGGTCTATCCATTAAACCGAGATGTTCAAAGACTGACTCCCAGAAAGTTAAGACAGCGGGGCAATTCCACACCAAATGGATAAAATCGGCATGATTCATCGCACACCTCTGGCAATTGTCTGGCTTAACGTGATTCATCTTGGCAAACAACATGGGAGTAACATACAGTCTATGTAAAAACTAAAAATGCAGAAGTTTATGTTTATAATTATTCAATACATATCGGGTCTGTTCGCAACAATAGGTCCACATTTTGTCTGTCAAAGGGTGTGGCAAATCTCCCTCCAGGCCACCCTCGCCCACCCACCGTCGGTCGGAGTGTCTGTGCGAGATGGTACACTCTAGAGACCAGGTGTGCATTGTCATGTGTTGTAATTATTTTGGTGAGGGGCATGAATTCAGGGGGTTCTGCTGCCAGGGGACATAATGCTGTAGCCAACGAGGTGCTCGTTCTGTGTATCAGGAAGTGGTCCAATACACTCACATCTCGATCCTTCGTCAAATATGCTATGGAGCGCATTTGACCGTTATCAAACATATCGCCCAAAGTCTGAAGGCAGTTGTGGGCAATCGCCCACTGCGTCAGTGTTTCGGTAGTAGGAGGCAGACATGGGTTGTCCAGTAAGGGCAAATGTGGAGAGTAAAAATGTTCAGTCCCTAAATATTTACAAAGATGTCCCCAAGCCCAGCTAGTGGTTTGCAAAGTGTGGATTTCAGCAGGAGTCCTAGTGAGCCCAAGCAAGAGAATGGAGGAGAGGGAAGAAGGGCGAGTGGGTAAACCCTGGTTTAAGAAACTGCAATTGCGCATCTGGATAATACCAAAAATATGCATAGTGTGTCTGCGTCACTAAATAGTATAAATAAAAATCAGCAACTCCAAACCCACCCCGCTCAAACGGTTGAGTGAGTATCTGCCATTTCACCCGTGCCTGCCCCCCTGCCCAAATCAGTCTTGTCAACATGCCACGGAGGGTGCTGAACAAAGTAACCGTGAGTGGGATTGTGATATTCAGGAACAAATACAGAAAACGGGGCAGTTTTACCATTTTAATGATCGCTATACGACCAGCGATAGATAATGGAAGCGATATCTAGCGGTCTATTTATCCCGTCAGCCGGACTATGGCCATGCCGTAATTAAAACAGATGACCTCCACAGCTGGGCGGTGTAAGACTACCCCAAGATATCTGGGAGGATCATTGCACCAGCACAAGAGGAAGTCCAGTGCAAAGGGGAGGGTGATCTCCATCAGTGGAAAGACTTCAGACTTGGACCAGTTTATGACCAGCCCCGAGAAGACCCCGAACCGCACCAAAGTCACGGATAATCGGGAAGAGGTTTGTGGTGGGTTCACAAACAAATAAGAGAATGTCGTCTGCATATAATGAAGCCAGAAGGGGGCCCCAGTGGAACCCAATCCTGCGTTGGAGGTGATGCTCTTTTAGATGCGGCACCAACGGGTCTATCGCTGTTAAGAACAATAGGGATGATAGCGAGCATTCTTGCCTGGTGCCGCGTGATAGGGAAAATTCATCCGATAATAACCCATTGACCCGAAGCTGTGCAACCGGGTTCGTGTACAATAAACGGACTAAGGAGCAGAAATTCTGTGGAAAGCCAAGTTTGGTGAGCGCTGCCTGGAGAAATTCCCACTCTAGAGAATCAAACGCTTTTTCAGCATCAAGTAGTACCACAGCTGCGGGAAGTGTGGGATTAATCTGGTTTATGATGGCAAACAGCGTGTATAGATTTACAGATGTACAGCGGCCTGGAGTAAAGCCTGATTGGGGGGAGTAACTATCTGATCAACTATGAGTGATATCCATGTTGCAAGGACCTTTGGCAATATTTTATAATCTTGATTCAATAAAGATAGCAGCCTGTAGGACGCACACCTATTATGCGGTTTGCCCGGTTGAAGAAGCAATGTGACTATTGCCTCTCTCATAGTAGTAGGTAGTTCACTCGACCCTAGGTCCTCCGCATAGACCTCCAAAAGGTGTGGCATCAATGAAGTTTTATAACTTTTATAAAACATTCCAGTAAGGCCATCCATGCCAGGTGCTCGTGGGCCGTCCAGCCTGTCAATGGCCTCCTCAATTTTATCCGCACCGATAGGTGAAGCTTTGAAGGGCTGTTGCCCCTTTTCCAGCCAAACCATCGCTATTTCGTTCAAATAGTCCGAGAGGGCTGTACCAGTCGGCAGGGAGCATGAGGCATATAACCGAGTATAATATGACTTAAAGGTGGAGAGGATATCTGCGTTGTGTGTGGCCCAGGCGTGGTCCGCAGACTGGAGTCGGGTAATATATGTAATTTGCTGTCGAGGGGTAAGTCGACGGGCCAACATGCGCCCTGGCCTCTCACCCTCCCCATACACTCGAGCACACGCATACTTCCCCAAATAGACGGCCTTGTGCAATGCAAGATCCTGGAAATCACTCAAGAGACTCGCCCGTTGTTGTAATGGAGGGGATCCCAAGGTCCTGGCATCTAGGTCCCACAATGCTTACTCAGTTTTGTCGAGGTCTCTTCTAAGTGTGCGCAATACCCCAGCTTGCTTAGTGATGCAAACACCCCTAGTATAAAATTTGAAGGCCTCCCATATGGTGGCGTAGCGCGATACAGAGCCCATATTGGTATGAAAATAATCTACAATTGCATCCTGAACTTCTCTCTTAAAAACAGTATCCAATATGGCATCAGTGGGAAAACGCCAGGGTCTGTAGGGGCATGCAATAGTGGGCAGGAGCACCAACAACAATACGGGCGAGTGGTCCGACAGGGTACGAGGTAGGTGATCAACCTCTTGTAATGAAACCAAAAGGTCCGGTGTCATGTACCATATATCTATACGAGACCAGGTGCCATGCCAGGTGCCATGTGGTGCCGAATAAAATGACAATCCCCTGTCTATTGGAAGTAAGTTGTGCCATGAATCCGCTAATAAATGCGCACGTAGCAATGCCTCAAGTTCTGGAGTGGAACACGGTTTTGTGACGTGACCTGTACCCGTGGTGTCTGCGTTCGGTTGCAGTGTGAGGTTGAAATCCCCGTCAAATATGATGGAGTCTCTTGGTAAGGCGGTAATGTGTGTGGATATAGTATTAAAAAAGCCTCGGGCATCCAAATTGGGGGCATATACCTCAATGATAAGTATTTGTTTTGCACCAATACTTCCATTCACCAGCAGATCTCGACTCTCAAGATCAGTAAAGACAGACTGGGATACAAAGGGAAGTTTCTTGTGTATGAGCGCACACACACCTTGGGAATAAGTGCTGTAATTTGAGAAGAATCTATTATTGCCCCAGGAAGCAGCAAATCGATTATTCGAGTTTGGGGCATAATGGGCCTCTTGAAGCAGAGTAATATGTATTTTGTGTTGTGTCCGATAGGCCAGTATCTGTCATCCTTGCGGGGATTTGAGAGCCCTCTCACATTCCATGTAATGCATTTAAGTTCCAGTCCCTCCACCCCCTGTACATTGCCCCTCAAGTTAAATGCAGACTTGTAAGGATCAATGCGTCTTTATGAACAAATATGAATAGCGCCCCAGTGAATATACGAGCAACCTGTGACATATAAACAAATTGAACCGTACGCAACTTAATTGCCCACCCCACTACCCTCCTCCATCATGGGATAACCACCCAACTTGGATCCGGTGAATCCCAACCCATCTCTACAAAAAAAAGAAAAGACAACAAAGAATTACAAGAATTAGGAGATCTCCTGGGGAGGCAGCAACTCCCCGAGTGAACCGCTGAACATGAATGGTATAGGTTGCAAATATGTATATAACTGCTCACGTAGGGGGTTCAAAGCAATAGTCAGCTAGAAAATAGAAAGGGAGATACTGCTACATTGTCTTTGAAATGTTTATAGAGCTGTCATACAATGCGTTCATCATATGTGCCCAGAGTGCCGCTTTACAGAGCATAAACCATTACAGACAATTGTAGGTAACTTGCCAGGAGAGGAACCTCTATTTGATTTGTGGCACATACAGAATTCAGACGCCTCTGCAGGAGTGTTAAAGACTGAGGTTTTGCCGTCAACCTGCATGCGAAGGTGCACTGGGTACAGCATTGCATAGCGGGCATTGGCATTTCTCAAAATATGTTTGAAGAACCGAAACTTGCGCGTATGGACAGTGACGTACCCTGAAATAGTAGATCTCCCACCTCTGGCTCTACACAAGGCGGCATCACGGTCGCGGTAGTTAAGCAGTCGCGCTATAATGGGGCGTGGGGAGCTACAGGAGACGATCTAGGAGCGAGAGATCTTTGGGCTCTTTCCACAGCAAATGTAGTGGAAAAGCAGTCTCTGCCAACCAGTTTGGTTAGTAAATTCTCAACACAGAGCTCCATAGGGCCTGTGTTGGTCGTCTCAGCCTCTTCCGCCATCCGAAGGTTGTTGTGGCGTGACCTCACCTCCAAGTATTCTGCTTTCGCCACCATCATTTTGAGGAGGCGCTCCGTGCAGTCGAGGTTTTTAGACATTGCTGCTTGCGTATCCTCCACCTCTGAGATGCCCTTTTCCGCCACATCTATTCGGGTTTCATGTTGTTCCACTCGGTTATGAATGGTGTCAATGCGCGCACTCAGGTCTTAAAAACGCGCGTCGATGGCCATAAAGCCCACCCGCAACTCCACCATTATGGCGGCAGCGTACTCCAGTGCGGGCTGCTCAGGGTCTGTTGATTCTCCCCATGTTGCGTCATCTCCTCCTTCCCGTCTAGGGGGTCTTAGTTGTGTCAAAGGAGAGCTGCTGCTCCTTGGGGGCACCACGCCCCATGACGAACAGGCAGGCGGCCAAAATGCACCTGTACGGATGGTTGCAGGGCTAACAAGTACTCCCCAGTTGCAGGAACTGCAGCAGCACAATACGTTTAATATGATGCCCAGTTGGAGATACTAGGAATCCCGGGTATCCCACCACATGGTCGCATTACCAGTGATCCAATCTAAATGGTAAATGGAGCCAGGAGTGGCCTCAAGTTCAGTTCACTCCAGAGCAGGAATATCAGGGCGCATAGGGTGAGTGGGAGCATCACCCACCGATATCCTCCTTGCCACGCAGTGTATAGTGCAAGAAAGCCATGCCTTTATGATCCGGATGCTACTCCTCGCAGTTCCGGCCATTTAAGTTGCGCTGGCGTTATGCGGTTGCCATGTTTGTGCAGGATGCGGATTTCACTTAATTGGGGGAGCCCAGGATTATGAGCAAGACTCACCCCTTCCAGTACCAATAAACTCTTCATGGCACAGCCATCACCACCTCTCCTCCTTCATAGGCCAAAAAGCTGCGGTCTCTGTCACTGCCGCAGCGGCGGCCCCGCCCTCAGGCCCGCCCGGGACCCCTATTGTCGCTGGGCCTCCGAGGGCCACGTCAGGTCGCCGCTATGGGGCAGCGCACTTGGGGATCAGGAGCACCCTCGCGAGCTTCGCTTCACTCCATCCCTGCACGGATGTATCCGATGGCGGCAGCAGCTTTCAGGGGCCAGGATTACTGCGAAACAGCATCGTGGAGCAGCTAAATCAGAACGGCCACCCGAGAGGTCCTGAATCAAGCCATCATCTTGGTGCTTGGTTTGGCCATCCCCCCCTACCACGGATCACCTTTAATAACAATGAAAAGACTACAACTGATTCAGAACTCTGCTGCCAGACTGCTCTTACTTCTAAAGATGCAAGCCCACATCTCCCCTGCCTTGAAAGCCCTACATTGGTTACCGGTTGCCAGAAGACCCACATTCAAGCTGCTTTGGATCTCCCACAAAGCGATACATGGGATAGGACTGCTCTTCATAAAAGGAAAAAAACATGAGTGGCACATCCTTCAGCCAAACAATGGAACTCTTTACCCCCCGAACATAAGATCCATGGATAACCACCTTATCTTTAGAATATTACTCAAAAACTAGCTCTTCCCCATACAGCCACCTGACTCAAACATAAATATACAGCAAATCCCTCTGTATGTAAGCATTTATTTGGACTGTAGATGTGTACCTACATATGTGTATTGCTTTGTATAAGTGTGCATAATAATTTTGTTTTTAAAGATATAGATTTTTGTTTTGCTTAGAAATGTACATATTTCTTACAGTTACATTACTCTATGTTTAACATGTATATAAGTGACTACATAAATAAGTACATCTTTTTATCATAACTATTTATCTACAATTGCTTCACTATGAATTACAAAAAATTCAAACAAATTAAATTAAAGTACAGCAACACTTGAAAGTCTGAGTTTATTAAATGCACGTTTAATATACATATGTTACCTTTCTTATGCATATATATATATATATATATATATATATATATATATATATATATATATATATATATATATATATTATCTACTGGCGGTCGCCAGTAGATAGTTATAGTTAGGACCCTGTTTCCATAGGAAATCCGCAACATTCTATTTGGAATAACTTTGGCGCCGGTCGATGAATCCTCGCGAAAGTTTCAAAATAGGTGGGGCGCTACGCTCCGCTCCTACCCTGAAAGTCTCGGGGGGATTCGTCAAGCGGGGGCTGAGAAAAAAGGGGGGTCCCAAAACGCGTTTTTCCCATGCATTTTTCCATAGGACCTTTAGACACAGCTACAGCCCGAACGGCTGAACAGAGTTACTTGAAATTTGGCAGAGAGGTAGTCCTCAGGTCAAGGAAGTGCCTTTTGTAGGTCTGGTGTAAATCTGTTCAGTAGTTCCTGAGAAAATAGCATTTAAATCAATATATATATGTGGGCGGAGCCTAACCACACATCTCATCCTGAGATCTGATTGGCTGTCAGCACTTCATCCAAGAAGTGTTGGCAGCCATCTTGGGACCAATATACATGATAGCACCTCATTAAAAAGCATTGCAGTTAATAGAAGATTTTAAGACTTTAGTTACATTATAAATCATTTGTTGATGGTACCATACTCATTTTAGGAATTGTGGTATGTTCTAAGGTGATTTCACCATGTGAAAAAGCCTTCTGCTGGGATATCATGATTGAGAGAAAAATATTTTCTCATGCTTTTACCACAGAGGTTTGGAAGGTGATCTATAAGCTAAACTGAGAGCTTATTTTCTGTAAATTCACATTATCTTTCTCAGTCATGTGAGAATGAAGTCTGACATTCTCAGTAAAACATGTACATCCAACAAGGGCAGAGACTGTCAGTTGATTCCTTTGTGTTCTACTGCAGCTTTCCAGAGTGTTCCAAAGAACTACTAGAGCGCTAACCGTCCTACTTATGATAAATGTATGGCACACCTGAAGCCATCTTGCTTGGATTAAAGTGGTAACTCTTAAAACATTTAATTTAAAAAGGAACACAATGAGGTGGTTCATTTTTCCATAAAAAGTATGATTAGTGCTGCATAAAGAAAAATTAGGGCACATTTTGAGTGACTTCTCAAATCCTGGCATGCAGACTGAAACATGCACTTTCAATACCAGCAGCAGTTTTCCCTGGTGAGCAGTAGCTTTACTACAGTGATCTAATGAGCAAAAAGAGTGCTAACATTCTGATTTTATGGCAAATGTGTGACACATTTGAATGCCTTCTTGATGGAATCAAAGTAAAAAACTGAAAGTATTTCCTACTGAGGAGACTGCAGTAAATGAGGAAATTAGGAAACTTCATAACAAATAAGTCTCCCAAGATGGCCACCAGAGACAAAAGAGCCCAAATGTAGCCCAAATATCACCCAGATGTAGCCCAAGTATAGCCCAATGACAGAATGTCCAAGAATGTTCTTAAAAACAACTAGAGCACTTACTGTCTTCATTATGACAAAAGTATGGCACACCTGAAGCCATCTTGATTGGAATAAACTGGTAACACTTAAAACATTTAATTTAAAAAGGAACACAATGAGGGGGTTCATTTTGCCATAGAAATTATGATTAATGCTGAAGAAAGAAAATGAGGGCACATTTTGAGTGACTTCTCAAATCCTCTTCTATTTCATTAAAAAATTCTGACATGCAGACTGAAACATGCACTTTTAATACCAGGAGCAGACTTCCATGGTGAGCAGTAGTTTTACTACAGTGATCTAATGAGCAACTAGAGTGCTAACATTCAGAATTCATGGCAAATGTGTGACATATCTGAATACCTTCATGATGGAATCAAAGTAAAAAACTGAAAGCATTTCCGACTGAGGAGACTGCAGTACATGAGGAAATTAGGAAACTTCATAACAAATAAATATCCCAAGATGGCCACCGGAGACAAAAGAGCCCAAATGTAGCCCAAAATCACCCAGATATAGCCCAAATATAGCCCAATGACAGAAGTGTGCAAAACACTTATTATTTTGTGTTTTTGCAGTGTTATATAGTGCAGACTTGTCAGGTATTGGAGTGCTTTACATGAGCATTGGTTACATCACACAAGAACAAATTAATTTTGGTTGTAGACATGGGGAGACTAAGTGATTTGACCAGAATCACAGAATGTCGAGCTGAAGCAGAAACTTCAACCTGGTTCCCCAGTTGCAAAGTCTGCAGTTCTGGAAGTAACACCACATCCTCTCCCCTAAGTGCAACATTTAATCAAGTTGTCAACTAGATAAAAAAACATAAAGATAACAAATAATTTAAAAGTGCTTTGTCGCTATTTGAAAACTCAGAAAATATGTCCTTATTTTAGTCTTTTAGAGCACTAACCATAATTTTGATGCCAATAAGACCCTCTCATATATGTAATTTCTAAAGGAATGCTCTAGGTATTACAGTTTTGATTACATCAAGATGATGTCAGGCGCTCCACACTTTTGTAATAAATATAGAATGTTAGCAATCTAGTTGTTCATTAGGATACTGTTGAGAGGCAGAGGCCAGGGGCACGGACTCTGAAAATTGAAGGCAGGTAGGAGGGTGCAAAGGCAACAATTTAACCACACTGAGCAGGCAGGAAGGGCCGTGGAAGCACAACAGACTATGGAGGGCAGTGGAAAGGGGGGCAGGGGCAACAAACCAACAATACAGGACTTGCAAGAGAGGCTGTTGGAGGGAAGATCTATTACGGGTCAAGGACGCTAGGGGCGGTCCCCAGAGCCCCGGGAGCCACCACAGAACTGAGCAGGAGAGTGAGTCAGGGACAAAAGGGGCACCTTAATTTGAGCCGGGGTGCCTAGGAACGCTTGCTCCAAAAATGAAGAAAACAGACATATGAGACATGGAATTGGAGGCAGAATACAATGGCAGTTTAATGAGAAGATGCAACTTCAAAGAAACCGCAGAATAGAGACCTAAAGTACAAAATACAGAATCCAGATAATCATACAGGTGTCATGATATTCTCTGTATCTCAATTAATGGACTGACAGAGAGAGAGAGAAAACACATCTATAAATGCATCATGAGAAACAAGTTACACCAAGGAAAATGTTACCTAGGGACACTCACATTTACTCTTAGAGCAAGCATTCCTGCAATTACAATACAACATCTTTTAAATGCAAAAGTAAAGAGAACAATGGTTAAACATAACATGACATTTCATATAGGTAAAATAGAATAAGATACTTCAAGCAAAGCCGAGCAAGACATTTTAAGCAAAGGAAGACAAGAGCTCCCAGTTCTTGGGGAAAACCTGCACAGCCTTTTAACCTACATACAGACGGCGAGGTTGTCCGTCGATATCTGTGGGTGCTCCCTTTTTATATCATTTTGTGGGCTCCTTTGCACGCTACATCTACCTACGTATGCTACCCAAAAGCTTTGTCTGCAGATTTTACCAGACATTTCGTCATTTACCCACTTAATGCTGACAATGGACTGGGTGAAAAGGTCAGTCTCTCAGGCCAATCGCTTATCGTAAGTTCCATAGAGCAAGCAGAAAATAATGGGTATTGTACAGGAATTCAATATATTCATGTATAAAATCTCCTCAGTTCTCCTAACTTGACGCTCTGCGGTTGCCACTTCCTTAAAAGCGGGAAACCTGCCCAGGAAGCAAGTACCAGTCCAGGATGCAGCCTACTGTATGTCGACAGCTTCAGGGGGATGTTGAACTTTGATACCGAGCACGGAGCACTCGGGTAGGGTGGGGGCTACTAGTTTGGAGCAGAAGGCCTCGCAGACCTGCCTTCAGACTGCTATACACTAAAATTGCAGAGCTATGGTCAATTTAACAAAGAGGCCTACATATTGAACAGAAGGGCCTACACAGGGGTTTTATGCTGGCTGAGTGGTAAGGATGTCTCAGGATAATTATATAGCAACACAGGACCCGCTGGTCAATTTAATACGGCCTACAAATGCGGCTGGCAGGGCAAGGACAAGGGTCTCATACTTCAGGTGTGGACAGAACGGGCCAGGGGCCCCCTGTGATACAAAATCTACCCTCCTTCAAGGCTGTGGCAATGTAATAGACCATTGTGGGCAGAAGGAAGAGGCAATGGTAGTACAACCATACATGCCAACAGACCCGATTCAGCCAGGAAACGTCCAATGTTTTTAAGCTCAAATGGGCTTTATTTGATCTGTCTCCTGTCTACAATATCCTCTTTTTCAATGTAACTCAAAGGGGAAAATCAATACCCCAGTTTTTTTTCAAAATCTCCCTCTTACCAAGTTCAAAATGTTCGCAAGTATGGTACATTGGATCATGGAAGGAAATGGGATAGGGACATGGACTTGGATAACAGAGGACAGGAGAGACATGGAGAGGTGCACCAAACTGACCCTGCAGGGCAGGCATCAGGGTTTGCAGCAGCACAATACACCACACAGGGCATGCAGGACGGGAGTGCAGCACAACAATCCATAGAAAGCAAGAGGGAGGGGACAGGACCATGCACATGGACAACAGAGAACAGAGGGGCAAGAGGCAATGGTAGCTAGCTGACCATAATGGACAGACAGGAGAGAAGGCTGCAGCATAACAGACCATAAAGGGCAGGAGGGACGGATCAGGGGCATTGCAATGGAACAGACAAGCCAGGAGGGAGGGAGTAGGGGTCTGCACATGTAAACAGAGGGCTGGGGGCAAGGGGGCAGGGCAGGAGCAGCAAGATGGCCATGGAGGTCAGGCAGGATGGGCACTAGAAGCAAGACACAACATGAAGAGCAACAGTGAGACTGTGATGGCATACACACAGACCATGGAGGGAAGGTGGGAGGGGGTCAGGGGCAGCTAACTGACCACACAGGGAAGGTGGGAGGGGCCATGGCAGCACAGAAGACCATGCATGGCAAGTGGGAGGGTTAGTGGCAGCACAATGGCTATGATGGGCAAGAAGGAGGGTGCAGGGGCATGCACAAAGGACGATGGAGGATAGAAGGGAGGGTCAGGACCTGTGCACAGACAAGAAAGTTCAGGGGAAGGGGCCTCACAACAGACCACACGGGGCAGGCAGGAGGAGCAGTTGCAGCACAACAGACCAGGGAGGGCAGAAGGGTGTGGCAGTACAATGGACCATGTAGGACAGGAGGAAGAGGATAGAGGCATGGCATGTGGACAGGCAGGGTGGAGGTGGCAGGGACAGGTTACAGTCATCTGACAATGCTAGGCAGGTGGGAGGGGAGTGGCAGCTCAACAGAACACTCAGAGTAGATAGGAGTGGCAGGTCCATGGGACATGGTGGGCAAAAAGGATGGAGCAGGGGCATGCACAAAGACATCGGAGGGCAGGGGGAAGGAGAATAGGGGCAGCAAGCTAAGCACAGAGTTTAAGCAGGAGGTCAATGATGGGGCATAGAATTGGGCAATGGAGGGCAGGAGGAGTGGACTGGTACATCATACTAAATTGAGGGCAGTGGCAGCACATCAGACCATGCATGGCAGGAGGGAGGAGGCTAGTCCATGGATTCACACAACAGAGGATAGGGAGGAGGGGGATGGGGCAGCAAGCTAACTGTTCAGAGAAGGCGGGTATTAGAAACTTTATTGTTTTTAAAACATTTTGTCTGTGCAAACTACTTAAAATATGAACAAGTATGCAGCATAATCTCACTTTTATTCAGGAAGAAGAAGACGTTAGTGACTGTGACTCCGGGCTCACTTGGCAAAAACACCCCCTGACCCTCCACCCCCTATCGCAAAATGTAATGCCCGTGAAAAGGGTAGGTGAACACAGTGTTATATAGAACATAGTCCTGAGAGCACGATTGAAAATGAAAACTAGATATAGTGTATGGTATAAACTATGCACCAAAAAGTGTGATATAAGATGAACCAGGCGTGAAATATAATATGCAATACATTGTGCGCAATGACAGATTCATTGGAGAGCGCGAGATAGCACAGGCACTAGCGTGTGCTATGCGATATGCGCCTTGGAGTGTAATATGCACAGGGCAGTGTTGTGTAACCTAACTAGTCTCTAAAGTTGTAATATAAAATATGTGCTGGGGAGTGTAACGTTGCATATGCACTGTGACAAAGATATGGATCCCAAATTGTAATATGTATGGCATAGCACTGTGCGTTATAACATAGGCATCGAGGAAGGCACGTTAGATGGGGCAATATAACCCGTGCGAAGACAAGTGTGGCATGACATTTTCACGGGGTGGTGTTACAGTGCACATGGGCTAGAGAGTGTCATAGCATATGCACTAGCTAGTGGAATACAATACAGAGGTGTGTGGCACTCGGCAGGCAATGGTGGGTGTAACACAGCATTGGGCTCTGTCAGGAGCGCGCTGTGACTCGCAAGTGATGTTCGTCCCCTTTCCAGAGAGTAAAATAAAAAGTATTACACATCCGGCAGTGGATGTGTGTTTTATTAACTGTGAGGGGGGTTTCTTGCATAGTTTTGGTCGAATTTTTGTCGAATCCCCTTTGAATGGCTTGGTGTGCATGTGTATTAAATGTGCCCGTCAATAGCTACCCATGTTTGTATAAATAAACGACAAGGGTGTCTACCGGGATTAGGCACGGTAGAGCATCAGACATGTCAGAGCTTCACTAGTGGTGTAAATACATTCCACGTGGATTAATTGCATGCATAGTCGCCTTTTAATGAATATCACGCAAATCGTCATGGTGATAGGTACGTACGGTTTGTCCAGCATGTCCTAGGTGTGTCTATAAATATATATTTTTTAAAAATAATAAAAAACAGTGGCCGGCCCTGGGGATTGGGGTCAAAAAAATATAATTATGAGACAGGCCCTGGGGGATGGGGTCATCAGGGCCAATAAATTAGAATAAGAAGGGGAACCACACAGCCCCCCTTCTTAAAAAAATAAAATAAATAAAAGACTGGCATCGTGCCGGAGGCCATGCCCCCTCCATGCAGCACTCTGCAAACGCGCCCCCAACAGGCATCTCCAGTATGCGCCAGGGAGCTGCGCTGCAGACAGGTGTTCTGAGGCCAAGCCCCTTTTTACACCTCTCTGCAATGCAGCTCTGTGGCGCTTACTGGAGGTACCTAGTGGTCTAGTGTGACCCTAGGGACCCTTAGGATTCAAGGGGACTTAATCTCTCAACTTAGAACAGCCACAGGGCGCGTTTACACAGTGGTGAAGGGAGGGGACGGGGCCTGAGGTGACGTGTGCAAACACGCACCATGGCACGTTTTAAGTTGGGGATATAATTTCCCTTCAATACTGAGGGCCCCTGGGGGCTAACTAGCCCACCAAGTGCTTCCAGTAAGCGCCACTGAGCTGCATTGCAGAGAGGTGGTCCAGGCCGTGCCACTTTTTCCACCTCTCTGCAACGCAGCTCTGTGGCACTTACTGGAGGTACCTAGTGGGCTAGTTGGACCCTAGGGACCCTCAGGACTCAAATGAACTTAATCTCCCAACTAAAAATGGACACAGGGCGTGTTTACACAATGGTGAAAGGAGGGGACGGGACCTGAGTTAACGTGTGCAAAAACGCCCTGTGGCCTGTTTTAAGAGGTAGTTTTAATCCCCATGCCCTATTATATACTAGGGGCTTATAGAGGAGGTAAGGCTAATCACAGGGGGACCCCAACGCATAATGTTCCCTAGTGTATGTAGGTGTTTTCACTGTATTCTAAGTGTCTTTTAACATAGCACTGGCTCTAGGACTGGTTAGTCAGACTCAGTTACCACCAGTATCCGTCTGAAAAAGTTGAGGGTACAGGATGATTTTGCAACAAGGCTTCTTTCTGCTCTTCTTTTTGTTCTTTCTGCACGTTATCCTTCTTCCTGCACTTATCTTCGTATTTGAGGACTTCTGTTGCTTCTTTCTGCACTTCTTTTGTTTCTTTCTGTGCATTTTTTCTTCTTTCTTCACATGTCCTATCTCTGTAGGCATAGTTAGAAATTAGCATTTAAAAAACCTTTGAAATTAACAGAAAAAACCATAGGTTTCAGGCACGTTATAGTTAGGAATTAGCATTTAAAAAACCTCAGAAATTCACTGAAAAAACCATAGGTTTCAGGGGTGTTATAGTTAGCTGGACTTTTCACTTGTACAAAACCATTGAAATTCCCCCGTTATAGTTAGTTCAGCTAACTATAACTCGCGCGCCCGCAATGCACTGCTGATGACGTTACATATTACATCACTCATGACATGGTCAGTGACATCACTCGTGACATCACTGATGACATCTCAAATGACATCACTGATGACATCACTGATGACATCATCCTTGTGATAGAGTGGCAGACCTCCTCTCACCCTAATATAACCTTTGATACACACATTCAAAAATAGAGACTAAAA
Organism: Triturus cristatus; assembly: GCF_964204655.1. Taxonomy (NCBI): domain Eukaryota; kingdom Metazoa; phylum Chordata; class Amphibia; order Caudata; family Salamandridae; genus Triturus; species Triturus cristatus. The sequence continues at coordinate 212,287,451 of NC_140585.1, read as the reverse complement.
TTTTCAAAACAATGGACATACCAATACCAGTTACAACAACCTCTTCAGTAATTCTAAGATCCACATACACATCCACTCATTCACCAACAGTCCAATACAGTCACTCATACATGTACTCACTCATCAGATGTACTCATACACCTATACATCCTGTTACACAATGCCACTCATCCATAGTTACTCACACACATAGTCACTCATGCTAATAAAGAATCAAACATACATTTACTTGCATATACAGTTATACACACACCACCACACTTACTTCTACGGAAACTTACACATACTTAGTCTTTTAAACAATCACTTATAGAAACACATACTTATTCATACAGGAACTCTTTCAATCTCTCACTCTCACATATACTCACATATATACACCAATAGCCACATATACTAGTTTAAAACATATGTAGTTACTCATAAAGACACTATTGAGACAGTCATTCACTCACTAACAAACCCATACACACACTCATCCACCCATACAGTCCTGCACACATACTGTGTTCAACACATACAAACAGTGAGTCACTCATTCATGCACCTATGCACTACGTAATACCCCCACCGAACCATGCAGACACTCAGACTGATACTCAAAAAACCAACTAATAACCTATATAGACACCCATGTAGCTACTCACCAATCCATGCAGCCACTTATACACAAAGTGAGAGACTGATACAGATATTTACATATTTAAACATTACTCACTAAGCCATGTATTCACTATGATACACTTAATCAGTCAGTTACACAATCAATTTTTCAAAAACAAATCATCCATTTAGACACTTATATACCCATTTATTCTTCCATCAACCTTGAGATATACATATATAAAACATATTTAATTTTCAGAATAACACACATTCACTGGATGATGTCATCAGTGATGTCATCAGTGATGTCATTTGAGATGTCATCAGTGATGTCATGAGTGATGTCACTGACCATGTCATGAGTGATGTAATATGTGACGTCATCAGCAGTGCATTGCGGGCGCGCGAGTTATAGTTAGCTGAACTAACTATAACGGGGGAATTTCAATGGTTTTGTACAAGTGAAAAGTCCAGCTAACTATAACACCCCTGAAACCTATGGTTTTTTCAGTGAATATATATATGCTTGATTTTCGTCCGAGTGTTCTTCACATCAAAATGATGATCACAGACCCAGGTTTGGTGCAATTTCTTGATTTATTGTGTTAAGACGCCCTGCACCACCGCCATGACGCGTTTCGGGCAACTCCGTGCCCTTGATCACATGACGCGCTGGTGGAGTGTTTCCCAAAATTTAAAGTGACAGTGCAAGTTTTTTTCCCTTCATCACAAAGCATAGATATAGAAAACATCCGCAAATTTAAATGTAATAGGCGAACATGTTTACAGTTTAAATAAATAATGCTAAATAAAACTAGACGGTAATAGAATAAATGTCATCTACCATCTTATAGTGATAAAAGCAATATTTACGGTAATAAATATTTAAAACAGAAATATTATGTTTTAAAAAAGAATTTAAAACCACCAATTTAAAATATCAACCACATGTTATTTAAATCTGGTTCAAAAATATGTGCAAAGTTGCAAAATTGGTGATGTAAACATTAAGTTCATTCCTAACTATGTAGGGCTAGTGGCCATATTTGGTGATGAATTCGGTATTCAATTCTGCCTGAGTTGATAGTGCAAAGAACAGGGGGATATTGATGAACCCCTATTAGTAGTCACAGCCGTGGCTTACTAAAGTGCAAAGTGTATAAAATAAGGAAAAAATAAAAGATATATATGAAAGGTTTTTCGTTGGTGAGGCAGCAGCTAGATGGATAAAAAGGTCATATTAAATTCTCATCTAAAAACTCTACATGTATTTCATTCATAAGCATGTATAAAAATCCTCACTCGAATTCAAGCCTTGGGGTATTTTACTGTCCAGTTCTAAGATGTAACGTGTCTCTAATTTTCGGAGCATAGCCTCCCGGTTGCCTCCTCGCTTTTGTGGCGGGATAGTATCTATGACAAAATATTTCAAATTATCCAATTTGCTGTCATGATACTCTTTGAAATGTCTGGCAACCGGGTAGGTAACATCAACATTAGTGATGGCTCTTAAGTGCTGGAGCACTCGTTTATGCACTTGCAATTTCGTGCTCCCTACATATTGCAAGTTGCATGAGCACTCCAGCACATAAACTGCATATTCTGTTCTGCAGTTGAGACTTTTCGCAATCGGTACTGGATTCGGTTTAAATGGTGTGGTGTAATTAGTTTTATTTACCCCATATCTACACGCTTTGCATGTATTGCAGCGTGTAAATCCATTCTTAGGGCCTAACCAAGTTTTGGAAATCAGAACTTCCGGGCTACTTTTTACTAAGGAATTGCTCATTGACTGAGCTTTCCTGAATGTTATACATGGTGACCGGGTAATCTGATTGTTCAAAATCGAGTCACTTTGTACTAATGGCCAGTTCTTGTTAATGATTTTGCGGATAGCTTTGTGTTGAAGGCTATATGTCAAAATCAATCTAGTGGCAGTTTCCTCAGGCGCAATTAGATCTCTGTTGTGTACTAGGAGAGCAGTGGATTGATCTAGATTAGCAGTTTTGTTTATTGCAGTGTCTAGTATTTTTTCTGAATAGCCCCTGTCCAGGAACCTATTCTTGCTTTGCAATTGGGCTATCCTGCACTCCTTGTCATTGCTGCATATCCTGCGAATGCGGAGCATCTCCCCATAGGGGATGCTATTGATCAGATGTACAGGGTGGTGGCTAGTAGCATGTAAGATGGTATTTCCTGCGGTTGCTTTCCTATGTAGTCTTGATTCTACCTTATTGTCTTCAATGTATATTTCCACATCAAGAAAACAAATTGTATTCTTACTTATTTGAGCTGTAAAACCAAGATTAAAATTGTTACAATTAATATTTTCCACAAATTTCTGAGCATTGGCTTCTGTCCCCTTCCAAACTAAAAAAATGTCATCAATAAATCTATACCAACATAAAACCTGATCTGTTACAATCTCTACATATTCATTTCTCAGGACCTGTTCCTCCCAGTATCCCATATGGAGGCACGCATAACTGGGAGAAAAACATGCCCCCATTGCAACGCCTCTGATTTGATTAAAAATCTGATTGTTGAATAAAAAGAAATTGTTCTCAAGACAGGTTAAAATCATGGTAGATAACATTTTGTTGTGCAAGTGCATAATATCAGGTCTTGTGTTCAAATAATATTGGACTGCCCTAATACCATCACGATGGTTAATGCTGGTATATAGCGTTGTCACGTCCATAGTTATTAGTAAATACCCATCTTTCCATTCAATGTCACTAAGTTTTCTTAGAAAGTCTCCCGTGTCTTGTATGTACGATGGGAGATTCTTTACGTGGTTCTGCAGGAAAAAGTCCACGTAGCGTGAGGTATTTTCCAATAGCCCGCCACAGGCCGAGATAATAGGCCTGCCCGGAGGTTTAGAAATGCACTTGTGAACTTTGGGGATGAAGTAGATAGTTGGAAGTTTTGGGTGGTCATTTTTTAGAAATTTGAATTCATCATTGGAAAGCAAACCAGCAGATTTCCATCCCACCAGTATTCTGTAAAATTCATTGCGTGCTGCGGTTACCATTTGTACATTGCTTCGTTTGTAGCAGTCCACGTTGTTGAGTTGGTTGTATGCTTCCTCCATATACATTTCATGTGGCCACAACACAATATTGCCCCCTTTGTCAGATTGTCGAATGATAATCTTTTTTTGCTCTTGAAGTTTTTTGATCAATTTGAAGTAGTCACTATTTTGTTTGTGGTATTTGTTCGTTGAATGAGTGGTTTTGTAATAAAGAGACTTGAGCTCCACTGTTACCTTTTCATTAAACAAATCCAGATTATCTCTCAACATAATTGGGCAAAATGTTGATTTGGGCTTAAACGGAGTGAATTTATTTATACTCATAGTTGAATCATCCAATTGTGGTACTTGTGTACAAACGTTGCTCTCCGCATGTAGGTCTTCTAGATTTCTAAGCAGTGTATTCTCTTGTGTTGATAATTCCATTTGGTCATCTGGAGTTGGTATCATCACTGTAGTCTGAATGTCTATATTCCTTCCTCGCATTGCATGGTATTTTCGCAATTTCAGTTTACGTATAAACTTGTACACATCGATTCTTGTGGTGGCATAATCAAAATTTGTCTGCGGACTATAGGATAATCCTAGTGACAGTGTTTTTAACTCCTCTTTGTTTAATTCAATGTTTGTCAGATTGATTACGGTGCTTGCATTGATTTTATCTGCCTCTAACGTCGTTGCCAGTTTCTGGAGGTTTTTTTCTTTCTGTTGCTTGATTTGGCATTTAATGTGGCACCGTCGTCTGGCTCTCCGCTTTTGATTCCTGGTCGTGGTGCGTTTACATGTTGCACATTTGATCTGAGGGTTTGCCGTCTGTCCTGGCGTAGGTAGTCGACCTCTTGCGCCAGGGTTGGTTTTGGAAACCCCAATGACCTCGAAGCCCTCGCCTGGTCATTGTCAGACTCGCTGTCAACAGCGGAGCTCAATTCTGATGTTGAAGATTGCATTTCCGGGTTACCACTTGTGCTGGGTTGTGGATTTCTTGCTGGCGCTATGATATTGGTGGTTTTCACATGATCAAATTTTTTAGAAAATGTAAACACTCGCCCTTGCTCATAGTCGCATTTATCCCGTTGAAATTTGTAGGTCTTACGCTTTTTTATTATTTCTTCTTCCTTTTGTAATCTGGCAAGCATCTCATTGCGGTATTTAGAAAGTATTTCAGTTTGTTCTGACTTGGAGATTTCTTCATTGATCTCATCAATGTTTGCTTGTAATTTTAAACGGTCACTTTCCGCATATTTTACCAGGATCTCTATTAGGTGTCGTGAGGATACTAGATTCGTTTCAGCCCACTCTGCTAGCATTTGCGGGTCTGGGTTTTCATAGCTCGGTGCTAGCATTATCCTTAATCCTCTTGGTACTCTTCCGACTTCGAGATACCTGGTAAGTGATTTATGCTCCCACCATTTAGATTGCTCTTGTTTCATCAGTTTCTCTAATTTTTTGAACAGTTCCTTGATACTCTGGTTGGCTATGGGGGCTGAATTCGAATTCGGGTTCATGAGTATTTCCCCGCTAGGAGAGTCATTAAACATGTCCGTAGCCGCCGCCTCGCGACTCCTCAGCGCGTCGGCAGACATGGTGCAAACGTATGGGCGATTGTATTATTAATGATTAAAGTCTCAGGCTATTGCTCAGTAGCTGTGCCTAAAACAAGCACACTCCTTCTCCAGACAATCGGCGCTTCCCCTACCTTAAATGAAAAATCCGGCACAACCCGTATCCTCCGATACGCGCTCTGTCCTTTAGTCCATTTGGCAGGATTCTTGCCTCGTCTGGGGGCTGCCGCGGCTATTCCTTACAGGAAGACTGTGTACACATCCGGGAAGAACCAGGAAGTTGCTCCTTGCCGACCGGCCCAAGTTGAAGGATATATATATATATATACCCTCCATGTACTTCTGCATCTTTATATTTATTACTTTGCTTCTAATTCAACATGTCCAATGCACTACTCTACATCTCAGCCTATATCTCTCGCAATATATCCTCTATCTCCACTCTGACTCATCTCAAACCTCATTCTACTACTCACTCCAATGCACTGCACTATTTCTCATCCTATACCGCTCTCAATATATCCTCTACCTCAACTCTCCAACTAATTTCAAACCTCATTCTACCACTCTTTCCAATGCACTACCCTATTTCTCTCCCTATACCTCTATCAATATATCCTCTACATCTGTCATTCATCCCAAACCCCATACCACTACTATGATCCCCCAAAAAACCCTTTCTAGACTCTTCCCTTCTCTACCCCTCCTTGCATCATCTCATACCTCTTTTACTATTCAGATCTCCCGAACAAGCCTTTATTAACTCTTCCCTCTGACTATTCCCCCTCCACCTCCCCATTACTCATACCAACACCCTCCTACTGCCATAAACTCCCCCCAAAAAACTAATACTTAGTTGACCCTTCCCACTTCTAGCCCTCCACTATTCCTTTTCAATCCAAATAACAGACTAATATGTCCACAACTCAAATTAATTAAATTGTTCCCTATACTAATTACCCACTAATCCTGTTTGGGTTCCAGAGTAGCGTGCTTCTAGCCAAAACCCACTTCAACACCTCATCAGGTGTTGCCAGAACTATATAAATGCAAATCCTTCCCTCTTCTGTACCTCTGCTCTCCTTTTCAATCCAAAAAACAAACTAACATGTCCACCGCTCACAATAATTTCATATTTCCCCAGACTAATTCACCAGTAATCCTTTTTTGGTTCCGGAGTAGCGTGCTACTCGCCTAAAAGCACTTCAACACCTCATCAGGGTAGCAAGCACTATATAAATGCAAAACCTTTCCCTCTTCTATTACTCTACTATCCTTCACAAACCAAAGAACAGATTAACATATCCACATCTCAAATTAATTTCATATTTCACTATACTAATTCACCACTAATCCTATATGGATTCCGGAGTAGTGTACTACTCGGCAAAAAAGCGCTTCGACACCTCGTCAGAGATAGTAAGCGCTATATAACTGCAATTACAGTACAATACAATACAATGCTAAAGAAAACTAAAAGATTAGTTTGAGGAAATAGAGTCAAATGAACACGAGTTAAACAGAATTTAAAGGGAGAGGAAAGCATCACAGTAATTAAAAAAACAAGGAAATAATGCAAAAACCAAAGGGGGAACAAGGAATAATTTCACAATTGAAAACGAACGAGAGAGAATTAATGAGAGGAAAAATGGATAAAGAAATCAATTTGGCTTTTCAATAATAAAACATGTTCAAAGCCTTCGAGATACTACATGGACAGAAGCAGCAAAAGGTTTCCTTATTTGCATGTAGACATGTGCCTGGTGGTGATATTTCACATGACACCTCTCTGCCTCCCTATTCAACCCAGGCGTGATTATACAACAAATTAACACGGACAGCCAAACCAAGGGTCTGCCTTGGCTCTTAGAGCCGTGCAGGAGCTGGACCTTGAAAACAAATGCATTAATATTGGGAAGTTTTGACATTTATAAGGTCACATGATAGCGCTGCACTGAAAAGTACTTGCCCGCACATAGTGACACAAACCCAGACTAGGCTCAGAGCGAATGAACACTACTTATACCCTACCTCTACTCTATCTCTCCCTTCTACTCTCTTCTTCCTACCCTGTCTGTAATTTTTTCCTGCTAGACAGCACAGGGGGGTCCAGTTGGACATGTTCAAAACAGTATCATGTAATTTTTTTAATGTCAGCTACGTTTATCTGGAACCCTTAACGAAAATGCGAATGTACATGTTTTTGTAAAAAAAAAAAAAATACCTTGAAATTTAAAAAAAAAGAAAAAAAAAAGTGATAGTTTTAAAACCATGGATTTAGAACCATTTCTGCCCCGACCCTAAATTGGTGACTGCGGCTTCAGTAAAATAAGAGGCAAGACAGTTGTTATGTGAACCCTGTCCGCATCCCAGATCACTAGCAAGCAACTTTGCGGTCAATTGACTCAAACACAGTAGGATTTTGTGCAGCTGGTATTCTGAAACACTTATTTGAAAGTGCTTGTGAAATAAAATATGCCTAAGATCACAAAATGTTAGGAGGGAAGCCGCGATTCACTTTGTAAAAATTAGTCACTAAATGCGTGTGATAGTGTCTCCTTATTATGTTAAGTCTTTGTTATTACCTCTTTGTGCATTTTGCAGTAATTTTTTTCTGACGAAAACTCAACCCTAAGGCATTGGAGCGCTTTACATCAGCAATATTTACATTAAACAAGGTCCCATTTTTTGACTCAGGCGACCCCACTGTGGAATGGAATCTATGTGTGGCAGGTGGCTGGGCTGCCTGGGTTCAGTGCTTGGGACCTTATTGGACTATCCACACTAGGAGATATTATGTCGGGGGCGGAGCTCAAATCCTTAAAAAGCTGCAGGATGAATATCAGCTCCACCGTAGCCAGTTCTATAAGTATCTACAACCTAGGCATGCACTGACACCGTATATTAAGGGTCTGACAGATTTACATGGGTGATATGGGTGCCCACAAGATCAGACAACTATACCAAACTTTAGTCACACATAATAACACCACGTTGGGTGTGTTGCGGGTGACGTGGGAGGATGATATCACAGACCTAAATGACGATGGCTGGACAAAAACCTTGGCAGGTCCCAGAGGTGCTGCCATTGCAACACAGTATCATTTAATCCAGTTCAAATACCTACACCGAGGATATGACACAAGGCCCCGCCTCTGGTGCATGGGAGTAATATCTTCCCCCACATGTCTCCGATGCAGCATGGAGGAGGGGACTTGCCCTCCACACGGTATGGTATGGAGTTGCACCGCACTCCTACCTTTTTGGCACAGGATCATTTCTTGGCTAGCTGAAGTGTTGTCCTGGAAGCTCCCCCTTGAACCCAAACTAGTTCTCCTACATAGCACAGATGCGATCGGAGGGAACAGGCATAAACAAAACCTCTTGTTTTTGGGTCCAACACATGCCAAGAGAGATACTGCTCAACACTGGAAGTGGTCTCCCCACCCTCGGTGGGTGGGTGGTAGTAAGCCATGGGCAGATTTATTGGGATGGAACTGGAAGTATTCCAGGCATGGGGAAGTCCTAAGAAACACAAAACAAATCTTTAAGCGGTGGGCAGAGTACAGGGGTATTGACCTGCCTTATGCACAGCCCCTAGTAATCCTCACAGAGCATGGACACAACAACAGCTCATAGTTTTCACTATTTCACTGCAGTTGACTGATATTCTGAGTGGTATGGGATGTAGTATCCGGGCTGTGCCCGTGTTTTAGAAGTTCTGAAACATTGTTATTGCTCAGAACTGTGCCACGATTGATATGTTTCTATATGGGCCTTTCAGGCCATGCTGTACTACCAATAAAATCTCAATAAAATTTGTTAAAAAAACCCACATTTTTTGGGGCATTGGGAGGTTAAGTGATCTGCCCCGAATCACAGAATGTTGAGCTGATGTTGAGACTTGAACCTGGTTACCCAGTTCTAAAGTCGACAGGTCTGGCTGTAAATGTCAGAGCGTTAGAGCACAGCAGAATGGTAGAGCATTTGGTGCCTGCCCTGCTGTTAGAGACCTGCCTTGATGCTTGAAGGAGAACTGTACCATCTCCATGAACTCAGGACCACCAGACATGAGTCCAAGGGATAGTTGGCTGGCCTTCTTTGTGAGCTGCAGGTGCATAACAAGCTTCAGAAACCTTGAACTCTGCACCTCATTTTTGCTGATGTGAGCCTTAACCCGCCCCCGCCCCAAATGGTGCCTCCCAGGTCCTGCACTCTCGAAAGTGGTGTTAGAGGTGCTGCTCTTGCCTAACCCTAAAACATGGGACTTTGAAATAGTTTCACGGAATGTACCCAAAGAATTGGCAGAAAACAAGGGTCTATCTGACAGTTGATTTGCCTAAGGTCGGCCGCGGACGCTGCAGGTAAGAGCTGTGGTGCGGTGGGGCCGGCTGAGGGGGATTTCAAGAGACGACCACAAGGGAAAATTAATTATTTATTTAACTTCACCTCGTGGTCGTCTCTCGAAACCCCTCCCAGCCAGCCCCACCATCCCATCGCTCTTACCTGCAGCGGCCGTGGCTGCCCAACGTGCATTGCCATTTGGTCTGGCTTTGCAGTAGCTCCTGCTATGTTATTCTATGCAGCAGCAAATCTTGTTCACCAGGACATCTCAGTGACAGTGTCTGGCCTGGAAATCATGCTACTTCTGCTCAGAGCTTTTTCCTGCCATTGTCTATGGCTTCACCAAGACTTTGTCCAGCGCTCTCCGGCGATAACAACTCCTCTTTGGATGCAGCATGCCTTTTTCAAAATTTCATCTCAGTCTGAAGGTCAACCAAGACCAGGCCCAATCCACCTTGTGTAGACTTGTGCTCCATCATGGCAAAACGTAACTTTGACCTTATCCGGGTCTTATGCAATCAGATACGCATGGTTGGCATTTTGGTCTTTTAGGTGTTAGATTTCACTGAAAACATAAAAAAATCTGTTTGTACTGATAGGATTTAATTTGTATTGGTGTTATTTTATTTATTATAATGTATCTTATTTTTCAAAATTGGGATGGTTTTTTCTTGTGTTATGTTTTCACTTTATTACTGTTTGCTGCATAGATTCTTTACACAGTGACTATAAGTTAAGCCAGAAATCTTTTGCGCCAAGCTACCAGAGGGCTAAGCACAGCTTAATTCAGTGACTTTTGTGGTTCACAGTGACAAGGATTGTGGTTGTGATTGAGTAGCATTTCATTCCCTCCACCAATAAGAGAGGATGTGGCCTTACAGCTAGAGCGGTCGACCGCGACACTGGGGAACCGGGTTCGAGTCTTTGCAGGGATGCTCAACATCCTGTGATTCTGGGCAAATCACTTAATCTCCCCATGCCTAACAAAACTGAATGTGTCCTCTGGTAACACAAGAGGTGCTCATGTAAAGCGCTCTGATACCTGAAACCTTCGGGTCAAGTTTGCGCTATATAAAATGCTAGGAAAAAAAATAACCATATTTCTTACAGTGCTGTAACTCAGTATTTTATACATTCTCCTGCTGCTTCTGAAGAAGCAGGTCGATGACCTGTCCATATTCTTACAATAAAATATGTTCATTACAGCTTGAAGACAACATGCTTCTTCCTTACTGTTAGAAATCGGGTTTCTGGTTGGCAGCGGTATGAACCGGTACAAGCAGGAACCACAGTCCCAGTTGGGGTAAGTGTAGTACACACTAAAAGTTTACCTGAGCTCACCCTCTGGTAGCTTGGCACAGAGCAGTCAGGCTAAACTAAAGAGACAATGTGTAAAGTATTTGTGCACATACTGACACACAGTAACACAGCGAATACACCACAAAAGAGCTCCACACCAGTTTACATAAATAGTGAATATAAAACAAGACCAAAACAAGAGAAATTCAAGATTCACAAGTCAAGATATACATTTTTCAAGCTGAACTCAAAATGCAGTGCTTAAAAGTCAACAACTCCAACTGGGGCTATCTGGTCACGCTTGAACAGGGCAAATCCTAAAGTTCGGTTTGACCGCGATGAAGCGCAGACCAGAGAGAGGAGTCACATATACCCGCTGACAATCCTTGGATGCATCAATGCTTGGGGATGAAGTGGTGCACAACGGAGAGGATGCATCATGGGTGCAGGTGATGTGTCAGTTCCTGGAGGCGATGCCTGATCTTTGAGGCGTTGGTGCTTGGGGACGATGCGTTGTGCAAAGGAGGTGATGCGTCGGTTATGGAAGCAATGCTTTAGTTTCTGAAGGCGATGCAGCGTTGGTTATGTGTCAATGTCAAGAGCAAGGTGAGTCAATTTTCATGGTGTCATAGTTGAACCTCTGGGCTGAAGGCAATGCATCGGTCAAAAGCCACAAAGGGAAGAGATTGCGCCGGAGTCGGGACGGTGCACAATGGATGTCAGTGATGCGATGTCCAAGACTCATGCAGCAGTTATTCTTCAGAGGTGCTGTGGAAAAATCAGGTCTTTGTTGAAAGTCGAGGTTGCTGCGTCATGAACTCGGTGAGCGGTGTCCATGGCTTCGGTGCAGGCAGTGGAAATGCACCAGTTTTCCGGGGATGCACAGGTTCCAAAATGACACTTTGGAGTCGATACGTTGGTTTCTTGATTGCAGCACAGAAACTCACTTCCAAGGGCCCAGGACTGGATTTGGCACCATTTGTCAGAGCCTGGTCCACAGCAGAGGGGCCCAGGCAGGGCTGTAGCCATGGGGGGGGGGGGTGCAAGCGGGGCCTGGCCAGGCCATAATGTGCTTTGGTCCCCCAACTGAAAGCCCACACCAATAGCCTGCCCGAGTGATCCCCCTCCACATGGAGAATGGCAAAGCAGTGCCAATAGTCATGTTTTCCCAATCGTGCCTCTAGATCGTTGTGGCTTTCTGTCCCATCAGCCCACGTGACACCTCAGTCTCAAGTAGTGTTAACTCCCACTCCATGTTCAGAAGCACCCTGCGCAGGGCCTTATGGACCCCCACCATATAGTGGCAATGTATTGCCCTCTGATGACCACCTTGTGGGCATCCCACTCCAGAGTTCTAGAGGGGGTGATGTTTGTGTTAAATACAAAATATTGGGTAATATGTGTTGATCGGGCCTCCCTGAAGGGGGGTTCTGTGGTGCCTCAGTGTTAACCGTCCAGGTCCGTAATGCCATCAGCAGTGGGTAGCGATCTGAGCGGGTATGTGCCAAGGACTCCATCATAGTTATCTGCGTGCCTATTAGTTCATTGCAGAGAAGAAGATCAAGCATGGTGTGGAGGTCATGGATCAGGCAATAAAACACAAAGTCACTGGTGGTTGGATGGTGCAAGCGCCACATATTGAACACGCTCTAGTTAACCATTCAGTCCTGAAAGTATTGTAAACCCTGACACACATAGCGCCGTTCAGCGGAGAGGTGGAGCACTCCCAGCCATTATCCAGAACACAATTAAAGTCATTGCCCGATATGCTGAGATTGTGTGGGTCCTGGAAAAGAGCTGGGATGAGGAGGCCTAAAAAAATCAGAGTGATTAGTGTTGGGTCTTAAACAACCACCAATGTGAGGGGGGCATCGTCCTTATGTCCTTCCACCACCACGTACCTACCCTCAGTGTCAACTCTGTGCATGTCTCTCACAAATGGGACCCCCCCGGCAATCGTTATCATGACCCTTGTGAATTCGCCAATGTTGTAGTTCTGTGTCAAATGCTTCTCTTGCAAAAAAGCTATGTGTGTGCAGCTGCGATTAAGATATGTATGAACTCAGTATCTCTGTGTGGTAGTGGCCATACCCTTAATGTTCGATGTCAGCAAGTTATAGTGTGGTGTAGTGTGGCCCTGTAGGTGAGCCCATAGGGTATGGTGATACGTTTTGCAATTCTCATTCCCCACAACTCCAGTGTGCAGGTCCCCCACATGACCCATCGGCGTTCAAGAGAAGCAGTGCTGTACAAGACCATGCCACATAATTATATGTTGGAAACTTCATCTGTGTGTGAAAAGAAAGCACAAGACATATAACCTCCCTCTCATGCCCAGCCATAACCATCCAATGAATGAATATCAGCCAAAGAGAAATGCGTAATAAAATACATGTCCTGTTTGGAGAGGTCAGGGGTCACAGACACAAAGGTCCTTTACAATGATCTGGGCGTTCAACCCTCTTTCATGAGGCCCCAAAGTGTCTTCAATAGTCACCGGTGAGTAGTCCACACCACTTATCACACACCAAAGAACAAACACCACCCCTCATAGCGGATCGTCTGCCAGCCATTGCGTCAACTCCGACCTCCGGGAGTCTTCCCCAGCAGCGGCCATGGAGCCATTAGTATCCGACTGTCAGAGGCACGGTAAGATCGCAATGCCTCAAAAGAGTTCTGACGATATTGCAGTACCACTTCCCCTGCGTGTGCCATGAAGGGGCGGCTCTGGGACCCCCCACTCCTCCTATGCCTCACCTGCGATATCAGCTATTTACCAGTGTTCCAGTCATCTCATGTGGGCTTCGCAATTTCCTTGGCTTGTAACCAGGTTTATGCATCTCCAGGAGTCAAGAAAGAATGGATTCACTCCTCATCTATCACCTTAAGTTTAGCAGGATCGAGAAGAGCATACTTCAGGCCTAGCTCCCGGCAGGGTTATATTGGGATCAAAAATAGGCCCGTGAACACTAAAACAAAAGTGGCCCACATTTGCGGATTACCCTTTCCCAAAACAATTCTTCGGTGAAGTTTTATGAAAAGGAGGGGGGAGGTCTCTGACAGAGGCATGTTTTGATAAATTCCCTTAGATAAAAAAAAAGGTAAAGATTAGTTTACACCAGTGAACCACACCTGAATACAAGTGAGGCAACTTCAGCTCATGCCCCTTACCCCCGCTCAATCTGCATACACTAATGGGCCAGTCCAGCGAGAAAAAGGGAGTGACACCTCAGCCCGTTGGTAAAAAGGAGGTAATAGAGGCACATTTGCCTCCAGAACATTCACTCAAGCACCCACTGGGCCGCTGGAGGCATCCGAACAGCACGGATACTGCCCAAATCAGCCCCCAGGCTGTCCAAATAAGCGGCCCACATCTGGAACTCAAATACCGGCCCCTCGGCCATCGCCCCGGTGCCCGACTTCCCAATCCGACCCTGGCTCCCGGAGGCATTGCTTGACCAAGCTAAGCAGTGATGCTGCTGCCCTCTAAGTGCCACGGACCTTTCATCCAAAACAACTGCAGAATCAAGTCTCTGTCCCTATAATTAAGTAGTTCCTCAATTGCAGGACTCTGCTGGCCCCCCTCTGGCGGCGGCCTCCCAGGTAGACAATGTGCTCTCTCTGCAGAGTAGAATTTGGATACATTACCTTTTGGAACTGTGGTCATCAACTACTGTTCGAGAAAGAGTTCCATACTCAGGCCCTCCAAACACTCAAGAAAGCCCAAGAAGTGGACACTATTACGCCTTGAACAGCCATCTGCGTCCCCCAATGTAGAGAGATTACCTCTGCCCTCATGTGCTTCAGTTGGTTTTGGAGTTCCTGCAATTGTGGGTCGCATTGTGTTTAATGTGGATTCTGCATTGTCCACACAGTTCACCAGTTTCCTGTGATCCGTCCAGAGCAGGTTCACATCCAAGAAGACTGTATCGATCTTGGATGCAATATCTTTTCAAACCGGACAGAGTGACTGTGGAGAGTGACCCAGAGTGCCAACTCCATTATCATGAGGGGCGGAAGGGCCCTCTACATCCCCAGTGCCTGGGGTGGGGTTCTTAGCAGATTTGGGCTTCACCATCATGTCCACATTGGTATCAACCCCAAGTGGATGATCCAGCATGTTCTTGACAGTGCGCCATTGCCCAAACTCTCCACCAGGTTCAGGCTGCAGGTGACTGCAGTGCAGTGCTGGTGCTGCGTGTGGTGTCCGCCAGGCCTCCTCAAAGGAGCCCAATGTGAAAGCTTTTGGAATGTTATCAAAAATGTGAAAAAATACTATAAACTGCTATCAAATAAAAGGCAACTTTAGATGATCAATGGCCAAAGGATAACCCATAAAATGAAGGGGATATGAGATATTATAGGAATGTGTGGGCCGTAATATTTGGTATCCCCGTAGGAAAAGATGTTGTAAAACAAAAAATATGGTGCTATTTGGCATAAAAATACCCTGTTCTCCCCGTCAACATAAGACTATGTCAAATTGAATCCTGGTAAGTTCAAACCGGAGAAACATAGGGGATACCAAATGTTATAACCCTTATGGTCCTTTATATTTGGTATCCCCCATAGAAACCGAATGTGAAAGCTAGTGGAATTAAATAAAATGGGAAAAGAGACTGCAATCTGGTGTCAAACAAAAGGCAACTCCAATTGGTCAATGGCAAAAAGGTAGCCCTTGAAAGGTAGGGGTTGCAAGATATTACAGCAACGCATGAGCCGTAATATGTGATATCCACATAGTAAAAGGTGGTGGAAAACTCAAGGAAGGTTCCAGTTGGCAGAAAAATACTGTGCTCACACAGCCAAAATAAGAGTATGCCAATTGAATCCTGGTAAGTTCTAACCTGAGAAACATAGGGGATACTAAATATTATAGCCCGTGTGGGCAATTATAGTTGCCATCCCCCAAAGGAACCAGATGCGAATGTTTGTGGAATGAAATCATAAATGCAGTAAGATTCTGTAATTGGCTATCAAATACAAAGCAATTTCAGTTGATCTGATAGACATCTAGCCGCAGATTCCTTATGATTGAACTTCCAGGCGTCAGGCTGGATCCAGAAGATTTTTCTTAGCAGTACCCCTGTGCGCAGGTAGGTGGTTTTGGTCGACTCCACGTGACATCACCGGCGTCATGTTCATCATTGTAGTGACGTCCACGTCACCAATATAACCACCAGTCTGGCAGTTCTTTTCTCTCCGCACCAGCCAGCACCGATCCGTGCAGAGAGCTACCGCCTGCCATTTTTGACCGACATTTTCAACTTTTTGTCGACTTCTTTTAGTGTGTAGGAAATCATGTCGAGTAAGAAGACGTCGTGGTACCTGTTACCGCACCATGTCGGTCACGGACCCCCACTTAGTGTGTTTCTGGGGCCTGGAGCAAGACCATGACCCGAAGTTGTGTTCCGACTGCCAGGCTATGGCACCAAAGGCTTTGAGGGAGCAGTCCCTAAAGCTGCTTGCTGTGCGGCGCTCGGCACCGCAGAAGTCACCTAGTCAGTCTCGATCCCAGTCCAAGTATCGGTCGAGAGGAAAGTCCGAGCACCGCTCTGAATTGAAGTCCTCTTCCTCAAAGTCAAGTAAGAGGCACCACAAGAAACACAAGAAGTTAAAGAGTGCTTCGACATCACCCCGCCCATCTCACGGCGCAGCAGAGGAACATTGGCATTGAAGGCCCCACTCAGCAGAGTGAATGCCTGAGTTGACTCCACGTTTCCCTGCCTTTCCGAGTCCGGGAGCCATCACTGCCTAGCTTAAGGAGTTTTATGACACCATGTGCGCCATATTCGGGCGGTCTGACCATGCCGGTGCACCTTCTGCCCCGTGGGCTCAGATAATGGAGTCCCATGGGTTCCACGTCTGCGGCTTCGCTGCCACAGCCTCCAATTGGACCCATTCCCGGGTCCGGACCAGTGCTGGTCACACCTCCACAGCGACAGAGCCGAGGTACTCTACGTCACAAGCGCCCACTGGCAGCACCTCCCCAATTCTTATACCCGACAACACGGAGCCAGTCAGGCATCCTCCTACGCCGAGACCGGCGCTGACAGAGCCGTACTGTGCCATGTCATTCAACCTGCTCAATTCTGAAGTGTTAGGGATGGATGAAGAAGATTGGGAGGTTGAGCAGGATCCCTTAGAAATCTGGGTGATGCCAGTGGTTCAGATACCTCCCCAGACTCTGGCATGCTGTCTCCTCCTACCTTGGCTACGGAGGAGGGAGCATCATACGGTGGTGCATAGGGATGCAGAGGTCCTGGACCTGCAGCT
Organism: Triturus cristatus; assembly: GCF_964204655.1. Lineage (NCBI taxonomy): Eukaryota > Metazoa > Chordata > Amphibia > Caudata > Salamandridae > Triturus > Triturus cristatus. The sequence continues at coordinate 212,270,330 of NC_140585.1, read as the reverse complement.
CCCTACGGTGGAAGTCAAGACTAAATTCTTGACAGAGGTCCTGCAGCATGGGGTCTCCAGCTCAGAACCCTTGCTGCCTTTTAATGAGGCTTTAACGGACATCCTTCTGGGCACCTAGTCTAAACCCAGCACAGAGGATCCTGTGAATAGGACGATTGCCCGCCACCATCGCCCTGCACAGTGCGACCCACTTTTCCTCCACACCCACCCCTCCCCACACTTCCTGTGGCAGGTTCCCTTCCGCACCCTGGGCCAGAGAATCCAAGAGACTGGAGAATTATGGAAAGAAAATATTTTCCTGTCTTTTGGGACATTATTCCCATTTTATTTGGGACACGGTTGCACAAGTGCTGCCTAGAACCTCGGAGGAGGACCAAGCTCTGCTCCCCTAAGCTATTTCCGATGGGAGAGATGCAGCAAACTTCACCATCAGATGTGGGTTGAACACAACAGACTTGCTGGGCAGAGCGATTTCCAGAATGGTGACCGTCCATCGCCACGCCACGCCAGCCTGAGAACTTCTGGCTTTTCGGGAGATGTCCAAGCTAACCTCATAGACATGCCCTTTTATGGCTCCTGTCTCTTTGGAGACAAGGGAGATGCCGCCCTTGAGCGCTTCAAGGACTCTCGGGCCACGGCCAAGTCCTTGGCCCCCACCACAACTTCCTGGCTGGCATCTTCTTTTCACTCCTTTCCTGGCTACAGAAGGGGCTACCAACCGCACCAACCCTATTCCAGCCAGAGGGCCCCGCAAGCTCAGCAGCCTCTGTGGGGCAGTGGACACAGTTCACCCAGACCCCAGTCGGGGGGGCCAGAATTTGAGCCATGCCACAAACCCCTGCTCCACTGCAAAACTTTCCTAGTCCGATACCCCACAATCATTTACAGCCATTGGGTGGCAGAGTACGCCATTATCTCCACCACTGGCCGGACATCACGTCGGACAGGTCGGTGTTGCTAATAGTCTGAAGGGGTTATTCCCTTCCCTTCGAGACTTACCCTCCATCCATGGCTCAAGTATATGATTGGTTGACGGAGGATCACCTCGCCCTACTCCATAAGGAAGTCAAGACTCTCTTGGCCAAGGGCGTGGTCAGACCACAAATGCGATGGCTGCTTAGTCTCCGAGCTCCGGGATTGGACAGACCACGAACAGCGGTGGCGACATCTCTAATGCCACAGGGGTGCCACAAATGAGCTCCTGATGTGACAACCTGCCAGCGGACCCAAACATCGTCCATGCCGAGCAAGGGAATTATGTGAAAAGCATCCCCAGAGTGTGGCCTGAGATTGTAACCTACACCAAAGTTGATGACCACGGCTCAGGTCGGGCCCTACATCTGTCCAAATGCCCAGGGGAGAAGGGCGCCTGCTGCTGCCAGTGTCCTGAGGTGGGGCACAGTGCCCTGGCCTCCCAATCCCCCCTCCTGACTTGACTTCTGTAGAGCTGTGCCTTGGGGGCCACCGGCTACACCCCTCCCTGCACAATCCTCCACGGGAGAGGAAATGCCCTCCAATGCGACAGAGGCCGCTGACACGGTGCTGGTGACCACGGTGCCTGGGTGACTCAGGGGAGGACACAGGAGCATGCAGCTGTGGCCTAACTGAGACGAACACAGGAGGCATCCTCGGAGGGATGGCCAAGGAGTCACATCCTCTACTTGGAGCAGATGCGGGGCAGGCGACGCAGCAGTGAGTGCCCCTCCCCCAGCTGCGATTAATTACAGGGTACAGGGATCCAAACGAGGACCTTGGGCCTAATCTCCATCCTCTCCCCCTCCCACATCGTTTGCCTGCAAACTCAGAAGCGGGCCGAATACACCTACCATGCCAAGGTAGCACCCCAGGGAGCGAGGTGGGAGACAGGGGCGACCTACCACCACACTACATGGCCCAACCTGCAGATAACCCTACCCCTGGTTAACGGACACTCCTGGAAACGGTAATTACCAGGCCCCACTGGCAGAGGCCTAGTGCACAGCGCTGTCCACCTACTCTTCACCAGGGCAGACTTATCCTCATCTGGAATGCTGACCCATGATGCCTCATCTGGTGGTGGCGGCACCACCACGCTGTATCAGAAGGGGAGTGTCAGAGTAGCGCTACAACCCGTGTCCCGTTTACCCCCTTTTACACTGTGGAGGCACGGAACTTACCTCAGCATGGCCACAAGTTTAACTTAAGTTAGGATTTTGTCTTAAGACCAAAACTTAAGATAAAATCCAAACTTTACTACTCCTAAATGCCTTTTGTGAATACTGAAAGTCTTAAAGTTAGGATTTTGACTCAGGTAACTTTTGTGAATCAGGCCCCTTGTCTCTATATTTTCCAACCAACCAGACCGCTATGAACACAGAACTGTACGATCTCCTCTAACCTACATGTACGTTGCGACTCAGACCATGTATGAGCTAGGGTAACTGCTTATGTGTGCACATTTTAAGACAGCGGGAACAGCGAGAAGGGGGGAATGCCGCATGCCTCGCTCCAACACATGCATGTGGTAGCCTAAGCTCTTGCCCAGTTAGGTCATACCTGAGTAGGGTCCCAACTTGCTTGTGCCAATATGCTAGCATGTTACTACAAATACCCAAAGTGAGAAACCGTCTCATCCCTGGGATGAGCTGGGTGCATTTAATCTGCCTTCCATAAAAGACAGGTATTCTTGCCATTGCATGGAATTAATCTGTGGTGGGTTATGAGGTGCCTTCATTGCCTGCACCATATGTTCCACCACCAGCACCTTGCGGAGATCCAACAGACAAGTGCGTATGCTGGGAGCTGCACTCGACTTCCAGGACATAGCTATTCTCCGTTCTGCCAACGCCAAACCTAAATTCAGAAATTCATTAAGCTTTTCCGCGCAGCAGTACACTTGGTGATACCAAGTAAAAAGTGCAGGCCCTGCACAGGTATTGTGGTGGCATTTGCTTCCCTTGTGGCACCGCTATCCCAATACCCTCTTCACTTCCAGAGCTGAATATGCCCTCCAGCACCTTAAGAGAAGGCACTATGTACAGGGGAAAAAGGCTGGCCGCCGTCTGGTGGCGCAGCTATAGCAGAGGGAAGCAGCAATGGTCATTCCCGCCATACAATCCAAGACAGGGGAGATTCTTATCAGGCCCCAAGACATAGTCAATCAGTTTACGTCCTTTTGCATGCATCTGTACACACCAGAGGCACCAGCCCCAGTGGAGTGGATCTCAACGTACCTCGAGGGGATTGCCCTCCCCCTCCTATCTGACAAAGGCAGAGAACTCTTGGAGGGTGACATCAGCCATTGCCAATTTGCCCTATCCTAAAGCCCCGGGTGAAGACAGCTTTCTGCTGAGTATTACAAGTGGACGGGGGAGGAAGCACTAGACACCCTACATGCGGCCCTACAGGTAGGCAACAGAACTCCTTTGTTGGGTCCTAACTCCAACAGGGCAGTTATCGCGGTCTTGTCGAAACCGGGGAGGGATCCTCTCCTTTGTGGCAGCTACCTCCCTATTTCACTTCTAAATGGAGACATTAAAATATTGATCAGTGTCGTCGCTGCATGCCTATAGAAAGTCACCCCTTCTATCATCCTTTATGAGCAAGTAGGTTTTGTTCCAGGACGATCTTCTAAAAAGCATCTCCGCACACTTTCTCATACGCTATGGACAGCAAAAGATCTGCCGGAAGATGCAGTAGTCCTCTCCCTTGACGAGGAAAAGGCGTTCAACCGCATATATTGGAATTACCTTTTAGCCACTATGAAACGCTTCGAGCTCGGTGACAAATTCAGCTCCAAGGTCCACTTACTCTATGACTGCCTGAGGCCCAGGTCAACTGCGGAGGGTTTCTGTTGTTTACTTTTAGGATGCAGATAGGCACATGTCAGGGATGCCCACTCTCTCCCCTACTGTTTCTCCTGGTCATGGAATCCCTGGCCTCTGTCATACATCACTAGTCAAGAGTAACAGGTATCCCATGCCGGCTGGCCTCTCTAAAATATATCTGTACGCAGATGACATACTACTCACCCTCAGAGACCTACCACGCTCCCTCCCTGCACTAATGGAACTCATAGAAGACTTTGCAACCCTGTCAGGCTATAAGGTAAACTGGGATAAAAGCAAGGCCCTCCAGCTCTCCTCAGGAACCATCAAAGCCGCAATACAGGGATACCCTTTCCGGTGGAAGTCCTCTCGGCTTATATACCTCGGAGAGCTAGTTAACAGTGGCCTGGAGGGAATGGTCGTAGATAACCTCACACCCCTAATTGCACGAATAAAAATAGACTTTGATAAGTGGTCCCTACTAGGAGTCTCCATGTGAGGCAGGGTACAGGCTATGTGCATGGTCACGCTTCCATGCTTCACGTATGTCCGAATTATGGTGCCCATGGTGATACCTCTGTCAACTTTACATACTATTGATGCGAGAATACGGGCCTTTGTCTGGGGTACTACCTGCCCCCGTCTGGCTGCACCTAAGCTCATGGCCCGCTGCTCTTGTGGCAGCCTGGGCTTTCCATCAGTAGAGCACTACAGTTTGACCCTACATCTTTCCAAACTCGCCTACCTCCACCCGGCAACACCAGACCCCTCCAATGGGTGAAAACGGAAAGATCACTTCTCAATCATGGCAAAGGATTGGGTCTCTTTTATGGGGATACCATCATGCACAAACCAATTCCACACCTAGTGTTACAGGCCACACACAAGGCATAACACCGCGCACCCTCATAGGCACCAGCCTCCATCTACACGCCAAGGCACCGATCAGGGGTAATGATAGCATTAGAATTGCGAAAAAGACACTCCATTGGCCTGTATGGAAAGCCCTGAACATACATTCCCACGATCAGGTGATCCTTAACGGTGATATAAAACCCTTCGCACTACTGCAAGAGGAATTCGGGTTCCCCCACAGCAGGCCTGGAGATACCTGCAGGTGCAACACCAACTACAAAGATGCCTTGGCCACCGACCTTGGGCCCTTCCATACTCGCCGGTGGTGGAATAGCTGTCAACCTGGGGCAGACACAAAGGTGTCATGTCAGGACTCTATGGTATCCTAATCAATCACTTGTTCTCACACACCCCCTCCTACACAGTCTCCACGCCAATGGCAGGCACAGCTACAACACACAGTTGCAGCAGAAGATTGACAGATATAGTAGAAGACCTAGACAAGGGAACTCAAGGAGACAGATTAAAATGTTGTCTCTTTAAAACTTTACACGACTGGTATTGGACCCCAGTGAAACCGAACAGGGCCGGCTGCTACCACAATCCAAATGCTGGAGGTGCCCAGGCGTGCAATGTGATCTCCCCATATACTATGCAAGTGTCCCTCTGTCCAATCCTTTTAGTCCTTGGTAGGGACCACCCTGGGAGCGGTGATACCCCTCTGCCTACCTCTCCAACCCCCAGTTATCCTCCTGCATGACACCAGCACCACCCCGGACGTCACACGCCTGCAACGTCGCCTTCTTCATGCAGCACTGTTCACAGCTAAACTCTGCATCTTAAGGAAATGGAGATCGCCTGACCCTCCCTCCCAAGAGAAATGGATGGCGGCGATGATCCAAACAGCATCATACGAATGTGTTATATACGGCCTCAGGACCAGACAGAGGTATATACACAGACGTGGGCCTCCATTCTCAGAAAGGCCACGGAAATAAGACCCTGCAGCCCCACCCAGCCCAACTCAATCGGTCAGATCGATAACCATAGCTAGAGGAAGCACCCATTCCCCCGCCATAAATGCCACCTTGCCCTATAGTAACTCACTTCCCTATGTCCTCTACCCTGCCTCTCCCCCTCCTCCTTCTCTTCCTCTCCTCTTGCTATCACTTCTGTTTTCCACACTTCCTTTCCCCCTCCCCCTTCCATAGCCCCTCTACCCCCAGACTTCTTGCTATGCCCTCAGCTACCATCTGGACACGTAGGCGGGCGCCCCCTTCACCCCATGTCCCCCTCCCATCTAGAGCTGATTACCACTATCCCATCCCAGCATGCTGGCATGCAACCATTACATGTGGGACTGCGGTCTACACTGCCCCCTCTTGGTTTTGGACCAACACCCTGCACACCCTGAGACTCAGACACAACCTATCCCCTGCATCCCCCCTCCTGCACAACAATATGTGCCCACCCTCTTCTCTTTCCTACAAACGATCATTGTTGATCCCCCTATACCCGAATAGCACCAGGGGTTGCCTAACCTCGTCCACTTATCACCCTCACTCCTACCTGCCTCCAGTACCTGTTCCATAAAGATCATCAACCCCTCCCAACACGAGGATCCCTCTCCCCATTTTCCCTATTTTCTATGTCGTACATGCACCATTGTACCCGTACCACAGGCTCTATTGCATACTATATGCTGGCAAATGCTCCTGCAACATGTAGTCTCCACACCAGATACCTATAACCTACTGACAATCATGAGCCGCTGTATTGTTATTGTTGTTACCACACTAATATAACCATTGAAGATACTATTGTGTGCACAAATTGACTTACCCCTATCTCCTGACCTCCCCCCACTCCCCCGCTATCCTTCCTTCTCCCTCAACAACTCCACTTACACCCTCCTATTCTACAGTGTATAACCCTGTACGCAATGATGTACTCAGTTCTATAGATGATGTTGTATTAATGTGCCATGGTCTTATTGTCTTGTATTAATTACCCTTGTGATGCAAAATAAACAATTACGAAACAAAAAAAACCTCTCTTGGCCAAGGGAGCTATAGAGAGGGTTACCAGGCCAGAAGTAGGCTGTAGTTGTTATTCCTGCTATCGTCTGGTCCCAAAGAAGGACGGAGGCCTACATCCTATCTTGGACCTCAGAGCCCTCAACTACTTTCTCCAAAGGAGAAGTTCAAGATGCTCACCCTAGCTCAGTTCCTGTCTGCCTTGGACCCAGGAGACTGGATGGTAGCGTTGGACTTGCAGGATGCCTATTTTCATATCCCTGTCCTGCCTGCCCATCGTCGTTACCTGCAATTTAGGAGTGCTCCCCTTCAGCCACAACAGTGCCTCTCAGGTGCTCACAAAGGTGATGGCGTGGTTGCAGCCCATCTGCGGAGATCAGGGATTCCAGTCTTTCCCTATCTAGACAACTGGTTGTTGAAGGTGGGCTCATCCCAAACAGTCGTCTCCCACCTCCAGACTATGGCCGACCTCCTGCTATAATACTAATGTTTCAGCCTCTTTCCTTGATTTCGGTGAGAATGGCTCGGAGGCTTTTGGGCCTCATGACCTCCTGAATCCTGCTGGTGAACCATGCACGGTAGCAAATGCGGGCTGTGCAGTAGGACCTGAATTCCAATGGGCACAGCATTGAGGAAATCTCACCGACCTGGTTCAGATTTCGGAGGGCACTGTGAAAGAGCTGCAGAGGTGACTAGCAGACCATGATTGGATCGAGGGCAGACCCCTCTCCCTTCCCCACCCAGGCCTTACAATAGTGATGGATGTGTCTCTTTTGGAATGGCGTGGCCATCTGGAAGAGGTGGAGATCAGAGGACTCTGGTCACCATCAGAAGCAACGCTCCATATCAATCTGTTGGACCTTCGGGTGATCCTACTGGCACTGAAAGCCTTTTTACGGTCCATAAAGGGAAGGCTGAAACGAGTGTTCACAGACAACACTACCGCCATGTGGTACTGTAACAAACAGGGCGGAGTAGAGTTGTGGATGCTTTGTCAAGAGGCCCTGCGTCTTTGGACTTGGCTAGAACAACAGTGCATTTCCCTGGTGGTTCAGCACCTGCCTGGTTCTCTGAACGCCAGGGCCACGGCGCTCAGCCGAAGGTGCCTTGTGGATCATGAGTGGCGTCTCCATCCGGAGGTGGTACAGGGACTCTTTCAGCAGTGGTGAGAGCCTTGGTTAGATCTGTTCATCTCCGAAGAGAACGCGCATTGTCAGCAGTTTTGCACTTTGGAATTTCCAAGGTGGTTCGCGCTCGGCGCCGCTTTTCGCCATGATTGGAGCTCATGCCTTCTATACGCCTTTCCCCCATACCACTCCTGCCCAGAGTGCTCAAGAAGATTAGGAGAGACCAAGCACTAGTAATTCGTGTGGCTCCAGACTGGGCACGGGAAGTTTGGTATCCCGAGCTTCTAGACATGAGTATCGATCCTCTGATCAGGCTGTCCCTTCGGGAGGATCTTCTGTCGCAGTAGGGGAAGGTCCTTTACCTGAACCTATCTACTCTCCGCCTCCTTGTGTGGACACTGAGCGGCAAAAGTTGACAGCTTTTGACCTCCCTCCCGAAGTCTGTGAGGTTACTGTGACAGCCAGACGTCCCTGAATAAAATTGGTATATGCCTGCCAATGGAACAAATTTTGAAAATATTATAGAAAGGTCCATTGACCCCTTGTCTTCCTCTCTGGCAGATATAATTTTTTTGTACTTTCCTTGGTCCAGCAGGGTCCTGCCTTGGGCACTGTGAAAGGCTATCTTTTGGCCCTCTCAGCTTTTCTTCGGCTACCAGATCAGCCTTCACTTTTAAGTCCTTTCTGCTAAAGAGGTTTTTGAAGGGGTTAACCCACTTGTTTCCCCATTCTCCCTTTCTTATGCCACAATGGAACCATAATTTGGTACTCACCTACTTGATGTACACATCATTGAGCCAATGCACAACTGTCCTCTACGGTTGCTCACAATAGTAACAGCTTTCTTGGTGGCAATTACCTCTGCCTGGAGGGTGAGCTAACTGCAAGCACTGTCATCACAGCCTCCTTACCTGACAGTTTTTCCGGAAAAAGTGGTACTGAGAACTAGGGCATCCTTTTTGCTCAAAGTTGTAACTCTCTTTCTTCTGGGACAGTCAGTTACCCTGCCCACTTGCTAAGCACCTCTGCATCCTTCCAAGGAAGAAGAGCGTCTCCAACTTCTGGACCCAAAAAGGGCATTATCATTTTATCTCGATCGTACTAAATAATTCTGGGTGGAAGACCAACTCTTTGTAGGATACATGGGGCAAAGAAGGGGCGTGTAGTTCAAAAGAGCACCATCTCCTGTTGGGTCATCCTCTGTATAAAAATCTGTTACACCTTGGCTAAGAAGTAGCCTCCTGAGGACCTTATGGCTCATTCCATCACAGCAAAGGCAGCCAACACAGAGCTTCAGAGTGGGGTTCCAATCGATGATATCTGTCAAGCTGCCATGGGGACGTCTCTGCAAACGTTTGCCTGACAGTCCTGCCTAGATTCTCAGGTTCACAGAGAAAGCTTGTTTGGGCACTCTGACCTGTAGGATTTTCTAGTCTAAAACTTTTCCGCAGTCCCTCCTCTGGGGAAGGTCTTGCTTAGATATCTGTTCAAAGGTAAGGAATTTGTGGCTAGATGTCTCTATCAGATGGGCAAGTTACTTACCTTCGGTAACACCTTATCTAGTAGAGACATAATCTAGCTGCAGATTCCTTACCGATCCACCCATCCTCCCCGCTCTGCGGAACTGTTTTTACTGTCAGGGTTTATCCCCTTCAGGGCCCTAGCTTCTTTTTAAACATACCAGGGTCAGTCACTTCATGGCTTCGTGCTTCTGGAGTGGAAAGTCGTGAAAAGTACTTACGTCAGCCCGCCAGAGTGGCTGTTAGATTTATGACGCATATGTGACGACAACGATGAACACGATGCTGACAACGTCACGCAGAGTTTACCGACGCCACATACCGACGAGCAGGGGTACAGCTAAGAAAAATCTTTCGGATCCAGCCTGATGCCTGGAAGTTCAAGGTTAAGGAATCTGCAGATAGATCTTGTCTCTACCAGATAAGGTGTTACCAAAGGTAAGTAACTTGTCCGTCAATAGCTAAAGGATAACCCATAAAAAGTTGGGGATGCGTGATATAACAGCCTTGCATAAACCACTATATTTGGTATCCCCATAGTAAGAGATGTTGGAAAACTCGAGCAAGGGTGCCAGTTGGCAGAAAAATACTGTGCTCATAAAGCCAACATCAGACCATGTCCAATTGAATCCTGGTAAGTTGTAACCCTAGAAACCTAGGGGATACCATAAAGTATGGTTCATAAGGCCACTATATTTTGTGTCCCCCAAAGGAACCAGATGTGAAAGATTGTGGAATGAAATCAAAACTGCGAAAAGAAACTGCAATCTGCTATCAAATAAAAGGCAACTCCAGTTGGTCATTGGCTAAACGGTAACCCTTGAAAAGAAGGGGATACAAGATATTACAGCAACGTGTGAGCCATAATATATTGTATCCCCATAGTAAAAGGTGTTGGAAAACTCAAGGAAGGGTGTCAGTTGGCAGAACAATATTGTGCTCACCCATCCAACATTAGACAATATCAAATTAAATTGACCAAATATTATAGTCGGTAGAGGGCATTATATTTGGTATCGCCTAAGGCAACCGGATGTAAACTCTTGTGGAATGATGTAAAAAATGTGAAAATATACTTTAGTATGCAATCAAATAAAAGGTAACTTCAACTGGTAAATGGCTAAATGGTAATACATGAAATGTAGGGGATACGAGATATTAGAGCAATGTGTAAGACATAATATTTAGTATCCACATAGTAAACCATGTTGGAAAGAAAAAGGAAGGGTGCTGTTTGGGATAGAAATATTGTGCTCACCCATCCAGCATAAGACCAAATCAAATTGAATCCTGGTAAGTTCTAATCCGAGAAACACAGGGTGTACCAAACATTATAGGTGGTAAAGGTCATTATATTTGGTATCCCCTAAGGCAACCGTATGTAAAACCTTTAGGAATGATGTAAAAAATATGAAAAGATACTGTAGTCTGCTATCAAATAAAAGGCAACTTCAAGTGGTCAATGGCTAAAGGGGTAACCCTTGAAACAGAGGGGATACCAGATATCACAGCAATGCGTGAGCCATAATATCTGGTATCCCAATTGTAAACGATGCTGGAAAGCAGAATGGAGGGTGCTATTTGCCATATAAATACTGTGCTCATCTAGCCAACATAAGTCCATGTCAAATTGAATACTGCTATGTTCTAACCCCCGAAACACAAAGTATACCATATATTATAGACGGTAAAGGCCATTATATTTGGTATCCCCTAAGGGAAACGAATGTAGAATCTAGTGGAATCATGAAAAAATTCTGAAAAGATACTGTAGTATCCTATAAAATAAAAGACAACTTCAAGTGGACAATGGCTAAGGGGTAACCCATGTAATGTAGGGGATACAAGTTATTACAGCAATGCGTGAGCCATAATATTTGGTATCCCCATAGTAAACGAAATTGGAAAGCTAAAGGAAGACCGCTATTTGGCATACAAGTACTGTGCTCACCCATCCAACATAGGACTATGTCAAATTGAATCCTGGTAAGTTCTAACCCAAGAAACACAGGGGATACCAAATATTATAGGGGGTATAGGCCATTATATATGGTATCCCCTAAGGGAACTGGATGTACAATCTTGTGGAATTATGTAAAAAATGTGAAAAGATACTGTAGTCTGCTGTCAAGTAAAAGGCAACTTCAAGTGGTCAATGGCTAAAAGGTAACCCATGAAACGTACGGGATACGAGATATTACAGCAATGCGTAAACCATAATATTTGGTATCCCCATAGTAAACGATGATGGAAAGCAAAAGGAAGGGTTATATTCAGCATAGACGCATTGTGCTCACCCATCCAACATAAGACCATGTCAAATAGAATCCCGGTAAGTTCTAACCCAAGAAACAAAGGGGATACCAAATATTATAGCAGGTATAGGCCATTATATATGGTATCCCCTAAGGGAACCGGACGTACAATCTTGTGGAATGATGAAAAAATGTGAAAGGTTACTGTAGTCTGCTGTCAAGTAAAAGGCAACTTCATGTGGTCAATAGCTAAAGGGTAACCCATGAAACGTAGGGGATACGTGATATTACAGCAATGCGTGAGCCATAATATTTGGTATCCCCATAGTAAACGAAATTGGAAAGCTAAAGGAAGACCGCTATTTGGCATACAAGTACTGTGCTCACCCATCCAACATAGGACTATGTCAAATTGAATCCTGGTAAGTTCTAACCCAAGAAACACAGGGGATACCAAATATTATAGGGGGTATAGGCCATTATATATGGTATCCCCTAAGGGAACTGGATGTACAATCTTGTGGAATTATGTAAAAAATGTGAAAAGATACTGTAGTCTGCTGTAAAATAAAAGACAACTTCAAGTGGCCAATGGCTAAAGGGTAACCCCTGTAACGTAGGGGATACGAGCTATTACAGCAATGCATAAGCCATAATATTTGGTATCCCCATAGTAAACGAAATTGGAAAGCAAAAGGAAGACCGCTATTTGGCATACAAGTGCTGTGCTCATCCATCTAACATAAGACTATGTCAGATTGAATCCTGGTAAGTTCTAACCCAAGAAACACAGGGGATACCAAATATTATGGCCGGTATAGGCCATTATATATGGTATCCCCTAAGGGAACCGGATGTACAATTTTGTGGTATGATGAAAAAATGTGAAAGGTTACTGTAGTCTGCTATCAAGTAAAAGGCAACTTCAAGTGGTCAATGGCTAAAGGGTAACCCATGAAACGTACGGGATACGAGATATTACAGCAATGCGTAAACCATAATCTTTGGTATCCCCATAGTAAACGATGATAGAAAGCAAAAGGAAGGGTTATATTCAGCATAGACACATTGTGCTCACCCATCCAACATAAGACCATGTCAAATAGAATCCCGGTAAGTTCTAACCCAAGAAACAAAGGGGATACCAAATATTATAGCAGGTATAGGCCATTATATATGGTATCCCCTAAGGGAACCGGACGTACAATCTTGTGGAATGATGAAAAAATGTGAAAGGTTACTGTAGTCTGCTGTCAAGTAAAAGGCAACTTCATGTGGTCAATAGCTAAAGGGTAACCCATGAAACGTAGGGGATACGTGATATTACAGCAATGCGTGAGCCATAATATTTGTATCCCCATAGTAAACGATGATGGAAAGCAAAAGGAAGGGTTATATTCAGCATAGAAACACTGTGCTCACCCATCCAACATAAGACCATGTCAAATAGAATCCCGGTAAGTTCTAACCCAAGAAACACAGTGGATACCAATTATCAGAGCCGGTGTAGGCCATTATATATGGTATCCCCTAAGGGAACCGGACGTACAATCTTGTGGAATGATGAAAACATGTGAAAGTTTACTGTAGTCTGCTATCAAGTAAAAGGCAACTTCAAGTGGTCAATAGCTAAAGGGTAACCCTTGAAACGTAGGGGATACAAGATATCACAGCAATGTGTGAGCCATAATATTTAGTATCCCCTAAGGGAACTGGATGTAAAATCTTGTGGAATGATGTAAAAAATCTGAAAAGATACTGTATTCTGCTATCAAATAAAAGACAACTTCAAGTGGTCAATGGCTAGAGCGCAACTCATGAAACGTAGGGGATAAGAGATATAACAGCAATGCGCGAGCCATAATATTTGGTATCTCCTTTGTAAGCGATGTTGGAAAGCAAAAGGAAGGGTGCTATTTGCCTTGGGAATACTGTGCTCATCCATCCAACATAAAACTATGTGAAATTGAATACTGGTAAATTCTAACCCCAGAAACACAGGGGATACCATATATTATAGCCGGAATAGGCCATTATATATGGTATCCCTTAAGGGTACCGGATGTAAAATCTTGTGGCATTGATGTAAAAAATCTGAAAAGATACTGTAATCTCCTATATAATAAAAGGTAACTTCAACTGGTGAATGGCTAAAGGGTAACCCATGTAACATAGGGGATACGAGATATTACAGCAATTCGTGAGCCATAATAGTTGGTATCCCCGTAGTAAATGAAATTGGAAAGCAAAAGGAAGACCGCTATTTGGCATACAAGTACTGTGCTCACCCATCCAACATAAGACTATGTCAAATTGAATCCTGTTAAGTTCTAACCCAAGAAGCACAGGGGATACCAAATATTATAGCCGGTATAGGCCATTATATATGGTAGCCCCTAATGGAACTGGACATACATTCTTGTGGAATGATGTAAAAAATGTGACAAGATGCTGTAGTCTGCTGTCAAATAAAAGACAACTTCAAGTGGCCAATGGCTAAAGGGTAACCCATGTAACGTAGGGGATACAAGATATTACAGCAATTCGTGATCCATAATATTTGGTATCCCCATAGTAAACGATTATGGAAAGCAAAAGGAAGGCTGCTATTTGTCATAGAAACACTGTGCTCACCCATACAACATAAGACCATGTCAAATTGAATCCCGATAAGTTCTAACCCAAGAAGCACAGGGGATACCAGATAGTATAGCCGGTATAGTCCATTATATATGGTATCCCCAATGGGAACTAGATGTAAAATCTTGTGGGAATGATGTAAAAAATTTGAAAAGATACTGTAATCTGCTATAAAATAAAAGACAACTTCAAGTGGCCAATAGCTAAAGGGTAACCCATGTAACATAGGGGATATGAGATATTACAGCAAAGCGTGAGCCATAATAGTTGGTATCCCCATAGTAAGCGAAATTGGAAAGCAAAAGGAAGACCGCTATTTGGCATACAAGTACTGTGCTCACCCATCCAACATAAGACTATGTCAAATTGAATCCTGCTAAGTTCTAACCCAAGAAACACAGTGGATACCAAATATCATAGCCGGTATAGGCCATTATATATGGTATCCCCTAAGGGAACTAGACGTTCAATCTTGTGGAATGATGAAAAATGTGAAAGTTTACTGTAGTCTGCTATCAAGCAAAAGGCAACTTCAAGTGGTCAATTGCTAATGAGTAATCCATGAAACGTAGGGGATACAATATATCACAGCAATGCATGAGTCATAATATTTGGTATCCCCATAGTAAATGATGTTGGAAAGCAAAAGGAAGACTGCTATTTGGCATAGAAATACTGTGCTCACCCATCAAACATAAAACTGTGTCATTTTGAATACTGGTAAGTTCTAAGCCCAGAAACATGGGTGATACCAGATATTATAGCCGGAATAGGCCATTATATATCTTATCCCCAATGGGAACCAGATGCAAAATCTTGAGGAATTATGTAAAAAATTTGAAAAGTTACTGTAGTCTGCTATCAAGTAAAAGGCAATTTCAAGTGGTCAATGGCTAAAGGGTAACTCATGAAACGTGGAGGATACGAGATATTACAGCAATGCGTGTGTCATAATATTTGGTATCCCCATAGTAAACGATGTTCGAAAGCAAAAGGAAGGTTGCTTTTTTGCATGGAAATACTGTGCTCACCCATCCAACATAAGACCATGTCAAATTGATTCCTGGTAAGTTCCAACTGCAGATACACGGGGGATACCAGATATTATAGCCGGTATAGTCCATTATATATGGTATTCCCCATGGGTACCAGATGCAAAATCTTGAGGAATAATGTAAAAAATGTTAAACGTTACTGTATTCTGCTATCAAGTAAAACACAACTTCAAGTGGTCAATGGCTAAAGGGTAAACCATGAAACGTAGGGAATACATGATATTACAGCAATGTGTGGGCCATAATATTTGGTATCCCCATTGTAAGCGATGTTGGAAAGCAAGAGGAAGGGTGCTATTTTCCATGGCAATACTGTTCTAATCCATTCAACATAAGACAATGTGAAATTGAATACTGGTAAGTTCTAAACCTAGAAACACAGGGGATACCAGATATTATAGCCGGTATAGGCCATTATATAAGCTAACCCCCAAGGGAACCGGGCGTACAATCTTGTTGAATGATGTAAAAAATTTGAAAAGTTACTGTAGTCTGCTATCAAGTAAAAGGTGACTTCAAGTGGTCAATGGCTAAAAGGTAACCCATGAAATGTAGGGGATACAAGATATTACAGCAAAGCAAGAGCCTTAATAGTTGGTATCCCCATAGTAAATGATGTTGGCAAGCAAAAGGAAGGGTGATATTTGGCATAGAAATACTGTGCTCACCCACCCAACATAAGACCATGTCGAATTGAATACTGGTATGTTCTAACTCAAAAAACACAGGGAATACCAAATATAATAGCTGGTATAGGCCATTATATATGGTATCACCCACGGGAACCGTACGCACAATCTTGTGGAATGATGTACAACATGTGAAAAGATACTGTATTCTGCTATCAAATAAAAGACAACTTCAAGTGGACGATGGCTAAAGTGTAGCCCATGAAACTTAGGGGATAAGAGATATTACAGCAATGCATGAGTCATAATATTTGGTATCCCCATACTAAACGATGTTGGAAAGCAAAAGGAAGGGTGCTTTTTGGCATAGAAATACTGTGCTCACCCATCCAACATATGACCATATCTAATTGAATCCTAGGAAGTTCTAAACCAAGAAACACCGGGGATACCAGATATTATAGCCGTTATAGGCCATTATATTTGGTATCCCTTAAACAACTGGTTGTAAAATCTCGTGGAATGATGTAAAAAATGCGAAAAGTTACTGTAGTCTGCTATCAAGTAAAACACAACTTCAAGTGGTCAATGGCTAAAGGGTAACCCATGAAACTAGGGGGATACGAGATATTACAGCATTGCGTGAGCAATAATATTTGGTATCCCCGTTGAAAACGATGTTGGAAAGCAAAAGGAAGGATGCTATTTGCCATGGGAATACTGTGCTAAAGTGAAATTGAATACTGGTAAGTTCTAACCCCAGAAACTGGGGATACCAGATATTATAGCCGGTATAGGCCATTATATGGGGTATCTCTTAAGGGTACCGGCTGTAAAACCTTGTGGGATTGATGTACAAAATCTGAAACTATACTGTAATCTGCTATATAATAAAAAGTAACTTCTACTGGTGAATGGCTAAAGGGTAACCTATGAAATATAGGGGATATGAGATATTACAGCAATGTGTGAGACGTACTATTTGGTATCCCCATAGTAAATGATATTGGAAAGCAAAATGAAGGGTTATAATCAGCATAGAAATTCTGTGCTCAGCCATCCAACATAAGACCATGTCTAATTGAATCCTGGTAAATTCTAAAACACCAGGGATACCAGATATTATAGCCGGTTTAGGCCATTATATTTGGTATCCCTTAAGGGAACCAGATGTAAAATCTTGTTGAATGATGTAAAAAATGTGAAAAGTTTTTGTAGTCTGCTCTCAAATAAAAGGCAACTTCAAGTGGTCAATGGATAAAGAGTAACACATGAAACATAGGGGATACAAGATATTACAGCAATGCGTGAGCCATATTATTTGGTATCCCTTTGTAAACGATGTTGGAAAGCAAAAGGAAGGGTACTACTTGCCATAGAAATACTGTGCTCATCCATCCAACATAAGACCATATCAAATTGAATACTGGTAAGTTCTAACCCCAGAAACACAGGGATACCAGAGAGTATTGCCGGTCTAGTCCATTATATATGGTATCCCCAATGGGAACTAGATGTAAAATCTTGTGGGATTGGTGTAAGAAATCTGAAAAGATCCTGTAATCTGCTATAAAATAAAAGGTAGGACAAACAAAGCACTGCCAATGAGGCATGGGTGTATAGCGCTGCGTGGCCTGAGAGGTATCGACAGCCACACTCACTCTATGCCTGCAGGGGAGCACACAACATGCAGTAACACAAAAACATAATTTTGCCCAGCAGTTGCTGGGTCACTGGCCAATCATCATCCAATCACTGACTAAGTGGAATTGAGTTAACTGTCAGTGACGGTGCAGTGCAGGTGGTATCAGTTTTTGAAATACAACAGGGAAGTCGCCGCCCCCTGGATTCATCATCACTCTCAGTCTGAGCAAGCAGGGTAGGAGGGAAGGCAGGGGATACGAGGGTAGTCTCAGGGTGATTACTACTCTCTAGAGTGGATTTAATTGTAAGTGTCTGTTTGACAGACTTAGCCATGGCATGTCACATGGCTGGGTTCCTGAGGCTCAGCTTTATGTTGTACTGCAGCCAGAGCCTGAGGCTGCCCTATGCTGTGTGATGACAATTTGTGTTCATTATTGGTAGTGAAGAAACTCAACCTTGAAGGTGGCACTGTATAATGCAGGCTCACTGGCAGCACAGTTTCCACACCACTGCCAGCAGGCAGCCCGCTGCTCGCGCTTTTGCAATGGTCTGTTCCTATTTGCAGTTTCTTATGCCTAGTAGTGCCGCTGTGATAGGAGGCCCTACAAATGCATGACTAAGCATTTTATTGTGGTGATGAGGACTTCCGTGCTAAACTGCATTTGTCTAACCATTGATGCATGATACTTGGCAGTGCTGTACCTTAATTCCCACACCCTCTATTGTCCATGTTGCCCCCAAAACCCATTCCTTCCCTCCCTCCTTGTATCCCCGGCCTTCCCTCCTACCCCACCAGCAATTTAAAAAAAGGGTTACGACCATATCATATCTCTTTTTTAGGTCAAGCCTAGAGTCAGAGTGCATGCGCTGCTCTGCGAGGCAGTATGTATCTACAATAAGGGCTTTAACCAAGCCCATCAATTGCCATTCGTTCATTTTTGTGCCTTTCAGAAATGCTGCCTTTTTATTGGTGCATTGCTTGTAATTGTCCCTCCTTTGGGTGCTTGGTTCACGCGGTTCAGGCGATTTCACTAATTGTTCCTTCGGATTGGTTACCACAGGTTCATGGTTCCTCCTGGTTGGCCATCGCAACACGCGCTTCCGCTGCTCTTTTCAACTTGATCAGCACAGCATGCAGTGCTTTATCCATTCATCTGTGTGGCACATCGAGCATCAACTTTAAGCATGGACTCATTAGCAATTTAAACTGCATGATTCAAACAGACGGAAATCATGACCGCTGCGTGTTTCTCTGTGTATGTATGTTTCTGCTCAAGTGAGCGTTATTGCAGTGAGGGGGATCTGCCAATGTGTTCTTATGTTTACACCTGAAAGACCGGTCACCGGAAGCACAAAAAACTCGAGAGACTTAGATTGAGTGCGCTCGGTGCCTCGCTTGCTTGTGAGTATATACTGCTTCTAGAGAAGTGATCCCGTACATCGTTTCAGAGCTGTAACTATTAATGCACATGATCCCTTGTTTCTCCAAGCTATAGTGCGGAGTTTTGGTAAAATTTGTGAAATCCCACCATATTAGATGCATTGTGTAGTTCACCTTAAAGTGCTGTGCATGCCTCTCTCCCCTTCAAAAATTCTCCAAGAGAAACAGTGGGTACCAGCGAAAGCTAACTAGGGCTGTTGCATGGATTTTTGCCATCCTTGGCAAAGTGACATTTTGCGCCTCTTCACTCTCTGTAGTCTTTGCTAATTTTATGATAATGCTGATGGTCTTCTGCTCCTCTAGACTTAAGGCAGCGCCTGCTCTTCCCTTGTGTTTTAAACTGACTCTGGAAGATGAGACCTTTTCAACACTGAGCCCCCATTCCATAGCGTGCCCTCCACTACGACTTTCTGCAGTAGTGGTGATGTGGCTCTTGACTCCGTCTGTTGTCAGGCAGGCGTCCCCTCATCACACCTCTTCCAAAATGTGCTTTCTGTTGCCATTGTGACTCACAATCTGTTTTCTGTTGCCCGATAGCCATATGAGCAAAAAGATCCACGCATTTCTTCTCTGTTTGGTTTTGCGAATAGAAGAGGACAGGTGGTATCTAAAGCAGATTACCTGCTAGGTGTATTCATTGGCCTTACCATCAAATAAGAACCTGGTTATTTTTACAGTGCTTGCAAGTGTTTACCGTTTATAGTGCTGTAAATAACAAGTGGTCATCATTGCCCAACTCACTTAGCTGATTTTAGAACTATGAAACAGACAGTTGACCCTGCCACTATCAAACCAGTGACTAGGAGGTTTATAACAATAATGATGATGATAAATAGTTTTTTATAGTATGTAATGCCAGAGGTTTGCAGTTGTAGGTGCTTTAATAACATATGTTACCCAATTTAATGCTACTCATTTTATCTATGTTGGATGGATGCAATGCTGAACTGGCCCTGCTGGAATTCAACCTGGCTGGTTGCACAGTAATAACAGCAGGGAGCACATAACCTACAGAGCAGACCAGTTGGCATGGGATCATTGTGCAGGAAAACTAGAATCCTGCTTAAATAAGACTACTTCTTAGGAAGTACAATAATAATAAAATTGCCATCCTTCTGAGCCTTTGCGAAGAAAGTGGGATTCATTGTTTTTGGAAGTTTATCTAAGTCACCAGTGGCAAACGACCATCCCAAACACACCAGCTAAAAACACATGAAGCAATCACATTGGTGTTGAGGCAGGCCAGGCATGGGTCAGCATAATTATAAAAGAAACAAGACTGCCCCAAGCGAGATCCATCCACCATCTCACGTCTCATAAGGTAAGCAAGGCAACAATAGCTCGAAAATGTAGCGAGGAAAAGGTCAGGAATACCAGTATCCCAACTCTGCACTGTCAGAAGCAATGATGCGGGTGTCTTCCCTCTTTTATCTGCCGTAAATGTTTATGCTTGTTTTTTTACCTCACTCAATAGCTTTTGGCATTTGATAAGTTTACAGTTTTAAAAGTAACCTGCTTGTTGCCTACTGAGCAGTGAATTCAAAATCCTGTGAACCACATACACATCTATGGGTGCATGGTTTGGAGCACCAGAATCAGAACTCCCCTGACAAATGTGCCAAGCTAAGTTTAGATGAATATGGTGCATGCCTCCCCCCCCCCCACAGATGTGCATAGACCTAGCACCATTTGCAACCAAAACAGCGCCCCACATTGTTCAAGCCCCCCCCCTAAAATTAGGATATTTGGACAAGTCTTTGCACATTACAAGGTTTTGTAAATTTGTGCGCCATGAAAGGCCGCCTTTCTTCGTAATTATGTGTCATCATTTTAAAACTTGGGAACACAATCCACACAAATACACTCCACACCATGCAACATAATCCCAATCAGCATAATTTCACTCAATGCTGCACATCTCCAAGCCACACAATTCAACTCTACCATTTTCCTTCTACACCACACAATTCGGCAACAAACCACATATTTCAACTCAACAACACAAGTACAGAACACACCAAATACATCTAAACCACACCATATAATTCCATATCACACCACAAAATTCAACAGCGCATCACATAATTAAAATCTCTATCACACACAAGTACACTCCACATAATTCCAGTACACTTAACTCAATATCACATAATTACTATCCACATATTTAAACTGCACACCATTCCACATAATTCTACTTAACAAATCCACTCCACACCACACATTTCCCCAACTGATAATTCCAATCCAACCCACATAATTCCACTCCACAGCACATATATCCACTTCACATCAATTCAAAGCACATGGGTAAAAGACGTTGCCATTTACAGCGCCAATACCTCTAACTCTCATAAATTTGAGACCAATTTGCATTGTAAATGCTTGTTTTACTTTCATTCATGCAGCACTCCAGCCATGCTGATACACAACATTACTTAAAAACATAGACAAATAACTCTCTAAAAGGCAAAACATATTGCCAATGATTGTTTTAATTGGCACAGAAATATAATGCAGGCTGGCAGCCTTATAATTGTATGTATATAATGATGCAATCACTGTTGTTGTACTTACAGTGTCAGTTATATGTTTTGAAAACAGTTTTGTAAATTGTTCATTGTATATAACAGACTAAATCTTTGCTCAGTAACACTGAAACTAGTGACAACAGGATACAGCAGACAGAGTCAGTATCACTACTTCAAGGCAATGGCCCCCATACTTTAACCCGCAGCATTAGATTCAGTGCTAAGAAGTGCATGTTAGCCTAAAATCGTTTTTTGAACATACCCAAAGCAGGTAACAATAACCCCAAAGTAGCAAACCAGCTAAAATCTAGCCCATTGTCCATCCCTCACACACCTCAGGCGAATTGAAAGAAACTGGCTCTATATACACTGCACCAAAGTGAAGTACAGTGTGTATAGAGTCCAAGGGTCTCCAGAGGTTTGGCAGAGTTGAAAGTTAGATAGAACCTTACTCTCTAAAGTGGTAGCTTGGTCGCGCAGTAAGGCAGTATCAGAGAACAGTGTAAAGCATTTGATGTTCACACTCAGTCAGCAAATGGTCTCAAACACTCAAGAATTGAACTCTAGGCCAATTGTTTTGTATATAAAAAAAATACCGTTGTTTTATTTCTAGAACCAAGCAAGCCTGGTACAGGTCAGCATATAAATACTTTGCAGTAGTAATTTACTTGTTTGAACACAGTTCAGAATTGCAGTATAACTTGTACTGGTTTTGGTTACAGGTTTAAGAAAGCAGTTTGCAACACATTGCATGTATAGTACATTCAATTGAATTGGCTTTTTAAGTAAAATGCAGTTAATTACTTTTCAGATTACTTTTGTAACCACAGGACTGGATCCCAGATTCAGCCCTGGGACATTTCCTGAAAACAGATGATTAAATGCGTTCTTGTTAAAGGTACGATTTTTAAGGAATATTATTGCATTGACACTTAGAAACTTTTTCACATAGAATCACCAATGTTATCCTATGGGAGGAAATTGACTTAGCAGGTAAGTTAGGTTATTGTTACTTTTTCTTACTCAGTGCTGGATCTTGGATTCAGCACTGGGAGATTTCCTGAAAACAGTTGAGAAAATGCATTTTGGTTAATCGGCTGATTTTTAAGGAATATTTGCAGTTTTCAAAAGTCGAAACTTTTTGGGAGAAAAAGTGTCAATGTTATCCTATGAGGAAAAATGAGCTATCGGTTTCGAGGTAAGTAATCAGTCTTTTGAATTAGGGTTCTGGGGTTAACTCAGGGGCCTCCCAGGGTCAGTGATGCACTGTTGTTGCACCCCCAGTAGCACTAGGGCGGCCGGGTGCAGAGTGTTGAGGCCCAATGTTATCCTATGGAGAATAGGGGGGCTCCGGTTGGTGGCTGCTGGCAAGCAGGCCACAGGGTTGTGTGAGCAAAGCTCCTAGGGTTAAGCTCAGGGCAAGTTGGGGACCAACTTAGAACCAAAGGGGCACCCTCAGCGGCGCAAGGGCAGCCGGGTGCAGGGTGCAGTTTTGAGGTCGGGTGCCCTGTTGAGTTCAATGGATATTCTCCGGGACAAAGAAACACTGCAGGCTCGGGGACGAGGATCTTCCAGGAGTGACCACCACTTCGAGGGGTAAGTTGGGATGTAGAGGGATGGTTAGGCACCACTGAGTTGGGCACACAAGGCCGTGGGGTGACGGGTGCAGGGGTGCCCACCCCTGCACCCGTCGGGTGTCGGATTTTCTTACCCGCTCTGGTCGCGGTGGGGGGGGGTCTCCTGGATTGAGGCTGCAGGCGTCGTCTGGAGACTTGAGGCAGGTCAGGGGTCGCCGGATCTCGGGTCAGGATCGCTGGGGGGGCCTCCTCGTGGTGTTTGTTTCACTCAAACACAGGCCGGGCTCGGCGGGTGCAGAGTGTGCTGGATTCGCGGTTTCTGGCTGGCACCAGAAGCTGTAGTTCAAACACGTCCGGTGTTCATGGGAAAAGCAGCTTGGAAAGTGAAAGCAGGCAGGTTTTTGAGGTTGCTGGCAACTGGACACGCCAGGATTTTGCAGGAGCAGGTTCGAGGGGAGACAGGCCTGTAGGG
The DNA here is from genome assembly GCF_964204655.1 of Triturus cristatus. NCBI lineage: Eukaryota > Metazoa > Chordata > Amphibia > Caudata > Salamandridae > Triturus > Triturus cristatus. The sequence goes on along the minus strand of NC_140585.1, from coordinate 212,246,742 downwards.
CTGGGGCCAAGTCAGTGGGCGTCGTCCTCTTGTTAGCTCTGCACGGCTTCTCGTCCTTCTGCTTTTCTTGTGGTTGCTGGATCTGAGGAAGGAAGGTTCAGTGTGCCCCTAAATACAAAATTTAGGGGCGTTACAGGTAGGTAAAGGGCAGGGACCAATTGGTCCCTTCCCTGGGGTGGGTGTACCCTCTATTCTGCCACTCTCCAGTGGGAGGGGGGCAGGAGCCTGTCCCTGGTTGGCTGGGTCCCCCATCCTCAAGATGGCGGGGACTCGAGGTTGTGCTTCACCTCGCCTCCCCCACCTTAGGGGTGGAGTTGGCAGAGGTGGGCACACCTCTCTTCCTCACTTTGTTTATCCCACCGGGTCTTCCGCCTCAAGTGGGGGGTAGAACCAGTGGGGACCAGTTGCTGAGTACAGCAAGTGGTCTGGAGAGGCTCACAAAGGCGGTATGCCTTTGAAGCTTCTCCTTTGTGAACCCTGCCCATCCTGTGGGAGGAGGCTTGGCACCTCGTCCCAGTATGTGCATTGTTTGAGGCCCCCGAGAGCAGCAGGCTCTCGACCCAGGGGTCCAGAAACATGTCTGGTGGTGGCAGCCTGCGCAGCCACTCAATCAGGTCACTGGTAGTTGGCCGTTGTTCAGGGGGCATTTCTAAGATGCCCTCTTGTGGTGCTTTTTACATTAAATCCCAAACTGGCATCAGAGTGGGTTTAATGTGCTGAGAAGTTTGATACCAAACTTCCCAGTCTTCAGTGCAGCCATTATGGTGCTGTGGAGTTCATAATGACAACCTCCCAGCACCATATACTCTTAATGGCAGCACTGCACTTACAGGGCCCATGAATGGACCTGGGCACTCTAGGGGTACAGGGCTCATGCACCTGTACCCTCACCACTGGCATAGGGCACCCAGCTAGAGGGGTGACTGCTGTATGCCAGGGCAGTGGTTTGTGGGCATGGCACACAGGGATGTGTGCCATGTCGTCTCTTTGTTTTGTTCTGCACTCAGATACTCAGCCTACAAAGGCCGTGTGTGTGTGTCAGGGCACAAGGCCTCTACGGGTTGCACAATAAGTTCTGCAGTCCTTAGGGTCCTTCTCTGGTCACAGTGCCCTGGGTACCTATGGTACCATTTACCAGGGGCTGACATGTGGCCAGAGATGCCAATTGGGTTTAGGCTTCAATGCAGTTTTAGTGAAGGAACACAGGCCCTGGGTACCTGATTGGCAGGAGCCCAGGGCACACTCAGTCAAAGTACATCAGCTATTCAGCAAAAAGTGGGGGCATACCATGCAAGAAAGAGGGTACTTTCTCACATGAATACATCTAATACTCTGCAAAGTGAGGGCTTCTCGGATGCAGCTTCGGCGGTCAGAACTTCAGTAGGTTAGATCACTATACTAGTTCCGATCTATCCTTACAGTGGAAGGAAAGATTATCTGAAGATACCATAAATGGCCACATTCAGGCGGAACTAAATACATCTAGCGTTCAGATCTCCATGACTACAGACAAGCTATAATTTCCACTTCTCTCCTCTCCCCCACGAACTGAGCTAGAATCGCTCAATGCCCAGACGGATGGGATAACAATAGACATGCAAAACGCCATCAGAAACATGAAGACTATTTTACTTATCTCAGAAAGCTATCTCTCTAAAATCATCCAGATTCAAAAATCAGTACACTCACTACACAACAAACTTGACAGGATTAACACAACCCCATTGCCTCTGTCAAACAGGATTCTTCATCCTAGCAAAATCCTTAGTTATCTAACAGACTCCAAAACACAATCCTTAATGCAATCATACGAGTTGTCACCCAGTCCCACCCCTAAGAGAAATGATCAACAAATTTGAGCAGTTCCAATCAATGTAAACAGAATAACATAGGTGAATCCTAGAAAGCTAAATGTTAACAACCTCAAAGAAATAACATTAATACCTTTAAGGCAAGATTAGATTCTAAATACCCCTCTGAAACCGCTTATGTGCTTACTAATGAATTGCTGATCAGCTATGAAACATGCAGCGGACATTGCCGGCCTAATCCTGACCCGGGGTATTGACACAGCTATCCTAACAGAAACGTGGCTCGTTAATGCATCGTCCCCATGGCTAGACCTATTGGTTCCACCAATCTACAATATTGTGAGACAAGACAGGCTAAACAAAACAGGTGGAGGAGTGGCCTGTATACACAGATCAATCATCTCAATCTCTAAAGCCCACTGCGACCCGCTTGAGTCCTGTGAATACCTGGGGCTCTCTCTACATCTCTCAGATAACCAACACTTTACACTACACGCTTTCTACCACCCCCAGGTAAAAACGCAATGTTCATAGACCAACTTATGGAAATTATCAGAGAGCAAATTCTGATCCACACTCCAACAATATCTTTGTAGGGGACTTCAATCTACATTGGAATGACCTCATAGATAATCAGGTCAATATTTAAAAAAACTTCCTAGCAGACCATTCTCTAGTGTAGGCATGTGGTCTTCCAACTCACTCAAAAGGCACTACATTAGACTGGATCATCTCCAAAGAAAATTAGGTGGATTCAATCGATATTGTACCCTGCGACTGGTCGCATCAACACATCATCACCTTTCAAATAACATCCTTTAAGAAGAAAAGAGCCACACAAGCAGTCAAGCCTAAGCAATGGGTCGGAGATACTAAAGGCCTAAACATGGAGTTGCTAACAGAAAGTTGCGAGAACGAACTTCAACCTCCTCCTGGAGTGGTGGACTTCAGCGAGCTTACGGATCATTACAACAGTACGATGTCTAAAATATTCAATAACATAGCCCCTTTAAAACTCAAAAGAATTCAAGTCAAAGATAAAAACCCTTGGTTCAACGGTTCTCTGAATGAAGAAAGACGGATACTCAGAATCACAAAAAGGAAATGGAGACAGCTCCCATCATCCCCTCATCTAAATCAGCTGAGAAAGACTAGGAAAGCCTACAATAAGAAGCATACTTCAGTCACAAAAAGACTTTTTGGGGAATTAAACTTGATAATGCTAAGAACAGACTGTGAAAACTCTTCAATCTACTGAAGGATCAGTCGAACAAATTGGCCAAATCCTCTCAACTAACAGCTCAATCGGCTCTGAGCTGTGAATACTTTTTAGCATTTTTTCTAACAAAGCTAGTTCTATGAAGAATGAACTCAAGGTTACCGCTGATAATCTCGTGACTCAAAAGAGCACTCAAGTGAAGCAGCCAACCCAGCCTGCACAAACACAGTGCCAAAAAATAAGGCCCATTGGTCAACCTTCAAACTTTATGATCAGGAAGACATTGCTAGAACCTTATTGGCCTTAAAACCGAACAACCATTACAATGATCCTCTTTCCGCAAAATGTTGGCCTACGGTCAACCACATGGTCATCCCTAGCTGGACTAAAATAATTAATTCCTCGCTCTCCCAAGGTTCCTTTCCTGACTTTCTAAAGACAGGCCAGGTCATCCCTCTACTGAAAAAACCTACCGAGAATCCATTGGACCCAAACAACTTTAGGCCTGTAACAAACATCCCCTTACTGGCTAAGGTGTTGGAAAAATTTGCTCAACAACAACTGAACCTTCACATCTCTAAATTTAAGCTACTATACGACTGCCAATCAGGGTTTAGACCAGACCACAGCACGGAAACAGCAATTATGCACATAGCTGATGATGGTGTGCTTGCTCTAGACCGTAACAAAACCTGTCTACTAGTCCTCCTTGACCTATCTTCATCATTTGACACCGTAAATCATGGCAAATTATTAGACCGATTGGAGAATAGGATGGGTTTCTCTGGGACAGTCCTAAAATGGTTTCATTCCTTCTTAGAGAAAAAATCAAAAAGATTCTTGGTGAACCATAATCTATCCCTTCCATCCCCGAGTCAGATTGGAGTCCCTCAAGGCTCAACGCTATCCCCATCCCTATTCAATCTGTACATTGAGCAAACCACGGAAATACTACAGCAGGCTAACATCTCCTTCCACATGTACGCAGACAACACTCAGCTGTATATGAAGATCACATTGCTTGAAGAGATCAAAATAATGAACCTCGCACTACAAAAGACCGTACATTGGCTTTCTATGAATCATCTTAAACTCAACTCACAGAAAACAGAATTCCTTCTGATCTCCCCCCGTAAGTCCTCCACGATGATCAAGGAATGGACCAAATTGATCACAGCGCTAAATGGTACTCCGATTCTAGTTGATTCTACCAAGTCTCTTGGAATCACGCTGGATAAGGATTTAAACATGAGAGCTCACATCAACACTATGGGAAAAAACGCCCGATTCCATTTGAGCTATCTCAGAAAAATGAAACCATTCATTGACGCTGCTGACCCGAAAACGGCTGTCCAAGCTTTGGTTATCTCAAGGATTGAGTATGGTTGCACAACTCTAGCTGGGATTCCTAAGATTTCAACAGCCCCACTAAAAGCCTGCCTCAATGCTGCAGCGACACTCGTAACGGGTACAAAAAATGTGACCACATCACTCCACATCTGAAAGCGCTCACATGGCTACCGTACGAGGCAAGAATTCAGCTAAAGATGGCGTGTATTACACACAAAGCTTTACACTACAAAACACCACTTTACCTTGCCCAGAAAATTATGATTTCTGGAGGCCTTAGATTATCGAGGGGGGCTGCAGGTTTCCTTCGGAAATCAGCAATTTTCCGTAAGAAGAGAACGTACGATAGAGCATTCTCGGGAGCGGCACCAAGAATTTGGAATGCACTTCCACTAAATATTAGAGGAATCCCCTCTGTCTCACAATTCAAAAAAGAGGCTAAGTTCTTTCTCATGAATAAATTTCTCCTGTAACTAATTACGGCCCTCTTGCGACTCCTTTGAGACCTTTAATCATCCTCGAATCTACTATTTTCAGATGTGTTAATAGGTGGAGAATAGATAACAGGATGACTGTACTACGAATATCAGAGTAATGGCTCAGGGATAGCACAAGTCATTGTGTTTTCATCGAGCCTCACCTATGGACCTCAGTCAGACCGGCATGGATACCCAAGTCCATATGCAAGATTCAAGGACGATAGCTAATGAAGATACCTCTATCAAGCCACATGGTTATTGATCTGTACCTGTAACTGTGCATCCAGTTCTGAAACCAGGTTTTCTTTAGAAAGGATATTACATTTTTTATTACTTTTTAAATGCAAGTATGTTGTGACATTTACTACTATAATCCTAGTGGTTGCCTAGTAAGACTGAAGATGTTTATTAGTTGTAAATTTGTAAACTGTGATCGAAACTGTTTGTGGCAGAACTGTAAAGCATTCTGACACCCAGGATTGCGTCATGTTTGCGCTATAGAAAACACTAAAAATAAAATAAATAAATAAAATAAAATTTAATCTGATATATTTTATTTCTCCATTTTCCTATCCTGCTTTTTCCCATTGCCTTTTGTCTACCCCTCACACTTTAATATTTCTCCCATATTGATGGGTTTTAACCTTTTAGGTTTTTTAATCTCTGCCATTGTTTCCCTCAGCTTTGCCAAGTACCACGCATCAGGCGTTAGACTAACGCATTTCAGTGTGGTGGTCCGCATCACCGCACTGAAATGGATAGTCATGCATTTGTAGCGCCTCAGTATCAATCCAGAGGGCTATTAGTGCACTGTTAGAAACTATAATCCAGGTTGCAGCGCACGGTCTGCGCTGCTTGCGCAGGCTTGGGGTGGCTGGCTCAACTCGTGACTGGGGTGTCTTAAGCAGGCTGAGAGCAGAGGCTACAATGCAAGCAGGTTTATTCACTTCCCCTTGACACCGGCAATCCATTCAGGTTAACTGTGTGACTCGTCACCTCACAGTCAGTGTTAAAATTATGGCCCACAGCTTCTATCAAGAGACTCTCTCTCTTTATATATTGGCGAGCCGGCACGGTGCGAGCGGAAAACGCGACAGGCATGGAATAATGTGACAGACTTTTGACACGCGGCCAGTCCTGTCCTAGTACAGACAGCCGCAGGATTGGTGGTGTCTGACAGGCAGCACTGAGCTCATCTCAGATTGCATGTTGTGGCACAGCCTGCAAATAGTTGTCAACTTGACTCCTGGAGGAGCACGGCTGCAGCCGACTCCGAAGACAGCAGCACCCAGGAGGGAGAGAGTGTGCCTACACCGGCAGCAGGTAAGGGAACCTGCACTCCCACCTTGAAACTTAATCTCGCTCCACAAGAGCCAGTACTAGCTTCCCCAGTTGGTTTGGTCTTGAATTCCCACAGAGCAGGCCAGAAAAAAAGTTAGGGATTATACTCATGCACTCAGTAGGTAATGGGCGCCACAGGGATGAAGGTGTCTGCACTTAGCACCTAACCCCGCAAAAGGGCATGATGCAACGCCGGCGCTTCACAGCAGATAAACAGCAGTTATCTGTACCGCCACAAGAAGTAAGGGACCCTGCGTTAGACACCTGCCTACACCTGTAATCTTTCCCACACACCCTCCAAAAACACCAGAGAAACCCATACACTCACCCACTCTCCACCCAGCATCCCAGCATCCCCGCTTCCATACTTCCCTTTCACACAGGACTGCCCGGGCACACCCCTGCCCACGGGACTGCCGCAGGTGAGTGCGGTCTACACATAAACAAGCTAAACTGGAAGCTGAGCCATAGGGAGCAATCACCAGGATGGATGCAGCCTCCCTAGAGCCTGAGTCTGTTGGCGCTTGCCTTGCGGAGTGAGTCCGGCCCCGGAAGCTCATACTTCCACCTGAAGATCAAGGCCCTCTACGACAACTTCAGCGAAAAGATGACGGAAAACACCCACCCCCCCCAACGCCACTGCCAAGCCAACCCTCATGGCCTGGGAACCCACCACCACCGAACACATCGCTGCCACTATGAAGAAAACCCACTCAGGAGCCTCAATGGACCCCTGCCCACCACACATATTCCACAGGGCCGCCACCACCATCGCTCCCGAAATAGGACTCGCCATCAACGCCTCCTTTAGGTCCGGCATCTTCCCAGACGACTGGAAGCGGGCAGAGGTTAAACTCCTCCTCAAGAAACCCACTGCCGACCCAACTGACCTGAAAAACTACCGACCTGTCTCTCTCCTCCCCTTCGCGGCCAAAGTCACTGAGAGACTCGTGAATGCCCAGCTGACCACCTTCATCGAAGAGAACTCCATCCTAGACGCCTCCCAGTCTGGATTCCGCAGCAACCACAGCACCGAGACCGCCCAAACTCGCCACCACGGACGACATCCACAGGCTACTAGACCAGGGACACACTGCAGCCCCCATCCTTCTAGACCTCTCCGCAGCCTTTGACACCGTTTCACATCGCACTCTTGCAGCCAGACTTCACAACGCGGGCCTACAAGGAGCCGCCCTCAACTGGATCCAATCCTTTCTCTCACTCAGAACCCAGAGGATCAGACTCCCTCCCTTGCTCTCCGCACCCACCAACATCAACTGCGGAGTACTCCAGGAATCATCGCTCAGCCCCACGCTCTTCAACATCTACATGGCCCCCCTCGCCTCCATCGTTAGACAGCATGGACTCAGCATTGTATCCTACGCCGACGACACCGAGCTCACTCACGAAGAACCCAGAAGACACCAGACTCTATTTCCAGGAAGGAATGAAGAATCTGGCAGCTAGATGAAGGACATCTGCTTGAAGCTCAACTCCGAGAAGACCGAGGTCCTCATCCTCGGACTCCACACCTCCGCCTGGGACGACACCTGGTGGCCCCCCGCCCTCGGAAACCCACCCACTCCGACAGACCACGCACGAAACCTCGGCATCATCCTCGACTCCTCCCTCTTCATGAACCGCCAGATCAACGCCGTCGCCTCCACCAGTTTCAACTGCCTGCTCATCCTCCACAAGACCTTCAAGTGGATCCCCCCCGACTGCAGAAAGACCATCACCCACGCACTCATAACCAGCAGACTGGACTACGGCAACGCCCTATACGCCGAATGAACAGAACTCTCTAACACAGACTCCAAACCATCCAGAAAGCCGCAGCCAGACTCATCTTCGGTACACCGCGCCACGAACACATGACCCAACACCTACGAGACCTCCATTGCCTCCCCATCGAGAAAAGGGTCACTTTCAAACTCCTCACCCAAGCCTACAGATCCCTCTACAACATCAGACCCAAATAACGAGAGTTTCCTTCCACGTACCCAAGAGGAATCTGCGCTCCGCTGACCTTGCCCTGGCTGAGGTCCCCCACATCCGCAGAAACAGAACAGGCGAGAGATCCTTCTCGCACATCGCAGGCAAGACCTGGAACGAGCTACCCATGAACATCAGACGCTCCCCGACCCTGCACAGGTTCAGGAAAGACCTCAAGAGTTGGCTCTTCGACTGATCCAGAGCTGCCTCCCCTCCCCCCTAGCGCCTTGAGACCCTTGCGGGCGAGTAGTGCGCTTTATAAACCCCTGAATGATTGATTGATTGATAGCATCGACAACTTGATACCTGGTTATGGTAATGAGGTGAAGCGGTAATGGTGCCGGTCCAACTTTTAGCATGGCCAGCAGCTGTGTCACTTACGAGCCTGGTGTTTTCGGAAGCTCTGGTACAGCTGCAGCCTGCTGGTGTGATCTGGTGCTGCGGGGTGGGGCAGATAGTGGCATGCCAACCGGGCTGACACCGCTCAGCTGCACTCCTTAGTTATCATTTTTATGTGGATTGATTAAACCGTACTATCTTTGAAACAAACAGCATCCTGGCTGGCTGTAAGGTGTGCGCCTCACTCTCCTGAGCCTTGCCAATGCCCTTGATGCTGTCTGGGGCGGCTTGCGAGTACTAGGTTAGTGTCCTTCCATATCTGGTGCTTTGCAGTAATTTTAAGAATTCTTAGAGTTTCTCTTTGGTGAAATGGGTGTCATTTCTGATATTTAAATGCTTGCCTCATCTTTATCACTTAACTTTGCTTGCGAGAAAGTCACTCACAGTTGTTGAAATGTCACTCATAATTACACTGAAATTATGAGAATGTCACACACAGTATTGAAAACCTTGGCAGCTGTGTTCCCTCTTCTGTCATTCTTTCTCCTCATGTTTTAATTTACAATGTGATTCCAACACTTCAAAAATAAAAATTCCATTCTTTCACTCAGACTCCATGCATATGTTTAATATTTATTTATTTTACGTTTCCTTCTATGTACTACTTGCGATTGCTTAAACAATAAAATTCCATTCTTCCACTCTAACTCCACGAATGTGTTTAATTTTTATTTATTTTACGTTTCCTTCTTTGTACTACTTGCGATTTGCTTAAAAATTAAAAATTCCATTCCTTCACTCCGACCCGTGCGTGCATTTATTTAATTTTCATTAATTTCACCTTTCTTTGTACTAGTTGCGATTTGCTTGGAAAATAAATTCCATTCTTTCACTCCGACTCTGTGTAAGCATATCATTTTCATTTATTTAACCTTTGGTCTTTAAACTACTTGCGACTGCGACTTGCTTCCTGTCTTTTGTGCAGCAGTGGCTCCAGCATTAAAGAAACGTGAGATAATTTATAGCGTGAGCCTGGCTGGTATCCCAAGAAATCGTGTATCCCTGCACTTGCAGCAGTGGCTTCTGTATTAAAGAAACGTCTGGTATCCCATGAAATCGTGTATCCCTGAACTCATTAATTTCACCTTTCTTTGTACTAGTTGCGATTTGCTTGGAAAATAAATTCCATTCTTTCACTCCGACTCTGTGTAAGCATATCATTTTCATTTATTTAACCTTTGGTCTTTAAACTACTTGCGACTGCGACTTGCTTCCTGTCTTTTGTGCAGCAGTGGCTCCAGCATTAAAGAAACGTGAGATAATTTATAGCGTGAGCCTGGCTGGTATCCCAAGAAATCGTGTATCCCTGCACTTGCAGCAGTGGCTTCTGTATTAAAGAAACGTCTGGTATCCCATGAAATCGTGTATCCCTGAACTCAGCCCGAGCAGAGATCGACTGCTTCTGTCTGATCCTGTTCGGGCTGAGTTAATTCTCCGAAGACGGCCGAAGAACAGGGGATACCAGATCCCAAGGGGATACCAGATATTACACAACACCGGCCAAAACATGCTGGCGCTCATGCCTAATATACAACATGCCCGCCCCTCGGATGCCAAGCGGCCACCTGTGTGTGTGTGTGCCTACCTGGTGTCCATGAGGCCCAGGGGCTCCCCCATGGAGACACAACACAATCCCTTCCCCCACATATGGAAGAAACCAGCCCCCCACCCCCCTACGCACGGAATAAACCAGACCCCCCAGGACAGTAGCCAAAACCTGTGCATGTGACCTGCTTACACGCAGTTTGCTTTACTGCTGTCAAAATGTCACTTTGGATGCTCCCTGGACATCGGTGAGACACATTGTGTATGTCTTCATGAAACAGTCCTCAAGCTACAGCGTCAGAAGTGGCTGGAATAATTAATAGGGGTGCGGGTCCCCCTAACACCTGTTGCTTCTGTGGGCTAGGGGTTTTATACCAGCACATATTCCCTTGTTTCACAATGTGTTTTCAGTGTAATATGAAGCGCACGCATGGCTGCCCTGCAACAGTATGGCTGGCACAAGTGAGGTGAATTTGTGTAAAGTTAAAAATAAGAGCGCCCAGCCGTATTTACACAAAATCTTGAGGAGTGCGTCCGCACTTTCTTTAAATGAGGGCAGCAGGGGCCGGTGTGATGTCAGGTGAACCCTATGCTGGAATGAATTCCATCTGTCTGGGGCGCGCACGTTAGCATCTGCTTAACTGTCGCCAAGAGTTTCTGACCCTTTATACAGAGGTTCCTTAACCTCTGACCTCGACCACAAACCAAAAATTGGTTGAAGCATCCTTTCACACTTTTGTCTTTTAGTAAAAATAACTGTGGCCAGTTTCCCATCACATTGGGAAAGCTGTAACATTGCAGATAAGCCTCATCGAATAATATCACGCAGCTGCACATGTAGTGTATGGGAGGGGCTCTTGTTTTTTAGATACTTTGTCATATTTATTGTTATAAAGTGCCTGCAGCATCAAGTACTGCCAGAATGTTTACCAATAACGAATGCTTATCTGAATATCTGCTTGTAGTTCTTTTTTGAACGCTTCTGGGTGTGATTGATGCTTTGTTATTCCCCGTTTCCCTTTCCTCCTGTTGTTCAGCAGTCTTCAATCAGCCTCATTGATTGCTCCTCTAGAGAACCCTGACTACCACATCCCCCTTAATGGAAGCCCCCAGTGTTGGAGACCCGCGCAGCGATCAATAGCATGTTGTGCATCATACAGGCCAAGAACTGAGGTCTCCCTTAGGCTGATTCCAACTCTTCCATCCTTTATTGGTATCTCCTATCCTTTGAAGTGTTGTGGAAACAGTCATATCTGGATTGGTAAGTTTATTTTTCGCAATTAGGTCTGTTACAAATTGGCTTCATGGTGGAGGCTGATTGGTGTACGGAGACCAAGGCAGTTGTACAAGGCCGGATAAAGATACTCTTAGATCTGATCACTCTATAGCAGGCATTGGTAAAATGAGGCCCGGCGTTGGCTGGTAGCCTTTTGCCTTTGTTGGTGCTTGTTTTTTATTGGTTTTTGTAAAACTTTTATTTTTGGTGGAGCTGCTGGAACTGTCTTCAATATAAACAAGCATTAAAATGCAATAGGTCTCGCCTTTCATTAAGTTTGCTTTGCTATACAATACCATTAACAAAGCAAATGGCTTTAACTTAATCAAAGGCGAGACCTATTGCATTTCCAATGCTTGTTTTACAGTGAAATCCAACATTTTATCTACAACAGTAGTTAGAATTTCAAAATACAACATTAATATAGCATTTAATTGCATGACTTCTTCCATAGTACTCTATGGAAGAGGTGTGTCGCTGCGACCAGAGCGGCTGACTCCAGAGCACGAGGCTCACGGTTCAAACCCTAGCGGCAGCTCAGCATCATGTGACTCTGGGGAAAAGCTTACTTAATCTCCCCGATGGCCCCTAGCGCCTTGCGACCCTTAGGGGTGATAAATTGCACTTTACAATTCTGGAATTATAATGTTAGCCGACACTCTGCTTGTTTGTGTATAAAATGTGCCACTTGTATGCTACTGCTTTCCATCATGAATGTTGGGAACATTCTTACGAGAGTATAAAAAAATCTGAAAATATGGGCCTACATATCCACTCTGCTGTAACTATATTTGCAAATGTTAAATCCTAGATTCTTTACCAAAACACCTCCATCAGTTCATTATAATGTGTCTGCATTTGCTAATTGATTGCTTTGGATTACTGGGGGAGATACACCATTTATCCAGGGAAAAATAAGTAACTAGGAGCAGCAACCAAGTAGCCCTGGGAGCTTCATGAATGTGATAATGAAACCTGGGGTTCTGGGAGCTGTCCTCTGTGTCTCCAGTGTGCAGTTCCCCAGTGTTCTTGGATTGCACTTAAAGTTCAGTGCCATGCTATTGCTTCTCTACTTTGCATACATAACAAGGGAGGAGTGGTGATGTGGAAATGTCGAGATGTGCTAGTAAGTGCATTGTATCTGCTTTATCAGTAGCCATTTGAGTAATTTAAGGCTAGAGTGAAACACGATTACTATATTCAAGAATCTTTGTCATGAGTTTGCTTACTGAACTTAGCTGCTTTACCATTCTGAATTAAACTCATATTAAAATTCAAGACAGTGCTATAATGGTCTCTGTGTATAGTCTTCAATTAGTTCATTTTTCTTAAATGACTAGTAATGAACTGATGACTGGGTTTTGCTGCCAGTGATACAAAAAGCCACCATCTGTGAAGTATGTGTGTGAGAGAAATGTGGACTTATGTCATTTATGTGTGTCATAGTACCTTTACAGCATCTACCTAGAGTTCTGTACCTGATGATAAGGATTCAGAAAAGGTTAGCTACATGGTAGTGGCTCTCTTCTAAGGCTGGTCCTGGGTGAGTTTCAGTTGATTCTTTTGAAAGATAGTAAGAGGATAATTGAATCAGCGGGTTCTCAGGTCATTTCCGAAGTGGTGAAGTTACACAGCAAGTCATATCTTTTGTGGGTTGTCAGTCCAGATCCAATGTGATCAATCTGATAACGCTTGATTTCTAATAATATTCTTTTCCTATATCTTAGTTTCTTTGTTGAGTTAGATGAGGGTCTACCCTGAGACTATGGTATGTCTATTACCCAGAAATTGAAAGTCTAGTGTATCAACTGAAGTTCTAAATTCTGTTTTCCGAAAATTCTGTCTGTGATTTCTTTTGATCTGTGATTGTTTGCCATGAGGCATTTTAGTCTGATTGATTTGATCCTCTATAAGAATCACAAAGCGAACCATATCAGGTTCATTATAAGGATCCCTTCTATCCTGTTTGGTGATATTTCCAGTAAGGATTTACTCAGGCTAGGTGGTATTCAGCTTCAGATATGCACTTGATGTCTATACATGGATAATGTGAGGCAGTCTTGAATGTAATTTGTATTAATGACAGTCAATACTTTATTTGAGAGTTTTTTTTGTTGGCTAGAAATCTTATGAGTAGCTCCATGTAAAAGTAAATGATATGAGCTGAAAGACTCAATGTTCTTCTGGTAACTTGAGAAGTTTATCTAAAGTTGTTGATGTCTTTTGAACTGGTAGGACATGAATCTTTCCAGCATAACGTATTGAGAGAGGGCAGATCAGTTTTTCATCATCAACTTTGTTAGTGGCAGCTGACAATTCCAGAAAGATAAGAAGGCAAAGATCCCTAATTTCAGTAGGATCCCTAATTTCAGCGATTTTCCAACGATCATCCAAGACCTTGGCATTCACAATCTAAGTAACAGACCATAGTCTGCTCCATGATCGATAGTCTGATAATACAACATTTGTACTGAATTCTCATTCAGCCAATGAAGAGTAGGTGAAAGTCATGTTATTCGACAAGGCTCTCTGTGGTAATGCTAGCATTTTCAGTACTGGTAGGATTTGTCCAGATCAGTTTCCCTTTCGGTATTATGTGAATGGTTGACTATATGGTAAATATGTGACATAAATGGAGGTACCAATATGAATTCTAACTATGTGGAATTTTTCAATGAAGCTTGTGTTACACTGCAATTGTCAGTGAAGTGTGCTTTTGAAGGTTAAAGAGCTGACTTGAGGTAGGCTTCTGTTTACACATCAATAATAGTGGACTTGTTGTAGGGATTTTTTGCTAAAGAGATTCTGCATGTGAAATTCAAATGTATTTAGTTTGGCAAGGCCTTCTTGGAGAAGTATTTTTCCATATACTTTTTTGTTCTTGAGCTCTTGCACATATCATGTTGCATGATTTCAAAGAGGATATTTATTTTGGTGTTTTCTTGCAGCATGAGTTTCAGCTATTCAAATGTACTGTTCACTTTAGACAAAGTCTACAGTGGATGATATGACCGTGAGGTTATTTGAAAAAGCATAATGGAGAATTTATTTATGGATTTTAATTATTATGTTGTATCCCTACGTTGGACCCCAGTTGGGGTGAGAAGTGCTAAATACAGATGTCAATGGCAACAGGATAAGAACATGTCAGATAAAGATCCTGATTAGACATGACCGATAGTGGTAGCTGAGTGTGTCTAAATATGGTTTTCTTGTAGGTAGAAAAATATTCAAACTTACTTTTATTGTGGGTTCAATTTCCGATCTTTTGCTTTTTGTTTAAAAGGTCAATGATATCTGCTTTAATTTCTTTGGTGGCTCTCCCAGTAGTTTGAGACTTTAAAGTGCGATGTAGTCAACAGATTTAGTGGTGGTCTGTGATTTTTCTAAAGAATGATGAGCTAACTCTAGGGGACAAGCAGATTAACTGGAGGTTTGTTGATGTGAAGGCTCATTGATCCACTGAATAGAGCAGAGAGTTGTGTTTACTTTTAAAACATGCATTGCCAAGTCAGTAAGTCTGGCTTTAATGTGATACTGAATGCAAAGAAATAATGTTTGGATATGACTGCACTTGTAAGCAAGACCTATTCACTTTTTGAATTCCTTGTATGCAATTGTTCATTTATCTGTAAAGTTTCCTATTTCTCTTAGGTGGTAGCACACCATATACATATAAATCATTTTATTGGAAATTGCCAGGCTTGGAATTAGTCACATACCAGGCTTTGGCACAGTGCTTGTAGTTGCTATTAAAGGTGCAAGTGTCTATGTTGCCCACTATTCAAGAAATGGTTTGCCACTAGGATTTTTTGACTGTGCATGTAGTCATGGATGAGCAAGGTTAGAAATTAGGATAGGAAGACCACTCCTAACATTATTAGTGTATGGATAGCTATAGTATTGTTTTAAACAAACGAGCATTGCCTTCGCTCTGCGCTCAGCGCCCTGACAGCTGACGCGGGAGGGTGACTGGAGCAAAAACGGGAACGCCATTGGCCGATTGAAGGCCACGCCCCCTGCTCAGAGACTCGCCCCTCTGCACTACAAAAGCGCGCGCTGATCACGAGCGCTGCGCTTTAAATTGCAGTTCCTCCTGAGGCACAGCCGGGAGTAGGATCCTCTGTTCCTTTTTTAAAAATTGTATATTATTTGTGATTTTTCATTGTTTTAAACAAACGAGCATTGCCTTCGCTCTGCGCTCAGCGCCCTGACAGCTGACGCGGGAGGCTGACTGGAGCAAAAACGGGAACGCCATTGGCCGATTGAAGGCCACGCCCCCTGCTCAGAGACTCGCCCCTCTGCACTACAAAAGCGCGCGCTGATCACGAGCGCTGCGCTTTAAATTGCAGTTCCTCCTGAGGCACAGCCGGGAGTAGGATCCTCTGTTCCTTTTTTAAAAATTGTATATTATTTGTGATTTTTCATTGTTTTAAACAAACGAGCATTGCCGTCGCTCTGCGCTCAGCGCCCTGACAGCTGACGCGGGAGGGTGACTGGAGCAAAAACGGGAACGCCATTGGCCGATTGAAGGCCACGCCCCCTGCTCAGAGACTCGCCCCTCTGCACTACAAAAGCGCGCGCTGATCACGAGCGCTGCGCTTTAAATTGCAGTTCCTCCTGAGGCACAGCCGGGAGTAGGATCCTCTGTTCCTTTTTTAAAAATTGTATATTATTTGTGATTTTTCATTGTTTTAAACAAACGAGCATTGCCTTCGCTCTGCGCTCAGCGCCCTGACAGCTGACGCGGGAGGGTGACTGGAGCAAAAACGGGAACGCCATTGGCCGATTGAAGGCCACGCCCCCTGCTCAGAGACTCGCCCCTTCATCTATTTCCCATATAAAAGATGTGTCCCTACAGGAAGGGCAGCGGACGAGCGCAGCGGGCGCGTCGAATGCGCGCCGAAGGCTCGCCAAAGGCGAGCCCGTCTGCGCCCGTCCGCGACAGGCCGGGACCAGGGGCCACAACCCCTGTCTCCCCAACTACAGGCAGACCAGGCAAACCTTCGATGGTTTACTCGCGAGGTGAGCTGCTTATGTTTAATACTCCTTTAACAGCCCCCCTTTGTGCCAAAGTTGGACCCTCCCACACCATGGGCCCCTTCAGCTGCCGCTATTGTAGATGGAATTGTAACCACTCGGAGCTACCCTCATCGGAAGTCACACCTACACAGGACTACACATGCATTTATGTTAATGCTAGGTCCCTCCCCAAACACTCGACTGAGATATGGGACATGTTATATGATAGCAGACCTGATTTTGCCTTCATTTCGGAGACTTGGCTCGGTGAGCACAATACCCCGGATATCACCGCAGCCCTTCCCACTGGGTACAAAATCATTAATCTAAATCGACAAATTAAGAGAGGTGGCGGAGTGGCCATGATATTTAAAGATAGTTTTTCATGTCACCAAGAAACAGTCACTCAACTAGGCAAACACGATGTGCTAACCATCTCCATCTTCATCAATACTCAGGTTATCCTCGGATGTGCAATCATCTACAATCCCCCAAACAGTACAACTGACTTTAGCACCCAACTTCTCGAACAAATCCTTCCATTCTGCCTCAACCATAAAAACATTATAGTCATTGGTGACTTCAATGTTCATTTCGATTTAGCCGATAATTTCCTAACTAAACAACTTACCACAGACATGGAAATCCTACAATTATCACAGAAAATAGCTCGCCCCACACACAGAGCGGGGCACATGTTAGATCTTATATTTACAAACATATCGAAGACCAACATTACGGATATAACCCCTTTGACATGGACAGACCACTATAGGATAGATTTTACCTTAAACCTACCTCTAAAAACCAACAGACCGTTAGCCCAGTCGGTCAACTCCACTAAATGTTGGAGCAAATTCTCTTTGGAAAAATTCAAGGAAGATTTTTCCTTTTTTTCTAGCTCTGAAATGACATGCGAAGAAAAAATGTGCCTCTTACGAGAAAACATAGAGAAAGCACTTGACCACTGTTCACGGACTCGCGCAACCA
Source organism: Triturus cristatus (assembly GCF_964204655.1). Lineage (NCBI taxonomy): Eukaryota > Metazoa > Chordata > Amphibia > Caudata > Salamandridae > Triturus > Triturus cristatus. The sequence continues at coordinate 212,229,315 of NC_140585.1, read as the reverse complement.
ATCGATTGAAATCGAAAACCTCCGAGAAATGGTATGGCCCAGACCTAAAAATTGAAAAAAGAAAATGCACCTCACTGGAGCATAAATGGAGAATCAGTAGAAACGCCGAAGACAGAGCCATTTACAAACATCAGTTGAAAATATACCACACTGCCATACGCAAAGCAAAGAAAGACTACCTTTCTCAAAAAATTCTAGAGAATAAAAATTCGTCCAAGGAGCTTTTTAAAATTGTAAAAGAACTTTGTAATCCTCCTTGTCTTACATCCAATCTGACACCATCACAAGAGAACTGCTCTAAAATTAGTGATTTCTTTTGTGATAAAATTGATATAATATATGCCTCTTTCACAAACAACGCTCAGGCCCCTGTGGAGTATCGGATTGACCCTACTTTGCAAACCAACTGCTCTACCTTTGGCCCATTTTCAGAAGATGAGATCACTAAAGCCATGTCAGAAATTAAATCTGGCTCACCATGGGATGTTTGCCCACACTTTATTTTTTCCCAACTGACTCCCATAATTGGCCCCGCAGTCACAAAAGTTCTTAACCAGTCTCTGGAGCAAGCTGTTTTTCCAGAAGTTTGGAAAAAATCGGCAGTAATTCCATTACTAAAAAAGGCGGGCGCGGATATAAACGATCCAGCCAACTACCGCCCCATCTCACAGCTCCCCTTTTTATCGAAGGTTTTAGAAAGACTGGTAACAAAACAACTGTCAAGTTATCTAGAGATCAACAAACTTCTCGATGTTTCCCAAACAGGTTTTAGATCTAATAACAGCACAGAAACAACGCTTTTGGCCGTAATGGACGACATTCGCATGCAGGTCGATAAAGGTAAAACGGTTGCCCTGATACTTCTCGATTCATCAGCGGCATTTGATACCGTGTCCCATAAACTGGTAATTCACATACTTGCCGCAAAAGGAATACAAGGTAAAGCCCTAAACTGGCTGGAGTCTTTTCTATCAAACAGATCCCAGTCTATTTGTTTAGGCAACTTTACCTCTACCCCCCGTAAGATTAAATATGGAGTTCCCCAAGGAGCTACATTGAGCCCAACACTGTTCAATGTATATGTCTCCTCTTTGGCATCGATTGGCAAGAAATGGGGCATTAATATCTGCTCCTACGCTGACGATACTCAGCTGATGGTTACCCTAAATGGAGATAATGACGCCAAAAGTAGACTACACAACTGCCTGTCAGAGCTATCCAATTGGATGCACGGCCATTATTTAAAACTGAACGCTGACAAATCAGAAATTCTACTTTTTGGTGGGGCCAAACAGCTCTGGGATAACACCTGGTGGCCAACTTCCTTAGGTTCTCCACCAATCCCCACATCGTCTGCTAGAAATTTAGGAATTCAGATGGACACCACTCTATCATTGAAATGCCATGTCTCCTCAATATGTGGCAAAGGATTTGCCATATTAAAAAGATTGAAAAGGGTCTTCCCCTGGATCCCACTTGAATGTAGACAGATCCTAGTCCAGTCGTTACTAGTTAGCAGGCTGGATTATGGCAACTCACTATTTGTAGGAATGTCGGACTACTTATTTAGAAAATTACAACTGGTCCAGAATGCCGCAGCAAAAGCAGTCTGCAATAAGAGAAAGTACGATTCTGCCACAAGCTGTCTGAGAGCTTTACACTGGCTGCCCATGAGACAAAGAGCCATGTTCAAAATGCTATGTATTGCCTATAAAACAATTCACAATACAGGCCCTTACATTCTACGAAATAGAATTAAGTTCTATGCCCCAGCGCGAAACCTACGTTCGCAAACCTCAGCCAAAGCAGCCAGTACTCGGATTAAGCTTTCCAGAATGGGCGGAAGTGCTTTTTCACACATTGCTGCGAAATGTTGGAATGAACTACCGATCAACCTCAGACTCACGGACTCCTATTCCACCTTCAAGAAAAAACTAAAAACCGCACTATTCCCTACTTCAGAATAGTCAATATGTTCCCAGGTTAATGCCTTGGTTTTACTGTTATTTTTTGCAGCGCCGTGATATCCTTGTAGGATGAATGTCCGCTTTACAAATACACCTAACAATAACAATAGCCAGTCCTAGAAAGGCAATCACTGTTGTTTTAAAAGGACTCTCACACAATAAGATGCTTAGTGGCATGCTTCATCTTTGAGCACTCATCCAGATAATGCCTGTATCTGGGATTTCTCTAACTTGCCATCAAGCGAGCACTTTTTTTGGAGAGACGGAATGAGCAGTCAAAACATACCACAAAGGAGATGCCGTAGCAATGAATCAGGGTACAGTACAACACCATTACGTCAGTTGTGATAACAAAGTATATATTCAGAAATGCTTTGTTTTTAACTCTCACGTTAATGATGCATCAAAATATGGAAACTACGTCTACGACCTTCAAAATGTCATTAGTGATGTCATCAATGATATCATTTAACATGTTAGGAGTGTGGTGATAAGCATTGCATGGCATGGAGATGGCAACAGTTACTCAGTAAACTATAACTGGTGAATTGTTAGTGCTTTCCACATTTTAAATGTTTTTTCTATGTTATTTCAATGCCTAACATCATGTTATCCTTTGTTTTGTTCAGTGAATTTCTAGCTTTCTTTTTATGTAAGCTAATATATATGGTTTTATCTTATCCAAATGTAATATCGCTTCAGATAAAATTTGAATATATAGTTCTCAAGACTGGTCAAAGCTTCCTACTCCTAAAGAAACCCACACTTGAGACTAATGATCTTGTCAACTACTGACGGATCACTCTTTCACTCTTTGTTAGCAAGATCAGTGATTGCAAGTGGACTTCATTCCCCATCTCTAATGTATTCCTCAGCATCTCTCTCTATGGGGAGCAAAATCATGTGCTTGCTTTGACATATTTCAGTCAAATTCTAAGGGTATTCTACTCTCTGGGCAACAGTGGACAATGGAAGATATAAATAGGGCATTACGCACAGCATCAATCCCATTTGTCACCTTCCTATCCACTCTATATATAAAAGTTCACTTTATCAAACACAAATGTTATTTTCAACTCAGTAATATTTTCGTGTTGTGAATAACTGAGATTGTTCTCATGGTATGAAACATATGTGTTTTTAAATGTGTTTGAATATTTTCTGCAAAAATTGAAGTAATAGATGTAACACATTTTTAGAAGGAGCAGGGTGCTCTGCAGAAGACAGTAAAAACTATTATACCCTTCCAGTACAAAATAATATCCCTAGACAAACTTTAAAACTTTTCCTACTTTGGATGTGTGCTGTACAGTGCAGTTCACATTCAAAATGAGAAAGGTTAGGCAAAATAGAAGCATTCCTCCTTTGTAATGTCTCACTTCAAGCGGCTCAATATCCTGTCTACTCTTGTTAGTAGACAGATTTTTATATCAAAAACCATTTGTTGTTACATGGGAATGTCCATTTACCACCCATGGAATGTCCCTTTGAAGAAGAGTAGCGCAAAGTTGCTTTTGGTAACAAACCAATGCAAATCTAAATGTACTTTGGTTTGTAAATCCAGAAAAGGATTTTTTCATCTGGTCTCCATTATAAAAGTAGCGTAAACCGTGATGCAAAACTTTCATAAATGTTGCCCCTTGGTCAATGCGAAATGTTCCTCAAATACATGTTTTTTTTTTCATCCTCGGAATAGAATCATCCATGCAGTATGACAGGACAGTGACCATCCTCACAGGCCATAGAAGGTCTAAAAGGACATCTAAGGAAAAATACAAATATGATGTGTGTTTTTTATATAGCAGTAGAGTGCCCAGCACTGAGCACCACATATCATCTTTCAATATTATATATAATTAGGAGCAGGCCATTTCAAGGAGGCCACTATCAACGACGTATGAATGTCACTTCTGACCCCAATCAAAAATGGCCACTGTCCTAAAAAAGCATCAACCAGGTCCTGGGATCAGATTACAGCTCTAAGAAGGTGAAAAAGCTCTGCTCAGGTCTTAAGAAACTGTCCAGCCCAGCAAATATTCCAGCACTACCACAGCAGCATTCTCTGTACTGCTTTTTTGGGATTCTTAGCATCCAGGTGTCAGAAGCATGAATGTGGAGGAGGGCACATGTGGAACCAGAACATCAGCAGGTAGCACATTTTATGAATGCTTCTGCCCCAAAAGTGCCAATTCCCATTACGTGCTGCTAGGTACGCCACTCTTTTAAATATGTTCAGAGCTGTGCTAATGATCCATGACTAATAATTAAAGTAAACAAACACAGAGAAGTTATGTTACAAATTAATGGGTTCCATTTTTTTAAAGTCTTATCTAGTATCATGCTTGAGCCTTTACAGAATCTTAACAACAAATGGCCAGTATTTTTCTCTTGGAAAGGTTGGTGACCATAATTGCTCCTGAAGAGTGTGGCCTTGCAGAGGAAGAGAGAACTTCTGTCCTAATTCACCAAAGTAAGTAAGCACTGGTAGCTCTGCCTCAGACCCAGTCATTTTATTTAGCAGTTAATCACAGCCAACCATTCTGGATTCTTGAGAAAGCAGCCAGAGATCAATACAGTATGACGGGACTGCTTAGAGCCTCAACTGGTTATGGCCTTCTTAGACTTAGCCTTTCTTGACTCCACAGAAGTAATATTTACAAGTAAATAAGTTTTACAAGTTGGAAAAATTTAACTTGCAATAAAACACTACAATTCCCTTTTGAGACATCCCCAATTCTCCACAATGTATTAATTGATCTATGGTACCTGCAGGTCACATCCCAAAAACAAAATGGTAGGACATGTAGGGCCTGGTTTAGATCTTGGTGGGACTCCTGTCATCCCTCTGTGGCAGAGTATACAATTACTCCACCAAGCTGAGGGTATCCCACCCACCGTAATTATATGTGGGTTGGCTGAATTACCATCTGCATCAACAGACTGTTTCTGTCGTGTTGCAGCTCAATCAAATCAATGGACTCCTCTTCCGGCTAACAGTACTCTGTCGCCATCAGGTCACTGATTTGCCACAGAGCCTATTTTGATGTCCCCATTATGCTGGCATTGTCCTAGTGGCGGTTTGCTGATGAAGTGATTCCCTGGTGGAGTGGACACAGGTAAGTTTGCTTCGAAAATATATGTAGGAAATGTGTTTTGTCCATCTTGTTACATATTGCATAGCACACAATCAACACACACACCCACAGGCACCACAACAACATAACTATTTTTTATGTGTCAATACAGGTGTGTTCTATTTACCTTGATGAGTTGCAAAATGAACACAAATGCATTACACATTAGAATAAAATTGCATGTAAGAGCAATGTAAAAATGTACGAGGCTAAAGCAACAGTCAACACACAATTCATAGTAATACAAGTGAAAAAAAAGCTTAACTTGGATCCCAGTGCCAAAGGAGTTGATTTGTGTCATGGTCAAGTAGTAGCAGCACAGGACAATGGGTTTAAGATGGAAACGGAAGTGGGAAACAGAAAAAATGTATGTTTCTACCTCATTTCCTTCTAATCTGCCTACTCAAATTAGGAGTGACCCCTGCCGCAGTTTCCTCATCAGAAAGGCCCATTGTGATTGGGCCAGCTGTAAACTTGGCTCGACTCCCACCGACAGCCGTTTATGCCTATGACGCCGCCTACACAGGAGAAAAATTCTGGCTAAGTCAGCAGCACTCGAAAGGTCTTTCATCCATGGACCTGCTGGCATCTAAGTAGAGCAGGCAGACAGCCAAGTAGGTGGATGGGGAATCTGACGGAAAAGCGACTGTAGGACAATTTCCGTGAAGATCTATAGCTGACCCATAGAATTCTGTGATTATATTCTGAAATGCCAACCCAGGCAATAACTCTAAATCTTTTGGCTTTTGCAACTAGCTGACTTTATGAATTTAGGCCCATAGCCAACGTAGCTTTGTCTTACCCTTGCACTAGGCAAGGGGGTGCAAGGGTGATGCAATACTAAAGTCAGATTTAGCAAGCCAGGCAAGGCCACCTTTCATGGCCCTGCATGGCTTGATAAATCTAGAGTAAGGCAAGGCATTGCAAATTGATTCCTTGCGTTACTCTGCCCCAGGGAGGCGTTTCATGGGTGGCGCGTGGGTGTTCCTAAGCATCCACCTATCGATTCTGATGCATTCCCAGATTCACCATTAGTGGTAGACCTAGAAATGCATCAACATGCTACGCTTCCCCAGTGGAGGCATAACCAGGAGAAAAATCTTTATTTCTCCTTGTTGTTTCCTATTTCTATGTGTACTGCATTCTGCAGCATACATAGAAAGAGGAAAATGCCTCTCAGGGTTGTTTTTGTGTTGTAAGGTGTCCTTTCCTGCACAAAAACAATCTTGCTTGTTGTAGTGCAAGGGTGCATGAGTTGGAACTAGGCAGCCACGAATGTGCCAGCACAAGGAAAGGACAAGAATGCGCCATATGGTGTTAAAAAGAGCACATTCCTGCCCTTTCACACAGCACAGCACAGCAAGTTGGCTTGCTGCATTGCACTGTGTGAAAGTACGATAGATATGCCCCTTAGTTTACATTCTTCCTTTATCTTAGAGCTGTGCATTAAAATACAAAAGGTGCAGTGTTTTAAAAGTGAATGTATTAAAATTAGCTATGTATTGATAAGCACCTGTAACATAATTATATTTGGGAGAGAATGATCTCATATGAAAAAGGGTTTTGTGCTGCGTTGCATGATATGGAAAGAGCAGAAACGTAACATACTATTCTGCTCTCTTCCTATCACTAGTGCACAATCGGTCTGCAGAGCATCACACACCCACCTTTGCACCATAGTGCTAGGATGTGTGCTGATGTCTAGTATAGGATTTGCACTGGAAGGATACTATTCCAGTAAAAAAAAAACGATGTCTATACAAACCTAAAAACATTTCCCACTGCAGCACACATTGAAATTGGGAAAGGTTAGAGAAAATAGAAGTATTGCTCCTTATTAATGCTTGCTTTCAAGTGGCAGTAGTATTTGGTGCAAAACCCTTTCTACTCCTGTTAGTAGAAAGAGTTTTGCATTAAACACCATGGGTAGTTACATGGGAACGACCATGTATCACCCGTGGAATGCTCCTTGATGCAGAGTAAAACAAAGCAGTGCTGTGCGCTAGTGTGGGTCACTTTTTCTTACAAGGTTTCTGGTTGGCTGGGGTATGCACCTAAGCCAGTCAGAACCCACCACTCTAGTCAGGGCACACCGAAGATAACCCCTGCTCACCCCCTTGGTAGTTTGGCACAGCAGTAAGGCTTATCCCGAAGGCAATGTGTAAAGCGTTTTATGTAACACACACACTCACACAGCAGTGACACACTAGGCACACCACAAAAGAGACTCCACACAAGGTCATATAAAAATATCCTTTGTAGTATCCAAAAAACAAATTAGATCACAATCACATATATTAGTGGCCTACCACGTCACTGTTATAGACATTACATTTAGGGCGACCAGTAACTACTGGTGGGATTACCTTTAGCATAACAGATTATGCATACACATCATCAGCAGTGCACTGTAATAGATACTAGCAGCGTGCACACATTATGGAAAGAGAACGTCCTCTCACTGTACAGGTGGTGCCAAACCATGGCAATGTAACCTCACCTGTATTGTCTCATCAATGCACACACTGCCACATGTGAACCACAGTCAGCGCAGTACCTGCACTCTTGTGAGGGTTCCTGGTGTCCTTTCCGTAGGCTTCCGGGCCACGTGCCTGCCTAAACCAGGGAATATGGCAACTATCACTCCTGACCAGAACGTCCAGCTCTCCTCCTAATTCCAAGCTGAGGAGTGGGGCCCTCAGTCGAGGTTTACCCCGAGATGCCCAAAACAACAATGGCCAAAGGTAAGCTATCATTAAGTTGGCGGGGAGGTACCCGCTCTTCTCACGTTGGCCGGGGACCTACCTTCACCCCAAGGGCTGGCCCCAGCAAGTGCGCAGCCCCATGGCTTAAATCAGAGAAGCTCAGCCCCTCTCATCACTCCTTGGGGCAGAGCGAGTTAAGTTAATTTTGTCTTAAGACCAAAATGTAAGACAAACTTAAGACAAAATCCTAACTTTACTATCCTAAATGCCTTTTGTGAATATTGAAATTCGTGAAGTTAGGATTTTGTCTCAGATTACTTTTGTGAATCGGGCCCAATGTCTTTTTCTCTCTTAAGGGATCACAGCCCCTGTACTTATAGTACTCATGTATTTGCTCTGGGGGGCACTCCAACCACAAGTGAAGTGCACAACACCCCCATTCACATTTCCAGCCCAGGCCCCAGACACACCACAGGGGGGGAAGGAGCCAGCATTGTGGAAGGCAGGCATAGCCCTATTCAGGTGCAGGTGCTACTCCTCCCACTACTCCAAATGCAGACCAGGTCTATTCATGTGCAAGTAAAAACTCCTTCCGCTACTCTAAATTCAGCCAAGGTCTATTCAGCCTAGCGCTGAGTCACCCGGGCACGAAACACCTCAACCCCCCAGGGACTGTCTGGGGTGAATGCACATCCCATCTCCCCTGTCAGTCAGAACCAGATGGGCAATACATATCCAGGCAGGCACAAAGACACATATCACACAGAAATTCCCACTTCTAAAAGTGTCATTTCTAACATAGTAATAATGAATCTGTTTTCACCGATAAGCATTAATTATCACTACTATTACACACATTCCAAACACGGTCACGCTACCCCTCTCATGTCAGGAATTACCACTGAAGCGCATATCAGGGAACCCCCACTGCAAACCTATGAGAGGGCAGCCTCACAGCAGTGAGAAACCAAATAGGATATTTTTCACTTCCAGGACATGCCACACAGTTGAGGCACATGTCCTACCTTTTACCTCTGCAGTACCCTGCCCATAGGGACAGCTAGGGCCTACCTTAGGGGTGACTGATATGTAGTAAAAGGGGAGTTACAAACATGGCAACCACTTTATAGCCATTTCACGGTGGCAGTAAACTGCGCGTGCAGGCCCTGCAGTGACAGAGGAGTGATACAGGTTTGAAAGGCTTCTTCATTGGGTGGCACAAGCAGCGCTGCAAGCCCACCAGTAGCATTTAATTTACTGGTCCTGGGTATATGGGATACCACTGTACAAGGGACTAATAGGTAAATTAAATATGCCAAACAGCTGTAGACCAATGTTGCCAGGTTTACAAGAGAGCACATGCACTTTAGCACTGATCGGCAGTGATAAAGTGTTCAGAGTCATAAAACCACGATAAACAGGTCAAAACAAAAAACACAGGAGGAAGGTAAAAAGGTCTGGGATGACCCTGCAAAAAGGGCAAAGTTCAACACAAACCAATGCAATTATCAATTTGTGTTAGTTTGTAAATCCTGAGAAGGATTTTGAGTCTAGTCTAAGTTATAAAAGTAACACAAACGCAATAGGTAACCTTCATGAATTTGGCCCCTGGTCAATGGAAAGTAATCCTCAAAGCGGCTATTTTTTTTAAAAATACACTCATATTATCATCCTCAGAACAAATTTATAGGAACAAATAAGTGCATTTTCAATCAAGTGTAATTTGGCTGCACATTTGGTCCTATGTATTTAGTCTAATTTCAGTATAAATCACAAATAACTAAACCTGATTTTTAGGCTGACTGACGCGCCTTCCAGGTCACATATAGATCAACATTGAACAGAAATCCTCTCTTATGTTGGCTATTGTTGCCCCATTCACAAAACCTTTATGAGTACGGGAAGTAGCACTGCAGGAATATTCTTTTACATGCAATTACACTTCATTGGTTTTTTTTTATTCTATTTTTTAAAGAATCTTTTATTAAACACCAACACAGATTCACATGATACATTTTCCAAATCTCATTGATGATGTTATCGTGGAACTTTGAGTTAATCTTAAACACATTATATTTCCCTTGGTCAGAGCAACATTGCATGCTGCATTTCTCGATCATTCTGGGACACTTGTGTTGGTAAGCTAGGTGGAGCACATATATCCTCTCTGTAATCATTCCACTTTCCCCATATTTGTATCAACTTTCTCGGGCACCCCCTGGTCACTTACACTGTTTTCTCTCAAACCATGCACCAATCCATGTCTTTTTCCCAGTCCCTTAATGTCGGGACCTCTCTTACTCCCCATTTCCTAGCTTTAATCCATTTTGTCACCATCAGACCCAATGACACCCATATTCTCTCTTTACTACTCAAGTCTGTTGGCTCCCATATGTTTAGTAGACATCGTTTGGCCTTGGGTAGTAGTCTCTCCCCGAGTACCTCACCCATTCATTGAATCCCCTCATTCCAGTATCTACTAATGTGTGGGCACTCCCAAATGATGTGAAGCAATGTGCCCAACTGGCCACACTGCCTTCTGCAACTAGGATCTTCCCTACATCCCATGTTTACCAATGCTGGTCCAGTGACATATATTCTATGCAATATTTTTAATTGTACTAGTCGCAGATTAGATGAAATTGCCACCTCTTTTGGTGATGCCAGTGCTTCTAGCCAGTCCTCTTCCTCCAGCCCTGTCAATTCATTTTCCCATTTTGCACGGAGTTGCGGCAGAGGACTGGGTGAGTGGTTGATCAGTTTTGAGTAAGTCAGGGAGATTGCTTTTTTGGGCATATGTCCATCAAGAAATCTAGCCTCAAGGGGCGAGGCCTCAGGAGGGGCCTCCCCCCTTGGGACCACTGCCTGCAGTGCCTGGCGTATCTGCAAATGCCGAAATCTTTCTGTCTCTGCCTTTTCATATTCTTGCTTTAGCATCTCAAAGGTCACCACCGCCCCCTTTTTCCAAAGAACACCCACCTTAGTTATCCCATTTATCCCATTGTTCAGTCTCCCATAGTGGGGTGGCTAGTGTTATCTTTTTTGTCCAACCCATACTCTTATGCACAGTATGGCACACCTGGATCGAATGCTTCGTAGGACCTGTCAGGTTCATTTTCATGGCTTTGAATAGAGCGCACGGGTGTGATTACACCCAGGCAATAGCCATCTGTCCATTGCATGTCCCCGATCTGTCGGGGACTGATATACGCAATGGTTGATGGCAGCTAGCTGTGCCACCCAATAGTATTTTTTAATGTTGTGCAACCTAATACCCCATCATACCAGCCTTTTACTGATGTTGAGAATTAAATTTGTGGTGGACCGCTTTACCACAGCAACACTCTCTGTGCACTTTCTACCTCCACAAAGTAGGATGTGGGAACCGGATTCTGGGAATTTTGGAGAACATACAAAAAGCAAGGCAGCGACATCATATTGAAGAGTAACGCTCTGCCCAGTAGCGACAGTGGAAGATTCTTCCAATGTTCCACATCCTGTCTTAGCCGCTGCAGTGGTGGCAGCAAATTAGATGTACTGTTGCAGGGATTCTGCTTATGCACAGAACTATGCACAGGAAATCAGGACCTCAGTGAATTGTGGTGTACCAAAAACTCACCTCAGAACCCAGAACCCCTTATCCGACCAGCATCAGTGTCCCATTCGTTATCCAAAGTTTATCTCGGCTGTCCCAATGTATAGACAACCCAGAACAAGCAACTTAGGGTATTCTCAGGAATGGTGGGAATCAGAAATACCTGTAAGTAATTATTCTCATATCAGTCCACAACAGAATAAACAGAGACACGGTAAAGTTTAAAGAGTTTATTTTATAAACCTCGTGTCCTAAGATGCAGTACTTTGGCTAACATAACCAGACAAATGATTAAAATCAAAGCCATCAGCATAGTTACAATACCATAGAAAATGAAAGGAGTAATCATACTAAAATGACAGTGGATCTCAGCCACCTTCCTTTCGCTAGCAAACTAATATTATTATTAGACTAGGAAAAGGTCTCTAGGCTTGAATGGGGAACCCCATACCGTAAAGATCAGCTCAGTGAGATCACATCACAGGATCAGCTAGGCTCTGCTCCTGGGAAAGCTCTTCTTCCGAACGTAATGAAAAACATGTAACACTGCAATATTAAAAGCACCCGACTTTCAGTTATTTGCAGCTGTGTGCGTGTTATGGCTAAATAATGGGTCGATCAACCCGAACCCAACAACATGCACCGTCTAGCGACCCAGACTGTTTCTTTACACGATGTGCAGACCAAGGTCGCTGCTCACTGTTTGGGATGTGAACAACAGACAGTTCTCATGTGCAGCAAAGCCGCGTAAGTATTTCTCAATTAATAACATGTAACTACAGTGTCGTGTGCAAAAGCAGCAAAAGTGGCAAGATGGCTTTCCAACATCTAACGCGGTTGTGCTAACTTAGCATTGTACGTATATAGATAACGATCTTCACTACACCCCCCCTTGATCGGACCACTAACCAGTAGGGCGCACTTGCAAGAACGCAGAGTTCATGTTTGGTAGAACGGAATCAAGGCCATGAACTGTAAGTCCATATAAGGTAGGTGAAAAAGTTCGAAGAGAAAAAACAAAGAAAAAATAAAAAGGATTGAAAAAAACCATTGAAAGGATAAAAAAAAAAATCTTTGAAGGACGTATGACGAAATGAATGTACAAAAAAGTCAATCCATCAATGTATAAGCACAATAAGTTGCAACAGCTTCCAAGAGGAAATCATTGGAACGTTCTGCAAAATTATCTGCCATCCAGTTCAGCACGGGGAAGGAGCATACATGCTCCTCGCCCACCGGAGCCTCCAGCACCATTTGAGGACAACTGGCGTGCTCTTCAAGATAACTTCTCGCTAAGAATTCAGTTGCAGCCGTTCCGATATCCCAATTCCCAAGGACTCCATGTGCTGCTCCACAGGCCATAATCCTGACGCCAGAACAGTCCAACTCATGAGCCACTAAGGGGCTCATTAGCCAATCCTAATCCGGGGCAGGAGACACCGAGTTCGACAGGCACAAATCCAGAGCCCATTGGAATGGACAATCTAGGCAATGAAAGACAGGCTGGACACAAGTAAAATAGAGAAACCGGAAGGACAATCCATAGGATATGCTTAAGGTCGCCAGTGGTAAAGTGCCATAGTATTCAAGCATCCGGTTACGAAGATGTAACAGCCGGCACCTGCTGTCGTGAGACGCAAGGTGTGCATCCATAGCGTAGTGTGCAGATCAACAAAAGTATCCCAGCTACAAGGGCGAGAAGCAAAGGGAGACCTCCTAAGACGCTGGAAAAAATAGAATGAAAAAATGCCGGGATCACACCAAAAATAGGGGGTCACGAGGCCGGAGCCCACAATTTTAAAAAAATGAGCCAGGCCATTTGTTGACGAGGCATTAAAGATAGTCTGAATCAGGGTCCCAAAATGAAGTGGGAGATCAGTATTAAAAAACGCTTGCACCTCAGTGCGCGTGTTTGCTACGTGAAGGACAAATGTTTCCCGGAATGAAGTCAGTGCGACTTCTTTTTGAGACAATAGAGCCCTTATTCTGCTCATCTTATTGAACTCTGCTTTCAAGGTTGGAATGAAAGGCCAGATGGATACATCGAGCCGTCCATGCGGAGGTGGGAAAAGGGCGTTATTACAGCAAACCACTCTCTGTCATACAGTCCCTATGGAGGGAATTCCCACTAACATCCCACAGCAAGCTTCATTATTTAACAGCAAATAACTACTGTTAGCAAACAGCGTAAAAGAAGGTGTTATAACTGGCACAGAGATCCCTTTCAGAACGCAAGCTAAATTAGGAGCGTGCACATTACATGCACCATGCAATTGAATGTGCCTACACACAACAGAGTGATCCGGAGTGGAAGTGCACTCTTCACCCTTTAAGTAAACCTCCTTGCCATCCCTCACGCATCTATACGTGAATGGGAGTGACCAAACTTCGTGCAGGAAGGCAGTACCAAGTTGTTCATATCTGCCAAGGGTATAATGTTTCATGCACGAACTGAACTTAAACAGGGGGAACGGTAATGTTATCAACCCATGAATAAGCCACACAGCGGAGTTTAATTCAGCAACAGAGAAAGGTAAAGGTTCTAACTTTTCAATATGTAGCAATGAATAAGTCGCATCTTTCATGGACATGAACTGTTGTTTTGCGGTTAAATTAAAAGGAAGGAACAAAGATGAAGTATTCATGTAATCCCAAGGGACTTTCCCAGCCTTTAACGTTTGTAATGTCCATGCAAACTGCATAATAGAACGCAATTGATTCTGACCATGATATAAAACAGACAAATCATCCTGCACAATGTCTACCACAGATGAAACAATATTGTCTAAGGTATAAATTCTAGAAGACAGGGTGTTAATGCTATTATCTATTATAGCCAATACCTTTTCCATATTGGCTTGATCAATAGCACGTAATCTGGATGCAGCCTCAATTTGTGATAGCTTCCAAACTTCGTTATAAACAGCATATACCCATCTTTTGGACCTGCCAACCGCAGGACCCTTAACAAAATCATTCAAATCTATTTTGTCATTTAATCGTGCTAAATGAAGTTTAACAGATGCTAAGGTGGAATGTTGCAGCCAGGATTGGCATAACTTCCCTACTGAGTAGGTAGTTACAGTGTGAGAAGACTCAAAATGGGGGTCTACACGAACTTGTGTATACCCCGGCGACAAATTCAGAAACCGATGTTGACAGGAATCCGAACTCGTTTGCCACACCAACCACCCTTCCGGATTCAATCCAGAAATATTGAAGGATGTGTTGGAAATGTATGACTGCAACGTAGCAAGGGACAGATCCGTATGATTACCCCAATTGGGATAAGCACCCAGAACCGGAATGGAGGGGGAAATTAATTTTTTAGAAGTAGCCAATCCAAAACAGGTGGTCTAAAAAATTGACGAATTTAAAAATAACATGTGATTCGGGATAAGACAGGCACGATGCAAAGCTTCTGTACCCTGTACCTGCCACGGTTTAGAACCCCAAACCGATTTAAGATCGATAGTAGCTTTCCACAGATCATATCCTCCAATTGCCAAATCGTCCATAAAGTACTTGGGATACAACAATTTGGTGTGTGTCAGTCTAGCTTTGGAAGCAGACTCAGGCGCAACCTTAAAATAAAAGGAGGCCGGATTCGACACACTGAAATCAGAAAAATATGTGAATTTGTCCACTAACGTGGTGGAGCTGCCCAGCCTAGGGGCGGGACAGTGTTCCCATTGTGTCAAATGTTCAAAATTTCTAAACGTATTTGCTTTGTGTAGGAAATGCGTGCCATAATGTTGATAACAGAATTGCTCATCATAATTAGCAGTATCTAAATACAAATCTTCAGCATCAAATGCAGCATAATATTTCAAATCAGAAAATAGTGCTTCTATTGCTTGCACATCCCAATCATCTGAGTGGATGTTCTGCTTAACTACATCACCCATAGAAACACAAAATACATTTGGCACATTAATTACTTCAGTGGGGCCATGAATTTGAAATTTTACAGCATCCCAAGCGATCCCATCACGTACAGGCCAGGCGGTAATGTTCACAAAAGTCTGGTCCCTCTTCATGATATGTGATGAGGAGTGGGGGGTCAAAGTTCCATCAATTATTCGAATTGTAGACCTTTCTTTCAAGTAGTGTCCATTGATAAGTCTAAAAAACACTACCACAAAGCCAATGGACATAAACAAAAAAATATATATGAGCACCAGCCAAATATAAGTCCAGAGGGGAATTAAATATGTCTTTTGAAACAGGCCACAAAAATCGAAACTTTGGAGGGGGCAATGGAAGTCATTGAATTAGAGTCAAAAGAGTTTTGTGACCGGGTAACTGTGGTGGATTGTAAAACAGGCAATGGAACATCCGCAGGATAAGCATACTCAACATCTTCAGGTAGACCACCAGGTGTCGATGGCAATAAAGGACCAGTAACTGTATGCATCTCGACGGCAACATCAGGCAAGGTGTTAGAAGCTGGGGCCACAACAGAATTTCTCAGCATCGAAGGGCAAGAAACTGCCGGTGTCATACTAAGAAGAATCGGCCACTCGCTGTAGCTTGACATTGTCAATAGAGATGTACCTGTTATCCTTTCGACCAGAAAGTGGAGGTAAAATGACTGTTCGTGTACCCTGTACTCCAAGCACTGGAACTGGTGCACGATAAGAGGGGCCGAACTCCTTCTTGTTCTCCACCTTCTCACGGACCAGATCACCAACTCGAGGTAGCCAGCCTACTACCGGAATCTGAAGCGCAGCATCAGATGAGGAGGGTACGTGTTCCTTCGCTAGACTGTCTCTGGCTTCTTGAAGATTCTGCAATACAGCACAGTGATCATCTACGTCAAAGGGTGCGGCCGACGCCGCCATGTCTAGACCATCAAGGTCCGGGACAAACATTCGTATGCCAAAGAGCATCATGTATGGGGTCCACCCAACCAGAGACCTTCTAGGGAGATTATTAAGTGCACGTTGCACGTCATATAAGTGGGCTAGCCAGTTCCGGCCAGTACCTAAAACCCTGGCTGTCAAAGATTGCTTTAAGTCACGGTTCATCCGCTCCACTACACTATTACCCTCAGGTCGGTATGGAGACGAAAATTTGACTTGGACCCCCAAATTTCTCATGGCATCTTTGTACGCCTTAGAGGCGAATACAGGGCCCTGATCAGAATGAACGGTACCACATGCAAAACTTCCAACAAAGACACGCAAATCCTTTATGACAGTACGGGCATCAGCACTCCTTTGTGGCCACACCCACAGAAAACGTGTGCACGAATCCACTGCAACCAAGATGTACTTGTACGCCGTATTAGAGGTAAATGGACCGCAATGATCTAAATAAACACAACCTAGTGGTTTATTAGATATGAACAACTGAGTTTGTGGTGGGCGCGCCACAGTTGAAGGTTTTATCTGCTGGCAAATGTCACAATTAAGAACATAAGCTCGGGCTTGTTTATATAAACCGCACCACCAGTAACGTTGTTGCAACAGAGATACAGTAGCTGCAACGCCGGCATGCGCGGATGCCATGCCCTCGTGAGCTGCTAATATCAAAGATGGTCTGCAGTCCGCGTTGGGAATCAATCTGTCACCAACATTTGCAGCTATGTGCGTGTTATGGCTAAATAGTGGGCCGATCAACCCGAACCCAACAACATGCACCGTCTAGCGACCCAGACTGTTTCTTTGCACGATGTGCAGACCAAGGTCGCTGCTCACTGTTTGGGATGTGAACAACAGACAGTTCTCATGTGAAGCAAAGCCGAGTAAGCATTTCTCAATTAATAACATGTAACTACAGTGTCGTGTGCAAAAGCAGCAAAAGCGGCAAGATGGCTTTCCAACATCTAACGCGGTTGTGCTAACTTAGCATTGTACATATGTAGATAACGATCTTCACTACAGTACAGTACAGTTTGGGGTCCCTCGTAATGAAAGTCCAAGGTACTTAAAGCCATCTGTGGCTATCACTACCTTACATGGTATCAAACGCCATGGCAGCATCCAGGGACACCACCAGTGCATCTTCCCTCATAGTTTCTATCCACCAAATGACCCCATGTAACCGTCGTAAGATTTAATGATGTCTTTCTTGACAGCATAAATCCTGACTGGTCAGGGAGGACCAATCCAGAAATAACCCTGACCAGCCGGGTAGCCAGCAACTTTGCTAGTATTTAGTCCTCTGCATTTAACAATGATATAGGTCGGTAGGACGAACATTGATTTTTACGTTTGCCAAATGTGTGTATCACTACCAGAGTCGCTATTCTCTGGTCTTGCAGGAGTTGTCCCTTCTCTAGGCTTTCTGCATACATTCTCTGAAGATGGAGGGCTATTTGCCTCAATTTGTAGAGTTCTATCGGGTGGCTGTTTGGGCCCATCGCTTTGCCGGTTTGAAGAGTTTGTATGGCCTGTGCAATTTCATCCGGCGTTAGATCCATATCTAGCAGTGTTCTATCTTCTTCCGCTATTATTGGTAGGTGCGTTTAAAAAACAACTCCTTCACCTCTATTTCCAGCCTAGTGGTCTTAGAAGCATAAAGTAGCTCATAGTATTTGGCAAATTCATCAGCAATTTCCTGCGTATCTGTTAACTTGGCTCCAGATTCTAGTAATAATTCTGTGACTAGCTTGCCAGCTCCCTCTTATCTCGCCAGGACAACAGCTTCCCAGATTTATCTCCCTGCTCATATATTCTTCCTAATTTATGTCTATGGAATGTTTTTGCTATGTTTCTTGCCTAACTCCTATCCTCTTCTTTTTTTAAATTGAGAATATGCGTGCTGACTCGCTCTCCTGTTATGGTAAGGTCACCCTTTAGTTCCAGTATTTCTTCTTCTAACCTAACTAGTCTGGCATTCTTTTCCTTTTTTGCTCCTGCTATCTGGGACTCCGCCTGTCCTCGTATTACTGTCTTGAAGGCTTCCCAGAGGATCTGGGCTGATTCCACCGTTCCCTCATTTTCTCTAAAATAATTTTCTATTTCCTGAGTGATCTTTTGTTTCATCTTTGGATTTCAGAGATGCCAGGGGTTTATTGGCGCTATTCTGGTCCCGCTTCCATTACCAATATCTGCTTTTACCCATACTGGGGAGTGGTCAAAAATACCCCTCGCAAAGTGTTGGATCTCCCTTACATATTGTACTTGACTTGCCGGGGTCAGGATGTAATCAATTCGAGAGAGACTATTATGGGCCCCTGAATGAAATGTGAAATGTCTATCAGTCGGATCATTGCTGCAAAGCTTTATTGTGGGAGAGATGTTCTTTTCCTTTGCGGGGATTATGCTCTTGCGCCGGCCTCCAACCCTCCAGCCAGTCTGCCGCTGCTTCTGGCATTTCGAAAAACCAGGATCTTCTCTCTGCTTCCACTCGGAGCTTTGCTGGAAACAGCATCGAGTATCTCATGCCTTTTTCTCTTAGTTGTTTCTTAATCTCCAGAAAAGTTCTCCTATTTTCTGCACAGCGATAGTAAAGTCCGGATAAAAGTAGATTTCACTATTTTCAAATTTGACCATTGGGGACACTCGGGCAATCTGTAACATATTGTCTCGGTCCCTGAAAATTAGCAGTCTTACACGTCATTGTTAATAACCACTTTTTGTCATTATCTCACTATCTAGTGTTTACAGAATGTTTACTACACCTTGTTTGAACATAATTGAAAACAATTCAAACAAATTATTTTCTTAGTGAGGTCGGCATGACTTAAAAAACATGCAGGCATCTCCAGGGATATTTGACTAGGAATATATGCATGACTTAATAACAATTGAGAAAGATTTTTTTGAATGAAAAAAACTAAGGGGCATATTAGCAAGAAGTTGCAATATTTATCGCAAAACGCGCTTAGCGCGTTTATTGTTATCACTGCCTATCGCTGGATATTTTTGCAGAGAAAACATGCTATTAGCAACGTTTATCTCCACTGTGATAAAATATCCAGAGATAGCGGCGAAATGCCTGAATATCGATGGAAATCCAGCGATATTCATGCATTAACGCCATGGTGGACTTAGCCTGAAAATCCACCTCCCATTGAGGAATACAGGTAAGTCAGGTTTCCAGCAGGTGTTAATTACTAGCGATAATCGCGCTTAGTGCCACTTTTTTTGTCGCTTGGCCTGCATTGGTAATAGGGGGAAGTAGTGTTAGCGACTGTTTTCAGTCGCATCTAGTTGGGAACGCCCACCTTGCATGTCATTAGCAATAATCATCGCTGGCATGCAAGGCGATAGGAAAACCGCCCGCTACTGCCAGAAAGCTGTCGCTAACGCCTGTTAACGACAGCTTGCAGATAGGGCGATAAAAAAAATCGCCGCTTTAGCGGCAAAAAGTGCCGATAAAGCGGTGAAACAGTCCTTGCTAATATGCCCTAAGTGAATTGTTCTTCATTATACGCAACTGAACCCATACTGATAAAATGCACTAAATTGATGCAACAACTTTAAGTTAAATACTGTTCTGAAGCGCCACTGTTTACTGAGCAGAGGAGTCAGGATTTCGATTCTATTGTTCAAGAAAAGTACACTTTATTCCAGGGTCGTCTTTAGGAAGGTGCAACCGGTGCAGCCACACTGGGCGCTGACCTGGTGGTGGAGGGAAGAGGGGGTACAGAAAAGGGGGTACAGACCTCAGGGAGGCGCTGTGTTTAGCAATAACTTTCAATTTAAAAGCACCTGTTGAGGAGGAGTTTGTGCGCCCAACTTTCAGGCAGCAATACAAATGTCAAGATAATTCTTGTGATTAATGTTCCTGCTGGAGAGTTTAGAGTTTTGACTAGTGGCAGTTCTGACTCGCCATCAAGTAGGGCTGAAGGTTAATATGCCTGCTGCAAAGACCAGATCTGTATTTTATGTGATATCTGAGTGGATTAGTAAAGCCAGCCTTCATCAGCATTTTTGAAACAAATGAAATGTATGTGTGAGAGAGGCTATGGAGAGAGAAGGGGCACTGTTGCCGGTGGTAGTGAGGGACTCCAAGGGGGCGGGCATGAGGCCGGGAGGGGGTGACAGAAGAGACTGTCGCACAGGAGGACACCAGCGCTAAAGCTGGCCCTACTTTACACTTTCAATAGTGCCATAGCTAGAAGACTTCCCACAGCACTCATTGATTTTCCCCATTAAATAGAACCTTGTGCCTATGGAATGTAAGTAACTAGTGAATGGAGAAGTTTAACTAAATTATCAAAGAGTTTAATTGCTCAAGAAGAAAACTGTGATACATTTTAAATTGTCATTTTAACATTAGCCATGCCAGAAGAAAATAGTTTTTCGTTAATAGCAATTATAACATTTCAACTGTAAGCATGTTCTTTTGCATTTATTCTGTGTGGTTCTAAACAAGGACAAGCACTTGGTAAAATGCGCTGCAAACTACATCCACGTATTTGCAGTGTATAGAACAAATCATGGATAACGCTTACTATGGCCAACAAGGGCTTGCAAAGAGGGCCTGATTTAGCCCTTGCTTATCTATCACAGTACAAGCTTTGCAGCCACAACTGACTATATTTTGAACTCTGTGTACTGTTGTTGTGTGCTTTGCATGATCTGAAGAGTAACAGCTGCATATTATTTATCTGCAGACCCTATCCCAGTGCTGTATACATTGGCATGTTCCAGGATGGGGCAAAGGATATTTCTGACTACGAGCAAGTCATTTCTTGAGAGATTGAGGTGAACTTTGAAATACCAATCAAGCCAGACGAACTGCCAGTAGATGCAACTAATGTGGACATTAAGGAAGCACCATTCAAAACATCACTGGAAGCTGATATGTCAAAAAAGCATTAAACCAGGTGCCTCTAACGCTCTTGGGGACGTGAAATGGGTATGCACGTTTCAGCAATAAGTAGGACTTCATCACTGTCCTCCACCTAGTGCTTAATTTGAGCAAGTGGTTTCCGACTCACCTAATCATCAACACCAGCACTTTTCAGAAGCACCATTTATTCATTTATGGGGGGATTCAGTGATTTGCCAAGAATCACAGGATGCTGAGCCGATAAAAACCTATCTGTTTCTGAATTAACTTCCTCACTTCGTTCTGCGGTCCCCTGTTTCCCTGTCTGCCTTGGGATTAGTGCTGGGACGCCCCATTGCTGGGGCAGCCATGCACTCCACAAATCCAATGACATAACATAGCATAACATGTCCCTAAATATTACTGCAGCAGCATCATTCTCACTATTCTATACAATAACCACTGGAACAACTGACACAATAGATTTGCTAGTATCACAAAGGTGCAGTGAATATTTGATGCAAGAGGGGTATTCCTCTATCCTATTAAAATGTCCCTAGACCCAAGATGTCCTCCAAATCATTATATATTTAGATGAGGAGGTCTCACTCATGTAATGCAGTACGCTTCATCATTGGCGACCTCTTCCCACCCTGGTCAGGTAATACTACCAGGGTAGAATCAACCCAGCAAATGAGGGATGTTGTTATAGGCTCATAGCCTTACAGCCAGCGTTTGGCTCGGGCCTTTAACAAGGGAGCAGGACTATAATGGCCAGAGTAGCCCAGCTACGAAGGGCTATAAGGCTATTAGAACATGTTGCCAGTAGAGGGCAGAATGTTCTAACAAATACAACAAAGGCTTGTTGGAGCCAGGGGGGTTTAAATCCCCTCGGATTCAAGAGGCCCTTGTTAAACAACATTGGAATGTTGCTTTGTGGACTTTTACCGACCCGCAGAAGCCCGGAGCACTCCATCGTATTCAATGGAGTGCTCCGCAATCCAATGTTCTAATAAGATATACTACTTGTCTGGATAAGGCAGTGATTCAGTTAATGTTAAGAATTTCTTACGGTATACCACAGAGGCGTGCTTTAATAGGTGTTGCCTTATGTACATTAACAAATATAAAAAGGTCAATCAGTAGATGCTTAGGGGTGCAATAACCCTACCATCCTTGAGATCTACCAATATTTTTCTGTAACTCACAAGCGCCATGTAGTTGGTCATTAGCATTCCTCATGGCTATCAGGGATCCCTATATCTACTTTAAATCAATAAATTACAAAATGCAAGAAGGGAGTTTCCTAACATTCCTGATACTATCAGTCAAACCTGGTCAGGGGTGTCATTCATTTTGTTGTCTGGTGGGGGTCGGCAACTCCTGCAGTCACACAGTCACCAAGAAGGTACGCCAGGTCCAGTACCTATGACTCCCCTTTCAACAGCGGTCCCCCTACAAAATGCAAATTATAGGTATTGGACCTTGTGTACCTCCTTAATGACTGAGTGAATATAGTACTATAGGCAATGGAGGAGTGAAGGCCAAAGGTTTGAAGAAAGGCCACACCAAGGGCATCAAGTCTACCATTTGTCCCACCAGCTGAAAGTACGGAGAACTATTCACCCTCATGGAAGTTCTCATCACTAAGGCAGATTAACCTGGAGACACTATCAGCACTGGGGTGGTCAACCCCAGGATAGTGTTCCACCATGAAGTCCATTTCCTGTAGAGAGATGGACCACCTTAACAGTTTGGAATTATCACCCCTTGTCTGCATGAGCCATCTGAGGGGCCTGTGGTTTGTCTGAACCCTAAGGTGAGTCCAAAATAGGTATGGTTTCAACGTCTTCAGTGCACAGGCCACAGCAAAAGCTTCTTTCTCATTAGTACTCCTACTATTTTCCGTGGGGAATAACATCCTGACGGAGAATACAGGTTGGTCTAGGCCCTTTTCACTCAGCTGTGAGAGCATAGCCCCTGTGCCATACCATAGGGAATCGGCCTACACTATAAACTCCTTGGAGAAGTCAGGGACCTTGAGGGTGTTAAAGGCTTTCTGAGAGGCCTCTGTCCAGATCATCTTTTTAGTCTACTCCCTAGAAGTCAGATGGGTCAAGGAGGCAAAAATGGTGCCATATCCCTTGGCAAACCTCAGATAGTATCCAGTGAGCCCAAAGAAGGGTCTTGGGAGTGGGGCTCACAGTGAAGGATAGTCTCAATCTTGGCTTGAAGGGGTGCACCTTCACCCCACCCACTAGGTGTTCCAGATAGACCCCAGATCCCTACCCTATCTCACACTTGCTGGCCTTGATAGTCAGGTCGTGCTTCTGCAGGGCTTGAAGCACTGCCTTGAGGTGGAACAGCTGATCCTCTCCGCTAGAACTAAAAACTGCAATGTTGTGTAGGTAGGTGACACTGAAAGCCGTCATCCCTGCCAGGAACCTGTTAACCAAACTCCGGAAGGTGAGAGGGGCATTCTTGTACCCAAAGGGCATCACCCTGAATGATATCTCTCACCTTATCAGCTAGCCTGTAAAGTTTGTTCTACACAGCCATGATGTCCCCAGTATCAATATCACAGGTACATAATTAAATGAGCCCAGGGGTCAGTGAGAACGAAGAGACAAACTGCCCCGGCAATTGGCGACAGTCCCTCTGTTACTCTCGGGTAGGGGTGGGCGGAATTTGCGTAATTGCGTTATGCAAATCTCCGCGAAACGGTAAAAAATCTCCGCGAACACGCAGAAATTCCGCGAATACGCGGAATTGCTTGTTCGCGATGCTTTTTTCCTGTTCACAATTGCTGTTTGCGTGCTCGGGGAGAAATATCTCGCGAACACGCATTTTGAGAACGCGAACAAGCAAAAATTTCGCGAAATCGCGGAAAGCAGACTTTTGAGCAATTTCGCGTTCTCCGCAGAACGCGAAATTCCGCAAATTCCGCAAATTCCGCGAGCGGAACGGAATTTACCGCCCAGGCCTACTCTCGGGTCAGGGTAGTGGAGAGGTTGACACCTTCCACTGATCCATCCTGCTCCTTAGAAGATAGAAGATTGGGGAGACCTTCACTCTCCTCTACCACACCACTTTCTGTTATCATGAGCATGTTGAATTTGGACCTCTCACAGTAGGGCATGAGGCAGTTAACATAGAGGATCGTAAAAAAGTTTCTTGTTTTCTTTCGGTCCACCAGGTAGATGACATCCTCCTTTCTCTCCTACGCCTCATCGAGCCCAGACCAGCAGTCTTGTAGTGCCCTGGGCACCACTGGCTCTATTACCTACATTTTTTTTGCCAGGCTGAAACTTGGCCAGAGTGGCCTTCTGCTCATGTTTGAGCATCATCACCTGCTGGATGGCTTCCAAGTTATCAGCAGTCTTCTTCCAGAAGCACTGCATCTGCGTCCTGAATACTAACATGCAACTGACAAGGTCCTGGGGTTGGGGAGTTCTAGGGATCTTTCTCCCACGCTCCCAAGGCAAGAATAAGAGGTCCACTATTAGGTTTGTCATACAGGATCTCAAACGGACTGAACTCAACTCCGGTATTGCCACCTCGCTGTTGGCAAAACGAAGGCACGTAAGAGAATGACTCACTTCCACCTCATGGGCTATGATAGGCCCATAATTATGCCAAGGGTCTTATTGAACCTTTTAAGAAGCCCATTGGACTAGGGAACAGGGTTAGGAGAATTTGAAAGTTACTTCCACACTCATCCCGCATTGACTTCATGTAGGCTGACATGAAGTTTGTCATCCTGTCAGATCTCATATATTTGAGGAACAAAAATACCCATTAAGGCCCTGGCCACTGCAGGTGCTGTCATGGTATGCCCCTGGATGCCTATTGGCATAGTGCACGAAGACCAGTATGAACCTGTTGCCTAAGGCAGTCTTAGGGTTCAGGGACCCAATGATGTTAATGCCCACCCCAAAGGGGATGCTAACAACAAGGGAGGGAACCAGTGTAGCTTTTAGCTTTTTCCCTAACTTCCCTAGCAAGTAAGACATGACCTGCAGAGTGCGTCCGTCACTCTCATCCGGGGTCAATAAAAGTGGGTGAAACATCTGGCAAAGGACTTGTCCTGGCCCAGATGGTCTGCCAGGGGCATATCATGAGCCAAACCCAGTAGGAAGGCCCTGTAGCATCAGGGGTCCATCAACACAATGGTTGCCCCAGGCACAAGATCCTTGAGCTCACTGTATATCAGGTGATTTCCAGAGGTGTCACCAACTGACTGGGCCTCAGCTTCCTCACTCAAGAGTGGTACACTTGTTAGAAATGTGGGTCTCTAATTAGCAGAGGTATGCACCTTTGTCTAAGTAGGGACTCTTCCTTCCAGTCAGGGTAAGGGGGATACACCCCTGCTCACCCCCTTGGTAGCTTGGCACGAGCAGACAGGCTTATGCTAAAGGCAATGTATAAAGTATTTGTACTCAAAACACATAGTAGTACAGTAATAACACCACAAATGAACACCACACCAGTTTAGAAAAATAAAGTATCTTTATCTAAACTGAACAAGACCAAAACAACAGAAATCCAACATAAAGGTAGTGAAATAGCACTCAAAAACAGTTAGTTCCAGACTAAAGCCTGTAGAAAACAAATACCTCCACCTGGGGCTATTGCGACATCACGACAGCAATAAATCCAAACTACGGTACCTACCACAAGGGGCTTGGCGTCGAGCACAGAGTGACACGGACCCCCAAACAAACAATACCATGGGAGGAAGAAGTCTATGACGATGCACGGCATCATGGAGGTGAGGCATCAGGCCAGGTTGAGACTGGCTCCCTGGCTTACATAGGGGAGGTGAGGCATCATGTCCACAAAGAGGTGAAGTGTCGAATCCAGGACACGGGGAGCTGGTTGCGTCGGTGGTGAGGCATCCGTTCCGGTGAGGCATTGGAGCTATAGTGCAGGCCGGGGGGTGCATTCTTCAGTTCACACGCAGGGCCCACGGCCTCGGCGCAGGCCGTGGCATCAAAGCGGCATCGCTGATGGTGACAGATACAGGTTTTCTTGCTTCTTCCAAATTGCTTCCAGCTCCCACCAGCAGGAACAACCTCCAGATGCCCAAAACTGGAATAGGCGCCTCCTGGCAGATCGGAACTTTCAGCAATAGGGTTCAGGGGAGCTGGGGGTGAAGTATTTGTGTCCTTGACACTACAGAACATGATCTTGGAGATTGTTCTTCAAGCAGGTTCACAGCAAAGTTCCAGTTTGCGTCCTTTTGTTTGGCAGAAGCAGCAACTGCAGGACAGCCCCACACAGCACACAGCAAAAAGGGACAGTACTCCTCCTCACAGCTCTAAGCTCTTCTCCTTGGCAAAGATTCCTCTTGAGGTCCACTACTTATACCTCATTTTGTCTCTGGGCCCAGTCTAAACCAGTTCTCTCCTCTCTGGTGCAGTATGAACACAGAGGTTGGAGACAGCACTGTGCAAGGGAGAAAGGCCCCATTCAGGTGAAAGGAAAACTCCTCCCACTACTCTGAATGCAGCCATGCCCCCTTCAGCTCAGCTCTGAGTCATCCAGATAGGGCCAGGCACACCTCAACCCCCCAGTGGCTGTCTACAGTGAATGCACATCCTCAGCCCCTGTCATTCCAAACCCAGACAGTCAATCCACAAACAGGCAGAGGCACACCAAATGGTTAAACAAAAAAAAGTCTACTTTCTAAAAGTGGCATTTTAAAACACATCATTTAAAAACCATCTTTACTAAAATATATTATTACATTCTAAGTTCAGAGAGCCTAAACTTTAAATCTCTATCTTGGCCCAATGGAAAGTTATACTTGTAAGATTTTACAAAGTAGCTCCCTTGTTATCCTATGGGACAGATAGCCTTTCAACAGTGAAAAATGAAACTGGCAGTATTTCACTACCAGTACATGTCCTAGTTTTCACATACACTGCACCCTGCCCCTGGGGGTACATTGGGCCTACCCGAGGGATGCCTTACAAGTGAGAAAAGGGAAGGTTTGGGCCTGTGAAGGAGGTGCACTTGCCAGGTCCGCATGGCAGTTTAACATTGCTCACAGACACTGCTTTGGCAGGTCTGAAATAACTTTTCAGGGCTACTCATGGGTGGCACAATCAGTGCTATAGGTCCACTAGTAGCATTTAATTTAAAGTCCCTATCTTACTCAGTGCATTTTACTAGGGACTTATAGTATTTCAAATAGCCAATCATGGAAACACCAATCCATAAACACAATTTACCCAGAGATCATATGCACTTTAGCACTGATCAGCGGTGGTAAAGTGCCCATAGTCCTATAGCCAACAAAACCAGGGTCAAAAATAGGAGGCCAAAAAAAGCAAAATGTCTGGGGGTGAACCTGCTGAAAAAGCCAAGTCTAACACAAGTTCTTCAAAGATCTGCAGAACTCTTCACTGTATGGGACACCCTCAGTGTGCAAACCAGTCAACTCAGACATGTCTCCCAGCACAGCAACGTCCTCCTTTGCAGGTTCTGAGGCATCACCCTCAGGCTCTGTTATGTTATGGTATTGGAGCTTTTAACGCGCGCTTTTACCCAAAGGTGTCCTGGCGCTGAGCACTGTCTAACTGGTTTCCATGGGTGCAGCGGCTTAATCAAAGAACAGCATTGTCTTCAGTCCCTTCCTAAAGGAAAGGCGCTCATTAGAATTCCTGAGATGCACTGGCAGGTTGTTCCAGGCTTTTGCGGCACAAAAAATGAAACTGCTGCCACTCTAGTTAGCTTTTTTCACTTGGGGAACGATCACTTGTTTTCCTTCTGAAGAGCGCAACACTCTTCCTGGGACATACCATTGGAAACGTCTGCTCAGATAATAAGGACCATTGCCCATCAAAGACTTATAAACCATGCACAGTGCCTTGAATTGTGCACGTTTTTTAACTGGGAGCCAGTGCAGGTTCAAAGTCCACTTCTGACTGAGACGCACCTTGGATTGCCCGTTAGCAGCCTGGCTGCAGCATTTTGCACTAGCTGGAGTCTGTACAGATGCTTTTTTTTATGTTCAGGTACAGACTGTTGCAATAATCCAGCCGTGAAAAAATGAGGGCTGAGGCTGCTGTCCTAAAGCTATCATCTGGTAGGAAAATGTTTTTCTTCAGGATTCTGAGGAGGAAAAAGCTTGTTGAGACAACCCCGCTGACCTGATCGCCAAAGGCAAGTTTATTGTCCATAATCACTCCCAGGTTCTTGGCTTTCACCTTGGGGGCTAGAGGCTTACCCATTTCTGCAGGCCACAATTCAGGTGTCCAGAGGTTGGGGCTATTCCCAAATATAATGACCTCTGTCTTGCCTGCATTAAGTTTCAAGCAATTGGCGGACATCCAGCCGGATATGTCTTTCAGGCAATCGTGGCATCTTGAAGCCCTTTCAACTTCTTTGCCTCGCTGTAGGGACAGCACAATTTGTGTGTTGTCCGCATAGGATGTTAATTGAAGCCCGAAAGATCTTATCAGGGCTGCCAGCGGGCTGATGTATATATTAAAAAGCGTGGGGCACCCCGCACAGAAGGGAAAAAGGCTTAGAACTATCACTCCTCAGATCCACCATTTGCATTCTATCGGCCAGGAAAGATTTCAGGAGGCTCCAGGCACTGCCCTGAACCCCATCAATCGATAAACAGCCCATCAAAACATTGTGATGGACCATATCGAAGGCCGCTGACAGATCCAACATAATCAGGATCGCCGCGCCTCCCTGATCCTCAGCCTCTCGAACCTCCTCAGTGGCTTGGATAAGCGCTAGGTCTGTGCTATGGCCTGCACGAAAGCCGCACTGCGTAGGATCAAGCGCATTGTTGCTCTGAAAGAATGTGCCAAGTTGCACATTGATGGCCTTCTCTATCATATTTGCCAGCAGTGGAAGTCGTGAGATGGGTCTGTAGTTATTAGGATCACTTGAATCCAGATTTGTTTTTTTATCAGCAGGAGGATTGAGGCTGATTTCCAGGTTTTAGAGTACTGGCCTGACTCAATGATGGTGTTAAACAGTGGCGTAAGGGTGGAAGCAATTACCTCTGGGGTGCTTTTGATCATCGATACTGGACAGGGGTCCTGGGGAGACCCGGATCGAGGAGCCAACAAAAGTTTAATTACTTCTTGAGTCTCAAGTGGTGTAAAACTTCTAAAATATGTGAATTGCTGATGGCCACAGATTTTGGCCTGGTTGCCACCTCACCCACCCCTCCTTGGTGGTTGGCAAAGGAGGAGAAGATAAATTCCACCTTATTAAGAAAGAAGGAGGCTAATGATTCACAGAGTGCTGGACTGCTGTCAATGTCGGGTTTAGCGGGGTTCGTAAGGTTGGTAATAGTTCTAAATAATTCTCTAGAGTTAGTGAGGCTTACTTTATAAGCTTCTTTGTTTCTATTGTTGTACCCTTTTCTCCATGTCCGCTCCAACCTCTTACAGTCCATTTTGTGCTTTTGCAGGTTGTCGGAGAACCAAGGTGCTGAGGGATGGGCTCGCTTAGGAGTATACAATTTAGCCGGGGCAAATTTGCTACATGTGGCCTCAATCCATCTCGAGTAAGCCGCCGTGGCCTCTTCCACACTGGCTAGGAGACTGGGGGCAGTTAATTAAAAAAAGTTCCCCAAGTCAATACTATCAATGTTTTTCCAAGCCTGTATAACTATCTTCTCCTTGGGCTTAGTTTTGAATCGATTGTGTGCAGTCCGCGAAAGAGTGAAAATAAGGGTGGTGTGATTCGTCCAAAGGAGTGGCAATATCTTGACAAAGAGAGGCTGGAATTATTAGAAAATATTCCATCTAAAGTATGCCCTGCAACATGTGTAGGGCCATCTACCCGCTGCTCGAGATCCCCTCCATTCATAATTTGCTTCAGTCTCATGTTATCCAGGTCAGAGGGATCCTCTAGATAAAAGTTAAAGTCCCCCATAATTGTGAAGGAGTTAGCGCACAGCCCCTTCTCCAAAAGAGTACTAACGGAGTCAAGGAAAGCACCTCTAGGGCACAGAGGGCAGTAAATAAGCATAGCTTTGAATGTATCCTGGGGAGAGAATCACACACTTACTGATAGAGCTTCACAAGTTGGGTTAGAGGCTGTCGAGAATGAGGGCTCTAGGCTGTTGGAATAGATAACTGCCAGCCCTCCACCCCTCCTTACAGGCCTATCCAATGTGTGGTAGAGAAAGTTAGGGAGAGATGCTTTGACAATGTCAGGTCCTGAGGCGTTATACGTCCATGACTAAGTTATAAATGCCATCTTAATATTGTGTTCCTCAATACAAAGGAAACATTCAGTGCTGTGCTTAATCAGAGACCTGGCTCTGCCTCCTCCCAGACCGTGGATGTTTCAGGGGCTGGTTTTCCTAGCATTTGCACTTCCTCTTCTCTGCAGCCACTCTGCAGCTATCTGGGCCATTTTACCAGGCCTCCTTGACTACCCTTTCAGGCTACCATCTACATTATGGTCGGACACACTCACTCAGGCAACCCTAACATCTACAGGTGAGATTGGTACTCCACCTCCTTCTACATGGTTTGCTCTGACTCATTCACAAGCAGACTGTCTACAGGCATGGCAAGACTCACAGCTACATTCAAGGAACCTGAGACCCCCCTTCAACTCAAAGGGAACCAGAGCCATAGAATAGTGGCTCCCACTGTTGTCTGCTACCACAACTTGGTGAAATGAATTGAGGTTTACTTGCTGTGAAAACACTCCAGATGACACCTGAGAGTAATTATTCAGGCTCATGTTTCCCTAAGAGCCTCCAACCTCTGACCATTGATGGTGGCTGTTAGAAAATGGGGTTTTGGTAGGCAGAGGTATGCACCTCACCAAGCAGGAACCACAATCCTAGTCAGGGTAAGTCACAACACAACCTAAATAATCCTGTGCTCACCCTCTGGTAGCTTTGCACAAAGCAGTCAGGCTTAACTTAAGAGGTAATGTGTAAAGTATGTGTGCAATACTCTGAATAGTAACACAGTGAAAATACCACAAAAATACTCCATACTAGGTTTGTAAAATAGATTATGAGTTTATAATTAAAACAAGACCAAAACAACAGAAATCCCACGTGTAGAAGTTGGGATTTGCATTTTTAAAGATTAAATGCACAAATAGCGCGTAGAAGCACATAGAATTCAAAGAGTTAATTGTTCACACTGGACCAGGGTAAAGCCAAAAGTTGAGGCCACCCGTGATGGCACGCAGGCCGGCTACAGGACCCACTCATGTCCCACTAAGCAGAAGTACCTGAAACTTTGTCACAGCACAAGATGCGTCCATAAAACCCACGCAGTTGGGGGTGTTGTGCCAGAGTTCTCCTCGCAACTGCGCTGATGCATCAGTTCTTTTGAACTAAGTGCTGGTTTCAAGAGTGGAGGTTCCAAAGGTGATGCACTGGAATAATCAGTGCTGGAGGAGCGATGCACTGATCTTCTCCAAGCAGTGGTGGTATTTCCAAGTGCGATTCACTGGTCCAATTCCTGAAAAAGCGGTGATGCCTCGATTCTTCTCTCAGAGCAGAGGATGTGTAGTTAACATTGGAGCAAACCCCTAGGTCATTTCCAAGGGTCCAGGACTGGGGTGGTACCACTTGGCAGGACAGTCTCACAGGCACATGAGCCAATGGATTGGAACAGTAGGGTTCTAATTCATTTGAATCCCTGAGACTTAGGTAACAGGAGGCAAGCCAGCAAGCCCTTGGATTCACTCAAGAATCAAGTGATACAGGTCCAGTCTTTCTCACCGAGGCAGGTGAACAGTGGGTAGCAGGGCAGCTTAGCAAGGCAAGAGCACAGCAAGGATGAGTCCAGCAAACCAGCAGTGCAGCAGAGTGGCAGTCCTTTCAGAAGCACAGCAGTTCTTCTTCCTGGCAGAGTAGTCACATGTCCAGAAGTGTACTGATTTGGTAGTGCTAGAGGTCCTGTATTTCTACCCAGTGGTGCCTTGGAAGAAAGCTTTGAAGTGCACTGAGGTTCTCCCATCCTGCTCTGGCTCCAGACACACTACAGGGATAAGAAATCTGTGTGTGGGGACAGGGCACAGACCTTTCAGGTGTCAATGTCAGGTCCTCCCTCCCGTCCTGCTCATGATGGCCCATTTGCATGCAGATGACCACTGAGGCACATCTATCCTTCCTTTGTATGTGACTGTCTAGCAGGAATGCAGGAAGCCAGCTGTCACACACTCCAGACTGGTATTCCTGAGACAGGCATAAGGCACCAAATAGCTAAAGTAAGTAAATGCCAACTTTCTAAAAGTGACATTTGCTAAACTGGGATTTAAAATTCAACTTCATTATAAATTGTGTTTTTAAACTGTGAGGTCAGTGACACCAAACATGAAAAGCCTAGCTCTTCATAATTAGAAATGACACTTAAAAGATATCATGCAGTAATCCCAATGTTATCATATTGAAGAGATAAGCCTTGGATCAGTACATACTGAATTTGGGAGTTTATCACTAACAGGA
This sequence comes from Triturus cristatus, assembly GCF_964204655.1. Taxonomy (NCBI): domain Eukaryota; kingdom Metazoa; phylum Chordata; class Amphibia; order Caudata; family Salamandridae; genus Triturus; species Triturus cristatus. The sequence continues at coordinate 212,196,727 of NC_140585.1, read as the reverse complement.
TATGTAAAGTGCAGGTCCTACCTTTTAGAAACATAACACCCTGGCCTGTGGGTTAGACAGTGCCTGCATGAGAGGTGACAGATGCAGAAAAAGGGAAAGTTTAGGCCTGGCAAGAGGTTTATCTTGCCAGTTCGAAATGGCAGTATAACTTCACACCCAGGCTCTGCAATGGCCGGTCTGAGACATGGTCAGATGGCTACTTACGTGGGATGCACATGCAGTGCTGCAGGCCCACTAGTAACATTTAATTTATGGGCCCTGGGTCCATGTATTACACTTCACTAGTGACTTATAAGTAAGTTAAAATGCAAATTGTACATGTGTCATTGTTACCACGTCTAGAGGAGAGAGCACATGCATTTTAGCACTGGTTATAGCACTGGTAAAGTGCTCAGAGTTCTAAGGCCAGAAAAAATGAAGTCAGAAAAAGTGGAGGAGGAAGGCAAAATGTTTATCCAGCAGTGGCGCACTGCCTATATGTAGAAGAATTGGAAGACATGTGGATTTTTGGTATTATCTCCTTATTACCCAGAGGCACTAGGGTAACCTCTGCTCTACCACCATTCTAACTGTGACAAACTCCTCCCCAAGCGCTATACTAGCAACCTGGGAGTCTCTCCACTAGTGGTGGGCTGCACCCTCTTGAGGTATTATGCGTATCCCCTGCTGTGCTCCAGCGCTCATAACATTTGGGGTGGAACCTTCCAGGTTTATTTTTAGGTTGGGATTAGGTATCCTTCCCCTGAGAAAGGTTTTTGGGGGCATTCAGAGAATTCCTTAGTTTTATTTTTGTCTCCGTCATCTTTTTTCTGTTGGGACCCTGTCCACTCTTTTGGAGATCCCTCCCACCTTGGTTCTTAGAGGTCCACTTCCTAGGCAACCTCCTTAGGTGAAGTAAGCGTGGTGTCATTTAGGTGTTATCACAATTCTCTATAGCATGTACTGCGCACGAGCTCACTCAGAATCAGGTCATTCAGCCCATTGCAATCACTCACCTTACTGCCTCTCAAGCAACCACTGAGTGCCTTACTGGAGAAATCCAAGAAATCTACCCAAGACTTATTGGACCACTTTTGGCTATCCCTGAATTGTATTCTCTATTTCTCTGGGGTGAGCACAAACTTAGAGATACAAATGTCTTTCCTGGGGGCATACTTCCTCTGGTCCTCTACCTTAAATGTAAGTAGTGTATCTCTACTTACTGTAGGCATTTGTTTCAAAAGACTTGTCTCCCAATCTTTCTCAGGGACCCTGTGCATCCTGAAGACTCCCTTTGTCTAAAAAACATTTATCAATGTCATCTCCCACCTATAGGTAGGCACCAGACCTTGGGGAATGCAGGCCCCCAGGTCTCTATGGGACACTGAATGCACTTTGCTTTTAGGCTCTCAGACCTTCTTAACTTTTAGATTCAGGTCCTGTTTACTCATCTCATGAACCAACAGAATATTCTTCTCCTCCAGCACCAGTTTTTTCTCCTCCAGGGCCCTCTGAGCAATTGCCTCCTCCTTTAATGCTTATGACTTCCTCAAAGGCTCAGAGGGGTACCTGCGGGTCCACCTTGGTGGCCTTCCTGCATTCAGCTCCCTCTCCTTGAAAAGCCTGTGCAGTTCTGCCTTGCTGAGGTTATCATCAATATTAAGCTTTATGTCCATTGTAGCAAGCAAGGATATGAGGCAAACTTAAATTTGAAAAAAATGAATATATTACCCACATCAAGATACTAAGGAGAATTTGACTTTATTGTTACACAATATCACTGTCTGGCGCTGCAGAAACATAGGGGCAGATTTATGTTGTACTTGCGCCACTTTTGCGCCGCCGTTGCGTCACTTTTGTGACGCAGCAGCGGCGCAAATCCTGCGCCATGGTGCGGGGTATTTACAACGTGACGCTCCTGGGAGATGCGTCACGTTGTAAAGCCCTGCGCCACATGTAGGCGTTCCAGGGCAGGTGGGGGCGTTCCGGCGCAGGAACGCCTCCTAAAAGTGGCTGAGTGAAATCTACAAGATTTCACTCAGTCACTTTTAGGCCCATGCTGCGTCAAAACCCTGCGCCTGCTTGAAGCAGGCGTAAGGATTGACGCAGCATTTTAAAGATAGGGCCCCCCAGATCATTGCTGGAACTGCGTCGCGCTTGCGACGCAACTCCAGCAATGCGCCACTTTTCGGCACAGATGCGTCACGCATCTGTGCCGTTTTTACCCCATGGTGCGCCGCATTATAAATGCGGCGCATCCATGGTGGCGCAGCTGTGGCGCATAATAACTGGCGCATCCCTGCTGATATGCAGGGATGCCCCAGTCGTCATAAATCTGCCCCATAATACTTGATCCAACTACTATATACCAGTGTAAGATTTGTGGTTATTGTTTGAAGGAGTGTGACCTTTGTTAAGCAACAGCCACAGCCCTTCTCAGGTTGAACCACAAAAGTTACTAAATTAACCTATGTTTAACTATCTGGTAGCTTGGCACAAAAGCAGTTAGACTTAACACAAGTCACTGTGTTTATGCAGCACACAAATACGATAGTTATGATTTCTTTTCGTATTTTACGTGGAAAAAGCACCTAAACATTAAAAGCACCAACCACAAGTATAAGGTCATGCAAGACTGAAGCAAAGTCGAAAGTTAAGGCAGACAACAATGGAGCGTGGTTTGGTTATACACGGTGGATTGTGCTGGGTATCGCCTCACCTTTGGACTTAGAAGAAATTTCTAAGAAAATTTCCTGAGAAGGTAAACTTCATTGTGGCAAGGCAGCAAGCGTTGTCCTAGGAGGAGGCGTCATCGTCAGGGAGCTGTTGGACTTAGTCACAGTGAACATTTCTCCCTCGGTCACTTTTTGCAAGTTGGAAATCTCCAGTGGACGATGCTACAGGCTGCAGCCAACAAGGCCTCCATGAGCCAAGATACCTTTGCTGAGACGTCCTTTTGAACAGGATTTGCTACTTTATGAGAAGAATATAGTGGGAACTGCTGCAAAATTAGGCCGACCAGTGATGTACCTTTGGCAGATGGTCTGGCAGGTAGGTCCTGGTTTTTACTATTCGGTGGAAAAGATTACCATCAACACCACAACCAAGGGTCCAGGATGTGGGGGTGCACAGCTTGGGGTGTTTGAACTCACTGCAGAAGGGGATAGGTTCAAGGCCGCAGGATCTTGCCTGGGCCCTATAGCTCACACAGGAGGCTAGGCAGCTACACATGGAGTGACTTCTGGTGGTCCTGGGTTCATGTCAATGTTCCAGTTCTCATTCAAGCATCAATGCAGACCTACAAGCAGCAGGACAGTCCTCTGGTAGCAGATGGGCAGTCTTTTGGGGTCCAAGGCAATCCTTCTGTAGTATACTGAAGAAATAATTTGAATGAACCATATTTATACCTGGTGCCAGCCTTTGGAATGGGGTATCCTCAAGGCTACCCCACATCTGATTTTGGAAAGATCTTCCCTTCCTCTTTCAAGGCTCCAAGAAGACTGAGGTGAAAAAAGACTAGTGTCAGGCTCCTTTGTGTGCCCTTTGAAATGTAAGTAGGCAGGGACCAGCCCTGACCCCAGCAACCCAGGTAAGGTTGTTCATCCTGCTTACACCCAGTTCCCTTTGTCTCACTGACTAGAAGAAGTACACAAAACACAACAGCTAGGCTATTAACAGTCATGTCACCCAGAACACTGGCACAAGCACAAAAACGCTGAGGAAGGAATCTGTCAACTTTTCCAAAAGCAGCATTTTAAAGAATTGTGACTTAAAATCTGACTTTACTATTGTAGAGGATTTTGTATTACAATTTATTTATTTGAGTCTTATAATGATATTTTACCTGCTCCCAATAAGACGATATATTTATTAAAAGTAATAAAATACCTGATGTTATCCTCTGGGAGAGGTAGGCCTCACAGTAGGAAAAAACAAAATAAGGATGTTTTCATTACCAGGACATGTACAATTTAAAAACACAAGTCCTACATTTAAATATAATACACACTCCCGAAGTGCTGTATAGGGACTACCTAAGGGGGGTGACATACATGTATCAAAAGGGAAGGTTTAGAGCTTGCAAAAGGTTTATTTTGCCATGTTTAGTTGGCATTTTAAAATTGCAGTACAGACTTCAGTTGCAGGCCTGAGACATTGTTTAATGTGCTACTTTAGTGGGTGGCACAATGGATGCTGTTGACCACCAATAGCATTTAATTTACAGGCCCTGGGTACCATGTATTACCATAAGCGAGGGAATTAAAAGTAAATTAAATGTGCCAATCAGGGGTAGGCCAATTGCATCATGTTTTAGTGAGTGAGCACAAGTACTTTACCACTGGTTAGTAGTCCTAAGCCAACAAAAAATGAAAATCAGAAGACAGGAGGCGTGAAGGTAGAAAGTTTGGGGGAAGATCACACCAAGGATGTCAGGTCTAAAAGAAAGTTTAGAGAAGATTTGTCAATAGGGACCAAAGTTATTACCAAACCAAAATATACACCTCTCCTATTGAAACGTGGTCCTAACTATAACTACTCAATGGTGACCCCCAATGGGTAGTGTATGCTTATATTTAAATGGGAATAATAATACTCTATGATAGCTGAGCCTATAATTTCCCCTCAGCCCCATTTTTGAACACATATTTCTCATTGAGACATTGTTAGGATATGGATTTGGATATGGGTAAGTATTTTGACCAATACTGTGACCCTAAAAATGTAAGGTGAGACATTCTGTCATTTTCTCCCTGTTTCCTTGCTTTGTGCTTCGAGGTAGCAGTGTCTAAAGCTATAAACAGATTTTGAATGCCATTCATGTAACATAATCTTAAGGTCTTATCCTTTTTGTCAAAGCTATCATTTAGTTCCACTGTTTTAGTCTGTATTTCAGGATGGTTGCTTTTTATTGGGCAATCTATTCTACTACCACTCAGGATTCATATTATAAGGTAGATATCACAAAACAGTCAATTGTTGTTTTTTCAATATGACCTAATTCTGACAGAAGCCATAGCTGTCTGTGACCCATGTTCTTCTTGAAATGTCTTCAATAATTTTATTAGCCCGAACTCATAAATGGGTATTATACTTCAAGTAGGCAACACTATTAGCTACATTGAGAGCTCAGCTGAGATCTTATTCTACAACTTGTGGGAGTCAATACTTTACAATCAACATTGGTAATAGATGTTCACAACCATGCACACCATCTTGTGAGAGTATGCATTTAACTATTAGCTCATCAATGGACTGCCAAGTGATGTGAAAGTATCAACTGATGAGTTGGTATTGTTACATTTAATTTATATCTAAGTCCCTAGTAAAGTGAACTGCATGTACTCATGCAGTTCACTTTAGTGCTTCTAGTGGGTCTCCAACACATCTTGTGCCACCCACTTGAGTACCCTTTCTAAACATGCCTCAGGCCTTCCATTGCAGCCTGTCATGAAGTTCTAAATTGCCACTACAACCTGGAAAAATACACTTTTTACCAGGAACAAACCTGCTTTTCTAATACATTTAAGTCACCTCTCTGGTAGGCACTATACCGTTCAGAAGACAGGGTGCATTGCATTTAAAAGTTAGAACATATGCTTTTACGTTTTATATGTCCCGGTAGTAAAACTCTCAAGTTCGTTTTCTACTACTATGAGGGTAGGGTAACATGAGTTTACATTATTCCATTGAATTAGTGCTAAGGTTTGATTAGGAACAAGAAAAATGTTATCTTTGGTCTCAAAACTCGAACATACTTGAACTCACCGTGACCAATCCCCTTATACCAATGTTGAAACCCTTGTGGTCGATCCAAGGCCTCATGTCACAACTAAAGCCTGACTGAACCCAAACTTATCGTACCTTCCTGCTCCCACTACCCGCATGACATTGAAACACAATGCTCACCCCACTATAGCTTTCAACAACAACATGTTGGGGAACTCTAGGTCCACTACCCACCCTTCATCTACATCACCTTCACCCCTATTTGAGCCCGGTTCTTACAACACGCTAACCAACCCATGGGCTTCAACTGACCTACAACACAATATGCCTAGAGAAGGAAATAATCAGACACCTACACCATCCACTAACCCGCAACTTCCCATCAACTCCTCTACTACTTACCTCCTGACCTATGAGGGATCTACACTGCCCACCTCCTCTCACTCCTCTGAAGGCTCTCTTTTACTGTCTACCCCTAAACCAGCCACACATACTTTAAACCCTCCCTCCCTTGAGGATCAACTAGCAGACATCAATAATGATCTTTAGGTTGTTAAAGAGGGCATTTAGAACATAATACACTTCTCTTTGAAGATGGAGACATTTTAGGATCTCAATATGAACTCTGAGATTAATAAACCCACCCTGGACTGAATCCACACCTTCCTTACGCGGTGAAGACAGTGAGTCAGACTACCTCTGTTCCTCTCCGGACCGAAAGAGATCAGCTGTGGAGTTTACCAGGGCTCCTCCCTGAGCCCCACCCTCTTCAACATCTACATGATCCCTCTCGCAACCATAGTCAGGAACCATGGACTCAACATCATCTCCTACGCTGATAACACCCAACTGATTCTCTCCCTCACCAATGAAACAGAACCACCAGAAACAACTTCTACAGCCGAATAAAAGCCATCGCCACTTGGATGAACAGTGGTTGCCTCAAACTAGAGGGCCTATTACAATGGCGAGCGGACTTTCTGTGATGTGAAAGGGACCGTCCACCAGAGGTGCAGCAGTCCCGCTGTGGCCATTAGGATGCCACCGCCACCGTGGCAGTGGCATCCCCCATTCACAACCTTGTGGCGGGTGGTGCTCACAGCATCACCCGTCACAATGTTGTGAATGCACGTTGCGCATTGGCATGCACAAGGTGACGGCACCGCGCTGTGCCTGCCACCTTCTTCATGCCCCCATGTGCATCCCCCACCCCCCCAACACCCTGGGGGCCTGCTAAGGGCCCCCAACAGCAAGGACTGTGAGCCGTTGCCGCCATGGAAAGGCGAGTCACCACCTGCATGATAATATGGATGGCGGTATCTTGCAGACACAGCCACCATATTATGGCCTTTTTCCGCCCTGTCAACGAGTCAACTGGCGGTAAAGTGGTGGTCGGTCTTCTCCTCCGCCGCGGACCCCCCAGCCATACTAATATGGCAGAGGGTCAATCATGCAAGGATGGCGGGTGGACCGCCCCCGCTGAGCCAGCGGTGGCTAACGCCGGCCCGGCGAGGAGATCCACCCACCATCCTAATGGGCCCCTAAATTCGGACAAGACTGAAGTCCTCATCCTAGGCCCTTCACACTCACCATGAAATGACTCCTGGTTCTCAACCACACCCACCCCCACAAACCACACACGTAACCTCTGTATCATAGTAGAGTCCTTGCTCACAATGAACCATCAGATCAACGCCATTGCCTCATCGTGTTTCCACATGCTCTGCCTGCTTCAAAAGACATTCAGATGGATCCCCACCAAATCCAGAAAAACTGTCACCCATGCCCCATCAGCAGCAGACTCAACTACGGCAACACTCTCTATGCCGGCGTCACCCAGAAACTCCTCAGGAGACTAAAAATTTAAAATGGCGCAGCCAGACTGATCGTTGATATTCCTCTCCGCTGTCACATCTCTGAACACCTCTGAGAACTCCACCGGCTCCCAGTCAACAAAAGAATCACCTTCAAGCTCCTCACTCACGCCTACAAAGCCCTACATGATGTAGGACCATCATAATTCAAACACCGCCTCTCATTTCACAAACTCACCAGACACCTCCGCTCCACTCAGCTGGCTCTGGCCAGTGTCCCTCAGATCCACAAGACAAGAAATGGAGGAAGCTCCTTCTCCTACCTCACCACCAAGACCTGAAACGGTGAGCAGTCAAGATATCGATTTTTTAATATCGACCTACAGTAATATCGAGTTTTTAATATCGTAGGGACAGAATATCGATGTCAAGAATATCGGTGACCATAATATCGACCTTAGGGTAAGTAATATCGTTTTTTATATATCGAAGTAAGTAATATCGAAGTTAGTAATATTGAAGTAAGTAATATCGTTAGCAAAAATATTGTTGTTAGTAATATTGATATTTATATTAGTGTTATCAATCAATCAATCAATCGTGGAATTTATATCACGCACTACTCACCCGGAAGGGTCTCAAGGCGCTTGGGGGAGGGGGTCTGCTACTGCTCGAACAGCCAGGTCTTGAGCTGTTTCCTGAAGGCGAGGTGGTCCTGGGTCAGCCGCAGGTGGACGGGCAGGGAGTTCCATGTCTTGGCCGCCAGGTAGGAGAAGGATCTTCCTCCGGCGGTGGCTCTCTGGACGCGGGGGACGACGGCGAGGGCGAGATTCGCGGATCGTAGCTGGCAGGTGGGAGTGTAGAAGGTCAGGCGGTCATTGAGGTACCTTGGGCCCAGGTCGTGGAGGGATTTGTGTGCGTGGGTGAGGAGTCTGAACGTGATCCTCTTGTTGACCGGGAGCCAGTGCAGGCCTCTCAGGTGGTTTGAGATGTGGCTGCGTCGTGGGACGTCCAGGATGAGTCGGGCGGAGGCGTTCTGGATACGCTGAAGTCTCTTCTGAAGCTTGGCTGTTGTACCGGCATAGAGGGTGTTTCCGTAGTCTAGCCTGCTGGTGACGAGGGCCTGGGTGACCGTCTTCCTGGTCTCGGTCGGGATCCATCGGAAGATCTTGCGGAGCATGCGGAGGGTGTGGAAGCAAGATGAGGAGACGGCGTTGACTTGTCTGGTCATCGATAGGGAGGAGTCCAGGATGACGCCCAAGTTGCGTGCGTGGTCCGTTGGCTTGGGTGCAGTGCCTAGGGCCGGGGGCCACCAGGAGTCGTCCCATGCGGAGGGTGACGGTCCCAGGATGAGGACTTCCATCTTGTCCGTGTTCAATATCAGGCGGCTGATGTTCATCCATTCGGCGACGTCTCTCATCCCTCCGTGTAGGCTGGCTTTGGCGGTGTCAGGGTCTTTGGTGAGTGAGAGAATCAGCTGGGTGTCATCGGCGTAGGAAATGATGTTGAGGTTGTGTTGGCGTGCGATGGCAGCAAGGGGTTTCATGTAGATGTTGAAGAGAGTGGGGCTGAGCGACGATCCTTGCGGGACTCCACAGATGACTTCGGTTGCCTCAGAGCGGAAAGGAGGGAGGCGTACTCTCTGAGTTCTGCCGGAGAGGTATGAGATGATCCAGTCCAGAGCCTTCCCTTGGATGCCGGTGTCGTTGAGGCGTTGGACTAGGGTGCGGTGGCAGACAGTGTCAAATACTGCGGAGAGGTCTAGGAGGATGAGTGCCGCTGTTTCACCGTTGTCGAGCAGGGCTCGGATGTCGTCGGTGGCTGCGATGAGGGCGGTCTCGGTGCTGTGGTTGGCTCTGAATCCGGACTGCGATGGGTCGAGGGATCCGTTCGTCTCGAGGAAGGCGGCCAGCTGCTTGTTGACGACCTTCTCGATGACTTTGGCGGGGTAAGGCAGGAGTGAGATGGGGCGGAAGTTTTTGAGGTCGGTCGGGTCCGCTGTTGGTTTCTTCAGCAGGGCGCTGAGCTCGGCATGCTTCCAGCTCTCCGGGAAGGTTGCTGTGTCGAAGGAGGTGTTGATGATGTGGTGGGGGCACGGGTCGGTCGGGGATCCGGAGTGGATGGTGTTCATCATGCGTGTCGTTTCTTCGGGGGTCACCTCGGTCCATGTTTGGAGGATGGCGGTGGGGTGCGTAGGTTCGACCGATGGGTGTGGGGGTGGAGCGCCAAAACTGTTGTGGATGTCGGCGATCTTTCGGTGGAAGTACGAGGCGAGAGAGTCGCAGAGGTCCTGCGAGGGAGTGATGTCGTTGTTGCCGGTGCTGGGGTTGGAGAACTCCTTGACGATGTTGAGGAGCTCCTTGCTGTCATGGGCGTTCTTGTCCAGTCGTTCCTTCAGAGATTTCTTCTTGGTGGTGCGGATGAGCTGGTGATGTCTGCGGGTGGCGAGTTTGAGGGTGGTCATGTTGTCGGCGGTTTTGTCGAGGAGCCAGGCCTTCTCGAGGGTGCGGCAGGCCTTCTTGGAGTCCTTGAGTTCGTCGGTGAACCAGGGGGCCTTCTTGCTTCTGGGCCTGGTGAGTGGGTTCCTCAGTGGGGCGAGGTCGTCGGCACAGGAGGTCAGCCACTACGTGAGGTCGAGGGCTGCTGTGTCAGGGTCCGTTGTCCTGACAGGTCGGTTCTGGCTGAGGGAGGTGGCGAGCTGGTCGACGGTGATCTTGCTCCAGTTTCTGTGGGGAACCTGCTTCGGGTGGTGGTGGACCGTGTTCTTTTTGTAGCTGAAGTGGACACAGCTGTGGTCAGTCCAGTGAAGTCCGGTGGAGTGGCTGAAGGTGACGTGCTTGCTGGATGAGAAGAGGGGGTCGAGCGTGTGGCTAGCGTAGTGGGTGGGGGTGTTGACCAGTTGCTTGAGTCTGAGGTTGGCGAGGTTGTCCAGCAGGGCGGTGGTGTTGCGGTCGTTGTTGTTCTCCAGGTGGAAGTTGAGGTCCCAGAGGAGGATGTAGTCGGTGGAGGGGAGGGCGTGAGGGCTCATGAAGTCCATGATGTCTTCGCAGAACTGTGCGCGTGGTCCCGGGGGTCTGTAGATGAGGGTGCCTCTGAGGGTAGTCTTGGGGTCGGTGTGGATCTGGAAGTGCAGGTATTCGGCGGCGTTTAATGCGTCAATGGAGTCAGTCGAGATGCGAATGGTGCTTTTGTGAACGATGGCGATGCCCCCTCCGGTCTGGTTGACGCGATCCTTCCTGATGATCTTGTAGCCGTCCGGGATGGCTATGGCGATGTCGGGTGCTGAGGAGGCGTTCATCCGGGTTTCCGTGAGGAAGGCGACGTCTGGAGATGTTGAGTCGAGGAGGTTCCAGAGTTCCACGGCGTGTCTGTGGACGGAGCGGGTGTTGATTAGGATGCACTTGAGGTGGTTGCTGTTGTCCGTCTTGATGGGTGCGGTGCCGGTTCGTAGGCAGGAGAAGTTGCAGGATCGGCAGACGAAGGGTCCATGGGTGCGTCGCGGGGATGCTCGGTAGCATCCGGGGGCTCGGTCGGTGTTCAGTGCGTTGAGTGTGGCGGATGCGGGGGGCAGGGGGTCTGGCGCTGGGCGCGGTCCAGGCGCGGACGGGCACAGACGGGCTTACCTTTGGCACACCTTCGGCGCTCAATCGGCGCTCCCGCTGCGCGCTCCCGCTGCGCGCGTCCACTGCGCGGTCGCTCAGGGGGCGTCATAAGTAGGGAGCCGGGAGGGAGGGTCAGCTGGGAGGCGGGAGGCTGGGTGGCCAATGGGCAGGAAGGGGAGGCGGGACTGCGGGGTCAGCGGCGGGAAACCGGAACAGGGAAGCGGGAAAGAGGAAAGAGAGTGACCGGGGCAGCGGCGGCGGTGAACTGGCGAGGAAATGGGCAGCAAAAGCAGGCAGCGAGCGAGCAGGCAGCGAGCGGAGGGCGGTACTTGCAAGCGGCAGGGCAGAGGTCAGCGGTGGAGAGGAGGAGGTAAGAGGCGTCAGCGGCAGTAGCAGGCAGGCAGGCGTCAGGCAGCAGCAGTGGAGGAGGAGCGACCGCCTGTGGGCACAGGGGGTGTTATGTATTTTAGTATGTATTTTATATGTATGTTTAACATTTTTTGTAATGTATTTTTATTATTTTTAAATATATGTTTTAAATGTTTAAATTTTTTTAAAGTAAATTTTGCGTTTTAGTATCAGAGCGTGTTGTGGATTTATATGGGAATAGGGTGGGAAGTAATTTAATTATAATTAATTAATTATATGTTTTTATTTATTGCTATTGATTATTAATTTATTGTTAATTAATTATTAATTTGTAATTAATGTTTATTAATTGATTAATTTATCATTATATTAATTCAAATTAATTTATTATTATTTTTATTTATTGTTATTGTTAGTCAATTTATTGCTAATTATGATTAATTGGTTATTAATTTGTATTAATTGATTAATTAATAATTACATTAATTATGTTAATTTTTATCTGTAGCGGGTTGTGGGTTTATAGGGGAATAGGGTGGGAAGTAATTTCATTATTATTAATTAATATGTATTTATTTATTGTTATTGATAACTAATTATTAATTGGCAAATAATTTGTATTGGTTGAATATTATATTAATAATAATTAATTTATTATGATTTTGTATTTGTTGTTATTGTTAATTAATTTATTGTTAATTTATTAATAATTGGTAATTCATTTTTTATTAATTGATTAATTGACAAATTAATTGTGTTCTTTTTTATGTGTAGCGGGTTGTGTGTTTATGGGGAAATAGGGTGGGACGTAATTTAATGGTATTTAAGAAAATATTAATTTAATTTAATTGGTATTTATTATTATTTTTTTAGTTAATTCATTTTTTATATGTTCTTTATTTTACAAAAATTATTCAATTAATATGTATGTTAATTTAACCCTACGCTATCCTACATTTTCAACACTGTTACATTCACTGGTTTGGAATAGTAATTTTATCCCCTACGCTATCCAACACTTTCCCTACAGTTACACTCACTGGAGTGGGAATAGTCATTTTTACCCCTATGCTATCCAACACTTTCCCTACTGTTAGAGTCCCTGGAGTGGTAATAGTAATTTTAACCCCTGCGCTATACAACACTTTCACTACTGTTGCACTCACTGGAGTGGGAATAGTAATTTTTGCCCTTACGCTATCCAATACTTTCCCTACTGTGCACTCCGTGGAGTGAGAATAGTAATTTTAACCCCTACGCTATCCAAAACTTTCCCTACTGTTGCACTCCCTGGAGTTGGGATAGTAATTTTAACCACTACGCTATTCAACAATTTCCCTACTGTTGAAATCACTGGAATGGGAATAGTAATATTTCTATCCTATCCAAAACTTTCCCTACTGTTGCACTCACTGGAGTGGGAATAGTAATTTTCACCCCTACGCTATCCAACCGTTTCCTTACTGTTGCACTCACTGGAGTGGGAATACTAATTTTTACCCCTACGCAATCCAACATTTTCCCTACTGTTACACTAGTGGGGGTTGAAATAGTAATTTTATTACCTCTGCTATCTAATATTTTTTGTATTATTTTAGGTAATGTAGTATATAATAATATTAAAAAGATGTACAATTATTTTAAAAAATTTAACTTGTTATGTATATTTATTTAATTTGTATGTATATTAATGTTTTATGTGTATAGATTATTTTTTTCAAATTATACGTTATTAAAATAATTATTAACGATTAATAGTAAGTAAATTAATAGTAAGTAACTACATATATTATATATTATGGTGCCGATTCCGATCCTGTAAAACCCGGGTATGAACCGTCGTGCGGAGCGTTTTCTCCGTCCGACTCGTACCCGGGAAAACCACCTTACAAACCCGCAAGTATGATTCGTACAGAAATACCATTTCCGTACGATTCGTACAAAACACCGACCGGCTAAAATATACCCACAATTCCGATCCGGGACACCGTGTACGTGACGTCTGGACGGAGTCAGGCAGTGTTTTATGAACCAGCAAGTACGATTCGTGCCTACGTCACTCCGCACGTAGCATTTTTTACGGGAGCCAAAAACTGCCGGGAAATTGAGGATGACGCAAAGAAGGAGCACCTGTACGCGACGGACAGCCATGGACCCCATCCTACGTGTCATCCCGGCCCTCATAGCCTACGACCTGGTGCACAGGAACCGACGCAGATGCCGCAGAAGGTCAGAACAACACCCAGGGGCAGAGGTGGGGAGCAGGGGCCGGAAACATAACCCCCACCCAAGGCAAAATGCACACATGCCCTGTACATACCGTACCTCCAGGGACTGGTCACTCGGGGCGGCGTGTCCACCAAGGCCTGCGTCCCGCCACAATGGAAGTGGACGTGATGCGTCCCATCACCACAACAATTGTGGTACGCACCGTACCCACGCCTTAAGAGCGTGGGTACGGGTTGTACCACGCCTACCCCTACGGCACCCCAACAATGGTGGTACGGCCCGTACCCACGCTCTTCAGGCCTGGGTACGGGCCGTACCACCATTGTTGGTGTGATGTAGGGGTACGCATGGTGCGACCCGTACCCACGCTCTTCAGGCCTGGGTACGGGCCGTACCCCTACGGCACCCCAACAATGGTGGTACGGCCCATACCCAGGCCTGAAGAGCGTGGGTACGGGTCGAACCACGCGTACCCCTACGTCACACCAACAATGGTGGTACGGCCCGTTCCCAGGCCTGAAGAGCGTGGGTACGGGTCGCACTACTCGTACCCCTACGTCACACCAACAATGGTGGTACGGCCCGTACCCAGGCCTGAAGAGCGTGGGTACGGGTCACACCACGCGTACCCCTATGTCACACCAACAATGGTGGTACGGCCCGTACCCACGCTCTTCAGGCCTGGGTACGGGCCGTACCACCATTGTTGGGGTGACATAGGGGTACGGCCCGTACCCAGGCCTGAAGACCGTGGGTACGGGTCGCACAACGCGTACCCCTACGTCACAACAACAATGGTGGTACGGCCCGTACCCAGGCCTGAAGAGCGTGGGTACGGATCGCACCACGCATACCCCTACGTCACCCCAACAATGGTGGTACGGCCCGTACCCATGCTCTTCAGGCCTGGGTACGGGCCGTACCACCATTGTTGGGGTGACGTAGGGGTATGCGTGGTGCGGCCCGTACCCACGCTCTTCAGGCCTGGGTACGGGCCATACCCCTACGGCACCCCAACAATGGTGGTACGGCCCGTACACAGGGCTTCAGAGCGTGTGGACGGATGGGTGGGTGTGGTGCTATGATCCACATCAGTGGACAGAGACATAGGGATGTGTGCCCATCACTCCCAGCAGTGCCCAGACATATGAGGGGTGGGCGCCTATCACTCCCAGCAGTGCCCAGACATATGAGGGGTGGGGGCAGAGGACACCCAGCAGTGCCCAGACATATGAGGGGTGGGTGCCTATCACTCCCAGCAGTGCCCAGACATATGAGGGGTGGGTGCCTATCACTCCCAGCAGTGCCCAGACATATGAGGGGTGTGTGCCCATCACTCCCAGCAGTGCCCAGACATATGAGGGGTGGGTGCAGAGGATCCCCAGCAGTGTCCAGACATATGAGGGGTGTGTGCCTATCACTCTCAGCAGTGCCCAGACATATGAGGGGTGTGTGCCCATCACTCCCAGCAGTGCCCAGACATATGAGGGGTGGGTGCAGAAGACCCCCAGCAGTGCCCAGACATATGAGGGGTGGGTGCCTATCACTCCCAGCAGTGCCCAGACATATGAGGGGTGGGTGCAGAGGACCCCCAGCAGTGTCCCAGACATATGAGGGGTGGGTGCCTATCACTCCCAGCAGTGCCCAGACATATGAGGGGTGGGTGCAGAGGACCCCCAGCAGTGCCCAGACATATGAGGGGTGGGTGCCTATCACTCCCAGCAGTGCCCAGACATATGAGGGGTGGGTGCCTATCACTCCCAGCAGTGCCCAGACATATGAGGGGTGGGTGCAGAGGACCCCCAGCAGTGCCCAGCCATACAAGGGGTGGGTGCCTATCACTCCCAGCAGTGCCCAGCCATATGAGGGGTGGGTGCCTATCACTCCCAGCAGTGCCCAGACATATGAGGGGTGGGTGCAGAGGACCCCCAGCAGTGCCCCGATATATGAGGGGTGGGTGCCTATCATTCCCAGCAGTGCCCAGACATATGAGGGGTGGGTGCCTATCACTCCCAGCAGTGCCCAGACATATGAGGGGTGGGTGCAGAGGACCCCCAGCAATGCCCAGACATATGAGGGGTGGGTGCCTATCACTCCCAGCAGTGCCCAGACATATGAGGGGTGGATGCCTATCACTCCCAGCAGTGCCCAGACATATGAGGGGTGGGTGCAGAGGACCCCCAGCAGTGCCCAGACATATGAGGGGTGTGTGCCTATCACTCCCAGCAGTGCCCAGACATATGAGGGGTGTGTGCCCATCACTCCCAGCAGTGCCCAGACATATGAGGGGTGGGTGCAGAGGACCCCCAGCAGTGCCCAGACATATGAGGGGTGGGTGCCTATCACTCCCAGCAGTGCCCAGACATATGAGGGGTGGGTGCCTTTCACTCCCAGCAGTGCCCAGACAAATGAGGGGTGGGTGCAGAGGCCTCCCAGCAGTGGACAGAGACTTGGGGGTGTGTACATCATCCTCCCATTAGCAAAACTCCATTAGTGCATGAAGGCATCCACAATGTGAGACTATGTTGATAGTGCCATGACAACACATCACTGACAGCAGTGTTCCACTCCCATGAGGATGGATGTCCTTCCCCCACTGCATGACACACCACATGTGGGTGTGATGACAAATTACACATGCATACCCACCCCTGGCGGTGGCAGCACAATACACACACTGAGATCATGCAACAAGACTGTATCCTCATGAGAAACCCCACTAAACTAAGAGAGCCTAAGGGAACAAACACTGTCACCCACATTCCAGGACTGATAGGAATGTATAGGTGTTGGGGCAGCCAACAAGTTGTTGCCTCCCATGGAAGGAATAGGGTGGAGTACCCACAGATACAATGCCCACAATTGTCAGTCAGGTGCCCAAATACCCTGCAGAACAAGTAACACATGTGTGCTAGGCTGGGAGTACACACATGCATAGTGCGGAAAAGGGACCATGTCCACATTAAGCCATGGCAACATACTCCATACACAAGAACAGTGACTACCAAGGATGGCACAGACGATGCAGGCGGAGACATTGCTGAGCAGGAATGGGCAAAGTTAAAGGGATCCCTCACACAGCAAGGAACTGTAGACACAGGTCAGCACAACAATTGGGAAACACCCTGCAGGGAAGAAGTCAGGTGCCACAGAGGAAGGAACACTCCTTGGGACAATGTCACCATACAGTAAGAGCTTACATGACCAGAGATTATTTGCAGAGACCTTGTGATGGCACGCAGATACCAGGGCCCTCCCCATGAGCAGCACACTACAACATTTCCCAGACACCTAACACATTATCACCACCCCAACTCAGGGAGCAGCAGTGCCCAGACAACAGCAATACCAGAAAAGCATTTGTGTGCAAATGAAAAACAAAATGCTTTATGCAGCATAAAAAAAAATTGGATTTGAAATGTACACTATATACAAGGCCCATAGGCCAGTCCATATGCGAATTCCAGGGGGGGGACACATTGGGGCACGTCTCCCCAACTTGCCTGCACAGTTCACAGTTTCTTTCCATCCACAGGGGGGGGCATCATGTGGGGGGGAAGGACCAGGCACCGCAGGGACAGGAGGGGCAAGGGTAGGTGTTGTGGGTGCAAGGACGGACGACTCCACCACAGGGGGTGGGGCAGCACCAAAGGTGGTGGTAAGGATGGCGCTGCACACGGTTGCAAGGTCTGCCAGCGTCTCTCCTGCACCCGAAGGAACCACAGGCCCCAAGGAGGGGGGGGCGTCGGAGGGATGGGTTGCAGCGCTAGTGGGGGAGGGTGTGGACAGGGGAGGGACTCAACTCCCCTGCCTGGGGACTTCCTCGACCGCTTGTGGGGTGGTGTCACACTGGGGCTGAGGGACAGACTGGCCATGAAGGACTCTTTGTCCGACTGTTGGGCAGGGGAGCTAAGGGGAGTGGTTTTGGAGGAAGTGGGTCGTGAGGACTGCGGACTCCCACTGTGGCTGCGTGGCTGCCGTTTGCCCCCCGACCCAGTGGGTGTGCCTACTTCTCCCTGTGTGTGCATGACTGAAGGAGTGCGCTTGGCCTTCCCTGTTGGTGTGCTGCCTGTGTCTGATGGGGTGCATGCATGGGGATGTCTGGGTGTGCTTGGGACAGGCATGGGAGTGGGAAGTGTGGATGGGGCAGGGGTAGGGGGGACGGAGCACTGCAGGTGACCCACTACTGCCGTCAGTGACGAGTTCATGGACCTCAGCAACATCCGTTGGTCAGACATCGCTGATGACATGCCCTCCATGTACGACACCATCTGTGTCAGCAGTCTGGTGTGGCCATGGAGGACATTAAGCAGCGATGTCTGACCAACCTGCAACTGCCGCAGGATGTCCACAGACTCGGCATTGATGGCAGCAGGGGAGACAGGGGCAGGGGGTGCGGTGCCTGGCACAAAGGAGACATGTGGTCGCCTAGCACGGACAGAAGGGACCCGAGCAAGTGGGAGGGCGGTGATGGGGATGGAGGGGTCGGCGAGAGATGTACTGCTGCTTTCAGCTGTGGGAGCAGCCTCCGCCCGCTCTGGGAGCTCAGCCTCGGACCCGTCAGCGTCATAGTCGGTGTTGGGACTGGACAGGTCCTCCGCCTGACTCCCCTCGCCCTCCGTGCCACTTGCTGCACCAGACTCCCCAGCACTGGTGGCACCGGTGCTGGATCCCTCCTCCATGCCTGTGCCGGTGTCTCCCTCTGTGTACCCCGACGATGCTGTGGGCAAGGTGAAGAGACAGGAAATAATCAGACACCTGTATACATATGACACATGAGTCCAAACTACATAGGTCACAGTGCATAGCATGAAAAGCATCATGAGTAACATCTACAATACTACGCACATATGTAGGCCATGCACTACACAGTTGGTTGAGCCACCATGCCACTTTGAAACAACGGAGAGCAAGACACAACAGCAAATAACTTGATATCCAATTATACAGAGAAGCTAGTGTCTGTGGACAGTCGAGCACAGCATCTGGACCACACACCGTTGCCAAAAATGGATGAGCAGGAACCATGACTTTTAACTTTTAACACATGCTGCAAAGCACAAATATTAAACCCTGCACAACATGACTGGTTCAATACTTGTTGAGTGTCTGTTCCGACTATCATCACACACAGGCCAGACCTGGCAAGGAGACATATGCTTTGGACATGTAGGCCTTGCCCGCACAAACCCCCCTCTACCTGTGACAATGTGATTGAGACAGAGGAAGGACTTGCACCTCTTAATTAGGGATCACATTAATGGGCTCCATTAAAGCCTAATTGCACTCTAACTACCCCTCGTGGGGCTGACCACACATATTATTGACAATCAACCATCATCAGATAGTTGTACACAGACACACAGGCACTGGCCAGTGTGGTGAGGATGCACAAGCCACATTGGGTCACCCTGTACAGTGTACACATGTAGCACACTTTACGTAAATACAAATGAGGCCAGGGTACAATGTCACAACCTATGCTGAAGACACAGAGAAGGTCCACAGTGTTGGATGACACACATGATTCCTAGGAAAAGGTGTCTCAGGGGACTGAAGTGGCCACACTGCTCCATGGTCCTGGATAGATCTGACTGCAACAGGAGCAACCGTCCCCGCACTATGCATATCTCCCCCTCATGCACATCTTCTCTGAGGCCACAACATTGGTCAGTTATGCTGCAAGGCAGTTCATTTTAAGCCTCACACTCCTATGTTGAGACTCTGCATCAGTGCCAACAATCATGGACCCCCAAATGACTAAACTGGACAGGGCACAGGCAAGGTCCCAACACATGTCACAGACCACCCCCACACATGATGCTGCAAGCATTGGGCACTTGGATTAACTGCCACGCTAGATTACCTTGTGCAAGAGTGACTACACACAGACCAGGGAACACATGTCAAGGAGGGGAAGGGAGGAAGAACAGGACCGGTTGACTTTGGGGAACAGGATATGCACTGCACATATAAACCCTGGCAGTGTATCCAGGCGACTGAGCACTTCCAAAAGCTGGTGACACACAACAAACACACATGTACCTACCCCCTTCCTGCTGCTGCTTCTCCTGTAGCCACCTATCCATGTCAGGGAAGACCACCGCCAGGACACGCTTCATTTGGTGGGTCAGGCGCCGGCGCCGACGCCCGTGGTTCTTGCCCTCTGGTGAGTTCCCCAGCAGGACCCGGGCGATCCTCCTGGTCCAGCACCGGATATCCTGCCAGCGTTTTCTCACCTGGGCCAGGCGCCGACTGCGACTCTACACCGACCTCATGGCCCTGACGGGCCGCTTCCAAATCTCCCCCATGGCGTAGGTGGCTACCTGTGAGGATGACAAAGTGAGACAACATCAATACACCTGCTCCATGTCACAGAGACACACATTAGAACAATTGGGCTTGTTTGAACAGGGCATAGTATGCAGAAAACTCATTGCACCTTTGTCATAGGGACATTATCCTCTGGGGAAGGCCAAATGCACTACGTGGCATTTAAAGTACACAGGTGGCATGAGGGGTGCGACAGAATCAATGATCATGGCTCACACTGTGCATCACAAGCTTCACCCGGATAATGGACAGCACCTCAAAGCAGTCACATGCCCCAGGCCACTGACGCAACCTCAGCGGAGTACACAGACACACACAGGCACAGGACAATCACCTGCCATTGGCAACTGATGGTACAAACATCACTCTGCACATGTGCCACTTGACTGGGGGTAGTCACAGGTGTGGGCCTAGCACAGCACGTCTCACACACAGCACGGCTCCCTGCTCACATCAGATGGGTAGGGCATATGCATCCTCCATGCAGCTGGGGTGCAACACTCCACATAGACACTCACCCACATGACAGGGGACTTACACACACACCAATGTCCAGGGGCCGTACACATCATTTGAACACTATCACCACAGGTACACTAAACTCACACACATCTGTGGGTACAGTCACCTGTCACACTGGGGGGACCACAGAATCACATCCGGACTATGGAAACAACATTCCCAAGGGGATTAGCCAGGCTGAATATGGCATGCACCATGCAGTGATTGTCACAGTAAGCACAATGCAAGTGAGGAGTGCAGATATGAACCACATCAGGCTCTGCTTGGGAAACATAAGGCATTCCCCCCCTGGGACCCACCATGAACAACATTGCATGTCTGTCCCACCTGGACACAATGAGAGAAGTGACAGACACAAAAAAGGGGCACAGTCACAGCTAGTGGAGTCAGCACTCGCCTGCTCCCCTGGGCTCCCATATAGGCAGGAGTACTGTGGGAGGATCACGTCCAGCAACGCCTCATTCTCCTCTTGGGTGAATGACTGGGCCCTCTCCACAGGCCTGGACATGGTGCCAGAGGAATCACGAGCAGCAGCAGTGGTGTGGAATGAAAGGTTGTGCAGGCAAGCGCTCTCTCAGGGGTCCTGGCTGCCTTATATCTCCCTTGCTGGGCTGTTTCATTTACAGGAGTACAGAGTGATTGGTCAATCTCATTTGCATCCTATGTTTCCTCCAATTCCTTTAAACCTACCCCAGTGAGGGCCTTTGCATGGTTCAAAATGTGAGCATGATGTCAAGTCAACAACCACTTTGCAACATAGCATATTGTCTCCAACCGACTTTTGCTGGCCACCTGATGCAAAAATTTGAACTTGAAACTCAGTCTCCATGACAACCAGCATGCATTTAGGCCCTTATACTTGTCCCTCATGTGTCCCCTATGTAATTTCACTATCCACACACAGGTACGGTGTGTTTCACACGTACCCCTAGGGCACCACTACTCCAGTGATATGGTCCGTACCCACGTGTGTAGGGCCCGTATCACTTCGGTAGTGTTGCCGTAGGCGTACGCCATAGAGATAGGGCTCGTACCCACGTATGTACGGCCCGTATCTCTATGGCGTACGCCTACGCCAACACTACCCTAGTGCTACGGGCTGTACCCGCGTGTGTAGGGCCCGTAGCACTAAGGTAGTGTTGCCGTAGGCGTACGCCATAGAGATAGGGCTCGTACCCACGTATGTACGGCCCGCATCTCTATGGCGTACGCCTACGCCAACACTACCCTAGTGCTACGGGCCGTACCTGCGTGTGTAGGGCCCGTAGCACTATGGTAGTGTTGCCGTACGCATACGCCATAGTGCTACGGGCCGTACATACGCGGGTACGAGCCGTATCTCTATGGCGTACGCCTACACTACCCCAGTGCTACGAGCCGTACCCGCGTGTGTAGGGCCCGTAGCACTAGGGTAGTGTTGCCGTAGGCGTACGCCATAGAGATACGGCTCGTACCCGCGTATGTACGGCCCGTATCTCTATGGCGTATGCCTACACCAACACTACTATAGTGCTACGGGCCGTACCCGCGTGTATAGGGCCCGTAGCACTATGGTAGTGTTGCCGTAGGCGTACGCCATAGTGCTACGGGCTGTACATACGCGAGTACAAGCCGTATCTCTATGGCGTACGCCTACGCCAACACTACCCCAGTGCTACGGGCCGTACCCGCTTATGGAGGGCCCGTAGCACTAGGTTAGTGTTGCCGTAGGCGTACGCCATAGAGATACGGCTCGTACCTGCGTATGTACGGCCCGTATCTCTATGGCGTACGCCTACGCCAGCACTACCATAGTGCTACGGGCTGTACCCGCGTGTGTAGGGCCCGTAGCACTATGGTAGTGTTGCCGTAGGCGTACGCCATAGTGCTACGGGCCATACATACGCGGGTATGAGCCGTATCTCTATGGCATACGCCTGCGCCAACACTATCATGGGGATAGGACCAGTGTGTACACGTACGTGTGTACGGTCCTTGCACACATGCGTACTCCTACCCAAACCCCATATTGTGATACGACCGTACACATGCCCTCAGAGCGTGTGTACAGTGCGTTTCACAGCTTACACTGGTGATAGGAGGCGCACAGGAAAGGAATGGAGGTGTATGACTCGCACAAGGATGGACATCAAGTCATTGTCAATGCAGTGCATCATGTGTAGGGCCTAGGTGTGTCAGGCAGTGAGCTGGCACATGTCTCCTCATGTTTTAACCCAATAGTTGTGTGATGACCTGTGTACACATGTCATGTGTGATGGGGCACCATGTGGCGCACTTCCCCTTCACACCTTTTACATGTGTGCATGTATTTCAAACTTGTCAAGCACTGCATCACTTGGATGGCACAGTCCCCAACACCCGCAAATGTCCCCTGATGCCAGGTACACGGATGATGACACCTGACATCTCACTACCAGCGTGCCACGATGTGACTATGTCATGTGTGTGTCATGTGTTCCCATGATCTTGCTGTTGGTGTTCCGTCAACGGCATCTGCTGTAGCTGCATCCAACATGTGTCTGTGTGTAGATGCCCATGTCACACTATTACGCACACCAGGACACATGTGGAATAACACGTGACGTGTGACTGTATGCATCTAACAGGGACTTGCGAGCTTAGGACATATCTGCATAGTCTCAATGTCTGTGTGATCATATTTGACATATACCCCTTCATGGCAAGGTGTGTGGTCTGTCCTTTTGCCATTACATGTGACCTGTGCGTCTAGCTTGCCGGCAGCTGTCTGTATGAGATGACATCCTTCAAATGCACATATGTGGATGTATGTCACTCCTGTAATGTGTCTGGCTGTTCACTCACACTGGCCCACAGCTACTTTCATGGCATGTCATGTAGACCTTGACAATCCATGTTTGTAGCTGGCTCTTGGTAGGAGTAGCACCTGGCTGGCATACGTGTGCAGGATGTATTGCACAGACCAGACTCTGTATGTGGCATATGTGTATTAGCTGTTGAACATGTGCTCAGTTCATTGACATTGGTGTAGTAATGTACTCAATCTTCGTTATTCCTTCCAATTTTCTGCAGGGCACCGCCTCTCCCCCGACAAATGCCAGACTTTGCTGCCATGAGGGAACGTGACTACATACGCCACTACCAATTCCCCCAACGGTTAATTGTGGACCTGACAAACAGGCTGGCACCACACCTCCAACCGCGACACAGTTATCCGACTGCGCTGACTAGGCCTGGGCGGTAAATTCCGTTCCGTTCGCGGAATTTGCGGAATTTGGGTAATTTCGCGTTCCGCGGAGAACGCGAAATTGCCCAAAAACCTGCGTTCCGCGACTTCGCGAAATTTTTTGCTTGTTCGCGTTCTCAATATGCGTGTTCGCGAGATATTTCACCCCGAGCACGCAAAAAGCGATCGCGAACAGGAAAAAAGTATCGCGAACAAGCAATTCCGCGTGTTCGCGGAATTTCTGCGTGTTCGCGGAGATTTTTTACCGTTTCGCGGAGATTTGCGTAACGCGATTACGCAAATTCCGCCCACCCCTAGCGCTGACCCCCAAGATGAAGGTGATGGCAGCCCTACATTTCTTTGCCACCGGTACGTTTCAATTGACCATTGCTGATGTGGGTGGCATGTCTCAGACCATGTTCAGCCGTGTCCTGCATGATGTTTTGGAAGCCATGTTGGAGCACCTGGATGAGTTCATCCATTTTCCAACTCGTGAGCAGTTGACAGGTATCAAGGGTGAGTTCTATGCCCTGGGAGGGATGCCCCATGTAATTGGGTCCATTGATGGGACACATGTGGCTTTGGTACCACCACAGGCACAGGAGGTAGCCTTCCGTAACCGTAAACATTACCACTCCATTAAGGCCCTTGTGGTGTGTCTTGCTAACATTGTGATTTCCCATGTCTGTGCACGTTTTCCAGGGTCAGCACATGATGCCTACATCATGAGGCGTAGCAGGGTGCCAGAAATGATGCTGCAGCTGCACAACGAACGAGCATGTCTTGTTGGTGAGTAGACTCTGTTTGTCCAGTTTTCAGCGTTATCTTAGTATGTGACGGCATCTCCTGATCCACTTCTTCACATGATGTTTCCATGTAGGGGACTCTGGCTATCCCAACATGCCATGGCTGATGACGCCTCTCCGCAACCCGAGAACAGCTGCAGATCACCGTTTCAACAACGCCCATGGGCAGACCAGGCGAGTGATTGAGAGAACGTTTGGCCTCCTGAAAAGCCGATTCCTGTGCCTCCACAAGACCGGTGGGTCCCTCCCATATGCACCGGTGAAGGTCTGCAAAATCTTCCTCATGTGCTGCATGCTGCATAACATGGCAGTGGAGAAAGCTGTGCCACTCATCCTGGATCCCGATGAGCAGGAACATCCACCCATGGAGGATGACGGCCTTGGTCACGAGGCAAGTGAAGAGGAGGAGGAGAAGGAGGTGGAGGACATCCGGAGTCAGCTCATATGCAACTTATTCTCATAATGGTGAGTCCCTGGGTCTGAGTGTGAAAGTTTTGAGCCTTGTGTGGCATGTGTTGCAATGTGTGTGTCCAGCTGACTGTATGCTAAGTGACTTTGAGGTGTGTGCTGATGTGTCACTCAAGTGCTGATGTCATTCCACACATTTTTGCTGACACACTCAATTGACAACTGGCATGGTGTCAACCTTATTCATGTACATGACCATGCATGCGGATGACTATGTTTTTCCTGACTTCTTGTGTGTCTCTGATCCCCAGGTATTTGCGCATGCTGTCTACTCGTGGCATCGTTGTGCTCCTGCTATTCCTCATGAGTAATGCAACGTGTGCTGAATCAGCGTTACATGCACGGACATGGTGAAAATTCTCCTTTGGGTAAGGATTGCAGCAAGGCTTTTTGGGTGTGGTAGTTTTTTGTAATGTGTGGGCACTGCTCCTGTGCAGGTTATGTTACTATGCATACATGTCGACTCACCATGGGGCACATGACATGTGGCATGACTCACATGAATTGATAGTCACACTTCGTGACAGTCATCTGTTATGGGATTGTGGTTTGTGATGATGGCATCAATGTGTGTACAACTTCCCTCTGAAACATACGGGAGGCTATGGGTGGACATATTGCGGGACATCCCCATATGATGCTCAATGGGGAATTGCAGCCTCTCAGTGTGCAGCAGGGGCTGTTTGGCTCAACCCCTTCACTTGTGTGCCAGTACAATGGATGTTCAGCATCTGTGGTGCAAAGGGGGTGTCCGGTGTAGGTCCCACATGTTAATCCAATAGACCTGTGAGTCTGTTAATGTTGATGCTTTTGCATAGGTGTGAGCCTGAGTAATAAAGGTGTTCCTCAGCCTCCAAGGTGCCTCATCTCTGTCAATGCAGGTCTCTTGCCACTGTGCATGCGGCATCTCTGGCATGGTTGTCAAGGATTGTGCATATGAGTCTATGTGTAGATTAGCAACCTGCATGCTGTTCTTCATGTATTTGATTCTCTATTGTGCATGATGTCCATGGCTGTGTATGTGTTTTGGCATGTTAGTCCCCCCCACGGCTTGTCAACACCTTCTGGGGTGTGTTTCCTGTGCGCAGCTCGGCCTTCAGTTTCATGATCCGGTGTCAGTCATCTTTGGTGATTGTGCATCCTTTGTCTCTGGGTATGCCATTGCAAACCGGTTACTCCTTACTTGACATACACCTGTTGCAGTAGTCCTTTCTGACATCCTAGTCTTTGTGTGGATATTGTGGCATAATTCCCAGGACATGCCGCCTGCTGTTGCAGCCACTGCAGCAAGGGCACACGTAGTTTCCAGATTTGGCAACACACACACATCAAAGGTGCTCCTCCCTTCCTCCACACATTAATTTGGCTGTCTTCGGCTTGTCTGTGCCACAGTTGCGGCCACGCGGTAACAGAGGCTGGACCGTCTGCACATGCAACGTGCACATTGCACGACCCTCATGTCCTTGCATGACCCAAATCACACTACAGTGTGATGTTGCAGCCACCCTCCAAGCAAGGTCCATCCACACATCTCCTGCCTACTCTCAGGCATGCACTGAGCGCACACACAACACCTTTGCATGATGAGTGTGCAACTCCGACTGCCTACACAGCGCTTCCACGCCTTCCAGGACCTGTCACACCCACCAGGTCATGTCCCTCCTACTCCCCACCAGATCTGTACCCCTGCAAGGCCATGGGAGTGGGACTCAAGGCTTCTGCATGTAGTATGCTTTCGTCGTGAGGCAAATGGCACAGGTATCATCTTTCAGCGTGTCAATCTACAATGTGTCCAGGACCCCCTATCCATCATCACATGCGCACACGCCCTCATCATCAACTCGTATGCCATTGACAGCCAGGCGCTCCTCACCCTCACCAAGGACGCAGACATTTCCAGTTCCAATATTCAAGATTGCATGGGATCCATAGATGAATGGCAGAACAGCAGCCACCTGAGGCTGGACTTGTACAGGACTGAGGTCAACATCTGAGGATTGTGCCCTTACAGCTGGCTCAACTGCTTGTGTCCCACCCACAGAGGCCCCGCACAGGCACCTAGTGTCCACGCACACAAGATGTTGTGCATCATGGATTGCTTGCTCTAATTTGCCATGGTAATCACCAGCATCTGTACCTCACACTGCAACACCCTCAGCATTATGCACATGATCCCCAGAAAGATCCACTCCAAGGTAAGACGGACCATCCCCCAGGTCCACGACAACATCCGTGTCAAATACTGCCCTGCCCTCTACGGAGCAGCCACATCCAAAATCCAGGGACACTTGTCCACATCCAGGCTGCATCTGCACACCTCAGTGGCAACATCCCGCGCCCCAGCCACATCACCGTCCAGCAGAGATAGCTGCAATGGATCACTGTGTGCTGCAGGATTACCGTCAGACTCCTCACCCACACTCAGGAGGCAGGCCACAACCCTGACCCAAAACCAACCTTGTACCACTGTCATCCAAGACCCCGTAGTGCCATCTCCGTGCATCCAACCTTGACCTGGCCACCATTCTTCTGATCCACCATACTCCTGCATGCAGGACATAGTTCTCCCACCTGGGTACACATACCTGGGATTACCTCCCCGGGAACCTCCAAATGAGGCATGACCTCTACGCCTTAATGTTACTCTTCCAAATAGGTGTGTCCTCACAGTTTCCCTAGCACCCCCTCAGCAGCTTGAGGCCATCACAGGTGAGTATTGTGCTCCATGTCTGCATTGAATGATACTTTGTGACCCATGTTTGTCCTGTACCTGACTCCGTTCCCAGGGTATGGATGTGTGGAGTTAGTTCAACACTCAGGCATAGTTTGACATTTACACACACATATGTTGGTGAATAATGCCAAATGACAGCAACATCTCATGACAAACTTAAGTATTTATTTTTGGTGGGGTAAGTCTTTTGGTGGATGTAGTAAGGTGCTCTACCGGGTGCATTGAATCCAAAGTTCACAGGGGGAGATGGCATCCTTGTCAGTTGGAGTCATCAGAGTCCAGACCACAGTGTTGGTCATCATTGGTCAGACTGTGACCAGCAAGTCCATGTGGCAGAGAATGTCATTGGGTGAGGTGGTGCTGTTGTGCCAGAGGGCCAGGTGCCAGGCCAGGTGACCCGGGAGATGTGGATGGTCCGCTGACTCTCACGGCCTTTTCCGTGGACAACCCACCTTCCTCCGGGGACCCTCAGATGCAGGCCTTGACGATGTCTGTGATGCTCCGTTGGAGGAATCCTCCTCCTCCTCCTCCCTCCCTGTGGCTGGTGCTGGTCTTCGCCTGGTGTCACAGGGAGGGTTGCCCATGTTGTCGGCAATCCGACGGAGTGAACGGCTCATGTCCGTTTGCACCGCCAGGAGGTCAGCCAGTCTTGCCTCCATCCGTCCTTGGTGTTGTTTTTGACTGGCATGTTGCTCGGCCTGCAGGTTCTTAATCTCGTTGAGGGTCGCCACTACCTGGCTGATGCCCCTGGTGTCACGCCGGTATGTGTCCAGGATGTGGCGCATGTGTGCTATACCGGTTCCCTCAGCTGACTGGTCAGGTTCTCGCCTCCGCCTGCCTACACTCCCACCACCCCTGCCCACACGAGCTGGGCCTGCCGTTTTGGGCACATTGGGTCTACGGGACCCCTGAGGGATGGCATTAGCGTGGTCGTCTGCCTCCTCCTGGGTGCCTGGAGAACCTTGTCCCTCCTGGTCAGACTGGCTGTGTTCGGTGCGAGCAGGTCTCCTGGGTGTCTCCTGAGATGTGGCAGGAATGGGGGTGGTGGTTGGCACAGATCTACCTGACGCAGGTGCTGCAGGGGCTTGGGCACCAGAGGGGCCAGTTTGGTCGGGGTCATCCACGGAGTGGTGAGAGTCGTCGCTGCCGGTGGGGTCATCTTCACGCTGAGCCTGGGACTGTGATTGTTCCCCCCCATTGTTGGGGGAGGTCGATGACGTTGCCCTGTGTGTGAGAGAGAGACAATGTTAATGCTGTTTCAAGCTACATCCATGTTTCATACACATTCAAGTAGTCACAGTTCCTCCAGGTGGTTGGATGTGCCTAGCATTCCTCTCAATGTCCACTTGGGGATGGGTATGTTGCGGGGGACAGATTGGTATGTGCTCCTGAGTGTTTGCCAGAGGTTTTTTACTGGGATGCTTATTTGGCTATGGATTGGTCTTGTTGTGTCACATGTCAATTGTGAGAGTGGGTAAATCTGTTGCCTGCCCCGGGGGTGTGTGCTTGTGTGAGAGGGGGGTGTGACCAGGCCTGTTGTTGTGTGTAGTGTGATTTGTCATTGGGTCTCCCAGGTGATGTGTCTGTCCCCTCATGGTGCATGCTGGCATGACAGTGTGTGTGAGTTCCTGTGCTGGGTATGTGAGCTAGTGGAGTTGTTGTTTAAGTGTACAGTGGTCACAGGAGGGCCTTGTGCTGCCTACAGCAGGGCCAAGTGTCAGCTACCTTGTCATTACTTTGCCAGTCCCTGTGCATTGGGCATGGTGCATGGGTATGTACCTAGGCCATATGAGCTGTGAGCATTGGTGTCTGGTACTGAGTTGCACAATGTGTTGTGTGAGCCCCACCCTCCCAGCATCCCAGACATCCAGTCTTGGGTTTGTGGTTGGTGTGGCCTGGGACATGGCATTTCCTTTATTTGTGAATGGGGCATGGAGACGTTAGTGGCATGAGCGTGGTTGTTAGGGTGTGGTTGTGTGCAGTGAGGGCTTGGGGGTAGGTGCGTGTATTTATTGTAGTTGGGGTGTGGATGCCATTCCCCCATGTTACGTGAGTTGTTTGTGTACTCACCAGGCTCTGCGACTCCTTCGACTCCATGTACTCCCACCGGCGGAAGCGTGGCCATCACCTTCTCCTCCCAGGGATGGTAATGTACGGGTCTGCGGGGCAGCCCGCCTCCAGTGATGTTACTCTGAGCGTCTTCCTCATTCATCTTCCTCTTGACTGCCCTGCGCAGATCGTACCACCTGGCTTGGCATTCATGCCTGGTCCTTCGGATGGGCACAACAGCATTCACCTTATCGACGATCCTCTGCCACAGGCTGGTTTTTTGGGCTATGCTGGTCTGTCTGACCAATGTTCCAAACAGCTGTGGCTCGACTCTGATGACTTCGTTGACAAGGAGCTCCAGCTCCGCCGTAGTGAACTTTGGATTCTTGTCAGTGGGCATGGTGTGGGGTGTGGGTGTGGATGGTTGTGGGTGTGTGGGTGTGAATGTGAGGGTGTGTGTGTGAAGGTGAAGAGGGGGTGTTTGTGAAGGAGGTTGTGTGAAGGTGTGTAACTGAAGGTGTAGTTTAGGTGTGAGTAAGGTGCGAGTAAGGTGCAGTTGTTTGTCTGTGGTGTCTGTGAGCAGTGGGTCTATTCCAATGGCTCATGGGTTGTGTGTGTGGGCCCTTTTTATTGGTCCAATTTTTGGGTGTGGCTGTGTTTGAATTTGTGGTGGGTGTGTTATAAGAGGTGGTTGTGATTTAGTCCTCTGTTTGGCAGTTTGGATGTGGCAGGTCAGTCATAGAGATGTATTTTGTCATGTTGACGTGTTTTGTGGTGTTGTGCGAGTTGAATTGACCCTCCTTGTGCTGTTTTACTGTGTCCTTGTTCTGTACGAGTCTTTTTCGCGTAGGTACGATCCGTACATACTCGATGCTGGGTGAGGGTGCTGGGATACGGTGTTGGGGTGCGGCGCGTACAGGTGCGGGGCTGTGCTATGGTGTTGGGGTGCGGCGTGTACTGGTGCGGGCTGTGCTACGGGGTTGGGGTATGGTGCGTACAGGTGCGGGCTGTGCTACGGTGTTGGGGTACGGTGCGTACAGGTGCGGGCTGTGCTACGCTGTTGGGGTGCGGCGCGTACAGGTTCGGGCTGTGCTACGGTATTGGGGTACGGTGCGTACAGGTGCGGGCTGTGCTACGGTGTCAGGATCCCTAATGTGAGTCCCAAAGCGAAGCGCAAGGAACTTGGTTCAATAGGTGTTTCAGTTTCGAATGGTCTTCAATGGTCGAGTTTGTGGCATGCCCGCAATTTTAAGATGGCCGCTCAGGCGCTGGGGTCTGTGGTCTAGTTGTTTACAAATCCAGAGAGACAATGTGACGCGCGCACGCCTAAAGTAATGCGCACTTCACCCAGACATTTCCTCAGAGAAGACGTGTTCGAGTGTGTTCCCAGTTCTGAAGTAAATTTTTTGAGTAAGAACCTTTACAGAGTAACGCTTGAGAGTAGTTCCGAGTCAAGAATCCGAAACTTATCGAAGAGGTCAGAAAAGCTGCTAGAGTCCGTAGTGGGCTTTTTACCGGGAGTCGAGTACGGAGTCACCTCGTCTCTACAGGGAAAAAACGAGTGAAGACTTCAGCCGCACCTGAAAAGAAAACCGAAAAAAGCTAAGTGAATTACTGATAGATTATTCGTTCACATTAAAATGTAAGCAGTGTTTGGTGACGCAATAAGTATAACACTTACCAAGGTCAGCAGAGATCAGCATAGAGAGTCCTGTAACAGAAAATGAAGAACATTATAGGATTTACTGAGAAAAGGTTCCTAAGGAAAAATGAATTGACAATACCAACAGTTAACTAGGAAAGTAAGGAGAAAGACTTACCAGAGTTATAGCAGCTCCGCAGTAACCTAAGGAGAGGAAGCAAACAGGAAAAGTTAAAAGCACCAAAGGCTTAATTTAGAAGACGACAGTTTTTAGAATAGCAAGAGGCAAGAAAAGAAAGAAGAGAAATCACGAGAAGAAAGAGAAGGCCACACACAGAAACTTTAATGGTAGGTTTTAAAAGAGAAAGAGTTAGAAGATGTTTAAAAACAGAGAATAAATCGGTATGATAAAAAGATATATGTTTTACAGATAATTAGTGACATCAATAACAAGAAAGAAGAAAAGACAGAGTTGAACAGGAAGAGAGGCACAGAGTTCAGGATTCTGGATAGGTAGAAAAATCATAAGAGAAGAGAAGAAAAGAGACAGAATAGAGTAGAGAAGGAATAATAATTTGTTGTCTGCTTAGTTACCCTTAGGAGTCTTCAGAAGGCAGAGTGATAGCTGAAGAAGAATTCCAGATAGGAAAACCATAAGGTCCAGAACCAGTCTCTTCTATCGTTTATTATTTTATCCAATTTCCCCCTTCCCCCTTGCTGATCAGTTAGAGCCAAAGACATTTCTTGGGGCTGAGTGATTAGTAGTGGGAGTCGGGAAGCTAGCGACTTCTGTTCCTGTGCAAGACAACGGTAACCAGCGAGAAGCTGAAGGTGAGCTCTGACAGAGTGAAGTGCCCACGTATTAATCTTGCACCCGAACAGTAAAGAAATGGTTGAGGGAATACATTTACAGACCTTAGGGTCAGTCCTAGAGGCGATACAAAAGGAATTGGTAGGAGTTAAGGAAGAGAATCAAAGTCTAAGGCAGGAGGTCATGAATTCTAGGAAAGAGACGGCAGAATTAGCACAGAGGATAAGACAACCGTATTCAACTGGAAGGGAGGGTCCCACCACATCAATGGGAGACGCAAATAAGCTAACAACACAAGTAATCCATTCCCTATCGCCAGTGATACCGTTGGCAGCACCAGAGAGGTTTAGTGGGGACCCACAAAAGGCGCAGGTGTTTATTACACAATGTTCACTTCATTTCTTGTGTCGCCCTTCTATCTTTCCTGATGCGCAATCTAAGGTAGCCTTCATTTTGTCATATTTGAGTGGAGATGCAGCGGCATGGTCGATGCCGATAGTCTCACGAGATGATCCATTATTGCAGAATTTCGATGAGTTCAAGAAAGAATTTCTGAGAATCTTTGACCGAAGACGGATCTCTCAAGCAGTAGATAACGAAATTTTGGAATTGAAGCAGGGAAAAAGAAACTTAGTGGCTTATCTAGCTCAATTCAACAAACTTGTAATGGAGACTGATTGGCCAGAGAACAAGAGGACAGCAATATTTTATCGAGGCCTGCGAGATGAACTAAAAGATGGTTTGGCTCAAATACCGAATCGTCCAACTGAAATTTCCGCCCTGATAGACCTAGTACTAGAACTGGATTTCCGGCAGGGAGAGCGAAGGGGAGAGAGAAGACGAGAGTACAGAAGTACTGTTCCGCGATTCGACCGAGCTAAGGCTGAAACAGGAAGGAGTACAGAAGGAACCACAGGATCTGAACCTATGCAAATATGAACGATTCGGGGACCGCTCACAAAGGAGGAGAAGGAGAAAAGACGAGCCAACAACTTATGTATGTATTGTGGAACTAATGGACATTTTGTGCAAAATTGTCCAAGAAAGCCAAAGGGTCCATTTAAGCCGAAGGAAAACTCGCAGCACCACCTGTAGAAGGAGTTGTGCAGGTGGATGCGAATCAGAAATCAACTCCTCAGGAACATCGGCTGGCGAATATATTACAGTTGTCTTCGCCCCATTTGGTTTTATCCTTGACAATCCGATTTCGTGAAAAGATAATGAAAGGAGTGACTGTGATGGTGGACTCAGGAGCCACGGGTAATTTCTGCGGTCTGAAATTCGCGGCTAAGGTTGGGCTGCAAGCAATTGCCAAGGCTAGAAGTGAACCAGTTCGAGCAATCGATGGTACCAATCTATCCTCAGGGCCAATCACGAGTCACACAGAGTTAGTAGAGCTGATTCAAGAAGATGGGCATAGAGAAGCTATACACTTTAATTTAATTGATGCCCCCCAATTCCAACTCATATTGGGACTTCCATGGCTCACAGAGCACAATCCTTCAATCAATTGGAACAACAGAACAATTGAAATGAACTTAGCATATTGTAGAGAGAACTGTTTTGGGGCGTACGAGGCAATGAGTAAACAGAACCCGGCTCACGCCTTATGTTCAGCTGGAGTCTCCATGTGCGTAATAAATACGCAAACAATTCCACCAGAATATCAAGACTTTGAGGACGTTTTCAACGAACAGGAAGCTGAGCCACTGCCACCTCATCGAGTTTACGATTGCAAAATAGACTTAGAGTCAGGGGCGAATCTGCCTTGCAGTCGAGTGTACGCCTTGACGGAATAAGAGAATCATCACCTGAGGGAGTATATTGACAAGTACCTGGCCAATGCATTTATACGTCCTTCCCAATCGCCAGTGTCCTCGCCACTATTTTTTGTGCCTAAGAAGGAGCAGGGCGAGTTGAGAACGTGCATTGATTATAGAGCCATAAATCGAATAACAAAGAAGAACAGGTATCCTCTTCCCCTTATCTCCGTCTTGTTGGACCTGATCAAAGGAGCACAGATGTTCACGAAGTTGGATTTAAGGGGAGCTTATCACCTTATTCGAGTGAGAGAGGGAGACGAGTGGAAGACGGCCTTCAGGACACGCTTGGGCCTATTTGAATACCAGGTGATGCCCTATGGGTTGTGTAATGCGCCTGCAGCGTTTCAACACTTCATAAATGATGTGCTCAGTAAATTCATTGATCAATGTGCAATTGTGTATATTGATGATATACTAATCTACTCAAAGGATACGCAGGAGCATCAAACACAGGTTCGAGGAGTTTTACAAAAACTGCGAGAGAACAAGCTATTTGTCAAGTTGGAGAAATGTGTTTTTGGAGTTTCACAGGTAGAGTTCTTGGGCTTTGTAATCTCGCCAGCAGGAATTCATATGGACAAACGGAAGATTCAAGCCGTACAAGAATGGAAGTCACCCACTTGTGTGAAAGAAGTCCAAGCGTTTATTGGGTTCGCAAATTTCTATCGGAGATTTATTGGAGAATTTTCCAGACGAATACTACCCTTGACACGACTACTGAAGAAAGGGACACGATTCGAATGGTCGGAAGAAGCAGAGCAAGCCTTTAAAGATTTGAAGATAGAGTTCACCACTGCACCTATCCTCCTTCATGCCGATCCGATGGAGCCCTTTTATGTCAAGACAGATGCCTCGGACCTTGCGATTGGTGGAGTTCTTTCTCAAAGGAATAAGGTGACGGGCCAGTTACACCCGGTGGCTTATCGATCCAGGAAATTGACTCCAGCGGAAATCAATTATACGATTACGGAAAAAGAGTTGCTGGCAATAAAAGACGCCTTCAAGGAGTGGAGACATTATCTAATGGGGGCCCACCACGTGGTAACAGTCTACACGGACCATCGAAAATTAAAGTTCCTGAAGTCAGCCAGAACCTTGACACCTCGCCAACTCCGTTGGTTACTGTACTTTGCCGATTACGATTTCGTGATAACTTATCGGCCGGGTGCACAGAATGGAAAGGCGGATGCTTTGTCTAGGTTGGGAACCGGAGAAGAAAGAAGTCCACTAAGCGCTCAAGTGATCATACCAGATACCAAGATTAAAGGCGCCACAGATATATTGAACTTTAAGGAAAAAGTAATCCAAGCTCTAACCCCAGAAGAAATGCAGAAATGGGCGCAACAAGAACCTGGAAGAGAAATTTGTGATGAATTCCCATTTAAAGAAGCTGCATTGTATCTGCCGACTACAGCATTGCAGAAGCAAGCCTTGCAGGAATGCCATGATCACCTGTTGGCTGGCCACAAGGGAGAGTCCAAGACAGCAGATCTAATCAAAAGAAAATATTGGTGGCCACAGATGAGTAAAGACATTGAACAATATGTAAAGACTTGTGAGATATGCGCTCAGGGAAAATCAGAACGGCACGCTCCTCAAGGGCTGTTGCAACCCCTGCCCATTCCTCCTCATCCTTGGCATACAATCACCCTGGACTTAATTACAGACTTACCATCCTGTCAAGGGACAAAAACAATACTAGTAATAGTAGATGCATACACGAAAATGACACACTTCTTGGCCTTAAAGGGAATCCCAACAGCAAAACAGTTAGCAAGGCACTTAAGTACCCAGATTGTCAGATTACATGGAATACCCAAGATTGTAATATCAGACTGGGGAACCCAATTTGTTTCGCATTTCTGGAAGGCTTTTATGAAAGGGTTAGGAGTAGAAACTCGTTTTTCCACCAGTTTCCATCCGGAGACGGATGGACAAACGGAAAGGGTGAACCAGGAATTGGAGCAATATTTACGGTTGTTCTTGTTGAAACAGGAGGGAGAATGGCCGGACTACTTGTGGACAGCAGAATTCGCTCATAATAACGCGAAGAATGTGTCCACTGGATATTCCCCGTTCTACTTAAACTATGGTAGACATCCAAATTCAGCAGTACAAGATGTAGAGCTCACAGTCCCAGCAGTCAAGGATATGGTAGCTCATTTAAATTCAGTACATGAAATAGCATCAAAGAATCTAGTACAGGATAAGGAAAAGTATAAGAAGTACGCAGATAAGAAAAGAAAGAATCCTCCTCCACTAGGAATAGGAGATAAAGTCTGGTTGAATACAAAAAATTTAAGGCTAAAAGGGAACCGAAAATTTCAGCCACGATTTATCGGCCCTTACCCAATTGCAGAGCAGATCGGTCCACTGACCTATAAATTGACTTTACCCTCCCAATTCAAAATTCACCCAGTGTTTCACGTTTCCCTTTTGAAGAAGGCAGTTCCTAATTTGAGAAAAGAATCGATTCCAAACCCAATTCAGCTAGATACAGGAGTGGAGTTTGAGGTGAAAGAAATTCTGGACTCAAAATTAGTCAGAGGTAAACTGTATTATTTGGTAGATTGGAAAGGCTACGGTCCTGAGGAGCGGTCTTGGGAATTAGATTCAGATGTTCATGCTCCTAGGCTAATAAAACTTTTTTATCAGCGCAATCCAACCAAGCCCAGAGTGGAAGGACTACCCTTGGTGGGGGATACTGTCAGGATCCCTAATGTGAGTCCCAAAGCGAAGCGCAAGGAACTTGGTTCAATAGGCGTTTCAGTTTCGAATGGGCTTCAATGGTCGAGTTTGTGGCATGCCCGCAATTCTAAGATGGCCGCTCAGGCGCTGGGGTCTGCAGTCTAGTTGTTTACAAATCCAGAGAGACGATGTGACACGCGCACGCTTGAAGTAATGCGCACTTCACCCAGACATTTCCTCAGAGAAGACGTGTTCGAGTGTGTTCCCAGTTCTGAAGTAAATTTTTTGAGTAAGAAGCTTTCCAGAGTAACGCTTGAGAGTAGTTCCGAGTCGAGAATCCGAAACTTACCGAAGAGGTCAGAAAAGCCGCTAGAGTCCGTAGTGGGCTTTTTACCGGGAGTCGAGTACGGAGTCACCTCGTCTCAACAGGGAAAAAACGAGTGAAGACTTCAGCCGCACCTGAAAAGAAAACCGAAGAAAGCTAAGTGAATTACTGATAGATTATTCGTTCACATTAAAATGTAAGCAGTGTTTGGTGACGCAATAAGTATAACACTTACCAAGGTCAGCAGAGATCAGCATACAGAGTCCTGTAACAGAAAATGAAGAACATTATAGGATTTACTGAGAAAAGGTTCCTAAGGAAAAATTAATTGACAATACCAACAGTTAACTAGGAAAGTAAGGAGAAAGACTTACCAGAGTTATAGCAGCTCCGCAGTAACCTAAGGAGAGGAAGCAAACAGGAAAAGTTAAAAGCACAAAAGGCTTAATTTAGAAGACAACAGTTTTTAGAATAGCAAGAGGCAAGAAAAGGAAGAAGAGAAATCACGAGAAGAAAGAGAAGGCCACACACAGAAACATTAATGGTAGGTTTTAAAAGAGAAAGAGTTAGAAGATGTTTAAAAACAGAGAATAAATAGGTATAATAAAAAGATATATGTTTTACAGATAATTAGTGACATCAATAACAAGAAAGAAGAAAAGACAGAGTTGAACAGGAAGAGAGGCACATAGTTCAGGATTCTGGGTAGGTAGAAAAATCATAAGAGAAGAGAAGAAAAGAGACAGAATAGAGTAGAGAAGGAATAATAGTTTGTTGTGTGCTTAGTTACCCTTAGGAGTCTTCAGAAGGCAGAGTGATAGCTGAAGAAGAATTCCAGATAGGAAAACCAGAAGGTCCAGAACCAGTCTCTTCTATCGTTTATTATTTTATCCAATTTCCCCCTTCCCCCTTGCTGATCAGTTAGAGCCAAAGACATTTCTTGGGGCTGAGTGATTAGTAGTGGGAGTCGGGAAGCTAGCGACTTCTGTTCCTGTGCAAGACAACGGTAACCAGCGAGAAGCTGAAGGTGAGCTCTGACATATGGTGTTGGGGTGCGGCGCGTACAGGTGTGGGCTGTCCTACGGTGTTGGGGTATGGTGCGTACAGGTGCGGGGCTGTGCTATGGTGTTGGGGTGCGGTGCGTAAAGGTGCGGGCTGTGCTACGGTGTTGGGGTGCGGTGCGTAAAGGTGCGGGGCTGTGCTACGGTGTTGGGGTGCGGCGCGTACAAGTGCGGGGCTGTGCTACGGTGTTGGGGTGCGGCGGGTACACGTGCGGGCTGTGCTACGGTGTTGGGGTACGGTGCGTACAGGTGCGGGGCTATGCTACGGTGTTGGGGTGCAGTGCGTACAGGTGCGGGGCTGTGCTACGGTGTTGGGGTACGGTGCGTACAGGTGCAGGGCTGTGCTTCGGTGTTGGGGTACGGTGCATACAGGTGCGGGCTGTGCTTCGGTGTTGGGGTGCGGCGCGTACAGGTGCGGGGCTGTGCTACGGTGTTTGGGTGCGGCGCGTACAGGTGCGGGTTGTGCTAT
Organism: Triturus cristatus; assembly: GCF_964204655.1. NCBI lineage: Eukaryota > Metazoa > Chordata > Amphibia > Caudata > Salamandridae > Triturus > Triturus cristatus. The sequence continues at coordinate 212,158,071 of NC_140585.1, read as the reverse complement.
GGTGTTGGGTGCGGCACGTACAGGTGCGGGCTGTGCTTCAGTGTTGGGGTACAGTGCAGAGGGGGGGTACGGTGCTGACATACGGGGGTACGGTGCTGACATGTGCGGGGTGAGGGGGGCTGTACGACTCGTATTCGGGCACAAGTTTACCCATGTACATGTAGGCTACAGCGTTCGCTCCGTACGGGGCCTTTTACATGCGGTTGTGTATTTGGACGGGCGGTACGGATCGTACTAGTGCGCTCGGACTTCTGTTTTACGATTTGTACGTAAAAATGTCCGGCTCCCCATCGGACACTTTTCCCGACGCTATTCGGACGTAAAACTTTACGGCTCCCTTTCGGACCATTTTCCCGACGCAATTCGTATGTATTTTTCACGTACGAATCGTACTTCGCAGTTTGTACGGAACTTGTACGATTCGTACGTAAAAATATACGAATACGAGTCGGACGGTAAATTTTTTTACCGGATCGGAATCGGCACCTATATATATATATATATTACTTATAATTTTTAAACATTTTAATAATTTTTTAACTATGTTTATTTTAATTATATGTATTATTTTCTTTATTTTACATTTTTTTTTTAACTTAGAAAACGATATTTTTAAGAACAATATTTTTGACATGAATATTTTTTTTTGATATTTTTGTATCTACCATAATGTAGATATGATGTTGATATTATTGACTTCGATATTCTTGCGTCGATATTTCTGTAGGTCGACCTTCGATATTCTGTCAGTGATTCACCTGAAACAGCATACCAACGCTCCTCAGACAATCCACGTCGCTGACCCAATTCAGGAATGACCTCAAGACCTGGCTCTTCGACTGAACACCTAGCGCAGTGGGAACAGCAGCCACCCCCCCAGTGCCTTTAGACCCTTACAAGTAAGATGCTGCACTTTACAAACTCTGATTGATTGATTGATTGATTGATTGATTGATTGATTGCATGAGTCTCCCCCCAAGGGTCGAATACGGAGGAAAATATCATCCATGGAAAACTCATTGAATCCATACTGGAATTCACATGGTGCCTGCCACTTGGTGCATGAAAATGCAGGGGGGTACCATAGGTACCTCCCACTGCATTGACACCCCCTCAAACAAGGGGGGCCTGCAATAGGTCCCCAAACCCAATCCCCATTAGCCTTTCCAGGGTGACATGGCCGCTATGTAAAGGCCTTCCCATACCCACATCCTAATTTTGCGGACGGTGCCTGCTAGGCACCGCCACCATTTTAGTGGCTCTGCACCATTCACCAGGCAATCGGTGTGATTGCCTTTGGCGGTGAAGCAGCGGATGGACTTTGCTTCCGCCGCGGTACCCACCGCCATTTGTCGGTGAGTAATACTCTTGGTGATGGCAGTCCTTCCGCCATCCTAATGACCCCCTAAATCTCACATCAAATCGATGCTTATTAACTGCAGATCAGCAGCAAGGCATGCAGCTGATATTGCCGACCTCAAACTTTCGTAAGAACTGTTCCTCCTGATATTAACTGAAACGTGGCTCAATGACAGCTTTACACCAATCTTGGACATTTTGTCCCCCCCTCGAATATGACATCATTAGACTTGATAGACCAGTTAAAATTGAAGGCAGCATTGCATGCATCTATCATTCCAGTCTCTCCCTCAGACATACACAATTGGTGCCAATGTCCTCCAGTGAATACCTAGAGATCAAAATCAAGCACAATAACAAAATAGTATGCACACTCCACACAATCTATCACACCCTGGTGAAAATCGTCTGTTCATCCAACAAATTATGGAGATGATATCAGCTAACTCTGACCAACTTTCTAACCATATTTTCCTTGGGGATTTCAACCTTCACTGGAACACCAAAAATGAACCATTACTATGCACTATCAAGGCTTTCTTTCCTGACCTTAACTTCACACACTCATGCTTCAGACCTACACATGACAAGGGTTCCACCCTAGATCTAATGATAGCAAAAGATAAGGTCATATAACTAGATGCCATATCACCTTGTGACTGGTCAGATTACTTCCCAATCTTTTTTATTATATTGGAAAGGGTGCTGATTAGACAAGGTCAACCTTGTAAGACTAAACAATGGTCTCAAAATCTTGGTTCAATGGCTCCCTTAATGAGGAACAATGTAAACTAAGGCTTGCAGAGAGATCTTGGAGAAACTCTCCTTCCACAACTAACCTCAAGCAGTGAAGGATGTCAAGAAATGCTTATAACTAACATATCTGTAGCGACAAAACTGATCAATTTAAGTCACAGCTTGACAAGGCCAAAACACAGCAAACACAATAAGATGATGGACAAAGCGCTGAAACCTTTCAGACACTCACCCCCAGTTACTACCAGGTATGGGTTAAATCCATCATTGTTCTTCTGCTCACTTTTGACCACAGTTCAGACCCAGCCATATCAAAATTAGTCTTGACCCTGTTCCTTGTGGAAACAGTCCAGCCCATACTGCCCCACCAGGTCCTCCTGGACCGGAAACAAGCATACTGAGACTGGTTTTGGGGTAAGCCAGGCCAGCGGCCAGGCTAGATTGAATCCAGTAGCAAAGCGCGGAGATACTCCTCCGGGAGTCGATTCTAGCGCTATATAAACCCACAATTAAATTAAATTAAATCAATTAAAAGTGAGCAAGGGTCCCACATCTGGGCATACCCTGCCAACTTAGGGCAAACAAAACAAACACAATAGGATGATATACGGAGCGCTGAAACGTTTCAGACACCCAGCCCCAGTCACTAATAGACTAATAGGTCTGGGTTAAATCCAACATCTTGTATCTGCTTACTTCACTTTGCCAGTTCAGACCCAGCCATATGCAAATCACTCTTGACCCTCTTCCTCATGAGAACAGTCCAGCCTGCACTGCCAGGCCAGGTCCTCCCTGGACTGTATGAACAAGCATTGTGGGACTGATTTTGGGGTAACACACCTCATCAGCCAGGTTAGCTTAAATCCAGTAGCAAAGTGAGCAAGGGACCCATGTCTGGACATACCATGACTACTTAGGACAAACAAAGCAAACACAATAAGATGGTGGATGGAGCGCTGAAACCGGTTTCAGGGTAACACCTGAAATGGCCGGTCCCACATTTTCTAATTTATTTTTGAGTCACTATATGATGATTCTTTTTCATAGCATGAAAGTCTAAAGGGGAGGGAAAGTCGTTAAGCTATCAATCAATTAGTCAATAATCCTCTTGCTCACATAATAACCACAGACAACTACGTAAGGTTAGTTGATTTATTAAAAATCCAAAAATAACTGAACATAAAGACACCTCAATACGAGGGTGTAGAAAGACATTGGAATTAGCATGAAGCCAAATCTGCATATTCAGTTTAGACAATACAGCATAAGTAATACACATTTAGCTCAAGAAGTTAAATGCAATGGATCAGAAAGCATGAGTGCAGGTTTTCTTGCATTGAGGGTTGATGGGTGAGAAGCATTAAACCGAATCCCTACTCTAACACTCTAAGTGACATCCCAACTTAAGCATCTTCAGGAAGAAGGAAAAAATTGTCAGCATGTGGAGTCTTTCTAAAAATTCTCCCCACAATCAGTGTGTCAAGTGGCATAAAGCTACTGAGACACATCTTGTTCTAAGATGCTCTCTCTCTGAAGGCAAAAGAGAAGTGGGCACTTTCCCTACATCCAACAACATATTATTCGTAGGTAACATTCACAGAATCCGTTGCGAATCACACCAACTGCTCTGGGTATGATCCTGAAGGTGTTTTTCCACGTGACAACAGTATTCTTTAATTTAAACATTTATCCTTTTTTCCCAGGCCTTCTCCTGTGTGAAGCACAACAACCTTCTTTTATCGACTCAACTCACCTGATTGTAACTTCTTCTCTTCTTGCCTAGCTAGTAAGACATTATTCTAGCCATCAAGATTGCTTCTTTCATCTGCAAAACAAAACCTGAGAAAGAAAAATCTCCACACCATACATGGAATTCAAACGGTTAATTCTAAAGCCAGAGTTTCCAGGAAACTGTATTTCAGGCCTACAAAATTCAGCTAACATAAGAAAGCATTGTGTGTGCTTTACGAATGTGCATGGAAAATAAGACTCTACCAATTAATGTATTTATCTACATGTGAAATGACACAATTATTAACCACATTTAATACATGAATAATCGTCAGTTGCACAACACGAGTTCTTCACATTAATGTCTTCAGCTAGTTACATTCACTTTCTACATTGAATCTCCAGTTACTTTTTAATTGCCTAAAATACATCCTGTTTCATTTCAACACATTTCACAATTCTACACTCTGGGGCCGATTCCGATCCAGGTCGGAAGGGCACCGGACGCGATCCGGCCGGAAAATCTATGAGCCGTACGCGTGTTTTTGGCCGACTCGTACAGCTGTACGAGTGAGCCAGTACGATGCGAGCTACATGAAATTCACCGACTGAGTCGTTTCCGGGTCCGAGCCGCTCCGTACGTCTCGGTCGTAAGATAACCGTGGCGTGCAATAGATGCGATTCACGACTGAGCCAGTACGATGCACGCGTGGGACAGCCTGTGTGAGCCGGAGTGTCCGGCTTGCAAAAGCTCCCAGAGTCAGACTTCGGGGGTCCGCATCGGACCTCCCGACACCCGCAGCTGTATGACTCGCACACAGGGGGAGACACATGGGTCTACCCCACACAGGCATGTATGGTGCAGATGGTACCAGCGCATAACCACTGTAGGGGGCACACCTGTTCGAGACATACCCATGCAGTCAATGGGAGCGCATGTACGTGTCGTACAACTGGCTCCCATTGACTTCTATGGGAGTCCGACCGAACCGAGTCCGACAGCATACGAGCGCATCGTACTCGCTCGGTCGGACTGAAGGGGTCCGGCTCGGTCAGAAAACACTCCGGATCCGACTCGGTCGGTGTGCTTTCCGACCCGGATCAGAATCGGCACCTCTATGTTAATACAACAAAAGAGGATATGCGGGTGCGATCTAAACATGTGATTATGAAGCACCCCTACAAATAAAATGTGATTTCTGCTGCATTACACACCTTATATGCCAGACTAGCTTGAATCCAGTGGAAAAGTGAGCAAGGGACCCACGTCTGGGCATACTAAAACAGACTCAAAAAACTATTACAAATCATCAAACAACAAGCGAACCACTCAACTAATCATCTCTCTGCACTCAAAGACTCACACCCTAGCCGTGAGGAGTTCTTGGCCAACTTCATTGAAAAACAAGAACAATTGAACTCGAAATGCAACTCTGCTTTCCAGACATGCTGTATCAGTTTAAGTCCACTCCCTCCTCATGGCTACCTTGAGTGAATTCTCCAGTTCGTGGCTCGGTGGATCATATTAAAAAAAATGATGCGGCATGGAAGACCTTCACACTATCAGATGATGCTGAGCTACACAGCATTATAACTTAATTAAAACCTTCAAATCATTTCAATGACCCCATGCCCACCAAGTTCTTTATAGAGATTACATTCTCCATTTTCCCTCTGTGGTCTAAGATTGTACATGAATCTCTCACGCAGGGCTTGATTTCAGATTGCATCAAGATGGGACAAGTCACCTCATACAAAATAAGCAAAATGTAGACTCATCTGTTCCTAACAACTTTACAACCAATTTCTAATTTTCTGACTTTTAGCCAAACTACTTGAGAAATGCGTTCACACACAAAATGAATAATCACATCTAACAGTGTCAGCTCCTTTACCAATACCAATCGGGATTCAGAGCTGGACACAATACTGAAACTGCTCTACCACACATTGTTGACAATGCCCTAAGACTGCTTGACCAGAATGAAGCTTGCATACTGATACTACTCAATCTTTTAAACATGACAACTTGATTGATCTTCTGGAAAGAAAGATGAGGTTATTGGGTTCCATTTTAAATTGGGTTGCTTTGTTCCTTCGAAATAGAATGCAAAGAATCAAATTCAACCACAACCTTTCCAACAGTAAGCCAGTCTCAATTGGAGTGCTGCAAAGATCCGCACTTTCACCCACACACTTTGTACATGAAACCTCTCACTGAAATTCTAAACTGCACAAACATACACTATCACATGTACGCCGATGATACTCAATTGTACATGAAAATCTCTTCATTGGACGACATCAATACTCTTAACTGTACACTTCTGAAAACTTAACAGTGGTTATCTCACAACCACCTCATGCAAAAACTCTCCTGATTGCCCTCACAATGATCCTGACCCATTCAGGATTTGCTCAAACAATTAAGGACCCTCAATTGCATCCCACATGTTCTTAATTCAACTAGATCATTATGCATAACTTTGGACAAATTCCTGAATATGCAAAACCACCTCAGTGCAACAACAAGAGGAGCCCCTTGAAGGACCACTTTCAACTATGCTGCCAAACTCATCATGGATCAAGAAAATTTGATCACATTACACCAGATCTAATCAACTCACCTGGCTTTCTCTCAATGCAAGGGTCAGGTACAAGATAGCTTGCTTGATGCACAAAGCGTTGCATCAGAACACTTACTTGGCAAATAAACTTGAACTATCTGGTGTTGGAAACGGCCCTTTTTGCAGGGTTATCCCCAAACTTTTTGCTTCTTCCTCCTTTATTTTTTCTGACCCGTGGTTGTTGGCAATAGGACTCTGGGCACTTTACCACTGCTGATCAGTGCTAAAGTGCATATGCTCTCTGTATAAATTGTTATATTGATTGGTTATCCATGATTGGTATATTTGTTTCACCTGTTAGCCCTAGTAAAGTGCACTGAGCGTGCCAGGGCTGGTGATTCAAATGCTACTAGTGGGCTGCAGCACTGATTGTGCCACCCACAGGAGTAGCCCTAAAATGATGTCTTAGGCCTGCTTGCAGTGCCTATGTGCAGTCCAGGACTGCCATGTCGACCTGGCCAGTGCACCCACTGACCAGGCCTTATCCTTCCCTTTCTGTACATGTCAGGCATCCCTATGGTGGCCCTAGGTACCCCCCTGGGCTGGGTGCAGTGTATCTGAAAGGTAGGGCATGTACTGAGGTGTGTAACATGCCCTGGTAGTGAATTACAGCCATTTTCGTTTTTCACTGCTGAGAGACTATCTTGCCCATAGGATAGAATGGGGGAGGCTGTTTACATGCCTATCTTCCCATAAGGGCAAGATAGAAAATCCAAGTTTGGTATCTTTGTGTTCAGAATTTAATTATACATCTTTTTAGCAAGATGGTTTTTAAATTCACTGTGTGAGAATAGCACTTTTTAGAAAGTAGCTATTCTCCTGTTTAACCTTCCTGTGTGCCTGTGTGCTGGTTGGCTGACTGGTGTCATGTGATGGGCTAGGTGGCTCCAGGAACCTGGATGAGTCAGCAGCAGGGTGAATAGGGAGATCTACTTTAGATAGGTGGGAGGAGTAGTCCCTGGGTTTGAATAGGGCTGCCCCTGCCAGCACAATGCTGGCTCCACCCCCTGCTGGCCAGGCTGAGGACTCTGCCTCTGCTGGCACAAAGAAGGCTCCACCTCCTGCTGAGCGTCTAACGACCCTGCCCCTCACTCTGAAAGGAACCAGGTGCTCCAGAGCAGAGCACACCCAGGAACCGGTTTGAGCAGGGGAATCCCCCCACTGAAACAAAGAGAGACAAAGACTTGGAGGGGTATAAGAAGAGGACCCCAGACACCTAAATTTTAGATCACTTTGGAACTAAGAAGAAACCTCTGCCAAGGAGAAAGCTGAAAAGAACTGAAGAGGAGAAGACTGCCTGCTTGCTGTTTTGCTTTGCTGCCAAGGAGAGGGGAATTACTTTGCAGTGTCCCCTGCTTTTGATTCTGATCTCCAAGGGCCTGAGAAGAGCTGGCTCCCTGTTAAGAAGTCCCAGGAACAAAAGGACTTCACCACCAGCTCCCCTGGAACTCTGCTGAAGGAGTTCTGACCTGCCTTGGAGTGCTTGCCCAGTCTTGGGGCCTCAGAAGGTCGTTTTGCATCATCCAATTGCGTGTCGCAAGAACGAGAGTGCGAGGAGAATTTCATCGCGGCGTCATCGCAGCACCCGGAGTCCCCGCATCGCCGAGTGTGTCAAGCATCGTTCTGTTGCGAGAAGATTCCTGACGCTGCAAGGGTCGTCGCAGAACCAGTTTGCGGGCCGCACCACTGCCAGTGCGTGAAAGTATCCAGTCGCTGCGTGTGTTGACGCAGAGTCCCGTCCCGTGACGCATCGAGGGTTGCGGCGCCCGAAGTCAACGCTGCGCCGCGCACCGCGACGCATCAAGGGTTGCGGCGCCAGAAGTCAACGCCGCGCATCGCGCCGCACTGAAGATCGTCACATCATACCTGTCCGTGAAGCTTCCCCCTAAGAAACATACGCAACGAAAGCCAAAGTCATCGCATCCTCCCCCTACAGATCGGAGCCGGCGCATCCACCTCTGCTGCGTGAAGCAGGGCTGCTGCAAAGCCTCCCCAAGATCTCAGGAGTATCGCATCGCCTTTGCCATCTTCCTTGTTATAGCTTTTGGAAACCTTATCGCAACTACAGGTACTGTTGGGCGGTTCAGTGACTAAATATCGAGGGACAAAATATCGACTATACAAAAAATCGACACTAAAATATCAAGGGACAGAATATCGACTCCCTATCTACAAACAGGTAAATACTAAACTATCGATTCCAAAATATAGACTGTCAAAATATAGTTAGCCAAAATATCGAATTTTTTAAATGTATTAAAAATAATATAAAATTAATTCAATATTAAAAACAATTAAATAAAACATACATAATATAATATAAAATAGCTTAAAATGTAAACATAATATAAGTAATTTAAAAAAGTCGAGATTTTGTTGGATACTGAGACCGTAAAAATTACTATTCCCACTCCAGTGAGTGCAACAGTAGGGAAAGCGTTGGATAGCGTAGGGGTAAAAATTACTATTCCCACTCCAGAGAGTGCAACAGTAGGGAAAGTGTTGGATAGCGTAGAGGTAAAAATTACTATTCCCACTCCAGTGAGTGCAACAGTAGGGAAAACGTTGGATAGCGTAGGGGTAAAAATTACTATTCCCACTCCAGAGAGTGCAACAGTAGGGAAAGCGTTGGATAGCGTAGGGGTAAAAAACACTATTCCCACTCCAGTGAGTGCAACAGTAGGGAAAACGTTGGATAGCGTAGGGGTAAAAATTACTATTCCCACTCCAGAGAGTGCAACAGTAGGGAAAGCGTTGGATAGCGTAGGGGTAAAAATTACTATTCCCACTCCAGTGAGTGCAACAGTAGGGAAAACGTTGGATAGCGTAGAGGTAAAAATTACTATTCCCACTCCAGAGAGTGCAAAAGTAGGGAAAGTAATGATTTAAATTAAATATAAGATGACATTAATTATCAATACTGATAAAAAGTTAATTAAAAATAATTACCAATTAATAACAATTAATTACCATTTAAAAATATTAATTATTAATTGATAACAATTTAATACCAATTAATAATAATTAATTACCAATTACAAATTAATTATCAATTATCAATACACATAAATAAAAAAATTAATATTTACTTTATTACAATTAATTTACTCCCACCCAATTTCCCTACAAACCCACAACCCACTCCCAATAATAAAAAATACAATCACATTATTATCAATTAATCAATTAATAAAAACATTTTTGCAAATAATAAAAATTATTTAGCAATTCATACAAATTATTTACCCATTAATACAAATGTATTACCAATTATTAATTAATTATCAATACACATAAATAAAAAATTAATTATTTACTTTATTACAATTAATTTACTTCCCACCCAATTCCCCTACAAACCCACAGCCCGCTCCTATTAATAACAAATACAATTAACATAATTATCAATTAATCAATTACTATAAATTAATTACCAATTAATAAAAATAAATTACCAATTAATAATTAATTATGAATTAATTAATTATCAAAACATATAAATATAATTAACATTTAATTAACCATAATTAAATTACTTCCCACCCTATTCCCCTATAAACCCACAACCCGCTACGGATTTAAATTACGCAATAATTAAATTACATAACATTCTTTTGTTTAAATTAAACATACATTACAACATTAACACATCATTTTAACACATATACTACCATACATAACACAAAAACAAATTCGATATTATGGTAATCTATATTTTAAAATTCGATATACTGGTATTCGATATTTTTAAGGTCTATATTTTGGTAATCTATATTTTTAAGGTCTATATTTTGGTAATCGATATTTTGTACCCCAATTTCGATATTCTGACCTATCTATATTTTGTAGAGTCGATATTCTGTCCACTCTATATTTTAACTTCGATATTCTGGGCAGTCGATATTTTGGAATCGATATTTTGGGTGTTTACCCTGTTGGGCACGAGAGTGTCGCATTTTGTGCATTGAGAGTCGCATTGTGCAGGACATTGACTTTTACTTCCTGGAGTACTTTCTGCAAACTCTTGAACTATCTTTAAGTAACCTTTTTTAATTGTATGTTGGTTTTTCTGCAGTATTTGGTCTTGTGAAGTTTTTAGTAAAGATACCTTATTTTTCTAAAACTGGTGTGGAGTAAATCTGTGGTGTTTTCACTGTGTTACTGTGAGTGTTGGTACAAATACTTTACACATTGCCTTTGATAGCCTAGACTGCTCAGGCCAAGCTACCTAGAGGGTGAGCAGGGGTTATCTTAACAGTGTATCCCCCTTTCCCTGACTAGAAGCAAGGGTCCCTACTTGGACAGTGGTACCTACCCTGCCAACTAGAGACTCCCAGATCTAACATTGGTGGTCAGCGGTGAGGATTGAACTTGTATTTGTACTTGACCCACAGTAATTGGTGTACATCACTAGTTTAAGTGCAGACCAATACGCAACCACATACTGTATTTTTGATTCTATTTTTGATTAACTCTTCAAGAGCATCATGTCTCAGGTGGCAACAAGTGAGAGGGCAGAATTGGAGTTTTCCATTGAGGATCTGTATTCGTACAGGGTTGAGGAGCTCAGGCAATTCTGCAAAGACCTTGGTTGCCCGGTGTAAAGCGGATCTAGAAAGGATGTGCTACAAAGAGTCTTGAAGGCCTGTTGGGAGGCCCAAGAGGAAGATGATGCAAATGAAGAGAATGGTTTGGCTCCCCAAGATCTGCCCGTGGGCAGACCAGTCTCAAGGGCTGGCAGCTCCCATTCCAGTAGGGGGCTCACTCCAGAGGAGTTGGAGGAGAATCAAAGGGTGAGAAACCATGAATTGGAAATAATGAAAATGAAAATGAAGCAATTGGAAGTAGAAAAGGCGGCGGAGGAGAGCAAGAATGCCCGTGCCTTGGAAGAGAAGAAATTGCTTCTGGCTCATGAGTTGAGGATGAGGGAGCTTGATTTGGAGCTCGAGAGGCTTGAGGCCATGAGTGTCTCAGCTGAAGAAGAAAAATGGGTAGCTCAAGAAGTGAGCTTTGCTGAGTTGGAGGTGGAGTCCAGCTCAGATGGTGGCAGCAAGATTGTAAGTTCTAGTGCTGAGAGAAAGGTACAAACACCCAGAGATGTGGCACCTGACTTGAAGGAGGGGGTTGACATACACCAGGGGGTTCAGGTTTATGATGTAGTTCCAGTGGAGTGCAGTGTCCCTGAAGTGGATTGGGGAACTGACACAGGGGACCATATTCCTAGTGGTGGGAGGGACACTCTACTGACCCTAGATGAGAGGTACAGGGAGAGGGGTTCCCCCATGGTAGAAACCTTGGTGTGTGAGTGTGAAGACCACCCAGAAGAGTGTGAGTTGTGTGACAGAGACAGTCAGGTACTGTCTTGCCAATCTCAGGAGAGTGGTGTGGGGTACTTGAGTGAGGCACTGGAGGGTGAGGCAAACGGCAGCTTGGTTAACAACTGTGGGGGGCTGTGTGATTCATTTGTTGGAGAGCATATTTTAAGTCCCTGTTTTCCAGAGCTATGCCAACACCCGGTGGAGTGTGAGGATCTCTGGTTCCAGAGAGCTTGCGTTGGAGGCAGACCTTTGGTTGGATGCCAGAAGGTCTGGGGAGGCATTGGGGAGTGATCCCAAAAGGAGTGGCCCAGATATCTTCCAGACCTGTGAGGTGGAAGAGGTTCAGTGTAGCCCAGTTAGGTCCCAGTGTAGTGGGAGGGGTGTAGGGGCTCACGTCCTGTCTCAGTGGGGAAGGGGTGAGTGTGGGACTGTGGTTCCCAAGGTGCCCGAAACCCAGTCTCAGGGCCTGGTGGGTTCCTTAAGGGAACACCAGGTTGGGGGCCTAGACCGTACTAGTAGGCCATTTGAGGAGGATCTCCTAGTGTCAGGAGAACCTGGAGCCTCTGTAAACAGAGCTCCAGTGGTTCTGGTATCTGGCGGTATCGCTCCAGTTGGGAGGGTGCAGAAGTCCAGACTGAGGGGTGAGAGGGGGATGTGTTCCCCAGTGGGAGAACCAGTGGGTCAGGGACCAGCCAGAAGGGCTGAGTCCCCTAGGAGGGACCATGGTAACACCACTTCTGTCCTGGGGGATCTTCGCGCACTATCAGGTGGACAGGGGCCGGGAGATCTGCGCCAGGCAGACTGTCACGAGTCACATGAGTCATGTGTCACCCTCGGGGAGATACTGTGTGAGTCCCCAGAAGTCCTGGCATGCCAGGCAGGTGTGCAACCGCAGGGTTTGGTCCCTGGGTTGGGAAGCCAGGTGCAGGTGTTGCCTGACCTGGAGGGAGGGACATCTGTAAGCAGTGTCTCTACCAGTTTGTCTTTGAGGTGCACCATTCCGAGTGGGAGGGTGCAGATTTCTGGAAAGGGGTGCAGAGGGAGGGAGTCCTCGCCTCTGACCCCGGTTCACCTGGAGGGTTTAGACCCTAGGTTGGAGGGCCAGGTCCGGGGTGTCCCCCCTGACCTGGAATCCCAGTTGCAGGATAGAACCCCTGAACTGGTGGGCGAATGGTGCAGGACACCTGCCACAGGTGCCCTGACTATTCTAGAAGGGGGTACCACTCCAGGTGGGAGGGTACAGAGCCCCAAGGAAGAGGAGGACCGGGTATGGAAAAGCCTACCCCAGCCTCCTGCCCAGCCACCGGATACAGGCCCGGGGCTGGTAGGTCAGTGCCAGGTTGTCAGACCCGACCTGACAAGAAAGGAAGTGGACAAAGGGTGCCAAGCACCTGGGGCTACTGCCCCCCACCTTCTGACGCCACAGGGGTTTGAGGGCCCTGAGAGGAATAAGGCCTGGGTCTCATCCCTGACCACTGTCAGTGGTCACTGCGGCTCGCTGTCTGTCTGTTGGGACACACCTGTGAGCAAGTTAAGGCTAGGTGCTGCACAGGTGGTGTCCACAGGTGAAGTGAAGGGTTCCACATGGGTTGGCTTGGTGGACCCTGAGAGTATGGATGGAGAGATCCAACTGGGTTCATGAAGGCGTAGAACAGGAATAGTGCCCTGCTGTTTGGGCCAGTTTCCGTGTTCTATCGCCCTAAGCAGGGAATCCCATCGAGGTATCGCTTGGTCTACCCTGGCTTTAGGCTGGAAGGGGGTTGTGTTGGAAACTGCCCTTTTTGCAGGGTTATCCCCAAACTTGTTGCTTCTTCCTCCCATATTTTTTCAGACCCGTGGTTGTTGGCAATAGGACTCTGGGCACTTTACCACTGCTGATCAGTGCTAAAGTGCATATGCTCTCTGTATAAATTGTTATATTGATTGGTTATCCATGATTGGTATATTTGTTTCACCTGTTAGCCCCTAGTAAAGTGCACTGAGCGTGCCAGGGCTGGTGATTCAAATGCCAGCCACAGGAGTAGCCCTAAAATGATGTCTTAGGCCTGCTTGCAGTGCCTATGTGCAGTCCAGGACTGCCATGTCGACCTGGCCAGTGCACCCACTGACCAGGCCTTATCCTTCCCTTTCTGTACATGTCAGGCATCCCTATGGTGGCCCTAGGTACCCCCCTGGGCTGGGTGCAGTGTATCTGAAAGGTAGGGCATGTACTGAGGTGTGTAACATGCCCTGGTAGTGAATTACAGCCATTTTCGTTTTTCACTGCTGAGAGACTATCTTGCCCATAGGATAGAATGGGGGAGGCTGTTTACATGCCTATCTTCCCATAAGGGCAAGATAGAAAATCCAAGTTTGGTATCTTTGTGTTCAGAATTTAATTATACATCTTTTTAGAAAGATGGTTTTTAAATTCACTGTGTGAGAATAGCACTTTTTAGAAAGTAGCTATTCTCCTGTTTAAGCTTCCTGTGTGCCTGTGTGCTGGTTGGCTGACTGGTGTCATGTGATGGGCTAGGTGGCTCCAGGAGCCTGGATGAGGCAGCAGCAGGGTGAATAGGGAGATCTACTTTAGATGGGTGGGAGGAGTAGTCCCTGGGTTTGAATAGGGCTGCCCCTGCCAGCACAATGCTGGCTCCACCCCCTGCTGGCCAGGCTGAGGACTCTGCCTCTGCTGGCACAAAGAAGGCTCCACCTCCTGCTGAGCGTCTAACGACCCTGCCCCTCACTCTGATAGGAACCAGTTGCTCCAGAGCAGAGCACACCCAGGAACTGGTTTGAGCAGGGGAATTCCCCCACTGAAACAAAGAGAGACAAAGACTTGGAGGGGTATAAGAAGAGGACCCCAGACACCTAAATTTTAGATCACTTTGGAACTAAGAAGAAACCTCTGCCAAGGAGAAAGCTGAAAAGAACTGAAGAGGAGAAGACTGCCTGCTTGCTGTTTTGCTTTGCTTCCAAGGAGAGGGGAAGGACTTTGCTGTGTCCCCTTCTTTTGATTCTGATCTCCAAGGGCCTGAGAAGAGCTGGCTCCCTTTTAAGAAGTCCCAGGAACAAAAGGACTTCACCACCAGCTCCCCTGGAACTCTGCTGAAGGAGTTCTGACCTGCCTTGGAGTGCTTGCCCAGTCTTGGGGCCTCAGGAGGTCATTTTGCTGTGTTTGGGAGTTGGGAAGCAGAAGCGTGAAAAAGAGTAACTGGTACCCAACGCATCATCTGATTGCGTGTCGCAAGAACGAGAGTGCGAGGAGAATTTCATCGCGGCGTCATCGCAGCACCCGGAGTCCCCGCATCGCCGAGTGCGTCGAGCATCGTTCCGGTGTGAGAAGATTCCTGACGCTGCGAGGGTCGTCGCAGAACCAGTTTGCGGGCTGCACCACTGCCAGTGCGTGAACGTATCCAGTCGCTGCGTGTGTCGACGCAGAGTCCCGTCCCATGACGCATCGAGGGTTGCGGCGCCCGAAGTCAACGCTGCGCCGCGCACCGCGACGCATCGAGGGTTGCGGCGCCAGAAGTCAACGCCGTGCTGCGCATCACGCCGCACCGAAGATCGTCGCATCGTACCTGTCCGTGAAGCTTCCCCCTAAGAAACCTACGCAACGAAAGCCAAAGTCATCGCATCCTCCCCCTACAGATCGGAGCCGGCGCATCCACCTCTGCTGCGTGAAGCAGGGCTGCTGCAAAGCCTCCCCAAGATCTCAGGAGTATCGCATCGCCTTTGCCATCTTCCTTGTTATAGCTTTTGGGAACCTTATCGCAACTACAGGTACTGTTGGGCACGAGGGTGTCGCATTTTGTGCATTGAGAGTCGCATTGTGCAGGACATTGACTTTTACATCCTGGAGTACTTTCTGCAAACTCTTGAACTATCTTTAAGTAACCTTTTTTAATTGTATGTTGGTTTTTCTGTAGTATTTGGTCTTGTGAAGTTTTTAGTAAAGATACCTTATTTTTCTAAAACTGGTGTGGAGTAAATCTGTGGTGTTTTCACTGTGTTACTGTGAGTGTTGGTACAAATACTTTACACATTGCCTTTGATAGCCTAGACTGCTCAGGCCAAGCTACCTAGAGGGTGAGCAGGGGTTATCTTAACAGTGTATCCCCCTGTCCCTGACTAGAAGCAAGGGTCCCTACTTGGACAGTGGTACCTACCCTGCCAACTAGAGACTCCCAGATCTAACATTGGTGGTCAGCGGTGAGGATTGAACTTGTATTTGTACTTGACCCACAGTAATTGGTGTACATCACTAGTTTAAGTGCAGACCAATACGCAACCACATACTGTATTTTTGATTCTATTTTTGAGTAACTCTTCAAGAGCATCATGTCTCAGGTGGCAACAAGTGAGAGGGCAGAATTGGAGTTTTCCATTGAGGATCTGTATTCGTACAGGGTTGAGGAGCTCAGGCAATTCTGCAAAGACCTTGGTTGCCCGGTGAAAAGCGGATCTAGAAAGGATGTGCTACAAAGAGTCTTGAAGGCCTGTTGGGAGGCCCAAGAGGAAGATGATGCAAATGAAGAGAATGGTTTGGTTCCCCAAGATCTTCCCGTGGGCAGACCAGTCTCAAGGGCTGGCAGCTCCCATTCCAGTAGAGGGCTCACTCCAGAGGAGTTGGAGGAGAATCAAAGGGTGAGAAACCATGAATTGGAAATAATGAAAATGAAAATGAAGCAATTGGAAGTAGAAAAGGCGGCGGAGGAGAGCAAGAATGCCCGTGCCTTGGAAGAGAAGAAATTGCTTCTGGCTCATGAGTTGAGGATGAGGGAGCTTGATTTGGAGCTCGAGAGGCTTGAGGCCATGAGTGTCTCAGCTGAAGAAGAAAAATGGGTAGCTCAAGAAGTGAGCTTTGCTGAGTTGGAGGTGGAGTCCAGCTCAGATGGTGGCAGCAAGATTGTAAGTTCTAGTGCTGAGAGAAAGGTACAAACACCCAGAGATGTGGCACCTGACTTGAAGGAGGGGGTTGACATACACCAGGGGGTTCAGGTTTATGATGTAGTTCCAGTGGAGTGCAGTGTCCCTGAAGTGGATTGGGGAACTGACACAGGGGACCATATTCCTAGTGGTGGGAGGGACACTCTACTGACCCTAGATGAGAGGTACAGGGAGAGGGGTTCCCCCATGGTAGAAACCTTGGTGTGTGAGTGTGAAGACCGCCCAGAAGAGTGTGAGTTGTGTGACAGAGACAGTCAGGTACTGTCTTCCCAATCTCAGGAGAGTGGTGTGGGGTACTTGAGTGAGGCACTGGAGGGTGAGGCAAACGGCAGCTTGGTTAACAACTGTGGGGGGCTGTGTGATTCATTTGTTGGAGAGTATATTTTAAGTCCCTGTTTTCCAGAGCTATGCCAACACCCGGTGGAGTGTGAGGATCTCTGGTTCCAGAGAGCTTGCGTTGGAGGCAGACCTTTGGTTGGATGCCAGAAGGTCTGGGGAGGCATTGGGGAGTGATCCCAAAAGGAGTGGCCCAGATATCTTCCAGACCTGTGAGGTGGAAGAGGTTCAGTGTAGCCCAGTTAGGTCCCAGTGTAGTGGGAGGGGTGTAGGGGCTCACGTCCTGTCTCAGTGGGGGAGGGATGAGTGTGGGACTGTGGTTCCCAAGGTGCCCGAAACCCAGTCTCAGGGCCTGGTGGGTTCCTTAAGGGAACACCAGGTTGGGGGCCTAGACCGTACTAGTAGGCCATTTGAGGAGGATCTCCTAGTGTCAGGAGAACCTGGAGCCTCTGTAAACAGAGCTCCAGTGGTTCTGGTATCTGGCGGTATCGCTCCAGTTGGGAGGGTGCAGAAGTCCAGACTGAGGGGTGAGAGGGGGATGTGTTCCCCAGTGGGAGAACCAGTGGGTCAGGGACCAGCCAGAAGGGCTGAGTCCCCTAGGAGGGACCATGGTAACACCACTTCTGTCCTGGGGGATCTTCGCGCACTGTCAGGTGGACAGGGGCCGGGAGATCTGCGCCAGGCAGACTGTCACGAGTCACATGAGTCATGTGTCACCCTCGGGGAGATACTGTGTGAGTCCCCAGAAGTCCTGGCATGCCAGGCAGGTGTGCAACCGCAGGGTTTGGTCCCTGGGTTGGGAAGCCAGGTGCAGGTGTTGCCTGACCTGGAGGGAGGGACATCTGTAAGCAGTGTCTCTACCAGTTTGTCTTTGAGGTGCACCACTCCGAGTGGGAGGGTGCAGATTTCTGGAAAGGGGTGCAGAGGGAGGGAGTCCTCGCCTCTGACCCCGGTTCACCTGAAGGGTTTAGACCCTAGGTTGGAGGGCCAGGTCCGGGGTGTCCCCCCTGACCTGGAATCCCAGTTGCAGGATAGAACCCCTGAACTGGTGGGCGAATGGTGCAGGACACCTGCCACAGGTGCCCTGACTATTCTAGAAGGGGGTACTACTCCAGGTGGCAGGGTACAGAGCCCCAAGGAAGAGGAGGACCGGGTATGGAAAAGCCTACCCCAGCCTCCTGCCCAGCCACCGGATACAGGCCCGGGGCTGGTAGGTCAGTGCCAGGTTGTCAGACCCGACCTGACAAGAAAGGAAGTGGACAAAGGGTGCCAAGCACCTGGGGCTACTGCCCCCCACCTTCTGACGCCACAGGGGTTTGAGGGCCCTGAGAGGAATAAGGCCTGGGTCTCATCCCTGACCACTGTCAGTGGTCACTGCGGCTCGCTGTCTGTCTGTTGGGACACACCTGTGAGCAAGTTAAGGCTAGGTGCTGCACAGGTGGTGTCCACAGGTGAAGAGAAGGGTTCCACATGGGTTGGCTTGGTGGACCCTGAGAGTATGGATGGAGAGATCCAACTGGGTTCAGGAAGGCGTAGAACAGGAATAGTGCCCTGCTGTTTGGGCCAGTTTCCGTGTTCTATCGCCCTAAGCAGGGAATCCCATCGAGGTATCGCTTGGTCTACCCTGGCTTTAGGCTGGAAGGGGGTTGTGTTGGAAACGGCCCTTTTTGCAGGGTTATCCCCAAACTTTTTGCTTCTTCCTCCCATATTTTTTCTGACCCGTGGTTGTTGGCAATAGGACTCTGGGCACTTTACCACTGCTGATCAGTGCTAAAGTGCATATGCTCTCTGTATAAATTGTTATATTGATTGGTTATCCATGATTGGTATATTTGTTTCACCTGTTAGCCCCTAGTAAAGTGCACTGAGCGTGCCAGGGCTGGTGATTCAAATGCCAGCCACAGGAGTAGCCCTAAAATGATGTCTTAGGCCTGCTTGCAGTGCCTATGTGCAGTCCAGGACTGCCATGTCGACCTGGCCAGTGCACCCACTGACCAGGCCTTATCCTTTCCTTTCTGTACATGTCAGGCATCCCTATGGTGGCCCTAGGTACCCCCCTGGGCTGGGTGCAGTGTATCTGAAAGGTAGGGCATGTACTGAGGTGTGTAACATGCCCTGGTAGTGAATTACAGCCATTTTCGTTTTTCACTGCTGAGAGACTATCTTGCCCATAGGATAGAATGGGGGAGGCTGTTTACATGCCTATCTTCCCATAAGGGCAAGATAGAAAATCCAAGTTTGGTATCTTTGTGTTCAGAATTTAATTATTCATCTTTTTAGCAAGATGGTTTTTAAATTCACTGTGTGAGAATAGCACTTTTTAGAAAGTAGCTATTCTCCTGTTTAAGCTTCCTGTGTGCCTGTGTGCTGGTTGGCTGACTGGTGTCATGTGATGGGCTAGGTGGCTCCAGGAGCCTGGATGAGGCAGCAGCAGGGTGAATAGGGAGATCTACTTTAGATGGATGGTAGGAGTAGTCCCTGGGTTTGAATAGGGCTGCCCCTGCCAGCACAATGTTGGCTCCACCCTCTGCTGGCCAGGCTGAGGACTCTGCCTCTGCTGGCACAAAGAAGGCTCCACCTCCTGCTGAGCGTCTAACGACCCTGCCCCTCACTCTGAAAGGAACCAGGTGCTCCAGAGCAGAGCACAACCAGGAACTGGTTTGAGCAGGGGAATCCCCCCACTGAAACAAAGAGAGACAAAGACTTGAGGGGTATAAGAAGAGGACCCCAGACACCTAAATTTTAGATCACTTTGGAACTAAGAAGAAACCTCTGCCAAGGAGAAAGCTGAAAAGAACTGAAGAGGAGAAGACTGCCTGCTTGCTGTTTTGCTTTGCTGCCAAGGAGAGGGGAAGGACTTTGCTGTGTCCCCTTCTTTTGATTCTGATCTCCAAGGGCCTGAGAAGAGCTGGCTCCCTTTTAAGAAGTCCCAGGAACAAAAGGACTTCACCACCAGCTCCCCTGGAACTCTGCTGAAGGAGTTCTGACCTGCCTTGGAGTGCTTGCCCAGTCTTGGGGCCTCAGGAGGTCGTTTTGCTGTGTTTGGGAGTTGGGAAGCAGAAGCGTGAAAAAGAGTAACTGGTACCCAACGCATCATCTGATTGCGTGTCGCAAGAACGAGAGTGCGAGGAGAATTTCATCGCGGCGTCATCGCAGCACCCGGAGTCCCCGCATCGCCGAGTGCGTCGAGCATCGTTCCGGTGCGAGAAGATTCCTGATGCTGCGAGGGTCGTCGCAGAACCAGTTTGCGGGCTGCACCACTGCCAGTGCGTGAAAGTATCCAGTCGCTGCGTGTGTCGACGCAGAGTCCCGTCCCGTGACGCATCGAGGGTTGCGGCGCCCGAAGTCAACGCTGCGCCGCGCACCGCGACGCATCGAGGGTTGCGGCGCCAGAAGTCAACGCCGTGCTGCGCATCGCGCCGCACCGAAGATCGTCGCATCGTACCTGTCCGTGAAGCTTCCCCCTAAGAAACCTACGCAACGAAAGCCAAAGTCATCGCATCCTCCCCCTACAGATCGGAGCCGGCGCATCCACCTCTGCTGCGTGAAGCAGGGCTGCTGCAAAGCCTCCCCAAGATCTCAGGAGTATCGCATCGCCTTTGCCATCTTCCTTGTTATAGCTTTTGGGAACCTTATCGCAACTACAGGTACTGTTGGGCACGAGGGTGTCGCATTTTGTGCATTGAGAGTCGCATTGTGCAGGACATTGACTTTTACATCCTGGAGTACTTTCTGCAAACTCTTGAACTATCTTTAAGTAACCTTTTTTAATTGTATGTTGGTTTTTCTGTAGTATTTGGTCTTGTGAAGTTTTTAGTAAAGATACCTTATTTTTCTAAAACTGGTGTGGAGTAAATCTGTGGTGTTTTCACTGTGTTACTGTGAGTGTTGGTACAAATACTTTACACATTGCCTTTGATAGCCTAGACTGCTCAGGCCAAGCTACCTAGAGGGTGAGCAGGGGTTATCTTAACAGTGTATCCCCCTTTCCCTGACTAGAAGCAAGGGTCCCTACTTGGACAGTGGTACCTACCCTGCCAACTAGAGACTCCCAGATCTAACATCTGGTGTGCACCATGCCCTAAAAAGTTCAAACACTCTACTGGTGAAAACACAAAAGTTCAAAAAGAAAAGAACCTACAACCATGCCTTTTCCTATCTTGCTTGGAGAATATGGAACGCACTCCCTCCCAAAATCAGAACAAATCCCATAAACGCTGGACTTGAAAAAGAAGTCAAAGGATTGCTCTTGAATAGCTACCTGCGACAAAAGACCTGTAACCATACAAACTAACATTTATCGCTTGTTTACAGAAATGACCTATCTTTCTACTATGATGCAATGTGTATCCTGTGTAACCACTGATCTGTCTATTATTTTCTCATTTACCAGCTTAACCTGTCTGCTTTGAGGTACAGCGCACTGATACCCTGATGGGTCTTGTTTACACTATATCTTAAATAAATGTTTTACTATTATGAGGACTACTCTCCCACAGTGTATCATTGGGTTACGTTATTACATTGAATATGTGCTAAGGTTTTGTTAGGAACTAGTAATTATGTCATGTTTGGTACCAAAAGATTTATAATTTCATATCATCTCATCTAAGACACAATTCTGAAAATGCATTTTAAGAAAGTTGGCATTTTTTCCCAAACCATTTGGTTCCTGCATCCTGTGTCCTGGGAGACATGACTGTGAATAATTGGCCTTTGTGTATGCCTCCCAGACGGTGAGACAAAGGAGGCCTAGGTGTTGGCGGCCAAGATTAGGCAGAGTTTTTCCCATGCCACACTCATATTTCATAGCGCTATCTCCTTCACACACTCACAAAGGAACTTGACGTGACCCAAGACCACTCAGGCCCTGGGCAGGAAAAGAAAGGAGATTTCTGGAACTGGATGGAGGGATAGTCTAGAAGTTTTTTTCACTTCAAAGGATGGCAACAGGTATACATATTGAACCCTCAGAACAACTCTTCAGTACACTTCTAAACCGGTCAACTACATAGGAAAGACAGCCTTGTTCCCCAAACGACTGCTCTGCTGCTTGAAGCGTGCCTTGCTTCTCAGAGGTCTGCTCTGCTACTACCAGAGGACTGTCCTGCAGCTTGAAGCCTAGCTTGCCCTTGTAGAAGGGAGAATTGACTTGCTGATTTCATCCATGGCTAATCCAAGTGACTCCAAAGATCAGTTGTCTCACCTCTTGTTCTGAGCTACAAGGACACCACAAACACCAGAGGCCTCCCTTTAACTGCCCAGCTGACCTGCTGCTACTAGACCTGCTTGGACCTGCAACTGGATCTGCCTGAGCCCTGCTGGCCTTTGCTACAGTGAGTCCCAGATCCCCAAGAGGTACCTCCCCAGGTCGTTGACCCTTGGCCATCATCAGAGTGCACTCCTCTGACAAGAAAGGTAAAATCCTGAAGATTTGGGATCTTCACTACCGCAAATGGGCCTTTTGATGCAGAAACACTCCTGCCCACATGACTGGCTATGCAAAGCTCTGGTCAACTCAACGCACTACAGCGAAAGCCAGCGATGACTGGCAATGCGAGATCTGCAATTCGTGCTACAGCAACAACGGCCGACGGTGACCACCACTGGATCTTCGTGTTGCAGCGACAAATGTCCATGAAACCAGGCCTGCTCTTCGAGCTACTGTGAGGACCACCTGCGATGCTGTTCTTGCTACTCACAGTTTTCTCCATCACAAACTGGACTCTTTGGGCCTGGTTTTGAGAAGGTAGCTTTTACAGGAGTACTAAGTTAGTCCCTGTCCAGCCTGAACTTGTGACTTTATCTCTGTCTAGCAAGACTAAATGACCGTGAGTGACGTTTTGTGCTTTTAGGGACCATAATTATCTAAAACTATAATTATATTTATTAAAGTGTGCTCTATATTTCTAAATTTGTATGGGAATTTTCTTGTGTTGTGTTGTCACTTTCTTACTGTTCGTGTGCTGCATAAATACTTTACACATGGCTTCTAAGTTCATCCTGACTGGTTTTGTTCTACCAGAAGCCTTATCAAAGGGGAATATAGTCACTTTTTGTTATTCACCCTGACAAAGATTATGTTTGTTGCTTGAGCAGGACATCAAATCCTCTAAACCAATAACCCAATTTCCTACAGCAAACCTTACACATGACATATTAGTTTTAATGTCAATTTGTTGTTTAAAACGCTAATAATTTAACCTCATAACCTATCTGTGGTCAGTATTATGATATTTCCAAACATTCTATTGATAATGACCATGGGCTCTCTGAGATTTTCATTAAACTCACAAGAACTGGTGCTATAACAAAGTAGATGGAAATAACACTTGTCAGATTAAATAGAAAGTCTGTAAATTAATCAAACATTATTTCTTTCCTTCCAGTAGATGACAATTCTAATAAAAATGGAACAAACAAACCAAACCTCAGCCACAGAGTTCTTCCTTATGGGTTTCACCAGTTATGTACATTTACAGTATGCATTCTTTGCTGCTTTCTTGATGAGTTACTTGTTTGCCATGTTTGGAAACCTTCTTTTCATCATCATAATATTTTCAGATGCTCATCTTCACACCCCCATGTACTTTTTTCTAGTCAACCTTTCCATCTTGGACATCTGTTTTACCTCATGTATCACCCCCAAGCTACTGTCAATTTTACTCTCGGAGACAAAGTCTATTTCATACTATCAGTGCATGACACAGATGTTCCTTCTCTCCTCTGCACTGGGCACGGAAGTCTTGCTTCTCACAGTGATGGCATTTGATAGATATGTGGCCATCTGTCCTTCCCTGAAAGAGTTTTTCTGGACCATTTTTTCTGTGAAATACCAGCAATTACCAAGGTTTCATTGTCTGATTCCCACACTGTCAAACTTGTGACCCTGGTGGCCGACATCTTTCTTGGCATGATGTGCTTCTTTTTTGTAATTATAACTTACACTTACATTATTTCATCCATTATCAGGATTCGCTCTTCTGCGAAAAAGAGAAAAGCCTTTTCCACCTGTGCATCCCACTTAGTAGTTGTCACTTTGTTCTTTGGAAGTATTATTTACACCTATGTCCTTCCTGCTCTGAACTTTGTAGGTAGCAATGACAAGGTGTTGTCTGCACTGTATGCTGTTGTATCTCCAATGTTAAATCCAATGATCTACACCTTGAGAAACCAGGAGGTTAAGGGAGCCTTCATGAAGATCTTTTTCAAAAGAAATGTTTTCCCACTAAGAAAGTAACATACATCGGTGACAGTGGTTTTCTATCATGATATATGTTAATATGATTGTGACTACTTGCTTTCTAGTACATTTCTCATAGAATGATTTCATGAATTTTATATAAAATACTGTTTGTTCACAATATCAGAGTGACAATTAATTTACTCAAACGATGGACAAAAAGCCTTTTTTTAAATATAATGGAAGCAAAGGTTTTAACATTTAATTAATGTTGTGGCTATCATGTATGGTGCTTCTAAACAACTGTGAAATGAGAAAAACATTTAAAATATATACTACTTTTCTGCAAAACATTTGCACACCAATATCTGGCAATTGAACATTTGTGCTCAAAAGTAATACTCAGTAAAATATTGCTTAGTAGAAACTATGTAGAAGTGATGTGTATACTGATTTGCCTTGATGACTACACACTAGTTTTACAAAAATCTATTATAAAACATTATAGAACAACATATATGGTTAGACTTAAACGGTGTATTCTAGGGTTTGCAACAAAGAATATGAATATCTCTACTACTACCATTTATTCAGCATGAATTAGTATACCAATTTGTAAAAGAGAGCTGCATTGAGATTTCATTCTTGGTGCACTGGAAAGATGGTAGATTATGATGTAGACTGTCATTGAATAGACTCTAAAAGAACATGGGGGCATATCAGCAACAACCGGCGATAATTATCGCTGAGCTCACTTAGCGCTAGGATAATTATCGCCGGCTAGCATGGATTTTTATCACTGAGATAGCGTGCTATTAGCAACGCTTATCTCAAAAGCGATAAAAATCCTAGTGCTAACTGCCAAACGTGTGATTATCGCTGGAAACCCAGCGATAATCCCACGAAGTTTGGCGATAGCTTGCTGATAGGGCCTCACATACTTAGCCATGATATCCACCTTCCTTAGGATATCATGGCTAAGTCAGTTTCAAAGCAGGCACAACGAAAGTAGCGATAACAGAGGTTATCGCTACTTTTCCTGTCGCTATGCTGCTTTGCGTGAGGCTTGATAATAGGAGAAATGTCCCTTAGCGACATTTCTCCCATTATCCTGGGGAGAAACGCCCACTTTGCATCTCGTTAGAGATGCAAAGATGGGCGGTAAGGGAAATGGAGATAAGGCAAGGTTTCACGCGACAGCGTGACCTTGCAGATAAGGCGATAAAATTATTCGCCGCTATTCGTCCGAAAACGGACGCAAAAGCGGCGATAATTTTTTAACGCCTGCTTGTTGATATGCCCCTCGGTCTCAGGCAAATGTGAAGTATAAGGTCTCATGATGTCTTTCTGCACAAGTGTAAGGGGGAGGGGTACTCTGTTGCAAATGTGCCAGAGTACCTTGCCCCAAGCCCTCAGTCTACCCCCCTCATTTAGAGATGGGTGGACCCTAAGTGTTATGGAAGTAAATTTCATTTAAAACATTAAAGTATTTTGTTTTTGGTGTGGTGTTCTAGGGTAGGAAATAAAAAAAAAAATACATATATGTATTGATACATGTTTTGTTTTGTAAATATTTTGTAGCGGAAAAAATGTCTTTTTTAAAATGTATTCATTATTTTATTTCCTATGATATTTGTAGGTTTTTGCTATATGTAATTAATATTATAATATATTTTATTTTTATATATTTAATATATTTGATTTTTCATTTTTAAATATTTTTATTTATTGTTATGATTGTTTTGTTTTTAATATTTCTTTTTAAAACTGAATGAGGGTGAATAGTAATTTTTGTCTCTCCGCTAACCAACACTTTAGCTAATGTTGCACTCACTGGAGTGGGAATAGTAATGTTTCCCCCCTCGCTATTCAGCACTTTCCCTACTGTTGCACTCACTGGAGTGGCAATAGTAAATTTTACCCCTCCGCTATCCAACACTTTCCCTACTGTTGCACTCACTGGAGTTGGACTAATTATTTTTACTGGTCCGCTATCCAACACTTTGGTGCCGATTCCGATCCTGTAAAACCCGGGTACAAATGGTCGTATGGAGCGTTTTCTCCGTACGATTCGTACCCGGGAATTCCACCGTACAAACCAGCAAGTACAATTCATACAGAAATACCATTTCCATACGAATCGTAAAAAACACCGTGCGGCTAAAAAATACATAAATTCTGAACCTGGACAGCGCGTACGCGACACTCGCACGGAGTCAGGCAGCGTTTTACAGACCAGCAAGTACGATTCGTACCCACAGCACTCCGCACGGCTATATTTTGACGGGAGCCAAAAAGTGCCGGAAAAGCTAAGTACGCTGCGATGCACGAGGAAAAGGGGGCCCGGTACGTGCCGTACCCCCACCCCGAATGTACGCGCCGTACCCCCAGCCCCCCCGCATGTACGCGCCGTACTCCAACACCGTAGCACAGCCCTGCACCTGTACGCACCGTACCCCAACACCGTAGTCCAGCCCCGCACCTGTACGCACCGTACCCCAACACCGTAGCCCAGCCCCGCACCTGTACGCACCATACCCTCACCCCGTATGTACGCACTGTACCCCCACCCCCCCGTATGTATGCACCGTACCCCCACCCCCGTATGTACGCGCCGTACCCCCAGCCCCCCGTATGTACGTTCCGTACCCCCACCCCCGTATGTATGCGCCGTACCCCCACCCCCGTATGGGGGTACGGTGCGTACATACGGGGGTGGAGGTACGGCGCGTACATACGTGGGGGCTGGGGGTACGGCGTATACATACGGGGGTGAGGGTATGGTGCGTACACATGGGGTGGGGATATGGTGCGTACAGGTGCGGGGCCGGGCTACGGTGTTGGGGTACGGTGCGTACAGGTACGGGGCTGGGCTACGGTGTTGGGGTATTGTGCGTACAGGTATGGGGCTGGGCTACTGTGTTGGGGTACGGTGCGTACAGGTACGGGGCTGGGCTATGGTGTTGGGGTACGGTGCGTACAGGTGCGGGGCTGGGCTACGGTGTTGGGGTATGGTGCGGAGGGTGGGTACGGTGCTGACATGTGAGGGGTGAGGGGGGGCTGTACGACCAGTATCCGGGCACAAGTTTACCCGTGTACATGTGTGCTACAGCCTTCGCTCCGTACGGGGCCTTTTACATGCGATTGTGTATTCGGATGGCCGGTACGGATCGTACTTGCGCGCTAAGATTTGCACGTAAAAATGTCCGGCTCCCTATCGGACACTTTTCCCGACGCTATTCGGACGTAAAAATTTACGACTCCCTCTCGGACCATTTTCCCGACGCAATTCGTATGTATTTTTCACGTACGAATCGTACTTCGCAGTTCGTACGGTGCTTGTACGATTCGTACGTGAAAATATACGGATACGAGTCAAACGCACATTTTTTTTCCCGGATCAGAATCGGCACCTTGACCTACTGTTGCAGTCACTGCAGTGGGAATAGTAATTTTTACCCCTTCGCTATCCAGCACTTTCCCTACAGTTGCAATTTTTGGATTGGGAATAATAATTTTTGCCCCTCTGGTATCCAACACTTTCCCTACTGTTGCACTCTTTGGAGTGGGATTAATCATGTTTGCCCCTCCACTACTAACACTTTTCCTACTGTTGCTCTCACTGGAGTGGGAATAGTAATTTTCACCCCTCCGATATCCAACACTTTCCCTGCTGTTGAACTCACTGGAGTTGGAATAGTAAATTTAATTTCTCTGTAATTCCTTCTGTTGCACTGATTGTATTGTGAAATGTAAGTTTAAATATTTTTCTAAAGCTAATGTTTTAATTTATTATAGATTTTAGTTTTTTATATTTAAAATCGTTAACAAATATTTTTTTATATATTATTTCAAACTTTTAATATAAATTAAAAATATTAGTTTATTAATTGTTTTAAAGTAAATTTATATGTATACATTATGATGTTTGTGTGTTTAGTTTTTTATTCAGTGTATTTGCTATATTTTATTAAACCGTGTATTACATGTATAATAATAATAATAATAATAATACAGATGCTTTTTTGCATGGAGGTCTTAAAGTGTGCTAGGAATTTTTGTTCCTATTTTTTTCATATTTGCTGTGTTGTTATTAGATGTTTTTGTAAATTTTTTAGTGAGCAGAGCAAAAGGGCATAAAATACATAGTAATCACTGTAATCAACAGGAATTAAAACTGACATTTTTCGATCAATAATTGTTATTCATTATTCAAATGGAACCAACATGGAGACATCAACAGAAGATATATGGCAACAGAACTCTGGCTGTGTCTTACATTATTTGTAAGTAAACAGATCTAACTCATTGATATTCTAAAGTGTTTGAGTGCTAATGTGACAAGATATAATTAAACTGAGATTGTTCAGGGGCCTTAACATTTACATAAAATCATCGTAGAAGCTGGGATAGTTAAACTCGTAATCACCTATATCCTTGATTATAGAGGATTACTTCAAACAGTATTATAACCAATCACAAATGTGCAAGAGTTTACCTGCGGAGAAGATGCAGTGTAAAAGTGCTATTGTGCCTTTTTTAAAGTGCATCTCTAGGTTTTTTAAAGTGCATCTCTACTTTTAGAGGTATAATATGCCAGCCACCAAGATAGAAAAGTCATCATTTTAAAGTTGGCTGGTCTTTTTGCCTTACACCCTAACTGGGCTATAGACTACCACGCCTGGCGAGATAAACAGCAGTTTGTTTCCCGTATTACTATTACCAAGACTTCCTCCAACAGGGGGGGCTCATACACTTTCTCAGCTGAGAGTACCAGTTTCCAACCCCCTTAATTTGACTTTGTATAATGCGCTCACCTGCTTTGTTGGAGCACCACTTAATGATAGATTATATCTATTTATAAAATGCACAATATGCAGATGCTTCAAAAAGCCAAGCTTATTCCAGTCACCATTTCTATTTTGGACCTCTTGCCAGGAAATTACTTTATTGTTGATAGAAAAGTGCCTCAATTCCTCTAGACCACAATCCTTCCATCTTTTAAGATGACTAGAGTGTATTTGGAGACCGAGAGTTTTACATTCCATTAACTTTGAATAGTGAAATCCTGAGGAGCCGGCTTGTTTAAAAAAGGACTGCAGTCTAGAGGAAAAGTCTTGTACCGTCTTATATCTAGTCTTCTTCGGCAATTTAGATGTTTTTAAAAATATCAGAATTTGTGAGCCAGATTCCTGAACCATTTTGTCAAGTAGACAATTATCTAGTAAACCATGTGATTCCAATAAGCGTGCTGTAAGATCCAGCATAGCTGCCTCATAGTAAGTTCGAATTTTCAGCAATGCTAAACCACCCTGATTAGTTTCTAACTGCAGTATAGCTAACTTGACCCTAGAAGCCTTCCTACTACAGACAAATTCTCTGAACATTGACTCCAGCAAAATAGTTGGAATTGATTTTCAAACGTACATTTATTAAAAGGAATACTAGTAGGGGAAGAATAGACATTTGTATAGGAGCTACACAGCTTATTAGTGTTAGGGGTAAAAAAGACCACTTATCGAGCAATACTTTGATTTTATTACGCATTGCTGAGTAGCTTAAGCTGAACAACTGTTCATAGCGATTTGAGACATATATACCCAGATATCTTATTGGTTCTGCTTTCAAAGCCTGAGAATAGAAAATGACAATCAACATTCAATGTTAGGATCTCGGTTTTGTTTTGATGAATTTTATACCCCCCTATTAATTCTAATTGGCTGAATTCTATTAATGCTTGGTCCAAGTTCAGGCTCTCGGGGCTCAGATATAGAACAATGTCATCTGCGAAGAGTTTTAATTTCGCCATCCCCATTATTGGAGCTTTAATTTACAGATTTCCGGGAATTCTTATGGCCAGGAGCTCAATGAAAAAGGTTCACAGTAAGGGGGACATCGGACAACCTTATATGGTCCCACGATTGATATGAACTGTCCCTATTTGATTGGCATTTATCACCACCTGGGCCTGGGCACGCTGATAGGTGTTCCTCAACATATTTGTGACTTGGACAGGGACCCCAAATTTATCCAGTTCAAAGAAAAGTGCATCCCAATTAACCAGGTCAAACGCCTTTTCAGCATCCACCATCAAGATGAGTGTAGATGTTTTATTGTTTATAAAATAATCGAGAGCCTGAATTAAGAACCCAGTGTTAGAGGACATAGACCTCCCTGCAACAAACCTGGCCCAGACTTTCATTAGAATCTTATAATCAGCATTGAGGAGACTGATCGGTCTATATGAATTGACATCCTTATGATTTTTACCCTTCTTCACAAAGCTGACAATTATAGATTATTTTAAACTTTAGGGCACACAGCCTTGGGATTTAATATTATTGAACAAATTCACCAAGAAGGGAGTCAATTCCTTAGAAAAAGTTTTATAGAATTCGATCGGCAGCCCGTCAGTTCCACAGGCCTTTGCCACTGCAATAGATTTCAGAACATTAAAAACTTCTGTTTTTGATATGTCGAGTTGGATTTGTTCCACTAGCAACTCTGACAAACTAGGAAGATTTACCCCCTCAATATATTCCTGGATTTGGTCCAATCTTGCCTCATAACTGGTGGCGTATAGCTGCAAATAGTGTTCCATAAAGACTTCGACTATGCTGTCTTTGTCCGTTATCGTGTCCCTGGTCTTTGGATCAATTATTTCGGAAATCAAGGCTGCTTCTTGTTTGCTTTTAGTTTTCCCGGCAATTTACCAACCATTTGGCTGTCCTTGTACACATGTTGTTAGTATGTCCTGGAACTATTTATTTCTTCAATTAAAAAGAATTCCTTCAATGCCTGTTTTGCCCTTCCAAACTGACTCCCAGCTTCCCCCTCCCCCTGGGACAAGGTATTGCTCAGACGCAAGGCACTGTCCACAGCCTTCTGAAGTTTGGCTATTTTTTCATGCCACTGTTTAGACTGGGCGGCTGAAAAAGCGATCATCTGCCCACACAAGGCTGCTTTGAACCCCCCCAAACAAACAAAGCCTCTGCCGAGCCATTAATCCTCAAGTATTCTAGTATCCATTCTTTTATGCAGGCTAGCCATTGGGGGTCCTGAAGGAGGAGACGATCCATCTGCCACCTGGATCTTATCCTCCTTCCCTCCTCAATTTCCAACTCGAGCTGTACAAGGGAGTGATCAGAGAATGAATTTGCCCCTATTTCAATACCTGTATGTTTCGAGGATCGCGATATTAAAAAAATCAATACGGGAAGCAGTATGAAATTGGCGAGAATAGCATGTAAATTTACAATCAGTCTGGATAGTTAGGTGCCAGGGATCTAGCAGGAGATGCTCCTGTTCTGAAGCATCTAGGACTTTATTGGTTTTAGACTTTAACTGCTTCTTGTTCTTATTGGAGGTGTCTTTCTTTAAATCTTGAATGAAATTAAAATCCCTACCCAAAATTATCTGTCCCGGTATCCCCCTAAGTAACTCACTGATTTTCAATAGTGCTGTTGTATCGTCCACTACTGGGCCGGTAGTAATTTGCAAAGTTTAATGTCGTACCGTTTAATTTGGCCTCGATCCAGATCCTCCTTCCAAAGGGGTCTCTCTGGACTTGACCAAATTCCCACGGAAGACCTCTACAAAAGTAAATAGCTACCCCTCTTTTGGCAAGCCCGGCTGATGCATAAAAAGCATGAAAAAATGCTCTAGGGAGAAAAAGCTGTGGGGAATTCGTTTTTAAGTGAGTTTCTTGAAGAAATAACACCTGCGGCAAAAAAGAAGCTAACCACCTGATAAGTCCTCCATACTTTTGTTTGTTCAGTATCCCATTAACATTGACTGAAATAATACAGCACTTATTTATCATTTCTATAGTTTTGGATAGCAAAAGAAAAATCCCACGATCCTGATTACCTTTCCCAAGTTGCCCCTGCTGCTGTTCTTTTTATTTCTGTACCCTTCGTTGAAGCCACCCCCCCTCTTCAGCAGCCTCCTCTAGAAATGTGGACCACCACACTAACCACATCTCACCCCCTACTTCTCTATTGGGTGTCATGGACCTACACCCTGGGTGACCCGCCTCCCTCAGCAATAGTGAACTTCGATGTAAACATGTAAACATTATCTAGCATATCATTTCATTTCGAAGCAGAGATCTCCTTAAGAAGACCCTGAGCGTCTTCTAAGTTTGAGAACATATGGAATTTCCCCCTCACAAGAACACGTATCTTGGATTGTTGGGCTATAGACGCCTGAGCGCCTTGAGCTTTAAAGAGGAAGAGAAGTTTGACAAACTCTTTGCGCCTATGTGCAGCTGCCGCTGACATGTCAGAAAATATACGGCAACTCGAAGTTTCAATAATTGAGAATTGTCTTTGTTGTATGGCCTTTGCCAAAATCCTTTCCTTAATTCGATAGTCAGCAAAGTTGACCAGGATGGTGCATGGACTGTTAGACTTAGGCAATGGATGAGATGGGACACTGTGGGCCCTTGTGATTGTTAGGTCCCCATTATGCTCATGCAATACCATCTGCTTGATAAAGGATTCCATCCATTGCAACACCTGGGAGCCCTCACTCCCTTCGGGAACCCCTACTATTTGTAGTGGGGGTTCACCGCAAGTGATTTTCAAGTTCCTAAAGTTTATTCTCTAAAATATTCTTATCCTTGGTGGCTTCATTAACTCTCGAGAGCATGGAGCTCATTTGGTCCTCTAGCTGGGCAATCCTTGACTCGGCTTCTTGAATTTTTACTGGGAGGCAAGCCACTGCTTCTTCAATTTTCCAAAGATGCTGATGAAGAGAGGCTATTTCATTTTCTTGAGACCCCTTCATTTCTTTTATCTCCTTAAGGATCAGGTTTAACAGGGTCTTAATATCCATCTGTTTAGTAAGGGCTGCATCTGACGATGCATCCATTGAGACTTCTATAGATTCAGGGATCAGCAGTTTCTTTCCCTCCTTCTGACCCTCCTGGGGCTGACCCTGTGGTCCCACATTATTACCATCGGGCAGCTAGAGCGGGCCCTGTTGCTGTGCCTGGGCCTGGCCCCCGGGTCGCAGTTCAAATGACTCTACTACCGGAGTCTGAATGAGCTAGGTATGGAGTAATGGAGTGACCCCTGAAGAGGGAGGTGCTGCCTGGACTATACAGCTTTGGCTGGATTCTTGTGCTGTTTTGTCGGCTGGGAGAACAACCTGAGCTGATGATAGGTGTAATCTGTCGTGGGCTGTTGTGGATGTCTTCGATCCCATCTGCCCCTTCCTCCATCGGCCGTGATGATTGGGCAGTGAATTTGAGAGGGGCTGCCTGGGACAACTTTTTTGAAAATAGTGGAAAGTCTTTCGTGTTTTTACCCCATCTTTGCTAGATCCTACTATAGGGTCAACTGCCTGGTTTTTCTCAGTCATACCAGGATCCTCCATCTGAAGCTGGCCTGTGGGAACACCAGTTTCTAAAAACAGCTCAGCGGTCTCCTCTTCCGAGCTCTCAAAGCTTGAGTTGAGGCCGGGGAGGTTTACCAAATGTTCGGCTTTAACTGCTGAAGAAAGCGATTTTGCCTATGCCAAGTGAGTTTTGGCTTTTAGTCTTGTCACAGACTCAAACTTAGCAGCAAGATTGATCGGTTTATGGTGCTTTCCCATCTTTGCCTTCCCCTTTAAATCCACACAGCAAGTGTTTCAAAGTCCTCCTGGTAAACTCTTTTGTTTTTTTTTGCAAGCTGTAAACTGAGGGCACCTTGATTGTAAAACCTATTGTGTTAAAAAATGTTGGGGTGTAGAGAAAAAGGATATAAAAACGTTCTGCTCCTCAATTCATTAACTCAGCTCTTTGGTTTCATTTAAGCTGCAAAAGCAAACAAAAGCCCGTGGCTCTCAGTGCAAGTTCACCTCACCTCACCTTCTCAAAAAACAGCGTCTTTTCTTGCAGGGCAGCTCCCACCCCAGCTAGCTCAGGTCCGAATCAAGTATCCTTGCCTTGTCTTGCTGCTCGATCCTCCGTTTCCATCGTGACTTCATTTCAGCTTCTCTCATGTTTAAGCTCCTGCCGGTAAACTTCCCACCGCCGCCACCTCCCCAATCACCAGGCACGCCAGCACACTGAAAATGCCTCGATATTTCCAGACGCCTGCCGCCTGCGGCCAGAGGACTCAGCTTCATGCCGCACAGCTCAGAAACACCAAGCCGCCATTGCCGGGGGAGACCCGGTCACCTGTGGCTACGCTGAGGCGTGGTTCTTCGCAGCCATCCCTGCCAACACGACTTGTATCTCTGCCTACACGGCTTGCACAACCTTTTACTGTGTTACACAGCACGTTTCACTTTCCAACCTTTCCCCATCAGGTTGTTACTGTGAGTGCGTTCCTGTTCGCATTCAGCAGTAGCGCTGTGATCCAGTTTTGAATGCGGACACGCCCCATGGCAGTGCCGAGTCTGCTCTCAGTCGGCATTGATTCAGAGCCAGATGTGATTGGCATACTCCTTTCCCATCAGAGCCTTTTTGACATAGTGGTGTTAGAAATAGTATTAAAATGCTTTTCCTGTGAGCGTTTAGGTGGCTCGATTTACCTTCTGTACCATGGACAAGGATTTGAGTAACCCGATAAGTCGAGCTGCTGATTTAGATGATAATGAATTGTCAAATATAAAGCTATACACATTTATGTCCCAATCTATTCAAAGTGCAGCATCATCTCTTAAATCA
This sequence comes from Triturus cristatus, assembly GCF_964204655.1. Taxonomy (NCBI): domain Eukaryota; kingdom Metazoa; phylum Chordata; class Amphibia; order Caudata; family Salamandridae; genus Triturus; species Triturus cristatus. Next base: position 212,123,172 of record NC_140585.1, on the reverse strand, counting down.
GTGACCTCTGTAAATTAGTGGCCAAGACTATTTCTGATAATGTGATCCGGCCTGCTGGTGGAAACAGGACATATTTGCTGCAATCCATCCATGTAATATTATTGGGCCCGACTCACAGAACTAACTTAGGACAAAATCCTAAACTTACTACCATTTTGGTATTCACAGAAGGCACTTACTCATTTTGGTATTCACAGAAGGCACTTACTCATTTCGGTATTCACAGAAGTTAGGAGTCCTAAATTTATGACTCCTAAATGCCTTCTGTGAATACCGAAAGTCTTAAAGTTAGGATTTTCTCAGTTTAGGAGTAGTAAAGTTAGGACTCCTAAATGCCTTCTGTGAATACCGAAAGTCTTAAAGTTTGGATTTTTCTCAGTTTAGGAGTAGCAAAGTTAGGACTCCTAAATGCCTTCTGTGAATACTGAAAGTCTTATAGTTAGGATTTTTCTCAGTTTAGGAGTAGTAAAGTTAATAATCCTAACTTTACTACTCCTAAACTAAGAAACATCCTAACTTTAAGACTTTCAGTATTCACAGAAGGCATTTAGGAGTCCTAAAGTTAGAAGTCCTAACTTTACTACTCCTAAACTGAGAAAAATCCTAACATTAAGACTTTTGGTATTCACAGAAAGCATTTAGGAGTCCTAAAGTTAGGACTCCTAACTTCTGTGAATACCGAAATGACTAAGTGCCTTCTGTGAATACCAAAATGAGTAAGTGCCTTCTGTGAATACCAAAATGGTAGTAAGTTTAGGATTTTGTCTTAAGTTAGTTCTGTGAATCAGGCCCTAAGTTACCATATTCTGTAGTTGTTTTACAGGCACCATTGTATATTTGGAACCGTTACGGGTCGTTTCACTCCGTCCGCCTGCCTCTATTGAGTAACTATCCCTCCCTGTGACCGCATCCCACTCACGGCGGCTTAGCTCTATTTTCTGCCTTGTTCTGACCGCCGTTGACCGTGGCGTGTTGCTGCTGTTTCTCCTATTTTACCCTCACACATCGGTCTGCATCCATTGCCTTCCTAGATGAGGATCTTTCCTGCAATTTACATCTTGTTTGCTTTTCATCAGCCGATGCATCTCCACATACTTCTTCGCGCTTAATTTTCCATGCCTACCTGCATTATTATATGCACAACTAGGGGACAGTTATAAATCCTACTTAGTTCTACCTGCTTAATTCTCCTGCAAATGAAATATCCCTTGGACAGCCTCCCCTCCGCCCTTCGTTTGGGATGCCTTCACCCAACATTCAGCACTATCACAAATTCAAGTAACCTGGTCCTAATAAAGACCAGAACTCAGACAGGTCGAAACGCCGTCGACCACCGAGCGTTACCTTTGGCTCCAATGTGGTCAATTTAAATAATTTAAAACGGAAAACTTACCCTGTAAATACCTTCTATTTGTTATTGACCACAAACTCTGTTATTTTTGCGCCGTTCACACTGTTTTCTCACCAGTTTGTGTCCCTGCGTCGTTTACTGTCATGTAAATAATAACCTTTGTTTTCCGACAAATTCTTTTGGGTCTCCCTTTGTGCCAACTCTCCTTTTGATTAATTCTCTGTGTTTAAATTTCCTTGCAAAATAATTACCAGTTGAGACATTGATTCTGTATGCCAATTGGTAAGAAAGCATTAAAAAGAAGTATTTAATGACAGCCTTCACATCTCAGAATGTACTTGTTTCCATTGACTGTGTGTCCATAGGATTCCAGCAGCAGGATGATACAGCCCAAAGGTCATTATTTTGATCCTGTAGCTTGGAATTAGAATTTAGCTCACATAAACATAATTTTGAGTCTATAGAAAATTATTTTTATCTGATGAAGTTAGAAAAAACATTATGACACTTATTTCATTGATGATGATGATACTGATGGTTATAATAATTATGATGATACTTTAGGGGCTGATGTCCCCAGACAAAAGGTTTATCTTTTTCTTTTTAATATATCAAAACCAGAATATAGTCCCATTTAGACACAGTCGCTAGGTGGAAATGACAGCTGAGTGTCCTAGGCACTTGCTAACAGATATAGTATCATTCAACACTCAGTATTGATCCCAAAATAGTGACTTTCCTAACCACGGCTGGGGACATTATCCTAGCAGAGATATTTCTAGACTTGCTCCTCTTATTTCTACAAACATCTGGTCAATTTGGACTCACTTTCAAACATTGTGTGTTTGAGTGAGCAGCTGAAAGTATAAGGAGATACTGCAGGATATTGTCTAATTGGGCAAAAATATTGATATGCTTCCTGGGGAATGTCAATGCAGTGATATTGCTTGAGAGAAAAAGGATCTATTAAGCTAGATCCAAGCCTTGGAGAATTGGTGGGATCTCACGTTGGAACCGAAGCACTATTTCATGAAAGACAGGCAAATATGTTCAGGCCTTTGCTTCCTTGGATGATGCTCATTTCTCTTTGGCTCATGCCTGTTTCAAATAGCTATCTGACACGGGAAGCTATGTGCTATGTGATTTACAGACTCTGGCATCACCACTCTTTAAATACTATCATCCAATATTCTTTCACCAATAGAAGTTGCACATCCACATGCATAGGACAGGTAAGAGATAGCACCATACATGGTAAGCAAGGTTCCCAGTTCCTTTGCCATAGTAGGGGGCAGAATAATGCTCTTTGTTCACAAAAACATTTGTAGATCCCTTGGTTCTGCAAATGGTAGAGGGATTTCTTTTACGTTTTTACATAGTGAGATGGACTTAGCAGAGGTGAAACAGTTTGTTTTGAAAGGGGTAGTAGAAACATATTTTCTAAATTCAGTGGGAATCTTGAGGAAGATCTCTTGGTAAGGGAAAAGGGAAACACAATGTCTTCCTGCATGTCACAAACTTAATGGATCTCATCCTTCCTGGGAGAAGGATGTCTCAGGGGAGAAATGGGCTTAGCTTAGTAAGATTGGGAGGGGGGTATGCTACAGATTTCTCAACAATCATGATGGTATTTCATATTAAAATATATAATGTGAGAATCAGGGCATACAAGGAGCATAAGGGGGCAGGGAAGATAGAGAGGACTGTGGATGGTTAGGAATATTTTTAAAAACAATCGTTTTTTTAAATAGCAATATATTTTAAGACATTTAAAACTGAGGTGAGAGAGAGAGTGCATCCCAAACACCCTCTAAAGCTTCATCCCTGATACCAAGAAATCCTTCTCCAGGAAGATTGGATGCACTGTCTCGATTTGCATGTCCTGCTAGGGAAAAACTCAAAATAGATTTTTTACTACTGCAAGGCCTACATTACCTATATGATACCTTATTATATTTAATCAGTGATAACTTTTGTTCGGGAGCAGGTAGGAATGTCATGTTTCAAATGGAAAAAATCCAGACATAGTCAGATGATCAGAGTATAGATGAAGAGCATTTTATGGACTTTGCAAGAGATGAAGTCATTGCATTTCTTTTGGGTTTTCTCCTATTGTTTATATGTTTTCTATTTCATATATGAAATGTAGATTTACCAGCATCAAGATGGTGAGGAAAGAGTGAAACTGAAAAAAGAGGAAGGGTGCAACAAAGGTACAAAAGTATGCAACAGACACAATGAAAATGTGGTCCTCTAACCTTTATTTTACAAAATATGTATAATTTGGATACGTCAAACTAAGCTGTGTGTGTGTTTTATTTTGGATGAACCTCATTCTGTCTGAAAAACTGATTTTAGCTTGTGTGATCCTCATTGAACATTGTGTTATCAACAATCTATACAGTGAACCACACTTGTAATATATAATTGCTTCTTTTGGGAAAAAATATCGTTGCTTGTCAACACATTGTAAAAACATTTACAGAATTCCCACAGAATGAAAATGCAACAATCAGAATAAAGTGAAATTAAATTACTGTCATAAGCATTTTATGTTTGTTGAACAAAAATATGTAAAAAATGTTTGAATTAAAAAACAGTCTGCTTTTTGTACTCGTTTCAGTTGTTCAGGTTAGAAGAAATGGTAACTACTGATTACTCATTGACGGATATCTTATTGACCAACTCAAGTATAGTATGGTAAATTATTATTGTTTTTGCAGCATTACACAATGACTGCATTATTTAATGCTGTCTCTTGTAGGTTTCCTTGAGGAAGTGAATTCCACCCATGAAAACACACATTTGTAAAACGTTTTGAACCTCTGCTGTGAGGCGGAGCCCACTAATGGCATCTCACCTACTTTATTCTTTCTTTATAAGACTTTACAAGACAGATTTGAGCTGTAACCTTCAATGCCCACCTTAGAAAATGAGATAAGCAGCTGTGAAGCACTGGGATAAAGGGATTAGGGAGGTTGTGCGTGAATGTGTGCTGACACATAAAAACCTCTACCTGAGATAGTCAGGCATGTGGGCGTGGATAGCACTGGGACCGATGGCAGCCTATCCTAAATTAACATGATTTTATAGGAGACTGGCAGGAATGGCACCACTGTTCCTGATAAGGTATATCATGTGTAATATTTCACTTTACACTTTATAGGTTGAATTGTGATTAAATCTCCAGGTTGACTTACGGCACAACGTTCAATGATTCTGATATGCAGCAAATGAGTGGGCTGGAATCCAAATATGTGTCTAGTTTTGCCATAAATCCATTCATGATTTGATCATCTATGTGACTTTATTTGATTTTAGACTACACAGTTGCTTATTCTCCTGACAGTCATATATTTTGCTTGACCTCTTTAGTACTGAGACATAAAAGACAACTTCCAAGCAAATAAATACATATTGGCAAAGTATGAAAGCCAGACAATATGGAAGCTTGTTGACATACTGTGTCACGGACATAAACCAAGGAGTTTTTCTTACAAGCAGCTGTCTACTTTCTATACATAGTAATGGTGTCAGTAATCAGGGAATATAATTCTAAAGATATCTCATATAATTTCATTAGGTGTCTTTTTGCCTTAATTTCTAGTATATCTGCTATGGAAGGATTATCCAGGAGCTGTGGGCAGGCAAGTACAGATTTGAGCTTCTCTTTATTTTGTTTAATTTTTGACACTCCAATCCTGTACTGGCCAGTGGGTTGGATACATCTCTGGGCTTCTTAACAAGGTGATCTAGTGTCATGGTTAAAGTAAATGGCTATGTAATGTCTACATCTACTACTAGATGTGGTATAAATGGGAGAGGATGAAAGCAGTAGAGGCAGAGGGTGCCTGTGTGCCCAAATTGGATAGCTCACATTTTGATGCTGCTGTAAAACCGATGATTTTAAATGGTTGTGTTAACATGTTTCATTTAATGTGTCATTCTTTACACACTAAATCAACTTTGAATACGGAAGGATTTCAGGTTGATGAAAAATTGTCAGTCAGAGGTTAAGGCACTACGAACAAGGTTATTGAAGGCTTTCCTTGCTATCAACAGTGGCAGGTGAATTCCGATTTCTACTGATTCTGCTTGCTCATGCCCTTAACAACACAGTCTATTTCCCAGTGAGCATGAATGACTGATGCTGTGCACAACACAAATTTTATCCTTTTGGATGTCAATGGAAATATCATTGATTACCACCAATTTCACCTAATGCCTGTCAGTGGGCTAAATCTAATTGGTTTGCAAATTATAGGTGAAAGATGGGACAACTAGTCCCTGGAAAAGTACTGTATTGTCTGTGTTCACTGACAGCAGATGTCCCTAAGATCTGCAACTCTGGCTCCATGCAGAGACATTTTGACAGAGTATGCATGCTAGTAGTTCTATGGTAATCACAAGGTATTAGATTCGATATCATTTTTCCCCAGTCATCCCACTAACTGAAATATCTAGGAGCAGCATATTTACCCATCAATTTAAATTTTTGTTATACCGTCCCATAAAGTTCTGTAGTGTTACACTGGGGCTTCTAGGAGGGACAGGTCTGCAGTCTGTTCTCTAATTTAAGAAGAGATCACATTTTGAGCTCCTAATTGCTTCGGAATACATGCATCCCGAATGATCAATCTGGGTGCTTCCTACCTGGTTCTGAGGTTGCCACAAATCTTTCATTTGGAGTACAATACCCTGTTATTACCTCTGTAATCTCTGATCTGATTATTAGGTTATCAATAGTCACATTTGTGAAGTGCCGCCAGCAGTTGCTTCTGGAATTTTGGTCTGAGCCCAACAGGTGAGTGGTCAGACTCTGAGCTTCATTTAAAGAATGATCGGTGGCCAGCCAATGATAGCTTCCAAACTCTAGTTGGTCACTGCATGGCAGCCCATTATAGTTAGCAATCTTTGCCTACGTTGTGAAGAGCTCTATGCCTTAAGAGATTCCTCTAGCACAGAGGTTCCTCTTGCAGAGCTTCTGTCATGCTTTATACAAATACACCAAAACCCACAAAGCATGAGTTTGTTTTGGAAAAACACACACCTATTGACCCTGACACTACAGGCATTTTTTTCTAGGATATGGGGAAAGTGCTCTAAGTACATGAAACGCCCAGCCTAAATAGGGCAGACTGCTAAACTGACTCACACTGACAGCCAAAGTCCATCTGACCATTGCTTGTATTCTTCCAGCTACGCCATCAGGGCCTCCTTTGTTGGAAATACAATGGTTCACTTAACTCTAAATAGAGTGGCAGACTGTGAGTTTAGCATACATAGTACTCTTGCTGTTTGTGGCACAGTGTCCTGCTCACCGAATCCTAAATGAGCCCCTCTGTCCAGACAATGCATTTGACTGTACTTGTCTAGGCACAAACATCTCTCGTTCTTTTTCTAATAATTGGTTTTCTATGGCAGGGTTGTGTAGATATCTGTCCATTCAGATACCTTCTACTTCATGGAGATATAGGGCTTGACTTAGATTCCAGCAGTCGGATTACTCTGTCACAACAGTGACAGATAACCCAGCTGCCTATGTCTAAATCCCATAAGAGATATCCATCACCGTTGTAACCTGATCTCCAAAATGTATATCAGGCCCATAGTTTACGCTATTGCAGTGTATCCGCTGGTGATGGTGTGTGTGCTTGAGTTAACTTTATCTAGCCTGGGGTCTAGGACAAGGTTCAAATCACTGCACCCTAATGGTGGGTGGAAACCATAACAATAGCATGCCTCTATTATATCATGAAGGAAATAGCTGTTTTGGGGTCATTCGCTGAATGGGGAGTCCTAAAGCCCCTTTCTGTATGCAGATGTTGCATGTTGTGTTTGGAGTGTGGTGTTTGTTGTGTTTGAGAGGACATGAATTCCTGCCAGGCACATAAACCTGCCTCTAGGAAAGACATACAAATGGCAAGATAAGTTATGATTTGCAGGGCGTGTTCATAACCAAAGGGTATCATTTGTAGCATGTTTAATTGGCTCCTTTGGGAACATTGATAATCCAGAAGCAATGGTACCTTAGCAAATAGTACATCTCCCAAGGAAATTGGCACATATTTAAATGAAACAGCCATACCAAAGATGTATTCAGACCAGTTTGTGGGTCAGAGGCATCTGTGACCTAGGTGAGGTTGTTTTATTTGTAGCTCATGATGTTTTATTAAAGATTACACAGATTATTATTTTGATTAACAGAGAGGTGGGTGAATGGTCCGATTTCCCTTTTTTTGTGCACATTAATTTTGATTCATTTTTCCATTGCTTGTCCTGCAGAGTGTAATGTGTCTCACATATGGCATTATCCTTTGACTACTTTGGTTCTGACACTTTTTTCATATTTTAAGTGTTGTGTGGGTTAGAAGAAGTGAATCACTGACCTCACCTGTATTAATGCCATTTGTTATAGAACTAAAAATGTGCAATATATGCCCTTGCAAATATTATTCTTATCCAACTGGTTATTTGTGTTATTCACACGATTGTTTTAATGGTAGTATGTGTTAATTAGCCATAGTCCTTTAATACATGCTTTTCATTGTCTTTAAGATGAATAATGCAGGAGACTGGTAACACTTATGGTTTAATGTAAAGTTCTCAGAACAGTAAATTAGGATAAGTCTGTTAGTTTAAGGGCCTTAGTACGAGTTTGGCGGTTCACAGAACTCCAAATTCGCGGGTGTGCAGCAGTGGCAATCTTCCCACTGCCCCATTATGACCAGGGCGGTCAGGCTGATCTGGGTCAACCGCAACCTCCAGGGATCAGAGATCCCTGGTGGTGGAGTGGTGGTCTTGAGGGTGCAATATGGTTGGCAGGGCTGCTGCGACCTGCTAAGCATATTACGAGTTTTCTCACCCCCTCACATTTCATGGAGGTGCGAATGCCATGAAAAGTGCGGCAGAGAGTATAGAAAGGGGGCCCTTCAGGGCCCGTTGGTGTCTCATGTTATAGTAAATACGGTGCAGGTACTTATTTTGAAGTTCCCATTGCGGTGCCTATTTCATAGGCACCGCCTTGGAACACCAAAAAGCAGCCCGCTAGACAGGAGAAAACTCCTAATCTGGTGGGCAGTTCAAACTCCTAATAAGGCTCTAAGATAAGATACGCTGACCTCTTTGCTTAAAAGTGGTTTCTAAGACCCGTAATATCGATTTGATTAACAGTTGCCAGAGGGGTTCACATTTTAGAACCGAAAATGCCTTTGGCATTCATTTAGGATTAGTCACATAGCCCCCATCATTTCTATTATTTCTATTATAGACTCAAAATGTTCTTTCATTTCAACATATACCGAATACTTTTTTTACAGAATATATTGTACAGTTAAAATTCACAATCTCTAATCAAAGGGACTGCTCAGGGGCTGTTGGCCCTTTCCAGCAATATTTTATAAAAGGGCTGCTATGCAGGATTGGTGCCGTCTGAGTCCCAAAGAATGAGGGCCCAAGACAAATAACCGAACCTAATGCAGGGCTCAATTCAAAGTTAAAACCATGAAGGTTTGTTTAAAATTTAAGCATCACTACAGAAAGCAAGAGGAAGTTGGTTAGTCAGTTTAAATCAGCATCAATATAGCTCACAAGCAAAGGTTTTGCCATGAAGAATAGACAAAAAACGTTGGCAATAAAGAATATTTTACGTACATAATCAAGTAACAGTTCAATACAGTGCTTCTGAGTATGAAAGCAGCAAAATGTCAAAAATGTACAGAATGTAATAGCAAACTAACATAGGGGCTGCTCAATTTAAAGGCAAGAATGAAGGCACATGAATAATATAAATCAAATAATAGTCAGTTATAAGGACATGCTTTATAAAAGTCTCAAAAAAGTGTGGCACTCATCCCAGAATAGGTACTTTGTATAGTTCAGAGGAGTGAATGAGAATGCTCTCAGGGTAAGGTGGGTGGTTTCCGAGGACTGAACTAATAAAGCTACATACCATAAACCAGAGAGTACTTTGGACATGGTGCTTTGTAAAACAGACGACTGACTAAATATTAATATTATAATGTCTCTGTTAGCCTACATACTACGGGAAAGGCATTGCTCTGCTAAATATGAATTTATTTAAATGAATAAATAAATGGTTGGGACTGAGATCAGCACCAGACTTGGTCATTTGCAAGATTACAGGAGCGTCTCCATCATGGTTTCTTTCAAAGCACAAGTTCTATACAGCAGGGGAAGTCGCACTTCAAAAAATATCTTATTTCGACTATTTTCTTGTTGATGGAAAATAACTCTGGCAGGTCTTTAAATGTGCTGTGTAAACCAGCATTTCTGGTAATCGAAGACGTAGCCACATCGACGTGATGACTGGTTATGCCAACTGAAACATCCACACAGGAAGGTTAGCATTTCAATTATTAAATCTGCTCTAACGTCATTAGCGATTGAGTATGTGGAAGTTGGCGAATACAACGCCCCCGATCAACCGCGATCAACCAAACCACAAAACAGAGTCAGAGAAGATGAGCAAATCCACCAACTAGATTTTTAAGTTCAAAAGCAGTTTTCCTTCTGTTGAGCAAAAACACATTAAACAAAGTCCAGCGCAAGTACACATATCAGTCCTACATAGGAAAGTTCCACTGATGAATGCTTTACATACCCCATGTAGACACCACTCATAATACCAGCTCATGAGATACTTGAGCTCACAGGTGGGCTCCAGGACAGACATTATCCCATGAAAGGACTACAACTGAAAATGAACTACAATCGACTATATGCACAAAGCAGATTACAATATAAGACCAAGGTGCTCTCCCAAGCAAAAGAGAAAACATTTCCCACACACTCAATCAACAGGATGAGGGGAGACATAAATGAAGAAATGACATGCTGAAGACCATGATGGACAGAATAAACACAACATATAGAGGTACATAAGTGGAATGCTTACATTAGGTCAACTCCTTAAGCTTCAAGATATTCATATTAAAGAAATATATTAACATGGAAGATATCAGACAACTCTCCAAGGCATACCTGCCTAAGAAGAACTGAACTTCATCTAACTTGTAAATGGCAGTGACATCTAGCACACCATAAAACTAGTATTCATAGGTTTACATATTTAGGACAACTTCTGCTCCTCTACCCATACATTCCAAGCATGGACAGAGATGATCTTGCCAAAGACTTCAGGAACTTTTGAAGGAGTTTGAACCAATTGTGGCAGCTAGGGAAACTGGTGCTGCACCACCTGAAGTTATCACTATATTCCAAGCACAAGTTGCCTTTTCCAATGACCAACTGCTCATTGGTCATACAACAGAAACAATAAACCTAATGTTTGGAGGAGCACAGATTCAGCAGTAAACTTGACCCTGCACGAATAGTTAAATTTTAAATGTTTTTAAAGTGTGCGAATGCCCAGGGGTGTCTTGGCGCTCATTTCCAGGTAGAAGTAACACTATGTGGACCCTAAATAAGCAATGTGGATAAAAAAGCCAGGTTTTTGTCATTGGATTATGCTCTAAGATGCCGAGGCATTCTATTCAGAAGTTTGCACATTGAGAAAGTAAAGCTTCTGGCATCCCAAGATGTCTAAATCATTTTGGGTACTTCTATTGTTGTTGACGTGGCTGATTGAAGAGATTTTCTTGGAGTGTATCATCTGAAATCCTTCTTAAGGTACTCAGCACATATATCGCCAAGGGCTTTGCCAGCCATGACTAAAGTCTTAAAAGCTACTCGTATCCTAAAAGGAAGTCAGTGTAATTCTGACATGTGAGACAGATTTAAACTTAGGGATTTTACTAGAACGTGGGCTGCTGTGTTTTGTAAAATTTGCAATTTGCAATTTATTCAGATATTGTTGGTGGATGCCATATAAAGAGTGTTACAGTGATCTAACCTGGAAAGCCCAAACGTAATGATCACCAATTTCGGAATATCGGATGGTATAAATGGGGGAACCTTCGTCAGGGATTTTAACAAGAAGAAACAGGATTAGTTGAGCTTAGTTATCTTTCCAGAGAAGGTAGGTTTAGCTTTGGAGATTGCCCCAGATTCCTAGCTTGGTAAACCGGTGCTGGGAGTAGGCCTAGATGTTGGGGCCACCAGGATGCTGTGACAGACGGTGCAGGTAAGAGCGGTGGTGCGGGGGGAATCGACAGACAGTGATGAGGGAAAATAAAAAAAATTTAAAAGGAAATTCACTTACCTTGCGCTCCCCACTGCCCTACCGCTCTCAACTGCACTGGCTGTCACTGCATGATATATCCCAAAAGGAAGTGTATTTCCCAAACAGAAGAACGTCCACTTTCTCTGAATTTGACAGTTGTTGCTCATCCATTGAACTGCTTTGGTCATGCAGTTATTAAAACATTGAGCAATGTCATCAACATCAGTTGAAATAGACAACAACATTTTTATATAATCTGCGTACTAGTTTGTGGAAAAACCAAAGGAGAAATTCAAGAAGCCAAAGGAACAACAAAAAGGTAAAAAAGCTGTGGGACTCAAGGACGAACCCTGAGGAACACCACACAGAAGTGAAAAAGGTTCCACTGTAAATTCATCAAAGAGATGATTGTTCTCAGTCTGAGATAAATGAGTGCAAGAGCTTGAGGGCTGAACCCCCAATGCCCATGGCAGCCAAGGCTGCGTATCGGTCGAACAGGATCACTGCAGCCTTTCCTCCATAGTCCACAATTGATCTAACTTCATCAGTAGTGACTATAAGTACTGATTCAGTATTTTGGTTTCTCCTGAACCCAAATTGGGTTCCGTGCAATGCACAATTTGTCCCTAAGAAAATTGAGAATTCATAATTTAGATGTCTTTCCAAGATTTTAGCTGTCATTGGAAGACGTGAGATGGGACAATACCTTTTGGCCTCATTGGGGACCAAAGAAGATTTTTTATCAATGGAAAGATATATGCTTTTTTCCTTGTCTTGGGAAGCTGTCAGTAAGATAATAAGGAGGCCTACTACGATAGCTGCTATTTTCTGATCTCCACCTGCAGGTGGAAAGTTACGGATAGTAATAAATACAAATTGTGTTGTAGGCGGTGTGGATATATGGTAGTGGTATACATAGGTGTAAATCTACCCTCAGAAATGGTGAATAACTACAATTAAGAATAGTGAATAGCAAAACACTCACATAGGTGTAGTATTACACATACCTTTATGAATCATTCCCTCTGACAGATACTGATATGTTTTAGCAGTGGCATGTTATTCTCTTTAACCAATGACCTGGAGCTTGTGACAATGGAGGGCTCTGAGTTGTTGGAATTAGATCTGGGAGAACACCTGGCTTTGCAAAAGCCTGTTTGCTGATGCAGTGCAAGAGCTGCTGACAGAGTGCAAAACAAATATGCCCAGTGAAACCCAGCCAAAGCTTGAATGAATGTTTCGAGATATGTAGTGTTGTCAAGTTTGTATGCCTCGGACTAGAGAAGATCTGTGCACTAAGCACACAGTCTTTCTTTATCACATAATTATAGACTGTGGTTCCAAATAATGGCTGTTGATCTTCATGGGTTCCTCTCTCACTGAAAATGGGTGACCAGAGGCCAGAAAGTAAAGCTGTTATTTGAGCACTTGTGTGAAAGCTGCAAGCCCAATAAGGGGTAATATGTCCTTTACCGACAGGCCACACAGAGGACTAAGACATGTTCAGAGTAGAGCTGAAGGAAAATATGGAATAGTAAGGTAATTTGTCCTTCACAGAAAGAGCAATGTGAAAACTTCAATATCTGATTGTGCTAAACAAATTGGACAATGTGGAAACAACCATTGAGATGTGTGCCTGACATAAAGGGCAAGGTGTAAATGCCTATTTCATACATGTTCTCACATTTACCTGTAAGTAAAACAATTCGAGAGTTCACAGAAGGCGCAAGAAACATGTAAGGTAAAGTAAAAATGGTAGTGGAATATAAAGTAATGTGGAAAGTGAAATGTTAGTAGTGATTTTCTAACAAGGAAATATGCAAGCAGCAGCATTTTACCACAGGTAGGCAATGGACATCCACAGAATTCTACCCTTGTGTCAAGGCCAGCATGTTACCAGGACGAGAATGAGCATCATTCCATTGATATACACAAGCTGCCATCATCTATAATCCATTATTTTATCATGCAGGGCAATGGTCATAATCCCAAGGATGCCCACACATTTCCATGAATTACACAATTATATATGGCCTTGATTTTACCAGAGATAGACAATTCGGCATCATCCCATGGATGCCTCAATTTTGTCATTGATTACCACTATTTAGTAAGGCAACGGACATCATCTCATGAATACCCACAATGTGGAAAGAGTTACAACCTGTCCTTTGTACGTCTGTCCTAAATGTATGTATTTTTTTCTAGAATTTGAGTTACAATTCAGTTCGCTCATTAGACCCGGGTTTTCTGGTGCTTTGAGGTTCTACATTGAGGTGAGTTCATGTTCCTAGTAATAGTACTTGTCCTATCTGAGTTCATTTTTTCTGTAAATGCAAATATTGGATTGTAATATATTGATTTTTATCACTTGCTATAATAATCCTCATAATTCATATAGAAAAGCGTGCCTTATTTTAGAAATTACCACAAATTGATAATATGTATGATGTAGTGTATCCCAGCAGGTTTTATTTACCAATGACATGGAAGTTGGAAACCAGACCACTGTGATGAGGTTCATCCTTGCGGGACTCACCGCTGACCCTAAAATGCTGATTCCTCTCTTTTTCTTCTTCCTACTGGTCTACGTCATCACCGTGGTGGACAATATCGGAATAATCTTTCTGTATTGGAGTGATGTTCATCTTCACTCACCCATGTACTTCTTTATCAGTAACCTTTCCTTTGTGGACCTCTGTTACTCCTCAAACATCACTCCCACGTTGCTGATGAGCTTCTTAGTTGAGAAGAATGTAATATCCATGAGTGGATGTGCCTCTCAGCTATTTTTCTACTCCAGCCTAGTTATTGCTGAGCCCCTCCTCATTTCGGTCATGGCATTTGACCGCTATGCAGCGATTTGTAAACCATTACATTATGCAATTCTAATGACAGATCAATTTTGTAACCAGCTTGCAGCTGTACCCTATGCAGGGGGTGTGATATATGGAGTGATGTATACATTTATAACATTTAGGCTCTATTTTTGTAGGTAGTACATTTCTCACTACTTTTGTTACCTTTTCCCATTGTTTAAGCTCTCCTGCCTGGATACTTCCCTTAATCAGATCATAGTATACTCAACAATAGCAATTGTTGGATTTTTTTTATGTTATACCTTTAGGAGTATCCTACAGCAATATTGCCATCACCATCCTTAGGATCCATTCATCCGCAGGGAGGCGCAGAGCCTTCTCCACCTGTTCATCCCACCTCCTCTGTGTGGTTCTCTTTTAATGCACCGGCCTCAATATGTATCTGCGCCCCAGCAACAGAGGTTCAGATGAAACTGACAAAGTCATATCTGTCTTTTAAACCATCATCATCCCCATGCTCAACCCTCTGATCTACAGCTTGCGGAACCAGGATGTGAAAGCTGCATTAAAAAGAATTTGAAAAAGCTAAATTGCTTCCAGCTTCTCATGTTAAGAATCACCATCAGGACCCTTCAGCAACCTCAGAAGGTTCAGTTGTTGGACATCTCCAAAACTGTGGCCATACCACAACCTCATTATATCAACTTCTGACAGATCGTCAAAAGCAATTATTATTTGACAGTGCACTCTCAGAAACAGAAATAATGGCAACAGAGTAACCCAACGGATTCAACCCAGTAATCGTAAGAACCAGGGTAAATATATGTGCCATTAGAACTATGCTGAACTACAAAACTGTGTGTAAACATTGCAATAAAATCTTTTCAAACGTATGTGAAATTTGTGAAAGTACCCATGTTCTCATCTGTTGTTATTTGTAGGTCAATAAGTGGGGAAAAAATCACCAGGCATCTGTATTTCCCACAGTGTTAAACATGACATGTCCTGTTCAAGTTGTCCTAATGTTTAAATAAAATGTTAGGACACGTGTCCATTTAGACTGTAAATGTCATTTAAACACATCAGATCATTTAAGTGGTGGTGGGTGTAGATTTCTTCAACCGGGAAAAGAAAGAATATTAAAACTGTACAGGGCCCCTATTTCTTATCCGGAAGAATGCCTGTATGGCTACAATCCGAAGGATAACGACCAGGTCCAGTAACAAAATGCACCTATGGAAATCAACACTGTGTGTATTTACTAATTTGTGACTCAGGTCTAATAAGCAAACTACTACTATTGAACTTTCTGCTTATGGTGAGGCTCATAAGACATAAACATATGTGGCCATTCCTCATTAACTGCTCTAGATTGCAACCACACGAGCCCAAAATGGTAAACTAAAGTAATACCACACTTTTCTCTGCACACTGAGGTGCATATTTATAAGTCCCTAACGCCACCGGAGCATCACTTTTTCTGATGCTCCTGTGGCGTTGCACCATTCCCCATATCTACAAGGTGGTGTTGAACCACTTAATGTGACTTAACACCACCTTGTGAAAATTCCCCTTTCTACAGCAGTCCGCTGCGGCAAATGGGCGGGCAATGGGTGTTTCTGTGGATGTTCCATCGCAACACCCATTGCTTTTTGACTCTGCCCCAGATTTACAAGGCTGGGGCAGTGCCAGAATCTAAGGTCAGGTAATATGTGGTTTTAGGATGGTGATACGAGGACAAATTATAAATTTCTCCTTGTGTTTTGCTCTTTCTTTGTGTGCTTCACTCTGCAGCACACATAGAAAGAGCAAATCACCTTGAATGCTTGTTTATGTGCAGGAAGGTGGCACCTTCATACACATAAACAATGGCCCCTGCAGTGCAGGCACCCTTGCAACATGGCAGCTTAGTGCCTGCGCTGGGGCTAGTCATTTATTTTAGCACCAGTGCTTAGGGAAACAAAGGGGTGCCCCGTATTTTAGTAAATACAATGCATCCTTGCGTTTTAAAAAGGTCAACATGCGGCGTTGCTAAATTTGAGTTAATACTGCGCTCCAGCATTTTCTTGTAATTATCTCCCTCTGAGTTCTTCCATGTCGGAGTGTTACACTTACTTTAAATGTTGCGCTCGCTAAGATCTGCTGTTAGTGTTTGAAGCATTTGGATGGCTTTGGAGGTGCCAGTGTTTAACAATTAATTGGTCTTTTAATTTGGGGAGATAGAATGACACCAAACAGGCTTTGCTCCAGTGCACATCACAGAAAGATGCCTGCACTAGGATAGAAAGTCAGGAAATCCATTGTGAAGCAATTGCTGAACATACTTAACATACACATTGTTTATGATTGATTTCAAATACCTGAAATAGAACTGAAGAAGTTGAATTTATCTTTTTAGGTATTTCTTTACTGTTGCTAACAATTAATGAACGGTGGACTTTTTTGAAACATTCAATTCTTTCATTTTTAATAGAGAGAAAAAAACATTATTTTCTCCATTCACTGGTATGTTAATTCAGTATTGTAAAATCAGTTTGAAACATTCAGCTAAAAACAGAGGGAATGATATAAGATGGGGGTGAAAGACTTACTCAAATAATAAACACAATCCTTGTCAGGGTGAACTGAAAACAGTCACTAAATTAACCTGGGCATAACCCCCTATTAGCTTTCACGAAAGCAGTCAGGCTTAACTTAGCGGCAACGTGTAAAGTATTTATGCAGCACACAAACAGTAATAAAGTGAAAAAACAACACAAGAAAAATCTCAAACCAATCTAGAAACATAGAACATAGTCTAATACATAAAATGACACCAAAACTAATTAAATACAACTAAAATAACTGGAATATACATTTATGTGAAAATAGCACTAAGAAGCAGAAAGCGGCACTCGCGCCTATCTACTTGCACTAGACCAAAAGAAAGTCACAAGCTTCTGCCGTCCATGATTGATGGGATGACGGGTTGGAATCATGAAACACGTTAGTCCCGCTGAAGACTCATCTTCTCTAGTCTGAAATTAAAAGTTCCGTTTGTTTTGGAGGGTCCATGAGGATGAGTCTTTTGGTACAAAAGTCAAGCACCCCAGGCGCTCATTACTGTATCACAAATATCTGGTTAGCAGTTCAGTTGGTGCTGGTCAGCTGGGCAGTTGAAGGGACGCATCTGGTAGCTTGTGGTGTCATATAGCTCATAGAGGAGGTCAGACAAACGACCCTTGGAGTAGCCTCGGCTCTAGGTAAGCAGGTCCAATCTTCCTTCTTCAGACAGCAAGGAAATCCTTCAAGCAGCTAGGCAGTCTTTTTTCTGAATCTTCCCCAGGTCCAGATTTGTTTTGAAGAGATGTTCTAAATGTCCCCTTTTTCTACCTGTTGTCAGCCTTTGAGTGTTTGAAATACCAGATCACTCCCAAAATTGATTCTGGTGAGTTCTTCCCCCTTCTCATGGTCCTAGCTACAAACTGTCAATGGTGACAAAGGCAAGGGCAGGCATAGTATCAGGTTCCTTTGTGTTTGCTGCAGGCATGGCACTTTGAAATGTATTCAGGGCAAGGTACAGCTCTTTCCCACCCATCCTGTCAGTAAGACCCTCTCCCCTCACACCTAGTTTCCGTTTTCTCTCATTGTCTGACTGCAATACACAACTCACAACAGTAGAGCTTTTTAAATTCATGTGACCCAGGGCACTGGCAGAAAGGCACAGATTGTTCTGACAGAAAAATGCCAACTTTAGTAAAGGGGCATTTTCAAAATGATAACTTAAAATCTGACATTACGATCAAAGAGTATTACATAACATTAATTTCAGTTGTAAACTTAATTTCCCTATTTGCTCCCAATCTGAAGTTAGCACTTGTTAAGTGTAATAAGGCAACTCAGTGTTAGCCTATGGTTGAGAAGGACTTACGACTGTGAAAAATGACTTACGTAATTTTTCACTGCAGGGGCATGTAAAACGTAATACAATATGTCCTAATTTTTAAATGTCATGCACCTGGACCTATGAGACAAAAGGACTACCTTAGGGTTGGCTAACAAGTATTAAGAAGCAGAGTTTAGGCCTAGCATAAGGTTTATTTTTCTAGATTAAAATATCAGTTTAAAACTGCACTAAGGCTGCAGTGGCAGGCATGAGCAGTGTCTTAGAGGGCTTCTTAAGGGTGCAGCTCAAGGAGTGCTGCTGTCCACTAGTAGCATTTAATTCCCAGGCCCTTGGTGCACATACTTTAATATTATTGGGATATAAAATTAAATGTAATCAATCAATCAATCAGGTTTCGTATAAAGCATGACTACTCACCTGATAAGCTCTCAAGGCGATGACTGGGGGGAGCGGTCTGCGGTTCACTCGATGACCCAGGTCTGAAGCGATAGTGCTTGCCTGAGGTGCAGAGCAAGGAGTTCAAGGACTTTGCAACGACGTAGGAGAAAGTTCTTCCTCCAACTCTGGTCTTGCGGATCGGATCTGTGGAATGGTGGCTAGGGCCAGTTGTGTGGTACTGTAAAATTCGGAACCGTGTAGGTGGCATTGTCCCACCATGCCAATTTTGGTATCAGCGAACCGCAAATGAGTAACGCGGTATGTATGAGTATTTTCGGCATGTTTCACTAATGAATTCACCGTCCATATGGTACCACATAGTGAACCCTTTGGGTTCCATTTTAGAACAGTAGCCATTTTGTGGTTGCCCTCACATAGGCTGCGCACTAAGGCCATGCTCAGGCCTAAAGGACACGTACACCTTCTGTGACTTCTCTCTGACCTGTGCAAACCGACTCCGCTGCCCGAGGTCAATCCTGTCCGGCCGGTTCCTTTCTCGCGGCCTAATGTGATTAGCATCAGGGCTCGGCCCATCATAAAGCCCCTGTTCGCACACGATCTCTGACTAAGCTATTTTCACACCTGACTCTGTTACCTACTTTATGGCTTGTTTTACGAGCAGGAGGTGCCCGTTTTATTGGGGTCTGCTGTTATCTGATAAGGGTTCTGAGCCTTGCTGGGTATAATGACTGCATGCTGGATGTATGATATTACAACGCGGGTTTTTACCACGTGTGCAGTTACATCACATGCGTTACAACGCATGCGATGTTACAACGCTATGCCATTAGAACGCAAGTCTTTACATCGACTTGCGCTAGATGGCGTGCTGACATTAAAAAAGTGTAATTTACTATTCCAACTCCAGTCCACTTAACAGTAGGGAAGGTGTTGGGATAGTAAACTAAACTATTTGTAATGTTAGCACGCCATCTAGCGCAAGTCGATGTACAGACTTGCGTTCTAATGGCATAGCGTTGTAAAATCGCATGCGTTGTAACGCATGCGATGTAACTGCACAGCGTGGTAATAACCGCGTTGTAATGGCTGTCCCCCTGCATGCTTAATGAACTGAAATGTGGGATTGTCATTATGGCTCTGCTGTTCCTTTGAAACTAAAATATGTGAATGACCACTTGTAAAACAGGGGCGGTGTTGCCCCCAAAGCGTAATTTTGTGTATATAAGTAAAGACTGGTTTTTGGTTCAGGGGCAGTCCTACATCGTGTTGTACTTCTCGGATAGCTGTGATTGGTCTGCAGCCAATAAACACGATCTTTGATTTCACCTAGAAGACTCTGTTTCTGTGGGTCTGAAACAGGAAGAATCCGAAGTCTTAGGGTGTGTTCCCCTGCACCGCTGGGTTCTAAAAACCCGGTACTTCAGTTGGATGGAGCGGAGATATCTGCTGGCAGTGTAGAAGTAGAGGTGGTTGTTGAGGTATGCAGGTCTGGCACTGTGGAGGGCTTTGTAGGAATGCGTGAGGAGCTTGAGGTAATTATTTTGTTGATATGAAGGCAGTAGAGTTCTCTCAGAAGGCAGTAATCTGGCTGTGGTGTGGGATGTTCAAGATAAGTCTGGAGGAGGTGCTCTGGATGTTCTGCAGTTTATTTTGGAGTTTCTGGGTGGTAATGGCACAGAGTGTGTTGCCGTAGTCGAGTCTGCTGCTGATAAGTGCATTGGTGACTGTTTTCCTAGACTCAGTGTGGATCCACAGAAGATCTCATGAAGCAGGCAGAGGGTGTGGACGCAGGAGGATGAAACGTTGCTGATTTGGTGGTTCATCGAGAGTGAGGCATCCAGGATCATGCCAAGGTTTCATGACTGGTTTATGGGTGTGGAAGGGTTCCAAACACTGCGGGCCACCAGGAGTCATCCCAGGCAGAGTGGGTGGTGTCCAGGATAAGGACTTTGGTCTTGTCTGAGTTAAGATTGATAAACAACAAATTTGCTAGTACTGCAAATATTATACACCTCAAAACAACTTATGAGGACACATTTTGGGAAACAACAAAATGCGTATGAGACCTTTCTTTTAGTCAATTTAATCCATCAAATTTAATTATATCAAAAATAGTTAATACACCTTCCGTATTGCAAAATTCAAAAGAAAGTTACACTTCACATCAATGACATATATTTTGTACAATATATTCCACACCATTCACAAACTCATTCCAAGCATTCAAGACACCCACTCATACTGAAACCAAACACACTGGTACCACTAATCATTCATTCAAGTCAATAAGATTCTCAAAAAGACATAGACAACTAAATATATTTTTTCAAAAGACCACAGAAAGAAATTTGTTTTGGTAATTCAAAACTCTCAGAATTATTTTCTTTTTCAAATTCAAATTCTTGTGATCACACCAAAAGGTCTACGCGTTTCAAGACCCCTTAGTTTCAGGGTCTCTCATCAGGACCTGTGGATAACAAAAAACTAGTTTCAGTGACAAGGGGACGACCAACCTATGCTTTGCACACCAGCACCCTTTAAGATAAAACGTCATTACCTCTGTCAAGTGAAGAGTAGAAGATCAGCCGATCTTATTCAAAGAGACTCTAGAAAAAGAGAAAACAAGGAACTAAACCAAACGAGAAAGTGAAATGCGGCAGCCCTAAGCGTGTTTGAACAGTGGTGCTCAAGTAGACATTCTCACCATCATTCATTAAGAACTTACATGGATTGTTGTATTGGTAGCACGTCTATATTCTCTGCTTGTGGTGTTCACGAAGAAAACAAACGTCGACTGAAAAAGAGTATAAGCAAGCTTTTCAGAATGGGTGCCTACTAACTTAAGGAGAGCTCTTGAGTTAGAAGTAGTTTGAAATTAAGTACCTCGTGTGAGTGTGGTAGCTCCATTTTGCACTAGTCCGGTAAGTGCTAGGATTCGGACTATCAGGAAGTGGAAAATTAAGTGTTTCGTTGTCACGTTTCAATCCGTCAACTGGAAGAATCTTTTTGCACCTGTGGATATATTAAATCCGGTTTGAGTGACGGGCACTTTCAAATGCGCAATATTGTAGAAGCAAGACAATGTCACAAAATTCCATGCGTATGAAAATAATTGTGAGCTAGGTTCTTTAGTTGCAAACAAGGCGTGATTCCTATCAATATCGGCAGTGCTATGTGACTGAACTGCGACGCGAGTCGGACTGGGCAATTTCCTAAGAGTTAATGGGAGTGCCCTCTTAACTGCACAACGTAGTCGGGCCTTAGGGTTAGTCTTCTGATACTAGCTAGGTTGCACATAGCTGTGGGGTAGGCACAAGGTTACCTGGTCAAGTAGCGTAGAAGTCTGTAGCCGCTTGCGGACTCCGTTAGTTGTCACGTGTAGAGATACGTGATGAGGAGGTTTTTATCTCAAGTGAGATAGAGAGCGGACTTCTCGGTTAAGAATGAAGCCGCGGAGCCTGGTCCAAGATGGAGGACACTTGTGAAACTTTATTAGTGTTGTGGAACTTCACATAATTCGAGGGCTCAATGCTTTTAATAAAACGGAGAAATTCTAAAAATCAATCTCTCAGAGGGGGAGAGACTTGTTGTAATTAAAATGCCAAACATGATCAGGACAAGGCATAGCGTCAGAAGTGTACTTATGCGCTCTATCAAGAGTAAGGAGTAAGCACTATTACTGAGAGTGGCGGAATTGTTGATTCTGTCTTCTGACTGGGGGCTCTATTCTTGTGATAATTATGACGCACACACCCCATCGTAGGTGGGGGATTCGTTTTAATTACAACAAGTCTCTCCCCCTCTGAGAGATTGATTTTTAGAATTTCTCCGTTTTATTAAAAGCATTGAGCCCTCGAATTATGTGAAGTGCCACAACACTAATAAAGTTTCACAAGTGTCCTCCATCTTGGACCAGGCTCCGCGGCTTCATTCTTAACCGAGAAGTCCGCTCTCTATCTCACTTGAGATAAAAACCTCGTCATCACGTATCTCTACACGTGACAACTAACGGAGTCCGCAAGCGGCTACAGACTTCTACGCTACTTGACCAGGTAACCTTGTGCCTACACCACAGCTATGTGCAACCTAGCTAGTATCAGAAGACTAACCCTAAGGCCCGACTACATTGTGCAGTTAAGAGGGCACTCCCATTAACTCTTAGGAAATTGCCCAGTCCGACTCGCGACGCAGTTCAGTCACATAGCACTGCCAATATTGATAGGAATCACGCCTTGTTTGCAACTAAAGTACCTAGCTCACAATTATTCTCATACGCATGGAATTTTGTGACATTGTCTTGCTTCTACAATATTGCGCATTTGAAAGTGCCCGTCACTCAAACCGGATTTAATATAACCACAGGTGCAAAAAGATTCTTCCAGTTGACGGATTGAAATGTGACAACGAAACACTTAATTTTCCACTTCCTGATAGACCGAATCCTAGCACTTACCGGACTAGTGCAAAATGGAGCTACCATATGTCCTCCACACTCACACGAGGTACTTAATTTCAAACTACTTCTAACTCAAGAGCTCTCCTTAGGTTAGTAGGCACCCATTCTGAAAAGCTTGCTTATACTCTTTTTCAGTCGACGTTTGTTTTCTTCGTGAACACCACAAGCAGAGAATATAGACGTGCTACCAATACAACAATCCATGTAAGTTCTTAATGAATGATGGTGAGAATGTCTACTTGAGCACCACTGTTCAAACACGCTTAGGGCTGCCGCATTTCACTTTCTCGTTTGGTTTAGTTCCTTGTTTTCTCTTTTTCTAGAGTCTCTTTGAATAAGATCGGCTGATCTTCTACTCTTCACTTGACAGAGGTAATGACGTTTTATCTTAAAGGGTGCTGGTGTGCAAAGCATAGGTTTGTCGTCCCCTTGTCACTGAAACTAGTTTTTTGTTATCCACAGGTCCTGATGAGAGACCCTGAAACTAAGGGGTCTTGAAACGCGTAGACCTTTTGGTGGGATCACAAGAATTTGAATTTGAAAAAGAAAATAATTCTGAGAGTTTTGAATTACCAAAACAAATTTCTTTCTGTGGTCTTTTGAAAAAATATATTTAGTTGTCTATGTCTTTTTGAGAATCTTATTGACTTGAATGAATGATTAGTGGTACCAGTGTGTTTGGTTTCAGTATGAGTGGGTGTCTTGAATGCTTGGAATGAGTTTGTGAATGGTGTGGAATATATTGTACAAAATATATGTCATTGATGTGAAGTGTAACTTTCTTTTGAATTTTGCAATACGGAAGGTGTATTAACTATTTTTGATATAATTAAATTTGATGGATTAAATCGACGAAAAGAAAGGTCTCATACGCATTTTGTTGTTTCCCAAAATGTGTCCTCATAAGTTGTTTTGAGGTGTATAATATTTGCAGTTCTAGCAAATTTGTTGTTTATTTTCCTAACGGGTCCAGCTTTACTGCGTCCGGCCCACCTCCAGTCTTGGTTTGAGTTAAGATTGAGGCAGATGTGTATTGTGGAAGTTGGTCTTGGCTGCTGTGTGTTCGTCTGTGAGGTAGAGAATCAGCTGGGTGTCATCGGCATAGGAGACAATGATGAGTCACTGGATTCTGGCAATGGCTGCAAGTGGGCTATGTAGATGTTGAAGAGGTTGGGGCTCAGGGAGTATCCCTGAGGCACCCCACATCTGATCTCTGTGGGTTCTGAGTTGAACGGTGGAAGTCTGATTTTCTGTGTTTGGCTGGAGAGAAAGGAACGGATCCATTCTAAGGCTTTGTCGCAGATGCCGGCATTGTAGAGTCTTGCACAGAGGGTGTGGTGGGAGACGGTATCAAATGCGGCTGAGAGGTCCAGGAGGATGAGGGCAACAGTTGTGTCTCAGTCGAGAATGGTGCGGATGTCATCTGTCGTGGCAAGGAGAGTGGTCTTGGTGCTGTGGTTCCTTCTAAAGCCCAATTGGGAGAGGTCCAGGATGCGGTACGTTTCGATGAACTTGGGGAGTTGGGTGCTAATTGTTTTCTCACTTACTTTGGCTGGAAAGGGAAGCAGCGAGATGGATCTGTAGTTCTTGAGGTACATCAGGTTAGCAGAGGATTTCTTCAGCAGTTGAGGGTGCTGCAGAGATCAGGTGCAATCGAGGTGCCAACTCTGTTAAATATGTGGTTAGGGAGGGATCGGAGGTGGGTCTGGAGTGTATGCTCTTCATGATCCTGAGGGTGTTGTGCGAGGTAAGGGTGGCCCAGTTGGCCAAGGTCTGCTGAGGTCTGGAGCAATTAGATGTTGTGAGTCTTGGGTTGCAAAACTGTTGTAGATCTCCTTGAGCTTGTGGTGGAAGAAGGTGGCGAGGTTGTTGCAGATGTCTTCAGAGGCAGAATGCCTGCTGTCTCTGTGCTGGGTCTGGAAAACCCTTTGACCATGGCAAAGAGTTCTTTGCTGTTGTGTGCATTGGTGTTGGTAAATTCTTGGATGTCTGCTTTCTTTGTTGCTCTGATGAGGTGGTGATGAATGGTGACGGCGGATTTGAAGGCTGCATGGTCGGCCATGATCTTGCTGCTCCTCTATCTTTTCTCAATTTGTCTGCAGTTGCGGCTGGACTCTTGGAGGGAGGGGGAGAACAGGCTGGCTTTCTTGGAGGACTGCTTGGCCGAAGGTTTTCTGAGGGGCCAGTTTGTTGGTGCAGTTGGAGATCCAGTGGTGGAGGTTGTGTGCTGAGGTGCTGGTGTCCATGGATGTCAGTGGTGGGATTTTGCTGAGGGAGGTGTGGAGCTGGTCTTTGGTGACCTTGTTCCAGCGTCTGCTAGGATCTTTGTGGATGTAGTGACATATGGTGGGTTTGGTGAAGGAGAAGCTGACGCAGTGGTGATCGCTGCAGTATGGTTCGGAGGTGTGGTTGAAGGGGATGTTTTTGCATGGAGAAAGGATGAGGTTGAGCAT
Organism: Triturus cristatus; assembly: GCF_964204655.1. NCBI lineage: Eukaryota > Metazoa > Chordata > Amphibia > Caudata > Salamandridae > Triturus > Triturus cristatus. The sequence continues at coordinate 212,097,664 of NC_140585.1, read as the reverse complement.
GTGTCCTGCTGAGTGGGTTGGCATTATGACCAGCTGTTTAAGTCCAAAGGTGGCGAGGTTCTTCAGTAGGGATGAGGTATTGTGGTTGTCAAGGTTGTACATGTGGAAATTGAGGTTGCTGAGGCAGATGTCGTCCAATGAGTTGAGAGCATGGTGAGCAATGAAGTCGGCAATGGCTTCGCTGAAGGGGCGACGGGCTCCAGAAGGTCTGTAGATGAGGGTGCCATGAACGGTGGCGTTCAGGTTGGTCGGGATTTGGAAGTGAAGGTGTTTCATGTCAGGTGAGTGGTCGCTCGTGCTGGTTGTGAGGCAAAGGATGTTTTTGTGTGCGTTGGTGATACCTCCTCCTAATTGGTTGACATGGTCCTTGTGAATGATTTTGCAGCCTTTGGGGATGGTGGTTGTGAGGTTCGAGGTGAGGTCTGGTTCATCCAGGTTTCTGTAAAGTAGACAACATCGGGGAGATTGAGTCAAGAAGGTGCCAGTTCTCCACGGCCTGTCTTTTGAGGGTACAGTTGCTAAGCAGGATGCAACTGATGAGGTCGGGTCCAGTTCCTCTGGGTTGTGGGATTGGTAGTGATGGTGTGTGTAGGCTGGCAAATGTGCAGTTGCAGTTGGGCCTTCGGTGTTCTTCGGTGTTACAAGGTGGCAGGCGGTGAGTGGTTCAGTGTGACTGGCGTGGAGGGTACGGGAGTCATAGTGGTAGATGGTCCAGGAACCAGGGCATGTGGCGCTGGGTGCGGCCCAGACATGGACAGGCACAGACGAGCTTGCATTTGGCACACGTTTGACACATCAGCAACGCACAGCTAACTGCACACACTGCATGCCTGCGAATCAAGCACCATTTCATAGGGTTTGGGGAAGGCTGGACAGCTGGGAGGCAGGAAGTGGCAAAATAGCACTGGAGGAGGCAGGACTGTTGGACACAAGCAGCGGCTAGGGCACAGAAAGGAAAACAAAGGCAAAAGAGAGGAGAAAAAGGATAAAGTGAAAGACAGCAATAATAGATAAGAAAAACAAAAGATAGATGAAAGGGATGGTGAAAAAAGAGCAAAAAGGCAGAACACAGAAAACAAAGGGAAGAGAGTTGCAGCAGAGCAGAGATGCTCCCCACTTGGACACCAGGGATCAGGGGCCTTAAACACAGGGCTGTGCAGTGAGGGAAGCAATTTACTGACAAGGTTAGAAAGATTGCTCCTTCACTGCTCAGTGGGAGCTATTAAGTAGTGTTTGGGGAGGGCTGGACAGCTGGTAGGCAGGACGCAGGAAGCTGGAAGTGAGAAAATGGCACTGAAGGGGGTCAGGCAGCGGGGGACGAGCAGCGGCTACGGCACGGAAAGGGAAAAAAGGCAAAAAAGAGAAGAATTAGCAGAAAGAGAAAGAAAGCAATAATAGATAGTAAAAGCAAAAGGTAGATGAAAAAGAAGGTGAAAAAAGAGCAGAGGAGCAAAAATGCAGAAAGCAGAAAAACAGCGATGCACCCCACTGGACCACCAGGGATCAGGTGTCTCGAACACAGCACCTGGAAAGTTCAGGGGGCAAGAGCTGCCAGGCGGAGCTATGCTGCAAGGGGAAGTAATTTACTGACAAGGTCAAATTAAATGTACCAATCAGGTGTAGGCCAATTTGAACATGTTTTAGAGAGAGACCACAAGCAATTTATCACAGGTTAGAAGGGGTAAAGTGCACAGAGTCCTAAAAGACAGGAAAAACGAGTGCAGCAAGGGAAGGAAAAGAAAGGCAACATATGGGATTACTCTGCAGCAAAGACCAAGTCTAACATTATCCATTAGCATTTATGTAAAGCATAGCCAGCATGCCACCTACAGTGCTCACAAAACCTCATAGTGTCGTGCTCTTCGACTCCTCGGGATCGGATCGATGCTCAATATGGTCCACCTCTCGATAGCTTCAAGTCTGAGGGCTATTATAGCGCAGATCAGTGAAGCGATCGAGCGAGGGAAGGAAAGGGAGGGGACAGCGGGGAATGAGACCTAAAAAGACACAAGAAAACAACAACGTTATAATCCTAGTGTCCCTACCACTCTCTCTCTACCCTGACCCCGTGTGTGAGTGCCAGTGTTAAGTGTAATCACCTATAAAGAAAAAGAAGGATACGTGTGGCTCCTAGGTGCAGGTCACACTCGCTGCCCAAGAACCTGAGACCAGTCAGACCGGGCCTCTTTGTACTCCAGAACATACATGCAACACTAAGATGTAGAAAACAGCGTTATTATCAGGTTTTATCTGCATAGCCCCGGTCCCCGTGTGACCCTTGCTCTTTGTTTGACCTACCCAGATTTATCTCTGATCATACGTCACAGAGGTTGTATGAGATTGCCTCATCTCACCCACAATCCCCTGCTAAGAAAACACAACAAAACACAATGAATAGTTATCTCTCATCCATTGAGATTAAATGGGACCCGCCCATCGATCGACGAACAATTCAGGCGGAACATACAGACAGTCTTTGCTCATTCCACATCATGTTCGTATCTCTCCCACATGTTTTTTGACAGCGTCATAAAATGTATTTCCTAGGACCAGGCACTGGTATCCCTTCTACTCGCAAGAGCCGACAAACATGTGGCTCGCCAGCGAGGAGGGACACCTAGTGCACTGAACGTAATAACAGGCAGAGAATGAAGCGACTTCCTGGAGCCCTCGAGTCTTACACCTCCTCCGAGTTTGCAGGGCATTTGTATGTCTCCCCCACGACCTTCACAAGCCCAGTTTGGCTGTTTAGGGAATCCCACCCTTACCGTACCGGTTTGAGCCTGCCAAATGGAAATGTCTTCCCGGTTTCGCCTCACCGGAACTATGAGAATGGCCGCTGTCCCTACGTCACAGTGGGAAGGTTTCCGCCTGCAATCACCGGAACAAACAAAAGCGGGAACAGGAGCAGACTCTCCCGTCTCTGGCGTTGCTTGCGAACACAGAATAATCGGCACCGCCGCCAGGGCGGAAGTGCTCTATGAAGCCTTCCGCTCCTGCGCACGTCTGCTGCCCTGCCGCTCCTGCTCATGGGAGGTGTTGTTCTTCAGCGGTTCACACAGTACCGCTGCGTGTCAAAGCATTTTCCTTCCGCGGACGTGCAGAAGGCCGACAGGGTATTAGGGATCCTGAAACATAGACAGGAAACTATTGAGTCAGCTGTAGACAATATGTTGCCAAGAATTCAGAAAGGAGGTCATGAAATGGCTACTATTGTGGAGGGGTTAGGCAGGATTTCACCAAGAAAGCCCACAAATATTCATCAATGTATACAGTGAACCACACTTGTAATATATAATTGCTTCTTTTGGGAAAAAATATCGTCTCTTGTCAACATATTGTAAAAACATTTACAAAATTCCCACAAAATGAAAATGCAACAATTAGAATAAAGTGAAATTAAATTACTGTCATAAGCATTTCATGTTCGTTGAACAAAAATATGTAAAAAAGGTTTGAATTAAAAAACAGTCTGCTTTTTGTACTGGTGTCAGTCGTTCAGGTTAGACGAAATGGTAACTACTGATTACTCATTGACAGATATCTTATTGACCAACTCATGTATAGTATGGTAAATTATTATTGCTTTTGCATTATTACACAATGACTGCATTATTTAATGCTGTCTCTTGTAGGTTTCCTTAAGGAAGTGAATTCCACCCATGAAAACACACATTTGTTAAAACATTTTGAACCTCTGCTGTGAGGCGGAGCCCACTAATGGCATCTCACCCACTGTATTCTTTCTTTATAAGACAGATTTGAGCTGTAACCTTCAATGCCCACCATGAAGAATGAGATAAGCAGCTGTGAAGCGCTGGGATAAAGGGATTAGGGAGGTTGTGCGTTAACGTATGCTGACACATAAAAACCTCTACCTGAGACAGTCAGACATGTGGGCATGGATAGCACTGGGACCGAAGGCAGCCTATCCTAAATTAGCATGATTTTATAGGAGACTGGCAGGAATGGCACCACTGTTCCTGATAAGGTATATCATGTGTAATATTTCACTTTACACTTTATAGGTTGAATTGTGATTATATCTCCAGGTTGGCTTACGGTACAACGTTCAATGATTCTGCTATGCAGCAAATGAGCGGATTGGAATTCAAATATGGGTCTAGTTTTGCCATTAATCCATTCATGATTTGATCATCTATGTGACTTTATTTGATTTTAGACTACACAGTTGCTTATTCTCCTGACAGCCATATATTTTGCTTGACCTCTTTAGTACTGAGACATAAAAGACAACTTCCAAGCAAATAATGAGATATTGGCAAAGTAGGAAAGCCAGGCCATATGGAAGCTTGTTGACATACTGTGTCACGGAAACAAACCAAGGAGTTTTTCTGACAAGCAGCTGTCTACTATCTATACATAGTAATGGTGTTAGTACCTCTAGTTATCCACCAACCTCAAAGAGTCTTGTACCCTTTCTAGTGAGTCAGGACCAATCAGTTAGGATTGAGTGAAGACATTGAGCTTATAATTAGGACCTCTTTCCAAAAATATATGTTATCTTTTAAGGTAGAAATGTACCATCAGGGAATATGATTCTAAATATATCTCATATAATTTCATTAGCTGTCTTTTTGCCTTAATTTCTAGTAAATCTGCTATGGAAGGACTATCCAGGACATGTGGGGCAGGCAAGTACAGATTTGAGCTTCTCTTTATTTTGTTTATTTTTTGGCACTCCAATCCTGTACTGACCAGTGGGTTGGATACATCTCTGAGCTTCTTAACAAGGTGATCTAGTGTCATGGTTAAAGTAAATGGGTATGTAATGTCTACTTCTACTTCTAGATGTGGTATAAACGGGAGAGGATGAAAGCAGTAGTGGCACAGGGTGCCTGTGTGCCCAAATTGGATAGCTCACATTTTGATGCTGCTGTAAAACCTATGATTTTAAATGGTTGTGTTAACATGTTTCATTTAATGTGCTGTTCTCTACGCACTTAATCAACTTTGATTACGGAAGGATTTCAGGTTGATGAAAAATTGTCAGTCTGAGGGTAAGGCACTACGAACAAGGTTATTGAAGGCTTTCCTTGCTATCAACAGTGGCAGGTGAATTCAGATTTCTACTGATTCTGCTTGTTCATGCCCTTAACAACACAGTCTATTTCCCAGTGAGCATTAATGACTGATGCTGTGCACATCACAACACAAATGTTATCCTTTTGGATGTCAATGGAAATATCATTGATTACCACAAATTTAACATAATGGCTGTCAGTGGGCTACATTTAATTGGTTTGCAAAATATAGGTGAAAGATGGCACAACTAGTCCCTGGAAAAGTTCTGTACTGTCTGCATTCACTGACAGCAGAAGTCCTTAAGATCTGAAACTCTGGCTCCATGCAGAGACATCTTGACAAAGTATGCATGCTTGTAGTTCTATGGTAATCACAAGGTATTAGATTCGATAAAAATTTTACTTAGTCATCCCACTAACTGAAATATCTAGGAGCAGCATATGTACCCATCAATCTTTTTTTTTATATACCTTCCCATAAAGTTCTGTAGTATTACACTGGGGCTTCTAGGAGGGATAGGTCTCCAGTCTGTTCTCTAATTTAAGAAGAGATCACATTTTGAGCTCCTAATTGCTTCGGAATACATGCATCCCGAATGATCAATCTGAGTGCTTCCTACCTGGTTCTGAGGTTGTCCACAGATCTTTCATTTGGAGTACAATACACTGTTATTACCTCTGTAATCTCTGATCTGATTATTAGGTTATCAATTGTCAAATTTGTGAAGTGCCACCAGCAGTTGCTTCTGGAATTGTGGTCTGAGCCCAACAGGTGAGTGGTCAGACTCTGAGCTTCATTTAAACAATGATCGGTGGCCAGCCAACAAGCTGAGATGATAGTCTCCAAACTCTTGTTGATCACTGCATGGCAGCCCACTATAGTTAGCAATCTTTGCCTACGTTGTGAAGAGCACTATGCCTTCAAAGGCGCCTCTGTCACAGAGGTTCCTCTTGCTGAGCTTCTGTCATGCTTTATACAAATACACCAAAACCCACAAAGCATGAGTTTGTTTTGGAAAAACACACACCTATTGACCCTGACACTACCAGCATTTTTTTCTAGAGTATGGGGAAAGTGTTCTAAGTACATGAAACGCCCAGCCTAAATAGGGCAGACTGTCTAAACTGACTCACACTGACAGCCAAAGTCCATCTGGCCATTGCTTGTTTTCTTCCAGCTATGCCATCAGGGCCTCCAATGATGGAAATTCAATGGTTCACTGAACTCTAAATAGAGTGGCAGACTGTGAGTTTAGCGTACATAGTGCTCTTGCTGTTTGTGGCACAGTGTCCTGCTCACTGAAACCTAAATGAGCCCCTTTGTCCAGACAATGAGTTTGACTGTACTTGTCTATGCACAAACATCTCTCGTTTTTTTTCTAATAATTGGTTTTCTATGGCAGGGTTGTGTAGATCATAACAATAGCATGTCTCAATTATATCATGAAGGAAATAGCTGTTTTGGGGTCATTCGCTCAATGGGGAGTCCTAAAGCCCCTTTCTGTATGCATATGTTGCATGTTGTGTTTGGAGTGTGGTGTTTGTTGTGTTTGAGAGGACATAAATTCCTGCCAGGCACATACACCTTTCTCTAGGGAAGACATAAAAATGGCAATCTGGGTTATGATTTGCAAGGCTTGTTCATAACCAAAGGGTATCATTTGTAGCATGTTTAATTGGCTCCTTTGGGAACATTGATAACCCAGAAGCAGTGGTACCTTAGCGAATATTACGTCTCCCAAGGAAATTGGCACATATTTAAAAGACACAGCCGTACCAAAGATGTATTCAGACCAGTTTGTGGGTCAGATGCATCTGTGACCTAGGTGAGGTTGTTTTATTTGTAGCTCATGGTGTTTTATTTGAGATTACACAGATTATTATTTTGATTAACAGAGAGGTGGGTGAATGGTCCGATTTCCCTTTATTTGTGCACAATAGTTATTGATTCATTTTTCCATTGCTTGTCCTGCAGAGTGTAATGTGTCTTACATATAGCATTATCCTTTGACTACTTTGGTTCTGACACTTTTTTCATATTTTAAGTGTTGTGTGGGTTAGAAGAAGTGAATCACTGACATCACCTGTATTAATGCCATTTGTTATAGAATTAAAAATGTGCAATATATGCCCTTGCACATATTATCCTTATCCAACTGGTCATTTGTGTTATTCACATGATTGTTTTAATGGTAGTATGTGTTAATTAGCCATAGTCCTTTAATACATGCTTTTCATTGTCTTTATGATGAATAATGCAGGAGACTGGTTACACTTATGGTTTAATGTAAGGTTCTCAGAACAGTAAATTAGGATAAGTCTGTTTGTTTAAGGGCCTTAGTATGAGTCTGGCGGTTCACAGACCGCCAAATTCGCGGGTGCGCTGCAGTGGCAATCTTCCCACTGCCCCATTATGACCAGGGCGGTCAGGCTGATCTGGGTCAACCGCAACCTCCAGGGATCAGAGATCCCTGGTGTTGGAGTGGTGGTCTTGAGGGTGCATATGCTTGGTAGGGCCGCTGCGACCTGCAAAGCATATTAGGAGTTTTCTCACCCCCACACATTTCATGGAGTTCCGAATACCATGGGGCCCGCTGGTGCCTCATGTCATGTGGATGCAGACAGGGGGGGACAGCATGTGACCTCCTGTTTGCATACACACCAGTACCTACATGGCATGCACTGCAGTGGTAATGCCATGCAGGTACTTACTTTGAAGTTCCCATTGCGGTGCCTATTACATAGGCACCGCCTTGGAACACCAAAAAGCAGCCCGCTAGAGAGGAGAAAACTCCTAATCTGGTGGGCAGTTCAAACTCCTAATAAGGCTCTAAGATAAGAAACGCTGACCTCTTTGCTTAAAAGTGGTTTCTAAGACCCGTAATATCGATTTGATTAACAGTTGCCTGAGGGGTTCAAATTTTAGAAATGAAAATGCTCTTGGCATTCATTTAGGATTAGTCACATAGCCCCCATCATTTCTATTGTTTCTATTATAGACTCAAAATGTTCTTTCATTTCAAGATATACCACATTCTTTTTTTACAGAATAATTTGTACGGATGAAATGCACAATCTCTGATGAAAGGGACTGCTCAGGGGCTGTTGGCCCTTTCCATCAATATTTTATAAAAGGGCTGATATGCAGGATTGGTGCCGTCTGAGTCCCAAAGAATGAGGGCCCAAGACAAATAACCAAACCTAATGCAGGGCTCTATTCAAAGTTAAAACCATGAAGGTTTGTTTAAAATGTAAGCATCACCACAGAAAGCAAGAGGACGTTGGTTAGTCAGGTTAAATCAGCATCAATATAGCTCACAAGCAAAGGTTTTGACATGAAGAATAGACAAAAAACGTTGGCAATTAAAAATATTTTAAGTACATAATCAAGTAACAGTTCAATACAGTGCTTCTGAGTATGAAAGCAGCAAAATGTCAAAAATGTACAGAATGTAATAGCAAACTAACATAGGGGCTGCTCAATTTAAAGGCAAGAATGAAGGCACATGAATACTATAAATCAAATAATAGTCCGTTATAAGGACATGCTTGATAAAAGTCTCAAAAAGTGTGGCACTCATCCCAGAATAGGTACTTTTTATAGTTCAGAGGAGTGAATGAGAATGCTCTCAGGGTAAGGTGGGTGGTTTCAGAGGACTGAACTAATAAAGCTACATCCCATAAACCAGAGAGTACTTTGGACATGGTGCTTTGTAAAACAGACGACTGACTAAATATTAATATTATAATGTCTCTGTTAGCCTACATACTACGGGAAAGGCATTGCTCTGCTAAATATGAATTTATTTAAATGAATAAATAAATGGTTGGGACTGAGATCAGCACCATGCTTGACCATTTGCAAGATTACAGGAGCGTCTCCATCATGGCTTCTTTCAAAGCACAAGTTATATACAGCAGGAGAAGTCGCACTTCAAAAAAAATCCTATTTTGACTATTTTCTTGTTGATGGAAAATAACTCCAGCAGGTCTTTAAATGTGCTGTATCAATCAGCATTTCTGGTAATCGAAGACGTAGCTACATCAACGTGATGACTGGTTATGCCAACTGAAACATCCACACAGGAAGGCTAGCATTTCAATTATTAAATCTGCTCTAACGTCATTAGCGATTGAGTATGTGGAAGTTGGCGAATACAACGCCCCTGATCAACCGCGATCAACCAAACCACAAAAGTCAGAGAAGATGAGCAAATCCACCAACTAGATTTTGAAGTTCAAAAGCAGTTTTCCTTCTGTTGAGCAAAAACACATTAAACAAAGTCCTGCGCAAGTACACATATCAGTCCTAAATAGGAAAGTTCCAGTGATGAATGCTTTACATACCCCATGTAGACACCACTCATAATACCAGCTCATGAGATACTTGAGCTCACAGGTGGGCTCCAGGACAGACATTATCCCATGAAAGGACTACAACTGAAAATGTATTACAATCGACTATATGCACAAAGCAGATCTCAATATAAGACCAAGGTGCTCTCCCAAGCAATAGAGAAAACATTCCTACACACTCAATCAACAGGATGAGGGGAGACATAAATGAAGAAATGACATGCTGAAGACCATGATGGACAGAATAAACACAGCATATAGAGGTACATAAGTGGAATGCTTACATTAGGTCAACTCTTTAAGCGTCAATATATTCATATTAAAGAAATATATTAACATGGAAGATATCGGACAACTCTCCAAGGCATACCTGCCTAAGAAGAACTGAACTTCATCTAACTTGTAAATGGCAGTGACATCTAGCACACCATAAAACTAGTATTCATAGGTTTACATATTTAGGACAACTTCTGCTCCTCTACCCATACATTCCAAGCATGGACAGAGATGATCTTGCCAAAGATTTCAAGAACTTTTGGAGGAGTTTGAACCAATTGTGGCAGCTAGGGAAACTGGTGCTGCACCACCTGAAGTTATCACTATATTCCAAGCACAAGTTGCCTTTTCCAATGACCAACTGCTCATTGGTCATACAACAGAAACATTAAACCTAATGTTTGGAGGAGCACAGGTTCAGCAGTAAACTTGACCCTGCACGAATAGTTAAATTCTAAATGTTTTTAAAGTGTGCGAATGCCAAGGGGCGTCTTGGCGCTCATTTCCAGCTAGAAGTAACACTATGTGGGCCCTAATTAAGCATGTGGATAAAAAAGCCAGGTTTTTGTCATTGGATTAGGCTCTTAGATGCCGAGGCATTCTATTCAGAAGCTTGCACTTTGAGAAAGTAAAGCTTCTGGCATCCCAAGATGTCTAAATCATTTTGGGTACTTCTACTGTTGTTGACATGGCTGATTGAAGAGATTTTATTGGAGTGTATCATCTGAAATTCTTCTTAAGGTACTCAGCACATATTTCGTCAAGGGCTTTGCCAGCCATGACTAAAGTCTTAAAAGCTACTCGTATCCTAAAAGGAAGTCAGTGTAATTCTGACAAGTGAGACAGATTTAAACTTAGGGAATTTACTAGAACATGGGCTGCTGTGTTTTGTAAAATTTGCAATTTGCAATTTATTCAGATATTGTTGGTGGATGCCATATAAAGGGTGTTACAGTGATCTAACCTGGAAAGCCCAAAGGTAATGATTACATATTTTGGCATATCGGATGGTATAAATTGGTGAACCTTCATCAGGGATTTTAACAAGAAAAAACAGGATGAGTTGAGTTTAGTTATCTTTCCAGAGAAGGTAGGTTTAGCTTTGGAGATTACCCCAGATTCCTAACTTGGTGAACCGGCACTGGGAGTGGGCCTAGATGTTGGGGCCACCAAGATGCTGTGACGGACGGTGCAGGTAAGAGCGGTGGTGCGGGGGGAATCGACAGACAGTGATGAGGGAAAATTTAAAAAAATTAAAAGGAAATACACTTACCTTGCGCTCTCCACTGCCCCACTGCCTCACCGCTCTCACCTGCACTGGCTGTCACTGCATGATATATCCCAAAAGGAAGTGTCTTTCCCAAACAGAAGAACGTCCACTTTCTCTGAATTTGACAGTCGTTGCTCATCCATCGAACTACTTTGGTCATGCAGTTATTAAAACATTGAGCAATGTCATCAACATCAGTTGAAATAGACAACAGAATTTGTCTGTAATCTGCCTACTAGTTTGTGGAAAAACCAAAGGAGCAAATCAACAAGCCAAAGAAACAACAAAAATATTAAAAAGGGTGGGACTCAAGGAGGAACCCTGAGGAACACCACACAGCAGTTAAAAAGGTTCCACTGTAAATTCATAAAAGAGATGGATTGTTCTCAGTCTGAGATAAATGAGTGCAAGAGCTTGAGGGCTGAACCCCCAATGCCCATGGCTATGAGTCAGGCCACTAGCACCGTGTGACTTACTGTGTCAAAGGTTGCGTATAGGTCAAACAGGATCACTGCAGCCTTTCCTCCATACTCCACAATTGATCTAACTTCATCAGTAGGGACTATAAGTACTGATTCAGTATTTTGGTTTCTCCTGAATCCATATTGTGTTCCATGCAATGCACAATTTGTGCCTAAGATAATTGAGAATTCATAATTTAGATGTCTTTCCAAGATTTTAGCTGTCATTGGAAGACGTGAGATGGGACAATAGCTTTTGGCCTCATTGGGGACCAGAGAAGATTTGTTATCAATGGAAAGATATATGCTTTTTTCCAAGCCTTGGAAAACTGTCAGTAAGATAGTAAGGAGGCCTACTACGATAGCTGCTATTTTCTGATCTCCACCTGCAGGTGGAAAGTTACGGATAGTAATAAATACAAATTGTGTTGTAGGCAGTGTGGATATATGGTAGTGGTATACATAGGTGTAAATCTACACTCAGAAATGGTGAATAACTACAATTAGGAATAGTGAATAGCAAATCACTCACATAGGTGTAGTATTATACATACCTTTGTGAATCATTCCCTCTGACAGATACTGATATGTTTTAGCGGTGGCATGTTATTCTCTTTACCCAATGACCTGGAGCTTGTGACAATGGAGTGCTCCGAGTTGTTGGAATTCGATCTGGGAGAACACCTGGCTTTGCAAAAGCCTGTTTGCTGATGCAGTGCAAGAGCAGCTGACAGAGTGCAAAACAAATATGCCCAGTGAAACCCAGCCAAAGCTTGAATGAATGTTGTGAGATATGTAGTGTTGTCATGTTTGTATGCCTCGGACTAGAGGGGATCTGTGCACTAAGCACACAGTCTTTCTTTACCACATAATTATAGACTGTGGTTCCAAATAATGGCTGTTGATCTTCATGGCTTCCTTTCTCACTGTAAATGGGTGACCAGAGGCCAGAAAGTAAAGCTGTTATTTGAGCACTTGTGTGAAAGCTACAAGCCCAATAAGGGGTAATATGTCCTTTACTGACAGGCCACACAGCGGACTAAGACATGTTCAGAGTAGAGCTGAAGGAAAATATGGAATAGTAAGGTCATTTGTGCATCACAAAAAGAGCAATGTGAAAACTTCAATATCTGATTGTGCTAAACAAATGGGACAATGTGGAAACAACCATTGAGATGTGTGCCTGACATACAGGGCAAGGTGTAAATGCCTATTTCATACATGTTCTCACATTTACCTGTAAGTAAAACAATTCGAGAGCTCACAGAAGGCGCAAGAAACATATAAGGTAAAGTAAAAATGCCAGTGGAATATAAAGTAATGTGGAAAGTGAAATGATAGTAGTGATTTTCTAACAAGGAACTATGCAAGCAGCAACATTTTACCACAGGTAGGCAATGGACAGCCACAGACTTCTACCCTTGTGTCAAGGCCAGCATGTTACCAGGACGAAAATGAGCATCATTCCATTGATATCCACAAGCTGTCATCATCTCAAATCCATTATTTTACCATGCTGGGCAATGGTCATAATCCCAAGGATGCCCACACGTTTCCATGAATTACACAATTATATATGGCCTTGTTTTTACCAGAGATAGACAATTTGGCATCATCCCATGGATGCCTCCATTTTGTCATTGATTACCACTATTCAGTAAGGCAATGGACATCATCTCATGAATACCCACAATGTGGAAAGAGTTACAACCTGTACGTCTGTCCTAAATGTATGTATTTTTTTCTAGAATTTTAATTACAATTCATTTCTCTCATTAGACCCGGGTTTTCTGGTGCTTTGAGGTTCTACATTGAGGTGAGTTCATGTTCCTAGTAATAGTACTTGTCCTATCTGAGTTCATTTTTTTTGTAAATGCAAATATTGGATTGTAATATATTGATTTTTATCACTTGCTATAATAAACCTCATAATTCATATAGAAAAGTGTGCCTTATTTTAGAAATTATCACAAATTGATAATATATATGACGTAGTGTATCCCAGCAGGTTTTATTTACCAATGACATGGAAGTTGGAAACCAGACCACTGTGATGAGGTTCATCCTTGCGGGACTCACCGCTGACCCTAAAATGCAGATTCCTCTCTTTTTCTTCTTCCTGCTGGTCTACGTCATCACCGTGGTGGACAATATCGGAATAATCTTTCTGTATTGGAGCGATGTTCATCTTCACTCACCCATGTACTTCTTTATCAGTAACCTTTCCTTTGTGGACCTTTGTTACTCCTCAAACATCACTCCCAAGTTGCTGATGAGCTTCTTAGTTGAGAAGAATGTAATATCCATGAGTGGATGTGCCACTCAGCTATTTTTCTACATCAGCCTAGTTGTTGCTGAGCCCCTCCTCATTTCGGTCATGGCATTTGACCGCTATGCCGCGATTTGTAAACCATTACATTATGCAATTCTAATGACAGATCAATTTTGTAACCAGCTTGCAGCTGTACCCTATGCAGGGGGTGTGATATATGGAGTGATGTATACATTTATAACATTTAGGCTCTATTTTTGTAGGCAGTACATTTCTCACTACTTTTGTGACATTTTCCCATTGTTTAAGCTCTCCTGCCTGGATACTTCCCTTAATGAGATCATAGTATACTCAACAATAGCAATTTTTGGATTTTTTTATGTGATACCTTTAGGAGTATCCTACACCAATATTGCCATCACCATCCTTAGGATCCATTCATCAGCAGGGAGGCGCAGAGCCTTCTCCACCTGTTCATCCCACCTCCTCTGTGTGGTTCTCTTTTATGGCACCGGCCTCAATATGTATCTGCGCCCCAGCAACAGAGGTTCAGATGAAACTGACAAAGTCATATCTGTCTTTTACACCATCATCATCCCCATGCTCAACCCTCTGATCTACAGCTTGCGGAACCAGGATGTGAAAGCTGCATTAAAAAGAATTCGAAAAAGCAAAATTGCTTCTAGCTTCTCATGTTAAGAATCACCATCAGGCCCCTTCAGCAACCTCAGAAGGTTCCGGTGTTGGACATCTCCAAAACTGTGGCCATACCACAACCTCTTTATATCAACTTCTAACAGATCGTCAAAAGCAATTATTATTTGACAGTGCACTCTCAGAAACAGAAATAATGGCAACAGAGTAACCCAACGGATTCAACCCAGTAATCGTAAGAACCAGGGTAAATATATGTGCCATTAGAACTATGTTGAACTACAAAACTGTGTGTAAACATTGCGATAAAATCTTTTCAAACGTATGTGAAATTTGTGAAAGTACCCATGTTGTCATCTGTTGTTATTTGTAGGTCAATAAGTGGGGACAAAATCACCAGGCATCTGTATTTCCCACAGTGTTAAACATGACATGTCCTGTTCAAGTTGTCCTAATGTTTAAATAAAATGTTAGGACACGTGTCCATTTAGACTGTAAATGTCATTTAAACACATCAGATCATTTAAGTGGTGGTGGGTGTGGATTTCTTGAACCGGGAAAAAATAGAATATTAAAATGGTGCAGGACCCCTATTTCTTATCCAGAAGAATGCCTGTATGACTACAATCCGAAGGATAACGACCAGGTACAGTAACAAAATGCACCTATGGAAATCAACATTGTGTGTATTTACTAATTTGTGACTCAGGTCTAATAAGCAAACGGCTACTATTGAACTTTCTGCTTATGGTGAGGCTCATAAGACATAAACATATGTGGCCATTCCTCATTAACTACTCTAAATTGCAACCACACTAGCCCAAAATGGTAAACTAAAGTAATACCACACTTTTCTCTGCACACTGAGGTGCATATTTATAAGTCCCTAACGCCACCGGAGCATCACTTTTTCTGATGCTCCTGTGGCGTTGCACCTTTCCCCATATCTACAAGATGGTACTGAACCACTTAATGTGACTTAACACCACCTTGTGAAAATTCCCCTTTCTACAGCAGTCCGCTGTGGCAAATGGGCGGGCAATGGTTTTTGACTCTGCCCCAGATTTACAAGGTTGGGGCAGTGTCAGAATCTAAGGCCAGGTAATATGTGGTTTTAGGATGGTGATACGAGGAGAAATTATACATTTCTCCTTGTGTTTTGGCTAGGCATCTTTTTAGCACCAGTGCTGGGGGAAACACATGGGTGCCCCGTATTTTAGTAAATATAATGCATCCTTGCGTTTTAAAAAGGTCAACATGCGGCATTGCTAAATTTGAGTTAACATTGCGCTCTGGCATTTTCTTGTAAATATCTCCCTCTGAGTTCTACCATGTCTGACTGTTATACTCACATTAAATGTTGCGCTCTCTCAGATCTGCTGTTAGTGTTTGAAGCATTTGGATGGCTTTGGAGGTTTCAGTGTTTAACAATTAATTGGTCTTTCAATTTGGGGAGATGGAAGGTTACCAAACAGGCTTTGCTCCAGAACACATCACAGAAAGATGCCTGCACTAGGATATAAAGTTAGGAAATCCATTGTGAAGTAATTGCTGAACATACTTGACATACACATTGTCTATGATTGAATTTTAAGTACCTGACATAGAACTGAAGGTGTTGAATTTATCTTTTTAGGTATTTCTTTACTGTTGCTAACAATTAATGAACGGTAGACTTTCTTGAAACATTCAATTCTTTCATATTTAATAGCGAGAAAAAACATTATTTTCTCAATTCGCTGGTATGTTAATTCAGTATTGGAAAATCAGTTTGAAACATTCAGCTAAAAACAGAGGGAATGCTGTAAGATGGGGTGAAAGCCTTACTCAAATAACAAACACAATACTTGTCAGGGTGAACTAAAAACAGTCACTAAATTAACCAGGGCATAACCCCCTATTAGCTTTCACGAAAGCAGTCTGGCTTAACTTAGCGGCGATGTGTAAAGTATTTATGCAGCACACAAACAATAATAAAGTGAAAAAACAACACATAAAAATCTCAAACCAATCTAGAAACATAGAACACAGTCTAATACATAAAATGACACCAAAACTAATTAAATTCAACCAAAATAACTGGAATATTTTTGTGAAAATAGCACTAAGAAGCAGAAAGCGGCACTCGCGCCTATCTGGTTCCACTAGACCAAAAGAAAGTCACAAGCTTCTGCCATCCATGATTGATGGGTTGACGGGTTGGAATCATGAAACACGTTAGTCCCGCTGAAGAGTCATCTTCTTGAGTCTGAAATTAAAAGTTCAGTTTGTTTTGGAGGGGCCATGAGGATGAGTCTTTTGGTACAAAAGTCAAGCACCGCAGGCGCTCATTACGGTAACACAAATATCTGGTTAGCAGTTCAGTTGGTGCTGGTCAGCTGGGCAGTTGAAGGGACGCATCTGGTAGCTTGTGGTGTCATATAGCTCACACAGGAGGTCAGACAAAAGACCCTCGGAGTAGCCTCGGCTCGAGGTAGGCAGGTCCAATCTTCCTTCTTCAGACAGCAAGGAAATCCTTCACGCAGCACGGCAGTCTTTTTTCTGAATCTTCCCCAGGTCCAGATTTGTTTTGATGAGATGTTCTAAATGTCCCCTTTTTTTACCTGTTGTCAGCCTTTGTGTGTTTGAAGTACCAGATCACTCCCAAAATTGATTCTGTTGAGTTTTTCCCCTTCTCATGGTCCGAGCTCCAAACTGTCAATGGTGACAAAGGCAAGGGCAGGCATAGTATCAGGTTCCTTTGTTTTTGCTGCAGGCAGGGCACTTTGAAATGTATTCAGGGCAAGGTACAGCTCTTTCCTACCCATCCTGTCAGGAAGACCCTCTCCCCTCACTCCTAGCTTCTGTTTTCTCTCATTGTCTGACTGCAATACACAACTCACAACAGCAGAGCTTTTTAAAGTCATGTGACCGTATTACACTGGCAGAAAGGCACAGATGGTTCTGACAGAAAAATGCCAACTTTAGTAAAGGGGCATTTTCAAAATGATAACTTAAAATCTGACATTACGATCAAAGAGTATTACATAACATTAATTTCAGTTGTAAACTTAATTTCTCTATTTGCTCCCAATCTGAAGTTAGCACTTGTTAAGTGTAATAAGGCAACTCAGTGTTAGCCTATGGGGGAGAAGGCCTTACAACTGTGAAAAATGACTTATGTAATTTTTCACTGCAGGGGCATGTAAAACGTAATCCAACATGTCCTAATTTTTAAATGTCATGCACCTGGACCTATGAGACTA
Organism: Triturus cristatus; assembly: GCF_964204655.1. Classification (NCBI taxonomy): domain Eukaryota; kingdom Metazoa; phylum Chordata; class Amphibia; order Caudata; family Salamandridae; genus Triturus; species Triturus cristatus. Next base: position 212,080,085 of record NC_140585.1, on the reverse strand, counting down.
CAGGACTACCTTAGGGTTGGCTAACAAGTATTAAGAAGCAGAGTTTAGGCCTAGCATAAGGTTTATTTTTCTAGACCGAAATATCAGTTTAAAACTGCACTAAGGCTGCAGTGGCAGGCATGAGCAGTGTCTTAGAGGGCTTCTCAAGAGTGCAGCTCAAGGAGTGCTGCTGTCCACTAGTAGCATTTAATTCACAGGCCCTTGGTGCACATACTATAATATTATAAGGATAGAAAAGTAAATTTAATCAATCAATCAATCAGGTTTTGTATAAAGTGTGACTACTCACCTGAGAAGCTTTCAAGGCGATGACTGGGAGGAGGGGTCTGCGGTTCAGTCGATCACCCAGGTCTGAAGCGAAGGTGCTTGCCTGAGGTGCAGAGCAAGGAGTTCAAGGACTTTGCAGCGACGTAGGAGAAAGTTCTTCCTCCAACTGTGGTCTTGAGGATCTGTGGAATGGTGGCTAGGGCCAATTGGATGGAGCAGAGATATCTGGTGGCAGTGTAGAAGTAGAGGTGGTCGTTGAGGTATGCAGGTCTGGCGCTGTGGAGGGCTTTGTAGGTATGCGTGAGGAGCTTGAGGTAATTATTTTGTTGATATGAAGGCAGTAGAGTTCTCTCAAGAGGCCAGTAATCTGGCTGCGGTGTGCGATGTTCAGGATAAGCCTGGAGGAGGTGCTCTGGATGTTCTGCAGTTTATTTTGGAGTTTCTGGGTGGTAATGGCACAGAGCGCGTTGCCGTAGTCGAGTCTGCTGCTGATAAGTGCATTGGTGACTGTTTTCCTGGACTCAGTGTGGATCCACAGAAGATCTTATGGAGCAGGTAGAGGGTGTGGACGCAGGAGGACGGAACATTGTGGATTTGGTGGTTCATTGAGAGTGAGGCATCCAGGAAAATGCCAAGGTTTCATGACTGGTTTATGGGTGTGGAGGGGTTCCAAACACTGCGGGCCACCAGGAGTCATCCTAGGCAGAGGGGGTGGTGTCGAGGATAAGGACTTTGGTCTTGTCTGAGTTAAGATTGAGGCAGATGTCCATTGTGGAAGTTGCTCTTGGCTGCTGTGGGTTCGTCTGTGAGGTAGAGAATCAGCTGGGTCTCAACGACATAGGAGCCAATGTTGAGTCCCTGGCTTTTGGCAATGGCTGCAAGTGGTCCATGTAGAAGTTGAATAGGTAGGGGCTCAGGGAGTATCCCTGAGGCACCCCACATCTGATCTCTCTGGGTTCTGAGTTGAACGGTGAAAGTCTGATTTTCTGTGTTTGGCTGGTGAGAAAGGAACGGATCCATTCTAAGGCTTTGTCGCAGATGCCGGCATTGTGGAGTCTTGCACAGAGGGTGTGGTGGGAGACGGTATCGAATGCGGCTGAGAGGTCCAGGAGGATGAGGGCAACAGTTGTGTCGCATCGAGAATGGTGCGTATGTCATCTGTCGTGGCAAGGAGAGTGGTCTTGGTGCTGTGGTTCCTTCTAAAGCCCGATTCGGAGAGGTCCAGGATGCGGTACATTTCGATGAACTTGGAGAGTTGGGCGCTAATTGTTTTCTCAATTACTTTGGCTGGAAAGGGAAGCAGAGAGATGGATCTGTAGTTCTTGAGGTACATCAGGTTAGCAGAGGGTTTCTTCAGCAGTTGATGGTGCTGCAGAGTGCAGGTGCAAATGAGGTGCCAACTCTGTTGAAGATGTGGTGAGGGCAGGGATCGGAGGTGGGTCTGAAGTGTATGCTCTTCATGATCCTGAGGGTGTTGTGCGAGGTAAGGGTGGCCCAGTTGGCCAAGGCCAAGGTCTGCTGAGGTCTGGAGCCATTAGATGTTGTGAGTCTTGGGTTGCAAAACTGTTGTAGATCTCCTTGAGCTTGTGGTGGAAGAAGGTGGTGACGTTGTTGCAGAGGTCTTGAGAGGCAGAATGCCTGCTGTCTCTGTGCTGGGTCTGGCAAACCCTTTGACCATGGTGAAGAGTTCTTTGCTGTTGTGTGCATTGGCGTTGGTGCATTCTTGGATGTCTGCTTTCTTTGTTGCTCTGATGAGGTGGTGGTGTGTGGTGACGGCAGATTTGAAGGCTGCAGGGTCGGCCATGATCTTGCTGTTCCTCTATCTTTTCTCAAGTTGTCTACAGTTGCGGCTGGACTCTTGGAGGGAGGGGGAGAACTGACTGGCTTTCTTGGAGGTTGTGTGCTGAGGTGTTGGCGTTCATGGTTGTCAGTGGTGGGATTTTGCTGAGGCAGGTGGTGAGCTGGTCTTTGGTGACCTTGTTCCAGCGTCTGCTAGGATCTTGGTGGGTGTAGTGACATATGGTGAGTTTGGTGAAGGAGAAGCGGAAGCAGAGGTGATCGCTGCAGTATGGTTCAGAGGTGTGGTTGAGGGGGATGTTTTTGCATGGAGAAAGGATGAGATTGAGCATGTGTCCTGCTGAGTGGGTTGGCATTATGACCAGCTGTTGAAGTCCAAAGATGGCGAGGTTCTTCAGTAGGGATGAGGTGTTGTGGTTGTCAAGGTTGTACATGTGGAAATTGAGGTTGCTGAGGCAGATGTCGTCCAATGAGGTGAGAGCATGGTGAGCAATGACGTCAGCTATGGCTTCGCTGAAGGGGTGACGGGCTCCAGAAGGTCTGTAGACGAGGGTGCCATGAACAGTGGCGTTCAGGTTGGTCGGGATCTGGAAGTGAAGGTGTTTTATGTCAGGTGAGTGGTCGCTGGTGCTGGTTGTGAGGCAAAGGATGTTTTTGTGTGCGTTGGTGATACCTCCTCCCAATTGGTTGACGTGGTCCTTGTGAATGATTTTGCAGCCTTTGGGAATGGTGGTTGTGATGTCCGAGCTGAGGTGGGGTTCATCCAGGTTTCTGTAAAGAAGACAACGTCGGGGAGATTGAGTCAAGCGGGTTCCAGTTCTCCATGGCCTGTCTTCTGAGGGTACAGGTGCTAAGCAGGATGCAACTGATAAGGTCGGGTCCAGTTCCTCCGGGTCGTGGGATTGGTAGTGATGGTGTGTGTAGGCTAGCAAAGGTGCAGTTGCAGTTGGGCCTTTGGTGTTCTTCGGTGATACAAGGTGGCAGGCGGTGAGTGGTTCGATGTGACTGGCATGGAGGGTGGTAGATGGTCCAGGAACCAGGGTGTTTGGCACTGGCCGGCCCAGACATGGACGGGCACAGAAGAGCTTGCCTTTGGCACATGTTTGACACGTCAGCAACGACAGCTAACTGCACCCACTATATGCCTACGAATCAAGCACCATTTAATAGCGTTTGGGGAAGGCTGGACAGCTGGGAGGCAGGAAGTGGCAAAATAGCACTGGAGGAGGCAGGACTGTGGAACACAAGCAGCGGCTAGTGCACAGAAACGGAAAAAAAGGCAAAAAAGAGGAGAAATAGGACAAAGTGAAAGAAAGCAATAATAGATAAGAAAAGCAAAAGATAGATGAAAAGGAAGGTGAAAAATGAGCAAAAATGCAGAAAACAGAAAAACAGAGGGAAGAGAATTGCAGCAGAGCAGAGATGCTCCCCACTTGGACACCAGAGCTCAGGGGCCTTAAACACAGGGCCTGGTAGAGTTAGGGCAACAGCTACCAGGCAGAGCTGTGCAGTGAGGGAAGCAATTTACTGATATCGTTAGAAAGATTGCTCCTTCACTGCTCAGTGGGAGCTATTAAGTAGTGTTTGGGAGGGCTGGACAGCTGGTAGGCAGGAGGCGAGAAGCTGGAAGTGAGAAAATGGCACTGGAGGGCATCAGGCGGCGGGGGACGAGCAGCGGCTATGACACGGAAAGGGAAAAAAGGCAAAAAGAGAAGAATTAGCAGAAAGAGAAAGAAAGCAATAATAGATAAGAAAAGCAACAGGTAGATGAAAAAGAAGGTGAAAAAAGAGCAGAGGAGCAAAAATGCAGAAGTCAGAAAAACAGCGATGCACCCCACTGGACCACCAGGGATCAGGGGTCTCGAACACAGCACCAGGAAAGTTCAGAGGGCAAGAGCTACCAGGCGGATCTATGCTGCAAGGGAAGTAATTTACTGACAAGATCAAATTAAATGTACCAATCAGGTGTAGGCCAATTTGAACATGTTTTAGAGAGAGACCACAAGCACTTTATCACAGGTTATAAGGGGTAAAGTGCACAGAGTCCTAAAAGACAAGAAAAACAAGTGCAGCAAGGGAAGGAAGAGAAAGGCAACATCTGGGATTACTCTGCAGCAAAGACCAAGTCTAACAGCATCCATTAGCATTTATGTAAAGCATAGCCAGCATGCCACCTACAATGCTCACAAAACCTCATTGATAGGAAACCATTGTGTCAGTTGTAGACAATGCAGAAAGGAGGTCATGCAATGGCTACTATTTTGGAAGGGTTAAGCAGGATTTCTCCAAGAAAGCCCACAAATATTTAACAAAAAGAGTCCACCTTTATGTGAGAGATAGACAGTATTTTGCCTAAAACGACTGGAATGCACACACACACAAAGATACATATAGTGATACACATTCATGTGCACTCTTACTCACACAGGCTTACACACACATACATTCAAGTCTCTGCTCCTTCCTATGCTCAACGTATCTGTTATCTGCCTTCAAGGTGACCACAACCTGACACCTCTACAGCTCTATAATGTTTTTACAGCTTTCTGCCTTGTGGTGTCCTCGGGGTGTGCGGACCCCGGTGCCTTATTTTCCATGGGTGTCAAAATAGTGCATGGCTCAGGATATGGAAAGTTGTATGGTTATGAGTTTAGGAAGGAGGTGGGTGCAGCAATGTGAGGGTTTGGAGGAAATTCCCACCCACTACTCAGAACCATATAATCAGGATATTGGTGTTGGAGACATTCCTTTCATTCCATTATTTCTCACCATTGGCTGTGGTGGTGGAAGCAAAGTAGCTGAGCTTATGCCAGCCTGCAAAAAATGTTGGAAATGGTGACTTTGAATGTGTGGCAAAACTTACTGCCTCATGTCTCACTTCAGACAGGTATCCAAGCTCTATGTCTGAAGCAGGACAGAAATTAGTTGGCTGTAGTGTTACTGCACTTCTGTAGGGATCTGGTAAGCAGAATACGATGGGCTCTGTCAAATCACCGCATACACAAACTAGGCTACTCTGCTCCAGGCCAAGTTCAATGCTGAAGGGTACTGCAGACAGCAGCAAAAGGGTCATGGGCAGTAAACAGTGCAGTGAGCTACATGTATTGACAGTAGTAACAGGATAGAGGGGAAGCACCCATAATAATAGCCACAACTGGTAGAAGGTGAGGTTTTGCAAGACAAATGGAAAGGAACCTCCAAAAACAGCCTTCAATTATGAAGTTCACAAGGCCATGTTTTTGTAAAGCAGCTGCTATCATACAGCCAAATCCTTATTGAATTACCAAATTGCCCTCAGGATAATGCATATAACTTTACATTTTCACACAACATTGCAGTGTCTTTTAATAGTTCAATTTGTTCATAGTCATTTTTTAGTGCACCCATCAAAGTCTGTATTCAATGAGTTCCTCATCAAAATTGTCCTGGACCATTTGCCCTAAGCAAAACAGTTTATATGTGACTTTCCCCTGATGAAGCGACATGGTTATTCACAAGTCGCGAAACACACATCGGCTTCTGTTGCTGTAGAGAAAACTCTTTAATAGGACTTGACTCATATTCTTATTGTTAGGAGTCCTCCCTAATTGCCAAACCAATCTCAATTTTACTGCCTCAAAATCTGTCTGCTTTATTGTAACTAGGCAGTGCTTGGAAGGGGCTGTGAAGTTGGTTCACTTCGATTTATATCTTGAATATTCAGAATAGGATAGTCTGCATCTGGGAAGGTTGAACCGAATATGGATATTCGTGAAAACTTTACCCACAGGAGAATAGAGAAAAGTGGGAAGCTGACTAGAGGTCATATATGCCAGTGCAGCTTACACATTAGTATGGTGTCCCTGAAGGGTAGTCTGCAGCCAGGCATCGCCAAATGACACCCAGGGCCCTTTTTCCTGCTGGAACTGCAGCTGCACCTTCACCTGCCACCTCATACCTGCCTCACCCTCTGCACAAGCCACTAATACAGTACCTGACCGACTCAATTGCATCCTGCTCAACACACGTTCCCTTCATAAACACGCTGTGGAGTTCTGGAACCTGCTTGACTCAGTCAACCCCAACATTGCCTTCCCTGCGGAAACCTGGATGAACTCTACCTCTTCCCTGGACATCACGACTGCCATCCCGGATGGCTACAAGCTAATTCACAGAGACCACATCAACAAACCAGGGGGTGGCATCGCCATCATACACAAAAGCATCCTCCGCCTCACCACCTACGCGGGCGAACACAACCACCATGGAGCACCTCTACTTCCATTTCCAGGTCCAGACCAAATTAAACACTACCCACTCAGGCACCCTCATCTACAGACCCCCTGGACCAAGCCTACCCTTCAGCGATTCCATCATTGACTTCATAGCACCCCACGCTCTCGCCTCCACAGACTACATCCTCCTAGGTGACCTAAAATTTTACCTTTGCAACTCCAACAACAAAAACATTTTATCCTTGCTGGAGAACCTCATCACCGTTGGACTCAAACAACTGGTCACCTCCCCAGTGGACTCAAACAACTGGTCACCTCCCCAACCCAATCAGGGTCACATGCTGGACAACATCTTCTCACCCAGTGACTACACCGATGGATCTCCAACTGCTCCGGCACTCTGGCTCCCCTGAAGAAAGCCCAAAGCCAAACGTAACTCCAAGACCGCTGTCACTGCACACCACCACCTCTTCAGAAGAAAAAAGAAAGCAGCCCTACAAGAAAGGATTAATGCCAATGCACCCAAAACTAAAGAACTTTTTACTGTGGTCAAAAAATGTGCCAGATCAAGCATACATCCCACCATCCCAAGGCCTCTCCAACAACCTCAGCACCTTTTTTCACTGCAAGATTAAGGAGATATAAACAATTTTCCCAGCCTCAATAACACCCCAACCAAAAACATTGCACTCAACATCACCAGACCCCAAAAGGCCCTACTCAGCTGGACTCCCCTCACCATGGACAAGACCCTCAAGATCATGAAGAGCATCCACTCGGAAGCACCCTTGGACCCTTGCTCGCACCACATCTTCAACAGAGCAGGCACCACCATGGCAACTCTTCTGCACCATTAACTGCTCCATCAACTCCACCACCTTCCCGGAAGACTGGAAACATGCAGAGATCAACCCCTTGCTGAAGAAACTCTATGCCGACCCAAAAAAACCTCAAGAACTTCACACCCATCTCTCTTCCCCCTTCCCAGCCAAGGTCATTGAGAAAGCCATCAATGCCCAACTTTCTGAGTTCATTGAAGCAAGCCACATCTAGGACCTCTCCCAATCTGGCTTCCGATGCAACCACAACACCCATGTTGCCCTCCTCGCCGCCACATACTATGCCCGCATCCTCCTCGACCAAGGCAAAATTACAGCCCTTATCCTCCCGGACCTCTTGGCCACCTTCGATGCCATCTCTCACCACACCCTGTGCACAAGACTCCACGATGCCAGCATCTTGACAAAGCCATGTAATGGATCTGCTCCTTCCTCATCGGCCAAACACTGAATGTCACAATACCACCATTCCTCTCAGCACCTACAGAGATCAGCTCCAGAGGGCCTCCTGGCTCCTCCCTGAGCCCCACTCTCTTCAACATCAACATGGCCGTTATCAGGAACCACAAACTCAACATCATCTCCTTCACCGATGACACCCAGCTGATTCTCTCCCTCACCAATGAGCCCACAGTCACCAAGAACAACTCCCACGATGGAATGAAAGCTGTCGCTACCTGGATGAAGTAGAGGTGCCTCAAGCTCAACTCAGAGAACCAAATTCCTCATCATGGGTGCCACCGCATCTGCCTGGGATGACTCCTGGTGGCGCGCAGCACTTGGAACCTCCATTCACCCAAAACCATGCACAAAAACTTGACATCATCCTGGACTCACAAATAGTCGCCAGATCAACACCATCTCATCATTCTCCTTCCACACGCTACGCTCTGAAAGATCTTCAAGTGGATCCCCACCAATTCCTGAAAGACAATCACCCACACACTCATCAGGAGCAAAGTCAACTATGACAACACACTCTACGCCGGCATCAACCAGGAACTCCTCAGGATTCAGAATGCCTCTGTCAGACTCCTCCTCAACATTCCCTGCTGCAGTCATATCACCAGCCACCCGAGAGACCTCCAATGACGCCCAGTCAACATAAGAATTACCTTCTACCTCCTCACACACACCTACAAAACCCTACACAACACAGGACCTGCGTACCTCAACCACCACCTCGCATGCCACGCACCCACCAGAGCCCTTCGCTCTGCCCAACTGGCCCTGGCTACCATCCCATGTACCTGCAAAACGATAGCTGGAGGAAGATCCTTCTCCTACCTTGCAGCAAAGACCTGGAACACCCTCTCCAATTCAGGCAATCACCATCACTGCATCAATTCAGGAAGGACCTCAAGATCTGGCTTTTCGACTGAACCACATCACCTTTAATGGACCAGCAGCACCCCCCAGTGCCTTGAGACCCTTACGGGTGAATATTCGTTCTTTACAAGCCACCTGAATGATTGATTGATTGAAAGTGACCCAGTTTAAGCCAAGCAGGGCAGTTTATAGTAATCCAGGAATGTCACTTACTTAAAATGGAGCTGGGGATACATTTACTGGTAGAGTTTAGAGATACAGGAAGCCAGGAGAAGAGGTATCCCAGTGCACCGGGAGCCGCGTTTGCAGAGTGGTGTAAAAAAGGAGCGTGGCCTCAGACCACTCTCAGCAATCCAGCTGTGTGGCTCTTACTGGAGGTACCTGGTGGGCTAGCTGGCCCCCAGGGACCCTCAGGAATGAAGGGGACTTAATACCCCAACTTAGAACGTGCCAGGATGCGCATTTGCTGAGTGGTGGGGAAAGGGGGTGTGGCCTTTGTCTACCTCTCAGCAATCCCACTGTGTGGGGCTTACTGGAGGTAAGAGGTAGGTTAGTTGGCCGCTAAAGGACCTCCAGCAGCAAAGGGGACTTCAATCCCCACCCAAGACCGCGCCGGGGAGCGTGTTTGCAGAGTGGTGGGTGAAGGGGGTGTGGCCTGCTCTGATAACTTAGCAATCCTGCTGTGTGGGACTTACTGGAGGTAATAGGAGGGGTCGTTGCCACCTAAGGTCCTTGGGGGCCAGCTACCCCTCTTGTTACCTCCAGTAAGACCCACGCAGTGGGATTGCTAAGACGTCTTCGGAGGCCATGCACCCATTTCTCCACCACTCTTCAAACGCGCCTCCTGGCAGACTATGGGATGGGGATGAAGTCCAATTTACTCCTGAGGGCCTTTGGGGGCCAGAAGCCCTCCTGGTACCTCCTGTAAGCCCTACGCAGTGGAATTCCTGAGCGCTGGTCAGAGGCCCAGCACCCTTTCTTCACCACTCTGCAAACCTGACTACTAGTTAAAGAAGTGGTTGCAATGTAATAGGTTTCACATTTGCGACAATTAGAGCTATTGGCGTTGTAAATGCTGTAGGAAGGTGGAATCTGACTGCATGGTTGCCCCACTTTTTTTCTGGTGTTTTGATGGTTTTTGACTTAGTTTGGCTGGGAACCTGCTTTTCGAGCCCCCAGCCTATCTGCTTTCTCTTTTAAATTGATTTCCTGTACTTTAGGTACAACACAGATTGGATCCTGAGGTACCCTTGTGAGTCCCTAGTATATGGTATACATGTACCCAGGGCATAGGTACCCCAGAGGCCTACCAGGGGCTGAAGCATGTATTATGCCACCCCTGGAAAGTCACCCAAAATGACATCACAGGTCTGCTACTGCAGCATGGGTAAGGTGGTGCATGCACCCCTTACTGAGGTATAGGTTCACTATACCTCACCTATCACTGCACATAGTAACCTATCAGTCACCCCTATGGCAGGCCTTATCAATCCTGAAGGCAGGGTGCTTGGTTATATGTGAGAGGGTACCCAGGCATGAGCTGACCCCTCTGAAGCCTTCAGAATCTCTTCTCCGGAGTTGTCAGTGGTGCTGCCTGACCATATACTCTTAAGTGCATTATAACCAAACGGTAAATGCTAACTTTGGACTGGCTGCACGGAAACATGCCGTGTTTGGTGTCAAACATCTTGGAATCATACCCCCACACCAGTAACTGGTGTGGGAGTATGATCCCACCCTTCTAGAGGGAAAGACATGGCAGCACTGGTATACTGGCATCACAAAATGGATGCTGCAGCCACAGACACAAGTCTGACATCCTACTGCTGACCAAAACTCCAGCAGGGGAGGTCTGGACAATAGGTTTCCTGTCACAGGGAGGTGTAACCACCTCCCAGACAGGCTTATGTGTACTGGGGTTGGGTGGGAGCACTCTCTGAGTGCTTTGAAGTCCTGCACTGGGGGCACATTTGGTGTCCCTGTGCATAGTCCAGCTCAAACTGGTTCAGGGGCTACCAGCCCCTGCTCTGGCGTGAAACTGGACAAAGAAAATGGGTGTAGGCACCCCTCTTTCCAAACCCTCCCATAGGTGGGTCCCCAGAGCTGGTCCAACCCCTTCCTTAGGTATGAGTAAGTAACCTCTGCAACCAGAACTTGAGATATGCCTGAACGAAACTCTGAAGCTGAATCCTGGAACTTCAACGCTCTACTCAAGACTAGAGGACTGAAGAAATCTGCCTTGGGGTCAGGGAGTGACTCCACTGCTTGGCAGGCACCAACAAAGCAATTTGCTGGTATGCATTTCCAAAGCTCCCGCCAGACTCCAAAGTATTTGCAGCCCAGAAACATGATTTCCACACCTCTAAGAGGCCGACCCGAGTCCCTCAGCAAAGCTGAGACCCGCAGCTCTCGTGAGTAGCGTGGAACCGGAACTCCTGGTCACCATGCACTTTTGAAAGTGCATTGACTTCTCGACGTCTCCTGAAGTTGTGCTTGGGCTGACTTGTAGCCCCCACCTCGAGCACTGAATCCACCGAAGATTGTTTGCCTAGTCACTTTGGGTGACCCGTGGGCCGCCATTTTGTATTTTGTCTTGAGGTCCCTTCATGATCCCTGGTCAACTGGTGGGTCTCTCAGGGGTAACTTTGAATTTCCTTGGGCTTCCCTGCTTGCTCCGAACGTGGCCTGACTCCCTACCAAGTGGTGAGTTCCACAGACCTTGCTGATCTGCAACAAAGCATCTTATTCGTTTCTGCGTGGGTTGCTGTTGCCAAGGCTTATTGTGTCCAATCTGGGCACCGATGCTGCAGCACTCAACATCCTTCGTGGGCAGTTAGAATCCAGTTCCTGGTCATCCTCGATGCCTCCTGGTCCTCCTGGCTGAAGAGTCAAGTTTCACCTCCTTCACCTGAAATCACCCGACATCGGTGGGCATCTGCCTATCGCCTTCCTGGTCACTGGCTAGTGACCCAGACTCTGTCTCTTCTGCTTTCAGGTTCTTCTCATCTTCGATCCAGGCTTGGATCTCTTCGGACACTTCCAGGCAGCAGCACTTCTTCGCCAGCTCCCATTGAAATCGACGACGCGACCCGACACCATTTGACACCTATGCACCCGGCTTCCCTGGGTGAGGTAACACGAGAACTCCGGTGCTCCCATGGGTGTTGGCCATAGAACTTCCTAAGTCCCACAGGGTTTGGTCCTGACACAATTCTAAGTGACCCTAATCTTGAAAAATCTAACAGCGACTTTCCCCATTGAAGCTAACAGGAGCTCGCAGCTGTTTTCTCACACTGCACACGGCCCCCGTGGGTCCCCTGTGTCACTACCTTGGGTGGTTCCTTGAGGTCCCAGTGATTCTACAGGCTCTAGGCCTTGTGTCTAGTTAAGTCGTGGTTCTTATAACACTATTTTAGTATATGGTTTGGCTCGCCCCTAGGGCCTGATGTGTAGTTGTGCTTATTACTCTCATATTTTGAAGTGTAACTTAAGTGTTTTGACCTCTAGCCTCATAAAGAAGCTAGGAAGGTGTGTTTAGTAATAAATACATATATTTTATATATATACCTGGTATGGATATCTTTCATTTAGGAGCTCAAGAGATTATAGACTGGTAAAACAAGCTGCTTTACATTCCTTCAAGACTTAGCCAGAAGGCTGCTCTCCATAGCTACCACTAGGATAGCTTTCAATAAAGGTTGTCTTTAACCTATAACCAATAAGGGGTTGTTTGGACTGATACAAGGTGCCCACTATAACTAGTAGACAGCATATATCAGGCCAAATTCTCACAAATGCAAAGGATTTTTACTAATGAATTTTGGAGTGGAGTGGATGTACGTTGTGTTTAGTGGAATTATGTGGTATGTTGTGCAGTGAAATTATGTGGATAGAAAGTATGTGATATTTAGTGTATAGGAGTGATATAGAGTGGAATTATGTGTTATGGAGAGAAATTATGTGGTATGGCAGTCTGTGTTGTGGAGTGGTAACCTCAGGTTTAGTCTTCCTAGTTTCCATAGAAGCTTAACTATGAACTCAGTGAAACCAAAAAAGATGAAATCACTGAGGAACACTTGTGACCTAGTCAGAGATACGAGCAGGGCCACTGGAATTATGTGACTGTTTGGCTGCACCGACTGTCGCTCAATTATACATTTTCTGCATTATCCATATAATTCATCATCTAACCCTAATATGCAGATTTGAACATTAAAAGCCTTGTTTCTAGCTCAAACGGCTCATACGTTACCAAAAATGCAGTGACAAGTGTTACAGTGTGGTGGAAGGCCCTTTGCAAACCTAGAATGGTCGCCTGTTACTTATTGCAAAATGTGGGTTTTAAATTGGTACTAATGGTGTGCAAGCCACTCTTGCTTCCCTCTGTGCCTCTCTTGCCTCTTTCTGCATTTTTGTTGCTTCTTTCTGCACGTTTCTTTCTTTTTCTGCACTTCTCTTGACCTCTTTCTGCAAATCTCCTGTACTTTCTTCACATCTCTTCCCTCTTTCTGCACGTCTGTTGCCTCTTTCAGCACCTCATTTGCTTCTTTCTGTACCACTCTTACGTCTTTCTGCACCCTTTTTGCCTCTTTCTGTACCTCTATTTCTTCTTTCTGCACTTCTTTTGTTTTTTCTGCACCTGTCTTGTATCTTTCTGCACCCCTCTAGCCTCTCTCTTCACCCCATTTCCATCTTTCTGCACTTCTGTTGCTTATTTCTGCACTTATTTTTCTTCTTTCTGCACCTCAATTGCCTCTTTCTGCACCTCTATTGCCTCTTTTTGCAGTTTTCTTGCCTCCGTCTGCACTACACTAGCCTCTTTCTGTAACTCTCTTGACTCTTTTTGTACCTCACTTGCTTCTTTCTGCACCCCTTTTGCCTGTTTCTGTACCCCTCTTCCCTCTTTGTACAACTCGCTTGCCTCTCTCTACACTTCTCTTCCCTCTTTTTTACCACTCTTGACTCTTCCTGTACCTCTGTTCCTTCCTTCTTCACCTGTCTTGTCTCTTTCTGTACCCTTTGTGCCTCTTTCAGCACCTCTGTTGCTTCTTTCTGCAGTTCTCTTCCTCTTTCTGCATCCATCCTGTCTCTTTCTGTACCCCTCTTGCCTCTTTCTGCACCTCTCCTACCCTTTCTGTACCCCTCTTGCCTCTTTTTCCACCTCTGTTATTTCTTTCTGCACCTCTTTTGCTTTGTTCTGCACTTCACTTGACTGTTTCTGTACCACTCTTGCTTCTTTCTGCACCTCTGTTGGTTCTTTCTGCACTGCTCTGGCTTCTTCCTGCATCTCTGTTCTGAATTTCATCATCCCTCTTGCCTTTTTCTGCACCCCTCTTCCCTCTTTCTGGACCTCTCTTGCCTCAGTCTGCCCACAGGTTTCCTCTTTCTCTACCTCTTTAGCCTGTTTCTGCAACTCTCTTGCCTCTTTCTGCAGTTCTCTTGCCTCCTGCACCTCACTTGCCTCTTTTTGCACCTCTATTGATTTTTTTTTGCACTGCTCATGTTCTTTCCGCTACTCTCTTGCAAATTTCTGTCCCCTCTTGCCGCTTTCTGCACCCCTTTAACCTAATTCTGCACCGCTCTTGTCTCTGTCTGCACCTCTGTCCCCTCTTTCTGTTCCTCGTTTGCCTGTTTCTGCAACTCTCTTGCTTCTTTCTGATGTTCTCTTGCCTCTTTCTGCACCTCTGTTGCTTCTTTCTGCATTTCTCTTGCCTCTTTCTGCACCCCTGTTGCTTCATTCTGCACTTTCGATGCTTCTTTCTGCACCTGTCTTGCTTCTTTCTGCACCCCTGTTGTCTCTTTCTGCACTCTTTTTCCCTCTCTTTTCGTGCCTGTTTCTGCATATCAGTTGCCTCTTTCTGCACTTTTCTTGCTTCTTTCTACACCTCTGTTGCTTCTTCTAGAAATTCTCTTGCGTCTTTCTGAAGTTCTCTTGCCTGTTTCTTCACCCTCTTGCCTCTTTATGTACCGTATTCCCTCTTTGTACAACTCTCTAGCCTCTTTCTATACCTCTCTTCCCTCTTTCTGCACCACTCTTGCCTCTTGTTGTACCTCTGTTACTTCTTTTTGCATTTCTCTTGTTCTTTCTGCACTCTTCATGCCTCTTTTAGCACCTCTGTTACTTCTTTCTACACTTCTTTTCCTCCTTTCTACACTCCTCATGCCTCCTTCTGGACCTCTGATGCTTCTTTCTGTACTTTTCTTGGTTTTTTCTGCACTGCTGTTGCCTCTTTCAGCACCTCTGTTGCCTCTTTCTGCACTTCAATTCCTTCTTTCTGCACCCCTCTTGTCTCTTTCAGCACCTCTGTTGCTTCTTTCAGCACCTCTGTCTGTTCTCTCTGCACTGCTCTTGCTTATTTCTGTACCTCACTATCCTCTTTTTGCACTTCTCTTGATTCTTTCTACATATCTGTTGCTTCTTTCAGCATTTCTCTTGACTTTTTCTGCACTTCTCTTCCTTCTTTTTTTATCCCTACTGCCTCTTTCTGTACCTCTCTTACCTCTTTGGGCACCTCTCCCACCTCTTTCTTTACCCCTCTAGCCTCTTTTTGCACCTCTGTTGGTTCTTTCTCCACTGCTCTTACTTCTTGCTGCACCTCACGTGCTTCTTTCTGCACTTATCTTGCTTCTTTTTAAACCTCTGTTTCTTCTTTCAACATTTCTCTTGCCTCTTTCTGTGCTTTTCCTCCTTCTTTATGCACCACTCCTGCATCTTTCTGTACCTCTGTTGCCTCTTTGTGCACCCTTCCTCCGTTTTTCTGAACCCCTCTTGCCTCTTTTTGCACCTCTGTTGGTTCTTTCTGCACTGCTCTCTGTTTCTGCACCGTCCTGCCTGTTTATGTACTTCTCTTGCCTCTTTCTGCACCTCTGAGATAGATGTTGTTTTAATTCCCCTGCCCTAATATGTACTAGTGCCTTACAGGGGAGGTCATGCCAATCACTGGGATACCCCAACCCATTGTGTACCCTTCTGTATGTAGGTGTTTTCTCTTTATTCTAAGTGTCTTTCAGCATAGCACTGGCTCCGGGCCTGGTTAGTCAGAGTCAGTTACCACCCGTACCAGTCAGCAAAAAAGTTGGGGGGCACAGGAAGACTTTTCAACAAGGCCTCTTTCTGCACCTCTGTTGGTTCTTTCTACATATCTCTTGCTTCTTTCTGCACCTTTCTTCCTCTTTCTGGATTTCTGTTCCCTCTTTCTGCATTTCTCTTGCTTCTTTCTGCACATTTCTTCCTCTTTCTGCACATGTCCTACCTCTGAAGGCATAGTGAGAAATTACCATTTAAAAAACCTTAGAAATTCACTGAAAAAACCATAAGTGTCAGGGACGTTATAGTTAGAAATTAGCATTAAAATACCTTTGAAATTCACTAAAAACACCATAGGTTTCAGGGATGTTACAGTTAGAAATTAGCATTTAAAAAACCTTAGAAATTCACTGAAAAAAACACCGTTTTCAGGGACATTATAGTTAGTTGGACATTTCACTCGTGCAAAAACAGAGAAATGTGGCCGTTATAGTTAGTTGAGCTAACTATAACTCACGCCCCCGCAATGCACTGCTGATGACATCACATATTACATCATTCATGACATGGTCAGTGACATCACTGATGACATCACTGATGTCATCTCAAATGACATCACTGATGACATCATCCCCGTTATAATCTGATGTACCTCCTCACACCCTAATATAACCTTTGATACACCCACTCTAAAACACAGACTACCATTTTTGAAACCATAGACACACCAATACCAGTTACTACCTACCCATTCCCTGCTTCCTAAGACCACACACATATCCACTCATTCACCCATACAGTCACTCATACATGCAGTCAGTAATCAATACAGCACTATCATATGCACTCATACACCTATACAGACACTCACATACCGCCACTCATCCATAGCATTACTCACACATACCTAGTCACTCATGCAAAGAATCAATAACACTCCCATTTACTCACCTAAATAGTAATACGCACACCACCTCACTTATTCATTCAGATGTTGTGAACATTATGGCACAAACCACCCAAAAGTCAAAAAACATTCCCAAAATGATGGAATTGCAGAATTTAGCAATGTACAACTGTTTTGCCAAACAGATATTAAATCCATTGTTCACACATAAAATGTGCCCAGTTCCCTGGCAGGTTTTTCAGATATTTTTCTTCGGATTGAGTGTTTTCACCAAACATTTGCTTTGAGGCATGTCATACAGGGCACAAAGTGTACGTCTGATTCAGAATTGTTGCGGTTTTGTAATCCGGGGGTCACCTCTGTCACCCTACTGTTCATTTCCCCAAACTTGTCAGGATCAGCAGACTGATTAAAACTATGCTGTCAGCAGTGTTTGCCTCACCTTAAAAAATATAATGTGGTGGTCCCCTCCCAGTAGAAGAGTAGAGAATGCAATGCAGCAGACAGGGGCTCAAATTAAGCAAGCAGAGGCACTGTTAAGTGTTTTATTTCTGGATTGGAGCAGAGATGAGTATTCTGAGACCAGGACGGAATAACAAACCAACTGAAATCACAATCATAATGTTTTGCATTTGTTTTACTTCTCTGTTTAGGAGATATTGCAAATTGCTGTGCTGCAGATTTTGCACAGGAATTTGCAATACAGTGTGCAAGGGAAAAGCATGTGCAAAATGTGTTGCATGCATGAATACTAGCAGCCTATGTCATAATTCTGTGTAAATCAAAAACATCAAAGAGCCAGTACTGATACACAATTCTAACATTATTGACAGCACATTTAATTGAAACAATGCAACCAACGACCTCTTTTTAAGTATGAATTAATCAAAATTTATTCAGAACATCACATGTATGAAACATCATTAAAACAAAATCAATCTGTTTAAAACTTCTTCAGCCACCTCATTCCCCACTCACACAACCAACAGTTTTGAAGCATCCTTCACCCACAACCTCTTGTCTTTCACACACTAAACTCTCAAACACTCTAAAAAATACTCTCAGACACCCAACTTCATTCACATTCCAGCATCCCAAACCCCTACCCACAATTCAATATTAATTAATCAAAAAGCATCTATTCATAAAATAAGTTAACCAAGAAACAATTGACAAATTAGAAAAATCAACACAATTCTGTTTAATGACTTAAATATTAGATTGGCCACACAAAAGGTCGATGCATTTCGAACCCTCCAAATATGAGGTTCTCCTCAGGATCAGAAAGCTAAATACATGCTGCGAGATCAGCCGATCTCTGCTTAAAAATCTTCAAAAGACTTGCCATGCAACCTTTTTGTGGCGGCATGCTGAGAGATACTTACTGAGGAGGAAAAGATTTGTTGCTAAGAAATTGTGAACAAAGGAGCACACAAACCTTGACATCTAATTACCAGTTGCTTGCGGATGGAAAAATAGAGAAGTACAACCTAGGACTCACCACAGACCATGACACAACGGCTGTAGGTCGTCGACTGGCCGCTGAAAAAAGGTTGCTCTTTGGAGAGATGGCATTTTCTTCTGCTTCACGTACCTCTTCCATGCAGTCCTCCTTGAGTTAAAGCGTAAGCACCCTCTTCCGCTGCTAAGAGGCTAAAAAAAGACCCTCCATCACCTGAAAAATCTTCACCTTATATCTCTTTAGAGTTATTGCTTGAGGAGATTCGGGCACCGTGTGCCTTTGTGAAGGAAACAATCAAACATACAAAATCTGGATGATAACTGGTCATTAATGGAAAATCGTGTTTGCTTGGTGGAGCAGCAGGTGGTGAAATTGTAGGATGGAGCTGTCATCTGGAAAAGGAGATTGGTCAGCTCATGAAGCATGCAGAAGATTTGGAAAACAGGCAGAATAACCTCCATATTTATGGTCTTCCTGAGGCACTTGAAGGTGATGATCCTGTTTCCTTTTTTACCTCCTTGCTCCCAAGACTACTGGATATGCCCGCTTCCACTTTGCTCAACATCCAGAGAGTTCATAGGTTGGGCCCTCGTCTTACTTCTTCTGTGTCACCCACAAAGCCAACAGATTGGTTCTTGCTGTGGCAAAAGCTAATAGACAAATGTCTTGGTTGGGTCACAAGATCTTCTTGTCTCAAGATGTTTCTATTGCAACTGCCATCTTGAGAAAAGAATACCTTATACTTCAATCTTCACTAAAGACTTTAGGTGCCAGATACGGTCTTTTCATCCCAGTATTTTTAAAGTGACATATCAAAATAACACTACTGTATTTGAGGACCCAGCAGAACTAAAAAATGCCATACAAGTTCATACATCGGATACCATGGCTACTGGTGGCCCTTCCTTACGTTGATTTTTCCGTTGATACCCTTTTCAAATCTTGTATGTTAGTTAGTGTGGTTATCATAAGTTTCCTTTGAGTTGATTTATTCTTCCTCTATGGCCTTTACAAGTTTTTTACGTTTTCTTTGTTCTTTATCTTTGTTGTATTGTTATAATTTGAAATGTAAGTTATTATGTTATAACCCTTTCTCAACTCACAGAGTTGTCTTGTTCGTCTGCATACTGTACCATCCTTCCCTAATGTATATCACACTGGCATAGAGTGAATTCCTCCTTTGTAAGTGTGTCATCTGTTCATGCGTCATCACCACCCCATTTCATTTAGTTCCTCTTTTCAGGGATGTTTTCTTAGTCGTCCTATCTGGACCTGTACTGTCTTCTGTTCTTGCTCATTGTCTCCTTTCGACTTTTCCTTCATATCTTCCTTCCTTGTCTTTTTTCTTCTCTTGTTTTTTTTTGTTGCTTCTCTCCCTTTTCTCATTCCTACATTATGCTTTTTCTTTCTTATACTCTATGTTGGCCTGTTCTTGTATACCTTATGGTTCTTCAACTGTTATTATCCCTTTATTGTACATAATTCTGAGTAATATCGTAGAATATAAAGGATCTCTTAATCCGGATAAACAGCAGAGAGTATTTTGTCACCGAGGTAAAACGAATCCTGATGCCTTGAAATTTAAGCGAGTTTGGGTGGGTCATGTGTTTATTTCCCCATTGTTTAATGAAAAGAATGGTGTTGTTATGTTGTGCAAAAGATCTCTCACTGTTACTATTGTGACTAAAGACAAAGATGATGAATACCTAACTTTTTGGCCGATGCCCGGTGGAGCTACTTGATAGCTATAGAGGAGATGGGCTGTGGACTACCCCTTCGGCCTTCACCTACCCAGCCGGATATTGGGCAGACCTTAGTTCGTCTCTCCGTCGTACTCTCCCTTCTACCCCTTTACTCCACTTTCTCCTTTACGCTCCATTTATTCCTCCTCTCTGCTCTCTACCTTTTTTTCTCATTGAGACCTAGCCGCCTGACTGATGCCCGGTGGAGCTACCTGTCAGCTATAGAGGAGATGGGCTGTGGACTTTCCCCTTGGCCGTCACCTACCCAGCCGGACTTTGGCCAGACTTTCCTTCGTCTCTCCATCCATTCTATCTCCATCCTTTCTCCCTCCTATACCTTTACCCCACCCCCTTAGCCTTCTAAGCTCCATTTACCTCGTCTTCTGACACTCTTGAAATGTTTTCTTGGAACTGTTGTAACTTTTAATTGATGTAATTTGGGCATTTTGTGGATCCTTATGTAAAGCGCTCTGATACCTCCGGGTCTAGCCAGCGCTATATAAAACTCAAATAAATATAAATATACAAATAAATGTAATGGGGAGATTGATTATTATAAATGTTACTATTGACAATGTTTCTCTTACTATAGTACCACAACCGCGGAAGTGCACACAATTTCATGATACATACTTTATCCTGGGAGGAGATTGTAATCAAATTATGGACCTATTTTTAGATAGACAATCCTTGGTTCACATTGTGCCAAATAGAGTCGTGGTAGATTCCTGGAGATTGTCTAATCCTACTTACCGAGATTATACCTTTTATAACTTCCCATGGTACGCTTTCGAGATTAGACCATGTATTTATTTCTAAATCACTTGCTCAATATATTGTACAGTCTCATATAACTCCAATTGTGTTTTCTGATCATGCTACAGTTATTACGGACTTGGATTTGGTTTCCCCTCATTTTCCTTTGCATAGATGGAGATTTAATAATTCTTTATTACAGGATGCTCAGTTTTCAAGTTTGTTTATTTCTTTTGTCTATGAATTTTTTTGTTTAATGATGGCGTGGATGCTTCTCCTTCTTTATTCTGTGATATGTTCAAAGCCTTGGCGTGAGATTTCATTTTAACCTATGCATTTAAGAAAAAGAAGAGTAATTTACGAGAGTATACAATGTCATTTTCATCAAATAAGTCTTTGGAGCAGAAATATTTCTCTTGTAAATTGTCTTCTGATCTGAGAACTTTGATTCAGCCAAAATTTCAGTTTAATACTATTTCTACTAAGGAAGCTGATTCTATTCTTATTAAGGAAAATGCACATTATTATAATGGACGGAATAAAGCTGGTAAATTATTGGCCAATTATGTTAAAGGAAGAAAGCAAAGACACATTATTGAGTCAATTTCAACGTCTTTAGGACGGTCTACTACTAAACATCAGGCTATTTTAGAGGATTGGTGAGATTTTATAAATACATTTATACCCCTGAATCAGCTTCTCATTCCTCTGTGATTGTAAATTATCCAGATCATACTCGTTGTCATATTCCCCCAGATCTATTTTTTGATTCCTTGTAGCATGACTTTACTTCTGAATAATTGCTTCAGCCTTAAGAAAAATGAAGTTGGGGAAAACCCCAAGTCCTGATAGCTTCACAGAAGAGTTTTATCTCCATTTTTATAATATTCTCCATCCTTATTTAAATCATGTGTTTCATCATTTCATAGTGTCCTCTTTCACTTCTGGTACTTCTTTATAGGGAAGTCAGACACAGATGTCCACCTCCTCCTTTATTATTTATCTTAGCTCATGAACCCTTTATCTCTCGGATCCGTTGTAATTCTTCTATTTCTGGTTTTCCTTATGGAGATCGTATTCTAAAACTTGCTTCTTATGCAGATGATATTCTTCTATTTCTTTCCTCTCCTGATACTTCCTTACCTCCTCTTTTACATGAAATGTCCTTGTTTTTGAATGTTTCTGGATATAATATTAATTCAGAAAAAACAGGAATGCTTCCCCTTAATAAATATACTTTGGGGGGCGTGGCCAGCGCGATGGCCCAACACTAATCCTGAGCTGAATCCTGAGTACCAAGCGCCATCCAAACATGAAACTGGAACGGAAATGCGGGGAGGGGTGTACCGACAATACTTAAACGTAATAGTGGCGATACCCCGTAGAGAAAGCTTACCAACGACAAAGCCACCACTGATCCAGAACTCGAGAGTCTGAAGTGGTGGCACCCAAATGTAGCAGCAACCAGTGCTGACGAGGTGAGCCAAGGAGACAACAGTCCAGGCAGATAAACAAAATCAATATCACTTGTTACTTAGCATGCGTTTAGTAGGCATGCCATTACAACGCGGTTGTTAGTACGACCGCGTTGTTAGTTCGCATACCTTTACTACGCAATTCAGAACAATGAATTGCAGTAGGGGGGTGCTGGATGTTGGAATAGTATACTTTACTATTCCAACTCCAGTCTATGCGGACACTAGGGAAGTAGTTGGATTTTAAATCCAACACCTTCTCCCCCCTAACGCAAGTCGCTGTTCCGACTTGCGTAGTAAAGGTTTGCAAAGTAACAACGTGGTCGTACTAACGTCTGCGTTGTAATGGCATGCGAAGTATCGCATGCGAAGTAAACGCTGTTTACCAAACAAAATAGTTGTTGAGAGGCAAAGGGTCCGGGCGTCCCTGGCTATCAACCTGGTTCTGAGACCCGGAGCACCTTCCCCCACTGCGGCCGGAGGGAGTAGTGGCTGTCGCAGGTTGAGGGGACATGGCCTGGTCCTGTTGGTGGCAGGGAGGAAGTGCTCCACATGGATCTGCATCCTTGGGCCGACCTTCACCCCGGGAAGAGGTCTAGCTGGGCCGCGGATTACACCTTGGACAGCCCCATCGTGCGCAGGCCCTATCGGGTTGTCCTAAGGTCCATAGTATGTGACATGGAGGAAGTGCTGGGAGAGGAGCGTGGGCCCTGCAGCCCGAGGGGACATTTGCCCCTTGGAACCCACACGGGTGAGAGCTGAAGACAGGGAAGGGCCCGATGATGGGGATTAGAGGAGCCAATGCAGATATGCCTGAAGATGCAACCGGACAGTGGTAGGGCGCAAGGGGGCCACCCAGAGCAAAGCAAGTGGAGGGTGCTGGCTACTCCCATGCCCGCGAGCAGTGCATAGCTGCACCATAGCCCCTCAAGCAACACGCTGATTACAAGCAGCCATATATGGCCCAGATGGACCGTGTAGACACAACACCACCACACCGGATCGGGAGCAAGCCAAGCAGCGTCGCATATCCCCACAGCACTGATCACAGGCGGTCACATATGGCCCAGATGGACCCTGGGGGCAAGACACCACTGTACCAGACCCAGAGCAGGCAGGGACAACCTGCCCAAGCTGCAATACCTACCCCCACAGGTTGCAACCTGGGCGTGTACAAGGATAGAAGAAGACAGCAGGAGAGACCCTGCGCTAAAAGCTGAGCGTATATTTCAGGGAAACGCCAGAGTATACACACCAGGCACAAGAAGCGGAGGATGGAGGGCAGACACACGGCATGAGGGTCTGGGTGGTCGCCCGCAGTAGCACTTGTCGGTGGGGCAGGACCCGGGTAGGTCGCCCAACACGAGATTGTTATGGAGAAGACAGCCGTCATACAGGACCAAGAAGTCAATGATGTCCGAGAGTTGATGTGAAGCTGCCTGCCAGAGCTGAGAGACACTCGTCTGAGGGCAGCTGAGGGGGACGCGAGCAGACATGGGAGACCAGGAGTGTCTCCTGGGAAACCCTACATACCCCTACAGAGAGTGTCTACGTGGAAACCACAACACAAATCACCAGGCTTCCACAAGGGCACAAGCCTCATAGAGAAAGCAGAAGGAAAAGAACAGACCAGGTGGCCACCATTGAGTGCAAACTACTGGGACAGTGAGTTCAAGAGATTCCACCTTCTACGGGATCCACAGATACACCACTAGAGGGGACAACCGCTATAGACCTATGTCCCACTGAAACGAGACGTAGCTACACTCACTCAGCAAAGGACCACAATAGTACATTCACACCAATGGCGAGAGATAAGGAGCCAAAGCCACAAAGGCAGGGGAATATGGACAGATATGCTATAAAGTGGTGGCTCCCCCTCCAGGAGCAGCAGGCTACCCAACATCCATGCAAGATAACGTAACTCCTCAAGATCTCCTCAATGTGTCTGAGAAAGTGGCACTTGCAGAACAGCGCATATCAGAAGTGAGGGATGTAATGCACATTCTGCAGAAAGAAGTTACTCTGTTGGCAGCCTCCATGTGGAGACTATGTGGCAAGTGGATGATGCAGAAAAGTGTGCACGACGGAACAACTTACGTTTTATAGGCTTCCCAAAATGAATTGTGGGAACAGACGTTAGATCATTTCTCTACAAGTGGCTCAAAGACACCTTCTTAAATGCTCAGTTCTTCATCTGTGTTGTGATCGACAAGCTCATAGGATGCCCAACTAAAAAAAAACAGCGGGATCACCTCCCAGAACAGTGATAGCTCGATTCTTAAACTACCAGGATAGAGACTTAATACTGCAAGAGATGAGATGCATGGTGGAGGACCGGTTGGAAAGTACCAAGTCAATTGCCTTCATGGACTGTTCTAGAGAAGTCCAGAAGCAAAGAAGAACTTTTGACTCTGTCAAGGAAAAGCTGAGGAACCTCCGTATCCAGAACATGCTTCTTTTCCCTTCAAAAAGAACAATTGATGGACAGAATTCAGAACAATTTCATACATTCACCCCAGTACAGAGATCTTGGCCTAAATCCATTGTTTTTCTGCTCAACATGCCATACCAGTTTGGACCCAGCCATATACAAATCAGTCTTGACACTGCGCCCAATGGGAACAGTCTCGCCTGGACTTTCCTTAAACAACTCCTCTGAGTAACACTTTTCTAAAGGAATTTCAGTAGCCTAGGCTACACAGGACCCTTTTGGCCTCTTACTGACCATTGTTCTTTCGAAATACGATGGGAACAGTCTAGCCCGAACTGCCAGGCCAGGTCCTCCCTGGACTGGAAACAAGCATCCTAGGACCGGTTTCAGGGTTTTAAAACTCATCAGCCAGGATAGCTTGACTCCAGTGGCATGGAGAGCACGGGACCCACGTCTGGGCATACCCGTCCAACTTGGGGTGACAAATGCAAAAAGAACAATTGATGGACAGAATGCAGAACAATGTTATACATTAACTCCAGTACAAGATCTGGGCCTAAATCCATTCTTTTTCTGCTAACCATGCCATTCCAGTTTGGACCCAGCCATATGCAAATCAGTCTTGACCCTGCGCCCAATGGGAGCAGTCCAGCCCTAACTGCCAGGCCAGGTCCTCCCTGGATTGGAAACAAGCATCCTAGGACCGGTTTCAGGTCCCAGGATGCTTGTTTCTGGTCCAGGGAGGACCTGGCTTGGCAGTTCGGGCTGGACTGTTCCCATGAGGCACAGGGTCAAGACTGATTTCCATTTGGATAATCTTGACGATAAAGACACATCTACCCTACTCACTGAGCTAGAGGCAATTTCCCTTCGACAATTGATCACCGGTCCTACACACAGAGCCGGTCACACGTTAGACGGGCTCTTCACTAGTAACACCAACTTATCCATTATTAAAACATTACCCCTGACCTGGACTGATCACTGGGCAGTGTTATTTAACATCCAGGCAAAAAACACCTCCCCTTCATCTATTCCTAGCAGGCCTAAACAGTTTAGAGCCTGGAGCCAAATAAATCAGCAGCTCCTTAACGCTCAACTGTCAGCATCCAACTACGAGCCCACAGCCAATCCTACACTAGCCTCCTCTAAATACTCCAACTGGCTAAACAATGCATTTAAAGTACTGGTACCCCTCAAAAATCTGTCAAAAAACAGAACCTCTCCTTCAGCACCTTGGTTCTCCGAAATCCTTAGACTAGAAAGACAACGCTGCAGGAACCTCGAGAGACACTGGCGCAGAGATTATAACATCTCTGATAAAACACGCTATAAAGAGGCATTCCACCAATACAAACAGCTCCTAATCACCGAGAAAAGTAAATACTACACCAATCAAATAGAAGGAGCTCAAGTAGTTCTTAAACTATCAGGATCTACAGTAAATCCCCTGCCCGCTCCTACCCAAGACCTATGCAATGCCTTGGCCAGTGCATTTCAAGATAAAGTCAGCAAAATATACGACAATTTCACCACTCAAGCAAAAGACGACCACCTAATCTTTCCTGGAAATAACAATAACTCCCCTTCTTTTTCGCACTTTCATCAAGTCTCAACTAAATTAATAAAAGATCACATCCAAACAATAAAATCGGGCTCCCCAACAGACCCTTGCCCACCCTCGGTATTAAAACTCATTCCTGACCTACTAGCACCTAACCTTGCAGACATCTGTAATGCCATGTTTAACACAGGTATCTATCCCACAGCCTGGAAAAGGGCAACCATCAAACCTCTGCTGAAGAAGCAGCATCTAGACCCACTAGACACCAAAAACTACCGACCTATTACAAACCTCCCTTTCCCAGCTAACATTTTTGAAAAAGTAATGAATACGCAACTGGCCGACTACATTGAAGAAAACAATCTTTTGGATGAGACACAATTGGGCTTTAGAAGGGGCCATGGGACGGAAACTGCCCTTATTAAGGCAACAATTAAACAAACAGGGGTAACCCTATAACCCAAGGAACCTGGGCTTTATCAACAAAATATGAACAATGGTTCCAAAAGGGGATGCAATTATTTATACTTGAGAGAAATCAAACTTCACAAGACACAGCATTAGTAGATCAAAAAAAGGATTAGTCAATATTACACAACGAATAATATTTGCAAAAAACAAAATAATTTATTTTTTGAGATTCATTTGAATGTCAACTCATTTATCAATTCATTAGAATATGGACGAAAAATGAAGAAGGCTGTATATACAATAATATTAACAAAAAAGCGACGCAGTGACAAAGTGAATAAGGTGACTAAGTGTAGTAGTGAAGATGCAAGTATTTACAATATATATACGTGATAATCAATAAAATACTCAAACAATTTTTGCAGAGATTCGCAAAATACGTCCTCAGCCTAATTATGGATAAAGGATAAACCTTGTAAGCCACATGTCCTAATTGTTTTATAGTATATACAAGGAATTCCAATTGATACGGGACTGTAGAACTGTCAACGTTTCGACCCTATAGTAACCAGTCGTTGTACATAGTCGTATCGGGTCTTCTTCAGGACACATGTAGTGTATAACAGCCTACACAAAATAAATATATATAGATCAGTATCTAAGCTGTGTTCAAAACATTTTATTGACAAGGAAAAAGTTTCCCCATCAACTCACCTAAAATTCAGGTGACGAGACAGATGTTTCCCAAATTGCAGTTATTGCCACTCGATTTCAATCCGAAGGGACTGCCTGAGGACATGTGTACACATTAGTACGCATATAATAAATGCGCAAGGTATTTAAATTTACCGCATTGAAAACATAAAAAATTATTATTAATTACCAGAATCGTAGAGGGTCCTGATTCGTCTTGGTCTAATTTTTAAGTTTTTCTCTCTTTATACTCTGATTGCCAGGACCTGTTGTGGATATAAACCCAAATGGGGATAGTCCGAATTGTATTCATATAACTAAGATCGGGTAGTGTTATAAATTAATGAACCCCGTAATTGCTCACCTGACTTCAGGGTAGAAATTTGGCTTATAGTGCTGTAGACATCAGGACACAAATTCAGCTGTAAAAAGCATGAAGCAACCCAAATTTAGTAACACAGGAGTTGCTTGGTCTATTCAGACGTTAGTTTTAGGTCAGGTGTTCCAAACATGGATGCATGTCGTAATTACTAGCAAACAAACGATTTTGGATACAGTATTATCAAAGTTTCACACAATGGATAATCGCTCCTCAAGTGGCAAAGACTATTCGAGAGTCATTGCTAGCTACTAGCAAAAAACGATACTATCAAAGTTTCACACGATGGTTAATCGCTCCTCAAGTGACAAAAGACTATTCGAGAGTCAATGTGTGCGATAATTACGCAGACTCCCCAGATCGTGACGGGCAGCTTAACATTCAAGCACCGGGTAGGCTAACGTCCGAAAGACTGTGACCAAACCACACGATCCGACTTCGTTATTTAAGGAGTCTATTCAACTAGCGCAAAAAGTATCATGCAAAGCAATTTTACACGCTTCCTACCTGATGTCTTTCGTATTCATCTTCTAGTTAAAGGGAGTCCGTCTGCTGCATGCAACCGGTAGCGAGCCGAGCGTGCAGCAGCTATATTGGAGCTGTCAGCGGACATAAAAAAAGGACTGATGTGTGCCAATTCGATTGGTCTTTCAAGGACACCCCAATGCTCGTGCGTTTGAGGCAATTGTTTACGCACTTATCTTGCAAACAAGCTAACATGTTTAGGAAGTGTTAGAAATTCTATAACTCTTCAGAGTATAATTTCAAAGGCTTTCCTTATTCGTGTAGGCTTCATTATATATTAAAAATTAAAAGCCAATGTGCCTAATTATTTTAAATCGTCGAGCGCTTGATATCATAGTCTGGCAAAAAACGTATAGATTATTTGTAGGATGTATCGGCAAAGGATATAACATCCCAACCTTGCACGACTTTGGGAGTATGACTTCCTCCCTGATTACGACATTTACGAAACACGTTAGATAATTAGCCCACAGTTCCCTCATGTAACAAAGTCATGCCTCCAGGGACATAGGTGGTGTCTATTAGCAATTCTGACAGAGGTGGACAAAGTTGTCAGCTCCGGCATTCCACATAAAACAGTTCAAGCATTATTCAGTGCATACACCCAAAAGATAATGTAGTGAAAAAAGACTGTTAGTTTCGTATTGCACATTAGATTCATCTAATTAGTTTCATTTGATGTGTTTTTTTGAGAAAACCATATATACAACGCGCATTTGAACAGACACAGTGAACATAGCACAGAGCTATAATTAAGTGTATCAGCTCAGACAGTGCACATAGGCCAGTTGATACATTGCTTTACACAGTAAGTATACACAAATCATAGGTTTACATTCTATATATACCATGTGTTCGTCGCACATTAGAAAGGCACAGTGAACATGACAGGTATCAGAAAATAGACTTATCTCAGATAAACGAGGCATAGGATAAGTCTATACTTATCTAAAGCATAACATTCCCAGTTGTTTATTGGTCTCCTCATTCTCATTGAGTCCTGTCTTTACAGAGTCCAAAGAGTGGATCAATCTACACTCCTTATAGTTGAGAATGGAATGAATGTTACCACCTCTCGGATGCAGCCGCACCCTCTCAATTACTGTCCATCTCATGCTTTCCGGTAAATGGTTGAGACTTACAAAGTGGTCCACCAGAGGGGCCCCTTGTGTTCTACACTTGATCCTGCTCATATGTTGTAAAATTCTACACTTAATTTTCTGTGTAGTTTGCCCTACATACACTTTATTGCATGGGCAATAGATTGCATAAATAACGTTGTTGCTATTACAGTTGGTAAATGTGGGTCGCGTGTAGCTTTTTGTATCATAAACAAATGTGGGGCCCTCTATCGTGGACATGCAAGCTTTACAGCTGCCACATTTTTTATGGCCCAAAATCGGTGGTAATGATGTGAGCGTAAGTCTGGTTTGGGGGGACTCTGAAGGTAGGCGTTAACCACAGCATCTTTTATACTCTTGCCACGTTTAAAAGCAAAAAGTGGTAATTCAGCAGTTCCAATTTCCGTGGCCACCAAGTTCCAATATTTGGCTATTGTTTTCTTGATGGCTTGGCTGTCTGGGTTAAAGGTTGTAACGCAAACCAATCTATCATTCACCTTTTCACTTTTTTTGGTCTCTAATAGAGTCTCTCGTGGGCAATACCAGGCTCTCTTTTTAGCCCGTTTCAGGAGTGTATTAGGATAGCCTCTGTCCCTTAGCCTTTGTGTTAACACTGATGCTTCCTCAAAGTAATCTATTCTCTGGGTGCAGTTACGTCGCAGTCTTAGGAACTGCCCACAGGGCAGATTATCTCGAAGACTGCGAGGATGATTAGAATTATAACTGAGAAGAGCATTTCTCTCAATGGGTTTTCTATAGAGTCCAGTATAGAGTACCCCTTCTGTCGTTTTCACATTGAGGTCTAGGAAACTAATAGTTTCACTGTTCTCACTCATTGTGAATTTTATGTCGTTTGATCTTTCATTTAGCCATTCAAAAAATTCCCTCAGAGTTGTAGTTGAGCCGGTCCAGATCATAAAAACATCGTCGATATAGCGTTTCCACATATCGATGCTGTCTCTGTATGGATTGCTCTCATCGTACAGAAAGGTCCACTCAAAATTGTCCATGTAGAGATTCGCCAGGGACGGCGCATAGCTCGCACCCATAGCAACGCCCTTGCATTGGAAAAAATATTGGTTCTGAAACACAAAATAATTTTTGGTCATTGCGATGTCTAACATTGCTGTTAGAAATTCCGTAGGGATTCTGTGAGGGGTAGGTCTTACATTGAGCACCTCTTGCACTACCGCAAGTGCCTCGTGCTGAGGAATGCTCGTGTATAAGGATGACACGTCTAGGGTTACTAGGAGTTGTTTCTCCTTGTCAAAAGGATGATCCTCTATGAACTGGATCATCTGAGTAGAATCCCGAACATAAGATTTGGTGACAGTCACAAATGGCTGTAAGAAGTAGTCAATATACTGATTAAGAGGTTCTAATACAGAGCCACAACCCGATATAATTGGTCGTCCGGGTGGCTTGTCTAGGTTCTTATGGACCTTTGGCAATGTGTAGATTGTGGGGATTCTAGGGTTAATTTTAGAGAGAAATTTGGACTCTGGAATGCTCAGGAAGCCTAATTCAAGGGCATGTGCCAGTAGGGAGTCTATCAGAATTTTTATTTCAGATGTAGGATCCTTCGTGATCGGTTGATAGCTATCACGATCATTGAGTTGTCTTTGGATTTCGTCAATGTAGTCATTCCGATTTTGTATAACGATTGAGCCCCCTTTATCGGCAGCCTTGATAATTATTAAGGCAGCAGATGAAATCAGAGCAACTCGGGATCATGGTGGATCAGCAATTCTGATATTGCTGGATTTATCAGCGGCCTTTGACACGGTCGACCATGCCACTCTGATCGACCGTGTCTCAAACTTAGGTGTTAAATCTAAAGCAAAGGAACTTTTGGCCTCCTTCCTATCCAATCGCTCTCAGCTGGTGAGTCTTGGCGAATGTAACTCTCCTCCATTTACCCTCCCTTGCGGAGTGCCACAAGGATCATCCTTGAGTCCGACACTATTTAATATCTATGTGTCGGACCTGGCCAAGGTAAATAAAACCCATGGGATCAGGCTGACAACCTACGCCGATGACACACAGCTGGTGCTTACAATTAACAACGACGGAGAAGCAATTGCAGCCAATTTCCAAACTGGCATGCTTGCCATCAGTTCCTGGATGGCTGAGAACTGCCTAAAGCTGAACTCCGACAAAACGGAGGTAGTGATATTTGGCAAACTACATCCAGCTTGGTCCCCTACCCGGTGACCGACCATTTTGGGACCTCCACCTATTCCTGTACCCAAGGCTAGAAACCTAGGGGTTATATTTGATGACAAGCTATCCTTCTTAGCCCATACAAACACCATTGTCTCATCATCTTTTTATATTCTCAGAATGATTAAAAAACTACTTCCGTTCCTTCCCCCAAATGCAGGAAAAACACTGGTTAGCATGCTAGTATTTTCAAAAATTGACTATTGTAATGGCCTGTTTATGAATGCCCAAAAAAAGATCATCAAGAGATTGCAGATGGTGCAGAACGCCGCCGCCAGACTGATAACAGGCACCCCTAAGTACAACTCAATCTCCCTGGTGGTTCGGAATCTGCACTGGCTACCAATATCAAGCCGCATCAAGTTTAAGGCCCTCTGTATTGCCTTTAAGGCCATTCACAACACAGGACCAGACTTTTTGAAAAAAGCCTTTCGTGCCCATGTGCCTCATCGAACCCTACGCTCTTCAACTGCCAACTTGCTAAAGGTCCCCCGCACATATAAGGCATCCTGGGGTGACAAGATTTGCACCATTGCCACTACCAGGTTATGGAACTCTCTTCCCCAACACCTAAAAACATGCCCAACACTATCTACTTTCAGGAAACTCATAAAAACGTGGCTTTTCAATCAATGAGCATTTCAATAACACCTACTCCACACCGTCCGTAGCGCCGAGACACCCACGGGTATTTGCGCGGTCTATAAATTGCTTAAATAAATAAATAAATATAGCTGGGTCCAACCTGGGGTGGCGTAGTGAGCAGAAGAACAATGGATTTAACCCAGATCTTTTGACTGGGGGTGAATGTGTGAATTATTCAGCATTCCGTCCATCATTTGTTTGCGTATCGCTTTTCACTGCAAAACTTAAAGTAATGTTTCAAAATAAGGCTTTCTTCTTTCAGACTCAAGAGGAGGCGTGAACCTGTATATAGGAAGGGCTCCCAAGAACACAAAGAAAGGACGGAGTCTCAGTGCCTGGCCATAGGGACTACAGTAAGGCCCAAGTCACAAGAGAATAAATGTGTAATGTCGCCCAAGCCACATCAATGCACACCATGGGGGCCTTAAGGGAGTCTAGAGAGGAGTTTCCACATCTCAGACACGGATGAGGGGCCAGAATGAGGGAGAACAGGGACAGGAGCTCCCAGAGGTCGACCTTATAGACAAGCCACTCCAGTCCTGTCAGACCAGAAATTTCTCAGAGGAAACTGACAGTGACCACCCACTCATGAAAAAAAACACCCGGCTAGAGGAGCAAACTGCAGATGACGACACTGGAGAAACTGCCCGGCACGCAACACCAGATGGGAGTGAAGAATGCTGAGATCTAGGGCATGTTGGATGCCAAAAGGGCAGTAAGATAGCACTAGGTGCCATTTGACACCTATCTACAACAGTTATTTGAGAACTAGGGGCTCATTACGATGACTTGGTCCGCCCGCCACCGTAGGGGTGATTGGGTCCGACCTCCATGTGTACGGTTGTCCCACATATACAATTATGATGGGACCGCCACCACTGGGGTCGGATTCCGCACCTTTAACATTGCAGCGGTGGCTGCTGACAGCAGCACCGCTGCTATGTTAAAAAGAGCATAATGTGCATTTCACTGCACTACATGGCATGTACTACACTGTGCCTGCCATTTGGTGCAGTGAAATGTGCACCCACTCCTCCCCCAACACAAGGGGGGCCCGCATTTAAATGGCGGTTCAATCGCCACGGAAAGGCTGGCTTCCGCTGGCATCATAGTTGTACCGGCAGAGCCTGCTAGGCTCCGCCACCATTGTGAGCATGTTTACCGCTCCGCCAGGCAATTGTGACAATTGCTACCGGTGGAAAAGCAGAGGACGGACTTTCCGTCTGCCGCGATACCACTGCCATCATAATGTGGCAGGGGGTAAATCTCATGACAATGGTGGAACAATCGCCACCGCTGGCCTGGCTCTGACTATTTTTCAGCCATTGTAATGAGCCCCTAAGTTTGGGCTCCCTGAGCCCTGGGAGAAAAGAAAACGTTTCTCATTATTTAACTCATTATTGGGGGAGGGATATGGGGACTACAGACCTCTCGAGCAGATCCTATGACACAGTTGTCATGTTGACAGTTAGGGGAAAGTGCATGGGATTGAGGAGGGGAGAGTTGGGGGGGGTCAGGTTTTGAGCAGAAGCAAAAGGGGGGTATTCTAAATTCTGCAATGGTACTGAGAGACACAGAGGCAGCAAGCTTAGAGACAGGCAGTTCCCTGGAACATGCTATGCAAACCAGACATGGCAGAGACTACTCCACAGGTCAGTGGTGAAGGGGGATAAACAGTGATGACATAGAACGTCAACTGCCTCAGACACCAAATCAAAAGAGACTTGGTGGCTAAATACCGCAAAATACTAAAACCAGACATAGTACTCCTCCAAGAAGCGCACCCGAAGGGGGCACACTGTAATTTTGTGGGAGAGGCATGTAAACAACACTGGCCCATGCAGGATTTTGCTCAGGTTCTAGGGAAGTGGCAATACTTATTAGGAAAACCGAATCCTTTTGCATCTTCAATACTTGGTCAAACCCAAACAGCACATTTGTGACGGTAGGGACCTAGGGGTACAGAGACCTTGCCCTAGTAAGCGTCTATGCACCCCCACGGCTACAGCAGCAGATGCTGGAGAAAGATCCTATTAGACTCCGACTCCTCCTTACAATTAGTGGGAGGGGACCTCAATGATGTAGACTGCTCAGTTACAACAGTTGGAAGGAGGAGGAATAGGTCAGTGGCCGACTTTGCTCTCACTCTAGGGCTACTAGACATTTGGTGCTGGCACCCCCCAAATGATCGGGCATACTCATACTTCTCTGGGGTAAACAGGGTGTTCTCCAGGTTGTATTACGTTTTCTCTCCTGCAGGAGAACTAGGGAGGGATGACAAAGGGGAATACTTGGCAAGGGGCCTATCAGACCACTCCCTCCTGTGGCTCTTTCTGTAGGTGGTCAAATTAGCGGAGAGACCGGAGGATGGAGACTCAATGCGTGGGGTCTCAGGGACCCAACCATAGCACCTTAAGTTAGAGTGGACTCTGAATTATACTTTCTCGAACATTACGGCTCGGTGTCTTCAGCGGTCTCTGGTGGGAAGCCTTCAAAACTGTGCTGCGGGATAGAGCCCAAAATGCAATTGCATACAAGTGTAAGAGAGACATGCAGAAGATAGTGGCCCTTGAAAATAGACACCTGGAACTGGAAAGAGACACCGGTGCAGTCTTTGACCATTCCACTCTCCATAAGATGGATGTTACCCTTAGAGATTACCAAGAGGCCAAAACACGTTTTCTGGCCAAGCGACAGCACCTCTATGTGGTGAGAGTCAGGATGGGGAGGCTTCTGGCATGGCTGGGGAGGAGAGCGATGGAATCCAGGTGGGTGACTGCCATCCACAGGGCTGGGCATACCTTCACCATGGCGCAAGACATAGGAAATGCCTGTGCGAGTCACTATGCCAACCTGTATAAGGCCAAAACACTGGCAGAGGAACCGCATATTCAGGAGTATCTACGTGAGATAGACCTCCTGGCCCTGTCACCAGAAGATCAGGCCACACTCGAGGAAGAGTTCACGCTAGAAGAAGTCACAGGGGCCATAAATAAACAAAAGATAGGGAAAACCCCAGGACCCAATGGTTTGCCAGCGGAATTCTTCAAGGTAAATTCCAGGTTACTGGGCTCACACTGCCTGGAGATGTTACAAGTTGCAAAAGAGGAAGCCACACTTCTGTCTGATCTATGCAGTGCAACAGTGGTGGTAATTCATAAAACCATTAAGCCTACGGCAGGGTCTGGGTCCTTTTGACCAATCTCACTCTTAAATGTGGAGGTTAAGGTGTTAGCCACTGTCTTAGCGAGCAGGCTGGTACCAGTTATTACCTCCCTCATACATGCCGACCAATCGGGATTCATGCCCAAAACAGCAACAAGGTTTAACCTCTGTCGTCTAGCAAACTGGCTGGACACGATCAAAGACAGAGTCGTACCTCACTTACTACTATCCCTTGACACCCAAAAAGCATTTGATGTCATACATTGGCCGTTGATGTGGCAGACATTGAAGAGGTTCGGTTTGGACTAAAATTCCTGGTCTGGATCGAACTGCTTTACACGTCGCCACAGGCAAAAGTGCGGGTCAATGGGAAAATGTCGGCTGGGTTCCCAATAGAACGCGGCACTAGGCAGGGTTGCCCGTTATTCCCATTGCTATTTGCCCTGACATTGGAGACACTAGCATGTTTAGTTAGAGCCCACCCAAGTGTGAAAGGATTTTACATCGGACCGGGGTGAAGAACGTATCTCGCCCTACACCGATGATATCCTTATATATGTCACCAGCCCCACCTCCCAGCTACCTACCCTTTTCCACATGCTTGGAGACTATGGGCAACATGCAAGATACACAATTAACTGGGATAAATCGATTTTCTATCCGTTGAGAGGACAAATAGACACAGGGAACTCCCCAAAGACATACAAGTGGCCACTGATGTGTTTAAATACCTAGGCATTTACATGTCCACAGATATCCCAGTGAGTCTTACCCACAAAATCCAGAGGGTAGCATCAGACTTGCTCAAGGACGTTGAAAGATGGCAACAGCTGCCCCTAACATTATTAGGCAGAGCAGCAATGTACAAAATGATTACACTCCCTAAACTGCTAAACATCCTGTCAAACACACACTACAAGATTCCAGATAAAATTGTTGAGAAAATAGGCCAAGAGGTATGCACATTTCTGTGGGTCTGAGGGCAACCAAGGATAGCACTTCAGATGCTCTACCACAAACAATACAATGGGCAGATTGCTCTCCCCAAAATAAGATCATACTACCGTGCTGCACACCTGATAGTAATTAATGAGTGGGGATACCTGCCCAGGGCTCAACTGCCATAAGCATTGAAACAGGGGCAAATTTGAGGCACACATGTACCTGTACTATTTATATGGGGGTAAGGGTGCCAGACACCTACTACAGGCTAGCCAAAAGACAGTGGAGGCCTGGGAGAGATCAGAGAGACAGATGGGATGGGATATGAAAATTACGAGAGAGACCCCGGGGAAACATCCTTTACACCGCATACGTTACTCTGCAGTGCCATTACCCCGCAGTTTTTACACCACAAAATCTTTTACACCACAGGTCTTTACACTGCAAACTATTACAATGCATTCCCCATTACAACGCCACAGTGGAGTTAGAATAGGAAATTGCGTTGTAATGGGGAATGCATTGTAATAGTTTGCGGTATAAAGCCCTGCATTGTAAAAGATTTTGCGGTGTAAAAACTGCGGGGTAATGGCACTGCGGAATTATGCATGTGGGGTAAAGATTCCTATTTAAAACCACGGTATGGGAAGGTGCATGCCTTCCAGAATTAGGGACACTGAGGGGATTCAAAGAATGAGACATGATTGGAATATTCAAACTAGGTGCCTCATAGTGGAAGGTACCCTGATCAAATTTGGCGACTTGCAGCGAGTCTTTCAACTAAATGACAGTCAAGGATATAAATATCTGCAACTGCAACATGCCTACAAGGCTGAAGGAGTAGACATAATGAACACACACGAGAATGCACCACTAGAGGGTAGGCTCCTAGAAGGACGAAATGCAGATAAAGAATGGATATATAAGACCATCATAAACAATATTCCAGTCAAATTAAAAGGTCCGAGGACGCGCTAAGAACTTATCCTGGGAGAATTAGATGACGTAGACTGGGAAGCTGCCATAATGCACCCAAGGGAAGTGGCCATCAAATCAAGACTGAGCTTGATTCTGTTCAATATCCATCACAGTGCATATATGGACAGATCCTGCCTTACAAAACATGGGAAGGATAGACGTTCCTGAATGGCTCCGCTGTAAAGCAGAAAGCAGAACATATATTCACACTATGTGGGACTGAGCTCACACACAAAAATATTGGGCTAAAATAATAGAGGAGCTTAGGTAGATAGTGGGGACGAAGCTGCCTAGAGGTGCCAATTATGCCCTGTTGGGCACACCCACAGAGATAGATGTGACCAGACACGCCCTCACCCTATGTAACTTTGGACTTGTGGTGGCCAAAAGGGACATCGCCAAACACTGGGGTGCGCTGCATGCCCCAACACTACATGAGTGGAAAGCAGAGATGGACATGTATCTGGGGCAGAAAAGGTGATGTTCCAAATGAGAGCGTGTCCCAAAAAGTTTTTTAAGATATGGGGCCCTGGCTCAGGCATTACGGACTGGAATTAAGTGATATGCCGGGCGATGCACAACCTTCAACTATAGTCGTGGGAGAGAGGGGCACGAATGCACACGTATCTGCTTAAAGTCAGGTGGTTGATGCTTGATGATAATAATTAACTGAAATGGATAAAGTTGACACAAATGTGTACACGGGGTAACTGCGATTTGACGATGAACATGTACTGCCTTGTGTTTCTCTTTGTGCCTGATGTAAGCTTGGTGTTTTTATGAAAATGTACCAATAAATATATTCCCATTCCATTACTGGTTATCAATGGTCTGCATCTGCTAAAATCACATATTTGGAAGTTTGGTTCACAAATTCTATCCTACATACTGATAAAATTCATGTTATAATATTCTTTCCTCTTTGAGTCCTTTATTTTAATCTTGGTGGGGTCGTTTGGATTCCATTAAATGATGATTTCCCCTTTATTGCTATATCTTCTTTCTATGTTATCAGTCCAGATTCCCAAATGTTTTTTTTTTATTAATTCATTACTTCTTAAATTTCTTTAGAAAAAAAAATGCCAAGGATGGGTTTAGTTACTTTACTTGAATAAATAGGTACATTTTCCACATTTTTAAGGGTATCATAGAGCTTTTGCTTTACGTCAGGCAGGTCTTTAAATTCAGAATTTGTATTTGTCCTTCTCTTCATTATTGATTGATATTGAAAAAGATTTTATTCTTCTTTTGTTATTTTCAAAGAGATGTCATCTCTCTCTTCTACTAAGTATTTTCTTCACTCTCCTCTTTAATTTAATATACATTCCTTCCACGAACTCTGACTATGTCTTTGTTTTTGACACTGCCGATGTGGTATCATTCCTTAATTAAGATTAATAATATACCTGTTTTTTGGCTTGCTTGGAAGGATATGGGTCTTATATGTGTCTCTCAACTTTTTAGGTCTTGCGTAGCGTTGCAGCGCGAAAGCGCTGCTATCGCTTTGCGAGGCATGCAGTATACACTATAGTGTGGAAGCTTCCTGGAAGCTCCGCCCACTCTCCAGCCCATCTTTTTCAGTGGCTTAGGTCCTAAATGCTGCCTTTCTATTGGGTTGTGCTTTGTTAGTCCCTCCTCCTGACGAGCATGTCGTCGTTTGTAGCCTTCCACAGCTATCGGCCCCTTTACTCCTGCACTATTTTCTTCCCTACCCCCCCACCCTGCCAAAGTTAACTTCTCGGACCCCCGCACCCCTTCCTGCCCACTCGCCACAGGTACTCTAGGGAGAGAGGTGCCCAAGAGCAGCGGCAGAAAAAACTTGCAGCTGCCACTCGAAGTGCAAGGAGGAAAGCAAAACTGGGCGGGCCTCCCGGATGCACATGGATCAGCCCGCCTGTGGCCAAGAGAAATCAATCAGGGCAGCTCGCATCGGGAGACTGGTTGGCTTTCGGAAATACGCAGAGGTGCCCAGAGCCATAGATGCCTCTTTCATGTTTGCGCTAAGTTGCGCCTTTGCCAATGCTTGTTATTTTCTGTGCACCGAGCGCGCTTTCACTTCCATTGTTGTTTCACAATGGCGGCCGCCGCACACACCACTCGCGGGACCCAGCCTGTCTCTGAGCTCCTGAGTCCCGCACAGCCTGTGACATTCACGAACCCACTGTTTGTTCACTCTTAATCAAGCTGCTCCCCCCCTCATCCGTCAGCTAGACTG
This sequence comes from Triturus cristatus, assembly GCF_964204655.1. NCBI lineage: Eukaryota > Metazoa > Chordata > Amphibia > Caudata > Salamandridae > Triturus > Triturus cristatus. Next base: position 212,040,975 of record NC_140585.1, on the reverse strand, counting down.
CCGACGTTGGTGCTGGAAACCAGGGTTCGAGCCTCGGGGTCGCGTCCACATCCTGTGATTCTGGGCAAATTACTTAATCTCCCCATGTCTGAATATGTCATGTAAATACGGTGCTCATGTACAGCGCTCCAATACTTTTGGGTCGAATTCGCGCTATATAAATATGCACAAAAAAAAAGAGCCAAGGCTACGCTCACTTTGGCTGCACGAAACGTGGTTTGATGCATACCATGCATGAGAGTACGTTTCTAAATATAGCCATATGTGTGTGTGAGTATTGTATGCTTCAGAGTGCAGTGGTTCCTTGTACCCCTGCACACATCTTTTGTGGGCTGAGAGGTAATGTTCCCAGGGCGGGTTTTATCCTGAGCCCTCTCTTTACACAAGGTGACAGTTCCCAAAATAACTAGAACCCCTGAGACAGGAACTTGTCTGCTCGTTTGCAACTCTTTGTTCTCTGAGGATGTGGCCGAAAATCCATGATCTTAACCCCCCCCACCCCTGTCCGTGCCTTTTTTACCCATCCCCTCCCGTTGTCTGTGCCTTCTTTGCCACGCCCCCTCCCCCAGTCGTCCCTTCACTTGCCTGTGGTGCCTTCTGTTTTTTGACAAATGTTGCTGTGGTGTACTTAATTATTACCATGTATTTATGGACGGCTAACTAATAGCTGCTGGGTGTTTTGGAAGCAAAATAAGAAAGTAATCCAGCACTCGGTTGTATTACTCATCCTGTTCTGAGGAGTGTGGCCAGTGAAGCAGCAACAAATAGGCAGGCAAGCTAGATAGCTCAGTGGGTCATTGCCCTCGCCGGAGAGATGTGAGAAAGCTCTTACTCTTGCAGGTTTCTCAGTATTTCACCCCCATGGAGATGATACAATGATTGCCATTTTTATAGCCCTGTGAAACCGAAAAAAGTTGCAACAGTGATATTAAAATAATAGAATCTAACTAAACACAGATTTAGAAACAGATTTTTTGTAAAGCGGTCTCGCGTACAATAGTGGCCAAGCCGTTGTATACATTGTATGCTTGGATATCAAAATACATGTGTCTTCGTATATTGATTTTACAGGGATATCGGTATGTCGAACTGCAGTGACCATGTATCTTTTTGTAAAAAATCTAAGAACACAAATACCCAGTCCACAATTCCCCATGTAGCTATCTGCATTTTCTATTTCAAGAATAGTGTTTACATACTTCTCTTCTTGCATTTTTTAAAATATATTGATAAAAAAAGTGGCATCGGGGTCTAGAATCACGTGTCTTTTAAAATCTCATCCTCTGAGAAGATGTGCATTAAGCAGGTATTTAATCCAATTAATCCGAACATGGACTTTTTTGTTTTGCGCCTTGTGTGCATCCCAGTGCAAGTGACACCACTTTCTTTCAGCCGCTGTATCTACAGTGCCCGGCATCGGTCACTGTGCTAGTTTAACGCCATTTCATGTTTCATCATCACCGTCCGCTCCCTGCTATTTTCAACAACGTAACCTGACTTCAGAGACTATTCTCTTTGCCACAGATTTTCCCTCAAACAAAAGAGTTTGTTTTAAGCCCGGACGTTTTTTATTATCACTTTCTTTCTTATTTTTTTTTTTTGCTGTTTCTTTTTTTTCCTTTTGTTTCTTTGTCTTATAGACTGCAGATGTTCTATGTGTTTGAAATAAATAATCAATTTATCTCCCATGATTAGGTTGGCATTGGTGCATGTCTCCCTGTCAAACCCGTGATTTTGCCTATTCTGATTTAATATGCACAAACTAAAATGGTTATGTTTTGAGAGATTCATAGGCTCTTCCTGTAGAGGATGCTTGTATGGTCGCTGAAGCTCCCCCTCGCCACCCAGGCCAGAGATTGATTGTGAACCGCTTACAATCAACTTCTGTCCAGAGCAACAATCCCCAAAGCGCAGCCGAAGCAACCCCCTTAACACCCCCCCCTACCCGTCCCCTGGCACTACTGCTGTTGCTGGTTCTGCTTCTGGTGCTGCTGCAGAATGGCGCCTGCGGGACCGACAGTTCAAGTAAGAGGGAGTGGGGATGGGGTGAGTGAGTGAGATTACGTGGGGCGGGGTGGGTATGTATGTATGCCTGGACGCAGCTCTTAACTTGTATGCAAATACTGAAGCCCTTTTTTTAGCGCGGCTCTATGGAGTGGACTTGGACTCATGAGAGAACTGGACTTTAAATCCAAACAAGTGGAGTCCAGTACAAATGGTGGCAGCTCACAGCCAGTGCAAGGGCGTAAGGTTTACTTTCCATGTACCTAGTACAGAATTTCCAGAAGGGGGAGGATATTTATACATGGTTTGCATCCTATGAGGCAGCACTAAGTATGAATGAGGTCCCTGAGAAGGACTGCGGGGCAGGCCTGTAGAGACACTTTGAGGCCAATGGGAGGAACACTCTGACACCTTTGGAGGAGGCGGGTGCTCTAACCTATCTTATATGAAGGAGGCTTTATGACTCAGGTATGGGCTCACACCTGAGCAGTACAGGGGCAAGTTCAGGTCCGTCAAGAAACTTGAGTCCAATACTTGGGTTGAGTGTGTGAACATGTATTACAGAGCACTAGATGGTTGGATAAAGGACAAAAAGGTAACCTATTACCAGGGGTTGTACAATCTGATTGGTTGGGAGCACTTTGTGTTCCAGATCTGCGCCAGCATTTGATGGATAGTAAGCTTGGGAGTTCTTATCACTAAGGAGGAAGAATCTGGACAGACCATCAGCATTGGCGTGTTTTGTACCCGGGTGGTGTTCCACCATAAAGTCCATTCCCTATAGAGAGATGGACCACCTCAACAGTTTTGATTCTCACCCCTCATCTGCCTTAACCAATAGGCCTGGGCGGTAAATTTTAGGCCTGGGCGGTAAATTTCGTTCCGTTCGCGGAATTTGCGGAATTTGGGTAATTTCGCGTTCCGCGGAGAACGCGAAATTGCCCAAAAATCTGCGTTCCGCGACTTCGCGAAATTTTTTGCTTGTTCGCGTTCTCAATATGCATGTTCGCGAGATATTTCACCCCGAGCACGCAAACAGCGATCGCGAACAGGCAAAAAGTATCGCGAACAAGCAATTCCGCGTGCTCGCGGAATTTCTGCGTGTTCGCGGAGATTTTTTACCGTTTCGCGGAGATTTGCGTAACGCGATTACGCAAATTCCGCCCACCCCTAGTAAATTTCGTTCCGTTCGCGGAATTTGCGGAATTTGGGTAATTTCGCGTTCCGCGGAGAACGCGAAATTGCCCAAAAATCTGCGTTCCGCGACTTCGCGAAATTTTTTGCTTGTTCGCGTTCTCAATATGCATGTTCGCGAGATATTTCACCCCGAGCACGCAAACAGCGATCGCGAACAGGCAAAAAGTATCGCGAACAAGCAATTCCGCGTGCTCGCGGAATTTCTGCGTGTTCGCGGAGATTTTTTACCGTTTCGCTGAGATTTGCGTAACGCGATTACGCAAATTCCGCCCACCCCTATTAACCAACTGAAGGGCATGTGGTCTGTCTGAACCCGGAAGGGAGTCCTAAACAAGTAGGGTCTTAGCCTCTTCAGTGCCCAGACCACAGCAAAATTGCACTTCACCTCTGTTCCCTGGGAAGTAGCCTTCTACTAATGAATGCTACGGGTTGGTCCAAACCCTTGTCATTCAATTGTGAGAGTACTGCTCCCACACCATGCTCTGAAGCATCTGTCTGCACCAAAAATTATTGGGGGTAGTTGGGTGCCTTGAGCACGGGCGCCGTGCACATGGCAGATTTCAGGGCATCAAAAGCGGTCTGACAGGCATTGGTCCAGATCACTTTCCTTGGCTGCTTCCTTGAAGTCGGCTCTGTCAAGGGGGTTACAATGGTGCCATACCCCTTGACAAACTCTCTGGAATACCCGGTGATGCACATTTCAGATCTTTTCCTCTATAGCTAACTCTAAGACCTACTCTTCTCCTGCGGAGTTCCCCAGGGGTCTATTCTTAGTCCTCTGCTATTTAACATTTATGTTAGACCCCTGGCAATGATCGTTGAAGAGGCTGAGTTGTCGTTATTTTCATATGCTGACGACACCCAGATCATTTTCTCTCTTTCTGCTGGAAAAGCTTTAGAGCAATCTGCTCTTCGCACTGGGCTTAGCAAAGTGGCATCATGGATGCACGCCAATTTTCTCAAGCTTAATGGTGAAAAAACAGAGGTCTTGGTATTGGGTAAAGATAAAGATCTCAGGGGTCTGCAACATTGGCCTACAGAAATGGGTGTAGGCCAATGTTGCCGCAACCTTCCCATCATGATCGAGACCTCTGCTTTATTATTGATGATTTACTATCGATGCGTCAACAAGCCGTGAACGTTGATGCAACATGTTTCACCACTTTGAAATTGCTGAGAAAAATTGTTTGGATGCTGCCCAGTCCTACCCAGAGAACCGAAGTCCAGGCTCCTGTTACTTCTAGACTGGACTACGGTAACATCCTTTACCTGGGAGCCAATAAAGATGTGACACGCAAGCTACAGCGGGTACACAACTCTGCTGCCAGATTGCTCTGCCGAGTTCCCAGAACAGCCTCTATCTCCAGCTCCGTGAGGGACCTTCATTGGCTCAAGGTTGAAAACTGGATCAAGTTTAAAGCTCTGAGCTATATGTTCAGAATTAAGCTTCGCATAGCTCCCCTTTATTTGCAAAACTTAGCTCACCCCTACCTCCCTTCACGTACCCTTCGGTCTACTACCCAGGCTAAATTCCAGGTACCTAGGGTTAGACTATCCTGTATGGGTGGCCGCTCTTTCTCTTACTTGGGCCCTGTACTGCGGAATGCTCCTCTTTTGTCTCTTCGCACCCAGACTAACTTTATACTCTTTCGTAAGTAACTTAAAACTTGGCTTTTCAATCAGTAAGTTCCGTCCTCTTTTTTTCTGCTGTCTCCGACGGGCCCCGGGAGACCCTTTTTGGGTAGCTGTTGCACCTATATATAAATTTAAAATGATACTAGTAATATTAATTCCTAAAAAGGCCCTCACCTCTATCTGGGTCTTGCGGGGCTCCCAAGCCAGAATGGTGTTGATCTTAGGCTGTATGGGCACCACATGGCCGCTTCCTGCCTGGTGCCTTAAGTACACCACAGATCCCTGCCCAATCTGGCACTTACTGGCCTTGATATTGAGGCCTGTCTTCTGCAGAGCCTTCAACACTTCACAGAGGTGTTGGCAGTATTCTTCCCAACTGGAGCTGAACACAGCAATGTCATCCAGGTAGGTGGCGCTGAATTCCTCTGGCCCAGACAGTACCGGGTTAACCAGTCTCTCGAATGTGGCTGGGGTCATTCTTCATCCCAAAGGGCATGACACAGAATTGGTAGTGCCCCCCTGGCATTGAAAATGCAGACCTCTCTCTTGCCACATCAGTCAAGGCAATCTGACAGTACCCAGATGTTAGATCAAACATCCTAAGGTATAGGGCAGCTCCCAGACGATCAATGAGCTCCTCAGCTCTGGAGATGGGGTGCGCGTCAGTCCTAGTCACGACATTGAGCCCACGGTAGTCCACGCAGAAACGGAGTTCAGGTGTGGCACTGGGTGCAGCAGCTTTTGGGCCACTGGGCTAGCCAAGGGGCTGCTTAAGGGCTCTATCACCCCGAACACCAACATTTTGGAAACCTCTTCATTAATGCTGGCCCTGACTTTGTCAGTTACTCTGTAAGTTTTATGTTTCACAGTCCCCAGTGTCCACAACATGGACACACTGATTGGTGATTCATGTAGTCAGGGAGAACAGGGAGGAGAACTGTCCCAGCACCAGGTAACAGTCCCTCTACAGCTCTGGGGTCAGGATGGGAGAGAGGCTCACTCCATCCACTGACCCATCATGTTCCTGGGCTGACAGGAGGTCAGGAAGAGGCTCACTCTCCTCTTCCATTGCATTATCTATAGCCGGGATTATAGTCACTTCAGTCCTCTCAAAGTGAGGTTTGAAGTGGTTCACATGTAGGACCCTCAAAGTCTTTGCAAGTTAACCAAATAGGTCATATCACTCTTGCGCTCCCCGACCTCAAATGGACCAGTCCATTTGTCTTGGAGTGCACAAGGCTCCACTTGTGCCATCACCCGCACTTTTTGGCCAGGTTGAAACTCAACTAGAGTGGTATTCTGGTCGTGCCATTGTTTCATCTCCTCCTGGCTGGCTTCCAGGTGTGGCTGAGCGCGTTCCCTGAAGTCTGGTTTCTGAAGGCCAGCATGTAGCTGGACACATCTTTGGGGGGGCTTAACAGGAGTTTTCTCCCAGCCCTCCTTCACCAGACTCAGAGGTCCTCTCACAGGGTGCCCAAACAGCTATTCAAAGGGACTGAACCCTAAGGATTTCTGCGGTACCCCCCTGTTGGCAAACGGCAGGCATGGTAGGAAGATGTCCCACTTATGTCTCATGGGTTCTGCAAGAACCTTTATTATGCCTTTCAGGTTTTGGTTGAATCTCTCAACCAACCCATTCCCTTGGGGATGGTAAGTACAGGTGCATTTGTACATTTCACCGCACTCCTCCCACAGGGACTTCATATACCTGGAAATGAAGTTTGTTCCATGGTCAGAGACTACCTCTATAGGGAACCCCGCATGGGGGAAGATCCCCATCAATGCACAGCTCCTCACAGGGGCTGCGATTGTCCTGAGAGGGACAGCTTCTGGGTACCGGGTGACATGGTCCACCAAGACCAAGATATACTTGTTGCCTAAGGCTTTCTTGGGTTCCAGTGGCCCTACAATGTCGATGCCCACCCGCTCAAAAGGGGTGTTCACCACAGGAAAGAGTTAGAGGTGAGCTTTACATTTCCCTCAAGTCTTGCCACTTGCCTGGCAAGGCTGACAATACCTCCAATGTGTGTCAACGTGCCTCGCATTTGGGGCAAGTAAAAGTGGGTGACAAGCCTGTGATAACCCTTGTCACATCCCAAATGTTCTGCCAAAGGCATGTCATGAGCCAGACCCAGAAGGAAGGTCCTGTTACACACGGGTACAACCAGTACATGGGCTTCCCCTGGCTCAGCAACCTTAGGCTCACTGTAAAGGAGACCATTCTCCCAATGTGATCGGGATGGACCACCTGCTGCCTGGTCTGCAGCCTGCTGCTGCAAACCAACAAGAGTAGGACATTCCATATGCACCTCGAAGAACTCCTCCCTGGAGGGACCTCCTTCCTGCTGCCAATGGATAAGCTCAAGCAGGTCTCCCAGTTCGGCCACTTGTTCCCCTGTAGGTTCAAGGGCATCCCCCTCAGGTTCTGCCTCCTACTGAACTGTGGGAACTTGGGGGGCTGGTTTCCCATACCCCCTGCCCTTCCTTTTTCTGGCTGGCACCTGGGCCACTCTTTCAGGCTCCAGAACCTCTTGTTCACCCCCACTGGCTGCTATTGACCGAGGGGTCAAACAGGCCCACTCAGACAGTCCTAATATCTTTAAATGAGCGTGGTGCTCTACCTCCCTCCAAGGTGAGCTCTTCAGATCATTGCCAAGCAGACAGTCAACAGGCATGGACAGACTTACAATGGCCTGAGAAGCCCCACTGAAAGGGAACCTGTGCCATCTTACACAGGCGCTCAAAGTTGTCTGCAGCAACTACGGGGTGAAGTATACTGGGGGGTGACCTGCTCTTCATACATGCATTGACACCTGACAGATGTCACACTTGCTCCTGTGTCTTTCAGAGCCTCCACCCTCCTTCTATTCATGGTCACTTTTTTGTGTCTTCTGGCAGACAGGTTTCCTGGACCATCTCTCTATCTTCTAATGAGATATGTGTCATCACAGCTGGCTCCCCACCCTCCCCGGGAACCAACGCCTCCCCCAAAACTACACTAACTAACCCCAGTGACGGTGCACCAGTGGGTGCTGGTGGTGCCTTGAGGTACTTGGTATCATTCGCCAGGTGGCCTTCCTGACCACATCCATAACACTTGTGGGGACCCTGGTTGTCTGGCCTACCCTTAGGGGGCAATGGCTTCTTAGAACTGGGGGGCTGAGAATCTTTACCCTGGGAACTATTTGTGGCCCTCTAGAGAACCCCTTTTGAATACCCTTGTCCCCCCACTCTTCTGCAGGGGACCCTGCCCACCTTTGGCTGGGTTTCCCACATACCCCTTGTGTGCCCTGGTATTCGTCCAGCGGTCTGCCACCTGAGCAAACTTCCTGGGGTCAGTCAGCTTACTAGCCATCAAATGCTGGCGCAGATCTGGAACACAAAGTGCTCCCAACCAATCAGATTGTACAACCCCTGGTAATAGGTTACCTTTTTATCCTTTATCCAACCATCTAGTGCTCTGTAATACATGTTCACACACTCAACCCAAGTATTGGACTCAAGTTTCTTGACGGACCTGAACTTGCCCCTGTACTGCTCAGGTGTGAGCCCATACCTGAGGCATAAAGCCTCCTTCATATAAGATAGGTTAGAGCACCCGCCTCTTCCAAAGGTGTCAGAGTGTTCCTCCCATTGGCCTCAAAGTGTCTCTACAGGCTTGCCCCGCAGTCCTTCTCAGGGACCTCATTCATACTTAGTGCTGCCTCATAGGATGCAAACCATGTATAAATATCCTCCCCCTTCTGGAAATTCTGTACTAGGTACATGGAAAGTAAACCTTACGCCCTTGCACTGGCTGTGAGCTGCCACCATTTGTACTGGACTCCACTTGTTTGGATTTAAAGTCCAGTTCTCTCATGCTCGACTCATGGGCCAAGATCAATTTCTTTGCCACAAAAGCACCAGTGTTCTTGGTCTCCTCTGCCTCGGTCTGGAGCCTCAAGACCTCCAACTCATGATCCCTAGCCCTGCGCCTTTCCTCCATTTCCATCAGGCAAATCCTGGGATCTGAAACCATTTTCTGGTGCGCCCCCATCCACATCTACATCCTCAGCTTGTCTGACCTCCCACCGGACTCCTAAGGCCTTCTGTAGCTCCTCTTTCCCAGAGTTTCTATTCATTGGACATCCACAGCTCTTGCAGAATTGCTTTACTACTCAGTAAGAGGTAACAACAACAATTACACATTATGAGAAGATAAATATTGCATAGCATACATAGTATCCAACTTATGACAGCCTACTAAACCTCACCATACCTTGTATGATAACTTAGATTACGTTTTCCAATTAAAACTAATATGCTGAAAAGCAAGTCCTAATAAAATATCTAACAATTTATCCTTTGGAAACGATGGAATAAGGGAATCAGTCAACTTTCCTAAAACAAAATGAAGAATATTAAAAGACTAAGTCAAATTAAAAATCTCGGAGCTGAGCTTAATAAACCTTGGCTGAATTTAGAGTAGGGGGAGATTTCCTTGCACCTGAATAGGGCGTGTCTCCGTTGCACAATGTTGCTCCACCCCAGGTGTTCATACTGCAGCAGTGAGGACAGAACTGGTTTAGACTAGGCTCAGAGACCCTTGCACAAAGAGAACAAAGATATTTTGGAGTATAAGTATTTTAACTAAAACACCAGAACTATAGACTACTTCTCGAAACAAGTGGAACCTTTATGAAGGAGAAGAGTTGGGGAAGCCGGAGGAGGAGTACTGCCCCTTTGCTGTGTGCTGTCTGGGGTTCGTCTGCAGTAGCTGTTTTTGCTAAGGAAAGGACAAGGAATTTGTTGTGTGCTGTGCCCCCCTTCTTGAGGAAGATCTCCAAGGGCTTGAATAGAGCTTGACTTCTGTTCCGAAGTCTCAGGGACACAAATACTTCACCTCCAGCTCCCCTGAACTTCCTTCTGGGAGTTCTGACCGGCCAAGAAGTGCCTTTGACTGAGTTAGGCCTCTGGAGGTTGTCCCTGCTGTTGGGAGTTGGAAATGCAATGCAACTACAAGAAAATTGATGCATTGCTCTTCTTGCGGCTGTTTTTTCAGCGCAGTACCGATGTGCAAGAAGAATCTCCACAAATCGCCGTGCCGCTGCCTAAACCAATGCAGAGCCTGTCAGCGCTGCAGGAATCGATGAAACGAGGGATCGCGACTGAAGAAATTGATACAGCGCCGATCAACAAAGCCGCATCAATTTGCGACGCATCCCAGATTTCCACGCATCGTACCTGTGCGGCAAGTTTTCCTGCCACTTCACCCGCAGACAAGGCCGTCTTGGAATCGACGCATCACTTCCCCCTACAGACTGGATTTGATGCATCACTTCTCCTGCATGCAGCAGAACTGTCGCATTGCCTCCCCATGGTCTCAGGAACTGACGCAGCTTTGTTTTTCAATGCTTCTCATCTCTGCAGCTGTTTGGCCTTGTGAATTTTGTCACAACTACAGGTACTTTGAGAGGAATCCGGCATCCGAAGTTTTCTATGGACCAAGTTTCTTGAAACATTTTTAAAACCATATTTTTATTACATGAATGTCAGATTTGGGTAGTTTTGGTCTTGTTGAGTTTAGAAAAAAGATACTTTATTTTACTAAACTGGAGTGGTGTCCATTTGTGGTGTTATCACTGTATTACTGTGTGTTTTGAGTGCAAATACCTTACACATTGCCTTAGGGATAAGTCGGTCTGCTTGTTCCAAGCTACCTAGGGGGTGAGCAGGGGTTATCTTAAGTTTTTATCCCCTTTACCCTGACTAGAAGCAAGGGTCCCTATTTGGACAAATGTACATGCCTCTGCCAACTAGAGACCCCTACTTCTAAGTTGTGGGATAGCAACGCTAACCACTCAGATTTCACCATTCTTCGTGATTTTATTTTTTAGCTCAAGAACTCATCAGATAAAAAATCCTTTCAGCCCCTCGACCTGATGTATAACTTAGGCCTTTCACAACTGGTCAACAGACTCACGCATTCAGCTGGCCATTCTTTTGAAGTTTATTTTTCCAAACAATCCTTTTCTCCACGTGACTTACTTTCTTACACTGCTTTGGTCCGACTTAAAATCAACTTGGAAGCATTCAATTTATGTTAAGGGCAATCTAGGGCAGAAATCACGTCAGACCTCGATCAAGCTGGCGTAAATTATCTTAGATGCATTGATTCTAGCATTTCTTTGCTGGCTCCACCTAAAATCAATAAAAAAACACAGAAACTCCCTCTCTGAACCTTGGTTCCATAACAATCTTAGAGTTACAAATAAGCCTTTAGAAAGCTAGAATGGAAATGGGGCTCTAATTATATCCTTAGAGAGCAGTTGGCTTATAAACAGGATCTAGGGCTTCACAAAAACATGTTTTTCAAAGCCAAATCCAGCTATTTTATGATTAAAATTAAATCCTCTTTGAATGTTCCAAAGGAACTTTTTGCTACAGTACATGTAATGTTCCAGAATCTAAAAGTAAGTCAGCCAGCCGAGCATTTTGTATCACATTAGCCATCTTCTTTAGAAATAAGGTAGAAGCAGTCTACAGCATGTTCTCTGCTAATCACTCTGTCAAGGCACTACACACAGAGATTGATGAGATTAATAACAGTGACTCAATAGATGACCGTCCTTCACGCTTTTCTGAATCTGCGGTAATCTCGTCTGATTCATCTACCATTTTACTGGATGCCTCTCCTTCAGATCCCACTGGGAAATCTATTCTAACATCCTTTTCCCCTCAATCTGAGGAATCTGTCCTGTCCATGATGTGCCAAGCCATGTCTGGTTCGGATTCTTCAACTTGCGCCAACAGTTATTTCTAAGTATCTTAAGGACATCTGTAACAGGATGTTTATTTGGGGTTACTTTCCAAAGGAATGCAAAAAAGCTTCTATCCTGCCTCTCTTAAAAAAGCTATCTAAGTTAGCAATGACCCCAGCAATCGCAGGCCAATCAGGAGCTATCTCAATTTCTTACCAACAATTTATTTCTTGATGCTGTGCAGTTCGCTTTTAGAAGCCAACAAGAAACCGAATTAGCATTGATTAGTGCATCTGAGCAAATTAGAGAGACCCTGGAAAAAGGAGGTAATGCTGCTCAGATTTTATTAGACCTCTCAGCAACATTTGGCACTGTTAACCACAGGCTTCTCATTGATCATCCCTTCACCACTGACATCAGAGGAAGGCACTTAAGCTCCTCAATTTTTTTTTATCTCAGACAGAGACCAGTTTGTCGAGCTCAATAATTTCAAATCTCCCACCTTCTCTTTGACTTGTGTGGACCCTCATGGATTGTCTTTGTGCCTGACCCTTTTTTAACTTGTATGTGACTCCCCTGGCCAACCTCATAAGATCATTTAGCTTTGCAGTACTGTCCTATCACCAAATTTGTGGTATTGATAGTTAGCAATCCTGATGATATGGCCATAAGATTCACGATTGCGTGCTCCAAATTGGGAAGCAGATTGGGCAACAATTGTCTAAAATTAACTTTGGCAAAAACTGAGGTTCTACTCTCTGGGTCTAATGCATCATTTTGGTCTCCTAGGTGTTGGCCTCAGGAATTGGGGGCATCTACTTACCCCAGGTCCTAAAGTAAAAAATCTTGGGGCTTATTTTGACAATAAACTCTCCTTTGAAGGCCACATTAATTCCATGTTAGAGATGGGATTTCTGGTTGGCCAATGCATGCGCCTAAGCCAGGCAGAAACCATCACTCTAGTTAGGGCAAGGGAGTCACACACTGAAAATAACCCCTTCTTACCTCCTTGGTAGGTTGACAGAGCAGTCATGCTTATCCCAGAGGCAATGTGTAAAGCGTTTACGCAGCACACTCACTCAGCAGCGACACACAAGGCACACCACAAAAGTAACTCCACACAAGGTTATATAAAAATAGCCTTTGTATTATGCATAAAAACACATTAGAACACCATGACATATATACACTATGCCACCTGGCGCTTGTCATGACTTTACAGGGAATACATAAATCACTTGGGCAATTGGGCCATTGTCATAATCGTCACCAATCACAGTTAGTTAGGGTGACCAGTAACTACTGGTAATATGGCACTTAGCACAAATTATCAAGCACAAACCAAATAACGGCACTTACCATAGCACATATGCATATATATCATCAGCAGGGCATCATAGTGAGTGCACACTAGGACATTAATTCGCACCAAATTGCCCCACTAGTGAGAGGCAGCTGCCCACCACCCGTGGTGCAGCTGCCGTGGTAACTGAGGCGGGGCCCGTTTTGGACTCACCCCACGATGCCCAGAGGAACAAAAAGAGGCCCCTAATAGGGCATCCAACTGGCAGCTGTTGCGACTCTCCAAGGCACAGCTGCTGGTGCCACATATGTTGGAGACTTCTCCCGGTCTCGGGTCCAAGGTTGGGGTAATCCCCGCAATGCCACCAACAGGCAGCACAATGCCCCATAGGGCTGGAAGACCTCAATTGGTCTCCCTCCACCCCCTGCTGAGACAATTCTCCCAGTGGCAGCTGCCCGCAATGCTCAGACTCACCCTCACTCCGGGGGGAGTCAGAATCCTGAGCTCGGTCTTCCAAACATGGCATGATGCCTACGTCGGATTACCTTCTGCCCTGGACGGCTTGTGGCTGTGAGCCCACCCCACAACCAGGCAACAGCCACCTGGCTTCTGGCAAACAAATGAGGCGTAAGGCGCATCTGACCATGTCAAGTCTTCTCTCACTGCTTCTGCAACCCAGGTGACTTTCTGTTTCCTTGAATAAAGCCCCGCCCAAAACCAGGAAACCGTAGTAAGGAAGGGCTCCACGCACTCCTCTGAAGCAGGAGCCTACACTTGGGCATCCAACGTGAAAAGCACAAAATCAAAAGCGCTCCCCACACCCTGGAATGAATTCACCCAGAAACAGCCACACAGCCCTAGGGATGACTGGGGGCACTGAGCAAAGGGGCAGGCTCGGGCCAGCACACCTGCAAAGTCCAGATGGTGGTCCCCTGGCAGCATATCAAACCCTTGGCCCCATGCAGTCTCATCCAGCTCCAAGTAAGCACAGTTCCAAAAACATAGGGTCACAGCCCCAATACTTATACTCCAAAAAGTGGCACTTAAAAAGTATAATTTACAGTGCACAACACTTCCTGTTGTAAGTGTAAGCCCCGGCCCCAGACACACCACAGAAGGGTGCAGCCATCATCGTAGAAGGCAGGCACAACCCTATTCAGGTGCTGGTACTACTCCCCCTATCACTCCAAATACAGACCAGGCCTATTAAGCCCAGCGCTGACTCATCCAGACTCTCTGGAGCCACTGCACCTCCCCAGCCCCTGTCACTCAAAGGCCAGAGAGTTAATACACAACAGGCAGGCATAAAGACACATAGCACACAGAAATGCCTACTTCTAAAAGTGGCCTTTCTAAAATAGTGATGATAAATCCACAAACACCAATACGCAGAATTTCTCACTACTATTCCAAACATACCAAACTTGATCACGCTACCCCTCTCATGTAAGGAATTACCACTGAAGCACATATCAGGGAATCCCCAATGCATGCCTATGAGAGGGCAGCCTCACAGCAGTGAGAAACCAAATAGGCTGTTTGTAAATACCAGGACATGCACATGCCCTACCTTTTACCTACACTGCACCCTGCCCATAGGGCCAGTTAGGGCCTACCTTAGGGGTGACTGATATGTGGTAAAAGGGGAGTCACAGATGTGGCAATCACTTTATGTACCATATCACAGCGGCAGTAAACTGCGGTACAGTGGTAGAGTCCTGAGATAGATTTGAAAGGCTACTTTGGTGGGTGGCGCAAGCAGCTCTGCAAGCCCACCAGTAGCATTTAATTTACTGGCCCTGGGTATACGGGATGCCATGGGACTGATAGGTAAACTAAATATGCCAAACAGCTGAAGACCAATCTTACCATGTTTACCAAAGAGAGCACATGCACTTTAGCACTGATCAGCTGTGATAAAGTGCCCAGAGTCATAACACCACCAAAGACAGGTCAGAAAAAATACAGGAGGAGGACAAAAAGTTCTGGGATGACCCTGCAAAAAGGGCCAAGTTCAACACATCACTTCAGCAGACTTTTTTGTACTTAAAGCCCATAGGAAACAATTTCCCAACACCCCCCCCCCGAATTGCAGATGGCACTGACATCTGCTCTCGTTCTGTCAAATGCTGATTACTGCTGTACACTTACCAATATTCCGAAAAGATTTTTAAACAAACTGCAGATCTTACAAAATACGGCTGCCTGGCTTGTTTTGGGTATTCCCAAATATCATTCTGTATCCCATAATCTTCCACTCCTACATCGACAACCAGTTAAGAGAAGGATTGCATTTAGAGCCCTTTGAATGGTTTTTAAAGCCCTACATGACTTGGGACCATACTTTTAGAAACATTTTTCAATGATATGTCCCTAGCAGACCTCTCCGTTCCTCCACAGCATTCAATCTTGTCATTCCCAAGGGCAGGAGAAATAACTAGGGAGGAAGAAGTTTCATTACCTGCACGGCTAGATTGTGAAATTCTGTGCCGTGGGATCCTAAAAATAAGTCAGATTTACTCTCCATACATGAATCCCTAAAAACCTGTCTTTTTATTCTATGATCCTCTTTGCAGTTGATCTGCTTTTTTCTTCTTAGGTTTTCTTTTCTTCTCCTCACAGAGCAGCAGTGCCTAGACATCCCAGGGAAGTAGTGCAAATGTATACATTTATTTTTCATTCAATTTATTTCTATGACATTAAAGTAACCTTTGTTCTATATATATGACTGCCTAGTGCTGACTTGATATGGTGTGCTCACCTTGTATGGCACTTGAATCCCTAACAGATTTGTGAGAATCTATAAATATGAAAACAGGATGCTCATCCTCATTTGTAAAGTTTAAGCATTATGTTTTTGTGAAAATAATTACTTTTGTGGTAAATTATTTTGCATTTATCAATATTAACACTAACAAACAGTCCTGGTAAACATGCAGCGATAAAGACTGATTACACCTTTCATCGAGACACCTGCATGTTTGAAAGAGACAAACTAGAAAATGTGGCAAGTATTGCTAAGGGTGAAAAATGAGAAACATTTCAAAACTGTCCAGTCAGAAAATGTATAAACTGTGCAGACCTGTAGAAAAGATGTTTTAATAATTTCTGGATGATTTATCTGAAAGCCTTTATTTGAATATTTTGTTTTGGAAGACAATGTCCCCAAAGTTTAAAAATAGAGTAAAACATTCTAAGAGTCACCTCATCTCCACATTGCACTGCATTGAAATTATAAAATGGATGAGTGCAGGTCATTTGCATAGTCTGTAACACAATGAATGGTTAATGAGCCCAAAGGAGGAAAACATACCAAGCTAACAGAAACACATTCAAATGCTCTGGCTACCAGATTAAAGGCATCTACATATTTCTATGAAGGGCACACTACCTGGAAAGATGGATCTTTGCGCTCTTTGGGGCAAAACAAACAATGGGTAATGTTTGATAGTAGAATTCCTGAAATATGGGCCTCAATTAGAGAAGGCCTTCCCTCATTGTGATTTGAGTTTGAGTTTGAGCCTGGATATTATATTGATGTATTCCTGTTCCTCAAGGTATCTGGTAGTCCTCATGGATAGGCATACAGAAGGCAAATTCTTGATTTTATGAAAGTTGAAGGATCCCATTTTAAAGCAAATGTCCTCCCTAACAGAGTCAGTGGAGAGATTGCCTGGCTAATAATATCGCTTTGGCTCAACTACAGCATTAACCTAATTTCAGCATTTGGTGCTTATTGTAGTCAGTCAATTTGATATGAGCGTATTATAACTGCAACTTTATATTGCAACTTAACATTACATTGCAACGTTTAAATCTTAAGGGCAGAGCGAGACAACAAGTGGAGGTGGAGTAGCTATTGTACCATACTTCATGTTAGGTCTATAGATTAATTGATCCCTTCCTGTTCCTGACAGTGAATTATGCAGCTGAAATTAAAGTGCCTTATCTCCAAAACATGTCCTTGAACACAGGAGCATAAAAAGTACTTTTACTTCCTTTGCATTGCCTGTGCTCCAAAGTCTCTGGGGAAATTGTTAGAATTGTCTCTGAATTAGCTTCCTTGAGATTCCATTTCTGCTACCCATCATACAGCTTTGTAAAAAGCTCTCATTGTACTTCTAGGAAAAGATTTCCATCTTGAACAAAAATATCTCATTACCTAATGCCTGTGCCATAGTTATTCCTTCAGGCAAATCCAACACCAAATTCTCAGTCTTAAAGATGGAAACTCAGCTAACAGAAATTTAGCCATCAATCAGGCTCCCCATGCAACCCATGCCTTTCAGCCCAGAACTAACACCTCTCCCCTTTCTTGAAAAGAACATCTGCTGACACTTTTAATTGCTCCCCCTCTCAAGCACTAGTCCCTGATGAGTAGAAGTAGACAATTGTGAAACCCTTGCTAAAAGGTCTTCCCTCAACTCAAGTTGCCTTCTAACATTTGGTCAATTCTACTCCTTCCCTACTAAGGGAAAATAATGGAAAGACTTGCCATCAGCCAACTCAAAATGTCTTATAAGCGAATGAGCTTCTCCATCCTTTACAGTCTGGCTTTCGGCACAGAGCTGGTTGTTCTCTTGTTCCTAGATCACCAGTGTGAATGGTAGGCAACAGTGATATTGAATCCTTCATACTTTTTTGCAGCATTCAAAACCATTCATCACGCCATCTTCTTCAAGAAACAGGCATCTCAATTAAGGAATTTAAATGGAATTGCTCCTTCCTCTCAAACAACCAGCATTGCTGTGACTTCCACTTTACTAATTTACTCCAATTCCTTTACCTTCTAAAGAATAGAGCAGCTTGATTGGTTTCTGAACACCTTATGCTTACTACCCATCAGCAACAAATCATTTTTAGGTCAATGTCCCTTGTTTACAAAGTGGTCTGGCAAATCTCACAATTGTTAGCCTCCACATTCTCATAGCATACTCCTACCACAAATCTTTGCTCTGCATAACTGTTCCTTTTTCATGAAGATTGTCCCTCATGGGAACTGACACTTTTCTGCAGAAGTTGCCAATATTTTGAATAGATTTATAAAGATTTCAAAGGTGAGTATAGGTCACTGTGAAGTGAATGTAAAAGTAAACATACATAAATACTGGCCGCTCACATACCAAATCCAGTGATTTCCGTAAAAGATGCATGCTGAGAAAATGAGGCGGAAGCTCTTTATCTGAAGCTAAGATTTCTCCTCCATTGCAGACTTGAGTTTGGTGCACAAAGCTGGCAGATATAATCATGTTTTTTAATGATCCCAAGAGCCTACAACAACTTGGTATGTTCCCTCTTGGGAAAATTACTGTTGGGTGTATAGGGTATACTGGTGCTCATATAGTTGTCACACGTAAATGAAAAAGGAATATTATCTACAGGTGCATCCAAAATTGGAGGGAAGAGAACACCCTAGTTCCCTAAACTCAATCCTCTGATTGAATAACACTTCCAAAAAGCTTTTGGAGCACACACACATTTATAAAGTTCAATTATGAATGTTAGAGATAAAGTCCACAAATTTCAAATGGGCTTTTGTTTTTTATCTTCCTTCTTTAATTTCAACAAACTCCAATCCCAAGTGCCAACGCGTTTCGCCATGGTAGGGTGACCTACGGCTTCCTCAGGGCTGGAAATAATACAAATTAAGCGTTTTACAGTCCATCCTATTCCATCTCAATTAGACACCATTGAGCTCATTTATTTGACAACCTTGCGCTCAGGACTAATCAAATCTAAAGTCAGTGAATTGAATTATTCAATAAATACAATTCAATAATATTGTATTATCACTAGTTCAAACAAATGCTTTGCTCCTAAATATATATGAATCCAGAACCACATGTAACGGATTCTTTCACATCTAACTGTTCACTTGTTATTCACATCCAGTTGATGGTGAAAAGGAGATCTAGTATATTATGCCCCTAGATTCCACCAAGTGTTGTTATAATTATATAACCCACGTGAATAATGAGTAACAACACATCAAATGACGTCGGTACCTTAGAATTCCTCAATGTATTTATGTTTGATCAGAGCAAAATAGAAACTTGAATTATTACAGAGCACACGAGGCAAGAGTTTATCAATGCAACTCATTAAATAGTAACCTTAAAGACCAATTTTAGCTCCTACCTTCTTCACGATATTAGTCAGTCATATATCCCAAAAGTTATTGTCCTTATGCTCATAGTATGAATACGTCTCAGACCTAAGTAATCAATTAATGTATCATTTAGAATTATATAGACAGCGTTCCATTGACCCAAAAGAATGCCCCTCAGACTGCCATATATCAAATCCTTACCTACCTAGGTTAGAAGTTCCCACAATATTTAGTTCCAGATCCTCTAATGTGGTATTCTTCACCTGAACGTAGACATATTCTCATATCAAATAGCGAATATAAATCCAAACAATCTGAAATGTCAATATCATATATCATTCTTACAGAGATTGCCCTCATTTTAAGGCTTAGAGCAATATTCTATGTCGTTATATTAAAGATTACGTATTACGGCGTATCCCTACCGTATTATTTTTCACAAAAAATGCCCTGTGACACGCCAAACCGTCATGTGTTTTCTTCCCGTCTCCTAGCGGGAAAAGTAAAAGTAGTCGAAGCGTCAAGCTACCGTGATAGTATTGCATTGGTATATTTACTTTGGCTATTAATAACATAATTTTTAAAAGGACCTCTCTTATCCTCTTACCTCCTCAAAACTCGAAGTCTCCACACCCGAGTACAGGCGAGAGTTCGCCGACTTCCGGGTTAACGCTGAAATAACCTCTACAAAACACTAAAAAAGGACTCAACTCGCCAATGTTTCTGTCAGCGCCATCTTTACATAGTGTCTGAACTTTACCATAAAATGTGATGCCAATTAGATATATCATTTTCAATACTCAACATAAGATGAGTCTCACAGCCACAAAAGGCTGCATATAGTGTATGGAAGTTTGCTCCCCTTGTTAAAATCAGTCAAGAGAGACTATAGATATTAATGAAAATTATTCCTAATCAGCCTCATTTAGTCTCCCAAGAAATATTGAAGCTCCTGATCAAAGTTTAAGCCGTCTTCCACGGCTCTTAAGCGGATAATCCACCTTGCCTCGTGCCTCCGCAACATAAGCTCTCTGTTTCCACCCCGTGGGTCAGTTTTAATCTGTTCAATTCCAAAGAATTTAAAGCTTTTCCTGTCAGTCTGAGTAGTACAATTATGCACATGCTCTGCAATAGGATATCGTATATCATTTTGTTATATAGCCCTAAAGTGTTCACTCATACGTTCTTTTAGCATTCTAATTCTAATTGTACTGCCCACATAAATTTTAGAACAGGTACATTCAATTACATAGATGACATATTTAGTACTACATGTAATATTGGTAAGTATATCATGAACCTTCCCATTTGGAATCTGAAATTGTTTAGTCTGGTCTTTAGCATATCTGCACATCCCACAGTGCCCACATTTAAAAAACCTTTAGAATGTTGATCAAGCCATGTCTCTGATTGTTTCCTCTGTGGGTAACTGGGGCTTAGTATTGAACCCAGAGTTTTACCTCTGCATAATGTAATCTGAGGATGCACACCAATATGATTCTCTAAAGTCTTTTCTAGTCTTAATACATGCCAGTGCTTATTCATGCTTCTCAGCAGTACATTCCCAATCGGTGTATAATCACTAATCATCCTGATATGTTGTACAGTATTTGTATCTTTTCTTTATTTGGCCTCTGGAGGTTGTCCCTGCTGTTGGGATTTGGAAATGCAATGCAACTACAAGAAAATCGATGCATTGCTCTTCTTGCGGCTGTTTTTTCAGCGCAGTACCGATGTGCAAGAAAAATCTCCACAAATCGCCGTGCCGCTGCCTAAACCAAAGCAGCGCCTGTCACCGCTGCAGGAATCGACAAAACGAGGGATCGCGGCTGAAGATATTGATACAGCGCCGATCAACAAAGCTGCATCTATTTGCGACGCATCCCAGATTTCCACGCATCGTACCTGTGCGGCAAGTTTTCCTGCCACATCACCCGCAGACAAGGCCGTCTTGGAATCGACGCATCACTTCCCCCTACAGAATGGATTTGATGCATCACTTCTCCTGCATGCAGCAGAACTGTCGCATTGCCTCCCCATGGTCTCAGGAACTGACACAGCTTCGTTTTTCAATGCTTCTCATCTCTGCAGCTGTTTGGCCTTGTGAATTTTGTCACAACTACAGGTACTTTGAGAGGAATCGGGCATCCGAGGTTTTCTATGGACCAAGTTTCTTGAAACATTTTTAAAATCATATTTTTATTACATGAATGTCAGATTTGGGTAGTTTTGGTCTTGTTGAGTTTAGATAAAGATACTTTATTTTACTAAACTGGAGTGGTGTCCATTTGTGGTGTTATCACTGTATTACTGTGTGTTTTGAGTGCAAATACCTTACACATTGCCTTAGGGATAAGTCTGTCTGCTTGTTCCAAGCTACCTAGGGGGTGAGCAGGGGTTATCTTAAGTTTGTATCCCCTTTACCCTGACTGGAAGCAAGGCTCCCTATTTGGACAAATGTACATGCCTCTGCCAACTAGAGACCCCCACTTCTAAGTTGTGGGATAGCAAAGCTAACCCCTCAGATTTCACCATTCTTCGTGATTTTATTTTTCAGCTCAAGAACTCATCAGATAAAAATGCTTCTCAGCCCCTCGACCTGATGTCTAACTTAGGCCTTTCATAACTGGTCACCAGACTCACGCATTCAGCTGGCTATTCTTTTGAAGTTTTTTTTTCCCAACAATCCTTTTCTCCACGTGACTTACTTTCTTCCACTGCTTTGGTCCGACTTAAAATCAACTTGGAAGCATTCAATTTATATTAAGGGCAATCTAGGGCAGAAATCACGTCAGACCTCGATCAAGCTGCCGTAAATTATCTTAGATGCATTGATTCTAGCATTTCTTTGCTGGCTCCACCTAAAATAAATTAAAAAACACAGAAACTCCCTCTCTGAACCTTGGTTCCATAACAATCTTAGAGCTATAAATAAGCCTTTAAAAAGCTAGAACGGAAATGGGGCTCTGATTATCACCTTAGAGAGCAGTTGGCTTATAAACAGGATCTAGGGCTTCACAAAAACATGTTTTTGAAAGCCAAATCCAGCTATTTTATGATTAAAATTAAATCCTCTTTGAATGTTCCAAAGGAACTTTTTGCTACAGTACATGTAATGTTCCAGAATCTAAAAGTAAGTCAGCCAGCCAAGCATTTTGTATCACATTAGCCATCTTCTTTCAAAATAAGGTAGAAGCAGTCTACAGCATGTTCTCTGCTAATCACTCTGTCAAGGCACTACACACAGAGATTGATGAGATTAATAACAGTGACTCAATAGATGACAGTCCTTCACGCTTTTCTGATTCTGCGGTATTCTCGTCTGATTCATCTACCATTTTACTGGATGTCTCTCCTTCAGATCCCACTGGGAAATCTATTCTAACATCCTTTTCCCCTCAATCTGAGGAATCTGTCCTGTCCATGATGTGCCAAGCCATGTCTGGTTCGGATTCTTCAACTTGCGCCAGCAGTTATTTCTAAGTATCTTAAGGACATCTGTAACAGGATGTTTATTTGGGGTTACTTTCCAAAGGAATGCAAAAAAGCTTCTATCCTGCCTCTCTTAAAAAAGCTATCTAAGTTAGCAATGACCCCAGCAATCACAGGCCAATCAGGAGCTATCTCAATTTCTTACCAACAATTTACTTCTTGATGCTGTGCAGTTCGCTTTTAGAAGCCAACACAAAACCGAATTAGCATTGATTAGTGCATCTGAGCAAATTAGAGAGACCCTGGAAAAAGGAGGTAATGCTGCTCAGATTTTATTAGACCTCTCAGCAACATTTGGCACTGTTAACCACAGACTTCTCATTGATCATCCCTTCACCACTGACATCAGAGGAAGGCACTTAAGCTCCTCAATTTTTTTTATCTCAGACAGAAACCAGTTTGTCGAGCTCAATAATTTCAAATCTCCCACTTTCTCTTTGACTTGTGTGGACCCTCATGGATTGTCTTTGTGCCTGACCCTTTTTTAACTTCTATGTGACTCCCCTGGCCAACCTCATAAGATCATTTAGTTTTGCAGTACTGTCCTATCACCGAATTTGTGGTATTGATAGTTTGCAATCCTGATGATATGGCCATAAGATTCACGATTGCGTGCTCCAAATTGGGAAGCAGATTGGGCAACAATTGTCTAAAATTAAATTTGGCAAAAACTGATGTTCTACTCTTTGGGTCTAATGTATCATTTTGGTCTCCTATGTGTTGGCCTCAGGAATTGGGGGCATCTACTTACCCCAGTTCCAAAAGTAAAAAATCTTGGGGCTTATTTTGACAATAAACTCTCCTTTGAAGGCCACATTAATTCCATGTTAATGATGGGATTTCTGGTTGGCCAGTGCGTGCGCCTAAGCCAGGCAGAAACCATCACTCTAGTTAGGGCAAGGGAGTTACACACTGAAAATAACCCCTTCTTACTTCCTTGGTAGCTTGACAGAGCAGTCAGGCTTATCCCAGAGGCAATGTGTAAAGCGTTTACGCAGCACACTCACACAGCAGCAACAAACTAGGCACACCACAAAAGTAACTCCACACAAGGTTATATAAAAATAGCCTTTGTATTATCCATAAAAACACATTAGAACACCATGACATATATACACTGTGCCACCTGGTGCTTGTCATGACTTTACAGGGAATACATAAATCACTTGGGCAATTGGGCCATTGTCATAATCGCCACCAATCACAGTTAGTTAGGGTGACCAGTAACTACTGGTAATATGGCACTTAGCACAAAGCATCAAGCACAAACCAAACAACAGCACTTACCATAGCACATATGCATATATATCATCAGCAGGGCATCATAGTGAGTGCACACTAGGACATTAATTCGCACCAAATTGCCCCACTAGTGAGAGGCAGCTGCCCACCACCCGTGGTGAAGCTGCCGTGGTAACTGAGGCGGGGCCTGTTTTGGACTCACCCCACGATGCCCAGAGGAACAAAAAGAGGCCCCTAATAGGGCATCCAACTGGCAGCTGTTGCGACTCTCCAAGGCACAGCTGCTGGTGCCACATATGTTGGAGACCTCTCCCGGTCTCGGGTCCAAGGTTGGGGTAATCCCCGCAATGCCACCAACAGGCAGCACAATGCCCCATAGGGCTGGCAGACCTCACTTGGTCTCCCTCCACCCCCTGCTGAGACAATTCTCCCAGTGGAAGCTGCCCGCAATGCTCAGACTCACCCTCACTCCGGGGGGAGTCAGAATCCTGAGGTCGGTCTTCCAAACATGGCATGATGCCTACGTCGGATTACCCTCTGCCCTGGACGGCTTGTGGCTGTGGGCCCATCCCACAACCAGGCAACAGCCACCTGGCTTCTGGCAAACAAATGAGGCGTAGTGCGCATCTGACCATGTCAAGTCTTCTCCCACTGCTTCTGCAACCCAGGTGACTTTCTGTTTCCTTGAATAAAGCCCCGCCCAAAACCAGGAAACCGTAGTAAGGAAGGGCTCCACGCACTCCTCTGAAGCAGGAGCCCACACTCGGGCATCCAACATGAAAAGCACAAAATCTAAAGCGCTCCCCACACCCTGGGATGAATTCACCCAGAAACAGCCACACAGCCCTAGGGATGACTGGGGGCACCGAGCAAGGGTGCAGGCTCAGGCCAGCTCACCTGCAAAGTCCAGATGGTGGTCCCCTGGCAGCATATCAAACCCCTGGCCCCACGCAGTCTCATCCAGCTCCAAGTAAGCACAGTAACAAAAACATAGGGTCACAGCCCCAATACATATACTCTACAAAGTGGCACTTAAAAAGTATAATTTACAGTGCACAACACTCCCTATTGTAAGTGTAAGCCCCGGCCCCAGACACACCACAGGGGGGTGCAGCCATCATCGTAGAAGGTAGGCACAGCCCTATTCAGGTGCTGGTACTACTCCCCCTGTCACTCCAAATACAGACCAGGCCTATTAAGCCTAGCGCTGACTCATCCAGACTCTCTGGAGCCCCTGCACCGCCCCAGCCCCTGTCACTCAAAGGCCAGACAGTTAATACACAACAGGCAGGCATAAAGACACATAGCACACAGAAATGCCTACTTCTAAAAGTGGCCTTTCTAAAATAGTGATGATAAATCCACAAACACCAATACGCAGAATTTCTCACTACTATTCCAAACATACCAAACTTGATCACGCTACCCCTCTCATGTGAGGAATTACCACTGAAGCACATATCAGGGAATCCCCAATGCATGCCTATGAGAGGGCAGCCTCACAGCAGTGAGAAACCAAATAGGCTGTTTGTAAATACCAGGACATGCCACACAGTTAATGCACATGCCCTACCTTTTACCTACACTGCACCCTGCCCATAGGGCCAGTTAGGGCCTACCTTAGGGGTGACTGATATGTGGTAAAAGGTGAGTCACAGATGTGGCAATCACTTTATGTACCATATCACAGCGGCAGTAAACTGCGGTGCAGTGGTAGGGGCCTGAGATAGATTTGAAAGGCTACTTTGGTGGGTGGCGCAAGCAGCTCTGCAAGCCCACCAGTAGCATTTAATTTACTGTCCCTGGGTATACGGGATACCATGGGACTGATAGGTAAACTAAATATGCCAAACAGCTGTAGACCAATCTTACAATGTTTACCAAAGAGAGGACATGCACTTTAGCACTGATCTGCAGTGATAAAGTGCCCAGAGTCATAAAAGCACCAAAGACAGGTCAGAAAAAATACAGGAGGAAGACAAAAAGTTCTGGGATGACCCTGCAAAAAGGGCCAAGTCCAACACATCACTTCAGCAGACTTTTTTGTACTTAAAACCCATAGGAAAAGTTTTCCCTACACCTCCCCCCCGAATTGCAGATGGCACTGACATCTGCTCTCGTTCTGTCAAATGCTGATTACTGCTGTACATTTACCAATATTCTGAAAAGATTTTTAAACAAACTGCAGATCTTACAAAATACGGCTGCCTGGCTTTTTTTGGGTATTCCCAAATATCATTCTGTATCCCATAATCTTCTACTCCTACATCGACAACCAGTTAAGAGAAGGATTGCATTTAGAGCCCTTTGAATGGTTTTTAAAGCCCTACATGACTTGGGACCATACTTTTAGAAACAATTTTTTTCAATGATATGTCCCTAGCAGACCTCTTCTTCCTCCACAGCATTCAATCTTGTCATTCAGGCGAAATAACTAGGGAGGAAGAAGTTTCATTACCTGCACGGCTAGATTGTGAAATTCTATGCCGTGGGATCCTAAAAATAAGTCAGATTCACTCTCCATACATAAATCCCTAAAAACCTGGCTTTTTATTCTATGATCCTCTTTGCAGTTGATCTGCTTTTTTCTTCTTTGGTTTTCTTTTCTTCTCCTCACAGAGCAGCAGTGTCTAGACATCCCAGTGAAGTAGTGCAAATGTATACATTTATATTTCATTCAATTTATTTCTATGACATTAAAGTAACCTTTGTTCTATATATATGACTGCCTAGTGCTGACTTGATATGGTGTGCTCACCTTGTAGGGCACTTGAATCCCTAACACATTTGTGAGAATCTATAAATATGAAAACAGGATGCTCATTCTCATTTGTAAAGTTTAAGCATCATGTTTTTGTGAAAATAATGACTTTTGTGGTAAATTATTTTGCATTTATCATTATTAACACTAACAAACTGTCCTGATAAACATGCAGCGATAAAGACTGCATACACCTTTCATAGAGACACCTGCATGTTTGGAAGAAACAAACTAGAAAATGTGGCAAGTATTGCTAAGGATGAAAAATGAGAAACATTTCAAAACTGTCCAGTCAGAAAATGTATAAACTGTGCAGACCTGTAGAAAAGATGTTTTAATAAGTTTTTGGATGATTTATCTGAAAGCCTTTATTTGAATATTTTGTTTTGGAAAACAATGTCCCCAAAGTTTAAAAATAGAGTAAAACATTCTAAGAGTCACCTCATCTCCCCATTGCACTGCATCGAAATTATAAAATGAATGAGTGCAGGTCATTTGCATAGTCTGTAACACAATGCATGGTTAATGAGCCCGAAGGAGGAAAACATACCAAGCTAACAGAAACACATTCAAATGCTCTAGCTACCAGATGAATGGCATCTACGTATTTTTATGAAGGGCACACTACCTGGAGAGATGGATCTTTGCGCTCTTTGGAGCAAAACAAACAATGGGTAATGTTTGATAGCAGAATTCCTGAAATATGGGCCTCAATTAGAAAAGGCCTTCCCTCATTGTGATTTGAGTTTGAGTTTGAGCCTGAATATTATATGGATGTATTCCTGTTCCTCAAGGTATCTGGTAGTCCTCTTGGATAGGCATACAGAACGCAAATTCCTGATTTTATGAAAGTTGAAGGATCCAATTTTAAAGCAAATTTCCTCCCTGACGGAGTCAGCTGAGAGATTGTCTGGCTAATATTATCTCTTTGGCTCAACTACAGCATTAACCTAATCAGCATTTGGTGCTTATTGTAGTCAGTCAATTTGATATGAGCGTATTATAACTGCAACTTTATATTGCAACTTAACATTACATTGCAACGTTTAAATCTTAAGGGCAGAGAGAGACAACAAGTGGAGGTGGAGTAGTTATTGTACCATAGTTCATGTTAGGTCTATAGATTAATCGATCCCTTCCTGTTCCTGGCAGTGTTCCTGACAGTGAATTATGCAGCTGAAATTAAAGTGCCTTATCTCCAACACATGTCCTTGAACACAGGAGCATAAAAAGTTATTTTACTTCCTTTGCATTGTCTGTGCTCCAAAGTCTCTGGGGAAATTGTTAGAATTGTCTCTGAATTAGCTTCCTTGAGATTCCATTTCTGCTACCCATCATACAGCTTTGTAAAAAGCTCTCATTGTACTTCTAGGAAACAATTTCCATCTTGAACACAAATATCTCATTACCTAATGCCTGTGCCGTAGTTATTCCTTCAGGCAAATCCAACATCAAATTCTCAATCTTAAAGATGGAAGCTCAGCTAACAGAAATATAGCCATCAATCAGGCTCCCCATGCAACCCATGCCTTTCAGCCCAGAACTAACACCTCTCCCCTTTCTTGAAAAGAACATCTGCTGACACTTTTAATTGCTCCCCCTCTCAAGCACTAGTCCCTGATGAGTAGAAGTAGACAATTATGAAACCCTTGCTAAAAGGTCTTCCCTCAACTCAAGTTGCCTTCTAACATTTGGTCAATTCTACTGCTTCCCTACTAAGGGAAAATAATGGAAAGACTTGCCATCAGCTAACTCAAAGCGTCTTATAAGCGAATGAGCTTCTCCATCCTTTACAGTGTGGCTTTCGGCACAGAGCTGGTTGTTCTTATGCAAAGACCATAATAATAATATTCGCTGTTAGTGCAAGTCCATATTAACCTTCATTGAAAGTCCATTTGATAGTGAGGATTCTCCCGACAGCAGCTTTCACATCCTTGTTCCTGAAGCTGTAGATCATAGGATTCAACATCGGAATTATGATGGTGTAAAACACGGATATTACCTTGTCTTTTTCATCGGACTTTCTGGCATCAGGTCGTAGATACATGTAAAGGCCAGTACCATAAAAGAGGGTAACAGAGACAAAGTGGGCTGAACAGGTGGAGAAGACTCTCTGTCTCCCTCTGGACGAACGAATTCTGAGAATACCAATGAGTATACAAGCATATGACACTATCAATCCAAGGATATTGCAAGACCCAAAACTGGCAACTATTATAAATACAATCATCTCACTGAGCCAGGTGTCCTCACAAGAGAGACTGAAGAGTGGCAGCATGTCACAAAAATAGTGGGGAATCATGTTCCCACAATATGAAAGCCTAAATGTGACAATTATGTATACTACTCCAGATAGCAGTCCACTTACATAGGGACCAGCTACCAGCTGGTTACACAATTTTCTTGTCATTATGGTTGTGTAATGCAGTGGCTTGCAAATGGCTGCATAGCGATCAAAAGCCATTACTGAGATGAGGATAAACTCAGCAATGCAGAATGTGGAGAAGAAATAAAGTTGTAGAGCGCATCCCTTTTTGGATATCACATTTCTTTCCACCAAGAAGCCGGTAATCATCTTGGGGGTGATCGTGGAGGAGTAACAGAGATCTGCAAAAGACAAGTTACTTATAAAGTAGTACATGGGTGTGTGGAGATGAGAGTCAAAGTAACATATGAGGATAATTCCAATATTATCCACCACAGTGACAAGGTAGACCATCAGGAAGAAGACAGAGAGAAGAATTTGCATCTTATGGTTATCGGTGAGTCCCATGAGGATACATTCTATTATTCCAGTCTGGTTGCCTCCTTTCAAAGCATTCACACACGGTTTCTGCTGTTGCAAGAACAAAATAATATGTTAGTGTGGATATGTTACACCTTCCTTTCCAAAGAAAGCACAAACATGAACACTGGGGGTTAAAATCCCAAGTCAGGAGATAGGCCAGTAGAAACATGTCTTGTGAAATAATGTATCACTGTGAAAGACAATAAAATTCAAATAATGTGGGAAATGATTTTCCACTATCTAGGTTTAGTAGCGGAAGTTAGTGAAAGCAATGCACCCAAAGGTGTTGATTGACTGAAAACCGCCTTCTCCAAGGTCTTATCAGATAGAAGTTACAGTAGTCCATGGTGGAGATTTACTTACAGTTTGTGATATTTGGCCCAGCATGGTATTTTGGGATTTACTTCCCAGTGCAACTCCTGATATGAATTAGAATGTTGCCCTAACTCTATTATGCACTAATTTGAGCCCTTGGGAGGTACAAGGACATTCAAATACAATAACCCATGGATTTTAATGCAAAGTCCTATTTACCTAAAAAGGTAGAGAGGACTTTGCACCAAATAGTAACACCACCTCGAAGTAGGCATAATACAAAACCTGTACTTGACATCATGCCTGCTCACACCTTTGCACTATGGTTCAATGCTTTATGCGCCAGCGCAAGGCACCAAGCACTGGAGGAGAGAGAGCAACATCACTATGTATTCATGGATATGGAGCTGTTCTGTGCTCTTCCTTTCACTTAACGCAGTAATGCATACATAAAAGCGTATAAACTCTGCCCCTTAGTGTCAAATTTGGAGGACTGACAGACAGCAAGATGTCAATTATACACTGCCATTCTATTAAGAAGGTGCCGAAGAAGGTGGCTGGAACAAAAAGCCTCCTGAATTTTGACATATTTCCACTTACCTTATTTAGGTGTACCCAAGTTAAACTGTTCCCAATTAGGATAATATTGATTCCCTTTGAATGAAGCAAAATCCATCTAACCATGCTAAAATATCTACTTGAGGAAAATCACATTAATTAATTACCCATCCAAATGAAGTGTTCTCCCATTCAGACCGCATTTTTGATTTTGAGGTGGCAAATACAGGGGCATATTTACAAGGGCATTGTGCCACAGGAATGTCACTTTTAACAACGTTCCTGTGGCGCACTGCCCTGCTCCAAATTTACAAAGTGGCATTGAGCTTAATGATTCATGCATGATAGGGGCATGTAATGGGTGTTACACCACAACACCCATTGCTTTTTGACGCTGCCTCAGATTTACAGGGATTTGTAAATCTGAGACAGCACCAAAAACTAATGCCATGCAAGAGCAGGCTTTACGATGGTGAAACGAGGAGAAAAACTTTTATTTCTCCTCGTGTTTGCTTTTTCTATGTGTGCTGCATCCTGCAAAATACAGAGGGGCCGATTCCGATTCTGGCCGTAAATCGTACCGAACAATACGGACCGGGAACAGAGACCGACCGACACGGACCGGCACCGTACGACCCATGCAGTACGATGCAACACGTGTGAATTACAACCGACACGTACGAAATACAAGCCGTACGACCGAGCTGCAGGGAAACCAGTGGTTAGCCCGAAAACGGGACACGATTCGCACCGACCGACACGCACCATAAATGAACCCGACCGACACGTACCCGAGATGTCAGACCCGTGCAGTACGATGCAATGCGTGTAAAACCAGACCGACTCACACGGAGCCCAAGCCGCATGACCTACACGCACAGAAAACAGGGACCTGAAGTAATAGAGATCTCTGCGACCGACGCGTATGAAACACAGAAGAAAGTCAGCGCGAAAGACCGGAGAAGCCCGCACGAGCCAACATCAGCATCTGTCTCGGTCAGAACGTCTACTTCATGCCTAAAAAACACAAAGGAAAAAATACAAAAAAAAGAACTAAACAAGCAATGACAAAGTCAAGAAATATAAAAAAAGAACTTGGAACAAAGACCCACCCACAACTCCACCTATATAAAGGCCAATAATCACTACCATGATCCTTTGCAAATTCAAGAGAACAGCCAGCAGAGAACACCATCAGACAGCAACCACAGACACACTCTCAACTTACCCATCACACAACTTTCACACCATTAGCACCCCTCCAAAAGCACTCACACATACACCTAGCAAAACTGACACTCACCCACCCTCACTTGCACCCTCACACACACATCACTCACCACCACCACCCGTCACCATGCCCCCAAAGAAGAATCCAAAGTTCACAGATAGTGATTTAGAAGTCCTCGTAGATGAAATCATCAGAGTAGAGCCACATTTGTTTGGTACATTGGTCCAAAGGACACCCATGTCACAGAAAACAAAGATGTGGGCGAGGATTGTGGACAAGGTCAACGCACAAGCACCAATGTTGCGCACAAAGGATGACATCCAGAACAGGTGGTATGACATGCGCAGGAGGGTCAATAAACTCATTGAGAAGGATCACGTCTTGAGTCAGCACACTGGTGGTGGCCCTCCTGCCACACCAGTATACTTCAGGTCCTGGGAGGAGAAGGTGCGGGACATCCTACCACCAGAGAGCGTCCATGGTCTATCAGACATACCAGAGCCTGGTGAGTACACAACCAATATACTCAATATTGTGTGGCAATACACACCCATCACTGTCAAGGGGACAGTGAAACCATGCACCATGAGCAAAGCCACAGTAACCAATAGATAATCATCCCAAGATGTGTATGCTAGTCAGACAAACACAATACCTGCCATCTCATAGTGACTTGTAACTGTGTCATGACATGTACAAACCTACCAACAAATAAAGCAAGGCAGTGGCACAAATCTAAATAAAGACTGTCAGACATTTTGCCACCACAAACACACTACTTCACAGTGAAGCTGACTGACAGGAAGGAATAGTGAGTATGCTGGTGAAGTGAGTGTATCCAAAAGCATGAGGGAGTTTGTAGTTACAGATAATGGTCCCCCTTCCAATTGGCCCATCAAGACCTCTCTGAACCATGCTCACATCACAGGGAGTGAAAAATAACTGAAAAGATGGCTGACACTGGGTCCTGATGTGGGGAGCACAAGGCCCTGGTAGGGGTTGTGCTCAAATCAGAAGCAGGACACCACTGCCTGACATCCTGAAAGCCAACTTGCACGCCCTGCAACGGAAGCACGTTTCATGGTGGGATGTCTGGCTGGGTGGGAAGGAGGACTGACAGCTCTGACCATACTTACCAGCATGTTTAGACACACACACCCCTCAACACACACTCCACACAACTCACCTGGGATAATGCATTGACTGACACTGTAGTGAAATAACACCCAAAGATACACCACACTGGGTACTGCTGTGTGAAGCACAGGGGCTCTCTTTGGACTTGTAGCCAAACAAACACCAGGACTGCACTCTCAGCCATCTTGCCATTGCTGTCACACTCCCTCACAGGGAAGCAGAGTCAAAAGGAAGGAAGTATGGGCATTCTGTGAAGAGGGGTGTAGCCAAGAGCATGATGGGAGTTGCAGTCACAGACAATCCCCACCCACCTACATGGCCCAGCAAGCTCACACTGAACGATGCTCACGTCACAGGGAGTGGAAATGGACTGACAAGATGTCTGACACTGGGCTCTGTTGTGGGGAACACAAGGCCC
Organism: Triturus cristatus; assembly: GCF_964204655.1. Classification (NCBI taxonomy): domain Eukaryota; kingdom Metazoa; phylum Chordata; class Amphibia; order Caudata; family Salamandridae; genus Triturus; species Triturus cristatus. The sequence goes on along the minus strand of NC_140585.1, from coordinate 212,008,045 downwards.
TGCTGGGAACTGGGCACCAACAAACACCAGGACTGCACAGTCAGCCATTTTGCCATTTCTGTCACACTCCCTCACAGGGAAGCAGAGTCAAAAGGAAGGAAGAATGAACATGCTGGGAAGGGGGGTGTAGCCAAGAGCATGATGGGAGTTGCAGTCACAGACAATCCCCACCCACCTACATGACCCAGCAAGCTCACACTGAACGATGCTCACCTCACAGGGTGTGGAAATGGACTGACAAGATGTCTGACACTGGCCTCTGTTGTAGGGAGCACAAGGCCCTGCTGGGAACTGGGCACCAACAAACAACAGGACTGCACTGACTGACATCCTGAAAGTTAACCTGCACCCACTGCAATGGTGGCACGATTCATGATGGGATAACTGGCCTTGGGGGAGAAGGAGGTCCTGACTTGAAAACAAATAACACCAATGCTGGCCCTACACACACCTTCTCTGCTAAAACACATTGCACACGTGGTACCAGTCACTCACAAAGTAAATGCCTGGGCAAGATGGCTGACACATGGGCCTGATAAATGATGTGGCTGCAAATCACACATATGCACTGGCCAACCCAAACACGTTCGCACACACAGCCATTGCAACGTATGTTCAAACTCACTGTCTGGGGATGGAGTGTCCAGGGGTGCTCCATGGCCTGGCTGTAGATGTGTGTGTTACAGATGACAAGTGTGGAGATCCATATATAGTACATAGAACAAAACACACAGGAACTCACATATACATCATTGACAGGGGACATCTGACAGTAAATGGAATGGATACACCAATGTAGCTGACGCCGTAGCATGGTCTCATTCACACTAGGTGCTGTTGTGAGCTGCATTCCACTCCTACATCATTCTGCAACATATTCATCCTTCACACCACACACCACTCACTGTCATAGACACTGTAGACACAAGTGTCTACAGTGGTTTTCAGGAGACCAAATGTCCGCTCAATCACCCTCCTGGTCCGACCATGTGCCTCATTGTAGCGCATCTCGGCTGGTGTCACAGTGTTTCTGAGGGGTGTCAGCAACCACGGCATGTTGGGGTATCCAGAGTCACCTACATACAAACAATTGAACAATTAGCTGAGTTTTGAAAGAGGGTGGAATATAACATTGCCAAACACACACAATGGTAAACAGTCAGTACACACCGACAAGTCAGGCACGCTGGTTTGGCATCTGTGACATCAGCGTTGCAATGCAACTACTCCTCATGATGTATGCATCGTGCGCAGAACCGGGGAAACGTGCACACACATGTGTGATACACATGTCCGCTAGACATACCCCCATAGCATTGATGGAGTGGAAATGTTTCCTGTTCCGGTATGTCTGCTCATGTGCCCGTGGTGGTACCAGGGCCACATATGTACCATCAATAGATCCGATGACGTTCGGCATCCTCCCCAGTGTATAAAAAGCAGCCTTTATGTCAGTGAGTTTACCTGAAATGAAATGAAATTTTGTACTTGTATAGCGCACTGCTGCCCCAGCGACGGGGCGTCCTGGCGCTTGTACTCATACCGCTGTGGAACCCTTCCTGGCTTTCCCTGTGAAATGTCCACTCCTGGGCACCTCCAAGGTAAAGCCAGGCATCCCCAGCGCTGTTGGGTCCGTTGTGGAGATTAAGCAAGCCATTGCCCAGAGTTGCAGAGTGGGACCCATGATTAGAGTAGGCACCGAGATGAGAATTGTCAGGTCCGAGGAAAGTGAGCCCAAGACCCGCTGAGGCGGGAAATGAACCCTGGTCCCGGGCCAGATCTCTGCATCATGGTCTGCCACTCTAACCATTGAGCCACACTTCTCCTGGGCTAGGAAACTTGATGTACAGGTCAAGGAAATGCAACATCCCCTCCAAGACATTGCGTAGCACACGACTGAACATAGTTTGCGACAAACCACCAGCAGTAGCCACAGTGCCATCATCTTCACCTCTGGGGTCAGTGGTGTAGGGTATGTTCGGCCAGGTAGCAGATGTGGCGCCAACTGCTCTGCCAACTCCTCAATCAGTGGCCTGGAGAAGCGGTACCGTCGGATGCAGTCGCGTTCCTGCATGGTTTCAAGGTCTGGGATCGGTCTATGGACAGCTGGTGCCCTGCAGTACAGAGATGAACAAAGGAAGATTGTCGATTCATCCACCCATGTGGCTATGACCAAGCAAAATATCACATGATACATCGTGACAATACACAATGTACTGAGATTTGTGCTGTTGGGTATGGACACATATGTCACCTACATGCCCTTCATCTCACATCTCAAGTCCACATGTCTACATAACTTACATGTAGTGCAATGGCCAATCATTAGGCTGTGTCACAGTCCCTATGTACTGCTGTCACATTCCAAACACACACCACAGTGACAAGTGAGGACTGATGTCTCCCAGGCATCACAACTCTTTGACAGGCAGATACCCCGAGTCCCTGTATTGCCACATGGACACTGGCATGACATGGCGTATCATGTACATGCCACAAAACAACCATGAGTCCCACAGGTAGTGGTCCCTGTTGTCTCTGCAGGCCATACATGGATGTCTCTGAGACACACACACAACATCAATGATGATGCACAAACCACAAGGATGTGGAGACTGTCTCCCATTGGGCACATGGGATCAGACACATCCGAGAGACAACATGCACACAGACTGCGGGTGTACATCAGAATTGTGGCTATGGGTCTCACTGTGACGTACATACCATCCCACCCAGGACTCAGGGTGTATGTGACATGTCCTAACCATATCCAACCTGCAACTGTGTCCATGACTTATGCCCATAACTGTACAGTTGCACATCACAGTGGTAATGTGCACAACACACAAAGGATTCTGTCCCCATGAACACGTGCACAGCCTGGGAGTGGCTGCACCAAAGTACCGCACAGCAAACCAAATGTTGCCCCCTACACACACACACACACAGCTAATGCAGCCTTACATGCCATGGGATACAGTGTGGCACATGCTGTGGTGTGGTTGGTGTGCACCTGAGTCCCTGGCAAGTAATTGTGTGTGGAATCCGTCAACAAGTCACACCAATGTCAACTGACGCGGGTGACTTCTACAGAGACGCATTGCACAGTTCTGGACCGAGCCGTGCGCACGCCTTGGCCATTGACTGCAATGTGAACCGATGCGGGTGACTATTATGCATACGCGTCGTGCAGGCATGAACCAAGCCGTGCACACGCCTTGGCCATTGACTGCAATGTGAACCGATGCGTGTGACAATTATGCATACGCGTCATGCAGGAATGGACCGAGCCATGCGCATGCATAGCCCGTTGCATCATATTGAGACGGGTGCGTGTGGATTTTCAAACTACGCATTGTACAGTTAGTTGACTGAGCCGTGGCATTGGACTGTCATGGAGACGGATGCGTATTCAAAACTTGTACGAGTTGCAATTTCTAGGGTGTCATGAAGGTGAAAATTTGAATGATGCGGAAGACGCGTACGAGTTGTACAATTCCATGGATTGGCCAGATTCATAGAATGAAACTGTATTGGACCTATCACTTAGGACACATGGCACAGATTCTGCCTCTGCAGCACAAATATAAGGCTAACTGACCCCCAGGGAGTTCACTTGCCTGCACTACATGCTACTGTACCCCATCTCTGCTACCACTGCTGCTGTCTCTGTATCCTCTAGCTATTGCTATGGCACGTATTCTGGAGAGAGCCACAGCTTTCACTGAGGAGGAGAACCAGGCCCTGCTGGACGGGCTCCTTCCACATTACTGCAAGCTGTATGGGAAACCAGGGTAGCAGGTGAGTGTGCAGTCCACTGCCTTCCTAATGGTGCATGTTGTCTGACTAGCAGTACTAGCAGTGTGTACACCAGTGGCAAGCATACTCACTGAGTATTTTCAACCGGTACATGTGATGAACAGGTGTTCTGCAGCAAAAGTGCATTTGTGCAAGCTTTAACTTCCCAGGCAATGTTAACATGTCAGACATGCAGGGCAATTGTCCATTTCCATGGGTGCACTACCTGTGTACCCCATTTCCCTTTGTGATGACTATATGTATATCCAACTGTGTGCAGCACAAATATGTGGCATGTGTGGTAATGGCCTTTTCACTTTGTCATCCTCACAGGTTGATGCCCACCTGAAGCATGAGATATGGCTGACCATCACCCGGGCAGTTAGATCAGTGGGGGTCTACAAGCACCGGATCTGCAACTGCCAGAAGAGGTGGCAGGACCTTCGGGGATTGACCCGGAGGATTGCAAGGGTCCAGCTGAAGCTGTCACTTCCTCGCAGGAGGGGCGGACACCGGACCATGACCCCCACATGCTCAGGATTCTGGTGGTGGTCTTCCCGGACCTGGATGGGCAGGCGAAGGCCAGACAGCAGCAAGGAGGGGGTAAGTCCATGCCTAATCTGTGAACTATGTCTGACATGCTATTTGCAGTCTTTTGGCCTGATCACACTTCCACATTACATCAGTCTTGTAGTCCAGGACTCATGTCCCTCAATCGTGTAATGCACCCTCCTCATCTGATCCACAGGTGTGGCCCCTATAGTCTGTGGATTGTTTCACTAGTGCACTGTGTCCCTGCAGTCAGCTATGCTTAAGGTTGCGGACAGCATCTGTTGCTGTGACTCCGTTGTATGTTTCATGGGTGGGTCAATTGTTTACACAATGCCTGAGATCTAACATGTGATCTGTGTGTGTCCTTGATATGTGTTCCAATTGCATCCTCTGCAGCACAAATATAAGGCTAACTGACCCCCAGGGAGTTCACTTGCCTGCACTACATGCTACTGTACCCCATCTCTGCTACCACTGCTGCTGTCTCTGTATCCTCTAGCTATTGCTATGGCACGTATTCTGGAGAGAGCCACAGCTTTCACTGAGGAGGAGAACCAGGCCCTGCTGGACGGGCTCCTTCCACATTACTGCAAGCTGTATGGGAAACCAGGGTAGCAGGTGAGTGTGCAGTCCACTGCCTTCCTAATGGTGCATGTTGTCTGACTAGCAGTACTAGCAGTGTGTACACCAGTGGCAAGCGTACTCACTGAGTATTTTGAACCGGTACATGTGATGAACAGGTGTTCTGCAGCAAAAGTGCATTTGTGCAAGCTTTAACTTCCCAGGCAATGTTAACATGTCAGACATGCAGGGCAATTGTCCATTTCCATGGGTGCACTACCTGTGTACCTCATTTCCCTTTGTGATGACTAGATGTATATCCAACTGTGTGCAGCACAAATATGTGGCATGTGTGGTAATGGCCTTTTCACTTTGTCATCCTCACAGGTTGATGCCCACATGAAGCATGAGATATGGCTGACCATCACCCGGGCAGTTAGATCAGTGGGGGTCTACAAGCACCGGATCTGCAACTGCCAGAAGAGGTGGCAGGACCTTCGGGGATGGACCCGGAGGATCGCAAGGGTCCAGCTGAAGCTGTCACCTCCTCGCAGGAAGGGCGGACACCGGACCATGACCCCCCACATGCTCAGGATTCTGGTGGTGGTCTTCCAGGACCTGGATGGGCAGGTGAAGGCCAGACAGCAGCAAGGAGGGGGTAAGTCCATGCCTAATCTGTGAACTATGTCTGACATGCTATTTGCAGTCTTTTGGCCTGGTCACACTTCCACATTACATCAGTCTTGTAGTCCAGGACTCATGTCCCTCAATTGTGTAATGCACCCTCCTCATCTGATCCACAGGTGTGGCCCCTATAGTCTGTGGCTTGTTTCACTAGTGCACTGTGTCCCTGCAGTCAGCTATGCTTAAGGTTGCGGACAGCATCTGTTGCTGTGACTCCATTGTACGTTTCATGGGTGGGTCAATTGTTTACACAATGCCTGAGATCTAACATGTGATCTGTGTGTGTCCTTGATATGTGTTCCAATTGCTGGTCTGACTCGCCACATGTGCCTGGGGTATTTCAAACACACCCAGGCAGCAGGTGACTCCAAATTTTGGGCCTCAGGAGTATGTATATCAAGTGTGTCACACTTGCTTAGCCACCTGCCTACTGTCCAGGGCTATACACTGTTTCACGTAGACCTGGGCAGTCATGCCTACTCCAGGGCATTTTAAAACACTCTGTACTCCCACTCCCATGTATCAACTTACAGACTGTGCTTAGTGACATGTGCCTTCAGGTGTCTGTCTCTGTGTCATTGTGGTGTGGCTTCCTTTTCAGGACAACTGGGGTGTTCATGAGTTTGAGGGTCAGCAGGACATACTATAGGAGACAAGAACTGTGTGACATATAAGTGTGTGATCACTTGACAGTGCACAATGGTGTATGCAACTGTGAAGTTCAGACAGCTGTGTTTCATGCACAGCAGACTGTGAGGTGCTCATGTTCAGGGAGCTGTGTTCGCAGTCACTCATATGTCTGATTTGTATGATGTGGGGTCATCTGAGTCCGGGATATGTTGTTTGCAGGGGATGGACATGTGCACTTGTCAGCTGCAGAGTTTTCTTTACCCATAACCTAGGATTGTGACACAGTGCATACTGTTGTTGTTTGGATGTCCTGCCCCTGTGACAGGAGACAGTGATGACTGACTTTTCAGGCATGCCTGTGCCATGGCATTTAACTTGCTGAGAGGGATCCTGCATTGGAGTCAAATGTGCTCCATGCACCCCATTGTGGCATTGACTATCAGGACATGAGAACATCACAGTGTGTGTTGCTGGTATGCATCACAAGCATGTGAAATGAGACTCTGGCCATCCCTTCGCCCCGACACCTGTACTGAGTCAGTGGCAGGAGATGTGATGTGTGTATATTGACAAACTTCTACATGTTCACTTACATGTCCAACGACTGTGTAGGCTGTGCATTTCTGCACATTGGGGTATTAGCATCCAGCATGCAACAGACATATGGGTGCAAGTCCATGAGTGATATGAGTGCCATGTTTGATGGTCAGACTGACAATTGGCTTATTCAAAACAGTGTGAGCACTTTGAGCAGTGTTCAGATGATGATGCCAGGGCTTGCCCTGTGATGTGCTGTACATACTGTGGTGTGTGCAGTCAGTGCAGGTGACTGATGTTGTTCTGTTTTTCCTAATTCTTTCCAGATACATCCATGGCCACAGGAGTGGACAGCACCACGGACCAGGAGGTGCCGCAGAGCCAGACTGGGACAGAAAGCGAGGAGTTGGAGGGACCTAGTGGCACAGAGGGTGAGTGGAGCCACCCCAAGGAGTCCTCGGCACCATCCACCCCTGCTGAGGACCACAGCAGCTCAGAGGATGACTCCCTTGTGGAGGCGGGTGTCAGCAGCCAACAAACCCCAGCTAGTGAGGCTGTCCCCGCCACCACCACCGCCATCACCACCCTCCCATCGGCTCCCGTCCCAGAGGTCCGTGGAGGCTCCCGTGTTCAGGAGCTTATCTCCTTTGTGCCAGGCACTGCACCCCCTGCCCCTGTGTCCCCTGCTGCCCTGAGTGTGGAGTATGTGGACTTGCTTCAACAGATCCATGTAGGGCAGACATCAATGCTGAGTGTCCTCCATGCACACACCAGTCTGTTGACACAACTGGTGTCGTTCATGGAGGGCATGTCATCAGGCATGTCTGCCCTACAGAGGACCAATCAGTCCATGGCCTCCTCCCTGACGGCAGCAGTGTCCCTCCTCCAACAGTCCCTCACCCCTTCTACCCCTGCCCCATCCACAATTTCTAACACCCTACCTGTCCCAAGTACACACACACCAACACATTCACCCAAACCCACAGACACAGGCAGCACACAAACACCCAAACCAATGTCTAGACGTGCACACAAGCAACCTCAGGGGACTGATACCACACGCACAGGGGATGGTTTGCAAACACATCCACAGGCATTCACAACCACTCCGCAGTCCTCTGATACCTCTCCCTCTAAGACCCCATCCCTTACCTCACATGCAAACCCCATCTCCCCAGAAGCTCTTTCTCTGTGACCTTGGCCTCTTCCCCACCAATCCAGCAGATCCAGTGTACAAAGGGAAAAGGAAGTCCCCACACACAGAGGGGACTGCCCCTCACACCCGGACACCCTCCCCCAGGCGCAGGCAGACTGAGGCCCCCACCCGCAAGTCCCACCGGGCACGGAAGAGCAAGACCCCACTCCCGCCCGCAGCTCCACGACACAGTCTCCGTCCTCCATCCCTCAGGCCACCACTCCACAGGTTCCCCTGCCACACCCTGCCAAAGGTTCCCCCACCCACAGATACACCATCCCCAAAGTGCTCAGGCCCTCCCTCCCTACCACTTGCTCTTCCACCCCCACCCCCCCGGTCAGCCTGTTTGTGCCACTGGTGTGGGGACCGTGGCCCCCCTGTACTGCCGACCTCATCTGATTCCCATTCCTCTCCCATGGAGTCCACTCCATCTGACCTGCCCACTGCAGTTGTGCCAGCACCCACACCATCTGACTTGTGCCCCACAGTTGTGACTGCACCCACTATGTCAGACACCTCCACTGCAGTTGCCAGTGACTCTCCTGCACCCACCACCCCTTCACTGCCTCCTTCTGCTGAGCCTTGATCCTGTCCCTGCGGTGCCTGGCCTGCCCCCATGTATGCCCCTCCGAGTGGATGTCCCCTGTCCTTAGCAGTGCAGGCAAGCAACATGTGACAGTTGTCACTCACACCCTATTTTGACTTTGGATATGGACTGGCCATTGGCCTTTGTTTTGCATGGACTTTGCATTTGAATTTCAAATTTGCTGAATAAAGCATTTGTAGTTATCCTTGTGAATTTGATTTGGCTACATTATGTTGATGATGTTTATCATGACCTTGCTGTTATAAATGCTGAATTTTTAATGTTGAATACTGAGGTGTTGATGTGATGTACTCCATGTGGTCCATGAGATATGTATCCTATTCTGGTCGGTATCCATGTCATCCTTTGCAGCAAACTGGGTGTGTCATGATTAACAATTTGTGCACATTTCTGTAAACATTTCATTTGCACGGTCACATCTGTGGCTTGCACCCATGCACATTTGATGTGCTTCCCATTGTCCAATTTGTCTATTTCCCTGACTGTGGGCACATCTCCATTGGAAATGCAGGTGTGGGCATCACTGGTGTAGGAGCAACTGGGTCCTCTGTGCAACTTGCTAGACTTATGTATTGAGTATGTGCAGATGACTTAAGGGACACTCCCGTACCCAGGCTGATGTGACCAGAGCCTTCATTGGGTGGTAACTGATGGCTGACTGACCAAGTGTTCTGCTGACATGACTGAGACCTGCTGGGACTATGTTTGGCACAGGTGAGCTTCCACAGGAGTTGAGTCCCCTCAAGTAAGTGTGTTGTTCCATGACATTGCCTGGGCCCATGGTGTGTGTTGTGTGAGCATGCTTTGTTCGCTTGATATGTTCCTGTTGTTGATGCTTGCTGAGTTGTCCTGTGTTCTTCCCACATCTTTGTCCTGGGCTACCAGATAAGTGGGTGCATGACTCACTACTGTTCATTGGTGTGTCATCATTGGGATTTGTCAGTTCTGAGTGGTGATGATGTGGTCAGATGCAGATGGGACACAGTCAGGGGTCCCCATGGCACTCACTTGTTTGTTCGCAATATCATGTAGTTGTCCGTAGGTAGTACCTTTCGGTGATTGAGACATGTGTATGTGTGTGTGACTGCTCCCACTTGTCAGGTTCAGAGCTGCAATGTTGGCAGGTGTCAGCATGTGTGCCTTGTGGTTCTCCTTGGCTTCTGCATTGTCCTGGGACTGTGTCAGGTATTCTGAAGGTTACGGGACCGTTGACGTCATGGCCATGTACCGCATACTGTGCAGTATGTCTGTCATTCACCAGGGTTGTAGACTGTCCTTGTGTGATGAGTCTGTGTACCTTAGATCCTCCCAACATTACTGTGTTTGTCATGGGTGAATGTGCAATGTCACATGTCCATGTGGGCTTCACTGATGCACATTGGTGCAGTTCAGGGTGTGTGGTGTTGAGGGTGGACAGATTAATGTTTGCATGGCCCAGCCCCTACCTCACGTTTGTCCCTGGATGACAGGCCATGCTGAGTGATTTGTGTTTGTGTAGGTGTGATGTACGTTTGTGACACAGGACACATGTCTGAGTTTCACAGTTTGTACGACATCTACCTTTGTCATCACAGTGGAGGTGTCATGCATGCTTGTGTCACCCTAATGTATGGTCCCTGGGGGTGGTGCTGTTGTGTGTCAGTCTCTTGCTGTTTTAGTTGCTGTTCATTCCAGCTTGTGTCACATGTGTCTGTTGGGATCCCTTTCATCTCACAATGCTTGATTGCCCACTAAGGGGTGTCCAATTGATGGGTTACTTTGTATGGCACTGTGTCCACATCTGTGTCATTGTGGTTCAGCCCCCCTCAAGTGTTGTGTAGTTGCCAGGGGATACTGAGCCACACACACACACATGTTGTGTCAGATGTGCAGTGTGAAGTTGCCTGTTTGTGTTTGTGCATCTGCACCAGTGCATTGGTATTGCTGAAGTGGGCCATTGGCTGAATGTTGTTTGGGTGAGTTTTCCTGCTGTCCCTGTGAGTCATATCTCATCATTCTGCACATTCATCCTGGTTGTTAGGTCCCATTGCTGCCATGGAATGGGAGTTTGTGACCTGACACCTGCAGTCTACGCAGGATGTATTGATTTGTGTGTCTATTTTCGAGATGTGTGTATGCATTATGATGGTCACTTCTGCTTTTTTGTCATTGTACACTGTATGCAATGTCAGCCACCATGGGTGGTACTTGTCTGCACATGGCCGAGAGTATGTTAGATTTTCACAGCACTGGTAGCCACACCACATTTCTGTGGGTATGGGACACAACCACTACTTTGCCACACAAGTGTTTCATGTGTTGGGACCAGGATCATACATGCTGTTTGGCATTTGCAGCTTTTAACATGATGACACTTACCTTTTGGTAACTGTAATGATGGTGGGTTTAGACCCCATTACCACAATGCTCAACATTTGCTGCAGTTTGGAACACCCCACTTAACTTTTGTTCTACACAGTGAGGGGGGTTAGTGCACATTGACACAGTGCTATTGGGATGCTTGACTTGTGTAGGCCACACTCAGTTTTTCGTCACACGTGTGATGGGAGTCACATTGTATGTTCGAAGTCATATTCACTGTTGTGGGCATTTGCCACAGACTACGCACTGTTGTGATGATGTTAGGGGGGATGTATTTTGCTGACATACCTAATGTTGGTGTATGATGGATGTGTGGTGCATCACCCATCCTATGTGTGTGGGTGTTGATATTGATAGTCACACAGCACCCTATGAGTGGGGGTGGCAGTAGTGATGGGCAACATACGCCCTATGAGTGGAGGTGGTAATATTCATGGGCAACAGGTTCCCTATGAGTGGGGGTGGCAGTAGTGATGGGCAACATACCCCCTATGAGTGGAGGTGGCAGTATTCATGGGCAACAGGTCCCCTATGAGTGGGGGTGGCAGTAGTGATGGACAACATACCCCCTATGAGTGGAGGTGGCAGTATTCATGGGCAACAGGTCCCCTATGATTGGGGGCGACAGTAGTGATAGGCAACAAGTCCCCTATGAGTGGGGGTGGCAGTAGTGATGGGCAACATTCCCCCTAGGAGTGGAGGTGGCAGTATTCATGGGCTACAGGTCCCCTATGAGTGGGGGTTGCAGTAGAGATAGGCAACAAGTCCCCTATGCGTAGGAGTGGCAGTAGTGATAGGCAACAAGTCCCCTACGAGTGGGGGTGGCAGTAGTGATGAGCAACATACCCCCTATGAGTGGAGGTGGTAGTAGTGATGGGCAACAGGTCCCCTATGAGTGGGGGTGGCAGTAGTGATGAGCAACATACCCCCTATGAGTGGAGGTGGCAGTATTCATGGGCAACAGGTCCCATATGAGTGGGAGTGGCAGTAGTGATGGGCAACATACCCCCTATGAGTGGAGGTGGCAGTATTCATGGGCAACAGGTCCCCTATGAGTGGGGGTGGCAGTAGTGATGGGCAACATACCCCCTATGAGTGGGGGTGGCAGGGGTGATGGGCAACATACCCCCTATGAGTGGAGGTGGCAGTAGTGATGGGCAACATGTCCCCTATGAGTGGGGGTGGCAGTAGTGATGGGCAACATTTCCCCTATGAGTGGAGGTGGCAGTATTCATGGGCAACAGGTCCCCTATGAGTGGGGGTTGCAGTAGTGATAGGCAATAAGTCCCCTATGAGTGGGGGTGGCACTAGTGATGGACAACATACCCCCTATGAGTGGAGGTGGCAGTAGTGATGGGCAACATGTCCCCTATGAGTGGGGGTGGCAGTAGGGATGTGCAACATACCCCATATGAGTGGGGGTGGCAGTAGTGATAGGCAACATACCCCCTATGAGTGGGGGTGACAGTATTCAATGGCAACAGGTCCCCTATGAGTGGGGGTGGCAGTAGTGATGGGCAACATACCCCATATGAGTGGAAGTGGTAGTAGTGATAGGCAACATAGCCCCTATGAGTGGGGGTGGCAGTAGTGATAGCCATGCAACCCCTATGGTGTCCTGTTGCTAGTGGACAGGATATGGATCCCCTGGGTGTGTGTGACATTTGGCGGGTACTTGTCGTTTGTTTGTGTGGTGGGTGTCTGACTTACCGTCTGCGCCGTCTGCGTCTGTTCCTGATCCGGTCCTAGATGTACAGTACTGGTATGACCTGCGCGATGGGACTCAGGATGTGTTCGTCTCACACATGCTGCTTGTTGCTCTGTCTCATACCCGTTGCTGGCTGGTCTGTCTCGTAGCCGTGGATTGTGTTCTGGTGCAAATCGTACCTGATATGCTGCTTTCCTGGATGCTGTTACGTGCTGTACATGGCGACCCGTCTGGGACGTATGAGTTGCGCATCGTACTTGTGTGGCCTGAAACTGCTGTAAGAACTGCTTCCGGGCGACTCGAATCGGTGATCGGAGGTACAGCTCGTACGGGAAATGCTGCTGGAAATGCAGCCTACGTGTCGGTCGGAATTGTGTCAGTTATGCGCATTGTACTTCATTGCCCGGACACACTGGCTCCCGGAACATGTCGGTCGCAAGGTAAGGCTACGAACAGCTCTTGGAGAGCTGTCCAACCCGGATCGGAATCAACCCCATATAAGAAACAAATCAACGTTATTGATTGTTTATGTGCAGGAAGGGACACCTTCCTTCAAAGAAACAATCATTCCATGCAATGCAGGCACCATTGCACCAAATTTGGAAATCTGAGCTCCAACATTTCCAAAACGTAGAACTCTGCACGTATAGAAGTAACAAATCAACATTATTTGATTGTTTATGTGCATGAAGGGGAACCTTTCTGCACATAAACAATCATTAATGGCGTTTTGCTCTTTCTGCAGCACACATAGTAAGATCTAAAACGAGGAGAAATAAATGTACTTCTCCTCATTGCGCTATTCTAACACCTGCTATTGCATGCCATTAATTTTGTTTGAAAGCACGTCAAGGGTCATAAATCATTTCTTACAAAAATATGTCTTTAACCTGCCATTCAACATACAGGACACAGGGGATTTATTAGAAGACCTGTATGTCTTTATGACCATGGATGTAACTTCCATTCCCCACCAAGAAGGTCTGACAGCGATGAAACACTTACTAAGGATGCAACTTATCCATCTGCCTCAGTACACTGAGATGCTTTTAGAAATAACATAGTGGGGTCTGCATAACAATGGCAATTGAGAGGTATGGCCATAGGCCATCTGCTTTGCCCCAGCTAATTTTATTTCCACATGGGCAGGTGCTCACAGTAGAGTATATGCCTTGGAATGGTCAGAGAACGTAGTCCTTTGGAGGCGTTTCATAGATGATTGTTTAGATTTTGTGGTAGGGCACGCCTTTGACAGAAAAGGTATTTGCTCAGAAGTTAAACAACAACAATTAGAATCTTCTATTCACAGCTGACATTTCTTAGATCTAAAAAAAGTTATAAACATACAAAAAGTCTGAAATCTCGGATAGAGGACCTAGTAGTAGGGGTAGATTTTCGCTCAGTTTGAGCTAAAAAATCCTGTACAAAAGGAAAGCTGTCCTTTCTTGAGTCCCCTCACTCACCGCGGTTTCCCCACAGTGACATGCTTCATCATTGGGGCCATCTCAACCCGCTGCGGGTTGAGGCGTGCTACGACTTGCGTAATACGTAGGAGCACTTCAGTGAGGAACTATGTGTGGTGCAGTGGACTATATGGAGTGGAGTGACTTTAAAAATATCTAACTAGTGGGCGAATTAACTTTATTCTTGCTCCTAGTTGATATGTTAAAACCGGAGTTGGTCTCTAGGGTACCTGGTTTCAATGAGTCAGGGGTCCCTAGTAGAGGTCAACATGTTTCGAGCTACCCCAATGCTCTTCTTCAGGACTACACAGGGTCCAGCCCTGCGTGTACCACTCCAAAGTGCAGTGAAAAAGTGACTGAAGATGCTAAGTAATAAGCAAAAGGTAAACAATACATACAACACTTAATAGGTCATGTAGTCTGACACTTAATAGGTCATGTAGTTTCTGGAATAAAGGAAAAAAACATGGGTTATGGATAAAAAAAAACGCCCGTAATACGGTGGGTACTAGGTTTACTGCAAAATAAAGACATTCCTCACGGTGCGTGCCTAGTTGTCAACGCCGTGTCTTGCGCCGTGCTAGACTGAAAAGAAAAGAAATTCTGACACACCGCTTGCCTATGAACCTGAATAGAGTAAAGAGGCGCTGTGAATCTGTGCGCGGTGACTGTATCAAAGTAAAAAAGTCGATCCTCGTGACTGTGCTGTGGCGTGCATGAAGGACAAATGACATATAACATTAGAATATACAACCTTTGACATACCCAACACACTTATTCTAAAAGCAAATTTAAGCCTCCTGGTAGTCGGTTATGACGTACATGACAAACAACATAGAATATATATGACATACTTATTAAAAGGCAGAGCTTTGCCTCATGGTCAATGGAGGGGGCGTGAGAGATTCACAGCGCCTCTTTACTCATATCATATCAACTAGGAGCAAGAATAAAGTAAATTCACCCACTAGTTAGATATTTTTAAAGTCACTCCACTACACATACTCCACTGCACCACACTAAGGGCCATATGTAGATAGCTAAATACCGGTCGGTAACGGCCAAAAATTGGTAATTTTCCCGTTACCGATAGGTATTTAGCCCTTTCTAATGTAGGAGGCAGGTTTTAAGGATTCGGTAATTTACCGAATCGGTATTTTAAGAAATCGGTAAAATACCGAATCAGTAAATTACAGAATCTTTAAATCCTATGTAGGAAGCACTCAAGTGAGTGCATTTTTGGTTTAAGGATTCGTTACTTACCACCAACTACAAGTTTATGGTAAATACCGAATACCTTTTCAAAAGCAATTTTGTGCTTTTTTAAAAGTGCCATGTGGCAGACATACATGCCCTTAGGGCATGTATGTGCGCCACATGTGCACACATGCATGATTCAGGGGTGCAACAGGGTGTCAATGTGACACCCTGCCCCCCTTGAATATGCTCCCCCTATTACCGATTCGATATTTACCGAATCGGTAATAGTGAATGGCTTCCCATTCATTCCTATGGGCCTCCAGGCCCATAAGAATGAATGGGAAGGTATGCCTTATTACTGATTCGGTAAATACCGAATCGGTAGTAACAAATATTACCGAATCGGTAAAATTTACCGATTTTTTTACCTACATTCTATTTACCGATTCTTAAATACCGAATCGGTAAAATTCGGTATTTAGGAATCGGTAAATAGAAATTACCTACATAAGGCCCATAGTTCCTCACTGACGTGCTCCTACGTATTACACAAGTCGTAGCACGCCTCAAGCCGCAGCGGGTTGAAATGGCACCAATGATGAAGCATGTCACTGCGGGGAAACCCCGGTGAGTGAGAGGACTCAAGAAAGGACAGCTTTCCTTTTGTACCGAATTTTCTAGCTCAAACTGAGCGAAAATCAACCCCTACTACTAGGTCCTCTATCCGAGATTTCGGATTTTTTGTATGTTTATTTCTTAGATCTAGCCATATTTGTGAAAAACCAAAAAAATCCATGTGATGACATTTAGGAAGCATACGTCGGGGAATTCTATTGTTCATGCTAGTCTCTATCCAGTTGTGAGGTAGTTGACAGTGCCAAGAAGAAAGCCAGTCAAAAAGAAAGGGAACAATTGTTGTTTGCTAGAGGAGACAAGAAAGTGATCCTGTGATTCAATACACAACATCAGAAAATGAGGGAAGTCCTAGCGAGACATTGGCCTCTCATTAAAGGTGATCCAGTGACAGGCCAGACAGTACTAAACAAACCTCTCCTCACCTTCAGACGAGCAAAGTCAATGTGTCAAGAGGTAGTGGTGAGTAGCCCTGAAATGATTAAACCAGAGATGTGAGAGGGAACCCTGAGTTCCAGCGGTGTCAGAAGTGAAATGCTTATAGGCTTGGACTCAATATGAAAGAATTCACTTCAGCATTGATGATAATAAGCTTTATGTCCTGCTCGTTTTCCCTATGCCTGCCTTGACATCTATTTGTTTTATTTGTATACATGTACTTCCCCGCTGTTTATATTGGTGGATTATTAGTGGTTACCCAAACCCACTAGGGAGGAAGACACGTGCAACTCAATGTCAGTTGAGGTGATGTGCACAGTAGAGTGAAAGTACTATTCCATGCTACAGATTGACAACCACACAAAGGTACCATGAATAATTGGTACACACTTTATATGATGTGTTATTGTTTATTTAAATTTTATGAAATATGGGCACATAGAGCACTTTAGAAAAAACACCAGTGGAAGGAAGTGCATATGTAAAAGTATTTCTTTCATGCCTATGCTGCTCTGCATGCAACACAAGGCCATGTGTAAACATCAATCAAAATGGCATCTACGTATTCTGAGCAAGGCAGTTGGATCTGCCAAAATACGTCAAAGCCACTTGCAATAAAAATACTGTTTGAAGAGCTTAGCCTTGTCGGTACCCATATGTTTACCCTAAAGTTAACATGTGTTCTATACTTTAAAAAAATAAATAATATTTCATTGTATTTTTTAAATAGTTTTATTACTGATAAATCACAATAATCATTTTTTGATAAATAAACTTGGTGTCTTTTCTAAATTTGAATTAATTTGAAATAATATTCTTAAAACCATTCTTTTATTTTTATAAATAAAATTAATGTACTTTAAAAAAAATGTATTTACCACCTTCTACATTTGCCTTTTACTATTAGATTGAAAATGTTTAACTCTAAACATGTATATCATATTTTTATACCTTCCCCACCTATCTCTTGCATCATTCTCCTAAAGCTTTTTTTGATATTTTTAAATTATTTTGTAAAACATATTTGCCTTATTAAATGGCTTAAGTTTATAATACTCAGTTATCACAGTTAATACGTGAGTAATAATACACTTCCCCACCCATTACCCCCATATCCCTTGCATCTCGCTCCTAAAACTTTAATTAGGAATAATTATCTTAAAAATATTTGCTTTCCTATTAAATGGAATACAAATGTAATACTCGGGTATCACAGTTGATACTTGAGTATTAATACACATTTCTAGCCATTATCCCTATATGCCTTGCATCATGCTCCTAAAACCTTATTTTCATATTTTTAAATGTATGTGCAATAATTATTTTAAAAATAATCAGATAATTATCACTTAGATTACCCATTTAAAACTCAGGTATCACAGTTGATATCTAAATGTTAGTACACTTCCACATCAATTACCCCTCCTCTGCATCCTGAACTTTAAATGTTTAGTTTCAAATTTTTAAATTAATTTGAAATAATTATTTTTAAAATAATTAAATTAATATTATTTAGATTAATATTTTAATGCTCAGGTATCACAGATGATACCGAAGTATTAATACACTTCCCCACCCTTTTACCCCTATATCTATTACTTCCCCCTCCTAAAGGTTTATTTTTTTAATTTGTTGTGCATATGATATATATAAAAACATTATGGGGCCGATTCCGGCCGCAAAACGAACCGACCGACACGGACCCACACCGAATACCGACCGACACGGACCAGCGCCGTACGACCCATGCAGTACGATGCAACGCGAGTGAATTACAACCGACACGTACGGAATACAAGCCGTATGACCGAGCCGGAGGGAAAATAGTGATCCGGCTGGAAAACCGACGTGATTTTCACTGACCGACACGAACCCGGAATCAACCCGACCTACCCGTACCTGCGATGTACGATTAGCGCAGTATGATGCAATGCGTGTAAATCCAGACCGACTCGCACGGAGACCAAGCCGCACGACCGACACGCACAGACAACCCGGCACACAAGCAAAAGAGACTGCCGCGAACGACGTGTACCAAACACAGAAGACAGGCAGCGTGAACGAGGCGGAGAAGCCCGCACGAGAGAACAGCAGCGTCCGTTTCCGTCACATGAACGTCTCCTTCATGCCCACAAAACACAAAGGAAAAAACACAAAAAAAGGACCAAACAAGCAATGACTAAGGGCCCGATTCACAGAATTAACTTAAGACAAAATCCTAAACTTAGTACCATTTTGGTATTCACAGAATGCACTTACTACTTCTGGTATTCACAGAATGACCGTACTACTTTTGCGATTCACAGAATGGATTTACGACTACTAACTTTACGTCCGCACTCGGGCCGGAAATTCTGGCCCGGAGGTGGGGCTTCCAGGCCGGAGGCGGAGCTTCCGGCCCGGAGGTGGGGATTCCGGCCAGTGGCGGAGATTTAACCATGGCCAAAATCTCCACCTCTTGGCCGGAAGCTCTGCCTCCGGCCCGGAAGCTCCGCCTCCGTGCCGGAAGCTCCGCCTCCGGGCCGGAAGCTCCGCCTCCACGACGGAATTTCCGGCCCGAGTGCGGGCGTAAAGTTAGTAGTCGTAAATCCATTCTGTGAACAGCAAAAGTAGTAAGTTTATTCTGTGAATCGCAAATGTAGTACGTTCATTCTGTGAATACCAGAAGTAGTAAGTGCATTCTGTGAATACCAAAATGGTACTAAGTTTAGGATTTTGTCTTAAGTTTGTTCTGTGAATCGGGCCCACAGTCAATAAATACCCCAAAAAAATCAATTGGACAAAGACACACCCACAACTCCAACTATATAAGGGACTACAATCACTACCATAATCCCTTGCAAACAGGAGACACAGCCAGCAGCAAACACCAGTACACAGCAACCACAGACACACTCACAACTCACATATCACACAACTCACACACCATCAGCACCTCATACAAAAGCACACACACATACACACAGCAAAACCAACACCAAACCAACATCACTTGCACCCTCACACACACATCCCTCACCACCACCACCCATCACCATGCCTCCAAAGAAGAATCCAAAGTTCATAGATAGTGAGTTAGAAGTGCTGGTAGACGAGATCATCAGAGTAGAGCCACATTTGGTTGGTACATTGGTTCAAAGGACCCTCATTTCACAGAAAACCAAGATGTGGGCGAGGATTGTGGACAAGGTGAACGCACAAGCACCAACGTTGCGCACAAAGGGTGATATCCAGAACCGGTGGTATGACGTGCGCAGGAGGGTCAAGAAACTCATCGAGAAAGATCACGCCTTGAGTCAGCGCACCGGCGGTGGCCCTCCTGTCAAACCAGTCTACTTCAGGACCTGGGAGGAGAAGGTGCGGGACATCCTACCACCAGAGAGCGTCCATGGCCTAACAGACATCCCAGAGACTGGTGAGTACACAAACAACATACCCAAGATTGTGTGGCAAGGGGACAGTGAAACCATGCACCCCAAGCAAACCTACACTAACCAATAGATAATCAACCCAAGATGTGTATGCCAGTCACACAAACACAATACCTGCCATCTCATAGTGACTGGGAACTGTGTCATCACATGCACCAACCTACGAACAAATAGAGCAAGCCACTGGCACTAAGCCAAATACATCCAGCCAGACAGTTTGCCACCACAAACACACCACCTCACAGTGCAGCTGACTGTCAGGAAGGAATAGTGGGGATGCAGGTGAAATGAGTGTAGACAAAAGCATGATGGGGTCTGTAGTCACAGATAATGATTGGCCCATCAAGACCCCTCTGAAACATGCCCACATCACAGGGAGTGGAAAATGACTGACAAGATGGCTGACACTGGCTCCTGCTGTGGGGAGCACAAGGCCCTGCTAGGGCTTGTGTGCAAATCAGAAGTAGGACACCACTGACTGACATCCTGAAAGACAGCTTGCACGCCCGACAATGGAAGCACGTTTCATGATGGGAAGGAGGACTGACAGCCCTGACCATACTAATCAGCATGGGGAGACACCCCCCAACACAAACTCCACACAACTCACCTGGTAAAATGCATTGACACACACCTCATTGAAATATCAGCAAAAGATACCCCGTACTGGGTGCTGCTGTGTGAAGCACAGGGGCTCACTTGGGACTTGTAGCCAAACAAACACCAGGACTTTACAGTCAGCCATCTTGCCATTGATGTCATACCCCTCACATGGAAGCAGAGTAAAGAGGGAGGAAGCATGGGTATGCTGGGAAGGGGGGTGTAGCCAAGAGTATGATGGGACTCGCAGTCACAGACAACCTACACCCACCCATATGGCACAGAAAGATCAACCTGAACCATACTCGCCTCACAGGGAGTGGGAAGGGACTGACAAGATGTCTGACACTGGGCTCTGTTGTGGGGAGCACAAGGCCATGCTGAGACTGGTAGCCAAACAAACACCAGGATTTCACAGTCAGCCATCTTGCCATTGATGTCACACCCCCTCACAGATAAGCAGAGTCAAGAGGGAGGAGGCATGGGTATACTGGGAAGGGGGTGTAGCCAAGAGTATGATGGGACTCGCAGTCACAGACAACCTACACCCACCCACATGGCACAGAAAGATCAAACTGAACCATACTCGCCTCACAGGGAGTGGGAAGGGACTGACAAGATGTCTGACACTGGGATCTGTTGTGGGGAGCACAAGGCCATGCTGGCATATGGCCAAAAACAAGATCAAACTCTGTCTGTGACAAGCTGGGAAAAAGCAGTGTACAGGCAGGCATCTGTTTGAAAAGTAGAAAATGTAATGTTTGTGAACCAACGATGCATGTAGAAACATAAATCACATTGTGTGTCTCTTCCAAACACAGGTTGTGCTGGGCACCCAGCGCCAAATGACGAGGATACCCAGTCCCAGACTCTGGTGGACACTGAGCTCTCTGGTCTGACTCTCTCACTGTCCTCTTCGGATGACGACGACCAACCTGGCCCCTCCGGTGTGAGCCATCATGCAGCAATAGCAGCAGTAACATCTGCCCCCCCTGTACCCACGCCTCCAGCATCTGGACACCGACAGGGCACCCTCGCCAACACAGACAGACCAAGGACAATCAACACCCACAGCACAGGGACACAGGACCCCCCGGAAGCTACAGCCAACACCACCAGCAACACCTCCCAAGGGGTCCCAGTGTCACCTGTGTGTACCGCCGCTGGTCCTGCCCGTGTGGAGAGGGGTGCTGGGAGGAGTGGGAGGCACAGGGCGTACCTTGCAGAGGGGTCTGGACTGCATGATGACCCCCAACTGGCAAGCATCTTAGACGCGTACCAGGATAGCACCGGAGGATTTGGCCAGGTAGTGGGGATCCTCAAGGACATGCAACATGAGCAGGTCGCCCAACATGCCTGCATGGAGGCAAAGTGGGATGCCCTTACTGCGGTGCATCGGGACATACTACAATGCCTCCGCCAGATCAACACCAACCTGTCCCCACCCCCTTGTGTGCCAACAACATCTGTCGCAACACCATCTGCCAACGCCCCAGGGAGGGAGGAGGACTCTGGCAGAGAGTCCCCTGCACTGCAGACGCCTGCACATGAGGATCCCCCTCCGAAGAAGGACATGTGAGAGTCAGATGTCCTAGCACATCCCCCAGGGCCTCTAAACCTGTTCTGGACAATGTTCTTTGTGCGCAACCCGTTCACCTTGTCCAATCGCACACAACTCGCCCACATGACATGGATGGTTCATGTTGGGCCAATGTAGCAAACGACTTTACTTTGGACATTTCATCTACCAGCACTAGGCCTGGGCGAAAATTTCGTTCCGTTTGCGGAAATTGCGATAATTTGACATTTTTGCGTTCCGCGGAGAGCGCGAAAATGTCAAAAATTCCGGTTTCCGCAGCTTGGCGATAATTTGTTTCTTGCTCGCGCTATAAAATAATACATTCTCGCGCGCGCGCGATCGCCTTACCTGAATCCCTGCGTTCGCCGACAAGTTTTCTTGATCCGGTCGCGTTCTCCATGAGATGTTGTATTGTTTTTAGCCATTTGCGCTGTCTCGCGACAGTTCGCGCCCGCAGTGACGTCATGCGTCGCGCGATCACGTCTTTCTTCTCGCGATCATGCACCGTGAGAAAACTCAAAACAAGATGGCCGCGCCCGCAAGCAACCACATGGGTAAGTTGGCGACCCGCAACCATGCAGAAAATCTCGCGAACATGCCGGAAAAAAACTTCCGCATCTTCGCGATATTTCCGCTTGTTTGCGATAATTTTAAACATTTTCGCGATAATTTGCGAAAGTTAATTTCTCAAATTCCGCCCACCCCTAACCAGCACTTCCAACTCCAATGCGAACTTTGGATTCCCAAACCACTGTACAGCACCCACCATCCTGTGCACTTCACTCACACATGTTTGTAAATAAACTCACCAGTACACCATACTTGCCTCTGTTGTGATTCCAACTTGTCATGTTCAGGGCGAAGTCGATCTGCTACACAACACAGTGCATGCCAAATACTGCAACAATGTGACCAATGTAAGGTGAGTCATGGGGATGTGACACATGTGAGGGAGACACACCACTATGGCAACACAACACATACTCACTATGGCCATGTTACTCATCACACACAATGATGTTGACCTGAAACACATTGGCATGCACAGACACAACACTAAGCACAGTAAGTGGTAACAAGTCCACAGGTGAGGTAAGCAGATGTCACTCAGAGGTGGGAAGACAGACAACGCACATAAAAAAGCGTAGCACAGGTTCATTACACATCAGCAACACGTTTAGTCCACACTAGTTGCACAGTAATTCTACGTAACAGTGGACACACGCTCACAATGTGTTGGAGAATGGAAGTCCAGGGATGTGTGGTACATCAGTTGATGGGAATTCTCAACTTCCACACTGGTGTTGGCTTCTGGGTGTTAGAAATGCAATACACATGCACAAAACATGTAGCAAAACATCTACATAAACACTAGATAGCAGTACTACCCTATTGTGGAGTACACACCACCTGAATCGACACATCACAGCACACATCCAGTCAATTGGCACACAGACACACTCAGACAGCAACAGAGCTGGCTCAACACATTCCAGGCTACCTCCATACATTCACATAACAACCCTGGAAACTCACATTCAGGTGAAGAAGTTGTTGATGAGCTGTGAACGGACGTCACCATCATCTTCATCATCACTGGCATCTTGGCCCAGGCCGGGATCCTCCACAGGTGCCGGACGTTGGTCGTCGTCATCCTCATCCTGGATGAGAGGCACCTCCTTCCGCACCGCCATATTGTGTAGCATGCAGCAGACCAGTATTATTTTGCACACCTTTGCAGGCTCATATGGGAGGGACCCTCCAGTCCTGTCCAGGCAGTGGAAGCGGCTTTTCAGGAGGCCAAATGTCCGCTCAATCACCCTTCTGCTCCGACCATGTCCCTCATTGTAGTGCAGCTCGGCTGGTGTCACAGGGTTCCTGAGGGGTGTCAGCAACCACGGCATGTTGGGGTATCCAGAGTCACCTACACACACAAAATGAACAAGTAGCTGAGTTATGTAGGAGTGCGGAATACAACACTGACAAACACACACAATGAGAAACAGTCAGTACACACCGACAAGCCAGGCACGCTGAGCTGGCATCTGTGACATCAGCGTTGCAATGTGACTACTCCTCATAATGTAGGCATCGTGCGCCGAACCAGGGAACCGTGCACACACATGTGTTATCAACATATCAGCAAGATAGACCACCAGAGCATTGATCGAATGGTAGTGCTTCCTGTTCCGGTATGCCTGCTCATGTTCCTGTGGTGGTATCAGGGCAACATGTGTCCCGTCAATGGATCCAATGACGTTTGGCATCCTCCCCAGTGTATAAAAGGCATCCTTAATTTCAGGGAGTTCATCTTGGCTCGGGAACTTGATCTACAGGTCGAGGAATTGCAACATCCCCTCCAAGACATCGCGTAGCACCCGACTAAACATCGTTTGCGACATACCACCAGCAGTAGCCACAGTGCACTGGAAGGTACCGGTAGCAAAGAAGTGGTTACATTTATATAGTGTTTCTTTCCCTTGTCCCTCTCCTTTCTTTACCCTCCCCCTCCCCCCTTTCTTTCTCCTCTCTATGATTTTATTGAATTGCCTTTATTGCTTCTCATTATCATTCCCATGTATTATATTCTTATGTACTTGTTGTTTTCTTGCCTTGTATTACATTGGAATATTGATGAATAAACTTAAATGTTAAAACTTAAAAAAGAAGTGCAGGACTGCCATCACCTTCACCTCTGGGGTCAGTGCTGTAGGGTATGTCCGGCCAGGTAGCAGATGTGGCGCCAACTGCTCCGCCAACTCCTCAATCAGTGGCCTGGTGAAGCGGTACCGTCTGATGCTGTCGCGTTCCTGCATGGTTGCAAGGTCTGGGAACGGCCGATGGACAGCTGGTGCCATGCAGTACAGAGATGCACAAAGGAAGATTGTCAGTACATCCACCCATGTGGCCATGACCACGATCACTATCACATGCTAGTTCATGACATTACACAATGTACTGAGGTGTGTACTATTGGGTATGGACACATATGTCACCTACAAGACCACCACCTCACATCTCAATTCCACATGTCCACATGAGTGCCATGTAGAGCAATGGGCTAATCATCTGGCTGTGTCACCCAACCTATGTGCTGCTGCAATGTTCAAAAAACCCACCCCAGTGACAAATGAGGATTCATGTCTCCCAGGCTTCACAGATCTTTGCCATGCAGAAACCCAGGGTCCCTGTATTGCCATATCAACACAGCAATGGACATGGCTTAGCACGTAAACACCACCAGGCAAGCGTAAGTCCCACAGGTAGTGACCACTGTTGTTCATGCCGGCCCTACATGTACGTCTCTTAGACACACACCCCATGAAGGTTGATGCATATACCACATGGATGTAGAGACTGTCACCTAATTGGTAACATGTGATCAGACACATCTGAGACACAATATGCACACAGACTGTGGGTGCACATCCATATTGGCGCTACAGGTCTCACTGTGACGTACATGCCATCACCCCCAGGACTCAAGGTGTATGTGACATGTCTTAAACATATCCAACCTGACACTGTGGCCTTCACTCATGCCCATTACTGTCCAACTGCACATCACAGTGCAAATGTGCACAACGCACAAAGGACTCTGCCCCCATGTACAAGATAACAGTCTGGGAGTGGCTGCACAAAGTGCCAGAAAAAAAAACAGATGTGGCCCCCTCAAACACCCAGCCTCACATGCCATGGGACACTGTGTGGCCAATGCTATAGTGTGGCAGGTGTGTGCAGGTGTCCATGGCCAGTATATGTGTGTTGCATCCGTCTAATAGTCACACTAATGAGGTCCGACGCGGGTGACAATGCGTACGCATTGCACGGGTCATGACCGAGCCGTGCGTACGCCTTGTCAGTGAATGCAATGAGGTCCGACGCGGGTGACAATGCGTACGCATTGCATGGGTCATGACCGAGCCGTGCGTATGCCTTGTCATTGAATGCAATGAGGTCCGACGCAGGTGACAATGCGTACGCATTGCACGGGTCATGACCGAGCCGTGCATACGCCTTGTCAGTGAATGCAATGAGGTCCGACGCGGGTGACTATCATGCATACGCGTCGGACAGGCATGGTCCGAGACAGGCGTACACCTTGGCCATTGAATCATATGGAAACGGGTCCATGTGTATATTCAAAATACGCGTTGTACAGTCAGTTGAATGAGCCAGGCGCACCCATTGGCTCAGGACTGTCATGGAGACGGATGCGGAGTCAAAACTTGTACAAGTTGTGTACTGGAAATTCAGTTGGATGCCTACAACAATGTTGCAATTTCAAGTGTTCCATGAAGGTAAAGATTTGAACGATGCGGAAGGCGTGTACGAGTTGTACTTTTGAATGGATTGGCCAGATTTATAGGATTCAACCGTGTTGGACCTATCACTTGGGACACATGGCACAGAGTCTGCCTCTGCAGCACAGATATAAGGCTGGCTGGCCTCCAGGGAGCTCACTTGCCTGCACTACATGCTACTGGATCACATCCCTGCTACCACTGCTGCTGTCTATGCATCCTCTGGCTCCTGCTATGGCACGTACACTGGAGAGGGCCCCAGCCTTCACTGAGGAGGAGAACCAGGCCCTGCTGGACAGGCTCCTTCCAGAGCACAGAAAGCTCTATGGGACACCAGGGGAGCAGGTGAGTGTGCTGTCCACTGCCTTCCTAATTATGCATGTTGTCTGACTAGCAGTACACCAGTGGCAAGCATTCTCACTGACTACTTTCATCCACCAAAGTGTGTAGGTACATGTAATGAATAGTTTCCATGCTGCTAAAGTGCATTATTGCAAGCTTCAACTATCCAGGCATTGTTAACATGTCAGACATGCATGTGAGTTTTCATTCCCCATGGTTGCACTACCTGTGTAATTTATTTCCCTTTGTGATGATGACATGTATATCCAATTGTGTGCTGCACAAATCTGGGGCATGTGTGTTAATGTACTTTTCACTTTGTCATCCTCACAGGTTGATGCCCACCAGAAGCAGGAGATCTGGTGTCCATCGCCCAGGCTGTTCGTTCTGTGGGGGTCTACAAGTGCCGGATCCGCAACTGCCAGAAGAGGTGGCAGGACCTTCGTGGCTGGACCCGGAGGATAGCTAGAGTCCAGCTGAAGCTGTCACCTCCACGCAGGAGGGGCGGACACCGGACCCTGACTCCCCACATGCTCCGGATACTGGCGGTGGTCTTCCCAGACCTGGATAGTCTGTTGAAGGCCAGACAGCAGCAGGAAGGGGGTAAGTCCATGCCTGATCTGTGTACTATGCCTGACATGCAAATAGCAGTCTTTTGTCCGGGTCACACTTCCACATTACGTAGGTCTTGTAGTCCCAAAATCAGGCCCCTCGTCTGTGTGATGCACCCTCCTCATCTGTTCCACAGGTGTGGCCCCTGCAGTCTGTTGCTTGTGTCACTAGGGCACTGTGTCCCTTTAGTCAGCTATGTTTCAGGTACCAGTCAGCATCAGTTCCTGTGGCTCTGTTGTGTTTTTCATGGGTGGTTCAATTGTTTACACAATGCCTGAGATCTGACATGTGAACTGTGTGTGCCCTTGGGATGTGTACCAATTACTGGTCTGACTCGCAACATGTTTCTGGGGTATTGAAAACAAAACCATGCAGCAGGGGCCTCCAATTTTTGGGCATCAGGAGTATGTATATCAAGTATGTCACAATTGCTTAGCCACCTGACTACTGTCCGGGCCAAAACACTGTTTCACTTAGTCCTGCCCAGTCATGCCCCCTCAAGGGCATTCAGAAACACTCTGTAATCCCACTCCTGTGTATGAAATTGTAGGTTGTGCTTAGTGACATGTGCCCTCAGGTGTCTGCCTCTGTGTCATTAGGGTGTGGCTTGTTGCTACGTACAACTGGGGAGCCCATGATTCAGAGGGTCAGCATGACATCTGCAATGTGACTGTGGGAGACGAGACCTGTGTGACATATAGGTGTGTGATCATCTGACAGCGCACAATGGTGTATGCAACTGTGTCCCTCATGCAGCTGGGTCATATGCATGGCAGACTGTGATGTGTTAATGTACATGGATTTGTGTTTGCTGAGACTCATATGAATTATTTTCATGATGTGGGGTCTTCTGGGTCCTGGATATGTTGTTTGCATGGGATGGGCAAGTGCGCTGGTCATCTGCAGAGTTAGATATACCCCTGAGCTAGGATTGTGAGTCAGTGCATATTGTTGTTGTCTGGATGCCCTGCCCCTGTGACAGGAGACAGTGTTGACTGACTTTCAGGGCACCCCAGTGCCATGGCATTGAACTTGCTATGAGTGAGCCTGCATTGTGTTCAAGTGTGCACCATGCACCCCATTGTGGCCTTGCCCATCAGGACATGAGTACATCATAGTGTGTGTTGCTAGCATGCATCCCAAGCATGTGAAATGAGACTCTGCCCATCACTTCATCCGGACACCTGTACTGAGTCAGTCGCAAGAGATGTGCTGTGGGTCTAGTGACATACTCCTACATGTTCACTTGCATGTCCAACTAATGTGTGGGTGGTGCATGTTGGCACATTGGTATGTTATCATCCAACATGCAACGGACATATGTGTGAAAGTCAAGGAGGGATATGTGTGCCATGTTTGATGTTGAGAATGACATTTGTCTCATCCTAAACAGTGTTGGCACTTTGAGCTGTGTTCAGCTGATGATACCAGGGCATGCCCTGTGATGTGATGTACTCACTGTGGTGTGTGCAGTTGGTGCAGGTGACTGATGTAGTTCTGTTACTTCCTATTCCTATCCAGATAAATCCACGGCCACAGGAGGGGACTGCTCCACGGACCAGGAGGAGCCACAGATGCTTACAGGGACAGGAGAGGAGTCAGGTGGACCCAGTGGCATGGAGGGTGAGTTGAGCCATACAGAGGAGTCGTCAGCACCATCCCCCCCAGCTGAAGGCCACAGCAGCTCTGAGGATGACTCTCCTGTGGAGGCGGTTGTCAGCAGTCACCAAACCCCTGCTAGTGAGGCTGTCTCCGCCACCACCACCACCACCACCACCCTCCCATCGGCTCCCATCCCAGAGGTCCCTGTGGGCTCCCGTGTTCGTGAACTTGTCTCCTTTGTGCCAGGCACCGCACCCCCTGCCCCTGTGTCTCCTGCTGCCCTGAGTGAAGAGTCTGTGGACTTACTTAGACAGATCCATGTAGGGCAGACGTCGATGCTGAAGGTCCTCCATGCACACATAGGTCTGTTGACACAACTGGTGTCATTCATGGAGGGCATTTCCTCGGGCATGTCTGTCCTACAGAGGATCAACCAGTCTGTGGCCTCCTTCCTGATGGTGGAAGTGTCCCTCCTCTAACAGTCCCATACCCCTCCTACCCCTGCACCACCCATGATTCCTAGCACACTACCTGTCCCAAGCACAGAAACCCCCAAACCATGGGCTAGACATGCACACAAGCAAGCGCAGGGGACTGATTCCACACTCACAGGGGCTGGTTTGCTGACACACACACAGTCATCAACAACCACTCCACAGTCCTCCGAGACCTCTCCCTTCCAGCCCCCTTCCCTTGCCTCACCTGCAACCCCATCCCCCCAGAAGCTCTTCCTCTGTGACCTTGGCCTCTTCCCCACCAACCCAGCAGATCCTGATTACAAGGGGAAGAGGAAGTCCCCACACACAGAAGGGAGTACCCCTCACACCCGGACACCCTCCCCCAGGCGCAGTCAGACCGAGACGCCCACCCGCAAGTGCCCCCGGTGCAAGAAGAGCAAGACCCCCCCCCGCCAACACGCAGCTCCAAGGCAAAGTCTCCGTCCTCCATCCCCCAGGCCACCACTCCAGAGGTTCCCCCGCCACTCCCTGCCCCGGGTTCCCCCACACACAGATACACCATCCCCAATATGCTAAGGCCATCCCCCCTAGCACTTGCTCCTCCACACCTGGTCAGACAGTTGGTGCCACTGATGTGGGGACGTGTCCCCCCCTGCCCTGCTGACCTCACCTGTTCCCCATTCTGCTCCCATGGATGTAGGCACTGCTTTGGAGTCCATGACCACCCAGTCTGACTTGGGCACTGCAGTGGTGAGCCAATCCACTCCATCCGACCTGCCCACTGGAGTTGTGCCAGCACCCACCCCATCTGACTTGTGCCCCACAGTTGTGACAGCACCCACCACTTCAGTCAGCTCCACTGCAGTTGCAAGTATCTCGCCTGCATCCCCCACCTCTTCACTGCCTCCTTCTGCTGCACCCTGATCCTGTCTCTGCGGTGCCTGGCCTGCCCCCATGAATGCCCCTCCGAGGAGATGACCCCGGTCCTTAGCAGTGCAGGCAAGCAAGGTGTGACAGTTGTCACTCTAGTTCACTCCTTGGCATTTTGACATGGGCTGGCCATTGGCCTTTTGGTTGCACAGACGTTTAGCATTTCATATACTGAATTTGTGACTCTAGTTCACTCCTTGCCATTTGGACATGGACTGGCCATTGGCCTTTTGTTGGAACAGACGTTTCACTTTTCATATGCTGAATAAAGCTTTTTACTTTGTCCCTGCGAACCTAATTTAGCTGTACATGATGTTGATGTTGTTTTACATGCCCTTGCACCTGTAATGCTTGGTTTACAATGTTGCATACTGATGTGTTGATGTGAGGTACTCCCTGTGGTCCATGAGATATGTATCCTATTCTGGTGGGTATCCATGTCCTCCTTTGCAGCTACCTGGGTGTGTCTGGAATGGATCAACTATTTGTGTACATCTCTCTATGAGCATTTCAGTGGCATGGTCACATCTATGGCTTGCACCCCTGCACATATGATGTGCTTACCATTGTCCAAATTGTCACTTCAACATAATTCGTGCTCCTCACTACTGGCCCTACAGGTGTGGGCATCATTTTAATAGGAGCAACTGGGTCCTCTGTGGAACTTGCTAGACATAAGTTTTGGGTATGTGCAGCTGACTTAGGGGAGACTCCCATACCCAGGCTGTTGTGACCAGAGCCTTCATTGTGTGGTAACTGATGGCTGACTGACCAAGTGTTCTGCAGACATGAGTGGGACTTGCGGTGAATATGTTTGGCACAGCTGGGCTCCCACAGGAGTTGTGTCCCCTCAAGTTAGTGTGTTGTCCAGTGACATGGCCTGGGCCCATGGTGTGTGTTGTATGTGCATGTGTGTGTGTCCACATTCCTGTTCATACACAGACAGGGTTCCCTTGATATGTTCCTGTTGTTGATGCTTGCTGAGTGGTGCTGGGTTCATCCCACTACTTTTCTAATGGGCTACCAGATGTGTGGGTGCGTGACACACTACTGTTAATTGGTGTATCATCATTGTGATTTGTCAGTTCTGAGTGGTGATGATGTTGTCAGACACAGATGGGACACAGTCAGGGTTCCTCAGGGACTTGTTTGTTCGCAATATCATGTAGTTGTCCCTAGGTGGTAGTTTTCAGTGATTGAGACATTTGTATGTGTGTGTGACTGCTCACACTTGTCGGGTTCACGGCAGCGATGCTGGCAGGTGTCAGCTTGGTTTCCTTGTGTTCCTCCTTGGCATCTGCATAGTCCTGGGACTGTGGCAGGGATTCTGAAGGTTACAATGATATTTGAGGTCATGGCTATGTACCGTATACTGTGCAGTGTGTCTGTCATTCCCCAGGGTTGTAAACAGTCCTTGTATGATGTGTGTGTGCACCTTAGTTCCTGGCAACATTCCTGTGTTTGTCATGGGTGCATGTGCAATGTCACCTGTCCATGTGGACTTCACAGATACACATTGTTGCAGTTCAGGTGTGTGGTGTTTGTTATATTCTCCAAATTGGTCTATGTGATTTTACATATGCTTGTGATGACATGCTTTGGAATGCTGGCCGCTTCCTAGCAACCTGTCCTCTCTGCGTGGTGTGTGGAATGTAAGGGACAGAGAGGAGAAGGCAGTTGCAGAGGAAGGTGGCTGGTACTTCCAGGGGTGGTTCCTGTGATCTGAATAAATCATCCATAATCTTAAGAAGTGTGTCGTGTCTTCAAAACTGGCGACGAAGGTGGGATGCTCTATATAGAGTGAAGGACACACTTACAAGAGGCTTCAATTCGACGAAATCTTGTGGAGGAATATGCTCCGTGTGAGTGACCCCTGGACTGTTTTTTTTTTATAGTCAAGTTGACATCGGGTTCATCTAGCCAAACTGGTATCTTTCGTTACCACACCCGATCTGGATGCAGCAATTCGTGTTTCTTTATGCTGGTTTAATCGGCATTGGCACATATTACCAAAATTGTGTCTGAGCAGTGGAGGACTGAAGCGGTAACTATTCTCTGTTTTGTCATGGGAAGAGTTTAAATGAAGGCATTGAATGTACTGTGATGCGACTAAGTCTGTGGGCCAAAGTTTGTTTCCGATCACAGTTTACAGTTAGTAAACGGAGAGTCCGTGCGCCTACCTGGTCTGCCGCTTAGTTTCAAAAATCGCAATTCTTGGAATCGCTGCATCGCGGATACGCTGTATGACGCACGATCACTGTGCTCTGCAAGGCGTTCCGAGCGTTCGACGACCGCATAATACGTGCCGCCATCTTGAAGTAAGCACGTATTCGCATCAAGCGCAACATCAGTGACACGCATGCCTCTCTGCAACCCGGAAGCGTGCCACCAGTGAGTTTGAAGTGCGCGGTCTAGGCTTGTATTGCTGCCTATCACACGCGCACCAGGAAGTACAGAATTTTAAGCTTCAGAGTTTTTTTAAAATTTTATTCCAACCTTCTTCGGTGACACACTCTTCGATACCCATGTTCTACTAGTGAGCCACTGACATCATTGCCGATTGAGACTTCTTTGCTGGTGCTCACAGCATACCCATCCAGGAAACCACATTTTGGGTAGGAATTGTTCATCATTGAAAATGCAGCGTGTGATTATGTGATTCATCAACAGTAACAATTGACATTTTAATTCCATTTTGTTTTCACATAAGCACATTACACATCAGTGCACACCAGTGCAACAAGGACAGAGATGACGACGCAAACAATTCCAGCACCACCATTTTTTTTGCAAAATCCTGGTCAACCATGTATGTTGTGGGAACATTGGAAGGAGACTTTCGAGACATATTTAGAAGCTATAGGGGGTGATGTGTATGTTTCGAAAAGGAAGTTAGCAATATTGAAACAATTTTTAGGGATAGAAGGTAGAAATGTGTTAAAAACATTACCTATGGTAGAAGCTAGCATTATTGATGTGAACACAGATGACGATGCGGGTGGGGATAGTAATATCGATGTATATGATATTGCGCTGAAAGCTTTGGAAGAGAATTTCGGAAAAAAAGTGAGTGTGGTGGTTGAAAGGCACAAATTTTTTTCTCATGCACAATTAGCAGAAGAAAACATTGAGCAGTTTGTCGCTAATTTAAGGATGTTAGCTGTCACTTGTAAATTTAACGATATGAGGGATGACCTGATCAGGGATCAATTGATTAACAGAATGTCGAACCTCAAGATTCAAGAAAAATTGTTAAATTTAAAAGATCCTTCTTTGGATAAAACATTAGCGGTTGCCAAAAGAATGGAAAACACATCTAGATACGTTAAAGAACTTAACTCGTCATCTAAAAATGTTGTACATGATGAAACTGTACATAACATAAAAAGTAGTGTTAAAAAACCGGTTGAAAAAACGGTTCTAGAGAAAAAGCACGATGTGGTAAAAACCAAGCCAAGAGTTTGTTTTAGGTGTGGCAGTTCTAGGCACACAGCTGATGCCAGTCATTGTCCTGCAGCTAAAAGCAGATGTTACAAGTGTAGAAGATTTGGGCATTTTGCTAGATGGTGCAAAAGCTTTGTGCCTGTAGTAGTCTCTAAGTCCGTTAACATGGTAAATGAAGCAGATAATTCTGAGAAGGGAGAAACTTCATTCGATAGTGATGATGACAATGTTGAGGTGATGGTCATAGAGTCAAATCAAGTTCTCAAGTGTGAGGCTAGCAAGAATGATAGTTATTGTCCTCCAAAATGTACGATTAGGATCAAAGACAAAGATGTGCAAGTCTGGGCTGACTCGTGCTCCCCATTCACTATCGTAGACAAATTTGTATGGGAAAACGTGGGAGGAAAATTGGAGGATTTACAACCCACTGATGTCATCCCAGAGGGATATTGTGGCGAAAAATTACCGGTTGTGGGTTATGTTGAAACTGAAATGTGTTTTCTCAATAGGAAAACTACGGCTAAGTTGTATGTAGTACACAAGGGTAGATCACTTTTAGGCTGGAGAGAACAAAGAGCTCTGGACATAATATTAAATCCTAATCATCCACAACAGGTATTATTAACATCCACAGGGAACACAACTGACTGGGTCACTAGGTTTCCTGAACTATTTTGTAAAAAATTAGGATGTTTAAAAAAATTTAAACATCGAATTATTTTAAAAACGGATGCTATTCCCAAGGTACACAAAGTTAGGAACGTTCCGTTTATATTAAGAGACAAGCTTAAGGACGAATTACAAAGACTTTGTAAGGACAAAGTAATTGAGCCCATTGAGGCGTCCGAATGGTTAAGTCCGATAGTTTTGGCCAGGAAACCTAACGGAAATATTAGAATGTGTATTGACTTGAGAGACCTGAACGAAAACATTTGGATAGATCGACACCCTCTTCCTCGTATCAATGAAATGTTAACAAGAGTAAAGGGAGGTACACATTTCAGCACGTTGGATTTATCCAACGCATATCACCAGGTATTATTACATGAAGATTTGAGACATGTCACATCATTCATCACACCTGAGGGGGCTTTTCAATTCATTCGCATGCCATTCGGTCTGGCATCGGCTTCGGCCGTATTTTAAAGGGTGATGCAGTCTATATTAGCTGGGCTGCAAAACGTTTTAGTGTTCCAAGATGATGTGTTAATTTGGGGGTGTGATAAGACCAGTCATGACAAAATTTTAGAACAAGTTCTTAGGAAACTTTTGGAGTCTGGGCTCACCATTGCTTTAGAGAAATGCAAATTTGGCGTAAGTGAGGTTGAGTATTTAGGCCACACTTTGACATGCAATGGAGTTAAACCTAAACGAAGTTTGGTTGAGGCTATAGAAAGAGCACCTGCTCCCAGGGACAAAGACCAACTTAGATCGTTCCTTGGACTTGCTGAATATTACTCAAAGTTTGTACATCATTTTTCTGAAAAAGTACACGAATTAAGGAAATTAATGAAAAAAGATGCCAAATTTGAGTGGTCTGAAGCATGCCAACAGAACTTTGATGATATCAAAAAAGATATTTCCAAAGCGGTTACCTTGAAACCTTTTGATCCAGAAGATCAAACCATCATTTCCACTGATGCAAGCAATCAGGGCTTAGGAGCGGTATTAAGTCAGATACATAATGGCAAGGAAAGAGTTGTGGCTTTTGCTTCCCGCACTTTAAAGGGTGCAGAGCACACATATTCGACCATTGAAAAAGAGGCATTAGCATGCTGGTGGGGAATACAATATTTCCGAATTTTTGTGTGGGGAACTAGATTCAAATTATACACGGACCACAAACCTTTGGTGGATCTTTTTTCCACCAGAGGAGCAGGAAAGGCTACTTCCAGAATAGCTAAGTGGTTATATCGTCTTCAGGAGTACACTTTTGAAATTAAATATATTCCTGGTGCAAGAAACATAAATGCCGATTGTGTATCTAGGTTACCCTTAGATGACACACAAGACGAAGAGGATGACGAATGGATGGTAGCGGAAGTAAAGGATGTTTGCAGTGCCATCAGTGAAGAGGACTGGAGGGAGGCTCTTGATAAAGATGAAGTTCTAACCAAAATCAAGAGTGTTCTAAACTGGGAACAAGGGTGGAGACTACATAAAGAGTTAGAGCCTTTCAAATTAATTTGGTCAGAGTTAAATGTAGTAAATGAGTTACTTTGGAGAGGTAGTAGGTTGGTAGTACCCGGGACATTAAGACAAACATTATTAAGCATCATGCACGAAGGTCATGGTGGGATGTCCGCCATGAAAAGAAGAGTGAGGGAGGATTTTTGGTGGCCTGGCATGGACATACAAATTGAGCGATATGTTCGTGATTGCATTGCCTGTGCATGCAGTGACAAGACCCATTCATCCCAGGAAACCACTATTGTGTCATCAGCCATACCTAAGGGTCCTTGGGACAAATTGGCGATTGATATATGTGGACCTTTTGATGTTTTAAATGTGACTGAAAGATTTGCCATAGTGTTGGTTGATTATTTCTCTAAGTGGCCAGAAGTAGCTTTTGTTAAAGAGGTCAAGTCCAGTAATGTCATTTCATTCTGTGAGGACATATTCAGAAGGGAAGGGTGCCCTGCTGAGATAGTCACAGATAATGGTCCTCAATTTATCTCAGACGAATTTGAAAAATTCCTTGTCAGGTGGGGAATCAAACACACCAGAACACCTGTGTATCATCCAAGGGGAAATGGGCTTGTGGAACGTTTTAACAGAGTGTTGGTGGAATGTATACAATTAGCATGCATGAGTGGGGAAGGTTGGAAGCGACAGGTAAAAGATATGTTATGGTCGTATCGCACTACCCCTCATTCGGTAACTAAAGAGACACCTTTCTCGTTACTCAAGGGAAGAGTACCATGTTCTGTAGCTGTTCCAGCCTGGATGAACAAAGCTGGGAAATACGAGGCAGACTTAGAAAAGGTACAACACAGAGTAGAAGAATACCAAAAGGCTTATTGTCATAGGCACAATAAAAATATCATAAAGCACAAGCGTTCGTTATGGGAAGGAATGTTTGTAAGAGTATGGTTGGGTGACAGATCTAGAAAGGGTTGTTCCAAGTGGTCTGGTCCCAAAGAGGTTGTACTTGTGAAGGGAAACAGTTTGAAGCTGTCAGACGGTAATTGGTGGAACACCAGAAAAGTATCGCCATGTTCTGATACTGAAATAATGGCATCATCTAAAGGTCACCATGATGTTGTCACCAGCAAACCTGTTTCTGATTCAGGGGATGCACCTGCAAGTAGAATCAGTTCTGGGCGCATTCGTGTAATGCCTAAAAAATATGAGGATTATGTATGTTCGTAGTATTTTGCATTAATATATTGTTTACTTTCTTTTTGTTGAAATGTTCTTAAAAAGGGAGATGTGTTATATTCTCCAAATTGGTCTATGTGATTTTACATATGCTTGTGATGACATGCTTTGGAATGCTGGCCGCTTCCTAGCAACCTGTCCTCTCTGCGTGGTGTGTGGAATGTAAGGGACAGAGAGGAGAAGGCAGTTGCAGAGGAAGGTGGCTGGTACTTCCAGGGGTCGTTCCTGTGATCTGAATAAATCATCCATAATCTTAAGAAGTGTGTCATGTCTTCAAAAGTGTTGATGGTGGACTGATGTGAATGTTTGCATGGATGGTCCCCTAGCTCCCGTTTGTCCATGGATGAGGGGCCATGATTTGTATTTGTGTATGTGTGATGTACGTTTGTGGCACAGGACACATGTCTGGGTTTCCCAGTGTGTACAACATCTGCCTTTGTCATCACAGTGGAGGTGTCATGCATGCTTGTGTCACCCTACTGTCTGTTCCCTGGGGGTAGTGGTGTTGTGTGTCAGTCTCTTGCTGTGTTGGTTTGTGTTCATTCCAGCTTGTGTCACATGTGTCTGTTGTGCTTTCTCTTATCTCCCAACGACTCATTGCCCACTGAGGGTGTCCCAATGATGGTTTACTTTTGTATGGCACTGTGTCCACATCTGTGTCACTGTGGTTCAGCCCCCCTCATGTGTTGTGTAGTTGGCTGGGGATACTGTGACACACACACACACAAGTTGTGTTTGATGTGCAGTGTGAGTTTGCCTGTTTGTGCATCTGCACCAGTGCATTGTTATTGCTGTTGTGGGCCTTGGTCTGGATACTATTTCTGTGATTTTCCCTGCTGTCCCTGTGAGTCATTTCACATCATTGTGCACATTCATCCTGGTTGTTGGGTGCCATTGCTGGCATGGAATGTGAGTTTGTGAGCTGACACCTACAGTCTACACATGTTGTTTTGATTGGTGTGTCTATTTTCGAGATGTGTGCATGCTTGGTGATGCTCACTTCTGCTGTTGTGTCATTGTACGCTGTGTGCATTGTCAGCCACCATGTGTTGTGCTTGTCTGCACATGGCCGAGAGTGTTATGTTTTCACAGCACTGTTAGCCTCACCACATCTCTGTGTGTATGGGACACAAGCACTAGTTTGCCCCAGAAGTGTTTGATGTGTTGGGAGCAGGGATCATAAATGCTGTTTGTTATTTGCAGCTTTGACCATGATGACACTTACCTTTTGGTCACTGTGTTTAGGGGGTTTGGTCCCCATCACCACAATGCTCGACATCTGCTGCATTTTGTGAGCCCCCACTTAACTTCTGCTGCACACAGTGAGGGGGTGTTCTTTTACATTGCCACAGTGCTATGGTGATGCTTGCCTTGTGTATGTCACACTCATGTGTTGGTCACACATGTGCTGTTACTTACATTGTATGCTCGTAGCCATAATCACTGTTGTGGGCATCTGTCATAGACTACACACGGTTGTCATGGGGGATGTATTTTGTGGACATACCTGATGTTTACGTATGCTGGATGTGTTGCGCATCACCCATCCTATGACTGCGGGTGGCAGGGGTGATGGGCAACATAAGCACTATGGTTGGGGGTGGCAGGGGTGATGGCCAACATAGTCCCTATGGGTGGGGGTGGCAGTAGTGATGAGCAACTGGTCCCCTGTGAGTGGGGGTGGCAGGGGTGATGTGCAAGATAAGCACTATGGGTGGGGTTGGCAGGGGTGATTGGCAACATAGTCCCTATGGGTGGGGGTGGCAGTAGTGATGAGCAACAGGTCCCCTGTGAGTAGGGGTGGCAGGGGTGATGGCCAACATGGTCCCTGTGAGTGGGGGTGGCAGGGGTGATGGGCAACATAAGCCCTGTGAGTGGGGGTGGCAGGGGTGATGGGCAACAGGGCCCCTGTGAGTGGGGGTGGCAGGGGAGACGGGCAACATAAGCCCTGTGAGTGGGGGTGGCAGGGGTGATGGGCAACATAAGCACTATGGGTGTGGGTGGCAGGGGTGATGGGCAACATAAGCCCTGTGAGTGAAGGTGGCAGGGGTGATGGGCAACATAAGCACTATGGGTGGGGGTGGCAGGGGTGATGGGCAACATAGTCCCTATGGGTGGGGTGGCAGGAGTGATGAGCAACAGGTCCCCTGTGAGTGGGGGTGGAAGGGGTGATGGGCAAAATAGTCTCTGTGAGTGGGGGTGGCAGGGGTGATGGGAAACATAAGCCCTGTGAGTGGGGGTGGCAGGGGTGATGGGCAACATAAGCACTATGGGTGGGGGTGGCAGAGGTGATGGGCAACATAGTCCCTATGGGTGGGGGTGGCAGTAGTGATGAGCAACAGGTCCCCTGTGAGTGGAAGTGGCAGGGGTGGCAGGGGTGGCAGGGGTGATAGGCAACAGGTCCCCTGTGAGTGGGGGTGGCAGGGGTGATGGGCAACATAAGCCCTGTGAGTGGGGGTGACAGGGGTGATGGGCAACATAAGCACTATGGGTGTGGGTGGCAGGGGTGATGGGCAACTTAAGCCCTGTGAATGGGGGTGGCAGGGGTGATGGGCAACATAAGCACTATAGGTGTGGGTGGCAGGGGTGATGGGCAACATAAGCCCTGTGAGTGGGGGTGTCAGGGGTGATGGGCAACATAAGCACTATGGGTGGGGGTGGCAGGGGTGATGGGCAACATAGTCCCTGTGAGTGGGGGTGGCAGGCATGATGGGCAATATAGTCCCTGTGAGTGGGGGTGGCAGGGGTGATGGGCAACATAAGCCCTGTGAGTGGGGGTGGCACGGGTGATGGGCAACATAAGCACTATGGGTGGGGGTGGCAGTAGTGATGAGCAACAGGTCCCCTTTGAGTGGGGCTGGCAGGGGTGATGGGCAACATAGTCCCTGTGAGTGGGGGTGGCAGGGGTGATGGGCAACATAAGCCCTGTGAGTGGGGGTGGCAGGGGTGATGGGCAACAGGCCCCCTGTGAGTGAGGGGTGGCAGGGGTGATGGGCAACATAAGCCCTGTGAGTGGGGGTGGCAGGGGTGATGGGCATCATAAGCACTATGGGTGTGGGTGGCAGGGGTAATGGGCAACATAAGCCCTGTGAGTGGGGTGGCTGGGGTGATGGGCAACATAAGCACTATGGGTGGGGGTGGCAGGGGTGATGGGCAACATAGTCCCTATGGATGGGGGTGGCAGTAGTGATGAGCAACAGGTCCCCTGTGAGTGGGGGTGTCAGGGG
The DNA here is from genome assembly GCF_964204655.1 of Triturus cristatus. Lineage (NCBI taxonomy): Eukaryota > Metazoa > Chordata > Amphibia > Caudata > Salamandridae > Triturus > Triturus cristatus. Next base: position 211,967,768 of record NC_140585.1, on the reverse strand, counting down.
TGATGGGCAACATACGCACTATGGGTGGGGGTGGCAGGGGTGATGGGCAACATAGTCCCTATGGATGGGGGTGGCAGTAGTGATGAGCAACAGGTCCCCTGTGAGTGGGGGTGGCAGGGGTGATGGGCAACACAGTCCCTGTGAGTGGGGGTGGCAGGGGTGATGGGCAACATAAGCCCTGTGAGTGGGGGTGGCAGGGGTGATGTGCAACAGGTCCCCTGTGAGTGGGGGTGGCAGGGGTGATGGGCAACATAAGCCCTGTGAGTGGGGGTGGCAGGGGTGATGGGCAACATAAGCTCTGTGAGTGGGGGTGGCAGGGGTGATGGGCAACAGGTCCCTTGTGAGTGGGGGTGGCAGGGGTGATGGGCAACATAAGCACTATGGTTGGGGGTGGCAGGGGTGATGGGCAACATAGTCCCTATGGGTGGGGGTGGCAGGGGTGCTGGCCATGCAACCCCTATGGTGGCCTGTTGTTAGTGGCCAGGATATGGATCCCCTGTGTGTGTGTGCCATTTTGCGGGTACGTGTCGTTTGTTTATGTGGTAGGTGTCTGACTTACCGCCTGCGCCGTCGGCGTCGGTTCCTGATCCGGTCATAGATGGAGAGTACTTTTATGACCTGCGCGATGGGATTCATGTTGTGTTTGCGTTGTACACGCTGCTTGTTGCTCTGTCTCGTACCCGCTGCAAGCTGGTCCGTCTCGTAGCCGTGTATTGATTTGTGGTGTGAATCGTAGCTGATGTGCTTGATGTGCTGTGACGTGCCGTACGTGACGACCCGTCCGGCACGTAGGAAGTACGCATCGTACTTGTCATGCCGGAAACTGCTATGGATACTGCTTCCGGGCGACACGGTTCCTCTTTATGAGTTACGGCTCGGACGGAGAATGGGGCTTGATTCACAGCCTACGTGTCGGTCGTGTTTTTGGCAGTTATGCGCATCGTACCTCCTATACAGGACGGACCGGCTCTGGGTACATGTCAGTCACACGGTAAGGCTACGGACAGCTGTCCGATCGGCCATCAGAATCGGCCCCTATATATTTCTAAATATAATATATAAATATAAACGGATCAAATTAATTTAAAACAAATAATGCCCATAAATATATATACTTATCAACATACTTACCAAACATATGTGGTAAAGGAATGTGTGGTAAAGAAGTTTGTCATGCCGCTCTGTCTGTCCTCTATTACCTCCGCTCCATTCCGCTTGCAATTGATATATGGTAACGTGCTATGATACCCCCTGTAACCAAGGACGCAACATAGACTTTATCCCTATACTTTCTCAAGGAAGTATAAACGTTATGGACGAAGAAACTTTTCCTTGGGCTCATTGTTTCCATTGCGCCCTAGGCCACCTTGCTTTATGAGACTGTTTTGACTAATTTTTGTTTGGTTGATCTGTTTTTTACCCCTTGTATCCATCCCTGCCTTACTGTGAAGAGCTCTGATACCCCTGGTGGTCATGTTTGCGCTATAGAAAACTAAAAAATAAAATAAATGTAAAAAGGCAAGCGTGGTAACGCCTTACGTGGCAAAGGCATATATGTGGTAAAGGCATGCATTGTTAAGACATATGCATGGTAAAGCCTACGTGGTAATATTACTGTGTAGTAAATACTGTGTGGTAAAGGTTGTTTCCTGATAAACCCATCATTCTGCCATGATGTGCTACACATACATAAAATCTGTGTAAGCATGTACAGAAGCTTTACATTTTTTCAGTACACTTTATCATATCCGTTATGCTCACACATTGCACAAAGTGTGTTCACACTTTCTCCTACAGACATTTTGTACCCCACAATAACAACACTTTTGTTGGAATTAGAAACAAAGGTGTGAATTGAACCGCATGTTGATAAACTAGTGCTTAGAAGGCATTTATCATCATTAAAATGTACCGTAAGTTGCCTTTGTATTGCTTATATTACCATCTTCGTAGACACGTATATTCAAGGCATTGATGTACACTGAAAACACTTGGTTTTCCCAATATTCTTACCATTTACTTAAGTGAATAAGTGCTCAGTGTATGAGTGTCTCATGCAAGGTGATATTCCAGAACAGGGATAGAAAATGTTAATGTCCTTAGGATTTCACCGGATAAATACATTTATTCATGAGACTAGACTTGGTCACAATGAATAAAACTCATTACATTGTGGAATAGCAGAAGCATGCTCTTGCCCAGCACTACCCCAACCCATGCTTTAAATAATTGAATTAGAAAATTGTGCCACCTTGTTAGAATTTACAGACCCACATATTCCACATGTGCCTGAATTTGGAAGTAACAATGGACAATGTTGATCTGCAATTTTGAATGTATCCCGCTGGTAGCTTCTTGGAAACTTCTCAAAATTGACATTGACCCACAATGACCGTAAGTTGACTACAATAATCCATTGAACGTTTGGTGAAAACGATTGTAAGGTAACACATCATAAATAAATATGTTTATTCAAGTCCATAGCTTTTGTAATATTAGAATGTTTTTTAATTGTGATCACCAGATATTAAATTTGATAAACCATTTTTCAAATTTAATATCTTCACTTTGTGCTTGACTCGGGTCTCTACTGAGGAAAGAGGCATTTATTTCACATAATTTCCCACGTCCCTTAACAACAATAGCCAGAGTGGCATTTCCCCACTCATAAGGTCTTGAAAACTTCAAATGCTGGATAAGAATCGGTATTTTTCTAACATTTCTGTAACAGAAGATTTCGTAAGCTGTGCAGATCCATAAAATTCATACCACCCAGCATTTTCATGCACCTCCCAATAAAAACAGAAGCAACTTGCATGGCTGGGCGTACCAGCTGCCTCAGGAACGGATCACATTTGGTACCATGCAAAGACCATAGAGAATTCACTTTGTCACTGATGTGTTCTGATCCCTTGGAGGTTTCCTTGTTGGATATCCACTAATCAAGCATAGACTTTTATTGCTTGTTTTAGTACCTCTAGGAATGCTAAGTTCAATGAGCAAATATCAATAACATTATCAGAATACTGAACTCATGACTACTGAAGGTGATTCATAATGCCTCGTCAAGGAGCTAGCCACTTTATGGGCCATTCACACACCTTTCACATGCCACACACACTAATTCCTCCATCCACAATCCCTTTGGGCTTGTCCAACATTCCTCAGACTGTGTGTAGTAAAGTGTCCTTTTTGTATGGTCACCCCCACACTTTTTGTTCCAATGCTTATGGTTATGACTCTATTGAGATCCTAGTGCCAGCACTGTCTCTCTAAAGCTGTTATGTGTAATTTGGCATCTTCAATTGACAAGGACTTTACTCCCTTATAAGTTCCTTATATATGACACCAGAGGTACCCAGGGCATGGGTGGTAAACATAACTTTTGTATTTGTTATGGCCTCAAGGCGGGTCATAACCGGATGCATGTCTATGGTGGATATTATTGGAACATGTGAAAGGAGAGAAGAGTGGTCAAAGCTAATATGCAAACTGCAAAGACGAAGTCACCCTGGGGCTGGAGCTACAGACACAGTTATCTCCTGGATAAATAAGCTCTGTATTGAGAAGACATTTGGTCATAGGTCCCCCTTTCATGTCCCTGTGACCTTTCTGGGCTATGTGTCTCTCGTTACCCACATCTCCTGTTACTCCAGTTCATTGGCCGCCATTCACCTCCTAAACACCAGCTTTTTAGATGAATTGGGTTACTACCGAACTGTCCAAAGGTGTCAACTTCCTAGAGCCTGCTTCCTGTGACGCTGTGACGCTGTTGTTTGCTCTGATGCTGGACTCGGGACATCAGATGATGGAATATTTGTGGTGTTCGTAGCTCATAATTCGGGGCACAGAGCTTGGAAGGATTATCGCCTGGAGTCCCTGCACCTCCGCCACTCCCGCCTCCCCCTCGATCTGTGATCATTCATCCATCGGCTGCCGGTGGACCACAATTTTCAGTGGTCCCTGGTCAACCAGCGGATCGGCTGCTGTGCTGGGCTGCTCCAGTGTCTCCAGCAGTTATTTAGGACCCATTAAGGACCAGCCATTGTTGTCGGAGGATCTGGAACTGAACCTGGATTCAAGCAGTAGGTAAGGCGTGGCCCGAGCACAGCAGTAGTAGCTACTGCACGCTGAGTGTGAGCCTGGGTCCCCACAGAGGCAGCCTAGCTAGGATTTGGTGAGGCATGTGGGCAGCCTGGTGTGCCTCAGTTCCAGCTCAGCCCTCCTTGGCTTCAGCCTGTATTCCTCCTGTGCCTCAGCTTGCATTCCTGTGCCTCAAGTCTTGCTACACTGTAGCCCTTTCGTCACAGCCTTGGGCTATCCTATTGCCTCACTCTCAACAGGCCGCTGTCTTTCAAGCCTACTATAGGAGTCTATTGGACAGTGCCATACCTTGCCAATCACCTGCTCCCCCTGACAATTTGAAAAGGGCACCTAGGGCACATAAACATAGTGGACAGAAGGGCTGCATCTTACTGCTCTGGAATTAAATTGCTTAAAGGGTCACTCTTGAGACAGAGTGTCCTATGAATGCAAGGGGCAAGATTGGTTAAAAGGAAATAAGTGCAAAAAAGGCACCTAGTGGTGCCTGTTATAATAATAATGTGACTGGTATCGCCATCAGTGCCTACTATTACTCTAACTAACCAGCAAAGATGAGATCTGTTAAAACATGTGGCAAGATACAAATTGAAAACAAAAGAAAGCGAGAGTCTGTGTCAGGAGAAGTAACAGCAAAAGGGAGGTCAAGAAACAAAACAAACTAGACAGAGAAGGGGCTCCCTTCTGCCTTGGCAAGTAGTCGCACCAAAAATGACTCTGAGCTTGACCTTGATTCCAGCCTTAAGTTATCAGCCAGCCCCCAATGCAATGGCAGTTTGATACTGTGGCTGCCCATAGAGATGGATAAAGAGTCAAAGGATCAACCCAAAATATCAAAGATAACTGACCTTTTTCACTCACTAAGTAAACAATTGGCATGCTGCAATTAGGTGTGACTAGCAGGAACCATAGCCATGTCATGGCCTGACCATAACAGCAGAGAGTGGTGGAGCCACCCTGCATCCCTCTATCACCAAACATCACAATTTTACCAAATATATAATCACATTCATACTGCTAGATATGTAAGCCCAATGATGTGAGGCCCATCAGTATGGCACCAGAGCTTCTGGAGGGGTGGGCAGGACAGACAGATTATGAGCGTCAACACACCACGATAGGAGGTGGGACTAATCGGCGAAAGAGTGGTTCAGACGCACTGGCAAACTCTCTTAAGCTCTATTTATTCCCTCAATTCATGCCCAACAAAGCAGAGCATCTTAAGCTGCCTGGAGTGGACCACAAGGGTATCCTGAGAGCTACTCCAGAGAGAGAGCAAAAACAGAGAGTACAGATAGACGAATGTTTAACTACATCGCACTCTAGTAACATCTACTCTAGCTTGTGGCCTGCCATAGTAAACTCAATGCAAGCAACAGTTTCTGTGCTGAGACATCACTCCAACAAAATGGACATTTAGGTGGATTTACTCAACACAATGTCAATCTTCGTGTCAGGAATTGATGAGAAACTTGAAAAACTAAACTCTCTGGTCACAAAGGTTCAAATAACCCACCTCAATGACTTCACAATTTGGTCTTTCAAGGAAGTGTTAGATAGACTAGCGCAATTACCGATATTCATGGAAGGAATTCTGGGAGAAGTAAAAAATAGCCTTGCATCTGAGGTTCAGTCCACACCTCTTCCCATGACACAAAATGAGGAATTTAAAATCATGGTGATGGCAGCCAAAGGGGACAGGAAGATCTTCCCCAAGGGCTGGCTGGACAAGAAAGCACGGAGGAAGGGGAGCAAAATAAGGAAACCCACATTAGGCATCAAAAAGAGCCAACTGAAGTCTTGAATGTGAATGATAAAAATCTTCATGGTATACCGACATACTAAAAGAGAAAGCAAACGAGCAAGGAAGGAAAGGAATATATACCCACCCGGGCCATAGGAAACTTACCCACCTCGTCAATAACACAACAGGAAGACATACTCCACTTAGGGAAGGATCCTGCGGAGTAGTATACATCAAGGGTGAAGCGAGCCCCTGGTTGCGAAAGGTAATTTGATAAAAAGGTTACTCTGGAAAAATCTGTTAGACCGATCTCCACTACTACCATTGAGCACTCAGAGATTGTGACTGAAGAGGGGTGAATCCCCAAAACCGGTCCTAGGATGCTTGTTTCCAGTCCAGGGAGGACCTGGCCTGGCAGTTCGGTCTGGACTGTTCACATGAGGCACAGGGTCAAGACTGATTTGCATATGGCTGGGTCCAACATGGGGTGGCGTAGTGGGCAAAAGAACGATGGATTTAACCCAGATCTTTTGATTGGGGGAAAATGTTTGCATTGTCAGCATTCCGTCCATCATTTGTTTGATGCAACACTTTTCGCCCTAAGTGGGATGGGTATGCCCAGATGTGGGTCCCTTGCTCACTGTGCCACTGGATTCAAGCTAGCCTGGCTGATGAAGGGTGACATACCCTGAAACGGGTCCCAGGATGCTTGTTTCCAGTCCAGGGAGGACCTGGCCTGGCAGTTCGGTCTGGACTGTTCACTTGAGGCACAGGGTCAAGACTGATGTGCATATGGCTGGGTCCCACATGGGGTGGCGTAGTGGGCAACAGAACGATGGATTTAACCCAGATCTTTAATTGGGGGAGAATGTTTGCATTGTCAGCATTCCGTCCATCATTTGTTTGCTGCTACACTTTTCGCCCTAAGTGGGATGGGTATGCCCAGATGTGGGTCCCTTGCTCACTGTGCCACTTGATTCAAGCTAGCCTGGCTGATGAAGGGTGACATACCCTGAAACGGGTCCGAGGATGCTTGTTTCCGGTCCATGGAGGACCTGGCCTGGCAGTTTGGTCTGGACTGTTCCCATCAGGCACAGGGTCAAGACTTATTTGCCTATGGCTGAGTCCAAACTGGGGTGGCGTAGTGGGCAAAGGAACAATGGATTTACCTAAGATCTTTTGACTGAGGGCGAATGTTTGCATTGTCAGCATTCCGTCCATCATTTATTTGCTGTAACACTTTTCGCCCTAAGTAGGATGGGTATGCCCAGACGTGGATCCCCATTGCTCACTGTGCCACTAGATTCAAGCTAGCCTGGCTGAAAAAGGGTGACATACCCTGAAACCAGTCCCAGGATGCTTGTTGTTTCTGGTCCAGGGAGGACCTGGCCTGGCAGCTCGTTCTGGACTGTTCCCATGAGGCACAGGGTCAAGACTGATTTGCCTATGGCTGGGTCCAAACTGGGTTGGCGTAGTGGGCAAAAGAATGATGGATTTAACCCACATCTTTTGACTGGGGAATAATGTTTGCATTGTCAGCATTCTGTCCATCATTTGTTTGCTGTAACACTTTTTGCCCTAAGTGGGATGGGTATGCCCAGACATGGGTCCCTTGCTCACTGTGCCACTGGATAAGGTACCTGAATAGCTGCGCTCGCGCTGCTGCTAGCGCTCTGTTATTTTAAAAATTCCCATTTTTTGCATTTGTGTTTAATTTAATTTACTTGTCCCTGCTTTTAACTGGGACCAGGCTGGATACTCCCCCTCCCTCTTACCGCACATAATAGATTGAAAAAACACCGCCGTTTTGGTGGGTCCGGGTCACGGGGGTAGTCCTGGTTGGGCGCCATCTTTGTTTGGGCACTGCATCTCCCGGCGGGCGCCATTGTGAGCATTCTTGCGCTCGGACAGCCTCGCGGGATGCCTATTTAAAGTCGCTCCCCCCCGCGCAGCGGGGTCACGCAGTGGGACGCCGTCGCTTAGCCGGAGTCTTGACAGAGTCCTGCCTGTCTGCGCCCGTCCTCGCTTGGGACGCGCGGGGCGCAGCGGGTTTCTCTTTGGCACTTTTCTTTCTGGTGTTGTGATGATCACCTACTCCAATGAGACTCTGCGGTCCATTGGACTGACCATTCCAAAGTGTGATCAGGCACATATCCATCCACTAAGCGGCCCATATTGGTGTGCCTGCAAGAGATGGGCACTTGCCTCTCCCGTTCACATCCGCCAGAGGCCTTCCACTACCGCCTCTCGGAGCAATGACTTGGCGCATGTACTTCGAATACTTAGCCTGAATGTCAGGTCCTTGGTGCAACACCATCAAGCCATCTTGGACCTCATGCAGGATGAGACCCCAGATATATTTGCCATCACGGAAACCTGGTTGCAGGAAGACGACGCAGCCATTATTAACCTGGCCTTCCCCCCTGAGTACTCCATCTTCACTCTAAATCGTCCAACTAGAGGAGGGGGTATTGCCCTTGCTGTTAAATCTAGCTTCTCCTGTAGCTGGAATGCCTTATATATTGCTGGGTGCGAAAGCACCTCTTTTAAGATCTTGATCAGCCCCCAGTTCTCGATCTCGGGGATGGTGGTATATCGACCCCCAGGCAGCGACGTTGCGTTCAGAGAAGCTTTCCCTGACGCCGTTAGCTCTCTGGCAATTGGCTGCGCCAATTTCTCCATCCTGGGAGATCTCAACCTCCATTTTGACAATCAGAGCGTGCCGGCTGTCATCAATATTCTAGCTGATCTCGAGGCCCTTCAGCTGTCTCAAAAGGTATTACAACCCACCCATGTAGGAGGGCATACACTGGACCCCTTTTTTACCAATCTAACAGAAGCCACAGTCTCTTCCATCTCACCCCTAGGGTGGACGGACCACTTTTTAGTGGCTATCCGGGCCCCTTTGCCTGAGATCCCCTCTATTCCCCCAGCTAGATTAGTCCCCAGAAGGCACTGGAACAAACTTAGGTTAGAGGACCTACACCACGTTTTGGCTGTAGATCCGCTAGGACCCTTGGACAACGTAGAAACGGGTTATGACCAGTTCTGTCAGTGGATTACCAGGGCGCTTGACTAACTGATTCCCATCATGGCAAGCAAACTTAGCTCCAGAGAGTCGAGCCCCTGGTATGACAGCGCCCTTCGTGCTTTGAAAGGGAGCTGTAGGCGGGCCGAGAGAGAGTGGCGGAGGTCTTATGATACTGCCAAGAAAGCGTTGTGTCTGGCTTCCGTTAAGGTTTATCACCGCGCCATCTGTAGAGCCCGAGCGGCGTTCTACTCGGTAGAATTCCGCAACAGTACTAACCCGTCTAAATCCATATTTAAGGCCCTCAAAGATCTTTTGGCAAAAAGAATTTCCTCCCCGGCAACGGCTTCTACCTCTCACTGTGAGGCTTTGGCATCTTTCTTTCTGGAGAAAGTGCATGGCATCTACCGGGCTTTTCCCTGTACGGGGCCACCACCGGGGGCTCTGGATATTATCCCTGGCCTCCCCACTATGGACTCTCTTCCCCTGCTTCTATCTGAGGGATTTGATAGGTTGGCCCAGAAAATCGAATCTGGATCACCTTTGGATCCGTTAAGACCTGCCCTCTTCAGGGACCAGTCTTTTGTGGGACGCTCCATGGTATGCTCCCTGATTAACATCTCGCTGGCTACGGGCACGGTTCCAGCTAAATGGAGGCGGGCAGTGGTCTCTCCTATCCTGAAGAAACCCTCATTGGATCCTTTAAAACCGGAGAGCTACCGGCCCATTTCCTTGCTCCCTTGGCCGGCAAAAGCTGTGGAGACCCACGTCAACCAGGTTCTTTCTGACCATCTTACCCGAGCCAACATTCTGGATGCTACCCAGAACGGGTTCCGTGCTGGGCACAGCACGGAGACAGCCCTTCTCGCCATGGCCAAACACCTGCGTATGGTGCTGGATGTGGGACAGACGGCGGCGCTAGTATTATTAGACCTGAGCGCCGCCTTCGATACTGTTTCACACCGCATCCTTCTGCATCGCCTGGAGGAGATAGGCATTGGTGGGCTCGCCCTACAGTGGTTCCGTTCCTTTCTCGACGACCGTGCCTTCTGCGTTGCCATACCACCGTACCAGTCCAAATTCCATCCTCTGGGCCTGGGGGTGCCGCAGGGATCCTCGCTGAGTCCCACGTTATTCAACCTCTACGTGAGACCGCTGGCTGATGTCGTCAAGCAGTGGGGCATGACTATGGTCTCATATGCCGACGATACTCAGCTAGCGGTTACTATCAGCGGGAATGCTGAGCAGGATGCCCCTAGGTTCCAGAGCGGACTGAGGGCGGTGGCGAGCTGGATGAATGCCAAATGTCTCCAGCCCAACGCCAAGAAGGCCGAGGTCATGGTTGTCGGGAAGGGGAAGGAACTCTGGGGGGACAGATGGTGGCCTCCGGAGCTTGGGCCGTCTCCAATTCCGGTAACGGAGTTGAGAAATTTGGGAGTGTGGTTGGATCCCACTCTTAGCTTCGTCGGGCACACTAAGAAAACCACGGCCTGCTGTTTTGGGGTCCTTCGGGGCTTAAGACCTGTCCTGAAGTTTTTTGACTCCCCTACCAGGCAGCTGGTGGTTCAGGCAACAGTAATATCTCGTCTGGATTATGCCAGCTCTCTCCTGGTAGGGGTAAACCAGGCAGAAATCACCCGCCTTCAACGTGTCCAAAACGCCGCAGCTAGAGCCATAGTTGGCTTGCCCGGGTCCTGCTCTGTCTCTAGTACCCTTCGATCTTTGCATTGGCTGCCGGTTAAGACAAGAATTCATTTTAAAGTTTTATGTCTGGCTTTTAAGATCTTGAAGGGATCAGCCCCCCAGATCCTCTCGAATCTCTTGTCTTGCTATGTTCCGACCCGCTCTTTGAGATCACTGGGCCAAGCGCTCGCTGTGGTCCAGAGGTTTAATCTCAGCTGAGCTGGAGGCCGGTCCTTCCGGGTAAAAGCAGCAGTGCTTTGGAACTCTCTTCCGATTGAGATTCGCTCGATTGAAGACCTTCTTTTGTTCCGTAAAGCCATAAAAACCTTCCTTTTTAAATTTTTTTCCTCTTACTAGCTGCGCCCTTTTCTCTGTTTCCATGCTCAGTGTTAGCTGTGTTTTACCTTGTCATGCGCCAGGACGCCCCTTAGCTAGGGCAGCTGTGCGCACTACAAATGTTCCTAACATAACATAACATAAAATAACATAACATAACATAACATTCAAGCTAGCCTGTCTGAAGAAGGGTGACATACCCTGAAACCGGTCCCAGGATACTTGTTTCCGGTCCAGGGAGGACCTGGCCTGGCAGTTCGATCTGGACTGTTCCCGTGAGGCACAGGGTCAAGACTGATTTGCATATGGATGGGTCCAAACTGGGGTGGCATAGTGGGCAAAAGAACAATGGATTTAACCCAGATCTTTTGACTGGGGGAGAATGTTTGCATTGTCAGCATTCCGGCCATCATTTGTTTGCTGTGTCAAAATAGCGACAGCACATCGATCCCACCCTGCTAACCTTTACCACACTGGGCCTTTCGTCCCAGGTTTTGTAGAAGAGAAATTATTTAAATGCCTTGGGGGTTGAAGTAATAGCACATCAGAGGGACAGATACTAACATGTGTGATTAATAGGTCCACCCCTATATGAGCACCTAGTGACCACATTTTCAGTAATAAGAGGAGCAAAAGGTGGTCAATCCTTTAGGGGTTGTAATAAAAATGCCCGGACTTCACAAAGGTGATAATTAGTGTAACTGATTAAGTTGAATCCGGTATGCAGTGAAGAATTGCAATTCATCAAGAACACCAAAACACCTGGAGTTGGTTACCTACAGCCTTGTTGCGAGGTGGGAGCACTAATACCTGAGTGGCGGGGTGGACACCTGCACGCAAACAGGGTGGCTGACGATCTGTTCCTGGAATATCAGCGGTTTGCAGACTAAAGTCACAGACTCAGCAGTTGTATGATATCTGGGTTCATTCGATATATCAATGTCCCAGGAAACCTGGGCTCAAGATATCATTCCCTTGTTTGGATATAAAGAACACACAAAATTGGCCAAAAGAAGTAGTACCTTTGGAAGGGTGAAAGGTGGCCTGACAGTGTACCTCAATACTAGCCTATCGGTTAAGATCCTAGAACTGTAAGTGGACGATCCAGGTATGCTGGCATTGAAAATAGATGGTTGGACTAACAATCCTGAAGAATCCATCATTCTTGTTAATTTATAGAACAATCCAAGGAAAAAAACAGCCATAGCTAGAAGAATGGTCGCTCAATGAACCCAGTTAAAAGATATTCATCACAACCCATACTGGCTAGTCACAGGAGACTTTAATCTCAACTTATTCCATCAGCCAACTGATGAACACACGGACGCAGTTTGAATCCTCCCTGTGCAAGTAATGCCACCTAAAGCATTTCCACCAAAAAAAACAGAAGGATAAAATTGGAGAAGAGATAATCAGATCCTGTGAGCTAATGGGCCTACTGGTTCTGAATGGTCAGAAGTCAGGTTACATCCTTCCTTCCTTCCTGGACAAGAGTCTGGGGCAATGTAGTCTCCATTCTAGAGTACAAACTGGACACGCTGTCCCTATTTAAGTGGATATGCGATTTTAGCATTGTCCATCATGGGGAAAGCAACCATAATCCCCTGGTGATAACAGTAGATACAAGCATAGGTGAACACGGAGCGGTATCTATGCTACAGGGGGACATTGAAACAGGAAATTTGAAACGTCTCAAGTGGTCACCAAGCACAGTTAAGAGCTAAGCAGAGGAAACTGTAGTAGGCCTGGAGGATTTAGTTCCAACTGCCTCTAATCTGACAGTGGAATGGGAGATATTCACCAATAATTTGATCAAAACCTATTAAGATAATAGTCGGAATAAAGGAGCTCCCTATGCTCATTGTAAAAATATAATATATGCAAATTCATATTTGAAAAGCAAAAAATAAGCTCTTCCGACAATTACGTCAAAATTTACGGGACACAGAATTACTAAAACACTTGCGCACTCAGAAATGTTGCTTAAAAAATGATTTGGGTGGATAAAAAAGCCAAACATGAAACATTATGGGCCCAGCTGTTACATGCCACAACAATAAACGACTTAAAAATATTCTGGAAGCTCATCAACAACATCGAGAAAGGTTCTGGGGCAGCGAATAATGAAAAACATCAGTCAGGCGGAGTGGGTTCAATATCTAAAACTACACTTTAAGGAAAGTTCTTTGGACGTAATAAGCTTTCAATGGCCCTACAAAGATAACCTGGCAACATATGTATATATCTCGGGGGAGGTAGAGAAAGTTATTAAAAAGTCATGGGCTGATTGTGCACTCGGCCCAAATGGGTTACCACAGGCACTCTTTAAGCATTCTACATCAAGGTGAGCAGCCTTTTTGGCCCCAATGTTTAACTACATTTTGGCAAATGTATTATACCTGAAAGCTGGAGAGACTAAATAATCCATCCGGTTTTTAAAGGAGGACTGGCACACTCGCCTAATATTTAGCATCTAATTCCTCTCATGTTTGTAGAGCTTAAATATGTTTCTACTTTGCTATTACACGATCTGGCATTCTAGGCGTATCAAAATGGGAAACTCGCTCTAAACGGGCTTTATAAGGGGTCAAGGCACTGTAACCAATCTCATGACTTTGGGTCTCATTTTAAATAGAGCAAAGGCAACAGCACATTGCTTCAAGTGTGTTTTGTAGATTTTAAGGCAGCCTTTGACTGTGTTCAACGTAACATGCTATGGGCCAAGCTCCAGCGATGGGGTTTTCACCGGACATCCTCGGATACATAGGTCATGATAAAAATCAGAGATGGTACTCACGTATCAAAGAAAGTTCAAACTACAGCAGGCCTGAAACAAAGCTGCATCATAGCCCCCTTCTGTTCAACTTATACATCGTAGATCCTTCCACAGAGTTAGGTGGGCAGGCAGCTCATGCACCCAGTTTAGGTGGTCATCAGCTGTCAAACATCCTCTATGTAGATGATTTACTTCTACTCAGTAACACTCAAATAGGCCTTCAAAGGCTTCTTAACTGCCTTGATATATATGCAGATAAGAATTGTTTGGAAGTTAATCACAAGTGGCATCTCAGTGTAAACAAAATTGATGAGGCAGCCACTTGTGTTTGTTTAGGGGTGAAAAAATAAGAAAGTGGCACATTTACCCTGCAGAAAAAGGTGATTAAGGGGAAAGTGCAGGCAATCAAGCATGCATTCTCATAATTGGCAAGATCCATCCGAGGCCATGACCTGAAACCCCTGGGAGCACAGTAGTGAAGGCCAAACTGATACCAACCCTTACGTATGGATCAGAGATAATGTTAGGCAATATGGCATTTTTAAAGCTGTGCCACAAACTGCGTGCAGCTGCCGACGATATGCTGGCTAATCGAGTTTGGTCTGAAATTAATTGACAACGGGGGAGTGGTGCCTACAAGAAATTTCTTGAGAATAGTATTAGGATGCTAGAATTGGGTGATCTATTAGTCTGTGATATATCTGGACAAGCCTTAAAGAAAATGGTAAACAAGTAGATTAAACTGTAAAGTTGGACTGCAGATAAAGAAAGGTTAACCAGGCGTCTACATGGGTGGCTGGTGTTGGTCATCCCTAAGAGAATCACCACTTGCAGCGCCTTACCACTGGAAGGTCAAACAGTCATTCTTGGACTTCAGACTTGGTGAGATACCTACATTAGACTTCCTGACAAAATTGAGGAAAGGCACCCTAGGCAATGACACGAGCTGCCGACTATGCCATCAGGAGATCGAGACTCTACAGCACGTCATATGCATCTGTTGATACTGGCTAATCAGCGACTAAGTCTATAGAGAATAGAGTTCATTCATCTGGGAATCAGGACCTGCAGACTGCACTGATTGAGTCATTGGACCCAAGAAACATAGGGGGATATTCACAAGGAGCTATCGCCAAGTTAACTGCACTTTATTGCATCCAAAGTTGCGATAAATCGATCACCCCATTCACAAGCTGTTAACAGCCCACAGCACCAGTTTACTCGCGATAGCAGCCGCAAAAAACATCGCCACAGAAGACCTCCGCAACTATCGCTAATGAGATGCAGAGTAGGCGTTCCCATGCCCAAAGCCGTAACAACAACACTCACAACGACCAGCCAGAACTGCGATAAGAACACAAAACCGGCGATAAGGTGCTTTAGCAGCAGGAAAAATAACACGTGCTCTGACCTGGTGCAAAGTCGGACCACAGCCTGCACCACAAAAGGGAGCACAGCCCTGTTGCTGTTGTGTCTGTGGTTTGGTGCAGTTTCCGGTCCACGAGTCCTGCCACCATCTCCAGACTGATGTAGTGGACACCATTTCATCCATGTCATCCAGCTCCTGGTGTGGCGCTGGACTCCCACCTCCGGTGTGCATTGCTGCCTTCTTGTTGTTGGCGTGTTTGTGCTTGTTTGTGCCTTTCGCATCATTGCTGGAGTTCTGGTTTACTTCCATTGTCCTCCTCTGCTATCGGGCTACATTCCTCTTGTCCAAGTTGGCCTGCCATGTACAATGTTTTGTTGCCAATGGGTTTGGTGGGATTGTCTGCTGGCTCGGGTTGCCTCCATTGTGGTTGGCTGTTGTTTTCTGTTTGGTCCGTCTTACTTTTTCAGGATTTTGTTGTGCTTATTGCCACCAGCCGTGTGTTTCGCGGTCCTGGTGGTGCTTACCCCTGCTTTCCTCATCGCAGATGGGCTCTGTGAGAAGTTGGCCTGGCATATGCTGGTCACTAGTTATAGTGGCCACCTTACACCAGTCCAATTCGAGTCTTTTGGTAGATAGGTTTAAGACAACCTTTTAAAGAAAGCTATCCTAGTAGTAGCTGTGGAGAGCAGCCTTCAGGCTAATTCTCAGAGCAATGTAAAACAGCTTGTTTTACGTTATAATCTCTTGAATTACCAAATGAAAGGACACCACACAGGTATATATATCAAATATATCTGTATTTATTACTACACACACTCTACTAATCTGTTTATGAGATTAGAAGCCAGGAACACATTCAAATATCACCGTTTCACAATAAGTTAAGCACAAATATGGCTGGGGCCCTAGGGGCGTACCAGACCATTTACTAAAAAAAGAGATTTAGGAAAGTCGACTTGCAGAATAACAAGGCCTAGGGCCTGTAGAATCGCTGGGGCTCCACTACTGCAGTGAAAGCAGGTAAGTAACAGACCCACGGGAGACACATGCAGTGTGTGAACACAGCCACGGGTTCCCTATTGATTATAATGGAGCAAGTCGCGGTTAGATTTTTAAAGTTTTAGGGTACTTCGAGGAAGTCTACAAGCAAGCCACTTACAAGGTAAGTAATTCGAGGGCCAACACACACTAGGGCACCGGAGTGCACGAGTTACCTCACCCAGGGAAGCCGGGTGCATAGATGTCTTTTGGTGTCGGGTCGCGTCGCTGTTTTCTATGGAGACCACAGAAGACTTGCTGCTTGCGAAGACTGAAGAAGTGTCCGGTGGAATACAAGGCTGGATTCTAGATGCAGATGACCTGAAAATTGAAGGGACAGTGTTCACAGTCACTTGACAGTGACCCGGGGCCAGGAAGATGGATGCCCACGGATGTCGGGTGATTTCAGGTGATCAAGGGTGTTTTGACTCTTCGCTCACAAAGTCCAGGAAGGATCGACGATGACCAGCAGCTGGATTCGGAGTGTCCCATGCTGTCTGCAGCTGACTGCAGTGTTGGCGACTGGATTGGAGCCAACAAGCCTTGGCAACAGCAAGTCTTGTGTAGAGTGAACAAAGTCGATGGTGCAGACGAGCAAGGTCTGAGGGACTCACCCGGCAAGGGTGAGTGAGGGCAGACCTGGAGCAACTAGAGGAGCCCTTTGAGGTGATCAGAAAGTCTTCGGGGGACCCACAAGTCAATGGGCAAGGGATCACAAAGATGCCTCTTGAGGATATGCTTCACAGGAGCCCACGATCACTCGGGATGGGGTAAGCCTCTGATTTTCGCAGCAAAGTCTGCTGGAGACTTGGGCCATAAGTGGTCCAAAGCACAAGTTTGTAGATTATCGTGAAGGGGTTGCACTTGACAATAGTGCACGGTACCCAGGTATTGCTGTTCCTCATCACTCGTGGGGTCCACTCACCTCAGCTCTGCTGGGGATTCACAATGGCTGTCAAGAAGTCAGGAAATCTACTTCTGGAGCTGCAGGGACTTCGAACTCCAGCGGGAGCTGGAAAGTTTGCGACCGTTGATTAGAGTTTCTGCTGCCTGCCAAGCAGGGGAGTCACTCCTTGACTCCAAGGGAGATTCTTCTGTCTTCCAAAGGTAGTGGAACATCGAAGGGCCAGGATTCTTCTTTGTAGAGCGTCGTCCAGGGTTATCTGTTTTGCAATGGCAAAGTTTGCTATCTTATACAGAAGATAGGGGAGGGACTAGCTCTAGGACCACTCCTCTGGGAGGGTCAGGGGAGGGGGTGGTTACACCCACTTACCTTTGTCCAGTTTCGCACCAGTACAGGGACAGGTAGCCCAAGAACCGGTTTGAGCTGGCATATGCACAGAGAAGCCTACTGCTCCCCCAGTGCAGGACTTCAAAGCACTCTAGAATTGCACCCACCCAGCCCCAAAACACTAAATCCTGTCTGGAAGGTAGTGACACCTCCCTGTGACAGGATGCCTAATGTTGGGCCTCCTCCACTGCGAGTTTCAGTCAGCAGCAGGAGAGCAGCCCAGTGTCTGCCCTGGCATTTTGTGATGCCAGGGCTCTTTCAGATTTCTACCGTGTTACCACAGTAGGTACATGTCGTCCCCTCTAGAAAGGTGGGATCATACTCCCACACCAGTTACTGGTGTGGGGGTATGATTCCAAGTTGTTTGACACCAAACACGACATGTTTTGATGCAGTCATTGTAAAGTTAGCATTAACCGGGAGGTTATAATGCACTTAAGAGTATATGGTTTAACCGCATCTACAAACAGCCACATGGAATAGACCCTGCCAGCTGCAGAGGGGCCCTGCTCAGGCAGAGGCACCCCCTCACATTGTAAACCAAGCACCCTGCCCTCAGGATTGATAGGGCCTGCCATAGGGGTGGCTGATAGGTTTATATGTGTGTGTATGGTGAGATATAGAAACCTATACCTCAGTGCTAACACTACTGCACCCAGGCTGCAGTGGCAGGCCTGTGGTGTCAGATTTAGTCTGCTTCCCAGGGGTGGCATAATACATGCTTCAGCCCCTGGTAGGCCTGTGAAGTACCCTTGCCCTTGGTACCTAAGGTAGCACATACTAGGGGCTCATAAGGTACCACAGTATCCAATCACAAGTGCATCTAATATGCACACCAGTCATTTAAGGGAGTAAGCAGATAGGCTGGGGTCCTGGATAGCAGGATCCCAGCCAGACTAGTCAAAAACCATTCAAACACCAGGAAAAAAGTGTGGGCAACCATGCAGTCAGATTCCACCTTCCTACAGGCTCATCGCAAGTTTTCTGGTGTTGTGTTTTTATCTCCATCGGGGTGGTTGTATTGCAGACATTGGCCGCGTTTTCAGCGAACTATCGCATGCTACCGCCGTGTTGTGAATAACACGTTAACACAGGGTAACTTTTCCCGCGATGGGCTGCGATGTGTAAAGTTGCGTTAGCATTTTTGGTGATGTTTAGCACACGTTCTTGTGAATATACCCCATAATGTTGAATATTAGGTCGGTGCAGTTCCTGACAGTTTTCAAAAACATGACTGAAGTACAGGTCCGGTCCTGGGTGGCTGTTGGGGGGATGTGCAGTGATTCCATCACGGGAAAGACTCAGCAAACCAGGATGCTTTACAAAAAAAAGCTTACAAGATAATATTCTCCCTACCACGCAACTCCTCCCCAGCACAGGTGATGTTAGAATTTGGGCTGCAGTAACAGCTCGTGCAAAGGCGATATATAACTATAAAAACTCAGATTAAATCTGGACTAACAGGCAAAATCCAATCAACATTGCGCTGTGTAAAGACCCAGAATCCGTCTACCCCAAATACTGGCAACTGAATGTCCCATTTTATTCCTTTCAGCTCGTGCTAAAGAAAGCGGATACAAAGCACTCACTAATGGAGGACAAAATAAGCCTGAGTAAGTGATCTCACGCATGGATGGTCCTGCAATCATACACAAAATTGAAACCGGCAACGCATCTTGGCCAGACGTATGCACCGCATTTGAAAACAAACTTATAATACGTCTACATCTACATCTTGGTACAATTCCATCAAATGCTGATCAGCCAAGTTGGCAATATAAAGACTCTAAAGCATGCAGTCTTTACGGTGCACCAAAGCAGGATCTAATTCATCTAAGCTGCGTCTGTCCTAACTTAAAATCACATTGCATTTGGTTATTGAAAAAACATTTTATTGAAAGTGGAATTTACACCTGCAGAGCAGCTATATTAAAATGCCTTGATCCAATCACCCACAGCTGAATTGTAACCTGGTAACATTTCTAACTCTGTATGGTAAATTAATCAAGACAGATCCAAGGGGAGAAACAGAATAGGAAAACGGAGGACTAATGTTTTACAATGAGCATCTTTTTACTGCTTACGGATTGACACTAATATGCTAAAAAGCACCATAAATTAAGGTTGTACCCTAGCAGGACCCCTTGGGACTGAGTTTTATAAAAAAAGATGACTGTGTCTTGATTTTATTGCAATTGTCACTTTTCACGTTTAAATGTGCAATGCATTTAAAGTATTGTGAAGCAATTGATGTTTTTAAAAGAATAAGAAATCTTCTTTGTATAACTCTTTTACATTTATTAGAATTATTTGTAGTATATTTTTATGGTTTTAAGTAACTAAAACAATAAAGATTTCATTTTATTTGATTTGATTCCATAAGTAATCAGTGGATACATGGTTCTGTTGGTCTGGGCTGCTAAGAAGTTGATGAGAGGCTTGATCAATCTAGCCAAGTGTTGTAAATAAATGTGAATGGGTAAATTGATGTGTAAGGATGAGCTGATAGGGAAAGCGATAGAAGCTGCTCCCTCTCCCATCAAGTGATGGACATATTTTCTTAACAAGCAGTTATTTATTTCATATGAGCACTTTATCTGCTCTGTAGTCTTACACATTGGCACTTCGATTGTATTATAGTCTTGCACACTGGCAATTTACCAGTAGATTTAAATCTAGCCACAGTCAGGTATATAAATTCTTGCCATTCAGAGAAAAAACTGGCTTATGAGGAATTACTTTTAGAACTGTAGATAGGTGTTCTTATTGGTTTGCCTCATCCAGTCTCTCTTAACCTTTAGTATACTGTGTTTTTTACTTGTATAATGATGAAAGGAAGCAAATAATGAAATTGTCTTTTAATTAAGATGTGCAACGGTTGCTCTGAGGTATAGTAAGTTTTGTGTTTAGACAATATTAGCAAAACATGCAAGAATTTATGATTCTTTCAATATTTATAGTGTTAATTGACTAATAAACCACTTTCATTCATTCATTTGTATTTGTGAAGCACACGTATCGCCCAAGGGTATCAAGGCACTGAATAACAGATCTTTATTGCTACTCAACTAAATGGTAAATGACTAGCTACAGTGGTATATTCGTGTTAGGACGCCACTAAGGAGAATACCACTAGTTAATTATTCAGGGTAGTAATATCTGGGTGATGGTCCTTGCAGGGTGGGGAGAACCACCCAGCTCCTTAAAAATCTTCGTGACCAAGGCCAACAAATACATTCAAAACTTTTAACAAATCCCCAGAACACGTCAAAACAATAACTTTTGGATCAGAAATCAAAGTGAAGAAGTAAGCATAAATTATCTTGGACATATGTAAGTTTTCTTGTTCTTTATTTCCTGTGTATGTCCAGGCTGAAAGATCTCTTTAGACAGTAGCAGTCGACACGTGTTTCGTCGCACAAGTGCAATATCCCGCGACTTTTTCAAGGCTGCAATGTACAAACACACCAATATATCCCCTTACAACATCGGGAGAACATAAGTCAATAGGGATAATGTCTGACATGCCAGCATGCACAGGAAGAGAATATGAGAAATAAAAGGAGATTATCTCAAATGGGACATCCAGTCGGGGAGCTTCAAAGGCTGCACCTCCTCTGATATGCATCAGGGCTTACTCTCAGAGGAGGAACTAGACCTCCCCCTGCCCCAGACATATTTGTATTGGGCAGGCGGGAAATTATATAGTTAAGGAGGTGTACGCCACTAGAAAGCTAATCACACCTCCAGGATGGGCAGCCTGGTCTCTACATTGAAAGAAAGGTTCTGCCATTTTCAAAAGTAGCAGAATAGAGGGTTATGTGTAGACAAGATGGCCTACATCCCTGAATGTGGTCGTCTCAGGGACGGATTAGCCGTTGGGGCAAGCAGCACATTGGCCACTTGCACCCGCACCCCTATTGCCCCTCAATCTATCTAGAACCTTTAACTACAGAGCCTCAGTTCTGAACAAGCTGCATCAAATAGGATAAATGAAGAAACCCGTTTCTGCGACAACAGGACTTGCACAAAGCAAAAGGGTGATAATCTGCACCTGTGGCAAAACCTTTGGAATGGCCCTATTGAAGGTCCATCCTAGTCTATCTCTTAGGTCCCTGAGACAGAGGGACTTCCGTGGCAGCCTGGAGCAACCTCAGCCTCCCCTGTACTAGTTACACTAGTCCCCTGCCAACAGGAGGTAAAACAACGCTCTAAATCTGAACAATTGCTGTCTATGAGGCCCTCCGTGGGATCACCCAAATCCATTTGTCTGGTGCATTGTAGAACTGTAATCCTGCCTTTCATAAAGTCACAGGCAGCTTCCTTGTTTCTCAGGGCCACCGGATGTTGAAGTACTTTTTCCTAAAGGTTACCGATGCCAAGGCTCGTTGGTCACAAACCCCTTCACTCAACACTGAACATGGAGGGAACTCCATCTGACCTTCGACTGACATCAGCAACCACCCCATTGTTCTGTTTTTGCATCTTCTTGCCCCATAGCACTGTGTAAGTGGTAAAAGTAGCTCTCTGCAGCTCCTGTTCAGCACCAGAGAGAGGCAGGATGACTCTGCCACGCCCATCCAGTCGGGTCCACGGGCCTGGATAAATTGAATTGACTGTTATGACCTTAGAAACTCAACCTGCAAGTGACCGATTGTCACTAATGGTTTTACCTATTGACCGCAATTTAAAATTTTCGCTGTAGTATTTTCAACTGATTTTTTTGGATTCTAAAATCTATAACTCCGGTTATATGTATGTTATTCCATTAATTTTGGTGACTAAATTACGATAAAAATACACTCTATTTTCATAAAATGTTTTGGATTTCTGTTGAGTCGTGTCAATTGCTTATCATCCTGGTTGCTACTCTGACATGCTTAAACGTGTTCCTTTAGGAAAGCCTAACTACTCTTTGCAAAACTACCAGGACTGAGCTAAGAATATATTAGTGTAAATTCAAGGACCATCTTTGGGGTTTGTGACAGTATTGCATGATGTAGCATAACCAGCATCACCACGTAATACTCCACCTTCATAAAGTGTGAGCATACCTATTCTTGAAACTAACATAAACACCTTTTCTAAGGTCCATAAAGAGAAATTCCAATACTACTAAGAGCTTTACGTTTTGTTGCACTCTTTAACAAAATGGCATATGTTATGTCCACTGTAATGTGCAGTGCTGTGACAATAACATAATTGTAACATGGCAAACAGAACATCAGCCATGTTCTGACAATGAATGAAGGTGGCAAACAGATCATAAGCAAGATCAAATTGTACTGGTATTCCAAATGAAGGGGAAGAATTTGAAAGAATGCTTACCTAGTCAAGTAGTGGCCAATGGAAGGTATATGCCCATGCGTAGCCATTGGAAGGTACATCTGTATCAGTATGACAGCTTCACTTCATCAAATTTCCCCAAACTTTATTTTTGGATGGTTGAAAGTAGGGTTAGACAATAAATTCCGCTCCACCGGTGGAGTTCACAGAGTTTTGACCCCTCTGCATCATGATTGTCAAGCGAAGTTATGGCCCTATTCAGCCAAGTGACGCGTGGCTGAGTTTTATCTTGTGAGCAGCTCACCAATGGTAAATTGGTGCGTGCAAGTAAGATTTGGCATCCCCTATCGCAATTTTTGGTCAATAAAAGGGCACCCAATGAAACTTCCACAACTCGGGCGGTTGTAATCGTTTGTGGTCAGAAAGTTGGCACTCGAGTAGCAAATCTACTCATGTGGCAGCAAAATCAACTTGAGAAGAAGCACCCTCTGGTCTGCATCGTCATGCAGTTTGCACTGATTTTTAAGAAACGCCCGAGCTCCTGGCGCTAAAAATCAGCATGAGCAGCAAGATGTGCCTAATTCCGCCTGTTTACGGAACTTCGTGGATTCTCCCAGAGTTTTTATGTAACTCCAAAAGTTTCACCGACCCCTAGTTGAAAGTGAGGAAAGTTGGAAATCTTAGGCCTTGCAGAAACAGGCACAGGGAATAGTTATAGGAACTCTAATACTTCTGTCCTTGCTTAGAGCAAACACAGCATTAACAACATGGTTGAGTCTGTATCTGATGCAGGAACATGGTTTCAAAGCAAAAGTAGAGGTTCCTGCTTCTGCAGCAGTAAAACGTAAAATGACTGTCAGGTGAAAGTCAAGGAAAGACAGTGGTCTGACAGTAAACAACATATATATATTGCATGTTGCCAATTGTATCAGGTGGGTAAAAAACTTGTTATACCATGTGTCAGTTTTACAACTCTCATTATATAGCTGAAGTACGGTCATTCTCATCCACTCTGCTATTGTAATTGTTATAAATAAGAACACAGTTGGTTACTTCTACCAAATGATACCAAAGTGTTACAGGAGATGTGCTTTCATCATGGGTTGCAATAAGCACAAATACATCCTGTCTATCTGAAAATTTGACTTTGAGAAGCTTGAATACAATACTGTGCCCTCAGGTTTTTGAAGCTTCTTACAATCAAGCTCCTGTGGGACTTCTTGGTAGCAACATCTTACAAGCCACAGTGCCAGATTTTTTCCACTCAGGTAACAGCTCAACACCTGTGTTCAAGTTTTCCACATAAAGTTATTACCTTTATGAAGGAGGGATAGGAAAGGCTGTCATGCAATTTTTTCAATGATCCCTAATGAGGAAAGGCAACCTGCGGATTTACAGAGGAATCGCTCCTTGTAGATGCAATCACACTACATATACAACCAGAAGAGCTTTCGTACATCATGTACATCTTGATGCCATAATGTTCTCTTTTGCCTGATATGTACTGCCTGAACAGCATTCATCCTTTTTAACAGAATCAAGCACTCATCAACTACTATATTCTTTTCAGGGGTATGCCAGACAAATGTTCCACAACATGAAACAACATCATTATGTTCCTGGGCAATGCTGCAGAAATAGTGCATATGCTACATAAAGTGGTAAATGCATGACCCAGGGCCCTGAACCATATTTATGAGACCACACAAAGCCACCCTGCATGGCTAAGTGTTGCATCACAAATCTTGAGTAAGTTGACGCAGCGCATATCACTGCATTGCCTTGCTCGGGATGCGTTCCATGGGTATTGCAGTAGGGTTTCCATGCAACACCAATGGATTTTGACGCTGCCCCAGATTTACAAAATCATGTAAACCTGGGGAAGCTCCAAATCCTTATGCTTCCCTAGGTGAGTTTTAACAAGGAGAAATATCTTTATTTCACCTAGTTTTTTCCACTTTCTATATGTGCTGAATTCTGCAGCACACATAGAAAGAGGATAATGCATCTGAGGATTTTTTCTGTACAGGAATGTGCCCCTTCATGCAAAAAAAAACTGCCCTGCCAGCAATGGAGGCATCCTTGCACCATTGTGCATTGGTGTGTACATTGGCGCTAGGCTGCTGAAACGGCTCCAGAGCAGGGAGAAAGGACAGGAATGCACTGTATTGCATAAATACGGTGCATTCCTGCCCTTTCACTTTGATGTAGGGCAGTGCAGCAAAGTGACTTGCTGTGCTGCCCTATACCAAAATCCTGTAAATAGGGGCCCAAACACCTATCTCCTCCCATTTTTTTATTTATTTGTATTTCTTTATTTGCATTTTTGTTATGTATAGATACAATTTCCATAGGTTATACAATTCAACATATATGGTATGTTTTAGCTGACAGTCATTGCTTTGCGTTATATAGGCATTACAGCTTTAAAGCAGTATTTATACCAAATAAAATTCTACAGTCTCCGGTGCATCAGAGACACTCACCATCTAAGCTTCTAATTAATGGGAAACATGAAAAGCTTCACACACTTTCTAGTATATATGTAGCACGGTGAACCAAATTGACGACAAGGTTTCTGTAGCTTCCACCATGTCTATCGCAAGGTTGATATGAGAAAAGGAGAAAAAAAGAATAGGAAAGACAAAATAAAACCCTATTACAACAAACCAATATTCCCAGTACACGCCAGTCCTTTGTGGTGTCTGTATTTTGAAGGTGCCATACCCCATCTCCCGTAACACCTATCTCCTCCCATGACAGGGGTGAAGCTGTCTGTTGCCTCTACAATGCAAGTCGACTGATGGGACTGCATTGTTTATTTGTACACTACGGCTATGTTGAGCATTAGGCGTAGAAATTTCTTCAACTCTCCAAGTGAAGTGGGAATCCAACAGTGTGCCCTTGATGGAGGTCCTCAAATGGCTTAAGAAACTCTTTGGTATGCACATTTATTTGGTGCACATTTACATCAAGGAACTCAAAATTCAGAAAGATGGACGTAGTCAATAGGCATTACATTTACAGTATCGACTTTACATCCAGTGTGTGCAGTGAATTGGGGAACTAAATTTGAGGGGAGACAAGAGAGCATTTTGTCTGTGCTTGGCATCATCATTGCCTACACTCCGGATTGGGCTACCCTGCTACTGTCTCTCTGCTGCACAAATTGTGCTTCTGAACGAACATCATGACTGTCATGACCATGTTCCACAAAATCATTGGAAGATAAGTCATTATCAGATAGAACTCTGCCGACTGATACATTTCTTCCTGATTCTGCTCCATTATGCTCTCCCGCTGATAGTGTCTCAGTAACACATCTTGCCTCAGAGATGTCCTCCAGTATTTGAGAGAAAACCTGGGCAGCAGCCTTCCACTTAGACAACCTCTATGTTAACTGTCTAAAATCTTCCTTCTGAAATACTCTGTCCTACGTAGAAGGCAAAAGCATCCTTGCAAATAATTACTTGGGTGTGTGCATGTTTGAGATATGTCAAAGAAGTGGGAAAACAAAAGAGCACTTAGCTCTCACTGCTGAAATACAAAGAACTTCCCAGAACATGTTAAATTTAGACTAAAAAGAACAAACTACCAGTTCAACTTGACACATACTCAACACACACAAAATACTTCATGGGAAGAGCGGTGAACCCAATGCATCCACTGGAAATAAATTATGGCACTCACAGGGTTTCCACCTTTCTTCTAAAAAACTCCCTGCTATTTTTTCATGTTTTGCTGTTCTGGAACAGCCAACAGCTCGTACTTAAAAAGAATTAATATAAAATTGTCAGGACTCATTTTCTAAAACAATTACTGTTTAATGTAAGAGCTCAAGACTAATCCCAATTTTCACTAATTACATAGGAGGAGGAGAGGGGAGAATGCAAAGCCAAAATGGTACATCCCCACAATGCATACTCAAACCAACCCAACGAGCAACACAAGAGAGGTGTAGTAATTTGGGTTTGTTAATCAGGAGAGATTATTTCTCTTAAGGATGGTAATTCTGCACCACTAAACGGTAACATGCTTCATCATCAGATATCTCCTCACACTGGTAACAGATGTTACCAGCATGAACTACAACAATGTAGACCAGAAAAAACGTATTGATTTATTTCTAGGGTACCGTACCTCTGATGAAGTAGAGTGGAGAGGGTTATTTACATGTTTTTGGCAGTGGTGGATAGTATAATCTCTTTGAAAAGGTCTGGGGCCGACCAAACAGTCATGCGCACTTTGCATGTTCTCCACCCAGGCTGCATTACAGCCTGTGTGGAGAACATTCCCAGGCTTCCATTCTCTGGCTGAGAGCTGAACCACAGTGCTCAGACCAATCAAAACACTGTATTGCAGTATTGTGATTGGCTAGGGGAGACTGTGTGCTTCCTGTTATGGCGGGACGTGGATGAGAGATGGAGGAAGGATGGAGCGATAAATTACGATTGTTTCTTTATTTTTTAAACCCTCACCTTTCCTCCCTCCTCGCCCCACCCCTGATCCATGCCGGCCACCACTGGGCAATGCTCTTCTGTTCTGACGGAGAAGCCTGCCCATGTAATAGATACATGTTTCGCTGGTTTGTGTTTTAGGAATCAAAATAACACACTATAAACAGAGAGGCATCATGCTTGCCGTGATCTCTTGAAATTATTGATGAAATGAGAACTGTGTCTGTCATGTAAACATGAATTATGTGTTTGCCCCTGTTGTAATTAAGTATTTTATGTTTTTATTTCATACTGCCCAGTACATCAACATCACAGGGTGGTTTGCACTACCTAAACATAATTGCTATAAATTCAAATTTTCTGTAATCAACAGTTGAACGTTTACCAGTTAACATTATGAAGCTGTCAGGCACAATAGCCTACTGAGTGTAGACATTTTAAGTATGCAACACAAAATGTATTACGTCTCAAGAGTGGCTAAAAACAATCAAACGTAAAAATCCATGACGGCTAAATCTAATTTTTCAGTGGCCCTGACTTCAAACATTGAGTGCATGGAAGGAGGTGAACTCATTCAACAGATGTGAGCCTCACACTTATTGGTCAGAAGTAGAGAGATAATTGCAGTGCTTAGAAGAGGTAGAAACGCGATTATGAAAAACAAGCTATCATTATTGCTGCTGGCTTGCAAGATGCACTCCGTTTATGCAGGTTTCTCTATTTAATTTTCATTGGGTAGGTACACACCACAGTGCTATCTTTGCATCCCCTTCGGTACACGTTAAGTAGTTTTGGCTATCTTTGCATCAAGACCATGTCTGGGTGACGTTAACATGGTAGAATGCTGTGGATAGTACAGAGACATTCTATTGCATACTTGTACAATTATATCCACAAACATAAGCATCATAGCCTATTTAAAGGGTTATAAATAGGTTGCCTGTTGCTTTTTATTCCCCTTGGGGTACATAATGGTTCAAAGTTAATGTCTCACGCCCCAGGTGGAGGGCAGTTCTAGTGATGGAGAGGTCAGCCTGCCACCTCTGCTTCACTTATATGATAAAGGATGCAGACTGGACCATGTAGGTCCTTCTTACTCTTGCTAATGAGCAGGATGAAGACATACAAAGTGGTGCAGGGAGAAATTGTTATTTCAGGGACACTCCCCACTCCACTCACATGCATTTTGTAACAATAGATTATTAAGGCAGCCATCATTTGATTTCTGATGAGTGCTAAAGATGTCTTCTAAGCACTCTGGGTGCATTCCTTGATTTCTTGGGCAATGTGGCTACTGTTAATGTTGCAAGGTCAACAGCAGCACGAGTGCATGTCAGCATAGCATTGCCTTGATGAGTCACGAGGAGATAGCACGCTGCTTCATATTCTGCAAGCACCGGCAGTGGGATCCAGACAGGTCTGCTGCTAAGGAAAATGTGTCATGAGCTGGAGTGGGTCTCCAGCTTATAGTTTGAAGTTCTGACAGTCTCAAGCCAATCAGTCCTTCTAAAAGCTCCTGGCCATTGTTACCACACACAAAGGTACGTAATGCCAGCGAGCATTTCCAATTACACAATATCATCAGCCCAAAGAGTGGGGGGGGGGGGTACCAAATGCCCTACGCCCTTTGCCATTGGACCTCGTTTACAAGGGAAGCCTGAAGACAGCATTCGTGGATGAACACCATGAAGCCTGTAGTGCTGCTCCCAGCCAGGGCATGAGCACATTTACAAAGAGAATGGTGCTGGGATTAGAGTCTGGCCCATGTTACCTCCTTCAAATAGGGATTATATGGATTTCCATATGCTGAGCATGGGGTGGCAGCAAACATGAGGACACAAAAGCAACAACTATTTGTAGGGCCTACCGTGATAAACATGACACCTTTCGTTATTTCTCGAATCCACTCTGGAAAGGACTTCAAAGATCTCCTTGAGGAAAATTGGAAGTGGGAATTGAGCTAAACCAGAGACGGATCTAAACCAATAGTCGACACAAGAAGCTTGCACCAAGCTGGCAAATTTAAATCTAATTCTTTGGTCACTTGGGAAGTAACCATTAAGGTTTTAATCTTGTGGGATCACAGACATGCCCTGAAAGACCAATTAGAGCTGTTTTGTTGCTGGTTCTTCAGGGAATGGCTATCTGTCATATTTTCCATAGTTGTATTGGTAGAAGTACAAAGATATTAATTCATTGTTTTTGTGATTTGCTGGTTGCTTTGTTTTGCTGTTTTAGAGCAATTTGAGAGAAGGGGTATCAAGACATGAGCTAAAATTATTACTCAGTTTGGAGACATGCATGTTTTTTGCTTTAAAATAATTTCTAATGATGAGCGAAAGCGGTTTATTAATTGGGGTGGATGGGAATCCACCTCAAGTAATGCATTCTCTATACTCTTAGGTCCAGTCATAGGTTTCGGTAATTTAAGCCTAAGCTCTATGCCAAGTAGCTATGGCACAGAGATGACAGGCTTTTTTTAAACAAACATTTTATTGGGTTTTTTTTCATGGAAGGAGCAACACATCACCTGCATTAACACACATTAAGTCTTTGGCAGCTATTCATTAGTTGAGGGAGAATGACCACATTCAACCTACTTTGAGTATCATGTCTCTTCTTGACCTGGATTCAAAAACCACATCTCATGCCCTACATGCTCAGATAAATTCCACTATACGGTTTCCAAATGTTTTTCTTTTTCAATGGGCATCCTCAACTTTCACAGACCTGTTTCCCTGTGAGCATGAACCAGTCCATAGCCTCTGTCTACTAACGTATGTTCTGCAAGTCACTCGCTCCCATCTCCAGGAAGTGCTCCTTTTTACAACTGTTGATCCTAGGACAACAAATACCTTAATGTTTTTCAGCTAGCTCCCTTTCTCCCACATATAGAGTAAGATTTGTTTTTCAGCATATGACCGCTAGCCTCAGGCATTCCCTTACTTCTCCTCTTTTCGAGTGTGTCCTGTAGGAATGAAAGCCCCATTTCCACATATATCTCCCTTTTTCCCTATGGGGTCCCACCTGAGGAACCAGTGTTATATGCCCTACTGTTATAGTGTGTTGCTGTCGCACAATGGTGCTTCCTTGGTTATTACTCCCTCCCATTCTAGATATTTTGTCACTTGAAGCAGACAGGCTTAATTTTACAAAAATGCGTAGAGCATTTAGAAGTATCAAAACAGGTAAAAAGTTGAAAACACAACACAATATTAATCCCAATATATACTAATGTGATAAAAATTTAATAACCAAAATGACAGTAAAATGACTAAAATCCAATGAGGGGAACTCAAGATATGATTTTTGAAAGATTTAGGTGGAAAAAGCGCAAAGAAAAAGTAAAGAGCTAATAATAGGCAATGGTCATGGTACACCAGACCGAGGTGCAATATCAGGCAGACTGCGCTGGAGCCAGATACACACGTGATGGTGAAGATATAATAATCTGGCATGACTTTGACATACAAGATGTTCTTGAAGCGCAGTATATATTGTGTGCAGTGTAGCGCAGTTGGGTGTACTCAAAACACATCACCAATGACTAATGAAATATCTGTAATGTTTCTTCTGCTTATCAGATAGGGATTTCGGGTATTTTCCATGCCACCAGCAAGGAGCAAAAACCAAGGGAGTTGGATTGTGAATTTGTGAGCATGAGTGTCTTGTGCTTTCTGAATGAGGAATTCATAAACAAGTTTAGACAGAATTGGTGTAGGGATCCATCTGGTTCTAAAGAAAGCTGGATTAATTTGAAAAAGCTGGCTGAAACATGTCTCCCTCTATAGAAGCGGGGGAAGTAATTCTCTCCAACCATGTCTTTATTGCTTTTAATATAGTCCAAAGAGCTTTGAAAGTAAAGGAGTGTAAGAGGCCTTTGAGACAAGTTAAAATGTGCTATAGGATATCAACATAAAAATAGCAAGAGCTCTCCATCCTGATTGTGATGAGTTAGGGTTGAGCCCATCGGGTGTATTAGACCATTGGATGAGGACCAGATGATGAAGATTGGCACACACATTTTGTGTGTAATAGGGTCCTGTAAAACGACAAGCATTTGAACTAAGATCTTGATGATGTGAGTGAGGAACATGGTATATTAGGTGGGCGCTCTCCTTGTTGTTCAATTATCGTCTGGGGAAGGCACGATGACTGTCCTCCATGGACACTTACCTCTCCCTTTTTTTGAGTAAAAGCTGCAGAAGTACTTCACTTGTGCTTCACTCTTCTTCAGCCTGTAAAATAATAAAATGACATCAACTCTTGGGTGTGGGGTGGTGTCTCTTTGTCTCTAGCAGAATGGTCATCTGGGCTGTGCCAAGGAACTTGAGCAACTTGTAAGAGGCCTACCTTGTCACAGACATGTTTGCCGACATCTGGACAGGCTTCTTTTTGGTTCCCCCAGTCAAGCAGGCACCTCCAAGGACACACCTCTTGAATAGGCACACAGGGTCTGCACTGGGTCTGCACTGAGGGAGAACGGTTCTGCCATGTGCACTGCTGCAAATGTGAGAAGTTGACCCCAGATTGGTCCTGCACAGAGCTTTTTCACAGTAGCAAATCTGTTTCAGCTGGAAATCATGGAAAAGGTATCCAGCCTTGTCAAGCCCTGTTTGGCTGCAGCCTGACACTTTTCCCTGTTAGAGGAGCCCATGCTCGCATAAAGTAACTAAGTCTGACATGGAAATCATCATTGAGTGAAGGTGTCAAAAGTATCTGTCTAACGAGAGACCTTCTTTGGGTGCAAGTTTTGTATTTCTTGTGCTTTGAGCTTTACAGCCAAAAGCACTTCTTGGCTACATCCTGCTTAAGATTTATTACTTCAATTTCAGTGACATGTCAAATTGGAAAACCTCCAACTGGATAGCAGCTGTTTTCTGTATCTGGCCCACATGCCCTTGTGATCTACCTTAAAGTGCATTTCAATCCCATTCAAGTGCCACCAGATGAAAATGGGTGGCTCTTAAAACTTTTTGGTGCTATTTTTATGTAACACTTTAAAAATTCATATTTTCAATTCCACTTATTATATTTGTGAAAATGTGGTGTCATTTTGTTAATTAAATGGTTCTCTTTTTAAAAAAATGTTTATTTATTGTGTTTTCAGCTTTCTAACTAATTTGATACTTCGAAATGCTTAACTCATTTTCTTAAGTTAATTTTGCTTGCTCTGTGCCATAGCTACCAGGGATTGAGCTCATGTTTAACTTATTGAAACCATTTTTGGATTAAAAAGAAGAGTGAAATTATTACTTGTGGAGGACTACCGTATCCAGCCCAAATAATACTACACTTTCTCATATCATCCTGTTACTTTTCAGACAGGAGAAATATAATTAAAGAGTAAGATTGAGAGTATTTGCATTTCCTAATGGGCGATTTGCAATTTTGGTACCCTTAGGAAATGCAAAATGCCATTTTGGAATGTACAAAAGGCCTTTGCTGGGGTTCAAACTGTGTTTTCTACTTACTGAATATTGCATTTCAGAAATTGCAAAATACGATATCGCTAAAAGGGATTTCCAATTTGTGAATAGCTAGCCACATGAACAACTGTTTTCCTAATTGAGACTAGTCGAAACATGGCCATTTAAGAAATTTAGATCAGGTCGAAACCAGGTACAAAATATAAAAATGCACCCAAAATCTGTGACAGTCAATCCACTTTGTACCTTCTGGCAAGGAGGATGAGAATTTATAGTTAGTAAAGCCAACCAATATTTATCTTTACCCAATACACCCCAATTATTGGAACAAACCAAATTGATGTTCTACAGGGTAGCACAGTTCCCCAATGTCATTGGCTGTGCTGATCGGCAAATATTGCCATATGTCCCCCCTCAGAAATTGAATTGATATACAGGAACAGGAAAAGCTGACATTCACCTAATGTGCAGGTAATGTGTTTGTTATGCCTCCTGTATCACAACAGACCTTGTGGCCAGATTCCCAGGCAGCACCCACAACTCATTTATGTTCCACCACAGTGGAATACAAATTGAACTGTCACAGGGTGAATTTGGTGATGATTTCCTACTAGGTAGGAGAATCACAGACTCAATGAATACCATGGCCGGGGGGATGTGTGTAAGGTGACCAAGTGATTTCCCTTCTCATGCTCTTATTGTGACAGTGCATATGCCTTGTGTCCCTGGATACTCACACCATAGCTGACTCCGAGGACAAGAAGTGAAAGACAACAGGGCACACAGGAACACAGGACAATGCGTTCAATAATAGAGAGAAGCTTTGGGATCCTGAAGTCCCGGTTTTGCTACCTCCACAAGACCTGTGGGACAGTACTGGACATGCTGGAAGATCATCGCTGCATGTGTCATACTGCACAATATTGCAATGAAGAAGGGTCTGCATGACATCTCCATAGAGCCTGATGAAGAATTGCCACCACTGCAGGTGCAGCAGAAGCGTACACACGATCAGAGGGACGAGCACAATGCACAGAGATCACAAACATCCATGTCTGAGATAAGAGTAATTAAAAAATATAATAATGAGAAATCACAGCTGATGGTAAGGCTTGGTGCATAACTGAGAAACCACCTTTTATTCAGGTTATGACAAAATTTTTTCACTCAAAGATCAACTGTATCCTTGTGGATGTAACATTGTTAAAAATAATCAGCAAGGTAAGTTATGCCAAACAAAACTCATTCCTCCAAGTGTTCAGTAGTTCACTTCTTTTGGCCTCTGGGGTTAGGTGCCTTGTCAGCAACACTGGGCCATGGGACTGTTGACCTGTTGGTCCCAGAAGTGTGCCACTGTGAACGCCTGGAACTGCAGGATTCCTGAATGGATGTGCCACTGAGGCTAAGCCCACTTCTCTCTCAGGTGGGGGCAGAATGTTAAGGATACAGAGGTTGTGGGTGTATAAGTTCTTTAAGGCTGTAGTCACTAGCACTAGCCCACGTGCAATGTCCTGTTAGTAGTAAACCATGTCAATCTGGAAAATCACAGACTGCCTTGCTAGTGTTGTTGTAGCTACTGCCAATTGGTTGATGGAATGGTTTAACTAATCAAACCTTGCCAGGCAATTCCTGAGCATCTGTCTCTGTACAGGAAAGGGGAAGCATCTCAATGGAGTCATTCATGCTTGAATGTATGATATATGGATTTTCTAACATTATGCTATGTTAGGTAAATAAAGGGAAGATGACTTATCCTGGCTGGCAGCTGCTAGATTGTAGGTATCAATGTCAGACACTCCTGCCACACTGTCTGGTTCCAGGGTCCCTTCGATGAGTGTCTCCATGGGAGTGGTGAGGGGGAGTTTTGATGGTCCACCACCTACTCCATGACCCTCAGCCATCATGCTGGCCACCTTCTCCTTCATGCGGGACCTTAGGTCACACCAGCATTTGCGTATCTCTGGGATGGTCCTCGGGTGACTCCTAGGGAGTTCACCTTCTCCAACATGCTAGTCTAGATCTTTATACTTTGGCTTTCTGATACTGTGAAGGAGACATCCCAAACAGTTGGTCCATATGGGACACAAATTCTTCTGTCAGGAGCTCCAGCTTCTTTTGTGAGAATTGTATATTCCTCTTTCTGCTCCTTGTGTACTTGTACCCATCTTCAGTAGACATAGTGTTCTCCAGGAACATGTGATTCATGGGCAGTAGTGATGCAGGAGCACTTGCATTACCTTACTAGGCTTCTGGGTTGTGACCACCCTATATTTATTAACTTCCAACACCTTCCTAGGCTTCTGGGTTGCGACCACTAAATATTTATAAACTTCCTGGCCTGACATCAATATTCTGCATCCAGAAAGCTCCATTTTCTAATTTGTGATTTCCTATTTTGCAATTTCCTAACTGCAAATGTGAATCCGTGGGAATCGCTATTTGTGGAATCAGCGGTTACATATATACCATTTTGCAATTCCCAAAAAGTGATTTCTATGGAGTTGCAATTTGCAAATCGCTATTAAGATATTTTGTACATATGGCCATAGATGTCTTCCTGAGTAGTGCAACTTTATGACATTAAAAATGGGTGTATGCCATAATTGAGCTGGAAGATGGGGAGGGTGTTCAGACTATGCTCAGTTATTACTCGGTATCAACTGCTCACATACTGTACAATCCCAGTTTCGGATACATTGACTTTGGGCAACTACAAGGGCAGACAGCAGTCTAATTTAGCTCTTGATGCTCCCCCTTCTGCCCCATTCAGAGAATGACAGTTTCTGTGCGTTTGCAAATTCCAATCCTAAAACAGTGATCTTCTCTTCCATACCAGAGAGTCTTTGCCAGCATTCATTTTTGCTTCAATTAGGCATAAAACTGATTCCTGGCCATTATTATTCATGAGCCGGTCAGTGTGTTCCCCTCTTTGTGAATTTGTAAATCCTCTGCTGTGGCTCTGATGATTATAACACAAACCAAAGTATTGGGCTACGAATAACTTTTTCTTCGAGTATCAAACAGAAGAAAAGCAGTAACTAGGATGCAGATGTGCAAAAACATATAGATGTGATGTATACTAAAATGAGTAGCTTTAAATAACCTTCACTGGGAGAATTCACACCCTTCAAATTAGTGAGGAAGTGGTATAGCCCAGACACAGATTCCCCTATTCATATATGCCTGACTGTAGGTCAGGACTTTTGCTTTTTCTGTGCTATATGGAAAACAGTGCTGTAGACTGTTTACCAGTGCTAAAATGCTTGTGCTTTCTCTTTAAAACATAGATTGATTAGAATATACCTGATTGGCCTATGTTAAATTACTTGTTTAAAAAAATATATTTTTCAATTCAGAGTTAGTCACAATTATAATAAAACAGTATACACAACACAAATCAAGGCAAAACAATGAAAAAGAACACATAGGTAAAGAAAATATATAAAGAATATCTAGAACTGAAGACATAGATAAACTAATGACAAGAAAAAAAGCTAAAACAATTATTAACAGTTGGCATTAGGGAAGTGCCAGCAGAGATTGTTCCAGATCTTCTCAAACTTTTCAGAGAGGGGGGACCTCTAACTTTAGCGAAAGCTAGCTCCGACTCATAGATTTGATGGATGAGGGCACACTATTCAACAGCCTTTGGGGCAAACACAGAGACCCATTAGCTTGAAAAACCAAGTCAGGCACACACCAGTATGATTATTACTAAACGCTGAATACCTCCCTTGTACATCATTTTCTCTTTAGTAGATAATAAAACTTGACATCCCAAGTTTGAGGACATAAACCCCCGCCCAAAATTCTTGTATTGCAGGTCAACGTGCACATATTTGTACAATATTACCAGCTGGGAGTTTGCACTTGGAGCATCTATTCTTATCAGAAATAGCATTCATTCCCCATCTGGATATTTTATCCAGAGTGTAGTACAAAAATCATATGGTGTGCAACTGCTGTAGCTTTAAGTTAACAGAGTATACAGAACAATCCAATATCTCTAAGTCCCTCTGGATCGCTGAAACTGAGATCTCAGATAAGTGCAGCCGGCTCCACTTAGCTGCTAGTAACAATGTATCATGCGTCACAGAGTGACAAAGTCCTTGATAAGACATCTTAATCAAAGGTTCAATGCCTATTTTGTGATGGTGCAACGATATCTCAGAGCCTTTGATGACAAGGATTTATTCACATCCTGACCGGATATAATAATTCGGCATTTGTAAAGCGCAAACAATTACCCCTAAAGGTGTCAAGGCACTGGGGGCCGTCGTAAAGAGCTATTGCCCAGAGACACATGGTGCTGGGCTAAGCTGCCGCTGGAGCCAAGGATCAACCTGTGAGCCCCTGTGTCCCGGAGTCAGCCTCCCTGGCCGCTGTGCCATACCTCTTCCTCACTTGTAAATACTTAAAGAAAAAAAATTGCATGGGAGCTCATTGGAATCTTTCACTCCCGGGAAGGACCTACAGCCATTCAGGTCATAAAGCTGACCCATCATCACAACCCTGCAACCTGTGCAGGCCCTGCAAGTTGAATTTGGGGAAAAGCAGGATTGTCCCAGAGCGGTGGGTCTTTGTTTATAAAAGTAATTGAATATTTAGAACAGATCTCCTTCCAGTTATGAATAATATCCCTTAATACTTCAAAGCATACCCTTTGTAGTAATTAGGATCCACCTACCGATAAAATGAAACCTGAACTCACCCCTAAAGCAGGCTGATAGCCAAAAGATGATGGATCTGGATTATATGGGGTTAGTAGGCAGGGCGGGCGACCAGTAAATGCAGCCCAGAAGTAAAGCTTAAGATCTAGGAGGAAAAGCCCCCCCTTCTTGTAAGGGAGTTTCATGAAACGAATGGCTCTTCTTGCATGCCTGTAACCCCATATAAAGCATCCAATGGCGCCCTCAAAGCGCGTAAGAAAATAATCGGGGACCTTCAAAGGAATCACTTTAAACAAATAAAGACATTTAGGAAGAATATTCATCTTGATGATATTGACTCACCCAACAATAGTAAGTGGTAGCTTATTCCAGGATTTCAGTTTGGAAATGACTAGGGCTAACAGAGGTTAAAATTCTGTTTAATAATGTTAAAAAAACTCAAAATACTTTAATGACATCATAAACCGGCATTACAAATACCACAAGAGTAGGAGAATCAGGCTTAAAATTCAAGAGGACCTGAGCTTTCGATAGATTACGTTTGTACCCAGAGAACTTACAAACCTAGAGGCCTCATTGACCACATGTCTGATCGCTATTAATGGGCTGGTGGAGAAAACCCCCACATCGTCCATGTATGCAGTCAATGTAAGTTGCTTACCTTTAAAAATAAGGGGTTTGATGCCTGCATTCCTGAGGAGTGACTGTAGATAGAGCTGTATGTGCAAGCCAAGAAGGAGGGGAGAAAGCAGGCACCTCTGTTGGGTGCCTCAACATATTTGAAATTGACTTGAGTAGCTCTCTGACAGGGCTACCCTAGCCCATGAGATCCTATATAGGGCCTGGGTCAATTGGATACATTTTACACCAATGCCGAAATTGCGCAGGGTAGCTCACATACAGTCCCATGAAACCCAATTAAAGGCCTTATCTGCATCCAGTGGAATAGTACTTAGGTTTGTGTTAAGTTTTCCACCAACATCAAAAGCCACAATTGCAGTGTTAGTATGGTTGGTGATGTCCCCACCTAGGACAAATCCATGTTGTTGTGGGGAGGCTAAGGTCAAAATCACAAGGGCAAGATGCATAGCCAAGATTTTTGAAAATCATTTGGCATCCGTATTAATCTGAGGGATGGGATGGTATGACCTCTGCAGACGTATCCTTTTTTAGAAATACTACAATATTGGTAGTGTTCTACATGTCTGGACCAGCCCCTCCTGTATCGATATATTGAATTACCTTTAGAAATTCAACAGCTATTATGTCCTTGAATACCTTATAGAATTCCAAAGGTATGGCATCCTCACCAGCCATATTACCAGAGGGAAATGCCGCAAATGTGGCATCAATTTCATGGCATGGTGCGGACATGATCTTCCCTGAGTTGGGGTAGCCCACACTGCTGTATGTACTCCACACATTCAGCCTGATCTGTTGCCTGTGGCTGACTATATAACTCCTTGTAAAACTGGGTGAACTGTTCCAAAGTAAAAGTGGTAGTAGTGCAAACCTTACCATCCGTACCCTTGAAGGCCTGAATTGTACACTTGGTCCGTTGATCTGATATCTGATGAGCTAAAACTTGGCCTACCTCTCCCCATATTCATATTGTAACATTCTATGCTGTAACTAAGTACACAGTTAAAATTGCCCATTACAATCAATTCCCCAGCCTAATCCAGCAGTTCCAGTGATTGCGTATCTAACTCTTCTAGCTCATCAGCATTCAGCTCATAAACCACACACAAAACACATTTTAAAGAGTATAGGAATAGTTGTACAAGTGGCCACCTCCCTCTAGATTCATCGGTAGTTCTTAACACTTGGCTTGAAAATTCTTTGCAGAGAGCACAGCAACCCCATGGAATGAAACAGATTGTGATGTACAGACAACTATATCATATTCCAGCTGCTTGAGTAGAGAGCAATCCTTGGCTCAATCAACACCACCAATTGGGGTCTGTACAATTCAATCTCTTCCTGAACCAATTATTGCTTACTCCACGTTAATCCCAGATACATTCCAACACATGCATTTAATTTTGTCCATAAGACCTTTATAAGTTGCCTAAGCATCTATACCATTGATATTCTAGACTATCAGGCACATACATCAAGCTAAATTGGGCTCGCAAAAATCTTGAATCACAAAAAAGGCTGTTTGCGAACGTAATTTAGCCATTCCCAATGCAGGAACCCAAAGAAACAAAAAATAGTAAAAGTCACAAAAACAAGGAATTGCGATTCTCCTATTACCATGACTAGAGAATCTAGATTTCATTAAAGACACGGAGGCTAACATTATGCATATTACTTTTAATGCGTCACCAAGCAGCCGCATACATCATAAAGAAGAGAGGTTCCAGAATAGAACAACAAGGAAACATCGGTCGTGAGGACATAACAATCAGCCTCTTTTAAAATGTGGAATATAGAAGGATAAGTCCAAAAAACTATAGATTCCAGGTAGAATTCTTTAGGTAGTCAAGAAGATATCACAGAAACGAAGAGAGAACTCCAGAAACGAAGAAGGAACTCCTCCAAAAAATGAAGATCGTGAAGTTATGATGGATTATCTGCAAAGAAAAGAAAATTATATGAAGAAAAGGATAGTATAAAACTATGGAAGAGAAAACAAGTGAACATTTAAAGTGAACATCAGAAATAATTTATGCAGATAGACATTGATCAAAACAGTATAAGTGTGAAACAATGAAATAACAATATAATTACAGTACTAAATCAACCACCCAGGGAAGGGTGGGAGGGATAATGTTAGCCTCCGTGTCTTTAATGAAATCTAGATTCTCTAGTCATGGTAATAGGAGAATCGCAATTTCATTACAAGACCGGAGGCTACCATTATGCATGTTGGTAGCTATGTAATACAACATCAGACATATGAGAGATTGGTTTGCAGTAATGCTTAGCAAAAGTAGTAGAATTAGACCAATCAGCAGCTGTAAGAATATCATTCAACTTACCACCTGAGTAGAAGGATTTACTGGGCATAGTGCCTCTGATAGAGTGAGGTTTAAAAATATTTAAATCAATACCTGCTAGTTTCATAACGATTTTAACCCATCTAGCGATAGAAGCAGAGCTAATACCTAGGTGAGGTTTAACGAAGGAGATGAGTAATTGATTCACGCCAGAAGGACGGAGAGAACTCATTCTATAGTCATATTCTTTCATACAGTTAACAACACAAAGTTTTGGGTAAAGGTCAAATTTGGGGTAAAAGATAGAGTCAGACATAGTTTTTGTTCTTCTGTACAAATCGAAATTGACTCCAAACATGTCATAGGATCTATATGAAATATCAAGTGCCTTAACATCAGAAACTCTACCGCAAGAAACTAAGCAAAGAAGAGTGGCTAGTTTGATTGAGAGGTCCTTTCTATTCAAAAGGTTATTGTCGGGCCAACTAGAGAAGAGGTCAAGAATTGAATTGACATGCCAAAGGAATTGGTATCTAGGTTTAGGAGGTCTTCTAAGTCTGATACTTTTGAGGACTCGACAGACAATGTTGTTTTTGCCTATTGTTTTACCATTAATGAGAGCATGGCCTGCGGAGATTATAAGGCGGATGCCCTTTTCCCGTATACATGAGGCGACTGCCCTCATCACCTTGGTGAAACACCAGGGGGCTGAGGAGAGGCCGAAGGGAAGAGCTTGGAATTGAAAAAGATGATTCTTCCAGATAAATTGGAGAAAGGTTTGATGGGATTTGGCCATCGGAATTGTAAAATAAGCATCTTTTAGATCTAATTTGACTAGCCAATCTTCTTCCAGAAGTAGATCTCTCAAAAGATGGATTCCCTCCATCTTGAAGAGTCTGTACACAAGGAATTTGTTGAGTTCCCTTAAGTTTATAACAGGTCTCCAACCCTTGTCTTTTTTCTCTACTAAGAAAAGTGTGCTCACAAATCTCAACAAATGGAAAGGGACTTCTACTATCGCTCCTTTTAGAAGCATCGAGGAGATCTCTTCATCTATAATTTTTTCTAGGTCTAAGGTCAGGGGAATGCTTTTCGGTAGTGAAAATTGAGTCGGGGTGTCTATAAAGTCTATCATAAACCCACTCACTGTACTCAGGACCCAAGGGTCTTGGGTAATTAGACTCCAGTTGTGAGCAAACTGTTTTAATCTCCCTCCTACTATTTGAGAGGGGGAAGGGGGGTTGGGTGGAATAGTAGTACTCACTTTGAGGTTTGAAGTCGCTGGATGTTCCTCTTCCTCTGAAATTTCTTGAGCAAAACCCTCTCCCTCTTGGGGGGATAGAATTGAGGAATGTTTGAGGGTTGGTAGCCTCTTCCACCGTAACCCCTGGACCTGGAGTATGGCCTTCGGTTGAAACGGCCGGAAGATTGGCCTCTTCTTCCAGCCCTGCCAAAAAGGTCGTAGTTGTTGAAAACTCTTTTCATATTTTGATTCGCTTTGTCAAGCGCGGTAAAGGTAGAGACGTATTTACTTAAAGTCTTGATCATATCTTCGCCAAATAATAGACCTTTAGGGTTGTTAGAGGTTTCCTTATCCGCTAGGTCGCTCAGTTTAGGACTAATTTTGGTGAGAACAATTCTCCTTCTCTCTGAAATGATGCTGGCATTGCCCAAGAAAACCAAAGCCCTTTGGCTCCATCCTCGGATTGCCTCGGTATTTAATGTGGAACCATTGAGGTAGCTATCATCTGCGGCGTCGATGATTTTAGCCAGAGGACCGAGGACGTCTAATAAACGATCCTGGCAGATTTTGAAGGATCTTTCCATGCCTTTCCTTGGATCTAGCCCAAGTTTAAAAAGGTATTTGATTAGTTCTTGGTCGAGATGTGGTGTTTGCCAGACTTTATCCTCGATAAAGGGTCTAGAGCATTCGGATCTTAGTAAGTTTCGTGTGTCTCTTTCCAGAGTGTTTCTTAACCATTTAGATATAAATTTACTAACATGTTCTTGTGGAAACCACTAGTTGCTTCTTGGGTGCTTAATATTAAGGGAAGAAAACATCTCTCCGCCTAAAGGGTCAAGGATTGTTTCCTTTGAAGAGGAAGGCAGATCATCATCTAAGGGTAGAGAATTAAAATCCTCATCGTCCTCATCTAGATCGAGGATATATTCATCAGGAAAATCAGAGGCATCATCATCGTTAAAGTCATCATCATCATCTTGGTCAAGATGTGTATCAATTATGTGAGCGCTTCGATAGTTTGTGCCGCTAGGGACACCCATATATTTTGTGCCGCAAGGGACACCTTTAAAAGTTGTGCCGCTAGGGACACCTGAAGTATTTGAGGTGCGAAGACCTCCCGATAGCTTTGAGGTGCTGAGACCTCCCATCGTGCTCCTGGGGATAGAATCGATATTTTTAGTCTTTTTAGACCTTTTTCCCCGTATTTCAATGAGATCGTCATCAGCAAAAGTATGTTGAATTTCATTCTCCTCGGTGGGGAGTGATCTTTTTGAAGTAATAACTTTTGATAAGGTAGACAACATACAGGATCTCATTTTGTTGTGAATCATATTTTTGATTGCCTCATTTTCCATATTAGGGATGGGGGCGTTGGCCTCATCCGAGTCTAGATCAGACATGTTAATTAGGGGAGAGAGAAACACACAAATCAAAAAAATATCTGATCCCTTGTAAATAGGAACACTGATATATATTTATTATTATTTTCTATGTATTTTTTTTTTTTTTAATAAGATCAAATTAATCTAGACTT
Source organism: Triturus cristatus (assembly GCF_964204655.1). NCBI lineage: Eukaryota > Metazoa > Chordata > Amphibia > Caudata > Salamandridae > Triturus > Triturus cristatus. The sequence goes on along the minus strand of NC_140585.1, from coordinate 211,924,838 downwards.
CTTTTTTTTTTATATTTTATATTAAATGAGGAAGATAATAAGGTCTGCCTTTCTCAAGGGTTAATTTGTTCAAAAATAATATAGAGATTTGCCTTTCCTAAAGGGTTAATTTGATCCAAATAAAATTAAATGATAAGGTATGGCGAATATTGAGGTGAATATTGAGGTGTTGAAGGGGTCAGGAGAGTTAACCCGTCGCTGTAAATAACGAGCGATATGAAATTCCGCTCAAGCTCATTGCTATGCAGTGAATAACTAGAGGAAAGTGCCTTGGCAACGCGTGAACGTTGCGCGTGTGTTGCCAAGGTACTTTCCTCCGCTTGCCGAGTTATGGGAGAGAACGCTCTCCAGTACGAGCAGTCTCGACGATCTGCTTAGCCCAGGAAACTCTGTGAAATCAAAATCCCACAGCGTTTAAAATCGGAGGCCTGGGGGGTAAGAGTGAAGGTCCGGCAATGTCGTTAGAAAAGCGGAGAGAGCCGGAGAGTGGATGAAGCATGGAGACAGCTTCAATAAGGGTAAGAGGGTGGGGGAGGACCAAGAACCACAATAGGAACTTGGTAGACCGGCAGGAGGGGAAGGGGAAGGGAGGGATCCCAAAAACGAGTGAAAATTAGCCCATTATGGGTGTTCAAGGATCGTAGCTAGAGAGATTCAGCTAACAATTGAATAGTACGAACATTGAATATAAATACGAAATAAATGGCAGTTAGTTAACAACAAAGACAAGAGAGGTAGTAAAGATTGACTTATCTGCTTGGAGCCGCATTTAAAAGAGGCTGATTGTTATGTCCTCACGACCGATGTTTCCTTGTTGTTCTATTCTGGAACCTCTCTTCTTTATGATGTATGCGGCTGCTTGGTGAAGCATTAAAAGTTATATGCATAATGGTAGCCTCCGGTCTTGTAATGAAATTGCAAAAAAGGCAAGAGTAATTAGCAAATCCTTATCTGCGAGTTCATTAATAGCGAAAGCAAATAGCGATTCGCAAACAAAAAATCGCAAACCAATGCATGTAAAATCGCAAATAGCGATTTGGATGAAAATCACAATTTAGCAAGTGCAGATTAAGGGGAATCACAATCAGGTGGTAAACAGGAGTAAAAAAAAACACACAGGTGCAACAACTCAGAAACCTATTTAAACTGACCCAGGAGGCCTCTGAACCTTTCCACTATGGCAGCGTTCTACGTGATGGCGAGGAGGATGCGGATCCATGCAGCAGCCCAGTGCAGAAGGAGAGTACAGGAGCGGATTTTCAGAGTGCGCATCTTCTCACTTAATTTCAACTTGTGCTTCCTGGGTGTTGCACTCTCCCCTGATGTAGGTGGATCAATTTTTGTGCACTGGAAGCTCCTATAAGCAAAGTTGGATGATAGTTCAGCTCAGCTCCAGCACTCAGCTTCCTCCTCTCACTTTCTCTGGGCACTGAATGAAGCATGGGCTGGATGACTTCCTGGTTGGGATGTCATCAGCATGCTTCCAATGCGACACAATATTTGCGATTTGAACATTTGTGATTTCGCTATTAAAAGCGAAATCGCAAAACTGCTTTATCGGTATTTGCGCGTCTCTATTGTCAGATCGCTATTAGTGATTGCGAATTTTACCAAATTGGTAAATATTCGCTTATGGGTTCATGTATTGCAGATAGCGAAATTCTAAATAGCGATTCCTTAAAAATCGCTATTTAGGAATCGCTAATTCTGGATTTGATGCATGTGCTACTATAATTCCACCACATTGAAAAAAACTGGAAATAAGCCCTGAATCTATTCACAATACTCGGACTTGTTTTATACCTCCACCAGCCCCTGACATGACAATCATAGTCTCCTGCATGAGGCCGTCTGCTACATCCTCCCTCCCCAACCCCTTTAATGCCCAACCCATCCCTACCCCAGGTGCGTTTGAGAAGGAATCACCACACCCTCTGGCTTTTGATAGAAAACAGCCCCAAAGGAGCACCAACCTCCACCCCAAGCCTGAGTCACCACCCACTCCAAAGTAGAAGTACCATTTACCTATCAAATTTCGTCCCCACAAAGCACAAGCGCAGGTCAGATTTAGATGAACTGTAAAGTAAAGAGGAAAAAAAAGACTGATGAAGAAAGAAACAAGAAATACATGTCTTGGGACTGGAGTTCTACTTCAGAACAGTGTTATTAACCCCCTTCAAATGAGCCAGAGCCCCCCCTCAAGAGAGCCAGAGCCTGCATAGCATCCCCTCAGAGTAACATATCTGGGACCTCCCATCATTCATAATCTTGAGGAGAGATGGCTCCTATAGAAAAACGTGAGCCACCACAGCCTATGGAGGGATCAATGAGTTGGCGCATCTTCCATCTTCAGTCCATAGTGGATCTGTAGAGGTCCGACTGGGCCACAATTGACAAGGTATCAACCATGATAGGGTTTGTTTGACATGCTTTAAGAGGGATCACCTGCCTCAGAAGAGAGTTTCCAACATATATTGTGATTGGGTGAGGCTGTGCTGTGTCCCAGTCCCATACATCAGGTCAGGGAAGGCCCTTCCGAAAATTGTGAAGGGTCAAATCCCTCCTTCCTCTTCGGTGTCCCAAATAGGGATCAGGGGTAGCTGTGATGGATATATGTTCATTGCTACAAATTGTCTTTGAAAGAGAGTTTAAATTGCCATACCACTGTGTTGCTACACCATTCAATATCCACTATTTCACAATCTACTTTGCAGTCCACTTCACTGCCCGCATCCTCTACAGCCTCTGTGACAGCAGGAGCCCCCCGCTACTCTGAGGTGTTAAAACATGTAGTACTCCCCGTTTTTGCTACCAGTACCTCCACATGAGGGCTTTGTATGCTATTTACTCACTGAGAGCGCACAAGAGGGGGATCAGAGAGGCAGCTCAGCTGATTGCTGCTACATTTTGCAGAACTGACATCTCCACAGAATCTGTAGCAGACTTGCTGCTTCCTTTCACCTGATCTGAGATATAGGAAGCAACAGTAGCTGCTGCTATAGCTGCCGCCACTAAGGCACTAAGTGATGATGCTCACTAGAAGCAGGGGATCTTTAGCCGCTGCTTGCATAACTTTTTAATAGGGCGGCCAACCTGGATCCAAGGGCATTATTGGTGTGCTCTGCTCACCCTCCTCCAGCAGCCTCCCTTCCTGCACAGCCATAGTGTGGCCCTCCCCCACAATCCCCCCTAGTTCTGTGGCTCCCCCGGGAACCATTTCCCTTCAGCATGGCCATGTGTACTCCCTGCGGGAAATAATTGGAAATGCGAGGTTGGAGAAGCAGTAATACTGCTAGACACAGACACCCATTGAGTCTGGTACTGCTGTATGTCTGCCAACCACAGAGCTGCAGCATCCATGCTGGAAAGACTTGCTGTCAGTGAGCATGCTGACCGAAAAAAGAGCTGCAGGAAGCCACAGTAGGTGAATTCTGCAATAGGCTCAAACAGATCACGGCTGGATGGGAGGCAGCAGTCCCGGAGCCAAGGGACTCCACAGCAGGCTCAACCCACCAACTTTCTTTAACCACCTTCCTCTCAGGTCAAACTAGTCTTAGTCATTTATATTACTTGAACGTCCCAAGTAAAGTTGTACCACATGTACCCAGGGCCTGTAAATTAAATTCCACTAGTGCACTTGCTGCACTTGTGCAACCCACTTGAGTGGCCTTTTAAACATGTCTCAGACCTGCCACTGCATTCTGTTTATGCAGTCTTAGACTTCCATTTTGCCCTGGCAAAATAAACCTTTTTCCAGGCCCAGACTTTCCTTTTTAATAGACATAAATCACCCATAGTGTAGGCCCTACGCAGCCTAGAGGGCATGGAGCAGTCTATATAAAATGTTACACATGTACATTTAAGTTTTACATGCCTGGTAGTGGAAAATCCTTGCTGTTCACTGCTGCGAAACTTACCTACCCTATAGAATAACACTGGAGTTACCTTATTACATTCAACATGCCGTAACGTCCAATTTGGAATAAGTAGACAGGTCGAGTTTGGTGTCTATGGAATTGTGACGAGAAGGATTGTAGCTGCAACCCTTAACTTAGGACCCCAGAGTGACTCCAAGGGCAGACGCCTCAGCAACATAACAGCCTTTCAACAACTTGAACCTACCACCTGGACACTTCCATAAGTTAGTTCTGCCCTCCCACGTGGTGCCACCCTGTATCCTTGGAAGTGGGCCTGAAGCTGCTGTGCCAGCCAGTCTGTGGAACCGACACATCTCCTCTGCAGTGCGGTGCATCTCAAGCCGGACCGAAAAATGGTCTCTTCTGCTCAAAGCATTGCCCTCTGAACTGACACATTGCTTCTGCTGTGTAGATCTATTCAGCACAAGGATTTCACATTCCTCACCGCAGCCCATCAATGCTGACATATTCTGCAAGGACTGTTCCTCACCCAACGCAGCCCATCAGAACTGCCGCTGCATGACACATCTCCCTACAAGGACATCACCTCATACATTTCAGCTCTCAGAACCATAGCTGCGTGACTCATCTCCTCGTCTGGCCTCACATCACATTTTCTGCATGACACAGCCTTGACTTGGGACTCCACATCTTTTTGGAATCGAGGTTCAAGGGACTGTTGTTCAAAGGGACTTAGGAGTCTCTGTAGCATGTCCGTGTTCCATCCTGGTCAGCCTGAACTTGTGACTTGTATCCTTGTCTAGCACTTCCAGAGAACCACAGCTGGAGCTTTTGCTTTTTGGAGCTATTTTCACCGAAATATTCATAATTGCATATTTCCAGTTCTAATGATTAGATTTTGGTCATTTTGGTCTTGATATATTTATTAAAATGTACTCAAACTTAGTGGAGAATTTTTCTTGTGTTGTGTTTTTACTTTCGTACTGTTTGATGTGCTACATAAATACTTCTGACATTGTCTCTAAGTTAACCCTGATTGCTCTTTGCTAAGCTGCCAGATGGTTGATGTCGGGTTAATTTGAGGTTTGCCTGTACCTCACCATGACAAGGATTGTGGTTGCTGCTTGTGTAGAGTTCCATATCTCTCAACCAGTAATCCAATGTCTTACCTTGGCGATCAGCAGTGAGGATTTGGACTTGTGTTGTGGAGTGCAAAACAGTGATTTCGTGTTGCACTGATCATACCAGATAAATGATCTGAGACCAATTTGAGTGTTAAATTCTGTTTGACTATCTTTGTGGCTTTTTTTTCCAAATTCACCCACACTCTAGCTGACTAATTGCATCAGTGGATTCAATTCAAGAATTGAATTTGAGTTCCTTAATCTGGAAAGCTATGCTGTGGCTGAGATCAAGGACATTTGTATGGAAGGGGACTGTCTGCCATAGTATCTCCAGGAAGGGAGAGCTCCAAAAGGTTCTGAGGGCATTAGTGGAGGCCCACCAGTTGGCAGTCACAACAGATCAACAGGATGGAGAGGATGATGTGCAGGGGCCAGAACAGGTCCCAGTTGAGGGTCCGGAGATGTAGCAGTCAGCTGAGGGGAATGACTTGTCTCCTGAGTTGGAGTTAAAACCAGACTAGAGCAGAGAGCAGTGCGTCATCTTGTGGCCTGTATTCAGAAGAGGTTGTTGATAGGAAGGCCAAAGCCGAATTTGATGGGCCAGGTAAGAATGGAGGCACAGAAAAGAAAACAGGATAAAGGCCCATGAGATAAGTCTGGGAGAGCTGGACATCAGCGATAATCAGGTAGAGTCCAGCAATAATGGTGGCAGCACACCTACAATGTCGTCTGGAGACAAGAGGGCCCACATCTCTAAGGGGCTGGTGAAGACTTTGTTGTGGGTGATTACATTGAAAACTGATTTTAAGTGTATAGGTTAGCTTTGTCGATGCATAGTTTTCCTGAGGAGGATTGGGAGGCTAGCTTCTGAATGCATATTCCTAGTGATGGGAGGGATACTCTACTGGCCCTAGGGTTTCCCACTACCCATCAGCACAGGAAGTAACTTCACTAGATCTTCTATCATGCACCTGCACAAGAAAGTGGCATCACTGATGTTCCCATCATCCATCTGGCTAGGAAGTAAAATTACTGTTTTTCCTGACAAAACCATTTTTAAAAGAAGAAGTCAGTCAAGGGACTTCATTTCTCATCACCTATCAGCACTGGAAATGACATCATGGCACCCTTGACAGATTCTCCCTTTCATCCTTCTCCTCTCTATGACGGACAAGACAAACACTAGCACTTCACCAACTGCATGACCATGGTAGCAGTCTGGATGTGAACCAACTGCCTGAGGCTCAAGATGGAAGTGCTGGTCTGAGGCAACAATCCTAGATGACAAGCTCTACATGACAGCTCAAGTCAATGCAGTGCGCACCTCCTACTTTCACATCCTACGCATGCTGCAAAAGATCTTCAGGTGCTTACCTCAGAAGACTAGATGTACTACTACACAGACTCCAGGACCCCCCAGAAAGCTGCCACATACTTGAAGTCCCACACCAAAACAACATCTCACCAAACCTCAGGAGGCTTCAATGGCTCCCCCTTCACAAGCACAGCTAATTCAAACTTCCCACCCACACATACAAAGCCCTACTCAACACAGGCCAAGAATAATTGAACAGCTGCATACACATTCACCAACCCACCAGACACCTACATTCTGCATCACACTCACTTGCACACACTCCCCACATCTGCAAAAAGGAAACCTCAAGATCACGTCTTCTCCTACATCACAACTACAACATGGAACGATCCCCCTCAACACATCAGAGCCTTCTCTTACTTTTTGAGTTCAGTTAGAAGCTAAAGTCCCACCTCTTTGTATAAGCGCCATGTGACTACACACCTACACACCTTGCCAAAGTGCCTGGAAACCCTCTTGGGTGACTTGCACTATGCAAATGAATGGCGGCCAGGCTCATCACTGACTGTAAGCTATTTGACCACATCTACCCAGCCCTTAAAGCCCTCAAATAGCTACCCGTTAAAGGAATATGCTTTCATAAGACTGCATGCATCATGCATAAAGCTCTTCCCCAACAAACCCCGTTGTGCCTAACTAATAAACTCAATATATCTGCAGCACCAGAATGATGAGAAGCACCAATGCGCTCCTTCTCGTCCCCCCGCTTTTAAACAAGAAATCCACCCAAGCTCGCTCCTTCTCCAGTAATGCCCCGAACATCTAGAATGCCCTCCCGAAAGACCTGTGTTGTAATCCCTCCTACCTCAGCTTTAAAAATGACCGTACGTTTCACTTTCTCAACATATACTGGGGTCCTTAATCTCTCCTTTGACCTTGGTTTCTGCTTCACCTGCATTGGTTATCTTTTCCTAACCCTCACTTCACTCTCCCTCTTTACGTATCTTCCTCTCTTCTCTGCCCTAAATTGTTACCTCCCTTTATATTTTTTATATGTTTATTCCCCTCTAACCACCCAGAATGTGTGCTCCCCTTTTTCATAATCTGAGATGTACCTGTGTGTTTTGTTACCTGGAAAGATTGCCTAATTTATTTGTGCCCCCTTTTAACTTATTGTGAGATGTCATTGCCTGTTTTTTTTACCCTGAACTACTTCTTTTATTGATTGGTTCTGTTCATGTAAAGCACACTGATATCCTGGGTCTAGCAAGCACTATATAAAACTAGGCAAATAAAATCAAATAAAATAAGAATATAACATAACATACTATAAGATTGTGTTTAAGGAATGATATATTCCCAACTTAGAGAACCGGGCAGCTGGGGCTCTGGCTGGTTTGCAGTGGGTGAGATTCTGCTGCTAGGCCCTAGAGGCAGAAGTGCCAGCAACAGCATTACTACCTGAAATTTGGGACTTTGGAGACTAAGGTGTGGCAGTCCACCAATAGGTCTTGGCACCAAGCCTGGGCGGGGGAGGTTTAGACTTGCATGCCACAAAGCGAGATTAGACAGGACTAGGTTGTGACCGAGGAAAGATGCTTCTCCCAATGATTTGGTGTCTGCAGCCTGTATCCTCGGTCACATGACTAGATGAATCTGGTAGTTGATCTTTGTATATTGCTCCCAGACAATAAGACAAGGGGTAGTAGGTGTTAGCAGGATAGGTCATCTCTGACTTGATGAGGGGGGAGGAGTTGTCACCTACCACACTTGCGCATCACAAAGCCTCTACCTGAGCATACTCACAAAGGGTTTGACACTAGTATTTTGTGACCCAGATAAGCTGGGGCCAAGGCAGGGATGCAGGAAATTCCAAATCCATCTGGTAGAGGAAACCTCCAGAACATTATCATATTTCAATGTTGTCACCAGGTATAAATAATAGACCCTCAGACCCAACTCTTCAGAATATCTCTGACCTGCAGAAGAATCAGAAGGACTGTTGTGCTGCTTTGCAAGAAGGACTGCTATTCTGCTGCTCAGCTGTCCTACTGCCTGAGTAAAAGGATTAGACCTTACAACGCTCCATAGCCGGTATTTAAGGTTCTTTGTTCTGCAGGCCTAACCTGGTCCCTGTATCCAGCTCAAACTCCATCGTAGTCTGCCTAAACTTGTGACTTTGTCCACGTCTGGCATGTTCACATCACCATAGTTGAAGCTTAGTGCTTTCAGTCACTATTTTCAATTGAATCTTTAATATTGCAAACCTCATGTTTTACTGGTTGTATTTTTTCATTTTGGTGTCAAACAGTTTAGTAAATATTATTTTTTCTAAATTTGGGTAGTTTTTTTCTTGTAACATATTAATTACTGTTTGAAGTACTACATAATTACTTTAGACATTGCCTTTAAGTGAAGCCTGACAATTTTGTGCCAAGCTGCGAATAATTTGGTGCTTGCTGGTGTTCCACTCTGACAGATTGTGGTGTGGATACATCATTTTTTAAGTGTTTAATCGTATAGCCCGTAGTGATCTCTAAACATTCTTATAATGCTTAGCAAGATTTTGAAGATATTGACCAGCCGGCACCTGTCTCGCTTCATGCGATGCACAGGCATTGGGCTTTTTCAAGACTGCATGCATTAACAAGCACCCCAAAGGCAAATTCCAAAGTAAAGTAATATTTTTTCATAATTAAATAATCCATAAAAGTATGAACATTAAGTACAGGTTGTATCATTTAGGCATATTTAGTATATTCAATTGATACATAATAAAATAATTGTTAAATAGTTATGATAAACATAAATCAGGTACATAAAATCATTGGCATCAAATGAGTATTGCAGTAGTGTAAACAAACAGGTCACAAAGAAGTGGAAGACATCACACTGGTGGCAGTCTGCGAGGGAACTTCCACAGATACAGCCAGCAACACTGTCCCACTGGAGGATTGCGACTTCCATTACAAAGGCTAAGTCTAAAGTAAAATCTTCGACCGGGACAACCTGCTTGTTGTATCTGGCGCTCACTCAATCACATTAGCCTAGAATTGTGTCTAGGTCTCTGTCCACTTTGAACAATGACTATTGATTGGCATTTTACTTTTTCTTGACACTTTTCAACTAAAATCTTCAAAAGATTCATTTCTCAGGTACATCCTATTGAAATTGTGAAGTTTTGTTTTCATTTTGCTTATTATCTCTTCCTCTATTTTAATGACGTGGTTGTGGGATTTTTATTGTTTTGTGTTTTGACCTTCTAACTATTTTGTTCCTGATTAAATACTTTACAAATGTTCCTAAGCTAGGCCTTTTGGCTTTTTGCCATAGCTACCAGGGGGTTGAGCATAGGTCTAAATTATTTAAAGGGTGCTTTACCTTAATACAATTGCACCACTATTCCTATAGACTCCCACCCACCCCAACTCCCACTTACTTTCATTATGGATCTAAAAATAACAGTTCACTGTCCGAAAATGTAATAAGGCAACCACCCAATTCAGGGAGGGGTGTCTGAGCTGTGTTCCTGGCTTGGGGGCAACTGTTTCTGGCCATGTGCTTTCTATGTTTTCACCACTATGATGGTACAGACACCTCATGGGAAGAAGGTAGCATGGGGTAGCAGAGAATGCTCCCCAAACCTCTCTGATTGGCCTCAAGACCTTCTTGAGAGCAGCCAAGGACACATTTTGGGGGGGCGAAAGTGTCCCTGAACTCCTAGTGTTGTTCTGGGCACTCACTGGGAAAAGGAGATTATGCCTGTGCAGGGGGTGCAGCTGGAGGTCTGCTCTTTGGACCCCACTGGATGGTCTTGCAAGGAGGAGCCCTGAGATCTGCTTCCTCCCCAGTTAGCAAAATTATTTTGGTGCACGTTCTGGTTTAACTCAAAACGGGCGTACCCCACCTCCTTGGTATGGCTTTCTCTCCCTCACTGGTGCTGTCAAGTGGTCCTGTCCGCCTTTCAGTCAAGGAACATATTCTTTTCCCTAGGTCCTGCTTGGATAATCATTGGCCTGCTTGGTGTTCTGAAAAGGAATGTGAAAAAGTGAGACATTTTAAATTCATGTTTTCAATACTGTTTGTCAAATTAATTGCATTTAACCCAATAAGGAGGGCTATGAGCCAATGGCCAATGCCTACACTCCCTCCCAGTGAGTCCTTTGGACACTGGCCGACACTAGTGAGAACTATAAAGGCCCCTTGCACCTGAGGGAGTTCTTTCTTTTTTTTCCATCAGGCTGCTAGGGAATGAATCACTGCTTGTGGGCATATTTCAGCTCCTCGAGCACCGATTCTCCAGGCAGAGGTATTGTTGGAAAGGGAAAAATATTCCCTTTCCAATAGTACCTCTAGGGGATTTCAGCAGGAGAGCGAGCCCCAAGCAGGGATGCACCCCGTAGCCTCCAGTTTTAGGGGGAGCGAGCCTTTTGGCAAGGACTTGTGCTCCTACTTGGCAATTTTATTAATTCAGTCTTTCGTTCCCCCTCGGTGGCAGATAGGGGCATTAAGAACGCGGGTATGGGCCGTACCGCCATTGTTGGGGTGATGTAGGGGTGGGCGTGGTACAACGCTCTGAAGGCCTGGGTACGGTGCAGACCCCCAATGGGGTGCCGTAGGGGTACGCACCATACCCAGCCCTTCAGAGCGTGGGTATGGGTCGTACCACGCGTACCCCTACATCACCCCAACAATGCTGGTACGGCCCGTACCCAGGCGATTAGAACGTGGGTACGGGCCGTACCGCCATTGTTGGGGTGACGTAGTGGTGGGCGTGGTACGACTCGTACCCACGCTCTTAAGGCCTGGGTACGGTACGTACCCAGGCCTGCAAATTGTGGGTATGGGAATGTACAGAGCGTACCCCCACCCGTGTATGAATGTAGCGTACCCCCACCCGTGTATGAATGTAGCGTACCCACACCCGTGTATGAATGGAGCGTACCCACACCCGTGTATGTCCCGACCGCCCATGCCCAGACATAGGAGGGGTGGGTGCAGAGTCCTCCCAACAGTGCCCAGACATAAGAGGGGTGTGTGCAGAGTCCTCCCAGCAGTGCCCAGACATAGGAGGGGTGTGTGCCTATCTCTCCCAGCAGTGCTCAGACAAAGGAGGGGTGTGTGCAGAGTCCTCCCAGCAGTTCCCAGACACAGGAGGGGTGTGTGCCTATCACTCCCAGCAGTGCCCAGACACAGGAGGGGTGTGTGCCTATCACTCCCAGCAGTGCCCAGACACAGGAGGCGTGTGTGCAGAGTCCTCCCAGCAGTGCCCAGACATAGGAGGGGTGTGTGCAGAGTCCTCCCAGCAGTGCCCAGACATAGGAGGGGTGGGTGCCTATCACTCCCAGCAGGGCCCAGACACAGGAGGGGTGTGTGCCTATCACTCCCAGCAGTGCCCAGACACAGGAGTGGTGTGTGCCTATCACTCCCAGCAGTGCCCAGACATAGGAGGGGTGTGTGCAGAGTCCTCCCAGCAGTGCCCAGACATAGGAGGGGTGTGTGCAGAGTCCTCCCAGCAGTGCCCAGACACAGGAGGGGTGTGTGCAGAGTCCTCCCAGCAGTGCCCAGACACAGGAGGGGTGTGTGCAGAGTACTCCCAGCAGTGCCCAGACACAGGAGGGGTGCAGTGCCCAGACACAGGAGGGGTGTGTGCAGAGTCCTCCCAGCAGTGCCCAGACATTGGAGGGGTGTGTGCAGAGTCCTCCCAGCAGTGTCCAGACATACGAGGGGTGTGTGCCTATCACTCCCAGCAGTGCTCAGACACAGGAGGGGTGTGTGCAGAGTCCTCCCAGCAGTGCCCAGACATAGGAGGGGTGGGTGCCTATCACTCCCAGCAGTGCCCAGACACAGGAGGGGTGTGTGCAGAGTCCTCCCAGCAGTGCCCAGACATAGGAGGGGTGTGTGCCTATCACTCCCAGCAGTGCCCAAACACAGGAGGGGTGTGTGCAGAGTCCTCCCAGCAGTGCCCAGACACAGAAGGGGTGTGTGCAGAGTCCTCTGAGCAGTGCCCAGACATAGGAGGGGTGTGTGCCTATCACTCCCAGCAGTGCCCAGACACAGGAGGGGTGTGTGCAGAGTCCTCCCAGCAGAGCCCAGACACAGGAGGGGTGTGTGCAGAGTCCTCCCAGCAGTGCCCAGACAAAGGAGGGGTGTGTGCAGAGTCCTCCCAGCAGTGCCCAGCCATAGGAGGGGTGGGTGCCTATCACTCCCAGCAGTGCCAAGACACAGGAGGGGTGAGTGCAGAGTCCTCCCAGCAGTGCCCAGACATAGGAGGGGTGTGTGCCTATCACTCCCAGCAGTGCCCAGACACAGGATGGGTGTGTGCAGAGTCCTCCCAGCAGTGCCCAGACATAGGAGGGGTGTGTGCCTATCACTCCCAGCAGTGCCCAGACATAGGAGGGGTGTGTGCCTATCACTCCCAGCAGTGCCCAGACACAGGAGGGGTGTGTGCCTATCACTCCCAGCAGTGCCCAGACACAGGAGGGGTGTCTGCCTATCACTCCCAGCAGTGCCCAGACACAAGAGGGGTGTGTGCAGAGCCCTCCCAGCAGTGCCCAGACATAGGAGGGGTGTGTGCAGAATCCTCCCAGCAGTGCCCAGACATAGGAGGGGTGTGTGCCTATCTCTCCCAGCAGTGCCCAGACACAGGAGGGGTGTGTGCAGAGTCCTCCCAGCAGTGCCCAGACATAGGAGGGGTGTGTGCAGAGTCCTCCCAGCAGTGCCCAGACATAGGAGGGGTGGGTGCCTATCACTCCCAGCAGTGCCCAGACACAGGAGGGGTGGGTGCCTATCACTCCCAGCAGTGCCCAGACACAGGAGGGGTGTGTGCCTATCACTCCCAGCAGTGCCCAGACACAGGAGGGGTGTGTGCCTATCACTCCCAGCAGTGCCCATGGAAAAAAAGGGTGCAGTGTCCACAGATACAATGCCCACAATAGTCAGTCAGGTGCTCAAAGACCCTGAAGAACACGTAACATGTGTGCGAGGCTGGGAGTACACACATGCATAGTGTGTAAAAGGGAACATGTCCACATGAAGTAACTTCAATATACTTCACACACAAGTACAGTGACCACCAAGGATGCCACAAATGATGCAGGTGGAGACATTGCCCAGCATGCATGGCCAAAGTAGAACGGATCCGTCATACACCAAGGATATGTAGACACATCTCAGCACAACATTTAGGAAACACCCTGCAGGGAAGATGTCAGGGTCCACAGAGGAAGGGACACACCTTGGGACAATGTCACCATGCAGTAAGAGCATACATGAACAAAGTTATTTGGCAAATACCTTGTGATGGCACACAGATACCAGGGTCCATCCCATGAGCAGCACACCATTACATTTGCCAGACACCTAACACATTATCCCCACCCCAAACATGGAGCAGCACCACCAACAGCAATACCAGAAAAGCAGTAGTGTGTAAAGGGAAAAAAACATAGCTTTATTCAGCATAAAAAAACGATTTGTAATTAAAAGTTGAATATGTACAAGGCCCATAGGGCAGTCCATAGTCCAATTCCTGGTGGGGGACACATAGGGACGCGTGTCCCCTAGCTTGCCTGCACAGTTCATACCTCCTTTGCTTCCACAGGGGGGGGCATCATGTGGGGGGGAAGGACCAGGCACCGCAGGGACAGGAGGGGCAAGGGTAGGTGTTGTGGGTGCAGGGACGGAGGACTCCACCACAGGGGGTGGGGCAGCGCCAAAGGTGGAGGTCAGAATGGCGCTGCACACGGTTGCAAGGTCCCCCAGCGTCTCCCCTGCACCCGAAGGAACCACAGGCCCCAAGGAGGGGGGGGGGTCAGAGGGATGGGTCGCAGCGCTACTGGTGGAGGGTGTGGACAGCGGGGGGACTCAACCACCCTGACCGGGGACTCCTTTGACCGTTTGCGGGGTGGTGTCACTTTGGGGCTCAGGGACAGAGCGGCCATGAAGGAGTCTTTGGTGGAATCCTGGCCAGGAGAGCTGAGGGGAGTGGATTTGGAGGTAGTGGGTTGTGATGAATGTGGACTCCCACTGTGGCTGCATGTCTTCCGTTTGCCCCCCGACCCAGTGGGTGTGCCTACTTCCCCCTGTGTGTGCATGAGAGGAGGTGTGTGCTTGGCCTTCCCTGGTGGTGTGGTGCCTGTGTCTGGTGGGGTGCGTGCATGGCTACGTCTGGGTGTGCTTTGGACAGACATGGGAGTGGGAAGTGTGGATGGTGCAGGGGTAGGGTGGGACGTAGCGCTGCAGGAGACCCACTGCTGCAGTCAGTGTCGAGTCAATGGACATCAGCAATTGGCGTTGGTCAGACTGCGCAGCTGAGATGCCTTCCATGTATGCCTCCATCTGGGTGAGCACTCGTGTGTGGCCATGGAGGACATTAAGCATCGCAGTCTGACCAACCTGCAACTGGCGCAGGATGTCCACAGACTCAGCATTGGCGGCAGCAGTGGAGACAGGGGCAGGGGGTGCGGTGCCTGGCAAGAAGGAGACACGTGGTGACCTAGCACGGTGGGAAGGGACCAGAGCAAGTGGGAGGCCGGTGATGGGAATCGAGGGGGCAGGTAGAGATCGAGTGCTGCTGTCAGCTGTGGGAGCAGCCTCCGCCCCCTCTGGGAGATCAGCCTCGGACCCGTCAGCGTCATAGTCGGTGGTGTTACTGGACAGGTCCTCCGCCTCACTCCCCTCGGCCTCCGTGCCACTCGATGCGCCAGACAAGACAGCACTGCTGCCACTGGTGCCTGCTCCCTCCTCACGGTCCGTGCCAGTGTCTCCCTCGGAGTCCCCCGACGATGCTGTGGGCAAGGTGAAGAGACAGGAAATGATCAGACACCTGTATACATATGTCACATGAGTCAAATCGACATAGGTCACAGTGCATAGCCTGAAAAGCAACATGAGTAACATCTACAACACAAGGTACATATGTAGGCCCTGCAACACCCAGCTGGTTGACCCACCATGCCACTGAGAAACAATGGAGAGCATGACCCAACAGCAAATTACTTGTTATCAAATAGAACAGAGGAGCCAGGCTCTGGGGACAATCGTGCACAGCATCTGTACCACACAGCGTTGACAAAAAAGGGATGAGCAGTAACCATGTCTATTAACTTTTTGCACATGCTGCAAAGCCAATACATTAAAACATGCACAACATTACTGGGTCACTGCACCTTGAGTGTATGTCCAGACAAACATTACACACAAGCCAGACCTAGCAGGGAGACTTCAGATTTGGACATGTAGGCCTTGCCCGCACAAAGCACCCAATACCTGAGACAATGTGATTGTGACAGAGGAAGTACTTACACCTCTTACTCTGGGATAAAAACACATGGCCTGCACTAAATCCTGATTGTACACAAACTACCCCTGGTGCGCCTGTCCACATATATCATTGACAATCAACCATCATCAGATTGTCGTTCCAAGACACACAGGCACTGCCCACTGTGAGTATGCACAAGCAAAATTGGGTCACAGTGTACAGTGGACACATGTAGCACAGTTTACGCCAATACAGATGAGGCCAGGGTACAATGCCACAGAGCCCAACCTATGCCGAAGACACAGAAAATGTCCACATAGTTGGATGACACACATGATACCTAGGAAAAGGTGCCCCAGGGCACGGTAGTGGCCACACACCTCCATGGTCCTGGATGGATATGACTGCAACTGAAGCAACCGTCCCTGCACTATGCATTAATCCCACTCATGAACATCATGTCAGAGGGCACAACATTGGACATGCATGCTGGAAGGCAGTACACTTTAAAGACACACTCCTATGTTGGGACTCAGCATCAGTGCCAACTGACATGGACCCCACAATGACTGAACTGGCCAGGGCACAGCCAAGGTCCCAAAACCTGTTACACTCCACCCCCACACATGATGCTGCAAGCATTGGGCACTTGGATTGACTGCCAGCCTAGATTACCTTGTGCAAGAGTGACTACACACAGACCAGGGAACACATGGCAAGGAGGGGAAGGGAGGAAGAACAGCACCGGTTTACTTTGGGGAACTGGTTATGCACTGCACATGTAAACCCTGGCAGTGTATCCATGCAACTGCGCACTTCCAAAAGCTGGTGACACACAACACCCCCTTCCTGCTGCTGCTTCTCCAGTAAGCGCCTATCCAAGTCGGGGAAGACCACCGCCAGCACACTCTTCTGGATGTGGGTCAGTCGCCGGCGCCCACGGTTCTTCCGGCTCTCAGGTGAGTCCCCCAGCAGGACCCGTGCAATCCTCCTCGTCCAGCACCGGATATCCTGCCAGCGTTTCCTCACCTGGGCTAGGCGCCGCTTCCGACCCTCCGTATTCCTCACGGCCCTGACAGCTTGCTTCCATATCTCCCCCTTGGCATGGACGCCTACCTGTGAGGATGCAAAAGTGAGAATACTTTAATTCACCTGAGCAATGACACAGAGTCACACATATTAACAAATTGTCTTCTTTGAACAGGCTATGGTATGCAGGCAACTCATTGCACATTTGTCATAGGGACATAATCCACTGTGGAAGGCAAAATGCACTACGTGGCATTGAAGGTACACAGGTGGCATGAGGGGTGCCACACAATCAATGATCCTGGATCACACTGTGCATCACAAGCTACACAAGGATTATGTACAACACCTCAAAGCAGTCTCATGTCCCAGCCCACTGACGCTACCTCAGCAGAGTACACAGACACACACAGGCACAGGACAATCACCTGCCATTGCCAACTGCGGGTACAAACCTCACTCTGCCCATGTGCCACTAGACTGGGGGGTGTCACAGGTGTGGGGCTGGCTCAGCACAGCAGTCACACAGCACTGCTCCCTGCTCACATCACATGGGCAGGGTATATCCATCCCTCGTGCAGCTGGTGTGCAACACTCCCCATATGCACTCACCCACATGACAGGGGACTTACACACACACCAATGTCCAGGGTACGAACACATCATTTGGACACTCACAGCACAGGTACACTAAACAAACACACATCTATGGGTACTGTCACCTGTCACACTGGGGGGACCACAGAATCACATCAGGACTGTAGCAACAACATTCCCAGGAGGAGTAGCCAGGCAGAATGTGGCATGCACCATGCATTGATTGTCACAGTAAGCGCAATGCAAGTGAGGAGTGCACATAGGAACCACAGCATGCTCTGCATGGGAGACATGAGGCCTTCCCCACCCTGTGACCCACTCCAAACAACATTGCATGTCTGTCACACAGGGACACAATGCCAGAAGTCACAGTCACAAAAAAGGGGCACAGTCTAGGCTTGTGAAGTCTGCACTCACCTGCTCCCCTGGTCGACCATACAGCATGGTGTACTGTGGGAGGATCACATCCACCAACGCCATATTCTCCTCCATGGTAAATGGCTGGGCCCTCTCCACAGACCTGGACATGCTGCCAGAGGAATCACGAGCAGCAGCAGTGTTGTGGAATGAAAGGATGTGCAGGCAAGTGCTCTCTCATGGGACCTGGCTGCCTTATATCTGCCTTGCTGGCCTGTTTCATTCACAGGAGTACAGAGTGATTGGTCAGTCACATTAGCATCCTACGTTTCCTCCAATCCCTGTAAACCTACCCCAGTGAGTGGCTTTGCATGGTTTAAAAATTGAGCATGATGTCAAGTCAACAACCACTTTGCAACAAAGTATATCGTTTCCAACCGACTTCTGCTGGCCACCTGATGCCATAATTCAAACTTTAAACTCGGTCTCCATGACAACCAGCATGCATTTAGGCCCGTATACTTGTCCCTCATGTGTTCCCTATGTTATTTCAAGATTTACACACAGGTACGGTCCATTCCATGGCCCTAGGGCACCCCAAATGCAGTGATACGGACCCTACACACGTGTACGGTCCGTATCACTGTGGCGTACGCATACGCCAGCACTCCCATAGTGATAGGGACCCTACACATGTGTGTACGGTCCGTATCACTGTGGCGTAAGCATACGCCAGCACTCCCATAGTGATAGGGACCCTACACACGCGTGTACGGTCCGTATCACTGTGGCGTACGCATACGCCAGCACTCCCATAGTGATAGGGACCCTACACACGCGTGTACGGTCCGTATCACTGTGGCGTACGCATACGCCAGCACTCCCATAGTGATAGGGACCCTACACACGCATGTACGGTCCGTATCACTGTGGCGTACGCATACGCCAGCACTCCCATAGTGATAGGGACCCTACACACGCCCTCAGAGGGTATGTACGGTGCGTTTCACACCTGACAGTGGTGACAGGCGGCACACAGAAAGGAATTGAGCTGTCATACTTGGCCAAGGCTGGACATCAAGGCATTGTCTGTGCAGTACTACATGTGTCGGGCACAGGTGGGTCAGGCTGTGATGTGGCACTATACTCCTGAGGTGTGAAGCTAATTAAAGTATGATGAGCTGTGTACACATGTCATGTGTGATGGTGCCCTATGTGCCACACATCCCCTTCACTCCTTTGACATGTGTGCATGTAGTACAGACTTGGTGAGCCATGCGTCACTGGCATGGCAAAGTCACCGACACCCGCAAATGTCCCCTGATGCCAGGTACACGGAATATTACCCCTGACAAGTGAATGCCCGCGTTGCACGCTATAACTATGTCATGTGTGTGTCATGTGTTCCCATAGGTTTGCTGTAAGTGTTTGGTCAAATGCATCTGCAGTTGCTGCAACCAACATGTGTCTGTGTGTAGATGGGCATGGCACACTGTTACGCACACCAGCACACATGTGTAATCCAACGTAAGGTGTGTATGTATGCATCGACACGGAGTTTCAAAACAAGGACATATCTGCATACTCTCAATGTATGTGTGATCAGTCTTGACATGTAATCCTTCATGGCAAGGTGTGTGGTCTGTCCTTTTTCTATGACATGTGACCTGTGCCTCTAGTGTTCCGCAACCTGTCTGTACAATAAACATCCTTCTTCTGCACATATTTGGATGTCTGTAACTCCTGTAATGCGTCTGCCTGCTCACTTACACTGGATGTTTTTAGAGGCCATGTTGGATCACCTGGATGAGTTCATAAAATTCCCAACTCCTGAGCAGTTGACAGGTGTCAAGCGTGAGTTCTATGCCGTGGGAGGGATGCCCCATGTCATTGGGTCCATAGATGGAACACATGTGGCTGTGGTACCACCACAGGTACAGGAGGTAGCGTATAGGAACCGCAAGCATTACCACTCCATTAATGCCCATGTGGTGTGTCTTGCAAACATGGTGATTTCACATGTCTGTGCTCGTTTTCCAGCATCAGCACACGATGCCTACATCATGAGGCGTAGCAGGGTGCCTGAAATGATGCTGCAGCTGCGCAACGAACGAGCATGTATTGTTGGTGGGTATACTCTGGCAGTCCTGTATTTAACATCATCTTCCTGTCTTACTGCTTCTCCTGACCCACTGTTGTCCTTGATGTTTCCATGTAGGGGACGCTGGCTATCCCAACATGCCATGGCTGATCACGCCTCTCTGCAACCCCAGCACGGCTGCCGATCACCGCTACAACAACGCCCATGGGCGGACCAGGCGAGTGATAGAGAGGACGTTTGGCCTCCTGAACAGCCGATTCCGTTGCCTCCACAAGACCAGTGGCGCACTCCCATATGCACCGGTGAAGGTCTGCAAGATCTTCCTCGTGTGCTGCATGCTGCACAACATGGCAGTGGAGAAAGCTGTGCCACTCATCCTGGATCCAGATGAGCAGGACCATCCACCCGTGGAGGATGAAGGGCTTGGTCACAAGGCAAGTGATGTGGAGGAGGAGGAGGCGGTAGAGGACATCCGGAGGCGGCTCATACGCAACTTCTTTGCTTAGTGGTGAGTTCCAGTGTCTGAGTGTGCACGCATTGGGCCGTGTGTGGCATGTGTTGCAATGTGTGTGTCCATCTGTATGTCTGCCAAGTGAGTCAGAGGTGTGTTTGGATGTGTCACTCGAGTGATGGTGCAATAGAAGAATGTTTTTCCAGAGTCATCATTGTCACCTAGCATGTTGACAACCTTATACGTGTCGAATACATGCACATGCATGCGGATGTGCTTCTTTTGGCTGACTTCTGGTGTGTCTCTCATCCACAGTTACTTGCGCATGCTGTCTGCTGGTGGCATTGTTGTGCTCCTGCTATTCCTCATGAACACAGCAACATGTGCTGAATCAGCGTTACATGCACGGACAAGTTTGAAATTCTCCTTAGGGTAAGGGATGCAGCACGGCTTTTTGGGAGTGGTATTTGTTTTGAATGTGTGTGCACTGCTCCTGTTCATGTTTGGATACTTTATATACATGTAGAATCACCATGGGGCACATGACATGGAGCTGAATTCACCTGAATTAATGGTCAGACTTGGTGACAGTCATCTGTAATGGGATTGTGGATTGTGATGAAGCCATCAATGTGTGTAACACTGCCCTCGGAAACATACGGGTTGCACCGGGTTGACATGGTGTGTGAATTCCCCATTAGGGGCTCAATGGTGTATAGCAGCCTCTCCGTGAGCAGCAGGGGGTGTTTAGCTGTAACCCGTCACTTGTGTGCCAGTGCTATGGATTTCCAGCATCTGTGGTGCAAAGGGGGGTGCCAGTGTTGGTCCCACGTGTTCATCCACATGACCTGTGTATGTGTTGACAGAGTTGCATTAGCATTCCGACACACATGACTAATAAAGGTGTCCCTCTGCCTCCAAGGTGCCTCATCTCTGTCAATGATGGTCTGTTGCCACTGTGCATGCGGCATGTCTGGCATTGTTCTCAGAGATGGTGCATATGAGTCTATGTGTAGAGTAGCAAGATGCAAGCTGTTTGTCAGGGATTAGATTCTGTATTGTGCATGATGTCCATGGCTGTGTAGGTATTGTGGCATGTCAGTCTCCACGACGGCCACTGTGCTGCATGTGAATCCATTGTGTGTGTGTGCCATGTTGAACCAGACATTCCTTCCTTGACATACACCTTTTGCATAGTTCCTTCCTGAGATCCTTGTCTTTGTGTGCTACTTGTGGCATTGTTTTCTTGACATGGCGCATGCTGCTGCAGGCCCTGCAGCAAGGGCACCCAGTGTCCACGCAAACGAGCTGGTGTTCATCATGGATTGCTTGCTGACATGTGCTATGCTGATCAGCAGCATCTGTGCCTCAAGCGGCAGCACACTCTGCATTATGCACAAGATCCCCAGTTCCATCAACCTCAAGGCAAGAGGGAGACCATCCCCCAGGTCAACTACGACATCCGTGTCTAATCCTACCCTGCACTCTACGGACATGTGCGTTAGAAATCCCATGATACTTGTCCACATCCAGGGTGCATCTGCACAGCTCTGCTACTACATCGGGCCACCAGGCCACATCAACGTCCAACAGAGATGGTGGGAGTGGATCACTGCCAGCTGCAGGATGACCTTCTCAATCCACGCACACACTCAGGATGCAGCCCACAACCACAACACAACCTTGTGGCACTGTGATCCAACACCCAATTGTGCCATCTCCATGCACCCAACCTTGGCCGGCCCACCATTCTCCACATCCACCTGACTCAAGCATGCAGGACATGGTTCTGCCACGTGTCTACACATACCTGGGACTCCCACCCCAGGACACTCCACATGATCCCTGACCTCTGCGCATGACTGTTGCTCTTCTAAATAGGTCTGTAGGCACAGTTGTGCGGGCACCCCCTCAGCTGGTTGGGCCCATCACGGGTGAGTATGGTGCTCCATGTCTGTCTTGGATGATACATTGTGACCCATGTGTGTCCTGTGCCAGACTCAGACCCCAGGGTATGGATGGTTGGAGTTACTACTGAAATCAGGCATGGTTTGACTTTACAACACACACATGTAGTGGAATAATGCTAAATGACGGCATCATCTGGTGATTGTGAAGATTTTTATTTGTGGTGGGGCACGTGTTTGGGGGGATGACAAGAGGTGCTTGGCGGGAGTGTAGAATCCAAAGTTCACAGAGGGAGTTGGTATCCTTGCCATTGAAAGTCATCAGAGTCTATGCCACAGTCTTTGTCTACATTGGTCAGACAGTGACCAGCAAGGCCATGTGGAAGAGAATGTCATTTGCTGATGTGCTGCTGTTGGGCCAGAGGGCCAGGTGCCAGGCCAGGTGACCTGGGAGATGGTGATGTTCCGCTGACTCTCACGGTCTTTTGCGTGGATGACCCACCCTCCTGCGGGTACCCTCAGAATCAGGCCGTGACGATGCTTGTGATGCTCCGTCGGATGAATCCTCCTCCTCCTGATCCCTCCCTGTGGTTGGTGATGTTCTTCGCCTGGTGGCACAGGGAGGGTTGCCCATGTTTTCGGCAATCCGACGGAGTACACGGGTCATATCCGTTTGCACCGCCACGAGCTCAGCCCGTCTTGCCTCCATCCGTCCTTCGTGTCGTTGTTGACAGGCATGTTGCTCGACCTGCAGGGTCTTCATCTCCTCGAGGGTCCCCTTGATGTCTGTGAGGGTGGACGCAATCTGGACCATGCCCCTGGCGTCATGCCGGTATGAGTCGAGGAAGTTGCTGACGAGTGACATTACCGGTTCCTGAGCCAACTGGTCAGGTTCGCGCCTCCACCGTCCTCCACTCCCACCACCCCTGCCCACTTGCACCTGGCCTGCCATTGTGGGTACATCGGGTCTTCGGGACCCCTGAGGGATGGCATTTGCGGTGTCGCCTGCCTCCTCCTGGGTGCCCGGAGAACCTTGTCCGTCGTGGACAGACTGGCTGTGTTGTTGTGTGCGGGCAGGGCTCCTGGGTGTCTCCTGGGATGTGGCAGGAATGGGGGTGGTGGTTGGACACCAGAGGGGCCAGGTTGGTCTGGGTCATCCATGGAGTGGTGAGAGTCGTCGCTGCCGGTGGGGTCGTCTTCACGCAGAGCCTGGTCCTGTGAGTCTTCCCCCCCAGTGTTGGGTGAGATCGACGACGTTGACCTGTGTGTGAGAGAGACAGTGTTAATTGTGTTACATGTGACATCCATGTTTCATTCATTTTTGAGTTGGCACAGTTCCTCTGGGTGGTTTGATTTGGCTAGCATTCTTCTTACAGTGTACTTGTGCATGGGTATGTCCCTTGGCCACAGCTTTCGACCCTTTACCTATGTGTGACACAATCTTAGTTGATGCATCTTTTGGGAACGCGGTCAGCAGTGTAGTGAGCGGGCGTAGCAAGCCATGCAGAGCCACCTTACGTGTTGCACTGTACGTGGCCAAATGGTGTTTTTCCATGCTATTTGAGAATGCAGGTAGGTAAATTAACCATTTGTGACAAGGTTCTGACAAACACAGTGGGTGGGTATACTGGGTGTAAGGTTATGTTTGTGCCTGCAGCACGGATGTACTCGTGCACAGATTGACACATGGCCCAGTGTTTATCAAAGGTTGAAGGGGGGGTTCACACACTGCCAAACCTTGTCTACATGCACACAGTCCACCTGCTGACGAGCGGACATGGCCACACCACCCAAGGGTTATTTGGTCTCCCTCTGTTTCCCTTTCTCCCTCCCTCTGTCAGCCTCCTCCCACTGTCCATCTCCCTCTGTCTCCCTTTCTCCCTCCCTCTGTCAGCCTCCTCCCACTGTCCCTCTCCCTCTGTCTCCCTTTCTCCCTCCCTCTGTCAGCCTCCTCCCACTGTCCATCTCTCTCTGTCTCCCTTTCTCCCTCCCTCTGTCAGCCTCCTCCCTCTGTCCGTCTCCCTTTCTCCCTCCCTCTGTCAGCCTCCTCCCACTGTCCATCTCCCTTTCTCCCTCCCTCTGTCAGCCTCCTCCCTCTGTCCGTCTCCCTCTGTCTCCCTTTCTCACTCCCTCTGTCAGCCTCCTCCCACTGTCCCTCTCCCTCTGTCTCCCTTTCTCCCTCCCTCTGTCAGCCTCCTCCCACTGTCCCTCTCCCTCTGTCTCCCTTTCTCCATCCCTCTGTCAGCCTCCTCCCACTGTCCATCTCCCTTTCTCCCTCCCTCTGTCAGCCTCCTCCCACTGTCCATCTCCCTTTCTCCCTCCCTATGTCAGCCTCCTCCCACTGTCCATCTCCCTTTCTCCCTCCCTCTGTCAGCCTCCTCCCACTGTCCATCTCCCTTTCTCCCTCCTTCTGTCAGTCTCCTCCCACTGTCCATCTCCCTCTGTCTCCCTTTCTCCCTCCCTCTGTCAGCCTCCTCCTGCCCTCTGTCAGCCTCCTCCCACTGTCCATCTCTCTCTGTCTCCCTTTCTCCCTCCCTCTGTCAGCCTCCTCCCACTGTCCGTCTCCCTCTGTCTCCCTTTCTCCCTCCCTCTGTCAGCCTCCTCCCACTGTCCGTCTCCCTCTGTCTCCCTTTCTCCCTCCCTCTGTCAGCCTCCTCCCAATGTCCCTCTCCCTTTCTCCCTCCCTCTGTCAGCCTCCTCCCACTGTCCATCTCCCTTTCTCCCTCCCTCTGTCAGCCTCCTCCCACTGTCCATCTCCCTTTCTCCCTCCCTCTGTCAGCCTCCTCCCACTGTCCATCTCCCTCTGTCTCCCTTTCTCCCTCCCTCTGTCAGCCTCCTCCCTCTGCTCGTCTCCCTCTGTCTCCCTTTCTCCCTCCCTCTGTCAGCCTCCTCCCACTGTCCATCTCCCTTTCTCCCTCCCTCTGTCAGCCTCCTCCCACTGTCCATCTCCCTCTGTCTCCCTTTCTCCCTCCCTCTGTCAGCCTCCTCCCTCTGTCCGTCTCCCTTTCTCCCTCCCTCTGTCAGCCTCCTCCCTCTGTCCGTCTCCCTTTCTCCCTCCCTCTGTCAGCCTCCTCCCTCTGTCTGTCTCCCTTTCTCCCTCCCTCTGTCAGCCTCCTCCCACTGTCCATCTCCCTTTCTCCCTCCCTCTGTCAGCCTCCTCCCACTGTCCATCTCCCTTTCTCCCTCCCTATGTCAGCCTCCTCCCACTGTCCATCTCCCTTTCTCCCTCCCTCTGTCAGCCTCCTCCCACTGTCCATCTCCCTTTCTCCCTCCTTCTGTCAGCCTCCTCCCACTGTCCATCTCCCTCTGTCTCCCTTTCTCCCTCCCTCTGTCAGCCTCCTCCCGCCCTCTGTCAGCCTCCTCCCACTGTCCATCTCCCTCTGTCTCCCTTTCTCCCTCCCTCTGTCAGCCTCCTTCCTCTGTCCGTCTCCCTTTCTCCCTCCCTCTGTCAGCCTCCTTCCACTGTCCATCTCCCACTGTCTCCCTTTCTCCCTCCCTCTGTCAGCCTCCTCCCACTGTCCGTCTCCCTCTGTCTCCCTTTCTCCCTCCCTCTGTCAGCCTCCTCCCACTGTCCGTCTCTCTCTGTCTCCCTTTCTCCCTCCCTCTGTCACTCTCCTCCCACTGTCCGTCTCCCTCTGTCTCCCTTGCTCCCTCCCTCTGTCAGCCTCCTCCCTCCCTCTGTCTGTCTCCCTGTGTCCACCTCTGTCTCCGTCCCTCTCTCTCCCCCTCTCCCTCCCTCTGTGTGTCACCCTCTGTCACCTCAGCCCAGCTTCCTGGGCACACACAGTTTGCAGGTCTTTCAAAGGCCATTGGCTTGTTCATGTGGGTGTGTTTATTCTCTGCGGGCACCCATTGGGCGGAGTGTCTGAGTCTGCGCTGCTGCTGTGGCGGTGTGTGCGGACACTCTTTCAGAGTGATGCGTCTTCATTAGCTGCTGTTATGTGCAAATTGTGCCTTCATACCCATGTCGTCCTGCAACGCGGCCACCATTAGCAGGCAAAACAGTACTGTGTGGGGACACACTGTTTGTATGGCTGTGCCCTAAGCCATATGGGCTGAGGGCATTGTTGTGTGCTTCAGAGTTGCTCTATGTTAGTTTTGAGGCCCACCCTCCCGGCATCGGGGATATCCTGTCTTGTGTTGGTGTTTTGTGTGGCCTGTGACTTGGCATGGCCTTGCTTGGGGCATGGGGCATGGAGGCGCTAGTGGCATGTGTGTGTTTTTGGAGGATGGTTGTGTACGATGCAGGCTTTGGGGGGGTTGCGTGCATGATTGGTATTTTGGTTGTGTATGGCGTTCCCCCCATGTGAGGTGAGTTGTTTGGGTACTCACCAGGCTCTCGGACTCCTTCTACTCTGTCTACTCCCACCGGCGGCAGCGTGGCTATCACCTTCTCCTCCCAGGGATGGTAGTGTACCGGTCTGCGGGGCGGCCCTCCTCCAGTGATGTTGGCCTGGTTGTGCTCATCCGTCATTTTGCGGCGGACCGTCCTCCGCAGATCGTACCACCTGGCTTGGCACTCATGCCTGGTCCTTCTGGTGGACCCAACAGCATTCACAGAATTGACTATCTTCTCCCACATGGCAGATTTTTCGTATATGCTGGTCCGTCTGACCAATGTTCCAAAGAGCTGTGGCTCAACTCTGACGATTTTGTTGACAAGGACCTCCAGCTCCTCCTTTGTGAACTTTGGATTCTTGTTAGTGGGCATGGTGTGGGGTGTGGGTGTGGATGGTTGTGGGGGTGTGGGTGTGGATGGTTGTGGGTGTGTGAGTGTGGTTGTGCAGGTGTGTGTGTGTGAATGTGATGAGGGTGTGTTTGTGATGGTGGTTGTGTGAAGGAGTGCAAGTGTAAGGTGTATTGATGTATGTAGTATGGTGCAGTGCGTTGTCTCTGTGGTCTGGCAGTAGGGGATCTGTTGCAAAGTATCATGGTTTGTGTGTGCTGGGCCTTTTTATTGGTCCATTTTTGGGTGTGGCTGTGTTTGAAGTTTGGGTGGGTGTGTTATAAGGAGTGGTAGTGGTTTGGGCCTCTGTTTAGCTGTTTGTCAGTTGCAGGTCAGTGTATAGGATGTATTTGGGCTTGTTGGATATGTTTTGTGGTGTTGTGTGCATCGAATTGAGTCTCCTTGTGTTTTTTTGGTTTGTCCTGGTTCAGTACGAGTGTTTTTTGAGTCTGTACGGTGCGTACCTGGGCCATTATGTTGTACAGTGCTGTCCTTTGCTATGGCTTAGTACGACTCGTACATGTGCGATGTTGGGTGAGGGTGCTGGTGTATGGGCCTGGGGTAGGGTGCGTACAGACACTGGCAGGGTGTTGGTCCGCACCGTCCATCGGTGGTGGTGTTTCGCACCGTAGATACAGGGGGGGCAGGGTGTAGGGTCAGTACATACACTGGTGGGGTGTGGGTACGGTCCGTACATACACAGGTGGGGATACGCTCCATACATACACGGGTGGGGAGTTGGTACGCTCCATGCATACACGGGTGGGGGTACGGTCCGTACATACACGGGTGGGGGTATGCTCCATACATACACTGGTGGGGTGTGGGTACGGTCCGTACATACACGGGTGGGGAGTTGGTACACTCCATGCAGACACGGGTGGGGGTACGGTCCGTACATACACGGGTGGGGGTACGGTCCGCACATACACGGGTGGGGAGTCGGTACGCTCCATGCATACACGGGTGGGGGTACGCTCCATACATACACTGGTGGGGGTTCGGCGCGTACATCCGCGGCCGGGGGGCGTTTTGCGCGTACATGCGGGGGATGGGGGGGTTCGGAGCATACATACGAGGGCTGGGGGGTGTTCTGCGTGTACATACGGGGTCTGGGGTGGGGTGTTCGGCACGTATGCGGGCACATGTCTCCATGGTTGCTATAGGAGTTCGGTCCGTACGGTGTTTTCTCCATCCAGTTGTAAAATCGAAAGGATGGGAGTGATCGTACTTGCGCGGTCGGACTTCATTTTTCTGATTCGTACGGTAAATCGTCCGGGGAAGTGTCGGACACATTTTCCGACCCGAGGACATGTGGGGAAATTTTCCCAATGCGATTCGTATGGACTTTTTCCCATGCGAATCGTACTTGGCAGTTTGTACGCTACTTGTACGATTCGTACGGTAAAAAATCCGGATACGATTCGTACGGGGAAAATTTTTCCAGGATCGGAATCGACCCCTAAATGCTTTCATGTATTTATATCTCCACTACAGACACTTCCAGCAATCTCCAAAATTATAGAAACAGGTTCCGCGCACACGTTTATGGAATATAAACAATGTTGTTAAACCATAGGGTATGGTAAATACACAATTGAGGTCAACACCAGAAATGTCTCTGTAGTAGGATTTAATAGTGCGTTTCTTCAAGTAAATTGAAGGGACAAGAAAACAACCAGCCGACATGTGTTTCGTCAACGGGAAACAACCTGTGACTCTTCAGGGCTGGGAAGGACACAAAGAAAAACAGAATAAAGAAATAAAAAGGTCAAAGCAATCACATGGTGAGAAACGGCAGTAGGTACATGACGTGGAGACCCCACTGATACGGTCTGAAGCAATAAATGGAGGTGGAGAAAAACACAACAAACATAGTGTCAAACGTGTAAATGAAAAAAATGTACACAAAGTATACATGGTGAAAAGTAACGCAACACAATTATTTATGGGAGGCCAAATCATAATTGTAAGGCAAATACCTGGTCGTCTAGGAAAAGAAAGGGCAGCAGGAATCAAAATTGTGCGCATAGGAGGAGTCAACATAGCGTATGGACAACCAAATTAGTCACAGGTAAATAACAAGGAATTACACAAATTTGCAGGCAAAAAAACGAATAAAAGCGAAATGTATGAATTAACTGGAAAATACACAAGGAAAAAAAACAAATAGCAGGCAAGAATACGAGTATATGCGGATAAGTGTGACAAAAAAGGAAGAGGAGAAACTGGGAGAGAGGAGGACCATCATAATGGTGGGGAACAAAAGCAGCGCGAATAGGTGACATCGTGAATATAGAGGAGAACAATATACTGGTGGAGAACAAGAACAGCGCGAGTAAGTGACATTTAGAATAAGAATGGAAAGGTGGATGCCCCGCCAATGCTGGAAGTCAGAATTCCGTGTGAGAAATGAGAAAAGGTAGATTTAGCAAGGGTACAGGAAACATTTAGAAAATCAATAGAGACAAAAATGCATCACATAATCTGCTCGAAATGAAGACAATAAAGTGAAACACGAACTAAAGTGAGAAGAAAGTGAAAAAAACGCAGGCAGTAAAGGCACTGCGGGTGTGAAAGAGGACGGCAGGAGGAATCTACCTGAGTAGCAATGACCATGGCAAATGGCGACAGTGAACGTAGGTTCAACAGGTGGTGGAAGGATTGGGACGCCACTGCCAAAAGCGCTGTGAACAGGGAAAGAATAGAACGAAATGTAGGATCAAGAGCAATCTGCGGGTAGAAAAAGGAGTGTAAGGGCTGAGGAGTAGGTGAGAAACGAGGTACCACGGGAACTGAAAGAGCCGCTTACCGTAAAACAGGTCAAAGTTCGAAGCGTCTCTAGCTCATAAGCCGGAGGGGATGTAACAATCAGGGTAAAGTCCGTAATGAGAGGGGATGACGGTTAAGTCACTCCATGGGTCGAACTAAGGGAAAAAACGAAGCATAAGGGTCGTGCAAGAAGTCACGTCACAGACCGATGGGTGCTGGCGGAGGGCTTACCGTACTGTTCAGGCAATGCGGGTAGAGTAGTCTCGAGCTCCGTAGTGAGGAGAGACGAGCTGAACCGAAAGTGAATTTAAAGGGAACCCCGCAAGACTAGAGCGTGTAGTGCCTTAAGAGCGGGCCGGAAGTGAGGGAGAAATCACCATGTGTAATGAGGGGGATGTAAACGGATGGATGTGTGCCGGAGGAAGGATAGAAGAAGAGTAAAAATAAACAAAAGGGAGGCGATGTCAGACTCACTGGAATATCAGGTGGCATCACTAAAAGGTATCATGGAGGCGGAAAATGGGTAGTATATGGGGAAAGAAAGAGAAGTCCAAAGGTAAAGAAGGGTGGTAAAGATAACATGAATGCGGAATAAATAGAAATGAAGTGGAAATGAAGTCGAGCAGTGTAGAGAGAAAAGGCAGCATAACCAAGGCAGGGGAGAGGCATCACAGAGAGAACTATCCATAGATACTGTAGTAAACAAAGAAGGTACACTGGGTAGTAGTGTGGACAAGGAGGGTAGACAAAGATCAGAGGCACATGTAAGGTGGACAATGGTATAGAGCAGCAATGTAAAGCGGTAAGCGTAAATGAAATCGTGTGAGGTAGGAGGAAACAGGAAGTTTGAAACAAGGGGAGACATACAAGAAAAGGATATCCATAAGTGCTGGAGTCAAAGAAAAGATGTAGACAAGGACAGCACTGGGAGGAAGTACGCAAAGGAGGGTATGAAAGAGCCATAAATGGTATAAGTACAATAGAACAATCGAAGCAAGTAAACGAGCGTTCAGCAAAACAACATCACAGCTTAAAGGGAGAGGACTAGGAGCCTAAACAAATCAACTAATCAACAAAACGAAAACTGACTCTGAGACCCAACCGGTCAGACTCATCACGGACTATAATGAGATCAGCACTGTCATGAGAAATAGTTTCAACAGCCACTGGGATACTCTACTTAAAGATAGAACACTGAGAGAATTTATCACCACCAAACCTCAGATCACCTTCAGACGTGGGAGAACCCTAAGGAACAGACTCAGCCCCTCAGTCCCACGCACCACCATGAGCACCACCTGGCTCACTCCACACACCAAAGGTTTCTTCAGATGTGGTTGCTGTGGGGCATGCAAATGGGCTCAAAACGGCATCAAAATGTTCACAAGTACAGCGAATCAAAAATTTGATATCAAGTGCAATATCAACTGTAACACAAAATATGTGATCTATATTATTGAATGTACATGCAAAAGACAATACGTGGGCAGCACCATCAGACCTTTGAAAGAACGCATCCTGGAACATGTAAGGGCAATGCGCAATGGTGATGTCAGATACCCGATGGCCCTACATGTGATGTCTTGCCCGACTCAAGGAACACAAAAGAAACTCACCTTTTTTGGCATGGACACTATGCCACCTAATGTTAGAGGTGGGAACCGTGAACTGAAACTACGTCGCCTGGAAGCAACTTGGATAATGCGCTTGCACACCGTGAGACACGGCTTGAACATTGACCATGAATTACAGTACTTTTTAGGCTCCTAGTCCTCTCCCTTTAAGCTGTGATGTTGTTTTGCTGAACGCTTGTTTACTTGCTTCGATTGTTCTATTGTACTTATACCATTTATGGCTCTTTCATACCCTCCTTTGCGTACTTCCTCACAGTGCTGTCCTTGTCTACATCTTTTCTTTGACTCCAGCACTTATGGATATCCTTTTCTTGTATGCCTCTCCCCTTGTTTCAAACTTCCTGTTTCCTCCTACCTCACACGATTTCATTTACGCTTACCGCTTTACATTGCTGCTCTATACCATTGTCCACCTTACATGTGCCTCTGATCTTTGTCTACCCTCCTTGTCCACACTACTACCCAGTGTACCTTCTTTGTTTACTACAGTATCTATGGATAGTTCTCTCTGTGATGCATCTCCCCTCCCTTGGTTATGCTGCCTTTTCTCTCTACACTGCTCGACTTCTTTTCCACTTCATTTCTATTTATTCCGCCTTCATGTTATCTTTACCACCCTTCTTTACCTTTGGACTTCTCTTTCTTTCCCCATATACCACCCATTTTCCGCCTCCATGATACCTTTTAGGGATGCCACCTGATATTCCAGTGAGTCTGACATCGCCTCCCTTTTGTTTATTTTTACTCTTCTCCTATCCTTCCTCCGGAACACATCCATCCGTTTACATCCCCCTCATTACACATGGTGATTTCTCCCTCACTTCCGGCCCGCTCTTAAGGCACTACACGCTCTAGTCTTGCGGGGTTCCCTTTAAATTCACTTCCGGTTCAGCTCGTCTCTCCTCACTACGGAGCTCGAGACCACTCTACCCGCATTGCCTGAACAGTACGGTAAGCCCTCCGCCAGCACCCGTCGGTCTGTGACGTGACTTCTTGCACGACCCTTATGCTTCGTTTTTTCCCTTAGTTCGACCCATGGAGTGACTTATCCGTCATCCCCTCTCATTACGGACTTTACCCTGATTGTTAAATCCCCTCCGGCTTATGAGCTAGAGACGCTTCGAACTTTTACCTGTTTTACGGAGCGGCTCTTTCAGTTCTAGTGGTACCTCGTTCCTCACTTACTCCTCGGCCCTTACACTCCTTTTTCTACCCGCGGATTGCTCTTGATCCTACACTTCGTTCTATTCTTTCCCTGTTCACGGCGCTTTTGGCGGTGGCGTCCCAATCCTTCCACCACCTGTTGAACCTACGTTCACTGTCGCCATTTGCCATGGTCATTGCTACTGAGGTAGATTCCTCCTGCCGTCCTCTTTCACACACGCAGTGCCTTTACTGCCTGCGTTTTTTTCACTTTGTTCTCACTTTAGTTCGTGTTTCACTTTATTGTCTTCATTTCGAGCAGATTATGTGATGCATTTTTGTCTCTATTGATTTTCTAAATGTTTCCTGTACCCTTGCTAAATCTACCTTTTCTCATTGCTCACACGGAATTCTGACTTCCAACATTGGCGGGGCATCCACCTTTCCGTTCTTATTCTAAATGTCACTTACTCGCGCTGTTCTTGTTCTCCACCAGTATATTGTTCTCCTCTATATTCAGGATGTCACCTATTCGCCATGCTTTTGTTCCCCACCATTATGATGGTTCTCCTCTCTCCCAGTTTCTCCTCTTCCTTTTTTGTCACACTTATCCGCATATACTCGTATTCTTGCCTGCTACTTGTGTTTTTTCCTTGTGTATTTTCCAGTTAATTCATACATTTCGCTTTTATTCGTTTTTTTGCCTGCAAATTTGTGTAATTCCTTTTTATTTACCTGTGACTAATTTGGTTGTCCATACGCTATGTTGACTCCTCCTATGCGTACAATTGTGATTCCTGCTGCCCTTTCTTTTCCTAGACGACCAGGTATTTGCCTTAGAATTATGATTTGGCCTCCCATAAATAATTGTGTCACGTTACTTTCCACCATGTACACTTTGTGTACATTTATTTTCATTTACACGTTTGACACTATGTTTGTTGTGTTTTTCTCCACCTCCATTTATTGCTTCAGACCGTATCAGTGGGGTCTCCACGTCATGTACCTACTGCCGTTTCTCACCATGTGATTGCTTTGACCTTTTTATTTCTTTATTCTGTTTTTCTTTGTGTCCTTCCCAGCCCTGAAGAGTCACGGGTTGTTTCCCGTTGACGAAACACGTGTCGGCTGGTTGTTTTCCTGTCCCTTCAATTTACTTGAAGAAACGCACTATTAAATCCTACTACAGAGACATTCCTGGTGTTGACCTCAATTGTGTATTTACCATACTATATGGTTTAACAACATTGTTTATATTCCATAAACGTGTGCGCGGAACCTGTTTCTATTTGCTGTGGGTGTCTCCTACACCCCAACTCGCAGGGGTTCTTTTCTTGCAAGGGTTTGTTCTCCCCTGATCTTGCAGCACCGTACCTACTATTCAGAACTCGACCCTTGGTGTGTTATCTTTGAGCGCCATTCTTCCTTCACCAACCAAACCCCTCACAGAACCGTTTCTTTTAATCTCCAAAATTATCTACAACAACAGAAAAATAAAGCTAATGACAAAGTAAGTATTTCAAATAATGACTTTAAAATAAATAGATATTATAGCTAATTAAAACAAACCCTTTCCCAATTCCCCTATCACCTGCAACAAATAATTGAAAATGTATTAACATTACTTTTTATTTATCAACAGATATACCAACTCTATATGAAAAATAACAGCCAACAACCACCAAAAGAAAAATCTTTTCCACATCTACATCAAAATTGTAAGTATATATCAACAAATATATATCTTTCTAACACATTATTTCATTACATGATATTAACTTAATTATATCTACATTTTCTTTAGAAATAAAGACATCACCATGACTGAAGGCGCAGAATTCATCCTATCACAAAAAGGAAAAATGCTCCTATGTTACATGGGATATGTCTATACGCAAGAAAAACAGAAAGATTTAAAAGTCTTCTGGAAATGTAGCAAATACTATGCTAACAAATGCTACGGAAGAGCCACAACTCAAGAAACTACTGTATTATCTGTCAATGAGCACAACCACCCCCCAAATATTACTGACATTGAAATTAGAGGAGCAATAGAAAATATCAAAGAAGCAAGCACTAGCACAGAAAAACCCACTAGTGAAATTTTAAAAGAACAGCTACTACAAATACCCCAACATGCATCTGGACAATTCCCATCCATTGATGCATTAAAAAAAATGATCATTAGACAAACAAAGAAAACCACAGCTCCCATACCTATCCCTAAAACTTTCCAAGAAGTAAACATCCCCCAAGAACTAACCATTACCCATAATAAAGAGCCATTTATTTTCTTTGACTATAAAAACAGTGAAAAACATATAATAATGTTTGCCACTGCAAATAACTTAACAAAACTCCAACAATGCAACACCTGGATGATAGATGTCACATTTAAAATATGTCCTAAGCCATTTTATCAACTGTATACAGTACATGCTATGTACCAAAACACTAACATTCCCTTCATCTACTGCTTACTCCCAAATAAAACTCAAAGAACCTATCTAGAAATTCTCAACAAAATAAAATCAGAAATTCCACATAAAATAATAATGGATTTTGAAATAGCCATGATTCATGCTATTTTAAAAACATACCCCCATTCATCTATACAAGGATGCTACTATCATTTTAATCAATGCCTCTGGAGATTTCTCCAAAAGTCAACACTGAGGTGTCGATTCCGATCCTTTAAAACCTGGGTACGAATGGTCGGACGGAGCGTTTTTGCCATCCGAATGGTACCCGGGAAAAACACCTTACAAACTCGCAAGTACGATTTGCACAGAAATACCATTACCGCCCAAGTCGGAAAAAACACAGACCGGCAAAATTTGTACATACGAATCACTGTCGGGACGGCGCACATGCGACGTCCGGACGGAGTCAGGCAGCGTTTCATGGACCAGCAAGTACGATTCGTGCCGACGTCACTCCGCACACTGCAGTTTTTACGGGAGCCAAAAACTGCCGGTAAAGTGAAGACGCCGCGAACAAGGAGCCCCGGCACGCCAGGGACAGCGATGGACCCCAACCTACGCGTCGTCCCAGCCCTCATAGCCTACCACCTCGTATACAGAAACCGACGCAGACACCGCAGAAGGTCAGGACAACCCCCAGGGGCAAAGGGGTGTGTGTGTGTTTGCAAGGGCCAGGAATCATAACCCACACCCCACAAATAACTACAACAGCATGCACAGCAATTGCCACCATGGACTGGTCACTTCGGGGGGCGTGTCCACCAATCCTACATCCCGCCACAACGGAAGTGGATGTGGACGCGTACCCGTCACCACCACAATGGTGGCACGGCACATACCACGTCCACCCCTATGTCACACAAACTAAGCCGGTACGGCCGCACCCACCTCCCAAATGCATGTGAACGGACCGCACCCCCAAAGTTGGGGCACCCTAGGGGCACGGGCCCCACCCAGGCCATCAGCGCGTGGTTATGGCACATACCACGCCCACCCCTACATCACACGAACTACACCGGTATGGCCGCACCCATGTCCCAAAGGCATGTGAACGGGCCGCACCCCCAAAGTTGGGGCACCCTAGGGGCACGGGCCCCACCCAGGCCATCAGCGCGTGGTTACGGCACATACCACGCCCACACCTACGTCACACGAACAACACCGGTATGGCCGCACCCACGTCCCAAAGGCATGTGAACAGGCTGCACCCCCAAAGTTGGGGCGCCCTAGGGGCACGGGCCCCACCCAGGCCATCAGCGCATGGTTACGGCACATACCACGACAGTGGACAGATACATAGGGGTGTGTGCCTCCCAGCAGTGCCCAGACATATGAGGGGTGGGTGCCGAGGACCCCCAGCAGTGGACAGAGACATGGGGGGGCCAACATCATTATCAGATGACCACAGCTCCATGGGTGAATGTACGTATCTCTAACTCAGGACAATGACGATAGTGCCATAACAACACATCACTGACAGCAGTGTCCCACACCCAGGAAGATGGTCGGCCTACCCCCACTGCATGACACACTACATGTGGGTGTGAGGACAAATTACACATGCATACCCACCCCTGGCGGAGGCAGCACAATACACACACTGAGATTTTGCCACAAGACTGCACCCTCATGTCAAACACCACTAAACAATGCGAGCCAAAGGGAACACACACTGTCACGCACAGTCCACGAATGAGAGGAATGCACAGGTGCCGGGGCAGCCAACAACAAGCAGTTGGCCCCCATGGAAGTGAAAGAGTGGAGTACACACAGATACCATGCCCACAATTGTCAGGCAGGTGCCCAAATACTCTGCAGAACACGCAACACATGTGTGTGAGGCAGGGAGTACACACATGCAAAGTGCAGAAAACGGAAAATGTCCACATGAAGTCATGTCAATATACGCCATACACAAGTACAGTGACCAGCAAGGATGCCACAAACGATGCAGGTGGAGACATTGCAGAGCATGCATGGCCAAAGTCGAAGGGATGTGTCACACACCGAGGCAATGTTGACACAGCTCAGCACAACAATTGGGAAACACCATGCAGGGAAGATGACAGGTGCCACAGAGGAAGGAACACACCTTGGGACAATGTCACCATGCAGTAAGAGCCAACATGACCCACGAATATATGCAGACACCATGTGACGGCATGCAGATACCAGGGTCCACCCAACACATCATCACCACCCCAACCCAGGGAGCAGCAGCACCAGCAGCAACAGCAGAATAGAAATAGTATGCAAATGAGAAAATAACAACCACATTCAGCATCTCGAAGGAAAGTAGCCACAGTACACCATTCCACAAGCCCATAGGCCACACCAGATGCGAAGCACCGGGGGGGGGACAAGTAGGGACGCGTCTCCCCAGGCTCGCCTGCAACAGTACACTGTACCATATTATCCACAGAAGTAGGGGCATCATGTGGGGGGAAGAACCAGGCACCGCAGGGACAGGAGGGGCACGGGTAGGTGTCGTGGATGCAGGGACGGATGACCCCACCACAGGGGGTACGGTGCCTGGCACGAAGGAGACATGTTTGGCGTACCACAAACTCCCCTCAGAACCCAGAACCCCACATCCGACTAGCTAAGTGTCCCATTCGATATCCGAGGTTGGGCCCGGCAGTCCCAATGTATAGACAAGCCAGAACAAGCGACTTACAACATCCCCATGAATGGTGTGAATCAGACATAGCTGTGCATCATTATTCACAGATCAGTCCACAACAGAATAGACACAGACAAGGTAAAGTTTAATGAGTACACTCAATGAACCTCGCGTCCTAAGATGCAGGACTGTGGCCAACATAAGCAGACAAATGGTCAAGGCCAGAAACATCAGCATTGTTGCAATATCATAGACATTGAAAGGAGCAATCTTAAGAAACTGACAGTGGAAACAGCAATCTTCCGGTCGGCAGTAAACTAATAGTAGTATCATTCGACTAATAGCGGGTCCCTAAGCTAGAAGGGGGGAGCCCCCACCGCACAGATCAGCTCAGTGGTATCACATCACAGGATCATCTAGTCCCATCTCCTGCAAAAGTCCTCCGTCCATTAGGGGCGCTAATTAGAGAACGCAGAGTTCAAGTTTGATAGAACGGAACCAAGGGCATGAACTGAAAGTCCATAGAAGGGAAGCGAAAAAGTCAGAAAAGAAATGTCAAACCTGAACGATGTTGCAGGGAAATCAACCATGTAAAAGGGGAGGAAAATATCACATCGACGGATGCACCATGAAATGAGCAGTGCTAAAGTTCATCCATCAAGGCATAGGCACTATAAGTTGCAACAGCTTCCAAGAGGAAATCATCTGCACGTTCCGAAAAATTGTCTGCCATCCAGTTAAGCAGGGGGAAAGAACAACAATCGGGCCATCCAGCACAACTTGTGGACAACAGGTGGGGACATCAAGATAACTCCTGGTTAAGAACTCATTTGCTGCTGTTCGGATGTCCCAATTCCCCAGGACTCCATGTGCAGCAGCACAGGCCATGACACTGACGCCAGAACAGTCCAACTCATGAGCCACTAAGGGGCACATCAGTCCATCCAAATCCGGGTCAGGAGGCACCGAGTTACACAGGCACACATCCAGAGCCCATTCGAATGGACAGTCTAGGCAATGAAAGACAGGTTGAACGCAGGGAAAGAAGGGAAACCGGAAGGACAATCCATAGGCACTGCTTAAGGTCGCCAGCGGCAGAGTGCCGTATAATTCAAGCATCATGTTCCGAAGATGGAGCAGCCGGTGCATGCTGTCTTGTAACGCAAGAGGTGAAGCCACAGTGTAGTACGCTGATCTATTATGGCACCCCAGTTATGAGGGCGAGAAGCAAAGGGACACCTCCGAAGACGGTAGACAAAAGCGAATGATGAAATGCGGGGAGCACACCAAACAGAGTTTGAAAGGAGGTCACGAGGCCGGAGACCACAATGTAAAAAAAACCAGCCAGGCCACCTGTTGACGAGGCTTGAAAGATAGTCTGAATCCGAGTTCCAAATATGTAGTGGGAGATCAGTGTTAAAGAGCCTCTTGCACCTCTGTGGGTGTTTGATCTTCGGGAAGAAGTCAACACAACTTGTGTTTGAGACAATGGAGCCCTTATACTGCTCATCTTGTTGAACTCCGCTTTCAAGGTTGCAATGGGAGGCCAGATGGATACATCCAGCCGGACATGCGGGGCTGGGAAAAGCCGAAATGACAGAAAACCACTCGTAGTGATACAGTCACGATCTCAGGAATTGCCGGAAGCATCCCACAGCAAGCTTCTGCATTGAATATCACATAATTGCCGTTAGCAAGCAGCGCACAAGATGGGGTCATGACTGGCACACAAATCCACTTCAGTATACAAGCCACGTCATGAGCGTGCATGTAACAAGCACCATGCACTTGAATGTGCCTACACACCACAGAATGATCCGGAGTGGAAGTGCACCCTTCACCCCTTGAATACACCTCCTTGCCGACTCTCACGCACCTGTTGTCGCCTAGCACGGACACAAGGGACCCGAGCAACTGGGGGGGCGGTGATGAGAATGGAGGGTGCTTAGAGGGATGGAGTGCTGCCTTCAGCACTGGGGGCAGCCTCCGCCCCCTCTGGGGGCTCAGCCTCGGACCGGTCAGCGCCATAGTCGGTGTTGGGACTGGACGTGTCTTCCGCCTGACTCCCCTCGGCCTCCGTGCCACATGCTGCGCCAGACTCCCCAGCACTGGTGGCCCCGGTGCTGGCTACCTCCCCCACGTCTTGGCCAGTGTCTCCCTCTGTTTCCCCCGACGATGCTGTGGCCAAGGTGAAGAGACAGGAAATGACCAGACACCTGTATACACATGACACATGAGTCCAATCTACATAGGACACAGCGCATAGCATTAACGCGCATGGCATTAACGCCAACATGGGTGACATCTACAAAACTACAAACATAAGTAGGCCCTGCACCACACAGTTGGTTTACCCAACATGCCACTGGGAAACAATGGGGAGCATGACACAACAGAAATGTACTTGTCCTAAATCGATAAAGAGGAGCTACTCACTGGGGACAGTTGAGCACTGCATCACTGGCGTGGCACGGTCACCTACACCCGCAACTGTCCACCGATGCAAGGGACACGGTTAATGACACCTCAAATGTTACTACCGGCGTTGCACGTTGTGACTATGTCATGTGAGTGTCATGTGATCCCATGAGCTAGCTGTATGAGTTCCGTGACATGCATCTGCATTTGCTGCATCCAACATGTGTGTGCGTGTCGATGGGCATGGTACACTATTACGCACACCAGGCCACATGTGGAATCAGACGTAACGGGTGTATGTGTGCATCGCACATAAACTTGCGAGACAAGGACTATTCTGCGTAGTGTCAATGTATGTGTCATCATACCTGACATGTCCCCCTTCCTGCCAAGGTGTGTGGACTGTCCTGTTTCAAGGACATGCGACCTGTGCCTCTAGTGTCCCGCAACCGGTCTGTGTGATAATACATCCTTCTAATGCACATATGTGGATGTCTGTCACTCCTGTTATGCGTCAGCCTCTTCACTTACACTGGCCCACAGCTACTTCCATGTCATGTCATGTTGACCTTGCGCACCCACGTGTGTAGCTGACTGTTGTTAGGGGTGTTACCTGGCTGGCATACGTGTCCTGGATGCATTGCACAGTACAGACTCTGTATGTAGCATATGTGTATTAGCTGTTGAACATGTGCTCAGTTCATTGACGGTGGTGTATTGCTATACTCAATCTTTGTTATTCCTTCCAAATTCTGCAGGGCACCGCCTCTCCCCCGACCAATGCCAGACTTGGCTGCCATGAGGGAACGTGACTGTATATGCCGCTACCGCTTCACCCAACCGTTGATTGACGACTTGACCACAAGGCTCGAGCCACACCTCCAACCACTACACAGGTATCCTACTGCACTGACACCCAAGATGAAGGTGATGGCAGCCCTACATTTCTTTGCCACCGGTACGTTTCAATTGACTATAGCTGATGTAGGTGGCATGTCCCAGATCATGTTCAGCCGTGTCCTGCATGATGTGTTAGAGGCCATGTTGGTACACCTTGATGAATTCATTGCCTTTCCAACTCGTGAGCAGTTGACAGGTGTCAAGGGTGAGTTCTATGCCCTGGGAGGGATGCCCCATGTCATTGGGGCCATTGATGGGACACATGTGGCTTTGGTGCCACCACACGCACAGGAGGTAGCCTTCCGTAACCGCAAGCATTACCACTCCATCAATGCTCTTGTGGTATGTCTTGCCAACATGATGATATCCCATGTCTGTTCACGTGTTCCAGGATCAGCACACGATGCCTACATCATGAGGCGTAGCAGGGTGCCCGAAATGATGCTGCGCAACGAACGTGCATGTCTTGTTGGTGGGTATGATCTGTTAGTCCTGTATTTAGCTGTTTCTTCATGTCTGACGGCTTCTCCTGACCCACTTCTGTCCATGATGACGCTGGCTATCCCAACATGCAATGGCTGATGACGCCTCTCCGCCACCCCAGAACAGCCGCAGAACACCGGTACAATGACACTCATGGGCAGACGAGGCGCATGATTGAGAGGACGTTTGGACTCCTGAAGAGCAGATTCAGGTGCCTCCACAAGACCGGCGGCGCCCTCCCATATGCCCCGCTGAAGGTCTGCAAAATCTTCTTTGTGTGCTGCATGCTTCACAACATGGCAGTGGAGAAGGCCGTGCCACTCATCCTGGATCCTGATAAGCAAGATCATCCACCCGTGGAGGATGAAGGACTTGGGCACGGGGCAAGTGAGGATGAGGATGAGGATGAGGACATCCGGAGTCAGCTGATCCGCAACTTTATCTCATAATGGTGAGTTCCGGTGTCTGAGTGTGCACGCCTAGTGCCTTGTGTGGCATGTGTTGCAATGTGTGTGTCGAGCTGACTGTGTGCCAAGTTGCTTGGACGTGTGTTCTGATGTGTCATACAAGTGCAAATGTCATTACCCATATTTGTGCAGGTACACAAAAATCATTATTCCCATGGTGACAACATCAATCCTGTAGGGTGCATGTATATGTGTGCGGATTACTAGCTCCTCGCTGACTTGTTGTGTGTCTGTCCTCCCCAGGTTCCTGCGGCTGTCGTCTGCTCATGTCATCATTGCACTCCTGCTATTCCTCATGATTTTTCCAACGTGTGCTAGATCAGAGTTACATGCACAGAGATGGTGAGAAGTCTTTTTTGGTAAGTAGTGCAGCAAGGCCTTTTGTGGGTGGTACGAGTTTGTGATATGTGGGTACTGCTCCTGTGCATGTTGTGTTACCATGCATACATGTCGACTCACCATGGGCCACATGACGTGTTGCATGGCCCCCATTAATTGATAGTCAACCTTCCTGACAGTCATCTGTCATGGATTGTGGATTCTGATGAAGGCATCAATGTGTGTCTAACGTCCCTCAGGAACATACGGGATGGTCATGCTGGACATGGTGTGGGGCATCCCCATATGAGGCTCAATGTGGAATTGTAGACTCGCCGTGTGCAGCAAAGGGTGTGAGGTCAACCCCTTCACTTGTGTGCCAGCTCAATAGGATTTACCACATCTGTGTGTTGCAGGGGGTGTCCAGTGTGGGTCACACATGTTCAGCCGAATGACCTGTGATTCTGTTCCAATGGATGCAACTCCATTAGTGTGAGGCTGAGTAATAAAGGTGTTCGTCATACTCCAAGGTGCCTCGTCTCTGTCAATGCTGGTCTCTTGCCACTTGGCATGCGGCATCTCTGGCATACTTGCTGTAGATAATGCATAGGAGTCCTTGTGTAGTTTAGCGACATGCATGCAGTTGCTCATGGATTTGGCTCCCTATTGGGCATGTAGTGCATGGTCGTGTATGTTTTTTAGCGAGGTCAGCCACACAATGGGCCATCACCAGTTGCTGAGGGTGTGTCTCCAGTGCGCAGGTCGACCTTCCGTTTCCTGATCCTGTGTAATGGTTCTTTGGGGATTGGGCATGCATTGGCTCTGGGTGCCATGTGACACTGGACACTCCTCACTTTACACACGCGCCTGTTGCAGTTGCCCTTCTGACATCCCAGTGTTTGTGTGCAAGATGGGCCATTTGGCAGGGGGATGGCGCCTGCTGCTGCAGGCCCTGCACAGGCACACAGTGGCCACACTCACAAGATGTTGTGCATCATGTTTTGCTCGCTCACATTTGCCATGCTAGTCCACAGCATCTGTACCCCATGCTGCAACGCACTCTACATCATGCACATGATCCACAGATAGATCCACTCCAAGTTACGACAGGCCATCCCCCAGGTCCATGACGACATCCATCTCATATACTGCCCTGCCCTCTACGGAGCACGTACATCCACACTCCAAGGACACTGGTCCACTTCCAGGGGGCATCTGCACACCTCAGCTTCTACGCCCTGCGCCCCAGCCACCTCACCGTCCACCATAGCTGGCTGCAATGGATCACTGTCTGCTGCAGGATGTCCTCCGCACACCCCACCCACACTCAGGAGGCAGTCCACAAATCCGACCCCACACCAACCTTGTACGTCTGTCATCCTAGATCCCGTTGGTCCATCTCCGTGCATCCAACCTTTCCCTGGCCCCCGTTCTTCTCTTCCACTGTACTCCAGCATACAGGACATAGTTCT
Source organism: Triturus cristatus (assembly GCF_964204655.1). Taxonomy (NCBI): domain Eukaryota; kingdom Metazoa; phylum Chordata; class Amphibia; order Caudata; family Salamandridae; genus Triturus; species Triturus cristatus. Next base: position 211,881,372 of record NC_140585.1, on the reverse strand, counting down.
CCCACCTGGCCACAAATCCCTGGGACTCCCTCCCCGGGTACCTCCACATGGGCCATGACCTCTACGCCTTGATGATGATCTCCCAAATAGGTCTGTCCGCACAGTTTAGCAAGCCCCCCGTCAGCAGCCAGAGGCTGTACGACCCGTACCCTCACCTGCGTACGTATGGAGCGTACCCCCACCCCAACCGTGTATGTACGACCCGTACCCCCACCCCAACCGTGTATGTACGACGCGTACCCCCACCCGCGTATGCATGGAGCGTACCCCCACCCCAACCGTGTATGTACGACCCGTACCCTCACCCGCGTATGTTTGGAGCGTACCCCCACTCCAACCGTGTATGTACGACCCATACCCCCACCCCAACCGTGTATGTACGACGCGTACCCCCACCCGCGTATGCATGGAGCGTACCCCCACCCCAACCGTGTATGTACGACACGTACCCTCACCCGTGTACGTATGGAGCGTACCCCCACCCCAACCGGGTATGTACGACCCGTACCCCCACCCCAACCGTGGATGTACGACGCGTACCCTCACCCACGTACGTATGGAGCGTACCCCCACCCCAACAGTGTATGTACGACCCGTACCCTCACCCGCGTACATATGGAGCGTACCCCCACCCCAATCGTGTATGTACGACCCGTACCCTCACCCACGTACGTATGGAGCGTACCCCCACCTCAACCGTGTATGTACGACCCATACCCTCACCCGCGTACGTATGGAGCGTACCCCCACCCCAACAGTGTATGTACGACCCGTACCCTCACCCGCGTACGTATGGAGCGTACCCCCACCCCAACCGTGTATGTACGACCCGTACCCTCACCCGTGTACGTATGGAGCGTACCCCCACCCCAACAGTGTATGTATGACCCGTACCCTCACCCGCGTACGTATGGAGCGTACCCCCACCCCAACCGTGTATGTATTAGGCCTGGGCAAAAATTTCGTTCCGTTCGCGGAAATTGCGATAATTTGACATTTTTGCGTTCCGCGGAGAGCGCGAAAATGTCAAAAATTCCGGTTTCCGCAGCTTGGCGATAATTTGTTTCTTGCTCGCGCTGTAAAATGATACATTCTCGCGCGCGCGCGATCGCCTTACCTGAATCCCTGCGTTCGCCGACAAGTTTTCTTGATCCGGTCGCGTTCTCCATGAGATGTTGTATTGTTTTTAGCCATTTGCGCTGTCTCGCGACAGTTCGCGCCCGCAGTGACGTCATGCGTCGCGCGATCACGTCTTTCTTCTCGCGATCATGCACCGCGAGAACAACTCAAAACAAGATGGCCGCGCCCGCAAGCAGCCACATGGGTAAGTTGGCGACCCGCAACCATGCAGAAAATCGCGCGAACATGCCGGAAAAAAACTTCCGCATCTTCGCGATATTTCTGCTTGTTTGCGATAATTTTAAACATTCTCGCGATAATTTGCGAAGGTTAATTCCGCAAATTCCGCCCACCCCTAGTATGTATGACCCGTACCCCCACCCCAACCGTGTATGTATGACGTGTACCCCCACCCGCGTATGCATGGAGCGTACCCCCACCCCAACCGTGTATGTACGACGTGTACCCCCACCCACGTATGCATGGAGCGTACCCCCACCCCAACATTCTAAGTACGGAGCGCACCCCAGGCCCCAACACCAGCACCTTCACACAACATCGCGCATGTACGAGTCGTACCAAGCCAGACACAAGAACAGCACTGTACAACTAAATTCCCGAAGTACACACCGTACACACACTAAAAACGCACGTACACAACCAGGACAAAGCAAAACAACACAAGAATACACCATTCGAATGGCACAAAGCCACAAAACATGTCCAACAAGCACAAAAACAACACATTCACTGACCTGCAACTGCCAAAATCCCAAACAGAGGCCCAAAACACAACCACTGCTTATAACACACCCACCCAAACTTCAAACACAGCCACACCCACCAATGGACCAATAAAAAGGGCCCACACACACAAACCATGAGCCTTTGCAACAGACTCACTGCTGCCAGACCCCACAGACAACCTACAGCACCATACTAGAACCTTTACTAAACCTTACACTTGTACACCTTCACACACACACCTTCACAAACACCCCCTCATCACATTCACACACACACCTGCACAACCACACCCACACACCCACACACCCACAACCATCCACACCCCCCCCACCATCCACACCCACACCCCTCACCATGCCCACTAACAAGAATCCAAAGTTCACTAGCTGAGAGTTGGAGGTCCTTGTCGATGAAATCCTCACAGTCGAGCCACACCTCTTTGGAACATTGGTCAGACAGACCAGCATTTCAGAAAAAACAGCCATGTGGCAGACGATTGTCGATGCTGTGAATGCTGTTGCGGACACCAGAAGGACCAGGCATGAATGCCAAGCCAGGTGGTACGATCTGCGGAGGAGGGTCCGAGCCAAAATGACCGACGAACACAACCAGGCCAACGTCACTGGAGGAGGGCCGCCCTGCAGACCCGTACAATACCATCCCTGGGAGGAGAGGGTGATGGCCATACTGCCGGTGGTGGCAGTGGACAGATTAGAAGGACTCCGAGACCCGGGTGAGTACACAAACAACTCACCTCACATGGGGGGAACGTCATCCACAACCAAATTCACAAACAGGCACGCAACCACCCCAAGCTATCGCATGACTCAACCACACTCCATGAACACGCACATGCCACTGGCGCCACCATGCCCCATGCACCCAGCTGGACAATGCCAAGTCACAGGCCACAGAAAACACCAACACAAGACACGGTAAGCCGGATGGCGGGAGTGTGGGCCCCAAAAATCACACAGTGCAACTCAGAAGCAGACAACAATACCCACTGCCCATATGGCCTAGGTCACAGCCAGACAAACAGTGTGTCCCCACACAGGAAAGACTTGCCAGCAAATGGCGGACGCCTTGCATTAACACATGGGGGTGACGGGACGTTCTTGCACATGACAGCAGCTAATGAACAGCCAACACTGTGAAAGAGTGGCAGCACACACCACCACAGCAGCAGCGCAGACACAGACACTACACCCAATGGGTGCCTGGAGATCAGAAACAAACTCACATCAACAATCCAAGGGCCATTCAAAGATCTGCTAACAGTGTGTGCCCAGGAAGCTGGGCTGAGGTGACAGAGGGTGAGACACAGAGGGAGGGAGAGGGGGACAGAGAGGGAGGGAGACACAGGGAGACGGACAGAGGGAGGAGGCTGACACACAGAGGGAGGGAGAGTGAGGGGGACAGAGAGGGAGCGATAAAGGGACACACAGGTAGAGCAATTCAGCCTTGTGGGGTGTGGGAATGTCTGCTCATCAGCAGGTGGACTGCGTGCATGTAGACAAGGGTGGCCAGTGCCAGAACCCCCCCCCTCTTCTCCATGGCAAAACACAGGGCCATGTCACAACCTGTGCACGAGCACAATGACAGCTACCTGCATTATCTAAGTGTGTGGAACCACTCCATGTGCCCACGTACAGTGCAACACGGAAGGCGCCAATGCATGGCTCGCCACACCTGCCCACTCCACTGCTGACTGCAGTCACAATTGACGCAGCAAGTAAGACTGTGCCACACATAGGTAAAGTTGCAAAAGCTGTGGCCAAGGGACATACCCATGCACAAGTACACTGTGAGTGGAATGCAAGACATATCCAAATTCCCAGAGGAAATGTGCCAACTTAGAAACCAATGAAACATGGATGTTGCATGGAACAAAATTAACATTGTCTCTCTCACACACAGGTCAACGTCGTGGATCACCCCCCAACACTGGGGGGGAAGACTCACAGGACCCAGCTCGGCGGGATGACGGAGCCACCGGCAGCGACAACTCTCATCACTCTGTGGACGAACCCGACCCCGACCAACCTGGCCCCTCTGGTGTCCAACGACCTGCAGCACCTGCGTCAGGTACAACTGGGCCAACCACCACCCCCACTCCTGCCACATCCCAGGAGACACCCAGGATCCCTGCCCCACCACCACAATGCAGCCAGGCTGGCCAGGAGGGACACGGTGTACCGGGCACCCAGGAGGAGGCAGGCGACAATGCCAATGCCACCCCTCAGGGGTCCCGGAGACCCAATGTGCCCACAAGGGCACGCCAGGTGCAAGTGGGCAGGGGTGGTGGGAGTGGAGGACGGCAGAGGCGCGAGCCTGACCTGTTGGCTGCGGAACCGGTATATTCCCATGTCCGAAACATCCTGGACACATACCGGCAGGACACCGCGGGCATGGCCCAGGTTGTGTCCACCCTCAACGAGATGAAGGGGACCCTCGATGAGATCAAACCCAACAGGCCCAGCAACATGCGGAGCAACATTCCTGTCTACTGCGACACCAAGGGCGGATGGAGGACAGACAGGCTGAGCTCGTGACGGTGTTCACGGGAATTCACAGTACACTCCGTCGGATAGCCGACAACATGGGCAACCCTCCCTGTGCCACCAGGTGTAGAACATCACCACCCACAGGGAGGGATCAGGAGGAGGAGGAGTCATCCGACGGAGCATCCCAAACATCGTCACGGCCTGCTTCTGAGGGTCCCCGCAGGAGGGCGGGTCGTCCACGGAAAAGACCGTGAGGGTCGGCGCAACAGCACCATCTCCCAGGACACCTGGCCTGGCACCTGGCCCACTGGACCAACAGCAGCACAGCAGCAAAAGACATTCTCTGCCACATGGACTTGCTGGTCACTGTCTGACCAATGTTGACAAAGACTGTGGCATGGACTCTGAGGATTTTCAATGGCAAGGACACCAACTCCCCTAGTGAACTTTGGATTCCACACACCCGGAAAGCCCCTCATGTCATACCCCCCCTCCCACGTACCCCAACCAAAATAAAAAGTTACACCATAAAGAGATGATGCCTACATTTTGCATTATTACCTTACATGTGTTTTGTAAAGTCTAACCATGCCTGAGTTCTCATTTGACTTCAACCATCCACACACTGGGGCCTGAGTCTGGCACAGGACACACATGGGTCACAATGTATTAGGCAAGACGGACATGGAGCACCATACACACCCGTGATGGGCCCAACCAGCTGAGGGGGTGGCCGCACAACCGTGCCGACAGACATATTGAGTACAGCGACAGCCATGTGCAGTGGTCAGGGATCATGTGGAGTGTCCTGAGAGGCACCCAGGTATGTGTGGACAGGTGGCAGAACCATGTCCTGCAAGCTTGAGTCAGGTGGATGCAGAGAATGGTGGCCTGGCCAACGTTGGATGCATGGGGATGGCACATGTCACAATACCCACACAGTCATGGACATCATGCACAATACACAGTCTAATCCCACACAAACAGCATGCATCTTGCTACTCGACACATAGACACATAGCCACTATCACGGAAAACCATGCCAGACATGCCGTATGCACCGTGGCAACACACCAGCATTGACTGAGAATAGGCACCTTGGAGGCATAGGGACACCTTTATTATTCATGTATTTGGGAATGCAGAGGCAACTCGGAGTACACATGAACAGGTCATGTGGAGTAACATGTGGGTCCAACACTGGAACCCCCCTTCTGCAGCACAAATGCGTGATAGCCATGGAACTGGCACACAAGTGTCGGCTAACAGCTAAACACCCCCTGCTGCTCACGGAGAGGCTGCCATACACCATTGATCCTCTGATGTGGAAGTCCCACACCATGTCAAGCCAATGCAAACCGTATGTGTCAGAGGGCAGTGTAACACACATTGATGCCATCATCACAATCCACAATCCCATCACTGATGACTGTCAACAAGTCTGACCATCTATTCAGGTGTACCCAGCTGCATGTCATGTGTCCCATGGTGATGCGACATGTCTGCAGAGGAACCAAACATCGACAGGGGCAGTGTGCACACATCGTAAACAACAGCCACACCCAATACACCCCTGATGCATCCCTTACCCTAAGGAGACTTCCAAACTTGTCCGTGCGTGTAACGCTGAGTCAGCACACAATGACGTGTCCATGAGGAATAGCAGTGCCACAACAATGCAACCAGCAGACCGCATGCGCAAGTACCTGGGGATGAGAGACACACAAGAAGTCAGCCACAAAAAGCACAGCCACTTGCATGTGCATGTACTCGACACATGTAAGGATGACAACATGCTAGGTCACTATTATGACTGGGGAAATACACTCATCACTGGCACCATCACTCCAGTGACACATCCACACACACCTCTGACTCGCGTGGCATACATGCAGATGGACACACACATCACAACACATGCCACACGGGGACCAATGCGTGCACACACAGACACTGGTACTCACCACTAAGCAAAGATGTCACGTATGAGCCGACTCCGGATGTCCTCTTGCAGGACCATATCCTCCACATCACTAGCCCTATTGCCAAGACCTTGGTCCTCCACGGGTGGATGGTCCTGATCATCTTGATCCAGGATGAGTGGCACAGCTTTCTCAACTGCCATGTTGTGCAGCATGCAGCAGACCATGAAGATTTTGCAGACCTTCGCCGGGGCATATGGGAGGGCGCCGCCGGTCTTGTGGAGGCATCTGAATCGGCTCTTCAGGAGGCCAAATGTCCTCTCTATCACTCGCCTTGTCCGGCCATGGGCGGTGTTGTAGCGGAGCTGGGCAGGCGTGATGGGGTTGCGGAGAGGTGTGATCAGCCATGGCATGTTGGGATAGCCAGCGTCCCCTACATGGAAAGCACATGGACATAAGTAGGACAGGAGGAGCGGTCGTGCTGGGAGTCTACGCAAAATACAGGACTGACAGACTGTACCCACCAACAACACATGCTCGTTCGTTGCGCAGCTGCGTCATCATTTCAGGCACCCTGCTACGCCTCATGATGTAGGCATCGTGTGCTGATCCTGGAAAACGAGCACAGACATGTGAAATCACCATGTTGGACAGACACACCACAAGGGCATTGATGGAGTGGTAGTGCTTGCTTTTCCTGTACGCTACCTCCTGTGCCTGTGGTGGTACCAAAGCCACATGTGTCCCATCTATGGACCCAATGACATGGGGCATCCCTCCCAGGGCATAGAATCCATGCTTGACCCCAGTCAACATTTCAGGGGTTGGGAAATGGATGAACTCATCCAGGTGAAGCAACATGGCCTCTAAGAAATCATGCAGCACACGGCAGAACATGCTCTGGGACATGCCACCAACATGAGCGATGGTATTTTGAAAGGTACCCGTGGCAAGAAAATGTAGGGCTGCCATTACCTTCAGCTTGGGTGTCAGTGCCGTAGGATACCTGTGCAGCGGTTGCAGGTGTGGTGCCAGCCTCGCCGTCAACTCCTCAATCAACGGTTGCGGGAAGCGGTAGCACCGGATACAGTCATTCTCCCGCATGTCAGCCAAGTCCGGAATTGCTCGGGGAAGAGGCGGCGCTCTGCAGTAATTTGGAAGTGACAAGGAAGTGTGAGTGCACTACAACAACACATTTTTGGTGCTGAGCACATGTTAATCTGTCAATACACATATGCGACATACAGAGTCAGGTATGTGCCACATGCCCTGGACACGTATGGCTGCCAGGTGACACTCCTACCAAGACCCAGCTACACACGGAGATTGTGAACCTCCACATGCCATGGCATGGGATTAGCTGTGTCCCAGTGTAAGTGAACAGCCAGACGCAACACAGGAGTGACATACATCAACACATCAGCAGAAGTAGGATGTCGATTTCAGAGACTGGTAGCGGAACACTAGAGCCACAGGTCACATGACATTACACTAGGACAGCCCACACACCTTGCCAATAAGGTGTACATGTAATGACTCACCACACATTTATAGAGAGGATGCAGACAGGTCCTTGTTACGCTACTCCGTGTCCCATGCATACATACGCATCTCACATCCGATACCACATGTGGCCTGGTGTGCGTAACAGTGTGCCATGTCCATCTACACACAGACACATGTTGGTTGCTGCAACAGCTGATGCTTTTGAGGGAGCACCAACATCAAGCTAATGGGAAGCCCCCACACATACATGACATAGTCACATCGTGCACCGTGGGTAGTCACATGTATGGTGTGGTAACCCCTGTAGCGGGCATCAGGGGACACATGCGTGTGTTGTTGACTGTGCCATGCCAGTGACGCTCATCCCAAGTGTGCAGTACGACATGCACACATGTCAAAGGAGTGAAGGGCATGCCTGGCACACATTGCACCATCACACATAACATCTGTACACATCTCATCATACATCTGGTGCCTTCTCGACTCAGGAGTAATGTGCCACATCACAGCCTTTCACACCTGTGCCCCACACATGTAGTACTGCCCAGACAATGCCTTGATGTCCATCCATGGACAAGTATGTCAGCCCTATTCCTTCCTGTGTGCTGCCTGTCACCACTGTGATGTGTGAAAGGCACCATACTTTCGCTCAGAGGGCCTGTGTACGTTCCCTATCACTATGGGAGTGCTGCCGTATGTGTACCCATAGTGATAGTGAGCGTACAGGCGTGTGTACGGTCCATACCACTATGAGTACGCATACGCGAGAACACCCATAGTGATACGGACCGTACACGCGTGCGTACGCTCACTATCACTATGGGTGTTCTCGCGTATGTGTACCCATAGTGGTACGGACCATAAACGCGTGCGTACGCTCACTTTCATTATGGGTACGCATAAGCGAGAACACCCATAGTGATAGTGAGTGTACAGGTGTGTGTACGGTCCGTACCACTATGAGTACGCATACGCGAGAACACCCAAAGTGATAGTGAGCGTACAGGCGTGTGTACGGTCCGTACCACTATGGGTACACATACGCGAAAACACCCATAGTGATAGTGAGCGTACAGGCGTGTGTACGGTCCGTACCACTATGAGTACGCATACGCGAGAACACCCATAGTGATACGGACCGTACACGCGTGCGTACGCTCACTATCACTATGGGTGTTCTCGCGTATGTGTACCCATAGTGGTACGGACCGTACACGCGTGCGTACGCTCACTTTCATTATGGGTACGCATAAGCGAGAACACCCATAGTGATAGTGAGTGTACAGGCGTGTGTACGGTCCGTACCACTATGAGTACGCATACGCGAGAACACCCATAGTGATAGTGAGCGTACAGGCGTGTGTACGGTCCGTACCACTATGGGTACACATACGCGAGAACACCCATAGTGATAGTGAGCGTACAGGCGTGTGTACGGTCCGTACCACTATGAGTACGCATACGCGAGAACACCCATAGTGATAGTGAGCGTACAGGCGTGTGTACGGTCCGTACCACTATGGGTACACATACGCGAGAACACCCATAGTGATAGTGAGCGTACAGGCGTGTGTACGGTCCGTACAACTATGAGTACGCATACGCGAGAACACTCATAGTGATAGTGAGCGTACGCACGCGTGTACGGTCCGTATCACTATGGGTGTTCTCGCGTATGCGTACTCATAGTGGTACGGACCGTACACACGCCTGTACGCTCACTATCACTATGGGTGTTCTCGCGTATGCGTACCCATAGTGATAGTGAGCGTACGCACGCGTGTACGGTCCGTACCACTATGGGTACGCATACGCGAGAACATCCATAGTGATAGTGAGAGTACGCACGCGTGTACGGGCCGTACCACTATGGGTACGCATACGCGAGAACACCCACATAGTGATACGGACCGTACACACGCCTGTACGCTCACTATCACTATGGTTGTTCTCGCGTATGCGTACCCATAGTGATACGGACTGTACACGCGTGCGTACGCTCACTATCACTATGGGTACGCATACGCGAGAACACCCATAGTGAGACGGACCATACACACGCCTGTACGGGCCGTTGCTATATATTTGGGGTGCCCTAGGGCCCCGGTACGCACCATACCTGTGTGTGAAACTCCAAATTACATAGGGGACACATGAGGGACAAGTATACAGGCCTACATGCATGCTGGTTGTCATGGAGACCAAGTTTAAAGTTTGAATTTTTTTCTGCAGGTGCCCAGCAGTAGTCAGTTTGAATGAATCTACTTTGTTGCAATGTGGTTCTGGAGGTGACATCATGCTCAAGAAAAAAACACAATAAGAACCCACTGACTGTGCTAGGTTTGAAGGGATTGGAGGAAACATAGGATGCAAATGTGAGTGACCAATCACTCTGTACTCCTGTGCATGAAACAGGCCAGCAAGGCAGATATAAGGCAGCCAGGTCCCATGAGGGAGCACTTGCCTGCACATCTTTGGATTCGACGACCCAGCTGCTGCTACTGATTCCCTGGAACCATGTCAAGGTCTGTGGAGAGGTCACAGCCTTTCACCCTGGAGGAGAACCTGGCTTTGCTGGATGTGATCCTCCCACAGTACCCCCTGCTGTATGGGCGACCAGGGTATCAGGTGAGTGCAGAGTCTCCTAGCACAGACTGTGTCCCTTGTTTGTGACTGTGACTTCTGGCATTGTGTCCAGGTGTGACACACATGCTATGTACTGTAGGGGGGGTCCCAGGGAGGGGAATGCCTGATGTCTCCCAGCCAGTGCATGCTGTGGTGCATGTCTGCCGTCCTCACTTGCATTGTGTTTACTGTGACAATCACTGCATGGTGCATGCCACATTCTGCCTGTCTTGTCCTCCTGGGAATGTAGCCTCTACAGTCCTCATTTAATTATGTGGTCAGCCCAGTGTGACAGGTGACTGTACCCACAGATGTGTGTTAGTTCTGTGTACCTGTGCTGAGAGTGTCCACATGATGTGTTGGTACCCTGGACATCGGTGTGTGTTTAAGTCCCCTGTCATGTGGGTGGGTGCATATGTGGAGTGTGGCCCCCAGCCTGCATGAGGGATGGATATACCCTGCCCATGTGATGTGAGCAGGGAGCAGTGCTTTGTCTGACGTGCAGAGCCAGCCCCACACCTGTGAGCCCCCCCGTCTAGTGGCACATGTGCAGAGTGAGGTTTGTCGCTGCATTTGGCAATGGCAGGTGGATGTCCTGTGCCTGTGTGTGTCTGTGTACTCTGCTGGGGTAGCGTCAGTGGCCTGTGGCATGTGACTGCTTAGAGGTGCTGCACATTATCCTGGTGTACCTTCTGATGCACAGTGTGAGCCTGGATCATTGATTGTGTCGTTGCCCTCATTCCACCTGTGTACTTTCAATGGCACGTACTGCTTTTGCCCTTCCCCAGAGGATCATGTCCCTATGACAAAGGTGCAATGCGTTGGATGCATACTATGCCTTGTTGTAAACAGCTAATTTGTTCTAATATGTCTCTCTGTGACATGTGCCTGGTGTATTGATGTAGTGTCACTTGTTCATCCTCACAAGTAGGCGCCTCTGCCAAGGAGCAGATATGGATGAACGCCGTCAGTGCCGTGAGGAGGACGGATGGTCGCAAGCGGCGCCTGGCCGAGGTGAGGAAATGCTGGCAGGATATCCGGTGCTGGACGCGGAGGATCGCACGGGTCTTGCTGGGGGACTCACCTGAGACCCATAAGAACCGCGGGCGCCGCCCTCTGACCCACATCCACAAGCGTGTGCTGGCGGTGGTATTTCCAGACTTGGACAGGCGCTTACAGGAGAAGCAGCAGCAGGAAGGGGGTAGGTACATGTGTGTTTGTTGTGTGTCACCAGCATTTGTAAGTGCACAGTTGCATGGATACACTGCCAGGGTTTAAGGGTGCTGTGAAGATCCAGTTACCCACAGTATAGCGGTGCTCTCCTGCCTCCCTTCCCCTCCTTGCAATGTGTTCCCTGGTCTGTGTGTAGTCACTCCTTCACAAGGTAATGTAGGCTGGCGCTTTCTCCACGTGAACTATGCCTGTAGCATCATGTGTGGGGGTGGTGTGTAACAGGTTTTGGGACCTTGCCTGTGCCCTGTCCAGTTCAGTACATGTGGGTTCCATGTCAGTTGGCACTGATGCTGAGTCCAGACATGGGAGTTAGTCTCTCAAGTGTCATGCCTTACAGCACGCATGTCCTATGTTGTGGCCTGTGACATGATGTGCATGAGTGTGCGATATGCATAGTGCAGGGATGGTGGCGTGTGTTGCAGTCATTCCCATTCAGGACCATGGAGTTGTGTGGCCACTACTGTCCCCTGGGGCATATTTTCGTAGTTGTCATGTGTGTCATCACAAAACGTGGACACTCTCAGTGTCTACAGCATAGGTTGTGCTCTGTGCCATTGTCCCCTGGCACCATGTATATTGACGTAAAATGTAGTACAAGTGTCCACTGTACAGCCTGACCTGATTTTCCTTGTCCATACTCACGGGGGCCAGGGCCTGTGTGTCTTGTTACAATCATCTGATGCTGCCCATTTGTACATGATTATTTGGACAGGCGCACCTTGGGTATTTGGCGTCCAAACTTGCATTTATGCAGCCCCTGTGTATTTCAGCCAGACTAAGAGATGTAAGTGCTTCCTGTGTCTCAACAAATTGACTCATGTAGGGGGTGGTTGGTGCGGGCAAAGCCTACATGTCAAAACCTGAAATCTCCTTGCTAGGTCTGGCCAGTGTGTGATGTTTGTCTGGACATCCACTCAAGGTGCAGTGAGCCAGTCATGGTGGGCATGTTTTCAGTATTACCTATGCTGCATGTGCCTCAAGTTCATGGATATGGTCCCTGCTCATCCCTATTTTCGGCAATGCTGTGTGGTGCAGATGCAGTGCTGGATTGTCCCCAGGGCCTGGCTCCTCTGTCAAACTCCATTTCATGTCATTTGCTATTGTGTCATGCTCTCCATGGTTTTTCAGTGGCATGGTGGGTCAACCAACTGTGTGTTGCATGCCCTACATCTGTACCTTGTTTTGTAGATGTTACAGATCTTTCGTTTCAGGCTATGCACTGTAACCTATGTAGATTGGACTCATGTGACATATGTATACAGGTGTATTATTAATTGCTGTCTCTTCACCTTGCCCACAGCATCGTCGGGGGACACGGAGGGAGACAAGAGCACAGACAGAGCGGAGGGACCGAGCACCAGTGCCAGCGTTGACATCGTGGCTGGCACATTGAGTGGAACTGAGGCGGAGGAGAGTGAGGCCGAGGACCTGTCCACTGGCACGACAGAATATGAAGCTGACGGGTCCGAGGATGATCTCTCCGAGTGGGCGGAGGCTGCACCAGCAGCTGACAGCGGCACAACATCTCAGCCCGCCCCCTCCATTGCCATCAGCCACCTCCCACTTGCTCGTGTCCCTTCCCAGCGTGCCCAGTCACCACATGTCTCCTTCCTGCCAGGCACCGCACCCCCTGCCCCTGTCTCCACTGCTGCCGCCAATGCCGAGTCTGTGGACATCCAGCGGCAGTTGCAGGTTGGTCAGGCTGCGATGCTTAATGTCCTCCATGGCCACAGCCAAGTGCTGAACAACATGGAGGCATACTTGGAGGGCATTTTTTCATCGCAGGCTGACCAACGCAACTTGCTGAGGTCCATTGACTCGACACTGACTGCAGCAGTGGGTCTCCTGCAGCGCTACGTCCAACCCCCTACCCCTGACCCATCCACACTTCCCACTCCCATGCCTGTCCCACGTACACCCAGACGGCAGCATGCACCCACCACAACAGACACAGGCACCACACCAGCAGGGAAGGTCATACGCACACCTCCTGGCACGCACACACAGGGTGAAGTAGGCACACCCACTGGGTCGGGGGGCAAACGTAAGTCACGCAGCCAGAGTGGGAGTCCGCATTCCACCAAATCCGCTCCCTCCAAATCCCCTCCCCTCAGCTCTCCTGGCCACATATCCGGCAAAGACTCCTTCATGGCCGCTCTGTCCCTGAGCCCCACTGTGACACCACCCCGCAAGCGGTCAAGGGAGTCCCCGGTCAGGGTGGTTGAGTCCCCCCCCCCTGTCCACACCCTCCCCCTGTGGCGCTGCGACCCATCCCTCTGCCCCCCCCTCCTTGGGGCCTGTGGTTTCTTCGGGTGCAGGGGAGTCGCTGGAGGACCTTGCAAAGGTGTGCAGCGCCATCCTGGCCTCCGCCTTTGGCCCTGACCCACCCCCTGTGGTGGAGTCCTCCATCCCTGCTCCCACGACGCCTACCCTTCGCCCTCATGTCCCTGCGGTGCCTGGTCCTTCCCCCCCACATGATGCCCTCCCCGCTCTGGAAGACGAAGGAGTCTGACTGTGCAGGCAAGCTAGGGGACACGCGTCCCACTGTGTCCCCCACCTGGATTGGAACTTTGGTTTGCCCTATGGGCATTGTACTTTTTGAACTTTGAAGGGACAAACATATTTTTGGATGCTGATTAAAGCAATTTATTTTTCCTTAGTACACTACTGTCTGTCTGGTATTGCTGTTGGTCGACCTGCCCCATTATTTTGGGTGGTGATTATGTGTTGGGTGTGTGGGAATTGTCGTCTTGTGCTGGTCATAGGGTGGATCCTGGTATCTGTGTGCCATCACAAGCTGTTGGCTACATAACTTTGTTCATGTAAGCAGTTACTGCATGGTGACATCGTCCCAAGGTGTGTTCCTTCCTCTGTGTAACCTGACTTCTTCCCTGCAGGGTGTTAGAAGGCGACCTCAGAGGGGCCCGGAGGGGGCCCTGACTGTCCTGAGACCCACCCTCGAGGTATCGTAGCCGGGCACTGGCGGGAGACTCCTCAGGGGAGAAATCTCGTATCTAGGATCGTACACTCGGCACCACACGACAAAGAGACACCACACCGAGAGCTCTTAAGCTTAAATCTTTATCAGATCGGAGTTGTAGGATCTTTATGATCAGCACGGCAAATATATACAAGTGGAGCGCGGGCTCACAAAAGTATTAGAGGGGGGTAGGAGGTAGCGGGACAGTCTTTGGGGATATGGATCAGATGCAGGAGCGTACCCGGCGCACAGCTCACAATCCTCGAGCTGGGGAATACGCTTGTCGTCGTGGGGTCCGGCGGGACCAAGAGAATCTGTGGGAGCCGCGAGTCACTCAGCAGGGCTCAGGTACAAGTTCGGAGGTCTTACGATCTTCAGGGAGCCGCGAGTCACTCAGCAGGGCTCAAGCACAAGTTCGGAGGTCTTACGATCTTCAGGGAGCCGCGAGTCACTCAGCAGGGCTCAAGCACAAGTTCGGAGGTCTTACGATCTTCCGGGAGCCGCGAGTCACTCAGCAGGGCTCAGGTGTTTCCAAGGCGAATCTGCCGGACAGTCCCAGAGCACCCCTTGTTATAGGGCGACTCCTCTTTGATGTCCGGAGTCTGTGCAGGCAGGGGTCTTGTCACCTGGGGGTCGCTTGTTGGGGTTTCCTGCCATTGTCCTTTGATCCTTTCAGGGCCGGGTCGGGAGGAGTCCCAGACACCCAGCAGGCATGGAGCCAGCCCTCGGGGAGGCCGGCGGGTTGATCGAAACCCACCTTCCCAGGGAAGCGCAGGGGTGTGATGGAAACTGCTCCTCCCTTTCTCATCCCAAGTGGAGCGCGATGTCCTCCAGCCGGAGTGGCGCCTCTCGGCCAGGGTCGCGCTGGGGCCGGGCGGCCATCTTGGTGCATGAAGTGGGCACGCGGGCCCGGTGTGGCCGAAAGGAGGAAGGCCACGGACGGGGAAGTCCGGGTCGGGTGTGTGTGTTCTGGTGGGAAGGATCGGCGAGGCCGTGGGCTCGGGGGCTGGTGTGAGGTGCAGGGGTCAGGTCTGGCTATGTTACGAGGGCCGGGTCTAACACGCGTCCCCCCCAGCTGAAAGCCGGAGAGAACTATCCATCCTCTTGGGGGTTCTCTTCGCTGAGGCGGAAGAACCGGGAGAGGCCATCGGCGTTGGCGTGGTCCGTACCAGGGCGATGTTCCACTGTGAAATCCATCCCCTGGAGGGAGATTGACCACCGCAGTAGCTTGGGGTTTTCTCCTCGCATCTGCATGAGCCATCGCAAGGGGCGATGGTCGGTTTGGACCTTGAAATGGGTGCCGAACAGGTAAGGGCGTAACTTCTTGAGGGCCCAGACTACGGCGAACGCCTCGCGCTCGATGGTTCTCCATCTCTGTTCCCTGGGCAACAGCCTTCGGCTGAGGAAGGCTACGGGCTGGTCTAGGCCTTGGTCATTCACCTGGGAGAGGACTGCCCCGATGCCATGCTCGGAGGCATCAGTTTGTACCACAAATTCCTTGGAGTAGTCGGGGGCCTGGAGGACGGGGGCAGTGCACATGGCCGCTTTCAGGGCATCGAACGCCTCTTGGCAGGCAGGGGACCACTGCACTTTCTTGGGCTGTTTCTTGGACGTGAGTCCCGTGAGGGGACCGACCAGGCTGCCGTAATTCCGGATGAATCTCCGGTAGTAGCCCGTGAGGCCCAGAAAGGCTCGGACCTCCGTTTGGGTAGTGGGGGGTTCCCAGGCTAGGATGGCGTCGATTTTGGGCTGTAGCGGGGCGACCTGCCCGCTTCCGACCTGGTGCCCCAGGTAGATTACCGAACCTTGCCCAATCTGGCACTTGCTGGCTTTCACGGTGAGGCCTGCCTGGTGCACGGCGGTCAGCACCCTCCGGAGGTGCTGGAGGTGCTCACTCCACTCAGAGCTAAAAACTGCAATATCGTCGAGATATGCAGCACTGAATTTTTCCAGCCCGGCCAGGACTCTATTTACCAGTCGCTGGAAGGTGGCCGGGGCATTTTTCATCCCGAAGGGCATCACGCGAAAGCGATAGTGCCCATCCGGGGTGGAGAAGGCGGACCGCTCCTTGGCTCCTTCTGTGAGCGCAATTTGCCAGTAGCCGCAGGTGAGATCGAAGGTGCTGAGGAACCGAGCAGCCCCGAGCCGGTCAATGAGCTCGTCGGCTCGGGGAATGGGGTGGGCATCGGTTCGGGTAACTTCATTGAGTCCCCGGTAGTCCACGCAGAAGCGGAGTTCTGGGGCGACACCGGGGGCAGCTGCTTTTGGGACCAGGACCACGGGGCTGGCCCAGGGGCTGTCTGAGGGTTCGATCACTCCTAGGGTCAACATTTTCGAGACCTCGGCTTGAATACAAGACCGGACCCGATCAGGGACTCGGTAGGCTCGGTGTCTCACCGGTGGGCTGTCCCCGGTATCCACGTCATGGACACACCAGTCGGTGACTTTGGGGACCAGGGAGAAGAGGTCAGAAAACTGCCCTAGGAGCTGGCGGCAATCCACACGTTGCTGGGGAGTGAGGGATGGGGAGAGGTTCACTCCCTCTACGGAGCCGTCTTTCTCTTTGGTGCACAGGAGATCAGGGAGGGGATCCGACTCCTCCTCGGACCCGTCATCAGTGGCCAGTAGGAGGCTTAGCTCCGTCCGCACAAAGTGGGGCATGAGGCGGTTCACGTGGAGGACCCGGAGGGGGTCCCGGGGTGACTGGACGTCCACCAAGTACGTGACCTGGCTCTTCCGCTCAACCATTTTGAAGGGCCCGTTCCATTTATCCTGGAGATTGCATGGTTTCACGGGGGCCATGACCCATACCTGCTGGCCCAGCTGAAACTCAACCAGAGTGGCGTTCTGGTCGTACCAGCGCTTCATCTCCTCCTGGCTCGCCTCCAGGTTGGCCTCGGCCATCTCTCGGAACCTCCTAGTCTGGTTTCGGAGGGTCAGGACGTAACGGAACACATCTCGGGAGGGGCCTCGGGGCGCCGCCTCCCACCCTTCCTTGACCAGGCTGAGGGGCCCCCTGACGGGGTGTCCGTAGAGTAACTCAAAGGGGCTGAACCCCAAGGATTTCTGGGGAACTTCTCGGTAGGCGAATAGGAGGCAGGGGAGCAGGACATCCCACTTACGCCGGAGGGGCTCTTCCAAGCCCGCGATCATCCCCTTCAGAGTCCAATTAAACTGCTCTACCAGGCCGTTTCCTTGGGGGTGGTACGGGGTGGTGAATTTATAGGACACCCCGCATTGTTGCCATAAGGACTTCATGTAACGGGAGATAAAGTTGGTACCGCAATCGCTCACGACCTCGCGGGGAAAACCCATGCGGGAGAAGATTCCCATCAACGCCCGGCCCACCACGGGGGCTGTGACGGTGCGCAGGGGGATGGCTTCAGGGTATCGGGTGGCATGATCCACCAGGACGAGGATAAAACGGTGCCCTTGGGAAGTTGGGGGGTCCAGCGGCCCCACGATGTCGATCCCGACCCGCTCAAAAGGGGTACTGACGACAGGGAAGGGTTGGAGGGGAGCCTTGCGCTTTCCTCCGCTCTTCCCACTGGCCTGGCACGTGGGACAGGACTTGCAGTGGGCTTCTACATCTGCTTTCATTCTGGGCCAGTAGAAGTGGGTCACGAGGCGACTGTAGGTTTTGTCCTGGCCCCAGTGGCCTGCGAGGGGAACGTCGTGGGCCAAGCCCAGGAGGAGGTTTTGGAAGCGTAGGGGTACCACCAGCACCCGGCCGGACGCTAGCTCCACCGACTTCTGCTCGCTGTACAAAAGGTCATTCTCCCAATACACCCGGTGCGTCCCAGTCTGGTCGCCTGCGGCCTGGGCCTCTGCCTGTTGCCGGGGCCCGACCAGGGAAGGACAGGTAGCCTGCTCTCGGCAGAACTCCTCTCGGGAGGGGCCCCCCTCGTGGCGCCACTGGGCCAATTCGGGCAGATCACCTAACTCGGTGACCTGGGCGGAGTCGGAAGGTGGGGGTTCGTCACTGGCGACCGACCCTTCTGGTGGGGGGATGTGGGGGCCCTCGGCGGGGACCATCCTATCTTCAGTGGTCGGGGCGTCGTCGACTTCCCTCAGGGGGGTCAGTCGGGCCGCCATGGATCGAGTGGTGGTGCACACCCACTCAGGGAGGCCCATCATCCCTAGGTGGGTCTTGCGCTCGACTTGTTTCCAGGGGGAACTTTCCAGGTCGTTCCCCAGGAGACAGTCGACTGGCTGGGAGGTTCTCACTGCGACTCTCAGTTTACCGACCACCCCTCCCCACTCAAAAGGCACCAGGGCTACCTTACATAGGCTTTCCATGTTGTCGGCCGAAATGACCGGGCAAAAGACGTTGGGGAGGACCTGGTCTTCGTGGACTAAATGACTGAGGACACCGGTGATGCTGGCCCCGGTGTCACGGAGGGCTTCTACTTGGTGGCCATTGATCGTTACGAGCTGCCCATATTTCTTCGTGTTGGAGGGTAGGAGGCTTCCAGGGACCATTTCTCTATCTCCTAAGGATACTAGGGCCATGGCTGCGGGTTCCCACTCTTCGGTCTCCTCAACCTCCTCCCCCAGTGCTACATTGGCTATCTGTCTAGCGGGGGGTGCTGCCTGGGTGGTGTGTGGGGCCATGGGGCATTCAGGGTCGTTGGCGTAATGCCCGGGCTTCTGACAACGGAAACAAGTGATGGTCACCCGGTGCCCCCGTCTCAGGGGGGGCCGGATACAGCTGGTGGGGGTGCCGGGAAAGGCGGAGGTTGGGACTTCGGGGGACTAGACTGGGACTCTCTCTGCCCTCCCTGGTTTCCCCCCCCTCTCTGGCGGGGTGGTCCCTGACTGGCTCGGGGGTACTCTCCTACAGGGCCCCGGGAGACCCGGGTGTTGGTCCAGCGATCCGCTTCGACGGCCAGCTTTCTCGGATCCGTGAGCTTGCTGTCGAGCAGATGCTGGCGCAGTTCCACAAAGCAGTTCGCAGCCAGGTGTTCCCACAACATAAGATCTGTTAGTTCTTCCAGGGTGGTTACCTTGCTGCCCTTGATCCACCCATCGAAGGCGCGGCTGAAGAAATTCACATACTCCACCCAGGTGGTACCCGGGATCTTCCTGCAGTCCCGGAACCGCTGGCGGTACATCTCCGGGGTGAGGCCGTACTTTGTGAGGAGGGCCGCTTTCATGTGGTCATAGGAGGTCTGCATGGAGGTTGGTAGGTCGAGCAGGGTGTCTCTCCCTTCGCTCAGGAATCGTCCCCACAACCCGGCCCCCCAATCCTTCTGCGGGACCCGATGGGAGGTCATGGCGACCTCGTAGGCCCGGAACCACTGTTGAATGTCATCGTTTTGTAATATTCTTTGACCACATCTTTGGGGATGTGGACCTTCTGCTCCGCCGGGGAGGCCGCCTCTCGGTTCCCCGGGGGCCGCGCTTTTTCGCTTTTTGCTTTCAGCTCCATTTCCTTCAAGCTGCCTTCGTGTTCCAGTTGAAGTCTCCTTCCTTCATGTTCCCGTTGGAGTTTCTTCTCTTCTAGTTCTCCCTGCACTCGTAGCTGTTCCACCGCTAGCTTTTTCTCGGCTAATTTCAACTCGCCCTCAATTTTGAGTTTGGCTAATTCGAGTTCGTGATGGCGCCTTCTTTCTCTGTCTGCGAGTTCCTCTGGGGATAGGCCCCCGTCTGGTATGAAGCCTCGCACCTGGTTGCTGCTGCGTTCTCCTTGGGAGGGTCCAGCTTCGTCGTGGAGTTCCAACACTCCTTCTGGGCGGGAGGCTCCAGAATCCACCCAAGCTTTCAGTGCTTTTTGCATATCTTCTTTGGTGTTGAGACCAGTGGTAGCGATTTTGAGTTCATTACAGAATTGCTTCAGTTCTTTGTGTGTGTACTCTTCCAGCTGTTCCACCTGGAACACGGTACTGGTGTCGTTTTCTGTGAGAACCACGGCGTTTCCTTCTGCCATCTTTGTCGGTAGTGCGCCAGCCGTTCACGGTACGATCTCTAGATTATGGGCCCGAATCCCGTCGCTTGCCACCAATGTTAGAAGGCGACCTCAGAGGGGCCCGGAGGGGGCCCTGACTGTCCTGAGACCCACCCTTGAGGTATCGTAGCCGGGCACTGGCGGGAGACTCCTCAGGGGAGAAATCTCGTATCTAGGATCGTACACTCGGCACCACACGACAAAGAGACACCACACCGAGAGCTCTTAAGCTTAAATCTTTATCAGATCGGAGTTGTAGGATCTTTATGATCAGCACGGCAAATATATACAAGTGGAGCGCGGGCTCACAAAAGTCTTGGAGGGGGGTAGGAGGTAGCGGGACAGTCTTTGGGGATATGGATCAGATGCAGGAGTGTACCCGGCGCACAGCTCACAATCCTCGAGCTGGGGGATACGCTTGTTGTCGTGGGGTCCTGCGGGACCAAAAGAATCTGTGGAAGCCGCGAGTCACTCAGCAGGGCTCAGGTACAAGTTCGGAGGTCTTACGATCTTCAGGGAGCCGCGAGTCACTCAGCAGGGCTCAAGCACAAGTTCGGAGGTCTTACGATCTTCAGGGAGCCGCGAGTCACTCAGCAGGGCTCAAGCACAAGTTCGGAGGTCTTACGATCTTCCGGGAGCCGCGAGTCACTCAGCAGGGCTCAGGTGTTTCCAAGGCGAATCTGCCGGACAGTCCCAGAGCACCCCTTGTTATAGGGCGACTCCTCTTTGATGTCCGGAGTCTGTGCAGGCAGGGGTCTTGTCACCTGGGGGTCGCTTGTTGGGGTTTCCTGCCATTGTCCTTTAATCCTTTCAGGGCCGGGTCGGGAGGAGTCCCAGACACCCAGCAGGCGTGGAGCCAGCCCTCGGGGAGGCCGGCGGATCGATCGAAACCCACCTTCCCAGGGAAGCGCAGGGGTGTGATGGAAACTGCTCCTCCCTTTCTCATCCCAAGGGGAGCGCGATGTCCTCCAGCCGGAGTGGCGCCTCTCGGCCAGGGTCGCGCTGGGGCCGGGCGGCCATCTTGGTGCATGAAGTGGGCACGCGGGCCCGGTGTGGCCGAAAGGAGGAAGGCCACGGACGGGGAAGTCCGGGTCGGGTGTGTGTGTTCTGGTGGGAAGGATCGGCGAGGCCGTGGGCTCGGGGGCTGGTGTGAGGTCCAGGGGTCAGGTCTGGCTATGTTACGAGGGCCGGGTCTAACACAGGGTATATCCAATATGTGGGGCTGAGCTGTGTCTACATTGGCTGGGTGTGTGACGGACTCGTTAGACTTGGCCCATGCATGCTGAGCGATGTCTCCACCTGCATCATTTGTGGCGTCCTTGGTGGTCACTGTACTTGTGTATGTAGACTGTTGCCATGACTTCATGTGTACATGTATTCTTTTAGGCGCTATGCATATGTATACTTCCAGCCTCGCACACATGTGGTACATGTACTGCAGGATCTTTGTGCACCTGACTGACATTTGTGGGCATTGGATCTGTGGGTACTCCACCCTTTTCTTTGCAGGGGCACTGCTGTGAGTGTTAGGCACCCACCCCTCCTGTGTCTGGGCACTGCTGGGAGGACTCTGCACACACCCCTCCTGTCTCTGGGCACTGCTGAGAGTGTTAGGCACCCACCCCTCCTGTCTCTGGGCACTGCTGGGAGGACTCTACACCCACCCCTCCTGTGTCTGGGCACTGCTGGGAGGACTCTACACCCACCCCTCCTGTCTCTGGGCACTGCTGTGAGTGTTAGGCACCCACCCCTCCTGTCTCTGGGCACTGCTGGGTGGACTCTGCACCCACCTCTCCTGTCTCTGGGCATTGCTGGGAGTGTTAGGCACCCACCCCTCCTGTCTCTGGGCACTGCTGGGAGTGTTAGGCACCCACCCTCCTGTCTCTGGGCACTGCTGGGAGGACTCTACACCCACCCCTCCTGTCTCTGGGCACTGCTGGGAGGACTCTGCACCCACCCCTCCTGTCTCTGGGCACTGCTGGGAGTGTTAGGCACCCACCCCTCCTGTCTCTGGGCACTGCTGGGAGTGTTAGGCACCCACCCCTCCTGTCTCTGGGCACTGCTGGGAGGACTCTACACCCACCCCTCCTGTGTCTGGGCACTGCTGTGAGTGTTAGGCACCCACCCCTCCTGTCTCTGGGCACTGCTGGGAGGACTCTGCATCCACCCCTCCTGTCTCTGGGCACTGCTGGGAGTGTTAGGCACCCAACCCTCCTGTCTCTGGGCACTGCTGGGAGTGTTAGGCACCCACCCCTACTGTCTCTGGGCACTGCTGGGAGGACTCTGCACCCACCCCTCCTGTCTCTGGGCACTGCTGGGAGTGTTAGGCACCCACCCCTCCTGTCTCTGGGCACTGCTGGGAGGACTCTACACCCACCCCTCCTGTCTCTTGGTACTGCTGGGAGGACTCTACACCCACCCCTCCTGTCTCTGGGCACTGCTGTGAGTGTTAGGCACCCACCCCTCCTGTCTCTGGGCACTGCTGTGAGTGTTAGGCACCCACCCCTCCTGTCTCTGGGCACTGCTGGGAGTGTTAGGCACCCACCCCTCCTGTCTCTGGGCACTGCTGGGAGGACTCTGCACCCACCCCTCCTGTCTCTGGGCACTGCTGGGAGTGTTAGGCACCTACCCCTCCTGTCTCTGGGCACTGCTCGGAGGACTCTACACCCACCCCTCCTGTCTCTGGGCACTGCTGTGAGTGTTAGGCACCCATCCCTCCTGTTTCTGGGCACTGCTGTGAGTGTTAGGCACCCACCCCTCCTGTCTCTGGGCACTGCTGGGAGGACTCTGCACCCACCCCTCCTGAATCTGGGCACTGCTGGGAGGACTCTGCACACACCCCTCCTATTTCAGGATATGTACGCTTAGAACATACACGGGTGTGGGTTCGCTACATGCATACGAGGTGGGGGTACGGTCCGTACATACACGGTTGGGGTGGGGGTATGCTCCATACGTACGCGGGTGAGGGTACGGGTCGTACTTACACTGTTGGGGTGGGGGTACGCTCCATACATACGGCGGGTGTGGGTACGGGTCGTACCTACACTTTTGGGGTGGGGGGTATGCTCCATACGTACGCGGGTGAGGGTACGGGTCGTACTTACACTGTTGGGGTGGGGGGTACGCTCCATACGTACGCGGGTGAGGGTACGGTTTGTACTTACACTGTTGGGGTTGGGGTACGCTCCATACGTACGCGGGTGAGGGTACGGGTCGTACTTACACTGTTGGGGTGGGGGTATGCTCCATACGTATGCGGGTGAGGGTACGGGTTGTACTTACACTGTTGGGGTTGGGGGTACGCTCCATACGTACGCGGGTGAGGGTACGGGTCGTACTTACACTGTTGGGGTGGGGGTACGCTCCATACGTATGTGGGTGAGGGTACGGGTCGTACTTACACTGTTGGGGTTGGAGGTACGCTCCATACGTACGCGGGTGAGGGTACGGGTTGTACTTACACTGTTGGGGTGGGGGTACGCTCCATACGTACGCGGGTGAGGGTACGGGTCGTACTTACACTGTTCGGGAGGGGGTACGCTCCATACGTACGAGGGTGAGGGTACGGGTCGTACTTACACTGTTTGGGTTGGGGGTACGCTCCATACGTACGCGGGTGAGGGTACGGGTCGTACCTACACTGTTGGGCTGGGGGTACGCTCCATACGTACGCGGGTGAGGGTACGGGTCGTACTTGCACTGTTGGGGTTGGGGGTATGCTCCATGCATACGGGGGTGGGGGTACGGTCCGTACATATCCGTCCCCTCGCTATGTCATGCTTGTGCGGGCCGTACCCAGGCCTTTGCCACGTGGGTACAGCCGTCCCGCCATTGTTGGGATGACGTAGGTGTGGGCGTGGTACGACTTGTACCCACGCTCTTAAGGCATGGGTACGGGACGTACCTGTATTGTTGTGTTGCCGGTTCGCATCGTCAAGCACTTCCGTTGTGGCGGACGCTGGCTTTGCTGGACACGCCCCCACCCCCTCGTAGTGACCAGGGTGTGGGGGTCAGGTATGTCCAGGGCATGTGTGCTGTGTGAGTTTGGTGGGGGGTTTGTGGCCTGGCCCTGGTCCTGCCCCCCCCCCTTTCCCCCCTCCCTTTGTTGTTCTGACCTTCTGCGGCGTCTGTGTCGTAACCTGTAGAGGAGGTCGACTGCTATGAGGGCCGGGATGACACGTAGGTTCGGGTCCATGTCTGTCCGTCGCGTGCAGGTACTCCTTGTTCGCGTCGTCCTGATTTCCCGGCAGTTTTTGGCTGCCGGAAAATATTCACCGTGCGGGATGACGTCGGTGCGAATCGTAATTCCTGGTTCGTGAATGGCAGGCTGCGTGCGTCCCGACGTCACGTCAGCGCTTTCCCGGATCACATTTGTATGTTTATTTTCGTCGGTCGGGGTTTTGTACGATTCGTACGGAAATGGGATTTCCGTGCGAATCGTAATTCCATGTTTGTATATTTTTTCGACCGGGTACGCGTCGGACGGAGAATATGCTCCGTCCGATGGTTCGTACCCGGTTTTTACCGGATCGTGATCGGCACCACTATGTAAATATAGTAATATATATCACAAAGATTATGAAAAAATAATAAATGCTATACAAATATTCCACATATGTATACAAGATTATATGATGTACCCAATAAAAAATTACAAATCCAACTAACTATATTCTAATACAAAAACAAACTTCATTAAACAAATATCAAAGTCTGATAATTTCCCAAATTTTCCATTGTAATAAACTTCATAAAAACAAAACCATTTACAAAAATTACATTACACAAGAATAAAAAATACCCCACAAACTATCATTTATGCAAAAAAAATATAAAAAAAAATAATTTACTACTCCCACTCCAATTACTATGAAATCAGTAAAGCTGCTGGATAGTAAACAAATTTAATCTACTATTCCAACTCCAGTCAGTATTACATCAGGAAAGATGCTGGATAGTAAATAAATATAATTTACTATTCCAACTCCAATGAATATAAGATCAGGGAAGGTGCTGGATAGTAACTAAATATAATTTCCTATTCCAACTCCACTCAGTATTAAATCAAGGAAAATGCTGGATAGTAAATAAATATAATTTACTATTCCAACTCCAATCAATATTAAATCATGTAAGGTACTGGATAGTAAATCAATATAATTTACTATTCCAACTCCAGTCAGTATTAAATAAGGGAAGGTGCTGGATAGTAAATAAATATAATTTACTATTCCAACTCCAGTCAGTATTAAATAAGGGAATGTGCTGGATAGTAAAAAAATATAATTTACTATTCCAACTCCAGTCAGTATTAATTTAGGGAAGGTGCTGGATAGTAAATAAATATAATGTACTATTCCAACTCCAGTCAGTATTAATTTAGGGAAGGTGCTGGATATTAAATAAATATAATTTACTATTCCAACTCCAATAAATATCAAATCATAAAAGGTGCTGCATAGTAACTAAATATAATTTACTATTCCAACTCCATTCAGTATTAATTTAGGGAAGGTGCTGACATCTTGACCACCGCGATTGTTGGTGACTCCTGTGCTCAAACCCGGCCAATTTGGACTGTGTTGGACCTTGGCGAGCCTTTGCTGTGTGATCCTTTTGCGGGTGGGACTGCGAGGACCAGCCTGCACAGCGCTATCATCACCGTTGCAGCTGGGGCCTCTTCCCGCCCAGTCCTCCCATCAGCGTGATAAAGACTCGTGGCCCCCGCTTCGCGGGAGCCGCTCGCTGACATCTTGACCACCGCGATTGTTGGTGACTCCTGTGCTCAAACCCGGCCAATTTGGACCATGTTGGACCTTGGCGAGCCTTTGCTGTGTGATCCTTTTGTGGTTGGGACTGCGAGGACCAGCCTGCACAGCGCTATCATTACCGTTGCAGCTGGGGCCTCTTCCCGCCCACTCCTCCCATCAGCGTGATAAAGACTCGCCGCCCCCGCTTCGCAGGAGCCGCTCGCTGACATCTTGACCACCGCGATTGTTGGTGACTCCTGTGCTCAAACCCGGCCAATTTGGACTGTGTTGGACCTTGGGGAGCCTTTGCTGTGTGATCCTTTTGCGGGTGGGACTGCGAGGACCAGCCTGCACAGCGCTATCATCAACGTTGCAGCTGGGGCCTCTTCCCGCCCACTCCTCCTCGAGACCTCTTCCCCATTTAAAACGTCCCGTGCATACGTGCTAGCGGAACGCGCGCGGGGCGTTGCACGGGGCGAAGACCGGGCAAAGAGCTGGCCTTTTGAGGCCGTTCGAGAACGGGAGAGTTAGGGCCTGGGCCACCCCTCTTGGCCTAAGACTCCTCATTCAACCTTGGAACCGAGCTCGGGACCATGACTTCAAGAGAAACGAGGAGCAAAACTACACTGGCCGCAGGGATGGCAAAAGGTACTCTGGACACGTATTTTGCTAAAGCGGGGTCACTTCTTATTGATGAAATTACTATCCTAGAAAGGCGCATTTCGCAAGAAATTGACTGGGTTAGGAGATCCTCTTTGGGACCCCTTGCACATGCCACCACCCCAGAACAAACGCCTGATTACACATTAACAGACGCTGGGGGGCCAAATGGCTTGCTCGACCTATATGACCTAAGTAATCTTATTATACCCACTACTGATTGTGACATCTCTGCCCCCGTAGAGCTTAGTATATTACCTCTTCCATCACCCAAGCCCCCTCCACCTCCAATCATTGCCAAAGTGAGTGTGTCTAACAAGGACGCAACTATTGAAAGGGCTCACCAGATTGTGCAGTCATCACAGGGGGAGAGGGAGGGAGCTATTCCGAAAAGGAAAAGAAGGGCACAAATCATAGGGGGGAGAAAGCCCAAGATCCCAAAGCATAACCCTATGTGCAAGGGCAACCAACATGGCATAGTTAGCAAGGGGTCAAATCAGTTACCAAAAAAAAGGGCACTACCCTCCCATACCCCGGTTCAGACATCTCCCAGCTCAAATGTCTTATCGGGGGAGGAGGATTTCACCCTTTCGGATATTCTTACTCTCCTGAGGAAAATGCTCAATCCCCTAGAAGACCGTCTAGCAAAGATGGAAATGTTTTTATCGAACATCCAAAAGGGAATCGCACAACTAGCAGATGCCCCAAAAAAAGCTAGTGAACTCACAAGTGGAGGGCCGAGCCACAGTGGCAAGAAGTTTATACCAGCGCCTCCAATTAAGGAAGGGCGCCCTCCATCTAAGCTTATACAAACACATCATCTTACACCATCAACTTTAGAAGTCGCAAACTCACAAGTCCCAACTTGCGTAGCAAACGCAAGCCCGCAAGAGAAGTTAGCTGTGCCCGTAATAGGGGTACATGGTAATGGTATAAAACATAGGCCAATCAACTTGCCACCGGAGGCCATTCCGTACACAGTCATCCTAACAGGTATTCCCGAACTAAAACCTTCTACTAGAGAACCCGTGGAGGCCCTCAAAAATAAGGTAATCCACTGGCTTTCTACTAATAGGCCCCTCCCGGAAGGAATGCATAGTGAGGTCCTCATGGTGAGGAGAGTCCCATGGCAAGGTAATACCAGGAAATCTATCCACGGAGACTGTGTCCTGATTAATTTCAGGGACCCTTTTACTGTCTCACATATATGCAGCTGGCCTCACCATGCCCAGGGGACTTCTATCCAATCCCTTCCTCTATCTTTCTTTTATCCATCTTCAAGTTATGAGCAGGAAGAGGAGGGTTGGGAACTAGTACGCAGGAGAGGAGGTAGATGGGGCCCAAGTGAAAGAGGGGACCACCCTCTTCCCAGATTTCCACGATATGATCATTTTCCCACCTATAAGAAGTTTAGCAACCTAGATATGGTGGATTGACCGAGTAAGACGGGGGGTGGGGAGGACCTGGGCCAAAATAGGATCCCTATTCCCAAAATACGACCAGCAATCCCCACGGAGAAGGATTATCTTGAGCAGAAACATACAAACGGAGAGGTATGTGCAAGTACCCCTAGCTCTCCATATAATATAACTGAGGCGATGGCCGTCCAAGCTGGCAGCTCAGATACCAACCCATCATCGGGGATGCACTCTGGCATGGTTGCGCTTCCAAATTCACTAACAGAGAGAATTAACTGCTCCTCTCTTAAGATTTTGTCATGGAATGTGGCGGGCTTGGGTAATAAACTGAACTGCCCGGCCTGGAGCTCCTTTATTGAGGACAAAGATATATGCCTGTTCCAAGAAACCTGGGAGAGGGAAGAAGTCATCCGTACAGGCTTTGCTGCATTCTCCACACAAGCAAAATGGGGGGGTTGAAGGCGTCCTTCGGGAGGTCTTGCAATCTGGGTGGCTAACGACCTGGGATGTAGGGCCGCTGTCCTTCCATTAAACAAGGAGGATATTTTAGCTGTATTGCTGGAATGGCCAAATGCACACAGCCTTCTGTTGATAAATGTCTACTCCAGGCCAGTCAATATTACGCAGGAGTCGCGCACTATTGAAGAGCTTGCGCTTGCCCTAAATGAAATTCCGGAGGGCATCCCTTTCTTAATAGGGGGTGATCTGAATTGCCATTTCGAGCCCCTTTCAGGCATACTGGATGGTCTGGCTCAGGAGGAGGACCTGGCGTGGTCTGTACCTCCATCGCAAGCACCGGCCCCAAGTGCTTGGACCCCTCTGGCTCTACAAATCACATCCCTAACCCTGAAACATGGTCTCCGGGCCTGTAATAGAAGGATAAAATCTGATATCCCTCCAAGATGCACCTATAATAGAGTGGGCAGGGAGTCAAGACTTGACTATATCCTGGTCCCATTGGCCTCGTGGTCGCTTATTAGAGACTTCCGGGTGACATCTAGGGAAGACAGCGACCACAACGCATTGGAATTGGAATATGACCATCCTGGTCTTGAGGTCATGGGGAAGCAGAGGGTGGCATCTGAGGCGGGGTTAGGCCTTACGAACAACAGACATAGAGTGAAGTGGGAGAAATTAGCTTCTAAACCAGGGAAGATATCAAAGCTGTACGCCCGGGTAATTCCTAGACTCGAAAAGGTTCAGGCACTAAAGGTGCAAGGTATTACCCAGGGTGCATATAAACAACTGGGGCAGCTGCACGAAGACCTCATCAAATCGGTGTCCGAAATCCTTACCACCATACCAAAAAGGGTTAATGGACGTGCTGCCGGTCCCCCCTGGTATAACATTGCATGCCGCAAGGCAAAAACTGATCTCCTGACCTCGATTAAGGCGGGGAAGGGAAGCGTGGAAATTAGGGCCAGGAAAACGGCCTATAAGACCCTGATCACCAATGCTAAAAGCGAATGGGAGTACCAAAAATGGGAAAAACTCACTATCTCCCTGGCATGTGGGGATTCGCGCAAATTTTGGCGTTGTGTGAACACAGGCTCTGAGGAGTTGGCCTCTGCAATAGAGCCCAACATCTCAGCCAGGGTATGGCAATATCACTTCCAGTTACTATATAAATTACCTGAAGGGGAAAGGACTATTCCCACCCAGACGGCTAGCATTACTCCGAAAGGGGTGCCACTCACAATAAAGGAGGTCCGAGCGGCTATTGCCGCGTTGGCATCAGGCAAGGCACCAGGCTTAGATGGCCTGCCGGGTGATCTATTCAAACAAGAACCGGATGTTTGGGCACCCTATCTAACGATTCTATTTAATTCCATTTTGGGGGGCATGGAGGTGCCAGACACTTGGCTGGGCGCAGAGATTGTCCCTATATTTAAAAAGGGTTCGCCTCTGCTCCCAGCCAACTACAGACCCATTAGTCTTATCGATGTTCCCCAAAAGATTTTCGGTAGACTCATGCTCAATCGCCTTCAAGATTGGATTGAAGAATGCGAAATTATGAGTCCATATCAAGCAGGGTTTAGAAGAGGTATTTCAACTATTGACCAGATTTTCCGTTTGAATCTTCTGTATTGGAAGACTGTGTCAATCGAGGGCGGCAGCTTGTACACGGTGTTCGTGGACTTGCGAGCGGCCTTCGATTTAGTGCCCAGGGATAAATTATGGGCCGTCTTAACGGACTTAGGGGTTCCTGCCAATATTTTATTAATTCTGAAAAGATTACACCAGGGAAGTTTTGCCAGGGTTAGGTGCAGAAGAGGGGGAACGCTTTCGGATGGTTTCCCCGTTGACAGGGGGGTTAGACAGGGTTGTGTGCTTGCACCGACCCTTTTCTGCCTCTTTGTCAACGGGGTCATTAGCCATCTTAATGGGTTGAGCAACATCGATGCCCCCAGGTTGGTTGGCAGCAGGGTTCCTGCTATCATGTTCGCAGATGATACCCTGCTGCTCTCCAAATCCCCTATGGGCATACAACGGGTGTTGGACGTATTTGCGAACTTCTGTGTGAAGCGTGGATTGGAGATTAATGCTTCTAAAACCAAGTACATGATCTTCAACCCGCCCTCCTCAACACGCCCGAGTCCCTTGATAGGGTCCTCCAGATTAGAGAGGGTTTACACGTTCGATTATCTGGGGGTAACAATTAACCAGTCTATGACTTGGGATTCACACCGAACCAAGGCAAATTTGAAACTGATCCAGATGATGGGTGGCATATCTAGGATGACAAGAGGATTGACCTATAAGCCATTTGGTCCCCGCCTCCAAATTTATAAAATCCAGGCAAGAGGGGCAGTGACATATGGGGGTGAAATATGGGGGCATACTGCCGCCCAGAAATTGCAGGTTACGGAGAACATCTTCTTAAGGCAATTGGCAGCTTTACCATCTAGCACCCCACTCCTCCCACTGAGATTAGACCTGGGCCTAAGACCTATTACAGAGGAGTTGGGACTTAAACCCATAACTTTCTGGTGCAAAATATGGAGCACGCCGGAACTATCTAATTATAGAGCTGAGCTTCTAGAGATTTTGCATCTTGCTAAAGCCGCACAAATCCCATGGCTAAGATATATTAAACAAACATGCGAGTCACTAGGAAGACCGGATTTGTGGTTTGATCCAGGAAATACATGCTGTAGGATCTCACGCAAATCTATCTCCAAGGTTTATTATGAGCATAACTTACGCGTCTTAATCAAGAGTGCACGGGAGGGGTCCTTATCTGAACACTTTCTGGGGTTTAAAGACTCATATCATCTAGAGCTTGCCTTTGATGGGGGCCAATGGGGGAACGGGGGCGCGCCTGCCGCGTCACCTTGTGCGCGAGAGGCACGCCCCTGGCTGTAACGGAGGGGGTCGGCTCGACCGCCATACTTTTGGCGTGGCCGATGCCGCCCTGCTGTTCTATATGGGCGTTACTACCTACACCCCCTCCTCCCCATTCAAGACCCGTGACAGGAGAGAAGTTTTTGGATGCGGGGGGCGTGACACCCCCCCGGCCGTATTTATTATATACAATTAATACACATTAATCATAATTACAATATTTTCAAAATGTAACAGAAAATATGCTTTACACGGATTACAATTGATTAGTACAGATATCCGATGGCTAACCTTAACATAACTTGATATTGGGGACTCAGCGGCCTTGGTCCTTTTGGACTTAAGTGCTGCTTTCGATATGGTGTCCCATACCATACTTCTCAAGCGCCTGCAGGATATCGGGATCAGGGACTCAGCCCTGGCCTGGATTAAATCATTTTTATTGGACAGATCCTTCCAGGTCCTGGCACCCCCCTTTTCCTCACAGGAATTTGCACTACACCAGGGGGTTCCACAAGGCTCCATTTTGAGCCCTTTATTATTCAACCTATACGACAGCCCTCTAGCAGTGCTGGCGAAAGAGAGGGGGCTGTCGTTGGTGTCGTACGCGGACGACACCCAATTAGTGATATCCTTTTGCAGGAAATGTACCTCCAGCTTAGACAATTTTAAGGACGATCTGTTAGCTATATCTGATTGGATGGCAATTAATTGCCTCCAGCTTAACTCTGGCAAATCTGAGATCCTTCTATTTGGAAAGGATAGGGGGCTGTGGTCAGATCTATACTGGCCGGATTGATTAAAACCCGCCCCAATTCCGAAGGAAACTGTAAAAAATCTTGGGGTACGGTTCGATCAGGGACTAACCTTTGAGAAGCAAACCAAAATGGTTGCGGGGGTCTGTTTTGGACTCCTGCGGGGTCTAAAGCCTCTGCTTGGGTTTTTTCCTCCTTCAGTGCGTCAGACTATTGTCCAGGCATCTGTTCTCTCAAGATTGGGCTATGGCAACTGCCTTTATTTGGGAGCTACCAGAGCCAGCGTTAAGCGCCTCCAGAGGGTCCAGAACGCTGCAGCACGGATTTTGGTCTCACTACCCAAACATTGTTCAGTTGCACAGCTTCTCCCCAAACTTCACTGGTTGCCAGTGGACAAACAAATACAATTTAAAGCACTGTGTATTTCACACAAGATTCTGTCTAAACAGGCGCCGCCTGGCCTTCTCCAGTTGTTGGAGGCTTATACACCCAAGCGCCCCTTGCGTTCCGCTAACCTAGCCATGGTCTGCACCCCGCATGTGTGGAGGGCCAGGGCAGGGGGGCGCTCGTTCCGCTGGCTGGCGGCAAAATTATGGAACTCTCTCCCAACTTCTATCAGAACTATTTCTAACCATCTGCCGTTTCGTGAGGCTTTGAAGACTTGGCTTTTCCCTATCCTCTACTATTTAACTGTGTCAACTTGCTTTGGTCTCTGTCTCTGGTCCTAGTATTGCGCTGGGACGCCCCCGTTGCTGGGGCAGCCATGCGCAATATAAATCTGCAATAAATAAATAAATAACTCTAATACAACGGTTTTCGTATCCATATCTAGACATATCGTTATCAATCTTTACAAACTGTATTTTCTGCGTACCTATTAGAGCCTACGGCAAGGTCACTAACTGGCGTCAGATCCTTATCAATTTCTAACCACGCCCTCCAGTCGGAGTGCGCATGCGCAGAGGGCCCGTTCATCGTGAGGGTACTTCCCCACCCGGTTACCCCCGTACGCTCTATACCTGATCTCCATAAAGGGGCCCTTGCAGCCGTTGTGCACGTGTGTGATGGCCAATCAGCCTAGAGACTCCCTCCTCCCCTGCACCCAACTGCCCCTGGAGTTCTAGGAGAGACCAGTTGTCCCTCCCACTTGGGTGACACCATTCGGGAATGGCGCCGCCCTCTAAGGACCTTAATTTACTGCTCACCAATCATGACCTTACCGCCACAGGCTAGCATAGTTTACCGACTATCTAGCCCCCCCCCTGTGCTCACTAGAAAGGTCATCCCTTACGACTAAGGCCGATCAACCATGCCAACATATTCTCCAGGAACACCTTGTTGCCTACTTGGGATAAATGAACGCCGTCTTTTAAGAAGCACGGCTCACCCCTAATGCATCCATGGGCGATGGTCTGTAAGTGAGGAGCCCTAAAAAGTCTCTCAATCTTGTTATTTATTCTCTTTGCCGAGTGATTCAAAGCCTTTACGGAGTCCTCCCCTCCATTGGAATCGGGGTATCATCTGAGACCACCCGATGGTGCAGCCCTGACAAGTCTTAGCTAACCAGCCTATTTCAGTGACTATGGTTTCCACCAACCCTCTTCTTCCCAGTCTAGCTAAGTCTTTCCCCCCCAAGTGTAGTATGATAATGTTAGGGGCGGACCCCTTTTTTTTTACAGGTCCAGTACGATACCCCTGAACCGATCAAAGCATAGCCCCCCTTTTCCATGGCATGCTATTTCAAAACCTGCCTGCCGTGCTCTTTCCCTATAATCACCTGTAGAAATAAGGTTAGACAGACGCCTTACATATAAATGGCCTATGATCCACACCGTCTGTAAGCTTTCCTTCCGCGGTGTTGACATCCGAGTTGTTGCATGATGCTGGTGTAGTGTCTTGAGTTTCTCCCCTGCGTGACAGGCTTTAGAAACTGTAATGGAAGCAGAAAACAATGCATCAGCGCTGTGTGGCTCTCACACTCACAGCATGTGTAGGCTCACATAACGTTTGTAACAATTGGACACCCATCTCCCTATCTTTTGTACGCCGCTGTTTGATAGACCCCTGGCCGTTGCTTCAGTGGCCGCCCCTATCCTAAAGGAATGGGTACCAAACCTTTCTGGATTGTGACCTGATTTCAGAATTGTCATGTTCAGCACCCTTTTGAACTGAAAGCGTGTCAGGGGGACCCCATCCACATGGATCAGAAAAGGACCCCCTACGTTAAGTGGCCTAACCTGTAAGTAGCTTTCAACGTGTGATACAGGGCAGCATGGGTTGCCCCGTGCCCGGTGGAGAACTACTCCATCACCCCGGGCCTCCTGATCGGTCTTGGATTTCTTGATAGATATTAGTAGGGTGTCGGCCCTGATGTTAATGCATGCAAACTGCAGGCCGCCGTGTACGTCTAGCTTGTTTTATGCCACTAGCTTCCCAATTCGAAATGCGCCGTAAAAGGCCAACGAAAAGGCTACCATGAATAACTGCACTTCCCCTGATGTTCTGCAAATTGCTGGGAGGGCTGCTAATATTGCGTCAGAAGGTCCACCCCAATTGGCTGCCTTGTGTCTGGGGCCGCCCCCTGGAGGCGTTGCCACCCTTTCAGAGCCTTCCTCACTGTGAAACTGTTGGTGGGATCACCCCTGTCGCTGATCTGAGCGAAGAAGGAGATCGCCTCCACCTGCCTCCTCGCTGCTGCTGCTGAACGCCCGTTGGTCCTTAAACTACCCAAGTATGCAATGAGTGTCCCCGTGTCGTTCCACCGCTCAGCCCACCCTGCCCCCAAGAAAGAACAATATTGCCAAAACGCCCCTTCGTATGCTTTTTTGGTCCTGGGTGCTAGGCTGGCTGCCATGAGGTCCGGTAGGTGGGGGCACCAATCTGAGTCGTTCTGGGAAGAGGGTGGCACACTCTGCCGCTGTCGGGAGGTGGGCCCTAAAACCTGCATCTTAAAGCGAGAAAGTGCATCAGCAGCATGATTAAGGACCCCAGGCACGTGTTTAGCCCTAAATTGCACATTCAATTTCATGCATGTGAGAACAATCTCCTTCAAGAGGCGAAGAATCATTTTACACCGGGCCGCTTGCTGATTGATGCATTCCACCACGGTCATGTTGTCTGACCAGAAAACTACTGACTGGTTACGCAAATGTTCAGGCCATACTGTCAATGCCACCCATATGGCGAAGAGCTCCAGGAACCCGATGTTACCTGTTAGACCATTATCTACCCACCAAGGCGGCCAACGTTGTGCCACCCACTCGGTACCGAGTATGGCACCAAATCCCTCACTTCCTGCGGCGTCAGTCATTAAACCCAACTCCGGGGACGCTGTGGGCGGACCGGGCCACACTACTCTGCCGTTGAAGTCCTGCAGGAATGCCATCCAAATCCGCATGTCCTGCCGAACCTCAGCGGACAGCCTTGTGTGGTGATGTTTTTCCTTGAGGCCCGCCATGGCTTGGGAGATGGACCTGGAGAAAGGTCTAGCCATTGGAATGACCCCTAAAGCAAAGTTCAGCTGTCCTACTGTCTGCTGCAGCTCATGTAGTGTGACCTTCTGTTTGCCCAAGCATAGTTTTAAAGCAGCCCTGAATTTGTTGACTTTGTCCATGGGTAACCTAAAACATCTCTGAACAGAATCCAGCTCAATGCCCAGGAACTCTGGAACTCTATCGTAGAAGCCGGCCCGACTGTCTTCCCCGGAGCCAATGGAACCCCCAGATCATGCATGAGCGTGCAAAATTCCTGCAGCGCCCACCCACATTCCGGGGAGCCCAGAGTCCCCAGGATAAGAAAGTCATCCAGGTAATGCATGACCCACTGGTGCCTTCTGCCTGAAAACCCATTCCAGAAATGAACTGAATTTTTCAAAATATGCGCATGAAACAGAGCAGCCCATTGGCATACACGTATCCATATAAAAACTCCCTTGAAATTTAAAACCCAGCAGGTGGTAATCATCCGGATGTACCGGGAGTAACCGAAAGGCCGATTCTATGTCAGATTTTGCCATCAAAGTACCAGGGCCCAAGCCCCTGAGAATCTCCACCGCTTGGTCAAAGGATGCATATTTAACGCTGCACAACTCATCATCAATTGCATCTTTCAGTGATTTACCCCTGGGTGCTGACAAATTGTGTATTAGTCTGAATTCCCCTTCTACTTTATTGGGGACTACCCCCAACGGGGAGCAGACGAAGTTCTGCACTGGCACAGACTCGAAAGGGCCCGCCACCCTACCCAGGCGCAACTCCTTGGCAATCTTTGAAGAGACTACACCTTTATTGGTCCGGGCAGAGAGTTGATTCTGACACTGATGACCCCCTATAGTTAGGGGCTGGAATCCTAAAGCCATCCCTGAAACCCTCCAACAGAGTTCTCGCCGTAATATGGCATGGGTATTTGTTGAGCCATGGAGTCAGAGCTGTCACATCAATGGGGGACCGTACTTTCAGTGGGGATGCAATCTCACTCCTGCTTCTTTCTACCCTTATCCTTTGCTCTGTTGTATCCAATTTTTAGTCTCAAGGGCCACACTTACCAGTGGCCCGCAATGTAAGTCAAATAACGAGCAGTTGGCAACGTAGAAGGTTCAAGCGTTTATTGGCCAAACAGGAAACTCTACATAGAGGAGCCTCGTCGATCCTCACCCAAGGGGTGTGCCGAGGAAGACTGCTGGCTCCTTGTCAAACTCATTCTTTTATACATTACAGCGCAACATACAAAGCCTTATAAGTGGAAAAGTACCAGCCAGTCTAGGCGCTCCTAATGAGCTCATCCTATATCTAGTTTCAATGATACAAAAAGGGCTACTATCTTTAAGAATAGAAGGTCGACCGGGTGACTCCCTTCTCGTCCCAGGTTCAGAAGGAATTTGCTTGGTACTCCCTTTTGGCAGATGTGACCTTGCTTCTCGGTCGTAAATACAATTCAGCCTGTCTTCTAAAACTAGTGTCTGCTGAACAAGGAAAATATGGGTTCAGGGAACCACGTGATTGTAGCTCCTTTAGACGAAAGAGCTGAGGGCCAAAATGGCCGCGGTTCTGTTTTCTGCCCTTTCCGTCGTACTTACTAAATGGATGCACAAAGGGCCTTCTTACAGGGCTGAGTCAAATAAGTTAGTTTAAGTTACACTGTGCTAATCATATTCTGAAATTTGGATCCTACAGAACGGCCCTTTTAGCATAATGTAGCTAAAATAAAATAAAAACAAGTAGGACTAATCCTCAAAGATACCCTCATCTATCTGCATTAGGTCACGAATTTCTTTCTGGGTCATCTGGGCATGAGCTTGGGTAGGTGGGGATTTAGGTAGTGCAGAACAAAATTGGGTGGCACAATAGGAACAACAGGCAGGGCCGCACTGGATACAAATGCAGCAAGTAAAGAGGAAACCCACAATACCCAACAGAACCATGAATAGTTTCCACCCCCAGGTGGTCAGAAGGTCCCAGAACCAAGTTGACAGGGACCAGGTACCAGTCTCGGTATGGATTTCTGATGCCAGTCGGTGGAGTTTCTGAATAGCTAAATGAACCGAAGGGGCGGAGTCAGGTATATATACACAACAGGAGCTCCCGATCACCCGGCATGCTCCTCCACGGTCAGCCAGTATGACGTCTAAAACAAGACGATTTTGAAGGGTCACAAGCCGGGTCGCCTGAAGCTCAACAGTGATATTAGTCAATATCCCGGCCGTGGTATTGACTACTCCCTCCACCACCCTGGACAGCCTTCTGATTTTCTTACTAGTGAGGATAGGGCCCCATATAGGTAGGACCCCTTTCATAATGTCTACAAAATGTTGGGCCGGGGTATCTGTTTGATCAGTGACATCATTATCAACGGATAGGGATAACAGACTTCTTTTATTCAATGAATGAGATTTATGGTAATCTGAGGGGGCAATATAAACAGGAGGATAGAGGAAGGACAGATAACACCTGCCCGACCATCCCCTGGGAAGCCAGGTGTAAGCATTCTCCCCGCATACGAAATATATGTTCGGGGGAGTCAAAATGGGAGGACTACTAAAAGTCCGCAATCGATAAGTGAAATTACATCTGCTAAATCCTACGGACAAGTGGCCGGAACCCTGGACACAAAAGGAGGATGACGTATTTAATACAGGGACAGGTATAATCTTGTCTTCGGAGACATTGCGTTCCTGAAAATATCTGAAGTACTCGGTGAAATTGAAGGATACAAAATCTAATATTTCATCCCTCAGCCAAGTATCATTCTCATGGTCCATGTACACATTCATGCAGGCTGTTGGATCTAAAGTGCCATCAGTGCCTTCCGCATTGGGAGTGAATCCCTGATGCCTCTCTATGTAGGCCAGGATCAAGTCATAATCTTTCTCCGAGAATCTATGCGCATCTACAGTATAATGCTCATATATCATAGACAACAATCTAAACCAAGCTTCACAGCTCCCTAGATGTGACAATGGCATTGATATAAACAAATCATGTTTATGCATTACTGAAGGGAGGAGGCCACATACCCAGCAATCGGTGACATTCGTGGAACTGTGAGTCTGATGCAACATTTCTATGAAGGCATTATGTACATAAGTCTGGCGATGCCTTTCTTTGTGAGGGGCCAAAGTCTGAAAATGGTGTTCCTGAGGAGTGGGGGTAGTTAACACCAAGGTATGGACTGGGTGGCGGAATTCTAGATAAATGAACAACCCTAAACATAATAGAAATGACACAGCTATTATAGAAATAAACACAATTTTAGCACGCAAACTCCATGTGGAAAACATTGGTAAATGTGCATATCTAGGGCGGGAATCATGGGACGTTCTTCTTCAAGGGCGAAGCCAGCAAAGGGATACATTCTCACTAAAAGTCCAGTTCTAAGCTCGGGAAACAATGAGAACAAAAAGAAAAACTACGCGCAGTCCATTCTGCCGGAGGGTGCTTCTTTCCTGTGTCCGAGTTAGAGCCTCACAGGCAGACTCTTAGCATTCCAAAACAGTAGAAGTATCAAAGAAAAAAAAAAGAAAAATCAAGGGTGCAAAAACTTCTCGCGTGGGAGCTGCACTTGACGCAACTCTGGTCGAAGAAGAGGATTACCTGGGCCCCTCTTGCTATCAATGTCTCTATCTTCTTTCTGAACAGGGCTATCACTTATAGTTCTACGCCCTCCACGAGTTCAGTCCAGTGTTCATATGATCCCCTAGGTCCCTTAACTCGGACTTCACCTTTTATGGTAAGCCGGACCGGGGGATCCCATTCCGTTTGCGGGGCCGCAGGTGGTATCGAGTGTGACCAGGGGTTTCAGGATTTATGAACAAAATGGGCACAGTGGGATCAGAGAAGGAACAAGGTGTGTGACCCTCCTGGTCACGCGTTTGGTCCCCAGGCAGGGCCTTATTTGCCACAGCTGACCCCGAACTCGTGGCCCTCTCTCCCTGCCCTTCTGTTTCTCCGTGGGCTTCGGGGGAGGGCGGCTCTTCGGCGTCGTGCTCACCTCTGTGCCGTTCGTTCTCCTCTTGGTCCTGGCAATCCTCGGGCAAGGGAAGCGGGACACGCTTCAGATGGGAAACATGAATCCAATGCTGCCTCCCTTCGACCTTTACCGCCGTCCTCGTGGCCAGAAGCACTTGATGTGGCTGGGTCCAGCGGGGTTCCAAGCTCGACTTTCGCTGGTAGTTCCGAATTAGGACCCACTGACCTGGTTCGATGCTGTGTCCGGGGCCCTCCGGCAGAGGCTGCAGTACTGCTGAAATCTGTTGGTGGATAGAACGGAGATCTTTAGTTAAAGCATAAAGGTAGTCGGCCAACATAGGATACTCAATATCCCTAAATGACTTGGGCCGGGGCACCCCCCATACATTGGCTGGTCTCCCAAAAACCACCTCGTAAGGGGAAATCCCACTCCGAGAATGAGGGGTGGTTCTTACAGACAATAGGGCCAATGGCAGAAGATCAGGCCATTTCAGGCCACTCGTGTCCTGTAGTTTAGCTAATTTTAGCTTCAGGATCCCATTATATTTCTCAACTAGGCCTGCTGATTGTGGGTGCCTTGCGGCGTGGAACTTCTGTCGTATTGCCAAACCTTTACATACATGCTGAACTAAGTTGGCATTAAAATGTGTCCCATTATCACTCCAGATTACTCGTGGTAAACCGTATAGGGGAAAGAACTCCTTTATTAGGGCTCTGGCAGTTGCTATAGCTGTGTTTTCTCTAGTGGGGTATGCTTCCACCCATTTACTGAAGGTACAGATTACCACCAGAACATATTTAAGGTTGTTAACCCGTTCCAGTTGTATATAATCCATTTGGAGTACCTCGAAAGGCAAGGTAGGTGGGGCAAAACTTCCTGACAACACAGGGGTACTACCCCCCGGGTTATGCTGGAGGCAAATCATACAATGCTGGACCAGATTTCTAGCCGTTTTCTGGATATTAATGTTGTACCATACAGGGTCCAACATGGCACACATGCCTCGGACCCCGACGTGAGCGGGACCATGTGCCATGGCCACCACCGCATTCACGAATGCATTCGGTAGCAGCCATCTGCATTTTTCTGATAAATCCGTCCAACACCCATTCTCGTCTAACCGCCCCACCTGCTCCTGCCAATACTGTAGCTCCTCTGGAGTTGCTTCTTTTTGCAACTCTCTCACACTATCTACAGTGTTTCGAAAAATGTCTGCTTCTACCATCCTTCTGCACTGACTAACTACAAACATGGAGGGGGTATCTGACTGGGCCGTTTCCTTAGCAATCTTGTCTGCAAAAGCGTTACCCCTCCCAACATCATTAGTTACAGCCTTATGGGCACTACATTTTACAATGGCGAGGGCTTCTGGCAAAGGTAATGCGGCCAGCAGTCGTTCGACCAATTGTCCATTCTTTATCTTGTCACCATGAGACGTAAGAAACCCTCGTTCTGTCCACAACCTCCCAAAACTATGGGCCACACCGAAAGCGTACTGGCTATCGGTGTAGACATTCAACCTCAGTCCCTTTCCCAACTCACACGCTCTAAGTAGTGCGATTAATTCAGCCGCTTGGGCGGAAAGATATGGTACTTTGGCCGCCTCTACCACGGTCCGCAAGGTGGTAATTGCATAGGCCGCAACCGTATTACCGTTGGGCAATTTAAAACATGAGCCATCAACATACAATTCTCCTTGGGGTTCCGATAAGGGGGTGTCTGTTAGATCTATCCAGCCCTTTGTTTCTTCTTCAGTCCGGAATATGCAATCATGTACATCCTGGCCACTTTCTCCCGGGGGGAGGGGTAGCAACGTGGCAGGATTCAGAGTTATACATCTTTTAATGGTTATGTGAGGTGCAAACAGGGTCAATTCGTACCCCGTAAGACGCGCACTGGTTAAGTGCTGCGTCTGAGTTCTGTTTAACAATACGTCCACAGCGTGTGGTACCATTACTGTGAGGTCCGTATTTAGGACTAGCCCTTCCGATTGCCTGATCGCCATCGCTACTGCGGCCGTGGCTCTCAGGCAGCTGGGAAGTGCTCTGGCGACGTTGTCCAAAACCGCTGAGAAATATGCACAGGGTCTTTGCTTACCTCCAAAGTCCTGTGTTAACATTGAAAGCGAACAACCGTCCACCTCATGCACATAGAGCACAAAAGGCTTCCGGTAGTCTGGGGTGCCCAGCACAGGAGCAGAACATAAAGCAGTCTTTAGAGAAAGGAAAGCCATTTGATACTCATCAGTCCAAGGTAGGGGTTCATGCACGTCTTTGGTGATTAAATACAAGAAAGGTTTAGTGATGAGAGAGTAGTTAGGAATCCACTGGCGACAGTAAGAGGTTATGCCAAGCAAAGCACGGACATCACGTTGCGTGCGAGGAACAGACATGTTAGTAATGGATGCAATACGTTCCGGGGTCAATCGCCGTCCCTCCTTCGACAGGAGATGACCGAGATAGGTCACCTCCGGTCGACAATATTGGAATTTTGACAGTGATACCTTATTACCATGTTTTGCCAAATGCTGCAGTAACTCCACTGTTGCCGTCCGGCAGCCTTCCTCAGTATCAGAGGCCACCAGGAGATCATCAACATACTGGAGTAATACATTACCTGGCGGCAAACTCAAGGTGTCCAGTATCCTTTTCAGTGCCTGACTATAGATACTGGGGCTTTCTGTAAACCCCAGGGGGGCGCGACAGAATCTGAAGCTACGGCCCCCCAATGAGAAGCCGAAAAGATAGCGGCTGTCTGGATGTATAGGGATACTAAAGAAAGCGTTTTTTAAATCAATAACTGAGAAAAATGGTGCCGTTGGAGGAATTATTGTCAGGACGGAGTTAATATCAGGTACCACAGGGTACTGGGGTACCACGATCTTATTGATTTCTCAAAGGTCAATCACAAATCGATAGGTATCAGCATAATCAGGAGTCGGTTGTGTCGGGGCTCGTTTAAGAATCGGAAGAATAGGGCTATTACATGTATTAGAGGCCACTACTCCAGTTTTTATCAAATCGTGAATGATAGCAATTAGAGCCCGTTCCCCAGCAGGGGCAATTTTATACTGGGGAATCTTTGGCAACTGGGCGTCCTGTTTTATGGTAATCGATACTGGGGTTATTCGTAAATGGCCCACATCTGTGTCTCCGGTCGCCCAGAGGGTTTCCGGAATGTTCGCCAGTTCTGGTGGTAAAGGTTCTGTTTTAG
The DNA here is from genome assembly GCF_964204655.1 of Triturus cristatus. Lineage (NCBI taxonomy): Eukaryota > Metazoa > Chordata > Amphibia > Caudata > Salamandridae > Triturus > Triturus cristatus. Next base: position 211,838,178 of record NC_140585.1, on the reverse strand, counting down.
ATAAGCATTGTGCAGAGAGGGGAGAAGGGTCTTTTATGGTCAGGTAGACCCCCTCTGGGGAACAATAGATGTGAGCATGTAATCTTTTCAATAGGTCCATGCCTAAAAGGTTCTCTCCACACTGGGAGGTCAAAAGAAAAGGTGAGTCTATCGATACCGGCCCCAGGGTAAGGGGGAGCGGTTCTGAGATGGGGCTTACCACCGGAGTTCCAGAAAACCCCACAGACACATTATTCTGGCCAGACAGAGCAGCCCCCGGGACTAGGGCACGTGAAACGGAACTGTTCATGGCCCCAGTGTCAACTAGAAACTTACCTGATGCATTCAGTAATCGTGCATGAACATAAGGTCCAGCTTGATCAATTGGAATCGACACCTGCCTCTGACTCTGTCTTTGGCTGTCCTATGCTTGAGAATAACCTGATCCTTCGTCTGCCACATAATCGTCATTATAATACTGTCTTCCCTCACCGTGATCAAAACAGTTCTGACCTATCTCACCTGTCGCCGAATGCTCTGATCTCGTAGATCCCCCTCGCTGTCCAGAGAAACGTCCCCTTCCCCGTCCTCTCGGAGCACTGTTCTGTTCATATAGTAATGGACACTGGGCTCGCCAATGCCCCTCCTGTTTACAGAAAGCACATTGATTTAAGCCCAAATCTGTCCGTCCCATCGTCTGCGGCGGACCCGCCCCTCTCGAAGCAAAATTCTGTGACCCTCTACCTCTTCCCCGTCCTCTCTCTACTTGCTGTAACAATACTCGAGTCTTCAAGTCCTTCGACTTCTTTTCTGTCCTGTCCTTACTTTCATTCTCCCGATGTTCATAATATTGAGCCATACTCAATATTGTCGACGGGGTGGTGGTTGTCCAGGTGCTTTCGGCAGCCTGTAATCGAGCCGACACCTCTGGCAACAGATTGGTCACGAATCGATTCACGAACAACCGTACCCCCCCTTCAGTGGCTAGGTCCTGTCCACTGAAGTCAATGAAAACTCCCTCAAATCTCGTAAAGAAATCAGATACACTCTCATCCTTCTTCTGCTTGCAGGCCGTTAACTTATCCCAGTCCACTTTTCGGGGAGGGATCAGTGAATGCATATAATTTATTATCCTATCAGGAAGGGCCAATATTTCCGCCCGGGGCTTATTCCCTGGTTTACGGTCTCTATCCCGTCCCCGTAGCTGTTCCCAGGTCCCCCCAAATTCGGTTGCATGGTCTTGATCATGCACCTGGCCCCAAATGTCCACCGGTACTAGTAGAGCGAAGAATAGCTCGATGTCTGCCAACGTCATTACTGCGGAGGAAGCCGCCTCAGTAAGCTCTTTGTAATACGCGGTGGGATTCTTCCGGGGATCTGGTAACTGACTTTTTAGTGACAACACCTCACTACGTTTCCAGGGAGCGTACACCCATTGCTCCTGGAAGCGCACCTCCACTCTGGGACGAGTAACTACCCCCTGGGCGTCTACCACTTCCGTGATCTCGGGATGGTAGATGGGGTGTACTTCCCGCATAGGGTACTGGGATAGCCCCGTAGGATTAGTGGACTGCAGGCGGGTTCTATACGCCACCAGGGTCTGCACATTCCCATACACTTCTTCGGGGGTGAGGCGGGATTTATGGGCTTGTGTGACAATAACGTATAATATGGCCGGGGCCCTTCCCTCCGTGTGTGTTTGCTCCCATAATGATATAAGGCGGTTTGCCATATGTTCTAATGCATGCTGCTGCATTACCGGCTCGTAATCCCTCATGGTGCTCCAAATATCTGATAATAAATAAATGGGTTGCCCCATCCATTGGGATTCCTGCACAGCAATAGCGTCCTTTTCTTCGGTTCCCAAGGCCGAACGAGTAAACAACCTTTTACCCTCAGCCAAAGGAACTGGACGTGTCGGAGTGGTGACAGCTGCTACTGGCGTAGTACTCGCGGAGGAGGAGGGCAAGGCAGAAGGGGAAGTCATTGACCCGGGTGGCAGCTGTGTTGTCCCAGCTGCTGCAGCCGTTAACAGGGCTGGTAACATAGTAATCACCTCCGACACAGATGTAGACAGTCGGGAGAGCTCTGTCGAAGGAGGGGAACTGGGGGGAGCCGGAGGGGCTGAGGCTCCCGAGGTTCCTAAGGGTGCGGCCATGGTTGGGGCCGAGACTCCAGCCACCTCCGGATACAGCCGTTGCGGCACATAAGGAGGTGGTGGCCGTATATCCAATAAGTCCTCTATCTCATCTTCAGCATTGGACCGAGTCACATAGCATTATCTACCTTCAATCAAAATTCACGGTTCATACAGTCTATTCCCTTTTCTGCTCGAGACCTATCATAAGCTATGGCCTTCTGAGTCACATTCTGTCCTGCCTTAGCCCTAGATCGCTTCTCCTCCCTTATCTGGCGCTGCTTGGATTCTTTCAGCCACGAACCCAGGTCATCAAACATAGCCTGGCGGCTGCGTCTGGAGAACAGTTGTTCCTGCAAGAAAGCAATCTTTTTCTCGTCAAATGAGCCAGTCTTTGGCCATTGCAATTCTTCGTTACCTTTAGTATATTTATGCCACAGAGTACAAAACAATAAAGGGGTAATTCCATGCTTCACATACATATAGTGGCTGGGACTGCCTTCCGGCGGGGCAGGCTGACTCTCAGCTAGCCGAGAGTCCCCCGTCCGACAGCAACAGCCGAAACAATTCAACTTACTAAAACAAGGCATGGTGATTAATTCAATACAAACACAAATGACATAAACCACAACCAAGAGGTTACAACGTTTTCCACCTAATCAGTGAGCCAGTCAGACACTAATCGGTAGCATCTCCAACAATAGACATCCCTGACTACACCATGGATCCTCTCACTGCCTTTCTGGTTCACCACTGAGGCCTGTGCCGGGGAGGTCTGTGCCTCACCGAGGATATGTCTCGTGGCTACCCAGCTTGGGTCGTGAGTCTCCCAGGTGTAATCAGGCTATATTCCGCGCGCGGTTCATCGAGTCAGAAAAAAGGGCCCATCAAATCATACCATACCATATGTACATGTACTTTCAAATCAATGCCCAGCCATACCAATCGGGCTTCAAACCAACAATGGCACCGCTTCTCGGTGCCTACTTCAAAATCAATGCACCACCCTAGAGCCTGTGCTTCAAATACCACTACACGCTCCACCTCGCGTGTTTCAAAACCAAAACGGGCACTGCTTGTAGCCAGTGCTTCAAATCAAAATTCTACTCACCGGGTGCACCCTGGTACGAATGTCCGTTCTTCGCTGCCAACTCCTCTCGACCAACCCGGTCCGTTTCCTGAGTTGAGCCCGTAGGACCCCGGTGAAGGGTGACTAGCAGCAGAGGGCTTCCCGCTCGAGCGCGCGGAGCAGAACCCTCGAGCTCGTTCTCCTCCCACCCGACCGAAACGCCCTCGGACCTACCACCCGATCACGGGGGAGGCCGGACCCTATCACGGGGTCCCTTCGTGGTCGCCAACTGTTGTATCCAATTTTTAGTCTCAAGGGCCACACTTACCAGTGGCCCGCAATGTAAGTCAAATACCGAGCAGTTGGCAACGTAGAAGGTTCAAGCGTTTATTGGCCAAACAGGAAACTCTACATAGAGGAGCCTCGTCGATCCTCACCCAAGGGGTGTGCCGAGGAAGACTGCTGGCTCCTTGTCAAACTCATTCTTTTATACATTACAGCGCAACATACAAAGCCTTATAAGTGGAAAAGTACCAGCCAGTCTAGGCGCTCCTAATGAGCTCATCCTATATCTAGTTTCAATGATACAAAAAGGGCTACTATCTTTAAGAATAGAAGATCGACCGGGTGACTCCCTTCTCGTCCCAGGTTCAGAAAGAATTTGCTTGGTACTCCCTTTTGGCAGATGTGACCTTGCTTCTCGGTCGTAAATACAATTCAGCCTGTCTTCTAAAACTAGTGTCTGCTGAACAAGGAAAATATGGGTTCAGGGAACCACGTGATTGTAGCTCCTTTAGACAAAAGAGCTGAGGGCCAAGATGGCCGCGGTTCTGTTTTCTGCCCTTTCCGTCGTACTTACTAAATGGATGCACAAAGGGCCTTCTTACAGGGCTGAGTCAAATAAGTTAGTTTTAGTTACACTGTGCTAATCATATTCTGAAATTTGGATCCTACAGCTCTTTTGAGGCATTTTGATTCGGGGTGGGATGGGTTGGCGCAAATGGAGCATGCATGCTTGAACCTGCACTGCCCCTGTGGTCTGGTGCAGGTCCGCCTGTTGAAGTCCCAGGAGGGAAACATCCTTTACCACGCAACCATTACAACGCGGTATGGTTACATCGTGGTTTTAACAACGCAAGTCGTTACACCGACTTGCACTGGAGGGCGCTGTAGGATAAGGAATAGTGTGAATTACTTTCCAACACCTTCCCTACTGTACGTAGACTGGAGTTGGAATAGTAATCCACACTATTCCTATGTCCAGCGCCCTCCAACGCAAGTCGATGTAACGACTTGCGTTTTTAAAACCGCGATGTAACATACCGCGTTGTAATGGTACGCGTTGTTACATCATACATCCATCCCAGCACGTCCCCTTCCTTCAACTATTACTGCCTGAACTAGTGGTGTAGCTTGTGTTACCCTGTGACCGAAAGGGCTGAAAGGGCTGAGCTGACTGCAGGGGCTGACTCCTTGTGTTCCCCTGTCCCTCGCCCCCGAAAAGATCCAACCAAGATATAGTGTAAATGCGGTCCCTTGACAGTGTTGGGTCGGATGCCTTGGCCACCCTGAAATTTTTGTCATACACTAACCACCCGCTGCCCGCGAATTTGTCGTGGGCCAGCACTATTCTATTCTGGTAACAGGCCATCTGTGCCTGTAAGTTTGGGAAACGCTCCGCTGTAACTGCCATAAATATGGAAAAGGTTCTAATCCAGTTGAGTAAGTTCTCTTCCACCCTACAGCATCTCACTAGCCCATTCTCTGGGAAGCATATCATCTTTGATCTTCCTAGACTCCTCCCTCTCCCTTTCGCAGATCAGTAAAGAAAACATGTTAATATATTCACCAGCCCAAATTCTGTTCTTCAACTCAAGAGACATGTGCCTGCCTAAAAACTCTTGTTCGGAGCTGGCCTCGCCCACGCCTAACATTGGTAATGCTGGCAATTTACCTGGTACCGTTGACCCTGGTGCCTCTGGTTGAATCCCTGCCGCCGCACTGGAAACTGACACCCCTTTGTTCTCGAGAGTGCCGGAACTTCCCCCTGAAATGACAGGTAACGGTGCAACTGGCCCGGCCTTGGTTGGTTCCTTGGGCCCAGCATTGAATTCATTCACAATTTGCGTTGCCTCAGCCAAAGCATCGGTACCCAACCCTTTCACTCCCACCGCTGGGGCAAGAATGCCTGCTTTCCCCGACCATGGCAAAATTGCCGCTAAATGTGAAACTACATCCTGAGGGACCCCTCCCCCCCCGGTGGAGTCCCCCCCACGTGTGCTGGTAGAGGAACGGCGACCAGCACGGCGGGGACTGGCGCCCCCAGGGGGGCGGGTTGGGGCGCAGGCGGCTCTGGGTACAGGGGTGGGATCAGTGGTGCCCCTGGTGGTGTAGGTACTGGCGGGGCTGTAGCGGGGAGCGGTGACAATGGGCACACTGGCTCTGGTAGAGGTACAGGCAATGGGGTAGGTGGCACTGGGTCGTTACCTCCCGGGGTCTGGGGAGCGAGTGGAGTCATTCCCTTAGGCACACACTTTTTTGTCCTAACCTTTTTGGGGATTGGCGGCAGGACACCCTCGGGAGGCACATTATCTCCTTCTCGGCCCTCTACCTTCTCCCTGAGGTTAGCCAGATCCTGCCCCATCTCAGTCACTTTCTTCATCATGTCCTCTAATAGCCTCTCCATACAAGAGCCCTGCACCCCCCTCTTAGCCTTCCCTGCCATGATGTACTCACTCTCAGTCAACTGCACCCCTTTACCGGGAAGGTGTTAAGATGCAAATTGATTTCACACAAGGCTAACAGGTGGAGAATGCTAAATGCACGGGGTCATGTGACTTGAACCAGCAAACTTTGAGTGTAGCTGCTTACAGCCAATAATAAAACGTAATTTTACGAGTTCAGCTGATCACACACATTGAATCACGTTGAACGTGCCACCCTGCGAGTAAGTGACCATCACCATCAGGCTACCCTCCCACTAATACAATGATTAATATGGCACAGTGTAGAATAGATCAACCTAACAGCCTTCACATGGAATTGCAATCACTTTTGGAGTAAGAGTCTCAGGCCTCAGCCGTTAAGCTACCGGAACAGAAATCTTTAGCTGCTCAAACACATTCCCCCCAACCGGCACAATTGAAGCCCTTTCAATTCTAAATCTCATGGGGATTAATACAGTTAATACCTTGCCCCCAATGCTCGTGTGTCTAACAGAATGATTCCCGCCAAATACAAACCAGCGTTTAACTATCAGCTGACTACTTGAAGAAACCGAGCAGGACGCGTGCCCCAATGCGCGCATTATGACCTTACGCTAATCTTTCATTCGGCCACGGCGCTCTAACGCTGCCGACCGCCCACACGAATACCAGGGCGTGCACAATAAAAACCAGCAGCCACCGGAGGGGTGGTTGCCCACACGACCCTGTCGTGCCACCGCCTCCCGATACCTGATGTTGTTCCTCAACCGTCTCGCCGTCGAATGCTCCGCCTCAAGCGATCCCCAGCTGCCGTAAGGCGATACAAGCGATCCCACGCGATGCAAGCGATCCAAGCGATCCCAACTCACGACGCCGATCACGACCTCCGGTATCTTGACCGCCAACGAGGAACGAGAAACGCGACGTTCGCGATGGTCCCGCGATAACGATCCCAGCCTGTAGTCCCGATCTCCTTGCAGCGCCGACCTGGAAAACAAACAAAATACAAGTTACCGCCTCCTAGCGAGGCGTGGGGAGGCAAGCTGGGGAGCCAGGAAACAAGAGGCCGGTTTCCTGGCTCCCCGGCCCTTTATACCCGGTCCGGCCAGTCCTACCTGCTGGCCGGACGTTCGGCCATCGTCGCGACCCGAAAGTGACTTGAAACACTTCTGGGTGGAGCCTGGGCCAATGGGGGAACGGGGGCGCGCCTGCCGCGTCACTTTGTGCGCGAGAGGCACGCCCCCCGCTGTAACGGAGGGGGCCGGCTCGACTGCCATACTTTTGGCGTGGCCGATGCCGGTCCCGCCGTTCTAACAGTAGAGCTTTTTAAATTCATGTGACCCAGGACACTGGCAGAAAGGCACAGATGGTTCTGACAGAAAAATGCCAACTTTAGTAAAGGGCCATTTTCAAAATGATAACTTAAAATCTGACATTACATCAAAGAGTATTACATAACATTAATTTCAGTTGTATACATAATTTCTCTATTTGCTCCCAATCTGAAGTTAGCATTTGTTAAGAGTTATAAGGCAACTCAGTGTTAGCCTATGGTTGAGAAGGCCTTACGACTGTGAAAAATGACTTACGTAATTTTTCACTGCAGGGGCATGTAAAACGTAATCCAACATGTCCTCATTTTTAAATGGGGACGCGCTCTTCATACCTGGTGCCACTTCTGCTAACCGACGCTGCCGTGAGGGGAACGGCGTACTGGAGAAAATCTACCCAGAACTTGTTTCCTGGCCGTGAGGGGAACGGACGTAATCGAACTTCACTACCCAGAATTCCCTGGTCCGGGCGCCTGCCGTAGTGTCATCAGGCAGCGCCCGGGCTCTACTTAAGGGCTGAGAACTAAACGCTGCGCGGGACGCGCTCTTCATACCTGGTGCCACTTTTGCTAACCGACGCTGCCGTGAGGGGAATGGCGTACTGGAGAAAATCTACCCAGAACTTGTATCCTGGCCGTGAGGGGAACGGACGTAATCGAACTTCACTACCCAGAATTCCCTGGTCCGGGCGCCTGCCGTAGTGTCATCAGGCAGCGCCCGGGCTCTACTTAAGGGCTGAGATCTAAAAGCTGCGTGGGACGCGCGCGGGCCGCGCCCGGGCGAAGCCCGGGCCAAGGGCGGGCCCGTCCTAGCCCGTCAGAGCCAGGAGGAGGCAGGGCAGGGCTCGCCTGCTAATCTGTTTCCAGTGGCAAATCGCTGTGTACCAGAGAAGGTGGGCGATGCAGCATTTGTCCCTTTGATGAACTCATTACCTTCAGTCTATTGTATTTGTTGCTGCGCATTGCCTTAGGTTGTTGTGTTGCTATAGGGGAAGGTGGGCCGCTTTCTGAGCAGGCCGGTTTTCTTTTGTCCTTCTCTAACATGACCAAAAGGAGGGCAGTTGATAAGGTGGGGGGACATTAGATGATTATTTAATTCGAGCTGACTCAGCACTGAATCTTGAGATCTTAGCTGTGGAATGCAGACTCTCCTTAGATCCCGCTTCTTCTTCCCTCCCTTGTGCCCAGTTACAGAATGACTCACCCGTTTCTGGTCATCCCAGTACAGTTGATGGCACCCCCATCCCCCCATTGCCCATTCTCCCTGATCCGGGGTCATTGGATTCCTCCCAGGCCAGTGTTATTATCCAGAGCCCTCCTAGGGTTACTACAAGAGGGAGGTTGGCTCATAAAGGCAAAAAAAAGAGGTTTCTAGTAAAAACAGGAGCGGCCAAGGGACTAGTAAGCCTTCTGTTGTGTCGCTTCATCCCGAGCCTAGTGGGATTACCGCTAAAGGGAATTGTCCTGACTGTAAGACTACTCCCCTGACCCAGGATTTGATTCAGCCTCTTCTGGATTCCCTACTTGTTAGTCTTAAAGACCATCTAGCTTGCCTCTTAGACCCCGTCCTCCACAAACTGGATCTTGTAGCCGGTAGGTTGGATATGTTAGAAGCTAGACTCGCTGGTGATAAGATCTCAGTAATAGGGCCTCCCCCACTGTCAAACGGGGTGACGTCTGTTGGTGTGACCAATGAGGTTGGTAATGCTAGACCACCAAGGTCAGTGGGGGTTTTGCCAGTTATACCTTCTATAGGGGAAGAGAAGGGTTACGATCCAGGTTTGGAAGTGGTTACTGCTAGGGGTAACAACAACTATTGTGATGAGCAAAGTCGCCCCCCCCCGAGTAATAGGGCTGGTAATGAGGGGGTGGTAGCAGGGGCTCCTACAACCCTTCCCAACTTACATCTTCCTCCCCAAGCCACCCCTTATTCCATAGTTTTTGCTAATGTTCCACCACTCTTGGAAGGAACCTACGAACATTGGTCAAACCTTAAGAATAAATCCCTGCATTACTTGAGCTCTAAAATTGGGAATAGCAAGGCCTTGTTTGATGATTTCAACATGGTTAGGCGCATCAACTGGATTGGTCAGTCTTATAAGTCCCTTCCTGGGGATTGTGTGGTGTTGAGTTTTAAGTCCCCGGCTTTGGTCGAATATATATTGGAAGCCGCTCTCCACCAACCTTCAGCATTTAATTCGATTAAAATTCTCCCATTGGGCTTCTTTTATAAGCCAGGTTGCATTCAGCCTATGCGGGATAATCGTGCTTTCTCAATACTTCCAGTAAGGTCTAATCTGCCCATTGTGACCACTAATCGCTTTGATATCCTCTCAACACTGGAGGATAATGATTGACGTATGGCTAGCTCTGCTTGTCCCCTACCGACAGATCCTGGGGCTCCGGGTCTTTCTTGTCATCAGAGCCCGGATATTATTATGTTACCATCTCCTAGTGTTACTTCCTGCATGTCTAACCTCTATGTTTCTATACAGCCTCTTTCTGCTAAAATGACTGATCTCCTGGTTGTCCCAGGACAAGTGGCGGAAACTGGTTTTGTAAATTCGTCACTGAAATTGGGTTCATGGAACATCGCAGGGTTGGGGTCCAGGCTTGATATTCCTGATTGGGCCACTTTTATCGACGATTTCGAGATATGGGCATTTCAAGAGACCTGGGCAATGGTCCCCCACTTCCGTACAGGCTTTTTGAATTTTTTTAAACCTGCTGTTAAGGGCCATAGGGGTAGACCGATGGGTGGTTTAACCACTTGGGTCCGTCAATGTGAGGGTGTCACTGTGGCAGAGGTCCCAATCGATAGTCCAGATATTTTGATCATCAGGGTCCAATCTCTTAATGGCCTTAATCTCCTTATAATAAACATCTATGTAAGGGGCCTCCTGGGAGGTAAATGTTCTCCCACTTGTCTCCTTTTGGAGAACTAATTAGGGTCCGAATCAAAATCCATCAATAAGATTGTGGCTGGAGACTTTAATGTCTGTTTTGAGCCCTTGGGTGTCGATAGCGGGGATTTCACTGAGGATGAAGATTCTCTCTGGGGTGTTCCCCAGCTGGAGCTGGAACCTGTAAGAAAGTGGACACAAGCTGCCCTGTTCATGAAAGGCTTATGAGAGAAGGGTATGAGAGAAGTTAATGGGCGAACAAAATCGGATAGGTTGGGGAGGATGACCTTTGATAATGGTAGAACTGGGAGCCGAATTGACAATATTTTAGTCAATCTGGAGTTGTGGTCGCTCATTGATGATATGGTGGTAGTAAGTAGAGTTGAGAGTGATCATAACCCTCTTGTTCTCTGTATTAACGACAATAGTTTTACTGACCCTCCTACTATTCTCGATGGCCGTACCTCTATGGATGTTATTCTCACAAATGATTTAAGAAGGGTGAGATGGCCGAAAATCGCCACTTGTGAGACTTCCCGGGAAATTTGGTCAGCAATACCATGGCTACACTCAACCAGTTGAAGTCTCAAGATTTGATCATGGATAATATACGGGATATTCATAACATGCTCTTTGCAGAACTTAAATCATTTTTTGTTAGAACCCCTCCTTCCATCGGTAAAGGCAAAGAGTTGAGATCCTGCACGTGGTTCAACAAGGACTGTAGACTGGCCCAAAGTGCCCTGATACAGGCCATTAAATCTAGTTCTCCCACCACCATTCAAAAATGTAGGTCTGCATCTAAAACTGCCCAACTTAAGGCCAAGCAAAATTGGGATGAGGACCGCTGGAGGGATCTATATCAGGCTTGTCATGACCGTAACATTGTCCAATTTTGGCATCTTCTTAAAGGGGGCAACTGCCCCTCGGATATTCGGCCCACTAACCACGTTGAGCCACAGCAGTGGGTAGCGTATTTCGAGGAACAGTTTAAGGTTGGTGATATGGTGGCTAATAATAACATTTGTCCATTTGTTGTTGAAAACCCTTTGGAATTCTCCCCCTGTGAAGTTAAGTCCGTTTTAAAATGTATTAAGAGTGGTAAGGCCCCGGGTCCCGATTGTATCCCTGCTGATCTATTCATCCAGGAGCAAGATGTATGGATCCCGTACCTGACTGTGCTGGCAAATGCCCTCGCGGGTGGTGCTGCTGTCCCTGACTCGTGGCTTGGGGCAGAGATATTGCCGATCTATAAGAAAGGCGATCGCTCTGTCCCGGCCAATTATAGACCAATTAGTCTTATTGACGCAGTACAAAAAATTATAGCCCGTCTTGTACTGGGTCGTATACAATCCTGGATGACTGATTTTAACGTGCTGTCCCCTCTTCAGGCGGGGTTTCGTACACATATTGGGACCCTGGACCAAGCATTTAGGGTAGTACTCCTTTATTGGAAGGAAGTTTTCTTGGGGGGTGGTAAGCTTTACGCGGCTTTCGTGGACCTATGGTCCGCGTTTGACCTTGTGCTGAGGGTCAAGTTATGGGAAGCACTTTTGGAGATGGGCATGCCAAAAGAATTGGTATCCTCCCTGGTTATTATTCATGATAATACGTATGCCCGTGTTCGTTGGGGCAAACCAGGGGAGGTGACGGACAGATTTAAAGTGTCCAAAGGAGTTCGCCAAGGGTGTGTGCTCGCCCCCACTTTGTTCTCACTATTTATTAATAGGGTTATAAACTATTTCTCCAACAACCCAACCGATGCACCCTCCCTGGCTGGAATGAAGATTCCCCTACTCATGTTCGCAGACGATACTCTTTTGATTTCGAAGACGAGACAGGGCTTGCAGTCAGCCCTGTCTCGCTTTGAGGTTTTTTGTCACGAACATGAGTTGGAAATAAATGTTGGGAAGACCAAGTTCATGGTTTTTCGAGGCCCTAGGCACATTAATGCGCGGGTATGTCTGGGTGGTGTCAGTTTGGACCAAACGGCTGTGTTTACTTATCTAGGAGTCTTTAGCGAGACATGCAGCTGGTCTTACCAGCTGGATCTTCTCGCTCTTAAACATGCCCAATTAGGTGGAGCTTTGTTGAAAGAGCATAAACATTCTTTAACAAAACCAATAGCTCCCCTAATGAAGATTTATGGCTCCAAGATTCTTCCTGCCATTTTATATGGTGCTGAAATTTGGGGCTTTAGTAACCTGTCCAAATTGATGACTGCCCAGAACAAATTTCTCCGGTCAGCAATAGGGCTTCCGCAATCTACTTCGCGCATTCCCTTACTATATGACCTGGGAATCCAGCCTCTAGAGGACTTGGCAGGGTATAGACCCCTGGCGTTTTGGCGTCGCCTGTGGACTACACCTGAATTATCTATTTATGCTAAAGCCCTCTTGGAGGTCAAAGGGCTGGAGGGTTCGCACAGGATACCTTGGTTGTCTGGTATTAAAACCTTGTTGATTGACCTCGGGATGGGTGACCTTTGGGCTAACCCAGATACTGTAGTTTTCCCGCCGAAAAATGTCCTAAAGGATGCCTATTGGTGCTTTATTAAGAATAGGAGATTTGCCTCCCTTATGGGCACCTCAATGACTGCCACATTTTTTGCTTTTAAGGATGAGTCTGTCTATGAGGGTTATTGGGATACCATTTTGAAACATTTTGATCGTAAACTGTATCATCAGTTTAGAGTGGGCGCCCCACCACTGCGAGGACTCACCAAAATCTGGAGTCCTCTTGGTAGCGATAAGTGCCCCTTTTGTGTAGATATGATCGAATCTATGGACCATTTCCTTTTCTGTTGTCCAACCTACCTACTTCCTCGAAGTGTTTGGCTTCGACCTGTTTGCAGATTAATGAGCACACGTTCTGCACATGTTGCTAGTAGAATCTTGAAAACAGACACATCAAAACCTGTAGTAATAGGTGTTTCCAAATTCATTAGTTGGGCATGGATTCTTAGGGTATGGAAACTCAAGTCGTGATATCTGTCCCATAAGGTTTCAGCCGCTTTTAATTAGCGCCATCACTATGGACTGTTAGGTTAGACTGGCGTGTCTTTCACTGTATTTTATTATGCTTGTCATTATGTCTTAATCATTTGTTCACCATGAAATATCTTACATGATTTTAGAATTTTTATTTTGTATTGTAATATGAATTGTATTTTATATGAACCGTTTTTAACCTGTATAGAATGTCTTTTATGATGTTAATCGAATAAAGACTTATTGACTGACAAATGTCATGCACCTGGACCTATGAGACGAAGGGACTACCTTAGGGTTGGCTAACAAGTGTTAAGAAGCAGAGTTTAGGCCTAGCATAAGGTTTATTTTTCTAGATTGAAATATCAGTTTAAAACTGCACTAAGGCTGCAGTGGGAGGCATGAGCAGTGTCTTAGAGGGCTTCTTAAGAGTGCAGCTCAAGGAGTGCTGCTGTCCACTAGTAGCATTTAATTCACAGGCCCTTGGTGCACATACTTTAATATTAAAGGGATACAAAATTAAACTTAATCAATCAATCAATCAATCAATCAATCAATCAGGTTTCGTATAAAGCATGACTACTCACCTGAGAAGCTCTCAAGGCGATGACTGGGGGGAGGGGTCTGCGGTTCAGTCGATGACCCAGGTCTGAAGCGATAGTGCTTGCCTGAGGTGCAGAGCAAGGAGTTCAAGGACTTTGCAGCGATGTAAGAGAAAGTTCTTCCTCCCACTGTGGTCTTGCGGATCTGTGGAATGGTGGCTAGGGCCAGTTGGATGGAGCGGAGATATCTGCTGGCAGTGTAGAAGTAGAGGTGGTCGTTGAGGTATGCAGGTCTGGCACTGTGGAGGGCTTTGTAGGAATGCGTGAGGAGCTTGAGGTAATTATTTTATTGATATGAAGGCAGCAGAGTTCTCTCAGGAGGCCAGTAATCTGGCTGTGGTGTGGGATGTTCAAGATAAGTCTGGAGGAGGTGCTCTGGATGTTCTGCAGTTTATTTTGGAGTTTCTAGGTGGTAATGGCACAGAGTGCGTTGCCGTAGTCGAGTCTGCTGCTGATAAGTGCATTCTTGACTGTTTTCCTAGACTCAGTGTGGATCCACAGAAGATCTCATGAAGCAGGTAGAGGGTGTGGATGCAGGAGGATGAAACGTTGCTGATTTGGTGGTTCATCAAGAGTGAGGCATCCAGGACCATGCCAAGGTTTTATGACTGGTTTATGGGTGTGGAGGGGTTCCAAACACTGCGGGCCACCAGGAGTCATCCCAGGCAGAGGGGGTGGTGTCCAGGATAAGGACGTTGGTCTTGTCTGAGTTAAGATTGAGGCAGATGTCCATTGTGGAAGTTGCGCTTGGCTGCTGTGTGTTCGTCTGTGAGGTAGAGAATCAGCTGGGTGTCATCGGCATAGGAGACAATGATGAGTCACTGGATTCTGGCAATGGCTGCAAGTGGGCTATGTAGATGTTGAAGAGGTTGGGGCTCAGGAGTATCCCTGAGGCACCCCACATCTGATCTCTGTGGGTTCTGAGTTGAACGGTGGAAGTCTGATTTTCTGTGTTTGGCTGGTGAGAAAGAAACGGATCCATTCTAAGGCTTTGTCGCAGATGCCGGCACAGAGGGTGTGGTGGGAGACGGTATCAAATGCGGCTGAGAGGGCCAGGAGGATGAGGACAACAGTTGTGTCTCTGTCTAGAATGGTGCGGATGTCATCTGTCGTGGCAAGGAGAGTGGTCTTGGTGCTGTGGTTCCTTCTAAAGCCCAATTGGGAGAGGTCCAGGATGCGGTACGTTTCGATGAACTTGGGGAGTTGGGTGCTAATTGTTTTCTCAATTACTTTGGCTGGAAAGGGAAGCAGAGAGATGGATCTGTAGTTCTTTTTTTTTAAAAAACCTTTATTTACGTCAACATGGTACACAGCTATTCAGCCGACATCCTGGAGGTTCGGCAGCACGATGGGAACAATACGTAGGAAGGTCCATATCCGTACATCAGGAGTAACAAAGGTTTAGTTTTAATGTAAACCAAAAAAAAATAAAAACACAAGCAAGGCAAAGCATATAATAAGCATGCGCTAGTTCTCAGCTGGGGCGAGGTCCCACTCCCATCAGCGGAGCGGTAGACCACGCCAAAGAAGCGAGGGGAAAGCAGGGGTACGGACTCCAGGTTATGAACAGTTTACGTATATAGTTGGGAGTAGAGCTAGGGGGAAAGTTGCACATCGAGCATCTCAGCAACCGGGGGCACACAAATATCTCCCCTATAGTGGTTCCATTGCCCCCATATCTTATGCCACTTCTTAGGGCGACCCCGGGCACTGTACACCGTTTTCTCCCGGAACATGCCCCACTCCATATTTTCCATCCATGTTACCAAGGTGGGAGGTCTCTGGGATCCCCACAGCTGCGCAATATCTCGCTTCGCCACCATATTCCCCAGAGTCACCCATTGGGTCTGAGCGGCATCATAGTCGGTGGGGCCCCAGACATTCAACAGGCATCGTCTTGCCTCCGGGAAGAGTGCGATACCCGTGACCTCTTCCATCACATCATGAATTTGTTTCCAGAACTCTACGATCTCCCCACACTCCCAAATAATGTGTAGAAAGGTGCCCAACATCCCACAGCCTCTCTTGCATAAGCCATCGTCAGAGAAACCCATATGAATCAGGCGGGGCCCCGTGATATAAACCCTGTGAAGTATCTTAAGCTGCACCAGCCGCAGTCTAGCCGGGATCGCAACCTCCTTCGGAGAGGAGACGGCATATTGCCAGTCCTCATCGTCCAGTTCGAGACCATCCCTAGTCCATTGTTCTCGCACATCAAGGAGGAGGTCGGTCCGGACATTTACAAGCTTTTTGTAAATCAAGGAGATTGTACTCTCCGGCATATGACCATCCAGAATCCGATCCTCCAAAGGAGAAGACTCAGGCACGGCCTCCCCCTCGGCACGAACAGATAGCAGAGCGTGACGCACCTGGGCATATCGAAAGTATTCAGTACCCCCTAATTCGTACTCCGTCTGCAGCGTCTCAAACGATTTCACCTTACCCTTAGTCAGCAAATCCCCAACTCTAGAAATCCCAATTAGGTCCCACTTCTCAAACCCTTTCGTGTGCCATAATTTCCCTAGGATATCGGATTCAAAAAGCGGAGTAGCCTGGGTAAGTCTGTCCTTCCAGCCCAACGAGTTTGTAACCGCCTTCCACACATGCACTGCCGTCTTGGTCGGTCCTGTGAGGGACCCATCCAATGATTTGGAATACAGCTCCCTAAGGTAATTACCCCCGCGCAACAGCCACCGATCCATAGTAAACCCTGGGTTTAACGCCGGACCGTAAACCCCATGGTTGATCGCTTCCAATTGGGTAGCCCAATAATATCTTCTGATGTCAGGGAGTGCTATCCCTCCGTCATACCATGGAAGGGTCAACTTTGCTATAGCTATACGCGGTCGACCGTCCCATAACAGCGAACGCTGGAGGCTCTCCACCTCACGAAAATAACAGGCAGGAACTAACTCTAGGGTGTTCTGTAAGGCGTAGAGAAACCGGGGAAGAGACATCATTTTAAACAATGCGGCGCGGCCTAGGAGGGAGAGCGGTAGCCGCCTCCAACCCGCAACATCCCGTCTCAAGCGTGACAGCGGAGGGAGGAGGTTCTTCTCGTATCGGACAGAGGGGTCTGTGGAAATATATATCCCCAAGTACAGAAAGCCCCGCTGTGCGATCTGGATGGAGCAATCCCGCGGGACGGTAGGGGTGTCCCCACTGAGAACATATAGGTGCGACTTTCCCCAGTTAATGGCGAGACCCGAGTTACTACCAAAAGACTTCAAAACGTCACAGACCACTCTGAGGGATTTCCGAGGCGAGGTCAAGTATAACAAGATGTCGTCTGCATACAAAGAAATGCGGTCCTCGTGGTCTGGCGACCATCGGATCCCTCTTATGTCTGGCTGCCATCTAATCCATGCCGCCAGCGGCTCGAGGGCGAGAGTGAACAGTAGTGGCGACAGAGGACAACCCTGCCGGGTGCCCCTCCCAAGCACGAACGGAGATGACGCCCTACCGTTCACCGCGATTTTAGCCAAAGGTTCCTCATAAAGTAGCCTAATCCAGCCTATAAAACCCGGTCCGAAGCCGAATTTTGTGAGCGCTGCCCACAGATACGGCCATTCCACAGTGTCGAAAGCCATCGTGGCGTCGAGTGACACCAAAATGGCCGACTCCCGCAGCGTCTCAACCCTCGCGAGCACGCCATGAAGTCGCCTGAGGTTCAACGCAGTGTTGCGGTGTGGGATAAACCCGGATTGGTCCGGGTGGATCAAGTCCCCAATGACCCTGATCAGACGGTTAGCCAACAGTTTGGCGAGGATTTTGGGCTCAGCGTTGAGTAGGGAGATCGGCCTATACGATCCGCATCTGTTCCGGGGCTTGCCATCTCTATGTATAACCACTATTGTCGCCAGACGTTGGTCAAATGGAAGACACCCATGCTCCCGCGCCTCTACAAACATATCTCGCAAATACGGAGCAATCTTATCCGGTCTGAGTTTATACAACTCGACCGGCAAGCCATTCGGGCCCGAGGCCTTGCCCGGGCGTAGCGAGCGGATAGCAACTGCAACCTCATCCGCGGTGATGTCACCATCAAGGTCCTCCCTGTCGACGTCGGATAGACAAGGCAGGGCAATGTCTCGCAGCAGTTCATGCGAGTCTTCCTCCGGCTTGTCCGACACAGACGTATAGACCATGCGGAAGTGGTCCGCGAAACACTGGACTATCCCATCGGGTTCAGTGACAATATCCCCGCCATCCGTCAGTAGTTCTGGCACAACTCTATTCACTCGTTCTTTCCTGTCTAACCACGCTATTAATTTCCCAGCCTTGTCGCCCACATCATACAATCGCCCTTGTTGGTCCCTGCTAAGAACCTTAGCCGCGTTTGTCACCAGTGCTTTATATTCAGACTGTTTTAATCTCAACTTATGCAGTGTTTCCGCCGTAACCTCGTCTTCCAGGACAGACTCTAATGCCACTATCTCAGCCTCGATCTGCGCCACCTCCGCATCTCTCCGACGTTTGACATCCGCTATCAAGGAGAGGGCCTCCCCTCTCAGTACTGTTTTAAACGCTTCCCACAAAGACACCGCGGAGGTAACCGAGCCAAGGTTCTCCGAAAAGTAAAGATCAACCGCTTTCAACAACGCTCCACGAGTCTTAGGGTCATGGAAATACCAGGGGTTAATAGGGGCAACCCTACCTGCCGCGCCACGGCCAAAATCCATACTAATCCACACCGGCGAGTGATCGGAGATGCCCCTGGCCATGTGCCTAGCCTCAGACACCAAGGAAGCGTGGGCAGCCAAGGTGAGAACATAATCTATTCTAGAGAGACTGCCGTGCGCCCCAGAGTGAAAAGTATACTGCCGCTGAGCGGGGTGCAGCAGCCTCCAGCAGTCAACCAAACCTAGTGTATCAGTAAAATCTGGGAGCCATCTCTGCGCCCCCCCGGGGTCCCTTGGCGGATGTCTGTCTAGTAACCCGGAACCAACTGCATTAAAGTCACCACCCATTACCAACACACCCTCGGGGAGATCCAACATGGCCCTCCCCAAGTCGGCAAATGTGGCGGCCTGCAGGCCAGGAGGGACATAAACAGAAACCAAAACCAGTGTCCTGCCCTCCCATCTCCACGCAGCCGCCGCAAAGCGCCCCCTCTCATCAACAGTAGTAGAATCAATCTCCAATGGCAGCGAGGTCCTAACAAGTATTCCTGCCCCCCGAGATCCCGAGGAAAACCCAGAGTGGGCAATGAATTTATAACCCTTTCTATTGAGAGCATGACACGTGTTGCCTATCAGGTGCGTCTCCTGCAGCAAAACTATGTCAGGAGAGCACCTCTTCAGAAATTGCAGAACAATCCCCCGCTTAATACGATCCCCCAAGCCATTAACATTCCAACTAAGTATATTCAAACCCCTACCCCCATCACAAACTGGCAGGAGACCCCCGCCCATCCCCGAGAGCAGCACACGAGACTTGCATTGCGATACCTTGCAAAACGAAAAACAACAACAAACACTCCAACAAGCCCAAACCACCCCCCACCCTGCACCCCTGCATAAGCCTAAAAGTCCCCCAACTTGCAGTGTGCCTGTCGCCCTAGCAGAAGCTAATCTACAAGAAGAAACCCCGTAGGAGGAAAAAGATCCCATTGCGCCCTCGCCACCCCCGGACAATAGCTAGCAATGAAAACAAATCAGCGAACCACTGTCCCGAGCTTGACCAGAATGGTCGATCACCAGAGTCCTCACTCTTTTGCGACATGGCCTCCTTCCGCTCTGCCAGCATGATCCCCGCTAGTCCGCCGCTGAGGCAATGTGTCGAGCCATTCCCCAACCTCGTCTGGCAAGTCAAAGAAAAAGGTTCGTTCTTCGTATTCGACGCGCAACTTGGCTGGGAAGAGCATGGCATACTTCAGGCCCCTCTCACGTAGCCTCCTCTTGACCCCCAGGAAACTCTGCCGTTGCTTCTGCACCGCCTGGGTGAAGTCAGGATAAAAACTCACTGCAGTGTTCTGGAAAGTAACCGGTCCGGACCCCCGTGACGCCTGCAGAATGGCATCGCAGTCCCTGAAGTTGAAGATCCTGGCGATGATCGGTCTCTGGGGGGCTC
This sequence comes from Triturus cristatus, assembly GCF_964204655.1. NCBI lineage: Eukaryota > Metazoa > Chordata > Amphibia > Caudata > Salamandridae > Triturus > Triturus cristatus. The sequence goes on along the minus strand of NC_140585.1, from coordinate 211,818,391 downwards.
CCACCTTGGGCCTCCCGCCCGGGACTCGGTGGGCCCGCTCGACCGCAAAGAACTTGCTGAGGCCCTTAGGCGCCAGATGGTTAAGCACCAAGTCCTCGACAAACAGGTCCGCCGATTGCTCCTCCGATTTCTCCGGAACGCCAACTATGCGCACGTTATTGCGCCTCGCCCGGCCTTCAAAATCCTCCATCTTGCGGGCAATTAGGTCGTTGGTAGTCCTCAGCGTGCGGACCTCTATTTGCAGATCAGAGACGTCCCCCGTGAGGCTAGTGGTTTTTTGGTCCAATGATTTTACTCTCTCATTAGTTTTCCCCAGGTCAGCGTGGAGCAAATTAACGTCGACTGAGATGGTGTCCACTTTGTGTGCCAGGGCCTCAAACTGTTGCCCAATAGAGGACTTCATCTCCTCAATGGCGCCCATAATATCTTGCAGTGTCAATTCCGGTGCGGGGACCGAGCCGTCTCCCGATGATTCCTGTAGCTTCCCCGGTCCGCTTGGCGATCCCTTTTGCTGGGCATAGCGATCCATATTGTTGGTTTGGGTGTAGCCCCCCCGCCTGGTATTCTTGGGCTTCTGTTTGTCGGCCTCCGATTTGGTCGACATCCTCAACCCCGGAACAGTCAGCGTCAAAAACAGGCCGCTCAGCCACGCAATCGACACGAGGTCCGCTGGATCCGGGTCTCCGATGCAAGCCCATGCATATGCAGGCCGAGCTAGAGGCAACTGTTGTCCAAGACACTCACGGGCCGAGGCACGTAATTGTGAGAGAAAACGAAAGTGAAAGTGGAAACAGCCCCCCTCCGATGATCCGCACCGCACACGGCCGCTGTTGTTCAATTAGTGTCCGGGCCCATGCCAACGCGAGACCCGGGCACCTCCCGGGGGATAGGCCGCAAACTTCAACCTGTCACAACTTCGGTCTCCGGTGTACGATTTCAGTCCGGACAATGACTCTCGCCTCAGCAGTAGTTCATCTCCAGTATTCCGGATATTTGACACAGGATTTTTCCAGGATAATTGCCGGAGGGAACGAGGGTTGCGGGAGCTCTGTGCTCATGCGGCCATCTTGGTCACCGCGCTAGGCTCCTCCCCGGATCTGTAGTTCTTGAGGTACATCAGGTTAGCAGAGGATTTCTTCAGCAGTTGAGGGTGCTGCAGAGATCAGGTGGAATCGAGGTGCCAACTCTGTTGAAGATGTGGTGAGGGCAGGGATCGGAGGTGGGTCTGGAGTGTATGCTCTTCATGATCCTGAGGGTGTTGTGCGAGGTAAGGGTGGCCCAGTTGGCCAAGGTCTGCTGAGGTCTGGAGCAATTAGATGTTGTGAGTGTTGTGTAGCAAAACTGTTGTAGATCTCCTTGAGCTTGTGGTGGAAGAAGGTGGCGAGGTTGTTGCAGATGTCTTGAGAGGCAGAATGCCTGCTGTCTCTGTGCTGGGTCTGGCAAACCCTTTGACCATAGCGAAGAGTTCTTTGCTGTTGTGTGCATTGGCGTTGGTGCATTCTTGGATGTCTGCTTTCTTTGTTGCTCTGATGAGGTGGTGATGTGTGGTGACGGCGGATTTGAAGGCTGCATGGTCGGCCATGATCTTGCTGCTCCTCTATATTTTCTCAATTTGTCTGCAGTTGCGGCTGGACTCTTGGAGGGAGGGGGAGAACAGACTGGCTTTCTTGGTGGACTGCTTGGCCGAAGGTTTCCTGAGGGGCCAGTTTGTTGGTGCAGTTGGAGATCCAGTGGTGGAGGTTGTGTGCTGAGGTGCTGGCGTCCATGGATGTCAGTGGTGGGATTTTGCTGAGGGAGGTGTTGAGCTGGTCTTTGGTGACCTTGTTCCAGCGTCTGCTAGGATCTTTGTGGATGTAGTGACATATGGTGGGTTTGGTGAAGGAGAAGCTGACGCAGTGGTGATCGCTGCAGTATGGTTCGGAGGTGTGGTTGAAGGGGATGTTTTTGCATGGAGAAAGGATGAGGCTGAGCATGTGTCCTGCTGAGTGGGTTGGCATTATGACCAGCTGTTTACGTCCAAAGCTGGCGAGGTTCTTCAGTAGGGATGAGGTATTGTGGTTGTCAAGTTTGTACATGTGGAAATTGAGGTTGCTGAGGCAGATGTCGTCCAATGAGGTGAGAGCATGGTGAGTAATGAAGTCGGCTATGGCTTCGCGGAAGGGGTGAAGGGCTCCAGAAGGTCTGTAAACGAGGGTGCCATAAACTGTGGTGTTCAGATTGGTTGGGATCTCGAAGTGAAGGTGTTTCATGTTAGGTGAGTGGTCGCTGGTGCTGGTTGTGAGGCAAAGGATGTTTTTGTGTGCGTTGGTGATACCTCCTCCCAATTGGTTGACGTGGTCCTTGTGAATGATTTTGCAGCCTTTGGGGATGGTGGTTGTCCGAGCTGAGGTCGGGTTGATCCAGGTTTCTGTAAAGAAGACAACGTCGGGGAGATTGAGTCAAGCAGGTTCCAGTTCTCCACGGCCTCTCTTTTGAGGGTAAAGGTGCTAAGCAGGATGCAACTGATGAGGTCGGGTCCAGTTCCTCCGGGTCGTGGGATTGGTAGTGATGGTGTGTGTAGGCTGGCAAAGGTGCAGTTGCAGTTAGGCCTTCGGTGATACAAGGTGGCCGGCGGTGAGTGGTTCAGTGTGACTGGCATGGAGGGTGCGGGAGTCGTAGTGGTAGATGGTCCAGGAACCAGGGCGTGTGGCGCTGGGTGCGGCCCAGACATGGACGGGCACAGACAAGCTTGCATTTGGCACACGTTTGACACGTCAGCAACGCACAGTTAACTGCACACACTGCATGCCTGCGAATCAGGCACCATTTTATAGTGTTTGGGGAAGGCTGGAAAGCTGGGAGGCAGGAAGTGGGAAAATAGCACTGGAGGAGGCAGGACTCTGGGACACAAGCAGCGGCTAGGGCACAGAAAGGAAAACAAAGGCAAAAAAGAGGAGAAAAGGGATAAAGTGAAAGAAAGCAATAATAGATAAGAAAAGCAAAAGATAGATGAAAAGGAAGGTGAAAAAAAAGCAAAAAGGCAGAAAACAGAAAACAGAGGGAAGAGAGTTGTAGCAGAGCAGAGATGCTCCCCACTTGGACACCAGGGATCAGGGGCCTTAAACACAGGGCCTGGTAGAGTTAGGGGCAACAGCTACCAGGCAGAGCTGTGCAGTGAGGGAAGCAATTTACTGACAAGGTTAGAAAGATTGCTCCTTCACTGCTCAGTGGGAGCTATTAAGTAGTGTTTGGGGAGGGCTGGACAGCTGGTAGGCAGGACGCAGGAAGCTGGAAATGAGAAAATGGCACTGAAGGGGGTCAGGCAGCGGGGGACGAGCAGCGGCTACGGCATGGAAAGGGAAAAAAGGCAAAAAAGAGAAGAATTAGCAGAAAGAGAAAGAAAGCAATAATAGATAAGAAAAGCAAAAGGTAGATGAAAAAGAAGGTGAAAAAAGAGCAGCGGAGCAAAAATGAAGAAAGCAGAAACACAGCGATGCACCCCACTGGACCACCAGGGATCAGGTGTCTCGAACACAGCACCAGGAAAGTTCAGGGGGCAAGAGCTACCAGGTGGAGCTATGCTGCAAGGGAAGTAATTTACTCACAAGGTCAAATTAAATGTACCAATCAGGTGTAGGCCAATTTGAACATGTTTTAGAGAGAGAACACAAGAACTTTATCACAGGTTAGAAGGGGTAAAGTGCACAGAGTCCTAAAAGACAAGAACAATGAGTGCAGCAAGGGAAGGAAAAGAAAGGCAACATCTGGGATTACTCTGCAGCAAAGACCAAGTCTAACAGCAAACATTAGCATTTATGTAAAGCATAGCCAGCATGCCACCTACAATGCTCACAAAACCTCATTGATAGGAAACCATTGTGTCAGTTGTAGACAATATGTTGCCAAGAATGCAGAAAGGAGGTCATGAAATGGCTACTATTCTGTCCAATTGGTTGACGTGGTCCTTGTGAATGATTTTGCAGCCTTTGGGGATGGTGGTTGTGAGGTTCGAGCTGAGGTGGGGTTCAAGCAGGTTTCCGTAAAGAAGACAATGTCGGGTAGATTGAGTCAAGCAGGTCCCAGATCTCCATGGCCTGTCTTTTGAGGGTACAGGTGCTCATCAGAATGCACCTGATGAGGTCGGGTCCAGTTCCTCCGGGTCGTGGGATTGGTAGGGCTGGTGTGTGGATGCTGACAAAGGTGCAGTTGCAGTTGGGCCTTAGGTGTTCTTCGGTGATACAAGGTGGCAGGCGGTGAGTGGTTCGGTGTGACTGGTGTGGAGGGTGCGTGAGTCGCAGTGGTAGATGGTCTAGGAACTAGGGTGTATGGCGCTGGGTGCGGCCCAGACATGGACGGGCACAGACGAGCTTGCCTTTGGCACATGTTTGGCACGTCAGCAATGCACAGCTGACTGCACCCGCTGTATGCCTGCGAATCAGACAGCATTTAATAGCGTTTGGGGAAGGCTGGACAGCTGGGAGGCAGGAAGTGGGAAAATAGCACTGGAGGTGGCAGGACCGTGGGACACAAGCAGCGGCTAGGGTCCAGAAAGGGGAAAAAAATCAAAAAAGAGGAGAAAAAGGATAAAGTGAAAGAGAGCAATAATAGATAAGAAAAGCAAAAGATAATAAAAAGGAAGGTGAAAAAAGAGCAGAAAGGCAGAAAACAGAAAAACAGAGGGAAGAGATTTGCAGCAGAGCAGAGATTCTCCCTCCTTGGACACCAGGGATCAGGGGCCTTAAACACAGGGCATGGTCGAGTTAGGGGCAACAGCTACCAGGCAGAGCTTTGCAGTGAGGGAAGCAATTTACTGACAAGGTTTAAAAGATTGCTCCTTCACTGCTCAGCGGGAGCTATTAAGTAATGTTTGGCGAGGGTTGGACAGATGGTAGGCAGGAGGCGGGAAGCTGGAAGTGAGAAAATGGCACTGGAGTGGGTCAGGCAGTAGGGGACGAGCAGCGGCTAAGGCACGGAAAGGGAAAAAGGCAAAAAAGAGAAGAATTAGCAGAAAGAGAAAGAAAGCAATAATAGATAATAAAAGCAAAAGGTAGATGAAAAAGAAGGTGAAAAAAGAGCAGAGGAGCAAAAATGCAGAAAGCAGAAACACAGCGATGCACCCCACTGGACCACCAGGGATCAGGTGTCTCGAACACAGCACCAGGAAAGTTCAGGGGGCAAGAGCTGCCAGGCGGAGCTATGCTGCAAAGGGAAGTAATTTACTGACAAGGTCAAATTAAATGTACCAATCAGGTGTAGGCCAATTTGAACATGTTTTAGAGACCACAAGCACTTTATCACAGGTTAGAAGGGGTAAAGTGCACAGAGTTCTAAAAGACAGGAAAAATGAGTGCATCAAGGGAAGGAAAAGAAAGGCAACATATGGGATTACTCTGCAGCAAAGACCAAGTCTAACAGTATCCATTTGCATTTATGTAAAGCATAGCCAGCATGCCGCCTACAGTGCTCACAAAACCTCATAGTGTCGTGCTCTTCGACTCCTCGGGATCGGATCGATGCTCAATATGGTCCACCTCTCGATAGCTTCAAGTCTGAGCGCTATTATAGCGCAGATCAGTGAAGCGATAGAGCGAGGGACGGAAATAGAGGGGACAGCGGGGAAGGAGACCTGAAAAGACACAAGAAAACAACAACGTTATAATCCTAGTGTCCCCACCACTCTCTCTCTACCCTGACCCCGTGCGTGAGTACCAGTGTTAAGGGTAATCACCTGTAAAGAAAAAGAAGGATATGTTTGGCTCCTAGGTGCAGATCACGCTCTCTGCCAAAGAACCTGAGACCAGTCAGACAAGGCCTCTTAGTACTCCAGAACATACACGTAACACTAAGATCGAGAAAACAGCATTATTATCAGGTTTTATCTGTGTAGCCCCGGTCCCCGTGTGACCCTTGCTCTTTGTTTGACCTACCCAGATTTATCTCTGATCATACGTCACAGAGGTTGTATGAGATTGCCTCATCTCACCCACAATTCCCTGCTAAGAAAACACAACAAAACACAATGATTAGTTATCTCTCATCCATTGAGATTAGATGGGACCACGCCCATCGGTCGACGAAAAATTCAGGCGGAACATACAGACAGTCTTTGCTCATGCCACATCATGTTCGTATCTCACCCACACGTTTTTTGACAGCATCAGAAAATGTATTTCCTAGGACCAGGCACTGGTATCCCTTCTACTCGCAAGAGCCGACAAACGTGTGGCTCGCCAACGAGGAGGGACACCTAGTGCACTGAACGTAATAACAGGCAAAGAATGAAGCGACTTCCTGCAGCCCTCAAGTCTTACACCCCCTCCGAGTTTGCAGGGCGTTTGTATGTCTCCCCCACAACCTTCACAAGCCCAGGGTGGCCGTTTAGGGAATTCCACTTGTGCATTGCACCCTTACCGTACCGGTTTGAGCCTGCCAAATGGAAATGTCTTCCCGGTTTCGCCTTACCGGAACTATGAGAATGGCCACTGTCCCTACGTCGCAGTGGGAAGGTTTCCTGTTGCAATCACCGGAACAAACAAAAGCGGGAACAGGATCAGACTCGCCCGTCTATGGCATTGCTTGCGAACATAGAATAATCGGCACCGCCGCCAGTGCGGAAGTGCTCTATGAAGCCTTCCGCTCCTGCGCGCGTTTGCCACCCTGCTGCTCTTGCTCATGGGAGGTGTAGTTCTTCAGCGGTTCATGCAGTACTGCTGCGTGTCAAAGCATTTTCCTTCCGCGGACGTGCAGAAGGCCGACAGGGTATTAGGGATCCTGACAGTACATCCCTCTTTACGTGGGGTTCTTTCCTTTCTGTGGCAGGGGATGCTTTTTATGGAACGCGGCAAGTAAAGTAGGGGCGTGTATGGCACCAGCTGGTTCCCAGGAATTGTCTTCTGGCCCGTATCCCTTCCAGGATATTAGATACAAACTGTTTCGGCCTCTTGTTTTGGTATCTAAGATTCTTGCGACTTCGTATTCTTTCTCATTGTTTATCCACACAGGGTGTGGTCTCTTTTTCATGGGTGTGACCAAGGGCTTTAAGAGCGATACATGGAACACAGGATGTATGCGCATAGAAGCCGGCAGGGCTAGTTTCACGGCCGCAGGGTTGATCAGTTTAACCACCTTATAAGGTCCGATAAACTTAGGGTTGAACATTGATGGTCGTTTAAAGTGGATATTTTTTGTGGATAACCACACCATGTCACCTGATCGGTATGTGGGGCCTGCTCTACGATGTTTGTCAGCCCCCTGTTTATATTTTTGTTTGGCTACCTGCAGCTGAGATTGGGTTCTTTTTAACATGTCCTGAATGTGTTTTACCCTGTTGTGTACCTCGGGCATGTTGGTATCCCCTCCTGGGTGCAGCAAAGGAAGAAACCTCTAGTGAAACCCGTATGTGTTATAAAAGGGGGCGGTTTTAGTGGAACTCTGTATGGCACTGTTATAAGCCACTGCTGCCACCCACAACCTATCCACCCAGACTTCAGTTGTGGAATCTATGTAACACCTTCGGTATTGTTTAAGGGTTTGATTGACCCTTTCGGTCTGCCCGTCAGTTTGGGGATGGAAGCTTGTAGAGAGAGCCACCTGAATCTGTAGAGCCTTACACCACACCTTCCAGAACTGAGCTGTGAATTGCGTTCCCCTATCGGACACTATACGATGTGGAAGGCCATGCAATCTGACTATGTGTAGCAACAGTAGTTTTGCTAAGAGCCCTGCTGAGGGTACCTGGTGACAGGCAATGAAATGTCCCATTTTAGTGAGATAATCAACCACTACCATTACTGTATCATACCCTTGGTCTTTAGGAAGTCCTATGATGAAGTCGATGGAAATGTGCTCCCAGGGAGCCATGGGTGTGGGTAAGGGTTGAAGCAATCCTTGTGGCCTGGTGTGGTCTGTCTTCATTCGAGAACACGTATCGCATTCTTTGATCCATTGTGTAACGTCCTTTCGAACACTAGGCCACCAGACCTGTCGTTCGATCCGCTCTAAGGTTTTGTATACCCCATTGTGTCCAGAACTTGGTATGTACACTTGTTTCTGCAGGGTTTTCGTGGGTACCAACATCATGTGTCCTTTTAGGACAATGCCTTGTTTTCCCTTGCACTCTGTGTGGAATCTCAGCCATGTTCTCCATGTGCACGTCTGGGTTCCTTTGACCACTTTCTGTAGGAAATCGCTGGTTTGTGGGGCACACACGACTTTATGTGGGGGAATGATGGCGTGTTCCACACGTTCTTCTTCTTCTCTGCTGGATTCCTGGCGGGTGAGGGCGTCCGCCTTCCTGTTCTCCTTCCCTGGTAGGTAGGTTACAACGAAATCAAATTCCTCAAAGAAGAGCATCTAGCGTAGCTGTCTCGGTGTTAAGTGCCTTGTGGACCTCATAAACTGCAGCTTCCTATGGTCGGTGTACACCGTTACTCTTTCTTTGGCTCCTAAGAGGAGGTGGCGCCACTCGGTGAAAGCTTCCTTAATTGCCAGCAATTCCTTCTCGGCTACGGTATAGTTTATCTCCGCCTCGTTCAGCTTCCGGGACAAGAACGCTATGGGATGCAACTGTCCCGTGGCGTCGTGTCTTTGCGACAAGACCGCTCCAATGGCAACCTCAAAAGCGTCTGCTTCCACTATATAGGGTTTCTCCGGATTGGGATGTGCCAATAAGGGGGCGGTTACGAATGCCGTTTTTAGTTCATCAAAGGCGGTTTGGGCTTCGTCGGACCACTGAAACTTTTCGTAATAACTTAGTTATAGGAGTCACTGTCTTGGAGAACTGGTCAATGAATCTCCTGAAAAAGTTGGGGAATCCCAAGAAGCACTGTATGTCCCAAACGTTCTGTGGTTCTGGCCATTCTTTCACTGCTTGTACTTTCCTTTCTGCCATCACCTGCCCTCTATGCGTAAGCATAACACCCAGGAATTCGACAATGTCCACATGAAATTCGCACTTACTAAGTTTACAGAACAGCTTGTTGTTGCGCAATGCCTGTAAAACCGTGCTTACTTGTTGGATGTGCTGTTCTTTGGAAAATGAATAAATCAAAATGTCGTCGATGTAAACAACGACGTATTTGTCCATGAAGTTGCGTAGCACTTCGTTAAGAAAAAACTGAAAGGCCGCAGGGGCGTTGCAGAGACCGAATGGCATCACTAGATACTCGTATAGCCCGTATCTTGTTTTGAAGGCGGTTTTCCATTCATCTCCGGCTCTCATCCTCACTAGGTTGTAGGCTCCCTTAAGATCTAGCTTGGTGTAAATCACCGCCTTCTTTATCTGTTCCAATAAAACTGGGATTAAGGGAAGAGGGTATCGGTTCTTAATCGTAATGTCGTTCAAGCCCTGAAGTCTATGCAAGTTTATGCATTGGCTTTCGGATTAAAAAACAGAGGGGAGGCTGCCGGTGACTTGGAAGGGCGTATAAGCCCCAATGCCTGGTATTTGTCCAAATAACTCCTCAAATGCTCGTTCTCCTTTTCCGTAAGGGCGTATATTCATGCGCATGGTACTACAGCTCCGGCTACAAAATCGATCTGACAGTCGTACTGTCGATGGGGCGGCAGGGTCTCTTCGTGCACTTCGTTAAACACATCACGGAAACCGGCATATTGTTTGGGTAGGATGGTATCTTTTTCGGCAGCCGTCGCGATCCAATGCGTTGCTGGCCGCGTCTGTGCAGGTGGTGCCCCCTTGTTGAAGCAATGGTTGGAACAGTAATCCGAGACAAAATGGAGTGTCTTGTTTACCCAACTAATCCGTGGGTCGTGTTTCTGTAACCATGGGAGGCCCAGGATAATCCCATGTTGGGGGGACGATATTATGTTGAACTCCATTACTTCTTCATGGTGTGAGTTGCATCTGATTTCCACCATGTTTGTGATGTACTGAATTGGTCCGGAATCCAGCATCCGCCCATCCACGGCGATCACGATTTCTGGTACAGTTTTCTTCAATAGACGAACCCCCATTTTATGGGCTACAGAGTCAGCCATAAAAATACCCGTTGCTCCGGAGTCCACCAGGGCCTGGACCGCTCTCCATTCGTCGCCGATTCGAATGTGTATCGGGATATAGAAAAACCGGTTCATGTCTTCAGCACTCAAAGAGGGTAGATATGTCGTGCTCGAGAGCTTCCCTCCAACGTCCCCCGAGCTGTCTAGTTTTCCGGAGTTTTCTTGCCATAGATGTTTGCCTCCTTTCCCGTCTCCTGTGGGTTCTGGGGTTTCTGTAAGCAGTCTCTGACAAAATGCACTCTTTTCCCACAATAGAGGCACAGCCCATTCCTCCTTCTTGAGTTTCTTTCTTCCACGGTAAGTGGAGCACGTACTGCTCCTATCTCCATAGGTTCCGTGTAACATCGAGGAGGCTCTCGGGTGTTGAAACGTTCAGTTCGTGGGGGTACACGTTCCTTCTTCCGAGTATCGTTCTTCCTGTCGCTCATACGGTGTTCCAATCTTAGGGTCAAGTTGATAAGCTCCGTACATGTTGTCGGCTGGTGATCAATCTGAGCGATGATATCTTTTAGGTCGTTTCTCAATCCTGGATAGTAAATGGCGAACTGCTTGTCTTCAGGCCATTTGGTTTCTGCCACTAGGCGCCTGAATGTGGTGAGATATACCACTAGCTCTTTGTTTCCTTGTCGCAGTTCGAGCAATTCATGGTCTGCAGAGAGGGTATGGTTACCTACGGTCAAAAATGTTTTTGAATTCCTCTCTAAATGAGTCCCAATCGTAAAGGAGCGGGTCATCCCTCTGAACCAACGGGACTGCCCACAGAGCCGCATCACCTGCCAGATACGAAATAAGGAATGCCACCCTTGCTTGATTGGTGGTAAATGCTTTAGCCTTGCACTTAAAGTGTAACATGACCTCCGTCAGGAAGACTTGTATTTTGTTAGCGTCTCCATAGTACCTTTCTGGGGGTGCTAAAGGGATTGGCGTGGGTACCTCGACTGTAATGGGATGAGTCTGAAACAGGGAAGACCCCCCTGCATCGAAAGGGTTCCTTTGTAAGTGGTCTACCTTAGCTTGTAGATTCGCTGTTTCTGTTCTGGAGGCTGCCAGTTCTTGCTGCACTATCTGTAAAGCAGCCACCACATCCTCAAGGGTAGCCATACGTAAGCAAAGTATTCGATCAGGAGGACTAAAACCCATGGGCCGATTATTCTGTTGTGCTCTTCGACTCCTCGGGATTGGATCGATGCTCAATATGGTCCACCTCTCGATAGCTTCAAGTCTGAGGGCTATTATAGCGCAGATCAGTGAAGCGATCGAGCGAAGGAAGGAAAGGGAGGGGACAGCGGAGAAGGAGACCTGAAAAGACACAAGAAAACAACAACGTTATAATCCTAGTGTCCCCATCACTCTCTCTACCCTGACCTCGTGTGTGAGGGCCAGTGTTAAGGGTAATCACCTGTAAAGAAAAAGAAGGATACGTGTGGCTCCTAGGTGCAGATCACTCTCTCTGCCCAAGAACCTGAGACCAGTCAGACAAGGCCTCTTAATACTCCAGAACCTACATGTAACACTAAGATGGAGAAAACAGCGTTATTATCAGGTTTTATCTGCGTAGCCCCGGCACTGGTATCCCTTCTACTCGCAAGAGCCGACAAACGTGTGGCTCGCCAACGAGGAGGGACACCTAGTGCACTGAACGTAATAACAGGCAAAGAATGAAGCGACTTCCTGGTGCCCTCGAGCCTTACAACCCCTCCGAGTTTGCAGGGTATTTGTATGTCTCCCCCACGACCTTCACAAGCCCAGGGTGGCCGTTTAGGGAATCCCACTGGTGCACTGCACCCTTACCGTACTGATTTGAGCCTGCCAAATGGAAATGTCTTCCCGGTTTCGCCTCACCGGAACTATGAGAATGGCCGCTGTGCCTACGTCGCAGTGGGAAGTTTTCCGCCTGCAATCACCGGAACAAACAAAAGCGGGAACAGGAACAGACTCTCCCGTCTCTGTCGTTGCTTGCGAACACAGAATAATCAGCACCGCCGCCAGGGCGGAAGTGCTCTATGAAGCCTTCCACTTCTGCGCGCGTCTGCCGCCATGCCACTCCTGCTCATGGGAGGTGTAGTTCTTCAGCGGTTCACGCAGTACCGCTGCGTGTCAAATAATTTTCCTTCCGCGGACGTGCAGAAGGCCGACAGGGCATTAGGGATAGACACATAGATAGGAAACCATTGAGTCAGCTGTAGACAATATGTTGCCAAGAATGCAGAAAGGAAGTCATGAAAGGGCTACTATTCTGGAAGGGTTAGGCAGGATTTCACTAAGAAAGCCCACAAATATTCAACAATGTATACAGTGAACCACACGTGTAATATATAATTGCTTCTTTTGGGAAAAAATATCGTCTCTTGTCAACATATTGTAAAAACATTTACAAAATTCCCACAAAATGAAGATGCAACAATTAGAATAAAGTGAAATTAAATTACTGTCATAAGCATTTCATGTTCGTTGAACAAAAATATGTAAAAAAGGTTTTTATTAAAAAACAGTCTACTTTTTGTACTGGTGCCAGTCGTTCAGGTTAGAAGAAATGGTAACTACTGATTACTCATTGACGGATATCTTATTGACCAACTCATGTATAGTATGGTAAATTATTATTGCTTTTGCAGCATTACACAATGACTGCATTATTTAATGCTGTTTTTGTAGGTTTCCTTAAGGAAGTGAATTCCACCCATGAAAACACACATTTGTAAAACATTTTGAACCTCTGCTGTGAGGCGGAGCCCACTAACGGCATCTCACCCACCTTATTATTTCTTTATAAGACAGATTTGAGCTGTAACCTTCAATGTTCACCTTAAAAAATGAGATAAGCAGCTGTGAAGCGCTGGGATAAAGGGATTAGGGAGGTTGTGCGTGAACGTGTTCTGACACATAAAAACCTCTACCTGAGACAGTCAGGCATGTGGGCGTGGATAGCACTGGGACCGAAAGTAGCCTATGCTAAATTAGCATGATTTTATAGGAGACTGGCAGAAATGGCACCTCTGTTCCTGATAAGGTATATCATGTGTAATATTTCACTTTACACTTTATAGGTTGAATTGTGATTAAATCTCCAGGTTGGCTTACGGCACAACGTTCAATGATTCTGCTATGCAGCAAATGAGTGGGCTGGAATCCAAATATGTGTCTAGTTTTGCCATAAATCCATTCATGATTTGATAATCTATGTGACTTTATTTGATTTTAGACTACACAGTTGCTTAGTCTCCTGACAGCCATATATGTTGCTTGACCTCTTTAGTACTGAGACATGAAAGACAACTTCCAAGCAAATAATGAGATATTGGCAAAGTATGAAAGCCAGGCCATATGGAAGCTTGTTGACATACTGTGTCACGGAAACAAACCAAGGAGTTTTTCTTAAAAGCAGCTGTCTACTATCTATACATAGTAATGGTGTTAGTACCTCTAGTTATCCACCAACCTCAGGAGTCAGGACCAATCAGTTAGGATTAAGTGAAGACTTTTAGCTTATAAATAGGACCTCTTTCCAAAAATGTATGTTATCTTTTAAGGTAGAAATTTACCATCAGGGAATATAATTCTAAAGATATCTCATATAATTTCATTAGCTATCTTTTTGCCCTAATTTCTAGTATATCTGCTATGGAAGGATTATCCAGGAGCTGTGGGGCAGGCAAGTACAGATTTGAGCTTTTCTTTATTTTGTTTATTTTTTGGCACTCCAATCCTCTACTGGCCAGTGGATTGGATACATCTCTGGGCTTCTTAACAAGGTGATCTAGTGTCATGGTTAAAGTAAATGGCTATGTAATGTCGACTTCTACTACTAGATGTGGTATAAACGGGAAAGGATGAAAGCAGTAGTGGCACAGGGTGCCTGTGCGCCCAAATTGGATAGCTCACATTTTGATGCTGCTGTAAAACCTATGATTTTAAATGGTTGTGTTAACATGTTTCATTTAATGTGCTGTTCTTTACACACTTAATCAACTTTGAATATGGAAGGATTTCAGGTTGCTGAAAAATTGTAAGTCAGAGGTTAAGGCACTACGAACAAGGTTATTGAAGGCTTTCCTTGCTATCAACAGTGGCAGGTGAATTCAGATTTCTACTGATTCTGCTTGCTCATGCCCTTAACAACACAGTCTATTTCCCAGTGAGCATGAATGTCTGATGCTGTGCACATCACAAAACAAATGTTATCCTTTCGGATGTAATCGGAAATATCATTGATTACCACCAATTTAACATAATGCCTGTCAGTGGGCTAAATCTAATTGGTTTGCAAATTATAAGTGAAAAATGGGACAACTAGTCCCTGGAAAAGTTCTGTATTGTCTGCGTTCACTGACAGCAGAAGTCCTTAGAATCTGAAACTCTGGCTCCATGCAGAGACATCTTGACAGAGTATGCATGCTAGTAGTTCTATGGTAATCACAAGGTATTAGATTCGATAACATTTTTCCATAGTCATCCCACTAACTGAAATATCTAGGAGCAGCATATTTACCCATCAATTTAAATTTTTGTTATACCTTCCCATAAAGTTCTGTAGTGTTACACTGGAGCTTCTAGGAGGGATAGGTCTGCAGTCTGTTCTCTAATTTAAGAAAAGATCACATTTTGAGCTCCTATTTGCTTCGGAATACATGCATCCCGAATGCTCAATCTGAGTGCTTCCTACCTGGTTCTGAGGTTGTCCACAGATCTTTTATTTGGAGTACAATACACTGTTATTACCTCTGTAATCTCTGATCTGATTATTAGATTATCAATTGTCAAATTTGTGAAGTGCCACCAGCAGTTGCTTCTAAAATTGTGGTCTGAGCCCAACAGGTGAGTGGTCAGACTCTGAGCTTCATTTAAAGAATGATCGGTGGCCAGCCAACAAGCTGGGATGATAGCCTCCAAACTCTTGTTGATCACTGCATGACAGCCCACTATAGTTAGCAATCTTTGCCTACGTTGTGAAGAGCACTATGCCTTCAAAGACGCCTCTGTCACAGAGGTTCCTCTTGCTGAGCTTCTGTCATGCTTTATACAAATACACCAAAACCCACAAAGCATGAGTTTGTTTTGGAAAAACACACACCTATTGACCCTGACACTACAGGCATTTTTTTCTAGAGTATGGGAAAAGTGTTCTAAGTACATGAAACGCCCAGCCTAAATAGGGCAGAATGTCTAAACTGACTCACACTGACAGCCAAAGTCCATCTGGCCTTTGCTTGTTTTCTTCCAGCTACGCCATCAGGGCCTCCAATGATGGAAATTCAATGGTTCACTTAACTCTAAATAGAGTGGCAGACTGTGAGTTTAGCATACATAGTACTCTTGCTGTTTGTGGCACAGTGTCCTGCTCACCGAAACCTAAATGAGCCCCTCTGTCCAGACAATGCGTTTGACTGTACTTGTCTAGGCACAAACATCTCTCGTTCTTTTTCTAATAATTGGTTTTCTATGGCAGGTTTGTGTAGATATCTGTCCATTCAGATACCTTCTACTTCATGGAGATATAGGGCTTGATTTAGATTCCAGCAGTCGGATTACTCTGTCACAACAGTGACAGATAACCCAGCTGCCTATGTCTAAATCCCATAAGAGATATCCATCACCGTTGTAACCCGGTCTCCAAAATTTAAATCAGGTCCATAGTTTACGCTATTGCAGTGTATCCGCTGGTGATGGTGTGTGTGCTTGAGTTAACTTTATCTAGCCTGGGGCCTAGGACAAGGTTCAAATCACTGCCCCATAATGGTGGGTGGAAATCATAACAATAGCATGTCTCTATTATATCATGAAGGAAATAGCTGTTTTGGAGACATTCGCTGAATGGGGAGTCCTAAAGTCCCTTTCTGTATCCAGATGTTGCATGTTGTGTTTGGAGTGTGGTGGTTGTTGTGTTTGAGAGGACATGAATTCCTGCCAACCACACATAAGCCTGCCTCTAGGGAAGACATACAAATGGCAAGATGAGTTAGGATTTGCAAGGCGTGTTCATAACCAAAGGGTATCATTTGTAGCATGTTTAATTGGCTCCTTTGGGCACATTGATAATCCAGAAGCAGTGGTACCTTAGCAAATATTATGTCTCCCAAGGAAATTGGCACATATTTAAATGACACAGCCGTACCAAAGATGTATTCGGACCAGTTTGTGGGTCAGATGCATCTATGATATAGGTGAGGTTGTTTTATTTGTAGCTCATGGTGTTTTATTGAAGATTACACAGATTGTTATTTTGATTAACAGAGAGGTGGATGAATGGTCCGATTTTCCTTTATTTGTGCACAATAGTTATTGATTCATTTTTCCATTGCTTGTCTTGCAGAGTGTAATGTGTCTCACATATAGCATTATCCTTTGACTACTTTGGTCTGACACTTTTTTCATATTTTACAGTGTTGTGTGGGTTAGTAGAAGTGAATCACTGGCATCACCTCGCAGTTTTGTTTCTTGGCTGGTGATAAAACCAGAATTTCAAATAAACTTAATGTAGTTTTGTTTTTTCTTTTGGTAAGTTTTTCTTTATTATTTTGTATTAATGCCATTTGTTATAGAATAAAAAATGTGCAATATATGCCTTTGCAAATATTATCCTTATCCAACTGGTCATTTCTGTTATTCACATGATTGTTTTAATGGTAGTATGTGTTAATTAGCCATAGTCCTTTAATACATGCTTTTCATTGTCTTTAAGATGAATAATGCAGGAGACTGGTTACACTTATGGTTTAATGTAAGGTTCTCAAAACAGTAAAGTAGGATAAGTCTGTTAGTTTAAGGGCCTTAGTACGTGTCTGGCGGTTCACAGACCGCCAAATTGGCAGGTGCGCAGCAGTGGCAATCTTCCCACTGCCCCATTATGACCAGGGCGGTCAGGCTTCTCTGGGACAACCGCAACCTCCAGGGATCAGAGATCCCTGGTGGTGGAGTGGCGGTCTTGAGGGTGCAATATGCTTGGCAGGGCTGCTGAAACCTGCTAAGCATAATATGAGTTTTCTCACCCCCTCACATTTCATGGAGGTGCGAATGCCATGAAAAGTGCGGCAGTGAGTATAGAAAGGGCCCGCTGGTGCCTCATGTCATGTGAATGCAGACAGGGAGGCACAGAATGTGCCCTCCTGTTTGCATACACACCAGTACCTGCATGGCATGGACTGCAGTAGTCAATGCCATGCAGATACTTACTTTGAAGTTCCCATTGCGGTGCCTATTTCATAGGCACCGCCTTGGGAGCACCAAAAAGCAGTCCGCTATACAGGAGAAAACTCCTAATCCGGTGGGCAGTTCAAACTCATAAGGCTCTAAGATAAGATACGCTGACCTCTTTGCTTAAAAGTGGTTTCTAAGACCTGTAATATCAATTTGATTAACAGCTGCCTGAGGGGTTCACATTTTAGAACCGAAATTCCTTTGGCATTCATTTAGGACTAGTCACATAGCCCCCATCATTTCTAATATTTCTATTATGGACTCACAATGTTCTTTCATTTCAACATATACCAAATACTTTTTACAGAATATTTTGTACAGATAAAATGCACAATCTCTGATGAAAGGGGCTGCTCTGGGGATGTTGGCCCTTTCCAGCAATATTTTATAAAAGGGCTGATATGCAGGATTGGTGCCGTCTGTGTCCCAAAGAATGAGGGCCCAAGACAAATAACCAAACATAATGCAGGGCTATATACAAAGTTAAAACCATGAAGGTTTGTTTAAAATTTAATCATCACTACAGAAAGCAATAGGAAGTTAGTTAGTCAGTTTAAATCAGCATCAATATAGCTCACAAGCAAAGGTTTTGACATGAAGAATAGACAAAAAACGTTGGCAATAAAGAATATTTTAAGCACATAATCAAGTTCAATACAGTGCTTCTGAGTATGGAAGCAGCAAAATGTCAGAAATGTACAAAATGTAATAGCAAACTAACATAGGGACTGCTCAATTTAAAGGCAAGAATGACGGCACATGAATAATATATATCAAATAATAGTCCGTTATAAGGACACGCTTGATAAAAGTCACGCATCCCAGAATAGGTACTTTTTATAGTTCAGAGGAGTGAATGAGAATGCTCTCAGGGTAAGGTGGGTGGTTTCAGAGGACTGAACTAATAAATCTACATTCTATAATCCAGAGAGTACTTTGGACATTGTGCTTTGTAAAACAGACGACTGACTGAATATTAATATTATAATGTCTCTGTTAGCCTACATACTAGGGGAAAGGCATTGCTCTGCTAAATATTAATTTATTTAAATGAATAAATAAATGGTTGGGACTGAGATCAGCACCATGCTTGACCATTTGCAAGATTACAGGAGCGTCTCCATCATGGCTTCTTTCAAAGCACAAGTTATATACAGCAGGAGAAGTAGCACTTCAAAAAAAATCCTATTTTGACTATTTTCTTGTTGATGGAAAATAACTCCGGCAGGTCTTTAAATGTGCTGTATCAATCAGCATTTCTGGTAAACGAAGACGTAGCTACATCAACGTGATGACTGGTTATGCTAACTTAAACATCCACACAGGAAGGCTAGCATTTCAATTATTAAATCTGCTCTAACGTCATTAGCGATTGAGTATGTGGAAGTTGGCGAATACAACGCCCTTCATCATCCGCGATTAACCAAACCACAAAACAGAGTCAGAGAAGAAGAGCAAATTCACCAACTGGATTTTGAAGTTCAAAAGCAGTTTTCCTTCTGTTGAGCAAAAACACAATAAACAAAGTCCTGCGCAAGTACACATATCAGTCCTAAATAGGAAAGTTCCACTGATGAATGCTTTGCATACCCCATGTAGACACCACTCATAATACCAGCTCATGAGATACTTGAGCTCACAGGTGGGCTCCAGGACAGACATTATCCCATGAAAGGACTACAACTGAAAATGAACTACAATCAACTATATGCACAAAGCAGATCACAATATAAGACCAAGGTGCTCTCCCAAGCAAAAGAGAAAACATTTCCTACACACTCAATCAACAGGATGAGGGGAGACATAAATGAAGAAATGACATGCTGAAGACCATGATGGACAGAATACAAACAACATAAAGAGGTATATAAGTGGAATGCTAACTTTAGGTCAACTCTTTAAGCTTCAAGATATTCGTATTAAAGAAATATATTAACATGGAAGATATCGGAAAACTCTCCAAGGCATACCTGCCTAAGAAGAACTGAACTTCATCTAAGTTGTAAATGGCCGTGACATCTAGCACACCAAAAAACTAGTATTCGTAGGTTTACATATTTAGGACAACTTCTGCTCCTCTACCCATACATTCCAAGCATGGACAGAGATGATCTTGCCAAAGACTTCAGGAACTTTTGAAGGAGTTTGAACCAATTGTGGCAGCTAGGGAAACTGATGCTGCACCACCTGAATATATCACTATATTCCAAGCACAAGTTGCCTTTTCCAATGACCAACTGCTCATTGGTCATACAACAGAAACAATAAACCTAATGTTTGGAGGAGCACAGATTCAGCAGTAAACTTGACCCTGCACGAATAGTTAAATTTTAAATGTTGTTAAAGTGTGCGAATGCCCAGGGGCGTCTTGGCGCTCATTTCCAGGTAGAAGTAACACTATGTGGACCCTAAATAAGCAATGTGGATAAAAAAGCGAGGTTTTTGTCATTGGATTATGCTCTAAGATGCCGAGGCATTCTATTCAGAAGTTTGATCATTGAGAAAGTAAAGCTTCTGGCATCCCAAGATGTCTAAATCATTTTGGGTACTTCTATTGTTGTTGACGTGGCTGATTGAAGAGATTTTCTTGGAGTGTATCATCTGAAATCCTTCTTAAGGTACTCAGCACATATTTCGTCAAGGGCTTTGCCAGCCATGACTAAAGTCTTAAAAGCTACTCGTATCCTAAAAGGAAGTCAGTGTAATTCTGACAAGTGAGGCAGATTTAAACTTAGGGATTTTACTAGAACGTGGCTGCTGTGTTTTGTAAAATTTGCAATTTGCAATTTATTCAGATATTGTTGGTGGATGCCATATAAAGAGCGTTACAGTGATCTAACCTGGAAAGCCCAAACGCAATGATTACCAATTTCGGAATATCGGATGATGTAAATGGGTGAACCTTCATCAGGGATTTTAACAAGAAGAAACAGGATGAGTTGAGCTTAGTTATCTTTCCAGAGAAGGTAGGTTTAGCTTTGGAGATTGCCCCAGATTCCTACCTTGGTAAACCGGTGCTGGGAGTAGGCCTAGATGTTGGGGCCACCAGGATGCTGTGACGGATGGTGCAGGTAAGAGCGGTGGTGCGGGGGGAATCGACAGACAGTGATGAGGGAAAATAAAAAAAATTTAAAAGGAAATTCACTTACCTTGCGCTCCCCACTGCCCCACCGCTCTCAACTGCACTGGCTGTCACTGCATGATATATCCCAAAAGGAAGTGTATTTCCCAAACAGAAGAACGTCCACTTTCTCTGAATTTGACAGTTGTTGCTCATCCATTGAACTGCTTTGGTCATGCAGTTATTAAAACATTGAGCAATGTCATCAACATCAGTTGAAATAGACAACAACATTTTTATATAATCTGCGTACTAGTTTGTGGAAAAACCAAAGGAGAAATTCAAGAAGCCAAAGGAAGAACAAAAAGGTAAAAAAGCTGTGGGACTCAAGGACGAACCCTGAGGAACACCACACAGAAGTGAAAAAGTTTCCACTGTAAATTCATCAAAGAGATGGATTGTTCTCAGTCTGAGATAAATAAGTGCAAGAGCTTGAGGGCTGAACCCCCAATGCCCATGGCATCCAAGGCTGCGTATAGGTCGAACAGGATCACTGCAGCCTTTCCTCCATAGTCCACAATTGATCTAACTTCATCAGTAGTGACTATAAGTACTGATTCAGTGTTTTGGTTTCTCCTGAACCCAAATTGTGTTCCGTGCAATGCACAATTTGTCCCTAAGAAAATTGAGAATTCATAATTTAGATGTCTTTCCAAGATTTTAGCTGTCATTGGAAGACGTGAGATGGGACAATACCTTTTGGCCTCATTGGGGACCAAAGAAGATTTTTTATCAATGGAAAGATATATGCTTTTTTCCTTGTCTTGGGAAGCTGTCAGTAAGATAATAAGGAGGCCTACTACGAGAGCTGCTATTTTCTGATCTCCACCTGCAGGTGGAAAATTACGGATAGTAATAAATACAAATTGTGTTGTAGGCGGTGTGGATATATGGTAGTGGTATACATAAGTGTAAATCTACCCTCAGAAATGGTGAATAACTACAATTAGGAATAGTGAATAGCAAATCACTCACATAGGTGTAGTATTATACATACCTTTGTGAATCATTCCCTCTGACAGATACTGATATGTTTTAGCAGTGGCATGTTATTCTCTTTAACCAATGACCTGGAGCTTGTGACAATGGAGGGCTCTGAGTTGTTGGAATTCGATCTGGGAGAACACCTGGCTTTGCAAAAGCCTGTTTGCTGATGCAGTGCAAGAGCTGCTGACAGAGTGCAAAACAAATAGGCCCAGTGAAACCCAGCCAAAGCTTGAATGAATGTTTCGAGATATGTAGTGTTGTCAGGTTTGTATGCCTCGGACTAGAGAAGATCTGTGCACTAAGCACACAGTCTTTCTTTACCACATAATTATAGACTGTGGTTCCAAAAAATGGCTGTTGATCTTCATGGGTTCCTCTCTCACTGAAAATGGGTGACCAGAGGCCAGAAAGTAAAGCTGTTATTTGAGCACTTGTGTGAAAGCTGCAAGCCCAATAAGGGGTAATATGTCCTTTACTGACAGGCCACACAGAGGACTAAGACATGTTCAGAGTAGAGCTGAAGGAAAATATGGAATAGTAAGGTAATTTGTCCTTCACAGAAAGAGCAATGTGAAAACTTCAATATCTGATTGTGCTAAACAAATTGGACAATGTGGAAACAACCATTGAGATGTGTGCCTGACATAAAGGGCAAGGTGTAAATGCCTATTTCATACATGTTCTCACATTTACCTGTAAGTAAAACAATTCGAGAGTTCACAGAAGGCGCAAGAAACATGTAAGGTAAAGTAAAAATGGTAGTGGAATATAAAGTAATGTGGAAAGTGAAATGTTAGTAGTGATTTTCTAACAAGGAAATATGCAAGCAGCAGCATTTTACCACCGGTAGGCAATGGACATCCACAGAATTCCACCCTTGTGTCAAGGCCAGCATGTTACCAGGACGAGAATGAGCATCATTCCATTGATATCCACAAGCTGCCATCATCTATAATCCATTATTTTATCATGCAGGGCAATGGTCATAATCCCAAGGATGCCCACACATTTCCATGAATTACACAATTATATATGGCCTTGATTTTACCAGAGATAGACAATTCGGCATCATCCCATGGATGCCTCAATTTTGTCATTGATTACCACTATTTAGTAAGGCAATGGACATCATCTCATGAATACCCACAATGTGGAAAGAGTTACAACCTGTCCTTTGTACGTCTGTCCTAAATGTATGTATTTTTTTCTAGAATTTGAGTTACAATTCAGTTCGCTCATTAGACCCGGGTTTTCTGGTGCTTTGAGGTTCTACATTGAGGTGAGTTCATGTTCCTAGTAATAGTACTTGTCCTATCTGAGTTAATTTTTTCTGTAAATGCAAATATTGGATTGTAATATATTGATTTTTATCACTTGCTATAATAATCCTCATAATTCATATAGAAAAGCGTGCCTTATTTTAGAAATTACCACAAATTGATAATATGTATGACGTAGTGTATCCCAGCAGGTTTTATTTACCAATGACATGGAAGTTGGAAACCAGACCACTGTGATGAGGTTCATCCTTGCGGGACTCACCGCTGACCCTAAAATGCCGATTCCTCTCTTTTTCTTCTTCCTGCTGGTCTACGTCATCACCGTGGTGGACAATATCGGAATCATCTTTCTGTATTGGAGCGATGTTCATCTTCACTCACCCATGTACTTCTTTATCAGTAGCCTTTCCTTTGTGGACCTCTGTTACTCCTCAAACATCACTCCCAAGTTGCTGATGAGCTTCTTAGTTGAGAAGAATGCAATATCCATGAGTGGATGTGCCTCTCAGCTATTTTTCTACTCCAGCCTAGTTGTTGCTGAGCCCCTCCTCATTTCGGTCATGGCATTTGACCGCTATGCAGCGATTTGTAAACCATTACATTATGCAATTCTAATGACAGATCAATTTTGTAACCAGCTTGCAGCTGTACCCTATGCAGGGGGTGTGATATATGGAGTGATGTATACATTTATAACATTTAGGCTCTATTTTTGTAGGTAGTACATTTCTCACTACTTTTGTTACCTTTTCCCATTGTTTAAGCTCTCCTGCCTGGATACTTCCCTTAATGAGATCATAGTATACTCAACAATAGCAATTTTTGGATTTTTTAATGTTATACCTTTAGGAGTATCCTACAGCAATATTGCCATCACCATCCTTAGGATCCATTCATCAGCAGGGAGGCGCAGAGCCTTCTCCACCTGTTCATCCCACCTCCTCTGTGTGGTTCTCTTTTAATGCACCGGCCTCAATATGTATCTGCGCCCCAGCAACAGAGGTTCAGATGAAACTGACAAAGTCATATCTGTCTTTTACACCATCATCATCCCCATGCTCAACCCTCTGATCTACAGCTTGCGGAACCAGGATGTGAAAGCTGCATTAAAAAGAATTTGAAAAAGCTAAATTGCTTCCAGCTTCTCATGTTAAGAATCACCATCAGGACCCTTCAGCAACCTCAGAAGGTTTCATTTGTTGGACATCTCCAAAACTGTGGCCATACCACAACCTCATTATATCAACTTCTAACAGATCGTCAAAAGCAAATATTATTTGACAGTGTACTCTCAGAAACAGAAATAATGGCAACAGAGTAACCCAACGGATTCAACCCAGGAATCGTAAGAACCAGGGTAAATATATGTGCCATTAGAACTATGCTGAACTACAAAACTGTGTGTAAACATTGCAATAAAATCTTTTCAAACGTATGTGAAATTTGTGAAAGTACCCATGTTCTCATCTGTTGTTATTTGTAGGTCAATAAGTGGGGACAAAATCACCAGGCATCTGTATTTCCCACAGTGTTAAACATGACATGTCCTGTTCAAGTTGTCCTAATGTTTAAATAAAATGTTAGGACACGTGTCCATTTAGACTGTAAATGTCATTTAAACACATCAGATCATTTAAGTGGTGGTGGGTGTAGATTTCTTCAACCGGGAAAAAAAAGAATATTAAAACTGTGCAGGGCCCCTATTTCTTATCCGGAAGAATGCCTGTATGACTACAATCCGAAGGATAACGACCAGGTCCAGTAACAAAATGCACCTATGGAAATCAACACTGTGTGTATTTACTAATTTGTGACTCAGGTCTAATAAGCAAACTACTACTATTGAACTTTCTGCTTATGGTGAGGCTCATAAGACATAAACATATGTGGCCATTCCTCATTAACTGCTCTAGATTGCAACCACACTAGCCCAAAATGGTAAACTAAAGTAATACCACACTTTTCTCTGCACACTGAGGTGCATATTTATAAGTCCCTAACGCCACCGGAGCATCACTTTTTCTGATGCTCCTGTGGCGTTGCACCATTCCCCATATCTACAAGGTGGTGTTGAACCACTTAATGTGACTTAACACCACCTTGTGAAAATTCCCCTTTCTGCAGCAGTCCGCTGTGGCAAATGGGCGGGCAATGGGTGTTTCTGTGGGTGTTCCATCGCAACACCCATTGCTTTTTGACTCTGCCCCAGATTTACAAGGCTGGGGCAGTGCCAGAATCTAAGGTCAGGTAATATGTGGTTTTAGGATGGTGATACGAGGAGAAATTATAAATTTCTCCTTGTGTTTTGCTCTTTCTTTGTGTGCTTCACTCTGCAGCACACATAGAAAGAGCAAATCACCTTGAATGCGTGTTTATGTGCAGCAAGGTGGCACCTTCCTACACATAAACAATGGCCCCTGCAGTGCAGGCACCCTTGCAACATGGCAGCTTAGTGCCTGCGCTGGGGCTAGTCAGTTATTTTAGCACCAGTGCTAGGGGAAACAAAGGGGTGCCCCGTATTTTAGTAAATACAATGCATCCTTGCGTTTTAAAAAGGTCAACATGCGGCGTTGCTAAATTTGAGTTAATACTGCGCTCCAGCATTTTCTTGTAATTATCTCCCTCTGAGTTCTTCCATGTCTGAGTGTTACACTTACTTTAAATGTTGCGCTCGCTAAGATCTGCTGTTAGTGTTTGAAGCATTTGGATGGCTTTGGAGGTGCCAGTGTTTAACAATTAATTGGTCTTTTAATTTGGGGAGATAGAATGACACCAAACAGGCTTTGCTCCAGTGCACATCACAGAAAGATGCCTGCACTAGGATATAGAGTCAGGAAATCCATTGTGAAGCAATTGGTGAACATACTTAACATACACATTGTTTATGATTGATTTCAAATACCTGAAATAGAACTGAAGAAGTTGAATTTATCTTTTTAGGTATTTCTTTACTGTTGCTAACAATTAATGAAAGGTGGACTTTCTTGAAACATTCAATTCTTTCATTTTTAATAGAGAGAAAAAAACATTATTTTCTCCATTCGCTGGTATGTTAATTCAGTATTGTAAAATCAGTTTGAAACATTCAGCTAATAACAGAGGGAATGCTGTAAGATGGGGGTGAAAGACTTACTCAAATAATTAACACAATCCTTGTCAGGGTGAACTAAAAACAGTCACTAAATTAACCTGGGCATAACCCCCTATTAGCTTTCACGAAAGCAGTCAGGCTTAACTTAGCGGCAATGTGTAAAGTATTTATGCAGCACACAAACAGTAATAAAGTGAAAAAACAACACAAGAAAATTCTCAAACCAATCTAGAAACATAGAACATAGTCTAATACATAAAATGACACCAAAACGAATCAAATTCAACCAAAATAACTGGAATATACATTTATGTGAAAATAGCACTAAGAAGCAGAAAGCGGCACTCGCGCCTATCTACTTGCACTAGACCAAAAGAAAGTCACAAGCTTCTGCCGTCCATGATTGATGGGATGACGGGTTGGAATCATGAAACACGTTAGACCCGCTGAAGAGTCATCTTCTCGAGTCTGAAATTAAAAGTTCAGTTTGTTTTGGAAGGGGCCATGAGGATGAGTCTTTTGGGACAAAAGTCAAGCACCGCAGGCGCTCATTACGGTACCACAAATATCTGGTTAGCAGTTCAGTTGGTGCTGGTCAGCTGGGCAGTTGAAGGGACGCATCTGGTAGCTTGTGGTGTCATATAGCTCATACAGGAGGTCGGACAAAAGACCCTTGGAGTAGCCTCGGCTCGAGGTAAGCAGGTCCAATCTTCCTTCTTCAGACAGCAAGGAAATCCTTCATGCAGCACGGCAGTCTTTTTTCTGAATCTTCCCCAGGTCCAGATTTGTTTTGATGAGATGTTCTAAATGTCCCCTTTTTCTACCTGTTGTCAGCCTTTGAGTGTTTGAAATACCAGATCACTCCCAAAATTGATTCTGGTGAGTTCTTCCCCTTCTCATGGTCCTAGCTACAAACTGTCTATGGTGACAAAGGCAAGGGCAGGCATAGTATCAGGTTCCTTTGTGTTTGCTGCAGGCATGGCACTTTGAAATGTATTCAGGGCAAGGTACAGCTCTTTCCCACCCATCCTGTCAGTAAGACCCTCTCCCCTCACACCTAGTTTCCGTTTTCTCTCATTGTCTAACTGCAATATACAACTCACAACAGTAGATCTTTTTAAATTCATGTGACCCAAGACACTGGTAGAAAGGCACAGATGGTTCTGACAGAAAAATGCCAACTTTAGTAAAGGGGCATTTTCAAAATGATAACTTAAAATCTGACATTACGATCAAAGAGTATTACATAACATTAATTTCAGTTGTAAACTTAATTTCCCTATTTGCTCCTCATCTGAAGTTAGCACTTGTTAAGTGTAATAAGGCAACTCAGTGTTAGCCTATGGTTGAGAAGGCCTTACGACTGTGAAAAATGACTTATGTAATTTTTCACTGCATGGGGCATGTAAAACGTAATACAATATGTCCTAATTTTTAAAAGTCATGCACCTGGACCTATGAGACGAAAGGACTACCTTAGGGTTGGCTAACAAGTATTAAGAAGCAGAGTTTAGGCCTAGCATAAGGTTTATTTTTCTAGATTAAAATATCAGTTTAAAACTGCACTAAGGCTGCAGTGGCAGGCATGAGCAGTGTCTTAGAGGGCTTCTTAAGGGTGCAGCTCAAGGAGTGCTGCTGTCCACTAGTAGCATTTAATTCCCAGGCCCTTGGTGCACATACTTTATTATTATTGGGATATAAAATTAAATGTAATCAATCAATCAATCAGGTTTCGTATAAAGCATGACTACTCACCTGAGAAGCTCTCAAGGAGATGACTGGGGGGAGCGGTCTGCGGTTCACTCGATGACCCAGGTGTGAAGCGATAGTGCTTGCCTGAGATGCAGAGCAAGGAGTTCAAGGACTTTGCAGCGACGTAGGAGAAAGTTCTCCCTCCAACTCTGGTCTTGCGGATCTGTGGAATGGTGGCTAGGGCCAGTTGGATGGAGCGGAGATATCTGCTGGCAGTGTAGAAGTAGAGGTGGTTGTTGAGGTATGCAGGTCTGGCACTGTGGAGGGCTTTGTAGGAATGCGTGAGGAGCTTGAGGTAATTATTTTGTTGATATGAAGGCAGTAGAGTTCTCTCAGGAGGCAGTAATCTGGCTGTGGTGTGGGATGTTCAAGATAAGTCTGGAGGAGGTGCTCTGGATATTCTGCAGTTTATTTTGGAGTTTGTGGGTGGTAATGGCACAGAGTGGGTTGCCGTAGTCGAGTCTGCTGCTGATAAGTGCATTGGTGACTGTTTTCCTAGACTCAGTGTGGATCAACAGAAGATCTCATGAAGCAGGCAGAGGGTGTGGACGCAGGAGGATGAAACGTTGCTGATTTGGTGGTTCATCGAGAGTGAGACATCCAGTATCATGCCAAGGTTTCATGACTGGTTTATGGGTGTGGAGGGGATCCAAACACTGCGGGCCACCAGGAGTCATCCCAGACAGAGGGGGTGGTGTCCAGGATAAGGACTTTGGTCTTGTCTGAGTTAAGATTGAGGCAGATGTCCATTGTGGAAGTTGGTCTTGGCTGCTGTGTGTTCGTCTGTGAGGTAGAGAATCAGCTGGTTGTCATCGGCATCGGAGACAATGATGAGTCACTGGATTCTGGCAATGGCTGCAAGTGGGCTATGTAGATGTTGAAGAGGTTGGGGCTCAGGGAGTATCCCTGAGGCACCCCACATCTGATCTCTGTGGGTTCTGAGTTGAACGGTGGAAGTCTGATTTTCTGTGTTTGGCTGGTGAGAAAGGAACGGATCCATTTTAAGGCTTTGTCGCAGATGCCGGCATTGCAGAGTCTTGCACAGAGGGTGTGGTGGGAGACGGTATCAAATGCGGCTTGGAGGTCCAGGAGGATGAGGGCAACAGTTGTGTCTCAGTTGAGAATGGTGCGGATGTCATCTGTCGTGGCAAGGAGAGTGGTCTTGGTGCTGTGGTTCCTTCTAAAGCCCAATTGGGAGAGGTCCAGGATGCGGTACGTTTTGATGAACTTGGGGAGTTGGGTGCTAATTGTTTTCTCATTTACTTTGGCTGAAAAGGGAAGCAGCGATATGGATCTGTAGTTCTTGAGGTACATCAGGTTAGCAGAGGATTTCTTCAGCAGTTGAGGGTGCTGCAGAGATCAGGTGCAATTGAGGTGCCAACTCTGTTGAAGATGTGGTGAGGGCAGGGATCGGAGGTGGGTCTGGAGTGTATGCTCTTCATGATCCTGAGGGTGTTGTGCGAGGTAAGGGTGGCCCAGTTGGCCAAGGTCTGCTGAGGTCTGGAGCAATTAGATGTTGTGAGTCTTGGGTTGCAAAACTGTTGTAGATCTCCTTGAGCTTGTGGTGCAAGAAGGTGGCGAGGTTGTTGCAGATGTTTTGAGAGGCAGAATGCCTGCTGTCTCTGTGCTGGGTCTGGAAAACCCTTTGACCATGGCGAAGAGTTCCTTGCTGTTGTGTGCATTGGCGTTGGTGCATTCTTGGATGTCTGCATTCATTGTTGCTCTGATGAGGTGGTGATGAATGGTGACGGCGGATTTGAAGGCTGCATGGTCGGCCATGATCTTGCTGCTCCTCTATCTTTTCTCAATTTGTCTGCAATTGCGGCTGGACTCTTGGAGGGAGGGGGAGAACAAACTGGCTTTCTTGGAGGGCTTCTTGGCCGAAGGATTCCTGAGGGGCCAGTTTGTTGGTGCAGTTGGAGAACCAGTGGTGGAGGTTGTGTGCTGAGGTGCTGGCGTCCATGGATGTCAGTGGTGGGATTTTGCTGAGGGAGGTGTTGAGCTGGTCTTTGGTGACCTTCTTCCAGCGTCTGCTAGGATCTTTGTGGATGTATTGACAAATGGTGGCTTTGGTGAAGGAGAAGCTGACGAAGTGGTGATCGCTGCAGTATGGTTCGGAGGTGTGGTTGAAGGGGATGTTTTTGCATGGAGAAAGGATGAGGTTGAGCATGTGTCCTGCTGAGTGGGTTGGCATTATGACCAGCTGTTTAAGTCCAATGGTGGCAAGGTTCTTCAGTAGGGATGAGGTATTGTGGTTGTCAAGGTTGTACATGTGGAAATTGAGGTTGCTGAGGCAGATGTCGTCCAATGAGTTGAGAGCATGGTGAGCAATGAAGTCGGCAATGGCTTCGCTGAAGGGGCGACGGGCTCCAGAAGGTCTGTAGACGAGGGTGCCATGAACGGTGGCGTTCAGGTTGGTCGGGATCTGGAAGTGAAGGTGTTTCATGTCAGGTGAGTGGTCGCTGGTGCTGGTTGTGAGGAAAAGGATGTTTTTGTGTGCGTTGGTGATACCTCCTCCCAATTGATTGACATGGTCCTTGTGAATGATTTTGCAGCCTTTGGGGATGGTAGTTGTGAGGTCCGAGCTGAGGTCTGGTTCATCCAGGTTTCTGTAAAGAAGACAACATCGGGAAGATTGAGTCAAGAAGGTGCCAGTTCTCCACGGCCTGTCTTTTGAGGGTACAGGTGCTAAGCAGAATGCAACTGATGAGGTCGGGTCCAGTTCCTCTGGGTCATGGGATTGGTAATGATGGTGTGTGTAGGCTGGCAAAGGTGCAGTTGCAGTTGGGCCTTCGGTGTTGTTCGGTGATACAAGGTGGCAGGCGGTGAGTGGTTCAGTGTGACTGGCGTGGAGGGTACGGGAGTCATAGTGGTAGATGGTCCAGGAACCAGGGCGTGTGGCGCTGGGTGCGGCCCAGACATGGACAGGCACAGACGAGCTTGCATTTGGCACACGTTTGACACATCAGCAACGCACAGCTAACTGCACACACTGCATGCCTGCAAATCAAGCACCATTTAATAGAGTTTGGGGAAGGCTGGACAGCTGGGAGGCAGGAAGTGGCAAAATAGCACTGGAGGAGGCAGGAATGTTGGACACAAGCAGCGGCTAGGGCACAGAAAGGAAAACAAAGGCAAAAAAGAGGAGAAAAAGGATAAAGTGAAAGACAGCAATAATACATAAGAAAAGCAAAAGATAGATGAAAGGGAAGGTGAAAAAAGAGCAAAAAGGCAGAACACAGAAAACAGAGGGAAGAGAGTTGCAGCAGAGCAGAGATGCTCCCCACTTGGACACCAGGGATCAGGGGCCTTAAACACAGGGCCTGGTAGAGTTAGGGGCAACAGCTACCAGGCAGAGCTGTGCAGTGAGGGAAGCAATGTACTGACAAGGTTAGAAAGATTGCTCCTTCACTGCTCAGTGGGAGCTATTAAGTAGTGTTTGGGGAGGGCTGGACAGCTGGTAGACAGGAGGCAGGAAGGTGGAAGTCAGAAAATGGCACTGAAGGGGGTCAGGCAGCGGGGGGCGAGCAGCAAGGGCTACGGCACGGAAAGGGAAAAAAGGCAAAAAAGAGAAGAATTAGCAGAAAGAGAAAGAAAGCAATAATAGATAGTAAAAGCAAAAGGTAGATGAAAAAGAAGGTGAAAAAAGAGCAGAGGAGCAAAAATGCAGAAAACAGAAACACAGCGATGCACCCCACTGGACCACCAGGGATCAGGTGTCTCGAACACAGCACCAGGAAAGTTCAGGGGGCAAGAGCTGCCAGGCGGAGCTATGCTGCAATGGGAAGTAATTTACTGACAAGGTCAAATTAAATGTACCAATCAGGTGTAGGCCAATTTGAACATGTTTTAGAGAGAGACCACAAGCACGTTATCACAGGTTAGAAGGGGTAAAGTGCACAGAGTCCTAAAAGACAGGAAAAACTAGTGCAGCAAGGGAAGGAAAAGAAAGGCAACATATGGGATTACTCTGCAGCAAAGACCAAGTCTAACAGTATCCATTAGCATTTATGTAAAGCATAGCCAGCATGCCAACTACAGTGCTCACAAAACCTCATAGTGTCGTGCTCTTCGACTCCTCGGGATCGGATCGATGCTCAATATGGTCCCCCTCTTGATAGCTTCAAGTCTGAGGGCTATTATAGGCGCAGATCAGTGAAGCGATCGAGCGAGGGAAGGAAAGGGAGGGGACAGCGGGGAAGGAGACCTGAAAAGACACAAGAAAACAACAACGTTATAATCCTAGTGTCCCCACCACTATGTCTCTACCCTGACCCCGTGTGTGAGTGCCAGTGTTAAGGGTAATCACCTGTAAAGAAAAAGAAGGATATGTGTGGCTCCTAGGTGCAGATCACGCTCTCTGCCAAAGAACCTGAGACCAGTCAGACAAGGCCTCTTAGTACTCCAGAACATACACGTAACACTAAGATGGAGAAAACAGCGTTATTATCAGGTTTTATCTGCGTAGCCCCGGTCCCCATGGGACCCTTGCTCTTTGTTTGACCTACCCAGATTTATCTCTGATCATACGTCACAGAGGTTGTATGAGATTGCCTCATCTCACCCACAATCCCCTGCTAAGAAAACACAACAAAACACAATGATTAGTTATCTCTCATCCATTGAGATTAAATGGGACCCGCCCATCGATCGACGAACAATTCAGGCTGAACATACAGACAGTCTTTGCTCATTCCACATCATGTTCGTATCTCTCCCACATGTTTTTTGACAGCGTCAGAAAATGTATTTCCTAGGACCAGGCACTGGTATCCCTTCTACTCGCAAGAGCCGACAAACATGTGGCTCGCCAGCGAGGAGGGACACCTAGTGCACTGAACGTAATAACAGGCAGAGAATAAAGCGACTTCCTGGAGCCCTCGAGTCTTACACCTCCTCTGAGTTTGCAGGGCATTTGTATGTCTCCCCCACGACCTTCACAAGCCCAGGGTGGCCGTTTAGGGAATCCAACCCTTACCGTACCGGTTTGAGCCTGCCAAATGGAAATGTCTTCCCGGTTTCGCCTCACCGGAACTATGAGAATGGCCGCTGTCCCTACGTCGCAGTGGGAAGGTTTTCGCCTGCAATCACCGGAACAAACAAAAGCGGGAACAGGAACAGACTCTCCCGTCTCTGGCGTTGCTTGCGAACACAGAATAATCGGCACCGCCGCCAGGGCGGAAGTGCTCTATGAAGCCTTCCGCTCCTGCGCGCGTCTGCTGCCCTGCCGCTCCTGCTCATGGGAGGTGTAGTTCTTCAGCGGTTCACGCAGTACCGCTGCGTGTCAAAGCATTTTCCTTCCGCGGACGTGCAGAAGGCCGACAGGGTATTAGGGATTCTGACACATAGACAGGAAACTATTGAGTCAGCTGTAGACAATATGTTGCCAAGAATGCAGAAAGGAGGTCATGAAATGGCTACTATTCTGGAAGGGTTAGGCAGGATTTCACCAAGAAAGCCCACAAATATTCATCAATGTATACAGTGAACCACACTTGTAATATATAATTGCTTCTTTTGGGAAAAAATATCGTCTCTTGTCGACATATTGTAAAAACATTTACAAATTTCCCACAAAATGAAAATGCAACAATTAGAATAAAGTGAAATTAAATTACTGTCATAAGCATTTCATGTTCGCTGAACAAAAATATGTAAAAAAGTTTGAATTAAAAAACAGTCTGCTTTTTGTACTGGTGTCAGTCGTTCAGGTTAGACGAAATGGTAACTACTGATTACTCATTGACGGATATCTTATTGACCAACTCATGTATAGTATGGTAAATTATTATTGCTTTTGCATTATTACACAATGACTGCATTATTTAATGCTGTCTCTTGTAGGTTTCCTTAAGGAAGTGAATTCCACCCATTAAAACACACATTTGTTAAAACATTTTGAACCTCTGCTGTGAGGCAGAGCCCACTAATGACATCTCACCCACTGTATTCTTTCTTTATAAGACAGATTTGAGCTGTAACCTTCAATGCCCACCATGAAAAATGAGATAAGCAGCTGTGAATCGCTGGGATACAGGGATTAGGGAGGTTGTGCGTTAACGTATGCTGACACATAAAAACCTCTACCTGAGATAGTCAGGCATGTGGGCGTGGATAGCACTGGGACCGAAGGCAGCCTATCCTAAATTAGCATGATTTTATAGGAGACTGGCAGGAATGGCACCACTGTTCCGGATAAGGTATATCATGTCTAATATTTCACTTTACACTTTATAGGTTGAATTGTGATTATATCTCCAGGTTGGCTTGCGGTAAAACGTTCAATGATTCTGCTATGCAGCAAATGAGCGGGCTGGAATTCAAATATGGGTCTAGTTTTGCCATAAATCCATTCATGATTTGATCATCTATGTGACTTTATTTGATTTTAGACTACACAGTTGCTTATTCTCCTGACAGCCATATATTTTGATTGACCTCTTTAGTAATGAGACATAAAAGACAACTTCCAAGCAAATAATGAGATATTGGCAAAGTATGAAAGCCAGGCCATATGGAAGCTTGTTGACATACTGTGTCACGGAAACAAACCAAGGAGTTTTACTTACAAGCAGCTGTCTACTATCTATACATAGTAATGGTGTTAGTACCTCTAGTTATCCACCAACCTCAAAGAGTCTTGTACCCTTTCTAGTGAGTCAGGACCAATCAGGTAGGATTAAGGGAAGACATTTAGCTTATAATTAGGACCTCTTTCCAAAAATATATGTTATCTTTTAAGGTAGAAATGTACCATCAGGGAATATAATTCTAAAGATATCTCATATAATTTCATTAGCTGTCTTTTTGCCTTAATTTCTAGTAAATCTGCTATGGAAGGACTATCCAGGACATGTGGGGCAGGCAAGTACAGATTTGAGCTTCTCTTTATTTTGTTTATTTTTTGGCACTCCAATCCTGTACTGGCCAGTGGGTTGGATACATCTCTGGGCTTCTTAAAAGGTGATCTAGTGTCATGGTTAAAGTAAATGGGTATGTAATGTCTACTTCTACTTCTAGATGTGGTATAAACGGGAGAGGATGAAAGCAGTAGTGGCACAGGGTGCCTGTGTGCCCAAATTGGATAGCTCACATTTTGATGCTGCTGTAAAACCTATGATTTTAAATGGTTGTGTTAACATGTTTCATTTAATGTGCTGTTTTTTACGCACTTAATCAACTTTGATTACGAAAGGATTTCATGTTGATGAAAAATTGTCAGTCTGAGGTTAAGGCACTACGAACAAGGTTATTGAAGGCTTTCCTTGCTATCAACAGTGGCAGGTGAATTCAGATTTCTACTGATTCTGCTTGTTCATGCCCTTAACAACACAGTCTATTTCCCAGTGCGCATTAATGACTGATGCTGTGCACATCACAACACAAATTGTATCCTTTTGGATGTCAATGGAAATATCATTGATTACCACAAATTTAACATAATGGCTGTCAGTGGGCTAAATTTAATTGGTTTGCAAAATATAGGTGAAAGATGGGACAACTAGTCCCTGGAAAAGTTCTGTATTGTCTGCATTCACTGACAGCAGAAGTCCTTAAGTTCTGAAACTCTGGCTCCATGCAGAGACATCTTGACAAAGTATGCATGCTTGTAGTTCTATGGTAATCACAAGGTATTATATAGATAAAAATGTTCCTTAGTCATCCCACTAACTGAAATATCTAGGAACAGCATATGTACCCATCAATCTTTTTTTTATATACCTTCCCATAAAGTTCTGTAGTATTACACTGGGGCTTCTAGGAGGGATAGGTCTCCAGTCTGTTCTCTAATTTAAGAAGAGATCACATTTTGAGCTCCTAATTGCTTCGGAATACATGCATCCCGAATGATCAATCTGAGTGCTTCCTACCTGGTTCTTAGGTTGTCCACAGATCTTTCATTTGGAGTACCATACCCTGTTTTTACCTCTGTAATCTTTGATCTGATTATTAGGTTATCAATAGTCAAATTTGTGAAGTGCCACCAGCAGTTGCTTCTGGAACTTTGGTCTGAGCCCAACAGGTGAGTGGTCAGACTCTGAGCTTCATTTAAAGAATGATCGGTGGCCAGCCAACAAGCTGAGATGATAGCCTCCAAACTCTTGCTGATCACTGCATGGCAGCCCACTATAGTTAGCAATCTTTGCCTACATTGTGAAGAGCTCTATGCCTTCAAAGACGCCTCTGTCACAGAGGTTCCTCTTGCTGAGCTTCTGTCATGCTTTATACAAATGCACCAAAACCCACAAAGCATGAGTTTGTTTTGGAAAAACACACACCTATTGACCCTGACACTACCAGCATTTTTTTCTAGAGTATGGGGAAAGTGTTCTAAGTACTGTTCTAAGTACATGAAACGCCCAGCCTAAATAGGGCAGACTGTCTAAACTGACTCACACTGACAGCCAAAGTCCATCTGGCCATTGCTTGTTTTCTTCCAGCTATGCCATCAGGGCCTCCAATGATGGAAATTCAATGGTTCACTTAACTCTAAATAGAGTGGCAGACTGTGAGTTTAGCGTACATAGTGCTCTTGCTGTTTGTGGCACAGTGTCCTGCTCACTGAAACCTAAATGAGCCCCTCTGTCCAGACAATGAGTTTGACTGTACTTGTCTATGCACAAACATCTCTCGTTCTTTTTCTAATAATTGGTTTTCTATGGCAGGGTTGTGTAGATCATAACAATAGCATGTCTCAATTATATCATGAAGGAAATAGCTGTTTTGGGGTCATTCGCTCAATGGGGAGTCCTAAAGCCCCTTTCTGTATGCATATGTTGCATGTTGTGTTTGGAGTGTGGTGTTTGTTGTGTTTGAGAGGACATGAATTCCAGCCAGGCACATACACCTTTCTCTAGGGAAGACATAAAAATGGCAATCTGAGTTATGATTTGCAAGGCTTGTTCATAACCAAAGGGTATCATTTGTAGCATGTTTAATTGGCTCCATTGGGAACATTGATAACACAGAAGCAGTGGTACCTTAGCGAATATTACGTCTCACAAGGAAATTGGCACATATTTAAATGACACAGCCGTACCAAAGATGTATTCGGACCAGTTTGTGGGTCAGATGCATCTGTGACCTAGGTGAGGTTGTTTTATTTGTAGCTCATGGTGTTTTATTTGAGATTACACAGATTATTATTTTGATTAACAGAGAGGTGGGTGAATGGTCCGATTTCCCTTTATTTGTGCACAATAGTTATTGATTCATTTTTCCATTGCTTGTCCTGCAGAGTGTAATGTGTCTTACATATAGCATTATCCTTTGACTACTTTGGTTCTGACACTTTTTTCATATTTTAAGTGTTGTGTGGGTTAGAAGAAGTGAATCACTGACATCACCTATATTAATGCCATTTGTTATAAAATAAAAAATGTGCAATATATGCCCTTGCACATATTATCCTTATCCAACTGGTCATTTGTGTTATTCACATGATTGTTTTAATGGTAGTATGTGTTAATTAGCCATAGTCCTTCAATACATGCTTTTCATTGTCTTTATGATGAATAATGCAGGAGACTGGTTACACTTATGGTTTAATGTAAGGTTCTCAGAACAGTAAATTAGGATAAGTCTGTTTGTTTAAGGGCCTTAGTATGAGTCTGGCGGTTCACAGACCGCCAAATTCGCGGGTGCGCTGCAGTGGCAATCTTCCCACTGCCCCATTATGACCAGGGCGGTCAGGCTGATCTGGGTCAACCGCAACCTCCAGGGATCAGAGATCCCTGGTGGTGGAGTGGTGGTCTTGAGGGGGCATATGCTTGGTAGGGCCGCTGCGACCTGCAAAGCATATTAGAAGTTTTCTCACCCCCACACATTTCATGGAGTTCCGAATACCATGGGGCCCGCTGGTGCCTCATGTCATGTGGATGCAGACAGGGGGGCACAGCATGTGACCTCCTGTTTGCATACACACCAGTACCTACATGGCATGCACTGCAGTGGTAATGCCATGCAGGTACTTACTTTGAAGTTCCCATTGCGGTGCCTATTTCATAAGCACCGCATTGTGAACACCAAAGAGCAGCCCGCTAGAGAGGAGAAAACTCCTAATCTGGTGGGCAGTTCAAACTCATAATAAGGCTCTAAGATAAGATACGCTGACATCTTTGGTTAAAAGTGGTTTCTAAGACCCGTAATATCGATTTGATTAACAGTTGCCTGAGGGGTTCACATTTTAGAAATGAAAATGCTCTTGGCATTCATTTAGGACTAGTCACATAGCCCCCATCATTTCTATTGTTTCTATTATAGACTCAAAATGTTCTTTCATTTCAACATATACCACATTCTTTTTTTACATAATAATTTGTACGGATGAAATGCACAATCTCTAATGAAAGGGGCTGCTCAGGGGCTGTTGGCCCTTTCCATCAATATTTTATAAAAGGGCTGATATGCAGGATTGGTGCCGTCTGAGTCCCAAAGAATGAGGGCCCAAGACAAATAACCGCAACTAATGCAGGGCTCTATTCAAAGTTAAAACCATGAAGGTGTTTTTAAAATTTAAGCATCACCACAGAAAGCAAGAGGAAGTTAGTTAGTCAGGTTAAATCAGCATCAATATAGCTTACAAGCAAAGGTTTTGACATGAAGAATAGACAAAAAACGTTGGCAATAAAAAATATTTTAAGTACATAATCAAGTAACAGTTCAATACAGTGATTCTAAGTATGAAAGCAGCAAAATATCAAAAATGTACAGAATGTAATAACAAACTAACATAGGGGCTGCTCAATTTAAAGGCAAGAATGAAGGCACATGAATAATATAAATCAAATACCCGTCCGTTATAAGGACATGCTTGATAAAAGTCTCAAAAAGTGTGGCACTCATCCCAGAATAGGTACTTTTTATAGTTCAGAGGAGTGAATGAGAATGCTCTCAGCGTAAGGTGGGTAGTTTCCGAGGACTGAACTAATAAAGCTACATCCCATAAACCAGAGAGTATTTTGGACATTGTGCTTTGTAAAACAGGCGACTGAATAAATATTAATAATATAATGTATCTGTTAGCCTACATACTAGGGGAAAGGCATTGCTCTACTAAATGATAATTTATATAAATTAATAAATAAATGGGTGGGACTGAGATCAGCACCAGGCTTGGCCATTTGCAAGATTACAGGAGCGTCTCCATCATGGCTTCTTTCAAAGCACAAGTTCTATACAGAAGGGGAAGTCGCACTTCAAAACAAATCCTATTTCAACTATTTTCTAGTTGATGGAAAATAATTGCGGCAGGGCTTTAAATTTGTCTGTATAAACCAGCATTACTGGTAATCGAAGACGTAGCCACATCGACGTGATGACTGGTTATGCCAACTGAAACATCCACACAGGAAGGCTAGCATTTCAATTATTAAATCTGCTCTAACGTCATTAGCGATTGAGTATGTGGAAGTTGGCGAATACAACGCCCCTGATCAACCGCGATCAACCAAACCACAAAAGTCAGAGAAGATGAGCAAATCCACCAACTAGATTTTGAAGTTCAAAAGCAGTTTTCCTTCTGTTGAGCAAAAACACATTAAACAAAGTCCTGCGCAAGTACACATATCAGTCCTAAATAGGAAAGTTCCACTGATGAATGCTTTACATACCCCATGTAGACACCACTCATAATACCAACACATGAGATACTTGAGCTCACAGGTGGGCTCCAGGACAGACATTATCCCATGAAAGGACTACAACTGAAAATGAACTACAATCGACTCAATCAACAGGATGAGGGGAGACATAAATGAAGAAATGACATGCTGAAGACCATGATGGACAGAATAAACACAACATATAGAGGTATATAAGTGGAATACTTACATTAGGTCAACTCTTTAAGCGTCAAGATATTCACAATAAAGAAATATATTAACATGGAAGATATCGGACAACTCTCCAAGGCATACCTGCCTAAGAAGAACTGAACTTCATCTAACTTGTAAATGGCAGTGACATCTAGCACACCATAAAACTAGTATTCATAGGTTTACATATTAAGGACAACTTCTGCTCCTCTACCCATACATTCCAAGCATGGACAGATTTCAGGAACTTTTGGAGGTGTTTTAACCAATTGTGGCAGCTAGGGAAACTGGTGCTGCACCACCTGAAGTTATCACTTTATTCCAAGCACAAGTTGCCTTTTCCAATGACCAACTGCTCATTGGTCATACAACAGAAACATTAAACCTAATGTTTGGAGGAGCACAGGTTCAGCAGTAAACTTGACCCTGCACGAATAGTTAAATTCTAAATGTTTTTAAAGTGTGCGAATGCCAAGGGGCGTCTTGGCGCTCATTTCCAGCTAGAAGTAACACTATGTGGGCCCTAAATAAGCATGTGGATAAAAAAGCCAGGTTTTTGTCATTGGATTAGGCTCTTAGATGCCGAGGCATTCTATTCAGAAGCTTGCACATTGAGAAAGTAAAGCTTCTGGCATCCCAAGATGTCTAAATCATTTTGGGTACTTCTACTTTTGTTGACATGGTTGATTGAAGAGATTTTATTGGAGTGTATCATCTGAAATTCTTCTTAAGGTACTCAGCACATATATCGTCAAGGGCTTTGCCAGCCATGACTAAAGTCTTAAAAGCTACTCGTATCCTAAAAGGAAGTCAGTGTAATTCTGACAAGTGAGACAGATTTAAATTTAGGGAATTTACTAGAACATGGGCTGCTGTGTTTTGTAAAATTTGCAATTTGCAATTTGCAATTTATTCAGATATTGTTGGTGGATGCCATATAAAGAGTGTTACAGTGATCTAACCTGGAAAGCCCAAAGGTAATGATTACAAATTTCGGTATATCGGATGGTATAAATGGGTGAACCTTCATCAGGGATTTTAACAAGAAGAAACAGGATGAGTTGAATTTAGTTATCTTTCCAGAGAAGGTAGGTTTAGCTTTGGAGATTACCCCAGATTCCTAACTTGGTGAACCGGCACTGGGAGTGGGCCTAGATGTTGGGGCCACCAAGATGCTGTGACGGACGGTGCAGGTAAAAGCGATGGTGCGGGGGGAATCGACAGACAGTGATGAGGGAAAATAAAAAAAAATTAAAAGGAAATACACTTACCTTGCGCTCCCCACTGCCCCACCGCTCTCACCTGCACTGGCTGTCACTGCATGATATATCCCAATAGGAAGTGTCTTTCCCAAACAGAAGAACGTCCACTTTCTCTGAATTTGACAGTCGTTGCTCATCCATGGAACTACTTTGGTCATGCAGTTATTAAAACATTGAGCAATGTCATCAACATCAGTTGAAATAGACAACAGAATTTTTATATAATCTGCGTACTAGTTTGTGGAAAAACCAAAGGATCAAATCAACAAGCCATAGGAACAACAAAAATATTAAAAAGGGTGGGACTCAAGGAGGAACCCTGAGGAACACCACACAGCAGTTAAAAAGGTTCCACTGTAAATTCATCAAAGAGATGGATTGTTCTCAGTCTGAGATAAATGAGTGCTAGAGCTTGAGGGCTGAACCCCCAATGCCCATGGCTTTGAGTCAGGCCACTAGCACCGTGTGACTTACTGTGTCAAAGGCTGCGTATAGGTCGAACAGGATCACTGCAGCCTTTCCTCCATACTCCACAATTGATCTAACTTCATCAGTAGTGACTATAAGTACTGATTCAGTATGTTGGTTTCTCCTGAATCCATATTGTGTTCCGTGCAATGCACAATTTGTGCCTAAGATAATTGAGAATTCATAATTTAGATGTCTTTCCAAGATTTTAGCTGTCATTGGAAGACGTGAGATGGGACAATAGCTTTTGGCCTCATTGGGGACCAGAGAAGATTTGTTATCAATGGAAAGATATATGCTTTTTTCCAAGCCTTGGGAAGCTGTCAGTAAGATAGTGAGGAGGCCTACTACGATAGGTGCTATTTTCTGATCTCCACCTGCAGGTGGAAAGTTACGGATAGTAATAAATACAAATTGTGTTGTAGGCAGTGTGGATATATGGTAGTGGTATACATAGGTGTAAATCTACACTCAGAAATGGTGAATAACTACAATTAGGAATAGTGAATAGCAAATCACTCACATAGGTGTAGTATTACACATACCTTTGTGAATCATTCCCTCTGACAGATACTGATATGTTTTAGCAGTGGCATGTTATTCTCTTTAACCAATGACCTGGAGCTTGTGACAATGGAGGGCTCCGAGTTGTTGGAATTCGATCTGGGAGAACACCTGGCTTTGCAAAAGCCTGTTTGCTGATGCAGTGCAAGAGCTGCTGACAGAGTGCAAAACAAATATGCCCAGTGAAACCCAGCCAAAGCTTGAATGAATGTTGTGAGATATGTAGTGTTGTCATGTTTGTATGCCTCGGACTAGAGGGGATCTGTGCACTAAGCACACAGTCTTTCTTTACCACATAATTATAGACTGTGGTTCCAAATAATGGCTGTTGATCTTCATGGCTTCCTCTCTCACTGAAAATGGGTGAGCAGAGGCCAGAAAGTAAAGCTGTTATTTGAGCACTTGTGTGAAAGCTGCAAGCCCAATAAGGGATAATATGTCCTTTACTGACAGGCCACACAGAGGACTAAAACATGTTCAAAGTAGAGCTGAAGGAAAATATGGAATAGTAAGGTCATTTGTGCATCACAAAAAGAGCAATGTGAAAACTTCAATATCTGATTGTGCTAAACAAATGGGACAATGTGAAAACAACCATTGAGATGTGTGCCTGACATAAATGGCAAGGTGTAAATGCCTATTTCATACATATTCTCACATTTACCTGTAAGTAAAACAATTCGAGAGCTCACAGAAGGCGCAAGAAACATATAAGGTAAAGTAAAAATGCCAGTGGAATATAAAGTAATGTTGAAAGTGAAATGATAGTAGTGATTTTCTAACAAGGAACTATGCAAGCAGCAGCATTTTACCACAGGTAGGCAATGGACATCCACAGACTTCTACCCTTGTGTCAAGGCCAGCATGTTACCAGGACGAGAATGAGCATCATTCCATTGATATCCACAAGCTGCCATCATCTCAAATCCATTATTTTACCATGCTGGGCAATGGTCATAATCCCAAGGATGCCCACATGTTTCCATGAATTACACAATTATATATGGCCTTGTTTTTACCAGAGATAGACAATTCGGCATCATCCCATGGATGCCTCAATTTTGTCATTGATTACCACTATTCAGTAAGGCAATGGACATCATCTCATGAATACCCACAATGTGGAGAGAGTTACAACCTGTACGTCTGTCCTAAATGTATGTATTTTTTTCTAGAATTCTAATTACAATTCAGTTCTCTCATTAGACCCGGGTTTTCTGGTGCTTTGAGTTTCTACATTGAGG
This sequence comes from Triturus cristatus, assembly GCF_964204655.1. Lineage (NCBI taxonomy): Eukaryota > Metazoa > Chordata > Amphibia > Caudata > Salamandridae > Triturus > Triturus cristatus. The sequence continues at coordinate 211,775,616 of NC_140585.1, read as the reverse complement.
TGAGTTCATGTTCCTAGTAATAGTACTTGTCCTATCTGAGTTAATTTTTTTTGTAAATGCAAATATTGGATTGTAATATATTGATTTTTATCACTTGCTATAATAAACCTCATAATTCATATAGAAAAGTGTGCCTTATTTTATAAATTATCGCAAATTGATAATATATATGACGTAGTGTATCCCAGCAGGTTTTATTTACCAATGACATGGAAGTTGGAAACCAGACCACTGTGATGAGGTTCATCCTTGCGGGACTCACCGCTGACCCTAAAATGCAGATTCCTCTCTTTTTCTTCTTCCTGCTGGTCTACGTCATCACCGTGGTGGACAATATCGGAATAATCTTTCTGTATTGGAGCGATGTTCATCTTCACTCACCCATGTACTTCTTTATCAGTAACCTTTCCTTTGTGGACCTTTGTTACTCCTCAAACATCACTCCCAAGTTGCTGATGAGCTTCTTAGTTGAGAAGAATGTAATATCCATGAGTGGATGTGCCACTCAGCTATTTTTCTACATCAGCCTAGTTGTTGCTGAGCCCCTCCTCATTTCGGTCATGGCATTTGACCGCTATGCCGCGATTTGTAAACCATTACATTATGCAATTCTAATGACAGATCAATTTTGTAACCAGCTTGCAGCTGTACCCTATGCAGGGGGTGTGATATATGGAGTGATGTATACATTTATAACATTTAGGCTCTATTTTTGTAGGCAGTACATTTCTCACTACTTTTGTGATATTTTCCCATTGTTTAAGCTCTCCTGCCTGGATACTTCCCTTAATGAGATCATAGTTGTTAGAAAGGTTAACCGGACCGGGAAGGTCGGCCGAGGTCAGGGGGAGAGGTCTCCGGAGAGAGCCGTCTCCAGCGATCGTACAGACAAGTAACTTCCCCCCCACAGACAGATACCACACAAGGATAAGATTCAGCGTTCTTTATAAGCACTTCTTAAGGTACGGTCGAATGGTACAAGGAGGTCTGGACTCAGGGGTCCCCTCGATTCAAGTCTCTCACAGTAGGGAAGGGGGTAGCGGGACAGTCTGTTTACCAGTCAGGTAGTTCGGATGAGATGATGATTAGCTCACAATCCTCGAGCTTGGTGGTTTAGCTGGTACGGGCCGCGGCAGCGCCAGCAGGTCCCGGTCGAGATGGTCGGTACCCGGTCCGCGGCAGCGCCAGCAGGTCCCGGAAAGATGGTCGATGTACGGTCCGCGGCAGCGCCAGCAGGTCCCAGTGAGGATGGTCGTTACAACGGGCCGCGGCAGCGCCAGCAGGTCCCGACGAGGATAGGTGTTGCAGAAGGCCGCGGCAGCGCCAGCAGGCAAGACGATGGTTCACAGGATAGGGCTACGGCAGCGCCAGTAGTCCTTCAAGGCTGAGTTCTCTCGGTGTCTCTCGACTCCAGGATACAACTGCCTTCTTGCTCCGGAGTTGCCCCAGTTATAGGGCAGGCGCCCTTTGATGTCCGGACCCTCGCACTTGGAGGTCGGAGGGCCCGGGATGAAGGTGTCCAGACACCCCGCAGGGGGTGGAGCCAGCGCCTGGGGGAGCTGGAGGCGATCGGCACCTGGCGGGGGAAGAGCTCTTGACGCTTCGTTCTCCCATTGACCTGCCAAGTGGTCCGCTCACCTCCTGGGTGGATGGTGGTGCCGGGATGTCGGGGCCGGCCAGGCCCGGGGTTAGGGTCGGGGCGAGGCCACGCGGCCTCGTGGTGCAGGGCCCAAGATGGCGGCTTGACCCGGCCGGGGAAGCCGGTGGGGCTGGGGCCCGTGATGAGTAGAGGTCCGAGGGCAGAAGATCCGTCGGGAGACGGGGTGCAGGTGCTCTTCGTGGGTTATGCCTGGCGGCCCGGAGCTCGGGCCCTGTCGTGCGGGGAGGGAGCAAGCCCTTCGTGTGGCCTGTCCAACATGCGTCCCCCCCAGCTGAAGGCGGGGAGAGTCACCCATCTCCTTGGGGACTCTCTTCGTCGAGGCGGAAAAAGCGGGACAGGCCATCCGCGTTGGCGTGGTCTTGGCCCGGTCGGTGCTCCACGGTGAAGTCCATTCCCTGCAGGGAAATGGACCAGCGCAAGAGTTTTGGGTTCTCCCCCCGCATCTGCATCAGCCACTGCAGGGGTCGATGGTCGGTTTGTACCCGGAAGTGGGTACCGAAGAGATAGGGCCGGAGCTTTTTGAGGGCCCACACTACTGCGAAGGCCTCCCTCTCGATGGTGCTCCAGCGCTGTTCTCGGGCCAGGAGATGTCGACTGATGAAGGCCACCGGCTGGTCATGACCTTCGGGGTTTAACTGCGAAAGAACGGCTCCGATGCCGTGGTCGGAGGCGTCGGTCTGTACCACGAATTCCCGACTGTAATCGGGGGCCTGGAGCACAGGGGCGGTGCACAGGGTGGCCTTCAGCTTCTCGAAGGCCGCTTGACAATCGGGGGTCCAGCTAATCCGCTTCGGTTGGTTCTTAGACGTGAGACCCGTGAGGGGCCCCACGATGCTGCCGTAGTCCTTCACGAACCGCCGGTAGTAGCCGGTGAGCCCCAAGAAGGCTCGGACCTCGGTCTGGGTGACGGGGGGCTGCCAGGACTGGATGGCCGCAATCTTAAGTTGCAGCGGGGCCACCAGCCCGCTTCCCACTTGGTGCCCAAGGTAGGTCACGGACCCTTGGCCAATTTGGCACTTGCCGGCCTTAATTGTGAGGCCGGCCCGCTGGAGGGCCTGTAGGACCTCTTGGAGGTGACGGAGGTGGTCGGACCAGTGGCGGCTGTATACAGCGATATCGTCCAGGTAGGCAGCGCTGAACTCTTCGAGCCCCGCCAAGACCTGGTTCACGAGGCGTTGAAACGTGGCGGGGGCATTCTTCATGCCGAAGGGCATGACCTTGAATTGGTAGTGGCCATCGGGGGTAGAGAAGGCTGACCGTTCCTGAGCCCTGGGTGTGAGGCCGATCTGCCAGTAGCCCGCTGTTAGGTCGAAGATACTAAGGTAGCGGGCGGCCCCCAGCCGGTCGATCAGCTCGTCTGCTCGGGGAATCGGATGAGCGTCGGTCCGGGTGACAGCGTTCAAGCCCCGGTAGTCGACGCAGAATCTCAGTTCAGGTGCGGTGCCGGGGGCAGCGGCTTTGGGAACCAATACAACCGGGCTGGCCCAGGGACTGTCCGAGGGCTCGATGACCCCGATTGTGAGCATCTTGGCCACTTCCTCCTGTATGCAGGCCCGTACCCGATCTGGTACGCGGTAGGCCCGGTGTCGGACAGGGGGACTGTCCCCGGTGTCCACGTCGTGTAAACACCAAGGGGTGACCCCGGGGGTGAGGGAGAACAGGGTAGCGAACTGCAGCAGGAGGCTCCGGCAGCCCTGGCGTTGCTCCGAAGTGAGGGCGTCAGAGAGCCGGACCCCGTCCACGGAGCCGTCATTCTCCTGAGTCTTCAGAAGATCCGGGAGGGGTTCGGAGTCTTCCTCTGCCCCACTGTCCGTAGCCATCAGGAGGCTGAGTTCTGAGCGCACAAAGTGTGGTTTGAGTCGGTTGGTGTGGAGGACCCGAAGGGGGTTCCGGGAGGTCCCCATGTCGATGAGGTAAGTGACGGGGCTTTTGCGCTCGACCACTCTGAAGGGCCCCGTCCACTTATCTTGCAAGGCACATGGTTCGGTGGGGGACATCACCCATACTTGTTGACCAGGCTCGAACTCAACGGAGGAGGCATTGTGATCATACCACCTCTTCATGTCCTCCTGGCTGGCCTCGAGGTTCGCCTTGGCCATCTCCCTGAAGCGCCGGGTCTGGTTGCGTAGGGCCAGGATGTATTTGAAGACGTCTGGAGGGGTCCTTAGGGGGGCCATCTCCCAACCTTCCTTGACTAGGCTGAGGGGCCCTCGCACAGGGTGCCCGTACAGGAGTTCGAAAGGGCTAAAGCCGAGGGACTTCTGGGGGACTTCTCGGTAGGCGAAGAGGAGGCACGGGAGTAGTACATCCCACTGGCGACGGAGGGGCTCTTCCAATCCCCCAATCATCCCCTTGAGAGTGCGGTTAAAACGCTCCACTAGTCCGTTTCCTTGGGGGTGATAAGGGGTCGTGAATCTGTAGGTGACCCCGCATTGTTGCCAGAGGGACTTCATGTATTTGGAGATAAAGTTCGTGCCCCGGTCGCTGACGACTTCTCGGGGGAAGCCTACCCGGGAGAAGATCCCCATTAGGGCCCGGCCAACCACCGGAGCTGTCACGGTCCGTAGGGGCACCGCCTCGGGGTAGCGGGTGGCATGGTCCACCAGTACTAAGATGAACCTGTGCCCTTGCGCCGTGCGGGGGTCCAGAGGCCCCACAATGTCTATCCCCACCCTCTCGAACGGGGTGGTGACCACAGGGAAGGGTTGCAGAGGGGCTTTCAGCTTCCGACCACTCTTCCCGCTGGCTTGGCATGTGGGGCAAGATCGGCAGTGGTTCAGGACGTCGTTCCTCATTTTCGGCCAGAAAAAGTGGGTCACCAGGCGGCTGTACGTTTTGTCTTGGCCCAGGTGTCCAGCCAGGGGGACATCATGGGCCAGGTTGAGCAGAAAGTCTCTGAAGCGGAGAGGTACCACCAGTACTCGACCGGCCCCCAGCTCGGCGATTCTTTGCTCGCTGTATAGCAGGTCGTTATCCCAGTAGACCCAGTGAGTTCCGGTGGCGTCCCCTGCGTTCTGGGCGCTGGCTTGTTGGCGGAGTCCCTCGAGGGAGGGACAGGTCTTTTGTTCCTGGCGGAACTGTTCTTGGGTGGGCCCACCTTCTTGACGCCACTGAGCCAGGTCAGGAAGGTCCTGGGGTTGCGCGTCCCCTTCGGTCGTCGGGTCTGGGAGGCTGGCCTCGTCGTGGTCTTCTACTGGGGCGACCGGGGGCGGAGGTGCTGGCCATTCCGGTTCTTCTGATCGTGGGACGGCACGGGTGGCCATGGACCGGGTGGTTATGCAGGCCCAGTCCGGGAGGCCCAGCATCCCCAGGTGCTCTCTTCTCTCAACGGTGGCCCACGGGGAACTCTCGAGGTCATTCCCCAGGAGGCAGTCCACGGGGGCATCGTCCCTGACCGTCACCTTCAACAGGCCGGAGACCCCTCCCCATTCGAAGGGGACGCAGGCCATTTGACACATACTCTCAGAGTTGTCTGCCGAGCGGACGGGGCAGAGAATGTTCGGCAGGATCTGCTCGGGCTTCACCAGGTGACAGCGGACGGCCGTCACACTGGCGCCTGTGTCCCGCAAGGCCTCGGCTCGCTGTCCATTAATGGTCACCCACTGACCGTATTTCCTGGTGTTAGCGGGTAGGGGAGCCCGCGGGACCATGTCTCTTCCCCCTAAGCATGCCAGGACCATGGCGGCCGGTTCCCACTCTTGCTGGGCCGGCTCATACTCTTCTGGTTCCTCTGATAATCGCTCTTCCCCCAGGGCGGCGGCAGCTATCTGGCGGGGCTTGGGTGTTTGGTTCTGCGGGCAGCTCGGGTCATTGGCGTAGTGGCCGACTCGCTGGCATCGGTGGCACGTGACGTTGGCTCTGAACCCAGGACGCAGCGGGGGGTTGCCCCGGCGGGCCGGAGGCAGGGTGCTGGCCACGGGTGTTGCTGGCAAGGCGTCTCTCCCTCGCCCCTGGCCCCCTCCTCCTCCCCGAGGACGGTGCTGGCCTTGGTTGCTTCTGTTCTGCTCGTGTGGCCCTTTCCGGCCCACGCGGGTGCTTTCCCATCGGTCAGCTTCGGCGGCGAGCTGCCGGGGGTCAGTCAGCTTACTGTCGAGGAGGTGCTGCCTGAGCTCGACGAAACAGTTGTTCGCCAGGTGCTCCCATACCATAAGGTTAAAGAGTTGTTCGTAGGTGGTGACATGGCTCCCCTTGATCCAACCCTCGAAGGCACGGCTGAAATAGTTCACGTATTCTACCCAAGTTGTACCTGGGATCCGGGTGCAATCTCTGAATCTCTGGCGGTACATCTCGGGTGTGAGGCCGTAGCGGGTGAGGAGGGCAGCCTTCATGTGGTCGTAGGACGACATTTGGTGATCTGGGAGCTGCAGCAGGGCATCGCGACCCTCGTTGACGAACCTCCCCCATAGTCCGGCTCCCCAATCGCTCCGGTCGATCCGGTGGGAGGTCATGGCGATCTCGTAGGCTTTAAACCACTGTTGTATGTCGTCTTCTCGGACATACTCGCGGACAACATCCTTGGGGATGTGGACTTTTTTCTCGGTTGGCCCCGGGGTGGGCGGTCGCTCAGGCACCCCCAGTTCTTTACTCTGTTTCCGAAGTTCTATTTCCGCCAGTTGGCGCTCGTGTTCGAGTGTTATTCTCTTTTCCTCCAGCTCTCTCTGTCTCTGCTTTTCTTCTCGTTCTTCTCGGAGCCGCATGTGCTCTAGGTTGAGTTTCTGTTCGGCTAACTTGAGTTCCCCATCTATCTTGAGTCGTGCCATTTCCAACTCGTGCAATCTGGTTCTTTCTCTCTCTCGGATCTCCTCCTGCGAGAGGCCCGTTCCCCGCTCCTCGGGAGTCGTGGCGTTCCCCTCTGGTGCGACACTGTTTTGGTCGGAGGGTCCGGCGATCCCAGTTTCCGTCCACGACTCAAGGGCGTGCTTTAGATCCTCTTTGGTACTCAGGCCGGTGGTAGCAATGCCAAGTTCTATGCAGAATTGTTTCAGTTCGCGGTGGCTGTATTCTTCTAACTTGTCCATTTGGAATTTCTCAGTGGAACCGCTATCTTTGGCTGACATCGTGGTTTTGTCGTGGGGTGAGCTACTCTCTGTACGATTACGCGTTGATTCGGATCGCGCCGCTGGCCACCAATGTTAGAAAGGTTAACCGGACCGGGAAGGTCGGCCGAGGTCAGGGGGAGAGGTCTCCGGAGAGAGCCGTCTCCAGCGATCGTACAGACAAGTAACTTCCCCCCCACAGACAGATACCACACAAGGATAAGATTCAGCGTTCTTTATAAGCACTTCTTAAGGTACGGTCGAATGGTACAAGGAGGTCTGGACTCAGGGGTCCCCTCGATTCAAGTCTCTCACAGTAGGGAAGGGGGTAGCGGGACAGTCTGTTTACCAGTCATGTAGTTCGGATGAGATGATGATTAGCTCACAATCCTCGAGCTTAGTGGTTTAGCTGGTACGGGCCGCGGCAGCGCCAGCAGGTCCCGGTCGAGATGGTCGGTACCCGGTCCGCGGCAGCGCCAGCAGGTCCCGGAAAGATGGTCGATGTACGGTCCGCGGCAGCGCCAGCAGGTCCCGGTGAGGATGGTCGTTACAACGGGCCGCGGCAGCGCCAGCAGGTCCCGACGAGGATAGGTGTTGCAGAAGGCCGCGGCAGCGCCAGCAGGCAAGACGATGGTTCACAGGATAGGGCTACGGCAGCGCCAGTAGTCCTTCAAGGCTGAGTTCTCTCGGTGTCTCTCGACTCCAGGATACAACTGCCTTCTTGCTCCGGAGTTGCCCCAGTTATAGGGCAGGCGCCCTTTGATGTCCGGACCCTCGCACTTGGAGGTCGGAGGGCCCGGGATGAAGGTGTCCAGACACCCCGCAGGGGGTGGAGCCAGCGCCTGGGGGAGCTGGAGGCGATCGGCACCTGGCGGGGGAAGAGCTCTTGACGCTTCGTTCTCCCATTGACCTGCCAAGTGGTCCGCTCACCTCCTGGGTGGATGGTGGTGCCGGGATGTCGGGGCCGGCCAGGCCCGGGGTTAGGGTCGGGGCGAGGCCACGCGGCCTCGTGGTGCAGGGCCCAAGATGGCGGCTTGACCCGGCCGGGGAAGCCGGTGGGGCTGGGGCCCGTGATGAGTAGAGGTCCGAGGGCAGAAGATCCGTCGGGAGACGGGGTGCAGGTGCTCTTCGTGGGTTATGCCTGGCGGCCCGGAGCTCGGGCCCTGTCGTGCGGGGAGGGAGCAAGCCCTTCGTGTGGCCTGTCCAACAATAGTATACTCAACAATAGCAATTTTTGGATTTTTTTATGTGATACCTTTCGGAGTATCCTACACCAATATTGCCATCACCATCCTTAGTATCCATTCATCCGCAGGGAGGCGCAGAGCATTCTCCACCTGTTCATCCCACCTCCTCTGTGTGGTTCTCTTTTATGGCACCGGCCTCAATATGTATCTGCGCCCCAGCAACAGAGGTTCAGATGAAACTGACAAAGTCATATCTGTCTTTTACACCATCATCATCCCCATGCTCAACCCTCTGATCTATAGCTTGCGGAACCAGGATGTGAAAGCTGCATTAAAAAGAATTCAAAAAAGCAAAAATTGCTTCTAGCTTCTCATGTTAAGAATCACCATCAGGACCCTTCAGCAACCTCAGAAGGTTCCGGTGTTGGACATCTCCAAAACTGTAGCCATACCACAACCTCATTATATCAACTTCTAACAGATCGTCAAAAGCAATTATTATTTGACAGTGCACTCTCAGAAACAGAAATAATGGCAACAGAGTAACCCAACGGATTCAACCCAGTAATTGAATGTCCGGTTTTGAAGAACTTCTGGAAAGAGGTCGGAGATTCACTTCAAGATATTTTTAAGATCAACATTAGCATTAATTTGTCATTCGTGTTCTTTGGAGACGATGGGCTAAACAAGTCATATAGTCACTCCACTACAGAGAGGCCTCTTGCTATACTTGGTTCTCTTGGCCCGGAGAGAGATCTGCAAGAAATGGAAAGACCCCCAACCACCAACAAGGGAGATCTGGCTCAGGGCCTCATTTAGTATGGCTCGTTTGGAGTACGAAAGTGCTGCAGACAAGCCATCTAATGTCTGGTATCCTCTTATTTGTTGGGGACGTAGTCTCCGGTTAATAGAATTGGTCCAATGATTACATCAAGCTACCCTAAGCTAAGGGGTTTGGTCGGAGACCAAGGTGATTGCGGTAAAGCCAGGAGGCCCTCAGAGTGTTAAAAAGGCTTTGTAAGATCCGCATAGAAAAGCTTGGTAAGATGAGGACAAAAAAAGAAAAAAGAAAAGAACCAGGGTAAATATATGTGCCATTAGAACTATGTTGAACTACAAAACTGTGCGTAAACTTTGCGATAAAATCTTTTCAAACGTATGTGAAATTTGTGAAAGTACCCATGTTCTCATCTGTTGTTATTTGTAGGTCAATAAGTGGGGAAAAAATCACCAGGCATCTGTATTTCCCACAGTGTTAAACATGACATGTCCTGTTCAAGTAATCCTAATGTTTAAATAAAATGTTAGGACACGTGTCCATTTAGACTGTAAATGTCATTTAAACACATCAGATCATTTAAGTGGTGGTGGGTGTAGATTTCTTCAACCGGGAAAAAAAAGAATATTAAAATTGTGCAGGGCCCCTATTTCTTATCCAGAAGAATGCCCGTATGACTACAATCCGAAGGATAACGACCAGGTACAGTAACAAAATGCACCTATGGAAATCAACACTGTGTGTATTTACTAATTTATGACTCAGGTCTAATAAGCAAACGACTACTATTGAACTTTCTGCTTATGGTGAGGCTCATAAGACATAAACATATGTGGCCATTCCTCATTAACTACTCTAAATTGCAACCACACTAGCCCAAAATGGTAAACTAAAGTAATACCACACTTTTCTCTGCACACTGAGGTGCATATTTATAAGTCCCTAACGCCACCGGAGCATCACTTTTTCTGATGCTCCTGTGGCGTTGCACCTTTCCCCATATCTACAAGGTGGTGCTGAACCACTTAATGTGACTTAACACCACCTTGTAAAAATCCCCCTTTCTGCAGCAGTCCGCTGTAGCAAATGGGCGGGCAATGGTTGTTTCTGTGGGTGTTCCACCGCAACACCCATTGCTTTTTGACTCTGCCCCAGATTTACAAAGCTGGGGCAGTGCCAGAATCTAAGGCCAGGTAAAATGTGGTTTTAGGATGGTGATACGAGGAGAAATTATAAATTTCTCCTTATGTTTTGGCTAGGCATCTTTTTAGCACCAGTGCCTGGGGAAACACAGGGGTGCCCCGTATTTTAGTAAATATAATGCATCCTTGCGTTTTAAAAAGGTCAACATGCGGCATTGCTAAATTTGAGTTAACACTGTGCCCTGGCATTTTCTTGTAAATATCTCCCTCTGAGTTCTACCATGTCTGAGTGTTATACTCACATTAAATGTTGCGCTCTCTCAGATCTGCTGTTAGTGTTTGAAGCATTTGGATGGCTTTGGAGGTGCCAGTGTTTAACAATAATTGGTCTTTCAATTTGGGGAGATGGAAGGTTACCAAACAGGCTTTGCTCCAGAACACATCACAGAAAGATGCCTGCACTAGGATATAAAGTCAGGAAATCCATTGTGAAGTAATTGCTGAACATACTTGACATACACATTGTCTATGATTGAATTTTAAGTACCTTTCATAGAACTGAAAATGTTGAATTTATCTTTTTAGGTATTTCTTTACTGTTGCTAACAATTAATGAACGGTAGACTTTCTTGAAACATTCAATTCTTTCATATTTAATAGCGAGAAAAAACATTATTTTCTCAATTCGCTGTTATGTTAATTCAGTATTGGAAAATCAGTTTGAAACATTCAGCTAAAAACAGAGGGAATGCTGTAAAATGGGGTGAAAGACTTACTCAAATAATAAACACAATCCTTGTCAGGGTGAAATAAAAACAGTCACTAAATTAACCAGGGCATAACCCCCTATTAGCTTTCACGAAAGCAGTCAGGCTTAACTTAGCGGCAATGTGTAAAGTATGTATGCAGCACACAAACAATAATAAAGTGAAAAAACAACACAAGAAAAATCTCAAACCAATCTAGAAACATAGAACATAGTCTAATACATAAAATGACACCAAAACTAATTAAATTCAACCAAAATAACTGGAATATTTTTGTGAAGATAGCACTAAGAAGCAGAAAGCGGCACTCGCGCCTATCTGGTTCCACTAGACCAAAAGAAAGTCACAAGCTTCTTCCATCCATGATTGATGGGTTGACGGGTTGGAATCATGAAACACGTTAGACCCGCTGAAGAGTCATCTTCTCGAGTCTGAAATTAAAAGTTCAGTTTGTTTTGGAAGGGGCCATGAGGATGAGTCTTTTGGGACAAAAGTCAAGCACCGCAGGCGCTCATTACGGTACCACAAATATCTGGTTAGCAGTTCAGTTGGTGCTGGTCAGCTGGGCAGTTGAAGGGACGCATCTGGTAGCTTGTGGTGTCATATAGCTCACACAGGAGGTCGGACAAAAGACCCTTGGAGTAGCCTCGGCTCGAGGTAAGCAGGTCCAATCTTCCTTCTTCAGACAGCAAGGAAATCCTTCACGCAGCACGGCAGTCTTTTTTCTGAATCTTCCCCAGGTCCAGATTTGTTTTGATGAGATGTTCTAAATGTCCCCTTTTTCTACCTGTTGTCAGCCTTTGTGTGCTTGAAATACCAGATCACTCCCAAAATTGATTCTGGTGAGTTTTTCCCCTTCTCATGGTCCGAGCTCCAAACTGACTTTGGTGACAAAGGCAAGGGCAGGCATAGTATCAGGTTCCTTTGTTTTTGCTGCAGGCAGGGCACTTTGAAATGTATTCAGGGCAAGGTACAGCTCTTTCCCACCCATCCTGTCAGGAAGACCCTCTCCCCTCACACCTAGTTTCCGTTTTCTCTCATTGTCTGACTGCAATACACGACTCACAACAGCAGAGCTTTTTAAAGTCATGTGACCGTATTACACTGGCAGAAAGGCACAGATGGTTCTGACAGAAAAATGCCAACTTTAGTAAAGGGGCATTTTCAAAATGATAACTTAGTTAGCACTTGTTAAGTGTAATAAGGCAACTCAGTGTTAGCCTATGGGTGAGAAGGCCTTCCAACTGTGAAAAATGACTTACGTAATTTTTCACTGCAGGGGCATGTAAAACGTAATCCAACATGTCCTAATTTTTAAATGTCATGCACCTGGACCTATGAGACTACAGGACTACCTTAGGGTTGGCTAACAAGTATTAAGAAGCAGAGTTTAGGCCTAGCATAAGGTTTATTTTTCTAGATCGAAATATCAGTTTAAAACTGCACTAAGGCTGCAGTGGCAGGCATGAGCAGTGTCTTAGAGGGCTTCTCAAGAGTGCAGCTCAAGGAGTGCTGCTGTCCACTAGTAGCATTTAATTCACAGGCCCTTGGTGCACATACTATAATATTATAAGGATATAACAGTAAATTTAATCAATCAATCAATCAGGTTTTGTATAAAGTGTGACTACTCACCTGAGAAGCTTTCAAGGCGATGACTGGGAGGAGGGGTCTGCGGTTCAGTCGATCACCCAGGTCTGAAGCGATGGTGCTTGCCTGAGGTGCAGAGCAAGGAGTTCAAGGACTTTGCAGCGACGTAGGAGAAAGTTCTTCCTCCAAATGTGGTCTTGCGGATCTGTGGAATGGTGGCTAGGGCCAGTTGGATGGAGCGGAGATATCTGGTGGCAGTGTAGAAGTAGAGGTGGTCGTTGAGGTATGCAGGTCTGGCGCTGTGGAGGGCTTTGTAGGTATGCGTGAGGAGCTTGAGGTAATTATTTTGTTGATATGAAGGCAGTAGAGTTCTCTCAAGAGGCCAGTAATCTGGCTGCGGTGTGCGATGTTCAGGATAAGTCTGGATGAGGTGCTCTGGATGTTCTGCAGTTTATTTTGGAGTTTCTGGGTGGTAATGGCACAGAGTGTGTTGCCGTAGTCGAGTCTGCTGCTGATAAGTGCATTGGTGACAGTTTTCCTGGACTCAGTGTGGATCCACAGAAGATCTTATGAAGCAGGTAGAGGGTGTGGACGCAGGAGGACGGAACATTGTTGATTTGGTGGTTCATTGAGAGTGAGGCATCCAGGATAATGCCAAGGTTTCATGACTGGTTTATGGGTGTGGAGGGGTTCCAAACACTGCGGGCCACCAGGAGTCATCCTAGGCAGAGGGGGTGGTGTCGAGGATAAGGACTTTGGTCTTGTCTGAGTTAAGATTGAGGCAGATGTCCATTGTGGAAGTTGCTCTTGGCTGCTGTGGGTTTGTCTGTGAGGTAGAGAATCAGCTGGGTGTCAACGGCATAGGCGACAATGTTGAGTCCCTGGCTGCTGGCAATGGCTGCAAGTGGTCCAATGTAGATGTTGAATAGGTAGGGGCTCAGGGAGTATCCCTGAGGCACCCCACATCTGATCTCTCTGGGTTCTGAGTTGAACGGTGAAAGTCTGATTTTCTGTGTTTGGCTGGTGAGAAAGGAACGGATCCATTCTAAGGCTTGGTCGCAGATGCCGGCATCGTGGAGTCTTGCACAGAGGGTGTGGTGGGAGAGGGTATCGAATGCGGCTGAGAGGTCCCGGAGGATGAGGGCAACAGTTGTGTTGCGTCGAGAATGGTGCGTAGGTCATCTGTCGTGGCAAGGAGAGTGGTCTTGGTGCTGTGGTTCCTTCTAAAGCCCGATTCGGAGAGGTCCAGGATGCGGTACATTTCGATGAACTTGGAGAGTTGGGCGCTAATTGTTTTCTCAATTACTTTGGCTGGAAAGGGAAGCAGAGAGTTGGATCTGTAGTTCTTGAGGTACATCAGGTTAGCAGAGGGTTTCTTCAGCACTTGATGGTACTGCAGAGTGCAGGTGGAATCGAGGTGCCAACTCTGTTGAAGATGTGGTGAGGGCAGGGATCAGAGGTGGGTCTGAAGTGCATGCTCTTCATGATCCTGAGTGTGTTGTGCGAGGTAAGGGTGGCCCAGTTGGCCAAGGTCTGCTGAGGTCTGGAGCCATTAGATGTTGTGAGTCTTGGGTCGCAAAACTGTTGTAGATCTCCTTGAGCTTGTGGTGGAAGAAGGTGGTGACGTTGTTGCAGAGGTCTTGAAAGGCAGAATGCCTGCTGTCTCTGTGCTGGGTCTGGCAAACCCTTTGACCATGGTGAAGAGTTCTTTGCTGTTGTGTGCATTGGTGTTGGTGCATTCTTGGATGTCTGCTTTCTTTGTTGCTCTGATGAGGTGGTGATGTGTGGTGACGGCAGATTTGAAGGCTGCATGGTCGGCCATGATCTTGCTGTTCCTCTATCTTTTCTCAAGTTGTCTTCAGTTGCGGCTGGACTCTTGGAGGGAGGGAGAGAACTGACTGGCTTTCTTGGAGGTCTGCTTGGCGGAAGGTTTCCTGAGGGGCTAGTTTGTTGGTGCAGTTGGATATCCAGTGGTGGAGGTTGTGTGCTGAGGTGTTGGTGTTCATGGATGTCAGTGGTGGGATTTTGCTGAGGCAGGTGGTGAGCTGGTCTTTGGTGACCTTGTTCCAGCGTCTGCTAGGATCTTGGTGGGTGTAGTGACATATGGTGAGTTTGGTGAAGGAGAAGCGGAAGCAGTGGTGATCGCTGCAGTATGGTTCAGAGGTGTGGTTTAAGGGGATGTTTTTGCATGGAGAAAGTATGAGATTGAGCATGTGTCCTGCTGAGTGGATTGGCATTATGACCAGCTGTTGAAGTCCAAAGGTGGCGAGGTTCTTCAGTAGGGATGAGGTGTTGTGCTTGTCAAGGTTGTACATGTGGAAATTGAGGTTGCTGAGGCAGATGTCGTCCAATGAGGTGAGAGCATGGTGAGCAATGCCGTCGGCTATGGCTTCGCTGAAGGGGTGACGGGCTCCAGAAGGTCTGTAGATGAGGGTGCCATGAACGGTGGCATTCAGGTTGGTCGGGATCTGGAAGTGAAGGTGTTTCATGTCAGGTGAGTGGTCGCTGGTACTGGTTGTGAGGCAAAGTATGTTTTTGTGTGCGTTGGTGATACCTCCTCCCAATTGGTTGACGTGGTCCTTGTGAATGATTTTGCAGCCTTTGGGAATGGTGGTTGTGATGTCCGAGCTGAGGTGGGGTTCATCCAGGTTTCTGTAAAGAAGACAACGTCGGGGAGATTGAGTCAAGCAGGTTCCAGTTCTCCATGGCCTGTCTTCTGAGGGTACAGGTGCTAAGCAGTATGCAACTGATAAGGTCGGGTCCAGTTCCTCCAGGTCGTGGGATTGGTAGTGATGGTGTGTGTAGGCTGGCAAAGGTACAGTTGCAGTTGGGCCTTTGGTGTTCTTCGGTGATACAAGGTGGCAGGCGGTGAGTGGTTCGATGTGACTGGCATGGAGGGTGCGGGAGTCGTAGTGGTAGATGGTCCAGGAACCAGGGTGTTTGGCACTGGCCGGCCCAGACATGGACGGGCACAGAAGAGCTTGCCTTTGGCACATGTTTGACACATCAGCAACGACAGCTAACTGCACCCACTGCATGCCTGCGAATCAAGCACCATTTAATAGCGTTTGGGGAAGGCTGGACAGCTGGGAGGCAGGAAGTGGCAAAATAGCACTGGAGGAGGCAAAAAAGAGGAGAAAAAACACAAAGTGAAAGAAAGCAATAATAGATAAGAAAAGCAAAAGATAGATGAAAAGGAAGGTGAAAAAAGAGCAAATAGGCAGAAAACAGAAAAACAGAGGGAAGAGAATTGCAGCAGAGCAGAGATGCTCCCCACTTGGACACCAGAGCTCAGGGGCCTTAAACACAGGGCCTGGTAGAGTTAGGGCAACAGCTACCAGGCAGAGCTGTGCAGTGAGGGAAGCAAATTACTGATATGGTTAGAAAGATTGCTCCTTCACTGCTCAGTGGGAGCTATTAAGTAGTGTTTGGGAGGGCTGGACAGCTGGTAGGCAGGAGGCGAGAAGCTGGAAGTGAGAAAATGGCAGTGGAGGGTATCAGGCGGCGGGGGACGAGCAGCGGCTATGGCACGGAAAGGGAAAAAAGGCAAAAAAGAGAAGAATTAGCAGAAAGAGAAAGAAAGCAATAATAGATAAGAAAAGCAACAGGTAGATGAAAAAGAAGGTGAAAAAAGAGCAGAGGAGCAAAAATGCACTGGACCACCAGGGATCAGGGGTCTCGAACACAGCACCAGGAAAGTTCAGAGGGCAAGAGCTACCAGGCGGAACTATGCTGCAAGGGAAGTAATTTACTGACAAGATCAAATTAACCGCTTCTGTGCCCATGACAAGATAGTCTCGTCATGGAGCACGGTTGCGCTGTGCCCATGACGAGACTATCTCGTCATGAACCCCGCCTGCTAATGTAACGCCCGGCACAGGAGGGGGAAAGGGCGTGGCACTGAAGGGGTTAAATGTACCAATCAGGTGTAGGCCAATTTGAACATGTTTTAGAGAGAGACCACAAGCACTTTATCACAGGTTATAAGGGCTAAAAGACAAGAAAAACGAGTGCAGCAAGGGAAGGAAAAGAAAGGCAACATCTGGGATTACTCTGCAGCAAAGACCAAGTCTAACAGCATCCATTAGCATTTATATAAATCATAGCCAGCATGCCACCTACAATGCTCACAAAACCTCATTGATAGGAAGCCACTGTGTCAGTTGTAGACAATGCAGAAAGGAGGTCATGAAATGGCTACTATTCTGGAAGGGTTAGGCAGGATTTCTCCAAGAAAGCCCACAAATATTTAACAAAAAGAGTCCACCTTTATGTGAGAGATAGACAGTATTTTGCCTAAAACGACCGGAATGCACACACACACAAATATACATATAGTGATACACATTCATGTGCACTCTCACTCACACAGGCTTACACACACATACATTCAAGTCTCTGCTCCTTCCTATGCTCAACGTATCTATTATCTACCTTCAAGGTGACCACAACCTGACACCTCTACAGCTCTATAATGTTTCTACAGCTTTCTGCCTTGTGGTGTCCTCTGGGTGTGCGGACCCCGGTGCCCTATTTTCCATGGGTGTCAAAATAGTGCATGGCTCAGGATATGGAAAGTTGTATGGCTATGAGTTTGGGAAGGAGGTGGGTGCAGCAATGTGAGGGTTTGGAGGAAATTCCCACCCACTACTCAGAACCATATAATCAGGATATTGGTGTTGGAGACATTCCTTTCATTCCATTATTTCTCACCATTGGCTGTGGCGGTGGAAGCAAAGTAGCTGAGCTCATGCCAGCCTGCAAAAAAGGTTGGAAATGGTGACTTTGAATGTGTGGCAAAACTTACTGCCTCATGTCCCACTTCAGACAGGTATCCAAGCTCTATGTCTGAAGCAGGACAGAAAATAGTTGGCTGTAGTGTTACTGCACTTCTGTAGGGATCTGGTAAGCAGAATACGATGGGCTCTGTCAAATCACCACATACACAAACTAGGCTACTCTGCTCCAGGCCAAGTTCAATGCTGAAGGGTACTGCAGACAGCAGCAAAAGGGTCATGGGCAGTAAACAGTGCAGTGAGCTACATGTATTGACAGTAGTAACAGGATAGAGGGGAAGCACCCATAATAATAGCCACAACTGGTAGAAAGTGAGGTTTTGCAAGACAAATGGAAAGGAACCTCCAAAAACAGCCTTCAATTATGAAGTTCACAAGGCCAGGTTTTTGTAAAGCAGCTGCTATCATACAGCCAAATCGTTATTGAATTACCAAATTGCCCTCAGGATAATGCATATAACTTTACCTTTTCACACAACATTGCAGTGTCTTTTAATAGTTCAATTTGTTCATAGTCATTTTTTAGTGCAACCATCGAAGTCTGTATTCAATGAGTTCCTCATCAAGATTGTCCTGGACCATTTGCCCTAAACAAAACTGTTTATATGTGACTTTCTCCTGATGAAGCGACATGGTTATTCACAAGTCGCGAAACACACATCGGCTTCTGTTGCTGTAGAGAAAACTCTTTAATAGGACTTGACTCATATTCTTATTGTTAGGAGTCCTCCCTAATTGCCAAACCAATCTCAATTTTACTGCCTCAAAACCTGTCTGCTTTATTGTAACTAGGCAGTGCTTGGAAGGGGCTGTGAAGTTGGTTCACTTCGATTTATGTCTTGAATATTCAGAATAGGATAGTCTGCATCTGGGAAGGTTGAACAGAATATGGATATTTGTGAAAACTTTACCCACAGGAGAATAGAGAAAAGTGGGAAGCTGACTAAAGGTCTAATATGCCAGTGCAGCTTACACATTAGTATGGTGTCCCTGAAGGGTAGTCTGCAGCCAGGCATCGCCAAATGACACTCAGGGCCCTTTTTCCTGCTGGAACTGCAGCTGCACCTTCACCTGCCCCCTCACACCTGCCTCACCCTCTGCACAAGCCACTAATACAGTACCTGACCGACTCAATTGCATCCTGCTCAACACACGTTCCCTTCATAAACACGCTGTGGAGTTCTGGGACCTGCTTGACTCAGTCAACCCCAACATTGCCTTTCCTGCGGAAACCTGGATGAACTCTACCTCTTCCCTGGACATCACGACTGCCATCCCGGATGGCTACAAGCTAATTCACAGAGACCACATCAGCAAACCAGGGGGTGGCATCGCCATCATACACAAAAGCATCCTCCGCCTCACCACCTACGCGGATGAACACAACCACCATGGAGCACCTCTACTTCCACTTCCGGGTCCAGACCAAATTAAACACTACCCACTCAGGCACCCTCATCTACAGACCCCCTGGACAAAGCCTACCCTTCAGCGATTCCATCATTGACTTCATAGCACCCCACGATCTCGCCTCCACAGACTACATCCTCCTAGGTGACCTCAAATTTTACCTTGACAACTCCAACAACAAAAACATTTTATCCTTGCTGGAGAACCTCATCACCGTTGGACTCAAACAACTGGTCACCTCCCCAGTGGACTCAAACAACTGGTCACCTCCCCAACCCACTCAGGGTCACATGCTGGACAACATCTTCTCACCCAGTGACTACACCGATGGATCTCCAACTGCTCCGTCACTCTGTCTCCCCTGAAGAAAGCCCAAAGCCAAACGAAACTCCAAGACCGCTGTCACTGCACACCACCATCTCTTCAGAAGAAAAAAGAAAGCAGCCCTACAAGAAAGGATTAATGCCAATGCACCCAAAACTAAAGAACTTTTTACTGTGGTCAAAAAATGTGCCAGATCAAGCATACATCCCACCGTCCCAAGGCCTCTCCAACAACCTCGGCACCTTTTTTCACTGCAAGATTAAGGAGATATAAACAATTTTCCCAGCCTCAATAACACCCCACCCAAAACCATTGCACTCAACATCACCAGACCCCAAAAGACCCTACTCAGCTGGACTCCCCTCACCATGTACAAGACCCTCAAGATCATGAAGAGCATCCACTCGGAAGCACCCTTGGACCCTTGCTCGCACCACATCTTCAACAGAGCAGGCACCACCATGGCAACTCTGCTGCACCATTAACTGCTCCATCAACTCCACCACCTTCCCGGAAGACTGGAAACATGCAGAGATCAACCCCTTGCTGAAGAAACTCTATGCCGTCCCAAAAAAACCTCAAGAACTTCACACCCATCTCTCTTCCCCCTTCCCAGCCAAGGTCATTGAGAAGGCCGTCAATGCCCAACTTTCTGAGTTCATTGAAGCAAGCCACATCTTGGACCTCTCCCAATCTGGCTTCCGATGCAACCACAGCACCCATGTTGCCCTCCTCGCCGCCACATACTATGCCCGCATCCTCCTCGACCAAAGCAAAATTACAGCCCTTATCCTCCTGGACCTCTCGGCCACCTTCGATGCCATCTCTCACCAGACCCTGTGCACAAGACTCCATGATGCCAGCATCTTGACAAAGCCATGTAATGGATCTGCTCCTTCCTCATCGGCCAAACACTGAATGTCACAATACCACCGTTCCTCTCAGCACCTACAGAGATCAGCTGCAGAGGGCCTCATGGCTCCTCCCTGAGCCCCACTCTCTTCAACATCAACATGGCCGTTATCAGGAACCACAAACTCAACATCATCTCCTTCACCGATGACACCCAGCTGATTCTCTCCCTCACCAATGAGCCCACAGTCACCAAGAACAACTCCCACGATGGAATGAAAGCTGTCGCTACCTGGATGAAGAAGAGGTGCCTCAAGCTCAACTCAGAGAACCACATTCCTCATCATGGGTGCCACCCCATCTGCCTGGGATGACTCCTGGTGGCGCGCAGCACTTGGAACCTCCATTCACCCAAAACCATGCACAAAAACTCGACATCATCCTGGACTCACAAATAGTCGCCAGATCAACACCATCTCATCATTCTCCTTCCACACGCTACGCTCTGAAAGATCTTCAAGTGGATCCCCACCGATTCCTGAAAGACAATCACCCACACACTCATCAGGAGCAAAGTCAACTATGACAACACACTCTACTCCGGCATCACCCAGGAACTCCTCAGGATTCAGAATGCCTCTGTCAGACTCCTCAACATTCCCTGCTGCAGTCACATCACCAGCCACCCGAGAGACCTCCAATGACGCCCAGTCAACATAATAATTACCTTCCACCTCCTCACACACACCTACAAAGCCCTACACAACACAGGACCTGCGTACCTCAACCACCTCCTCGCATGCCACGCACCCACGAGAGCCCTTCGCTCTGCCCTACTGGCCCTGGCTACCATCCCACGTACCTGCAAAATGATAGCTGGAGGAAGATCCTTCTCCTACCTTGCAGCAAAGACCTGGAACACCCTCTCCAATTCAGGCAATCACCATCACTGCCTCAAATCAGGAAGGACCTCAAGAATTGGCTTTTCGACGGAACCACATCGCCTTTAATGGACCAGCAGCACCCCCAGTGCCTTGAAACCCTTACGGGTAAATATTCATTCTTTACAAGCCACCTGAATGATTGATTGATTGAAAGTGACCCAGCTTAAGCCAAGCAGGGCAGTTTATAGTAATCCAGGAATGTCACTTACTTAAAATGGAGCTGGGGATACATTTACTGGTAGAGTTTAGAGATACAGGAAGCCAGGAGAAGAGGTATCCCAGTGCACCGGGAGCCACGTTTGCAGAGTGGTGTAAAAAAGGAGCGTGGCCTCAGACCACTCTCAGCAATCCAGCTGTGTGGCTCTTACTGGAGGTACCTGGTGGGCCAGCTGGCCCCCAGGGACCCTCATGAATGAAGGGGACTTAATACCCCAACTTAGAACGTTCCAGGGTGCGCATTTGCTGAGTGGTGGGGAAAGGGGGTGTGGCCTTTGTCTACCTCTCAGCAATCCCACTGTGTGGGGCTTACTGGAGGTAAGAGGTAGGTTAGTTGGCCCCTAAAGGACCTCCTGCAGCGAAGGGGACTTCAATCCCCACCCAATACTGCGCCGTGGAGCGTGTTTGCAGAGTGGTGGGTGAAGGGGGTGTGGCCTGCTCTGATAACTTAGCAATCCTTCTGTGTGGGACTTTTTGGAGGTAATAGGAGGGATAGTTGCCACCTAAGGTCCTTGGGGGCCAGCTACACCTCTTGTTACCTCCAGTAAGACCCACACAGTGGGATTGCTAAGATGTCTTCGGAGGCCATGCACCCATTTCTCCACCGCTCTTCAAACGCGCCTCCTGGCCGACTATGGGATGGGGATGAAGTCCAATTTACTCTTGAGGGCCTTTGGGGGCCAGAAGCCCTCCAGGTACCTCCTGTAAGCCCTATGCAGCGGAATTCCTGAGCGCTGGTCAGAGGCCCAGCACCCTTTCTCCACCACTCTGCAAACCTGACTACTAGTTAAAGAAGTGGTTGCAATGTAATAGGTTTCACATTTGCGACAATTAGAGCTACTGGCGCTGTAAATGCTGTAGGAAGGTGGAATCTGACTGAATGGTTGCCCCACTTTTTTCCTGGTGTTTTGATGGTTTTTGACTTAGTTTGGCTGGGAACCTGCTTTTCGAGTCCCCAGCCTATCTGCTTTCTCTTTTAAATTGATTCCCTGTACTTTAGGTACAACACAGATTGGATCTTGAGGTACCCTTGTGAGTCCCTAGTATATGGTATACATGTACCCAAGGCATTGGTACCCCAGAGGCCTACCAGGGGCTGAAGCATGTATTATGCCACCCCTGGAAAGTCACCCAAAATGACATCACAGGTCTGCTACTGCAGCCTGGGTAAGGTGGTGCATGCACCCCTTACTGAGGTATAGGTTCACTATACCTCACCTATCACTGCACATAGTAACCTATCAGTCACCCCTATGGCAGGCCTTATCAATCCTGAAGGCATGGTGGTTGGTTATATGTGAGAGGGTGCCCAGGCATGAGCTGACCCCTCTGAAGCCTTCAGAATCTCTTCTCCGGGGTTTTCAGTGGTGCAGCCTGACCATATACTCTTAAGCGCATTATAACCAAACGGTAAATGCTAACTTTGGACTGGCTGCACGGAAACATGCTGTGTTTGTTGTCAAACATCTTGGAATCATACCCCCACACCAGTAACTGGTGTGGGAGTATGATCCCACCCTTCTAGAGGGAGAGAGACATGGCAGCACTGGTATAACCGGTACAAACTTAATAGAGCCCTGGCATCACAAAATGGATGCTGCAGCCACAGACACAAGTCTGACCTCCTACTGCTGACCGAAACTCCGGCAGGGGAGGCCTGGACAATAGGTTTCCTGTCACTGGGAGGTGTAACCACCTCCCAGACAGGCTTATGTGAATTGGGGCTGAGTGGGAGCACTCTCTTAGTGCTTTGAAGTCCTGCACTGAGGGCACATTTGGTGTCCCTGTGCATAATCCAGCTCAAACCAGTTCAGGGACTTCCAGCCCCTGTGCAAAAAGAAACTACGACTGACTACTAGTTTAGCACTTAAAATCCCAAAGTCTCAAGGTTAATATTCAATTCCTGTGCACAAATCTTCCGGAGTACGCCGTAGGACAACTCCACTGAAGGTCAGATGAAGATGGAGAAAACAAAAGAGGAAGGTGCACCAGTCAAAAGAAGTCCAAATCCAAACAGGATTCTTTAGTATTCCCTTTTATTTTCTTTAAAAGACTCAGCTAACGCGTTTCGTTCCACACAGGAACTTTTTCAAGGCAAATTCAATTCTTTATGGCAAATGGAAGCGAAGTGCCATGTGACGAAATCCCACATGCATAGAAAATTTCCAAAGTCAATGATCCACAGTATTAGTATTGGTCGTCTTGAGGTAAATTCACCTCAAACATCCAGAGCTGGTAGTTTATATTTAGCATTGGCTCCATAGTAAGAGCACGATCTGAAAGGGTTTCAGTAATCTTGGAAGTCCCATAGCCCCCCCCCCCTTCAGTTGGTTAATGCAGATGAGGGGTGAGAATCAAAACTGTTGAGGTGGTCCATCTCTCTATAGGGAAGGGACTTTATGGTGGAACACCACCCGGGTACAAAACACGCCAATGCTGATGGTCTGTCCAGATTCTTCCTCCTTAGTGATAAGAACTCCGAAGAGAGTGGGTAGTTATCCCCACCTTTCAGCTGGAGGGGACAGGTTTTAGACTTGGCAGCTCTGGTGTGGTTTCCCATGACTTTTTGTCTCTAATTCCTGTATTTTTTATGCTGTGCTGGATTTCATTTTTGCTGGCTTAGATGCTTTGGGCACTTTGCCAGTCTGATCAGTGTCAAAGTGTAAATGCTCCCTGTGTAAATTGTTGTCACAATTGGTTCTCCCTGATTGGCATATTTGATTTACTGGTAAGCCCGTAGTAAAGTACACTGAAGTATGCCATGGCCTGTAAATCAAATGTTACTAGCTAGCCTTGGGCACTGATTTTGCCACCCACATGAGTAGCCCGTGAAAAGGTATCTCAGACCTGCCACTGCACGTAAGGCACCCCTATGGTGGGCCAAGGGTACCCCGCTCGGCAGGGTGCAGTGTATGTGAAAGGATAGACATGTACTGGTGTGTGTGAGATGTGCTGATAGTGAAATACTGTCAATTTCATTTTTCCCTATTGAAAGGCTATCTTGCTCCATAGGATAGAATGAGAAATGCTTTGTAACATCTTACAAGTATAATTTCCCATTTGGTCAAGATAGAGAATTAAAGTCTAGGCTCTGGGAACTCAGAATTTAATAGCAAATTTTTAGTAAAGATGGTTTTTAAATTTTGTGTTTGAAAATGCCACTTTAAGAAAGAGGGCATTCTCTTGTTTAACCATTCTGTGTGATTCTGCCTGTTTGTCTATTGTCCGTCTGGTTTTGGAGTGACAGGGGCTGGGGATTTGCATTCACTGTAGACAGACACGGGGGAATTGAGATGTGCCTGGCCCTTCCTGGATGTCTCGGAGCTGAGCTGAATAAACCTTGGCTGAATTTAGAGTAGGGGGAGATTTCCTTGCACCTGAATAGGGCGTGTCTCCGTTGCACAATGTTGCTCCACCCCTGGTGTTCATACCGCAGCAGTGAGGACAGAACTGGTTTAGACTAGGCTCAGAGACCCTTGCACAAAGAGAACAAAGATATTTTGGAGTATAAGTATTTTACCTAAAACACCAGAACTATAGACTACTTCTCGAAACAAGTGGAACCTTTATGAAGGAGAAGAGCTGGGGAAACCGGAGGAGGAGTACTGTCCCTTTGCTGTGTGCTGTCTGGGATTCGTCTGCAGTAGCTGTTTTTGCCAAGGAAAGGGCAAGGAATTTGCTGTGTGCTGTGCCCCCCTTCTTGAGGAAGATCTCCAAGGGCTTGAGTAGAGCTTGACTCCTGTTCCGAAGTCTCAGGGACACAAATACTTCACCTCCAGCTCCCCTGAACTTCCTTCTGGGAGTTCTGACCGGCCAAGAAGTGCATTTGACTGAGTTGGGCCTCTGGAGGTTGTCCCTGCTGTTGGGAGTTGGAAATGCAATGCAACTACAAGAAATTCGATGCATCGCTCTTCTTGCGGCTGTTTTTTCAGCGCAGTACTGATGTGCAAGAAGAATCTCCACAAATCGCCGTGCCGCTGCCTAAACCAATGCAGCGCCTGTCAACGCTGCAGGAATCGACGAAACGAGGGATCGCGGCTGAAGAAATTGATATAGCACCGATCAACAAAGCCGCATCAATTTGCGACGCATCCCAGATTTCCACGCATCGTACCTGTGCGGCAAGTTTTCCTGACACATCACCTGCAGACAGAGCCGTCTTGGAATCGATGCATCACTTCCCCCTACAGACTGGATTTGATGCATCACTTCTCCTGCATGCAGCAGAACTGTCGCATTGCCTCCCCATGGTCTCAGGAACTGACGCAGCTTTGTTTTTCAATGCTTCTCATCTCTGCAGCTGTTTGGCCTTGTGAATTTTTTCACAACTACAGGTACTTTGAGAGGAATCCGGCATCCGAAGTTTTCTAAGGACCAAGTTTCTTGAAACATTTTTAAAATCATATTTTTATTACATGAATGTCAGATTTGGGTAGTTTTGGTCTTGTTGAGTTTAGATAAAGATACTTGATATTACTAAACTGGAGTGGTGTCCATTTGTGGTGTTATCACTGTATTACTGTGTGTTTTGAGTGCAAATACCTTACACATTGCCTTAGGGATAAGTCTGTCTGCTTGGTCCAAGCTACCTAGGGGGTGAGCAGGGGTTATCTTAAGTTTGTATCCCCTTTACCCTGACTAGAAGCAAGGGTCCCTATTTGGACAAATGTACATGCCTCTGCCAACTAGAGACCCCCACTTCTAAGTTGTGGGATAGCAAAGCTAACCACTCAGATTTCACCATTCTTCGTGATTTTATTTTTCAGCTCAAGAACTCATCAGATAAAAAATCCTCTCAGCCCCTCGACCTGATGTCTAACTTAGGCCTTTCACACTGGTCAACAGACTCACGCATTCAGCTGGCCATTCTTTTGAAGTTTTTTTTCCCAACAATCCTTTTCTCCACGTGACTTACTTTCTTCCACTGCTTTGGTCCGACTTAAAATCAACTTGGAAGCATTCAATTTATGTTAAGGGCAATCTAGGGCAGAAATCACGTCAGACCTCGATCAAGCTGCCGTAAATTATCTTAGATGCATTGATTCTAGCATTTTTTTGCTGGCTCCACCTAAAATAAATAAAAAAACACACAGAAACTCCCTCTCTGAACCTTGGTTCCATAACAATCTTAGAGTTAAAAATAAGCCTTTAGAAATCTAGAACGGAAATGGGGCTCTAATTATAACCTTAGTGAGCAGTTGGCTTATAAACAGGATCTAGGGCTTCACAAAAACATGTTTTTCAAAGCCAAATCCAGCTATTTTATGATTAAAATTAAATCCTCTTCGAATGTTCCAAAGGAACTTTTTGCTACAGTACATGTAATGTTCCAGAATCTAAAAGTAAGTCAGCCAGCCGAGCATTGTGTATCACATTAGCCATCTTCTTTCAAAATAAGGTAGAAGCAGTCTACAGCATGTTCTCTGCTAATCACTCTGTCAAGGCTCTACACACAGAGATTGATGAGATTAATAACAGTGACTCAATAGATTACCGTCCTTCACGCTTTTCTGATTCTGCGGTAATCTCGTCTGATTCATCTACTATTTTACTGGATGTCTCTCCTTCAGATCCCACTGGGAAATCTATTCTAACATCCTTTTCCCCTCAATCTGAGGAATCTGTCCTGTCCATGATGTGCCAAGCCATGTCTGGTTCGGATTCTTCAACTTGCGCCAGCAGTTATTTCTAAGTATCTTAAGGACATCTGTAACAGGATGTTTATTTGGGGTTACTTTCCAAAGGAATGCAAAAAAGCTTCTATCCTGCCTTTCTTAAAAAAGCTATCTAAGTTAGCAATGACCCCAGCAATCGCAGGCCAATCAGGAGCTATCTCAATTTCCTACCAACAATTTACTTCTTGATGCTGTGCAGTTCGCTTTTAGAAGCCAACACAAAACCGAATTAGCATTGATTAGTGCATCTGAGCAAATTAGACAGACCCTGGAAAAAGGAGATAATGCTGCTCAGATTTTATTATACCTCTCAGCAACATTTGGCACTGTTAACCACAGACATCTCATTGATCATCCCTTCACCACTGACATCAGAGGAAGGCACTTAAGCTCCTCAATTCTTTTTATCTCAGACAGAGACCAGTTTGTCGAGCCTAATAATTTCAAATCTCCCACTTTCTCTTTGACTTGTGTGGACCCTCATGGATTGTCTTTGTGCCTGACCCTTTTTTAACTTGTATGTGACTCCCCTGGCCAACCTCATAAGATCATTTAGCTTTGCAGTACTGTCCTATCACCGAATTTGTGGTATTGATAGTTAGCAATCCTGATGATATGGCCATAAGATTCACGATTGCGTGCTCCAAATTGGGAAGCAGATTGGGCAACAATTGTCTAAAATTAAATTTGGCAAAAACTGAGGTTCTACTCTTTGGGTCTAATGCATCATTTTGGTCTCCTAGGTGTTGGCCTCAGGAATTGGGTGGGGGCATCTACTTACCCCAATTCCTAAAGGAAAAATACTTTGGGGCTTATCTTGACAATAAACTCTCCTTTGAAGGCCACATTAATTTCATGTTAGAGATGGGATTTCTGGTTGGCCAGTGCATGCGCCTAAGCCAGGCAGAAACCATCACTCTAGTTAGGGCAAGGGAGTTACACACTGAAAATAACCCCTTCTTACCTCCTTGGTAGCTTGACAGAGCAGTCAGGCTTATCCCAGAGGCAATGTGTAAAGCGTTTACGCAGCACACTCAAACAGCAGCGACACACTAGGCACACCACAAAAGTAACTCCACACAAGGTTATATAAAAATAGCCTTTGTATTATCCATAAAAACACATTTGAACACCATGACATATATACACTGTGCCACCTGGCGCTTGTCATGAATTTACAGGGAATACATAAATCACTTGGGCAATTGGGCCATTGTCATAATCGTCACCAATCACAGTTAGTTAGGGTGACCAGTAACTACTGGTAATATGGCACTTAGCACAAAGCATCAAGCACAAACCAAATAACGACACTTACCATAGCACATATGCATATATATCATCAGCAGGGCATCATAGTGAGTGCTCACTAGGACATTAATTCACACCAAATTGCCCCACTAGTGAGAGGCAGCTGCCCACCACCCGTGGTGCAGCTGCCGTGGTAACTGAGGCGGGGCCCGTTTTGGACTCAGAGGAACAAAAAGAGGCCCCTAATAGGGCATTCAACTGGCAGCTGTTGCGACTCTCCAAGGCACAGCTGCTGGTGCCACATATGTTGGAGACCTCTCCCGGTCTCGGGTCCAAGGTTGGGGTAATCCCCACAATGCCACCAACAGGCAGCACAATGCCCCATAGGGCTGGAAGACCTCACTATGTCTCCCTCCACCCCCTGCTGAGACAATTCTACCAGTGGCAGCTGCCCGCAATGCTCAGACTCACCCTCCCTCCGGGGGGAGTCAGAATCCTGAGGTCGGTCTTCCAAACATGGCATGATGCCTACGTCGGATTACCTTCTGCCCTGGATGGCTTGTGGCTGTGAGCCCATCCCACAACCATGCAACAGCCACCTGGCTTCTGGCAAACAAATGAGGCGTAGTGCGCATCTGACACTGTCAAGTCTTCTCCCACTGCTTCTGCAACCCAGGTGACTTTCTGTTTCCTTGAATAAAGCCCCGCCCAAAACCAGGAAACCGT
Organism: Triturus cristatus; assembly: GCF_964204655.1. NCBI lineage: Eukaryota > Metazoa > Chordata > Amphibia > Caudata > Salamandridae > Triturus > Triturus cristatus. Next base: position 211,747,262 of record NC_140585.1, on the reverse strand, counting down.
AGTAAGGAAGGGCTCCACGCACTCCTCTGAAGCAGGAGCCCACACTTGGGCATCCAACGTGAAAAGCACAAAATCTAAAGCGCTCCCCACACCCTGGGATGAATTCACCCAGAAACAGCCACACAGCCGTAGGAATGACTGGGGGCACCGAGCAAGGGGGCAGGCTCAGGCCAGCACACCTGCAAAGTCCAGATGGTGGTCCCCTGGCAGCATATCAAACCCCTGACCCCACGCAGTCTCATCCAGCTCCAAGTAAGCACAGTTCCAAAAACATAGAGTCACAGCCCCAATACTTATACTCCACAAAGTGGCACTTAAAAAGTATAATTTACAGTGCACAACACTCCCTATTGTAAGTGTAAGCCCCGGCCCGAGATACACCACAGGGGGGTGCAGCCATCATCGTAAAGCAGGCACAGCCCTATTCAGGTGCTGGTACTACTCCCCCTATCACTCCAAATACAGACCAGGCCTATTAAGCCTAGCGCTGACTCATCCAGATTCTCTGGAGCCACTGCATCTCCCCAGCCCCTGTCACTCAAAGGCCAGACAGTTAATACACAACAGGCAGGCATAAAGACACATAGCACACAGAAATGCCTACTTTTAAAAGTGGCCTTTCTAAAATAGTGATGATAAATCCACAAACACCAATACGCAGAATTTCTCACTACTATTCCAAACATACCAAACTTGATCACGCTACCCCTCTCATGTAAGGAATTACCACTGAAGCACATATCAGGGAATCCCCAATGCATGCCTATGAGAGAGCAGCCTCACAGCAGTGAGAAACCAAATAGGCTGTTTGTAAATACCAGGACATGCCACACAGTTAATGCACATGCCCTACCTTTTACCTACACTGCACCCTGCCCATAGGGCCAGTTAGGGCCTACCTTAGGGGTGACTGATATGTGGTAAAAGGGGAGTCACAGATGTGGCAATCACTTTATGTACCATATCACAGCGGCAGTAAACTGCGGTGCAGTGGTAGAGGCCTGAGATAGATTTGAAAGGCTACTTTGGTGGGTGGCGCAAGCAGCTCTGCAAGCCCACCAGTAGCATTTAATTTACTGGCCCTGGGTATACGGGATACCATGGGACTGATAGGTAAACTAAATATGCCAAACAGCTGTAGACCAATCTTACCATGTTTACCAAAGAGAGCACATGCACTTTAGCACTGATCAGCAGTGATAAAGTGCCCAGAGTCATAAAACCACCAAAGACAGGTCATAAAAAATACAGGAGGAAGACAAAAAGTTCTGGGATGACCCTGCAAAAAGGGTCAGGTCCAACACATTACTTCAGCAGACTTTTTTGTACTTAAAGCCCATAGGAAAAATTTTCCCTACACCCCCCCGAATTGCAGATGGCACTGACATCTGCTCTCGTTCTGTCAAATGCTGATTACTGCTGTACACTTACCAATATTCCGAAAAGATTTTTAAACAAACTGCAGATCTTACAAAATACGGCTGCCTGGCTTTTTTTGGGTATTCCCAAATATCATTCTGTATCCCATAATCTTCCACTCCTACATCGACAACCAGTTAAGAGAAGGATTGCATTTAGAGCCCTTTGAATGGTTTTTAAAGCCCTACATGACTTGGGACCATACTTTTAGAAACATTTTTTTTCAATGATATGTCCCTAGCAGACCTCTCCGTTCCTCCACAGCATTCAATCTTGTCATTCAGGAGAAATAACTAGGGAGGAAGAAGTTTCATTACCTGCACGGCTAGATTGTGAAATTCTATGCCGTGGGATCCTAAAAATAAGTCAGATTTACTCTCCATACATGAATCCCTAAAAACCTGGCTTTTTATTCTATGATCCTTTTTGCAGTTGATCTGCTTTTTTCTTCTTAGGTTTTCTTTTCTTCTCCTCACAGAGCAGCAGTGCCTAGACATCCCAGGGAAGTAGTGCAAATGTATACATTTATTTTTCATTCAATTTATTTCTATGACATTAAAGTAACCTTTTTTCTATATATATGACTGCCTAGTACTGACTTGATATGGTGTGCTCACCTTGTATGGCACTTGAATCCCTAACAGATTTGTGAGAATCTATAAATATGAAAACAGGATGCTCATCCTCATTTGTAAAGTTTAAGCATTATGTTTTTGTGAAAATAATGACTTTTGTGGTAAATTATTTTGCATTTATCAATATTAACACTAACAAACAGTCCTGGTAAACATGCAGCGATAAAGACTGCATACACGTTTCATAGAGACACCTGCATGTTTGAAAGAGACAAACTAGAAAATGTGGCAAGTATTGCTAAGGGTGAAAAATGAGAAACATTTCAAAACTGTCCAGTCAGAAAATGTATAAACTGTGCAGACCTGTAGAAAAGATGTTTTAATAATTTTTGGATGGTTTATCTGAAAGCCTTTATTTGAATATTTCGTTTTGGAAGACAATGTCCCCAAAGTTTAAAAATAGAGTAAAACGTTCTAAGAGATACCTCATCTCCCCATTGCACTGCATTGAAAATATAAAATGGATGAGTGCAGGTCATTTGCATAGACTGTAACACAATGCATGGTTAATGAGCCCGAAGGAGGAAAACATACCAAGCTAACAGAAACAAATGCAAATGCTCTAGCTACTAGATGAAAGGCATCTACATATTTTTATGCGGGGCACACTACCTGGAGAGACGGATCTTTGTGCTCTTTGGAGCAAAACAAACAATGGGTAATGTTTGATAGCAGAATTCCTGAAATATGGGCCTCAATTAGAGAAGGCCTTCCCTCATTGTGATTTGAGTTTGAGTGTGAGCCTGGATATTATATGGATGTATTCCTGTTCCTCAAGGTATCTGGTAGTCCTCAGGGATAGGCATACAGAACGCAAATTCCTGATTTTATTAAAGTTGAAGGATCCAATTTTAAAGCAAATTTCCTCCCTGACGGAGTCAGCTGAGAGATGTCTGGCTAATATTATCTCTTTGGCTCAACTACAGCATTAACCTAATCAGCATTTGGTGCTTATTGTAGTCAGTCAATTTGATATGAGCGTATTATAACTGCAACTTTATATTGCAACTTAACATTACATTGCAACGTTTAAATCTTAAGGGCAGAGAGAGACAACAAGTGGAGGTGGAGTAGTTATTGTACCATAGTTCATGTTAGGTCTATAGATTAATCGATCCCTTCCTGTTCCTGGCAGTGCTCCTGACAGTGAATTATGCAGCTGAAATTAAAGTGCCTTATCTCCAACACATGTCCTTGAACACAGGAGCATAAAAAGTTATTTTAATTCCTTTGCATTGCCTGTGCTCCAAAGTCTCTGGGGAAATTGTTAGAATTGTCTCTGAATTAGCTTCCTTGAGATTCCATTTCTGCTACCCATCATACAGCTTTGTAAAAAGCTCTCATTGTACTTCTAGGAAACAATTTCCATCTTGAACACAAATATCTCATTACCTAATGCCTGTGCCGTAGTTATTCCTTCAGGCAAATCCAACATCAAATTCTCAATCTTAAAGATGGAAGCTCAGCTAACAGAAATATAGCCATCCATCAGGCTCCCCATGCAACCCATGCCTTTCAGCCCAGAACTAACACCTCTCCAATTCTTGAAAAAAACATCTGCTGACACTTTTAATTGCTCCCCCTCTCAAGCACTAGTCCCTGATGAGTAGAAGTAGACAATTGTGAAACCCTTGCTAAAAGGTCTTCCCTCAACTCAAGTTGCCTTCTAACATTTGGTCAATTCTACTGCTTCCCTACTAAGGGAAAATAATGGAAAAACTTGCCATCAGCTAACTCAAAGCGTCTTATAAGCGAATGAGCTTCTCCATCCTTTACAGTGTGGCTTTCGGCACAGAGCTGGTTGTTCTTATGCAAAGACCATAATAATAATATTCGCTGTTAGTGCAAGTCCATATTAACCTTCATTGAAAGTCCATTTGATAGTGAGGATTCTCCCGACAGCAGCTTTCACATCCTTGTTCCTGAAGCTGTAGATCATAGGATTCAACATCGGAATTATGATGGTGTAAAACACGGATATTACCTTGCCTTTTTCATCTGACTTTCTGGCATCAGGTCGTAGATACATGTAAAGGCCAGTACCATAAAAGAGGGTAACAGAGACAAAGTGGGCTGAACAGGTGGAGAAGACTCTCTGTCTGCCTCTGGACGAACGAATTCTGAGAATACCAATGAGTATACAAGCATATGACACTATCAATCCAAGGATATTGCAAGACCCTAAACTGGCAACTATTATAAATACAATCATCTCACTGAGCCAGGTGTCCTCACAAGAGAGACTGAAGAGTGGCAGCATGTCACAAAAATAGTGGGGAATCATGTTCCCACAATATGAAAGCCTAAATGTGACAATTATGTATACTACTCCAGATAGCAGTCCACTTACATAGGGACCAGCTACCAGCTGGTTACACAATGTTCTTGTCATTATGGTTGTGTAATGCAGTGGCTTACAAATGGCTGCATAGCGATCAAAAGCCATTACTGAGATGAGAATAGACTCAGCAATGCCGAATGTGGAGAAGAAATAAAGTTGTAGAGCGCATCCCTTTTTGGATATCACATTCCTTTCCACCAAGAAGCCAGTAATCATCTTGGGGGTGATCGTGGAGGAGTAACAGAGATCTGCAAAAGATAAGTTACTTATAAAGTAGTACATGGGTGTGTGGAGATGAGAGTCAAAGTAACATATGAGGATAATTCCAATATTATCCACCACAGTGACAAGGTAGACCATCAGGAAGAAGACAGAGAGAGGAATTTGCATTCTATGGTTATCGGTGAGTCCCATGAGGATAAAATCAATTATTCCGGTCTGGTTGCCTCCTTTCAAAGCATTCACACACGGTTTCTGCTGTTGCAAGAATAAAATATTATGTTAGTGTGGATATGTTACACCTTCCTTTCCAAAGAAAGCACAAACATGAACACTGGGGGTTAAAATCCCAAGTCAGGAGATAGGCCAGTAGAAACATGTCTTGTGAAATAATGTATCACTGTGAAAGACAATAAAATTCAAATAATGTGGGAAATGATTTTCTACTATCTAGGTTTAGTAGTGGAAGTTAGCGAAAGCAATGCACCTAAAAGTGTTGATTGACCGAAAACCGCCTTCTCCAAGGTCTTATCAGATAGAAGTTACAGTAGTCCATGGTGGAGATGTACTTACAGTTTGTGATATTTGGCCCAGCATGGTATTTTGGGATTTACTTCCCAGTGCAACTCCTGATATGAATTAGAATGTTGCCCTAACTCTATTATGCACTACTTTGAGCCCTTGGGAGGTACAAGGACATTCAAATACAATAACCCATGGATTTTAATGCAAAGTCCTATTTACCTAAAAAGGTAGAGAGGACTTTGCACCAAATAGTAACACCACCTCGAAGTAGGCATAATACAAAACCTATACTTGACATCATACCTGCTCACACCTTTGCACTATGGTTCAATGCTTTATGCGCCAGCGCAAGGCACCAAGCACTGGAGGAGAGAGAGCAACATCACTATGTATTCATGGATATGGAGCTGTTCTGTGCTCTTCCTTTCACTTAACGCAGTAATGCATACATAAAAGCGTATAAACTCTGCCCCTTAGTGTCAAATTTGGAGGACTGCCAGACAGCAAGATGTCAATTATACACTGCCATTCTATTAAGAAGGTGCCGAAGAAGGTGGCTGGAACAAAAAGCCTCCTGAATTTTGACATATTTCCACTTACCTTATTTAGGTGTACCCAAGTTAAACTGTTCCCAATTAGGATAATATTGATTCCCTTTGAATGAAGCAAAATCCATCTAACCATGCTAAAATATCTACTTGAGGAAAACCACATTAATTAATTACCCATCCAAATGAAGTGTTCTCCCATTCAGACCGCATTTTTGATTTTGAGGTGGCAAATACAGGGGCATATTACAAGGGCATTGTGCCACAGGAATGTCACTTTTAACAACGTTCCTGTGGCGCATTGTCCTGCTCCAAATTTACAAAGTGGCATTGAGCTTAATGATTCATGCATGATAGGGGCATGTAATGGGTGTTACACCACAACACCCATTGCTTTTTGACGCTGACCCAGATTTACAAGGATTTGTAAATCTGAGACAGCACCAAAAACTAATGCCATGCAAGAGCAGGCTTTACGATGGTGAAACGAGGAGAAATACTTTTATTTCTCCTCGTGTTTGCTTTTTCTATGTGTGCTGCATCCTGCAAAATACAGAGGGGCCAATTCCGATTCCGGCCGTAAATCGTACCGACCAATATGGACCGGGAACAGAGACCGACCGACACGGACTGGCACCGTACGACCCATGCAGTACGATGCAACACGTGTGAATTACAACCGACACGTACGAAATACAAGCCGTACGACCGAGCCGTAGGGAAACCAGTGGTTGGCCAGAAAACGGTACGGGATTCGCACCGACCGACACGCACCATAAATGAACCCGACCGACACGTACCCGAGATGTCAGACCCGTGCAGTACGATGCAATGTGTGTAAAACCAGACCGACTCACACGGAGCCCAAGCCACATGACCGACACGCACAGAAAACAGGGATCTGAAGTAATAGAGATCTCTGCGACCGACGCGTATGAAACACAGAAGAAAGTCAGCGTGAAAGACAGGAGAAGCCCGCACGAGCCAACATCAGCATCTGTCTCGGTCAGAACGTCTACTTCATGCCTAAAAACCACAAAGGAAAAAATACAAAAAAAGAACTAAACAAGCAATGACAAAGTCAAGAAATATAACAAAAGAACTTGGAACAAAGACCCACCCACAACTCCACCTATATAAAGGCCACAAATCACTACCATGATCCTTTGCAAATTCAAGAGAACAGCCAGCAGAGAACACCATCAGACAGCAACCACAGACACACTCACAACTTACCAATCACACAACTTTCACACCATTAGCACCCCTCCAAAAGCACTCACACATACACCTAGCAAAACTGATACTCACCCACCCTCACTTGCACCCTCACACACACATCACTCACCACCACCACCCGTCACCATGCCCCCAAAGAAGAATCCAAAGTTCACAGATAGTGATTTAGAAGTCCTCGTAGATAAAATCATCAGAGTAGAGCCACATTTGTTTGGTACATTGGTCCAAAGGACACCCATGTCACAGAAAACAAAGATGTGGGCGAGGATTGTGGACAAGGTCAACGCACAAGCACCAATGTTGCGCACAAAGGATGACATCCAGAACAGGTGGTATGACATGCGCAGGAGGGTCAATAAACTCATTGAGAAGGATCACGTCTTGAGTCAGCACACTGGTGGTGGCCCTCCTGCCACACCAGTATACTTCAGGTCCTGGGAGGAGAAGGTGCGGGACATCCTACCACCAGAGAGCGTCCATGGTCTATCAGACATACCAGAGCCTGGTGAGTACACAACCAATATACTCAATATTGTGTGGCAATACACACTAGGGGTGGGCGGAATTTGCGGAATTAACCTTCGCAAATTATCGCGAGAATGTTTAAAATTATCGCAAACAAGCAGAAATATCGCGAAGATGCGGAAGTTTTTTTCCGGCATGTTCGCGCGATTTTCTGCATGGTTGCGGGTCGCCAACTTACCCATGTGGCTGCTTGCGGGCGCGGCCATCTTGTTTTGAGTTGTTCTCGCGGTGCATGATCGCGAGAAGAAAGACGTGATCGCGCGACGCATGACGTCACTGCGGGCGCGAACTGTCGCGAGACAGCGCAAATGGCTAAAAACAATACAACATCTCATGGAGAACGCGACCGGATCAAGAAAACTTGTCGGCGAACGCAGGGATTCAGGTAAGGCGATCGCGCGCGCGCGAGAATGTATCATTTTACAGCGCGAGCAAGAAACAAATTATCGCCAAGCTGCGGAAACCGGAATTTTTGACATTTTCGCGCTCTCCGCGGAACGCAAAAATGTCAAATTATCGCAATTTCCGCGAACGGAACGAAATTTTTGCCCAGGCCTAATACACACCCATCACTGTCAAGGGGACAGTGAAACAATGCACCGTGAGCAAAGCCACAGTAACCAATAGATAATCATCCCAAGATGTGTATGCTAGTCAGACAAACACAATACCTGCCATCTCATAGTGACTTGTAACTGTGTCATGACATGTACAAACCTACCAACAAATAAAGCAAGGTGTGAGAAGTTGGCTTGATATGTAGTGCTCACTATTCTAGTGATCACTGTGTATCATTCCAAACGACCCTTATTGATGATTGGTTGTAAGTCAACCTTATAGACCAGCTATCCTAGTAGCATGGACAAGAGCAGTCTTTAGGCTAAACTCTAGAGGGCGTGTTAAGCCAGCTGTTTTACCACCACATTTACCCCTTGAACACCGCTTGAAAGGACACCACACAAGTTGTTATGAAAATAAAGGGTATTTATTTATAACACGACTACCCTGGCTCTTTATGAGTCAGGGAGCGAAGCACACTACAAAACTCTTATGAAAATACTTCAAGTGCACAATTTACACAAATGCCCGAGGGGCATGAAAAACCATCTACACTAACAGTGGGATGCGAATGGTTAGAGTCTGGAGTTACTGATTCCGGAGTGATCCGATCAGTGGGACTAAACGAAAAAGGAGCTGGACACTTGGAGAGCGAACCTGCGATGGAGCACCGAAATGCTCGAGTTACCTAGCCCAGAGGCTGCGGCTGCGTGAGGTTCGGCAAGATGTCGGGAGTCCCCGTTGTAGTCTCAGGAGCCTGAAAGAAGAAGTTGCTGGCAGGCGACCAGTGTCGATATTCAGCGAGATCCAAGCCTGGATCGGTGATGAAGGAAACCTGAAAGCAGAGGGGACTCAGTTCTCAACCGCTAGCCAGCGATCGTGTGGGCACCAGGCGGGTACCGGCTGAAGTCACCTCGACCAGGTGAGTGGGTGACGTCGGACTCGGCTGTTCCTCGGACCAGGAGGCGCGGCGGCGGCCAGGATGGAGGGCGAGCTGTCCCACGCAGGTGTCTGCTGTCGATGAGGCTGGGCCCAGGAGTGGGGCAGCAGGTCTTGGCAGTGGCAAGCCCACGCGATGGAGTCAAGATGGCGTCTGGAGTGGACCAGTAGGGTCCGTGGTACTCCTCTGTTGAAGGTGAGCAAGAGCCAGTCTGGAGCAACCAGACCAGTGATGAAAAACTATCGTGGTGCGTCGTGAAGGGGGCCACAAGCCGGTCGGCGAGTGGCCGGACAACGCGGTGAACAGCAAGGAGCGGAAGGGCCCCCACGCAGATCTCGGGGATGCTGGGGAGGCAGACTTCGGTGCTGGAGCTGCTTAGGGTTAGGGCTTCTCAAACCCTAGGTACACTCACTCGAGGGTCCCTCGGTGGGTGTGCTAGATAAGCGTCGTGCAGGTTCTGAAGATAGCCGGTCCCGCAGGTCTCGTCACACCTACGACTCTCAGCTGGGCTGACGATGTAGGTAGAGGTCAGAGATGGCAGGGAACTCGGGTCTCGTCGAGCTGGGCAGTCTTGATCCGTAGGAGAGACGTACAGCAAACCGCAAGCGCTTAGGTGGTGCCTGCTGGTGCAGGGTGGCTACTCCTTAGCCACAAGGGAGAGTCTTCAGAAAAAGTCAAGAGTTCCTTTCGTGGAAAGTAGTTCAAGATTCAGAATTATCCAATTTGGGAAGGGGACTCGCTCCTACCATTATTCTAAGAAAAGGGGCTGGCCCGTGACTAGGTCCTACCTATGGGTGGGGCCAAGAGGGGGGTGGTTACACCCCTATCCTTTGTCCGGCTTCGCCCCAGCTCAGGGGCAGGGTTGCCCCCGAAACTGGTTTGAGCCGGGCTATGCACAGTGAGCACCGGGGTGTCACTTGCAATCACCTTCCTTTCAGCCCTGCCTACCTGGGATACACAAACCCTGTCTGGGATGGTGCTAACACCGCCCTCGACAGGAAACCCTTTGTCCAAGCTCCCTCCGCTGGAAGGTCTCCCAGCAGCAGGAGGTCAGACTTGTGTCTGGTGGCAGCATCCATTTTGTGATGCTGAGGCTTGAGTCAACTTTTAACCGGGGTTCAAGGTTACTTCCATGTCGTGCCCCTCTAAAAGGGGGGAATGCTAACCCCGTCGCCAGAATTGGCGAGGGGTTCGTATTCCAATTCGTATGACACCTTACTCGACATGTGTGGGTGATGCGATGCCAAGGTCAGCAAATAACCGCGAGGATTATAATGCATTTTAAGGTAGTCGGCACGCGTCACCATGGAACGGCTACTAGGACTTGGTTCCGCAAGCCGTCGACGGGCTCAGCTCGCGCCAGAGCCCCATCCCACATGATTCCCAGCACTCTGCCCTCAGGATTGATAAGGCCTGCCATAGGAGTGACTGACAGGAGTCCATGTGTCCATTTTAGGGTTAGGCATAGGAATACTACACCTATAGCAACGGGTGATTACACCACCTTGCCCCAGCTGTCGCGCAGCCAGTTGTGTCAGATTTGGGCGGCCATCCAGGGTGGCATAATACTAACCCCGGGCGTAGCACTACGCTTCGCCCACGTAGTGTACGTAGCGCTGCCTGCTTCGCACTTTCCGAAGTAGGCGAAGCAGGGCAGCGCTACGCACACGCCGAGGGCGAAGCGTAGCTGCCTGCCACCCGCCACCCACCTCCCGCCTGCCCTCCTTTTAAATAATATCAGCAATGAAAAATAAATTAAAGTAAAGCGACTTAACTTAAGCGCGGCGTCTCCGGGGCTCCCTCTTTCTCGTTTCTAATTTCTTCTGGCAAATGCGCATGCGCGGACACCCGCGCATTTCTTGCGAAAAATGCGCATGCGCGGGCGTCCGCGCATGCGCATTTGTCAGAAGAAATTAGAAACGAAGAAGAGGGAGCCCCGGAGACGCCGCGCTTAAGGTAAGTCTCTTTACTTTAATTTATTTTACATTGCTGATATTATTTAAAAGGAGGGCGGGCGGGAGGTGGGTGGCACGTAGTGGGGCTACGCGAAGCGCGTAGTGTGCGTAGATTTGGGCACACTACGTGCTGCTTCACGTAGCCCCACTACGCCCACTACGCCCACCCTTACATAATACATGCTGCAGCCCCTGGTAGGCCCTGGGTACACCGATGCCCTGGATACCTGTGGTATGCTGATACAGGGACTGATACGGCGGCCCAGTTCCAATTAGTGGATGCACCTAATGTACATGTGTGTTAATTTCGAGAGAGAACAGCTAGGCTGTGGGTCTGATTGGCAGGCCCACAGCCAGGGAAAGTCGTAAACCAATGAAGCAAAAGCAAAAAATCTGGGTGATCATAGGATTGCAGACCCTACTCTCCTACATGACCCCCCCCCCAAACTTTGGGACAATAAGCTAACCTTGACCAGGTGAGTCTTCTTGCTCTAAGTGGAAATACCTGGAGAGCCCATCTGCATTGCCATGATCAGTGCCAGGTCTATGCTCCACTGTGAAGTCCATCCCCTGTAGGGAAATGGACCACCTAAGTAGTTTGGGGTTTTCACCCTTCATTTGATTTAGCCACAAGAGGGGCTTATGGTCGGTCTGAATCTTGAAGTGAGTGCCAAACAAGTATGGCCTCAACTTCTTCTGGGCCCAAACCACAGCAAAGGCCTCCCTCTCAATAGCTGACCAATTCTTCTCTCTGGGGGTCAGCCTCCTGCTAATAAAAGCTATGGGCTGGTCATGACCATCAAAATTCAGTTGAGATAGAACAGCTCCCACACCCAACTCAGAAGCGTCTGTTTGGACAATGAATGTTTTGGAGTAGTCTGGACTCTTTAGGATAGGTGCTGTGCACATGGCCTGCTTTAGGTCATCGAATGCCTTCTGACAGCTCGCTGTCCACTGAACTTTTTTTGGCATCTTTTTACTTGTCAGGTCGTTTAGCGGGGTCACAATGGATCCGTAATTTCTGTCAAATTTCCGGTAATAACCAGTCAGGCCCAAGAAAGCTCGAACCTGAGTCTGGGTGGTTGGAGGAGCCCAGTCCTGGATGGCCTGTATTTTGCTCTCCAATGGCTGAACCTGGCCTCCACCTACAAGGTGGCCCAGGTATACAACCTGTGTCTGCCCTATCTGGCACTTAGTGGCCTTGATAGTGAGGCCTGCCTTTTGCAGGGCCTCTAACACTTTCCTTAGGTGGACCAGGTGATCCTCCCAGGTGGCGCTAAAGACAGCGATATCGTCCAGATACGCCGCACAGAAGTCGTCCAACCCAGTGAGAACTCGATTCACCAGCCTTTGGAAGGTGGCAGGTGCATTTTTCAAACCAAAGGGCATTACCACAAACTGATAATGCCCACCCGGGGTAGAAAATGCTGTTTTGGGCTTGGCCTCCTCAGCTAACCTGATTTGCCAATACCCAGCTGTCAGGTCAAACGTACTTAAGTAGTTGACCGAAGCCAACCGGTCGATAAGTTTGTCTGCTCTTGGTATCGGGTGGGCGTCAGTCTTAGTGACTGCATTGAGACCTCTGTAGTCCACGCAAAACCTCATCTCTTTCTTACCGCCCTGGGTGTGAGGTTTCGGCACGAGAACTACGGGACTAGCCCAGGGGCTGTCCGAGGGTTCAATGACTCCCAGCTCCAACATTTTCTGCACCTCTGTCTTGATGCAGTCTCTGACATGATCAGGCTGCCGATAGATTTTACTCTTTACGGGCAGACTGTCCCCAGTGTCGACCTCATGGGTACACCAATTGGTCTGACTGGGCGTCAGAGAGAACATATGTCGAATGGATTGAAGAACCTGTTTACAATCCCTTTGTTGATGTCCAGAGAGGCTGCCACAAAAGACAACACCATCTACTGACCCATCGTCAGGGTTCTGAGAGAGCAGGTCCGGGAGAGGGTCACTCTCCTCCTCCTGTCCCTCATCTGTGGCCATGAGCAAGCCCATGCCCTCCCTGTCGACATATGCCTTGAGCCTGTTTACATGGAGCACCCTGTGGGGGCTCCGGGGAGTTCCCAGGTCTACCAGGTAGGTGACCTCTCCCTTTTGCTCAATGATCGTGTGGGGCCCAGACCATTTGTCTTTGAGTGCTGCTGGGGCCACTGGCTCCAGCACCCACACCTTCTGTCCAGGCTGGTACACAGTCAGGACAGCCTTTTGGTCGTGCCAAGCTTTTTGTAATTCTTGGCTCGCCTCAAGGTTTTTAGATGCCTTTTCCATGTACTCCGCCATCCGCGAGCGGAGACCGAGCACATAGTACACAATGTTTGATGCCGGCTTTCTGAGAGGTCTCTCCCATCCTTCCTTTACCAAACAAAGGGGTCCCCTTACAGGATGTCCGAACAGAAGCTCAAAAGGTCTGTAGCCAACCCCCTTCTGCGGGACCTCTCTGTAGGCGAACAAGAGGCAGGGTATCAGGACATCCCATCTCTGCCGAAGCTTTTCAGGTAGTCCGTGAATCATCCCTTTTAGGGTCCTGTTGAATCTCTCAACAAGCCCATTGCATTGTGGGTGATAGGGTGGGGTGAACTTGTAGTTGACACCACACTCCTTCCACATTGCAGTCAGATATCCCGACATAAAGTTTGCACCTCTGTCTGAGACAACCTCCTTAGGGAAGCCCACTCTGGAGAACACTCCAACTAGGGCCCGTGCCACCACAGGTGCTGTAGTGGTCCTAAGGGGAATAGCTTCAGGATACCTGGTGGCGTGGTCCACCACCACCAGTATAAACTTGTGCCCTGATGCTGTCTGGGGTTCCATTGGTCCGACAATGTCGATCCCCACTCGTTCAAAGGGTACCCCCACCACCGGCAGTGGTATTAGGGGGGCATTTGTCGTGCCACCTGACTTACCACTGGCTTGGCAAGTGACACAGGAGCGGCAAAACTCCTTCGTATCTTCGGACATGTGGGGCCAGTGAAAGTGTGGCACAATTCTGTCCCAAGTCTTATTCTGGCCTAAGTGACCTGCAAGGGGAATCTCATGGGCCAATGTAAGAAGGAAACCTCTCAGAGACAAGGGGATGACCAGCCTCCTGGTCGAGCCAGGTTTGGGGTCTCTTGCCTCGGAGTACAGGAGTCCATCGTCCCAGTACACTTTGTGGGTACCTGTGGCGTTCCCTGCAGCCTCAGCAGCAGCCTGCTGTCTGAGGGATTCAAGTGAGGGGCAGTCTAACTGTGCCTTCCCCATGTCTTCCCTGGAGGGTCCCCCTGAGCCCAGAAACTCAACCTGACCAGGTTCAAGCTCTTTCGGCTCAGTTTCCCTCAGTTCTTTAAGGTCAGCCTCCTCAGAGACTTGATCCACGACCTGGGGCAAGGGGGAAGGCGAAGCCTTACCCTTACTGCTCCTTTTCTTGGAAGGTGTCTGGTCCGTTCTTCCAGGATCCAGCACCTGTTCAGTGGGGCATCTTTTGGCCTGTGACCTGGTCACAGCAAGGACATGTGCTGGCAAGCCTAACATTTCCATGTGAGTCCTCTGCTCCACTTCTGACCATTGTGACGTTTCCAAATCATTGCCCAACAGACATTCTACGGGGAGGTCTGAACTAACCACAACCTTTTTCGGGCCACTTACCCCTCCCCAGGAGAAATCAACAACTGCCATACTGTGATTGGTAGTGACGTTGCTGGCATTGGTCACTAGGTAATCGGTACCTAGCATGATCTGTCCAGGGTCCACAAAGTTAGGCGTCACCATGGTGACACTGGCACAAGTGTCCCTGTAGGCCTGAGCCACTTTTCCATTGATCAAAGGTGTCTGTCTGTATTTGCCCAAAGTATTGGGACTGGCATCAGGGGACATATCCATATCCCCTGTACAGACAAGGACGGCCTGAGTGAGCGTGCTGACTAAGTCGTTACTCCCCTCGGTTCCCAAGGTTAACCCAACTAATGCCTTGGGAGGTGCACTACCACTGCTGACTGTATTAGGGGGTGCAGGTGCCTTAGGGGCTGCAGTGGCAGGAGTTTGCCCTCCTTTCTTGGTGCACTCACTAAACCAGTGAGTCTTACTTTTACAGTATTGGCACCACCTTTTTGACTGGCCTTCTTGAGTCTTCTTCTTCTGTGAAGCCTGACCCCCACCCTCTTTGGTTTGTTGGGGACCTGTCGAAGACTTCTGGTCATTTTGTTCGTTCTTGTTACTACCCTTTTGGTCTGCTTTCTTCTGACCACCCTGGTTCTGGTTCTGGTTCTGCTTGACCCTTGTTCTGACCCATCTGTCTGCCTTCTTTCCCAATTCTTGGGGAGAGGTCAGATCCGAGTCGACAAGGTGCTGATGCAACAATTGGTTCTGACAGTTGTTTAAAATCTGTTCTCTCATGAAAAGATTGTACAATCCTTTGTAATCAGTAACCTTGCTACCCAGCAACCAGCCTTCCAAAGCCTTAGTGGCACAATCGACAAAGTCAGTCCAATCCTGAGACTGAATTTTCTGGGTGTCCCTGAACAGCAACCTGTACTGTTCCGTGGTTAAGCCAAACCCATCAATCAGTGTATTCTTCAGGACTTGGTAGTTGTTTGCATCCTCAGCTCTAGTAGTGAGGAGCTTGTCTCGCCCTTTACCTTCAAAGGAGAGCCACAGTATAGCTGCCCACTGACTCGGGGGGACGCACTGGACAGTGCAGGCCCTCTCCAAAGCAGTTATCCACTTGTGGATGTCGTCCCCTTGTTTAAAGGGGGGCACTATTTTACTCAGGTGTCTAGTGTCTATACCCCTGTCTTTCTCTCTAATGAGAATGCTGCCACCAGTGGGATCTAACCCACTTCATTTCTGCTCTCGGGCCAAGGCAAGTCTTTCTTTCGCGAGGGCAAGTTCTTCCCGCTCGATCCTCAGATTGACTTCCCTCATCTTCGCTTCATGCTCCCTTCTCTGAGGGGACGTCATTCCTCTCTGAGAAGATGCCTGAGAGACATGTGTACGAACAGATCTGTTAGAGCCTCTGGAGAGAGACCTAGCTCGTCCGTTCCCAAGGTTAGGCCTGCTTGAGCGTGGGCCCGGGGCTCCCCCAGTTCTATTCTCATGCCTGCTTAAGTTGGTCCTTGTAAGCCTGCTGACTACCACTGGACCTTTGTTTGCCTCGTCTCCTGATAACTCCTCCTCGTCCTCCTCCTCTGTATGGAGGTCGAGGTCGGGGTCATCAAGGGTTCCCTCTAAGGGAGGCATGTTCCCATCAGCATTGGGGGGACCTGTGATAGAGGACCTCCTAGCATCGTAAGTCTCTAAGCGACCTATCAGAAATGTGATGGTAGGGTTAGAACCCTGGTTTAGCTTCCTGGAGGCACACAGTTGTCTCATCTCCTTGAAGCTAAGGGCTGCATATCGTGACACGACCTGTGGAGGGTCACTGACCACTAAGGGAGTCTCCGCAGACTCTCCGTGGACCGACATGCTTTCTAGTGAGGTGTAAGTGATGCACCTACCTACACTATGTGTTTACCTACTGATCCCTTGCTAAGAGTTGTAGTCAGGGTGTGCTAAGCCCTGTTACACTGCAACAGCTGGTTCAGTAGAACTCAGAGTATTCTAAGTTAAGTTATATGTACCTGGGTACTTATGTGATCTTTCACTTCGATATTCTTAGGATACGTGTGTGGTAAAACAACAGCAAGCTCAAATCCCAACCGCTGCTCACCAATGTGAGAAGTTGGCCTGATATGTAGTGCTCACTATTCACTGTGTATCATTCCAAACGACCCTTATTGATGATTGGTTGTAAGTCAACCTTATAGACCAGCTATCCTAGTAGCATGGACAAGAGCAGTCTTTAGGCTAAACTCTAGAGGGCGTGTTAAGCCAGCTGTTTTACCACCACATTTACCCCTTGAACACCGCGTGAAAGGACACCACACAAGTTGTTATGAAAATAAAGGGTATTTATTTATAACACGACTACCCTGGCTCTTTATGAGTCAGGGAGCGAAGCACACTACAAAACTCTTATGAAAATACATCAAGTGGCAAAATTTACACAAATGCCCGAGGGGCATGAAAAACCATCTACACTAACAGTGGGATGCGAATGGTTATAGTCTGGAGTTACTGATTCCGGAGTGATCCGATCAGTGGGACTAAACGAAAAAGGAGCTGGACACTTGGAGAGCGAACCTGCGATGGAGCACCGAAATGCTCGAGTTACCTAGCCCAGAGGCTGCGGCTGCGTGAGGTTCGGCAAGATGTCGGGAGTCCTCGTTGTAGTCTCAGGAGCCTGAAAGAAGAAGTTGCTGGCAGGCGACCAGTGTCGATATTCAGCGAGATCCAAGCCTGGATCGGTGATGAAGGAAACCTGAAAGCAGAGGGGACTCAGTTCTCAACTGCTAGCCAGCGATCGTGTGGGCACCAGGCGGGTACCGGCTGAAGTCACCTCGACCAGGTGAGTGGGTGACGTCGGACTCGGCTGTTCCTCGGACCAGGAGGAGCGGCGGCGACCAGGATGGAGGGCGAGCTGTCCCACGCAGGTGTCTGCTGTCGATGAGGCTGGGCCCAGGAGTGGGGCAGCAGGTCTTGGCAGTGGCAAGCCCACGCGGTGGAGTCAAGATGGCGTCTGGAGTGGACCAGGAGGGTCCGTGGTACTCCTCTGTTGAAGGTGTGCAAGAGCCAGTCTGGAGCAACCAGACCAGTGATGAAAAACTATCGTGGTGCGTCGTGAAGGGGGCCACAGCCGGTCGGCGAGTGGCCGGACAACGCGGTGAACAGCAAGGAGCGGAAGGGCCCCCACGCAGATCTCGGGGATGCTGGGGAGGCAGACTTCGGTGCTGGAGCTGCTTAGGGTTAGGGCTTCTCAAACCCTAGGTACACTCACTCGAGGGTCCCTCGGTGGGTGTGCTAGATAAGCGTCGTGCAGGTTCTGAAGATAGCCGGTCCCGCAGGTCTCGTCACACCTACGACTCTCAGCTGGGCTGACGATGTAGGTAGAGGTCAGAGATGGCAGGGAACTCGGGTCTCGTCGAGCTGGGCAGTCTTGATCCATAGGAGAGACGTACAGCAAACCGCAAGCGCTTAGGTGGTGCCTGCTGGTGCAGGGTGGCTACTCCTTAGCCACAAGGGAGAGTCTTCAGAAAAAGTCAAGAGTTCCTTTTGTGGAAAGTAGTTCAAGATTCAGAATTATCCAATTTGGGAAGGGGACTCGCTCCTACCTTTATTCTAAGAAAAGGGGCTGGCCCGTGACTAGGTCCTACCTATGGGTGGGGCCAGGAGGGGGGTGGTTACACCCCTATCCTTTGTCCGGCTTCGCCCCAGCTCAGGGGCAGGGTTGCCCCCGAAACTGGTTTGAGCCGGGCTATGCACAGTGAGCACCGGGGTGCCACTTGCAATCACCTTCCTTTCAGCCCTGCCTACCTGGGATACACAAACCCTGTCTGGGATGGTGCTAACACCGCCCTCGACAGGAAACCCTTTGTCCAAGCTCCCTCCGCTGGAAGGTCTCCCAGCAGCAGGAGGTCAGACTTGTGTCTGGTGGCAGCATCCATTTTGTGATGCTGAGGCTTGAGTCAACTTTTAACCGGGGTTCAAGGTTACTTCCATGTCGTGCCCCTCTAAAAGGGGGGAATGCTAACCCCGTCACCAGAATTGGCGAGGGGTTCGTATTCCAATTCGTATGACACCTTACTCGATATGTGTGGGTGATGCGATGCCAAGGTCAGCAAATAACCGCGAGGATTATAATGCATTTTAAGGTAGTCGGCACGCGTCACCATGGAACGGCTACTAGGACTTGGTTCTGCAAGCCGTCGACGGGCTCAGCTCGTGCCAGAGCCCCATCCCACATGATTCCCAGCACTCTGCCCTCAGGATTGATAAGGCCTGCCATAGGAGTGACTGACAGGAATCCATGTGTCCATTTTAGGGTTAGGCATAGGAATACTACACCTATAGCAACGGGTGATTACACCACCTTGCCCCAGCTGTCGCGCAGCCAGTTGTGTCAGATTTGGGCAGCCATCCAGGGGTGGCATAATACATGCTGCAGCCCCTGGTAGGCCCTGGGTACACCGATGCCCTGGATACCTGTGGTATGCTGATACAGGGACTGATACGGCGGCCCAGTTCCAATTAGTGGATGCACCTTATGTACATGTGTGTTAATTTCGAGAGAGAACAGCTAGGCTGTGGGTCTGATTGGCAGGCCCACAGCCAGGGAAAGTCGTAAACCAATGAAGCAAAAGCAAAAAATCTGGGTGATCATAGGATTGCAGACCCTACTCTCCTACACAAGGCAGTGGCACAAATCTAAATAAAGACTGTCAGACATTTTGCCACCACAAACACACTACTTCACAGTGAAGCTGACTGACAGGAAGGAATAGTGAGTATGCTGGTGAAGTGAGTGTATCCAAAAGCATGAGGGAGTTTGTAGTCACAGATAATGGTCCCCCTTCCAATTGGCCCATCAAGACCTCTCTGAACCATGCTCACATCACAGGGAGTGGAAAATAACTGAAAAGATGGCTGACACTGGGTCCTGATGTGGGGAGCACAAGGCCCTGGTAGGGGTTGTGCTCAAATCAGAAGCAGGACACCACTGCCTGACATCCTGAAAGCCAACTTGCACGCCCTGCAACGGAAGCACGTTTCATGGTGGGATGTCTGGCTGGGTGGGAAGGAGGACTGACAGCTCTGACCATACTTACCAGCATGTTTAGACACACACACCCCTCAACACACACTCCACACAACTCACCTGGGATAATGCATTGACTGACACTGTAGTGAAATATCACCCAAAGATACACCACACTGGGTACTGCTGTGTGAAGCACAGGGGCTCTCTTTGGACTTGTAGCCAAACAAACACCAGGACTGCACTGTCAGCCATCTTGCCATTGCTGTCACACTCCCTCACAGGGAAGCAGAGTCAAAAGGAAGGAAGGATGGGCATTCTGGGAAGAGGGGTGTAGCCAAGAGCATGATGGGAGTTGCAGTCACAGACAATCCCCACCCACCTACATGGCCCAGCAAGCTCACACTGAACGATGCTCACGTCACAGGGAGTGGAAATGGACTGACAAGATGTCTGACACTGGGCTCTGTTGTGGGGAACACAAGGCCCTGCTGGGAACTGGGCACCAACAAACACCAGGACTGCACAGCCAGCCATTTTGCCATTTCTGTCACACTCTCTCACAGGGAAGCAGAGTCAAAAGGAAGGAAGAATGGGCATGCTGGGACGGGGGGTGTAGCCAAGAGCATGATGGGAGTTGCAGTCACAGACAATCCCCACCCACCTACATGACCCAGCAAGTTCACACTGAACGATGCTCACCTCACAGGGTGTGGAAATGGACTGACAAGATGTCTGACACTGGCCTCTGTTGTAGGGAGCACAAGGCCCTGCTGGGAACTGGGCACCAACAAACAACAGGACTGCACTGACTGACATCCTGAAAGTTAACCTGCACCCACTGCAATGGTGGCACGATTCATGATGGGATAACTGGCCTTGGGGGAGAAGGAGGTCCTGACTTGAAAACAAATAACATCAATGCTGGCCATACACACCTTCTCTGCTAAAACACATTGCACACGTGGTACCAGTCACTCACAAAGTAAATGCCTGGGCAAGATGGCTGACACATGGGCCTGATAAATGATGTGGCTGCAAATCACACATATGCACTGGCCAACCCAAACACGTTCGCACACACAGCCATTGCAACGTATGTTCAAACTCACTGTCTGGGGATGCAGTGTCCAGGGGTGCTCCCTGGCCTGGCTGTAGATGTGTGTCTTACAGATGACAAGTGTGGAGATCCATATATAGTACATAGAACAAAACACACAGGAACTCACATTTACATCATTGACAGGGGACATCTGACAGTAAATGGAATGGATACACCAATATAGCTGACACCGTAGCATGGTCTCATTCACACTAGGTGCTGTTGTGAGCTGCATTCTAGGCCTGGGCGGTAAATTCCGTTCCGTTCGCGGAATTTGCGGAATTTGCGTAATTTCGCGTTCCGCGGAGAACGCGAAATTACCCAAAAATCTGCAATCCGCGACTTTGCGAAATTTTTTGCTTGTTCGCGTTCTCAATATGCGTGTTCGCGAGATATTTCACCCCGAGCACGCAAACAGCGATCGCGAACAGGAAAAAAGTATCGCGAACAAGCAATTCCGCGTGTTCGTGGAATTTCTGCGTGTTCGCGGAGATTTTTTACCGTTTCGCGGAGATTTGCGTAACGCAATTGCGCAAATTACGCCCACCCCTACTGCATTCCACTCCTACATCATTCTGCAACATATGCATCCTTAACACCACACACCACTCACTGTCATAGACACTGTAGACACAAGTGTCTACAGTGGCTTTTCAGGAGACCAAATGTCCACTCAATCACCCTCCTGGTCCGACCATGTGCCTCATTGTAGCGCATCTCGGCTGGTGTCACAGTGTTTCTGAGGGGTGTCGGCAACCACGGCATGTTGGGGTATCCAGAGTCACCTACATACAAACAATTGAACAATTAGCTGAGTTTTGAAAGAGGGTGGAATATAACATTGCCAAACACACACAATGGTAAACAGTCAGTACACACCGACAAGTCAGGCACGCTGGTTTGGCATCTGTGACATCAGCGTTGCAATGCAACTACTCCTCATGATGTATGCATCGTGCGCAGAACCGGGGAAACGTGCACACACATGTGTGATACACATGTCCACTAGACATACCCCCATAGCATTGATGGAGTGGAAATGTTTCCTGTTCCGGTATGTCTGCTCATGTGCCCGTGGTGGTACCAGGGCCACATATGTACCATCAATAGATCCAATGACGTTCGGCATCCTCCCCAGTGTATAAAAAGCAGCCTTTATGTCAGTGAGTTTACCTGAAATGAAATGAAATTTTGTACTTGTATAGCGCACTGCTGCCCCAGCGACGGGGCGTCCTGGCACTTGTACTCATACCGCTGTGGAACCCTTCCTGGCTTTCCCTGTGAAATGTCCACTCCTGGGCACCTCCAAGGTGAAGCCAGGCATCCCCAGCACTGTTGGGTCCGTTGTGGAGATTAAGCAAGCTATTGCCCAGAGTTGCAGAGTGGGACCCATGATTAGAGTAGGCACCAAGATGAGAATTGTCAGGTCCGAGGAAAGTGAGCCCAAGACCCGCCGAGGCGGGAAATGAACCCTGGTCCCGGGCCAGATCTCTGCATCAGGGTCTGCCACTCTAACCATTGAGCCACACTTCTCCTGGGCTAGGAAACGTGATGTACAGGTCAAGGAAATGCAACATTCCCTCCAAGACATTGCGTAGCACACGACTGAACATAGTTTGCGACAAACCACCAGCAGTAGCCACAGTGTACTGAAAGGTACCGGTAGCAAAGAAGTGGAGGGCTGCCATCATCTTCACCTCTGGGGTCAGTGGTGTAGGGTATGTTCGGCCAGGTAGCAGATGTGGCGCCAACTGCTCTGCCAACTCCTCAATCAGTGGCCTGGAGAAGCATTTCCGTCGGATGCAGTCGCGTTCCTGCATGGTTTCAAGGTCTGGGATCGGTCTATGGACAGCTGGTGCCCTGCAGTACAGAGATGAACAAAGGAAGATTGTCGATTCATCCACCCATGTGGCTATGACCAAGCAAAATATCACATGATACATCATGACAATACACAATGTACTGAGGTTTGTGCTGTTGGGTATGGACACATATGTCACCTACTTGCCCTTCATCTCACATCTCAAGTCCACATGTCTACATAACTTACATGTAGTGCAATGGCCAATCATTAGGCTGTGTCACAGTCCCTATGTACTGCTGTCACATTCCAAACACACACCACAGTGCAAGTGAGGACTAATGTCTCCCAGGCATCACAACTCTTTGACAGGCAGATACCCCGAGTCCCTGTATTGCCACATGGACACTGGCATGACATGGCGTATCATGTACATGCCACAAAACAACCATGAGTCCCACAGGTAGTGGTCCATGTTGTCTCTGCAGGCCATACATGGATGTCTCTGAGACAAACACACAACATCAATGATGATGCACAAACCACAAGGATGTGGAGACTGTCTCCCATTGGGCACATGGGATCAGACACATCCGAGAGACAACATGCACACAGACTGCGGGTGTACATCAGAATTGTGGCTATGGGTCTCACTGTGACGTACATACCATCCCACCCAGGACTCAGGGTGTATGTGACATGTCCTAACCATATCCAACCTGCAACTGTGTCCATGACTTATGCCCATAACTGTACAGTTGCACATCACAGTGGTAATGTGCACAACACACAAAGGATTCTGTCCCCATGAACACGTGCACAGCCTGGGAGTGGCTGCACCAAAGTACCGCACAGCAAACCAAATGTTGCCCCCTACACACACACACACACACAGCTAATGCAGCCTTACATGCCATGGGATACAGTGTGGCACATGCTGTGGTGTGGTTGGTGTGTACCTGAGTCCCTGGCAAGTAATTGTGTGTGGAATCCGTCAACAAGTCACACCAATGTCAACCGACGCGGGTGACTTCTACAGAGACGCATTGCACAGTTCTGGACCGAGCCGTGCGCACGCCTTGGCCATTGACTGCAATGTGAACCGATGCGGGTGACTATTATGCATACGCGTCGCGCAGGCATGAACCAAGCCGTGCACACGCCTTGGCCATTGACTGCAATGTGAACCGATGCGTGTGACAATTATGCATACGCGTCATGCAGGAATGGACCGAGCCATGCGCATGCATAGCCCGTTGAATCATATTGAGACGAGTGCGTGTGGATTTTCAAACTACGCATTGTACAGTTAGTTGACTGAGCCGTGGCATTGGACTGTCATGGAGACGGATGCGTATTCAAAACTTGTACGAGTTGCAATTTCTAGGGTGTCATGAAGGTGAAAATTTGAATGATGCGGAAGACGCGTACGAGTTGTACAATTCCATGGATTGGCCAGATTCATAGAATGAAACTGTGTTGGACCTATCACTTAGGACACATGGCACAGATTCTGCCTCTGCAGCACAAATATAAGGCTAACTGACCCCCAGGGAGTTCACTTGCCTGCACTACATGCTACTGTACCCCATCTCTGCTACCACTGCTGCTGTCTCTGTATCCTCTAGCTATTGCTATGGCACGTATTCTGGAGAGAGCCACAGCTTTCACTGAAGAGGAGAACCAGGCCCTGCTGGATGGGCTCCTTCCACATTACTGCAAGCTGTATGGGAAACCAGGGTAACAGGAGAGTGTGCAGTCCACTGCCTTCCTAATGGTGCATGTTGTCTGACTAGCAGAACTAGCAGTGTGTACACCAGTGGCAAGCGTACTCACTGAGTATTTTCAACCGGTATATGTGATGAACAGGTCTTCTGCAGCAAAAGTGCATTTGTGCAAGCTTTAACTTCCCAGGCAATGTTAACATGTCAGACATGCAGGGCAATTGTCCATTTCCATGGGTGCACTACCTGTGTACCTCTTTTCTCTTTGTGATGACTAGATGTATATCCAACTGTGTGCAGCACAAATATGTGGCATGTGTGGTAATGGCCTTTTCACTTTGTCATCCTCACGGGTTGATGCCCACCTGAAGCATGAGATATGGCTGACCATCACCCAGGCAGTTAGATCAGTGGGGGTCTACAAGCACCGGATCTGCAACTGCCAGAAGAGGTGGCAGGACCTTCGGGGATGGACCCGGAGGATCGCAAGGGTCCAGCTGAAGCTGTCACCTCCTCACAGGAGGGGCGGACACCGGACCATGACCCCCCACATGCTCAGGATTCTGGTGGTGGTCTTCCCGGACCTGGATGGGCAGATGAAGGCCAGACAGCAGCAAGGAGGGGGTAAGTCCATGCCTAATCTGTGAACTATGTCTGACATGCTATTTGCAGTCTTTTGGCCTGGTCACACTTCCACATTACATCAGTCTTGTAGTCCAGGACTCATGTCCCTCAATTGTGTAATGCACCCTCCTCATCTGATCCACAGGTGTGGCCCCTATAGTCTGTGGCTTGTTTCACTAGTGCACTGTGTCCCTGCAGTCAGCTATGCTTAAGGTTGCGGACAGCATCTGTTGCTGTGACTCCGTTGTATGTTTCATGGGTGGGTCAATTGTTTACACAATGCCTGAGATCTAACATGTGATCTGTGTGTGTCCTTGATATGTGTTCCAATTGCTGGTCTGACTCGCCACATGTGCCTGGGGTATTTCAAACACACCCAGGCAGCAGGTGACTCCAAATTATGGGCCTCAGGAGTATGTATATCAAGTGTGTCACACTTGCTTAGCCACCTGCCTACTGTCCAGGGCTATACACTGTTTCACGTAGACCTGGGCAGTCATGCCTACTCCAGGGCATTTTAAAACACTCTGTACTCCCACTCCCATGTATCAACTTACAGACTGTGCTTAGTGACATGTGCCTTCAGGTGTCTGCCTCTGTGTCATTGTGGTGTGGCTTCCTTTTCAGGACAACTGGGGTGTTCATGAGTTTGAGGGTCAGCAGGACATACTATATGAGACAAGAACTGTGTGACATATAGGTGTGTGATCACTTGACAGTGCACAATGGTGTATGCAACTGTGAAGTTCAGACAGCTGTGTTTCATGCACAGCAGACTGTGAGGTGCTCATGTTCAGGGAGCTGTGTTCGCAGTCACTCATATGTCTGATTTGTATGATGTGGGGTCATCTGAGTCCGGGATATGTTGTTTGCAGGGGATGGACATGTGCACTTGTCAGCTGCAGAGTTTTCTTTACCCATGACCTAGGATTGTGACACAGTGCATACTGTTGTTGTTTGGATGTCCTGCCCCTGTGACAGGAGACAGTGATGACTGACTTTTCAGGCATGCCTGTGCCATGGCATTTAACTTGCTGAGAGGGATCCTGCATTGGAGTCAAATGTGCTCCATGCACCCCATTGTGGCATTGACTATCAGGACATGAGAACATCACAGTGTGTGTTGCTGGTATGCATCACAAGCATGTGAAATGAGACTCTGGCCATCCCTTCGCCACGACACCTGTACTGAGTCAGTGGCAGGAGATGTGATGTGTGTATATTGACAAACTTCTACATGTTCACTTACATGTCCAACGACTGTGTAGGCTGTGCATTTCTGCACATAGGGGTATTAGCATCCAGCATGTAACAGACATATGGGTGCAAGTCCATGAGTGATATGAGTGCCATGTTTGATGGTCAGACTGACAATTGGCTTATTCAAAACAGTGTGAGCACTTTGAGCAGTGTTCAGATGATGATGCCAGGGCTTGCCCTGTGATGTGCTGTACATACTGTGGTGTGTGCAGTCAGTGCAGGTGACTGATGTTGTTCTGTTTTTCCTAATTCTTTCCAGATGCATCCATGGCCACAGGAGTGGACAGCACCACGGACCAGGAGGTGCCGCAGAGCCAGACTGGGACAGAAAGCGAGGAGTTGGAGGGACCTAGTGGCACAGAGGGTGAGTGGAGCCACCCCAAGGAGTCCTCGGCACCATCCACCCCTGCTGAGGACCACAGCAGCTCAGAGGATGACTCCCTTGTGGAGGCGGGTGTCAGCAGCCAACAAACCCCAGCTAGTGAGGCTGTCCCCGCCACCACCACCACCATCACCACCCTCCCATCGGCTCCCGTCCCAGAGGTCCGTGGAGGCTCCCGTGTTCAGGAGCTTATCTCCTTTGTGCCAGGCACTGCACCCCCTGCCCCTGTGTCCCCTGCTGCCCTGAGTGTGGAGTATGTGGACTTGCTTCAACAGATCCATGTAGGGCAGACATCAATGCTGAGTGTCCTCCATGCACACACCAGTCTGTTGACTCAACTGGTGTCGTTCATGGAGGGCATGTCATCAGGCATGTCTGCCCTACAGAGGACCAATCAGTCCATGGCCTCCTCCCTGACGGCAGCAGTGTCCCTCCTCCAACAGTCCCTCACCCCTTCTCCCCCTGCCCCATCCACAATTTCTAACACCCTACCTGTCCCAAGCACACACACACCACCACATTCACCCAAACCCACAGACACAGGCAGCACACAAACACCCAAACCAATGTCTAGACGTGCACACAAGCAACCTCAGGGGACTGATACCACACTGACAGGGGATGGTTTGCAAACACATCAACAGGCATTCACAACCACTCCGCAGTCCTCTGATACCTCTCCCTCTAAGACCCCATCCCTTACCTCACATGCAAACCCCATCTCCCCAGAAGCTCTTTCTCTGTGACCTTGGCCTCTTCCCCACCAATCCAGCAGATCCAGTGTACAAAGGGAAAAGGAAGTCCCCACACACAGAGGGGACTGCCCCTCACACCCGGACACCCTCCCCCAGGCGCAGGCAGACTGAGGCCCCCACCCGCAAGTCCCGCCGGGCACAAAAGAGCAAGACCCCACTCCCGCCCGCAGCTCCACGACACAGTCTCCGTCCTCCATCCCTCAGGCCACCACTCCACAGGTTCCCCCGCCACACCCTGCCACAGGTTCCCCCACCCACAGATACACCATCCCCAAAATGCTCAGGCCCTCCCTCCCTACCACTTGCTCTTCCACCCCCACCCCCCCGGTCAGCCTGTGTTTGCCACTGGTGTGGGGACCGTGGCCCCCCTGTACTGCCGACCTCACCTGATTCCCATTCCTCTCCCATGGAGTCCACTCCATCTGACCTGCCCACTGCAGTTGTGCCAGCACCCACACCATCTGACTTGTGCCCCACAGTTGTGACTGCACCCACTATGTCAGACACCTCCACTGCAGTTGCCAGGGACTCTCCTGCACCCACCACCCCTTCACTGCCTCCTTCTGCTGAGCCTTGATCCTGTCCCTGCGGTGCCTGGCCTGCCCCCATGTATGCCCCTCCGAGTGGATGTCCCCTGTCCTTAGCAGTGCAGGCAAGCAACGTGTGACAGTTGTCACTCACACCCTATTTTGACTTTGGATATGGACTGGCCATTGGCCTTTGTTTTGCATGGACTTTGCATTTGAATTTCAAATTTGCTGAATAAAGCATTTGTAGTTATCCATGTGAATTTGATTTGGCTGTACATTATGTTGATGATGTTTATCATGACCTTGCTGTTATAAATGCTGAATTTTTAATGTTGAATTCTGAGGTGTTGATGTGATGTACTCCATGTGGTCCATGAGATATGTATCCTATTCTGGTCGGTATCCATGTCATCCTTTGCAGCAAACTGGGTGTGTCATGATTAACAATTTGTGCACATTTCTGTAAACATTTCATTTGCACGGTCACATCTGTGGCTTGCACCCATGCACATTTGATGTGCTTCCCATTGTCCAATTTGTCTATTTCCCTGACTGTGGGCACATCTCCACTGGAAATGCAGGTGTGGACATCACTGGTGTAGGATCAACTGGGTCCTCTGTGCAACTTGCTAGACTTATGTATTGAGTATGTGCAGATGACTTAAGGGACACTCCCGTACCCAGGCTGATGTGACCAGAGCCTTCATTGGGTGGTAACTGATGGCTGACTGACCAAGTGTTCTGCTGACATAACTGAGACCTGCTGGGACTATGTTTGGCACAGGTGAGCTTCCACAGGAGTTGAGTCCCCTCAAGTAAGTGTGTTGTTCCATGACATTGCCTGGGCCCATGGTGTGTGTTGTGTGAGCATGTGTGTGTGTGTCCACATCCCTTTTTCTACACAGGCTTTGTTCGCTTGATATGTTCCTGTTGTTGATGCTTGCTGAGTTGTCCTGTGTTCTTCCCACATCTTTGTCCTGGCCTACCAGATAAGTGGGTGCATGACACACTACTGTTCATTGGTGTGTCATCATTGGGATTTGTCAGTTCTGAGTGGTGATGATGTGGTCAGACGCAGATGGGACACAGTCAGGGGTCCCCATGGCACTCACTTGTTTGTTCGCAATATCATATAGTTGTCCGTAGGTAGTACCTTTCGGTGATTGAGACATGTGTATGTGTGTGTGACTGCTCCCACTTGTCAGGTTCAGAGCTGCAATGTTGGCAGGTGTCAGCATGTGTGCCTTGTGGTTCTCCTTGGCTTCTGCATTGTCCTGGGACTGTGTCAGGTATTCCGAAGGTTACGGGACCGTTGACGTCATGGCCATGTACCGCATACTGTGCAGTATGTCTGTCATTCACCAGGGTTGTAGACTGTCCTTGTGTGATGAGTCTGTGTACCTTAGATCCTCCCAACATTACTGTGTTTGTCATGGGTGAATGTGCAATGTCACATGTCCATGTGGGCTTCACTGATGCACATTGGTGCAGTTCAGGGTGTGTGGTGTTGAGGGTGGACAGATGTGAATGTTTGCATGGCTCAGCCCCTACCTCACGTTTGTCCCTGGATGACAGGCCATGCTGAGTGATTTGTGTTTGTGTAGGTGTGATGTACGTTTGTGACACAGGAAACATGTCTGAGTTTCACAGTTTGTACGACATCTACCTTTGTCATCACAGTGGAGGTGTCATGCATGCTTGTGTCACCCTAATGTATGGTCCCTGGGGGTGGTGCTGTTGTGTGTCAGTCTCTTGCTGTTTTAGTTGCTGTTCATTCCAGCTTGTGTCACATGTGTCTGTTGGGATCCCTTTCATCTCACAATGCTTGATTGCCCACTAAGGGGTGTCCAATTGATGGGTTACTTTGTATGGTACTGTGTCCACATCTGTGTCATTGTGGTTCAGCCCCCCTCAAGTGTTGTGTAGTTGCCTGGGGATACTGAGACACACACACACATGTTGTGTCAGATGTGCAGTGTGAAGTTGCCTGTTTGTGTTTGTGCATCTGCACCAGTGCATTGGTATTGCTGAAGTGGGCCATTGGCTGAATGTTGTTTGCGTGAGTTTTCCTGCTGTCCCTGTGAGTTATATCTCATCATTCTGCACATTCATCCTGGTTGTTAGGTCCCATTGCTGCCATGGAATGGGAGTTTGTGACCTGACACCTGCAGTCTACACAGGATGTATTGATTTGTGTGTCTATTTTCGAGATGTGGGTATGCATTATGATGGTCACTTCTGCTTTTTTGTCATTGTACACTGTATGCAATGTCAGCCACCATGGGTGGTGCTTGTCTGCACATGGCCGAGAGTATGTTAGATTTTCACAGCACTGGTAGCCACACCACATTTCTGTGGGTATGGGACACAACCACTACTTTGCCACAAAAGTGTTTCATGTGTTGGGACCAGGATCATACATGCTGTTTGGCATTTGCAGCTTTTAACATGATGACACTTACCTTTTGGTCACTGTAATGATGGTGGGTTTAGACCCCATTACCACAATGCTCAACATTTGCTGCAGTTTGGAACACCCCACTTAACTTTTGTTCTACACAGTGAGGGGGGTTAGTGCACATTGACACAGTGCTATTAGGATGCTTGACTTGTGTAGGCCACACTCAGTTTTTCGTCGCACGTGTGATGGGAGTCACATTGTATGTTCGAAGTCATATTCACTGTTGTGGGCATTTGTCACAGACTACACACTGTTGTGATGATGTTAGGGGGGATGTATTTTGCTGACATACCTAATGTTGGTGTATGATGGATGTGTGGTGCATCACCCATCCTATGTGTGTGGGTGTTGATATTGATAGTCACACAGCACCCTATGAGTGGGGGTGGCAGTAGTGATGGGCAACATACCCCCTATGAGTGGAGGTGGTAATATTCATGGGCAACAGGTTCCCTATGAGTGGGGGTGGCAGTAGTGATGGGCAACATACCCCCTATGAGTGGAGGTGGCAGTATTCATGGGCAACAGGTCCCCTATAAGTGGGGTGGCAGTAGTGATGGGCAACATACCCCCTATGAGTGGAGGTGGCAGTATTCATGGGCAACAGGTCCCCTATGAGTGGGGGTGGCAGTAGTGATGGACAACATACCCCCTATGAGTGGAGGTGGCAGTATTCATGGGCAACAGGTCCCCTATGATTGGGGGGGACAGTAGTGATAGGCAACAAGTCCCCTATGAGTGGGGGTGGCAGTAGTGATGGGCAACATTCCCCCTATGAGTGGAGGTGGCAGTATTCATGGGCTACAGGTCCCCTATGAGTGGGGGTTGCAGTAGAGATAGGCAACAAGTCCCCTATGAGTAGGAGTGGCAGTAGTGATAGGCAACAAGTCCCCTACGAGTAGGGGTGGCAGTAGTGATGAGCAACATAACCCCTATGAGTGGAGGTGGTAGTAGTGATGGGCAACAGGTCCCCTATGAGTGGGGGTGGCAGTAGTGATGAGCAACATACCCTCTATGAGTGGAGGTGGCAGTATTCATGGGCAACAGGTCCCATATGAGTGGGGGTGGCAGTAGTGATGGGCAACATACCCCCTATGAGTGGAGATGGCAGTATTCATGGGCAACAGGTCCCCTATGAGTGGGGGTGGCAGTAGTGATGGGCAACATACCCCCTATGAGCGGGGGTGGCAGGGGTGATGGGCAACATACCCCCTATGAGTGGAGGTGGCAGTAGTGATGGGCAACATGTCCCCTATGAGTGGGGGTGGCAGTAGTGATGGGCAACATTCCCCCTATGAGTGGAGGTGGCAGTATTCATGGGCAACAGGTCCCCTATGAGTGGGGGTTGCAGTAGTGATAGGCAATAAGTCCCCAATGAGTGGGGGTGGCACTAGTGATGGACAACATACCCCCTATGAGTGGAGGTGGCAGTAGTGATGGGCAACATGTCCCCTATGAGTGGGGGTGGCAGTAGGGATGTGCAACATACCCCATATGAGTGGGGGTGGCAGTAGTGATAGGCAACATACCCCCTATGAGTGGGGGTGACAGTATTCAATGGCAACAGGTCCCCTATGAGTGGGGGTGGCAGTAGTGATGGGCAACATACCCCATATGAGTGGAAGTGGCAGTAGTGGTAGGCAACATAGCCCCTATGAGTGGGGGTGGCAGTAGTGATAGCCATGCAACCCCTATGGTGTCCTGTTGCTAGTGGACAGGATATGGATCCCCTGGGTGTGTGTGACATTTGGCGGGTACTTGTCGTTTGTTTGTGTGGTGGGTGTCTGACTTACCGTCTGCGCCGTCTGCGTCTGTTCCTGATCCGGTCCTAGATGTACAGTACTGGTATGACCTGCGCGATGGGACTCAGGATGTGTTCGTCTCACACACACTGCTTGTTGCTTTGTCTCATACCCGTTGCTGGCTGGTCTGTCTCATAGCCGTGGATTGTGTTCTGGTGCAAATCGTACCTGATATGCTGCTTTCCTGGATGCTGTTACGTGCTGCACATGGCGACCCGTCTGGGACGTATGAGTTGCGCATCGTACTTGTGTGGCCTGAAACTGCTGTAAGAACTGCTTCCGGGCGACTCGAATCGGTGATCGGAGGTACAGCTCGTACAGGAAATGCTGCTGGAAACGCAGCCTACGTGTCGGTCGGAATTGTGTCAGTTATGCGCATTGTACTTCATTGCCCGGACACACTGGCTCCCGGAACATGTCGGTCGCAAGGTAAGGCTACGAACAGCTCTCGGAGAGCTGTCCAACCCGGATCGGAATCAACCCCATATAAGAAACAAATCAACGTTATTGATTGTTTATGTGCAGGAAGGGACACCTTCCTTCAAAGAAAAAATCATTCCATGCAATGCAGGCACCATTGCACCATTGCACCAAATTTGGAAATCTGAGCTCCAACATTTCCAAAACGTAGAACTCTGCACGTATAGAAGTAACAAATCAACATTATTTGATTGTTTATGTGCATGAAGGGGAACCTTTCTGCACATAAACAATCATTAATGGCGTTTTTCTCTTTCTGCAGCACACATAGTAAGATCTAAAACGAGGAGAAATAAATGTACTTCTCCTCATTGCGCTATTCTAACACCTGCTATTGCATGCCATTAATTTTGTTTGAAAGCACGTCAAGCTTCATAAATCATTTCTTACAAAAATATGTCTTTAACCTGCCATTCAACATACAGGACACAGGGGATTTTTTAGAAGACCTGTATGTCTTTATGAC
Organism: Triturus cristatus; assembly: GCF_964204655.1. NCBI lineage: Eukaryota > Metazoa > Chordata > Amphibia > Caudata > Salamandridae > Triturus > Triturus cristatus. Next base: position 211,714,351 of record NC_140585.1, on the reverse strand, counting down.
CATGGATGTAGCTTCCATTCCCCACCAAGATGGTCTGACAGCGATGAAACACTTACTAAGGATGCAACTCATCCATCTGCCTCAGTACACTGAGATGCTTTTAGAAATAACATAGTGGGGTCTGCATAACAATGGCAATTGAGAGGTATGGCCATAGGCCATCTGCTTTGCCCCAGCTAATCTTATTTCCACATGGGCAGGTGCTCACAGTAGAGTATATGCCTTGGAATGGTCAGAGAACGTAGTCCTTTGGAGGCGTTTCATAGATGATTGTTTAGATTTTGTGGTAGGGCACGCCTTTGACAGAAAAGGTATTTGCTCAGAAGTTAAACAACAACAATTAGAATCTCCTATTCACAGCTGACATTTCTTAGATCTAAAAAAAGTAATAAACATACAAAAAGTCCGAAATCTCGGATAGAGGACCTAGTAGTAGGGGTAGATTTTCGCTCAGTTTGAGCTAAAAAATCCTGTACAAAAGGAAAGCTGTCCTTTCTTGAGTCCCCTCACTCACCGCGGTTTCCCCACAGTGACATGCTTCATCATTGGGGCCATCTCAACCCGCTGCGGGTTGAGGCGTGCTACGACTTGCGTAATAGGTAGGAGCACTTCAGTGAGGAACTATGTGTGGTGCAGTGGAGTATGTGGAGTGGAGTGACTTTAAAAATATCTAACTAGTGGGCGAATTAACTTTATTCTTGCTCCTGGTTGATATGTTAAAACCGGGGTTGGTCTCTAGGGTACCTGGTTTCAATGAGTCAGGGGTCCCTAGTAGAGGTCAACATGTTTCGAGCTACCCCAATGCTCTTCTTCAGGACTACACAGGGTCCAGCCCTGCGTGTACCACTCCAAAGTGCAGTGAAAAAGTGACTGAAGATGCTAAGTAATAAGCAAAAGGTAAACAATACATACAACACTTAATAGGTCATGTAGTCTGACACTTAATAGGTCATGTAGTTTCTGGAATAATGGAAAAAAACATGGGTTATGGATAAAACAAAACGCCCGTAATACGGTGGGTACTAGGTTTACTGCAAAATAAAGACATTCCTCACGGTGCGTGCCTAGTTGTCAACGCCGTGTCTTGCGCCATGCTAGACTGAAAAGAAAAGAATTTCTGACACACCGCTTGCCTATGAACCTGAATAGAGTAAAGAGGCGCTGTGAATCTGTGCGCGGTGACTGTATCAAAGTAAAAAAGTAAAAAAGTCGATCCTCGTGACTGTGCTGTGGCGTGCATGAAGGACAAATGACATATAACATTAGAATATACAACCTTTGACATACCCAACACACTTATTCTAAAAGCAAATTTAAGCCTCCTGGTAGTCGGTTATGACGCACATGACAAACAACATAGAATATATATGACATACTTATTAAAAGGCAGAGCTTTGCCTCATGGTCAATGGAGGTGGCGTGAGAGATTCACAGCGCCTCTTTACTCATATCATATCAACTAGGAGCAAGAATAAAGTAAATTCACCCACTAGTTAGATATTTTTAAAGTCACTCCACTACACATACTCCACTGCACCACACTAAGGGCCATATGTAGATAGCTAAATACCGGCCGGTAACGGCCAAAAATTGGTAATTTTCCCGTTACCGACCGGTATTTAGCCCTTTCTAATGTAGGAGGCAGGTTTTAAGGATTCGGTAATTTACCGAATCGGTATTTTAAGAAATCGGTAAAATACCGAATCAGTAAATTACCGAATCTTTAAATCCTATGTAGGGAGCACTCAAGTGAGTGCATTTTTGGTTTAAGGATTCGTTACTTACCACCAACTACAAGTTTATGGTAAATACTGAATACCTTTTCAAAAGCAATTTTGTGCTTTTTTAAAAGTGCCATGTGGCAGACATACATGCCCTTAGGGCATGTATGTGCGCCACATGTGCACACATGCACGATTCAGGGGTGCAACAAGGTGTCAATGTGACACCCTGCCCCCCTTGAATATGCTCCCCCTATTACCGATTCGATATTTACCGAATCGGTAATAGTGAATGGCTTCCCATTCATTCCTATGGGCCTCCAGGCCCATAGGAATGAATGGGAAGGTATGCCTTATTACCAATTCGGTAAATACCGAATCGGTAGTAACAAATATTACCGAATCGGTAAAATTTACCGATTTTTTTACCTACATTCTATTTACCGATTCTTAAATACCGAATCGGTAAAATTCGGTATTTAGGAATCGGTGAATAGAAATTACCTACATATGGCCCATAGTTCCTCACTGACGTGCTCCTATGTATTACACAAGTCGTAGCACGCCTCAAGCCGCAGCGGGTTGAAATGGCACCAATGATGAAGCATGTCACTGCGGGGAAACCCCGGTGAGTGAAAGGACTCAAGAAAGGACAGCTTTCCTTTTGTACCAGATTTTCTAGCTCAAACTGAGCGAAAATCAACCCCTACTACTAGGTCCTCTATCCGAGATTTCGGATTTTTTGTATGTTTATTTCTTAGATCTAGCCATATTTGTGAAACACCAAAAAAATCCATGTGATGACATTTAGGAAGCATACGTCGGGGAATTCTATTGTTCATGCTAGTCTCTATCCAGTTGTGAGGTAGTTGACAGTGCCAAGAAGAAAGCCAGTCAAAAAGAAAGGGAACAATTGTTGTTTGCTAGAGGAGACAAGAAAGTGATCCTGTGATTCAATACACAACATCAGAAAATGAGGGAAGTCCTAGCGAGACATTGGCCTCTCATTAAAGGTGATCCAGTGACAGGCCAGACAGTACTAAACAAACCTCTCCTCACCTTCAGACGAGCAAAGTCAATGTGTCAAGAGGTAGTGGTGAGTAGCCCTGAAATGATTAAACCAGAGATGTGAGAGGAAACCCTGAGTTCCAGCGGTGTCAGAAGTGAAATGCTTATAGGCTTGGACTCAATATGAAAGAATTCACTTCAGCATTGATGATAATAAGCTTTATGTCCTGCTCGTTTTCCCTATGCCTGCCTTGACATCTATTTGTTTTATTTGTATACATGTACTTCCCCGCTGTTTATATTGGTGGATTATTAGTGGTTACCCAAACCCACTAGGGAGGAAGACACGTGCAACTCAATGTCAGTTGAGGTGATGTGCACAGTAGAGTGAAAGTACTATTCCATGCTACAGACTGACAACCACATAAAGGTACCATGAATAATTGGTACACACTTTATATGATGTGTTATTGTTTATTTAAATTTTATGAAATATGGGCACATAGAGCACTTTAGAAAAAAACACCAGTGGAAGGAAGTGCATATGTAAAAGTATTTCTTTCATGCCTATGCTGCTCTGCATGCAACACAAGGCCATGTGTAAACATCAATCAAAATGGCATCTACGTATTCTGAGCAAGGCAGTTGGATCTGCCAAAATACGTCAAAGCCACTTGCAATAAAAATACTGTTTGAAGAGCTTAGCCTTGTCGGTACCCATATGTTTACCCTAAAGTTAACATGTGTTCTATACTTTAAAAAAATAAATAATATTTCATTGTATTTTTTAAATAATAAATCACAATAATCATTTTTTGATAAATAAACTTGGTGTCTTTTCTAAATTTGAATTAATTTGAAATAATATACTTAAAACCATTCTTTTATTTTTATAAATAAAATTAATGTACTTTAAAAAAAATGTATTTACCACCTTCTACATTTGCCTTTTACTATTAGATTGAAAATGTTTAACTCTAAACATGTATATCATATTTTTATACCTTCCCCACCTATCTCTTGCATCATTCTCCTAAAGCTTTTTTTGATATTTTTAAATTATTTTGTAAAACATATTTGCCTTATTAAATGGCTTAAGTTTATAATACTCAGTTATCACAGTTAATACGTGAGTAATAATACACTTCCCACCCATTACCCCTATATCCCTTGCATCTCGCTCCTAAAACTTTAATTAGGAATAATTATCTTAAAAATATTTGCTTTCCTATTAAATGGAATACAAATGTAATACTCGGGTATCACAGTTGATACCTGAGTATTAATACACATTTCTAGCCATTATCCCTATATGCCTTGCATCATACTCCTAAAACCTTATTTTCATATTTTTAAATGTATGTGCAATAATTATTTTAAAAATAATCAGATAATTATCACTTAGATTACACATTTAAAACTCAGGTATCACAGTTGATACCTAAATGTTAGTACACTTCCACATCAATTACCCCTCCTCTGCATCCTGAACTTTAAGGGCCCGATTCACAGAACTAACTTAAGACAAAATCCTAAACTTACTACCATTTTGGTATTCACAGAAGGCACTTACTCATTTTGGTATTCACAGAAGGCACTTACTCATTTTGGTATTCACAGAAGTTAGGAGTCCTAAGTTTAGGACTCCCAAATGCCTTCTGTGAATACCGAAAGTCTTAAAATTAGGATTTTTTGCAGTTTAGTAGTAGTATAGTTAGGACTCCTAACTTTAGGACTCCTAAATGCCTTCTGTGAAAACCGAAAGTCTTAAAATTAGGATTTTTCTCAATTTAGTAGTAGTAAAGTTAGGACTCCTAACTTTATGACTCCTAAATGCCTTCTGTGAATACCGAAAGCCTTAAAATTAGGATTTTTCTCAGTTTAGTAGTAGTATAGTTAGGACTCCTAACTTTAGGACTCCTAAATGCCTTCTCTGAATACCGAAAGTCTTAAAATTAGGATTTTTCTCGATTTAGTAGTAGTAAACTTAGGACTCCTAACTTTAGGACTCCTAAATGCCTTCTGTGAATACCAAAAGCCTTAAAATTAGGATTTTTCTCAGTTTAGTAGTAGTATAGTTAGGACTCCTAACTTTAGGACTCCTAAACTGAGAAAAATCCTAATTTTAAGACTTTCGGTATTCACAGAAGGCATTTAGGAGTCCTAAAGTTAGGACTCCTAACTTCTGTGAATACCGAAGTGAGTAAGTGTCTTCTGTGAATACCAAAATGAGTAAGTGCCTTCTGTGAATACGAAAATGGTAGTAAGTTTAGGATTTTGTCTTAAGTTAGTTCTGTGAATCGGGCCCTAAATGTTTAGTTTCATATTTTTAAATTAATTTGAAATAATTATTTTTAAAATAATTAAATTAATATTATTTAGATTAATATTTTAATGCTCAGGTATCACAGATGATACCGAAGTATTAATACACTTCCCCACCCTTTTACCCCTATATCTATTACTTCCCCCTCCTAAAGGTTTATTTTTTTAATTTGTTGTGCATATGATATATATAAAAACATTATGGGGCCAATTCCGGCCGCAAAACGAACCGTCCGACACGGACCCGGACCGAATACCGACCGGCACGGACCAGCGCCGTACGACCCATGCAGTACGATGCAACGCGAGTGAATTACAACCGACACGTACGGAATACAAGCCGTACGACCGAGCCGGAGGGAAAATAGTGATCCGGCTGGAAAACCGACGTGATTTTCACCGACCGACACGAACCCAGAATCAACCCGACCGACCGGTACCCGCGATGTACGATTAGCGCAGTATGATGCAATGCGTGTAAATCCAGACCGACTCACACGGAGACCAAGCCGCACGACCGACACGCACAGACAACCCGGCACACAAGCAATAAAAACTGCCGCGAACGACGCGTACCAAACACAGAAGGCAGCGTGAACGAGGCGGAGAAGCCCGCACGAGACAACAGCAGCGTCCGTTTCCGTCACATGAACGTCTCCTTCATGCCCACAAAACACAAAGGAAAAAACACAAAAAAAGGACCAAACAAGCAATGACTAAGGGCCCGATTCACAGAATTAACTTAAGACAAAATCCTAAACTTAGTACCATTTTGGTATTCACAGAATGCACTTACTACTTCTGGTATTCACAGAATGACCGTACTACTTTTGCGATTCACAGAATAAACTTACTACTTTTGCTATTCACAGAATGGATTTACGACTACTAACTTTACGTCCGCACTCGGGGTGGAAATTCCGGCCCAGAGGAGGAGCTTCCGGCCCGGAGGTGGGGCTTCTGGCCTGGAGGCGGGGCTTCCAGGCCGGAGGCAGAGCTTCCGGCCCGGAGGTGGGGATTCCGGCCAGTGGCGGAGATTTAACCATGGCCAAACTCTCCACCTCTGGGCCGGAAGCTCTGCCTCCGGCCCGGAAGCTCCGCCTCCGTGCCGGAAGCTCCGCCTCCGGGCCGGAAGCTCCACCTCCACGACGGAATTTCCGGCCCGAGTGCGGACGTAAAGTTAGTAGTCGTAAATCCATTCTGTGAATAGCAAAAGTAGTAAGTTTATTCTGTGAATCGCAAAAGTAGTACGTTCATTCTGTGAATACCAGAAGTAGTAAGTGCATTCTGTGAATACCAAAATGGTACTAAGTTTAGGATTTTGTCTTAAGTTTGTTCTGTGAATCGGGCCCACAGTCAATAAATACCCCAAAAAAATCAATTGGACAAAGACACACCCACAACTCCAACTATATAAGGGACTACAATCACTACCATCATCCCTTGCAAACAGGAGACACAGCCAGCAGCAAACACCAGTACACAGCAACCACAGACACACTCACAACTCACACATCACACAACTCACACACCATCAGCACCTCATACAAAAGCACACACACATACACACAGCAAAACCAACACCAAACCAACATCACTTGCACCCTCACACACACATCCCTCACCACCACCACCCATCACCATGCCTCCAAAGAAGAATCCAAAGTTCACAGATAGTGAGTTAGAAGTGCTGGGAGACGAGATCATCAGAGTAGAGCCACATTTGGTTGGTACATTGGTTCAAAGGACCCCCATTTCACAGAAAACCAAGATGTGGGCGAGGATTGTGGACAAGGTGAACGCACAAGCACCAACGTTGCGCACAAAGGGTGATATCGAGAACCGGTGGTATGACGTGCGCAGGAGGGTCAAGAAACTCATCGAGAAAGATCACGCCTTGAGTCAGCGCACCGGCGGTGGCCCTCCTGCCAAACCAGTCTACTTCAGGACCTGGGAGGAGAAGGTGCGGGACATCCTACCACCAGAGAGCGTCCATGGCCTAACAGACATCCCAGAGACTGGTGAGTACACAAACAACATACCCAAGATTGTGTGGCAAGGGGACAGTGAAACCATGCACCCCAAGCAAACCTACACTAACCAATAGATAATCAACCCAAGATGTGTATGCCAGTCACACAAACACAATACCTGCCATCACATAGTGACTGGGAACTGTGTCATGACATGCACCAACCTACAAACAAATAGAGCAAGCCACTGGCACTAAGCCAAATACATCCAGCCAGACAGTTTGCCACCACAAACACACCACCTCACAGTGCAGCTGACTGTCAGGAAGGAATAGTGGGGATGCAGGCGAAGTGAGTGTAGACAAAAGCATGATGGGGTCTGTAGTCACAGATAATGATTGGTCCATCAAGACCCCTCTGAAACATGCCCACATCACAGGGAGTGGAAAATGACTGACAAGATGGCTGACACTGGCTCCTGTTGTGGGGAGCACAAGGCCCTGCTAGGGCTTGTGTGCAAATCAGAAGTAGGACACCACTGACTGACATCCTGAAAGACAGCTTGCACGCCCTACAATGGAAGCACGTTTCATGATGGGAAGGAGGACTGACAGCCCTGACCATACTAATCAGCATGGGGAGACACCCCCCAACACAAACTCCACACAACTCACCTGGTAAAATGCATTGACACACACCTCATTGAAATATCAGCAAAAGATACCCCGTACTGGGTGCTGCTGTGTGAAGCACAGGGGCCCACTTGGGACTTGTAGCCAAACAAACACCAGGACTTTACAGTCAGCCATCTTGCCATTGATGTCATACCCCTCACAGGGAAGCAGAGTCCAGAGGGAGGAAGCATGGGTATGCTGGGAAGGGGGGTGTAGCCAAGAGTATGATGGGACTCACAGTCACAGACAACCTACACCCACCCATATGGCACAGAAAGATCAACCTGAACCATACTCGCCTCACAGGGAGTGGGAAGGGACTGACAAGATGTCTGACACTGGGCTCTGTTGTGGGGAGCACAAGGCCATGCTGAGACTGGTAGCCAAACAAACACCAGGATTTCACAGTCAGCCATCTTGCCATTGATGTCACACCCCCACACAGGAAAGCAGAGTCAAGAGGGAGGAAGCATGGGTATGCTGGGAAGGGGGGTGTAGCCAAGAGTATGATGGGACTCGCAGTCACAGACAACCTACACCCACCCACATGGCACAGAAAGATCAAACTGAACCATACTCGCCTCACAGGGAGTGGGAAGGGACTGACAAGATGTCTGACACTGGGCTCTGTTTTGGGGAGCACAAGGCCATGCTGGGACTGGTAGCCAAACAAACACCAGGATTTCACAGTCAGCCATCTTGCCATTGATGTCACACCCCCTCACAGATAAGCAGAGTCAAGCGGGAGGAGGCATGGGTATACTGGGAAGGGGGTGTAGCCAAGAGTATGATGGGACTCGCAGTCACAGACAACCTACACCCACCCACATGGCACAGAAAGAACAAACTGAACCATACTCACCTCACAGGGAGTGGGAAGGGACTGACAAGATGTCTGACACTGGGATCTGTTGTGGGGAGCACAAGGCCATGCTGGCATATGGCCAAAAACAAGATCAAACTCTTTCTGTGACAAGCTGGGAAAAAGCAGTGTACAGGCAGGCATCTGTTTGAAAAGTAGAAAATGTAATGTTTGTGAACCAACGATGCATGTAGAAACATAAATCACATTGTGTGTCTCTTCCAAACACAGGTTGTGCTGGGCACCCAGCGCCAAATGACGAGGATACCCAGTCCCAGACTCTGGTGGACACTGAGCTCTCTGGTCTGACTCTCTCACTGTCCTCTTCGGATGACGACGACCAACCTGGCCCCTCCGGTGTGAGCCATCATGCAGCAATAGCAGCAGTAACATCTGCCCCCCCTGTACCCACGCCTCCAGCATCTGGACACCGACAGGGCAGCCTCGCCAACACAGACAGACCAAGGACAATCAACACCCACAGCACAGGGACACAGGACCCCCCGGAAGCTACAGCCAACACCACCAGCAACACCTCCCAAGGGGTCCCAGTGTCACCTGTGTGTACCGCCGCTGGTCCTGCCCGTGTGGAGAGGGGTGCTGGGAGGAGTGGGAGGCACAGGGCGTACCTTGCAGAGGGGTCTGGACTGCATGATGACCCCCAACTGGCAAGCATCTTAGACGCGTACCAGGATAGCACCGGAGGATTTGGCCAGGTAGTGGGGATCCTCAAGGACATGCAGCATGAGCAGGTCGCCCAACATGCCTGCATGGAGGCAAAGTGGGATGCCCTTACTGCGGTGCATCGGGACATACTACAATGCCTCCGCCAGATCAACACCAACCTGTCCCCACCCCCTTGTGTGCCAACAACATCTGTCGCAACACCATCTGCCAGCGCCCCAGGGAGGGAGGAGGACTCTGGCAGAGAGTCCCCTGCACTGCAGACGCCTGCACATGAGGATCCCCCCCGGAAGAAGAGGGGTCGTCTGAAGAAGGACATGTGAGAGGCAGATGTCCTAGCACATCCCCCAGGGCCTCTAAACCTGTTCTGGACAATGTTCTTTGTGCGCAACCCGTTCACCTTGTCCAATCGCACACAACTCGCCCACATGACATGGAGGGTTCATGTTGGGCCAATGTAGCAAACGACTTTACTTTGGACATTTCATCTACCAGCACTTCCAACTCCAATGTGAACTGTGGATTCCCAAACCACTGTACAGCACCCACCATCCTGTGCACTTCACTCACACATGTTTGTAAATAAACTCACCAGTACACCATACTTGCCTCTGTTGTGATTCCAACTTGTCATGTTCAGGGCGAAGTCGATCTGCTACACAACACAGTGCATGCCAAATACTGCAACAATGTGACCAATGCAAGGTGAGTCATGGGGATGTGACACATGTGAGGGAGACACACCACTATGGCAACACAACACATACTCACTATGGAAATGTTACTCATCACACACAATGATGTTGACCTGAAACACATTGGCATGCACAGACACAACACTAAGCACAGTAAGTGGTAACAAGTCCACAGGTGAGGTAAGCAGATGTCACTCAGAGGTGGGAAGACAGACAACGCACATAAAAAAGCATAGCACAGGTTCATTACACATCAGCAACACGTTTATTCCACACTAGTTGCACAGTAATTCTACGTAACAGTGGACACACGCTCACAATGTGTTGGAGAATGGAAGTCCAGGGATGTGTGGTACATCAGTTGATGGGAATTCTCAACTTCCACACTGGTGTTGGCTTCTGGGTGTTGGGGGTCAGGGTTGACCACACAACAGACAAAGTACCCTGGGAAGGACAGACAAGATACAGTCAAACGCACAGACGAACAGGAGAGAAATGCAATACACATGCACAAAACATGTAGCGAAACATCTACATAAACACTAGATAGCAGTACTACCCTATTGTGGAGTACACACCACCTGAATGGACACATCACAGCACACATCCAGTCAATTGGCACACAGACACACTCAGACAGCAACAGAGCTGGCTCAACACATTCCAGGCTACCTCCATACATTCACATAACAACCCTGGAAACTCACATTCAGGTGAAGAAGTTGTTGATGAGCTGTGAGCGGACGTCACCATCATCTTCATCATCACTGGCATCTTGGCCCAGGCCGGGATCCTCCACAGGTGCCGGACGTTGGTCGTCGTCATCCTCATCCTGGATGAGAGGCACCTCCTTCCGCACCGCCATATTGTGTAGCATGCAGCAGACCAGTATTATTTTGCACACCTTTGCAGGCTCATATGGGAGGGACCCTCCAGTCCTGTCCAGGCAGTGGAAGCGGCTTTTCAGGAGGCCAAATGTCCGCTCAATCACCCTTCTGCTCCGACCATGTCCCTCATTGTAGTGCAGCTCGGCTGGTGTCACAGGGTTCCTGAGGGGTGTCAGCAACCACGGCATGTTGGGGTATCCAGAGTCACCTACACACACAAAATGAACAAGTAGCTGAGTTATGTAGGAGTGCGGAATACAACACTGACAAACACACACAATGAGAAACAGTCAGTACACACCGACAAGCCAGGCACGCTGAGCTGGCATCTGTGACATCAGCGTTGCAATGTGACTACTCCTCATAATGTAGGCATCGTGCGCCGAACCAGGGAACCGTGCACACACATGTGTTATCAACATATCAGCAAGATAGACCACCAGAGCATTGATCGAATGGTAGTGCTTCCTGTTCCGGTATGCCTGCTCATGTGCCTGTGGTGGTATCAGGGCAACATGTGTCCCGTCAATGGATCCAATGACGTTTGGCATCCTCCCCAGTGTATAAAAGGCATCCTTTATTTCAGGGAGTTCATCTTGGCTCGGGAACTTGATCTACAGGTCGAGGAATTGCAACATCCCCTCCAAGACATCGCGTAGCACCCGACTAAACATCGTTTGCGACATACCACCAGCAGTAGCCACAGTGTACTGGAAGGTACCGGTAGCAAAGAAGTGGTTACATTTATTATAATAGTGTTTCTTTCCCTTGTCCCTCTCCTTTCTTTACCCTCCCCCTCCCCCCTTTCTTTCTCCTCTCTACGATTTTATTGAATTGTCTTTATTGCTTCTCATTATCATTCCCATGTATTATATTCTTATGTACTTGTTGTTTTCTTGCCTTGTATTACATTGGAATATTGATGAATAAACTTAAATGTTAAAACTTAAAAAAGAAGTGCAGGACTGCCATCACCTTCACCTCTGGGGTCAGTGCTGTAGGGTATGTCCGGCCAGGTAGCAGATGTGGTGCCAACTGCTCCGCCAACTCCTCAATCAGTGGCCTGGTGAAGCGGTACCGTCTGATGCTGTCGCGTTACTGCATGGTTGCAAGGTCTGGGAACGGCCGATGGACAGCTGGTGCCATGCAGTACAGAGATGCACAAAGGAAGATTGTCAGTACATCCACCCATGTGGCCATGACCACGATCACTATCACATGCTAGTTCATGACATTACACAATGTACTGAGGTGTGTACTATTGGGTATGGACACATATGTCACCTACAAGACCACCACCTCACATCTCAATTCCACATGTCCACATGAGTGCCATGTAGTGCAATGGGCTAATCATCTGGCTGTGTCACCCAACCTATGTGCTGCTGCACTGTTCAAAAAACCCACCCCAGTGACAAATGAGGATTCATGTCTCCCAGGCATCACAGATCTTTGCCATGCAGAAACCCAGGGTCCCTGTATTGCCATATCAACACAGCAATGGACATGGCTTAGCACGTAAACACCACCAGGCAAGCGTAAGTCCCACAGGTAGTGGCCACTGTTGTTCATGCCGGCCCTACATGTACGTCTCTTAGACACACACCCCATGAAGGTTGATGCATATACCACATGGATGTAGAGACTGTCACCTAATTGGTAACATGTGATCAGACACATCTGAGACACAATATGCACACAGACTGTGGGTGCACATCCGTATTGGCGCTACAGGTCTCACTGTGACATACATGCCATCACCCCCAGGACTCAGGGTGTATGTGACATGTCTTAAACATATCCAACCTGACACTGTGGCCTTCACTCATGCCCATTACTGTCCAACTGCACATCACAGTGCAAATGTGCACAACGCACAAAGGACTCTGCCCCATGTACAAGATAACAGTCTGGGAGTGGCTGCACAAAGTGCCAGAAAAAAAAACAGATGTGGCCCCCTCAAACACCCAGCCTCACATGCCATGGAACACTGTGTGGCCAATGCTATAGTGTGGCAGGTGTGTGCAGGTGTCCATGGCCAGTATATGTGTGTTGCATCCGTCTAATAGTCACACTAATGAGGTCCGACGCGGGTGACAATGCGAAAGCATTGCACGGGTCATGACCGAGCCGTGCGTACGCCTTGTCAGTGAATGCAATGAGGTCCGACGCGGGTGACAATGCGTACGCATTGCATGGGTCATGACCGAGCCGTGCGTACGCCTTGTCATTGAATGCAATGAGGTCCGACGCAGGTGACAATGCGTACGCATTGCACGGGTCATGACCGAGCCGTGCATACGCCTTGTCAGTGAATGCAATGAGGTCCGACGCGGGTGACTATCATGCATACGCGTCGGACAGGCATGGTCCGAGACAGGCGTACACCTTGGCCATTGAATCATATGGAAACGGGTGCATGTGTATATTCAAAATATGCGTTGTACAGTCAGTTGAATGAGCCAGGCGCACCCATTGGCTCAGGACTGTCATGGAGACGGATGCGGAGTCAAAACTTGTACAAGTTGTGTACTGGAAATTCAGTTGGATGCCTACAACAATGTTGCAATTTCAAGTGTTCCATGAAGGTAAAGATTTGAACGATGCGGAAGGCGTGTACGAGTTGTACTTTTGAATGGATTGGCCAGATTTATAGGATTCAACCGTGTTGGACCTATCACTTGGGACACATGGCACAGAGTCTGCCTCTGCAGCACAGATATAAGTCTGGCTGGCCTCCAGGGAGCTCACTTGCCTGCACTACATGCTACTGGATCACATCCCTGCTCCCACTGCTGCTGTCTATGCATCCTCTGGCTCCTGCTATGGCACGTACACTGGAGAGGGCCCCAGCCTTCACTGAGGAGGAGAACCAGGCCCTGCTGGACGGGCTCCTTCCAGAGCACAGAAAGCTCTATGGGACACCAGGGGAGCAGGTGAGTGTGCTGTCCACTGCCTTCCTAATTATGCATGTTGTCTGACTAGCAGTACACCATTGGCAAGCATTCTCACTGACTACTTTCATCCACCAAAGTGTGTAGGTACATGTAATGAAAAGTTTCCATGCTGCTAAAGTGCATTATTGCAAGCTTAAACTATCCAGGCATTGTTAACATGTCAGACATGCATTTGAGTTTTCATTCCCCATGGTTGCACTACCTGTGTAATTTATTTCCCTTTGTGATGATGACATGTATATCCAATTGTGTGCTGCACAAATCTGGGGCATGTGTGTTAATGTACTTTTCACTTTGTCATCCTCACAGGTTGATGCCCACCAGAAGCAGGAGATCTGGTGTCCATCGCCCAGGCTGTTCGTTCTGTGGGGGTCTACAAGTGCCGGATCCGCAACTGCCAGAAGAGCTGGCAGGACCTCCGTGGCTGGACCCGGAGGATAGCTAGAGTCCATCTGAAGCTGTCACCTCCACGCAGGAGGGGCGGACACCGGACCCTGACTCCCCACATGCTCCGGATACTGGCGGTGGTCTTCCCAGACCTGGATAGTCAGCTGAAGGCCAGACAGCAGCAGGAAGGGGGTAAGTCCATGCCTGATCTGTGTACTATGCCTGACATGCAAATAGAAGTCTTTTGTCCGGGTCACACTTCCACATTACGTAGGTCTTGTAGTCCCAAAATCAGGCCCCTCGTCTGTGTGATGCACCCTCCTCATCTGTTCCACAGGTGTGGCCCCTGCATTCTGTTGCTTGTGTCACTAGGGCACTGTGTCCCTTTAGTCAGCTATGTTTCAGGTACCAGTCAGCATCAGTTCCTGTGGCTCTGTTGTGTTTTTCATGGGTGGTTCAATTGTTTACACAATGCCTGAGATCTGACATGTGAACTGTGTGTGCCCTTGGGATGTGTACCAATTACTGGTCTGACTCGCAACATGATTCTGGGGTATTGAAAACAAAACAATGCAGCAGGGGCCTCCAATTTTTGGGCATCAGGAGTATGTATATCAAGTATGTCACAATTGCTTAGCCACCTGACTACTGTCCGGGCCAAAACACTGTTTCACTTAGTCCTGCCCAGTCATGCCCCCTCAAGGGCATTCAGAAACACTCTGTAATCCCACTCCTGTGTATGAAATTGTAGGTTGTGCTTAGTGACATGTGCCCTCAGGTGTCTGCCTCTGTGTCATTAGGGTGTGGCTTGTTGATACGTACAACTGGGGAGCCCATGATTCAGAGGGTCAGCATGACATCTGCAATGTGACTGTGGGAGACGAGACCTGTGTGACATATAGGTGTGTGTTCATCTGACAGCGCACAATGGTGTATGCAACTGTGTCCCTCATGCAGCTGGGTCATATGCATGGCAGACTGTGATGTGTTAATGTACATGGATTTATGTTTGCTGAGACTCATATGAATTATTTTCATGATGTGGGGTCTTCTGGGTCCTGGATATGTTGTTTGCATGGGATGGGCAAGTGCGCTGGTCATCTGCAGAGTTAGATTTACCCCTGAGCTAGGATTGTGAGTCAGTGCATATTGTTGTTGTCTGGATGCCCTGCCCCTGTGACAGGAGACAGTGTTGACTGACTTTCAGGGCATCCCAGTGCCATGGCATTGAACTTGCTATGAGTGAGCCTGCATTGTGTTCAAGTGTGCACCATGCACCCCATTGTGGCCTTGCCCATCAGGACATGAGTACATCATAGTGTGTGTTGCTAGCAGGCATCCCAAGCATGTGAAATGAGACTCTGCCCATCCCTTCATCCGGACACCTGTACTGAGTCAGTCGCAAGAGATGTGCTGTGGGTCTAGTGACATACTCCTACATGTTCACTTGCATGTCCAACTAATGTGTGGGTGGTGCATGTTGGCACATTGGTATGTTAGCATCCAACATGCAACGGACATATGTGTGAAAGTCAAGGAGGGATATGTGTGCCATGGTTGATGTTGAGAATGACATTTGTCTCATCCTAAACAGTGTTGGCACTTTGAGCTGTGTTCAGCTGATGATGCCAGGGCATGCCCTGTGATGTGATGTACTCACTGTGGTGTGTGCAGTTGGTGCAGGTGACTGATGTAGTTCTGTTACTTCCTATTCCTATCCAGATAAATCCACGGCCACAGGAGAGGACTGCTCCACGGACCAGGAGGAGCCACAGATGCTTACAGGGACAGGAGAGGAGTCAGGTGGACCCAGTGGCACGGAGGGTGAGTTGAGCCACACAGAGGAGTCGTCAGCACCATCCCCCCCAGCTGAAGGCCACAGCAGCTCTGAGGATGACTCTCCTGTGGAGGCAGTTGTCAGCAGTCACCAAACCCCTGCTAGTGAGGCTGTCTCCGCCACCACCACCACCCTCCCATCGGCTCCCATCCCAGAGGTCCCTGTGGGCTCCCGTGTTCGTGAGCATGTCTCCTTTGTGCCAGGCACCGCACCCCCTGCCCCTGTGTCCCCTGCTGCCCTGAGTGAAGAGTCTGTGGACTTACTTAGACAGATCCATGTAGGGCAGACGTCGATGCTGAAGGTCCTCCATGCACACATAGGTCTGTTGACACAACTGGTGTCATTCATGGAGGGCATTTCCTCGGGCATGTCTGTCCTACAGAGGATCAACCAGTCTATGGCCTCCTTCCTGATGGTGGAAGTGTCCCTCTTCTAACAGTCCCATACCCCTCCTACCCCTGCACCACCCATGATTCCTAGCACACTACCTGTCCCAAGCACAGAAACCCCCAAACCAAGGGCTAGACATGCACACAAGCAAGCGCAGGGGACTGATTCCACACTCACAGGGGCTGGTTTGCTGACACACACACAGTCATCAACAACCACTCCACAGTCCTCCGAGACCTCTCCCTCCCAGCCCCCTTCCCTTGCCTCACCTGCAACCCCATCCCCCCAGAAGCTCTTCCTCTGTGACCTTGGCCTCTTCCCCACCGACCCAGCAGATCCTGATTACAAGGGGAAGAGGAAGTCCCCACACACAGAAGGGAGTACCCCTCACACCCGGACACCCTCCCCCAGGCGCAGTCAGACCGAGACGCCCACCCGCAAGTGCCCCCGGTGCAAGAAGAGCAAGACCCCCCCGCCAACACGCAGCTCCAAGGCAAAGTCTCCGTCCTCCATCCCCCAGGCCACCACTCCAGAGGTTCCCCCGCCACTCCCTGCCCCGGGTTCCCCCACACACAGATACACCATCCCCAATATGCTAAGGCCATCCCCCCTAGCACTTGCTCCTCCACACCTGGTCAGACAGTTGGTGCCACTGATGTGGGGACCATGTCCCCCCCTGCCCTGCCGACCTCACCTGTTCCCCATTCTGCTCCCATGGATGTAGGCACTGCTTTGGAGTCCATGACCACCCAGTCTGACTTGGGCACTGCAGTGGTGAGCCAATCCACTCCATCTGACCTGCCCACTGGAGTTGTGCCAGCACCCACCCCATCTGACTTGTGCCCCACAGTTGTGACAGCACTCACCACTTCAGTCAGCTCCACTGCAGTTGCAAGTGTCTCGCCTGCATCCCCCACCTCTTCACTGCCTCCTTCTGCTGCACCCTGATCCTGTCTCTGCGGTGCCTGGCCTGCCCCCATGAATGCCCCTCCGAGGAGATGACCCCGGTCCTTAGCAGTGCAGGCAAGCAAGGTGTGACAGTTGTCACTCTAGTTCACTCCTTGGCATTTTGACATGGGCTGGCCATTGGCCTTTTGGTTGCACAGACGTTTAGCATTTCATATACTGAATTTGTGACTCTAGTTCACTCCTTGCCATTTGGACATGGACTGGCCATTGGCCTTTTGTTGGAACAGACGTTTCACTTTTCATATGCTGAATAACGCTTTTTACTTTGTCCCTGCGAACTTAATTTAGCTGTACATGATGTTGATGTTGTTTTACATGCCCTTGCACCTGTAATGTTTGGTTTACAATGTTGCATACTGATGTGTTGATGTGAGGTACTCCCTGTGGTCCATGAGATATGTATCCTATTCTGGTGGGTATCCATGTCCTCCTTTGCAGCTACCTGGGTGTGTCTGGATCAACTATTTGTGTACATCTCTCTATGAGCATTTCAGTGGCATGGTCACATCTATGGCTTGCACCCCTGCACATATGATGTGCTTACCATTGTCCAAATTGTCACTTCAACATAATTCGTGCTCCTCACTACTGGCCCTACAGGTGTGGGCATCATTTTAATAGGAGCAACTGGGTCCTCTGTGCAACTTGCTAGACATAAGTTTTGGGTATGTGCAGCTGACTTAGGGGAGACTCCCATACCCAGGCTGTTGTGACCAGAGCCTTCATTGTGTGGTAACTGATGGCTGACTGACCAAGTGTTCTGCAGACATGAGTGGGACTTGCGGTGAATATGTTTGGCACAGCTAGGGCTCCCACAGGAGTTGTGTCCCCTCAAGTTAGTGTGTTGTCCAGTGACATGGCCTGGGCCCATGGTGTGTGTTGTATGTGCATGTGTGTGTGTCCACATTCCTGTTCATACACAGACAGGGTTCCCTTGATATGTTCCTGTTGTTGATGCTTGCTGAGTGGTGCTGGGTTCATCCCACTACTTTTCTAATGGGCTACCAGATGTGTGGGTGCGTGAC
Source organism: Triturus cristatus (assembly GCF_964204655.1). Taxonomy (NCBI): domain Eukaryota; kingdom Metazoa; phylum Chordata; class Amphibia; order Caudata; family Salamandridae; genus Triturus; species Triturus cristatus. Next base: position 211,695,957 of record NC_140585.1, on the reverse strand, counting down.
ACACTACTGTTAATTGGTGTATCATCATTGTGATTTGTTAGTGGTGATGATGTTGTCAGACACAGATGGGACACAGTCAGGGTTCCTCAGGGACTTGTTTGTTCGCAATATCATGTAGTTGTCCCTAGGTGGTAGTTTTCAGTGATTGAGACATTTGTATGTGTGTGTGACTGCTCCCACTTGTCGGGTTCACGGCAGCGATGCTGGCAGGTGTCAGCATGGTTTCCTTGTGTTCCTCCTTGGCATCTGCATAGTCCTGGGACTGTGTCAGGGATTCTGAAGGCTACAATGACCTTTGAGGTCATGGCCATGTACCGTATACTGTGCAGTGTGTCTGTCATTCCCCAGGGTTGTAAACAGTCCTTGTATGATGTGTGTGTGCACCTTAGTTCCTGGCAACATTCCTGTGTTTGTCATGGGTGCATGTGCAATGTCACCTGTCCATGTGGACTTCACAGATACACATTGTTGCAGTTCAGGTGTGTGGTGTTGATGGTGGACTGATGTGAATGTTTGCATGGATGGTCCCCTAGCTCCCGTTTGTCCATGGATGAGGGGCCATGATTTGTATTAGTGTATGTGTGATGTACGTTTGTGGCACAGGACACATGTCTGGGTTTCCCAGTTTGTACAACATCTGCCTTTGTCATCACAGTGGAGGTGTCATGCATGCTTGTGTCACCCTACTGTCTGTTCCCTGGGGGTAGTGGTGTTGTGTGTCAGTCTCTTGTTGTGTTAGTTTGTGTTCATTCCAGCTTGTGTCACATGTGTCTGTTGTGCTTTCTCTTATCTCCCAACGCCTCATTGCCCACTGAGGGTGTCCCAATGATGGTTTACTTTTGTATGGCACTGTGTCCACATCTGTGTCACTGTGGTTCAGCCCCCCTCATGTGTTGTGTAGTTGGCTGGGGATACTGTGACACACACACACACAAGTTGTGTTTGATGTGCAGTGTGAGTTTGCCTGTTTGTGCATCTGCACCAGTGCATTGTTATTGCTGTTGTGGGCCTTGGTCTGGATACTGTTTCTGTGATTTTCCCTGCTGTCCCTGTGAGTCATTTCACATCATTGTGCACATTCATCCTGGTTGTTGGGTGCCATTGCTGGCATGGAATGTGAGTTTGTGAGCTGACACCTACAGTCTACACATGTTGTTTTGATTGGTGTGTCTATTTTCGAGATGTGTGCATGCTTGGTGATGCTCACTTCTGCTGTTGTGTCATTGTACGCTGTGTGCATTGTCAGCCACCTTGTGTTGTGCTTGTCTGCACATGGCCGAGAGTGTTATGTTTTCACAGCACTGTTAGCCTCACCACATCTCTGTGTGTATGGGACACAAGCACTAGTTTGCCCCAGAAGTGTTTGATGTGTTGGGAGCAGGGATCATACATGCTGTTTGTTATTTGCAGCTTTGACCATGATGACACTTACCTTTTGGTCACTGTGTTTAGGGGGTTTGGTCCCCATCACCACAATGCTCGACATCTGCTGCATTTTGTGAGCCCCCACTTAACTTCTGCTGCACACAGTGAGGGGGTGTTCTTTTACATTGCCACAGTGCTATGGTGATGCTTGCCTTGTGTATGTCACACTCATGTGTTGGTCACACATGTGCTGTTACTTACATTGTATGCTCGTAGCCATAATCACTGTTGTGGGCATTTGTCATAGACTACACACTGTTGTCATGGGGGATGTATTTTGTGGACATACCTGATGTGTACGTATGCTGGATGTGTTGCGCATCACCCATCCTATGGCTGCGGGTGGCAGGGGTGATGGGCAACATAAGCACTATGGTTGGGGGTGGCAGGGGTGATGGCCAACATAGTCCCTATGGGTGGGGGTGGCAGTAGTGATGAGCAACTGGTCCCCTGTGAGTGGGGGTGGCAGGGGTGATGTGCAAGATAAGCACTATGGGTGGGGTTGGCAGGGGTGATGGGCAACATAGTCCCTATGGGTGGGGGTGGCAGTAGTGATGAGCAACAGGTCCCCTGTGAGTGGGGGTGGCAGGGGTGATGGGCAACATGGTCCCTGTGAGTGGGGGTGGCAGGGGTGATGGGCAACATAAGCCCTGTGAGTGGGGGTGGCAGGGGTGATGGCCAACAGGTCCCCTGTGAGTGGGGGTGGCAGGGGAGACGGGCAACATAAGCCCTGTGAGTGGGGGTGGCAGGGGTGATGGGCAACATAAGCACTATGGGTGTGGGTGGCAGGGGTGATGGGCAACATAAGCCCTGTGAGTGAAGGTGGCAGGGGTGATGGGCAACGTAAGCACTATGGGTGGGGGTGGCAGGGGTGATGGGCAACATAGTCCCTATGGGTGGGGTGGCAGTAGTGATGAGCAACAGGTCCCCTGTGAGTGGGGGTGGAAGGGGTGATGGGCAAAATAGTCTCTGTGAGTGGGGGTGGCAGGGGTGATGGGCAACATAAGCCCTGTGAGTGGGGGTGGCAGGGGTGATGGGCAACATAAGCACTATGGGTGGGGGTGGCAGGGGTGATGGGCAACATAGTCCCTATGGGTGGGGGTGGCAGTAGTGATGAGCAACAGGTCCCCTGTGAGTGGAAGTGGCAGGGGTGGCAGGGGTGATAGGCAACAGGTCCCCTGTGAGTGGGGGTGGCAGGGGTGATGGGCAACATAAGCCCTGTGAGTGGGGGTGGCAGGGGTGATGGGCAACATAAGCACTATGGGTGTGGGTGGCAGGGGTGATGGGCAACTTAAGCCCTGTGAATGGGGGTGGCAGGGGTGATGGGCAACATAAGCACTATAGGTGTGGGTGGCAGGGGTGATGGGCAACATAAGCCCTGTGAGTGGGGGTGTCAGGGGTGATGGGCAACATAAGCACTATGGGTGGGGGTGGCAGGGGTGATGGGCAACATAGTCCCTGTGAGTGGGGGTGGCAGGGGTGATGGGCAACATAAGCCCTGTGAGTGGGGGTGGCACGGGTGATGGGCAACATAAGCACTATTGGTGGGGGTGGCAGTAGTGATGAGCAACAGGTCCCCTTTGAGTGGGGGTGGCAGGGGTGATGGGCAACATACGCACTATGGGTGGGGGTGGCAGGGGTGATGGGCAACATAGTCCCTATGGATGGGGGTGGCAGTAGTGATGAGCAACAGGTCCCCTGTGAGTGGGGGTGGCAGGGGTGATGGGCAACACAGTCCCTGTGAGTGGGGGTGGCAGGGGTGATGGGCAACATAAGCCCTGTGAGTGGGGGTGGCAGGGGTGATGTGCAACAGGTCCCCTGTGAGTGGGGGTGGCAGGGGTGATGGGCAACATAAGCCCTGTGAGTGGGGGTGGCAGGGGTGATGGGCAACATAAGCTCTGTGAGTGGGGGTGGCAGGGGTGATGGGCAACATAAGCACTATGGTTGGGGGTGGCAGGGGTGATGGGCAACATAGTCCCTATGGGTGGGGGTGGCAGGGGTGCTGGCCATGCAACCCCAATGGTGGCCTGTTGTTAGTGGCCAGGATATTGATCCCCTGTTTGTGTGTGCCATTTTGCGGGTACGTGTTGTTTGTTTATGTGGTAGGTGTCTGACTTACCGCCTGCGCCGTCGGCGTCGGTTCCTGATCCGGTCATAGATGGAGAGTACTTTTATGACCTGCGCGATGGGATTCATGTTGTGTTTGCGTCGTACACGCTGCTTGTTGCTCTGTCTCGTACCCGCTGCAAGCTGGTCCGTCTCGTAGCCGTGTATTGATTTGTGGTGTGAATCGTAGCTGATGTGCTTGATGTGCTGTGACGTGCCGTACGTGACGACCCGTCCGGCACGTAGGAAGTACGCATCGTGCTTGTTATGCCGGAAACTGCTATGGATACTGCTTCCGGGTGACACGGTTCCTCTTTATGAGTTACGGCTCGGACGGAGAATGGGGCTTGATTCACAGCCTACGTGTCGGTCGTGTTTTTGGCAGTTATGCGCATCGTACCTCCTATACAGGACGGACCGGCTCTGGGTACATGTCAGTCACACGGTAAGGCTACGGACAGCTGTCCGATCGGCCATCAGAATCGGCCCCTATATATTTATAAATATAATATATAAATATAAACGGATCAAGTTATTTTAAAACAAATAATGCCCATAAATATATATACTTATCAACATACTTACCAAACATGTGTGGTAAAGGAATGTGTGGTAAAGAAGTTTGTCATGCCGATCTGTCTGTCCTCTATTACCTCCGCTCCATTCCGCTTGCAATTGATATATGGTAACGTGCTATGATACCCCCTGTAACCAAGGACGCAACATAGACTTTATCCCTATACTTTCTCAAGGAAGTATAAACGTTATGGACGAAGAAACTTTTCCTTGGGCTCATTGTTTCCATTGCGCCCTAGGCCACCTTGCTTTATGAGACTGTTTTGACTAATTTTTGTTTGGTTGATCTGTTTTTTACCCCTTGTATCCATCCCTGCCTTACTGTGAAGAGCTCTGATACCCCTGGTGGTCATGTTTGCGCTATAGAAAACTTTAAAAAATAAAATAAATGTAAAAAGGCAAGCGTGGTAACGCCTTACGTGGCAAAGGCATATATGTGGTAAAGGCATGCGTTGTTAAGACATATGCATGGTAAAGCCTACGTGGTAATATTACTGTGTAGTAAATACTGTGTGGTAAAGGTTGTTTCCTGATAAACCCATCATTCTGCCATGATGTGCTACACATACATAAAATCTGTGTAAGCATGTACAGAAGCTTTACATTTTTTCAGTACACTTTATCATATCCGTTATGCTCACACATTGCACAGAGTGTGTTCACACTTTCTCCTACAGACATTTTGTACCCAACAATAACAACACTTTTGTTGGAATTAGAAACAAAGGTGTGAATTGAACCGCATGTTGATAAACAAGTGCTTAGAAGGCATTTATCATCATTAAAATGTACCGTAAGTTGCCTTTGTATTGCTTATATTACCATCTTCGTAGACACGTATATTCATGGCATTGATGTACACTGAAAACACTTGGTTTTCCCAATATTCTTACCATTTACTTAAGTGAATAAGTGCTCAGTGTATGAGTGTCTCATGCAAGGTGATATTCCAGAACAGGGGTAGAAAATGTTAATGTCCTTAGGATTTCACCGGATAAATACATTTATTCATGAGACTACACTTGGTCACAATGAATAAAACTCATTACATTGTGGAATAGCAGAAGCATGCTCTTGCCCAGCACTACCCCAACCCATGCTTTAAATAATTGAATTAGAAAATTGTGCCACCTTGTTAGAATTTACAGACCCACATATTCCACATGTGCCTGAATTTGGAAGTAACAATGGACAATGTTGATCTGCAATTTTGAATGTATCCCGCTGGTAGCTTCTTGGAAACTTCTCAAAATTGACATTGACACACAATGACCGTAAGTTGACTACAATAATCCATTGAACGTTTGGTGAAAACGATTGTAAGGTAACACATCATAAATAAATATGTTTATTCAAGTCCATAGCTTTTGTAATATTAGAATGTTTTTTAAATGTGATCACCAGATATTAAATTTGATAAACCATTTTTCAAATTTAATATCTTCACTTTGTGCTTGACTCGGGTCTCTACTGAGGAAAGAGGCATTTATTTCACATAATTTCCCACGTCCCTTAACAACAATAGCCAGAATGGCATTTCCCCACTCATAAGGTCTTGAAAACTTCAAATGCTGGATAAGAATAGGTATTTTTCTAACATTTCTGTAACAGAAGATTTCGTAAGCTGTGCAGATCCACAAAATTCATACCACCCAGCATTTTCATGCACCTCCCAATAAAAACAGAAGCAACTTGCATGGCTGGGCGTACCAGCTGCCACAGGAACGGATCACATTTGGTACCATGCAAAGACCATAGAGAATTCACTTTGTCACTGATGTGTTCTGATTTCTTGGAGGTTTCCTTGTTGGATATCCACTAATCAAGCATAGACTTTTATTGCTTGTTTTAGTACCTCTAGGAATGCTAAGTTCAATGAGCAAATATCAATAACATTATCAGAATACTGAACTCATGACTACTGAAGGTGATTCATAATGCCTCGTCAAGGAGCTAGCCACTTTATGGGCCATTCACACACCTTTCACATGCCATACACACTCATTCCTCCATCCACAATCCCTTTGGGCTTGTCCAACATTCCTCAGACTGTGTGTAGTAAAGTGTCCTTTTTGTATGGTCACCCCCACACTTTTTGTTCCAATGCTTATGGTTATGACTCTATTGAGATCCTAGTGCCAGCACTGTCTCTCTAAAGCTGTTATGTGTAATTTGGCATCTTCAATTGACAAGGACTTTACTCCCTTATAAGTTCCTTATATATGACACCAGAGGTACCCAGGGCATGGGTTGTAAACATAACTTTTGTATTTGTTATGGCCTCAAGGCGGGTCATAACCGGATGCATGTCTATGGTGGAGATTATTGGAACATGTGAAAGGAGAGAAGAGTGGTCAAAGCTAATATGCAAACTGCAAAGACGAAGTCACCCTGGGGCTGGAGCTACAGACACAGTTATCTCCTGGATAAATAAGCTCTGTATTGAGAAGAGATTTGGCCATAGGTCTCCCTTTCATGTCCCTGTGACCTCTCTGGGCTATGTGTCTCTCGTTACCCACATCTCCTGTTACTCCAGTTCATTGGCCGCCATTCACCTCCTAAACACCAGCCTTTTAGATGAATTGGGTTACTACCGAACTGTCCAAAGGTGTCAACTTCCTAGAGCCTGCTTCCTGTGACGCTGTGACGCTGTTGTTTGCTCTGATGCTGGACTCGGGACATCAGATGATGGAATATTTGTGGTGTTCGTAGCTCATAATTCGGGGCACAGAGCTTGGAAGGATTATCGCCTGGAGTCCCTGCACCTCCACCACTCCCGCCTCCCCTCGATCTGTGATCATTCATCCATCGGCTGCCGGTGGACCACAATTTTCAGTGGTCCCTGGTCAAGGGGGGATACCAGCAGCGGATCGGCTGCTGTGCTGGGCTGCTCCAGTGTCTCCAGCAGTTATTTAGGACCCATTAAGGACCAGCCATTGTTGTCGGAGGATCTGGAACTGAACCTGGATTCAAGCAGTAGGTAAGGCGTGGCCCGAGCACAGCAGTAGTAGCTACTGCACGCTGAGTGTGAGCCTGGGTCCCCAACAGAGGCAGCCTAGCTAGGATTTGGTGAGGCATGTGGGCAGCCTGGTGTGCCTCAGTTCCAGCTCAGCCCTCCTTGGCTTCAGCCTGTATTCCTCCTGTGCCTCAGCTTGCATTCCTGTGCCTCAAGTCTTGCTACACTGTAGCCCTTTCGTCACAGCCTTGGGCTATCCTATTGCCTCACTCTCAACAGGCCGCTGTCTTTCAAGCCTACTATAGGAGTCTATTGGACAGTGCCATACCTTGCCAATCACCTGCTCCCCCTGACAATTAATTTGAAAAGGGCACCTAGGGCACATAGACATAGTGGACAGAAGGGCTGCATCTTACTGCTCTGGAATTAAATTGCTTAAAGGGTCACTCTTGAGACAGAGTGTCCTATGAATGCAAGGGGCAAGATTGGTTAAAAGGAAATAAGTGCAAAAAAGGCACCTAGTGCTGCCTGTTATAATAATAATGTGACTGGTATCGCCATCAGTGCCTACTATTACTCTAACTAACCAGCAAAGATGAGATCTGTTAAAACATGTGGCAAGATACAAATTGAAAACAAAAGAAAGCGAGAGTCTGTGTCAGGAGAAGTAACAGCAAAAGGGAGGTCAAGAAACAAAACAAACTAGACAGAGAAGGGGCTCCCTTCTGCCTTGGCAAGTAGTAGCACCAAAAATGACTCTGAGCTTGACCTTGATTCCAGCCTTAAGTTATCAGCCAGCCCCCAATGCAATGGCAGTTTGATACTGTGGCTGCCCATAGAGATGGATAAAGAGTCAAAGGATCAACCCAAAATATCAAAGATAACTGACCTTTTTCACTCAATAAGTAAACAATTGGCATGCTGCAATTAGGTGTGACTAGCAGGAACCATAGCCATGTCATGGCCTGACCATAACAGCAGAGAGTGGTGGAGCCCCCCTGCATCCCCCTATCACCAAACATCACAATTTTACAAAATATATAATCACATTCATACTGCTAGATATGTAAGCCCAATGATGTGAGGCCCATCAGTATGGCACCAGAGCTTCTGGAGGGGTGGGCAGGACAGACAGATTATGAGCGTCAACACACCACGATAGGAGGTGGGACTAATCGGCAAAAGAGTGGTTCAGACGCACTGGCAAACTCTCTTAAGCTCTATTTATTCCCTCAATTCATGCCCAACAAAGCAGAGCATCTTAAGCTGCCTGGAGTGGACCACAAGGGTATCCTGAGAGCTACTCCAGAGAGAGAGCAAAAACAGAGAGTACAGATAGACGAATGTTTAACTACATCGCACTCTAGTAACATCTACTCTAGCTTGTGGCCTGCCATAGTAAACTCAATGCAAGCAACAGTTTCTGTGCTGAGACATCACTCCAACAAAATGGACATTTAGGTGGATTTACTCAACACAATGTCAATCTTCGTGTCAGGAATTGATGAGAAACTTGAAAAACTAAACTCTCTGATCACAAAGGTTCAAATAACTCACCTCAATGACTTCACAATTTGGTCTTTCAAGGAAGTGTTAGATAGACTAGCGCAATTACTTGCGTCTGAGGTTCAGTCCACACCTCTTCCCATGACACAAAATGAGGAATTTAAAATCATGGTGATGGCAGCCAAAGGGGACAGGAAGATCTTCCCCAAGGTCTGGCTGGACAAGAACGCACGGAGGAAGGGGAGCAAAATAAGGAAACCCACATTAGGCATCAAAAAGAGCCAACTGAAGTCTTGAATGTGAATGATAAAAATCTTCATGGTATACCGACATACTAAAAGAGAAAGCAAACGAGCAAGGAAGGAAAGGAATATATACCCACCCGGGCCATAGGAAACTTACCCACCTCGTCAATAACACAACAGGAAGACATACTCCACTTAGGGAAGGATCCTGCGGAGTAGTATACATCAAGGGTGAAGCCAGCCCCTGGTTGCGAAAGGTAATTTGATAAAAAGGTTACTCTGGCAAAATCTGTTAGACCGATCTCCACTACTACCATTGAGCACTCAGAGATTGTGACTGAAGAGGGGTGAATCCCCAAAACCGGTCCTAGGATGCTTGTTTCCAGTCCAGGGAGGACCTGGACTGGCAGTTCGGTCTGGACTGTTCACATGAGGCACAGGGTCAAGACTGATTTGCATATGGCTGGGTCCAACATGGGGTGGCGTAGTGGGCAAAAGAACAGTGGATTTAACCCAGATCTTTTGATTGGGGGAGAATGTTTGCATTGTCAGCATTCCGTCCATCATTTGTTTGATGCAACACTTTTCGCCCTAAGTGGAATGGGTATGCCCAGATGTGGGTCCCTTGCTCACTGTGCCACTGGATTCAAGCTAGCCTGGCTGATGAAGGGTGACATACCCTGAAACGGGTCCCAGGATGCTTGTTTCCAGTCCAGGGAGGACCTGGCCTGGCAGTTCGGTCTGGACTGTTCACTTGAGGCACAGGGTCAAGACTGATTTGCATATGGCTGGGTCCCACATGGGGTGGCGTAGTGGGCAAAAGAACGATGGATTTAACCCAGATCTTTTGATTGGGGGAGAATGTTTGCATTGTCAGCATTCCGTCCATCATTTGTTTGCTGCTACACTTTTCGCCCTAAGTGGGATGGGTATGCCCAGATGTGGGTCCCTTGCTCACTGTGCCACTTGATTCAAGCTAGCCTGGCTGATGAAGGGTGACATACCCTGAAACGGGTCGCAGGATGCTTGTTTCCGGTCCATGGAGGACCTCGCCTGGCAGTTCGGTCTGGACTGTTCCCATCAGGCACAGGGTCAAGACTTATTTGCCTATGGCTGAGTCCAAACTGGGGTGGCGTAGTGGGCAAAGGAACGATGGATTTACCTAAGATCTTTTGACTGAGGGCGAATGTTTGCATTGTCAGCATTCCGTCCATCGTTTGTTTGCTGTAACACTTTTCGCCCTAAGTAGGATGGGTATGCCCAGACGTGGATCCCCATTGCTCACTGTGCCACTAGATTCAAGCTAGCCTGGCTGAAAAAGGGTGACATACCCTGAAACCAGTCCCAGGATGCTTGTTGTTTCTGGTCCAGGGAGGACCTGGCCTGGCAGCTCGTTCTGGACTGTTCCCATGAGGCACAGGGTCAAGACTGATTTGCCTATGGCTGGGTCCAAACTGGGTTGGCGTAGTGGGCAAAAGAATGATGGATTTAACCCACATCTTTTGACTGGGGAATAATGTTTGCATTGTCAGCATTCTGTCCATCATTTGTTTGCTGTAACACTTTTTGCCCTAAGTGGGATGGGTATGCCCAGACATGGGTCCCTTGCTCACTGTGCCACTGGATAAGGTACCTGCATAGCTGCGCTCGCGCTGCTGCTAGCGCTCTGTTATTTTAAAAATTCCCATTTTTTGCATTTGTGTTTAATTTAATTTACTTGTCCCTGCTTTTAACTGGGACCACTCCCCCTCCCTCTTATCGCACATAATAGATTGAAAAAACACCGCCGTTTTGGTGGGTCCGGGTCACGGGGGTAGTCCTGGTTGGGCGCCATCTTTGTTTGGGCACTACATCTCCCGGCGGGTGCCATTGTGAGCGTTCTTGCGCTCGGACAGCCTCGCGGGACGCCTATTTAAAGTCGCTCTCCCCCGCGCAGCGGGGTCGCGCAGTGGGACGCCGTCGCTTAGCCGGAGTCTTGCCAGAGTCCTGCCCGTCTGCGCCCGTCCGCGCTTGGGACGTGCGGGGCGCAGCGGGTTTCTCTTTGGCACTTTTCTTTCTGGTGTTGTGATGATCACCTACTCCAATGAGACTCTGCGGTCCATTGGACTGACCATTCCGAAGTGTGATCAGGGACATATCCATCCTCTAAGCGGCCCATATTGGTTTGCCTGCAAGAGACGGGCACTTGCCTCTCCCGTTCACATCCGCCAGAGGCCTTCCACTACCGCCTCTCGGAGCAATGACTTGGCGCATGTACTTCGAATACTTAGCCTGAATGTCAGGTCCTTGGTGCAACACCATCAAGCCATCTTGGACCTCATGCAGGATGAGACCCCAGATATATTTGCCATCACGGAAACCTGGTTGCAGGAGGACGACGCAGACATTATTAACCTGGCCTTCCCCCCTGAGTACTCCATCTTCACTCTAAATCGTCCAACTAGAGGAGGGGGTGTTGCCCTTGCTGTTAAATCTAGCTTCTCCTGTAGCTGGAATGCCCTATATATTGCTGGGTGCGAAAGCGTCTCTTTTAAGATCTTGATCAGCCCCCAGTTCTCGATCTCGGGGATGGTGGTATATCGACCCCCAGGCAGCGACGTTGCGTTCAGAGAAGCTTTCCCTGACGCCGTTAGCTCTCTGGCAATTGGCTGCGCCAATTTCTCCATCCTGGGAGATCTCAACCTCCATTTTGACAATCAGAGCGTGCCGGCTGTCATCAATATTCTAGCTGATCTCGAGGCCCTTCAGCTGTCTCAAAAGGTATTACAACCCACCCACGTAGGAGGGCATACACTGGACTCCTTTTTTACCAATCTAACGGAAGCCACAGTCTCTTCCATCTCACCCCTAGGGTGGACGGACCACTTTTTAGTGGCTATCCGGGCCCCTTTGCCTGAGATCCCCTCTATTCCCCCAGCTAGATTAGTCCCTAGAAGGCACTGGAACAAACTTAGGTTAGAGGACCTACACCACGTTTTGGCTGTAGATCCGCTAGGACCCTTGGACAACGTAGAAATGGGTTATGACCAGTTCTGTCAGTGGATTACCAGGGCGCTTGACTCATTGATTCCCATCATGGCAAGCAAACTTAGCTCCAGAGAGTCGAGCCCCTGGTATGACAGCGCCCTTCGTGCTTTGAAAGGGAGCTGTAGGCGGGCCGAGAGAGAGTGGCGGAGGTCTTATGATACTGCCAAGAAAGCGTTGTATCTGGCTTCCGTTAAGGTTTATCACCGCGCCATCTGTAGAGCCCGAGCGGCGTTCTACTCGGTAGAATTCCGCAACAGTACTAACCTGTCTAAATCCATATTTAAGGCCCTCAAAGATCTTTTGGCAAAAAGAATTTCCTCCCCGGCAACGGCTTCTACCTCTCACTGTGAGGCTTTGGCATCTTTCTTTCTGGAGAAAGTGCAGGGCATCTACCGGGCTTTTCCCTGTACGGGGCCACCACCGGGGGCTCTGGATATTATCCCTGGCCTCCCCACTATGGACTCTCTTCCCCTGCTTCTATCTGAGGGATTTGATAGGTTGGCCCAGAAAATCAAATCTGGATCACCTTTGGATCCGTTAAGACCTGCCCTCTTCAGGGACCAGTCTTTTGTGGGACGCTCCATGGTATGCTCCCTGATTAACATCTCGCTGGCTATGGGCACGGTTCCAGCTAAATGGAAGCGGCCAGTGGTCTCTCCTATCCTGAAGAAACCCTCATTGGATCCTTTAAAACCGGAGAGCTACCGGCCCATTTCCTTGCTCCCTTGGCCGGCAAAAGCTGTGGAGGCCCACGTCAACCAGGTTCTTTCTGACCATCTTACCCGAGCCAACATTCTGGATGCTACCCAGAACGGGTTCCGTGCTGGGCACAGCACGGAGACAGCCCTTCTCGCCATGGCCGACTACCTGCGTATGGTGCTGGATGTGGGACAGATGGCAGCGCTAGTATTATTAGACCTGAGCGCCGCCTTCGATACTGTTTCACACCGCATCCTTCTGCATCGCCTGGAGGAGATAGGCATTGGTGGGCTCGCCCTACAGTGGTTCCGTTCCTTTCTCGACGACCGTTCCTTCTGCGTTGCCATACCACCGTACCAGTCCAAATTCCATCCTCTGGGCCTGGGGGTGCCGCAGGGATCCTCGCTGAGTCCCACGTTATTCAACCTTTACGTGAGACCGCTGGCTGATGTCGTCAAGCAGTGGGGCATGACTATGGTCTCATATGCCGACGACACTCAGCTAGCGGTTACTATCAGCGGGGATGCTGAGCAGGATGCCCCTAGGTTCCAGAGCGGACTGAGGGCGGTGGCGAGCTGGATGAATGCCAACTGTCTCCAGCTCAACGCCAAGAAGACCGAGGTCATGGTTGTCGGGAAGGGGAAGGAACTCTGGGGGGACAGATGGTGGCCTCCGGAGCTTGGGCCGTCTCCAATTCCGGTAAAGGAGTTGAGAAATTTGGGAGTGTGGTTGGATCCCACTCTTAGCTTCGTCGGGCACACTAAGAAAACCGCGGCCTGCTGTTTTGGGGTCCTTCGGGGCTTAAGACCTGTCCTGAAGTTTTTTGACCCCCCTACCAGGCAGCTGGTGGTTCAGGCAACAGTAATATCTCGTCTGGATTATGCCAGCTCTCTCCTGGTAGGGGTAAACCAGGCAGAAATCACCCGCCTTCAACGTGTCCAAAACGCCGCAGCTAGAGCCATAGTTGGCTTGCCCAGGTCCTGCTCTGTCTCTAGTACCCTTCGATCTTTGCATTGGCTGCCGGTTAAGACAAGAATTCATTTTAAAGTTTTATGTCTGGCTTTTAAGATCTTGAAGGGATCAGCCCCCCAGATCCTCTCGTATCTCTTTTCTTGCTATGTTCCGACCCGCTCTTTTAGATCACTGGGCCAAGCGCTCGCTGTGGTCCCGAGGTTTAAGCTCAGCTGAGCTGGTGGCCGGTCCTTCCGGGTAAAAGCAGCAGTGCTTTGGAACTCTCTTCCGATTGAGATTCACTCGATGGAAGACCTTCTTTTGTTCCGTAAAGCCATAAAAACCTTCCTGTTTTAATTTTTTCCCTCTTACTAGCTGCACCCTTTTCTCTGTTTCCATGCTCAGTGTTAGCTGTGTTTTACCTTGTCATGCGCCAGGACGCCCCTTAGCTGGGGCAGCTGTGCGCACTACAAATGTTCCTAACATAATATAACATAACATAACATAACATTCAAGCTAGCCTGTCTGAAGAAGGGTGACATACCCTGAAACCGGTCCCAGGATACTTGTTTCCGGTCCAGGGAGGACCTGGCCTGGCAGTTCGATCTGGACTGTTCCCATGAGGCACAGGGTCAAGACTGATTTGCATATGGATGGGTCCAAACTGGGGTGGCATAGTGGGCAAAAGAACAATGGATTTAACCCAGATCTTTTGACTGGGGGAGAATGTTTGCATTGTCAGCATTCTTGCCATCGTTTGTTTGCTGTGTCAAAATAACGACAGCATATGGATCCCAATAACCTTTACCACACTGGGCCTTTCGTCCCAGGTTTTGTAGAAGAGAAATTATTTAAATGCCTTGGGGGTTGAAGTAATAGCACATCAGAGGGACAGATACTAACATGTGTGATTAATAGGTCCACCCCTATATGAGCACCTAGTGACCACATTTTCAGTAATAAGAGGAGCAAAAGCTGGTCAATCCTTTAGGGGTTGTAATAAAAGTGCCCGGACTTCACAAAGGTGATAATTAGTGTAACTGATTAAGTAGAATCCGGTATGCAGTGAAGAATTGCAATTCATCAAGAACACCAAAACACCTGGAGTTGGTTACCTACAGCCTTGTTGCGAGGTGGGAGCACTAATACCTGAGTGGCGGGGTGGATACCTGCACGCAAACAGGGTGGCTGACGATCTGTTCCTGGAATATCAGCGGTTTGCAGACTAAAGTCACAGACTCAGCAGTTGTATGATATCTGGGTTCATTCGATATATCAATGTTCCAGGAAACCTGGGCTCAAGATATCATTCCCTTGTTTGGATATAAAGAACACACAAAATTGGCCAAAAGAAGTAGTACCTTTGGAAGGGTGAAAGGTGGCCTGACAGTGTACCTCAATACTAGCCTATCGGTTAAGATCCTAGAACTGTAAGTGGACGATCCAGGTATGCTGGCATTGAAAATAGATGGTTGGACTAACAATCCTGAAGAATCCATCATTCTTGTTAATTTATACAACAATCCAAGGAAAAAAACAGCCATAGCTAGAAGAATGGTCGCTCAATGAACCCAGTTAAAAGATATTCATCACAAACCATACTGGCTAGTCATAGGAGACTTTAATCTCAACTTATTCCATCAGCCAACTGATGAACACACGGACGCAGTTCGAATCCTCCCTGTGCAAGTAATGCCACCTAAAGCATTTCCACCAAAAAAAACAGAAGGATAAAAGTGGAGAAGAGAGTTTCAGATCCTGTGAGCTAATGGGCCTACTGGTTCTGAATGGTCAGAAGTCAGGTGACATCCTTCCTTCCTTCCTGGACAAGAGTCTGGGGCAACGTAGTCTCCATTCTAGAGTACAAACTGGACACGCTGTCCCTATTTAAGCGGATATGCGATTTTAGCATTGTCCATCATGGGGAAAGCAACCATAATCCCCTGGTGATAACAGTAGATACAAGCATAGGTGAACACGAAGCGGTATCTATGCTACAGGGGGACATTGAAACAGGAAATTTGAAACGTCTCAAGTGGTCACCAAGCACAGTTAAGAGCTAAGCAGAGGAAACTGTAGTAGGCCTGGAGGATTTAGTTCCAACTGCCTCTAATCTGACAGTGGAATGGGAGATATTCACCAATAATTTGATCAAAACCCATTAAGATAATAGTCGGAATAAAGGAGCTCCCTATGCTCATTGTAAAAATATAATTATGCAAATTCATATTTGAAAAGCAAAAAATAAGCTCTTCCGACAATTACGTCAAAATTTACGGGACACAGAATTACTAAAACACTTGCGCACTCAGAAATGTTGCTTAAAAAATGATTTGGGTGGATAAAAAAGCCAAACATGAAACATTATGGGCCCAGCTGTTACATGCCACAACAATAAACGACTTAAAAATATTCTGGAAGCTCATCAACAACATCGAGAAAGGTTCTGGGGCAGCGAATAATGAAAAACATCAGTCAGGCGGAGTGGGTTCAATATCTAAAACTACACTTTAAGGAAAGTTCTTTGGACGTAATAAGCTTTCAATGGCCCTACAAAGATAACCTGGCAACATATGTATATATCTCGGGGGAGGAAGAGAAAGTTATTAAAAAGTCATGGGCTGATTGTGCACTCGGCCCAAATGGGTTACCACAGGCACTCTTTAAGCATTCTACATCAAGGTGAGCAGCCTTTTTGGACCCAATGTTTAACTACATTTTGGCAAATGTATTATACCTGAAAGCTGGAGAGACTAAATAATCCATCCGGTTTTTAAAGGAGGACTGGCACTCTCGCCTAATATTTAGCATCTAATTCCTCTCATGTTTGTAGAGCTTAAATATGTTTCTACTTTGCTATTACACGATCTGGCATTCTAGGCGTATCAAAATGGGAAACTCGCTCTAAACGGGCTTTATAAGGGGTCAAGGCACTGTAACCAATCTCATGACTTTGGGCCTCATTTTAAATAGAGCAAAGGCAACAGCACATTGCTTCAAGTGTGTTTTGTAGATTTTAAGGCAGCCTTTGACTGTGTTCAACGTAACATGCTATGGGCCAAGCTCCAGCGATGGGGTTTTCACCGGACATCCTCGGATACATAGGTCATGATAAAAATCAGAGATGGTACTCACGTATCAAAGAAAGTTCAAACTACAGCAGGCCTGAAACAAAGCTGCATCATAGCCCCCTTCTGTTCAACTTATACATCGTAGATCCTTCCACAGAGTTAGGTGGGCAGGCAGCTCATGCACCCAGTTTGGGTGGTCATCAGCTGTCAAACATCCTCTATGTAGATGATTTACTTCTACTCAGTAACACTCAAATAGGCCTTCAAAGGCTTCTTAACTGCCTTGATATATATGCAGATAAGAATTGTTTGGAAGTTAATCACAAGTGGCATCTCAGTGCAAACAAAATTGATGAGGCAGCCACTTGTGTTTGTTTAGGGGTGAAAAAATAAGAAAGTGGCACATTTACCCTGCAGAAAAAGGTGATTAAGGGGAAAGTGCAGGCAATCAAGCATGCATTCTCATAATTGGCAAGATCCATCCGAGGCCATGACCTGAAACCCCTGGGAGCACAGTAGTGAAGGCCAAACTGATACCAACCCTTACGTATGGATCAGAGATAATGTTAGGCAATATGGCATTTTTAAAGCTGTGCCACAAACTGCGTGCAGCTGCCGACGATATGCTGGCTAATCGAGTTTGGTCTGAAATTAATTGACAACGGGGGAGTGGTGCCTACAAGAAATTTCTTGAGAATAGTATTAGGATGCTAGAATTGGGTGATCTATTAGTCTGTGATATATCTGGACAAGCCTTAAAGAAAATGGTAAACAAGTAGATTAAACTGTAAAGTTGGACTGCAGATAAAGAAAGGTTAACCAGGCGTCTACATGGGTGGCTGGTGTTGGTCATCCCTAAGAGAATCACCACTTGCAGCGCCTTACCACTGGAAGGTCAAACAGTCATTCTTGGACTTCAGACTTGGTGAGATACCTACATTAGACTTCCTGACAAAATTGAGGAAAGGCACCCTAGGCAATGACACGAGCTGCCGACTATGCCATCAGGAGATCGAGACTCTACAGCACGTCATATGCATCTGTTGATACTGGCTAATCAGCGACTAAGTCTATAGAGAATAGAGTTCATTCATCTGGGAATCAGGACCTGCAGACTGCACTGATTGAGTCATTGGACCCAAGAAACATAGGGGGATATTCACAAGGAGCTATCGCCAAGTTAACTGCACTTTATTGCATCCAAAGTTGCGATAAATCGATCACCCCATTCACAAGCTGTTAACAGCCCACAGCACCAGTTTACTCGCGATAGCAGCCGCAAAAAACATCGCCACAGAAGACCTCCGCAACTATCGCTAATGAGATGCAGAGTAGGCGTTCCCATGCCCAAAGCCGTAACAACAACACTCACAACGACCAGCCAGAACTGCGATAAGAACACAAAACCGGTGATAAGGTGCTTTAGCAGCAGGAAAAATAACACGTGCTCTGACCTGGTGCAAAGTCGGACCACAGCCTGCACCACAAAAGGGAGCACAGCCCTGTTGCTGTTGTTTCTGTGGTTTGGTGCAGTTTCCGGTCCACGAGTCCTGCCACCATCTCCAGACTGATGTAGTGGACACCATTTCATCCATGTCATCCAGCTCCTGGTGTGGCGCTGGACTCCCACCTCCGGTGTGCATTGCTGCCTTCTTGTTGTTGGCGTGTTTGTGCTTGTTTGTGCCTTTCGCATCATTGCTGGAGTTCTGGTTTACTTCCATTGTCCTCCTCTGCTCTCGGGCTACATTCCTCTTGTCCAAGTTGGCCTGCCATGTACAATGTTTTGTTGCCAATGGGTTTGGTGGGATTGTCTGCTGGCTCGGGTTGCCTCCATTGTGGTTGGCTGTTGTTTTCTGTTTGGTCCGTCTTACTTTTTCAGGATTTTGTTGTGCTTATTACCACCAGCCGTGTGTTTCGCGGTCCTGGTGGTGCTTACCCCTGCTTTCCTCATCGCAGATGGGCTCTGTGAGAAGTTGGCCTGGCATATGCTGGTCACTAGTTATAGTGGCCACCTTACACCAGTCCAATTCGACTCTTTTGGTAGATAGGTTTAAGACAACCTTTTAAAGAAAGCTATCCTAGTAGTAGCTGTGGAGAGCAGCCTTCAGGCTAATTCTCAGAGCAATGTAAAACAGCTTGTTTTACGTTATAATCTCTTGAATTACCAAATGAAAGGACACCACACAGGTATATATATCAAATATATCTGTATTTATTACTACACACACTCTACTAATCTGTTTATGAGATTAGAAGCCAGGAACACATTCAAATATCACCGTTTCACAATAAGTTAAGCACAAATATGGCTGGGGCCCTAGGGGCGTACCAGACCATTTACTAAAAAAAGAGATTTAGGAAAGTCGACTTGCAGAATAACAAGGCCTAGGGCCTGTAGAATCGCTGGGGCTCCACTACTGCAGTGAAAGCAGGTAAGTAACAGACCCACGGGAGACACATGCAGTGTGTGAACACAGCCACGGGTTCCCTATTGATTATAATGGAGCAAGTCGCGGTTAGATTTTTAAAGTTTTAGGGTACTTCGAGGAAGTCTACAAGCAAGCCACTTACAAGGTAAGTAATTCGAGGGCCAACACACACTAGGGCACCGGAGTGCCCGAGTTACCTCACCCAGGGAAGCCGGGTGCATAGATGTCTTTTGGTGTCGGGTCGCGTCGCTGTTTTCTATGGAGACCACAGAAGACTTGCTGCTTGCGAAGACTGAAGAAGTGTCCGGTGGAATACAAGGCTGGATTCTAGATGCAGATGACCTGAAAATTGAAGGGACAGTGTTCACAGTCACTTGACAGTGACCCGGGGCCAGGAAGATGGATGCCCACGGATGTCGGGTGATTTCAGGTGATCAAGGGTGTTTTGACTCTTCGCTCACAAAGTCCAGGAAGGATCGACGATGACCAGCAGCTGGATTCGGAGTGTCCCATGCTGTCTTCAGCAAGGTCTGAGGGACTCACCCGGCAAGGGTGAGTGAGGGCAGACCTGGAGCAACTAGAGGAGCCCTTTGAGTTGATCAGAAAGTCTTCAGGGGACCCACAAGCCAACGGGCAAGGGATCACAAGGATGCCTCTTGAGGATATGCTTCACAGGAGCCCACGATCACTCGGGATGGGGTAAGCCTCTGATTTTCGCAGCAAAGTCTGCTGGAGACTTGGGCCATAAGTGGTCCAAAGCACAAGTTCGTAGAATATCGTGAAGGGGTTGCACTTGACAATAGTGCACGGTACCCAGGTATTGCTGTTCCTCATCACTCTTGGGGTCCACTCACCTCAGCTCTGCTGGGGATTCACAATGGCTGTCAAGAAGTCAGGAAATCCACTTCTGGGGCTGCAGGGACTTCGAACTCCAGCGGGAGCGGGAAAGTTTGCGACCGTTGATTAGAGTTTCTGCTGCCTGCCAAGCAGGGGAGTCACTCCTTGACTCCATGGGAGATTCTTCTGTCTTCCAAAGGTAGTGGAACATCGAAGGGCCAGGATTCTTCTTTGTAGAGCGTCGTCCAGGGTTATCTGTTTTGCAATGGCAAAGTTTGCTATCTTATACAGAAGATAGAGGAGGGACTAGCTCTAGGACCACTCCTCTGGGAGGGTCAGGGGAGGGGGTGGTTACACCCACTTACCTTTGTCCAGTTTCGCACCAGTACAGGGACAGGTAGCCCAAGAACCGGTTTGAGCTGGCATATGCACAGAGAAGCCTACTGCTCCCCCAGTGCAGGACTTCAAAGCACTCTAGAATTGCACCCACCCAGCCCCAAAACACTAAATCCTGTCTGGAAGGTAGTGACACCTCCCTGTGACAGGATGCCTAATGTTGGGCCTCCTCCACTGCGAGTTTCAGTCAGCAGCAGGAGAGCAGCCCAGTGTCTGTGCTGCTGGCATCCATTTTGTGATGCCAGGGCTCTTTCAGATTTCTACCGTGTTACCACAGTAGGTACATGTCGTCCCCTCTAGAAAGGTGGGATCATACTCCCACACCAGTTACTGGTGTGGGGGTATGATTCCAAGTTGTTTGACACCAAACACGACATGTTTTGATGCAGTCATTGCAAAGTTAGCATTAACCGGGAGGTTATAGTGCACTTAAGAGTATATGGTTTAACCGCATCCACAAACAGCCACATGGAATAGACCCTGCCAACTGCAGAGGGGCCCTGCTCAGGCAGAGGCGCCCCCTCACATTGTAAACCAAGCACCCTGCCCTCAGGATTGATAGGGCCTGCCATAGGGGTGGCTGATAGGTTTATATGTGTGTGTATGGTGAGATATAGAAACCTATACCTCAGTGCTAACAGTACTGCACCCAGGCTGCAGTGGCAGGCCTGTGGTGTCAGATTTAATCTGCTTCCCAGGGGTGGCATAATACATGCTTCATCCCCTGGTAGGCCTGTGAAGTACCCTTGCCCTTGGTACCTAAGGTAGCATATACTAGGGGCTCATAAGGTACCACAGTATCCAATCACAAGTGCATCTAATATGCACACCAGTCATTTAAGGGAGTAAGCAGATAGGCTGGGGTCCTGGATAGCAGGATCCCAGCCAGACTAGTCAAAAACCATTCAAACACCAGGAAAAAAGTGTGGGCAACCATGCAGTCAGATTCCACCTTCCTACAGGCTCATCGCAAGTTTTCTGGTGTTGTGTTTTTATCTCCATCGGGGTGGTTGTATTGCAGACATTGGCCGCGTTTTCAGCGAACTATCGCATGCTACCGCCGTGTTGTGAATTCCACGTTAACACAGGGTAACTTTTCCCGCGATGGGCTGCGATGTGTAAAGTTGCGTTAGCATTTTTGGTGAGGTTTAGCACACGTTCTTGTGAATATACCCCATAATGTTGAATATTAGGTCGGTGCAGTTCCTGACAGTTTTCAAAAACATGACAGAAGTACAGGTCCGGTCCTGGGTGGCTGTTGGGGGGATGTGCAGTGATTCCATCACTGGAAAGACTCAGCAAACCAGGATGCTTTACAAAAAAAAGCTTACAAGATAATATTCTCCCTACCACGCAACTCCTCCCCAGCACAGGTGATGTTAGAATTTGGGCTGCAGTAACAGCTCGTGCAAAGGCGATATATAACTATAAAAACTCGGATTAAATCTGGACTAACAGGCAAAATCCAATCAACATTGCGCTGTGTAAAGACCCAGAATCCGTCTACCCCAAATACTGGCAATTGAATGTCCCATTTTATTCCTTTCAGCTCGTGCTAAAGAAAGCGGATACAAAGCACTCACTAATGGAGGACAAAATAAGCCTGAGTAAGTGATCTCACGCATGGATGGTCCTGCAATCATACACAAAATTGAAACCGGCAACGCATCTTGGCCAGACGTATGCACCGCATTTGAAAACAAACTTATAATACGTCTACATCTACATCTTGGTACAATTCCATCAAATGCTGATCAGCCAAGTTGGCAATATAAAGACTCTAAAGCATGCAGTCTTTACGGTGCACCAAAGCAGGATCTAATTCATCTAAGCTGCGTCTGTCCTAACTTAAAATCACATTGCATTTGGTTATTGAAAAAACATTTTATTGAAAGTGGAATTTACACCTGCAGAACAGCTATATTAAAATGCCTTGATCCAATCACCCACAGCTGAATTGTAACCTGGTAACATTTCTAACTCTGTATGGTAAATTAATCAAGACAGATCCAAGGGGAGAAACAGAATAGGAAAACGGAGGACTAATGTTTTACAATGACCATCTTTTTACTGCTTACGGATTTACACTAATATGCTAAAAAGCACCATAAATTAAGGTTGTACCCTAGCAGGACCCCTTGGGACTGAGTTTTATAAAAAAAGATGACTGTGTCTTGATTTTATTGCAATTGTCACTTTTCACGTTTAAATGTGCAATGCATTTAAAGTATTGTGAAGCAATTGATGTTTTTAAAAGAATAAGAAATCTCCTTTGTATAACTCTTTTACATTTATTAGAATTATTTGTAGTATATTTTTATGGTTTTAAGTAACTAAAACAATAAAGATTTCATTTTATTTGATTTGATTCCATAAGTAATCAGTGGATACATGGTTCTGTTGGTCTGGGCTGCTAAGAAGTTGATGAGAGGCTTGATCAATCTAGCCAAGTGTTGTAAATAAATGTGAATGGGTAAATTGATGTGTAAGGATGAGCTGATAGGGAAAGCGATAGAAGCTGCTCCCTCTCCCATCAAGTGATGGACATATTTTCTTAACAAGCAGTTATTTATTTCATATGAGCACTTTATCTGCTCTGTAGTCTTACACTTTGGCACTTCGATTGTATTATAGTCTTGCACACTGGCAATTTACCAGTAGATTTAAATCTAGCCACAGTCAGGTATATAAATTCTTGCCATTCAGAGAAAAAACTGGCTTATGAGGAATTACTTTTAGAACTGTAGGTAGGTGTTCTTATTGGTTTGCCTCATCCAGTCTCTCTTAACCTTTAGTATACTGTGTTTTTTACTTGTATAATGATGAAGGGAAGCAAATAATGAAATTGTCTTTTAATTAAGATGTGCAACGGTTGCTCTGAGGTATAGTAAGTTTAGACAATATTAGCAAAACATGCAAGAATTTATGATTCTTTCAATATTTATAGTGTTAATTGACTAATAAACCACTTTCATTCATTCATTTGTATTTGTGAAGCACACGTATCGCCCAAGGGTATCAAGGCACTGAATAACAGATCTTTATTGCTACTCAACTAAATGGTAAATGACTAGCTACAGTGGTATATTCGTGTTAGGGCGCCACTAAGGAGAATACCACTAGTTAATTATTCAGGGTAGTAATATCTGGGTGATGGTCCTTGCAGGGTGGGGAGAACCACCCAGCTCCTTAAAAATCTTCGTGACCAAGGCCAACAAATACATTCAAAACTTTTAACAAATTCCCAGAACACATCAAAACAATAACTTTTGGATCAGAAATCAAAGTGAAGAAGTAAGCATAAATTATCTTGGACATATGTAAGTTTTCTTGTTCTTTATTTCCTGTGTATGTCCAGGCTGAAAGATCTCTTTAGACAGTAGCAGTCGACACGTGTTTCGTCGCACAAGTGCAATATCCCGTGACTTTTTCAAGGCTGCAATGTACAAACACACCAATATATCCCCTTACAACATCGGGAGAACATAAGTCAATAGGGATAATGTCTGACATGCCAGCATGCACAGGAAGAGAATATGAGAAATAAAAGGAGATTATCTCAAATGGGTCATCCAGTCGGGGAGCTTCAAAGGCTGCACCTCCTCTGATATGCATCAGGGCTTACTCTCAGAGGAGGAACTAGACCTCCCCCTGCCCCAGACATATTTGTATTGGGCAGGCGGGAAATTATATAGTTAAGGAGGTGTAAGCCACTAGAAAGCTAATCACACCTCCAGGATGGGCAGCCTGGTCTCTACATTGAAAGAAAGGTTCTGCCATTTTCAAAAGTAGCAGAATAGAGGGTTATGTGTAGACAAGATGGCCTACATCCCTGAATGTGGTCGTCTCAGGGACGGATTAGCCGTTGGGGCAAGCAGCACATTGGCCACTTGCACCCGCACCCCTAATGCCCCTCAATCTATCTAGAACCTTTAACTACAGAGCCTCAGTTCTGAACAAGCTGCATCAAATAGGATAAATGAAGAAACCCGTTTCTGCGACAACAGGACTTGCACAAAGCAAAAGGGTGATAATCTGCACCTGTGGCAAAACCTTTGGAATGGCCCTATTGAAGGTCCATCCTAGTCTATCTCTTAGGTCCCTGAGACAGAGGGACTTCCGTGGCAGCCTGGAGCAACCTCAGCCTCCCCTGTACTAGTTACACTAGTCCCCTGCCAACAGGAGATAAAACAACGCTCTAAATCTGAACAATTGCTGTCTATGAGGCCCTCCGTGGGATCACCCAAATCCATTTGTCTGGTGCATTGTAGAACTGTAATCCTGCCTTTCATAAAGTCACAGGCAGCTTCCTTGTTTCTCAGGGCCACCGGATGTTGAAGTACTTTTTCCTAAAGGTTACCGATGCCAAGGCTCGTTGGTCACAAACCCCTTCACTCAACACTGAACCTGGAGGGAACTCCATCTGACCTTCGACTGACATCAGCAACCACCCCATTGTTCTGTTTTTGCATCTTCTTGCCCCATAGCACTGTGTAAGTGGTAAAAGTAGCTCTCTGCAGCTCCTGTTCAGCACCAGAGAGAGGCAGGATGACTCTGCCACGCCCATCCAGTCGGGTCCACGGGCCTGGATAAATTGAATTGACTGTTATGACCTTAGAAACTCAACCTGCAAGTGACCGATTGTCACTAATGGTTTTACCTATTGACCGCAATTTAAAATTTTCGCTGTAGTATTTTCAACTGATTTTATTGGATTCTAAAATCTATAACTCCGGTTATATGTATGTTATTCCATTAATTTTGGTGACTAAATTACGATAAAAATACACTCTATTTTCATAAAATGTTTTGGATTTCTGTTGAGTCGTGTCAATTGCTTATCATCCTGGTTGCTACTCTGACATGCTTAAACGTGTTCCTTTAGGAAAGCCTAACTACTCTTTGCAAAACTACCAGGACTGAGCTAAGAATGTATTAGTGTAAATTCAAGGACCATCTTTGGGGTTTGTGACAGTATTGCATGATGTAGCATAACCAGCATCACCACGTAATACTCCACCTTCATAAAGTGTGAGCATACCTATTCTTGAAACTAACATAAACACCTTTTCTAAGGTCCATAAAGAGAAATTCCAATACTACGAAGAGCTTTACGTTTTGTTGCACTCTTTAACAAAATGGCATATGTTATGTCCACTGTAATGTGCAGTGCTGTGACAATAACATAATTGTAACATGGCAAACAGAACATCAGCCATGTTCTGACAACGAATGAAGGTGGCAAACAGATCATAAGCAAGATCAAATTGTACAGGTATTCCAAATGAAGGGGAAGAATTTGAAAGAATGCTTACCTAGTCAAGTAGTGGCCAATACAAGGTGTATGCCCATGCGTAGCCATTGGAAGGTACATCTGTATCAGTATGACAGCTTCACTTCATCAAATTTCCCCAAACTTTATTTTTGGATGGTTGAAAGTAGGGTTAGACAATAAATTCCGCTCCACCGGTGGAGTTCACAGAGTTTTGACCACTCTGCATCATGATTGTCAAGCGAAGTTATGGCCCTATTCAGCCAAGTGACGCGTGGCTGAGTTTTATCTTGTGAGCAGCTCACCAATGGTAAATTGGTGCGTGCAAGTAAGATTTGGCATCCCCTATCGCAATTTTTGGTCAATAAAAGGGCACCCAATGAAACTTCCACAACTCAGGCGGTTGTAATCGTTGGTGGTCAGAAAGTTGGCACTCGAGTAGCAAATCTACTCATGTGGCAGCAAAATCAACTTGAGAAGAAGCACCCTCTGGTCTGCATCGTCATGCAGTTTGCACTGATTTTTAAGAAACGCCCGAGCTCCTGGCGCTAAAAATCAGCATGAGCAGCAAGATGTGCCTAATTCCGCCTGTTTACGGAACTTCGTGGATTCTCCCAGAGTTTTTATGTAACTCCAAGGAACTCCAAAAGTTTCACCGTCCCCTAGTTGAAGGTGAGGAAAGTTGGAAATCTTAGGCCTTGCAGAAACAGGCACAGGGAATAGTTATAGGAACTCTAATACTTCTGTCCTTGCTTAGAGCAAACACAGCATTAACAACATGGTTGAGTCTGTATCTGATGCAGGAACATGGTTTCAAAGCAGAAGTAGAGGTTCCTGCTTCTGCAACAGTAAAACTAAAATGACTGTCAGGTGAAAGTCAAGGAAAGACAGTGGTCTGACAGTAAACAACATATATATTGCATGTTGCCAATTGTATCAGGTGGGTAAAAAACTTGTTATACCATGTGTCAGTTTTACAACTCTCATTATATAGCTGAAGTACGGTCATTCTCATCCACTCTGCTATTGTAATTGTTATAAATAAGAACACAGTTGGTTACTTCTACCAAATGATACCAAAGTGTTACAGGAGATGTGCTTTCATCATGGGTTGCAATAAGCACAAATACATCCTGTCTATCTGAAAATGTGACTTTGAGAAGCTTGAATACAATACTGTGCCCTCAGGTTTTTGAAGCTTCTTACAATCAAGCTCCTGTGGGACTTCTTGGCAGCAACATCTTACAAGCCACAGTGCCAGATTTGTTCCAGTCAGTTAACAGCTCGACACCTGTGTTCAAGTTTTCCACATAAAGTTATTACCTTTATGAAGGAGGGATTGGAAAGGCTGTCATGCAATTTTTGCAATGATCCCTAATGAGGAAAGGCAACCTGCGGATTTACAGAGGAATCGTTCCTTGTAGATGCAATCACACTGTATATACAACCAGAAGAGCTTTCGTACACCATGTACATCTTGATGCCATAATGTTCTCTTTTGCCTGATATGTACTGCCTGAACAGCATTCATCCTTTTTAACAGAATCAAGCACTCATCAACTACTATATTCTTTTCAGGGGTATGCCAGACAAATGTTCCACAACATGAAACAACATCATTATGTTCCTGGGCAATGCTGCAGAAATAGTGCATATGCTACATAAAGTGGTAAATGCATGACCCAGGGCCCTGAACCATATTTATGAGACCACACAAAGCCACCCTGCATGGCTAAGTGTTGCATCACAAATCTTGAGTAAGTTGATGCAGCGCATATCACTGCATTGCCTTGCTCGGGATGCGTTCCATGGGTATTGCAGTAGGGTTTCCATGCAACACCAATGGATTTTGACGCTGCCCCAGATTTACAAAATCATGTAAACCTGGGGAAGCTCCAAATCCTTCTGCTTCCCTAGGTGAGTTTTAACAAGGAGAAATATCTTTATTTCGCCTAGTTTTTTCCACTTTCTATATGTGCTGCATTCTGCAGCACACATAAAAGAGGATAATGCATCTGAGGATTTTTTCTGTACAGGAATGTGCCCCTTCATGCAAAAAAAACTGCCCTGCCAGCAATGGAGGCATCCTTGCACCATTGTGCATTGGTGTGTACATTGGCGCTAGGCTGCTGAAACGGCTCCAGAGCAGGGAGAAAGGACAGGAATGCACTGTATTGCATAAATACGGTGCATTCCTGCCCTTTCATTTTGATGTAGGGCAGTGCAGCAAAGTGACTTGCTGTGCTGCCCTATACCAAAATCCTGTAAATAGGGGCCCAAACACCTATCTCCTCCCATTTTTTATTTATTTCTATTTCTTTATTTGCATTTTTGTTATGTATAGATACAATTTCCATAGGTTATACAATTCAACATCTATGGTATGTTTTAGCTGACAGTCATTGCTTTGCGTTATATAGGCATTACAGCTTTAAAGCAGTATTTATACCAAATAAAATTCTACAGTCTCCGGTGCATCAGAGACACTCACCATCTAAGCTTCTAATTAATGGGAAACATGAAAAGCTTCACACACTTTCTAGTATATATGTAACATGGTGAACCAAATTGACGACAAGGTTTCTGTAGCTTCCACCATGTCTGCAATGCCAGTCTGGTATGAACTTGAATAATGCATTGCTATCGCAATATTGATATGAGAAAAGGAGAAAAAAAGAATAGGAAAGACAAAATAAAACCCTATTACAACAAACCAATATTCCCAGTACACGCCAGTCCTTTGTGGTGACTGTCAGGGGTGAAGCTGTCTGTTGCCTCTACAATGCAAGTCGACTGATGGGACTGCATTGTTTATTTGTACATTACGGCTATGTTGAGCATTAGGCGTAGAAATTTCTTCAACTCTCCAAGTGAAGTGGGAATCCAACAGGGTGCCCTTGATGGAGGTCCTCAAATGGCTTAAGAAACTCTTTGGTATGCACATTTATTTGGTGCACATTTACATCAAGGAACTCAAAATTCAGAAAGATGGACGTAGTCAATAGGCATTACATTTACAGTATCGACTTTACATCCAGTGTGTGCAGTGAATTGGGGAACTAAATTTGAGGGGAGACAAGAGAGCATTTTGTCTGTGCTTGGCATCATAATTGCCTACACTCCGGATTGGGCTACCCTGCTACTGTCTCTCTGCTGCACAAATTGTGCTTCTGAACGAACATCATGACTGTCATGACCATGTTCCACAAAATCATTGGAAGATAAGTCATTATCAGATAGAACTCTGCCGACTGATACATTTCTTCCTGATTCTGCTCCATTATCCTCTCCCGCTGATAGTGTCTCAGTAACACATCTTGCCTCAGAGATGTCCTCCAGTATTTGAGAGAAAACCTGGGCAGCAGCCTTCCACTTAGACAACCTCTATGTTAACTGTCTAAAATCTTCCTTCTGAAATACTCTGTGCTACGTAGAAGGCAAAAGCATCCTTGCAAATAATTACTTGGGTGTGTGCATGTTTGAGATATGTCAAAGAAGTGGGAAAACAAAAGAGCACTTAGCTCTCACTGCTGAAATACAAAGAACTTCCCAGAACATGTTAAATTTAGACTAAAAAGAACAAACTACCAGTTCAACTTGACACATACTCAACACACACAAAATACTTCATGGGAAGAGCGGTGAACCCAATGCATCCACTGGAAATAAATTATGGCACTCACAGGGTTTCCACCTTTCTTCTAAAAAACTCCCTGCTATTTTTTCATGTTTTGCTGTTCTGGAACAGCCAACAGCTCGTACTTAAAAAGAATTAATATAAAATTGTCAGGACTCATTTTCTAAAACAATTACTGTTTAATGTAAGAGCTCAAGACTAATCCCAATTTTCACTAATTACATAGGAGGAGGAGAGGGGAGAATGCAAAGCCAAAATGGTACATCCCCACAATGCATACTCAAACCAACCCAACGAGCAACACAAGAGAGGTGTAGTAATTTGGGTTTGTTAATCAGGAGAGATTATTTCTCTTAAGGATGGTAATTCTGCACCACTAAACGGTAACATGCTTCATCATCAGATATCTCCTCACACTGGTAACAGATGTTACCAGCATGAACTACAACAATGTAGACCAGAAAAAACGTATTGATTTATTTCTTGGGTACCGTACCTCTGATGAAGTAGAGTGGAGAGGGTTATTTACATGTTTTTGGCAGTGGAGGATAGTATAATCTCTTTGAAAAGGTCTGGGGCCGACCAAACAATCATGCGCACTTTGCATGTTCTCCACCCAGGCTGCATTACAGCCTGTGTGGAGAACATTCCCAGGCTTCCATTCTCTGGCTGAGAGCTGAACCACAGTGCTCAGACCAATCAAAACACTGTATTGCAGTATTGTGATTGGCTTAGGGGAGACTGTGTGCTTCCTGTTACGGCGGGACGTGGATGAGAGATGGAGGAAGGATGGAGCGATAAATTACGATTGTTTCTTTATTTTTTAAACCCTCACCTTTCCTCCCTCCTCGCCCCACCCCTGATCCATGCCGGCCACCACTGGGCAATGCTCTTCTGTTCTGACGGAGAAGCCTGCCCATGTAATAGATACATGTTTCGCTGGTTCGTGTTTTAGGAATCAAAATAACACACTATAAACAGAGAGGCATCATGCTTGCCGTGATCTCTTGAAATTATTGAAGAAATGAGAACTGTGTCTGTCATGTAAACATGAATTATGTGTTTGCCCCTGTTGTAATTAAGTATTTTATGTTTTTATTTCATACTGCCCAGTACATCAACATCACAGGGTGCTTTGCACTACCTAAACATAATTGCTATAAATTCAAATTTTCTGTAATCAACAGTTGAAAGTTTACCAGTTAACATTATGAAGCTGTCAGGCACAATAGCCTACTGAGTGTAGACATTTTAAGTATGCAACACAAAATGTATTACGTCTCAAGAGTGGCTAAAAACAATCAAACGTAAAAATCCATGATGGCTAAATCTAATTTTTCAGTGGCCCTGACTTCAAACATTGAGTGCATGGAAGGAGGTGAACTTGTTCAACAGATGTGAGCCTCACACCTATTGGTCAGAAGTAGAGAGATAATTGCAGTGCTTAGAAGAGGTAGAAACGCGATTATGAAAAACAAGCTATCATTATTGCTGCTGGCTTGCAAGATGCACTCCGTTTATGCAGGTTTCTCTATTTAATTTTCATTGGGTAGGTACACACCACAGTGCTATCTTTGCATCCCCTTCGGTACACGTTAAGTAGTCTTGGCTATCTTTGCATCAAGACCATGTCTGGGTGACGTTAACATGGTAGAATGCTGTGGATAGTACAGAGACATTCTATTGCATACTTGTACAATTATATCCACAAACATAAGCATCATAGCCTATTTAAAGGGTTATAAATAGGTTGCCTGTTGCTTTTTATTCCCCTTGGGGTACATAATGGTTCAAAGTTAATGTCTCACGCCCCAGGTGGAGGGCAGTTCTAGTGATGGAGAGGTCAGCCTGCCACCTCTGCTTCACTTATATGATAAAGGATACAGACTGGACCATGTAGGTCCTTCTTACTCTTGCTAATGAGCAGGATGAAGGCATACAAAGTGGTGCAGGGAGAAATTGTTATTTCAGGGACACTCCCCACTCCACTCACATGCATTTTGTAACAGTAGATTATTAAGGCAGCCATCATTTGATTTCTGATGAGTGCTAAAGATGTCTTCTAAGCACTCTGGGTGCATTCCTTGATTTCTTGGGCAATTTGGCTACTGTTACTGTTGCAAGGTCAACAGCAGCACGAGTGCATGTCAGCATAGCACTTCCTTGATGAGTCATGAGGAGATAGCACGCTGCTTCATATTCTGCAAGCACCGGCAGTGGGATCCAGACAGGTCTGCTGCTAAGGAAAATGTGTCATGAGCTGGAGTGGGTCTCCAGCTTATAGTTTGAAGTTCTGACAGTCTCAAGCCAATCAGTCCTTCTAAAAGCTCCTGGCCATTGTTACCACACACAAAGGTACGTAATGCCAGCGAGCATTTCCAATTACACAATATCATAAGCCCAAAGAGTGGGGGGGGTACCAAATGCCCTACGCCCTTTGCCATTGGACCTCGTTTACAAGGGAAGCCTGAAGACAGCATTCGTGGATGAACACCATGAAGCCTGTAGTGCTGCTCCCAGCCAGGGCATGAGCACATTTACAAAGAGAATGGTGCTGGGATTAGAGTCTGGCCCATGTTACCTCCTTCTTATTCAAATAGGGATTATATGGATTTCCATATGCTGAGCATGGGGTGGCAGCAAACATGAGGACACAAAAGCAACAACTATTTGTAGGGCCTACCGTGATAAACATGACACCTTTCGTTATTTCTCGAATCCACTCTGGAAAGGACTTCAAAGATCTCCTTGAGGAAAATTGGAAGTGGGAATTGAGCTAAACCAGAGACGGATCTAAACCAATAGTCGACACAAGAAGCTTGCACCAAGCTGGCAAATTTAAATCTAATTCTTTGGTCACTTGGGAAGTAACCATTAAGGTTTTAATCTTGTGGGATCACAGACATGCCCTGAAAGACCAATTAGAGCTGTTTTGTTGCTGGTTCTTCAGGGAATGGCTATCTGTCATATTTTCCATAGTTGTATTGGTAGAAGTACAAAGATATTAATTCATTGTTTTTGTGATTTGCTGGTTGCTTTGTTTTGCTGTTTTAGAGCAATTTGAGAGAAGGGGTATCAAGACATGAGCTAAAATTATTACTCAGTTTGGAGACATGCATGTTTTTTCTTTAAAATAATTTCTAATGATGAGCGAAAGCGGTTTATTAATTGGGGTGGATGGGAATCCACCTCAAGTAATGCATTCTCTATACTCTTAGGTCCAGTCATAGGTTTCGGTAATTTAAGCCTAAGCTCTATGCCAAGTAGCTATGGCACAGAGATGACAGGCTTTTTTTAAACAAACATTTTATTGTTGTGTTTTTCATGGAAGGAGCAACACATCACCTGCATTAACACACATTAAGCCTCTGGCAGCTATTCATTAGTTGAGGGAGAATGACCACCTTCAACCTACTTTGAGTATCATGTCTCTTCTTGACCTGGATTCAAAAACCACATCTCATGCTCTACATCCTCAGATAAATTCCACTAAACTGTTTTCAAATGTTTGTCTTTTTCAATGGGCATCCTCAACTTTCACAGACCTGTTTCCTTGTGAGCATGAACCAGTCCATAGCCTCTGCCTACTAACGTATGTTCTGCAAGTCACTCGCTCCCATCTCCAGGAAGTGCTCCTTTTTACAACTGTTGATCCTAGGACAACAAATACCTTAATGTTTTTCAGCTAGCTCCCTTTCTCCCACATATAGAGTAAGATTCGTTTTTCAGCATATGACCGCTAGCCTCAGGCATTCCCTCACTTCTCCTCTTTTCGAGTGTGTCCTGTAGGAATGAAAGCCCCATTTCCGCATATATCTCCCTTTTTCCCTATGGGGTCCCACCTGAGGAACCAGTGTTATATGCCCTACTGTTATAGTGTGTTGCTGTCGCACAATGGTGCTTCCTTGGTTATTACTCCCTCCCATTCTAGATATTTTGTCACTTGAAGCAGACAGGCTTAATTTTACAAAAATGTGTAGAGTATTTAGAAGTATCAAAACAGATAAAAAGTTGAAAACACAACCCAATATTAATCCAATATATACTAATGTGATAGAAATGTAATAACCAAAATGACACTAAAATGACTAAAATCCAATGAGGGAAACTCAAGATATGATTTTTTGAAAGATTTAGGTGGAAAAAGCACAAAGAAAAAGTAAAGAGCTAATAATAGGCAATGGTCATGGTACACCAGACCGAGGTGCAATATCAGGCAGACTGCACTGGAGCCAGATACACACGTGATGGTGAAGATATAATAATCTGGCATGACTATGACATACAAGATGTTCTTGAAGCGCAGTATATATTGTGTGCAGTGTAGCGCAGTTGGGTGTACTCAAAACACATCACCAATGACTAATGAAATATCTGTAATGTTTCTTCTGCTTATCAGATAGGGATTCCGGGTATTTTCCATGCCACCAGCAAGGAGAAAAAACCAAGGGAGTTGGATTGTGAATTTGTGAGCATGAGTGTCTTGTGCAATACTGAATGAGGAATTCATAAACAAGTTTAGACAGAATTGGTTTAGGGATCCATCTGGTTCTAAAGAAAGCTAGATTAATTAAATGAGCATTTGAAAAAGCTGGCTGAAACATGTCTCCTTCTATAGAACCAGGTAAAGTAATTCTCTCCAACCATGTCTTTTTTGCTTTTAATATAATCCAAAGAGCTTTGAAAGTAAAGGAGTGTAAGAGGCCTTTGAGACTATTTCAAATGTACTATAGGATACCAACATAAAAACAGCAAGAGCTCTCCATCCTGATTGTGATGAGTTAGGGTTGAGCCCATCAGGTGTATTAGACCATTGGATGAGGACCAGATGATGAAGATTGGCACACACATTTTGTCTGTATTAGGGTCCTGTAAAACGACAAGCATTTGCACTAAGAACTTGATGATGTGAGTGAGGAACATGGTATATTAGGTGGGCGCTCTCCTTTATTGTTGTTCAATTATCGTCTGGGGAAGGCATGATGACTGTCCTCCATGGACACTTACCTCTCCTTTTTTTGAGTAGAAAAATGCTGCAGCAGTACTTCACTTGTGCTTCACTCTTCTTCAGCCTGTAAAATCATAAAATGACATCACCTCTTGGGTGTGGGGAGGTGTCTCTTTGTCTCTGGCAGAATGGTCATCTGGGCTGTGCCAAGGAACTTGAGCAACTTATAAGAGGCCTACCTTGTCACAGACATGTGAGCCGACATCTGGACAGGCTTCTTTTTGGTTGCCCCAGTCAAGCAGGCACTTCCAAGGACACACCTCTTGAATAGGCACACAGAGTCTGCACTGAGGGAGAATGGTTCTGCCATGTGAAATTAGGTAAAGAGATGCACTGTGGGATTGTTTCGGTAAGGCAAGCAGGAACTGCTGCAAATGTGAGAAGTTGACCCCTGGGATTTCTTTCCTTATTGGTCATGGATGTTGCAGGAGTTTATGTCACCCACAAACTAAGCTAGTGCCAGGTATACATATGGCACCCTTGGGTACCTCCTTCAGAACACTACTAGACCTGTGGAAGATAAAAGAAGTGCTGCACCTGCTGTAGAGTCCTGTGAGGAGATCTGAAGGGCTCAAATTGCTCCATTTGTACCCAGGTCAAAAAATGGACTTTAAATATCGGTTGGCTGACCTCATACAAATTAGTTCCACAAGAAGCCCTATTTCCTGAAGAGCCCAGCTGACCAGTTCCAACTGGACCTACCTTGCTCCCTTTTGGCTTCTGCTGGAGTGAGTATTGTCCACCGGAGTAGAGTTCCTGTGATATGTGCCCCTTGACTGTGTAGCCTGAAAAACATGGGACTTAGGAACATTTTGGCTGCAAAAATCTCTGGAGGATGGGGACCAACCTGACAAGTCAATCCAAGGAAGTTGAGTTGCCACTGGGCCTAAGATTCAGATTGGTCCTGCACAGAGCTTTTTCACAGAAGCAAATCTGTTTCAGCTGGAAATCATGGAAAAGGTATCCAGCCTCGTCAAGCCCTGTTTGGCTGCAGCTTGACGCCTTTCCCTGTCAGAGGAGCCCATGCTAGCATAAAGTAACTAAGTCTGATATGGAAATCATCCTTGAGTGAAGGTGTCAAAAGTATCTGTCTAACGAGAGACCTTCTTTGGGTGCAAGTTTTGTATTTCTTGTGCTTTGAGCTTTACGGCCAAAAGCACTTCTTGGCTACATCCTGCTTAAGATTTATGACTTCAACTTCAGTGACATGTCAAATTGGAAAACCTCCAACTAGATAGCAGCTGTTTTCTGTATCTGGCCCACATGCCCTTGTGATCTACCTTAAATTGCATGTCAACCCCATTCAAGTGCCACCAGATGACAATGGGTGGCTCTTAAAACATTTTGGTGCTATTTTTATGTAACACTTTAAAAAATCATATTTTCAATTCCACTTATTATATTTGTGACAATTTGGTGTCATTTTGTTAATTAAATGGTTCTCTTTAAAAAAAAATGTTTATTTATTGTGTTTTCAACTTTCTAACTAATTTGATACTTCGAGATGCTTAACTCATTTTCTTAAGTTAATTATGCTTGCTCCGTGCCATAGCTACCAGGGATTGAGCTCATGTTTAACTTATTGAAACCATTTTTGGATTAAAAAGAAGAGTGAAATTATTACTTGTGGAGGACTACCGTATCCAGCCCAAATAATACTACACTTTCTCATATCAGCCTGTTACTTTTCAGACAGGAGAAATATAATAAAAGAGTAAGATTGAGAGTATTTGCATTTCCTAATGGGCGATTTGCAATTTTGGTACCCTTAGGAAATGCAAAATGCCATTTTGGAATGTACAAAAGGCCTTTGCGGTGGTTCAAACTGTGATTTCTACATACTGAATATTGCATTTCAGAAATTGCAAAATACGATATCGTTAAAAGGGATTTCCCATTTGTGGCTAGCTAACCACATGAACAACGGTTTTCCTAATTGAGACTAGTCGCAACATGGCCATTTAAGAAATTTAGATCAGGTCGAAACCAGGTACAAAATATAAAAAGGCACCCACAATCTGTCAAAGTCAATCCACTTTGTACCTTCTGGCAAGGAGGATAAGAATTTATAGTTAGTAAAGCCAACCAATATTTATCTTTACCCAATACACCCCAATTATTGGAACAAACCAAATCGATGTTCTACAGGGTAGCACAGTTCCCCAATGTCATTGGCTGTGCTGATCGGCAGATATTGCCATATGTCCCCCCTCAGAAATTGAATAGATATACAAGAACAGGAAAAGCTGACATTCACCTAATGTGCAGGTAATGTGTTATGCCTCCTGTATCAAAACAGACCTTGTGGCCAGCTTCCCAGTTACCACCCACAACTCATTTATGTTCCACCACAGTGGAATACAAATTGAACTGTCACAGGGTGAATTTGGTGATGATTTCCTACTAGGTAAGAGAATCACAGACTCAATGAATACCATGGCCGGGGGGATGTGTGTAAGGTGACCTAGTGATTTCCCTTCTCATGCTCTTATTGTGACAGTGCATATGCCTTGTATCCCTGGAAACTCACACCATACCTGACTCCAAGGACAAGAAGTGAAAGACAGTACAACAGGGCACACAGGAACACAGGACAATGCGTTCAATAATAGAGAGAAGCTTTGGGATCCTGAAGTCCCGGTTTTGCTACCTCCACAAGACCTGTGGGACAGTACTGGACATGCTGGAAGATCATCGCTGCATGTGTCATACTGCACAATATTGCAATGAAGAAGGGTCTGCATGACATCTCCGTAGAGCCTGATGAAGAATTGCCCCCACTACAGGTGCAGCAGAAGCGTACACACGATCAGAGGGGCGAGCACAATGCACAGAGATCACAAACATCCATTTCTGAGATAAGAGTAATTAAAAAATATAATAATGAGAAAACACAGCTGATGGTAATGCTTGGCGCATAACTGAGAAACCACCTTTTATTCAGTTTATGACAAAAAAAAATCACTCAAAGATCAACTATATCCTTGTGGATGTAACATTTTTAAAAATAATCAGCAAGGTATGTTATGCCAAACAAAACAAAGGTGACTCATTCCTCCAAGTGTTCAGTAGTTCACTTCTTTTGGCCTCTGGGGTTAGGTGCCTTGTCAGCAACACTGGGCCATGGGACTGTTGACCTGTTGGTCCCAAAAGTGTGCCACTGTGAACGCCTGGAACTGCAGGATTCCTGAATGCATGTGCCACTGAGGCTAAAGCCCACTTCTCTCTCAGGTGGGGGCAGAATGTTAAGGATACAGAGGTTGTGGGTGTATACATTCTTTAAGGCTGTAGTCACTAGCACTAGCCCATGTGCAATGTCCTGTAAGTAGTAAACCATGTCAGTCTGGAAAATCACAGACTGCCTTGCTAGTGTTTTTGTAGCTACTGCCAATCGGTTGATGGAATGGTTTAACTAATCAAACCTTGCCAGGCACTTCCTGAGCATCTGTCTCTGCACAGGAAAGGGAAGCATCTCAATGGATTTATTCATGCTTGAATGTATGATATATGGATTTGCTAACATTATGGTATGTTAGGTAAGTAAAGGGAAGATGACTTATCCTGGCTGGCAGCTGCTAGATTGTAGGTATCAATGTCAGACACTCCTGCCACACTCTCTGGTTCCAGGGTCCCTTAAATGAGTGTCTCCATGGGAGTGGTAAGAGGGAGTTTTGATGGTCCACCATCTATTCCATGACCCTCAGCCATCATGCTGGCCACCTTCTCCTTCATGCGAGACCTCAGGTCACACCAGCATTTGAGTATCTCTAGGATGGTCCTCGGGGTGACTCCTAGGGAGTTCACCTTCTCCAACATGCTAGTCTAGATTTTTATATTTTGGCTTTCTGGTACTGTGAAGGAGACATCCCAAACAGTTGGTCCATATGGGACACAAATTCTTCTGTCAGGAGCTCCAGCTTCTTTTGTGAGAATTGTATATTCCTCTTTCTGCTCCTTGTGTACTTGTACCCATCTTCTGTAGACATAGTGTTCTCCGGGAACATGTGATTCACGGGCAGTAGTGATGCAGGAGCACTTGCATTACCTTACTAGGCTTTTGGGTTGTGATCACCCCATATTTATTAACTTCCAACACCTTCCTAAGCTTCTGGGTTGTGACCACTAAATATTTATAAACTTTCTGGCATGACATCATCATTCTGCATCCGGAAAGCTCCATTTTCTAATTTGTGATTTCCTATTTTGCAATTTCCTAACTGCAAATGTGAATCCGTAGGAATCGCTATTTGTGGAATCAGCGGTTACATATATACCATTCCCAAAAAGTGACTTCTATGGAGTTGCAATTTGCAAATCGCTATTAGGATATTTTGTACATATGCCCATAGATGTCTTGCTGATTAGTGCAACTTTATGACATTAAAAATGAGTGTATGCCATAATTGAGCTGGAAGGTGAGGAGGGTGTTCAGACTATGCTCGGTTATTACTAGGTATCAACTGCTCACATACTGTACAATCCCAGTTTCGGATACATTGACTTTGGGCATCTACAAGGGTAGACAGCAGTCTAATTTAGCTCTTGATGCTCCTGAGAATGACAGTTTCTGTGCGATTGCAAATTCCAATCCTGAGACAGTGATCTTCTCTCCCATACCAGGGAGTATTTGCCAGCAGTCATTTTTGCTTCAATTAGGCATAAACCTGATTCCTGGCCATTATTATTCATGAGCTAGTCAGTGTGTTCCTCTTTGTGAATTTGTAAATACTCTGATTATAACACAAACTAAAGTATTGGGCTATGAACAACTTTTTCTTCGAGTATCAAACAGAAGAAAAGCAGCAACTAGGATGCAGGTGTGCAAACACATATAGGTCTAATGTAGACTAAAATGAGTAACTTTAAATAACCTTCACTGGGAGAATTCACACCCTTCAAATTAGTGAGGAAGTGGTATAGCCCAGACACAGATTCCCCTATTCATATATGCCTGACTGTAGGTCAGGACTTTTGCTTTTTCTGTGCTATATGGAAAAACAGTGCTGTAGACCTGGACCTCTCCTCTGCTTGTGCACTCTCTTTAAAACATAGATTGATTAGCATATACCTGGGAGACCTTTGCTGTGCTCACTGCTGCAGGGTGCACCAGGCAACCCACAGCTGCCATGAGTGAGGGGGAGGCGTGGCCATCGCGCTTAAAGCACTGCCTCTTCCCCCGCGGCATGGGAGACCTTTGCTGTGCTCACTGCTGCTACTACAGACAAAGTAATTCCCGACTACCTGCCAAGGGGAGGAGGGCTGCTGAAGGACGTTGCGCTGCCCTTCTGGGATCTGCCCTGCCAATTCTGCCGCATAACCGGCGCACGGCGCTCCAACGCCCAGGGTGTGGACTCCAGCTCCCAGGGTGCACCAGACAACCCACAGCTGCCGCGAGTGAGGGGGAGGCGTGGCCATCGCGCTTAAAGTATTGCCTCTCCCCTGTGGCATGGGAGACCTTTGCTGTGTTCACTGCTGCTACTGCGGACAAAGTAATTCCTGACAACCTGCCAAGGGGAGAAGGGCTGCTGAAGGACGTTGCGCTGCCCTGTTGGGATCTGCCCTGCCAAATCTGCAGCATAACCGGCGCGCGGCGTTCCAACGCCCTGGGTGTGGACTCCAGCTCCCAGGTTGCACCAGGCAACCCACAGCTGCTGCGAGTGAGGGGGAGGCGTGGCCATTGCGCTTAAAGCGCTGCCTCTCCCCAGCGGCGTCGGAGACCTTTGCTGTGCTCACTGCTGCTACTGCGGACAAAGTAATTCCAGACTACCTGCCAAGGGGAGGAGGCCTGGGTGTGAACTCCAGCTCCCAGGGTGCACCAGGCAACCCACAGCTGCCGCGAGTGAGGGGGAGGCGTGGCCATCATGCTTAAAGTGCTGCCTCCCCACCCGCGGCGCAGGATGCCCACGGGACGAAGCCCAGACCAAGGGCGGGCCCGTCTGAGGCCGTCCGAGACTGGTAGAGACTGGACTGGGTCACCCCACTAACAAACACAAGTCGCAGTACATACCTGTAGTGCTATCCATTGTTGTGCTCACTATTGAACTCGACTTAACATGAACAGGCGGAGAGTGGGCCCTGGGGTCATGGGTACATTGGATGCATTTCTCCTGAGGGCGGAATCTGCCTTGATACATGAAATACAGCATACGGAATGCAGATTATCGTTAGAGCCACTGCAACCTTTGGTCAGTCTTGTGTCTTCGACCCCCCCAGAGAGCATTGTCGTTAATAGCACAGCCCTATCGAGCAGCTCTACAATTCCACCCATTTTGCTCCCAATGAATCCTGAAACTGCCGATACGGGCAAGGTATCATCAGCCCCAGTCCCCTGCATTTCCACGGTAAATATAAGAAGCCATAGAACGAGACAGCCTCAATGTGAGGTTCCACCCTCTAAAAAAAGGAAA
Organism: Triturus cristatus; assembly: GCF_964204655.1. Taxonomy (NCBI): domain Eukaryota; kingdom Metazoa; phylum Chordata; class Amphibia; order Caudata; family Salamandridae; genus Triturus; species Triturus cristatus. The sequence goes on along the minus strand of NC_140585.1, from coordinate 211,655,409 downwards.
TTGTGGGCACCCCTCCAAGCACACAAAATTGGCATCCAAATCCAGTGCACGGGAGGTGGGCGAAAATGGGAGTGTAGATAGCACCAACGACAGCACATCCCCCAACAATTTAAATACGAACCCTAACACACCCGTTGTGGCAGATTTAACCACCCGTATGCCTGAGGATGGTCTCCTCACCCAGATTGGTAATAAACTTGCAGCCCTGATCAACCCATTACTAGATAAATTGACCCAGAAAAAGGGTAGGATGACAAAAATAGAGCAGACTTTATTCAGTGTCAAGATAACCAACACCCATACTAAGGAGGGACAGGGAGAAGGATTGGTCGCTCAGAATGAGTATCGAACATGTACCAGGGACTGTGCTGACACTCCGTTTTGCCCAGCTCCAGTTACAGCGCCAACTAGGTCTAACCAACTCCCGAACAACACCAAAAGCGGTACTAATTCCCTCGTAGGGGATGGGCGCACCAGAGTGTCTCTGAGTAGGAGTACCAGCTTCATCCCACACAACCACAACACGCTGCACCTGCCTCCAGATGCAACACCATACACGGTGATTCTGGCTAACGTTCCAGCTATCCAGCCTGCGGCACAGGAACACTGGTCTTCACTGAGGAATAGGGCACTACATTTCTTGACAGCCAGAACTGGCATCAAGCTTGAGCTATTTTCCAATTTTAAGATGGTTCGTAGGATACTATGGATTGGTAGTACACCCAAATCTCTACCAGGGGATTGCGTGGTGTTAAGTTTTGGGTCCCCAGGGTTGGTCCAACACATTCTGGATAGGGCTGGCAATTAACAAATCAAGGAGAGGGATATCAACATCTTCCCCTTGGGCTTTTTTTACCAACCGATCACAAACCAAAGGACCACAAATGCGGGGTTGGTGCGATTAGCCCATTGAACACCAAGCTATTCAATCCCTACATATAACCACTATGGGGTGTTGAACTCTTTGGAAGATATAGACTGACTTGGTCTTGGCACCAATCCACTATCTCAAGGCACACATAATCGCATGGGTGTCCCGAAGGATGGGATTGTATTCTACTATCATTCCACTAGAACTTTAAACATAAGTGGGAATAACAGTTGTATAGAGGTAGGGTATGAGGAGATTAATTCAGGCAGGTTGGGAAATGCAGAAGAAGGGGTGACCCCGAGAAGGGTAGCAGAAGAGGACCGCCCAGCCTTCCTGCGCTGTACTGAGCTGAGTTTAATGATGAAATCATCCAAGGGGCAATTGACCATACTGTTAACTTTAACTCCCCGGATGTATCGAAAATGTCACTACCAGGCCACGGCCAACCCAATTTTTTATTGGCAAGTTGGAATATTGCTGGTCTCTCCACCAAAACCCACTCCTCCGAATGGTCAACATTTATTGATAAATATGACGTCTGGGCTTTTCAAGAAACCTGGGCGCTTGACCAAATCTGTCACCCAGGATTCTTACATTTTTTTAAACCGGCACAGAAGGAACAAAGGGGTAGACCAAAAGGCGGTTTAGCCATTTGGATTAAACAGAACGTAGGATACATAGTAGAGGAAATTAAAACCGATAGAGAGGACCTTTCGGCCATAAGACTGCGGATGGGCAAGGTTTTAAACATACTGCTCATTAATGTATATGTTAGAGGGTCACCTGGAGGCAAAGAATCAAGTACAGTCACGAAACTGGATGGGGTTTGGGATAGGCATAGGGGACGTAGTAGCATGATTATCGTCGGGGCTTTTAATTGCACTTTCGAGCCCCTTGACTGTGAAGATGGCAATCTGAGCAGCGAGGAGGATGCACAATGGGTCATTCCACTGCTTGATCTACCACCCATTAAAAAAAGGACTGAACTGGCTCTTCAGCTGAAAGGTCTGTGCTTAGAACGGTGTTTAAGGGCAGTGAATGGGAGGTCACGTCTGATAGGCAGGGTGTACATACCTTTAATAATGGCACGAGAAGCAGTAGGATTGATTATATTCTCATTAGCTTGGAATTATGGTCGTATTTACAGGATATGGAAGTTCAGGATTGGCTCGAAAGTGACCATAACCCATTAGTATTGATTATGCAGGTCCCAGGCCTACCCAATCATGAATCTCAGGAAATAGTAAAAGCTGTAGCAGAAGTGGAGTCCACCAATGATTGCAGGAGAGTCAAGTGGGTTAGTGTCGCAGCCAATGAAGGACATCTAAGACAGATGGAGGCATTGGTTGAGAGTTCCCTGGCGACTATCCAAAATTGTGACACTCATGAGGACATTAACTCAATTATTCTGCAGGTCCACAATGACAATGACTTGTTCTCCAAACGCAACCCCTTTTTTGTAAAGAAGCTAAAGAAACTGGCAAGGAAGTTAAGTCCAAAGGCAGCCCTTGGTATAACAAATTATGTAGAGAGGCATACAGGAGATTAGCAAGAGCTATTAGATAAAGGAATAAGGAAGAGATTAGAGAGGCAAGGGCTGGATAGAAACAGGAATGGGATGACCAACATTGGTCAAATCTGCTTAGCGCTCGCCAAGAAAAAAACATGGCTAATTTCTGGTACCTTGTTAAATGGGGTAATGGTATATTGAAACCACTTCCCATTAATCACGTTGCACCTGAAGCGTGGATCTCCCATTTTGAGGCTCAGTTTGCTGTTAGTAGTGATTATATAGCCCAATTTCCAAAACCTAATCCTACCATTACCTTGCACTTCTCCATACAAGAGGTTGAAAAAGCCCTCAAACTAATCCCGAAAGGTAGGGCACCTGGACTGGACTGCATTCTAGCGGACCTGTTTATGTACAATAGAGATAAGTGGGTGAGTTACATTCAGACCCTAGCTAATGCTATAGCAAGTGGAGCCCCCATCCCAGAGACGTGGTCTGGAGCTGAGATCCTCCCAATCTATAAGAAAGGGGATCGATCGAAGCCTGGCAATTATAGGCCTATAAGCCTTATTGATTGTATTCAAAAGATCTTTGCCAGGTTGGTATTAAGGAGAATCCAGACATGGATGAATGAAACAGGCATTTTATCATCCATGCAAGCTGGGTTTCGGCCACATACAGGCACTATCGACCAGGTTCTCAGGTTTGTGATCATCTACTGGAGGGTGGTGATCTTAGGGGGCGGGTCACTATTTGCAGCCTTCATTGATTTAAAATTGGCATTTGATTTGGTGCCCCGAGATAAAATGTGGAGCACCTTTTATGATATGGGGATGCTGCCTGTATTGTTGGCTGTTTTAATCACCCTGCACAATTCAAACTTCGCTCAGGAGCGCTGTGGTGCGAATGGGGAAGTCACAAACACGTTTCCCATTGCCAAGGGGGTATGTCAGGGGTGTGTTCGTGCCCCGACCCTGTTCTCCCTTTTTATTAACAGGGTCGTGAAATACTATTCGAACTACCCAACAGATGCTCCATCTTTAGCTGGTCAGAAAATACCATTGTTAATGTTTGCGGACGACACCTTAATACTATCAAAGACCCAGAGAGGACTGCAGCAATTGATTTGGGCTGTAACCAGCTAGAGGATATCGCTCGTTTTAGACCTGTGGCTTTATGGAGAAGATTATGGGCTACTCCTGAATTGTCTTTGTATGCCCGGGGAGTGTTAGAAATCAGGCAGGCTGACACCTCATGTAAGATTTCTTGGCTGACAAAGATTAAAACCATCTTGAATGACATGGGGATGAATGGTATATGGCAAAACCCTGAAGGTAACCCTCTCCCATCAAAGAAAGAGTTTAAGACAGCCTATTGGGACATGGTTAGGAAGAAACGTTTTTCTTCCGCCACGGGTCCAACTCCGACGAGGGATTTCCTTGAGAGGAAACATGAGTACCGTTATGAACCGTATTGTGATTATATTACGGTCCTGTTCGACAGGAAATTGTACCATCAATACAGGGTGGGCTCACTCCCAATAAAGACTTTTACCTGCACCCCTGAATGACGATAAATGTAACACATGTCTGTCACAGCGGGAAACCATAGCACACGTTCTCTTTGTCTGCCCAGCCTATGAAGCCCCTCGATACAGATGGCTCAAACCAATCTGTCTAAACCTTGGTACCAGGGAAGGTACTGAGGCACTAAGGATTTCAAGTACAGATACAAGCGAGCCCATAATAATTGCCCTAGCGAAATTCTTAGGCTGGATGTGGGCTATCCGTAGCAAAATTGCCAAACCTCGGAATGTAGCCAACATGCAAAGGGATAATTCGCTTATAATCAAGTTACTGTAGTTACATTTAAATACATGTTAGTTTTTAAGACAATCTTAATAATGTTTCTATGTAATTGATTTTACACATTTTTTACCTTCTGAATGGGAAATATGAATGCACAGCCGGATGGATCAATTTATGGTTTTATGTGAAATTTGTGTATCGGTTTTATTAATTTTAAAATATTCGTATGATTGGGCTGTTACAATTATTAGTTTGTAATGACATTTAAGGGTCCATAACATGAGTTTATTGATGTATGTTGTCTTTAATGATTTGATAATCGAAATAAAGACTAAATAAACGCAAACGCATATACTTGATTGGCCTATTTTAAATTACTTGTTTTAAAAAATATATTTTTCAATTCAGAGTTAGTCACAATTATAATAAAACAGTATACACAACACAAATCAAGGCAAAACAATGAAAAAGAACACATAGGTAAAGAAAATATATAAAGAATATCTAGAACTGAAGAAATAGATAAACTAATGACAAGAAAAAAACATAAAACAATTAATAACAGTTGGCATTAGGGAAGTCCCAGCAGAGATTGTTCCAGATCTTCTCAAACTTTTCAGGGGGGGGACCTCTAACTTTAGCGAAAGCTAGCTCCGACTCATAGATTTGATGGATGAGGGCACACTATTCAACAGCCTTTGGGGCAAATACAGAGACCCATAACCTTGCAATACAAAGTCAGGCACACACCAGCATGATTATTACTAAACGCTGAATACCTCCCTTGTACATCATTTTCTCTTTAGTAGATAATAAAACTTGACGTCCCAAGTTTGAGGACATAGACCCCCGCCCAAAATTCTTGTAGTGCAGGGCAAAGTGCAAATATTTGTACAACATTACCAGCTGGGAGTTTGCACTTGGAGCATCTATTCTTATCAGAAATAGCATTCATTCCCCATCTGGATATTTTATCCAGAGTGTAGTACAAAAATCATATGGTGTGCAACTGCTGTAACTTTAAGTTAACAGAGTATACAGAACAATCCAATATCTCTAAGTCCCTCTGGATCGCTGAAACTGAGATCTCAGATAAGAGCAGCCGGCTCCACTTAGCTGCTAGTAACACTGTATCGTCCGTAACAGAGACAAAGTCCTTGATAAGACATCTTAATCAAAGGTATAATGCCTGATTTGTAATAGTACAACGATATCACTGAGCCTTGATGTCAAGGGTTTATTCACATCCTGACCGGATATAATAATCCGGTATTTATAAAGCGCAAACAATTACCCCTAAGGGTGGGGCCGTCGTGAAAAACTACTGCCCAGAGTCACATGGTTCTGGGCTAAGCTGCCGCTGGAGCCAAGGATCAACCTGTCATCCCCTATGTCCCGGAGTCAGCCTTCCTGGCCGCTGCGCCATACCTCTTCCTCACTTGAAAAAAATTGCATGGGAGCTCATAGGAATCTTTCACTCCTGAGAAGGACCTACAGCCATTCAGGTCATAAAGCTGACCCATCATCACAACCCTGCAACCTGTGCAGGCCCTGCAAGTTGAATTTTGGGAAAAGCAGGATTGTCCCAGAGCGGTGGGTATTTTTTTATAAAAGTAATTGAATATTTAGAACAGATCTCCTTCCAGTTATGAATAATATCCCTTAATACTTCAAAGCATACCCTTTGTAGTAATTAGGATCCACCTACCGATAAAATGAAACCTGAACTCACCCCTAAAGCAAGCTGATAGCCAAAAGATGATGGATCTGGATTATATGGGGTTAGTAGGCAGGGCGGACGACCAGTAAGTGCAGCCCAGAAGTAAAGCTTAAGATCTAGGAGGAAAAGCCCCCTCTTCTTGTAAGGGAGTTTCATGAAACGAATGGCTCTTCTTGCATGCCTGTAACCCCATATAAAGCATCCAATGGCGCCCTCAAAGCGCGTAAGAAAAGAATCGGGGACCTTCAAAGGAATCACTTTAAACAAATAAAGACATTTAGGAAGAATATTCATCTTGATGATATTGACTCGCCCAACAATAGTAAGTGGTAGCTTATTCCAGGATTTCAGTTTGGAAATGACTAGGGCTAACAGAGGTTAAAAATTCTGTTTAATAATGTTAAAAAACCTCAAAATACTTTAATGACATCATAAACCGGCATTACAAATACGACAAGAGTAGGAGAATCAGGCTTAAAATTCAAGAGGACCTGAGCTTTCGATAGATTACATTTGTACTCAGAGAACTTACAAACCTGGAGGCCTCATTGACCACAATTCTGATCGCTATTAATGGGCTGGTGGAGAAAACCACCACATCGTCCATGTATGCATTCAATGTAAGTTGTTTACCTTTAAAAATCAGGGGTTTGATGCCTGCATTCCTGAGGAGTGACTGTAGATAGAGCTGTATGTGCAAGGCAAGAAGGAGGGGAGAAAGCAGGCACCTCTGTCGGGTGACTCAACATATTTGAAATTGACTTGAGTAGCTCTCTGACAGGGCTACCCTAGCCCATGAGATCCTATATAGGGCCTGGGTCAATTGGATACATTTTACACCAATGCCGAAAGTGCGCAGGGTAGCTCACATACAGTCCCCTGCCACCCAATTAAAGGCCTTATCTGCATCCAGTGGAATAGTACTTAGGTTTGTGTTAAGTTTTCCAGCAACATCAAAAGCCACAATTGCAGTGTTAGTATGGTTGGTGATGTCCCCACCTTGGACAAATCCATGTTGTTGTGGGGAGGCTAAGGTCAAAATCACAAGGGCAAGATGCATAGCCGGGATTTTTGCAAATCATTTGGCATCTGTATTAATCAGAGGGATGGGACGGTATGGCCTCTGCAGACGTATCCTTTTTTAGAAATACTACAATATTAGTAGTGTTCTACATGTCTGGACCAGCCCCTCATGTATCGATATATTGAATTACCTTTAGAAATTCAACAGCTATTATGTCCTTGAATACCTTTTAGAATTCCAAAGGTATGGCATCCTCACCAGCCATATTACCAGAGGGAAATGCCGCAAATGTGGCATCAATTTCATGGCATGGCGCCGACATGATCTTCCCTGAGTTGGGGTAGCCCACACTGCTGTATGTACTCCACACATTCAGCCTGATCTGTTGCCTGTGGCTGACTATATAACTCCTTGTAAAACTGGGTGAACTGTTCCAAAGTAAAAGTGGTAGTAGTGCAAACCTTACCATCCGTACCCTTGAAGGCCTGAATTGTACACTTGGTCCGTTGATCTGATATCTGATGATCTAAAACTTGGCCTACCTCTCCCCATATTCATATTGTAACATTCTATGTTTAACGTATCTAGCAGCTACCTGATCTTTCAACCTGCATCCTAGAGGAGACCACTTCTCTTATAATTTGAAAAACATGACCTCTTCATCTGCCAATCCTTGAGTAGTTTTGGAAGCATGTAGTATTTCAATTTGTAGAATAGCTTGGCGAAGAGAGTGAGCCTCTTCAGAGGAAGCTCTATTTTGCTTGACTACATACTGGAAAGTAATGCCTCAAATGTACGCGTTCATTAAATCCCGTATTATTGGAGTTGCCGCAGTGCCATTATTAATGAGAAGAAAGTCCCTGAATAACCCTGACCTATGTATCATTAGCCAACAAGTGGCAAGGGAATGAGAACTTGGAACAGTTGGACCTAGCCTCAATAAAACAAAATAAAAGTAGAATCGAGATATGATCTGAGACAATCTTAGGACATACATCCATTTTCAAGACCATTTTGATAGTGCTTATGCCGGGTGACTGGAGCCGGGATCAGTCAAATGGAGAGTCCAACATGCATCACATTGCCCATGCAGCTGGATCAGATCTTAAATTAAAGCCCTAGTTCCAAACTTGCATGGAGAGCATTACAACTGGTAGAGTCTATGCTGTAACTAAGTACACAGTTAAAATTGCCCATTACAATCAATTCCCCAGCCTAATCCAGCAGTTCCAGTGATTGCGTATCTAACTCTTCTAGCTCATCAGCATTCAGCTCATAAACCACACACAAAACACATTTTAAAGAGTATAGGAATAGTTGTACAAGTGGCCACCTCCCTCTAGATTCATCAGTAGTTCTTAACACTTGGCTTGAAAATTCTTTGCAGAGAGCACAGCAACCCCATTGAATGAAACAGATTGTGATGTACAGACAACTATATCATATTCCAGCTGCTTGAGTAGAGAGCAATCCTTGTCTCAGTCAACACCACCAATTGGGGTCTGTACAATTCAATCTCTTCCTGAACCAATTATTGCTTACTCCACGTTAATCCCAGATACATTCCAACACATGCATTTAATTTTGTCCATAAGACCTTTATAAGTTGCCTAAGCATCTATACCATTGATATTCTAGACTATCAGGCACATACATCAAGCTAAATTGGGCTCGCAAAAATCTTGAATCACAAAAAAAGGCTGTTTGCGAACGTAATTTAGCCATTCCCAATGCAGGAACCCAAAGAAACAAAAAATAGTAAAAGTCACAAAAACAAGGAATTGCGATTCTCCTATTACCATGACTAGAGAATCTAGATTTCATTAAAGACACGGAGGCTAACATTATGCATATTACTTTTAATGCGTCACCAAGCAGCCGCATACATCATAAAGAAGAGAGGTTCCAGAATAGAACAACAAGGAAACATCGGTCGTGAGGACATAACAATCAGCCTCTTTTAAAATGTGGAATATAGAAGGATAAGTCCAAAAAACTATAGATTCCAGGTAGAATTCTTTAGGTAGTCAAGAAGATATCACAGAAACGAAGAGAGAACTCCAGAAACGAAGAAGGAACTCCTCCAAAAAATGAAGATCGTGAAGTTATGATGGATTATCTGCAAAGAAAAGAAAATTATATGAAGAAAAGGATAGTATAAAACTATGGAAGAGAAAACAAGTGAACATTTAAAGTGAACATCAGAAATAATTTATGCAGATAGACATTGATCAAAACAGTATAAGTGTGAAACAATGAAATAACAATATAATTACAGTACTAAATCAACCACCCAGGGAAGGGTGGGAGGGATAATGTTAGCCTCCGTGTCTTTAATGAAATCTAGTTTCTCTAGTCATGGTAATAGGAGAATCGCAATTTCATTACAAGACCGGAGGCTACCATTATGCATGTTGGTAGCTATGTAATACAACATCAGACATATGAGAGATTGGTTTGCAGTAATGCTTAGCAAAAGTAGTAGAATTGGACCAATCAGCAGCTCTAAGAATATCATTCAACTTACCACCTGAGTAGAAGGATTTACTGGGCATAGTGCCTCTGATAGAGTGAGGTTTAAAAATATTTAAATCAATACCTGCTAGTTTCATAACGATTTTAACCCATCTAGCGACAGAAGCAGAGCTAATACCTAGGTGAGGTTTAACGAAGGAGATGAGTAATTGATTCACGCCAGAAGGACGGAGAGAACTCATTCTATAGTCATATTCTTTCATACAGTTAACAACACAAAGTTTTGGGTAAAGGTCAAATTTGGGGTAAAAGATAGAGTCAGACATAGTTTTTGTTCTTCTGTACAAATCGAAATTGACTCCAAACATGTCATAGGATCTATATGAAATATCATGTGCCTTAACATCAGAAACTCTACGGCAAGAAACTAAGCAAAGAAGAGTGGCTAGTTTGATTGAGAGGTTCTTTCTATTCAAAAGGTTATTGTCGGGCCAACTAGAGAAGAGGTCAAGAATTGAATTGACATGCCAAAGGAATTGGTATCTAGGTTTAGGAGGTCTTCTAAGTCTGATACTTTTGAGGACTCGACAGACAATGTTGTTTTTGCCTATTGTTTTACCATTAATGAGAGCATGGCCTGCGGAGATTATAAGGCGGATGCCCTTTTCCCGTATACATGAGGCGACTGCCCTCATCACCTTGGTGAAACACCAGGGGGCTGAGGAGAGGCCGAAGGGAAGAGCTTGGAATTGAAAAAGATGATTCTTCCAGATAAATTGGAGAAAGGTTTGATGGGATTTGGCCATCGGAATTGTAAAATAAGCATCTTTTAGATCTAATTTGACTAGCCAATCTTCTTCCAGAAGTAGATCTCTCAAAAGATGGATTCCCTCCATCTTGAAGAGTCTGTACACAAGGAATTTGTTGAGTTCCCTTAAGTTTATAACAGGTCTCCAACCCTTGTCTTTTTTCTCTACTAAGAAAAGTGTGCTCACAAATCTCAACAAATGGAAAGGGACTTCTACTATCGCTCCTTTTAGAAGCATCGAGGAGATCTCTTCATCTATAATTTTTTCTAGGTCTAAGGTCAGGGGAATGCTTTTCGGTAGTGAAAATTGAGTCGGGGTGTCTATAAAGTCTATCATAAACCCACTCACTGTACTCAGGACCCAAGGGTCTTGGGTAATTAGACTCCAGTTGTGAGCAAACTGTTTTAATCTCCCTCCTACTATTTGAGAGGGGGAAGGGGGGTTGGGTGGAATAGTAGTACTCACTTTGAGGTTTGAAGTCGCTGGATGTTCCTCTTCCTCTGAAATTTCTTGAGCAAAACCCTCTCCCTCTTGGGGGGGGTAGAATTGAGGAATGTTTGAGGGTTGGTAGCCTCTTCCACCGTAACCCCTGGACCTGGAGTATGGCCTTCGGTTGAAACGGCCGGAAGATTGGCCTCTTCTTCCAGCCCTGCCAAAAAGGTCGTAGTTGTTGAAAACTCTTTTCATATTTTGATTCGCTTTGTCAAGCGCGGTAAAGGTAGAGACGTATTTACTTAAAGTCTTGATCATATCTTCGCCAAATAATAGACCTTTAGGGTTGTTAGAGGTTTCCTTATCCGCTAGGTCCCTCAGTTTAGGACTAATTTTGGTGAGAACAATTCTCCTTCTCTCTGAAATGATGCTGGCATTGCCCAAGAAAACCAAAGCCCTTTGGCTCCATCCTCGGATTGCCTCGGTATTTAATGTGGAACCATTGAGGTAGCTATCATCTGCGGCGTCGATGATTTTAGCCAGAGGACCGAGGACGTCTAATAAACGATCCTGGCAGATTTTGAAGGATCTTTCCATGCCTTTCCTTGGATCTAGCCCAAGTTTAAAAAGGTATTTGATTAGTTCTTGGTCGAGATGTGGTGTTTGCCAGACTTTATCCTCGATAAAGGGTCTAGAGCATTCGGATCTTAGTAAGTTTCGTGTGTCTCTTTCCAGAGTGTTTCTTAACCATTTAGATATAAATTTACTAACATGTTCTTGTGGAAACCACTAGTTGCTTCTTGGGTGCTTAATATTAAGGGAAGAAAACATCTCTCTGCCTAAAGGGTCAAGGATTGTTTCCTTTGAAGAGGAAGGCAGATCATCATCTAAGGGTAGAGAATTAAAATCCTCATCGTCCTCATCTAGATCGAGGATATATTCATCAGGAAAATCAGAGGCATCATCATCGTTAAAGTCATCATCATCATCTTGGTCAAGATGTGTATCAATTATGTGAGCGCTTCGATAGTTTGTGCCGCTAGGGACACCCATATATTTTGTGCCGCAAGGGACACCTTTAAAAGTTGTGCCGCTAGGGACACCTGAAGTATTTGAGGTGCGAAGACCTCCCGATAGCTTTGAGGTGCTGAGACCTCCCATCGTGCTCCTGGGGATAGAATCGATATTTTTAGTCTTTTTAGACCTTTTTCCCCGTATTTCAATGAGATCGTCATCAGCAAAAGTATGTTGAATTTCATTCTCCTCGGTGGGGAGTGATCTTTTTGAAGTAATAACTTTTGATAAGGTAGACAACATACAGGATCTCATTTTGTTGTGAATCATATTTTTGATTGCCTCATTTTCCATATTAGGGATGGGGGCGTTGGCCTCATCCGAGTCTAGATCAGACATGTTAATTAGGGGAGAGAGAAACACACAAATCAAAAAAATATCTGATCCCTTGTAAATAGGAACACTGATATATATTTATTATTATTTTCTATGTATTTTTTTTTTTTTTTAATAAGATCAAATTAATCTAGACTTCTTTTTTTTTTTATATTTTATATTAAATGAGGAAGATAATAAGGTCTGCCTTTCTCAAGGGTTAATTTGTTCAAAAATAATATAGAGATTTGCCTTTCCTAAAGGGTTAATTTGATCCAAATAAAATTAAATGATAAGGTATGGCGAATATTGAGGTGAATATTGAGGTGTTGAAGGGGTCAGGAGAGTTAACCCGTCGCTGTAAATAACGAGCGATATGAAATTCCGCTCAAGCTCATTGCTATGCAGTGAATAACTAGAGGAAAGTGCCTTGGCAACGCTCGAACGTTGCGCGTGTGTTGCCAAGGTACTTTCCTCCGCTTGCCGAGTTATGGGAGAGAACGCTCTCCAGTACGAGCAGTCTCGACGATCTGCTTAGCCCAGGAAACGCTGTGAAATCAAAATCCCGCAGCGTTTAAAATCGGAGGCCTGGGGGGTAAGAGTGAAGGTCCGGCAATGTCGTTAGAAAAGCGGAGAGAGCCGGAGAGTGGATGAAGCATGGAGACAGCTTCAATAAGGGTAAGAGGGTGGGGGAGGACCAAGAACCACAATAGGAACTTGGTAGACCGGCAGGAGGGGAAGGGGAAGGGAGGGATCCCAAAAACGAGTGAAAATTAGCCCATTATGGGTGTTCAAGGATCGTAGCTAGAGAGATTCAGCTAACAATTGAATAGTACGAACATTGAATATAAATACGAAATAAATGGCAGTTAGTTAACAACAAAGACAAGAGAGGTAGTAAAGATTGACTTATCTGCTTGGAGCCACATTTAAAAGAGGCTGATTGTTATGTCCTCACGACCGATGTTTCCTTGTTGTTCTATTCTGGAACCTCTCTTCTTTATGATGTATGCGGCTGCTTGGTGAAGCATTAAAAGTAATATGCATAATGGTAGCCTCCGGTCTTGTAATGAAATTGCAAAAAAGGCAAGCCTAATTAGCAAATCCTTATCTGCGAGTTCATTAATAGCGAAAGCAAATAGCGATTCGCAAACAAAAAATCGCAAACCAATGCATGTAAAATCGCAAATAGCGATTTGGATGAAAATCACAATTTAGCAAGTGCAGATTAAGGGGAATCACAATCAGGTGGTAAACAGGAGTAAAAAAAAACACACAGGTGCAACAACTCAGAAACCTATTTAAACTGACCCAGGAGGCCTCTGAACCTTTCCACTATGGCAGCGTTCTACGTGATGGCGAGGAGGATGCGGATCCATGCAGCAGCCCAGTGCAGAAGGAGAGTACAGGAGCGGATTTTCAGAGTGCGCATCTTCTCACTTAATTTCAACTTGTGCTTCCTGGGTGTTGCACTCTCCCCTGATGTAGGTGGATCAATTTTTGTGCACTGGAAGCTCCTATAAGCAAAGTTGGATGATAGTTCAGCTCAGCTCCAGCACTCAGCTTCCTCCTCTCACTTTCTCTGGGCACTGAATGAAGCATGGGCTGGATGACTTCCTGGTTGGGATGTCATCAGCATGCTTCCAATGCGACACAATATTTGCGATTTGAACATTTGTGATTTCGCTATTAAAAGCGAAATCGCAAAACTGCTTTATCGGTATTTGCGCGTCTCTATTGTCAGATCGCTATTAGTGATTGCGAATTTTACCAAATTGGTAAATATTCGCTTATGGGTTCATGTATTGCAGATAGCGAAATTCTAAATAGCGATTCCTTAAAAATCGCTATTTAGGAATCGCTAATTCTGGATTTGATGCATGTGCTACTATAATTCCACCACATTGAAAAAAACTGGAAATAAGCCCTGAATCTATTCACAATACTCGGACTTGTTTTATACCTCCACCAGCCCCTGACATGACAATCATAGTCTCCTGCATGAGGCCGTCTGCTACATCCTCCCTCCCCAACCCCTTTAATGCCCAACCCATCCCTACCCCAGGTGCGTTTGAGAAGGAATCACCACACCCTCTGGCTTTTGATAGAAAACAGCCCCAAAGGAGCACCAACCTCCACCCCAAGCCTGAGTCACCACCCACTCCAAAGTAGAAGTACCATTTACCTATCAAATTCCGTCCCCACAAAGCACAAGCGCAGGTCAGATTTAGATGAACTGTAAAGTAAAGAGGAAAAAAAAGACTGATGAAGAAAGAAACAAGAAATACATGTCTTGGGACTGGAGTTCTACTTCAGAACAGTGTTATTAACCCCCTTCAAATGAGCCAGAGCCCCCCCTCAAGAGAGCCAGAGCCTGCATAGCATCCCCTCAGAGTAACATATCTGGGACCTCCCATCATTCATAATCTTGAGGAGAGATGGCTCCTATAGAAAAACGTGAGCCACCACAGCCTATGGAGGGATCAATGAGTTGGCGCATCTTCCATCTTCAGTCCATAGTGGATCTGTAGAGGTCCGACTGGGCCACAATTGACAAGGTATCAACCATGATAGGGTTTGTTTGACATGCTTTAAGAGAGATCACCTGCCTCAGAAGAGAGTTTCCAACATATATTGTGATTGGGTGAGGCTGTGCTGTGTCCCAGTCCCATACATCAGGTCAGGGAAGGCCCTTCCGAAAATTGTGAAGGGTCAAATCCCTCCTTCCTCTTCGGTGTCCCAAATAGGGATCAGGGGTAGCTGTGATGGATATATGTTCATTGCTACAAATTGTCTTTGAAAGAGAGTTTAAATTGCCATACCACTGTGTTGCTACACCATTCAATATCCACTATTTCACAATCTACTTTGCAGTCCACTTCACTGCCCGCATCCTCTACAGCCTCTGTGACAGCAGGAGCCCCCCGCTACTCTGAGGTGTTAAAACATGTAGTACTCCCCGTTTTTGCTACCAGTACCTCCACATGAGGGCTTTGTATGCTATTTACTCACTGAGAGCGCACAAGAGGGGGATCAGAGAGGCAGCTCAGCTGATTGCTGCTACATTTTGCAGAACTGACATCTCCACAGAATCTGTAGCAGACTTGCTGCTTCCTTTCACCTGATCTGAGATATAGGAAGCAACAGTAGCTGCTGCTATAGCTGCCGCCACTAAGGCACTAAGTGATGATGCTCACTAGAAGCAGGGGATCTTTAGCCGCTGCTTGCATAACTTTTTAATAGGGCGGCCAACCTGGATCCAAGGGCATTATTGGTGTGCTCTGCTCACCCTCCTCCAGCAGCCTCCCTTCCTGCACTGCCATAGTGTGGCCCTCCCCCACAATCCCCCCTAGTTCTGTGGCTCCCCCGGGAACCATTTCCCTTCAGCATGGCCATGTGTACTCCCTGCGGGAAATAATTGGAAATGCGAGGTTGGAGAAGCAGTAATACTGCTAGACACAGACACCCATTGAGTCTGGTACTGCTGTATGTCTGCCAACCACAGAGCTGCAGCATCCATGCTGGAAAGACTTGCTGTCAGTGAGCATGCTGACCGAAAAAAGAGCTGCAGGAAGCCACAGTAGGTGAATTCTGCAATAGGCTCAAACAGATCACGGCTGGATGGGAGGCAGCAGTCCCGGAGCCAAGGGACTCCACAGCAGGCTCAACCCACCAACTTTCTTTAACCACCTTCCTCTCAGGTCAAACTAGTCTTAGTCATTTATATTACTTGAACGTCCCAAGTAAAGTTGTACCACATGTACCCAGGGCCTGTAAATTAAATTCCACTAGTGCACTTGCTGCACTTGTGCAACCCACTTGAGTGGCCTTTTAAACATGTCTCAGACCTGCCACTGCATTCTGTTTATGCAGCCTTAGACTTCCATTTTGCCATGGCAAAATAAACCTTTTTCCAGGCCCAGACTTTCCTTTTTAATAGACATAAATCACCCATAGTGTAGGCCCTACGCAGCCTAGAGGGCATGGAGCAGTCTATATAAAATGTTACACATGTACATTTAAGTTTTACATGCCTGGTAGTGGAAAATCCTTGCTGTTCACTGCTGCAAAACTTACCTACCCTATAGAATAACACTGGAGTTACCTTATTACATTCAACATGCCGTAACGTCCAATTTGGAATAAGTAGACAGGTCGAGTTTGGTGTCTATGGAATTGTGACGAGAAGGATTGTAGCTGCAACCCTTAACTTAGGACCCCAGAGTGACTCCAAGGGCAGATGCCTCAGCAACATAACAGCCTTTCAACAACTTGAACCTACCACCTGGACACTTCCATAAGTTAGTTCTGCCCTCCCACGTGGTGCCACCCTGTATCCTTGGAAGTGGGCCTGAAGCTGCTGTGCCAGCCAGTCTGTGGAACCGACACATCTCCTCTGCAGTGCGGTGCATCTCAAGCCGGACCGAAAAATGGTCTCTTCTGCTCAAAGCATTGCCTTCTGAACTGACACATTGCTTCTGCTGTGTAGATCTACTCAGCACAAGGATTTCACATTCCTCACCGCAGCCCATCAATGCTGACATATTCTGCAAGGACTGTTCCTCACCCAACGCAGCCCATCAGAACTGCCGCTGCATGACACATCTCCCTACAAGGACATCACCTCATACATTTCAGCTCTCAGAACCATAGCTGCGTGACTCATCTCCTCGTCTGGCCTCACATCACATTTTCTGCATGACACAGCCTTGACTTGGGACTCCACATCTTTTTGGAATCGAGGTTCAAGGGACTGTTGTTCAAAGGGACTTAGGAGTCTCTGTAGCATGTCCGTGTTCCATCCTGGTCAGCCTGAACTTGTGACTTGTATCCTTGTCTAGCACTTCCAGAGAACCACAGCTGGAGCTTTTGCTTTTTGGAGCTATTTTCACCGAAATATTCATAATTGCATATTTCCAGTTCTAATGATTAGATTTTGGTCATTTTGGTCTTGATATATTTATTAAAATGTACTCAAACTTAGTGGAGAATTTTTCTTGTGTTGTGTTTTTACTTTCGTACTGTTTGATGTGCTACATAAATACTTCAGACATTGTCTCTAAGTTAACCCTGATTGCTCTTTGCTAAGCTGCCAGATGGTTGATGTCGGGTTAATTTGAGGTTTGCCTGTACCTCACCATGACAAGGATTGTGGTTGCTGCTTGTGTAGAGTTCCATATCTCTCAACCAGTAATCCAATGTCTTACCTTGGCGATCAGCAGTGAGGATTTGGACTTGTGTTGTGGAGTGCAAAACAGTGATTTCGTGTTGCACTGATCATACCAGATAAATGATCTGAGACCAATTTGAGTGTTAAATTCTGTTTGACTATCTTTGTGGCTTTTTTTTCCAAATTCACCCACACTCTAGCTGACTAATTGCATCAGTGGATTCAATTCAAGAATTGAATTTGAGTTCCTTAATCTGGAAAGCTATGCTGTGGCTGAGATCAAGGACATTTGTATGGAAGGGGACTGTCTGCCATAGTATCTCCAGGAAGGGAGAGCTCCAAAAGGTTCTGAGGGCATTAGTGGAGGCCCACCAGTTGGCAGTCACAACAGATCAACAGGATGGAGAGGATGATGTGCAGGGGCCAGAACAGGTCCCAGTTGAGGGTCCGGAGATGTAGCAGTCAGCTGAGGGGAATGACTTGTCTCCTGAGTTGGAGTTAAAACCAGACTAGAGCAGAGAGCAGTGCGTCATCTTGTGGCCTGTATTCAGAAGAGGTTGTTGATAGGAAGGCCAAAGCCGAATTTGATGGGCCAGGTAAGAATGGAGGCACAGAAAAGAAAACAGGATAAAGGCCCATGAGATAAGTCTGGGAGAGCTGGACATCAGCGATAATCAGGTAGAGTCCAGCAATAATGGTGGCAGCACACCTACAATGTCGTCTGGAGACAAGAGGGCCCACATCTCTAAGGGGCTGGTGAAGACTTTGTTGTGGGTCATTACATTGAAAACTGATTTTAAGTGTATAGGTTAGCTTTGTCGATGCATAGTTTTCCTGAGGAGGATTGGGAGGCTAGCTTCTGAATGCATATTCCTAGTGATGGGAGGGATACTCTACTGGCCCTAGGGTTTCCCACTACCCATCAGCACAGGAAGTAACTTCACTAGATCTTCTATGATGCACCTGCACAAGAAAGTGGCATCACTGATGTTCCCATCATCCATCTGGCTAGGAAGTAAAATTACTGTTTTTCCTGACAAAACCATTTTTAAAAGAAGAAGTCAGTCAAGGGACTTCATTTCTCATCACCTATCAGCACTGGAAATGACATCATGGCACCCTTGACAGATTCTCCCTTTCATCCTTCTCCTCTCTATGACGGACAAGTCAAACACTAGCACTTCACCAACTGCATGACCATGGTAGCAGTCTGGATGTGAACCAACTGCCTAAGGCTCAAGATGGAAGTGCTGGTCTGAGGCAACAATCCTAGATGACAAGCTCTACATGACAGCTCAAGTCAATGCAGTGCGCACCTCCTACTTTCACATCCTACGCATGCTGCAAAAGATCTTCAGGTGCTTACCTCAGAAGACTAGATGTACTACTACACAGACTCCAGGACCCCCCAGAAAGCTGCCACATACTTGAAGTCCCACACCACAGCCACATCTCACCAAACCTCAGGAGGCTTCAATGGCTCCCCCTTCACAAGCACAGCTAATTCAAACTTCCCACCCACACATACAAAGCCCTACTCAACACAGGCCAAGAATAATTGAACAGCTGCATACACATTCACCAACCCACCAGACACCTACATTCTGCATCACACTCACTTGCACACACTCCCCACATCTGCAAAAAGGAAACCTCAAGATCACGTCTTCTCCTACATCACAACTACAACATGGAACGATCCCCCTCAACACATCAGAGCCTTCTCTTACTTTTTGAGTTCAGTTAGAAGCTAAAGTCCCACCTCTTTGTATAAGCGCCATGTGACTACACACCTACACACCTTGCCAAAGTGCCTGGAAACCCTCTTGGGTGACTTGCACTATGCAAATGAATGGCGGCCAGGCTCATCACTGACTGTAAGCTATTTGACCACATCTACCCAGCCCTTAAAGCCCTCAAATAGCTACCCGTTAAAGGAAGATGCTTTCATAAGACTGCATGCATCATGCATAAAGCTCTTCCCCAACAAACCCCGTTGTGCCTAACTAATAAACTCAATATATCTGCAGCACCAGAATGATGAGAAGCACCAATGCGCTCCTTCTCGTCCCCCCGCTTTTAAACAAGAAATCCACCCAATCTCGCTCCTTCTCCAGTAATACCCCGAACATCTAGAATGCCCTCCCGAAAGACCTGTGTTGTAATCCCTCCTACCTCAGCTTTAAAAAAGACCGTACGTTTCACTTTCTCAACATATACTGGGGTCCTTAATCTCTCCTTTGACCTTGGTTTCTGCTTCACCTGCATTGGTTATCTTTTCCTAACCCTCACTTCACTCTCCCTCTTTACGTATCTTCCTCTCTTCTCTGCCCTAAATTGTTACCTCCCTTTATATTTTTTATATGTTTATTCCCCTCTAACCACCCAGAATGTGTGCTCCCCTTTTTCATAATCTGAGATGTACCTGTGTGTTTTGTTACCTGGAAAGATTGCCTAATTTATTTGTGCCCCCTTTTAACTTATTGTGAGATGTCATTGCCTGTTTTTTTTACCCTGAACTACTTCTTTTATTGATTGGTTCTGTTCATGTAAAGCACACTGATATTCTGGGTCTAGCAAGCACTATATAAAACTAGGCAAATAAAATCAAATAAAATAAGAATATAACATAACATACTATAAGATTGTGTTTAAGGAATGATATATTCCCAACTTAGAGAACCGGGCAGCTGGGGCTCTGGCTGGTTTGCAGTGGGTGAGATTCTGCTGCTAGGCCCTAGAGGCAGAAGTGCCAGCAACAGCATTACTACCTGAAATTTGGGACTTTGGAGACTAAGGTGTGGCAGTCCACCAATAGGTCTTGGCACCAAGCCTGGGCGGAGGAGGTTTAGACTTGCATGCCACAAAGCGAGATTAGACAGGACTAGGTTGTGACCGAGGAAAGATGCATCTCCCAATGATTTGGTGTCTGCAGCCTGTATCCTCGGTCACATGACTAGATGAATGTGGTAGTTGATCTTTGTATATTGCTCCCAGACAATAAGACAAGGGGTAGTAGGTGTTAGCAGGATAGGTCATCTCTGACTTGATGAGGGGGGAGGAGTTGTCACCTACCACACTTGCGCATCACAAAGCCTCTACCTGAGCATACTCACAAAGGGTTTGACACTAGTATTTTGTGACCCAGATAAGCTGGGGCCAAGGCAGGGATGCAGGAAATTCCAAATCCATCTGGTAGAGGAAACCTCCAGAACATTATCATATTTCAATGTTGTCACCAGGTATAAATAATAGACCCTCAGACCCAACTCTTCAGAATATCTATGACCTGCAGAAGAATCAGAAGGACTGTTGTGCTGCTTTGCAAGAAGGACTGCTATTCTGCTGCTCAGCTGTCCTACTGCCTGAGTAAAAGGATTAGACCTTACAACGCTCCATAGCCGGTATTTAAGGTTCTTTGTTCTGCAGGCCTAACCTGGTCCCTGTATCCAGCTCAAACTCCATCGTAGTCTGCCTAAACTTGTGACTTTGTCCACGCCTGGCATGTTCACATCACCATAGTTGAAGCTTAGTGCTTTCAGTCACTATTTTCAATTGAATCTTTAATATTGCAAACCTCATGTTTTACTGGTTGTATTTTTTCATTTTGGTGTCAAACAGTTTAGTAAATATTATTTTTTCTAAATTTGGGTAGTTTTTTTCTTGTAACATATTAATTACTGTTTGAAGTACTACATAATTACTTTAGACATTGCCTTTAAGTGAAGCCTGACAATTTTGTGCCAAGCTGCGAATAATTTGGTGCTTGCTGGTGTTCCACTCTGACAGATTGTGGTGTGGATACATCATTTTTTGCTTAAGTGTTTAATCGTATAGCCCGTAGTGATCTCTAAACATTCTTATAATGCTTAGCAAGATTTTGAAGATATTGACCAGCCGGCACCTGTCTCGCTTCATGCGATGCACAGGCATTGGGCTTTTTCAAGACTGCATGCATTAACAAGCACCCCAAAGGCAAATTCCAAAGTAAAGTAATATTTTTTCATAATTAAATAATCCATAAAAGTATGAACATTAAGTACAGGTTGTATCATTTAGGCATATTTAGTATATTCAATTGATACATAATAAAATAATTGTTAAATAGTTATGATAAACATAAATCAGGTACATAAAATCATTGGCATCAAATGAGTATTGCAGTAGTGTAAACAAACAGGTCACAAAGAAGTGGAAGACATCACACTGGTGGCAGTCTGCGAGGGAACTTCCACAGATACAGCCAGCAACACTGTCCCACTGGAGGATTGCGACTTCCATTACAAAGGCTAAGTCTAAAGTAAAATCTTCGACCGGGACAACCTGCTTGTTGTATCTGGCGCTCACTCAATCACATTAGCCTAGAATTGTGTCTAGGTCTCTGTCCACTTTGAACAATGACTATTGATTGGCATTTTACTTTTTCTTGACACTTTTCAACTAAAATCTTCAAAAGATTCATTTCTCAGGTACATCCTATTGAAATTGTGAAGTTTTGTTTTCATTTTGCTTATTATCTCTTCCTCTATTTTAATGACATGGTTGTGGGATTTTTATTGTTTTGTGTTTTGACCTTCTAACTATTTTGTTCCTGATTAAATACTTTACAAATGTTCCTAAGCTAGGCCTTTTGGCTTTTTGCCATAGCTACCAGGGGGTTGAGCATAGGTCTAAATTATTTAAAGGGTGCTTTACCTTAATACAATTGCACCACTATTCCTATAGACTCCCACCCACCCCAACTCCCACTTACTTTCATTATGGATCTAAAAATAACAGTTCACTGTCCGAAAATGTAATAAGGCAACCACCCAATTCAGGGAGGGGTGTCTGAGCTGTGTTCCTGGCTTGGGGGCAACTGTTTCTGGCCATGTGCTTTCTATGTTTTCACCACTATGATGGTACAGACACCTCATGGGAAGAAGGTAGCATGGGGTAGCAGAGAATGCTCCCCAAACCTCTCTGATTGGCCTCAAGACCTTCTTGAGAGCAGCCAAGGACACATTTTGGGGGGACGAAAGTGTCCCTGAACTCCTAGTGTTGTTCTGGGCACTCACTGGGAAAAGGAGATTATGCCTGTGCAGGGGGTGCAGCTGGAGGTCTGCTCTTTGGACCCCACTGGATGGTCTTGCAAGGAGGAGCCCTGAGATCTGCTTCCTCCCCAGTTAGCAAAATTATTTTGGTGCACGTTCTGGTTTAACTCAAAACGGGCGTACCCCACCTCCTTGGTATGGCTTTCTCTCCCTCACTGGTGCTGTCAAGTGGTCCTGTCCGCCTTTCAGTCAAGGAACATATTCTTTTCCCTAGGTCCTGCTTGGATAATCATTGGCCTGCTTGGTGTTCTGAAAAGGAATGTGAAAAAGTGAGACATTTTAAATTCATGTTTTCAATACTGTTTGTCAAATTAATTGCATTTAACCCAATAAGGAGGGCTATGAGCCAATGGCCAATGCCTACACTCCCTCCCAGTGAGTCCTTTGGACACTGGCCGACACTAGTGAGAACTTTAAAGGCCCCTTGCACCTGAGGGAGTTCTTTCTTTTTTTTCCATCAGGCTGCTAGGGAATGAATCACTGCTTGTGGGCATATTTCAGCTCCTCGAGCACCGATTCTCCAGGCAGAGGTATTGTTGGAAAGGGAAAAATATTCCCTTTCCAATAGTACCTCTAGGGGATTTCAGCAGGAGAGCGAGCCCCAAGCAGGGATGCACCCCGTAGCCTCCAGTTTTAGGGGGAGCGAGCCTTTTGGCAAGGACTTGTGCTCCTACTTGGCAATTTTATTAATTCACTCTTTCGTTCCCCCTCGGGGGCAGATAGGGGCATTAAGAATGCGGGTATGGGCCGTACCGCCATTGTTGGGGTGATGTAGGGGTGGGCGTGGTACAACGCTCTGAAGGCCTGGGTACGGTGCAGACCCCCAATGGGGTGCCGTAGGGGTACGCACCATACCCAGCCCTTCAGGGCGTGGGTATGGGTCGTACCACGCGTACCCCTACATCACCCCAACAATGCTGGTACGGCCCGTACCCAGGCGATTAGAACGTGGGTACGGGCCGTACCGCCATTGTTGGGGTGACATAGTGGTGGGCGTGGTACGACTCGTACCCACGCTCTTAAGGCCTGGGTACGGTACGTACCCAGGCCTGCAAATTGTGGGTATGGGAATGTACAGAGCGTACCCCCACCCGTGTATGAATGTAGCGTACCCCCACCCGTGTATGAATGTAGCGTACCCACACCCGTGTATGAATGGAGCGTACCCACACCCGTGTATGTCCCGACCGCCCATGCCCAGACATAGGAGGGGTGGGTGCAGAGTCCTCCCAACAGTGCCCAGACATAGGAGGGGTGTGTGCAGAGTCCTCCCAGCAGTGCCCAGACATAGGAGGGGTGTGTGCCTATCACTCCCAGCAGTGCTCAGACAAAGGAGGGGTGTGTGCAGAGTCCTCCCAGCAGTTCCCAGACACAGGAGGGGTGTGTGCCTATCACTCCCAGCAGTGCCCAGACACAGGAGGGGTGTGTGCCTATCACTCCCAGCAGTGCCCAGACACAGGAGGCGTGTGTGCAGAGTCCTCCCAGCAGTGCCCAGACATAGGAGGGGTGTGTGCAGAGTCCTCCCAGCAGTGCCCAGACATAGGAGGGGTGGGTGCCTATCACTCCCAGCAGGGCCCAGACACAGGAGGGGTGTGTGCCTATCACTCCCAGCAGTGCCCAGACACAGGAGTGGTGTGTGCCTATCACTCCCAGCAGTGCCCAGACACAGGAGGGGTGTGTGCAGAGTCCTCCCAGCAGTGCCCAGACATAGGAGGGGTGTGTGCAGAGTCCACCCAGCAGTGCCCAGACACAGGAGGGGTGTGTGCAGAGTCCTCCCAGCAGTGCCCAGACACAGGAGGGGTGTGTGCAGAGTACTCCCAGCAGTGCCCAGACACAGGAGGGGTGCAGTGCCCAGACACAGGAGAGGTGTGTGCAGAGTCCTCCCAGCAGTGCCCAGACATAGGAGGGGTGTGTGCAGAGTCCTCCCAGCAGTGCCCAGACATACGAGGGGTGTGTGCCTATCACTCCCAGCAGTGCTCAGACACAGGAGGGGTGTGTGCAGAGTCCTCCCAGCAGTGCCCAGACACAGGAGGGGTGTGTGCCTATCACTCCCAGCAGTGCCCAGACATAGGAGGGGTGGGTGCCTATCACTCCCAGCAGTGCCCAGACACAGGAGGGGTGTGTGCAGAGTCCTCCCAGCAGTGCCCAGACATAGGAGGGGTGTGTGCCTATCACTCCCAGCAGTGCCCAAACACAGGAGGGGTGTGTGCAGAGTCCTCCCAGCAGTGCCCAGACACAGAAGGGGTGTGTGCAGAGTCCTCTGAGCAGTGCCCAGACATAGGAGGGGTGTGTGCCTATCACTCCCAGCAGTGCCCAGACACAGGAGGGGTGTGTGCAGAGTCCTCCCAGCAGAGCCCAGACACAGGAGGGGTGTGTGCAGAGTCCTCCCAGCAGTGCCCAGACAAAGGAGGGGTGTGTGCAGAGTCCTCCCAGCAGTGCCCAGCCATAGGAGGGGTGGGTGCCTATCACTCCCAGCAGTGCCAAGACACAGGAGGGGTGAGTGCAGAGTCCTCCCAGCAGTGCCCAGACATAGGAGGGGTGTGTGCCTATCACTCCCAGCAGTGCCCAGACACAGGATGGGTGTGTGCAGAGTCCTCCCAGCAGTGCCCAGACATAGGAGGGGTGTGTGCCTATCACTCCCAGCAGTGCCCAGACATAGGAGGGGTGTGTGCCTATCACTCCCAGCAGTGCCCAGACACAGGAGGGGTGTGTGCCTATCACTCCCAGCAGTGCCCAGACACAGGAGGGGTGTCTGCCTATCACTCCCAGCAGTGCCCAGACACAAGAGGGGTGTGTGCAGAGCCCTCCCAGCAGTGCCCAGACATAGGAGGGGTGTGTGCAGAATCCTCCCAGCAGTGCCCAGACATAGGAGGGGTGTGTGCCTATCTCTCCCAGCAGTGCCCAGACACAGGAGGGGTGTGTGCAGAGTCCTCCCAGCAGTGCCCAGACATAGGAGGGGTGTGTGCAGAGTCCTCCCAGCAGTGCCCAGACATAGGAGGGGTGGGTGCCTATCACTCCCAGCAGTGCCCAGACACAGGAGGGGTGGGTGCCTATCACTCCCAGCAGTGCCCAGACACAGGAGGGGTGTGTGCCTATCACTCCCAGCAGTGCCCAGACACAGGAGGGGTGTGTGCCTATCACTCCCAGCAGTGCCCATGGAAAAAAAAGGGTGCAGTGTCCACAGATACAATGCCCACAATAGTCAGTCAGGTGCTCAAAGACCCTGAAGAACACGTAACATGTGTGCGAGGCTGGGAGTACACACATGCATAGTGTGTAAAAGGGAACATGTCCACATGAAGTAACTTCAATATACTTCACACACAAGTACAGTGACCACCAAGGATGCCACAAATGATGCAGGTGGAGACATTGCCCAGCATGCATGGCCAAAGTAGAACGGATCTGTCATACACCAAGGATATGTAGACACATCTCAGCACAACATTTAGGAAACACCCTGCAGGGAAGATGTCAGGGTCCACAGAGGAAGACCTTGGGACAATGTCACCATGCAGTAAGAGCATACATGAACAAAGTTATTTGGCAAATACCTTGTGATGGCACACAGATACCAGGGTCCATCCCATGAGCAGCACACCATTACATTTGCCAGACACCTAACACATTATCCCCACCCCAAACATGGAGCAGCACCACCAACAGCAATACCAGAAAAGCAGTAGTGTGTAAAGGGAAAAAAACATAGCTTTATTCAGCATAAAAAAACGATTTGTAATTAAAAGTTGAATATGTACAAGGCCCATAGGGCAGTCCATAGTCCAATTCCTGGTGGGGGACACATAGGTACGCGTGTCCCCTAGCTTGCCTGCACAGTTCATACCTCCTTTGCTTCCACAGGGGGGGCATCATGTGGGGGAGAAGGACCAGGCACCGCAGGGACAGGAGGGGCAAGGGTAGGTGTTGTGGGTGCAGGGACGGAGGACTCCACCACAGGGGGTGGGGCAGCGCCAAAGGTGGAGGTCAGAATGGCGCTGCACACGGTTGCAAGGTCCCCCAGCGTCTCCCCTGCACCCGAAGGAACCACAGGCCCCAAGGAGGGGGGGGGTCAGAGGGATGGGTCGCAGCGCTACTGGGGGAGGGTGTGGACAGCGGGGGGACTCAACCACCCTGACCGGGGACTCCTTTGACCGTTTGCGGGGTGGTGTCACTTTGGGGCTCAGGGACAGAGCGGCCATGAAGGAGTCTTTGGTGGAATCCTGGCCAGGAGAGCTGAGGGGAGTGGATTTGGAGGTAGTGGGTTGTGATGAATGTGGACTCCCACTGTGGCTGCATGTCTTCCGTTTGCCCCCCGACCCAGTGGGTGTGCCTACTTCCCCCTGTGTGTGCATGAGAGGAGGTGTGCGCTTGGCCTTCCCTGGTGGTGTGGTGCCTGTGTCTGGTGGGGTGCGTGCATGGCTACGTCTGGGTGTGCTTTGGACAGGCATGGGAGTGGGAAGTGTGGATGGTGCAGGGGTAGGGGGTGACGTAGCGCTGCAGGAGACCCACTGCTGCAGTCAGTGTCGAGTCAATGGACATCAGCAACTGGCGTTGGTCAGACTGCGCAGCTGAGATGCCTTCCATGTATGCCTCCATCTGGGTGAGCACTCGTGTGTGGCCATGGAGGACATTAAGCATCGCAGTCTGACCAACCTGCAACTGGCGCAGGATGTCCACAGACTCAGCATTGGCGGCAGCAGTGGAGACAGGGGCAGGGGGTGCGGTGCCTGGCAAGAAGGAGACACGTGGTGACCTAGCACGGTGGGAAGGGACCAGAGCAAGTGGGAGGCCGGTGATGGGAATCGAGGGGGCAGGTAGAGATCGAGTGCTGCTGTCAGCTGTGGGAGCAGCCTTCGCCCCCTCTGGGAGATCAGCCTCGGACCCGTCAGCGTCATAGTCGGTGGTGTTACTGGACAGGTCCTCCGCCTCACTCCCCTCGGCCTCCGTGCCACTCGATGCGCCAGACAAGACAGCACTGCTGCCACTGGTGCCTGCTCCCTCCTCACGGTCCGTGCCAGTGTCTCCCTCGGAGTCCCCCGACGATGCTGTGGGCAAGGTGAAGAGACAGGAAATGATCAGACACCTGTATACATATGTCACATGAGTCAAATCGACATAGGTCACAGTGCATAGCCTGAAAAGCAACATGAGTAACATCTACAACACAAGGTACATATGTAGGCCCTGCAACACCCAGCTGGTTGACCCACCATGCCACTGAGAAACAATGGAGAGCATGACCCAACAGCAAATTACTTGTTATCAAATAGAACAGAGGAGCCAGGCTCTGGGGACAATCGTGCACAGCATCTGTACCACACAGCGTTGACAAAAAAGGGATGAGCAGTAACCATGTCTATTAACTTTTTGCACATGCTGCAAAGCCAATACATTAAAACATGCACAACATTACTGGGTCACTGCACCTTGAGTGTATGTCCAGACAAACATTACACACAAGCCAGACCTAGCAGGGAGACTTCAGATTTGGACATGTAGGCCTTGCCCGCACAAAGCACCCAATACCTGAGACAATGTGATTGTGACAGAGGAAGTACTTACACCTCTTACTCTGGGATAAAAACACATGGCCTGCACTAAATCCTGATTGTACACAAACTACCCCTGGTGCGCCTGTCCACATATATCATTGACAATCAACCATCATCAGATTGTCGTTCCAAGACACACAGGCACTGCCCACTGTGAGTATGCACAAGCAAAATTGGGTCACAGTGTACAGTGGACACATGTAGCACAGTTTACGCCAATACAGATGAGGCCAGGGTACAATGCCACAGAGCCCAACCTATGCCGAAGACACAGAAAATGTCCACATAGTTGGATGACACACATGATACCTAGGAAAAGGTGCCCCAGGGCACGGTAGTGGCCACACACCTCCATGGTCCTGGATGGATATGACTGCAACTGAAGCAACCGTCCCTGCACTATACATTAATCCCACTCATGAACATCATGTCAGAGGGCACAACATTGGACATGCATGCTGGAAGGCAGTACACTTTAAAGACACACTCCTATGTTGGGACTCAGCATCAGTGCCAACTGACATGGACCCCACAATGACTGAACTGGCCAGGGCACAGCCAAGGTCCCAAAACCTGTTACACTCCACCCCCACACATGATGCTGCAAGCATTGGGCACTTGGATTGACTGCCAGCCTAGATTACCTTGTGCAAGAGTGACTACACACAGACCAGGGAACACATGGCAAGGAGGGGAAGGGAGGAAGAACAGCACCGGTTTACTTTGGGGAACTGGTTATGCACTGCACATGTAAACCCTGGCAGTGTATCCATGCAACTGCGCACTTCCAAAAGCTGGTGACACACAACACCCCCTTCCTGCTGCTGCTTCTCCAGTAAGCGCCTATCCAAGTCGGGGAAGACCACCGCCAGCACACTCTTCTGGATGTGGGTCAGTCGCCGGCGCCCACGGTTCTTCCGGCTCTCAGGTGAGTCCCCCAGCAGGACCCGTGCAATCCTCCTCGTCCAGCACCGGATATCCTGCCAGCGTTTCCTCACCTGGGCTAGGCGCCGCTTCCGACCCTCCGAATTCCTCACGGCCCTGACAGCTTGCTTCCATATCTCCCCCTTGGCATGGACGCCTACCTGTGAGGATGCAAAAGTGAGAATACTTTAATTCACCTGAGCAATGACACAGAGTCACACATATTAACAAATTGTCTTCTTTGAACAGGCTATGGTATGCAGGCAACTCATTGCACATTTGTCATAGGGACATAATCCACTGTGGAAGGCAAAATGCACTACGTGGCATTGAAGGTACACAGGTGGCATGAGGGGTGCCACACAATCAATGATCCTGGATCACACTGTGCATCACAAGCTACACAAGGATTATGTACAACACCTCAAAGCAGTCACATGTCCCAGCCCACTGACGCTACCTCAGCAGAGTACACAGACACACACAGGCACAGGACAATCACCTGCCATTGCCAACTGCGGGTACAAACCTCACTCTGCCCATGTGCCACTAGACTGGGGGGTGTCACAGGTGTGGGGCTGGCTCAGCACAGCAGTCACACAGCACTGCTCCCTGCTCACATCACATGGGCAGGGTATATCCATCCCTCGTGCAGCTGGTGTGCAACACTCCCCATATGCACTCACCCACATGACAGGGGACTTACACACACACCAATGTCCAGGGTACGAACACATCATTTGGACACTCACAGCACAGGTACACTAAACAAACACACATCTATGGGTACTGTCACCTGTCACACTGGGGGGACCACAGAATCACATCAGGACTGTAGCAACAACATTCCCAGGAGGAGTAGCCAGGCAGAATGTGGCATGCACCATGCATTGATTGTCACAGTAAGCGCAATGCAAGTGAGGAGTGCACATAGGAACCACAGCATGCTCTGCATGGGTGACATGAGGCCTTCCCCACCCTGTGACCCACTCCAAACAACATTGCATGTCTGTCACACAGGGACACAATGCCAGAAGTCACAGTCACAAAAAAGGGGCACAGTCTAGGCTTGTGAAGTCTGCACTCACCTGCTCCCCTGGTCGACCATACAGCATGGTGTACTGTGGGAGGATCACATCCACCAACGCCATATTCTCCTCCATGGTGAATGGCTGGGCCCTCTCCACAGACCTGGACATGGTGCCAGAGGAATCACGAGCAGCAGCAGTGTTGTGGAATGAAAGGATGTGCAGGCAAGTGCTCTCTCATGGGACCTGGCTGCCTTATATCTGCCTTGCTGGCCTGTTTCATTCACAGGAGTACAGAGTGATTGGTCAGTCACATTAGCATCCTACGTTTCCTCCAATCCCTGTAAACCTACCCCAGTGAGTGGCTTTGCATGGTTTAAAAATTGAGCATGATGTCAAGTCAACAACCACTTTGCAACAAAGTATATCGTTTCCAACCGACTTCTGCTGGCCACCTGATGCAATAATTCAAACTTTAAACTCGGTCTCCATGACAACCAGCATGCATTTAGGCCCGTATACTTGTCCCTCATGTGTTCCCTATGTTATTTCAAGATTTACACACAGGTACGGTCCATTCCATGGCCCTAGGGCACCCCAAATGCAGTGATACGGACCCTACACACGTGTACGGTCCGTATCACTGTGGCGTACGCATACGCCAGCACTCCCATAGTGATAGGGACCCTACACATGTGTGTACGGTCTGTATCACTGTGGCATAAGCATACGCCAGCACTCCCATAGTGATAGGGACCCTACACACGCGTGTACGGTCCGTATCACTGTGGCGTACGCATACGCCAGCACTCCCATAGTGATAGGGACCCTACACATGCGTGTACGGTCCGTATCACTGTGGCGTACGCATACGCCAGCACTCCCATAGTGATAGGGACCCTACACACGCATGTACGGTCCGTATCACTGTGGCGTACGCATACGCCAGCACTCCCATAGTGATAGGGACCCTACACACTCGTGTACTGTCCGTATCACTGTGGCGTACGCGTTCGCCAGCACTCCCATAGTGATAGGGACCCTACACACGCCCTCAGAGGGTATGTACGGTGCGTTTCACACCTGACAGTGGTGACAGGCGGCACACAGAAAGGAATTGAGCTGTCATACTTGGCCAAGGCTGGACATCAAGGCATTGTCGGTGCAGTACTACATGTGTCGGGCACAGGTGGGTCAGGCTGTGATGTGGCACTATACTCCTGAGGTGTGAAGCTAATTAAAGTATGATGAGCTGTGTACACATGTCATGTGTGATGGTGCCCTATGTGCCACACATCCCCTTCACTCCTTTGACATGTGTGCATGTAGTACAGACTTGGTGAGCCATGCGTCACTGGCATGGCAAAGTCACCGACACCCGCAAATGTCCCCTGATGCCAGGTACACGGAATATTACCCCTGACAAGTGAATGCCCGCGTTGCACGCTATAACTATGTCATGTGTGTGTCATGTGTTCCCATAGGTTTGCTGTAAGTGTTTGGTCAAAT
Source organism: Triturus cristatus (assembly GCF_964204655.1). Taxonomy (NCBI): domain Eukaryota; kingdom Metazoa; phylum Chordata; class Amphibia; order Caudata; family Salamandridae; genus Triturus; species Triturus cristatus. Next base: position 211,624,095 of record NC_140585.1, on the reverse strand, counting down.
GCATCTGCAGTTGCTGCAACCAACATGTGTCTGTGTGTAGATGGGCATGGCACACTGTTACGCACACCAGCACACATGTGTAATCCAACGTAAGGTGTGTATGTATGCATCGACACGGAGTTTCAAAACAAGGACATATCCGCATACTCTCAATGTATGTGTGATCAGTCTTGACATGTAATCCTTCATGGCAAGGTGTGTGGTCTGTCCTTTTTCTATGACATGTGACCTGTGCCTCTAGTGTTCCGCAACCTGTCTGTACAATAAACATCCTTCTTCTGCACATATTTGGATGTCTGTAACTCCTGTAATGCGTCTGCCTGCTCACTTACACTGGATGTTTTTAGAGGCCATGTTGGATCACCTGGATGAGTTCATAAAATTCCCAACTCCTGAGCAGTTGACAGGTGTCAAGCGTGAGTTCTATGCCGTGGGAGGGATGCCCCATGTCATTGGGTCCATAGATGGAACACATGTGGCTGTGGTACCACCACAGGTACAGGAGGTAGCGTATAGGAACCGCAAGCATTACCACTCCATTAATGCCCATGTGGTGTGTCTTGCAAACATGGTGATTTCACATGTCTGTGCTCGTTTTCCAGGATCAGCACACGATGCCTACATCATGAGGCGTAGCAGGGTGCCTGAAATGATGCTGCAGCTGCGCAACGAACGAGCATGTATTGTTGGTGGGTATACTCTGGCAGTCCTGTATTTAACATCATCTTCCTGTCTTACTGCTTCTCCTGACCCACTGTTGTCCTTGATGTTTCCATGTAGGGGACGCTGGCTATCCCAACATGCCATGGCTGATCACGCCTCTCCGCAACCCCAGCACGGCTGCCGATCACCGCTACAACAACGCCCATGGGCGGACCAGGCGAGTGATAGAGAGGACGTTTGGCCTCCTGAACAGCCGATTCCGTTGCCTCCACAAGACCGGTGGCGCACTCCCATATGCACCGGTGAAGGTCTGCAAGATCTTCCTCGTGTGCTGCATGCTGCACAACATGGCAGTGGAGAAAGCTGTGCCACTCATCCTGGATCCAGATGAGCAGGACCATCCACCCGTGGAGGATGAAGGGCTTGGTCACAAGGCAAGTGATGTGGAGGAGGAGGAGGCGGTAGAGGACATCCGGAGGCGGCTCATACGCAACTTCTTTGCTTAGTGGTGAGTTCCAGTGTCTGAGTGTGCACGCATTGGGCCGTGTGTGGCATGTGTTGCAATGTGTGTGTCCATCTGTATGTCTGCCAAGTGAGTCAGAGGTGTGTTTGGATGTGTCACTCGAGTGATGGTGCAATAGAAGAATGTTTTTCCAGAGTCATCATTGTCACCTAGCATGTTGACAACCTTATACGTGTCGAATACATGCACATGCATGCGGATGTGCTTCTTTTGGCTGACTTCTGGTGTGTCTCTCATCCACAGTTACTTGCGCATGCTGTCTGCTGGTGGCATTGTTGTGCTCCTGCTATTCCTCATGAACACAGCAACATGTGCTGAATCAGCGTTACATGCACGGACAAGTTTGAAATTCTCCTTAGGGTAAGGGATGCAGCACGGCTTTTTGGGAGTGGTATTTGTTTTGAATGTGTGTGCACTGCTCCTGTTCATGTTTGGATACTTTATATACATGTAGAATCACCATGGGGCACATGACATGGAGCTGAATTCACCTGAATTAATGGTCAGACTTGGTGACAGTCATCTGTAATGGGATTGTGGATTGTGATGAAGCCATCAATGTGTGTAACACTGCCCTCGGAAACATACGGGTTGCACCGGGTTGACATGGTGTGTGAATTCCCCATTAGGGGCTCAATGGTGTATAGCAGCCTCTCCGTGAGCAGCAGGGGGTGTTTAGCTGTAACCCGTCACTTGTGTGCCAGTGCTATGGATTTCCAGCATCTGTGGTGCAAAGGGGGGTGCCAGTGTTGGTCCCACGTGTTCATCCACATGACCTGTGTATGTGTTGACAGAGTTGCATTAGCATTCCGACACACATGACTAATAAAGGTGTCCCTCTGCCTCCAAGGTGCCTCATCTCTGTCAATGATGGTCTGTTGCCACTGTGCATGCGGCATGTCTGGCATTGTTCTCAGAGATGGTGCATATGAGTCTATGTGTAGAGTAGCAAGATGCAAGCTGTTTGTCAGGGATTAGATTCTGTATTGTGCATGATGTCCATGGCTGTGTAGGTATTGTGGCATGTCAGTCTCCACGACGGCCACTGTGCTGCATGTGAATCCATTGTGTGTGTGTGCCATGTTGAACCAGACATTCCTTCCTTGACATACACCTTTTGCATAGTTCCTTCCTGAGATCCTTGTCTTTGTGTGCTACTTGTGGCATTGTTTTCTTGACATGGCACATGCTGCTGCAGGCCCTGCAGCAAGGGCACCCAGTGTCCACGCAAATGAGCTGGTGTTCATCATGGATTGCTTGCTGACATGTGCTATGCTGATCAGCAGCATCTGTGCCTCATGCGGCAGCACACTCTGCATTATGCACAAGATCCCCAGTTCCATCAACCTCAAGGCAAGAGGGAGACCATCCCCCAGGTCAACTACGACATCCGTGTCTAATCCTACCCTGCACTCTACGGACATGTGCGTTAGAAATCCCATGATACTTGTCCACATCCAGGGTGCATCTGCACAGCTCTGCTACTACATCCGGCCACCAGGCCACATCAACGTCCAACAGAGATGGTGGGAGTGGATCACTGCCAGCTGCAGGATGACCTTCTCAATCCACGCACACACTCAGGATGCAGCCCACAACCACAACACAACCTTGTGACACTGTGATCCAACACCCAATTGTGCCATCTCCATGCACCCAACCTTGGCCGGCCCACCATTCTCCACATCCACCTGACTCAAGCATGCAGGACATGGTTCTGCCACGTGTCTACACATACCTGGGACTCCCACCCCAGGACACTCCACATGATCCCTGACCTCTGCGCATGACTGTTGCTCTTCTAAATAGGTCTGTAGGCACAGTTGTGCGGGCACCCCCTCAGCTGGTTGGGCCCATCACGGGTGAGTATGGTGCTCCATGTCTGTCTTGGATGATACATTGTGACCCATGTGTGTCCTGTGCCAGACTCAGACCCCAGGGTATGGATGGTTGGAGTTACTACTGAAATCAGGCATGGTTTGACTTTACAACACACACATGTAGTGGAATAATGCTAAATGACGGCATCATCTGGTGATTGTGAAGATTTTTATTTGTGGTGGGGCACGTGTTTGGGGGGATGACAAGAGGTGCTTGGCGGGAGTGTAGAATCCAAAGTTCACAGGGGGAGTTGGTATCCTTGCCATTGAAAGTCATCAGAGTCTATGCCACAGTCTTTGTCTACATTGGTCAGACAGTGACCAGCAAGGCCATGTGGAAGAGAATGTCATTTGCTGATGTGCTGCTGTTGGGCCAGAGGGCCAGGTGCCAGGCCAGGTGACCTGGGAGATGGTGATGTTCCGCTGACTCTCACGGTCTTTTGCGTGGATGACCCACCCTCCTGCGGGTACCCTCAGAATCAGGCCGTGACGATGCTTGTGATGCTCCGTCGGATGAATCCTCCTCCTCCTGATCCCTCCCTGTGGTTGGTGATGTTCTTCGCCTGGTGGCACAGGGAGGGTTGCCCATGTTTTCGGCAATCCGACGGAGTACACGGGTCATATCCGTTTGCACCGCCACGAGCTCAGCCCCTCTTGCCTCCATCCGTCCTTCGTGTCGTTGTTGACAGGCATGTTGCTCGACCTGCAGGGTCTTCATCTCCTCGACGGTCCCCTTGATGTCTGTGAGGGTGGACGCAATCTGGACCATGCCCCTGGCGTCATGCCGGTATGAGTCGAGGAAGTTGCTGACGAGTGACATTACCGGTTCCTGAGCCAACTGGTCAGGTTCGCGCCTCCGCCGTCCTCCACTCCCACCACCCCTGCCCACTTGCACCTGGCCTGCCATTGTGGGTACATCGGGTCTTCGGGACCCCTGAGGGATGGCATTTGCGGTGTCGCCTGCCTCCTCCTGGGTGCCCGGAGAACCTTGTCCCTCGTGGACAGACTGGCTGTGTTGTTGTGTGCAGGCAGGGATCCTGGGTGTCTCCTGGGATGTGGCAGGAATGGGGGTGGTGGTTGGACACCAGAGGGGCCAGGTTGGTCTGGGTCATCCATGGAGTGGTGAGAGTCGTCGCTGCCGGTGGGGTCGTCTTCACGCAGAGCCTGGTCCTGTGAGTCTTCCCCCCCAGTGTTGGGTGAGATCGACGACGTTGACCTGTGTGTGAGAGAGACAGTGTTAATTGCGTTACATGTGACATCCATGTTTCATTCATTTTTGAGTTGGCACAGTTCCTCTGGGTGGTTTGATTTGGCTAGCATTCTTCTCACAGTGTACTTGTGCATGGGTATGTCCCTTGGCCACAGCTTTCGACCCTTTACCTATGTGTGACACAATCTTAGTTGATGCATCTTTTGGGAACGCGGTCAGCAGTGTAGTGAGCGGGCGTAGCAAGCCATGCAGAGCCACCTTACGTGTTGCACTGTACGTGGCCAAATGGTGTTTTTCCATGCTATTTGAGAATGCAGGTAGGTAAATTAACCATTTGTGACAAGGTTCTGACAAACACAGTGGGTGGGTATACTGGGTGTAAGGTTATGTTTGTGCCTGCAGCACGGATGTACTCGTGCACAGATTGACACATGGCCCAGTGTTTAACAAAGGTTGAAGGGGGGGTTCACGCACTGCCAAACCTTGTCTACATGCACACAGTCCACCTGCTGACGAGCGGACATGGCCACACCACCCAAGGGTAATTTGGTCTCCCTCTATTTCCCTTTCTCCCTCCCTCTGTCAGCCTCCTCCCACTGTCCATCTCCCTCTGTCTCCCTTTCTCCCTCCCTCTGTCAGCCTCCTCCCACTGTCCCTCTCCCTCTGTCTCCCTTTCTCACTCCCTCTGTCAGCCTCCTCCCACTGTCCCTCTCCCTCTGTCTCCCTTTCTCCCTCCCTCTGTCAGCCTCCTCCCACTGTCCATCTCTCTCTGTCTCCCTTTCTCCCTCCCTCTGTCAGCCTCCTCCCTCTGTCCGTCTCCCTTTCTCCCTCCCTCTGTCAGCCTCCTCCCACTGTCCATCTCCCTTTCTCCCTCCCTCTGTCAGCCTCCTCCCTCTGTCCGTCTCCCTCTGTCTCCCTTTCTCACTCCCTCTGTCAGCCTCCTCCCACTGTCCCTCTCCCTCTGTCTCCCTTTCTCCCTCCCTCTGTCAGCCTCCTCCCTCTGTCCGTCTCCCTTTCTCCCTCCCTCTGTCAGCCTCCTCCCACTGTCCATCTCCCTTTCTCCCTCCCTCTGTCAGCCTCCTCCCACTGTCCATCTCCCTTTCTCCCTCCCTCTGTCAGCCTCCTCCCACTGTCCATCTCCCTCTGTCTCCCTTTCTCCCTCCCTCTGTCAGCCTCCTCCCTCTGTCAGTCTCCCTCTGTCTCCCTTTCTCTCTCCCTCTGTCAGCCTCCTCCCACTGTCCATCTCCCTTTCTCCCTCCCTCTGTCAGCCTCCTCCCACTGTCCATCTCCCTCTGTCTCCCTTTCTCACTCCCTCTGTCAGCCTCCTCCCTCTGTCCGTCTCCCTTTCTCCCTCCCTCTGTCAGCCTCCTCCCTCTGTCCGTCTCCCTTTCTCCCTCCCTCTTTCAGCCTCCTCCCTCTGTCCGTCTCCCTTTCTCCCTCCCTCTGTCAGCCTCCTCCCACTGTCCATCTCCCTTTCTCCCTCCCTCTGTCAGCCTCCTCCCACTGTCCATCTCCCTTTCTCCCTCCCTATGTCAGCCTCCTCCCACTGTCCATCTCCCTTTCTCCCTCCCTCTGTCAGCCTCCTCCCACTGTCCATCTCCCTTTCTCCCTCCTTCTGTCAGCCTCCTCCCACTGTCCATCTCCCTCTGTCTCCCTTTCTCCCTCCCTCTGTCAGCCTCCTCCCGCCCTCTGTCAGCCTCCTCCCACTGTCCATCTCTCTCTGTCTCCCTTTCTCCCTCCCTCTGTCAGCCTCCTCCCACTGTCCGTCTCCCTCTGTCTCCCTTTCTCCCTCCCTCTGTCAGCCTCCTCCCACTGTCCGTCTCCCTCTGTCTCCCTTTCTCCCTCCCTCTGTCAGCCTCCTCCCACTGTCCCTCTCCCTTTCTCCCTCCCTCTGTCAGCCTCCTCCCACTGTCCATCTCCCTTTCTCCCTCCCTCTGTCAGCCTCCTCCCACTGTCCATCTCCCTTTCTCCCTCCCTCTGTCAGCCTCCTCCCACTGTCCATCTCCCTCTGTCTCCCTTTCTCCCTCCCTCTGTCAGCCTCCTCCCTCTGTCCGTCTCCCTCTGTCTCCCTTTCTCCCTCCCTCTGTCAGCCTCCTCCCACTGTCCATCTCCCTTTCTCCCTCCCTCTGTCAGCCTCCTCCCACTGTCCATCTCCCTCTGTCTCCCTTTCTCCCTCCCTCTGTCAGCCTCCTCCCTCTGTCCGTCTCCCTTTCTCCCTCCCTCTGTCAGCCTCCTCCCTCTGTCCGTCTCCCTTTCTCCCTCCCTCTGTCAGCCTCCTCCCTCTGTCCGTCTCCCTTTCTCCCTCCCTCTGTCAGCCTCCTCCCACTGTCCATCTCCCTTTCTCCCTCCCTCTGTCAGCCTCCTCCCACTGTCCATCTCCCTTTCTCCCTCCCTATGTCAGCCTCCTCCCACTGTCCATCTCCCTTTCTCCCTCCATCTGTCAGCCTCCTCCCACTGTCCATCTCCCTTTCTCCCTCCTTCTGTCAGCCTCCTCCCACTGTCCATCTCCCTCTGTCTCCCTTTCTCCCTCCCTCTGTCAGCCTCCTCCCGCCCTCTGTCAGCCTCCTCCCACTGTCCATCTCCCTCTGTCTCCCTTTCTCCCTCCCTCTGTCAGCCTCCTTCCTCTGTCCGTCTCCCTTTCTCCCTCCCTCTGTCAGCCTCCTCCCACTGTCCATCTCCCACTGTCTCCCTTTCTCCCTCCCTCTGTCAGCCTCCTCCCACTGTCCGTCTCCCTCTGTCTCCCTTTCTCCCTCCCTCTGTCAGCCTCCTCCCACTGTCCGTCTCCCTCTGTCTCCCTTTCTCCCTCCCTCTGTCACTCTCCTCCCACTGTCCGTCTCCCTCTGTCTCCCTTGCTCCCTCCCTCTGTCAGCCTCCTCCCTCCCTCTGTCTGTCTCCCTGTGTCCACCTCTGTCTCCGTCCCTCTCTCTCCCCCTCTCCCTCCCTCTGTGTGTCACCCTCTGTCACCTCAGCCCAGCTTCCTGGGCACACACAGTTTGAAGGTCTTTCAAAGGCCATTGGCTTGTTCATGTGGGTGTGTTTATTCTCCGCGGGCACCCATTGGGCGGAGTGTCTGAGTCTGCGCTGCTGCTGTGGCGGTGTGTGCTGACACTCTTTCAGAGTGATGCGTCTTCATTAGCTGCTGTTATGTGCAAATTGTGCCTTCATACCCATGTCGTCCTGCAACGCGGCCACCATTAGCAGGCAAAACAGTACTGTGTGGGGACACACTGTTTGTATGGCTGTGCCCTAAGCCATATGGGCTGAGGGCATTGTTGTGTGCTTCAGAGTTGCTCTATGTTAGTTTTGAGGCCCACCCTCCCGGCATCGGGGATATCCTGTCTTGTGTTGGTGTTTTGTGTGGCCTGTGACTTGGCATGGCCTTGCTTGGGGCATGGGGCATGGAGGCGCTAGTGGCATGTGTGTGTTTTTGGAGGATGGTTGTGTACGATGCAGGCTTTGGGGGGGTTGCGTGCATGATTGGTATTTTGGTTGTGTATGGCGTTCCCCCCATGTGAGGTGAGTTGTTTGTGTACTCACCAGGCTCTCGGACTCCTTCTACTCTGTCTACTCCCACCGGCGGCAGCGTGGCTATCACCTTCTCCTCCCAGGGATGGTAGTGTACCGGTCTGCGGGGCGGCCCTCCTCCAGTGATGTTGGCCTGGTTGTGCTCATCCGTCATTTTGCGGCGGACCGTCCTCCGCAGATCGTACCACCTGGCTTGGCACTCATGCCTGGTCCTTCTGGTGGACCCAACAGCATTCACAGAATTGACTATCTTCTCCCACATGGCAGATTTTTCGTATATGCTGGTCCGTCTGACCAATGTTCCAAAGAGCTGTGGCTCAACTCTGACGATTTCGTTGACAAGGACCTCCAGCTCCTCCTTTGTGAACTTTGGATTCTTGTTAGTGGGCATGGTGTGGGGTGTGGGTGTGGATGGTTGTGGGGGTGTGGGTGTGGATGGTTGTGGGTGTGTGAGTGTGGTTGTGCAGGTGTGTGTGTGTGAATGTGATGAGGGTGTGTTTGTGATGGTGGTTGTGTGAAGGAGTGCAAGTGTAAGGTGTATTGATGTATGTCGTATGGTGCAGTGCGTTGTCTCTGTGGTCTGGCAGTAGGGGATCTGTTGCAAAGGATCATGGTTTGTGTGTGCTGGGCCTTTTTATTGGTCCATTTGTGGGTGTGGCTGTGTTTGAACTTTGGGTGGGTGTGTTATAAGGAGTGGTAGTGGTTTGGGCCTCTGTTTAGCTGTTTGTCAGTTGCAGGTCAGTGTATAGGATGTATTTGGGCTTGTTGGATATGTTTTGTGGTGTTGTGTGCATCGAATTGAGTCTCCTTGTGTTTTTTTGGTTTGTCCTGGTTCAGTACGAGTGTTTTTTGAGTCTGTACGGTGCGTACATGGGCCATTATGTTGTACAGTGCTGTCCTTTGCTATGGCTTAGTACGACTCGTACATGCGTGATGTTGGGTGAGGGTGCTGGTGTATGGGCCTGGGGTAGGGTGCGTACAGACACTGGCAGGGTGTTGGTCCGCACCGTCCATCGGTGGTGGTGTTTCGCACCGTAGATACAGGGGGGGCAGGGTGTAGGGTCAGTACATACACTGGTGGGGTGTGGGTACGGTCCGTACATACACAGGTGGGGATACGCTCCATACATATACGGGTGGGGAGTTGGTACGCTCCATGCATACACGGGTGGGGGTACGGTCCGTACATACACGGGTGGGGGTATGCTCCATACATACACTGGTGGGGTGTGGGTACGGTCCGTACATACACGGGTGGGGAGTTGGTACACTCCATGCAGACACGGGTGGGGGTACGGTCCGTACATACACGGGTGGGGGTACGGTCCGCACATACACGGGTGGGGAGTTGGTACGCTCCATGCATACACGGGTGGGGGTACGCTCCATACATACACTGGTGGGGGTTCGGCGCGTACATCCGCGGCCGGGGGGCGTTTTGCGCGTACATGCGGGGGATGGGGGGGTTCGGAGCATACATACGAGGGCTGGGGGGTGTTCTGCGTGTACATACGGGGTCTGGGGTGGGGTGTTCGGCACGTATGCGGGCACATGTCTCCATGGTTGCTATAGGAGTTCGGTCCGTACGGTGTTTTCTCCATCCAGTTGTAAAATCGAAAGGATGGGAGTGATCGTACTTGCGCGGTCGGACTTCATTTTTCTGATTCGTACGGTAAATCGTCCGGGGAAGTGTCGGACACATTTTCCGACCCGAGGACATGTGGGGAAATTTTCCCAATGCGATTCGTATGGACTTTTTCCCATGCGAATCGTACTTGGCAGTTTGTACGCTACTTGTACGATTCGTACGGTAAAAAATCCGGATACGATTCGTACGGGGAAAATTTTTCCAGGATCGGAATCGACCCCTAAATGCTTTCATGTATTTATATCTCCACTACAGACACTTCCAGCAATCTCCAAAATTATAGAAACAGGTTCCGCGCACACGTTTATGGAATATAAACAATGTTGTTAAACCATAGGGTATGGTAAATACACAATTGAGGTCAACACCAGAAATGTCTCTGTAGTAGGATTTAATAGTGCGTTTCTTCAAGTAAATTGAAGGGACAAGAAAACAACCAGCCGACATATGTTTCGTCAACGGGAAACAACCCGTGACTCTTCAGGGCTGGGAAGGACACAAAGAAAAACAGAATAAAGAAATAAAAAGGTCAAAGCAATCACATGGTGAGAAACGGCAGTAGGTACATGACGTGGAGACCCCACTGATACGGTCTGAAGCAATAAATGGAGGTGGAGAAAAACACAACAAACATAGTGTCAAACGTGTAAATGAAAAAAATGTACACAAAGTACACATGGTGAAAAGTAACGCGACACAATTATTTATGGGAGGCCAAATCATAATTGTAAGGCAAATACCTGGTCGTCTAGGAAAAGAAAGGGCAGCAGGAATCAAAATTGTGCGCATAGGAGGAGTCAACATAGCGTATGGACAACCAAATTAGTCACAGGTAAATAACAAGGAATTACACAAATTTGCAGGCAAAAAAACGAATAAAAGCGAAATGTATGAATTAACTGGAAAATACACAAGGAAAAAAAACAAATAGCAGGCAAGAATACGAGTATATGCGGATAAGTGTGACAAAAAAGGAAGAGGAGAAACTGGGAGAGAGGAGAACCATCATAATGGTGGGGAACAAAAGCAGCGCGAATAGGTGACATCGTGAATATAGAGGAGAACAATATACTGGTGGAGAACAAGAACAGCGCGAGTAAGTGACATTTAGAATAAGAATGGAAAGGTGGATGCCCCGCCAATGCTGGAAGTCAGAATTCCGTGTGAGAAATGAGAAAAGGTAGATTTAGCAAGGGTACAGGAAACATTTAGAAAATCAATAGAGACAAAAATGCATCACATAATCTGCTCGAAATGAAGACAATAAAGTGAAACACGAACTAAAGTGAGAAGAAAGTGAAAAAAACGCAGGCAGTAAAGGCACTGCGGGTGTGAAAGAGGACGGCAGGAGGAATCTACCTGAGTAGCAATGACCATGGCAAATGGCGACAGTGAACGTAGGTTCAACAGGTGGTGGAAGGATTGGGACGCCACTGCCAAAAGCGCTGTGAACAGGGAAAGAATAGAACGAAATGTAGGATCAAGAGCAATCTGCGGGTAGAAAAAGGAGTGTAAGGGCTGAGGAGTAGGTGAGAAACGAGGTACCACGGGAACTGAAAGAGCCGCTTACCGTAAAACAGGTCAAAGTTCGAAGCGTCTCTAGCTCATAAGCCGGAGGGGATGTAACAATCAGGGTAAAGTCCGTAATGAGAGGGGATGACGGTTAAGTCACTCCATGGGTCGAACTAAGGGAAAAAACGAAGCATAAGGGTCGTGCAAGAAGTCACGTCACAGACCGACGGGTGCTGGCGGAGGGCTTACCGTACTGTTCAGGCAATGCGGGTAGAGTGGTCTCGAGCTCCGTAGTGAGGAGAGACGAGCTGAACCGAAAGTGAATTTAAAGGGAACCCCGCAAGACTAGAGCGTGTAGTGCCTTAAGAGCGGGCCGGAAGTGAGGGAGAAATCACCATGTGTAATGAGGGGGATGTAAACGGATGGATGTGTGCCGGAGGAAGGATAGAAGAAGAGTAAAAATAAACAAAAGGGAGGCGATGTCAGACTCACTGGAATATCAGGTGGCATCACTAAAAGGTATCATGGAGGCGGAAAATGGGTAGTATATGGGGAAAGAAAGAGAAGTCCAAAGGTAAAGAAGGGTGGTAAAGATAACATGAATGCGGAATAAATAGAAATGAAGTGGAAATGAAGTCGAGCAGTGTAGAGAGAAAAGGCAGCATAACCAAGGCAGGGGAGAGGCATCACAGAGAGAACTATCCATAGATACTGTAGTAAACAAAGAAGGTACACTGGGTAGTAGTGTGGACAAGGAGGGTAGACAAAGATCAGAGGCACATGTAAGGTGGACAATGGTATAGAGCAGCAATGTAAAGCGGTAAGCGTAAATGAAATCGTGTGAGGTAGGAGGAAACAGGAAGTTTGAAACAAGGGGAGACATACAAGAAAAGGATATCCATAAGTGCTGGAGTCAAAGAAAAGATGTAGACAAGGACAGCACTGGGAGGAAGTACGCAAAGGAGGGTATGAAAGAGCCATAAATGGTATAAGTACAATAGAACAATCGAAGCAAGTAAACGAGCGTTCAGCAAAACAACATCACAGCTTAAAGGGAGAGGACTAGGAGCCTAAACAAATCAACTAATCAACAAAATGAAAACTGACTCTGAGACCCAACCGGTCAGACTCATCACGGACTATAATGAGATCAGCACTGTCATGAGAAATAGTTTCAACAGCCACTGGGATACTCTACTTAAAGATAGAACACTGAGAGAATTTATCACCACCAAACCTCAGATCACCTTCAGACGTGGGAGAACCCTAAGGAACAGACTCAGCCCCTCAGTCCCACGCACCACCATGAGCACCACCTGGCTCACTCCACACACCAAAGGTTTCTTCAGATGTGGTTGCTGTGGGGCATGCAAATGGGCTCAAAACGGCATCAAAATGTTCACAAGTACAGCGAATCAAAAATTTGATATCAAGTGCAATATCAACTGTAACACGAAATATGTGATCTATATTATTGAATGTACATGCAAAAGACAATACGTGGGCAGCACCATCAGACCTTTGAAAGAACGCATCCTGGAACATGTAAGGGCAATGCGCAATGGTGATGTCAGATACCCGATGGCCCTACATGTGATGTCTTGCCCGACTCAAGGAACACAAAAGAAACTCACCTTTTTTGGCATGGACACTATGCCACCTAATGTTAGAGGTGGGAACCGTGAACTGAAACTACGTCGCCTGGAAGCAACATGGATAATGCGCTTGCACACCGTGAGACACGGCTTGAACATTGACCATGAATTACAGTACTTTTTAGGCTCCTAGTCCTCTCCCTTTAAGCTGTGATGTTGTTTTGCTGAACGCTTGTTTACTTGCTTCGATTGTTCTATTGTACTTATACCATTTATGGCTCTTTCATACCCTCCTTTGCGTACTTCCTCACAGTGCTGTCCTTGTCTACATCTTTTCTTTGACTCCAGCACTTATGGATATCCTTTTCTTGTATGCCTCTCCCCTTGTTTCAAACTTCCTGTTTCCTCCTACCTCACACGATTTCATTTACGCTTACCGCTTTACATTGCTGCTCTATACCATTGTCCACCTTACATGTGCCTCTGATCTTTGTCTACCCTCCTTGTCCACACTACTACCCAGTGTACCTTCTTTGTTTACTACAGTATCTATGGATAGTTCTCTCTGTGATGCATCTCCCCTGCCTTGGTTATGCTGCCTTTTCTCTCTACACTGCTCGACTTCTTTTCCACTTCATTTCTATTTATTCCGCCTTCATGTTATCTTTACCACCCTTCTTTACCTTTGGACTTCTCTTTCTTTCCCCATATACCACCCATTTTCCGCCTCCATGATACCTTTTAGGGATGCCACCTGATATTCCAGTGAGTCTGACATCGCCTCCCTTTTGTTTATTTTTACTCTTCTCCTATCCTTCCTCCGGAACACATCCATCCGTTTACATCCCCCTCATTACACATGGTGATTTCTCCCTCACTTCCGGCCCGCTCTTAAGGCACTACACGCTCTAGTCTTGCGGGGTTCCCTTTAAATTCACTTCCGGTTCAGCTCGTCTCTCCTCACTACGGAGCTCGAGACCACTCTACCCGCATTGCCTGAACAGTACGGTAAGCCCTCCGCCAGCACCCGTCGGTCTGTGACGTGACTTCTTGCACGACCCTTATGCTTCGTTTTTTCCCTTAGTTCGAATCATGGAGTGACTTATCCGTCATCCCCTCTCATTACGGACTTTACCCTGATTGTTAAATCCCCTCCGGCTTATGAGCTAGAGACGCTTCGAACTTTTACCTGTTTTACGGAGCGGCTCTTTCAGTTCTAGTGGTACCTCGTTCCTCACTTACTCCTCGGCCCTTACACTCCTTTTTCTACCCGCGGATTGCTCTTGATCCTACACTTCGTTCTATTCTTTCCCTGTTCACGGCGCTTTTGGCGGTAGCGTCCCAATCCTTCCACCACCTGTTGAACCTACGTTCACTGTCGCCATTTGCCACGGTCATTGCTACTGAGGTAGATTCCTCCTGCCGTCCTCTTTCACACACGCAGTGCCTTTACTGCCTGCGTTTTTTTCACTTTGTTCTCACTTTAGTTCGTGTTTCACTTTATTGTCTTCATTTCGAGCAGATTATGTGATGCATTTTTGTCTCTATTGATTTTCTAAATGTTTCCTGTACCCTTGCTAAATCTACCTTTTCTCATTGCTCACACGGAATTCTGACTTCCAACTTTGGCGGGGCATCCACCTTTCCGTTCTTATTCTAAATGTCACTTACTCGCGCTGTTCTTGTTCTCCACCAGTATATTGTTCTCCTCTATATTCAGGATGTCACCTATTCGCCATGCTTTTGTTCCCCACCATTATGATGGTTCTCCTCTCTCCCAGTTTCTCCTCTTCCTTTTTTGTCACACTTATCCGCATATACTCGTATTCTTGCCTGCTACTTGTGTTTTTTCCTTGTGTATTTTCCAGTTAATTCATACATTTCGCTTTTATTCGTTTTTTTGCCTGCAAATTTGTGTAATTCCTTTTTATTTACCTGTGACTAATTTGGTTGTCCATACGCTATGTTGACTCCTCCTATGCGTACAATTTTGATTCCTGCTGCCCTTTCTTTTCCTAGACGACCAGGTATTTGCCTTACAATTATGATTTGGCCTCCCATAAATAATTGTGTCACGTTACTTTCCACCATGTACACTTTGTGTACATTTTTTTTCATTTACACGTTTGACACTATGTTTGTTGTGTTTTTCTCCACCTCCATTTATTGCTTCAGACCGTATTAGTGGGGTCTCCACGTCATGTACCTACTGCCGTTTCTCACCATGTGATTGCTTTGACCTTTTTATTTCTTTATTCTGTTTTTCTTTGTGTCCTTCCCAGCCCTGAAGAGTCACGGGTTGTTTCCCGTTGACGAAACACGTGTCGGCTGGTTGTTTTCTTGTCCCTTCAATTTACTTGAAGAAACGCACTATTAAATCCTACTACAGAGACATTTCTGGTGTTGATCTCAATTGTGTATTTACCATACCATATGGTTTAACAACATTGTTTATATTCCATAAACGTGTGCGCGGAACCTGTTTCTATTTGCTGTGGGTGTCTCCTACACCCCAACTCACAGGGGTTCTTTTCTTGCAAGGGTTTGTTCTCCCCTGATCTTGCAGCACCGTACCTACTATTCAGAACTCGACCCTTGGTGTGTTATCTTTGAGCGCCATTCTTCCTTCACCAACCAAACCCCTCACAGAACCGTTTCTTTTAATCTCCAAAATTATCTACAACAACAGAAAAATAAAGCTAATGACAAAGTAAGTATTTCAAATAATGACTTTAAAATAAATAGATATTATAGCTAATTAAAACAAACCCTTTCCCAATTCCCCTATCACCTGCAACAAATAATTGAAAATGTATTAACATTACTTTTTATTTATCAACAGATATACCAACTCTATATGAAAAATAACAGCCAACAACCACCAAAAGAAAAATCTTTTCCACATCTACATCAAAATTGTAAGTATATATCAACAAATATATATCTTTCTAACACATTATTTCATTACATGATATTAACTTAATTATATCTACATTTTCTTTAGAAATAAAGACATCACCATGACTGAAGGCGCAGAATTCATCCTATCACAAAAAGGAAAAATGCTCCTATGTTACATGGGATATGTCTATACGCAAGAAAAACAGAAAGATTTAAAAGTCTTCTGGAAATGTAGCAAATACTATGCTAACAAATGCTACGGAAGAGCCACAACTCAAGAAACTACTGTATTATCTGTCAATGAGCACAACCACCCCCCAAATATTACTGAAATTGAAATTAGAGGAGCAATAGAAAATATCAAAGAAGCAAGCACTAGCACAGAAAAACCCACTAGTGAAATTTTAAAAGAACAGCTACTACAAATACCCCAACATGCATCTGGACAATTCCCATCCATTGATGCATTAAAAGAAATGATCATTAGACAAACAAAGAAAACCACAGCTCCCATACCTATCCCTAAAACTTTCCAAGAAGTAAACATCCCCCAAGAACTAACCATTACCCATAATAAAGAGCCATTTATTTTCTTTGACTATAAAAACAGTGAAAAACATATAATAATGTTTGCCACTGCAAATAACTTAACAAAACTCCAACAATGCAACACCTGGATGATAGATGGCACATTTAAAATATGTCCTAAGCCATTTTATCAACTGTATACAGTACATGCTATGTACCAAAACACTAACATTCCCTTCATCTACTGCTTACTCCCAAATAAAACTCAAAGAACCTATCTAGAAATTCTCAACAAAATAAAATCAGAAATTCCACATTACTTCCCACATAAAATAATAATGGGTTTTGAAATAGCCATGATTCATGCTATTTTAAAAACATACCCCCATTCATCTATACAAGGATGCTACTATCATTTTAATCAATGCCTCTGGAGATTTCTCCAAAAGTCAACACTGAGGTGTCGATTCCGATCCTGTAAAACCTGGGTACGAATGGTCGGACGGAGCGTTTTTGCCATCCGAATGGTACCCGGGAAAAACACCTTACAAACTCGCAAGTACGATTTGCACAGAAATACCATTACCGCCCAAGTCGGAAAAAACACAGACCGGCAAAATTTGTACATACGAATCACTGTCGGGACGGCGCACATGCGACGTCCGGACGGAGTCAGGCAGCGTTTCACGGACCAGCAAGTACGATTCGTGCCGACGTCACTCCGCACACTGCAGTTTTTACGGGAGCCAAAAACTGCCGGTAAAGTGAAGACGCCGCGAACAAGGAGCCCCGGCACGCCAGGGACAGCGATGGACCCCAACCTACGCGTCGTCCCAGCCCTCATAGCCTACCACCTCGTATACAGAAACCGACGCAGACACCGCAGAAGGTCAGGACAACCCCCAGGGGCAAAGGGGTGTGTGTGTGTTTGCAAGGGCCAGGAATCATAACCCACACCCCACAAATAACTACAGCAGCATGCACAGCAATTGCCACCATGGACTGGTCACTTCGGGGGGCGTGTCCACCAATCCTACATCCCGCCACAACGGAAGTGGATGTGGACGCGTACCCGTCACCACCACAATGGTGGCACGGCACATACCACGCCCACCCCTATGTCACACAAACTAAGCCGGTACGGCCGCACCCACCTCCCAAATGCATGTGAACGGACCGCACCCCCAAAGTTGGGGCACCCTAGGGGCACGGGCCCCACCCAGGCCATCAGCGCGTGGTTATGGCACATACCACGCCCACCCCTACATCACACGAACTACACCGGTATGGCCGCACCCATGTCCCAAAGGCATGTGAACGGGCCGCACCCCCAAAGTTGGGGCACCCTAGGGGCACGGGCCCCACCCAGGCCATCAGCGCGTGGTTACGGCACATACCACGCCCACACCTACGTCACACGAACAACACCGGTATGGCCGCACCCACGTCCCAAAGGCATGTGAACAGGCTGCACCCCCAAAGTTGGGGCGCCCTAGGGGCACGGGCCCCACCCAGGCCATCAGCGCATGGTTACGGCACATACCACGACAGTGGACAGATACATAGGGGTGTGTGCCTCCCAGCAGTGCCCAGACATATGAGGGGTGGGTGCCGAGGACCCCCAGCAGTGGACAGAGACATGGGGGGGCCAACATCATTATCAGATGACCACAGCTCCATGGGTGAATGTACGTATCTCTAACTCAGGACAATGACGATAGTGCCATAACAACACATCACTGACAGCAGTGTCCCACACCCAGGAAGATGGTCGGCCTACCCCCACTGCATGACACACTACATGTGGGTGTGAGGACAAATTACACATGCATACCCACCCCTGGCGGAGGCAGCACAATACACACACTGAGATTTTGCCACAAGACTGCACCCTCATGTCAAACACCACTAAACAATGCGAGCCAAAGGGAACACACACTGTCACGCACAGTCCACGAATGAGAGGAATGCACAGGTGCCGGGGCAGCCAACAAGCAGTTGGCCCCCATGGAAGTGAAAGAGTGGAGTACACACAGATACCATGCCCACAATTGTCAGGCAGGTGCCCAAATACTCTGCAGAACACGCAACACATGTGTGTGAGGCAGGGAGTACACACATGCAAAGTGCAGAAAACGGAAAATGTCCACATGAAGTCATGTCAATATACGCCATACACAAGTACAGTGACCAGCAAGGATGCCACAAACGATGCAGGTGGAGACATTGCAGAGCATGCATGGCCAAAGTCGAAGGGATGTGTCACACACCGAGGCAATGTTGACACAGCTCAGCACAACAATTGGGAAACACCATGCAGGGAAGATGACAGGTGCCACAGAGGAAGGAACACACCTTGGGACAATGTCACCATGCAGTAAGAGCCAACATGACCCACGAATATATGCAGACACCATGTGACGGCATGCAGATACCAGGGTCCACCCCATGAGCAGGACACAACAACATTTACCAGACACCCAACACATCATCACCACCCCAACCCAGGGAGCAGCAGCACCAGCAGCAACAGCAGAATAGAAATAGTATGCAAATGAGAAAATAACAACCACATTCAGCATCTCGAAGGAAAGTAGCCACAGTACACCATTCCACAAGCCCATAGGCCACACCAGATGCGAAGCACCGGGGGGGGGACAAGTAGGGACGCGTCTCCCCAGGCTCGCCTGCAACAGTACACTGTACCATATTATCCACAGAAGTAGGGGCATCATGTGGGGGGAAGAACCAGGCACCGCAGGGACAGGAGGGGCACGGGTAGGTGTCGTGGATGCAGGGACGGATGACCCCACCACAGGGGGTACGGTGCCTGGCACGAAGGAGACATGTTTGGCGTACCACAAACTCCCCTCAGAACCCAGAACCCCACATCCGACTAGCTAAGTGTCCCATTCGATATCCGAGGTTGGGCCCGGCAGTCCCAATGTATAGACAAGCCAGAACAAGCGACTTACAACATCCCCATGAATGGTGTGAATCAGACATAGCTGTGCATCATTATTCACAGATCAGTCCACAACAGAATAGACACAGACAAGGTAAAGTTTAATGAGTACACTCAATGAACCTCGCGTCCTAAGATGCAGGACTGTGGCCAACATAAGCAGACAAATGGTCAAGGCCAGAAACATCAGCATTGTTGCAATATCATAGACATTGAAAGGAGCAATCTTAAGAAACTGACAGTGGAAACAGCAATCTTCCTGTCGGCAGTAAACTAATAGTAGTATCATTCGACTAATAGCAGGTCCCTAAGCTAGAAGGGGGGAGCCCCCACCGCACAGATCAGCTCAGTGGTATCACATCACAGGATCATCTAGTCCCATCTCCTGCAAAAGTCCTCCGTCCATTAGGGGCGCTAATTCGAGAACGCAGAGTTCAAGTTTGATAGAACGGAACCAAGGGCATGAACTGGAAGTCCATAGAAGGGAAGCGAAAAAGTCAGAAAAGAAATGTCAAACCTGAACGATGTTGCAGGGAAATCAACCATGTAAAAGGGGAGGAAAATATCACATCGACGGATGCACCATGAAATGAGCAGGGCTAAAGTTCATCCATCAAGGCATAGGCACTATAAGTTGCAACAGCTTCCAAGAGGAAATCATCTGCACGTTCCGAAAAATTGTCTGCCATCCAGTTAAGCAGGGGGAAAGAACACACGTGTTCCTCAACAATCGGGCCATCCAGCACAACTTGTGGACAACAGGTGGGGACATCAAGATAACTCCTGGTTAAGAACTCATTTGCTACTGTTCGGATGTCCCAATTCCCCAGGACTCCATGTGCAGCAGCACAGGCCATGACACTGACGCCAGAACAGTCCAACTCATGAGCCACTAAGGGGCACATCAGTCCATCCAAATCCGGGTCAGGAGGCACCGAGTTACACAGGCACACATCCAGAGCCCATTCGAATGGACAGTCTAGGCAATGAAAGACAGGTTGAACGCAGGGAAAGAAGGGAAACCGGAAGGACAATCCATAGGCACTGCTTAAGGTCGCCAGCGGCAGAGTGCCGTATAATTCAAGCATCATGTTCCGAAGATGGAGCAGCCGGTGCATGCTGTCTTGTAACGCAAGAGGTGAAGCCACAGTGTAGTACGCTGATCTATTATGGCACCCCAGTTATGAGGGCGAGAAGCAAAGGGACACCTCCGAAGACGGTAGACAAAAGCGAATGATGAAATGCGGGGAGCACACCAAACAGAGTTTGAAAGGAGGTCACGAGGCCGGAGACCACAATGTAAAAAAAAACAGCCAGGCCACCTGTTGATGAGGCTTGAAAGATAGTCTGAATCCGAGTTCCAAATATGTAGTGGGAGATCAGTGTTAAAGAGCCTCTTGCACCTCTGTGGGTGTTTGATCTTCGGGAAGAAGTCAACACGACTTGTGTTTGAGACAATGGAGCCCTTATACTGCTCATCTTGTTGAACTCCGCTTTCAAGGTTGCAATGGGAGGCCAGATGGATACATCCAGCCGGACATGCGGGGCTGGGAAAAGCCGAAATGACAGAAAACCACTCGTAGTGATACAGTCACGATCTCAGGAATTGCCGGAAGCATCCCACAGCAAGCTTCTGCATTGAATATCACATAATTGCCGTTAGCAAGCAGCGCACAAGATGGGGTCATGACTGGCACACAAATCCACTTCAGTATACAAGCCACGTCATGAGCGTGCATGTAACAAGCACCATGCACTTGAATGTGCCTACACACCACAGAATGATCCGGAGTGGAAGTGCACCCTTCACCCCTTGAATACACCTCCTTGCCGACTCTCACGCACCTGTTGTCGCCTAGCACGGACACAAGGGACCCGAGCAACTGGGGGGGCGGTGATGAGAATGGAGGGTGCTTAGAGGGATGGAGTGCTGCCTTCAGCACTGGGGGCAGCCTCCGCCCCCTCTGGGGGCTCAGCCTCGGACCGGTCAGCGCCATAGTCGGTGTTGGGACTGGACGTGTCTTCCGCCTGACTCCCCTCGGCCTCCGTGCCACATGCTGCACCAGACTCCCCAGCACTGGTGGCCCCGGTGCTGGCTACCTCCCCCACGTCTTGGCCAGTGTCTCCCTATGTTTCCCCCGACGATGCTGTGGCCAAGGTGAAGAGACAGGAAATGACCAGACACCTGTATACACATGACACATGAGTCCAATCTACATAGGACACAGCGCATAGCATTAACGCGCATGGCATTAACGCCAACATGGGTGACATCTACAAAACTACAAACATAAGTAGGCCCTGCACCACACAGTTGGTTTACCCAACATGCCACTGGGAAACAATGGGGAGCATGACACAACAGAAATTTACTTGTCCTAAATCGATAAAGAGGAGCTACTCACTGGGGACAGTTGAGCACTGCATCACTGGCGTGGCACGGTCACCTACACCCGCAACTGTCCACCGATGCCAGGGACACGGTTAATGACACCTCAAATGTTACTACCGGCGTTGCACGTTGTGACTATGTCATGTGAGTGTCATGTGATCCCATGAGCTAGCTGTATGAGTTCCGTGACATGCATCTGCATTTGCTGCATCCAACATGTGTGTGCGTGTCGATGGGCATGGTACACTATTACGCACACCAGGCCACATGTGGAATCAGACGTAACGGGTGTATGTGTGCATCGCACATAAACTTGCGAGACAAGGACTATTCTGCGTAGTGTCAATGTATGTGTCATCATACCTGACATGTCCCCCTTCCTGCCAAGGTGTGTGGACTGTCCTGTTTCAAGGACATGCGACCTGTGCCTCTAGTGTCCCGCAACCGGTCTGTGTGATAATACATCCTTCTAATGCACATATGTGGATGTCTGTCACTCCTGTTATGCGTCAGCCTCTTCACTTACACTGGCCCACAGCTAGTTCCATGTCATGTCATGTTGACCTTGCGCACCCACGTGTGTAGCTGACTGTTGTTAGGGGTGTTACCTGGCTGGCATACGTGTCCTGGATGCATTGCACAGTACAGACTCTGTATGTAGCATATGTGTATTAGCTGTTGAACATGTGCTCAGTTCATTGACGGTGGTGTATTGCTATACTCAATCTTTGTTATTCCTTCCAAATTCTGCAGGGCACCGCCTCTCCCCCGACCAATGCCAGACTTGGCTGCCATGAGGGAACGTGACTGTATACGCCGATACCGCTTCACCCAACCGTTGATTGACGACTTGACCACAAGGCTCGAGCCACACCTCCAACCGCTACACAGGTATCCTACTGCACTGACACCCAAGATGAAGGTGATGGCAGCCCTACATTTCTTTGCCACCGGTACGTTTCAATTGACTATAGCTGATGTAGGTGGCATGTCCCAGATCATGTTCAGCCGTGTCCTGCATGATGTGTTAGAGGCCATGTTGGTACACCTTGATGAATTCATTGCCTTTCCAACTCGTGAGCAGTTGACAGGTGTCAAGGGTGAGTTCTATGCCCTGGGAGGGATGCCCCATGTCATTGGGGCCATTGATGGGACACATGTGGCTTTGGTGCCACCACACGCACAGGAGGTAGCCTTCCGTAACCGCAAGCATTACCACTCCATCAATGCTCTTGTGGTATGTCTTGCCAACATGGTGATATCCCATGTCTGTTCACGTGTTCCAGGATCAGCACACGATGCCTACATCATGAGGCGTAGCAGGGTGCCCGAAATGATGCTGCGCAACGAACGTGCATGTCTTGTTGGTGGGTATGATCTGTTAGTCCTGTATTTAGCTGTTTCTTCATGTCTGACGGCTTCTCCTGACCCACTTCTGTCCATGATGACGCTGGCTATCCCAACATGCAATGGCTGATGACGCCTCTCCGCCACCCCAGAACAGCCGCAGAACACCGGTACAATGACACTCATGGGCAGACGAGGCGCATGATTGAGAGGACGTTTGGACTCCTGAAGAGCAGATTCAGGTGCCTCCACAAGACCGGCGGCGCCCTCCCATATGCCCCGGTGAAGGTCTGCAAAATCTTCTTTGTGTGCTGCATGCTTCACAACATGGCAGTGGAGAAGGCCGTGCCACTCATCCTGGATCCTGATAAGCAAGATCATCCACCCGTGGAGGATGAAGGACTTGGGCACGGGGCAAGTGAGGATGAGGATGAGGATGAGGATGAGGACATCCGGAGTCAGCTGATCCGCAACTTTATCTCATAATGGTGAGTTCCGGTGTCTGAGTGTGCACGCCTAGTGCCTTGTGTGGCATGTGTTGCAATGTGTGTGTCGAGCTGACTGTGTGCCAAGTTGCTTGGACGTGTGTTCTGATGTGTCATACAAGTGCAAATGTCATTACCCATATTTGTGCAGGTACACAAAAATCATTATTCCCATGGTGACAACATCAATCCTGTAGGGTGCATGTATATGTGTGCGGATTACTAGCTCCTCGCTGACTTGTTGTGTGTCTGTCCTCCCCAGGTTCCTGCGGCTGTCGTCTGCTCATGTCATCATTGCACTCCTGCTATTCCTCATGATTTTTCCAACGTGTGCTGGATCAGAGTTACATGCACAGAGATGGTGAGAAGTCTTTTTTGGTAAGGAGTGCAGCAAGGCCTTTTGTGGGTGGTACGAGTTTGTGATATGTGGGTACTGCTCCTGTGCATGTTGTGTTACCATGCATACATGTCGACTCACCATGGGCCACATGACGTGTT
The DNA here is from genome assembly GCF_964204655.1 of Triturus cristatus. NCBI lineage: Eukaryota > Metazoa > Chordata > Amphibia > Caudata > Salamandridae > Triturus > Triturus cristatus. The sequence goes on along the minus strand of NC_140585.1, from coordinate 211,600,423 downwards.
GCATGGCCCCCATTAATTGATAGTCAACCTTCCTGACAGTCATCTGTCATGGATTGTGGATTCTGATGAAGGCATCAATGTGTGTCTAACGTCCCTCAGGAACATACGGGATGGTCATGCTGGACATGGTGTGGGGCATCCCCATATGAGGCTCAATGTGGAATTGTAGACTCGCCGTGTGCAGCAAGGGGTGTGAGGTCAACCCCTTCACTTGTGTGCCAGCTCAATAGGATTTACCACATCTGTGTGTTGCAGGGGGTGTCCAGTGTGGGTCACACATGTTCAGCCGAATGACCTGTGATTCTGTTCCAATGGATGCAACTCCATTAGTGTGAGGCTGAGTAATAAAGGGGTTCGTCATACTCCAAGGTGCCTCGTCTCTGTCAATGCTGGTCTCTTGCCACTTGGCATGCGGCATCTCTGGCATACTTGCTGTAGATAATGCATAGGAGTCCTTGTGTAGTTTAGCGACATGCATGCAGTTGCTCATGGATTTGGCTCCCTATTGGGCATGTAGTGCATGGTCGTGTATGTTTTTTAGCGAGGTCAGCCACACAATGGGCCATCACCAGTTGCTGAGGGTGTGTCTCCAGTGCGCAGGTCGACCTTCCGTTTCCTGATCCTGTGTAATGGTTCTTTGGGGATTGGGCATGCATTGGCTCTGGGTGTGCCATGTGACACTGGACACTCCTCACTTTACACACGCGCCTGTTGCAGTTGCCCTTCTGACATCCCAGTGTTTGTGTGCAAGATGGGCCATTTGGCAGGGGGATGGCGCCTGCTGCTGCAGGCCCTGCAAAGGCACACAGTGGCCACACTCACAAGATGTTGTGCATCATGTTTTGCTCGCTCACATTTGCCATGCTAGTCCACAGCATCTGTACCCCATGCTGCAACGCACTCTGCATCATGCACATGATCCACAGATAGATCCACTCCAAGTTACGACAGGCCATCCCCCAGGTCCATGACGACATCCATCTCATATACTGCCCTGCCCTCTACGGAGCACGTACATCCACACTCCAAGGACACTGGTCCACTTCCAGGGGGCATCTGCACACCTCAGCTTCTACGCCCTGCGCCCCAGCCACCTCACCGTCCACCATAGCTGGCTGCAATGGATCACTGTCTGCTGCAGGATGTCCTCCGCACACCCCACCCACACTCAGGAGGCAGTCCACAAATCCGACCCCACACCAACCTTGTACGTCTGTCATCCTAGATCCCGTTGGTCCATCTCCGTGCATCCAACCTTTCCCTGGCCCCCGTTCTTCTCTTCCACTGTACTCCAGCATACAGGACATAGTTCTCCCACCTGGCCACAAATCCCTGGGACTCCCTCCCCGGGTACCTCCACATGGGCCATGACCTCTACGCCTTGATGATGATCTCCCAAATAGGTCTGTCCGCACAGTTTAGCAAGCCCCCCGTCAGCAGCCAGAGGCCATCACAGGTGAGTGTTGTTCTCCATGCCTACATTGACTGATACTTGTGACCCATGTGTGTCCTGTACCAGACTCTGTTCCCAGGGGATGGATGGCTGGAGTTGGTTCAACACTCCCGCATAGTTAGACATTTCCACACACATATGTCGTAGAATAATGCAAAATGACAGCAACATCTCATGTGCAGAACAATGTGACTTTATTTTTGGTGGGGTGCGTCTTTTGGTAGATGTGCTAAGGTGCACTACCGGGGGAATAGAATCCAAAGTTCACTGGGGGAGATGGCATCCTTGGCATTGGAAGTCATCAGAGTCCAGACCACAGTGTTGGTCATCATTGGTCAGACTGGGACCAGCAAGTCCATGTGGCTGAGAATGTCATTGGGTGAGGTGCTGCTGTTGCGCCCGAGGGCCAGGTGCCAGGCCAGGTGACCTGGGAGATGGGGATGGTGTGCTGACTCTCACGGTCTCTTACGTGGACGACCCACTGTCCTCCGGGGACCCTCAGATGCAGGCCTTGACGATGCTAGGGACGCTCCGTCAGATGAATCCTCCTCCTCCTCCCTCCCTGTGTCTGGTGCTGGTCTACGCCTGGTGGCACAGGGAGGGTTTGCCAGACTTTGGGCGATCTGACGGAGTGATTGGCTCACGTCCCTGTGCACCGCCAGGAGCTCAGCCAGTCTTGCCTCCATCCGTTCTTGTTGTTGTTGGTGACTGGCATGATGCTCGACCTGCAGATCCTTGATCTCATCGAGGGTCCCCTGCATCCCGGAAAGTATGACCACGACCTGGTCGATGCCTCTGGTGTCACGCCGGTATGAGTCCAGGATGTTGCGTAGGTGGGCAATACCGGGGTCCTGAGCTGGTTGGTCAGGTTCGCGCCTCCGCCTGCCTCCACTCCCACCACCCCTGCCCACACGTGCCTGGCCTGCCGTTGTGGGCACATCGGGTCTACGGGACCCCTCAGGGATGGCATCGGCAGGGTTGTCTGCCTCCTCCTGGGTGCCCGCAGAAAGTTGTCCCTCCCGGTCAGACTGGCTGTGTTGTTCAGTGCGAGCAGGGATCCTGGGTGTGTCCTGGGATGTGGCGGGAATGGGGGTGGTGGTTGGCACAGATGTACCTGACGCAGGTGCTGCAGGAGCTTGTACACCAGAGGGGCCAGGTTGGTCGGGGTCATCCACGGAGTGGTGAGAGTCGTCGCTGCCGGTGGGATCGTCGTCACGCAGTGCCTGGGACTGTGAATCTTCCCCCCCAGTGTTGGGGGGAGATCGTCGACGTCGCCCTGTGTGTGAGAGAGGGACAATGTTAATGCTGTTTCATGCCACATCCATGTTTCATACATATTCAAGTTAACACAGTTCCCCCAGGTATTTGGATGTCCCTGGCATTCCTCTCAGTGTCCACTTGGGGATGGGTATGTTGTGGGGGACAGATTGGGATGTTCTCCTGAGTGTGTGGCCTGTAGATAGTTGGCTCTGATCAGGCGCGCAACACCCATTGGGCTGACCGGGCTTGTGCCCCCCCCCCCGTCATGTGTGTCAGCCCGGCTGAGACAGCCTCGCGGGCTGGCGTCCGTCTAATTGCATCCGGACCCGAGAACTTCACAGGTGTATGGTAGACCATTTACTCGAACATTCGGCTTTTGTTGTGTTTTCACCCATTCTTACAGCCACTCTGCCTAGGGCTGGTTGATTTGCCCCCCCCAATCTTTTACTGCCCCCCTCGGAAGTTGGCTGTAGTTGCCCGCCTGGCTCTGATGCTTACTTGGCTCCAGATTGGTCTTGTTGTGTCACATGTCCATTGTGGGAGTGGGTGTATCCGTTGCCTGCCCCGGGGGTGTGTGCTTGTGGGGGGGGGGGGGTGACCTGGCGTGCTGTGCTGTGTTGTGTGAGTCGTCATTGGGTCTCCCAGGTGATGTGTGTGTCCCCTCATGGTGTGTGCTGGCATGGCAGTGTGTGTGGGTTCCTGTGCTGGATGCCTGTGCTTGTGGATTTGGTGTTTGAGTGTACAGTGGTCCCAGGAGGGCCTTGTGCTGCATACAGCAGGGCCCAGTGTCAGCGACCTTGTTAGTAGTTTGCCAGTCGCTGTGCATTGTGCAGGGGTATGTCCCTATGCATATGGGCTGGGACATTGGTGTCTGCGTCTCATTTTCACGATGTGTTGTGTGGGGCCCACCCTCCCAGCCTCCCGGACATCCTGTCTTGTGTTTGTGGTTGTTGTGGCCTTGGACATGGCCTTGCCTTGATTTGTGAAGGGTGAATGGTGACGTTCGTGGCATGGCCATGGTTATTGAGTGTGGTTGTGTGCGATGAGTGCTTGGGGTGGGTGCGTGCATTTGTTGTGGTTGGCAGGCGCTCAACACCCATTGGACTCACAGGGCTTCAGCCCCACCCCTGTCGTGTGTGGCAGCTCGGGATGAGACAGCTTCCCGGTGCACTCACAGCCGCACCCGAACACTTCACAGGTCTTTCAGAGGCCATTTGCATGTTAATGAGGCCTTGCGGTTGTTTCACCCCTTTGACAGCCCCTGCAGCTCCACTCTGCCTATGGCTTACAAGATTCATCCCCCCACGGCAATTTTTCTTAGCCTCCCCCGAAATTTTGCTATAGTTGCGCCTCTGGTGGTTGGGGTGTGGATGCCATTCCCCCAAGTTACATGAGTTGTTTGTGTACTCACCAGGCTCTGCGACTACGTCCACTCAGTGTACTCCCACCGGCGGTAGCATGGTCAGCACCTTCTCCTCCCAGGGATGGTACTGTACGCGTCTGCGGGGCGGCCCACCTCCAGTGATGTTGGCCTGGGCATGTTCTTCATTCATCTTCCTCTTGACTGCCCTGCGCAGATCGTACCACCTGGCTTGGCATTCATGCCTGGTCCTTCGAACGGGCGCAACAGCATTCACCTTGTCGACGATCCTCTGCCACATGGCAGATTTTTCAGATATGCTGGTCTGTCTGACCATTGTTCCAAACAGCTGTGGCTCGACTCTGATGACTTCGTCGACGAGGAGCTCCAGCTCCGCCGTAGTGAACTTTGGATTCTTGTCTGTGGGCATGGTGTGGGGTGTGGGCGGTTGTGGGTGTGTGGGTGTGAATGTGTGTGTGTGACTGTGAAGAGGGGGATGTTTGTGGGGGAGGTTGTGTGAAGGTGTGTGAGTGGTGGGGTAGCAAAGGTATGAGTTCTGTGGGGTGGTTTGTGTGTGAGCTCTGTCCGCAGTAGGTCTGTTGCAAGGGCTCATGGTTTGTGTGTGTGGGCCCTTTTTATTGGTCCATTGTTGGGTGTGGCTGTGTTTGAATTTTGGTGGGTGTGTTATAAGAGGTGGTTGTGTTTGGGGCCTCTGTTGGCCAGTTTGGATGTGGCAGGTCAGTCATTGAGTTGTGTTTTTTAATGTGAACTTGTGTTGTGTGTTTGTGCGAGTCGCTTTGGACCTCCTTGTGCTGTTTTCCACTGTCCTGGTTCTGCATGTGTGATTTTCGCGTTGGTAGGCGCCATACATTCGCGATGGTGTGTGAGGGTGCTGGGGTTCGGTGTTGGTGTACGGCAAGTTAATGCGGTGGGGGGCTGGGGGTACAGTGCGGACAGGGTGGTGTACGGTGCAGACGTATTGGGGGGGCTGTGCGGCTCGTACAAGGGCATGAATTTACCCGTGTACTTGTGTGCTTCAGCGTTGGCTCCGTACGGGCCTTTTTCCGTGCGATTGGGTTTTCGGACGGGCGGTCGGGATCGTACTTGCGCGCTCGGACTTGTGTTTTACGATTTGTAAGTGGAACTGTCCGGATCACTTTCGTACACTTTTCCAGACGATATTCGGACGTGGTCACTTTCCGACGCACGCTCGTAGACTTTTCCCAACACTATTCGTAGTTATTTTTCACGTCCCATTCGTACTTGCCAGTTTGTACGGTACTTGTGCGACTCGTACGTAAAAAAATACGGATGCGAGTCGTACGGTATTTCTTTTTACCGGATCGGAATCGACACCTGAGTGTAGAATACGTCACAGATAGCACCTTAGCATACAATATAAAAAAACTAATAGCCCTAGCCTATGTCCCTGTGACTGACGTACCAGAACACTATAACCTACTAATAGAGAGTCCATTCTACAAAAGAAATGAAGAAAAGTTAAGTCCACTACTGGATTACTTTGAGGACACATGGGTAGGGAGACTACACCGATCAGGCCACAGAAGATTACCAAAGTTCCACATACCATGGTGGAACATGTACCTCAGTACCCTAAACAAAGAAGCCAAAAGTAACAACGCCGTTGAAGGATGGCATAACGCCTTCCAGGCAACAACAGGGAGAGGTACACCCACACTTCTAAAACTACTACAAAGTATTCAAAAGGAGCAAAGCTACCAAAAACTAAGGATACAACAATCCATTACACTAATTAAACCAAAAGTAAGTAAGCTAACAAATAAAATGTATGAACTTCTCCAAAGCCAAGTTATACTCTATCCTACAACACGAGGCTTAGAATACTTATCCCTAATTGCAAAAAGCATCCTTTAATTCCAATATAAACATAAATGAAAACATTGTCATATAAATCACAACATATGCATAAATAAAATACTTCCATATTTTCATGAAACATTATTAATTTGTCAAATATATACAATTGATAAAATATAAAAAATATATTGACAAAATAATAATATTTAACTAAATACAATACATAGCAAAACGGAAATAAATGACATTTCCCTCCCACATACCATTAAAACAATTACTTACAGTTGTTGTAGCACCAAATCCAATGAAAGAGAACGTCAAAGTCCATCCAGGTGTCGATGTATCCCAAACAACGTTAAATAAGCCCCAAAAAAAATGCAAAAATGCAAACATGTACAAAAACAATTCCTCGAATGGATAAATCCAACTTTAAATGGCATAAGAAACCCGAAAAAATATAAAACGTAAAAAATGCTCCAAGAAAATGGCAAAAATAAAGAGTGTGTTAAATAAAGATTATCTTACAAAACGAACATACACCTTGTCCAAAAAAAAAAGAGCAACCGATCCAAAAAAAAAACATTTGGTGATAAATCCAATTGGCAAACCCTTCAAAAACCCGAAAACGCTTACAAAGTAAAAAACACTCTATGAAAATGCGAAAAATTAACAGTGTGTTAAATAAACATTAGTTCACAAAACTAATACACACCTCTTAAAAAAAAAACGGTAACATTCTCCAAAAAGCGACGTCGTCAAAGAGAAACCTGTAAAACCAAAAAAAACATACCCACCCACACAAAAATACATAAACACAACTTCTAAAAACGTTTAAGAACATTTAATAACAATACACATATAAATATCTTCAAACACTACTACAGAAACACGAGTCCTAAAACACGGAACCTGCTCGAAAATTCCCACACGTAACACACACCTAAATTACACCAGAAACACAACCACCAAACTCTAAATACACTACAAACCAACAAACTACATCCAAATTACCTTTAAACCTAATTTAAACAATAAGAAATACCTCTTACCTGCCTCCAAGCGACACAGCTCCCAACCGCGAAATCATCCCGGCGAAATAACCCAAAACGACACTAAGCGGTTACAAAAATAGTCCCCTTCAACAAAAAGGATTGAATAAATAAAAAGGTTAAACTTAAATATAATAAAACATACAGTAAACTTACCAAAACTTTTACCAAAATATTTTCTAAAAGGTTAAAAAAAAAAATGAATTTCACAAAATTTCGTAAAACTAGTACAACATTAATAATAAATAATATAACACATATATTAATTTTTATTATTAAAAATCAATAGGATTATTAACTCTACATATTAAAATATAAAATAAATACATTACTTCACACCAAAATACAAAACACTTAAATAATGTAAATATTAATATTATTAAAAAATATATTATTAATAATATTAATTCAACAAGTCTACTATATATAAAAATATACTATTAAAGTTATATTATGTTTTGTGAAATGCAATTAAATGAAAATGCAATATTCCTTTTACAACAATAATGAAAATATAACCAATTTAGTTATTAATACTATTAATAATAAACATATTAATAATATTAATACGGTATTAATTATGTATATATTTAAACTGTTAGGTGAAAATATGATTGTTTTCTAAAGTACAATATTAAAATGCAATATTGTATTTACCAATACTACTATGTTAAATGAAATATGTGAATGATAAAAAATAAACTGTTAATTAATATACCAATATTATTTTGCATTAAACGTATATTTCTCACAAACATACAAAATGCAAATATATATGAGCAATTATCAACACATGTATCACTAAACATACCAATGTATAAATATATATGAAGACAAATATATAGGTGCCGATTACGATCCTGTAAAAAAATTCCCCGTACGACTCGTATCCGGTCTTTTTACCGTACGAATCGTACAAGTGCCGTACAAACTGCCAATCACGAATCGCATGGTAAAAAGTCCATACGAATCGCATTGGGAATTATTCCCCACACGTCCTCGGGTCGGAAAATGTGTCCGACACGTCCCCGGATGATTTACCGTACAAATGTGAAAAGTGAAGTCCGACCGCGGAATCACGATCCATCCCGTGCGTCCGATGTTACAACCGTATGGAAAAAACACCGTCCGCACCGAACTCCCATAGCAACCATGGAGACATGTGCCCGCATACGCGCCCAACACCCCCCCAGCCCTCCTATGTACGAGTCGAATCCCCACCCGTGTATGTACACCCGTGTATGTACGAGACGTACCCCCACCCGTGAATGTATGGAGTGTACCCCCACTCCAACCGTGTATGTACGACCCGTACCCTCACCCGCGTATGCATGGAGCGTAACCCCACCCCGACCTTGTATGTAGGACCCGTACCCCCACCCGCGTATGCATGGAGCGTACCCCCACCCCAACTGTGTATGTACGACCCGTACCCTCACCTGCGTACGTATGGAGCGTACCCCCACCCCAACCGTGTATGTACGACCCGTACCCCCACCCCAACCGTGTATGTACAACGCGTACCCCCACCCGCGTATGCATGGAGCGTACCCCCACCCCAACCGTGTATGTACGACCCGTACCCTCACCCGCGTATGTTTGGAGCGTACCCCCACTCCAACCGTGTATGTACGACCCGTACCCCCACCCCAACCGTGTATGTACGACGCGTACCCCCACCCGCGTATGCATGGAGCGTACCCCCACCCCAACCGTGTATGTATGACCCGTACCCTCACCCGCGTACGTATGGAGCGTACCCCCACCCCAACCGGGTATGTACGACCCGTACCCCCACCCCAACCGTGGATGTACGACGCGTACCCTCACCCACGTACGTATGGAGCGTACCCCCACCCCAACAGTGTATGTACGACCCGTACCCTCACCCGCGTACATATGGAGCGTACCCCCACCCCAACCGTGTATGTACGACCCGTACCCTCACCCACGTACGTATGGAGCGTACCCCCACCTCAACCGTGTATGTACGACCCATACCCTCACCCGCGTACGTATGGAGCGTACCCCCACCCCAACAGTGTATGTACGACCCGTACCCTCACCCGCGTACGTATGGAGCGTACCCCCACCCCAACCGTGTATGTACGACCCGTACCCTCACCCGTGTACGTATGGAGCGTACCCCCACCCCAACAGTGTATGTACGACCCGTACCCTCACCCGCGTACGTATGGAGCGTACCCCCACCCCAACCGTGTATGTATGACCCGTACCCCCACCCCAACCGTGTATGTACGACGTGTACCCCCACCCGCGTATGCATGGAGCGTACCCCCACCCCAACCGTGTATGTACGACGTGTACCCCCACCCGCGTATGCATGGAGCGTACCCCCACCCCAACATTCTAAGTACGGAGCGCACCCCAGGCCCCAACACCAGCACCTTCACACAACATCGCGCATGTACGAGTCGTACCAAGCCAGACACAAGAACAGCACTGTACAACTAAATTCCCGAAGTACACACCGTACACACGCTAAAAACGCACGTACACAACCAGGACAAAGCAAAACAACACAAGAATACACCATTCGAATGGCACAAAGCCACAAAACATGTCCAACAAGCACAAAAAGAACACATTCACTGACCTGCAACTGCCAAAATCCCAAACAGAGGCCCAAAAGACAACCACTGCTTATAACACACCCACCCAAACTTCAAACACAGCCACACCCACCAATGGACCAATAAAAAGGGCCCACACACACAAACCATGAGCCTTTGCAACAGACTCACTGCTGCCAGACCCCACAGACAACCTACAGCACCATACTAGAACCTTTACTACACCTTACACTTGTACACCTTCACACACACACCTTCACAAACACCCCCTCATCACATTCACACACACACCTGCACAACCACACCCACACACCCACAACCATCCACACCCCCCCACCATCCACACCCACACCCCTCACCATGCCCACTAACAAGAATCCAAAGTTCACTAGCTGAGAGTTGGAGGTCCTTGTCGATGAAATCCTCACAGTCGAGCCACACCTCTTTGGAACATTGGTCAGACAGACCAACATTTCAGAAAAAACAGCCATGTGGCAGACGATTGTCGATGCTGTGAATGCTGTTGCGGACACCAGAAGGACCAGGCATGAATGCCAAGCCAGGTGGTACGATCTGCGGAGGAGGGTCCGAGCCAAAATGACCGACGAACACAACCAGGCCAACGTCACTGGAGGAGGGCCGCCCCGCAGACCCGTACAATACCATCCCTGGGAGGAGAGGGTGATGGCCATACTGCCGGTGGTGGCAGTGGACAGATTAGAAGGACTCCGAGACCCGGTTGAGTACACAAACAACTCACCTCACATGGGGGGAACGTCATCCACAACCAAATTCACAAACAGGCACGCAACCACCCCAAGCTATCGCATGACTCAACCACACTCCATGAACACGCACATGCCACTGGCGCCACCATGCCCCATGCACCCAGCTGGACAATGCCAAGTCACAGGCCACAGAAAACACCAACACAAGACACGGTAAGCCGGATGGCGGGAGTGTGGGCCCCAAAAATCACACAGTGCAACTCAGAAGCAGACAACAATACCCACTGCCCATATGGCCTAGGTCACAGCCAGACAAACAGTGTGTCCCCACACAGGAAAGACTTGCCAGCAAATGGCGGACGCCTTGCATTAACACATGGGGGTGACGGGACGTTCTTGCACATGACAGCAGCTAATGAACAGCCAACACTGTGAAAGAGTGGCAGCACACACCACCACAGCAGCAGCGCAGACACAGACACTACACCCAATGGGTGCCTGGAGATCAGAAACAAACTCACATCAACAATCCAAGGGCCATTCAAAGATCTGCTAACAGTGTGTGCCCAGGAAGCTGGGCTGAGGTGACAGAGGGTGAGACACAGAGGGAGGGAGAGGGGGACAGAGAGGGAGGGAGACACAGGGAGACGGACAGAGGGAGGAGGCTGACACACAGAGGGAGGGAGAGTGAGGGGGACAGAGAGGGAGCGATAAAGGGACACACAGGTAGAGCAATTCAGCCTTGTGGGGTGTGGGAATGTCTGCTCATCAGCAGGTGGACTGCGTGCATGTAGACAAGGGTGGCCAGTGCCAGAACCCCCCCCTCTTCTCCATGGCAAAACACAGGGCCATGTCACAACCTGTGCACGAGCACAATGACAGCTACCTGCATTATCTAAGTGTGTGGAACCACTCCATGTGCCCACGTACAGTGCAACACGGAAGGCGCCAATGCATGGCTCGCCACACCTGCCCACTCCACTGCTGACTGCAGTCACAATTGACGCAGCAAGTAAGACTGTGCCACACATAGGTAAAGTTGCAAAAGCTGTGGCCAAGGGACATACCCATGCACAAGTACACTGTGAGTGGAATGCAAGACATATCCAAATTCCCAGAGGAAATGTGCCAACTTAGAAACCAATGAAACATGGATGTTGCATGGAACAAAATTAACATTGTCTCTCTCACACACAGGTCAACGTCGTGGATCACCCCCCAACACTGGGGGGGAAGACTCACAGGACCCAGCTCGGCGGGATGACGGAGCCACCGGCAGCGACAACTCTCACCACTCTGTGGACGAACCCGACCCCGACCAACCTGGCCCCTCTGGTGTCCAACGACCTGCAGCACCTGCGTCAGGTACAACTGGGCCAACCACCACCCCCACTCCTGCCACATCCCAGGAGACACCCAGGATCCCTGCCCCACCACCACAATGCAGCCAGGCTGGCCAGGAGGGACACGGTGTACCGGGCACCCAGGAGGAGGCAGGCGACAATGCCAATGCCACCCCTCAGGGGTCCCGGAGACCCGATGTGCCCACAAGGGCACGCCAGGTGCAAGTGGGCAGGGGTGGTGGGAGTGGAGGACGGCAGAGGCGCGAGCCTGACCTGTTGGCTGCGGAACTGGTATATTCCCATGTCCGAAACATCCTGGACACATACCGGCAGGACACCGCGGGCATGGCCCAGGTTGTGTCCACCCTCAACGAGATGAAGGGGACCCTCGATGAGATCAAGACCCAGCAGGCCCAGCAACATGCGGAGCAACATGCCTGTCTACTGCGACACCAAGGGCGGATGGAGGACAGACAGGCTGAGCTCGTGACGGTGTTCACGGGAATTCACAGTACACTCCGTCGGATAGCCGACAACATGGGCAACCCTCCCTGTGCCACCAGGTGTAGAACATCACCACCCACAGGGAGGGATCAGGAGGAGGAGGAGTCATCCGACGGAGCATCCCAAACATCGTCACGGCCTGCTTCTGAGGGTCCCCGCAGGAGGGCGGGTCGTCCACGGAAAAGACCGTGAGGGTCGGCGCAACAGCACCATCTCCCAGGACACCTGGCCTGGCACCTGGCCCACTGGACCAACAGCAGCACAGCAGCAAAAGACATTCTCTGCCACATGGACTTGCTGGTCACTGTCTGACCAATATTGACAAAGACTGTGGCATGGACTCTGAGGATTTTCAATGGCAAGGACACCAACTCCCCTAGTGAACTTTGGATTCCACACACCCGGAAAGCCCCTCATGTCATACCCCCCCTCCCACGTACCCCAACCAAAATAAAAAGTTACACCATAAAGAGATGATGCCTACATTTTGCATTATTACCTTACATGTGTTTTGTAAAGTCTAACCATGCCTGAGTTCTCATTTGACTTCAACCATCCACACACTGGGGCCTGAGTCTGGCACAGGACACACATGGGTCACAATGTATTAGGCAAGACGGACATGGAGTACCATACACACCCGTGATGGGCCCAACCAGCTGAGGGGGTGGCCGCACAACCGTGCCGACAGACATATTGAGTACAGCGACAGCCATGTGCAGTGGTCAGGGATCATGTGGAGTGTCCTGGGAGGCACCCAGGTATGTGTGGACAGGTGGCAGAACCATGTCCTGCAAGCTTGAGTCAGGTGGATGCAGAGAATGGTGGCCTGGCCAACGTTGGATGCATGGGGATGGCACATGTCACAATACCCACACAGTCATGGACATCATGCACAATACACAGTCTAATCCCACACAAACAGCATGCATCTTGCTACTCGACACATAGACACATAGCCACTATCACGGAAAACCATGCCAGACATGCCGTATGCACCGTGGCAACACACCAGCATTGACTGAGAATAGGCACCTTGGAGGCATAGGGACACCTTTATTATTCATGTATTTGGGAATGCAGAGGCAACTCGGAGTACACATGAACAGGTCATGTGGAGTAACATGTGGGTCCAACACTGGAACCCCCCTTCTGCAGCACAAATGCGTGATAGCCATGGAACTGGCACACAAGTGTCGGCTAACAGCTAAACACCCCCTGCTGCTCACGGAGAGGCTGCCATACACCATTGATCCTCTGATGTGGAAGTCCCACACCATGTCAAGCCAATGCAAACCGTATGTGTCAGAGGGCAGTGTAACACACATTGATGCCATCATCACAATCCACAATCCCATCACTGATGACTGTCAACAAGTCTGACCATCTATTCAGGTGTACCCAGCTGCATGTCATGTGTCCCATGGTGATGCGACATGTCTGCAGAGGAACCAAACATCGACAGGGGCAGTGTGCACACATCGTAAACAACAGCCACACCCAATACACCCCTGATGCATCCCTTACCCTAAGGAGACTTCCAAACTTGTCCGTGCGTGTAACGCTGAGTCAGCACACGATGACGTGTCCATGAGGAATAGCAGTGCCACAACAATGCAACCAGCAGACGGCATGCGCAAGTACCTGGGGATGAGAGACACACAAGAAGTCAGCCACAAAAAGCACAGACACTTGCATGTGCATGTACTCGACACATGTAAGGATGACAACATGCTAGGTCACTATTATGACTGGGGAAATACACTCATCACTGGCACCATCACTCCAGTGACACATCCACACACACCTCTGACTCGCGTGGCATACATGCAGATGGACACACACATCACAACACATGCCACACGGGGACCAATGCGTGCACACACAGACACTGGTACTCACCACTAAGCAAAGATGTCACGTATGAGCCGACTCCGGATGTCCTCTTGCAGGACCATATCCTCCACATCACTAGCCCCATTGCCAAGACCTTGGTCCTCCACGGGTGGATGGTCCTGATCATCTTGATCCAGGATGAGTGGCACAGCTTTCTCAACTGCCATGTTGTGCAGCATGCAGCAGACCATGAAGATTTTGCAGACCTTCGCCGGGGCATATGGGAGGGCGCCGCCGGTCTTGTGGAGGCATCTGAATCGGCTCTTCAGGAGGCCAAATGTCCTCTCTATCACTCGCCTTGTCCGGCCATGGGCGGTGTTGTAGCGGAGCTGGGCAGGCGTGATGGGGTTGCGGAGAGGTGTGATCAGCCATGGCATGTTGGGATAGCCAGCGTCCCCTACATGGAAAGCACATGGACATAAGTAGGACAGGAGGAGCGGTCGTGCTGGGAGTCTACGCAAAATACAGGACTGACAGACTGTACCCACCAACAACACATGCTCGTTCGTTGCGCAGCTGCGTCATCATTTCAGGCACCCTGCTACGCCTCATGATGTAGGCATCGTGTGCTGATCCTGGAAAACGAGCACAGACATGTGAAATCACCATGTTGGACAGACACACCACAAGGGCATTGATGGAGTGGTAGTGCTTGCTTTTCCTGTACGCTACCTCCTGTGCCTGTGGTGGTACCAAAGCCACATGTGTCCCATCTATGGACCCAATGACATGGGGCATCCCTCCCAGGGCATAGAATCCATGCTTGACCCCAGTCAACATTTCAGGGGTTGGGAAATGGATGAACTCATCCAGGTGAAGCAACATGGCCTCTAAGAAATCATGCAGCACACGGCAGAACATGCTCTGGGACATGCCACCAACATGAGCGATGGTATTTTGAAAGGTACCCATGGCAAGAAAATGTAGGGCTGCCATTACCTTCAGCTTGGGTGTCAGTGCCGTAGGATACCTGTGCAGCTGTTGCAGGTGTGGTGCCAGCCTCGCCGTCAACTCCTCAATCAACGGTTGCGGGAAGCGGTAGCACCGGATACAGTCATTCTCCCGCATGTCAGCCAAGTCCGGAATTGCTCGGGGAAGAGGCGGCGCTCTGCAGTAATTTGGAAGTGACAAGGAAGTGTGAGTGCACTACAACAACACATTTTTGGTGCTGAGCACATGTTAATCTGTCAATACACATATGCGACATACAGAGTCAGGTATGTGCCACATGCCCTGGACACGTATGGCTGCCAGGTGACACTCCTACCAAGACCCAGCTACACACGGAGATTGTGAACCTCCACATGCCATGGCATGGGATTAGCTGTGTCCCAGTGTAAGTGAACAGCCAGACGCAACACAGGAGTGACATACATCAACACATCAGCAGAAGTAGGATGTCGATTTCAGAGACTGGTAGCGGAACACTAGAGCCACAGGTCACATGACATTACACTAGGACAGCCCACACACCTTGCCAATAAGGTGTACATGTAATGACTCACCACACATTTATAGAGAGGATGCAGACAGGTCCTTGTTACGCTACTCCGTGTCCCATGCATACATACGCATCTCACATCCGATACCACATGTGGCCTGGTGTGCGTAACAGTGTGCCATGTCCATCTACACACAGACACATGTTGGTTGCTGCAACAGCTGATGCTTTTGAGGGAGCACCAACATCAAGCTAATGGGAAGCCCCCACACATACATGACATAGTCACATCGTGCACCGTGGGTAGTCACATGTATGGTGTGGTAACCCCTGTAGCGGGCATCAGGGGACACATGCGTGTGTTGTTGACTGTGCCATGCCAGTGACGCTCATCCCAAGTGTGCAGTACGACATGCACACATGTCAAAGGAGTGAAGGGCATGCCTGGCACACATTGCACCATCACACATAACATCTGTACACATCTCATCATACATCTGGTGCCTTCTCGACTCAGGAGTAATGTGCCACATCACAGCCTTTCACACCTGTGCCCCACACATGTAGTACTGCCCAGACAATGCCTTGATGTCCATCCATGGACAAGTATGTCAGCCCTATTCCTTCATGTGTGCTGCCTGTCACCACTGTGATGTGTGAAAGGCACCGTACTTTCGCTCAGAGGGCCTGTGTACGTTCCCTATCACTATGGGAGTGCTGCCGTATGTGTACCCATAGTGATAGTGAGCGTACAGGCGTGTGTACGGTCCATACCACTATGAGTACGCATACGCGAGAACACCCATAGTGATACGGACCGTACACGCGTGCGTACGCTCACTATCACTATGGGTGTTCTCGCGTATGTGTACCCATAGTGGTACGGACCATACACGCGTGCGTACGCTCACTTTCATTATGGGTACGCATAAGCGAGAACACCCATAGTGATAGTGAGTGTACAGGTGTGTGTACGGTCCGTACCACTATGAGTACGCATACGCGAGAACACCCAAAGTGATAGTGAGCGTACAGGCGTGTGTATGGTCCGTACCACTATGGGTACACATACGCGAAAACACCCATAGTGATAGTGAGCGTACAGGCGTGTGTACGGTCCGTACCACTATGAGTACGCATACGCGAGAACACCCATAGTGATACGGACCGTACACGCGTGCGTACGCTCACTATCACTATGGGTGTTCTCGCGTATGTGTACCCATAGTGGTACGGACCGTACACGCGTGCGTACGCTCACTTTCATTATGGGTACGCATAAGCGAGAACACCCATAGTGATAGTGAGTGTACAGGCGTGTGTACGGTCCGTACCACTATGAGTACGCATACGCGAGAACACCCATAGTGATAGTGAGCGTACAGGCGTGTGTACGGTCCGTACCACTATGGGTACACATACGCGAGAACTCCCATAGTGATAGTGAGCGTACAGGCGTGTGTACGGTCCGTACCACTATGAGTACGCATACGCGAGAACACCCATAGTAATAGTGAGCGTACAGGCGTGTGTACGGTCCGTACCACTATGGGTACACATACGCGAGAACACCCATAGTGATAGTGAGCGTACAGGCATGTGTACGGTCCGTACAACTATGAGTACGCATACGCGAGAACACTCATAGTGATAGTGAGCGTACGCACGCGTGTACGGTCCGTATCACTATGGGTGTTCTCGCGTATGTGTACTCATAGTGGTACGGACCGTACACACGCCTGTACGCTCACTATCACTATGGGTGTTCTCGCGTATGCATACCCATAGTGATAGTGAGCGTACGCACGCGTGTACGGTCCGTACCACTATGGGTACGCATACGTTGAACATCCATAGTGATAGTGAGAGTACGCACGCGTGTACGGGCCGTACCACTATGGGTACGCATACGCGAGAACACCCATAGTGATACAGACCGTACACAGGCCTGTACGCTCACTATCACTATGGTTGTTCTCGCGTATGCGTACCCATAGTGATACGGACTGTACACGCGTGCGTACGCTCACTATCACTATGGGTACGCATACGCGAGAACACCCATAGTGAGACGGACCATACACACGCCTGTACGGGCCGTTGCTATATATTTGGGGTGCCCTAGGGCCCCGGTACGCACCGTACCTGTGTGTGAAACTCCAAATTACATAGGGGACACATGAGGGACAAGTATACAGGCCTACATGCATGCTGGTTGTCATGGAGACCAAGTTTAAAGTTTGAATTTTTTTCTGCAGATGCCCAGCAGTAGTCAGTTTGAATGAATCTACTTTGTTGCAATGTGGTTCTGGAGGTGACATCATGCTCAAGAAAAAAACACAATAAGAACCCACTGACTGTGCTAGGTTTGAAGGGATTGGAGGAAACATAGGATGCAAATGTGAGTGACCAATCACTCTGTACTCCTGTGCATGAAACAGGCCAGCAAGGCAGATATAAGGCAGCCAGGTCCCATGAGGGAGCACTTGCCTGCACATCTTTGGATTCGACGACCCAGCTGCTGCTACTGATTCCCTGGAACCATGTCAAGGTCTGTGGAGAGGTCACAGCCTTTCACCCTGGAGGAGAACCTGGCTTTGCTGGATGTGATCCTCCCACAGTACCCCCTGCTGTATGGGCGACCAGGGTATCAGGTGAGTGCAGAGTCTCCTAGCACAGACTGTGTCCCTTGTTTGTGACTGTGACTTCTGGCATTGTGTCCAGGTGTGACACACATGCTATGTACTGTAGGGGGGGTCCCAGGGGGGGGAATGCCTGATGTCTCCCAGCCAGTGCATGCTGTGGTGCATGTCTGCCGTCCTCACTTGCATTGTGTTTACTGTGACAATCACTGCATGGTGCATGCCACATTCTGCCTGTCTGAGAGTGTCCACATGATGTGTTGGTACCCTGGACATCGGTGTGTGTTTAAGTCCCCTGTCATGTGGGTGGGTGCATATGTGGAGTGTGGCCCCCGGCCTGCATGAGGGATGGATATACCCTGCCCATGTGATGTGAGCAGGGAGCAGTGCTGTGTGTCTGACGTGCAGAGCCAGCCCCACACCTGTGAGCCCCCCCATCTAGTGGCACATGTGCAGAGTGAGGTTTGTCGCTGCATTTGGCAATGGCAGGTGGATGTCCTGTGCCTGTGTGTGTCTGTGTACTCTGCTGGGGTAGCGTCAGTGGCCTGTGGCATGTGACTGCTTAGAGGTGCTGCACATTATCCTGGTGTACCTTCTGATGCACAGTGTGAGCCTGGATCATTGATTGTGTCGTTGCCCTCATTCCACCTGTGTACTTTCAATGGCACGTACTGCTTTTGCCCTTCCCCAGAGGATCATGTCCCTATGACAAAGGTGCAATGCGTTGGATGCATACTATGCCTTGTTGTAAACAGCTAATTTGTTCTAATATGTCTCTCTGTGACATGTGCCTGGTGTATTGATGTAGTGTCACTTGTTCATCCTCACAGGTAAGCGCCTCTGCCAAGGAGCAGATATGGATGAACGCCGTCAGTGCCGTGAGGAGGACGGATGGTCGCAAGCGGCGCCTGGCCGAGGTGAGGAAACGCTGGCAGGATATCCGGTGCTGGACGCGGAGGATCGCACGGGTCTTGCTGGGGGACTCACCTGAGACCCATAAGAACCGCGGGCGCCGCCCTCTGACCCACATCCATAAGCGTGTGCTGGCGGTGGTATTTCCAGACTTGGACAGGCGCTTACAGGAGAAGCAGCAGCAGGAAGGGGGTAGGTACATGTGTGTTTGTTGTGTGTCACCAGCATTTGTAAGTGCACAGTTGCATGGATACACTGCCAGGGTTTAAGGGTGCTGTGAAGATCCAGTTACCCACAGTATAGCGGTGCTCTCCTGCCTCCCTTCCCCTCCTTGCAATGTGTTCCCTGGTCTGTGTGTAGTCACTCCTTCACAAGGTAATGTAGGCTGGAGCTTTCTCCACGTGAACTATGCCTGTAGCATCATGTGTGGGGGTGGTGTGTAACAGGTTTTGGGACCTTGCCTGTGCCCTGTCCAGTTCAGTACATGTGGGTTCCATGTCAGTTGGCACTGATGCTGAGTCCAGACATGGGAGTTAGTCTCTCAAGTGTCATGCCTTACAGCACGCATGTCCTATGTTGTGGCCTGTGACATGATGTGCATGAGTGTGCGATATGCATAGTGCAGGGATGGTGGCGTGTGTTGCAGTCATTCCCATTCAGGACCATGGAGTTGTGTGGCCACTACTGTCCCCTGGGGCATATTTTCGTAGTTGTCATGTGTGTCATCACAAAACGTGGACACTCTCAGTGTCTACAGCATAGGTTGTGCTCTGTGCCATTGTCCCCTGGCACCATGTATATTGACGTAAAATGTAGTACAAGTGTCCACTGTACAGCCTGACCTGATTTTCCTTGTCCATACTCACGGGGGCCAGGGCCTGTGTGTCTTGTTACAATCATCTGATGCTGCCCATTTGTACATGATTATTTGGACAGGCGCACCTTGGGTATTTGGCGTCCAAACTTGCATTTATGCAGCCCCTGTGTATTTCAGCCAGACTAAGAGATGTAAGTGCTTCCTGTGTCTCAACAAATTGACTCATGTAGGGGGTGGTTGGTGCGGGCAAAGCCTACATGTCAAAACCTGAAATCTCCTTGCTAGGTCTGGCCAGTGTGTGATGTTTGTCTGGACATCCACTCAAGGTGCAGTGAGCCAGTCATGGTGGGCATGTTTTCAGTATTACCTATGCTGCATGTGCCTTAAGTTCATGGATATGGTCCCTGCTCATCCCTATTTTCGGCAATGCTGTGTGGTGCAGATGCAGTGCTGGATTGTCCCCAGGGCCTGGCTCCTCTGTCAAACTCCATTTCATGTCATTTGCTATTGTGTCATGCTCTCCATGGTTTTTCAGTGGCATGGTGGGTCAACCAACTGTGTGTTGCATGCCCTACATCTGTACCTTGTTTTGTAGATGTTACAGATCTTTCGTTTCAGGCTATGCACTGTAACCTATGTAGATTGGACTCATGTGACATATGTATACAGGTGTATTATTAATTGCTGTCTCTTCACCTTGCCCACAGCATCGTCGGGGGACACGGAGGGAGACAAGAGCACAGACAGAGCGGAGGGACCGAGCACCAATGCCAGCGTTGACATCGTGGCTGGCACATTGAGTGGAACTGAGGCGGAGGAGAGTGAGGCCGAGGACCTGTCCACTGGCACGACAGAATATGAAGCTGACGGGTCCGAGGATGATCTCTCCGAGTGGGCGGAGGCTGCACCAGCAGCTGACAGCGGCACAACATCTCAGCCCGCCCCCTCCATTGCCATCAGCCACCTCCCACTTGCTCGTGTCCCTTCCCAGCGTGCCCAGTCACCACATGTCTCCTTCCTGCCAGGCACCGCACCCCCTGCCCCTGTCTCCACTGCTGCCGCCAATGCCGAGTCTGTGGACATCCAGCGGCAGTTGCAGGTTGGTCAGGCTGCGATGCTTAATGTCCTCCATGGCCACAGCCAAGTGCTGAACAACATGGAGGCATACTTGGAGGGCATTTTTTCATCGCAGGCTGACCAACGCAACTTGCTGAGGTCCATTGACTCGACACTGACTGCAGCAGTGGGTCTCCTGCAGCGCTACGTCCAACCCCCTACCCCTGACCCATCCACACTTCCCACTCCCATGCCTGTCCCACGTACACCCAGACGGCAGCATGCACCCACCACAACAGACACAGGCACCACACCAGCAGGGAAGGTCATACGCACACCTCCTGGCACGCACACACAGGGTGAAGTAGGCACACCCACTGGGTCGGGGGGCAAACGTAAGTCACGCAGCCAGAGTGGGAGTCCGCATTCCACCAAATCCACTCCCTCCAAATCCCCTCCCCTCAGCTCTCCTGGCCACATATCGGGCAAAGACTCCTTCATGGCCGCTCTGTCCCTGAGCCCCACTGTGACACCACCCCGCAAGCGGTCAAGGGAGTCCCCGGTCAGGGTGGTTGAGTCCCCCCCCTGTCCACACCCTCCCCCTGTGGCGCTGCGACCCATCCCTCTGCCCCCCCCTCCTTGGGGCCTGTGGTTTCTTCGGGTGCAGGGGAGTCGCTGGAGGACCTTGCAAAGGTGTGCAGCGCCATCCTGGCCTCCGCCTTTGGCCCTGACCCACCCCCTGTGGTGGAGTCCTCCATCCCTGCTCCCACGACGCCTACCCTTCGCCCTCATGTCCCTGCGGTGCCTGGTCCTTCCCCCCCACATGATGCCCTCCCCGCTCTGGAAGAAGAAGGAGTCTGACTGTGCAGGCAAGCTAGGGGACACGCGTCCCACTGTGTCCCCCACCTGGATTGGAACTTTGGTTTGCCCTATGGGCATTGTACTTTTTGAACTTTGAAGGGACAAACATATTTTTGGATGCTGATTAAAGCAATTTATTTTTCCTTAGTACACTACTGTCTGTCTGGTATTGCTGTTGGTCGACCTGCCCCATTATTTTGGGTGGTGATTATGTGTTGGGTGTGTGGGAATTGTCGTCTTGTGCTGGTCATAGGGTGGATCCTGGTATCTGTGTGCCATCACAAGCTGTTGGCTACATAACTTTGTTCATGTAAGCAGTTACTGCATGGTGACATCGTCCCAAGGTGTGTTCCTTCCTCTGTGTAACCTGACTTCTTCCCTGCAGGGTGTTAGAAGGCGACCTCAGAGGGGCCCGGAGGGGGCCCTGACTGTCCTGAGACCCACCCTCGAGGTATCGTAGCCGGGCACTGGCGGGAGACTCCTCAGGGGAGAAATCTCGTATCTAGGATCGTACACTCGGCACCACACGACAAAGAGACACCACACCGAGAGCTCTTAAGCTTAAATCTTTATCAGATCGGAGTTGTAGGATCTTTATGATCAGCACGGCAAATATATACAAGTGGAGCGCGGGCTCACAAAAGTCTTAGAGGGGGGTAGGAGGTAGCGGGACAGTCTTTGGGGATATGGATCAGATGCAGGAGCGTACCCGGCGCACAGCTCACAATCCTCGAGCTGGGGAACACGCTTGTCGTCGTGGGGTCCGGCGGGACCAAGAGAATCTGTGGGAGCCGCGAGTCACTCAGCAGGGCTCAGGTACAAGTTCGGAGGTCTTACGATCTTCAGGGAGCCGCGAGTCACTCAGCATGGCTCAAGCACAAGTTCGGAGGTCTTACGATCTTCAGGGAGCCGCGAGTCACTCAGCAGGGCTCAAGCACAAGTTCGGAGGTCTTACGATCTTCCGGGAGCCGCGAGTCACTCAGCAGGGCTCAGGTGTTTCCAAGGCGAATCTGCCGGACAGTCCCAGAGCACCCCTTGTTATAGGGCGACTCCTCTTTGATGTCCGGAGTCTGTGCAGGCAGGGGTCTTGTCACCTGGGGGTCGCTTGTTGGGGTTTCCTGCCATTGTCCTTTGATCCTTTCAGGGCCGGGTCGGGAGGAGTCCCAGACACCCAGCAGGCATGGAGCCAGCCCTCGGGGAGGCCGGCGGGTTGATCGAAACCCACCTTCCCAGGGAAGCGCAGGGGTGTGATGGAAACTGCTCCTCCCTTTCTCATCCCAAGGGGAGCGCGATGTCCTCCAGCCGGAGTGGCGCCTCTCGGCCAGGGTCGCGCTGGGGCCGGGCGGCCATCTTGGTGCATGAAGTGGGCATGCGGGCCCGGTGTGGCCGAAAGGAGGAAGGCCACGGACGGGGAAGTCCGGGTCGGGTGTGTGTGTTCTGGTGGGAAGGATCGGCGAGGCCGTGGGCTCGGGGGCTGGTGTGAGGTGCAGGGGTCAGGTCTGGCTATGTTACGAGGGCCGGGTCTAACACGCGTCCCCCCCAGCTGAAAGCCGGAGAGAACTATCCATCCTCTTGGGGGTTCTCTTCGCTGAGGCGGAAGAACCGGGAGAGGCCATCGGCGTTGGCGTGGTCCGTACCAGGGCGATGTTCCACGGTGAAATCCATCCCCTGGAGGGAGATTGACCACCGCAGTAGCTTGGGGTTTTCTCCTCGCATCTGCATGAGCCATCGCAAGGGGCGATGGTCGGTTTGGACCTTGAAATGGGTGCCGAACAGGTAAGGGCGTAACTTCTTGAGGGCCCAGACTACGGCGAACGCCTCGCGCTCGATGGTGCTCCATCTCTGTTCCCTGGGCAACAGCCTTCGGCTGAGGAAGGCTACGGGCTGGTCTAGGCCTTGGTCATTCACCTGGGAGAGGACTGCCCCGATGCCATGCTCGGAGGCATCAGTTTGTACCACAAATTCCTTGGAGTAGTCGGGGGCCTGGAGGACCGGGGCAGTGCACATGGCCGCTTTCAGGGCATCGAACGCCTCTTGGCAGGCAGGGGACCACTGCACTTTCTTGGGCTGTTTCTTGGACGTGAGTCCCGTGAGGGGACCGACCAGGCTGCCGTAATTCCGGATGAATCTCCGGTAGTAGCCCGTGAGGCCCAGAAAGGCTCGGACCTCCGTTTGGGTAGTGGGGGGTTCCCAGGCTAGGATGGCGTCGATTTTGGGCTGTAGCGGGGCGACCTGCCCGCTTCCGACCTGGTGCCCCAGGTAGGTTACCGAACCTTGCCCAATCTGGCACTTGCTGGCTTTCACGGTGAGGCCTGCCTGGTGCACGGCGGTCAGCACCCTCCGGAGGTGCAGGAGGTGCTCACTCCACTCAGAGCTAAAAACTGCAATATCGTCGAGATATGCAGCACTGAATTTTTCCAGCCCGGCCAGGACTCTATTTACCAGTCGCTGGAAGGTGGCCGGGGCATTTTTCATCCCGAAGGGCATCACGCGAAAGCGATAGTGCCCATCCGGGGTGGAGAAGGCGGACCGCTCCTTGGCTCCTTCTGTGAGCGCAATTTGCCAGTAGCCGCAGGTGAGATCGAAGGTGCTGAGGAACCGAGCAGCCCCGAGCCGGTCAATGAGCTCGTCGGCTCGGGGAATGGGGTGGGCATCGGTTCGGGTAACTTCATTGAGTCCCCGGTAGTCCACGCAGAAGCGGAGTTCTGGGGCGACACCGGTGGCAGCTGCTTTTGGGACCAGGACCACGGGGCTGGCCCAGGGGCTGTCTGAGGGTTCGATCACTCCTAGGGTCAACATTTTCGAGACCTCGGCTTGAATACAGGACCGGACCCGATCAGGGACTCGGTAGGCTCGGTGTCTCACCGGTGGGCTGTCCCCGGTATCCACGTCATGGACACACCAGTCGGTGACTTTGGGGACCAGGGAGAAGAGGTCAGAAAACTGCTCTAGGAGCTGGCGGCAATCCACACGTTGCTGGGGAGTGAGGGATGGGGAGAGGTTCACTCCCTCTACGGAGCCGTCTTTCTCTTTGGTGCACAGGAGATCAGGGAGGGGATCCGACTCCTCCTTGGACCCGTCATCAGTGGCCAGTAGGAGGCTTAGCTCCGTCCGCACAAAGTGGGGCTTGAGGCGGTTCACGTGGAGGACCCGGAGGGGGTCCCGGGATGACTGGACGTCCACCAAGTACGTGACCTGGCTCTTCCGCTCAACCACTTTGAAGGGCCTGTTCCATTTATCCTGGAGATTGCAGGGTTTCACGGGGGCCATGACCCATACCTGCTGGCCCAGCTGAAACTCGACCAGAGTGGCGTTCTGGTCGTACCAGCGCTTCATCTCCTCCTGGCTCGCCTCCAGGTTGGCCTCGGCCATCTCTCGGAACCTCCTAGTCTGGTTTCGGAGGGTCAGGACGTAACGGAACACATCTCGGGAGGGGCCTCGGGGCGCCGCCTCCCACCCTTCCTTGACCAGGCTGAGGGGCCCCCTGACGGGGTGTCCGTAGAGTAACTCAAAGGGGCTGAACCCCAAGGATTTCTGGGGAACTTCTCGGTAGGCGAATAGGAGGCAGGGGAGCAGGACATCCCACTTACGCCGGAGGGGCTCTTCCAAGCCCGCGATCATCCCCTTCAGAGTCCAATTAAACCGCTCTACCAGGCCGTTTCCTTGGGGGTGGTACGGGGTGGTGAATTTATAGGACACCCCGCATTGTTGCCATAAGGACTTCATGTAACGGGAGATAAAGTTGGTACCGCAATCGCTCACGACCTCGCGGGGAAAACCCATGCGGGAGAAGATTCCCATCAACGCCCGGCCCACCACGGGGGCTGTGACGGTGCGCAGGGGGATGGCTTCAGGGTATCGGGTGGCATGATCCACCAGGACGAGGATAAAACGGTGCCCTTGGGAAGTTGGGGGGTCCAGCGGCCCCACGATGTCGATCCCGACCCGCTCAAAAGGGGTACTGACGACAGGGAAGGGTTGGAGGGGAGCCTTGCGCTTTCCTCCGCTCTTCCCACTGGCCTGGCACGTGGGACAGGACTTGCAGTGGGCTTCTACATCTGCTTTCATTCTGGGCCAGTAGAAGTGGGTCACGAGGCGACTGTAGGTTTTGTCCTGGCCCCAGTGGCCTGCGAGGGGAACGTCGTGGGCCAAGCCCAGGAGGAGGTTTCGGAAGCGTAGGGGTACCACCAGCACCCGGCCGGACGCTAGCTCCACCGACTTCTGCTCGCTGTACAAAAGGTCATTCTCCCAATACACCCGGTGCGTCCCAGTCTGGTCGCCTGCGGCCTGGGCCTCTGCCTGTTGCCGGGGCCCGACCAGGGAAGGACAGGTAGCCTGCTCTCGGCAGAACTCCTCTCGGGAGGGGCCCCCCTAGTGGCGCCACTGGGCCAATTCGGGCAGATCACCTAACTCGGTGACCTGGGCGGAGTCGGAAGGTGGGGGTTCGTCACTGGCGACCGACCCTTCTGGTGGGGGGATGTGGGGGCCCTCGGCGGGGACCATCCTATCTTCAGTGGTCGGGGCGTCGTCGACTTCCCTCAGGGGGGTCAGTCGGGCCGCCATGGATCGAGTGGTGGTGCACACCCACTCAGGGAGGCCCATCATCCCTAGGTGGGTCTTGCGCTCGACTTGTTTCCAGGGGGAACTTTCCAGGTCGTTCCCCAGGAGACAGTCGACTGGCTGGGAGGTTCTCACTGCGACTCTCAGTTTACCGACCACCCCGCCCCACTCAAAAGGCACCAGGGCTACCTTACATAGGCTTTCCATGTTGTCGGCCGAAATGACCGGGCAAAAGACGTTGGGGAGGACCTGGTCTTCGTGGACTAAATGACTGAGGACACCGGTGATGCTGGCCCCGGTGTCACGGAGGGCTTCTACTTGGTGGCCATTGATCGTTACGAGCTGCCCATATTTCTTCGTGTTGGAGGGTAGGAGGCTTCCAGGGACCATTTCTCTATCTCCTCAGGATACTAGGGCCATGGCTGCGGGTTCCCACTCTTCGGTCTCCTCAACCTCCTCCCCCAGTGCTACATTGGCTATCTGTCTAGCGGGGGGTGCTGCCTGGGTGGTGTGTGGGGCCATGGGGCATTCAGGGTCGTTGGCGTAATGCCCGGGCTTCTGACAACGGAAACAAGTGATGGTCACCCGGTGCCCCCGTCTCAGGGGGGGGCCGGATACAGCTGGTGGGGGTGCCGGGAAAGGCGGAGGTTGGGACTTCGGGGGACTAGACTGGGACTCTCTCTGCCCTCCCTGGTTTCCCCCCCCTCTCTGGCGGGGTGGTCCCTGACTGGCTCGGGGGTACTCTCCTACAGGGCCCCGGGAGACCCGGGTGTTGGTCCAGCGATCCGCTTCGACGGCCAGCTTTCTCGGATCCGTGAGCTTGCTGTCGAGCAGATGCTGGCGCAGTTCCACAAAGCAGTTCGCAGCCAGGTGTTCCCACAACATAAGATCTGTTAGTTCTTCCAGGGTGGTTACCTTGCTGCCCTTGATCCACCCATCGAAGGCGCGGCTGAAGAAATTCACATACTCCACCCAGGTGGTACCCGGGATCTTCCTGCAGTCCCGGAACCGCTGGCGGTACATCTCCGGGGTGAGGCCGTACTTTGTGAGGAGGGCCGCTTTCATGTGGTCATAGGAGGTCTGCATGGAGGTTGGTAGGTCGAGCAGGGTGTCTCTCCCTTCGCTCAGGAATCGTCCCCACAACCCGGCCCCCCAATCCTTCTGCGGGACCCGATGGGAGGTCATGGCGACCTCGTAGGCCCGGAACCACTGTTGAATGTCATCGTTTTGTAATATTCTTTGACCACATCTTTGGGGATGTGGACCTTCTGCTCCGCCGGGGAGGCCGCCTCTCGGTTCCCCGGGGGCCGCGCTTCTTCGCTTTTTGCTTTCAGCTCCATTTCCTTCAAGCTGCCTTCGTGTTCCAGTTGAAGTCTCCTTCCTTCATGTTCCCGTTGGAGTTTCTTCTCTTCTAGTTCTCCCTGCACTCGTAGCTGTTCCACCGCTAGCTTTTTCTCGGCTAATTTCAACTCGCCCTCAATTTTGAGTTTGGCTAATTCGAGTTCGTGATGGCGCCTTCTTTCTCTGTCTGCGAGTTCCTCCGGGGATAGGCCCCCGTCTGGTATGAAGCCTCGCACCTGGTTGTGCTGCGTTCTCCTTGGGAGGGTCCAGCTTCGTCGTGGAGTTCCAACACTCCTTCTGGGCGGGAGGCTCCAGAATCCACCCAAGCTTTCAGTGCTTTTTGCATATCTTCTTTGGTGTTGAGACCAGTGGTAGCGATTTTGAGTTCATTACAGAATTGCTTCAATTCTTTGTGTGTGTACTCTTCCAGCTGTTCCACCTGGAACACGGTACTGGTGTCGTTTTCTGTGAGAACCACGGCGTTTCCTTCTGCCATCTTTGTCGGTAGTGCGCCAGCCGTTCACGGTACGATCTCTAGATTATGGGCCCGAATCCCGTCGCTTGCCACCAATGTTAGAAGGCGACCTCAGAGGGGCCCGGAGGGGGCCCTGACTGTCCTGAGACCCACCCTTGAGGTATCGTAGCCGGGCACTGGCGGGAGACTCCTCAGGGGAGAAATCTCGTATCTAGGATCGTACACTCGGCACCACACGACAAAGAGACACCACACCGAGAGCTCTTAAGCTTAAATCTTTATCAGATCGGAGTTGTAGGATCTTTATGATCAGCACGGCAAATATATACAAGTGGAGCGCGGGCTCACAAAAGTCTTGGAGGGGGGTAGGAGGTAGCGGGACAGTCTTTGGGGATATGGATCAGATGCAGGAGCGTACCCGGCGCACAGCTCACAATCCTCGAGCTGGGGGATACGCTTGTCGTCGTGGGGTCCGGCGGGACCAAAAGAATCTGTGGAAGCCGCGAGTCACTCAGCAGGGCTCAGGTACAAGTTCGGAGGTCTTACGATCTTCAGGGAGCCGCGAGTCACTCAGCAGGGCTCAAGCACAAGTTCGGAGGTCTTACGATCTTCAGGGAGCCGCGAGTCACTCAGCAGGGCTCAAGCACAAGTTCGGAGGTCTTACGATCTTCCGGGAGCCGCGAGTCACTCAGCAGGGCTCAGGTGTTTCCAAGGCGAATCTGCCGGACAGTCCCAGAGCACCCCTTGTTATAGGGCGACTCCTCTTTGATGTCCGGAGTCTGTGCAGGCAGGGGTCTTGTCACCTGGGGGTCGCTTGTTGGGGTTTCCTGCCATTGTCCTTTGATCCTTTCAGGGCCGGGTCGGGAGGAGTCCCAGACACCCAGCAGGCGTGGAGCCAGCCCTCGGGGAGGCCGGTGGATCGATCGAAACCCACCTTCCCAGGGAAGCGCAGGGGTGTGATGGAAACTGCTCCTCCCTTTCTCATCCCAAGGGGAGCGCGATGTCCTCCAGCCGGAGTGGCGCCTCTCGGCCAGGGTCGCGCTGGGGCCGGGCGGCCATCTTGGTGCATGAAGTGGGCACGCGGGCCCGGTGTGGCCGAAAGGAGGAAGGCCACGGACGGGGAAGTCCGGGTCGGGTGTGTGTGTTCTGGTGGGAAGGATCGGCGAGGCCGTGGGCTCGGGGGCTGGTGTGAGGTCCAGGGGTCAGGTCTGGCTATGTTACGAGGGCCGGGTCTAACACAGGGTATATCCAATATGTGGGGCTGAGCTGTGTCTACATTGGCTGGGTGTGTGACGGACTCGTTAGACTTGGCCCATGCATGCTGAGCGATGTCTCCACCTGCATCATTTGTGGCGTCCTTGGTGGTCACTGTACTTGTGTATGTAGACTGTTGCCATGACTTCATGTGTACATGTATTCTTTTAGGCGCTATGCATATGTATACTTCCAGCCTCGCACACATGTGGTACATGTACTGCAGGATCTTTGTGAACCTGACTGACATTTGTGGGCATTGGATCTGTGGGTACTCCACCCTTTTCTTTGCAGGGGCACTGCTGTGAGTGTTAGGCACCCACCCCTCCTGTGTCTGGGCACTGCTGGGAGGACTCTGCACACACCCCTTCTGTCTCTGGGCACTGCTGAGAGTGTTAGGCACCCACCCCTCCTGTCTCTGGGCACTGCTGGGAGGACTCTACACCCACCCCTCCTGTGTCTGGGCACTGCTGGGAGGACTCTACACCCACCCCTCCTGTCTCTGGGCACTGCTGTGAGTGTTAGGCACCCACCCCTCCTGTCTCTGGGCACTGCTGGGTGGACTCTGCACCCACCCCTCCTGTCTCTGGGCATTGCTGGGAGTGTTAGGCACCCACCCCTCCTGTCTCTGGGCACTGCTGGGAGTGTTAGGCACCCACCCTCCTGTCTCTGGGCACTGCTGGGAGGACTCTACAC
Source organism: Triturus cristatus (assembly GCF_964204655.1). NCBI lineage: Eukaryota > Metazoa > Chordata > Amphibia > Caudata > Salamandridae > Triturus > Triturus cristatus. The sequence continues at coordinate 211,570,342 of NC_140585.1, read as the reverse complement.
CCACCCCTCCTGTCTCTGGGCACTGCTGGGAGGACTCTGCACCCACCCCTCCTGTCTCTGGGCACTGCTGGGAGTGTTAGGCACCCACCCCTCCTGTCTCTGGGCACTGCTGGGAGTGTTAGGCACCCACCCCTCCTGTCTCTGGGCACTGCTGGGAGGACTCTACACCCACCCCTCCTGTGTCTGGGCACTGCTGTGAGTGTTAGGCACCCACCCCTCCTGTCTCTGGGCACTGCTGGGAGGACTCTGCATCCACCCCTCCTGTCTCTGGGCACTGCTGGGAGTGTTAGGCACCCAACCCTCCTGTCTCTGGGCACTGCTGGGAGTGTTAGGCACCCACCCCTACTGTCTCTGGGCACTGCTGGGAGGACTCTGCACCCACCCCTCCTGTCTCTGGGCACTGCTGGGAGTGTTAGGCACCCACCCCTCCTGTCTCTGGGCACTGCTGGGAGGACTCTACACCCACCCCTCCTGTCTCTTGGCACTGCTGGGAGGACTCTACACCCACCCCTCCTGTCTCTGGGCACTGCTGTGAGTGTTAGGCACCCACCCCTCCTGTCTCTGGGCACTGCTGTGAGTGTTAGGCACCCACCCCTCCTGTCTCTGGGCACTGCTGTGAGTGTTAGGCACCCACCCCTCCTGTCTCTGGGCACTGCTGGGAGTGTTAGGCACCCACCCCTCCTGTCTCTGGGCACTGCTGGGAGGACTCTGCACCCACCCCTCCTGTCTCTGGGCACTGCTGGGAGTGTTTGGCACCTACCCCTCCTGTCTCTGGGCACTGCTGGGAGGACTCTACACCCACCCCTCCTGTCTCTGGGCACTGCTGGGAGGACTCTACACCCACCCCTCCTGTCTCTGGGCACTGCTGTGAGTGTTAGGCACCCATCCCTCCTGTCTCTGGGCACTGCTGTGAGTGTTAGGCACCCACCCCTCCTGTCTCTGGGCACTGCTGGGAGGACTCTGCACCCACCCCTCCTGCATCTGGGCACTGCTGGGAGGACTCTGCACACACCCCTCCTATTTCAGGATATGTACGCTTAGAACATACACGGGTGTGGGTTCGCTACATGCATACGAGGTGGGGGTACGGTCCGTACATACACGGTTGGGGTGGGGGTACGCTCCATACGTACGCGGGTGAGGGTACAGGTCGTACTTGCACTGTTGGGGTGGGGGTACGCTCCATACATACGGCGGGTGTGGGTACGGGTCGTACCTACACTTTTGGGGTGGGGGTATGCTCCATACGTACGCGGGTGAGGGTACGGGTCGTACTTACACTGTTGGGGTGGGGGGTACGCTCCATACGTACGCGGGTGAGGGTACGGTTTGTACTTACACTGTTGGGGTTGGGGTACGCTCCATACGTACGCGGGTGAGGGTACGGGTCGTACTTACACTGTTGGGGTGGGGGTATGCTCCATATGTATGCGGGTGAGGGTACGGGTCGTACTTACACTGTTGGGGTTGGGGGTACGCTCCATACGTACACGGGTGAGGGTACGGGTCGTACTTACACTGTTGGGGTGGGGGTACGCTCCATACGTATGTGGGTGAGGGTACGGGTCGTACTTACACTGTTGGGGTTGGAGGTACACTCCATACGTACGCGGGTGAGGGTACGGGTTGTACTTACACTGTTGGGGTGGGGGTAGGCTCCATACGTACGCGGGTGAGGGTACGGGTCGTACTTACACTGTTCGGGAGGGGGTACGCTCCATACGTACGAGGGTGAGGGTACGGGTCGTACTTACACTGTTTGGGTTGGGGGTACGCTCCATACGTACGCGGGTGAGGGTACGGGTCGTACCTACACTGTTGGGCTGGGGGTACGCTCCATACGTACGCGGGTGAGGGTACGGGTCGTACTTGCACTGTTGGGGTTGGGGGTATGCTCCATGCATACGGGGGTGGGGGTACGGTCCGCACATATCCGTCCCCTCGCTATGTCATGCTTGTGCGGGCCGTACCCAGGCCTTTGCCACGTGGGTACAGCCGTCCCGCCATTGTTGGGATGACGTAGGTGTGGGCGTGGTACGACTTGTACCCACGCTCTTAAGGCATGGGTACGGGACGTACCTGTATTGTTGTGTTGCCGGTTCGCATCGTCAAGCACTTCCGTTGTGGCGGACGCTGGCTTTGCTGGACACGCCCCACCCCCTCGTAGTGACCAGGGTGTGGGGGTCAGGTATGTCCAGGGCATGTGTGCTGTGTGAGTTTGGTGGGGGGTTTGTGGCCTGGCCCTGGTCCTGCCCCCCCCCTTTCCCCCCTCCCTTTGTTGTTCTGACCTTCTGCGGCGTCTGCGTCGTAACCTGTAGAGGAGGTCGATTGCTATGAGGGCCGGGATGACACGTAGGTTCGGGTCCATGTCTGTCCGTCGCGTGCAGGTACTCCTTGTTCGCGTCGTCCTGATTTCCCGGCAGTTTTTGGCTGCCGGAAAATATTCACCGTGCGGGATGACGTCGGTGCGAATCGTAATTCCTGGTTCGTGAATGGCAGGCTGCGTGCGTCCCGACGTCACGTCAGCGCTTTCCCGGATCACATTTGTATGTTTATTTTCGTCGGTCGGGGTTTTGTACGATTCGTACGGAAATGGGATTTCCGTGCGAATCGTAATTCCATGTTTGTATATTTTTTCGACCGGGTACGCGTCGGACGGAGAATATGCTCCGTCCGATGGTTCGTACCCGGTTTTTACCGGATCGTGATCGGCACCACTATGTAAATATAGTAATATATATCACAAAGATTATGAAAAAATAATAAATGCTATACAAATATTCCACATATGTATACAAGATTATATGATGTACCCAATAAAAAATTACAAATCCAACTAACTATATTCTAATACAAAAACAAACTTCATTAAACAAATATCAAAGTCTGATAATTTCCCAAATTTTCCATTGTAATAAACTTCATAAAAACAAAACCATTTACAAAAATTACATTACACAAGAATAAAAAATACCCCCAAACTATCATTTATGCAAAAAAAATATTTAAAAAAATAATTTACTACTCCCACTCCAATTACTATGAAATCAGTAAAGCTGCTGGATAGTAAACAAATTTAATCTACTATTCCAACTCCAGTCAGTATTACATCAGGAAAGATGCTGGATAGTAAATAAATATAATTTACTATTCCAACTCCAATGAATATAAGATCAGGGAAGGTGCTGGATAGTAACTAAATATAATTTCCTATTCCAACTCCACTCAGTATTAAATCAAGGAAAATGCTGGATAGTAAATAAATATAATTTACTATTCCAACTCCAATCAATATTAAATCATGTAAGGTACTGGATAGTAAATCAATATAATTTACTATTCCAACTCCAGTCAGTATTAAATAAGGGACGGTGCTGGATAGTAAATAAATATAATTTACTATTCCAACTCCAGTCAGTATTAAATAAGGGAATGTGCTGGATAGTAAAAAAATATAATTTACTATTCCAACTCCAGTCAGTATTAATTTAGGGAAGGTGCTGGATAGTAAATAAATATAATGTACTATTCCAACTCCAGTCAGTATTAATTTAGGGAAGGTGCTGGATATTAAATAAATATAATTTACTATTCCAACTCCAATAAATATCAAATCATAAAAGGTGCTGCATAGTAAATAAATATAATTTACTATTCCAACTCCACTCAGTATTAAATCAAAGAAGGTGCTGGATATTAAATCAATATAATTTACTATTCCAACTCCACTAAATCTTAAATCTGGGAAGGTGCTGGATAGTAACTAAATATAATTTAATATTCCAACTCCATTCAGTATTAATTTAGGGAAGGTGCTGACATCTTGACCACCGCGATTGTTGGTGACTCCTGTGCTCAAACCCGGCCAATTTGGACTGTGTTGGACCTTGGCGAGCCTTTGCTGTGTGATCCTTTTGCGGGTGGGACTGCGAGGACCAGCCTGCACAGCGCTATCATCACCGTTGCAGCTGGGGCCTCTTCCCGCCCAGTCCTCCCATCAGCGTGATAAAGACTCGTGGCCCCCGCTTCGCGGGAGCCGCTCGCTGACATCTTGACCACCGCGATTGTTGGTGACTCCTGTGCTCAAACCCGGCCAATTTGGACCATGTTGGACCTTGGCGAGCCTTTGCTGTGTGATCCTTTTGTGGTTGGGACTGCGAGGACCAGCCTGCACAGCGCTATCATTACCGTTGCAGCTGGGGCCTCTTCCCGCCCACTCCTCCCATCAGCGTGATAAAGACTCGCCGCCCCCGCTTCGCAGGAGCCGCTCGCTGACATGTTGACCACCGCGATTGTTGGTGACTCCTGTGCTCAAACCCGGCCAATTTGGACTGTGTTGGACCTTGGGGAGCCTTTGCTGTGTGATCCTTTTGCGGGTGGGACTGCGAGGACCAGCCTGCACAGCGCTATCATCAACGTTGCAGCTGGGGCCTCTTCCCGCCCACTCCTCCTCGAGACCTCTTCCCCATTTAAAACGTCCCGTGCTAGCGGAACGCGCGCGGGGCGTTGCACGGGGCGAAGACCGGGCAAAGAGCGGGCCTTTTGAGGCCGTTCGAGAACGGGAGAGTTAGGGCCTGGGCCACCCCTCTTGGCCTAAGACTCCTCATTCAACCTTGGAACCGAGCTCGGGACCATGACTTCAAGAGAAACGAGGAGCAAAACTACACTGGCCGCAGGGATGGCAAAAGGTACTCTGGACACGTATTTTGCTAAAGCGGGGTCACTTCTTATTGATGAAATTACTCTCCTAGAAAGGCGCATTTCGCAAGAAATTGACTGGGTTAGGAGATCCTCTTTGGGACCCCTTGCACATGCCACCACCCCAGAACAAACGCCTGATTACACATTAACAGACGCTGGGGGGCCAAATGGCTTGCTCGACCTATATGACCTAAGTAATCTTATCATACCCACTACTGATTGTGACATCTCTGCCCCCGTAGAGCTTAGTATATTACCTCTTCCATCACCCAAGCCCCCTCCACCTCCAATCATTGCCAAAGTGAGTGTGTCTAACAAGGACGCAACTATTGAAAGGGCTCACCAGATTGTGCAGTCATCACAGGGGGAGAGGGAGGGAGCTATTCCGAAAAGGAAAAGGAGGGCACAAATCATAGGGGGGAGAAAGCCCAAGATCCCAAAGCATAACCCTATGTGCAAGGGCAACCAACATGGCATAGTTAGCAAGGGGTCAAATCAGTTACCAAAAAAAAGGGCACTACCCTCCCATACCCCGGTTCAGACATCTCCCAGCTCAAATGTCTTATCGGGGGAGGAGGATTTCACCCTTTCGGATATTCTTACTCTCCTGAGGAAAATGCTCAATCCCCTAGAAGACCGTCTAGCAAAGATGGAAATGTTTTTATCGAACATCCAAAAGGGAATCGCACAACTAGCAGATGCCCCAAAAAAAGCTAGTGAACTCACAAGTGGAGGGCCGAGCCATAGTGGCAAGAAGTTTATACCAGCGCCTCCAATTAAGGAAGGGCGCCCTCCATCTAAGCTTATACAAACACATCATCTTACACCATCAACTTTAGAAGTCGCAAACTCACAAGTCCCAACTTGCGTAGCAAACGCAAGCCCGCAAGAGAAGTTAGCTGTGCCCGTAATAGGGGTACATGGTAATGGTATAAAACATAGGCCAATCAACTTGCCACCGGAGGCCATTCCGTACACAGTCATCCTAACAGGTATTCCCGAACTAAAACCTTCTACTAGAGAACCCGTGGAGGCCCTCAAAAATAAGGTAATCCACTGGCTTTCTACTAATAGGCCCCTCCCGGAAGGAATGCATAGTGAGGTCCTCATGATGAGGAGAGTCCCATGGCAAGGTAATACCAGGAAATCTATCCACGGAGACTGTGTCCTGATTAATTTCAGGGACCCTTTTACTGTCTCACATATATGCAGCTGGCCTCACCATGCCCAGGGGACTTCTATCCAATCCCTTCCTCTATCTTTCTTTTATCCATCTTCAAGTTATGAGCAGGAAGAGGAGGGTTGGGAACTAGTACGCAGGAGAGGAGGTAGATGGGGCCCAAGTGAAAGAGGGGACCACCCTCTTCCCAGATTTCCACGATATGATCATTTTCCCACCTATAAGAAGTTTAGCAACCTAGATATGGTGGATTGACCGAGTAAGACGGGGGGTGGGGAGGACCTGGGCCAAAATAGGATCCCTATTCCCAAAATACGACCAGCAATCCCCACGGAGAAGGATTATCTTGAGCAGAAACATACAAACGGAGAAGTATGTGCAAGGACCCCTAGCTCTCCATATAATATAACTGAGGCGATGGCCGTCCAAGCTGGCAGCTCAGATACCAACCCATCATCGGGGATGCACTCTGGCATGGTTGCGCTTCCAAATTCACTAACAGAGAGAATTAACTGCTCCTCTCTTAAGATTTTGTCATGGAATGTGGCGGGCTTGGGTAATAAACTGAACTGCCCGGCCTGGAGCTCCTTTATTGAGGACAAAGATATATGCCTGTTCCAAGAAACCTGGGAGAGGGAAGAAGTCATCCGTACAGGCTTTGCTGCATTCTCCACACAAGCAAAATGGGGGGGTTGAGGGCGTCCTTCGGGAGGTCTTGCAATCTGGGTGGCTAACGACCTGGGATGTAGGGCCGCTGTCCTTCCATTAAACAAGGAGGATATTTTAGCTGTATTGCTGGAATGGCCAAATGCACACAGCCTTCTGTTGATAAATGTCTACTCCAGGCCAGTCAATATTACGCAGGAGTCGCGCACTATTGAAGAGCTTGCGCTTGTCCGAAATGAAATTCCGGAGGGCATCCCTTTCTTAATAGGGGGTGATCTGAATTGCCATTTCGAGCCCCTTTCAGGCATACTGGATGGCCTGGCTCAGGAGGAGGACCTGGCGTGGTCTGTACCTCCATCGCAAGCACCGGCCCCAAGTGCTTGGACCCCTCTGGCTCTACAAATCACATCCCTAACCCTGAAACATGGTCTCCGGGCCTGTAATGGAAGGATAAAATCTGATATCCCTCCAAGATGCACCTATAATAGAGTGGGCAGGGAGTCAAGACTTGACTATATCCTGGTCCCATTGGCCTCGTGGTCGCTTATTAGAGACTTCCGGGTGACATCTAGGGAAGACAGCGACCACAACGCATTGGAATTGGAATATGACCATCCTGGTCTTGAGGTCATGGGGAAGCAGAGGGTGGCATCTGAGGCGGGGTTAGGCCTTACGAACAACAGACATAGAGTGAAGTGGGAGAAATTAGCTTCTAAACCAGGGAAGATATCAAAGCTGTACGCCCGGGTAATTCCTAGACTCGAAAAGGTTCAGGCACTAAAGGTGCAAGGTATTACCCAGGGTGCATATAAACAACTGGGGCAGCTGCACGAAGACCTCATCAAATCGGTGTCCGAAATCCTTACCACCATACCAAAAAGGGTTAATGGACGTGCTGCCGGTCCCCCCTGGTATAACATTGCATGCCGCAAGGCAAAAACTGATCTCCTGACCTCGATTAAGGCGGGGAAGGGAAGCGTGGAAATTAGGGCCAGGAGAACGGCCTATAAGACCCTGATCACCAATGCTAAAAGCGAATGGGAGTACCAAAAATGGGAAAAACTCACTATCTCCCTGGCATGTGGGGATTCGCGCAAATTTTGGCGTTGTGTGAACACAGGCTCTGAGGAGTTGGCCTCTGCAATAGAGCCCAACATCTCAGCCAGGGTATGGCAATATCACTTCCAGTTACTATATAAGTTACCTGAAGGGGAAAGGACTATTCCCACCCAGACGGCTAGCATTACTCCGAAAGGGGTGCCACTCACAATAAAGGAGGTCCGAGCGGCTATTGCCGCGTTGGCATCAGGCAAGGCACCAGGCTTAGATGGCCTGCCGGGTGATCTATTCAAACAAGAACCGGATGTTTGGGCACCCTATCTAACGATTCTATTTAATTCCATTTTGGGGGGCATGGAGGTGCCAGACACTTGGCTGGGCGCAGAGATTGTCCCTATATTTAAAAAGGGTTCGCCTCTGCTCCCAGCCAACTACAGACCCATTAGTCTTATCGATGTTCCCCAAAAGATTTTCGGTAGACTCATGCTCAATCGCCTTCAAGATTGGATTGAAGAATGCGAAATTATGAGTCCATATCAAGCAGGGTTTAGAAGAGGTATTTCAACTATTGACCAGATTTTCCGTTTGAATCTTCTGTATTGGAAGACTGTGTCAATCGAGGGCGTCAGCTTGTACACGGTGTTCGTGGACTTGCGAGCGGCCTTCGATTTAGTGCCCAGGGATAAATTATGGGCCGTCTTAACGGACTTAGGGGTTCCTGCCGATATTTTATTAATTCTGAAAAGATTACACCAGGGAAGTTTTGCCAGGGTTAGGTGCGGAAGAGGGGGAACTCTTTCGGATGGTTTCCCCATTGACAGGGGGGTTAGACAGGGTTGTGTGCTTGCACCGACCCTTTTCTGCCTCTTTGTCAACGGGGTCATTAGCCATCTTAATGGGTTGAGCAACATCGATGCCCCCAGGTTGGTTGGCAGCAGGGTTCCTGCTATCATGTTCGCAGATGATACCCTGCTGCTCTCCAAATCCCCTATGGGCATACAACGGGTGTTGGACGTATTTGCGAACTTCTGTGTGAAGCGTGGATTGGAGATTAATGCTTCTAAAACCAAGTACATGATCTTCAACCCGCCCTCCTCAACACGCCCGAGTCCCTTGATAGGGTCCTCCAGATTAGAGAGGGTTTACACGTTCGATTATCTGGGGGTAACAATTAACCAGTCTATGACTTGGGATTCACACCGAACCAAGGCAAATTTGAAACTGATCCAGATGATGGGTGGCATATCTAGGATGACAAGAGGATTGACCTATAAGCCATTTGGTCCCCGCCTCCAAATTTATAAAATCCAGGCAAGAGGGGCAGTGACATATGGGGGTGAAATATGGGGGCATACTGCCGCCCAGAAATTGCATGTTACGGAGAACATCTTCTTAAGGCAATTGGCAGCTTTACCATCTAGCACCCCACTCCTCCCACTGAGATTAGACCTGGGCCTAAGACCCATTACAGAGGAGTTGGGACTCAAACCCATAACTTTCTGGTGCAAAATATGGAGCACGCCGGAACTATCTAATTATAGAGCTGAGCTTCTAGAGATTTTGCATCTTGCTAAAGCCGCACAAATCCCATGGCTAAGATATATTAAACAAACATGCGAGTCACTAGGAAGACCGGATTTGTGGTTTGATCCAGGAAATACATGCTGTAGGATCTCACGCAAATCTATCTCCAAGGTTTATTATGAGCATAACTTACGCGTCTTAATCAAGAGTGCACGGGAGGGGTCCTTATCTGAACACTTTCTGGGGTTTAAAGACTCATATCATCTAGAGCTTGCCTTTGATGGGGGCCCATGGGGGAACGGGGGCGCGCCTGCCGCGTCACCTTGTGCGCGAGAGGCACGCCCCTGGCTGTAACGGAGGGGGTCGGCTCGACCGCCATACTTTTGGCGTGGCCGATGCCGCTCTGCTGTTCTATATGGGCGTTACTACCTACACCCCCTCCTCCCCATTCAAGACCCGTGACAGGAGAGAAGTTTTTGGATGCGGGGGGCGTGACACCCCCCCGGCCGTATTTATTATATACAATTAATACACCTTAATCATAATTACAATATTTTCAAAATGTAACAGAAAATATGCTTTACACGGATTACAATTGATTAGTACAGATATCCGATGGCTAACCTTAACATAACTTGATATTGGGGACTCAGCGGCCTTGGTCCTTTTGGACTTAAGTGCTGCTTTCGATATGGTGTCCCATACCATACTTCTCAAGCGCCTGCAGGATATCGGGATCAGGGACTCAGCCCTGGCCTGGATTAAATCATTTTTATCGGACAGATCCTTCCAGGTCCTGGCACCCCCCTTTTCCTCACAGGAATTTGCACTACACCAGGGGGTTCCACAAGGCTCCATTTTGAGCCCTTTATTATTCAACCTATACGTCAGCCCTCTAGCAGTGCTGGCGAAAGAGAGGGGGCTGTCGTTGGTGTCGTACGCGGACGACACCCAATTAGTGATATCCTTTTGCAGGAAATGTACCTCCAGCTGAGACAATTTTAAGGACGATCTGTTAGCTATATCTGATTGGATGGCAATTAATTGCCTCCAGCTTAACTCTGGCAAATCTGAGATCCTTCTATTTGGAAAGGATAGGGGGCTGTGGTCAGATCTATACTGGCCGGATCGATTAAAACCTGCCCCAATTCCGAAGGAAACTGTAAAAAATCTTGGGGTACGGTTCGATCAGGGACTAACCTTTGAGAAGCAAACCAAAATGGTTGCGGGGGTCTGTTTTGGACTCCTGCGGGGTCTAAAGCCTCTGCTTGGGTTTTTTCCTCCTTCAGTGCGTCAGACTATTGTCCAGGCATCTGTTCTCTCAAGACTGGGCTATGGCAACTGCCTTTATTTGGGAGCTACCAGAGCCAGCGTTAAGCGCCTCCAGAGGGTCCAGAACGCTGCAGCACGGATTTTGGTCTCACTACCCAAACATTGTTCAGTTGCACAGCTTCTCCCCAAACTTCACTGGTTGCCAGTGGACAAACAAATACAATTTAAAGCACTGTGTATTTCACACAAGATTCTGTCTAAACAGGCGCCGCCTGGCCTTCTCCAGTTGTTGGAGGCTTATACACCCAAGCGCCCCTTGCGTTCCGCTAACCTAGCCATGGTCTGCACCCCGCATGTGTGGAGGGCCAGGGCAGGGGGGCGCTCGTTCCGCTGGCTGGCGGCAAAATTATGGAACTCTCTCCCAACTTCTATCAGAACTATTTCTAACCATCTGCCGTTTCGTGAGGCTTTGAAGACTTGGCTTTTCCCTACCTCTACTATTTAACTGTGTCAACTTGCTTTGGTCTCTGTCTCTGGTCCTAGTATTGCGCTGGGACGCCCCCGTTGCTGGGGCAGCCATGCGCAATATAAATCTGCAATAAATAAATAAATAACTCTAATACAACGGTTTTCGTATCCATATCTAGACATATCGTTATCAATCTTTACAAACTGTATTTTCTGCGTACCTATTAGAGCCTACGGCAAGGTCACTAACTGGCGTCAGATCCTTATCAATTTCTAACCACGCCCTCCAGTCGGAGTGCGCATGCGCAGAGGGCCCGTTCATCGTGAGGGTACTTCCCCACCTGGTTACCCCCGTACGCTCTATACCTGATCTCCATAAAGGGGCCCTTGCAGCCGTTGTGCACGTGTGTGATGGCCAATCAGCCTAGAGACTCCCTCCTCCCCTGCACCCAACTGCCCCTGGAGTTCTAGGAGAGACCAGTTGTCCCTCCCACTTGGGTGACACCATTCGGGAATGGCGCCGCCCTCTAAGGACCTTAATTTACTGCTCACCAATCATGACCTTACCGCCACAGGCTAGCATAGTTTACCGACTATCTAGCCCCCCCCCCTGTGCTCACTAGAAAGGTCATCCCTTACGACTAAGGCCGATCAACCATGCCAACATATTCTCCAGGAACACCTTGTTGCCTACTTGGGATAAATGAACGCCGTCTTTTAAGAAGCACGGCTCACCCCTAATGCATCCATGGGCGATGGTCTGTAAGTGAGGAGCCCTAAAAAGTCTCTCAATCTTGTTATTTATTCTCTTTGCCGAGTGATTCAAAGCCTTTACGGAGTCCTCCCCTCCATTGGAATCGGGGCATCATCTGAGACCACCCGATGGTGCAGCCCTGCTAAGTCTTAGCTAACCAGCCTATTTCAGTGACTATGGTTTCCACCAACCCTCTTCTTCCCAGTCTAGCTAAGTCTTTCCCCCCCAAGTGTAGTATGATAATGTTAGGGGCGGACCCCTTTTTTTTTACAGGTCCAGTACGATACCCCTGAACCGATCAAAGCATAGCCCCCCTTTTCCATGGCATGCTATTTCAAAACCTGCCTGCCGTGCTCTTTCCCTATAATCACCTGTAGAAATAAGGTTAGACAGACGCCTTACATATAAATGGCCTATGATCCACACCGTCTGTAAGCTTTCCTTCCGCGGTGTTGACATCCGAGTTGTTGCATGATGCTGGTGTAGTGTCTTGAGTTTCTCCCCTGCGTGACAGGCTTTAGAAACTGTAATGGAAGCAGAAAACAATGCATCAGCGCTGTGTGGCTCTCACACTCACAGCATGTGTAGGCTCACATAACGTTTGTAACAATTGGACACCCATCTCCCTATCTTTTGTACGCCGCTGTTTGATAGACCCCTGGCCGTTGCTTCAGTGGCCGCCCCTATCCTAAAGGAATGGGTACCAAACCTTTCTGGATTGTGACCTGATTTCAGAATTGTCATGTTCAGCACCCTTTTGAACTGAAATCGTGTCAGGGGGACCCCATCCACATGGATCAGAAAAGGACCCCCTACGTTAAGTGGCCTAACCTGTAAGTAGCTTTCAACGTGTGATACAGGGCAGCATGGGTTGCCCCGTGCCCGGTGGAGAACTACTCCATCACCCCGGGCCTCCTGATCGGTCTTGGATTTCTTGATAGATATTAGTAGAGTGTCATCCCTGATGTTAATGCATGCAAACTGCAGGCCGCCGTGTACGTCTAGCTTGTTTTATGCCACTAGCTTCCCAATTCGAAATGTACCGTAAAAGGCCAACGAAAAGGCTACCATGAATAACTGCACTTCCCCTGATGTGCTGCAAATTGCTGGGAGGGCTGCGAATATTGCGTCAGAAGGTCCACCCCAATTGGCTGCCTTGTGTCTGGGGCCGCCCCCTGGAGGCGTTGCCACCCTTTAAGAGCCTTCCTCACTGTGAAACTGTTGGTGGGATCACCCCTGTCGCTGATCTGAGCGAAGAAGGAGATCGCCTCCACCTGCCTCCTCGCTGCTGCTGCTGAACGCCCATTGGTCCTTAAACTACCCAAGTATGCAATGAGTGTCCCCGTGTCGTTCCACCGCTCAGCCCACCCTGCCCCCAAGAAAGAACAATATTGCCAAAACGCCCCTTCGTATGCTTTTTTGGTCCTGGGTGATAGGCTGGCTGCCATGAGGTCCGGTAGGTGGGGGCACCAATCTGAGTCGTTCTGGGAAGAGGGTGGCACACTCTGCCGCTGTCGGGAGGTGGGCCCTAAAACCTGCATCTTAAAGCGAGAAAGTGCATCAGCAGCATGATTAAGGACCCCAGGCACGTGTTTAGCCCTAAATTGCACATTCAATTTCATGCATGTGAGAACAAACTCCTTCAAGAGGCGAAGAATCATTTTACACCGGGCCGCTTGCTGATTGATGCATTCCACCACGGTCATGTTGTCTGACCAGAAAACTACTGACTGGTTACGCAAATGTTCAGGCCATACTGTCAATGCCACCCATATGGCGAAGAGCTCCAGGAACCCGATGTTACCTGTTAGACCATTCTCTACCCACCAAGGCGGCCAACGTTGTGCCACCCACTCGGTACCGTGTATGGCACCAAATCCCTCACTTCCCGCGGCTTCAGTCATTAAACCCAACTCCGGGGACGCTGTGGGCGGACCGGGCCACACTACTCTGCCGTTGAAGTCCTGCAGGAATGCCATCCAAATCCGCATGTCCTGCCGAACCTCAGCGGACAGCCTTGTGTGGTGATGTTTTTCCTTGAGGCCCGCCATGGCTTGGGAGATGGACCTGGAGAAAGGTCTAGCCATTGGAATGACCCCTAAAGCAAAGTTCAGCTGTCCTACTGTCTGCTGCAGCTCATGTAGTGTGACCTTCTGTTTGCCCAAGCATAGTTTTAAAGCAGCCCTGAATTTGTTGACTTTGTCCATGGGTAACCTAAAACATCTCTGAACAGAATCCAGCTCAATGCCCAGGAACTCTGGAACTCTATCGTAGAAGCCGGCCCGACTGTCTTCCCCGGAGCCAATGGAACCCCCAGATCATGCATGAGCGTGCAAAATTCCTGCAGCGCCCACCCACATTCCGGGGAGCCCAGAGTCCCCAGGATAAGAAAGTCATCCAGGTAATGCATGACCCACTGGTGCCTTCTGCCTGAAAACCCATTCCAGAAATGAACTGAATTTTTCAAAATATGCGCATGAAACAGAGCAGCCCATTGGCATACACGTATCCATATAAAAACTCCCTTGAAATTTAAAACCCAGCAGGTGGTAATCATCCGGATGTACCGGGAGTAACCGAAAGGACGATTCTATGTCAGATTTTGCCATCAAAGTACCAGGGCCCAAGCCCCTGAGAATCTCCACCGCTTGGTCAAAGGATGCATATTTAACGCTGCACAACTCATCATCAATTGCATCTTTCAGTGATTTACCCCTGGGTGCTGACAAATTGTGTATTAGTCTGAATTCCCCTTCTACTTTTTTGGGGACTACCCCCAACGGGGAGCAGACGAAGTTCTGCACTGGCACAGACTCGAAAGGGCCCGCCACCCTACCCAGGCGCAACTCCTTGGCAATCTTTGAAGAGACTACACCTTTATTGGTCCGGGCAGAGAGTTGATTCTGACACTGATGACCCCCTATAGTTAGGGGCTGGAATCCTAAAGCCATCCCTGAAACCCTCCAACAGAGTTCTCGCCGTAATATGGCATGGGTATTTGTTGAGCCATGGAGTCAGAGCCGTCACATCAATGGGGGACCGTACTTTCAGTGGGGATGCAATCTCACTCCTGCTTCTTTCTACCCTTATCCTTTGCTCTGTTGTATCCAATTTTTAGTCTCAAGGGCCACACTTACCAGTGGCCCGCAATGTAAGTCAAATAACGAGCAGTTGGCAACGTAGAAGGTTCAAGCGTTTATTGGCCAAACAGGAAACTCTACATAGAGGAGCCTCGTCGATCCTCACCCAAGGGGTGTGCCGAGGAAGACTGCTGGCTCCTTGTCAAACTCATTCTTTTATACATTACAGCGCAACATACAAAGCCTTATAAGTGGAAAAGTACCAGCCAGTCTAGGCGCTCCTAATGAGCTCATCCTATATCTAGTTTCAATGATACAAAAAGGGCTACTATCTTTAAGAATAGAAGGTCGACCGGGTGACTCCCTTCTCGTCCCAGGTTCAGAAGGAATTTGCTTGGTACTCCCTTTTGGCAGATGTGACCTTGCTTCTCGGTCGTAAATACAATTCAGCCTGTCTTCTAAAACTAGTGTCTGCTGAACAAGGAAAATATGGGTTCAGGGAACCACGTGATTGTAGCTCCTTTAGACGAAAGAGCTGAGGGCCAAAATGGCCGCGGTTCTGTTTTCTGCCCTTTCCGTCGTACTTACTAAATGGATGC
The DNA here is from genome assembly GCF_964204655.1 of Triturus cristatus. Lineage (NCBI taxonomy): Eukaryota > Metazoa > Chordata > Amphibia > Caudata > Salamandridae > Triturus > Triturus cristatus. The sequence continues at coordinate 211,555,039 of NC_140585.1, read as the reverse complement.
ACAAAGGGCCTTCTTACAGGGCTGAGTCAAATAAGTTAGTTTAAGTTACACTGTGCTAATCATATTCTGAAATTTGGATCCTACAGAACGGCCCTTTTAGCATAATGTAGCTAAAATAAAATAAAAACAAGTAGGACTAATCCTCAAAGATACCCTCATCTATCTGCATTAGGTCACGAATTTCTTTCTGGGTCATCTGGGCATGAGCTTGGGTAGGTGGGGATTTAGGTAGTGCAGAACAAAATTGGGTGGCACAATAGGAACAACAGGCAGGGCCGCACTGGATACAAATGCAGCAAGTAAAGAGGAAACCCACAATACCCAACAGAACCATGAATAGTTTCCACCCCCAGGTGGTCAGAAGGTCCCAGAACCAAGTTGACAGGGACCAGGTACCAGTCTCGGTATGGATTTCTGATGCCAGTCGGTGGAGTTTCTGAATAGCTAAATGAACCGAAGGGGCGGAGTCAGGTATATATACACAACAGGAGCTCCCGATCACCCGGCATGCTCCTCCACGGTCAGCCAGTATGACGTCTAAAACAAGACGATTTTGAAGGGTCACAAGCCGGGTCGCCTGAAGCTCAACAGTGATATTAGTCAATATCCCGGCCGTGGTATTGACTACTCCCTCCACCACCCTGGACAGCCTTCTGATTTTCTTACTAGTGAGGATAGGGCCCCATATAGGTAGGACCCCTTTCATAATGTCTACAAAATGTTGGGCCGGGGTATCTGTTTGATCAGTGACATCATTATCAACGGATAGGGATAACAGACTTCTTTTATTCAATGAATGAGATTTATGGTAATCTGAGGGGGCAATATAAACAGGAGGATAGAGGAAGGACAGATAACACCTGCCCGACCATCCCCTGGGAAGCCAGGTGTAAGCATTCTCCCCGCATACGAAATATATGTTCGGGGGAGTCAAAATGGGAGGACTACTAAAAGTCCGCAATCGATAAGTGTAATTACATCTGCTAAATCCTACGGACAAGTGGCCGGAACCCTGGACACAAAAGGAGGATGACGTATTTAATACAGGGACAGGTATAATCTTGTCTTCGGAGACATTGCGTTCCTGAAAATATCTGAAGTACTCGGTGAAATTGAAGGATACAAAATCTAATATTTCATCCCTCAGCCAAGTATCATTCTCATGGTCCATGTACACATTCATGCAGGCTGTTGGATCTAAAGTGCCATCAGTGCCTTCCGCATTGGGAGTGAATCCCTGATGCCTCTCTATGTAGGCCAGGATCAAGTCATAATCTTTCTCCGAGAATCTATGCGCATCTACAGTATAATGCTCATATATCATAGACAACAATCTAAACCAAGCTTCACAGCTCCCTAGATGTGACAATGGCATTGATATAAACAAATCATGTTTATGCATTACTGAAGGGAGGAGGCCACATACCCAGCAATCGGTGACATTCGTGGAACTGTGAGTCTGATGCAACATTTCTATGAAGGCATTATGTACATAAGTCTGGCGATGCCTTTCTTTGTGAGGGGCCAAAGTCTGAAAATGGTGTTCCTGAGGAGTGGGGGTAGTTAACACCAAGGTATGGACTGGGTGGCGGAATTCTAGATAAATGAACAACCCTAAACATAATAGAAATGACACAGCTATTATAGAAATAAACACAATTTTAGCACGCAAACTCCATGTGGAAAACATTGGTAAATGTGCATATCTAGGGCGGGAATCATGGGACGTTCTTCTTCAAGGGCGAAGCGAGCAAAGGGATACATTCTCACTAAAAGTCCAGTTCTAAGCTCGGGAAACAATGAGAACAAAAAGAAAAACTACGCGCAGTCCATTCTGCCGGAGGGTGCTTCTTTCCTGTGTCCGAGTTAGAGCCTCACAGGCAGACTCTTAGCATTCCAAAACAGTAGAAGTATCAAAGAAAAAAAAAAGAAAAATCAAGGGTGCAAAAACTTCTCGCGTGGGAGCTGCACTTGACGCAACTCTGGTCGAAGAAGAGGATTACCTGGGCCCCTCTTGCTATCAATGTCTCTATCTTCTTTCTGAACAGGGCTATCACTTATAGTTCTACGCCCTCCACGAGTTCAGTCCAGTGTTCATATGATCCCCTAGGTCCCTTAACTCGGACTTCACCTTTTATGGTAAGCCGGACCGGGGGATCCCATTCCGTTTGCGGGGCCGCAGGTGGTATCGAGTGTGACCAGGGGTTTCAGGATTTATGAACAAAATGGGCACAGTGGTATCAGAGAAGGAACAAGGTGTGTGACCCTCCTGGTCACGCGTTTGGTCCCCAGGCAGGGCCTTATTTGCCACAGCTGACCCCGAACTCGTGGCCCTCTCTCTCTGCCCTTCTGTTTCTCCGTGGGCTTCGAGGGAGGGCGGCTCTTCGGCGTCGTGCTCACCTCTGTGCCGTTCGTTCTCCTCTTGGTCCTGGCAATCCTCGGGCAAGGGAAGCGGGACACGCTTCAGATGGGAAACATGAATCTAATGCTGCCTCCCTTCGACCTTTACCGCCGTCCTCGTGGCCAGAAGCACTTGATGTGGCTGGGTCCAGCGGGGTTCCAAGCTCGACTTTCGCTGGTAGTTCCGAATTAGGACCCACTGACCTGGTTCGATGCTGTGTCCGGGGCCCTCCGGCAGAGGCTGCAGTACTGCTGAAATCTGTTGGTGGATAGAACGGAGATCTTTAGTTAAAGCATAAAGGTAGTCGGCCAACATAGGATACTCAATATCCCTAAATGACTTGGGCCGGGGCACCCCCCATACATTGGCTGGTCTCCCAAAAACCACCTCGTAAGGGGAAATCCCACTCCGAGAATGAGGGGTGGTTCTTACAGACAATAGGGCCAATGGCAGAAGATCGGGCCATTTCAGGCCAGTCGTGTCCTGTAGTTTAGCTAATTTTAGCTTCAGGATCCCATTATATTTCTCAACTAGGCCTGCTGATTGTGGGTGCCTTGCGGCGTGGAACTTCTGTCGTATTGCTAAACCTTTACATACATGCTGAACTAAGTTGGCATTAAAATGTGTCCCATTATCACTCCAGATTACTCGTGGTAAACCGTATCGGGGAAAGAACTCCTTTATTAGGGCTCTGGCAGTTGCTATAGCTGTGTTTTCTCTAGTGGGGTATGCTTCCACCCATTTACTGAAGGTACAGATTACCACCAGAACATATTTAAGGTTGTTAACCCGTTCCAGTTGTATATAATCCATTTGGAGTACCTCGAAAGGCAAGGTAGGTGGGGCAAAACTTCCTGACAACACAGGGGTACTACCCCCCGGGTTATGCTGGAGGCAAATCATACAATGCTGGACCAGATTTCTAGCCGTTTTCTGGATATTAATGTTGTACCATACAGGGTCCAACATGGCACACATGCCTCGGACCCCGACGTGAGCGGGACCATGTGCCATGGCCACCACCGCATTCACGAATGCATTCGGTAGCAGCCATCTGCATTTTTCTGATAAATCCGTCCAACACCCATTCTCGTCTAACCGCCCCACCTGCTCCTGCCAATACTGTAGCTCCTCTGGAGTTGCTTCTTTTTGCAACTCTCTCACACTATCTACAGTGTTTCGAAAAATGTCTGCTTCTACCATCCTTCTGCACTGACTAACTACAAACATGGAGGGGGTATCTGACTGGGCCGTTTCCTTAGCAATCTTGTCTGCAAAAGCGTTACCCCTCCCAACATCATTAGTTACAGCCTTATGGGCACTACATTTTACAATGGCGAGGGCTTCTGGCAAAGGTAATGCGGCCAGCAGTCGTTCGACCAATTGTCCATTCTTTATCTTGTCACCATGAGACGTAAGAAACCCTCGTTCTGCCCACAACCTCCCAAAACTATGGGCCACACCGAAAGCGTACTGGCTATCGGTGTAGACATTCAACCTCAGTCCCTTTCCCAACTCACACGCTCTAAGTAGTGCGATTAATTCAGCCGCTTGGGCGGAAAGATATGGTACTTTGGCCGCCTCTACCACGGTCCGCAAGGTGGTAATTGCATAGGCCGCAACCGTATTACCGTTGGGCAATTTAAAACATGAGCCATCAACATACAATTCTCCTTGGGGTTCCGATAAGGGGGTGTCTGTTAGATCTATCCAGCCCTTTGTTTCTTCTTCAGTCCGGAATATGCAATCATGTACATCCTGGCCACTTTCTCCCAGGGGGAGGGGTAGCAACGTGGCAGGATTCAGAGTTATACATCTTTTAATGGTTATGTGAGGTGCAAACAGGGTCAATTCGTACCCCGTAAGACGCGCACTGGTTAAGTGCTGCGTCTGAGTTCTGTTTAACAATACGTCCACAGCGTGTGGTACCATTACTGTGAGGTCCGTATTTAGGACTAGCCCTTCCGATTGCCTGATCGCCATCGCTACTGCGGCCGTGGCTCTCAGGCAGCTGGGAAGTGCTCTGGCGACGTTGTCCAAAACCGCTGAGAAATATGCACAGGGTCTTTGCTTACCTCCAAAGTCCTGTGTTAACATTGAAAGCGAACAACCGTCCACCTCATGCACATAGAGCACAAAAGGCTTCCGGTAGTCTGGGGTGCCCAGCACAGGAGCAGAACATAAAGCAGTCTTTAGAGAAAGGAAAGCCATTTGACACTCATCAGTCCAAGGTAGGGGTTCATGCACGTCTTTGGTGATTAAATACAAGAAAGGTTTAGTGATGAGAGAGTAGTTAGGAATCCACTGGCGACAGTAAGAGGTTATGCCAAGCAAAGCACGGACATCACGTTGCGTGCGAGGAACAGACATGTTAGTAATGGATGCAATACGTTCCGGGGTCAATCGCCGTCCCTCCTTCGACAGGAGATGACCGAGATAGGTCACCTCCGGTCGACAATATTGGAATTTTGACAGTGATACCTTATTACCATGTTTTGCCAAATGCTGCAGTAACACCACTGTTGCCGTCCGGCAGCCTTCCTCAGTATCAGAGGCCACCAGGAGATCATCAACATACTGGAGTAATACATTACCTGGCGGCAAACTCAAGGTGTCCAGTATCCTTTTCAGTGCCTGACTATAGATACTGGGGCTTTCTGTAAACCCCTGGGGGGCGCGACAGAATCTGAAGCTACGGCCCCCCAATGAGAAGCCGAAAAGATAGCGGCTGTCTGGATGTATAGGGATACTAAAGAAAGCGTTTTTTAAATCAATAACTGAGAAAAATGGTGCCGTTGGAGGAATCATTGTCAGGACGGAGTTAATATCAGGTACCACAGGGTACTGGGGTACCACGATCTTATTGATTTCTCGAAGGTCAATCACAAATCGATAGGTATCAGCATAATCAGGAGTCGGTTGTGTCGGGGCTCGTTTAAGAATCGGAAGAATAGGGCTATTACATGTATTAGAGGCCGTTTCTTCCACTACTCCAGTTTTTATCAAATCGTGAATGATAGCAATTAGAGCCCGTTCCCCAGCAGGGGCAATTTTATACTGGGGAATCTTTGGCAGCTGGGCGTCCTGTTTTATGGTAATCGATACTGGGGTTATTCGTAAATGGCCCACATCTGTGTCTCCGGTCGCCCAGAGGGTTTCCGGAATGTTCGCCAGTTCTGGTGGTAAAGGTTCTGTTTTAGATAAGCATTGTGCAGAGAGGGGAGAAGGGTCTTTTATGGTCAGGTAGACCCCCTCTGGGGAACAATAGATGTGAGCATGTAATCTTTTCAATAGGTCCATGCCTAAAAGGTTCTCTCCACACTGGGAGGTCAAAAGAAAAGGTGAGTCTATCGATACCGGCCCCAGGGTAAGGGGGAGCGGTTCTGAGATGGGGCTTACCACCGGAGTTCCAGAAAACCCCACAGACACATTATTCTGGCCAGACAGAGCAGCCCCGGGACTAGGGCACGTGAAACGGAACTGTTCATGGCCCCAGTGTCAACTAGAAACTTACCTGATGCATTCAGTAATCGTGCATGAACATAAGGTCCAGCTTGATCAATTGGAATCGACACCTGCCTCTGACTCTGTCTTTGGCTGTCCTATGCTTGAGAATAACCTGATCCTTCGTCTGCCACATAATCGTCATTATAATACTGTCTTCCCTCACCGTGATCAAAACAGTTCTGACCTATCTCACCTGTCGCCGAATGCTCTGATCTCGTAGATCCCCCTCGCTGTCCAGAGAAACGTCCCCTTCCCCGTAGTCTCGGAGCACTGTTCTGTTCATATAGTAACGGACACTGGGCTCGCCAATGCCCCTCCTGTTTACAGAAAGCACATTGATTTAAGCCCAAATCTGTCCGTCCCATCGTCTGCGGCGGACCCGCCCCTCTCGAAGCAAAATTCTGTGACCCTCTACCTCTTCCCCGTCCTCTCTCTACTTGCTGTAACAATACTCGAGTCTTCAAGTCCTTCGACTTCTTTTCTGTCCTGTCCTTACTTTCATTCTCCCGATGTTCATAATATTGAGCCATACTCAATATTGTCGACGGGGTGGTGGTTGTCCAGGTGCTTTCGGCAGCCTGTAATCGAGCCGACACCTCTGGCAACAGATTGGTCACGAATCGATTCACGAACAACCGTACCCCCCCTTCAGTGGCTAGGTCCTGTCCACTGAAGTCAATGAAAACTCCCTCAAATCTCGTAAAGAAATCAGATACACTCTCATCCTTCTTCTGCTTGCAGGCCGTTAACTTATCCCAGTCCACTTTTCGGGGAGGGATCAGTGAATGCATATAATTTATTATCCTATCAGGAAGGGCCAATATTTCCGCCCGGGGCTTATTCCCTGGTTTACGGTCTCTATCCCATCCCCGTAGCTGTTCCCAGGTCCCCCCAAATTCGGTTGCATGGTCTTGATCATGCACCTGGCGCCAAATGTCCACCGGTACTAGTAGAGCGAAGAATAGCTCGATGTCTGCCAACGTCATTACTGCGGAGGAAGCCGCCTCAGTAAGCTCTTTGTAATACGCGGTGGGATTCTTCCGGGGATCTGGTAACTGACTTTTTAGTGACAACACCTCACTACGTTTCCAGGGAGTGTACACCCATTGCTCCTGGAAGCGCACCTCCACTCTGGGACGAGTAACTACCCCCTGGGCGTCTACCACTTCCGTGATCTCGGGATGGTAGATGGGGTGTACTTCCCGCATAGGGTACTGGGATAGCCCCGTAGGATTAGTGGACTGCAGGCGGGTTCTATACGCCACCAGGGTCTGCACATTCCCATACACTTCTTCGGGGGTAAGGCGGGATTTATGGGCTTGTGTGACAATATCGTATAATATGGCCGGGGCCCTTCCCTCCGTGTGTGTTTGCTCCCATAATGATATAAGGTGGTTTGCCATATGTTCTAATGCATGCTGCTGCATTACCGGCTCGTAATCCCTCATGGTGCTCCAAATATCTGATAATAAATAAATGGGTTGCCCCATCCATTGGGATGCCTGCACAGCAATAGCGTCCTTTTCTTCGGTTCCCAAGGCCGAACGAGTAAACAACCTTTTACCCTCAGCCAAAGGAACTGGACGTGTCGGAGTGGTGACAGCTGCTACTGGCGTAGTACTCGCGGAGGAGGAGGGCAAGGCAGAAGGGGAAGTCATTGACCCGGGTGGCAGCTGTGTTGTCCCAGCTGCTGCAGCCGTTAACAGGGCTGGTAACATAGTAATCACCTCCGACACAGATGTAGACAGTCGGGAGAGCTCTGTCGAAGGAGGGGAACTGGGGGGAGCCGGAGGGGCTGAGGCTCCCGAGGTTCCTAAGGGTGCGGCCATGGTTGGGGCTGAGACTCCAGCCACCTCCGGATATAGCCGTTGCGGCACATAAGGAGGTGGTGGCCGTATATCCAATAAGTCCTCTATCTCATCTTCAGCATTGGGCCGAGTCACATAGCATTATCTACCTTCAATCGAAATTCACGGTTCATACAGTCTATTCCCTTTTCTGCTCGAGACCTATCATAAGCTATGGCCTTCTGAGTCACATTCTGTCCTGCCTTAGCCCTAGATCGCTTCTCCTCGCTTATCTGGCGCTGCTTGGATTCTTTCAGCCACGAACCCAGGGCATCAAACATAGCCTGGCGGCTGCGTCTGGAAAACAGTTGTTCCTGCAAGAAAGCAATCTTTTTCTCGTCAAATGAGCCAGTCTTTGGCCATTGCAATTCTTCGTTACCTTTAGTATATTTATGCCACAGAGTACAAAACAATAAAGGGGTAATTCCATGCTTCACATACATATAGTGGCTGGGACTGCCTTCCGGCGGGGCAGGCTGACTCTCAGCTAGCCGAGAGTCCCCCGTCCGACAGCAACAGCCGAAACAATTCAACTTACTAAAACAAGGCATGGTGATTAGTTCAATACAAACACAAATGACATAAACCACAACCAAGAGGTTACAACGTTTTCCACCTAATCAGTGAGCCAGTCAGACACTAATCGGTAGCATCTCCAACAATAGACATCCCTGACTACACCATGGATCCTCTCACTGCCTTTCTGGTTCACCACTGAGGCCTGTCCCGGGGAGGTCTGTGCCTCACCGAGGATATGTCTCGTGGCTACCCAGCTTGGGTCGTGAGTCTCCCAGGTGTAATCAGGCTATATTCCGCGCGCGGTTCATCGAGTCAGAAAAAAGGGCCCATCAAATCATACCATACCATATGTACATGTACTTTCAAATCAATGCCCAGCCATACCAATCGGGCTTCAAACCAACAATGGCACCGCTTCTCGGTGCCTACTTCAAAATCAATGCACCACCCTAGAGCCTGTGCTTCAAATACCACTACACGCTCCACCTCGCGTGTTTCAAAACCAAAACGGGCACTGCTTGTAGCCAGTGCTTCAAATCAAAATTCTACTCACCGGGTGCACCCTGGTACGAATGTCCGTTCTTCGCTGCCAACTCCTCTCGACCAACACGGTCCGTTTCCTGAGTTGAGCCCGTAGGACCCCGGTGAAGGGTGACTAGCAGCAGAGGGCTTCCCGCTCGAGCGCGCGGAGCAGAACCCTCGAGCTCGTTCTCCTCCCACCCGACCGAAACGCCCTCGGACCTACCACCCGATCACGGGGAGGCCGGACCCTATCACGGGGTCCCTTCGTGGTCGCCAACTGTTGTATCCAATTTTTAGTCTCAAGGGCCACACTTACCAGTGGCCCGCAATGTAAGTCAAATACCGAGCAGTTGGCAACGTAGAAGGTTCAAGCGTTTATTGGCCAAACAGGAAACTCTACATAGAGGAGCCTCGTCGATCCTCACCCAAGGGGTGTGCCGAGGAAGACTGCTGGCTCCTTGTCAAACTCATTCTTTTATACATTACAGCGCAACATACAAAGCCTTATAAGTGGAAAAGTACCAGCCAGTCTAGGCGCTCCTAATGAGCTCATCCTATATCTAGTTTCAATGATACAAAAAGGGCTACTATCTTTAAGAATAGAAGATCGACCGGGTGACTCCCTTCTCGTCCCAGGTTCAGAAAGAATTTGCTTGGTACTCCCTTTTGGCAGATGTGACCTTGCTTCTCGGTCGTAAATACAATTCAGCCTGTCTTCTAAAACTAGTGTCTGCTGAACAAGGAAAATATGGGTTCAGGGAACCACGTGATTGTAGCTCCTTTAGACAAAAGAGCTGAGGGCCAAGATGGCCGCGGTTCTGTTTTCTGCCCTTTCCGTCGTACTTACTAAATGGATGCACAAAGGGCCTTCTTACAGGGCTGAGTCAAATAAGTTAGTTTTAGTTACACTGTGCTAATCATATTCTGAAATTTGGATCCTACAGCTCTTTTGAGGCATTTTGATTCGGGGTGGGATGGGTTGGCGCAAATGGAGCATGCATGCTTGAACCTGCACTGCCCCTGTGGTCTGGTGCAGGTCCGCCTGTTGAAGTCCCAGGAGGGAAACATCCTTTACCACGCAACCATTACAACGCGGTATGGTTACATCGTGGTTTTAACAACGCAAGTCGTTACACCGACTTGCACTGGAGGGCGCTGTAGGATAAGGAATAGTGTGAATTACTTTCCAACACCTTCCCTACTGTACGTAGACTGGAGTTGGAATAGTAATCCACACTATTCCTATGTCCAGCGCCCTCCAACGCAAGTCGATGTAACGACTTGCGTTGTTAAAACCGCGATGTAACATACCGCGTTGTAATGGTACGCGTTGTTACATCATACATCCATCCCAGCACGTCCCCTTCCTTCAACTATTACTGCCTGAACTAGTGGTGTAGCTTGTGTTACCCTGTGACCGAAAGGGCTGAAAGGGCTGAGCTGACTGCAGGGGCTGACTCCTTGTGTTCCCCTGTCCCTCGCCCCCGAAAAGATCCAACCAAGATATAGTGTAAATGCGGTCCCTTGACAGTGTTGGGTCGGATGCCTTGGCCACCCTGAAATTTTTGTCATACACTAACCACCCGCTGCCCGCGAATTTGTCGTGGGCCAGCACTATTCTATTCTGGTAACAGGCCATCTGTGCCTGTAAGTTTGGGAAACGCTCCGCTGTAACTGCCATAAATATGGAAAAGGTTCTAATCCAGTTGAGTAAGTTCTCTTCCACCCTACAGCATCTCACTAGCCCATTCTCTGGGAAGCATATCATCTTTGATCTTCCTAGACTCCTCCCTCTCCCTTTCGCAGATCAGTAAAGAAAACATGTTAATATATTCACCAGCCCAAATTCTGTTCTTCAACTCAAGAGACATGTGCCTGCCTAAAAACTCTCATTCGGAGCTGGCCTCGCCCACGCCTAACATTGGTAATGCTGGCAATTTACCTGGTACCGTTGACCCTGGTGCCTCTGGTTGAATCCCTGCCGCCGCACTGGAAACTGACACCCCTTTGTTCTCGAGAGTGCCGGAACTTCCCCCTGAAATGACAGGTAACGGTGCAACTGGCCCGGCCTTGGTTGGTTCCTTGGGCCCAGCATTGAATTCATTCACAATTTGCGTTGCCTCAGCCAAAGCATCGGTACCCAACCCTTTCACTCCCACCGCTGGGGCAAGAATGCCTGCTTTCCCCGACCATGGCAAAATTGCCGCTAAATGTGAAACTACATCCTGAGGGACCCCTCCCCCCCCGGTGGAGTCCCCCCCACGTGTGCTGGTAGAGGAACGGCGACCAGCACGGCGGGGACTGGCGCCCCCAGGGGGGCGGGTTGGGGCGCAGGCGGCTCTGGGTACAGGGGTGGGATCAGTGGTGCCCCTGGTGGTGTAGGTACTGGCGGGGCTGTAGCGGGGAGCGGTGACAATGGGCACACTGGCTCTGGTAGAGGTACAGGCAATGGGGTAGGTGGCACTGGGTCGTTACCTCCCGGGGTCTGGGGAGCGAGTGGAGTCATTCCCTTAGGCACACGCTTTTTTGTCCTAACCTTTTTGGGGATTGGCGGCAGGACACCCTTGGGAGGCACATTATCTCCTTCTCGGCCCTCTACCTTCTCCCTGAGGTTAGCCAGATCCTGCCCCATCTCAGTCACTTTCTTCATCATGTCCTCTAATAGCCTCTCCATACAAGAGCCCTGCTCCCCCCTCTTAGCCTTCCCTGCCATGATGTACTCACTCTCAGTCAACTGCACCCCTTTACCGGGAAGGTGTTAAGATGCAAATTGATTTCACACAAGGCTAACAGGTGGAGAATGCTAAATGCACGTGGTCATGTGACTTGAACCAGCAAACTTTGAGTGTAGCTGCTTACAGCCAATAATAAAACGTAATTTTACGAGTTCAGCTGATCACACACATTGAATCACGTTGAACGTGCCACCCTGCGAGTAAGTGACCATCACCATCAGGCTACCCTCCCACTAATACAATGATTAATATGGCACAGTGTAGAATAGATCAACCTAACAGCCTTCACATGGAATTGCAATCACTTTTGGAGTAAGAGTCTCAGGCCTCAGCCGTTAAGCTACCGGAACAGAAATCTTTAGCTGCTCAAACACATTCCCCCCAACCGGCACAATTGAAGCCCTTTCAATTCTAAATCTCATGGGGATTAATACAGTTAATACCTTGCCCCCAATGCTCGTGTGTCTAACAGAATGATTCCCGCCAAATACAAACCAGCGTTTAACTATCAGCTGACTACTTGAAGAAACCGAGCAGGACGCGTGCCCCAATGCGCGCATTATGACCTTACGCTAATCTTTCATTCGGCCACGGCGCTCTAACGCTGCCGACCGCCCACACGAATACCAGGGCGTGCACAATAAAAACCAGCAGCCACCGGAGGGGTGGTTGCCCACACGACCCTGTCGTGCCACCGCCTCCCGATACCTGATGTTGTTCCTCAACCATCTCGCCGTCGAATGCTCCGCCTCAAGCGATCCCCAGCTGCCGTAAGGCGATACAAGCGATCCCACGCGATGCAAGCGATCCAAGCGATCCCAACTCACGACGCCGATCACGACCTCCGGTATCTTGACCGCCAACGAGGAACGAGAAACGCGACGTTCGCGATGGTCCCGCAATAACGATCCCAGCCTGTAGTCCCGATCTCCTTGCAGCGCCGACCTGGAAAACAAACAAAATACAAGTTACCGCCTCTTAGCGAGGCGTGGGGAGGCAAGCTGGGGAGCCAGGAAACAAGAGGCCGGTTTCCTGGCTCCCCGGCCCTTTATACCCGGTCCGGCCAGTCCTACCTGCTGGCCGGACGTTCGGCCATCGTCGCGACCCGAAAGTGACTTGAAACACTTCTGGGTGGAGCCTGGGCCAATGGGGGAACGGGGGCGCGCCTGCCGCGTCACTTTGTGCGCGAGAGGCACGCCCCCCGCTGTAACGGAGGGGGCCGGCTCGACTGCCATACTTTTGGCGTGGCCGATGCCGGTCCCGCCGTTCTAACAGTAGAGCTTTTTAAATTCATGTGACCCAGGACACTGGCAGAAAGGCACAGATGGTTCTGACAGAAAAATGCCAACTTTAGTAAAGGGCCATTTTCAAAATGATAACTTAAAATCTGACATTACGATCAAAGAGCATTACATAACATTAATTTCAGTTGTATACATAATTTCTCTATTTGCTCCCAATCTGAAGTTAGCATTTGTTAAGAGTTATAAGGCAACTCAGTGTTAGCCTATGGTTGAGAAGGCCTTACGACTGTGAAAAATGACTTACGTAATTTTTCACTGCAGGGGCATGTAAAACGTAATCCAACATGTCCTCATTTTTAAATGGGGACGCGCTCTTCATACCTGGTGCCACTTCTGCTAACCGACGCTGCCGTGAGGGGAACGGCGTACTGGAGAAAATCTACCCAGAACTTGTTTCCTGGCCGTGAGGGGAACGGACGTAATCGAACTTCACTACCCAGAATTCCCTGGTCCGGGCGCCTGCCGTAGTGTCATCAGGCAGCGCCCGGGCTCTACTTAAGGGATGAGAACTAAACGCTGCGCGGGACGCGCTCTTCATACCTGGTGCCACTTTTGCTAACCGACGCTGCCGTGAGGGGAATGGCGTACTGGAGAAAATCTACCCAGAACTTGTATCCTGGCCGTGAGGGGAACGGACGTAATCGAACTTCACTACCCAGAATTCCCTGGTCCGGGCGCCTGCCGTAGTGTCATCAGGCAGCGCCCGGGCTCTACTTAAGGGCTGAGATCTAAAAGCTGCGTGGGACGCGCGCGGGCCGCGCCCGGGCGAAGCCCGGGCCAAGGGCGGGCCCGTCCTAGCCCGTCAGAGCCAGGAGGAGGCAGGGCAGGGCTCGCCTGCTAAGCTGTTTCCAGTGGCAAATCGCTGTGTACCAGAGAAGGTGGGCGATGCAGCATTTGTCCCTTTGATGAACTCATTACCTTCAGTCTATTGTATTTGTTGCTGCGCATTGCCTTAGGTTGTTGTGTTGCTATAGGGGAAGGTGGGCCGCTTTCTGAGCAGGCCGGTTTTCTTTTGTCCTTCTCTAACATGACCAAAAGGAGGGCAGTTGATAAGGTGGGGGGACATTAGATGATTATTTAATTCGAGCTGACTCAGCACTGAATCTTGAGATCTTAGCTGTGGAATGCAGACTCTCCTTAGATCCCGCTTCTTCTTCCCTCCCTTGTGCCCAGTTACAGAATGACTCACCCGTTTCTGGTCATCCCAGTACAATTGATGGCACCCCCATCCCCCCATTGCCCATTCTCCCTGATCCGGGGTCATTGGATTCCTCCCAGGCCAGTGTTATTATCCAGAGCCCTCCTAGGGTTACTACAAGAGGGAGGTTGGCTCATAAAGGCAAAAAAAAAGAGGTTTCTAGTAAAAACAGGAGCGGCCAAGGGACTAGTAAGCCTTCTGTTGTGTCGCTTCATCCCAAGCCTAGTGGGATTACCGCTAAAGGGAATTGTCCTGACTGTAAGACTACTCCCCTGACCCAGGATTTGATTCAGCCTCTTCTGGATTCCCTACTTGTTAGTCTTAAAGACCATCTAGCTTGCCTCTTAGACCCCGTCCTCCACAAACTGGATCTTGTAGCCGGTAGGTTGGATATGTTAGAAGCTAGACTCGCTGGTGATAAGATCTCAGTAATAGGGCCTCCCCCACTGTCAAACGGGGTGACGTCTGTTGGTGTGACCAATGAGGTTGGTAATGCTAGACCACCAAGGTCAGTGGGGGTTTTGCCAGTTATACCTTCTATAGGGGAAGAGAAGGGTTACGATCCAGATTTGGAAGTGGTTACTGCTAGGGGTAACAACAACTATTGTGATGAGCAAAGTCGCCCCCCCCGAGTAATAGGGCTGGTAATGAGGGGGTGGGAGCAGGGGCTCCTACAACCCTTCCCAACTTACATCTTCCTCCCCAAGCCACCCCTTATTCCATAGTTTTTGCTAATGTTCCACCACTCTTGGAAGGAACCTACGAACATTGGTCAAACCTTAAGAATAAATCCCTGCATTACTTGAGCTCTAAAATTGGGAATAGCAAGGCCTTGTTTGATGATTTCAACATGGTTAGGCGCATCAACTGGATTGGTCAGTCTTATAAGTCCCTTCCTGGGGATTGTGTGGTGTTGAGTTTTAAGTCCCCGGCTTTGGTCGAATATATATTGGAAGCCGCTCTCCACCAACCTTCAGCATTTAATTCGATTAAAATTCTCCCATTGGGCTTCTTTTATAAGCCAGGTTGCATTCAGCCTATGCGGGATAATCGTGCTTTCTCAATACTTCCAGTAAGGTCTAATCTGCCCATTGTGACCACTAATCGCTTTGATATCCTCTCAACACTGGAGGATAATGATTGACGTATGGCTAGCTCTGCTTGTCCCCTACCGACAGATCCTGGGGCTCCGGGTCTTTCTTGTCATCAGAGCCCGGATATTATTATGTTACCATCTCCTAGTGTTACTTCCTGCATGTCTAACCTCTATGTTTCTATACAGCCTCTTTCTGCTAAAATGACTGATCTCCTGGTTGTCCCAGGACAAGTGGCGGAAACTGGTTTTGTAAATTCGTCACTGAAATTGGGTTCATGGAACATCGCAGGGTTGGGGTCCAGGCTTGATATTCCTGATTGGGCCACTTTTATCGACGATTTCGAGATATGGGCATTTCAAGAGACCTGGGCAATGGTCCCCCACTTCCGTACAGGCTTTTTGAATTTTTTTAAACCTGCTGTTAAGGGCCATAGGGGTAGACCGATGGGTGGTTTAACCACTTGGGTCCGTCAATGTGAGGGTGTCACTGTGGCAGAGGTCCCAATCGATAGTCCAGATATTTTGATCATCAGGGTCCAATCTCTTAATGGCCTTAATCTCCTTCTAATAAACATCTATGTAAGGGGCCTCCTGGGAGGTAAATGTTCTCCCACTTGTCTCCTTTTGGAGAACTAATTAGGGTCCGAATCAAAATCCATCAATAAGATTGTGGCTGGAGACTTTAATGTCTGTTTTGAGCCCTTGGGTGTCGATAGCGGGGATTTCACTGAGGATGAAGATTCTCTCTGGGGTGTTCCCCAGCTGGAGCTGGAACCTGTAAGAAAGTGGACACAAGCTGCCCTGTTCATGAAAGGCTTATGTTTAAACCAGGGTATGAGAGAAGTTAATGGGCGAACAAAATCGGATAGGTTGGGGAGGATGACCTTTGATAATGGTAGAACTGGGAGCCGAATTGACAATATTTTAGTCAATCTGGAGTTGTGGTCGCTCATTGATGATATGGTGGTAGTAAGTAGAGTTGAGAGTGATCATAACCCTCTTGTTCTCTGTATTAACGACAATAGTTTTACTGACCCTCCTACTATTCTCGATGGCCGTACCTCTATGGATGTTATTCTCACAAATGATTTAAGAAGGGTGAGATGGCCGAAAATCGCCACTTGTGAGACTTCCCGGGAAATTTGGTCAGCAATACCATGGCTACACTCAACCAGTTGAAGTCTCAAGATTTGATCATGGATAATATACGGGATATTCATAACATGCTCTTTGCAGAACTTAAATCATTTTTTGTTAGAACCCCTCCTTCCATCGGTAAAGGCAAAGAGTTGAGATCCTGCACGTGGTTCAACAAGGACTGTAGACTGGCCCAAAGTGCCCTGATACAGGCCATTAAATCTAGTTCTCCCACCACCATTCAAAAATGTAGGTCTGCATCTAAAAATGCCCAACTTAAGGCCAAGCAAAATTGGGATGAGGACCGCTGGAGGGATCTATATCAGGCTTGTCATGACCGTAACATTGTCCAATTTTGGCATCTTCTTAAAGGGGGCAACTGCCCCTCGGATATTCGGCCCACTAACCACGTTGAGCCACAGCAGTGGGTAGCGTATTTCGAGGAACAGTTTAAGGTTGGTGATATGGTGGCTAATAATAACATTTGTCCATTTGTTGTTGAAAACCCTTTGGAATTCTCCCCCTGTGAAGTTAAGTCCGTTTTAAAATGTATTAAGAGTGGTAAGGCCCCGGGTCCCGATTGTATCCCTGCTGATCTATTCATCCAGGAGCAAGATGTATGGATCCCGTACCTGACTGTGCTGGCAAATGCCCTCGCGGGTGGTGCTGCTGTCCCTGACTCGTGGCTTGGGGCAGAGATATTGCCGATCTATAAGAAAGGCGATCGCTCTGTCCCGGCCAATTATAGACCAATTAGTCTTATTGACGCAGTACAAAAAATTATAGCCCGTCTTGTACTGGGTCGTATACAATCCTGGATGACTGATTTTAACGTGCTGTCCCCTCTTCAGGCGGGGTTTCGTACACATATTGGGACCCTGGACCAAGCATTTAGGGTAGTATTCCTTTATTGGAAGGAAGTTTTCTTGGGGGGTGGTAAGCTTTACGCGGCTTTCGTGGACCTATGGTCCGCGTTTGACCTTGTGCTGAGGGTCAAGTTATGGGAAGCACTTTTGGAGATGGGCATGCCAAAAGAATTGGTATCCTCCCTGGTTATTATTCATGATAATACGTATGCCCGTGTTCGTTGGGGCAAACCAGGGAAGGTGACGGACAGATTTAAAGTGTCCAAAGGAGTTCGCCAAGGGTGTGTGCTCGCCCCCACTTTGTTCTCACTATTTATTAATAGGGTTATAAACTATTTCTCCAACAACCCAACCGATGCACCCTCCCTGGCTGGAATGAAGATTCCCCTACTCATGTTCGCAGACGATACTCTTTTGATTTCGAAGACGAGACAGGGCTTGCAGTCAGCCCTGTCTCGCTTTGAGGTTTTTTGTCACGAACATGAGTTGGAAATAAATGTTGGGAAGACCAAGTTCATGGTTTTTCGAGGCCCTAGGCACATTAATGCGCGGGTATGTCTGGGTGGTGTCAGTTTGGACCAAACGGCTGTGTTTACTTATCTAGGAGTCACCTTTAGCGAGACATGCAGCTGGTCTTACCAGCTGGATCTTCTCGCTCTTAAACATGCCCAATTAGGTGGAGCTTTGTTGAAAGAGCATAAACATTCTTTAACAAAACCAATAGCTCCCCTAATGAAGATTTATGGCTCCAAGATTCTTCCTGCCATTTTATATGGTGCTGAAATTTGGGGCTTTAGTAACCTGTCCAAATTGATGACTGCCCAGAACAAATTTCTCCGGTCAGCAATAGGGCTTCCGCAATCTACTTCGCGCATTCCCTTACTATATGACCTGGGAATCCAGCCTCTAGAGGACTTGGCAGGGTATAGACCCCTGGCGTTTTGGCGTCGCCTGTGGACTACACCTGAATTATCTATTTATGCTAAAGCCCTCTTGGAGGTCAAAGGGCTGGAGGGTTCGCACAGGATACCTTGGTTGTCTGGTATTAAAACCTTGTTGATTGACCTCGGGATGGGTGACCTTTGGGCTAACCCAGATACTGTAGTTTTCCCGCCGAAAAATGTCCTAAAGGATGCCTATTGGTGCTTTATTAAGAATAGGAGATTTGCCTCCCTTATGGGCACCTCAATGACTGCCACATTTTTTGCTTTTAAGGATGAGTCTGTCTATGAGGGTTATTGGGATACCATTTTGAAACATTTTGATCGTAAACTGTATCATCAGTTTAGAGTGGGCGCCCCACCACTGCGAGGACTCACCAAAATCTGGAGTCCTCTTGGTAGCGATAAGTGCCCCTTTTGTGTAGATATGATCGAATCTATGGACCATTTCCTTTTCTGTTGTCCAACCTACCTACTTCCTCGAAGTGTTTGGCTTCGACCTGTTTGCAGATTAATGAGCACACGTTCTGCACATGTTGCTAGTAGAATCTTGAAAACAGACACATCAAAACCTGTAGTAATAGGTGTTTCCAAATTCATTAGTTGGGCATGGATTCTTAGGGTATGGAAACTCAAGTCGTGATATCTGTCCCATAAGGTTTCAGCCGCTTTTAATTAGCGCCATCACTATGGACTGTTAGGTTAGACTGGCGTGTCTTTCACTGTATTTTATTATGCTTGTCATTATGTCTTAATCATTTGTTCACCATGAAATATCTTACATGATTTCAGAATTTTTATTTTGTATTGTAATATGAATTGTATTTTATATGAACCGTTTTTAACCTGTATAGAATGTCTTTTATGATGTTAATCGAATAAAGACTTATTGACTGACAAATGTCATGCACCTGGACCTATGAGACGAAGGGACTACCTTAGGGTTGGCTAACAAGTATTAAGAAGCAGAGTTTAGGCCTAGCATAAGGTTTATTTTTCTAGATTGAAATATCAGTTTAAAACTGCACTAAGGCTGCAGTGGGAGGCATGAGCAGTGTCTTAGAGGGCTTCTTAAGAGTGCAGCTCAAGGAGTGCTGCTGTCCACTAGTAGCATTTAATTCACAGGCCCTTGGTGCACATACTTTAATATTAAAGGGATATAAAATTAAACTTAATCAATCAATCAATCAATCAATCAATCAATCAATCAATCAGGTTTCGTATAAAGCATGACTACTCACCTGAGAAGCTCTCAAGGCGATGACTGGGGGGAGGGGTCTGCGGTTCAGTCGATGACCCAGGTCTGAAGCGATAGTGCTTGCCTGAGGTGCAGAGCAAGGAGTTCAAGGACTTTGCAGCGATGTAAGAGAAAGTTCTTCCTCCCACTGTGGTCTTGCGGATCTGTGGAATGGTGGCTAGGGCCAGTTGGATGGAGCGGAGATATCTGCTGGCAGTGTAGAAGTAGAGGTGGTCGTTGAGGTATGCAGGTCTGGCACTGTGGAGGGCTTTGTAGGAATGCGTGAGGAGCTTGAGGTAATTATTTTATTGATATGAAGGCAGCAGAGTTCTCTCAGGAGGCCAGTAATCTGGCTGTGGTGTGGGATGTTCAAGATAAGTCTGGAGGAGGTGCTCTGGATGTTCTGCAGTTTATTATGGAGTTTCTAG
Source organism: Triturus cristatus (assembly GCF_964204655.1). Classification (NCBI taxonomy): domain Eukaryota; kingdom Metazoa; phylum Chordata; class Amphibia; order Caudata; family Salamandridae; genus Triturus; species Triturus cristatus. The sequence goes on along the minus strand of NC_140585.1, from coordinate 211,535,301 downwards.
GTGGTAATGGCACAGAGTGCGTTGCCGTAGTCGAGTCTGGTGCTGATAAGTGCATTCTTGACTGTTTTCCTAGACTCAGTGTGGATCCACAGAAGATCTCATGAAGCAGGTAGAGGGTGTGGATGCAGGGGGATGAAACGTTGCTGATTTGGTGGTTCATCAAGAGTGAGGCATCCAGGACCATGCCAAGGTTTTATGACTGGTTTATGGGTGTGGAGGGGTTCCAAACACTGCGGGCCACCAGGAGTCATCCCAGGCAGAGGGGGTGGTGTCCAGGATAAGGACTTTGGTCTTGTCTGAGTTAAGATTGAGGCAGATGTCCATTGTGGAAGTTGCGCTTGGCTGCTGTGTGTTCGTCTGTGAGGTAGAGAATCAGCTGGGTGTCATCGGCATAGGAGACAATGATGAGTCACTGGATTCTGGCAATGGCTGCAAGTGGGCTATGTAGATGTTGAAGAGGTTGGGGCTCAGGAGTATCCCTGAGGCACCCCACATCTGATCTCTGTGGGTTCTGAGTTGAACAGTGGAAGTCTGATTTTCTGTGTTTGGCTGGTGAGAAAGAAACGGATCCATTCTAAGGCTTTGTCGCAGATGCCGGCACAGAGGGTGTGGTGGGAGACGGTATCAAATGCGGCTGAGAGGGCCAGGAGGATGAGGACAACAGTTGTGTCTCTGTCTAGAATGGTGCGGATGTCATCTGTCGTGGCAAGGAGAGTGGTCTTGGTGCTGTGGTTCCTTCTAAAGCCCAATTGGGAGAGGTCCAGGATGCGGTACGTTTCGATGAACTTGGGGAGTTGGGTGCTAATTGTTTTCTCAATTACTTTGGCTGGAAAGGGAAGCAGAGAGATGGATCTGTAGTTCTTTTTTTTTTAAAAACCTTTATTTACGTCAACATGGTACACAGCTATTCAGCCGACATCCTGGAGGTTCGGCAGCACGATGGGAACAATACGTAGGAAGGTCCATATCCGTACATCAGGAGTAACAAAGGTTTAGTTTTAATGTAAACCAAAAAAAAATAAAAACACGAGCAAGGCAAAGCATATAATAAGCATGCGCTAGTTCTCAGCTGGGGCGAGGTCCCACTCCCATCAGCGGAGCGGTAGACCACGCCAAAGAAGCGAGGGGAAAGCAGGGGTACGGACTCCAGGTTATGAACAGTTTACGTATATAGTTGGGAGTAGAGCTAGGGGGAAAGTTGCACATCGAGCATCTCAGCAACCGGGGGCACACAAATATCTCCCCTATAGTGGTTCCATTGCCCCCATATCTTATGCCACTTCTTAGGGCGACCCCGGGCACTGTACACCGTTTTCTCCCGGAACATGCCCCACTCCATATTTTCCATCCATGTTACCAAGGTGGGAGGTCTCTGGGATCCCCACAGCTGCGCAATATCTCGCTTCGCCATCATATTCCCCAGAGTCACCCATTGGGTCTGAGCGGCATCATAGTCGGTAGGGCCCCAGACATTCAACAGGCATCGTCTTGCCTCCGGGAAGAGTGCGATACCCGTGACCTCTTCCATCACATCATGAATTTGTTTCCAGAACTCTACGATCTCCCCACACTCCCAAATAATGTGTAGAAAGGTGCCCAACATCCCACAGCCTCTCTTGCATAAGCCATCGTCAGAGAAACCCATATGAATCAGGCGGGGCCCCGTGATATAAACCCTGTGAAGTATCTTAAGCTGCACCAGCCGCAGTCTAGCCGGGATCGCAACCTCCTTCGGAGAGGAGACGGCATATTGCCAGTCCTCATCGTCCAGTTCGAGACCATCCCTAGTCCATTGTTCTCGCACATCAAGGAGGAGGTCGGTCCGGACATTTACAAGCTTTTTGTAAATCAAGGAGATTGTACTCTCCGGCATATGACCATCCAGAATCCGATCCTCCAAAGGAGAAGACTCAGGCACGGCCTCCCCCTCGGCACGAACAGATAGCAGAGCGTGACGCACCTGGGCATATCGAAAGTATTCAGTACCCCCTAATTCGTACTCCGTCTGCAGCGTCTCAAACGATTTCACCTTACCCTTAGTCAGCAAATCCCCAACTCTAGAAATCCCAATTAGGTCCCACTTCTCAAACCCTTTCGTGTGCCATAATTTCCCTAGGATATCGGATTCAAAAAGCGGAGTAGCCTGGGTAAGTCTGTCCTTCCAGCCCAACGAGTTTGTAACCGCCTTCCACACATGCACTGCCGTCTTGGTCGGTCCTGTGAGGGACCCATCCAATGATTTGGAATACAGCTCCCTAAGGTAATTACCCCCGCGCAACAGCCACCGATCCATAGTAAACCCTGGGTTTAACGCCGGACCGTAAACCCCATGGTTGATCGCTTCCAATTGGGTAGCCCAATAATATCTTCTGATGTCAGGGAGTGCTATCCCTCCGTCATACCATGGAAGGGTCAACTTTGCTATAGCTATACGCGGTCGACCGTCCCATAACAGCGAACGCTGGAGGCTCTCCACCTCACGAAAATAACAGGCAGGAACTAACTCTAGGGTGTTCTGTAAGGCGTAGAGAAACCGGGGAAGAGACATCATTTTAAACAATGCGGCGCGGCCTAGGAGGGAGAGCGGTAGCCGCCTCCAACCCGCAACATCCCGTCTCAAGCGTGACAGCGGAGGGAGGAGGTTCTTCTCGTATCGGACAGAGGGGTCTGTGGAAATATATATCCCCAAGTACAGAAAGCCCCGCTGGGCGATCTGGATGGAGCAATCCCGCGGGACGGTAGGGGTGTCCCCACTGAGAACATATAGGTGCGACTTTCCCCAGTTAATGGCGAGACCCGAGTTACTACCAAAAGACTTCAAAACGTCACAGACCACTATGAGGGATTTCCGAGGCGAGGTCAAGTATAACAAGATGTCGTCTGCATACAAAGAAATGCGGTCCTCGTGGTCTGGCGACCATCGGATCCCTCTTATGTCTGGCTGCCATCTAATCCATGCCGCCAGCGGCTCGAGGGCGAGAGTGAACAGTAGTGGCGACAGAGGACAACCCTGCCGGGTGCCCCTCCCAAGCACGAACGGAGATGACGCCCTACCGTTCACCGCGATTTTAGCCAAAGGTTCCTCATAAAGTAGCCTAATCCAGCCTATAAAACCCGGTCCGAAGCCGAATTTTGTGAGCGCTGCCCACAGATACGGCCATTCCACACTGTCGAAAGCCATCGTGGCGTCGAGTGACACCAAAATGGCCGACTCCCGCAGCGTCTCAACCCTCGCGAGCACGCCATGAAGTCGCCTGAGGTTCAACGCAGTGTTGCGGTGTGGGATAAACCCGGATTGGTCCGGGTGGATCAAGTCCCCAATGACCCTGATCAGACGGTTAGCCAACAGTTTGGCGAGGATTTTGGGCTCAGCGTTGAGTAGGGAGATCGGCCTATACGATCCGCATCTGTTCCGGGGCTTGCCATCTTTATGTATAACCACTATTGTCGCCAGACGTTGGTCAAATGGAAGACACCCATGCTCCCGCGCCTCTACAAACATATCTCGCAAATACGGAGCAATCTTATCCGGTCTGAGTTTATACAACTCGACCAGCAAGCCATTCGGGCCCGAGGCCTTGCCCGGGCGTAGCGAGCGGATAGCAACTGCAACCTCATCCGCGGTGATGTCACCATCAAGGTCCTCCCTGTCGACGTCGGATAGACAAGGCAGGGCAATGTCTCGCAGCAGTTCATGCGAGTCTTCCTCCGGCTTGTCCGACACAGACGTATAGACCATGCGGAAGTGGTCCGCAAAACACTGGACTATCCCATCGGGTTCAGTGACAATATCCCCGCCATCCGTCAGTAGTTCTGGCACAACTCTATTCACTCGTTCTTTCCTGTCTAACCACGCTATTAATTTCCCAGCCTTGTCGCCCACATCATACAATCGCCCTTGTTGGTCCCTGCTAAGAACCTTAGCCGCGTTTGTCACCAGTGCTTTATATTCAGACTGTTTTAATCTCAACTTATGCAGTGTTTCCGCCGTAACCTCGTCTTCCAGGACAGACTCTAATGCCACTATCTCAGCCTCGATCTGCGCCACCTCCGCATCTCTCCGACGTTTGACATCCGCTATCAAGGAGAGGGCCTCCCCTCTCAGTACTGTTTTAAACGCTTCCCACAAAGACACCGCGGAGGTAACCGAGCCAAGGTTCTCCGAAAAGTAAAGATCAACCGCTTTCAACAACGCTCCACGAGTCTTAGGGTCACGGAAATACCAGGGGTTAATAGGGGCAACCCTACCTGCCGCGCCACGGCCAAAATCCATACTAATCCACACCGGCGAGTGATCGGAGATGCCCCTGGCCATGTGCCTAGCCTCAGACACCAAGGAAGCATGGGCAGCCAAGGTGAGAACATAATCTATTCTAGAGAGACTGCCGTGCGCCCCAGAGTGAAAAGTATACTGCCGCTGAGCGGGGTGCAGCAGCCTCCAGCACTCAACCAAACCTAGTGTATCAGTAAAATCTGGGAGCCATCTCTGCTCCCCCCCGGGGTCCCTTGGCGGATGTCTGTCTAGTAATCCGGAACCAACTGCATTAAAGTCACCACCCATTACCAACACACCCTCGGGGAGATCCAACATGGCCCTCCCCAAGTCGGCAAATGTGGCGGCCTGCAGGCCAGGAGGGACATAAACAGAAACCAAAACCAGTAGTAGAATCAATCTCCAACGGCAGCGAGGTCCTAACAAGTATTCCTGCCCCCCGAGATCCCGAGGAAAACCCAGAGTGGGCAATGAATTTATAACCCTTTCTATTGAGAGCATGACACGTGTTGCCTATCAGGTGCGTCTCCTGCAGCAAAACTATGTCAGGAGAGCACCTCTTCAGAAATTGCAGAACAATCCCCCGCTTAATACGATCCCCCAAGCCATTAACATTCCAACTAAGTATATTCAAACCCCTACCCCCATCACAAACTGGCAGGAGACCCCCGCCCATCCCCGAGAGCAGCACACGAGACTTGCATTGCGATACCTTGCAAAACGAAAAACAACAACAAACACTCCAACAAGCCCAAACCACCCCCCACCCTGCACCCCTGCATAAGCCTAAAAGTCCCCCAACTTGCAGTGTGCCTGTCGCCCTAGCAGAAGCTAATCTACAAGAAGAAACCCCGTAGGAGGAAAAAGATCCCATTGCGCCCTCGCCACCCCCGGACAATAGCTAGCAATGAAAACAAATCAGCGAACCACTGTCCCGAGCTTGACCAGAATGGTCGATCACCAGAGTCCTCACTCTTTTGCGACATGGCCTCCTTCCGCTCTGCCAGCATGATCCCCGCTAGTCCGCCGCTGAGGCAATGTGTCGAGCCATTCCCCAACCTCGTCTGGCAAGTCAAAGAAAAAGGTTCGTTCTTCGTATTCGACGCGCAACTTGGCTGGGAAGAGCATGGCATACTTCAGGCCCCTCTCACGTAGCCTCCTCTTGACCCCCAGGAAACTCTGCCGTTGCTTCTGCACCGCCTGGGTGAAGTCAGGATAAAAACTCACTGCAGTGTTCTGGAAAGTAACCGGTCCGGACCCCCGTGACGCCTGCAGAATGGCATCGCAGTCCCTGAAGTTGAAGATCCTGGCGATGATCGGTCTCTGGGGGGCTCCCACCTTGGGCCTCCCGCCCGGGACTCGGTGGGCCCGCTCGACCGCAAAGAACTTGCTGAGGCCCTTAGGCGCCAGATGGTTAAGCACCAAGTCCTCGACAAACAGGTCCGCCGATTGCTCCTCCGATTTCTCCGGAACGCCAACTATGCGCACGTTATTGCGCCTCGCCCGGCCTTCAAAATCCTCCATCCTGCGGGCAATTAGGTCGTTGGTAGTCCTCAGCGTGCGGACCTCTATTTGCAGATCAGAGACGTCCCCCGTGAGGCTAGTGGTTTTTTGGTCCAATGATTTTACTCTCACATTAGTTTTCCCCAGGTCAGCGCGGAGCAAATTAACGTCGACTGAGATGGTGTCCACTTTGTGTGCCAGGGCCTCAAACTGTTGCCCAATAGAGGACTTCATCTCCTCAATGGCGCCCATAATATCTTGCAGTGTCAATTCCGGTGCGGGGACCGAGCCGTCTCCCGATGATTCCTGTAGCTTCCCCGGTCCGCTTGGCGATCCCTTTTGCTGGGCATAGCGATCCATATTGTTGGTTTGGGTGTAGCCCCCCCGCCTGGTATTCTTGGGCTTCTGTTTGTCGGCCTCCGATTTGGTCGACATCCTAACCCCAGAACAGTCAGCGTCAAAAACAGGCCGCTCAGCCACGCAATTGACACGAGGTCCGCTGGATCCGGGTCTCCGATGCAAGCCCATGCATATGCAGGCCGAGCTAGAGGCAACTGTTGTCCAAGACACTCACGGGCCGAGGCACGTAATTGTGAGAGAAAACGAAAGTGAAAGTGGAAACAGCCCCCCTCCGATGATCCGCACCGCACACGGCCGCTGTTGTTCAATTAGTGTCCGGGCCCATGCCAACGCGAGACCCGGGCACCTCCCGGGGGATAGGCCGCAAACTTCAACCTGTCACAACTTCGGTCTCCGGTGTACGATTTCAGTCCGGACAATGACTCTCGCCTCAGCAGTAGTTCATCTCCAGTATTCCGGATATTTGACACAGGATTTTTCCAGGATAATTGCCGGAGGGAACGAGGGTTGCGGGAGCTCTGTGCTCATGCGGCCATCTTGGTCACCACGCTAGGCTCCTCCCCGGATCTGTAGTTCTTGAGGTACATCAGGTTAGCAGAGGATTTCTTCAGCAGTTGAGGGTGCTGCAGAGATCAGGTGCAATCGAGGTGCCAACTCTGTTGAAGATGTGGTGAGGGCAGGGATCGGAGGTGGGTCTGGAGTATATGCTCTTCATGATCCTGAGGGTGTTGTGCGAGGTAAGGGTGGCCCAGTTGGCCAAGGTCTGCTGAGGTCTGGAGCAATTAGATGTTGTGAGTGTTGTGTAGCAAAACTGTTGTAGATCTCCTTGAGCTTGTGGTGGAAGAAGGTGGCGAGGTTGTTGCAGATGTCTTGAGAGGCAGAATGCCTGCTGTCTCTGTGCTGGGTCTGGCAAACCCTTTGACCATAGCGAAGAGTTCTTTGCTGTTGTGTGCATTGGCGTTGGTGCATTCTTGGATGTCTGCTTTCTTTGTTGCTCTGATGAGGTGGTGATGTGTGGTGACGGCGGATTTGAAGGCTGCATGGTCGGCCATGATCTTGCTGCTCCTCTATATTTTCTCAATTTGTCTGCAGTTGCGGCTGGACTCTTGGAGGGAGGGGGAGAACAGACTGGCTTTCTTGGTGGACTGCTTGGCCGAAGGTTTCCTGAGGGGCCAGTTTGTTGGTGCAGTTGGAGATCCAGTGGTGGAGGTTGTGTGCTGAGGTGCTGGCGTCCATGGATGTCAATGGTGGGATTTTGCTGAGGGAGGTGTTGAGCTGGTCTTTGGTGACCTTGTTCCAGCGTCTGCTAGGATCTTTGTGGATGTAGTGACATATGGTGGGTTTGGTGAAGGAGAAGCTGACGCAGTGGTGATCGCTGCAGTATGGTTCGGAGGTGTGGTTGAAGGGGATGTTTTTGCATGGAGAAAGGATGAGGCTGAGCATGTGTCCTGCTGAGTGGGTTGGCATTATGACCAGCTGTTTACGTCCAAAGCTGGCGAGGTTCTTCAGTAGGGATGAGGTATTGTGGTTGTCAAGTTTGTACATGTGGAAATTGAGGTTGCTGAGGCAGATGTCGTCCAATGAGGTGAGAGCATGGTGAGTAATGAAGTCGGCTATGGCTTCGCGGAAGGGGTGAAGGGCTCCAGAAGGTCTGTAAACGAGGGTGCCATAAACTGTGGTGTTCAGATTGGTTGGGATCTCGAAGTGAAGGTGTTTCATGTTAGGTGAGTGGTCGCTGGTGCTGGTTGTGAGGCAAAGGATGTTTTTGTGTGCGTTGGTGATACCTCCTCCCAATTGGTTGACGTGGTCCTTGTGAATGATTTTGCAGCCTTTGGGGATGGTGGTTGTCCGAGCTGAGGTCGGGTTGATCCAGGTTTCTGTAAAGAAGACAACATCGGGGAGATTGAGTCAAGCAGGTTCCAGTTCTCCACAGCCTCTCTTTTGAGGGTAAAGGTGCTAAGCAGGATGCAACTGATGAGGTCGGGTCCAGTTCCTCCGGGTCGTGGGATTGGTAGTGATGGTGTGTGTAGGCTGGCAAAGGTGCAGTTGCAGTTAGGCCTTCAGTGATACAAGGTGGCAGGCGGTGAGTGGTTCAGTGTGACTGGCATGGAGGGTGCGGGAGTCGTAGTGGTAGATGGTCCAGGAACCAGAGCGTGTGGCGCTGGGTGCGGCCCAGACATGGACGGGCACAGACAAGCTTGCATTTGGCACACGTTTGACACGCCAGCAACGCACAGTTAACTGCACACACTGCATGCCTGCGAATCAGGCACCATTTTATAGTGTTTGGGGAAGGCTGGAAAGCTGGGAGGCAGGAAGTGGGAAAATAGCACTGGAGGAGGCAGGACTCTGGGACACAAGCAGCGGCTAGGGCACAGAAAGGAAAACAAAGGCAAAAAAGAGGAGAAAAGGGATAAAGTGAAAGAAAGCAATAATAGATAAGAAAAGCAAAAGATAGATGAAAAGGAAGGTGAAAAAAAAGCAAAAAGGCAGAAAACAGAAAACAGAGGGAAGAGAGTTGTAGCAGAGCAGAGATGCTCCCCACTTGGACACCAGGGATCAGGGGCCTTAAACACAGGGCCTGGTAGAGTTAGGGGCAACAGCTACCAGGCAGAGCTGTGCAGTGAGGGAAGCAATTTACTGACAAGGTTAGAAAGATTGCTCCTTCACTGCTCAGTGGGAGCTATTAAGTAGTGTTTGGGGAGGGCTGGACAGCTGGTAGGCAGGACGCAGGAAGCTGGAAATGAGAAAATGGCACTGAAGGGGGTCAGGCAGCGGGGGACGAGCAGCGGCTACGGCACGGAAAGGGAAAAAAGGCAAAAAAGAGAAGAATTAGCAGAAAGAGAAAGAAAGCAATAATAGATAAGAAAAGCAAAAGGTAGATGAAAAAGAAGGTGAAAAAAGAGCAGCGGAGCAAAAATGAAGAAAGCAGAAACACAGCGATGCACCCCACTGGACCACCAGGGATCAGGTGTCTCGAACACAGCACCAGGAAAGTTCAGGGGGCAAGAGCTACCAGGTGGAGCTATGCTGCAAGGGAAGTAATTTACTCACAAGGTCAAATTAAATGTACCAATCAGGTGTAGGCCAATTTGAACATGTTTTAGAGAGAGAACACAAGAACTTTATCACAGGTTAGAAGGGGTAAAGTGCACAGAGTCCTAAAAGACAAGAACAATGAGTGCAGCAAGGGAAGGAAAAGAAAGGCAACATCTGGGATTACTCTGCAGCAAAGACCAAGTCTAACAGCAAACATTAGCATTTATGTAAAGCATAGCCAGCATGCCACCTACAATGCTCACAAAACCTCATTGATAGGAAACCATTGTGTCAGTTGTAGACAATATGTTGCCAAGAATGCAGAAAGGAGGTCATGAAATGGCTACTATTCTGTCCAATTGGTTGACGTGGTCCTTGTGAATGATTTTGCAGCCTTTGGGGATGGTGGTTGTGAGGTTCGAGCTGAGGTGGGGTTCAAGCAGGTTTCCGTAAAGAAGACAATGTCGGGTAGATTGAGTCAAGCAGGTCCCAGATCTCCATGGCCTGTCTTTTGAGGGTACAGGTGCTCATCAGGATGCACCTGATGAGGTCGGGTCCAGTTCCTCCGGGTCGTGGGATTGGTAGGGCTGGTGTGTGGATGCTGGCAAAGGTGCAGTTGCAGTTGGGCCTTAGGTGTTCTTCGGTGATACAAGGTGGCAGGCGGTGAGTGGTTCGGTGTGACTGGTGTGGAGGGTGCGTGAGTCGCAGTGGTAGATGGTCTAGGAACTAGGGTGTATGGCGCTGGGTGCGGCCCAGACATGGACGGGCACAGACGAGCTTGCCTTTGGCACATGTTTGGCACGTCAGCAATGCACAGCTGACTGCACCCGCTGTATGCCTGCGAATCAGACAGCATTTAATAGCGTTTGGGGAAGGCTGGACAGCTGGGAGGCAGGAAGTGGGAAAATAGCCCTGGAGGTGGCAGGACCGTGGGACACAAGCAGCGGCTAGGGTCCAGAAAGGGGAAAAAAATCAAAAAAGAGGAGAAAAAGGATAAAGTGAAAGAGAGCAATAATAGATAAGAAAAGCAAAAGATAATAAAAAGGAAGGTGAAAAAAGAGCAGAAAGGCAGAAAACAGAAAAACAGAGGGAAGAGATTTGCAGCAGAGCAGAGATTCTCCCTCCTTGGACACCAGGGATCAGGGGCCTTAAACACAGGGCATGGTCGAGTTAGGGGCAACAGCTACCAGGCAGAGCTTTGCAGTGAGGGAAGCAATTTACTGACAAGGTTTAAAAGATTGCTCCTTCACTGCTCAGCGGGAGCTATTAAGTAATGTTTGGCGAGGGTTGGACAGATGGTAGGCAGGAGGCGGGAAGCTGGAAGTGAGAAAATGGCACTGGAGTGGGTCAGGCAGTGGGGGACGAGCAGCGGCTAAGGCACGGAAAGGGAAAAAGGCAAAAAAGAGAAGAATTAGCAGAAAGAGAAAGAAAGCAATAATAGATAATAAAAGCAAAAGGTAGATGAAAAAGAAGGTGAAAAAAGAGCAGAGGAGCAAAAATGCAGAAAGCAGAAACACAGCGATGCACCCCACTGGACCACCAGGGATCAGGTGTCTCGAACACAGCACCAGGAAAGTTCAGGGGGCAAGAGCTGCCAGGCGGAGCTATGCTGCAAAGGGAAGTAATTTACTGACAAGGTCAAATTAAATGTACCAATCAGGTGTAGGCCAATTTGAACATGTTTTAGAGACCACAAGCACTTTATCACAGGTTAGAAGGGGTAAAGTGCACAGAGTCCTAAAAGACAGGAAAAATGAGTGCAGCAAGGGAAGGAAAAGAAAGGCAACATATGGGATTACTCTGCAGCAAAGACCAAGTCTAACAGTATCCATTTGCATTTATGTAAAGCATAGCCAGCATGCCGCCTACAGTGCTCACAAAACCTCATAGTGTCGTGCTCTTCGACTCCTCGGGATCGGATCGATGCTCAATATGGTCCACCTCTCGATAGCTTCAAGTCTGAGCGCTATTATAGCGCAGATCAGTGAAGCGATAGAGCGAGGGACGGAAATAGAGGGGACAGCGGGGAAGGAGACCTGAAAAGACACAAGAAAACAACAACGTTATAATCCTAGTGTCCCCACCACTCTCTCTCTACCCTGACCCCGTGCGTGAGTACCAGTGTTAAGGGTAATCACCTGTAAATAAAAAGAAGGATATGTGTGGCTCCTAGGTGCAGATCACGCTCTCTGCCAAAGAACCTGAGACCAGTCAGACAAGGCCTCTTAGTACTCCAGAACATACACGTAACACTAAGATCGAGAAAACAGCGTTATTATCAGGTTTTATCTGTGTAGCCCCGGTCCCCGTGTGACCCTTGCTCTTTGTTTGACCTACCCAGATTTATCTCTGATCATACGTCACAGAGGTTGTATGAGATTGCCTCATCTCACCCACAATTCCCTGCTAAGAAAACACAACAAAACACAATGATTAGTTATCTCTCATCCATTGAGATTAGATGGGACCACGCCCATCGGTCGACGAAAAATTCAGGCGGAACATACAGACAGTCTTTGCTCATGCCACATCATGTTCGTATCTCACCCACACGTTTTTTGACAGCATCAGAAAATGTATTTCCTAGGACCAGGCACTGGTATCCCTTCTACTCGCAAGAGCCGACAAACGTGTGGCTCGCCAACGAGGAGGGACACCTAGTGCACTGAACGTAATAACAGGCAAAGAATGAAGCGACTTCCTGCAGCCCTCAAGTCTTACACCCCCTCCGAGTTTGCAGGGCGTTTTCATGTCTCCCCCACAACCTTCACAAGCCCAGGGTGGCCGTTTAGGGAATTCCACTTGTGCATTGCACCCTTACCGTACCGGTTTGAGCCTGCCAAATGGAAATGTCTTCCCGGTTTCGCCTCACCGGAACTATGAGAATGGCCACTGTACCTACGTCGCAGTGGGAAGGTTTCCTGTTGCAATCACCGGAACAAACAAAAGCGGGAACAGGAACAGACTCGCCCGTCTATGGCATTGCTTGCGAACATAGAATAATCGGCACCGCCGCCAGTGCGGAAGTGCTCTATGAAGCCTTCCGCTCCTGCGCGCGTTTGCCACCCTGCTGCTCTTGCTCATGGGAGGTGTAGTTCTTCAGCGGTTCATGCAGTACTGCTGCGTGTCAAAGCATTTTCCTTCCGCGGACGTGCAGAAGGCCGACAGGGTATTAGGGATCCTGACAGTACATCCCTCTTTACGTGGGGTTCTTTCCTTTCTGTGGCAGGGGATGCTTTTTATGGAACGCGGCAAGTAAAGTAGGGGCGTGTATGGCACCAGCTGGTTCCCAGGAATTGTCTTCTGGCCCGTATCCCTTCCAGGATATTAGATACAAACTGTTTCGGCCTCTTGTTTTGGTATCTAAGATTCTTGCGACTTCGTATTCTTTCTCATTGTTTATCCACACAGGGTGTGGTCTCTTTTTCATGGGTGTGACCAAGGGCTTTAAGAGCGATACATGGAACACAGGATGTATGCGCATAGAAGCCGGCAGGGCTAGTTTCACGGCCGCAGGGTTGATCAGTTTAACCACCTTATAAGGTCCGATAAACTTAGGGTTGAACATTGATGGTCGTTTAAAGTGGATATTTTTTGTGGATAACCACACCATGTCACCTGATCGGTATGTGGGGCCTGCTCTACGATGTTTGTCAGCCCCCTGTTTATATTTTTGTTTGGCTACCTGCAGCTGAGATTGGGTTCTTTTTAACATGTCCTGAATGTGTTTTACCCTGTTGTGTACCTCGGGCATGTTGGTATCCCCTCCTGGGTGCAGCAAAGGAAGAAACCTCTAGTGAAACCCGTATGTGTTATAAAAGGGGGCGGTTTTAGTGGAACTCTGTATGGCACTGTTATAAGCCACTGCTGCCACCCACAACCTATCCACCCAGACTTCAGTTGTGGAATCTATGTAACACCTTCGGTATTGTTTAAGGGTTTGATTGACCCTTTCGGTCTGCCCGTCAGTTTGGGGATGGAAGCTTGTAGAGAGAGCCACCTGAATCTGTAGAGCCTTACACCACACCTTCCAGAACCGAGCTGTGGATTGCGTTCCCCTATCGGACACTATACGATGTGGAAGGCCATGCAATCTGACTATGTGTAGCAACAGTAGTTTTGCTAAGAGCCCTGCTGAGGGTATCTGGTGACAGGCAATGAAATGTCCCATTTTAGTGAGATAATCAACCACTACCATTACTGTATCATACCCTTGGTCTTTAGGAAGTCCTATGATGAAGTCGATGGAAATGTGCTCCCAGGGAGCCATGGGTGTGGGTAAGGGTTGAAGCAATCCTTGTGGCCTGGTGTGGTCTGTCTTCATTCGAGAACACGTATCGCATTCTTTGATCCATTGTGTAACGTCCTTTCGAACACTAGGCCACCAGACCTGTCGTTCGATCCGCTCTAAGGTTTTGTATACCCCATTGTGTCCAGAACTTGGTATGTACACTTGTTTCTGCAGGGTTTTCGTGGGTACCAACATCATGTGTCCTTTTAGGACAATGCCTTGTTTTCCCTTGCACTCTGTGTGGAATCTCAGCCATGTTCTCCATGTGCACGTCTGGGTTCCTTTGGCCACTTTCTGTAGGAAATCGCTGGTTTGTGGGGCACACACGACTTTATGTGGGGGAATGATGGCGTGTTCCACACGTTCTTCTTCTTCTCTGCTGGATTCCTGGCGGGTGAGGGCGTCCGCCTTCCTGTTCTCCTTCCCTGGTAGGTAGGTTACAACGAAATCAAATTCCTCAAAGAAGAGCATCTAGCGTAGCTGTCTCGGTGTTAAGTGCCTTGTGGACCTCATAAACTGCAGCTTCCTATGGTCGGTGTACACCGTTACTCTTTCTTTGGCTCCGAAGAGGAGGTGGCGCCACTCGGTGAAAGCTTCCTTAATTGCCAGCAATTCCTTCTCGGCTACGGTATAGTTTATCTCCGCCTCGTTCAGCTTCCGGGACAAGAACGCTATGGGATGCAACTGTCCCGTGGCGTCGTGTCTTTGCAACAAGACCGCTCCAATGGCAACCTCAAAAGCGTCTGCTTCCACTATATAGGGTTTCTCCGGATTGGGATGTGCCAATAAGGGGGCGGTTACGAATGCCGTTTTTAGTTCATCAAAGGCGGTTTGGGCTTCGTCGGACCACTGAAACTTTTCGTAATAACTTAGTTATAGGAGTCACTGTCTTGGAGAACTGGTCAATGAATCTCCTGAAAAAGTTGGGGAATCCCAAGAAGCACTGTATGTCCCAAACGTTCTGTGGTTCTGGCCATTCTTTCACTGCTTGTACTTTCCTTTCTGCTATCACCTGCCCTCTATGCGTAAGCATAACACCCAGGAATTCGACAATGTCCACATGAAATTCGCACTTACTAAGTTTACAGAACAGCTTGTTGTTGCGCAATGCCTGTAAAACCGTGCTTACTTGTTGGATGTGCTGTTCTTTGGAAAATGAATAAATCAAAATGTCGTCGATGTAAACAACGACGTATTTGTCCATGAAGTTGCGTAGCACTTCGTTAAGAAAAAACTGAAAGGCCGCAGGGGCGTTGCAGAGACCGAATGGCATCACTAGATACTCGTATAGCCCGTATCTTGTTTTGAAGGCGGTTTTCCATTCATCTCCGGCTCTCATCCTCACTAGGTTGTAGGCTCCCTTAAGATCTAGCTTGGTGTAAATCACCGCCTTCTTTATCTGTTCCAATAAAACTGGGATTAAGGGAAGAGGGTATCGGTTCTTAATCGTAATGTCGTTCAAGCCCTGAAGTCTATGCAAGTCTATGCATTGGCTTTCGGATTAAAAAACAGAGGGGAGGCTGCCGGTGACTTGGAAGGGCGTATAAGCCCCAATGCCTGGTATTTGTCCAAATAACTCCTCAAATGCTCGTTCTCCTTTTCCGTAAGGGCGTATATTCATGCGCATGGTACTAAAGCTCCGGCTACAAAATCGATCTGACAGTCGTACTGTCGATGGGGCGGCAGGGTCTCTTCGTGCACTTCGTGCACTTCGTTAAACACATCACGGAAACCGGCATAATGTTTGGGTAGGATGGTATCTTTTTCGGCAGCCGTCGCGATCCAATGCGTTGCTGGCCTCGTCTGTGCAGGTGGTGCCCCCTTGTTGAAGCAATGGTTGGAACAGTAATCCGAGACAAAATGGAGTGTCTTGTTTACCCAACTAATCCGTGGGTCGTGTTTCTGTAACCATGGGAGGCCCAGGATAATCCCATGTTGGGGGGACGATATTATGTTGAACTCCATTACTTCTTCATGGTGTGAGTTGCATCTGATTTCCACCATGTTTGTGATGTACTGAATTGGTCCGGAATCCAGCATCCGCCCATCCACGGCGATCACGATTTCTGGTACAGTTTTCTTCAATAGACGAACCCCCATTTTATGGGCTACAGAGTCAGCCATAAAAATACCCGTTGCTCCGGAGTCCACCAGGGCCTGGACCGCTCTCCATTCGTCGCCGATTCGAATGTGTATCGGGATATAGAAAAACCGGTTCATGTCTTCAGCACTCAAAGAGGGTAGATATGTCGTGCTCGAGAGCTTCCCTCCAACGTCCCCCGAGCTGTCTAGTTTTCCGGAGTTTTCTTGCCATAGATGTTTGCCTCCTTTCCCCTCGCCTGTGGGTTCTGGGGTTTCTGTAAGCAGTCTCTGACAAAATGCACTCTTTTCCCACAATAGAGGCACGGCCCATTCCTCCTTCTTGAGTATCTTTCTTCCACGGTAAGTGGAGCACGTACTGCTCCTATCTCCATAGGTTCCGTGTAACATCGAGGAGGCTCTCGGGTGTTGAAACGTTCAGTTCGTGGGGGTACACGTTCCTTCTTCCGAGTATCGTTCTTCCTGTCGCTCATACGGTGTTCCAATCTTAGGGTCAAGTTGATAAGCTCCGTACATGTTGTCGGCAGGTGATCAATCTGAGCGATGATATCTTTTAGGTCGTTTCTCAATCCTGGATAGTAAATGGCGAACTGCTTGTCTTCAGGCCATTTGGTTTCTGCCACTAGGCGCCTGAATGTGGTGAGATATACCACTAGCTCTTTGTTTCCTTGTCGCAGTTCGAGCAATTCATGGTCTGCAGAGAGGGTATGGGACCTACGGTCAAAAATGTTTTTGAATTCCTCTCTAAATGAGTCCCAATCGTAAAGGAGCGGGTCATCCCTCTGAACCAACGGGACTGCCCACAGAGCCGCATCACCTGCCAGATACGAAATAAGGAATGCCACCCTTGCTTGATTGGTGGTAAATGCCTTAGCCTTGCACTTAAAGTGTAACATGACCTGCGTCAGGAAGACTTGTATTTTGTTAGCGTCTCCATAGTACCTTTCTGGGGGTGCTAAAGGGATTGGCGTGGGTACCTCGACTGTAATGGGATGAGTCTGAAACAGGGAAGACCCCCCTGCATCGAAAGGGTTCCTTTGTAAGTGGTCTACCTTAGATTGTAGATTCGCTGTTTCTGTTCTGGAGGCTGCCAGTTCTTGCTGCACTATCTGTAAAGCAGCCACCACATCCTCAAGGGTAGCCATACGTAAGCAAAGTATTCGATCAGGAGGACTAAAACCCATGGGCCGATTATTCTGTTGTGCTCTTCGACTCCTCGGGATTGGATCGATGCTCAATATGGTCCACCTCTCGATAGCTTCAAGTCTGAGGGCTATTATAGCGCAGATCAGTAAAGCGATCGAGCGAAGGAAGGAAAGGGAGGGGACAGCGGAGAAGGAGACCTGAAAAGACACAAGAAAACAACAACGTTATAATCCTAGTGTCCCCATCACTCTCTCTACCCTGACCTCGTGTGTGAGTGCCAGTGTTAAGGGTAATCACCTGTAAAGAAAAAGAAGGATACGTGTGGCTCCTAGGTGCAGATCACTCTCTCTGCCCAAGAACCTGAGACCAGTCAGACAAGGCCTCTTAATACTCCAGAACCTACACGTAACACTAAGATGGAGAAAACAGCGTTATTATCAGGTTTTATCTGCGTAGCCCCGGCACTGGTATCCCTTCTACTCGCAAGAGCCGACAAACGTGTGGCTCGCCAACGAGGAGGGACACCTAGTGCACTGAACGTAATAACAGGCAAAGAATGAAGCGACTTCCTGGTGCCCTCGAGCCTTACAACCCCTCCGAGTTTGCAGGGTATTTGTATGTCTCCCCCACGACCTTCACAAGCCCAGGGTGGCCGTTTAGGGAATCCCACTGGTGCACTGCACCCTTACCGTACTGATTTGAGCCTGCCAAATGGAAATGTCTTCCCGGTTTCGCCTCACCGGAACTATGAGAATGGCCGCTGTGTCTACGTCGCAGTGGGAAGTTTTCCGCCTGCAATCACCGGAACAAACAAAAGCGGGAACAGGAACAGACTCTCCCGTCTCTGTCGTTGCTTGCGAACACAGAATAATCAGCACCGCCGCCAGGGCGGAAGTGCTCTATGAAGCCTTCCACTTCTGCGCGCGTCTGCCGCCATGCCACTCCTGCTCATGGGAGGTGTAGTTCTTCAGCGGTTCACGCAGTACCGCTGCGTGTCAAATAATTTTCCTTCCGCGGACGTGCAGAAGGCCGACAGGGCATTAGGGATAGACACATAGATAGGAAACCATTGAGTCAGCTGTAGACAATATGTTGCCAAGAATGCAGAAAGGAAGTCATGAAAGGGCTACTATTCTGGAAGGGTTAGGCAGGATTTCACTAAGAAAGCCCACAAATATTCAACAATGTATACAGTGAACCACACGTGTAATATATAATTGCTTCTTTTGGGAAAAAATATCGTCTCTTGTCAACATATTGTAAAAACATTTACAAAATTCCCACAAAATGAAGATGCAACAATTAGAATAAAGTGAAATTAAATTACTGTCATAAGCATTTCATGTTCGTTGAACAAAAATATGTAAAAAAGGTTTTTATTAAAAAACAGTCTACTTTTTGTACTGGTGCCAGTCGTTCAGGTTAGAAGAAATGGTAACTACTGATTACTCATTGACGGATATCTTATTGACCAACTCATGTATAGTATGGTAAATTATTATTGCTTTTGCAGCATTACACAATGACTGCATTATTTAATGCTGTTTTTGTAGGTTTCCTTAAGGAAGTGAATTCCACCCATGAAAACACACATTTGTAAAAATTTTGAACCTCTGCTGTGAGGCGGAGCCCACTAACGGCATCTCACCCACCTTATTATTTCTTTATAAGACAGATTTGAGCTGTAACCTTCAAAGTTCACCTTAAAAAATGAGATAAGCAGCTGTGAAGCGCTGGGATAAAGGGATTAGGGAGGTTGTGCGTGAACGTGTGCTGACACATAAAAACCTCTACCTGAGACAGTCAGGCATGTGGGCGTGGATAGCACTGGGACCGAAAGTAGCCTATGCTAAATTATCATGATTTTATAGGAGACTGGCAGGAATGGCACCTCTGTTCCTGATAAGGTATATCATGTGTAATATTTCACTTTACACTTTATAGGTTGAATTGTGATTAAATCTCCAGGTTGGCTTACGGCACAACGTTCAATGATTCTGCTATGCAGCAAATGAGTGGGCTGGAATCCAAATATGTGTCTAGTTTTGCCATAAATCCATTCATGATTTGATAATCTATGTGACTTTATTTGATTTTAGACTACACAGTTGCTTAGTCTCCTGACAGCCATATATGTTGCTTGACCTCTTTAGAACTGAGACATGAAAGACAACTTCCAAGCAAATAATGAGATATTGGCAAAGTATGAAAGCCAGGCCATATGGAAGCTTGTAGACATACTGTGTCACGGAAACAAACCAAGGAGTTTTTCTTAAAAGCAGCTGTCTACTATCTATACATAGTAATGGTGTTAGTACCTCTAGTTATCCACCAACCTCAGGAGTCAGGACCAATCAGTTAGGATTAAGTGAAGACTTTTAGCTTATAAATAGGACCTCTTTCCAAAAATGTATGTTATCTTTTAAGGTAGAAATTTACCATCAGGGAATATAATTCTAAAGGCATCTCATATAATTTCATTAGCTATCTTTTTGCCTTAATTTCTAGTATATCTGCTATGGAAGGATTATCCAGGAGCTGTGGGGCAGGCAAGTACAGATTTGAGCTTTTCTTTATTTTGTTTATTTTTTGGCACTCCAATCCTCTACTGGCCAGTGGATTGGATACATCTCTGGGCTTCTTAACAAGGTGATCTAGTGTCATGGTTAAAGTAAATGGCTATGTAATGTTTACTTCTACTACTAGATGTGGTATAAACGGGAAAGGATGAAAGCAGTAGTGGCACAGGGTGCCTGTGCGCCCAAATTGGATAGCTCACATTTTGATGCTGCTGTAAAACCTATGATTTTAAATGGTTGTGTTAACATGTTTCATTTAATGTGCTGTTCTTTACACACTTAATCAACTTTGAATATGGAAGGATTTCAGGTTGCTGAAAAATTGTAAGTCAGAGGTTAAGGCACTACGAACAAGGTTATTGAAGGCTTTCCTTGCTATCAACAGTGGCAGGTGAATTCAGATTTCTACTGATTCTGCTTGCTCATGCCCTTAACAACACAGTCTATTTCCCAGTGAGCATGAATGCCTGATGCTGTGCACATCACAAAACAAATGTTATCCTTTTCGATGTAATCGGAAATATCATTGATTACCACCAATTTAACATAATGCCTGTCAGTGGGCTAAATCTAATTGGTTTGCAAATTATAAGTGAAAAATGGGACAACTAGTCCCTGGAAAAGTTCTGTATTGTCTGCGTTCACTGACAGCAGAAGTCCTTAGAATCTGAAACTCTGGCTCCATGCAGAGACATCTTGACAGAGTATGCATGCTAGTAGTTCTATGGTAATCACAAGGTATTAGATTCGATAACATTTTTCCATAGTCATCCCACTAACTGAAATATCTAGGAGCAGCATATTTACCCATCAATTTAAATTTTTGTTATACCTTCCCATAAAGTTCTGTAGTGTTACACTGGAGCTTCTAGGAGGGATAGGTCTGCAGTCTGTTCTCTAATTTAAGAAAAGATCACATTTTGAGCTCCTATTTGCTTCGGAATACATGCATCCCGAATGCTCAATCTGAGTGCTTCCTACCTGGTTCTGAGGTTGTCCACAGATCTTTTATTTGGAGTACAATACACTGTTATTACCTCTGTAATCTCTGATCTGATTATTAGATTATCAATTGTCAAATTTGTGAAGTGCCACCAGCAGTTGCTTCTAAAATTGTGGTCTGAGCCCAACAGGTGAGTGGTCAGACTCTGAGCTTCATTTAAAGAATGATCGGTGGCCAGCCAACAAGCTGGGATGATAGCCTCCAAACTCTTGTTGATCACTGCATGACAGCCCACTATAGTTAGCAATCTTTGCCTACGTTGTGAAGAGCACTATGCCTTCAAAGACGCCTCTGTCACAGAGGTTCCTCTTGCTGAGCTTCTGTCATGCTTTATACAAATAAACCAAAACCCACAAAGCATGAGTTTGTTTTGGAAAAACACACACCTATTGACCCTGACACTACAGGCATTTTTTTCTAGAGTATGGGAAAAGTGTTCTAAGTACATGAAACGCCCAGCCTAAATAGGGCAGAATGTCTAAACTGACTCACACTGACAGCCAAAGTCCATCTGGCCATTGCTTGTTTTCTTCCAGCTACGCCATCAGGGCCTCCAATGATGGAAATTCAATGGTTCACTTAACTCTAAATAGAGTGGCAGACTGTGAGTTTAGCATACATAGTACTCTTGCTGTTTGTGGCACAGTGTCCTGCTCACCGAAACCTAAATGAGCCCCTCTGTCCAGACAATGCGTTTGACTGTACTTGTCTAGGCACAAACATCTCTCGTTCTTTTTCTAATAATTGGTTTTCTATGGCAGGTTTGTGTAGATATCTGTCCATTCAGATACCTTCTACTTCATGGAGATATAGGGCTTGATTTAGATTCCAGCAGTCGGATTACTCTGTCACAACAGTGACAGATATTCCAGCTGCCTATGTCTAAATCCCATAAGAGATATCCATCACCGTTGTAACCCGGTCTCCAAAATTTAAATCAGGCCCATAGTTTACGCTATTGCAGTGTATCCGCTGGTGATGGTGTGTGTGCTTGAGTTAACATTATCTAGCCTGGGGCCTAGGACAAGGTTCAAATCACTGCCCCATAATGGTGGGTGGAAATCATAACAATAGCATGTCTTTATTATATCATGAAGGAAATAGCTGTTTTGGAGACATTCGCTGAATGGGGAGTCCTAAAGTCCCTTTCTGTATCCAGATGTTGCATGTTGTGTTTGGAGTGTGGTGGTTGTTGTGTTTGAGAGGACATGAATTCCTGCCAACCACACATAAGCCTGCCTCTAGGGAAGACATACAAATGGCAAGATGAGTTAGGATTTGCAAGGCGTGTTCATAACCAAAGGGTATCATTTGTAGCATGTTTAATTGGCTCCTTTGGGCACATTGATAATCCAGAAGCAGTGGTACCTTAGCAAATATTATGTCTCCCAAGGAAATTGGCACATATTTAAATGACACAGCCGTACCAAAGATGTATTCGGACCAGTTTGTGGGTCAGATGCATCTATGATATAGGTGAGGTTGTTTTATTTGTAGCTCATGGTGTTTTATTGAAGATTACACAGATTGTTATTTTGATTAACAGAGAGGTGGATGAATGGTCCGATTTTCCTTTATTTGTGCACAATAGTTATTGATTCATTTTTCCATTGCTTGTCTTGCAGAGTGTAATGTGTCTCACATATAGCATTATCCTTTGACTACTTTGGTCTGACACTTTTTTCATATTTTACAGTGTTGTGTGGGTTAGTAGAAGTGAATCACTGGCATCACCTCGCAGTTTTGTTTCTTGGCTGGTGATAAAACCAGAATTTCAAATAAACTTAATGTAGTTTTGTTTTTTCTTTTGGTAAGTTTTTCTTTATTATTTTGTATTAATGCCATTTGTTATAGAATAAAAAATGTGCAATATATGCCTTTGCAAATATTATCCTTATCCAACTGGTCATTTCTGTTATTCACATGATTGTTTTAATGGTAGTATGTGTTAATTAGCCATAGTCCTTTAATACATGCTTTTCATTGTCTTTAAGATGAATAATGCAGGAGACTGGTTACACTTATGGTTTAATGTAAGGTTCTCAAAACAGTAAAGTAGGATAAGTCTGTTAGTTTAAGGGCCTTAGTACGTGTCTGGCGGTTCACAGACCGCCAAATTGGCAGGTGCGCAGCAGTGGCAATCTTCCCACTGCCCCATTATGACCAGGGCGGTCAGGCTTCTCTGGGACAACCGCAACCTCCAGGGATCAGAGATCCCTGGTGGTGGAGTGGCGGTCTTGAGGGTGCAATATGCTTGGCAGGGCTGCTGAAACCTGCTAAGCATAATATGAGTTTTCTCACCCCCTCACATTTCATGGAGGTGCGAATGCCATGAAAAGTGCGGCAGTGAGTATAGAAAGGGCCCGCTGGTGCCTCATGTCATGTGAATGCAGACAGGGAGGCACAGAATGTGCCCTCCTGTTTGCATACACACCAGTACCTGCATGGCATGGACTGCAGTAGTCAATGCCATGCAGATACTTACTTTGAAGTTCCCATTGCGGTGCCTATTTCATAGGCACCGCCTTGGGAGCACCAAAAAGCAGTCCGCTATACAGGAGAAAACTCCTAATCCGGTGGGCAGTTCAAACTCATAAGGCTCTAAGATAAGATACGCTGACCTCTTTGCTTAAAAGTGGTTTCTAAGACCTGTAATATCAATTTGATTAACAGCTGCCTGAGGGGTTCACATTTTAGAACCGAAATTCCTTTGGCATTCATTTAGGACTAGTCACATAGCCCCCATCATTTCTAATATTTCTATTATGGACTCACAATGTTCTTTCATTTCAACATATACCAAATACTTTTTACAGAATATTTTGTACAGATAAAATGCACAATCTCTGATGAAAGGGGCTGCTCTGGGGATGTTGGCCCTTTCCAGCAATATTTTATAAAAGGGCTGATATGCAGGATTGGTGCCGTCTGTGTCCCAAAGAATGAGGGCCCAAGACAAATAACCAAACCTAATGCAGGGCTATATACAAAGTTAAAACCATGAAGGTTTGTTTAAAATTTAATCATCACTACAGAAAGCAATAGGAAGTTAGTTAGTCAGTTTAAATCAGCATCAATATAGCTCACAAGCAAAGGTTTTGACATGAAGAATAGACAAAAAACGTTGGCAATAAAGAATATTTTAAGCACATAATCAAGTTCAATACAGTGCTTCTGAGTATGAAAGCAGCAAAATGTCAGAAATGTACAAAATGTAATAGCAAACTAACATAGGGACTGCTCAATTTAAAGGCAAGAATGACGGCACATGAATAATATATATCAAATAATAGTCCGTTATAAGGACACGCTTGATAAAAGTCACGCATCCCAGAATAGGTACTTTTTATAGTTCAGAGGAGTGAATGAGAATGCTCTCAGGGTAAGGTGGGTGGTTTCAGAGGACTGAACTAATAAATCTACATTCTATAATCCAGAGAGTACTTTGGACATTGTGCTTTGTAAAACAGACGACTGACTAAATATTAATATTATAATGTCTCTGTTAGCCTACATACTAGGGGAAAGGCATTGCTCTGCTAAATATAAATTTATTTAAATGAATAAATAAATGGTTGGGACTGAGATCAGCACCATGCTTGACCATTTGCAAGATTACAGGAGCGTCTCCATCATGGCTTCTTTCAAAGCACAAGTTATATACAGCAGGAGAAGTAGCACTTCAAAAAAAATCCTATTTTGACTATTTTCTTGTTGATGGAAAATAACTCCGGCAGGTCTTTAAATGTGCTGTATCAATCAGCATTTCTGGTAAACGAAGACGTAGCTACATCAACGTGATGACTGGTTATGCTAACTTAAACATCCACACAGGAAGGCTAGCATTTCAATTATTAAATCTGCTCTAACGTCATTAGCGATTGAGTATGTGGAAGTTGGCGAATACAACGCCCTTCATCATCCGCGATTAACCAAACCACAAAACAGAGTCAGAGAAGAAGAGCAAATTCACCAACTGGATTTTGAAGTTCAAAAGCAGTTTTCCTTCTGTTGAGCAAAAACACAATAAACAAAGTCCTGCGCAAGTACACATATCAGTCCTAAATAGGAAAGTTCCACTGATGAATGCTTTACATACCCCATGTAGACACCACTCATAATACCAGCTCATGAGATACTTGAGCTCACAGGTGGGCTCCAGGACAGACATTATCCCATGAAAGGACTACAACTGAAAATGAACTACAATCAACTATATGCACAAAGCAGATCACAATATAAGACCAAGGTGCTCTCCCAAGCAAAAGAGAAAACATTTCCTACACACTCAATCAACAGGATGAGGGGATACATAAATGAAGAAATGACATGCTGAAGACCATGATGGACAGAATACAAACAACATAAAGAGGTATATAAGTGGAATGCTAACTTTAGGTCAACTCTTTAAGCTTCAAGATATTCGTATTAAAGAAATATATTAACATGGAAGATATCGGAAAACTCTCCAAGGCATACCTGCCTAAGAAGAACTGAACTTCATCTAAGTTGTAAATGGCAGTGACATCTAGCACACCAAAAAACTAGTATTCATAGGTTTACATATTTAGGACAACTTCTGCTCCTCTACCCATACATTCCAAGCATGGACAGAGATGATCTTGCCAAAGACTTCAGGAACTTTTGAAGGAGTTTGAACCAATTGTGGCAGCTAGGGAAACTGATGCTGCACCACCTGAAGATATCACTATATTCCAAGCACAAGTTGCCTTTTCCAATGACCAACTGCTCATTGGTCATACAACAGAAACAATAAACCTAATGTTTGGAGGAGCACAGATTCAGCAGTAAACTTGACCCTGCACGAATAGGTAAATTTTAAATGTTGTTAAAGTGTGCGAATGCCCAGGGGCGTCTTGGCGCTCATTTCCAGGTAGAAGTAACACTATGTGGACCCTAAATAAGCAATGTGGATAAAAAAGCGAGGTTTTTGTCATTGGATTATGCTCTAAGATGCCGAGGCATTCTATTCAGAAGTTTGATCATTGAGAAAGTAAAGCTTCTGGCATCCCAAGATGTCTAAATCATTTTGGGTACTTCTATTGTTGTTGACGTGGCTGATTGAAGAGATTTTCTTGGAGTGTATCATCTGAAATCCTTCTTAAGGTACTCAGCACATATTTCGTCAAGGGCTTTGCCAGCCATGACTAAAGTCTTAAAAGCTACTCGTATCCTAAAAGGAAGTCAGTGTAATTCTGACAAGTGAGGCAGATTTAAACTTAGGGATTTTACTAGAACGTGGCTGCTGTGTTTTGTAAAATTTGCAATTTGCAATTTATTCAGATATTGTTGGTGGATGCCATATAAAGAGCGTTACAGTGATCTAACCTGGAAAGCCCAAACGTAATGATTACCAATTTCGGAATATCGGATGATGTAAATGGGTGAACCTTCATCAGGGATTTTACCAAGAAGAAACAGGATGAGTTGAGCTTAGTTATCTTTCCAGAGAAGGTAGGTTTAGTTTTGGAGATTGCCCCAGATTCCTAGCTTGGTAAACCGGTGCTGGGAGTAGGCCTAGATGTTGGGGCCACCAGGATGCTGTGACGGATGGTGCAGGTAAGAGCGGTGGTGCGGGGGGAATCGACAGACAGTGATGAGGGAAAATAAAAAAAATTTAAAAGGAAATTCACTTACCTTGCGCTCCCCACTGCCCCACCGCTCTCAACTGCACTGGCTGTCACTGCATGATATATCCCAAAAGGAAGTGTATTTCCCAAACAGAAGAACGTCCACTTTCTCTGAATTTGACAGTTGTTGCTCATCCATTGAACTGCTTTGGTCATGCAGTTATTAAAACATTGAGCAATGTCATCAACATCAGTTGAAATAGACAACAACATTTTTATATAATCTGCGTACTAGTTTGTGGAAAAACCAAAGGAGAAATTCAAGAAGCCAAAGGAAGAACAAAAAGGTAAAAAAGCTGTGGGACTCAAGGACGAACCCTGAGGAACACCACACAGAAGTGAAAAAGTTTCCACTGTAAATTCATCAAAGAGATGGATTGTTCTCAGTCTGAGATAAATGAGTGCAAGAGCTTGAGGGCTGAACCCCCAATGCCCATGGCATCCAAGGCTGCGTATAGGTCGAACAGGATCACTGCAGCCTTTCCTCCATAGTCCACAATTGATCTAACTTCATCAGTAGTGACTATAAGTACTGATTCAGTATTTTGGTTTCTCCTGAACCCAAATTGTGTTCCGTGCAATGCACAATTTGTCCCTAAGAAAATTGAGAATTCATAATTTAGATGTCTTTCCAAGATTTTAGCTGTCATTGGAAGACGTGAGATGGGACAATACCTTTTGGCCTCATTGGGGACCAAAGAAGATTTTTTATCAATGGGAAGATATATGCTTTTTTCCTTGTCTTGGGAAGCTGTCAGTAAGATAATAAGGAGGCCTACTACGAGAGCTGCTATTTTCTGATCTCCACCTGCAGGTGGAAAATTACGGATAGTAATAAATACAAATTGTGTTGTAGGCGGTGTGGATATATGGTAGTGGTATACATAGGTGTAAATCTACCCTCAGAAATGGTGAATAACTACAATTAGGAATAGTGAATAGCAAATCACTCACATAGGTGTAGTATTATACATACCTTTGTGAATCATTCCCTCTGACAGATACTGATATGTTTTAGCAGTGGCATGTTATTCTCTTTAACCAATGACCTGGAGCTTGTGACAATGGAGGGCTCTGAGTTGTTGGAATTCGATCTGGGAGAACACCTGGCTTTGCAAAAGCCTGTTTGCTGATGCAGTGCAAGAGCTGCTGACAGAGTGCAAAACAAATATGCCCAGTGAAACCCAGCCAAAGCTTGAATGAATGTTTCGAGATATGTAGTGTTGTCAGGTTTGTATGCCTCGGACTAGAGAAGATCTGTGCACTAAGCACACAGTCTTTCTTTACCACATAATTATAGACTGTGGTTCCAAAAAATGGCTGTTGATCTTCATGGGTTCCTCTCTCACTGAAAATGGGTGACCAGAGGCCAGAAAGTAAAGCTGTTATTTGAGCACTTGTGTGAAAGCTGCAAGCCCAATAAGGGGTAATATGTCCTTTACTGACAGGCCACACAGAGGACTAAGACATGTTCAGAGTAGAGCTGAAGGAAAATATGGAATAGTAAGGTAATTTGTCCTTCACAGAAAGAGCAATGTGAAAACTTCAATATCTGATTGTGCTAAACAAATTGGACAATGTGGAAACAACCATTGAGATGTGTGCCTGACATAAAGGGCAAGGTGTAAATGCCTATTTCATACATGTTCTCACATTTACCTGTAAGTAAAACAATTCGAGAGTTCACAGAAGGCGCAAGAAACATGTAAGGTAAAGTAAAAATGGTAGTGGAATATAAAGTAATGTGGAAAGTGAAATGTTAGTAGTGATTTTCTAACAAGGAAATATGCAAGCAGCAGCATTTTACCACCGGTAGGCAATGGACATCCACAGAATTCTACCCTTGTGTCAAGGCCAGCATGTTACCAGGACGAGAATGAGCATCATTCCATTGATATCCACAAGCTGCCATCATCTATAATCCATTATTTTATCATGCAGGGCAATGGTCATAATCCCAAGGATGCCCACACATTTCCATGAATTACACAATTATATATGGCCTTGATTTTACCAGAGATAGACAATTCGGCATCATCCCATGGATGCCTCAATTTTGTCATTGATTACCACTATTTAGTAAGGCAATGGACATCATCTCATGAATACCCACAATGTGGAAAGAGTTACAACCTGTCCTTTGTACGTCTGTCCTAAATGTATGTATTTTTTTCTAGAATTTGAGTTACAATTCAGTTCGCTCATTAGACCCGGGTTTTCTGGTGCTTTGAGGTTCTACATTGAGGTGAGTTCATGTTCCTAGTAATAGTACTTGTCCTATCTGAGTTAATTTTTTCTGTAAATGCAAATATTGGATTGTAATATATTGATTTTTATCACTTGCTATAATAATCCTCATAATTCATATAGAAAAGCGTGCCTTATTTTAGAAATTACCACAAATTGATAATATGTATGACGTAGTGTATCCCAGCAGGTTTTATTTACCAATGACATGGAAGTTGGAAACCAGACCACTGTGATGAGGTTCATCCTTGCGGGACTCACCGCTGACCCTAAAATGCCGATTCCTCTCTTTTTCTTCTTCCTGCTGGTCTACGTCATCACCGTGGTGGACAATATCGGAATCATCTTTCTGTATTGGAGCGATGTTCATCTTCACTCACCCATGTACTTCTTTATCAGTAACCTTTCCTTTGTGGACCTCTGTTACTCCTCAAACATCACTCCCAAGTTGCTGATGAGCTTCTTAGTTGAGAAGAATGCAATATCCATGAGTGGATGTGCCTCTCAGCTATTTTTCTACTCCAGCCTAGTTGTTGCTGAGCTCCTCCTCATTTCGGTCATGGCATTTGACCGCTATGCAGCGATTTGTAAACCATTACATTATGCAATTCTAATGACAGATCAATTTTGTAACCAGCTTGCAGCTGTACCCTATGCAGGGGGTGTGATATATGGAGTGATGTATACATTTATAACATTTAGGCTCTATTTTTGTAGGTAGTACATTTCTCACTACTTTTGTTACCTTTTCCCATTGTTTAAGCTCTCCTGCCTGGATACTTCCCTTAATGAGATCATAGTATACTCAACAATAGCAATTTTTGGATTTTTTAATGTTATACCTTTAGGAGTATCCTACAGCAATATTGCCATCACCATCCTTAGGATCCATTCATCAGCAGGGAGGCGCAGAGCCTTCTCCACCTGTTCATCCCACCTCCTCTGTGTGGTTCTCTTTTAATGCACCGGCCTCAATATGTATCTGCGCCCCAGCAACAGAGGTTCAGATGAAACTGACAAAGTCATATCTGTCTTTTACACCATCATCATCCCCATGCTCAACCCTCTGATCTACAGCTTGCGGAACCAGGATGTGAAAGCTGCATTAAAAAGAATTTGAAAAAGCTAAATTGCTTCCAGCTTCTCATGTTAAGAATCACCATCAGGACCCTTCAGCAACCTCAGAAGGTTCAGTTGTTGGACATCTCCAAAACTGTGGCCATACCACAACCTCATTATATCAACTTCTGACAGATCGTCAAAAGCAAATATTATTTGACAGTGCACTCTCAGAAACAGAAATAATGGCAACAGAGTAACCCAACGGATTCAACCCAGGAATCGTAAGAACCAGGGTAAATATATGTGCCATTAGAACTATGCTGAACTACAAAACTGTGTGTAAACATTGCAATAAAATCTTTTCAAACGTATGTGAAATTTGTGAAAGTACCCATGTTCTCATCTGTTGTTATTTGTAGGTCAATAAGTGGGGACAAAATCACAAGGCATCTGTATTTCCCACAGTGTTAAACATGACATGTCCTGTTCAAGTTGTCCTAATGTTTAAATAAAATGTTAGGACACGTGTCCATTTAGACTGTAAATGTCATTTAAACACATCAGATCATTTAAGTGGTGGTGGGTGTAGATTTCTTCAACCGGGAAAAAAAAGAATATTAAAACTGTGCAGGGCCCCTATTTCTTATCCGGAAGAATGCCTGTATGACTACAATCCGAAGGATAACGACCAGGTCCAGTAACAAAATGCACCTATGGAAATCAACACTGTGTGTATTTACTAATTTGTGACTCAGGTCTAATAAGCAAACTACTACTATTGAACTTTCTGCTTATGGTGAGGCTCATAAGACATAAACATATGTGGCCATTCCTCATTAACTGCTCTAGATTGCAACCACACTAGCCCAAAATGGTAAACTAAAGTAATACCACACTTTTCTCTGCACACTGAGGTGCATATTTATAAGTCCCTAACGCCACCGGAGCATCACTTTTTCTGATGCTCCTGTGGCGTTGCACCATTCCCCATATCTACAAGGTGGTGTTGAACCACTTAATGTGACTTAACACCACCTTGTGAAAATTCCCCTTTCTGCAGCAGTCCGCTGTGGCAAATGGGCGGGCAATGGGTGTTTCTGTGGGTGTTCCATCGCAACACCCATTGCTTTTTGACTCTGCCCCAGATTTACAAGGCTGGGGCAGTGCCAGAATCTAAGGTCAGGTAATATGTGGTTTTAGGATGGTGATACGAGGAGAAATTATAAATTTCTCCTTGTGTTTTGCTCTTTCTTTGTGTGCTTCACTCTGCAGCACACATAGAAAGAGCAAATCACCTTGAATGCGTGTTTATGTGCAGCAAGGTGGCACCTTCCTACACATAAACAATGGCCCCTGCAGTGCAGGCACCCTTGCAACATGGCAGCTTAGTGCCTGCGCTGGGGCTAGTCAGTTATTTTAGCACCAGTGCTAGGGGAAACAAAGGGGTGCCCCGTATTTTAGTAAATACAATGCATCCTTGCGTTTTAAAAAGGTCAACATGCGGCGTTGCTAAATTTGAGTTAATACTGCGCTCCAGCATTTTCTTGTAATTATCTCCCTCTGAGTTCTTCCATGTCTGAGTGTTACACTTACTTTAAATGTTGCGCTCGCTAAGATCTGCTGTTAGTGTTTGAAGCATTTGGATGGCTTTGGAGGTGCCAGTGTTTAACAATTAATTGGTCTTTTAATTTGGGGAGATAGAATGACACCAAACAGGCTTTGCTCCAGTGCACATCACAGAAAGATGCCTGCACTAGGATATAGAGTCAGGAAATCCATTGTGAAGCAATTGGTGAACATACTTAACATACACATTGTTTATGATTGATTTCAAATACCTGAAATAGAACTGAAGAAGTTGAATTTATCTTTTTAGGTATTTCTTTACTGTTGCTAACAATTAATGAAAGGTGGACTTTCTTGAAACATTCAATTCTTTCATTTTTAATAGAGAGAAAAAAACATTATTTTCTCCATTCGCTGGTATGTTAATTCAGTATTGTAAAATCAGTTTGAAACATTCAGCTAATAACAGAGGGAATGCTGTAAGATGGGGGTGAAAGACTTACTCAAATAATTAACACAATCCTTGTCAGGGTGAACTAAAAACAGTCACTAAATTAACCTGGGCATAACCCCCTATTAGCTTTCACGAAAGCAGTCAGGCTTAACTTAGCGGCAATGTGTAAAGTATTTATGCAGCACACAAACAGTATTAAAGTGAAAAAACAACACAAGAAAATTCTCAAACCAATCTAGAAACATAGAACATAGTCTAATACATAAAATGACACCAAAACTAATCAAATTCAACCAAAATAACTGGAATATACATTTATGTGAAAATAGCACTAAGAAGCAGAAAGCGGCACTCGCGCCTATCTACTTGCACTAGACCAAAAGAAAGTCACAAGCTTCTGCCGTCCATGATTGATGGGATGACGGGTTGGAATCATGAAACACGTTAGTCCCGCTGAAGAGTCATCTTCTCGAGTCTGAAATTAAAAGTTCAGTTTGTTTCGGAGGGGCCATGAGGATGAGTCTTTTGGTACAAAAGTCAAGCACCCCAGGCGCTCATTACTGTATCACAAATATCTGGTTAGCAGTTCAGTTGGTGCTGGTCAGCTGGGCAGTTGAAGGGACGCATCTGGTAGCTCGTGGTGTCATATAGCTCATAGAGGAGGTCAGACAAAAGACCCTTGGAGTAGCCTCGGCTCTAGGTAAGCAGGTCCAATCTTCCTTCTTCAGACAGCTAGGAAATCCTTCAAGCAGCTAGGCAGTCTTTTTTCTGAATCTTCCCCAGGTCCAGATTTGTTTTGATGAGATGTTCTAAATGTCCCCTTTTTCTACCTGTTGTCAGCCTTTGAGTGTTTGAAATACCAGATCACTCCCAAAATTGATTCTGGTGAGTTCTTCCCCTTCTCATGGTCCTAGCTACAAACTGTCTATGGTGACAAAGGCAAGGGCAGGCATAGTATCAGGTTCCTTTGTGTTTGCTGCAGGCATGGCACTTTGAAATGTATTCAGGGCAAGGTACAGCTCTTTCCCACCCATCCTGTCAGTAAGACCCTCTCCCCTCACACCTAGTTTCCGTTTTCTCTCATTGTCTAACTGCAATATACAACTCACAACAGTAGATCTTTTTAAATTCATGTGACCCAAGACACTGGTAGAAAGGCACAGATGGTTCTGACAGAAAAATGCCAACTTTAGTAAAGGGGCATTTTCAAAATGATAACTTAAAATCTGACATTACGATCAAAGAGTATTACATAACATTAATTTCAGTTGTAAACTTAATTTCCCTATTTGCTCCTCATCTGAAGTTAGCACTTGTTAAGTGTAATAAGGCAACTCAGTGTTAGCCTATGGTTGAGAAGGCCTTACGACTGTGAAAAATGACTTACGTAATTTTTCACTGCATGGGGCATGTAAAACGTAATACAATATGTCCTAATTTTTAAAAGTCATGCACCTGGACCTATGAGACGAAAGGACTACCTTAGGGTTGGCTAACAAGTATTAAGAAGCAGAGTTTAGGCCTAGCATAAGGTTTATTTTTCTAGATTAAAATATCAGTTTAAAACTGCACTAAGGCTGCAGTGGCAGGCATGAGCAGTGTCTTAGAGGGCTTCTTAAGGGTGCAGCTCAAGGAGTGCTGCTGTCCACTAGTAGCATTTAATTCCCAGGCCCTTGGTGCACATACTTTAATATTATTGGGATATAAAATTAAATGTAATCAATCAATCAATCAGGTTTCGTATAAAGCATGACTACTCACCTGAGAAGCTCTCAAGGAGATGACTGGGGGGAGCGGTCTGCGGTTCACTCGATGACCCAGGTGTGAAGCGATAGTGCTTGCCTGAGATGCAGAGCAAGGAGTTCAAGGACTTTGCAGCGACGTAGGAGAAAGTTCTTCCTCCAACTCTGGTCTTGCGGATCTGTGGAATGGTGGCTAGGGCCAGTTGGATGGAGCGGAGATATCTGCTGGCAGTGTAGAAGTAGAGGTGGTTGTTGAGGTATGCAGGTCTGGCACTGTGGAGGGCTTTGTAGGAATGCGTGAGGAGCTTGAGGTAATTATTTTGTTGATATGAAGGCAGTAGAGTTCTCTCAGGAGGCAGTAATCTGGCTGTGGTGTGGGATGTTCAAGATAAGTCTGGAGGAGGTGCTCTGGATATTCTGCAGTTTATTTTGGAGTTTGTGGGTGGTAATGGCACAGAGTGGGTTGCCGTAGTCGAGTCTGCTGCTGATAAGTGCATTGGTGACTGTTTTCCTAGACTCAGTGTGGATCAACAGAAGATCTCATGAAGCAGGCAGAGGGTGTGGACGCAGGAGGATGAAACGTTGCTGATTTGGTGGTTCATCGAGAGTGAGACATCCAGGATCATGCCAAGGTTTCATGACTGGTTTATGGGTGTGGAGGGGATCCAAACACTGCGGGCCACCAGGAGTCATCCCAGACAGAGGGGGTGGTGTCCAGGATAAGGACTTTGGTCTTGTCTGAGTTAAGATTGAGGCAGATGTCCATTGTGGAAGTTGGTCTTGGCTGCTGTGTCTTCGTCTGTGAGGTAGAGAATCAGCTGGTTGTCATCGGCATCGGAGACAATGATGAGTCACTGGATTCTGGCAATGGCTGCAAGTGGGCTATGTAGATGTTGAAGAGGTTGGGGCTCAGGGAGTATCCCTGAGGCACCCCACATCTGATCTCTGTGGGTTCTGAGTTGAACGGTGGAAGTCTGATTTTCTGTGTTTGGCTGGTGAGAAAGGAACAGATCCATTTTAAGGCTTTGTCGCAGATGCCGGCATTGCAGAGTCTTGCACAGAGGGTGTGGTGGGAGACGGTATCAAATGCGGCTTGGAGGTCCAGGAGGATGAGGGCAACAGTTGTGTCTCAGTTGAGAATGGTGCGGATGTCATCTGTCGTGGCAAGGAGAGTGGTCTTGGTGCTGTGGTTCCTTCTAAAGCCCAATTGGGAGAGGTCCAGGATGCGGTACGTTTTGATGAACTTGGGGAGTTGGGTGCTAATTGTTTTCTCATTTACTTTGGCTGGAAAGGGAAGCAGCGATATGGATCTGTAGTTCTTGAGGTACATCAGGTTAGCAGAGGATTTCTTCAGCAGTTGAGGGTGCTGCAGAGATCAGGTGCAATTGAGGTGCCAACTCTGTTGAAGATGTGGTGAGGGCAGGGATCGGAGGTGGGTCTGGAGTGTATGCTCTTCATGATCCTGAGGGTGTTGTGCGAGGTAAGGGTGGCCCAGTTGGCCAAGGTCTGCTGAGGTCTGGAGCAATTAGATGTTGTGAGTCTTGGGTTGCAAAACTGTTGTAGATCTCCTTGAGCTTGTGGTGCAAGAAGGTGGCGAGGTTGTTGCAGATGTTTTGAGAGGCAGAATGCCTGCTGTCTCTGTGCTGGGTCTGGAAAACCCTTTGACCATGGCGAAGAGTTCCTTGCTGTTGTGTGCATTGGCGTTGGTGCATTCTTGGATGTCTGCATTCATTGTTGCTCTGATGAGGTGGTGATGAATGGTGACGGCGGATTTGAAGGCTGCATGGTCGGCCATGATCTTGCTGCTCCTCTATCTTTTCTCAATTTGTCTGCAGTTGCGGCTGGACTCTTGGAGGGAGGGGGAGAACAAACTGGCTTTCTTGGAGGGCTTCTTGGCCGAAGGATTCCTGAGGGGCCAGTTTGTTGGTGCAATTGGAGAACCAGTGGTGGAGGTTGTGTGCTGAGGTGCTGGCGTCCATGGATGTCAGTGGTGGGATTTTGCTGAGGGAGGTGTTGAGCTGGTCTTTGGTGACCTTCTTCCAGCGTCTGCTAGGATCTTTGTGGATGTATTGACATATGGTGGCTTTGGTGAAGGAGAAGCTGACGAAGTGGTGATCGCTGCAGTATGGTTCGGAGGTGTGGTTGAAGGGGATGTTTTTGCATGGAGAAAGGATGAGGTTGAGCATGTGTCCTGCTGAGTGGGTTGGCATTATGACCAGCTGTTTAAGTCCAATGGTGGCAAGGTTCTTCAGTAGGGATGAGGTATTGTGGTTGTCAAGGTTGTACATGTGGAAATTGAGGTTGCTGAGGCAGATGTCGTCCAATGAGTTGAGAAATGCAAAAATAACAATTGATGGACAGAATGCATAACAATGTCATACATTCACCCCAGTACAGAGATCTGGGCCTAAATCCATCGTTTTTTTGCTCACCATGCCATTCCAGTTTGAACCCAGCCATATGCAAATCTGTCTTGACCCTGTGCCCCATGGGAACAGTCCAGCCCGAACTGCCAAGCCAGGTCCTCCCTGGACTGGAAACAAGCATCCTAGGACCGGTTTCGGGCTTTCAGCCCTCGTCAGCCAGGATAGCTTGATTCCAGTGGCATGGAGAGCAAGGGACTCACGTCTGAGCATACCCTTCCCACTCGGGGTGACAAATGCAAAAATAACAATTGATGGACAGAATGCAGAACAATGTCATACATTCACCCCAGTACAGAGATCTGGGCCTAAATCCATCGTTTTTTTGCTCACCATGCCATTCCAGTTTGAACCCAGCCATATGCAAATCAGTCTTGACCCTGTGCCCCATGGGAACAGTCCAGCCCGAACTGCCAAGCCAGGTCCTCCCTGGACTGGAAACAAGCA
Source organism: Triturus cristatus (assembly GCF_964204655.1). Lineage (NCBI taxonomy): Eukaryota > Metazoa > Chordata > Amphibia > Caudata > Salamandridae > Triturus > Triturus cristatus. The sequence goes on along the minus strand of NC_140585.1, from coordinate 211,499,415 downwards.
TCCTAGGACCGGTTTCGGGCTTTCAGCCCTCGTCAGCCAGGATAGCTTGATTCCAGTGGCATGGAGAGCAAGGGACTCACGTCTGAGCATACCCTTCCCACTCGGGGTGACAAATGCAAAAATAACAATTGATGGACAGAATGCAGAACAATGTCATACATTCACCCCAGTACAGAGATCTGGGCCTAAATCCATCGTTTTTTTGCTCACCATGCCATTCCAGTTTGAACCCAGCCATATGCAAATCAGTCTTGACCCTGTGCCCCATGGGAACAGTCCAGCCCGAACTGCCAAGCCAGGTCCTCCCTGGACTGGAAACAAGCATCCTAGGACCGGTTTCGGGCTTTCAGCCCTCGTCAGCCAGGATAGCTTGATTCCAGTGGCATGGAGAGCAAGGGACTCACGTCTGAGCATACCCTTCCCACTCGGGGTGACAAATGCAAAAATAACAATTGATGGACAGAATGCAGAACAATGTCATACATTCACCCCAGTACAGAGATCTGGGCCTAAATCCATCGTTTTTTTGCTCACCATGCCATTCCAGTTTGAACCCAGCCATATGCAAATCAGTCTTGACCCTGTGCCCCATGGGAACAGTCCAGCCCGAACTGCCAAGCCAGGTCCTCCCTGGACTGGAAACAAGCATCCTAGGACCGGTTTCGGGCTTTCAGCCCTCGTCAGCCAGGATAGCTTGATTCCAGTGGCATGGAGAGCAAGGGACTCACGTCTGAGCATACCCTTCCCACTCGGGGTGACAAATGCAAAAATAACAATTGATGGACAGAATGCAGAACAATGTCATACATTCACCCCAGTACAGAGATCTGGGCCTAAATCCATCGTTTTTTTGCTCACCATGCCATTCCAGTTTGAACCCAGCCATATGCAAATCAGTCTTGACCCTGTGCCCCATGGGAACAGTCCAGCCCGAACTGCCAAGCCAGGTCCTCCCTGGACTGGAAACAAGCATCCTAGGACCGGTTTCGGGCTTTCAGCCCTCGTCAGCCAGGATAGCTTGATTCCAGTGGCATGGAGAGCAAGGGACTCACGTCTGAGCATACCCTTCCCACTCGGGGTGACAAATGCAAAAATAACAATTGATGGACAGAATGCAGAACAATGTCATACATTCACCCCAGTACAGAGATCTGGGCCTAAATCCATCGTTTTTTTGCTCACCATGCCATTCCAGTTTGAACCCAGCCATATGCAAATCAGTCTTGACCCTGTGCCCCATGGGAACAGTCCAGCCCGAACTGCCAAGCCAGGTCCTCCCTGGACTGGAAACAAGCATCCTAGGACCGGTTTCGGGCTTTCAGCCCTCGTCAGCCAGGATAGCTTGATTCCAGTGGCATGGAGAGCAAGGGACTCACGTCTGAGCATACCCTTCCCACTCGGGGTGACAAATGCAAAAATAACAATTGATGGACAGAATGCAGAACAATGTCATACATTCACCCCAGTACAGAGATCTGGGCCTAAATCCATCGTTTTTTTGCTCACCATGCCATTCCAGTTTGAACCCAGCCATATGCAAATCAGTCTTGACCCTGTGCCCCATGGGAACAGTCCAGCCCGAACTGCCAAGCCAGGTCCTCCCTGGACTGGAAACAAGCATCCTAGGACCGGTTTCGGGCTTTCAGCCCTCGTCAGCCAGGATAGCTTGATTCCAGTGGCATGGAGAGCAAGGGACTCACGTCTGAGCATACCCTTCCCACTCGGGGTGACAAATGCAAAAATAACAATTGATGGACAGAATGCAGAACAATGTCATACATTCACCCCAGTACAGAGATCTGGGCCTAAATCCATCGTTTTTTTGCTCACCATGCCATTCCAGTTTGAACCCAGCCATATGCAAATCAGTCTTGACCCTGTGCCCCATGGGAACAGTCCAGCCCGAACTGCCAAGCCAGGTCCTCCCTGGACTGGAAACAAGCATCCTAGGACCGGTTTCGGGCTTTCAGCCCTCGTCAGCCAGGATAGCTTGATTCCAGTGGCATGGAGAGCAAGGGACTCACGTCTGAGCATACCCTTCCCACTCGGGGTGACAAATGCAAAAATAACAATTGATGGACAGAATGCAGAACAATGTCATACATTCACCCCAGTACAGAGATCTGGGCCTAAATCCATCGTTTTTTTGCTCACCATGCCATTCCAGTTTGAACCCAGCCATATGCAAATCAGTCTTGACCCTGTGCCCCATGGGAACAGTCCAGCCCGAACTGCCAAGCCAGGTCCTCCCTGGACTGGAAACAAGCATCCTAGGACCGGTTTCGGGCTTTCAGCCCTCGTCAGCCAGGATAGCTTGATTCCAGTGGCATGGAGAGCAAGGGACTCACGTCTGAGCATACCCTTCCCACTCGGGGTGACAAATGCAAAAATAACAATTGATGGACAGAATGCAGAACAATGTCATACATTCACCCCAGTACAGAGATCTGGGCCTAAATCCATCGTTTTTTTGCTCACCATGCCATTCCAGTTTGAACCCAGCCATATGCAAATCAGTCTTGACCCTGTGCCCCATGGGAACAGTCCAGCCCGAACTGCCAAGCCAGGTCCTCCCTGGACTGGAAACAAGCATCCTAGGACCGGTTTCGGGCTTTCAGCCCTCGTCAGCCAGGATAGCTTGATTCCAGTGGCATGGAGAGCAAGGGACTCACGTCTGAGCATACCCTTCCCACTCGGGGTGACAAATGCAAAAATAACAATTGATGGACAGAATGCAGAACAATGTCATACATTCACCCCAGTACAGAGATCTGGGCCTAAATCCATCGTTTTTTTGCTCACCATGCCATTCCAGTTTGAACCCAGCCATATGCAAATCAGTCTTGACCCTGTGCCTCATGGGAACAGTCCAGCCCGAACTGCCAAGCCAGGTCCTCCCTGGACTGGAAACAAGCATCCTAGGACCGGTTTCGGGCTTTCAGCCCTCGTCAGCCAGGATAGCTTGATTCCAGTGGCATGGAGAGCAAGGGACTCACGTCTGAGCATACCCTTCCCACTCGGGGTGACAAATGCAAAAATAACAATTGATGGACAGAATGCAGAACAATGTCATACATTCACCCCAGTACAGAGATCTGGGCCTAAATCCATCGTTTTTTTGCTCACCATGCCATTCCAGTTTGAACCCAGCCATATGCAAATCAGTCTTGACCCTGTGCCCCATGGGAACAGTCCAGCCCGAACTGCCAAGCCAGGTCCTCCCTGGACTGGAAACAAGCATCCTAGGACCGGTTTCGGGCTTTCAGCCCTCGTCAGCCAGGATAGCTTGATTCCAGTGGCATGGAGAGCAAGGGACTCACGTCTGAGCATACCCTTCCCACTCGGGGTGACAAATGCAAAAATAACAATTGATGGACAGAATGCAGAACAATGTCATACATTCACCCCAGTACAGAGATCTGGGCCTAAATCCATCGTTTTTTTGCTCACCATGCCATTCCAGTTTGAACCCAGCCATATGCAAATCAGTCTTGACCCTGTGCCCCATGGGAACAGTCCAGCCCGAACTGCCAAGCCAGGTCCTCCCTGGACTGGAAACAAGCATCCTAGGACCGGTTTCGGGCTTTCAGCCCTCGTCAGCCAGGATAGCTTGATTCCAGTGGCATGGAGAGCAAGGGACTCACGTCTGAGCATACCCTTCCCACTCGGGGTGACAAATGCAAAAATAACAATTGATGGACAGAATGCAGAACAATGTCATACATTCACCCCAGTACAGAGATCTGGGCCTAAATCCATCGTTTTTTTGCTCACCATGCCATTCCAGTTTGAACCCAGCCATATGCAAATCAGTCTTGACCCTGTGCCCCATGGGAACAGTCCAGCCCGAACTGCCAAGCCAGGTCCTCCCTGGACTGGAAACAAGCATCCTAGGACCGGTTTCGGGCTTTCAGCCCTCGTCAGCCAGGATAGCTTGATTCCAGTGGCATGGAGAGCAAGGGACTCACGTCTGAGCATACCCTTCCCACTCGGGGTGACAAATGCAAAAATAACAATTGATGGACAGAATGCAGAACAATGTCATACATTCACCCCAGTACAGAGATCTGGGCCTAAATCCATCGTTTTTTTGCTCACCATGCCATTCCAGTTTGAACCCAGCCATATGCAAATCAGTCTTGACCCTGTACCCCATGGGAACAGTCCAGCCCGAACTGCCAAGCCAGGTCCTCCCTGGACTGGAAACAAGCATCCTAGGACCGGTTTCGGGCTTTCAGCCCTCGTCAGCCAGGATAGCTTGATTCCAGTGGCATGGAGAGCAAGGGACTCACGTCTGAGCATACCCTTCCCACTCGGGGTGACAAATGCAAAAATAACAATTGATGGACAGAATGCAGAACAATGTCATACATTCACCCCAGTACAGAGATCTGGGCCTAAATCCATCGTTTTTTTGCTCACCATGCCATTCCAGTTTGAACCCAGCCATATGCAAATCAGTCTTGACCCTGTGCCCCATGGGAACAGTCCAGCCCGAACTGCCAAGCCAGGTCCTCCCTGGACTGGAAACAAGCATCCTAGGACTGGTTTCGGGCTTTCAGCCCTCGTCAGCCAGGATAGCTTGATTCCAGTGGCATGGAGAGCAAGGGACTCACGTCTGAGCATACCCTTCCCACTCGGGGTGACAAATGCAAAAATAACAATTGATGGACAGAATGCAGAACAATGTCATACATGGTTATTTTGTTTGTTGTAACGCTTTTCGCCCTAAGTGGGATGGGTATTCCCAGACGTGGGACCCGTGCTCACTACGCCACTGGAGTCAAGCTATCCTGGCTGATGACGGCTGATAGCCAGAAACCGGTCCTAGGATGCTTGATTCCGGTCCAGGGAAGACATGGCTTGGCAGTTCGGGCTGGACTGTTCCCATGAGGCACAGGGTCAAGACTGATTTGCATATGGCCATGTCTAAACTGGGGTGGTGTAGTGGGCAAAAGAACGATGGATTTAACCCAGATCTCTTGACTGGGGGAGAATGTTTGCATTGTCAGCATTCCGTCCATCATTTGTTTGTTGTAACGCTTTTCGCCCTAAGTGGGATGGGTATTCCCAGACGTGGGACCCGTGCTCACTACGCCACTGGAGTCAAGCTATCCTGGCTGATGACGGCTGATAGCCAGAAACCGGTCCTAGGATACTTGATTCCGGTCCAGGGAAGACATGGCTTGGCAGTTCGGGCTGGACTGTTCCCATGAGGCACAGGGTCAAGACTGATTTGCATATGGCCATGTCTAAACTGGGGTGGTGTAGTGGGCAAAAGAACGATGGATTTAACCCAGATCTCTTGACTGGGGGAGAATGTTTGCATTGTCAGCATTCCGTCCATCATTTGTTTGTTGTAACGCTTTTCGCCCTAAGTGGGATGGGTATTCCCAGACGTGGGACCCGTGCTCACTACGCCACTGGAGTCAAGCTATCCTGGCTGATGACGGCTGATAGCCAGAAACCGGTCCTAGGATGCTTGATTCCGGTCCAGGGAAGACATGGCTTGGCAGTTCGGGCTGGACTGTTCCCATGAGGCACAGGGTCAAGACTGATTTGCATATGGCCATGTCTAAACTGGGGTGGTGTAGTGGGCAAAAGAACGATGGATTTAACCCAGATCTCTTGACTGGGGGAGAATGTTTGCATTGTCAGCATTCCGTCCATCATTTGTTTGTTGTAACGTCCAATGAGTTGAGAGCATGGTGAGCAATGAAGTCGGCAATGGCTTCGCTGAAGGGGCGACGGGCTCCAGAAGGTCTGTAGACGAGGGTGCCATGAACGGTGGCGTTCAGGTTGGTCGGGATCTGGAAGTGAAGGTGTTTCATGTCAGGTGAGTGGTCGCTGGTGCTGGTTGTGAGGCAAAGGATGTTTTTGTGTGCGTTGGTGATACCTCCTCCCAATTGATTGACATGGTCCTTGTGAATGATTTTGCAGCTTTTGGGGATGGTAGTTGTGAGGTCCGAGCTGAGGTCTGGTTCATCCAGGTTTCTGTAAAGAAGACAACATCGGGAAGATTGAGTCAAGAAGGTGCCAGTTCTCCACGGCCTGTCTTTTGAGGGTACAGGTGCTAAGCAGAATGCAACTGATGAGGTCGGGTCCAGTTCCTCTGGGTCATGGGATTGGTAATGATGGTGTGTGTAGGCTGGCAAAGGTGCAGTTGGAGTTGGGCCTTCGGTGTTGTTCGGTGATACAAGGTGGCAGGCGGTGAGTGGTTCAGTGTGACTGGCGTGGAGGGTACGGGAGTCATAGTGGTAGATGGTCCAGGAACCAGGGCGTGTGGCGCTGGGTGCGGCCCAGACATGGACAGGCACAGACGAGCTTGCATTTGGCACACGTTTGACACATCAGCAACGCACAGCTAACTGCACACACTGCATGCCTGCGAATCAAGCACCATTTAATAGAGTTTGGGGAAGGCTGGACAGCTGGGAGGCAGGAAGTGGCAAAATAGCACTGGAGGAGGCAGGAATGTTGAACACAAGCAGCGGCTAGGGCACAGAAAGGAAAACAAAGGCAAAAAAGAGGAGAAAAAGGATAAAGTGAAAGACAGCAATAATACATAAGAAAAGCAAAAGATAGATGAAAGGGAAGGTGAAAAAAGAGCAAAAAGGCAGAACACAGAAAACAGAGGGAAGAGAGTTGCAGCAGAGCAGAGATGCTCCCCACTTGGACACCAGGGATCAGGGGCCTTAAACACAGGGCCTGGTAGAGTTAGGGGCAACAGCTACCAGGCAGAGCTGTGCAGTGAGGGAAGCAATTTACTGACAAGGTTAGAAAGATTGCTACTTCACTGCTCAGTGGGAGCTATTAAGTAGTGTTTGGGGAGGGCTGGACAGCTGGTAGACAGGAGGCAGGAAGGTGGAAGTCAGAAAATGGCACTGAAGGGGGTCAGGCAGCGGGGGGCGAGCAGCAAGGGCTACGGCACGGAAAGGGAAAAAAGGCAAAAAAGAGAAGAATTAGCAGAAAGAGAAAGAAAGCAATAATAGATAGTAAAAGCAAAAGGTAGATGAAAAAGAAGGTGAAAAAAGAGCAGAGGAGCAAAAATGCAGAAAACAGAAACACAGCGATGCACCCCACTGGACCACCAGGGATCAGGTGTCTCGAACACAGCACCAGGAAAGTTCAGGGGGCAAGAGCTGCCAGGCGGAGCTATGCTGCAATGGGAAGTAATTTACTGACAAGGTCAAATTAAATGTACCAATCAGGTGTAGGCCAATTTGAACATGTTTTAGAGAGAGACCACAAGCACGTTATCACAGGTTAGAAGGGGTAAAGTGCACAGAGTCCTAAAAGACAGAAAAAACTAGTGCAGCAAGGGAAGGAAAAGAAAGGCAACATATGGGATTACTCTGCAGCAAAGACCAAGTCTAACAGTATCCATTAGCATTTATGTAAAGCATAGCCAGCATGCCAACTACAGTGCTCACAAAACCTCATAGTGTCGTGCTCTTCGACTCCTCGGGATCGGATCGATGCTCAATATGGTCCCCCTCTCGATAGCTTCAAGTCTGAGGGCTATTATAGGCGCAGATCAGTGAAGCGATCGAGCGAGGGAAGGAAAGGGAGGGGACAGCGGGGAAGGAGACCTGAAAAGACACAAGAAAACAACAACGTTATAATCCTAGTGTCCCCACCACTCTGTCTCTACCCTGACCCCGTGTGTGAGTGCCAGTGTTAAGGGTAATCACCTGTAAAGAAAAAGAAGGATATGTGTGGCTCCTAGGTGCAGATCACGCTCTCTGCCAAAGAACCTGAGACCAGTCAGACAAGGCCTCTTAGTACTCCAGAACATACACGTAACACTAAGATGGAGAAAACAGCGTTATTATCAGGTTTTATCTGCGTAGCCCCGGTCCCCATGGGACCCTTGCTCTTTGTTTGACCTACCCAGATTTATCTCTGATCATACGTCACAGAGGTTGTATGAGATTGCCTCATCTCACCCACAATCCCCTGCTAAGAAAACACAACAAAACACAATGATTAGTTATCTCTCATCCATTGAGATTAAATGGGACCCGCCCATCGATCGACGAACAATTCAGTCTGAACATACAGACAGTCTTTGCTCATTCCACATCATGTTCGTATCTCTCCCACATGTTTTTTGACAGCGTCAGAAAATGTATTTCCTAGGACCAGGCACTGGTATCCCTTCTACTCGCAAGAGCCGACAAACATGTGGCTCGCCAGCGAGGAGGGACACCTAGTGCACTGAACGTAATAACAGGCAGAGAATAAAGCGACTTCCTGGAGCCCTCGAGTCTTACACCTCCTCTGAGTTTGCAGGGCATTTGTATGTCTCCCCCACGACCTTCACAAGCCCAGGGTGGCCGTTTAGGGAATCCAACCCTTACCGTACCGGTTTGAGCCTGCCAAATGGAAATGTCTTCCCGGTTTCACCTCACCGGAACTATGAGAATGGCCGCTGTCCCTACGTCGCAGTGGGAAGGTTTTCGCCTGCAATCACCGGAACAAACAAAAGCGGGAACAGGAACAGACTCTCCCGTCTCTGGCGTTGCTTGCGAACACAGAATAATCGGCACCGCCGCCAGGGCGGAAGTGCTCTATGAAGCCTTCCGCTCCTGCGCGCGTCTGCTGCCCTGCCGCTCCTGCTCATGGGAGGTGTAGTTCTTCAGCGGTTCACGCAGTACCGCTGCGTGTCAAAGCATTTTCCTTCCGCGGACGTGCAGAAGGCCGACAGGGTATTAGGGATCCTGACACATAGACAGGAAACTATTGAGTCAGCTGTAGACAATATGTTGCCAAGAATGCAGAAAGGAGGTCATGAAATGGCTACTATTCTGGAAGGGTTAGGCAGGATTTCACCAAGAAAGCCCACAAATATTCATCAATGTATACAGTGAACCACACTTGTAATATATAATTGCTTCTTTTGGGAAAAAATATCGTCTCTTGTCGACATATTGTAAAAACATTTACAAATTTCCCACAAAATGAAAATGCAACAATTAGAATAAAGTGAAATTAAATTACTGTCATAAGCATTTCATGTTCGCTGAACAAAAATATGTAAAAAAGTTTGAATTAAAAAACAGTCTGCTTTTTGTACTGGTGTCAGTCGTTCAGGTTAGACGAAATGGTAACTACTGATTACTCATTGACAGATATCTTATTGACCAACTCATGTATAGTATGGTAAATTATTATTGCTTTTGCATTATTACACAATGACTGCATTATTTAATGCTGTCTCTTGTAGGTTTCCTTAAGGAAGTGAATTCCACCCATTAAAACACACATTTGTTAAAACATTTTGAACCTCTGCTGTGAGCTAGAGCCCACTAATGGCATCTCACCCACTGTATTCTTTCTTTATAAGACAGATTTGAGCTGTAACCTTCAATGCCCACCATGAAAAATGAGATAAGCAGCTGTGAATCGCTGGGATACAGGGATTAGGGAGGTTGTGCGTTAACGTATGCTGACACATAAAAACCTCTACCTGAGATAGTCAGGCATGTGGGCGTGGATAGCACTGGGACCGAAGGCAGCCTATCCTAAATTAGCATGATTTTATAGGAGACTGGCAGGAATGGCACCACTGTTCCGGATAAGGTATATCATGTCTAATATTTCACTTTACACTTTATAGGTTGAATTGTGATTATATCTCCAGGTTGGCTTGCGGTACAACGTTCAATGATTCTGCTATGCAGCAAATGAGCGGGCTGGAATTCAAATATGGGTCTAGTTTTGCCATAAATCCATTCATGATTTGATCATCTATGTGACTTTATTTGATTTTAGACTACACAGTTGCTTATTCTCCTGACAGCCATATATTTTGATTGACCTCTTTAGTAATGAGACATAAAAGACAACTTCCAAGCAAATAATGAGATATTGGCAAAGTATGAAAGCCAGGCCATATGGAAGCTTGTTGACATACTGTGTCACGGAAACAAACCAAGGAGTTTTTCTTACAAGCAGCTGTCTACTATCTATACATAGTAATGGTGTTAGTACCTCTAGTTATCCACCAACCTCAAAGAGTCTTGTACCCTTTCTAGTGAGTCAGGACCAATCAGGTAGGATTAAGGGAAGACATTTAGCTTATAATTAGGACCTCTTTCCATAAATATATGTTATCTTTTAAGGTAGAAATGTACCATCAGGGAATATAATTCTAAAGATATCTCATATAATTTCATTAGCTGTCTTTTTGCCTTAATTTCTAGTAAATCTGCTATGGAAGGACTATCCAGGACATGTGGGGCAGGCAAGTACAGATTTGAGCTTCTCTTTATTTTGTTTATTTTTTGGCACTCCAATCCTGTACTGGCCAGTGGGTTGGATACATCTCTGGGCTTCTTAAAAGGTGATCTAGTGTCATGGTTAAAGTAAATGGGTATGTAATGTCTACTTCTACTTCTAGATGTGGTATAAACGGGAGAGGATGAAAGCAGTAGTGGCACAGGGTGCCTGTGTGCCCAAATTGGATAGCTCACATTTTGATGCTGCTGTAAAACCTATGATTTTAAATGGTTGTGTTAACATGTTTCATTTAATGTGCTGTTTTTTACGCACTTAATCAACTTTGATTACGAAAGGATTTCATGTTGATGAAAAATTGTCAGTCTGAGGTTAAGGCACTACGAACAAGGTTATTGAAGGCTTTCCTTGCTATCAACAGTGGCAGGTGAATTCAGATTTCTACTGATTCTGCTTGTTCATGCCCTTAACAACACAGTCTATTTCCCAGTGCGCATTAATGACTGATGCTGTGCACATCACAACACAAATTGTATCCTTTTGGATGTCAATGGAAATATCATTGATTACCACAAATTTAACATAATGGCTGTCAGTGGGCTACATTTAATTGGTTTGCAAAATATAGGTGAAAGATGGGACAACTAGTCCCTGGAAAAGTTCTGTATTGTCTGCATTCACTGACAGCAGAAGTCCTTAAGTTCTGAAACTCTGGCTCCATGCAGAGACATCTTGACAAAGTATGCATGCTTGTAGTTCTATGGTAATCACAAGGTATTATATAGATAAAAATGTTCCTTAGTCATCCCACTAACTGAAATATCTAGGAACAGCATATGTACCCATCAATCTTTTTTTTATATACCTTCCCATAAAGTTCTGTAGTATTACACTGGGGCTTCTAGGAGGGATAGGTCTCCAGTCTGTTCTCTAATTTAAGAAGAGATCACATTTTGAGCTCCTAATTGCTTCGGAATACATGCATCCCGAATGATCAATCTGAGTGCTTCCTACCTGGTTCTTAGGTTGTCCACAGATCTTTCATTTGGAGTACCATACCCTGTTTTTACCTCTGTAATCTTTGATCTGATTATTAGGTTATCAATAGTCAAATTTGTGAAGTGCCACCAGCAGTTGCTTCTGGAACTTTGGTCTGAGCCCAACAGGTGAGTGGTCAGACTCTGAGCTTCATTTAAAGAATGATCGGTGGCCAGCCAACAAGCTGAGATGATAGCCTCCAAACTCTTGCTGATCACTGCATGGCAGCCCACTATAGTTAGCAATCTTTGCCTACATTGTGAAGAGCTCTATGCCTTCAAAGACGCCTCTGTCACAGAGGTTCCTCTTGCTGAGCTTCTGTCATGCTTTATACAAATGCACCAAAACCCACAAAGCATGAGTTTGTTTTGGAAAAACACACACCTATTGACCCTGACACTACCAGCATTTTTTTCTAGAGTATGGGGAAAGTGTTCTAAGTACTGTTCTAAGTACATGAAACGCCCAGCCTAAATAGGGCAGACTGTCTAAACTGACTCACACTGACAGCCAAAGTCCATCTGGCCATTGCTTGTTTTCTTCCAGCTATGCCATCAGGGCCTCCAATGATGGAAATTCAATGGTTCACTTAACTCTAAATAGAGTGGCAGACTGTGAGTTTAGCGTACATAGTGCTCTTGCTGTTTGTGGCACAGTGTCCTGCTCACTGAAACCTAAATGAGCCCCTCTGTCCAGACAATGAGTTTGACTGTACTTGTCTATGCACAAACATCTCTCGTTCTTTTTCTAATAATTGGTTTTCTATGGCAGGGTTGTGTAGATCATAACAATAGCATGTCTCAATTATATCATGAAGGAAATAGCTGTTTTGGGGTCATTCGCTCAATGGGGAGTCCTAAAGCCCCTTTCTGTATGCATATGTTGCATGTTGTGTTTGGAGTGTGGTGTTTGTTGTGTTTGAGAGGACATGAATTCCTGCCAGGCACATACACCTTTCTCTAGGGAAGACATAAAAATGGCAATCTGAGTTATGATTTGCAAGGCTTGTTCATAACCAAAGGGTATCATTTGTAGCATGTTTAATTGGCTCCATTGGGAACATTGATAACACAGAAGCAGTGGTACCTTAGCGAATATTACGTCTCACAAGGAAATTGGCACATATTTAAATGACACAGCCGTACCAAAGATGTATTCAGACCAGTTTGTGGGTCAGATGCATCTGTGACCTAGGTGAGGGTGTTTTATTTGTAGCTCATGGTGTTTTATTTGAGATTACACAGATTATTATTTTGATTAACAGAGAGGTGGGTGAATGGTCCGATTTCCATTTATTTGTGCACAATAGTTATTGATTCATTTTTCCATTGCTTGTCCTGCAGAGTGTAATGTGTCTCACATATGGCATTATCCTTTGACTACTTTGGTTCTGACACTTTTTTCATATTTTAAGTGTTGTGTGGGTTAGAAGAAGTGAATCACTGACATCACCTATATTAATGCCATTTGTTATAAAATAAAAAATGTGCAATATATGCCCTTGCACATATTATCCTTATCCAACTGGTCATTTGTGTTATTCACATGATTGTTTTAATGGTAGTATGTGTTAATTAGCCATAGTCCTTTAATACATGCTTTTCATTGTCTTTATGATGAATAATGCAGGAGACTGGTTACACTTATGGTTTAATGTAAGGTTCTCAGAACAGTAAATTAGGATAAGTCTGTTTGTTTAAGGGCCTTAGTATGAGTCTGGCGGTTCACAGACCGCCAAATTCGCGGGTGCGCTGCAGTGGCAATCTTCCCACTGCCCCATTATGACCAGGGCGGTCAGGCTGATCTGGGTCAACCGCAACCTCCAGGGATCAGAGATCCCTGGTGGTGGAGTGGTGGTCTTGAGGGTGCATATGCTTGGTAGGGCCGCTGCGACCTGCAAAGCATATTAGGAGTTTTCTCACCCCCACACATTTCATGGAGTTCCGAATACCATGGGGCCCGCTGGTGCCTCATGTCATGTGGATGCAGACAGGGGGGCACAGCATGTGACCTCCTGTTTGCATACACACCAGTACCTACATGGCATGCACTGCAGTGGTAATGCCATGCAGGTACTTACTTTGAAGTTCCCATTGCGGTGCCTATTTCATAAGCACCGCCTTGTGAACACCAAAGAGCAGCCCGCTAGAGAGGAGAAAACTCCTAATCTGGTGGGCAGTTCAAACTCATAATAAGGCTCTAAGATAAGATACGCTGACATCTTTGGTTAAAAGTGGTTTCTAAGACCCGTAATATCGATTTGATTAACAGTTGCCTGAGGGGTTCACATTTTAGAAATGAAAATGCTCTTGGCATTCATTTAGGACTAGTCACATAGCCCCCATCATTTCTATTGTTTCTATTATAGACTCAAAATGTTCTTTCATTTCAACATATACCACATTCTTTTTTTACATAATAATTTGTACGGATGAAATGCACAATCTCTAATGAAAGGGGCTGCTCAGGGGCTGTTGGCCCTTTCCATCAATATTTTATAAAAGGGCTGATATGCAGGATTGGTGCCGTCTGAGTCCCAAAGAATGAGGGCCCAAGACAAATAACCGCAACTAATGCAGGGCTCTATTCAAAGTTAAAACCATGAAGGTGTTTTTAAAATTTAAGCATCACCACAGAAAGCAAGATGAAGTTAGTTAGTCAGGTTAAATCAGCATCAATATAGCTTACAAGCAAAGGTTTTGACATGAAGAATAGACAAAAAACGTTGGCAATAAAAAATATTTTAAGTACATAATCAAGTAACAGTTCAATACAGTGATTCTAAGTATGAAAGCAGCAAAATATCAAAAATGTACAGAATGTAATAACAAACTAACATAGGGGCTGCTCAATTTAAAGGCAAGAATGAAGGCACATGAATAATATAAATCAAATACCCGTCCGTTATAAGGACATGCTTGATAAAAGTCTCAAAAAGTGTGGCACTCATCCCAGAATAGGTACTTTTTATAGTTCAGAGGAGTGAATGAGAATGCTCTCAGCGTAAGGTGGGTAGTTTCCGAGGACTGAACTAATAAAGCTACATCCCATAAACCAGAGAGTATTTTGGACATTGTGCTTTGTAAAACAGGCGACTGAATAAATATTAATAATATAATGTATCTGTTAGCCTACATACTAGGGGAAAGGCATTGCTCTACTAATTGATAATTTATATAAATTAATAAATAAATGGGTGGGACTGAGATCAGCACCAGGCTTGGCCATTTGCAAGATTACAGGAGCGTCTCCATCATGGCTTCTTTCAAAGCACAAGTTCTATACAGAAGGGGAAGTCGCACTTCAAAACAAATCCTATTTCAACTATTTTCTAGTTGATGGAAAATAATTGCGGCAGGGCTTTAAATTTGTCTGTATAAACCAGCATTACTGGTATTCGAAGACCTAGCGACATCGACGTGATGACTGGTCATGCTAACTGAAACATCCACACAGGAAGGCTAGCATTTCAATTATTAAATCTGCTCTAACGTCATTAGCGATTGAGTATGTGGAAGTTGGCGAATACAACGCCCCTGATCAACCGCGATCAACCAAACCACAAAAGTCAGAGAAGATGAGCAAATCCACCAACTAGATTTTGAAGTTCAAAAGCAGTTTTCCTTCTGTTGAGCAAAAACACATTAAACAAAGTCCTGCGCAAGTACACATATCAGTCCTAAATAGGAAAGTTCCACTGATGAATGCTTTACATACCCCATGTAGACACCACTCATAATACCAGCACATAAGATACTTGAGCTCACAGGTGGGCTCCAGGACAGACATTATCCCATGAAAGGACTACAACTGAAAATGAACTACAATCGACTATATGCACAAAGCAGATCTCAATATAAGACCAAGGTGCTCTCCCAAGCAAAAGAGAAAACATTTCCTACACACTCAATCAACAGGATGAGGGGAGACATAAATGAAGAAATGACATGCTGAAGACCATGATGGACAGAATAAACACAACATATAGAGGTATATAAGTGGAATACTTACATTAGGTCAACTCTTTAAGCGTCAAGATATTCACAATAAAGAAATATATTAACATGGAAGATATCGGACAACTCTCCAAGGCATACCTGCCTAAGAAGAACTGAACTTCATCTAACTTGTAAATGGCAGTGACATCTAGCACACCATAAAACTAGTATTCATAGGTTTACATATTAAGGACAACTTCTGCTCCTCTACCCATACATTCCAAGCATGGACAGATTTCAGGAACTTTTGGAGGTGTTTTAACCAATTGTGGCAGCTAGGGAAACTGGTGCTGCACCACCTGAAGTTATCACTTTATTCCAAGCACAAGTTGCCTTTTCCAATGACCAACTGCTCATTGGTCATACAACAGAAACATTAAACCTAATGTTTGGAGGAGCACAGGTTCAGCAGTAAACTTGACCCTGCACGAATAGTTAAATTCTAAATGTTTTTAAAGTGTGCGAATGCCAAGGGGCGTCTTGGCGCTCATTTCCAGCTAGAAGTAACACTATGTGGGCCCTAAATAAGCATGTGGATAAAAAAGCCAGGTTTTTGTCATTGGATTAGGCTCTTAGATGCCGAGGCATTCTATTCAGAAGCTTGCACATTGAGAAAGTAAAGCTTCTGGCATCCCAAGATGTCTAAATCATTTTGGGTACTTCTACTTTTGTTGACATGGTTGATTGAAGAGATTTTATTGGAGTGTATCATCTGAAATTCTTCTTAAGGTACTCAGCACATATATCGTCAAGGGCTTTGCCAGCCATGACTAAAGTCTTAAAAGCTACTCGTATCCTAAAAGGAAGTCAGTGTAATTCTGACAAGTGAGACAGATTTAAATTTAGGGAATTTACTAGAACATGGGCTGCTGTGTTTTGTAAAATTTGCAATTTGCAATTTGCAATTTATTCAGATATTGTTGGTGGATGCCATATAAAGAGTGTTACAGTGATCTAACCTGGAAAGCCCAAAGTGAATGATTACAAATTTCGGTATATCGGATGGTATAAATGGGTGAACCTTCATCAGGGATTTTAACAAGAAGAAACAGGATGAGTTGAATTTAGTTATCTTTCCAGAGAAGGTAGGTTTAGCTTTGGAGATTACCCCAGATTCCTAACTTGGTGAACCGGCACTGGGAGTGGGCCTAGATGTTGGGGCCACCAAGATGCTGTGACGGACGGTGCAGGTAAAAGCGATGGTGCGGGGGGAATCGACAGACAGTGATGAGGGAAAATAAAAAAAAATTAAAAGGAAATACACTTACCTTGCGCTCCCCACTGCCCCACCGCTCTCACCTGCACTGGCTGTCACTGCATGATATATCCCAATAGGAAGTGTCTTTCCCAAACAGAAGAACGTCCACTTTCTCTGAATTTGACAGTCGTTGCTCATCCATCGAACTACTTTGGTCATGCAGTTATTAAAACATTGAGCAATGTCATCAACATCAGTTGAAATAGACAACAGAATTTTTATATAATCTGCGTAATAGTTTGTGGAAAAACCAAAGGATCAAATCAACAAGCCAAAGGAACAACAAAAATATTAAAAAGGGTGGGACTCAAGGAGGAACCCTGAGGAACACCACACAGCAGTTAAAAAGGTTCCACTGTAAATTCATCAAAGAGATGGATTGTTCTCAGTCTGAGATAAATGAGTGCAAGAGCTTGAGGGCTGAACCCCCAATGCCCATGGCTTTGAGTCAGGCCACTAGCACCGTGTGACTTACTGTGTCAAAGGCTGCGTATAGGTCGAACAGGATCACTGCAGCCTTTCCTCCATACTCCACAATTGATCTAACTTCATCAGTAGTGACTATAAGTACTGATTCAGTATGTTGGTTTCTCCTGAATCCATATTGTGTTCCGTGCAATGCACAATTTGTGCCTAAGATAATTGAGAATTCATAATTTAGATGTCTTTCCAAGATTTTAGCTGTCATTGGAAGACGTGAGATGGGACAATAGCTTTTGGCCTCATTGGGGACCAGAGAAGATTTGTTATCAATGGAAAGATATATGCTTTTTTCCAAGCCTTGGGAAGCTGTCAGTAAGATAGTGAGGAGGCCTACTACGATAGCTGCTATTTTCTGATCTCCACCTGCAGGTGGAAAGTTACGGATAGTAATAAATACAAATTGTGTTGTAGGCAGTGTGGATATATGGTAGTGGTATACATAGGTGTAAATCTACACTCAGAAATGGTGAATAACTACAATTAGGAATAGTGAATAGCAAATCACTCACATAGGTGTAGTATTACACATACCTTTGTGAATCATTCCCTCTGACAGATACTGATATGTTTTAGCAGTGACATGTTATTCTCTTTAACCAATGACCTGGAGCTTGTGACAATGGAGGGCTCCGAGTTGTTGGAATTCGATCTGGGAGAACACCTGGCTTTGCAAAAGCCTGTTTGCTGATGCAGTGCAAGAGCTGCTGACAGAGTGCAAAACAAATATGCCCAGTGAAACCCAGCCAAAGCTTGAATGAATGTTGTGAGATATGTAGTGTTGTCATGTTTGTATGCCTCGGACTAGAGGGGATCTGTGCACTAAGCACACAGTCTTTCTTTACCACATAATTATAGACTGTGGTTCCAAATAATGGCTGTTGATCTTCATGGCTTCCTCTCTCACTGAAAATGGGTGAGCAGAGGCCAGAAAGTAAAGCTGTTATTTGAGCACTTGTGTGAAAGCTGCAAGCCCAATAAGGGATAATATGTCCTTTACTGACAGGCCACACAGAGGACTAAGACATGTTCAAAGTAGAGCTGAAGGAAAATATGGAATAGTAAGGTCATTTGTGCATCACAAAAAGAGCAATGTGAAAAACAAATTGGACAATGTGGAAACAACCATTGAGATGTGTGCCTGACATAAAGGGCAAGGTGTAAATGTCTATTTCATACATATTCTCACATTTACCTGTAAGTAAAACAATTCGAGAGCTCACAGAAGGCGCAAGAAACATATAAGGTAAAGTAAAAATGCCAGTGGAATATAAAGTAATGTTGAAAGTGAAATGATAGTAGTGATTTTCTAACAAGGAACTATGCAAGCAGCAGCATTTTACCACAGGTAGGCAATGGACATCCACAGACTTCTACCCTTGTGTCAAGGCCAGCATGTTACCAGGACGAGAATGAGCATCATTCCATTGATATCCACAAGCTGCCATCATCTCAAATCCATTATTTTACCATGCTGGGCAATGGTCATAATCCCAAGGATGCCCACACGTTTCCATGAATTACACAATTATATATGGCCTTGTTTTTACCAGAGATAGACAATTCGGCATCATCCCATGGATGCCTCAATTTTGTCATTGATTACCACTATTCAGTAAGGCAATGGACATCATCTCATGAATACCCACAATGTGGAGAGAGTTACAACCTGTACGTCTGTCCTAAATGTATGTAGTTTTTTCTAGAATTCTAATTACAATTCAGTTCTCTCATTAGACCCGGGTTTTCTGGTGCTTTGAGTTTCTACATTGAGGTGAGTTCATGTTCCTAGTAATAGTACTTGTCCTATCTGAGTTAATTTTTTTTGTAAATGCAAATATTGGATTGTAATATATTGATTTTTATCACTTGCTATAATAAACCTCATAATTCATATAGAAAAGTGTGCCTTATTTTAGAAATTATCACAAATTGATAATATATATGACGTAGTGTATCCCAGCAGGTTTTATTTACCAATGACATGGAAGTTGGAAACCAGACCACTGTGATGAGGTTCATCCTTGCGGGACTCACCGCTGACCCTAAAATGCAGATTCCTCTCTTTTTCTTCTTCCTGCTGGTCTACGTCATCACCGTGGTGGACAATATCGGAATAATCTTTCTGTATTGGAGCGATGTTCATCTTCACTCACCCATGTACTTCTTTATCAGTAACCTTTCCTTTGTGGACCTTTGTTACTCCTCAAACATCACTCCCAAGTTGCTGATGAGCTTCTTAGTTGAGAAGAATGTAATATCCATGAGTGGATGTGCCACTCAGCTATTTTTCTACATCAGCCTAGTTGTTGCTGAGCCCCTCCTCATTTCGGTCATGGCATTTGACCGCTATGCCGCGATTTGTAAACCATTACATTATGCAATTCTAATGACAGATCAATTTTGTAACCAGCTTGCAGCTGTACCCTATGCAGGGGGTGTGATATATGGAGTGATGTATACATTTATAACATTTAGGCTCTATTTTTGTAGGCAGTACATTTCTCACTACTTTTGTGATATTTTCCCATTGTTTAAGCTCTCCTGCCTGGATACTTCCCTTAATGAGATCATAGTATACTCAACAATAGCAATTTTTGGATTTTTTTATGTGATACCTTTCGGAGTATCCTACACCAATATTGCCATCACCATCCTTAGTATCCATTCATCCGCAGGGAGGCGCAGAGCATTCTCCACCTGTTCATCCCACCTCCTCTGTGTGGTTCTCTTTTATGGCACCGGCCTCAATATGTATCTGCGCCCCAGCAACAGAGGTTCAGATGAAACTGACAAAGTCTTATCTGTCTTTTACACCATCATCATCCCCATGCTCGACCCTCTGATCTATAGCTTGCGGAACCAGGATGTGAAAGCTGCATTAAAAAAAATTCGAAAAAGCAAAAATTGCTTCTAGCTTCTCATGTTAAGAATCACCATCAGGACCCTTCAGCAACCTCAGAAGGTTCCGGTGTTGGACATCTCCAAAACTGTGGCCATACCACAACCTCATTATATCAACTTCTAACAGATCGTCAAAAGCAATTATTATTTGACAGTGCACTCTCAGAAACAGAAATAATGGCAACAGAGTAACCCAACGGATTCAACCCAGTAATTGAATGTCCGGTTTTGAAGAACTTCTGGAAAGAGGTCGGAGATTCACTTCAAGATATTTTTAAGATCAACATTAGCATTAATTTGTCATTCGTGTTCTTTGGAGACGATGGGCTAAACAAGTCATATAGTCACTCCACTACAGAGAGGCCTCTTGCTATACTTGGTTCTCTTGGCCCGGAGAGAGATCTGCAAGAAATGGAAAGACCCCCAACCACCAACAAGGGAGAACTGGCTCAGGGCCTCATTTAGTATGGCTCGTTTGGAGTACGAAAGTGCTGCAGACAAGCCATCTAATGTCTGGTATCCTCTTATTTGTTGGGGGCGTAGTCTCCGGTTAATAGAATTGGTCTAATGATTACATCAAGCTACCCTAAGCTAAGGGGTTTGGTCGGAGACCAAGGTGATTGCGGTAAAGCCAGGAGGCCCTCAGAGTGTTAAAAAGGCTTTGTAAGATCCGCATAGAAAAGCTTGGTAAGATGAGGACAAAAAAAGAAAAAAGAAAAGAACCAGGGTAAATATATGTGCCATTAGAACTATGTTGAACTACAAAACTGTGCGTAAACTTTGCGATAAAATCTTTTCAAACGTATGTGAAATTTGTGAAAGTACCCATGTTCTCATCTGTTGTTATTTGTAGGTCAATAAGTGGGGAAAAAATCACCAGGCATCTGTATTTCCCACAGTGTTAAACATGACATGTCCTGTTCAAGTTATCCTAATGTTTAAATAAAATGTTAGGACACGTGTCCATTTAGACTGTAAATGTCATTTAAACACATCAGATCATTTAAGTGGTGGTGGGTGTAGATTTCTTCAACCGGGAAAAAAAAGAATATTAAAATTGTGCAGGGCCCCTATTTCTTATCCAGAAGAATGCCCGTATGACTACAATCCGAAGGATAACGACCAGGTACAGTAACAAAATGCACCTATGGAAATCAACACTGTGTGTATTTACTAATTTATGACTCAGGTCTAATAAGCAAACGACTACTATTGAACTTTCTGCTTATGGTGAGGCTCATAAGACATAAACATATGTGGCCATTCCTCATTAACTACTCTAAATTGCAACCACACTAGCCCAAAATGGTAAACTAAAGTAATACCACACTTTTCTCTGCACACTGAGGTGCATATTTATAAGTCCCTAACGCCACCGGAGCATCACTTTTTCTGATGCTCCTGTGGCGTTGCACCTTTCCCCATATCTACAAGGTGGTGCTGAACCACTTAATGTGACTTAACACCACCTTGTAAAAATCCCCCTTTCTGCAGCAGTCCGCTGTAGCAAATGGGCGGGCAATGGTTGTTTCTGTGGGTGTTCCACCGCAACACCCATTGCTTTTTGACTCTGCCCCAGATTTACAAAGCTGGGGCAGTGCCAGAATCTAAGGCCAGGTAAAATGTGGTTTTAGGATGGTGATACGAGGAGAAATTATAAATTTCTCCTTATGTTTTGGCTAGGCATCTTTTTAGCACCAGTGCCTGGGGAAACACAGGGGTGCCCCGTATTTTAGTAAATATAATGCATCCTTGCGTTTTAAAAAGGTCAACATGCGGCATTGCTAAATTTGAGTTAACACTGTGCCCTGGCATTTTCTTGTAAATATCTCCCTCTGAGTTCTACCATGTCTGAGTGTTATACTCACATTAAATGTTGCGCTCTCTCAGATCTGCTGTTAGTGTTTGAAGCATTTGGATGGCTTTGGAGGTGCCAGTGTTTAACAATAATTGGTCTTTCAATTTGGGGAGATGGAAGGTTACCAAACAGGCTTTGCTCCAGAACACATCACAGAAAGATGCCTGCACTAGGATATAAAGTCAGGAAATCCATTGTGAAGTAATTGCTGAACATACTTGACATACACATTGTCTATGATTGAATTTTAAGTACCTTTCATAGAACTGAAAATGTTGAATTTATCTTTTTAGGTATTTCTTTACTGTTGCTAACAATTAATGAACGGTAGACTTTCTTGAAACATTCAATTCTTTCATATTTAATAGCGAGAAAAAACATTATTTTCTCAATTCGCTGTTATGTTAATTCAGTATTGGAAAATCAGTTTGAAACATTCAGCTAAAAACAGAGGGAATGCTGTAAAATGGGGTGAAAGACTTACTCAAATAATAAACACAATCCTTGTCAGGGTGAAATAAAAACAGTCACTAAATTAACCAAGGCATAACCCCCTATTAGCTTTCACGAAAGCAGTCAGGCTTAACTTAGCGGCAATGTGTAAAGTATGTATGCAGCACACAAACAATAATAAAGTGAAAAAACAACACAAGAAAAATCTCAAACCAATCTAGAAACATAGAACATAGTCTAATACATAAAATGACACCAAAACTAATTAAATTCAACCAAAATAACTGGAATATTTTTGTGAAGATAGCACTAAGAAGCAGAAAGCGGCACTCGCGCCTATCTGGTTCCACTAGACCAAAAGAAAGTCACAAGCTTCTTCCATCCATGATTGATGGGTTGACGGGTTGGAATCATGAAACACGTTAGACCCGCTGAAGAGTCATCTTCTCGAGTCTGAAATTAAAAGTTCAGTTTGTTTTGGAAGGGGCCATGAGGATGAGTCTTTTGGGACAAAAGTCAAGCACCGCAGGCGCTCATTACGGTACCACAAATATCTGGTTAGCAGTTCAGTTGGTGCTGGTCAGCTGGGCAGTTGAAGGGACGCATCTGGTAGCTTGTGGTGTCATATAGCTCACACAGGAGGTCGGACAAAAGACCCTTGGAGTAGCCTCGGCTCGAGGTAAGCAGGTCCAATCTTCCTTCTTCAGACAGCAAGGAAATCCTTCACGCAGCACGGCAGTCTTTTTTCTGAATCTTCCCCAGGTCCAGATTTGTTTTGATGAGATGTTCTAAATGTCCCCTTTTTCTACCTGTTGTCAGCCTTTGTGTGCTTGAAATACCAGATCACTCCCAAAATTGATTCTGGTGAGTTTTTCCCCTTCTCATGGTCCGAGCTCCAAACTGACTTTGGTGACAACGGCAAGGGCAGGCATAGTATCAGGTTCCTTTGTTTTTGCTGCAGGCAGGGCACTTTGAAATGTATTCAGGGCAAGGTACAGCTCTTTCCCACCCATCCTGTCAGGAAGACCCTCTCCCCTCACACCTAGTTTCCGTTTTCTCTCATTGTTTGACTGCAATACACGACTCACAACAGCAGAGCTTTTTAAAGTCATGTGACCGTATTACACTGGCAGAAAGGCACAGATGGTTCTGACAGAAAAATGCCAACTTTAGTTAAGGGGCATTTTCAAAATGATAACTTAAAATCTGACATTACGATCAAAGAGTATTGCATAACATTAATTTCAGTTGTATACTTAATTTCTCTATTTGCTCCCAATCTGAAGTTAGCACTTGTTAAGTGTAATAAGGCAACTCAGTGTTAGCCTATGGGTGAGAAGGCCTTCCAACTGTGAAAAATGACTTACGTAATTTTTCACTGCAGGGGCATGTAAAACGTAATCCAACATGTCCTAATTTTTAAATGTCATGCACCTGGACCTATGAGACTACAGGACTACCTTAGGGTTGGCTAACAAGTATTAAGAAGCAGAGTTTAGGCCTAGCATAAGGTTTATTTTTCTAGATCGAAATATCAGTTTAAAACTGCACTAAGGCTGCAGTGGCAGGCATGAGCAGTGTCTTAGAGGGCTTCTCAAGAGTGCAGCTCAAGGAGTGCTGCTGTCCACTAGTAGCATTTAATTCACAGGCCCTTGGTGCACATACTATAATATTATAAGGATATAACAGTAAATTTAATCAATCAATCAATCAGGTTTTGTATAAAGTATGACTACTCACCTGAGAAGTTTTCAAGGCGATGACTGGGAGGAGGGGTCTGCGGTTCAGTCGATCACCCAGGTCTGAAGCGATGGTGCTTGCCTGAGGTGCAGAGCAAGGAGTTCAAGGACTTTGCAGCGACGTAGGAGAAAGTTCTTCCTCCAAATGTGGTCTTGCGGATCTGTGGAATGGTGGCTAGGGCCAGTTGGATGAAGCGGAGATATCTGGTGGCAGTGTAGAAGTAGAGGTGGTCGTTGAGGTATGCAGGTCTGGCGCTGTGGAGGGCTTTGTAGGTATGCGTGAGGAGCTTGAGGTAATTATTTTGTTGATATGAAGGCAGTAGAGTTCTCTCAAGAGGCCAGTAATCTGGCTGCGGTGTGCGATGTTCAGGATAAGTCTGGATGAGGTGCTCTGGATGTTCTGCAGTTTATTTTGGAGTTTCTGGGTGGTAATGGCACAGAGTGTGTTGCCGTAGTCAAGTCTGCTGCTGATAAGTGCATTGGTGACAGTTTTCCTGGACTCAGTGTGGATCCACAGAAGATCTTATGAAGCAGGTAGAGGGTGTGGACGCAGGAGGACGGAACATTGTTGATTTGGTGGTTCATTGAGAGTGAGGCATCCAGGATAATGCCAAGGTTTCATGACTGGTTTATGGGTGTGGAGGGGTTCCAAACACTGCGGGCCACCAGGAGTCATCCTAGGCAGAGGGGGTGGTGTCGAGGATAAGGACTTTGGTCTTGTCTGAGTTAAGATTGAGGCAGATGTCCATTGTGGAAGTTGCTCTTGGCTGCTGTGGGTTCGTCTGTGAGGTAGAGAATCAGCTGGGTGTCAACGGCATAGGCGACAATGTTGAGTCCCTGGCTGCTGGCAATGGCTGCAAGTGGTCCAATGTAGATGTTGAATAGGTAGGGGCTCAGGGAGTATCCCTGAGGCACCCCACATCTGATCTCTCTGGGTTCTGAGTTGAACGGTGAAAGTCTGATTTTCTTTGTTTGGCTGGTGAGAAAGGAACGGATCCATTCTAAGGCTTGGTCGCAGATGCCGGCATCGTGGAGTCTTGCACAGAGGGTGTGGTGGGAGAGGGTATCGAATGCGGCTGAGAGGTCCCGGAGGATGAGGGCAACAGTTGTGTTGCGTCGTGAATGGTGCGTAGGTCATCTGTCGTGGCAAGGAGAGTGGTCTTGGTGCTGTGGTTCCTTCTAAAGCCCGATTCGGAGAGGTCCAGGATGCGGTACATTTTGATGAACTTGGAGAGTTGGGCGCTAATTGTTTTCTAAATTACTTTGGCTGGAAAGGGAAGCAGAGAGTTGGATCTGTAGTTCTTGAGGTACATCAGGTTAGCAGAGGGTTTCTTCAGCAGTTGATGGTGCTGCAGAGTGCAGGTGGAATCGAGGTGCCAACTCTGTTGAAGATGTGGTGAGGGCAGGGATCGGAGGTGGGTCTGAAGTGTATGCTCTTCATGATCCTGAGTGTGTTGTGCGAGGTAAGGGTGGCCCAGTTGGCCAAGGTCTGCTGAGGGCTGGAGCCATTAGATGTTGTGAGTCTTGGGTCGCAAAACTGTTGTAGATCTCCTTGAGCTTGTGGTGGAAGAAGGTGGTGACGTTGTTGCAGAGGTCTTGAGAGGCAGAATGCCTGCTGTCTCTGTGCTGGATCTGGCAAACCCTTTGACCATGGTGAAGAGTTCTTTGCTGTTGTGTGCATTGGCGTTGGTGCATTCTTGGATGTCTGCTTTCTTTGTTGCTCTGATGAGGTGGTGATGTGTGGTGACGGCAGATTTGAAGGCTGCATGGTCGGCCATGATCTTGCTGTTCCTCTATCTTTTCTCAAGTTGTCTTCAGTTGCGGCTGGACTCTTGGAGGGAGGGAGAGAACTGACTGGATTTCTTGGAGGTCTGCTTGGCGGAAGGTTTCCTGAGGGGCTAGTTTGTTGGTGCAGTTGGATATCCAGTGGTGGAGGTTGTGTGCTGAGGTGTTGGTGTTCATGGATGTCAGTGGTGGGATTTTGCTGAGGCAGGTGGTGAGCTGGTCTTTGGTGACCTTGTTCCAGCGTCTGCTAGGATCTTGGTGGGTGTAGTGACATATGGTGAGTTTGGTGAAGGAGAAGCGGAAGCAGTGGTGATCGCTGCAGTATGGTTCAGAGGTGTGGTTTAAGGGGATGTTTTTGCATGGAGAAAGTATGAGATTGAGCATGTGTCCTGCTGAGTGGATTGGCATTATGACCAGCTGTTGAAGTCCAAAGGTGGCGAGGTTCTTCAGTAGGGATGAGGTGTTGTGCTTGTCAAGGTTGTACATGTGGAAATTGAGGTTGCTGAGGCAGATGTCGTCCAATGAGGTGAGAGCATGGTGAGCAATGCCGTCGGCTATGGCTTCGCTGAAGGGGTGACGGGCTCCAGAAGGTCTGTAGATGAGGGTGCCATGAACGGTGGCATTCAGGTTGGTCGGGATCTGGAAGTGAAGGTGTTTCATGTCAGGTGAGTGGTCGCTGGTACTGGTTGTGAGGCAAAGTATGTTTTTGTGTGCGTTGGTGATACCTCCTCCCAATTGGTTGACGTGGTCCTTGTGAATGATTTTGCAGCCTTTGGGAATGGTGGTTGTGATGTCCGAGCTGAGGTGGGGTTCATCCAGGTTTCTGTAAAGAAGACAACGTCGGGGAGATTGAGTCAAGCAGGTTCCAGTTCTCCATGGCCTGTCTTCTGAGGGTACAGGTGTTAAGCAGTATGCAACTGATAAGGTCGGGTCCAGTTCCTCCAGGTCGTGGGATTGGTAGTGATGGTGTGTGTAGGCTGGCAAAGGTGCAGTTGCAGTTGGGCCTTTGGTGTTCTTCGGTGATACAAGGTGGCAGGCGGTGAGTGGTTCGATGTGACTGGCATGGAGGGTGCGGGAGTCGTAGTGGTAGATGGTCCAGGAACCAGGGTGTTTGGCACTGGCCGGCCCAGACATGGACGGGCACAGAAGAGCTTGCCTTTGGCACATGTTTGACACATCAGCAACGACAGCTAACTGCACCCACTGCATGCCTGCGAATCAAGCACCATTTAATAGCGTTTGGGGAAGGCTGGATAGCTGGGAGGCAGGAAGTGGCAAAATAGCACTGGAGGAGGCAAAAAAGAGGAGAAAAAACACAAAGTGAAAGAAAGCAATAATAGATAAGAAAAGCAAAAGATAGATGAAAAGGAAGGTGAAAAAAGAGCAAATAGGCAGAAAACAGAAAAACAGAGGGAAGAGAATTGCAGCAGAGCAGAGATGCTCCCCACTTGGACACCAGAGCTCAGGGGCCTTAAACACAGGGCCTGGTAGAGTTAGGGCAACAGCTACCAGGCAGAGCTGTGCAGTGAGGGAAGCAAATTACTGATATGGTTAGAAAGATTGCTCCTTCACTGCTCAGTGGGAGCTATTAAGTAGTGTTTGGGAGGGCTGGACAGCTGGTAGGCAGGAGGCGAGAAGCTGGAAGTGAGAAAATGGCACTGGAGGGCATCAGGCGGCGGGGGACGAGCAGCGGTTATGGCACGGAAAGGGAAAAAAGGCAAAAAAGAGAAGAATTAGCAGAAAGAGAAAGAAAGCAATAATAGATAAGAAAAGCAACAGGTAGATGAAAAAGAAGGTGAAAAAAGAGCAGAGGAGCAAAAATGCACTGGACCACCAGGGATCAGGGGTCTCGAACACAGCACCAGGAAAGTTCAGAGGGCAAGAGCTACCAGGCGGAACTATGCTGCAAGGGAAGTAATTTACTGACAAGATCAAATTAACCGCTTCTGTGCCCATGACAAGATAGTCTCGTCATGGAGCACGGTTGCGCTGTGCCCATGACGAGACTATCTCGTCATGAACCCCGCCTGCTAATGTAACGCCCGGCACAGGAGGGGGAAAGGGCGTGGCACTGAAGGGGTTAAATGTACCAATCAGGTGTAGGCCAATTTGAACATGTTTTAGAGAGAGACCACAAGCACTTTATCACAGGTTATAAGGGCTAAAAGACAAGAAAAACGAGTGCAGCAAGGGAAGGAAAAGAAAGGCAACATCTGGGATTACTCTGCAGCAAAGACCAAGTCTAACAGCATCCATTAGCATTTATATAAATCATAGCCAGCATGCCACCTACAATGCTCACAAAACCTCATTGATAGGAAGCCACTGTGTCAGTTGTAGACAATGCAGAAAGGAGGTCATGAAATGGCTACTATTCTGGAAGGGTTAGGCAGGATTTCTCCAAGAAAGCCCACAAATATTTAACAAAAAGAGTCCACCTTTATGTGAGAGATAGACAGTATTTTGCCTAAAACGACCGGAATGCACACACACACAAATATACATATAGTGATACACATTCATGTGCACTCTCACTCACACAGGCTTACACACACATACATTCAAGTCTCTGCTCCTTCCTATGCTCAACGTATCTATTATCTACCTTCAAGGTGACCACAACCTGACACCTCTACAGCTCTATAATGTTTCTACAGCTTTCTGCCTTGTGGTGTCCTCTGGGTGTGCGGACCCCGGTGCCCTATTTTCCATGGGTGTCAAAATAGTGCATGGCTCAGGATATGGAAAGTTGTATGGCTATGAGTTTGGGAAGGAGGTGGGTGCAGCAATGTGAGGGTTTGGAGGAAATTCCCACCCACTACTCAGAACCATATAATCAGGATATTGGTGTTGGAGACATTCCTTTCATTCCATTATTTCTCACCATTGGCTGTGGTGGTGGAAGCAAAGTAGCTGAGCTCATGCCAGCCTGCAAAAAAGGTTGGAAATGGTGACTTTGAATGTGTGGCAAAACTTACTGCCTCATGTCCCACTTCAGACAGGTATCCAAGCTCTATGTCTGAAGCAGGACAGAAAATAGTTGGCTGTAGTGTTACTGCACTTCTGTAGGGATCTGGTAAGCAGAATACGATGGGCTCTGTCAAATCACCGCATACACAAACTAGGCTACTCTGCTCCAGGCCAAGTTCAATGCTGAAGGGTACTGCAGACAGCAGCAAAAGGGTCATGGGCAGTAAACAGTGCAGTGAGCTACATGTATTGACAGTAGTAACAGGATAGAGGGGAAGCACCCATAATAATAGCCACAACTGGTAGAAAGTGAGGTTTTGCAAGACAAATGGAAAGGAACCTCCAAAAACAGCCTTCAATTATGAAGTTCACAAGGCCAGGTTTTTGTAAAGCAGCTGCTATCATACAGCCAAATCGTTATTGAATTACCAAATTGCCCTCAGGATAATGCATATAACTTTACCTTTTCACACAACATTGCAGTGTCTTTTAATAGTTCAATTTGTTCATAGTCATTTTTTAGTGCAACCATCGAAGTCTGTATTCAATGATTTCCTCATCAAGATTGTCCTGGACCATTTGCCCTAAACAAAACTGTTTATATGTGACTTTCTCCTGATGAAGCGACATGGTTATTCACAAGTCGCGAAACACACATCGGCTTCTGTTGCTGTAGAGAAAACTCTTTAATAGGACTTGACTCATATTCTTATTGTTAGGAGTCCTCCCTAATTGCCAAACCAATCTCAATTTTACTGCCTCAAAACCTGTCTGCTTTATTGTAACTAGGCAGTGCTTGGAAGGGGCTGTGAAGTTGGTTCACTTCGATTTATGTCTTGAATATTCAGAATAGGATAGTCTGCATCTGGGAAGGTTGAACAGAATATGGATATTTGTGAAAACATTACCCACAGGAGAATAGAGAAAAGTGGGAAGCTGACTAAAGGTCTAATATGCCAGTGCAGCTTACACATTAGTATGGTGTCCCTGAAGGGTAGTCTGCAGCCAGGCATCGCCAAATGACACTCAGGGCCCTTTTTCCTGCTGGAACTGCAGCTGCACCTTCACCTGCCCCCTCACACCTGCCTCACCCTCTGCACAAGCCACTAATACAGTACCTGACCGACTCAATTGCATCCTGCTCAACACACGTTCCCTTCATAAACACGCTGTGGAGTTCTGGGACCTGCTTGACTCAGTCAACCCCAACATTGCCTTTCCTGCGGAAACCTGAATGAACTCTACCTCTTCCCTGGACATCACGACTGCCATCCCGGATGGCTACAAGCTAATTCACAGAGACCACATCAACAAACCAGGGGGTGGCATCGCCATCATACACAAAAGCATCCTCCGCCTCACCACCTACGCGGATGAACACAACCACCATGGAGCACCTCTACTTCCACTTCCGGGTCCAGACCAAATTAAACACTACCCACTCAGGCACCCTCATCTACAGACCCCCTGGACAAAGCCTACCCTTCAGCGATTCCATCATTGACTTCATAGCACCCCACGATCTCGCCTCCACAGACTACATCCTCCTAGGTGACCTCAAATTTTACCTTGACAACTCCAACAACAAAAACATTTTATCCTTGCTGGAGAACCTCATCACCGTTGGACTCAAACAACTGGTCACCTCCCCAGAGGACTCAAACAACTGGTCACCTCCCCAACCCACAAAGGGTCACATGCTGGACAACATCTTCTCACCCAGTGACTACACCGATTGATCTCCAACTGCTCCGTCACTCTGTCTCCCCTGAAGAAAGCCCAAAGCCAAACGAAACTCCAAGACCGCTGTCACTGCACACCACCATCTCTTCAGAAGAAAAAAGAAAGCAGCCCTACAAGAAAGGATTAATGCCAATGCACCCAAAACTAAAGAACTTTTTACTGTGGTCAAAAAATGTGCCAGATCAAGCATACATCCCACCGTCCCAAGGCCTCTCCAACAACCTCGGCACCTTTTTTCACTGCAAGATTAAGGAGATATAAACAATTTTCCCAGCCTCAATAACACCCCACCCAAAACCATTGCACTCTACATCACCAGACCCCAAAAGACCCTACTCAGCTGGACTCCCCTCACCATGTACAAGACCCTCAAGATCATGAAGAGCATCCACTCGGAGCACCCTTGGACCCTTGCTCGCACCACATCTTCAACAGAGCAGGCACCACCATGGCAACTCTGCTGCACCATTAACTGCTCCATCAACTCCACCACCTTCCCGGAAGACTGGAAACATGCAGAGATCAACCCCTTGCTGAAGAAACTCTATGCCGTCCCAAAAAAACCTCAAGAACTTCACACCCATCTCTCTTCCCCCTTCCCAGCCAAGGTCATTGAGAAGGCCGTCAATGCCCAACTTTCTGAGTTCATTGAAGCAAGCCACATCTTGGACCTCTCCCAATCTGGCTTCCGATGCAACCACAGCACCCATGTTGCCCTCCTCGCCGCCACATACTATGCCCGCATCCTCCTCGACCAAAGCAAAATTACAGCCCTTATCCTCCTGGACCTCTCGGCCACCTTCGATGCCATCTCTCACCAGACCCTGTGCACAAGACTCCATGATGCCAGCATCTTGACAAAGCCATGTAATGGATCTGCTCCTTCCTCATCGGCCAAACACTGAATGTCACAATACCACCGTTCCTCTCAGCACCTACAGAGATCAGCTGCAGAGGGCCTCATGGCTCCTCCCTGAGCCCCACTCTCTTCAACATCAACATGGCCGTTATCAGGAACCACAAACTCAACATCATCTCCTTCACCGATGACACCCAGCTGATTCTCTCCCTCACCAATGAGCCCACAGTCACCAAGAACAACTCCCACGATGGAATGAAAGCTGTCGCTACCTGGATGAAGAAGAGGTGCCTCAAGCTCAACTCAGAGAACCAAATTCCTCATCATGGGTGCCACCCCATCTGCCTGGGATGACTCCTGGTGGCGCGCAGCACTTGGAACCTCCATTCACCCAAAACCATGCACAAAAACTCGACATCATCCTGGACTCACAAATAGTCGCCAGATCAACACCATCTCATCATTCTCCTTCCACACGCTACGCTCTGAAAGATCTTCAAGTGGATCCCCACCGATTCCTGAAAGACAATCACCCACACACTCATCAGGAGCAAAGTCAACTATGACAACACACTCTACTCCGGCATCACCCAGGAACTCCTCAGGATTCAGAATGCCTCTGTCAGACTCCTCAACATTCCCTGCTGCAGTCACATCACCAGCCACCCGAGAGACCTCCAATGACGCCCAGTCAACATAATAATTACCTTCCACCTCCTCACACACACCTACAAAGCCCTACACAACACAGGACCTGCGTACCTCAACCACCTCCTCGCATGCCACGCACCCACGAGAGCCCTTCGCTCTGCCCTACTGGCCCTGGCTACCATCCCACGTACCTGCAAAACGATAGCTGGAGGAAGATCCTTCTCCTACCTTGCAGCAAAGACCTGGAACACCCTCTCCAATTCAGGCAATCACCATCACTGCCTCAAATCAGGAAGGACCTCAAGAATTGGCTTTTCGACGGAACCACATCGCCTTTAATGGACCAGCAGCACCCCCAGTGCCTTGAAACCCTTACGGGTAAATATTCATTCTTTACAAGCCACCTGAATGATTGATTGATTGAAAGTGACCCAGCTTAAGCCAAGCAGGGCAGTTTATAGTAATCCAGGAATGTCACTTACTTAAAATGGAGCTGGGGATACATTTACTGGTAGAGTTTAGAGATACAGGAAGCCAGGAGAAGAGGTATCCCAGTGCACCGGGAGCCACGTTTGCAGAGTGGTGTAAAAAAGGAGCGTGGCCTCAGACCACTCTCAGCAATCCAGCTGTGTGGCTCTTACTGGAGGTACCTGGTGGGCCAGCTGGCCCCCAGGGACCCTCATGAATGAACGGGACTTAATAAACCAACTTAGAACGTTCCAGGGTGCGCATTTGCTGAGTGGTGGGGAAAGGGGGTGTGGCCTTTGTCTACCTCTCAGCAATCCCACTGTGTGGGGCTTACTGGAGGTAAGAGGTAGGTTAGTTGGCCCCTAAAGGACCTCCTGCAGCGAAGGGGACTTCAATCCCCACCCAATACTGCGCCGTGGAGCGTGTTTGCAGAGTGGTGGGTGAAGGGGGTGTGGCCTGCTCTGATAACTTAGCAATCCTTCTGTGTGGGACTTTTTGGAGGTAATAGGAGGGATAGTTGCCACCTAAGGTCCTTGGGGGCCAGCTACACCTCTTGTTACCTCCAGTAAGACCCACACAGTGGGATTGCTAAGATGTCTTCGGAGGCCATGCACCCATTTCTCCACCACTCTTCAAACGCGCCTCCTGGCCGACTATGGGATGGGGATGAAGTCCAATTTACTCTTGAGGGCCTTTGGGGGCCAGAAGCCCTCCTGGTACCTCCTGTAAGCCCTATGCAGTGGAATTCCTGAGCGCTGGTCAGAGGCCCAGCACCCTTTCTCCACCACTCTGCAAACCTGACTACTAGTTAAAGAAGTGGTTGCAATGTAATAGGTTTCACATTTGCGACAATTAGAGCTACTGGCGCTGTAA
Source organism: Triturus cristatus (assembly GCF_964204655.1). NCBI lineage: Eukaryota > Metazoa > Chordata > Amphibia > Caudata > Salamandridae > Triturus > Triturus cristatus. Next base: position 211,466,096 of record NC_140585.1, on the reverse strand, counting down.
ATGCTGTAGGAAGGTGGAATCTGACTGAATGGTTGCCCCACTTTTTTCCTGGTGTTTTGATGGTTTTTGACTTAGTTTGGCTGGGAACCTGCTTTTCGAGTCCCCAGCCTATCTGCTTTCTCTTTTAAATTGATTCCCTGTACTTTAGGTACAACACAGATTGGATCTTGAGGTACCCTTGTGAGTCCCTAGTATATGGTATACATGTACCCAGGGCATAGGTACCCCAGAGGCCTACCAGGGGCTGAAGCATGTATTATGCCACCCCTGGAAAGTCACCCAAAATGACATCACAGGTCTGCTACTGCAGCCTGGGTAAGGTGGTGCATGCACCCCTTACTGAGGTATAGGTTCACTATACCTCACCTATCACTGCACATAGTACCCTATCAGTCACCCCTATGGCAGGCCTTATCAATCCTGAAGGCATGGTGGTTGGTTATATGTGAGAGGGTGCCCAGGCATGAGCTGACCCCTCTGAAGCCTTCAGAATCTCTTCTCCGGGGTTTTCAGTGGTGCAGCCTGACCATATACTCTTAAGCGCATTATAACCAAACGGTAAATGCTAACTTTGGACTGGCTGCACGGAAACATGCTGTGTTTGTTGTCAAACATCTTGGAATCATACCCCCACACCAGTAACTGGTGTGGGAGTATGATCCCACCCTTCTAGAGGGAGAGAGACATGGCAGCACTGGTATAACCGGTACAAACTTAATAGAGCCCTGGCATCACAAAATGGATGCTGCAGCCACAGACACAAGTCTGACCTCCTACTGCTGACCGAAACTCCGGCAGGGGAGGCCTGGACAATAGGTTTCCTGTCACTGGGAGGTGTAACCACCTCCCAGACAGGCTTATGTGAATTGGGGCTGAGTGGGAGCACTCTCTTAGTGCTTTGAAGTCCTGCACTGAGGGCACATTTGGTGTCCCTGTGCATAATCCAGCTCAAACCAGTTCAGGGACTTCCAGCCCCTGTGCAAAAAGAAACTACGACTGACTACTAGTTTAGCACTTAAAATCCCAAAGTCTCAAGGTTAATATTCAATTCCTGTGCACAAATCTTCCGGAGTACGCCGTAGGACAACTCCACTGAAGGTCAGATGAAGATAGAGAAAACAAAAGAGGAAGGTGCACCAGTCAAAAGAAGTCCAAATCCAAACAGGTATCTTTAGTATTCCCTTTTATTTTCTTTAAAAGACTCAGCTAACGCGTTTCGTTCCACACAGGAACTTTTTCAAGGCAAATTCAATTCTTTATGGCAAATGGAAGCGAAGTGCCATGTGACGAAATCCCACATGCATAGAAAATTTCCAAAGTCAATGATCCACAGTATTAGTATTGGTCGTCTTGAGGTAAATTCACCTCAAACATCCAGAGCTGGTAGTTTATATTTAGCATTGGCTCCATAGTAAGAGCACGATCTGAAAGGGTTTCAGTAATCTTGGAAGTCCCATAGCCCCCCCCCCCTTCAGTTGGTTAATGCAGATGAGGGGTGAGAATCAAAACTGTTGAGGTGGTCCATCTCTCTATAGGGAAGGGACTTTATGGTGGAACACCACCCGGGTACAAAACACGCCAATGCTGATGGTCTGTCCAGATTCTTCCTCCTTAGTGATAAGAACTCCGAAGAGAGTGGGTAGTTATCCCCACCTTTCAGCTGGAGGGGACAGGTTTTAGACTTGGCAGCTCTGGTGTGGTTTCCCATGACTTTTTGTCTCTAATTCCTGTATTTTTTATGCTGTGCTTTATTTCATTTTTGCTGGCTTAGATGCTTTGGGCACTTTGCCAGTCTGATCAGTGTCAAAGTGTAAATGCTCCCTGTGTAAATTGTTGTCACAATTGGTTCTCCCTGATTGGCATATTTGATTTACTGGTAAGCCCGTAGTAAAGTACACTGAAGTATGCCATGGCCTGTAAATCAAATGTTACTAGCTAGCCTTGGGCACTGATTTTGCCACCGACATGAGTAGCCCGTGAAAAGGTATCTCAGACCTGCCACTGCACGTAAGGCACCCCTATGGTGGGCCAAGGGTACCCCGCTCGGCAGGGTGCAGTGTATGTGAAAGGATAGACATGTACTGGTGTGTGTGAGATGTGCTGATAGTGAAATACTGTCAATTTCATTTTTCCCTATTGAAAGGCTATCTTGCTCCATAGGATAGAATGAGAAATGCTTTGTAACATCTTACAAGTATAATTTCCCATTTGGTCAAGATAGAGAATTAAAGTCTAGGCTCTGGGAACTCAGAATTTAATAGCAAATTTTTAGTAAAGATGGTTTTTAAATTTTGTGTTTGAAAATGCCACTTTAAGAAAGAGGGCATTCTCTTGTTTAACCATTCTGTGTGATTCTGCCTGTTTGTCTATTGTCCGTCTGGTTTTGGAGTGACAGGGGCTGGGGATTTGCATTCACTGTAGACAGACACGGGGGAATTGAGATGTGCCTGGCCCTTCCTGGATGTCTCGGAGCTGAGCTGAATAAACCTTGGCTGAATTTAGAGTAGGGGGAGATTTCCTTGCACCTGAATAGGGCGTGTCTCCGTTGCACAATGTTGCTCCACCCCTGGTGTTCATACTGCAGCAGTGAGGACAGAACTGGTTTAGACTAGGCTCAGAGACCCTTGCACAAAGGGAACAAAGATATTTTGGAGTATAAGTATTTTACCTAAAACACCAGAACTATAGACTACTTCTCGAAACAAGTGGAACCTTTATGAAGGAGAAGAGCTGGGGAAACCGGAGGAGGAGTACTGTCCCTTTGCTGTGTGCTGTCTGGGATTCGTCTGCAGTAGCTGTTTTTGCCAAGGAAAGGGCAAGGAATTTGCTGTGTGCTGTGCCCCCCTTCTTGAGGAAGATCTCCAAGGGCTTGAGTAGAGCTTGACTCCTGTTCCGAAGTCTCAGGGACACAAATACTTCACCTCCAGCTCCCCTGAACTTCCTTCTGGGAGTTCTGACCGGCCAAGAAGTGCATTTGACTGAGTTGGGCCTCTGGAGGTTTTCCCTGCTGTTGGGAGTTGGAAATGCAATGCAACTACAAGAAATTCGATGCATCGCTCTTCTTGCGGCTGTTTTTTCAGCGCAGTACTGATGTGCAAGAAGAATCTCCACAAATCGCCGTGCCGCTGCCTAAACCAATGCAGCGCCTGTCAACGCTGCAGGAATCGACGAAACGAGGGATCGCGGCTGAAGAAATTGATATAGCACCGATCAACAAAGCCGCATCAATTTGCGACGCATCCCAGATTTCCACGCATCGTACCTGTGCGGCAAGTTTTCCTGACACATCACCTGCAGACAGAGCCGTCTTGGAATCGATGCATCACTTCCCCCTACAGACTGGATTTGATGCATCACTTCTCCTGCATGCAGCAGAACTGTCGCATTGCCTCCCCATGGTCTCAGGAACTGACGCAGCTTTGTTTTTCAATGCTTCTCATCTCTGCAGCTGTTTGGCCTTGTGAATTTTTTCACAACTACAGGTACTTTGAGAGGAATCCGGCATCCGAAGTTATCTAAGGACCAAGTTTCTTGAAACATTTTTAAAATCATATTTTTATTACATGAATGTCAGATTTGGGTAGTTTTGGTCTTGTTGAGTTTAGATAAAGATACTTGATATTACTAAACTGGAGTGGTGTCCATTTGTGGTGTTATCACTGTATTACTGTGTGTTTTGAGTGCAAATACCTTACACATTGCCTTAGGGATAAGTCTGTCTGCTTGGTCCAAGCTACCTAGGGGGTGAGCAGGGGTTATCTTAAGTTTGTATCCCCTTTACCCTGACTAGAAGCAAGGGTCCCTATTTGGACAAATGTACATGCCTCTGCCAACTAGAGACCCCCACTTCTAAGTTGTGGGATAGCAAAGCTAACCACTCAGATTTCACCATTCTTCGTGATTTTATTTTTCAGCTCAAGAACTCATCAGATAAAAAATCCTCTCAGCCCCTCGACCTGATGTCTAACTTAGGCCTTTCACACTGGTCAACAGACTCACGCATTCAGCTGGCCATTCTTTTGAAGTTTTTTTTCCCAACAATCCTTTTCTCCACGTGACTTACTTTCTTCCACTGCTTTGGTCCGACTTAAAATCAACTTGGAAGCATTCAATTTATGTTACGGGCAATCTAGGGCAGAAATCACGTCAGACCTCGATCAAGCTGCCGTAAATTATCTTAGATGCATTGATTCTAGCATTTTTTTGCTGGCTCCACCTAAAATAAATAAAAAAAACACAGAAACTCCCTCTCTGAACCTTGGTTCCATAACAATCTTAGAGTTAAAAATAAGCCTTTAGAAATCTAGAACGGAAATGGGGCTCTAATTATAACCTTAGTGAGCAGTTGGCTTATAAACAGGATCTAGGGCTTCACAAAAACATGTTTTTCAAAGCCAAATCCAGCTATTTTATGATTAAAATTAAATCCTCTTCGAATGTTCCAAAGGAACTTTTTGCTACAGTACATGTAATGTTCCAGAATCTAAAAGTAAGTCAGCCAGCCGAGCATTGTGTATCACATTAGCCATCTTCTTTCAAAATAAGGTAGAAGCAGTCTACAGCATGTTCTCTGCTAATCACTCTGTCAAGGCTCTACACACAGAGATTGATGAGATTAATAACAGTGACTCAATAGATGACCGTCCTTCACGCTTTTCTGATTCTGCGGTAATCTCGTCTGATTCATCTACCATTTTACTGGATGTCTCTCCTTCAGATCCCACTGGGAAATCTATTCTAACATCCTTTTCCCCTCAATCTGAGGAATCTGTCCTGTCCATGATGTGCCAAGCCATGTCTGGTTCGGATTCTTCAACTTGCGCCAGCAGTTATTTCTAAGTATCTTAAGGACATCTGTAACAGGATGTTTATTTGGGGTTACTTTCCAAAGGAATGCAAAAAAGCTTCTATCCTGCCTTTCTTAAAAAAGCTATCTAAGTTAGCAATGACCCCAGCAATCGCAGGCCAATCAGGAGCTATCTCAATTTCTTACCAACAATTTACTTCTTGATGCTGTGCAGTTCGCTTTTAGAAGCCAACACAAAACCGAATTAGCATTGATTAGTGCATCTGAGCAAATTAGACAGACCCTGGAAAAAGGAGATAATGCTGCTCAGATTTTATTATACCTCTCAGCAACATTTGGCACTGTTAACCACAGACATCTCATTGATCATCCCTTCACCACTGACATCAGAGGAAGGCACTTAAGCTCCTCAATTCTTTTTATCTCAGACAGAGACCAGTTTGTCGAGCCTAATAATTTCAAATCTCCCACTTTCTCTTTGACTTGTGTGGACCCTCATGGATTGTCTTTGTGCCTGACCCTTTTTTAACTTGTATGTGACTCCCCTGGCCAACCTCATAAGATCATTTAGCTTTGCAGTACTGTCCTATCACCGAATTTGTGGTATTGATAGTTAGCAATCCTGATGATATGGCCATAAGATTCACGATTGCGTGCTCCAAATTGGGAAGCAGATTGGGCAACAATTGTCTAAAATTAAATTTGGCAAAAACTGAGGTTCTACTCTTTGGGTCTAATGCATCATTTTGGTCTCCTAGGTGTTGGCCTCAGGAATTGGGTGGGGGCATCTACTTACCCCAGTTCCTAAAGGAAAAATACTTTGGGGCTTATCTTGACAATAAACTCTCCTTTGAAGGCCACATTAATTTCATGTTAGAGATGGGATTTCTGGTTAGCCAGTGCATGCGCCTAAGCCAGGCAGAAACCATCACTCTAGTTAGGGCAAGGGAGTTACACACTGAAAATAACCCCTTCTTACCTCCTTGGTAGCTTGACAGAGCAGTCAGGCTTATCCCAGAGGCAATGTGTAAAGCGTTTACGCAGCACACTCAAACAGCAGCGACACACTAGGCACACCACAAAAGTAACTCCACACAAGGTTATATAAAAATAGCCTTTGTATTATCCATAAAAACACATTTGAACACCATGACATATATACACTGTGCCACCTGGCGCTTGTCATGAATTTACAGGGAATACATAAATCACTTGGGCAATTGGGCCATTGTCATAATCGTCACCAATCACAGTTAGTTAGGGTGACCAGTAACTACTGGTAATATGGCACTTAGCACAAAGCATCAAGCACAAACCAAATAACGACACTTACCATAGCACATATGCATATATATCATCAGCAGGGCATCATAGTGAGTGCTCACTAGGACATTAATTCACACCAAATTGCCCCACTAGTGAGAGGCAGCTGCCCACCACCCGTGGTGCAGCTGCCGTGGTAACTGAGGCGGGGCCCGTTTTGGACTCAGAGGAACAAAAAGAGGCCCCTAATAGGGCATTCAACTGGCAGCTGTTGCGACTCTCCAAGGCACAGCTGCTGGTGCCACATATGTTGGAGACCTCTCCCGGTCTCGGGTCCAAGGTTGGGGTAATCCCCACAATGCCACCAACAGGCAGCACAATGCCCCATAGGGCTGGAAGACCTCACTATGTCTCCCTCCACCCCCTGCTGAGACAATTCTACCAGTGGCAGCTGCCCGCAATGCTCAGACTCACCCTCCCTCCGGGGGGAGTCAGAATCCTGAGGTCGGTCTTCCAAACATGGCATGATGCCTACGTCGGATTACCTTCTGCCCTGGATGGCTTGTGGCTGTGAGCCCATCCCACAACCATGCAACAGCCACCTGGCTTCTGGCAAACAAATGAGGCGTAGTGCGCATCTGACACTGTCAAGTCTTCTCCCACTGCTTCTGCAACCCAGGTGACTTTCTGTTTCCTTGAATAAAGCCCCGCCCAAAACCAGGAAACCGTAGTAAGGAAGGGCTCCACGCACTCCTCTGAAGCAGGAGCCCACACTTGGGCATCCAACGTGAAAAGCACAAAATCTAAAGCGCTCCCCACACCCTGGGATGAATTCACCCAGAAACAGCCACACAGCCGTAGGAATGACTGGGGGCACCGAGCAAGGGGGCAGGCTCAGGCCAGCACACCTGCAAAGTCCAGATGGTGGTCCCCTGGCAGCATATCAAACCCCTGACCCCACGCAGTCTCATCCAGCTCCAAGTAAGCACAGTTCCAAAAACATAGAGTCACAGCCCCAATACTTATACTCCACAAAGTGGCACTTAAAAAGTATAATTTACAGTGCACAACACTCCCTATTGTAAGTGTAAGCCCCGGCCCGAGATACACCACAGGGGGGTGCAGCCATCATCGTAAAGCAGGCACAGCCCTATTCAGGTGCTGGTACTACTCCCCCTATCACTCCAAATACAGACCAGGCCTATTAAGCCTAGCGCTGACTCATCCAGATTCTCTGGAGCCACTGCATCTCCCCAGCCCCTGTCACTCAAAGGCCAGACAGTTAATACACAACAGGCAGGCATAAAGACACATAGCACACAGAAATGCCTACTTTTAAAAGTGGCCTTTCTAAAATAGTGATGATAAATCCACAAACACCAATACGCAGAATTTCTCACTACTATTCCAAACATACCAAACTTGATCACGCTACCCCTCTCATGTAAGGAATTACCACTGAAGCACATATCAGGGAATCCCCAATGCATGCCTATGAGAGAGCAGCCTCACAGCAGTGAGAAACCAAATAGGCTGTTTGTAAATACCAGGACATGCCACACAGTTAATGCACATGCCCTACCTTTTACCTACACTGCACCCTGCCCATAGGGCCAGTTAGGGCCTACCTTAGGGGTGACTGATATGTGGTAAAAGGGGAGTCACAGATGTGGCAATCACTTTATGTACCATATCACAGCGGCAGTAAACTGCGGTGCAGTGGTAGAGGCCTGAGATAGATTTGAAAGGCTACTTTGGTGGGTGGCGCAAGCAGCTCTGCAAGCCCACCAGTAGCATTTAATTTACTGGCCCTGGGTATACGGGATACCATGGGACTGATAGGTAAACTAAATATGCCAAACAGCTGTAGACCAATCTTACCATGTTTACCAAAGAGAGCACATGCACTTTAGCACTGATCAGCAGTGATAAAGTGCCCAGAGTCATAAAACCACCAAAGACAGGTCATAAAAAATACAGGAGGAAGACAAAAAGTTCTGGGATGACCCTGCAAAAAGGGTCAGGTCCAACACATCACTTCAGCAGACTTTTTTGTACTTAAAGCCCATAGGAAAAATGTTCCCTACACCCCCCCGAATTGCAGATGGCACTGACATCTGCTCTCGTTCTGTCAAATGCTGATTACTGCTGTACACTTACCAATATTCCGAAAAGATTTTTAAACAAACTGCAGATCTTACAAAATACGGCTGCCTGGCTTTTTTTGGGTATTCCCAAATATCATTCTGTATCCCATAATCTTCCACTCCTACATCGACAACCAGTTAAGAGAAGGATTGCATTTAGAGCCCTTTGAATGGTTTTTAAAGCCCTACATGACTTGGGACCATACTTTTAGAAACATTTTTTTTCAATGATATGTCCCTAGCAGACCTCTCCGTTCCTCCACAGCATTCAATCTTGTCATTCAGGAGAAATAACTAGGGAGGAAGAAGTTTCATTACCTGCACGGCTAGATTGTGAAATTCTATGCCGTGGGATCCTAAAAATAAGTCAGATTTACTCTCCATACATGAATCCCTAAAAACCTGGCTTTTTATTCTATGATCCTTTTTGCAGTTGATCTGCTTTTTTCTTCTTAGGTTTTCTTTTCTTCTCCTCACAGAGCAGCAGTGCCTAGACATCCCAGGGAAGTAGTGCAAATGTATACATTTATTTTTCATTCAATTTATTTCTATGACAGTAACCTTTTTTCTATATATATGACTGCCTAGTACTGACTTGATATGGTGTGCTCACCTTGTATGACACTTGAATCCCTAACAGATTTGTGAGAATCTATAAATATGAAAACAGGATGCTCATCCTCATTTGTAAAGTTTAAGCATTATGTTTTTGTGAAAATAATGACTTTTGTGGTAAATTATTTTGCATTTATCAATATTAACACTAACAAACAGTCCTGGTAAACATGCAGCGATAAAGACTGCATACACGTTTCATAGAGACACCTGCATGTTTGAAAGAGACAAACTAGAAAATGTGGCAAGTATTGCTAAGGGTGAAAAATGAGAAACATTTCAAAACTGTCCAGTCAGAAAATTTATAAACTGTGCAGACCTGTAGAAAAGATGTTTTAATAATTTTTGGATGGTTTATCTGAAAGCCTTTATTTGAATATTTCGTTTTGGAAGACAATGTCCCCAAAGTTTAAAAATAGAGTAAAACGTTCTAAGAGATACCTCATCTCCCCATTGCACTGCATTGAAAATATAAAATGGATGAGTGCAGGTCATTTGCATAGACTGTAACACAATGCATGGTTAATGAGCCCGAAGGAGGAAAACATACCAAGCTAACAGAAACAAATGCAAATGCTCTAGCTACTAGATGAAAGGCATCTACATATTTTTATGCGGGGCACACTACCTGGAGAGACGGATCTTTGTGCTCTTTGGAGCAAAACAAACAATGGGTAATGTTTGATAGCAGAATTCCTGAAATATGGGCCTCAATTAGAGAAGGCCTTCCCTCATTGTGATTTGAGTTTGAGTGTGAGCCTGGATATTATATGGATGTATTCCTGTTCCTCAAGGTATCTGGTAGTCCTCAGGGATAGGCATACAGAACGCAAATTCCTGATTTTATTAAAGTTGAAGGATCCAATTTTAAAGCAAATTTCCTCCCTGACGGAGTCAGCTGAGAGATTGTCTGGCTAATATTATCTCTTTGGCTCAACTACAGCATTAACCTAATCAGCATTTGGTGCTTATTGTAGTCAGTCAATTTGATATGAGCGTATTATAACTGCAACTTTATATTGCAACTTAACATTACATTGCAACGTTTAAATCTTAAGGGCAGAGAGAGACAACAAGTGGAGGTGGAGTAGTTATTGTACCATAGTTCATGTTAGGTCTATAGATTAATCGATCCCTTCCTGTTCCTGGCAGTGTTCCTGACAGTGAATTATGCAGCTGAAATTAAAGTGCCTTATCTCCAACACATGTCCTTGAACACAGGAGCATAAAAAGTTATTTTAATTCCTTTGCATTGCCTGTGCTCCAAAGTCTCTGGGGAAATTGTTAGAATTGTCTCTGAATTAGCTTCCTTGAGATTCCATTTCTGCTACCCATCATACAGCTTTGTAAAAAGCTCTCATTGTACTTCTAGGAAACAATTTCCATCTTGAACACAAATATCTCATTACCTAATGCCTGTGCCGTAGTTATTCCTTCAGGCAAATCCAACATCAAATTCTCAATCTTAAAGATGGAAGCTCAGCTAACAGAAATATAGCCATCCATCAGGCTCCCCATGCAACCCATGCCTTTCAGCCCAGAACTAACACCTCTCCCCTTTCTTGAAAAGAACATCTGCTGACACTTTTAATTGCTCCCCCTCTCAAGCACTAGTCCCTGATGAGTAGAAGTAGACAATTGTGAAACCCTTGCTAAAAGGTCTTCCCTCAACTCAAGTTGCCTTCTAACATTTGGTCAATTCTACTGCTTCCCTACTAAGGGAAAATAATGGAAAAACTTGCCATCAGCTAACTCAAAGCGTCTTATAAGCGAATGAGCTTCTCCATCCTTTACAGTGTGGCTTTCGGCACAGAGCTGGTTGTTCTTATGCAAAGACCATAATAATAATATTCGCTGTTAGTGCAAGTCCATATTAACCTTCATTGAAAGTCCATTTGATAGTGAGGATTCTCCCGACAGCAGCTTTCACATCCTTGTTCCTGAAGCTGTAGATCATAGGATTCAACATCGGAATTATGATGGTGTAAAACACGGATATTACCTTGCCTTTTTCATCTGACTTTCTGGCATCAGGTCGTAGATACATGTAAAGGCCAGTACCATAAAAGAGGGTAACAGAGACAAAGTGGGCTGAACAGGTGGAGAAGACTCTCTGTCTGCCTCTGGACGAACGAATTCTGAGAATACCAATGAGTATACAAGCATATGACACTATCAATCCAAGGATATTGCAAGACCCTAAACTGGCAACTATTATAAATACAATCATCTCACTGAGCCAGGTGTCCTCACAAGAGAGACTGAAGAGTGGCAGCATGTCACAAAAATAGTGGGGAATCATGTTCCCACAATATGAAAGCCTAAATGTGACAATTATGTATACTACTCCAGATAGCAGTCCACTTACATAGGGACCGGCTACCAGCTGGTTACACAATGTTCTTGTCATTATGGTTGTGTAATGCAGTGGCTTACAAATGGCTGCATAGCGATCAAAAGCCATTACTGAGATGAGAATAGACTCAGCAATGCCGAATGTGGAGAAGAAATAAAGTTGTAGAGCGCATCCCTTTTTGGATATCACATTCCTTTCCACCAAGAAGCCAGTAATCATCTTGGGGGTGATCGTGGAGGAGTAACAGAGATCTGCAAAAGATAAGTTACTTATAAAGTAGTACATGGGTGTGTGGAGATGAGAGTCAAAGTAACATATGAGGATAATTCCAATATTATCCACCACAGTGACAAGGTAGACCATCAGGAAGAAGACAGAGAGAGGAATTTGCATTCTATGGTTATCGGTGAGTCCCATGAGGATAAATTCAATTATTCCGGTCTGGTTGCCTCCTTTCAAAGCATTCACACACGGTTTCTGCTGTTGCAAGAATAAAATATTATGTTAGTGTGGATATGTTACACCTTCCTTTCCAAAGAAAGCACAAACATGAACACTGGGGGTTAAAATCCCAAGTCAGGAGATAGGCCAGTAGAAACATGTCTTGTGAAATAATGTATCACTGTGAAAGACAATAAAATTCAAATAATGTGGGAAATGATTTTCTACTATCTAGGTTTAGTAGTGGAAGTTAGCGAAAGCAATGCACCTAAAAGTGTTGATTGACTGAAAACCGCCTTCTCCAAGGTCTTATCAGATAGAAGTTACAGTAGTCCATGGTGGAGATGTACTTACAGTTTGTGATATTTGGCCCAGCATGGTATTTTGGGATTTACTTCCCAGTGCAACTCCTGATATGAATTAGAATGTTGCCCTAACTCTATTATGCACTACTTTGAGCCCTTGGGAGGTACAAGGACATTCAAATACAATAACCCATGGATTTTAATGCAAAGTCCTATTTACCTAAAAAGGTAGAGAGGACTTTGCACCAAATAGTAACACCACCTCGAAGTAGGCATAATACAAAACCTATACTTGACATCATACCTGCTCACACCTTTGCACTATGGTTCAATGCTTTATGCGCCAGCGCAAGGCACCAAGCACTGGAGGAGAGAGAGCAACATCACTATGTAATCATGGATATGGAGCTGTTCTGTGCTCTTCCTTTCACTTAACGCAGTAATGCATACATAAAAGCGTATAAACTCTGCCCCTTAGTGTCAAATTTGGAGGACTGCCAGACAGCAAGATGTCAATTATACACTGCCATTCTATTAAGAAGGTGCCGAAGAAGGTGGCTGGAACAAAAAGCCTCCTGAATTTTGACATATTTCCACTTACCTTATTTAGGTGTACCCAAGTTAAACTGTTCCCAATTAGGATAATATTGATTCCCTTTGAATGAAGCAAAATCCATCTAACCATGCTAAAATATCTACTTGAGGAAAACCACATTAATTAATTACCCATCCAAATGAAGTGTTCTCCCATTCAGACCGCATTTTTGATTTTGAGGTGGCAAATACAGGGGCATATTTACAAGGGCATTGTGCCACAGGAATGTCACTTTTAACAACGTTCCTGTGGCGCATTGCCCTGCTCCAAATTTACAAAGTGGCATTGAGCTTAATGATTCATGCATGATAGGGGCATGTAATGGGTGTTACACCACAACACCCATTGCTTTTTGACGCTGCCCCAGATTTACAAGGATTTGTAAATCTGAGACAGCACCAAAAACTAATGCCATGCAAGAGCAGGCTTTACGATGGTGAAACGAGGAGAAATACTTTTATTTCTCCTCGTGTTTGCTTTTTCTATGTGTGCTGCATCCTGCAAAATACAGAGGGGCCAATTCCGATTCCGGCCGTAAATCGTACCGACCAATATGGACCGGGAACAGAGACCGACCGACACGGACTGGCACCGTACGACCCATGCAGTACGATGCAACACGTGTGAATTACAACCGACACGTACGAAATACAAGCCGTACGACCGAGCCGTAGGGAAACCAGTGGTTGGCCAGAAAACGGTACGCGATTCGCACCGACCGACACGCACCATAAATGAACCCGACCGACACGTACCCGAGATGTCAGACCCGTGCAGTACGATGCAATGTGTGTAAAACCAGACCGACTCACACGGAGCCCAAGCCACATGACCGACACGCACAGAAAACAGGGATCTGAAGTAATAGAGATCTCTGCGACCGACGCGTATGAAACACAGAAGAAAGTCAGCGTGAAAGACAGGAGAAGCCCGCACGAGCCAACATCAGCATCTGTCTCGGTCAGAACGTCTACTTCATGCCTAAAAACCACAAAGGAAAAAATACAAAAAAAGAACTAAACAAGCAATGACAAAGTCAAGAAATATAACAAAAGAACTTGGAACAAAGACCCACCCACAACTCCACCTATATAAAGGCCACAAATCACTACCATGATCCTTTGCAAATTCAAGAGAACAGCCAGCAGAGAACACCATCAGACAGCAACCACAGACACACTCACAACTTACCCATCACACAACTTTCACACCATTAGCACCCCTCCAAAAGCACTCACACATACACCTAGCAAAACTGATACTCACCCACCCTCACTTGCACCCTCACACACACATCACTCACCACCACCACCCGTCACCATGCCCCCAAAGAAGAATCCAAAGTTCACAGATAGTGATTTAGAAGTCCTCGTAGATGAAATCATCAGAGTAGAGCCACATTTGTTTGGTACATTGGTCCAAAGGACACCCATGTCACAGAAAACAAAGATGTGGGCGAGGATTGTGGACAAGGTCAACGCACAAGCACCAATGTTGCGCACAAAGGATGACATCCAGAACAGGTGGTATGACATGCGCAGGAGGGTCAATAAACTCATTGAGAAGGATCACGTCTTGAGTCAGCACACTGGTGGTGGCCCTCCTGCCACACCAGTATACTTCAGGTCCTGGGAGGAGAAGGTGCGGGACATCCTACCACCAGAGAGCGTCCATGGTCTATCAGACATACCAGAGCCTGGTGAGTACACAACCAATATACTCAATATTGTGTGGCAATACACACCCATCACTGTCAAGGGGACAGTGAAACAATGCACCGTGAGCAAAGCCACAGTAACCAATAGATAATCATCCCAAGATGTGTATGCTAGTCAGACAAACACAATACCTGCCATCTCATAGTGACTTGTAACTGTGTCATGACATGTACAAACCTACCAACAAATAAAGCAAGGTGTGAGAAGTTGGCCTGATATGTAGTGCTCACTATTCTAGTGATCACTGTGTATCATTCCAAACGACCCTTATTGATGATTGGTTGTAAGTCAACCTTATAGACCAGCTATCCTAGTAGCATGGACAAGAGCAGTCTTTAGGCTAAACTCTAGAGGGCGTGTTAAGCCAGCTGTTTTACCACCACATTTACCCCTTGAACACCGCTTGAAAGGACACCACACAAGTTGTTATGAAAATAAAGGGTATTTATTTATAACACGACTACCCTGGCTCTTTATGAGTCAGGGAGCGAAGCACACTACAAACCTCTTATGAAAATACTTCAAGTGGCACAATTTACACAAATGCCCGAGGGGCATGAAAAACCATCTACACTAACAGTGGGATGCGAATGGTTAGAGTCTGGAGTTACTGATTCCGGAGTGATCCGATCAGTGGGACTAAACGAAAAAGGAGCTGGACACTTGGAGAGCGAACCTGCGATGGAGCACCGAAATGCTCGAGTTACCTAGCCCAGAGGCTGCGGCTGCGTGAGGTTCGGCAAGATGTCGGGAGTCCCCGTTGTAGTCTCAGGAGCCTCAAAGAAGAAGTTGCTGGCAGGCGACCAGTGTCGATATTCAGCGAGATCCAAGCCTGGATCGGTGATGAAGGAAACCTGAAAGCAGAGGGGACTCAGTTCTCAACCGCTAGCCAGCGATCGTGTGGGCACCAGGCGGGTACCGGCTGAAGTCACCTCGACCAGGTGAGTGGGTGACGTCGGACTCGGCTGTTCCTCGGACCAGGAGGCGCGGCGGCGGCCAGGATGGAGGGCGAGCTGTCCCACGCAGGTGTCTGCTGTCGATGAGGCTGGGCCCAGGAGTGGGGCAGCAGGTCTTGGCAGTGGCAAGCCCACGCGGTGGAGTCAAGATGGCGTCTGGAGTGGACCAGTAGGGTCCGTGGTACTCCTCTGTTGAAGGTGAGCAAGAGCCAGTCTGGAGCAACCAGACCAGTGATGAAAAACTATCGTGGTGCGTCGTGAAGGGGGCCACAAGCCGGTCGGCGAGTGGCCGGACAACGCGGTGAACAGCAAGGAGCGGAAGGGCCCCCACGCAGATCTCGGGGATGCTGGGGAGGCAGACTTCGGTGCTGGAGCTGCTTAAGGTTAGGGCTTCTCAAACCCTAGGTACACTCACTCGAGGGTCCCTCGGTGGGTGTGCTAGATAAGCGTCGTGCAGGTTCTGAAGATAGCCGGTCCCGCAGGTCTCGTCACACCTACGACTCTCAGCTGGGCTGACGATGTAGGTAGAGGTCAGAGATGGCAGGGAACTCGGGTCTCGTCGAGCTGGGCAGTCTTGATCCGTAGGAGAGACGTACAGCAAACCGCAAGCGCTTAGGTGGTGCCTGCTGGTGCAGGGTGGCTACTCCTTAGCCACAAGAGAGAGTCTTCAGAAAAAGTCAAGAGTTCCTTTCGTGGAAAGTAGTTCAAGATTCAGAATTATCCAATTTGGGAAGGGGACTCGCTCCTACCATTATTCTAAGAAAAGGGGCTGGCCCGTGACTAGGTCCTACCTATGGGTGGGGCCAGGAGGGGGGTGGTTACACCCCTATCCTTTGTCCGGCTTCGCCCCAGCTCAGGGGCAGGGTTGCCCCCGAAACTGGTTTGAGCCGGGCTATGCACAGTGAGCACCGGGGTGCCACTTGCAATCACCTTCCTTTCAGCCCTGCCTACCTGGGATACACAAACCCTGTCTGGGATGGTGCTAACACCGCCCTCGACAGGAAACCCTTTGTCCAAGCTCCCTCCGCTGGAAGGTCTCCCAGCAGCAGGAGGTCAGACTTGTGTCTGGTGGCAGCATACATTTTGTGATGCTGAGGCTTGAGTCAACTTTTAACCGGGGTTCAAGGTTACTTCCATGTCGTGCCCCTCTAAAAGGGGGGAATGCTAACCCCGTCGCCAGAATTGGCGAGGGGTTCGTATTCCAATTCGTATGACACCTTACTCGACATGTGTGGGTGATGCGATGCCAAGGTCAGCAAATAACCGCGAGGATTATAATGCATTTTAAGGTAGTCGGCACGCGTCACCATGGAACGGCTACTAGGACTTGGTTCCGCAAGCCGTCGACGGGCTCAGCTCGCGCCAGAGCCCCATCCCACATGATTCCCAGCACTCTGCCCTCAGGATTGATAAGGCCTGCCATAGGAGTGACTGACAGGAGTCCATGTGTCCATTTTAGGGTTAGGCATAGGAATACTACACCTATAGCAACGGGTGATTACACCACCTTGCCCCAGCTGTCGCGCAGCCAGTTGTGTCAGATTTGGGCGGCCATCCAGGGGTGGCATAATACTAACCCCGGGCGTAGCACTACGCTTCGCCCACGTAGTGTACGTAGCGCTGCCTGCTTCGCACTTTCCGAAGTAGGCGAAGCAGGGCAGCGCTACGCACACGCCGAGGGCGAAGCGTAGCTGCCTGCCACCCGCCACCCACCTCCCGCCTGCCCTCCTTTTAAATATTATCAGCAATGAAAAATAAATTAAAGTAAAGCGACTTAACTTAAGCGCGGCGTCTCCGGGGCTCCCTCTTTCTCGTTTCTAATTTCTTCTGGCAAATGCGCATGCGCGGACACCCGCGCATGCGCATTTCTTGCGAAAAATGCGCATGCGCGGGCGTCCGCGCATGCGCATTTGTCAGAAGAAATTAGAAACGAAGAAGAGGGAGCCCCGGAGACGCCGCGCTTAAGGTAAGTCTCTTTACTTTAATTTATTTTACATTGCTGATATTATTTAAAAGGAGGGCGGGCGGGAGGTGGGTGGCACGTAGTGGGGCTACGCGAAGCGCGTAGTGTGCGTAGATTTGGGCACACTACGTGCTGCTTCACGTAGCCCCACTACGCCCACTACGCCCACCCTTACATAATACATGCTGCAGCCCCTGGTAGGCCCTGGGTACACCGATGCCCTGGATACCTGTGGTATGCTGATACAGGGACTGATACGGCGGCCCAGTTCCAATTAGTGGATGCACCTAATGTACATGTGTGTTAATTTCGAGAGAGAACAGCTAGGCTGTGGGTCTGATTGGCAGGCCCACAGCCAGGGAAAGTCGTAAACCAATGAAGCAAAAGCAAAAAATCTGGGTGATCATAGGATTGCAGACCCTACTCTCCTACATGACCCCCCCCAAACTTTGGGACAATAAGCTAACCTTGACCAGGTGAGTCTTCTTGCTCTAAGTGGAAATACCTGGAGAGCCCATCTGCATTGCCATGATCAGTGCCAGGTCTATGCTCCACTGTGAAGTCCATCCCCTGTAGGGAAATGGACCACCTAAGTAGTTTGGGGTTTTCACCCTTCATTTGATTTAGCCACAAGAGGGGCTTATGGTCGGTCTGAATCTTGAAGTGAGTGCCAAACAAGTATGGCCTCAACTTCTTCTGGGCCCAAACCACAGCAAAGGCCTCCCTCTCAATAGCTGACCAATTCTTCTCTCTGGGGGTCAGCCTCCTGCTAATAAAAGCTATGGGCTGGTCATGACCATCAAAATTCAGTTGAGATAGAACAGCTCCCACACCCAACTCAGAAGCGTCTGTTTGGACAATGAATGTTTTGGAGTAGTCTGGACTCTTTAGGATAGGTGCTGTGCACATGGCCTGCTTTAGGTCATCGAATGCCTTCTGACAGCTCGCTGTCCACTGAACTTTTTTTGGCATCTTTTTACTTGTCAGGTCATTTAGCGGGGTCACAATGGATCCGTAATTTCTGTCAAATTTCCGGTAATAACCAGTCAGGCCCAAGAAAGCTCGAACCTGAGTCTGGGTGGTTGGAGGAGCCCAGTCCTGGATGGCCTGTATTTTGCTCTCCAATGGCTGAACCTGGCCTCCACCTACAAGGTGGCCCAGGTATACAACCTGTGTCTGCCCTATCTGGCACTTAGTGGCCTTGATAGTGAGGCCTGCCTTTTGCAGGGCCTCTAACACTTTCCTCAGGTGGACCAGGTGATCCTCCCAGGTGGCGCTAAAGACAGCGATATCGTCCAGATACGCCGCACAGAAGTCGTCCAACCCAGTGAGAACTCGATTCACCAGCCTTTGGAAGGTGGCAGGTGCATTTTTCAAACCAAAGGGCATTACCACAAACTGATAATGCCCACCCGGGGTAGAAAATGCTGTTTTGGGCTTGGCCTCCTCAGCTAACCTGATTTGCCAATACCCAGCTGTCAGGTCAAACGTACTTAAGTAGTTGGCCGAAGCCAACCGGTCGATAAGTTCGTCTGCTCTTGGTATCGGGTGGGCGTCAGTCTTAGTGACTGCATTGAGACCTCTGTAGTCCACGCAAAACCTCATCTCTTTCTTACCGCCCTGGGTGTGAGGTTTCGGCACGAGAACTACGGGACTAGCCCAGGGGCTGTCCGAGGGTTCAATGACTCCCAGCTCCAACATTTTCTGCACCTCTGTCTTGATGCAGTCTCTGACATGATCAGGCTGCCGATAGATTTTACTCTTTACGGGCAGACTGTCCCCAGTGTCGACCTCATGGGTACACCAATTGGTCTGACTGGGCGTCAGAGAGAACATATGTCGAAAGGATTGAAGAACCTGTTTACAATCCCTTTGTTGATGTCCAGAGAGGCTGCCACAAAAGACAACACCATCTACTGACCCATCGTCAGGGTTCTGAGAGAGCAGGTCCGGGAGAGGGTCACTCTCCTCCTCCTGTCCCTCATCTGTGGCCATGAGCAAGCCCATGCCCTCCCTGTCGACATATGCCTTGAGCCTGTTTACATGGAGCACCCTGTGGGGGCTCCGGGGAGTTCCCAGGTCTACCAGGTAGGTGACCTCTCCCTTTTGCTCAATGATCGTGTGGGGCCCAGACCATTTGTCTTTGAGTGCTGCTGGGGCCACTGGCTCCAGCACCCACACCTTCTGTCCAGGCTGGTACACAGTCAGGACAGCCTTTTGGTCGTGCCAAGCTTTTTGTAATTCTTGGCTCGCCTCAAGGTTTTTAGATGCCTGTTCCATGTACTCCGCCATCCGCGAGCGGAGACCGAGCACATAGTACACAATGTTTGATGCCGGCTTTCTGAGAGGTCTCTCCCATCCTTCCTTTACCAAACAAAGGGGTCCCCTTACAGGATGTCCGAACAGAAGCTCAAAAGGTCTGTAGCCAACCCCCTTCTGCGGGACCTCTCTGTAGGCGAACAAGAGGCAGGGTATCAGGACATCCCATCTCCGCCGAAGCTTTTCAGGTAGTCCGTGAATCATCCCTTTTAGGGTCCTGTTGAATCTCTCAACAAGCCCATTGCATTGTGGGTGATAGGGTGTGGTGAACTTGTAGTTGACACCACACTCCTTCCACATTGCAGTCAGATATCCCGACATAAAGTTTGCACCTCTGTCTGAGACAACCTCCTTAGGGAAGCCCACTCTGGAGAACACTCCAACTAGGGCCCGTGCCACCACAGGTGCTGTAGTGGTCCTAAGGGGAATAGCTTCAGGATACCTGGTGGCGTGGTCCACCACCACCAGTATAAACTTGTGCCCTGATGCTGTCTGGGGTTCCATTGGTCCGACAATGTCGATCCCCACTCGTTCAAAGGGTACCCCCACCACCGGCAGTGGTATTAGGGGGGCATTTGTCGTGCCACCGGACTTACCACTGGCTTGGCAAGTGACACAGGAGCGGCAAAACTCCTTCGTATCTTCGGACATGTGGGGCCAGTGAAAGTGTGGCACAATTCTGTCCCAAGTCTTATTCTGGCCTAAGTGACCTTCAAGGGGAATCTCATGGGCCAAGGTAAGAAGGAAACCTCTCAGAGACAAGGGGATGACCAGCCTCCTGGTCGAGCCAGGTTTGGGGTCTCTTGCCTCGGAGTACAGGAGTCCATCGTCCCAGTACACTTTGTGGGTACCTGTGGCGTTCCCTGCAGCCTCAGCAGCAGCCTGCTGTCTGAGGGGTTCAAGTGAGGGGCAGTCTAACTGTGCCTTCCCCAGGTCTTCCCTGGAGGGTCCCCCTGAGCCCAGAAACTCAACCTGACCAGGTTCAAGCTCTTTCGGCTCAGTTTCCCTCAGTTCTTTAAGGTCAGCCTCCTCAGAGACTTGATCCACGACCTGGGGCAAGGGGGAAGGCGAAGCCTTACCCTTACTGCTCCTTTTCTTGGAAGGTGTCTGGTCCGTTCTTCCAGGATCCAGCACCTGTTCAGTGGGGCATCTTTTGGCCTGTGACCTGGTCACAGCAAGGACATGTGCTGGCAAGCCTAACATTTCCATGTGAGTCCTCTGCTCCACTTCTGACCATTGTGACGTTTCCAAATCATTGCCCAACAGACATTCTACGGGGAGGTCTGAACTAACCACAACCTTTTTCGGGCCACTTACCCCTCCCCAGGAGAAATCAACAACTGCCATACTGTGATTGGTAGTGACGTTGCTGGCATTGGTCACTAGGTAATCGGTACCTAGCATGATCTGTCCAGGGTCCACAAAGTTAGGCGTCACCATGGTGACACTGGCACAAGTGTCCCTGTAGGCCTGAGCCACTTTTCCATTGATCAAAGGTGTCTGTCTGTATTTGCCCAAAGTATTGGGACTGGCATCAGGGGACATATCCATATCCCCTGTACAGACAAGGACGGCCTGAGTGAGCGTGCTGACTAAGTCGTTACTCCCCTCGGTTCCCAAGGTTAACCCAACTAATGCCTTGGGAGGTGCACTACCACTGCTGACTGTACTAGGGGGTGCAGGTGCCTTAGGGGCTGCAGTGGCAGGAGTTTGCCCTCCTTTCTTGGTGCACTCACTAAACCAGTGAGTCTTACTTTTACAGTATTGGCACCACCTTTTTGACTGGCCTTCTTGAGTCTTCTTCTTCTGTGAAGCCTGACCCCCACCCTCTTTGGTTTGTTGGGGACCTGTCGAAGACTTCTGGTCATTTTGTTCGTTCTTGTTACTACCCTTTTGGTCTGCTTTCTTCTGACCACCCTGGTTCTGGTTCTGGTTCTGCTTGACCCTTGTTCTGACCCATCTGTCTGCCTTCTTTCCCAATTCTTGGGGAGAGGTCAGATCCGAGTCGACAAGGTGCTGATGCAACAATTGGTTCTGACAGTTGTTTAAAATCTGTTCTCTCATGATAAGATTGTACAATCCTGTGTAATCAGTAACCTTGCTACCCAGCAACCAGCCTTCCAAAGCCTTAGTGGCACAATCGACAAAGTCAGTCCAATCCTGAGACTGAATTTTCTGGGTGTCCCTGAACAGCAACCTGTACTGTTCCGTGGTTAAGCCAAACCCATCAATCAGTGTATTCTTCAGGACTTGGTAGTTGTTTGCATCCTCAGCTCTAGTAGTGAGGAGCTTGTCTCGCCCTTTACCTTCAAAGGAGAGCCACAGTATAGCTGCCCACTGACTCGGGGGGACGCACTGGACAGTGCCGGCCATCTCCAAAGCAGTTATCCACTTGTGGATGTCGTCCCCTTGTTTAAAGGGGGGCACTATTTTACTCAGGTGTCTAGTGTCTATACCCCTGTCTTTCTCTCTAATGAGAATGCTGCCACCAGTGGGATCTAACCCACTTCATTTCTGCTCTCGGGCCAAGGCAAGTCTTTCTTTCGCGAGGGCAAGTTCTTCCCGCTCGATCCTCAGATTGACTTCCCTCATCTTCGCTTCATGCTCCCTTCTCTGAGGGGACGTCATTCCTCTCTGAGAAGATGCCTGAGAGACATGTGTACGAACAGATCTGTTAGAGCCTCTGGAGAGAGACCTAGCTCGTCCGTTCCCAAGGTTAGGCCTGCTTGAGCGTGGGCCCGGGGCTCCCCCAGTTCTATTCTCATGCCTGCTTAAGTTGGTCCTTGTAAGCCTGCTGACTACCACTGGACCTTTGTTTGCCTCGTCTCCTGATAACTCCTCCTCGTCCTCCTCCTCTGTATGGAGGTCGAGGTCGGGGTCACCAAGGGTTCCCTCTAAGGGAGGCATGTTCCCATCAGCATTGGGGGGACCTGTGATAGAGGACCTCCTAGCATCGTAAGTCTCTAAGCGACCTATCAGAAATGTGATGGTAGGGTTAGAACCCTGGTTTAGCTTCCTGGAGGCACACAGTTGTCTCATCTCCTTGAAGCTAAGGGCTGCATATCGTGACACGACCTGTGGAGGGTCACTGACCACTAAGGGAGTCTCCGCAGACTCTCCGTGGACCGACATGCTTTCTAGTGAGGTGTAAGTGATGCACCTACCTACACTATGTGTTTACCTACAGATCCCTTGCTAAGAGTTGTAGTCAGGGTGTGCTAAGCCCTGTTACACTGCAACAGCTGGTTCAGTAGAACTCAGAGTATTCTAAGTTAAGTTATATGTACCTGGGTACTTATGTGATCTTTCACTTCGATATTCTTAGGATACGTGTGTGGTAAAACAACAGCAAGCTCAAATCCCAACCGCTGCTCACCAATGTGAGAAGTTGGCCTGATATGTAGTGCTCACTATTCACTGTGTATCATTCCAAACGACCCTTATTGATGATTGGTTGTAAGTCAACCTTATAGACCAGCTATCCTAGTAGCATGGACAAGAGCAGTCTTTAGGCTAAACTCTAGAGGGCGTGTTAAGCCAGCGGTTTTACCACCACATTTACCCCTTGAACACCGCTTGAAAGGACACCACACAAGTTGTTATGAAAATAAAGGGTATTTATTTATAACACGACTACCCTGGCTCCTTATGAGTCAGGGAGCGAAGCACACTACAAAACTCTTATGAAAATACTTCAAGTGGCACAATTTACACAAATGCCCGAGGGGCATGAAAAACCATCTACACTAACAGTGGGATGCGAATGGTTAGAGTCTGGAGTTACTGATTCCGGAGTGATCCGATCAGTGGGACTAAACGAAGAAGGAGCTGGACACTTGGAGAGCGAACCTGCGATGGAGCACCGAAATGCTCGAGTTACCTAGCCCAGAGGCTGCGGCTGCGTGAGGTTCGGCAAGATGTCAGGAGTCCCCGTTGTAGTCTCAGGAGCCTGAAAGAAGAAGTTGCTGGCAGGCGACCAGTGTCGATATTCAGCGAGATCCAAGCCTGGATCGGTGATGAAGGAAACCTGAAAGCAGAGGGGACTCAGTTCTCAACCGCTAGCCAGCGATCGTGTGGGCACCAGGCGGGTACCGGCTGAAGTCACCTCGACCAGGTGAGTGGGTGACGTCGGACTCGGCTGTTCCTCGGACCAGGAGGCGCGGCGGCGGCCAGGATGGAGGGCGAGCTGTCCCACGCAGGTGTCTGCTGTCGATGAGGCTGGGCCCAGGAGTGGGGCAGCAGGTCTTGGCATTGGCAAGCCCACGCGGTGGAGTCAAGATGGCGTCTGGAGTGGACCAGTAGGGTCCGTGGTACTCCTCTGTTGAAGGTGAGCAAGAGCCAGTCTGGAGCAACCAGACCAGTGATGAAAAACTATTGTGGTGCGTCGTGAAGGGGGCCACAAGCCGGTCGGCGAGTGGCCGGACAACGCGGTGAACAGCAAGGAGCGGAAGGGCCCCCACGCAGATCTCGGGGATGCTGGGGAGGCAGACTTCGGTGCTGGAGCTGCTTAGGGTTAGGGCTTCTCAAACCCTAGGGACACTCACTCGAGGGTCCCTCGGTGGGTGTGCTAGATAAGCGTCGTGCAGGTTCTGAAGATAGCCGGTCCCGCAGGTCTCGTCACACCTACGACTCTCAGCTGGGCTGACGATGTAGGTAGAGGTCAGAGATGGCAGGGAACTCGGGTCTCGTCGAGCTGGGCAGTCTTGATCCGTAGGAGAGACGTACAGCAAACCGCAAGCGCTTAGGTGGTGCCTGCTGGTGCAGGGTGGCTACTCCTTAGCCACAAGGGAGAGTCTTCAGAAAAAGTCAAGAGTTCCTTTCGTGGAAAGTAGTTCAAGATTCAGAATTATCCAATTTGGGAAGGGGACTCGCTCCTACCATTATTCTAAGAAAAGGGGCTGGCCCGTGACTAGGTCCTACCTATGGGTGGGGCCAGGAGGGGGGTGGTTACACCCCTATCCTTTGTCCGGCTTCGCCCCAGCTCAGGGGCAGGGTTGCCCCCGAAACTGGTTTGAGCCGGGCTATGCACAGTGAGCACCGGGGTGCCATTTGCAATCACCTTCCTTTCAGCCCTGCCTACCTGGGATACACAAACCCTGTCTGGGATGGTGCTAACACCGCCCTCGACAGGAAACCCTTTGTCCAAGCTCCCTCCGCTGGAAGGTCTCCCAGCAGCAGGAGGTCAGACTTGTGTCTGGTGGCAGCATCCATTTTGTGATGCTGAGGCTTGAGTCAACTTTTAACGTGGGTTCAAAGTTACTTCCATGTCGTGCCCCTCTAAAAGGGGGGAATGCTAACCCCGTCGCCAGAATTGGCGAGGGGTTCGTATTCCAATTCGTATGACACCTTACTCGACATGTGTGGGTGATGCGATGCCAAGGTCAGCAAATAACCGCGAGGATTATAATGCATTTTAAGGTAGTCGGCACGCGTCACCATGGAACGGCTACTAGGACTTGGTTCCGCAAGCCGTCGACGGGCTCAGCTCGCGCCAGAGCCCCATCCCACATGATTCCCAGCACTCTGCCCTCAGGATTGATAAGGCCTGCCATAGGAGTGACTGACAGGAGTCCATGTGTCCATTTTAGGGTTAGGCATAGGAATACTACACCTATAGCAACGGGTGATTACACCACCTTGCCCCAGCTGTCGCGCAGCCAGTTGTGTCAGATTTGGGCGGCCATCCAGGGGTGGCATAATACTAACCCCGGGCGTAGCACTACGCTTCGCCCACGTAGTGTACGTAGCGCTGCCTGCTTCGCACTTTCCGAAGTAGGCGAAGCAGGGCAGCGCTACGCACACGCCGAGGGCGAAGCGTAGCTGCCTGCCACCCGCCACCCACCTCCCGCCTGCCCTCCTTTTAAATAATATCAGCAATGAAAAATAAATTAAAGTAAAGCGACTTAACTTAAGCGCGGCGTCTCCGGGGCTCCCTCTTTCTCGTTTCTAATTTCTTCTGGCAAATGCGCATGCGCGGACACCCGCGCATGCGCATTTCTTGCGAAAAATGCGCATGCGCGGGCGTCCGCGCATGCGCATTTGTCAGAAGAAATTAGAAACGAAGAAGAGGGAGCCCCGGAGACGCCGCGCTTAAGGTAAGTCTCTTTACTTTAATTTATTTTACATTGCTGATATTATTTAAAAGGAGGGCGGGCGGGAGGTGGGTGGCACGTAGTGGGGCTACGCGAAGCGCGTAGTGTGCGTAGATTTGGGCACACTACGTGCTGCTTCACGTAGCCCCACTACGCCCACTACGCCCACCCTTACATAATACATGCTGCAGCCCCTGGTAGGCCCTGGGTACACCGATGCCCTGGATACCTGTGGTATGCTGATACAGGGACTGATACGGCGGCCCAGTTCCAATTAGTGGATGCACCTAATGTACATGTGTGTTAATTTCGAGAGAGAACAGCTAGGCTGTGGGTCTGATTGGCAGGCCCACAGCCAGGGAAAGTCGTAAACCAATGAAGCAAAAGCAAAAAATCTGGGTGATCATAGGATTGCAGACCCTACTCTCCTACATGACCCCCCCCAAACTTTGGGACAATAAGCTAACCTTGACCAGGTGAGTCTTCTTGCTCTAAGTGGAAATACCTGGAGAGCCCATCTGCATTGCCATGATCAGTGCCAGGTCTATGCTCCACTGTGAAGTCCATCCCCTGTAGGGAAATGGACCACCTAAGTAGTTTGGGGTTTTCACCCTTCATTTGATTTAGCCACAAGAGGGGCTTATGGTCGGTCTGAATCTTGAAGTGAGTGCCAAACAAGTATGGCCTCAACTTCTTCTGGGCCCAAACCACAGCAAAGGCCTCCCTCTCAATAGCTGACCAATTCTTCTCTCTGGGGGTCAGCCTCCTGCTAATAAAAGCTATGGGCTGGTCATGACCATCAAAATTCAGTTGAGATAGAACAGCTCCCACACCCAACTCAGAAGCGTCTGTTTGGACAATGAATGTTTTGGAGTAGTCTGGACTCTTTAGGATAGGTGCTGTGCACATGGCCTGCTTTAGGTCATCGAATGCCTTCTGACAGCTCGCTGTCCACTGAACTTTTTTTGGCATCTTTTTACTTGTCAGGTCGTTTAGCGGGGTCACAATGGATCCGTAATTTCTGTCAAATTTCCGGTAATAACCAGTCAGGCCCAAGAAAGCTCGAACCTGAGTCTGGGTGGTTGGAGGAGCCCAGTCCTGGATGGCCTGTATTTTGCTCTCCAATGGCTGAACCTGGCCTCCACCTACAAGGTGGCCCAGGTATACAACCTGTGTCTGCTCTATCTGGCACTTAGTGGCCTTGATAGTGAGGCCTGCCTTTTGCAGGGCCTCTAACACTTTCCTCAGGTGGACCAGGTGATCCTCCCAGGTGGCGCTAAAGACAGCGATATCGTCCAGATATGCCGCACAGAAGTCGTCCAACCCAGTGAGAACTCGATTCACCAGCCTTTGGAAGGTGGCAGGTGCATTTTTCAAACCAAAGGGCATTACCACAAACTGATAATGCCCACCCGGGGTAGAAAATGCTGTTTTGGGCTTGGCCTCCTCAGCTAACCTGATTTGCCAATACCCAGCTGTCAGGTCAAACGTACTTAAGTAGTTGGCCGAAGCCAACCGGTCGATAAGTTCGTCTGCTTTTGGTATCGGGTGGGCGTCAGTCTTAGTGACTGCATTGAGACCTCTGTAGTCCACGCAAAACCTCATCTCTTTCTTACCGCCCTGGGTGTGAGGTTTCGGCACGAGAACTACGGGACTAGCCCAGGGGCTGTCCGAGGGTTCAATGACTCCCAGCTCCAACATTTTCTGCACCTCTGTCTTGATGCAGTCTCTGACATGATCAGGCTGCCGATAGATTTTACTCTTTACGGGCAGACTGTCCCCAGTGTCGACCTCATGGGTACACCAATTGGTCTGACTGGGCGTCAGAGAGAACATATGTCGAAAGGATTGAAGAACCTGTTTACAATCCCTTTGTTGATGTCCAGAGAGGCTGCCACAAAAGACAACACCATCTACTGACCCATCGTCAGGGTTCTGAGAGAGCAGGTCCGGGAGAGGGTCACTCTCCTCCTCCTGTCCCTCATCTGTGGCCATGAGCAAGCCCATGCCCTCCCTGTCGACATATGCCTTGAGCCTGTTTACATGGAGCACCCTGTGGGGGCTCCGGGGAGTTCCCAGGTCTACCAGGTAGGTGACCTCTCCCTTTTGCTCAATGATCGTGTGGGGCCCAGACCATTTGTCTTTGAGTGCTGCTGGGGCCACTGGCTCCAGCACCCACACCTTCTGTCCAGGCTGGTACACAGTCAGGACAGCCTTTTGGTCGTGCCAAGCTTTTTGTAATTCTTGGCTCGCCTCAAGGTTTTTAGATGCCTTTTCCATGTACTCCGCCATCCACGAGCGGAGACCGAGCACATAGTACACAATGTTTGATGCCGGCTTTCTGAGAGGTCTCTCCCATCCTTCCTTTACCAAACAAAGGGGTCCCCTTACAGGATGTCCGAACAGAAGCTCAAAAGGTCTGTAGCCAACCCCCTTCTGCGGGACCTCTCTGTAGGCGAACAAGAGGCAGGGTATCAGGACATCCCATCTCCGCCGAAGCTTTTCAGGTAGTCCGTGAATCATCCCTTTTAGGGTCCTGTTGAATCTCTCAACAAGCCCATTGCATTGTGGGTGATAGGGTGTGGTGAACTTGTAGTTGACACCACACTCCTTTCACATTGCAGTCAGATATCCCGACATAAAGTTTGCACCTCTGTCTGAGACAACCTCCTTAGGGAAGCCCACTCTGGAGAACACTCCAACTAGGGCCCGTGCCACCACAGGTGCTGTAGTGGTCCTAAGGGGAATAGCTTCAGGATACCTGGTGGCGTGGTCCACCACCACCAGTATAAACTTGTGCCCTGATGCTGTCTAGGGTTCCATTGGTCCGACAATGTCGATCCCCACTCGTTCAAAGGGTACCCCCACCACCGGCAGTGGTATTAGGGGGGCATTTGTCGTGCCACCTGACTTACCACTGGCTTGGCAAGTGACACAGGAGCGGCAAAACTCCTTCGTATCTTCGGACATGTGGGGCCAGTGAAAGTGTGGCACAATTCTGTCCCAAGTCTTATTCTGGCCTAAGTGACCTGCAAGGGGAATCTCATGGGCCAAGGTAAGAAGGAAACCTCTCTGAGACAAGGGGATGACCAGCCTCCTGGTCGAGCCAGGTTTGGGGTCTCTTGCCTCGGAGTACAGGAGTCCATCGTCCCAGTACACTTTGTGGGTACCTGTGGTGTTCCCTGCAGCCTCAGCAGCAGCCTGCTGTCTGAGGGGTTCAAGTGAGGGGCAGTCTAACTGTGCCTTCCCCAGGTCTTCCCTGGAGGGTCCCCCTGAGCCCAGAAACTCAACCTGACCAGGTTCAAGCTCTTTCGGCTCAGTTTCCCTCAGTTCTTTAAGGTCAGCCCCCTCAGAGACTTGATCCACGACCTGGGGCAAGGGGGAAGGCGAAGCCTTACCCTTACTGCTCCTTTTCTTGGAAGGTGTCTGGTCCGTTCTTCCAGGATCCAGCACCTGTTCAGTGGGGCATCTTTTGGCCTGTGACCTGGTCACAGCAAGGACATGTGCTGGCAAGCCTAACATTTCCATGTGAGTCCTCTGCTCCACTTCTGACCATTGTGACGTTTCCAAATCATTGCCCAACAGACATTCTACGGGGAGGTCTGAACTAACCACAACCTTTTTCGGGCCACTTACCCCTCCCCAGGAGAAATCAACAACTGCCATACTGTGATTGGTAGTGACGTTGCTGGCATTGGTCACTAGGTAATCGGTACCTAGCATGATCTGTCCAGGGTCCACAAAGTTAGGCGTCACCATGGTGACACTGGCACAAGTGTCCCTGTAGGCCTGAGCCACTTTTCCATTGATCAAAGGTGTCTGTCTGTATTTGCCCAAAGTATTGGGACTGGCATCAGGGGACATATCCATATCCCCTGTACAGACAAGGACGGCCTGAGTGAGCGTGCTGACTAAGTCGTTACTCCCCTCGGTTCCCAAGGTTAACCCAACTAATGCCTTGGGAGGTGCACTACCACTGCTGACTGTACTAGGGGGTGCAGGTGCCTTAGGGGCTGCAGTGGCAGGAGTTTGCCCTCCTTTCTTGGTGCACTCACTAAACCAGTGAGTCTTACTTTTACAGTATTGGCACCACCTTTTTGACTGGCCTTCTTGAGTCTTCTTCTTCTGTGAAGCCTGACCCCCACCCTCTTTGGTTTGTTGGGGACCTGTCGAAGACTTCTGGTCATTTTGTTCGTTCTTGTTACTACCCTTTTGGTCTGCTTTCTTCTGACCACCCTGGTTCTGGTTCTGGTTCTGCTTGACCCTTGTTCTAACCCATCTGTCTGCCTTCTTTCCCAATTCTTGGGGAGAGGTCAGATCCGAGTCGACAAGGTGCTGATGCAACAATTGGTTCTGACAGTTGTTTAAAATCTGTTCTCTCATGATAAGATTGTACAATCCTGTGTAATCAGTAACCTTGCTACCCAGCAACCAGCCTTCCAAAGCCTTAGTGGCACAATCGACAAAGTCAGTCCAATCCTGAGACTGAATTTTCTGGGTGTCCCTGAACAGTAACCTGTACTGTTCCGTGGTTAAGCCAAACCCATCAATCAGTGTATTCTTCAGGACTTGGTAGTTGTTTGCATCCTCAGCTCTAGTAGTGAGGAGCTTGTCTCGCCCTTTACCTTCAAAGGAGAGCCACAGTATAGCTGCCCACTGACTCGGGGGGACGCACTGGACAGTGCAGGCCCTCTCCAAAGCAGTTATCCACTTGTGGATGTCGTCCCCTTGTTTAATGGGGGGCACTATTTTACTCAGGTGTCTAGTGTCTATACCCCTGTCTTTCTCTCTAATGAGAATGCTGCCACCAGTGGGATCTAACCCACTTCATTTCTGCCCTCGGGCCAAGGCAAGTCTTTCTTTCGCGAGGGCAAGTTCTTCCCGCTCGATCCTCAGATTGACTTCCCTCATCTTCGCTTCATGCTCCCTTCTCTGAGGGGACGTCATTCCTCTCTGAGAAGATGCCTGAGAGACATGTGTACGAACAGATCTGTTAGAGCCTCTGGAGAGAGACCTAGCTCGTCCGTTCCCAAGGTTAGGCCTGCTTGAGCGTGGGCCCGGGGCTCCCCCAGTTCTATTCTCATGCCTGCTTAAGTTGGTCCTTGTAAGCCTGCTGACTACCACTGGACCTTTGTTTGCCTCGTCTCCTGATAACTCCTCCTCGTCCTCCTCCTCTGTATGGAGGTCGAGGTCGGGGTCACCAAGGGTTCCCTCTAAGGGAGGCATGTTCCCATCAGCATTGGGGGGACCTGTGATAGAGGACCTCCTAGCATCGTAAGTCTCTAAGCGACCTATCAGAAATGTGATGGTAGGGTTAGAACCCTGGTTTAGCTTCCTGGAGGCACACAGTTGTCTCATCTCCTTGAAGCTAAGGGCTGCATATCGTGACACGACCTGTGGAGGGTCACTGACCACTAAGGGAGTCTCCGCAGACTCTCCGTGGACCGACATGCTTTCTAGTGAGGTGTAAGTGATGCACCTACCTACACTATGTGTTTACCTACTGATCCCTTGCTAAGAGTTGTAGTCAGGGTGTGCTAAGCCCTGTTACACTGCAACAGCTGGTTCAGTAGAACTCAGAGTATTCTAAGTTAAGTTATATGTACCTGGGTACTTATGTGATCTTTCACTTCGATATTCTTAGGATACGTGTGTGGTAAAACAACAGCAAGCTCAAATCCCAACCGCTGCTCACCAATGTGAGAAGTTGGCCTGATATGTAGTGCTCACTATTCACTGTGTATCATTCCAAACGACCCTTATTGATGATTGGTTGTAAGTCAACCTTACAGACCAGCTATCCTAGTAGCATGGACAAGAGCAGTCTTTAGGCTAAACTCTAGAGGGCGTGTTAAGCCAGCTGTTTTACCACCACATTTACCCCTTGAACACCGCGTGAAAGGACACCACACAAGTTGTTATGAAAATAAAGGGTATTTATTTATAACACGACTACCCTGGCTCTTTATGAGTCAGGGAGCGAAGCACACTACAAAACTCTTATGAAAATACATCAAGTGGCAAAATTTACACAAATGCCCGAGGGGCATGAAAAACCATCTACACTAACAGTGGGATGCGAATGGTTAGAGTCTGGAGTTACTGATTCCGGAGTGATCCGATCAGTGGGACTAAACGAAAAAGGAGCTGGACACTTGGAGAGCGAACCTGCGATGGAGCACCGAAATGCTCGAGTTACCTAGCCCAGAGGCTGCGGCTGCGTGAGGTTCGGCAAGATGTCGGGAGTCCTCGTTGTAGTCTCAGGAGCCTGAAAGAAGAAGTTGCTGGCAGGCGACCAGTGTCGATATTCAGCGAGATCCAAGCCTGGATCGGTGATGAAGGAAACCTGAAAGCAGAGGGGACTCAGTTCTCAACTGCTAGCCAGCGATCGTGTGGGCACCAGGCGGGTACCGGCTGAAGTCACCTCGACCAGGTGAGTGGGTGACGTCGGACTCGGCTGTTCCTCGGACCAGGAGGAGCGGCGGCGACCAGGATGGAGGGCGAGCTGTCCCACGCAGGTGTCTGCTGTCGATGAGGCTGGGCCCAGGAGTGGGGCAGCAGGTCTTGGCAGTGGCAAGCCCACGCGGTGGAGTCAAGATGGCGTCTGGAGTGGACCAGGAGGGTCCGTGGTACTCCTCTGTTGAAGGTGAGCAAGAGCCAGTCTGAAGCAACCAGACCAGTGATGAAAAACTATCGTGGTGCGTCGTGAAGGGGGCCACAGCCGGTCGGCGAGTGGCCGGACAACGCGGTGAACAGCAAGGAGCGGAAGGGCCCCCACGCAGATCTCGGGGATGCTGGGGAGGCAGACTTCGGTGCTGGAGCTGCTTAGGGTTAGGGCTTCTCAAACCCTAGGTACACTCACTCGAGGGTCCCTCGGTGGGTGTGCTAGATAAGCGTCGTGCAGGTTCTGAAGATAGCCGGTCCCGCAGGTCTCGTCACACCTACGACTCTCAGCTGGGCTGACGATGTAGGTAGAGGTCAGAGATGGCAGGGAACTCGGGTCTCGTCGAGCTGGGCAGTCTTGATCCATAGGAGAGACGTACAGCAAACCGCAAGCGCTTAGGTGGTGCCTGCTGGTGCAGGGTGGCTACTCCTTAGCCACAAGGGAGAGTCTTCAGAAAAAGTCAAGAGTTCCTTTTGTGGAAAGTAGTTCAAGATTCAGAATTATCCAATTTGGGAAGGGGACTCGCTCCTACCTTTATTCTAAGAAAAGGGGCTGGCCCGTGACTAGGTCCTACCTATGGGTGGGGCCAGGAGGGGGGTGGTTACACCCCTATCCTTTGTCCGGCTTCGCCCCAGCTCAGGGGCAGGGTTGCCCCCGAAACTGGTTTGAGCCGGGCTATGCACAGTGAGCACCGGGGTGCCACTTGCAATCACCTTCCTTTCAGCCCTGCCTACCTGGGATACACAAACCCTGTCTTGGATGGTGCTAACACCGCCCTCGACAGGAAACCCTTTGTCCAAGCTCCCTCCGCTGGAAGGTCTCCCAGCAGCTGGAGGTCAGACTTGTGTCTGGTGGCAGCATCCATTTTGTGATGCTGAGGCTTGAGTCAACTTTTAACCGGGGTTCAAGGTTACTTCCATGTCGTGCCCCTCTAAAAGGGGGGAATGCTAACCCCGTCACCAGAATTGGCGAGGGGTTCGTATTCCAATTCGTATGACACCTTACTCGATATGTGTGGGTGATGCGATGCCAAGGTCAGCAAATAACCGCGAGGATTATAATGCATTTTAAGGTAGTCGGCACGCGTCACCATGGAACGGCTACTAGGACTTGGTTCTGCAAGCCGTCGACGGGCTCAGCTCGTGCCAGAGCCCCATCCCACATGATTCCCAGCACTCTGCCCTCAGGATTGATAAGGCCTGCCATAGGAGTGACTGACAGGAATCCATGTGTCCATTTTAGGGTTAGGCATAGGAATACTACACCTATAGCAACGGGTGATTACACCACCTTGCCCCAGCTGTCGCGCAGCCAGTTGTGTCAGATTTGGGCGGCCATCCAGGGGTGGCATAATACATGCTGCAGCCCCTGGTAGGCCCTGGGTACACCGATGCCCTGGATACCTGTGGTATGCTGATACAGGGACTGATACGGCGGCCCAGTTCCAATTAGTGGATGCACCTTATGTACATGTGTGTTAATTTCGAGAGAGAACAGCTAGGCTGTGGGTCTGATTGGCAGGCCCACAGCCAGGGAAAGTCGTAAACCAATGAAGCAAAAGCAAAAAATCTGGGTGATCATAGGATTGCAGACCCTACTCTCCTACACAAGGCAGTGGCACAAATCTAAATAAAGACTGTCAGACATTTTGCCACCACAAACACACTACTTCACAGTGAAGCTGACTGACAGGAAGAAATAGTGAGTATGCTGGTGAAGTGAGTGTATCCAAAAGCATGAGGGAGTTTGTAGTCACAGATAATGGTCCCCCTTCCAATTGGCCCATCAAGACCTCTCTGAACCATGCTCACATCACAGGGAGTGGAAAATAACTGAACAGATGGCTGACACTGGGTCCTGATGTGGGGAGCACAAGGCCCTGGTAGGGGTTGTGCTCAAATCAGAAGCAGGACACCACTGCCTGACATCCTGAAAGCCAACTTGCACGCCCTGCAACGGAAGCACGTTTCATGGTGGGATGTCTGGCTGGGTGGGAAGGAGGACTGACAGCTCTGACCATACTTACCAGCATGTTTAGACACACACACCCCTCAACACACACTCCACACAACTCACCTGGGATAATGCATTGACTGACACTGTAGTGAAATATCACCCAAAGATACACCACACTGGGTACTGCTGTGTGAAGCACAGGGGCTCTCTTTGGACTTGTAGCCAAACAAACACGAGGACTGCACTGTCAGCCATCTTGCCATTGCTGTCACACTCCCTCACAGGGAAGCAGTCAAAAGGAAGGAAGTATGGGCATTCTGGGAAGAGGGGTGTAGCCAAGAGCATGATGGGAGTTGCAGTCACAGACAATCCCCACCCACCTACATGGCCCAGCAAGCTCACACTGAACGATGCTCACGTCACAGGGAGTGGAAATGGACTGACAAGATGTCTGACACTGGGCTCTGTTGTGGGGAACACAAGGCCCTGCTGGGAACTGGGCACCAACAAACACCAGGACTGCACAGCCAGCCATTTTGCCATTTCTGTCACACTCTCTCACAGGGAAGCAGAGTCAAAAGGAAGGAAGCATGGGCATGCTGGGACGGGGGGTGTAGCCAAGAGCATGATGGGAGTTGCAGTCACAGACAATCCCCACCCACCTACATGACCCAGCAAGTTCACACTGAACGATGCTCACCTCACAGGGTGTGGAAATGGACTGACAAGATGTATGACACTGGCCTCTGTTGTAGGGAGCACAAGGCCCTGCTGGGAACTGGGCACCAACAAACAACAGGACTGCACTGACTGACATCCTGAAAGTTAACCTGCACCCACTGCAATGGTGGCACGATTCATGATGGGATAACTGGCCTTGGGGGAGAAGGAGGTCCTGACTTGAAAACAAATAACACCAATGCTGGCCATACACACCTTCTCTGCTAAAACACATTGCACACGTGGTACCAGTCACTCACAAAGTAAATGCCTGGGCAAGATGGCTGACACATGGGCCTGATAAATGATGTGGCTGCAAATCACACATATGCACTGGCCAACCCAAACACGTTCGCACACACAGCCATTGCAACGTATGTTCAAACTCACTGTCTGGGGATGCAGTGTCCAGGGGTGCTCCCTGGCCTGGCTGTAGATGTGTGTCTTACAGATGACAAGTGTGGAGATCCATATATAGTACATAGAACAAAACACACAGGAACTCACATTTACATCATTGACAGGGGACATCTGACAGTAAATGGAATGGATACACCAATATAGCTGACACCGTAGCATGGTCTCATTCACACTAGGTGCTGTTGTGAGCTGCATTCCACTCCTACATCATTCTGCAACATATGCATCCTTAACACCACACACCACTCACTGTCATAGACACTGTAGACACAAGTGTCTACAGTGGCTTTTCAGGAGACCAAATGTCCACTCAATCACCCTCCTGGTCCGACCATGTGCCTCATTGTAGCGCATCTCGGCTGGTGTCACAGTGTTTCTGAGGGGTGTCGGCAACCACGGCATGTTGGGGTATCCAGAGTCACCTACATACAAACAATTGAACAATTAGCTGAGTTTTGAAAGAGGGTGGAATATAACATTGCCAAACACACACAATGGTAAACAGTCAGTACACACCGACAAGTCAGGCACGCTGGTTTGGCATCTGTGACATCAGCGTTGCAATGCAACTACTCCTCATGATGTATGCATCGTGCGCAGAACCGGGGAAACGTGCACACACATGTGTGATACACATGTCCGCTAGACATACCCCCATAGCATTGATGGAGTGGAAATGTTTCCTGTTCCGGTATGTCTGCTCATGTGCCCGTGGTGGTACCAGGGCCACATATGTACCATCAATAGATCCAATGACGTTCGGCATCCTCCCCAGTGTATAAAAAGCAGCCTTTATGTCAGTGAGTTTACCTGAAATGAAATGAAATTTTGTACTTGTATAGCGCACTGCTGCCCCAGCGACGGGGCGTCCTGGCGCTTGTACTCATACCGCTGTGGAACCCTTCCTGGCTTTCCCTGTGAAATGTCCACTCATGGGCACCTCCAAGGTGAAGCCAGGCATCCCCAGCGCTGTTGGGTCCGTTGTGGAGATTAAGCAAGCTATTGCCCAGAGTTGCAGAGTGGGACCCATGATTAGAGTAGGCACCAAGATGAGAATTGTCAGGTCCGAGGAAAGTGAGCCCAAGACCCGCCGAGGCGGGAAATGAACCCTGGTCCCGGGCCAGATCTCTGCATCAGGGTCTGCCACTCTAACCATTGAGCCACACTTCTCCTGGGCTAGGAAACTTGATGTACAGGTCAAGGAAATGCAACATCCCCTCCAAGACATTGCGTAGCACACGACTGAACATAGTTTGCGACAAACCACCAGCAGTAGCCACAGTGTACTGAAAGGTACCGGTAGCAAAGAAGTGGAGGGCTGCCATCATCTTCACCTCTGGGGTCAGTGGTGTAGGGTATGTTCGGCCAGGTAGCAGATGTGGCGCCAACTGCTCTGCCAACTCCTCAATCAGTGGCCTGGAGAAGCATTACCGTCAGATGCAGTCGCGTTCCTGCATGGTTTCAAGGTCTGGGATCGGTCTATGGACAGCTGGTGCCCTGCAGTACAGAGATGAACAAAGGAAGATTGTCGATTCATCCACCCATGTGGCTATGACCAAGCAAAATATCACATGATACATCATGACAATACACAATGTACTGAGGTTTGTGCTGTTGGGTATGGACACATATGTCACCTACTTGCCCTTCATCTCACATCTCAAGTCCACATGTCTACATAACTTACATGTAGTGCAATGGCCAATCATTAGGCTGTGTCACAGTCCCTATGTACTGCTGTCACATTCCAAACAAACACCACAGTGACAAGTGAGGACTAATGTCTCCCAGGCATCACAACTCTTTGACAGGCAGATACCCCGAGTCCCTGTATTGCCACATGGACACTGGCATGACATGGCGTATCATGTACATGCCACAAAACAACCATGAGTCCCACAGGTAGTGGTCCCTGTTGTCTCTGCAGGCCATACATGGATGTCTCTGAGACAAACACACAACATCAATGATGATGCACAAACCACAAGGATGTGGAGACTGTCTCCCATTGGGCACATGGGATCAGACACATCCGAGAGACAACATGCACACAGACTGCGGGTGTACATCAGAATTGTGGCTATGGGTCTCACTGTGACGTACATACCATCCCACCCAGGACTCAGGGTGTATGTGACATGTCCTAACCATATCCAACCTGCAACTGTGTCCATGACTTATGCCCATAACTGTACAGTTGCACATCACAGTGGTAATGTGCACAACACACAAAGGATTCTGTCCCCATGAACACGTGCACAGCCTGGGAGTGGCTGCACCAAAGTACCGCACAGCAAACCAAATGTTGCCCCCTACACACACACACACACACAGCTAATGCAGCCTTACATGCCATGGGATACAGTGTGGCACATGCTGTGGTGTGGTTGGTGTGCACCTGAGTCCCTGGCAAGTAATTGTCTGTGGAATCCGTCAACAAGTCACACCAATGTCAACCGACGCGGGTGACTTCTACAGAGACGCATTGCACAGTTCTGGACCGAGCCGTGCGCACGCCTTGGCCATTGACTGCAATGTGAACCGATGCGGGTGACTATTATGCATACGCGTCGCGCAGGCATGAACCAAGCCGTGCACACGCCTTGGCCATTGACTGCAATGTGAACCGATGCGTGTGACAATTATGCATACGCGTCATGCAGGAATGGACCGAGCCATGCGCATGCATAGCCCGTTGAATCATATTGAGACGAGTGCGTGTGGATTTTCAAACTACGCATTGTACAGTTAGTTGACTGAGCCGTGGCATTGGACTGTCATGGAGACGGATGCGTATTCAAAACTTGTACGAGTTGCAATTTCTAGGGTGTCATGAAGGTGAAAATTTGAATGATGCGGAAGACGCGTACGAGTTGTACAATTCCATGGATTGGCCAGATTCATAGAATGAAACTGTGTTGGACCTATCACTTAGGACACATGGCACAGATTCTGCCTCTGCAGCACAAATATAAGGCTAACTGACCCCCAGGGAGTTCACTTGCCTGCACTACATGCTACTGTACCCCATCTCTGCTACCACTGCTGCTGTCTCTGTATCCTCTAGCTATTGCTATGGCACGTATTCTGGAGAGAGCCACAGCTTTCACTGAAGAGGAGAACCAGGCCCTGCTGGACGGGCTCCTTCCACATTACTGCAAGCTGTATGGGAAACCAGGGTAACAGGAGAGTGTGCAGTCCACTGCCTTCCTAATGGTGCATGTTGTCTGACTAGCAGTACTAGCAGTGTGTACACCAGTGGCAAGCGTACTCACTGAGTATTTTCAACCGGTATATGTGATGAACAGGTCTTCTGCAGCAAAAGTGCATTTGTGCAAGCTTTAATTTCCCAGGCAATGTTAACATGTCAGACATGCAGGGCAATTGTCCATTTCCATGGGTGCACTACCTGTGTACCTCTTTTCCCTTTGTGATGACTAGATGTATATCCAACTGTGTGCAGCACAAATATGTGGCATGTGTGGTAATGGCCTTTTCACTTTGTCATCCTCACAGGTTGATGCCCACCTGAAGCATGAGATATGGCTGACCATCACCCGGGCAGTTAGATCAGTGGGGGTCTACAAGCACCGGATCTGCAACTGCCAGAAGAGGTGGCAGGACCTTCGGGGATGGACCCGGAGGATCGCAAGGGTCCAGCTGAAGCTGTCACCTCCACACAGGAGGGGCGGACACCGGACCATGACCCCCCACATGCTCAGGATTCTGGTGGTGGTCTTCCCGGACCTGGATGGGCAGATGAAGGCCAGACAGCAGCAAGGAGGGGGTAAGTCCATGCCTAATCTGTGAACTATGTCTGACATGCTATTTGCAGTCTTTTGGCCTGGTCACAATTCCACATTACATCAGTCTTGTAGTCCAGGACTCATGTCCCTCAATTGTGTAATGCACCCTCCTCATCTGATCCACAGGTGTGGCCCCTATAGTCTGTGGCTTGTTTCACTAGTGCACTGTGTCCCTGCAGTCAGCTATGCTTAAGGTTGCGGACAGCATCTGTTGCTGTGACTCCGTTGTATGTTTCATGGGTGGGTCAATTGTTTACACAATGCCTGAGATCTAACATGTGATCTGTGTGTGTCCTTGATATGTGTTCCAATTGCTGGTCTGACTCGCCACATGTGCCTGGGGTATTTCAAACACACCCAGGCAGCAGGTGACTCCAAATTTTGGGCCTCAGGAGTATGTATATCAAGTGTGTCACACTTGCTTAGCCACCTGCCTACTGTCCAGGGCTATACACTGTTTCACGTAGACCTGGGCAGTCATGCCTACTCCAGGGCATTTTAAAACACTCTGTACTCCCACTCCCATGTATCAACTTACAGACTGTGCTTAGTGACATGTGCCTTCAGGTGTCTGCCTCTGTGTCATTGTGGTGTGGCTTCCTTTTCAGGACAACTGGGGTGTTCATGAGTTTGAGGGTCAGCAGGACATACTATAGGAGACAAGAACTGTGTGACATATAGGTGTGTGATCACTTGACAGTGCACAATGGTGTATGCAACTGTGAAGTTCAGACAGCTGTGTTTCATGCACAGCAGACTGTGAGGTGCTCATGTTCAGGGAGCTGTGTTCGCAGTCACTCATATGTCTGATTTGTATGATGTGGGGTCATCTGAGTCCGGGATATGTTGTTTGCAG
The DNA here is from genome assembly GCF_964204655.1 of Triturus cristatus. NCBI lineage: Eukaryota > Metazoa > Chordata > Amphibia > Caudata > Salamandridae > Triturus > Triturus cristatus. The sequence goes on along the minus strand of NC_140585.1, from coordinate 211,426,097 downwards.
GGGATGGACATGTGCACTTGTCAGCTGCAGAGTTTTCTTTACCCATGACCTAGGATTGTGACACAGTGCATACTGTTGTTGTTTGGATGTCCTGCCCCTGTGACAGGAGACAGTGATGACTGACTTTTCAGGCATGCCTGTGCCATGGCATTTAACTTGCTGAGAGGGATCCTGCATTGGAGTCAAATGTGCTCCATGCACCCCATTGTGGCATTGACTATCAGGACATGAGAACATCACAGTGTGTGTTGCTGGTATGCATCACAAGCATGTGAAATGAGACTCTGGCCATCCCTTCGCCACGACACCTGTACTGAGTCAGTGGCAGGAGATGTGATGTGTGTATATTGACAAACTTCTACATGTTCACTTACATGTCCAACGACTGTGTAGGCTGTGCATTTCTGCACATAGGGGTATTAGCATCCAGCATGTAACAGACATATGGGTGCAAGTCCATGAGTGATATGAGTGCCATGTTTGATGGTCAGACTGACAATTGGCTTATTCAAAACAGTGTGAGCACTTTGAGCAGTGTTCAGATGATGATGCCAGGGCTTGCCCTGTGATGTGCTGTACATACTGTGGTGTGTGCAGTCAGTGCAGGTGACTGATGTTGTTCTGTTTTTCCTAATTCTTTCCAGATGCATCCATGGCCACAGGAGTGGACAGCACCACGGACCAGGAGGTGCCGCAGAGCCAGACTGGGACAGAAAGCGAGGAGTTGGAGGGACCTAGTGGCACAGAGGGTGAGTGGAGCCACCCCAAGGAGTCCTCGGCACCATCCACCCCTGCTGAGGACTACAGCAGCTCAGAGGATGACTCCCTTGTGGAGGCGGGTGTCAGCAGCCAACAAACCCCAGCTAGTGAGGCTGTCCCCGCCACCACCACCACCATCACCACCCTCCCATCGGCTCCCGTCCCAGAGGTCCGTGGAGGCTCCCGTGTTCAGGAGCTTATCTCCTTTGTGCCAGGCACTGCACCCCCTGCCCCTGTGTCCCCTGCTGCCCTGAGTGTGGAGTATGTGGACTTGCTTCAACAGATCCATGTAGGGCAGACATCAATGCTGAGTGTCCTCCATGCACACACCAGTCTGTTGACTCAACTGGTGTCGTTCATGGAGGGCATGTCATCAGGCATGTCTGCCCTACAGAGGACCAATCAGTCCATGGCCTCCTCCCTGACGGCAGCAGTGTCCCTCCTCCAACAGTCCCTCACCCCTTCTACCCCTGCCCCATCCACAATTTCTAACACCCTACCTGTCCCAAGCACACACACACCACCACATTCACCCAAACCCACAGACACAGGCAGCACACAAACACCCAAACCAATGTCTAGACGTGCACACAAGCAACCTCAGGGGACTGATACCACACTGACAAGGGATGGTTTGCAAACACATCAACAGGCATTCACAACCACTCCGCAGTCCTCTGATACCTCTCCCTCTAAGACCCCATCCCTTACCTCACATGCAAACCCCATCTCCCCAGAAGCTCTTTCTCTGTGACCTTGGCCTCTTCCCCACCAATCCAGCAGATCCAGTGTACAAAGGGAAAAGGAAGTCCCCACACACAGAGGGGACTGCCCCTCACACCCGGACACCCTCCCCCAGGCGCAGGCAGACTGAGGCCCCCACCCGCAAGTCCCCCCGGGCACAGAAGAGCAAGACCCCACTCCCGCCCGCAGCTCCACGACACAGTCTCCGTCCTCCATCCCTCAGGCCACCACTCCACAGGTTCCCCCGCCACACCCTGCCACAGGTTCCCCCACCCACAGATACACCATCCCCAAAATGCTCAGGCCCTCCCTCCCTACCACTTGCTCTTCCACCCCCACCCCCCCGGTCAGCCTGTGTTTGCCACTGGTGTGGGGACCGTGGCCCCCCTGTACTGCCGACCTCACCTGATTCCCATTCCTCTCCCATGGAGTCCACTCCATCTGACCTGCCCACTGCAGTTGTGCCAGCACCCACACCATCTGACTTGTGCCCCACAGTTGTGACTGCACCCATTATGTCAGACACCTCCACTGCAGTTGCCAGTGACTCTCCTGCACCCACCACCCCTTCACTGCCTCCTTCTGCTGAGCCTTGATCCTGTCCCTGCGGTGCCTGGCCTGCCCCCATGTATGCCCCTCCGAGTGGATGTCCCCTGTCCTTAGCAGTGCAGGCAAGCAACGTGTGACAGTTGTCACTCACACCCTATTTTGACTTTGGATATGGACTGGCCATTGGCCTTTGTTTTGCATGGACTTTGCATTTGAATTTCAAATTTGCTGAATAAAGCATTTGTAGTTATCCATGTGAATTTGTTTTGGCTGTACATTATGTTGATGATGTTTATCATGACCTTGCTGTTATAAATGCTGAATTTTTAATGTTGAATTCTGAGGTGTTGATGTGATGTACTCCATGTGGTCCATGAGATATGTATCCTATTCTGGTCGGTATCCATGTCATCCTTTGCAGCAAACTGGGTGTGTCATGATTAACAATTTGTGCACATTTCTGTAAACATTTCATTTGCACGGTCACATCTGTGGCTTGCACCCATGCACATTTGATGTGCTTCCCATTGTCCAATTTGTCTATTTCCCTGACTGTGGGCACATCTCCACTGGAAATGCAGGTGTGGACATCACTGGTGTAGGAGCAACTGGGTCCTCTGTGCAACTTGCTAGACTTATGTATTGAGTATGTGCAGATGACTTAAGGGACACTCCCGTACCCAGGCTGATGTGACCAGAGCCTTCATTGGGTGGTAACTGATGGCTGACTGACCAAGTGTTCTGCTGACATGACTGAGACCTGCTGGGACTATGTTTGGCACAGGTGAGCTTCCACAGGAGTTGAGTCCCCTCAAGTAAGTGTGTTGTTCCATGACATTGCCTGGGCCCATGGTGTGTGTTGTGTGAGCATGTGTGTGTGTGTCCACATCCCTTTTTCTACACAGGCTTTGTTCGCTTGATATGTTCCTGTTGTTGATGCTTGCTGAGTTGTCCTGTGTTCTTCCCACATCTTTGTCCTGGCCTACCAGATAAGTGGGTGCATGACACACTACTGTTCATTGGTGTGTCATCATTGGGATTTGTCAGTTCTGAGTGGTGATGATGTGGTCAGACGCAGATGGGACACAGTCAGGGGTCCCCATGGCACTCACTTGTTTGTTCGCAATATCATATAGTTGTCCGTAGGTAGTACCTTTCGGTGATTGAGACATGTGTATGTGTGTGTGACTGCTCCCACTTGTCAGGTTCAGAGCTGCAATGTTGGCAGGTGTCAGCATGTGTGCCTTGTGGTTCTCCTTGGCTTCTGCATTGTCCTGGGACTGTGTCAGGTATTCCGAAGGTTACGGGACCGTTGACGTCATGGCCATGTACCGCATACTGTGCAGTATGTCTGTCATTCACCAGGGTTGTAGACTGTCCTTGTGTGATGAGTCTGTGTACCTTAGATCCTCCCAACATTACTGTGTTTGTCATGGGTGAATGTGCAATGTCACATGTCCATGTGGGCTTCACTGATGCACATTGGTGCAGTTCAGGGTGTGTGGTGTTGAGGGTGGACAGATGTGAATGTTTGCATGGCTCAGCCCCTACCTCACGTTTGTCCCTGGATGACAGGCCATGCTGAGTGATTTGTGTTTGTGTAGGTGTGATGTACGTTTGTGACACAGGAAACATGTCTGAGTTTCACAGTTTGTACGACATCTACCTTTGTCATCACAGTGGAGGTGTCATGCATGCTTGTGTCACCCTAATGTATGGTCCCTGGGGGTGGTGCTGTTGTGTGTCAGTCTCTTGCTGTTTTAGTTGCTGTTCATTCCAGCTTGTGTCACATGTGTCTGTTGGGATCCCTTTCATCTCACAATGCTTGATTGCCCACTAAGGGGTGTCCAATTGATGGGTTACTTTGTATGGTACTGTGTCCACATCTGTGTCATTGTGGTTCAGCCCCCCTCAAGTGTTGTGTAGTTGCCTGGGGATACTGAGACACACACACACACATGTTGTGTCAGATGTGCAGTGTGAAGTTGCCTGTTTGTGTTTGTGCATCTGCACCAGTGCATTGGTATTGCTGAAGTGGGCCATTGGCTGAATGTTGTTTGCGTGAGTTTTCCTGCTGTCCCTGTGAGTCATATCTCATCATTCTGCACATTCATCCTGGTTGTTAGGTCCCATTGCTGCCATGGAATGGGAGTTTGTGACCTGACACCTGCAGTCTACGCAGGATGTATTGATTTGTGTGTCTATTTTCGAGATGTGGGTATGCATTATGATGGTCACTTCTGCTTTTTTGTCATTGTACACTGTATGCAATGTCAGCCACCATGGGTGGTGCTTGTCTGCACATGGCCGAGAGTATGTTAGATTTTCACAGCACTGGTAGCCACACCACATTTCTGTGGGTATGGGACACAACCACTACTCTGCCACAAAAGTGTTTCATGTGTTGGGACCAGGATCATACATGCTGTTTGGCATTTGCAGCTTTTAACATGATGACACTTACCTTTTGGTCACTGTAATGATGGTGGGTTTAGACCCCATTACCACAATGCTCAACATTTGCTGCAGTTTGGAACACCCCACTTAACTTTTGTTCTACACAGTGAGGGGGGTTAGTGCACATTGACACAGTGCTATTAGGATGCTTGACTTGTGTAGGCCACACTCAGTTTTTCGTCGCACGTGTGATGGGAGTCACATTGTATGTTCGAAGTCATATTCACTGTTGTGGGCATTTGTCACAGACTACACACTGTTGTGATGATGTTAGGGGGGATGTATTTTGCTGACATACCTAATGTTGGTGTATGATGGATGTGTGGTGCATCACCCATCCTATGTGTGTGGGTGTTGATATTGATAGTCACACAGCACCCTATGAGTGGGTGTGGCAGTATTGATGGGCAACATACCCCCTATGAGTGGAGGTGGTAATATTCATGGGCAACAGGTCCCCTATAAGTGGGGTGGCAGTAGTGATGGGCAACATACCCCCTATGAGTGGAGGTGGCAGTATTCATGGGCAACAGGTCCCCTATGAGTGGGGGTGGTAATATTCATGGGCAACAGGTCCCCTATAAGTGGGGTGGCAGTAGTGATGGGCAACATACCCCCTATGAGTGGAGGTGGCAGTATTCATGGGCAACAGGTCCCCTATGAGTGGGGGTGGCAGTAGTGATGGACAACATACCCCCTATGAGTGGAGGTGGCAGTATTCATGGGCAACAGGTCCCCTATGATTGGGGGTGACAGTAGTGATAGGCAACAAGTCCCCTATGAGTGGGGGTGGCAGTAGTGATGGGCAACATTCCCCCTATGAGTGGAGGTGGCAGTATTCATGGACTACAGGTCCCCTATGAGTGGGGGTTGCAGTAGAGATAGGCAACAAGTCCCCTATGAGTAGGAGTGGCAGTAGTGATAGGCAACAAGTCCCCTACGAGTGGGGGTGGCAGTAGTGATGAGCAACATAACCCCTATGAGTGGAGGTGGTAGTAGTGATGGGCAACAGGTCCCCTATGAGTGGGGGTGGCAGTAGTGATGAGCAACATACCCCCTATGAGTGGAGGTGGCAGTATTCATGGGCAACAGGTCCCATATGAGTGGGGGTGGCAGTAGTGATGGGCAACATACCCCCTATGAGTGGAGATGGCAGTATTCATGGGCAACAGGTCCCCTATGAGTGGGGGTGGCAGTAGTGATGGGCAACATACCCCCTATGAGCGGGGGTGGCAGGGGTGATGGGCAACATACCCCCTATGAGTGGAGGTGGCAGTAGTGATGGGCAACATGTCCCCTATGAGTGGGGGTGGCAGTAGTGATGGGCAACATTCCCCCTATGAGTGGAGGTGGCAGTATTCATGGGCAACAGGTCCCCTATGAGTGGGGGTTGCAGTAGTGATAGGCAATAAGTCCCCTATGAGTGGGGGTGGCACTAGTGATGGACAACATGTCCCCTATGAGTGGGGGTGGCAGTAGGGATGTGCAACATACCCCATATGAGTGGGGGTGGCAGTAGTGATAGGCAACATACACCCTATGAGTGGGGGTGACAGTATTCAATGGCAACAGGTCCCCTATGAGTGGGGGTGGCAGTAGTGATGGGCAACATACCCCATATGAGTGGAAGTGGCAGTAGTGATAGGCAACATAGCCCCTATGAGTGGGGGTGGCAGTAGTGATAGCCATGCAACCCCTATGGTGTCCTGTTGCTAGTGGACAGGATATGGATCCCCTGGGTGTGTGTGACATTTGGCGGGTACTTGTCGTTTGTTTGTGTGGTGGGTGTCTGACTTACCGTCTGCGCCGTCTGCGTCTGTTCCTGATCCGGTCCTAGATGTACAGTACTGGTATGACCTGCGCGATGGGACTCAGGATGTGTTCGTCTCACACACACTGCTTGTTGCTTTGTCTCATACCCGTTGCTGGCTGGTCTGTCTCATAGCCGTGGATTGTGTTCTGGTGCAAATCGTACCTGATATGCTGCTTTCCTGGATGCTGTTACGTGCTGCACATGGCGACCCGTCTGGGACGTATGAGTTGCGCATCGTACTTGTGTGGCCTGAAACTGCTGTAAGAACTGCTTCCGGGCGACTCGAATCGGTGATCGGAGGTACAGCTCGTACAGAAAATGCTGCTGGAAACGCAGCCTACGTGTCGGTCGGAATTGTGTCAGTTATGCGCATTGTACTTCATTGCCCGGACACACTGGCTCCCGGAACATGTCGGTCGCAAGGTAAGGCTACGAACAGCTCTCGGAGAGCTGTCCAACCCGGATCGGAATCAACCCCATATAAGAAACAAATCAACGTTATTGATTGTTTATGTGCAGGAAGGGACACCTTCCTTCAAAGAAAAAATCATTCCATGCAATGCAGGCACCATTGCACCATTGCACCAAATTTGGAAATCTGAGCTCCAACATTTCCAAAACGTAGAACTCTGCACGTATAGAAGTAACAAATCAACATTATTTGATTGTTTATGTGCATGAAGGGGAACCTTTCTGCACATAAACAATCATTAATGGCGTTTTGCTCTTTCTGCAGCACACATAGTAAGATCTAAAACGAGGAGAAATAAATGTACTTCTCCTCATTGCGCTATTCTAACACCTGCTATTGCATGCCATTAGTTTTGTTTGAAAGCACGTCAAGCTTCATAAATCATTTCTTACAAAAATATGTCTTTAACCTGCCATTCAACATACAGGACACAGGGGATTTTTTAGAAGACCTGTATGTCTTTATGACCATGGATGTAACTTCCATTCCCCACCAAGATGGTCTGACAGCGATGAAACACTTACTAAGGATGCAACTCATCCATCTGCCTCAGTACACTGAGATGCTTTTAGAAATAACATAGTGGGGTCTGCATAACAATGGCAATTGAGAGGTATGGCCATAGGCCATCTGCTTTGCCCCAGCTAATCGTATTTCCACATGGGCAGGTGCTCACAGTAGAGTATATGCCTTGGAATGGTCAGAGAACGTAGTCCTTTGGAGGCGTTTCATAGATGATTGTTTAGATTTTGTGGTAGGGCACGCCTTTGACAGAAAAGGTATTTGCTCAGAAGTTAAACAACAACAATTAGAATCTCCTATTCACAGCTGACATTTCTTAGATCTAAAAAAAGTAATAAACATACAAAAAGTCCGAAATCTCGGATAGAGGACCTAGTAGTAGGGGTAGATTTTCGCTCAGTTTGAGCTAAAAAATCCTGTACAAAAGGAAAGCTGTCCTTTCTTGAGTCCCCTCACTCACCGCGGTTTCCCCACAGTGACATGCTTCATCATTGGGGCCATCTCAACCCGCTGCGGGTTGAGGCGTGCTACGACTTGCGTAATAGGTAGGAGCACTTCAGTGAGGAACTATGTGTGGTGCAGTGGAGTATGTGGAGTGGAGTGACTTTAAAAATATCTAACTAGTGAGCGAATTAACTTTATTCTTGCTCCTAGTTGATATGTTAAAACCGGGGTTGGTCTCTAGGGTACCTGGTTTCAATGAGTCAGGGGTCCCTAGTAGAGGTCAACATGTTTCGAGCTACCCCAATGCTCTTCTTCAGGACTACACAGGGTCCAGCCCTGCGTGTACCACTCCAAAGTGCAGTGAAAAAGTGACTGAAGATGCTAAGTAATAAGCAAAAGGTAAACAATACATACAACACTTAATAGGTCATGTAGTCTGACACTTAATAGGTCATGTAGTTTCTGGAATAATGGAAAAAAACATGGGTTATGGCTAAAAAAAAACGCCCGTAATACGGTGGGTACTAGGTTTACTGCAAAATAAAGACATTCCTCACGGTGCGTGCCTAGTTGTCAACGCCGTGTCTTGCGCCGTGCTAGACTGAAAAGAAAAGAATTTCTGACACACCGCTTGCCTATGAACCTGAATAGAGTAAAGAGGCGCTGTGAATCTGTGCGCGGTGACTGTATCAAAGTAAAAAAGTAAAAAAGTCGATCCTCGTGACTGTGCTGTGGCGTGCATGAAGGACAAATGACATATAACATTAGAATATACAACCTTTGACATACCCAACACACTTATTCTAAAAGCAAATTTAAGCCTCCTGGTAGTCGGTTATGACGTACATGACAAACAACATAGAATATATATGACATACTTATTAAAAGGCAGAGCTTTGCCTCATGGTCAATGGAGGGGGCGTGAGAGATTCACAGCGCCTCTTTACTCATATCATATCAACTAGGAGCAAGAATAAAGTAAATTCACCCACTAGTTAGATATTTTTAAAGTCACTCCACTACACATACTCCACTGCACCACACTAAGGGCCATATGTAGATAGCTAAATACCGGCCGGTAACGGCCAAAAATTGGTAATTTTCCCGTTACCGACCGGTATTTAGCCCTTTCTAATGTAGGAGGCAGGTTTTAAGGATTCGGTAATTTACCGAATCGGTATTTTAAGAAATCGGTAAAATACCGAATCAGTAAATTACCGAATCTTTAAATCCTATGTAGGGAGCACTCAAGTGAGTGCATTTTTGGTTTAAGGATTCGTTACTTACCACCAACTACAAGTTTATGGTAAATACCGAATACCTTTTCAAAAGCAATTTTGTGCTTTTTTAAAAGTGCCATGTGGCAGACATACATGCCCTTAGGGCATGTATGTGCGCCACATGTGCACACATGCACGATTCAGGGGTGCAACAAGGTGTCAATGTGACACCCTGCCCCCCTTGAATATGCTCCCCCTATTACCGATTCGATATTTACCGAATCGGTAATAGTGAATGGCTTCCCATTCATTCCTATGGGCCTCCAGGCCCATAGGAATGAATGGGAAGGTATGCCTTATTACCAATTCGGTAAATACCGAATCGGTAGTAACAAATATTACCGAATCGGTAAAATTTACCGATTTTTTTACCTACATTCTATTTACCGATTCTTAAATACCGAATCGGTAAAATTCGGTATTTAGGAATCGGTGAATAGAAATTACCTACATATGGCCCATAGTTCCTCACTGACGTGCTCCTATGTATTACACAAGTCGTAGCACGCCTCAAGCCGCAGCGGGTTGAAATGGCACCAATGATGAAGCATGTCACTGCGGGGAAACCCCGGTGAGTGAAAGGACTCAAGAAAGGACAGCTTTCCTTTTGTACCAGATTTTCTAGCTCAAACTGAGCGAAAATCAACCCCTACTACTAGGTCCTCTATCCGAGATTTCGGATTTTTTGTATGTTTATTTCTTAGATCTAGCCATATTTGTGAAACACCAAAAAAATCCATGTGATGACATTTAGGAAGCATACGTCGGGGAATTCTATTGTTCATGCTAGTCTCTATCCAGTTGTAAGGTAGTTGACAGTGCTAAGAAGAAAGCCAGTCAAAAAGAAAGGGAACAATTGTTGTTTGCTAGAGGAGACAAGAAAGTGATCCTGTGATTCAATACACAACATCAGAAAATGAGGGAAGTCCTAGCGAGACATTGGCCTCTCATTAAAGGTGATCCAGTGACAGGCCAGACAGTACTAAACAAACCTCTCCTCACCTTCAGACGAGCAAAGTCAATGTGTCAAGAGGTAGTGGTGAGTAGCCCTGAAATGATTAAACCAGAGATGTGAGAGGAAACCCTGAGTTCCAGCGGTGTCAGAAGTGAAATGCTTATAGGCTTGGACTCAATATGAAAGAATTCACTTCAGCATTGATGATAATAAGCTTTATGTCCTGCTCGTTTTCCCTATGCCTGCCTTGACATCTATTTGTTTTATTTGTATACATGTACTTCCCCGCTGTTTATATTGGTGGATTATTAGTGGTTACCCAAACCCACTAGGGAGGAAGACACGTGCAACTCAATGTCAGTTGAGGTGATGTGCACAGTAGAGTGAAAGTACTATTCCATGCTACAGATTGACAACCACATAAAGGTACCATGAATAATTGGTACACACTTTATATGATGTGTTATTGTTTATTTAAATTTTATGAAATATGGGCACATAGAGCACTTTAGAAAAAACACCAGTGGAAGGAAGTGCATATGTAAAAGTATTTCTTTCATGCCTATGCTGCTCTGCATGCAACACAAGGCCATGTGTAAACATCAATCAAAATGGCATCTACGTATTCTGAGCAAGGCAGTTGGATCTGCCAAAATACGTCAAAGCCACTTGCAATAAAAATACTGTTTGAAGAGCTTAGCCTTGTCGGTACCCATATGTTTACCCTAAAGTTAACATGTGTTCTATACTTTAAAAAAATAAATAATATTTCATTGTATTTTTTAAATAATAAATCACAATAATCATTTTTTGATAAATAAACTTGGTGTCTTTTCTAAATTTGAATTAATTTGAAATAATATACTTAAAACCATTCTTTTATTTTTATAAATAAAATTAATGTACTTTAAAAAAAATGTATTTACCACCTTCTACATTTGCCTTTTACTATTAGATTGAAAATGTTTAACTCTAAACATGTATATCATATTTTTATACCTTCCCCACCTATCTCTTGCATCATTCTCCTAAAGCTTTTTTTGATATTTTTAAATTATTTTGTAAAACATATTTGCCTTATTAAATGGCTTAAGTTTATAATACTCAGTTATCACAGTTAATACGTGAGTAATAATACACTTCCCCACCCATTACCCCTATATCCCTTGCATCTCGCTCCTAATACAAATGTAATACTCGGGTATCACAGTTGATACCTGAGTATTAATACACATTTCTAGCCATTATCCCTATATGCCTTGCATCATACTCCTAAAACCTTATTTTCATATTTTTAAATGTATGTGCAATAATTATTTTAAAAATAATCAGATAATTATCACTTAGATTACACATTTAAAACTCAGGTATCACGGTTGATACCTAAATGTTAGTACACTTCCACATCAATTACCCCTCCTCTGCATCCTGAACTTTAAATGTTTAGTTTCATATTTTTAAATTAATTTGAAATAATTATTTTTAAAATAATTAAATTAATATTATTTAGATTAATATTTTAATGCTCAGGTATCACAGATGATACCGAAGTATTAATACACTTCCCCACCCTTTTACCCCTATATCTATTACTTCCCCCTCCTAAAGGTTTATTTTTTTAATTTGTTGTGCATATGATATATATAAAAACATTATGGGGCCGATCTCCTTCATGCCCACAAAAACACAAAGGAAAAAACACAAAAAAAGGACCAAACAAGCAATGACTAAGGGCCCGATTCACAGAATTAACTTAAGACAAAATCCTAAACTTAGTACCATTTTGGTATTCACAGAATGCACTTACTACTTCTGGTATTCACAGAATGACCGTACTACTTTTGCGATTCACAGAATAAACTTACTACTTTTGCTATTCACAGAATGGATTTACGACTACTAACTTTACGTCCGCACTCGGGGTGGAAATTCCGGCCCGGAGGAGGAGCTTCCGGCCCGGAGGTGGGGCTTCTGGCCTGGAGGCGGGGCTTCCAGGCCGGAGGCAGAGCTTCCGGCCCGGAGGTGGGGATTCCGGCCAGTGGCGGAGATTTAACCATGGCCAAACTCTCCACCTCTGGGCCGGAAGCTCTGCCTCCGGCCCGGAAGCTCCGCCTCCGTGCCGGAAGCTCCGCCTCCGGGCCGGAAGCTCCGCCTCCACGACGGAATTTCCGGCCCGAGTGCGGACGTAAAGTTAGTAGTCGTAAATCCATTCTGTGAATAGCAAAAGTAGTAAGTTTATTCTGTGAATCGCAAAAGTAGTACGTTCATTCTGTGAATACCAGAAGTAGTAAGGGCATTCTGTGAATACCAAAATGGTACTAAGTTTAGGATTTTGTCTTAAGTTTGTTCTGTGAATCGGGCCCACAGTCAATAAATACCCCAAAAAAATCAATTGGACAAAGACACACCCACAACTCCAACTATATAAGGGACTACAATCACTACCATCATCCCTTGCAAACAGGAGACACAGCCAGCAGCAAACACCAGTACACAGCAACCACAGACACACTCACAACTCACACATCACACAACTCACACACCATCAGCACCTCATACAAAAGCACACACACATACACACAGCAAAACCAACACCAAACCAACATCACTTGCACCCTCACACACACATCCCTCACCACCACCACCCATCACCATGCCTCCAAAGAAGAATCCAAAGTTCACAGATAGTGAGTTAGAAGTGCTGGGAGACGAGATCATCAGAGTAGAGCCACATTTGGTTGGTACATTGGTTCAAAGGACCCCCATTTCACAGAAAACCAAGATGTGGGCGAGGATTGTGGACAAGGTGAACGCACAAGCACCAACGTTGCGCACAAAGGGTGATATCCAGAACCGGTGGTATGACGTGCGCAGGAGGGTCAAGAAACTCATCGAGAAAGATCACGCCTTGAGTCAGCGCACCGGCGGTGGCCCTCCTGCCAAACCAGTCTACTTCAGGACCTGGGAGGAGAAGGTGCGGGACATCCTACCACCAGAGAGCGTCCATGGCCTAACAGACATCCCAGAGACTGGTGAGTACACAAACAACATACCCAAGATTGTGTGGCAAGGGGACAGTGAAACCATGCACCCCAAGCAAACCTACACTAACCAATAGATAATCAACCCAAGATGTGTATGCCAGTCACACAAACACAATACCTGCCATCACATAGTGACTGGGAACTGTGTCATGACATGCACCAACCTACAAACAAATAGAGCAAGCCACTGGCACTAAGCCAAATACATCCAGCCAGACAGTTTGCCACCACAAACACACCACCTCACAGTGCAGCTGACTGTCAGGAAGGAATAGTGGGGATGCAGGTGAAGTGAGTGTAGACAAAAGCATGATGGGGTCTGTAGTCACAGATAATGATTGGTCCATCAAGACCCCTCTGAAACATGCCCACATCACAGGGAGTGGAAAATGACTGACAAGATGGCTGACACTGGCTCCTGTTGTGGGGAGCACAAGGCCCTGCTAGGGCTTGTGTGCAAATCAGAAGTAGGACACCACTGACTGACATCCTGAAAGACAGCTTGCACGCCCTACAATGGAAGCACGTTTCATGATGGGAAGGAGGACTGACAGCCCTGACCATACTAATCAGCATGGGGAGACACCCCCCAACACAAACTCCACACAACTCACCTGGTAAAATGCATTGACACACACCTCATTGAAATATCAGCAAAAGATACCCCGTACTGGGTGCTGCTGTGTGAAGCACAGGGGCCCACTTGGGACTTGTAGCCAAACAAACACCAGGACTTTACAGTCAGCCATCTTGCCATTGATGTCATACCCCTCACAGGGAAGCAGAGTCAAGAGGGAGGAAGCATGGGTATGCTGGGAAGGGGGGTGTAGCCAAGAGTATGATGGGACTCACAGTCACAGACAACCTACACCCACCCATATGGCACAGAAAGATCAACCTGAACCATACTCGCCTCACAGGGAGTGGGAAGGGACTGACAAGATGTCTGACACTGGGCTCTGTTGTGGGGAGCACAAGGCCATGCTGAGACTGGTAGCCAAACAAACACCAGGATTTCACAGTCAGCCATCTTGCCATTGATGTCACACCCCCTCACAGGAAAGCAGAGTCAAGAGGGAGGAAGCATGGGTATGCTGGGAAGGGGGGTGTAGCCAAGAGTATGATGGGACTCGCAGTCACAGACAACCTACACCCACCCACATGGCACAGAAAGATCAAACTGAACCATACTCGCCTCACAGGGAGTGGGAAGGGACTGACAAGATGTCTGACACTGGGCTCTGTTGTGGGGAGCACAAGGCCATGCTGGGACTGGTAGCCAAACAAACACCAGGATTTCACAGTCAGCCATCTTGCCATTGATGTCACACCCCCTCACAGATAAGCAGAGTCAAGCGGGAGGAGGCATGGGTATACTGGGAAGGGGGTGTAGCCAAGAGTATGATGGGACTCGCAGTCACAGACAACCTACACCCACCCACATGGCACAGAAAGAACAAACTGAACCATACTCACCTCACAGGGAGTGGGAAGGGACTGACAAGATGTCTGACACTGGGATCTGTTGTGGGGAGCACAAGGCCATGCTGGCATATGGCCAAAAACAAGATCAAACTCTGTCTGTGACAAGCTGGGAAAAAGCAGTGTACAGGCAGGCATCTGTTTGAAAAGTAGAAAATGTAATGTTTGTGAACCAACGATGCATGTAGAAACATAAATCACATTGTGTGTCTCTTCCAAACACAGGTTGTGCTGGGCACCCAGCGCCAAATGACGAGGATACCCAGTCCCAGACTCTGGTGGACACTGAGCTCTCTGGTCTGACTCTCTCACTGTCCTCTTCGGATGACGACGACCAACCTGGCCCCTCCGGTGTGAGCCATCATGCAGCAATAGCAGCAGTAACATCTGCCCCCCCTGTACCCACGCCTCCAGCATCTGGACACTGACAGGGCAGCCTCGCCAACACAGACAGACCAAGGACAATCAACACCCACAGCACAGGGACACAGGACCCCCCGGAAGCTACAGCCAACACCACCAGCAACACCTGCCAAGGGGTCCCAGTGTCACCTGTGTATACCGCCGCTGGTCCTGCCCGTGTGGAGAGGGGTGCTGGGAGGAGTGGGAGGCACAGGGCGTACCTTGCAGAGGGGTCTGGACTGCATGATGACCCCCAACTGGCAAGCATCTTAGACGCGTACCAGGATAGCAACGGAGGATTTGGCCAGGTAGTGGGGATCCTCAAGGACATGCAGCATGAGCAGGTCGCCCAACATGCCTGCATGGAGGCAAAGTGGGATGCCCTTACTGCGGTGCATCGGGACATACTACAATGCCTCCGCCAGATCAACACCAACCTGTCCCCACCCCCTTGTGTGCCAACAACATCTGTCGCAACACCATCTGCCAGCGCCCCAGGGAGGGAGGAGGACTCTGGCAGAGAGTCCCCTGCACTGCAGACGCCTGCACATGAGGATCCCCCCCGGAAGAAGAGGGGTCGTCTGAAGAAGGACATGTGAGAGGCAGATGTCCTAGCACATCCCCCAGGGCCTCTAAACCTGTTCTGGACAATGTTCTTTGTGCGCAACCCGTTCACCTTGTCCAATCGCACACAACTCGCCCACATGACATGGAGGGTTCATGTTGGGCCAATGTAGCAAACGACTTTACTTTGGACATTTCATCTACCAGCACTTCCAACTCCAATGTGAACTTTGGATTCCCAAACCACTGTACAGCACCCACCATCCTGTGCACTTCACTCACACATGTTTGTAAATAAACTCACCAGTACACCATACTTGCCCCTGTTGTGATTCCAACTTGTCATGTTCAGGGCGAAGTCGATCTGCTACACAACACAGTGCATGCCAAATACTGCAACAATGTGACCAATGCAAGGTGAGTCATGGGGATGTGACACATGTGAGGGAGACACACCACTATGGCAACACAACACATACTCACTATGGCCATGTTACTCATCACACACAATGATGTTGACCTGAAACACATTGGCATGCACAGACACAACACTAAGCACAGTAAGTGGTAACAAGTCCACAGGTGAGGTAAGCAGATGTCACTCAGAGGTGGGAAGACAGACAACGCACATAAAAAAGCATAGCACAGGTTCATTACACATCAGCAACACGTTTATTCCACACTAGTTGCACAGTAATTCTACGTAACAGTGGACACACGCTCACAATGTGTTGGAGAATGGAAGTCCAGGGATGTGTGGTACATCAGTTGATGGGAATTCTCAACTTCCACACTGGTGTTGGCTTCTGGGTGTTGGGGGTCAGGGTTGACCACACAACAGACAAAGTACCCTGGGAAGGACAGACAAGATACAGTCAAACGCACAGACGAACAGGAGAGAAATGCAATACACATGCACAAAACATGTAGCAAAACATCTACATAAACACTAGATAGCAGTACTACCCTATTGTGGAGTACACACCACCTGAATGGACACATCACAGCACACATCCAGTCAATTGGCACACAGACACACTCAGACAGCAACAGAGCTGGCTCAACACATTCCAGGCTACCTCCATACATTCACATAACAACCCTGGAAACTCACATTCAGGTGAAGAAGTTGTTGATGAGCTGTGAGCGGACGTCACCATCATCTTCATCATCACTGGCATCTTGGCCCAGGCCGGGATCCTCCACAGGTGCCGGACGTTGGTCGTCGTCATCCTCATCCTGGATGAGAGGCACCTCCTTCCGCACCGCCATATTGTGTAGCATGCAGCAGACCAGTATTATTTTGCACACCTTTGCAGGCTCATATGGGAGGGACCCTCCAGTCCTGTCCAGGCAGTGGAAGCGGCTTTTCAGGAGGCCAAATGTCCGCTCAATCACCCTTCTGCTCCGACCATGTCCCTCATTGTAGTGCAGCTCGGCTGGTGTCACAGGGTTCCTGAGGGGTGTCAGCAACCACGGCATGTTGGGGTATCCAGAGTCACCTACACACACAAAATGAACAAGTAGCTGAGTTATGTAGGAGTGCGGAATACAACACTGACAAACACACACAATGAGAAACAGTCAGTACACACCGACAAGCCAGGCACGCTGAGCTGGCATCTGTGACATCAGCGTTGCAATGTGACTACTCCTCATAATGTAGGCATCGTGCGCCGAACCAGGGAACCGTGCACACACATGTGTTATCAACATATCAGCAAGATAGACCACCAGAGCATTGATCGAATGGTAGTGCTTCCTGTTCCGGTATGCCTGCTCATGTGCCTGTGGTGGTATCAGGGCAACATGTGTCCCGTCAATGGATCCAATGACGTTTGGCATCCTCCCCAGTGTATAAAAGGCATCCTTTATTTCAGGGAGTTCATCTTGGCTCGGGAACTTGATCTACAGGTCGAGGAATTGCAACATCCCCTCCAAGACATCGCGTAGCACCCGACTAAACATCGTTTGCGACATACCACCAGCAGTAGCCACAGTGTACTGGAAGGTACCGGTAGCAAAGAAGTGGTTACATTTATTATAATAGTGTTTCTTTCCCTTGTCCCTCTCCTTTCTTTACCCTCCCCCTCCCCCCTTTCTTTCTCCTCTCTACGATTTTATTGAATTGTCTTTATTGCTTCTCATTATCATTCCCATGTATTATATTCTTATGTACTTGTTGTTTTCTTGCCTTGTATTACATTGGAATATTGATGAATAAACTTAAATGTTAAAACTTAAAAAAGAAGTGCAGGACTGCCATCACCTTCACCTCTGGGGTCAGTGCTGTAGGGTATGTCCGGCCAGGTAGCAGATGTGGTGCCAACTGCTCCGCCAACTCCTCAATCAGTGGCCTGGTGAAGCGGTACCGTCTGATGCTGTCGCGTTACTGCATGGTTGCAAGGTCTGGGAACGGCCGATGGACAGCTGGTGCCATGCAGTACAGAGATGCACAAAGGAAGATTGTCAGTACATCCACCCATGTGGCCATGACCACGATCACTATCACATGCTAGTTCATGACATTACACAATGTACTGAGGTGTGTACTATTGGGTATGGACACATATGTCACCTACAAGACCACCACCTCACATCTCAATTCCACATGTCCACATGAGTGCCATGTAGTGCAATGGGCTAATCATCTGGCTGTGTCACCCAACCTATGTGCTGCTGCAATGTTCAAAAAACCCACCCCAGTGACAAATGAGGATTCATGTCTCCCAGGCATCACAGATCTTTGCCATGCAGAAACCCAGGGTCCCTGTATTGCCATATCAACACAGCAATGGACATGGCTTAGCACGTAAACACCACCAGGCAAGCGTAAGTCCCACAGGTAGTGGCCACTGTTGTTCATGCCGGCCCTACATGTACGTCTCTTAGACACACACCCCATGAAGGTTGATGCATATACCACATGGATGTAGAGACTGTCACCTAATTGGTAACATGTGATCAGACACATCTGAGACACAATATGCACACAGACTGTGGGTGCACATCCGTATTGGCGCTACAGGTCTCACTGTGACGTACATGCCATCACCCCCAGGACTCAGGGTGTATGTGACATGTCTTAAACATATCCAACCTGACACTGTGGCCTTCACTCATGCCCATTACTGTCCAACTGCACATCACAGTGCAAATGTGCACAACGCACAAAGGACTCTGCCCCATGTACAAGATAACAGTCTGGGAGTGGCTGCACAAAGTGCCAGAAAAAAAACAGATGTGGCCCCCTCAAACACCCAGCCTCACATGCCATGGAACACTGTGTGGCCAATGCTATAGTGTGGCAGGTGTGTGCAGGTGTCCATGGCCAGTATATGTGTGTTGCATCCGTCTAATAGTCACACTAATGAGGTCCGACGCGGGTGACAATGCGAAAGCATTGCACGGGTCATGACCGAGCCGTGCGTACGCCTTGTCAGTGAATGCAATGAGGTCCGACGCGGGTGACAATGCGTACGCATTGCATGGGTCATGACCGAGCCGTGCGTACACCTTGTCATTGAATGCAATGAGGTCCGACGCAGGTGACAATGCGTACGCATTGCACGGGTCATGACCGAGCCGTGCATACGCCTTGTCAGTGAATGCAATGAGGTCCGACGCGGGTGACTATCATGCATACGCGTCGGACAGGCATGGTCCGAGACAGGCGTACACCTTGGCCATTGAATCATATGGAAACGGGTGCATGTGTATATTCAAAATATGCGTTGTACAGTCAGTTGAATGAGCCAGGCGCACCCATTGGCTCAGGACTGTCATGGAGACGGATGCGGAGTCAAAACTTGTACAAGTTGTGTACTGGAAATTCAGTTGGATGCCTACAACAATGTTGCAATTTCAAGAGTTCCATGAAGGTAAAGATTTGAACGATGCGGAAGGCGTGTACGAGTTGTACTTTTGAATGGATTGGCCAGATTTATAGGATTCAACCGTGTTGGACCTATCACTTGGGACACATGGCACAGAGTCTGCCTCTGCAGCACAGATATAAGTCTGGCTGGCCTCCAGGAAGCTCACTTGCCTGCACTACATGCTACTGGATCACATCCCTGCTACCACTGCTGCTGTCTATGCATCCTCTGGCTCCTGCTATGGCACGTACACTGGAGAGGGCCCCAGCCTTCACTGAGGAGGAGAACCAGGCCCTGCTGGACGGGCTCCTTCCAGAGCACAGAAAGCTCTATGGGACACCAGGGGAGCAGGTGAGTGTGCTGTCCACTGCCTTCCTAATTATGCATGTTGTCTGACTAGCAGTACACCATTGGCAAGCATTCTCACTGACTACTTTCATCCACCAAAGTGTGTAGGTACATGTAATGAAAAGTTTCCATGCTGCTAAAGTGCATTATTGCAAGCTTAAACTATCCAGGCATTGTTAACATGTCAGACATGCATTTGAGTTTTCATTCCCCATGGTTGCACTACCTGTGTAATTTATTTCCCTTTGTGATGATGACATGTATATCCAATTGTGTGCTGCACAAATCTGGGGCATGTGTGTTAATGTACTTTTCACTTTGTCATCCTCACAGGTTGATGCCCACCAGAAGCAGGAGATCTGGTGTCCATCGCCCAGGCTGTTCGTTCTGTGGGGGTCTACAAGTGCCGGATCCGCAACTGACAGAAGAGCTGGCAGGACCTCCGTGGCTGGACCCGGAGGATAGCTAGAGTCCAGCTGAAGCTGTCACCTCCACGCAGGAGGGGCGGACACCGGACCCTGACTCCCCACATGCTCCGGATACTGGCGGTGGTCTTCCCAGACCTGGATAGTCAGCTGAAGGCCAGACAGCAGCAGGAAGGGGGTAAGTCCATGCCTGATCTGTGTACTATGCCTGACATGCAAATAGAAGTCTTTTGTCCGGGTCACACTTCCACATTACGTAGGTCTTGTAGTCCCAAAATCAGGCCCCTCGTCTGTGTGATGCACCCTCCTCATCTGTTCCACAGGTGTGGCCCCTGCATTCTGTTGCTTGTGTCACTAGGGTACTGTGTCCCTTTAGTCAGCTATGTTTCAGGTACCAGTCAGCATCAGTTCCTGTGGCTCTGTTGTGTTTTTCATGGGTGGTTCAATTGTTTACACAATGCCTGAGATCTGACATGTGAACTGTGTGTGCCCTTGGGATGTGTACCAATTACTGGTCTGACTCGCAACATGATTCTGGGGTATTGAAAACAAAACCATGCAGTAGGGGCCTCCAATTTTTGGGCATCAGGAGTATGTATATCAAGTATGTCACAATTGCTTAGCCACCTGACTACTGTCCGGGCCAAAACACTGTTTCACTTAGTCCTGCCCAGTCATGCCCCCTCAAGGGCATTCAGAAACACTCTGTAATCCCACTCCTGTGTATGAAATTGTAGGTTGTGCTTAGTGACATGTGCCCTCAGGTGTCTGCCTCTGTGTCATTAGGGTGTGGCTTGTTGATACGTACAACTGGGGAGCCCATGATTCAGAGGGTCAGCATGACATCTGCAATGTGACTGTGGGAGACGAGACCTGTGTGACATATAGGTGTGTGTTCATCTGACAGCGCACAATGGTGTATGCAACTGTGTCCCTCATGCAGCTGGGTCATATGCATGGCAGACTGTGATGTGTTAATGTACATGGATTTATGTTTGCTGAGACTCATATGAATTATTTTCATGATGTGGGGTCTTCTGGGTCCTGGATATGTTGTTTGCATGGGATGGGCAAGTGCGCTGGTCATCTGCAGAGTTAGATTTACCCCTGAGCTAGGATTGTGAGTCAGTGCATATTGTTGTTGTCTGGATGCCCTGCCCCTGTGACAGGAGACAGTGTTGACTGACTTTCAGGGCATCCCAGTGCCATGGCATTGAACTTGCTATGAGTGAGCCTGCATTGTGTTCAAGTGTGCACCATGCACCCCATTGTGGCCTTGCCCATCAGGACATGAGTACATCATAGTGTGTGTTGCTAGCATGCATCCCAAGCATGTGAAATGAGACTCTGCCCATCCCTTCATCCGGACACCTGTACTGAGTCAGTCGCAAGAGATGTGCTGTGGGTCTAGTGACATACTCCTACATGTTCACTTGCATGTCCAACTAATGTGTGGGTGGTGCATGTTGGCACATTGGTATGTTAGCATCCAACATGCAACGGACATATGTGTGAAAGTCAAGGAGGGATATGTGTGCCATGGTTGATGTTGAGAATGACATTTGTCTCATCCTAAACAGTGTTGGCACTTTGAGCTGTGTTCAGCTGATGATGCCAGGGCATGCCCTGTGATGTGATGTACTCACTGTGGTGTGTGCAGTTGGTGCAGGTGACTGATGTAGTTCTGTTACTTCCTATTCCTATCCAGATAAATCCACGGCCACAGGAGAGGACTGCTCCACGGACCAGGAGGAGCCACAGATGCTTACAGGGACAGGAGAGGAGTCAGGTGGACCCAGTGGCACGGAGGGTGAGTTGAGCCACACAGAGGAGTCGTCAGCACCATCCCCCCCAGCTGAAGGCCACAGCAGCTCTGAGGATGACTCTCCTGTGGAGGCAGTTGTCAGCAGTCACCAAACCCCTGCTAGTGAGGCTGTCTCCGCCACCACCACCACCCTCCCATCGGCTCCCATCCCAGAGGTCCCTGTGGGCTCCCGTGTTCGTGAGCATGTCTCCTTTGTGCCAGGCACCGCACCCCCTGCCCCTGTGTCCCCTGCTGCCCTGAGTGAAGAGTCTGTGGACTTACTTAGACAGATCCATGTAGGGCAGACGTCGATGCTGAAGGTCCTCCATGCACACATAGGTCTGTTGACACAACTGGTGTCATTCATGGAGGGCATTTCCTCGGGCATGTCTGTCCTACAGAGGATCAACCAGTCTGTGGCCTCCTTCCTGATGGTGGAAGTGTCCCTCTTCTAACAGTCCCATACCCCTCCTACCCCTGCACCACCCATGATTCCTAGCACACTACCTGTCCCAAGCACAGAAACCCCCAAACCAAGGGCTAGACATGCACACAAGCAAGCGCAGGGGACTGATTCCACACTCACAGGGGCTGGTTTGCTGACACACACACAGTCATCAACAACCACTCCACAGTCCTCCGAGACCTCTCCCTCCCAGCCCCCTTCCCTTGCCTCACCTGCAACCCCATCCCCCCAGAAGCTCTTCCTCTGTGACCTTGGCCTCTTCCCCACCGACCCAGCAGATCCTGATTACAAGGGGAAGAGGAAGTCCCCACACACAGAAGGGAGTACCCCTCACACCCGGACACCCTCCCCCAGGCGCAGTCAGACCGAGACGCCCACCCGCAAGTGCCCCCGGTGCAAGAAGAGCAAGACCCCCCCGCCAACACGCAGCTCCAAGGCAAAGTCTCCGTCCTCCATCCCCCAGGCCACCACTCCAGAGGTTCCCCCGCCACTCCCTGCCCCGGGTTCCCCCACACACAGATACACCATCCCCAATATGCTAAGGCCATCCCCCCTAGCACTTGCTCCTCCACACCTGGTCAGACAGTTGGTGCCACTGATGTGGGGACCGTGTCCCCCCCTGCCCTGCCGACCTCACCTGTTCCCCATTCTGCTCCCATGGATGTAGGCACTGCTTTGGAGTCCATGACCACCCAGTCTGACTTGGGCACTGCAGTGGTGAGCCAATCCACTCCATCTGACCTGCCCACTGGAGTTGTGCCAGCACCCACCCCATCTGACTTGTGCCCCACAGTTGTGACAGCACTCACCACTTCAGTCAGCTCCACTGCAGTTGCAAGTGTCTCGCCTGCATCCCCCACCTCTTCACTGCCTCCTTCTGCTGCACCCTGATCCTGTCTCTGCGGTGCCTGGCCTGCCCCCATGAATGCCCCTCCGAGGAGATGACCCCGGTCCTTAGCAGTGCAGGCAAGCAAGGTGTGACAGTTGTCACTCTAGTTCACTCCTTGGCATTTTGACATGGGCTGGCCATTGGCCTTTTGGTTGCACAGACGTTTAGCATTTCATATACTGAATTTGTGACTCTAGTTCACTCCTTGCCATTTGGACATGGACTGGCCATTGGCCTTTTGTTGGAACAGACGTTTCACTTTTCATATGCTGAATAACGCTTTTTACTTTGTCCCTGCGAACTTAATTTAGCTGTACATGATGTTGATGTTGTTTTACATGCCCTTGCACCTGTAATGTTTGGTTTACAATGTTGCATACTGATGTGTTGATGTGAGGTACTCCCTGTGGTCCATGAGATATGTATCCTATTCTGGTGGGTATCCATGTCCTCCTTTGCAGCTACCTGGGTGTGTCTGGATCAACTATTTGTGTACATCTCTCTATGAGCATTTCAGTGGCATGGTCACATCTATGGCTTGCACCCCTGCACATATGATGTGCTTACCATTGTCCAAATTGTCACTTCAACATAATTCGTGCTCCTCACTACTGGCCCTACAGGTGTGGGCATCATTTTAATAGGAGCAACTGGGTCCTCTGTGCAACTTGCTAGACATAAGTTTTGGGTATGTGCAGCTGACTTAGGGGAGACTCCCATACCCAGGCTGTTGTGACCAGAGCCTTCATTGTGTGGTAACTGATGGCTGACTGACCAAGTGTTCTGCAGACATGAGTGGGACTTGCGGTGAATATGTTTGGCACAGCTAGGGCTCCCACAGGAGTTGTGTCCCCTCAAGTTAGTGTGTTGTCCAGTGACATGGCCTGGGCCCATGGTGTGTGTTGTATGTGCATGTGTGTGTGTCCACATTCCTGTTCATACACAGACAGGGTTCCCTTGATATGTTCCTGTTGTTGATGCTTGCTGAGTGGTGCTGGGTTCATCCCACTACTTTTCTAATGGGCTACCAGATGTGTGGGTGCGTGACACACTACTGTTAATTGGTGTATCATCATTGTGATTTGTTAGTGGTGATGATGTTGTCAGACACAGATGGGACACAGTCAGGGTTCCTCAGGGACTTGTTTGTTCGCAATATCATGTAGTTGTCCCTAGGTGGTAGTTTTCAGTGATTGAGACATTTGTATGTGTGTGTGACTGCTCCCACTTGTCGGGTTCACGGCAGCGATGCTGGCAGGTGTCAGCATGGTTTCCTTGTGTTCCTCCTTGGCATCTGCATAGTCCTGGGACTGTGTCAGGGATTCTGAAGGCTACAATGACCTTTGAGGTCATGGCCATGTACCGTATACTGTGCAGTGTGTCTGTCATTCCCCAGGGTTGTAAACAGTCCTTGTATGATGTGTGTGTGCACCTTAGTTCCTGGCAACATTCCTGTGTTTGTCATGGGTGCATGTGCAATGTCACCTGTCCATGTGGACTTCACAGATACACATTGTTGCAGTTCAGGTGTGTGGTGTTGATGGTGGACTGATGTGAATGTTTGCATGGATGGTCCCCTAGCTCCCGTTTGTCCATGGATGAGGGGCCATGATTTGTATTAGTGTATGTGTGATGTACGTTTGTGGCACAGGACACATGTCTGGGTTTCCCAGTTTGTACAACATCTGCCTTTGTCATCACAGTGGAGGTGTCATGCATGCTTGTGTCACCCTACTGTCTGTTCCCTGGGGGTAGTGGTGTTGTGTGTCAGTCTCTTGCTGTGTTAGTTTGTGTTCATTCCAGCTTGTGTCACATGTGTCTGTTGTGCTTTCTCTTATCTCCCAACGCCTCATTGCCCACTGAGGGTGTCCCAATGATGGTTTACTTTTGTATGGCACTGTGTCCACATCTGTGTCACTGTGGTTCAGCCCCCCTCATGTGTTGTGTAGTTGGCTGGGGATACTGTGACACACACACACACAAGTTGTGTTTGATGTGCAGTGTGAGTTTGCCTGTTTGTGCATCTGCACCAGTGCATTGTTATTGCTGTTGTGGGCCTTGGTCTGGATACTGTTTCTGTGATTTTCCCTGCTGTCCCTGTGAGTCATTTCACATCATTGTGCACATTCATCCTGGTTGTTGGGTGCCATTGCTGGCATGGAATGTGAGTTTGTGAGCTGACACCTACAGTCTACACATGTTGTTTTGATTGGTGTGTCTATTTTCGAGATGTGTGCATGCTTGGTGATGCTCACTTCTGCTGTTGTGTCATTGTACGCTGTGTGCATTGTCAGCCACCATGTGTTGTGCTTGTCTGCACATGGCCGAGAGTGTTATGTTTTCACAGCACTGTTAGCCTCACCACATCTCTGTGTGTATGGGACACAAGCACTAGTTTGCCCCAGAAGTGTTTGATGTGTTGGGAGCAGGGATCATACATGCTGTTTGTTATTTGCAGCTTTGACCATGATGACACTTACCTTTTGGTCACTGTGTTTAGGGGGTTTGGTCCCCATCACCACAATGCTCGACATCTGCTGCATTTTGTGAGCCCCCACTTAACTTCTGCTGCACACAGTGAGGGGGTGTTCTTTTACATTGCCACAGTGCTATGGTGATGCTTGCCTTGTGTATGTCACACTCATGTGTTGGTCACACATGTGCTGTTACTTACATTGTATGCTCGTAGCCATAATCACTGTTGTGGGCATTTGTCATAGACTACACACTGTTGTCATGGGGGATGTATTTTGTGGACATACCTGATGTGTACGTATGCTGGATGTGTTGCGCATCACCCATCCTATGGCTGCGGGTGGCAGAGGTGATGGGCAACATAAGCACTATGGTTGGGGGTGGCAGGGGTGATGGCCAACATAGTCCCTATGGGTGGGGGTGGCAGTAGTGATGAGCAACTGGTCCCCTGTGAGTGGGGGTGGCAGGGGTGATGTGCAAGATAAGCACTATGGGTGGGGTTGGCAGGGGTGATGGGCAACATAGTCCCTATGGGTGGGGGTGGCAGTAGTGATGAGCAACAGGTCCCCTGTGAGTGGGGGTGGCAAGGGTGATGGGCAACATGGTCCCTGTGAGTGGGGGTGGCAGGGGTGATGGGCAACATAAGCCCTGTGAGTGGGGGTGGCAGGGGTGATGGCCAACAGGTCCCCTGTGAGTGGGGGTGGCAGGGGAGACGGGCAACATAAGCCCTGTGAGTGGGGGTGGCAGGGGTGATGGGCAACATAAGCACTATGGGTGTGGGTGGCAGGGGTGATGGGCAACATAAGCCCTGTGAGTGAAGGTGGCAGGGGTGATGGGCAACGTAAGCACTATGGGTGGGGGTGGCAGGGGTGATGGGCAACATAGTCCCTATGGGTGGGGTGGCAGTAGTGATGAGCAACAGGTCCCCTGTGAGTGGGGGTGGAAGGGGTGATGGGCAAAATAGTCTCTGTGAGTGGGGGTGGCAGGGGTGATGGGCAACATAAGCCCTGTGAGTGGGGGTGGCAGGGGTGATGGGCAACATAAGCACTATGGGTGGGGGTGGCAGGGGTGATGGGCAACATAGTCCCTATGGGTGGGGGTGGCAGTAGTGATGAGCAACAGGTCCCCTGTGAGTGGAAGTGGCAGGGGTGGCAGGGGTGATAGGCAACAGGTCCCCTGTGAGTGGGGGTGGCAGGGGTGATGGGCAACATAAGCCCTGTGAGTGGGGGTGGCAGGGGTGATGGGCAACATAAGCACTATGGGTGTGGGTGGCAGGGGTGATGGGCAACTTAAGCCCTGTGAATGGGGGTGGCAGGGGTGATGGGGAACATAAGCACTATAGGTGTGGGTGGCAGGGGTGATGGGCAACATAAGCCCTGTGAGTGGGGGTGTCAGGGGTGATGGGCAACATAAGCACTATGGGTGGGGGTGGCAGGGGTGATGGGCAACATAGTCCCTGTGAGTGGGGGTGGCAGGGGTGATGGGCAACATAAGCCCTGTGAGTGGGGGTGGCACGGGTGATGGGCAACATAAGCACTATTGGTGGGGGTGGCAGTAGTGATGAGCAACAGGTCCCCTTTGAGTGGGGGTGGCAGGGGTGATGGGCAACATACGCACTATGGGTGGGGGTGGCAGGGGTGATGGGCAACATAGTCCCTATGGATGGGGGTGGCAGTAGTGATGAGCAACAGGTCCCCTGTGAGTGGGGGTGGCAGGGGTGATGGGCAACACAGTCCCTGTGAGTGGGGGTGGCAGGGGTGATGGGCAACATAAGCCCTGTGAGTGGGGGTGGCAGGGGTGATGTGCAACAGGTCCCCTGTGAGTGGGGGTGGCAGGGGTGATGGGCAACATAAGCCCTGTGAGTGGGGGTGGCAGGGGTGATGGGCAACATAAGCTCTGTGAGTGGGGGTGGCAGGGGTGATGGGCAACAGGTCCCCTGTGAGTGGGGGTGGCAGGGGTGATGGGCAACATAAGCACTATGGTTGGGGGTGGCAGGGGTGATGGGCAACATAGTCCCTATGGGTGGGGGTGGCAGGGGTGCTGGCCATGCAACCCCTATGGTGGCCTGTTGTTAGTGGCCAGGATATTGATCCCCTGTGTGTGTGTGCCATTTTGCGGGTACGTGTCGTTTGTTTATGTGGTAGGTGTCTGACTTACCGCCTGCGCCGTTGGCGTCGGTTCCTGATCCGGTCATAGATGGAGAGTACTTTTATGACCTGCGCGATGGGATTCATGTTGTGTTTGCGTCGTACACGCTGCTTGTTGCTCTGTCTCGTACCCGCTGCAAGCTGGTCCGTCTCGTAGCCGTGTATTGATTTGTGGTGTGAATCGTAGCTGATGTGCTTGATGTGCTGTGACGTGCCGTACGTGACGACCCGTCCGGCACGTAGGAAGTACGCATCGTGCTTGTCATGCCGGAAACTGCTATGGATACTGTTTCCGGATGACACGGTTCCTCTTTATGAGTTACGCCTCGGACGGAGAATGGGGCTTGATTCACAGCCTACGTGTCGGTCGTGTTTTTGGCAGTTATGCGCATCGTACCTCCTATACAGGACGGACCGGCTCTGGGTACATGTCAGTCACACGGTAAGGCTACGGACAGCTGTCCGATCGGCCATCAGAATCGGCCCCTATATATTTATAAATATAATATATAAATATAAACGGATCAAATTATTTTAAAACAAATAATGCCCATAAATATATATACTTATCAACATACTTACCAAACATGTGTGGTAAAGGAATGTGTGGTAAAGAAGTTTGTCATGCCGATCTGTCTGTCCTCTATTACCTCCGCTCCATTCCGCTTGCAATTGATATATGGTAACGTGCTATGATACCCCCTGTAACCAAGGACGCAACATAGACTTTATCCCTATACTTTCTCAAGGAAGTATAAACGTTATGGACGAAGAAACTTTTCCTTGGGCTCATTGTTTCCATTGCGCCCTAGGCCACCTTGCTTTATGAGACTGTTTTGACTAATTTTTGTTTGGTTGATCTGTTTTTTACCCCTTGTATCCATCCCTGCCTTACTGTGAAGAGCTCTGATACCCCTGGTGGTCATGTTTGCGCTATAGAAAACTTTAAAAAATAAATAAATGTAAAAAGGCAAGCGTGGTAACGCCTTACGTGGCAAAGGCATATATGTGGTAAAGGCATGCGTTGTTAAGACATATGCATGGTAAAGCCTACGTGGTAATATTACTGTGTAGTAAATACTGTGTGGTAAAGGTTGTTTCCTGATAAACCCATCATTCTGCCATGATGTGCTACACATACATAAAATCTGTGTAAGCATGTACAGAAGCTTTACATTTTTTCAGTACACTTTATCATATCCGTTATGCTCACACATTGCACAGAGTGTGTTCACACTTTCTCCTACAGACATTTTGTACCCCACAATAACAACACTTTTGTTGGAATTAGAAACAAAGGTGTGAATTGAACCGCATGTTGATAAACAAGTGCTTAGAAGGCATTTATCATCATTAAAATGTACCGTAAGTTGCCTTTGTATTGCTTATATTACCATCTTCGTAGACACGTATATTCATGGCATTGATGTACACTGAAAACACTTGGTTTTCCCAATATTCTTACCATTTACTTAAGTGAATAAGTGCTCAGTGTATGAGTGTCTCATGCAAGGTGATATTCCAGAACAGGGGTAGAAAATGTTAATGTCCTTAGGATTTCACCGGATAAATACATTTATTCATGAGACTACACTTGGTCACAATGAATAAAACTCATTACATTGTGGAATAGCAGAAGCATGCTCTTGCCCAGCACTACCCCATCCCATGCTTTAAATAATTGAATTAGAAAATTGTGCCACCTTGTTAGAATTTACAGACCCACATATTCCACATGTGCCTGAATTTGGAAGTAACAATGGACAATGTTGATCTGCAATTTTGAATGTATCCCGCTGGTAGCTTCTTGGAAACTTCTCAAAATTGACATTGACACACAATGACCGTAAGTTGACTACAATAATCCATTGAACGTTTGGTGAAAACGATTGTAAGGTAACACATCATAAATAAATATGTTTATTCAAGTCCATAGCTTTTGTAATATTAGAATGTTTTTTAAATGTGATCACCAGATATTAAATTTGATAAACCATTTTTCAAATTTAATATCTTCACTTTGTGCTTGACTCGGGTCTCTACTGAGGAAAGAGGCATTTATTTCACATAATTTCCCACGTCCCTTAACAACAATAGCCAGAATGGCATTTCCCCACTCATAAGGTCTTGAAAACTTCAAATGCTGGATAAGAATAGGTATTTTTCTAACATTTCTGTAACAGAAGATTTCGTAAGCTGTGCAGATCCACAAAATTCATACCACCCAGCATTTTCATGCACCTCCCAATAAAAACAGAAGCAACTTGCATGGCTGGGCGTACCAGCTGCCACAGGAACGGATCACATTTGGTACCATGCAAAGACCATAGAGAATTCACTTTGTCACTGATGTGTTCTGATTTCTTGGAGGTTTCCTTGTTGGATATCCACTAATCAAGCATAGACTTTTATTGCTTGTTTTAGTACCTCTAGGAATGCTAAGTTCAATGAGCAAATATCAATAACATTATCAGAATACTGAACTCATGACTACTGAAGGTGATTCATAATGCCTCGTCAAGGAGCTAGCCACTTTATGGGCCATTCACACACCTTTCACATGCCATACACACTCATTCCTCCATCCACAATCCCTTTGGGCTTGTCCAACATTCCTCAGACTGTGTGTAGTAAAGTGTCCTTTTTGTATGGTCACCCCCACACTTTTTGTTCCAATGCTTATGGTTATGACTCTATTGAGATCCTAGTGCCAGCACTGTCTCTCTAAAGCTGTTATGTGTAATTTGGCATCTTCAATTGACAAGGACTTTACTCCCTTATAAGTTCCTTATATATGACACCAGAGGTACCCAGGGCATGGGTGGTAAACATAACTTTTGTATTTGTTATGGCCTCAAGGCGGGTCATAACCGGATGCATGTCTATGGTGGAGATTATTGGAACATGTGAAAGGAGAGAAGAGTGGTCAAAGCTAATATGCAAACTGCAAAGACGAAGTCACCCTGGGGCTGGAGCTACAGACACAGTTATCTCCTGGATAAATAAGCTCTGTATTGAGAAGAGATTTGGCCATAGGTCTCCCTTTCATGTCCCTGTGACCTCTCTGGGCTATGTGTCTCTCGTTACCCACATCTCCTGTTACTCCAGTTCATTGGCCACCATTCACCTCCTAAACACCAGCCTTTTAGATGAATTGGGTTACTACCGAACTGTCCAAAGGTGTCAACTTCCTAGAGCCTGCTTCCTGTGACGCTGTGACGCTGTTGTTTGCTCTGATGCTGGACTCGGGACATCAGATGATGGAATATTTGTGGTGTTCGTAGCTCATAATTCGGGGCACAGAGCTTGGAAGGATTATCGCCTGGAGTCCCTGCACCTCCACCACTCCCGCCTCCCCTCGATCTGTGATCATTCATCCATCGGCTGCCGGTGGACCACAATTTTCAGTGGTCCCTGGTCAAGGGGGGATACCAGCAGCGGATCGGCTGCTGTGCTGGGCTGCTCCAGTGTCTCCAGCAGTTATTTAGGACCCATTAAGGACCAGCCATTGTTGTCGGAGGATCTGGAACTGAACCTGGATTCAAGCAGTAGGTAAGGCGTGGCCCGAGCACAGCAGTAGTAGCTACTGCACGCTGAGTGTGAGCCTGGGTCCCCACAGAGGCAGCCTAGCTAGGATTTGGTGAGGCATGTGGGCAGCCTGGTGTGCCTCAGTTCCAGCTCAGCCCTCCTTGGCTTCAGCCTGTATTCCTCCTGTGCCTCAGCTTGCATTCCTGTGCCTCAAGTCTTGCTACACTGTAGCCCTTTCGTCACAGCCTTGGGCTATCCTATTGCCTGACTCTCAACAGGCCGCTGTCTTTCAAGCCTACTATAGGAGTCTATTGGACAGTGCCATACCTTGCCAATCACCTGCTCCCCCTGACAATTAATTTGAAAAGGGCACCTAGGGCACATAGACATAGTGGACAGTATGGCTGCATCTTACTGCTCTGGAATTAAATTGCTTAAAGGGTCACTCTTGAGACAGAGTGTCCTATGAATGCAAGGGGCAAGATTGGTTAAAAGGAAATAAGTGCAAAAAAGGCACCTAGTGCTGCCTGTTATAATAATAATGTGACTGGTATCGCCATCAGTGCCTACTATTACTCTAACTAACCAGCAAAGATGAGATCTGTTAAAACATGTGGCAAGATACAAATTGAAAACAAAAGAAAGCGAGAGTCTGTGTCAGGAGAAGTAACAGCAAAAGGTAGGTCAAGAAACAAAACAAACTAGACAGAGAAGGGGCTCCCTTCTGCCTTGGCAAGTAGTAGCACCAAAAATGACTCTGAGCTTGACCTTGATTCCAGCCTTAAGTTATCAGCCAGCCCCCAATGCAATGGCAGTTTGATACTGTGGCTGCCCATAGAGATGGATAAAGAGTCAAAGGATCAACCCAAAATATCAAAGATAACTGACCTTTTTCACTCAATAAGTAAACAATTGGCATGCTGCAATTAGGTGTGACTAGCAGGAACCATAGCCATGTCATGGCCTGACCATAACAGCAGAGAGTGGTGGAGCCCCCCTGCATCCCCCTATCACCAAACATCACAATTTTACAAAATATATAATCACATTCATACTGCTAGATATGTAAGCCCAATGATGTGAGGCCCATCAGTATGGCACCAGAGCTTCTGGAGGGGTGGGCAGGACAGACAGATTATGAGCGTCAACACACCACGATAGGAGGTGGGACTAATCGGCGAAAGAGTGGTTCAGACGCACTGGCAAACTCTCTTAAGCTCTATTTATTCCCTCAATTCATGCCCAACAAAGCAGAGCATCTTAAGCTGCCTGGAGTGGACCACAAGGGTATCCTGAGAGCTACTCCAGAGAGAGAGCAAAAACAGAGAGTACAGATAGACGAATGTTTAACTACATCGCACTCTAGTAACATCTACTCTAGCTTGTGGCCTGCCATAGTAAACTCAATGCAAGCAACAGTTTCTGTGCTGAGACATCACTCCAACAAAATGGACATTTAGGTGGATTTACTCAACACAATGTCAATCTTCGTGTCAGGAATTGATGAGAAACTTGAAAAACTAAACTCTCTGATCACAAAGGTTCAAATAACTCACCTCAATGACTTCACAATTTGGTCTTTCAAGGAAGTGTTAGATAGACTAGCGCAATTACTTGCGTCTGAGGTTCAGTCCACACCTCTTCCCATGACACAAAATGAGGAATTTAAAATCATGGTGATGGCAGCCAAAGGGGGACAGGAAGATCTTCCCCAAGGGCTGGCTGGACAAGAACGCACGGAGGAAGGGGAGCAAAATAAGGAAACCCACATTAGGCATCAAAAAGAGCCAACTGAAGTCTTGAATGTGAATGAAAAAAATCTTCATGGTATACCGACATACTAAAAGAGAAAGCAAACGAGCAAGGAAGGAAAGGAATATATACCCACCCGGGCCATCGGAAACTTACCCACCTCGTCAATAACACAACAGGAAGACATACTCCACTTAGGGAAGGATCCTGCAGAGTAGTATACATCAAGGGTGAAGCCAGCCCCTGGTTGCGAAAGGTAATTTGATAAAAAGGTTACTCTGGCAAAATCTGTTAGACCGATCTCCACTACTACCATTGAGCACTCAGAGATTGTGACTGAAGAGGGGTGAATCCTCAAAACCGGTCCTAGGATGCTTGTTTCCAGTCCAGGGAGGACCTGGCCTGGCAGTTCGGTCTGGACTGTTCACATGAGGCACAGGGTCAAGACTGATTTGCATATGGCTGGGTCCAACATGGGGTGGCGTAGTGGGCAAAAGAACAGTGGATTTAACCCAGATCTTTTGATTGGGGGAGAATGTTTGCATTGTCAGCATTCCGTCCATCATTTGTTTGATGCAACACTTTTCGCCCTAAGTGGAATGGGTATGCCCAGATGTGGGTCCCTTGCTCACTGTGCCACTGGATTCAAGCTAGCCTGGCTGATGAAGGGTGACATACCCTGAAACGGGTCCCAGGATGCTTGTTTCCAGTCCAGGGAGGACCTGGCCTGGCAGTTCGGTCTGGACTGTTCACTTGAGGCACAGGGTCAAGACTGATTTGCATATGGCTGGGTCCCACATGGGGTGGCGTAGTGGGCAAAAGAACGATGGATTTAACCCAGATCTTTTGATTGGGGGAGAATGTTTGCATTGTCAGCATTCCGTCCATCATTTGTTTGCTGCTACACTTTTCGCCCTAAGTGGGATGGGTATGCCCAGATGTGGGTCCCTTGCTCACTGTGCCACTTGATTCAAGCTAGCCTGGCTGATGAAGGGTGACATACCCTGAAACGGGTCCCAGGATGCTTGTTTCCGGTCCATGGAGGACCTCGCCTGGCAGTTCGGTCTGGACTGTTCCCATCAGGCACAGGGTCAAGACTTATTTGCCTATGGCTGAGTCCAAACTGGGGTGGCGTAGTGGGCAAAGGAACGATGGATTTACCTAAGATCTTTTGACTGAGGGCGAATGTTTGCATTGTCAGCATTCCGTCCATCATTTGTTTGCTGTAACACTTTTCGCCCTAAGTAGGATGGGTATGCCCAGATGTGGATCCCCATTGCTCACTGTGCCACTAGATTCAAGCTAGCCTGGCTGAAAAAGGGTGACATACCCTGAAACCAGTCCCAGGATGCTTGTTGTTTCTGGTCCAGGGAGGACCTGGCCTGGCAGCTCGTTCTGGACTGTTCCCATGAGGCACAGGGTCAAGACTGATTTGCCTATGGCTGGGTCCAAACTGGGTTGGCGTAGTGGGCAAAAGAATGATGGATTTAACCCACATCTTTTGACTGGGGAATAATGTTTGCATTGTCAGCATTCTGTCCATCATTTGTTTGCTGTAACACTTTTTGCCCTAAGTGGGATGGGTATGCCCAGACATGGGTCCCTTGCTCACTGTGCCACTGGATAAGGTACCTGCATAGCTGCGCTCGCGCTGCTGCTAGCGCTCTGTTATTTTAAAAATTCCCATTTTTTGCATTTGTGTTTAATTTAATTTACTTGTCCCTGCTTTTAACTGGGACCACTCCCCCTCCCTCTTACCGCACATAATAGATTGAAAAAACACCGCCGTTTTGGTGGGTCCGGGTCACGGGGGTAGTCCTGGTTGGGCGCCATCTTTGTTTGGGCACTACATCTCCCGGCGGGTGCCATTGTGAGCGTTCTTGCGCTCGGACAGCCTCGCGGGACGCCTATTTAAAGTCGCTCTCCCCCGCGCAGCGGGGTCGCGCAGTGGGACGCCGTCGCTTAGCCGGAGTCTTGCCAGAGTCCTGCCCGTCTGCGCCCGTCCGCGCTTGGGACGCGCGGGGCGCAGCGGGTTTCTCTTTGGCACTTTTCTTTCTGGTGTTGTGATGATCACCTACTCCAATGAGACTCTGCGGTCCATTGGACTGACCATTCCGAAGTGTGATCAGGGACATATCCATCCTCTAAGCGGCCCATATTGGTTTGCCTGCAAGAGACGGGCACTTGCCTCTCCCGTTCACATCCGCCAGAGGCCTTCCACTACCGCCTCTCGGAGCAATGACTTGGCGCATGTACTTCGAATACTTAGCCTGAATGTCAGGTCCTTGGTGCAACACCATCAAGCCATCTTGGACCTCATGCAGGATGAGACCCCAGATATATTTGCCATCACGGAAACCTGGTTGCAGGAGGACGACGCAGACATTATTAACCTGGCCTTCCCCCCTGAGTACTCCATCTTCACTCTAAATCGTCCAACTAGAGGAGGGGGTGTTGCCCTTGCTGTTAAATCTAGCTTCTCCTGTAGCTGGAATGCCCTATATATTGCTGGGTGCGAAAGCGTCTCTTTTAAGATCTTGATCAGCCCCCAGTTCTCGATCTCGGGGATGGTGGAATATCGACCCCCAGGCAGCGACGTTGCGTTCAGAGAAGCTTTCCCTGACGCCGTTAGCTCTCTGGCAATTGGCTGCGCCAATTTCTCCATCCTGGGAGATCTCAACCTCCATTTTGACAATCAGAGCGTGCCGGCTGTCATCAATATTCTAGCTGATCTCGAGGCCCTTCAGCTGTCTCAAAAGGTATTACAACCCACCCACGTAGGAGGGCATACACTGGACTCCTTTTTTACCAATCTAACGGAAGCCACAGTCTCTTCCATCTCACCCCTAGGGTGGACGGACCACTTTTTAGTGGCTATCCGGGCCCCTTTGCCTGAGATCCCCTCTATTCCCCCAGCTAGATTAGTCCCTAGAAGGCACTGGAACAAACTTAGGTTAGAGGACCTACACCACGTTTTGGCTGTAGATCCGCTAGGACCCTTGGACAACGTAGAAATGGGTTATGACCAGTTCTGTCAGTGGATTACCAGGGCGCTTGACTCATTGATTCCCATCATGGCAAGCAAACTTAGCTCCAGAGAGTCGAGCCCCTGGTATGACAGCGCCCTTCGTGCTTTGAAAGGGAGCTGTAGGCGGGCCGAGAGAGAGTGGCGGAGGTCTTATGATACTGCCAAGAAAGCGTTGTATCTGGCTTCCGTTAAGGTTTATCACCGCGCCATCTGTAGAGCCCGAGCGGCGTTCTACTCGGTAGAATTCCGCAACAGTACTAACCTGTCTAAATCCATATTTAAGGCCCTCAAAGATCTTTTGGCAAAAAGGATTTCCTCCCCGGCAACGGCTTCTACCTCTCACTGTGAGGCTTTGGCATCTTTCTTTCTGGAGAAAGTGCAGGGCATCTACCAGGCTTTTCCCTGTACGGGGCCACCACCGGGGGCTCTGGATATTATCCCTGGCCTCCCCACTATGGACTCTCTTCCCCTGCTTCTATCTGAGGGATTTGATAGGTTGGCCCAGAAAATCAAATCTGGATCACCTTTGGATCCGTTAAGACCTGCCCTCTTCAGGGACCAGTCTTTTGTGGGACGCTCCATGGTATGCTCCCTGATTAACATCTCGCTGGCTATGGGCACGGTTCCAGCTAAATGGAAGCGGCCAGTGGTCTCTCCTATCCTGAAGAAACCCTCATTGGATCCTTTAAAACCGGAGAGCTACCGGCCCATTTCCTTGCTCCCTTGGCCGGCAAAAGCTGTGGAGGCCCACGTCAACCAGGTTCTTTCTGACCATCTTACCCGAGCCAACATTCTGGATGCTACCCAGAACGGGTTCCGTGCTGGGCACAGCACGGAGACAGCCCTTCTCGCCATGGCCGAACACCTGCGTATGGTGCTGGATGTGGGACAGACGGCAGCGCTAGTATTATTAGACCTGAGCGCCGCCTTCGATACTGTTTCACACCGCATCCTTCTGCATCGCCTGGAGGAGATAGGCATTGGTGGGCTTGCCCTACAGTGGTTCCGTTCCTTTCTCGACGACCGTTCCTTCTGCGTTGCCATACCACCGTACCAGTCCAAATTCCATCCTCTGGGCCTGGGGGTGCCGCAGGGATCCTCGCTGAGTCCCACGTTATTCAACCTTTACGTGAGACCGCTGGCTGATGTCGTCAAGCAGTGGGGCATGACTATGGTCTCATATGCCGACGACACTCAGCTAGCGGTTACTATCAGCGGGGATGCTGAGCAGGATGCCCCTAGGTTCCAGAGCGGACTGAGGGCGGTGGCGAGCTGGATGAATGCCAACTGTCTCCAGCTCAACGCCAAGAAGACCGAGGTCATGGTTGTCGGGAAGGGGAAGGAACTCTGGGGGGACAGATGGTGGCCTCCGGAGCTTGGGCCGTCTCCAATTCCGGTAAAGGAGTTGAGAAATTTGGGAGTGTGGTTGGATCCCACTCTTAGCTTCGTCGGGCACACTAAGAAAACCGTGGCCTGCTGTTTTGGGGTCCTTCGGGGCTTAAGACCTGTCCTGAAGTTTTTTGACCCCCCTACAAGGCAGCTGGTGGTTCAGGCAACAGTAATATCTCGTCTGGATTATGCCAGCTCTCTCCTGGTAGGGGTAAACCAGGCAGAAATCACCCGCCTTCAACGTGTCCAAAACGCCGCAGCTAGAGCCATAGTTGGCTTGCCCAGGTCCTGCTCTGTCTCTAGTACCCTTCGATCTTTGCATTGGCTGCCGGTTAAGACAAGAATTCATTTTAAAGTTTTATGTCTGGCTTTTAAGATCTTGAAGGGATCAGCCCCCCAGATCCTCTCGAATCTCTTTTCTTGCTATGTTCCGACCCGCTCTTTTAGATCACTGGGCCAAGCGCTCGCTGTGGTCCCGAGGTTTAAGCTCAGCTGAGCTGGTGGCCGGTCCTTCCGGGTAAAAGCAGCAGTGCTTTGGAACTCTCTTCCGATTGAGATTCACTCGATGGAAGACCTTCTTTTGTTCCGTAAAGCCATAAAAACCTTCCTGTTTTAATTTTTTCCCTCTTACTAGCTGCACCCTTTTCTCTGTTTCCATGCTCAGTGTTAGCTGTGTTTTACCTTGTCATGCGCCAGGACGCCCCTTAGCTGGGGCAGCTGTGCGCACTACAAATGTTCCTAACATAACATAACATAACATAACATAACATTCAAGCTAGCCTGTCTGAAGAAGGGTGACATACCCTGAAACCGGTCCCAGGATACTTGTTTCCGGTCCAGGGAGGACCTGGCCTGGCAGTTCGATCTGGACTGTTCCCATGAGGCACAGGGTCAAGACTGATTTGCATATGGATGGGTCCAAACTGGGGTGGCATAGTGGGCAAAAGAACAATGGATTTAACCCAGATCTTTTGACTGGGGGAGAATGTTTGCATTGTCAGCATTCTTGCCATCGTTTGTTTGCTGTGTCAAAATAACGACAGCATATGGATCCCAATAACCTTTACCACACTGGGCCTTTCGTCCCAGGTTTTGTAGAAGAGAAATTATTTAAATGCCTTGGGGGTTGAAGTAATAGCACATCAGAGGGACAGATACTAACATGTGTGATTAATAGGTCCACCCCTATATGAGCACCTAGTGACCACATTTTCAGTAATAAGAGGAGCAAAAGGTGGTCAATCCTTTAGGGGTTGTAATAAAAGTGCCTGGACTTCACAAAGGTGATAATTAGTGTAACTGATTAAGTAGAATCCGGTATGCAGTGAAGAATTGCAATTCATCAAGAACACCAAAACACCTGGAGTTGGTTACCTACAGCCTTGTTGCGAGGTGGGAGCACTAATACCTGAGTGGCGGGGTGGACACCGGCACGCAAACAGGGTGGCTGACGATCTGTTCCTGGAATATCAGCGGTTTGCAGACTAAAGTCACAGACTCAGCAGTTGTATGATATCTGGGTTCATTCGATATATCAATGTTCCAGGAAACCTGGGCTCAAGATATCATTCCCTTGTTTGGATATAAAGAACACACAAAATTGGCCAAAAGAAGTAGTACCTTTGGAAGGGTGAAAGGTGGCCTGACAGTGTACCTCAATACTAGCCTATCGGTTAAGATCCTAGAACTGTAAGTGGACGATCCAGGTATGCTGGCATTGAAAATAGATGGTTGGACTAACAATCCTGAAGAATCCATCATTCTTGTTAATTTATACAACAATCCAAGGAAAAAAACAGCCATAGCTAGAAGAATGGTCGCTCAATGAACCCAGTTAAAAGATATTCATCACAAACCATACTGGCTAGTCACAGGAGACTTTAATCTCAACTTATTCCATCAGCCAACTGATGAACACACGGACGCAGTTCGAATCCTCCCTGTGCAAGTAATGCCACCTAAAGCATTTCCACCAAAAAAAACAGAAGGATAAAATTGGAGAAGAGAGTATCAGATCCTGTGAGCTAATGGGCCTACTGGTTCTGAATGGTCAGAAGTCAGGTGACATCCTTCCTTCCTTCCTGGACAAGAGTCTGGGGCAACGTAGTCTCCATTCTAGAGTACAAACTCGACACGCTGTCCCTATTTAAGCGGATATGCGATTTTAGCATTGTCCATCATGGGGAAAGCAACCATAATCCCCTGGTGATAACAGTAGATACAAGCATAGGTGAACACGAAGCGGTATCTATGCTACAGGGGGACATTGAAACAGGAAATTTGAAACGTCTCAAGTGGTCACCAAGCACAGTTAAGAGCTAAGCAGAGGAAACTGTAGTAGGCCTGGAGGATTTAGTTCCAACTGCCTCTAATCTGACAGTGGAATGGGAGATATTCACCAATAATTTGATCAAAACCTATTAAGATAATAGTCGGAATAAAGGAGCTCCCTATGCTCATTGTAAAAATATAATTATGCAAATTCATATTTGAAAAGCAAAAAATAAGTTAGACAAGCTCGTCCGATAATTACGTCAAAATTTACGGGACACAGAATTACTAAAACACTTGCGCACTCAGAAATGTTGCTTAAAAAATGATTTGGGTGGATAAAAAAGCCAAACATGAAACATTATGGGCCCAGCTGTTACATGCCACAACAATAAACGACTTAAAAATATTCTGGAAGCTCATCAACAACATCGAGAAAGGTTCTGGGGCAGCGAATAATGAAAAACATCAGTCAGGCGGAGTGGGTTCAATATCTAAAACTACACTTTAAGGAAAGTTCTTTGGACGTAATAAGCTTTCAATGGCCCTACAAAGATAACCTGGCAACATATGTATATATCTCGGGGGAGGTAGAGAAAGTTATTAAAAAGTCATGGGCTGATTGTGCACTCGGCCCAAATGGGTTACCACAGGCACTCTTTAAGCATTCTACATCAAGGTGAGCAGCCTTTTTGGCCCCAATGTTTAACTACATTTTGGCAAATGTATTATACCTGAAAGCTGGAGAGACTAAATAATCCATCCGGTTTTTAAAGGAGGACTGGCACACTCGCCTAATATTTAGCATCTAATTCCTCTCATGTTTGTAGAGCTTAAATATGTTTCTACTTTGCTATTACACGATCTGGCATTCTAGGCGTATCAAAATGGGAAACTCGCTCTAAACGGGCTTTATAAGGGGTCAAGGCACTGTAACCAATCTCATGACTTTGGGTCTCATTTTAAATAGAGCAAAGGCAACAGCACATTGCTTCAAGTGTGTTTTGTAGATTTTAAGGCAGCCTTTGACTGTGTTCAACGTAACATGCTATGGGCCAAGCTCCAGCGATGGGGCTTTCACCGGACATCCTCGGATACATAGGTCATGATAAAAATCGGAGATGGTACTCACGTATCAAAGAAAGTTCAAACTACAACAGGCCTGAAACAAAGCTGCATCATAGCCCCCTTCTGTTCAACTTATACATCGTAGATCCTTCCACAGAGTTAGGTGGGCAGGCAGCTCATGCACCCAGTTTGGGTGGTCATCAGCTGTCAAACATCCTCTATGTAGATGATTTACTTCTACTCAGTAACACTCAAATAGGCCTTCAAAGGCTTCTTAACTGCCTTGATATATATGCAGATAAGAATTGTTTGGAAGTTAATCACAAAAATACAAATGTGATGGCTTAATCGGTGCATCAACAAAAATTGCAAGTGGCATCTCAGTGCAAACAAAATTGATGAGGCAGCCACTTGTGTTTATTTAGGGGTGAAAAAATAAGAAAGTGGCACATTTACCCTGCAGAAAAAGGTGATTAAGGGGAAAGTGCAGGCAATCAAGCATGCATTCTCATAATTGGCAAGATCCATCCGAGGCCATGACCTGAAACCCCTGGGAGCACAGTAGTGAAGGCCAAACTGATACCAACCCTTACGTATGGATCAGAGATAATGTTAGGCAATATGGCATTTTTAAAGCTGTGCCACAAACTGCGTGCAGCTGCCGACGATATGCTGGCTAATCGAGTTTGGTCTGAAATTAATTGACAACGGGGGAGTGGTGCCTACAAGAAATTTCTTGAGAATAGTATTAGGATGCTAGAATTGGGTGATCTATTAGTCTGTGATATATCTGGACAAGCCTTAAAGAAAATGGTAAACAAGTAGATTAAACTGTAAAGTTGGACTGCAGATAAAGAAAGGTTAACCAGGCGTCTACATGGGTGGCTGGTGTTGGTCATCCCTAAGAGAATCACCACTTGCAGCGCCTTACCACTGGAAGGTCAAACAGTCATTCTTGGACTTCAGACTTGGTGAGATACCTACATTAGACTTCCTGACAAAATTGAGGAAAGGCACCCTAGGCAATGACACGAGCTGCCGACTATGCCATCAGGAGATCGAGACTCTACAGCACGTCATATGCATCTGTTGATACTGGCTAATCAGCGACTAAGTCTATAGAGAATAGAGTTCATTCATCTGGGAATCAGGACCTGCAGACTGCACTGATTGAGTCATTGGACCCAAGAAACATAGGGGGATATTCACAAGGAGCTATCGCCAAGTTAACTGCACTTTATTGCATCCAAAGTTGCGATAAATCGATCACCCCATTCACAAGCTGTTAACAGCCCACAGCACCAGTTTACTCGCGATAGCAGCCGCAAAAAACATCGCCACAGAAGACCTCCGCAACTATCGCTAATGAGATGCAGAGTAGGCGTTCCCATGCCCAAAGCCGTAACAACAACACTCACAACGACCAGCCAGAACTGCGATAAGAACACAAAACCGGTGATAAGGTGCTTTAGCAGCAGGAAAAATAACACGTGCTCTGACCTGGTGCAAAGTCGGACCACAGCCTGCACCACAAAAGGGAGCACAGCCCTGTTGCTGTTGTTTCTGTGGTTTGGTGCAGTTTCCGGTCCACGAGTCCTGCCACCATCTCCAGACTGATGTAGTGGACACCATTTCATCCATGTCATCCAGCTCCTGGTGTGGCGCTGGACTCCCACCTCCGGTGTGCATTGCTGCCTTCTTGTTGTTGGCGTGTTTGTGCTTGTTTGTGCCTTTCGCATCATTGCTGGAGTTCTGGTTTTCTTCCATTGTCCTCCTCTGCTCTCGGGCTACATTCCTCTTGTCCAAGTTGGCCTGCCATGTACAATGTTTTGTTGCCAATGGGTTTGGTGGGATTGTCTGCTGGCTCGGGTTGCCTCCATTGTGGTTGGCTGTTGTTTTCTGTTTGGTCCGTCTTACTTTTTCAGGATTTTGTTGTGCTTATTACCACCAGCCGTGTGTTTCGCGGTCCTGGTGGTGCTTACCCCTGCTTTCCTCATCGCAGATGGGCTCTGTGAGAAGTTGGCCTGGCATATGCTGGTCACTAGTTATAGTGGCCACCTTACACCAGTCCAATTCGACTCTTTTGGTAGATAGGTTTAAGACAACCTTTTAAAGAAAGCTATCCTAGTAGTAGCTGTGGAGAGCAGCCTTCAGGCTAATTCTCAGAGCAATGTAAAACAGCTTGTTTTACGTTATAATCTCTTGAATTACCAAATGAAAGGACACCACACAGGTATATATATCAAATATATCTGTATTTATTACTACACACACTCTACTAATCTGTTTATGAGATTAGAAGCCAGGAACACATTCAAATATCACCGTTTCACAATAAGTTAAGCACAAATATGGCTGGGGCCCTAGGGGCGTACCAGACCATTTACTAAAAAAAGAGATTTAGGAAAGTCGACTTGCAGAATAACAAGGCCTAGGGCCTGTAGAATCGCTGGGGCTCCACTACTGCAGTGAAAGCAGGTAAGTAACAGACCCACGGGAGACACATGCAGTGTGTGAACACAGCCACGGGTTCCCTATTGATTATAATGGAGCAAGTCGCGGTTAGATTTTTAAAGTTTTAGGGTACTTCGAGGAAGTCTACAAGCAAGCCACTTACAAGGTAAGTAATTCGAGGGCCAACACACACTAGGGCACCGGAGTGCACGAGTTACCTCACCCAGGGAAGCCGGGTGCATAGATGTCTTTTGGTGTCGGGTCGCGTCGCTGTTTTCTATGGAGACCACAGAAGACTTGCTGCTTGCGAAGACTGAAGAAGTGTCCGGTGGAATACAAGGCTGGATTCTAGATGCAGATGACCTGAAAATTGAAGGGACAGTGTTCACAGTCACTTGACAGTGACCCGGGGCCAGGA
Organism: Triturus cristatus; assembly: GCF_964204655.1. Taxonomy (NCBI): domain Eukaryota; kingdom Metazoa; phylum Chordata; class Amphibia; order Caudata; family Salamandridae; genus Triturus; species Triturus cristatus. The sequence goes on along the minus strand of NC_140585.1, from coordinate 211,382,270 downwards.
AGATGGATGCCCACGGATGTCGGGTGATTTCAGGTGATCAAGGGTGTTTTGACTCTTCGCTCACAAAGTCCAGGAAGGATCGACGATGACCAGCAGCTGGATTCGGAGTGTCCCATGCTGTCTTCAGCAAGGTCTGAGGGACTCACCCGGCAAGGGTGAGTGAGGGCAGACCTGGAGCAACTAGAGGAGCCCTTTGAGTTGATCAGAAAGTCTTCAGGGGACCCACAAGCCAACGGGCAAGGGATCACAAGGATGCCTCTTGAGGATATGCTTCACAGGAGCCCACGATCACTCGGGATGGGGTAAGCCTCTGATTTTCGCAGCAAAGTCTGCTGGAGACTTGGGCCATAAGTGGTCCAAAGCACAAGTTCGTAGAATATCGTGAAGGGGTTGCACTTGACAATATTGCACGGTACCCAGGTATTGCTGTTCCTCATCACTCTTGGGGTCCACTCACCTCAGCTCTGCTGGGGATTCACAATGGCTGTCAAGAAGTCAGGAAATCCACTTCTGGGGCTGCAGGGACTTCGAACTCCAGCGGGAGCGGGAAAGTTTGCGACCGTTGATTAGAGTTTCTGCTGCCTGCCAAGCAGGGGAGTCACTCCTTGACTCCAATGGAGATTCTTCTGTCTTCCAAAGGTAGTGGAACATCGAAGGGCCAGGATTCTTCTTTGTAGAGCGTCGTCCAGGGTTATCTGTTTTGCAATGGCAAAGTTTGCTATCTTATACAGAAGATAGAGGAGGGACTAGCTCTAGGACCACTCCTCTGGGAGGGTCAGGGGAGGGGGTGGTTACACCCACTTACCTTTGTCCAGTTTCGCACCAGTACAGGGACAGGTAGCCCAAGAACCGGTTTGAGCTGGCATATGCACAGAGAAGCCTACTGCTCCCCCAGTGCAGGACTTCAAAGCACTCTAGAATTGCACCCACCCAGCCCCAAAACACTAAATCCTGTCTGGAAGGTAGTGACACCTCCCTGTGACAGGATGCCTAATGTTGGGCCTCCTCCACTGCGAGTTTCAGTCAGCAGCAGGAGAGCAGCCCAGTGTCTGTGCTGCTGGCATCCATTTTGTGATGCCAGGGCTCTTTCAGATTTCTACCGTGTTACCACAGTAGGTACATGTCGTCCCCTCTAGAAAGGTGGGATCATACTCCCACACCAGTTACTGGTGTGGGGGTATGATTCCAAGTTGTTTGACACCAAACACGACATGTTTTGATGCAGTCATTGCAAAGTTAGCATTAACCGGGAGGTTATAGTGCACTTAAGAGTATATGGTTTAACCGCATCCACAAACAGCCACATGGAATAGACCCTGCCAACTGCAGAGGGGCCCTGCTCAGGCAGAGGCACCCCCTCACATTGTAAACCAAGCACCCTGCCCTCAGGATTGATAGGGCCTGCCATAGGGGTGGCTGATAGGTTTATATGTGTGTGTATGGTGAGATATAGAAACCTATACCTCAGTGCTAACAGTACTGCACCCAGGCTGCAGTGGCAGGCCTGTGGTGTCAGATTTAGTCTGCTTCCCAGGGGTGGCATAATACATGCTTCATCCCCTGGTAGGCCTGTGAAGTACCCTTGCCCTTGGTACATAAGGTAGCATATACTAGGGGCTCATAAGGTACCACAGTATCCAATCACAAGTGCATCTAATATGCACACCAGTCATTTAAGGGAGTAAGCAGATAGGCTGGGGTCCTGGATAGCAGGATCCCAGCCAGACTAGTCAAAAACCATTCAAACACCAGGAAAAAAGTGTGGGCAACCATGCAGTCAGATTCCACCTTCCTACAGGCTCATCGCAAGTTTTCTGGTGTTGTGTTTTTATCTCCATCGGGGTGGTTGTATTGCAGACATTGGCCGCGTTTTCAGCGAACTATCGCATGCTACCGCCGTGTTGTGAATTCCACGTTAACACAGGGTAACTTTTCCCGCGATGGGCTGCGATGTGTAAAGTTGCGTTAGCATTTTTGGTGAGGTTTAGCACACGTTCTTGTGAATATACCCCATAATGTTGAATATTAGGTCGGTGCAGTTCCTGACAGTTTTCAAAAACATGACAGAAGTACAGGTCCGGTCCTGGGTGGCTGTTGGGGGGATGTGCAGTGATTCTATCACTGGAAAGACTCAGCAAACCAGGATGCTTTACAAAAAAAAGCTTACAAGATAATATTCTCCCTACCACGCAACTCCTCCCCAGCACAGGTGATGTTAGAATTTGGGCTGCAGTAACAGCTCGTGCAAAGGCGATATATAACTATAAAAACTCGGATTAAATCTGGACTAACAGGCAAAATCCAATCAACATTGTGCTGTGTAAAGACCCAGAATCCGTCTACCCCAAATACTGGCAATTGAATGTCCCATTTTATTCCTTTCAGCTCGTGCTAAAGAAAGCGGATACAAAGCACTCACTAATGGAGGACAAAATAAGCCTGAGTAAGTGATCTCACGCATGGATGGTCCTGCAATCATACACAAAATTGAAACCGGCAACGCATCTTGGCCAGACGTATGCACCGCATTTGAAAACAAACTTATAATACGTCTACATCTACATCTTGGTACAATTCCATCAAATGCTGATCAGCCAAGTTGGCAATATAAAGACTCTAAAGCATGCAGTCTTTACGGTGCACCAAAGCAGGATCTAATTCATCTAAGCTGCGTCTGTCCTAACTTAAAATCACATTGCATTTGGTTATTGAAAAAACATTTTATTGAAAGTGGAATTTACACCTGCAGAGCAGCTATATTAAAATGCCTTGATCCAATCACCCACAGCTGAATTGTAACCTGGTAACATTTCTAACTCTGTATGGTAAATTAATCAAGACAGATCCAAGGGGAGAAACAGAATAGGAAAACGGAGGACTAATGTTTTACAATGACCATCTTTTTACTGCTTACGGATTTACACTAATATGCTAAAAAGCACCATAAATTAAGGTTGTACCCTAGCAGGACCCCTTGGGACTGAGTTTTATAAAAAAAGATGACTGTGTCTTGATTTTATTGCAATTGTCACTTTTCACGTTTAAATGTGCAATGCATTTAAAGTATTGTGAAGCAATTGATGTTTTTAAAAGAATAAGAAATCTCCTTTGTATAACTCTTTTACATTTATTAGAATTATTTGTAGTATATTTTTATGGTTTTAAGTAACTAAAACAATAAAGATTTCATTTTATTTGATTTGATTCCATAAGTAATCAGTGGATACATGGTTCTGTTGGTCTGGGCTGCTAAGAAGTTGATGAGAGGCTTGATCAATCTAGCCAAGTGTTGTAAATAAATGTGAATGGGTAAATTGATGTGTAAGGATGAGCTGATAGGGAAAGCGATAGAAGCTGCTCCCTCTCCCATCAAGTGATGGACATATTTTCTTAACAAGCAGGTATTTATTTCATATGAGCACTTTATCTGCTCTGTAGTCTTACACATTGGCACTTCGATTGTATTATAGTCTTGCACACTGGCAATTTACCAGTAGATTTAAATCTAGCCACAGTCAGGTATATAAATTCTTGCCATTCAGAGAAAAAACTGGCTTATGAGGAATTACTTTTAGAACTGTAGGTAGGTGTTCTTATTGGTTTGCCTCATCCAGTCTCTCTTAACCTTTAGTATACTGTGTTTTTTACTTGTATAATGATGAAGGGAAGCAAATAATGAAATTGTCTTTTAATTAAGATGTGCAACGGTTGCTCTGAGGTATAGTAAGTTTAGACAATATTAGCAAAACATGCAAGAATTTATGATTCTTTCAATATTTATAGTGTTAATTGACTAATAAACCACTTTCATTCATTCATTTGTATTTGTGAAGCACACGTATCGCCCAAGGGTATCAAGGCACTGAATAACAGATCTTTATTGCTACTCAACTAAATGGTAAATGACTAGCTACAGTGGTATATTCGTGTTAGGGCGCCACTAAGGAGAATACCACTAGTTAATTATTCAGGGTAGTAATATCTGGGTGATGGTCCTTGCAGGGTGGGGAGAACCACCCAGCTCCTTAAAAATCTTCATGACCAAGGCCAACAAATATATTCAAAACTTTTAACAAATCCCCAGAACACATCAAAACAATAACTTTTGGATCAGAAATCAAAGTGAAGAAGTAAGCATAAATTATCTTGGACATATGTAAGTTTTCTTGTTCTTTATTTCCTGTGTATGTCCAGGCTGAAAGATCTCTTTAGACAGTAGCAGTCGACACGTGTTTCGTCGCACAAGTGCAATATCCCGTGACTTTTTCAAGGCTGCAATGTACAAACACACCAATATATCCCCTTACAACATCGGGAGAACATAAGTCAATAGGGATAATGTCTGACATGCCAGCATGCACAGGAAGAGAATATGAGAAATAAAAGGAGATTATCTCAAATGGGTCATCCAGTCGGGGAGCTTCAAAGGCTGCACCTCCTCTGATATGCATCAGGGCTTACTCTCAGAGGAGGAACTAGACCTCCCCCTGCCCCAGACATATTTGTATTGGGCAGGCGGGAAATTATATAGTTAAGGAGGTGTAAGCCACTAGAAAGCTAATCACACCTCCAGGATGGGCAGCCTGGTCTCTACATTGAAAGAAAGGTTCTGCCATTTTCAAAAGTAGCAGAATAGAGGGTTATGTGTAGACAAGATGGCCTACATGCCTGAATGTGGTCGTCTCAGGGACGGATTAGCCGTTGGGGCAAGCAGCACATTGGCCACTTGCACCCGCACCCCTAATGCCCCTCAATCTATCTAGAACCTTTAACTACAGAGCCTCAGTTCTGAACAAGCTGCATCAAATAGGATAAATGAAGAAACCCGTTTCTGCGACAACAGGACTTGCACAAAGCAAAAGGGTGATAATCTGCACCTGTGGCAAAACCTTTGAAATGGCCCTATTGAAGGTCCATCCTAGTCTATCTCTTAGGTCCCTGAGACAGAGGGACTTCCGTGGCAGCCTGGAGCAACCTCAGCCTCCCCTGTACTAGTTACACTAGTCCCCTGCCAACAGGAGGTAAAACAACGCTCTAAATCTGAACAATTGCTGTCTATGAGGCCCTCCGTGGGATCACCCAAATCCATTTGTCTGGTGCATTGTAGAACTGTAATCCTGCCTTTCATAAAGTCACAGGCAGCTTCCTTGTTTCTCAGGGCCACCGGATGTTGAAGTACTTTTTCCTAAAGGTTACCGATGCCAAGGCTCGTTGGTCACAAACCCCTTCACTCAACACTGAACCTGGAGGGAACTCCATCTGACCTTCGACTGACATCAGCAACCACCCCATTGTTCTGTTTTTGCATCTTCTTGCCCCATAGCACTGTGTAAGTGGTAAAAGTAGCTCTCTGCAGCTCCTGTTCAGCACCAGAGAGAGGCAGGATGACTCTGCCACGCCCATCCAGTCGGGTCCACGGGCCTGGATAAATTGAATTGACTGTTATGACCTTAGAAACTCAACCTGCAAGTGACCGATTGTCACTAATGGTTTTACCTATTGACCGCAATTTAAAATTTTCGCTGTAGTATTTTCAACTGATTTTATTGGATTCTAAAATCTATAACTCCGGTTATATGTATGTTATTCCATTAATTTTGGTGACTAAATTACGATAAAAATACACTCTATTTTCATAAAATGTTTTGGATTTCTGTTGAGTCGTGTCAATTGCTTATCATCCTGGTTGCTACTCTGACATGCTTAAACGTGTTCCTTTAGGAAAGCCTAACTACTCTTTGCAAAACTACCAGGACTGAGCTAAGAATGTATTAGTGTAAATTCAAGGACCATCTTTGGGGTTTGTGACAGTATTGCATGATGTAGCATAACCAGCATCACCACGTAATACTCCACCTTCATAAAGTGTGAGCATACCTATTCTTGAAACTAACATAAACACCTTTTCTAAGGTCCATAAAGAGAAATTCCAATACTACGAAGAGCTTTACGTTTTGTTGCACTCTTTAACAAAATGGCATATGTTATGTCCACTGTAATGTGCAGTGCTGTGACAATAACATAATTGTAACATGGCAAACAGAACATCAGCCATGTTCTGACAACGAATGAAGGTGGCAAACAGATCATAAGCAAGATCAAATTGTACAGGTATTCCAAATGAAGGGGAAGAATTTGAAAGAATGCTTACCTAGTCAAGTAGTGGCCAATACAAGGTGTATGCCCATGCGTAGCCATTGGAAGGTACATCTGTATCAGTATGACAGCTTCACTTCATCAAATTTCCCCAAACTTTATTTTTGGATGGTTGAAAGTAGGGTTAGACAATAAATTCCGCTCCACCGGTGGAGTTCACAGAGTTTTGACCACTCTGCATCATGATTGTCAAGCGAAGTTATGGCCCTATTCAGCCAAGTGACGCGTGGCTGAGTTTTATCTTGTGAGCAGCTCACCAATGGTAAATTGGTGCGTGCAAGTAAGATTTGGCATCCCCTATCGCAATTTTTGGTCAATAAAAGGGCACCCAATGAAACTTCCACAACTCGGGCGGTTGTAATCGTTTGTGGTCAGAAAGTTGGCACTCGAGTAGCAAATCTACTCATGTGGCAGCAAAATCAACTTGAGAAGAAGCACCCTCTGGTCTGCATCGTCATGCAGTTTGCACTGATTTTTAAGAAACGCCCGAGCTCCTGGCGCTAAAAATCAGCATGAGCAGCAAGATGTGCCTAATTCCGCCTGTTTACGGAACTTCGTGGATTCTCCCAGAGTTTTTATGTAACTCCAAAAGTTTCACCGACCCCTAGTTGAAGGTGAGGAAAGTTGGAAATCTTAGGCCTTGCAGAAACAGGCACAGGGAATAGTTATAGGAACTCTAATACTTCTGTCCTTGCTTAGAGCAAACACAGCATTAACAACATGGTTGAGTCTGTATCTGATGCAGGAACATGGTTTCAAAGCAGAAGTAGAGGTTCCTGCTTCTGCAGCAGTAAAACTAAAATGACTGTCAGGTGAAAGTCAAGGAAAGACAGTGGTCTGACAGTAAACAACATATATATTGCATGTTGCCGATTGTATCAGGTGGGTAAAAAACTTGTTATACCATGTGTCAGTTTTACAACTCTCATTATATAGCTGAAGTACGGTCATTCTCATCCACTCTGCTATTGTAATTGTTATAAATAAGAACACAGTTGGTTACTTCTACCAAATGATACCAAAGTGTTACAGGAGATGTGCTTTCATCATGGGTTGCAATAAGCACAAATACATCCTGTCTATCTGAAAATGTGACTTTGAGAAGCTTGAATACAATACTGTGCCCTCAGGTTTTTGAAGCTTCTTACAATCAAGCTCCTGTGGGACTTCTTGGCAGCAACATCTTACAAGCCACAGTGCCAGATTTGTTCCAGTCAGTTAACAGCTCGACACCTGTGTTCAAGTTTTCCACATAAAGTTATTACCTTTATGAAGGAGGGATTGGAAAGGCTGTCATGCAATTTTTGCAATGATCCCTAATGAGGAAAGGCAACCTGCGGATTTACAGAGGAATCGTTCCTTGTAGATGCAATCACACTGTATATACAACCAGAAGAGCTTTCGTACACCATGTACATCTTGATGCCATAATGTTCTCTTTTGCCTGATATGTACTGCCTGAACAGCATTCATCCTTTTTAACAGAATCAAGCACTCATCATCTACTATATTCTTTTCAGGGGTATGCCAGACAAATGTTCCACAACATGAAACAACATCATTATGTTCCTGGGCAATGCTGCAGAAATAGTGCATATGCTACATAAAGTGGTAAATGCATGACCCAGGGCCCTGAACCATATTTATGAGACCACACAAAGCCACCCTGCATGGCTAAGTGTTGCATCACAAATCTTGAGTAAGTTGATGCAGCGCATATCACTGCATTGCCTTGCTCGGGATGCGTTCCATGGGTATTGCAGTAGGGTTTCCATGCAACACCAATGGATTTTGACGCTGCCCCAGATTTACAAAATCATGTAAACCTGGGGAAGCTCCAAATCCTTCTGCTTCCCTAGGTGAGTTTTAACAAGGAGAAATATCTTTATTTCGCCTAGTTTTTTCCACTTTCTATATGTGCTGCATTCTGCAGCACACATAAAAGAGGATAATGCATCTGAGGATTTTTTCTGTACAGGAATGTGCCCCTTCATGCAAAAAAAACTGCCCTGCCAGCAATGGAGGCATCCTTGCACCATTGTGCATTGGTGTGTACATTGGCGCTAGGCTGCTGAAACGGCTCCAGAGCAGGGAGAAAGGACAGGAATGCACTGTATTGCATAAATACGGTGCATTCCTGCCCTTTCATTTTGATGTAGGGCAGTGCAGCAAAGTGACTTGCTGTGCTGCCCTATACCAAAATCCTGTAAATAGGGGCCCAAACACCTATCTCCTCCCATTTTTCATTTATTTCTATTTCTTTATTTGCATTTTTGTTATGTATAGATACAATTTCCATAGGTTATACAATTCAACATATATGGTATGTTTTAGCTGACAGTCATTGCTTTGCGTTATATAGGCATTACAGCTTTAAAGCAGTATTTATACCAAATAAAATTCTACAGTCTCCGGTGCATCAGAGACACTCACCATCTAAGCTTCTAATTAATGGGAAACATGAAAAGCTTCACACACTTTCTAGTATATATGTAACATGGTGAACCAAATTGACGACAAGGTTTCTGTAGCTTCCACCATGTCTGCAATGCCAGTCTGGTATGAACTTGAATAATGCATTGCTATCGCAAGATTGATATGAGAAAAGGAGAAAAAAAGAATAGGAAAGACAAAATAAAACCCTATTACAACAAACCAATATTCCCAGTACACGCCAGTCCTTTGTGGTGACTGTCAGGGGTGAAGCTGTCTGTTGCCTCTACAATGCAAGTCGACTGATGGGACTGCATTGTTTATTTGTACATTACGGCTATGTTGAGCATTAGGCGTAGAAATTTCTTCAACTCTCCAAGTGAAGTGGGAATCCAACAGGGTGCCCTTGATGGAGGTCCTCAAATGGCTTAAGAAACTCTTTGGTATGCACATTTATTTGGTGCACATTTACATCAAGGAACTCAAAATTCAGAAAGATGGACGTAGTCAATAGGCATTACATTTACAGTATCGACTTTACATCCAGTGTGTGCAGTGAATTGGGGAACTAAATTTGAGGGGAGACAAGAGAGCATTTTGTCTGTGCTTGGCATCATAATTGCCTACACTCCGGATTGGGCTACCCTGCTACTGTCTCTCTGCTGCACAAATTGTGCTTCTGAACGAACATCATGACTGTCATGACCATGTTCCACAAAATCATTGGAAGATAAGTCATTATCAGATAGAACTCTGCCGACTGATACATTTATTCCTGATTCTGCTCCATTATCCTCTCCCGCTGATAGTGTCTCAGTAACACATCTTGCCTCAGAGATGTCCTCCAGTATTTGAGAGAAAACCTGGGCAGCAGCCTTCCACTTAGACAACCTCTATGTTAACTGTCTAAAATCTTCCTTCTGAAATACTCTGTCCTACGTAGAAGGCAAAAGCATCCTTGCAAATAATTACTTGGGTGTGTGCATGTTTGAGATATGTCAAAGAAGTGGGAAAACAAAAGAGCACTTAGCTCTCACTGCTGAAATACAAAGAACTTCCCAGAACATGTTAAATTTAGACTAAAAAGAACAAACTACCAGTTCAACTTGACACATACTCAACACACACAAAATACTTCATGGGAAGAGCGGTGAACCCAATGCATCCACTGGAAATAAATTATGGCACTCACAGGGTTTCCACCTTTCTTCTAAAAAACTCCCTGCTATTTTTTCATGTTTTGCTGTTCTGGAACAGCCAACAGCTCGTACTTAAAAAGAATTAATATAAAATTGTCAGGACTCATTTTCTAAAACAATTACTGTTTAATGTAAGAGCTCAAGACTAATCCCAATTTTCACTAATTACATAGGAGGAGGAGAGGGGAGAATGCAAAGCCAAAATGGTACATCCCCACAATGCATACTCAAACCAACCCAACGAGCAACACAAGAGAGGTGTAGTAATTTGGGTTTGTTAATCAGGAGAGATTATTTCTCTTAAGGATGGTAATTCTGCACCACTAAACGGTAACATGCTTCATCATCAGATATCTCCTCACACTGGTAACAGATGTTACCAGCATGAACTACAACAATGTAGACCAGAAAAAACGTATTGATTTATTTCTTGGGTACCGTACCTCTGATGAAGTAGAGTGGAGAGGGTTATTTACATGTTTTTGGCAGTGGAGGATAGTATAATCTCTTTGAAAAGGTCTGGGGCCGACCAAACAATCATGCGCACTTTGCATGTTCTCCACCCAGGCTGCATTACAGCCTGTGTGGAGAACATTCCCAGGCTTCCATTCTCTGGCTGAGAGCTGAACCACAGTGCTCAGACCAATCAAAACACTGTATTGCAGTATTGTGATTGGCTTAGGGGAGACTGTGTGCTTCCTGTTACGGCGGGACGTGGATGAGAGATGGAGGAAGGATGGAGCGATAAATTACGATTGTTTCTTTATTTTTTAAACCCTCACCTTTCCTCCCTCCTCGCCCCACCCCTGATCCATGCCGGCCACCACTGGGCAATGCTCTTCTGTTCTGACGGAGAAGCCTGCCCATGTAATAGATACATGTTTCGCTGGTTCGTGTTTTAGGAATCAAAATAACACACTATAAACAGAGAGGCATCATGCTTGCCGTGATCTCTTGAAATTATTGATGAAATGAGAACTGTGTCTGTCATGTAAACATGAATTATGTGTTTGCCCCTGTTGTAATTAAGTATTTTATGTTTTTATTTCATACTGCCCAGTACATCAACATCACAGGGTGCTTTGCACTACCTAAACATAATTGCTATAAATTCAAATTTTCTGTAATCAACAGTTGAAAGTTTACCAGTTAACATTATGAAGCTGTCAGGCACAATAGCCTACTGAGTGTAGACATTTTAAGTATGCAACACAAAATGTATTACGTCTCAAGAGTGGCTAAAAACAATCAAACGTAAAAATCCATGATGGCTAAATCTAATTTTTCAGTGGCCCTGACTTCAAACATTGAGTGCATGGAAGGAGGTGAACTTGTTCAACAGATGTGAGCCTCACACCTATTGGTCAGAAGTAGAGAGATAATTGCAGTGCTTAGAAGAGGTAGAAACGCGATTATGAAAAACAAGCTATCATTATTGCTGCTGGCTTGCAAGATGCACTCCGTTTATGCAGGTTTCTCTATTTAATTTTCATTGGGTAGGTACACACCACAGTGCAATCTTTGCATCCCCTTCGGTACACGTTAAGTAGTCTTGGCTATCTTTGCATCAAGACCATGTCTGGGTGACGTTAACATGGTAGAATGCTGTGGATAGTACAGAGACATTCTATTGCATACTTGTACAATTATATCCACAAACATAAGCATCATAGCCTATTTAAAGGGTTATAAATAGGTTGCCTGTTGCTTTTTATTCCCCTTGGGGTACATAATGGTTCAAAGTTAATGTCTCACGCCCCAGGTGGAGGGCAGTTCTAGTGATGGAGAGGTCAGCCTGCCACCTCTGCTTCACTTATATGATAAAGGATACAGACTGGACCATGTAGGTCCTTCTTACTCTTGCTAATGAGCAGGATGAAGGCATACAAAGTGGTGCAGGGAGAAATTGTTATTTCAGGGACACTCCCCACTCCACTCACATGCATTTTGTAACAATAGATTATTAAGGCAGCCATCATTTGATTTCTGATGAGTGCTAAAGATGTCTTCTAAGCACTCTGGGTGCATTCCTTGATTTCTTGGGCAATTTGGCTACTGTTACTGTTGCAAGGTCAACAGCAGCACGAGTGCATGTCAGCATAGCACTTCCTTGATGAGTCACGAGGAGATAGCACGCTGCTTCATATTCTGCAAGCACCGGCAGTGGGATCCAGACAGGTCTGCTGCTAAGGAAAATGTGTCATGAGCTGGAGTGGGTCTCCAGCTTATAGTTTGAAGTTCTGACAGTCTCAAGCCAATCAGTCCTTCTAAAAGCTCCTGGCCATTGTTACCACACACAAAGGTACGTAATGCCAGCGAGCATTTCCAATTACACAATATCATAAGCCCAAAGAGTGGGGGGGGGTACCAAATGCCCTACGCCCTTTGCCATTGGACCTCGTTTACAAGGGAAGCCTGAAGACAGCATTCGTGGATGAACACCATGAAGCCTGTAGTGCTGCTCCCAGCCAGGGCATGAGCACATTTACAAAGAGAATGGTGCTGGGATTAGAGTCTGGCCCATGTTACCTCCTTCTTATTCAAATAGGGATTATATGGATTTCCATATGCTGAGCATGGGGTGGCAGCAAACATGAGGACACAAAAGCAACAACTATTTGTAGGGCCTACCGTGATAAACATGACACCTTTCGTTATTTCTCGAATCCACTCTGGAAAGGACTTCAAAGATCTCCTTGAGGAAAATTGGAAGTGGGAATTGAGCTAAACCAGAGACGGATCTAAACCAATAGTCGACACAAGAAGCTTGCACCAAGCTGGCAAATTTAAATCTAATTCTTTGGTCACTTGGGAAGTAACCATTAAGGTTTTAATCTTGTGGGATCACAGACATGCCCTGAAAGACCAATTAGAGCTGTTTTGTTGCTGGTTCTTCAGGGAATGGCTATCTGTCATATTTTCCATAGTTGTATTGGTAGAAGTACAACGATATTAATTCATTGTTTTTGTGATTTGCTGGTTGCTTTGTTTTGCTGTTTTAGAGCAATTTGAGAGAAGGGGTATCAAGACATGAGCTAAAATTATTACTCAGTTTGGAGACATGCATGTTTTTTCTTTAAAATAATTTCTAATGATGAGCGAAAGCGGTTTATTAATTGGGGTGGATGGGAATCCACCTCAAGTAATGCATTCTCTATACTCTTAGGTCCAGTCATAGGTTTCGGTAATTTAAGCCTAAGCTCTATGCCAAGTAGCTATGGCACAGAGATGACAGGCTTTTTTTAAACAAACATTTTATTGTTGTGTTTTTCATGGAAGGAGCAACACATCACCTGCATTAACACACATTAAGCCTCTGGCAGCTATTCATTAGTTGAGGGAGAATGACCACATTCAACCTACTTTGAGTATCATGTCTCTTCTTGACCTGGATTCAAAAACCACATCTCATGCTCTACATCCTCAGATAAATTCCACTAAACTGTTTTCAAATGTTTTTCTTTTTCAATGGGCATCCTCAACTTTCACAGACCTGTTTCCTTGTGAGCATGAACCAGTCCATAGCCTCTGCCTACTAACGTATGTTCTGCAAGTCACTCGCTCCCATCTCCAGGAAGTGCTCCTTTTTACAACTGTTGATCCTAGGACAACAAATACCTTAATGTTTTTCAGCTAGCTCCCTTTCTCCCACATATAGAGTAAGATTCGTTTTTCAGCATATGACCACTAGCCTCAGGCATTCCCTCACTTCTCCTCTTTTCGAGTGTGTCCTGTAGGAATGAAAGCCCCATTTCCGCATATATCTCCCTTTTTCCCTATGGGGTCCCACCTGAGGAACCAGTGTTATATGCCCTACTGTTATAGTGTGTTGCTGTCGCACAATGGTGCTTCCTTGGTTATTACTCCCTCCCATTCTAGATATTTTGTCACTTGAAGCAGACAGGCTTAATTTTACAAAAATGTGTAGAGTATTTAGAAGTATCAAAACAGATAAAAAGTTGAAAACACAACCCAATATTAATCCAATATATACTAATGTGATAGAAATGTAATAACCAAAATGACACTAAAATGACTAAAATCCAATGAGGGAAACTCAAGATATGATTTTTTGAAAGATTTAGGTGGAAAAAGCACAAAGAAAAAGTAAAGAGCTAATAATAGGCAATGGTCATGGTACACCAGACCGAGGTGCAATATCAGGCAGACTGCACTGGAGCCAGATACACACGTGATGGTGAAGATATAATAATCTGGCATGACTATGACATACAAGATGTTCTTGAAGCGCAGTATATATTGTGTGCAGTGTAGCGCAGTTGGGTGTACTCAAAACACATCACCAATGACTAATGAAATATCTGTAATGTTTCTTCTGCTTATCAGATAGGGATTCCGGGTATTTTCCATGCCACCAGCAAGGAGAACAAGCATTTGCAATGCAATAGGTCTCGCATTTCCATGAGTTTAAGCTATTGGCATTGTAAATGACTGCCTTTTATTTATGTTTTAAAAACGAATAAAAACATGTAAGATTGTTATGTGCAATGTCAATAGCTCAAACTCGCTTAAATGCGAGACCTAGTGCATTGCAAATGCTTGTTTTAAGCAATATTCAAAGAGCAGTCAGACAGTCAAGCATTATGAAATGCAGCTAACCTCTTAAATACTAGGTCGACTTAAACCATTTATAACAGAGACTTTGCCAAACGGTGACACAGATGACAAAGACAACAAGGTGAACACAAGAGAAACAGAGCTAGAAGGGGAAATATACACATGCACAGAAAGCGAAATAATACAGCGAAACAGAGACGCACAGGTGTCAAAGAAAACAAAATGGTGAAACATGACACAGAGAGAAGGAAGAGGAAAAGCAGAGAGACAAAAGGGAAAATACAGGTAAACAGAAAACACGGGTGAAAAAGAACATGAAATATTAAAAAAGGAGAGAAAGAGTGAGAACGAAGGGGAAAGACAGGGTGGAACAAACAGGAAAAACACAGCGAAACAAAAAACGCAGGGGGCAGAGATAAAGAAGGATAAGTACGCGTTTAAAGTAAGGGAGAGGTACAAAGTGAGATAGAAATAAATAAATACACGCAGCGAAACAGAAACACACAGGTGGCAGTAATAACAACGAGAAAGAAGATAAACACGAACATGAAACACTTCACAAAAACTCACAGTGATACAGCCGGAAATACAAATATAGAAAACACACAGCAAAATCGACACACGTGACAGAAATAAGCATAAGAACGAGGATGCTATCCATTTTTATCACAAAAGTAGAGGCGGGAGAAGGAAAAGGAGAGACATCGAGCTAGATTGAGAAAGAAAAAACGCAGCAAAAAGACACAGACGTAACAGACAGCAACGAGAAGGCGGAGGAACACAAAAGGGAGGACAAAACACACTGAAAGGAGAAATACACTCAGCGAGACAGCCAAATACTAAATCAGAGAGCCGAGCAGAAACACACTGGTGATAGGTTCCCAACAAACGGAAAGGGGTGTACAGAGAAAAAACATAGAAAGAAGACAGACAGTGCAAGTGTGTTAGCTAAACTCAGCTAAACCGAAAGAATGAGGAAAAGGGAATACTGGTGCGGCAGAGACCACAGCAATACAGAGGAAAGACAGAGGAGGTGGGGAGAAAACCAGGGAAACAGAGACGCACAGGTGACAGACATGAACATTGGTAAATGGGGGGAGTTCGGGACAAACAAGCTTCTCGGGCTAAATAATAACAAGCAAGCAGAGAGAAAAGGAGCAGTGAAATAAGGGAAAAAGGAGGCACACTTAACTTTGGGTTTTGGCAACGCGGCCGCGACGAAAGTGAAAGTGATCGCAATCGCGATTACGATCGCATGCAACGGAGGGCGCGCGTGCACGTTCACGTGCACTGTAGCTTTAGGCCACGGCAGCACTTTGAAAAAGCCTCTTTACAAAATGTCTCGGCCAGATCAGCGCAAGCGCTGAATCAGGCGAGACCTAAAAAACCAAGGGAGTTGGATTGTGAATTTGTGAGCATGAGTGTCTTGTGCAATACTGAATGAGGAATTCATAAACAAGTTTAGACAGAATTGGTTTAGGGATCCATCTGGTTCTAAAGAAAGCTGGATTAATTAAATGAGCATTTGAAAAAGCTGGCTGAAACATGTCTCCTTCTATAGAACCAGGTAAAGTAATTCTCTCCAACCATGTCTTTTTTGCTTTTAATATAATCCAAAGAGCTTTGAAAGTAAAGGAGTGTAAGAGGCCTTTGAGACTATTTCAAATGTACTATAGGATACCAACATAAAAACAGCAAGAGCTCTCCATCCTGATTGTGATGAGTTAGGGTTGAGCCCATCAGGTGTATTAGACCATTGGATGAGGACCAGATGATGAAGATTGGCACACACATTTTGTGTGTATTAGGGTCCTGTAAAACGACAAGCATTTGCACTAAGAACTTGATGATGTGAGTGAGGAACATGGTATATTAGGTGGGCGCTCTCCTTTATTGTTGTTCAATTATCGTCTGGGGAAGGCATGATGACTGTCCTCCATGGACACTTACCTCTCCTTTTTTTGAGTAGAAAAATGCTGCAGCAGTACTTCACTTGTGCTTCACTCTTCTTCAGCCTGTAAAATCATAAAATGACATCACCTCTTGGGTGTGGGGAGGTGTCTCTTTGTCTCTGGCAGAATGGTCATCTGGGCTGTGCCAAGGAACTTGAGCAACTTATAAGAGGCCTACCTTGTCACAGACATGTGAGCCGACATCTGGACAGGCTTCTTTTTGGTTGCCCCAGTCAAGCAGGCACTTCCAAGGACACACCTCTTGAATAGGCACACAGAGTCTGCACTGAGGGAGAATGGTTCTGCCATGTGAAATTAGGTAAAGAGATGCACTGTGGGATTGTTTCGGTAAGGCAAGCAGGAACTGCTGCAAATGTGAGAAGTTGACCCCTGGGATTTCTTTCCTTATTGGTCATGGATGTTGCAGGAGTTTATGTCACCCACAAACTAAGCTAGTGCCAGGTATACATATGGCACCCTTGGGTACCTCCTTCAGAACACTACTAGACCTGTGGAAGATAAAAGAAGTGCTGCACCTGCTGTAGAGTCCTGTGAGGAGATCTGAAGGGCTCAAATTGCTCCATTTGTACCCAGGTCAAAAAATGGACTTTAAATATCGGTTGGCTGACCTCATACAAATTAGTTCCACAAGAAGCCCTATTTCCTGAAGAGCCCAGCTGACCAGTTCCAACTGGACCTACCTTGCTCCCTTTTGGCTTCTGCTGGAGTGAGTATTGTCCACCGGAGTAGAGTTCCTGTGATATGTGCCCCTTGACTGTGTAGCCTGAAAAACATGGGACTTAGGAACATTTTGGCTGCAAAAATCTCTGGAGGATGGGGACCAACCTGACAAGTCAATCCAAGGAAGTTGAGTTGCCACTGGGCCTAAGATTCAGATTGGTCCTGCACAGAGCTTTTTCACAGAAGCAAATCTGTTTCAGCTGGAAATCATGGAAAAGGTATCCAGCCTTGTCAAGCCCTGTTTGGCTGCAGCTTGACGCCTTTCCCTGTCAGAGGAGCCCATGCTAGCATAAAGTAACTAAGTCTGATATGGAAATCATCCTTGAGTGAAGGTGTCAAAAGTATCTGTCTAACGAGAGACCTTCTTTGGGTGCAAGTTTTGTATTTCTTGTGCTTTGAGCTTTACGGCCAAAAGCACTTCTTGGCTACATCCTGCTTAAGATTTATGACTTCAACTTCAGTGACATGTCAAATTGGAAAACCTCCAACTAGATAGCAGCTGTTTTCTGTATCTGGCCCACATGCCCTTGTGATCTACCTTAAATTGCATGTCAACCCCATTCAAGTGCCACCAGATGACAATGGGTGGCTCTTAAAACATTTTGGTGCTATTTTTATGTAACACTTTAAAAAATCATATTTTCAATTCCACTTATTATATTTGTGACAATTTGGTGTCATTTTGTTAATTAAATGGTTCTCTTTAAAAAAAAATGTTTATTTATTGTGTTTTCAACTTTCTAACTAATTTGATACTTCGAGATGCTTAACTCATTTTCTTAAGTTAATTATGCTTGCTCCGTGCCATAGCTACCAGGGATTGAGCTCATGTTTAACTTATTGAAACCATTTTTGGATTAAAAAGAAGAGTGAAATTATTACTTAGCCAGCCCAAATAATACTACACTTTCTCATATCAGCCTGTTACTTTTCAGACAGGAGAAATATAATAAAAGAGTAAGATTGAGAGTATTTGCATTTCCTAATGGGCGATTTGCAATTTTGGTACCCTTAGGAAATGCAAAATGCCATTTTGGAATGTACAAAAGGCCTTTGCGGTGGTTCAAACTGTGATTTCTACATACTGAATATTGCATTTCAGAAATTGCAAAATACGATATCGTTAAAAGGGATTTCCCATTTGTGGCTAGCTAACCACATGAACAACGGTTTTCCTAATTGAGACTAGTCGCAACATGGCCATTTAAGAAATTTAGATCAGGTCGAAACCAGGTACAAAATATAAAAAGGCACCCACAATCTGTCAAAGTCAATCCACTTTGTACCTTCTGGCAAGGAGGATAAGAATTTATAGTTAGTAAAGCCAACCAATATTTATCTTTACCCAATACACCCCAATTATTGGAACAAACCAAATCGATGTTCTACAGGGTAGCACAGTTCCCCAATGTCGTTGGCTGTGCTGATCGGCAGATATTGCCATATGTCCCCCCTCAGAAATTGAATAGATATACAAGAACAGGAAAAGCTGACATTCACCTAATGTGCAGGTAATGTGTTATGCCTCCTGTATCAAAACAGACCTTGTGGCCAGCTTCCCAGTTACCACCCACAACTCATTTATGTTCCACCACAGTGGAATACAAATTGAACTGTCACAGGGTGAATTTGGTGATGATTTCCTACTAGGTAAGAGAATCACAGACTCAATGAATACCATGGCCGGGGGGATGTGTGTAAGGTGACCTAGTGATTTCCCTTCTCATGCTCTTATTGTGACAGTGCATATGCCTTGTATCCCTGGAAACTCACACCATACCTGACTCCAAGGACAAGAAGTGAAAGACAGTACAACAGGGCACACAGGAACACAGGACAATGCGTTCAATAATAGAGAGAAGCTTTGGGATCCTGAAGTCCCGGTTTTGCTACCTCCACAAGACCTGTGGGACAGTACTGGACATGCTGGAAGATCATCGCTGCATGTGTCATACTGCACAATATTGCAATGAAGAAGGGTCTGCATGACATCTCCGTAGAGCCTGATGAAGAATTGCCCCCACTACAGGTGCAGCAGAAGCGTACACACGATCAGAGGGACGAGCACAATGCACAGAGATCACAAACATCCATTTCTGAGATAAGAGTAATTAAAAAATATAATAATGAGAAAACACAGCTGATGGTAATGCTTGGCGCATAACTGAGAAACCACCTTTTATTCAGTTTATGACAAAAAAAAATCACTCAAAGATCAACTGTATCCTTGTGGATGTAACATTTTTAAAAATAATCAGCAAGGTATGTTATGCCAAACAAAACAAAGGTGACTCATTCCTCCAAGTGTTCAGTAGTTCACTTCTTTTGGCCTCTGGGGTTAGGTGCCTTGTCAGCAACACTGGGCCATGGGACTGTTGACCTGTTGGTCCCAAAAGTGTGCCACTGTGAACGCCTGGAACTGCAGGATTCCTGAATGCATGTGCCACTGAGGCTAAAGCCCACTTCTCTCTCAGGTGGGGGCAGAATGTTAAGGATACAGAGGTTGTGGGTGTATACATTCTTTAAGGCTGTAGTCACTAGCACTAGCCCATGTGCAATGTCCTGTAAGTAGTAAACCATGTCAGTCTGGAAAATCACAGACTGCCTTGCTAGTGTTTTTGTAGCTACTGCCAATCGGTTGATGGAATGGTTTAACTAATCAAACCTTGCTAGGCACTTCCTGAGCATCTGTCTCTGCACAGGAAAGGGAAGCATCTCAATGGATTTATTCATGCTTGAATGTATGATATATGGATTTGCTAACATTATGGTATGTTAGGTAAGTAAAGGGAAGATGACTTATCCTGGCTGGCAGCTGCTAGATTGTAGGTATCAATGTCAGACACTCCTGCCACACTCTCTGGTTCCAAGGTCCCTTCGATGAGTGTCTCCATGGGAGTGGTAAGAGGGAGTTTTGATGGTCCACCATCTATTCCATGACCCTCAGCCATCATGCTGGCCACCTTCTCCTTCATGCGAGACCTCAGGTCACACCAGCATTTGAGTATCTCTAGGATGGTCCTCGGGGTGACTCCTAGGGAGTTCACCTTCTCCAACATGCTAGTCTAGATTTTTATATTTTGGCTTTCTGGTACTGTGAAGGAGACATCCCAAACAGTTGGTCCATATGGGACACAAATTCTTCTGTCAGGAGCTCCAGCTTCTTTTGTGAGAATTGTATATTCCTCTTTCTGCTCCTTGTGTACTTGTACCCATCTTCTGTAGACATAGTGTTCTCCGGGAACATGTGATTCACGGGCAGTAGTGATGCAGGAGCACTTGCATTACCTTACTAGGCTTTTGGGTTGTGATCACCCCATATTTATTAACTTCCAACACCTTCCTAAGCTTCTGGGTTGTGACCACTAAATATTTATAAACTTCCTGGCATGACATCATCATTCTGCATCCGGAAAGCTCCATTTTCTAATTTGTGATTTCCTATTTTGCAATTTCCTAACTGCAAATGTGAATCCGTAGGAATCGCTATTTGTGGAATCAGCGGTTACATATATACCATTCCCAAAAAGTGACTTCTATGGAGTTGCAATTTGCAAATCGCTATTAGGATATTTTGTACATATGCCCATAGATGTCTTGCTGATTAGTGCAACTTTATGACATTAAAAATGAGTGTATGCCATAATTGAGCTGGAAGGTGAGGAGGGTGTTCAGACTATGCTCGGTTATTACTAGGTATCAACTGCTCACATACTGTACAATCCCAGTTTCGGATACATTGACTTTGGGCATCTACAAGGGTAGACAGCAGTCTAATTTAGCTCTTGATGCTCCTGAGAATGACAGTTTCTGTGCGATTGCAAATTCCAATCCTGAGACAGTGATCTTCTCTCCCATACCAGGGAGTATTTGCCAGCAGTCATTTTTGCTTCAATTAGGCATAAACCTGATTCCTGGCCATTATTATTCATGAGCTAGTCAGTGTGTTCCTCTTTGTGAATTTGTAAATACTCTGATTATAACACAAACTAAAGTATTGGGCTATGAACAACTTTTTCTTCGAGTATCAAACAGAAGAAAAGCAGCAACTAGGATGCAGGTGTGCAAACACATATAGGTCTAATGTAGACTAAAATGAGAAACTTTAAATAACCTTCACTGGGAGAATTCACACCCTTCAAATTAGTGAGGAAGTGGTATAGCCCAGACACAGATTCCCCTATTCATATATGCCTGACTGTAGGTCAGGACTTTTGCTTTTTCTGTGCTATATGGAAAAACAGTGCTGTAGACCTGGACCTCTCCTCTGCTTGTGCACTCTCTTTAAAACATAGATTGATTAGCATATACCTGGGAGACCTTTGCTGTGCTCACTGCTGCAGGGTGCACCAGGCAACCCACAGCTGCCATGAGTGAGGGGGAGGCGTGGCCATCGCGCTTAAAGCACTGCCTCTTCCCCCGCGGCATGGGAGACCTTTGCTGTGCTCACTGCTGCTACTACAGACAAAGTAATTCACGACTACCTGCCAAGGGGAGGAGGGCTGCTGAAGGACGTTGCGCTTCCCTTCTGGGATCTGCCCTGCCAAATCTGCCGCATAACCGGCGCACGGCGCTCCAACGCCCAGGGTGTGGACTCCAGCTCCCAGGGTGCACCAGACAACCCACAGCTGCCGCGAGTGAGGGGTAGGCGTGGCCATCGCGCTTAAAGTATTGCCTCTCCCCTGTGGCATGGGAGACCTTTGCTGTGTTCACTGCTGCTACTGCGGACAAAGTAATTCATGACAACCTGCCAAGGGGAGGAGGGCTGCTGAAGGACATTGCGCTGCCCTGTTGGGATCTGCCCTGCCAAATCTGCAGCATAACCGGCGCGCGGCGTTCCAACGCCCTGGGTGTGGACTCCAGCTCCCAGGTTGCACCAGGCAACCCACAGCTGCTGCGAGTGAGGGGGAGGCGTGGCCATTGCGCTTAAAGCGCTGCCTCTCCCCAGCGGCGTCGGAGACCTTTGCTGTGCTCACTGCTGCTACTGCGGACAAAGTAATTCCAGACTACCTGCCAAGGGGAGGAGGCCTGGGTGTGAACTCCAGCTCCCAGGGTGCACCAGGCAACCCACAGCTGCCGCGAGTGAGGGGGAGGCGTGGCCATCGTGCTTAAAGTGCTGCCTCCCCACCCGCGGCGCAGGATGCCCACGGGACGAAGCCCAGACCAAGGGCGGGCCCGTCTGAGGCCGTCCGAGACTGGTAGAGACTGGACTGGGTCACCCCACTAACAAACACAAGTCGCAGTACATACCTGTAGTGCTATCCATTGTTGTGCTCACTATTGAACTCGACTTAACATGAACAGGCGGAGAGTGGGCCCTGGGGTCATGGGTACATTGGATGCATTTCTCCTGAGGGCGGAATCTGCCTTGATACATGAAATACAGCATACGGAACGCAGATTATCGTTAGAGCCACTGCAACCTTTGGTCAGTCTTGTGTCTTCGACCCCCCCAGAGAGCATTGTCGTTAATAGCACAGCCCTATCGAGCAGCTCTACAATTCCACCCATTTTGCTCCCAATGAATCCTGAAACTGCCGATACGGGCAAGGTATCATCAGCCCCAGTCCCCTGCATTTCCACGGTAAATATAAGAAGCCATAGAACGAGACAGCCTCAATGTGAGGTTCCACCCTCTAAAAAAAGGAAATTGTGGGCACCCCTCCAAGCACACAAAATTGGCATCCAAATCCAGTGCACGGGAGGTGGGCGAAAATGGGAGTGTAGATAGCACCAACGACAGCACATCCCCCAACAATATAAATACGAACCCTAACACACCCGTTGTGGCAGATTTAACCACCCGTATGCCTGAGGATGGTCTCCTCACCCAGATTGGTAATAAACTTGCAGCCCTGATCAACCCATTACTAGATAAATTGACCCAGAAAAAGGGTAGGATGACAAAAATAGAGCAGACTTTATTCAGTGTCATGATAACCAACACCCATACTAAGGAGGGACAGGGAGAAGGATTGGTCGCTCAGAATGAGTATCGAACATGTACCAGGGACTGTGCTGACACTCCGTTTTGCCCAGCTCCAGTTACAGCGCCAACTAGGTCTAACCAACTCCCGAACAACACCAAAAGCGGTACTAATTCCCTTTGCCCGTCACTCGTAGGGGATGGGCGCACCAGAGTGTCTCTGAGTAGGAGTACCAGCTTCATCCCACACAACCACAACACGCTGCACCTGCCTCCAGATGCAACACCATACACGGTGATTCTGGCTAACGTTCCAGCTATCCAGCCTGCGGCACAGGAACACTGGTCTTCACTGAGGAATAGGGCACTACATTTCTTGACAGCCAGAACTGGCATCAAGCTTGAGCTATTTTCCAATTTTAAGATGGTTCGTAGGATACTATGGATTGGTAGTACACCCAAATCTCTACCAGGGGATTGCGTGGTGTTAAGTTTTGGGTCCCCAGGGTTGGTCCAACACATTCTGGATAGGGCTGGCAATTAACAAATCAAGGAGAGGGATATCAACATCTTCCCCTTGGGCTTTTTTTACCAACCGATCACAAACCAAAGGACCACAAATGCGGGGTTGGTGCGATTAGCCCATTGAACACCAAGCTATTCAATCCCTACATATAACCACTATGGGGTGTTGAACTCTTTGGAAGATATAGACTGACTTGGTCTTGGCACCAATCCACTATCTCAAGGCACACATAATCGCATGGGTGTCCCGAAGGATGGGATTGTATTCTACTATCATTCCACTAGAACTTTAAACATAAGTGGGAATAACAGTTGTATAGAGGTAGGGTATGAGGAGATTAATTCAGGCAGGTTGGGAAATGCAGAAGAAGGGGTGACCCCGAGAAGGGTAGCAGAAGAGGACCGCCCAGCCTTCCTGCGCTGTACTGAGCTGAGTTTAATGATGAAATCATCCAAGGGGCAATGGACCATACTGTTAACTTTAACTCCCCGGATGTATCGAAAATGTCACTACCAGGCCACGGCCAACCCAATTTTTTATTGGCAAGTTGGAATATTGCTGGTCTCTCCACCAAAACCCACTCCTCCGAATGGTCAACATTTATTGATAAATATGACGTCTGGGCTTTTCAAGAAACCTGGGCGCTTGACCAAATCTGTCACCCAGGATTCTTACATTTTTTTAAACCGGCACAGAAGGAACAAAGGGGTAGACCAAAAGGCGGTTTAGCCATTTGGATTAAACAGAACGTAGGATACATAGTAGAGGAAATTAAAACCGATAGAGAGGACCTTTCGGCCATAAGACTGCGGATGGGCAAGGTTTTAAACATACTGCTCATTAATGTATATGTTAGAGGGTCACCTGGAGGCAAAGAATCAAGTACAGTCACGAAACTGGATGGGGTTTGGGATAGGGGACGTAGTAGCATGATTATCGTCGGGGCTTTTAATTGCACTTTCGAGCCCCTTGACTGTGAAGATGGCAATCTGAGCAGCGAGGAGGATGCACAATGGGTCATTCCACTGCTTGATCTACCACCCATTAAAAAAAGGACTGAACTGGCTCTTCAGCTGAAAGGTCTGTGCTTAGAACGGTGTTTAAGGGCAGTGAATGGGAGGTCACGTCTGATAGGCAGGGTGTACATACCTTTAATAATGGCACGAGAAGCAGTAGGATTGATTATATTCTCATTAGCTTGGAATTATGGTCGTATTTACAGGATATGGAAGTTCAGGATTGGCTCGAAAGTGACCATAACCCATTAGTATTGATTATGCAGGTCCCAGGCCTACCCAATCATGAATCTCAGGAAATAGTAAAAGCTGTAGCAGAAGTGGAGTCCACCAATGATTGCAGGAGAGTCAAGTGGGTTAGTGTCGCAGCCAATGAAGGACATCTAAGACAGATGGAGGCATTGGTTGAGAGTTCCCTGGCGACTATCCAAAATTGTGACACTCATGAGGACATTAACTCAATTATTCTGCAGGTCCACAATGACAATGACTTGGTCTCCAAACGCAACCCCTTTTTTGTAAAGAAGCTAAAGAAACTGGCAAGGAAGTTAAGTCCAAAGGCAGCCCTTGGTATAACAAATTATGTAGAGAGGCATACAGGAGATTAGCAAGAGCTATTAGATAAAGGAATAAGGAAGAGATTAGAGAGGCAAGGGCTGGATAGAAACAGGAATGGGATGACCAACATTGGTCAAATCTGCTTAGCGCTCGCCAAGAAAAAAACATGGCTAATTTCTGGTACCTTGTTAAATGGGGTAATGGTATATTGAAACCACTTCCCATTAATCACGTTGCACCTGAAGCGTGGATCTCCCATTTTGAGGCTCAGTTTGCTGTTAGTAGTGATTATATAGCCCAATTTCCAAAACCTAATCCTACCATTACCTTGCACTTCTCCATACAAGAGGTTGAAAAAGCCCTCAAACTAATCCCGAAAGGTAGGGCACCTGGACTGGACTGCATTCTAGCGGACCTGTTTATGTACAATAGAGATAAGTGGGTGAGTTACATTCAGACCCTAGCTAATGCTATAGCAAGTGGAGCCCCCATCCCAGAGACGTGGTCTGGAGCTGAGATCCTCCCAATCTATAAGAAAGGGGATCGATCGAAGCCTGGCAATTATAGGCCTATAAGCCTTATTGATTGTATTCAAAAGATCTTTGCCAGGTTGGTATTAAGGAGAATCCAGACATGGATGAATGAAACAGGCATTTTATCATCCATGCAAGCTGGGTTTCGGCCACATACAGGCACTATCGACCAGGTTCTCAGGTTTGTGATCATCTACTGGAGGGTGGTGATCTTAGGGGGCGGGTCACTATTTGCAGCCTTCATTGATTTAAAATTGGCATTTGATTTGGTGCCCCGAGATAAAATGTGGAGCACCTTTTATGATATGGGGATGCTGCCTGTATTGTTGGCTGTTTTAATCACCCTGCACAATTCAAACTTCGCTCAGGAGCGCTGTGGTGCGAATGGGGAAGTCACAAACACGTTTCCCATTGCCAAGGGGGTATGTCAGGGGTGTGTTCGTGCCCCGACCCTGTTCTCCCTTTTTATTAACAGGGTCGTGAAATACTATTCGAACTACCCAACAGAGGCTCCATCTTTAGCTGGTCAGAAAATACCATTGTTAATGTTTGCGGACGACACCTTAATACTATCAAAGACCCAGAGAGGACTGCAGCAATTGATTTGGGCTGTAACCAGCTAGAGGATATCGCTCGTTTTAGACCTGTGGCTTTATGGAGAAGATTATGGGCTACTCCTGAATTGTCTTTGTATGCCCGGGGAGTGTTAGAAATCAGGCAGGCTGACACCTCATGTAAGATTTCTTGGCTGACAAAGATTAAAACCATCTTGAATGACATGGGGATGAATGGTATATGGCAAAACCCTGAAGGTAACCCTCTCCCATCAAAGAAAGAGTGTAAGACAGCTTATTGGGACATGGTTAGGAAGAAACGTTTTTCTTCCGCCACGGGTCCAACTCCGACGAGGGATTTCCTTGAGAGGAAACATGAGTACCGTTATGAACCGTATTGTGATTATATTACGGTCCTGTTCGACAGGAAATTGTACCATCAATACAGGGTGGGCTCACTCCCAATAAAGACTTTTACCTGCACCCCTGAATGACGATAAATTTAACACATGTCTGTCACAGCGGGAAACCATAGCACACGTTCTCTTTGTCTGCCCAGCCTATGAAGCCCCTCGATACAGATGGCTCAAACCAATCTGTCTAAACCTTGGTACCAGGGAAGGTACTGAGGCACTAAGGATTTCAAGTACAGATACAAGCGAGCCCATAATAATTGCCCTAGCGAAATTCTTAGGCTGGATGTGGGCTATCCGTAGCAAAATTGCCAAACCTCGGAATGTAGCCAACATGCAAAGGGATAATTCGCTTATAATCAAGTTACTGTAGTTACATTTAAATACATGTTAGTTTTTAAGACAATCTTAATAATGTTTCTATGTAATTGATTTTACACATTTTTTACCTTCTGAATGGGAAATATGAATGCACAGCCGGATGGATCAATTTATGGTTTTATGTGAAATTTGTGTATCGGTTTTATTAATTTTAAAATATTCGTATGATTGGGCTGTTACAATTATTAGTTTGTAATGACATTTAAGGGTCCATAACATGAGTTTATTGATGTATGTTGTCTTTAATGATTTGATAATCGAAATAAAGACTAAATAAACGCAAACGCATATACTTGATTGGCCTATTTTAAATTACTTGTTTTAAAAAATATATTTTTCAATTCAGAGTTAGTCACAATTATAATAAAACAGTATACACAACACAAATCAAGGCAAAACAATGAAAAAGAACACATAGGTAAAGAAAATATATAAAGAATATCTAGAACTGAAGAAATAGATAAACTAATGACAAGAAAAAAACATAAAACAATTAATAACAGTTGGCATTAGGGAAGTCCCAGCAGAGATTGTTCCAGATCTTCTCAAACTTTTCAGAGGGGGGACCTCTAACTTTAGCGAAAGCTAGCTCCGACTCATAGATTTGATGGATGAGGGCACACTATTGAACAGCCTTTGGGGCAAATACAGAGACCCATAACCTTGCAATACAAAGTCAGGCACACACCAGCATGATTATTACTAAACGCTGAATACCTCCCTTGTACATCATTTTCTCTTTAGTAGATAATAAAACTTGACGTCCCAAGTTTGAGGACATAGACCCCCGCCCAAAATTCTTGTAGTGCAGGGCAAAGTGCAAATATTTGTACAACATTACCAGCTGGGAGTTTGCACTTGGAGCATCTATTCTTATCAGAAATAGCATTCATTCCCCATCTGGATATTTTATCCAGAGTGTAGTACAAAAATCATATGGTGTGCAACTGCTGTAGCTTTAAGTTAACAGAGTATACAGAACAATCCAATATCTCTAAGTCCCTCTGGATCGCTGAAACTGAGATCTCAGATAAGTGCAGCCGGCTCCACTTAGTTGCTAATAACACTGTATCGTCCGTAACAGAGACAAAGTCCTTGATAAGACATCTTAATCAAAGGTATAATGCCTGATTTGTAATAGTACAACGATATCACTGAGCCTTGATGTCAAGGGTTTATTCACATCCTGACCGGATATAATAATCCGGTATTTGTAAAGCGCAAACAATTACCCCTAAGGGTGGGGCCGTCGTGAAAAACTACTGCCCAGAGTCACATGGTTCTGGGCTAAGTTGCCGCTGGAGCCAAGGATCAACCTGTCATCCCCTATGTCCCGGAGTCAGCCTTCCTGGCCGCTGCGCCATACCTCTTCCTCACTTGAAAAAAATTGCATGGGAGCTCATAGGAATCTTTCACTCCTGAGAAGGACCTACAGCCATTCAGGTCATAAAGCTGACCCATCATCACAACCCTGCAACCTGTGCAGGCCCTGCAAGTTGAATTTTGGGAAAAGCAGGATTGTCCCAGAGCGGTGGGTCTTTTTTTATAAAAGTAATTGAATATTTAGAACAGATCTCCTTCCAGTTATGAATAATATCCCTTAATACTTCAAAGCATACCCTTTGTAGTAATTAGGATCCACCTACCGATAAAATGAAACCTGAACTCACCCCTAAAGCAAGCTGATAGCCAAAAGATGATGGATCTGGATTATATGGGGTTAGTAGGCAGGGCGGGCGACCAGTAAGTGCAGCCCAGAAGTAAAGCTTAAGATCTAGGAGGAAAAGCCCCCTCTTCTTGTAAGGGAGTTTCATGAAACGAATGGCTCTTCTTGCATGCCTGTAACCCCATATAAAGCATCCAATGGCGTCCTCAAAGCGCGTAAGAAAAGAATCGGGGACCTTCAAAGGAATCACTTTAAACAAATAAAGACATTTAGGAAGAATATTCATCTTGATGATATTGACTCGCCCAACAATAGTAAGTGGTAGCTTATTCCAGGATTTCAGTTTGGAAATGACTAGGGCTAACAGAGGTTAAAAATTCTGTTTAATAATGTTAAAAAACCTCAAAATACTTTAATGACATCATAAACCGGCATTACAAATACCACAAGAGTAGGAGAATCAGGCTTAAAATTCAAGAGGACCTGAGCTTTCGATAGATTACATTTGTACTCAGAGAACTTACAAACCTGGAGGCCTCATTGACCACAATTCTGATCGCTATTAATGGGCTGGTGGAGAAAACCACCACATCGTCCATGTATGCATTCAATGTAAGTTGTTTACCTTTAAAAATCAGGGGTTTGATGCCTGCATTCCTGAGGAGTGACTGTAGATAGAGCTGTATGTGCAAGGCAAGAAGGAGGGGAGAAAGCAGGCACCTCTGTCGGGTGACTCAACATATTTGAAATTGACTTGAGTAGCTCTCTGACAGGGCTACCCTAGCCCATGAGATCCTATATAGGGCCTGGGTCAATTGGATACATTTTACACCAATGCCGAAAGTGCGCAGGGTAGCTCACATACAGTCCCCTGCCACCCAATTAAAGGCCTTATCTGCATCCAGTGGAATAGTACTTAGGTTTGTGTTAAGTTTTCCAGCAACATCAAAAGCCACAATTGCAGTGTTAGTATGGTTGGTGATGTCCCCACCTAGGACAAATCCATGTTGTTGTGGGGAGGCTAAGGTCAAAATCACAAGGGCAAGATGCATAGCCGGGATTTTTGCAAATCATTTGGCATCTGTATTAATCAGAGGGATGGGACGGTATGGCCTCTGCAGACGTATCCTTTTTTAGAAATACTACAATATTGGTAGTGTTCTACATGTCTGGACCAGCCCCTCATGTATCGATATATTGAATTACCTTTAGAAATTCAACAGCTATTATGTCCTTGAATACCTTATAGAATTCCAAAGGTATGGCATCCTCACCAGCCATATTACCAGAGGGAAATGCCGCAAATGTGGCATCAATTTCATGGCATGGCGCCGACATGATCTTCCCTGAGTTGGGGTAGCCCACACTGCTGTATGTACTCCACACATTCAGCCTGATCTGTTGCCTGTGGCTGACTATATAACTCCTTGTAAAACTGGGTGAACTGTTCCAAAGTAAAAGTGGTAGTAGTGCAAACCTTACCATCCGTACCCTTGAAGGCCTGAATTGTACACTTGGTCCGTTGATCTGATATCTGATGATCTAAAACTTGGCCTACCTCTCCCCATATTCATATTGTAACATTCTATGTTTAACGTATCTAGCAGCTACCTGATCTTTCAACCTGCATCCTAGAGGAGACCACTTCTCCTATAATTTGAAAAACATGACCTCTTCATCTGCCAATCCTTGAGTAGTTTTGGAAGCATGTAGTATTTCAATTTGTAGAATAGCTTGGCGAAGAGAGTGAGCCTCTTCAGAGGAAGCTCTATTTTGCTTGACTACATACTGGAAAGTAATGCCTCAAATGTACGCGTTCATTAAATCCCGTATTATTGGAGTTGCCGCAGTGCCATTATTAATGAGAAGAAAGTCCCTGAATAACCCTGACCTATGTATCATTAGCCAACAAGTGGCAAGGGAATGAGAACTTGGAACAGTTGGACCTAGCCTCAATAAAACAAAATAAAAGTAGAATCGAGATATGATCTGAGACAATCTTAGGACATACATCCATTTTCAAGACCATTTTGATAGTGCTTATGCCGGGTGACTGGAGCCGGGATCAGTCAAATGGAGAGTCCAACATGCATCACATTGCCCATGCAGCTGGATCAGATCTTAAATTAAAGCCCTAGTTCCAAACTTGCATGGAGAGCATTACAACTGGTAGAGTCTATGCTGTAACTAAGTACACAGTTAAAATTGCCCATTACAATCAATTCCCCAGCCTAATCCAGCAGTTCCAGTGATTGCGTATCTAACTCTTCTAGCTCATCAGCATTCAGCTCATAAACCACACACAAAACACATTTTAAAGAGTATAGGAATAGTTGTACAAGTGGCCACCTCCCTCTAGATTCATCAGTAGTTCTTAACACTTGGCTTGAAAATTCTTTGCAGAGAGCACAGCAACCCCATTGAATGAAACAGATTGTGATGTACAGACAACTATATCATATTCCAGCTGCTTGAGTAGAGAGCAATCCTTGTCTCAGTCAACACCACCAATTGGGGTCTGTACAATTCAATCTCTTCCTGAACCAATTATTGCTTACTCCACGTTAATCCCAGATACATTCCAACACATGCATTTAATTTTGTCCATAAGACCTTTATAAGTTGCCTAAGCATCTATACCATTGATATTCTAGACTATCAGGCACATACATCAAGCTAAATTGGGCTCGCAAAAATCTTGAATCACAAAAAAAGGCTGTTTGCGAACGTAATTTAGCCATTCCCAATGCAGGAACCCAAAGAAACAAAAAATAGTAAAAGTCACAAAAACAAGGAATTGCGATTCTCCTATTACCATGACTAGAGAATCTAGATTTCATTAAAGACACGGAGGCTAACATTATGCATATTACTTTTAATGCGTCACCAAGCAGCCGCATACATCATAAAGAAGAGAGGTTCCAGAATAGAACAACAAGGAAACATCGGTCGTGAGGACATAACAATCAGCCTCTTTTAAAATGTGGAATATAGAAGGATAAGTCCAAAAAACTATAGATTCCAGGTAGAATTCTTTAGGTAGTCAAGAAGATATCACAGAAACGAAGAGAAAACTCCAGAAACGAAGAAGGAACTCCTCCAAAAAATGAAGATCGTGAAGTTATGATGGATTATCTGCAAAGAAAAGAAAATTATATGAAGAAAAGGATAGTATAAAACTATGGAAGAGAAAACAAGTGAACATTTAAAGTGAACATCAGAAATAATTTATGCAGATAGACATTGATCAAAACAGTATAAGTGTGAAACAATGAAATAACAATATAATTACAGTACTAAATCAACCACCCAGGGAAGGGTGGGAGGGATAATGTTAGCCTCCGTGTCTTTAATGAAATCTAGTTTCTCTAGTCATGGTAATAGGAGAATCGCAATTTCATTACAAGACCGGAGGCTACCATTATGCATGTTGGTAGCTATGTAATACAACATCAGACATATGAGAGATTGGTTTGCAGTAATGCTTAGCAAAAGTAGTAGAATTGGACCAATCAGCAGCTCTAAGAATATCATTCAACTTACCACCTGAGTAGAAGGATTTACTGGGCATAGTGCCTCTGATAGAGTGAGGTTTAAAAATATTTAAATCAATACCTGCTAGTTTCATAACGATTTTAACCCATCTAGCGATAGAAGCAGAGCTAATACCTAGGTGAGGTTTAACGAAGGAGATGAGTAATTGATTCACGCCAGAAGGACGGAGAGAACTCATTCTATAGTCATATTCTTTCATACAGTTAACAACACAAAGTTTTGGGTAAAGGTCAAATTTGGGGTAAAAGATAGAGTCAGACATAGTTTTTGTTCTTCTGTACAAATCGAAATTGACTCCAAACATGTCATAGGATCTATATGAAATATCAAGTGCCTTAACATCAGAAACTCTACGGCAAGAAACTAAGCAAAGAAGAGTGGCTAGTTTGATTGAGAGGTTCTTTCTATTCAAAAGGTTATTGTCGGGCCAACTAGAGAAGAGGTCAAGAATTGAATTGACATGCCAAAGGAATCGGTATCTAGGTTTAGGAGGTCTTCTAAGTCTGATACTTTTGAGGACTCGACAGACAATGTTGTTTTTGCCTATTGTTTTACCATTAATGAGAGCATGGCCTGCGGAGATTATAAGGCGGATGCCCTTTTCCCGTATACATGAGGCGACTGCCCTCATCACCTTGGTGAAACACCAGGGGGCTGAGGAGAGGCCGAAGGGAAGAGCTTGGAATTGAAAAAGATGATTCTTCCAGATAAATTGGAGAAAGGTTTGATGGGATTTGGCCATCGGAATTGTAAAATAAGCATCTTTTAGATCTAATTTGACTAGCCAATCTTCTTCCAGAAGTAGATCTCTCAAAAGATGGATTCCCTCCATCTTGAAGAGTCTGTACACAAGGAATTTGTTGAGTTCCCTTAAGTTTATAACAGGTCTCCAACCCTTGTCTTTTTTCTCTACTAAGAAAAGTGTGCTCACAAATCTCAACAAATGGAAAGGGACTTCTACTATCGCTCCTTTTAGAAGCATCGAGGAGATCTCTTCATCTATAATTTTTTCTAGGTCTAAGGTCAGGGGAATGCTTTTCGGTAGTGAAAATTGAGTCGGGGTGTCTATAAAGTCTATCATAAACCCACTCACTGTACTCAGGACCCAAGGGTCTTGGGTAATTAGACTCCAGTTGTGAGCAAACTATTTTAATCTCCCTCCTACTATTTGAGAGGGGGAAGGGGGGTTGGGTGGAATAGTAGTACTCACTTTGAGGTTTGAAGTCGCTGGATGTTCCTCTTCCTCTGAAATTTCTTGAGCAAAACCCTCTCCCTCTTGGGGGGGTAGAATTGAGGAATGTTTGAGGGTTGGTAGCCTCTTCCACCGTAACCCCTGGACCTGGAGTATGGCCTTCGGTTGAAACGGCCGGAAGATTGGCCTCTTCTTCCAGCCCTGCCAAAAAGGTCGTAGTTGTTGAAAACTCTTTTCATATTTTGATTCGCTTTGTCAAGCGCGGTAAAGGTAGAGACGTATTTACTTAAAGTCTTGATCATATCTTCGCCAAATAATAGACCTTTAGGGTTGTTAGAGGTTTCCTTATCCGCTAGGTCGCTCAGTTTAGGACTAATTTTGGTGAGAACAATTCTCCTTCTCTCTGAAATGATGCTGGCATTGCCCAAGAAAACCAAAGCCCTTTGGCTCCATCCTCGGATTGCCTCGGTATTTAATGTGGAACCATTGAGGTAGCTATCATCTGCGGCGTCGATGATTTTAGCCAGAGGACCGAGGACGTCTAATAAACGATCCTGGCAGATTTTGAAGGATCTTTCCATGCCTTTCCTTGGATCTAGCCCAAGTTTAAAAAGGTATTTGATTAGTTCTTGGTCGAGATGTGGTGTTTGCCAGACTTTATCCTCGATAAAGGGTCTAGAGCATTCGGATCTTAGTAAGTTTCGTGTGTCTCTTTCCAGAGTGTTTCTTAACCATTTAGATATAAATTTACTAACATGTTCTTGTGGAAACCACTAGTTGCTTCTTGGGTGCTTAATATTAAGGGAAGAAAACATCTCTCCGCCTAAAGGGTCAAGGATTGTTTCCTTTGAAGAGGAAGGCAGATCATCATCTAAGGGTAGAGAATTAAAATCCTCATCGTCCTCATCTAGATCGAGGATATATTCATCAGGAAAATCAGAGGCATCATCATCGTTAAAGTCATCATCATCATCTTGGTCAAGATGTGTATCAATTATGTGAGCGCTTCGATAGTTTGTGCCGCTAGGGACACCCATATATTTTGTGCCGCAAGGGACACCTTTAAAAGTTGTGCCGCTAGGGACACCTGAAGTTTTTGAGGTGCGAAGACCTCCCGATAGCTTTGAGGTGCTGAGACCTCCCATCGTGCTCCTGGGGATAGAATCGATATTTTTAGTCTTTTTAGACCTTTTTCCCCGTATTTCAATGAGATCGTCATCAGCAAAAGTATGTTGAATTTCATTCTCCTCGGTGGGGAGTGATCTTTTTGAAGTAATAACTTTTGATAAGGTAGACAACATACAGGATCTCATTTTGTTGTGAATCATATTTTTGATTGCCTCATTTTCCATATTAGGGATGGGGGCGTTGGCCTCATCCGAGTCTAGATCAGACATGTTAATTAGGGGAGAGAGAAACACACAAATCAAAAAAATATCTGATCCCTTGTAAATAGGAACACTGATATATATTTATTATTATTTTCTATGTATTTTTTTTTTTTTTTAATAAGATCAAATTAATCTAGACTTCTTTTTTTTTATATTTTATATTAAATGAGGAAGATAATAAGGTCTGCCTTTCTCAAGGGTTAATTTGTTCAAAAATAATATAGAGATTTGCCTTTCCTAAAGGGTTAATTTGATCTAAATAAAATTAAATGATAAGGTATGGCGAATATTGAGGTGAATATTGAGGTGTT
The DNA here is from genome assembly GCF_964204655.1 of Triturus cristatus. NCBI lineage: Eukaryota > Metazoa > Chordata > Amphibia > Caudata > Salamandridae > Triturus > Triturus cristatus. Next base: position 211,347,189 of record NC_140585.1, on the reverse strand, counting down.
GAAGGGGTCAGGAGAGTTAACCCGTCGCTGTAAATAACGAGCGATATGAAATTCCGCTCAAGCTCATTGCTATGCAGTGAATAACTAGAGGAAAGTGCCTTGGCAACGCGCGAACGTTGCGCGTGTGTTGCCAAGGTACTTTCCTCCGCTTGCCGAGTTATGGGAGAGAACGCTCTCCAGTACGAGCAGTCTCGACGATCTGCTTAGCCCAGGAAACGCTGTGAAATCAAAATCCCACAGCGTTTAAAATCGGAGGCCTGGGGGGTAAGAGTGAAGGTCCGGCAATGTCGTTAGAAAAGCGGAGAGAGCCGGAGAGTGGATGAAGCATGGAGACAGCTTCAATAAGGGTAAGAGGGTGGGGGAGGACCAAGAACCACAATAGGAACTTGGTAGACCGGCAGGAGGGGAAGGGGAAGGGAGGGATCCCAAAAACGAGTGACAATTAGCCCATTATGGGTGTTCAAGGATCGTAGCTAGAGAGATTCAGCTAACAATTGAATAGTACGAACATTGAATATAAATACGAAATAAATGGCAGTTAGTTAACAACAAAGACAAGAGAGGTAGTAAAGATTGACTTATCTGCTTTGAGCCGCATTTAAAAGAGGCTGATTGTTATGTCCTCACGACCGATGTTTCCTTGTTGTTCTATTCTGGAACCTCTCTCCTTTATGATGTATGCGGCTGCTTGGTGAAGCATTAAAAGTAATATGCATAATGGTAGCCTCCGGTCTTGTAATGAAATTGCAAAAAAGGCAAGCCTAATTAGCAAATCCTTATCTGCGAGTTCATTAATAGCGAAAGCAAATAGCGATTCGCAAACAAAAAATCGCAAACCAATGCATGTAAAATCGCAAATAGCGATTTGGATGAAAATCACAATTTAGCAAGTGCAGATTAAGGGGAATCACAATCAGGTGGTAAACAGGAGTAAAAAAAAACACACAGGTGCAACAACTCAGAAACCTATTTAAACTGACCCAGGAGGCCTCTGAACCTTTCCACTATGGCAGCGTTCTACGTGATGGCGAGGAGGATGCGGATCCATGCAGCAGCCCAGTGCAGAAGGAGAGTACAGGAGCGGATTTTCAGAGTGCGCATCTTCTCACTTAATTTCAACTTGTGCTTCCTGGGTGTTGCACTCTCCCCTGATGTAGGTGGATCAATTTTTGTGCACTGGAAGCTCCTATAAGCAAAGTTGGATGATAGTTCAGCTCAGCTCCAGCACTCAGCTTCCTCCTCTCACTTTCTCTGGGCACTGAATGAAGCATGGGCTGGATGACTTCCTGGTTGGGATGTCATCAGCATGCTTCCAATGCGACACAATATTTGCGATTTGAACATTTGTGATTTCGCTATTAAAAGCGAAATCGCAAAACTGCTTTATCGGTATTTGCGCGTCTCTATTGTCAGATCGCTATTAGTGATTGCGAATTTTACCAAATTGGTAAATATTCGCTTATGGGTTCATGTATTGCAGATAGCGAAATTCTAAATAGCGATTCCTTAAAAATCGCTATTTAGGAATCGCTAATTCTGGATTTGATGCATGTGCTACTATAATTCCACCACATTGAAAAAAACTGGAAATAAGCCCTGAATCTATTCACAATACTCGGACTTGTTTTATACCTCCACCAGCCCCTGACATGACAATCATAGTCTCCTGCATGAGGCCGTCTGCTACATCCTCCCTCCCCAACCCCTTTAATGCCCAACCCATCCCTACCCCAGGTGCGTTTGAGAAGGAATCACCACACCCTCTGGCTTTTGATAGAAAACAGCCCCAAAGGAGCACCAACCTCCACCCCAAGCCTGAGTCACCACCCACTCCAAAGTAGAAGTACCATTTACCTATCAAATTCCGTCCCCACAAAGCACAAGCGCAGGTCAGATTTAGATGAACTGTAAAGTAAAGAGGAAAAAAAAGACTGATGAAGAAAGAAACAAGAAATACATGTCTTGGGACTGGAGTTCTACTTCAGAACAGTGTTATTAACCCCCTTCAAATGAGCCAGAGCCCCCCCTCAAGAGAGCCAGAGCCTGCATAGCATCCCCTCAGAGTAACATATCTGGGACCTCCCATCATTCATAATCTTGAGGAGAGATGGCTCCTATAGAAAAACGTGAGCCACCACAGCCTATGGAGGGATCAATGAGTTGGCGCATCTTCCATCTTCAGTCCATAGTGGATCTGTAGAGGTCCGACTGGGCCACAATTGACAAGGTATCAACCATGATAGGGTTTGTTTGACATGCTTTAAGAGAGATCACCTGCCTCAGAAGAGAGTTTCCAACATATATTGTGATTGGGTGAGGCTGTGCTGTGTCCCAGTCCCATACATCAGGTCAGGGAAGGCCCTTCCGAAAATTGTGAAGGGTCAAATCCCTCCTTCCTCTTCGGTGTCCCAAATAGGGATCAGGGGTAGCTGTGATGGATATATGTTCATTGCTACAAATTGTCTTTGAAAGAGAGTTTAAATTGCCATACCACTGTGTTGCTACACCATTCAATATCCACTATTTCACAATCTACTTTGCAGTCCACTTCACTGCCCGCATCCTCTACAGCCTCTGTGACAGCAGGAGCCCCCCGCTACTCTGAGGTGTTAAAACATGTAGTACTCCCCGTTTTTGCTACCAGTACCTCCACATGAGGGCTTTGTATGCTATTTACTCACTGAGAGCGCACAAGAGGGGGATCAGAGAGGCAGCTCAGCTGATTGCTGCTACATTTTGCAGAACTGACATCTCCACAGAATCTGTAACAGACTTGCTGCTTCCTTTCACCTGATCTGAGATATAGGAAGCAACAGTAGCTGCTGCTATAGCTGCCGCCACTAAGGCACTAAGTGATGATGCTCACTAGAAGCAGGGGATCTTTAGCCGCTGCTTGCATAACTTTTTAATAGGGCGGTCAACCTGGATCCAAGGGCATTATTGGTGTGCTCTGCTCACCCTCCTCCAGCAGCCTCCCTTCCTGCACTGCCATAGTGTGGCCCTCCCCCACAATCCCCCCTAGTTCTGTGGCTCCCCCGGGAACCATTTCCCTTCAGCATGGCCATGTGTACTCCCTGCGGGAAATAATTGGAAATGCGAGGTTGGAGAAGCAGTAATACTGCTAGACACAGACACCCATTGAGTCTGGTACTGCTGTATGTCTGCCAACCACAGAGCTGCAGCATCCATGCTGGAAAGACTTGCTGTCAGTGAGCATGCTGACCGAAAAAAGAGCTGCAGGAAGCCACAGTAGGTGAATTCTGCAATAGGCTCAAACAGATCACGGCTGGATGGGAGGCAGCAGTCCCGGAGCCAAGGGACTCCACAGCAGGCTCAACCCACCAACTTTCTTTAACCACCTTCCTCTCAGGTCAAACTAGTCTTAGTCATTTATATTACTTGAACGTCCCAAGTAAAGTTGTACCACATGTACCCAGGGCCTGTAAATTAAATTCCACTAGTGCACTTGCTGCACTTGTGCAACCCACTTGAGTGGCCTTTTAAACATGTCTCAGACCTGCCACTGCATTCTGTTTATGCAGCCTTAGACTTCCATTTTGCCATGGCAAAATAAACCTTTTTCCAGGCCCAGACTTTCCTTTTTAATAGACATAAATCACCCATAGTGTAGGCCCTACGCAGCCTAGAGGGCATGGAGCAATCTATATAAAATGTTACACATGTACATTTAAGTTTTACATGCCTGGTAGTGGAAAATCCTTGCTGTTCACTGCTGCGAAACTTACCTACCCTATAGAATAACACTGGAGTTACCTTATTACATTCAACATGCCGTAACGTCCAATTTGGAATAAGTAGACAGGTCGAGTTTGGTGTCTATGGAATTGTGACGAGAAGGATTGTAGCTGCAACCCTTAACTTAGGACCTCAGAGTGACTCCAAGGGCAGATGCCTCAGCAACATAACAGCCTTTCAACAACTTGAACCTACCACCTGGACACTTCCATAAGTTAGTTCTGCCCTCCCACGTGGTGCCACCCTGTATCCTTGGAAGTGGGCCTGAAGCTGCTGTGCCAGCCAGTCTGTGGAACCGACACATCTCCTCTGCAGTGCGGTGCATCTCAAGCCGGACCGAAAAATGGTCTCTTCTGCTCAAAGCATTGCCCTCTGAACTGACACATTGCTTCTGCTGTGTAGATCTACTCAGCACAAGGATTTCACATTCCTCACCGCAGCCCATCAATGCTGACATATTCTGCAAGGACTGTTCCTCACCCAACGCAGCCCATCAGAACTGCCGCTGCATGACACATCTCCCTACAAGGACATCACCTCATACATTTCAGCTCTCAGAACCATAGCTGCGTGACTCATCTCCTCGTCTGGCCTCACATCACATTTTCTGCATGACACAGCCTTGACTTGGGACTCCACATCTTTTTGGAATCGAGGTTCAAGGGACTGTTGTTCAAAGGGACTTAGGAGTCTCTGTAGCATGTCCGTGTTCCATCCTGGTCAGCCTGAACTTGTGACTTGTATCCTTGTCTAGCACTTCCAGAGAACCACAGCTGGAGCTTTTGCTTTTTGGAGCTATTTTCACCGAAATATTCATAATTGCATATTTCCAGTTCTAATGATTAGATTTTGGTCATTTTGGTCTTGATATATTTATTAAAATGTAAGTTAGTGGAGAATTTTTCTTGTGTTGTGTTTTTACTTTCGTACTGTTTGATGTGCTACATAAATACTTCAGACATTGTCTCTAAGTTAACCCTGATTGCTCTTTGCTAAGCTGCCAGATGGTTGATGTCGGCTTAATTTGAGGTTTGCCTGTACCTCACCATGACAAGGATTGTGGTTGCTGCTTGTGTAGAGTTCCATATCTCTCAACCAGTAATCCAATGTCTTACCTTGGCGATCAGCAGTGAGGATTTGGACTTGTGTTGTGGAGTGCAAAACAGTGATTTCGTGTTGCACTGATCATACCAGATAAATGATCTGAGACCAATTTGAGTGTTAAATTCTGTTTGACTATCTTTGTGGCTTTTTTTTCCAAATTCACCCACACTCTAGCTGACTAATTGCATCAGTGGATTCAATTCAAGAATTGAATTTGAGTTCCTTAATCTGGAAAGCTATGCTGTGGCTGAGATCAAGGACATTTGTATGGAAGGGGACTGTCTGCCATAGTATCACCAGGAAGGGAGAGCTCCAAAAGGTTCTGAGGGCATTAGTGGAGGCCCACCAGTTGGCAGTCACAACAGATCAACAGGATGGAGAGGATGATGTGCAGGGGCCAGAACAGGTCCCAGTTGAGGGTCCGGAGATGTAGCAGTCAGCTGAGGGGAATGACTTGTCTCCTGAGTTGGAGTTAAAACCAGACTAGAGCAGAGAGCAGTGCGTCATCTTGTGGCCTGTATTCAGAAGAGGTTGTTGATAGGAAGGCCAAAGCCGAATTTGATGGGCCAGGTAAGAATGGAGGCACAGAAAAGAAAACAGGATAAAGGCCCATGAGATAAGTCTGGGAGAGCTGGACATCAGCGATAATCAGGTAGAGTCCAGCAATAATGGTGGCAGCACACCTACAATGTCGTCTGGAGACAAGAGGGCCCACATCTCTAAGGGGCTGGTGAAGACTTTGTTGTGGGTGATTACATTGAAAACTGATTTTAAGTGTATAGGTTAGCTTTGTCGATGCATAGTTTTCCTGAGGAGGATTGGGAGGCTAGCTTCTGAATGCATATTCCTAGTGATGGGAGGGATACTCTACTGGCCCTAGGGTTTCCCACTACCCATCAGCACAGGAAGTAACTTCACTAGATCTTCTATGATGCACCTGCACAAGAAAGTGGCATCACTGATGTTCCCATCATCCATCTGGCTAGGAAGTAAAATTACTGTTTTTCCTGACAAAACCATTTTTAAAAGAAGAAGTCAGTCAAGGGACTTCATTTCTCATCACCTATCAGCACTGGAAATGACATCATGGCACCCTTGACAGATTCTCCCTTTCATCCTTCTCCTCTCTATGACGGACAAGTCAAACACTAGCACTTCACCAACTGCATGACCATGGTAGCAGTCTGGATGTGAACCAACTGCCTGAGGCTCAAGATGGAAGTGCTGGTCTGAGGCAACAATCCTAGATGACAAGCTCTACATGACAGCTCAAGTCAATGCAGTGCGCACCTCCTACTTTCACATCCTACGCATGCTGCAAAAGATCTTCAGGTGCTTACCTCAGAAGACTAGATGTACTACTACACAGACTCCAGGACCCCCCAGAAAGCTGCCACATACTTGAAGTCCCACACCACAGCCACATCTCACCAAACCTCAGGAGACTTCAATGGCTCCCCCTTCACAAGCACAGCTAATTCAAACTTCCCACCCACACATACAAAGCCCTACTCAACACAGGCCAAGAATAATTGAACAGCTGCATACACATTCACCAACCCACCAGACACCTACATTCTGCATCACACTCACTTGCACACACTCCCCACATCTGCAAAAAGGAAACCTCAAGATCACGTCTTCTCCTACATCACAACTACAACATGGAACGATCCCCCTCAACACATCAGAGCCTTCTCTTACTTTTTGAGTTCAGTTAGAAGCTAAAGTCCCACCTCTTTGTATAAGCGCCATGTGACTACACACCTACACACCTTGCCAAAGTGCCTGGAAACCCTCTTGGGTGACTTGCACTATGCAAATGAATGGCGGCCAGGCTCATCACTGACTGTAAGCTATTTGACCACATCTACCCAGCCCTTAAAGCCCTCAAATAGCTACCCGTTAAAGGAAGATGCTTTCATAAGACTGCATGCATCATGCATAAAGCTCTTCCCCAACAAACCCCGTTGTGCCTAACTAATAAACTCAATATATCTGCAGCACCAGAATGATGAGAAGCACCAATGCGCTCCTTCTCGTCCCCCCGCTTTTAAACAAGAAATCCACCCAATCTCGCTCCTTCTCCAGTAATGCCCCGAACATCTAGAATGCCCTCCCGAAAGACCTGTGTTGTAATCCCTCCTACCTCAGCTTTAAAAAAGACCGTACGTTTCACTTTCTCAACATATACTGGGGTCCTTAATCTCTCCTTTGACCTTGGTTTCTGCTTCACCTGCATTGGTTATCTTTTCCTAACCCTCACTTCACTCTCCCTCTTTACGTATCTTCCTCTCTTCTCTGCCCTAAATTGTTACCTCCCTTTATATTTTTTATATGTTTATTCCCCTCTAACCACCCAGAATGTGTGCTCCCCTTTTTCATAATCTGAGATGTACCTGTGTGTTTTGTTACCTGGAAAGATTGCCTAATTTATTTGTGCCCCATTTTAACTTATTGTGAGATGTCATTGCCTGTTTTTTTTACCCTGAACTACTTCTTTTATTGATTGGTTCTGTTCATGTAAAGCACACTGATATTCTGGGTCTAGCAAGCACTATATAAAACTAGGCAAATAAAATCAAATAAAATAAGAATATAACATAACATACTATAAGATTGTGTTTAAGGAATGATATATTCCCAACTTAGAGAACCGGGCAGCTGGGGCTCTGGCTGGTTTGCAGTGGGTGAGATTCTGCTGCTAGGCCCTAGAGGCAGAAGTGCCAGCAACAGCATTACTACCTGAAATTTGGGACTTTGGAGACTAAGGTGTGGCAGTCCACCAATAGGTCTTGGCACCAAGCCTGGGCGGGGGAGGTTTAGACTTGCATGCCACAAAGCGAGATTAGACAGGACTAGGTTGTGACCGAGGAAAGATGCTTCTCCCAATGATTTGGTGTCTGCAGCCTGTATCCTCGGTCACATGACTAGATGAATGTGGTAGTTGATCTTTGTATATTGCTCCCAGACAATAAGACAAGGGGTAGTAGGTGTTAGCAGGATAGGTCATCTCTGACTTGATGAGGGGGGAGGAGTTGTCACCTACCACACTTGCGCATCACAAAGCCTCTACCTGAGCATACTCACAAAGGGTTTGACACTAGTATTTTGTGACCCAGATAAGCTGGGGCCAAGGCAGGGATGCAGGAAATTCCAAATCCATCTGGTAGAGGAAACCTCCAGAACATTATCATATTTCAATGTTGTCACCAGGTATAAATAATAGACCCTCAGACCCAACTCTTCAGAATATCTATGACCTGCAGAAGAATCAGAAGGACTGTTGTGCTGCTTTGCAAGAAGGACTGCTATTCTGCTGCTCAGCTGTCCTACTGCCTGAGTAAAAGGATTAGACCTTACAACGCTCCATAGCCGGTATTTAAGGTTCTTTGTTCTGCAGGCCTAACCTGGTCCCTGTATCCAGCTCAAACTCCATCGTAGTCTGCCTAAACTTGTGACTTTGTCCACGTCTGGCATGTTCACATCACCATAGTTGAAGCTTAGTGCTTTCAGTCACTATTTTCAATTGAATCTTTAATATTGCAAACCTCATGTTTTACTGGTTGTATTTTTTCATTTTGGTGTCAAACAGTTTAGTAAATATTATTTTTTCTAAATTTGGGTAGTTTTTTTCTTGTAACATATTAATTACTGTTTGAAGTACTACATAATTACTTTAGACATTGCCTTTAAGTGAAGCCTGACAATTTTGTGCCAAGCTGCGAATAATTTGGTGCTTGCTGGTGTTCCACTCTGACAGATTGTGGTGTGGATACATCATTTTTTGCTTAAGTGTTTAATCGTATAGCCCGTAGTGATCTCTAAACATTCTTATAATGCTTAGCAAGATTTTGAAGATATTGACCAGCCGGCACCTGTCTCGCTTCATGCGATGCACAGGCATTGGGCTTTTTCAAGACTGCATGCATTAACAAGCACCCCAAAGGCAAATTCCAAAGTAAAGTAATATTTTTTCATAATTAAATAATCCATACAAGTATGAACATTAAGTACAGGTTGTATCATTTAGGCATATTTAGTATATTCAATTGATACATAATAAAATAATTGTTAAATAGTTATGATAAACATAAATCAGGTACATAAAATCATTGGCATCAAATGAGTATTGCAGTAGTGTAAACAAACAGGTCACAAAGAAGTGGAAGACATCACACTGGTGGCAGTCTGCGAGGGAACTTCCACAGATACAGCCAGCAACACTGTCCCACTGGAGGATTGCGACTTCCATTACAAAGGCTAAGTCTAAAGTAAAATCTTCGACCGGGACAACCTGCTTGTTGTATCTGGCGCTCACTCAATCACATTAGCCTAGAATTGTGTCTAGGTCTCTGTCCACTTTGAACAATGACTATTGATTGGCATTTTACTTTTTCTTGACACTTTTCAACTAAAATCTTCAAAAGATTCATTTCTCAGGTACATCCTATTGAAATTGTGAAGTTTTGTTTTCATTTTGCTTATTATCTCTTCCTCTATTTTAATGACGTGGTTGTGGGATTTTTATTGTTTTGTGTTTTGACCTTCTAACTATTTTGTTCCTGATTAAATACTTTACAAATGTTCCTAAGCTAGGCCTTTTGGCTTTTTGCCATAGCTACCAGGGGGTTGAGCATAGGTCTAAATTATTTAAAGGGTGCTTTACCTTAATACAATTGCACCACTATTCCTATAGACTCCCACCCACCCCAACTCCCACTTACTTTCATTATGGATCTAAAAATAACAGTTCACTGTCCGAAAATGTAATAAGGCAACCACCCAATTCAGGGAGGGGTGTCTGAGCTGTGTTCCTGGCTTGGGGGCAACTGTTTCTGGCCATGTGCTTTCTATGTTTTCACCACTATGATGGTACAGACACCTCATGGGAAGAAGGTAGCATGGGGTAGCAGAGAATGCTCCCCAAACCTCTCTGATTGGCCTCAAGACCTTCTTGAGAGCAGCCAAGGACACATTTTGGGGGGACGAAAGTGTCCCTGAACTCCTAGTGTTGTTCTGGGCACTCACTGGGAAAAGGAGATTATGCCTGTGCAGGGGGTGCAGCTGGAGGTCTGCTCTTTGGACCCCACTGGATGGTCTTGCAAGGAGGAGCCCTGAGATCTGCTTCCTCCCCAGTTAGCAAAATTATTTTGGTGCACGTTCTGGTTTAACTCAAAACGGGCGTACCCCACCTCCTTGGTATGGCTTTCTCTCCCTCACTGGTGCTGTCAAGTGGTCCTGTCCGCCTTTCAGTCAAGGAACATATTCTTTTCCCTAGGTCCTGCTTGGATAATCATTGGCCTGCTTGGTGTTCTGAAAAGGAATGTGAAAAAGTGAGACATTTTAAATTCATGTTTTCAATACTGTTTGTCAAATTAATTGCATTTAACCCAATAAGGAGGGCTATGAGCCAATGGCCAATGCCTACACTCCCTCCCAGTGAGTCCTTTGGACACTGGCCGACACTAGTGAGAACTATAAAGGCCCCTTGCACCTGAGGGAGTTCTTTCTTTTTTTTCCATCAGGCTGCTAGGGAATGAATCACTGCTTGTGGGCATATTTCAGCTCCTCGAGCAACGATTCTCCAGGCAGAGGTATTGTTGGAAAGGGAAAAATATTCCCTTTCCAATAGTACCTCTAGGGGATTTCAGCAGGAGAGCGAGCCCCAAGCAGGGATGCACCCCGTAGCCTCCAGTTTTAGGGGGAGCGAGCCTTTTGGCAAGGACTTGTGCTCCTACTTGGCAATTTTATTAATTCAGTCTTTCGTTCCCCCTCGGGGGCAGATAGGGGCATTAAGAACGCGGGTATGGGCTGTACCGCCATTGTTGGGGTGATGTAGGGGTGGGCGTGGTACAACGCTCTGAAGGCCTGGGTACGGTGCAGACCCCCAATGGGGTGCCGTAGGGGTACGCACCATACCCAGCCCTTCAGAGCGTGGGTATGGGTCGTACCACGCGTACCCCTACATCACCCCAACAATGCTGGTACGGCCCGTACCCAGGCGATTAGAACGTGGGTACGGGCCGTACGTCGCCATTGTTGGGGTGACGTAGTGGTGGGCGTGGTACGACTCGTACCCACGCTCTTAAGGCCTGGGTACGGTACGTACCCAGGCCTGCAAATTGTGGGTATGGGAATGTACAGAGCGTACCCCCACCCGTGTATGAATGTAGCGTACCCCCACCCGTGTATGAATGTAGCGTACCCACACCCGTGTATGAATGGAGCGTACCCACACCCGTGTATGTCCCGACCGCCCATGCCCAGACATAGGAGGGGTGGGTGCAGAGTCCTCCCAACAGTGCCCAGACATAGGAGGGGTGTGTGCAGAGTCCTCCCAGCAGTGCCCAGACATAGGAGGGGTGTGTGCCTATCACTCCCAGCAGTGCTCAGACAAAGGAGGGGTGTGTGCAGAGTCCTCCCAGCAGTTCCCAGACACAGGAGGGGTGTGTGCCTATCACTCCCAGCAGTGCCCAGACACAGGAGGCGTGTGTGCAGAGTCCTCTCAGCAGTGCCCAGACATAGGAGGGGTGTGTGCAGAGTCCTCCCAGCAGTGACCAGACATAGGAGGGGTGGGTGCCTATCACTCCCAGCAGGGCCCAGACACAGGAGGGGTGTGTGCCTATCACTCCCAGCAGTGCCCAGACACAGGAGTGGTGTGTGCCTATCACTCCCAGCAGTGCCCAGACACAGGAGGGGTGTGTGCAGAGTCCTCCCAGCAGTGCCCAGACATAGGAGGGGTGTGTGCAGAGTCCACCCAGCAGTGCCCAGACACAGGAGGGGTGTGTGCAGAGTCCTCCCAGCAGTGCCCAGACACAGGAGGGGTGTGTGCAGAGTACTCCCAGCAGTGCCCAGACACAGGAGGGGTGCAGTGCCCAGACACAGGAGGGGTGTGTGCAGAGTCCTCCCAGCAGTGCCCAGACATAGGAGGGGTGTGTGCAGAGTCCTCCCAGCAGTGCCCAGACATACGAGGGGTGTGTGCCTATCACTCCCAGCAGTGCTCAGACACAGGAGGGGTGTGTGCAGAGTCCTCCCAGCAGTGCCCAGACACAGGAGGGGTGTGTGCCTATCACTCCCAGCAGTGCCCAGACATAGGAGGGGTGGGTGCCTATCACTCCCAGCAGTGCCCAGACACAGGAGGGGTGTGTGCAGAGTCCTCTCAGCAGTGCCCAGACATAGGAGGGGTGTGTGCCTATCACTCCCAGCAGTGCCCAAACACAGGAGGGGTGTGTGCAGAGTCCTCCCAGCAGTGCCCAGACACAGAAGGGGTGTGTGCAGAGTCCTCTGAGCAGTGCCCAGACATAGGAGGGGTGTGTGCCTATCACTCCCAGCAGTGCCCAGACACAGGAGGGGTGTGTGCAGAGTCCTCCCAGCAGAGCCCAGACACAGGAGGGGTGTGTGCAGAGTCCTCCCAGCAGTGCCCAGACAAAGGAGGGGTGTGTGCAGAGTCCTCCCAGCAGTGCCCAGCCATAGGAGGGGTGGGTGCCTATCACTCCCAGCAGTGCCAAGACACAGGAGGGGTGAGTGCAGAGTCCTCCCAGCAGTGCCCAGACATAGGAGGGGTGTGTGCCTATCACTCCCAGCAGTGCCCAGACACAGGATGGGTGTGTGCAGAGTCCTCCCAGCAGTGCCCAGACATAGGAGGGGTGTGTGCCTATCACTCCCAGCAGTGCCCAGACATAGGAGGGGTGTGTGCCTATCACTCCCAGCAGTGCCCAGACACAGGAGGGGTGTGTGCCTATCACTCCCAGCAGTGCCCAGACACAGGAGGGGTGTCTGCCTATCACTCCCAGCAGTGCCCAGACACAAGAGGGGTGTGTGCAGAGCCCTCCCAGCAGTGCCCAGACATAGGAGGGGTGTGTGCAGAATCCTCCCAGCAGTGCCCAGACATAGGAGGGGTGTGTGCCTATCTCTCCCAGCAGTGCCCAGACACAGGAGGGGTGTGTGCAGAGTCCTCCCAGCAGTGCCCAGACATAGGAGGGGTGTGTGCAGAGTCCTCCCAGCAGTGCCCAGACATAGGAGGGGTGGGTGCCTATCACTCCCAGCAGTGCCCAGACACAGGAGGGGTGGGTGCCTATCACTCCCAGCAGTGCCCAGACACAGGAGGGGTGTGTGCCTATCACTCCCAGCAGTGCCCAGACACAGGAGGGGTGTGTGCCTATCACTCCCAGCAGTGCCCATGGAAAAAAAAGGGTGCAGTGTCCACAGATACAATGCCCACAATAGTCAGTCAGGTGCTCAAAGACCCTGAAGAACACGTAACATGTGTGCGAGGCTGGGAGTACACACATGCATAGTGTGTAAAAGGGAACATGTCCACATGAAGTAACTTCAATATACTTCACACACAAGTACAGTGACCACCAAGGATGCCACAAATGATGCAGGTGGAGACATTGCCCAGCATGCATGGCCAAAGTAGAACGGATCCGTCATACACCAAGGATATGTAGACACATCTCAGCACAACATTTAGGAAACACCCTGCAGGGAAGATGTCAGGGTCCACAGAGGAAGGGACACACCTTGGGACAATGTCACCATGCAGTAAGAGCATACATGAACAAAGTTATTTGGCAAATACCTTGTGATGGCACACAGATACCAGGGTCCATCCCATGAGCAGCACACCATTACATTTGCCAGACACCTAACACATTATCCCCACCCCAAACATGGAGCAGCACCACCAACAGCAATACCAGAAAAGCAGTAGTGTGTAAAGGGAAAAAAACATAGCTTTATTCAGCATAAAAAAACGATTTGTAATTAAAAGTTGAATATGTACAAGGCCCATAGGGCAGTCCATAGTCCAATTCCTGGTGGGGGACACATAGGGACGCGTGTCCCCTAGCTTGCCTGCACAGTTCATACCTCCTTTGCTTCCACAGGGGGGGGCATCATGTGGGGGGGAAGGACCAGGCACCGCAGGGACAGGAGGGGCAAGGGTAGGTGTTGTGGGTGCAGGGACGGAGGACTCCACCACAGGGGGTGGGGCAGCGCCAAAGGTGGAGGTCAGAATGGCGCTGCACACGGTTGCAAGGTCCCCCAGCGTCTCCCCTGCACCCGAAGGAACCACAGGCCCCAAGGAGGGGGGGGGTCAGAGGGATGGGTCGCAGCGCTACTGGAGGAGGGTGTTGACAGCGGGGGGACTCAACCACCCTGACCGGGGACTCCTTTGACCGTTTGCGGGGTGGTGTCACTTTGGGGCTCAGGGACAGAGCGGCCATGAAGGAGTCTTTGGTGGAATCCTGGCCAGGAGAGCTGAGGGGAGTGGATTTGGAGGTAGTGGGTTGTGATGAATGTGGACTCCCACTGTGGCTGCATGTCTTCCGTTTGCCCCCCGACCCAGTGGGTGTGCCTACTTCCCCCTGTGTGTGCATGAGAGGAGGTGTGCGCTTGGCCTTCCCTGGTGGTGTGGTGCCTGTGTCTGGTGGGGTGCGTGCATGGCTACGTCTGGGTGTGCTTTGGACAGGCATGGGAGTGGGAAGTGTGGATGGTGCAGGGGTAGGGGGGGACGTAGCGCTGCAGGAGACCCACTGCTGCAGTCAGTGTCGAGTCAATGGACATCAGCAACTGGCGTTGGTCAGACTGCGCAGCTGAGATGCCTTCCATGTATGCCTCCATCTGGGTGAGCACTCGTGTGTGGCCATGGTGGACATTAAGCATCGCAGTCTGACCAACCTGCAACTGGCGCAGGATGTCCACAGACTCAGCATTGGCGGCAGCAGTGGAGACAGGGGCAGGGGGTGCGGTGCCTGGCAAGAAGGAGACACGTGGTGACCTAGCACGGTGGGAAGGGACCAGAGCAAGTGGGAGGCCGGTGATGGGAATCGAGGGGGCAGGTAGAGATCGAGTGCTGCTGTCAGCTGTGGGAGCAGCCTCCGCCCCCTCTGGGAGATCAGCCTCGGACCCGTCAGCGTCATAGTCGGTGGTGTTACTGGACAGGTCCTCCGCCTCACTCCCCTCGGCCTCCGTGCCACTCGATGCGCCAGACAAGACAGCACTGCTGCCACTGGTGCCTGCTCCCTCCTCACGGTCCGTGCCAGTGTCTCCCTCGGAGTCCCCCGACGATGCTGTGAGCAAGGTGAAGAGACAGGAAATGATCAGACACCTGTATACATATGTCACATGAGTCAAATCGACATAGGTCACAGTGCATAGCCTGAAAAGCAACATGAGTAACATCTACAACACAAGGTACATATGTAGGCCCTGCAACACCCAGCTGGTTGACCCACCATGCCACTGAGAAACAATGGAGAGCATGACCCAACAGCAAATTACTTGTTATCAAATAGAACAGAGGAGCCAGGCTCTGGGGACAATCGTGCACAGCATCTGTACCACACAGCGTTGACAAAAAAGGGATGAGCAGTAACCATGTCTATTAACTTTTTGCACATGCTGCAAAGCCAATACATTAAAACATGCACAACATTACTGGGTCACTGCACCTTGAGTGTATGTCCAGACAAACATTACACACAAGCCAGACCTAGCAGGGAGACTTCAGATTTGGACATGTAGGCCTTGCCCGCACAAAGCACCCAATACCTGAGACAATGTGATTGTGACAGAGGAAGTACTTACACCTCTTACTCTGGGATAAAAACACATGGCCTGCACTAAATCCTGATTGTACACAAACTACCCCTGGTGCGCCTGTCCACATATATCATTGACAATCAACCATCATCAGATTGTCGTTCCAAGACACACAGGCACTGCCCACTGTGAGTATGCACAAGCAAAATTGGGTCACAGTGTACAGTGGACACATGTAGCACAGTTTACGCCAATACAGATGAGGCCAGGGTACAATGCCACAGAGCCCAACCTATGCCGAAGACACAGAAAATGTCCACATAGTTGGATGACACACATGATACCTAGGAAAAGGTGCCCCAGGGCACGGTAGTGGCCACACACCTCCATGGTCCTGGATGGATATGACTGCAACTGAAGCAACCGTCCCTGCACTATACATTAATCCCACTCATGAACATCATGTCAGAGGGCACAACATTGGACATGCATGCTGGAAGGCAGTACACTTTAAAGACACACTCCTATGTTGGGACTCAGCATCAGTGCCAACTGACATGGACCCCACAATGACTGAACTGGCCAGGGCACAGCCAAGGTCCCAAAACCTGTTACACTCCACCCCCACACATGATGCTGCAAGCATTGGGCACTTGGATTGACTGCCAGCCTAGATTACCTTGTGCAAGAGTGACTACACACAGACCAGGGAACACATGGCAAGGAGGGGAAGGGAGGAAGAACAGCACCGGTTTACTTTGGGGAACTGGTTATGCACTGCACATGTAAACCCTGGCAGTGTATCCATGCAACTGCGCACTTCCAAAAGCTGGTGACACACAACACCCCCTTCCTGCTGCTGCTTCTCCAGTAAGCGCCTATCCAAGTCGGGGAAGACCACCGCCAGCACACTCTTCTGGATGTGGGTCAGTCGCCGGCGCCCACGGTTCTTCCGGCTCTCAGGTGAGTCCCCCAGCAGGACCCGTGCAATCCTCCTCGTCCAGCACCGGATATCCTGCCAGCGTTTCCTCACCTGGGCTAGGCGCCGCTTCCGACCCTCCGTATTCCTCACGGCCCTGACAGCTTGCTTCCATATCTCCCCCTTGGCATGGACGCCTACCTGTGAGGATGCAAAAGTGAGAATACTTTAATTCACCTGAGCAATGACACAGAGTCACACATATTAACAAATTGGGCCCGATTCACAGAACTAACTTAAGACAAAATCCTAAACTTACTACTTTTGGTATTCACAGAAGTTAGGATTTTGTCTTAAGTTTGTCTTAAGACAAACTTAAGACAGACTTAAGACAGACTTAAGACAGACTTAAGACAGACTTAAGACAAACTTAAGACAGACTTAAGACAAACTTAAAACAGACTTAAGACAGACTTAAGACAGACTTAAGACAGACTTAAGTTAGGATTTTGTCTTAAGTTTGTCTTAAGTCAAAATCCTAACTTCTGTGAATACCAAAAGTAGTAAGTTTAGGATTTTGTCTTAAGTTAGTTCTGTGAATCGGCCCCATTGTCTTCTTTGAACAGGCTATGGTATGCAGGCAACTCATTGCACATTTGTCATAGGGACATAATCCACTGTGGAAGGCAAAATGCACTACGTGGCATTGAAGGTACACAGGTGGCATGAGGGGTGCCACACAATCAATGATCCTGGATCACACTGTGCATCACAAGCTACACAAGGATTATGTACAACACCTCAAAGCAGTCACATGTCCCAGCCCACTGACGCTACCTCAGCAGAGTACACAGACACACACAGGCACAGGACAATCACCTGCCATTGCCAACTGCGGGTACAAACCTCACTCTGCCCATGTGCCACTAGACTGGGGGGTGTCACAGGTGTGGGGCTGGCTCAGCACAGCAGTCACACAGCACTGCTCCCTGCTCACATCACATGGGCAGGGTATATCCATCCCTCGTGCAGCTGGTGTGCAACACTCCCCATATGCACTCACCCACATGACAGGGGACTTACACACACACCAATGTCCAGGGTACGAACACATCATTTGGACACTCACAGCACAGGTACACTAAACAAACACACATCTATGGGTACTGTCACCTGTCACACTGGGGGGACCACAGAATCACATCAGGACTGTAGCAACAACATTCCCAGGAGGAGTAGCCAGGCAGAATGTGGCATGCACCATGCATTGATTGTCACAGTAAGCGCAATGCAAGTGAGGAGTGCACATAGGAACCACAGCATGCTCTGCATGGGAGACATGAGGCCTTCCCCACCCTGTGACCCACTCCAAACAACATTGCATGTCTGTCACACAGGGACACAATGCCAGAAGTCACAGTCACAAAAAAGGGGCACAGTCTAGGCTTGTGAAGTCTGCACTCACCTGCTCCCCTGGTCGACCATACAGCATGGTGTACTGTGGGAGGATCACATCCACCAACGCCATATTCTCCTCCATGGTGAATGGCTGGGCCCTCTCCACAGACCTGGACATGGTGCCAGAGGAATCACGAGCAGCAGCAGTGTTGTGGAATGAAAGGATGTGCAGGCAAGTGCTCTCTCATGGGACCTGGCTGCCTTATATCTGCCTTGCTGGCCTGTTTCATTCACAGGAGTACAGAGTGATTGGTCAGTCACATTAGCATCCTACGTTTCCTCCAATCCCTGTAAACCTACCCCAGTGAGTGGCTTTGCATGGTTTAAAAATTGAGCATGATGTCAAGTCAACAACCACTTTGCAACAAAGTATATCGTTTCCAACCGACTTCTGCTGGCCACCTGATGCAATAATTCAAACTTTAAACTCGGTCTCCATGACAACCAGCATGCATTTAGGCCCGTATACTTGTCCCTCATGTGTTCCCTATGTTATTTCAAGATTTACACACAGGTACGGTCCATTCCATGGCCCTAGGGCACCCCAAATGCAGTGATACGGACCCTACACACGTGTACGGTCCGTATCACTGTGGCGTACGCATACGCCAGCACTCCCATAGTGATAGGGACCCTACACATGTGTGTACGGTCCGTATCACTGTGGCGTAAGCATACGCCAGCACTCCCATAGTGATAGGGACCCTACACACGCGTGTACGGTCCGTATCACTGTGGCGTACGCATACGCCAGCACTCCCATAGTGATAGGGACCCTACACACGCGTGTACGGTCCGTATCACTGTGGCGTACGCATACGCCAGCACTCCCATAGTGATAGGGACCCTACACACGCATGTACGGTCCGTATCACTGTGGCGTACGCATACGCCAGCACTCCCATAGTGATAGGGACCCTACACACGCCCTCAGAGGGTATGTACGGTGCGTTTCACACCTGACAGTGGTGACAGGCGGCACACAGAAAGGAATTGAGCTGTCATACTTGGCCAAGGCTGGACATCAAGGCATTGTCTGTGCAGTACTACATGTGTCGGGCACAGGTGGGTCAGGCTGTGATGTGGCACTATACTCCTGAGGTGTGAAGCTAATTAAAGTATGATGAGCTGTGTACACATGTCATGTGTGATGGTGCCCTATGTGCCACACATCCCCTTCACTCCTTTGACATGTGTGCATGTAGTACAGACTTGGTGAGCCATGCGTCACTGGCATGGCAAAGTCACCGACACCCGCAAATGTCCCCTGATGCCAGGTACACGGAATATTACCCCTGACAAGTGAATGCCCGCGTTGCACGCTATAACTATGTCATGTGTGTGTCATGTGTTCCCATAGGTTTGCTGTAAGTGTTTGGTCAAATGCATCTGCAGTTGCTGCAACCAACATGTGTCTGTGTGTAGATGGGCATGGCACACTGTTACGCACACCAGCACACATGTGTAATCCAACGTAAGGTGTGTATGTATGCATCGACACGGAGTTTCAAAACAAGGACATATCTGCATACTCTCAATGTATGTGTGATCAGTCTTGACATGTAATCCTTCATGGCAAGGTGTGTGGTCTGTCCTTTTTCTATGACATGTGACCTGTGCCTCTAGTGTTCCGCAACCTGTCTGTACAATAAACATCCTTCTTCTGCACATATTTGGATGTCTGTAACTCCTGTAATGCGTCTGCCTGCTCACTTACACTGGATGTTTTTAGAGGCCATGTTGGATCACCTGGATGAGTTCATAAAATTCCCAACTCCTGAGCAGTTGACAGGTGTCAAGCGTGAGTTCTATGCCGTGGGAGGGATGCCCCATGTCATTGGGTCCATAGATGGAACACATGTGGCTGTGGTACCACCACAGGTACAGGAGGTAGCGTATAGGAACCGCAAGCATTACCACTCCATTAATGCCCATGTGGTGTGTCTTGCAAACATGGTGATTTCACATGTCTGTGCTCGTTTTCCAGGATCAGCACACAATGCCTACATCATGAGGCGTAGCAGGGTGCCTGAAATGATGCTGCAGCTGCGCAACGAACGAGCATGTATTGTTGGTGGGTATACTCTGGCAGTCCTGTATTTAACATCATCTTCCTGTCTTACTGCTTCACCTGACCCACTGTTGTCCTTGATGTTTCCATGTAGGGGACGCTGGCTATCCCAACATGCCATGGCTGATCACGCCTCTCCGCAACCCCAGCACGGCTGCCGATCACCGCTACAACAACGCCCATGGGCGGACCAGGCGAGTGATAGAGAGGACGTTTGGCCTCCTGAACAGCCGATTCCGTTGCCTCCACAAGACCGGTGGCGCACTCCCATATGCACCGGTGAAGGTCTGCAAGATCTTCCTCGTGTGCTGCATGCTGCACAACATGGCAGTGGAGAAAGCTGTGCCACTCATCCTGGATCCAGATGAGCAGGACCATCCACCCGTGGAGGATGAAGGGCTTGGTCACAAGGCAAGTGATGTGGAGGAGGAGGAGGCGGTAGAGGACATCCGGAGGCGGCTCATACGCAACTTCTTTGCTTAGTGGTGAGTTCCAGTGTCTGAGTGTGCACGCATTGGGCCGTGTGTGGCATGTGTTGCAATGTGTGTGTCCATCTGTATGTCTGCCAAGTGAGTCAGAGGTGTGTTTGGATGTGTCACTCGAGTGATGGTGCAATAGAAGAATGTTTTTCCAGAGTCATCATTGTCACCTAGCATGTTGACAACCTTATACGTGTCGAATACATGCACATGCATGCGGATGTGCTTCTTTTGGCTGACTTCTGGTGTGTCTCTCATCCACAGTTACTTGCGCATGCTGTCTGCTGGTGGCATTGTTGTGCTCCTGCTATTCCTCATGAACACAGCAACATGTGCTGAATCAGCGTTACATGCACGGACAAGTTTGAAATTCTCCTTAGGGTAAGGGATGCAGCACGGCTTTTTGGGAGTGGTATTTGTTTTGAATGTGTGTGCACTGCTCCTGTTCATGTTTGGATACTTTATATACATGTAGAATCACCATGGGGCACATGACATGGAGCTGAATTCACCTGAATTAATGGTCAGACTTGGTGACAGTCATCTGTAATGGGATTGTGGATTGTGATGAAGCCATCAATGTGTGTAACACTGCCCTCGGAAACATACGGGTTGCACCGGGTTGACATGGTGTGTGAATTCCCCATTAGGGGCTCAATGGTGTATAGCAGCCTCTCCGTGAGCAGCAGGGGGTGTTTAGCTGTAACCCGTCACTTGTGTGCCAGTGCTATGGATTTCCAGCATCTGTGGTGCAAAGGGGGGTGCCAGTGTTGGTCCCACGTGTTCATCCACATGACCTGTGTATGTGTTGACAGAGTTGCATTAGCATTCCGACACACATGACTAATAAAGGTGTCCCTCTGCCTCCAAGGTGCCTCATCTCTGTCAATGATGGTCTGTTGCCACTGTGCATGCGGCATGTCTGGCATTGTTCTCAGAGATGGTGCATATGAGTCTATGTGTAGAGTAGCAAGATGCAAGCTGTTTGTCAGGGATTAGATTCTGTATTGTGCATGATGTCCATGGCTGTGTAGGTATTGTGGCATGTCAGTCTCCACGACGGCCACTGTGCTGCATGTGAATCCATTGTGTGTGTGTGCCATGTTGAACCAGACATTCCTTCCTTGACATACACCTTTTGCATAGTTCCTTCCTGAGATCCTTGTCTTTGTGTGCTACTTGTGGCATTGTTTTCTTGACATGGCGCATGCTGCTGCAGGCCCTGCAGCAAGGGCACCCAGTGTCCACGCAAACGAGCTGGTGTTCATCATGGATTGCTTGCTGACATGTGCTATGCTGATCAGCAGCATCTGTGCCTCATGCGGCAGCACACTCTGCATTATGCACAAGATCCCCAGTTCCATCAACCTCAAGGCAAGAGGGAGACCATCCCCCAGGTCAACTACGACATCCGTGTCTAATCCTACCCTGCACTCTACGGACATGTGCGTTAGAAATCCCATGATACTTGTCCACATCCAGGGTGCATCTGCACAGCTCTGCTACTACATCCGGCCACCAGGCCACATCAACGTCCAACAGAGATGGTGGGAGTGGATCACTGCCAGCTGCAGGATGACCTTCTCAATCCACGCACACACTCAGGATGCAGCCCACAACCACAACACAACCTTGTGGCACTGTGATCCAACACCCAATTGTGCCATCTCCATGCACCCAACCTTGGCCGGTCCACCATTCTCCACATCCACCTGACTCAAGCATGCAGGACATGGTTCTGCCACGTGTCTACACATACCTGGGACTCCCACCCCAGGACACTCCACATGATCCCTGACCTCTGCGCATGACTGTTGCTCTTCTAAATAGGTCTGTAGGCACAGTTGTGCGGGCACCCCCTCAGCTGGTTGGGCCCATCACGGGTGAGTATGGTGCTCCATGTCTGTCTTGGATGATACATTGTGACCCATGTGTGTCCTGTGCCAGACTCAGACCCCAGGGTATGGATGGTTGGAGTTACTACTGAAATCAGGCATGGTTTGACTTTACAACACACACATGTAGTGGAATAATGCTAAATGACGGCATCATCTGGTGATTGTGAAGATTTTTATTTGTGGTGGGGCACGTGTTTGGGGGGATGACAAGAGGTGCTTGGCGGGAGTGTAGAATCCAAAGTTCACAGGGGGAGTTGGTATCCTTGCCATTGAAAGTCATCAGAGTCTATGCCACAGTCTTTGTCTACATTGGTCAGACAGTGACCAGCAAGGCCATGTGGAAGAGAATGTCATTTGCTGATGTGCTGCTGTTGGGCCAGAGGGCCAGGTGCCAGGCCAGGTGACCTGGGAGATGGTGATGTTCCGCTGACTCTCACGGTCTTTTGCGTGGATGACCCACCCTCCTGCGGGTACCCTCAGAATCAGGCCGTGACGATGCTTGTGATGCTCCGTCGGATGAATCCTCCTCCTCCTGATCCCTCCCTGTGGTTGGTGATGTTCTTCGCCTGGTGGCACAGGGAGGGTTGCCCATGTTTTCGGCAATCCGACGGAGTACACGGGTCATATCCGTTTGCACCGCCACGAGCTCAGCCCGTCTTGCCTCCATCCGTCCTTTGTGTCGTTGTTGACAGGCATGTTGCTCGACCTGCAGGGTCTTCATCTCCTCGACGGTCCCCTTGATGTCTGTGAGGGTGGACGCAATCTGGACCATGCCCCTGGCGTCATGCCGGTATGAGTCGAGGAAGTTGCTGACGAGTGACATTACCGGTTCCTGAGCCAACTGGTCAGGTTCGCGCCTCCGCCGTCCTCCACTCCCACCACCCCTGCCCACTTGCACCTGGCCTGCCATTGTGGGTACATCGGGTCTTCGGGACCCCTGAGGGATGGCATTTGCGGTGTCGCCTGCCTCCTCCTGGGTGCCCGGAGAACCTTGTCCCTCGTGGACAGACTGGCTGTGTTGTTGTGTGCAGGCAGGGCTCCTGGGTGTCTCCTGGGATGTGGCAGGAATGGGGGTGGTGGTTGGACACCAGAGGGGCCAGGTTGGTCTGGGTCATCCATGGAGTGGTGAGAGTCGTCGCTGCCGGTGGGGTCGTCTTCACGCAGAGCCTGGTCCTGTGAGTCTTCCCCCCCAGTGTTGGGTGAGATCGACGACGTTGACCTGTGTGTGAGAGAGACAGTGTTAATTGTGTTACATGTGACATCCATGTTTCATTCATTTTTGAGTTGGCACAGTTCCTCTGGGTGGTTTGATTTGGCTAGCATTCTTCTCACAGTGTACTTGTGCATGGGTATGTCCCTTGGCCACAGCTTTCGACCCTTTACCTATGTGTGACACAATCTTAGTTGATGCATCTTTTGGGAACGCGGTCAGCAGTGTAGTGAGCGGGCGTAGCAAGCCATGCAGAGCCACCTTACGTGTTGCACTGTACGTGGCCAAATGGTGTTTTTCCATGCTATTTGAGAATGCAGGTAGGTAAATTAACCATTTGTGACAAGGTTCTGACAAACACAGTGGGTGGGTATACTGGGTGTAAGGTTATGTTTGTGCCTGCAGCACGGATGTACTCGTGCACAGATTGACACATGGCCCAGTGTTTATCAAAGGTTGAAGGGGGGGTTCACGCACTGCCAAACCTTGTCTACATGCACACAGTCCACCTGCTGACGAGCGGACATGGCCACACCACCCAAGGGTTATTTGGTCTCCCTCTGGTTCCCTTTCTCCCTCCCTCTGTCAGCCTCCTCCCACTGTCCATCTCCCTCTGTCTCCCTTTCTCCCTCCCTCTGTCAGCCTCCTCCCACTGTCCCTCTCCCTCTGTCTCCCTTTCTCACTCCCTCTGTCAGCCTCCTCCCACTGTCCCTCTCCCTCTGTCTCCCTTTCTCCCTCCCTCTGTCAGCCTCCTCCCACTGTCCATCTCTCTCTGTCTCCCTTTCTCCCTCCCTCTGTCAGCCTCCTCCCTCTGTCCGTCTCCCTTTCTCCCTCCCTCTGTCAGCCTCCTCCCACTGTCCATCTCCCTTTCTCCCTCCCTCTGTCAGCCTCCTCCCTCTGTCCGTCTTCCTCTGTCTCCCTTTCTCACTCCCTCTGTCAGCCTCCTCCCACTGTCCCTCTCCCTCTGTCTCCCTTTCTCCCTCCCTCTGTCAGCCTCCTCCCACTGTCCCTCTCCCTCTGTCTCCCTTTCTCCATCCCTCTGTCAGCCTCCTCCCTCTGTCCGTCTCCCTTTCTCCCTCCCTCTGTCAGCCTCCTCCCACTGTCCATCTCCCTTTCTCCCTCCCTCTGTCAGCCTCCTCCCACTGTCCATCTCCCTTTCTCCCTCCCTCTGTCAGCCTCCTCCCACTGTCCATCTCCCTCTGTCTCCCTTTCTCCCTCCCTCTGTCAGCCTCCTCCCTCTGTCAGTCTCCCTCTGTCTCCCTTTCTCTCTCCCTCTGTCAGCCTCCTCCCACTGTCCATCTCCCTTTCTCCCTCCCTCTGTCAGCCTCCTCCCACTGTCCATCTCCCTCTGTCTCCCTTTCTCACTCCCTCTGTCAGCCTCCTCCCTCTGTCCGTCTCCCTTTCTCCCTCCCTCTGTCAGCCTCCTCCCTCTGTCCGTCTCCCTTTCTCCCTCCCTCTTTCAGCCTCCTCCCTCTGTCCGTCTCCCTTTCTCCCTCCCTCTGTCAGCCTCCTCCCACTGTCCATCTCCCTTTCTCCCTCCCTCTGTCAGCCTCCTCCCACTGTCCATCTCCCTTTCTCCCTCCCTATGTCAGCCTCCTCCCACTGTCCATCTCCCTTTCTCCCTCCCTCTGTCAGCCTCCTCCCACTGTCCATATCCCTTTCTCCCTCCTTCTGTCAGCCTCCTCCCACTGTCCATCTCCCTCTGTGTCCCTTTCTCCCTCCCTCTGTCAGCCTCCTCCCGCCCTCTGTCAGCCTCCTCCCACTGTCCATCTCTCTCTGTCTCCCTTTCTCCCTCCCTCTGTCAGCCTCCTCCCACTGTCCGTCTCCCTCTGTCTCCCTTTCTCCCTCCCTCTGTCAGCCTCCTCCCACTGTCCGTCTTCCTCTGTCTCCCTTTCTCCCTCCCTCTGTCAGCCTCCTCCCACTGTCCCTCTCCCTTTCTCCCTCCCTCTGTCAGCCTCCTCCCACTGTCCATCTCCCTTTCTCCCTCCCTCTGTCAGCCTCCTCCCACTGTCCATCTCCCTTTCTCCCTCCCTCTGTCAGCCTCCTCCCACTGTCCATCTCCCTCTGTCTCCCTTTCTCCCTCCCTCTGTCAGCCTCCTTCCTCTGTCCGTCTCCCTCTGTCTCCCTTTCTCCCTCCCTCTGTCAGCCTCCTCCCACTGTCCATCTCCCTTTCTCCCTCCCTCTGTCAGCCTCCTCCCACTGTCCATCTCCCTCTGTCTCCCTTTCTCCCTCCCTCTGTCAGCCTCCTCCCTCTGTCCGTCTCCCTTTCTCCCTCCCTCTGTCAGCCTCCTCCCTCTGTCCGTCTCCCTTTCTCCCTCCCTCTGTCAGCCTCCTCCCTCTGTCTGTCTCCCTTTCTCCCTCCCTCTGTCAGCCTCCTCCCACTGTCCATCTCCCTTTCTCCCTCCCTCTGTCAGCCTCCTCCCACTGTCCATCTCCCTTTCTCCCTCCCTACGTCAGCCTCCTCCCACTGTCCATCTCCCTTTCTCCCTCCATCTGTCAGCCTCCTCCCACTGTCCATCTCCCTTTCTCCCTCCTTCTGTCAGCCTCCTCCCACTGTCCATCTCCCTCTGTCTCCCTTTCTCCCTCCCTCTGTCAGCCTCCTCCCGCCCTCTGTCAGCCTCCTCCCACTGTCCATCTCCCTCTGTCTCCCTTTCTCCCTCCCTCTGTCAGCCTCCTTCCTCTGTCCGTCTCCCTTTCTCCCTCCCTCTGTCAGCCTCCTCCCACTGTCCATCTCCCACTGTCTCCCTTTCTCCCTCCCTCTGTCAGCCTCCTCCCACTGTCCGTCTCCCTCTGTCTCCCTTTCTCCCTCCCTCTGTCAGCCTCCTCCCACTGTCCGTCTCCCTCTGTCTCCCTTTCTCCCTCCCTCTGTCACTCTCCTCCCACTGTCCGTCTCCCTCTGTCTCCCTTGCTCCCTCCCTCTGTCAGCCTCCTCCCTCCCTCTGTCTGTCTCCCTGTGTCCACCTCTGTCTCCGTCCCTCTCTCTCCCCCTCTCCCTCCCTCTGTGTGTCACCCTCTGTCACCTCAACCCAGCTTCCTGGGCACACACAGTTTGCAGGTCTTTCAAAGGCCATTGGCTTGTTCATGTGGGTGTGTTTATTCTCTGCGGGCACCCATTGGGCGGAGTGTCTGAGTCTGCGCTGCTGCTGTGGCGGTGTGTGCTGACACTCTTTCAGAGTGATGCGTCTTCATTAGCTGCTGTTATGTGCAAATTGTGCCTTCATACCCATGTCGTCCTGCAACGCGGCCACCATTAGCAGGCAAAACAGTACTGTGTGGGGACACACTGTTTGTATGGCTGTGCCCTAAGCCATATGGGCTGAGGGCATTGTTGTGTGCTTCAGAGTTGCTCTATGTTAGTTTTGAGGCCCACCCTCCCGGCATCGGGGATATCCTGTCTTGTGTTGGTGTTTTGTGTGGCCTGTGACTTGGCATGGCCTTGCTTGGGGCATGGGGCATGGAGGCGCTAGTGGCATGTGTGTGTTTTTGGAGGATGGTTGTGTACGATGCAGGCTTTGGGGGGGTTGCGTGCATTGTGGTAAATATTTTAATTACCTGTACTATTTTTGATGCGGAAAACTATTAAGAATAACTCAGTAAAATGAGAGGCAGAATCCGTGGTATTAGAGGTTCTGAAAGGGCTTTATTCCTTATACAATTCGAATTGTTGGCATCATATTCCATCACCACGGAGGTTCAGGAAGTGAAGAGCCAAAAGGCAAAAGGCAAGGGCAAGGGCAATACATTATTGACAAGTAAGCATTTTTATAGAAAAGGCATTACAATGGAAACAGATGCAGGAGGCGTAACAACTGATAAAATAGGTAAAGATATGCATGCGTAACTAGAAATAGGCGTAACTAGGCGTAACTAGAAAACGTCATTATACATGATGTCATAAATGGGTGGATCCATGAAGGAATCTTGCAACATCAGCAGAAATATTTGGCAAAGATGCGCGCGCAGCCGCATGACGTGTGATTGACGTGCAACTAGGGGGTGAAGGGGACTTGACATTTAGCTCTACATGTGGAGACAGAAGTCTGGGGGGTCAAGTCAACCTAATCCCAAATCATATCTAACATCCTATGTTTAAAGAACTATGTTATCCAAAAGGAAAGGTTTCTCGAACAAAATCTATTCTATACTGACTGTGAGTGCGTGTACAAGCGTCTAAGTGTCTACATGAGATGCGAGGGCAGAAATCTTCCATAGTAACAGGGGCTATGAATTACTTGCACGAGGACAGCAAGGCCGGGCTCTTTGCTCGGTAGCTGGAAGAATGTTTACCTAAACTACTAGACAGGAATGCATTGGATGAGGAGCGGAGCAGATAATCTTGAAGGTGAAATACAGTTTTTGGCAGGCAGACAGGCCGAAGTCAGGCACCGTTAGCCGCGCAGGGAGTAGAACAAAGTTCATGGATACAGATACAGGCTCAGGCCGGAGCTTTCAGAGACAAGAGGCAGGAAAAGACTTGATGACAGGATTCAGGGCCTACTCACCTGAACTGTAAAACGGGGAAAGTGAACCACATAAAGTCGGTGGCCTTTCATACTTAGGAGCGGAATATCCGACCCATTCATGGCGGATCTGAAAGAGGACATGTTGACGGTGGACGCACATGTATTTGCGTCTTCATAACTGGAACTGGAGGAAACATACATGTACTTGTAGCATATACATGAGCCGTTGGGGTCTAAGATAGGGGACATAACTGATCATAAAATTCATATTTCCACATTCCCTCCTTGTCCCCTACGGACCCTCAGGAGATATCAATCTTCATCAATCCATCGATCTGTTCATATAACATCATTTGTTCTTCTTTCTTCATCCGGGATTGTGAACGAAAACTTGGATGTGGAATACACGATGTGGCACACAGACCACAAATCGCTGGCCCACATTGTAGACATAAGCAGCAACTGAATAGTATGAGAAAGCCAATACCTAGGAAGGATAGTATTCTCCATCCCCAGGCTGACAACACGCTCCAAAACCAACCGGACCAAGTCCAGGCGCCTGGATTCTGGTGTATCTGGCTTACAATCTTATGAAGGCGAGTTATAGCTTTATATACAGATGGCGAATTTTCTGGGATGAATATGCAGCAACTTGATTCGATGACCCTACAAGCTCCGCCCCTATCGGCCAGGATGACGTCAAGGACAAGACGATTTTGAAGAACAACAATCCGCATCGCAGACTGCTCCTCTGTTAAGTTGCCTAAGGCGGAAATAGTTTCATTTACTACGGCTTCAAGGGTCCTAGTTAATCTACGTATCAGCTTACTATTAGTGACAACACCTAAGTAGGGAAAGAGACCTTTGTTGAAATCTGTGTATTGTTCCCATGCCGTTTCAGTGTAATCGACAATTGGGATATCTCTCTGCTGTCTAGTGTGTACTAAATGGATATTCCTATGATAATCGGGAGGGGCTAGGAAAACAGGTGGCAGGAGGAATGCAATGTAACAGGTACCATCCCAATCTAAAGGCAGACGTATATATGCAGTCTGACCACATACGAAGTAGGAATGGCGAGAAGCTCTAAATGTAGACTTGCCTTGATCATTGAATTCTATCACAGTGGTGCATTTACTATGGCCCATATGTATTGAACCATTCTTTCTCACACACAATTCACCTTTAACTGGGAATACTGACATAGCGGGCAGAATTGGTGCAGCTTCGGATTCAACATTCAGGATCATGAGATTAAGCGTAAAATTACCTAATCCATATACTTCATTTTCTAGATCAGTTCCTGTTCTTTTGGGAAGTCCCTCCTTGTTAGGGTAGCAGACTTTGAGTAAAACTAGGTTCAGGTTTCCCCATACCCAGTTGTCTTGATAAACTACCGAGTTTGAATCTAAGGAATTAATTAAACTAAACCATGCTCCACAGGAGCCATTGTGTGTGAACGGATATGGAAAGAGAGGCAAAACTCCCTTATAATTCTGATAGGGAGGAAGTCGGCCACATATCCAACAATTTGTAGCATTGCTGGTCTGATGGGAATGATGTAACATACTAATGAAAGTGTTATTGCGCAGCGCAAATCTATAGGACAATTCATGCGGAGGTAATTCGCTAAAAGAATGTTCAGCAGTAACATTATAAGCACGTTGAAAAATAGGGTAGTATGTGTGCAATAGTATACTTGCGACGATGATCAGAAGACTTAAGAAAAACAAAATTAATAACGTTACTGTGCAATGACTACGCAGTGATTTACAATACGCATGCTTTTTCAACTGCATCTTTCGATTTCTTTCTCTATTCAGGTCTAGAGGATACATGTCAGGGACAAATTCAACCGCTTCACCTTAGAGAGGACTTAAACAATCGAATTGTCTGACTTACTAGACCTTAATTTTAGTTTGTAAAGTTCAGAGTTTGTTAATTCAGCCAAGGGGAGTTTTGAATCAGTCTGTGAAGAAACGCAAGGCGTAACGTTTACATCAGATGGTAGTCCATGAAATTTCTTGATATGACTTGAATGTAACCATCCTTTGCGACCTTCGATCTTCACGGCTGTCCTCGTCGTTAGCAGCACGAGTTGCGGCGATTTCCACCTAGGATCCAGCTGAGTCTTCCGGTCAAAATTTCGGACTAGCACCAGGTCCCCGGGAACTACGTCATGGGGTTTTACCTCGGTGTTATCGGGAAAGGCTGCAGCTACCTGTGAACGACAAGATTGTAGTGCAGACATCAAGGAAGCCAGGTAATCTGTCAGCATATTACAGTCAACATCAGTTATTTTACGAGGTATAGGCGTCCCCCACATATTTGGTGGTCTACCGAAGATCACCTCATACGGGGATAGCCCTGTTCGAGAATGTGCTACCATTCTCATGTAAAAGAGTGCAACTGGTAAGGCTACTATCCAATCGACTCCTTTTTCTCTACATATTTTGGACAATCTAATTTTCAGAGTTTGATTATGGCGTTCCACGAGACCTGCTGCCTCGGGGTGTCGGACACAGTGGAACTTCCATTGGTAGCCTAACAAAAGGGAAACGTGTTTCATTAATTCGGATGAAAATGGCTGGCCGTTATCTGAGTATACAACACGTGGCAAACCATATTGTGCGAAGAATTCTCGAACTAACTGTTTGGCAGTAGTCGGGGCAGTGTAATCTGAGACGGGATACGCCTCTGTCCAACGGGAAAGAGCGCATACAACTACGAGGACATATTTGAATCCTCGACAACGTTCCATCTGGATATAATCCATCTGGAGGACTTCAAAAGGGTGATCAGGAGGCTGAAATCCACCCTGTTCTACGGGAATGCCTTTACCTGGATTAAACTGACAACATATCATACAGGTACGGACTTTTTGTTTAGCTGCTGCTCGCAAGTGTTTGTTAAACCAAATGTGTTGAATACTGTCTAGCATAGCTTTTTCTCCTAGGTGCGCTGGACTATGTATTGTGTTAATGATAACTTGAACCATTGAATCGGGGAGAAACCATATAGATTTTCCCTTCGTCATCCATCCTTGATCCGTTTGGATCCCTCCTAATTCAGTCCATTTCCTTATTTCATCTGGTGTAGCATGTGTCTGTATGTCAATTACATCAAGAGCGGGATCCTTAACTGTCATGCAATGTGCTGATGTCGGAACTATCGTCTTTGTCACGTCAGTTGTGTGAGTTTGATTCTGAGCAGTCTGTTTGGCTGTTCTGTCAGCTAGGTCATTACCCTGAGAAATGATATCGATAACTTTTGTATGGGCTTTGCATTTCATAATCGATATTGCAGTAGGTAGATGAATCGCGTCTAATAGGGCTTGAATGAGGGATCCGTGCTGAATGTGGGCACCGTGAGAAGTTAAATAACCTCTCTCTCGCCACAGCACGCCGAAGTCATGAACGACTCCAAATGCATAACGTGAATCTGTGTATATGTTAACTTTCTTATTTGTGGCTTGAATACAGGCTTGTGTCAGAGCGATGAGCTCTGCTGCTTGAGCTGACAAAGTGTTAATACAATTTGTTTCAATAACTTCAGTTTCTGTTGTGACTGCATAAGCGGCCACTAACTCTCCTGTACTTGTTCTCATGCATGAACCGTCTACATACAACGTCAGGTCTGGATCTGACAATGGGACATCTGTCAAGTCTTGTCTGGGTTTCGTCGTGATAGTAATAACTTCACTACAATCATGTGCTAGTGGGTCTGTTCCATTTACTGGCAAAAGTGTGGCAGGATTTAATGTACTACAACGTCTGATTTCTATGTGAGGCTGAAACAATGTTAATTCATAACCCGTCAATCTTGCTATAGTCAAGTGTTTTGTTTGTGTTCGGTTCAAGAGAACCTCTACTGCATGTGGTACTTGTACTGTCAATTGATGTCCTAATACTATAGAATCGCTTTGTCTGATTGCTAAAGCTGTCGCTGCCACTGATTTCAGGCACGCAGGAAGAGCTTGAGCTACGGGATCTAATGTGCTAGAAAAGTAAGCACACGGTTTGTGTGATCCTGCTTGTTCCTGAGTGAGTACTGACAAGGCAGTACCTTCGCGTTCCGTAACAAAGAGTGTAAACTGTTTACTGTAACATGGTGTTGCTAAAACAGGTGCTTGACATAAAGCTTTCTTTAAGCTTTCAAAGGCGTGTGTATGTTCTTGAGTCCAAGGGAGGACAGTCGATGTGGCTGCCTCCTGTGTTGTCAACTGGATGAGTGGTTTTGCTAGAAATGCATATTGAGGGATCCACTGCCTGCAGTATGAAGTGAGGCCTATAAAAGCCCGCACCTCCTTTTGTGTCTTGGGTATTGGCATGTTAGCAATTAATTGGATGCGGTCGGGTGTAAGCTGCCTTCCCTCCTTGGACAGCGAGTGCCCAAGGTAAACAACTCGCTGGACACAGAATTGCAGCTTAGAAGGGGACACCTTGTGCCCCTTGTCGGCCAGAAATTGTAAAACCGTCAGTGACGCTGTTTCACATTCAAGTTCACTTCGGGCGGTGATCAGCAGATCATCGACATATTGAAGCAAGGCAGTGTTAACTGGCATGTGGATACTGTCAAGTTCTCGTTTTAGTGCTTGGCTATAGATGCTGGGGCTTTCTGTGAATCCTTGAGGTGCGCGTGTGAATTTAAAACTTCGTCCATTCAAACTGAATCCGAACAAGTATTGGCTTTCCGGATCTATCGGGACGCTGAAAAAAGCATTCTTGAGATCAATTACAGTAAAGAACGTTGCTTTGGAGTCAATGGCTGTCAGTAATGAAGAGATGTCTGGGACCACGGGGTATTGTGGTACAATGCATTTATTTAATTCGCGCAGATCAATAACTAATCGATATACTGGCGGTGCTTTTGGATCAGTTCGTTTAAGAATCGGAATTATCGGGGAATTACATACATTGGAGTTGGTTTCCACAACCACTCCTTGAGAAATAAGCTCGTCAATGATTTGCAGTAAAGCCACTACAGCATCTGGAGGTAACTTGTATTGTCGTATTCGTGGTAATACTACTCCTATTTTAAGTGTGACTCGATATGGTGTAATGTTCATGCAACCAACATCAGTGGGGCCTTGTGCCCATAAGTGTGTAGGTAAATTCTGCAGTCGGTGATCCATGTCGCGGGACACATAGTGTCCTTTGAAATCACGTAAAAATAATCTTACTCCTTCCGGAGAACAACATATTATAGCTCCTAGAGCTTTCAATGTTTTTATACCTAACAGGTTTTCTGGACATGATTTAGTAAGCAATAAATCTGTAGTTCGTGTCAAGGGACCAATCGTAAGTGGAAGGGGTTGTGATACTTCATTAATGATAGGTTTTCCTGAAAAACCAAGGGAAATATTCTGTGAGCCTGAGAGGGGTGCCCCTGGAACTTCACTGCGTCGTATTGTTGTTCTGCTTGCCCCTGTATCAAGTAAAAATTTTCTATCTTGGCCTAATAGTTCACTGTGTACATAAGGTCCCTCTTGATCTACAGGGACCTCGATAAGGGGTAAGCCAACTTCCCTCTCTAGGCTGTTTCATGCGTATCGTTGATAGTCAGGATAGTCATATTGTGCATACTGGTACATCTGTCGTGTCGTTGTTTGTGTGGTAGCAACAGGCTGCGCTGGGGGAGCTGGCATGGACTGTTGTGGAGCTGGCATGGACTGTGCATGCTGAGGGACTCCTTGTTGGTTCTGATCCTGTCTAGGTGGCCGTGGTCTTTCCTTTGTTATACCTGTGGCGATATTGTGTTTTAAGACTGGACAATCGTGTATATAATGACCTGGCTGCTTACAATAGTTGCATGTCCCTTTCACAGGACCTGCTGAATCACTGGACTGTGTCATACCCTTTTTATGACCGTCAACTGGAACTGACTGGGCAACAAGCATTTTCATTTTTGTGTCTTTCATGCGTCTTTGTTCATGGTCTTGTTCCTCTCTAATTCTATTGTGGTGATATTGTAACATCTGTAACATTTGTGACGGGGTGTTACCTTGCCAGGTACTCTCGAATTTCAATACTCTATTCTTAACTTGGGGCAGGGAATTTTCAACTAATTTTGTCACAAACAGATGTGGATATGATTCGCTACTTGCTTTTAGACCACTATTTATACCAAAACATTTTTCGAATCGAGAATAGAAATCACTAGTGTCTTCATCTTGCTTTTGTTTACAGGCTGAGATTGCACCCCAGTCTTCCTTTTTCGTACTCAATAAACGTGGCAGTACCTGTACTAGTAAACCTGGTAACACTTTAGTCTTGTCCCCAAGTCCTGAACCGGGGGCTCGGTCCTTCTCTTCCGTTTCTAATGCTGTCCAATCTATCTTTTGGTCTCCCACCTCCCAATCTTTTTCTTTGAGTTTTTCGTAAATGCCAGCATGCATTAATACTTTCAATATTTTCATAATGTCGGGGTAGGTATATTCTCCCATGAGTAACATGTCTTTAATCTCACGGTGGAAACCCGCTGGGTCTTTGTCATGACTGGGTACCACTTTCTTCATTTCTAATAGTTCCATTTTAGATATGGGTGTGTATACAAATACACGTTTAAACTCATTGTCATCACCTTTTATTGGGTGTACTTCACGTAAGGGATTCTGTCTATCCATATAATACGTCGTTCTTTCCTTGATGGGCAGTGAGACATGTTCTGGGCATACAAAAATAATATACTGGTTTCTGTATTCTAGTATTTCTCTAATTAAATCAGTACCTGAACCTCTCCATTTATTCGTGAGTAATTCAGTCAGTATATCAGGTAAAAGACCAGGATCGGAATGTTGGCTTTTATATAATATAAGGAGATGTTGGATCATGTATATACCAGCTAAACGCTGTTCATCTGGGGTAACGTTCAAAAACGTGCGAGCTAGTGCATCATCACTGTATTTTCCGGGACTGTCAGCCCATAGTACTGCTGATCTAGCTAATTCTTGTTCGTCCATTGAATCAAGTATATGATATCCCCTTCGTTCTCGGAGTAAGTTGTCAGCGGCTTGGAACAAGTGTTCGGGAGATCTTATATTTATTATAGGTGTTTGGAAATTTCTATTATTTTCTGGACGTATCGGACGTACCGAATCATTAAAGCATCTAGTATTATTAGAAAATCTTCCTCTACCTACATAAGCCATCGTATCCCCGTGTCCTGTTGGCGTTCCTGATTCTTCCCCCTCCTCTCTGTTTAGTTCCTGCTCGTCTACCTCTAATCTTTCTTCGTGTATTCGTTCTATTTCTTTGCGGATCTTTCGGTACATAGCTACTATACTTAACTGTCTATCATGTCTTCCTTCTGATATATTCTGTCCCCAAGTGACAAGTTTTTGCATTTCATCCGGATTTACCCCAGGTCGGTCTTGATTTCTGATTACACAATTTATGAGGAAACGTAACAGTTGCCCCTGTACCTCTGCTTTCTGGTACTCCATGGCTCTGCTAATACTTTCAGGACCTCGCCCTGCCTGGACAAAGTGATATATATTTTCTAAATGTGTAATCATTCCTGGTAGCTTCGTTAAATATATTGCAGCTCGTCGGATACGTAATGATGACAGCAGCATTTCGTCCCGTTTACCGGGCACAGGATCATATCCACAATCTACTAGAAGTTCCTTAAGCATGTCGGGAGTTGCTAGTTTGGGCGTACGTTGGTGTGCTAATTCTCTAAGCGAAAGTTTATTTCCTCTGGGTGGGGTAGAAAAAATGTCTGTCGTACCTCCTGTAGCACCATCTGAGGTGCTGGGCGTGAAAGGATTTGTTGGATGTAAGACGGACACTGTAGATGCGGGAAAAGCGGTAGAAACAGATGTGGATGCCGGAATGTGTGTCAGAGTTTGTTGTTGCGGAGGTACAGACGGATGATCTTGGCGTTGTGTACCATCGGTAAGCGGTCTATGTGGTGCGGTGTTAACATACTCGGGAGCTGCGTCATCTAAATAAGAGGAAAGGAAAACATCTTCTGCGGTTTTGGGATGCCCTTTGGGATGTACTTTTATCGGAAACAATGGAGTTGGCAAATCTTTTGGTATTTCCGGGGTAGCCTTAGGTAACCCCTCGGCCAGAAGAGGATACATACCATTCATAAGGGCTTTTCTTTGTCTATCTACTTGTTCTGATTTTACTCGGGTACCTTCCTCAATTAAGAGATTTTCTTGGGCTTTATTTGAATTTTCCTTACTTCTCTCTTCCTGTCTGAGTGCTTTTTCTGTACGTCTATATGATTCTTTACGCCATAATTCAATGGCATCTTTCTGTGATTGTCTAGCTTTCCTTTTCCATAATTCTTCTTCTACTTTCATGATGCAATCTGCATCCCAGGTCCCAGCTGCGGGCCACCTCTGACTTTCTGGTAATTCCTTGGTGTAGTCCACCCATAAATCAAGAAATAATACGGCGTCTAGGCCATGTTTATGATACATGAAGTACCCCGGAGTGTCCCTAGGAGGAATGGGAACAGCTTCTTCGAGTACCCCTTTTCTAGTTCTGATCTGTCTTACTTTCGAGAAGAGCGGCATTTTGAGAACTGGTTACTTAATATGAAACACACTTAATACGATAAACACAATAATGAACAGTCATTCATACCACAATCTTCAAAACATATTAAAACATTTAACATTTATCATTTAACATGTGACGAACAATAATGATTAGAAGAAAACTAGTTACCGGCATAATACTTAATACTAGATAATACTGAATTATATACGAGACATACTGGATATACTGCTAAACAGTACAGATACACTGCTAAAACAGTGCAGACCGGATCTGTGTACCCAAACCCGTCTTGACCGGCACGACTTATGTGCACGTCTAAACGCCTCCCCGGCAACGGTACTCACCGGGTAGCTCGGAACGGAAGGCCTCGGAACTGAACTGGACTGGACTGGACCGGACTGGACTCGACGCGGAACTTCGGAACTTCGGAACCTGGTGGGCCTCTGTATACCTCGGATCTTGCTCTCTCTGCTAGGCTCTGGTCGGGATACTTCGCACTTCTCACCGCCTCGTCTGGGTGTTGATCGCAGCCTCAGTCGCCCCCGCTTGGCCGGAGGGAGATACAGGAAATCCTGCGGGTACGCGTTTTTGTCCGTTCAGCTGTGGCAGGAGACCGGGCCTGCAACGCACCTCCGACGCGTGAGATGAGAAAGTGTCCCTGTTCGGGCGCCAATTTATGTGGTAAATATTTTAATTACCTGTACTATTTGTGATGCGGAAAACTATTAAGAATAACTCAGTAAAATGAGAGGCAGAATCCGTGGTATTAGAGGTTCTGAAAGGGCTTTATTCCTTATACAATTCGAATTGTTGGCATCATATTCCATCACCACGGAGGTTCAGGAAGTGAAGAGCCAAAAGGCAAAAGGCAAGGGCAAGGGCAATACATTATTGACAAGTAAGCATTTTTATAGAAAAGGCATTACAATGGAAACAGATGCAGGAGGCGTAACAACTGATAAAATAGGTAAAGATATGCATGCGTAACTAGAAATAGGCGTAACTAGGCGTAACTAGAAAACGTCATTATACATGATGTCATAAATGGGTGGATCCATGAAGGAATCTTGCAACATCAGCAGAAATATTTGGCAAAGATGCGCGCGCAGCCGCATGACGTGTGATTGACGTGCAACTAGAGGGTGAAGGGGACTTGACATTTAGCTCTACATGTGGAGACAGAAGTCTGGGGGGTCAAGTCAACCTAATCCCAAATCATATCTAACATCCTATGTTTAAAGAACTATGTTATCCAAAAGGAAAGGTTTCTCGAACAAAATCTATTCTATACTGACTGT
Organism: Triturus cristatus; assembly: GCF_964204655.1. NCBI lineage: Eukaryota > Metazoa > Chordata > Amphibia > Caudata > Salamandridae > Triturus > Triturus cristatus. Next base: position 211,309,466 of record NC_140585.1, on the reverse strand, counting down.
GAGTGCGTGTACAAGCGTCTAAGTGTCTACATGAGATGCGAGGGCAGAAATCTTCCATAGTAACAGGGGCTATGAATTACTTGCACGAGGACAGCAAGGCCGGGCTCTTTGCTCGGTAGCTGGAAGAATGTTTACCTAAACTACTAGACAGGAATGCATTGGATGAGGAGCGGAGCAGATAATCTTGAAGGTGAAATACAGTTTTTGGCAGGCAGACAGGCCGAAGTCAGGCACCGTTAGCCGCGCAGGGAGTAGAACAAAGTTCATGGATACAGATACAGGCTCAGGCCGGAGCTTTCAGAGACAAGAGGAAGGAAAAGACTTGATGACAGGATTCAGGGCCTACTCGCCTGAACTGTTAAACGGGGAAAGTGAACCACATAAAGTCGGTGGCCTTTCATACTTAGGAGCGGAATATCCGACCCATTCATGGCGGATCTGAAAGAGGACATGTTGACGGTGGACGCACATGTATTTGCGTCTTCATAACTGGAACTGGAGGAAACATACATGTACTTGTAGCATATACATGAGCCGTTGGTGTCTAAGATAGGGGACATAACTGATCATAAAAATCATATTTCCACAGCATGATTGGTATTTTGGTTGTGTATGGCGTTCCCCCCATGTGAGGTGAGTTGTTTGTGTACTCACCAGGCTCTCGGACTCCTTCTACTCTGTCTACTCCCACCGGCGGCAGCGTGGCTATCACCTTCTCCTCCCAGGGATGGTAGTGTACCGGTCTGCGGGGCGGCCCTCCTCCAGTGATGTTGGCCTGGTTGTGCTCATCCGTCATTTTGCGGCGGACCGTCCTCCGCAGATCGTACCACCTGGCTTGGCACTCATGCCTGGTCCTTCTGGTGGACCCAACAGCATTCACAGAATTGACTATCTTCTCCCACATGGCAGATTTTTCGTATATGCTGGTCCGTCTGACCAATGTTCCAAAGAGCTGTGGCTCAACTCTGACGATTTCGTTGACAAGGACCTCCAGCTCCTCCTTTGTGAACTTTGGATTCTTGTTAGTGGGCATGGTGTGGGGTGTGGGTGTGGGGGTGTGGGTGTGGATGGTTGTGGGTGTGTGAGTGTGGTTGTGCAGGTGTGTGTGTGTGAATGTGATGAGGGTGTGTTTGTGATGGTGGTTGTGTGAAGGAGTGCAAGTGTAAGGTGTATTGATGTATGTCGTATGGTGCAGTGCGTTGTCTCTGTGGTCTGGCAGTAGGGGATCTGTTGCAAAGGATCATGGTTTGTGTGTGCTGGGCCTTTTTATTGGTCCATTTGTGGGTGTGGCTGTGTTTGAACTTTGGGTGGGTGTGTTATAAGGAGTGGTAGTGGTTTGGGCCTCTGTTTAGCTGTTTGTCAGTTGCAGGTCAGTGTATAGGATGTATTTGGGCTTGTTGGATATGTTTTGTGGTGTTGTGTGCATCGAATTGAGTCTCCTTGTGTTTTTTTGGTTTGTCCTGGTTCAGTACGAGTGTTTTTTGAGTCTGTACGGTGCGTACATGGGCCATTATGTTGTACAGTGCTGTCCTTTGCTATGGCTTAGTACGACTCGTACATGCGCGATGTTGGGTGAGGGTGCTGGTGTATGGGCCTGGGGTAGGGTGCGTACAGACACTGGCAGGGTGTTGGTCCGCACCGTCCATCGGTGGTGGTGTTTCGCACCGTAGATACAGGGGGGGCAGGGTGTAGGGTCAGTACATACACTGGTGGGGTGTGGGTACGGTCCGTACATACACAGGTGGGGATACGCTCCATACATATACGGGTGGGGAGTTGGTACGCTCCATGCATACACGGGTGGGGGTACGGTCCGTACATACACGGGTGGGGGTATGCTCCATACATACACTGGTGGGGTGTGGGTACGGTCCGTACATACACGGGTGGGGAGTTGGTACACTCCATGCAGACACGGGTGGGGGTACGGTCCGTACATACACGGGTGGGGGTACGGTCCGCACATACACGGGTGGGGAGTTGGTACGCTCCATGCATACACGGGTGGGGGTACGCTCCATACATACACTGGTGGGGGTTCGGCGCGTACATCCGCGGCCGGGGGGCGTTTTGCGCGTACATGCGGGGGATGGGGGGGTTCGGAGCATACATACGAGGGCTGGGGGGTGTTCTGCGTGTACATACGGGGTCTGGGGTGGGGTGTTCGGCACGTATGCGGGCACATGTCTCCATGGTTGCTATAGGAGTTCGGTCCGTACGGTGTTTTCTCCATCCAGTTGTAAAATCGAAAGGATGGGAGTGATCGTACTTGCGCGGTCGGACTTCATTTTTCTGATTCGTACGGTAAATCGTCCGGGGAAGTGTCGGACACATTTTCCGACCCGAGGACATGTGGGGAAATTTTCCCAATGCGATTCGTATGGACTTTTTCCCATGCGAATCGTACTTGGCAGTTTGTACGCTACTTGTACGATTCGTACGGTAAAAAATCCGGATACGATTCGTACGGGGAAAATTTTTCCAGGATCGGAATCGACCCCTAAATGCTTTCATGTATTTATATCTCCACTACAGACACTTCCAGCAATCTCCAAAATTATAGAAACAGGTTCCGCGCACACGTTTATGGAATATAAACAATGTTGTTAAACCATAGGGTATGGTAAATACACAATTGAGGTCAACACCAGAAATGTCTCTGTAGTAGGATTTAATAGTGCGTTTCTTCAAGTAAATTGAAGGGACAAGAAAACAACCAGCCGACATATGTTTCGTCAACGGGAAACAACCTGTGACTCTTCAGGGCTGGGAAGGACACAAAGAAAAACAGAATAAAGAAATAAAAAGGTCAAAGCAATCACATGGTGAGAAACGGCAGTAGGTACATGACGTGGAGACCCCACTGATACGGTCTGAAGCAATAAATGGAGGTGGAGAAAAACACAACAAACATAGTGTCAAACGTGTAAATGAAAAAAATGTACACAAAGTATACATGGTGAAAAGTAACGCGACACAATTATTTATGGGAGGCCAAATCATAATTGTAAGGCAAATACCTGGTCGTCTAGGAAAAGAAAGGGCAGCAGGAATCAAAATTGTGCGCATAGGAGGAGTCAACATAGCGTATGGACAACCAAATTAGTCACAGGTAAATAACAAGGAATTACACAAATTTGCAGGCAAAAAAACGAATAAAAGCGAAATGTATGAATTAACTGGAAAATACACAAGGAAAAAAAACAAATAGCAGGCAAGAATACGAGTATATGCGGATAAGTGTGACAAAAAAGGAAGAGGAGAAACTGGGAGAGAGGAGAACCATCATAATGGTGGGGAACAAAAGCAGCGCGAATAGGTGACATCGTGAATATAGAGGAGAACAATATACTGGTGGAGAACAAGAACAGCGCGAGTAAGTGACATTTAGAATAAGAATGGAAAGGTGGATGCCCCGCCAATGCTGGAAGTCAGAATTCCGTGTGAGAAATGAGAAAAGGTAGATTTAGCAAGGGTACAGGAAACATTTAGAAAATCAATAGAGACAAAAATGCATCACATAATCTGCTCGAAATGAAGACAATAAAGTGAAACACGAACTAAAGTGAGAAGAAAGTGAAAAAAACGCAGGCAGTAAAGGCACTGCGGGTGTGAAAGAGGACGGCAGGAGGAATCTACCTGAGTAGCAATGACCATGGCAAATGGCGACAGTGAACGTAGGTTCAACAGGTGGTGGAAGGATTGGGACGCCACTGCCAAAAGCGCTGTGAACAGGGAAAGAATAGAACGAAATGTAGGATCAAGAGCAATCTGCGGGTAGAAAAAGGAGTGTAAGGGCTGAGGAGTAGGTGAGAAACGAGGTACCACGGGAACTGAAAGAGCCGCTTACCGTAAAACAGGTCAAAGTTCGAAGCGTCTCTAGCTCATAAGCCGGAGGGGATGTAACAATCAGGGTAAAGTCCGTAATGAGAGGGGATGACGGTTAAGTCACTCCATGGGTCGAACTAAGGGAAAAAACGAAGCATAAGGGTCGTGCAAGAAGTCACGTCACAGACCGACGGGTGCTGGCGGAGGGCTTACCGTACTGTTCAGGCAATGCGGGTAGAGTGGTCTCGAGCTCCGTAGTGAGGAGAGACAAGCTGAACCGAAAGTGAATTTAAAGGGAACCCCGCAAGACTAGAGCGTGTAGTGCCTTAAGAGCGGGCCGGAAGTGAGGGAGAAATCACCATGTGTAATGAGGGGGATGTAAACGGATGGATGTGTGCCGGAGGAAGGATAGAAGAAGAGTAAAAATAAACAAAAGGGAGGCGATGTCAGACTCACTGGAATATCAGGTGGCATCACTAAAAGGTATCATGGAGGCGGAAAATGGGTAGTATATGGGGAAAGAAAGAGAAGTCCAAAGGAAAAGAAGGGTGGTAAAGATAACATGAATGCGGAATAAATAGAAATGAAGTGGAAATGAAGTCGAGCAGTGTAGAGAGAAAAGGCAGCATAACCAAGGCAGGGGAGAGGCATCACAGAGAGAACTATCCATAGATACTGTAGTAAACAAAGAAGGTACACTGGGTAGTAGTGTGGACAAGGAGGGTAGACAAAGATCAGAGGCACATGTAAGGTGGACAATGGTATAGAGCAGCAATGTAAAGCGGTAAGCGTAAATGAAATCGTGTGAGGTAGGAGGAAACAGGAAGTTTGAAACAAGGGGAGACATACAAGAAAAGGATATCCATAAGTGCTGGAGTCAAAGAAAAGATGTAGACAAGGACAGCACTGGGAGGAAGTACGCAAAGGAGGGTATGAAAGAGCCATAAATGGTATAAGTACAATAGAACAATCGAAGCAAGTAAACGAGCGTTCAGCAAAACAACATCACAGCTTAAAGGGAGAGGACTAGGAGCCTAAACAAATCAACTAATCAACAAAATGAAAACTGACTCTGAGACCCAACCGGTCAGACTCATCACGGACTATAATGAGATCAGCACTGTCATGAGAAATAGTTTCAACAGCCACTGGGATACTCTACTTAAAGATAGAACACTGAGAGAATTTATCACCACCAAACCTCAGATCACCTTCAGACGTGGGAGAACCCTAAGGAACAGACTCAGCCCCTCAGTCCCACGCACCACCATGAGCACCACCTGGCTCACTCCACACACCAAAGGTTTCTTCAGATGTGGTTGCTGTGGGGCATGCAAATGGGCTCAAAACGGCATCAAAATGTTCACAAGTACAGCGAATCAAAAATTTGATATCAAGTGCAATATCAACTGTAACACGAAATATGTGATCTATATTATTGAATGTACATGCAAAAGACAATACGTGGGCAGCACCATCAGACCTTTGAAAGAACGCATCCTGGAACATGTAAGGGCAATGCGCAATGGTGATGTCAGATACCCGATGGCCCTACATGTGATGTCTTGCCCGACTCAAGGAACACAAAAGAAACTCACCTTTTTTGGCATGGACACTATGCCACCTAATGTTAGAGGTGGGAACCGTGAACTGAAACTACGTCGCCTGGAAGCAACATGGATAATGCGCTTGCACACCGTGAGACACGGCTTGAACATTGACCATGAATTACAGTACTTTTTAGGCTCCTAGTCCTCTCCCTTTAAGCTGTGATGTTGTTTTGCTGAACGCTTGTTTACTTGCTTCGATTGTTCTATTGTACTTATACCATTTATGGCTCTTTCATACCCTCCTTTGCGTACTTCCTCACAGTGCTGTCCTTGTCTACATCTTTTCTTTGACTCCAGCACTTATGGATATCCTTTTCTTGTATGCCTCTCCCCTTGTTTCAAACTTCCTGTTTCCTCCTACCTCACACGATTTCATTTACGCTTACCGCTTTACATTGCTGCTCTATACCATTGTCCACCTTACATGTGCCTCTGATCTTTGTCTACCCTCCTTGTCCACACTACTACCCAGTGTACCTTCTTTGTTTACTACAGTATCTATGGATAGTTCTCTCTGTGATGCATCTCCCCTGCCTTGGTTATGCTGCCTTTTCTCTCTACACTGCTCGACTTCTTTTCCACTTCATTTCTATTTATTCCGCCTTCATGTTATCTTTACCACCCTTCTTTACCTTTGGACTTCTCTTTCTTTCCCCATATACCACCCATTTTCCGCCTCCATGATACCTTTTAGGGATGCCACCTGATATTCCAGTGAGTCTGACATCGCCTCCCTTTTGTTTATTTTTACTCTTCTCCTATCCTTCCTCCGGAACACATCCATCCGTTTACATCCCCCTCATTACACATGGTGATTTCTCCCTCACTTCCGGCCCGCTCTTAAGGCACTACACGCTCTAGTCTTGCGGGGTTCCCTTTAAATTCACTTCCGGTTCAGCTCGTCTCTCCTCACTACGGAGCTCGAGACCACTCTACCCGCATTGCCTGAACAGTACGGTAAGCCCTCCGCCAGCACCCGTCGGTCTGTGACGTGACTTCTTGCACGACCCTTATGCTTCGTTTTTTCCCTTAGTTCGACCCATGGAGTGACTTATCCGTCATCCCCTCTCATTACGGACTTTACCCTGATTGTTAAATCCCCTCCGGCTTATGAGCTAGAGACGCTTCGAACTTTTACCTGTTTTACGGAGCGGCTCTTTCAGTTCTAGTGGTACCTCGTTCCTCACTTACTCCTCGGCCCTTACACTCCTTTTTCTACCCGCGGATTGCTCTTGATCCTACACTTCGTTCTATTCTTTCCCTGTTCACGGCGCTTTTGGCGGTGGCGTCCCAATCCTTCCACCACCTGTTGAACCTACGTTCACTGTCGCCATTTGCCATGGTCATTGCTACTGAGGTAGATTCCTCCTGCCGTCCTCTTTCACACACGCAGTGCCTTTACTGCCTGCGTTTTTTTCACTTTGTTCTCACTTTAGTTCGTGTTTCACTTTATTGTCTTCATTTCGAGCAGATTATGTGATGCATTTTTGTCTCTATTGATTTTCTAAATGTTTCCTGTACCCTTGCTAAATCTACCTTTTCTCATTGCTCACACGGAATTCTGACTTCCAACATTGGCGGGGCATCCACCTTTCCGTTCTTATTCTAAATGTCACTTACTCGCGCTGTTCTTGTTCTCCACCAGTATATTGTTCTCTTCTATATTCAGGATGTCACCTATTCGCCATGCTTTTGTTCCCCACCATTATGATGGTTCTCCTCTCTCCCAGTTTCTCCTCTTCCTTTTTTGTCACACTTATCCGCATATACTCGTATTCTTGCCTGCTACTTGTGTTTTTTCCTTGTGTATTTTCCAGTTAATTCATACATTTCGCTTTTATTCGTTTTTTTGCCTGCAAATTTGTGTAATTCCTTTTTATTTACCTGTGACTAATTTGGTTGTCCATACGCTATGTTGACTCCTCCTATGCGTACAATTTAGATTCCTGCTGCCCTTTCTTTTCCTAGACGACCAGGTATTTGCCTTACAATTATGATTTGGCCTCCCATAAATAATTGTGTCACGTTACTTTCCACCATGTACACTTTGTGTACATTTTTTTTCATTTACACGTTTGACACTATGTTTGTTGTGTTTTTCTCCACCTCCATTTATTGCTTCAGACCGTATCAGTGGGGTCTCCACGTCATGTACCTACTGCCGTTTCTCACCATGTGATTGCTTTGACCTTTTTATTTCTTTATTCTGTTTTTCTTTGTGTCCTTCCCAGCCCTGAAGAGTCACGGGTTGTTTCCCGTTGACGAAACACGTGTCGGCTGGTTGTTTTCTTGTCCCTTCAATTTACTTGAAGAAACGCACTATTAAATCCTACTACAGAGACATTTCTGGTGTTGACCTCAATTGTGTATTTACCATACCATATGGTTTAACAACATTGTTTATATTCCATAAACGTGTGCGCGGAACCTGTTTCTATTTGCTGTGGGTGTCTCCTACACCCCAACTCGCAGGGGTTCTTTTCTTGCAAGGGTTTGTTCTCCCCTGATCTTGCAGCACCGTACCTACTATTCAGAACTCGACCCTTGGTGTGTTATCTTTGAGCGCCATTCTTCCTTCACCAACCAAACCCCTCACAGAACCGTTTCTTTTAATCTCCAAAATTATCTACAACAACAGAAAAATAAAGCTAATGACAAAGTAAGAATTTCAAATAATGACTTTAAAATAAATAGATATTATAGCTAATTAAAACAAACCCTTTCCCAATTCCCCTATCACCTGCAACAAATAATTGAAAATGTATTAACATTACTTTTTATTTATCAACAGATATACCAACTCTATATGAAAAATAACAGCCAACAACCACCAAAAGAAAAATCTTTTCCACATCTACATCAAAATTGTAAGTATATATCAACAAATATATATCTTTCTAACACATTATTTCATTACATGATATTAACTTAATTATATCTACATTTTCTTTAGAAATAAAGACATCACCATGACTGAAGGCGCAGAATTCATCCTATCACAAAAAGGAAAAATGCTCCTATGTTACATGGGATATGTCTATACGCAAGAAAAACAGAAAGATTTAAAAGTCTTCTGGAAATGTAGCAAATACTATGCTAACAAATGCTACGGAAGAGCCACAACTCAAGAAACTACTGTATTATCTGTCAATGAGCACAACCACCCCCCAAATATTACTGAAATTGAAATTAGAGGAGCAATAGAAAATATCAAAGAAGCAAGCACTAGCACAGAAAAACCCACTAGTGAAATTTTAAAAGAACAGCTACTACAAATACCCCAACATGCATCTGGACAATTCCCATCCATTGATGCATTAAAAAAAATGATCATTAGACAAACAAAGAAAACCACAGCTCCCATACCTATCCCTAAAACTTTCCAAGAAGTAAACATCCCCCAAGAACTAACCATTACCCATAATAAAGAGCCATTTATTTTCTTTGACTATAAAAACAGTGAAAAACATATAATAATGTTTGCCACTGCAAATAACTTAACAAAACTCCAACAATGCAACACCTGGATGATAGATGGCACATTTAAAATATGTCCTAAGCCATTTTATCAACTGTATACAGTACATGCTATGTACCAAAACACTAACATTCCCTTCATCTACTGCTTACTCCCAAATAAAACTCAAAGAACCTATCTAGAAATTCTCAACAAAATAAAATCAGAAATTCCACATTACTTCCCACATAAAATAATAATGGATTTTGAAATAGCCATGATTCATGCTATTTTAAAAACATACCCCCATTCATCTATACAAGGATGCTACTATCATTTTAATCAATGCCTCTGGAGATTTCTCCAAAAGTCAACACTGAGGTGTCGATTCCGATCCTGTAAAACCTGGGTACGAATGGTCGGACGGAGCGTTTTTGCCATCCGAATGGTACCCGGGAAAAACACCTTACAAACTCGCAAGTACGATTTGCACAGAAATACCATTACCGCCCAAGTCGGAAAAAACACAGACCGGCAAAATTTGTACATACGAATCACTGTCGGGACGGCGCACATGCGACGTCCGGACGGAGTCAGGCAGCGTTTCACGGACCAGCAAGTACGATTCGTGCCGACGTCACTCCGCACACTGCAGTTTTTACGGGAGCCAAAAACTGCCGGTAAAGTGAAGACGCCGCGAACAAGGAGCCCCGGCACGCCAGGGACAGCGATGGACCCCAACCTACGCGTCGTCCCAGCCCTCATAGCCTACCACCTCGTATACAGAAACCGACGCAGACACCGCAGAAGGTCAGGACAACCCCCAGGGGCAAAGGGGTGTGTGTGTGTTTGCAAGGGCCAGGAATCATAACCCACACCCCACAAATAACTACAACAGCATGCACATCAATTGCCACCATGGACTGGTCACTTCGGGGGGCGTGTCCACCAATCCTACATCCCGCCACAACGGAAGTGGATGTGGACGCGTACCCGTCACCACCACAATGGTGGCACGGCACATACCACGCCCACCCCTATGTCACACAAACTAAGCCGGTACGGCCGCACCCACCTCCCAAATGCATGTGAACGGACCGCACCCCCAAAGTTGGGGCACACTAGGGGCACGGGCCCCACCCAGGCCATCAGCGTGTGGTTATGGCACATACCACGCCCACCCCTACATCACACGAACTACACCGGTATGTCCGCACCCATGTCCCAAAGGCATGTGAACGGGCCGCACCCCCAAAGTTGGGGCACCCTAGGGGCACGGGCCCCACCCAGGCCATCAGCGCGTGGTTACGGCACATACCACGCCCACACCTACGTCACACGAACAACACCGGTATGGCCGCACCCACGTCCCAAAGGCATGTGAACAGGCTGCACCCCCAAAGTTGGGGCGCCCTAGGGGCACGGGCCCCACCCAGGCCATCAGCGCATGGTTACGGCACATACCACGACAGTGGACAGATACATAGGGGTGTGTGCCTCCCAGCAGTGCCCAGACATATGAGGGGTGGGTGCCGAGGACCCCCAGCAGTGGACAGAGACATGGGGGGGCCAACATCATTATCAGATGACCACAGCTCCATGGGTGAATGTACGTATCTCTAACTCAGGACAATGACGATAGTGCCATAACAACACATCACTGACAGCAGTGTCCCACACCCAGGAAGATGGTCGGCCTACCCCCACTGCATGACACACTACATGTGGGTGTGAGGACAAATTACACATGCATACCCACCCCTGGCGGAGGCAGCACAATACACACACTGAGATTTTGCCACAAGACTGCACCCTCATGTCAAACACCACTAAACAATGCGAGCCAAAGGGAACACACACTGTCACGCACAGTCCACGAATGAGAGGAATGCACAGGTGCCGGGGCAGCCAACAAGCAGTTGGCCCCCATGGAAGTGAAAGAGTGGAGTACACACAGATACCATGCCCACAATTGTCAGGCAGGTGCCCAAATACTCTGCAGAACACGCAACACATGTGTGTGAGGCAGGGAGTACACACATGCAAAGTGCAGAAAACGGAAAATGTCCACATGAAGTCATGTCAATATACGCCATACACAAGTACAGTGACCAGCAAGGATGCCACAAACGATGCAGGTGGAGACATTGCAGAGCATGCATGGCCAAAGTCGAAGGGATGTGTCACACACCGAGGCAATGTTGACACAGCTCAGCACAACAATTGGGAAACACCATGCAGGGAAGATGACAGGTGCCACAGAGGAAGGAACACACCTTGGGACAATGTCACCATGCAGTAAGAGCCAACATGACCCACGAATATATGCAGACACCATGTGACGGCATGCAGATACCAGGGTCCACCCCATGAGCAGGACACAACAACATTTACCAGACACCCAACACATCATCACCACCCCAACCCAGGGAGCAGCAGCACCAGCAGCAACAGCAGAATAGAAATAGTATGCAAATGAGAAAATAACAACCACATTCAGCATCTCGAAGGAAAGTAGCCACAGTACACCATTCCACAAGCCCATAGGCCACACCAGATGCGAAGCACCGGGGGGGGGGACAAGTAGGGACGCGTCTCCCCAGGCTCGCCTGCAACAGTACACTGTACCATATTATCCACAGAAGTAGGGGCATCATGTGGGGGGAAGAACCAGGCACCGCAGGGACAGGAGGGGCACGGGTAGGTGTCGTGGATGCAGGGACGGATGACCCCACCACAGGGGGTACGGTGCCTGGCACGAAGGAGACATGTTTGGCGTACCACAAACTCCCCTCAGAACCCAGAACCCCACATCCGACTAGCTAAGTGTCCCATTCGATATCCGAGGTTGGGCCCGGCAGTCCCAATGTATAGACAAGCCAGAACAAGCGACTTACAACATCCCCATGAATGGTGTGAATCAGACATAGCTGTGCATCATTATTCACAGATCAGTCCACAACAGAATAGACACAGACAAGGTAAAGTTTAATGAGTACACTCAATGAACCTCGCGTCCTAAGATGCAGGACTGTGGCCAACATAAGCAGACAAATGGTCAAGGCCAGAAACATCAGCATTGTTGCAATATCATAGACATTGAAAGGAGCAATCTTAAGAAACTGACAGTGGAAACAGCAATCTTCCTGTCGGCAGTAAACTAATAGTAGTATCATTCGACTAATAGCAGGTCCCTAAGCTAGAAGGGGGGAGCCCCCACCGCACAGATCAGCTCAGTGGTATCACATCACAGGATCATCTAGTCCCATCTCCTGCAAAAGTCCTCCGTCCATTAGGGGCGCTAATTCGAGAACGCAGAGTTCAAGTTTGATAGAACGGTACCAAGCGCATGAACTGGAAGTCCATAGAAGGGAAGCGAAAAAGTCAGAAAAGAAATGTCAAACCTGAACGATGTTGCAGGGAAATCAACCATGTAAAAGGGGAGGAAAATATCACATCGACGGATGCACCATGAAATGAGCAGGGCTAAAGTTCATCCATCAAGGCATAGGCACTATAAGTTGCAACAGCTTCCAAGAGGAAATCATCTGCACGTTCCGAAAAATTGTCTGCCATCCAGTTAAGCAGGGGGAAAGAACACACGTGTTCCTCAACAATCGGGCCATCCAGCACAACTTGTGGACAACAGGTGGGGACATCAAGATAACTCCTGGTTAAGAACTCATTTGCTGCTGTTCGGATGTCCCAATTCCCCAGGACTCCATGTGCAGCAGCACAGGCCATGACACTGACGCCAGAACAGTCCAACTCATGAGCCACTAAGGGGCACATCAGTCCATCCAAATCCGGGTCAGGAGGCACCGAGTTACACAGGCACACATCCAGAGCTCATTCGAATGGACAGTCTAGGCAATGAAAGACAGGTTGAACGCAGGGAAAGAAGGGAAACCGGAAGGACAATCCATAGGCACTGCTTAAGGTCGCCAGCGGCAGAGTGCCGTATAATTCAAGCATCATGTTCCGAAGATGGAGCAGCCGGTGCATGCTGTCTTGTAACGCAAGAGGTGAAGCCACAGTGTAGTACGCTGATCTATTATGGCACCCCAGTTATGAGGGCGAGAAGCAAAGGGACACCTCCGAAGACGGTAGACAAAAGCGAATGATGAAATGCGGGGAGCACACCAAACAGAGTTTGAAAGGAGGTCACGAGGCCGGAGACCACAATGTAAAAAAAAACAGCCAGGCCACCTGTTGACGAGGCTTGAAAGATAGTCTGAATCCGAGTTCCAAATATGTAGTGGGAGATCAGTGTTAAAGAGCCTCTTGCACCTCTGTGGGTGTTTGATCTTCGGGAAGAAGTCAACACGACTTGTGTTTGAGACAATGGAGCCCTTATACTGCTCATCTTGTTGAACTCCGCTTTCAAGGTTGCAATGGGAGGCCAGATGGATACATCCAGCCGGACATGCGGGGCTGGGAAAAGCCGAAATGACAGAAAACCACTCGTAGTGATACAGTCACGATCTCAGGAATTGCCGGAAGCATCCCACAGCAAGCTTCTGCATTGAATATCACATAATTGCTGTTAGCAAGCAGCGCACAAGATGGGGTCATGACTGGCACACAAATCCACTTCAGTATACAAGCCACGTCATGAGCGTGCATGTAACAAGCACCATGCACTTGAATGTGCCTACACACCACAGAATGATCCGGAGTGGAAGTGCACCCTTCACCCCTTGAATACACCTCCTTGCCGACTCTCACGCACCTGTTGTCGCCTAGCACGGACACAAGGGACCCGAGCAACTGGGGGGGCGGTGATGAGAATGGAGGGTGCTTAGAGGGATGGAGTGCTGCCTTCAGCACTGGGGGCAGCCTCCGCCCCCTCTGGGGGCTCAGCCTCGGACCGGTCAGCGCCATAGTCGGTGTTGGGACTGGACGTGTCTTCCGCCTGACTCCCCTCGGCCTCCGTGCCACATGCTGCGCCAGACTCCCCAGCACTGGTGGCCCCGGTGCTGGCTACCTCCCCCACGTCTTGGCCAGTGTCTCCCTCTGTTTCCCCCGACGATGCTGTGGCCAAGGTGAAGAGACAGGAAATGACCAGACACCTGTATATACATGACACATGAGTCCAATCTACATAGGACACAGCGCATAGCATTAACGCGCATGGCATTAACGCAAACATGGGTGACATCTACAAAACTACAAACATAAGTAGGCCCTGCACCACACAGTTGGTTTACCCAACATGCCACTGGGAAACAATGGGGAGCATGACACAACAGAAATTTACTTGTCCTAAATCGATAACGAGGAGCTACTCACTGGGGACAGTTGAGCACTGCATCACTGGCGTGGCACGGTCACCTACACCCGCAACTGTCCACCGATGCCAGGGACACGGTTAATGACACCTCAAATGTTACTACCGGCGTTGCACGTTGTGACTATGTCATGTGAGTGTCATGTGATCCCATGAGCTAGCTGTATGAGTTCCATGACATGCATCTGCATTTGCTGCATCCAACATGTGTGTGCGTGTCGATGGGCATGGTACACTATTACGCACACCAGGCCACATGTGGAATCAGACGTAACGGGTGTATGTGTGCATCGCACATAAACTTGCGAGACAAGGACTATTCTGCGTAGTGTCAATGTATGTGTCATCATACCTGACATGTCCCCCTTCCTGCCAAGGTGTGTGGACTGTCCTGTTTCAAGGACATGCGACCTGTGCCTCTAGTGTCCCGCAACCGGTCTGTGTGATAATACATCCTTCTAATGCACATATGTGGATGTCTGTCACTCCTGTTATGCGTCAGCCTCTTCACTTACACTGGCCCACAGCTAGTTCCATGTCATGTCATGTTGACCTTGCGCACCCACGTGTGTAGCTGACTGTTGTTAGGGGTGTTACCTGGCTGGCATACGTGTCCTGGATGCATTGCACAGTACAGACTCTGTATGTAGCATATGTGTATTAGCTGTTGAACATGTGCTCAGTTCATTGACGGTGGTGTATTGCTATACTCAATCTTTGTTATTCCTTCCAAATTCTGCAGGGCACCGCCTCTCCCCCGACCAATGCCAGACTTGGCTGCCATGAGGGAACGTGACTGTATACGCCGCTACCGCTTCACCCAACCGTTGATTGACGACTTGACCACAAGGCTCGAGCCACACCTCCAACCGCTACACAGGTATCCTACTGCACTGACACCCAAGATGAAGGTGATGGCAGCCCTACATTTCTTTGCCACCGGTACGTTTCAATTGACTATAGCTGATGTAGGTGGCATGTCCCAGATCATGTTCAGCCGTGTCCTGCATGATGTGTTAGAGGCCATGTTGGTACACCTTGATGAATTCATTGCCTTTCCAACTCGTGAGCAGTTGACAGGTGTCAAGGGTGAGTTCTATGCCCTGGGAGGGATGCCCCATGTCATTGGGGCCATTGATGGGACACATGTGGCTTTGGTGCCACCACACGCACAGGAGGTAGCCTTCCGTAACCGCAAGCATTACCACTCCATCAATGCTCTTGTGGTATGTCTTGCCAACATGATGATATCCCATGTCTGTTCACGTGTTCCAGGATCAGCACACGATGCCTACATCATGAGGCGTAGCAGGGTGCCCGAAATGATGCTGCGCAACGAACGTGCATGTCTTGTTGGTGGGTATGATCTGTTAGTCCTGTATTTAGCTGTTTCTTCATGTCTGACGGCTTCTCCTGACCCACTTCTGTCCATGATGACGCTGGCTATCCCAACATGCAATGGCTGATGACGCCTCTCCGCCACCCCAGAACAGCCGCAGAACACCGGTACAATGACACTCATGGGCAGACGAGGCGCATGATTGAGAGGACGTTTGGACTCCTGAAGAGCAGATTCAGGTGCCTCCACAAGACCGGCGGCGCCCTCCCATATGCCCCGGTGAAGGTCTGCAAAATCTTCTTTGTGTGCTGCATGCTTCACAACATGGCAGTGGAGAAGGCCGTGCCACTCATCCTGGATCCTGATAAGCAAGATCATAAACCCGTGGAGGATGAAGGACTTGGGCACGGGGCAAGTGAGGATGAGGATGAGGATGAGGACATCCGGAGTCAGCTGATCCGCAACTTTATCTCATAATGGTGAGTTCCGGTGTCTGAGTGTGCACGCCTAGTGCCTTGTGTGGCATGTGTTGCAATGTGTGTGTCGAGCTGACTGTGTGCCAAGTTGCTTGGACGTGTGTTCTGATGTGTCATACAAGTGCAAATGTCATTACCCATATTTGTGCAGGTACACAAAAATCATTATTCCCATGGTGACAACATCAATCCTGTAGGGTGCATGTATATGTGTGCGGATTACTAGCTCCTCGCTGACTTGTTGTGTGTCTGTCCTCTCCAGGTTCCTGCGGCTGTCGTCTGCTCATGTCATCATTGCACTCCTGCTATTCCTCATGATTTTTCCAACGTGTGCTGGATCAGAGTTACATGCACAGAGATGGTGAGAAGTCTTTTTTGGTAAGGAGTGCAGCAAGGCCTTTTGTGGGTGGTACGAGTTTGTGATATGTGGGTACTGCTCCTGTGCATGTTGTGTTACCATGCATACATGTCGACTCACCATGGGCCACATGACGTGTTGCATGGCCCCCATTAATTGATAGTCAACCTTCCTGACAGTCATCTGTCATGGATTGTGGATTCTGATGAAGGCATCAATGTGTGTCTAACGTCCCTCAGGAACATACGGGATGGTCATGCTGGACATGGTGTGGGGCATCCCCATATGAGGCTCAATGTGGAATTGTAGACTCGCCGTGTGCAGCAAGGGGTGTGAGGTCAACCCCTTCACTTGTGTGCCAGCTCAATAGGATTTACCACATCTGTGTGTTGCAGGGGGTGTCCAGTGTGGGTCACACATGTTCAGCCGAATGACCTGTGATTCTGTTCCAATGGATGCAACTCCATTAGTGTGAGGCTGAGTAATAAAGGTGTTCGTCATACTCCAAGGTGCCTCGTCTCTGTCAATGCTGGTCTCTTGCCACTTGGCATGCGGCATCTCTGGCATACTTGCTGTAGATAATGCATAGGAGTCCTTGTGTAGTTTAGCGACATGCATGCAGTTGCTCATGGATTTGGCTCCCTATTGGGCATGTAGTGCATGGTCGTGTATGTTTTTTAGCGAGGTCAGCCACACAATGGGCCATCACCAGTTGCTGAGGGTGTGTCTCCAGTGCGCAGGTCGACCTTCCGTTTCCTGATCCTGTGTAATGGTTCTTTGGGGATTGGGCATGCATTGGCTCTGGGTGTGCCATGTGACACTGGACACTCCTCACTTTACACACGCGCCTGTTGCAGTTGCCCTTCTGACATCCCAGTGTTTGTGTGCAAGATGGGCCATTTGGCAGGGGGATGGCGCCTGCTGCTGCAGGCCCTGCACAGGCACACAGTGGCCACACTCACAAGATGTTGTGCATCATGTTTTGCTCGCTCACATTTGCCATGCTAGTCCACAGCATCTGTACCCCATGCTGCAACGCACTCTGCATCATGCACATGATCCACAGATAGATCCACTCCAAGTTACGACAGGCCATCCCCCAGGTCCATGACGACATCCATCTCATATACTGCCCTGCCCTCTACGGAGCACGTACATCCACACTCCAAGGACACTGGTCCACTTCCAGGGGGCATCTGCACACCTCAGCTTCTACGCCCTGCGCCCCAGCCACCTCACCGTCCACCATAGCTGGCTGCAATGGATCACTGTCTGCTGCAGGATGTCCTCCGCACACCCCACCCACACTCAGGAGGCAGTCCACAAATCCGACCCCACACCAACCTTGTACGTCTGTCATCCTAGATCCCGTTGGTCCATCTCCGTGCATCCAACCTTTCCCTGGCCCCCGTTCTTCTCTTCCACTGTACTCCAGCATACAGGACATAGTTCTCCCACCTGGCCACAAATCCCTGGGACTCCCTCCCCGGGTACCTCCACATGGGCCATGACCTCTACGCCTTGATGATGATCTCCCAAATAGGTCTGTCCGCACAGTTTAGCAAGCCCCCCGTCAGCAGCCAGAGGCCATCACAGGTGAGTGTTGTTCTCCATGCCTACATTGACTGATACTTGTGACCCATGTGTGTCCTGTACCAGACTCTGTTCCCAGGGGATGGATGGCTGGAGTTGGTTCAACACTCCCGCATAGTTAGACATTTCCACACACATATGTCGTAGAATAATGCAAAATGACAGCAACATCTCATGTGCAGAACAATGTGACTTTATTTTTGGTGGGGTGCGTCTTTTGGTAGATGTGCTAAGGTGCACTACCGGGGGAATAGAATCCAAAGTTCACTGGGGGAGATGGCATCCTTGGCATTGGAAGTCATCAGAGTCCAGACCACAGTGTTGGTCATCATTGGTCAGACTGGGACCAGCAAGTCCATGTGGCTGAGAATGTCATTGGGTGAGGTGCTGCTGTTGCGCCCGAGGGCCAGGTGCCAGGCCAGGTGACCTGGGAGATGGGGATGGTGTGCTGACTCTCACGGTCTCTTACGTGGACGACCCACTGTCCTCCGGGGACCCTCAGATGCAGGCCTTGACGATGCTAGGGACGCTCCGTCAGATAAATCCTCCTCCTCCTCCCTCCCTGTGTCTGGTGCTGGTCTACGCCTGGTGGCACAGGGAGGGTTTGCCAGACTTTGGGCGATCTGACGGAGTGATTGGCTCACGTCCCTGTGCACCGCCAGGAGCTCAGCCAGTCTTGCCTCCATCCGTTCTTGTTGTTGTTGGTGACTGGCATGATGCTCGACCTGCAGATCCTTGATCTCATCGAGGGTCCCCTGCATCCCGGAAAGTATGACCACGACCTGGTCGATGCCTCTGGTGTCACGCCGGTATGAGTCCAGGATGTTGCGTAGGTGGGCAATACCGGGGTCCTGAGCTGGTTGGTCAGGTTCGCGCCTCCGCCTGCCTCCACTCCCACCACCCCTGCCCACACGTGCCTGGCCTGCCGTTGTGGGCACATCGGGTCTACGGGACCCCTCAGGGATGGCATCGGCAGGGTTGTCTGCCTCCTCCTGGGTGCCCGCAGAAAGTTGTCCCTCCCGGTCAGACTGGCTGTGTTGTTCAGTGCGAGCAGGGATCCTGGGTGTGTCCTGGGATGTGGCGGGAATGGGGGTGGTGGTTGGCACAGATGTACCTGACGCAGGTGCTGCAGGAGCTTGTACACCAGAGGGGCCAGGTTGGTCGGGGTCATCCACGGAGTGGTGAGAGTCGTCGCTGCCGGTGGGATCGTCGTCACGCAGTGCCTGGGACTGTGAATCTTCCCCCCCAGTGTTGGGGGGAGATCGTCGACGTCGCCCTGTGTGTGAGAGAGGGACAATGTTAATGCTGTTTCATGCCACATCCATGTTTCATACATATTCAAGTTAACACAGTTCCCCCAGGTATTTGGATGTCCCTGGCATTCCTCTCAGTGTCCACTTGGGGATGGGTATGTTGTGGGGGACAGATTGGGATGTTCTCCTGAGTGTGTGGCCTGTAGATAGTTGGCTCTGATCAGGCGCGCAACACCCATTGGGCTGACCGGGCTTGTGCCCCCCCCCGTCATGTGTGTCAGCCCGGCTGAGACAGCCTCGCGGGCTGGCGTCCGTCTAATTGCATCCGGACCCGAGAACTTCACAGGTGTATGGTAGACCATTTACTCGAACATTCGGCTTTTGTTGTGTTTTCACCCATTCTTACAGCCACTCTGCCTAGGGCTGGTTGATTTGCCCCCCCCAATCTTTTACTGCCCCCCTCGGAAGTTGGCTGTAGTTGCCCGCCTGGCTCTGATGCTTACTTGGCTCCAGATTGGTCTTGTTGTGTCACATGTCCATTGTGGGAGTGGGTGTATCCGTTGCCTGCCCCGGGGGTGTGTGCTTGTGGGGGGGGGGGGTGACCTGGCGTGCTGTGCTGTGTTGTGTGAGTCGTCATTGGGTCTCCCAGGTGATGTGTGTGTCCCCTCATGGTGTGTGCTGGCATGGCAGTGTGTGTGGGTTCCTGTGCTGGATGCCTGTGCTTGTGGATTTGGTGTTTGAGTGTACAGTGGTCCCAGGAGGGCCTTGTGCTGCATACAGCAGGGCCCAGTGTCAGCGACCTTGTTAGTAGTTTGCCAGTCCCTGTGCATTGTGCAGGGGTATGTCCCTATGCATATGGGCTGGGACATTGGTGTCTGCGTCTCATTTTCACGATGTGTTGTGTGGGGCCCACCCTCCCAGCCTCCCGGACATCCTGTCTTGTGTTTGTGGTTGTTGTGGCCTTGGACATGGCCTTGCCTTGATTTGTGAAGGGTGAATGGTGACGTTCGTGGCATGGCCATGGTTATTGAGTGTGGTTGTGTGCGATGAGTGCTTGGGGTGGGTGCGTGCATTTGTTGTGGTTGGCAGGCGCTCAACACCCATTGGACTCACAGGGCTTCAGCCCCACCCCTGTCGTGTGTGGCAGCTCGGGATGAGACAGCTTCCCGGTGCACTCACAGCCGCACCCGAACACTTCACAGGTCTTTCAGAGGCCATTTGCATGTTAATGAGGCCTTGCGGTTGTTTCACCCCTTTGACAGCCCCTGCAGCTCCACTCTGCCTATGGCTTACAAGATTCATCCCCCCACGGCAATTTTTCTTAGCCTCCCCCGAAATTTTGCTATAGTTGCGCCTCTGGTGGTTGGGGTGTGGATGCCATTCCCCCAAGTTACATGAGTTGTTTGTGTACTCACCAGGCTCTGCGACTACGTCCACTCAGTGTACTCCCACCGGCGGTAGCATGGTCAGCACCTTCTCCTCCCAGGGATGGTACTGTACGCGTCTGCGGGGCGGCCCACCTCCAGTGATGTTGGCCTGGGCATGTTCTTCATTCATCTTCCTCTTGACTGCCCTGCGCAGATCGTACCACCTGGCTTGGCATTCATGCCTGGTCCTTCGAACGGGCGCAACAGCATTCACCTTGTCGACGATCCTCTGCCACATGGCAGATTTTTCAGATATGCTGGTCTGTCTGACCATTGTTCCAAACAGCTGTGGCTCGACTCTGATGACTTCGTCGACGAGGAGCTCCAGCTCCGCCGTAGTGAACTTTGGATTCTTGTCTGTGGGCATGGTGTGGGGTGTGGGCGGTTCTGGGTGTGTGGGTGTGAATGTGTGTGTGTGACTGTGAAGAGGGGGATGTTTGTGGGGGAGGTTGTGTGAAGGTGTGTGAGTGGTGGGGTAGCAAAGGTATGAGTTCTGTGGGGTGGTTTGTGTGTGAGCTCTGTCCGCAGTAGGTCTGTTGCAAGGGCTCATGGTTTGTGTGTGTGGGCCCTTTTTATTGGTCCATTGTTGGGTGTGGCTGTGTTTGAATTTTGGTGGGTGTGTTATAAGAGGTGGTTGTGTTTGGGGCCTCTGTTGGCCAGTTTGGATGTGGCAGGTCAGTCATTGAGTTGTGTTTTTTAATGTGAACTTGTGTTGTGTGTTTGTGCGAGTCGCTTTGGACCTCCTTGTGCTGTTTTCCACTGTCCTGGTTCTGCATGTGTGATTTTCGCGTAGGTAGGCGCCACACATTCGCGATGGTGTGTGAGGGTGCTGGGGTTCGGTGTTGGTGTACGGCAAGTTAATGCGGTGGGGGGGCTGGGGGTACAGTGCGGACAGGGTGGTGTACGGTGCAGACGTATTGGGGGGGCTGTGCGGCTCGTACAAGGGCATGAATTTACCCGTGTACTTGTGTGCTTCAGCGTTGGCTCCGTACGGGCCTTTTTCCGTGCGATTGGGTTTTCGGACGGGCGGTCGGGATCGTACTTGCGCGCTCGGACTTGTGTTTTACGATTTGTAAGTGGAACTGTCCGGATCACTTTCGTACACTTTTCCAGACGATATTCGGACGTGGTCACTTTCCGACGCACGCTCGTAGACTTTTCCCAACACTATTCGTAGTTATTTTTCACGTCCCATTCGTACTTGCCAGTTTGTACGGTACTTGTGCGACTCGTACGTAAAAAAATACGGATGCGAGTCGTACGGTATTTCTTTTTACCGGATCGGAATCGACACCTGAGTGTAGAATACGTCACAGATAGCACCTTAGCATACAATATAAAAAAACTAATAGCCCTAGCCTATGTCCCTGTGACTGACGTACCAGAACACTATAACCTACTAATAGAGAGTCCATTCTACAAAAGAAATGAAGAAAAGTTAAGTCCACTACTGGATTACTTTGAGGACACATGGGTAGGGAGACTACACCGATCAGGCCACAGAAGATTACCAAAGTTCCACATACCATGGTGGAACGTGTACCTCAGTACCCTAAACAAAGAAGCCAAAAGTAACAACGCCGTTGAAGGATGGCATAACGCCTTCCAGGCAACAACAGGGAGAGGTACACCCACACTTCTAAAACTACTACAAAGTATTCAAAAGGAGCAAAGCTACCAAAAACTAAGGATACAACAATCCATTACACTAATTAAACCAAAAGTAAGTAAGCTAACAAATAAAATGTATGAACTTCTCCAAAGCCAAGTTATACTCTATCCTACAACACGAGGCTTAGAATACTTATCCCTAATTGCAAAAAGCATCCTTTAATTCCAATATAAACATAAATGAAAACATTGTCATATAAATCACAACATATGCATAAATAAAATACTTCCATATTTTCATGAAACATTATTAATTTGTCAAATATATACAATTGATAAAATATAAAAAATATATTGACAAAATAATAATATTTAACTAAATACAATACATAGCAAAACAGAAATAAATGACATTTCCCTCCCACATACCATTAAAACAATTACTTACAGTTGTTGTAGCACCAAATCCAATGAAAGAGAACGTCAAAGTCCATCCAGGTGTCGATGTATCCCAAACAACGTTAAATAAGCCCCAAAAAAAATGCAAAAATGCAAACATGTCCAAAAACAATTCCAATCCAACTTTAAATGGCATAAGAAACCCGAAAGAATATAAAACGTAAAAAATGCTCCAAGAAAATGGCAAAAATAAAGAGTGTGTTAAATAAAGATTATCTTACAAAACGAACACACACCTTGTCCAAAAAAAAAAGAGCAACCGATCCAAAAAAAAAACATTTGGTGATAAATCCAATTGGCAAACCCTTCAAAAACCCGAAAATGCTTACAAAGTAAAAAACACTCTATGAAAATGCGAAAAATTAACAGTGTGTTAAATAAACATTAGTTCACAAAACTAATACACACCTCTTAAAAAAAAAACGGTAACATTCTCCAAAAAGCGACGTCGTCAAAGAGAAACCTGTAAAACCAAAAAAAACATACCCACCCACACAAAAATACATAAACACAACTTCTAAAAACGTTTAAGAACATTTAATAACAATACACATATAAATATCTTCAAACACTACAACAGAAACACGAGTCCTAAAACACAGAACCTGCTCGAAAATTCCCACACGTAACACACACCTAAATTACACCAGAAACACAACCACCAAACTCTAAATACTACAAACCAACAAACTACATCCAAATTACCTTTAAACCTAATTTAAACAATAAGAAATACCTCTTACCTGCCTCCAAGCGACACAGCTCCCAACCGCAAAATCATCCCGGCGAAATAACCCAAAACGACACTAAGCGGTTACAAAAATAGTCCCCTTCAACAAAAAGGATTGAATAAATAAAAAGGTTAAACTTAAATATAATAAAACATACAGTAAACTTACCAAAACTTTTACCAAAATATTTTCTAAAAGGTTAAAAAAAAAAATGAATTTCACAAAATTTCGTAAAACTAGTACAACATTAATAATAAATAATATAACACATATATTAATTTTTATTATTAAAAATCAATAGGATTATTAACTCTACATATTAAAATATAAAATAAATACATAACTTCACACCAAAATACAAAACACTTAAATAATGTAAATATTAATATTATTAAAAAATATATATTAATAATATTAATTCAACAAGTCTACTATATATAAAAATATACTATTAAAGTTATATTATGTTTTGTGAAATGCAATTAAATGAAAATGCAATATTCCTTTTACAACAATAATGAAAATATAACCAATTTAGTTATTAATACTATTAATAATAAACATATTAATAATATTAATACGGTATTAATTATGTATATATTTAAACTGTTAGGTGAAAATATGATTGTTTTCTAAAGTACAATATTA
Source organism: Triturus cristatus (assembly GCF_964204655.1). Classification (NCBI taxonomy): domain Eukaryota; kingdom Metazoa; phylum Chordata; class Amphibia; order Caudata; family Salamandridae; genus Triturus; species Triturus cristatus. The sequence continues at coordinate 211,285,386 of NC_140585.1, read as the reverse complement.
AAATGCAATATTGTATTTACCAATACTACTATGTTAAATGAAATATGTGAATGATAAAAAATAAACTGTTAATTAATATACCAATATTATTTTGCATTAAACGTATATTTCTCACAAACATACAAAATGCAAATATATATGAGCAATTATCAACACATGTATCACTAAACATACCAATGTATAAATATATATGAAGACAAATATATAGGTGCCGATTACGATCCTGTAAAAAAATTCCCCATACGACTCGTATCCGGTCTTTTTACCGTACGAATCGTACAAGTGCCGTACAAACTGCTAATCACGAATCGCATGGTAAAAAGTCCATACGAATCGCATTGGGAATTATTCCCCACACATCCTCGGGTCGGAAAATGTGTCCGACACGTCCCCGGATGATTTACCGTACAAATGTGAAAAGTGAAGTCCGACCGCGGAATCACGATCCATCCCGTGCGTCCGATGTTACAACCGTATGGAAAAAACACCGTCCGCACCGAACTCCCATAGCAACCATGGAGACATGTGCCCGCATACGCGCCCAACACCCCCCCAGCCCTCCTATGTACGAGTCGAATCCCCACCCGTGTATGTACACCCGTGTATGTACGAGACGTACCCCCACCCGTGAATGTATGGAGTGTACCCCCACTCCAACCGTGTATGTACGACCCGTACCCTCACCCGCGTATGCATGGAGCGTAACCCCACCCCGACCTTGTATGTAGGACCCGTACCCCCACCCGCGTATGCATGGAGCGTACCCCCACCCCAACTGTGTATGTACGACCCGTACCCTCACCTGCGTACGTATGGAGCGTACCCCCACCCCAACCGTGTATGTACGACCCGTACCCCCACCCCAACCGTGTATGTACGACGCGTACCCCCACCCGCGTATGCATGGAGCGTACCCCCACCCCAACCGTGTATGTACGACCCGTACCCTCACCCGCGTACGTATGGAGCGTACCCCCACCCCAACCGGGTATGTACGACCCGTACCCCCACCCCAACCGTGGATGTACGACGCGTACCCTCACCCACGTACGTATGGAGCGTACCCCCACCCCAACAGTGTATGTACGACCCGTACCCTCACCCGCGTACATATGGAGCGTACCCCCCACCCCAACCGTGTATGTACGACCCGTACCCTCACCCACGTACGTATGGAGCGTACCCCCACCTCAACCGTGTATGTACGACCCATACCCTCACCCGCGTACGTATGGAGCGTACCCCCACCCCAACAGTGTATGTACGACCCGTACCCTCACCCGCGTACGTATGGAGCGTACCCCCACCCCAACCGTGTATGTACGACCCGTACCCTCACCCGTGTACGTATGGAGCGTACCCCCACCCCAACAGTGTATGTACGACCCGTACCCTCACCCGCGTACGTATGGAGCGTACCCCCACCCCAACCGTGTATGTATGACCCGTACCCCCACCCCAACCGTGTATGTATGACCCGTACCCCCACCCCAACCGTGTATGTACGACGTGTACCCCCACCCGCGTATGCATGGAGCGTACCCCCACCCCAACCGTGTATGTACGACGTGTACCCCCACCCGCGTATGCATGGAGCGTACCCCCACCCCAACATTCTAAGTACGGAGCGCACCCCAGGCCCCAACACCAGCACCTTCACACAACATCGCGCATGTACGAGTCGTACCAAGCCAGACACAAGAACAGCACTGTACAACTAAATTCCCGAAGTACACACCGTACACACGCTAAAAACGCACGTACACAACCAGGACAAAGCAAAACAACACAAGAATACACCATTCGAATGGCACAAAGCCACAAAACATGTCCAACAAGCACAAAAAGAACACATTCACTGACCTGCAACTGCCAAAATCCCAAACAGAGGCCCAAAAGACAACCACTGCTTATAACACACCCACCCAAACTTCAAGCACAGCCACACCCACCAATGGACCAATAAAAAGGGCCCACACACACAAACCATGAGCCTTTGCAACAGACTCACTGCTGCCAGACCCCACAGACAACCTACAGCACCATACTAGAACCTTTACTACACCTTACACTTGTACACCTTCACACACACACCTTCACAAACACCCCCTCATCACATTCACACACACACCTGCACAACCACACCCACACACCCACAACCATCCACACCCCCCCACCATCCACACCCACACCCCTCACCATGCCCACTAACAAGAATCCAAAGTTCACTAGCTGAGAGTTGGAGGTCCTTGTCGATGAAATCCTCACAGTCGAGCCACACCTCTTTGGAACATTGGTCAGACAGACCAGCATTTCAGAAAAAACAGCCATGTGGCAGACGATTGTCGATGCTGTGAATGCTGTTGCGGACACCAGAAGGACCAGGCATGAATGCCAAGCCAGGTGGTACGATCTGCGGAGGAGGGTCCGAGCCAAAATGACCGACGAACACAACCAGGCCAACGTCACTGGAGGAGGGCCGCCCCGCAGACCCGTACAATACCATCCCTGGGAGGAGAGGGTGATGGCCATACTGCCGGTGGTGGCAGTGGACAGATTAGAAGGACTCCGAGACCCGGGTGAGTACACAAACAACTCACCTCACATGGGGGGAACGTCATCCACAACCAAATTCACAAACAGGCACGCAACCACCCCAAGCTATCGCATGACTCAACCACACTCCATGAACACGCACATGCCACTGGCGCCACCATGCCCCATGCACCCAGCTGGACAATGCCAAGTCACAGGCCACAGAAAACACCAACACAAGACACGGTAAGCCGGATGGCGGGAGTGTGGGCCCCAAAAATCACACAGTGCAACTCAGAAGCAGACAACAATACCCACTGCCCATATGGCCTAGGTCACAGCCAGACAAACAGTGTGTCCCCACACAGGAAAGACTTGCCAGCAAATGGCGGACGCCTTGCATCAACACATGGGGGTGACGGGACGTTCTTGCACATGACAGCAGCTAATGAACAGCCAACACTGTGAAAGAGTGGCAGCACACACCACCACAGCAGCAGCGCAGACACAGACACTACACCCAATGGGTGCCTGGAGATCAGAAACAAACTCACATCAACAATCCAAGGGCCATTCAAAGATCTGCTAACAGTGTGTGCCCAGGAAGCTGGGCTGAGGTGACAGAGGGTGAGACACAGAGGGAGGGAGAGGGGGACAGAGAGGGAGGGAGACACAGGGAGACGGACAGAGGGAGGAGGCTGACACACAGAGGGAGGGAGAGTGAGGGGGACAGAGAGGGAGCGATAAAGGGACACACAGGTAGAGCAATTCAGCCTTGTGGGGTGTGGGAATGTCTGCTCATCAGCAGGTGGACTGCGTGCATGTAGACAAGGGTGGCCAGTGCCAGAACCCCCCCTCTTCTCCATGGCAAAACACAGGGCCATGTCACAACCTGTGCACTAGCACAATGACAGCTACCTGCATTATCTAAGTGTGTGGAACCACTCCATGTGCCCACGTACAGTGCAACACGGAAGGCGCCAATGCATGCTCGCCACACCTGCCCACTCCACTGCTGACTGCAGTCACAATTGACGCAGCAAGTAAGACTGTGCCACACATAGGTAAAGTTGCAAAAGCTGTGGCCAAGGGACATACCCATGCACAAGTACACTGTGAGTGGAATGCAAGACATATCCAAATTCCCAGAGGAAATGTGCCAACTTAGAAACCAATGAAACATGGATGTTGCATGGAACAAAATTAACATTGTCTCTCTCACACACAGGTCAACATCGTGGATCACCCCCCAACACTGGGGGGGAAGACTCACAGGACCCAGCTCGGCGGGATGACGGAGCCACCGGCAGCGACAACTCTCACCACTCTGTGGACGAACCCGACCCCGACCAACCTGGCCCCTCTGGTGTCCAACGACCTGCAGCACCTGCGTCAGGTACAACTGGGCCAACCACCACCCCCACTCCTGCCACATCCCAGGAGACACCCAGGATCCCTGCCCCACCACCACAATGCAGCCAGGCTGGCCAGGAGGGACACGGTGTACCGGGCACCCAGGAGGAGGCAGGCGACAATGCCAATGCCACCCCTCAGGGGTCCCGGAGACCCGATGTGCCCACAAGGGCACGCCAGGTGCAAGTGGGCAGGGGTGGTGGGAGTGGAGGACGGCAGAGGCGCGAGCCTGACCTGTTGGCTGCGGAACTGGTATATTCCCATGTCCGAAACATCCTGGACACATACCGGCAGGACACCGCGGGCATGGCCCAGGTTGTGTCCACCCTCAACGAGATGAAGGGGACCCTCGATGAGATCAAGACCCAGCAGGCCCAGCAACATGCGGAGCAACATGCCTGTCTACTGCGACACCAAGGGCGGATGGAGGACAGACAGGCTGAGCTCGTGACGGTGTTCACGGGAATTCACAGTACACTCCGTCGGATAGCCGACAACATGGGCAACCCTCCCTGTGCCACCAGGTGTAGAACATCACCACCCACAGGGAGGGATCAGGAGGAGGAGGAGTCATCCGACGGAGCATCCCAAACATCGTCACGGCCTGCTTCTGAGGGTCCCCGCAGGAGGGCGGGTCGTCCACGGAAAAGACCGTGAGGGTCGGCGCAACAGCACCATCTCCCAGGACACCTGGCCTGGCACCTGGCCCACTGGACCAACAGCAGCACAGCAGCAAAAGACATTCTCTGCCACATGGACTTGCTGGTCACTGTCTGACCAATGTTGACAAAGACTGTGGCATGGACTCTGAGGATTTTCAATGGCAAGGACACCAACTCCCCTAGTGAACTTTGGATTCCACACACCCGGAAAGCCCCTCATGTCATACCCCCCCTCCCACGTACCCCAACCAAAATAAAAAGTTACACCATAAAGAGATGATGCCTACATTTTGCATTATTACCTTACATGTGTTTTGTAAAGTCTAACCATGCCTGAGTTCTCATTTGACTTCAACCATCCACACACTGGGGCCTGAGTCTGGCACAGGACACACATGGGTCACAATGTATTAGGCAAGACGGACATGGAGTACCATACACACCCGTGATGGGCCCAACCAGCTGAGGGGGTGGCCGCACAACCGTGCCGACAGACATATTGAGTACAGCGACAGCCATGTGCAGTGGTCAGGGATCATGTGGAGTGTCCTGGGAGGCACCCAGGTATGTGTGGACAGGTGGCAGAACCATGTCCTGCAAGCTTGAGTCAGGTGGATGCAGAGAATGGTGGCCTGGCCAACGTTGGATGCATGGGGATGGCACATGTCACAATACCCACACAGTCATGGACATCATGCACAATACACAGTCTAATCCCACACAAACAGCATGCATCTTGCTACTCGACACATAGACACATAGCCACTATCACGGAAAACCATGCCAGACATGCCGTATGCACCGTGGCAACACACCAGCATTGACTGAGAATAGGCACCTTGGAGGCATAGGGACACCTTTATTATTCATGTATTTGGGAATGCAGAGGCAACTCGGAGTACACATGAACAGGTCATGTGGAGTAACATGTGGGTCCAACACTGGAACCCCCCTTCTGCAGCACAAATGCGTGATAGCCATGGAACTGGCACACAAGTGTCGGCTAACAGCTAAACACCCCCTGCTGCTCACGGAGAGGCTGCCATACACCATTGATCCTCTGATGTGGAAGTCCCACACCATGTCAAGCCAATGCAAACCGTATGTGTCAGAGGGCAGTGTAACACACATTGATGCCATCATCACAATCCACAATCCCATCACTGATGACTGTCAACAAGTCTGACCATCTATTCAGGTGTACCCAGCTGCATGTCATGTGTCCCATGGTGATGCGACATGTCTGCAGAGGAACCAAACATCGACAGGGGCAGTGTGCACACATCGTAAACAACAGCCACACCCAATACACCCCTGATGCATCCCTTACCCTAAGGAGACTTCCAAACTTGTCTGTGCGTGTAACGCTGAGTCAGCACACGATGACGTGTCCATGAGGAATAGCAGTGCCACAACAATGCAACCAGCAGACGGCATGCGCAAGTACCTGGGGATGAGAGACACACAAGAAGTCAGCCACAAAAAGCACAGCCACTTGCATGTGCATGTACTCGACACATGTAAGGATGACAACATGCTAGGTCACTATTATGACTGGGGAAATACACTCATCACTGGCACCATCACTCCAGTGACACATCCACACACACCTCTGACTCGCGTGGCATACATGCAGATGGACACACACATCACAACACATGCCACACGGGGACCAATGCGTGCACACACAGACACTGGTACTCACCACTAAGCAAAGATGTCACGTATGAGCCGACTCCGGATGTCCTCTTGCAGGACCATATCCTCCACATCACTAGCCCCATTGCCAAGACCTTGGTCCTCCACGGGTGGATGGTCCTGATCATCTTGATCCAGGATGAGTGGCACAGCTTTCTCAACTGCCATGTTGTGCAGCATGCAGCAGACCATGAAGATTTTGCAGACCTTCGCCGGGGCATATGGGAGGGCGCCGCCGGTCTTGTGGAGGCATCTGAATCGGCTCTTCAGGAGGCCAAATGTCCTCTCTATCACTCGCCTTGTCCGGCCATGGGCGGTGTTGTAGCGGAGCTGGGCAGGCGTGATGGGGTTGCGGAGAGGTGTGATCAGCCATGGCATGTTGGGATAGCCAGCGTCCCCTACATGGAAAGCACATGGACATAAGTAGGACAGGAGGAGCGGTCGTGCTGGGAGTCTACGCAAAATACAGGACTGACAGACTGTACCCACCAACAACACATGCTCGTTCGTTGCGCAGCTGCGTCATCATTTCAGGCACCCTGCTACGCCTCATGATGTAGGCATCGTGTGCTGATCCTGGAAAACGAGCACAGACATGTGAAATCACCATGTTGGACAGACACACCACAAGGGCATTGATGGAGTGGTAGTGCTTGCTTTTCCTGTACGCTACCTCCTGTGCCTGTGGTGGTACCAAAGCCACATGTGTCCCATCTATGGACCCAATGACATGGGGCATCCCTCCCAGGGCATAGAATCCATGCTTGACCCCAGTCAACATTTCAGGGGTTGGGAAATGGATGAACTCATCCAGGTGAAGCAACATGGCCTCTAAGAAATCATGCAGCACACGGCAGAACATGCTCTGGGACATGCCACCAACATGAGCGATGGTATTTTGAAAGGTACCCATGGCAAGAAAATGTAGGGCTGCCATTACCTTCAGCTTGGGTGTCAGTGCCGTAGGATACCTGTGCAGCGGTTGCAGGTGTGGTGCCAGCCTCGCCGTCAACTCCTCAATCAATGGTTGCGGGAAGCGGTAGCACCGGATACAGTCATTCTCCCGCATGTCAGCCAAGTCCGGAATTGCTCGGGGAAGAGGCGGCGCTCTGCAGTAATTTGGAAGTGACAAGGAAGTGTGAGTGCACTACAACAACACATTTTTGGTGCTGAGCACATGTTAATCTGTCAATACACATATGCGACATACAGAGTCAGGTATGTGCCACATGCCCTGGACACGTATGGCTGCCAGGTGACACTCCTACCAAGACCCAGCTACACACGGAGATTGTGAACCTCCACATGCCATGGCATGGGATTAGCTGTGTCCCAGTGTAAGTGAACAGCCAGACGCAACACAGGAGTGACATACATCAACACATCAGCAGAAGTAGGATGTCGATTTCAGAGACTGGTAGCGGAACACTAGAGCCACAGGTCACATGACATTACACTAGGACAGCCCACACACCTTGCCAATAAGGTGTACATGTAATGACTCACCACACATTTATAGAGAGGATGCAGACAGGTCCTTGTTACGCTACTCCGTGTCCCATGCATACATACGCATCTCACATCCGATACCACATGTGGCCTGGTGTGCGTAACAGTGTGCCATGTCCATCTACACACAGACACATGTTGGTTGCTGCAACAGCTGATGCTTTTGAGGGAGCACCAACATCAAGCTAATGGGAAGCCCCCACACATACATGACATAGTCACATCGTGCACCGTGGGTAGTCACATGTATGGTGTGGTAACCCCTGTAGCGGGCATCAGGGGACACATGCGTGTGTTGTTGACTGTGCCATGCCAGTGACGCTCATCCCAAGTGTGCAGTACGACATGCACACATGTCAAAGGAGTGAAGGGCATGCCTGGCACACATTGCACCATCACACATAACATCTGTACACATCTCATCATACATCTGGTGCCTTCTCGACTCAGGAGTAATGTGCCACATCACAGCCTTTCACACCTGTGCCCCACACATGTAGTACTGCCCAGACAATGCCTTGATGTCCATCCATGGACAAGTATGTCAGCCCTATTCCTTCATGTGTGCTGCCTGTCACCACTGTGATGTGTGAAAGGCACCGTACTTTCGCTCAGAGGGCCTGTGTACGTTCCCTATCACTATGGGAGTGCTGCCGTATGTGTACCCATAGTGATAGTGAGCGTACAGGCGTGTGTACGGTCCATACCACTATGAGTACGCATACGCGAGAACACCCATAGTGATACGGACCGTACACGCGTGCGTACGCTCACTATCACTATGGGTGTTCTCGCGTATGTGTACCCATAGTGGTACGGACCATACACGCGTGCGTACGCTCACTTTCATTATGGGTACGCATAAGCGAGAACACCCATAGTGATAGTGAGTTTACAGGTGTGTGTACGGTCCGTACCACTATGAGTACGCATACGCGAGAACACCCAAAGTGATAGTGAGCGTACAGGCGTGTGTATGGTCCGTACCACTATGGGTACACATACGCGAAAACACCCATAGTGATAGTGAGCGTACAGGCGTGTGTACGGTCCGTACCACTATGAGTACGCATACGCGAGAACACCCATAGTGATACGGACCGTACACGCGTGCGTACGCTCACTATCACTATGGGTGTTCTCGCGTATGTGTACCCATAGTGGTACGGACCGTACACGCGTGCGTACGCTCACTTTCATTATGGGTACGCATAAGCGAGAACACCCATAGTGATAGTGAGTGTACAGGCGTGTGTACGGTCCGTACCACTATGAGTACGCATACGCGAGAACACCCATAGTGATAGTGAGCGTACAGGCGTGTGTACGGTCCGTACCACTATGGGTACACATACGCGAGAACTCCCATAGTGATAGTGAGCGTACAGGCGTGTGTACGGTCCGTACCACTATGAGTACGCATACGCAAGAACACCCATAGTGATAGTGAGCGTACAGGCGTGTGTACGGTCCGTACCACTATGGGTACACATACGCGAGAACACCCATAGTGATAGTGAGCGTACAGGCATGTGTACGGTCCGTACAACTATGAGTACGCATACGCGAGAACACTCATAGTGATAGTGAGCGTACGCACGCGTGTACGGTCCGTATCACTATGGGTGTTCTCGCGTATGTGTACTCATAGTGGTACGGACCGTACACACGCCTGTACGCTCACTATCACTATGGGTGTTCTCGCGTATGCATACCCATAGTGATAGTGAGCGTACGCACGCGTGTACGGTCCGTACCACTATGGGTACGCATACGCGAGAACATCCATAGTGATAGTGAGAGTACGCACGCGTGTACGGGCCGTACCACTATGGGTACGCATACGCGAGAACACCCATAGTGATACGGACCGTACACAGGCCTGTACGCTCACTATCACTATGGTTGTTCTCGCGTATGCGTACCCATAGTGATACGGACTGTACACGCGTGCGTACGCTCACTATCACTATGGATACGCATACGCGAGAACACCCATAGTGAGACGGACCATACACACGCCTGTACGGGCCGTTGCTATATATTTGGGGTGCCCTAGGGCCCCGGTACGCACCGTACCTGTGTGTGAAACTCCAAATTACATAGGGGACACATGAGGGACAAGTATACAGGCCTACATGCATGCTGGTTGTCATGGAGACCAAGTTTAAAGTTTGAATTTTTTTCTGCAGGTGCCCAGCAGTAGTCAGTTTGAATGAATCTACTTTGTTGCAATGTGGTTCTGGAGGTGACATCATGCTCAAGAAAAAAACACAATAAGAACCCACTGACTGTGCTAGGTTTGAAGGGATTGGAGGAAACATAGGATGCAAATGTGAGTGACCAATCACTCTGTACTCCTGTGCATGAAACAGGCCAGCAAGGCAGATATAAGGCAGCCAGGTCCCATGAGGGAGCACTTGCCTGCACATCTTTGGATTCGACGACCCAGCTGCTGCTACTGATTCCCTGGAACCATGTCAAGGTCTGTGGAGAGGTCACAGCCTTTCACCCTGGAGGAGAACCTGGCTTTGCTGGATGTGATCCTCCCACAGTACCCCCTGCTGTATGGGCGACCAGGGTATCAGGTGAGTGCAGAGTCTCCTAGCACAGACTGTGTCCCTTGTTTGTGACTGTGACTTCTGGCATTGTGTCCAGGTGTGACACACATGCTATGTACTGTAGGGGGGGTCCCAGGGGGGGGAATGCCTGATGTCTCCCAGCCAGTGCATGCTGTGGTGCATGTCTGCCGTCCTCACTTGCATTGTGTTTACTGTGACAATCACTGCATGGTGCATGCCACATTCTGCCTGTCTTGTCCTCCTGGGAATGTAGCCTCTACAGTCCTCATTTAATTATGTGGTCAGCCCAGTGTGACAGGTGACTGTACCCACAGATGTGTGTTAGTTCTGTGTACCTGTGCTGAGAGTGTCCACATGATGTGTTGGTACCCTGGACATCGGTGTGTGTTTAAGTCCCCTGTCATGTGGGTGGGTGCATATGTGGAGTGTGGCCCCCGGCCTGCATGAGGGATGGATATACCCTGCCCATGTGATGTGAGCAGGGAGCAGTGCTGTGTGTCTGACGTGCAGAGCCAGCCCCACACCTGTGAGCCCCCCCATCTAGTGGCACATGTGCAGAGTGAGGTTTGTCGCTGCATTTGGCAATGGCAGGTGGATGTCCTGTGCCTGTGTGTGTCTGTGTACTCTGCTGGGGTAGCGTCAGTGGCCTGTGGCATGTGACTGCTTAGAGGTGCTGCACATTATCCTGGTGTTCCTTCTGATGCACAGTGTGAGCCTGGATCATTGATTGTGTCGTTGCCCTCATTCCACCTGTGTACTTTCAATGGCACGTACTGCTTTTGCCCTTCCCCAGAGGATCATGTCCCTATGACAAAGGTGCAATGCGTTGGATGCATACTATGCCTTGTTGTAAACAGCTAATTTGTTCTAATATGTCTCTCTGTGACATGTGCCTGGTGTATTGATGTAGTGTCACTTGTTCATCCTCACAGGTAAGCGCCTCTGCCAAGGAGCAGATATGGATGAACGCCGTCAGTGCCGTGAGGAGGACGGATGGTCGCAAGCGGCGCCTGGCCGAGGTGAGGAAACGCTGGCAGGATATCCGGTGCTGGACGCGGAGGATCGCACGGGTCTTGCTGGGGGACTCACCTGAGACCCATAAGAACCGCGGGCGCCGCCCTCTGACCCACATCCACAAGCGTGTGCTGGCGGTGGTATTTCCAGACTTGGACAGGCGCTTACAGGAGAAGCAGCAGCAGGAAGGGGGTAGGTACATGTGTGTTTGTTGTGTGTCACCAGCATTTGTAAGTGCACAGTTGCATGGATACACTGCCAGGGTTTAAGGGTGCTGTGAAGATCCAGTTACCCACAGTATAGCGGTGCTCTCCTGCCTCCCTTCCCCTCCTTGCAATGTGTTCCCTGGTCTGTGTGTAGTCACTCCTTCACAAGGTAATGTAGGCTGGCGCTTTCTCCACGTGAACTATGCCTGTAGCATCATGTGTGGGGGTGGTGTGTAACAGGTTTTGGGACCTTGCCTGTGCCCTGTCCAGTTCAGTACATGTGGGTTCCATGTCAGTTGGCACTGATGCTGAGTCCAGACATGGGAGTTAGTCTCTCAAGTGTCATGCCTTACAGCACGCATGTCCTATGTTGTGGCCTGTGACATGATGTGCATGAGTGTGCGATATGCATAGTGCAGGGATGGTGGCGTGTGTTGCAGTCATTCCCATTCAGGACCATGGAGTTGTGTGGCCACTACTGTCCCCTGGGGCATATTTTCGTAGTTGTCATGTGTGTCATCACAAAACGTGGACACTCTCAGTGTCTACAGCATAGGTTGTGCTCTGTGCCATTGTCCCCTGGCACCATGTATATTGACGTAAAATGTAGTACAAGTGTCCACTGTACAGCCTGACCTGATTTTCCTTGTCCATACTCACGGGGGCCAGGGCCTGTGTGTCTTGTTACAATCATCTGATGCTGCCCATTTGTACATGATTATTTGGACAGGCGCACCTTGGGTATTTGGCGTCCAAACTTGCATTTATGCAGCCCCTGTGTATTTCAGCCAGACTAAGAGATGTAAGTGCTTCCTGTGTCTCAACAAATTGACTCATGTAGGGGGTGGTTGGTGCGGGCAAAGCCTACATGTCAAAACCTGAAATCTCCTTGCTAGGTCTGGCCAGTGTGTGATGTTTGTCTGGACATCCACTCAAGGTGCAGTGAGCCAGTCATGGTGGGCATGTTTTCAGTATTACCTATGCTGCATGTGCCTCAAGTTCATGGATATGGTCCCTGCTCATCCCTATTTTCGGCAATGCTGTGTGGTGCAGATGCAGTGCTGGATTGTCCCCAGGGCCTGGCTCCTCTGTCAAACTCCATTTCATGTCATTTGCTATTGTGTCATGCTCTCCATGGTTTTTCAGTGGCATGGTGGGTCAACCAACTGTGTGTTGCATGCCCTACATCTGTACCTTGTTTTGTAGATGTTACAGATCTTTCGTTTCAGGCTATGCACTGTAACCTATGTAGATTGGACTCATGTGACATATGTATACAGGTGTATTATTAATTGCTGTCTCTTCACCTTGCCCACAGCATCGTCGGGGGACACGGAGGGAGACAAGAGCACAGACAGAGCGGAGGGACCGAGCACCAGTGCCAGCGTTGACATCGTGGCTGGCACATTGAGTGGAACTGAGGCGGAGGAGAGTGAGGCCGAGGACCTGTCCACTGGCACGACAGAATATGAAGCTGACGGGTCCGAGGATGATCTCTCCGAGTGGGCGGAGGCTGCACCAGCAGCTGACAGCGGCACAACATCTCAGCCCGCCCCCTCCATTGCCATCAGCCACCTCCCACTTGCTCGTGTCCCTTCCCAGCGTGCCCAGTCACCACATGTCTCCTTCCTGCCAGGCACCGCACCCCCTGCCCCTGTCTCCACTGCTGCCGCCAATGCCGAGTCTGTGGACATCCAGCGGCAGTTGCAGGTTGGTCAGGCTGCGATGCTTAATGTCCTCCATGGCCACAGCCAAGTGCTGAACAACATGGAGGCATACTTGGAGGGCATTTTTTCATCGCAGGCTGACCAACGCAACTTGCTGAGGTCCATTGACTCGACACTGACTGCAGCAGTGGGTCTCCTGCAGCGCTACGTCCAACCCCCTACCCCTGACCCATCCACACTTCCCACTCCCATGCCTGTCCCACGTACACCCAGACGGCAGCATGCACCCACCACAACAGACACAGGCACCACACCAGCAGGGAAGGTCATACGCACACCTCCTGGCACGCACACACAGGGTGAAGTAGGCACACCCACTGGGTCGGGGGGCAAACGTAAGTCACGCAGCCAGAGTGGGAGTCCGCATTCCACCAAATCCACTCCCTCCAAATCCCCTCCCCTCAGCTCTCCTGGCCACATATCGGGCAAAGACTCCTTCATGGCCGCTCTGTCCCTGAGCCCCACTGTGACACCACCCCGCAAGCGGTCAAGGGAGTCCTCGGTCAGGGTGGTTGAGTCCCCCCCCCTGTCCACACCCTCCCCCTGTGGCGCTGCGACCCATCCCTCTGCCCCCCCCCTCCTTGGGGCCTGTGGTTTCTTCGGGTGCAGGGGAGTCGCTGGAGGACCTTGCAAAGGTGTGCAGCGCCATCCTGGCCTCCGCCTTTGGCCCTGACCCACCCCCTGTGGTGGAGTCCTCCATCCCTGCTCCCACGACGCCTACCCTTCGCCCTCATGTCCCTGCGGTGCCTGGTCCTTCCCCCCCACATGATGCCCTCCCCGCTCTGGAAGAAGAAGGAGTCTGACTGTGCAGGCAAGCTAGGGGACACGCGTCCCACTGTGTCCCCCACCTGGATTGGAACTTTGGTTTGCCCTATGGGCATTGTACTTTTTGAACTTTGAAGGGACAAACATATTTTTGGATGCTGATTAAAGCAATTTATTTTTCCTTAGTACACTACTGTCTGTCTGGTATTGCTGTTGGTCGACCTGCCCCATTATTTTGGGTGGTGATTATGTGTTGGGTGTGTGGGAATTGTCGTCTTGTGCTGGTCATAGGGTGGATCCTGGTATCTGTGTGCCATCACAAGCTGTTGGCTACATAACTTTGTTCATGTAAGCAGTTACTGCATGGTGACATCGTCCCAAGGTGTGTTCCTTCCTCTGTGTAACCTGACTTCTTCCCTGCAGGGTGTTAGAAGGCGACCTCAGAGGGGCCCGGAGGGGGCCCTGACTGTCCTGAGACCCACCCTCGAGGTATCGTAGCCGGGCACTGGCGGGAGACTCCTCAGGGGAGAAATCTCGTATCTAGGATCGTACACTCGGCACCACACGACAAAGAGACACCACACCGAGAGCTCTTAAGCTTAAATCTTTATCAGATCGGAGTTGTAGGATCTTTATGATCAGCACGGCAAATATATACAAGTGGAGCGCGGGCTCACAAAAGTCTTAGAGGGGGGTAGGAGGTAGCGGGACAGTCTTTGGGGATATGGATCAGATGCAGGAGCGTACCCGGCGCACAGCTCACAATCCTCGAGCTGGGGAATACGCTTGTCGTCGTGGGGTCCGGCGGGACCAAGAGAATCTGTGGGAGCCGCGAGTCACTCAGCAGGGCTCAGGTACAAGTTCGGAGGTCTTACGATCTTCAGGGAGCCGCGAGTCACTCAGCATGGCTCAAGCACAAGTTCGGAGGTCTTACGATCTTCAGGGAGCCGCGAGTCACTCAGCAGGGCTCAAGCACAAGTTCGGAGGTCTTACGATCTTCCGGGAGCCGCGAGTCACTCAGCAGGGCTCAGGTGTTTCCAAGGCGAATCTGCCGGACAGTCCCAGAGCACCCCTTGTTATAGGGCGACTCCTCTTTGATGTCCGGAGTCTGTGCAGGCAGGGGTCTTGTCACCTGGGGGTCGCTTGTTGGGGTTTCCTGCCATTGTCCTTTGATCCTTTCAGGGCCGGGTCGGGAGGAGTCCCAGACACCCAGCAGGCATGGAGCCAGCCCACGGGGAGGCCGGCGGGTTGATCGAAACCCACCTTCCCAGGGAAGCGCAGGGGTGTGATGGAAACTGCTCCTCCCTTTCTCATCCCAAGGGGAGCGCGATGTCCTCCAGCCGGAGTGGCGCCTCTCGGCCAGGGTCGCGCTGGGGCCGGGCGGCCATCTTGGTGCATGAAGTGGGCACGCGGGCCCGGTGTGGCCGAAAGGAGGAAGGCCACGGACGGGGAAGTCCGGGTCGGGTGTGTGTGTTCTGGTGGGAAGGATCGGCGAGGCCGTGGGCTCGGGGGCTGGTGTGAGGTGCAGGGGTCAGGTCTGGCTATGTTACGAGGGCCGGGTCTAACACGCGTCCCCCCCAGCTGAAAGCCGGAGAGAACTATCCATCCTCTTGGGGGTTCTCTTCGCGGAGGCGGAAGAACCGGGAGAGGCCATCGGCGTTGGCGTGGTCCGTACCAGGGCGATGTTCCACGGTGAAATCCATCCCCTGGAGGGAGATTGACCACCGCAGTAGCTTGGGGTTTTCTCCTCGCATCTGCATGAGCCATCGCAAGGGGCGATGGTCGGTTTGGACCTTGAAATGGGTGCCGAACAGGTAAGGGCGTAACTTCTTGAGGGCCCAGACTACGGCGAACGCCTCGCGCTCGATGGTGCTCCATCTCTGTTCCCTGGGCAACAGCCTTCGGCTGAGGAAGGCTACGGGCTGGTCTAGGCCTTGGTCATTCACCTGGGAGAGGACTGCCCCGATGCCATGCTCGGAGGCATCAGTTTGTACCACAAATTCCTTGGAGTAATCGGGGGCCTGGAGGACCGGGGCAGTGCACATGGCCGCTTTCAGGGCATCGAACGCCTCTTGGCAGGCAGGGGACCACTGCACTTTCTTGGGCTGTTTCTTGGACGTGAGTCCCGTGAGGGGACCGACCAGGCTGCCGTAATTCCGGATGAATCTCCGGTAGTAGCCCGTGAGGCCCAGAAAGGCTCGGACCTCCGTTTGGGTAGTGGGGGGTTCCCAGGCTAGGATGGCGTCGATTTTGGGCTGTAGCGGGGCGACCTGCCCGCTTCCGACCTGGTGCCCCAGGTAGGTTACCGAACCTTGCCCAATCTGGCACTTGCTGGCTTTCACGGTGAGGCCTGCCTGGTGCACGGCGGTCAGCACCCTCCGGAGGTGCTGGAGGTGCTCACTCCACTCAGAGCTAAAAACTGCAATATCGTCGAGATATGCAGCACTGAATTTTTCCAGCCCGGCCAGGACTCTATTTACCAGTCGCTGGAAGGTGGCCGGGGCATTTTTCATCCCGAAGGGCATCACGCGAAAGCGATAGTGCCCATCCGGGGTGGAGAAGGCGGACCGCTCCTTGGCTCCTTCTGTGAGCGCAATTTGCCAGTAGCCGCAGGTGAGATCGAAGGTGCTGAGGAACCGAGCAGCCCCGAGCCGGTCAATGAGCTCGTCGGCTCGGGGAATGGGGTGGGCATCGGTTCGGGTAACTTCATTGAGTCCCCGGTAGTCCACGCAGAAGCGGAGTTCTGGGGCGACACCGGTGGCAGCTGCTTTTGGGACCAGGACCACGGGGCTGGCCCAGGGGCTGTCTGAGGGTTCGATCACTCCTAGGGTCAACATTTTCGAGACCTCGGCTTGAATACAGGACCGGACCCGATCAGGGACTCGGTAGGCTCGGTGTCTCACCGGTGGGCTGTCCCCGGTATCCACGTCATGGACACACCAGTCGGTGACTTTGGGGACCAGGGAGAAGAGGTCAGAAAACTGCTCTAGGAGCTGGCGGCAATCCACACGTTGCTGGGGAGTGAGGGATGGGGAGAGGTTCACTCCCTCTACGGAGCCGTCTTTCTCTTTGGTGCACAGGAGATCAGGGAGGGGATCCGACTCCTCCTCGGACCCGTCATCAGTGGCCAGTAGGAGGCTTAGCTCCGTCCGCACAAAGTGGGGCTTGAGGCGGTTCACGTGGAGGACCCGGAGGGGGTCCCGGGATGACTGGACGTCCACCAAGTACGTGACCTGGCTCTTCCGCTCAACCACTTTGAAGGGCCCGTTCCATTTATCCTGGAGATTGCAGGGTTTCACGGGGGCCATGACCCATACCTGCTGGCCCAGCTGAAACTCGACCAGAGTGGCGTTCTGGTCGTACCAGCGCTTCATCTCCTCCTGGCTCGCCTCCAGGTTGGCCTCGGCCATCTCTCGGAACCTCCTAGTCTGGTTTCGGAGGGTCAGGACGTAACGGAACACATCTCGGGAGGGGCCTCGGGGCGCCGCCTCCCACCCTTCCTTGACCAGGCTGAGGGGCCCCCTGACGGGGTGTCCGTAGAGTAACTCAAAGGGGCTGAACCCCAAGGATTTCTGGGGAACTTCTCGGTAGGCGAATAGGAGGCAGGGGAGCAGGACATCCCACTTACGCCGGAGGGGCTCTTCCAAGCCCGCGATCATCCCCTTCAGAGTCCAATTAAACCGCTCTACCAGGCCGTTTCCTTGGGGGTGGTACAGGGTGGTGAATTTATAGGACACCCCGCATTGTTGCCATAAGGACTTCATGTAACGGGAGATAAAGTTGGTACCGCAATCGCTCACGACCTCGCGGGGAAAACCCATGCGGGAGAAGATTCCCATCAACGCTCGGCCCACCACGGGGGCTGTGACGGTGCGCAGGGGGATGGCTTCAGGGTATCGGGTGGCATGATCCACCAGGACGAGGATAAAACGGTGCCCTTGGGAAGTTGGGGGGTCCAGCGGCCCCACGATGTCGATCCCGACCCGCTCAAAAGGGGTACTGACGACAGGGAAGGGTTGGAGGGGAGCCTTGCGCTTTCCTCCGCTCTTCCCACTGGCCTGGCACGTGGGACAGGACTTGCAGTGGGCTTCTACATCTGCTTTCATTCTGGGCCAGTAGAAGTGGGTCACGAGGCGACTGTAGGTTTTGTCCTGGCCCCAGTGGCCTGCGAGGGGAACGTCGTGGGCCAAGCCCAGGAGGAGGTTTCGGAAGCGTAGGGGTACCACCAGCACCCGGCCGGACGCTAGCTCCACCGACTTCTGCTCGCTGTACAAAAGGTCATTCTCCCAATACACCCGGTGCGTCCCAGTCTGGTCGCCTGCGGCCTGGGCCTCTGCCTGTTGCCGGGGCCCGACCAGGGAAGGACAGGTAGCCTGCTCTCGGCAGAACTCCTCTCGGGAGGGGCCCCCCTAGTGGCGCCACTGGGCCAATTCGGGCAGATCACCTAACTCGGTGACCTGGGCGGAGTCGGAAGGTGGGGGTTCGTCACTGGCGACCGACCCTTCTGGTGGGGGGATGTGGGGGCCCTCGGCGGGGACCATCCTATCTTCAGTGGTCGGGGCGTCGTCGACTTCCCTCAGGGGGGTCAGTCGGGCCGCCATGGATCGAGTGGTGGTGCACACCCACTCAGGGAGGCCCATCATCCCTAGGTGGGTCTTGCGCTCGACTTGTTTCCAGGGGGAACTTTCCAGGTCGTTCCCCAGGAGACAGTCGACTGGCTGGGAGGTTCTCACTGCGACTCTCAGTTTACCGACCACCCCGCCCCACTCAAAAGGCACCAGGGCTACCTTACATAGGCTTTCCATGTTGTCGGCCGAAATGACCGGGCAAAAGACGTTGGGGAGGACCTGGTCTTCGTGGACTAAATGACTGAGGACACCGGTGATGCTGGCCCCGGTGTCACGGAGGGCTTCTACTTGGTGGCCATTGATCGTTACGAGCTGCCCATATTTCTTCGTGTTGGAGGGTAGGAGGCTTCCAGGGACCATTTCTTTATCTCCTCAGGATACTAGGGCCATGGCTGCGGGTTCCCACTCTTCGGTCTCCTCAACCTCCTCCCCCAGTGCTACATTGGCTATCTGTCTAGCGGGGGGTGCTGCCTGGGTGGTGTGTGGGGCCATGGGGCATTCAGGGTCGTTGGCGTAATGCCCGGGCTTCTGACAACGGAAACAAGTGATGGTCACCCGGTGCCCCCTTCTCAGGGGGGGGCCGGATACAGCTGGTGGGGGTGCCGGGAAAGGCGGAGGTTGGGACTTCGGGGGACTAGACTGGGACTCTCTCTGCCCTCCCTGGTTTCCCCCCCCTCTCTGGCGGGGTGGTCCCTGACTGGCTCGGGGGTACTCTCCTACAGGGCCCCGGGAGACCCGGGTGTTGGTCCAGCGATCCGCTTCGACGGCCAGCTTTCTCGGATCCGTGAGCTTGCTGTCGAGCAGATGCTGGCGCAGTTCCACAAACCAGTTCGCAGCCAGGTGTTCCCACAACATAAGATCTGTTAGTTCTTCCAGGGTGGTTACCTTGCTGCCCTTGATCCACCCATCGAAGGCGCGGCTGAAGAAATTCACATACTCCACCCAGGTGGTACCCGGGATCTTCCTGCAGTCCCGGAACCGCTGGCGGTACATCTCCGGGGTGAGGCCGTACTTTGTGAGGAGGGCCGCTTTCATGTGGTCATAGGAGGTCTGCATGGAGGTTGGTAGGTCGAGCAGGGTGTCTCTCCCTTCGCTCAGGAATCGTCCCCACAACCCGGCCCCCCAATCCTTCTGCGGGACCCGATGGGAGGTCATGGCGACCTCGTAGGCCCGGAACCACTGTTGAATGTCATCGTTTTGTAATATTCTTTGACCACATCTTTGGGGATGTGGACCTTCTGCTCCGCCGGGGAGGCCGCCTCTCGGTTCCCCGGGGGCCGCGCTTCTTCGCTTTTTGCTTTCAGCTCCATTTTCTTCAAGCTGCCTTCGTGTTCCAGTTGAAGTCTCCTTCCTTCATGTTCCCGTTGGAGTTTCTTCTCTTCTAGTTCTCCCTGCACTCGTAGCTGTTCCACCGCTAGCTTTTTCTCGGCTAATTTCAACTCGCCCTCAATTTTGAGTTTGGCTAATTCGAGTTCGTGATGGCGCCTTCTTTCTCTGTCTGCGAGTTCCTCCGGGGATAGGCCCCCGTCTGGTATGAAGCCTCGCACCTGGTTGCTGCTGCGTTCTCCTTGGGAGGGTCCAGCTTCGTCGTGGAGTTCCAACACTCCTTCTGGGCGGGAGGCTCCAGAATCCACCCAAGCTTTCAGTGCTTTTTGCATATCTTCTTTGGTGTTGAGACCAGTGGTAGCGATTTTGAGTTCATTACAGAATTGCTTCAATTCTTTGTGTGTGTACTCTTCCAGCTGTTCCACCTGGAACACGGTACTGGTGTCGTTTTCTGTGAGAACCACGGCGTTTCCTTCTGCCATCTTTGTCGGTAGTGCGCCAGCCGTTCACGGTACGATCTCTAGATTATGGGCCCGAATCCCGTCGCTTGCCACCAATGTTAGAAGGCGACCTCAGAGGGGCCCGGAGGGGGCCCTGACTGTCCTGAGACCCACCCTTGAGGTATCGTAGCCGGGCACTGGCGGGAGACTCCTCAGGGGAGAAATCTCGTATCTAGGATCGTACACTCGGCACCACACGACAAAGAGACACCACACCGAGAGCTCTTAAGCTTAAATCTTTATCAGATCGGAGTTGTAGGATCTTTATGATCAGCACGGCAAATATATACAAGTGGAGCGCGGGCTCACAAAAGTCTTGGAGGGGGGTAGGAGGTAGCGGGACAGTCTTTGGGGATATGGATCAGATGCAGGAGCGTACCCGGCGCACAGCTCACAATCCTCGAGCTGGGGGATACGCTTGTCATCGTGGGGTCCGGCGGGACCAAAAGAATCTGTGGAAGCCGCGAGTCACTCAGCAGGGCTCAGGTACAAGTTCGGAGGTCTTACGATCTTCAGGGAGCCGCGAGTCACTCAGCAGGGCTCAAGCACAAGTTCGGAGGTCTTACGATCTTCAGGGAGCCGCGAGTCACTCAGCAGGGCTCAAGCACAAGTTCGGAGGTCTTACGATCTTCCGGGAGCCGCGAGTCACTCAGCAGGGCTCAGGTGTTTCCAAGGCGAATCTGCCGGACAGTCCCAGAGCACCCCTTGTTATAGGGCGACTCCTCTTTGATGTCCGGAGTCTGTGCAGGCAGGGGTCTTGTCACCTGGGGGTCGCTTGTTGGGGTTTCCTGCCATTGTCCTTTGATCCTTTCAGGGCCGGGTCGGGAGGAGTCCCAGACACCCAGCAGGCGTGGAGCCAGCCCTCGGGGAGGCCGGCGGATCGATCGAAACCCCCCTTCCCAGGGAAGCGCAGGGGTGTGATGGAAACTGCTCCTCCCTTTCTCATCCCAAGGGGAGCGCGATGTCCTCCAGCCGGAGTGGCGCCTCTCGGCCAGGGTCGCGCTGGGGCGGGGCGGCCATCTTGGTGCATGAAGTGGGCACGCGGGCCCGGTGTGGCCGAAAGGAGGAAGGCCACGGACGGGGAAGTCCGGGTCGGGTGTGTGTGTTCTGGTGGGAAGGATCGGCGAGGCCGTGGGCTCGGGGGCTGGTGTGAGGTCCAGGGGTCAGGTCTGGCTATGTTACGAGGGCCGGGTCTAACACAGGGTATATCCAATATGTGGGGCTGAGCTGTGTCTACATTGGCTGGGTGTGTGACGGACTCGTTAGACTTGGCCCATGCATGCTGAGCGATGTCTCCACCTGCATCATTTGTGGCGTCCTTGGTGGTCACTGTACTTGTGTATGTAGACTGTTGCCATGACTTCATGTGTACATGTATTCTTTTAGGCGCTATGCATATGTATACTTCCAGCCTCGCACACATGTGGTACATGTACTGCAGGATCTTTGTGAACCTGACTGACATTTGTGGGCATTGGATCTGTGGGTACTCCACCCTTTTCTTTGCAGGGGCACTGCTGTGAGTGTTAGGCACCCACCCCTCCTGTGTCTGGGCACTGCTGGGAGGACTCTGCACACACCCCTCCTGTCTCTGGGCACTGCTGAGAGTGTTAGGCACCCACCCCTCCTGTCTCTGGGCACTGCTGGGAGGACTCTACACCCACCCCTCCTGTGTCTGGGCACTGCTGGGAGGACTCTACACCCACCCCTCCTGTCTCTGGGCACTGCTGTGAGTGTTAGGCACCCACCCCTCCTGTCTCTGGGCACTGCTGGGTGGACTCTGCACCCACCCCTCCTGTCTCTGGGCATTGCTGGGAGTGTTAGGCACCCACCCCTCCTGTCTCTGGGCACTGCTGGGAGTGTTAGGCACCCACCCTCCTGTCTCTGGGCACTGCTGGGAGGACTCTACACCCACCCCTCCTGTCTCTGGGCACTGCTGGGAGGACTCTGCACCCACCCCTCCTGTCTCTGGGCACTGCTGGGAGTGTTAGGCACCCACCCCTCCTGTCTCTGGGCACTGCTGGGAGTGTTAGGCACCCACCCCTCCTGTCTCTGGGCACTGCTGGGAGGACTCTACACCCACCCCTCCTGTGTCTGGGCACTGCTGTGAGTGTTAGGCACCCACCCCTCCTGTCTCTGGGCACTGCTGGGAGGACTCTGCATCCACCCCTCCTGTCTCTGGGCACTGCTGGGAGTGTTAGGCACCCAACCCTCCTGTCTCTGGGCACTGCTGGGAGTGTTAGGCACCCACCCCTACTGTCTCTGGGCACTGCTGGGAGGACTCTGCACCCACCCCTCCTGTCTCTGGGCACTGCTGGGAGTGTTAGGCACCCACCCCTCCTGTCTCTGGGCACTGCTGGGAGGACTCTACACCCACCCCTCCTGTCTCTTGGCACTGCTGGGAGGACTCTACACCCACCCCTCCTATCTCTGGGCACTGCTGTGAGTGTTAGGCACCCACCCCTCCTGTCTCTGGGCACTGCTGTGAGTGTTAGGCACCCACCCCTCCTGTCTCTGGGCACTGCTGTGAGTGTTAGGCACCCACCCCTCCTGTCTCTGGGCACTGCTGGGAGGACTCTGCACCCACCCCTCCTGTCTCTGGGCACTGCTGGGAGTGTTAGGCACCTACCCCTCCTGTCTCTGGGCACTGCTGGGAGGACTCTACACCCACCCCTCCTGTCTCTGGGCACTGCTGGGAGGACTCTACACCCACCCCTCCTGTCTCTGGGCACTGCTGTGAGTGTTAGGCACCCATCCCTCCTGTCTCTGGGCACTGCTGTGAGTGTTAGGCACCCACCCCTCCTGTCTCTGGGCACTGCTGGGAGGACTCTGCACCCACCCCTCCTGCATCTGGGCACTGCTGGGAGGACTCTGCACACACCCCTCCTATTTCAGGATATGTACGCTTAGAACATACACGGGTGTGGGTTCGCTACATGCATACGAGGTGGGGGTACGGTCCGTACATACACGGTTGGGGTGGGGGTACGCTCCATACGTACGCGGGTGAGGGTACGGGTCGTACTTACACTGTTGGGGTGGGGGTACGCTCCATACATACGGCGGGTGTGGGTACGGGTCGTACCTACACTTTTGGGGTGGGGGGTATGCTCCATACGTACGCGGGTGAGGGTACGGGTCGTACTTACACTGTTGGGGTGGGGGGTACGCTCCATACGTACGCGGGTGAGGGTACGGTTTGTACTTACACTGTTGGGGTTGGGGTACGCTCCATACGTACGCGGGTGAGGGTACGGGTCGTACTTACACTGTTGGGGTGGGGGTATGCTCCATACGTATGCTGGTGAGGGTACGGGTCGTACTTACACTGTTGGGGTTGGGGGTACGCTCCATACGTACGCGGGTGAGGGTACGGGTCGTACTTACACTGTTGGGGTGGGGGTACGCTCCATACGTATGTGGGTGAGGGTACGGGTCGTACTTACACTGTTGGGGTTGGAGGTACACTCCATACGTACGCGGGTGAGGGTACGGGTTGTACTTACACAGTTGGGGTGGGGGTACGCTCCATACGTACGCGGGTGAGGGTACGGGTCGTACTTACACTGTTCGGGAGGGGGTACGCTCCATACGTACGAGGGTGAGGGTACGGGTCGTACTTACACTGTTTGGGTTGGGGGTACGCTCCATACGTACGCGGGTGAGGGTACGGGTCGTACCTACACTGTTGGGCTGGGGGTACGCTCCATACGTACGCGGGTGAGGGTACGGGTCGTACTTGCACTGTTGGGGTTGGGGGTATGCTCCATGCATACGGGGGTGGGGGTACGGTCCGCACATATCCGTCCCCTCGCTATGTCATGCTTGTGCGGGCCGTACCCAGGCCTTTGCCACGTGGGTACAGCCGTCCCGCCATTGTTGGGATGACGTAGGTGTGGGCGTGGTACGACTTGTACCCACGCTCTTAAGGCATGGGTACGGGACGTACCTGTATTGTTGTGTTGCCGGTTCGCATCGTCAAGCACTTCTGTTGTGGCGGACGCTGGCTTTGCTGGACACGCCCCCACCCCCTCGTAGTGACCAGGGTGTGGGGGTCAGGTATGTCCAGGGCATGTGTGCTGTGTGAGTTTGGTGGGGGGTTTGTGGCCTGGCCCTGGTCCTGCCCCCCCCCTTTCCCCCCTCCCTTTGTTGTTCTGACCTTCTGCGGCGTCTGCGTCGTAACCTGTAGAGGAGGTCGACTGCTATGAGGGCCGGGATGACACGTAGGTTCGGGTCCATGTCTGTCCGTCGCGTGCAGGTACTCCTTGTTCGCGTCGTCCTGATTTCCCGGCAGTTTTTGGCTGCCGGAAAATATTCACCGTGCGGGATGACGTCGGTGCGAATCGTAATTCCTGGTTCGTGAATGGCAGGCTGCGTGCGTCCCGACGTCACGTCAGCGCTTTCCCGGATCACATTTGTATGTTTATTTTCGTCGGTCGGGGTTTTGTACGATTCGTACGGAAATGGGATTTCCGTGCGAATCGTAATTCCATGTTTGTATATTTTTTCGACCGGGTACGCGTCGGACGGAGAATATGCTCCGTCCGATGGTTCGTACCCGGTTTTTACCGGATCGTGATCGGCACCACTATGTAAATATAGTAATATATATCACAAAGATTATGAAAAAATAATAAATGCTATACAAATATTCCACATATGTATACAAGATTATATGATGTACCCAATAAAAAATTACAAATCCAACTAACTATATTCTAATACAAAAACAAACTTCATTAAACAAATATCAAAGTCTGATAATTTCCCAAATTTTCCATTGTAATAAACTTCATAAAAACAAAACCATTTACAAAAATTACATTACACAAGAATAAAAAATACCCCACAAACTATCATTTATGCAAAAAAAATATTTAAAAAAATAATTTACTACTCCCACTCCAATTACTATGAAATCAGTAAAGCTGCTGGATAGTAAACAAATTTAATCTACTATTCCAACTCCAGTCAGTATTACATCAGGAAAGATGCTGGATAGTAAATAAATATAATTTACTATTCCAACTCCAATGAATATAAGATCAGGGAAGGTGCTGGATAGTAACTAAATATAATTTCCTATTCCAACTCCACTCAGTATTAAATCAAGGAAAATGCTGGATAGTAAATAAATATAATTTACTATTCCAACTCCAATCAATATTAAATCATGTAAGGTACTGGATAGTAAATCAATATAATTTACTATTCCAACTCCAGTCAGTATTAAATAAGGGAAGGTGCTGGATAGTAAATAAATATAATTTACTATTCCAACTCCAGTCAGTATTAAATAAGGGAATGTGCTGGATAGTAAAAAAATATAATTTACTATTCCAACTCCAGTCAGTATTAATTTAGGGAAGGTGCTGGATAGTAAATAAATATAATGTACTATTCCAACTCCAGTCAGTATTAATTTAGGGAAGGTGCTGGATATTAAATAAATATAATTTACTATTCCAACTCCAATAAATATCAAATCATAAAAGGTGCTGCATAGTAAATAAATATAATTTACTATTCCAACTCCACTCAGTATTAAATCAAAGAAGGTGCTGGATATTAAATCAATATAATTTACTATTCCAACTCCACTAAATCTTAAATCTGGGAAGGTGCTGGATAGTAACTAAATATAATTTACTATTCCAACTCCATTCAGTATTAATTTAGGGAAGGTGCTGACATCTTGACCACCGCGATTGTTGGTGACTCCTGTGCTCAAACTCGGCCAATTTGGACTGTGTTGGACCTTGGCGAGCCTTTGCTGTGTGATCCTTTTGCGGGTGGGACTGCGAGGACCAGCCTGCACAGCGCTATCATCACCGTTGCAGCTGGGGCCTCTTCCCGCCCAGTCCTCCCATCAGCGTGATAAAGACTCGTGGCCCCCGCTTCGCGGGAGCCGCTCGCTGACATCTTGACCACCGCGATTGTTGGTGACTCCTGTGCTCAAACCCGGCCAATTTGGACCATGTTGGACCTTGGCGAGCCTTTGCTGTGTGATCCTTTTGTGGTTGGGACTGCGAGGATCAGCCTGCACAGCGCTATCATTACCGTTGCAGCTGGGGCCTCTTCCCGCCCACTCCTCCCATCAGCGTGATAAAGACTCGCCGCCCCCGCTTCGCAGGAGCCGCTCGCTGACATCTTGACCACCGCGATTGTTGGTGACTCCTGTGCTCAAGCCCGGCCAATTTGGACTGTGTTGGACCTTGGGGAGCCTTTGCTGTGTGATCCTTTTGCGGGTGGGACTGCGAGGACCAGCCTGCACAGCGCTATCATCAACGTTGCAGCTGGGGCCTCTTCCCGCCCACTCCTCCTCGAGACCTCTTCCCCATTTAAAACGTCCCGTGCATACGTGCTAGCGGAACGCGCGCGGGGCGTTGCACGGGGCGAAGACCGGGCAAAGAGCGGGCCTTTTGAGGCCGTTCGAGAACGGGAGAGTTAGGGCCTGGGCCACCCCTCTTGGCCTAAGACTCCTCATTCAACCTTGGAACCGAGCTCGGGACCATGACTTCAAGAGAAACGAGGAGCAAAACTACACTGGCCGCAGGGATGGCAAAAGGTACTCTGGACACGTATTTTGCTAAAGCGGGGTCACTTCTTATTGATGAAATTACTCTCCTAGAAAGGCGCATTTCGCAAGAAATTGACTGGGTTAGGAGATCCTCTTTGGGACCCCTTGCACATGCCACCACCCCAGAACAAACGCCTGATTACACATTAACAGACGCTGGGGGGCCAAATGGCTTGCTCGACCTATATGACCTAAGTAATCTTATCATACCCACTACTGATTGTGACATCTCTGCCCCCGTAGTGCTTAGTATATTACCTCTTCCATCACCCAAGCCCCCTCCACCTCCAATCATTGCCAAAGTGAGTGTGTCTAACAAGGACGCAACTATTGAAAGGGCTCACCAGATTGTGCAGTCATCACAGGGGGAGAGGGAGGGAGCTATTCCGAAAAGGAAAAGGAGGGCACAAATCATAGGGGGGAGAAAGCCCAAGATCCCAAAGCATAACCCTATGTGCAAGGGCAACCAACATGGCATAGTTAGCAAGGGGTCAAATCAGTTACCAAAAAAAAGGGCACTACCCTCCCATACCCCGGTTCAGACATCTCCCAGCTCAAATGTCTTATCGGGGGAGGAGGATTTCACCCTTTCGGATATTCTTACTCTCCTGAGGAAAATGCTCAATCCCCTAGAAGACCGTCTAGCAAAGATGGAAATGTTTTTATCGAACATCCAAAAGGGAATCGCACAACTAGCAGATGCCCCAAAAAAAGCTAGTGAACTCACAAGTGGAGGGCCGAGCCACAGTGGCAAGAAGTTTATACCAGCGCCTCCAATTAAGGAAGGGCGCCCTCCATCTAAGCTTATACAAACACATCATCTTACACCATCAACTTTAGAAGTCGCAAACTCACAAGTCCCAACTTGCGTAGCAAACGCAAGACCGCAAGAGAAGTTAGCTGTGCCCGTAATAGGGGTACATGGTAATGGTATAAAACATAGGCCAATCAACTTGCCACCGGAGGCCATTCCGTACACAGTCATCCTAACAGGTATTCCCGAACTAAAACCTTCTACTAGAGAACCCGTGGAGGCCCTCAAAAATAAGGTAATCCACTGGCTTTCTACTAATAGGCCCCTCCCGGAAGGAATGCATAGTGAGGTCCTCATGATGAGGAGAGTCCCATGGCAAGGTAATACCAGGAAATCTATCCACGGAGACTGTGTCCTGATTAATTTCAGGGACCCTTTTACTGTCTCACATATATGCAGCTGGCCTCACCATGCCCAGGGGACTTCTATCCAATCCCTTCCTCTATCTTTCTTTTATCCATCTTCAAGTTATGAGCAGGAAGAGGAGGGTTGGGAACTAGTACGCAGGAGAGGAGGTAGATGGGGCCCAAGTGAAAGAGGGGACCACCCTCTTCCCAGATTTCCACGATATGATCATTTTCCCACCTATAAGAAGTTTAGCAACCTAGATATGGTGGATTGACCAAGTAAGACGGGGGGTGGGGAGGACCTGGGCCAAAATAGGATCCCTATTCCCAAAATACGACCAGCAATCCCCACGGAGAAGGATTATCTTGAGCAGAAACATACAAACGGAGAAGTATGTGCAAGGACCCCTAGCTCTCCATATAATATAACTGAGGCGATGGCCGTCCAAGCTGGCAGCTCAGATACCAACCCATCATCGGGGATGCACTCTGGCATGGTTGCGCTTCCAAATTCACTAACAGAGAGAATTAACTGCTCCTCTCTTAAGATTTTGTCATGGAATGTGGCGGGCTTGGGTAATAAACTGAACTGCCCGGCCTGGAGCTCCTTTATTGAGGACAAAGATATATGCCTGTTCCAAGAAACCTGGGAGAGGGAAGAAATCATCCGTACAGGCTTTGCTGCATTCTCCACACAAGCAAAATGGGGGGGTTGAGGGCGTCCTTCGGGAGGTCTTGCAATCTGGGTGGCTAACGACCTGGGATGTAGGGCCGCTGTCCTTCCATTAAACAAGGAGGATATTTTAGCTGTATTGCTGGAATGGCCAAATGCACACAGCCTTCTGTTGATAAATGTCTACTCCAGGCCAGTCAATATTACGCAGGAGTCGCGCACTATTGAAGAGCTTGCGCTTGCCCTAAATGAAATTCCGGAGGGCATCCCTTTCTTAATAGGGGGTGATCTGAATTGCCATTTCGAGCCCCTTTCAGGCATACTGGATGGTCTGGCTCAGGAGGAGGACCTGGCGTGGTCTGTACCTCCATCGCAAGCACCGGCCCCAAGTGCTTGGACCCCTCTGGCTCTACAAATCACATCCCTAACCCTGAAACATGGTCTCCGGGCCTGTAATGGAAGGATAAAATCTGATATCCCTCCAAGATGCACCTATAATAGAGTGGGCAGGGAGTCAAGACTTGACTATATCCTGGTCCCATTGGCCTCGTGGTCGCTTATTAGAGACTTCCGGGTGACATCTAGGGAAGACAGCGACCACAACGCATTGGAATTGGAATATGACCATCCTGGTCTTGAGGTCATGGGGAAGCAGAGGGTGGCATCTGAGGCGGGGTTAGGCCTTACGAACAACAGACATAGAGTGAAGTGGGAGAAATTAGCTTCTAAACCAGGGAAGATATCAAAGCTGTACGCCCGGGTAATTCCTAGACTCGAAAAGGTTCAGGCACTAAAGGTGCAAGGTATTACCCAGGGTGCATATAAACAACTGGGGCAGCTGCACGAAGACCTCATCAAATCGGTGTCCGAAATCCTTACCACCATACCAAAAAGGGTTAATGGACGTGCTGCCGGTCCCCCCTGGTATAACATTGCATGCCGCAAGGCAAAAACTGATCTCCTGACCTCGATTAAGGCGGGGAAGGGAAGCGTGGAAATTAGGGCCAGGAGAACGGCCTATAAGACCCTGATCACCAATGCTAAAAGCGAATGGGAGTACCAAAAATGGGAAAAACTCACTATCTCCCTGGCATGTGGGGATTCGCGCAAATTTTGGCGTTGTGTGAACACAGGCTCTGAGGAGTTGGCCTCTGCAATAGAGCCCAACATCTCAGCCAGGGTATGGCAATATCACTTCCAGTTACTATATAAGTTACCTGAAGGGGAAAGGACTATTCCCACCCAGACGGCTAGCATTACTCCGAAAGGGGTGCCACTCACAATAAAGGAGGTCCGAGCGGCTATTGCCGCGTTGGCATCAGGCAAGGCACCAGGCTTAGATGGCCTGCCGGGTGATCTATTCAAACAAGAACCGGATGTTTGGGCACCCTATCTAACGATTCTATTTAATTCCATTTTGGGGGGCATGGAGGTGCCAGACACTTGGCTGGGCGCAGAGATTGTCCCTATATTTAAAAAGGGTTCGCCTCTGCTCCCAGCCAACTACAGACCCATTAGTCTTATCGATGTTCCCCAAAAGATTTTCGGTAGACTCATGCTCAATCGCCTTCAAGATTGGATTGAAGAATGCGAAATTATGAGTCCATATCAAGCAGGGTTTAGAAGAGGTATTTCAACTATTGACCAGATTTTCCGTTTGAATCTTCTGTATTGGAAGACTGTGTCAATCGAGGGCGGCAGCTTGTACACGGTGTTCGTGGACTTGCGAGCGGCCTTCGATTTAGTGCCCAGGGATAAATTATGGGCCGTCTTAACGGACTTAGGGGTTCCTGCCGATATTTTATTAATTCTGAAAAGATTACACCAGGGAAGTTTTGCCAGGGTTAGGTGCGGAAGAGGGGGAACTCTTTCGGATGGTTTCCCCGTTGACAGGGGGGTTAGACAGGGTTGTGTGCTTGCACCGACCCTTTTCTGCCTCTTTGTCAACGGGGTCATTAGCCATCTTAATGGGTTGAGCAACATCGATGCCCCCAGGTTGGTTGGCAGCAGGGTTCCTGCTATCATGTTCGCAGATGATACCCTGCTGCTCTCCAAATCCCCTATGGGCATACAACGGGTGTTGGACGTATTTGCGAACTTCTGTGTGAAGCGTGGATTGGAGATTAATGCTTCTAAAACCAAGTACATGATCTTCAACCCGCCCTCCTCAACACGCCCGAGTCCCTTGATAGGGTCCTCCAGATTAGAGAGGGTTTACACGTTCGATTATCTGGGGGTAACAATTAACCAGTCTATGACTTGGGATTCACACCGAACCAAGGCAAATTTGAAACTGATCCAGATGATGGGTGGCATATCTAGGATGACAAGAGGATTGACCTATAAGCCATTTGGTCCCTGCCTCCAAATTTATAAAATCCAGGCAAGAGGGGCAGTGACATATGGGGGTGAAATATGGGGGCATACTGCCGCCCAGAAATTGCAGGTTAAGGAGAACATCTTCTTAAGGCAATTGGCAGCTTTAACATCTAGCACCCCACTCCTCCCACTGAGATTAGACCTGGGCCTAAGACCCATTACAGAGGAGTTGGGACTTAAACCCATAACTTTCTGGTGCAAAATATGGAGCACGCCGGAACTATCTAATTATAGAGCTGAGCTTCTAGAGATTTTGCATCTTGCTAAAGCCGCACAAATCCCATGGCTAAGATATATTAAACAAACATGCGAGTCACTAGGAAGACCGGATTTGTGGTTTGATCCAGGAAATACATGCTGTAGGATCTCACGCAAATCTATCTCCAAGGTTTATTATGAGCATAACTTACGCGTCTTAATCAAGAGTGCACGGGAGGGGTCCTTATCTGAACACTTTCTGGGGTTTAAAGACTCATATCATCTAGAGCTTGCCTTTGATGGGGGCCCATGGGGGAACGGGGGCGCGCCTGCCGCGTCACCTTGTGCGCGAGAGGCACGCCCCTGGCTGTAACGGAGGGGGTCGGCTCGACCGCCATACTTTTGGCGTGGCCGATGCCGCCCTGCTGTTCTATATGGGCGTTACTACCTACACCCCCTCCTCCCCATTCAAGACCCGTGACAGGAGAGAAGTTTTTGGATGCGGGGGGCGTGACACCCCCCCGGCCGTATTTATTATATACAATTAATACACATTAATCATAATTACAATATTTTCAAAATGTAACAGAAAATATGCTTTACACGGATTACAATTGATTAGTACAGATATCCGATGGCTAACCTTAACATAACTTGATATTGGGGACTCAGCGGCCTTGGTCCTTTTGGACTTAAGTGCTGCTTTCGATATGGTGTCCCATACCATACTTCTCAAGCGCCTGCAGGATATCGGGATCAGGGACTCAGCCCTGGCCTGGATTAAATCATTTTTATCGGACAGATCCTTCCAGGTCCTGGCACCCCCCTTTTCCTCACAGGAATTTGCACTACACCAGGGGGTTCCACAAGGCTCCATTTTGAGCCCTTTATTATTCAACCTATACGTCAGCCCTCTAGCAGTGCTGGCGAAAGAGAGGGGGCTGTCGTTGGTGTCGTACGCGGACGACACCCAATTAGTGATATCCTTTTGCAGGAAATGTACCTCCAGCTGAGACAATTTTAAGGACGATCTGTTAGCTATATCTGATTGGATGGCAATTAATTGCCTCCAGCTTAACTCTGGCAAATCTGAGATCCTTCTATTTAGAAAGGATAGGGGGCTGTGGTCAGATCTATACTGGCCGGATCGATTAAAACCCGCCCCAATTCCGAAGGAAACTGTAAAAAATCTTGGGGTACGGTTCGATCAGGGACTAACCTTTGAGAAGCAAACCAAAATGGTTGCGGGGGTCTGTTTTGGACTCCTGCGGGGTCTAAAGCCTCTGCTTGGGTTTTTTCCTCCTTCAGTGCGTCAGACTATTGTCCAGGCATCTGTTCTCTCAAGACTGGGCTATGGCAACTGCCTTTATTTGGGAGCTACCAGAGCCAGCATTAAGCGCCTCCAGAGGGTCCAGAACGCTGCAGCACGGATTTTGGTCTCACTACCCAAACATTGTTCAGTTGCACAGCTTCTCCCCAAACTTCACTGGTTGCCAGTGGACAAACAAATACAATTTAAAGCACTGTGTATTTCACACAAGATTCTGTCTAAACAGGCGCCGCCTGGCCTTCTCCAGTTGTTGGAGGCTTATACACCCAAGCGCCCCTTGCGTTCCGCTAACCTAGCCATGGTCTGCACCCCGCATGTGTGGAGGGCCAGGGCAGGGGGGCGCTCGTTCCGCTGGCTGGCGGCAAAATTATGGAACTCTCTCCCAACTTCTATCAGAACTATTTCTAACCATCTGCCGTTTCGTGAGGCTTTGAAGACTTGGCTTTTCCCTACCTCTACTATTTAACTGTGTCAACTTGCTTTGGTCTCTGTCTCTGGTCCTAGTATTGCGCTGGGACGCCCCCGTTGCTGGGGCAGCCATGCGCAATATAAATCTGCAATAAAAAAAAAAATAACTCTAATACAACGGTTTTCGTATCCATATCTAGACATATCGTTATCAATCTTTACAAACTGTATTTTCTGCGTACCTATTAGAGCCTACGGCAAGGTCACTAACTGGCGTCAGATCCTTATCAATTTCTAACCACGCCCTCCAGTCGGAGTGCGCATGCGCAGAGGGCCCGTTCATCGTGAGGGTACTTCCCCACCCGGTTACCCCCGTACGCTCTATACCTGATCTCCATAAAGGGGCCCTTGCAGCCGTTGTGCACGTGTGTGATGGCCAATCAGCCTAGAGACTCCCTCCTCCCCTGCACCCAACTGCCCCTGGAGTTCTAGGAGAGACCAGTTGTCCCTCCCACTTGGGTGACACCATTCGGGAATGGCGCCGCCCTCTAAGGACCTTAATTTACTGCTCACCAATCATGACCTTACCGCCACAGGCTAGCATGGTTTACCGACTATCTAGCCCCCCCCCCTGTGCTCACTAGAAAGGTCATCCCTTACGACTAAGGCCGATCAACCATGCCAACATATTCTCCAGGAACACCTTGTTGCCTACTTGGGATAAATGAACGCCGTCTTTTAAGAAGCACGGCTCACCCCTAATGCATCCATGGGCGATGGTCTGTAAGTGAGGAGCCCTAAAAAGTCTCTCAATCTTGTTATTTATTCTCTTTGCCGAGTGATTCAAAGCCTTTACGGAGTCCTCCCCTCCATTGGAATCGGGGTATCATCTGAGACCACCCGATGGTGCAGCCCTGCTAAGTCTTAGCTAACCAGCCTATTTCAGTGACTATGGTTTCCACCAACCCTCTTCTTCCCAGTCTAGCTAAGTCTTTCCCCCCCAAGTGTAGTATGATAATGTTAGGGGCGGACCCCTTTTTTTTTACAGGTCCAGTACGATACCCCTGAACCGATCAAAGCATAGCCCCCCTTTTCCATGGCATGCTATTTCAAAACCTGCCTGCCGTGCTCTTTCCCTATAATCACCTGTAGAAATAAGGTTAGACAGACGCCTTACATATAAATGGCCTATGATCCACACCGTCTGTAAGCTTTCCTTCCGCGGTGTTGACATCCGAGTTGTTGCATGATGCTGGTGTAGTGTCTTGAGTTTCTCCCCTGCGTGACAGGCTTTAGAAACTGTAATGGAAGCAGAAAACAATGCATCAGCGCTGTGTGGCTCTCACACTCACAGCATGTGTAGGCTCACATAACGTTTGTAACAATTGGACACCCATCTCCCTATCTTTTGTACGCCGCTGTTTGATAGACCCCTGGCCGTTGCTTCAGTGGCCGCCCCTATCCTAAAGGAATGGGTACCAAACCTTTCTGGATTGTGACCTGATTTCAGAATTGTCATGTTCAGCACCCTTTTGAACTGAAATCGTGTCAGGGGGACCCCATCCACATGGATCAGAAAAGGACCCCCTACGTTAAGTGGCCTAACCTGTAAGTAGCTTTCAACGTGTGATACAGGGCAGCATGGGTTGCCCCGTGCCCGGTGGAGAACTACTCCATCACCCCGGGCCTCCTGATCGGTCTTGGATTTCTTGATAGATATTAGTAGGGTGTCGGCCCTGATGTTAATGCATGCAAACTGCAGGCCGCCGTGTACGTCTAGCTTGTTTTATGCCACTAGCTTCCCAATTCGAAATGTACCGTAAAAGGCCAACGAAAAGGCTACCATGAATAACTGCACTTCCCCTGATGTGCTGCAAATTGCTGGGAGGGCTGCTAATATTGCGTCAGAAGGTCCACCCCAATTGGCTGCCTTGTGTCTGGGGCCGCCCCCTGGAGGCGTTGCCACCCTTTAAGAGCCTTCCTCACTGTGAAACTGTTGGTGGGATCACCCCTGTCGCTGATCTGAGCGAAGAAGGAGATCGCCTCCACCTGCCTCCTCGCTGCTGCTGCTGAACGCCCATTGGTCCTTAAACTACCCAAGTATGCAATGAGTGTCCCCGTGTCGTTCCACCGCTCAGCCCACCCTGCCCCCAAGAAAGAACAATATTGCCAAAACGCCCCTTCGTATGCTTTTTTGGTCCTGGGTGCTAGGCTGGCTGCCATGAGGTCCGGTAGGTGGGGGCACCAATCTGAGTCGTTCTGGGAAGAGGGTGGCACACTCTGCCGCTGTCGGGAGGTGGGCCCTAAAACCTGCATCTTAAAGCGAGAAAGTGCATCAGCAGCATGATTAAGGACCCCAGGCACGTGTTTAGCCCTAAATTGCACATTCAATTTCATGCATGTGAGAACAAACTCCTTCAAGAGGCGAAGAATCATTTTACAACGGGCCGCTTGCTGATTGATGCATTCCACCACGGTCATGTTGTCTGACCAGAAAACTACTGACTGGTTACGCAAATGTTCAGGCCATACTGTCAATGCCACCCATATGGCGAAGAGCTCCAGGAACCCGATGTTACCTGTTAGACCATTCTCTACCCACCAAGGCGGCCAACGTTGTGCCACCCACTCGGTACCGAGTATGGCACCAAATCCCTCACTTCCCGCGGCGTCAGTCATTAAACCCAACTCCGGGGACGCTGTGGGCGGACCGGGCCACACTACTCTGCCGTTGAAGTCCTGCAGGAATGCCATCCAAATCCGCATGTCCTGCCGAACCTCAGCGGACAGCCTTGTGTGGTGATGTTTTTCCTTGAGGCCCGCCATGGCTTGGGAGATGGACCTGGAGAAAGGTCTAGCCATTGGAATGACCCCTAAAGCAAAGTTCAGCTGTCCTACTGTCTGCTGCAGCTCATGTAGTGTGACCTTCTGTTTGCCCAAGCATAGTTTTAAAGCAGCCCTGAATTTGTTGACTTTGTCCATGGGTAACCTAAAACATCGCTGAACAGAATCCAGCTCAATGCCCAGGAACTCTGGAACTCTATCGTAGAAGCCGGCCCGACTGTCTTCCCCGGAGCCAATGGAACCCCCAGATCATGCATGAGCGTGCAAAATTCCTGCAGCGCCCACCCACATTCCGGGGAGCCCAGAGTCCCCAGGATAAGAAAGTCATCCAGGTAATGCATGACCCACTGGTGCCTTCTGCCTGAAAACCCATTCCAGAAATGAACTGAATTTTTCAAAATATGCGCATGAAACAGAGCAGCCCATTGGCATACACGTATCCATATAAAAACTCCCTTGAAATTTAAAACCCAGCAGGTGGTAATCATCCGGATGTACCGGGAGTAACCGAAAGGACGATTCTATGTCAGATTTTGCCATCAAAGTACCAGGGCCCAAGCCCCTGAGAATCTCCACCGCTTGGTCAAAGGATGCATATTTAACGCTGCACAACTCATCATCAATTGCATCTTTCAGTGATTTACCCCTGGGTGCTGACAAATTGTGTATTAGTCTGAATTCCCCTTCTACTTTTTTGGGGACTACCCCCAACGGGGAGCAGACGAAGTTCTGCACTGGCACAGACTCGAAAGGGCCCGCCACCCTACCCAGGCGCAACTCCTTGGCAATCTTTGAAGAGACTACACCTTTATTGGTCCGGGCAGAGAGTTGATTCTGACACTGATGACCCCCTATAGTTAGGGGCTGGAATCCTAAAGCCATCCCTGAAACCCTCCAACAGAGTTCTCGCCGTAATATGGCATGGGTATTTGTTGAGCCATGGAGTCAGAGCCGTCACATCAATGGGGGACCGTACTTTCAGTGGGGATGCAATCTCACTCCTGCTTCTTTCTACCCTTATCCTTTGCTCTGTTGTATCCAATTTTTAGTCTCAAGGGCCACACTTACCAGTGGCCCGCAATGTAAGTCAAATACCGAGCAGTTGGCAACGTAGAAGGTTCAAGCGTTTATTGGCCAAACAGGAAACTCTACATAGAGGAGCCTCGTCGATCCTCACCCAAGGGGTGTGCCGAGGAAGACTGCTGGCTCCTTGTCAAACTCATTCTTTTATACATTACAGCGCAACATACAAAGCCTTATAAGTGGAAAAGTACCAGCCAGTCTAGGCGCTCCTAATGAGCTCATCCTATATCTAGTTTCAATGATACAAAAAGGGCTACTATCTTTAAGAATAGAAGGTCGACCGGGTGACTCCCTTCTCGTCCCAGGTTCAGAAGGAATTTGCTTGGTACTCCCTTTTGGCAGATGTGACCTTGCTTCTCGGTCGTAAATACAATTCAGCCTGTCTTCTAAAACTAGTGTCTGCTGAACAAGGAAAATATGGGTTCAGGGAACCACGTGATTGTAGCTCCTTTAGACGAAAGAGCTGAGGGCCAAAATGGCCGCGGTTCTGTTTTCTGCCCTTTCCGTCGTACTTACTAAATGGATGCACAAAGGGCCTTCTTACAGGGCTGAGTCAAATAAGTTAGTTTAAGTTACACTGTGCTAATCATATTCTGAAATTTGGATCCTACAGAACGGCCCTTTTAGCATAATGTAGCTAAAATAAAATAAAAACAAGTAGGACTAATCCTCAAAGATACCCTCATCTATCTGCATTAGGACACGAATTTCTTTCTGGGTCATCTGGGCATGAGCTTGGGTAGGTGGGGATTTAGGTAGTGCAGAACAAAATTGGGTGGCACAATAGGAACAACAGGCAGGGCCGCACTGGATACAAATGCAGCAAGTAAAGAGGAAACCCACAATACCCAACAGAACCATGAATAGTTTCCACCCCCAGGTGGTCAGAAGGTCCCAGAACCAAGTTGACAGGGACCAGGTACCAGTCTCGGTATGGATTTCTGATGCCAGTCGGTGGAGTTTCTGAATAGCTAAATGAACCGAAGGGGCGGAGTCAGGTATATATACACAACAGGAGCTCCCGATCACCCGGCATGCTCCTCCACGGTCAGCCAGTATGACGTCTAAAACAAGACGATTTTGAAGGGTCACAAGCCGGGTCGCCTGAAGCTCAACAGTGATATTAGTCAATATCCCGGCCGTGGTATTGACTACTCCCTCCACCACCCTGGACAGCCTTCTGATTTTCTTACTAGTGAGGATAGGGCCCCATATAGGTAGGACCCCTTTCATAATGTCTACAAAATGTTGGGCCGGGGTATCTGTTTGATCAGTGACATCATTATCAACGGATAGGGATATCAGACTTCTTTTATTCAATGAATGAGATTTATGGTAATCTGAGGGGGCAATATAAACAGGAGGATAGAGGAAGGACAGATAACACCTGCCCGACCATCCCCTGGGAAGCCAGGTGTAAGCATTCTCCCCGCATACGAAATATATGTTCGGGGGAGTCAAAATGGGAGGACTACTAAAAGTCCGCAATCGATAAGTGTAATTACATCTGCTAAATCCTACGGACAAGTGGCCGGAACCCTGGACACAAAAGGAGGATGACGTATTTAATACAGGGACAGGTATAATCTTGTCTTCGGAGACATTGCGTTCCTGAAAATATCTGAAGTACTCGGTGAAATTGAAGGATACAAAATCTAATATTTCATCCCTCAGCCAAGTATCATTCTCATGGTCCATGTACACATTCATGCAGGCTGTTGGATCTAAAGTGCCATCAGTGCCTTCCGCATTGGGAGTGAATCCCTGATGCCTCTCTATGTAGGCCAGGATCAAGTCATAATCTTTCTCCGAGAATCTATGCGCATCTACAGTATAATGCTCATATATCATAGACAACAATCTAAACCAAGCTTCACAGCTCCCTAGATGTGACAATGGCATTGATATAAACAAATCATGTTTATGCATTACTGAAGGGAGGAGGCCACATACCCAGCAATCGGTGACATTCGTGGAACTGTGAGTCTGATGCAACATTTCTATGAAGGCATTATGTACATAAGTCTGGCGATACCTTTCTTTGTGAGGGGCCAAAGTCTGAAAATGGTGTTCCTGAGGAGTGGGGGTAGTTAACACCAAGGTATGGACTGGGTGGCGGAATTCTAGATAAATGAACAACCCTAAACATAATAGAAATGACACAGCTATTATAGAAATAAACACAATTTTAGCACGCAAACTCCATGTGGAAAACATTGGTAAATGTGCATATCTAGGGCGGGAATCATGGGACGTTCTTCTTCAAGGGCGAAGCGAGCAAAGGGATACATTCTCACTAAAAGTCCAGTTCTAAGCTCGGGAAACAATGAGAACAAAAAGAAAAACTACGCGCAGTCCATTCTGCCGGAGGGTGCTTCTTTCCTGTGTCCGAGTTAGAGCCTCACAGGCAGACTCTTAGCATTCCAAAACAGTAGAAGTATCAAAGAAAAAAAAAAGAAAAATCAAGGGTGCAAAAACTTCTCGCGTGGGAGCTGCACTTGACGCAACTCTGGTCGAAGAAGAGGATTACCTGGGCCCCTCTTGCTATCAATGTCTCTATCTTCTTTCTGAACAGGGCTATCACTTATAGTTCTACGCCCTCCACGAGTTCAGTCCAGTGTTCATATGATCCCCTAGGTCCCTTAACTCGGACTTCACCTTTTATGGTAAGCCGGACCGGGGGATCCCATTCCGTTTGCGGGGCCGCAGGTGGTATCGAGTGTGACCAGGGGTTTCAGGATTTATGAACAAAATGGGCACAGTGGTATCAGAGAAGGAACAAGGTGTGTGACCCTCCTGGTCACGCGTTTGGTCCCCAGGCAGGGCCTTATTTGCCACAGCTGACCCCGAACTCGTGGCCCTCTCTCTCTGCCCTTCTGTTTCTCCGTGGGCTTCGAGGGAGGGCGGCTCTTCGGCGTCGTGCTCACCTCTGTGCCGTTCGTTCTCCTCTTGGTCCTGGCAATCCTCGGGCAAGGGAAGCGGGACACGCTTCAGATGGGAAACATGAATCCAATGCTGCCTCCCTTCGACCTTTACCGCCGTCCTCGTGGCCAGAAGCACTTGATGTGGCTGGGTCCAGCGGGGTTCCAAGCTCGACTTTCGCTGGTAGTTCCGAATTAGGACCCACTGACCTGGTTCGATGCTGTGTCCGGGGCCCTCCGGCAGAGGCTGCAGTACTGCTGAAATCTGTTGGTGGATAGAACGGAGATCTTTAGTTAAAGCATAAAGGTAGTCGGCCAACATAGGATACTCAATATCCCTAAATGACTTGGGCCGGGGCACCCCCCATACATTGGCTGGTCTCCCAAAAACCACCTCGTAAGGGGAAATCCCACTCCGAGAATGAGGGGTGGTTCTTACAGACAATAGGGCCAATGGCAGAAGATCGGGCCATTTCAGGCCAGTCGTGTCCTGTAGTTTAGCTAATTTTAGCTTCAGGATCCCATTATATTTCTCAACTAGGCCTGCTGATTGTGGGTGCCTTGCGGCGTGGAACTTCTGTCGTATTGCCAAACCTTTACATACATGCTGAACTAAGTTGGCATTAAAATGTGTCCCATTATCACTCCAGATTACTCGTGGTAAACCGTATCGGGGAAAGAACTCCTTTATTAGGGCTCTGGCAGTTGCTATAGCTGTGTTTTCTCTAGTGGGGTATGCTTCCACCCATTTACTGAAGGTACAGATTACCACCAGAACATATTTAAGGTTGTTAACCCGTTCCAGTTGTATATAATCCATTTGGAGTACCTCGAAAGGCAAGGTAGGTGGGGCAAAACTTCCTGACAACACAGGGGTACTACCCCCCGGGTTATGCTGGAGGCAAATCATACAATGCTGGACCAGATTTCTAGCCGTTTTCTGGATATTAATGTTGTACCATACAGGGTCCAACATGGCACACATGCCTCGGACCCCGACGTGAGCGGGACCATGTGCCATGGCCACCACCGCATTCACGAATGCATTCGGTAGCAGCCATCTGCATTTTTCTGATAAATCCGTCCAACACCCATTCTCGTCTAACCGCCCCACCTGCTCCTGCCAATACTGTAGCTCCTCTGGAGTTGCTTCTTTTTGCAACTCTCTCACACTATCTACAGTGTTTCGAAAAATGTCTGCTTCTACCATCCTTCTGCACTGACTAACTACAAACATGGAGGGGGTATCTGACTGGGCCGTTTCCTTAGCAATCTTGTCTGCAAAAGCGTTACCCCTCCCAACATCATTAGTTACAGCCTTATGGGCACTACATTTTACAATGGCGAGGGCTTCTGGCAAAGGTAATGCGGCCAGCAGTCGTTCGACCAATTGTCCATTCTTTATCTTGTCACCATGAGACGTAAGAAACCCTCGTTCTGCCCACAACCTCCCAAAACTATGGGCCACACCGAAAGCGTACTGGCTATCGGTGTAGACATTCAACCTCAGTCCCTTTCCCAACTCACACGCTCTAAGTAGTGCGATTAATTCAGCCGCTTGGGCGGAAAGATATGGTACTTTGGCCGCCTCTACCACGGTCCGCAAGGTGGTAATTGCATAGGCCGCAACCGTATTACCGTTGGGCAATTTAAAACATGAGCCATCAACATACAATTCTCCTTGGGGTTCCGATAAGGGGGTGTCTGTTAGATCTATCCAGCCCTTTGTTTCTTCTTCAGTCCGGAATATGCAATCATGTACATCCTGGCCACTTTCTCCCAGGGGGAGGGGTAGCAACGTGGCAGGATTCAGAGTTATACATCTTTTAATGGTTATGTGAGGTGCAAACAGGGTCAATTCGTACCCCGTAAGACGCGCACTGGTTAAGTGCTGCGTCTGAGTTCTGTTTAACAATACGTCCACAGCGTGTGGTACCATTACTGTGAGGTCCGTATTTAGGACTAGCCCTTCCGATTGCCTGATCGCCATCGCTACTGCGGCCGTGGCTCTCAGGCAGCTGGGAAGTGCTCTGGCGACGTTGTCCAAAACCGCTGAGAAATATGCACAGGGTCTTTGCTTACCTCCAAAGTCCTGTGTTAACATTGAAAGCGAACAACCGTCCACCTCATGCACATAGAGCACAAAAGGCTTCCGGTAGTCTGGGGTGCCCAGCACAGGAGCAGAACATAAAGCAGTCTTTAGAGAAAGGAAAGCCATTTGACACTCATCAGTCCAAGGTAGGGGTTCATGCACGTCTTTGGTGATTAAATACAAGAAAGGTTTAGTGATGAGAGAGTAGTTAGGAATCCACTGGCGACAGTAAGAGGTTATGCCAAGCAAAGCACGGACATCACGTTGCGTGCGAGGAACAGACATGTTAGTAATGGATGCAATACGTTCCGGGGTCAATCGCCGTCCCTCCTTCGACAGGAGATGACCGAGATAGGTCACCTCCGGTCGACAATATTGGAATTTTGACAGTGATACCTTATTACCATGTTTTGCCAAATGCTGCAGTAACTCCACTGTTGCCGTCCGGCAGCCTTCCTCAGTATCAGAGGCCACCAGGAGATCATCAACATACTGGAGTAATACATTACCTGGCGGCAAACTCAAGGTGTCCAGTATCCTTTTCAGTGCCTGACTATAGATACTGGGGCTTTCTGTAAACCCCTGGGGGGCGCGACAGAATCTGA
The DNA here is from genome assembly GCF_964204655.1 of Triturus cristatus. Classification (NCBI taxonomy): domain Eukaryota; kingdom Metazoa; phylum Chordata; class Amphibia; order Caudata; family Salamandridae; genus Triturus; species Triturus cristatus. The sequence goes on along the minus strand of NC_140585.1, from coordinate 211,242,547 downwards.
AGCTACGGCCCCCCAATGAGAAGCCGAAAAGATAGCGGCTGTCTGGATGTATAGGGATACTAAAGAAAGCGTTTTTTAAATCAATAACTGAGAAAAATGGTGCCGTTGGAGGAATCATTGTCAGGACGGAGTTAATATCAGGTACCACAGGGTACTGGGGTACCACGATCTTATTGATTTCTCGAAGGTCAATCACAAATCGATAGGTATCAGCATAATCAGGAGTCGGTTGTGTCGGGGCTCGTTTAAGAATCGGAAGAATAGGGCTATTACATGTATTAGAGGCCGTTTCTTCCACTACTCCAGTTTTTATCAAATCGTGAATGATAGCAATTAGAGCCCGTTCCCCAGCAGGGGCAATTTTATACTGGGGAATCTTTGGCAGCTGGGCGTCCTGTTTTATGGTAATCGATACTGGGGTTATTCGTAAATGGCCCACATCTGTGTCTCCGGTCGCCCAGAGGGTTTCCGGAATGTTCGCCAGTTCTGGTGGTAAAGGTTCTGTTTTAGATAAGCATTGTGCAGAGAGGGGAGAAGGGTCTTTTATGGTCAGGTAGACCCCCTCTGGGGAACAATAGATGTGAGCATGTAATCTTTTCAATAGGTCCATGCCTAAAAGGTTCTCTCCACACTGGGAGGTCAAAAGAAAAGGTGAGTCTATCGATACCGGCCCCAGGGTAAGGGGGAGCGGTTCTGAGATGGGGCTTACCACCGGAGTTCCAGAAAACCCCACAGACACATTATTCTGGCCAGACAGAGCAGCCCCCGGGACTAGGGCACGTGAAACGGAACTGTTCATGGCCCCAGTGTCAACTAGAAACTTACCTGATGCATTCAGTAATCGTGCATGAACATAAGGTCCAGCTTGATCAATTGGAATCGACACCTGCCTCTGACTCTGTCTTTGGCTGTCCTATGCTTGAGAATAACCTGATCCTTCGTCTGCCACATAATCGTCATTATAATACTGTCTTCCCTCACCGTGATCAAAACAGTTCTGACCTATCTCACCTGTCGCCGAATGCTCTGATCTCGTAGATCCCCCTCGCTGTCCAGAGAAACGTCCCCTTCCCCGTAGTCTCGGAGCACTGTTCTGTTCATATAGTAACGGACACTGGGCTCGCCAATGCCCCTCCTGTTTACAGAAAGCACATTGATTTAAGCCCAAATCTGTCCGTCCCATCGTCTGCGGCGGACCCGCCCCTCTCGAAGCAAAATTCTGTGACCCTCTACCTCTTCCCCGTCCTCTCTCTACTTGCTGTAACAATACTCGAGTCTTCAAGTCCTTCGACTTCTTTTCTGTCCTGTCCTTACTTTCATTCTCCCGATGTTCATAATATTGAGCCATACTCAATATTGTCGACGGGGTGGTGGTTGTCCAGGTGCTTTCGGCAGCCTGTAATCGAGCCGACACCTCTGGCAACAGATTGGTCACGAATCGATTCACGAACAACCGTACCCCCCCTTCAGTGGCTAGGTCCTGTCCACTGAAGTCAATGAAAACTCCCTCAAATCTCGTAAAGAAATCAGATACACTCTCATCCTTCTTCTGCTTGCAGGCCGTTAACTTATCCCAGTCCACTTTTCGGGGAGGGATCAGTGAATGCATATAATTTATTATCCTATCAGGAAGGGCCAATATTTCCGCCCGGGGCTTATTCCCTGGTTTACGGTCTCTATCCCATCCCCGTAGCTGTTCCCAGGTCCCCCCAAATTCGGTTGCATGGTCTTGATCATGCACCTGGCGCCAAATGTCCACTGGTACTAGTAGAGCGAAGAATAGCTCGATGTCTGCCAACGTCATTACTGCGGAGGAAGCCGCCTCAGTAAGCTCTTTGTAATACCCGGTGGGATTCTTCCGGGGATCTGGTAACTGACTTTTTAGTGACAACACCTCACTACGTTTCCAGGGAGTGTACACCCATTGCTCCTGGAAGCGCACCTCCACTCTGGGACGAGTAACTACCCCCTGGGCGTCTACCACTTCCGTGATCTCGGGATGGTAGATGGGGTGTACTTCCCGCATAGGGTACTGGGATAGCCCCGTAGGATTAGTGGACTGCAGGCGGGTTCTATACGCCACCAGGGTCTGCACATTCCCATACACTTCTTCGGGGGTAAGGCGGGATTTATGGGCTTGTGTGACAATATCGTATAATATGGCCGGGGCCCTTCCCTCCGTGTGTGTTTGCTCCCATAATGATATAAGGTGGTTTGCCATATGTTCTAATGCATGATGCTGCATTACCGGCTCGTAATCCCTCATGGTGCTCCAAATATCTGATAATAAATAAATGGGTTGCCCCATCCGTTGGGATGCCTGCACAGCAATAGCGTCCTTTTCTTCGGTTCCCAAGGCCGAACGAGTAAACAACCTTTTACCCTCAGCCAAAGGAACTGGACGTGTCGGAGTGGTGACAGCTGCTACTGGCGTAGTACTCGCGGAGGAGGAGGGCAAGGCAGAAGGGGAAGTCATTGACCCGGGTGGCAGCTGTGTTGTCCCAGCTGCTGCAGCCGTTAACAGGGCTGGTAACATAGTAATCACCTCCGACACAGATGTAGACAGTCGGGAGAGCTCTGTCGAAGGAGGGGAACTGGGGGGAGCCGGAGGGGCTGAGGCTCCCGAGGTTCCTAAGGGTGCGGCCATGGTTGGGGCCGAGACTCCAGCCACCTCCGGATACAGCCGTTGCGGCACATAAGGAGGTGGTGGCCGTATATCCAATAAGTCCTCTATCTCATCTTCAGCATTGGGCCGAGTCACATAGCATTATCTACCTTCAATCGAAATTCACGGTTCATACAGTCTATTCCCTTTTCTGCTCGAGACCTATCATAAGCTATGGCCTTCTGAGTCACATTCTGTCCTGCCTTAGCCCTAGATCGCTTCTCCTCCCTTATCTGGCGCTGCTTGGATTCTTTCAGCCACGAACCCAGGGCATCAAACATAGCCTGGCGGCTGCGTCTGGAGAACAGTTGTTCCTGCAAGAAAGCAATCTTTTTCTCGTCAAATGAGCCAGTCTTTGGCCATTGCAATTCTTCGTTACCTTTAGTATATTTATGCCACAGAGTACAAAACAATAAAGGGGTAATTCCATGCTTCACATACATATAGTGGCTGGGACTGCCTTCCGGCGGGGCAGGCTGACTCTCAGCTAGCCGAGAGTCCCCCGTCCGACAGCAACAGCCGAAACAATTCAACTTACTAAAACAAGGCATGGTGATTAGTTCAATACAAACACAAATGACATAAACCACAACCAAGAGGTTACAACGTTTTCCACCTAATCAGTGAGCCAGTCAGACACTAATCGGTAGCATCTCCAACAATAGACATCCCTGACTACACCATGGATCCTCTCACTGCCTTTCTGGTTCACCACTGAGGCCTGTCCCGGGGAGGTCTGTGCCTCACCGAGGATATGTCTCGTGGCTACCCAGCTTGGGTCGTGAGTCTCCCAGGTGTAATCAGGCTATATTCCGCGCGCGGTTCATCGAGTCAGAAAAAAGGGCCCATCAAATCATACCATACCATATGTACATGTACTTTCAAATCAATGCCCAGCCATACCAATCGGGCTTCAAACCAACAATGGCACCGCTTCTCGGTGCCTACTTCAAAATCAATGCACCACCCTAGAGCCTGTGCTTCAAATACCACTACACGCTCCACCTCGCGTGTTTCAAAACCAAAACGGGCACTGCTTGTAGCCAGTGCTTCAAATCAAAATTCTACTCACCGGGTGCACCCTGGTACGAATGTCCGTTCTTCGCTGCCAACTCCTCTCGACCAACACGGTCCGTTTCCTGAGTTGAGCCCGTAGGACCCCGGTGAAGGGTGACTAGCAGCAGAGGGCTTCCCGCTCGAGCGCGCGGAGCAGAACCCTCGAGCTCGTTCTCCTCCCACCCGACCGAAACGCCCTCGGACCTACCACCCGATCACGGGGGAGGCCGAACCCTATCACGGGGTCCCTTCGTGGTCGCCAACTGTTGTATCCAATTTTTAGTCTCAAGGGCCACACTTACCAGTGGCCCGCAATGTAAGTCAAATACCGAGCAGTTGGCAACGTAGAAGGTTCAAGCGTTTATTGGCCAAACAGGAAACTCTACATAGAGGAGCCTCGTCGATCCTCACCCAAGGGGTGTGCCGAGGAAGACTGCTGGCTCCTTGTCAAACTCATTCTTTTATACATTACAGCGCAACATACAAAGCCTTATAAGTGGAAAAGTACCAGCCAGTCTAGGCGCTCCTAATGAGCTCATCCTATATCTAGTTTCAATGATACAAAAAGGGCTACTATCTTTAAGAATAGAAGATCGACCGGGTGACTCCCTTCTCGTCCCAGGTTCAGAAAGAATTTGCTTGGTACTCCCTTTTGGCAGATGTGACCTTGCTTCTCGGTCGTAAATACAATTCAGCCTGTCTTCTAAAACTAGTGTCTGCTGAACAAGGAAAATATGGGTTCAGGGAACCACGTGATTGTAGCTCCTTTAGACAAAAGAGCTGAGGGCCAAGATGGCCGCGGTTCTGTTTTCTGCCCTTTCCGTCGTACTTACTAAATGGATGCACAAAGGGCCTTCTTACAGGGCTGAGTCAAATAAGTTAGTTTTAGTTACACTGTGCTAATCATATTCTGAAATTTGGATCCTACAGCTCTTTTGAGGCATTTTGATTCGGGGTGGGATGGGTTGGCGCAAATGGAGCATGCATGCTTGAACCTGCACTGCCCCTGTGGTCTGGTGCAGGTCCGCCTGTTGAAGTCCCAGGAGGGAAACATCCTTTACCACGCAACCATTACAACGCGGTATGGTTACATCGTGGTTTTAACAACGCAAGTCGTTACACCGACTTGCACTGGAGGGCGCTGTAGGATAAGGAATAGTGTGAATTACTTTCCAACACCTTCCCTACTGTACGTAGACTGGAGTTGGAATAGTAATCCACACTATTCCTATGTCCAGCGCCCTCCAACGCAAGTCGATGTAACGACTTGCGTTGTTAAAACCGCGATGTAACATACCGCGTTGTAATGGTACGCGTTGTTACATCATACATCCATCCCAGCACGTCCCCTTCCTTCAACTATTACTGCCTGAACTAGTGGTGTAGCTTGTGTTACCCTGTGACCGAAAGGGCTGAAAGGGCTGAGCTGACTGCAGGGGCTGACTCCTTGTGTTCCCCTGTCCCTCGCCCCCGAAAAGATCCAACCAAGATATAGTGTAAATGCGGTCCCTTGACAGTGTTGGGTCGGATGCCTTGGCCACCCTGAAATTTTTGTCATACACTAACCACCCGCTGCCCGCGAATTTGTCGTGGGCCAGCACTATTCTATTCTGGTAACAGGCCATCTGTGCCTGTAAGTTTGGGAAACGCTCCGCTGTAACTGCCATAAATATGGAAAAGGTTCTAATCCAGTTGAGTAAGTTCTCTTCCACCCTACAGCATCTCACTAGCCCATTCTCTGGGAAGCATATCATCTTTGATCTTCCTAGACTCCTCCCTCTCCCTTTCGCAGATCAGTAAAGAAAACATGTTAATATATTCACCAGCCCAAATTCTGTTCTTCAACTCAAGAGACATGTGCCTGCCTAAAAACTCTCATTCGGAGCTGGCCTCGCCCACGCCTAACATTGGTAATGCTGGCAATTTACCTGGTACCGTTGACCCTGGTGCCTCTGGTTGAATCCCTGCCGCCGCACTGGAAACTGACACCCCTTTGTTCTCGAGAGTGCCGGAACTTCCCCCTGAAATGACAGGTAACGGTGCAACTGGCCCGGCCTTGGTTGGTTCCTTGGGCCCAGCATTGAATTCATTCACAATTTGCGTTGCCTCAGCCAAAGCATCGGTACCCAACCCTTTCACTCCCACCGCTGGGGCAAGAATGCCCGCTTTCCCCGACCATGGCAAAATTGCCGCTAAATGTGAAACTACATCCTGAGGGACCCCTCCCCCCCCGGTGGAGTCCCCCCCACGTGTGCTGGTAGAGGAACGGCGACCAGCACGGCGGGGACTGGCGCCCCCAGGGGGGCGGGTTGGGGCGCAGGCGGCTCTGGGTACAGGGGTGGGATCAGTGGTGCCCCTGGTGGTGTAGGTACTGGCGGGGCTGTAGCGGGGAGCGGTGACAATGGGCACACTGGCTCTGGTAGAGGTACAGGCAATGGGGTAGGTGGCACTGGGTCGTTACCTCCCGGGGTCTGGGGAGCGAGTGGAGTCATTCCCTTAGGCACACGCTTTTTTGTCCTAACCTTTTTGGGGATTGGCGGCAGGACACCCTTGGGAGGCACATTATCTCCTTCTCAGCCCTCTACCTTCTCCCTGAGGTTAGCCAGATCCTGCCCCATCTCAGTCACTTTCTTCATCATGTCCTCTAATAGCCTCTCCATACAAGAGCCCTGCTCCCCCCTCTTAGCCTTCCCTGCCATGATGTACTCACTCTCAGTCAACTGCACCCCTTTACCGGGAAGGTGTTAAGATGCAAATTGATTTCACACAAGGCTAACAGGTGGAGAATGCTAAATGCACGTGGTCATGTGACTTGAACCAGCAAACTTTGAGTGTAGCTGCTTACAGCCAATAATAAAACGTAATTTTACGAGTTCAGCTGATCACACACATTGAATCACGTTGAACGTGCCACCCTGCGAGTAAGTGACCATCACCATCAGGCTACCCTCCCACTAATACAATGATTAATATGGCACAGTGTAGAATAGATCAACCTAACAGCCTTCACATGGAATTGCAATCACTTTTAGAGTAAGAGTCTCAGGCCTCAGCCGTTAAGCTACCGGAACAGAAATCTTTAGCTGCTCAAACACATTCCCCCCAACCGGCACAATTGAAGCCCTTTCAATTCTAAATCTCATGGGGATTAATACAGTTAATACCTTGCCCCCAATGCTCGTGTGTCTAACAGAATGATTCCCGCCAAATACAAACCAGCGTTTAACTATCAGCTGACTACTTGAAGAAACCGAGCAGGACGCGTGCCCCAATGCGCGCATTATGACCTTACGCTAATCTTTCATTCGGCCACGGCGCTCTAACGCTGCCGACCGCCCACACGAATACCAGGGCGTGCACAATAAAAACCAGCAGCCACCGGAGGGGTGGTTGCCCACACGACCCTGTCGTGCCACCGCCTCCCGATACCTGATGTTGTTCCTCAACCATCTCGCCGTCGAATGCTCCGCCTCAAGCGATCCCCAGCTGCCGTAAGGCGATACAAGCGATCCCACGCGATGCAAGCGATCCAAGCGATCCCAACTCACGACGCCGATCACGACCTCCGGTATCTTGACCGCCAACGAGGAACGAGAAACGCGACGTTCGCGATGGTCCCGCAATAACGATCCCAGCCTGTAGTCCCGATCTCCTTGCAGCGCCGACCTGGAAAACAAACAAAATACAAGTTACCGCCTCCTAGCGAGGCGTGGGGAGGCAAGCTGGGGAGCCAGGAAACAAGAGGCCGGTTTCCTGGCTCCCCGGCCCTTTATACCCGGTCCGGCCAGTCCTACCTGCTGGCCGGACGTTCGGCCATCGTCGCGACCCGAAAGTGACTTGAAACACTTCTGGGTGGAGCCTGGGCCAATGGGGGAACGGGGGCGCGCCTGCAGCGTCACTTTGTGCGCGAGAGGCACGCCCCCCGCTGTAACAGAGGGGGCCGGCTCGACTGCCATACTTTTGGCGTGGCCGATGCCGGTCCCGCCGTTCTAACAGTAGAGCTTTTTAAATTCATGTGACCCAGGACACTGGCAGAAAGGCACAGATGGTTCTGACAGAAAAATGCCAACTTTAGTAAAGGGCCATTTTCAAAATGATAACTTAAAATCTGACATTACGATCAAAGAGTATTACATAACATTAATTTCAGTTGTATACATAATTTCTCTATTTGCTCCCAATCTGAAGTTAGCATTTGTTAAGAGTTATAAGGCAACTCAGTGTTAGCCTATGGTTGAGAAGGCCTTACGACTGTGAAAAATGACTTACGTAATTTTTCACTGCAGGGGCATGTAAAACGTAATCCAACATGTCCTCATTTTTAAATGGGGACGCGCTCTTCATACCTGGTGCCACTTCTGCTAACCGACGCTGCCGTGAGGGGAACGGCGTACTGGAGAAAATCTACCCAGAACTTGTTTCCTGGCCGTGAGGGGAATGGACGTAATCGAACTTCACTACCCAGAATTCCCTGGTCCGGGCGCCTGCCGTAGTGTCATCAGGCAGCGCCCGGGCTCTACTTAAGGGATGAGAACTAAACGCTGCGCGGGACGCGCTCTTCATACCTGGTGCCACTTTTGCTAACCGACGCTGCCGTGAGGGGAATGGCGTACTGGAGAAAATCTACCCAGAACTTGTATCCTGGCCGTGAGGGGAACGGACGTAATCGAACTTCACTACCCAGAATTTCCTGGTCCGGGCGCCTGCCGGGCTCTACTTAAGGGCTGAGATCTAAAAGCTGCGTGGGACGCGCGCGGGCCGCGCCCGGGCGAAGCCCGGGCCAAGGGCGGGCCCGTCCTAGCCCGTCAGAGCCAGGAGGAGGCAGGGCAGGGCTCGCCTGCTAAGCTGTTTCCAGTGGCAAATCGCTGTGTACCAGAGAAGGTGGGCGATGCAGCATTTGTCCCTTTGATGAACTCATTACCTTCAGTCTATTGTATTTGTTGCTGCGCATTGCCTTAGGTTGTTGTGTTGCTATAGGGGAAGGTGGGCCGCTTTCTGAGCAGGCCGGTTTTCTTTTGTCCTTCTCTAACATGACCAAAAGGAGGGCAGTTGATAAGGTGGGGGGACATTAGATGATTATTTAATTCGAGCTGACTCAGCACTGAATCTTGAGATCTTAGCTGTGGAATGCAGACTCTCCTTAGATCCCGCTTCTTCTTCCCTCCCTTGTGCCCAGTTACAGAATGACTCACCCGTTTCTGGTCATCCCAGTACAATTGATGGCACCCCCATCCCCCCATTGCCCATTCTCCCTGATCCGGGGTCATTGGATTCCTCCCAGGCCAGTGTTATTATCCAGAGCCCTCCTAGGGTTACTACAAGAGGGAGGTTGGCTCATAAAGGCAAAAAAAAAGAGGTTTCTAGTAAAAACAGGAGCGGCCAAGGGACTAGTAAGCCTTCTGTTGTGTCGCTTCATCCCAAGCCTAGTGGGATTACCGCTAAAGGGAATTGTCCTGACTGTAAGACTACTCCCCTGACCCAGGATTTGATTCAGCCTCTTCTGGATTCCCTACTTGTTAGTCTTAAAGACCATCTAGCTTGCCTCTTAGACCCCGTCCTCCACAAACTGGATCTTGTAGCCGGTAGGTTGGATATGTTAGAAGCTAGACTCGCTGGTGATAAGATCTCAGTAATAGGGCCTCCCCCACTGTCAAACGGGGTGACGTCTGTTGGTGTGACCAATGAGGTTGGTAATGCTAGACCACCAAGGTCAGTGGGGGTTTTGCCAGTTATACCTTCTATAGGGGAAGAGAAGGGTTACGATCCAGATTTGGAAGTGGTTACTGCTAGGGGTAACAACAACTATTGTGATGAGCAAAGTCGCCCCCCCCGAGTAATAGGGCTGGTAATGAGGGGGTGGGAGCAGGGGCTCCTACAACCCTTCCCAACTTACATCTTCCTCCCCAAGCCACCCCTTATTCCATAGTTTTTGCTAATGTTCCACCACTCTTGGAAGGAACCTACGAACATTGGTCAAACCTTAAGAATAAATCCCTGCATTACTTGAGCTCTAAAATTGGGAATAGCAAGGCCTTGTTTGATGATTTCAACATGGTTAGGCGCATCAACTGGATTGGTCAGTCTTATAAGTCCCTTCCTGGGGATTGTGTGGTGTTGAGTTTTAAGTCCCCGGCTTTGGTCGAATATATATTGGAAGCCGCTCTCCACCAACCTTCAGCATTTAATTCGATTAAAATTCTCCCATTGGGCTTCTTTTATAAGCCAGGTTGCATTCAGCCTATGCGGGATAATCGTGCTTTCTCAATACTTCCAGTAAGGTCTAATCTGCCCATTGTGACCACTAATCGCTTTGATATCCTCTCAACACTGGAGGATAATGATTGACGTATGGCTAGCTCTGCTTGTCCCCTACCGACAGATCCTGGGGCTCCGGGTCTTTCTTGTCATCAGAGCCCGGATATTATTATGTTACCATCTCCTAGTGTTACTTCCTGCATGTCTAACCTCTATGTTTCTATACAGCCTCTTTCTGCTAAAATGACTGATCTCCTGGTTGTCCCAGGACAAGTGGCGGAAACTGGTTTTGTAAATTCGTCACTGAAATTGGGTTCATGGAACATCGCAGGGTTGGGGTCCAGGCTTGATATTCCTGATTGGGCCACTTTTATCGACGATTTCGAGATATGGGCATTTCAAGAGACCTGGGCAATGGTCCCCCACTTCCGTACAGGCTTTTTGAATTTTTTTAAACCTGCTGTTAAGGGCCATAGGGGTAGACCGATGGGTGGTTTAACCACTTGGGTCCGTCAATGTGAGGGTGTCACTGTGGCAGAGGTCCCAATCGATAGTCCAGATATTTTGATCATCAGGGTCCAATCTCTTAATGGCCTTAATCTCCTTCTAATAAACATCTATGTAAGGGGCCTCCTGGGAGGTAAATGTTCTCCCACTTGTCTCCTTTTGGAGAACTAATTAGGGTCCGAATCAAAATCCATCAATAAGATTGTGGCTGGAGACTTTAATGTCTGTTTTGAGCCCTTGGGTGTCGATAGCGGGGATTTCACTGAGGATGAAGATTCTCTCTGGGGTGTTCCCCAGCTGGAGCTGGAACCTGTAAGAAAGTGGACACAAGCTGCCCTGTTCATGAACGGCTTATGTTTAAACCAGGGTATGAGAGAAGTTAATGGGCGAACAAAATCGGATAGGTTGGGGAGGATGACCTTTGATAATGGTAGAACTGGGAGCCGAATTGACAATATTTTAGTCAATCTGGAGTTGTGGTCGCTCATTGATGATATGGTGGTAGTAAGTAGAGTTGAGAGTGATCATAACCCTCTTGTTCTCTGTATTAACGACAATAGTTTTACTGACCCTCCTACTATTCTCGATGGCCGTACCTCTATGGATGTTATTCTCACAAATGATTTAAGAAGGGTGAGATGGCCGAAAATCGCCACTTGTGAGACTTCCCGGGAAATTTGGTCAGCAATACCATGGCTACACTCAACCAGTTGAAGTCTCAAGATTTGATCATGGATAATATACGGGATATTCATAACATGCTCTTTGCAGAACTTAAATCATTTTTTGTTAGAACCCCTCCTTCCATCGGTAAAGGCAAAGAGTTGAGATCCTGCACGTGGTTCAACAAGGACTGTAGACTGGCCCAAAGTGCCCTGATACAGGCCATTAAATCTAGTTCTCCCACCACCATTCAAAAATGTAGGTCTGCATCTAAAAATGCCCAACTTAAGGCCAAGCAAAATTGGGATGAGGACCGCTGGAGGGATCTATATCAGGCTTGTCATGACCGTAACATTGTCCAATTTTGGCATCTTCTTAAAGGGGGCAACTGCCCCTCGGATATTCGGCCCACTAACCACGTTGAGCCACAGCAGTGGGTAGCGTATTTCGAGGAACAGTTTAAGGTTGGTGATATGGTGGCTAATAATAACATTTGTCCATTTGTTGTTGAAAACCCTTTGGAATTCTCCCCCTGTGAAGTTAAGTCCGTTTTAAAATGTATTAAGAGTGGTAAGGCCCCGGGTCCCGATTGTATCCCTGCTGATCTATTCATCCAGGAGCAAGATGTATGGATCCCGTACCTGACTGTGCTGGCAAATGCCCTCGCGGGTGGTGCTGCTGTCCCTGACTCGTGGCTTGGGGCAGAGATATTGCCGATCTATAAGAAAGGCGATCGCTCTGTCCCGGCCAATTATAGACCAATTAGTCTTATTGACACAGTACAAAAAATTATAGCCCGTCTTGTACTGGGTCGTATACAATCCTGGATGACTGATTTTAACGTGCTGTCCCCTCTTCAGGCGGGGTTTCGTACACATATTGGGACCCTGGACCAAGCATTTAGGGTAGTATTCCTTTATTGGAAGGAAGTTTTCTTGGGGGGTGGTAAGCTTTACGCGGCTTTCGTGGACCTATGGTCCGCGTTTGACCTTGTGCTGAGGGTCAAGTTATGGGAAGCACTTTTGGAGATGGGCATGCCAAAAGAATTGGTATCCTCCCTGGTTATTATTCATGATAATACGTATGCCCGTGTTCGTTGGGGCAAACCAGGGGAGGTGACGGACAGATTTAAAGTGTCCAAAGGAGTTCGCCAAGGGTGTGTGCTCGCCCCCACTTTGTTCTCACTATTTATTAATAGGGTTATAAACTATTTCTCCAACAGCCCAACCGATGCACCCTCCCTGGCTGGAATGAAGATTCCCCTACTCATGTTCGCAGACGATACTCTTTTGATTTCGAAGACGAGACAGGGCTTGCAGTCAGCCCTGTCTCGCTTTGAGGTTTTTTGTCACGAACATGAGTTGGAAATAAATGTTGGGAAGACCAAGTTCATGGTTTTTCGAGGCCCTAGGCACATTAATGCGCGGGTATGTCTGGGTGGTGTCAGTTTGGACCAAACGGCTGTGTTTACTTATCTAGGAGTCACCTTTAGCGAGACATGCAGCTGGTCTTACCAGCTGGATCTTCTCGCTCTTAAACATGCCCAATTAGGTGGAGCTTTGTTGAAAGAGCATAAACATTCTTTAACAAAACCAATAGCTCCCCTAATGAAGATTTATGGCTCCAAGATTCTTCCTGCCATTTTATATGGTGCTGAAATTTGGGGCTTTAGTAACCTGTCCAAATTGATGAGTGCCCAGAACAAATTTCCCCGGTCAGCAATAGGGCTTCCGCAATCTACTTCGCGCATTCCCTTACTATATGACCTGGGAATCCAGCCTCTAGAGGACTTGGCAGGGTATAGACCCCTGGCGTTTTGGCGTCGCCTGTGGACTACACCTGAATTATCTATTTATGCTAAAGCCCTCTTGGAGGTCAAAGGGCTGGAGGGTTCGCACAGGATACCTTGGTTGTCTGGTATTAAAACCTTGTTGATTGACCTCGGGATGGGTGACCTTGGGCTAACCCAGATACTGTAGTTTTCCCGCCGAAAAATGTCCTAAAGGATGCCTATTGGTGCTTTATTAAGAATAGGAGATTTGCCTCCCTTATGGGCACCTCAATGACTGCCACATTTTTTGCTTTTAAGGATGAGTCTGTCTATGAGGGTTATTGGGATACCATTTTGAAACATTTTGATCGTAAACTGTATCATCAGTTTAGAGTGGGCGCCCCACCACTGCGAGGACTCACCAAAATCTGGAGTCCTCTTGGTAGCGATAAGTGCCCCTTTTGTGTAGATATGATCGAATCTATGGACCATTTCCTTTTCTGTTGTCCAACCTACCTACTTCCTCGAAGTGTTTGGCTTCGACCTGTTTGCAGATTAATGAGCACACGTTCTGCACATGTTGCTAGTAGAATCTTGAAAACAGACACATCAAAACCTGTAGTAATAGGTGTTTCCAAATTCATTAGTTGGGCATGGATTCTTAGGGTATGGAAACTCAAGTCGTGATATCTGTCCCATAAGGTTTCAGCCGCTTTTAATTAGCGCCATCACTATGGACTGTTAGGTTAGACTGGCGTGTCTTTCACTGTATTTTATTATGCTTGTCATTATGTCTTAATCATTTGTTCACCATGAAATATCTTACATGATTTCAGAATTTTTATTTTGTATTGTAATATGAATTGTATTTTATATGAACCGTTTTTAACCTGTATAGAATGTCTTTTATGATGTTAATCGAATAAAGACTTATTGACTGACAAATGTCATGCACCTGGACCTATGAGACGAAGGGACTACCTTAGGGTTGGCTAACAAGTATTAAGAAGCAGAGTTTAGGCCTAGCATAAGGTTTATTTTTCTAGATTGAAATATCAGTTTAAAACTGCACTAAGGCTGCAGTGGGAGGCATGAGCAGTGTCTTAGAGGGCTTCTTAAGAGTGCAGCTCAAGGAGTGCTGCTGTCCACTAGTAGCATTTAATTCACAGGCCCTTGGTGCACATACTTTAATATTAAAGGGATATAAAATTAAACTTAATCAATCAATCAATCAATCAATCAATCAATCAATCAGGTTTCGTATAAAGCATGACTACTCACCTGAGAAGCTCTCAAGGCGATGACTGGGGGGAGGGGTCTGCGGTTCAGTCGATGACCCAGGTCTGAAGCGATAGTGCTTGCCTGAGGTGCAGAGCAAGGAGTTCAAGGACTTTGCAGCGATGTAAGAGAAAGTTCTTCCTCCCACTGTGGTCTTGCGGATCTGTGGAATGGTGGCTAGGGCCAGTTGGATGGAGCGGAGATATCTGCTGGCAGTGTAGAAGTAGAGGTGGTCGTTGAGGTATGCAGGTCTGGCACTGTGGAGGGCTTTGTAGGAATGCGTGAGGAGCTTGAGGTAATTATTTTATTGATATGAAGGCAGCAGAGTTCTCTCAGGAGGCCAGTAATCTGGCTGTGGTGTGGGATGTTCAAGATAAGTCTGGAGGAGGTGCTCTGGATGTTCTGCAGTTTATTTTGGAGTTTCTAGGTGGTAATGGCACAGAGTGCGTTGCCGTAGTCGAGTCTGGTGCTGATAAGTGCATTCTTGACTGTTTTCCTAGACTCAGTGTGGATCCACAGAAGATCTCATGAAGCAGGTAGAGGGTGTGGATGCAGGGGGATGAAACGTTGCTGATTTGGTGGTTCATCAAGAGTGAGGCATCCAGGACCATGCCAAGGTTTTATGACTGGTTTATGGGTGTGGAGGGGTTCCAAACACTGCGGGCCACCAGGAGTCATCCCAGGCAGAGGGGGTGGTGTCCAGGATAAGGACTTTGGTCTTGTCTGAGTTAAGATTGAGGCAGATGTCCATTGTGGAAGTTGCGCTTGGCTGCTGTGTGTTCGTCTGTGAGGTAGAGAATCAGCTGGGTGTCATCGGCATAGGAGACAATGATGAGTCACTGGATTCTGGCAATGGCTGCAAGTGGGCTATGTAGATGTTGAAGAGGTTGGGGCTCAGGAGTATCCCTGAGGCACCCCACATCTGATCTCTGTGGGTTCTGAGTTGAACAGTGGAAGTCTGATTTTCTGTGTTTGGCTGGTGAGAAAGAAACGGATCCATTCTAAGGCTTTGTCGCAGATGCCGGCACAGAGGGTGTGGTGGGAGACGGTATCAAATGCGGCTGAGAGGGCCAGGAGGATGAGGACAACAGTTGTGTCTCTGTCTAGAATGGTGCGGATGTCATCTGTCGTGGCAAGGAGAGTGGTCTTGGTGCTGTGGTTCCTTCTAAAGCCCAATTGGGAGAGGTCCAGGATGCGGTACGTTTCGATGAACTTGGGGAGTTGGGTGCTAATTGTTTTCTCAATTACTTTGGCTGGAAAGGGAAGCAGAGAGATGGATCTGTAGTTCTTTTTTTTTAAAAAACCTTTATTTACGTCAACATGGTACACAGCTATTCAGCCGACATCCTGGAGGTTCGGCAGCACGATGGGAACAATACGTAGGAAGGTCCATATCCGTACATCAGGAGTAACAAAGGTTTAGTTTTAATGTAAACCAAAAAAAAATAAAAACACGAGCAAGGCAAAGCATATAATAAGCATGCGCTAGTTCTCAGCTGGGGCGAGGTCCCACTCCCATCAGCGGAGCGGTAGACCACGCCAAAGAAGCGAGGGGAAAGCAGGGGTACGGACTCCAGGTTATGAACAGTTTACGTATATAGTTGGGAGTAGAGCTAGGGGGAAAGTTGCACATCGAGCATCTCAGCAACCGGGGGCACACAAATATCTCCCCTATAGTGGTTCCATTGCCCCCATATCTTATGCCACTTCTTAGGGCGACCCCGGGCACTGTACACCGTTTTCTCCCGGAACATGCCCCACTCCATATTTTCCATCCATGTTACCAAGGTGGGAGGTCTCTGGGATCCCCACAGCTGCGCAATATCTCGCTTCGCCACCATATTCCCTAGAGTCACCCATTGGGTCTGAGCGGCATCATAGTCGGTAGGGCCCCAGACATTCAACAGGCATCGTCTTGCCTCCGGGAAGAGTGCGATACCCGTGACCTCTTCCATCACATCATGAATTTGTTTCCAGAACTCTACGATCTCCCCACACTCCCAAATAATGTGTAGAAACGTGCCCAACATCCCACAGCCTCTCTTGCATAAGCCATCGTCAGAGAAACCCATATGAATCAGGCGGGGCCCCGTGATATAAACCCTGTGAAGTATCTTAAGCTGCACCAGCCGCAGTCTAGCCGGGATCGCAACCTCCTTCGGAGAGGAGACGGCATATTGCCAGTCCTCATCGTCCAGTTCGAGACCATCCCTAGTCCATTGTTCTCGCACATCAAGGAGGAGGTCGGTCCGGACATTTACAAGCTTTTTGTAAATCAAGGAGATTGTACTCTCCGGCATATGACCATCCAGAATCCGATCCTCCAAAGGAGAAGACTCAGGCACGGCCTCCCCCTCGGCACGAACAGATAGCAGAGCGTGACGCACCTGGGCATATCGAAAGTATTCAGTACCCCCTAATTCGTACTCCGTCTGCAGCGTCTCAAACGATTTCACCTTACCCTTAGTCAGCAAATCCCCAACTCTAGAAATCCCAATTAGGTCCACTTCTCAAACCCTTTCGTGTGCCATAATTTCCCTAGGATATCGGATTCAAAAAGCGGAGTAGCCTGGGTAAGTCTGTCCTTCCAGCCCAACGAGTTTGTAACCGCCTTCCACACATGCACTGCCGTCTTGGTCGGTCCTGTGAGGGACCCATCCAATGATTTGGAATACAGCTCCCTAAGGTAATTACCCCCGCGCAACAGCCACCGATCCATAGTAAACCCTGGGTTTAACGCCGGACCGTAAACCCCATGGTTGATCGCTTCCAATTGGGTAGCCCAATAATATCTTCTGATGTCAGGAAGTGCTATCCCTCCGTCATACCATGGAAGGGTCAACTTTGCTATAGCTATACGCGGTCGACCGTCCCATAACAGCGAACGCTGGAGGCTCTCCACCTCACGAAAATAACAGGCAGGAACTAACTCTAGGGTGTTCTGTAAGGCGTAGAGAAACCGGGGAAGAGACATCATTTTAAACAATGCGGCGCGGCCTAGGAGGGAGAGCGGTAGCCGCCTCCAACCCGCAACATCCCGTCTCAAGCGTGACAGCGGAGGGAGGAGGTTCTTCTCGTATCGGACAGAGGGGTCTGTGGAAATATATATCCCCAAGTACAGAAAGCCCCGCTGGGCGATCTGGATGGAGCAATCCCGCGGGACGGTAGGGGTGTCCCCACTGAGAACATATAGGTGCGACTTTCCCCAGTTAATGGCGAGACCCGAGTTACTACCAAAAGACTTCAAAACGTCACAGACCACTATGAGGGATTTCCGAGGCGAGGTCAAGTATAACAAGATGTCATCTGCATACAAAGAAATGCGGTCCTCGTGGTCTGGCGACCATCGGATCCCTCTTATGTCTGGCTGCCATCTAATCCATGCCGCCAGCGGCTCGAGGGCGAGAGTGAACAGTAGTGGCGACAGAGGACAACCCTGCCGGGTGCCCCTCCCAAGCACGAACGGAGATGACGCCCTACCGTTCACCGCGATTTTAGCCAAAGGTTCCTCATAAAGTAGCCTAATCCAGCCTATAAAACCCGGTCCGAAGCCGAATTTTGTGAGCGCTGCCCACAGATACGGCCATTCCACAGTGTCGAAAGCCATCGTGGCGTCGAGTGACACCAAAATGGCCGACTCCCGCAGCGTCTCAACCCTCGCGAGCACGCCATGAAGTCGCCTGAGGTTCAACGCAGTGTTGCGGTGTGGGATAAACCCGGATTGGTCCGGGTGGATCAAGTCCCCAATGACCCTGATCAGACGGTTAGCCAACAGTTTGGCGAGGATTTTGGGCTCAGCGTTGAGTAGGGAGATCGGCCTATACGATCCGCATCTGTTCCGGGGCTTGCCATCTTTATGTATAACCACTATTGTCGCCAGACGTTGGTCAAATGGAAGACACCCATGCTCCCGCGCCTCTACAAACATATCTCGCAAATACGGAGCAATCTTATCCGGTCTGAGTTTATACAACTCGACCGGCAAGCCATTCGGGCCCGAGGCCTTGCCCGGGCGTAGCGAGCGGATAGCAACTGCAACCTCATCCGCGGTGATGTCACCATCAAGGTCCTCCCTGTCGACGTCGGATAGACAAGGCAGGGCAATGTCTCGCAGCAGTTCATGCGAGTCTTCCTCCGGCTTGTCCGACACAGACGTATAGACCATGCGGAAGTGGTCCGCAAAACACTGGACTATCCCATCGGGTTCAGTGACAATATCCCCGCCATCCGTCAGTAGTTCTGGCACAACTCTATTCACTCGTTCTTTCCTGTCTAACCACGCTATTAATTTCCCAGCCTTGTCGCCCACATCATACAATCGCCCTTGTTGGTCCCTGCTAAGAACCTTAGCCGCGTTTGTCACCAGTGCTTTATATTCAGACTGTTTTAATCTCAACTTATGCAGTGTTTCCGCCGTAACCTCGTCTTCCAGGACAGACTCTAATGCCACTATCTCAGCCTCGATCTGCGCCACCTCCGCATCTCTCCGACGTTTGACATCCGCTATCAAGGAGAGGGCCTCCCCTCTCAGTACTGTTTTAAACGCTTCCCACAAAGACACCGCGGAGGTAACCGAGCCAAGGTTCTCCGAAAAGTAAAGATCAACCGCTTTCAACAACGCTCCACGAGTCTTAGGGTCACGGAAATACCAGGGGTTAATAGGGGCAACCCTACCTGCCGCGCCACGGCCAAAATCCATACTAATCCACACCGGCGAGTGATCGGAGATGCCCCTGGCCATGTGCCTAGCCTCAGACACCAAGGAAGCGTGGGCAGCCAAGGTGAGAACATAATCTATTCTAGAGAGACTGCCGTGCGCCCCAGAGTGAAAAGTATACTGCCGCTGAGCGGGGTGCAGCAGCCTCCAGCACTCAACCAAACCTAGTGTATCAGTAAAATCTGGGAGCCATCTCTGCGCCCCCCCGGGGTCCCTTGGCGGATGTCTGTCTAGTAATCCGGAACCAACTGCATTAAAGTCACCACCCATTACCAACACACCCTCGGGGAGATCCAACATGGCCCTCCCCAAGTCGGCAAATGTGGCGGCCTGCAGGCCAGGAGGGACATAAACAGAAACCAAAACCAGTGTCCTGCCCTCCCATCTCCACGCAGCCGCCGCAAAGCGCCCCCTCTCATCAACAGTAGTAGAATCAATCTCCAACGGCAGCGAGGTCCTAACAAGTATTCCTGCCCCCCGAGATCCCGAGGAAAACCCAGAGTGGGCAATGAATTTATAACCCTTTCTATTGAGAGCATGACACGTGTTGCCTATCAGGTGCGTCTCCTGCAGCAAAACTATGTCAGGAGAGCACCTCTTCAGAAATTGCAGAACAATCCCCCGCTTAATACGATCCCCCAAGCCATTAACATTCCAACTAAGTATATTCAAACCCCTACCCCCATCACAAACTGGCAGGAGACCCCCGCCCATCCCCGAGAGCAGCACACGAGACTTGCATTGCGATACCTTGCAAAACGAAAAACAACAACAAACACTCCAACAAGCCCAAACCACCCCCCACCCTGCACCCCTGCATAAGCCTAAAAGTCCCCCAACTTGCAGTGTGCCTGTCGCCCTAGCAGAAGCTAATCTACAAGAAGAAACCCCGTAGGAGGAAAAAGATCCCATTGCGCCCTCGCCACCCCCGGACAATAGCTAGCAATGAAAACAAATCAGCGAACCACTGTCCCGAGCTTGACCAGAATGGTCGATCACCAGAGTCCTCACTCTTTTGCGACATGGCCTCCTTCCGCTCTGCCAGCATGATCCCCGCTAGTCCGCCGCTGAGGCAATGTGTCGAGCCATTCCCCAACCTCGTCTGGCAAGTCAAAGAAAAAGGTTCGTTCTTCGTATTCGACGCGCAACTTGGCTGGGAAGAGCATGGCATACTTCAGGCCCCTCTCACGTAGCCTCCTCTTGACCCCCAGGAAACTCTGCCGTTGCTTCTGCACCGCCTGGGTGAAGTCAGGATAAAAACTCACTGCAGTGTTCTGGAAAGTAACCGGTCCGGACCCCCGTGACGCCTGCAGAATGGCATCGCAGTCCCTGAAGTTGAAGATCCTGGCGATGATCGGTCTCTGGGGGGCTCCCACCTTGGGCCTCCCGCCCGGGACTCGGTGGGCCCGCTCGACCGCAAAGAACTTGCTGAGGCCCTTAGGCGCCAGATGGTTAAGCACCAAGTCCTCGACAAACAGGTCCGCCGATTGCTCCTCCGATTTCTCCGGAACGCCAACTATGCGCACGTTATTGCGCCTCGCCCGGCCTTCAAAATCCTCCATCTTGCGGGCAATTAGGTCGTTGGTAGTCCTCAGCGTGCGGACCTCTATTTGCAGA
The DNA here is from genome assembly GCF_964204655.1 of Triturus cristatus. NCBI lineage: Eukaryota > Metazoa > Chordata > Amphibia > Caudata > Salamandridae > Triturus > Triturus cristatus. The sequence goes on along the minus strand of NC_140585.1, from coordinate 211,222,018 downwards.
TCAGAGACGTCCCCCGTGAGGCTAGTGGTTTTTTGGTCCAATGATTTTACTCTCACATTAGTTTTCCCCAGGTCAGCGCGGAGCAAATTAACGTCGACTGAGATGGTGTCCACTTTGTGTGCCAGGGCCTCAAACTGTTGCCCAATAGAGGACTTCATCTCCTCAATGGCGCCCATAATATCTTGCAGTGTCAATTCCGGTGCGGGGACCGAGCCGTCTCCCGATGATTCCTGTAGCTTCCCCGGTCCGCTTGGCGATCCCTTTTGCTGGGCATAGCGATCCATATTGTTGGTTTGGGTGTAGCCCCCCCGCCTGGTATTCTTGGGCTTCTGTTTGTCGGCCTCCGATTTGGTCGACATCCTAACCCCAGAACAGTCAGCGTCAAAAACAGGCCGCTCAGCCACGCAATTGACACGAGGTCCGCTGGATCCGGGTCTCCGATGCAAGCCCATGCATATGCAGGCCGAGCTAGAGGCAACTGTTGTCCAAGACACTCACGGGCCGAGGCACGTAATTGTGAGAGAAAACGAAAGTGAAAGTGGAAACAGCCCCCCTCCGATGATCCGCACCGCACACGGCCGCTGTTGTTCAATTAGTGTCCGGGCCCATGCCAACGCGAGACCCGGGCACCTCCCGGGGGATAGGCCGCAAACTTCAACCTGTCACAACTTCGGTCTCCGGTGTACGATTTCAGTCCGGACAATGACTCTCGCCTCAGCAGTAGTTCATCTCCAGTATTCCGGATATTTGACACAGGATTTTTCCAGGATAATTGCCGGAGGGAACGAGGGTTGCGGGAGCTCTGTGCTCATGCGGCCATCTTGGTCACCGCGCTAGGCTCCTCCCCGGATCTGTAGTTCTTGAGGTACATCAGGTTAGCAGAGGATTTCTTCAGCAGTTGAGGGTGCTGCAGAGATCAGGTGCAATCGAGGTGCCAACTCTGTTGAAGATGTGGTGAGGGCAGGGATCGGAGGTGGGTCTGGAGTGTATGCTCTTCATGATCCTGAGGGTGTTGTGCGAGGTAAGGGTGGCCCAGTTGGCCAAGGTCTGCTGAGGTCTGGAGCAATTAGATGTTGTGAGTGTTGTGTAGCAAAACTGTTGTAGATCTCCTTGAGCTTGTGGTGGAAGAAGGTGGCGAGGTTGTTGCAGATGTCTTGAGAGGCAGAATGCCTGCTGTCTCTGTGCTGGGTCTGGCAAACCCTTTGACCATAGCGAAGAGTTCTTTGCTGTTGTGTGCATTGGCGTTGGTGCATTCTTGGATGTCTGCTTTCTTTGTTGCTCTGATGAGGTGGTGATGTGTGGTGACGGCGGATTTGAAGGCTGCATGGTCGGCCATGATCTTGCTGCTCCTCTATATTTTCTCAATTTGTCTGCAGTTGCGGCTGGACTCTTGGAGGGAGGGGGAGAACAGACTGGCTTTCTTGGTGGACTGCTTGGCCGAAGGTTTCCTGAGGGGCCAGTTTGTTGGTGCAGTTGGAGATCCAGTGGTGGAGGTTGTGTGCTGAGGTGCTGGCGTCCATGGATGTCAATGGTGGGATTTTGCTGAGGGAGGTGTTGAGCTGGTCTTTGGTGACCTTGTTCCAGCGTCTGCTAGGATCTTTGTGGATGTAGTGACATATGGTGGGTTTGGTGAAGGAGAAGCTGACGCAGTGGTGATCGCTGCAGTATGGTTCGGAGGTGTGGTTGAAGGAGATGTTTTTGCATGGAGAAAGGATGAGGCTGAGCATGTGTCCTGCTGAGTGGGTTGGCATTATGACCAGCTGTTTACGTCCAAAGCTGGCGAGGTTCTTCAGTAGGGATGAGGTATTGTGGTTGTCAAGTTTGTACATGTGGAAATTGAGGTTGCTGAGGCAGATGTCGTCCAATGAGGTGAGAGCATGGTGAGTAATGAAGTCGGCTATGGCTTCGCGGAAGGGGTGAAGGGCTCCAGAAGGTCTGTAAACGAGGGTGCCATAAACTGTGGTGTTCAGATTGGTTGGGATCTCGAAGTGAAGGTGTTTCATGTTAGGTGAGTGGTCGCTGGTGCTGGTTGTGAGGCAAAGGATGTTTTTGTGTGCGTTGGTGATACCTCCTCCCAATTGGTTGACGTGGTCCTTGTGAATGATTTTGCAGCCTTTGGGGATGGTGGTTGTCCGAGCTGAGGTCGGGTTGATCCAGGTTTCTGTAAAGAAGACAACATCGGGGAGATTGAGTCAAGCAGGTTCCAGTTCTCCACAGCCTCTCTTTTGAGGGTAAAGGTGCTAAGCAGGATGCAACTGATGAGGTCGGGTCCAGTTCCTCCGGGTCGTGGGATTGGTAGTGATGGTGTGTGTAGGCTGGCAAAGGTGCAGTTGCAGTTAGGCCTTCGGTGATACAAGGTGGCAGGCGGTGAGTGGTTCAGTGTGACTGGCATGGAGGGTGCGGGAGTCGTAGTGGTAGATGGTCCAGGAACCAGAGCGTGTGGCGCTGGGTGCGGCCCAGACATGGACGGGCACAGACAAGCTTGCATTTGGCACACGTTTGACACGTCAGCAACGCACAGTTAACTGCACACACTGCATGCCTGCGAATCAGGCACCATTTTATAGTGTTTGGGGAAGGCTGGAAAGCTGGGAGGCAGGAAGTGGGAAAATAGCACTGGAGGAGGCAGGACTCTGGGACACAAGCAGCGGCTAGGGCACAGAAAGGAAAACAAAGGCAAAAAAGAGGAGAAAAGGGATAAAGTGAAAGAAAGCAATAATAGATAAGAAAAGCAAAAGATAGATGAAAAGGAAGGTGAAAAAAAAGCAAAAAGGCAGAAAACAGAAAACAGAGGGAAGAGAGTTGTAGCAGAGCAGAGATGCTCCCCACTTGGACACCAGGGATCAGGGGCCTTAAACACAGGGCCTGGTAGAGTTAGGGGCAACAGCTACCAGGCAGAGCTGTGCAGTGAGGGAAGCAATTTACTGACAAGGTTAGAAAGATTGCTCCTTCACTGCTCAGTGGGAGCTATTAAGTAGTGTTTGGGGAGGGCTGGACAGCTGGTAGGCAGGACGCAGGAAGCTGGAAATGAGAAAATGGCACTGAAGGGGGTCAGGCAGCGGGGGACGAGCAGCGGCTACGGCACGGAAAGGGAAAAAAGGCAAAAAAGAGAAGAATTAGCAGAAAGAGAAAGAAAGCAATAATAGATAAGAAAAGCAAAAGGTAGATGAAAAAGAAGGTGAAAAAAGAGCAGCATAGCAAAAATGAAGAAAGCAGAAACACAGCGATGCACCCCACTGGACCACCAGGGATCAGGTGTCTCGAACACAGCACCAGGAAAGTTCAGGGGGCAAGAGCTACCAGGTGGAGCTATGCTGCAAGGGAAGTAATTTACTCACAAGGTCAAATTAAATGTACCAATCAGGTGTAGGCCAATTTGAACATGTTTTAGAGAGAGAACACAAGAACTTTATCACAGGTTAGAAGGGGTAAAGTGCACAGAGTCCTAAAAGACAAGAACAATGAGTGCAGCAAGGGAAGGAAAAGAAAGGCAACATCTGGGATTACTCTGCAGCAAAGACCAAGTCTAACAGCAAACATTAGCATTTATGTAAAGCATAGCCAGCATGCCACCTACAATGCTCACAAAACCTCATTGATAGGAAACCATTGTGTCAGTTGTAGACAATATGTTGCCAAGAATGCAGAAAGGAGGTCATGAAATGGCTACTATTCTGTCCAATTGGTTGACGTGGTCCTTGTGAATGATTTTGCAGCCTTTGGGGATGGTGGTTGTGAGGTTCGAGCTGAGGTGGGGTTCAAGCAGGTTTCCGTAAAGAAGACAATGTCGGGTAGATTGAGTCAAGCAGGTCCCAGATCTCCATGGCCTGTCTTTTGAGGGTACAGGTGGTCATCAGGATGCACCTGATGAGGTCGGGTCCAGTTCCTCCGGGTCGTGGGATTGGTAGGGCTGGTGTGTGGATGCTGGCAAAGGTGCAGTTGCAGTTGGGCCTTAGGTGTTCTTCGGTGATACAAGGTGGCAGGCGGTGAGTGGTTCGGTGTGACTGGTGTGGAGGGTGCGTGAGTCGCAGTGGTAGATGGTCTAGGAACTAGGGTGTATGGCGCTGGGTGCGGCCCAGACATGGACGGGCACAGACGAGCTTGCCTTTGGCACATGTTTGGCACGTCAGCAATGCACAGCTGACTGCACCCGCTGTATGCCTGCGAATCAGACAGCATTTAATAGCGTTTGGGGAAGGCTGGACAGCTGGGAGGCAGGAAGTGGGAAAATAGCACTGGAGGTGGCAGGACCGTGGGACACAAGCAGCGGCTAGGGTCCAGAAAGGGGAAAAAAATCAAAAAAGAGGAGAAAAAGGATAAAGTGAAAGAGAGCAATAATAGATAAGAAAAGCAAAAGATAATAAAAAGGAAGGTGAAAAAAGAGCAGAAAGGCAGAAAACAGAAAAACAGAGGGAAGAGATTTGAAGCAGAGCAGAGATTCTCCCTCCTTGGACACCAGGGATCAGGGGCCTTAAACACAGGGCATGGTCGAGTTAGGGGCAACAGCTACCAGGCAGAGCTTTGCAGTGAGGGAAGCAATTTACTGACAAGGTTTAAAAGATTGCTCCTTCACTGCTCAGCGGGAGCTATTAAGTAATGTTTGGCGAGGGTTGGACAGATGGTAGGCAGGAGGCGGGAAGCTGGAAGTGAGAAAATGGCACTGGAGTGGGTCAGGCAGTGGGGGACGAGCAGCGGCTAAGGCACGGAAAGGGAAAAAGGCAAAAAAGAGAAGAATTAGCAGAAAGAGAAAGAAAGCAATAATAGATAATAAAAGCAAAAGGTAGATGAAAAAGAAGGTGAAAAAAGAGCAGAGGAGCAAAAATGCAGAAAGCATAAACACAGCGATGCACCCCACTGGACCACCAGGGATCAGGTGTCTCGAACACAGCACCAGGAAAGTTCAGGGGGCAAGAGCTGCCAGGCGGAGCTATGCTGCAAAGGGAAGTAATTTACTGACAAGGTCAAATTAAATGTACCAATCAGGTGTAGGCCAATTTGAACATGTTTTAGAGACCACAAGCACTTTATCACAGGTTAGAAGGGGTAAAGTGCACAGAGTCCTAAAAGACAGGAAAAATGAGTGCAGCAAGGGAAGGAAAAGAAAGGCAACATATGGGATTACTCTGCAGCAAAGACCAAGTCTAACAGTATCCATTTGCATTTATGTAAAGCATAGCCAGCATGCCGCCTACAGTGCTCACAAAACCTCATAGTGTCGTGCTCTTCGACTCCTCGGGATCGGATCGATGCTCAATATGGTCCACCTCTCGATAGCTTCAAGTCTGAGCGCTATTATAGCGCAGATCAGTGAAGCGATAGAGCGAGGGACGGAAATAGAGGGGACAGCGGGGAAGGAGACCTGAAAAGACACAAGAAAACAACAACGTTATAATCCTAGTGTCCCCACCACTCTCTCTCTACCCTGACCCCGTGCGTGAGTACCAGTGTTAAGGGTAATCACCTGTAAAGAAAAAGAAGGATATGTGTGGCTCCTAGGTGCAGATCACGCTCTCTGCCAAAGAACCTGAGACCAGTCAGACAAGGCCTCTTAGTACTCCAGAACATACACGTAACACTAAGATCGAGAAAACAGCGTTATTATCAGGTTTTATCTGTGTAGCCCCGGTCCCCGTGTGACCCTTGCTCTTTGTTTGACCTACCCAGATTTATCTCTGATCATACGTCACAGAGGTTGTATGAGATTGCCTCATCTCACCCACAATTCCCTGCTAAGAAAACACAACAAAACACAATGATTAGTTATCTCTCATCCATTGAGATTAGATGGGACCACGCCCATCGGTCGACGAAAAATTCAGGCGGAACATACAGACAGTCTTTGCTCATGCCACATCATGTTCGTATCTCACCCACACGTTTTTTGACAGCATCAGAAAATGTATTTCCTAGGACCAGGCACTGGTATCCCTTCTACTCGCAAGAGCCGACAAACGTGTGGCTCGCCAACGAGGAGGGACACCTAGTGCACTGAACGTAATAACAGGCAAAGAATGAAGCGACTTCCTGCAGCCCTCAAGTCTTACACCCCCTCCGAGTTTGCAGGGCGTTTGTATGTCTCCCCCACAACCTTCACAAGCCCAGGGTGGCCGTTTAGGGAATTCCACTTGTGCATTGCACCCTTACCGTACCGGTTTGAGCCTGCCAAATGGAAATGTCTTCCCGGTTTCGCCTCACCGGAACTATGAGAATGGCCACTGTACCTACGTCGCAGTGGGAAGGTTTCCTGTTGCAATCACCGGAACAAACAAAAGCGGGAACAGGAACAGACTCGCCCGTCTATGGCATTGCTTGCGAACATAGAATAATCGGCACCGCCGCCAGTGCAGAAGTGCTCTATGAAGCCTTCCGCTCCTGCGCGCGTTTGCCACCCTGCTGCTCTTGCTCATGGGAGGTGTAGTTCTTCAGCGGTTCATGCAGTACTGCTGCGTGTCAAAGCATTTTCCTTCCGCGGACGTGCAGAAGGCCGACAGGGTATTAGGGATCCTGACAGTACATCCCTCTTTACGTGGGGTTCTTTCCTTTCTGTGGCAGGGGATGCTTTTTATGGAACGCGGCAAGTAAAGTAGGGGCGTGTATGGCACCAGCTGGTTCCCAGGAATTGTCTTCTGGCCCGTATCCCTTCCAGGATATTAGATACAAACTGTTTCGGCCTCTTGTTTTGGTATCTAAGATTCTTGCGACTTCGTATTCTTTCTCATTGTTTATCCACACAGGGTGTGGTCTCTTTTTCATGGGTGTGACCAAGGGCTTTAAGAGCGATACATGGAACACAGGATGTATGCGCATAGAAGCCGGCAGGGCTAGTTTCACGGCCGCAGGGTTGATCAGTTTAACCACCTTATAAGGTCCGATAAACTTAGGGTTGAACATTGATGGTCGTTTAAAGTGGATATTTTTTGTGGATAACCACACCATGTCACCTGATCGGTATGTGGGGCCTGCTCTACGATGTTTGTCAGCCCCCTGTTTATATTTTTGTTTGGCTACCTGCAGCTGAGATTGGGTTCTTTTTAACATGTCCTGAATGTGTTTTACCCTGTTGTGTACCTCGGGCATGTTGGTATCCCCTCCTGGGTGCAGCAAAGGAAGAAACCTCTAGTGAAACCCGTATGTGTTATAAAAGGGGGCGGTTTTAGTGGAACTCTGTATGGCACTGTTATAAGCCACTGCTGCCACCCACAACCTATCCACCCAGACTTCAGTTGTGGAATCTATGTAACACCTTCGGTATTGTTTAAGGGTTTGATTGACCCTTTCGGTCTGCCCGTCAGTTTGGGGATGGAAGCTTGTAGAGAGAGCCACCTGAATCTGTAGAGCCTTACACCACACCTTCCAGAACTGAGCTGTGAATTGCGTTCCCCTATCGGACACTATACGATGTGGAAGGCCATGCAATCTGACTATGTGTAGCAACAGTAGTTTTGCTAAGAGCCCTGCTGAGGGTATCTGGTGACAGGCAATGAAATGTCCCATTTTAGTGAGATAATCAACCACTACCATTACTGTATCATACCCTTGGTCTTTAGGAAGTCCTATGATGAAGTCGATGGAAATGTGCTCCCAGGGAGCCATGGGTGTGGGTAAGGGTTGAAGCAATCCTTGTGGCCTGGTGTGGTCTGTCTTCATTCGAGAACATGTATCGCATTCTTTGATCCATTGTGTAACGTCCTTTCGAACACTAGGCCACCAGACCTGTCGTTCGATCCGCTCTAAGGTTTTGTATACCCCATTGTGTCCAGAACTTGGTATGTACACTTGTTTCTGCAGGGTTTTCGTGGGTACCAACATCATGTGTCCTTTTAGGACAATGCCTTGTTTTCCCTTGCACTCTGTGTGGAATCTCAGCCATGTTCTCCATGTGCACGTCTGGGTTCCTTTGGCCACTTTCTGTAGGAAATCGCTGGTTTGTGGGGCACACACGACTTTATGTGGGGGAATGATGGCGTGTTCCACACGTTCTTCTTCTTCTCTGCTGGATTCCTGGCGGGTGAGGGCGTCCGCCTTCCTGTTCTCCTTCCCTGGTAGGTAGGTTACAACGAAATCAAATTCCTCAAAGAAGAGCATCTAGCGTAGCTGTCTCGGTGTTAAGTGCCTTGTGGACCTCATAAACTGCAGCTTCCTATGGTCGGTGTACACCGTTACTCTTTCTTTGGCTCCGAAGAGGAGGTGGCGCCACTCGGTGAAAGCTTCCTTAATTGCCAGCAATTCCTTCTCGGCTACGGTATAGTTTATCTCCGCCTCGTTCAGCTTCCGGGACAAGAACGCTATGGGATGCAACTGTCCCGTGGCGTCGTGTCTTTGCAACAAGACCGCTCCAATGGCAACCTCAAAAGCGTCTGCTTCCACTATATAGGGTTTCTCCGGATTGGGATGTGCCAATAAGGGGGCGGTTACGAATGCCGTTTTTAGTTCATCAAAGGCGGTTTGGGCTTCGTCGGACCACTGAAACTTTTCGTAATAACTTAGTTATAGGAGTCACTGTCTTGGAGAACTGGTCAATGAATCTCCTGAAAAAGTTGGGGAATCCCAAGAAGCACTGTATGTCCCAAACGTTCTGTGGTTCTGGCCATTCTTTCACTGCTTGTACTTTCCTTTCTGCTATCACCTGCCCTCTATGCGTAAGCATAACACCCAGGAATTCGACAATGTCCACATGAAATTCGCACTTACTAAGTTTACAGAACAGCTTGTTGTTGCGCAATGCCTGTAAAACCGTGCTTACTTGTTGGATGTGCTGTTCTTTGGAAAATGAATAAATCAAAATGTCGTCGATGTAAACAACGACGTATTTGTCCATGAAGTTGCGTAGCACTTCGTTAAGAAAAAACTGAAAGGCCGCAGGGGCGTTGCAGAGACCGAATGGCATCACTAGATACTCGTATAGCCCGTATCTTGTTTTGAAGGCGGTTTTCCATTCATCTCCGGCTCTCATCCTCACTAGGTTGTAGGCTCCCTTAAGATCTAGCTTGGTGTAAATCACCGCCTTCTTTATCTGTTCCAATAAAACTGGGATTAAGGGAAGAGGGTATCGGTTCTTAATCGTAATGTCGTTCAAGCCCTGAAGTCTATGCAAGTCTATGCATTGGCTTTCGGATTAAAAAACAGAGGGGAGGCTGCCGGTGACTTGGAAGGGCGTATAAGCCCCAATGCCTGGTATTTGTCCAAATAACTCCTCAAATGCTCGTTCTCCTTTTCCGTAAGGGCGTATATTCATGCGCATGGTACTACAGCTCCGGCTACAAAATCGATCTGACAGTCGTACTGTCGATGGGGCGGCAGGGTCTCTTCGTGCACTTCGTGCACTTCGTTAAACACATCACGGAAACCGGCATATTGTTTGGGTAGGATGGTATCTTTTTCGGCAGCCGTCGCGATCCAATGCGTTGCTGGCCGCGTCTGTGCAGGTGGTGCCCCCTTGTTGAAGCAATGGTTGGAACAGTAATCCGAGACAAAATGGAGTGTCTTGTTTACCCAACTAATCCGTGGGTCGTGTTTCTGTAACCATGGGAGGCCCAGGATAATCCCATGTTGGGGGGACGATATTATGTTGAACTCCATTACTTCTTCATGGTGTGAGTTGCATCTGATTTCCACCATGTTTGTGATGTACTGAATTGGTCCGGAATCCAGCATCCGCCCATCCACGGCGATCACGATTTCTGGTACAGTTTTCTTCAATAGACGAACCCCCATTTTATGGGCTACAGAGTCAGCCATAAAAATACCCGTTGCTCCGGAGTCCACCAGGGCCTGGACCGCTCTCCATTCGTCGCCGATTCGAATGTGTATCGGGATATAGAAAAACCGGTTCATTTCTTCAGCACTCAAAGAGGGTAGATATGTCGTGCTCGAGAGCTTCCCTCCAACGTCCCCCGAGCTGTCTAGTTTTCCGGAGTTTTCTTGCCATAGATGTTTGCCTCCTTTCCCCTCTCCTGTGGGTTCTGGGGTTTCTGTAAGCAGTCTCTGACAAAATGCACTCTTTTCCCACAATAGAGGCACGGCCCATTCCTCCTTCTTGAGTTTCTTTCTTCCACGGTAAGTGGAGCACGTACTGCTCCTATCTCCATAGGTTCCGTGTAACATCGAGGAGGCTCTCGGGTGTTGAAACGTTCAGTTCGTGGGGGTACACGTTCCTTCTTCCGAGTATCGTTCTTCCTGTCGCTCATACGGTGTTCCAATCTTAGGGTCAAGTTGATAAGCTCCGTACATGTTGTCGGCTGGTGATCAATCTGAGCGATGATATCTTTTAGGTCGTTTCTCAATCCTGGATAGTAAATGGCAAACTGCTTGTCTTCAGGCCATTTGGTTTCTGCCACTAGGCGCCTGAATGTGGTGAGATATACCACTAGCTCTTTGTTTCCTTGTCGCAGTTCGAGCAATTCATGGTCTGCAGAGAGGGTATGGGACCTACGGTCAAAAATGTTTTTGAATTCCTCTCTAAATGAGTCCCAATCGTAAAGGAGCGGGTCATCCCTCTGAACCAACGGGACTGCCCACAGAGCCGCATCACCTGCCAGATACGAAATAAGGAATGCCACCCTTGCTTGATTGGTGGTAAATGCCTTAGCCTTGCACTTAAAGTGTAACATGACCTGCGTCAGGAAGACTTGTATTTTGTTAGCGTCTCCATAGTACCTTTCTGGGGGTGCTAAAGGGATTGGCGTGGGTACCTCGACTGTAATGGGATGAGTCTGAAACAGGGAAGACCCCCCTGCATCGAAAGGGTTCCTTTGTAAGTGGTCTACCTTAGATTGTAGATTCGCTGTTTCTGTTCTGGAGGCTGCCAGTTCTTGCTGCACTATCTGTAAAGCAGCCACCACATCCTCAAGGGTAGCCATACGTAAGCAAAGTATTCGATCAGGAGGACTAAAACCCATGGGCCGATTATTCTGTTGTGCTCTTCGACTCCTCGGGATTGGATCGATGCTCAATATGGTCCACCTCTCGATAGCTTCAAGTCTGAGGGCTATTATAGCGCAGATCAGTGAAGCGATCGAGCGAAGGAAGGAAAGGGAGGGGACAGCGGAGAAGGAGACCTGAAAAGACACAAGAAAACAACAACGTTATAATCCTAGTGTCCCCATCACTCTCTCTACCCTGACCTCGTGTGTGAGTGCCAGTGTTAAGGGTAATCACCTGTAAAGAAAAAGAAGGATACGTGTGGCTCCTAGGTGCAGATCACTCTCTCTGCCCAAGAACCTGAGACCAGTCAGACAAGGCCTCTTAATACTCCAGAACCTACACGTAACACTAAGATGGAGAAAACAGCGTTATTATCAGGTTTTATCTGCGTAGCCCCGGCACTGGTATCCCTTCTACTCGCAAGAGCCGACAAACGTGTGGCTCGCCAACGAGGAGGGACACCTAGTGCACTGAACGTAATAACAGGCAAAGAATGAAGCGACTTCCTGGTGCCCTCGAGCCTTACAACCCCTCCGAGTTTGCAGGGTATTTGTATGTCTCCCCCACGACCTTCACAAGCCCAGGGTGGCCGTTTAGGGAATCCCACTGGTGCACTGCACCCTTACCGTACTGATTTGAGCCTGCCAAATGGAAATGTCTTCCCGGTTTCGCCTCACCGGAACTATGAGAATGGCCGCTGTGTCTACGTCGCAGTGGGAAGTTTTCCGCCTGCAATCACCGGAACAAACAAAAGCGGGAACAGGAACAGACTCTCCCGTCTCTGTCGTTGCTTGCGAACACAGAATAATCAGCACCGCCGCCAGGGCGGAAGTGCTCTATGAAGCCTTCCACTTCTGCGCGCGTCTGCCGCCATGCCACTCCTGCTCATGGGAGGTGTAGTTCTTCAGCGGTTCACGCAGTACCGCTGCGTGTCAAATAATTTTCCTTCCGCGGACGTGCAGAAGGCCGACAGGGCATTAGGGATAGACACATAGATAGGAAACCATTGAGTCAGCTGTAGACAATATGTTGCCAAGAATGCAGAAAGGAAGTCATGAAAGGGCTACTATTCTGGAAGGGTTAGGCAGGATTTCACTAAGAAAGCCCACAAATATTCAACAATGTATACAGTGAACCACACGTGTAATATATAATTGCTTCTTTTGGGAAAAAATATCGTCTCTTGTCAACATATTGTAAAAACATTTACAAAATTCCCACAAAATGAAGATGCAACAATTAGAATAAAGTGAAATTAAATTACTGTCATAAGCATTTCATGTTCGTTGAACAAAAATATGTAAAAAAGGTTTTTATTAAAAAACAGTCTACTTTTTGTACTGGTGCCAGTCGTTCAGGTTAGAAGAAATGGTAACTACTGATTACTCATTGACGGATATCTTATTGACCAACTCATGTATAGTATGGTAAATTATTATTGCTTTTGCAGCATTACACAATGACTGCATTATTTAATGCTGTTTTTGTAGGTTTCCTTAAGGAAGTGAATTCCACCCATGAAAACACACATTTGTAAAAATTTTGAACCTCTGCTGTGAGGCGGAGCCCACTAACGGCATCTCACCCACCTTATTATTTCTTTATAAGACAGATTTGAGCTGTAACCTTCAAAGTTCACCTTAAAAAATGAGATAAGCAGCTGTGAAGCGCTGGGATAAAGGGATTAGGGAGGTTGTGCGTGAACGTGTGCTGACACATAAAAACCTCTACCTGAGACAGTCAGGCATGTGGGCGTGGATAGCACTGGGACCGAAAGTAGCCTATGCTAAATTATCATGATTTTATAGGAGACTGGCAGGAATGGCACCTCTGTTCCTGATAAGGTATATCATGTGTAATATTTCACTTTACACTTTATAGGTTGAATTGTGATTAAATCTCCAGGTTGGCTTACGGCACAACGTTCAATGATTCTGCTATGCAGCAAATGAGTGGGCTGGAATCCAAATATGTGTCTAGTTTTGCCATAAATCCATTCATGATTTGATAATCTATGTGACTTTATTTGATTTTAGACTACACAGTTGCTTAGTCTCCTGACAGCCATATATGTTGCTTGACCTCTTTAGAACTGAGACATGAAAGACAACTTCCAAGCAAATAATGAGATATTGGCAAAGTATGAAAGCCAGGCCATATGGAAGCTTGTAGACATACTGTGTCACGGAAACAAACCAAGGAGTTTTTCTTAAAAGCAGCTGTCTACTATCTATACATAGTAATGGTGTTAGTACCTCTAGTTATCCACCAACCTCAGGAGTCAGGACCAATCAGTTAGGATTAAGTGAAGACTTTTAGCTTATAAATAGGACCTCTTTCCAAAAATGTATGTTATCTTTTAAGGTAGAAATTTACCATCAGGGAATATAATTCTAAAGACATCTCATATAATTTCATTAGCTATCTTTTTGCCTTAATTTCTAGTATATCTGCTATGGAAGGATTATCCAGGAGCTGTGGGGCAGGCAAGTACAGATTTGAGCTTTTCTTTATTTTGTTTATTTTTTGGCACTCCAATCCTCTACTGGCCAGTGGATTGGATACATCTCTGGGCTTCTTAACAAGGTGATCTAGTGTCATGGTTAAAGTAAATGGCTATGTAATGTTTACTTCTACTACTAGATGTGGTATAAACGGGAAAGGATGAAAGCAGTAGTGGCACAGGGTGCCTGTGCGCCCAAATTGGATAGCTCACATTTTGATGCTGCTGTAAAACCTATGATTTTAAATGGTTGTGTTAACATGTTTCATTTAATGTGCTGTTCTTTACACACTTAATCAACTTTGAATATGGAAGGATTTCAGGTTGCTGAAAAATTGTAAGTCAGAGGTTAAGGCACTACGAACAAGGTTATTGAAGGCTTTCCTTGCTATCAACAGTGGCAGGTGAATTCAGATTTCTACTGATTCTGCTTGCTCATGCCCTTAACAACACAGTCTATTTCCCAGTGAGCATGAATGCCTGATGCTGTGCACATCACAAAACAAATGTTATCCTTTTCGATGTAATCGGAAATATCATTGATTACCACCAATTTAACATAATGCCTGTCAGTGGGCTAAATCTAATTGGTTTGCAAATTATAAGTGAAAAATGGGACAACTAGTCCCTGGAAAAGTTCTGTATTGTCTGCGTTCACTGAGAGCAGAAGTCCTTAGAATCTGAAACTCTGGCTCCATGCAGAGACATCTTGACAGAGTATGCATGCTAGTAGTTCTATGGTAATCACAAGGTATTAGATTCGATAACATTTTTCCATAGTCATCCCACTAACTGAAATATCTAGGAGCAGCATATTTACCCATCAATTTAAATTTTTGTTATACCTTCCCATAAAGTTCTGTAGTGTTACACTGGAGCTTCTAGGAGGGATAGGTCTGCAGTCTGTTCTCTAATTTAAGAAAAGATCACATTTTGAGCTCCTATTTGCTTCGGAATACATGCATCCCGAATGCTCAATCTGAGTGCTTCCTACCTGGTTCTGAGGTTGTCCACAGATCTTTTATTTGGAGTACAATACACTGTTATTACCTCTGTAATCTCTGATCTGATTATTAGATTATCAATTGTCAAATTTGTGAAGTGCCACCAGCAGTTGCTTCTAAAATTGTGGTCTGAGCCCAACAGGTGAGTGGTCAGACTCTGAGCTTCATTTAAAGAATGATCGTTGGCCAGCCAACAAGCTGGGATGATAGCCTCCAAACTCTTGTTGATCACTGCATGACAGCCCACTATAGTTAGCAATCTTTGCCTACGTTGTGAAGAGCACTATGCCTTCAAAGACGCCTCTGTCACAGAGGTTCCTCTTGCTGAGCTTCTGTCATGCTTTATACAAATACACCAAAACCCACAAAGCATGAGTTTGTTTTGGAAAAACACACACCTATTGACCCTGACACTACAGGCATTTTTTTCTAGAGTATGGGAAAAGTGTTCTAAGTACATGAAACGCCCAGCCTAAATAGGGCAGAATGTCTAAACTGACTCACACTGACAGCCAAAGTCCATCTGGCCATTGCTTGTTTTCTTCCAGCTACGCCATCAGGGCCTCCAATGATGGAAATTCAATGGTTCACTTAACTCTAAATAGAGTGGCAGACTGTGAGTTTAGCATACATAGTACTCTTGCTGTTTGTGGCACAGTGTCCTGCTCACCGAAACCTAAATGAGCCCCTCTGTCCAGACAATGCGTTTGACTGTACTTGTCTAGGCACAAACATCTCTCGTTCTTTTTCTAATAATTGGTTTTCTATGGCAGGTTTGTGTAGATATCTGTCCATTCAGATACCTTCTACTTCATGGAGATATAGGGCTTGATTTAGATTCCAGCAGTCGGATTACTCTGTCACAACAGTGACAGATATTCCAGCTGCCTATGTCTAAATCCCATAAGAGATATCCATCACCGTTGTAACCCGGTCTCCAAAATTTAAATCAGGCCCATAGTTTACGCTATTGCAGTGTATCCGCTGGTGATGGTGTGTGTGCTTGAGTTAACATTATCTAGCCTGGGGCCTAGGACAAGGTTCAAATCACTGCCCCATAATGGTGGGTGGAAATCATAACAATAGCATGTCTTTATTATATCATGAAGGAAATAGCTGTTTTGGAGACATTCGCTGAATGGGGAGTCCTAAAGTCCCTTTCTGTATCCAGATGTTGCATGTTGTGTTTGGAGTGTGGTGGTTGTTGTGTTTGAGAGGACATGAATTCCTGCCAACCACACATAAGCCTGCCTCTAGGGAAGACATACAAATGGCAAGATGAGTTAGGATTTGCAAGGCGTGTTCATAACCAAAGGGTATCATTTGTAGCATGTTTAATTGGCTCCTTTGGGCACATTGATAATCCAGAAGCAGTGGTACCTTAGCAAATATTATGTCTCCCAAGGAAATTGGCACATATTTAAATGACACAGCCGTACCAAAGATGTATTCGGACCAGTTTGTGGGTCAGATGCATCTATGATATAGGTGAGGTTGTTTTATTTGTAGCTCATGGTGTTTTATTGAAGATTACACAGATTGTTATTTTGATTAACAGAGAGGTGGATGAATGGTCCGATTTTCCTTTATTTGTGCACAATAGTTATTGATTCATTTTTCCATTGCTTGTCTTGCAGAGTGTAATGTGTCTCACATATAGCATTATCCTTTGACTACTTTGGTCTGACACTTTTTTCATATTTTACAGTGTTGTGTGGGTTAGTAGAAGTGAATCACTGGCATCACCTCGCAGTTTTGTTTCTTGGCTGGTGATAAAACCAGAATTTCAAATAAACTTAATGTAGTTTTGTTTTTTCTTTTGGTAAGTTTTTCTTTATTATTTTGTATTAATGCCATTTGTTATAGAATAAAAAATGTGCAATATATGCCTTTGCAAATATTATCCTTATCCAACTGGTCATTTCTGTTATTCACATGATTGTTTTAATGGTAGTATGTGTTAATTAGCCATAGTCCTTTAATACATGCTTTTCATGGTCTTTAAGATGAATAATGCAGGAGACTGGTTACACTTATGGTTTAATGTAAGGTTCTCAAAACAGTAAAGTAGGATAAGTCTGTTAGTTTAAGGGCCTTAGTACGTGTCTGGCGGTTCACAGACCGCCAAATTGGCAGGTGCGCAGCAGTGGCAATCTTCCCACTGCCCCATTATGACCAGGGCGGTCAGGCTTCTCTGGGACAACCGCAACCTCCAGGGATCAGAGATCCCTGGTGGTGGAGTGGCGGTCTTGAGGGTGCAATATGCTTGGCAGGGCTGCTGAAACCTGCTAAGCATAATATGAGTTTTCTCACCCCCTCACATTTCATGGAGGTGCGAATGCCATGAAAAGTGCGGCAGTGAGTATAGAAAGGGCCCGCTGGTGCCTCATGTCATGTGAATGCAGACAGGGAGGCACAGAATGTGCCCTCCTGTTTGCATACACACCAGTACCTGCATGGCATGGACTGCAGTAGTCAATGCCATGCAGATACTTACTTTGAAGTTCCCATTGCGGTGCCTATTTCATAGGCACCGCCTTGGGAGCACCAAAAAGCAGTCCGCTATACAGGAGAAAACTCCTAATCCGGTGGGCAGTTCAAACTCATAAGGCTCTAAGATAAGATACGCTGACCTCTTTGCTTAAAAGTGGTTTCTAAGACCTGTAATATCAATTTGATTAACAGCTGCCTGAGGGGTTCACATTTGAGAACCGAAATTCCTTGGGCATTCATTTAGGACTAGTCACATAGCCCCCATCATTTCTAATATTTCTATTATGGACTCACAATGTTCTTTCATTTCAACATATACCAAATACTTTTTACAGAATATTTTGTACAGATAAAATGCACAATCTCTGATGAAAGGGGCTGCTCTGGGGATGTTGGCCCTTTCCAGCAATATTTTATAAAAGGGCTGATATGCAGGATTGGTGCCGTCTGTGTCCCAAAGAATGAGGGCCCAAGACAAATAACCAAACCTAATGCAGGGCTATATACAAAGTTAAAACCATGAAGGTTTGTTTAAAATTTAATCATCACTACAGAAAGCAATAGGAAGTTAGTTAGTCAGTTTAAATCAGCATCAATATAGCTCACAAGCAAAGGTTTTGACATGAAGAATAGACAAAAAACGTTGGCAATAAAGAATATTTTAAGCACATAATCAAGTTCAATACAGTGCTTCTGAGTATGAAAGCAGCAAAATGTCAGAAATGTACAAAATGTAATAGCAAACTAACATAGGGACTGCTCAATTTAAAGGCAAGAATGACGGCACATGAATAATATATATCAAATAATAGTCCGTTATAAGGACACGCTTGATAAAAGTCACGCATCCCAGAATAGGTACTTTTTATAGTTCAGAGGAGTGAATGAGAATGCTCTCAGGGTAAGGTGGGTGGTTTCAGAGGACTGAACTAATAAATCTACATTCTATAATCCAGAGAGTACTTTGGACATTGTGCTTTGTAAAACAGACGACTGACTAAATATTAATATTATAATGTCTCTGTTAGCCTACATACTAGGGGAAAGGCATTGCTCTGCTAAATATTAATTTATTTAAATGAATAAATAAATGGTTGGGACTGAGATCAGCACCATGCTTGACCATTTGCAAGATTACAGGAGCGTCTCCATCATGGCTTCTTTCAAAGCACAAGTTATATACAGCAGGAGAAGTAGCACTTCAAAAAAAATCCTATTTTGACTATTTTCTTGTTGATGGAAAATAACTCCGGCAGGTCTTTAAATGTGCTGTATCAATCAGCATTTCTGGTAAACGAAGACGTAGCTACATCAACGTGATGACTGGTTATGCTAACTTAAACATCCACACAGGAAGGCTAGCATTTCAATTATTAAATCTGCTCTAACGTCATTAGCGATTGAGTATGTGGAAGTTGGCGAATACAACGCCCTTCATCATCCGCGATTAACCAAACCACAAAACAGAGTCAGAGAAGAAGAGCAAATTCACCAACTGGATTTTGAAGTTCAAAAGCAGTTTTCCTTCTGTTGAGCAAAAACACAATAAACAAAGTCCTGCGCAAGTACACATATCAGTCCTAAATAGGAAAGTTCCACTGATGAATGCTTTACATACCCCATGTAGACACCACTCATAATACCAGCTCATGAGATACTTGAGCTCACAGGTGGGCTCCAGGACAGACATTATCCCATGAAAGGACTACAACTGAAAATGAACTACAATCAACTATATGCACAAAGCAGATCACAATATAAGACCAAGGTGCTCTCCCAAGCAAAAGAGAAAACATTTCCTACACACTCAATCAACAGGATGAGGGGAGACATAAATGAAGAAATGACATGCTGAAGACCATGATGGACAGAATACAAACAACATAAAGAGGTATATAAGTGGAATGCTAACTTTAGGTCAACTCTTTAAGCTTCAAGATATTCGTATTAAAGAAATATATTAACATGGAAGATATCGGAAAACTCTCCAAGGCATACCTGCCTAAGAAGAACTGAACTTCATCTAAGTTGTAAATGGCAGTGACATCTAGCACACCAAAAAACTAGTATTCATAGGTTTACATATTTAGGACAACTTCTGCTCCTCTACCCATACATTCCAAGCATGGACAGAGATGATCTTGCCAAAGACTTCAGGAACTTTTGAAGGAGTTTGAACCAATTGTGGCAGCTAGGGAAACTGATGCTGCACCACCTGAAGATATCACTATATTCCAAGCACAAGTTGCCTTTTCCAATGACCAACTGCTCATTGGTCATACAACAGAAACAATAAACCTAATGTTTGGAGGAGCACAGATTCAGCAGTAAACTTGACCCTGCACGAATAGTTAAATTTTAAATGTTGTTAAAGTGTGCGAATGCCCAGGGGCGTCTTGGCGCTCATTTCCAGGTAGAAGTAACACTATGTGGACCCTAAATAAGCAATGTGGATAAAAAAGCGAGGTTTTTGTCATTGGATTATGCTCTAAGATGCCGAGGCATTCTATTCAGAAGTTTGATCATTGAGAAAGTAAAGCTTCTGGCATCCCAAGATGTCTAAATCATTTTGGGTACTTCTATTGTTGTTGACGTGGCTGATTGAAGAGATTTTCTTGGAGTGTATCATCTGAAATCCTTCTTAAGGTACTCAGCACATATTTCGTCAAGGGCTTTGCCAGCCATGACTAAAGTCTTAAAAGCTACTCGTATCCTAAAAGGAAGTCAGTGTAATTCTGACAAGTGAGGCAGATTTAAACTTAGGGATTTTACTAGAACGTGGCTGCTGTGTTTTGTAAAATTTGCAATTTGCAATTTATTCAGATATTGTTGGTGGATGCCATATAAAGAGCGTTACAGTGATCTAACCTGGAAAGCCCAAACGTAATGATTACCAATTTCGGAATATCGGATGATGTAAATGGGTGAACCTTCATCAGGGATTTTACCAAGAAGAAACAGGATGAGTTGAGCTTAGTTATCTTTCCAGAGAAGGTAGGTTTAGCTTTGGAGATTGCCCCAGATTCCTAGCTTGGTAAACCGGTGCTGGGAGTAGGCCTAGATGTTGGGGCCACCAGGATGCTGTGACGGATGGTGCAGGTAAGAGCGGTGGTGCGGGGTAATCGACAGACAGTGATGAGGGAAAATAAAAAAAATTTAAAAGGAAATTCACTTACCTTGCGCTCCCCACTGCCCCACCGCTCTCAACTGCACTGGCTGTCACTGCATGATATATCCCAAAAGGAAGTGTATTTCCCAAACAGAAGAACGTCCACTTTCTCTGAATTTGACAGTTGTTGCTCATCCATTGAACTGCTTTGGTCATGCAGTTATTAAAACATTGAGCAATGTCATCAACATCAGTTGAAATAGACAACAACATTTTTATATAATCTGCGTACTAGTTTGTGGAAAAACCAAAGGAGAAATTCAAGAAGCCAAAGGAAGAACAAAAAGGTAAAAAAGCTGTGGGACTCAAGGACGAACCCTGAGGAACACCACACAGAAGTGAAAAAGTTTCCACTGTAAATTCATCAAAGAGATGGATTGTTCTCAGTCTGAGATAAATGAGTGCAAGAGCTTGAGGGCTGAACCCCCAATGCCCATGGCATCCAAGGCTGCGTATAGGTCGAACAGGATCACTGCAGCCTTTCCTCCATAGTCCACAATTGATCTAACTTCATCAGTAGTGATTATAAGTACTGATTCAGTATTTTGGTTTCTCCTGAACCCAAATTGTGTTCCGTGCAATGCACAATTTGTCCCTAAGAAAATTGAGAATTCATAATTTAGATGTCTTTCCAAGATTTTAGCTGTCATTGGAAGACGTGAGATGGGACAATACCTTTTGGCCTCATTGGGGACCAAAGAAGATTTTTTATCAATGGGAAGATATATGCTTTTTTCCTTGTCTTGGGAAGCTGTCAGTAAGATAATAAGGAGGCCTACTACGAGAGCTGCTATTTTCTGATCTCCACCTGCAGGTGGAAAATTACGGATAGTAATAAATACAAATTGTGTTGTAGGCGGTGTGGATATATGGTAGTGGTATACATAGGTGTAAATCTACCCTCAGAAATGGTGAATAACTACAATTAGGAATAGTGAATAGCAAATCACTCACATAGGTGTAGTATTATACATACCTTTGTGAATCATTCCCTCTGACAGATACTGATATGTTTTAGCAGTGGCATGTTATTCTCTTTAACCAATGACCTGGAGCTTGTGACAATGGAGGGCTCTGAGTTGTTGGAATTCGATCTGGGAGAACACCTGGCTTTGCAAAAGCCTGTTTGCTGATGCAGTGCAAGAGCTGCTGACAGAGTGCAAAACAAATATGCCCAGTGAAACCCAGCCAAAGCTTGAATGAATGTTTCGAGATATGTAGTGTTGTCAGGTTTGTATGCCTCGGACTAGAGAAGATCTGTGCACTAAGCACACAGTCTTTCTTTACCACATAATTATAGACTGTGGTTCCAAAAAATGGCTGTTGATCTTCATGGGTTCCTCTCTCACTGAAAATGGGTGACCAGAGGCCAGAAAGTAAAGCTGTTATTTGAGCACTTGTGTGAAAGCTGCAAGCCCAATAAGGGGTAATATGTCCTTTACTGACAGGCCACACAGAGGACTAAGACATGTTCAGAGTAGAGCTGAAGGAAAATATGGAATAGTAAGGTAATTTGTCCTTCACAGAAAGAGCAATGTGAAAACTTCAATATCTGATTGTGCTAAACAAATTGGACAATGTGGAAACAACCATTGAGATGTGTGCCTGACATAAAGGGCAAGGTGTAAATGCCTATTTCATACATGTTCTCACATTTACCTGTAAGTAAAACAATTCGAGAGTTCACAGAAGGCGCAAGAAACATGTAAGGTAAAGTAAAAATGGTAGTGGAATATAAAGTAATGTGGAAAGTGAAATGTTAGTAGTGATTTTCTAACAAGGAAATATGCAAGCAGCAGCATTTTACCACCGGTAGGCAATGGACATCCACAGAATTCTACCCTTGTGTCAAGGCCAGCATGTTACCAGGACGAGAATGAGCATCATTCCATTGATATCCACAAGCTGCCATCATCTATAATCCATTATTTTATCATGCAGGGCAATGGTCATAATCCCAAGGATGCCCACACATTTCCATGAATTACACAATTATATATGGCCTTGATTTTACCAGAGATAGACAATTCGGCATCATCCCATGGATGCCTCAATTTTGTCATTGATTACCACTATTTAGTAAGGCAATGGACATCATCTCATGAATACCCACAATGTGGAAAGAGTTACAACCTGTCCTTTGTACGTCTGTCCTAAATGTATGTATTTTTTTCTAGAATTTGAGTTACAATTCAGTTCGCTCATTAGACCCGGGTTTTCTGGTGCTTTGAGGTTCTACATTGAGGTGAGTTCATGTTCCTAGTAATAGTACTTGTCCTATCTGAGTTAATTTTTTCTGTAAATGCAAATATTGGATTGTAATATATTGATTTTTATCACTTGCTATAATAATCCTCATAATTCATATAGAAAAGCGTGCCTTATTTTAGAAATTACCACAAATTGATAATATGTATGACGTAGTGTATCCCAGCAGGTTTTATTTACCAATGACATGGAAGTTGGAAACCAGACCACTGTGATGAGGTTCATCCTTGCGGGACTCACCGCTGACCCTAAAATGCCGATTCCTCTCTTTTTCTTCTTCCTGCTGGTCTACGTCATCACCGTGGTGGACAATATCGGAATCATCTTTCTGTATTGGAGCGATGTTCATCTTCACTCACCCATGTACTTCTTTATCAGTAACCTTTCCTTTGTGGACCTCTGTTACTCCTCAAACATCACTCCCAAGTTGCTGATGAGCTTCTTAGTTGAGAAGAATGCAATATCCATGAGTGGATGTGCCTCTCAGCTATTTTTCTACTCCAGCCTAGTTGTTGCTGAGCCCCTCCTCATTTCGGTCATGGCATTTGACCGCTATGCAGCGATTTGTAAACCATTACATTATGCAATTCTAATGACAGATCAATTTTGTAACCAGCTTGCAGCTGTACCCTATGCAGGGGGTGTGATATATGGAGTGATGTATACATTTATAACATTTAGGCTCTATTTTTGTAGGTAGTACATTTCTCACTACTTTTGTTACCTTTTCCCATTGTTTAAGCTCTCCTGCCTGGATACTTCCCTTAATCAGATCATAGTATACTCAACAATAGCAATTTTTGGATTTTTTAATGTTATACCTTTAGGAGTATCCTACAGCAATATTGCCATCACCATCCTTAGGATCCATTCATCAGCAGGGAGGCGCAGAGCCTTCTCCACCTGTTCATCCCACCTCCTCTGTGTGGTTCTCTTTTAATGCACCGGCCTCAATATGTATCTGCGCCCCAGCAACAGAGGTTCAGATGAAACTGACAAAGTCATATCTGTCTTTTACACCATCATCATCCCCATGCTCAACCCTCTGATCTACAGCTTGCGGAACCAGGATGTGAAAGCTGCATTAAAAAGAATTTGAAAAAGCTAAATTGCTTCCAGCTTCTCATGTTAAGAATCACCATCAGGACCCTTCAGCAACCTCAGAAGGTTCAGTTGTTGGACATCTCCAAAACTGTGGCCATACCACAACCTCATTATATCAACTTCTAACAGATCGTCAAAAGCAAATATTATTTGACAGTGCACTCTCAGAAACAGAAATAATGGCAACAGAGTAACCCAACGGATTCAACCCAGGAATCGTAAGAACCAGGGTAAATATATGTGCCATTAGAACTATGCTGAACTACAAAACTGTGTGTAAACATTGCAATAAAATATTTTCAAACGTATGTGAAATTTGTGAAAGTACCCATGTTCTCATCTGTTGTTATTTGTAGGTCAATAAGTGGGGACAAAATCACAAGGCATCTGTATTTCCCACAGTGTTAAACATGACATGTCCTGTTCAAGTTGTCCTAATGTTTAAATAAAATGTTAGGACACGTGTCCATTTAGACTGTAAATGTCATTTAAACACATCAGATCATTTAAGTGGTGGTGGGTGTAGATTTCTTCAACCGGGAAAAAAAAGAATATTAAAACTGTGCAGGGCCCCTATTTCTTATCCGGAAGAATGCCTGTATGACTACAATCCGAAGGATAACGACCAGGTCCAGTAACAAAATGCACCTATGGAAATCAACACTGTGTGTATTTACTAATTTGTGACTCAGGTCTAATAAGCAAACTACTACTATTGAACTTTCTGCTTATGGTGAGGCTCATAAGACATAAACATATGTGGCCATTCCTCATTAACTGCTCTAGATTGCAACCACACTAGCCCAAAATGGTAAACTAAAGTAATACCACACTTTTCTCTGCACACTGAGGTGCATATTTATAAGTCCCTAACGCCACCGGAGCATCACTTTTTCTGATGCTCCTGTGGCGTTGCACCATTCCCCATATCTACAAGGTGGTGTTGAACCACTTAATGTGACTTAACACCACCTTGTGAAAATTCCCCTTTCTGCAGCAGTCCGCTGTGGCAAATGGGCGGGCAATGGGTGTTTCTGTGGGTGTTCCATCGCAACACCCATTGCTTTTTGACTCTGCCCCAGATTTACAAGGCTGGGGCAGTGCCAGAATCTAAGGTCAGGTAATATGTGGTTTTAGGATGGTGATACGAGGAGAAATTATAAATTTCTCCTTGTGTTTTGCTCTTTCTTTGTGTGCTTCACTCTGCAGCACACATAGAAAGAGCAAATCACCTTGAATGCGTGTTTATGTGCAGCAAGGTGGCACCTTCCTACACATAAACAATGGCCCCTGCAGTGCAGGCACCCTTGCAACATGGCAGCTTAGTGCCTGCGCTGGGGCTAGTCAGTTATTTTAGCACCAGTGCTAGGGGAAACAAAGGGGTGCCCCGTATTTTAGTAAATACAATGCATCCTTGCGTTTTAAAAAGGTCAACATGCGGCGTTGCTAAATTTGAGTTAATACTGCGCTCCAGCATTTTCTTGTAATTATCTCCCTCTGAGTTCTTCCATGTCTGAGTGTTACACTTACTTTAAATGTTGCGCTCGCTAAGATCTGCTGTTAGTGTTTGAAGCATTTGGATGGCTTTGGAGGTGCCAGTGTTTAACAATTAATTGGTCTTTTAATTTGGGGAGATAGAATGACACCAAACAGGCTTTGCTCCAGTGCACATCACAGAAAGATGCCTGCACTAGGATATAGAGTCAGGAAATCCATTGTGAAGCAATTGGTGAACATACTTAACATACACATTGTTTATGATTGATTTCAAATACCTGAAATAGAACTGAAGAAGTTGAATTTATCTTTTTAGGTATTTCTTTACTGTTGCTAACAATTAATGAAAGGTGGACTTTCTTGAAACATTCAATTATTTCATTTTTAATAGAGAGAAAAAAACATTATTTTCTCCATTCGCTGGTATGTTAATTCAGTATTGTAAAATCAGTTTGAAACATTCAGCTAATAACAGAGGGAATGCTGTAAGATGGGGGTGAAAGACTTACTCAAATAATTAACACAATCCTTGTCAGGGTGAACTAAAAACAGTCACTAAATTAACCTGGGCATAACCCCCTATTAGCTTTCACGAAAGCAGTCAGGCTTAACTTAGCGGCAATGTGTAAAGTATTTATGCAGCACACAAACAGTAATAAAGTGAAAAAACAACACAAGAAAATTCTCAAACCAATCTAGAAACATAGAACATAGTCTAATACATAAAATGACACCAAAACTAATCAAATTCAACCAAAATAACTGGAATATACATTTATGTGAAAATAGCACTAAGAAGCAGAAAGCGGCACTCGCGCCTATCTACTTGCACTAGACCAAAAGAAAGTCACAAGCTTCTGCCGTCCATGATTGATGGGATGACGGGTTGGAATCATGAAACACGTTAGTCCCGCTGAAGAGTCATCTTCTCGAGTCTGAAATTAAAAGTTCAGTTTGTTTCGGAGGGGCCATGAGGATGAGTCTTTTGGTACAAAAGTCAAGCACCCTAGGCGCTCATTACTGTATCACAAATATCTGGTTAGCAGTTCAGTTGGTGCTGGTCAGCTGGGCAGTTGAAGGGACGCATCTGGTAGCTCGTGGTGTCATATAGCTCATAGAGGAGGTCAGACAAAAGACCCTTGGAGTAGCCTCGGCTCTAGGTAAGCAGGTCCAATCTTCCTTCTTCAGACAGCTAGGAAATCCTTCAAGCAGCTAGGCAGTCTTTTTTCTGAATCTTCCCCAGGTCCAGATTTGTTTTGATGAGATGTTCTAAATGTCCCCTTTTTCTACCTGTTGTCAGCCTTTGAGTGTTTGAAATACCAGATCACTCCCAAAATTGATTCTGGTGAGTTCTTCCCCTTCTCATGGTCCTAGCTACAAACTGTCTATGGTGACAAAGGCAAGGGCAGGCATAGTATCAGGTTCCTTTGTGTTTGCTGCAGGCATGGCACTTTGAAATGTATTCAGGGCAAGGTACAGCTCTTTCCCACCCATCCTGTCAGTAAGACCCTCTCCCCTCACACCTAGTTTCCGTTTTCTCTCATTGTCTAACTGCAATATACAACTCACAACAGTAGATCTTTTTAAATTCATGTGACCCAAGACACTGATAGAAAGGCACAGATGGTTCTGACAGAAAAATGCCAACTTTAGTAAAGGGGCATTTTCAAAATGATAACTTAAAATCTGACATTACGATCAAAGAGTATTACATAACATTAATTTCAGTTGTAAACTTAATTTCCCTATTTGCTCCTCATCTGAAGTTAGCACTTGTTAAGTGTAATAAGGCAACTCAGTGTTAGCCTATGGTTGAGAAGGCCTTACGACTGTGAAAAATGACTTACGTAATTTTTCACTGCATGGGGCATGTAAAACGTAATACAATATGTCCTAATTTTTAAAAGTCATGCACCTGGACCTATGAGACGAAAGGACTACCTTAGGGTTGGCTAACAAGTATTAAGAAGCAGAGTTTAGGCCTAGCATAAGGTTTATTTTTCTAGATTAAAATATCAGTTTAAAACTGCACTAAGGCTGCAGTGGCAGGCATGAGCAGTGTCTTAGAGGGCTTCTTAAGGGTGCAGCTCAAGGAGTGCTGCTGTCCACTAGTAGCATTTAATTCCCAGGCCCTTGGTGCACATACTTTAATATTATTGGGATATAAAATTAAATGTAATCAATCAATCAATCAGGTTTCGTATAAAGCATGACTACTCACCTGAGAAGCTCTCAAGGAGATGACTGGGGGGAGCGGTCTGCGGTTCACTCGATGACCCAGGTGTGAAGCGATAGTGCTTGCCTGAGATGCAGAGCAAGGAGTTCAAGGACTTTGCAGCGACGTAGGAGAAAGTTCTTCCTCCAACTCTGGTCTTGCGGATCTGTGGAATGGTGGCTAGGGCCAGTTGGATGGAGCGGAGATATCTGCTGGCAGTGTAGAAGTAGAGGTGGTTGTTGAGGTATGCAGGTCTGGCACTGTGGAGGGCTTTGTAGGAATGCGTGAGGAGCTTGAGGTAATTATTTTGTTGATATGAAGGCAGTAGAGTTCTCTCAGGAGGCAGTAATCTGGCTGTGGTGTGGGATGTTCAAGATAAGTCTGGAGGAGGTGCTCTGGATATTCTGCAGTTTATTTTGGAGTTTGTGGGTGGTAATGGCACAGAGTGGGTTGCCGTAGTCGAGTCTGCTGCTGATAAGTGCATTGGTGACTGTTTTCCTAGACTCAGTGTGGATCAACAGAAGATCTCATGAAGCAGGCAGAGGGTGTGGACGCAGGAGGATGAAACGTTGCTGATTTGGTGGTTCATCGAGAGTGAGACATCCAGGATCATGCCAAGGTTTCATGACTGGTTTATGGGTGTGGAGGGGATCCAAACACTGCGGGCCACCAGGAGTCATCCCAGACAGAGGGGGTGGTGTCCAGGATAAGGACTTTGGTCTTGTCTGAGTTAAGATTGAGGCAGATGTCCATTGTGGAAGTTGGTCTTGGCTGCTGTGTGTTCGTCTGTGAGGTAGAGAATCAGCTGGTTGTCATCGGCATCGGAGACAATGATGAGTCACTGGATTCTGGCAATGGCTGCAAGTGGGCTATGTAGATGTTGAAGAGGTTGGGGCTCAGGGAGTATCCCTGAGGCACCCCACATCTGATCTCTGTGGGTTCTGAGTTGAACGGTGGAGGTCTGATTTTCTGTGTTTGGCTGGTGAGAAAGGAACGGATCCATTTTAAGGCTTTGTCGCAGATGCCGGCATTGCAGAGTCTTGCACAGAGGGTGTGGTGGGAGACGGTATCAAATGCGGCTTGGACGTCCAGGAGGATGAGGGCAACAGTTGTGTCTCAGTTGAGAATGGTGCGGATGTCATCTGTCGTGGCAAGGAGAGTGGTCTTGGTGCTGTGGTTCCTTCTAAAGCCCAATTGGGAGAGGTCCAGGATGCGGTACGTTTTGATGAACTTGGGGAGTTGGGTGCTAATTGTTTTCTCATTTACTTTGGCTGGAAAGGGAAGCAGCGATATGGATCTGTAGTTCTTGAGGTACATCAGGTTAGCAGAGGATTTCTTCAGCAGTTGAGGGTGCTGCAGAGATCAGGTGCAATTGAGGTGCCAACTCTGTTGAAGATGTGGTGAGGGCAGGGATCGGAGGTGGGTCTGGAGTGTATGCTCTTCATGATCCTGAGGGTGTTGTGCGAGGTAAGGGTGGCCCAGTTGGCCAAGGTCTGCTGAGGTCTGGAGCAATTAGATGTTGTGAGTCTTGGGTTGCAAAACTGTTGTAGATCTCCTTGAGCTTGTGGTGCAAGAAGGTGGCGAGGTTGTTGCAGATGTTTTGAGAGGCAGAATGCCTGCTGTCTCTGTGCTGGGTCTGGAAAACCCTTTGACCATGGCGAAGAGTTCCTTGCTGTTGTGTGCATTGGCGTTGGTGCATTCTTGGATGTCTGCATTCATTGTTGCTCTGATGAGGTGGTGATGAATGGTGACGGCGGATTTGAAGGCTGCATGGTCGGCCATGATCTTGCTGCTCCTCTATCTTTTCTCAATTTGTCTGCAGTTGCGGCTGGACTCTTGGAGGGAGGGGGAGAACAAACTGGCTTTCTTGGAGGGCTTCTTGGCCGAAGGATTCCTGAGGGGCCAGTTTGTTGGTGCAATTGGAGAACCAGTGGTGGAGGTTGTGTGCTGAGGTGCTGGCGTCCATGGATGTCAGTGGTGGGATTTTGCTGAGGGAGGTGTTGAGCTGGTCTTTGGTGACCTTCTTCCAGCGTCTGCTAGGATCTTTGTGGATGTATTGACATATGGTGGCTTTGGTGAAGGAGAAGCTGACGAAGTGGTGATCGCTGCAGTATGGTTCGGAGGTGTGGTTGAAGGGGATGTTTTTGCATGGAGAAAGGATGAGGTTGAGCATGTGTCCTGCTGAGTGGGTTGGCATTATGACCAGCTGTTTAAGTCCAATGGTGGCAAGGTTCTTCAGTAGGGATGAGGTATTGTGGTTGTCAAGGTTGTACATGTGGAAATTGAGGTTGCTGAGGCAGATGTCGTCCAATGAGTTGAGAAATGCAAAAATAACAATTGATGGACAGAATGCAGAACAATGTCATACATTCACCCCAGTACAGAGATCTGGGCCTAAATCCATCGTTTTTTTGCTCACCATGCCATTCCAGTTTGAACCCAGCCATATGCAAATCAGTCTTGACCCTGTGCCCCATGGGAACAGTCCAGCCCGAACTGCCAAGCCAGGTCCTCCCTGGACTGGAAACAAGCATCCTAGGACCGGTTTCGGGCTTTCAGCCCTCGTCAGCCAGGATAGCTTGATTCCAGTGGCATGGAGAGCAAGGGACTCACGTCTGAGCATACCCTTCCCACTCGGGGTGACAAATGCAAAAATAACAATTGATGGACAGAATGCAGAACAATGTCATACATTCACCCCAGTACAGAGATCTGGGCCTAAATCCATCGTTTTTTTGCTCACCATGCCATTCCAGTTTGAACCCAGCCATATGCAAATCAGTCTTGACCCTGTGCCCCATGGGAACAGTCCAGCCCGAACTGCCAAGCCAGGTCCTCCCTGGACTGGAAACAAGCATCCTAGGACCGGTTTCGGGCTTTCAGCCCTCGTCAGCCAGGATAGCTTGATTCCAGTGGCATGGAGAGCAAGGGACTCACGTCTGAGCATACCCTTCCCACTCGGGGTGACAAATGCAAAAATAACAATTGATGGACAGAATGCAGAACAATGTCATACATTCACCCCAGTACAGAGATCTGGGCCTAAATCCATCGTTTTTTTGCTCACCATGCCATTCCAGTTTGAACCCAGCCATATGCAAATCAGTCTTGACCCTGTGCCCCATGGGAACAGTCCAGCCCGAACTGCCAAGCCAGGTCCTCCCTGGACTGGAAACAAGCATCCTAGGACCGGTTTCGGGCTTTCAGCCCTCGTCAGCCAGGATAGCTTGATTCCAGTGGCATGGAGAGCAAGGGACTCACGTCTGAGCATACCCTTCCCACTCGGGGTGACAAATGCAAAAATAACAATTGATGGACAGAATGCAGAACAATGTCATACATTCACCCCAGTACAGAGATCTGGGCCTAAATCCATCGTTTTTTTGCTCACCATGCCATTCCAGTTTGAACCCAGCCATATGCAAATCAGTCTTGACCCTGTGCCCCATGGGAACAGTCCAGCCCGAACTGCCAAGCCAGGTCCTCCCTGGACTGGAAACAAGCATCCTAGGACCGGTTTCGGGCTTTCAGCCCTCGTCAGCCAGGATAGCTGGATTCCAGTGGCATGGAGAGCAAGGGACTCACGTCTGAGCATACCCTTCCCACTCGGGGTGACAAATGCAAAAATAACAATTGATGGACAGAATGCAGAACAATGTCATACATTCACCCCAGTACAGAGATCTGGGCCTAAATCCATCGTTTTTTTGCTCACCATGCCATTCCAGTTTGAACCCAGCCATATGCAAATCAGTCTTGACCCTGTGCCCTATGGGAACAGTCCAGCCCGAACTGCCAAGCCAGGTCCTCCCTGGACTGGAAACAAGCATCCTAGGACCGGTTTCGGGCTTTCAGCCCTCGTCAGCCAGGATAGCTTGATTCCAGTGGCATGGAGAGCAAGGGACTCACGTCTGAGCATACCCTTCCCACTCGGGGTGACAAATGCAAAAATAACAATTGATGGACAGAATGCAGAACAATGTCATACATTCACCCCAGTACAGAGATCTGGGCCTAAATCCATCGTTTTTTTGCTCACCATGCCATTCCAGTTTGAACCCAGCCATATGCAAATCAGTCTTGACCCTGTGCCCCATGGGAACAGTCCAGCCCGAACTGCCAAGCCAGGTCCTCCCTGGACTGGAAACAAGCATCCTAGGACCGGTTTCGGGCTTTCAGCCCTCGTCAGCCAGGATAGCTTGATTCCAGTGGCATGGAGAGCAAGGGACTCACGTCTGAGCATACCCTTCCCACTCGGGGTGACAAATGCAAAAATAACAATTGATGGACAGAATGCAGAACAATGTCATACATTCACCCCAGTACAGAGATCTGGGCCTAAATCCATCGTTTTTTTGCTCACCATGCCATTCCAGTTTGAACCCAGCCATATGCAAATCAGTCTTGACCCTGTGCCCCATGGGAACAGTCCAGCCCGAACTGCCAAGCCAGGTCCTCCCTGGACTGGAAACAAGCATCCTAGGACCGGTTTCGGGCTTTCAGCCCTCGTCAGCCAGGATAGCTTGATTTCAGTGGCATGGAGAGCAAGGGACTCACGTCTGAGCATACCCTTCCCACTCGGGGTGACAAATGCAAAAATAACAATTGATGGACAGAATGCAGAACAATGTCATACATTCACCCCAGTACAGAGATCTGGGCCTAAATCCATCGTTTTTTTGCTCACCATGCCAT
Organism: Triturus cristatus; assembly: GCF_964204655.1. Taxonomy (NCBI): domain Eukaryota; kingdom Metazoa; phylum Chordata; class Amphibia; order Caudata; family Salamandridae; genus Triturus; species Triturus cristatus. The sequence continues at coordinate 211,190,147 of NC_140585.1, read as the reverse complement.
TCCAGTTTGAACCCAGCCATATGCAAATCAGTCTTGACCCTGTGCCCCATGGGAACAGTCCAGCCCGAACTGCCAAGCCAGGTCCTCCCTGGACTGGAAACAAGCATCCTAGGACCGGTTTCGGGCTTTCAGCCCTCGTCAGCCAGGATAGCTTGATTCCAGTGGCATGGAGAGCAAGGGACTCACGTCTGAGCATACCCTTCCCACTCGGGGTGACAAATGCAAAAATAACAATTGATGGACAGAATGCAGAACAATGTCATACATTCACCCCAGTACAGAGATCTGGGCCTAAATCCATCGTTTTTTTGCTCACCATGCCATTCCAGTTTGAACCCAGCCATATGCAAATCAGTCTTGACCCTGTGCCCCATGGGAACAATCCAGCCCGAACTGCCAAGCCAGGTCCTCCCTGGACTGGAAACAAGCATCCTAGGACCGGTTTCGGGCTTTCAGCCCTCGTCAGCCAGGATAACTTGATTCCAGTGGCATGGAGAGCAAGGGACTCACGTCTGAGCATACCCTTCCCACTCGGGGTGACAAATGCAAAAATAACAATTGATGGACAGAATGCAGAACAATGTCATACATTCACCCCAGTACAGAGATCTGGGCCTAAATCCATCGTTTTTTTGCTCACCATGCCATTCCAGTTTGAACCCAGCCATATGCAAATCAGTCTTGACCCTGTGCCCCATGGGAACAGTCCAGCCCAAACTGCCAAGCCAGTCCTCCCTGGACTGGAAACAAGCATCCTAGGACCGGTTTCGGGCTTTCAGCCCTCGTCAGCCAGGATAGCTTGATTCCAGTGGCATGGAGAGCAAGGGACTCACGTCTGAGCATACCCTTCCCACTCGGGGTGACAAATGCAAAAATAACAATTGATGGACAGAATGCAGAACAATGTCATACATTCACCCCAGTACAGAGATCTGGGCCTAAATCCATCGTTTTTTTGCTCACCATGCCATTCCAGTTTGAACCCAGCCATATGCAAATCAGTCTTGACCCTGTGCCCCATGGGAACAGTCCAGCCCGAACTGCCAAGCCAGGTCCTCCCTGGACTGGAAACAAGCATCCTAGGACCGGTTTCGGGCTTTCAGCCCTCGTCAGCCAGGATAGCTTGATTCCAGTGGCATGGAGAGCAAGGGACTCACGTCTGAGCATACCCTTCCCACTCGGGGTGACAAATGCAAAAATAACAATTGATGGACAGAATGCAGAACAATGTCATACATTCACCCCAGTACAGAGATCTGGGCCTAAATCCATCGTTTTTTTGCTCACCATGCCATTCCAGTTTGAACCCAGCCATATGCAAATCAGTCTTGACCCTGTGCCCCATGGGAACAGTCCAGCCCGAACTGCCAAGCCAGGTCCTCCCTGGACTGGAAACAAGCATCCTAGGACCGGTTTCGGGCTTTCAGCCCTCGTCAGCCAGGATAGCTTGATTCCAGTGGCATGGAGAGCAAGGGACTCACGTCTGAGCATACCCTTCCCACTCGGGGTGACAAATGCAAAAATAACAATTGATGGACAGAATGCAGAACAATGTCATACATTCACCCCAGTACAGAGATCTGGGCCTAAATCCATCGTTTTTTTGCTCACCATGCCATTCCAGTTTGAACCCAGCCATATGCAAATCAGTCTTGACCCTGTGCCCCATGGGAACAGTCCAGCCCGAACTGCCAAGCCAGGTCCTCCCTGGACTGGAAACAAGCATACTAGGACCGGTTTCGGGCTTTCAGCCCTCGTCAGCCAGGATAGCTTGATTCCAGTGGCATGGAGAGCAAGGGACTCACGTCTGAGCATACCCTTCCCACTCGGGGTGACAAATGCAAAAATAACAATTGATGGACAGAATGCAGAACAATGTCATACATTCACCCCAGTACAGAGATCTGGGCCTAAATCCATCGTTTTTTTGCTCACCATGCCATTCCAGTTTGAACCCAGCCATATGCAAATCAGTCTTGACCCTGTACCCCATGGGAACAGTCCAGCCCGAACTGCCAAGCCAGGTCCTCCCTGGACTGGAAACAAGCATCCTAGGACCGGTTTCGGGCTTTCAGCCCTCGTCAGCCAGGATAGCTTGATTCCAGTGGCATGGAGAGCAAGGGACTCACGTCTGAGCATACCCTTCCCACTCGGGGTGACAAATGCAAAAATAACAATTGATGGACAGAATGCAGAACAATGTCATACATTCACCCCAGTACAGAGATCTGGGCCTAAATCCATCGTTTTTTTGCTCACCATGCCATTCCAGTTTGAACCCAGCCATATGCAAATCAGTCTTGACCCTGTGCCCCATGGGAACAGTCCAGCCCGAACTGCCAAGCCAGGTCCTCCCTGGACTGGAAACAAGCATCCTAGGACTGGTTTCGGGCTTTCAGCCCTCGTCAGCCAGGATAGCTTGATTCCAGTGGCATGGAGAGCAAGGGACTCACGTCTGAGCATACCCTTCCCACTCGGGGTGACAAATGCAAAAATAACAATTGATGGACAGAATGCAGAACAATGTCATACATGGTTATTTTGTTTGTTGTAACGCTTTTCGCCCTAAGTGGGATGGGTATTCCCAGACGTGGGACCCGTGCTCACTACGCCACTGGAGTCAAGCTATCCTGGCTGATGACGGCTGATAGCCAGAAACCGGTCCTAGGATGCTTGATTCCGGTCCAGGGAAGACATGGCTTGGCAGTTCGGGCTGGACTGTTCCCATGAGGCACAGGGTCAAGACTGATTTGCATATGGCCATGTCTAAACTGGGGTGGTGTAGTGGGCAAAAGAACGATGGATTTAACCCAGATCTCTTGACTGGGGGAGAATGTTTGCATTGTCAGCATTCCGTCCATCATTTGTTTGTTGTAACGCTTTTCGCCCTAAGTGGGATGGGTATTCCCAGACGTGGGACCCGTGCTCACTACGCCACTGGAGTCATGCTATCCTGGCTGATGACGGCTGATAGCCAGAAACCGGTCCTAGGATGCTTGATTCCGGTCCAGGGAAGACATGGCTTGGCAGTTCGGGCTGGACTGTTCCCATGAGGCACAGGGTCAAGACTGATTTGCATATGGCCATGTCTAAACTGGTGTGGTGTAGTGGGCAAAAGAACGATGGATTTAACCCAGATCTCTTGACTGGGGGAGAATGTTTGCATTGTCAGCATTCCGTCCATCATTTGTTTGTTGTAACGCTTTTCGCCCTAAGTGGGATGGGTATTCCCAGACGTGGGACCCGTGCTCACTACGCCACTGGAGTCAAGCTATCCTGGCTGATGACGGCTGATAGCCAGAAACCGGTCCTAGGATGCTTGATTCCGGTCCAGGGAAGACATGGCTTGGCAGTTCGGGCTGGACTGTTCCCATGAGGCACAGGGTCAAGACTGATTTGCATATGGCCATGTCTAAACTGGGGTGGTGTAGTGGGCAAAAGAACGATGGATTTAACCCAGATCTCTTGACTGGGGGAGAATGTTTGCATTGTCAGCATTCCGTCCATCATTTGTTTGTTGTAACGCTTTTCGCCCTAAGTGGGATGGGTATTCCCAGACGTGGGACCCGTGCTCACTACGCCACTGGAGTCAAGCTATCCTGGCTGATGACGGCTGATAGCCAGAAACCGGTCCTAGGATGCTTGATTCCGGTCCAGGGAAGACATGGCTTGGCAGTTCGGGCTGGACTGTTCCCATGAGGCACAGGGTCAAGACTGATTTGCATATGGCCATGTCTAAACTGGGGTGGTGTAGTGGGCAAAAGAACGATGGATTTAACCCAGATCTCTTGACTGGGGGAGAATGTTTGCATTGTCAGCATTCCGTCCATCATTTGTTTGTTGTAACGTCCAATGAGTTGAGAGCATGGTGAGCAATGAAGTCGGCAATGGCTTCGCTGAAGGGGCGACGGGCTCCAGAAGGTCTGTAGACGAGGGTGCCATGAACGGTGGCGTTCAGGTTGGTCGGGATCTGGAAGTGAAGGTGTTTCATGTCAGGTGAGTGGTCGCTGGTGCTGGTTGTGAGGCAAAGGATGTTTTTGTGTGCGTTGGTGATACCTCCTCCCAATTGATTGACATGGTCCTTGTGAATGATTTTGCAGCCTTTGGGGATGGTAGTTGTGAGGTCCGAGCTGAGGTCTGGTTCATCCAGGTTTCTGTAAAGAAGACAACATCGGGAAGATTGAGTCAAGAAGGTGCCAGTTCTCCACGGCCTGTCTTTTGAGGGTACAGGTGCTAAGCAGAATGCAACTGATGAGGTCGGGTCCAGTTCCTCTGGGTCATGGGATTGGTAATGATGGTGTGTGTAGGCTGGCAAAGGTGCAGTTGCAGTTGGGCCTTCGGTGTTGTTCGGTGATACAAGGTGGCAGGCGGTGAGTGGTTCAGTGTGACTGGCGTGGAGGGTACGGGAGTCATAGTGGTAGATGGTCCAGGAACCAGGGCGTGTGGCGCTGGGTGCGGCCCAGACATGGACAGGCACAGACGAGCTTGCATTTGGCACACGTTTGACACATCAGCAACGCACAGCTAACTGCACACACTGCATGCCTGCGAATCAAGCACCATTTAATAGAGTTTGGGGAAGGCTGGACAGCTGGGAGGCAGGAAGTGGCAAAATAGCACTGGAGGAGGCAGGAATGTTGGACACAAGCAGCGGCTAGGGCACAGAAAGGAAAACAAAGGCAAAAAAGAGGAGAAAAAGGATAAAGTGAAAGACAGCAATAATACATAAGAAAAGCAAAAGATAGATGAAAGGGAAGGTGAAAAAAGAGCAAAAAGGCAGAACACAGAAAACAGAGGGAAGAGAGTTGCAGCAGAGCAGAGATGCTCCCCACTTGGACACCAGGGATCAGGGGCCTTAAACACAGGGCCTGGTAGAGTTAGGGGCAACAGCTACCAGGCAGAGCTGTGCAGTGAGGGAAGCAATTTACTGACAAGGTTAGAAAGATTGCTCCTTCACTGCTCAGTGGGAGCTATTAAGTAGTGTTTGGGGAGGGCTGGACAGCTGGTAGACAGGAGGCAGGAAGGTGGAAGTCAGAAAATGGCACTGAAGGGGGTCAGGCAGCGGGGGGCGAGCAGCAAGGGCTACGGCACGGAAAGGGAAAAAAGGCAAAAAAGAGAAGAATTAGCAGAAAGAGAAAGAAAGCAATAATAGATAGTAAAAGCAAAAGGTAGATGAAAAAGAAGGTGAAAAAAGAGCAGAGGAGCAAAAATGCAGAAAACAGAAACACAGCGATGCACCCCACTGGACCACCAGGGATCAGGTGTCTCGAACACAGCACCAGGAAAGTTCAGGGGGCAAGAGCTGCCAGGCGGAGCTATGCTGCAATGGGAAGTAATTTACTGACAAGGTCAAATTAAATGTACCAATCAGGTGTAGGCCAATTTGAACATGTTTTAGAGAGAGACCACAAGCACGTTATCACAGGTTAGAAGGGGTAAAGTGCACAGAGTCCTAAAAGACAGAAAAAACTAGTGCAGCAAGGGAAGGAAAAGAAAGGCAACATATGGGATTACTCTGCAGCAAAGACCAAGTCTAACAGTATCCATTAGCATTTATGTAAAGCATAGCCAGCATGCCAACTACAGTGCTCACAAAACCTCATAGTGTCGTGCTCTTCGACTCCTCGGGATCGGATCGATGCTCAATATGGTCCCCCTCTCGATAGCTTCAAGTCTGAGGGCTATTATAGGCGCAGATCAGTGAAGCGATCGAGCGAGGGAAGGAAAGGGAGGGGACAGCGGGGAAGGAGACCTGAAAAGACACAAGAAAACAACAACGTTATAATCCTAGTGTCCCCACCACTCTGTCTCTACCCTGACCCCGTGTGTGAGTGCCAGTGTTAAGGGTAATCACCTGTAAAGAAAAAGAAGGATATGTGTGGCTCCTAGGTGCAGATCACGCTCTCTGCCAAAGAACCTGAGACCAGTCAGACAAGGCCTCTTAGTACTCCAGAACATACACGTAACACTAAGATGGAGAAAACAGCGTTATTATCAGGTTTTATCTGCGTAGCCCCGGTCCCCATGGGACCCTTGCTCTTTGTTTGACCTACCCAGATTTATCTCTGATCATACGTCACAGAGGTTGTATGAGATTGCCTCATCTCACCCACAATCCCCTGCTAAGAAAACACAACAAAACACAATGATTAGTTATCTCTCATCCATTGAGATTAAATGGGACCCGCCCATCGATCGACGAACAATTCAGTCTGAACATACAGACAGTCTTTGCTCATTCCACATCATGTTCGTATCTCTCCCACATGTTTTTTGACAGCGTCAGAAAATGTATTTCCTAGGACCAGGCACTGGTATCCCTTCTACTCGCAAGAGCCGACAAACATGTGGCTCGCCAGCAAGGAGGGACACCTAGTGCACTGAACGTAATAACAGGCAGAGAATAAAGCGACTTCCTGGAGCCCTCGAGTCTTACACCTCCTCTGAGTTTGCAGGGCATTTGTATGTCTCCCCCACGACCTTCACAAGCCCAGGGTGGCCGTTTAGGGAATCCAACCCTTACCGTACCGGTTTGAGCCTGCCAAATGGAAATGTCTTCCCGGTTTCGCCTCACCGGAACTATGAGAATGGCCGCTGTCCCTACGTCGCAGTGGGAAGGTTTTCGCCTGCAATCACCGGAACAAACAAAAGCGGGAACAGGAACAGACTCTCCCGTCTCTGGCGTTGCTTGCGAACACAGAATAATCGGCACCGCCGCCAGGGCGGAAGTGCTCTATGAAGCCTTCCGCTCCTGCGCGCGTCTGCTGCCCTGCCGCTCCTGCTCATGGGAGGTGTAGTTCTTCAGCGGTTCACGCAGTACCGCTGCGTGTCAAAGCATTTTCCTTCCGCGGACGTGCAGAAGGCCGACAGGGTATTAGGGATCCTGACACATAGACAGGAAACTATTGAGTCAGCTGTAGACAATATGTTGCCAAGAATGCAGAAAGGAGGTCATGAAATGGCTACTATTCTGGAAGGGTTAGGCAGGATTTCACCAAGAAAGCCCACAAATATTCATCAATGTATACAGTGAACCACACTTGTAATATATAATTGCTTCTTTTGGGAAAAAATATCGTCTCTTGTCGACATATTGTAAAAACATTTACAAATTTCCCACAAAATGAAAATGCAACAATTAGAATAAAGTGAAATTAAATTACTGTCATAAGCATTTCATGTTCGCTGAACAAAAATATGTAAAAAAGTTTGAATTAAAAAACAGTCTGCTTTTTGTACTGGTGTCAGTCGTTCAGGTTAGACGAAATGGTAACTACTGATTACTCATTGACGGATATCTTATTGACCAACTCATGTATAGTATGGTAAATTATTATTGCTTTTGCATTATTACACAATGACTGCATTATTTAATGCTGTCTCTTGTAGGTTTCCTTAAGGAAGTGAATTCCACCCATTAAAACACACATTTGTTAAAACATTTTGAACCTCTGCTGTGAGCTAGAGCCCACTAATGGCATCTCACCCACTGTATTCTTTCTTTATAAGACAGATTTGAGCTGTAACCTTCAATGCCCACCATGAAAAATGAGATAAGCAGCTGTGAATCGCTGGGATACAGGGATTAGGGAGGTTGTGCGTTAACGTATGCTGACACATAAAAACCTCTACCTGAGATAGTCAGGCATGTGGGCGTGGATAGCACTGGGACCGAAGGCAGCCTATCCTAAATTAGCATGATTTTATAGGAGACTGGCAGGAATGGCACCACTGTTCCGGATAAGGTATATCATGTCTAATATTTCACTTTACACTTTATAGGTTGAATTGTGATTATATCTCCAGGTTGGCTTGCGGTACAACGTTCAATGATTCTGCTATGCAGCAAATGAGCGGGCTGGAATTCAAATATGGGTCTAGTTTTGCCATAAATCCATTCATGATTTGATCATCTATGTGACTTTATTTGATTTTAGACTACACAGTTGCTTATTCTCCTGACAGCCATATATTTTGATTGACCTCTTTAGTAATGAGACATAAAAGACAACTTCCAAGCAAATAATGAGATATTGGCAAAGTATGAAAGCCAGGCCATATGGAAGCTTGTTGACATACTGTGTCACGGAAACAAACCAACGAGTTTTTCTTACAAGCAGCTGTCTACTATCTATACATAGTAATGGTGTTAGTACCTCTAGTTATCCACCAACCTCAAAGAGTCTTGTACCCTTTCTAGTGAGTCAGGACCAATCAGGTAGGATTAAGGGAAGACATTTAGCTTATAATTAGGACCTCTTTCCATAAATATATGTTATCTTTTAAGGTAGAAATGTACCATCAGGGAATATAATTCTAAAGATATCTCATATAATTTCATTAGCTGTCTTTTTGCCTTAATTTCTAGTAAATCTGCTATGGAAGGACTATCCAGGACATGTGGGGCAGGCAAGTACAGATTTGAGCTTCTCTTTATTTTGTTTATTTTTTGGCACTCCAATCCTGTACTGGCCAGTGGGTTGGATACATCTCTGGGCTTCTTAAAAGGTGATCTAGTGTCATGGTTAAAGTAAATGGGTATGTAATGTCTACTTCTACTTCTAGATGTGGTATAAACGGGAGAGGATGAAAGCAGTAGTGGCACAGGGTGCCTGTGTGCCCAAATTGGATAGCTCACATTTTGATGCTGCTGTAAAACCTATGATTTTAAATGGTTGTGTTAACATGTTTCATTTAATGTGCTGTTTTTTACGCACTTAATCAACTTTGATTACAAAAGGATTTCATGTTGATGAAAAATTGTCAGTCTGAGGTTAAGGCACTACGAACAAGGTTATTGAAGGCTTTCCTTGCTATCAACAGTGGCAGGTGAATTCAGATTTCTACTGATTCTGCTTGTTCATGCCCTTAACAACACAGTCTATTTCCCAGTGCGCATTAATGACTGATGCTGTGCACATCACAACACAAATTGTATCCTTTTGGATGTCAATGGAAATATCATTGATTACCACAAATTTAACATAATGGCTGTCAGTGGGCTAAATTTAATTGGTTTGCAAAATATAGGTGAAAGATGGGACAACTAGTCCCTGGAAAAGTTCTGTATTGTCTGCATTCACTGACAGCAGAAGTCCTTAAGTTCTGAAACTCTGGCTCCATGCAGAGACATCTTGACAAAGTATGCATGCTTGTAGTTCTATGGTAATCACAAGGTATTATATAGATAAAAATGTTCCTTAGTCATCCCACTAACTGAAATATCTAGGAACAGCATATGTACCCATCAATCTTTTTTTTATATACCTTCCCATAAAGTTCTGTAGTATTACACTGGGGCTTCTAGGAGGGATAGGTCTCCAGTCTGTTCTCTAATTTAAGAAGAGATCACATTTTGAGCTCCTAATTGCTTCGGAATACATGCACCCCGAATGATCAATCTGAGTGCTTCCTACCTGGTTCTTAGGTTGTCCACAGATCTTTCATTTGGAGTACCATACCCTGTTTTTACCTCTGTAATCTTTGATCTGATTATTAGGTTATCAATAGTCAAATTTGTGAAGTGCCACCAGCAGTTGCTTCTGGAACTTTGGTCTGAGCCCAACAGGTGAGTGGTCAGACTCTGAGCTTCATTTAAAGAATGATCGGTGGCCAGCCAACAAGCTGAGATGATAGCCTCCAAACTCTTGCTGATCACTGCATGGCAGCCCACTATAGTTAGCAATCTTTGCCTACATTGTGAAGAGCTCTATGCCTTCAAAGACGCCTCTGTCACAGAGGTTCCTCTTGCTGAGCTTCTGTCATGCTTTATACAAATGCACCAAAACCCACAAAGCATGAGTTTGTTTTGGAAAAACACACACCTATTGACCCTGACACTACCAGCATTTTTTTCTAGAGTATGGGGAAAGTGTTCTAAGTACTGTTCTAAGTACATGAAACGCCCAGCCTAAATAGGGCAGACTGTCTAAACTGACTCACACTGACAGCCAAAGTCCATCTGGCCATTGCTTGTTTTCTTCCAGCTATGCCATCAGGGCCTCCAATGATGGAAATTCAATGGTTCACTTAACTCTAAATAGAGTGGCAGACTGTGAGTTTAGCGTACATAGTGCTCTTGCTGTTTGTGGCACAGTGTCCTGCTCACTGAAACCTAAATGAGCCCCTCTGTCCAGACAATGAGTTTGACTGTACTTGTCTATGCACAAACATCTCTCGTTCTTTTTCTAATAATTGGTTTTCTATGGCAGGGTTGTGTAGATCATAACAATAGCATGTCTCAATTATATCATGAAGGAAATAGCTGTTTTGGGGTCATTCGCTCAATGGGGAGTCCTAAAGCCCCTTTCTGTATGCATATGTTGCATGTTGTGTTTGGAGTGTGGTGTTTGTTGTGTTTGAGAGGACATGAATTCCTGCCAGGCACATACACCTTTCTCTAGGGAAGACATAAAAATGGCAATCTGAGTTATGATTTGCAAGGCTTGTTCATAACCAAAGGGTATCATTTGTAGCATGTTTAATTGGCTCCATTGGGAACATTGATAACACAGAAGCAGTGGTACCTTAGCGAATATTACGTCTCACAAGGAAATTGGCACATATTTAAATGACACAGCCGTACCAAAGATGTATTCAGACCAGTTTGTGGGTCAGATGCATCTGTGACCTAGGTGAGGTTGTTTTATTTGTAGCTCATGGTGTTTTATTTGAGATTACACAGATTATTATTTTGATTAACAGAGAGGTGGGTGAATGGTCCGATTTCCATTTATTTGTGCACAATAGTTATTGATTCATTTTTCCATTGCTTGTCCTGCAGAGTGTAATGTGTCTCACATATGGCATTATCCTTTGACTACTTTGGTTCTGACACTTTTTTCATATTTTAAGTGTTGTGTGGGTTAGAAGAAGTGAATCACTGACATCACCTATATTAATGCCATTTGTTATAAAATAAAAAATGTGCAATATATGCCCTTGCACATATTATCCTTATCCAACTGGTCATTTGTGTTATTCACATGATTGGTTTAATGGTAGTATGTGTTAATTAGCCATAGTCCTTTAATACATGCTTTTCATTGTCTTTATGATGAATAATGCAGGAGACTGGTTACACTTATGGTTTAATGTAAGGTTCTCAGAACAGTAAATTAGGATAAGTCTGTTTGTTTAAGGGCCTTAGTATGAGTCTGGCGGTTCACAGACCGCCAAATTCGCGGGTGCGCTGCAGTGGCAATCTTCCCACTGCCCCATTATGACCAGGGCGGTCAGGCTGATCTGGGTCAACCGCAACCTCCAGGGATCAGAGATCCCTGGTGGTGGAGTGGTGGTCTTGAGGGTGCATATGCTTGGTAGGGCCGCTGCGACCTGCAAAGCATATTAGGAGTTTTCTCACCCCCACACATTTCATGGAGTTCCGAATACCATGGGGCCCGCTGGTGCCTCATGTCATGTGGATGCAGACAGGGGGGCACAGCATGTGACCTCCTGTTTGCATACACACCAGTACCTACATGGCATGCACTGCAGTGGTAATGCCATGCAGGTACTTACTTTGAAGTTCCCATTGCGGTGCCTATTTCATAAGCACCGCCTTGTGAACACCAAAGAGCAGCCCGCTAGAGAGGAGAAAACTCCTAATCTGGTGGGCAGTTCAAACTCATAATAAGGCTCTAAGATAAGATACGCTGACATCTTTGGTTAAAAGTGGTTTCTAAGACCCGTAATATCGATTTGATTAACAGTTGCCTGAGGGGTTCACATTTTAGAAATGAAAATGCTCTTGGCATTCATTTAGGACTAGTCACATAGCCCCCATCATTTCTATTGTTTCTATTATAGACTCAAAATGTTCTTTCATTTCAACATATACCACATTCTTTTTTTACATAATAATTTGTACGGATGAAATGCACAATCTCTAATGAAAGGGGCTGCTCAGGGGCTGTTGGCCCTTTCCATCAATATTTTATAAAAGGGCTGATATGCAGGATTGGTGCCGTCTGAGTCCCAAAGAATGAGGGCCCAAGACAAATAACCGCAACTAATGCAGGGCTCTATTCAAAGTTAAAACCATGAAGGTGTTTTTAAAATTTAAGCATCACCACAGAAAGCAAGAGGAAGTTAGTTAGTCAGGTTAAATCAGCATCAATATAGCTTACAAGCAAAGGTTTTGACATGAAGAATAGACAAAAAACGTTGGCAATAAAAAATATTTTAAGTACATAATCAAGTAACAGTTCAATACAGTGATTCTAAGTATGAAAGCAGCAAAATATCAAAAATGTACAGAATGTAATAACAAACTAACATAGGGGCTGCTCAATTTAAAGGCAAGAATGAAGGCACATGAATAATATAAATCAAATACCCGTCCGTTATAAGGACATGCTTGATAAAAGTCTCAAAAAGTGTGGCACTCATCCCAGAATAGGTACTTTTTATAGTTCAGAGGAGTGAATAAGAATGCTCTCAGCGTAAGGTGGGTAGTTTCCGAGGACTGAACTAATAAAGCTACATCCCATAAACCAGAGAGTATTTTGGACATTGTGCTTTGTAAAACAGGCGACTGAATAAATATTAATAATATAATGTATCTGTTAGCCTACATACTAGGGGAAAGGCATTGCTCTACTAAATGATAATTTATATAAATTAATAAATAAATGGGTGGGACTGAGATCAGCACCAGGCTTGGCCATTTGCAAGATTACAGGAGCGTCTCCATCATGGCTTCTTTCAAAGCACAAGTTCTATACAGAAGGGGAAGTCGCACTTCAAAACAAATCCTATTTCAACTATTTTCTAGTTGATGGAAAATAATTGCGGCAGGGCTTTAAATTTGTCTGTATAAACCAGCATTACTGGTATTCGAAGACCTAGCGACATCGACGTGATGACTGGTCATGCTAACTGAAACATCCACACAGGAAGGCTAGCATTTCAATTATTAAATCTGCTCTAACGTCATTAGCGATTGAGTATGTGGAAGTTGGCGAATACAACGCCCCTGATCAACCGCGATCAACCAAACCACAAAAGTCAGAGAAGATGAGCAAATCCACCAACTAGATTTTGAAGTTCAAAAGCAGTTTTCCTTCTGTTGAGCAAAAACACATTAAACAAAGTCCTGCGCAAGTACACATATCAGTCCTAAATAGGAAAGTTCCACTGATGAATGCTTTACATACCCCATGTAGACACCACTCATAATACCAGCACATAAGATACTTGAGCTCACAGGTGGGCTCCAGGACAGACATTATCCCATGAAAGGACTACAACTGAAAATGAACTACAATCGACTATATGCACAAAGCAGATCTCAATATAAGACCAAGGTGCTCTCCCAAGCAAAAGAGAAAACATTTCCTACACACTCAATCAACAGGATGAGGGGAGACATAAATGAAGAAATGACATGCTGAAGACCATGATGGACAGAATAAACACAACATATAGAGGTATATAAGTGGAATACTTACATTAGGTCAACTCTTTAAGCGTCAAGATATTCACAATAAAGAAATATATTAACATGGAAGATATCGGACAACTCTCCAAGGCATACCTGCCTAAGAAGAACTGAACTTCATCTAACTTGTAAATGGCAGTGACATCTAGCACACCATAAAACTAGTATTCATAGGTTTACATATTAAGGACAACTTCTGCTCCTCTACCCATACATTCCAAGCATGGACAGATTTCAGGAACTTTTGGAGGTGTTTTAACCAATTGTGGCAGCTAGGGAAACTGGTGCTGCACCACCTGAAGTTATCACTTTATTCCAAGCACAAGTTGCCTTTTCCAATGACCAACTGCTCATTGGTCATACAACAGAAACATTAAACCTAATGTTTGGAGGAGCACAGGTTCAGCAGTAAACTTGACCCTGCACAAATAGTTAAATTCTAAATGTTTTTAAAGTGTGCGAATGCCAAGGGGCGTCTTGGCGCTCATTTCCAGCTAGAAGTAACACTATGTGGGCCCTAAATAAGCATGTGGATAAAAAAGCCAGGTTTTTGTCATTGGATTAGGCTCTTAGATGCCGAGGCATTCTATTCAGAAGCTTGCACATTGAGAAAGTAAAGCTTCTGGCATCCCAAGATGTCTAAATCATTTTGGGTACTTCTACTTTTGTTGACATGGTTGATTGAAGAGATTTTATTGGAGTGTATCATCTGAAATTCTTCTTAAGGTACTCAGCACATATATCGTCAAGGGCTTTGCCAGCCATGACTAAAGTCTTAAAAGCTACTCGTATCCTAAAAGGAAGTCAGTGTAATTCTGACAAGTGAGACAGATTTAAATTTAGGGAATTTACTAGAACATGGGCTGCTGTGTTTTGTAAAATTTGCAATTTGCAATTTGCAATTTATTCAGATATTGTTGGTGGATGCCATATAAAGAGTGTTACAGTGATCTAACCTGGAAAGCCCAAAGGTAATGATTACAAATTTCGGTATATCGGATGGTATAAATGGGTGAACCTTCATCAGGGATTTTAACAAGAAGAAACAGGATGAGTTGAATTTAGTTATCTTTCCAGAGAAGGTAGGTTTAGCTTTGGAGATTACCCCAGATTCCTAACTTGGTGAACCGGCACTGGGAGTGGGCCTAGATGTTGGGGCCACCAAGATGCTGTGACGGACGGTGCAGGTAAAAGCGATGGTGCGGGGGGAATCGACAGACAGTGATGAGGGAAAATAAAAAAAAATTAAAAGGAAATACACTTACCTTGCGCTCCCCACTGCCCCACCGCTCTCACCTGCACTGGCTGTCACTGCATGATATATCCCAATAGGAAGTGTCTTTCCCAAACAGAAGAACGTCCACTTTCTCTGAATTTGACAGTCGTTGCTCATCCATCGAACTACTTTGGTCATGCAGTTATTAAAACATTGAGCAATGTCATCAACATCAGTTGAAATAGACAACAGAATTTTTATATAATCTGCGTAATAGTTTGTGGAAAAACCAAAGGATCAAATCAACAAGCCAAAGGAACAACAAAAATATTAAAAAGGGTGGGACTCAAGGAGGAACCCTGAGGAACACCACACAGCAGTTAAAAAGGTTCCACTGTAAATTCATCAAAGAGATGGATTGTTCTCAGTCTGAGATAAATGAGTGCAAGAGCTTGAGGGCTGAACCCCCAATGCCCATGGCTTTGAGTCAGGCCACTAGCACCGTGTGACTTACTGTGTCAAAGGCTGCGTATAGGTCGAACAGGATCACTGCAGCCTTTCCTCCATACTCCACAATTGATCTAACTTCATCAGTAGTGACTATAAGTACTGATTCAGTATGTTGGTTTCTCCTGAATCCATATTGTGTTCCGTGCAATGCACAATTTGTGCCTAAGATAATTGAGAATTCATAATTTAGATGTCTTTCCAAGATTTTAGCTGTCATTGGAAGACGTGAGATGGGACAATAGCTTTTGGCCTCATTGGGGACCAGAGAAGATTTGTTATCAATGGAAAGATATATGCTTTTTTCCAAGCCTTGGGAAGCTGTCAGTAAGATAGTGAGGAGGCCTACTACGATAGCTGCTATTTTCTGATCTCCACCTGCAGGTGGAAAGTTACGGATAGTAATAAATACAAATTGTGTTGTAGGCAGTGTGGATATATGGTAGTGGTATACATAGGTGTAAATCTACACTCAGAAATGGTGAATAACTACAATTAGGAATAGTGAATAGCAAATCACTCACATAGGTGTAGTATTACACATACCTTTGTGAATCATTCCCTCTGACAGATACTGATATGTTTTAGCAGTGACATGTTATTCTCTTTAACCAATGACCTGGAGCTTGTGACAATGGAGGGCTCCGAGTTGTTGGAATTCGATCTGGGAGAACACCTGGCTTTGCAAAAGCCTGTTTGCTGATGCAGTGCAAGAGCTGCTGACAGAGTGCAAAACAAATATGCCCAGTGAAACCCAGCCAAAGCTTGAATGAATGTTGTGAGATATGTAGTGTTGTCATGTTTGTATGCCTCGGACTAGAGGGGATCTGTGCACTAAGCACACAGTCTTTCTTTACCACATAATTATAGACTGTGGTTCCAAATAATGGCTGTTGATCTTCATGGCTTCCTCTCTCACTGAAAATGGGTGAGCAGAGGCCAGAAAGTAAAGCTGTTATTTGAGCACTTGTGTGAAAGCTGCAAGCCCAATAAGGGATAATATGTCCTTTACTGACAGGCCACACAGAGGACTAAGACATGTTCAAAGTAGAGCTGAAGGAAAATATGGAATAGTAAGGTCATTTGTGCATCACAAAAAGAGCAATGTGAAAACTTCAATATCTGATTGTGCTAAACAAATGGGACAATGTGAAAACAACCATTGAGATGTGTGCCTGACATAAATGGCAAGGTGTAAATGTCTATTTCATACATATTCTCACATTTACCTGTAAGTAAAACAATTCGAGAGCTCACAGAAGGCGCAAGAAACATATAAGGTAAAGTAAAAATGCCAGTGGAATATAAAGTAATGTTGAAAGTGAAATGATAGTAGTGATTTTCTAACAAGGAACTATGCAAGCAGCAGCATTTTACCACAGGTAGGCAATGGACATCCACAGACTTCTACCCTTGTGTCAAGGCCAGCATGTTACCAGGACGAGAATGAGCATCATTCCATTGATATCCACAAGCTGCCATCATCTCAAATCCATTATTTTACCATGCTGGGCAATGGTCATAATCCCAAGGATGCCCACACGTTTCCATGAATTACACAATTATATATGGCCTTGTTTTTACCAGAGATAGACAATTCGGCATCATCCCATGGATGCCTCAATTTTGTCATTGATTACCACTATTCAGTAAGGCAATGGGCATCATCTCATGAATACCCACAATGTGGAGAGAGTTACAACCTGTACGTCTGTCCTAAATGTATGTAGTTTTTTCTAGAATTCTAATTACAATTCAGTTCTCTCATTAGACCCGGGTTTTCTGGTGCTTTGAGTTTCTACATTGAGGTGAGTTCATGTTCCTAGTAATAGTACTTGTCCTATCTGAGTTAATTTTTTTTGTAAATGCAAATATTGGATTGTAATATATTGATTTTTATCACTTGCTATAATAAACCTCATAATTCATATAGAAAAGTGTGCCTTATTTTAGAAATTATCACAAATTGATAATATATATGACGTAGTGTATCCCAGCAGGTTTTATTTACCAATGACATGGAAGTTGGAAACCAGACCACTGTGATGAGGTTCATCCTTGCGGGACTCACCGCTGACCCTAAAATGCAGATTCCTCTCTTTTTCTTCTTCCTGCTGGTCTACGTCATCACCGTGGTGGACAATATCGGAATAATCTTTCTGTATTGGAGCGATGTTCATCTTCACTCACCCATGTACTTCTTTATCAGTAACCTTTCCTTTGTGGACCTTTGTTACTCCTCAAACATCACTCCCAAGTTGCTGATGAGCTTCTTAGTTGAGAAGAATGTAATATCCATGAGTGGATGTGCCACTCAGCTATTTTTCTACATCAGCCTAGTTGTTGCTGAGCCCCTCCTCATTTCGGTCATGGCATTTGACCGCTATGCCGCGATTTGTAAACCATTACATTATGCAATTCTAATGACAGATCAATTTTGTAACCAGCTTGCAGCTGTACCCTATGCAGGGGGTGTGATATATGGAGTGATGTATACATTTATAACATTTAGGCTCTATTTTTGTAGGCAGTACATTTCTCACTACTTTTGTGATATTTTCCCATTGTTTAAGCTCTCCTGCCTGGATACTTCCCTTAATGAGATCATAGTATACTCAACAATAGCAATTTTTGGATTTTTTTATGTGATACCTTTCGGAGTATCCTACACCAATATTGCCATCACCATCCTTAGTATCCATTCATCCGCAGGGAGGCGCAGAGCATTCTCCACCTGTTCATCCCACCTCCTCTGTGTGGTTCTCTTTTATGGCACCGGCCTCAATATGTATCTGCGCCCCAGCAACAGAGGTTCAGATGAAACTGACAAAGTCTTATCTGTCTTTTACACCATCATCATCCCCATGCTCGACCCTCTGATCTATAGCTTGCGGAACCAGGATGTGAAAGCTGCATTAAAAAGAATTCGAAAAAGCAAAAATTGCTTCTAGCTTCTCATGTTAAGAATCACCATCAGGACCCTTCAGCAACCTCAGAAGGTTCCGGTGTTGGACATCTCCAAAACTGTGGCCATACCACAACCTCATTATATCAACTTCTAACAGATCGTCAAAAGCAATTATTATTTGACAGTGCACTCTCAGAAACAGAAATAATGGCAACAGAGTAACCCAACGGATTCAACCCAGTAATTGAATGTCCGGTTTTGAAGAACTTCTGGAAAGAGGTCGGAGATTCACTTCAAGATATTTTTAAGATCAACATTAGCATTAATTTGTCATTCGTGTTCTTTGGAGACGATGGGCTAAACAAGTCATATAGTCACTCCACTACAGAGAGGCCTCTTGCTATACTTGGTTCTCTTGGCCCGGAGAGAGATCTGCAAGAAATGGAAAGACCCCCAACCACCAACAAGGGAGAACTGGCTCAGGGCCTCATTTAGTATGGCTCGTTTGGAGTACGAAAGTGCTGCAGACAAGCCATCTAATGTCTGGTATCCTCTTATTTGTTGGGGACGTAGTCTCCGGTTAATAGAATTGGTCTAATGATTACATCAAGCTACCCTAAGCTAAGGGGTTTGGTCGGAGACCAAGGTGATTGCGGTAAAGCCAGGAGGCCCTCAGAGTGTTAAAAAGGCTTTGTAAGATCCGCATAGAAAAGCTTGGTAAGATGAGGACAAAAAAAGAAAAAAGAAAAGAACCAGGGTAAATATATGTGCCATTAGAACTATGTTGAACTACAAAACTGTGCGTAAACTTTGCGATAAAATCTTTTCAAACGTATGTGAAATTTGTGAAAGTACCCTTGTTCTCATCTGTTGTTATTTGTAGGTCAATAAGTGGGGAAAAAATCACCAGGCATCTGTATTTCCCACAGTGTTAAACATGACATGTCCTGTTCAAGTTATCCTAATGTTTAAATAAAATGTTAGGACACGTGTCCATTTAGACTGTAAATGTCATTTAAACACATCAGATCATTTAAGTGGTGGTGGGTGTAGATTTCTTCAACCGGGAAAAAAAAGAATATTAAAATTGTGCAGGGCCCCTATTTCTTATCCAGAAGAATGCCCGTATGACTACAATCCGAAGGATAACGACCAGGTACAGTAACAAAATGCACCTATGGAAATCAACACTGTGTGTATTTACTAATTTATGACTCAGGTCTAATAAGCAAACGACTACTATTGAACTTTCTGCTTATGGTGAGGCTCATAAGACATAAACATATGTGGCCATTCCTCATTAACTACTCTAAATTGCAACCACACTAGCCCAAAATGGTAAACTAAAGTAATACCACACTTTTCTCTGCACACTGAGGTGCATATTTATAAGTCCCTAACGCCACCGGAGCATCACTTTTTCTGATGCTCCTGTGGCGTTGCACCTTTCCCCATATCTACAAGGTGGTGCTGAACCACTTAATGTGACTTAACACCACCTTGTAAAAATCCCCCTTTCTGCAGCAGTCCGCTGTAGCAAATGGGCGGGCAATGGTTGTTTCTGTGGGTGTTCCACCGCAACACCCATTGCTTTTTGACTCTGCCCCAGATTTACAAAGCTGGGGCAGTGCCAGAATCTAAGGCCAGGTAAAATGTGGTTTTAGGATGGTGATACGAGGAGAAATTATAAATTTCTCCTTATGTTTTGGCTAGGCATCTTTTTAGCACCAGTGCCTGGGGAAACACAGGGGTGCCCCGTATTTTAGTAAATATAATGCATCCTTGCGTTTTAAAAAGGTCAACATGCGGCATTGCTAAATTTGAGTTAACACTGTGCCCTGGCATTTTCTTGTAAATATCTCCCTCTGAGTTCTACCATGTCTGAGTGTTATACTCACATTAAATGTTGCGCTCTCTCAGATCTGCTGTTAGTGTTTGAAGCATTTGGATGGCTTTGGAGGTGCCAGTGTTTAACAATAATTGGTCTTTCAATTTGGGGAGATGGAAGGTTACCAAACAGGCTTTGCTCCAGAACACATCACAGAAAGATGCCTGCACTAGGATATAAAGTCAGGAAATCCATTGTGAAGTAATTGCTGAACATACTTGACATACACATTGTCTATGATTGAATTTTAAGTACCTTTCATAGAACTGAAAATGTTGAATTTATCTTTTTAGGTATTTCTTTACTGTTGCTAACAATTAATGAACGGTAGACTTTCTTGAAACATTCAATTCTTTCATATTTAATAGCGAGAAAAAACATTATTTTCTCAATTCGCTGTTATGTTAATTCAGTATTGGAAAATCAGTTTGAAACATTCAGCTAAAAACAGAGGGAATGCTGTAAAATGGGGTGAAAGACTTACTCAAATAATAAACACAATCCTTGTCAGGGTGAAATAAAAACAGTCACTAAATTAACCAGGGCATAACCCCCTATTAGCTTTCACGAAAGCAGTCAGGCTTAACTTAGCGGCAATGTGTAAAGTATGTATGCAGCACACAAACAATAATAAAGTGAAAAAACAACACAAGAAAAATCTCAAACCAATCTAGAAACATAGAACATAGTCTAATACATAAAATGACACCAAAACTAATTAAATTCAACCAAAATAACTGGAATATTTTTGTGAAGATAGCACTAAGAAGCAGAAAGCGGCACTCGCGCCTATCTGGTTCCACTAGACCAAAAGAAAGTCACAAGCTTCTTCCATCCATGATTGATGGGTTGACGGGTTGGAATCATGAAACACGTTAGACCCGCTGAAGAGTCATCTTCTCGAGTCTGAAATTAAAAGTTCAGTTTGTTTTGGAAGGGGCCATGAGGATGAGTCTTTTGGGACAAAAGTCAAGCACCGCAGGCGCTCATTACGGTACCACAAATATCTGGTTAGCAGTTCAGTTGGTGCTGGTCAGCTGGGCAGTTGAAGGGACGCATCTGGTAGCTTGTGGTGTCATATAGCTCACACAGGAGGTCGGACAAAAGACCCTTGGAGTAGCCTCGGCTCGAGGTAAGCAGGTCCAATCTTCCTTCTTCAGACAGCAAGGAAATCCTTCACGCAGCACGGCAGTCTTTTTTCTGAATCTTCCCCAGGTCCAGATTTGTTTTGATGAGATGTTCTAAATGTCCCCTTTTTCTACCTGTTGTCAGCCTTTGTGTGCTTGAAATACCAGATCACTCCCAAAATTGATTCTGGTGAGTTTTTCCCCTTCTCATGGTCCGAGCTCCAAACTGACTTTGGTGACAACGGCAAGGGCAGGCATAGTATCAGGTTCCTTTGTTTTTGCTGCAGGCAGGGCACTTTGAAATGTATTCAGGGCAAGGTACAGCTCTTTCCCACCCATCCTGTCAGGAAGACCCTCTCCCCTCACACCTAGTTTCCGTTTTCTCTCATTGTCTGACTGCAATACACGACTCACAACAGCAGAGCTTTTTAAAGTCATGTGACCGTATTACACTGGCAGAAAGGCACAGATGGTTCTGACAGAAAAATGCCAACTTTAGTAAAGGGGCATTTTCAAAATGATAACTTAAAATCTGACATTACGATCAAAGAGTATTGCATAACATTAATTTCAGTTGTATACTTAATTTCTCTATTTGCTCCCAATCTGAAGTTAGCACTTGTTAAGTGTAATAAGGCAACTCAGTGTTAGCCTATGGGTGAGAAGGCCTTCCAACTGTGAAAAATGACTTACGTAATTTTTCACTGCAGGGGCATGTAAAACGTAATCCAACATGTCCTAATTTTTAAATGTCATGCACCTGGACCTATGAGACTACAGGACTACCTTAGGGTTGGCTAACAAGTATTAAGAAGCAGAGTTTAGGCCTAGCATAAGGTTTATTTTTCTAGATCGAAATATCAGTTTAAAACTGCACTAAGGCTGCAGTGGCAGGCATGAGCAGTGTCTTAGAGGGCTTCTCAAGAGTGCAGCTCAAGGAGTGCTGCTGTCCACTAGTAGCATTTAATTCACAGGCCCTTGGTGCACATACTATAATATTATAAGGATATAACAGTAAATTTAATCAATCAATCAATCAGGTTTTGTATAAAGTATGACTACTCACCTGAGAAGCTTTCAAGGCGATGACTGGGAGGAGGGGTCTGCGGTTCAGTCGATCACCCAGGTCTGAAGCGATGGTGCTTGCCTGAGGTGCAGAGCAAGGAGTTCAAGGACTTTGCAGCGACGTAGGAGAAAGTTCTTCCTCCAAATGTGGTCTTGCGGATCTGTGGAATGGTGGCTAGGGCCAGTTGGATGGAGCGGAGATATCTGGTGGCAGTGTAGAAGTAGAGGTGGTCGTTGAGGTATGCAGGTCTGGCGCTGTGGAGGGCTTTGTAGGTATGCGTGAGGAGCTTGAGGTAATTATGTTGTTGATATGAAGGCAGTAGAGTTCTCTCAAGAGGCCAGTAATCTGGCTGCGGTGTGCGATGTTCAGGATAAGTCTGGATGAGGTGCTCTGGATGTTCTGCAGTTTATTTTGGAGTTTCTGGGTGGTAATGGCACAGAGTGTGTTGCCGTAGTCAAGTCTGCTGCTGATAAGTGCATTGGTGACAGTTTTCCTGGACTCAGTGTGGATCCACAGAAGATCTTATGAAGCAGGTAGAGGGTGTGGACGCAGGAGGACGGAACATTGTTGATTTGGTGGTTCATTGAGAGTGAGGCATCCAGGATAATGCCAAGGTTTCATGACTGGTTTATGGGTGTGGAGGGGTTCCAAACACTGCGGGCCACCAGGAGTCATCCTAGGCAGAGGGGGTGGTGTCGAGGATAAGGACTTTGGTCTTGTCTGAGTTAAGATTGAGGCAGATGTCCATTGTGGAAGTTGCTCTTGGCTGCTGTGGGTTCGTCTGTGAGGTAGAGAATCAGCTGGGTGTCAACGGCATAGGCGACAATGTTGAGTCCCTGGCTGCTGGCAATGGCTGCAAGTGGTCCAATGTAGATGTTGAATAGGTAGGGGCTCAGGGAGTATCCCTGAGGCACCCCACATCTGATCTCTCTGGGTTCTGAGTTGAACGGTGAAAGTCTGATTTTCTGTGTTTGGCTGGTGAGAAAGGAACGGATCCATTCTAAGGCTTGGTCGCAGATGCCGGCATCGTGGAGTCTTGCACAGAGGGTGTGGTGGGAGAGGGTATCGAATGCGGCTGAGAGGTCCCGGAGGATGAGGGCAACAGTTGTGTTGCGTCGTGAATGGTGCGTAGGTCATCTGTCGTGGCAAGGAGAGTGGTCTTGGTGCTGTGGTTCCTTCTAAAGCCCGATTCGGAGAGGTCCAGGATGCGGTACATTTTGATGAACTTGGAGAGTTGGGCGCTAATTGTTTTCTCAATTACTTTGGCTGGAAAGGGAAGCAGAGAGTTGGATCTGTAGTTCTTGAGGTACATCAGGTTAGCAGAGGGTTTCTTCAGCAGTTGATGGTGCTGCAGAGTGCAGGTGGAATCGAGGTGCCAACTCTGTTGAAGATGTGGTGAGGGCAGGGATCGGAGGTGGGTCTGAAGTGTATGCTCTTCATGATCCTGAGTGTGTTGTGCGAGGTAAGGGTGGCCCAGTTGGCCAAGGTCTGCTGAGGGCTGGAGCCATTAGATGTTGTGAGTCTTGGGTCGCAAAACTGTTGTAGATCTCCTTGAGCTTGTGGTGGAAGAAGGTGGTGACGTTGTTGCAGAGGTCTTGAGAGGCAGAATGCCTGCTGTCTCTGTGCTGGATCTGGCAAACCCTTTGACCATGGTGAAGAGTTCTTTGCTGTTGTGTGCATTGGCGTTGGTGCATTCTTGGATGTCTGCTTTCTTTGTTGCTCTGATGAGGTGGTGATGTGTGGTGACGGCAGATTTGAAGGCTGCATGGTCGGCCATGATCTTGCTGTTCCTCTATCTTTTCTCAAGTTGTCTTCAGTTGCGGCTGGACTCTTGGAGGGAGGGAGAGAACTGACTGGATTTCTTGGAGGTCTGCTTGGCGGAAGGTTTCCTGAGGGGCTAGTTTGTTGGTGCAGTTGGATATCCAGTGGTGGAGGTTGTGTGCTGAGGTGTTGGTGTTCATGGATGTCAGTGGTGGGATTTTGCTGAGGCAGGTGGTGAGCTGGTCTTTGGTGACCTTGTTCCAGCGTCTGCTAGGATCTTGGTGGGTGTAGTGACATATGGTGAGTTTGGTGAAGGAGAAGCGGAAGCAGTGGTGATCGCTGCAGTATGGTTCAGAGGTGTGGTTTAAGGGGATGTTTTTGCATGGAGAAAGTATGAGATTGAGCATGTGTCCTGCTGAGTGGATTGGCATTATGACCAGCTGTTGAAGTCCAAAGGTGGCGAGGTTCTTCAGTAGGGATGAGGTGTTGTGCTTGTCAAGGTTGTACATGTGGAAATTGAGGTTGCTGAGGCAGATGTCGTCCAATGAGGTGAGAGCATGGTGAGCAATGCCGTCGGCTATGGCTTCGCTGAAGGGGTGACGGGCTCCAGAAGGTCTGTAGATGAGGGTGCCATGAACGGTGGCATTCAGGTTGGTCGGGTTCTGGAAGTGAAGGTGTTTCATGTCAGGTGAGTGGTCGCTGGTACTGGTTGTGAGGCAAAGTATGTTTTTGTGTGCGTTGGTGATACCTCCTCCCAATTGGTTGACGTGGTCCTTGTGAATGATTTTGCAGCCTTTGGGAATGGTGGTTGTGATGTCCGAGCTGAGGTGGGGTTCATCCAGGTTTCTGTAAAGAAGACAACGTCGGGGAGATTGAGTCAAGCAGGTTCCAGTTCTCCATGGCCTGTCTTCTGAGGGTACAGGTGTTAAGCAGTATGCAACTGATAAGGTCGGGTCCAGTTCCTCCAGGTCGTGGGATTGGTAGTGATGGTGTGTGTAGGCTGGCAAAGGTGCAGTTGCAGTTGGGCCTTTGGTGTTCTTCGGTGATACAAGGTGGCAGGCGGTGAGTGGTTCGATGTGACTGGCATGGAGGGTGCGGGAGTCGTAGTGGTAGATGGTCCAGGAACCAGGGTGTTTGGCACTGGCCGGCCCAGACATGGACGGGCACAGAAGAGCTTGCCTTTGGCACATGTTTGACACATCAGCAACGACAGCTAACTGCACCCACTGCATGCCTGCGAATCAAGCACCATTTAATAGCGTTTGGGGAAGGCTGGATAGCTGGGAGGCAGGAAGTGGCAAAATAGCACTGGAGGAGGCAAAAAAGAGGAGAAAAAACACAAAGTGAAAGAAAGCAATAATAGATAAGAAAAGCAAAAGATAGATGAAAAGGAAGGTGAAAAAAGAGCAAATAGGCAGAAAACAGAAAAACAGAGGGAAGAGAATTGCAGCAGAGCAGAGATGCTCCCCACTTGGACACCAGAGCTCAGGGGCCTTAAACACAGGGCCTGGTAGAGTTAGGGCAACAGCTACCAGGCAGAGCTGTGCAGTGAGGGAAGCAAATTACTGATATGGTTAGAAAGATTGCTCCTTCACTGCTCAGTGGGAGCTATTAAGTAGTGTTTGGGAGGGCTGGACAGCTGGTAGGCAGGAGGCGAGAAGCTGGAAGTGAGAAAATGGCACTGGAGGGCATCAGGCGGCGGGGGACGAGCAGCGGTTATGGCACGGAAAGGGAAAAAAGGCAAAAAAGAGAAGAATTAGCAGAAAGAGAAAGAAAGCAATAATAGATAAGAAAAGCAACAGGTAGATGAAAAAGAAGGTGAAAAAAGAGCAGAGGAGCAAAAATGCACTGGACCACCAGGGATCAGGGGTCTCGAACACAGCACCAGGAAAGTTCAGATCGGCAAGAGCTACCAGGCGGAACTATGCTGCAAGGGAAGTAATTTACTGACAAGATCAAATTAACCGCTTCTGTGCCCATGACAAGATAGTCTCGTCATGGAGCACGGTTGCGCTGTGCCCATGACGAGACTATCTCGTCATGAACCCCGCCTGCTAATGTAACACCCGGCACAGGAGGGGGAAAGGGCATGGCACTGAAGGGGTTAAATGTACCAATCAGGTGTAGGCCAATTTGAACATGTTTTAGAGAGAGACCACAAGCACTTTATCACAGGTTATAAGGGCTAAAAGACAAGAAAAACGAGTGCAGCAAGGGAAGGAAAAGAAAGGCAACATCTGGGATTACTCTGCAGCAAAGACCAAGTCTAACAGCATCCATTAGCATTTATATAAATCATAGCCAGCATGCCACCTACAATGCTCACAAAACCTCATTGATAGGAAGCCACTGTGTCAGTTGTAGACAATGCAGAAAGGAGGTCATGAAATGGCTACCATTCTGGAAGGGTTAGGCAGGATTTCTCCAAGAAAGCCCACAAATATTTAACAAAAAGAGTCCACCTTTATGTGAGAGATAGACAGTATTTTGCCTAAAACGACCGGAATGCACACACACACAAATATACATATAGTGATACACATTCATGTGCACTCTCACTCACACAGGCTTACACACACATACATTCAAGTCTCTGCTCCTTCCTATGCTCAACGTATCTATTATCTACCTTCAAGGTGACCACAACCTGACACCTCTACAGCTCTATAATGTTTCTACAGCTTTCTGCCTGTGGTGTCCTCTGGGTGTGCGGACCCCGGTGCCCTATTTTCCATGGGTGTCAAAATAGTGCATGGCTCAGGATATGGAAAGTTGTATGGCTATGAGTTTGGGAAGGAGGTGGGTGCAGCAATGTGAGGGTTTGGAGGAAATTCCCACCCACTACTCAGAACCATATAATCAGGATATTGGTGTTGGAGACATTCCTTTCATTCCATTATTTCTCACCATTGGCTGTGGTGGTGGAAGCAAAGTAGCTGAGCTCATGCCAGCCTGCAAAAAAGGTTGGAAATGGTGACTTTGAATGTGTGGCAAAACTTACTGCCTCATGTCCCACTTCAGACAGGTATCCAAGCTCTATGTCTGAAGCAGGACAGAAAATAGTTGGCTGTAGTGTTACTGCACTTCTGTAGGGATCTGGTAAGCAGAATACGATGGGCTCTGTCAAATCACCACATACACAAACTAGGCTACTCTGCTCCAGGCCAAGTTCAATGCTGAAGGGTACTGCAGACAGCAGCAAAAGGGTCATGGGCAGTAAACAGTGCAGTGAGCTACATGTATTGACAGTAGTAACAGGATAGAGGGGAAGCACCCATAATAATAGCCACAACTGGTAGAAAGTGAGGTTTTGCAAGACAAATGGAAAGGAACCTCCAAAAACAGCCTTCAATTATGAAGTTCACAAGGCCAGGTTTTTGTAAAGCAGCTGCTATCATACAGCCAAATCGTTATTGAATTACCAAATTGCCCTCAGGATAATGCATATAACTTTACCTTTTCACACAACATTGCAGTGTCTTTTAATAGTTCAATTTGTTCATAGTCATTTTTTAGTGCAACCATCGAAGTCTGTATTCAATGATTTCCTCATCAAGATTGTCCTGGACCATTTGCCCTAAACAAAACTGTTTATATGTGACTTTCTCCTGATGAAGCGACATGGTTATTCACAAGTCGCGAAACACACATCGGCTTCTGTTGCTGTAGAGAAAACTCTTTAATAGGACTTGACTCATATTCTTATTGTTAGGAGTCCTCCCTAATTGCCAAACCAATCTCAATTTTACTGCCTCAAAACCTGTCTGCTTTATTGTAACTAGGCAGTGCTTGGAAGGGGCTGTGAAGTTGGTTCACTTCGATTTATGTCTTGAATATTCAGAATAGGATAGTCTGCATCTGGGAAGGTTGAACAGAATATGGATATTTGTGAAAACTTTACCCACAGGAGAATAGAGAAAAGTGGGAAGCTGACTAAAGGTCTAATATGCCAGTGCAGCTTACACATTAGTATGGTGTCCCTGAAGGGTAGTCTGCAGCCAGGCATCGCCAAATGACACTCAGGGCCCTTTTTCCTGCTGGAACTGCAGCTGCACCTTCACCTGCCCCCTCACACCTGCCTCACCCTCTGCACAAGCCACTAATACAGTACCTGACCGACTCAATTGCATCCTGCTCAACACACGTTCCCTTCATAAACACGCTGTGGAGTTCTGGGACCTGCTTGACTCAGTCAACCCCAACATTGCCTTTCCTGCGGAAACCTGGATGAACTCTACCTCTTCCCTGGACATCACGACTGCCATCCCGGATGGCTACAAGCTAATTCACAGAGACCACATCAACAAACCAGGGGGTGGCATCGCCATCATACACAAAAGCATCCTCCGCCTCACCACCTACGCGGATGAACACAACCACCATGGAGCACCTCTACTTCCACTTCCGGGTCCAGACCAAATTAAACACTACCCACTCAGGCACCCTCATCTACAGACCCCCTGGACAAAGCCTACCCTTCAGCGATTCCATCATTGACTTCATAGCACCCCACGATCTCGCCTCCACAGACTACATCCTCCTAGGTGACCTCAAATTTTACCTTGACAACTCCAACAACAAAAACATTTTATCCTTGCTGGAGAACCTCATCACCGTTGGACTCAAACAACTGGTCACCTCCCCAGTGGACTCAAACAACTGGTCACCTCCCCAACCCACAAAGGGTCACATGCTGGACAACATCTTCTCACCCAGTGACTACACCGATGGATCTCCAACTGCTCCGTCACTCTGTCTCCCCTGAAGAAAGCCCAAAGCCAAACGAAACTCCAAGACCGCTGTCACTGCACACCACCATCTCTTCAGAAGAAAAAAGAAAGCAGCCCTACAAGAAAGGATTAATGCCAATGCACCCAAAACTAAAGAACTTTTTACTGTGGTCAAAAAATGTGCCAGATCAAGCATACATCCCACCGTCCCAAGGCCTCTCCAACAACCTCGGCACCTTTTTTCACTGCAAGATTAAGGAGATATAAACAATTTTCCCAGCCTCAATAACACCCCACCCAAAACCATTGCACTCAACATCACCAGACCCCAAAAGACCCTACTCAGCTGGACTCCCCTCACCATGTACAAGACCCTCAAGATCATGAAGAGCATCCACTCGGAAGCACCCTTGGACCCTTGCTCGCACCACATCTTCAACAGAGCAGGCACCACCATGGCAACTCTGCTGCACCATTAACTGCTCCATCAACTCCACCACCTTCCCGGAAGACTGGAAACATGCAGAGATCAACCCCTTGCTGAAGAAACTCTATGCCGTCCCAAAAAAACCTCAAGAACTTCACACCCATCTCTCTTCCCCCTTCCCAGCCAAGGTCATTGAGAAGGCCGTCAATGCCCAACTTTCTGAGTTCATTGAAGCAAGCCACATCTTGGACCTCTCCCAATCTGGCTTCCGATGCAACCACAGCACCCATGTTGCCCTCCTCGCCGCCACATACTATGCCCGCATCCTCCTCGACCAAAGCAAAATTACAGCCCTTATCCTCCTGGACCTCTCGGCCACCTTCGATGCCATCTCTCACCAGACCCTGTGCACAAGACTCCATGATGCCAGCATCTTGACAAAGCCATGTAATGGATCTGCTCCTTCCTCATCGGCCAAACACTGAATGTCACAATACCACCGTTCCTCTCAGCACCTACAGAGATCAGCTGCAGAGGGCCTCATGGCTCCTCCCTGAGCCCCACTCTCTTCAACATCAACATGGCCGTTATCAGGAACCACAAACTCAACATCATCTCCTTCACCGATGACACCCAGCTGATTCTCTCCCTCACCAATGAGCCCACAGTCACCAAGAACAACTCCCACGATGGAATGAAAGCTGTCGCTACCTGGATGAAGAAGAGGTGCCTCAAGCTCAACTCAGAGAACCAAATTCCTCATCATGGGTGCCACCCCATCTGCCTGGGATGACTCCTGGTGGCGCGCAGCACTTGGAACCTCCAGTCACCCAAAACCATGCACAAAAACTCGACATCATCCTGGACTCACAAATAGTCGCCAGATCAACACCATCTCATCATTCTCCTTCCACACGCTACGCTCTGAAAGATCTTCAAGTGGATCCCCACCGATTCCTGAAAGACAATCACCCACACACTCATCAGGAGCAAAGTCAACTATGACAACACACTCTACTCCGGCATCACCCAGGAACTCCTCAGGATTCAGAATGCCTCTGTCAGACTCCTCAACATTCCCTGCTGCAGTCACATCACCAGCCACCCGAGAGACCTCCAATGACGCCCAGTCAACATAATAATTACCTTCCACCTCCTCACACACACCTACAAAGCCCTACACAACACAGGACCTGCGTACCTCAACCACCTCCTCGCATGCCACGCACCCACGAGAGCCCTTCGCTCTGCCCTACTGGCCCTGGCTACCATCCCACGTACCTGCAAAACGATAGCTGGAGGAAGATCCTTCTCCTACCTTGCAGCAAAGACCTGGAACACCCTCTCCAATTCAGGCAATCACCATCACTGCCTCAAATCAGGAAGGACCTCAAGAATTGGCTTTTAGGCGGAACCACATCGCCTTTAATGGACCAGCAGCACCCCCAGTGCCTTGAAACCCTTACGGGTAAATATTCATTCTTTACAAGCCACCTGAATGATTGATTGATTGAAAGTGACCCAGCTTAAGCCAAGCAGGGCAGTTTATAGTAATCCAGGAATGTCACTTACTTAAAATGGAGCTGGGGATACATTTACTGGTAGAGTTTAGAGATACAGGAAGCCAGGAGAAGAGGTATCCCAGTGCACCGGGAGCCACGTTTGCAGAGTGGTGTAAAAAAGGAGCGTGGCCTCAGACCACTCTCAGCAATCCAGCTGTGTGGCTCTTACTGGAGGTACCTGGTGGGCCAGCTGGCCCCCAGGGACCCTCATGAATGAAGGGGACTTAATAACCCAACTTAGAACGTTCCAGGGTGCGCATTTGCTGAGTGGTGGGGAAAGGGGGTGTGGCCTTTGTCTACCTCTCAGCAATCCCACTGTGTGGGGCTTACTGGAGGTAAGAGGTAGGTTAGTTGGCCCCTAAAGGACCTCCTGCAGCGAAGGGGACTTCAATCCCCACCCAATACTGCGCCGTGGAGCGTGTTTGCAGAGTGGTGGGTGAAGGGGGTGTGGCCTGCTCTGATAACTTAGCAATCCTTCTGTGTGGGACATTTTGGAGGTAATAGGAGGGATAGTTGCCACCTAAGGTCCTTGGGGGCCAGCTACACCTCTTGTTACCTCCAGTAAGACCCACACAGTGGGATTGCTAAGATGTCTTCGGAGGCCATGCACCCATTTCTCCACCACTCTTCAAACGCGCCTCCTGGCCGACTATGGGATGGGGATGAAGTCCAATTTACTCTTGAGGGCCTTTGGGGGCCAGAAGCCCTCCTGGTACCTCCTGTAAGCCCTATGCAGCGGAATTCCTGAGCGCTGGTCAGAGGCCCAGCACCCTTTCTCCACCACTCTGCAAACCTGACTACTAGTTAAAGAAGTGGTTGCAATGTAATAGGTTTCACATTTGCGACAATTAGAGCTACTGGCGCTGTAAATGCTGTAGGAAGGTGGAATCTGACTGAATGGTTGCCCCACTTTTTTCCTGGTGTTTTGATGGTTTTTGACTTAGTTTGGCTGGGAACCTGCTTTTCGAGTCCCCAGCCTATCTGCTTTCTCTTTTAAATTGATTCCCTGTACTTTAGGTACAACACAGATTGGATCTTGAGGTACCCTTGTGAGTCCCTAGTATATGGTATACATGTACCCAGGGCATAGGTACCCCAGAGGCCTACCAGGGGCTGAAGCATGTATTATGCCACCCCTGGAAAGTCACCCAAAATGACATCACAGGTCTGCTACTGCAGCCTGGGTAAGGTGGTGCATGCACCCCTTACTGAGGTATAGGTTCACTATACCTCACCTATCACTGCACATAGTAACCTATCAGTCACCCCTATGGCAGGCCTTATCAATCCTGAAGGCATGGTGGTTGGTTATATGTGAGAGGGTGCCCAGGCATGAGCTGACCCCTCTGAAGCCTTCAGAATCTCTTCTCCGGGGTTTTCAGTGGTGCAGCCTGACCATATACTCTTAAGCGCATTATAACCAAACGGTAAATGCTAACTTTGGACTGGCTGCACGGAAACATGCTGTGTTTGTTGTCAAACATCTTGGAATCATACCCCCACACCAGTAACTGGTGTGGGAGTATGATCCCACCCTTCTAGAGGGAGAGAGACATGGCAGCACTGGTATAACCGGTACAAACTTAATAGAGCCCTGGCATCACAAAATGGATGCTGCAGCCACAGACACAAGTCTGACCTCCTACTGCTGACCGAAACTCCGGCAGGGGAGGCCTGGACAATAGGTTTCCTGTCACTGGGAGGTGTAACCACCTCCCAGACAGGCTTATGTGAATTGGGGCTGAGTGGGAGCACTCTCTTAGTGCTTTGAAGTCCTGCACTGAGGGCACATTTGGTGTCCCTGTGCATAATCCAGCTCAAACCAGTTCAGGGACTTCCAGCCCCTGTGCAAAAAGAAACTACGACTGACTACTAGTTTAGCACTTAAAATCCCAAAGTCTCAAGGTTAATATTCAATTCCTGTGCACAAATCTTCCGGAGTACGCCGTAGGACAACTCCACTGAAGGTCAGATGAAGATAGAGAAAACAAAAGAGGAAGGTGCACCAGTCAAAAGAAGTCCAAATCCAAACAGGTATCTTTAGTATTCCCTTTTATTTTCTTTAAAAGACTCAGCTAACGCGTTTCGTTCCACACAGGAACTTTTTCAAGGCAAATTCAATTCTTTATGGCAAATGGAAGCGAAGTGCCATGTGACGAAATCCCACATGCATAGAAAATTTCCAAAGTCAATGATCCACAGTATTAGTATTGGTCGTCTTGAGGTAAATTCACCTCAAACATCCAGAGCTGGTAGTTTATATTTAGCATTGGCTCCATAGTAAGAGCACGATCTGAAAGGGTTTCAGTAATCTTGGAAGTCCCATAGCCCCCCCCCCCTTCAGTTGGTTAATGCAGATGAGGGGTGAGAATCAAAACTGTTGAGGTGGTCCATCTCTCTATAGGGAAGGGACTTTATGGTGGAACACCACCCGGGTACAAAACACGCCAATGCTGATGGTCTGTCCAGATTCTTCCTCCTTAGTGATAAGAACTCCGAAGAGAGTGGGTAGTTATCCCCACCTTTCAGCTGGAGGGGACAGGTTTTAGACTTGGCAGCTCTGGTGTGGTTTCCCATGACTTTTTGTCTCTAATTCCTGTATTTTTTATGCTGTGCTTTATTTCATTTTTGCTGGCTTAGATGCTTTTGGCACTTTGCCAGTCTGATCAGTGTCAAAGTGTAAATGCTCCCTGTGTAAATTGTTGTCACAATTGGTTCTCCCTGATTGGCATATTTGATTTACTGGTAAGCCCGTAGTAAAGTACACTGAAGTATGCCATGGCCTGTAAATCAAATGTTACTAGCTAGCCTTGGGCACTGATTTTGCCACCCACATGAGTAGCCCGTGAAAAGGTATCTCAGACCTGCCACTGCACGTAAGGCACCCCTATGGTGGGCCAAGGGTACCCCGCTCGGCAGGGTGCAGTGTATGTGAAAGGATAGACATGTACTGGTGTGTGTGAGATGTGCTGATAGTGAAATACTGTCAATTTCATTTTTCCCTATTGAAAGGCTATCTTGCTCCATAGGATAGAATGAGAAATGCTTTGTAACATCTTACAAGTATAATTTCCCATTTGGTCAAGATAGAGAATTAAAGTCTAGGCTCTGGGAACTCAGAATTTAATAGCAAATTTTTAGTAAAGATGGTTTTTAAATTTTGTGTTTGAAAATGCCACTTTAAGAAAGAGGGCATTCTCTTGTTTAACCATTCTGTGTGATTCTGCCTGTTTGTCTATTGTCCGTCTGGTTTTGGAGTGACAGGGGCTGGGGATTTGCATTCACTGTAGACAGACACGGGGGAATTGAGATGTGCCTGGCCCTTCCTGGATGTCTCGGAGCTGAGCTGAATAAACCTTGGCTGAATTTAGAGTAGGGGGAGATTTCCTTGCACCTGAATAGGGCGTGTCTCCGTTGCACAATGTTGCTCCACCCCTGGTGTTCATACTGCAGCAGTGAGGACAGAACTGGTTTAGACTAGGCTCAGAGACCCTTGCACAAAGAGAACAAAGATATTTTGGAGTATAAGTATTTTACCTAAAACACCAGAACTATAGACTACTTCTCGAAACAAGTGGAACCTTTATGAAGGAGAAGAGCTGGGGAAACCGGAGGAGGAGTACTGTCCCTTTGCTGTGTGCTATCTGGGATTCGTCTGCAGTAGCTGTTTTTGCCAAGGAAAGGGCAAGGAATTTGCTGTGTGCTGTGCCCCCCTTCTTGAGGAAGATCTCCAAGGGCTTGAGTAGAGCTTGACTCCTGTTCCGAAGTCTCAGGGACACAAATACTTCACCTCCAGCTCCCCTGAACTTCCTTCTGGGAGTTCTGACCGGCCAAGAAGTGCATTTGACTGAGTTGGGCCTCTGGAGGTTTTCCCTGCTGTTGGGAGTTGGAAATGCAATGCAACTACAAGAAATTCGATGCATCGCTCTTCTTGCGGCTGTTTTTTCAGCGCAGTACTGATGTGCAAGAAGAATCTCCACAAATCGCCGTGCCGCTGCCTAAACCAATGCAGCGCCTGTCAACGCTGCAGGAATCGACGAAACGAGGGATCGCGGCTGAAGAAATTGATATAGCACCGATCAACAAAGCCGCATCAATTTGCGACGCATCCCAGATTTCCACGCATCGTACCTGTGCGGCAAGTTTTCCTGACACATCACCTGCAGACAGAGCCGTCTTGGAATCGATGCATCACTTCCCCCTACAGACTGGATTTGATGCATCACTTCTCCTGCATGCAGCAGAACTGTCGCATTGCCTCCCCATGGTCTCAGGAACTGACGCAGCTTTGTTTTTCAATGCTTCTCATCTCTGCAGCTGTTTGGCCTTGTGAATTTTTTCACAACTACAGGTACTTTGAGAGGAATCCGGCATCCGAAGTTATCTAAGGACCAAGTTTCTTGAAACATTTTTAAAATCATATTTTTATTACATGAATGTCAGATTTGGGTAGTTTTGGTCTTGTTGAGTTTAGATAAAGATACTTGATATTACTAAACTGGAGTGGTGTCCATTTGTGGTGTTATCACTGTATTACTGTGTGTTTTGAGTGCAAATACCTTACACATTGCCTTAGGGATAAGTCTGTCTGCTTGGTCCAAGCTACCTAGGGGGTGAGCAGGGGTTATCTTAAGTTTGTATCCCCTTTACCCTGACTAGAAGCAAGGGTCCCTATTTGGACAAATGTACATGCCTCTGCCAACTAGAGACCCCCACTTCTAAGTTGTGGGATAGCAAAGCTAACCACTCAGATTTCACCATTCTTCGTGATTTTATTTTTCAGCTCAAGAACTCATCAGATAAAAAATCCTCTCAGCCCCTCGACCTGATGTCTAACTTAGGCCTTTCACACTGGTCAACAGACTCACGCATTCAGCTGGCCATTCTTTTGAAGTTTTTTTTCCCAACAATCCTTTTCTCCACGTGACTTACTTTCTTCCACTGCTTTGGTCCGACTTAAAATCAACTTGGAAGCATTCAATTTATGTTAAGGGCAATCTAGGGCAGAAATCACGTCAGACCTCGATCAAGCTGCCGTAAATTATCTTAGATGCATTGATTCTAGCATTTTTTTGCTGGCTCCACCTAAAATAAATAAAAAAAACACAGAAACTCCCTCTCTGAACCTTGGTTCCATAACAATCTTAGAGTTAAAAATAAGCCTTTAGAAATCTAGAACGGAAATGGGGCTCTAATTATAACCTTAGTGAGCAGTTGGCTTATAAACAGGATCTAGGGCTTCACAAAAACATGTTTTTCAAAGCCAAATCCAGCTATTTTATGATTAAAATTAAATCCTCTTCGAATGTTCCAAAGGAACTTTTTGCTACAGTACATGTAATGTTCCAGAATCTAAAAGTAAGTCAGCCAGCCGAGCATTGTGTATCACATTAGCCATCTTCTTTCAAAATAAGGTAGAAGCAGTCTACAGCATGTTCTCTGCTAATCACTCTGTCAAGGCTCTACACACAGAGATTGATGAGATTAATAACAGTGACTCAATAGATGACCGTCCTTCACGCTTTTCTGATTCTGCGGTAATCTCGTCTGATTCATCTACCATTTTACTGGATGTCTCTCCTTCAGATCCCACTGGGAAATCTATTCTAACATCCTTTTCCCCTCAATCTGAGGAATCTGTCCTGTCCATGATGTGCCAAGCCATGTCTGGTTCGGATTCTTCAACTTGCGCCAGCAGTTATTTCTAAGTATCTTAAGGACATCTGTAACAGGATGTTTATTTGGGGTTACTTTCCAAAGGAATGCAAAAAAGCTTCTATCCTGCCTTTCTTAAAAAAGCTATCTGAGTTTGCAATGACCCCAGCAATCGCAGGCCAATCAGGAGCTATCTCAATTTCTTACCAACAATTTACTTCTTGATGCTGTGCAGTTCGCTTTTAGAAGCCAACACAAAACCGAATTAGCATTGATTAGTGCATCTGAGCAAATTAGACAGACCCTGGAAAAAGGAGATAATGCTGCTCAGATTTTATTATACCTCTCAGCAACATTTGGCACTGTTAACCACAGACATCTCATTGATCATCCCTTCACCACTGACATCAGAGGAAGGCACTTAAGCTCCTCAATTCTTTTTATCTCAGACAGAGACCAGTTTGTCGAGCCTAATAATTTCAAATCTCCCACTTTCTCTTTGACTTGTGTGGACCCTCATGGATTGCCTTTGTGCCTGACCCTTTTTTAACTTGTATGTGACTCCCCTGGCCAACCTCATAAGATCATTTAGCTTTGCAGTACTGATATATCACCGAATTTGTGGTATTGATAGTTAGCAATCCTGATGATATGGCCATAAGATTCACGATTGCGTGCTCCAAATTGGGAAGCAGATTGGGCAACAATTGTCTAAAATTAAATTTGGCAAAAACTGAGGTTCTACTCTTTGGGTCTAATGCATCATTTTGGTCTCCTAGGTGTTGGCCTCAGGAATTGGGTGGGGGCATCTACTTACCCCAGTTCCTAAAGGAAAAATACTTTGGGGCTTATCTTGACAATAAACTCTCCTTTGAAGGCCACATTAATTTCATGTTAGAGATGGGATTTCTGGTTGGCCAGTGCATGCGCCTAAGCCAGGCAGAAACCATCACTCTAGTTAGGGCAAGGGAGTTACACACTGAAAATAACCCCTTCTTACCTCCTTGGTAGCTTGACAGAGCAGTCAGGCTTATCCCAGAGGCAATGTGTAAAGCGTTTACGCAGCACACTCAAACAGCAGCGACACACTAGGCACACCACAAAAGTAACTCCACACAAGGTTATATAAAAATAGCCTTTGTATTATCCATAAAAACA
This sequence comes from Triturus cristatus, assembly GCF_964204655.1. Lineage (NCBI taxonomy): Eukaryota > Metazoa > Chordata > Amphibia > Caudata > Salamandridae > Triturus > Triturus cristatus. The sequence continues at coordinate 211,152,701 of NC_140585.1, read as the reverse complement.
CATTTGAACACCATGACATATATACACTGTGCCACCTGGCGCTTGTCATGAATTTACAGGGAATACATAAATCACTTGGGCAATTGGGCCATTGTCATAATCGTCACCAATCACAGTTAGTTAGGGTGACCAGTAACTACTGGTAATATGGCACTTAGCACAAAGCATCAAGCACAAACCAAATAACGACACTTACCATAGCACATATGCATATATATCATCAGCAGGGCATCATAGTGAGTGCTCACTAGGACATTAATTCACACCAAATTGCCCCACTAGTGAGAGGCAGCTGCCCACCACCCGTGGTGCAGCTGCCGTGGTAACTGAGGCGGGGCCCGTTTTGGACTCAGAGGAACAAAAAGAGGCCCCTAATAGGGCATTCAACTGGCAGCTGTTGCGACTCTCCAAGGCACAGCTGCTGGTGCCACATATGTTGGAGACCTCTCCCGGTCTCGGGTCCAAGGTTGGGGTAATCCCCACAATGCCACCAACAGGCAGCACAATGCCCCATAGGGCTGGAAGACCTCACTATGTCTCCCTCCACCCCCTGCTGAGACAATTCTACCAGTGGCAGCTGCCCGCAATGCTCAGACTCACCCTCCCTCCGGGGGGAGTCAGAATCCTGAGGTCGGTCTTCCAAACATGGCATGATGCCTACGTCGGATTACCTTCTGCCCTGGATGGCTTGTGGCTGTGAGCCCATCCCACAACCATGCAACAGCCACCTGGCTTCTGGCAAACAAATGAGGCGTAGTGCGCATCTGACACTGTCAAGTCTTCTCCCACTGCTTCTGCAACCCAGGTGACTTTCTGTTTCCTTGAATAAAGCCCCGCCCAAAACCAGGAAACCGTAGTAAGGAAGGGCTCCACGCACTCCTCTGAAGCAGGAGCCCACACTTGGGCATCCAACGTGAAAAGCACAAAATCTAAAGCGCTCCCCACACCCTGGGATGAATTCACCCAGAAACAGCCACACAGCCGTAGGAATGACTGGGGGCACCGAGCAAGGGGGCAGGCTCAGGCCAGCACACCTGCAAAGTCCAGATGGTGGTCCCCTGGCAGCATATCAAACCCCTGACCCCACGCAGTCTCATCCAGCTCCAAGTAAGCACAGTTCCAAAAACATAGAGTCACAGCCCCAATACTTATACTCCACAAAGTGGCACTTAAAAAGTATAATTTACAGTGCACAACACTCCCTATTGTAAGTGTAAGCCCCGGCCCGAGATACACCACAGGGGGGTGCAGCCATCATCGTAAAGCAGGCACAGCCCTATTCAGGTGCTGGTACTACTCCCCCTATCACTCCAAATACAGACCAGGCCTATTAAGCCTAGCGCTGACTCATCCAGATTCTCTGGAGCCACTGCATCTCCCCAGCCCCTGTCACTCAAAGGCCAGACAGTTAATACCCAACAGGCAGGCATAAAGACACATAGCACACAGAAATGCCTACTTTTAAAAGTGGCCTTTCTAAAATAGTGATGATAAATCCACAAACACCAATACGCAGAATTTCTCACTACTATTCCAAACATACCAAACTTGATCACTCTACCCCTCTCATGTAAGGAATTACCACTGAAGCACATATCAGGGAATCCCCAATGCATGCCTATGAGAGAGCAGCCTCACAGCAGTGAGAAACCAAATAGGCTGTTTGTAAATACCAGGACATGCCACACAGTTAATGCACATGCCCTACCTTTTACCTACACTGCACCCTGCCCATAGGGCCAGTTAGGGCCTACCTTAGGGGTGACTGATATGTGGTAAAAGGGGAGTCACAGATGTGGCAATCACTTTATGTACCATATCACAGCGGCAGTAAACTGCGGTGCAGTGGTAGAGGCCTGAGATAGATTTGAAAGGCTACTTTGGTGGGTGGCGCAAGCAGCTCTGCAAGCCCACCAGTAGCATTTAATTTACTGGCCCTGGGTATACGGGATACCATGGGACTGATAGGTAAACTAAATATGCCAAACAGCTGTAGACCAATCTTACCATGTTTACCAAAGAGAGCACATGCACTTTAGCACTGATCAGCAGTGATAAAGTGCCCAGAGTCATAAAACCACCAAAGACAGGTCATAAAAAATACAGGAGGAAGACAAAAAGTTCTGGGATGACCCTGCAAAAAGGGTCAGGTCCAACACATCACTTCAGCAGACTTTTTTGTACTTAAAGCCCATAGAAAAAATTTTCCCTACACCCCCCCGAATTGCAGATGGCACTGACATCTGCTCTCGTTCTGTCAAATGCTGATTACTGCTGTACACTTACCAATATTCCGAAAAGATTTTTAAACAAACTGCAGATCTTACAAAATACGGCTGCCTGGCTTTTTTTGGGTATTCCCAAATATCATTCTGTATCCCATAATCTTCCACTCCTACATCGACAACCAGTTAAGAGAAGGATTGCATTTAGAGCCCTTTGAATGGTTTTTAAAGCCCTACATGACTTGGGACCATACTTTTAGAAACATTTTTTTTCAATGATATGTCCCTAGCAGACCTCTCCGTTCCTCCACAGCATTCAATCTTGTCATTCAGGAGAAATAACTAGGGAGGAAGAAGTTTCATTACCTGCACGGCTAGATTGTGAAATTCTATGCCGTGGGATCCTAAAAATAAGTCAGATTTACTCTCCATACATGAATCCCTAAAAACCTGGCTTTTTATTCTATGATCCTTTTTGCAGTTGATCTGCTTTTTTCTTCTTAGGTTTTCTTTTCTTCTCCTCACAGAGCAGCAGTGCCTAGACATCCCAGGGAAGTAGTGCAAATGTATACATTTATTTTTCATTCAATTTATTTCTATGACAGTAACCTTTTTTCTATATATATGACTGCCTAGTACTGACTTGATATGGTGTGCTCACCTTGTATGACACTTGAATCCCTAACAGATTTGTGAGAATCTATAAATATGAAAACAGGATGCTCATCCTCATTTGTAAAGTTTAAGCATTATGTTTTTGTGAAAATAATGACTTTTGTGGTAAATTATTTTGCATTTATCAATATTAACACTAACAAACAGTCCTGGTAAACATGCAGCGATAAAGACTGCATACACGTTTCATAGAGACACCTGCATGTTTGAAAGAGACAAACTAGAAAATGTGGCAAGTATTGCTAAGGGTGAAAAATGAGAAACATTTCAAAACTGTCCAGTCAGAAAATTTATAAACTGTGCAGACCTGTAGAAAAGATGTTTTAATAATTTTTGGATGGTTTATCTGAAAGCCTTTATTTGAATATTTCGTTTTGGAAGACAATGTCCCCAAAGTTTAAAAATAGAGTAAAACGTTCTAAGAGATACCTCATCTCCCCATTGCACTGCATTGAAAATATAAAATGGATGAGTGCAGGTCATTTGCATAGACTGTAACACAATGCATGGTTAATGAGCCCGAAGGAGGAAAACATACCAAGCTAACAGAAACAAATGCAAATGCTCTAGCTACTAGATGAAAGGCATCTACATATTTTTATGCGGGGCACACTACCTGGAGAGACGGATCTTTGTGCTCTTTGGAGCAAAACAAACAATGGGTAATGTTTGATAGCAGAATTCCTGAAATATGGGCCTCAATTAGAGAAGGCCTTCCCTCATTGTGATTTGAGTTTGAGTGTGAGCCTGGATATTATATGGATGTATTCCTGTTCCTCAAGGTATCTGGTAGTCCTCAGGGATAGGCATACAGAACGCAAATTCCTGATTTTATTAAAGTTGAAGGATCCAATTTTAAAGCAAATTTCCTCCCTGACGGAGTCAGCTGAGAGATTGTCTGGCTAATATTATCTCTTTGGCTCAACTACAGCATTAACCTAATCAGCATTTGGTGCTTATTGTAGTCAGTCAATTTGATATGAGCGTATTATAACTGCAACTTTATATTGCAACTTAACATTACATTGCAACGTTTAAATCTTAAGGGCAGAGAGAGACAACAAGTGGAGGTGGAGTAGTTATTGTACCATAGTTCATGTTAGGTCTATAGATTAATCGATCCCTTCCTGTTCCTGGCAGTGTTCCTGACAGTGAATTATGCAGCTGAAATTAAAGTGCCTTATCTCCAACACATGTCCTTGAACACAGGAGCATAAAAAGTTATTTTAATTCCTTTGCATTGCCTGTGCTCCAAAGTCTCTGGGGAAATTGTTAGAATTGTCTCTGAATTAGCTTCCTTGAGATTCCATTTCTGCTACCCATCATACAGCTTTGTAAAAAGCTCTCATTGTACTTCTAGGAAACAATTTCCATCTTGAACACAAATATCTCATTACCTAATGCCTGTGCCGTAGTTATTCCTTCAGGCAAATCCAACATCAAATTCTCAATCTTAAAGATGGAAGCTCAGCTAACAGAAATATAGCCATCCATCAGGCTCCCCATGCAACCCATGCCTTTCAGCCCAGAACTAACACCTCTCCCCTTTCTTGAAAAGAACATCTGCTGACACTTTTAATTGCTCCCCCTCTCAAGCACTAGTCCCTGATGAGTAGAAGTAGACAATTGTGAAACCCTTGCTAAAAGGTCTTCCCTCAACTCAAGTTGCCTTCTAACATTTGGTCAATTCTACTGCTTCCCTACTAAGGGAAAATAATGGAAAAACTTGCCATCAGCTAACTCAAAGCGTCTTATAAGCGAATGAGCTTCTCCATCCTTTACAGTGTGGCTTTCGGCACAGAGCTGGTTGTTCTTATGCAAAGACCATAATAATAATATTCGCTGTTAGTGCAAGTCCATATTAACCTTCATTGAAAGTCCATTTGATAGTGAGGATTCTCCCGACAGCAGCTTTCACATCCTTGTTCCTGAAGCTGTAGATCATAGGATTCAACATCGGAATTATGATGGTGTAAAACACGGATATTACCTTGCCTTTTTCATCTGACTTTCTGGCATCAGGTCGTAGATACATGTAAAGGCCAGTACCATAAAAGAGGGTAACAGAGACAAAGTGGGCTGAACAGGTGGAGAAGACTCTCTGTCTGCCTCTGGACGAACGAATTCTGAGAATACCAATGAGTATACAAGCATATGACACTATCAATCCAAGGATATTGCAAGACCCTAAACTGGCAACTATTATAAATACAATCATCTCACTGAGCCAGGTGTCCTCACAAGAGAGACTGAAGAGTGGCAGCATGTCACAAAAATAGTGGGGAATCATGTTCCCACAATATGAAAGCCTAAATGTGACAATTATGTATACTACTCCAGATAGCAGTCCACTTACATAGGGACCGGCTACCAGCTGGTTACACAATGTTCTTGTCATTATGGTTGTGTAATGCAGTGGCTTACAAATGGCTGCATAGCGATCAAAAGCCATTACTGAGATGAGAATAGACTCAGCAATGCCGAATGTGGAGAAGAAATAAAGTTGTAGAGCGCATCCCTTTTTGGATATCACATTCCTTTCCACCAAGAAGCCAGTAATCATCTTGGGGGTGATCGTGGAGGAGTAACAGAGATCTGCAAAAGATAAGTTACTTATAAAGTAGTACATGGGTGTGTGGAGATGAGAGTCAAAGTAACATATGAGGATAATTCCAATATTATCCACCACAGTGACAAGGTAGACCATCAGGAAGAAGACAGAGAGAGGAATTTGCATTCTATGGTTATCGGTGAGTCCCATGAGGATAAATTCAATTATTCCGGTCTGGTTGCCTCCTTTCAAAGCATTCACACACGGTTTCTGCTGTTGCAAGAATAAAATATTATGTTAGTGTGGATATGTTACACCTTCCTTTCCAAAGAAAGCACAAACATGAACACTGGGGGTTAAAATCCCAAGTCAGGAGAAAGGCCAGTAGAAACATGTCTTGTGAAATAATGTATCACTGTGAAAGACAATAAAATTCAAATAATGTGGGAAATGATTTTCTACTATCTAGGTTTAGTAGTGGAAGTTAGCGAAAGCAATGCACCTAAAAGTGTTGATTGACTGAAAACCGCCTTCTCCAAGGTCTTATCAGATAGAAGTTACAGTAGTCCATGGTGGAGATGTACTTACAGTTTGTGATATTTGGCCCAGCATGGTATTTTGGGATTTACTTCCCAGTGCAACTCCTGATATGAATTAGAATGTTGCCCTAACTCTATTATGCACTACTTTGAGCCCTTGGGAGGTACAAGGACATTCAAATACAATAACCCATGGATTTTAATGCAAAGTCCTATTTACCTAAAAAGGTAGAGAGGACTTTGCACCAAATAGTAACACCACCTCGAAGTAGGCATAATACAAAACCTATACTTGACATCATACCTGCTCACACCTTTGCACTATGGTTCAATGCTTTATGCGCCAGCGCAAGGCACCAAGCACTGGAGGAGAGAGAGCAACATCACTATGTATTCATGGATATGGAGCTGTTCTGTGCTCTTCCTTTCACTTAACGCAGTAATGCATACATAAAAGCGTATAAACTCTGCCTCTTAGTGTCAAATTTGGAGGACTGCCAGACAGCAAGATGTCAATTATACACTGCCATTCTATTAAGAAGGTGCCGAAGAAGGTGGCTGGAACAAAAAGCCTCCTGAATTTTGACATATTTCCACTTACCTTATTTAGGTGTACCCAAGTTAAACTGTTCCCAATTAGGATAATATTGATTCCCTTTGAATGAAGCAAAATCCATCTAACCATGCTAAAATATCTACTTGAGGAAAACCACATTAATTAATTACCCATCCAAATGAAGTGTTCTCCCATTCAGACCGCATTTTTGATTTTGAGGTGGCAAATACAGGGGCATATTTACAAGGGCATTGTGCCACAGGAATGTCACTTTTAACAACGTTCCTGTGGCGCATTGCCCTGCTCCAAATTTACAAAGTGGCATTGAGCTTAATGATTCATGCATGATAGGGGCATGTAATGAGTGTTACACCACAACACCCATTGCTTTTTGACGCTGCCCCAGATTTACAAGGATTTGTAAATCTGAGACAGCACCAAAAACTAATGCCATGCAAGAGCAGGCTTTACGATGGTGAAACGAGGAGAAATACTTTTATTTCTCCTCGTGTTTGCTTTTTCTATGTGTGCTGCATCCTGCAAAATACAGAGGGGCCAATTCCGATTCCGGCCGTAAATCGTACCGACCAATATGGACCGGGAACAGAGACCGACCGACACGGACTGGCACCGTACGACCCATGCAGTACGATGCAACACGTGTGAATTACAACCGACACGTACGAAATACAAGCCGTACGACCGAGCCGTAGGGAAACCAGTGGTTGGCCAGAAAACGGTACGCGATTCGCACCGACCGACACGCACCATAAATGAACCCGACCGACACGTACCCGAGATGTCAGACCCGTGCAGTACGATGCAATGTGTGTAAAACCAGACCGACTCACACGGAGCCCAAGCCACATGACCGACACGCACAGAAAACAGGGATCTGAAGTAATAGAGATCTCTGCGACCGACGCGTATGAAACACAGAAGAAAGTCAGCGTGAAAGACAGGAGAAGCCCGCACGAGCCAACATCAGCATCTGTCTCGGTCAGAACGTCTACTTCATGCCTAAAAACCACAAAGGAAAAAATACAAAAAAAAGAACTAAACAAGCAATGACAAAGTCAAGAAATATAACAAAAGAACTTGGAACAAAGACCCACCCACAACTCCACCTATATAAAGGCCACAAATCACTACCATGATCCTTTGCAAATTCAAGAGAACAGCCAGCAGAGAACACCATCAGACAGCAACCACAGACACACTCACAACTTACCCATCACACAACTTTCACACCATTAGCACCCCTCCAAAAGCACTCACACATACACCTAGCAAAACTGATACTCACCCACCCTCACTTGCACCCTCACACACACATCACTCACCACCACCACCCGTCACCATGCCCCCAAAGAAGAATCCAAAGTTCACAGATAGTGATTTAGAAGTCCTCGTAGATGAAATCTTCAGAGTAGAGCCACATTTGTTTGGTACATTGGTCCAAAGGACACCCATGTCACAGAAAACAAAGATGTGGGCGAGGATTGTGGACAAGGTCAACGCACAAGCACCAATGTTGCGCACAAAGGATGACATCCAGAACAGGTGGTATGACATGCGCAGGAGGGTCAATAAACTCATTGAGAAGGATCACGTCTTGAGTCAGCACACTGGTGGTGGCCCTCCTGCCACACCAGTATACTTCAGGTCCTGGGAGGAGAAGGTGCGGGACATCCTACCACCAGAGAGCGTCCATGGTCTATCAGACATACCAGAGCCTGGTGAGTACACAACCAATATACTCAATATTGTGTGGCAATACACACCCATCACTGTCAAGGGGACAGTGAAACAATGCACCGTGAGCAAAGCCACAGTAACCAATAGATAATCATCCCAAGATGTGTATGCTAGTCAGACAAACACAATACCTGCCATCTCATAGTGACTTGTAACTGTGTCATGACATGTACAAACCTACCAACAAATAAAGCAAGGTGTGAGAAGTTGGCCTGATATGTAGTGCTCACTATTCTAGTGATCACTGTGTATCATTCCAAACGACCCTTATTGATGATTGGTTGTAAGTCAACCTTATAGACCAGCTATCCTAATAGCATGGACAAGAGCAGTCTTTAGGCTAAACTCTAGAGGGCGTGTTAAGCCAGCTGTTTTACCACCACATTTACCCCTTGAACACCGCTTGAAAGGACACCACACAAGTTGTTATGAAAATAAAGGGTATTTATTTATAACACGACTACCCTGGCTCTTTATGAGTCAGGGAGCGAAGCACACTACAAACCTCTTATGAAAATACTTCAAGTGGCACAATTTACACAAATGCCCGAGGGGCATGAAAAACCATCTACACTAACAGTGGGATGCGAATGGTTAGAGTCTGGAGTTACTGATTCCGGAGTGATCCGATCAGTGGGACTAAACGAAAAAGGAGCTGGACACTTGGAGAGCGAACCTGCGATGGAGCACCGAAATGCTCGAGTTACCTAGCCCAGAGGCTGCGGCTGCGTGAGGTTCGGCAAGATGTCGGGAGTCCCCGTTGTAGTCTCAGGAGCCTGAAAGAAGAAGTTGCTGGCAGGCGACCAGTGTCGATATTCAGCGAGATCCAAGCCTGGATCGGTGATGAAGGAAACCTGAAAGCAGAGGGGACTCAGTTCTCAACCGCTAGCCAGCGATCGTGTGGGCACCAGGCGGGTACCGGCTGAAGTCACCTCGACCAGGTGAGTGGGTGACGTCGGACTCGGCTGTTCCTCGGACCAGGAGGCGCGGCGGCGGCCAGGATGGAGGGCGAGCTGTCCCACGCAGGTGTCTGCTGTCGATGAGGCTGGGCCCAGGAGTGGGGCAGCAGGTCTTGGCAGTGGCAAGCCCACGCGGTGGAGTCAAGATGGCGTCTGGAGTGGACCAGTAGGGTCCGTGGTACTCCTCTGTTGAAGGTGAGCAAGAGCCAGTCTGGAGCAACCAGACCAGTGATGAAAAACTATCGTGGTGCGTCGTGAAGGGGGCCACAAGCCGGTCGGCGAGTGGCCGGACAACGCGGTGAACAGCAAGGAGCGGAAGGGCCCCCACGCAGATCTCGGGGATGCTGGGGAGGCAGACTTCGGTGCTGGAGCTGCTTAGGGTTAGGGCTTCTCAAACCCTAGGTACACTCACTCGAGGGTCCCTCGGTGGGTGTGCTAGATAAGCGTCGTGCAGGTTCTGAAGATAGCCGGTCCCGCAGGTCTCGTCACACCTACGACTCTCAGCTGGGCTGACGATGTAGGTAGAGGTCAGAGATGGCAGGGAACTCGGGTCTCGTCGAGCTGGGCAGTCTTGATCCGTAGGAGAGACGTACAGCAAACCGCAAGCGCTTAGGTGGTGCCTGCTGGTGCAGGGTGGCTACTCCTTAGCCACAAGGGAGAGTCTTCAGAAAAAGTCAAGAGTTCCTTTCGTGGAAAGTAGTTCAAGATTCAGAATTATCCAATTTGGGAAGGGGACTCGCTCCTACCATTATTCTAAGAAAAGGGGCTGGCCCGTGACTAGGTCCTACCTATGGGTGGGGCCAGGAGGGGGGTGGTTACACCCCTATCCTTTGTCCGGCTTCGCCCCAGCTCAGGGGCAGGGTTGCCCCCGAAACTGGTTTGAGCCGGGCTATGCACAGTGAGCACCGGGGTGCCACTTGCAATCACCTTCCTTTCAGCCCTGCCTACCTGGGATACACAAACCCTGTCTGGGATGTTGCTAACACCGCCCTCGACAGGAAACCCTTTGTCCAAGCTCCCTCCGCTGGAAGGTCTCCCAGCAGCAGGAGGTCAGACTTGTGTCTGGTGGCAGCATACATTTTGTGATGCTGAGGCTTGAGTCAACTTTTAACCGGGGTTCAAGGTTACTTCCATGTCGTGCCCCTCTAAAAGGGGGGAATGCTAACCCCGTCGCCAGAATTGGCGAGGGGTTCGTATTCCAATTCGTATGACACCTTACTCGACATGTGTGGGTGATGCGATGCCAAGGTCAGCAAATAACCGCGAGGATTATAATGCATTTTAAGGTAGTCGGCACGCGTCACCATGGAACGGCTACTAGGACTTGGTTCCGCAAGCCGTCGACGGGCTCAGCTCGCGCCAGAGCCCCATCCCACATGATTCCCAGCACTCTGCCCTCAGGATTGATAAGGCCTGCCATAGGAGTGACTGACAGGAGTCCATGTGTCCATTTTAGGGTTAGGCATAGGAATACTACACCTATAGCAACGGGTGATTACACCACCTTGCCCCAGCTGTCGCGCAGCCAGTTGTGTCAGATTTGGGCGGCCATCCAGGGGTGGCATAATACTAACCCCGGGCGTAGCACTACGCTTCGCCCACGTAGTGTACGTAGCGCTGCCTGCTTCGCACTTTCCGAAGTAGGCGAAGCAGGGCAGCGCTACGCACTCGCCGAGGGCGAAGCGTAGCTGCCTGCCACCCGCCACCCACCTCCCGCCTGCCCTCCTTTTAAATAATATCAGCAATGAAAAATAAATTAAAGTAAAGCGACTTAACTTAAGCGCGGCGTCTCCGGGGCTCCCTCTTTCTCGTTTCTAATTTCTTCTGGCAAATGCGCATGCGCGGACACCCGCGCATGCGCATTTCTTGTGAAAAATGCGCATGCGCGGGCGTCCGCGCATGCGCATTTGTCAGAAGAAATTAGAAACGAAGAAGAGGGAGCCCCGGAGACGCCGCGCTTAAGGTAAGTCTCTTTACTTTAATTTATTTTACATTGCTGATATTATTTAAAAGGAGGGCGGGCGGGAGGTGGGTGGCACGTAGTGGGGCTACGCGAAGCGCGTAGTGTGCGTAGATTTGGGCACACTACGTGCTGCTTCACGTAGCCCCACTACGCCCACTACGCCCACCCTTACATAATACATGCTGCAGCCCCTGGTAGGCCCTGGGTACACCGATGCCCTGGATACCTGTGGTATGCTGATACAGGGACTGATACGGCGGCCCAGTTCCAATTAGTGGATGCACCTAATGTACATGTGTGTTAATTTCGAGAGAGAACAGCTAGGCTGTGGGTCTGATTGGCAGGCCCACAGCCAGGGAAAGTCGTAAACCAATGAAGCAAAAGCAAAAAATTTGGGTGATCATAGGATTGCAGACCCTACTCTCCTACATGACCCCCCCCAAACTTTGGGACAATAAGCTAACCTTGACCAGGTGAGTCTTCTTGCTCTAAGTGGAAATACCTGGAGAGCCCATCTGCATTGCCATGATCAGTGCCAGGTCTATGCTCCACTGTGAAGTCCATCCCCTGTAGGGAAATGGACCACCTAAGTAGTTTGGGGTTTTCACCCTTCATTTGATTTAGCCACAAGAGGGGCTTATGGTCGGTCTGAATCTTGAAGTGAGTGCCAAACAAGTATGGCCTCAACTTCTTCTGGGCCCAAACCACAGCAAAGGCCTCCCTCTCAATAGCTGACCAATTCTTCTCTCTGGGGGTCAGCCTCCTGCTAATAAAAGCTATGGGCTGGTCATGACCATCAAAATTCAGTTGAGATAGAACAGCTCCCACACCCAACTCAGAAGCGTCTGTTTGGACAATGAATGTTTTGGAGTAGTCTGGACTCTTTAGGATAGGTGCTGTGCACATGGCCTGCTTTAGGTCATCGAATGCCTTCTGACAGCTCGCTGTCCACTGAACTTTTTTTGGCATCTTTTTACTTGTCAGGTCGTTTAGCGGGGTCACAATGGATCCGTAATTTCTGTCAAATTTCCGGTAATAACCAGTCAGGCCCAAGAAAGCTCGAACCTGAGTCTGGGTGGTTGGAGGAGCCCAGTCCTGGATGGCCTGTATTTTGCTCTCCAATGGCTGAACCTGGCCTCCACCTACAAGGTGGCCCAGGTATACAACCTGTGTCTGCCCTATCTGGCACTTAGTGGCCTTGATAGTGAGGCCTGCCTTTTGCAGGGCCTCTAACACTTTCCTCAGGTGGACCAGGTGATCCTCCCAGGTGGCGCTAAAGACAGCGATATCGTCCAGATACGCCGCACAGAAGTCGTCCAACCCAGTGAGAACTCGATTCACCAGCCTTTGGAAGGTGGCAGGTGCATTTTTCAAACCAAAGGGCATTACCACAAACTGATAATGCCCACCCGGGGTAGAAAATGCTGTTTTGGGCTTGGCCTCCTCAGCTAACCTGATTTGCCAATACCCAGCTGTCAGGTCAAACGTACTTAAGTAGTTGGCCGAAGCCAACCGGTCGATAAGTTCGTCTGCTCTTGGTATCGGGTGGGCGTCAGTCTTAGTGACTGCATTGAGACCTCTGTAGTCCACGCAAAACCTCATCTCTTTCTTACCGCCCTGGGTGTGAGGTTTCGGCACGAGAACTACGGGACTAGCCCAGGGGCTGTCCGAGGGTTCAATGACTCCCAGCTCCAACATTTTCTGCACCTCTGTCTTGATGCAGTCTCTGACATGATCAGGCTGCCGATAGATTTTACTCTTTACGGGCAGACTGTCCCCAGTGTCGACCTCATGGGTACACCAATTGGTCTGACTGGGCGTCAGAGAGAACATATGTCGAAAGGATTGAAGAACCTGTTTACAATCCCTTTGTTGATGTCCAGAGAGGCTGCCACAAAAGACAACACCATCTACTGACCCATCGTCAGGGTTCTGAGAGAGCAGGTCCGGGAGAGGGTCACTCTCCTCCTCCTGTCCCTCATCTGTGGCCATGAGCAAGCCCATGCCCTCCCTGTCGACATATGCCTTGAGCCTGTTTACATGGAGCACCCTGTGGGGGCTCCGGGGAGTTCCCAGGTCTACCAGGTAGGTGACCTCTCCCTTTTGCTCAATGATCGTGTGGGGCCCAGACCATTTGTCTTTGAGTGCTGCTGGGGCCACTGGCTCCAGCACCCACACCTTCTGTCCAGGCTGGTACACAGTCAGGACAGCCTTTTGGTCGTGCCAAGCTTTTTGTAATTCTTGGCTCGCCTCAAGGTTTTTAGATGCCTTTTCCATGTACTCCGCCATCCGCGAGCGGAGACCGAGCACATAGTACACAATGTTTGATGCCGGCTTTCTGAGAGGTCTCTCCCATCCTTCCTTTACCAAACAAAGGGGTCCCCTTACAGGATGTCCGAACAGAAGCTCAAAAGGTCTGTAGCCAACCCCCTTCTGCGGGACCTCTCTGTAGGCGAACAAGAGGCAGGGTATCAGGACATCCCATCTCCGCCGAAGCTTTTCAGGTAGTCCGTGAATCATCCCTTTTAGGGTCCTGTTGAATCTCTCAACAAGCCCATTGCATTGTGGGTGATAGGGTGTGGTGAACTTGTAGTTGACACCACACTCCTTTCACATTGCAGTCAGATATCCCGACATAAAGTTTGCACCTCTGTCTGAGACAACCTCCTTAGGGAAGCCCACTCTGGAGAACACTCCAACTAGGGCCCGTGCCACCACAGGTGCTGTAGTGGTCCTAAGGGGAATAGCTTCAGGATACCTGGTGGCGTGGTCCACCACCACCAGTATAAACTTGTGCCCTGATGCTGTCTGGGGTTCCATTGGTCCGACAATGTCGATCCCCACTCGTTCAAAGGGTACCCCACCACCGGCAGTGGTATTAGGGGGGCATTTGTCGTGCCACCTGACTTACCACTGGCTTGGCAAGTGACACAGGAGCGGCAAAACTCCTTCGTATCTTCGGACATGTGGGGCCAGTGAAAGTGTGGCACAATTCTGTCCCAAGTCTTATTCTGGCCTAAGTGACCTGCAAGGGGAATCTCATGGGCCAAGGTAAGAAGGAAACCTCTCAGAGACAAGGGGATGACCAGCCTCCTGGTCGAGCCAGGTTTGGGGTCTCTTGCCTCGGAGTACAGGAGTCCATCGTCCCAGTACACTTTGTGGGTACCTGTGGCGTTCCCTGCAGCCTCAGCAGCAGCCTGCTGTCTGAGGGGTTCAAGTGAGGGGCAGTCTAACTGTGCCTTCCCCAGGTCTTCCCTGGAGGGTCCCCCTGAGCCCAGAAACTCAACCTGACCAGGTTCAAGCTCTTTCGGCTCAGTTTCCCTCAGTTCTTTAAGGTCAGCCTCCTCAGAGACTTGATCCACGACCTGGGGCAAGGGGGAAGGCGAAGCCTTACCCTTACTGCTCCTTTTCTTGGAAGGTGTCTGGTCCGTTCTTCCAGGATCCAGCACCTGTTCAGTGGGGCATCTTTTGGCCTGTGACCTGGTCACAGCAAGGACATGTGCTGGCAAGCCTAACATTTCCATGTGAGTCCTCTGCTCCACTTCTGACCATTGTGACGTTTCCAAATCATTGCCCAACAGACATTCTACGGGGAGGTCTGAACTAACCACAACCTTTTTCGGGCCACTTACCCCTCCCCAGGAGAAATCAACAACTGCCATACTGTGATTGGTAGTGACGTTGCTGGCATTGGTCACTAGGTAATCGGTACCTAGCATGATCTGTCCAGGGTCCACAAAGTTAGGCGTCACCATGGTGACACTGGCACAAGTGTCCCTGTAGGCCTGAGCCACTTTTCCATTGATCAAAGGTGTCTGTCTGTATTTGCCCAAAGTATTGGGACTGGCATCAGGGGACATATCCATATCCCCTGTACAGACAAGGACGGCCTGAGTGAGCGTGCTGACTAAGTCGTTACTCCCCTCGGTTCCCAAGGTTAACCCAACTAATGCCTTGGGAGGTGCACTACCACTGCTGACTGTACTAGGGGGTGCAGGTGCCTTAGGGGCTGCAGTGGCAGGAGTTTGCTCTCCTTTCTTGGTGCACTCACTAAACCAGTGAGTCTTACTTTTACAGTATTGGCACCACCTTTTTGACTGGCCTTCTTGAGTCTTCTTCTTCTGTGAAGCCTGACCCCCACCCTCTTTGGTTTGTTGGGGACCTGTCGAAGACTTCTGGTCATTTTGTTCGTTCTTGTTACTACCCTTTTGGTCTGCTTTCTTCTGACCACCCTGGTTCTGGTTCTGGTTCTGCTTGACCCTTGTTCTGACCCATCTGTCTGCCTTCTTTCCCAATTCTTGGGGAGAGGTCAGATCCGAGTCGACAAGGTGCTGATGCAACAATTGGTTCTGACAGTTGTTTAAAATCTGTTCTCTCATGATAAGATTGTACAATCCTGTGTAATCAGTAACCTTGCTACCCAGCAACCAGCCTTCCAAAGCCTTAGTGGCACAATCGACAAAGTCAGTCCAATCCTGAGACTGAATTTTCTGGGTGTCCCTGAACAGCAACCTGTACTGTTCCGTGGTTAAGCCAAACCCATCAATCAGTGTATTCTTCAGGACTTGGTAGTTGTTTGCATCCTCAGCTCTAGTAGTGAGGAGCTTGTCTCGCCCTTTACCTTCAAAGGAGAGCCACAGTATAGCTGCCCACTGACTCGGGGGGACGCACTGGACAGTGCAGGCCCTCTCCAAAGCAGTTATCCACTTGTGGATGTCGTCCCCTTGTTTAAAGGGGGGCACTATTTTACTCAGGTGTCTAGTGTCTATACCCCTGTCTTTCTCTCTAATGAGAATGCTGCCACCAGTGGGATCTAACCCACTTCATTTCTGCTCTCGGGCCAAGGCAAGTCTTTCTTTCGCGAGGGCAAGTTCTTCCCGCTCGATCCTCAGATTGACTTCCCTCATCTTCGCTTCATGCTCCCTTCTCTGAGGGGACGTCATTCCTCTCTGAGAAGATGCCTGAGAGACATGTGTACGAACAGATCTGTTAGAGCCTCTGGAGAGAGACCTAGCTCGTCCGTTCCCAAGGTTAGGCCTGCTTGAGCGTGGGCCCGGGGCTCCCCCAGTTCTATTCTCATGCCTGCTTAAGTTGGTCCTTGTAAGCCTGCTGACTACCACTGGACCTTTGTTTGCCTCGTCTCCTGATAACTCCTCCTCGTCCTCCTCCTCTGTATGAAGGTCGAGGTCGGGGTCACCAAGGGTTCCCTCTAAGGGAGGCATGTTCCCATCAGCATTGGGGGGACCTGTGATAGAGGACCTCCTAGCATCGTAAGTCTCTAAGCGACCTATCAGAAATGTGATGGTAGGGTTAGAACCCTGGTTTAGCTTCCTGGAGGCACACAGTTGTCTCATCTCCTTGAAGCTAAGGGCTGCATATCGTGACACGACCTGTGGAGGGTCACTGACCACTAAGGGAGTCTCCGCAGACTCTCCGTGGACCGACATGCTTTCTAGTGAGGTGTAAGTGATGCACCTACCTACACTATGTGTTTACCTACAGATCCCTTGCTAAGAGTTGTAGTCAGGGTGTGCTAAGCCCTGTTACACTGCAACAGCTGGTTCAGTAGAACTCAGAGTATTCTAAGTTAAGTTATATGTACCTGGGTACTTATGTGATCTTTCACTTCGATATTCTTAGGATACGTGTGTGGTAAAACAACAGCAAGCTCAAATCCCAACCGCTGCTCACCAATGTGAGAAGTTGGCCTGATATGTAGTGCTCACTATTCACTGTGTATCATTCCAAACGACCCTTATTGATGATTGGTTGTAAGTCAACCTTATAGACCAGCTATCCTAGTAGCATGGACAAGAGCAGTCTTTAGGCTAAACTCTAGAGGGCGTGTTAAGCCAGCGGTTTTACCACCACATTTACCCCTTGAACACCGCTTGAAAGGACACCACACAAGTTGTTATGAAAATAAAGGGTATTTATTTATAACACGACTACCCTGGCTCTTTATGAGTCAGGGAGCGAAGCACACTACAAAACTCTTATGAAAATACTTCAAGTGGCACAATTTACACAAATGCCCGAGGGGCATGAAAAACCATCTACACTAACAGTGGGATGCGAATGGTTAGAGTCTGGAGTTACTGATTCCGGAGTGATCCGATCAGTGGGACTAAACGAAAAAGGAGCTGGACACTTGGAGAGCGAACCTGCGATGGAGCACCGAAATGCTCGAGTTACCTAGCCCAGAGGCTGCGGCTGCGTGAGGTTCGGCAAGATGTCGGGAGTCCCCGTTGTAGTCTCAGGAGCCTGAAAGAAGAAGTTGCTGGCAGGCGACCAGTGTCGATATTCAGCGAGATCCAAGCCTGGATCGGTGATGAAGGAAACCTGAAAGCAGAGGGGACTCAGTTCTCAACCGCTAGCCAGCGATCGTGTGGGCACCAGGCGGGTACCGGCTGAAGTCACCTCGACCAGGTGAGTGGGTGACGTCGGACTCGGCTGTTCCTCGGACCAGGAGGCGCGGCGGCGGCCAGGATGGAGGGCGAGCTGTCCCACGCAGGTGTCTGCTGTCGATGAGGCTGGGCCCAGGAGTGGGGCAGCAGGTCTTGGCAGTGGCAAGCCCACGCGGTGGAGTCAAGATGGCGTCTGGAGTGGACCAGTAGGGTCCGTGGTACTCCTCTGTTGAAGGTGAGCAAGAGCCAGTCTGGAGCAACCAGACCAGTGATGAAAAACTATTGTGGTGCGTCGTGAAGGGGGCCACAAGCCGGTCGGCGAGTGGCCGGACAACGCGGTGAACAGCAAGGAGCGGAAGGGCCCCCACGCAGATCTCGGGGATGCTGGGGAGGCAGACTTCGGTGCTGGAGCTGCTTAGGGTTAGGGCTTCTCAAACCCTAGGTACACTCACTCGAGGGTCCCTCGGTGGGTGTGCTAGATAAGCGTCGTGCAGGTTCTGAAGATAGCCGGTCCCGCAGGTCTCGTCACACCTACGACTCTCAGCTGGGCTGACGATGTAGGTAGAGGTCAGAGATGGCAGGGAACTCGGGTCTCGTCGAGCTGGGCAGTCTTGATCCGTAGGAGAGACGTACAGCAAACCGCAAGCGCTTAGGTGGTGCCTGCTGGTGCAGGGTGGCTACTCCTTAGCCACAAGGGAGAGTCTTCAGAAAAAGTCAAGAGTTCCTTTCGTGGAAAGTAGTTCAAGATTCAGAATTATCCAATTTGGGAAGGGGACTCGCTCCTACCATTATTCTAAGAAAAGGGGCTGGCCCGTGACTAGGTCCTACCTATGGGTGGGGCCAGGAGGGGGGTGGTTACACCCCTATCCTTTGTCCGGCTTCGCCCCAGCTCAGGGGCAGGGTTGCCCCCGAAACTGGTTTGAGCCGGGCTATGCACAGTGAGCACCGGGGTGCCAATTGCAATCACCTTCCTTTCAGCCCTGCCTACCTGGGATACACAAACCCTGTCTGGGATGGTGCTAACACCGCCCTCGACAGGAAACCCTTTGTCCAAGCTCCCTCCGCTGGAAGGTCTCCCAGCAGCAGGAGGTCAGACTTGTGTCTGGTGGCAGCATCCATTTTGTGATGCTGAGGCTTGAGTCAACTTTTAACCGGGGTTCAAAGTTACTTCCATGTCGTGCCCCTCTAAAAGGGGGGAATGCTAACCCCGTCGCCAGAATTGGCGAGGGGTTCGTATTCCAATTCGTATGACACCTTACTCGACATGTGTGGGTGATGCGATGCCAAGGTCAGCAAATAACCGCGAGGATTATAATGCATTTTAAGGTAGTCGGCACGCGTCACCATGGAACGGCTACTAGGACTTGGTTCCGCAAGCCGTCGACGGGCTCAGCTCGCGCCAGAGCCCCATCCCACATGATTCCCAGCACTCTGCCCTCAGGATTGATAAGGCCTGCCATAGGAGTGACTGACAGGAGTCCATGTGTCCATTTTAGGGTTAGGCATAGGAATACTACACCTATAGCAACGGGTGATTACACCACCTTGCCCCAGCTGTCGCGCAGCCAGTTGTGTCAGATTTGGGCGGCCATCCAGGGGTGGCATAATACTAACCCCGGGCGTAGCACTACGCTTCGCCCACGTAGTGTACGTAGCGCTGCCTGCTTCGCACTTTCCGAAGTAGGCGAAGCAGGGCAGCGCTACGCACACGCCGAGGGCGAAGCGTAGCTGCCTGCCACCCGCCACCCACCTCCCGCCTGCCCTCCTTTTAAATAATATCAGCAATGAAAAATAAATTAAAGTAAAGCGACTTAACTTAAGCGCGGCGTCTCCGGGGCTCCCTCTTTCTCGTTTCTAATTTCTTCTGGCAAATGCGCATGCGCGGACACCCGCGCATGCGCATTTCTTGCAAAAAATGCGCATGCGCGGGCGTCCGCGCATGCGCATTTGTAAGAAGAAATTAGAAACGAAGAAGAGGGAGCCCCGGAGACGCCGCGCTTAAGGTAAGTCTCTTTACTTTAATTTATTTTACATTGCTGATATTATTTAAAAGGAGGGCGGGCGGGAGGTGGGTGGCACGTAGTGGGGCTACGCGAAGCGCGTAGTGTGCGTAGATTTGGGCACACTACGTGCTGCTTCACGTAGCCCCACTACGCCCACTACGCCCACCCTTACATAATAAAATGCTGCAGCCCCTGGTAGGCCCTGGGTACACCGATGCCCTGGATACCTGTGGTATGCTGATACAGGGACTGATACGGCGGCCCAGTTCCAATTAGTGGATGCACCTAATGTACATGTGTGTTAATTTCGAGAGAGAACAGCTAGGCTGTGGGTCTGATTGGCAGGCCCACAGCCAGGGAAAGTCGTAAACCAATGAAGCAAAAGCAAAAAATCTGGGTGATCATAGGATTGCAGACCCTACTCTCCTACATGACCCCCCCCAAACTTTGGGACAATAAGCTAACCTTGACCAGGTGAGTCTTCTTGCTCTAAGTGGAAATACCTGGAGAGCCCATCTGCATTGCCATGATCAGTGCCAGGTCTATGCTCCACTGTGAAGTCCATCCCCTGTAGGGAAATGGACCACCTAAGTAGTTTGGGGTTTTCACCCTTCATTTGATTTAGCCACAAGAGGGGCTTATGGTCGGTCTGAATCTTGAAGTGAGTGCCAAACAAGTATGGCCTCAACTTCTTCTGGGCCCAAACCACAGCAAAGGCCTCCCTCTCAATAGCTGACCAATTCTTCTCTCTGGGGGTCAGCCTCCTGCTAATAAAAGCTATGGGCTGGTCATGACCATCAAAATTCAGTTGAGATAGAACAGCTCCCACACCCAACTCAGAAGCGTCTGTTTGGACAATGAATGTTTTGGAGTAGTCTGGACTCTTTAGGATAGGTGCTGTGCACATGGCCTGCTTTAGGTCATCGAATGCCTTCTGACAGCTCGCTGTCCACTGAACTTTTTTTGGCATCTTTTTACTTGTCAGGTCGTTTAGCGGGGTCACAATGGATCCGTAATTTCTGTCAAATTTCCGGTAATAACCAGTCAGGCCCAAGAAAGCTCGAACCTGAGTCTGGGTGGTTGGAGGAGCCCAGTCCTGGATGGCCTGTATTTTGCTCTCCAATGGCTGAACCTGGCCTCCACCTACAAGGTGGCCCAGGTATACAACCTGTGTCTGCCCTATCTGGCACTTAGTGGCCTTGATAGTGAGGCCTGCCTTTTGCAGGGCCTCTAACACTTTCCTCAGGTGGACCAGGTGATCCTCCCAGGTGGCGCTAAAGACAGCGATATCGTCCAGATATGCCGCACAGAAGTCGTCCAACCCAGTGAGAACTCGATTCACCAGCCTTTGGAAGGTGGCAGGTGCATTTTTCAAACCAAAGGGCATTACCACAAACTGATAATGCCCACCCGGGGTAGAAAATGCTGTTTTGGGCTTGGCCTCCTCAGCTAACCTGATTTGCCAATACCCAGCTGTCAGGTCAAACGTACTTAAGTAGTTGGCCGAAGCCAACCGGTCGATAAGTTCGTCTGCTTTTGGTATCGGGTGGGCGTCAGTCTTAGTGACTGCATTGAGACCTCTGTAGTCCACGCAAAACCTCATCTCTTTCTTACCGCCCTGGGTGTGAGGTTTCGGCACGAGAACTACGGGACTAGCCCAGGGGCTGTCCGAGGGTTCAATGACTCCCAGCTCCAACATTTTCTGCACCTCTGTCTTGATGCAGTCTCTGACATGATCAGGCTGCCGATAGATTTTACTCTTTACGGGCAGACTGTCCCCAGTGTCGACCTCATGGGTACACCAATTGGTCTGACTGGGCGTCAGAGAGAACATATGTCGAAAGGATTGAAGAACCTGTTTACAATCCCTTTGTTGATGTCCAGAGAGGCTGCCACAAAAGACAACACCATCTACTGACCCATCGTCAGGGTTCTGAGAGAGCAGGTCCGGGAGAGGGTCACTCTCCTCCTCCTGTCCCTCATCTGTGGCCATGAGCAAGCCCATGCCCTCCCTGTCGACATATGCCTTGAGCCTGTTTACATGGAGCACCCTGTGGGGGCTCCGGGGAGTTCCCAGGTCTACCAGGTAGGTGACCTCTCCCTTTTGCTCAATGATCGTGTGGGGCCCAGACCATTTGTCTTTGAGTGCTGCTGGGGCCACTGGCTCCAGCACCCACACCTTCTGTCCAGGCTGGTACACAGTCAGGACAGCCTTTTGGTTGTGCCAAGCTTTTTGTAATTCTTGGCTCGCCTCAAGGTTTTTAGATGCCTTTTCCATGTACTCCGCCATCCGCGAGAGGAGACCGAGCACATAGTACACAATGTTTGATGCCGGCTTTCTGAGAGGTCTCTCCCATCCTTCCTTTACCAAACAAAGGGGTCCCCTTACAGGATGTCCGAACAGAAGCTCAAAAGGTCTGTAGCCAACCCCCTTCTGCGGGACCTCTCTGTAGGCGAACAAGAGGCAGGGTATCAGGACATCCCATCTCCGCCGAAGCTTTTCAGGTAGTCCGTGAATCATCCCTTTTAGGGTCCTGTTGAATCTCTCAACAAGCCCATTGCATTGTGGGTGATAGGGTGTGGTGAACTTGTAGTTGACACCACACTCCTTTCACATTGCAGTCAGATATCCCGACATAAAGTTTGCACCTCTGTCTGAGACAACCTCCTTAGGGAAGCCCACTCTGGAGAACACTCCAACTAGGGCCCGTGCCACCACAGGTGCTGTAGTGGTCCTAAGGGGAATAGCTTCAGGATACCTGGTGGCGTGGTCCACCACCACCAGTATAAACTTGTGCCCTGATGCTGTCTGGGGTTCCATTGGTCCGACAATGTCGATCCCCACTCGTTCAAAGGGTACCCCCACCACCGGCAGTGGTATTAGGGGGGCATTTGTCGTGCCACCTGACTTACCACTGGCTTGGCAAGTGACACAGGAGCGGCAAAACTCCTTCGTATCTTCGGACATGTGGGGCCAGTGAAAGTGTGGCACAATTCTGTCCCAAGTCTTATTCTGGCCTAAGTGACCTGCAAGGGGAATCTCATGGGCCAAGGTAAGAAGGAAACCTCTCAGAGACAAGGGGATGACCAGCCTCCTGGTCGAGCCAGGTTTGGGGTCTCTTGCCTCGGAGTACAGGAGTCCATCGTCCCAGTACACTTTGTGGGTACCTGTGGCGTTCCCTGCAGCCTCAGCAGCAGCCTGCTGTCTGAGGGGTT
The DNA here is from genome assembly GCF_964204655.1 of Triturus cristatus. Classification (NCBI taxonomy): domain Eukaryota; kingdom Metazoa; phylum Chordata; class Amphibia; order Caudata; family Salamandridae; genus Triturus; species Triturus cristatus. Next base: position 211,129,849 of record NC_140585.1, on the reverse strand, counting down.
CAAGTGAGGGGCAGTCTAACTGTGCCTTCCCCAGGTCTTCCCTGGAGGGTCCCTCTGAGCCCAGAAACTCAACCTGACCAGGTTCAAGCTCTTTCGGCTCAGTTTCCCTCAGTTCTTTAAGGTCAGCCTCCTCAGAGACTTGATCCACGACCTGGGGCAAGGGGGAAGGCGAAGCCTTACCCTTACTGCTCCTTTTCTTGGAAGGTGTCTGGTCCGTTCTTCCAGGATCCAGCACCTGTTCAGTGGGGCATCTTTTGGCCTGTGACCTGGTCACAGCAAGGACATGTGCTGGCAAGCCTAACATTTCCATGTGAGTCCTCTGCTCCACTTCTGACCATTGTGACGTTTCCAAATCATTGCCCAACAGACATTCTACGGGGAGGTCTGAACTAACCACAACCTTTTTCGGGCCACTTACCCCTCCCCAGGAGAAATCAACAACTGCCATACTGTGATTGGTAGTGACGTTGCTGGCATTGGTCACTAGGTAATCGGTACCTAGCATGATCTGTCCAGGGTCCACAAAGTTAGGCGTCACCATGGTGACACTGGCACAAGTGTCCCTGTAGGCCTGAGCCACTTTTCCATTGATCAAAGGTGTCTGTCTGTATTTGCCCAAAGTATTGGGACTGGCATCAGGGGACATATCCATATCCCCTGTACAGACAAGGACGGCCTGAGTGAGCGTGCTGACTAAGTCGTTACTCCCCTCGGTTCCCAAGGTTAACCCAACTAATGCCTTGGGAGGTGCACTACCACTGCTGACTGTACTAGGGGGTGCAGGTGCCTTAGGGGCTGCAGTGGCAGGAGTTTGCCCTCCTTTCTTGGTGCACTCACTAAACCAGTGAGTCTTACTTTTACAGTATTGGCACCACCTTTTTGACTGGCCTTCTTGAGTCTTCTTCTTCTGTGAAGCCTGACCCCCACCCTCTTTGGTTTGTTGGGGACCTGTCGAAGACTTCTGGTCATTTTGTTCGTTCTTGTTACTACCCTTTTGGTCTGCTTTCTTCTGACCACCCTGGTTCTGGTTCTGGTTCTGCTTGACCCTTGTTCTAACCCATCTGTCTGCCTTCTTTCCCAATTCTTGGGGAGAGGTCAGATCCGAGTCGACAAGGTGCTGATGCAACAATTGGTTCTGACAGTTGTTTAAAATCTGTTCTCTCATGATAAGATTGTACAATCCTGTGTAATCAGTAACCTTGCTACCCAGCAACCAGCCTTCCAAAGCCTTAGTGGCACAATCGACAAAGTCAGTCCAATCCTGAGACTGAATTTTCTGGGTGTCCCTGAACAGCAACCTGTACTGTTCCGTGGTTAAGCCAAACCCATCAATCAGTGTATTCTTCAGGACTTGGTAGTTGTTTGCATCCTCAGCTCTAGTAGTGAGGAGCTTGTCTCGCCCTTTACCTTCAAAGGAGAGCCACAGTATAGCTGCCCACTGACTCGGGGGGACGCACTGGACAGTGCAGGCCCTCTCCAAAGCAGTTATCCACTTGTGGATGTCGTCCCCTTGTTTAATGGGGGGCACTATTTTACTCAGGTGTCTAGTGTCTATACCCCTGTCTTTCTCTCTAATGAGAATGCTGCCACCAGTGGGATCTAACCCACTTCATTTCTGCCCTCGGGCCAAGGCAAGTCTTTCTTTCGCGAGGGCAAGTTCTTCCCGCTCGATCCTCAGATTGACTTCCCTCATCTTCGCTTCATGCTCCCTTCTCTGAGGGGACGTCATTCCTCTCTGAGAAGATGCCTGAGAGACATGTGTACGAACAGATCTGTTAGAGCCTCTGGAGAGAGACCTAGCTCGTCCGTTCCCAAGGTTAGGCCTGCTTGAGCGTGGGCTCGGGGCTCCCCCAGTTCTATTCTCATGCCTGCTTAAGTTGGTCCTTGTAAGCCTGCTGACTACCACTGGACCTTTGTTTGCCTCGTCTCCTGATAACTCCTCCTCGTCCTCCTCCTCTGTATGGAGGTCGAGGTCGGGGTCACCAAGGGTTCCCTCTAAGGGAGGCATGTTCCCATCAGCATTGGGGGGACCTGTGATAGAGGACCTCCTAGCATCGTAAGTCTCTAAGCGACCTATCAGAAATGTGATGGTAGGGTTAGAACCCTGGTTTAGCTTCCTGGAGGCACACAGTTGTCTCATCTCCTAAGGGCTGCATATCGTGACACGACCTGTGGAGGGTCACTGACCACTAAGGGAGTCTCCACAGACTCTCCGTGGACCGACATGCTTTCTAGTGAGGTGTAAGTGATGCACCTACCTACACTATGTGTTTACCTACTGATCCCTTGCTAAGAGTTGTAGTCAGGGTGTGCTAAGCCCTGTTACACTGCAACAGCTGGTTCAGTAGAACTCAGAGTATTCTAAGTTAAGTTATATGTACCTGGGTACTTATGTGATCTTTCACTTCGATATTCTTAGGATACGTGTGTGGTAAAACAACAGCAAGCTCAAATCCCAACCGCTGCTCACCAATGTGAGAAGTTGGCCTGATATGTAGTGCTCACTATTCACTGTGTATCATTCCAAACGACCCTTGTTGATGATTGGTTGTAAGTCAACCTTATAGACCAGCTATCCTAGTAGCATGGACAAGAGCAGTCTTTAGGCTAAACTCTAGAGGGCGTGTTAAGCCAGCTGTTTTACCACCACATTTACCCCTTGAACACCGCGTGAAAGGACACCACACAAGTTGTTATGAAAATAAAGGGTATTTATTTATAACACGACTACCCTGGCTCTTTATGAGTCAGGGAGCGAAGCACACTACAAAACTCTTATGAAAATACATCAAGTGGCAAAATTTACACAAATGCCCGAGGGGCATGAAAAACCATCTACACTAACAGTGGGATGCGAATGGTTAGAGTCTGGAGTTACTGATTCCGGAGTGATCCGATCAGTGGGACTAAACGAAAAAGGAGCTGGACACTTGGAGAGCGAACCTGCGATGGAGCACCGAAATGCTCGAGTTACCTAGCCCAGAGGCTGCGGCTGCGTGAGGTTCGGCAAGATGTCGGGAGTCCTCGTTGTAGTCTCAGGAGCCTGAAAGAAGAAGTTGCTGGCAGGCGACCAGTGTCGATATTCAGCGAGATCCAAGCCTGGATCGGTGATGAAGGAAACCTGAAAGCAGAGGGGACTCAGTTCTCAACTGCTAGCCAGCGATCGTGTGGGCACCAGGCGGGTACCGGCTGAAGTCACCTCGACCAGGTGAGTGGGTGATGTCGGACTCGGCTGTTCCTCGGACCAGGAGGAGCGGCGGCGACCAGGATGGAGGGCGAGCTGTCCCACGCAGGTGTCTGCTGTCGATGAGGCTGGGCCCAGGAGTGGGGCAGCAGGTCTTGGCAGTGGCAAGCCCACGCGGTGGAGTCAAGATGGCGTCTGGAGTGGACCAGGAGGGTCTGTGGTACTCCTCTGTTGAAGGTGAGCAAGAGCCAGTCTGAAGCAACCAGACCAGTGATGAAAAACTATCGTGGTGCGTCGTGAAGGGGGCCACAGCCGGTCGGCGAGTGGCCGGACAACGCGGTGAACAGCAAGGAGCGGAAGGGCCCCCACGCAGATCTCGGGGATGCTGGGGAGGCAGACTTCGGTGCTGGAGCTGCTTAGGGTTAGGGCTTCTCAAACCCTAGGTACACTCACTTGAGGGTCCCTCGGTGGGTGTGCTAGATAAGCGTCGTGCAGGTTCTGAAGATAGCCGGTCCCGCAGGTCTCGTCACACCTACGACTCTCAGCTGGGCTGACGATGTAGGTAGAGGTCAGAGATGGCAGGGAACTCGGGTCTCGTCGAGCTGGGCAGTCTTGATCCATAGGAGAGACGTACAGCAAACCGCAAGCGCTTAGGTGGTGCCTGCTGGTGCAGGGTGGCTACTCCTTAGCCACAAGGGAGAGTCTTCAGAAAAAGTCAAGAGTTCCTTTTGTGGAAAGTAGTTCAAGATTCAGAATTATCCAATTTGGGAAGGGGACTCGCTCCTACCTTTATTCTAAGAAAAGGGGCTGGCCCGTGACTAGGTCCTACCTATGGGTGGGGCCAGGAGGGGGGTGGTTACACCCCTATCCTTTGTCCGGCTTCGCCCCAGCTCAGGGGCAGGGTTGCCCCCGAAACTGGTTTGAGCCGGGCTATGCACAGTGAGCACCGGGGTGCCACTTGCAATCACCTTCCTTTCAGCCCTGCCTACCTGGGATACACAAACCCTGTCTGGGATGGTGCTAACACCGCCCTCGACAGGAAACCCTTTGTCCAAGCTCCCTCCGCTGGAAGGTCTCCCAGCAGCTGGAGGTCAGACTTGTGTCTGGTGGCAGCATCCATTTTGTGATGCTGAGGCTTGAGTCAACTTTTAACCGGGGTTCAAGGTTACTTCCATGTCGTGCCCCTCTAAAAGGGGGGAATGCTAACCCCGTCACCAGAATTGGCGAGGGGTTCGTATTCCAATTCGTATGACACCTTACTCGATATGTGTGGGTGATGCGATGCCAAGGTCAGCAAATAACCGCGAGGATTATAATGCATTTTAAGGTAGTCGGCACGCGTCACCATGGAACGGCTACTAGGACTTGGTTCTGCAAGCCGTCGACGGGCTCAGCTCGTGCCAGAGCCCCATCCCACATGATTCCCAGCACTCTGCCCTCAGGATTGATAAGGCCTGCCATAGGAGTGACTGACAGGAATCCATGTGTCCATTTTAGGGTTAGGCATAGGAATACTACACCTATAGCAACGGGTGATTACACCACCTTGCCCCAGCTGTCGCGCAGCCAGTTGTGTCAGATTTGGGCGGCCATCCAGGGGTGGCATAATACATGCTGCAGCCCCTGGTAGGCCCTGGGTACACCGATGCCCTGGATACCTGTGGTATGCTGATACAGGGACTGATACGGCGGCCCAGTTCCAATTAGTGGATGCACCTTATGTACATGTGTGTTAATTTCGAGAGAGAACAGCTAGGCTGTGGGTCTGATTGGCAGGCCCACAGCCAGGGAAAGTCGTAAACCAATGAAGCAAAAGCAAAAAATCTGGGTGATCATAGGATTGCAGACCCTACTCTCCTACACAAGGCAGTGGCACAAATCTAAATAAAGACTGTCAGACATTTTGCCACCACAAACACACTACTTCACAGTGAAGCTGACTGACAGGAAGAAATAGTGAGTATGCTGGTGAAGTGAGTGTATCCAAAAGCATGAGGGAGTTTGTAGTCACAGATAATGGTCCCCCTTCCAATTGGCCCATCAAGACCTCTCTGAACCATGCTCACATCACAGGGAGTGGAAAATAACTGAAAAGATGGCTGACACTGGGTCCTGATGTGGGGAGCACAAGGCCCTGGTAGGGGTTGTGCTCAAATCAGAAGCAGGACACCACTGCCTGACATCCTGAAAGCCAACTTGCACGCCCTGCAACGGAAGCACGTTTCATGGTGGGATGTCTGGCTGGGTGGGAAGGAGGACTGACAGCTCTGACCATACTTACCAGCATGTTTAGACACACACACCCCTCAACACACACTCCACACAACTCACCTGGGATAATGCATTGACTGACACTGTAGTGAAATATCACCCAAAGATACACCACACTGGGTACTGCTGTGTGAAGCACAGGGGCTCTCTTTGGACTTGTAGCCAAACAAACACGAGGACTGCACTGTCAGCCATCTTGCCATTGCTGTCACACTCCCTCACAGGGAAGCAGTCAAAAGGAAGGAAGTATGGGCATTCTGGGAAGAGGGGTGTAGCCAAGAGCATGATGGGAGTTGCAGTCACAGACAATCCCCACCCACCTACATGGCCCAGCAAGCTCACACTGAACGATGCTCACGTCACAGGGAGTGGAAATGGACTGACAAGATGTCTGACACTGGGCTCTGTTGTGGGGAACACAAGGCCCTGCTGGGAACTGGGCACCAACAAACACCAGGACTGCACAGCCAGCCATTTTGCCATTTCTGTCACACTCTCTCACAGGGAAGCAGAGTCAAAAGGAAGGAAGCATGGGCATGCTGGGACGGGGGGTGTAGCCAAGAGCATGATGGGAGTTGCAGTCACAGACAATCCCCACCCACCTACATGACCCAGCAAGTTCACACTGAACGATGCTCACCTCACAGGGTGTGGAAATGGACTGACAAGATGTCTGACACTGGCCTCTGTTGTAGGGAGCACAAGGCCCTGCTGGGAACTGGGCACCAACAAACAACAGGACTGCACTGACTGACATCCTGAAAGTTAACCTGCACCCACTGCAATGGTGGCACGATTCATGATGGGATAACTGGCCTTGGGGGAGAAGGAGGTCCTGACTTGAAAACAAATAACACCAATGCTGGCCATACACACCTTCTCTGCTAAAACACATTGCACACGTGGTACCAGTCACTCACAAAGTAAATGCCTGGGCAAGATGGCTGACACATGGGCCTGATAAATGATGTGGCTGCAAATCACACATATGCACTGGCCAACCCAAACACGTTCGCACACACAGCCATTGCAACGTATGTTCAAACTCACTGTCTGGGGATGCAGTGTCCAGGGGTGCTCCCTGGCCTGGCTGTAGATGTGTGTCTTACAGATGACAAGTGTGGAGATCCATATATAGTACATAGAACAAAACACACAGGAACTCACATTTACATCATTGACAGGGGACATCTGACAGTAAATGGAATGGATACACCAATATAGCTGACACCGTAGCATGGTCTCATTCACACTAGGTGCTGTTGTGAGCTGCATTCCACTCCTACATCATTCTGCAACATATGCATCCTTCACACCACACACCACTCACTGTCATAGACACTGTAGACACAAGTGTCTACAGTGGCTTTTCAGGAGACCAAATGTCCGCTCAATCACCCTCCTGGTCCGACCATGTGCCTCATTGTAGCGCATCTCGGCTGGTGTCACAGTGTTTCTGAGGGGTGTCGGCAACCACGGCATGTTGGGGTATCCAGAGTCACCTACATACAAACAATTGAACAATTAGCTGAGTTTTGAAAGAGGGTGGAATATAACATTGCCAAACACACACAATGGTAAACAGTCAGTACACACCGACAAGTCAGGCACGCTGGTTTGGCATCTGTGACATCAGCGTTGCAATGCAACTACTCCTCATGATGTATGCATCGTGCGCAGAACCGGGGAAACGTGCACACACATGTGTGATACACATGTCCGCTAGACATACCCCCATAGCATTGATGGAGTGGAAATGTTTCCTGTTCCGGTATGTCTGCTCATGTGCCCGTGGTGGTACCAGGGCCACATATGTACCATCAATAGATCCAATGACGTTCGGCATCCTCCCCAGTGTATAAAAAGCAGCCTTTATGTCAGTGAGTTTACCTGAAATGAAATGAAATTTTGTACTTGTATAGCGCACTGCTGCCCCAGCGACGGGGCGTCCTGGCGCTTGTACTCATACCGCTGTGGAACCCTTCCTGGCTTTCCCTGTGAAATGTCCACTCCTGGGCACCTCCAAGGTGAAGCCAGGCATCCCCAGCGCTGTTGGGTCCGTTGTGGAGATTAAGCAAGCTATTGCCCAGAGTTGCAGAGTGGGACCCATGATTAGAGTAGGCACCAAGATGAGAATTGTCAGGTCCGAGGAAAGTGAGCCCAAGACCCGCCGAGGCGGGAAATGAACCCTGGTCCCGGGCCAGATCTCTGCATCAGGGTCTGCCACTCTAACCATTGAGCCACACTTCTCCTGGGCTAGGAAACTTGATGTACAGGTCAAGGAAATGCAACATCCCCTCCAAGACATTGCGTAGCACACGACTGAACATAGTTTGCGACAAACCACCAGCAGTAGCCACAGTGTACTGAAAGGTACCGGTAGCAAAGAAGTGGAGGGCTGCCATCATCTTCACCTCTGGGGTCAGTGGTGTAGGGTATGTTCGGCCAGGTAGCAGATGTGGTGCCAACTGCTCTGCCAACTCCTCAATCAGTGGCCTGGAGAAGCATTACCGTCGGATGCAGTCGCGTTCCTGCATGGTTTCAAGGTCTGGGATCGGTCTATGGACAGCTGGTGCCCTGCAGTACAGAGATGAACAAAGGAAGATTGTCGATTCATCCACCCATGTGGCTATGACCAAGCAAAATATCACATGATACATCATGACAATACACAATGTACTAAGGTTTGTGCTGTTGGGTATGGACACATATGTCACCTACTTGCCCTTCATCTCACATCTCAAGTCCACATGTCTACATAACTTACATGTAGTGCAATGGCCAATCATTAGGCTGTGTCACAGTCCCTATGTACTGCTGTCACATTCCAAACACACACCACAGTGACAAGTGAGGACTAATGTCTCCCAGGCATCACAACTCTTTGACAGGCAGATACCCCGAGTCCCTGTATTGCCACATGGACACTGGCATGACATGGCGTATCATGTACATGCCACAAAACAACCATGAGTCCCACAGGTAGTGGTCCATGTTGTCTCTGCAGGCCATACATGGATGTCTCTGAGACAAACACACAACATCAATGATGATGCACAAACCACAAGGATGTGGAGACTGTCTCCCATTGGGCACATGGGATCAGACACATCCGAGAGACAACATGCACACAGACTGCGGGTGTACATCAGAATTGTGGCTATGGGTCTCACTGTGACGTACATACCATCCCACCCAGGACTCAGGGTGTATGTGACATGTCCTAACCATATCCAACCTGCAACTGTGTCCATGACTTATGCCCATAACTGTACAGTTGCACATCACAGTGGTAATGTGCACAACACACAAAGGATTCTGTCCCCATGAACACGTGCACAGCCTGGGAGTGGCTGCACCAAAGTACCGCACAGCAAACCAAATGTTGCCCCCTACACACACACACACACACAGCTAATGCAGCCTTACATGCCATGGGATACAGTGTGGCACATGCTGTGGTGTGGTTGGTGTGCACCTGAGTCCCTGGCAAGTAATTGTGTGTGGAATCCGTCAACAAGTCACACCAATGTCAACCGACGCGGGTGACTTCTACAGAGACGCATTGCACAGTTCTGGACCGAGCCGTGCGCACGCCTTGGCCATTGACTGCAATGTGAACCGATGCGGGTGACTATTATGCATACGCGTCGCGCAGGCATGAACCAAGCCGTGCACACGCCTTGGCCATTGACTGCAATGTGAACCGATGCGTGTGACAATTATGCATACGCGTCATGCAGGAATGGACCGAGCCATGCGCATGCATAGCCCGTTGAATCATATTGAGACGAGTGCGTGTGGATTTTCAAACTACGCATTGTACAGTTAGTTGACTGAGCCGTGGCATTGGACTGTCATGGAGACGGATGCGTATTCAAAACTTGTACGAGTTGCAATTTCTAGGGTGTCATGAAGGTGAAAATTTGAATGATGCGGAAGACGCGTACGAGTTGTACAATTCCATGGATTGGCCAGATTCATAGAATGAAACTGTGTTGGACCTATCACTTAGGACACATGGCACAGATTCTGCCTCTGCAGCACAAATATAAGGCTAACTGACCCCCAGGGAGTTCACTTGCCTGCACTACATGCTACTGTACCCCATCTCTGCTACCACTGCTGCTGTCTCTGTATCCTCTAGCTATTGCTATGGCACGTATTCTGGAGAGAGCCACAGCTTTCACTGAAGAGGAGAACCAGGCCCTGCTGGACGGGCTCCTTCCACATTACTGCAAGCTGTATGGGAAACCAGGGTAACAGGAGAGTGTGCAGTCCACTGCCTTCCTAATGGTGCATGTTGTCTGACTAGCAGTACTAGCAGTGTGTACACCAGTGGCAAGCGTACTCACTGAGTATTTTCAACCGGTATATGTGATGAACAGGTCTTCTGCAGCAAAAGTGCATTTGTGCAAGCTTTAACTTCCCAGGCAATGTTAACATGTCAGACATGCAGGGCAATTGTCCATTTCCATGGGTGCACTACCTGTGTACCTCTTTTCCCTTTGTGATGACTAGATGTATATCCAACTGTGTGCAGCACAAATATGTGGCATGTGTGGTAATGGCCTTTTCACTTTGTCATCCTCACAGGTTGATGCCCACCTGAAGCATGAGATATGGCTGACCATCACCCGGGCAGTTAGATCAGTGGGGGTCTACAAGCACCGGATCTGCAACTGCCAGAAGAGGTGGCAGGACCTTCGGGGATGGACCCGGAGGATCGCAAGGGTCCAGCTGAAGCTGTCACCTCCACACAGGAGGGGCGGACACCGGACCATGACCCCCCACATGCTCAGGATTCTGGTGGTGGTCTTTTCGGACCTGGATGGGCAGATGAAGGCCAGACAGCAGCAAGGAGGGGGTAAGTCCATGCCTAATCTGTGAACTATGTCTGACATGCTATTTGCAGTCTTTTGGCCTGGTCACACTTCCACATTACATCAGTCTTGTAGTCCAGGACTCATGTCCCTCAATTGTGTAATGCACCCTCCTCATCTGATCCACAGGTGTGGCCCCTATAGTCTGTGGCTTGTTTCACTAGTGCACTGTGTCCCTGCAGTCAGCTATGCTTAAGGTTGCGGACAGCATCTGTTGCTGTGACTCCGTTGTATGTTTCATGGGTGGGTCAATTGTTTACACAATGCCTGAGATCTAACATGTGATCTGTGTGTGTCCTTGATATGTGTTCCAATTGCTGGTCTGACTCGCCACATGTGCCTGGGGTATTTCAAACACACCCAGGCAGCAGGTGACTCCAAATTTTGGGCCTCAGGAGTATGTATATCAAGTGTGTCACACTTGCTTAGCCACCTGCCTACTGTCCAGGGCTATACACTGTTTCACGTAGACCTGGGCAGTCATGCCTACTCCAGGGCATTTTAAAACACTCTGTACTCCCACTCCCATGTATCAACTTACAGACTGTGCTTAGTGACATGTGCCTTCAGGTGTCTGCCTCTGTGTCATTGTGGTGTGGCTTCCTTTTCAGGACAACTGGGGTGTTCATGAGTTTGAGGGTCAGCAGGACATACTATAGGAGACAAGAACTGTGTGACATATAGGTGTGTGATCACTTGACAGTGCACAATGGTGTATGCAACTGTGAAGTTCAGACAGCTGTGTTTCATGCACAGCAGACTGTGAGGTGCTCATGTTCAGGGAGCTGTGTTCGCAGTCACTCATATGTCTGATTTGTATGATGTGGGGTCATCTGAGTCCGGGATATGTTGTTTGCAGGGGATGGACATGTGCACTTGTCAGCTGCAGAGTTTTCTTTACCCATGACCTAGGATTGTGACACAGTGCATACTGTTGTTGTTTGGATGTCCTGCCCCTGTGACAGGAGACAGTGATGACTGACTTTTCAGGCATGCCTGTGCCATGGCATTTAACTTGCTGAGAGGGATCCTGCATTGGAGTCAAATGTGCTCCATGCACCCCATTGTGGCATTGACTATCAGGACATGAGAACATCACAGTGTGTGTTGCTGGTATGCATCACAAGCATGTGAAATGAGACTCTGGCCATCCCTTCGCCACGACACCTGTACTGAGTCAGTGGCAGGAGATGTGATGTGTGTATATTGACAAACTTCTACATGTTCACTTACATGTCCAACGACTGTGTAGGCTGTGCATTTCTGCACATAGGGGTATTAGCATCCAGCATGTAACAGACATATGGGTGCAAGTCTATGAGTGATATGAGTGCCATGTTTGATGGTCAGACTGACAATTGGCTTATTCAAAACAGTGTGAGCACTTTGAGCAGTGTTCAGATGATGATGCCAGGGCTTGCCCTGTGATGTGCTGTACATACTGTGGTGTGTGCAGTCAGTGCAGGTGACTGATGTTGTTCTGTTTTTCCTAATTCTTTCCAGATGCATCCATGGCCACAGGAGTGGACAGCACCACGGACCAGGAGGTGCCGCAGAGCCAGACTGGGACAGAAAGCGAGGAGTTGGAGGGACCTAGTGGCACAGAGGGTGAGTGGAGCCACCCCAAGGAGTCCTCGGCACCATCCACCCCTGCTGAGGACCACAGCAGCTCAGAGGATGACTCCCTTGTGGAGGCGGGTGTCAGCAGCCAACAAACCCCAGCTAGTGAGGCTGTCCCCGCCACCACCACCACCATCACCACCCTCCCATCGGCTCCCGTCCCAGAGGTCCGTGGAGGCTCCCGTGTTCAGGAGCTTATCTCCTTTGTGCCAGGCACTGCACCCCCTGCCCCTGTGTCCCCTGCTGCCCTGAGTGTGGAGTATGTGGACTTGCTTCAACAGATCCATGTAGGGCAGACATCAATGCTGAGTGTCCTCCATGCACACACCAGTCTGTTGACTCAACTGGTGTCGTTCATGGAGGGCATGTCATCAGGCATGTCTGCCCTACAGAGGACCAATCAGTCCATGGCCTCCTCCCTGACGGCAGCAGTGTCCCTCCTCCAACAGTCCCTCACCCCTTCTACCCCTGCCCCATCCACAATTTCTAACACCCTACCTGTCCCAAGCACACACACACCACCACATTCACCCAAACCCACAGACACAGGCAGCACACAAACACCCAAACCAATGTCTAGACGTGCACACAAGCAACCTCAGGGGACTGATACCACACTGACAAGGGATGGTTTGCAAACACATCAACAGGCATTCACAACCACTCCGCAGTCCTCTGATACCTCTCCCTCTAAGACCCCATCCCTTACCTCACATGCAAACCCCATCTCCCCAGAAGCTCTTTCTCTGTGACCTTGGCCTCTTCCCCACCAATCCAGCAGATCCAGTGTACAAAGGGAAAAGGAAGTCCCCACACACAGAGGGGACTGCCCCTCACACCCGGACACCCTCCCCCAGGCGCAGGCAGACTGAGGCCCCCACCCGCAAGTCCCCCCGGGCACAGAAGAGCAAGACCCCACTCCCGCCCGCAGCTCCACGACACAGTCTCCGTCCTCCATCCCTCAGGCCACCACTCCACAGGTTCCCCCGCCACACCCTGCCACAGGTTCCCCCACCCACAGATACACCATCCCCAAAATGCTCAGGCCCTCCCTCCCTACCACTTGCTCTTCCACCCCCACCCCCCCGGTCAGCCTGTGTTTGCCACTGGTGTGGGGACCGTGGCCCCCCTGTACTGCCGACCTCACCTGATTCCCATTCCTCTCCCATGGAGTCCACTCCATCTGACCTGCCCACTGCAGTTGTGCCAGCACCCACACCATCTGACTTGTGCCCCACAGTTGTGACTGCACCCACTATGTCAGACACCTCCACTGCAGTTGCCAGTGACTCTCCTGCACCCACCACCCCTTCACTGCCTCCTTCTGCTGAGCCTTGATCCTGTCCCTGCGGTGCCTGGCCTGCCCCCATGTATGCCCCTCCGAGTGGATGTCCCCTGTCCTTAGCAGTGCAGGCAAGCAACGTGTGACAGTTGTCACTCACACCCTATTTTGACTTTGGATATGGACTGGCCATTGGCCTTTGTTTTGCATGGACTTTGCATTTGAATTTCAAATTTGCTGAATAAAGCATTTGTAGTTATCCATGTGAATTTGTTTTGGCTGTACATTATGTTGATGATGTTTATCATGACCTTGCTGTTATAAATGCTGAATTTTTAATGTTGAATTCTGAGGTGTTGATGTGATGTACTCCATGTGGTCCATGAGATATGTATCCTATTCTGGTCGGTATCCATGTCATCCTTTGCAGCAAACTGGGTGTGTCATGATTAACAATTTGTGCACATTTCTGTAAACATTTCATTTGCACGGTCACATCTGTGGCTTGCACCCATGCACATTTGATGTGCTTCCCATTGTCCAATTTGTCTATTTCCCTGACTGTGGGCACATCTCCACTGGAAATGCAGGTGTGGACATCACTGGTGTAGGAGCAACTGGGTCCTCTGTGCAACTTGCTAGACTTATGTATTGAGTATGTGCAGATGACTTAAGGGACACTCCCGTACCCAGGCTGATGTGACCAGAGCCTTCATTGGGTGGTAACTGATGGCTGACTGACCAAGTGTTCTGCTGACATGACTGAGACCTGCTGGGACTATGTTTGGCACAGGTGAGCTTCCACAGGAGTTGAGTCCCCTCAAGTAAGTGTGTTGTTCCATGACATTGCCTGGGCCCATGGTGTGTGTTGTGTGAGCATGTGTGTGTGTGTCCACATCCCTTTTTCTACACAGGCTTTGTTCGCTTGATATGTTCCTGTTGTTGATGCTTGCTGAGTTGTCCTGTGTTCTTCCCACATCTTTGTCCTGGCCTACCAGATAAGTGGGTGCATGACACACTACTGTTCATTGGTGTGTCATCATTGGGATTTGTCAGTTCTGAGTGGTGATGATGTGGTCAGACGCAGATGGGACACAGTCAGGGGTCCCCATGGCACTCACTTGTTTGTTCGCAATATCATATAGTTGTCCGTAGGTAGTACCTTTCGGTGATTGAGACATGTGTATGTGTGTGTTACTGCTCCCACTTGTCAGGTTCAGAGCTGCAATGTTGGCAGGTGTCAGCATGTGTGCCTTGTGGTTCTCCTTGGCTTCTGCATTGTCCTGGGACTGTGTCAGGTATTCCGAAGGTTACGGGACCGTTGACGTCATGGCCATGTACCGCATACTGTGCAGTATGTCTGTCATTCACCAGGGTTGTAGACTGTCCTTGTGTGATGAGTCTGTGTACCTTAGATCCTCCCAACATTACTGTGTTTGTCATGGGTGAATGTGCAATGTCACATGTCCATGTGGGCTTCACTGATGCACATTGGTGCAGTTCAGGGTGTGTGGTGTTGAGGGTGGACAGATGTGAATGTTTGCATGGCTCAGCCCCTACCTCACGTTTGTCCCTGGATGACAGGCCATGCTGAGTGATTTGTGTTTGTGTAGGTGTGATGTACGTTTGTGACACAGGAAACATGTCTGAGTTTCACAGTTTGTACGACATCTACCTTTGTCATCACAGTGGAGGTGTCATGCATGCTTGTGTCACCCTAATGTATGGTCCCTGGGGGTGGTGCTGTTGTGTGTCAGTCTCTTGCTGTTTTAGTTGCTGTTCATTCCAGCTTGTGTCACATGTGTCTGTTGGGATCCCTTTCATCTCACAATGCTTGATTGCCCACTAAGGGGTGTCCAATTGATGGGTTACTTTGTATGGTACTGTGTCCACATCTGTGTCATTGTGGTTCAGCCCCCCTCAAGTGTTGTGTAGTTGCCTGGGGATACTGAGACACACACACACACATGTTGTGTCAGATGTGCAGTGTGAAGTTGCCTGTTTGTGTTTGTGCATCTGCACCAGTGCATTGGTATTGCTGAAGTGGGCCATTGGCTGAATGTTGTTTGCGTGAGTTTTCCTGCTGTCCCTGTGAGTCATATCTCATCATTCTGCACATTCATCCTGGTTGTTAGGTCCCATTGCTGCCATGGAATGGGAGTTTGTGACCTGACACCTGCAGTCTACGCAGGATGTATTGATTTGTGTGTCTATTTTCGAGATGTGGGTATGCATTATGATGGTCACTTCTGCTTTTTTGTCATTGTACACTGTATGCAATGTCAGCCACCATGGGTGGTGCTTGTCTGCACATGGCCGAGAGTATGTTAGATTTTCACAGCACTGGTAGCCACACCACATTTCTGTGGGTATGGGACACAACCACTACTCTGCCACAAAAGTGTTTCATGTGTTGGGACCAGGATCATACATGCTGTTTGGCATTTGCAGCTTTTAACATGATGACACTTACCTTTTGGTCACTGTAATGATGGTGGGTTTAGACCCCATTACCACAATGCTCAACATTTGCTGCAGTTTGGAACACCCCACTTAACTTTTGTTCTACACAGTGAGGGGGGTTAGTGCACATTGACACAGTGCTATTAGGATGCTTGACTTGTGTAGGCCACACTCAGTTTTTCGTCGCACGTGTGATGGGAGTCACATTGTATGTTCGAAGTCATATTCACTGTTGTGGGCATTTGTCACAGACTACACACTGTTGTGATGATGTTAGGGGGGATGTATTTTGCTGACATACCTAATGTTGGTGTATGATGGATGTGTGGTGCATCACCCATCCTATGTGTGTGGGTGTTGATATTGATAGTCACACAGCACCCTATGAGTGGGGGTGGCAGTAGTGATGGGCAACATACCCCCTATGAGTGGAGGTGGTAATATTCATGGGCAACAGGTTCCCTATGAGTGGGGGTGGCAGTAGTGATGGGCAACATACCCCCTATGAGTGGAGGTGGCAGTATTCATGGGCAACAGGTCCCCTATAAGTGGGGTGGCAGTAGTGATGGGCAACATACCCCCTATGAGTGGAGGTGGCAGTATTCATGGGCAACAGGTCCCCTATGAGTGGGGATGGCAGTAGTGATGGACAACATATCCCCTATGAGTGGAGGTGGCAGTATTCATGGGCAACAGGTCCCCTATGATTGGGGGTGACAGTAGTGATAGGCAACAAGTCCCCTATGAGTGGGGGTGGCAGTAGTGATGGGCAACATTCCCCCTATGAGTGGAGGTGGCAGTATTCATGGACTACAGGTCCCCTATGAGTGGGGGTTGCAGTAGAGATAGGCAACAAGTCCCCTATGAGTAGGAGTGGCAGTAGTGATAGGCAACAAGTCCCCTACGAGTGGGGGTGGCAGTAGTGATGAGCAACATAACCCCTATGAGTGGAGGTGGTAGTAGTGATGGGCAACAGGTCCCCTATGAGTGGGGGTGGCAGTAGTGATGAGCAACATACCCCCTATGAGTGGAGGTGGCAGTATTCATGGGCAACAGGTCCCATATGAGTGGGGGTGGCAGTAGTGATGGGCAACATACCCCCTATGAGTGGAGATGGCAGTATTCATGGGCAACAGGTCCCCTATGAGTGGGGGTGGCAGTAGTGATGGGCAACATACCCCCTATGAGCGGGGGTGGCAGGGGTGATGGGCAACATACCCCCTATGAGTGGAGGTGGCAGTAGTGATGGGCAACATGTCCCCTATGAGTGGGGGTGGCAGTAGTGATGGGCAACATTCCCCCTATGAGTGGAGGTGGCAGTATTCATGGGCAACAGGTCCCCTATGAGTGGGGGTTGCAGTAGTGATAGGCAATAAGTCCCCTATGAGTGGGGGTGGCACTAGTGATGGACAACATGTCCCCTATGAGTGGGGGTGGCAGTAGGGATGTGCAACATACCCCATATGAGTGGGGGTGGCAGTAGTGATAGGCAACATACACCCTATGAGTGGGGGTGACAGTATTCAATGGCAACAGGTCCCCTATGAGTGGGGGTGGCAGTAGTGATGGGCAACATGCCCCATATGAGTGGAAGTGGCAGTAGTGATAGGCAACATAGCCCCTATGAGTGGGGGTGGCAGTAGTGATAGCCATGCAACCCCTATGGTGTCCTGTTGCTAGTGGACAGGATATGGATCCCCTGGGTGTGTGTGACATTTGGCGGGTACTTGTCGTTTGTTTGTGTGGTGGGTGTCTGACTTACCGTCTGCGCCGTCTGCGTCTGTTCCTGATCCGGTCCTAGATGTACAGTACTGGTATGACCTGCGCGATGGGACTCAGGATGTGTTCGTCTCACACACACTGCTTGTTGCTTTGTCTCATACCCGTTGCTGGCTGGTCTGTCTCATAGCCGTGGATTGTGTTCTGGTGCAAATCGTACCTGATATGCTGCTTTCCTGGATGCTGTTACGTGCTGCACATGGCGACCCGTCTGGGACGTATGAGTTGCGCATCGTACTTGTGTGGCCTGAAACTGCTGTAAGAACTGCTTCCGGGCGACTCGAATCGGTGATCGGAGGTACAGCTCATACAGAAAATGCTGCTGGAAACGCAGCCTACGTGTCGGTCGGAATTGTGTCAGTTATGCGCATTGTACTTCATTGCCCGGACACACTGGCTCCCGGAACATGTCGGTCGCAAGGTAAGGCTACGAACAGCTCTCGGAGAGCTGTCCAACCCGGATCGGAATCAACCCCATATAAGAAACAAATCAACGTTATTGATTGTTTATGTGCAGGAAGGGACACCTTCCTTCAAAGAAAAAATCATTCCATGCAATGCAGGCACCATTGCACCATTGCACCAAATTTGGAAATCTGAGCTCCAACATTTCCAAAACGTAGAACTCTGCACGTATAGAAGTAACAAATCAACATTATTTGATTGTTTATGTGCATGAAGGGGAACCTTTCTGCACATAAACAATCATTAATGGCGTTTTGCTCTTTCTGCAGCACACATAGTAAGATCTAAAACGAGGAGAAATAAATGTACTTCTCCTCATTGCGCTATTCTAACACCTGCTATTGCATGCCATTAGTTTTGTTTGAAAGCACGTCAAGCTTCATAAATCATTTCTTACAAAAATATGTCTTTAACCTGCCATTCAACATACAGGACACAGGGGATTTTTTAGAAGACCTGTATGTCTTTATGACCATGGATGTAACTTCCATTCCCCACCAAGATGGTCTGACAGCGATGAAACACTTACTAAGGATGCAACTCATCCATCTGCCTCAGTACACTGAGATGCTTTTAGAAATAACATAGTGGGGTCTGCATAACAATGGCAATTGAGAGGTATGGCCATAGGCCATCTGCTTTGCCCCAGCTAATCTTATTTCCACATGGGCAGGTGCTCACAGTAGAGTATATGCCTTGGAATGGTCAGAGAACGTAGTCCTTTGGAGGCGTTTCATAGATGATTGTTTAGATTTTGTGGTAGGGCACGCCTTTGACAGAAAAGGTATTTGCTCAGAAGTTAAACAACAACAATTAGAATCTCCTATTCACAGCTGACATTTCTTAGATCTAAAAAAAGTAATAAACATACAAAAAGTCCGAAATCTCGGATAGAGGACCTAGTAGTAGGGGTAGATTTTCGCTCAGTTTGAGCTAAAAAATCCTGTACAAAAGGAAAGCTGTCCTTTCTTGAGTCCCCTCACTCACCGCGGTTTCCCCACAGTGACATGCTTCATCATTGGGGCCATCTCAACCCGCTGCGGGTAAAAGCAAATTTAAGCCTCCTGGTAGTCGGTTATGACGTACATGACAAACAACATAGAATATATATGACATACTTATTAAAAGGCAGAGCTTTGCCTCATGGTCAATGGAGGGGGCGTGAGAGATTCACAGCGCCTCTTTACTCATATCATATCAACTAGGAGCAAGAATAAAGTAAATTCACCCACTAGTTAGATATTTTTAAAGTCACTCCACTACACATACTCCACTGCACCACACTAAGGGCCATATGTAGATAGCTAAATACCGGCCGGTAACGGCCAAAAATTGGTAATTTTCCCGTTACCGACCGGTATTTAGCCCTTTCTAATGTAGGAGGCAGGTTTTAAGGATTCGGTAATTTACCGAATCGGTATTTTAAGAAATCGGTAAAATACCGAATCAGTAAATTACCGAATCTTTAAATCCTATGTAGGGAGCACTCAAGTGAGTGCATTTTTGGTTTAAGGATTCGTTACTTACCACCAACTACAAGTTTATGGTAAATACCGAATACCTTTTCAAAAGCAATTTTGTGCTTTTTTAAAAGTGTCATGTGGCAGACATACATGCCCTTAGGGCATGTATGTGCGCCACATGTGCACACATGCACGATTCAGGGGTGCAACAAGGTGTCAATGTGACACCCTGCCCCCCTTGAATATGCTCCCCCTATTACCGATTCGATATTTACCGAATCGGTAATAGTGAATGGCTTCCCATTCATTCCTATGGGCCTCCAGGCCCATAGGAATGAATGGGAAGGTATGCCTTATTACCAATTCGGTAAATACCGAATCGGTAGTAACAAATATTACCGAATCGGTAAAATTTACCGATTTTTTTACCTACATTCTATTTACCGATTCTTAAATACCGAATCGGTAAAATTCGGTATTTAGGAATCGGTGAATAGAAATTACCTACATATGGCCCATAGTTCCTCACTGACGTGCTCCTATGTATTACACAAGTCGTAGCACGCCTCAAGCCGCAGCGGGTTGAAATGGCACCAATGATGAAGCATGTCACTGCGGGGAAACCCCGGTGAGTAAAAGGACTCAAGAAAGGACAGCTTTCCTTTTGTACCAGATTTTCTAGCTCAAACTGAGCGAAAATCAACCCCTACTACTAGGTCCTCTATCCGAGATTTCGGATTTTTTGTATGTTTATTTCTTAGATCTAGCCATATTTGTGAAACACCAAAAAAATCCATGTGATGACATTTAGGAAGCATACGTCGGGGAATTCTATTGTTCATGCTAGTCTCTATCCAGTTGTGAGGTAGTTGACAGTGCCAAGAAGAAAGCCAGTCAAAAAGAAAGGGAACAATTGTTGTTTGCTAGAAGAGACAAGAAAGTGATCCTGTGATTCAATACACAACATCAGAAAATGAGGGAAGTCCTAGCGAGACATTGGCCTCTCATTAAAGGTGATCCAGTGACAGGCCAGACAGTACTAAACAAACCTCTCCTCACCTTCAGACGAGCAAAGTCAATGTGTCAAGAGGTAGTGGTGAGTAGCCCTGAAATGATTAAACCAGAGATGTGAGAGGAAACCCTGAGTTCCAGCGGTGTCAGAAGTGAAATGCTTATAGGCTTGGACTCAATATGAAAGAATTCAATTCAGCATTGATGATAATAAGCTTTATGTCCTGCTCGTTTTCCCTATGCCTGCCTTGACATCTATTTGTTTTATTTGTATACATGTACTTCCCCGCTGTTTATATTGGTGGATTATTAGTGGTTACCCAAACCCACTAGGGAGGAAGACACGTGCAACTCAATGTCAGTTGAGGTGATGTGCACAGTAGAGTGAAAGTACTATTCCATGCTACAGATTGACAACCACATAAAGGTACCATGAATAATTGGTACACACTTTATATGATGTGTTATTGTTTATTTAAATTTTATGAAATATGGGCACATAGAGCACTTTAGAAAAAACACCAGTGGAAGGAAGTGCATATGTAAAAGTATTTCTTTCATGCCTATGCTGCTCTGCATGCAACACAAGGCCATGTGTAAACATCAATCAAAATGGCATCTACGTATTCTGAGCAAGGCAGTTGGATCTGCCAAAATACGTCAAAGCCACTTGCAATAAAAATACTGTTTGAAGAGCTTAGCCTTGTCGGTACCCATATGTTTACCCTAAAGTTAACATGTGTTCTATACTTTAAAAAAATAAATAATATTTCATTGTATTTTTTAAATAATAAATCACAATAATCATTTTTTGATAAATAAACTTGGTGTCTTTTCTAAATTTGAATTAATTTGAAATAATATACTTAAAACCATTCTTTTATTTTTATAAATAAAATTAATGTACTTTAAAAAAAATGTATTTACCACCTTCTACATTTGCCTTTTACTATTAGATTGAAAATGTTTAACTCTAAACATGTATATCATATTTTTATACCTTCCCCACCTATCTCTTGCATCATTCTCCTAAAGCTTTTTTTGATATTTTTAAATTATTTTGTAAAACATATTTGCCTTATTAAATGGCTTAAGTTTATAATACTCAGTTATCACAGTTAATATGTGAGTAATAATACACTTCCCCACCCATTACCCCTATATCCCTTGCATCTCGCTCCTAAAACTTTAATTAGGAATAATTATCTTAAAAATATTTGCTTTCCTATTAAATGGAATACAAATGTAATACTCGGGTATCACAGTTGATACCTGAGTATTAATACACATTTCTAGCCATTATCCCTATATGCCTTGCATCATACTCCTAAAACCTTATTTTCATATTTTTAAATGTATGTGCAATAATTATTTTAAAAATAATCAGATAATTATCACTTAGATTACACATTTAAAACTCAGGTATCACAGTTGATACCTAAATGTTAGTACACTTCCACATCAATTACCCCTCCTCTGCATCCTGAACTTTAAATGTTTAGTTTCATATTTTTAAATTAATTTGAAATAATTATTTTTAAAATAATTAAATTAATATTATTTAGATTAATATTTTAATGCTCAGGTATCACAGATGATACCGAAGTATTAATACACTTCCCCACCCTTTTACCCCTATATCTATTACTTCCCCCTCCTAAAGGTTTATTTTTTAAATTTGTTGTGCATATGATATATATAAAAACATTATGGGGCCGATCTCCTTCATGCCCACAAAAACACAAAGGAAAAAACACAAAAAAAGGACCAAACAAGCAATGACTAAGGGCCCGATTCACAGAATTAACTTAAGACAAAATCCTAAACTTAGTACCATTTTGGTATTCACAGAATGCACTTACTACTTCTGGTATTCACAGAATGACCGTACTACTTTTGCGATTCACAGAATAAACTTACTACTTTTGCTATTCACAGAATGGATTTACGACTACTAACTTTACGTCCGCACTCGGGGTGGAAATTCCGGCCCGGAGGAGGAGCTTCCGGCCCGGAGGTGGGGCTTCTGGCCTGGAGGCGGGGCTTCCAGGCCGGAGGCAGAGCTTCCGGCCCGGAGGTGGGGATTCCGGCCAGTGGCGGAGATTTAACCATGGCCAAACTCTCCACCTCTGGGCCGGAAGCTCTGCCTCCGGCCCGGAAGCTCCGCCTCCGTGCCGGAAGCTCCGCCTCCGGGCCGGAAGCTCCGCCTCCACGACGGAATTTCCGGCCCGAGTGCGGACGTAAAGTTAGTAGTCGTAAATCCATTCTGTGAATAGCAAAAGTAGTAAGTTTATTCTGTGAATCGCAAAAGTAGTACGTTCATTCTGTGAATACCAGAAGTAGTAAGTGCATTCTGTGAATACCAAAATGGTACTAAGTTTAGGATTTTGTCTTAAGTTTGTTCTGTGAATCGGGCCCACAGTCAATAAATACCCCAAAAAAATCAATTGGACAAAGACACACCCACAACTCCAACTATATAAGGGACTACAATCACTACCATCATCCCTTGCAAACAGGAGACACAGCCAGCAGCAAACACCAGTACACAGCAACCACAGACACACTCACAACTCACACATCACACAACTCACACACCATCAGCACCTCATACAAAAGCACACACACATACACACAGCAAAACCAACACCAAACCAACATCACTTGCACCCTCACACACACATCCCTCACCACCACCACCCATCACCATGCCTCCAAAGAAGAATCCAAAGTTCACAGATAGTGAGTTAGAAGTGCTGGGAGACGAGATCATCAGAGTAGAGCCACATTTGGTTGGTACATTGGTTCAAAGGACCCCCATTTCACAGAAAACCAAGATGTGGGCGAGGATTGTGGACAAGGTGAACGCACAAGCACCAACGTTGCGCACAAAGGGTGATATCCAGAACCGGTGGTATGACGTGCGCAGGAGGGTCAAGAAACTCATCGAGAAAGATCACGCCTTGAGTCAGCGCACCGGTGGTGGCCCTCCTGCCAAACCAGTCTACTTCAGGACCTGGGAGGAGAAGGTGCGGGACATCCTACCACCAGAGAGCGTCCATGGCCTAACAGACATCCCAGAGACTGGTGAGTACACAAACAACATACCCAAGATTGTGTGGCAAGGGGACAGTGAAACCATGCACCCCAAGCAAACCTACACTAACCAATAGATAATCAACCCAAGATGTGTATGCCAGTCACACAAACACAATACCTGCCATCACATAGTGACTGGGAACTGTGTCATGACATGCACCAACCTACAAACAAATAGAGCAAGCCACTGGCACTAAGCCAAATACATCCAGCCAGACAGTTTGCCACCACAAACACACCACCTCACAGTGCAGCTGACTGTCAGGAAGGAATAGTGGGGATGCAGGTGAAGTGAGTGTAGACAAAAGCATGATGGGGTCTGTAGTCACAGATAATGATTGGTCCATCAAGACCCCTCTGAAACATGCCCACATCACAGGGAGTGGAAAATGACTGACAAGATGGCTGACACTGGCTCCTGTTGTGGGGAGCACAAGGCCCTGCTAGGGCTTGTGTGCAAATCAGAAGTAGGACACCACTGACTGACATCCTGAAAGACAGCTTGCACGCCCTACAATGGAAGCACGTTTCATGATGGGAAGGAGGACTGACAGCCCTGACCATACTAATCAGCATGGGGAGACACCCCCCAACACAAACTCCACACAACTCACCTGGTAAAATGCATTGACACACACCTCATTGAAATATCAGCAAAAGATACCCCGTACTGGGTGCTGCTATGTGAAGCACAGGGGCCCACTTGGGACTTGTAGCCAAACAAACACCAGGACTTTACAGTCAGCCATCTTGCCATTGATGTCATACCCCTCACAGGGAAGCAGAGTCAAGAGGGAGGAAGCATGGGTATGCTGGGAAGGGGGGTGTAGCCAAGAGTATGATGGGACTCACAGTCACAGACAACCTACACCCACCAATATGGCACAGAAAGATCAACCTGAACCATACTCGCCTCACAGGGAGTGGGAAGGGACTGACAAGATGTCTGACACTGGGCTCTGTTGTGGGGAGCACAAGGCCATGCTGAGACTGGTAGCCAAACAAACACCAGGATTTCACAGTCAGCCATCTTGCCATTGATGTCACACCCCCTCACAGGAAAGCAGAGTCAAGAGGGAGGAAGCATGGGTATGCTGGGAAGGGGGGTGTAGCCAAGAGTATGATGGGACTCGCAGTCACAGACAACCTACACCCACCCACATGGCACAGAAAGATCAAACTGAACCATACTCGCCTCACAGGGAGTGGGAAGGGACTGACAAGATGTCTGACACTGGGCTCTGTTGTGGGGAGCACAAGGCCATGCTGGGACTGGTAGCCAAACAAACACCAGGATTTCACAGTCAGCCATCTTGCCATTGATGTCACACCCCCTCACAGATAAGCAGAGTCAAGCGGGAGGAGGCATGGGTATACTGGGAAGGGGGTGTAGCCAAGAGTATGATGGGACTCGCAGTCACAGACAACCTACACCCACCCACATGGCACAGAAAGAACAAACTGAACCATACTCACCTCACAGGGAGTGGGAAGGGACTGACAAGATGTCTGACACTGGGATCTGTTGTGGGGAGCACAAGGCCATGCTGGCATATGGCCAAAAACAAGATCAAACTCTGTCTGTGACAAGCTGGGAAAAAGCAGTGTACAGGCAGGCATCTGTTTGAAAAGTAGAAAATGTAATGTTTGTGAACCAACGATGCATGTAGAAACATAAATCACATTGTGTGTCTCTTCCAAACACAGGTTGTGCTGGGCACCCAGCGCCAAATGACGAGGATACCCAGTCCCAGACTCTGGTGGACACTGAGCTCTCTGGTCTGACTCTCTCACTGTCCTCTTCGGATGACGACGACCAACCTGGCCCCTCCGGTGTGAGCCATCATGCAGCAATAGCAGCAGTAACATCTGCCCCCCCTGTACCCACGCCTCCAGCATCTGGACACCGACAGGGCAGCCTCGCCAACACAGACAGACCAAGGACAATCAACACCCACAGCACAGGGACACAGGACCCCCCGGAAGCTACAGCCAACACCACCAGCAACACCTCCCAAGGGGTCCAGTGTCACCTGTGTATACCGCCGCTGGTCCTGCCCGTGTGGAGAGGGGTGCTGGGAGGAGTGGGAGGCACAGGGCGTACCTTGCAGAGGGGTCTGGACTGCATGATGACCCCCAACTGGCAAGCATCTTAGACGCGTACCAGGATAGCAACGGAGGATTTGGCCAGGTAGTGGGGATCCTCAAGGACATGCAGCATGAGCAGGTCGCCCAACATGCCTGCATGGAGGCAAAGTGGGATGCCCTTACTGCGGTGCATCGGGACATACTACAATGCCTCCGCCAGATCAACACCAACCTGTCCCCACCCCCTTGTGTGCCAACAACATCTGTCGCAACACCATCTGCCAGC
The DNA here is from genome assembly GCF_964204655.1 of Triturus cristatus. Taxonomy (NCBI): domain Eukaryota; kingdom Metazoa; phylum Chordata; class Amphibia; order Caudata; family Salamandridae; genus Triturus; species Triturus cristatus. The sequence continues at coordinate 211,103,955 of NC_140585.1, read as the reverse complement.
GCCCCAGGGAGGGAGGAGGACTCTGGCAGAGAGTCCCCTGCACTGCAGACGCCTGCACATGAGGATCCCCCCCGGAAGAAGAGGGGTCGTCTGAAGAAGGACATGTGAGAGGCAGATGTCCTAGCACATCCCCCAGGGCCTCTAAACCTGTTCTGGACAATGTTCTTTGTGCGCAACCCGTTCACCTTGTCCAATCGCACACAACTCGCCCACATGACATGGAGGGTTCATGTTGGGCCAATGTAGCAAACGACTTTACTTTGGACATTTCATCTACCAGCACTTCCAACTCCAATGTGAACTTTGGATTCCCAAACCACTGTACAGCACCCACCATCCTGTGCACTTCACTCACACATGTTTGTAAATAAACTCACCAGTACACCATACTTTCCCCTGTTGTGATTCCAACTTGTCATGTTCAGGGCGAAGTCGATCTGCTACACAACACAGTGCATGCCAAATACTGCAACAATGTGACCAATGCAAGGTGAGTCATGGGGATGTGACACATGTGAGGGAGACACACCACTATGGCAACACAACACATACTCACTATGGCCATGTTACTCATCACACACAATGATGTTGACCTGAAACACATTGGCATGCACAGACACAACACTAAGCACAGTAAGTGGTAACAAGTCCACAGGTGAGGTAAGCAGATGTCACTCAGAGGTGGGAAGACAGACAACGCACATAAAAAAGCATAGCACAGGTTCATTACACATCAGCAACACGTTTATTCCACACTAGTTGCACAGTAATTCTACGTAACAGTGGACACACGCTCACAATGTGTTGGAGAATGGAAGTCCAGGGATGTGTGGTACATCAGTTGATGGGAATTCTCAACTTCCACACTGGTGTTGGCTTCTGGGTGTTGGGGGTCAGGGTTGACCACACAACAGACAAAGTACCCTGGGAAGGACAGACAAGATACAGTCAAACGCACAGACGAACAGGAGAGAAATGCAATACACATGCACAAAACATGTAGCAAAACATCTACATAAACACTAGATAGCAGTACTACCCTATTGTGGAGTACACACCACCTGAATGGACACATCACAGCACACATCCAGTCAATTGGCACACAGACACACTCAGACAGCAACAGAGCTGGCTCAACACATTCCAGGCTACCTCCATACATTCACATAACAACCCTGGAAACTCACATTCAGGTGAAGAAGTTGTTGATGAGCTGTGAGCGGACGTCACCATCATCTTCATCATCACTGGCATCTTGGCCCAGGCCGGGATCCTCCACAGGTGCCGGACGTTGGTCGTCGTCATCCTCATCCTGGATGAGAGGCACCTCCTTCCGCACCGCCATATTGTGTAGCATGCAGCAGACCAGTATTATTTTGCACACCTTTGCAGGCTCATATGGGAGGGACCCTCCAGTCCTGTCCAGGCAGTGGAAGCGGCTTTTCAGGAGGCCAAATGTCCGCTCAATCACCCTTCTGCTCCGACCATGTCCCTCATTGTAGTGCAGCTCGGCTGGTGTCACAGGGTTCCTGAGGGGTGTCAGCAACCACGGCATGTTGGGGTATCCAGAGTCACCTACACACACAAAATGAACAAGTAGCTGAGTTATGTAGGAGTGCGGAATACAACACTGACAAACACACACAATGAGAAACAGTCAGTACACACCGACAAGCCAGGCACGCTGAGCTGGCATCTGTGACATCAGCGTTGCAATGTGACTACTCCTCATAATGTAGGCATCGTGCGCCGAACCAGGGAACCGTGCACACACATGTGTTATCAACATATCAGCAAGATAGACCACCAGAGCATTGATCGAATGGTAGTGCTTCCTGTTCCGGTATGCCTGCTCATGTGCCTGTGGTGGTATCAGGGCAACATGTGTCCCGTCAATGGATCCAATGACGTTTGGCATCCTCCCCAGTGTATAAAAGGCATCCTTTATTTCAGGGAGTTCATCTTGGCTCGGGAACTTGATCTACAGGTCGAGGAATTGCAACATCCCCTCCAAGACATCGCGTAGCACCCGACTAAACATCGTTTGCGACATACCACCAGCAGTAGCCACAGTGTACTGGAAGGTACCGGTAGCAAAGAAGTGGTTACATTTATTATAATAGTGTTTCTTTCCCTTGTCCCTCTCCTTTCTTTACCCTCCCCCTCCCCCCTTTCTTTCTCCTCTCTACGATTTTATTGAATTGTCTTTATTGCTTCTCATTATCATTCCCATGTATTATATTCTTATGTACTTGTTGTTTTCTTGCCTTGTATTACATTGGAATATTGATGAATAAACTTAAATGTTAAAACTTAAAAAAGAAGTGCAGGACTGCCATCACCTTCACCTCTGGGGTCAGTGCTGTAGGGTATGTCCGGCCAGGTAGCAGATGTGGTGCCAACTGCTCCGCCAACTCCTCAATCAGTGGCCTGGTGAAGCGGTACCGTCTGATGCTGTCGCGTTACTGCATGGTTGCAAGGTCTGGGAACGGCCGATGGACAGCTGGTGCCATGCAGTACAGAGATGCACAAAGGAAGATTGTCAGTACATCCACCCATGTGGCCATGACCACGATCACTATCACATGCTAGTTCATGACATTACACAATGTACTGAGGTGTGTACTATTGGGTATGGACACATATGTCACCTACAAGACCACCACCTCACATCTCAATTCCACATGTCCACATGAGTGCCATGTAGTGCAATGGGCTAATCATCTGGCTGTGTCACCCAACCTATGTGCTGCTGCAATGTTCAAAAAACCCACCCCAGTGACAAATGAGGATTCATGTCTCCCAGGCATCACAGATCTTTGCCATGCAGAAACCCAGGGTCCCTGTATTGCCATATCAACACAGCAATGGACATGGCTTAGCACGTAAACACCACCAGGCAAGCGTAAGTCCCACAGGTAGTGGCCACTGTTGTTCATGCCGGCCCTACATGTACGTCTCTTAGACACACACCCCATGAAGGTTGATGCATATACCACATGGATGTAGAGACTGTCACCTAATTGGTAACATGTGATCAGACACATCTGAGACACAATATGCACACAGACTGTGGGTGCACATCCGTATTGGCGCTACAGGTCTCACTGTGACGTACATGCCATCACCCCCAGGACTCAGGGTGTATGTGACATGTCTTAAACATATCCAACCTGACACTGTGGCCTTCACTCATGCCCATTACTGTCCAACTGCACATCACAGTGCAAATGTGCACAACGCACAAAGGACTCTGCCCCATGTACAAGATAACAGTCTGGGAGTGGCTGCACAAAGTGCCAGAAAAAAAAACAGATGTGGCCCCCTCAAACACCCAGCCTCACATGCCATGGAACACTGTGTGGCCAATGCTATAGTGTGGCAGGTGTGTGCAGGTGTCCATGGCCAGTATATGTGTGTTGCATCCGTCTAATAGTCACACTAATGAGGTCCGACGCGGGTGACAATGCGAAAGCATTGCACGGGTCATGACCGAGCCGTGCGTACGCCTTGTCAGTGAATGCAATGAGGTCCGACGCGGGTGACAATGCGTACGCATTGCATGGGTCATGACCGAGCCGTGCGTACACCTTGTCATTGAATGCAATGAGGTCCGACGCAGGTGACAATGCGTACGCATTGCACGGGTCATGACCGAGCCGTGCATACGCCTTGTCAGTGAATGCAATGAGGTCCGACGCGGGTGACTATCATGCATACGCGTCGGACAGGCATGGTCCGAGACAGGCGTACACCTTGGCCATTGAATCATATGGAAACGGGTGCATGTGTATATTCAAAATATGCGTTGTACAGTCAGTTGAATGAGCCAGGCGCACCCATTGGCTCAGGACTGTCATGGAGACGGATGCGGAGTCAAAACTTGTACAAGTTGTGTACTGGAAATTCAGTTGGATGCCTACAACAATGTTGCAATTTCAAGTGTTCCATGAAGGTAAAGATTTGAACGATGCGGAAGGCGTGTACGAGTTGTACTTTTGAATGGATTGGCCAGATTTATAGGATTCAACCGTGTTGGACCTATCACTTGGGACACATGGCACAGAGTCTGCCTCTGCAGCACAGATATAAGTCTGGCTGGCCTCCAGGGAGCTCACTTGCCTGCACTACATGCTACTGGATCACATCCCTGCTACCACTGCTGCTGTCTATGCATCCTCTGGCTCCTGCTATGGCACGTACACTGGAGAGGGCCCCAGCCTTCACTGAGGAGGAGAACCAGGCCCTGCTGGACGGGCTCCTTCCAGAGCACAGAAAGCTCTATGGGACACCAGGGGAGCAGGTGAGTGTGCTGTCCACTGCCTTCCTAATTATGCATGTTGTCTGACTAGCAGTACACCATTGGCAAGCATTCTCACTGACTACTTTCATCCACCAAAGTGTGTAGGTACATGTAATGAAAAGTTTCCATGCTGCTAAAGTGCATTATTGCAAGCTTAAACTATCCAGGCATTGTTAACATGTCAGACATGCATTTGAGTTTTCATTCCCCATGGTTGCACTACCTGTGTAATTTATTTCCCTTTGTGATGATGACATGTATATCCAATTGTGTGCTGCACAAATCTGGGGCATGTGTGTTAATGTACTTTTCACTTTGTCATCCTCACAGGTTGATGCCCACCAGAAGCAGGAGATCTGGTGTCCATCGCCCAGGCTGTTCGTTCTGTGGGGGTCTACAAGTGCCGGATCCGCAACTGCCAGAAGAGCTGGCAGGACCTCCGTGGCTGGACCCGGAGGATAGCTAGAGTCCAGCTGAAGCTGTCACCTCCACGCAGGAGGGGCGGACACCGGACCCTGACTCCCCACATGCTCCGGATACTGGCGGTGGTCTTCCCAGACCTGGATAGTCAGCTGAAGGCCAGACAGCAGCAGGAAGGGGGTAAGTCCATGCCTGATCTGTGTACTATGCCTGACATGCAAATAGAAGTCTTTTGTCCGGGTCACACTTCCACATTACGTAGGTCTTGTAGTCCCAAAATCTGGCCCCTCGTCTGTGTGATGCACCCTCCTCATCTGTTCCACAGGTGTGGCCCCTGCATTCTGTTGCTTGTGTCACTAGGGTACTGTGTCCCTTTAGTCAGCTATGTTTCAGGTACCAGTCAGCATCAGTTCCTGTGGCTCTGTTGTGTTTTTCATGGGTGGTTCAATTGTTTACACAATGCCTGAGATCTGACATGTGAACTGTGTGTGCCCTTGGGATGTGTACCAATTACTGGTCTGACTCGCAACATGATTCTGGGGTATTGAAAACAAAACCATGCAGCAGGGGCCTCCAATTTTTGGGCATCAGGAGTATGTATATCAAGTATGTCACAATTGCTTAGCCACCTGACTACTGTCCGGGCCAAAACACTGTTTCACTTAGTCCTGCCCAGTCATGCCCCCTCAAGGGCATTCAGAAACACTCTGTAATCCCACTCCTGTGTATGAAATTGTAGGTTGTGCTTAGTGGCATGTGCCCTCAGGTGTCTGCCTCTGTGTCATTAGGGTGTGGCTTGTTGATACGTACAACTGGGGAGCCCATGATTCAGAGGGTCAGCATGACATCTGCAATGTGACTGTGGGAGACGAGACCTGTGTGACATATAGGTGTGTGTTCATCTGACAGCGCACAATGGTGTATGCAACTGTGTCCCTCATGCAGCTGGGTCATATGCATGGCAGACTGTGATGTGTTAATGTACATGGATTTATGTTTGCTGAGACTCATATGAATTATTTTCATGATGTGGGGTCTTCTGGGTCCTGGATATGTTGTTTGCATGGGATGGGCAAGTGCGCTGGTCATCTGCAGAGTTAGATTTACCCCTGAGCTAGGATTGTGAGTCAGTGCATATTGTTGTTGTCTGGATGCCCTGCCCCTGTGACAGGAGACAGTGTTGACTGACTTTCAGGGCATCCCAGTGCCATGGCATTGAACTTGCTATGAGTGAGCCTGCATTGTGTTCAAGTGTGCACCATGCACCCCATTGTGGCCTTGCCCATCAGGACATGAGTACATCATAGTGTGTGTTGCTAGCATGCATCCCAAGCATGTGAAATGAGACTCTGCCCATCCCTTCATCCGGACACCTGTACTGAGTCAGTCGCAAGAGATGTGCTGTGGGTCTAGTGACATACTCCTACATGTTCACTTGCATGTCCAACTAATGTGTGGGTGGTGCATGTTGGCACATTGGTATGTTAGCATCCAACATGCAACGGACATATGTGTGAAAGTCAAGGAGGGATATGTGTGCCATGGTTGATGTTGAGAATGACATTTGTCTCATCCTAAACAGTGTTGGCACTTTGAGCTGTGTTCAGCTGATGATGCCAGGGCATGCCCTGTGATGTGATGTACTCACTGTGGTGTGTGCAGTTGGTGCAGGTGACTGATGTAGTTCTGTTACTTCCTATTCCTATCCAGATAAATCCACGGCCACAGGAGAGGACTGCTCCACGGACCAGGAGGAGCCACAGATGCTTACAGGGACAGGAGAGGAGTCAGGTGGACCCAGTGGCACGGAGGGTGAGTTGAGCCACACAGAGGAGTCGTCAGCACCATCCCCCCCAGCTGAAGGCCACAGCAGCTCTGAGGATGACTCTCCTGTGGAGGCAGTTGTCAGCAGTCACCAAACCCCTGCTAGTGAGGCTGTCTCCGCCACCACCACCACCCTCCCATCGGCTCCCATCCCAGAGGTCCCTGTGGGCTCCCGTGTTCGTGAGCATGTCTCCTTTGTGCCAGGCACCGCACCCCCTGCCCCTGTGTCCCCTGCTGCCCTGAGTGAAGAGTCTGTGGACTTACTTAGACAGATCCATGTAGGGCAGACGTCGATGCTGAAGGTCCTCCATGCACACATAGGTCTGTTGACACAACTGGTGTCATTCATGGAGGGCATTTCCTCGGGCATGTCTGTCCTACAGAGGATCAACCAGTCTGTGGCCTCCTTCCTGATGGTGGAAGTGTCCCTCTTCTAACAGTCCCATACCCCTCCTACCCCTGCACCACCCATGATTCCTAGCACACTACCTGTCCCAAGCACAGAAACCCCCAAACCAAGGGCTAGACATGCACACAAGCAAGCGCAGGGGACTGATTCCACACTCACAGGGGCTGGTTTGCTGACACACACACAGTCATCAACAACCACTCCACAGTCCTCCGAGACCTCTCCCTCCCAGCCCCCTTCCCTTGCCTCACCTGCAACCCCATCCCCCCAGAAGCTCTTCCTCTGTGACCTTGGCCTCTTCCCCACCGACCCAGCAGATCCTGATTACAAGGGGAAGAGGAAGTCCCCACACACAGAAGGGAGTACCCCTCACACCCGGACACCCTCCCCCAGGCGCAGTCAGACCGAGACGCCCACCCGCAAGTGCCCCCGGTGCAAGAAGAGCAAGACCCCCCCGCCAACACGCAGCTCCAAGGCAAAGTCTCCGTCCTCCATCCCCCAGGCCACCACTCCAGAGGTTCCCCCGCCACTCCCTGCCCCAGGTTCCCCCACACACAGATACACCATCCCCAATATGCTAAGGCCATCCCCCCTAGCACTTGCTCCTCCACACCTGGTCAGACAGTTGGTGCCACTGATGTGGGGACCGTGTCCCCCCCTACCCTGCCGACCTCACCTGTTCCCCATTCTGCTCCCATGGATGTAGGCACTGCTTTGGAGTCCATGACCACCCAGTCTGACTTGGGCACTGCAGTGGTGAGCCAATCCACTCCATCTGACCTGCCCACTGGAGTTGTGCCAGCACCCACCCCATCTGACTTGTGCCCCACAGTTGTGACAGCACTCACCACTTCAGTCAGCTCCACTGCAGTTGCAAGTGTCTCGCCTGCATCCCCCACCTCTTCACTGCCTCCTTCTGCTGCACCCTGATCCTGTCTCTGCGGTGCCTGGCCTGCCCCCATGAATGCCCCTCCGAGGAGATGACCCCGGTCCTTAGCAGCGCAGGCAAGCAAGGTGTGACAGTTGTCACTCTAGTTCACTCCTTGGCATTTTGACATGGGCTGGCCATTGGCCTTTTGGTTGCACAGACGTTTAGCATTTCATATACTGAATTTGTGACTCTAGTTCACTCCTTGCCATTTGGACATGGACTGGCCATTGGCCTTTTGTTGGAACAGACGTTTCACTTTTCATATGCTGAATAACGCTTTTTACTTTGTCCCTGCGAACTTAATTTAGCTGTACATGATGTTGATGTTGTTTTACATGCCCTTGCACCTGTAATGTTTGGTTTACAATGTTGCATACTGATGTGTTGATGTGAGGTACTCCCTGTGGTCCATGAGATATGTATCCTATTCTGGTGGGTATCCATGTCCTCCTTTGCAGCTACCTGGGTGTGTCTGGATCAACTATTTGTGTACATCTCTCTATGAGCATTTCAGTGGCATGGTCACATCTATGGCTTGCACCCCTGCACATATGATGTGCTTACCATTGTCCAAATTGTCACTTCAACATAATTCGTGCTCCTCACTACTGGCCCTACAGGTGTGGGCATCATTTTAATAGGAGCAACTGGGTCCTCTGTGCAACTTGCTAGACATAAGTTTTGGGTATGTGCAGCTGACTTAGGGGAGACTCCCATACCCAGGCTGTTGTGACCAGAGCCTTCATTGTGTGGTAACTGATGGCTGACTGACCAAGTGTTCTGCAGACATGAGTGGGACTTGCGGTGAATATGTTTGGCACAGCTAGGGCTCCCACAGGAGTTGTGTCCCCTCAAGTTAGTGTGTTGTCCAGTGACATGGCCTGGGCCCATGGTGTGTGTTGTATGTGCATGTGTGTGTGTCCACATTCCTGTTCATACACAGACAGGGTTCCCTTGATATGTTCCTGTTGTTGATGCTTGCTGAGTGGTGCTGGGTTCATCCCACTACTTTTCTAATGGGCTACCAGATGTGTGGGTGCGTGACACACTACTGTTAATTGGTGTATCATCATTGTGATTTGTTAGTGGTGATGATGTTGTCAGACACAGATGGGACACAGTCAGGGTTCCTCAGGGACTTGTTTGTTCGCAATATCATGTAGTTGTCCCTAGGTGGTAGTTTTCAGTGATTGAGACATTTGTATGTGTGTGTGACTGCTCCCACTTGTCGGGTTCACGGCAGCGATGCTGGCAGGTGTCAGCATGGTTTCCTTGTGTTCCTCCTTGGCATCTGCATAGTCCTGGGACTGTGTCAGGGATTCTGAAGGCTACAATGACCTTTGAGGTCATGGCCATGTACCGTATACTGTGCAGTGTGTCTGTCATTCCCCAGGGTTGTAAACAGTCCTTGTATGATGTGTGTGTGCACCTTAGTTCCTGGCAACATTCCTGTGTTTGTCATGGGTGCATGTGCAATGTCACCTGTCCATGTGGACTTCACAGATACACATTGTTGCAGTTCAGGTGTGTGGTGTTGATGGTGGACTGATGTGAATGTTTGCATGGATGGTCCCCTAGCTCCCGTTTGTCCATGGATGAGGGGCCATGATTTGTATTAGTGTATGTGTGATGTACGTTTGTGGCACAGGACACATGTCTGGGTTTCCCAGTTTGTACAACATCTGCCTTTGTCATCACAGTGGACGTGTCATGCATGCTTGTGTCACCCTACTGTCTGTTCCCTGGGGGTAGTGGTGTTGTGTGTCAGTCTCTTGCTGTGTTAGTTTGTGTTCATTCCAGCTTGTGTCACATGTGTCTGTTGTGCTTTCTCTTATCTCCCAACGCCTCATTGCCCACTGAGGGTGTCCCAATGATGGTTTACTTTTGTATGGCACTGTGTCCACATCTGTGTCACTGTGGTTCAGCCCCCCTCATGTGTTGTGTAGTTGGCTGGGGATACTGTGACACACACACACACAAGTTGTGTTTGATGTGCAGTGTGAGTTTGCCTGTTTGTGCATCTGCACCAGTGCATTGTTATTGCTGTTGTGGGCCTTGGTCTGGATACTGTTTCTGTGATTTTCCCTGCTGTCCCTGTGAGTCATTTCACATCATTGTGCACATTCATCCTGGTTGTTGGGTGCCATTGCTGGCATGGAATGTGAGTTTGTGAGCTGACACCTACAGTCTACACATGTTGTTTTGATTGGTGTGTCTATTTTCGAGATGTGTGCATGCTTGGTGATGCTCACTTCTGCTGTTGTGTCATTGTACGCTGTGTGCATTGTCAGCCACCATGTGTTGTGCTTGTCTGCACATGGCCGAGAGTGTTATGTTTTCACAGCACTGTTAGCCTCACCACATCTCTGTGTGTATGGGACACAAGCACTAGTTTGCCCCAGAAGTGTTTGATGTGTTGGGAGCAGGGATCATACATGCTGTTTGTTATTTGCAGCTTTGACCATGATGACACTTAGCTTTTGGTCACTGTGTTTAGGGGGTTTGGTCCCCATCACCACAATGCTCGACATCTGCTGCATTTTGTGAGCCCCCACTTAACTTCTGCTGCACACAGTGAGGGGGTGTTCTTTTACATTGCCACAGTGCTATGGTGATGCTTGCCTTGTGTATGTCACACTCATGTGTTGGTCACACATGTGCTGTTACTTACATTGTATGCTCGTAGCCATAATCACTGTTGTGGGCATTTGTCATAGACTACACACTGTTGTCATGGGGGATGTATTTTGTGGACATACCTGATGTGTACGTATGCTGGATGTGTTGCGCATCACCCATCCTATGGCTGCGGGTGGCAGGGGTGATGGGCAACATAAGCACTATGGTTGGGGGTGGCAGGGGTGATGGCCAACATAGTCCCTATGGGTGGGGGTGGCAGTAGTGATGAGCAACTGGTCCCCTGTGAGTGGGGGTGGCAGGGGTGATGTGCAAGATAAGCACTATGGGTGGGGTTGGCAGGGGTGATGGGCAACATAGTCCCTATGGGTGGGGGTGGCAGTAGTGATGAGCAACAGGTCCCCTGTGAGTGGGGGTGGCAGGGGTGATGGGCAACATGGTCCCTGTGAGTGGGGGTGGCAGGGGTGATGGGCAACATAAGCCCTGTGAGTGGGGGTGGCAGGGGTGATGGCCAACAGGTCCCCTGTGAGTGGGGGTGGCAGGGGAGACGGGCAACATAAGCCCTGTGAGTGGGGGTGGCAGGGGTGATGGGCAACATAAGCACTATGGGTGTGGGTGGCAGGGGTGATGGGCAACATAAGCCCTGTGAGTGAAGGTGGCAGGGGTGATGGGCAACGTAAGCACTATGGGTGGGGGTGGCAGGGGTGATGGGCAACATAGTCCCTATGGGTGGGGTGGCAGTAGTGATGAGCAACAGGTCCCCTGTGAGTGGGGGTGGAAGGGGTGATGGGCAAAATAGTCTCTGTGAGTGGGGGTGGCAGGGGTGATGGGCAACATAAGCCCTGTGAGTGGGGGTGGCAGGGGTGATGGGCAACATAAGCACTATGGGTGGGGGTGGCAGGGGTGATGGGCAACATAGTCCCTATGGGTGGGGGTGGCAGTAGTGATGAGCAACAGGTCCCCTGTGAGTGGAAGTGGCAGGGGTGGCAGGGGTGATAGGCAACAGGTCCCCTGTGAGTGGGGGTGGCAGGGGTGATGGGCAACATAAGCCCTGTGAGTGGGGGTGGCAGGGGTGATGGGCAACATAAGCACTATGGGTGTGGGTGGCAGGGGTGATGGGCAACTTAAGCCCTGTGAATGGGGGTGGCAGGGGTGATGGGGAACATAAGCACTATAGGTGTGGGTGGCAGGGGTGATGGGCAACATAAGCCCTGTGAGTGGGGGTGTCAGGGGTGATGGGCAACATAAGCACTATGGGTGGGGGTGGCAGGGGTGATGGGCAACATAGTCCCTGTGAGTGGGGGTGGCAGGGGTGATGGGCAACATAAGCCCTGTGAGTGGGGGTGGCACGGGTGATGGGCAACATAAGCACTATTGGTGGGGGTGGCAGTAGTGATGAGCAACAGGTCCCCTTTGAGTGGGGGTGGCAGGGGTGATGGGCAACATACGCACTATGGGTGGGGGTGGCAGGGGTGATGGGCAACATAGTCCCTATGGATGGGGGTGGCAGTAGTGATGAGCAACAGGTCCCCTGTGAGTGGGGGTGGCAGGGGTGATGGGCAACACAGTCCCTGTGAGTGGGGGTGGCAGGGGTGATGGGCAACATAAGCCCTGTGAGTGGGGGTGGCAGGGGTGATGTGCAACAGGTCCCCTGTGAGTGGGGGTGGCAGGGGTGATGGGCAACATAAGCCCTGTGAGTGGGGGTGGCAGGGGTGATGGGCAACATAAGCTCTGTGAGTGGGGGTGGCAGGGGTGATGGGCAACAGGTCCCCTGTGAGTGGGGGTGGCAGGGGTGATGGGCAACATAAGCACTATGGTTGGGGGTGGCAGGGGTGATGGGCAACATAGTCCCTATGGGTGGGGGTGGCAGGGGTGCTGGCCATGCAACCCCTATGGTGGCCTGTTGTTAGTGGCCAGGATATTGATCCCCTGTGTGTGTGTGCCATTTTGCGGGTACGTGTCGTTTGTTTATGTGGTAGGTGTCTGACTTACCGCCTGCGCCGTTGGCGTCGGTTCCTGATCCGGTCATAGATGGAGAGTACTTTTATGACCTGCGCGATGGGATTCATGTTGTGTTTGCGTCGTACACGCTGCTTGTTGCTCTGTCTCGTACCCGCTGCAAGCTGGTCCGTCTCGTAGCCGTGTATTGATTTGTGGTGTGAATCGTAGCTGATGTGCTTGATGTGCTGTGACGTGCCGTACGTGACGACCTGTCCGGCACGTAGGAAGTACGCATCATGCTTGTCATGCCGGAAACTGCTATGGATACTGCTTCCGGATGACACGGTTCCTCTTTATGAGTTACGGCTCGGACGGAGAATGGGGCTTGATTCACAGCCTACGTGTCGGTCGTGTTTTTGGCAGTTATGCGCATCGTACCTCCTATACAGGACGGACCGGCTCTGGGTACATGTCAGTCACACGGTAAGGCTACGGACAGCTGTCCGATCGGCCATCAGAATCGGCCCCTATATATTTATAAATATAATATATAAATATAAACGGATCAAATTATTTTAAAACAAATAATGCCCATAAATATATATACTTATCAACATACTTACCAAACATGTGTGGTAAAGGAATGTGTGGTAAAGAAGTTTGTCATGCCGATCTGTCTGTCCTCTATTACCTCCGCTCCATTCCGCTTGCAATTGATATATGGTAACGTGCTATGATACCCCCTGTAACCAAGGACGCAACATAGACTTTATCCCTATACTTTCTCAAGGAAGTATAAACGTTATGGACGAAGAAACTTTTCCTTGGGCTCATTGTTTCCATTGCGCCCTAGGCCACCTTGCTTTATGAGACTGTTTTGACTAATTTTTGTTTGGTTGATCTGTTTTTTACCCCTTGTATCCATCCCTGCCTTACTGTGAAGAGCTCTGATACCCCTGGTAGTCATGTTTGCGCTATAGAAAACTTTAAAAAATAAATAAATGTAAAAAGGCAAGCGTGGTAACGCCTTACGTGGCAAAGGCATATATGTGGTAAAGGCATGCGTTGTTAAGACATATGCATGGTAAAGCCTACGTGGTAATATTACTGTGTAGTAAATACTGTGTGGTAAAGGTTGTTTCCTGATAAACCCATCATTCTGCCATGATGTGCTACACATACATAAAATCTGTGTAAGCATGTACAGAAGCTTTACATTTTTTCAGTACACTTTATCATATCCGTTATGCTCACACATTGCACAGAGTGTGTTCACACTTTCTCCTACAGACATTTTGTACCCCACAATAACAACACTTTTGTTGGAATTAGAAACAAAGGTGTGAATTGAACCGCATGTTGATAAACAAGTGCTTAGAAGGCATTTATCATCATTAAAATGTACCGTAAGTTGCCTTTGTATTGCTTATATTACCATCTTCGTAGACACGTATATTCATGGCATTGATGTACACTGAAAACACTTGGTTTTCCCAATATTCTTACCATTTACTTAAGTGAATAAGTGCTCAGTGTATGAGTGTCTCATGCAAGGTGATATTCCAGAACAGGGGTAGAAAATGTTAATGTCCTTAGGATTTCACCGGATAAATACATTTATTCATGAGACTACACTTGGTCACAATGAATAAAACTCATTACATTGTGGAATAGCAGAAGCATGCTCTTGCCCAGCACTACCCCATCCCATGCTTTAAATAATTGAATTAGAAAATTGTGCCACCTTGTTAGAATTTACAGACCCACATATTCCACATGTGCCTGAATTTGGAAGTAACAATGGACAATGTTGATCTGCAATTTTGAATGTATCCCGCTGGTAGCTTCTTGGAAACTTCTCAAAATTGACATTGACACACAATGACCGTAAGTTGACTACAATAATCCATTGAACGTTTGGTGAAAACGATTGTAAGGTAACACATCATAAATAAATATGTTTATTCAAGTCCATAGCTTTTGTAATATTAGAATGTTTTTTAAATGTGATCACCAGATATTAAATTTGATAAACCATTTTTCAAATTTAATATCTTCACTTTGTGCTTGACTCGGGTCTCTACTGAGGAAAGAGGCATTTATTTCACATAATTTCCCACGTCCCTTAACAACAATAGCCGGAATGGCATTTCCCCACTCATAAGGTCTTGAAAACTTCAAATGCTGGATAAGAATAGGTATTTTTCTAACATTTCTGTAACAGAAGATTTCGTAAGCTGTGCAGATCCACAAAATTCATACCACCCAGCATTTTCATGCACCTCCCAATAAAAACAGAAGCAACTTGCATGGCTGGGCGTACCAGCTGCCACAGGAACGGATCACATTTGGTACCATGCAAAGACCATAGAGAATTCACTTTGTCACTGATGTGTTCTGATTTCTTGGAGGTTTCCTTGTTGGATATCCACTAATCAAGCATAGACTTTTATTGCTTGTTTTAGTACCTCTAGGAATGCTAAGTTCAATGAGCAAATATCAATAACATTATCAGAATACTGAACTCATGACTACTGAAGGTGATTCATAATGCCTCGTCAAGGAGCTAGCCACTTTATGGGCCATTCACACACCTTTCACATGCCATACACACTCATTCCTCCATCCACAATCCCTTTGGGCTTGTCCAACATTCCTCAGACTGTGTGTAGTAAAGTGTCCTTTTTGTATGGTCACCCCCACACTTTTTGTTCCAATGCTTATGGTTATGACTCTATTGAGATCCTAGTGCCAGCACTGTCTCTCTAAAGCTGTTATGTGTAATTTGGCATCTTCAATTGACAAGGACTTTACTCCCTTATAAGTTCCTTATATATGACACCAGAGGTACCCAGGGCATGGGTGGTAAACATAACTTTTGTATTTGTTATGGCCTCAAGGCGGGTCATAACCGGATGCATGTCTATGGTGGAGATTATTGGAACATGTGAAAGGAGAGAAGAGTGGTCAAAGCTAATATGCAAACTGCAAAGACGAAGTCACCCTGGGGCTGGAGCTACAGACACAGTTATCTCCTGGATAAATAAGCTCTGTATTGAGAAGAGATTTGGCCATAGGTCTCCCTTTCATGTCCCTGTGACCTCTCTGGGCTATGTGTCTCTCGTTACCCACATCTCCTGTTACTCCAGTTCATTGGCCGCCATTCACCTCCTAAACACCAGCCTTTTAGATGAATTGGGTTACTACCGAACTGTCCAAAGGTGTCAACTTCCTAGAGCCTGCTTCCTGTGACGCTGTGACGCTGTTGTTTGCTCTGATGCTGGACTCGGGACATCAGATGATGGAATATTTGTGGTGTTCGTAGCTCATAATTCGGGGCACAGAGCTTGGAAGGATTATCGCCTGGAGTCCCTGCACCTCCACCACTCCCGCCTCCCCTCGATCTGTGATCATTCATCCATCGGCTGCCGGTGGACCACAATTTTCAGTGGTCCCTGGTCAAGGGGGGATACCAGCAGCGGATCGGCTGCTGTGCTGGGCTGCTCCAGTGTCTCCAGCAGTTATTTAGGACCCATTAAGGACCAGCCATTGTTGTCGGAGGATCTGGAACTGAACCTGGATTCAAGCAGTAGGTAAGGCGTGGCCCGAGCACAGCAGTAGTAGCTACTGCACGCTGAGTGTGAGCCTGGGTCCCCACAGAGGCAGCCTAGCTAGGATTTGGTGAGGCATGTGGGCAGCCTGGTGTGCCTCAGTTCCAGCTCAGCCCTCCTTGGCTTCAGCCTGTATTCCTCCTGTGCCTCAGCTTGCATTCCTGTGCCTCAAGTCTTGCTACACTGTAGCCCTTTCGTCACAGCCTTGGGCTATCCTATTGCCTCACTCTCAACAGGCCGCTGTCTTTCAAGCCTACTATAGGAGTCTATTGGACAGTGCCATACCTTGCCAATCACCTGCTCCCCCTGACAATTAATTTGAAAAGGGCACCTAGGGCACATAGACATAGTGGACAGAAGGGCTGCATCTTACTGCTCTGGAATTAAATTGCTTAAAGGGTCACTCTTGAGACAGAGTGTCCTATGAATGCAAGGGGCAAGATTGGTTAAAAGGAAATAAGTGCAAAAAAGGCACCTAGTGCTGCCTGTTATAATAATAATGTGACTGGTATCGCCATCAGTGCCTACTATTACTCTAACTAACCAGCAAAGATGAGATCTGTTAAAACATGTGGCAAGATACAAATTGAAAACAAAAGAAAGCGAGAGTCTGTGTCAGGAGAAGTAACAGCAAAAGGGAGGTCAAGAAACAAAACAAACTAGACAGAGAAGGGGCTCCCTTCTGCCTTGGCAAGTAGTAGCACCAAAAATGACTCTGAGCTTGACCTTGATTCCAGCCTTAAGTTATCAGCCAGCCCCCAATGCAATGGCAGTTTGATACTGTGGCTGCCCATAGAGATGGATAAAGAGTCAAAGGATCAACCCAAAATATCAAAGATAACTGACCTTTTTCACTCAATAAGTAAACAATTGGCATGCTGCAATTAGGTGTGACTAGCAGGAACCATAGCCATGTCATGGCCTGACCATAACAGCAGAGAGTGGTGGAGCCCCCCTGCATCCCCCTATCACCAAACATCACAATTTTACAAAATATATAATCACATTCATACTGCTAGATATGTAAGCCCAATGATGTGAGGCCCATCAGTATGGCACCAGAGCTTCTGGAGGGGTGGGCAGGACAGACAGATTATGAGCGTCAACACACCACGATAGGAGGTGGGACTAATCGGCGAAAGAGTGGTTCAGACGCACTGGCAAACTCTCTTAAGCTCTATTTATTCCCTCAATTCATGCCCAACAAAGCAGAGCATCTTAAGCTGCCTGGAGTGGACCACAAGGGTATCCTGAGAGCTACTCCAGAGAGAGAGCAAAAACAGAGAGTACAGATAGACGAATGTTTAACTACATCGCACTCTAGTAACATCTACTCTAGCTTGTGGCCTGCCATAGTAAACTCAATGCAAGCAACAGTTTCTGTGCTGAGACATCACTCCAACAAAATGGACATTTAGGTGGATTTACTCAACACAATGTCAATCTTCGTGTCAGGAATTGATGAGAAACTTGAAAAACTAAACTCTCTGATCACAAAGGTTCAAATAACTCACCTCAATGACTTCACAATTTGGTCTTTCAAGGAAGTGTTAGATAGACTAGCGCAATTACTTGCGTCTGAGGTTCAGTCCACACCTCTTCCCATGACACAAAATGAGGAATTTAAAATCATGGTGATGGCAGCCAAAGGGGGACAGGAAGATCTTCCCCAAGGGCTGGCTGGACAAGAACGCACGGAGGAAGGGGAGCAAAATAAGGAAACCCACATTAGGCATCAAAAAGAGCCAACTGAAGTCTTGAATGTGAATGAAAAAAATCTTCATGGTATACCGACATACTAAAAGAGAAAGCAAACGAGCAAGGAAGGAAAGGAATATATACCCACCCGGGCCATAGGAAACTTACCCACCTCGTCAATAACACAACAGGAAGACATACTCCACTTAGGGAAGGATCCTGCAGAGTAGTATACATCAAGGGTGAAGCCAGCCCCTGGTTGCGAAAGGTAATTTGATAAAAAGGTTACTCTGGCAAAATCTGTTAGACCGATCTCCACTACTACCATTGAGCACTCAGAGATTGTGACTGAAGAGGGGTGAATCCTCAAAACCGGTCCTAGGATGCTTGTTTCCAGTCCAGGGAGGACCTGGCCTGGCAGTTCGGTCTGGACTGTTCACATGAGGCACAGGGTCAAGACTGATTTGCATATGGCTGGGTCCAACATGGGGTGGCGTAGTGGGCAAAAGAACAGTGGATTTAACCCAGATCTTTTGATTGGGGGAGAATGTTTGCATTGTCAGCATTCCGTCCATCATTTGTTTGATGCAACACTTTTCGCCCTAAGTGGAATGGGTATGCCCAGATGTGGGTCCCTTGCTCACTGTGCCACTGGATTCAAGCTAGCCTGGCTGATGAAGGGTGACATACCCTGAAACGGGTCCCAGGATGCTTGTTTCCAGTCCAGGGAGGACCTGGCCTGGCAGTTCGGTCTGGACTGTTCACTTGAGGCACAGGGTCAAGACTGATTTGCATATGGCTGGGTCCCACATGGGGTGGCGTAGTGGGCAAAAGAACGATGGATTTAACCCAGATCTTTTGATTGGGGGAGAATGTTTGCATTGTCAGCATTCCGTCCATCATTTGTTTGCTGCTACACTTTTCGCCCTAAGTGGGATGGGTATGCCCAGATGTGGGTCCCTTGCTCACTGTGCCACTTGATTCAAGCTAGCCTGGCTGATGAAGGGTGACATACCCTGAAACGGGTCCCAGGATGCTTGTTTCCGGTCCATGGAGGACCTCGCCTGGCAGTTCGGTCTGGACTGTTCCCATCAGGCACAGGGTCAAGACTTATTTGCCTATGGCTGAGTCCAAACTGGGGTGGCGTAGTGGGCAAAGGAACGATGGATTTACCTAAGATCTTTTGACTGAGGGCGAATGTTTGCATTGTCAGCATTCCGTCCATCATTTGTTTGCTGTAACACTTTTCGCCCTAAGTAGGATGGGTATGCCCAGATGTGGATCCCCATTGCTCACTGTGCCACTAGATTCAAGCTAGCCTGGCTGAAAAAGGGTGACATACCCTGAAACCAGTCCCAGGATGCTTGTTGTTTCTGGTCCAGGGAGGACCTGGCCTGGCAGCTCGTTCTGGACTGTTCCCATGAGGCACAGGGTCAAGACTGATTTGCCTATGGCTGGGTCCAAACTGGGTTGGCGTAGTGGGCAAAAGAATGATGGATTTAACCCACATCTTTTGACTGGGGAATAATGTTTGCATTGTCAGCATTCTGTCCATCATTTGTTTGCTGTAACACTTTTTGCCCTAAGTGGGATGGGTATGCCCAGACATGGGTCCCTTGCTCACTGTGCCACTGGATAAGGTACCTGCATAGCTGCGCTCGCGCTGCTGCTAGCGCTCTGTTATTTTAAAAATTCCCATTTTTTGCATTTGTGTTTAATTTAATTTACTTGTCCCTGCTTTTAACTGGGACCACTCCCCCTCCCTCTTACCGCACATAATAGATTGAAAAAACACCGCCGTTTTGGTGGGTCCGGGTCACGGGGGTAGTCCTGGTTGGGCGCCATCTTTGTTTGGGCACTACATCTCCCGGCGGGTGCCATTGTGAGCGTTCTTGCGCTCGGACAGCCTCGCGGGACGCCTATTTAAAGTCGCTCTCCCCCGCGCAGCGGGGTCGCGCAGTGGGACGCCGTCGCTTAGCCGGAGTCTTGCCAGAGTCCTGCCCGTCTGCGCCCGTCCGCGCTTGGGACGCGCGGGGCGCAGCGGGTTTCTCTTTGGCACTTTTCTTTCTGGTGTTGTGATGATCACCTACTCCAATGAGACTCTGCGGTCCATTGGACTGACCATTCCGAAGTGTGATCAGGGACATATCCATCCTCTAAGCGGCCCATATTGGTTTTGCCTGCAAGAGACGGGCACTTGCCTCTCCCGTTCACATCCGCCAGAGGCCTTCCACTACCGCCTCTCGGAGCAATGACTTGGCGCATGTACTTCGAATACTTAGCCTGAATGTCAGGTCCTTGGTGCAACACCATCAAGCCATCTTGGACCTCATGCAGGATGAGACCCCAGATATATTTGCCATCACGGAAACCTGGTTGCAGGAGGACGACGCAGACATTATTAACCTGGCCTTCCCCCCTGAGTACTCCATCTTCACTCTAAATCGTCCAACTAGAGGAGGGGGTGTTGCCCTTGCTGTTAAATCTAGCTTCTCCTGTAGCTGGAATGCCCTATATATTGCTGGGTGCGAAAGCGTCTCTTTTAAGATCTTGATCAGCCCCCAGTTCTCGATCTCGGGGATGGTGGTATATCGACCCCCAGGCAGCGACGTTGCGTTCAGAGAAGCTTTCCCTGACGCCGTTAGCTCTCTGGCAATTGGCTGCGCCAATTTCTCCATCCTGGGAGATCTCAACCTCCATTTTGACAATCAGAGCGTGCCGGCTGTCATCAATATTCTAGCTGATCTCGAGGCCCTTCAGCTGTCTCAAAAGGTATTACAACCCACCCACGTAGGAGGGCATACACTGGACTCCTTTTTTACCAATCTAACGGAAGCCACAGTCTCTTCCATCTCACCCCTAGGGTGGACGGACCACTTTTTAGTGGCTATCCGGGCCCCTTTGCCTGAGATCCCCTCTATTCCCCCAGCTAGATTAGTCCCTAGAAGGCACTGGAACAAACTTAGGTTAGAGGACCTACACCACGTTTTGGCTGTAGATCCGCTAGGACCCTTGGACAACGTAGAAATGGGTTATGACCAGTTCTGTCAGTGGATTACCAGGGCGCTTGACTCATTGATTCCCATCATGGCAAGCAAACTTAGCTCCAGAGAGTCGAGCCCCTGGTATGACAGCGCCCTTCGTGCTTTGAAAGGGAGCTGTAGGCGGGCCGAGAGAGAGTGGCGGAGGTCTTATGATACTGCCAAGAAAGCGTTGTATCTGGCTTCCGTTAAGGTTTATCACCGCGCCATCTGTAGAGCCCGAGCGGCGTTCTACTCGGTAGAATTCCGCAACAGTACTAACCTGTCTAAATCCATATTTAAGGCCCTCAAAGATCTTTTGGCAAAAAGGATTTCCTCCCCGGCAACGGCTTCTACCTCTCACTGTGAGGCTTTGGCATCTTTCTTTCTGGAGAAAGTGCAGGGCATCTACCGGGCTTTTCCCTGTACGGGGCCACCACCGGGGGCTCTGGATATTATCCCTGGCCTCCCCACTATGGACTCTCTTCCCCTGCTTCTATCTGAGGGATTTGATAGGTTGGCCCAGAAAATCAAATCTGGATCACCTTTGGATCCGTTAAGACCTGCCCTCTTCAGGGACCAGTCTTTTGTGGGACGCTCCATGGTATGCTCCCTGATTAACATCTCGCTGGCTATGGGCACGGTTCCAGCTAAATGGAAGCGGCCAGTGGTCTCTCCTATCCTGAAGAAACCCTCATTGGATCCTTTAAAACCGGAGAGCTACCGGCCCATTTCCTTGCTCCCTTGGCCGGCAAAAGCTGTGGAGGCCCACGTCAACCAGGTTCTTTCTGACCATCTTACCCGAGCCAACATTCTGGATGCTACCCAGAACGGGTTCCGTGCTGGGCACAGCACGGAGACAGCCCTTCTCGCCATGGCCGAACACCTGCGTATGGTGCTGGATGTGGGACAGACGGCAGCGCTAGTATTATTAGACCTGAGCGCCGCCTTCGATACTGTTTCACACCGCATCCTTCTGCATCGCCTGGAGGAGATAGGCATTGGTGGGCTTGCCCTACAGTGGTTCCGTTCCTTTCTCGACGACCGTTCCTTCTGCGTTGCCATACCACCGTACCAGTCCAAATTCCATCCTCTGGGCCTGGGGGTGCCGCAGGGATCCTCGCTGAGTCCCACGTTATTCAACCTTTACGTGAGACCGCTGGCTGATGTCGTCAAGCAGTGGGGCATGACTATGGTCTCATATGCCGACGACACTCAGCTAGCGGTTACTATCAGCGGGGATGCTGAGCAGGATGCCCCTAGGTTCCAGAGCGGACTGAGGGCGGTGGCGAGCTGGATGAATGCCAACTGTCTCCAGCTCAACGCCAAGAAGACCGAGGTCATGGTTGTCGGGAAGGGGAAGGAACTCTGGGGGGACAGATGGTGGCCTCCGGAGCTTGGGCCGTCTCCAATTCCGGTAAAGGAGTTGAGAAATTTGGGAGTGTGGTTGGATCCCACTCTTAGCTTCGTCGGGCACACTAAGAAAACCGCGGCCTGCTGTTTTGGGGTCCTTCGGGGCTTAAGACCTGTCCTGAAGTTTTTTGACCCCCCTACCAGGCAGCTGGTGGTTCAGGCAACAGTAATATCTCGTCTGGATTATGCCAGCTATCTCCTGGTAGGGGTAAACCAGGCAGAAATCACCCGCCTTCAACGTGTCCAAAACGCCGCAGCTAGAGCCATAGTTGGCTTGCCCAGGTCCTGCTCTGTCTCTAGTACCCTTCGATCTTTGCATTGGCTGCCGGTTAAGACAAGAATTCATTTTAAAGTTTTATGTCTGGCTTTTAAGATCTTGAAGGGATCAGCCCCCCAGATCCTCTCGAATCTCTTTTCTTGCTATGTTCCGACCCGCTCTTTTAGATCACTGGGCCAAGCGCTCGCTGTGGTCCCGAGGTTTAAGCTCAGCTGAGCTGGTGGCCGGTCCTTCCGGGTAAAAGCAGCAGTGCTTTGGAACTCTCTTCCGATTGAGATTCACTCGATGGAAGACCTTCTTTTGTTCCGTAAAGCCATAAAAACCTTCCTGTTTTAATTTTTTCCCTCTTACTAGCTGCACCCTTTTCTCTGTTTCCATGCTCAGTGTTAGCTGTGTTTTACCTTGTCATGCGCCAGGACGCCCCTTAGCTGGGGCAGCTGTGCGCACTACAAATGTTCCTAACATAACATAACATAACATAACATAACATTCAAGCTAGCCTGTCTGAAGAAGGGTGACATACCCTGAAACCGGTCCCAGGATACTTGTTTCCGGTCCAGGGAGGACCTGGCCTGGCAGTTCGATCTGGACTGTTCCCATGAGGCACAGGGTCAAGACTGATTTGCATATGGATGGGTCCAAACTGGGGTGGCATAGTGGGCAAAAGAACAATGGATTTAACCCAGATCTTTTGACTGGGGGAGAATGTTTGCATTGTCAGCATTCTTGCCATCATTTGTTTGCTGTGTCAAAATAACGACAGCATATGGATCCCAATAACCTTTACCACACTGGGCCTTTCGTCCCAGGTTTTGTAGAAGAGAAATTATTTAAATGCCTTGGGGGTTGAAGTAATAGCACATCAGAGGGACAGATACTAACATGTGTGATTAATAGGTCCACCCCTATATGAGCACCTAGTGACCACATTTTCAGTAATAAGAGGAGCAAAAGGTGGTCAATCCTTTAGGGGTTGTAATAAAAGTGCCCGGACTTCACAAAGGTGATAATTAGTGTAACTGATTAAGTAGAATCCGGTATGCAGTGAAGAATTGCAATTCATCAAGAACACCAAAACACCTGGAGTTGGTTACCTACAGCCTTGTTGCGAGGTGGGAGCACTAATACCTGAGTGGCGGGGTGGATACCTGCACGCAAACAGGGTGGCTGACGATCTGTTCCTGGAATATCAGCGGTTTGCAGACTAAAGTCACAGACTCAGCAGTTGTATGATATCTGGGTTCATTCGATATATCAATGTTCCAGGAAACCTGGGCTCAAGATATCATTCCCTTGTTTGGATATAAAAAACACACAAAATTGGCCAAAAGAAGTAGTACCTTTGGAAGGGCGAAAGGTGGCCTGACAGTGTACCTCAATACTAGCCTATCGGTTAAGATCCTAGAACTGTAAGTGGACGATCCAGGTATGCTGGCATTGAAAATAGATGGTTGGACTAACAATCCTGAAGAATCCATCATTCTTGTTAATTTATAGAACAATCCAAGGAAAAAAACAGCCATAGCTAGAAGAATGGTCGCTCAATGAACCCAGTTAAAAGATATTCATCACAAACCATACTGGCTAGTCACAGGAGACTTTAATCTCAACTTATTCCATCAGCCAACTGATGAACACACGGACGCAGTTCGAATCCTCCCTGTGCAAGTAATGCCACCTAAAGCATTTCCACCAAAAAAAACAGAAGGATAAAATTGGAGAAGAGATAATCAGATCCTGTGAGCTAATGGGCCTACTGGTTCTGAATGGTCAGAAGTCAGGTTACATCCTTCCTTCCTTCCTGGACAAGAGTCTGGGGCAATGTAGTCTCCATTCTAGAGTACAAACTCGACACGCTGTCCCTATTTAAGCGGATATGCGATTTTAGCATTGTCCTTCATGTGGAAAGCAACCATAATCCCCTGGTGATAACAGTAGATACAAGCATAGGTGAACACGAAGCGGTATCTATGCTACAGGGGGACATTGAAACAGGAAATTTGAAACGTCTCAAGTGGTCACCAAGCACAGTTAAGAGCTAAGCAGAGGAAACTGTAGTAGGCCTGGAGGATTTAGTTCCAACTGCCTCTAATCTGACAGTGGAATGGGAGATATTCACCAATAATTTGATCAACACCCATTAAGATAATAGTCGGAATAAAGGAGCTCCCTATGCTCATTGTAAAAATATAATTATGCAAATTCATATTTGAAAAGCAAAAAATAAGGTAGACAAGCTCGTCCGATAATTATGTCAAAATTTACGGGACACAGAATTACTAAAACACTTGCGCACTCAGAAATGTTGCTTAAAAAATGATTTGGGTCTATAAAAAAGCCAAACATGAAACATTATGGGCCCAGCTGTTACATGCCACAAAAATAAACGACTTAAAAAGATTCTGGAAGTTCATCAATAACATCGAGAAAGGTTCTGGGGCAGCGAATAATGAAAAACATCAGTCAGGCGGAGTGGGTTCAATATCTAAAACTACACTTTAAGGAAAGTTCTTTGGACGTAATAAGCTTTCAATGGCCCTACAAAGATAACCTGGCAACATATGTATATATCTCGGGGGAGGAAGAGAAAGTTGTTAAAAAGTCATGGGCTGATTGTGCACTTGGCCCAAATGGGTTACCACAGGCACTCTTTAAGCATTCTACATCAAGGTGAGCAGCCTTTTTGGACCCAATGTTTAACTACATTTTGGCAAATTATATTATACCTGAAAGCTGGAGAGACTAAATAATCCATCCGGTTTTTAAAGCAGGACTGGCACACTCGCCTAATATTTAGCATCTAATTCCTCTCATGTTTGTAGAGCTTAAATATGTTTCTACTTTGCTATTACACGATCTGGCATTCTAGGCGTATCAAAATGGGAAACTCGCTCTAAACGGGCTTTATAAGGGGTCAAGGCACTGTAACCAATCTCATGACTTTGGGTCTCATTTTAAATAGAGCAAAGGCAACAGCACATTGCTTCAAGTGTGTTTTGTAGATTTTAAGGCAGCCTTTGACTGTGTTCAACGTAACATGCTATGGGCCAAGCTCCAGCGATGAGGTTTTCACCGGACATCCTCGGATACATAGGTCATGATAAAAATCAGAGATGGTACTCACGTATCAAAGAAAGTTCAAACTACAGCAGGCCTGAAACAAAGCTGCATCATAGCCCCCTTCTGTTCAACTTATACATCGTAGATCCTTCCACAGAGTTAGGTGGGCAGGCAGCTCATGCACCCAGTTTGGGTGGTCATCAGCTGTCAAACATCCTCTATGTAGATGATTTACTTCTACTCAGTAACACTCAAATAGGCCTTCAAAGGCTTCTTAACTGCCTTGATATATATGCAGATAAGAATTGTTTGGAAGTTAATCACAAGTGGCATCTCAGTGCAAACAAAATTGATGAGGCAGCCACTTGTGTTTGTTTAGGGGTGAAAAAATAAGAAAGTGGCACATTTACCCTGCAGAAAAAGGTGATTAAGGGGAAAGTGCAGGCAATCAAGCATGCATTCTCATAATTGGCAAGATCCATCCGAGGCCATGACCTGAAACCCCTGGGAGCACAGTAGTGAAGGCCAAACTGATACCAACCCTTACGTATGGATCAGAGATAATGTTAGGCAATATGGCATTTTTAAAGCTGTGCCACAAACTGCGTGCAGCTGCCGACGATATGCTGGCTAATCGAGTTTGGTCTGAAATTAATTGACAACGGGGGAGTGGTGCCTACAAGAAATTTCTTGAGAATAGTATTAGGATGCTAGAATTGGGTGATCTATTAGTCTGTGATATATCTGGACAAGCCTTAAAGAAAATGGTAAACAAGTAGATTAAACTGTAAAGTTGGACTGCAGATAAAGAAAGGTTAACCAGGCGTCTACATGGGTGGCTGGTGTTGGTCATCCCTAAGAGAATCACCACTTGCAGCGCCTTACCACTGGAAGGTCAAACAGTCATTCTTGGACTTCAGACTTGGTGAGATACCTACATTAGACTTCCTGACAAAATTGAGGAAAGGCACCCTAGGCAATGACACGAGCTGCCGACTATGCCATCAGGAGATCGAGACTCTACAGCACGTCATATGCATCTGTGGATACTGGCTAATCAGCGACTAAGTCTATAGAGAATAGAGTTCATTCATCTGGGAATCAGGACCTGCAGACTGCACTGATTGAGTCATTGGACCCAAGAAACATAGGGGGATATTCACAAGGAGCTATCGCCAAGTTAACTGCACTTTATTGCATCCAAAGTTGCGATAAATCGATCACCCCATTCACAAGCTGTTAACAGCCCACAGCACCAGTTTACTCGCGATAGCAGCCGCAAAAAACATCGCCACAGAAGACCTCCGCAACTATCGCTAATGAGATGCAGAGTAGGCGTTCCCATGCCCAAAGCCGTAACAACAACACTCACAACGACCAGCCAGAACTGCGATAAGAACACAAAACCGGTGATAAGGTGCTTTAGCAGCAGGAAAAATAACACGTGCTCTGACCTGGTGCAAAGTCGGACCACAGCCTGCACCACAAAAGGGAGCACAGCCCTGTTGCTGTTGTTTCTGTGGTTTGGTGCAGTTTCCGGTCCACGAGTCCTGCCACCATCTCCAGACTGATGTAGTGGACACCATTTCATCCATGTCATCCAGCTCCTGGTGTGGCGCTGGACTCCCACCTCCGGTGTGCATTGCTGCCTTCTTGTTGTTGGCGTGTTTGTGCTTGTTTGTGCCTTTCGCATCATTGCTGGAGTTCTGGTTTTCTTCCATTGTCCTCCTCTGCTCTCGGGCTACATTCCTCTTGTCCAAGTTGGCCTGCCATGTACAATGTTTTGTTGCCAATGGGTTTGGTGGGATTGTCTGCTGGCTCGGGTTGCCTCCATTGTGGTTGGCTGTTGTTTTCTGTTTGGTCCGTCTTACTTTTTCAGGATTTTGTTGTGCTTATTACCACCAGCCGTGTGTTTCGCGGTCCTGGTGGTGCTTACCCCTGCTTTCCTCATCGCAGATGGGCTCTGTGAGAAGTTGGCCTGGCATATGCTGGTCACTAGTTATAGTGGCCACCTTACACCAGTCCAATTCGACTCTTTTGGTAGATAGGTTTAAGACAACCTTTTAAAGAAAGCTATCCTAGTAGTAGCTGTGGAGAGCAGCCTTCAGGCTAATTCTCAGAGCAATGTAAAACAGCTTGTTTTACGTTATAATCTCTTGAATTACCAAATGAAAGGACACCACACAGGTATATATATCAAATATATCTGTATTTATTACTACACACACTCTACTAATCTGTTTATGAGATTAGAAGCCAGGAACACATTCAAATATCACCGTTTCACAATAAGTTAAGCACAAATATGGCTGGGGCCCTAGGGGCGTACCAGACCATTTACTAAAAAAAGAGATTTAGGAAAGTCGACTTGCAGAATAACAAGGCCTAGGGCCTGTAGAATCGCTGGGGCTCCACTACTGCAGTGAAAGCAGGTAAGTAACAGACCCACGGGAGACACATGCAGTGTGTGAACACAGCCACGGGTTCCCTATTGATTATAATGGAGCAAGTCGCGGTTAGATTTTTAAAGTTTTAGGGTACTTCGAGGAAGTCTACAAGCAAGCCACTTACAAGGTAAGTAATTCGAGGGCCAACACACACTAGGGCACCGGAGTGCACGAGTTACCTCACCCAGGGAAGCCGGGTGCATAGATGTCTTTTGGTGTCGGGTCGCGTCGCTGTTTTCTATGGAGACCACAGAAGACTTGCTGCTTGCGAAGACTGAAGAAGTGTCCGGTGGAATACAAGGCTGGATTCTAGATGCAGATGACCTGAAAATTGAAGGGACAGTGTTCACAGTCACTTGACAGTGACCCGGGGCCAGGAAGATGGATGCCCACGGATGTCGGGTGATTTCAGGTGATCAAGGGTGTTTTGACTCTTCGCTCACAAAGTCCAGGAAGGATCGACGATGACCAGCAGCTGGATTCGGAGTGTCCCATGCTGTCTTCAGCAAGGTCTGAGGGACTCACCCGGCAAGGGTGAGTGAGGGCAGACCTGGAGCAACTAGAGGAGCCCTTTGAGTTGATCAGAAAGTCTTCAGGGGACCCACAAGCCAACGGGCAAGGGATCACAAGGATGCCTCTTGAGGATATGCTTCACAGGAGCCCACGATCACTCGGGATGGGGTAAGCCTCTGATTTTCGCAGCAAAGTCTGCTGGAGACTTGGGCCATAAGTGGTCCAAAGCACAAGTTCGTAGAATATCGTGAAGGGGTTGCACTTGACAATAGTGCACGGTACCCAGGTATTGCTGTTCCTCATCACTCTTGGGGTCCACTCACCTCAGCTCTGCTGGGGATTCACAATGGCTGTCAAGAAGTCAGGAAATCCACTTCTGGGGCTGCAGGGACTTCGAACTCCAGCGGGAGCGGGAAAGTTTGCGACCGTTGATTAGAGTTTCTGCTGCCTGCCAAGCAGGGGAGTCACTCCTTGACTCCATGGGAGATTCTTCTGTCTTCCAAAGGTAGTGGAACATCGAAGGGCCAGGATTCTTCTTTGTAGAGCGTCGTCCAGGGTTATCTGTTTTGCAATGGCAAAGTTTGCTATCTTATACAGAAGATAGAGGAGGGACTAGCTCTAGGACCACTCCTCTGGGAGGGTCAGGGGAGGGGGTGGTTACACCCACTTACCTTTGTCCAGTTTCGCACCAGTACAGGGACAGGTAGCCCAAGAACCGGTTTGAGCTGGCATATGCACAGAGAAGCCTACTGCTCCCCCAGTGCAGGACTTCAAAGCACTCTAGAATTGCACCCACCCAGCCCCAAAACACTAAATCCTGTCTGGAAGGTAGTGACACCTCCCTGTGACAGGATGCCTAATGTTGGGCCTCCTCCACTGCGAGTTTCAGTCAGCAGCAGGAGAGCAGCCCAGTGTCTGTGCTGCTGGCATCCATTTTGTGATGCCAGGGCTCTTTCAGATTTCTACCGTGTTACCACAGTAGGTACATGTCGTCCCCTCTAGAAAGGTGGGATCATACTCCCACACCAGTTACTGGTGTGGGGGTATGATTCCAAGTTGTTTGACACCAAACACGACATGTTTTGATGCAGTCATTGCAAAGTTAGCATTAACCGGGAGGTTATAGTGCACTTAAGAGTATATGGTTTAACCGCATCCACAAACAGCCACATGGAATAGACCCTGCCAACTGCAGAGGGGCCCTGCTCAGGCAGAGGCGCCCCCTCACATTGTAAACCAAGCACCCTGCCCTCAGGATTGATAGGGCCTGCCATAGGGGTGGCTGATAGGTTTATATGTGTGTGTATGGTGAGATATAGAAACCTATACCTCAGTGCTAACAGTACTGCACCCAGGCTGCAGTGGCAGGCCTGTGGTGTCAGATTTAATCTGCTTCCCAGGGGTGGCATAATACATGCTTCATCCCCTGGTAGGCCTGTGAAGTACCCTTGCCCTTGGTACCTAAGGTAGCATATACTAGGGGCTCATAAGGTACCACAGTATCCAATCACAAGTGCATCTAATATGCACACCAGTCATTTAAGGGAGTAAGCAGATAGGCTGGGGTCCTGGATAGCAGGATCCCAGCCAGACTAGTCAAAAACCATTCAAACACCAGGAAAAAAGTGTGGGCAACCATGCAGTCAGATTCCACCTTCCTACAGGCTCATCGCAAGTTTTCTGGTGTTGTGTTTTTATCTCCATCGGGGTGGTTGTATTGCAGACATTGGCCGCGTTTTCAGCGAACTATCGCATGCTACCGCCGTGTTGTGAATTCCACGTTAACACAGGGTAACTTTTCCCGCGATGGGCTGCGATGTGTAAAGTTGCGTTAGCATTTTTGGTGAGGTTTAGCACACGTTCTTGTGAATATACCCCATAATGTTGAATATTAGGTCGGTGCAGTTCCTGACAGTTTTCAAAAACATGACAGAAGTACAGGTCCGGTCCTGGGTGGCTGTTGGGGGGATGTGCAGTGATTCCATCACTGGAAAGACTCAGCAAACCAGGATGCTTTACAAAAAAAAGCTTACAAGATAATATTCTCCCTACCACGCAACTCCTCCCCAGCACAGGTGATGTTAGAATTTGGGCTGCAGTAACAGCTCGTGCAAAGGCGATATATAACTATAAAAACTCGGATTAAATCTGGACTAACAGGCAAAATCCAATCAACATTGCGCTGTGTAAAGACCCAGAATCCGTCTACCCCAAATACTGGCAATTGAATGTCCCATTTTATTCCTTTCAGCTCGTGCTAAAGAAAGCGGATACAAAGCACTCACTAATGGAGGACAAAATAAGCCTGAGTAAGTGATCTCACGCATGGATGGTCCTGCAATCATACACAAAATTGAAACCGGCAACGCATCTTGGCCAGACGTATGCACCGCATTTGAAAACAAACTTATAATACGTCTACATCTACATCTTGGTACAATTCCATCAAATGCTGATCAGCCAAGTTGGCAATATAAAGACTCTAAAGCATGCAGTCTTTACGGTGCACCAAAGCAGGATCTAATTCATCTAAGCTGCGTCTGTCCTAACTTAAAATCACATTGCATTTGGTTATTGAAAAAACATTTTATTGAAAGTGGAATTTACACCTGCAGAACAGCTATATTAAAATGCCTTGATCCAATCACCCACAGCTGAATTGTAACCTGGTAACATTTCTAACTCTGTATGGTAAATTAATCAAGACAGATCCAAGGGGAGAAACAGAATAGGAAAACGGAGGACTAATGTTTTACAATGACCATCTTTTTACTGCTTACGGATTTACACTAATATGCTAAAAAGCACCATAAATTAAGGTTGTACCCTAGCAGGACCCCTTGGGACTGAGTTTTATAAAAAAAGATGACTGTGTCTTGATTTTATTGCAATTGTCACTTTTCACGTTTAAATGTGCAATGCATTTAAAGTATTGTGAAGCAATTGATGTTTTTAAAAGAATAAGAAATCTCCTTTGTATAACTCTTTTACATTTATTAGAATTATTTGTAGTATATTTTTATGGTTTTAAGTAACTAAAACAATAAAGATTTCATTTTATTTGATTTGATTCCATAAGTAATCAGTGGATACATGGTTCTGTTGGTCTGGGCTGCTAAGAAGTTGATGAGAGGCTTGATCAATCTAGCCAAGTGTTGTAAATAAATGTGAATGGGTAAATTGATGTGTAAGGATGAGCTGATAGGGAAAGCGATAGAAGCTGCTCCCTCTCCCATCAAGTGATGGACATATTTTCTTAACAAGCAGTTATTTATTTCATATGAGCACTTTATCTGCTCTGTAGTCTTACACATTGGCACTTCGATTGTATTATAGTCTTGCACACTGGCAATTTACCAGTAGATTTAAATCTAGCCACAGTCAGGTATATAAATTCTTGCCATTCAGAGAAAAAACTGGCTTATGAGGAATTACTTTTAGAACTGTAGGTAGGTGTTCTTATTGGTTTGCCTCATCCAGTCTCTCTTAACCTTTAGTATACTGTGTTTTTTACTTGTATAATGATGAAGGGAAGCAAATAATGAAATTGTCTTTTAATTAAGATGTGCAACGGTTGCTCTGAGGTATAGTAAGTTTAGACAATATTAGCAAAACATGCAAGAATTTATGATTCTTTCAATATTTATAGTGTTAATTGACTAATAAACCACTTTCATTCATTCATTTGTATTTGTGAAGCACACGTATCGCCCAAGGGTATCAAGGCACTGAATAACAGATCTTTATTGCTACTCAACTAAATGGTAAATGACTAGCTACAGTGGTCTATTCGTGTTAGGGCGCCACTAAGGAGAATACCACTAGTTAATTATTCAGGGTAGTAATATCTGGGTGATGGTCCTTGCAGGGTGGGGAGAACCACCCAGCTCCTTAAAAATCTTCGTGACCAAGGCCAACAAATACATTCAAAACTTTTAACAAATTCCCAGAACACATCAAAACAATAACTTTTGGATCAGAAATCAAAGTGAAGAAGTAAGCATAAATTATCTTGGACATATGTAAGTTTTCTTGTTCTTTATTTCCTGTGTATGTCCAGGCTGAAAGATCTCTTTAGACAGTAGCAGTCGACACGTGTTTCGTCGCACAAGTGCAATATCCCGTGACTTTTTCAAGGCTGCAATGTACAAACACACCAATATATCCCCTTACAACATCGGGAGAACATAAGTCAATAGGGATAATGTCTGACATGCCAGCATGCACAGGAAGAGAATATGAGAAATAAAAGGAGATTATCTCAAATGGGTCATCCAGTCGGGGAGCTTCAAAGGCTGCACCTCCTCTGATATGCATCAGGGCTTACTCTCAGAGGAGGAACTAGACCTCCCCCTGCCCCAGACATATTTGTATTGGGCAGGCGGGAAATTATATAGTTAAGGAGGTGTAAGCCACTAGAAAGCTAATCACACCTCCAGGATGGGCAGCCTGGTCTCTACATTGAAAGAAAGGTTCTGCCATTTTCAAAAGTAGCAGAATAGAGGGTTATGTGTAGACAAGATGGCCTACATCCCTGAATGTGGTCGTCTCAGGGACGGATTAGCCGTTGGGGCAAGCAGCACATTGGCCACTTGCACCCGCACCCCTAATGCCCCTCAATCTATCTAGAACCTTTAACTACAGAGCCTCAGTTCTGAACAAGCTGCATCAAATAGGATAAATGAAGAAACCCGTTTCTGCGACAACAGGACTTGCACAAAGCAAAAGGGTGATAATCTGCACCTGTGGCAAAACCTTTGGAATGGCCCTATTGAAGGTCCATCCTAGTCTATCTCTTAGGTCCCTGAGACAGAGGGACTTCCGTGGCAGCCTGGAGCAACCTCAGCCTCCCCTGTACTAGTTACACTAGTCCCCTGCCAACAGGAGGTAAAACAACGCTCTAAATCTGAACAATTGCTGTCTATGAGGCCCTCCGTGGGATCACCCAAATCCATTTGTCT
The DNA here is from genome assembly GCF_964204655.1 of Triturus cristatus. NCBI lineage: Eukaryota > Metazoa > Chordata > Amphibia > Caudata > Salamandridae > Triturus > Triturus cristatus. The sequence continues at coordinate 211,070,490 of NC_140585.1, read as the reverse complement.
GGTGCATTGTAGAACTGTAATCCTGCCTTTCATAAAGTCACAGGCAGCTTCCTTGTTTCTCAGGGCCACCGGATGTTGAAGTACTTTTTCCTAAAGGTTACCGATGCCAAGGCTCGTTGGTCACAAACCCCTTCACTCAACACTGAACCTGGAGGGAACTCCATCTGACCTTCGACTGACATCAGCAACCACCCCATTGTTCTGTTTTTGCATCTTCTTGCCCCATAGCACTGTGTAAGTGGTAAAAGTAGCTCTCTGCAGCTCCTGTTCAGCACCAGAGAGAGGCAGGATGACTCTGCCACGCCCATCCAGTCGGGTCCACGGGCCTGGATAAATTGAATTGACTGTTATGACCTTAGAAACTCAACCTGCAAGTGACCGATTGTCACTAATGGTTTTACCTATTGACCGCAATTTAAAATTTTCGCTGTAGTATTTTCAACTGATTTTATTGGATTCTAAAATCTATAACTCCGGTTATATGTATGTTATTCCATTAATTTTGGTGACTAAATTACGATAAAAATACACTCTATTTTCATAAAATGTTTTGGATTTCTGTTGAGTCGTGTCAATTGCTTATCATCCTGGTTGCTACTCTGACATGCTTAAACGTGTTCCTTTAGGAAAGCCTAACTACTCTTTGCAAAACTACCAGGACTGAGCTAAGAATGTATTAGTGTAAATTCAAGGACCATCTTTGGGGTTTGTGACAGTATTGCATGATGTAGCATAACCAGCATCACCACGTAATACTCCACCTTCATAAAGTGTGAGCATACCTATTCTTGAAACTAACATAAACACCTTTTCTAAGGTCCATAAAGAGAAATTCCAATACTACGAAGAGCTTTACGTTTTGTTGCACTCTTTAACAAAATGGCATATGTTATGTCCACTGTAATGTGCAGTGCTGTGACAATAACATAATTGTAACATGGCAAACAGAACATCAGCCATGTTCTGACAATGAATGAAGGTGGCAAACAGATCATAAGCAAGATCAAATTGTACAGGTATTCCAAATGAAGGGGAAGAATTTGAAAGAATGCTTACCTAGTCAAGTAGTGGCCAATACAAGGTGTATGCCCATGCGTAGCCATTGGAAGGTACATCTGTATCAGTATGACAGCTTCACTTCATCAAATTTCCCCAAACTTTATTTTTGGATGGTTGAAAGTAGGGTTAGACAATAAATTCCGCTCCACCGGTGGAGTTCACAGAGTTTTGACCACTCTGCATCATGATTGTCAAGCGAAGTTATGGCCCTATTCAGCCAAGTGACGCGTGGCTGAGTTTTATCTTGTGAGCAGCTCACCAATGGTAAATTGGTGCGTGCAAGTAAGATTTGGCATCCCCTATCGCAATTTTTGGTCAATAAAAGGGCACCCAATGAAACTTCCACAACTCGGGCGGTTGTAATCGTTTGTGGTCAGAAAGTTGGCACTCGAGTAGCAAATCTACTCATGTGGCAGCAAAATCAACTTGAGAAGAAGCACCCTCTGGTCTGCATCGTCATGCAGTTTGCACTGATTTTTAAGAAACGCCCGAGCTCCTGGCGCTAAAAATCAGCATGAGCAGCAAGATGTGCCTAATTCCGCCTGTTTACGGAACTTCGTGGATTCTCCCAGAGTTTTTATGTAACTCCAAGGAACTCCAAAAGTTTCACCGTCCCCTAGTTGAAGGTGAGGAAAGTTGGAAATCTTAGGCCTTGCAGAAACAGGCACAGGGAATAGTTATAGGAACTCTAATACTTCTGTCCTTGCTTAGAGCAAACACAGCATTAACAACATGGTTGAGTCTGTATCTGATGCAAGAACATGGTTTCAAAGCAGAAGTAGAGGTTCCTGCTTCTGCAACAGTAAAACTAAAATGACTGTCAGGTGAAAGTCAAGGAAAGACAGTGGTCTGACAGTAAACAACATATATATTGCATGTTGCCAATTGTATCAGGTGGGTAAAAAACTTGTTATACCATGTGTCAGTTTTACAACTCTCATTATATAGCTGAAGTACGGTCATTCTCATCCACTCTGCTATTGTAATTGTTATAAATAAGAACACAGTTGGTTACTTCTACCAAATGATACCAAAGTGTTACAGGAGATGTGCTTTCATCATGGGTTGCAATAAGCACAAATACATCCTGTCTATCTGAAAATGTGACTTTGAGAAGCTTGAATACAATACTGTGCCCTCAGGTTTTTGAAGCTTCTTACAATCAAGCTCCTGTGGGACTTCTTGGCAGCAACATCTTACAAGCCACAGTGCCAGATTTGTTCCAGTCAGTTAACAGCTCGACACCTGTGTTCAAGTTTTCCACATAAAGTTATTACCTTTATGAAGGAGGGATTGGAAAGGCTGTCATGCAATTTTTGCAATGATCCCTAATGAGGAAAGGCAACCTGCGGATTTACAGAGGAATCGTTCCTTGTAGATGCAATCACACTGTATATACAACCAGAAGAGCTTTCGTACACCATGTACATCTTGATGCCATAATGTTCTCTTTTGCCTGATATGTACTGCCTGAACAGCATTCATCCTTTTTAACAGAATCAAGCACTCATCAACTACTATATTCTTTTCAGGGGTATGCCAGACAAATGTTCCACAACATGAAACAACATCATTATGTTCCTGGGCAATGCTGCAGAAATAGTGCATATGCTACATAAAGTGGTAAATGCATGACCCAGGGCCCTGAACCATATTTATGAGACCACACAAAGCCACCCTGCATGGCTAAGTGTTGCATCACAAATCTTGAGTAAGTTGATGCAGCGCATATCACTGCATTGCCTTGCTCGGGATGCGTTCCATGGGTATTGCAGTAGGGTTTCCATGCAACACCAATGGATTTTGACGCTGCCCCAGATTTACAAAATCATGTAAACCTGGGGAAGCTCCAAATCCTTCTGCTTCCCTAGGTGAGTTTTAACAAGGAGAAATATCTTTATTTCGCCTAGTTTTTTCCACTTTCTATATGTGCTGCATTCTGCAGCACACATAAAAGAGGATAATGCATCTGAGGATTTTTTCTGTACAGGAATGTGCCCCTTCATGCAAAAAAAACTGCCCTGCCAGCAATGGAGGCATCCTTGCACCATTGTGCATTGGTGTGTACATTGGCGCTAGGCTGCTGAAACGGCTCCAGAGCAGGGAGAAAGGACAGGAATGCACTGTATTGCATAAATACGGTGCATTCCTGCCCTTTCATTTTGATGTAGGGCAGTGCAGCAAAGTGACTTGCTGTGCTGCCCTATACCAAAATCCTGTAAATAGGGGCCCAAACACCTATCTCCTCCCATTTTTTATTTATTTCTATTTCTTTATTTGCATTTTTGTTATGTATAGATACAATTTCCATAGGTTATACAATTCAACATATATGGTATGTTTTAGCTGACAGTCATTGCTTTGCGTTATATAGGCATTACAGCTTTAAAGCAGTATTTATACCAAATAAAATTCTACAGTCTCCGGTGCATCAGAGACACTCACCATCTAAGCTTCTAATTAATGGGAAACATGAAAAGCTTCACACACTTTCTAGTATATATGTAACATGGTGAACCAAATTGACGACAAGGTTTCTGTAGCTTCCACCATGTCTGCAATGCCAGTCTGGTATGAACTTGAATAATGCATTGCTATCGCAAGATTGATATGAGAAAAGGAGAAAAAAAGAATAGGAAAGACAAAATAAAACCCTATTACAACAAACCAATATTCCCAGTACACGCCAGTCCTTTGTGGTGACTGTCAGGGGTGAAGCTGTCTGTTGCCTCTACAATGCAAGTCGACTGATGGGACTGCATTGTTTATTTGTACATTACGGCTATGTTGAGCATTAGGCGTAGAAATTTCTTCAACTCTCCAAGTGAAGTGCGAATCCAACAGGGTGCCCTTGATGGAGGTCCTCAAATGGCTTAAGAAACTCTTTGGTATGCACATTTATTTGGTGCACATTTACATCAAGGAACTCAAAATTCAGAAAGATGGACGTAGTCAATAGGCATTACATTTACAGTATCGACTTTACATCCAGTGTGTGCAGTGAATTGGGGAACTAAATTTGAGGGGAGACAAGAGAGCATTTTGTCTGTGCTTGGCATCATAATTGCCTACACTCCGGATTGGGCTACCCTGCTACTGTCTCTCTGCTGCACAAATTGTGCTTCTGAACGAACATCATGACTGTCATGACCATGTTCCACAAAATCATTGGAAGATAAGTCATTATCAGATAGAACTCTGCCGACTGATACATTTATTCCTGATTCTGCTCCATTATCCTCTCCCGCTGATAGTGTCTCAGTAACACATCTTGCCTCAGAGATGTCCTCCAGTATTTGAGAGAAAACCTGGGCAGCAGCCTTCCACTTAGACAACCTCTATGTTAACTGTCTAAAATCTTCCTTCTGAAATACTCTGTCCTACGTAGAAGGCAAAAGCATCCTTGCAAATAATTACTTGGGTGTGTGCATGTTTGAGATATGTCAAAGAAGTGGGAAAACAAAAGAGCACTTAGCTCTCACTGCTGAAATACAAAGAACTTCCCAGAACATGTTAAATTTAGACTAAAAAGAACAAACTACCAGTTCAACTTGACACATACTCAACACACACAAAATACTTCATGGGAAGAGCGGTGAACCCAATGCATCCACTGGAAATAAATTATGGCACTCACAGGGTTTCCACCTTTCTTCTAAAAAACTCCCTGCTATTTTTTCATGTTTTGCTGTTCTGGAACAGCCAACAGCTCGTACTTAAAAAGAATTAATATAAAATTGTCAGGACTCATTTTCTAAAACAATTACTGTTTAATGTAAGAGCTCAAGACTAATCCCAATTTTCACTAATTACATAGGAGGAGGAGAGGGGAGAATGCAAAGCCAAAATGGTACATCCCCACAATGCATACTCAAACCAACCCAACGAGCAACACAAGAGAGGTGTAGTAATTTGGGTTTGTTAATCAGGAGAGATTATTTCTCTTAAGGATGGTAATTCTGCACCACTAAACGGTAACATGCTTCATCATCAGATATCTCCTCACACTGGTAACAGATGTTACCAGCATGAACTACAACAATGTAGACCAGAAAAAACGTATTGATTTATTTCTTGGGTACCGTACCTCTGATGAAGTAGAGTGGAGAGGGTTATTTACATGTTTTTGGCAGTGGAGGATAGTATAATCTCTTTGAAAAGGTCTGGGGCCGACCAAACAATCATGCGCACTTTGCATGTTCTCCACCCAGGCTGCATTACAGCCTGTGTGGAGAACATTCCCAGGCTTCCATTCTCTGGCTGAGAGCTGAACCACAGTGCTCAGACCAATCAAAACACTGTATTGCAGTATTGTGATTGGCTTAGGGGAGACTGTGTGCTTCCTGTTACGGCGGGACGTGGATGAGAGATGGAGGAAGGATGGAGCGATAAATTACGATTGTTTCTTTATTTTTTAAACCCTCACCTTTCCTCCCTCCTCGCCCCACCCCTGATCCATGCCGGCCACCACTGGGCAATGCTCTTCTGTTCTGACGGAGAAGCCTGCCCATGTAATAGATACATGTTTCGCTGGTTCGTGTTTTAGGAATCAAAATAACACACTATAAACAGAGAGGCATCATGCTTGCCGTGATCTCTTGAAATTATTGAAGAAATGAGAACTGTGTCTGTCATGTAAACATGAATTATGTGTTTGCCCCTGTTGTAATTAAGTATTTTATGTTTTTATTTCATACTGCCCAGTACATCAACATCACAGGGTGCTTTGCACTACCTAAACATAATTGCTATAAATTCAAATTTTCTGTAATCAACAGTTGAAAGTTTACCAGTTAACATTATGAAGCTGTCAGGCACAATAGCCTACTGAGTGTAGACATTTTAAGTATGCAACACAAAATGTATTACGTCTCAAGAGTGGCTAAAAACAATCAAACGTAAAAATCCATGATGGCTAAATCTAATTTTTCAGTGGCCCTGACTTCAAACATTGAGTGCATGGAAGGAGGTGAACTTGTTCAACAGATGTGAGCCTCACACCTATTGGTCAGAAGTAGAGAGATAATTGCAGTGCTTAGAAGAGGTAGAAACGCGATTATGAAAAACAAGCTATCATTATTGCTGCTGGCTTGCAAGATGCACTCCGTTTATGCAGGTTTCTCTATTTAATTTTCATTGGGTAGGTACACACCACAGTGCTATCTTTGCATCCCCTTCGGTACACGTTAAGTAGTCTTGGCTATCTTTGCATCAAGACCATGTCTGGGTGACGTTAACATGGTAGAATGCTGTGGATAGTACAGAGACATTCTATTGCATACTTGTACAATTATATCCACAAACATAAGCATCATAGCCAATTTAAAGGGTTATAAATAGGTTGCCTGTTGCTTTTTATTCCCCTTGGGGTACATAATGGTTCAAAGTTAATGTCTCACGCCCCAGGTGGAGGGCAGTTCTAGTGATGGAGAGGTCAGCCTGCCACCTCTGCTTCACTTATATGATAAAGGATACAGACTGGACCATGTAGGTCCTTCTTACTCTTGCTAATGAGCAGGATGAAGGCATACAAAGTGGTGCAGGGAGAAATTGTTATTTCAGGGACACTCCCCACTCCACTCAAATGCATTTTGTAACAGTAGATTATTAAGGCAGCCATCATTTGATTTCTGATGAGTGCTAAAGATGTCTTCTAAGCACTCTGGGTGCATTCCTTGATTTCTTGGGCAATTTGGCTACTGTTACTGTTGCAAGGTCAACAGCAGCACGAGTGCATGTCAGCATAGCACTTCCTTGATGAGTCATGAGGAGATAGCACGCTGCTTCATATTCTGCAAGCACCGGCAGTGGGATTCAGACAGGTCTGCTGCTAAGGAAAATGTGTCATGAGCTGGAGTGGGTCTCCAGCTTATAGTTTGAAGTTCTGACAGTCTCAAGCCAATCAGTCCTTCTAAAAGCTCCTGGCCATTGTTACCACACACAAAGGTACGTAATGCCAGCGAGCATTTCCAATTACACAATATCATAAGCCCAAAGAGTGGGGGGGGTACCAAATGCCCTACGCCCTTTGCCATTGGACCTCGTTTACAAGGGAAGCCTGAAGACAGCATTCGTGGATGAACACCATGAAGCCTGTAGTGCTGCTCCCAGCCAGGGCATGAGCACATTTACAAAGAGAATGGTGCTGGGATTAGAGTCTGGCCCATGTTACCTCCTTCTTATTCAAATAGGGATTATATGGATTTCCATATGCTGAGCATGGGGTGGCAGCAAACATGAGGACACAAAAGCAACAACTATTTGTAGGGCCTACCGTGATAAACATGACACCTTTCGTTATTTCTCGAATCCACTCTGGAAAGGACTTCAAAGATCTCCTTGAGGAAAATTGGAAGTGGGAATTGAGCTAAACCAGAGACGGATCTAAACCAATAGTCGACACAAGAAGCTTGCACCAAGCTGGCAAATTTAAATCTAATTCTTTGGTCACTTGGGAAGTAACCATTAAGGTTTTAATCTTGTGGGATCACAGACATGCCCTGAAAGACCAATTAGAGCTGTTTTGTTGCTGGTTCTTCAGGGAATGGCTATCTGTCATATTTTCCATAGTTGTATTGGTAGAAGTACAAAGATATTAATTCATTGTTTTTGTGATTTGCTGGTTGCTTTGTTTTGCTGTTTTAGAGCAATTTGAGAGAAGGGGTATCAAGACATGAGCTAAAATTATTACTCAGTTTGGAGACATGCATGTTTTTTCTTTAAAATAATTTCTAATGATGAGCGAAAGCGGTTTATTAATTGGGGTGGATGGGAATCCACCTCAAGTAATGCATTCTCTATAGTCTTAGGTCCAGTCATAGGTTTCGGTAATTTAAGCCTAAGCTCTATGCCAAGTAGCTATGGCACAGAGATGACAGGCTTTTTTTAAACAAACATTTTATTATTGTGTTTTTCATGGAAGGAGCAACACATCACCTGCATTAACACACATTAAGCCTCTGGCAGCTATTCATTAGTTGAGGGAGAATGACCACCTTCAACCTACTTTGAGTATCATGTCTCTTCTTGACCTGGATTCAAAAACCACATCTCATGCTCTACATCCTCAGATAAATTCCACTAAACTGTTTTCAAATGTTTGTCTTTTTCAATGGGCATCCTCAACTTTCACAGACCTGTTTCCTTGTGAGCATGAACCAGTCCATAGCCTCTGCCTACTAACGTATGTTCTGCAAGTCACTCGCTCCCATCTCCAGGAAGTGCTCCTTTTTACAACTGTTGATCCTAGGACAACAAATACCTTAATGTTTTTCAGCTAGCTCCCTTTCTCCCACATATAGAGTAAGATTCGTTTTTCAGCATATGACCGCTAGCCTCAGGCATTCCCTCACTTCTCCTCTTTTCGAGTGTGTCCTGTAGGAATGAAAGCCCCATTTCCGCATATATCTCCCTTTTTCCCTATGGGGTCCCACCTGAGGAACCAGTGTTATATGCCCTACTGTTATAGTGTGTTGCTGTCGCACAATGGTGCTTCCTTGGTTATTACTCCCTCCCATTCTAGATATTTTGTCACTTGAGGCAGACAGGCTTAATTTTACAAAAATGTGTAGAGTATTTAGAAGTATCAAAACAGATAAAAAGTTGAAAACACAACCCAATATTAATCCAATATATACTAATGTGATAGAAATGTAATAACCAAAATGACACTAAAATGACTAAAATCCAATGAGGGAAACTCAAGATATGATTTTTTGAAAGATTTAGGTGGAAAAAGCACAAAGAAAAAGTAAAGAGCTAATAATAGGCAATGGTCATGGTACACCAGACCGAGGTGCAATATCAGGCAGACTGCACTGGAGCCAGATACACACGTGATGGTGAAGATATAATAATCTGGCATGACTATGACATACAAGATGTTCTTGAAGCGCAGTATATATTGTGTGCAGTGTAGCGCAGTTGGGTGTACTCAAAACACATCACCAATGACTAATGAAATATCTGTAATGTTTCTTCTGCTTATCAGATAGGGATTCCGGGTATTTTCCATGCCACCAGCAAGGAGAAAAAACCAAGGGAGTTGGATTGTGAATTTGTGAGCATGAGTGTCTTGTGCAATACTGAATGAGGAATTCATAAACAAGTTTAGACAGAATTGGTTTAGGGATCCATCTGGTTCTAAAGAAAGCTGGATTAATTAAATGAGCATTTGAAAAAGCTGGCTGAAACATGTCTCCTTCTATAGAACCAGGTAAAGTAATTCTCTCCAACCATGTCTTTTTTGCTTTTAATATAATCCAAAGAGCTTTGAAAGTAAAGGAGTGTAAGAGGCCTTTAAGACTATTTCAAATGTACTATAGGATACCAACATAAAAACAGCAAGAGCTCTCCATCCTGATTGTGATGAGTTAGGGTTGAGCCCATCAGGTGTATTAGACCATTGGATGAGGACCAGATGATGAAGATTGGCACACACATTTTGTGTGTATTAGGGTCCTGTAAAACGACAAGCATTTGCACTAAGAACTTGATGATGTGAGTGAGGAACATGGTATATTAGGTGGGCGCTCTCCTTTATTGTTGTTCAATTATCGTCTGGGGAAGGCATGATGACTGTCCTCCATGGACACTTACCTCTCCTTTTTTTGAGTAGAAAAATGCTGCAGCAGTACTTCACTTGTGCTTCACTCTTCTTCAGCCTGTAAAATCATAAAATGACATCACCTCTTGGGTGTGGGGAGGTGTCTCTTTGTCTCTGGCAGAATGGTCATCTGGGCTGTGCCAAGGAACTTGAGCAACTTATAAGAGGCCTACCTTGTCACAGACATGTGAGCCGACATCTGGACAGGCTTCTTTTTGGTTGCCCCAGTCAAGCAGGCACTTCCAAGGACACACCTCTTGAATAGGCACACAGAGTCTGCACTGAGGGAGAATGGTTCTGCCATGTGAAATTAGGTAAAGAGATGCACTGTGGGATTGTTTCGGTAAGGCAAGCAGGAACTGCTGCAAATGTGAGAAGTTGACCCCTGGGATTTCTTTCCTTATTGGTCATGGATGTTGCAGGAGTTTATGTCACCCACAAACTAAGCTAGTGCCAGGTATACATATTGCACCCTTGGGTACCTCCTTCAGAACACTACTAGACCTGTGGAAGATAAAAGAAGTGCTGCACCTGCTGTAGAGTCCTGTGAGGAGATCTGAAGGGCTCAAATTGCTCCATTTGTACCCAGGTCAAAAAATGGACTTTAAATATCGGTTGGCTGACCTCATACAAATTAGTTCCACAAGAAGCCCTATTTCCTGAAGAGCCCAGCTGACCAGTTCCAACTGGACCTACCTTGCTCCCTTTTGGCTTCTGCTGGAGTGAGTATTGTCCACCGGAGTAGAGTTCCTGTGATATGTGCCCCTTGACTGTGTAGCCTGAAAAACATGGGACTTAGGAACATTTTTGCTGCAAAAATCTCTGGAGGATGGGGACCAACCTGACAAGTCAATCCAAGGAAGTTGAGTTGCCACTGGGCCTAAGATTCAGATTGGTCCTGCACAGAGCTTTTTCACAGAAGCAAATCTGTTTCAGCTGGAAATCATGGAAAAGGTATCCAGCCTCGTCAAGCCCTGTTTGGCTGCAGCTTGACGCCTTTCCCTGTCAGAGGAGCCCATGCTAGCATAAAGTAACTAAGTCTGATATGGAAATCATCCTTGAGTGAAGGTGTCAAAAGTATCTGTCTAACGAGAGACCTTCTTTGGGTGCAAGTTTTGTATTTCTTGTGCTTTGAGCTTTACGGCCAAAAGCACTTCTTGGCTACATCCTGCTTAAGATTTATGACTTCAACTTCAGTGACATGTCAAATTGGAAAACCTCCAACTAGATAGCAGCTGTTTTCTGTATCTGGCCCACATGCCCTTGTGATCTACCTTAAATTGCATGTCAACCCCATTCAAGTGCCACCAGATGACAATGGGTGGCTCTTAAAACATTTTGGTGCTATTTTTATGTAACACTTTAAAAAATCATATTTTCAATTCCACTTATTATATTTGTGACAATTTGGTGTCATTTTGTTAATTAAATGGTTCTCTTTAAAAAAAAATGTTTATTTATTGTGTTTTCAACTTTCTAACTAATTTGATACTTCGAGATGCTTAACTCATTTTCTTAAGTTAATTATGCTTGCTCCGTGCCATAGCTACCAGGGATTGAGCTCATGTTTAACTTATTGAAACCATTTTTGGATTAAAAAGAAGAGTGAAATTATTACTTGTGGAGGACTACCGTATCCAGCCCAAATAATACTACACTTTCTCATATCAGCCTGTTACTTTTCAGACAGGAGAAATATAATAAAAGAGTAAGATTGAGAGTATTTGCATTTCCTAATGGGCGATTTGCAATTTTGGTACCCTTAGGAAATGCAAAATGCCATTTTGGAATGTACAAAAGGCCTTTGCGGTGGTTCAAACTGTGATTTCTACATACTGAATATTGCATTTCAGAAATTGCAAAATACGATATCGTTAAAAGGGATTTCCCATTTGTGGCTAGCTAACCACATGAACAACGGTTTTCCTAATTGAGACTAGTCGCAACATGGCCATTTAAGAAATTTAGATCAGGTCGAAACCAGGTACAAAATATAAAAAGGCACCCACAATCTGTCAAAGTCAATCCACTTTGTACCTTCTGGCAAGGAGGATAAGAATTTATAGTTAGTAAAGCCAACCAATATTTATCTTTACCCAATACACCCCAATTATTGGAACAAACCAAATCGATGTTCTACAGGGTAGCACAGTTCCCCAATGTCATTGGCTGTGCTGATCGGCAGATATTGCCATATGTCCCCCCTCAGAAATTGAATAGATATACAAGAACAGGAAAAGCTGACATTCACCTAATGTGCAGGTAATGTGTTATGCCTCCTGTATCAAAACAGACCTTGTGGCCAGCTTCCCAGTTACCACCCACAACTCATTTATGTTCCACCACAGTGGAATACAAATTGAACTGTCACAGGGTGAATTTGGTGATGATTTCCTACTAGGTAAGAGAATCACAGACTCAATGAATACCATGGCCGGGGGGATGTGTGTAAGGTGACCTAGTGATTTCCCTTCTCATGCTCTTATTGTGACAGTGCATATGCCTTGTATCCCTGGAAACTCACACCATACCTGACTCCAAGGACAAGAAGTGAAAGACAGTACAACAGGGCACACAGGAACACAGGACAATGCGTTCAATAATAGAGAGAAGCTTTGGGATCCTGAAGTCCCGGTTTTGCTACCTCCACAAGACCTGTGGGACAGTACTGGACATGCTGGAAGATCATCGCTGCATGTGTCATACTGCACAATATTGCAATGAAGAAGGGTCTGCATGACATCTCCGTAGAGCCTGATGAAGAATTGCCCCCACTACAGGTGCAGCAGAAGCGTACACACGATCAGAGGGGCGAGCACAATGCACAGAGATCACAAACATCCATTTCTGAGATAAGAGTAATTAAAAAATATAATAATGAGAAAACACAGCTGATGGTAATGCTTGGCGCATAACTGAGAAACCACCTTTTATTCAGTTTATGACAAAAAAAAATCACTCAAAGATCAACTATATCCTTGTGGATGTAACATTTTTAAAAATAATCAGCAAGGTATGTTATGCCAAACAAAACAAAGGTGACTCATTCCTCCAAGTGTTCAGTAGTTCACTTCTTTTGGCCTCTGGGGTTAGGTGCCTTGTCAGCAACACTGGGCCATGGGACTGTTGACCTGTTGGTCCCAAAAGTGTGCCACTGTGAACGCCTGGAACTGCAGGATTCCTGAATGCATGTGCCACTGAGGCTAAAGCCCACTTCTCTCTCAGGTGGGGGCAGAATGTTAAGGATACAGAGGTTGTGGGTGTATACATTCTTTAAGGCTGTAGTCACTAGCACTATCCCATGTGCAATGTCCTGTAAGTAGTAAACCATGTCAGTCTGGAAAATCACAGACTGCCTTGCTAGTGTTTTTGTAGCTACTGCCAATCGGTTGATGGAATGGTTTAACTAATCAAACCTTGCCAGGCACTTCCTGAGCATCTGTCTCTGCACAGGAAAGGGAAGCATCTCAATGGATTTATTCATGCTTGAATGTATGATATATGGATTTGCTAACATTATGGTATGTTAGGTAAGTAAAGGGAAGATGACTTATCCTGGCTGGCAGCTGCTAGATTGTAGGTATCAATGTCAGACACTCCTGCCACACTCTCTGGTTCCAGGGTCCCTTCGATGAGTGTCTCCATGGGAGTGGTAAGAGGGAGTTTTGATGGTCCACCATCTATTCCATGACCCTCAGCCATCATGCTGGCCACCTTCTCCTTCATGCGAGACCTCAGGTCACACCAGCATTTGAGTATCTCTAGGATGGTCCTCGGGGTGACTCCTAGGGAGTTCACCTTCTCCAACATGCTAGTCTAGATTTTTATATTTTGGCTTTCTGGTACTGTGAAGGAGACATCCCAAACAGTTGGTCCATATGGGACACAAATTCTTCTGTCAGGAGCTCCAGCTTCTTTTGTGAGAATTGTATATTCCTCTTTCTGCTCCTTGTGTACTTGTACCCATCTTCTGTAGACATAGTGTTCTCCGGGAACATGTGATTCACGGGCAGTAGTGATGCAGGAGCACTTGCATTACCTTACTAGGCTTTTGGGTTGTGATCACCCCATATTTATTAACTTCCAACACCTTCCTAAGCTTCTGGGTTGTGACCACTAAATATTTATAAACTTCCTGGCATGACATCATCATTCTGCATCCGGAAAGCTCCATTTTCTAATTTGTGATTTCCTATTTTGCAATTTCCTAACTGCAAATGTGAATCCGTAGGAATCGCTATTTGTGGAATCAGCGGTTACATATATACCATTCCCAAAAAGTGACTTCTATGGAGTTGCAATTTGCAAATCGCTATTAGGATATTTTGTACATATGCCCATAGATGTCTTGCTGATTAGTGCAACTTTATGACATTAAAAATGAGTGTATGCCATAATTGAGCTGGAAGGTGAGGAGGGTGTTCAGACTATGCTCGGTTATTACTAGGTATCAACTGCTCACATACTGTACAATCCCAGTTTCGGATACATTGACTTTGGGCATCTACAAGGGTAGACAGCAGTCTAATTTAGCTCTTGATGCTCCTGAGAATGACAGTTTCTGTGCGATTGCAAATTCCAATCCTGAGACAGTGATCTTCTCTCCCATACCAGGGAGTATTTGCCAGCAGTCATTTTTGCTTCAATTAGGCATAAACCTGATTCCTGGCCATTATTATTCATGAGCTAGTCAGTGTGTTCCTCTTTGTGAATTTGTAAATACTCTGATTATAACACAAACTAAAGTATTGGGCTATGAACAACTTTTTCTTCGAGTATCAAACAGAAGAAAAGCAGCAACTAGGATGCAGGTGTGCAAACACATATAGGTCTAATGTAGACTAAAATGAGTAACTTTAAATAACCTTCACTGGGAGAATTCACACCCTTCAAATTAGTGAGGAAGTGGTATAGCCCAGACACAGATTCCCCTATTCATATATGCCTGACTGTAGGTCAGGACTTTTGCTTTTTCTGTGCTATATGGAAAAACAGTGCTGTAGACCTGGACCTCTCCTCTGCTTGTGCACTCTCTTTAAAACATAGATTGATTAGCATATACCTGGGAGACCTTTGCTGTGCTCACTGCTGCAGGGTGCACCAGGCAACCCACAGCTGCCATGAGTGAGGGGGAGGCGTGGCCATCGCGCTTAAAGCACTGCCTCTTCCCCCGCGGCATGGGAGACCTTTGCTGTGCTCACTGCTGCTACTACAGACAAAGTAATTCCCGACTACCTGCCAAGGGGAGGAGGGCTGCTGAAGGACGTTGCGCTGCCCTTCTGGGATCTACCCTGCCAAATCTGCCGCATAACCGGCGCACGGCGCTCCAACGCCCAGGGTGTGGACTCCAGCTCCCAGGGTGCACCAGACAACCCACAGCTGCCGCGAGTGAGGGGGAGGCGTGGCCATCGCGCTTAAAGTATTGCCTCTCCCCTGTGGCATGGGAGACCTTTGCTGTGTTCACTGCTGCTACTGCGGACAAAGTAATTCCTGACAACCTGCCAAGGGGAGGAGGGCTGCTGAAGGACGTTGCGCTGCCCTGTTGGGATCTGCCCTGCCAAATCTGCAGCATAACCAGCGCGCGGCGTTCCAACGCCCTGGGTGTGGACTCCAGCTCCCAGGTTGCACCAGGCAACCCACAGCTGCTGCGAGTGAGGGGGAGGCGTGGCCATTGCGCTTAAAGCGCTGCCTCTCCCCAGCGGCGTCGGAGACCTTTGCTGTGCTCACTGCTGCTACTGCGGACAAAGTAATTCCAGACTACCTGCCAAGGGGAGGAGGCCTGGGTGTGAACTCCAGCTCCCAGGGTGCACCAGGCAACCCACAGCTGCCGCGAGTGAGGGGGAGGCGTGGCCATCATGCTTAAAGTGCTGCCTCCCCACCCGCGGCGCAGGATGCCCACGGGACGAAGCCCAGACCAAGGGCGGGCCCGTCTGAGGCCGTCCGAGACTGGTAGAGACTGGACTGGGTCACCCCACTAACAAACACAAGTCGCAGTACATACCTGTAGTGCTATCCATTGTTGTGCTCACTATTGAACTCGACTTAACATGAACAGGCGGAGAGTGGGCCCTGGGGTCATGGGTACATTGGATGCATTTCTCCTGAGGGCGGAATCTGCCTTGATACATGAAATACAGCATACGGAATGCAGATTATCGTTAGAGCCACTGCAACCTTTGGTCAGTCTTGTGTCTTCGACCCCCCCAGAGAGCATTGTCGTTAATAGCACAGCCCTATCGAGCAGCTCTACAATTCCACCCATTTTGCTCCCAATGAATCCTGAAACTGCCGATACGGGCAAGGTATCATCAGCCCCAGTCCCCTGCATTTCCACGGTAAATATAAGAAGCCATAGAACGAGACAGCCTCAATGTGAGGTTCCACCCTCTAAAAAAAGGAAATTGTGGGCACCCCTCCAAGCACACAAAATTGGCATCCAAATCCAGTGCACGGGAGGTGGGCGAAAATGGGAGTGTAGATAGCACCAACGACAGCACATCCCCCAACAATTTAAATACGAACCCTAACACACCCGTTGTGGCAGATTTAACCACCCGTATGCCTGAGGATGGTCTCCTCACCCAGATTGGTAATAAACTTGCAGCCCTGATCAACCCATTACTAGATAAATTGACCCAGAAAAAGGGTAGGATGACAAAAATAGAGCAGACTTTATTCAGTGTCAAGATAACCAACACCCATACTAAGGAGGGACAGGGAGAAGGATTGGTCGCTCAGAATGAGTATCGAACATGTACCAGGGACTGTGCTGACACTCCGTTTTGCCCAGCTCCAGTTACAGCGCCAACTAGGTCTAACCAACTCCCGAACAACACCAAAAGCGGTACTAATTCCCTTTGCCCGTCACTCGTAGGGGATGGGCGCACCAGAGTGCCTCTGAGTAGGAGTACCAGCTTCATCCCACACAACCACAACACGCTGCACCTGCCTCCAGATGCAACACCATACACGGTGATTCTGGCTAACGTTCCAGCTATCCAGCCTGCGGCACAGGAACACTGGTCTTCACTGAGGAATAGGGCACTACATTTCTTGACAGCCAGAACTGGCATCAAGCTTGAGCTATTTTCCAATTTTAAGATGGTTCGTAGGATACTATGGATTGGTAGTACACCCAAATCTCTACCAGGGGATTGCGTGGTGTTAAGTTTTGGGTCCCCAGGGTTGGTCCAACACATTCTGGATAGGGCTGGCAATTAACAAATCAAGGAGAGGGATATCAACATCTTCCCCTTGGGCTTTTTTTACCAACCGATCACAAACCAAAGGACCACAAATGCGGGGTTGGTGCGATTAGCCCATTGAACACCAAGCTATTCAATCCCTACATATAACCACTATGGGGTGTTGAACTCTTTGGAAGATATAGACTGACTTGGTCTTGGCACCAATCCACTATCTCAAGGCACACATAATCGCATGGGTGTCCCGAAGGATGGGATTGTATTCTACTATCATTCCACTAGAACTTTAAACATAAGTGGGAATAACAGTTGTATAGAGGTAGGGTATGAGGAGATTAATTCAGGCAGGTTGGGAAATGCAGAAGAAGGGGTGACCCCGAGAAGGGTAGCAGAAGAGGACCACCCAGCCTTCCTGCACTGTACTGAGCTGAGTTTAATGATGAAATCATCCAAGGGGCAATTGACCATACTGTTAACTTTAACTCCCCGGATGTATCGAAAATGTCACTACCAGGCCACGGCCAACCCAATTTTTTATTGGCAAGTTGGAATATTGCTGGTCTCTCCACCAAAACCCACTCCTCCGAATGGTCAACATTTATTGATAAATATGACGTCTGGGCTTTTCAAGAAACCTGGGCGCTTGACCAAATCTGTCACCCAGGATTCTTACATTTTTTTAAACCGGCACAGAAGGAACAAAGGGGTAGACCAAAAGGTGGTTTAGCCATTTGGATTAAACAGAACGTAGGATACATAGTAGAGGAAATTAAAACCGATAGAGAGGACCTTTCGGCCATAAGACTGCGGATGGGCAAGGTTTTAAACATACTGCTCATTAATGTATATGTTAGAGGGTCACCTGGAGGCAAAGAATCAAGTACAGTCACGAAACTGGATGGGGTTTGGGATAGGCATAGGGGACGTAGTAGCATGATTATCGTCGGGGCTTTTAATTGCACTTTCGAGCCCCTTGACTGTGAAGATGGCAATCTGAGCAGCGAGGAGGATGCACAATGGGTCATTCCACTGCTTGATCTACCACCCATTAAAAAAAGGACTGAACTGGCTCTTCAGCTGAAAGGTCTGTGCTTAGAACGGTGTTTAAGGGCAGTGAATGGGAGGTCACGTCTGATAGGCAGGGTGTACATACCTTTAATAATGGCACGAGAAGCAGTAGGATTGATTATATTCTCATTAGCTTGGAATTATGGTCGTATTTACAGGATATGGAAGTTCAGGATTGGCTCGAAAGTGACCATAACCCATTAGTATTGATTATGCAGGTCCCAGGCCTACCCAATCATGAATCTCAGGAAATAGTAAAAGCTGTAGCAGAAGTGGAGTCCACCAATGATTGCAGGAGAGTCAAGTGGGTTAGTGTCGCAGCCAATGAAGGACATCTAAGACAGATGGAGGCATTGGTTGAGAGTTCCCTGGCGACTATCCAAAATTGTGACACTCATGAGGACATTAACTCAATTATTCTGCAGGTCCACAATGACAATGACTTGTTCTCCAAACGCAACCCCTTTTTTGTAAAGAAGCTAAAGAAACTGGCAAGGAAGTTAAGTCCAAAGGCAGCCCTTGGTATAACAAATTATGTAGAGAGGCATACAGGAGATTAGCAAGAGCTATTAGATAAAGGAATAAGGAAGAGATTAGAGAGGCAAGGGCTGGATAGAAACAGGAATGGGATGACCAACATTGGTCAAATCTGCTTAGCGCTCGCCAAGAAAAAAACATGGCTAATTTCTGGTACCTTGTTAAATGGGGTAATGGTATATTGAAACCACTTCCCATTAATCACGTTGCACCTGAAGCGTGGATCTCCCATTTTGAGGCTCAGTTTGCTGTTAGTAGTGATTATATAGCCCAATTTCCAAAACCTAATCCTACCATTACCTTGCACTTCTCCATACAAGAGGTTGAAAAAGCCCTCAAACTAATCCCGAAAGGTAGGGCACCTGGACTGGACTGCATTCTAGCGGACCTGTTTATGTACAATAGAGATAAGTGGGTGAGTTACATTCAGACCCTAGCTAATGCTATAGCAAGTGGAGCCCCCATCCCAGAGACGTGGTCTGGAGCTGAGATCCTCCCAATCTATAAGAAAGGGGATCGATCGAAGCCTGGCAATTATAGGCCTATAAGCCTTATTGATTGTATTCAAAAGATCTTTGCCAGGTTGGTATTAAGGAGAATCCAGACATGGATGAATGAAACAGGCATTTTATCATCCATGCAAGCTGGGTTTCGGCCACATACAGGCACTATCGACCAGGTTCTCAGGTTTGTGATCATCTACTGGAGGGTGGTGATCTTAGGGGGCGGGTCACTATTTGCAGCCTTCATTGATTTAAAATTGGCATTTGATTTGGTGCCCCGAGATAAAATGTGGAGCACCTTTTATGATATGGGGATGCTGCCTGTATTGTTGGCTGTTTTAATCACCCTGCACAATTCAAACTTCGCTCAGGAGCGCTGTGGTGCGAATGGGGAAGTCACAAACACGTTTCCCATTGCCAAGGGGGTATGTCAGGGGTGTGTTCGTGCCCCGACCCTGTTCTCCCTTTTTATTAACAGGGTCGTGAAATACTATTCGAACTACCCAACAGATGCTCCATCTTTAGCTGGTCAGAAAATACCATTGTTAATGTTTGCGGACGACACCTTAATACTATCAAAGACCCAGAGAGGACTGCAGCAATTGATTTGGGCTGTAACCAGCTAGAGGATATCGCTCGTTTTAGACCTGTGGCTTTATGGAGAAGATTATGGGCTACTCCTGAATTGTCTTTGTATGCCCGGGGAGTGTTAGAAATCAGGCAGGCTGACACCTCATGTAAGATTTCTTGGCTGACAAAGATTAAAACCATCTTGAATGACATGGGGATGAATGGTATATGGCAAAACCCTGAAGGTAACCCTCTCCCATCAAAGAAAGAGTTTAAGACAGCCTATTGGGACATGGTTAGGAAGAAAGTGTAATAATCAAAGATGTCTCGTAGACAGGTGGCTTAGAACAGGTTAAAGGTTTATTCCATAAGTTACAAAGACCAAGTAAAACACCAGAAAGGCCACTGCTAAGATCCTATGTGAGCCCCACCAGGAGCAGCCTCCCTGCTGCTCAGCCCATCTCTTCCAACTGCCAACTCCTCCAGTCCCACACACCAACATTCCAAGTGACATCACTCATGGCTGAGCAGCAAGGGACAGGACAGTAATGAGGAAGATGTACATCAACAACAATAGATTATAGCACATCTCCCTTCCTTCGAAAAACAAGCAAAAGATATGCATTGAATCAAGATAACACAAAATCAGAAAAGAAGTACATTAAGCAAATAATTATACATCAAATCAATAGTCGCAAGAAAATAACTATAACAAAAGAATGATGAACACCATCCCCCTCCCCAGAGAAACTAATTAGATGGTACACACTAGAACATATAACATTGAAATAGGGAAACACACCTCCCTATGAACTCCAACAAATTAGATGGTACACACTAGAACATATAACATAGAAATAGGGAAACGCACCTCCCTATGAACTCCAACACTGTAATAGGGGAAAACACCTCCCTATAGGGGAAAACACCTCCCAAGGACTCACTGAACTTGTAATAGGGAAAATACACAACCCTATGATACTCTGTAATAGGGAAAATACACCTCCCTATGATACTCAGAACATTGTAATAGGGGAAAAACACCTCCCTATAG
The DNA here is from genome assembly GCF_964204655.1 of Triturus cristatus. Taxonomy (NCBI): domain Eukaryota; kingdom Metazoa; phylum Chordata; class Amphibia; order Caudata; family Salamandridae; genus Triturus; species Triturus cristatus. The sequence goes on along the minus strand of NC_140585.1, from coordinate 211,049,889 downwards.
GGGAAAACACCTCCCAAAGACTCACTGCACACTGTAATAGGGAAAACACCTCCCTATAGGGGAAAACACCTCCCAAGGACTCACTGAACTTGTAATAGGGAAAATACACAACCCTATGATACTCTGTAATAGGGAAAATACACCTCCCTATGATACTCTGAACATTGTAATAGGGGAAAAACACCTCCCTATAGGGGAAAACACCTCCCAAAGACTCACTGAACTTGTAATAGGGAAAATACACAACCCTATGATACTCTGTAATAGGGAAAATACACCTCCCTATGATACTCAGAACATTGTAATAGGGGAAAAACACCTCCCTATAGGGGAAAACACCTCCCAAAGACTCACTGCACACTGTAATAGGGAAAACAACTCCCTGTGAACTACAACTGGAGCATATAGCTCCCAAAACTACTTGAATTAGAGCACATAGCTCCCACAACTTCACATAATTGAACTGGGGCACTCAGGTACGCCACCCCACAACTTCCCTGCAACATAACATTTCACTCACCGCCCATTGACAAGAGAACTAGGGCACTCGCTAGCCTACAGATATTCACCACTCAGTGAAATGAGTAAAAAAAAATGTCCCTTCAACCCAAATGAAGCACATGCGGCAACCACCACACAATAGCACTGGGGCACTAACCGCCCCACAACCTCACAGTGTCAGGGTAAACTCCAACCAGTAAAACGAGAACTGGAGCACACACATAGGCCATAACAACATACTCAGAGACCAAGTACGATAAGATCATGGAAACAACCCTGCGAGTCTCGTCAATGTGTTCATGTTCACAGATCGAATATCCGTGTTGGGATCCAACACAAGATCTTGCCACAAAAGTTCTAATTCCTCACCAGCTAACTGTGCAAAGACCTCCTTGATCACTTTCCGAAATCCATCCCATCCCATCCCATCCTCGTCGCCAGTGTAATAATCAAAGATGTCTCGTAGACAGGTGGCTTAGAACAGGTTAAAGGTTTATTCCATAAGTTACAAAGACCAAGTAAAACACCAGAAAGGCCACTGCTAAGATCCTATGTGAGCCCCACCAGGAGCAGCCTCCCTGCTGCTCAGCCCATCTCTTCCAACTGCCAACTCCTCCAGTCCCACACACCAACATTCCAAGTGACATCACTCATGGCTGAGCAGCAAGGGACAGGACAGTAATGAGGAAGATGTACATCAACAACAATAGATTATAGCACAAACGTTTTTCTTCCGCCACGGGTCCAACTCCGACGAGGGATTTCCTTGAGAGGAAACATGAGTACCGTTATGAACCGTATTGTGATTATATTACGGTCCTGTTCGACAGGAAATTGTACCATCAATACAGGGTGGGCTCACTCCCAATAAAGACTTTTACCTGCACCCCTGAATGACGATAAATGTAACACATGTCTGTCACAGCGGGAAACCATAGCACACGTTCTCTTTGTTTGCCCAGCCTATGAAGCCCCTCGATACAGATGGCTCAAACCAATCTGTCTAAACCTTGGTACCAGGGAAGGTACTGAGGCACTAAGGATTTCAAGTACAGATACAAGCGAGCCCATAATAATTGCCCTAGCGAAATTCTTAGGCTGGATGTGGGCTATCCGTAGCAAAATTGCCAAACCTCGGAATGTAGCCAACATGCAAAGGGATAATTCGCTTATAATCAAGTTACTGTAGTTACATTTAAATACATGTTAGTTTTTAAGACAATCTTAATAATGTTTCTATGTAATTGATTTTACACATTTTTTACCTTCTGAATGGGAAATATGAATGCACAGCCGGATGGATCAATTTATGGTTTTATGTGAAATTTGTGTATCGGTTTTATTAATTTTAAAATATTCGTATGATTGGGCTGTTACAATTATTAGTTTGTAATGACATTTAAGGGTCCATAACATGAGTTTATTGATGTATGTTGTCTTTAATGATTTGATAATCGAAATAAAGACTAAATAAACGCAAACGCATATACTTGATTGGCCTATTTTAAATTACTTGTTTTAAAAAATATATTTTTCAATTCAGAGTTAGTCACAATTATAATAAAACAGTATACACAACACAAATCAAGGCAAAACAATGAAAAAGAACACATAGGTAAAGAAAATATATAAAGAATATCTAGAACTGAAGAAATAGATAAACTAATGACAAGAAAAAAACATAAAACAATTAATAACAGTTGGCATTAGGGAAGTCCCAGCAGAGATTGTTCCAGATCTTCTCAAACTTTTCAGGGGGGGGACCTCTAACTTTAGCGAAAGCTAGCTCCGACTCATAGATTTGATGGATGAGGGCACACTATTCAACAGCCTTTGGGGCAAATACAGAGACCCATAACCTTGCAATACAAAGTCAGGCACACACCAGCATGATTATTACTAAACGCTGAATACCTCCCTTGTACATCATTTTCTCTTTAGTAGATAATAAAACTTGACGTCCCAAGTTTGAGGACATAGACCCCCGCCCAAAATTCTTGTAGTGCAGGGCAAAGTGCAAATATTTGTACAACATTACCAGCTGGGAGTTTGCACTTGGAGCATCTATTCTTATCAGAAATAGCATTCATTCCCCATCTGGATATTTTATCCAGAGTGTAGTACAAAAATCATATGGTGTGCAACTGCTGTAACTTTAAGTTAACAGAGTATACAGAACAATCCAATATCTCTAAGTCCCTCTGGATCGCTGAAACTGAGATCTCAGATAAGAGCAGCCGGCTCCACTTAGTTGCTAATAACACTGTATCGTCCGTAACAGAGACAAAGTCCTTGATAAGACATCTTAATCAAAGGTATAATGCCTGATTTGTAATAGTACAACGATATCACTGAGCCTTGATGTCAAGGGTTTATTCACATCCTGACCGGATATAATAATCCGGTATTTATAAAGCGCAAACAATTACCCCTAAGGGTGGGGCCGTCGTGAAAAACTACTGCCCAGAGTCACATGGTTCTGGGCTAAGCTGCCGCTGGAGCCAAGGATCAACCTGTCATCCCCTATGTCCCGGAGTCAGCCTTCCTGGCCGCTGCGCCATACCTCTTCCTCACTTGAAAAAAATTGCATGGGAGCTCATAGGAATCTTTCACTCCTGAGAAGGACCTACAGCCATTCAGGTCATAAAGCTGACCCATCATCACAACCCTGCAACCTGTGCAGGCCCTGCAAGTTGAATTTTGGGAAAAGCAGGATTGTCCCAGAGCGGTGGGTATTTTTTTATAAAAGTAATTGAATATTTAGAACAGATCTCCTTCCAGTTATGAATAATATCCCTTAATACTTCAAAGCATACCCTTTGTAGTAATTAGGATCCACCTACCGATAAAATGAAACCTGAACTCACCCCTAAAGCAAGCTGATAGCCAAAAGATGATGGATCTGGATTATATGGGGTTAGTAGGCAGGGCGGACGACCAGTAAGTGCAGCCCAGAAGTAAAGCTTAAGATCTAGGAGGAAAAGCCCCCTCTTCTTGTAAGGGAGTTTCATGAAACGAATGGCTCTTCTTGCATGCCTGTAACCCCATATAAAGCATCCAATGGCGCCCTCAAAGCGCGTAAGAAAAGAATCGGGGACCTTCAAAGGAATCACTTTAAACAAATAAAGACATTTAGGAAGAATATTCATCTTGATGATATTGACTCGCCCAACAATAGTAAGTGGTAGCTTATTCCAGGATTTCAGTTTGGAAATGACTAGGGCTAACAGAGGTTACAAATTCTGTTTAATAATGTTAAAAAACCTCAAAATACTTTAATGACATCATAAACCGGCATTACAAATACGACAAGAGTAGGAGAATCAGGCTTAAAATTCAAGAGGACCTGAGCTTTCGATAGATTACATTTGTACTCAGAGAACTTACAAACCTGGAGGCCTCATTGACCACAATTCTGATCGCTATTAATGGGCTGGTGGAGAAAACCCCCACATCGTCCATGTATGCATTCAATGTAAGTTGTTTACCTTTAAAAATCAGGGGTTTGATGCCTGCATTCCTGAGGAGTGACTGTAGATAGAGCTGTATGTGCAAGGCAAGAAGGAGGGGAGAAAGCAGGCACCTCTGTCGGGTGACTCAACATATTTGAAATTGACTTGAGTAGCTCTCTGACAGGGCTACCCTAGCCCATGAGATCCTATATAGGGCCTGGGTCAATTGGATACATTTTACACCAATGCCGAAAGTGCGCAGGGTAGCTCACATACAGTCCCCTGCCACCCAATTAAAGGCCTTATCTGCATCCAGTGGAATAGTACTTAGGTTTGTGTTAAGTTTTCCAGCAACATCAAAAGCCACAATTGCAGTGTTAGTATGGTTGGTGATGTCCCCACCTTGGACAAATCCATGTTGTTGTGGGGAGGCTAAGGTCAAAATCACAAGGGCAAGATGCATAGCCGGGATTTTTGCAAATCATTTGGCATCTGTATTAATCAGAGGGATGGGACGGTATGGCCTCTGCAGACGTATCCTTTTTTAGAAATACTACAATATTAGTAGTGTTCTACATGTCTGGACCAGCCCCTCATGTATCGATATATTGAATTACCTTTAGAAATTCAACAGCTATTATGTCCTTGAATACCTTTTAGAATTCCAAAGGTATGGCATCCTCACCAGCCATATTACCAGAGGGAAATGCCGCAAATGTGGCATCAATTTCATGGCATGGCGCCGACATGATCTTCCCTGAGTTGGGGTAGCCCACACTGCTGTATGTACTCCACACATTCAGCCTGATCTGTTGCCTGTGGCTGACTATATAACTCCTTGTAAAACTGGGTGAACTGTTCCAAAGTAAAAGTGGTAGTAGTGCAAACCTTACCATCCGTACCCTTGAAGGCCTGAATTGTACACTTGGTCCGTTGATCTGATATCTGATGATCTAAAACTTGGCCTACCTCTCCCCATATTCATATTGTAACATTCTATGTTTAACGTATCTAGCAGCTACCTGATCTTTCAACCTGCATCCTAGAGGAGACCACTTCTCTTATAATTTGAAAAACATGACCTCTTCATCTGCCAATCCTTGAGTAGTTTTGGAAGCATGTAGTATTTCAATTTGTAGAATAGCTTGGCGAAGAGAGTGAGCCTCTTCAGAGGAAGCTCTATTTTGCTTGACTACATACTGGAAAGTAATGCCTCAAATGTACGCGTTCATTAAATCCCGTATTATTGGAGTTGCCGCAGTGCCATTATTAATGAGAAGAAAGTCCCTGAATAACCCTGACCTATGTATCATTAGCCAACAAGTGGCATGGGAATGAGAACTTGGAACAGTTGGACCTAGCCTCAATAAAACAAAATAAAAGTAGAATCGAGATATGATCTGAGACAATCTTAGGACATACATCCATTTTCAAGACCATTTTGATAGTGCTTATGCCGGGTGACTGGAGCCGGGATCAGTCAAATGGAGAGTCCAACATGCATCACATTGCCCATGCAGCTGGATCAGATCTTAAATTAAAGCCCTAGTTCCAAACTTGCATGGAGAGCATTACAACTGGTAGAGTCTATGCTGTAACTAAGTACACAGTTAAAATTGCCCATTACAATCAATTCCCCAGCCTAATCCAGCAGTTCCAGTGATTGCGTATCTAACTCTTCTAGCTCATCAGCATTCAGCTCATAAACCACACACAAAACACATTTTAAAGAGTATAGGAATAGTTGTACAAGTGGCCACCTCCCTCTAGATTCATCAGTAGTTCTTAACACTTGGCTTGAAAATTCTTTGCAGAGAGCACAGCAACCCCATTGAATGAAACAGATTGTGATGTACAGACAACTATATCATATTCCAGCTGCTTGAGTAGAGAGCAATCCTTGTCTCAGTCAACACCACCAATTGGGGTCTGTACAATTCAATCTCTTCCTGAACCAATTATTGCTTACTCCACGTTAATCCCAGATACATTCCAACACATGCATTTAATTTTGTCCATAAGACCTTTATAAGTTGCCTAAGCATCTATACCATTGATATTCTAGACTATCAGGCACATACATCAAGCTAAATTGGGCTCGCAAAAATCTTGAATCACAAAAAAAGGCTGTTTGCGAACGTAATTTAGCCATTCCCAATGCAGGAACCCAAAGAAACAAAAAATAGTAAAAGTCACAAAAACAAGGAATTGCGATTCTCCTATTACCATGACTAGAGAATCTAGATTTCATTAAAGACACGGAGGCTAACATTATGCATATTACTTTTAATGCGTCACCAAGCAGCCGCATACATCATAAAGAAGAGAGGTTCCAGAATAGAACAACAAGGAAACATCGGTCGTGAGGACATAACAATCAGCCTCTTTTAAAATGTGGAATATAGAAGGATAAGTCCAAAAAACTATAGATTCCAGGTAGAATTCTTTAGGTAGTCAAGAAGATATCACAGAAACGAAGAGAGAACTCCAGAAACGAAGAAGGAACTCCTCCAAAAAATGAAGATCGTGAAGTTATGATGGATTATCTGCAAAGAAAAGAAAATTATATGAAGAAAAGGATAGTATAAAACTATGGAAGAGAAAACAAGTGAACATTTAAAGTGAACATCAGAAATAATTTATGCAGATAGACATTGATCAAAACAGTATAAGTGTGAAACAATGAAATAACAATATAATTACAGTACTAAATCAACCACCCAGGGAAGGGTGGGAGGGATAATGTTAGCCTCCGTGTCTTTAATTAAATCTAGTTTCTCTAGTCATGGTAATAGGAGAATCGCAATTTCATTACAAGACCGGAGGCTACCATTATGCATGTTGGTAGCTATGTAATACAACATCAGACATATGAGAGATTGGTTTGCAGTAATGCTTAGCAAAAGTAGTAGAATTGGACCAATCAGCAGCTCTAAGAATATCATTCAACTTACCACCTGAGTAGAAGGATTTACTGGGCATAGTGCCTCTGATAGAGTGAGGTTTAAAAATATTTAAATCAATACCTGCTAGTTTCATAACGATTTTAACCCATCTAGCGATAGAAGCAGAGCTAATACCTAGGTGAGGTTTAACGAAGGAGATGAGTAATTGATTCACGCCAGAAGGACGGAGAGAACTCATTCTATAGTCATATTCTTTCATACAGTTAACAACACAAAGTTTTGGGTAAAGGTCAAATTTGGGGTAAAAGATAGAGTCAGACATAGTTTTTGTTCTTCTGTACAAATCGAAATTGACTCCAAACATGTCATAGGATCTATATGAAATATCATGTGCCTTAACATCAGAAACTCTACGGCAAGAAACTAAGCAAAGAAGAGTGGCTAGTTTGATTGAGAGGTTCTTTCTATTCAAAAGGTTATTGTCGGGCCAACTAGAGAAGAGGTCAAGAATTGAATTGACATGCCAAAGGAATTGGTATCTAGGTTTAGGAGGTCTTCTAAGTCTGATACTTTTGAGGACTCGACAGACAATGTTGTTTTTGCCTATTGTTTTACCATTAATGAGAGCATGGCCTGCGGAGATTATAAGGCGGATGCCCTTTTCCCGTATACATGAGGCGACTGCCCTCATCACCTTGGTGAAACACCAGGGGGCTGAGGAGAGGCCGAAGGGAAGAGCTTGGAATTGAAAAAGATGATTCTTCCAGATAAATTGGAGAAAGGTTTGATGGGATTTGGCCATCGGAATTGTAAAATAAGCATCTTTTAGATCTAATTTGACTAGCCAATCTTCTTCCAGAAGTAGATCTCTCAAAAGATGGATTCCCTCCATCTTGAAGAGTCTGTACACAAGGAATTTGTTGAGTTCCCTAAAGTTTATAACAGGTCTCCAACCCTTGTCTTTTTTCTCTACTAAGAAAAGTGTGCTCACAAATCTCAACAAATGGAAAGGGACTTCTACTATCGCTCCTTTTAGAAGCATCGAGGAGATCTCTTCATCTATAATTTTTTCTAGGTCTAAGGTCAGGGGAATGATTTTCGGTAGTGAAAATTGAGTCGGGGTGTCTATAAAGTCTATCATAAACCCACTCACTGTACTCAGGACCCAAGGGTCTTGGGTAATTAGACTCCAGTTGTGAGCAAACTGTTTTAATCTCCCTCCTACTATTTGAGAGGGGGAAGGGGGGTTGGGTGGAATAGTAGTACTCACTTTGAGGTTTGAAGTCGCTGGATGTTCCTCTTCCTCTGAAATTTCTTGAGCAAAACCCTCTCCCTCTTGGGGGGGGTAGAATTGAGGAATGTTTGAGGGTTGGTAGCCTCTTCCACCGTAACCCCTGGACCTGGAGTATGGCCTTCGGTTGAAACGGCCGGAAGATTGGCCTCTTCTTCCAGCCCTGCCAAAAAGGTCGTAGTTGTTGAAAACTCTTTTCATATTTTGATTCGCTTTGTCAAGCGCGGTAAAGGTAGAGACGTATTTACTTAAAGTCTTGATCATATCTTCGCCAAATAATAGACCTTTAGGGTTGTTAGAGGTTTCCTTATCCGCTAGGTCGCTCAGTTTAGGACTAATTTTGGTGAGAACAATTCTCCTTCTCTCTGAAATGATGCTGGCATTGCCCAAGAAAACCAAAGCCCTTTGGCTCCATCCTCGGATTGCCTCGGTATTTAATGTGGAACCATTGAGGTAGCTATCATCTGCGGCGTCGATGATTTTAGCCAGAGGACCGAGGACGTCTAATAAACGATCCTGGCAGATTTTGAAGGATCTTTCCATGCCTTTCCTTGGATCTAGCCCAAGTTTAAAAAGGTATTTGATTAGTTCTTGGTCGAGATGTGGTGTTTGCCAGACTTTATCCTCGATAAAGGGTCTAGAGCATTCGGATCTTAGTAAGTTTCGTGTGTCTCTTTCCAGAGTGTTTCTTAACCATTTAGATATAAATTTACTAACATGTTCTTGTGGAAACCACTAGTTGCTTCTTGGGTGCTTAATATTAAGGGAAGAAAACATCTCTCCGCCTAAAGGGTCAAGGATTGTTTCCTTTGAAGAGGAAGGCAGATCATCATCTAAGGGTAGAGAATTAAAATCCTCATCGTCCTCATCTAGATCGAGGATATATTCATCAGGAAAATCAGAGGCATCATCATCGTTAAAGTCATCATCATCATCTTGGTCAAGATGTGTATCAATTATGTGAGCGCTTCGATAGTTTGTGCCGCTAGGGACACCCATATATTTTGTGCCGCAAGGGACACCTTTAAAAGTTGTGCCGCTAGGGACACCTGAAGTATTTGAGGTGCGAAGACCTCCCGATAGCTTTGAGGTGCTGAGACCTCCCATCGTGCTCCTGGGGATAGAATCGATATTTTTAGTCTTTTTAGACCTTTTTCCCCGTATTTCAATGAGATCGTCATCAGCAAAAGTATGTTGAATTTCATTCTCCTCGGTGGGGAGTGATCTTTTTGAAGTAATAACTTTTGATAAGGTAGACAACATACAGGATCTCATTTTGTTGTGAATCATATTTTTGATTGCCTCATTTTCCATATTAGGGATGGGGGCGTTGGCCTCATCCGAGTCTAGATCAGACATGTTAATTAGGGGAGAGAGAAACACACAAATCAAAAAAATATCTGATCCCTTGTAAATAGGAACACTGATATATATTTATTATTATTTTCTATGTATTTTTTTTTTTTTTTAATAAGATCAAATTAATCTAGACTTCTTTTTTTTTTTATATTTTATATTAAATGAGGAAGATAATAAGGTCTGCCTTTCTCAAGGGTTAATTTGTTCAAAAATAATATAGAGATTTGCCTTTCCTAAAGGGTTAATTTGATCCAAATAAAATTAAATGATAAGGTATGGCGAATATTGAGGTGAATATTGAGGTGTTGAAGGGGTCAGGAGAGTTAACCCGTCGCTGTAAATAACGAGCGATATGAAATTCCGCTCAAGCTCATTGCTATGCAGTGAATAACTAGAGGAAAGTGCCTTGGCAACGCTCGAACGTTGCGCGTGTGTTGCCAAGGTACTTTCCTCCGCTTGCCGAGTTATGGGAGAGAACGCTCTCCAGTACGAGCAGTCTCGACGATCTGCTTAGCCCAGGAAACGCTGTGAAATCAAAATCCCGCAGCGTTTAAAATCGGAGGCCTGGGGGGTAAGAGTGAAGGTCCGGCAATGTCGTTAGAAAAGCGGAGAGAGCCGGAGAGTGGATGAAGCATGGAGACAGCTTCAATAAGGGTAAGAGGGTGGGGGAGGACCAAGAACCACAATAGGAACTTGGTAGACCGGCAGGAGGGGAAGGGGAAGGGAGGGATCCCAAAAACGAGTGAAAATTAGCCCATTATGGGTGTTCAAGGATCGTAGCTAGAGAGATTCAGCTAACAATTGAATAGTACGAACATTGAATATAAATACGAAATAAATGGCAGTTAGTTAACAACAAAGACAAGAGAGGTAGTAAAGATTGACTTATCTGCTTGGAGCCACATTTAAAAGAGGCTGATTGTTATGTCCTCACGACCGATGTTTCCTTGTTGTTCTATTCTGGAACCTCTCTTCTTTATGATGTATGCGGCTGCTTGGTGAAGCATTAAAAGTAATATGCATAATGGTAGCCTCCGGTCTTGTAATGAAATTGCAAAAAAGGCAAGCCTAATTAGCAAATCCTTATCTGCGAGTTCATTAATAGCGAAAGCAAATAGCGATTCGCAAACAAAAAATCGCAAACCAATGCATGTAAAATCGCAAATAGCGATTTGGATGAAAATCACAATTTAGCAAGTGCAGATTAAGGGGAATCACAATCAGGTGGTAAACAGGAGTAAAAAAAAACACACAGGTGCAACAACTCAGAAACCTATTTAAACTGACCCAGGAGGCCTCTGAACCTTTCCACTATGGCAGCGTTCTACGTGATGGCGAGGAGGATGCGGATCCATGCAGCAGCCCAGTGCAGAAGGAGAGTACAGGAGCGGATTTTCAGAGTGCGCATCTTCTCACTTAATTTCAACTTGTGCTTCCTGGGTGTTGCACTCTCCCCTGATGTAGGTGGATCAATTTTTGTGCACTGGAAGCTCCTATAAGCAAAGTTGGATGATAGTTCAGCTCAGCTCCAGCACTCAGCTTCCTCCTCTCACTTTCTCTGGGCACTGAATGAAGCATGGGCTGGATGACTTCCTGGTTGGGATGTCATCAGCATGCTTCCAATGCGACACAATATTTGCGATTTGAACATTTGTGATTTCGCTATTAAAAGCGAAATCGCAAAACTGCTTTATCGGTATTTGCGCGTCTCTATTGTCAGATCGCTATTAGTGATTGCGAATTTTACCAAATTGGTAAATATTCGCTTATGGGTTCATGTATTGCAGATAGCGAAATTCTAAATAGCGATTCCTTAAAAATCGCTATTTAGGAATCGCTAATTCTGGATTTGATGCATGTGCTACTATAATTCCACCACATTGAAAAAAACTGGAAATAAGCCCTGAATCTATTCACAATACTCGGACTTGTTTTATACCTCCACCAGCCCCTGACATGACAATCATAGTCTCCTGCATGAGGCCGTCTGCTACATCCTCCCTCCCCAACCCCTTTAATGCCCAACCCATCCCTACCCCAGGTGCGTTTGAGAAGGAATCACCACACCCTCTGGCTTTTGATAGAAAACAGCCCCAAAGGAGCACCAACCTCCACCCCAAGCCTGAGTCACCACCCACTCCAAAGTAGAAGTACCATTTACCTATCAAATTCCGTCCCCACAAAGCACAAGCGCAGGTCAGATTTAGATGAACTGTAAAGTAAAGAGGAAAAAAAAGACTGATGAAGAAAGAAACAAGAAATACATGTCTTGGGACTGGAGTTCTACTTCAGAACAGTGTTATTAACCCCCTTCAAATGAGCCAGAGCCCCCCCTCAAGAGAGCCAGAGCCTGCATAGCATCCCCTCAGAGTAACATATCTGGGACCTCCCATCATTCATAATCTTGAGGAGAGATGGCTCCTATAGAAAAACGTGAGCCACCACAGCCTATGGAGGGATCAATGAGTTGGCGCATCTTCCATCTTCAGTCCATAGTGGATCTGTAGAGGTCCGACTGGGCCACAATTGACAAGGTATCAACCATGATAGGGTTTGTTTGACATGCTTTAAGAGAGATCACCTGCCTCAGAAGAGAGTTTCCAACATATATTGTGATTGGGTGAGGCTGTGCTGTGTCCCAGTCCCATACATCAGGTCAGGGAAGGCCCTTCCGAAAATTGTGAAGGGTCAAATCCCTCCTTCCTCTTCGGTGTCCCAAATAGGGATCAGGGGTAGCTGTGATGGATATATGTTCATTGCTACAAATTGTCTTTGAAAGAGAGTTTAAATTGCCATACCACTGTGTTGCTACACCATTCAATATCCACTATTTCACAATCTACTTTGCAGTCCACTTCACTGCCCGCATCCTCTACAGCCTCTGTGACAGCAGGAGCCCCCCGCTACTCTGAGGTGTTAAAACATGTAGTACTCCCCGTTTTTGCTACCAGTACCTCCACATGAGGGCTTTGTATGCTATTTACTCACTGAGAGCGCACAAGAGGGGGATCAGAGAGGCAGCTCAGCTGATTGCTGCTACATTTTGCAGAACTGACATCTCCACAGAATCTGTAGCAGACTTGCTGCTTCCTTTCACCTGATCTGAGATATAGGAAGCAACAGTAGCTGCTGCTATAGCTGCCGCCACTAAGGCACTAAGTGATGATGCTCACTAGAAGCAGGGGATCTTTAGCCGCTGCTTGCATAACTTTTTAATAGGGCGGCCAACCTGGATCCAAGGGCATTATTGGTGTGCTCTGCTCACCCTCCTCCAGCAGCCTCCCTTCCTGCACTGCCATAGTGTGGCCCTCCCCCACAATCCCCCCTAGTTCTGTGGCTCCCCCGGGAACCATTTCCCTTCAGCATGGCCATGTGTACTCCCTGCGGGAAATAATTGGAAATGCGAGGTTGGAGAAGCAGTAATACTGCTAGACACAGACACCCATTGAGTCTGGTACTGCTGTATGTCTGCCAACCACAGAGCTGCAGCATCCATGCTGGAAAGACTTGCTGTCAGTGAGCATGCTGACCGAAAAAAGAGCTGCAGGAAGCCACAGTAGGTGAATTCTGCAATAGGCTCAAACAGATCACGGCTGGATGGGAGGCAGCAGTCCCGGAGCCAAGGGACTCCACAGCAGGCTCAACCCACCAACTTTCTTTAACCACCTTCCTCTCAGGTCAAACTAGTCTTAGTCATTTATATTACTTGAACGTCCCAAGTAAAGTTGTACCACATGTACCCAGGGCCTGTAAATTAAATTCCACTAGTGCACTTGCTGCACTTGTGCAACCCACTTGAGTGGCCTTTTAAACATGTCTCAGACCTGCCACTGCATTCTGTTTATGCAGCCTTAGACTTCCATTTTGCCATGGCAAAATAAACCTTTTTCCAGGCCCAGACTTTCCTTTTTAATAGACATAAATCACCCATAGTGTAGGCCCTACGCAGCCTAGAGGGCATGGAGCAGTCTATATAAAATGTTACACATGTACATTTAAGTTTTACATGTCTGGTAGTGGAAAATCCTTGCTGTTCACTGCTGCAAAACTTACCTACCCTATAGAATAACACTGGAGTTACCTTATTACATTCAACATGCCGTAACGTCCAATTTGGAATAAGTAGACAGGTCGAGTTTGGTGTCTATGGAATTGTGACGAGAAGGATTGTAGCTGCAACCCTTAACTTAGGACCCCAGAGTGACTCCAAGGGCAGATGCCTCAGCAACATAACAGCCTTTCAACAACTTGAACCTACCACCTGGACACTTCCATAAGTTAGTTCTGCCCTCCCACGTGGTGCCACCCTGTATCCTTGGAAGTGGGCCTGAAGCTGCTGTGCCAGCCAGTCTGTGGAACCGACACATCTCCTCTGCAGTGCGGTGCATCTCAAGCCGGACCGAAAAATGGTCTCTTCTGCTCAAAGCATTGCCTTCTGAACTGACACATTGCTTCTGCTGTGTAGATCTACTCAGCACAAGGATTTCACATTCCTCACCGCAGCCCATCAATGCTGACATATTCTGCAAGGACTGTTCCTCACCCAACGCAGCCCATCAGAACTGCCGCTGCATGACACATCTCCCTACAAGGACATCACCTCATACATTTCAGCTCTCAGAACCATAGCTGCGTGACTCATCTCCTCGTCTGGCCTCACATCACATTTTCTGCATGACACAGCCTTGACTTGGGACTCCACATCTTTTTGGAATCGAGGTTCAAGGGACTGTTGTTCAAAGGGACTTAGGAGTCTCTGTAGCATGTCCGTGTTCCATCCTGGTCAGCCTGAACTTGTGACTTGTATCCTTGTCTAGCACTTCCAGAGAACCACAGCTGGAGCTTTTGCTTTTTGGAGCTATTTTCACCGAAATATTCATAATTGCATATTTCCAGTTCTAATGATTAGATTTTGGTCATTTTGGTCTTGATATATTTATTAAAATGTACTCAAACTTAGTGGAGAATTTTTCTTGTGTTGTGTTTTTACTTTCGTACTGTTTGATGTGCTACATAAATACTTCAGACATTGTCTCTAAGTTAACCCTGATTGCTCTTTGCTAAGCTGCCAGATGGTTGATGTCGGGTTAATTTGAGGTTTGCCTGTACCTCACCATGACAAGGATTGTGGTTGCTGCTTGTGTAGAGTTCCATATCTCTCAACCAGTAATCCAATGTCTTACCTTGGCGATCAGCAGTGAGGATTTGGACTTGTGTTGTGGAGTGCAAAACAGTGATTTCGTGTTGCACTGATCATACCAGATAAATGATCTGAGACCAATTTGAGTGTTAAATTCTGTTTGACTATCTTTGTGGCTTTTTTTTCCAAATTCACCCACACTCTAGCTGACTAATTGCATCAGTGGATTCAATTCAAGAATTGAATTTGAGTTCCTTAATCTGGAAAGCTATGCTGTGGCTGAGATCAAGGACATTTGTATGGAAGGGGACTGTCTGCCATAGTATCTCCAGGAAGGGAGAGCTCCAAAAGGTTCTGAGGGCATTAGTGGAGGCCCACCAGTTGGCAGTCACAACAGATCAACAGGATGGAGAGGATGATGTGCAGGGGCCAGAACAGGTCCCAGTTGAGGGTCCGGAGATGTAGCAGTCAGCTGAGGGGAATGACTTGTCTCCTGAGTTGGAGTTAAAACCAGACTAGAGCAGAGAGCAGTGCGTCATCTTGTGGCCTGTATTCAGAAGAGGTTGTTGATAGGAAGGCCAAAGCCGAATTTGATGGGCCAGGTAAGAATGGAGGCACAGAAAAGAAAACAGGATAAAGGCCCATGAGATAAGTCTGGGAGAGCTGGACATCAGCGATAATCAGGTAGAGTCCAGCAATAATGGTGGCAGCACACCTACAATGTCGTCTGGAGACAAGAGGGCCCACATCTCTAAGGGGCTGGTGAAGACTTTGTTGTGGGTGATTACATTGAAAACTGATTTTAAGTGTATAGGTTAGCTTTGTCGATGCATAGTTTTCCTGAGGAGGATTGGGAGGCTAGCTTCTGAATGCATATTCCTAGTGATGGGAGGGATACTCTACTGGCCCTAGGGTTTCCCACTACCCATCAGCACAGGAAGTAACTTCACTAGATCTTCTATGATGCACCTGCACAAGAAAGTGGCATCACTGATGTTCCCATCATCCATCTGGCTAGGAAGTAAAATTACTGTTTTTCCTGACAAAACCATTTTTAAAAGAAGAAGTCAGTCAAGGGACTTCATTTCTCATCACCTATCAGCACTGGAAATGACATCATGGCACCCTTGACAGATTCTCCCTTTCATCCTTCTCCTCTCTATGACGGACAAGTCAAACACTAGCACTTCACCAACTGCATGACCATGGTAGCAGTCTGGATGTGAACCAACTGCCTAAGGCTCAAGATGGAAGTGCTGGTCTGAGGCAACAATCCTAGATGACAAGCTCTACATGACAGCTCAAGTCAATGCAGTGCGCACCTCCTACTTTCACATCCTACGCATGCTGCAAAAGATCTTCAGGTGCTTACCTCAGAAGACTAGATGTACTACTACACAGACTCCAGGACCCCCCAGAAAGCTGCCACATACTTGAAGTCCCACACCACAGCCACATCTCACCAAACCTCAGGAGGCTTCAATGGCTCCCCCTTCACAAGCACAGCTAATTCAAACTTCCCACCCACACATACAAAGCCCTACTCAACACAGGCCAAGAATAATTGAACAGCTGCATACACATTCACCAACCCACCAGACACCTACATTCTGCATCACACTCACTTGCACACACTCCCCACATCTGCAAAAAGGAAACCTCAAGATCACGTCTTCTCCTACATCACAACTACAACATGGAACGATCCCCCTCAACACATCAGAGCCTTCTCTTACTTTTTGAGTTCAGTTAGAAGCTAAAATCCCACCTCTTTGTATAAGCGCCATGTGACTACACACCTACACACCTTGCCAAAGTGCCTGGAAACCCTCTTGGGTGACTTGCACTATGCAAATGAATGGCGGCCAGGCTCATCACTGACTGTAAGCTATTTGACCACATCTACCCAGCCCTTAAAGCCCTCAAATAGCTACCCGTTAAAGGAAGATGCTTTCATAAGACTGCATGCATCATGCATAAAGCTCTTCCCCAACAAACCCCGTTGTGCCTAACTAATAAACTCAATATATCTGCAGCACCAGAATGATGAGAAGCACCAATGCGCTCCTTCTCGTCCCCCCGCTTTTAAACAAGAAATCCACCCAATCTCGCTCCTTCTCCAGTAATACCCCGAACATCTAGAATGCCCTCCCGAAAGACCTGTGTTGTAATCCCTCCTACCTCAGCTTTAAAAAAGACCGTACGTTTCACTTTCTCAACATATACTGGGGTCCTTAATCTCTCCTTTGACCTTGGTTTCTGCTTCACCTGCATTGGTTATCTTTTCCTAACCCTCACTTCACTCTCCCTCTTTACGTATCTTCCTCTCTTCTCTGCCCTAAATTGTTACCTCCCTTTATATTTTTTATATGTTTATTCCCCTCTAACCACCCAGAATGTGTGCTCCCCTTTTTCATAATCTGAGATGTACCTGTGTGTTTTGTTACCTGGAAAGATTGCCTAATTTATTTGTGCCCCCTTTTAACTTATTGTGAGATGTCATTGCCTGTTTTTTTTACCCTGAACTACTTCTTTTATTGATTGGTTCTGTTCATGTAAAGCACACTGATATTCTGGGTCTAGCAAGCACTATATAAAACTAGGCAAATAAAATCAAATAAAATAAGAATATAACATAACATACTATAAGATTGTGTTTAAGGAATGATATATTCCCAACTTAGAGAACCGGGCAGCTGGGGCTCTGGCTGGTTTGCAGTGGGTGAGATTCTGCTGCTAGGCCCTAGAGGCAGAAGTGCCAGCAACAGCATTACTACCTGAAATTTGGGACTTTGGAGACTAAGGTGTGGCAGTCCACCAATAGGTCTTGGCACCAAGCCTGGGCGGAGGAGGTTTAGACTTGCATGCCACAAAGCGAGATTAGACAGGACTAGGTTGTGACCGAGGAAAGATGCTTCTCCCAATGATTTGGTGTCTGCAGCCTGTATCCTCGGTCACATGACTAGATGAATGTGGTAGTTGATCTTTGTATATTGCTCCCAGACAATAAGACAAGGGGTAGTAGGTGTTAGCAGGATAGGTCATCTCTGACTTGATGAGGGGGGAGGAGTTGTCACCTACCACACTTGCGCATCACAAAGCCTCTACCTGAGCATACTCACAAAGGGTTTGACACTAGTATTTTGTGACCCAGATAAGCTGGGGCCAAGGCAGGGATGCAGGAAATTCCAAATCCATCTGGTAGAGGAAACCTCCAGAACATTATCATATTTCAATGTTGTCACCAGGTATAAATAATAGACCCTCAGACCCAACTCTTCAGAATATCTATGACCTGCAGAAGAATCAGAAGGACTGTTGTGCTGCTTTGCAAGAAGGACTGCTATTCTGCTGCTCAGCTGTCCTACTGCCTGAGTAAAAGGATTAGACCTTACAACGCTCCATAGCCGGTATTTAAGGTTCTTTGTTCTGCAGGCCTAACCTGGTCCCTGTATCCAGCTCAAACTCCATCGTAGTCTGCCTAAACTTGTGACTTTGTCCACGTCTGGCATGTTCACATCACCATAGTTGAAGCTTAGTGCTTTCAGTCACTATTTTCAATTGAATCTTTAATATTGCAAACCTCATGTTTTACTGGTTGTATTTTTTCATTTTGGTGTCAAACAGTTTAGTAAATATTATTTTTTCTAAATTTGGGTAGTTTTTTTCTTGTAACATATTAATTACTGTTTGAAGTACTACATAATTACTTTAGACATTGCCTTTAAGTGAAGCCTGACAATTTTGTGCCAAGCTGCGAATAATTTGGTGCTTGCTGGTGTTCCACTCTGACAGATTGTGGTGTGGATACATCATTTTTTGCTTAAGTGTTTAATCGTATAGCCCGTAGTGATCTCTAAACATTCTTATAATGCTTAGCAAGATTTTGAAGATATTGACCAGCCGGCACCTGTCTCGCTTCATGCGATGCACAGGCATTGGGCTTTTTCAAGACTGCATGCATTAACAAGCACCCCAAAGGCAAATTCCAAAGTAAAGTAATATTTTTTCATAATTAAATAATCCATAAAAGTATGAACATTAAGTACAGGTTGTATCATTTAGGCATATTTAGTATATTCAATTGATACATAATAAAATAATTGTTAAATAGTTATGATAAACATAAATCAGGTACATAAAATCATTGGCATCAAATGAGTATTGCAGTAGTGTAAACAAACAGGTCACAAAGAAGTGGAAGACATCACACTGGTGGCAGTCTGCGAGGGAACTTCCACAGATACAGCCAGCAACACTGTCCCACTGGAGGATTGCGACTTCCATTACAAAGGCTAAGTCTAAAGTAAAATCTTCGACCGGGACAACCTGCTTGTTGTATCTGGCGCTCACTCAATCACATTAGCCTAGAATTGTGTCTAGGTCTCTGTCCACTTTGAACAATGACTATTGATTGGCATTTTACTTTTTCTTGACACTTTTCAACTAAAATCTTCAAAAGATTCATTTCTCAGGTACATCCTATTGAAATTGTGAAGTTTTGTTTTCATTTTGCTTATTATCTCTTCCTCTATTTTAATGACGTGGTTGTGGGATTTTTATTGTTTTGTGTTTTGACCTTCTAACTATTTTGTTCCTGATTAAATACTTTACAAATGTTCCTAAGCTAGGCCTTTTGGCTTTTTGCCATAGCTACCAGGGGGTTGAGCATAGGTCTAAATTATTTAAAGGGTGCTTTACCTTAATACAATTGCACCACTATTCCTATAGACTCCCACCCACCCCAACTCCCACTTACTTTCATTATGGATCTAAAAATAACAGTTCACTGTCCGAAAATGTAATAAGGCAACCACCCAATTCAGGGAGGGGTGTCTGAGCTGTGTTCCTGGCTTGGGGGCAACTGTTTCTGGCCATGTGCTTTCTATGTTTTCACCACTATGATGGTACAGACACCTCATGGGAAGAAGGTAGCATGGGGTAGCAGAGAATGCTCCCCAAACCTCTCTGATTGGCCTCAAGACCTTCTTGAGAGCAGCCAAGGACACATTTTGGGGGGACGAAAGTGTCCCTGAACTCCTAGTGTTGTTCTGGGCACTCACTGGGAAAAGGAGATTATGCCTGTGCAGGGGGTGCAGCTGGAGGTCTGCTCTTTGGACCCCACTGGATGGTCTTGCAAGGAGGAGCCCTGAGATCTGCTTCCTCCCCAGTTAGCAAAATTATTTTGGTGCACGTTCTGGTTTAACTCAAAACGGGCGTACCCCACCTCCTTGGTATGGCTTTCTCTCCCTCACTGGTGCTGTCAAGTGGTCCTGTCCGCCTTTCAGTCAAGGAACATATTCTTTTCCCTAGGTCCTGCTTGGATAATCATTGGCCTGCTTGGTGTTCTGAAAAGGAATGTGAAAAAGTGAGACATTTTAAATTCATGTTTTCAATACTGTTTGTCAAATTAATTGCATTTAACCCAATAAGGAGGGCTATGAGCCAATGGCCAATGCCTACACTCCCTCCCAGTGAGTCCTTTGGACACTGGCCGACACTAGTGAGAACTATAAAGGCCCCTTGCACCTGAGGGAGTTCTTTCTTTTTTTTCCATCAGGCTGCTAGGGAATGAATCACTGCTTGTGGGCATATTTCAGCTCCTCGAGCACCGATTCTCCAGGCAGAGGTATTGTTGGAAAGGGAAAAATATTCCCTTTCCAATAGTACCTCTAGGGGATTTCAGCAGGAGAGCGAGCCCCAAGCAGGGATGCACCCCGTAGCCTCCAGTTTTAGGGGGAGCGAGCCTTTTGGCAAGGACTTGTGCTCCTACTTGGCAATTTTATTAATTCACTCTTTCGTTCCCCCTCGGGGGCAGATAGGGGCATTAAGAACGCGGGTATGGGCCGTACCGCCATTGTTGGGGTGATGTAGGGGTGGGCGTGGTACAACGCTCTGAAGGCCTGGGTACGGTGCAGACCCCCAATGGGGTGCCGTAGGGGTACGCACCATACCCAGCCCTTCAGAGCGTGGGTATGGGTCGTACCACGCGTACCCCTACATCACCCCAACAATGCTGGTACGGCCCGTACCCAGGCGATTAGAACGTGGGTACGGGCCGTACCGCCATTGTTGGGGTGACATAGTGGTGGGCGTGGTACGACTCGTACCCACGCTCTTAAGGCCTGGGTACGGTACGTACCCAGGCCTGCAAATTGTGGGTATGGGAATGTACAGAGCGTACCCCCACCCGTGTATGAATGTAGCGTACCCCCACCCGTGTATGAATGTAGCGTACCCACACCCGTGTATGAATGGAGCGTACCCACACCCGTGTATGTCCCGACCGCCCATGCCCAGACATAGGAGGGGTGGGTGCAGAGTCCTCCCAACAGTGCCCAGACATAGGAGGGGTGTGTGCAGAGTCCTCCCAGCAGTGCCCAGACATAGGAGGGGTGTGTGCCTATCACTCCCAGCAGTGCTCAGACAAAGGAGGGGTGTGTGCAGAGTCCTCCCAGCAGTTCCCAGACACAGGAGGGGTGTGTGCCTATCACTCCCAGCAGTGCCCAGACACAGGAGGGGTGTGTGCCTATCACTCCCAGCAGTGCCCAGACACAGGAGGCGTGTGTGCAGAGTCCTCCCAGCAGTGCCCAGACATAGGAGGGGTGTGTGCAGAGTCCTCCCAGCAGTGCCCAGACATAGGAGGGGTGGGTGCCTATCACTCCCAGCAGGGCCCAGACACAGGAGGGGTGTGTGCCTATCACTCCCAGCAGTGCCCAGACACAGGAGTGGTGTGTGCCTATCACTCCCAGCAGTGCCCAGACACAGGAGGGGTGTGTGCAGAGTCCTCCCAGCAGTGCCCAGACATAGGAGGGGTGTGTGCAGAGTCCACCCAGCAGTGCCCAGACACAGGAGGGGTGTGTGCAGAGTCCTCCCAGCAGTGCCCAGACACAGGAGGGGTGTGTGCAGAGTACTCCCAGCAGTGCCCAGACACAGGAGGGGTGCAGTGCCCAGACACAGGAGAGGTGTGTGCAGAGTCCTCCCAGCAGTGCCCAGACATAGGAGGGGTGTGTGCAGAGTTCTCCCAGCAGTGCCCAGACATACGAGGGGTGTGTGCCTATCACTCCCAGCAGTGCTCAGACACTGGAGGGGTGTGTGCAGAGTCCTCCCAGCAGTGCCCAGACACAGGAGGGGTGTGTGCCTATCACTCCCAGCAGTGCCCAGACATAGGAGGGGTGGGTGCCTATCACTCCCAGCAGTGCCCAGACACAGGAGGGGTGTGTGCAGAGTCCTCCCAGCAGTGCCCAGACATAGGAGGGGTGTGTGCCTATCACTCCCAGCAGTGCCCAAACACAGGAGGGGTGTGTGCAGAGTCCTCCCAGCAGTGCCCAGACACAGAAGGGGTGTGTGCAGAGTCCTCTGAGCAGTGCCCAGACATAGGAGGGGTGTGTGCCTATCACTCCCAGCAGTGCCCAGACACAGGAGGGGTGTGTGCAGAGTCCTCCCAGCAGAGCCCAGACACAGGAGGGGTGTGTGCAGAGTCCTCCCAGCAGTGCCCAGACAAAGGAGGGGTGTGTGCAGAGTCCTCCCAGCAGTGCCCAGCCATAGGAGGGGTGGGTGCCTATCACTCCCAGCAGTGCCAAGACACAGGAGGGGTGAGTGCAGAGTCCTCCCAGCAGTGCCCAGACATAGGAGGGGTGTGTGCCTATCACTCCCAGCAGTGCCCAGACACAGGATGGGTGTGTGCAGAGTCCTCCCAGCAGTGCCCAGACATAGGAGGGGTGTGTGCCTATCACTCCCAGCAGTGCCCAGACATAGGAGGGGTGTGTGCCTATCACTCCCAGCAGTGCCCAGACACAGGAGGGGTGTGTGCCTATCACTCCCAGCAGTGCCCAGACACAGGAGGGGTGTCTGCCTATCACTCCCAGCAGTGCCCAGACACAAGAGGGGTGTGTGCAGAGCCCTCCCAGCAGTGCCCAGACATAGGAGGGGTGTGTGCAGAATCCTCCCAGCAGTGCCCAGACATAGGAGGGGTGTGTGCCTATCTCTCCCAGCAGTGCCCAGACACAGGAGGGGTGTGTGCAGAGTCCTCCCAGCAGTGCCCAGACATAGGAGGGGTGTGTGCAGAGTCCTCCCAGCAGTGCCCAGACATAGGAGGGGTGGGTGCCTATCACTCCCAGCAGTGCCCAGACACAGGAGGGGTGGGTGCCTATCACTCCCAGCAGTGCCCAGACACAGGAGGGGTGTGTGCCTATCACTCCCAGCAGTGCCCAGACACAGGAGGGGTGTGTGCCTATCACTCCCAGCAGTGCCCATGGAAAAAAAAGGGTGCAGTGTCCACAGATACAATGCCCACAATAGTCAGTCAGGTGCTCAAAGACCCTGAAGAACACGTAACATGTGTGCGAGGCTGGGAGTACACACATGCATAGTGTGTAAAAGGGAACATGTCCACATGAAGTAACTTCAATATACTTCACACACAAGTACAGTGACCACCAAGGATGCCACAAATGATGCAGGTGGAGACATTGCCCAGCATGCATGGCCAAAGTAGAACGGATCTGTCATACACCAAGGATATGTAGACACATCTCAGCACAACATTTAGGAAACACCCTGCAGGGAAGATGTCAGGGTCCACAGAGGAAGGGACACACCTTGGGACAATGTCACCATGCAGTAAGAGCATACATGAACAAAGTTATTTGGCAAATACCTTGTGATGGCACACAGATACCAGGGTCCATCCCATGAGCAGCACACCATTACATTTGCCAGACACCTAACACATTATCCCCACCCCAAACATGGAGCAGCACCACCAACAGCAATACCAGAAAAGCAGTAGTGTGTAAAGGGAAAAAAACATAGCTTTATTCAGCATAAAAAAACGATTTGTAATTAAAAGTTGAATATGTACAAGGCCCATAGGGCAGTCCATAGTCCAATTCCTGGTGGGGGACACATAGGTACGCGTGTCCCCTAGCTTGCCTGCACAGTTCATACCTCCTTTGCTTCCACAGGGGGGGCATCATGTGGGGGGGAAGGACCAGGCACCGCAGGGACAGGAGGGGCAAGGGTAGGTGTTGTGGGTGCAGGGACGGAGGACTCCACCACAGGGGGTGGGGCAGCGCCAAAGGTGGAGGTCAGAATGGCGCTGCACACGGTTGCAAGGTCCCCCAGCGTCTCCCCTGCACCCGAAGGAACCACAGGCCCCAAGGAGGGGGGGGGTCAGAGGGATGGGTCGCAGCGCTACTGGGGGAGGGTGTGGACAGCGGGGGGACTCAACCACCCTGACCGGGGACTCCTTTGACCGTTTGCGGGGTGGTGTCACTTTGGGGCTCAGGGACAGAGCGGCCATGAAGGAGTCTTTGGTGGAATCCTGGCCAGGAGAGCTGAGGGGAGTGGATTTGGAGGTAGTGGGTTGTGATGAATGTGGACTCCCACTGTGGCTGCATGTCTTCCGTTTGCCCCCCGACCCAGTGGGTGTGCCTACTTCCCCCTGTGTGTGCATGAGAGGAGGTGTGCGCTTGGCCTTCCCTGGTGGTGTGGTGCCTGTGTCTGGTGGGGTGCGTGCATGGCTACGTCTGGGTGTGCTTTGGACAGGCATGGGAGTGGGAAGTGTGGATGGTGCAGGGGTAGGGGGGGACGTAGCGCTGCAGGAGACCCACTGCTGCAGTCAGTGTCGAGTCAATGGACATCAGCAACTGGCGTTGGTCAGACTGCGCAGCTGAGATGCCTTCCATGTATGCCTCCATCTGGGTGAGCACTCGTGTGTGGCCATGGAGGACATTAAGCATCGCAGTCTGACCAACCTGCAACTGGCGCAGGATGTCCACAGACTCAGCATTGGCGGCAGCAGTGGAGACAGGGGCAGGGGGTGCGGTGCCTGGCAAGAAGGAGACACGTGGTGACCTAGCACGGTGGGAAGGGACCAGAGCAAGTGGGAGGCCGGTGATGGGAATCGAGGGGGCAGGTAGAGATCGAGTGCTGCTGTCAGCTGTGGGAGCAGCCTTCGCCCCCTCTGGGAGATCAGCCTCGGACCCGTCAGCGTCATAGTCGGTGGTGTTACTGGACAGGTCCTCCGCCTCACTCCCCTCGGCCTCCGTGCCACTCGATGCGCCAGACAAGACAGCACTGCTGCCACTGGTGCCTGCTCCCTCCTCACGGTCCGTGCCAGTGTCTCCCTCGGAGTCCCCCGACGATGCTGTGGGCAAGGTGAAGAGACAGGAAATGATCAGACACCTGTATACATATGTCACATGAGTCAAATCGACATAGGTCACAGTGCATAGCCTGAAAAGCAACATGAGTAACATCTACAACACAAGGTACATATGTAGGCCCTGCAACACCCAGCTGGTTGACCCACCATGCCACTGAGAAACAATGGAGAGCATGACCCAACAGCAAATTACTTGTTATCAAATAGAACAGAGGAGCCAGGCTCTGGGGACAATCGTGCACAGCATCTGTACCACACAGCGTTGACAAAAAAGGGATGAGCAGTAACCATGTCTATTAACTTTTTGCACATGCTGCAAAGCCAATACATTAAAACATGCACAACATTACTGGGTCACTGCACCTTGAGTGTATGTCCAGACAAACATTACACACAAGCCAGACCTAGCAGGGAGACTTCAGATTTGGACATGTAGGCCTTGCCCGCACAAAGCACCCAATACCTGAGACAATGTGATTGTGACAGAGGAAGTACTTACACCTCTTACTCTGGGATAAAAACACATGGCCTGCACTAAATCCTGATTGTACACAAACTACCCCTGGTGCGCCTGTCCACATATATCATTGACAATCAACCATCATCAGATTGTCGTTCCAAGACACACAGGCACTGCCCACTGTGAGTATGCACAAGCAAATTGGGTCACAGTGTACAGTGGACACATGTAGCACAGTTTACGCCAATACAGATGAGGCCAGGGTACAATGCCACAGAGCCCAACCTATGCCGAAGACACAGAAAATGTCCACATAGTTGGATGACACACATGATACCTAGGAAAAGGTGCCCCAGGGCACGGTAGTGGCCATACACCTCCATGGTCCTGGATGGATATGACTGCAACTGAAGCAACCGTCCCTGCACTATACATTAATCCCACTCATGAACATCATGTCAGAGGGCACAACATTGGACATGCATGCTGGAAGGCAGTACACTTTAAAGACACACTCCTATGTTGGGACTCAGCATCAGTGCCAACTGACATGGACCCCACAATGACTGAACTGGCCAGGGCACAGCCAAGGTCCCAAAACCTGTTACACTCCACCCCCACACATGATGCTGCAAGCATTGGGCACTTGGATTGACTGCCAGCCTAGATTACCTTGTGCAAGAGTGACTACACACAGACCAGGGAACACATGGCAAGGAGGGGAAGGGAGGAAGAACAGCACCGGTTTACTTTGGGGAACTGGTTATGCACTGCACATGTAAACCCTGGCAGTGTATCCATGCAACTGCGCACTTCCAAAAGCTGGTGACACACAACACCCCCTTCCTGCTGCTGCTTCTCCAGTAAGCGCCTATCCAAGTCGGGGAAGACCACCGCCAGCACACTCTTCTGGATGTGGGTCAGTCGCCGGCGCCCACGGTTCTTCCGGCTCTCAGGTGAGTCCCCCAGCAGGACCCGTGCAATCCTCCTCGTCCAGCACCGGATATCCTGCCAGCGTTTCCTCACCTGGGCTAGGCGCCGCTTCCGACCCTCCGAATTCCTCACGGCCCTGACAGCTTGCTTCCATATCTCCCCCTTGGCATGGACGCCTACCTGTGAGGATGCAAAAGTGAGAATACTTTAATTCACCTGAGCAATGACACAGAGTCACACATATTAACAAATTGTCTTCTTTGAACAGGCTATGGTATGCAGGCAACTCATTGCACATTTGTCATAGGGACATAATCCACTGTGGAAGGCAAAATGCACTACGTGGCATTGAAGGTACACAGGTGGCATGAGGGGTGCCACACAATCAATGATCCTGGATCACACTGTGCATCACAAGCTACACAAGGATTATGTACAACACCTCAAAGCAGTCACATGTCCCAGCCCACTGACGCTACCTCAGCAGAGTACACAGACACACACAGGCACAGGACAATCACCTGCCATTGCCAACTGTGGGTACAAACCTCACTCTGCCCATGTGCCACTAGACTGGGGGGTGTCACAGGTGTGGGGCTGGCTCAGCACAGCAGTCACACAGCACTGCTCCCTGCTCACATCACATGGGCAGGGTATATCCATCCCTCGTGCAGCTGGTGTGCAACACTCCCCATATGCACTCACCCACATGACAGGGGACTTACACACACACCAATGTCCAGGGTACGAACACATCATTTGGACACTCACAGCACAGGTACACTAAACAAACACACATCTATGGGTACTGTCACCTGTCACACTGGGGGGACCACAGAACAGAATCACATCAGGACTGTAGCAACAACATTCCCAGGAGGAGTAGCCAGGCAGAATGTGGCATGCACCATGCATTGATTGTCACAGTAAGCGCAATGCAAGTGAGGAGTGCACATAGGAACCACAGCATGCTCTGCATGGGTGACATGAGGCCTTCCCCACCCTGTGACCCACTCCAAACAACATTGCATGTCTGTCACACAGGGACACAATGCCAGAAGTCACAGTCACAAAAAAGGGGCACAGTCTAGGCTTGTGAAGTCTGCACTCACCTGCTCCCCTGGTCGACCATACAGCATGGTGTACTGTGGGAGGATCACATCCACCAACGCCATATTCTCCTCCATGGTGAATGGCTGGGCCCTCTCCACAGACCTGGACATGGTGCCAGAGGAATCACGAGCAGCAGCAGTGTTGTGGAATGAAAGGATGTGCAGGCAAGTGCTCTCTCATGGGACCTGGCTGCCTTATATCTGCCTTGCTGGCCTGTTTCATTCACAGGAGTACAGAGTGATTGGTCAGTCACATTAGCATCCTACGTTTCCTCCAATCCCTGTAAACCTACCCCAGTGAGTGGCTTTGCATGGTTTAAAAATTGAGCATGATGTCAAGTCAACAACCACTTTGCAACAAAGTATATCGTTTCCAACCGACTTCTGCTGGCCACCTGATGCAATAATTCAAACTTTAAACTCGGTCTCCATGACAACCAGCATGCATTTAGGCCCGTATACTTGTCCCTCATGTGTTCCCTATGTTATTTCAAGATTTACACACAGGTACGGTCCATTCCATGGCCCTAGGGCACCCCAAATGCAGTGATACGGACCCTACACACGTGTACGGTCCGTATCACTGTGGCGTACGCATACGCCAGCACTCCCATAGTAATAGGGACCCTACACATGTGTGTACGGTCTGTATCACTGTGGCATAAGCATACGCCAGCACTCCCATAGTGATAGGGACCCTACACACGCGTGTACGGTCCGTATCACTGTGGCGTACGCATACGCCAGCACTCCCATAGTGATAGGGACCCTACACACGCGTGTACGGTCCGTATCACTGTGGCGTACGCATACGCCAGCACTCCCATAGTGATAGGGACCCTACACACGCATGTACGGTCCGTATCACTGTGGCGTACGCATACGCCAGCACTCCCATAGTGATAGGGACCCTACACACTCGTGTACTGTCCGTATCACTGTGGCGTACGCGTTCGCCAGCACTCCCATAGTGATAGGGACCCTACACACGCCCTCAGAGGGTATGTACGGTGCGTTTCACACCTGACAGTGGTGACAGGCGGCACACAGAAAGGAATTGAGCTGTCATACTTGGCCAAGGCTGGACATCAAGGCATTGTCGGTGCAGTACTACATGTGTCGGGCACAGGTGGGTCAGGCTGTGATGTGGCACTATACTCCTGAGGTGTGAAGCTAATTAAAGTATGATGAGCTGTGTACACATGTCATGTGTGATGGTGCCCTATGTGCCACACATCCCCTTCACTCCTTTGACATGTGTGCATGTAGTACAGACTTGGTGAGCCATGCGTCACTGGCATGGCAAAGTCACCGACACCCGCAAATGTCCCCTGATGCCAGGTACACGGAATATTACCCCTGACAAGTGAATGCCCGCGTTGCACGCTATAACTATGTCATGTGTGTGTCATGTGTTCCCATAGGTTTGCTGTAAGTGTTTGGTCAAATGCATCTGCAGTTGCTGCAACCAACATGTGTCTGTGTGTAGATGGGCATGGCACACTGTTACGCACACCAGCACACATGTGTAATCCAACGTAAGGTGTGTATGTATGCATCGACACGGAGTTTCAAAACAAGGACATATCCGCATACTCTCAATGTATGTGTGATCAGTCTTGACATGTAATCCTTCATGGCAAGGTGTGTGGTCTGTCCTTTTTCTATGACATGTGACCTGTGCCTCTAGTGTTCCGCAACCTGTCTGTACAATAAACATCCTTCTTCTGCACATATTTGGATGTCTGTAACTCCTGTAATGCGTCTGCCTGCTCACTTACACTGGATGTTTTTAGAGGCCATGTTGGATCACCTGGATGAGTTCATAAAATTCCCAACTCCTGAGCAGTTGACAGGTGTCAAGCGTGAGTTCTATGCCGTGGGAGGGATGCCCCATGTCATTGGGTCCATAGATGGAACACATGTGGCTGTGGTACCACCACAGGTACAGGAGGTAGCGTATAGGAACCGCAAGCATTACCACTCCATTAATGCCCATGTGGTGTGTCTTGCAAACATGGTGATTTCACATGTCTGTGCTCGTTTTCCAGGATCAGCACACGATGCCTACATCATGAGGCGTAGCAGGGTGCCTGAAATGATGCTGCAGCTGCGCAACGAACGAGCATGTATAGTTGGTGGGTATACTCTGGCAGTCCTGTATTTAACATCATCTTCCTGTCTTACTGCTTCTCCTGACCCACTGTTGTCCTTGATGTTTCCATGTAGGGGACGCTGGCTATCCCAACATGCCATGGCTGATCACGCCTCTCCGCAACCCCAGCACGGCTGCCGATCACCGCTACAACAACGCCCATGGGCGGACCAGGCGAGTGATAGAGAGGACGTTTGGCCTCCTGAACAGCCGATTCCGTTGCCTCCACAAGACCGGTGGCGCACTCCCATATGCACCGGTGAAGGTCTGCAAGATCTTCCTCGTGTGCTGCATGCTGCACAACATGGCAGTGGAGAAAGCTGTGCCACTCATCCTGGATCCAGATGAGCAGGACCATCCACCCGTGGAGGATGAAGGGCTTGGTCACAAGGCAAGTGATGTGGAGGAGGAGGAGGCGGTAGAGGACATCCGGAGGCGGCTCATACGCAACTTCTTTGCTTAGTGGTGAGTTCCAGTGTCTGAGTGTGCACGCATTGGGCCGTGTGTGGCATGTGTTGCAATGTGTGTGTCCATCTGTATGTCTGCCAAGTGAGTCAGAGGTGTGTTTGGATGTGTCACTCGAGTGATGGTGCAATAGAAGAATGTTTTTCCAGAGTCATCATTGTCACCTAGCATGTTGACAACCTTATACGTGTCGAATACATGCACATGCATGCGGATGTGCTTCTTTTGGCTGACTTCTGGTGTGTCTCTCATCCACAGTTACTTGCGCATGCTGTCTGCTGGTGGCATTGTTGTGCTCCTGCTATTCCTCATGAACACAGCAACATGTGCTGAATCAGCGTTACATGCACGGACAAGTTTGAAATTCTCCTTAGGGTAAGGGATGCAGCACGGCTTTTTGGGAGTGGTATTTGTTTTGAATGTGTGTGCACTGCTCCTGTTCATGTTTGGATACTTTATATACATGTAGAATCACCATGGGGCACATGACATGGAGCTGAATTCACCTGAATTAATGGTCAGACTTGGTGACAGTCATCTGTAATGGGATTGTGGATTGTGATGAAGCCATCAATGTGTGTAACACTGCCCTCGGAAACATACGGGTTGCACCGGGTTGACATGGTGTGTGAATTCCCCATTAGGGGCTCAATGGTGTATAGCAGCCTCTCCGTGAGCAGCAGGGGGTGTTTAGCTGTAACCCGTCACTTGTGTGCCAGTGCTATGGATTTCCAGCATCTGTGGTGCAAAGGGGGGTGCCAGTGTTGGTCCCACGTGTTCATCCACATGACCTGTGTATGTGTTGACAGAGTTGCATTAGCATTCCGACACACATGACTAATAAAGGTGTCCCTCTGCCTCCAAGGTGCCTCATCTCTGTCAATGATGGTCTGTTGCCACTGTGCATGCGGCATGTCTGGCATTGTTCTCAGAGATGGTGCATATGAGTCTATGTGTAGAGTAGCAAGATGCAAGCTGTTTGTCAGGGATTAGATTCTGTATTGTGCATGATGTCCATGGCTGTGTAGGTATTGTGGCATGTCAGTCTCCACGACGGCCACTGTGCTGCATGTGAATCCATTGTGTGTGTGTGCCATGTTGAACCAGACATTCCTTCCTTGACATACACCTTTTGCATAGTTCCTTCCTGAGATCCTTGTCTTTGTGTGCTACTTGTGGCATTGTTTTCTTGACATGGCGCATGCTGCTGCAGGCCCTGCAGCAAGGGCACCCAGTATCCACGCAAATGAGCTGGTGTTCATCATGGATTGCTTGCTGACATGTGCTATGCTGATCAGCAGCATCTGTGCCTCATGCGGCAGCACACTCTGCATTATGCACAAGATCCCCAGTTCCATCAACCTCAAGGCAAGAGGGAGACCATCCCCCAGGTCAACTACGACATCCGTGTCTAATCCTACCCTGCACTCTACGGACATGTGCGTTAGAAATCCCATGATACTTGTCCACATCCAGGGTGCATCTGCACAGCTCTGCTACTACATCCGGCCACCAGGCCACATCAACGTCCAACAGAGATGGTGGGAGTGGATCACTGCCAGCTGCAGGATGACCTTCTCAATCCACGCACACACTCAGGATGCAGCCCACAACCACAACACAACCTTGTGACACTGTGATCCAACACCCAATTGTGCCATCTCCATGCACCCAACCTTGGCCGGCCCACCATTCTCCACATCCACCTGACTCAAGCATGCAGGACATGGTTCTGCCACGTGTCTACACATACCTGGGACTCCCACCCCAGGACACTCCACATGATCCCTGACCTCTGCGCATGACTGTTGCTCTTCTAAATAGGTCTGTAGGCACAGTTGTGCGGGCACCCCCTCAGCTGGTTGGGCCCATCACGGGTGAGTATGGTGCTCCATGTCTGTCTTGGATGATACATTGTGACCCATGTGTGTCCTGTGCCAGACTCAGACCCCAGGGTATGGATGGTTGGAGTTACTACTGAAATCAGGCATGGTTTGACTTTACAACACACACATGTAGTGGAATAATGCTAAATGACGGCATCATCTGGTGATTGTGAAGATTTTTATTTGTGGTGGGGCACGTGTTTGGGGGGATGACAAGAGGTGCTTGGCGGGAGTGTAGAATCCAAAGTTCACAGGGGGAGTTGGTATCCTTGCCATTGAAAGTCATCAGAGTCTATGCCACAGTCTTTGTCTACATTGGTCAGACAGTGACCAGCAAGGCCATGTGGAAGAGAATGTCATTTGCTGATGTGCTGCTGTTGGGCCAGAGGGCCAGGTGCCAGGCCAGGTGACCTGGGAGATGGTGATGTTCCGCTGACTCTCACGGTCTTTTGCGTGGATGACCCACCCTCCTGCGGGTACCCTCAGAATCAGGCCGTGACGATGCTTGTGATGCTCCGTCGGATGAATCCTCCTCCTCCTGATCCCTCCCTGTGGTTGGTGATGTTCTTCGCCTGGTGGCACAGGGAGGGTTGCCCATGTTTTCGGCAATCCGACGGAGTACACGGGTCATATCCGTTTGCACCGCCACGAGCTCAGCCCCTCTTGCCTCCATCCGTCCTTCGTGTCGTTGTTGACAGGCATGTTGCTCGACCTGCAGGGTCTTCATCTCCTCGACGGTCCCCTTGATGTCTGTGAGGGTGGACGCAATCTGGACCATGCCCCTGGCGTCATGCCGGTATGAGTCGAGGAAGTTGCTGACGAGTGACATTACCGGTTCCTGAGCCAACTGGTCAGGTTCGCGCCTCCGCCGTCCTCCACTCCCACCACCCCTGCCCACTTGCACCTGGCCTGCCATTGTGGGTACATCGGGTCTTCGGGACCCCTGAGGGATGGCATTTGCGGTGTCGCCTGCCTCCTCCTGGGTGCCCGGAGAACCTTGTCCCTCGTGGACAGACTGGCTGTGTTGTTGTGTGCAGGCAGGGATCCTGGGTGTCTCCTGGGATGTGGCAGGAATGGGGGTGGTGGTTGGACACCAGAGGGGCCAGGTTGGTCTGGGTCATCCATGGAGTGGTGAGAGTCGTCGCTGCCGGTGGGGTCGTCTTCACGCAGAGCCTGGTCCTGTGAGTCTTCCCCCCCAGTGTTGGGTGAGATCGACGACGTTGACCTGTGTGTGAGAGAGACAGTGTTAATTGCGTTACATGTGACATCCATGTTTCATTCATTTTTGAGTTGGCACAGTTCCTCTGGGTGGTTTGATTTGGCTAGCATTCTTCTCACAGTGTACTTGTGCATGGGTATGTCCCTTGGCCACAGCTTTCGACCCTTTACCTATGTGTGACACAATCTTAGTTGATGCATCTTTTGGGAACGCGGTCAGCAGTGTAGTGAGCGGGCGTAGCAAGCCATGCAGAGCCACCTTACGTGTTGCACTGTACGTGGCCAAATGGTGTTTTTCCATGCTATTTGAGAATGCAGGTAGGTAAATTAACCATTTGTGACAAGGTTCTGACAAACACAGTGGGTGGGTATACTGGGTGTAAGGTTATGTTTGTGCCTGCAGCACGGATGTACTCGTGCACAGATTGACACATGGCCCAGTGTTTAACAAAGGTTGAAGGGGGGGTTCACGCACTGCCAAACCTTGTCTACATGCACACAGTCCACCTGCTGACGAGCGGACATGGCCACACCACCCAAGGGTAATTTGGTCTCCCTCTATTTCCCTTTCTCCCTCCCTCTGTCAGCCTCCTCCCACTGTCCATCTCCCTCTGTCTCCCTTTCTCCCTCCCTCTGTCAGCCTCCTCCCACTGTCCCTCTCCCTCTGTCTCCCTTTCTCACTCCCTCTGTCAGCCTCCTCCCACTGTCCCTCTCCCTCTGTCTCCCTTTCTCCCTCCCTCTGTCAGCCTCCTCCCACTGTCCATCTCTCTCTGTCTCCCTTTCTCCCTCCCTCTGTCAGCCTCCTCCCTCTGTCCGTCTCCCTTTCTCCCTCCCTCTGTCAGCCTCCTCCCACTGTCCATCTCCCTTTCTCCCTCCCTCTGTCAGCCTCCTCCCTCTGTCCGTCTCCCTCTGTCTCCCTTTCTCACTCCCTCTGTCAGCCTCCTCCCACTGTCCCTCTCCCTCTGTCTCCCTTTCTCCCTCCCTCTGTCAGCCTCCTCCCTCTGTCCGTCTCCCTTTCTCCCTCCCTCTGTCAGCCTCCTCCCACTGTCCATCTCCCTTTCTCCCTCCCTCTGTCAGCCTCCTCCCACTGTCCATCTCCCTTTCTCCCTCCCTCTGTCAGCCTCCTCCCACTGTCCATCTCCCTCTGTCTCCCTTTCTCCCTCCCTCTGTCAGCCTCCTCCCTCTGTCA
Source organism: Triturus cristatus (assembly GCF_964204655.1). Lineage (NCBI taxonomy): Eukaryota > Metazoa > Chordata > Amphibia > Caudata > Salamandridae > Triturus > Triturus cristatus. The sequence goes on along the minus strand of NC_140585.1, from coordinate 211,015,654 downwards.
GTCTCCCTCTGTCTCCCTTTCTCTCTCCCTCTGTCAGCCTCCTCCCACTGTCCATCTCCCTTTCTCCCTCCCTCTGTCAGCCTCCTCCCACTGTCCATCTCCCTCTGTCTCCCTTTCTCACTCCCTCTGTCAGCCTCCTCCCTCTGTCCGTCTCCCTTTCTCCCTCCCTCTGTCAGCCTCCTCCCTCTGTCCGTCTCCCTTTCTCCCTCCCTCTTTCAGCCTCCTCCCTCTGTCCGTCTCCCTTTCTCCCTCCCTCTGTCAGCCTCCTCCCACTGTCCATCTCCCTTTCTCCCTCCCTCTGTCAGCCTCCTCCCACTGTCCATCTCCCTTTCTCCCTCCCTATGTCAGCCTCCTCCCACTGTCCATCTCCCTTTCTCCCTCCCTCTGTCAGCCTCCTCCCACTGTCCATCTCCCTTTCTCCCTCCTTCTGTCAGCCTCCTCCCACTGTCCATCTCCCTCTGTCTCCCTTTCTCCCTCCCTCTGTCAGCCTCCTCCCGCCCTCTGTCAGCCTCCTCCCACTGTCCATCTCTCTCTGTCTCCCTTTCTCCCTCCCTCTGTCAGCCTCCTCCCACTGTCCGTCTCCCTCTGTCTCCCTTTCTCCCTCCCTCTGTCAGCCTCCTCCCACTGTCCGTCTCCCTCTGTCTCCCTTTCTCCCTCCCTCTGTCAGCCTCCTCCCACTGTCCCTCTCCCTTTCTCCCTCCCTCTGTCAGCCTCCTCCCACTGTCCATCTCCCTTTCTCCCTCCCTCTGTCAGCCTCCTCCCACTGTCCATCTCCCTTTCTCCCTCCCTCTGTCAGCCTCCTCCCACTGTCCATCTCCCTCTGTCTCCCTTTCTCCCTCCCTCTGTCAGCCTCCTCCCTCTGTCCGTCTCCCTCTGTCTCCCTTTCTCCCTCCCTCTGTCAGCCTCCTCCCACTGTCCATCTCCCTTTCTCCCTCCCTCTGTCAGCCTCCTCCCACTGTCCATCTCCCTCTGTCTCCCTTTCTCCCTCCCTCTGTCAGCCTCCTCCCTCTGTCCGTCTCCCTTTCTCCCTCCCTCTGTCAGCCTCCTCCCTCTGTCCGTCTCCCTTTCTCCCTCCCTCTGTCAGCCTCCTCCCTCTGTCTGTCTCCCTTTCTCCCTCCCTCTGTCAGCCTCCTCCCACTGTCCATCTCCCTTTCTCCCTCCCTCTGTCAGCCTTCTCCCACTGTCCATCTCCCTTTCTCCCTCCCTATGTCAGCCTCCTCCCACTGTCCATCTCCCTTTCTCCCTCCATCTGTCAGCCTCCTCCCACTGTCCATCTCCCTTTCTCCCTCCTTCTGTCAGCCTCCTCCCACTGTCCATCTCCCTCTGTCTCCCTTTCTCCCTCCCTCTGTCAGCCTCCTCCCGCCCTCTGTCAGCCTCCTCCCACTGTCCATCTCCCTCTGTCTCCCTTTCTCCCTCCCTCTGTCAGCCTCCTTCCTCTGTCCGTCTCCCTTTCTCCCTCCCTCTGTCAGCCTCCTCCCACTGTCCATCTCCCACTGTCTCCCTTTCTCCCTCCCTCTGTCAGCCTCCTCCCACTGTCCGTCTCCCTCTGTCTCCCTTTCTCCCTCCCTCTGTCAGCCTCCTCCCACTGTCCGTCTCCCTCTGTCTCCCTTTCTCCCTCCCTCTGTCACTCTCCTCCCACTGTCCGTCTCCCTCTGTCTCCCTTGCTCCCTCCCTCTGTCAGCCTCCTCCCTCCCTCTGTCTGTCTCCCTGTGTCCACCTCTGTCTCCGTCCCTCTCTCTCCCCCTCTCCCTCCCTCTGTGTGTCACCCTCTGTCACCTCAGCCCAGCTTCCTGGGCACACACAGTTTGAAGGTCTTTCAAAGGCCATTGGCTTGTTCATGTGGGTGTGTTTATTCTCCGCGGGCACCCATTGGGCGGAGTGTCTGAGTCTGCGCTGCTGCTGTGGCGGTGTGTGCTGACACTCTTTCAGAGTGATGCGTCTTCATTAGCTGCTGTTATGTGCAAATTGTGCCTTCATACCCATGTCGTCCTGCAACGCGGCCACCATTAGCAGGCAAAACAGTACTGTGTGGGGACACACTGTTTGTATGGCTGTGCCCTAAGCCATATGGGCTGAGGGCATTGTTGTGTGCTTCAGAGTTGCTCTATGTTAGTTTTGAGGCCCACCCTCCCGGCATCGGGGATATCCTGTCTTGTGTTGGTGTTTTGTGTGGCCTGTGACTTGGCATGGCCTTGCTTGGGGCATGGGGCATGGAGGCGCTAGTGGCATGTGTGTGTTTTTGGAGGATGGTTGTGTACGATGCAGGCTTTGGGGGGGTTGCGTGCATGATTGGTATTTTGGTTGTGTATGGCGTTCCCCCCATGTGAGGTGAGTTGTTTGTGTACTCACCAGGCTCTCGGACTCCTTCTACTCTGTCTACTCCCACCGGCGGCAGCGTGGCTATCACCTTCTCCTCCCAGGGATGGTAGTGTACCGGTCTGCGGGGCGGCCCTCCTCCAGTGATGTTGGCCTGGTTGTGCTCATCCGTCATTTTGCGGCGGACCGTCCTCCGCAGATCGTACCACCTGGCTTGGCACTCATGCCTGGTCCTTCTGGTGGACCCAACAGCATTCACAGAATTGACTATCTTCTCCCACATGGCAGATTTTTCGTATATGCTGGTCCGTCTGACCAATGTTCCAAAGAGCTGTGGCTCAACTCTGACGATTTCGTTGACAAGGACCTCCAGCTCCTCCTTTGTGAACTTTGGATTCTTGTTAGTGGGCATGGTGTGGGGTGTGGGTGTGGATGGTTGTGGGGGTGTGGGTGTGGATGGTTGTGGGTGTGTGAGTGTGGTTGTGCAGGTGTGTGTGTGTGAATGTGATGAGGGTGTGTTTGTGATGGTGGTTGTGTGAAGGAGTGCAAGTGTAAGGTGTATTGATGTATGTCGTATGGTGCAGTGCGTTGTCTCTGTGGTCTGGCAGTAGGGGATCTGTTGCAAAGGATCATGGTTTGTGTGTGCTGGGCCTTTTTATTGGTCCATTTGTGGGTGTGGCTGTGTTTGAACTTTGGGTGGGTGTGTTATAAGGAGTGGTAGTGGTTTGGGCCTCTGTTTAGCTGTTTGTCAGTTGCAGGTCAGTGTATAGGATGTATTTGGGCTTGTTGGATATGTTTTGTGGTGTTGTGTGCATCGAATTGAGTCTCCTTGTGTTTTTTTGGTTTGTCCTGGTTCAGTACGAGTGTTTTTTGAGTCTGTACGGTGCGTACATGGGCCATTATGTTGTACAGTGCTGTCCTTTGCTATGGCTTAGTACGACTCGTACATGCGCGATGTTGGGTGAGGGTGCTGGTGTATGGGCCTGGGGTAGGGTGCGTACAGACACTGGCAGGGTGTTGGTCCGCACCGTCCATCGGTGGTGGTGTTTCGCACCGTAGATACAGGGGGGGCAGGGTGTAGGGTCAGTACATACACTGGTGGGGTGTGGGTACGGTCCGTACATACACAGGTGGGGATACGCTCCATACATATACGGGTGGGGAGTTGGTACGCTCCATGCATACACGGGTGGGGGTACGGTCCGTACATACACGGGTGGGGGTATGCTCCATACATACACTGGTGGGGTGTGGGTACGGTCCGTACATACACGGGTGGGGAGTTGGTACACTCCATGCAGACACGGGTGGGGGTACGGTCCGTACATACACGGGTGGGGGTACGGTCTGCACATACACGGGTGGGGAGTTGGTACGCTCCATGCATACACGGGTGGGGGTACGCTCCATACATACACTGGTGGGGGTTCGGCGCGTACATCCGCGGCCGGGGGGCGTTTTGCGCGTACATGCGGGGGATGGGGGGGTTCGGAGCATACATACGAGGGCTGGGGGGTGTTCTGCGTGTACATACGGGGTCTGGGGTGGGGTGTTCGGCACGTATGCGGGCACAGGTCTCCATGGTTGCTATAGGAGTTCGGTCCGTACGGTGTTTTCTCCATCCAGTTGTAAAATCGAAAGGATGGGAGTGATCGTACTTGCGCGGTCGGACTTCATTTTTCTGATTCGTACGGTAAATCGTCCGGGGAAGTGTCGGACACATTTTCCGACCCGAGGACATGTGGGGAAATTTTCCCAATGCGATTCGTATGGACTTTTTCCCATGCGAATCGTACTTGGCAGTTTGTACGCTACTTGTACGATTCGTACGGTAAAAAATCCGGATACGATTCGTACGGGGAAAATTTTTCCAGGATCGGAATCGACCCCTAAATGCTTTCATGTATTTATATCTCCACTACAGACACTTCCAGCAATCTCCAAAATTATAGAAACAGGTTCCGCGCACACGTTTATGGAATATAAACAATGTTGTTAAACCATAGGGTATGGTAAATACACAATTGAGGTCAACACCAGAAATGTCTCTGTAGTAGGATTTAATAGTGCGTTTCTTCAAGTAAATTGAAGGGACAAGAAAACAACCAGCCGACATATGTTTCGTCAACGGGAAACAACCCGTGACTCTTCAGGGCTGGGAAGGACACAAAGAAAAACAGAATAAAGAAATAAAAAGGTCAAAGCAATCACATGGTGAGAAACGGCAGTAGGTACATGACGTGGAGACCCCACTGATACGGTCTGAAGCAATAAATGGAGGTGGAGAAAAACACAACAAACATAGTGTCAAACGTGTAAATGAAAAAAATGTACACAAAGTACACATGGTGAAAAGTAACGCGACACAATTATTTATGGGAGGCCAAATCATAATTGTAAGGCAAATACCTGGTCGTCTAGGAAAAGAAAGGGCAGCAGGAATCAAAATTGTGCGCATAGGAGGAGTCAACATAGCGTATGGACAACCAAATTAGTCACAGGTAAATAACAAGGAATTACACAAATTTGCAGGCAAAAAAACGAATAAAAGCGAAATGTATGAATTAACTGGAAAATACACAAGGAAAAAAAACAAATAGCAGGCAAGAATACGAGTATATGCGGATAAGTGTGACAAAAAAGGAAGAGGAGAAACTGGGAGAGAGGAGAACCATCATAATGGTGGGGAACAAAAGCAGCGCGAATAGGTGACATCGTGAATATAGAGGAGAACAATATACTGGTGGAGAACAAGAACAGCGCGAGTAAGTGACATTTAGAATAAGAATGGAAAGGTGGATGCCCCGCCAATGCTGGAAGTCAGAATTCCGTGTGAGAAATGAGAAAAGGTAGATTTAGCAAGGGTACAGGAAACATTTAGAAAATCAATAGAGACAAAAATGCATCACATAATCTGCTCGAAATGAAGACAATAAAGTGAAACACGAACTAAAGTGAGAAGAAAGTGAAAAAAACGCAGGCAGTAAAGGCACTGCGGGTGTGAAAGAGGACGGCAGGAGGAATCTACCTGAGTAGCAATGACCATGGCAAATGGCGACAGTGAACGTAGGTTCAACAGGTGGTGGAAGGATTGGGACGCCACTGCCAAAAGCGCTGTGAACAGGGAAAGAATAGAACGAAATGTAGGATCAAGAGCAATCTGCGGGTAGAAAAAGGAGTGTAAGGGCTGAGGAGTAGGTGAGAAACGAGGTACCACGGGAACTGAAAGAGCCGCTTACCGTAAAACAGGTCAAAGTTCGAAGCGTCTCTAGCTCATAAGCCGGAGGGGATGTAACAATCAGGGTAAAGTCCGTAATGAGAGGGGATGACGGTTAAGTCACTCCATGGGTCGAACTAAGGGAAAAAACGAAGCATAAGGGTCGTGCAAGAAGTCACGTCACAGAGCGACGGGTGCTGGCGGAGGGCTTACCGTACTGTTCAGGCAATGCGGGTAGAGTGGTCTCGAGCTCCGTAGTGAGGAGAGACGAGCTGAACCGAAAGTGAATTTAAAGGGAACCCCGCAAGACTAGAGCGTGTAGTGCCTTAAGAGCGGGCCGGAAGTGAGGGAGAAATCACCATGTGTAATGAGGGGGATGTAAACGGATGGATGTGTGCCGGAGGAAGGATAGAAGAAGAGTAAAAATAAACAAAAGGGAGGCGATGTCAGACTCACTGGAATATCAGGTGGCATCACTAAAAGGTATCATGGAGGCGGAAAATGGGTAGTATATGGGGAAAGAAAGAGAAGTCCAAAGGTAAAGAAGGGTGGTAAAGATAACATGAATGCGGAATAAATAGAAATGAAGTGGAAATGAAGTCGAGCAGTGTAGAGAGAAAAGGCAGCATAACCAAGGCAGGGGAGAGGCATCACAGAGAGAACTATCCATAGATACTGTAGTAAACAAAGAAGGTACACTGGGTAGTAGTGTGGACAAGGAGGGTAGACAAAGATCAGAGGCACATGTAAGGTGGACAATGGTATAGAGCAGCAATGTAAAGCGGTAAGCGTAAATGAAATCGTGTGAGGTAGGAGGAAACAGGAAGTTTGAAACAAGGGGAGACATACAAGAAAAGGATATCCATAAGTGCTGGAGTCAAAGAAAAGATGTAGACAAGGACAGCACTGGGAGGAAGTACGCAAAGGAGGGTATGAAAGAGCCATAAATGGTATAAGTACAATAGAACAATCGAAGCAAGTAAACGAGCGTTCAGCAAAACAACATCACAGCTTAAAGGGAGAGGACTAGGAGCCTAAACAAATCAACTAATCTACAAAACGAAAACTGACTCTGAGACCCAACCGGTCAGACTCATCACGGACTATAATGAGATCAGCACTGTCATGAGAAATAGTTTCAACAGCCACTGGGATACTCTACTTAAAGATAGAACACTGAGAGAATTTATCACCACCAAACCTCAGATCACCTTCAGACGTGGGAGAACCCTAAGGAACAGACTCAGCCCCTCAGTCCCACGCACCACCATGAGCACCACCTGGCTCACTCCACACACCAAAGGTTTCTTCAGATGTGGTTGCTGTGGGGCATGCAAATGGGCTCAAAACGGCATCAAAATGTTCACAAGTACAGCGAATCAAAAATTTGATATCAAGTGCAATATCAACTGTAACACGAAATATGTGATCTATATTATTGAATGTACATGCAAAAGACAATACGTGGGCAGCACCATCAGACCTTTGAAAGAACGCATCCTGGAACATGTAAGGGCAATGCGCAATGGTGATGTCAGATACCCGATGGCCCTACATGTGATGTCTTGCCCGACTCAAGGAACACAAAAGAAACTCACCTTTTTTGGCATGGACACTATGCCACCTAATGTTAGAGGTGGGAACCGTGAACTGAAACTACGTCGCCTGGAAGCAACATGGATAATGCGCTTGCACACCGTGAGACACGGCTTGAACATTGACCATGAATTACAGTACTTTTTAGGCTCCTAGTCCTCTCCCTTTAAGCTGTGATGTTGTTTTGCTGAACGCTTGTTTACTTGCTTCGATTGTTCTATTGTACTTATACCATTTATGGCTCTTTCATACCCTCCTTTGCGTACTTCCTCACAGTGCTGTCCTTGTCTACATCTTTTCTTTGACTCCAGCACTTATGGATATCCTTTTCTTGTATGCCTCTCCCCTTGTTTCAAACTTCCTGTTTCCTCCTACCTCACACGATTTCATTTACGCTTACCGCTTTACATTGCTGCTCTATACCATTGTCCACCTTACATGTGCCTCTGATCTTTGTCTACCCTCCTTGTCCACACTACTACCCAGTGTACCTTCTTTGTTTACTACAGTATCTATGGATAGTTCTCTCTGTGATGCATCTCCCCTGCCTTGGTTATGCTGCCTTTTCTCTCTACACTGCTCGACTTCTTTTCCACTTCATTTCTATTTATTCCGCCTTCATGTTATCTTTACCACCCTTCTTTACCTTTGGACTTCTCTTTCTTTCCCCATATACCACCCATTTTCCGCCTCCATGATACCTTTTAGGGATGCCACCTGATATTCCAGTGAGTCTGACATCGCCTCCCTTTTGTTTATTTTTACTCTTCTCCTATCCTTCCTCCGGAACACATCCATCCGTTTACATCCCCCTCATTACACATGGTGATTTCTCCCTCACTTCCGGCCCGCTCTTAAGGCACTACACGCTCTAGTCTTGCGGGGTTCCCTTTAAATTCACTTCCGGTTCAGCTCGTCTCTCCTCACTACGGAGCTCGAGACCACTCTACCCGCATTGCCTGAACAGTACGGTAAGCCCTCCGCCAGCACCCGTCGGTCTGTGACGTGACTTCTTGCACGACCCTTATGCTTCGTTTTTTCCCTTAGTTCGAATCATGGAGTGACTTATCCGTCATCCCCTCTCATTACGGACTTTACCCTGATTGTTAAATCCCCTCCGGCTTATGAGCTAGAGACGCTTCGAACTTTTACCTGTTTTACGGAGCGGCTCTTTCAGTTCTAGTGGTACCTCGTTCCTCACTTACTCCTCGGCCCTTACACTCCTTTTTCTACCCGCGGATTGCTCTTGATCCTACACTTCGTTCTATTCTTTCCCTGTTCACGGCGCTTTTGGCGGTGGCGTCCCAATCCTTCCACCACCTGTTGAACCTACGTTCACTGTCGCCATTTGCCACGGTCATTGCTACTGAGGTAGATTCCTCCTGCCGTCCTCTTTCACACACGCAGTGCCTTTACTGCCTGCGTTTTTTTCACTTTGTTCTCACTTTAGTTCGTGTTTCACTTTATTGTCTTCATTTCGAGCAGATTATGTGATGCATTTTTGTCTCTATTGATTTTCTAAATGTTTCCTGTACCCTTGCTAAATCTACCTTTTCTCATTGCTCACACGGAATTCTGACTTCCAACATTGGCGGGGCATCCACCTTTCCGTTCTTATTCTAAATGTCACTTACTCGCGCTGTTCTTGTTCTCCACCAGTATATTGTTCTCCTCTATATTCAGGATGTCACCTATTCGCCATGCTTTTGTTCCCCACCATTATGATGGTTCTCCTCTCTCCCAGTTTCTCCTCTTCCTTTTTTGTCACACTTATCCGCATATACTCGTATTCTTGCCTGCTACTTGTGTTTTTTCCTTGTGTATTTTCCAGTTAATTCATACATTTCGCTTTTATTCGTTTTTTTGCCTGCAAATTTGTGTAATTCCTTTTTATTTACCTGTGACTAATTTGGTTGTCCATACGCTATGTTGACTCCTCCTATGCGTACAATTTTGATTCCTGCTGCCCTTTCTTTTCCTAGACGACCAGGTATTTGCCTTACAATTATGATTTGGCCTCCCATAAATAATTGTGTCACGTTACTTTCCACCATGTACACTTTGTGTACATTTTTTTTCATTTACACGTTTGACACTATGTTTGTTGTGTTTTTCTCCACCTCCATTTATTGCTTCAGACCGTATTAGTGGGGTCTCCACGTCATGTACCTACTGCCGTTTCTCACCATGTGATTGCTTTGACCTTTTTATTTCTTTATTCTGTTTTTCTTTGTGTCCTTCCCAGCCCTGAAGAGTCACGGGTTGTTTCCCGTTGACGAAACACGTGTCGGCTGGTTGTTTTCTTGTCCCTTCAATTTACTTGAAGAAACGCACTATTAAATCCTACTACAGAGACATTTCTGGTGTTGATCTCAATTGTGTATTTACCATACCATATGGTTTAACAACATTGTTTATATTCCATAAACGTGTGCGCGGAACCTGTTTCTATTTGCTGTGGGTGTCTCCTACACCCCAACTCACAGGGGTTCTTTTCTTGCAAGGGTTTGTTCTCCCCTGATCTTGCAGCACCGTACCTACTATTCAGAACTCGACCCTTGGTGTGTTATCTTTGAGCGCCATTCTTCCTTCACCAACCAAACCCCTCACAGAACCGTTTCTTTTAATCTCCAAAATTATCTACAACAACAGAAAAATAAAGCTAATGACAAAGTAAGTATTTCAAATAATGACTTTAAAATAAATAGATATTATAGCTAATTAAAACAAACCCTTTCCCAATTCCCCTATCACCTGCAACAAATAATTGAAAATGTATTAACATTACTTTTTATTTATCAACAGATATACCAACTCTATATGAAAAATAACAGCCAACAACCACCAAAAGAAAAATCTTTTCCACATCTACATCAAAATTGTAAGTATATATCAACAAATATATATCTTTCTAACACATTATTTCATTACATGATATTAACTTAATTATATCTACATTTTCTTTAGAAATAAAGACATCACCATGACTGAAGGCGCAGAATTCATCCTATCACAAAAAGGAAAAATGCTCCTATGTTACATGGGATATGTCTATACGCAAGAAAAACAGAAAGATTTAAAAGTCTTCTGGAAATGTAGCAAATACTATGCTAACAAATGCTACGGAAGAGCCACAACTCAAGAAACTACTGTATTATCTGTCAATGAGCACAACCACCCCCCAAATATTACTGAAATTGAAATTAGAGGAGCAATAGAAAATATCAAAGAAGCAAGCACTAGCACAGAAAAACCCACTAGTGAAATTTTAAAAGAACAGCTACTACAAATACCCCAACATGCATCTGGACAATTCCCATCCATTGATGCATTAAAAGAAATGATCATTAGACAAACAAAGAAAACCACAGCTCCCATACCTATCCCTAAAACTTTCCAAGAAGTAAACATCCCCCAAGAACTAACCATTACCCATAATAAAGAGCCATTTATTTTCTTTGACTATAAAAACAGTGAAAAACATATAATAATGTTTGCCACTGCAAATAACTTAACAAAACTCCAACAATGCAACACCTGGATGATAGATGGCACATTTAAAATATGTCCTAAGCCATTTTATCAACTGTATACAGTACATGCTATGTACCAAAACACTAACATTCCCTTCATCTACTGCTTACTCCCAAATAAAACTCAAAGAACCTATCTAGAAATTCTCAACAAAATAAAATCAGAAATTCCACATTACTTCCCACATAAAATAATAATGGGTTTTGAAATAGCCATGATTCATGCTATTTTAAAAACATACCCCCATTCATCTATACAAGGATGCTACTATCATTTTAATCAATGCCTCTGGAGATTTCTCCAAAAGTCAACACTGAGGTGTCGATTCCGATCCTGTAAAACCTGGGTACGAATGGTCGGACGGAGCGTTTTTGCCATCCGAATGGTACCCGGGAAAAACACCTTACAAACTCGCAAGTACGATTTGCACAGAAATACCATTACCGCCCAAGTCGGAAAAAACACAGACCGGCAAAATTTGTACATACGAATCACTGTCGGGACGGCGCACATGCGACGTCCGGACGGAGTCAGGCAGCGTTTCACGGACCAGCAAGTACGATTCGTGCCGACGTCACTCCGCACACTGCAGTTTTTACGGGAGCCAAAAACTGCCGGTAAAGTGAAGACGCCGCGAACAAGGAGCCCCGGCACGCCAGGGACAGCGATGGACCCCAACCTACGCGTCGTCCCAGCCCTCATAGCCTACCACCTCGTATACAGAAACCGACGCAGACACCGCAGAAGGTCAGGACAACCCCCAGGGGCAAAGGGGTGTGTGTGTGTTTGCAAGGGCCAGGAATCATAACCCACACCCCACAAATAACTACAGCAGCATGCACAGCAATTGCCACCATGGACTGGTCACTTCGGGGGGCGTGTCCACCAATCCTACATCCCGCCACAACGGAAGTGGATGTGGACGCGTACCCGTCACCACCACAATGGTTTCACGGCACATACCACGCCCACCCCTATGTCACACAAACTAAGCCGGTACGGCCGCACCCACCTCCCAAATGCATGTGAACGGACCGCACCCCCAAAGTTGGGGCACCCTAGGGGCACGGGCCCCACCCAGGCCATCAGCGCGTGGTTATGGCACATACCACGCCCACCCCTACATCACACGAACTACACCGGTATGGCCGCACCCATGTCCCAAAGGCATGTGAACGGGCCGCACCCCCAAAGTTGGGGCACCCTAGGGGCACGGGCCCCACCCAGGCCATCAGCGCGTGGTTACGGCACATACCACGCCCACACCTACGTCACACGAACAACACCGGTATGGCCGCACCCACGTCCCAAAGGCATGTGAACAGGCTGCACCCCCAAAGTTGGGGCGCCCTAGGGGCACGGGCCCCACCCAGGCCATCAGCGCATGGTTACGGCACATACCACGACAGTGGACAGATACATAGGGGTGTGTGCCTCCCAGCAGTGCCCAGACATATGAGGGGTGGGTGCCGAGGACCCCCAGCAGTGGACAGAGACATGGGGGGGCCAACATCATTATCAGATGACCACAGCTCCATGGGTGAATGTACGTATCTCTAACTCAGGACAATGACGATAGTGCCATAACAACACATCACTGACAGCAGTGTCCCACACCCAGGAAGATGGTCGGCCTACCCCCACTGCATGACACACTACATGTGGGTGTGAGGACAAATTACACATGCATACCCACCCCTGGCGGAGGCAGCACAATACACACACTGAGATTTTGCCACAAGACTGCACCCTCATGTCAAACACCACTAAACAATGCGAGCCAAAGGGAACACACACTGTCACGCACAGTCCACGAATGAGAGGAATGCACAGGTGCCGGGGCAGCCAACAAGCAGTTGGCCCCCATGGAAGTGAAAGAGTGGAGTACACACAGATACCATGCCCACAATTGTCAGGCAGGTGCCCAAATACTCTGCAGAACACGCAACACATGTGTGTGAGGCAGGGAGTACACACATGCAAAGTGCAGAAAACGGAAAATGTCCACATGAAGTCATGTCAATATACGCCATACACAAGTACAGTGACCAGCAAGGATGCCACAAACGATGCAGGTGGAGACATTGCAGAGCATGCATGGCCAAAGTCGAAGGGATGTGTCACACACCGAGGCAATGTTGACACAGCTCAGCACAACAATTGGGAAACACCATGCAGGGAAGATGACAGGTGCCACAGAGGAAGGAACACACCTTGGGACAATGTCACCATGCAGTAAGAGCCAACATGACCCACGAATATATGCAGACACCATGTGACGGCATGCAGATACCAGGGTCCACCCCATGAGCAGGACACAACAACATTTACCAGACACCCAACACATCATCACCACCCCAACCCAGGGAGCAGCAGCACCAGCAGCAACAGCAGAATAGAAATAGTATGCAAATGAGAAAATAACAACCACATTCAGCATCTCGAAGGAAAGTAGCCACAGTACACCATTCCACAAGCCCATAGGCCACACCAGATGCGAAGCACCGGGGGGGGGACAAGTAGGGACGCGTCTCCCCAGGCTCGCCTGCAACAGTACACTGTACCATATTATCCACAGAAGTAGGGGCATCATGTGGGGGGAAGAACCAGGCACCGCAGGGACAGGAGGGGCACGGGTAGGTGTCGTGGATGCAGGGACGGATGACCCCACCACAGGGGGTACGGTGCCTGGCACGAAGGAGACATGTTTGGCGTACCACAAACTCCCCTCAGAACCCAGAACCCCACATCCGACTAGCTAAGTGTCCCATTCGATATCCGAGGTTGGGCCCGGCAGTCCCAATGTATAGACAAGCCAGAACAAGCGACTTACAACATCCCCATGAATGGTGTGAATCAGACATAGCTGTGCATCATTATTCACAGATCAGTCCACAACAGAATAGACACAGACAAGGTAAAGTTTAATGAGTACACTCAATGAACCTCGCGTCCTAAGATGCAGGACTGTGGCCAACATAAGCAGACAAATGGTCAAGGCCAGAAACATCAGCATTGTTGCAATATCATAGACATTGAAAGGAGCAATCTTAAGAAACTGACAGTGGAAACAGCAATCTTCCTGTCGGCAGTAAACTAATAGTAGTATCATTCGACTAATAGCAGGTCCCTAAGCTAGAAGGGGGGAGCCCCCACCGCACAGATCAGCTCAGTGGTATCACATCACAGGATCATCTAGTCCCATCTCCTGCAAAAGTCCTCCGTCCATTAGGGGCGCTAATTCGAGAACGCAGAGTTCAAGTTTGATAGAACGGAACCAAGGGCATGAACTGGAAGTCCATAGAAGGGAAGCGAAAAAGTCAGAAAAGAAATGTCAAACCTGAACGATGTTGCAGGGAAATCAACCATGTAAAAGGGGAGGAAAATATCACATCGACGGATGCACCATGAAATGAGCAGGGCTAAAGTTCATCCATCAAGGCATAGGCACTATAAGTTGCAACAGCTTCCAAGAGGAAATCATCTGCACGTTCCGAAAAATTGTCTGCCATCCAGTTAAGCAGGGGGAAAGAACACACGTGTTCCTCAACAATCGGGCCATCCAGCACAACTTGTGGACAACAGGTGGGGACATCAAGATAACTCCTGGTTAAGAACTCATTTGCTGCTGTTCGGATGTCCCAATTCCCCAGGACTCCATGTGCAGCAGCACAGGCCATGACACTGACGCCAGAACAGTCCAACTCATGAGCCACTAAGGGGCACATCAGTCCATCCAAATCCGGGTCAGGAGGCACCGAGTTACACAGGCACACATCCAGAGCCCATTCGAATGGACAGTCTAGGCAATGAAAGACAGGTTGAACGCAGGGAAAGAAGGGAAACCGGAAGGACAATCCATAGGCACTGCTTAAGGTCGCCAGCGGCAGAGTGCCGTATAATTCAAGCATCATGTTCCGAAGATGGAGCAGCCGGTGCATGCTGTCTTGTAACGCAAGAGGTGAAGCCACAGTGTAGTACGCTGATCTATTATGGCACCCCAGTTATGAGGGCGAGAAGCAAAGGGACACCTCCGAAGACGGTAGACAAAAGCGAATGATGAAATGCGGGGAGCACACCAAACAGAGTTTGAAAGGAGGTCACGAGGCCGGAGACCACAATGTAAAAAAAAACAGCCAGGCCACCTGTTGACGAGGCTTGAAAGATAGTCTGAATCCGAGTTCCAAATATGTAGTGGGAGATCAGTGTTAAAGAGCCTCTTGCACCTCTGTGGGTGTTTGATCTTCGGGAAGAAGTCAACACGACTTGTGTTTGAGACAATGGAGCCCTTATACTGCTCATCTTGTTGAACTCCGCTTTCAAGGTTGCAATGGGAGGCCAGATGGATACATCCAGCCGGACATGCGGGGCTGGGAAAAGCCGAAATGACAGAAAACCACTCGTAGTGATACAGTCACGATCTCAGGAATTGCCGGAAGCATCCCACAGCAAGCTTCTGCATTGAATATCACATAATTGCCGTTAGCAAGCAGCGCACAAGATGGGGTCATGACTGGCACACAAATCCACTTCAGTATACAAGCCACGTCATGAGCGTGCATGTAACAAGCACCATGCACTTGAATGTGCCTACACACCACAGAATGATCCGGAGTGGAAGTGCACCCTTCACCCCTTGAATACACCTCCTTGCCGACTCTCACGCACCTGTTGTCGCCTAGCACGGACACAAGGGACCCGAGCAACTGGGGGGGCGGTGATGAGAATGGAGGGTGCTTAGAGGGATGGAGTGCTGCCTTCAGCACTGGGGGCAGCCTCCACCCCCTCTGGGGGCTCAGCCTCGGACCGGTCAGCGCCATAGTCGGTGTTGGGACTGGACGTGTCTTCCGCCTGACTCCCCTCGGCCTCCGTGCCACATGCTGCGCCAGACTCCCCAGCACTGGTGGCCCCGGTGCTGGCTACCTCCCCCACGTCTTGGCCAGTGTCTCCCTATGTTTCCCCCGACGATGCTGTGGCCAAGGTGAAGAGACAGGAAATGACCAGACACCTGTATACACATGACACATGAGTCCAATCTACATAGGACACAGCGCATAGCATTAACGCGCATGGCATTAACGCCAACATGGGTGACATCTACAAAACTACAAACATAAGTAGGCCCTGCACCACACAGTTGGTTTACCCAACATGCCACTGGGAAACAATGGGGAGCATGACACAACAGAAATTTACTTGTCCTAAATCGATAAAGAGGAGCTACTCACTGGGGACAGTTGAGCACTGCATCACTGGCGTGGCACGGTCACCTACACCCGCAACTGTCCACCGATGCCAGGGACACGGTTAATGACACCTCAAATGTTACTACCGGCGTTGCACGTTGTGACTATGTCATGTGAGTGTCATGTGATCCCATGAGCTAGCTGTATGAGTTCCGTGACATGCATCTGCATTTGCTGCATCCAACATGTGTGTGCGTGTCGATGGGCATGGTACACTATTACGCACACCAGGCCACATGTGGAATCAGACGTAACGGGTGTATGTGTGCATCGCACATAAACTTGCGAGACAAGGACTATTCTGCGTAGTGTCAATGTATGTGTCATCATACCTGACATGTCCCCCTTCCTGCCAAGGTGTGTGGACTGTCCTGTTTCAAGGACATGCGACCTGTGCCTCTAGTGTCCCGCAACCGGTCTGTGTGATAATACATCCTTCTAATGCACATATGTGGATGTCTGTCACTCCTGTTATGCGTCAGCCTCTTCACTTACACTGGCCCACAGCTAGTTCCATGTCATGTCATGTTGACCTTGCGCACCCACGTGTGTAGCTGACTGTTGTTAGGGGTGTTACCTGGCTGGCATACGTGTCCTGGATGCATTGCACAGTACAGACTCTGTATGTAGCATATGTGTATTAGCTGTTGAACATGTGCTCAGTTCATTGACGGTGGTGTATTGCTATACTCAATCTTTGTTATTCCTTCCAAATTCTGCAGGGCACCGCCTCTCCCCCGACCAATGCCAGACTTGGCTGCCATGAGGGAACGTGACTGTATACGCCGATACCGCTTCACCCAACCGTTGATTGACGACTTGACCACAAGGCTCGAGCCACACCTCCAACCGCTACACAGGTATCCTACTGCACTGACACCCAAGATGAAGGTGATGGCAGCCCTACATTTCTTTGCCACCGGTACGTTTCAATTGACTATAGCTGATGTAGGTGGCATGTCCCAGATCATGTTCAGCCGTGTCCTGCATGATGTGTTAGAGGCCATGTTGGTACACCTTGATGAATTCATTGCCTTTCCAACTCGTGAGCAGTTGACAGGTGTCAAGGGTGAGTTCTATGCCCTGGGAGGGATACCCCATGTCATTGGGGCCATTGATGGGACACATGTGGCTTTGGTGCCACCACACGCACAGGAGGTAGCCTTCCGTAACCGCAAGCATTACCACTCCATCAATGCTCTTGTGGTATGTCTTGCCAACATGGTGATATCCCATGTCTGTTCACGTGTTCCAGGATCAGCACACGATGCCTACATCATGAGGCGTAGCAGGGTGCCCGAAATGATGCTGCGCAACGAACGTGCATGTCTTGTTGGTGGGTATGATCTGTTAGTCCTGTATTTAGCTGTTTCTTCATGTCTGACGGCTTCTCCTGACCCACTTCTGTCCATGATGACGCTGGCTATCCCAACATGCAATGGCTGATGACGCCTCTCCGCCACCCCAGAACAGCCGCAGAACACCGGTACAATGACACTCATGGGCAGACGAGGCGCATGATTGAGAGGACGTTTGGACTCCTGAAGAGCAGATTCAGGTGCCTCCACAAGACCGGCGGCGCCCTCCCATATGCCCCGGTGAAGGTCTGCAAAATCTTCTTTGTGTGCTGCATGCTTCACAACATGGCAGTGGAGAAGGCCGTGCCACTCATCCTGGATCCTGATAAGCAAGATCATCCACCCGTGGAGGATGAAGGACTTGGGCACGGGGCAAGTGAGGATGAGGATGAGGATGAGGATGAGGACATCCGGAGTCAGCTGATCCGCAACTTTATCTCATAATGGTGAGTTCCGGTGTCTGAGTGTGCACGCCTAGTGCCTTGTGTGGCATGTGTTGCAATGTGTGTGTCGAGCTGACTGTGTGCCAAGTTGCTTGGACGTGTGTTCTGATGTGTCATACAAGTGCAAATGTCATTACCCATATTTGTGCAGGTACACAAAAATCATTATTCCCATGGTGACAACATCAATCCTGTAGGGTGCATGTATATGTGTGCGGATTACTAGCTCCTCGCTGACTTGTTGTGTGTCTGTCCTCCCCAGGTTCCTGCGGCTGTCGTCTGCTCATGTCATCATTGCACTCCTGCTATTCCTCATGATTTTTCCAACGTGTGCTGGATCAGAGTTACATGCACAGAGATGGTGAGAAGTCTTTTTTGGTAAGGAGTGCAGCAAGGCCTTTTGTGGGTGGTACGAGTTTGTGATATGTGGGTACTGCTCCTGTGTATGTTGTGTTACCATGCATACATGTCGACTCACCATGGGCCACATGACGTGTTGCATGGCCCCCATTAATTGATAGTCAACCTTCCTGACAGTCATCTGTCATGGATTGTGGATTCTGATGAAGGCATCAATGTGTGTCTAACGTCCCTCAGGAACATACGGGATGGTCATGCTGGACATGGTGTGGGGCATCCCCATATGAGGCTCAATGTGGAATTGTAGACTCGCCGTGTGCAGCAAGGGGTGTGAGGTCAACCCCTTCACTTGTGTGCCAGCTCAATAGGATTTACCACATCTGTGTGTTGCAGGGGGTGTCCAGTGTGGGTCACACATGTTCAGCCGAATGACCTGTGATTCTGTTCCAATGGATGCAACTCCATTAGTGTGAGGCTGAGTAATAAAGGGGTTCGTCATACTCCAAGGTGCCTCGTCTCTGTCAATGCTGGTCTCTTGCCACTTGGCATGCGGCATCTCTGGCATACTTGCTGTAGATAATGCATAGGAGTCCTTGTGTAGTTTAGCGACATGCATGCAGTTGCTCATGGATTTGGCTCCCTATTGGGCATGTAGTGCATGGTCGTGTATGTTTTTTAGCGAGGTCAGCCACACAATGGGCCATCACCAGTTGCTGAGGGTGTGTCTCCAGTGCGCAGGTCGACCTTCCGTTTCCTGATCCTGTGTAATGGTTCTTTGGGGATTGGGCATGCATTGGCTCTGGGTGTGCCATGTGACACTGGACACTCCTCACTTTACACACGCGCCTGTTGCAGTTGCCCTTCTGACATCCCAGTGTTTGTGTGCAAGATGGGCCATTTGGCAGGGGGATGGCGCCTGCTGCTGCAGGCCCTGCACAGGCACACAGTGGCCACACTCACAAGATGTTGTGCATCATGTTTTGCTCGCTCACATTTGCCATGCTAGTCCACAGCATCTGTACCCCATGCTGCAACGCACTCTGCATCATGCACATGATCCACAGATAGATCCACTCCAAGTTACGACAGGCCATCCCCCAGGTCCATGACGACATCCATCTCATATACTGCCCTGCCCTCTACGGAGCACGTACATCCACACTCCAAGGACACTGGTCCACTTCCAGGGGGCATCTGCACACCTCAGCTTCTACGCCCTGCGCCCCAGCCACCTCACCGTCCACCATAGCTGGCTGCAATGGATCACTGTCTGCTGCAGGATGTCCTCCGCACACCCCACCCACACTCAGGAGGCAGTCCACAAATCCGACCCCACACCAACCTTGTACGTCTGTCATCCTAGATCCCGTTGGTCCATCTCCGTGCATCCAACCTTTCCCTGGCCCCCGTTCTTCTCTTCCACTGTACTCCAGCATACAGGACATAGTTCTCCCACCTGGCCACAAATCCCTGGGACTCCCTCCCCGGGTACCTCCACATGGGCCATGACCTCTACGCCTTGATGATGATCTCCCAAATAGGTCTGTCCGCACAGTTTAGCAAGCCCCCCGTCAGCAGCCAGAGGCCATCACAGGTGAGTGTTGTTCTCCATGCCTACATTGACTGATACTTGTGACCCATGTGTGTCCTGTACCAGACTCTGTTCCCAGGGGATGGATGGCTGGAGTTGGTTCAACACTCCCGCATAGTTAGACATTTCCACACACATATGTCGTAGAATAATGCAAAATGACAGCAACATCTCATGTGCAGAACAATGTGACTTTATTTTTGGTGGGGTGCGTCTTTTGGTAGATGTGCTAAGGTGCACTACCGGGGGAATAGAATCCAAAGTTCACTGGGGGAGATGGCATCCTTGGCATTGGAAGTCATCAGAGTCCAGACCACAGTGTTGGTCATCATTGGTCAGACTGGGACCAGCAAGTCCATGTGGCTGAGAATGTCATTGGGTGAGGTGCTGCTGTTGCGCCCGAGGGCCAGGTGCCAGGCCAGGTGACCTGGGAGATGGGGATGGTGTGCTGACTCTCACGGTCTCTTACGTGGACGACCCACTGTCCTCCGGGGACCCTCAGATGCAGGCCTTGACGATGCTAGGGACGCTCCGTCAGATGAATCCTCCTCCTCCTCCCTCCCTGTGTCTGGTGCTGGTCTACGCCTGGTGGCACAGGGAGGGTTTGCCAGACTTTGGGCGATCTGACGGAGTGATTGGCTCACGTCCCTGTGCACCGCCAGGAGCTCAGCCAGTCTTGCCTCCATCCGTTCTTGTTGTTGTTGGTGACTGGCATGATGCTCGACCTGCAGATCCTTGATCTCATCGAGGGTCCCCTGCATCCCGGAAAGTATGACCACGACCTGGTCGATGCCTCTGGTGTCACGCCGGTATGAGTCCAGGATGTTGCGTAGGTGGGCAATACCGGGGTCCTGAGCTGGTTGGTCAGGTTCGCGCCTCCGCCTGCCTCCACTCCCACCACCCCTGCCCACACGTGCCTGGCCTGCCGTTGTGGGCACATCGGGTCTACGGGACCCCTCAGGGATGGCATCGGCAGGGTTGTCTGCCTCCTCCTGGGTGCCCGCAGAAAGTTGTCCCTCCCGGTCAGACTGGCTGTGTTGTTCAGTGCGAGCAGGGATCCTGGGTGTGTCCTGGGATGTGGCGGGAATGGGGGTGGTGGTTGGCACAGATGTACCTGACGCAGGTGCTGCAGGAGCTTGTACACCAGAGGGGCCAGGTTGGTCGGGGTCATCCACGGAGTGGTGAGAGTCGTCGCTGCCGGTGGGATCGTCGTCACGCAGTGCCTGGGACTGTGAATCTTCCCCCCCAGTGTTGGGGGGAGATCGTCGACGTCGCCCTGTGTGTGAGAGAGGGACAATGTTAATGCTGTTTCATGCCACATCCATGTTTCATACATATTCAAGTTAACACAGTTCCCCCAGGTATTTGGATGTCCCTGGCATTCCTCTCAGTGTCCACTTGGGGATGGGTATGTTGTGGGGGACAGATTGGGATGTTCTCCTGAGTGTGTGGCCTGTAGATAGTTGGCTCTGATCAGGCGCGCAACACCCATTGGGCTGACCGGGCTTGTGCCCCCCCCCCGTCATGTGTGTCAGCCCGGCTGAGACAGCCTCGCGGGCTGGCGTCCGTCTAATTGCATCCGGACCCGAGAACTTCACAGGTGTATGGTAGACCATTTACTCGAACATTCGGCTTTTGTTGTGTTTTCACCCATTCTTACAGCCACTCTGCCTAGGGCTGGTTGATTTGCCCCCCCCAATCTTTTACTGCCCCCCTCGGAAGTTGGCTGTAGTTGCCCGCCTGGCTCTGATGCTTACTTGGCTCCAGATTGGTCTTGTTGTGTCACATGTCCATTGTGGGAGTGGGTGTATCCGTTGCCTGCCCCGGGGGTGTGTGCTTGTGGGGGGGGGGGTGACCTGGCGTGCTGTGCTGTGTTGTGTGAGTCGTCATTGGGTCTCCCAGGTGATGTGTGTGTCCCCTCATGGTGTGTGCTGGCATGGCAGTGTGTGTGGGTTCCTGTGCTGGATGCCTGTGCTTGTGGATTTGGTGTTTGAGTGTACAGTGGTCCCAGGAGGGCCTTGTGCTGCATACAGCAGGGCCCAGTGTCAGCGACCTTGTTAGTAGTTTGCCAGTCCCTGTGCATTGTGCAGGGGTATGTCCCTATGCATATGGGCTGGGACATTGGTGTCTGCGTCTCATTTTCACGATGTGTTGTGTGGGGCCCACCCTCCCAGCCTCCCGGACATCCTGTCTTGTGTTTGTGGTTGTTGTGGCCTTGGACATGGCCTTGCCTTGATTTGTGAAGGGTGAATGGTGACGTTCGTGGCATGGCCATGGTTATTGAGTGTGGTTGTGTGCGATGAGTGCTTGGGGTGGGTGCGTGCATTTGTTGTGGTTGGCAGGCGCTCAACACCCATTGGACTCACAGGGCTTCAGCCCCACCCCTGTCGTGTGTGGCAGCTCGGGATGAGACAGCTTCCCGGTGCACTCACAGCCGCACCCGAACACTTCACAGGTCTTTCAGAGGCCATTTGCATGTTAATGAGGCCTTGCGGTTGTTTCACCCCTTTGACAGCCCCTGCAGCTCCACTCTGCCTATGGCTTACAAGATTCATCCCCCCACGGCAATTTTTCTTAGCCTCCCCCGAAATTTTGCTATAGTTGCGCCTCTGGTGGTTGGGGTGTGGATGCCATTCCCCCAAGTTACATGAGTTGTTTGTGTACTCACCAGGCTCTGCGACTACGTCCACTCAGTGTACTCCCACCGGCGGTAGCATGGTCAGCACCTTCTCCTCCCAGGGATGGTACTGTACGCGTCTGCGGGGCGGCCCACCTCCAGTGATGTTGGCCTGGGCATGTTCTTCATTCATCTTCCTCTTGACTGCCCTGCGCAGATCGTACCACCTGGCTTGGCATTCATGCCTGGTCCTTCGAACGGGCGCAACAGCATTCACCTTGTCGACGATCCTCTGCCACATGGCAGATTTTTCAGATATGCTGGTCTGTCTGACCATTGTTCCAAACAGCTGTGGCTCGACTCTGATGACTTCGTCGACGAGGAGCTCCAGCTCCGCCGTAGTGAACTTTGGATTCTTGTCTGTGGGCATGGTGTGGGGTGTGGGCGGTTGTGGGTGTGTGGGTGTGAATGTGTGTGTGTGACTGTGAAGAGGGGGATGTTTGTGGGGGAGGTTGTGTGAAGGTGTGTGAGTGGTGGGGTAGCAAAGGTATGAGTTCTGTGGGGTGGTTTGTGTGTGAGCTCTGTCCGCAGTAGGTCTGTTGCAAGGGCTCATGGTTTGTGTGTGTGGGCCCTTTTTATTGGTCCATTGTTGGGTGTGGCTGTGTTTGAATTTTGGTGGGTGTGTTATAAGAGGTGGTTGTGTTTGGGGCCTCTGTTGGCCAGTTTGGATGTGGCAGGTCAGTCATTGAGTTGTGTTTTTTAATGTGAACTTGTGTTGTGTGTTTGTGCGAGTCGCTTTGGACCTCCTTGTGCTGTTTTCCACTGTCCTGGTTCTGCATGTGTGATTTTCGCGTTGGTAGGCGCCATACATTCGCGATGGTGTGTGAGGGTGCTGGGGTTCGGTGTTGGTGTACGGCAAGTTAATGCGGTGGGGGGCTGGGGGTACAGTGCGGACAGGGTGGTGTACGGTGCAGACGTATTGGGGGGGCTGTGCGGCTCGTACAAGGGCATGAATTTACCCGTGTACTTGTGTGCTTCAGCGTTGGCTCCGTACGGGCCTTTTTCCGTGCGATTGGGTTTTCGGACGGGCGGTCGGGATCGTACTTGCGCGCTCGGACTTGTGTTTTACGATTTGTAAGTGGAACTGTCCGGATCACTTTCGTACACTTTTCCAGACGATATTCGGACGTGGTCACTTTCCGACGCACGCTCGTAGACTTTTCCCAACACTATTCGTAGTTATTTTTCACGTCCCATTCGTACTTGCCAGTTTGTACGGTACTTGTGCGACTCGTACGTAAAAAAATACGGATGCGAGTCGTACGGTATTTCTTTTTACCGGATCGGAATCGACACCTGAGTGTAGAATACGTCACAGATAGCACCTTAGCATACAATATAAAAAAACTAATAGCCCTAGCCTATGTCCCTGTGACTGACGTACCAGAACACTATAACCTACTAATAGAGAGTCCATTCTACAAAAGAAATGAAGAAAAGTTAAGTCCACTACTGGATTACTTTGAGGACACATGGGTAGGGAGACTACACCGATCAGGCCACAGAAGATTACCAAAGTTCCACATACCATGGTGGAACATGTACCTCAGTACCCTAAACAAAGAAGCCAAAAGTAACAACGCCGTTGAAGGATGGCATAACGCCTTCCAGGCAACAACAGGGAGAGGTACACCCACAATTCTAAAACTACTACAAAGTATTCAAAAGGAGCAAAGCTACCAAAAACTAAGGATACAACAATCCATTACACTAATTAAACCAAAAGTAAGTAAGCTAACAAATAAAATGTATGAACTTCTCCAAAGCCAAGTTATACTCTATCCTACAACACGAGGCTTAGAATACTTATCCCTAATTGCAAAAAGCATCCTTTAATTCCAATATAAACATAAATGAAAACATTGTCATATAAATCACAACATATGCATAAATAAAATACTTCCATATTTTCATGAAACATTATTAATTTGTCAAATATATACAATTGATAAAATATAAAAAATATATTGACAAAATAATAATATTTAACTAAATACAATACATAGCAAAACAGAAATAAATGACATTTCCCTCCCACATACCATTAAAACAATTACTTACAGTTGTTGTAGCACCAAATCCAATGAAAGAGAACGTCAAAGTCCATCCAGGTGTCGATGTATCCCAAACAACGTTAAATAAGCCCCAAAAAAAATGCAAAAATGCAAACATGTCCAAAAACAATTCCTCGAATGGATAAATCCAACTTTAAATGGCATAAGAAACCCGAAAAAATATAAAACGTAAAAAATGCTCCAAGAAAATGGCAAAAATAAAGAGTGTGTTAAATAAAGATTATCTTACAAAACGAACACACACCTTGTCCAAAAAAAAAAGAGCAACCGATCCAAAAAAAAAACATTTGGTGATAAATCCAATTGGCAAACCCTTCAAAAACCCGAAAACGCTTACAAAGTAAAAAACACTCTATGAAAATGCGAAAAATTAACAGTGTGTTAAATAAACATTAGTTCACAAAACTAATACACACCTCTTAAAAAAAAAACGGTAACATTCTCCAAAAAGCGACGTCGTCAAAGAGAAACCTGTAAAACCAAAAAAAACATACCCACCCACACAAAAATACATAAACACAACTTCTAAAAACGTTTAAGAACATTTAATAACAATACACATATAAATATCTTCAAACACTACTACAGAAACACGAGTCCTAAAACACGGAACCTGCTCGAAAATTCCCACACGTAACACACACCTAAATTACACCAGAAACACAACCACCAAACTCTAAATACACTACAAACCAACAAACTACATCCAAATTACCTTTAAACCTAATTTAAACAATAAGAAATACCTCTTACCTGCCTCCAAGCGACACAGCTCCCAACCGCGAAATCATCCCGGCGAAATAACCCAAAACGACACTAAGCGGTTACAAAAATAGTCCCCTTCAACAAAAAGGATTGAATAAATAAAAAGGTTAAACTTAAATATAATAAAACATACAGTAAACTTACCAAAACTTTTACCAAAATATTTTCTAAAAGGTTAAAAAAAAAAATGAATTTCACAAAATTTCGTAAAACTAGTACAACATTAATAATAAATAATATAACACATATATTAATTTTTATTATTAAAAATCAATAGGATTATTAACTCTACATATTAAAATATAAAATAAATACATTACTTCACACCAAAATACAAAACACTTAAATAATGTAAATATTAATATTATTAAAAAATATATTATTAATAATATTAATTCAACAAGTCTACTATATATAAAAATATACTATTAAAGTTATATTATGTTTTGTGAAATGCAATTAAATGAAAATGCAATATTCCTTTTACAACAATAATGAAAATATAACCAATTTAGTTATTAATACTATTAATAATAAACATATTAATAATATTAATACGGTATTAATTATGTATATATTTAAACTGTTAGGTAAAAATATGATTGTTTTCTAAAGTACAATATTAAAATGCAATATTGTATTTACCAATACTACTATGTTAAATGAAATATGTGAATGATAAAAAATAAACTGTTAATTAATATACCAATATTATTTTGCATTAAACGTATATTTCTCACAAACATACAAAATGCAAATATATATGAGCAATTATCAACACATGTATCACTAAACATACCAATGTATAAATATATATGAAGACAAATATATAGGTGCCGATTACGATCCTGTAAAAAAATTCCCCGTACGACTCGTATCCGGTCTTTTTACCGTACGAATCGTACAAGTGCCGTACAAACTGCCAATCATGAATCGCATGGTAAAAAGTCCATACGAATCGCATTGGGAATTATTCCCCACACGTCCTCGGGTCGGAAAATGTGTCCGACACGTCCCCGGATGATTTACCGTACAAATGTGAAAAGTGAAGTCCGACCGCGGAATCACGATCCATCCCGTGCGTCCGATGTTACAACCGTATGGAAAAAACACCGTCCGCACCGAACTCCCATAGCAACCATGGAGACATGTGCCCGCATACGCGCCCAACACCCCCCCAGCCCTCCTATGTACGAGTCGAATCCCCACCCGTGTATGTACACCCGTGTATGTACGAGACGTACCCCCACCCGTGAATGTATGGAGTGTACCCCCACTCCAACCGTGTATGTACAACCCGTACCCTCACCCGCGTATGCATGGAGCGTAACTCCACCCCGACCTTGTATGAAGGACCCGTACCCCCACCCGCGTATGCATGGAGCGTACCCCCACCCCAACTGTGTATGTACGACCCGTACCCTCACCTGCGTACGTATGGAGCGTACCCCCACCCCAACCGTGTATGTACGACCCGTACCCCCACCCCAACCGTGTATGTACAACGCGTACCCCCACCCGCGTATGCATGGAGCGTACCCCCACCCCAACCGTGTATGTACGACCCGTACCCTCACCCGCGTATGTTTGGAGCGTACCCCCACTCCAACCGTGTATGTACGACCCGTACCCCCACCCCAACCGTGTATGTACGACGCGTACCCCCACCCGCGTATGCATGGAGCGTACCCCCACCCCAACCGTGTATGTATGACCCGTACCCTCACCCGCGTACGTATGGAGCGTACCCCCACCCCAACCGGGTATGTACGACCCGTACCCCCACCCCAACCGTGGATGTACGACGCGTACCCTCACCCACGTACGTATGGAGCGTACCCCCACCCCAACAGTGTATGTACGACCCGTACCCTCACCCGCGTACATATGGAGCGTACCCCCACCCCAACCGTGTATGTACGACCCGTACCCTCACCCACGTACGTATGGAGCGTACCCCCACCTCAACCGTGTATGTACGACCCATACCCTCACCCGCGTACGTATGGAGCGTACCCCCACCCCAACAGTGTATGTACGACCCGTACCCTCACCCGCGTACGTATGGAGCGTACCCCCACCCCAACCGTGTATGTACGACCCGTACCCTCACCCGTGTACGTATGGAGCGTACCCCCACCCCAACAGTGTATGTACGACCCGTACCCTCACCCGTGTACGTATGGAGCGTACCCCCACCCCAACCGTGTATGTATGACCCGTACCCCCACCCCAACCGTGTATGTACGACGTGTACCCCCACCCGCGTATGCATGGAGCGTACCCCCACCCCAACCGTGTATGTACGACGTGTACCCCCACCCGCGTATGCATGGAGCGTACCCCCACCCCAACATTCTAAGTACGGAGCGCACCCCAGGCCCCAACACCAGCACCTTCACACAACATCGCGCATGTACGAGTCGTACCAAGCCAGACACAAGAACAGCACTGTACAACTAAATTCCCGAAGTACACACCGTACACACGCTAAAAACGCACGTACACAACCAGGACAAAGCAAAACAACACAAGAATACACCATTCGAATGGCACAAAGCCACAAAACATGTCCAACAAGCACAAAAAGAACACATTCACTGACCTGCAACTGCCAAAATCCCAAACAGAGGCCCAAAAGACAACCACTGCTTATAACACACCCACCCAAACTTCAAACACAGCCACACCCACCAATGGACCAATAAAAAGGGCCCACACACACAAACCATGAGCCTTTGCAACAGACTCACTGCTGCCAGACCCCACAGACAACCTACAGCACCATACTAGAACCTTTACTACACCTTACACTTGTACACCTTCACACACACACCTTCACAAACACCCCCTCATCACATTCACACACACACCTGCACAACCACACCCACACACCCACAACCATCCACACCCCCCCACCATCCACACCCACACCCCTCACCATGCCCACTAACAAGAATCCAAAGTTCACTAGCTGAGAGTTGGAGGTCCTTGTCGATGAAATCCTCACAGTCGAGCCACACCTCTTTGGAACATTGGTCAGACAGACCAGCATTTCAGAAAAAACAGCCATGTGGCAGACGATTGTCGATGCTGTGAATGCTGTTGCGGACACCAGAAGGACCAGGCATGAATGCCAAGCCAGGTGGTACGATCTGCGGAGGAGGGTCCGAGCCAAAATGACCGACGAACACAACCAGGCCAACGTCACTGGAGGAGGGCCGCCCCGCAGACCCGTACAATACCATCCCTGGGAGGAGAGGGTGATGGCCATACTGCCGGTGGTGGCAGTGGACAGATTAGAAGGACTCCGAGACCCGGGTGAGTACACAAACAACTCACCTCACATGGGGGGAACGTCATCCACAACCAAATTCACAAACAGGCACGCAACCACCCCAAGCTATCGCATGACTCAACCACACTCCATGAACACGCACATGCCACTGGCGCCACCATGCCCCATGCACCCAGCTGGACAATGCCAAGTCACAGGCCACAGAAAACACCAACACAAGACACGGTAAGCCGGATGGCGGGAGTGTGGGCCCCAAAAATCACACAGTGCAACTCAGAAGCAGACAACAATACCCACTGCCCATATGGCCTAGGTCACAGCCAGACAAACAGTGTGTCCCCACACAGGAAAGACTTGCCAGCAAATGGCGGACGCCTTGCATTAACACATGGGGGTGACGGGACGTTCTTGCACATGACAGCAGCTAATGAACAGCCAACACTGTGAAAGAGTGGCAGCACACACCACCACAGCAGCAGCGCAGACACAGACACTACACCCAATGGGTGCCTGGAGATCAGAAACAAACTCACATCAACAATCCAAGGGCCATTCAAAGATCTGCTAACAGTGTGTGCCCAGGAAGCTGGGCTGAGGTGACAGAGGGTGAGACACAGAGGGAGGGAGAGGGGGACAGAGAGGGAGGGAGACACAGGGAGACGGACAGAGGGAGGAGGCTGACACACAGAGGGAGGGAGAGTGAGGGGGACAGAGAGGGAGCGATAAAGGGACACACAGGTAGAGCAATTCAGCCTTGTGGGGTGTGGGAATGTCTGCTCATCAGCAGGTGGACTGCGTGCATGTAGACAAGGGTGGCCAGTGCCAGAACCCCCCCCTCTTCTCCATGGCAAAACACAGGGCCATGTCACAACCTGTGCACGAGCACAATGACAGCTACCTGCATTATCTAAGTGTGTGGAACCACTCCATGTGCCCACGTACAGTGCAACACGGAAGGCGCCAATGCATGGCTCGCCACACCTGCCCACTCCACTGCTGACTGCAGTCACAATTGACGCAGCAAGTAAGACTGTGCCACACATAGGTAAAGTTGCAAAAGCTGTGGCCAAGGGACATACCCATGCACAAGTACACTGTGAGTGGAATGCAAGACATATCCAAATTCCCAGAGGAAATGTGCCAACTTAGAAACCAATGAAACATGGATGTTGCATGGAACAAAATTAACATTGTCTCTCTCACACACAGGTCAACGTCGTGGATCACCCCCCAACACTGGGGGGGAAGACTCACAGGACCCAGCTCGGCGGGATGACGGAGCCACCGGCAGCGACAACTCTCACCACTCTGTGGACGAACCCGACCCCGACCAACCTGGCCCCTCTGGTGTCCAACGACCTGCAGCACCTGCGTCAGGTACAACTGGGCCAACCACCACCCCCACTCCTGCCACATCCCAGGAGACACCCAGGATCCCTGCCCCACCACCACAATGCAGCCAGGCTGGCCAGGAGGGACACGGTGTACCGGGCACCCAGGAGGAGGCAGGCGACAATGCCAATGCCACCCCTCAGGGGTCCCGGAGACCCGATGTGCCCACAAGGGCACGCCAGGTGCAAGTGGGCAGGGGTGGTGGGAGTGGAGGACGGCAGAGGCGCGAGCCTGACCTGTTGGCTGCGGAACTGGTATATTCCCATGTCCGAAACATCCTGGACACATACCGGCAGGACACCGCGGGCATGGCCCAGGTTGTGTCCACCCTCAACGAGATGAAGGGGACCCTCGATGAGATCAAGACCCAGCAGGCCCAGCAACATGCGGAGCAACATGCCTGTCTACTGCGACACCAAGGGCGGATGGAGGACAGACAGGCTGAGCTCGTGACGGTGTTCACGGGAATTCACAGTACACTCCGTCGGATAGCCGACAACATGGGCAACCCTCCCTGTGCCACCAGGTGTAGAACATCACCACCCACAGGGAGGGATCAGGAGGAGGAGGAGTCATCCGACGGAGCATCCCAAACATCGTCACGGCCTGCTTCTGAGGGTCCCCGCAGGAGGGCGGGTCGTCCACGGAAAAGACCGTGAGGGTCGGCGCAACAGCACCATCTCCCAGGACACCTGGCCTGGCACCTGGCCCACTGGACCAACAGCAGCACAGCAGCAAAAGACATTCTCTGCCACATGGACTTGCTGGTCACTGTCTGACCAATGTTGACAAAGACTGTGGCATGGACTCTGAGGATTTTCAATGGCAAGGACACCAACTCCCCTAGTGAACTTTGGATTCCACACACCCGGAAAGCCCCTCATGTCATACCCCCCCTCCCACGTACCCCAACCAAAATAAAAAGTTACACCATAAAGAGATGATGCCTACATTTTGCATTATTACCTTACATGTGTTTTGTAAAGTCTAACCATGCCTGAGTTCTCATTTGACTTCAACCATCCACACACTGGGGCCTGAGTCTGGCACAGGACACACATGGGTCACAATGTATTAGGCAAGACGGACATGGAGTACCATACACACCCGTGATGGGCCCAACCAGCTGAGGGGGTGGCCGCACAACCGTGCCGACAGACATATTGAGTACAGCGACAGCCATGTGCAGTGGTCAGGGATCATGTGGAGTGTCCTGGGAGGCACCCAGGTATGTGTGGACAGGTGGCAGAACCATGTCCTGCAAGCTTGAGTCAGGTGGATGCAGAGAATGGTGGCCTGGCCAACGTTGGATGCATGGGGATGGCACATGTCACAATACCCACACAGTCATGGACATCATGCACAATACACAGTCTAATCCCACACAAACAGCATGCATCTTGCTACTCGACACATAGACACATAGCCACTATCACGGAAAACCATGCCAGACATGCCGTATGCACCGTGGCAACACACCAGCATTGACTGAGAATAGGCACCTTGGAGGCATAGGGACACCTTTATTATTCATGTATTTGGGAATGCAGAGGCAACTCGGAGTACACATGAACAGGTCATGTGGAGTAACATGTGGGTCCAACACTGGAACCCCCCTTCTGCAGCACAAATGCGTGATAGCCATGGAACTGGCACACAAGTGTCGGCTAACAGCTAAACACCCCCTGCTGCTCACGGAGAGGCTGCCATACACCATTGATCCTCTGATGTGGAAGTCCCACACCATGTCAAGCCAATGCAAACCGTATGTGTCAGAGGGCAGTGTAACACACATTGATGCCATCATCACAATCCACAATCCCATCACTGATGACTGTCAACAAGTCTGACCATCTATTCAGGTGTACCCAGCTGCATGTCATGTGTCCCATGGTGATGCGACATGTCTGCAGAGGAACCAAACATCGACAGGGGCAGTGTGCACACATCGTAAACAACAGCCACACCCAATACACCCCTGATGCATCCCTTACCCTAAGGAGACTTCCAAACTTGTCCGTGCGTGTAACGCTGAGTCAGCACACGATGACGTGTCCATGAGGAATAGCAGTGCCACAACAATGCAACCAGCAGACGGCATGCGCAAGTACCTGGGGATGAGAGACACACAAGAAGTCAGCCACAAAAAGCACAGCCACTTGCATGTGCATGTACTCGACACATGTAAGGATGACAACATGCTAGGTCACTATTATGACTGGGGAAATACACTCATCACTGGCACCATCACTCCAGTGACACATCCACACACACCTCTGACTCGCGTGGCATACATGCAGATGGACACACACATCACAACACATGCCACACGGGGACCAATGCGTGCACACACAGACACTGGTACTCACCACTAAGCAAAGATGTCACGTATGAGCCGACTCCGGATGTCCTCTTGCAGGACCATATCCTCCACATCACTAGCCCCATTGCCAAGACCTTGGTCCTCCACGGGTGGATGGTCCTGATCATCTTGATCCAGGATGAGTGGCACAGCTTTCTCAACTGCCATGTTGTGCAGCATGCAGCAGACCATGAAGATTTTGCAGACCTTCGCCGGGGCATATGGGAGGGCGCCGCCGGTCTTGTGGAGGCATCTGAATCGGCTCTTCAGGAGGCCAAATGTCCTCTCTATCACTCGCCTTGTCCGGCCATGGGCGGTGTTGTAGCGGAGCTGGGCAGGCGTGATGGGGTTGCGGAGAGGTGTGATCAGCCATGGCATGTTGGGATAGCCAGCGTCCCCTACATGGAAAGCACATGGACATAAGTAGGACAGGAGGAGCGGTCGTGCTGGGAGTCTACGCAAAATACAGGACTGACAGACTGTACCCACCAACAACACATGCTCGTTCGTTGCGCAGCTGCGTCATCATTTCAGGCACCCTGCTACGCCTCATGATGTAGGCATCGTGTGCTGATCCTGGAAAACGAGCACAGACATGTGAAATCACCATGTTGGACAGACACACCACAAGGGCATTGATGGAGTGGTAGTGCTTGCTTTTCCTGTACGCTACCTCCTGTGCCTGTGGTGGTACCAAAGCCACATGTGTCCCATCTATGGACCCAATGACATGGGGCATCCCTCCCAGGGCATAGAATCCATGCTTGACCCCAGTCAACATTTCAGGGGTTGGGAAATGGATGAACTCATCCAGGTGAAGCAACATGGCCTCTAAGAAATCATGCAGCACACAGCAGAACATGCTCTGGGACATGCCACCAACATGAGCGATGGTATTTTGAAAGGTACCCATGGCAAGAAAATGTAGGGCTGCCATTACCTTCAGCTTGGGTGTCAGTGCCGTAGGATACCTGTGCAGCGGTTGCAGGTGTGGTGCCAGCCTCGCCGTCAACTCCTCAATCAACGGTTGCGGGAAGCGGTAGCACCGGATACAGTCATTCTCCCGCATGTCAGCCAAGTCCGGAATTGCTCGGGGAAGAGGCGGCGCTCTGCAGTAATTTGGAAGTGACAAGGAAGTGTGAGTGCACTACAACAACACATTTTTGGTGCTGAGCACATGTTAATCTGTCAATACACATATGCGACATACAGAGTCAGGTATGTGCCACATGCCCTGGACACATATGGCTGCCAGGTGACACTCCTACCAAGACCCAGCTACACACGGAGATTGTGAACCTCCACATGCCATGGCATGGGATTAGCTGTGTCCCAGTGTAAGTGAACAGCCAGACGCAACACAGGAGTGACATACATCAACACATCAGCAGAAGTAGGATGTCGATTTCAGAGACTGGTAGCGGAACACTAGAGCCACAGGTCACATGACATTACACTAGGACAGCCCACACACCTTGCCAATAAGGTGTACATGTAATGACTCACCACACATTTATAGAGAGGATGCAGACAGGTCCTTGTTACGCTACTCCGTGTCCCATGCATACATACGCATCTCACATCCGATACCACATGTGGCCTGGTGTGCGTAACAGTGTGCCATGTCCATCTACACACAGACACATGTTGGTTGCTGCAACAGCTGATGCTTTTGAGGGAGCACCAACATCAAGCTAATGGGAAGCCCCTACACATACATGACATAGTCACATCGTGCACCGTGGGTAGTCACATGTATGGTGTGGTAACCCCTGTAGCGGGCATCAGGGGACACATGCGTGTGTTGTTGACTGTGCCATGCCAGTGACGCTCATCCCAAGTGTGCAGTACGACATGCACACATGTCAAAGGAGTGAAGGGCATGCCTGGCACACATTGCACCATCACACATAACATCTGTACACATCTCATCATACATCTGGTGCCTTCTCGACTCAGGAGTAATGTGCCACATCACAGCCTTTCACACCTGTGCCCCACACATGTAGTACTGCCCAGACAATGCCTTGATGTCCATCCATGGACAAGTATGTCAGCCCTATTCCTTCATGTGTGCTGCCTGTCACCACTGTGATGTGTGAAAGGCACCGTACTTTCGCTCAGAGGGCCTGTGTACGTTCCCTATCACTATGGGAGTGCTGCCGTATGTGTACCCATAGTGATAGTGAGCGTACAGGCGTGTGTACGGTCCATACCACTATGAGTACGCATACGCGAGAACACCCATAGTGATACGGACCGTACACGCGTGCGTACGCTCACTATCACTATGGGTGTTCTCGCGTATGTGTACCCATAGTGGTACGGACCATACACGCGTGCGTACGCTCACTTTCATTATGGGTACGCATAAGCGAGAACACCCATAGTGATAGTGAGTGTACAGGTGTGTGTACGGTCCGTACCACTATGAGTACGCATACGCGAGAACACCCAAAGTGATAGTGAGCGTACAGGCGTGTGTATGGTCCGTACCACTATGGGTACACATACGCGAAAACACCCATAGTGATAGTGAGCGTACAGGCGTGTGTACGGTCCGTACCACTATGAGTACGCATACGCGAGAACACCCATAGTGATACGGACCGTACACGCGTGCGTACGCTCACTATCACTATGGGTGTTCTCGCGTATGTGTACCCATAGTGGTACGGACCGTACACGCGTGCGTACGCTCACTTTCATTATGGGTACGCATAAGCGAGAACACCCATAGTGATAGTGAGTGTACAGGCGTGTGTACGGTCCGTACCACTATGAGTACGCATACGCAAGAACACCCATAGTGATAGTGAGCGTACAGGCGTGTGTACGGTCCGTACCACTATGGGTACACATACGCGAGAACTCCCATAGTGATAGTGAGCGTACAGGCGTGTGTACGGTCCGTACC
The DNA here is from genome assembly GCF_964204655.1 of Triturus cristatus. Taxonomy (NCBI): domain Eukaryota; kingdom Metazoa; phylum Chordata; class Amphibia; order Caudata; family Salamandridae; genus Triturus; species Triturus cristatus. The sequence continues at coordinate 210,980,507 of NC_140585.1, read as the reverse complement.
ACTATGAGTACGCATACGCGAGAACACCCATAGTAATAGTGAGCGTACAGGCGTGTGTACGGTCCGTACCACTATGGGTACACATACGCGAGAACACCCATAGTGATAGTGAGCGTACAGGCATGTGTACGGTCCGTACAACTATGAGTACGCATACGCGAGAACACTCATAGTGATAGTGAGCGTACGCACGCGTGTACGGTCCGTATCACTATGGGTGTTCTCGCGTATGTGTACTCATAGTGGTACGGACCGTACACACGCCTGTACGCTCACTATCACTATGGGTGTTCTCGCGTATGCATACCCATAGTGATAGTGAGCGTACGCACGCGTGTACGGTCCGTACCACTATGGGTACGCATACGTTGAACATCCATAGTGATAGTGAGAGTACGCACGCGTGTACGGGCCGTACCACTATGGGTACGCATACGCGAGAACACCCATAGTGATACAGACCGTACACAGGCCTGTACGCTCACTATCACTATGGTTGTTCTCGCGTATGCGTACCCATAGTGATACGGACTGTACACGCGTGCGTACGCTCACTATCACTATGGGTACGCATACGCGAGAACACCCATAGTGAGACGGACCATACACACGCCTGTACGGGCCGTTGCTATATATTTGGGGTGCCCTAGGGCCCCGGTACGCACCGTACCTGTGTGTGAAACTCCAAATTACATAGGGGACACATGAGGGACAAGTATACAGGCCTACATGCATGCTGGTTGTCATGGAGACCAAGTTTAAAGTTTGAATTTTTTTCTGCAGATGCCCAGCAGTAGTCAGTTTGAATGAATCTACTTTGTTGCAATGTGGTTCTGGAGGTGACATCATGCTCAAGAAAAAAACACAATAAGAACCCACTGACTGTGCTAGGTTTGAAGGGATTGGAGGAAACATAGGATGCAAATGTGAGTGACCAATCACTCTGTACTCCTGTGCATGAAACAGGCCAGCAAGGCAGATATAAGGCAGCCAGGTCCCATGAGGGAGCACTTGCCTGCACATCTTTGGATTCGACGACCCAGCTGCTGCTACTGATTCCCTGGAACCATGTCAAGGTCTGTGGAGAGGTCACAGCCTTTCACCCTGGAGGAGAACCTGGCTTTGCTGGATGTGATCCTCCCACAGTACCCCCTGCTGTATGGGCGACCAGGGTATCAGGTGAGTGCAGAGTCTCCTAGCACAGACTGTGTCCCTTGTTTGTGACTGTGACTTCTGGCATTGTGTCCAGGTGTGACACACATGCTATGTACTGTAGGGGGGGTCCCAGGGGGGGGAATGCCTGATGTCTCCCAGCCAGTGCATGCTGTGGTGCATGTCTGCCGTCCTCACTTGCATTGTGTTTACTGTGACAATCACTGCATGGTGCATGCCACATTCTGCCTGTCTGAGAGTGTCCACATGATGTGTTGGTACCCTGGACATCGGTGTGTGTTTAAGTCCCCTGTCATGTGGGTGGGTGCATATGTGGAGTGTGGCCCCCGGCCTGCATGAGGGATGGATATACCCTGCCCATGTGATGTGAGCAGGGAGCAGTGCTGTGTGTCTGACGTGCAGAGCCAGCCCCACACCTGTGAGCCCCCCCATCTAGTGGCACATGTGCAGAGTGAGGTTTGTCGCTGCATTTGGCAATGGCAGGTGGATGTCCTGTGCCTGTGTGTGTCTGTGTACTCTGCTGGGGTAGCGTCAGTGGCCTGTGGCATGTGACTGCTTAGAGGTGCTGCACATTATCCTGGTGTACCTTCTGATGCACAGTGTGAGCCTGGATCATTGATTGTGTCGTTGCCCTCATTCCACCTGTGTACTTTCAATGGCACGTACTGCTTTTGCCCTTCCCCAGAGGATCATGTCCCTATGACAAAGGTGCAATGCGTTGGATGCATACTATGCCTTGTTGTAAACAGCTAATTTGTTCTAATATGTCTCTCTGTGACATGTGCCTGGTGTATTGATGTAGTGTCACTTGTTCATCCTCACAGGTAAGCGCCTCTGCCAAGGAGCAGATATGGATGAACGCCGTCAGTGCCGTGAGGAGGACGGATGGTCGCAAGCGGCGCCTGGCCGAGGTGAGGAAACGCTGGCAGGATATCCGGTGCTGGACGCGGAGGATCGCACGGGTCTTGCTGGGGGACTCACCTGAGACCCATAAGAACCGCGGGCGCCGCCCTCTGACCCACATCCATAAGCGTGTGCTGGCGGTGGTATTTCCAGACTTGGACAGGCGCTTACAGGAGAAGCAGCAGCAGGAAGGGGGTAGGTACATGTGTGTTTGTTGTGTGTCACCAGCATTTGTAAGTGCACAGTTGCATGGATACACTGCCAGGGTTTAAGGGTGCTGTGAAGATCCAGTTACCCACAGTATAGCGGTGCTCTCCTGCCTCGCTTCCCCTCCTTGCAATGTGTTCCCTGGTCTGTGTGTAGTCACTCCTTCACAAGGTAATGTAGGCTGGCGCTTTCTCCACGTGAACTATGCCTGTAGCATCATGTGTGGGGGTGGTGTGTAACAGGTTTTGGGACCTTGCCTGTGCCCTGTCCAGTTCAGTACATGTGGGTTCCATGTCAGTTGGCACTGATGCTGAGTCCAGACATGGGAGTTAGTCTCTCAAGTGTCATGCCTTACAGCACGCATGTCCTATGTTGTGGCCTGTGACATGATGTGCATGAGTGTGCGATATGCATAGTGCAGGGATGGTGGCGTGTGTTGCAGTCATTCCCATTCAGGACCATGGAGTTGTGTGGCCACTACTGTCCCCTGGGGCATATTTTCGTAGTTGTCATGTGTGTCATCACAAAACGTGGACACTCTCAGTGTCTACAGCATAGGTTGTGCTCTGTGCCATTGTCCCCTGGCACCATGTATATTGACGTAAAATGTAGTACAAGTGTCCACTGTACAGCCTGACCTGATTTTCCTTGTCCATACTCACGGGGGCCAGGGCCTGTGTGTCTTGTTACAATCATCTGATGCTGCCCATTTGTACATGATTATTTGGACAGGCGCACCTTGGGTATTTGGCGTCCAAACTTGCATTTATGCAGCCCCTGTGTATTTCAGCCAGACTAAGAGATGTAAGTGCTTCCTGTGTCTCAACAAATTGACTCATGTAGGGGGTGGTTGGTGCGGGCAAAGCCTACATGTCAAAACCTGAAATCTCCTTGCTAGGTCTGGCCAGTGTGTGATGTTTGTCTGGACATCCACTCAAGGTGCAGTGAGCCAGTCATGGTGGGCATGTTTTCAGTATTACCTATGCTGCATGTGCCTCAAGTTCATGGATATGGTCCCTGCTCATCCCTATTTTCGGCAATGCTGTGTGGTGCAGATGCAGTGCTGGATTGTCCCCAGGGCCTGGCTCCTCTGTCAAACTCCATTTCATGTCATTTGCTATTGTGTCATGCTCTCCATGGTTTTTCAGTGGCATGGTGGGTCAACCAACTGTGTGTTGCATGCCCTACATCTGTACCTTGTTTTGTAGATGTTACAGATCTTTCGTTTCAGGCTATGCACTGTAACCTATGTAGATTGGACTCATGTGACATATGTATACAGGTGTATTATTAATTGCTGTCTCTTCACCTTGCCCACAGCATCGTCGGGGGACACGGAGGGAGACAAGAGCACAGACAGAGCGGAGGGACCGAGCACCAATGCCAGCGTTGACATCGTGGCTGGCACATTGAGTGGAACTGAGGCGGAGGAGAGTGAGGCCGAGGACCTGTCCACTGGCACGACAGAATATGAAGCTGACGGGTCCGAGGATGATCTCTCCGAGTGGGCGGAGGCTGCACCAGCATCTGACAGCGGCACAACATCTCAGCCCGCCCCCTCCATTGCCATCAGCCACCTCCCACTTGCTCGTGTCCCTTCCCAGCGTGCCCAGTCACCACATGTCTCCTTCCTGCCAGGCACCGCACCCCCTGCCCCTGTCTCCACTGCTGCCGCCAATGCCGAGTCTGTGGACATCCAGCGGCAGTTGCAGGTTGGTCAGGCTGCGATGCTTAATGTCCTCCATGGCCACAGCCAAGTGCTGAACAACATGGAGGCATACTTGGAGGGCATTTTTTCATCGCAGGCTGACCAACGCAACTTGCTGAGGTCCATTGACTCGACACTGACTGCAGCAGTGGGTCTCCTGCAGCGCTACGTCCAACCCCCTACCCCTGACCCATCCACACTTCCCACTCCCATGCCTGTCCCACGTACACCCAGACGGCAGCATGCACCCACCACAACAGACACAGGCACCACACCAGCAGGGAAGGTCATACGCACACCTCCTGGCACGCACACACAGGGTGAAGTAGGCACACCCACTGGGTCGGGGGGCAAACGTAAGTCACGCAGCCAGAGTGGGAGTCCGCATTCCACCAAATCCACTCCCTCCAAATCCCCTCCCCTCAGCTCTCCTGGCCACATATCGGGCAAAGACTCCTTCATGGCCGCTCTGTCCCTGAGCCCCACTGTGACACCACCCCGCAAGCGGTCAAGGGAGTCCCCGGTCAGGGTGGTTGAGTCCCCCCCCTGTCCACACCCTCCCCCTGTGGCGCTGCGACCCATCCCTCTGCCCCCCCCTCCTTGGGGCCTGTGGTTTCTTCGGGTGCAGGGGAGTCGCTGGAGGACCTTGCAAAGGTGTGCAGTGCCATCCTGGCCTCCGCCTTTGGCCCTGACCCACCCCCTGTGGTGGAGTCCTCCATCCCTGCTCCCACGACGCCTACCCTTCGCCCTCATGTCCCTGCGGTGCCTGGTCCTTCCCCCCCACATGATGCCCTCCCCGCTCTGGAAGAAGAAGGAGTCTGACTGTGCAGGCAAGCTAGGGGACACGCGTCCCACTGTGTCCCCCACCTGGATTGGAACTTTGGTTTGCCCTATGGGCATTGTACTTTTTGAACTTTGAAGGGACAAACATATTTTTGGATGCTGATTAAAGCAATTTATTTTTCCTTAGTACACTACTGTCTGTCTGGTATTGCTGTTGGTCGACCTGCCCCATTATTTTGGGTGGTGATTATGTGTTGGGTGTGTGGGAATTGTCGTCTTGTGCTGGTCATAGGGTGGATCCTGGTATCTGTGTGCCATCACAAGCTGTTGGCTACATAACTTTGTTCATGTAAGCAGTTACTGCATGGTGACATCGTCCCAAGGTGTGTTCCTTCCTCTGTGTAACCTGACTTCTTCCCTGCAGGGTGTTAGAAGGCGACCTCAGAGGGGCCCGGAGGGGGCCCTGACTGTCCTGAGACCCACCCTCGAGGTATCGTAGCCGGGCACTGGCGGGAGACTCCTCAGGGGAGAAATCTCGTATCTAGGATCGTACACTCGGCACCACACGACAAAGAGACACCACACCGAGAGCTCTTAAGCTTAAATCTTTATCAGATCGGAGTTGTAGGATCTTTATGATCAGCACGGCAAATATATACAAGTGGAGCGCGGGCTCACAAAAGTCTTAGAGGGGGGTAGGAGGTAGCGGGACAGTCTTTGGGGATATGGATCAGATGCAGGAGCCTACCCGGCGCACAGCTCACAATCCTCGAGCTGGGGAACACGCTTGTCGTCGTGGGGTCCGGCGGGACCAAGAGAATCTGTGGGAGCCGCGAGTCACTCAGCAGGGCTCAGGTACAAGTTCGGAGGTCTTACGATCTTCAGGGAGCCGCGAGTCACTCAGCATGGCTCAAGCACAAGTTCGGAGGTCTTACGATCTTCAGGGAGCCGCGAGTCACTCAGCAGGGCTCAAGCACAAGTTCGGAGGTCTTACGATCTTCCGGGAGCCGCGAGTCACTCAGCAGGGCTCAGGTGTTTCCAAGGCGAATCTGCCGGACAGTCCCAGAGCACCCCTTGTTATAGGGCGACTCCTCTTTGATGTCCGGAGTCTGTGCAGGCAGGGGTCTTGTCACCTGGGGGTCGCTTGTTGGGGTTTCCTGCCATTGTCCTTTGATCCTTTCAGGGCCGGGTCGGGAGGAGTCCCAGACACCCAGCAGGCATGGAGCCAGCCCTCGGGGAGGCCGGCGGGTTGATCGAAACCCACCTTCCCAGGGAAGCGCAGGGGTGTGATGGAAACTGCTCCTCCCTTTCTCATCCCAAGGGGAGCGCGATGTCCTCCAGCCGGAGTGGCGCCTCTCGGCCAGGGTCGCGCTGGGGCCGGGCGGCCATCTTGGTGCATGAAGTGGGCATGCGGGCCCGGTGTGGCCGAAAGGAGGAAGGCCACGGACGGGGAAGTCCGGGTCGGGTGTGTGTGTTCTGGTGGGAAGGATCGGCGAGGCCGTGGGCTCGGGGGCTGGTGTGAGGTGCAGGGGTCAGGTCTGGCTATGTTACGAGGGCCGGGTCTAACACGCGTCCCCCCCAGCTGAAAGCCGGAGAGAACTATCCATCCTCTTGGGGGTTCTCTTCGCTGAGGCGGAAGAACCGGGAGAGGCCATCGGCGTTGGCGTGGTCCGTACCAGGGCGATGTTCCACGGTGAAATCCATCCCCTGGAGGGAGATTGACCACCGCAGTAGCTTGGGGTTTTCTCCTCGCATCTGCATGAGCCATCGCAAGGGGCGATGGTCGGTTTGGACCTTGAAATGGGTGCCGAACAGGTAAGGGCGTAACTTCTTGAGGGCCCAGACTACGGCGAACGCCTCGCGCTCGATGGTGCTCCATCTCTGTTCCCTGGGCAACAGCCTTCGGCTGAGGAAGGCTACGGGCTGGTCTAGGCCTTGGTCATTCACCTGGGAGAGGACTGCCCCGATGCCATGCTCGGAGGCATCAGTTTGTACCACAAATTTCTTGGAGTAGTCGGGGGCCTGGAGGACCGGGGCAGTGCACATGGCCGCTTTCAGGGCCTCTTGGCAGGCAGGGGACCACTGCACTTTCTTGGGCTGTTTCTTGGACGTGAGTCCCGTGAGGGGACCGACCAGGCTGCCGTAATTCCGGATGAATCTCCGGTAGTAGCCCGTGAGGCCCAGAAAGGCTCGGACCTCCGTTTGGGTAGTGGGGGGTTCCCAGGCTAGGATGGCGTCGATTTTGGGCTGTAGCGGGGCGACCTGCCCGCTTCCGACCTGGTGCCCCAGGTAGGTTACCGAACCTTGCCCAATCTGGCACTTGCTGGCTTTCACGGTGAGGCCTGCCTGGTGCACGGCGGTCAGCACCCTCCGGAGGTGCAGGAGGTGCTCACTCCACTCAGAGCTAAAAACTGCAATATCGTCGAGATATGCAGCACTGAATTTTTCCAGCCCGGCCAGGACTCTATTTACCAGTCGCTGGAAGGTGGCCGGGGCATTTTTCATCCCGAAGGGCATCACGCGAAAGCGATAGTGCCCATCCGGGGTGGAGAAGGCGGACCGCTCCTTGGCTCCTTCTGTGAGCGCAATTTGCCAGTAGCCGCAGGTGAGATCGAAGGTGCTGAGGAACCGAGCAGCCTCGAGCCGGTCAATGAGCTCGTCGGCTCGGGGAATGGGGTGGGCATCGGTTCGGGTAACTTCATTGAGTCCCCGGTAGTCCACGCAGAAGCGGAGTTCTGGGGCGACACCGGTGGCAGCTGCTTTTGGGACCAGGACCACGGGGCTGGCCCAGGGGCTGTCTGAGGGTTCGATCACTCCTAGGGTCAACATTTTCGAGACCTCGGCTTGAATACAGGACCGGACCCGATCAGGGACTCGGTAGGCTCGGTGTCTCACCGGTGGGCTGTCCCCGGTATCCACGTCATGGACACACCAGTCGGTGACTTTGGGGACCAGGGAGAAGAGGTCAGAAAACTGCTCTAGGAGCTGGCGGCAATCCACACGTTGCTGGGGAGTGAGGGATGGGGAGAGGTTCACTCCCTCTACGGAGCCGTCTTTCTCTTTGGTGCACAGGAGATCAGGGAGGGGATCCGACTCCTCCTTGGACCCGTCATCAGTGGCCAGTAGGAGGCTTAGCTCCGTCCGCACAAAGTGGGGCTTGAGGCGGTTCACGTGGAGGACCCGGAGGGGGTCCCGGGATGACTGGACGTCCACCAAGTACGTGACCTGGCTCTTCCGCTCAACCACTTTGAAGGGCCTGTTCCATTTATCCTGGAGATTGCAGGGTTTCACGGGGGCCATGACCCATACCTGCTGGCCCAGCTGAAACTCGACCAGAGTGGCGTTCTGGTCGTACCAGCGCTTCATCTCCTCCTGGCTCGCCTCCAGGTTGGCCTCGGCCATCTCTCGGAACCTCCTAGTCTGGTTTCGGAGGGTCAGGACGTAACGGAACACATCTCGGGAGGGGCCTCGGGGTGCCGCCTCCCACCCTTCCTTGACCAGGCTGAGGGGCCCCCTGACGGGGTGTCCGTAGAGTAACTCAAAGGGGCTGAACCCCAAGGATTTCTGGGGAACTTCTCGGTAGGCGAATAGGAGGCAGGGGAGCAGGACATCCCACTTACGCCGGAGGGGCTCTTCCAAGCCCGCGATCATCCCCTTCAGAGTCCAATTAAACCGCTCTACCAGGCCGTTTCCTTGGGGGTGGTACGGGGTGGTGAATTTATAGGACACCCCGCATTGTTGCCATAAGGACTTCATGTAACGGGAGATAAAGTTGGTACCGCAATCGCTCACGACCTCGCGGGGAAAACCCATGCGGGAGAAGATTCCCATCAACGCCCGGCCCACCACGGGGGCTGTGACGGTGCGCAGGGGGATGGCTTCAGGGTATCGGGTGGCATGATCCACCAGGACGAGGATAAAACGGTGCCCTTGGGAAGTTGGGGGGTCCAGCGGCCCCACGATGTCGATCCCGACCCGCTCAAAAGGGGTACTGACGACAGGGAAGGGTTGGAGGGGAGCCTTGCGCTTTCCTCCGCTCTTCCCACTGGCCTGGCACGTGGGACAGGACTTGCAGTGGGCTTCTACATCTGCTTTCATTCTGGGCCAGTAGAAGTGGGTCACGAGGCGACTGTAGGTTTTGTCCTGGCCCCAGTGGCCTGCGAGGGGAACGTCGTGGGCCAAGCCCAGGAGGAGGTTTCGGAAGCGTAGGGGTACCACCAGCACCCGGCCGGACGCTAGCTCCACCGACTTCTGCTCGCTGTACAAAAGGTCATTCTCCCAATACACCCGGTGCGTCCCAGTCTGGTCGCCTGCGGCCTGGGCCTCTGCCTGTTGCCGGGGCCCGACCAGGGAAGGACAGGTAGCCTGCTCTCGGCAGAACTCCTCTCGGGAGGGGCCCCCCTAGTGGCGCCACTGGGCCAATTCGGGCAGATCACCTAACTCGGTGACCTGGGCGGAGTCGGAAGGTGGGGGTTCGTCACTGGCGACCGACCCTTCTGGTGGGGGGATGTGGGGGCCCTCGGCGGGGACCATCCTATCTTCAGTGGTCGGGGCGTCGTCGACTTCCCTCAGGGGGGTCAGTCGGGCCGCCATGGATCGAGTGGTGGTGCACACCCACTCAGGGAGGCCCATCATCCCTAGGTGGGTCTTGCGCTCGACTTGTTTCCAGGGGGAACTTTCCAGGTCGTTCCCCAGGAGACAGTCGACTGGCTGGGAGGTTCTCACTGCGACTCTCAGTTTACCGACCACCCCGCCCCACTCAAAAGGCACCAGGGCTACCTTACATAGGCTTTCCATGTTGTCGGCCGAAATGACCGGGCAAAAGACGTTGGGGAGGACCTGGTCTTCGTGGACTAAATGACTGAGGACACCGGTGATGCTGGCCCCGGTGTCACGGAGGGCTTCTACTTGGTGGCCATTGATCGTTACGAGCTGCCCATATTTCTTCGTGTTGGAGGGTAGGAGGCTTCCAGGGACCATTTCTCTATCTCCTCAGGATACTAGGGCCATGGCTGCGGGTTCCCACTCTTCGGTCTCCTCAACCTCCTCCCCCAGTGCTACATTGGCTATCTGTCTAGCGGGGGGTGCTGCCTGGGTGGTGTGTGGGGCCATGGGGCATTCAGGGTCGTTGGCGTAATGCCCGGGCTTCTGACAACGGAAACAAGTGATGGTCACCCGGTGCCCCCGTCTCAGGGGGGGGCCGGATACAGCTGGTGGGGGTGCCGGGAAAGGCGGAGGTTGGGACTTCGGGGGACTAGACTGGGACTCTCTCTGCCCTCCCTGGTTTCCCCCCCCTCTCTGGCGGGGTGGTCCCTGACTGGCTCGGGGGTACTCTCCTACAGGGCCCCGGGAGACCCGGGTGTTGGTCCAGCGATCCGCTTCGACGGCCAGCTTTCTCGGATCCGTGAGCTTGCTGTCGAGCAGATGCTGGCGCAGTTCCACAAAGCAGTTCGCAGCCAGGTGTTCCCACAACATAAGATCTGTTAGTTCTTCCAGGGTGGTTACCTTGCTGCCCTTGATCCACCCATCGAAGGCGCGGCTGAAGAAATTCACATACTCCACCCAGGTGGTACCCGGGATCTTCCTGCAGTCCCGGAACCGCTGGCGGTACATCTCCGGGGTGAGGCCGTACTTTGTGAGGAGGGCCGCTTTCATGTGGTCATAGGAGGTCTGCATGGAGGTTGGTAGGTCGAGCAGGGTGTCTCTCCCTTCGCTCAGGAATCGTCCCCACAACCCGGCCCCCCAATCCTTCTGCGGGACCCGATGGGAGGTCATGGCGACCTCGTAGGCCCGGAACCACTGTTGAATGTCATCGTTTTGTAATATTCTTTGACCACATCTTTGGGGATGTGGACCTTCTGCTCCGCCAGGGAGGCCGCCTCTCGGTTCCCCGGGGGCCGCGCTTCTTCGCTTTTTGCTTTCAGCTCCATTTCCTTCAAGCTGCCTTCGTGTTCCAGTTGAAGTCTCCTTCCTTCATGTTCCCGTTGGAGTTTCTTCTCTTCTAGTTCTCCCTGCACTCGTAGCTGTTCCACCGCTAGCTTTTTCTCGGCTAATTTCAACTCGCCCTCAATTTTGAGTTTGGCTAATTCGAGTTCGTGATGGCGCCTTCTTTCTCTGTCTGCGAGTTCCTCCGGGGATAGGCCCCCGTCTGGTATGAAGCCTCGCACCTGGTTGTGCTGCGTTCTCCTTGGGAGGGTCCAGCTTCGTCGTGGAGTTCCAACACTCCTTCTGGGCGGGAGGCTCCAGAATCCACCCAAGCTTTCAGTGCTTTTTGCATATCTTCTTTGGTGTTGAGACCAGTGGTAGCGATTTTGAGTTCATTACAGAATTGCTTCAATTCTTTGTGTGTGTACTCTTCCAGCTGTTCCACCTGGAACACGGTACTGGTGTCGTTTTCTGTGAGAACCACGGCGTTTCCTTCTGCCATCTTTGTCGGTAGTGCGCCAGCCGTTCACGGTACGATCTCTAGATTATGGGCCCGAATCCCGTCGCTTGCCACCAATGTTAGAAGGCGACCTCAGAGGGGCCCGGAGGGGGCCCTGACTGTCCTGAGACCCACCCTTGAGGTATCGTAGCCGGGCACTGGCGGGAGACTCCTCAGGGGAGAAATCTCGTATCTAGGATCGTACACTCGGCACCACACGACAAAGAGACACCACACCGAGAGCTCTTAAGCTTAAATCTTTATCAGATCGGAGTTGTAGGATCTTTATGATCAGCACGGCAAATATATACAAGTGGAGCGCGGGCTCACAAAAGTCTTGGAGGGGGGTAGGAGGTAGCGGGACAGTCTTTGGGGATATGGATCAGATGCAGGAGCGTACCCGGCGCACAGCTCACAATCCTCGAGCTGGGGGATACGCTTGTCGTCGTGGGGTCCGGCGGGACCAAAAGAATCTGTGGAAGCCGCGAGTCACTCAGCAGGGCTCAGGTACAAGTTCGGAGGTCTTACGATCTTCAGGGAGCCGCGAGTCACTCAGCAGGGCTCAAGCACAAGTTCGGAGGTCTTACGATCTTCAGGGAGCCGCGAGTCACTCAGCAGGGCTCAAGCACAAGTTTGGAGGTCTTACGATCTTCCGGGAGCCGCGAGTCACTCAGCAGGGCTCAGGTGTTTCCAAGGCGAATCTGCCGGACAGTCCCAGAGCACCCCTTGTTATAGGGCGACTCCTCTTTGATGTCCGGAGTCTGTGCAGGCAGGGGTCTTGTCACCTGGGGGTCGCTTGTTGGGGTTTCCTGCCATTGTCCTTTGATCCTTTCAGGGCCGGGTCGGGAGGAGTCCCAGACACCCAGCAGGCGTGGAGCCAGCCCTCGGGGAGGCCGGTGGATCGATCGAAACCCACCTTCCCAGGGAAGCGCAGGGGTGTGATGGAAACTGCTCCTCCCTTTCTCATCCCAAGGGGAGCGCGATGTCCTCCAGCCGGAGTGGCGCCTCTCGGCCAGGGTCGCGCTGGGGCCGGGCGGCCATCTTGGTGCATGAAGTGGGCACGCGGGCCCGGTGTGGCCGAAAGGAGGAAGGCCACGGACGGGGAAGTCCGGGTCGGGTGTGTGTGTTCTGGTGGGAAGGATCGGCGAGGCCGTGGGCTCGGGGGCTGGTGTGAGGTCCAGGGGTCAGGTCTGGCTATGTTACGAGGGCCGGGTCTAACACAGGGTATATCCAATATGTGGGGCTGAGCTGTGTCTACATTGGCTGGGTGTGTGACGGACTCGTTAGACTTGGCCCATGCATGCTGAGCGATGTCTCCACCTGCATCATTTGTGGCGTCCTTGGTGGTCACTGTACTTGTGTATGTAGACTGTTGCCATGACTTCATGTGTACATGTATTCTTTTAGGCGCTATGCATATGTATACTTCCAGCCTCGCACACATGTGGTACATGTACTGCAGGATCTTTGTGAACCTGACTGACATTTGTGGGCATTGGATCTGTGGGTACTCCACCCTTTTCTTTGCAGGGGCACTGCTGTGAGTGTTAGGCACCCACCCCTCCTGTGTCTGGGCACTGCTGGGAGGACTCTGCACACACCCCTTCTGTCTCTGGGCACTGCTGAGAGTGTTAGGCACCCACCCCTCCTGTCTCTGGGCACTGCTGGGAGGACTCTACACCCACCCCTCCTGTGTCTGGGCACTGCTGGGAGGACTCTACACCCACCCCTCCTGTCTCTGGGCACTGCTGTGAGTGTTAGGCACCCACCCCTCCTGTCTCTGGGCACTGCTGGGTGGACTCTGCACCCACCCCTCCTGTCTCTGGGCATTGCTGGGAGTGTTAGGCACCCACCCCTCCTGTCTCTGGGCACTGCTGGGAGTGTTAGGCACCCACCCTCCTGTCTCTGGGCACTGCTGGGAGGACTCTACACCCACCCCTCCTGTCTCTGGGCACTGCTGGGAGGACTCTGCACCCACCCCTCCTGTCTCTGGGCACTGCTGGGAGTGTTAGGCACCCACCCCTCCTGTCTCTGGGCACTGCTGGGAGTGTTAGGCACCCACCCCTCCTGTCTCTGGGCACTGCTGGGAGGACTCTACACCCACCCCTCCTGTGTCTGGGCACTGCTGTGAGTGTTAGGCACCCACCCCTCCTGTCTCTGGGCACTGCTGGGAGGACTCTGCATCCACCCCTCCTGTCTCTGGGCACTGCTGGGAGTGTTAGGCACCCAACCCTCCTGTCTCTGGGCACTGCTGGGAGTGTTAGGCACCCACCCCTACTGTCTCTGGGCACTGCTGGGAGGACTCTGCACCCACCCCTCCTGTCTCTGGGCACTGCTGGGAGTGTTAGGCACCCACCCCTCCTGTCTCTGGGCACTGCTGGGAGGACTCTACACCCACCCCTCCTGTCTCTTGGCACTGCTGGGAGGACTCTACACCCACCCCTCCTGTCTCTGGGCACTGCTGTGAGTGTTAGGCACCCACCCCTCCTGTCTCTGGGCACTGCTGTGAGTGTTAGGCACCCACCCCTCCTGTCTCTGGGCACTGCTGTGAGTGTTAGGCACCCACCCCTCCTGTCTCTGGGCACTGCTGGGAGTGTTAGGCACCCACCCCTCCTGTCTCTGGGCACTGCTGGGAGGACTCTGCACCCACCCCTCCTGTCTCTGGGCACTGCTGGGAGTGTTTGGCACCTACCCCTCCTGTCTCTGGGCACTGCTGGGAGGACTCTACACCCACCCCTCCTGTCTCTGGGCACTGCTGGGAGGACTCTACACCCACCCCTCCTGTCTCTGGGCACTGCTGTGAGTGTTAGGCACCCATCCCTCCTGTCTCTGGGCACTGCTGTGAGTGTTAGGCACCCACCCCTCCTGTCTCTGGGCACTGCTGGGAGGACTCTGCACCCACCCCTCCTGCATCTGGGCACTGCTGGGAGGACTCTGCACACACCCCTCCTATTTCAGGATATGTACGCTTAGAACATACACGGGTGTGGGTTCGCTACATGCATACGAGGTGGGGGTACGGTCCGTACATACACGGTTGGGGTGGGGGTACGCTCCATACGTACGCGGGTGAGGGTACAGGTCGTACTTGCACTGTTGGGGTGGGGGTACGCTCCATACATACGGCGGGTGTGGGTACGGGTCGTACCTACACTTTTGGGGTGGGGGGTATGCTCCATACGTACGCGGGTGAGGGTACGGGTCGTACTTACACTGTTGGGGTGGGGGGTACGCTCCATACGTACGCGGGTGAGGGTACGGTTTGTACTTACACTGTTGGGGTTGGGGTACGCTCCATACGTACGCGGGTGAGGGTACGGGTCGTACTTACACTGTTGGGGTGGGGGTATGCTCCATACGTATGCGGGTGAGGGTACGGGTCGTACTTACACTGTTGGGGTTGGGGGTACGCTCCATACGTACGCGGGTGAGGGTACGGGTCGTACTTACACTGTTGGGGTGGGGGTACGCTCCATACGTATGTGGGTGAGGGTACGGGTCGTACTTACACTGTTGGGGTTGGAGGTACACTCCATACGTACGCGGGTGAGGGTACGGGTTGTACTTACACTGTTGGGGTGGGGGTAGGCTCCATACGTACGCGGGTGAGGGTACGGGTCGTACTTACACTGTTCGGGAGGGGGTACGCTCCATACGTACGAGGGTGAGGGTACGGGTCGTACTTACACTGTTTGGGTTGGGGGTACGCTCCATACGTACGCGGGTGAGGGTACGGGTCGTACCTACACTGTTGGGCTGGGGGTACGCTCCATACGTACGCGGGTGAGGGTACGGGTCGTACTTGCACTGTTGGGGTTGGGGGTATGCTCCATGCATACGGGGGTGGGGGTACGGTCCGCACATATCCGTCCCCTCGCTATGTCATGCTTGTGCGGGCCGTACCCAGGCCTTTGCCACGTGGGTACAGCCGTCCCGCCATTGTTGGGATGACGTAGGTGTGGGCGTGGTACGACTTGTACCCACGCTCTTAAGGCATGGGTACGGGACGTACCTGTATTGTTGTGTTGCCGGTTCGCATCGTCAAGCACTTCCGTTGTGGCGGACGCTGGCTTTGCTGGACACGCCCCCACCCCCTCGTAGTGACCAGGGTGTGGGGGTCAGGTATGTCCAGGGCATGTGTGCTGTGTGAGTTTGGTGGGGGGTTTGTGGCCTGGCCCTGGTCCTGCCCCCCCCCTTTCCCCCCTCCCTTTGTTGTTCTGACCTTCTGCGGCGTCTGCGTCGTAACCTGTAGAGGAGGTCGATTGCTATGAGGGCCGGGATGACACGTAGGTTCGGGTCCATGTCTGTCCGTCGCGTGCAGGTACTCCTTGTTCGCGTCGTCCTGATTTCCCGGCAGTTTTTGGCTGCCGGAAAATATTCACCGTGCGGGATGACGTCGGTGCGAATCGTAATTCCTGGTTCGTGAATGGCAGGCTGCGTGCGTCCCGACGTCACGTCAGCGCTTTCCCGGATCACATTTGTATGTTTATTTTCGTCGGTCGGGGTTTTGTACGATTCGTACGGAAATGGGATTTCCGTGCGAATCGTAATTCCATGTTTGTATATTTTTTCGACCGGGTACGCGTCGGACGGAGAATATGCTCCGTCCGATGGTTCGTACCCGGTTTTTACCGGATCGTGATCGGCACCACTATGTAAATATAGTAATATATATCACAAAGATTATGAAAAAATAATAAATGCTATACAAATATTCCACATATGTATACAAGATTATATGATGTACCCAATAAAAAATTACAAATCCAACTAACTATATTCTAATACAAAAACAAACTTCATTAAACAAATATCAAAGTCTGATAATTTCCCAAATTTTCCATTGTAATAAACTTCATAAAAACAAAACCATTTACAAAAATTACATTACACAAGAATAAAAAATACCCCTAAACTATCATTTATGCAAAAAAAATATTTAAAAAAATAATTTACTACTCCCACTGCAATTACTATGAAATCAGTAAAGCTGCTGGATAGTAAACAAATTTAATCTACTATTCCAACTCCAGTCAGTATTACATCAGGAAAGATGCTGGATAGTAAATAAATATAATTTACTATTCCAACTCCAATGAATATAAGATCAGGGAAGGTGCTGGATAGTAACTAAATATAATTTCCTATTCCAACTCCACTCAGTATTAAATCAAGGAAAATGCTGGATAGTAAATAAATATAATTTACTATTCCAACTCCAATCAATATTAAATCATGTAAGGTACTGGATAGTAAATCAATATAATTTACTATTCCAACTCCAGTCAGTATTAAATAAGGGACGGTGCTGGATAGTAAATAAATATAATTTACTATTCCAACTCCAGTCAGTATTAAATAAGGGAATGTGCTGGATAGTAAAAAAATATAATTTACTATTCCAACTCCAGTCAGTATTAATTTAGGGAAGGTGCTGGATAGTAAATAAATATAATGTACTATTCCAACTCCAGTCAGTATTAATTTAGGGAAGGTGCTGGATATTAAATAAATATAATTTACTATTCCAACTCCAATAAATATCAAATCATAAAAGGTGCTGCATAGTAAATAAATATAATTTACTATTCCAACTCCACTCAGTATTAAATCAAAGAAGGTGCTGGATATTAAATCAATATAATTTACTATTCCAACTCCACTAAATCTTAAATCTGGGAAGGTGCTGGATAGTAACTAAATATAATTTAATATTCCAACTCCATTCAGTATTAATTTAGGGAAGGTGCTGACATCTTGACCACCGCGATTGTTGGTGACTCCTGTGCTCAAACCCGGCCAATTTGGACTGTGTTGGACCTTGGCGAGCCTTTGCTGTGTGATCCTTTTGCGGGTGGGACTGCGAGGACCAGCCTGCACAGCGCTATCATCACCGTTGCAGCTGGGGCCTCTTCCCGCCCAGTCCTCCCATCAGCGTGATAAAGACTCGTGGCCCCCGCTTCGCGGGAGCCGCTCGCTGACATCTTGACCACCGCGATTGTTGGTGACTCCTGTGCTCAAACCCGGCCAATTTGGACCATGTTGGACCTTGGCGAGCCTTTGCTGTGTGATCCTTTTGTGGTTGGGACTGCGAGGACCAGCCTGCACAGCGCTATCATTACCGTTGCAGCTGGGGCCTCTTCCCGCCCACTCCTCCCATCAGCGTGATAAAGACTCGCCGCCCCCGCTTCGCAGGAGCCGCTCGCTGACATCTTGACCACCGCGATTGTTGGTGACTCCTGTGCTCAAACCCGGCCAATTTGGACTGTGTTGGACCTTGGGGAGCCTTTGCTGTGTGATCCTTTTGCGGGTGGGACTGCGAGGACCAGCCTGCACAGCGCTATCATCAACGTTGCAGCTGGGGCCTCTTCCCGCCCACTCCTCCTCGAGACCTCTTCCCCATTTAAAACGTCCCGTGCATACGTGCTAGCGGAACGCGCGCGGGGCGTTGCACGGGGCGAAGACCGGGCAAAGAGCGGGCCTTTTGAGGCCGTTCGAGAACGGGAGAGTTAGGGCCTGGGCCACCCCTCTTGGCCTAAGACTCCTCATTCAACCTTGGAACCGAGCTCGGGACCATGACTTCAAGAGAAACGAGGAGCAAAACTACACTGGCCGCAGGGATGGCAAAAGGTACTCTGGACACGTATTTTGCTAAAGCGGGGTCACTTCTTATTGATGAAATTACTCTCCTAGAAAGGCGCATTTCGCAAGAAATTGACTGGGTTAGGAGATCCTCTTTGGGACCCCTTGCACATGCCACCACCCCAGAACAAACGCCTGATTACACATTAACAGACGCTGGGGGGCCAAATGGCTTGCTCGACCTATATGACCTAAGTAATCTTATCATACCCACTACTGATTGTGACATCTCTGCCCCCGTAGAGCTTAGTATATTACCTCTTCCATCACCCAAGCCCCCTCCACCTCCAATCATTGCCAAAGTGAGTGTGTCTAACAAGGACGCAACTATTGAAAGGGCTCACCAGATTGTGCAGTCATCACAGGGGGAGAGGGAGGGAGCTATTCCGAAAAGGAAAAGGAGGGCACAAATAATAGGGGGGAGAAAGCCCAAGATCCCAAAGCATAACCCTATGTGCAAGGGCAACCAACATGGCATAGTTAGCAAGGGGTCAAATCAGTTACCAAAAAAAAGGGCACTACCCTCCCATACCCCGGTTCAGACATCTCCCAGCTCAAATGTCTTATCGGGGGAGGAGGATTTCACCCTTTCGGATATTCTTACTCTCCTGAGGAAAATGCTCAATCCCCTAGAAGACCGTCTAGCAAAGATGGAAATGTTTTTATCGAACATCCAAAAGGGAATCGCACAACTAGCAGATGCCCCAAAAAAAGCTAGTGAACTCACAAGTGGAGGGCCGAGCCATAGTGGCAAGAAGTTTATACCAGCGCCTCCAATTAAGGAAGGGCGCCCTCCATCTAAGCTTATACAAACACATCATCTTACACCATCAACTTTAGAAGTCGCAAACTCACAAGTCCCAACTTGCGTAGCAAACGCAAGCCCGCAAGAGAAGTTAGCTGTGCCCGTAATAGGGGTACATGGTAATGGTATAAAACATAGGCCAATCAACTTGCCACCGGAGGCCATTCCGTACACAGTCATCCTAACAGGTATTCCCGAACTAAAACCTTCTACTAGAGAACCCGTGGAGGCCCTCAAAAATAAGGTAATCCACTGGCTTTCTACTAATAGGCCCCTCCCGGAAGGAATGCATAGTGAGGTCCTCATGATGAGGAGAGTCCCATGGCAAGGTAATACCAGGAAATCTATCCACGGAGACTGTGTCCTGATTAATTTCAGGGACCCTTTTACTGTCTCACATATATGCAGCTGGCCTCACCATGCCCAGGGGACTTCTATCCAATCCCTTCCTCTATCTTTCTTTTATCCATCTTCAAGTTATGAGCAGGAAGAGGAGGGTTGGGAACTAGTACGCAGGAGAGGAGGTAGATGGGGCCCAAGTGAAAGAGGGGACCACCCTCTTCCCAGATTTCCACGATATGATCATTTTCCCACCTATAAGAAGTTTAGCAACCTAGATATGGTGGATTGACCGAGTAAGACGGGGGGTGGGGAGGACCTGGGCCAAAATAGGATCCCTATTCCCAAAATACGACCAGCAATCCCCACGGAGAAGGATTATCTTGAGCAGAAACATACAAACGGAGAAGTATGTGCAAGGACCCCTAGCTCTCCATATAATATAACTGAGGCGATGGCCGTCCAAGCTGGCAGCTCAGATACCAACCCATCATCGGGGATGCACTCTGGCATGGTTGCGCTTCCAAATTCACTAACAGAGAGAATTAACTGCTCCTCTCTTAAGATTTTGTCATGGAATGTGGCGGGCTTGGGTAATAAACTGAACTGCCCGGCCTGGAGCTCCTTTATTGAGGACAAAGATATATGCCTGTTCCAAGAAACCTGGGAGAGGGAAGAAGTCATCCGTACAGGCTTTGCTGCATTCTCCACACAAGCAAAATGGGGGGGTTGAGGGCGTCCTTCGGGAGGTCTTGCAATCTGGGTGGCTAACGACCTGGGATGTAGGGCCGCTGTCCTTCCATTAAACAAGGAGGATATTTTAGCTGTATTGCTGGAATGGCCAAATGCACACAGCCTTCTGTTGATAAATGTCTACTCCAGGCCAGTCAATATTACGCAGGAGTCGCGCACTATTGAAGAGCTTGCGCTTGTCCGAAATGAAATTCCGGAGGGCATCCCTTTCTTAATAGGGGGTGATCTGAATTGCCATTTCGAGCCCCTTTCAGGCATACTGGATGGCCTGGCTCAGGAGGAGGACCTGGCGTGGTCTGTACCTCCATCGCAAGCACCGGCCCCAAGTGCTTGGACCCCTCTGGCTCTACAAATCACATCCCTAACCCTGAAACATGGTCTCCGGGCCTGTAATGGAAGGATAAAATCTGATATCCCTCCAAGATGCACCTATAATAGAGTGGGCAGGGAGTCAAGACTTGACTATATCCTGGTCCCATTGGCCTCGTGGTCGCTTATTAGAGACTTCCGGGTGACATCTAGGGAAGACAGCGACCACAACGCATTGGAATTGGAATATGACCATCCTGGTCTTGAGGTCATGGGGAAGCAGAGGGTGGCATCTGAGGCGGGGTTAGGCCTTACGAACAACAGACATAGAGTGAAGTGGGAGAAATTAGCTTCTAAACCAGGGAAGATATCAAAGCTGTACGCCCGGGTAATTCCTAGACTCGAAAAGGTTCAGGCACTAAAGGTGCAAGGTATTACCCAGGGTGCATATAAACAACTGGGGCAGCTGCACGAAGACCTCATCAAATCGGTGTCCGAAATCCTTACCACCATACCAAAAAGGGTTAATGGACGTGCTGCCGGTCCCCCCTGGTATAACATTGCATGCCGCAAGGCAAAAACTGATCTCCTGACCTCGATTAAGGCGGGGAAGGGAAGCGTGGAAATTAGGGCCAGGAGAACGGCCTATAAGACCCTGATCACCAATGCTAAAAGCGAATGGGAGTACCAAAAATGGGAAAAACTCACTATCTCCCTGGCATGTGGGGATTCGCGCAAATTTTGGCGTTGTGTGAACACAGGCTCTGAGGAGTTGGCCTCTGCAATAGAGCCCAACATCTCAGCCAGGGTATGGCAATATCACTTCCAGTTACTATATAAGTTACCTGAAGGGGAAAGGACTATTCCCACCCAGACGGCTAGCATTACTCCGAAAGGGGTGCCACTCACAATAAAGGAGGTCCGAGCGGCTATTGCCGCGTTGGCATCAGGCAAGGCACCAGGCTTAGATGGCCTGCCGGGTGATCTATTCAAACAAGAACCGGATGTTTGGGCACCCTATCTAACGATTCTATTTAATTCCATTTTGGGGGGCATGGAGGTGCCAGACACTTGGCTGGGCGCAGAGATTGTCCCTATATTTAAAAAGGGTTCGCCTCTGCTCCCAGCCAACTACAGACCCATTAGTCTTATCGATGTTCCCCAAAAGATTTTCGGTAGACTCATGCTCAATCGCCTTCAAGATTGGATTGAAGAATGCGAAATTATGAGTCCATATCAAGCAGGGTTTAGAAGAGGTATTTCAACTATTGACCAGATTTTCCGTTTGAATCTTCTGTATTGGAAGACTGTGTCAATCGAGGGCGTCAGCTTGTACACGGTGTTCGTGGACTTGCGAGCGGCCTTCGATTTAGTGCCCAGGGATAAATTATGGGCCGTCTTAACGGACTTAGGGGTTCCTGCCGATATTTTATTAATTCTGAAAAGATTACACCAGGGAAGTTTTGCCAGGGTTAGGTGCGGAAGAGGGGGAACTCTTTCGGATGGTTTCCCCATTGACAGGGGGGTTAGACAGGGTTGTGTGCTTGCACCGACCCTTTTCTGCCTCTTTGTCAACGGGGTCATTAGCCATCTTAATGGGTTGAGCAACATCGATGCCCCCAGGTTGGTTGGCAGCAGGGTTCCTGCTATCATGTTCGCAGATGATACCCTGCTGCTCTCCAAATCCCCTATGGGCATACAACGGGTGTTGGACGTATTTGCGAACTTCTGTGTGAAGCGTGGATTGGAGATTAATGCTTCTAAAACCAAGTACATGATCTTCAACCCGCCCTCCTCAACACGCCCGAGTCCCTTGATAGGGTCCTCCAGATTAGAGAGGGTTTACACGTTCGATTATCTGGGGGTAACAATTAACCAGTCTATGACTTGGGATTCACACCGAACCAAGGCAAATTTGAAACTGATCCAGATGATGGGTGGCATATCTAGGATGACAAGAGGATTGACCTATAAGCCATTTGGTCCCCGCCTCCAAATTTATAAAATCCAGGCAAGAGGGGCAGTGACATATGGGGGTGAAATATGGGGGCATACTGCCGCCCAGAAATTGCATGTTACGGAGAACATCTTCTTAAGGCAATTGGCAGCTTTACCATCTAGCACCCCACTCCTCCCACTGAGATTAGACCTGGGCCTAAGACCCATTACAGAGGAGTTGGGACTCAAACCCATAACTTTCTGGTGCAAAATATGGAGCACGCCGGAACTATCTAATTATAGAGCTGAGCTTCTAGAGATTTTGCATCTTGCTAAAGCCGCACAAATCCCATGGCTAAGATATATTAAACAAACATGCGAGTCACTAGGAAGACCGGATTTGTGGTTTGATCCAGGAAATACATGCTGTAGGATCTCACGCAAATCTATCTCCAAGGTTTATTATGAGCATAACTTACGCGTCATAATCAAGAGTGCACGGGAGGGGTCCTTATCTGAACACTTTCTGGGGTTTAAAGACTCATATCATCTAGAGCTTGCCTTTGATGGGGGCCCATGGGGGAACGGGGGCGCGCCTGCCGCGTCACCTTGTGCGCGAGAGGCACGCCCCTGGCTGTAACGGAGGGGGTCGGCTCGACCGCCATACTTTTGGCGTGGCCGATGCCGCCCTGCTGTTCTATATGGGCGTTACTACCTACACCCCCTCCTCCCCATTCAAGACCCGTGACAGGAGAGAAGTTTTTGGATGCGGGGGGCGTGACACCCCCCCGGCCGTATTTATTATATACAATTAATACACATTAATCATAATTACAATATTTTCAAAATGTAACAGAAAATATGCTTTACACGGATTACAATTGATTAGTACAGATATCCGATGGCTAACCTTAACATAACTTGATATTGGGGACTCAGCGGCCTTGGTCCTTTTGGACTTAAGTGCTGCTTTCGATATGGTGTCCCATACCATACTTCTCAAGCGCCTGCAGGATATCGGGATCAGGGACTCAGCCCTGGCCTGGATTAAATCATTTTTATCGGACAGATCCTTCCAGGTCCTGGCACCCCCCTTTTCCTCACAGGAATTTGCACTACACCAGGGGGTTCCACAAGGCTCCATTTTGAGCCCTTTATTATTCAACCTATACGTCAGCCCTCTAGCAGTGCTGGCGAAAGAGAGGGGGCTGTCGTTGGTGTCGTACGCGGACGACACCCAATTAGTGATATCCTTTTGCAGGAAATGTACCTCCAGCTGAGACAATTTTAAGGACGATCTGTTAGCTATATCTGATTGGATGGCAATTAATTGCCTCCAGCTTAACTCTGGCAAATCTGAGATCCTTCTATTTGGAAAGGATAGGGGGCTGTGGTCAGATCTATACTGGCCGGATCGATTAAAACCTGCCCCAATTCCGAAGGAAACTGTAAAAAATCTTGGGGTACGGTTCGATCAGGGACTAACCTTTGAGAAGCAAACCAAAATGGTTGCGGGGGTCTGTTTTGGACTCCTGCGGGGTCTAAAGCCTCTGCTTGGGTTTTTTCCTCCTTCAGTGCGTCAGACTATTGTCCAGGCATCTGTTCTCTCAAGACTGGGCTATGGCAACTGCCTTTATTTGGGAGCTACCAGAGCCAGCGTTAAGCGCCTCCGGAGGGTCCAGAACGCTGCAGCACGGATTTTGGTCTCACTACCCAAACATTGTTCAGTTGCACAGCTTCTCCCCAAACTTCACTGGTTGCCAGTGGACAAACAAATACAATTTAAAGCACTGTGTATTTCACACAAGATTCTGTCTAAACAGGCGCCGCCTGGCCTTCTCCAGTTGTTGGAGGCTTATACACCCAAGCGCCCCTTGCGTTCCGCTAACCTAGCCATGGTCTGCACCCCGCATGTGTGGAGGGCCAGGGCAGGGGGGCGCTCGTTCCGCTGGCTGGCGGCAAAATTATGGAACTCTCTCCCAACTTCTATCAGAACTATTTCTAACCATCTGCCGTTTCGTGAGGCTTTGAAGACTTGGCTTTTCCCTACCTCTACTATTTAACTGTGTCAACTTGCTTTGGTCTCTGTCTCTGGTCCTAGTATTGCGCTGGGACGCCCCCGTTGCTGGGGCAGCCATGCGCAATATAAATCTGCAATAAATAAATAAATAACTCTAATACAACGGTTTTCGTATCCATATCTAGACATATCGTTATCAATCTTTACAAACTGTATTTTCTGCGTACCTATTAGAGCCTACGGCAAGGTCACTAACTGGCGTCAGATCCTTATCAATTTCTAACCACGCCCTCCAGTCGGAGTGCGCATGCGCAGAGGGCCCGTTCATCGTGAGGGTACTTCCCCACCTGGTTACCCCCGTACGCTCTATACCTGATCTCCATAAAGGGGCCCTTGCAGCCGTTGTGCACGTGTGTGATGGCCAATCAGCCTAGAGACTCCCTCCTCCCCTGCACCCAACTGCCCCTGGAGTTCTAGGAGAGACCAGTTGTCCCTCCCACTTGGGTGACACCATTCGGGAATGGCGCCGCCCTCTAAGGACCTTAATTTACTGCTCACCAATCATGACCTTACCGCCACAGGCTAGCATAGTTTACCGACTATCTAGCCCCCCCCCCTGTGCTCACTAGAAAGGTCATCCCTTACGACTAAGGCCGATCAACCATGCCAACATATTCTCCAGGAACACCTTGTTGCCTACTTGGGATAAATGAACGCCGTCTTTTAAGAAGCACGGCTCACCCCTAATGCATCCATGGGCGATGGTCTGTAAGTGAGGAGCCCTAAAAAGTCTCTCAATCTTGTTATTTATTCTCTTTGCCGAGTGATTCAAAGCCTTTACGGAGTCCTCCCCTCCATTGGAATCGGGGCATCATCTGAGACCACCCGATGGTGCAGCCCTGCTAAGTCTTAGCTAACCAGCCTATTTCAGTGACTATGGTTTCCACCAACCCTCTTCTTCCCAGTCTAGCTAAGTCTTTCCCCCCCAAGTGTAGTATGATAATGTTAGGGGCGGACCCCTTTTTTTTTACAGGTCCAGTACGATACCCCTGAACCGATCAAAGCATAGCCCCCCTTTTCCATGGCATGCTATTTCAAAACCTGCCTGCCGTGCTCTTTCCCTATAATCACCTGTAGAAATAAGGTTAGACAGACGCCTTACATATAAATGGCCTATGATCCACACCGTCTGTAAGCTTTCCTTCCGCGGTGTTGACATCCGAGTTGTTGCATGATGCTGGTGTAGTGTCTTGAGTTTCTCCCCTGCGTGACAGGCTTTAGAAACTGTAATGGAAGCAGAAAACAATGCATCAGCGCTGTGTGGCTCTCACACTCACAGCATGTGTAGGCTCACATAACGTTTGTAACAATTGGACACCCATCTCCCTATCTTTTGTACGCCGCTGTTTGATAGACCCCTGGCCGTTGCTTCAGTGGCCGCCCCTATCCTAAAGGAATGGGTACCAAACCTTTCTGGATTGTGACCTGATTTCAGAATTGTCATGTTCAGCACCCTTTTGAACTGAAATCGTGTCAGGGGGACCCCATCCACATGGATCAGAAAAGGACCCCCTACGTTAAGTGGCCTAACCTGTAAGTAGCTTTCAACGTGTGATACAGGGCAGCATGGGTTGCCCCGTGCCCGGTGGAGAACTACTCCATCACCCCGGGCCTCCTGATCGGTCTTGGATTTCTTGATAGATATTAGTAGAGTGTCATCCCTGATGTTAATGCATGCAAACTGCAGGCCGCCGTGTACGTCTAGCTTGTTTTATGCCACTAGCTTCCCAATTCGAAATGTACCGTAAAAGGCCAACGAAAAGGCTACCATGAATAACTGCACTTCCCCTGATGTGCTGCAAATTGCTGGGAGGGCTGCTAATATTGCGTCAGAAGGTCCACCCCAATTGGCTGCCTTGTGTCTGGGGCCGCCCCCTGGAGGCGTTGCCACCCTTTAAGAGCCTTCCTCACTGTGAAACTGTTGGTGGGATCACCCCTGTCGCTGATCTGAGCGAAGAAGGAGATCGCCTCCACCTGCCTCCTCGCTGCTGCTGCTGAACGCCCATTGGTCCTTAAACTACCCAAGTATGCAATGAGTGTCCCCGTGTCGTTCCACCGCTCAGCCCACCCTGCCCCCAAGAAAGAACAATATTGCCAAAACGCCCCTTCGTATGCTTTTTTGGTCCTGGGTGATAGGCTGGCTGCCATGAGGTCCGGTAGGTGGGGGCACCAATCTGAGTCGTTCTGGGAAGAGGGTGGCACACTCTGCCGCTGTCGGGAGGTGGGCCCTAAAACCTGCATCTTAAAGCGAGAAAGTGCATCAGCAGCATGATTAAGGACCCCAGGCACGTGTTTAGCCCTAAATTGCACATTCAATTTCATGCATGTGAGAACAAACTCCTTCAAGAGGCGAAGAATCATTTTACACCGGGCCGCTTGCTGATTGATGCATTCCACCACGGTCATGTTGTCTGACCAGAAAACTACTGACTGGTTACGCAAATGTTCAGGCCATACTGTCAATGCCACCCATATGGCGAAGAGCTCCAGGAACCCGATGTTACCTGTTAGACCATTCTCTACCCACCAAGGCGGCCAACGTTGTGCCACCCACTCGGTACCGAGTATGGCACCAAATCCCTCACTTCCCGCGGCGTCAGTCATTAAACCCAACTCCGGGGACGCTGTGGGCGGACCGGGCCACACTACTCTGCCGTTGAAGTCCTGCAGGAATGCCATCCAAATCCGCATGTCCTGCCGAACCTCAGCGGACAGCCTTGTGTGGTGATGTTTTTCCTTGAGGCCCGCCATGGCTTGGGAGATGGACCTGGAGAAAGGTCTAGCCATTGGAATGACCCCTAAAGCAAAGTTCAGCTGTCCTACTGTCTGCTGCAGCTCATGTAGTGTGACCTTCTGTTTGCCCAAGCATAGTTTTAAAGCAGCCCTGAATTTGTTGACTTTGTCCATGGGTAACCTAAAACATCTCTGAACAGAATCCAGCTCAATGCCCAGGAACTCTGGAACTCTATCGTAGAAGCCGGCCCGACTGTCTTCCCCGGAGCCAATGGAACCCCCAGATCATGCATGAGCGTGCAAAATTCCTGCAGCGCCCACCCACATTCCGGGGAGCCCAGAGTCCCCAGGATAAGAAAGTCATCCAGGTAATGCATGACCCACTGGTGCCTTCTGCCTGAAAACCCATTCCAGAAATGAACTGAATTTTTCAAAATATGCGCATGAAACAGAGCAGCCCATTGGCATACACGTATCCATATAAAAACTCCCTTGAAATTTAAAACCCAGCAGGTGGTAATCATCCGGATGTACCGGGAGTAACCGAAAGGACGATTCTATGTCAGATTTTGCCATCAAAGTACCAGGGCCCAAGCCCCTGAGAATCTCCACCGCTTGGTCAAAGGATGCATATTTAACGCTGCACAACTCATCATCAATTGCATCTTTCAGTGATTTACCCCTGGGTGCTGACAAATTGTGTATTAGTCTGAATTCCCCTTCTACTTTTTTGGGGACTACCCCCAACGGGGAGCAGACGAAGTTCTGCACTGGCACAGACTCGAAAGGGCCCGCCACCCTACCCAGGCGCAACTCCTTGGCAATCTTTGAAGAGACTACACCTTTATTGGTCCGGGCAGAGAGTTGATTCTGACACTGATGACCCCCTATAGTTAGGGGCTGGAATCCTAAAGCCATCCCTGAAACCCTCCAACAGAGTTCTCGCCGTAATATGGCATGGGTATTTGTTGAGCCATGGAGTCAGAGCCGTCACATCAATGGGGGACCGTACTTTCAGTGGGGATGCAATCTCACTCCTGCTTCTTTCTACCCTTATCCTTTGCTCTGTTGTATCCAATTTTTAGTCTCAAGGGCCACACTTACCAGTGGCCCGCAATGTAAGTCAAATAACGAGCAGTTGGCAACGTAGAAGGTTCAAGCGTTTATTGGCCAAACAGGAAACTCTACATAGAGGAGCCTCGTCGATCCTCACCCAAGGGGTGTGCCGAGGAAGACTGCTGGCTCCTTGTCAAACTCATTCTTTTATACATTACAGCGCAACATACAAAGCCTTATAAGTGGAAAAGTACCAGCCAGTCTAGGCGCTCCTAATGAGCTCATCCTATATCTAGTTTCAATGATACAAAAAGGGCTACTATCTTTAAGAATAGAAGGTCGACCGGGTGACTCCCTTCTCGTCCCAGGTTCAGAAGGAATTTGCTTGGTACTCCCTTTTGGCAGATGTGACCTTGCTTCTCGGTCGTAAATACAATTCAGCCTGTCTTCTAAAACTAGTGTCTGCTGAACAAGGAAAATATGGGTTCAGGGAACCACGTGATTGTAGCTCCTTTAGACGAAAGAGCTGAGGGCCAAAATGGCCGCGGTTCTGTTTTCTGCCCTTTCCGTCGTACTTACTAAATGGATGCACAAAGGGCCTTCTTACAGGGCTGAGTCAAATAAGTTAGTTTAAGTTACACTGTGCTAATCATATTCTGAAATTTGGATCCTACAGAACGGCCCTTTTAGCATAATGTAGCTAAAATAAAATAAAAACAAGTAGGACTAATCCTCAAAGATACCCTCATCTATCTGCATTAGGTCACGAATTTCTTTCTGGGTCATCTGGGCATGAGCTTGGGTAGGTGGGGATTTAGGTAGTGCAGAACAAAATTGGGTGGCACAATAGGAACAACAGGCAGGGCCGCACTGGATACAAATGCAGCAAGTAAAGAGGAAACCCACAATACCCAACAGAACCATGAATAGTTTCCACCCCCAGGTGGTCAGAAGGTCCCAGAACCAAGTTGACAGGGACCAGGTACCAGTCTCGGTATGGATTTCTGATGCCAGTCGGTGGAGTTTCTGAATAGCTAAATGAACCGAAGGGGCGGAGTCAGGTATATATACACAACAGGAGCTCCCGATCACCCGGCATGCTCCTCCACGGTCAGCCAGTATGACGTCTAAAACAAGACGATTTTGAAGGGTCACAAGCCGGGTCGCCTGAAGCTCAACAGTGATATTAGTCAATATCCCGGCCGTGGTATTGACTACTCCCTCCACCACCCTGGACAGCCTTCTGATTTTCTTACTAGTGAGGATAGGGCCCCATATAGGTAGGACCCCTTTCATAATGTCTACAAAATGTTGGGCCGGGGTATCTGTTTGATCAGTGACATCATTATCAACGGATAGGGATAACAGACTTCTTTTATTCAATGAATGAGATTTATGGTAATCTGAGGGGGCAATATAAACAGGAGGATAGAGGAAGGACAGATAACACCTGCCCGACCATCCCCTGGGAAGCCAGGTGTAAGCATTCTCCCCGCATACGAAATATATGTTCGGGGGAGTCAAAATGGGAGGACTACTAAAAGTCCGCAATCGATAAGTGTAATTACATCTGCTAAATCCTACGGACAAGTGGCCGGAACCCTGGACACAAAAGGAGGATGACGTATTTAATACAGGGACAGGTATAATCTTGTCTTCGGAGACATTGCGTTCCTGAAAATATCTGAAGTACTCGGTGAAATTGAAGGATACAAAATCTAATATTTCATCCCTCAGCCAAGTATCATTCTCATGGTCCATGTACACATTCATGCAGGCTGTTGGATCTAAAGTGCCATCAGTGCCTTCCGCATTGGGAGTGAATCCCTGATGCCTCTCTATGTAGGCCAGGATCAAGTCATAATCTTTCTCCGAGAATCTATGCGCATCTACAGTATAATGCTCATATATCATAGACAACAATCTAAACCAAGCTTCACAGCTCCCTAGATGTGACAATGGCATTGATATAAACAAATCATGTTTATGCATTACTGAAGGGAGGAGGCCACATACCCAGCAATCGGTGACATTCGTGGAACTGTGAGTCTGATGCAACATTTCTATGAAGGCATTATGTACATAAGTCTGGCGATGCCTTTCTTTGTGAGGGGCCAAAGTCTGAAAATGGTGTTCCTGAGGAGTGGGGGTAGTTAACACCAAGGTATGGACTGGGTGGCGGAATTCTAGATAAATGAACAACCCTAAACATAATAGAAATGACACAGCTATTATAGAAATAAACACAATTTTAGCACGCAAACTCCATGTGGAAAACATTGGTAAATGTGCATATCTAGGGCGGGAATCATGGGACGTTCTTCTTCAAGGGCGAAGCGAGCAAAGGGATACATTCTCACTAAAAGTCCAGTTCTAAGCTCGGGAAACAATGAGAACAAAAAGAAAAACTACGCGCAGTCCATTCTGCCGGAGGGTGCTTCTTTCCTGTGTCCGAGTTAGAGCCTCACAGGCAGACTCTTAGCATTCCAAAACAGTAGAAGTATCAAAGAAAAAAAAAAGAAAAATCAAGGGTGCAAAAACTTCTCGCGTGGGAGCTGCACTTGACGCAACTCTGGTCGAAGAAGAGGATTACCTGGGCCCCTCTTGCTATCAATGTCTCTATCTTCTTTCTGAACAGGGCTATCACTTATAGTTCTACGCCCTCCACGAGTTCAGTCCAGTGTTCATATGATCCCCTAGGTCCCTTAACTCGGACTTCACCTTTTATGGTAAGCCGGACCGGGGGATCCCATTCCGTTTGCGGGGCCGCAGGTGGTATCGAGTGTGACCAGGGGTTTCAGGATTTATGAACAAAATGGGCACAGTGGTATCAGAGAAGGAACAAGGTGTGTGACCCTCCTGGTCACGCGTTTGGTCCCCAGGCAGGGCCTTATTTGCCACAGCTGACCCCGAACTCGTGGCCCTCTCTCTCTGCCCTTCTGTTTCTCCGTGGGCTTCGAGGGAGGGCGGCTCTTCGGCGTCGTGCTCACCTCTGTGCCGTTCGTTCTCCTCTTGGTCCTGGCAATCCTCGGGCAAGGGAAGCGGGACACGCTTCAGATGGGAAACATGAATCCAATGCTGCCTCCCTTCGACCTTTACCGCCGTCCTCGTGGCCAGAAGCACTTGATGTGGCTGGGTCCAGCGGGGTTCCAAGCTCGACTTTCGCTGGTAGTTCCGAATTAGGACCCACTGACCTGGTTCGATGCTGTGTCCGGGGCCCTCCGGCAGAGGCTGCAGTACTGCTGAAATCTGTTGGTGGATAGAACGGAGATCTTTAGTTAAAGCATAAAGGTAGTCGGCCAACATAGGATACTCAATATCCCTAAATGACTTGGGCCGGGGCACCCCCCATACATTGGCTGGTCTCCCAAAAACCACCTCGTAAGGGGAAATCCCACTCCGAGAATGAGGGGTGGTTCTTACAGACAATAGGGCCAATGGCAGAAGATCGGGCCATTTCAGGCCAGTCGTGTCCTGTAGTTTAGCTAATTTTAGCTTCAGGATCCCATTATATTTCTCAACTAGGCCTGCTGATTGTGGGTGCCTTGCGGCGTGGAACTTCTGTCGTATTGCCAAACCTTTACATACATGCTGAACTAAGTTGGCATTAAAATGTGTCCCATTATCACTCCAGATTACTCGTGGTAAACCGTATCGGGGAAAGAACTCCTTTATTAGGGCTCTGGCAGTTGCTATAGCTGTGTTTTCTCTAGTGGGGTATGCTTCCACCCATTTACTGAAGGTACAGATTACCACCAGAACATATTTAAGGTTGTTAACCCGTTCCAGTTGTATATAATCCATTTGGAGTACCTCGAAAGGCAAGGTAGGTGGGGCAAAACTTCCTGACAACACAGGGGTACTACCCCCCGGGTTATGCTGGAGGCAAATCATACAATGCTGGACCAGATTTCTAGCCGTTTTCTGGATATTAATGTTGTACCATACAGGGTCCAACATGGCACACATGCCTCGGACCCCGACGTGAGCGGGACCATGTGCCATGGCCACCACCGCATTCACGAATGCATTCGGTAGCAGCCATCTGCATTTTTCTGATAAATCCGTCCAACACCCATTCTCGTCTAACCGCCCCACCTGCTCCTGCCAATACTGTAGCTCCTCTGGAGTTGCTTCTTTTTGCAACTCTCTCACACTATCTACAGTGTTTCGAAAAATGTCTGCTTCTACCATCCTTCTGCACTGACTAACTACAAACATGGAGGGGGTATCTGACTGGGCCGTTTCCTTAGCAATCTTGTCTGCAAAAGCGTTACCCCTCCCAACATCATTAGTTACAGCCTTATGGGCACTACATTTTACAATGGCGAGGGCTTCTGGCAAAGGTAATGCGGCCAGCAGTCGTTCGACCAATTGTCCATTCTTTATCTTGTCACCATGAGACGTAAGAAACCCTCGTTCTGCCCACAACCTCCCAAAACTATGGGCCACACCGAAAGCGTACTGGCTATCGGTGTAGACATTCAACCTCAGTCCCTTTCCCAACTCACACGCTCTAAGTAGTGCGATTAATTCAGCCGCTTGGGCGGAAAGATATGGTACTTTGGCCGCCTCTACCACGGTCCGCAAGGTGGTAATTGCATAGGCCGCAACCGTATTACCGTTGGGCAATTTAAAACATGAGCCATCAACATACAATTCTCCTTGGGGTTCCGATAAGGGGGTGTCTGTTAGATCTATCCAGCCCTTTGTTTCTTCTTCAGTCCGGAATATGCAATCATGTACATCCTGGCCACTTTCTCCCAGGGGGAGGGGTAGCAACGTGGCAGGATTCAGAGTTATACATCTTTTAATGGTTATGTGAGGTGCAAACAGGGTCAATTCGTACCCCGTAAGACGCGCACTGGTTAAGTGCTGCGTCTGAGTTCTGTTTAACAATACGTCCACAGCGTGTGGTACCATTACTGTGAGGTCCGTATTTAGGACTAGCCCTTCCGATTGCCTGATCGCCATCGCTACTGCGGCCGTGGCTCTCAGGCAGCTGGGAAGTGCTCTGGCGACGTTGTCCAAAACCGCTGAGAAATATGCACAGGGTCTTTGCTTACCTCCAAAGTCCTGTGTTAACATTGAAAGCGAACAACCGTCCACCTCATGCACATAGAGCACAAAAGGCTTCCGGTAGTCTGGGGTGCCCAGCACAGGAGCAGAACATAAAGCAGTCTTTAGAGAAAGGAAAGCCATTTGACACTCATCAGTCCAAGGTAGGGGTTCATGCACGTCTTTGGTGATTAAATACAAGAAAGGTTTAGTGATGAGAGAGTAGTTAGGAATCCACTGGCGACAGTAAGAGGTTATGCCAAGCAAAGCACGGACATCACGTTGCGTGCGAGGAACAGACATGTTAGTAATGGATGCAATACGTTCCGGGGTCAATCGCCGTCCCTCCTTCGACAGGAGATGACCGAGATAGGTCACCTCCGGTCGACAATATTGGAATTTTGACAGTGATACCTTATTACCATGTTTTGCCAAATGCTGCAGTAACTCCACTGTTGCCGTCCGGCAGCCTTCCTCAGTATCAGAGGCCACCAGGAGATCATCAACATACTGGAGTAATACATTACCTGGCGGCAAACTCAAGGTGTCCAGTATCCTTTTCAGTGCCTGACTATAGATACTGGGGCTTTCTGTAAACCCCTGGGGGGCGCGACAGAATCTGAAGCTACGGCCCCCCAATGAGAAGCCGAAAAGATAGCGGCTGTCTGGATGTATAGGGATACTAAAGAAAGCGTTTTTTAAATCAATAACTGAGAAAAATGGTGCCGTTGGAGGAATCATTGTCAGGACGGAGTTAATATCAGGTACCACAGGGTACTGGGGTACCACGATCTTATTGATTTCTCGAAGGTCAATCACAAATCGATAGGTATCAGCATAATCAGGAGTCGGTTGTGTCGGGGCTCGTTTAAGAATCGGAAGAATAGGGCTATTACATGTATTAGAGGCCGTTTCTTCCACTACTCCAGTTTTTATCAAATCGTGAATGATAGCAATTAGAGCCCGTTCCCCAGCAGGGGCAATTTTATACTGGGGAATCTTTGGCAGCTGGGCGTCCTGTTTTATGGTAATCGATACTGGGGTTATTCGTAAATGGCCCACATCTGTGTCTCCGGTCGCCCAGAGGGTTTCCGGAATGTTCGCCAGTTCTGGTGGTAAAGGTTCTGTTTTAGATAAGCATTGTGCAGAGAGGGGAGAAGGGTCTTTTATGGTCAGGTAGACCCCCTCTGGGGAACAATAGATGTGAGCATGTAATCTTTTCAATAGGTCCATGCCTAAAAGGTTCTCTCCACACTGGGAGGTCAAAAGAAAAGGTGAGTCTATCGATACCGGCCCCAGGGTAAGGGGGAGCGGTTCTGAGATGGGGCTTACCACCGGAGTTCCAGAAAACCCCACAGACACATTATTCTGGCCAGACAGAGCAGCCCCGGGACTAGGGCACGTGAAACGGAACTGTTCATGGCCCCAGTGTCAACTAGAAACTTACCTGATGCATTCAGTAATCGTGCATGAACATAAGGTCCAGCTTGATCAATTGGAATCGACACCTGCCTCTGACTCTGTCTTTGGCTGTCCTATGCTTGAGAATAACCTGATCCTTCGTCTGCCACATAATCGTCATTATAATACTGTCTTCCCTCACCGTGATCAAAACAGTTCTGACCTATCTCACCTGTCGCCGAATGCTCTGATCTCGTAGATCCCCCTCGCTGTCCAGAGAAACGTCCCCTTCCCCGTAGTCTCGGAGCACTGTTCTGTTCATATAGTAACGGACACTGGGCTCGCCAATGCCCCTCCTGTTTACAGAAAGCACATTGATTTAAGCCCAAATCTGTCCGTCCCATCGTCTGCGGCGGACCCGCCCCTCTCGAAGCAAAATTCTGTGACCCTCTACCTCTTCCCCGTCCTCTCTCTACTTGCTGTAACAATACTCGAGTCTTCAAGTCCTTCGACTTCTTTTCTGTCCTGTCCTTACTTTCATTCTCCCGATGTTCATAATATTGAGCCATACTCAATATTGTCGACGGGGTGGTGGTTGTCCAGGTGCTTTCGGCAGCCTGTAATCGAGCCGACACCTCTGGCAACAGATTGGTCACGAATCGATTCACGAACAACCGTACCCCCCCTTCAGTGGCTAGGTCCTGTCCACTGAAGTCAATGAAAACTCCCTCAAATCTCGTAAAGAAATCAGATACACTCTCATCCTTCTTCTGCTTGCAGGCCGTTAACTTATCCCAGTCCACTTTTCGGGGAGGGATCAGTGAATGCATATAATTTATTATCCTATCAGGAAGGGCCAATATTTCCGCCCGGGGCTTATTCCCTGGTTTACGGTCTCTATCCCATCCCCGTAGCTGTTCCCAGGTCCCCCCAAATTCGGTTGCATGGTCTTGATCATGCACCTGGCGCCAAATGTCCACCGGTACTAGTAGAGCGAAGAATAGCTCGATGTCTGCCAACGTCATTACTGCGGAGGAAGCCGCCTCAGTAAGCTCTTTGTAATACGCGGTGGGATTCTTCCGGGGATCTGGTAACTGACTTTTTAGTGACAACACCTCACTACGTTTCCAGGGAGTGTACACCCATTGCTCCTGGAAGCGCACCTCCACTCTGGGACGAGTAACTACCCCCTGGGCGTCTACCACTTCCGTGATCTCGGGATGGTAGATGGGGTGTACTTCCCGCATAGGGTACTGGGATAGCCCCGTAGGATTAGTGGACTGCAGGCGGGTTCTATACGCCACCAGGGTCTGCACATTCCCATACACTTCTTCGGGGGTAAGGCGGGATTTATGGGCTTGTGTGACAATATCGTATAATATGGCCGGGGCCCTTCCCTCCGTGTGTGTTTGCTCCCATAATGATATAAGGTGGTTTGCCATATGTTCTAATGCATGCTGCTGCATTACCGGCTCGTAATCCCTCATGGTGCTCCAAATATCTGATAATAAATAAATGGGTTGCCCCATCCATTGGGATGCCTGCACAGCAATAGCGTCCTTTTCTTCGGTTCCCAAGGCCGAACGAGTAAACAACCTTTTACCCTCAGCCAAAGGAACTGGACGTGTCGGAGTGGTGACAGCTGCTACTGGCGTAGTACTCGCGGAGGAGGAGGGCAAGGCAGAAGGGGAAGTCATTGACCCGGGTGGCAGCTGTGTTGTCCCAGCTGCTGCAGCCGTTAACAGGGCTGGTAACATAGTAATCACCTCCGACACAGATGTAGACAGTCGGGAGAGCTCTGTCGAAGGAGGGGAACTGGGGGGAGCCGGAGGGGCTGAGGCTCCCGAGGTTCCTAAGGGTGCGGCCATGGTTGGGGCTGAGACTCCAGCCACCTCCGGATATAGCCGTTGCGGCACATAAGGAGGTGGTGGCCGTATATCCAATAAGTCCTCTATCTCATCTTCAGCATTGGGCCGAGTCACATAGCATTATCTACCTTCAATCGAAATTCACGGTTCATACAGTCTATTCCCTTTTCTGCTCGAGACCTATCATAAGCTATGGCCTTCTGAGTCACATTCTGTCCTGCCTTAGCCCTAGATCGCTTCTCCTCGCTTATCTGGCGCTGCTTGGATTCTTTCAGCCACGAACCCAGGGCATCAAACATAGCCTGGCGGCTGCGTCTGGAAAACAGTTGTTCCTGCAAGAAAGCAATCTTTTTCTCGTCAAATGAGCCAGTCTTTGGCCATTGCAATTCTTCGTTACCTTTAGTATATTTATGCCACAGAGTACAAAACAATAAAGGGGTAATTCCATGCTTCACATACATATAGTGGCTGGGACTGCCTTCCGGCGGGGCAGGCTGACTCTCAGCTAGCCGAGAGTCCCCCGTCCGACAGCAACAGCCGAAACAATTCAACTTACTAAAACAAGGCATGGTGATTAGTTCAATACAAACACAAATGACATAAACCACAACCAAGAGGTTACAACGTTTTCCACCTAATCAGTGAGCCAGTCAGACACTAATCGGTAGCATCTCCAACAATAGACATCCCTGACTACACCATGGATCCTCTCACTGCCTTTCTGGTTCACCACTGAGGCCTGTCCCGGGGAGGTCTGTGCCTCACCGAGGATATGTCTCGTGGCTACCCAGCTTGGGTCGTGAGTCTCCCAGGTGTAATCAGGCTATATTCCGCGCGCGGTTCATCGAGTCAGAAAAAAGGGCCCATCAAATCATACCATACCATATGTACATGTACTTTCAAATCAATGCCCAGCCATACCAATCGGGCTTCAAACCAACAATGGCACCGCTTCTCGGTGCCTACTTCAAAATCAATGCACCACCCTAGAGCCTGTGCTTCAAATACCACTACACGCTCCACCTCGCGTGTTTCAAAACCAAAACGGGCACTGCTTGTAGCCAGTGCTTCAAATCAAAATTCTACTCACCGGGTGCACCCTGGTACGAATGTCCGTTCTTCGCTGCCAACTCCTCTCGACCAACACGGTCCGTTTCCTGAGTTGAGCCCGTAGGACCCCGGTGAAGGGTGACTAGCAGCAGAGGGCTTCCCGCTCGAGCGCGCGGAGCAGAACCCTCGAGCTCGTTCTCCTCCCACCCGACCGAAACGCCCTCGGACCTACCACCCGATCACGGGGGAGGCCGGACCCTATCACGGGGTCCCTTCGTGGTCGCCAACTGTTGTATCCAATTTTTAGTCTCAAGGGCCACACTTACCAGTGGCCCGCAATGTAAGTCAAATACCGAGCAGTTGGCAACGTAGAAGGTTCAAGCGTTTATTGGCCAAACAGGAAACTCTACATAGAGGAGCCTCGTCGATCCTCACCCAAGGGGTGTGCCGAGGAAGACTGCTGGCTCCTTGTCAAACTCATTCTTTTATACATTACAGCGCAACATACAAAGCCTTATAAGTGGAAAAGTACCAGCCAGTCTAGGCGCTCCTAATGAGCTCATCCTATATCTAGTTTCAATGATACAAAAAGGGCTACTATCTTTAAGAATAGAAGATCGACCGGGTGACTCCCTTCTCGTCCCAGGTTCAGAAAGAATTTGCTTGGTACTCCCTTTTGGCAGATGTGACCTTGCTTCTCGGTCGTAAATACAATTCAGCCTGTCTTCTAAAACTAGTGTCTGCTGAACAAGGAAAATATGGGTTCAGGGAACCACGTGATTGTAGCTCCTTTAGACAAAAGAGCTGAGGGCCAAGATGGCCGCGGTTCTGTTTTCTGCCCTTTCCGTCGTACTTACTAAATGGATGCACAAAGGGCCTTCTTACAGGGCTGAGTCAAATAAGTTAGTTTTAGTTACACTGTGCTAATCATATTCTGAAATTTGGATCCTACAGCTCTTTTGAGGCATTTTGATTCGGGGTGGGATGGGTTGGCGCAAATGGAGCATGCATGCTTGAACCTGCACTGCCCCTGTGGTCTGGTGCAGGTCCGCCTGTTGAAGTCCCAGGAGGGAAACATCCTTTACCACGCAACCATTACAACGCGGTATGGTTACATCGTGGTTTTAACAACGCAAGTCGTTACACCGACTTGCACTGGAGGGCGCTGTAGGATAAGGAATAGTGTGAATTACTTTCCAACACCTTCCCTACTGTACGTAGACTGGAGTTGGAATAGTAATCCACACTATTCCTATGTCCAGCGCCCTCCAACGCAAGTCGATGTAACGACTTGCGTTGTTAAAACCGCGATGTAACATACCGCGTTGTAATGGTACGCGTTGTTACATCATACATCCATCCCAGCACGTCCCCTTCCTTCAACTATTACTGCCTGAACTAGTGGTGTAGCTTGTGTTACCCTGTGACCGAAAGGGCTGAAAGGGCTGAGCTGACTGCAGGGGCTGACTCCTTGTGTTCCCCTGTCCCTCGCCCCCGAAAAGATCCAACCAAGATATAGTGTAAATGCGGTCCCTTGACAGTGTTGGGTCGGATGCCTTGGCCACCCTGAAATTTTTGTCATACACTAACCACCCGCTGCCCGCGAATTTGTCGTGGGCCAGCACTATTCTATTCTGGTAACAGGCCATCTGTGCCTGTAAGTTTGGGAAACGCTCCGCTGTAACTGCCATAAATATGGAAAAGGTTCTAATCCAGTTGAGTAAGTTCTCTTCCACCCTACAGCATCTCACTAGCCCATTCTCTGGGAAGCATATCATCTTTGATCTTCCTAGACTCCTCCCTCTCCCTTTCGCAGATCAGTAAAGAAAACATGTTAATATATTCACCAGCCCAAATTCTGTTCTTCAACTCAAGAGACATGTGCCTGCCTAAAAACTCTCATTCGGAGCTGGCCTCGCCCACGCCTAACATTGGTAATGCTGGCAATTTACCTGGTACCGTTGACCCTGGTGCCTCTGGTTGAATCCCTGCCGCCGCACTGGAAACTGACACCCCTTTGTTCTCGAGAGTGCCGGAACTTCCCCCTGAAATGACAGGTAACGGTGCAACTGGCCCGGCCTTGGTTGGTTCCTTGGGCCCAGCATTGAATTCATTCACAATTTGCGTTGCCTCAGCCAAAGCATCGGTACCCAACCCTTTCACTCCCACCGCTGGGGCAAGAATGCCTGCTTTCCCCGACCATGGCAAAATTGCCGCTAAATGTGAAACTACATCCTGAGGGACCCCTCCCCCCCCGGTGGAGTCCCCCCCACGTGTGCTGGTAGAGGAACGGCGACCAGCACGGCGGGGACTGGCGCCCCCAGGGGGGCGGGTTGGGGCGCAGGCGGCTCTGGGTACAGGGGTGGGATCAGTGGTGCCCCTGGTGGTGTAGGTACTGGCGGGGCTGTAGCGGGGAGCGGTGACAATGGGCACACTGGCTCTGGTAGAGGTACAGGCAATGGGGTAGGTGGCACTGGGTCGTTACCTCCCGGGGTCTGGGGAGCGAGTGGAGTCATTCCCTTAGGCACACGCTTTTTTGTCCTAACCTTTTTGGGGATTGGCGGCAGGACACCCTTGGGAGGCACATTATCTCCTTCTCGGCCCTCTACCTTCTCCCTGAGGTTAGCCAGATCCTGCCCCATCTCAGTCACTTTCTTCATCATGTCCTCTAATAGCCTCTCCATACAAGAGCCCTGCTCCCCCCTCTTAGCCTTCCCTGCCATGATGTACTCACTCTCAGTCAACTGCACCCCTTTACCGGGAAGGTGTTAAGATGCAAATTGATTTCACACAAGGCTAACAGGTGGAGAATGCTAAATGCACGTGGTCATGTGACTTGAACCAGCAAACTTTGAGTGTAGCTGCTTACAGCCAATAATAAAACGTAATTTTACGAGTTCAGCTGATCACACACATTGAATCACGTTGAACGTGCCACCCTGCGAGTAAGTGACCATCACCATCAGGCTACCCTCCCACTAATACAATGATTAATATGGCACAGTGTAGAATAGATCAACCTAACAGCCTTCACATGGAATTGCAATCACTTTTGGAGTAAGAGTCTCAGGCCTCAGCCGTTAAGCTACCGGAACAGAAATCTTTAGCTGCTCAAACACATTCCCCCCAACCGGCACAATTGAAGCCCTTTCAATTCTAAATCTCATGGGGATTAATACAGTTAATACCTTGCCCCCAATGCTCGTGTGTCTAACAGAATGATTCCCGCCAAATACAAACCAGCGTTTAACTATCAGCTGACTACTTGAAGAAACCGAGCAGGACGCGTGCCCCAATGCGCGCATTATGACCTTACGCTAATCTTTCATTCGGCCACGGCGCTCTAACGCTGCCGACCGCCCACACGAATACCAGGGCGTGCACAATAAAAACCAGCAGCCACCGGAGGGGTGGTTGCCCACACGACCCTGTCGTGCCACCGCCTCCCGATACCTGATGTTGTTCCTCAACCATCTCGCCGTCGAATGCTCCGCCTCAAGCGATCCCCAGCTGCCGTAAGGCGATACAAGCGATCCCACGCGATGCAAGCGATCCAAGCGATCCCAACTCACGACGCCGATCACGACCTCCGGTATCTTGACCGCCAACGAGGAACGAGAAACGCGACGTTCGCGATGGTCCCGCAATAACGATCCCAGCCTGTAGTCCCGATCTCCTTGCAGCGCCGACCTGGAAAACAAACAAAATACAAGTTACCGCCTCTTAGCGAGGCGTGGGGAGGCAAGCTGGGGAGCCAGGAAACAAGAGGCCGGTTTCCTGGCTCCCCGGCCCTTTATACCCGGTCCGGCCAGTCCTACCTGCTGGCCGGACGTTCGGCCATCGTCGCGACCCGAAAGTGACTTGAAACACTTCTGGGTGGAGCCTGGGCCAATGGGGGAACGGGGGCGCGCCTGCCGCGTCACTTTGTGCGCGAGAGGCACGCCCCCCGCTGTAACGGAGGGGGCCGGCTCGACTGCCATACTTTTGGCGTGGCCGATGCCGGTCCCGCCGTTCTAACAGTAGAGCTTTTTAAATTCATGTGACCCAGGACACTGGCAGAAAGGCACAGATGGTTCTGACAGAAAAATGCCAACTTTAGTAAAGGGCCATTTTCAAAATGATAACTTAAAATCTGACATTACGATCAAAGAGCATTACATAACATTAATTTCAGTTGTATACATAATTTCTCTATTTGCTCCCAATCTGAAGTTAGCATTTGTTAAGAGTTATAAGGCAACTCAGTGTTAGCCTATGGTTGAGAAGGCCTTACGACTGTGAAAAATGACTTACGTAATTTTTCACTGCAGGGGCATGTAAAACGTAATCCAACATGTCCTCATTTTTAAATGGGGACGCGCTCTTCATACCTGGTGCCACTTCTGCTAACCGACGCTGCCGTGAGGGGAACGGCGTACTGGAGAAAATCTACCCAGAACTTGTTTCCTGGCCGTGAGGGGAACGGACGTAATCGAACTTCACTACCCAGAATTCCCTGGTCCGGGCGCCTGCCGTAGTGTCATCAGGCAGCGCCCGGGCTCTACTTAAGGGATGAGAACTAAACGCTGCGCGGGACGCGCTCTTCATACCTGGTGCCACTTTTGCTACCCGACGCTGCCGTGAGGGGAATGGCGTACTGGAGAAAATCTACCCAGAACTTGTATCCTGGCCGTGAGGGGAACGGACGTAATCGAACTTCACTACCCAGAATTCCCTGGTCCGGGCGCCTGCCGTAGTGTCATCAGGCAGCGCCCGGGCTCTACTTAAGGGCTGAGATCTAAAAGCTGCGTGGGACGCGCGCGGGCCGCGCCCGGGCGAAGCCCGGGCCAAGGGCGGGCCCGTCCTAGCCCGTCAGAGCCAGGAGGAGGCAGGGCAGGGCTCGCCTGCTAAGCTGTTTCCAGTGGCAAATCGCTGTGTACCAGAGAAGGTGGGCGATGCAGCATTTGTCCCTTTGATGAACTCATTACCTTCAGTCTATTGTATTTGTTGCTGCGCATTGCCTTAGGTTGTTGTGTTGCTATAGGGGAAGGTGGGCCGCTTTCTGAGCAGGCCGGTTTTCTTTTGTCCTTCTCTAACATGACCAAAAGGAGGGCAGTTGATAAGGTGGGGGGACATTAGATGATTATTTAATTCGAGCTGACTCAGCACTGAATCTTGAGATCTTA
This sequence comes from Triturus cristatus, assembly GCF_964204655.1. Taxonomy (NCBI): domain Eukaryota; kingdom Metazoa; phylum Chordata; class Amphibia; order Caudata; family Salamandridae; genus Triturus; species Triturus cristatus. The sequence continues at coordinate 210,938,112 of NC_140585.1, read as the reverse complement.
GCTGTGGAATGCAGACTCTCCTTAGATCCCGCTTCTTCTTCCCTCCCTTGTGCCCAGTTACAGAATGACTCACCCGTTTCTGGTCATCCCAGTACAATTGATGGCACCCCCATCCCCCCATTGCCCATTCTCCCTGATCCGGGGTCATTGGATTCCTCCCAGGCCAGTGTTATTATCCAGAGCCCTCCTAGGGTTACTACAAGAGGGAGGTTGGCTCATAAAGGCAAAAAAAAAGAGGTTTCTAGTAAAAACAGGAGCGGCCAAGGGACTAGTAAGCCTTCTGTTGTGTCGCTTCATCCCAAGCCTAGTGGGATTACCGCTAAAGGGAATTGTCCTGACTGTAAGACTACTCCCCTGACCCAGGATTTGATTCAGCCTCTTCTGGATTCCCTACTTGTTAGTCTTAAAGACCATCTAGCTTGCCTCTTAGACCCCGTCCTCCACAAACTGGATCTTGTAGCCGGTAGGTTGGATATGTTAGAAGCTAGACTCGCTGGTGATAAGATCTCAGTAATAGGGCCTCCCCCACTGTCAAACGGGGTGACGTCTGTTGGTGTGACCAATGAGGTTGGTAATGCTAGACCACCAAGGTCAGTGGGGGTTTTGCCAGTTATACCTTCTATAGGGGAAGAGAAGGGTTACGATCCAGATTTGGAAGTGGTTACTGCTAGGGGTAACAACAACTATTGTGATGAGCAAAGTCGCCCCCCCCGAGTAATAGGGCTGGTAATGAGGGGGTGGGAGCAGGGGCTCCTACAACCCTTCCCAACTTACATCTTCCTCCCCAAGCCACCCCTTATTCCATAGTTTTTGCTAATGTTCCACCACTCTTGGAAGGAACCTACGAACATTGGTCAAACCTTAAGAATAAATCCCTGCATTACTTGAGCTCTAAAATTGGGAATAGCAAGGCCTTGTTTGATGATTTCAACATGGTTAGGCGCATCAACTGGATTGGTCAGTCTTATAAGTCCCTTCCTGGGGATTGTGTGGTGTTGAGTTTTAAGTCCCCGGCTTTGGTCGAATATATATTGGAAGCCGCTCTCCACCAACCTTCAGCATTTAATTCGATTAAAATTCTCCCATTGGGCTTCTTTTATAAGCCAGGTTGCATTCAGCCTATGCGGGATAATCGTGCTTTCTCAATACTTCCAGTAAGGTCTAATCTGCCCATTGTGACCACTAATCGCTTTGATATCCTCTCAACACTGGAGGATAATGATTGACGTATGGCTAGCTCTGCTTGTCCCCTACCGACAGATCCTGGGGCTCCGGGTCTTTCTTGTCATCAGAGCCCGGATATTATTATGTTACCATCTCCTAGTGTTACTTCCTGCATGTCTAACCTCTATGTTTCTAAACAGCCTCTTTCTGCTAAAATGACTGATCTCCTGGTTGTCCCAGGACAAGTGGCGGAAACTGGTTTTGTAAATTCGTCACTGAAATTGGGTTCATGGAACATCGCAGGGTTGGGGTCCAGGCTTGATATTCCTGATTGGGCCACTTTTATCGACGATTTCGAGATATGGGCATTTCAAGAGACCTGGGCAATGGTCCCCCACTTCCGTACAGGCTTTTTGAATTTTTTTAAACCTGCTGTTAAGGGCCATAGGGGTAGACCGATGGGTGGTTTAACCACTTGGGTCCGTCAATGTGAGGGTGTCACTGTGGCAGAGGTCCCAATCGATAGTCCAGATATTTTGATCATCAGGGTCCAATCTCTTAATGGCCTTAATCTCCTTCTAATAAACATCTATGTAAGGGGCCTCCTGGGAGGTAAATGTTCTCCCACTTGTCTCCTTTTGGAGAACTAATTAGGGTCCGAATCAAAATCCATCAATAAGATTGTGGCTGGAGACTTTAATGTCTGTTTTGAGCCCTTGGGTGTCGATAGCGGGGATTTCACTGAGGATGAAGATTCTCTCTGGGGTGTTCCCCAGCTGGAGCTGGAACCTGTAAGAAAGTGGACACAAGCTGCCCTGTTCATGAAAGGCTTATGTTTAAACCAGGGTATGAGAGAAGTTAATGGGCGAACAAAATCGGATAGGTTGGGGAGGATGACCTTTGATAATGGTAGAACTGGGAGCCGAATTGACAATATTTTAGTCAATCTGGAGTTGTGGTCGCTCATTGATGATATGGTGGTAGTAAGTAGAGTTGAGAGTGATCATAACCCTCTTGTTCTCTGTATTAACGACAATAGTTTTACTGACCCTCCTACTATTCTCGATGGCCGTACCTCTATGGATGTTATTCTCACAAATGATTTAAGAAGGGTGAGATGGCCGAAAATCGCCACTTGTGAGACTTCCCGGGAAATTTGGTCAGCAATACCATGGCTACACTCAACCAGTTGAAGTCTCAAGATTTGATCATGGATAATATACGGGATATTCATAACATGCTCTTTGCAGAACTTAAATCATTTTTTGTTAGAACCCCTCCTTCCATCGGTAAAGGCAAAGAGTTGAGATCCTGCACGTGGTTCAACAAGGACTGTAGACTGGCCCAAAGTGCCCTGATACAGGCCATTAAATCTAGTTCTCCCACCACCATTCAAAAATGTAGGTCTGCATCTAAAAATGCCCAACTTAAGGCCAAGCAAAATTGGGATGAGGACCGCTGGAGGGATCTATATCAGGCTTGTCATGACCGTAACATTGTCCAATTTTGGCATCTTCTTAAAGGGGGCAACTGCCCCTCGGATATTCGGCCCACTAACCACGTTGAGCCACAGCAGTGGGTAGCGTATTTCGAGGAACAGTTTAAGGTTGGTGATATGTTGGCTAATAATAACATTTGTCCATTTGTTGTTGAAAACCCTTTGGAATTCTCCCCCTGTGAAGTTAAGTCCGTTTTAAAATGTATTAAGAGTGGTAAGGCCCCGGGTCCCGATTGTATCCCTGCTGATCTATTCATCCAGGAGCAAGATGTATGGATCCCGTACCTGACTGTGTTGGCAAATGCCCTCGCGGGTGGTGCTGCTGTCCCTGACTCGTGGCTTGGGGCAGAGATATTGCCGATCTATAAGAAAGGCGATCGCTCTGTCCCGGCCAATTATAGACCAATTAGTCTTATTGACGCAGTACAAAAAATTATAGCCCGTCTTGTACTGGGTCGTATACAATCCTGGATGACTGATTTTAACGTGCTGTCCCCTCTTCAGGCGGGGTTTCGTACACATATTGGGACCCTGGACCAAGCATTTAGGGTAGTATTCCTTTATTGGAAGGAAGTTTTCTTGGGGGGTGGTAAGCTTTACGCGGCTTTCGTGGACCTATGGTCCGCGTTTGACCTTGTGCTGAGGGTCAAGTTATGGGAAGCACTTTTGGAGATGGGCATGCCAAAAGAATTGGTATCCTCCCTGGTTATTATTCATGATAATACGTATGCCCGTGTTCGTTGGGGCAAACCAGGGGAGGTGACGGACAGATTTAAAGTGTCCAAAGGAGTTCGCCAAGGGTGTGTGCTCGCCCCCACTTTGTTCTCACTATTTATTAATAGGGTTATAAACTATTTCTCCAACAACCCATCCGATGCACCCTCCCTGGCTGGAATGAAGATTCCCCTACTCATGTTCGCAGACGATACTCTTTTGATTTCGAAGACGAGACAGGGCTTGCAGTCAGCCCTGTCTCGCTTTGAGGTTTTTTGTCACGAACATGAGTTGGAAATAAATGTTGGGAAGACCAAGTTCATGGTTTTTCGAGGCCCTAGGCACATTAATGCGCGGGTATGTCTGGGTGGTGTCAGTTTGGACCAAACGGCTGTGTTTACTTATCTAGGAGTCACCTTTAGCGAGACATGCAGCTGGTCTTACCAGCTGGATCTTCTCGCTCTTAAACATGCCCAATTAGGTGGAGCTTTGTTGAAAGAGCATAAACATTCTTTAACAAAACCAATAGCTCCCCTAATGAAGATTTATGGCTCCAAGATTCTTCCTGCCATTTTATATGGTGCTGAAATTTGGGGCTTTAGTAACCTGTCCAAATTGATGACGGCCCAGAACAAATTTCTCCGGTCAGCAATAGGGCTTCCGCAATCTACTTCGCGCATTCCCTTACTATATGACCTGGGAATCCAGCCTCTAGAGGACTTGGCAGGGTATAGACCCCTGGCGTTTTGGCGTCGCCTGTGGACTACACCTGAATTATCTATTTATGCTAAAGCCCTCTTGGAGGTCAAAGGGCTGGAGGGTTCGCACAGGATACCTTGGTTGTCTGGTATTAAAACCTTGTTGATTGACCTCGGGATGGGTGACCTTTGGGCTAACCCAGATACTGTAGTTTTCCCGCCGAAAAATGTCCTAAAGGATGCCTATTGGTGCTTTATTAAGAATAGGAGATTTGCCTCCCTTATGGGCACCTCAATGACTGCCACATTTTTTGCTTTTAAGGATGAGTCTGTCTATGAGGGTTATTGGGATACCATTTTGAAACATTTTGATCGTAAACTGTATCATCAGTTTAGAGTGGGCGCCCCACCACTGCGAGGACTCACCAAAATCTGGAGTCCTCTTGGTAGCGATAAGTGCCCCTTTTGTGTAGATATGATCGAATCTATGGACCATTTCCTTTTCTGTTGTCCAACCTACCTACTTCCTCGAAGTGTTTGGCTTCGACCTGTTTGCAGATTAATGAGCACACGTTCTGCACATGTTGCTAGTAGAATCTTGAAAACAGACACATCAAAACCTGTAGTAATAGGTGTTTCCAAATTCATTAGTTGGGCATGGATTCTTAGGGTATGGAAACTCAAGTCGTGATATCTGTCCCATAAGGTTTCAGCCGCTTTTAATTAGCGCCATCACTATGGACTGTTAGGTTAGACTGGCGTGTCTTTCACTGTATTTTATTATGCTTGTCATTATGTCTTAATCATTTGTTCACCATGAAATATCTTACATGATTTCAGAATTTTTATTTTGTATTGTAATATGAATTGTATTTTATATGAACCGTTTTTAACCTGTATAGAATGTCTTTTATGATGTTAATCGAATAAAGACTTATTGACTGACAAATGTCATGCACCTGGACCTATGAGACGAAGGGACTACCTTAGGGTTGGCTAACAAGTATTAAGAAGCAGAGTTTAGGCCTAGCATAAGGTTTATTTTTCTAGATTGAAATATCAGTTTAAAACTGCACTAAGGCTGCAGTGGGAGGCATGAGCAGTGTCTTAGAGGGCTTCTTAAGAGTGCAGCTCAAGGAGTGCTGCTGTCCACTAGTAGCATTTAATTCACAGGCCCTTGGTGCACATACTTTAATATTAAAGGGATATAAAATTAAACTTAATCAATCAATCAATCAATCAATCAATCAATCAATCAATCAGGTTTCGTATAAAGCATGACTACTCACCTGAGAAGCTCTCAAGGCGATGACTGGGGGGAGGGGTCTGCGGTTCAGTCGATGACCCAGGTCTGAAGCGATAGTGCTTGCCTGAGGTGCAGAGCAAGGAGTTCAAGGACTTTGCAGCGATGTAAGAGAAAGTTCTTCCTCCCACTGTGGTCTTGCGGATCTGTGGAATGGTGGCTAGGGCCAGTTGGATGGAGCGGAGATATCTGCTGGCAGTGTAGAAGTAGAGGTGGTCGTTGAGGTATGCAGGTCTGGCACTGTGGAGGGCTTTGTAGGAATGCGTGAGGAGCTTGAGGTAATTATTTTATTGATATGAAGGCAGCAGAGTTCTCTCAGGAGGCCAGTAATCTGGCTGTGGTGTGGGATGTTCAAGATAAGTCTGGAGGAGGTGCTCTGGATGTTCTGCAGTTTATTTTGGAGTTTCTAGGTGGTAATGGCACAGAGTGCGTTGCCGTAGTCGAGTCTGGTGCTGATAAGTGCATTCTTGACTGTTTTCCTAGACTCAGTGTGGATCCACAGAAGATCTCATGAAGCAGGTAGAGGGTGTGGATGCAGGGGGATGAAACGTTGCTGATTTGGTGGTTCATCAAGAGTGAGGCATCCAGGACCATGCCAAGGTTTTATGACTGGTTTATGGGTGTGGAGGGGTTCCAAACACTGCGGGCCACCAGGAGTCATCCCAGGCAGAGGGGGTGGTGTCCAGGATAAGGACTTTGGTCTTGTCTGAGTTAAGATTGAGGCAGATGTCCATTGTGGAAGTTGCGCTTGGCTGCTGTGTGTTCGTCTGTGAGGTAGAGAATCAGCTGGGTGTCATCGGCATAGGAGACAATGATGAGTCACTGGATTCTGGCAATGGCTGCAAGTGGGCTATGTAGATGTTGAAGAGGTTGGGGCTCAGGAGTATCCCTGAGGCACCCCACATCTGATCTCTGTGGGTTCTGAGTTGAACAGTGGAAGTCTGATTTTCTGTGTTTGGCTGGTGAGAAAGAAACGGATCCATTCTAAGGCTTTGTCGCAGATGCCGGCACAGAGGGTGTGGTGGGAGACGGTATCAAATGCGGCTGAGAGGGCCAGGAGGATGAGGACAACAGTTGTGTCTCTGTCTAGAATGGTGCGGATGTCATCTGTCGTGGCAAGGAGAGTGGTCTTGGTGCTGTGGTTCCTTCTAAAGCCCAATTGGGAGAGGTCCAGGATGCGGTACGTTTCGATGAACTTGGGGAGTTGGGTGCTAATTGTTTTCTCAATTACTTTGGCTGGAAAGGGAAGCAGAGAGATGGATCTGTAGTTCTTTTTTTTTTAAAAACCTTTATTTACGTCAACATGGTACACAGCTATTCAGCCGACATCCTGGAGGTTCGGCAGCACGATGGGAACAATACGTAGGAAGGTCCATATCCGTACATCAGGAGTAACAAAGGTTTAGTTTTAATGTAAACCAAAAAAAAATAAAAACACGAGCAAGGCAAAGCATATAATAAGCATGCGCTAGTTCTCAGCTGGGGCGAGGTCCCACTCCCATCAGCGGAGCGGTAGACCACGCCAAAGAAGCGAGGGGAAAGCAGGGGTACGGACTCCAGGTTATGAACAGTTTACGTATATAGTTGGGAGTAGAGCTAGGGGGAAAGTTGCACATCGAGCATCTCAGCAACCGGGGGCACACAAATATCTCCCCTATAGTGGTTCCATTGCCCCCATATCTTATGCCACTTCTTAGGGCGACCCCGGGCACTGTACACCGTTTTCTCCCGGAACATGCCCCACTCCATATTTTCCATCCATGTTACCAAGGTGGGAGGTCTCTGGGATCCCCACAGCTGCGCAATATCTCGCTTCGCCATCATATTCCCCAGAGTCACCCATTGGGTCTGAGCGGCATCATAGTCGGTAGGGCCCCAGACATTCAACAGGCATCGTCTTGCCTCCGGGAAGAGTGCGATACCCGTGACCTCTTCCATCACATCATGAATTTGTTTCCAGAACTCTACGATCTCCCCACACTCCCAAATAATGTGTAGAAAGGTGCCCAACATCCCACAGCCTCTCTTGCATAAGCCATCGTCAGAGAAACCCATATGAATCAGGCGGGGCCCCGTGATATAAACCCTGTGAAGTATCTTAAGCTGCACCAGCCGCAGTCTAGCCGGGATCGCAACCTCCTTCGGAGAGGAGACGGCATATTGCCAGTCCTCATCGTCCAGTTCGAGACCATCCCTAGTCCATTGTTCTCGCACATCAAGGAGGAGGTCGGTCCGGACATTTACAAGCTTTTTGTAAATCAAGGAGATTGTACTCTCCGGCATATGACCATCCAGAATCCGATCCTCCAAAGGAGAAGACTCAGGCACGGCCTCCCCCTCGGCACGAACAGATAGCAGAGCGTGACGCACCTGGGCATATCGAAAGTATTCAGTACCCCCTAATTCGTACTCCGTCTGCAGCGTCTCAAACGATTTCACCTTACCCTTAGTCAGCAAATCCCCAACTCTAGAAATCCCAATTAGGTCCCACTTCTCAAACCCTTTCGTGTGCCATAATTTCCCTAGGATATCGGATTCAAAAAGCGGAGTAGCCTGGGTAAGTCTGTCCTTCCAGCCCAACGAGTTTGTAACCGCCTTCCACACATGCACTGCCGTCTTGGTCGGTCCTGTGAGGGACCCATCCAATGATTTGGAATACAGCTCCCTAAGGTAATTACCCCCGCGCAACAGCCACCGATCCATAGTAAACCCTGGGTTTAACGCCGGACCGTAAACCCCATGGTTGATCGCTTCCAATTGGGTAGCCCAATAATATCTTCTGATGTCAGGGAGTGCTATCCCTCCGTCATACCATGGAAGGGTCAACTTTGCTATAGCTATACGCGGTCGACCGTCCCATAACAGCGAACGCTGGAGGCTCTCCACCTCACGAAAATAACAGGCAGGAACTAACTCTAGGGTGTTCTGTAAGGCGTAGAGAAACCGGGGAAGAGACATCATTTTAAACAATGCGGCGCGGCCTAGGAGGGAGAGCGGTAGCCGCCTCCAACCCGCAACATCCCGTCTCAAGCGTGACAGCGGAGGGAGGAGGTTCTTCTCGTATCGGACAGAGGGGTCTGTGGAAATATATATCCCCAAGTACAGAAAGCCCCGCTGGGCGATCTGGATGGAGCAATCCCGCGGGACGGTAGGGGTGTCCCCACTGAGAACATATAGGTGCGACTTTCCCCAGTTAATGGCGAGACCCGAGTTACTACCAAAAGACTTCAAAACGTCACAGACCACTATGAGGGATTTCCGAGGCGAGGTCAAGTATAACAAGATGTCGTCTGCATACAAAGAAATGCGGTCCTCGTGGTCTGGCGACCATCGGATCCCTCTTATGTCTGGCTGCCATCTAATCCATGCCGCCAGCGGCTCGAGGGCGAGAGTGAACAGTAGTGGCGACAGAGGACAACCCTGCCGGGTGCCCCTCCCAAGCACGAACGGAGATGACGCCCTACCGTTCACCGCGATTTTAGCCAAAGGTTCCTCATAAAGTAGCCTAATCCAGCCTATAAAACCCGGTCCGAAGCCAAATTTTGTGAGCGCTGCCCACAGATACGGCCATTCCACACTGTCGAAAGCCATCGTGGCGTCGAGTGACACCAAAATGGCCGACTCCCGCAGCGTCTCAACCCTCGCGAGCACGCCATGAAGTCGCCTGAGGTTCAACGCAGTGTTGCGGTGTGGGATAAACCCGGATTGGTCCGGGTGGATCAAGTCCCCAATGACCCTGATCAGACGGTTAGCCAACAGTTTGGCGAGGATTTTGGGCTCAGCGTTGAGTAGGGAGATCGGCCTATACGATCCGCATCTGTTCCGGGGCTTGCCATCTTTATGTATAACCACTATTGTCGCCAGACGTTGGTCAAATGGAAGACACCCATGCTCCCGCGCCTCTACAAACATATCTCGCAAATACGGAGCAATCTTATCCGGTCTGAGTTTATACAACTCGACCAGCAAGCCATTCGGGCCCGAGGCCTTGCCCGGGCGTAGCGAGCGGATAGCAACTGCAACCTCATCCGCGGTGATGTCACCATCAAGGTCCTCCCTGTCGACGTCGGATAGACAAGGCAGGGCAATGTCTCGCAGCAGTTCATGCGAGTCTTCCTCCGGCTTGTCCGACACAGACGTATAGACCATGCGGAAGTGGTCCGCAAAACACTGGACTATCCCATCGGGTTCAGTGACAATATCCCCGCCATCCGTCAGTAGTTCTGGCACAACTCTATTCACTCGTTCTTTCCTGTCTAACCACGCTATTAATTTCCCAGCCTTGTCGCCCACATCATACAATCGCCCTTGTTGGTCCCTGCTAAGAACCTTAGCCGCGTTTGTCACCAGTGCTTTATATTCAGACTGTTTTAATCTCAACTTATGCAGTGTTTCCGCCGTAACCTCGTCTTCCAGGACAGACTCTAATGCCACTATCTCAGCCTCGATCTGCGCCACCTCCGCATCTCTCCGACGTTTGACATCCGCTATCAAGGAGAGGGCCTCCCCTCTCAGTACTGTTTTAAACGCTTCCCACAAAGACACCGCGGAGGTAACCGAGCCAAGGTTCTCCGAAAAGTAAAGATCAACCGCTTTCAACAACGCTCCACGAGTCTTAGGGTCACGGAAATACCAGGGGTTAATAGGGGCAACCCTACCTGCCGCGCCACGGCCAAAATCCATACTAATCCACACCGGCGAGTGATCGGAGATGCCCCTGGCCATGTGCCTAGCCTCAGACACCAAGGAAGCATGGGCAGCCAAGGTGAGAACATAATCTATTCTAGAGAGACTGCCGTGCGCCCCAGAGTGAAAAGTATACTGCCGCTGAGCGGGGTGCAGCAGCCTCCAGCACTCAACCAAACCTAGTGTATCAGTAAAATCTGGGAGCCATCTCTGCTCCCCCCCGGGGTCCCTTGGCGGATGTCTGTCTAGTAATCCGGAACCAACTGCATTAAAGTCACCACCCATTACCAACACACCCTCGGGGAGATCCAACATGGCCCTCCCCAAGTCGGCAAATGTGGCGGCCTGCAGGCCAGGAGGGACATAAACAGAAACCAAAACCAGTAGTAGAATCAATCTCCAACGGCAGCGAGGTCCTAACAAGTATTCCTGCCCCCCGAGATCCCGAGGAAAACCCAGAGTGGGCAATGAATTTATAACCCTTTCTATTGAGAGCATGACACGTGTTGCCTATCAGGTGCGTCTCCTGCAGCAAAACTATGTCAGGAGAGCACCTCTTCAGAAATTGCAGAACAATCCCCCGCTTAATACGATCCCCCAAGCCATTAACATTCCAACTAAGTATATTCAAACCCCTACCCCCATCACAAACTGGCAGGAGACCCCCGCCCATCCCCGAGAGCAGCACACGAGACTTGCATTGCGATACCTTGCAAAACGAAAAACAACAACAAACACTCCAACAAGCCCAAACCACCCCCCACCCTGCACCCCTGCATAAGCCTAAAAGTCCCCCAACTTGCAGTGTGCCTGTCGCCCTAGCAGAAGCTAATCTACAAGAAGAAACCCCGTAGGAGGAAAAAGATCCCATTGCGCCCTCGCCACCCCCGGACAATAGCTAGCAATGAAAACAAATCAGCGAACCACTGTCCCGAGCTTGACCAGAATGGTCGATCACCAGAGTCCTCACTCTTTTGCGACATGGCCTCCTTCCGCTCTGCCAGCATGATCCCCGCTAGTCCGCCGCTGAGGCAATGTGTCGAGCCATTCCCCAACCTCGTCTGGCAAGTCAAAGAAAAAGGTTCGTTCTTCGTATTCGACGCGCAACTTGGCTGGGAAGAGCATGGCATACTTCAGGCCCCTCTCACGTAGCCTCCTCTTGACCCCCAGGAAACTCTGCCGTTGCTTCTGCACCGCCTGGGTGAAGTCAGGATAAAAACTCACTGCAGTGTTCTGGAAAGTAACCGGTCCGGACCCCCGTGACGCCTGCAGAATGGCATCGCAGTCCCTGAAGTTGAAGATCCTGGCGATGATCGGTCTCTGGGGGGCTCCCACCTTGGGCCTCCCGCCCGGGACTCGGTGGGCCCGCTCGACCGCAAAGAACTTGCTGAGGCCCTTAGGCGCCAGATGGTTAAGCACCAAGTCCTCGACAAACAGGTCCGCCGATTGCTCCTCCGATTTCTCCGGAACGCCAACTATGCGCACGTTATTGCGCCTCGCCCGGCCTTCAAAATCCTCCATCTTGCGGGCAATTAGGTCGTTGGTAGTCCTCAGCGTGCGGACCTCTATTTGCAGATCAGAGACGTCCCCCGTGAGGCTAGTGGTTTTTTGGTCCAATGATTTTACTCTCACATTAGTTTTCCCCAGGTCAGCGCGGAGCAAATTAACGTCGACTGAGATGGTGTCCACTTTGTGTGCCAGGGCCTCAAACTGTTGCCCAATAGAGGACTTCATCTCCTCAATGGCGCCCATAATATCTTGCAGTGTCAATTCCGGTGCGGGGACCGAGCCGTCTCCCGATGATTCCTGTAGCTTCCCCGGTCCGCTTGGCGATCCCTTTTGCTGGGCATAGCGATCCATATTGTTGGTTTGGGTGTAGCCCCCCCGCCTGGTATTCTTGGGCTTCTGTTTGTCGGCCTCCGATTTGGTCGACATCCTAACCCCAGAACAGTCAGCGTCAAAAACAGGCCGCTCAGCCACGCAATTGACACGAGGTCCGCTGGATCCGGGTCTCCGATGCAAGCCCATGCATATGCAGGCCGAGCTAGAGGCAACTGTTGTCCAAGACACTCACGGGCCGAGGCACGTAATTGTGAGAGAAAACGAAAGTGAAAGTGGAAACAGCCCCCCTCCGATGATCCGCACCGCACACGGCCGCTGTTGTTCAATTAGTGTCCGGGCCCATGCCAACGCGAGACCCGGGCACCTCCCGGGGGATAGGCCGCAAACTTCAACCTGTCACAACTTCGGTCTCCGGTGTACGATTTCAGTCCGGACAATGACTCTCACCTCAGCAGTAGTTCATCTCCAGTATTCCGGATATTTGACACAGGATTTTTCCAGGATAATTGCCGGAGGGAACGAGGGTTGCGGGAGCTCTGTGCTCATGCGGCCATCTTGGTCACCACGCTAGGCTCCTCCCCGGATCTGTAGTTCTTGAGGTACATCAGGTTAGCAGAGGATTTCTTCAGCAGTTGAGGGTGCTGCAGAGATCAGGTGCAATCGAGGTGCCAACTCTGTTGAAGATGTGGTGAGGGCAGGGATCGGAGGTGGGTCTGGAGTATATGCTCTTCATGATCCTGAGGGTGTTGTGCGAGGTAAGGGTGGCCCAGTTGGCCAAGGTCTGCTGAGGTCTGGAGCAATTAGATGTTGTGAGTGTTGTGTAGCAAAACTGTTGTAGATCTCCTTGAGCTTGTGGTGGAAGAAGGTGGCGAGGTTGTTGCAGATGTCTTGAGAGGCAGAATGCCTGCTGTCTCTGTGCTGGGTCTGGCAAACCCTTTGACCATAGCGAAGAGTTCTTTGCTGTTGTGTGCATTGGCGTTGGTGCATTCTTGGATGTCTGCTTTCTTTGTTGCTCTGATGAGGTGGTGATGTGTGGTGACGGCGGATTTGAAGGCTGCATGGTCGGCCATGATCTTGCTGCTCCTCTATATTTTCTCAATTTGTCTGCAGTTGCGGCTGGACTCTTGGAGGGAGGGGGAGAACAGACTGGCTTTCTTGGTGGACTGCTTGGCCGAAGGTTTCCTGAGGGGCCAGTTTGTTGGTGCAGTTGGAGATCCAGTGGTGGAGGTTGTGTGCTGAGGTGCTGGCGTCCATGGATGTCAATGGTGGGATTTTGCTGAGGGAGGTGTTGAGCTGGTCTTTGGTGACCTTGTTCCAGCGTCTGCTAGGATCTTTGTGGATGTAGTGACATATGGTGGGTTTGGTGAAGGAGAAGCTGACGCAGTGGTGATCGCTGCAGTATGGTTCGGAGGTGTGGTTGAAGGGGATGTTTTTGCATGGAGAAAGGATGAGGCTGAGCATGTGTCCTGCTGAGTGGGTTGGCATTATGACCAGCTGTTTACGTCCAAAGCTGGCGAGGTTCTTCAGTAGGGATGAGGTATTGTGGTTGTCAAGTTTGTACATGTGGAAATTGAGGTTGCTGAGGCAGATGTCGTCCAATGAGGTGAGAGCATGGTGAGTAATGAAGTCGGCTATGGCTTCGCGGAAGGGGTGAAGGGCTCCAGAAGGTCTGTAAACGAGGGTGCCATAAACTGTGGTGTTCAGATTGGTTGGGATCTCGAAGTGAAGGTGTTTCATGTTAGGTGAGTGGTCGCTGGTGCTGGTTGTGAGGCAAAGGATGTTTTTGTGTGCGTTGGTGATACCTCCTCCCAATTGGTTGACGTGGTCCTTGTGAATGATTTTGCAGCCTTTGGGGATGGTGGTTGTCCGAGCTGAGGTCGGGTTGATCCAGGTTTCTGTAAAGAAGACAACATCGGGGAGATTGAGTCAAGCAGGTTCCAGTTCTCCACAGCCTCTCTTTTGAGGGTAAAGGTGCTAAGCAGGATGCAACTGATGAGGTCGGGTCCAGTTCCTCCGGGTCGTGGGATTGGTAGTGATGGTGTGTGTAGGCTGGCAAAGGTGCAGTTGCAGTTAGGCCTTCGGTGATACAAGGTGGCAGGCGGTGAGTGGTTCAGTGTGACTGGCATGGAGGGTGCGGGAGTCGTAGTGGTAGATGGTCCAGGAACCAGAGCGTGTGGCGCTGGGTGCGGCCCAGACATGGACGGGCACAGACAAGCTTGCATTTGGCACACGTTTGACACGCCAGCAACGCACAGTTAACTGCACACACTGCATGCCTGCGAATCAGGCACCATTTTATAGTGTTTGGGGAAGGCTGGAAAGCTGGGAGGCAGGAAGTGGGAAAATAGCACTGGAGGAGGCAGGACTCTGGGACACAAGCAGCGGCTAGGGCACAGAAAGGAAAACAAAGGCAAAAAAGAGGAGAAAAGGGATAAAGTGAAAGAAAGCAATAATAGATAAGAAAAGCAAAAGATAGATGAAAAGGAAGGTGAAAAAAAAGCAAAAAGGCAGAAAACAGAAAACAGAGGGAAGAGAGTTGTAGCAGAGCAGAGATGCTCCCCACTTGGACACCAGGGATCAGGGGCCTTAAACACAGGGCCTTGTAGAGTTAGGGGCAACAGCTACCAGGCAGAGCTGTGCAGTGAGGGAAGCAATTTACTGACAAGGTTAGAAAGATTGCTCCTTCACTGCTCAGTGGGAGCTATTAAGTAGTGTTTGGGGAGGGCTGGACAGCTGGTAGGCAGGACGCAGGAAGCTGGAAATGAGAAAATGGCACTGAAGGGGGTCAGGCAGCGGGGGACGAGCAGCGGCTACGGCACGGAAAGGGAAAAAAGGCAAAAAAGAGAAGAATTAGCAGAAAGAGAAAGAAAGCAATAATAGATAAGAAAAGCAAAAGGTAGATGAAAAAGAAGGTGAAAAAAGAGCAGCGGAGCAAAAATGAAGAAAGCAGAAACACAGCGATGCACCCCACTGGACCACCAGGGATCAGGTGTCTCGAACACAGCACCAGGAAAGTTCAGGGGGCAAGAGCTACCAGGTGGAGCTATGCTGCAAGGGAAGTAATTTACTCACAAGGTCAAATTAAATGTACCAATCAGGTGTAGGCCAATTTGAACATGTTTTAGAGAGAGAACACAAGAACTTTATCACAGGTTAGAAGGGGTAAAGTGCACAGAGTCCTAAAAGACAAGAACAATGAGTGCAGCAAGGGAAGGAAAAGAAAGGCAACATCTGGGATTACTCTGCAGCAAAGACCAAGTCTAACAGCAAACATTAGCATTTATGTAAAGCATAGCCAGCATGCCACCTACAATGCTCACAAAACCTCATTGATAGGAAACCATTGTGTCAGTTGTAGACAATATGTTGCCAAGAATGCAGAAAGGAGGTCATGAAATGGCTACTATTCTGTCCAATTGGTTGACGTGGTCCTTGTGAATGATTTTGCAGCCTTTGGGGATGGTGGTTGTGAGGTTCGAGCTGAGGTGGGGTTCAAGCAGGTTTCCGTAAAGAAGACAATGTCGGGTAGATTGAGTCAAGCAGGTCCCAGATCTCCATGGCCTGTCTTTTGAGGGTACAGGTGCTCATCAGGATGCACCTGATGAGGTCGGGTCCAGTTCCTCCGGGTCGTGGGATTGGTAGGGCTGGTGTGTGGATGCTGGCAAAGGTGCAGTTGCAGTTGGGCCTTAGGTGTTCTTCGGTGATACAAGGTGGCAGGCGGTGAGTGGTTCGGTGTGACTGGTGTGGAGGGTGCGTGAGTCGCAGTGGTAGATGGTCTAGGAACTAGGGTGTATGGCGCTGGGTGCGGCCCAGACATGGACGGGCACAGACGAGCTTGCCTTTGGCACATGTTTGGCACGTCAGCAATGCACAGCTGACTGCACCCGCTGTATGCCTGCGAATCAGACAGCATTTAATAGCGTTTGGGGAAGGCTGGACAGCTGGGAGGCAGGAAGTGGGAAAATAGCCCTGGAGGTGGCAGGACCGTGGGACACAAGCAGCGGCTAGGGTCCAGAAAGGGGAAAAAAATCAAAAAAGAGGAGAAAAAGGATAAAGTGAAAGAGAGCAATAATAGATAAGAAAAGCAAAAGATAATAAAAAGGAAGGTGAAAAAAGAGCAGAAAGGCAGAAAACAGAAAAACAGAGGGAAGAGATTTGCAGCAGAGCAGAGATTCTCCCTCCTTGGACACCAGGGATCAGGGGCCTTAAACACAGGGCATGGTCGAGTTAGGGGCAACAGCTACCAGGCAGAGCTTTGCAGTGAGGGAAGCAATTTACTGACAAGGTTTAAAAGATTGCTCCTTCACTGCTCAGCGGGAGCTATTAAGTAATGTTTGGCGAGGGTTGGACAGATGGTAGGCAGGAGGCGGGAAGCTGGAAGTGAGAAAATGGCACTGGAGTGGGTCAGGCAGTGGGGGACGAGCAGCGGCTAAGGCACGGAAAGGGAAAAAGGCAAAAAAGAGAAGAATTAGCAGAAAGAGAAAGAAAGCAATAATAGATAATAAAAGCAAAAGGTAGATGAAAAAGAAGGTGAAAAAAGAGCAGAGGAGCAAAAATGCAGAAAGCAGAAACACAGCGATGCACCCCACTGGACCACCAGGGATCAGGTGTCTCGAACACAGCACCAGGAAAGTTCAGGGGGCAAGAGCTGCCAGGCGGAGCTATGCTGCAAAGGGAAGTAATTTACTGACAAGGTCAAATTAAATGTACCAATCAGGTGTAGGCCAATTTGAACATGTTTTAGAGACCACAAGCACTTTATCACAGGTTAGAAGGGGTAAAGTGCACAGAGTCCTAAAAGACAGGAAAAATGAGTGCAGCAAGGGAAGGAAAAGAAAGGCAACATATGGGATTACTCTGCAGCAAAGACCAAGTCTAACAGTATCCATTTGCATTTATGTAAAGCATAGCCAGCATGCCGCCTACAGTGCTCACAAAACCTCATAGTGTCGTGCTCTTCGACTCCTCGGGATCGGATCGATGCTCAATATGGTCCACCTCTCGATAGCTTCAAGTCTGAGCGCTATTATAGCGCAGATCAGTGAAGCGATAGAGCGAGGGACGGAAATAGAGGGGACAGCGGGGAAGGAGACCTGAAAAGACACAAGAAAACAACAACGTTATAATCCTAGTGTCCCCACCACTCTCTCTCTACCCTGACCCCGTGCGTGAGTACCAGTGTTAAGGGTAATCACCTGTAAATAAAAAGAAGGATATGTGTGGCTCCTAGGTGCAGATCACGCTCTCTGCCAAAGAACCTGAGACCAGTCAGACAAGGCCTCTTAGTACTCCAGAACATACATGTAACACTAAGATCGAGAAAACAGCGTTATTATCAGGTTTTATCTGTGTAGCCCCGGTCCCCGTGTGACCCTTGCTCTTTGTTTGACCTACCCAGATTTATCTCTGATCATACGTCACAGAGGTTGTATGAGATTGCCTCATCTCACCCACAATTCCCTGCTAAGAAAACACAACAAAACACAATGATTAGTTATCTCTCATCCATTGAGATTAGATGGGACCACGCCCATCGGTCGACGAAAAATTCAGGCGGAACATACAGACAGTCTTTGCTCATGCCACATCATGTTCGTATCTCACCCACACGTTTTTTGACAGCATCAGAAAATGTATTTCCTAGGACCAGGCACTGGTATCCCTTCTACTCGCAAGAGCCGACAAACGTGTGGCTCGCCAACGAGGAGGGACACCTAGTGCACTGAACGTAATAACAGGCAAAGAATGAAGCGACTTCCTGCAGCCCTCAAGTCTTACACCCCCTCCGAGTTTGCAGGGCGTTTTCATGTCTCCCCCACAACCTTCACAAGCCCAGGGTGGCCGTTTAGGGAATTCCACTTGTGCATTGCACCCTTACCGTACCGGTTTGAGCCTGCCAAATGGAAATGTCTTCCCGGTTTCGCCTCACCGGAACTATGAGAATGGCCACTGTACCTACGTCGCAGTGGGAAGGTTTCCTGTTGCAATCACCGGAACAAACAAAAGCGGGAACAGGAACAGACTCGCCCGTCTATGGCATTGCTTGCGAACATAGAATAATCGGCACCGCCGCCAGTGCGGAAGTGCTCTATGAAGCCTTCCGCTCCTGCGCGCGTTTGCCACCCTGCTGCTCTTGCTCATGGGAGGTGTAGTTCTTCAGCGGTTCATGCAGTACTGCTGCGTGTCAAAGCATTTTCCTTCCGCGGACGTGCAGAAGGCCGACAGGGTATTAGGGATCCTGACAGTACATCCCTCTTTACGTGGGGTTCTTTCCTTTCTGTGGCAGGGGATGCTTTTTATGGAACGCGGCAAGTAAAGTAGGGGCGTGTATGGCACCAGCTGGTTCCCAGGAATTGTCTTCTGGCCCGTATCCCTTCCAGGATATTAGATACAAACTGTTTCGGCCTCTTGTTTTGGTATCTAAGATTCTTGCGACTTCGTATTCTTTCTCATTGTTTATCCACACAGGGTGTGGTCTCTTTTTCATGGGTGTGACCAAGGGCTTTAAGAGCGATACATGGAACACAGGATGTATGCGCATAGAAGCCGGCAGGGCTAGTTTCACGGCCGCAGGGTTGATCAGTTTAACCACCTTATAAGGTCCGATAAACTTAGGGTTGAACATTGATGGTCGTTTAAAGTGGATATTTTTTGTGGATAACCACACCATGTCACCTGATCGGTATGTGGGGCCTGCTCTACGATGTTTGTCAGCCCCCTGTTTATATTTTTGTTTGGCTACCTGCAGCTGAGATTGGGTTCTTTTTAACATGTCCTGAATGTGTTTTACCCTGTTGAGTACCTCGGGCATGTTGGTATCCCCTCCTGGGTGCAGCAAAGGAAGAAACCTCTAGTGAAACCCGTATGTGTTATAAAAGGGGGCGGTTTTAGTGGAACTCTGTATGGCACTGTTATAAGCCACTGCTGCCACCCACAACCTATCCACCCAGACTTCAGTTGTGGAATCTATGTAACACCTTCGGTATTGTTTAAGGGTTTGATTGACCCTTTCGGTCTGCCCGTCAGTTTGGGGATGGAAGCTTGTAGAGAGAGCCACCTGAATCTGTAGAGCCTTACACCACACCTTCCAGAACCGAGCTGTGGATTGCGTTCCCCTATCGGACACTATACGATGTGGAAGGCCATGCAATCTGACTATGTGTAGCAACAGTAGTTTTGCTAAGAGCCCTGCTGAGGGTATCTGGTGACAGGCAATGAAATGTCCCATTTTAGTGAGATAATCAACCACTACCATTACTGTATCATACCCTTGGTCTTTAGGAAGTCCTATGATGAAGTCGATGGAAATGTGCTCCCAGGGAGCCATGGGTGTGGGTAAGGGTTGAAGCAATCCTTGTGGCCTGGTGTGGTCTGTCTTCATTCGAGAACACGTATCGCATTCTTTGATCCATTGTGTAACGTCCTTTCGAACACTAGGCCACCAGACCTGTCGTTCGATCCGCTCTAAGGTTTTGTATACCCCATTGTGTCCAGAACTTGGTATGTACACTTGTTTCTGCAGGGTTTTCGTGGGTACCAACATCATGTGTCCTTTTAGGACAATGCCTTGTTTTCCCTTGCACTCTGTGTGGAATCTCAGCCATGTTCTCCATGTGCACGTCTGGGTTCCTTTGGCCACTTTCTGTAGGAAATCGCTGGTTTGTGGGGCACACACGACTTTATGTGGGGGAATGATGGCGTGTTCCACACGTTCTTCTTCTTCTCTGCTGGATTCCTGGCGGGTGAGGGCGTCCGCCTTCCTGTTCTCCTTCCCTGGTAGGTAGGTTACAACGAAATCAAATTCCTCAAAGAAGAGCATCTAGCGTAGCTGTCTCGGTGTTAAGTGCCTTGTGGACCTCATAAACTGCAGCTTCCTATGGTCGGTGTACACCGTTACTCTTTCTTTGGCTCCGAAGAGGAGGTGGCGCCACTCGGTGAAAGCTTCCTTAATTGCCAGCAATTCCTTCTCGGCTACGGTATAGTTTATCTCCGCCTCGTTCAGCTTCCGGGACAAGAACGCTATGGGATGCAACTGTCCCGTGGCGTCGTGTCTTTGCAACAAGACCGCTCCAATGGCAACCTCAAAAGCGTCTGCTTCCACTATATAGGGTTTCTCCGGATTGGGATGTGCCAATAAGGGGGCGGTTACGAATGCCGTTTTTAGTTCATCAAAGGCGGTTTGGGCTTCGTCGGACCACTGAAACTTTTCGTAATAACTTAGTTATAGGAGTCACTGTCTTGGAGAACTGGTCAATGAATCTCCTGAAAAAGTTGGGGAATCCCAAGAAGCACTGTATGTCCCAAACGTTCTGTGGTTCTGGCCATTCTTTCACTGCTTGTACTTTCCTTTCTGCTATCACCTGCCCTCTATGCGTAAGCATAACACCCAGGAATTCGACAATGTCCACATGAAATTCGCACTTACTAAGTTTACAGAACAGCTTGTTGTTGCGCAATGCCTGTAAAACCGTGCTTACTTGTTGGATGTGCTGTTCTTTGGAAAATGAATAAATCAAAATGTCGTCGATGTAAACAACGACGTATTTGTCCATGAAGTTGCGTAGCACTTCGTTAAGAAAAAACTGAAAGGCCGCAGGGGCGTTGCAGAGACCGAATGGCATCACTAGATACTCGTATAGCCCGTATCTTGTTTTGAAGGCGGTTTTCCATTCATCTCCGGCTCTCATCCTCACTAGGTTGTAGGCTCCCTTAAGATCTAGCTTGGTGTAAATCACCGCCTTCTTTATCTGTTCCAATAAAACTGGGATTAAGGGAAGAGGGTATCGGTTCTTAATCGTAATGTCGTTCAAGCCCTGAAGTCTATGAAAGTCTATGCATTGGCTTTCGGATTAAAAAACAGAGGGGAGGCTGCCGGTGACTTGGAAGGGCGTATAAGCCCCAATGCCTGGTATTTGTCCAAATAACTCCTCAAATGCTCGTTCTCCTTTTCCGTAAGGGCGTATATTCATGCGCATGGTACTAAAGCTCCGGCTACAAAATCGATCTGACAGTCGTACTGTCGATGGGGCGGCAGGGTCTCTTCGTGCACTTCGTGCACTTCGTTAAACACATCACGGAAACCGGCATAATGTTTGGGTAGGATGGTATCTTTTTCGGCAGCCGTCGCGATCCAATGCGTTGCTGGCCGCGTCTGTGCAGGTGGTGCCCCCTTGTTGAAGCAATGGTTGGAACAGTAATCCGAGACAAAATGGAGTGTCTTGTTTACCCAACTAATCCGTGGGTCGTGTTTCTGTAACCATGGGAGGCCCAGGATAATCCCATGTTAGGGGGACGATATTATGTTGAACTCCATTACTTCTTCATGGTGTGAGTTGCATCTGATTTCCACCATGTTTGTGATGTACTGAATTGGTCCGGAATCCAGCATCCGCCCATCCACGGCGATCACGATTTCTGGTACAGTTTTCTTCAATAGACGAACCCCCATTTTATGGGCTACAGAGTCAGCCATAAAAATACCCGTTGCTCCGGAGTCCACCAGGGCCTGGACCGCTCTCCATTCGTCGCCGATTCGAATGTGTATCGGGATATAGAAAAACCGGTTCATGTCTTCAGCACTCAAAGAGGGTAGATATGTCGTGCTCGAGAGCTTCCCTCCAACGTCCCCCGAGCTGTCTAGTTTTCCGGAGTTTTCTTGCCATAGATGTTTGCCTCCTTTCCCCTCTCCTGTGGGTTCTGGGGTTTCTGTAAGCAGTCTCTGACAAAATGCACTCTTTTCCCACAATAGAGGCACGGCCCATTCCTCCTTCTTGAGTATCTTTCTTCCACGGTAAGTGGAGCACGTACTGCTCCTATCTCCATAGGTTCCGTGTAACATCGAGGAGGCTCTCGGGTGTTGAAACGTTCAGTTCGTGGGGGTACACGTTCCTTCTTCCGAGTATCGTTCTTCCTGTCGCTCATACGGTGTTCCAATCTTAGGGTCAAGTTGATAAGCTCCGTACATGTTGTCGGCAGGTGATCAATCTGAGCGATGATATCTTTTAGGTCGTTTCTCAATCCTGGATAGTAAATGGCGAACTGCTTGTCTTCAGGCCATTTGGTTTCTGCCACTAGGCGCCTGAATGTGGTGAGATATACCACTAGCTCTTTGTTTCCTTGTCGCAGTTCGAGCAATTCATGGTCTGCAGAGAGGGTATGGGACCTACGGTCAAAAATGTTTTTGAATTCCTCTCTAAATGAGTCCCAATCGTAAAGGAGCGGGTCATCCCTCTGAACCAACGGGACTGCCCACAGAGCCGCATCACCTGCCAGATACGAAATAAGGAATGCCACCCTTGCTTGATTGGTGGTAAATGCCTTAGCCTTGCACTTAAAGTGTAACATGACCTGCGTCAGGAAGACTTGTATTTTGTTAGCGTCTCCATAGTACCTTTCTGGGGGTGCTAAAGGGATTGGCGTGGGTACCTCGACTGTAATGGGATGAGTCTGAAACAGGGAAGACCCCCCTGCATCGAAAGGGTTCCTTTGTAAGTGGTCTACCTTAGATTGTAGATTCGCTGTTTCTGTTCTGGAGGCTGCCAGTTCTTGCTGCACTATCTGTAAAGCAGCCACCACATCCTCAAGGGTAGCCATACGTAAGCAAAGTATTCGATCAGGAGGACTAAAACCCATGGGCCGATTATTCTGTTGTGCTCTTCGACTCCTCGGGATTGGATCGATGCTCAATATGGTCCACCTCTCGATAGCTTCAAGTCTGAGGGCTATTATAGCGCAGATCAGTGAAGCGATCGAGCGAAGGAAGGAAAGGGAGGGGACAGCGGAGAAGGAGACCTGAAAAGACACAAGAAAACAACAACGTTATAATCCTAGTGTCCCCATCACTCTCTCTACCCTGACCTCGTGTGTGAGTGCCAGTGTTAAGGGTAATCACCTGTAAAGAAAAAGAAGGATACGTGTGGCTCCTAGGTGCAGATCACTCTCTCTGCCCAAGAACCTGAGACCAGTCAGACAAGGCCTCTTAATACTCCAGAACCTACACGTAACACTAAGATGGAGAAAACAGCGTTATTATCAGGTTTTATCTGCGTAGCCCCGGCACTGGTATCCCTTCTACTCGCAAGAGCCGACAAACGTGTGGCTCGCCAACGAGGAGGGACACCTAGTGCACTGAACGTAATAACAGGCAAAGAATGAAGCGACTTCCTGGTGCCCTCGAGCCTTACAACCCCTCCGAGTTTGCAGGGTATTTGTATGTCTCCCCCACGACCTTCACAAGCCCAGGGTGGCCGTTTAGGGAATCCCACTGGTGCACTGCACCCTTACCGTACTGATTTGAGCCTGCCAAATGGAAATGTCTTCCCGGTTTCGCCTCACCGGAACTATGAGAATGGCCGCTGTGTCTACGTCGCAGTGGGAAGTTTTCCGCCTGCAATCACCGGAACAAACAAAAGCGGGAACAGGAACAGACTCTCCCGTCTCTGTCGTTGCTTGCGAACACAGAATAATCAGCACCGCCGCCAGGGCGGAAGTGCTCTATGAAGCCTTCCACTTCTGCGCGCGTCTGCCGCCATGCCACTCCTGCTCATGGGAGGTGTAGTTCTTCAGCGGTTCACGCAGTACCGCTGCGTGTCAAATAATTTTCCTTCCGCGGACGTGCAGAAGGCCGACAGGGCATTAGGGATAGACACATAGATAGGAAACCATTGAGTCAGCTGTAGACAATATGTTGCCAAGAATGCAGAAAGGAAGTCATGAAAGGGCTACTATTCTGGAAGGGTTAGGCAGGATTTCACTAAGAAAGCCCACAAATATTCAACAATGTATACAGTGAACCACACGTGTAATATATAATTGCTTCTTTTGGGAAAAAATATCGTCTCTTGTCAACATATTGTAAAAACATTTACAAAATTCCCACAAAATGAAGATGCAACAATTAGAATAAAGTGAAATTAAATTACTGTCATAAGCATTTCATGTTCGTTGAACAAAAATATGTAAAAAAGGTTTTTATTAAAAAACAGTCTACTTTTTGTACTGGTGCCAGTCGTTCAGGTTAGAAGAAATGGTAACTACTGATTACTCATTGACGGATATCTTATTGACCAACTCATGTATAGTATGGTAAATTATTATTGCTTTTGCAGCATTACACAATGACTGCATTATTTAATGCTGTTTTTGTAGGTTTCCTTAAGGAAGTGAATTCCACCCATGAAAACACACATTTGTAAAAATTTTGAACCTCTGCTGTGAGGCGGAGCCCACTAACGGCATCTCACCCACCTTATTATTTCTTTATAAGACAGATTTGAGCTGTAACCTTCAAAGTTCACCTTAAAAAATGAGATAAGCAGCTGTGAAGCGCTGGGATAAAGGGATTAGGGAGGTTGTGCGTGAACGTGTGCTGACACATAAAAACCTCTACCTGAGACAGTCAGGCATGTGGGCGTGGATAGCACTGGGACCGAAAGTAGCCTATGCTAAATTATCATGATTTTATAGGAGACTGGCAGGAATGGCACCTCTGTTCCTGATAAGGTATATCATGTGTAATATTTCACTTTACACTTTATAGGTTGAATTGTGATTAAATCTCCAGGTTGGCTTACGGCACAACGTTCAATGATTCTGCTATGCAGCAAATGAGTGGGCTGGAATCCAAATATGTGTCTAGTTTTGCCATAAATCCATTCATGATTTGATAATCTATGTGACTTTATTTGATTTTAGACTACACAGTTGCTTAGTCTCCTGACAGCCATATATGTTGCTTGACCTCTTTAGAACTGAGACATGAAAGACAACTTCCAAGCAAATAATGAGATATTGGCAAAGTATGAAAGCCAGGCCATATGGAAGCTTGTAGACATACTGTGTCACGGAAACAAACCAAGGAGTTTTTCTTAAAAGCAGCTGTCTACTATCTATACATAGTAATGGTGTTAGTACCTCTAGTTATCCACCAACCTCAGGAGTCAGGACCAATCAGTTAGGATTAAGTGAAGACTTTTAGCTTATAAATAGGACCTCTTTCCAAAAATGTATGTTATCTTTTAAGGTAGAAATTTACCATCAGGGAATATAATTCTAAAGACATCTCATATAATTTCATTAGCTATCTTTTTGCCTTAATTTCTAGTATATCTGCTATGGAAGGATTATCCAGGAGCTGTGGGGCAGGCAAGTACAGATTTGAGCTTTTCTTTATTTTGTTTATTTTTTGGCACTCCAATCCTCTACTGGCCAGTGGATTGGATACATCTCTGGGCTTCTTAACAAGGTGATCTAGTGTCATGGTTAAAGTAAATGGCTATGTAATGTTTACTTCTACTACTAGATGTGGTATAAACGGGAAAGGATGAAAGCAGTAGTGGCACAGGGTGCCTGTGCGCCCAAATTGGATAGCTCACATTTTGATGCTGCTGTAAAACCTATGATTTTAAATGGTTGTGTTAACATGTTTCATTTAATGTGCTGTTCTTTACACACTTAATCAACTTTGAATATGGAAGGATTTCAGGTTGCTGAAAAATTGTAAGTCAGAGGTTAAGGCACTACGAACAAGGTTATTGAAGGCTTTCCTTGCTATCAACAGTGGCAGGTGAATTCAGATTTCTACTGATTCTGCTTGCTCATGCCCTTAACAACACAGTCTATTTCCCAGTGAGCATGAATGCCTGATGCTGTGCACATCACAAAACAAATGTTATCCTTTTCGATGTAATCGGAAATATCATTGATTACCACCAATTTAACATAATGCCTGTCAGTGGGCTAAATCTAATTGGTTTGCAAATTATAAGTGAAAAATGGGACAACTAGTCCCTGGAAAAGTTCTGTATTGTCTGCGTTCACTGACAGCAGAAGTCCTTAGAATCTGAAACTCTGGCTCCATGCAGAGACATCTTGACAGAGTATGCATGCTAGTAGTTCTATGGTAATCACAAGGTATTAGATTCGATAACATTTTTCCATAGTCATCCCACTAACTGAAATATCTAGGAGCAGCATATTTACCCATCAATTTAAATTTTTGTTATACCTTCCCATAAAGTTCTGTAGTGTTACACTGGAGCTTCTAGGAGGGATAGGTCTGCAGTCTGTTCTCTAATTTAAGAAAAGATCACATTTTGAGCTCCTATTTGCTTCGGAATACATGCATCCCGAATGCTCAATCTGAGTGCTTCCTACCTGGTTCTGAGGTTGTCCACAGATCTTTTATTTGGAGTACAATACACTGTTATTACCTCTGTAATCTCTGATCTGATTATTAGATTATCAATTGTCAAATTTGTGAAGTGCCACCAGCAGTTGCTTCTAAAATTGTGGTCTGAGCCCAACAGGTGAGTGGTCAGACTCTGAGCTTCATTTAAAGAATGATCGGTGGCCAGCCAACAAGCTGGGATAATAGCCTCCAAACTCTTGTTGATCACTGCATGACAGCCCACTATAGTTAGCAATCTTTGCCTACGTTGTGAAGAGCACTATGCCTTCAAAGACGCCTCTGTCACAGAGGTTCCTCTTGCTGAGCTTCTGTCATGCTTTATACAAATAAACCAAAACCCACAAAGCATGAGTTTGTTTTGGAAAAACACACACCTATTGACCCTGACACTACAGGCATTTTTTTCTAGAGTATGGGAAAAGTGTTCTAAGTACATGAAACGCCCAGCCTAAATAGGGCAGAATGTCTAAACTGACTCACACTGACAGCCAAAGTCCATCTGGCCATTGCTTGTTTTCTTCCAGCTACGCCATCAGGGCCTCCAATGATGGAAATTCAATGGTTCACTTAACTCTAAATAGAGTGGCAGACTGTGAGTTTAGCATACATAGTACTCTTGCTGTTTGTGGCACAGTGTCCTGCTCACCGAAACCTAAATGAGCCCCTCTGTCCAGACAATGCGTTTGACTGTACTTGTCTAGGCACAAACATCTCTCGTTCTTTTTCTAATAATTGGTTTTCTATGGCAGGTTTGTGTAGATATCTGTCCATTCAGATACCTTCTACTTCATGGAGATATAGGGCTTGATTTAGATTCCAGCAGTCGGATTACTCTGTCACAACAGTGACAGATATTCCAGCTGCCTATGTCTAAATCCCATAAGAGATATCCATCACCGTTGTAACCCGGTCTCCAAAATTTAAATCAGGCCCATAGTTTACGCTATTGCAGTGTATCCGCTGGTGATGGTGTGTGTGCTTGAGTTAACATTATCTAGCCTGGGGCCTAGGACAAGGTTCAAATCACTGCCCCATAATGGTGGGTGGAAATCATAACAATAGCATGTCTCTATTATATCATGAAGGAAATAGCTGTTTTGGAGACATTCGCTGAATGGGGAGTCCTAAAGTCCCTTTCTGTATCCAGATGTTGCATGTTGTGTTTGGAGTGTGGTGGTTGTTGTGTTTGAGAGGACATGAATTCCTGCCAACCACACATAAGCCTGCCTCTAGGGAAGACATACAAATGGCAAGATGAGTTAGGATTTGCAAGGCGTGTTCATAACCAAAGGGTATCATTTGTAGCATGTTTAATTGGCTCCTTTGGGCACATTGATAATCCAGAAGCAGTGGTACCTTAGCAAATATTATGTCTCCCAAGGAAATTGGCACATATTTAAATGACACAGCCGTACCAAAGATGTATTCGGACCAGTTTGTGGGTCAGATGCATCTATGATATAGGTGAGGTTGTTTTATTTGTAGCTCATGGTGTTTTATTGAAGATTACACAGATTGTTATTTTGATTAACAGAGAGGTGGATGAATGGTCCGATTTTCCTTTATTTGTGCACAATAGTTATTGATTCATTTTTCCATTGCTTGTCTTGCAGAGTGTAATGTGTCTCACATATAGCATTATCCTTTGACTACTTTGGTCTGACACTTTTTTCATATTTTACAGTGTTGTGTGGGTTAGTAGAAGTGAATCACTGGCATCACCTCGCAGTTTTGTTTCTTGGCTGGTGATAAAACCAGAATTTCAAATAAACTTAATGTAGTTTTGTTTTTTCTTTTGGTAAGTTTTTCTTTATTATTTTGTATTAATGCCATTTGTTATAGAATAAAAAATGTGCAATATATGCCTTTGCAAATATTATCCTTATCCAACTGGTCATTTCTGTTATTCACATGATTGTTTTAATGGTAGTATGTGTTAATTAGCCATAGTCCTTTAATACATGCTTTTCATTGTCTTTAAGATGAATAATGCAGGAGACTGGTTACACTTATGGGTTAATGTAAGGTTCTCAAAACAGTAAAGTAGGATAAGTCTGTTAGTTTAAGGGCCTTAGTACGTGTCTGGCGGTTCACAGACCGCCAAATTGGCAGGTGCGCAGCAGTGGCAATCTTCCCACTGCCCCATTATGACCAGGGCGGTCAGGCTTCTCTGGGACAACCGCAACCTCCAGGGATCAGAGATCCCTGGTGGTGGAGTGGCGGTCTTGAGGGTGCAATATGCTTGGCAGGGCTGCTGAAACCTGCTAAGCATAATATGAGTTTTCTCACCCCCTCACATTTCATGGAGGTGCGAATGCCATGAAAAGTGCGGCAGTGAGTATAGAAAGGGCCCGCTGGTGCCTCATGTCATGTGAATGCAGACAGGGAGGCACAGAATGTGCCCTCCTGTTTGCATACACACCAGTACCTGCATGGCATGGACTGCAGTAGTCAATGCCATGCAGATACTTACTTTGAAGTTCCCATTGCGGTGCCTATTTCATAGGCACCGCCTTGGGAGCACCAAAAAGCAGTCCGCTATACAGGAGAAAACTCCTAATCCGGTGGGCAGTTCAAACTCATAAGGCTCTAAGATAAGATACGCTGACCTCTTTGCTTAAAAGTGGTTTCTAAGACCTGTAATATCAATTTGATTAACAGCTGCCTGAGGGGTTCACATTTTAGAACCGAAATTCCTTTGGCATTCATTTAGGACTAGTCACATAGCCCCCATCATTTCTAATATTTCTATTATGGACTCACAATGTTCTTTCATTTCAACATATACCAAATACTTTTTACAGAATATTTTGTACAGATAAAATGCACAATCTCTGATGAAAGGGGCTGCTCTGGGGATGTTGGCCCTTTCCAGCAATATTTTATAAAAGGGCTGATATGCAGGATTGGTGCCGTCTGTGTCCCAAAGAATGAGGGCCCAAGACAAATAACCAAACCTAATGCAGGGCTATATACAAAGTTAAAACCATGAAGGTTTGTTTAAAATTTAATCATCACTACAGAAAGCAATAGGAAGTTAGTTAGTCAGTTTAAATCAGCATCAATATAGCTCACAAGCAAAGGTTTTGACATGAAGAATAGACAAAAAACGTTGGCAATAAAGAATATTTTAAGCACATAATCAAGTTCAATACAGTGCTTCTGAGTATGAAAGCAGCAAAATGTCAGAAATGTACAAAATGTAATAGCAAACTAACATAGGGACTGCTCAATTTAAAGGCAAGAATGACGGCACATGAATAATATATATCAAATAATAGTCCGTTATAAGGACACGCTTGATAAAAGTCACGCATCCCAGAATAGGTACTTTTTATAGTTCAGAGGAGTGAATGAGAATGCTCTCAGGGTAAGGTGGGTGGTTTCAGAGGACTGAACTAATAAATCTACATTCTATAATCCAGAGAGTACTTTGGACATTGTGCTTTGTAAAACAGACGACTGACTAAATATTAATATTATAATGTCTCTGTTAGCCTACATACTAGGGGAAAGGCATTGCTCTGCTAAATATTAATTTATTTAAATGAATAAATAAATGGTTGGGACTGAGATCAGCACCATGCTTGACCATTTGCAAGATTACAGGAGCGTCTCCATCATGGCTTCTTTCAAAGCACAAGTTATATACAGCAGGAGAAGTAGCACTTCAAAAAAAATCCTATTTTGACTATTTTCTTGTTGATGGAAAATAACTCCGGCAGGTCTTTAAATGTGCTGTATCAATCAGCATTTCTGGTAAACGAAGACGTAGCTACATCAACGTGATGACTGGTTATGCTAACTTAAACATCCACACAGGAAGGCTAGCATTTCAATTATTAAATCTGCTCTAACGTCATTAGCGATTGAGTATGTGGAAGTTGGCGAATACAACGCCCTTCATCATCCGCGATTAACCAAACCACAAAACAGAGTCAGAGAAGAAGAGCAAATTCACCAACTGGATTTTGAAGTTCAAAAGCAGTTTTCCTTCTGTTGAGCAAAAACACAATAAACAAAGTCCTGCGCAAGTACACATATCAGTCCTAAATAGGAAAGTTCCACTGATGAATGCTTTACATACCCCATGTAGACACCACTCATAATACCAGCTCATGAGATACTTGAGCTCACAGGTGGGCTCCAGGACAGACATTATCCCATGAAAGGACTACAACTGAAAATGAACTACAATCAACTATATGCACAAAGCAGATCACAATATAAGACCAAGGTGCTCTCCCAAGCAAAAGAGAAAACATTTCCTACACACTCAATCAACAGGATGAGGGGATACATAAATGAAGAAATGACATGCTGAAGACCATGATGGACAGAATACAAACAACATAAAGAGGAATATAAGTGGAATGCTAACTTTAGGTCAACTCTTTAAGCTTCAAGATATTCGTATTAAAGAAATATATTAACATGGAAGATATCGGAAAACTCTCCAAGGCATACCTGCCTAAGAAGAACTGAACTTCATCTAAGTTGTAAATGGCAGTGACATCTAGCACACCAAAAAACTAGTATTCATAGGTTTACATATTTAGGACAACTTCTGCTCCTCTACCCATACATTCCAAGCATGGACAGAGATGATCTTGCCAAAGACTTCAGGAACTTTTGAAGGAGTTTGAACCAATTGTGGCAGCTAGGGAAACTGATGCTGCACCACCTGAAGATATCACTATATTCCAAGCACAAGTTGCCTTTTCCAATGACCAACTGCTCATTGGTCATACAACAGAAACAATAAACCTAATGTTTGGAGGAGCACAGATTCAGCAGTAAACTTGACCCTGCACGAATAGGTAAATTTTAAATGTTGTTAAAGTGTGCGAATGCCCAGGGGCGTCTTGGCGCTCATTTCCAGGTAGAAGTAACACTATGTGGACCCTAAATAAGCAATGTGGATAAAAAAGCGAGGTTTTTGTCATTGGATTATGCTCTAAGATGCCGAGGCATTCTATTCAGAAGTTTGATCATTGAGAAAGTAAAGCTTCTGGCATCCCAAGATGTCTAAATCATTTTGGGTACTTCTATTGTTGTTGACGTGGCTGATTGAAGAGATTTTCTTGGAGTGTATCATCTGAAATCCTTCTTAAGGTACTCAGCACATATTTCGTCAAGGGCTTTGCCAGCCATGACTAAAGTCTTAAAAGCTACTCGTATCCTAAAAGGAAGTCAGTGTAATTCTGACAAGTGAGGCAGATTTAAACTTAGGGATTTTACTAGAACGTGGCTGCTGTGTTTTGTAAAATTTGCAATTTGCAATTTATTCAGATATTGTTGGTGGATGCCATATAAAGAGCGTTACAGTGATCTAACCTGGAAAGCCCAAACGTAATGATTACCAATTTCGGAATATCGGATGATGTAAATGGGTGAACCTTCATCAGGGATTTTACCAAGAAGAAACAGGATGAGTTGAGCTTAGTTATCTTTCCAGAGAAGGTAGGTTTAGTTTTGGAGATTGCCCCAGATTCCTAGCTTGGTAAACCGGTGCTGGGAGTAGGCCTAGATGTTGGGGCCACCAGGATGCTGTGACGGATGGTGCAGGTAAGAGCGGTGGTGCGGGGGGAATCGACAGACAGTGATGAGGGAAAATAAAAAAAATTTAAAAGGAAATTCACTTACCTTGCGCTCCCCACTGCCCCACCGCTCTCAACTGCACTGGCTGTCACTGCATGATATATCCCAAAAGGAAGTGTATTTCCCAAACAGAAGAACGTCCACTTTCTCTGAATTTGACAGTTGTTGCTCATCCATTGAACTGCTTTGGTCATGCAGTTATTAAAACATTGAGCAATGTCATCAACATCAGTTGAAATAGACAACAACATTTTTATATAATCTGCGTACTAGTTTGTGGAAAAACCAAAGGAGAAATTCAAGAAGCCAAAGGAAGAACAAAAAGGTAAAAAAGCTGTGGGACTCAAGGACGAACCCTGAGGAACACCACACAGAAGTGAAAAAGTTTCCACTGTAAATTCATCAAAGAGATGGATTGTTCTCAGTCTGAGATAAATGAGTGCAAGAGCTTGAGGGCTGAACCCCCAATGCCCATGGCATCCAAGGCTGCGTATAGGTCGAACAGGATCACTGCAGCCTTTCCTCCATAGTCCACAATTGATCTAACTTCATCAGTAGTGACTATAAGTACTGATTCAGTATTTTGGTTTCTCCTGAACCCAAATTGTGTTCCGTGCAATGCACAATTTGTCCCTAAGAAAATTGAGAATTCATAATTTAGATGTCTTTCCAAGATTTTAGCTGTCATTGGAAGACGTGAGATGGGACAATACCTTTTGGCCTCATTGGGGACCAAAGAAGATTTTTTATCAATGGGAAGATATATGCTTTTTTCCTTGTCTTGGGAAGCTGTCAGTAAGATAATAAGGAGGCCTACTACGAGAGCTGCTATTTTCTGATCTCCACCTGCAGGTGGAAAATTACGGATAGTAATAAATACAAATTGTGTTGTAGGCGGTGTGGATATATGGTAGTGGTATACATAGGTGTAAATCTACCCTCAGAAATGGTGAATAACTACAATTAGGAATAGTGAATAGCAAATCACTCACATAGGTGTAGTATTATACATACCTTTGTGAATCATTCCCTCTGACAGATACTGATATGTTTTAGCAGTGGCATGTTATTCTCTTTAACCAATGACCTGGAGCTTGTGACAATGGAGGGCTCTGAGTTGTTGGAATTCGATCTGGGAGAACACCTGGCTTTGCAAAAGCCTGTTTGCTGATGCAGTGCAAGAGCTGCTGACAGAGTGCAAAACAAATATGCCCAGTGAAACCCAGCCAAAGCTTGAATGAATGTTTCGAGATATGTAGTGTTGTCAGGTTTGTATGCCTCGGACTAGAGAAGATCTGTGCACTAAGCACACAGTCTTTCTTTACCACATAATTATAGACTGTGGTTCCAAAAAATGGCTGTTGATCTTCATGGGTTCCTCTCTCACTGAAAATGGGTGACCAGAGGCCAGAAAGTAAAGCTGTTATTTGAGCACTTGTGTGAAAGCTGCAAGCCCAATAAGGGGTAATATGTCCTTTACTGACAGGCCACACAGAGGACTAAGACATGTTCAGAGTAGAGCTGAAGGAAAATATGGAATAGTAAGGTAATTTGTCCTTCACAGAAAGAGCAATGTGAAAACTTCAATATCTGATTGTGCTAAACAAATTGGACAATGTGGAAACAACCATTGAGATGTGTGCCTGACATAAAGGGCAAGGTGTAAATGCCTATTTCATACATGTTCTCACATTTACCTGTAAGTAAAACAATTCGAGAGTTCACAGAAGGCGCAAGAAACATGTAAGGTAAAGTAAAAATGGTAGTGGAATATAAAGTAATGTGGAAAGTGAAATGTTAGTAGTGATTTTCTAACAAGGAAATATGCAAGCAGCAGCATTTTACCACCGGTAGGCAATGGACATCCACAGAATTCTACCCTTGTGTCAAGGCCAGCATGTTACCAGGACGAGAATGAGCATCATTCCATTGATATCCACAAGCTGCCATCATCTATAATCCATTATTTTATCATGCAGGGCAATGGTCATAATCCCAAGGATGCCCACACATTTCCATGAATTACACAATTATATATGGCCTTGATTTTACCAGAGATAGACAATTCGGCATCATCCCATGGATGCCTCAATTTTGTCATTGATTACCACTATTTAGTAAGGCAATGGACATCATCTCATGAATACCCACAATGTGGAAAGAGTTACAACCTGTCCTTTGTACGTCTGTCCTAAATGTATGTATTTTTTTCTAGAATTTGAGTTACAATTCAGTTCGCTCATTAGACCCGGGTTTTCTGGTGCTTTGAGGTTCTACATTGAGGTGAGTTCATGTTCCTAGTAATAGTACTTGTCCTATCTGAGTTAATTTTTTCTGTAAATGCAAATATTGGATTGTAATATATTGATTTTTATCACTTGCTATAATAATCCTCATAATTCATATAGAAAAGCGTGCCTTATTTTAGAAATTACCACAAATTGATAATATGTATGACGTAGTGTATCCCAGCAGGTTTTATTTACCAATGACATGGAAGTTGGAAACCAGACCACTGTGATGAGGTTCATCCTTGCGGGACTCACCGCTGACCCTAAAATGCCGATTCCTCTCTTTTTCTTCTTCCTGCTGGTCTACGTCATCACCGTGGTGGACAATATCGGAATCATCTTTCTGTATTGGAGCGATGTTCATCTTCACTCACCCATGTACTTCTTTATCAGTAACCTTTCCTTTGTGGACCTCTGTTACTCCTCAAACATCACTCCCAAGTTGCTGATGAGCTTCTTAGTTGAGAAGAATGCAATATCCATGAGTGGATGTGCCTCTCAGCTATTTTTCTACTCCAGCCTAGTTGTTGCTGAGCCCCTCCTCATTTCGGTCATGGCATTTGACCGCTATGCAGCGATTTGTAAACCATTACATTATGCAATTCTAATGACAGATCAATTTTGTAACCAGCTTGCAGCTGTACCCTATGCAGGGGGTGTGATATATGGAGTGATGTATACATTTATAACATTTAGGCTCTATTTTTGTAGGTAGTACATTTCTCACTACTTTTGTTACCTTTTCCCATTGTTTAAGCTCTCCTGCCTGGATACTTCCCTTAATGAGATCATAGTATACTCAACAATAGCAATTTTTGGATTTTTTAATGTTATACCTTTAGGAGTATCCTACAGCAATATTGCCATCACCATCCTTAGGATCCATTCATCAGCAGGGAGGCGCAGAGCCTTCTCCACCTGTTCATCCCACCTCCTCTGTGTGGTTCTCTTTTAATGCACCGGCCTCAATATGTATCTGCGCCCCAGCAACAGAGGTTCAGATGAAACTGACAAAGTCATATCTGTCTTTTACACCATCATCATCCCCATGCTCAACCCTCTGATCTACAGCTTGCGGAACCAGGATGTGAAAGCTGCATTAAAAAGAATTTGAAAAAGCTAAATTGCTTCCAGCTTCTCATGTTAAGAATCACCATCAGGACCCTTCAGCAAACTCAGAAGGTTCAGTTGTTGGACATCTCCAAAACTGTGGCCATACCACAACCTCATTATATCAACTTCTAACAGATCGTCAAAAGCAAATATTATTTGACAGTGCACTCTCAGAAACAGAAATAATGGCAACAGAGTAACCCAACGGATTCAACCCAGGAATCGTAAGAACCAGGGTAAATATATGTGCCATTAGAACTATGCTGAACTACAAAACTGTGTGTAAACATTGCAATAAAATCTTTTCAAACGTATGTGAAATTTGTGAAAGTACCCATGTTCTCATCTGTTGTTATTTGTAGGTCAATAAGTGGGGACAAAATCACAAGGCATCTGTATTTCCCACAGTGTTAAACATGACATGTCCTGTTCAAGTTGTCCTAATGTTTAAATAAAATGTTAGGACACGTGTCCATTTAGACTGTAAATGTCATTTAAACACATCAGATCATTTAAGTGGTGGTGGGTGTAGATTTCTTCAACCGGGAAAAAAAAGAATATTAAAACTGTGCAGGGCCCCTATTTCTTATCCGGAAGAATGCCTGTATGACTACAATCCGAAGGATAACGACCAGGTCCAGTAACAAAATGCACCTATGGAAATCAACACTGTGTGTATTTACTAATTTGTGACTCAGGTCTAATAAGCAAACTACTACTATTGAACTTTCTGCTTATGGTGAGGCTCATAAGACATAAACATATGTGGCCATTCCTCATTAACTGCTCTAGATTGCAACCACACTAGCCCAAAATGGTAAACTAAAGTAATACCACACTTTTCTCTGCACACTGAGGTGCATATTTATAAGTCCCTAACGCCACCGGAGCATCACTTTTTCTGATGCTCCTGTGGCGTTGCACCATTCCCCATATCTACAAGGTGGTGTTGAACCACTTAATGTGACTTAACACCACCTTGTGAAAATTCCCCTTTCTGCAGCAGTCCGCTGTGGCAAATGGGCGGGCAATGGGTGTTTCTGTGGGTGTTCCATCGCAACACCCATTGCTTTTTGACTCTGCCCCAGATTTACAAGGCTGGGGCAGTGCCAGAATCTAAGGTCAGGTAATATGTGGTTTTAGGATGGTGATACGAGGAGAAATTATAAATTTCTCCTTGTGTTTTGCTCTTTCTTTGTGTGCTTCACTCTGCAGCACACATAGAAAGAGCAAATCACCTTGAATGCGTGTTTATGTGCAGCAAGGTGGCACCTTCCTACACATAAACAATGGCCCCTGCAGTGCAGGCACCCTTGCAACATGGCAGCTTAGTGCCTGCGCTGGGGCTAGTCAGGTATTTTAGCACCAGTGCTAGGGGAAACAAAGGGGTGCCCCGTATTTTAGTAAATACAATGCATCCTTGCGTTTTAAAAAGGTCAACATGCGGCGTTGCTAAATTTGAGTTAATACTGCGCTCCAGCATTTTCTTGTAATTATCTCCCTCTGAGTTCTTCCATGTCTGAGTGTTACACTTACTTTAAATGTTGCGCTCGCTAAGATCTGCTGTTAGTGTTTGAAGCATTTGGATGGCTTTGGAGGTGCCAGTGTTTAACAATTAATTGGTCTTTTAATTTGGGGAGATAGAATGACACCAAACAGGCTTTGCTCCAGTGCACATCACAGAAAGATGCCTGCACTAGGATATAGAGTCAGGAAATCCATTGTGAAGCAATTGGTGAACATACTTAACATACACATTGTTTATGATTGATTTCAAATACCTGAAATAGAACTGAAGAAGTTGAATTTATCTTTTTAGGTATTTCTTTACTGTTGCTAACAATTAATGAAAGGTGGACTTTCTTGAAACATTCAATTCTTTCATTTTTAATAGAGAGAAAAAAACATTATTTTCTCCATTCGCTGGTATGTTAATTCAGTATTGTAAAATCAGTTTGAAACATTCAGCTAATAACAGAGGGAATGCTGTAAGATGGGGGTGAAAGACTTACTCAAATAATTAACACAATCCTTGTCAGGGTGAACTAAAAACAGTCACTAAATTAACCTGGGCATAACCCCCTATTAGCTTTCACGAAAGCAGTCAGGCTTAACTTAGCGGCAATGTGTAAAGTATTTATGCAGCACACAAACAGTAATAAAGTGAAAAAACAACACAAGAAAATTCTCAAACCAATCTAGAAACATAGAACATAGTCTAATACATAAAATGACACCAAAACTAATCAAATTCAACCAAAATAACTGGAATATACATTTATGTGAAAATAGCACTAAGAAGCAGAAAGCGGCACTCGCGCCTATCTACTTGCACTAGACCAAAAGAAAGTCACAAGCTTCTGCCATCCATGATTGATGGGATGACGGGTTGGAATCATGAAACACGTTAGTCCCGCTGAAGAGTCATCTTCTCGAGTCTGAAATTAAAAGTTCAGTTTGTTTCGGAGGGGCCATGAGGATGAGTCTTTTGGTACAAAAGTCAAGCACCCCAGGCGCTCATTACTGTATCACAAATATCTGGTTAGCAGTTCAGTTGGTGCTGGTCAGCTGGGCAGTTGAAGGGACGCATCTGGTAGCTCGTGGTGTCATATAGCTCATAGAGGAGGTCAGACAAAAGACCCTTGGAGTAGCCTCGGCTCTAGGTAAGCAGGTCCAATCTTCCTTCTTCAGACAGCTAGGAAATCCTTCAAGCAGCTAGGCAGTCTTTTTTCTGAATCTTCCCCAGGTCCAGATTTGTTTTGATGAGATGTTCTAAATGTCCCCTTTTTCTACCTGTTGTCAGCCTTTGAGTGTTTGAAATACCAGATCACTCCCAAAATTGATTCTGGTGAGTTCTTCCCCTTCTCATGGTCCTAGCTACAAACTGTCTATGGTGACAAAGGCAAGGGCAGGCATAGTATCAGGTTCCTTTGTGTTTGCTGCAGGCATGGCACTTTGAAATGTATTCAGGGCAAGGTACAGCTCTTTCCCACCCATCCTGTCAGTAAGACCCTCTCCCCTCACACCTAGTTTCCGTTTTCTCTCATTGTCTAACTGCAATATACAACTCACAACAGTAGATCTTTTTAAATTCATGTGACCCAAGACACTGGTAGAAAGGCACAGATGGTTCTGACAGAAAAATGCCAACTTTAGTAAAGGGGCATTTTCAAAATGATAACTTAAAATCTGACATTACGATCAAAGAGTATTACATAACATTAATTTCAGTTGTAAACTTAATTTCCCTATTTGCTCCTCATCTGAAGTTAGCACTTGTTAAGTGTAATAAGGCAACTCAGTGTTAGCCTATGGTTGAGAAGGCCTTACGACTGTGAAAAATGACTTACGTAATTTTTCACTGCATGGGGCATGTAAAACGTAATACAATATGTCCTAATTTTTAAAAGTCATGCACCTGGACCTATGAGACGAAAGGACTACCTTAGGGTTGGCTAACAAGTATTAAGAAGCAGAGTTTAGGCCTAGCATAAGGTTTATTTTTCTAGATTAAAATATCAGTTTAAAACTGCACTAAGGCTGCAGTGGCAGGCATGAGCAGTGTCTTAGAGGGCTTCTTAAGGGTGCAGCTCAAGGAGTGCTGCTGTCCACTAGTAGCATTTAATTCCCAGGCCCTTGGTGCACATACTTTAATATTATTGGGATATAAAATTAAATGTAATCAATCAATCAATCAGGTTTCGTATAAAGCATGACTACTCACCTGAGAAGCTCTCAAGGAGATGACTGGGGGGAGCGGTCTGCGGTTCACTCGATGACCCAGGTGTGAAGCGATAGTGCTTGCCTGAGATGCAGAGCAAGGAGTTCAAGGACTTTGCAGCGACGTAGGAGAAAGTTCTTCCTCCAACTCTGGTCTTGCGGATCTGTGGAATGGTGGCTAGGGCCAGTTGGATGGAGCGGAGATATCTGCTGGCAGTGTAGAAGTAGAGGTGGTTGTTGAGGTATGCAGGTCTGGCACTGTGGAGGGCTTTGTAGGAATGCGTGAGGAGCTTGAGGTAATTATTTTGTTGATATGAAGGCAGTAGAGTTCTCTCAGGAGGCAGTAATCTGGCTGTGGTGTGGGATGTTCAAGATAAGTCTGGAGGAGGTGCTCTGGATATTCTGCAGTTTATTTTGGAGTTTGTGGGTGGTAATGGCACAGAGTGGGTTGCCGTAGTCGAGTCTGCTGCTGATAAGTGCATTGGTGACTGTTTTCCTAGACTCAGTGTGGATCAACAGAAGATCTCATGAAGCAGGCAGAGGGTGTGGACGCAGGAGGATGAAACGTTGCTGATTTGGTGGTTCATCGAGAGTGAGACATCCAGGATCATGCCAAGGTTTCATGACTGGTTTATGGGTGTGGAGGGGATCCAAACACTGCGGGCCACCAGGAGTCATCCCAGACAGAGGGGGTGGTGTCCAGGATAAGGACTTTGGTCTTGTCTGAGTTAAGATTGAGGCAGATGTCCATTGTGGAAGTTGGTCTTGGCTGCTGTGTCTTCGTCTGTGAGGTAGAGAATCAGCTGGTTGTCATCGGCATCGGAGACAATGATGAGTCACTGGATTCTGGCAATGGCTGCAAGTGGGCTATGTAGATGTTGAAGAGGTTGGGGCTCAGGGAGTATCCCTGAGGCACCCCACATCTGATCTCTGTGGGTTCTGAGTTGAACGGTGGAAGTCTGATTTTCTGTGTTTGGCTGGTGAGAAAGGAACAGATCCATTTTAAGGCTTTGTCGCAGATGCCGGCATTGCAGAGTCTTGCACAGAGGGTGTGGTGGGAGACGGTATCAAATGCGGCTTGGAGGTCCAGGAGGATGAGGGCAACAGTTGTGTCTCAGTTGAGAATGGTGCGGATGTCATCTGTCGTGGCAAGGAGAGTGGTCTTGGTGCTGTGGTTCCTTCTAAAGCCCAATTGGGAGAGGTCCAGGATGCGGTACGTTTTGATGAACTTGGGGAGTTGGGTGCTAATTGTTTTCTCATTTACTTTGGCTGGAAAGGGAAGCAGCGATATGGATCTGTAGTTCTTGAGGTACATCAGGTTAGCAGAGGATTTCTTCAGCAGTTGAGGGTGCTGCAGAGATCAGGTGCAATTGAGGTGCCAACTCTGTTGAAGATGTGGTGAGGGCAGGGATCGGAGGTGGGTCTGGAGTGTATGCTCTTCATGATCCTGAGGGTGTTGTGCGAGGTAAGGGTGGCCCAGTTGGCCAAGGTCTGCTGAGGTCTGGAGCAATTAGATGTTGTGAGTCTTGGGTTGCAAAACTGTTGTAGATCTCCTTGAGCTTGTGGTGCAAGAAGGTGGCGAGGTTGTTGCAGATGTTTTGAGAGGCAGAATGCCTGCTGTCTCTGTGCTGGGTCTGGAAAACCCTTTGACCATGGCGAAGAGTTCCTTGCTGTTGTGTGCATTGGCGTTGGTGCATTCTTGGATGTCTGCATTCATTGTTGCTCTGATGAGGTGGTGATGAATGGTGACGGCGGATTTGAAGGCTGCATGGTCGGCCATGATCTTGCTGCTCCTCTATCTTTTCTCAATTTGTCTGCAGTTGCGGCTGGACTCTTGGAGGGAGGGGGAGAACAAACTGGCTTTCTTGGAGGGCTTCTTGGCCGAAGGATTCCTGAGGGGCCAGTTTGTTGGTGCAATTGGAGAACCAGTGGTGGAGGTTGTGTGCTGAGGTGCTGGCGTCCATGGATGTCAGTGGTGGGATTTTGCTGAGGGAGGTGTTGAGCTGGTCTTTGGTGACCTTCTTCCAGCGTCTGCTAGGATCTTTGTGGATGTATTGACATATGGTGGCTTTGGTGAAGGAGAAGCTGACGAAGTGGTGATCGCTGCAGTATGGTTCGGAGGTGTGGTTGAAGGGGATGTTTTTGCATGGAGAAAGGATGAGGTTGAGCATGTGTCCTGCTGAGTGGGTTGGCATTATGACCAGCTGTTTAAGTCCAATGGTGGCAAGGTTCTTCAGTAGGGATGAGGTATTGTGGTTGTCAAGGTTGTACATGTGGAAATTGAGGTTGCTGAGGCAGATGTCGTCCAATGAGTTGAGAAATGCAAAAATAACAATTGATGGACAGAATGCATAACAATGTCATACATTCACCCCAGTACAGAGATCTGGGCCTAAATCCATCGTTTTTTTGCTCACCATGCCATTCCAGTTTGAACCCAGCCATATGCAAATCAGTCTTGACCCTGTGCCCCATGGGAACAGTCCAGCCCGAACTGCCAAGCCAGGTCCTCCCTGGACTGG
Source organism: Triturus cristatus (assembly GCF_964204655.1). NCBI lineage: Eukaryota > Metazoa > Chordata > Amphibia > Caudata > Salamandridae > Triturus > Triturus cristatus. The sequence continues at coordinate 210,896,772 of NC_140585.1, read as the reverse complement.
AAACAAGCATCCTAGGACCGGTTTCGGGCTTTCAGCCCTCGTCAGCCAGGATAGCTTGATTCCAGTGGCATGGAGAGCAAGGGACTCACGTCTGAGCATACCCTTCCCACTCGGGGTGACAAATGCAAAAATAACAATTGATGGACAGAATGCAGAACAATGTCATACATTCACCCCAGTACAGAGATCTGGGCCTAAATCCATCGTTTTTTTGCTCACCATGCCATTCCAGTTTGAACCCAGCCATATGCAAATCAGTCTTGACCCTGTGCCCCATGGGAACAGTCCAGCCCGAACTGCCAAGCCAGGTCCTCCCTGGACTGGAAACAAGCATCCTAGGACCGGTTTCGGGCTTTCAGCCCTCGTCAGCCAGGATAGCTTGATTCCAGTGGCATGGAGAGCAAGGGACTCACGTCTGAGCATACCCTTCCCACTCGGGGTGACAAATGCAAAAATAACAATTGATGGACAGAATGCAGAACAATGTCATACATTCACCCCAGTACAGAGATCTGGGCCTAAATCCATCGTTTTTTTGCTCACCATGCCATTCCAGTTTGAACCCAGCCATATGCAAATCAGTCTTGACCCTGTGCCCCATGGGAACAGTCCAGCCCGAACTGCCAAGCCAGGTCCTCCCTGGACTGGAAACAAGCATCCTAGGACCGGTTTCGGGCTTTCAGCCCTCGTCAGCCAGGATAGCTTGATTCCAGTGGCATGGAGAGCAAGGGACTCACGTCTGAGCATACCCTTCCCACTCGGGGTGACAAATGCAAAAATAACAATTGATGGACAGAATGCAGAACAATGTCATACATTCACCCCAGTACAGAGATCTGGGCCTAAATCCATCGTTTTTTTGCTCACCATGCCATTCCAGTTTGAACCCAGCCATATGCAAATCAGTCTTGACCCTGTGCCCCATGGGAACAGTCCAGCCCGAACTGCCAAGCCAGGTCCTCCCTGGACTGGAAACAAGCATCCTAGGACCGGTTTCGGGCTTTCAGCCCTCGTCAGCCAGGATAGCTTGATTCCAGTGGCATGGAGAGCAAGGGACTCACGTCTGAGCATACCCTTCCCACTCGGGGTGACAAATGCAAAAATAACAATTGATGGACAGAATGCAGAACAATGTCATACATTCACCCCAGTACAGAGATCTGGGCCTAAATCCATCGTTTTTTTGCTCACCATGCCATTCCAGTTTGAACCCAGCCATATGCAAATCAGTCTTGACCCTGTGCCCCATGGGAACAGTCCAGCCCGAACTGCCAAGCCAGGTCCTCCCTGGACTGGAAACAAGCATCCTAGGACCGGTTTCGGGCTTTCAGCCCTCGTCAGCCAGGATAGCTTGATTCCAGTGGCATGGAGAGCAAGGGACTCACGTCTGAGCATACCCTTCCCACTCGGGGTGACAAATGCAAAAATAACAATTGATGGACAGAATGCAGAACAATGTCATACATTCACCCCAGTACAGAGATCTGGGCCTAAATCCATCGTTTTTTTGCTCACCATGCCATTCCAGTTTGAACCCAGCCATATGCAAATCAGTCTTGACCCTGTGCCCCATGGGAACAGTCCAGCCCGAACTGCCAAGCCAGGTCCTCCCTGGACTGGAAACAAGCATCCTAGGACCGGTTTCGGGCTTTCAGCCCTCGTCAGCCAGGATAGCTTGATTCCAGTGGCATGGAGAGCAAGGGACTCACGTCTGAGCATACCCTTCCCACTCGGGGTGACAAATGCAAAAATAACAATTGATGGACAGAATGCAGAACAATGTCATACATTCACCCCAGTACAGAGATCTGGGCCTAAATCCATCGTTTTTTTGCTCACCATGCCATTCCAGTTTGAACCCAGCCATATGCAAATCAGTCTTGACCCTGTGCCCCATGGGAACAGTCCAGCCCGAACTGCCAAGCCAGGTCCTCCCTGGACTGGAAACAAGCATCCTAGGACCGGTTTCGGGCTTTCAGCCCTCGTCAGCCAGGATAGCTTGATTCCAGTGGCATGGAGAGCAAGGGACTCACGTCTGAGCATACCCTTCCCACTCGGGGTGACAAATGCAAAAATAACAATTGATGGACAGAATGCAGAACAATGTCATACATTCACCCCAGTACAGAGATCTGGGCCTAAATCCATCGTTTTTTTGCTCACCATGCCATTCCAGTTTGAACCCAGCCATATGCAAATCAGTCTTGACCCTGTGCCCCATGGGAACAGTCCAGCCCGAACTGCCAAGCCAGGTCCTCCCTGGACTGGAAACAAGCATCCTAGGACCGGTTTCGGGCTTTCAGCCCTCGTCAGCCAGGATAGCTTGATTCCAGTGGCATGGAGAGCAAGGGACTCACGTCTGAGCATACCCTTCCCACTCGGGGTGACAAATGCAAAAATAACAATTGATGGACAGAATGCAGAACAATGTCATACATTCACCCCAGTACAGAGATCTGGGCCTAAATCCATCGTTTTTTTGCTCACCATGCCATTCCAGTTTGAACCCAGCCATATGCAAATCAGTCTTGACCCTGTGCCCCATGGGAACAGTCCAGCCCGAACTGCCAAGCCAGGTCCTCCCTGGACTGGAAACAAGCATCCTAGGACCGGTTTCGGGCTTTCAGCCCTCGTCAGCCAGGATAGCTTGATTCCAGTGGCATGGAGAGCAAGGGACTCACGTCTGAGCATACCCTTCCCACTCGGGGTGACAAATGCAAAAATAACAATTGATGGACAGAATGCAGAACAATGTCATACATTCACCCCAGTACAGAGATCTGGGCCTAAATCCATCGTTTTTTTGCTCACCATGCCATTCCAGTTTGAACCCAGCCATATGCAAATCAGTCTTGACCCTGTGCCCCATGGGAACAGTCCAGCCCGAACTGCCAAGCCAGGTCCTCCCTGGACTGGAAACAAGCATCCTAGGACCGGTTTCGGGCTTTCAGCCCTCGTCAGCCAGGATAGCTTGATTCCAGTGGCATGGAGAGCAAGGGACTCACGTCTGAGCATACCCTTCCCACTCGGGGTGACAAATGCAAAAATAACAATTGATGGACAGAATGCAGAACAATGTCATACATTCACCCCAGTACAGAGATCTGGGCCTAAATCCATCGTTTTTTTGCTCACCATGCCATTCCAGTTTGAACCCAGCCATATGCAAATCAGTCTTGACCCTGTGCCCCATGGGAACAGTCCAGCCCGAACTGCCAAGCCAGGTCCTCCCTGGACTGGAAACAAGCATCCTAGGACCGGTTTCGGGCTTTCAGCCCTCGTCAGCCAGGATAGCTTGATTCCAGTGGCATGGAGAGCAAGGGACTCACGTCTGAGCATACCCTTCCCACTCGGGGTGACAAATGCAAAAATAACAATTGATGGACAGAATGCAGAACAATGTCATACATTCACCCCAGTACAGAGATCTGGGCCTAAATCCATCGTTTTTTTGCTCACCATGCCATTCCAGTTTGAACCCAGCCATATGCAAATCAGTCTTGACCCTGTGCCCCATGGGAACAGTCCAGCCCGAACTGCCAAGCCAGGTCCTCCCTGGACTGGAAACAAGCATCCTAGGACCGGTTTCGGGCTTTCAGCCCTCGTCAGCCAGGATAGCTTGATTCCAGTGGCATGGAGAGCAAGGGACTCACGTCTGAGCATACCCTTCCCACTCGGGGTGACAAATGCAAAAATAACAATTGATGGACAGAATGCAGAACAATGTCATACATTCACCCCAGTACAGAGATCTGGGCCTAAATCCATCGTTTTTTTGCTCACCATGCCATTCCAGTTTGAACCCAGCCATATGCAAATCAGTCTTGACCCTGTGCCCCATGGGAACAGTCCAGCCCGAACTGCCAAGCCAGGTCCTCCCTGGACTGGAAACAAGCATCCTAGGACCGGTTTCGGGCTTTCAGCCCTCGTCAGCCAGGATAGCTTGATTCCAGTGGCATGGAGAGCAAGGGACTCACGTCTGAGCATACCCTTCCCACTCGGGGTGACAAATGCAAAAATAACAATTGATGGACAGAATGCAGAACAATGTCATACATTCACCCCAGTACAGAGATCTGGGCCTAAATCCATCGTTTTTTTGCTCACCATGCCATTCCAGTTTGAACCCAGCCATATGCAAATCAGTCTTGACCCTGTGCCCCATGGGAACAGTCCAGCCCGAACTGCCAAGCCAGGTCCTCCCTGGACTGGAAACAAGCATCCTAGGACCGGTTTCGGGCTTTCAGCCCTCGTCAGCCAGGATAGCTTGATTCCAGTGGCATGGAGAGCAAGGGACTCACGTCTGAGCATACCCTTCCCACTCGGGGTGACAAATGCAAAAATAACAATTGATGGACAGAATGCAGAACAATGTCATACATTCACCCCAGTACAGAGATCTGGGCCTAAATCCATCGTTTTTTTGCTCACCATGCCATTCCAGTTTGAACCCAGCCATATGCAAATCAGTCTTGACCCTGTACCCCATGGGAACAGTCCAGCCCGAACTGCCAAGCCAGGTCCTCCCTGGACTGGAAACAAGCATCCTAGGACCGGTTTCGGGCTTTCAGCCCTCGTCAGCCAGGATAGCTTGATTCCAGTGGCATGGAGAGCAAGGGACTCACGTCTGAGCATACCCTTCCCACTCGGGGTGACAAATGCAAAAATAACAATTGATGGACAGAATGCAGAACAATGTCATACATTCACCCCAGTACAGAGATCTGGGCCTAAATCCATCGTTTTTTTGCTCACCATGCCATTCCAGTTTGAACCCAGCCATATGCAAATCAGTCTTGACCCTGTGCCCCATGGGAACAGTCCAGCCCGAACTGCCAAGCCAGGTCCTCCCTGGACTGGAAACAAGCATCCTAGGACTGGTTTCGGGCTTTCAGCCCTCGTCAGCCAGGATAGCTTGATTCCAGTGGCATGGAGAGCAAGGGACTCACGTCTGAGCATACCCTTCCCACTCGGGGTGACAAATGCAAAAATAACAATTGATGGACAGAATGCAGAACAATGTCATACATGGTTATTTTGTTTGTTGTAACGCTTTTCGCCCTAAGTGGGATGGGTATTCCCAGACGTGGGACCCGTGCTCACTACGCCACTGGAGTCAAGCTATCCTGGCTGATGACGGCTGATAGCCAGAAACCGGTCCTAGGATGCTTGATTCCGGTCCAGGGAAGACATGGCTTGGCAGTTCGGGCTGGACTGTTCCCATGAGGCACAGGGTCAAGACTGATTTGCATATGGCCATGTCTAAACTGGGGTGGTGTAGTGGGCAAAAGAACGATGGATTTAACCCAGATCTCTTGACTGGGGGAGAATGTTTGCATTGTCAGCATTCCGTCCATCATTTGTTTGTTGTAACGCTTTTCGCCCTAAGTGGGATGGGTATTCCCAGACGTGGGACCCGTGCTCACTACGCCACTGGAGTCAAGCTATCCTGGCTGATGACGGCTGATAGCCAGAAACCGGTCCTAGGATGCTTGATTCCGGTCCAGGGAAGATATGGCTTGGCAGTTCGGGCTGGACTGTTCCCATGAGGCACAGGGTCAAGACTGATTTGCATATGGCCATGTCTAAACTGGGGTGGTGTAGTGGGCAAAAGAACGATGGATTTAACCCAGATCTCTTGACTGGGGGAGAATGTTTGCATTGTCAGCATTCCGTCCATCATTTGTTTGTTGTAACGCTTTTCGCCCTAAGTGGGATGGGTATTCCCAGACGTGGGACCCGTGCTCACTACGCCACTGGAGTCAAGCTATCCTGGCTGATGACGGCTGATAGCCAGAAACCGGTCCTAGGATGCTTGATTCCGGTCCAGGGAAGACATGGCTTGGCAGTTCGGGCTGGACTGTTCCCATGAGGCACAGGGTCAAGACTGATTTGCATATGGCCATGTCTAAACTGGGGTGGTGTAGTGGGCAAAAGAACGATGGATTTAACCCAGATCTCTTGACTGGGGGAGAATGTTTGCATTGTCAGCATTCCGTCCATCATTTGTTTGTTGTAACGTCCAATGAGTTGAGAGCATGGTGAGCAATGAAGTCGGCAATGGCTTCGCTGAAGGGGCGACGGGCTCCAGAAGGTCTGTAGACGAGGGTGCCATGAACGGTGGCGTTCAGGTTGGTCGGGATCTGGAAGTGAAGGTGTTTCATGTCAGGTGAGTGGTCGCTGGTGCTGGTTGTGAGGCAAAGGATGTTTTTGTGTGCGTTGGTGATACCTCCTCCCAATTGATTGACATGGTCCTTGTGAATGATTTTGCAGCTTTTGGGGATGGTAGTTGTGAGGTCCGAGCTGAGGTCTGGTTCATCCAGGTTTCTGTAAAGAAGACAACATCGGGAAGATTGAGTCAAGAAGGTGCCAGTTCTCCACGGCCTGTCTTTTGAGGGTACAGGTGCTAAGCAGAATGCAACTGATGAGGTCGGGTCCAGTTCCTCTGGGTCATGGGATTGGTAATGATGGTGTGTGTAGGCTGGCAAAGGTGCAGTTGCAGTTGGGCCTTCGGTGTTGATTGGTGATACAAGGTGGCAGGCGGTGAGTGGTTCAGTGTGACTGGCGTGGAGGGTACGGGAGTCATAGTGGTAGATGGTCCAGGAACCAGGGCGTGTGGCGCTGGGTGCGGCCCAGACATGGACAGGCACAGACGAGCTTGCATTTGGCACACGTTTGACACATCAGCAACGCACAGCTAACTGCACACACTGCATGCCTGCGAATCAAGCACCATTTAATAGAGTTTGGGGAAGGCTGGACAGCTGGGAGGCAGGAAGTGGCAAAATAGCTTTGGAGGAGGCAGGAATGTTGAACACAAGCAGCGGCTAGGGCACAGAAAGGAAAACAAAGGCAAAAAAGAGGAGAAAAAGGATAAAGTGAAAGACAGCAATAATACATAAGAAAAGCAAAAGATAGATGAAAGGGAAGGTGAAAAAAGAGCAAAAAGGCAGAACACAGAAAACAGAGGGAAGAGAGTTGCAGCAGAGCAGAGATGCTCCCCACTTGGACACCAGGGATCAGGGGCCTTAAACACAGGGCCTGGTAGAGTTAGGGGCAACAGCTACCAGGCAGAGCTGTGCAGTGAGGGAAGCAATTTACTGACAAGGTTAGAAAGATTGCTACTTCACTGCTCAGTGGGAGCTATTAAGTAGTGTTTGGGGAGGGCTGGACAGCTGGTAGACAGGAGGCAGGAAGGTGGAAGTCAGAAAATGGCACTGAAGGGGGTCAGGCAGCGGGGGGCGAGCAGCAAGGGCTACGGCACGGAAAGGGAAAAAAGGCAAAAAAGAGAAGAATTAGCAGAAAGAGAAAGAAAGCAATAATAGATAGTAAAAGCAAAAGGTAGATGAAAAAGAAGGTGAAAAAAGAGCAGAGGAGCAAAAATGCAGAAAACAGAAACACAGCGATGCACCCCACTGGACCACCAGGGATCAGGTGTCTCGAACACAGCACCAGGAAAGTTCAGGGGGCAAGAGCTGCCAGGCGGAGCTATGCTGCAATGGGAAGTAATTTACTGACAAGGTCAAATTAAATGTACCAATCAGGTGTAGGCCAATTTGAACATGTTTTAGAGAGAGACCACAAGCACGTTATCACAGGTTAGAAGGGGTAAAGTGCACAGAGTCCTAAAAGACAGAAAAAACTAGTGCAGCAAGGGAAGGAAAAGAAAGGCAACATATGGGATTACTCTGCAGCAAAGACCAAGTCTAACAGTATCCATTAGCATTTATGTAAAGCATAGCCAGCATGCCAACTACAGTGCTCACAAAACCTCATAGTGTCGTGCTCTTCGACTCCTCGGGATCGGATCGATGCTCAATATGGTCCCCCTCTCGATAGCTTCAAGTCTGAGGGCTATTATAGGCGCAGATCAGTGAAGCGATCGAGCGAGGGAAGGAAAGGGAGGGGACAGCGAGGAAGGAGACCTGAAAAGACACAAGAAAACAACAACGTTATAATCCTAGTGTCCCCACCACTCTGTCTCTACCCTGACCCCGTGTGTGAGTGCCAGTGTTAAGGGTAATCACCTGTAAAGAAAAAGAAGGATATGTGTGGCTCCTAGGTGCAGATCACGCTCTCTGCCAAAGAACCTGAGACCAGTCAGACAAGGCCTCTTAGTACTCCAGAACATACACGTAACACTAAGATGGAGAAAACAGCGTTATTATCAGGTTTTATCTGCGTAGCCCCGGTCCCCATGGGACCCTTGCTCTTTGTTTGACCTACCCAGATTTATCTCTGATCATACGTCACAGAGGTTGTATGAGATTGCCTCATCTCACCCACAATCCCCTGCTAAGAAAACACAACAAAACACAATGATTAGTTATCTCTCATCCATTGAGATTAAATGGGACCCGCCCATCGATCGACGAACAATTCAGTCTGAACATACAGACAGTCTTTGCTCATTCCACATCATGTTCGTATCTCTCTCACATGTTTTTTGACAGCGTCAGAAAATGTATTTCCTAGGACCAGGCACTGGTATCCCTTCTACTCGCAAGAGCCGACAAACATGTGGCTCGCCAGCGAGGAGGGACACCTAGTGCACTGAACGTAATAACAGGCAGAGAATAAAGCGACTTCCTGGAGCCCTCGAGTCTTACACCTCCTCTGAGTTTGCAGGGCATTTGTATGTCTCCCCCACGACCTTCACAAGCCCAGGGTGGCCGTTTAGGGAATCCAACCCTTACCGTACCGGTTTGAGCCTGCCAAATGGAAATGTCTTCCCGGTTTCGCCTCACCGGAACTATGAGAATGGCCGCTGTCCCTACGTCGCAGTGGGAAGGTTTTCGCCTGCAATCACCGGAACAAACAAAAGCGGGAACAGGAACAGACTCTCCCGTCTCTGGCGTTGCTTGCGAACACAGAATAATCGGCACCGCCGCCAGGGCGGAAGTGCTCTATGAAGCCTTCCGCTCCTGCGCGCGTCTGCTGCCCTGCCGCTCCTGCTCATGGGAGGTGTAGTTCTTCAGCGGTTCACGCAGTACCGCTGCGTGTCAAAGCATTTTCCTTCCGCGGACGTGCAGAAGGCCGACAGGGTATTAGGGATCCTGACACATAGACAGGAAACTATTGAGTCAGCTGTAGACAATATGTTGCCAAGAATGCAGAAAGGAGGTCATGAAATGGCTACTATTCTGGAAGGGTTAGGCAGGATTTCACCAAGAAAGCCCACAAATATTCATCAATGTATACAGTGAACCACACTTGTAATATATAATTGCTTCTTTTGGGAAAAAATATCGTCTCTTGTCGACATATTGTAAAAACATTTACAAATTTCCCACAAAATGAAAATGCAACAATTAGAATAAAGTGAAATTAAATTACTGTCATAAGCATTTCATGTTCGCTGAACAAAAATATGTAAAAAAGTTTGAATTAAAAAACAGTCTGCTTTTTGTACTGGTGTCAGTCGTTCAGGTTAGACGAAATGGTAACTACTGATTACTCATTGACAGATATCTTATTGACCAACTCATGTATAGTATGGTAAATTATTATTGCTTTTGCATTATTACACAATGACTGCATTATTTAATGCTGTCTCTTGTAGGTTTCCTTAAGGAAGTGAATTCCACCCATTAAAACACACATTTGTTAAAACATTTTGAACCTCTGCTGTGAGCTAGAGCCCACTAATGGCATCTCACCCACTGTATTCTTTCTTTATAAGACAGATTTGAGCTGTAACCTTCAATGCCCACCATGAAAAATGAGATAAGCAGCTGTGAATCGCTGGGATACAGGGATTAGGGAGGTTGTGCGTTAACGTATGCTGACACATAAAAACCTCTACCTGAGATAGTCAGGCATGTGGGCGTGGATAGCACTGGGACCGAAGGCAGCCTATCCTAAATTAGCATGATTTTATAGGAGACTGGCAGGAATGGCACCACTGTTCCGGATAAGGTATATCATGTCTAATATTTCACTTTACACTTTATAGGTTGAATTGTGATTATATCTCCAGGTTGGCTTGCGGTACAACGTTCAATGATTCTGCTATGCAGCAAATGAGCGGGCTGGAATTCAAATATGGGTCTAGTTTTGCCATAAATCCATTCATGATTTGATCATCTATGTGACTTTATTTGATTTTAGACTACACAGTTGCTTATTCTCCTGACAGCCATATATTTTGATTGACCTCTTTAGTAATGAGACATAAAAGACAACTTCCAAGCAAATAATGAGATATTGGCAAAGTATGAAAGCCAGGCCATATGGAAGCTTGTTGACATACTGTGTCACGGAAACAAACCAAGGAGTTTTTCTTACAAGCAGCTGTCTACTATCTATACATAGTAATGGTGTTAGTACCTCTAGTTATCCACCAACCTCAAAGAGTCTTGTACCCTTTCTAGTGAGTCAGGACCAATCAGGTAGGATTAAGGGAAGACATTTAGCTTATAATTAGGACCTCTTTCCATAAATATATGTTATCTTTTAAGGTAGAAATGTACCATCAGGGAATATAATTCTAAAGATATCTCATATAATTTCATTAGCTGTCTTTTTGCCTTAATTTCTAGTAAATCTGCTATGGAAGGACTATCCAGGACATGTGGGGCAGGCAAGTACAGATTTGAGCTTCTCTTTATTTTGTTTATTTTTTGGCACTCCAATCCTGTACTGGCCAGTGGGTTGGATACATCTCTGGGCTTCTTAAAAGGTGATCTAGTGTCATGGTTAAAGTAAATGGGTATGTAATGTCTACTTCTACTTCTAGATGTGGTATAAACGGGAGAGGATGAAAGCAGTAGTGGCACAGGGTGCCTGTGTGCCCAAATTGGATAGCTCACATTTTGATGCTGCTGTAAAACCTATGATTTTAAATGGTTGTGTTAACATGTTTCATTTAATGTGCTGTTTTTTACGCACTTAATCAACTTTGATTACGAAAGGATTTCATGTTGATGAAAAATTGTCAGTCTGAGGTTAAGGCACTACGAACAAGGTTATTGAAGGCTTTCCTTGCTATCAACAGTGGCAGGTGAATTCAGATTTCTACTGATTCTGCTTGTTCATGCCCTTAACAACACAGTCTATTTCCCAGTGCGCATTAATGACTGATGCTGTGCACATCACAACACAAATTGTATCCTTTTGGATGTCAATGGAAATATCATTGATTACCACAAATTTAACATAATGGCTGTCAGTGGGCTAAATTTAATTGGTTTGCAAAATATAGGTGAAAGATGGGACAACTAGTCCCTGGAAAAGTTCTGTATTGTCTGCATTCACTGACAGCAGAAGTCCTTAAGTTCTGAAACTCTGGCTCCATGCAGAGACATCTTGACAAAGTATGCATGCTTGTAGTTCTATGGTAATCACAAGGTATTATATAGATAAAAATGTTCCTTAGTCATCCCACTAACTGAAATATCTAGGAACAGCATATGTACCCATCAATCTTTTTTTTATATACCTTCCCATAAAGTTCTGTAGTATTACACTGGGGCTTCTAGGAGGGATAGGTCTCCAGTCTGTTCTCTAATTTAAGAAGAGATCACATTTTGAGCTCCTAATTGCTTCGGAATACATGCATCCCGAATGATCAATCTGAGTGCTTCCTACCTGGTTCTTAGGTTGTCCACAGATCTTTCATTTGGAGTACCATACCCTGTTTTTACCTCTGTAATCTTTGATCTGATTATTAGGTTATCAATAGTCAAATTTGTGAAGTGCCACCAGCAGTTGCTTCTGGAACTTTGGTCTGAGCCCAACAGGTGAGTGGTCAGACTCTGAGCTTCATTTAAAGAATGATCGGTGGCCAGCCAACAAGCTGAGATGATAGCCTCCAAACTCTTGCTGATCACTGCATGGCAGCCCACTATAGTTAGCAATCTTTGCCTACATTGTGAAGAGCTCTATGCCTTCAAAGACGCCTCTGTCACAGAGGTTCCTCTTGCTGAGCTTCTGTCATGCTTTATACAAATGCACCAAAACCCACAAAGCATGAGTTTGTTTTGGAAAAACACACACCTATTGACCCTGACACTACCAGCATTTTTTTCTAGAGTATGGGGAAAGTGTTCTAAGTACTGTTCTAAGTACATGAAACGCCCAGCCTAAATAGGGCAGACTGTCTAAACTGACTCACACTGACAGCCAAAGTCCATCTGGCCATTGCTTGTTTTCTTCCAGCTATGCCATCAGGGCCTCCAATGATGGAAATTCAATGGTTCACTTAACTCTAAATAGAGTGGCAGACTGTGAGTTTAGCGTACATAGTGCTCTTGCTGTTTGTGGCACAGTGTCCTGCTCACTGAAACCTAAATGAGCCCCTCTGTCCAGACAATGAGTTTGACTGTACTTGTCTATGCACAAACATCTCTCGTTCTTTTTCTAATAATTGGTTTTCTATGGCAGGGTTGTGTAGATCATAACAATAGCATGTCTCAATTATATCATGAAGGAAATAGCTGTTTTGGGGTCATTCGCTCAATGGGGAGTCCTAAAGCCCCTTTCTGTATGCATATGTTGCATGTTGTGTTTGGAGTGTGGTGTTTGTTGTGTTTGAGAGGACATGAATTCCTGCCAGGCACATACACCTTTCTCTAGGGAAGACATAAAAATGGCAATCTGAGTTATGATTTGCAAGGCTTGTTCATAACCAAAGGGTATCATTTGTAGCATGTTTAATTGGCTCCATTGGGAACATTGATAACACAGAAGCAGTGGTACCTTAGCGAATATTACGTCTCACAAGGAAATTGGCACATATTTAAATGACACAGCCGTACCAAAGATGTATTCAGACCAGTTTGTGGGTCAGATGCATCTGTGACCTAGGTGAGGGTGTTTTATTTGTAGCTCATGGTGTTTTATTTGAGATTACACAGATTATTATTTTGATTAACAGAGAGGTGGGTGAATGGTCCGATTTCCATTTATTTGTGCACAATAGTTATTGATTCATTTTTCCATTGCTTGTCCTGCAGAGTGTAATGTGTCTCACATATGGCATTATCCTTTGACTACTTTGGTTCTGACACTTTTTTCATATTTTAAGTGTTGTGTGGGTTAGAAGAAGTGAATCACTGACATCACCTATATTAATGCCATTTGTTATAAAATAAAAAATGTGCAATATATGCCCTTGCACATATTATCCTTATCCAACTGGTCATTTGTGTTATTCACATGATTGTTTTAATGGTAGTATGTGTTAATTAGCCATAGTCCTTTAATACATGCTTTTCATTGTCTTTATGATGAATAATGCAGGAGACTGGTTACACTTATGGTTTAATGTAAGGTTCTCAGAACAGTAAATTAGGATAAGTCTGTTTGTTTAAGGGCCTTAGTATGAGTCTGGCGGTTCACAGACCGCCAAATTCGCGGGTGCGCTGCAGTGGCAATCTTCCCACTGCCCCATTATGACCAGGGCGGTCAGGCTGATCTGGGTCAACCGCAACCTCCAGGGATCAGAGATCCCTGGTGGTGGAGTGGTGGTCTTGAGGGTGCATATGCTTGGTAGGGCCGCTGCGACCTGCAAAGCATATTAGGAGTTTTCTCACCCCCACACATTTCATGGAGTTCCGAATACCATGGGGCCCGCTGGTGCCTCATGTCATGTGGATGCAGACAGGGGGGCACAGCATGTGACCTCCTGTTTGCATACACACCAGTACCTACATGGCATGCACTGCAGTGGTAATGCCATGCAGGTACTTACTTTGAAGTTCCCATTGCGGTGCCTATTTCATAAGCACCGCCTTGTGAACACCAAAGAGCAGCCCGCTAGAGAGGAGAAAACTCCTAATCTGGTGGGCAGTTCAAACTCATAATAAGGCTCTAAGATAAGATACGCTGACATCTTTGGTTAAAAGTGGTTTCTAAGACCCGTAATATCGATTTGATTAACAGTTGCCTGAGGGGTTCACATTTTAGAAATGAAAATGCTCTTGGCATTCATTTAGGACTAGTCACATAGCCCCCATCATTTCTATTGTTTCTATTATAGACTCAAAATGTTCTTTCATTTCAACATATACCACATTCTTTTTTTACATAATAATTTGTACGGATGAAATGCACAATCTCTAATGAAAGGGGCTGCTCAGGGGCTGTTGGCCCTTTCCATCAATATTTTATAAAAGGGCTGATATGCAGGATTGGTGCCGTCTGAGTCCCAAAGAATGAGGGCCCAAGACAAATAACCGCAACTAATGCAGGGCTCTATTCAAAGTTAAAACCATGAAGGTGTTTTTAAAATTTAAGCATCACCACAGAAAGCAAGAGGAAGTTAGTTAGTCAGGTTAAATCAGCATCAATATAGCTTACAAGCAAAGGTTTTGACATGAAGAATAGACAAAAAACGTTGGCAATAAAAAATATTTTAAGTACATAATCAAGTAACAGTTCAATACAGTGATTCTAAGTATGAAAGCAGCAAAATATCAAAAATGTACAGAATGTAATAACAAACTAACATAGGGGCTGCTCAATTTAAAGGCAAGAATGAAGGCACATGAATAATATAAATCAAATACCCGTCCGTTATAAGGACATGCTTGATAAAAGTCTCAAAAAGTGTGGCACTCATCCCAGAATAGGTACTTTTTATAGTTCAGAGGAGTGAATGAGAATGCTCTCAGCGTAAGGTGGGTAGTTTCCGAGGACTGAACTAATAAAGCTACATCCCATAAACCAGAGAGTATTTTGGACATTGTGCTTTGTAAAACAGGCGACTGAATAAATATTAATAATATAATGTATCTGTTAGCCTACATACTAGGGGAAAGGCATTGCTCTACTAATTGATAATTTATATAAATTAATAAATAAATGGGTGGGACTGAGATCAGCACCAGGCTTGGCCATTTGCAAGATTACAGGAGCGTCTCCATCATGGCTTCTTTCAAAGCACAAGTTCTATACAGAAGGGGAAGTCGCACTTCAAAACAAATCCTATTTCAACTATTTTCTAGTTGATGGAAAATAATTGCGGCAGGGCTTTAAATTTGTCTGTATAAACCAGCATTACTGGTATTCGAAGACCTAGCGACATCGACGTGATGACTGGTCATGCTAACTGAAACATCCACACAGGAAGGCTAGCATTTCAATTATTAAATCTGCTCTAACGTCATTAGCGATTGAGTATGTGGAAGTTGGCGAATACAACGCCCCTGATCAACCGCGATCAACCAAACCACAAAAGTCAGAGAAGATGAGCAAATCCACCAACTAGATTTTGAAGTTCAAAAGCAGTTTTCCTTCTGTTGAGCAAAAACACATTAAACAAAGTCCTGCGCAAGTACACATATCAGTCCTAAATAGGAAAGTTCCACTGATGAATGCTTTACATACCCCATGTAGACACCACTCATAATACCAGCACATAAGATACTTGAGCTCACAGGTGGGCTCCAGGACAGACATTATCCCATGAAAGGACTACAACTGAAAATGAACTACAATCGACTATATGCACAAAGCAGATCTCAATATAAGACCAAGGTGCTCTCCCAAGCAAAAGAGAAAACATTTCCTACACACTCAATCAACAGGATGAGGGGAGACATAAATGAAGAAATGACATGCTGAAGACCATGATGGACAGAATAAACACAACATATAGAGGTATATAAGTGGAATACTTACATTAGGTCAACTCTTTAAGCGTCAAGATATTCACAATAAAGAAATATATTAACATGGAAGATATCGGACAACTCTCCAAGGCATACCTGCCTAAGAAGAACTGAACTTCATCTAACTTGTAAATGGCAGTGACATCTAGCACACCATAAAACTAGTATTCATAGGTTTACATATTAAGGACAACTTCTGCTCCTCTACCCATACATTCCAAGCATGGACAGATTTCAGGAACTTTTGGAGGTGTTTTAACCAATTGTGGCAGCTAGGGAAACTGGTGCTGCACCACCTGAAGTTATCACTTTATTCCAAGCACAAGTTGCCTTTTCCAATGACCAACTGCTCATTGGTCATACAACAGAAACATTAAACCTAATGTTTGGAGGAGCACAGGTTCAGCAGTAAACTTGACCCTGCACGAATAGTTAAATTCTAAATGTTTTTAAAGTGTGCGAATGCCAAGGGGCGTCTTGGCGCTCATTTCCAGCTAGAAGTAACACTATGTGGGCCCTAAATAAGCATGTGGATAAAAAAGCCAGGTTTTTGTCATTGGATTAGGCTCTTAGATGCCGAGGCATTCTATTCAGAAGCTTGCACATTGAGAAAGTAAAGCTTCTGGCATCCCAAGATGTCTAAATCATTTTGGGTACTTCTACTTTTGTTGACATGGTTGATTGAAGAGATTTTATTGGAGTGTATCATCTGAAATTCTTCTTAAGGTACTCAGCACATATATCGTCAAGGGCTTTGCCAGCCATGACTAAAGTCTTAAAAGCTACTCGTATCCTAAAAGGAAGTCAGTGTAATTCTGACAAGTGAGACAGATTTAAATTTAGGGAATTTACTAGAACATGGGCTGCTGTGTTTTGTAAAATTTGCAATTTGCAATTTATTCAGATATTGTTGGTGGATGCCATATAAAGAGTGTTACAGTGATCTAACCTGGAAAGCCCAAAGGTAATGATTACAAATTTCGGTATATCGGATGGTATAAATGGGTGAACCTTCATCAGGGATTTTAACAAGAAGAAACAGGATGAGTTGAATTTAGTTATCTTTCCAGAGAAGGTAGGTTTAGCTTTGGAGATTACCCCAGATTCCTAACTTGGTGAACCGGCACTGGGAGTGGGCCTAGATGTTGGGGCCACCAAGATGCTGTGACGGACGGTGCAGGTAAAAGCGATGGTGCGGGGGGAATCGACAGACAGTGATGAGGGAAAATAAAAAAAAATTAAAAGGAAATACACTTACCTTGCGCTCCCCACTGCCCCACCGCTCTCACCTGCACTGGCTGTCACTGCATGATATATCCCAATAGGAAGTGTCTTTCCCAAACAGAAGAACGTCCACTTTCTCTGAATTTGACAGTCGTTGCTCATCCATCGAACTACTTTGGTCATGCAGTTATTAAAACATTGAGCAATGTCATCAACATCAGTTGAAATAGACAACAGAATTTTTATATAATCTGCGTAATAGTTTGTGGAAAAACCAAAGGATCAAATCAACAAGCCAAAGGAACAACAAAAATATTAAAAAGGGTGGGACTCAAGGAGGAACCCTGAGGAACACCACACAGCAGTTAAAAAGGTTCCACTGTAAATTCATCAAAGAGATGGATTGTTCTCAGTCTGAGATAAATGAGTGCAAGAGCTTGAGGGCTGAACCCCCAATGCCCATGGCTTTGAGTCAGGCCACTAGCACCGTGTGACTTACTGTGTCAAAGGCTGCGTATAGGTCGAACAGGATCACTGCAGCCTTTCCTCCATACTCCACAATTGATCTAACTTCATCAGTAGTGACTATAAGTACTGATTCAGTATTTTGGTTTCTCCTGAACCCAAATTGTGTTCCGTGCAATGCACAATTTGTCCCTAAGAAAATTGAGAATTCATAATTTAGATGTCTTTCCAAGATTTTAGCTGTCATTGGAAGACGTGAGATGGGACAATACCTTTTGGCCTCATTGGGGACCAAAGAAGATTTTTTATCAATGGGAAGATATATGCTTTTTTCCTTGTCTTGGGAAGCTGTCAGTAAGATAATAAGGAGGCCTACTACGAGAGCTGCTATTTTCTGATCTCCACCTGCAGGTGGAAAATTACGGATAGTAATAAATACAAATTGTGTTGTAGGCGGTGTGGATATATGGTAGTGGTATACATAGGTGTAAATCTACCCTCAGAAATGGTGAATAACTACAATTAGGAATAGTGAATAGCAAATCACTCACATAGGTGTAGTATTATACATACCTTTGTGAATCATTTCCTCTGACAGATACTGATATGTTTTAGCAGTGACATGTTATTCTCTTTAACCAATGACCTGGAGCTTGTGACAATGGAGGGCTCCGAGTTGTTGGAATTCGATCTGGGAGAACACCTGGCTTTGCAAAAGCCTGTTTGCTGATGCAGTGCAAGAGCTGCTGACAGAGTGCAAAACAAATATGCCCAGTGAAACCCAGCCAAAGCTTGAATGAATGTTGTGAGATATGTAGTGTTGTCATGTTTGTATGCCTCGGACTAGAGGGGATCTGTGCACTAAGCACACAGTCTTTCTTTACCACATAATTATAGACTGTGGTTCCAAATAATGGCTGTTGATCTTCATGGCTTCCTCTCTCACTGAAAATGGGTGAGCAGAGGCCAGAAAGTAAAGCTGTTATTTGAGCACTTGTGTGAAAGCTGCAAGCCCAATAAGGGATAATATGTCCTTTACTGACAGGCCACACAGAGGACTAAGACATGTTCAAAGTAGAGCTGAAGGAAAATATGGAATAGTAAGGTCATTTGTGCATCACAAAAAGAGCAATGTGAAAAACAAATGGGACAATGTGAAAACAACCATTGAGATGTGTGCCTGACATAAATGGCAAGGTGTAAATGTCTATTTCATACATATTCTCACATTTACCTGTAAGTAAAACAATTCGAGAGCTCACAGAAGGCGCAAGAAACATATAAGGCAAAGTAAAAATGCCAGTGGAATATAAAGTAATGTTGAAAGTGAAATGATAGTAGTGATTTTCTAACAAGGAACTATGCAAGCAGCAGCATTTTACCACAGGTAGGCAATGGACATCCACAGACTTCTACCCTTGTGTCAAGGCCAGCATGTTACCAGGACGAGAATGAGCATCATTCCATTGATATCCACAAGCTGCCATCATCTCAAATCCATTATTTTACCATGCTGGGCAATGGTCATAATCCCAAGGATGCCCACACGTTTCCATGAATTACACAATTATATATGGCCTTGTTTTTACCAGAGATAGACAATTCGGCATCATCCCATGGATGCCTCAATTTTGTCATTGATTACCACTATTCAGTAAGGCAATGGACATCATCTCATGAATACCCACAATGTGGAGAGAGTTACAACCTGTACGTCTGTCCTAAATGTATGTAGTTTTTTCTAGAATTCTAATTACAATTCAGTTCTCTCATTAGACCCGGGTTTTCTGGTGCTTTGAGTTTCTACATTGAGGTGAGTTCATGTTCCTAGTAATAGTACTTGTCCTATCTGAGTTAATTTTTTTTGTAAATGCAAATATTGGATTGTAATATATTGATTTTTATCACTTGCTATAATAAACCTCATAATTCATATAGAAAAGTGTGCCTTATTTTAGAAATTATCACAAATTGATAATATATATGACGTAGTGTATCCCAGCAGGTTTTATTTACCAATGACATGGAAGTTGGAAACCAGACCACTGTGATGAGGTTCATCCTTGCGGGACTCACCGCTGACCCTAAAATGCAGATTCCTCTCTTTTTCTTCTTCCTGCTGGTCTACGTCATCACCGTGGTGGACAATATCGGAATAATCTTTCTGTATTGGAGCGATGTTCATCTTCACTCACCCATGTACTTCTTTATCAGTAACCTTTCCTTTGTGGACCTTTGTTACTCCTCAAACATCACTCCCAAGTTGCTGATGAGCTTCTTAGTTGAGAAGAATGTAATATCCATGAGTGGATGTGCCACTCAGCTATTTTTCTACATCAGCCTAGTTGTTGCTGAGCCCCTCCTCATTTCGGTCATGGCATTTGACCGCTATGCCGCGATTTGTAAACCATTACATTATGCAATTCTAATGACAGATCAATTTTGTAACCAGCTTGCAGCTGTACCCTATGCAGGGGGTGTGATATATGGAGTGATGTATACATTTATAACATTTAGGCTCTATTTTTGTAGGCAGTACATTTCTCACTACTTTTGTGATATTTTCCCATTGTTTAAGCTCTCCTGCCTGGATACTTCCCTTAATGAGATCATAGTATACTCAACAATAGCAATTTTTGGATTTTTTTATGTGATACCTTTCGGAGTATCCTACACCAATATTGCCATCACCATCCTTAGTATCCATTCATCCGCAGGGAGGCGCAGAGCATTCTCCACCTGTTCATCCCACCTCCTCTGTGTGGTTCTCTTTTATGGCACCGGCCTCAATATGTATCTGCGCCCCAGCAACAGAGGTTCAGATGAAACTGACAAAGTCTTATCTGTCTTTTACACCATCATCATCCCCATGCTCGACCCTCTGATCTATAGCTTGCGGAACCAGGATGTGAAAGCTGCATTAAAAAGAATTCGAAAAAGCAAAAATTGCTTCTAGCTTCTCATGTTAAGAATCACCATCAGGACCCTTCAGCAACCTCAGAAGGTTCCGGTGTTGGACATCTCCAAAACTGTGGCCATACCACAACCTCATTATATCAACTTCTAACAGATCGTCAAAAGCAATTATTATTTGACAGTGCACTCTCAGAAACAGAAATAATGGCAACAGAGTAACCCAACGGATTCAACCCAGTAATTGAATGTCCGGTTTTGAAGAACTTCTGGAAAGAGGTCGGAGATTCACTTCAAGATATTTTTAAGATCAACATTAGCATTAATTTGTCATTCGTGTTCTTTGGAGACGATGGGCTAAACAAGTCATATAGTCACTCCACTACAGAGAGGCCTCTTGCTATACTTGGTTCTCTTGGCCCGGAGAGAGATCTGCAAGAAATGGAAAGACCCCCAACCACCAACAAGGGAGAACTGGCTCAGGGCCTCATTTAGTATGGCTCGTTTGGAGTACGAAAGTGCTGCAGACAAGCCATCTAATGTCTGGTATCCTCTTATTTGTTGGGGACATAGTCTCCGGTTAATAGAATTGGTCTAATGATTACATCAAGCTACCCTAAGCTAAGGGGTTTGGTCGGAGACCAAGGTGATTGCGGTAAAGCCAGGAGGCCCTCAGAGTGTTAAAAAGGCTTTGTAAGATCCGCATAGAAAAGCTTGGTAAGATGAGGACAAAAAAAGAAAAAAGAAAAGAACCAGGGTAAATATATGTGCCATTAGAACTATGTTGAACTACAAAACTGTGCGTAAACTTTGCGATAAAATCTTTTCAAACGTATGTGAAATTTGTGAAAGTACCCATGTTCTCATCTGTTGTTATTTGTAGGTCAATAAGTGGGGAAAAAATCACCAGGCATCTGTATTTCCCACAGTGTTAAACATGACATGTCCTGTTCAAGTTATCCTAATGTTTAAATAAAATGTTAGGACACGTGTCCATTTAGACTGTAAATGTCATTTAAACACATCAGATCATTTAAGTGGTGGTGGGTGTAGATTTCTTCAACCGGGAAAAAAAAGAATATTAAAATTGTGCAGGGCCCCTATTTCTTATCCAGAAGAATGCCCGTATGACTACAATCCGAAGGATAACGACCAGGTACAGTAACAAAATGCACCTATGGAAATCAACACTGTGTGTATTTACTAATTTATGACTCAGGTCTAATAAGCAAACGACTACTATTGAACTTTCTGCTTATGGTGAGGCTCATAAGACATAAACATATGTGGCCATTCCTCATTAACTACTCTAAATTGCAACCACACTAGCCCAAAATGGTAAACTAAAGTAATACCACACTTTTCTCTGCACACTGAGGTGCATATTTATAAGTCCCTAACGCCACCGGAGCATCACTTTTTCTGATGCTCCTGTGGCGTTGCACCTTTCCCCATATCTACAAGGTGGTGCTGAACCACTTAATGTGACTTAACACCACCTTGTAAAAATCCCCCTTTCTGCAGCAGTCCGCTGTAGCAAATGGGCGGGCAATGGTTGTTTCTGTGGGTGTTCCACCGCAACACCCATTGCTTTTTGACTCTGCCCCAGATTTACAAAGCTGGGGCAGTGCCAGAATCTAAGGCCAGGTAAAATGTGGTTTTAGGATGGTGATACGAGGAGAAATTATAAATTTCTCCTTATGTTTTGGCTAGGCATCTTTTTAGCACCAGTGCCTGGGGAAACACAGGGGTGCCCCGTATTTTAGTAAATATAATGCATCCTTGCGTTTTAAAAAGGTCAACATGCGGCATTGCTAAATTTGAGTTAACACTGTGCCCTGGCATTTTCTTGTAAATATCTCCCTCTGAGTTCTACCATGTCTGAGTGTTATACTCACATTAAATGTTGCGCTCTCTCAGATCTGCTGTTAGTGTTTGAAGCATTTGGATGGCTTTGGAGGTGCCAGTGTTTAACAATAATTGGTCTTTCAATTTGGGGAGATGGAAGGTTACCAAACAGGCTTTGCTCCAGAACACATCACAGAAAGATGCCTGCACTAGGATATAAAGTCAGGAAATCCATTGTGAAGTAATTGCTGAACATACTTGACATACACATTGTCTATGATTGAATTTTAAGTACCTTTCATAGAACTGAAAATGTTGAATTTATCTTTTTAGGTATTTCTTTACTGTTGCTAACAATTAATGAACGGTAGACTTTCTTGAAACATTCAATTCTTTCATATTTAATAGCGAGAAAAAACATTATTTTCTCAATTCGCTGTTATGTTAATTCAGTATTGGAAAATCAGTTTGAAACATTCAGCTAAAAACAGAGGGAATGCTGTAAAATGGGGTGAAAGACTTACTCAAATAATAAACACAATCCTTGTCAGGGTGAAATAAAAACAGTCACTAAATTAACCAAGGCATAACCCCCTATTAGCTTTCACGAAAGCAGTCAGGCTTAACTTAGCGGCAATGTGTAAAGTATGTATGCAGCACACAAACAATAATAAAGTGAAAAAACAACACAAGAAAAATCTCAAACCAATCTAGAAACATAGAACATAGTCTAATACATAAAATGACACCAAAACTAATTAAATTCAACCAAAATAACTGGAATATTTTTGTGAAGATAGCACTAAGAAGCAGAAAGCGGCACTCGCGCCTATCTGGTTCCACTAGACCAAAAGAAAGTCACAAGCTTCTTCCATCCATGATTGATGGGTTGACGGGTTGGAATCATGAAACACGTTAGACCCGCTGAAGAGTCATCTTCTCGAGTCTGAAATTAAAAGTTCAGTTTGTTTTGGAAGGGGCCATGAGGATGAGTCTTTTGGGACAAAAGTCAAGCACCGCAGGCGCTCATTACGGTACCACAAATATCTGGTTAGCAGTTCAGTTGGTGCTGGTCAGCTGGGCAGTTGAAGGGACGCATCTGGTAGCTTGTGGTGTCATATAGCTCACACAGGAGGTCGGACAAAAGACCCTTGGAGTAGCCTCGGCTCGAGGTAAGCAGGTCCAATCTTCCTTCTTCAGACAGCAAGGAAATCCTTCACGCAGCACGGCAGTCTTTTTTCTGAATCTTCCCCAGGTCCAGATTTGTTTTGATGAGATGTTCTAAATGTCCCCTTTTTCTACCTGTTGTCAGCCTTTGTGTGCTTGAAATACCAGATCACTCCCAAAATTGATTCTGGTGAGTTTTTCCCCTTCTCATGGTCCGAGCTCCAAACTGACTTTGGTGACAACGGCAAGGGCAGGCATAGTATCAGGTTCCTTTGTTTTTGCTGCAGGCAGGGCACTTTGAAATGTATTCAGGGCAAGGTACAGCTCTTTCCCACCCATCCTGTCAGGAAGACCCTCTCCCCTCACACCTAGTTTCCGTTTTCTCTCATTGTTTGACTGCAATACACGACTCACAACAGCAGAGCTTTTTAAAGTCATGTGACCGTATTACACTGGCAGAAAGGCACAGATGGTTCTGACAGAAAAATGCCAACTTTAGTTAAGGGGCATTTTCAAAATGATAACTTAAAATCTGACATTACGATCAAAGAGTATTGCATAACATTAATTTCAGTTGTATACTTAATTTCTCTATTTGCTCCCAATCTGAAGTTAGCACTTGTTAAGTGTAATAAGGCAACTCAGTGTTAGCCTATGGGTGAGAAGGCCTTCCAACTGTGAAAAATGACTTACGTAATTTTTCACTGCAGGGGCATGTAAAACGTAATCCAACATGTCCTAATTTTTAAATGTCATGCACCTGGACCTATGAGACTACAGGACTACCTTAGGGTTGGCTAACAAGTATTAAGAAGCAGAGTTTAGGCCTAGCATAAGGTTTATTTTTCTAGATCGAAATATCAGTTTAAAACTGCACTAAGGCTGCAGTGGCAGGCATGAGCAGTGTCTTAGAGGGCTTCTCAAGAGTGCAGCTCAAGGAGTGCTGCTGTCCACTAGTAGCATTTAATTCACAGGCCCTTGGTGCACATACTATAATATTATAAGGATATAACAGTAAATTTAATCAATCAATCAATCAGGTTTTGTATAAAGTATGACTACTCACCTGAGAAGTTTTCAAGGCGATGACTGGGAGGAGGGGTCTGCGGTTCAGTCGATCACCCAGGTCTGAAGCGATGGTGCTTGCCTGAGGTGCAGAGCAAGGAGTTCAAGGACTTTGCAGCGACGTAGGAGAAAGTTCTTCCTCCAAATGTGGTCTTGCGGATCTGTGGAATGGTGGCTAGGGCCAGTTGGATGAAGCGGAGATATCTGGTGGCAGTGTAGAAGTAGAGGTGGTCGTTGAGGTATGCAGGTCTGGCGCTGTGGAGGGCTTTGTAGGTATGCGTGAGGAGCTTGAGGTAATTATTTTGTTGATATGAAGGCAGTAGAGTTCTCTCAAGAGGCCAGTAATCTGGCTGCGGTGTGCGATGTTCAGGATAAGTCTGGATGAGGTGCTCTGGATGTTCTGCAGTTTATTTTGGAGTTTCTGGGTGGTAATGGCACAGAGTGTGTTGCCGTAGTCAAGTCTGCTGCTGATAAGTGCATTGGTGACAGTTTTCCTGGACTCAGTGTGGATCCACAGAAGATCTTATGAAGCAGGTAGAGGGTGTGGACGCAGGAGGACGGAACATTGTTGATTTGGTGGTTCATTGAGAGTGAGGCATCCAGGATAATGCCAAGGTTTCATGACTGGTTTATGGGTGTGGAGGGGTTCCAAACACTGCGGGCCACCAGGAGTCATCCTAGGCAGAGGGGGTGGTGTCGAGGATAAGGACTTTGGTCTTGTCTGAGTTAAGATTGAGGCAGATGTCCATTGTGGAAGTTGCTCTTGGCTGCTGTGGGTTCGTCTGTGAGGTAGAGAATCAGCTGGGTGTCAACGGCATAGGCGACAATGTTGAGTCCCTGGCTGCTGGCAATGGCTGCAAGTGGTCCAATGTAGATGTTGAATAGGTAGGGGCTCAGGGAGTATCCCTGAGGCACCCCACATCTGATCTCTCTGGGTTCTGAGTTGAACGGTGAAAGTCTGATTTTCTGTGTTTGGCTGGTGAGAAAGGAACGGATCCATTCTAAGGCTTGGTCGCAGATGCCGGCATCGTGGAGTCTTGCACAGAGGGTGTGGTGGGAGAGGGTATCGAATGCGGCTGAGAGGTCCCGGAGGATGAGGGCAACAGTTGTGTTGCGTCGTGAATGGTGCGTAGGTCATCTGTCGTGGCAAGGAGAGTGGTCTTGGTGCTGTGGTTCCTTCTAAAGCCCGATTCGGAGAGGTCCAGGATGCGGTACATTTTGATGAACTTGGAGAGTTGGGCGCTAATTGTTTTCTAAATTACTTTGGCTGGAAAGGGAAGCAGAGAGTTGGATCTGTAGTTCTTGAGGTACATCAGGTTAGCAGAGGGTTTCTTCAGCAGTTGATGGTGCTGCAGAGTGCAGGTGGAATCGAGGTGCCAACTCTGTTGAAGATGTGGTGAGGGCAGGGATCGGAGGTGGGTCTGAAGTGTATGCTCTTCATGATCCTGAGTGTGTTGTGCGAGGTAAGGGTGGCCCAGTTGGCCAAGGTCTGCTGAGGGCTGGAGCCATTAGATGTTGTGAGTCTTGGGTCGCAAAACTGTTGTAGATCTCCTTGAGCTTGTGGTGGAAGAAGGTGGTGACGTTGTTGCAGAGGTCTTGAGAGGCAGAATGCCTGCTGTCTCTGTGCTGGATCTGGCAAACCCTTTGACCATGGTGAAGAGTTCTTTGCTGTTGTGTGCATTGGCGTTGGTGCATTCTTGGATGTCTGCTTTCTTTGTTGCTCTGATGAGGTGGTGATGTGTGGTGACGGCAGATTTGAAGGCTGCATGGTCGGCCATGATCTTGCTGTTCCTCTATCTTTTCTCAAGTTGTCTTCAGTTGCGGCTGGACTCTTGGAGGGAGGGAGAGAACTGACTGGATTTCTTGGAGGTCTGCTTGGCGGAAGGTTTCCTGAGGGGCTAGTTTGTTGGTGCAGTTGGATATCCAGTGGTGGAGGTTGTGTGCTGAGGTGTTGGTGTTCATGGATGTCAGTGGTGGGATTTTGCTGAGGCAGGTGGTGAGCTGGTCTTTGGTGACCTTGTTCCAGCGTCTGCTAGGATCTTGGTGGGTGTAGTGACATATGGTGAGTTTGGTGAAGGAGAAGCGGAAGCAGTGGTGATCGCTGCAGTATGGTTCAGAGGTGTGGTTTAAGGGGATGTTTTTGCATGGAGAAAGTATGAGATTGAGCATGTGTCCTGCTGAGTGGATTGGCATTATGACCAGCTGTTGAAGTCCAAAGGTGGCGAGGTTCTTCAGTAGGGATGAGGTGTTGTGCTTGTCAAGGTTGTACATGTGGAAATTGAGGTTGCTGAGGCAGATGTCGTCCAATGAGGTGAGAGCATGGTGAGCAATGCCGTCGGCTATGGCTTCGCTGAAGGGGTGACGGGCTCCAGAAGGTCTGTAGATGAGGGTGCCATGAACGGTGGCATTCAGGTTGGTCGGGATCTGGAAGTGAAGGTGTTTCATGTCAGGTGAGTGGTCGCTGGTACTGGTTGTGAGGCAAAGTATGTTTTTGTGTGCGTTGGTGATACCTCCTCCCAATTGGTTGACGTGGTCCTTGTGAATGATTTTGCAGCCTTTGGGAATGGTGGTTGTGATGTCCGAGCTGAGGTGGGGTTCATCCAGGTTTCTGTAAAGAAGACAACGTCGGGGAGATTGAGTCAAGCAGGTTCCAGTTCTCCATGGCCTGTCTTCTGAGGGTACAGGTGTTAAGCAGTATGCAACTGATAAGGTCGGGTCCAGTTCCTCCAGGTCGTGGGATTGGTAGTGATGGTGTGTGTAGGCTGGCAAAGGTGCAGTTGCAGTTGGGCCTTTGGTGTTCTTCGGTGATACAAGGTGGCAGGCGGTGAGTGGTTCGATGTGACTGGCATGGAGGGTGCGGGAGTCGTAGTGGTAGATGGTCCAGGAACCAGGGTGTTTGGCACTGGCCGGCCCAGACATGGACGGGCACAGAAGAGCTTGCCTTTGGCACATGTTTGACACATCAGCAACGACAGCTAACTGCACCCACTGCATGCCTGCGAATCAAGCACCATTTAATAGCGTTTGGGGAAGGCTGGATAGCTGGGAGGCAGGAAGTGGCAAAATAGCACTGGAGGAGGCAAAAAAGAGGAGAAAAAACACAAAGTGAAAGAAAGCAATAATAGATAAGAAAAGCAAAAGATAGATGAAAAGGAAGGTGAAAAAAGAGCAAATAGGCAGAAAACAGAAAAACAGAGGGAAGAGAATTGCAGCAGAGCAGAGATGCTCCCCACTTGGACACCAGAGCTCAGGGGCCTTAAACACAGGGCCTGGTAGAGTTAGGGCAACAGCTACCAGGCAGAGCTGTGCAGTGAGGGAAGCAAATTACTGATATGGTTAGAAAGATTGCTCCTTCACTGCTCAGTGGGAGCTATTAAGTAGTGTTTGGGAGGGCTGGACAGCTGGTAGGCAGGAGGCGAGAAGCTGGAAGTGAGAAAATGGCACTGGAGGGCATCAGGCGGCGGGGGACGAGCAGCGGTTATGGCACGGAAAGGGAAAAAAGGCAAAAAAGAGAAGAATTAGCAGAAAGAGAAAGAAAGCAATAATAGATAAGAAAAGCAACAGGTAGATGAAAAAGAAGGTGAAAAAAGAGCAGAGGAGCAAAAATGCACTGGACCACCAGGGATCAGGGGTCTCGAACACAGCACCAGGAAAGTTCAGAGGGCAAGAGCTACCAGGCGGAACTATGCTGCAAGGGAAGTAATTTACTGACAAGATCAAATTAACCGCTTCTGTGCCCATGACAAGATAGTCTCGTCATGGAGCACGGTTGCGCTGTGCCCATGACGAGACTATCTCGTCATGAACCCCGCCTGCTAATGTAACGCCCGGCACAGGAGGGGGAAAGGGCGTGGCACTGAAGGGGTTAAATGTACCAATCAGGTGTAGGCCAATTTGAACATGTTTTAGAGAGAGACCACAAGCACTTTATCACAGGTTATAAGGGCTAAAAGACAAGAAAAACGAGTGCAGCAAGGGAAGGAAAAGAAAGGCAACATCTGGGATTACTCTGCAGCAAAGACCAAGTCTAACAGCATCCATTAGCATTTATATAAATCATAGCCAGCATGCCACCTACAATGCTCACAAAACCTCATTGATAGGAAGCCACTGTGTCAGTTGTAGACAATGCAGAAAGGAGGTCATGAAATGGCTACTATTCTGGAAGGGTTAGGCAGGATTTCTCCAAGAAAGCCCACAAATATTTAACAAAAAGAGTCCACCTTTATGTGAGAGATAGACAGTATTTTGCCTAAAACGACCGGAATGCACACACACACAAATATACATATAGTGATACACATTCATGTGCACTCTCACTCACACAGGCTTACACACACATACATTCAAGTCTCTGCTCCTTCCTATGCTCAACGTATCTATTATCTACCTTCAAGGTGACCACAACCTGACACCTCTACAGCTCTATAATGTTTCTACAGCTTTCTGCCTTGTGGTGTCCTCTGGGTGTGCGGACCCCGGTGCCCTATTTTCCATGGGTGTCAAAATAGTGCATGGCTCAGGATATGGAAAGTTGTATGGCTATGAGTTTGGGAAGGAGGTGGGTGCAGCAATGTGAGGGTTTGGAGGAAATTCCCACCCACTACTCAGAACCATATAATCAGGATATTGGTGTTGGAGACATTCCTTTCATTCCATTATTTCTCACCATTGGCTGTGGTGGTGGAAGCAAAGTAGCTGAGCTCATGCCAGCCTGCAAAAAAGGTTGGAAATGGTGACTTTGAATGTGTGGCAAAACTTACTGCCTCATGTCCCACTTCAGACAGGTATCCAAGCTCTATGTCTGAAGCAGGACAGAAAATAGTTGGCTGTAGTGTTACTGCACTTCTGTAGGGATCTGGTAAGCAGAATACGATGGGCTCTGTCAAATCACCACATACACAAACTAGGCTACTCTGCTCCAGGCCAAGTTCAATGCTGAAGGGTACTGCAGACAGCAGCAAAAGGGTCATGGGCAGTAAACAGTGCAGTGAGCTACATGTATTGACAGTAGTAACAGGATAGAGGGGAAGCACCCATAATAATAGCCACAACTGGTAGAAAGTGAGGTTTTGCAAGACAAATGGAAAGGAACCTCCAAAAACAGCCTTCAATTCACAAGGCCAGGTTTTTGTAAAGCAGCTGCTATCATACAGCCAAATCGTTATTGAATTACCAAATTGCCCTCAGGATAATGCATATAACTTTACCTTTTCACACAACATTGCAGTGTCTTTTAATAGTTCAATTTGTTCATAGTCATTTTTTAGTGCAACCATCGAAGTCTGTATTCAATGATTTCCTCATCAAGATTGTCCTGGACCATTTGCCCTAAACAAAACTGTTTATATGTGACTTTCTCCTGATGAAGCGACATGGTTATTCACAAGTCGCGAAACACACATCGGCTTCTGTTGCTGTAGAGAAAACTCTTTAATAGGACTTGACTCATATTCTTATTGTTAGGAGTCCTCCCTAATTGCCAAACCAATCTCAATTTTACTGCCTCAAAACCTGTCTGCTTTATTGTAACTAGGCAGTGCTTGGAAGGGGCTGTGAAGTTGGTTCACTTCGATTTATGTCTTGAATATTCAGAATAGGATAGTCTGCATCTGGGAAGGTTGAACAGAATATGGATATTTGTGAAAACATTACCCACAGGAGAATAGAGAAAAGTGGGAAGCTGACTAAAGGTCTAATATGCCAGTGCAGCTTACACATTAGTATGGTGTCCCTGAAGGGTAGTCTGCAGCCAGGCATCGCCAAATGACACTCAGGGCCCTTTTTCCTGCTGGAACTGCAGCTGCACCTTCACCTGCCCCCTCACACCTGCCTCACCCTCTGCACAAGCCACTAATACAGTACCTGACCGACTCAATTGCATCCTGCTCAACACACGTTCCCTTCATAAACACGCTGTGGAGTTCTGGGACCTGCTTGACTCAGTCAACCCCAACATTGCCTTTCCTGCGGAAACCTGAATGAACTCTACCTCTTCCCTGGACATCACGACTGCCATCCCGGATGGCTACAAGCTAATTCACAGAGACCACATCAACAAACCAGGGGGTGGCATCGCCATCATACACAAAAGCATCCTCCGCCTCACCACCTACGCGGATGAACACAACCACCATGGAGCACCTCTACTTCCACTTCCGGGTCCAGACCAAATTAAACACTACCCACTCAGGCACCCTCATCTACAGACCCCCTGGACAAAGCCTACCCTTCAGCGATTCCATCATTGACTTCATAGCACCCCACGATCTCGCCTCCACAGACTACATCCTCCTAGGTGACCTCAAATTTTACCTTGACAACTCCAACAACAAAAACATTTTATCCTTGCTGGAGAACCTCATCACCGTTGGACTCAAACAACTGGTCACCTCCCCAGAGGACTCAAACAACTGGTCACCTCCCCAACCCACAAAGGGTCACATGCTGGACAACATCTTCTCACCCAGTGACTACACCGATTGATCTCCAACTGCTCCGTCACTCTGTCTCCCCTGAAGAAAGCCCAAAGCCAAACGAAACTCCAAGACCGCTGTCACTGCACACCACCATCTCTTCAGAAGAAAAAAGAAAGCAGCCCTACAAGAAAGGATTAATGCCAATGCACCCAAAACTAAAGAACTTTTTACTGTGGTCAAAAAATGTGCCAGATCAAGCATACATCCCACCGTCCCAAGGCCTCTCCAACAACCTCGGCACCTTTTTTCACTGCAAGATTAAGGAGATATAAACAATTTTCCCAGCCTCAATAACACCCCACCCAAAACCATTGCACTCTACATCACCAGACCCCAAAAGACCCTACTCAGCTGGACTCCCCTCACCATGTACAAGACCCTCAAGATCATGAAGAGCATCCACTCGGAGCACCCTTGGACCCTTGCTCGCACCACATCTTCAACAGAGCAGGCACCACCATGGCAACTCTGCTGCACCATTAACTGCTCCATCAACTCCACCACCTTCCCGGAAGACTGGAAACATGCAGAGATCAACCCCTTGCTGAAGAAACTCTATGCCGTCCCAAAAAAACCTCAAGAACTTCACACCCATCTCTCTTCCCCCTTCCCAGCCAAGGTCATTGAGAAGGCCGTCAATGCCCAACTTTCTGAGTTCATTGAAGCAAGCCACATCTTGGACCTCTCCCAATCTGGCTTCCGATGCAACCACAGCACCCATGTTGCCCTCCTCGCCGCCACATACTATGCCCGCATCCTCCTCGACCAAAGCAAAATTACAGCCCTTATCCTCCTGGACCTCTCGGCCACCTTCGATGCCATCTCTCACCAGACCCTGTGCACAAGACTCCATGATGCCAGCATCTTGACAAAGCCATGTAATGGATCTGCTCCTTCCTCATCGGCCAAACACTGAATGTCACAATACCACCGTTCCTCTCAGCACCTACAGAGATCAGCTGCAGAGGGCCTCATGGCTCCTCCCTGAGCCCCACTCTCTTCAACATCAACATGGCCGTTATCAGGAACCACAAACTCAACATCATCTCCTTCACCGATGACACCCAGCTGATTCTCTCCCTCACCAATGAGCCCACAGTCACCAAGAACAACTCCCACGATGGAATGAAAGCTGTCGCTACCTGGATGAAGAAGAGGTGCCTCAAGCTCAACTCAGAGAACCAAATTCCTCATCATGGGTGCCACCCCATCTGCCTGGGATGACTCCTGGTGGCGCGCAGCACTTGGAACCTCCATTCACCCAAAACCATGCACAAAAACTCGACATCATCCTGGACTCACAAATAGTCGCCAGATCAACACCATCTCATCATTCTCCTTCCACACGCTACGCTCTGAAAGATCTTCAAGTGGATCCCCACCGATTCCTGAAAGACAATCACCCACACACTCATCAGGAGCAAAGTCAACTATGACAACACACTCTACTCCGGCATCACCCAGGAACTCCTCAGGATTCAGAATGCCTCTGTCAGACTCCTCAACATTCCCTGCTGCAGTCACATCACCAGCCACCCGAGAGACCTCCAATGACGCCCAGTCAACATAATAATTACCTTCCACCTCCTCACACACACCTACAAAGCCCTACACAACACAGGACCTGCGTACCTCAACCACCTCCTCGCATGCCACGCACCCACGAGAGCCCTTCGCTCTGCCCTACTGGCCCTGGCTACCATCCCACGTACCTGCAAAACAATAGCTGGAGGAAGATCCTTCTCCTACCTTGCAGCAAAGACCTGGAACACCCTCTCCAATTCAGGCAATCACCATCACTGCCTCAAATCAGGAAGGACCTCAAGAATTGGCTTTTCGACGGAACCACATCGCCTTTAATGGACCAGCAGCACCCCCAGTGCCTTGAAACCCTTACGGGTAAATATTCATTCTTTACAAGCCACCTGAATGATTGATTGATTGAAAGTGACCCAGCTTAAGCCAAGCAGGGCAGTTTATAGTAATCCAGGAATGTCACTTACTTAAAATGGAGCTGGGGATACATTTACTGGTAGAGTTTAGAGATACAGGAAGCCAGGAGAAGAGGTATCCCAGTGCACCGGGAGCCACGTTTGCAGAGTGGTGTAAAAAAGGAGCGTGGCCTCAGACCACTCTCAGCAATCCAGCTGTGTGGCTCTTACTGGAGGTACCTGGTGGGCCAGCTGGCCCCCAGGGACCCTCATGAATGAACGGGACTTAATAACCCAACTTAGAACGTTCCAGGGTGCGCATTTGCTGAGTGGTGGGGAAAAGGGGTGTGGCCTTTGTCTACCTCTCAGCAATCCCACTGTGTGGGGCTTACTGGAGGTAAGAGGTAGGTTAGTTGGCCCCTAAAGGACCTCCTGCAGCGAAGGGGACTTCAATCCCCACCCAATACTGCGCCGTGGAGCGTGTTTGCAGAGTGGTGGGTGAAGGGGGTGTGGCCTGCTCTGATAACTTAGCAATCCTTCTGTGTGGGACTTTTTGGAGGTAATAGGAGGGATAGTTGCCACCTAAGGTCCTTGGGGGCCAGCTACACCTCTTGTTACCTCCAGTAAGACCCACACAGTGGGATTGCTAAGATGTCTTCGGAGGCCATGCACCCATTTCTCCACCACTCTTCAAACGCGCCTCCTGGCCGACTATGGGATGGGGATGAAGTCCAATTTACTCTTGAGGGCCTTTGGGGGCCAGAAGCCCTCCTGGTACCTCCTGTAAGCCCTATGCAGTGGAATTCCTGAGCGCTGGTCAGAGGCCCAGCACCCTTTCTCCACCACTCTGCAAACCTGACTACTAGTTAAAGAAGTGGTTGCAATGTAATAGGTTTCACATTTGCGACAATTAGAGCTACTGGCGCTGTAAATGCTGTAGGAAGGTGGAATCTGACTGAATGGTTGCCCCACTTTTTTCCTGGTGTTTTGATGGTTTTTGACTTAGTTTGGCTGGGAACCTGCTTTTCGAGTCCCCAGCCTATCTGCTTTCTCTTTTAAATTGATTCCCTGTACTTTAGGTACAACACAGATTGGATCTTGAGGTACCCTTGTGAGTCCCTAGTATATGGTATACATGTACCCAGGGCATAGGTACCCCAGAGGCCTACCAGGGGCTGAAGCATGTATTATGCCACCCCTGGAAAGTCACCCAAAATGACATCACAGGTCTGCTACTGCAGCCTGGGTAAGGTGGTGCATGCACCCCTTACTGAGGTATAGGTTCACTATACCTCACCTATCACTGCACATAGTACCCTATCAGTCACCCCTATGGCAGGCCTTATCAATCCTGAAGGCATGGTGGTTGGTTATATGTGAGAGGGTGCCCAGGCATGAGCTGACCCCTCTGAAGCCTTCAGAATCTCTTCTCCGGGGTTTTCAGTGGTGCAGCCTGACCATATACGCATTATAACCAAACCAAACGGTAAATGCTAACTTTGGACTGGCTGCACGGAAACATGCTGTGTTTGTTGTCAAACATCTTGGAATCATACCCCCACACCAGTAACTGGTGTGGGAGTATGATCCCACCCTTCTAGAGGGAGAGAGACATGGCAGCACTGGTATAACCGGTACAAACTTAATAGAGCCCTGGCATCACAAAATGGATGCTGCAGCCACAGACACAAGTCTGACCTCCTACTGCTGACCGAAACTCCGGCAGGGGAGGCCTGGACAATAGGTTTCCTGTCACTGGGAGGTGTAACCACCTCCCAGACAGGCTTATGTGAATTGGGGCTGAGTGGGAGCACTCTCTTAGTGCTTTGAAGTCCTGCACTGAGGGCACATTTGGTGTCCCTGTGCATAATCCAGCTCAAACCAGTTCAGGGACTTCCAGCCCCTGTGCAAAAAGAAACTACGACTGACTACTAGTTTAGCACTTAAAATCCCAAAGTCTCAAGGTTAATATTCAATTCCTGTGCACAAATCTTCCGGAGTACGCCGTAGGACAACTCCACTGAAGGTCAGATGAAGATAGAGAAAACAAAAGAGGAAGGTGCACCAGTCAAAAGAAGTCCAAATCCAAACAGGTATCTTTAGTATTCCCTTTTATTTTCTTTAAAAGACTCAGCTAACGCGTTTCGTTCCACACAGGAACTTTTTCAAGGCAAATTCAATTCTTTATGGCAAATGGAAGCGAAGTGCCATGTGACGAAATCCCACATGCATAGAAAATTTCCAAAGTCAATGATCCACAGTATTAGTATTGGTCGTCTTGAGGTAAATTCACCTCAAACATCCAGAGCTGGTAGTTTATATTTAGCATTGGCTCCATAGTAAGAGCACGATCTGAAAGGGTTTCAGTAATCTTGGAAGTCCCATAGCCCCCCCCCCCTTCAGTTGGTTAATGCAGATGAGGGGTGAGAATCAAAACTGTTGAGGTGGTCCATCTCTCTATAGGGAAGGGACTTTATGGTGGAACACCACCCGGGTACAAAACACGCCAATGCTGATGGTCTGTCCAGATTCTTCCTCCTTAGTGATAAGAACTCCGAAGAGAGTGGGTAGTTATCCCCACCTTTCAGCTGGAGGGGACAGGTTTTAGACTTGGCAGCTCTGGTGTGGTTTCCCATGACTTTTTGTCTCTAATTCCTGTATTTTTTATGCTGTGCTTTATTTCATTTTTGCTGGCTTAGATGCTTTGGGCACTTTGCCAGTCTGATCAGTGTCAAAGTGTAAATGCTCCCTGTGTAAATTGTTGTCACAATTGGTTCTCCCTGATTGGCATATTTGATTTACTGGTAAGCCCGTAGTAAAGTACACTGAAGTATGCCATGGCCTGTAAATCAAATGTTACTAGCTAGCCTTGGGCACTGATTTTGCCACCGACATGAGTAGCCCGTGAAAAGGTATCTCAGACCTGCCACTGCACGTAAGGCACCCCTATGGTGGGCCAAGGGTACCCCGCTCGGCAGGGTGCAGTGTATGTGAAAGGATAGACATGTACTGGTGTGTGTGAGATGTGCTGATAGTGAAATACTGTCAATTTCATTTTTCCCTATTGAAAGGCTATCTTGCTCCATAGGATAGAATGAGAAATGCTTTGTAACATCTTACAAGTATAATTTCCCATTTGGTCAAGATAGAGAATTAAAGTCTAGGCTCTGGGAACTCAGAATTTAATAGCAAATTTTTAGTAAAGATGGTTTTTAAATTTTGTGTTTGAAAATGCCACTTTAAGAAAGAGGGCATTCTCTTGTTTAACCATTCTGTGTGATTCTGCCTGTTTGTCTATTGTCCGTCTGGTTTTGGAGTGACAGGGGCTGGGGATTTGCATTCACTGTAGACAGACACGGGGGAATTGAGATGTGCCTGGCCCTTCCTGGATGTCTCGGAGCTGAGCTGAATAAACCTTGGCTGAATTTAGAGTAGGGGGAGATTTCCTTGCACCTGAATAGGGCGTGTCTCCGTTGCACAATGTTGCTCCACCCCTGGTGTTCATACTGCAGCAGTGAGGACAGAACTGGTTTAGACTAGGCTCAGAGACCCTTGCACAAAGGGAACAAAGATATTTTGGAGTATAAGTATTTTACCTAAAACACCAGAACTATAGACTACTTCTCGAAACAAGTGGAACCTTTATGAAGGAGAAGAGCTGGGGAAACCGGAGGAGGAGTACTGTCCCTTTGCTGTGTGCTGTCTGGGATTCGTCTGCAGTAGCTGTTTTTGCCAAGGAAAGGGCAAGGAATTTGCTGTGTGCTGTGCCCCCCTTCTTGAGGAAGATCTCCAAGGGCTTGAGTAGAGCTTGACTCCTGTTCCGAAGTCTCAGGGACACAAATACTTCACCTCCAGCTCCCCTGAACTTCCTTCTGGGAGTTCTGACCGGCCAAGAAGTGCATTTGACTGAGTTGGGCCTCTGGAGGTTTTCCCTGCTGTTGGGAGTTGGAAATGCAATGCAACTACAAGAAATTCGATGCATCGCTCTTCTTGCGGCTGTTTTTTCAGCGCAGTACTGATGTGCAAGAAGAATCTCCACAAATCGCCGTGCCGCTGCCTAAACCAATGCAGTGCCTGTCAACGCTGCAGGAATCGACGAAACGAGGGATCGCGGCTGAAGAAATTGATATAGCACCGATCAACAAAGCCGCATCAATTTGCGACGCATCCCAGATTTCCACGCATCGTACCTGTGCGGCAAGTTTTCCTGACACATCACCTGCAGACAGAGCCGTCTTGGAATCGATGCATCACTTCCCCCTACAGACTGGATTTGATGCATCACTTCTCCTGCATGCAGCAGAACTGTCGCATTGCCTCCCCATGGTCTCAGGAACTGACGCAGCTTTGTTTTTCAATGCTTCTCATCTCTGCAGCTGTTTGGCCTTGTGAATTTTTTCACAACTACAGGTACTTTGAGAGGAATCCGGCATCCGAAGTTATCTAAGGACCAAGTTTCTTGAAACATTTTTAAAATCATATTTTTATTACATGAATGTCAGATTTGGGTAGTTTTGGTCTTGTTGAGTTTAGATAAAGATACTTGATATTACTAAACTGGAGTGGTGTCCATTTGTGGTGTTATCACTGTATTACTGTGTGTTTTGAGTGCAAATACCTTACACATTGCCTTAGGGATAAGTCTGTCTGCTTGGTCCAAGCTACCTAGGGGGTGAGCAGGGGTTATCTTAAGTTTGTATCCCCTTTACCCTGACTAGAAGCAAGGGTCCCTATTTGGACAAATGTACATGCCTCTGCCAACTAGAGACCCCCACTTCTAAGTTGTGGGATAGCAAAGCTAACCACTCAGATTTCACCATTCTTCGTGATTTTATTTTTCAGCTCAAGAACTCATCAGATAAAAAATCCTCTCAGCCCCTCGACCTGATGTCTAACTTAGGCCTTTCACACTGGTCAACAGACTCACGCATTCAGCTGGCCATTCTTTTGAAGTTTTTTTTCCCAACAATCCTTTTCTCCACGTGACTTACTTTCTTCCACTGCTTTGGTCCGACTTAAAATCAACTTGGAAGCATTCAATTTATGTTAAGGGCAATCTAGGGCAGAAATCACGTCAGACCTCGATCAAGCTGCCGTAAATTATCTTAGATGCATTGATTCTAGCATTTTTTTGCTGGCTCCACCTAAAATAAATAAAAAAAACACAGAAACTCCCTCTCTGAACCTTGGTTCCATAACAATCTTAGAGTTAAAAATAAGCCTTTAGAAATCTAGAACGGAAATGGGGCTCTAATTATAACCTTAGTGAGCAGTTGGCTTATAAACAGGATCTAGGGCTTCACAAAAACATGTTTTTCAAAGCCAAATCCAGCTATTTTATGATTAAAATTAAATCCTCTTCGAATGTTCCAAAGGAACTTTTTGCTACAGTACATGTAATGTTCCAGAATCTAAAAGTAAGTCAGCCAGCCGAGCATTGTGTATCACATTAGCCATCTTCTTTCAAAATAAGGTAGAAGCAGTCTACAGCATGTTCTCTGCTAATCACTCTGTCAAGGCTCTACACACAGAGATTGATGAGATTAATAACAGTGACTCAATAGATGACCGTCCTTCACGCTTTTCTGATTCTGCGGTAATCTCGTCTGATTCATCTACCATTTTACTGGATGTCTCTCCTTCAGATCCCACTGGGAAATCTATTCTAACATCCTTTTCCCCTCAATCTGAGGAATCTGTCCTGTCCATGATGTGCCAAGCCATGTCTGGTTCGGATTCTTCAACTTGCGCCAGCAGTTATTTCTAAGTATCTTAAGGACATCTGTAACAGGATGTTTATTTGGGGTTACTTTCCAAAGGAATGCAAAAAAGCTTCTATCCTGCCTTTCTTAAAAAAGCTATCTAAGTTAGCAATGACCCCAGCAATCGCAGGCCAATCAGGAGCTATCTCAATTTCTTACCAACAATTTACTTCTTGATGCTGTGCAGTTCGCTTTTAGAAGCCAACACAAAACCGAATTAGCATTGATTAGTGCATCTGAGCAAATTAGACAGACCCTGGAAAAAGGAGATAATGCTGCTCAGATTTTATTATACCTCTCAGCAACATTTGGCACTGTTAACCACAGACATCTCATTGATCATCCCTTCACCACTGACATCAGAGGAAGGCACTTAAGCTCCTCAATTCTTTTTATCTCAGACAGAGACCAGTTTGTCGAGCCTAATAATTTCAAATCTCCCACTTTCTCTTTGACTTGTGTGGACCCTCATGGATTGTCTTTGTGCCTGACCCTTTTTTAACTTGTATGTGACTCCCCTGGCCAACCTCATAAGATCATTTAGCTTTGCAGTACTGTCCTATCACCGAATTTGTGGTATTGATAGTTAGCAATCCTGATGATATGGCCATAAGATTCACGATTGCGTGCTCCAAATTGGGAAGCAGATTGGGCAACAATTGTCTAAAATTAAATTTGGCAAAAACTGAGGTTCTACTCTTTGGGTCTAATGCATCATTTTGGTCTCCTAGGTGTTGGCCTCAGGAATTGGGTGGGGGCATCTACTTACCCCAGTTCCTAAAGGAAAAATACTTTGGGGCTTATCTTGACAATAAACTCTCCTTTGAAGGCCACATTAATTTCATGTTAGAGATGGGATTTCTGGTTAGCCAGTGCATGCGCCTAAGCCAGGCAGAAACCATCACTCTAGTTAGGGCAAGGGAGTTACACACTGAAAATAACCCCTTCTTACCTCCTTGGTAGCTTGACAGAGCAGTCAGGCTTATCCCAGAGGCAATGTGTAAAGCGTTTACGCAGCACACTCAAACAGCAGCGACACACTAGGCACACCACAAAAGTAACTCCACACAAGGTTATATAAAAATAGCCTTTGTATTATCCATAAAAACACATTTGAACACCATGACATATATACACTGTGCCACCTGGCGCTTGTCATGAATTTACAGGGAATACATAAATCACTTGGGCAATTGGGCCATTGTCATAATCGTCACCAATCACAGTTAGTTAGGGTGACCAGTAACTACTGGTAATATGGCACTTAGCACAAAGCATCAAGCACAAACCAAATAACGACACTTACCATAGCACATATGCATATATATCATCAGCAGGGCATCATAGTGAGTGCTCACTAGGACATTAATTCACACCAAATTGCCCCACTAGTGAGAGGCAGCTGCCCACCACCCGTGGTGCAGCTGCCGTGGTAACTGAGGCGGGGCCCGTTTTGGACTCAGAGGAACAAAAAGAGGCCCCTAATAGGGCATTCAACTGGCAGCTGTTGCGACTCTCCAAGGCACAGCTGCTGGTGCCACATATGTTGGAGACCTCTCCCGGTCTCGGGTCCAAGGTTGGGGTAATCCCCACAATGCCACCAACAGGCAGCACAATGCCCCATAGGGCTGGAAGACCTCACTATGTCTCCCTCCACCCCCTGCTGAGACAATTCTACCAGTGGCAGCTGCCCGCAATGCTCAGACTCACCCTCCCTCCGGGGGGAGTCAGAATCCTGAGGTCGGTCTTCCAAACATGGCATGATGCCTACGTCGGATTACCTTCTGCCCTGGATGGCTTGTGGCTGTGAGCCCATCCCACAACCATGCAACAGCCACCTGGCTTCTGGCAAACAAATGAGGCGTAGTGCGCATCTGACACTGTCAAGTCTTCTCCCACTGCTTCTGCAACCCAGGTGACTTTCTGTTTCCTTGAATAAAGCCCCGCCCAAAACCAGGAAACCGTAGTAAGGAAGGGCTCCACGCACTCCTCTGAAGCAGGAGCCCACACTTGGGCATCCAACGTGAAAAGCACAAAATCTAAAGCGCTCCCCACACCCTGGGATGAATTCACCCAGAAACAGCCACACAGCCGTAGGAATGACTGGGGGCACCGAGCAAGGGGGCAGGCTCAGGCCAGCACACCTGCAAAGTCCAGATGGTGGTCCCCTGGCAGCATATCAAACCCCTGACCCCACGCAGTCTCATCCAGCTCCAAGTAAGCACAGTTCCAAAAACATAGAGTCACAGCCCCAATACTTATACTCCACAAAGTGGCACTTAAAAAGTATAATTTACAGTGCACAACACTCCCTATTGTAAGTGTAAGCCCCGGCCCGAGATACACCACAGGGGGGTGCAGCCATCATCGTAAAGCAGGCACAGCCCTATTCAGGTGCTGGTACTACTCCCCCTATCACTCCAAATACAGACCAGGCCTATTAAGCCTAGCGCTGACTCATCCAGATTCTCTGGAGCCACTGCATCTCCCCAGCCCCTGTCACTCAAAGGCCAGACAGTTAATACACAACAGGCAGGCATAAAGACACATAGCACACAGAAATGCCTACTTTTAAAAGTGGCCTTTCTAAAATAGTGATGATAAATCCACAAACACCAATACGCAGAATTTCTCACTACTATTCCAAACATACCAAACTTGATCACGCTACCCCTCTCATGTAAGGAATTACCACTGAAGCACATATCAGGGAATCCCCAATGCATGCCTATGAGAGAGCAGCCTCACAGCAGTGAGAAACCAAATAGGCTGTTTGTAAATACCAGGACATGCCACACAGTTAATGCACATGCCCTACCTTTTACCTACACTGCACCCTGCCCATAGGGCCAGTTAGGGCCTACCTTAGGGGTGACTGATATGTGGTAAAAGGGGAGTCACAGATGTGGCAATCACTTTATGTACCATATCACAGCGGCAGTAAACTGCGGTGCAGTGGTAGAGGCCTGAGATAGATTTGAAAGGCTACTTTGGTGGGTGGCGCAAGCAGCTCTGCAAGCCCACCAGTAGCATTTAATTTACTGGCCCTGGGTATACGGGATACCATGGGACTGATAGGTAAACTAAATATGCCAAACAGCTGTAGACCAATCTTACCATGTTTACCAAAGAGAGCACATGCACTTTAGCACTGATCAGCAGTGATAAAGTGCCCAGAGTCATAAAACCACCAAAGACAGGTCATAAAAAATACAGGAGGAAGACAAAAAGTTCTGGGATGACCCTGCAAAAAGGGTCAGGTCCAACACATCACTTCAGCAGACTTTTTTGTACTTAAAGCCCATAGGAAAAATGTTCCCTACACCCCCCCGAATTGCAGATGGCACTGACATCTGCTCTCGTTCTGTCAAATGCTGATTACTGCTGTACACTTACCAATATTCCGAAAAGATTTTTAAACAAACTGCAGATCTTACAAAATACGGCTGCCTGGCTTTTTTTGGGTATTCCCAAATATCATTCTGTATCCCATAATCTTCCACTCCTACATCGACAACCAGTTAAGAGAAGGATTGCATTTAGAGCCCTTTGAATGGTTTTTAAAGCCCTACATGACTTGGGACCATACTTTTAGAAACATTTTTTTTCAATGATATGTCCCTAGCAGACCTCTCCGTTCCTCCACAGCATTCAATCTTGTCATTCAGGAGAAATAACTAGGGAGGAAGAAGTTTCATTACCTGCACGGCTAGATTGTGAAATTCTATGCCGTGGGATCCTAAAAATAAGTCAGATTTACTCTCCATACATGAATCCCTAAAAACCTGGCTTTTTATTCTATGATCCTTTTTGCAGTTGATCTGCTTTTTTCTTCTTAGGTTTTCTTTTCTTCTCCTCACAGAGCAGCAGTGCCTAGACATCCCAGGGAAGTAGTGCAAATGTATACATTTATTTTTCATTCAATTTATTTCTATGACAGTAACCTTTTTTCTATATATATGACTGCCTAGTACTGACTTGATATGGTGTGCTCACCTTGTATGACACTTGAATCCCTAACAGATTTGTGAGAATCTATAAATATGAAAACAGGATGCTCATCCTCATTTGTAAAGTTTAAGCATTATGTTTTTGTGAAAATAATGACTTTTGTGGTAAATTATTTTGCATTTATCAATATTAACACTAACAAACAGTCCTGGTAAACATGCAGCGATAAAGACTGCATACACGTTTCATAGAGACACCTGCATGTTTGAAAGAGACAAACTAGAAAATGTGGCAAGTATTGCTAAGGGTGAAAAATGAGAAACATTTCAAAACTGTCCAGTCAGAAAATTTATAAACTGTGCAGACCTGTAGAAAAGATGTTTTAATAATTTTTGGATGGTTTATCTGAAAGCCTTTATTTGAATATTTCGTTTTGGAAGACAATGTCCCCAAAGTTTAAAAATAGAGTAAAACGTTCTAAGAGATACCTCATCTCCCCATTGCACTGCATTGAAAATATAAAATGGATGAGTGCAGGTCATTTGCATAGACTGTAACACAATGCATGGTTAATGAGCCCGAAGGAGGAAAACATACCAAGCTAACAGAAACAAATGCAAATGCTCTAGCTACTAGATGAAAGGCATCTACATATTTTTATGCGGGGCACACTACCTGGAGAGACGGATCTTTGTGCTCTTTGGAGCAAAACAAACAATGGGTAATGTTTGATAGCAGAATTCCTGAAATATGGGCCTCAATTAGAGAAGGCCTTCCCTCATTGTGATTTGAGTTTGAGTGTGAGCCTGGATATTATATGGATGTATTCCTGTTCCTCAAGGTATCTGGTAGTCCTCAGGGATAGGCATACAGAACGCAAATTCCTGATTTTATTAAAGTTGAAGGATCCAATTTTAAAGCAAATTTCCTCCCTGACGGAGTCAGCTGAGAGATTGTCTGGCTAATATTATCTCTTTGGCTCAACTACAGCATTAACCTAATCAGCATTTGGTGCTTATTGTAGTCAGTCAATTTGATATGAGCGTATTATAACTGCAACTTTATATTGCAACTTAACATTACATTGCAACGTTTAAATCTTAAGGGCAGAGAGAGACAACAAGTGGAGGTGGAGTAGTTATTGTACCATAGTTCATGTTAGGTCTATAGATTAATCGATCCCTTCCTGTTCCTGGCAGTGTTCCTGACAGTGAATTATGCAGCTGAAATTAAAGTGCCTTATCTCCAACACATGTCCTTGAACACAGGAGCATAAAAAGTTATTTTAATTCCTTTGCATTGCCTGTGCTCCAAAGTCTCTGGGGAAATTGTTAGAATTGTCTCTGAATTAGCTTCCTTGAGATTCCATTTCTGCTACCCATCATACAGCTTTGTAAAAAGCTCTCATTGTACTTCTAGGAAACAATTTCCATCTTGAACACAAATATCTCATTACCTAATGCCTGTGCCGTAGTTATTCCTTCAGGCAAATCCAACATCAAATTCTCAATCTTAAAGATGGAAGCTCAGCTAACAGAAATATAGCCATCCATCAGGCTCCCCATGCAACCCATGCCTTTCAGCCCAGAACTAACACCTCTCCCCTTTCTTGAAAAGAACATCTGCTGACACTTTTAATTGCTCCCCCTCTCAAGCACTAGTCCCTGATGAGTAGAAGTAGACAATTGTGAAACCCTTGCTAAAAGGTCTTCCCTCAACTCAAGTTGCCTTCTAACATTTGGTCAATTCTACTGCTTCCCTACTAAGGGAAAATAATGGAAAAACTTGCCATCAGCTAACTCAAAGCGTCTTATAAGCGAATGAGCTTCTCCATCCTTTACAGTGTGGCTTTCGGCACAGAGCTGGTTGTTCTTATGCAAAGACCATAATAATAATATTCGCTGTTAGTGCAAGTCCATATTAACCTTCATTGAAAGTCCATTTGATAGTGAGGATTCTCCCGACAGCAGCTTTCACATCCTTGTTCCTGAAGCTGTAGATCATAGGATTCAACATCGGAATTATGATGGTGTAAAACACGGATA
Organism: Triturus cristatus; assembly: GCF_964204655.1. Lineage (NCBI taxonomy): Eukaryota > Metazoa > Chordata > Amphibia > Caudata > Salamandridae > Triturus > Triturus cristatus. The sequence goes on along the minus strand of NC_140585.1, from coordinate 210,852,308 downwards.
TTACCTTGCCTTTTTCATCTGACTTTCTGGCATCAGGTCGTAGATACATGTAAAGGCCAGTACCATAAAAGAGGGTAACAGAGACAAAGTGGGCTGAACAGGTGGAGAAGACTCTCTGTCTGCCTCTGGACGAACGAATTCTGAGAATACCAATGAGTATACAAGCATATGACACTATCAATCCAAGGATATTGCAAGACCCTAAACTGGCAACTATTATAAATACAATCATCTCACTGAGCCAGGTGTCCTCACAAGAGAGACTGAAGAGTGGCAGCATGTCACAAAAATAGTGGGGAATCATGTTCCCACAATATGAAAGCCTAAATGTGACAATTATGTATACTACTCCAGATAGCAGTCCACTTACATAGGGACCGGCTACCAGCTGGTTACACAATGTTCTTGTCATTATGGTTGTGTAATGCAGTGGCTTACAAATGGCTGCATAGCGATCAAAAGCCATTACTGAGATGAGAATAGACTCAGCAATGCCGAATGTGGAGAAGAAATAAAGTTGTAGAGCGCATCCCTTTTTGGATATCACATTCCTTTCCACCAAGAAGCCAGTAATCATCTTGGGGGTGATCGTGGAGGAGTAACAGAGATCTGCAAAAGATAAGTTACTTATAAAGTAGTACATGGGTGTGTGGAGATGAGAGTCAAAGTAACATATGAGGATAATTCCAATATTATCCACCACAGTGACAAGGTAGACCATCAGGAAGAAGACAGAGAGAGGAATTTGCATTCTATGGTTATCGGTGAGTCCCATGAGGATAAATTCAATTATTCCGGTCTGGTTGCCTCCTTTCAAAGCATTCACACACGGTTTCTGCTGTTGCAAGAATAAAATATTATGTTAGTGTGGATATGTTACACCTTCCTTTCCAAAGAAAGCACAAACATGAACACTGGGGGTTAAAATCCCAAGTCAGGAGATAGGCCAGTAGAAACATGTCTTGTGAAATAATGTATCACTGTGAAAGACAATAAAATTCAAATAATGTGGGAAATGATTTTCTACTATCTAGGTTTAGTAGTGGAAGTTAGCGAAAGCAATGCACCTAAAAGTGTTGATTGACTGAAAACCGCCTTCTCCAAGGTCTTATCAGATAGAAGTTACAGTAGTCCATGGTGGAGATGTACTTACAGTTTGTGATATTTGGCCCAGCATGGTATTTTGGGATTTACTTCCCAGTGCAACTCCTGATATGAATTAGAATGTTGCCCTAACTCTATTATGCACTACTTTGAGCCCTTGGGAGGTACAAGGACATTCAAATACAATAACCCATGGATTTTAATGCAAAGTCCTATTTACCTAAAAAGGTAGAGAGGACTTTGCACCAAATAGTAACACCACCTCGAAGTAGGCATAATACAAAACCTATACTTGACATCATACCTGCTCACACCTTTGCACTATGGTTCAATGCTTTATGCGCCAGCGCAAGGCACCAAGCACTGGAGGAGAGAGAGCAACATCACTATGTATTCATGGATATGGAGCTGTTCTGTGCTCTTCCTTTCACTTAACGCAGTAATGCATACATAAAAGCGTATAAACTCTGCCCCTTAGTGTCAAATTTGGAGGACTGCCAGACAGCAAGATGTCAATTATACACTGCCATTCTATTAAGAAGGTGCCGAAGAAGGTGGCTGGAACAAAAAGCCTCCTGAATTTTGACATATTTCCACTTACCTTATTTAGGTGTACCCAAGTTAAACTGTTCCCAATTAGGATAATATTGATTCCCTTTGAATGAAGCAAAATCCATCTAACCATGCTAAAATATCTACTTGAGGAAAACCACATTAATTAATTACCCATCCAAATGAAGTGTTCTCCCATTCAGACCGCATTTTTGATTTTGAGGTGGCAAATACAGGGGCATATTTACAAGGGCATTGTGCCACAGGAATGTCACTTTTAACAACGTTCCTGTGGCGCATTGCCCTGCTCCAAATTTACAAAGTGGCATTGAGCTTAATGATTCATGCATGATAGGGGCATGTAATGGGTGTTACACCACAACACCCATTGCTTTTTGACGCTGCCCCAGATTTACAAGGATTTGTAAATCTGAGACAGCACCAAAAACTAATGCCATGCAAGAGCAGGCTTTACGATGGTGAAACGAGGAGAAATACTTTTATTTCTCCTCGTGTTTGCTTTTTCTATGTGTGCTGCATCCTGCAAAATACAAAGGGGCCAATTCCGATTCCGGCCGTAAATCGTACCGACCAATATGGACCGGGAACAGAGACCGACCGACACGGACTGGCACCGTACGACCCATGCAGTACGATGCAACACGTGTGAATTACAACCGACACGTACGAAATACAAGCCGTACGACCGAGCCGTAGGGAAACCAGTGGTTGGCCAGAAAACGGTACGCGATTCGCACCGACCGACACGCACCATAAATGAACCCGACCGACACGTACCCGAGATGTCAGACCCGTGCAGTACGATGCAATGTGTGTAAAACCAGACCGACTCACACGGAGCCCAAGCCACATGACCAACACGCACAGAAAACAGGGATCTGAAGTAATAGAGATCTCTGCGACCGACGCGTATGAAACACAGAAGAAAGTCAGCGTGAAAGACAGGAGAAGCCCGCACGAGCCAACATCAGCATCTGTCTCGGTCAGAACGTCTACTTCATGCCTAAAAACCACAAAGGAAAAAATACAAAAAAAGAACTAAACAAGCAATGACAAAGTCAAGAAATATAACAAAAGAACTTGGAACAAAGACCCACCCACAACTCCACCTATATAAAGGCCACAAATCACTACCATGATCCTTTGCAAATTCAAGAGAACAGCCAGCAGAGAACACCATCAGACAGCAACCACAGACACACTCACAACTTACCCATCACACAACTTTCACACCATTAGCACCCCTCCAAAAGCACTCACACATACACCTAGCAAAACTGATACTCACCCACCCTCACTTGCACCCTCACACACACATCACTCACCACCACCACCCGTCACCATGCCCCCAAAGAAGAATCCAAAGTTCACAGATAGTGATTTAGAAGTCCTCGTAGATGAAATCATCAGAGTAGAGCCACATTTGTTTGGTACATTGGTCCAAAGGACACCCATGTCACAGAAAACAAAGATGTGGGCGAGGATTGTGGACAAGGTCAACGCACAAGCACCAATGTTGCGCACAAAGGATGACATCCAGAACAGGTGGTATGACATGCGCAGGAGGGTCAATAAACTCATTGAGAAGGATCACGTCTTGAGTCAGCACACTGGTGGTGGCCCTCCTGCCACACCAGTATACTTCAGGTCCTGGGAGGAGAAGGTGCGGGACATCCTACCACCAGAGAGCGTCCATGGTCTATCAGACATACCAGAGCCTGGTGAGTACACAACCAATATACTCAATATTGTGTGGCAATACACACCCATCACTGTCAAGGGGACAGTGAAACAATGCACCGTGAGCAAAGCCACAGTAACCAATAGATAATCATCCCAAGATGTGTATGCTAGTCAGACAAACACAATACCTGCCATCTCATAGTGACTTGTAACTGTGTCATGACATGTACAAACCTACCAACAAATAAAGCAAGGTGTGAGAAGTTGGCCTGATATGTAGTGCTCACTATTCTAGTGATCACTGTGTATCATTCCAAACGACCCTTATTGATGATTGGTTGTAAGTCAACCTTATAGACCAGCTATCCTAGTAGCATGGACAAGAGCAGTCTTTAGGCTAAACTCTAGAGGGCGTGTTAAGCCAGCTGTTTTACCACCACATTTACCCCTTGAACACCGCTTGAAAGGACACCACACAAGTTGTTATGAAAATAAAGGGTATTTATTTATAACACGACTACCCTGGCTCTTTATGAGTCAGGGAGCGAAGCACACTACAAACCTCTTATGAAAATACTTCAAGTGGCACAATTTACACAAATGCCCGAGGGGCATGAAAAACCATCTACACTAACAGTGGGATGCGAATGGTTAGAGTCTGGAGTTACTGATTCCGGAGTGATCCGATCAGTGGGACTAAACGAAAAAGGAGCTGGACACTTGGAGAGCGAACCTGCGATGGAGCACCGAAATGCTCGAGTTACCTAGCCCAGAGGCTGCGGCTGCGTGAGGTTCGGCAAGATGTCGGGAGTCCCCGTTGTAGTCTCAGGAGCCTCAAAGAAGAAGTTGCTGGCAGGCGACCAGTGTCGATATTCAGCGAGATCCAAGCCTGGATCGGTGATGAAGGAAACCTGAAAGCAGAGGGGACTCAGTTCTCAACCGCTAGCCAGCGATCGTGTGGGCACCAGGCGGGTACCGGCTGAAGTCACCTCGACCAGGTGAGTGGGTGACGTCGGACTCGGCTGTTCCTCGGACCAGGAGGCGCGGCGGCGGCCAGGATGGAGGGCGAGCTGTCCCACGCAGGTGTCTGCTGTCGATGAGGCTGGGCCCAGGAGTGGGGCAGCAGGTCTTGGCAGTGGCAAGCCCACGCGGTGGAGTCAAGATGGCGTCTGGAGTGGACCAGTAGGGTCCGTGGTACTCCTCTGTTGAAGGTGAGCAAGAGCCAGTCTGGAGCAACCAGACCAGTGATGAAAAACTATCGTGGTGCGTCGTGAAGGGGGCCACAAGCCGATCGGCGAGTGGCCGGACAACGCGGTGAACAGCAAGGAGCGGAAGGGCCCCCACGCAGATCTCGGGGATGCTGGGGAGGCAGACTTCGGTGCTGGAGCTGCTTAAGGTTAGGGCTTCTCAAACCCTAGGTACACTCACTCGAGGGTCCCTCGGTGGGTGTGCTAGATAAGCGTCGTGCAGGTTCTGAAGATAGCCGGTCCCGCAGGTCTCGTCACACCTACGACTCTCAGCTGGGCTGACGATGTAGGTAGAGGTCAGAGATGGCAGGGAACTCGGGTCTCGTCGAGCTGGGCAGTCTTGATCCGTAGGAGAGACGTACAGCAAACCGCAAGCGCTTAGGTGGTGCCTGCTGGTGCAGGGTGGCTACTCCTTAGCCACAAGGGAGAGTCTTCAGAAAAAGTCAAGAGTTCCTTTCGTAGAAAGTAGTTCAAGATTCAGAATTATCCAATTTGGGAAGGGGACTCGCTCCTACCATTATTCTAAGAAAAGGGGCTGGCCCGTGACTAGGTCCTACCTATGGGTGGGGCCAGGAGGGGGGTGGTTACACCCCTATCCTTTGTCCGGCTTCGCCCCAGCTCAGGGGCAGGGTTGCCCCCGAAACTGGTTTGAGCCGGGCTATGCACAGTGAGCACCGGGGTGCCACTTGCAATCACCTTCCTTTCAGCCCTGCCTACCTGGGATACACAAACCCTGTCTGGGATGGTGCTAACACCGCCCTCGACAGGAAACCCTTTGTCCAAGCTCCCTCCGCTGGAAGGTCTCCCAGCAGCAGGAGGTCAGACTTGTGTCTGGTGGCAGCATACATTTTGTGATGCTGAGGCTTGAGTCAACTTTTAACCGGGGTTCAAGGTTACTTCCATGTCGTGCCCCTCTAAAAGGGGGGAATGCTAACCCCGTCGCCAGAATTGGCGAGGGGTTCGTATTCCAATTCGTATGACACCTTACTCGACATGTGTGGGTGATGCGATGCCAAGGTCAGCAAATAACCGCGAGGATTATAATGCATTTTAAGGTAGTCGGCACGCGTCACCATGGAACGGCTACTAGGACTTGGTTCCGCAAGCCGTCGACGGGCTCAGCTCGCGCCAGAGCCCCATCCCACATGATTCCCAGCACTCTGCCCTCAGGATTGATAAGGCCTGCCATAGGAGTGACTGACAGGAGTCCATGTGTCCATTTTAGGGTTAGGCATAGGAATACTACACCTATAGCAACGGGTGATTACACCACCTTGCCCCAGCTGTCGCGCAGCCAGTTGTGTCAGATTTGGGCGGCCATCCAGGGGTGGCATAATACTAACCCCGGGCGTAGCACTACGCTTCGCCCACGTAGTGTACGTAGCGCTGCCTGCTTCGCACTTTCCGAAGTAGGCGAAGCAGGGCAGCGCTACGCACACGCCGAGGGCGAAGCGTAGCTGCCTGCCACCCGCCACCCACCTCCCGCCTGCCCTCCTTTTAAATAATATCAGCAATGAAAAATAAATTAAAGTAAAGCGACTTAACTTAAGCGCGGCGTCTCCGGGGCTCCCTCTTTCTCGTTTCTAATTTCTTCTGGCAAATGCGCATGCGCGGACACCCGCGCATGCGCATTTCTTGCGAAAAATGCGCATGCGCGGGCGTCCGCGCATGCGCATTTGTCAGAAGAAATTAGAAACGAAGAAGAGGGAGCCCCGGAGACGCCGCGCTTAAGGTAAGTCTCTTTACTTTAATTTATTTTACATTGCTGATATTATTTAAAAGGAGGGCGGGCGGGAGGTGGGTGGCACGTAGTGGGGCTACGCGAAGCGCGTAGTGTGCGTAGATTTGGGCACACTACGTGCTGCTTCACGTAGCCCCACTACGCCCACTACGCCCACCCTTACATAATACATGCTGCAGCCCCTGGTAGGCCCTGGGTACACCGATGCCCTGGATACCTGTGGTATGCTGATACAGGGACTGATACGGCGGCCCAGTTCCAATTAGTGGATGCACCTAATGTACATGTGTGTTAATTTCGAGAGAGAACAGCTAGGCTGTGGGTCTGATTGGCAGGCCCACAGCCAGGGAAAGTCGTAAACCAATGAAGCAAAAGCAAAAAATCTGGGTGATCATAGGATTGCAGACCCTACTCTCCTACATGACCCCCCCCAAACTTTGGGACAATAAGCTAACCTTGACCAGGTGAGTCTTCTTGCTCTAAGTGGAAATACCTGGAGAGCCCATCTGCATTGCCATGATCAGTGCCAGGTCTATGCTCCACTGTGAAGTCCATCCCCTGTAGGGAAATGGACCACCTAAGTAGTTTGGGGTTTTCACCCTTCATTTGATTTAGCCACAAGAGGGGCTTATGGTCGGTCTGAATCTTGAAGTGAGTGCCAAACAAGTATGGCCTCAACTTATTCTGGGCCCAAACCACAGCAAAGGCCTCCCTCTCAATAGCTGACCAATTCTTCTCTCTGGGGGTCAGCCTCCTGCTAATAAAAGCTATGGGCTGGTCATGACCATCAAAATTCAGTTGAGATAGAACAGCTCCCACACCCAACTCAGAAGCGTCTGTTTGGACAATGAATGTTTTGGAGTAGTCTGGACTCTTTAGGATAGGTGCTGTGCACATGGCCTGCTTTAGGTCATCGAATGCCTTCTGACAGCTCGCTGTCCACTGAACTTTTTTTGGCATCTTTTTACTTGTCAGGTCGTTTAGCGGGGTCACAATGGATCCGTAATTTCTGTCAAATTTCCGGTAATAACCAGTCAGGCCCAAGAAAGCTCGAACCTGAGTCTGGGTGGTTGGAGGAGCCCAGTCCTGGATGGCCTGTATTTTGCTCTCCAATGGCTGAACCTGGCCTCCACCTACAAGGTGGCCCAGGTATACAACCTGTGTCTGCCCTATCTGGCACTTAGTGGCCTTGATAGTGAGGCCTGCCTTTTGCAGGGCCTCTAACACTTTCCTCAGGTGGACCAGGTGATCCTCCCAGGTGGCGCTAAAGACAGCGATATCGTCCAGATACGCCGCACAGAAGTCGTCCAACCCAGTGAGAACTCGATTCACCAGCCTTTGGAAGGTGGCAGGTGCATTTTTCAAACCAAAGGGCATTACCACAAACTGATAATGCCCACCCGGGGTAGAAAATGCTGTTTTGGGCTTGGCCTCCTCAGCTAACCTGATTTGCCAATACCCAGCTGTCAGGTCAAACGTACTTAAGTAGTTGGCCGAAGCCAACCGGTCGATAAGTTCGTCTGCTCTTGGTATCGGGTGGGCGTCAGTCTTAGTGACTGCATTGAGACCTCTGTAGTCCACGCAAAACCTCATCTCTTTCTTACCGCCCTGGGTGTGAGGTTTCGGCACGAGAACTACGGGACTAGCCCAGGGGCTGTCCGAGGGTTCAATGACTCCCAGCTCCAACATTTTCTGCACCTCTGTCTTGATGCAGTCTCTGACATGATCAGGCTGCCGATAGATTTTACTCTTTACGGGCAGACTGTCCCCAGTGTCGACCTCATGGGTACACCAATTGGTCTGACTGGGCGTCAGAGAGAACATATGTCGAAAGGATTGAAGAACCTGTTTACAATCCCTTTGTTGATGTCCAGAGAGGCTGCCACAAAAGACAACACCATCTACTGACCCATCGTCAGGGTTCTGAGAGAGCAGGTCCGGGAGAGGGTCACTCTCCTCCTCCTGTCCCTCATCTGTGGCCATGAGCAAGCCCATGCCCTCCCTGTCGACATATGCCTTGAGCCTGTTTACATGGAGCACCCTGTGGGGGCTCCGGGGAGTTCCCAGGTCTACCAGGTAGGTGACCTCTCCCTTTTGCTCAATGATCGTGTGGGGCCCAGACCATTTGTCTTTGAGTGCTGCTGGGGCCACTGGCTCCAGCACCCACACCTTCTGTCCAGGCTGGTACACAGTCAGGACAGCCTTTTGGTCGTGCCAAGCTTTTTGTAATTCTTGGCTCGCCTCAAGGTTTTTAGATGCCTGTTCCATGTACTCCGCCATCCGCGAGCGGAGACCGAGCACATAGTACACAATGTTTGATGCCGGCTTTCTGAGAGGTCTCTCCCATCCTTCCTTTACCAAACAAAGGGGTCCCCTTACAGGATGTCCGAACAGAAGCTCAAAAGGTCTGTAGCCAACCCCCTTCTGCGGGACCTCTCTGTAGGCGAACAAGAGGCAGGGTATCAGGACATCCCATCTCCGCCGAAGCTTTTCAGGTAGTCCGTGAATCATCCCTTTTAGGGTCCTGTTGAATCTCTCAACAAGCCCATTGCATTGTGGGTGATAGGGTGTGGTGAACTTGTAGTTGACACCACACTCCTTCCACATTGCAGTCAGATATCCCGACATAAAGTTTGCACCTCTGTCTGAGACAACCTCCTTAGGGAAGCCCACTCTGGAGAACACTCCAACTAGGGCCCGTGCCACCACAGGTGCTGTAGTGGTCCTAAGGGGAATAGCTTCAGGATACCTGGTGGCGTGGTCCACCACCACCAGTATAAACTTGTGCCCTGATGCTGTCTGGGGTTCCATTGGTCCGACAATGTCGATCCCCACTCGTTCAAAGGGTACCCCCACCACCGGCAGTGGTATTAGGGGGGCATTTGTCGTGCCACCGGACTTACCACTGGCTTGGCAAGTGACACAGGAGCGGCAAAACTCCTTCGTATCTTCGGACATGTGGGGCCAGTGAAAGTGTGGCACAATTCTGTCCCAAGTCTTATTCTGGCCTAAGTGACCTTCAAGGGGAATCTCATGGGCCAAGGTAAGAAGGAAACCTCTCAGAGACAAGGGGATGACCAGCCTCCTGGTCGAGCCAGGTTTGGGGTCTCTTGCCTCGGAGTACAGGAGTCCATCGTCCCAGTACACTTTGTGGGTACCTGTGGCGTTCCCTGCAGCCTCAGCAGCAGCCTGCTGTCTGAGGGGTTCAAGTGAGGGGCAGTCTAACTGTGCCTTCCCCAGGTCTTCCCTGGAGGGTCCCCCTGAGCCCAGAAACTCAACCTGACCAGGTTCAAGCTCTTTCGGCTCAGTTTCCCTCAGTTCTTTAAGGTCAGCCTCCTCAGAGACTTGATCCACGACCTGGGGCAAGGGGGAAGGCGAAGCCTTACCCTTACTGCTCCTTTTCTTGGAAGGTGTCTGGTCCGTTCTTCCAGGATCCAGCACCTGTTCAGTGGGGCATCTTTTGGCCTGTGACCTGGTCACAGCAAGGACATGTGCTGGCAAGCCTAACATTTCCATGTGAGTCCTCTGCTCCACTTCTGACCATTGTGACGTTTCCAAATCATTGCCCAACAGACATTCTACGGGGAGGTCTGAACTAACCACAACCTTTTTCGGGCCACTTACCCCTCCCCAGGAGAAATCAACAACTGCCATACTGTGATTGGTAGTGACGTTGCTGGCATTGGTCACTAGGTAATCGGTACCTAGCATGATCTGTCCAGGGTCCACAAAGTTAGGCGTCACCATGGTGACACTGGCACAAGTGTCCCTGTAGGCCTGAGCCACTTTTCCATTGATCAAAGGTGTCTGTCTGTATTTGCCCAAAGTATTGGGACTGGCATCAGGGGACATATCCATATCCCCTGTACAGACAAGGACGGCCTGAGTGAGCGTGCTGACTAAGTCGTTACTCCCCTCGGTTCCCAAGGTTAACCCAACTAATGCCTTGGGAGGTGCACTACCACTGCTGACTGTACTAGGGGGTGCAGGTGCCTTAGGGGCTGCAGTGGCAGGAGTTTGCCCTCCTTTCTTGGTGCACTCACTAAACCAGTGAGTCTTACTTTTACAGTATTGGCACCACCTTTTTGACTGGCCTTCTTGAGTCTTCTTCTTCTGTGAAGCCTGACCCCCACCCTCTTTGGTTTGTTGGGGACCTGTCGAAGACTTCTGGTCATTTTGTTCGTTCTTGTTACTACCCTTTTGGTCTGCTTTCTTCTGACCACCCTGGTTCTGGTTCTGGTTCTGCTTGACCCTTGTTCTGACCCATCTGTCTGCCTTCTTTCCCAATTCTTGGGGAGAGGTCAGATCCGAGTCGACAAGGTGCTGATGCAACAATTGGTTCTGACAGTTGTTTAAAATCTGTTCTCTCATGATAAGATTGTACAATCCTGTGTAATCAGTAACCTTGCTACCCAGCAACCAGCCTTCCAAAGCCTTAGTGGCACAATCGACAAAGTCAGTCCAATCCTGAGACTGAATTTTCTGGGTGTCCCTGAACAGCAACCTGTACTGTTCCGTGGTTAAGCCAAACCCATCAATCAGTGTATTCTTCAGGACTTGGTAGTTGTTTGCATCCTCAGCTCTAGTAGTGAGGAGCTTGTCTCGCCCTTTACCTTCAAAGGAGAGCCACAGTATAGCTGCCCACTGACTCGGGGGGACGCACTGGACAGTGCCGGCCCTCTCCAAAGCAGTTATCCACTTGTGGATGTCGTCCCCTTGTTTAAAGGGGGGCACTATTTTACTCAGGTGTCTAGTGTCTATACCCCTGTCTTTCTCTCTAATGAGAATGCTGCCACCAGTGGGATCTAACCCACTTCATTTCTGCTCTCGGGCCAAGGCAAGTCTTTCTTTCGCGAGGGCAAGTTCTTCCCGCTCGATCCTCAGATTGACTTCCCTCATCTTCGCTTCATGCTCCCTTCTCTGAGGGGACGTCATTCCTCTCTGAGAAGATGCCTGAGAGACATGTGTACGAACAGATCTGTTAGAGCCTCTGGAGAGAGACCTAGCTCGTCCGTTCCCAAGGTTAGGCCTGCTTGAGCGTGGGCCCGGGGCTCCCCCAGTTCTATTCTCATGCCTGCTTAAGTTGGTCCTTGTAAGCCTGCTGACTACCACTGGACCTTTGTTTGCCTCGTCTCCTGATAACTCCTCCTCGTCCTCCTCCTCTGTATGGAGGTCGAGGTCGGGGTCACCAAGGGTTCCCTCTAAGGGAGGCATGTTCCCATCAGCATTGGGGGGACCTGTGATAGAGGACCTCCTAGCATCGTAAGTCTCTAAGCGACCTATCAGAAATGTGATGGTAGGGTTAGAACCCTGGTTTAGCTTCCTGGAGGCACACAGTTGTCTCATCTCCTTGAAGCTAAGGGCTGCATATCGTGACACGACCTGTGGAGGGTCACTGACCACTAAGGGAGTCTCCGCAGACTCTCCGTGGACCGACATGCTTTCTAGTGAGGTGTAAGTGATGCACCTACCTACACTATGTGTTTACCTACAGATCCCTTGCTAAGAGTTGTAGTCAGGGTGTGCTAAGCCCTGTTACACTGCAACAGCTGGTTCAGTAGAACTCAGAGTATTCTAAGTTAAGTTATATGTACCTGGGTACTTATGTGATCTTTCACTTCGATATTCTTAGGATACGTGTGTGGTAAAACAACAGCAAGCTCAAATCCCAACCGCTGCTCACCAATGTGAGAAGTTGGCCTGATATGTAGTGCTCACTATTCACTGTGTATCATTCCAAACGACCCTTATTGATGATTGGTTGTAAGTCAACCTTATAGACCAGCTATCCTAGTAGCATGGACAAGAGCAGTCTTTAGGCTAAACTCTAGAGGGCGTGTTAAGCCAGCGGTTTTACCACCACATTTACCCCTTGAACACCGCTTGAAAGGACACCACACAAGTTGTTATGAAAATAAAGGGTATTTATTTATAACACGACTACCCTGGCTCCTTATGAGTCAGGGAGCGAAGCACACTACAAAACTCTTATGAAAATACTTCAAGTGGCACAATTTACACAAATGCCCGAGGGGCATGAAAAACCATCTACACTAACAGTGGGATGCGAATGGTTAGAGTCTGGAGTTACTGATTCCGGAGTGATCCGATCAGTGGGACTAAACGAAGAAGGAGCTGGACACTTGGAGAGCGAACCTGCGATGGAGCACCGAAATGCTCGAGTTACCTAGCCCAGAGGCTGCGGCTGCGTGAGGTTCGGCAAGATGTCAGGAGTCCCCGTTGTAGTCTCAGGAGCCTGAAAGAAGAAGTTGCTGGCAGGCGACCAGTGTCGATATTCAGCGAGATCCAAGCCTGGATCGGTGATGAAGGAAACCTGAAAGCAGAGGGGACTCAGTTCTCAACCGCTAGCCAGCGATCGTGTGGGCACCAGGCGGGTACCGGCTGAAGTCACCTCGACCAGGTGAGTGGGTGACGTCGGACTCGGCTGTTCCTCGGACCAGGAGGCGCGGCGGCGGCCAGGATGGAGGGCGAGCTGTCCCACGCAGGTGTCTGCTGTCGATGAGGCTGGGCCCAGGAGTGGGGCAGCAGGTCTTGGCATTGGCAAGCCCACGCGGTGGAGTCAAGATGGCGTCTGGAGTGGACCAGTAGGGTCCGTGGTACTCCTCTGTTGAAGGTGAGCAAGAGCCAGTCTGGAGCAACCAGACCAGTGATGAAAAACTATTGTGGTGCGTCGTGAAGGGGGCCACAAGCCGGTCGGCGAGTGGCCGGACAACGCGGTGAACAGCAAGGAGCGGAAGGGCCCCCACGCAGATCTCGGGGATGCTGGGGAGGCAGACTTCGGTGCTGGAGCTGCTTAGGGTTAGGGCTTCTCAAACCCTAGGGACACTCACTCGAGGGTCCCTCGGTGGGTGTGCTAGATAAGCGTCGTGCAGGTTCTGAAGATAGCCGGTCCCGCAGGTCTCGTCACACCTACGACTCTCAGCTGGGCTGACGATGTAGGTAGAGGTCAGAGATGGCAGGGAACTCGGGTCTCGTCGAGCTGGGCAGTCTTGATCCGTAGGAGAGACGTACAGCAAACCGCAAGCGCTTAGGTGGTGCCTGCTGGTGCAGGGTGGCTACTCCTTAGCCACAAGGGAGAGTCTTCAGAAAAAGTCAAGAGTTCCTTTCGTGGAAAGTAGTTCAAGATTCAGAATTATCCAATTTGGGAAGGGGACTCGCTCCTACCATTATTCTAAGAAAAGGGGCTGGCCCGTGACTAGGTCCTACCTATGGGTGGGGCCAGGAGGGGGGTGGTTACACCCCTATCCTTTGTCCGGCTTCGCCCCAGCTCAGGGGCAGGGTTGCCCCCGAAACTGGTTTGAGCCGGGCTATGCACAGTGAGCACCGGGGTGCCATTTGCAATCACCTTCCTTTCAGCCCTGCCTACCTGGGATACACAAACCCTGTCTGGGATGGTGCTAACACCGCCCTCGACAGGAAACCCTTTGTCCAAGCTCCCTCCGCTGGAAGGTCTCCCAGCAGCAGGAGGTCAGACTTGTGTCTGGTGGCAGCATCCATTTTGTGATGCTGAGGCTTGAGTCAACTTTTAACCGGGGTTCAAAGTTACTTCCATGTCGTGCCCCTCTAAAAGGGGGGAATGCTAACCCCGTCGCCAGAATTGGCGAGGGGTTCGTATTCCAATTCGTATGACACCTTACTCGACATGTGTGGGTGATGCGATGCCAAGGTCAGCAAATAACCGCGAGGATTATAATGCATTTTAAGGTAGTCGGCACGCGTCACCATGGAACGGCTACTAGGACTTGGTTCCGCAAGCCGTCGACGGGCTCAGCTCGCGCCAGAGCCCCATCCCACATGATTCCCAGCACTCTGCCCTCAGGATTGATAAGGCCTGCCATAGGAGTGACTGACAGGAGTCCATGTGTCCATTTTAGGGTTAGGCATAGGAATACTACACCTATAGCAACGGGTGATTACACCACCTTGCCCCAGCTGTCGCGCAGCCAGTTGTGTCAGATTTGGGCGGCCATCCAGGGGTGGCATAATACTAACCCCGGGCGTAGCACTACGCTTCGCCCACGTAGTGTACGTAGCGCTGCCTGCTTCGCACTTTCCGAAGTAGGCGAAGCAGGGCAGCGCTACGCACACGCCGAGGGCGAAGCGTAGCTGCCTGCCACCCGCCACCCACCTCCCGCCTGCCCTCCTTTTAAATAATATCAGCAATGAAAAATAAATTAAAGTAAAGCGACTTAACTTAAGCGCGGCGTCTCCGGGGCTCCCTCTTTCTCGTTTCTAATTTCTTCTGGCAAATGCGCATGCGCGGACACCCGCGCATGCGCATTTCTTGCGAAAAATGCGCATGCGCGGGCGTCCGCGCATGCGCATTTGTCAGAAGAAATTAGAAACGAAGAAGAGGGAGCCCCGGAGACGCCGCGCTTAAGGTAAGTCTCTTTACTTTAATTTATTTTACATTGCTGATATTATTTAAAAGGAGGGCGGGCGGGAGGTGGGTGGCACGTAGTGGGGCTACGCGAAGCGCGTAGTGTGCGTAGATTTGGGCACACTACGTGCTGCTTCACGTAGCCCCACTACGCCCACTACGCCCACCCTTACATAATACATGCTGCAGCCCCTGGTAGGCCCTGGGTACACCGATGCCCTGGATACCTGTGGTATGCTGATACAGGGACTGATACGGCGGCCCAGTTCCAATTAGTGGATGCACCTAATGTACATGTGTGTTAATTTCGAGAGAGAACAGCTAGGCTGTGGGTCTGATTGGCAGGCCCACAGCCAGGGAAAGTCGTAAACCAATGAAGCAAAAGCAAAAAATCTGGGTGATCATAGGATTGCAGACCCTACTCTCCTACATGACCCCCCCCAAACTTTGGGACAATAAGCTAACCTTGACCAGGTGAGTCTTCTTGCTCTAAGTGGAAATACCTGGAGAGCCCATCTGCATTGCCATGATCAGTGCCAGGTCTATGCTCCACTGTGAAGTCCATCCCCTGTAGGGAAATGGACCACCTAAGTAGTTTGGGGTTTTCACCCTTCATTTGATTTAGCCACAAGAGGGGCTTATGGTCGGTCTGAATCTTGAAGTGAGTGCCAAACAAGTATGGCCTCAACTTCTTCTGGGCCCAAACCACAGCAAAGGCCTCCCTCTCAATAGCTGACCAATTCTTCTCTCTGGGGGTCAGCCTCCTGCTAATAAAAGCTATGGGCTGGTCATGACCATCAAAATTCAGTTGAGATAGAACAGCTCCCACACCCAACTCAGAAGCGTGTGTTTGGACAATGAATGTTTTGGAGTAGTCTGGACTCTTTAGGATAGGTGCTGTGCACATGGCCTGCTTTAGGTCATCGAATGCCTTCTGACAGCTCGCTGTCCACTGAACTTTTTTTGGCATCTTTTTACTTGTCAGGTCGTTTAGCGGGGTCACAATGGATCCGTAATTTCTGTCAAATTTCCGGTAATAACCAGTCAGGCCCAAGAAAGCTCGAACCTGAGTCTGGGTGGTTGGAGGAGCCCAGTCCTGGATGGCCTGTATTTTGCTCTCCAATGGCTGAACCTGGCCTCCACCTACAAGGTGGCCCAGGTATACAACCTGTGTCTGCCCTATCTGGCACTTAGTGGCCTTGATAGTGAGGCCTGCCTTTTGCAGGGCCTCTAACACTTTCCTCAGGTGGACCAGGTGATCCTCCCAGGTGGCGCTAAAGACAGCGATATCGTCCAGATATGCCGCACAGAAGTCGTCCAACCCAGTGAGAACTCGATTCACCAGCCTTTGGAAGGTGGCAGGTGCATTTTTCAAACCAAAGGGCATTACCACAAACTGATAATGCCCACCCGGGGTAGAAAATGCTGTTTTGGGCTTGGCCTCCTCAGCTAACCTGATTTGCCAATACCCAGCTGTCAGGTCAAACGTACTTAAGTAGTTGGCCGAAGCCAACCGGTCGATAAGTTCGTCTGCTTTTGGTATCGGGTGGGCGTCAGTCTTAGTGACTGCATTGAGACCTCTGTAGTCCACGCAAAACCTCATCTCTTTCTTACCGCCCTGGGTGTGAGGTTTCGGCACGAGAACTACGGGACTAGCCCAGGGGCTGTCCGAGGGTTCAATGACTCCCAGCTCCAACATTTTCTGCACCTCTGTCTTGATGCAGTCTCTGACATGATCAGGCTGCCGATAGATTTTACTCTTTACGGGCAGACTGTCCCCAGTGTCGACCTCATGGGTACACCAATTGGTCTGACTGGGCGTCAGAGAGAACATATGTCGAAAGGATTGAAGAACCTGTTTACAATCCCTTTGTTGATGTCCAGAGAGGCTGCCACAAAAGACAACACCATCTACTGACCCATCGTCAGGGTTCTGAGAGAGCAGGTCCGGGAGAGGGTCACTCTCCTCCTCCTGTCCCTCATCTGTGGCCATGAGCAAGCCCATGCCCTCCCTGTCGACATATGCCTTGAGCCTGTTTACATGGAGCACCCTGTGGGGGCTCCGGGGAGTTCCCAGGTCTACCAGGTAGGTGACCTCTCCCTTTTGCTCAATGATCGTGTGGGGCCCAGACCATTTGTCTTTGAGTGCTGCTGGGGCCACTGGCTCCAGCACCCACACCTTCTGTCCAGGCTGGTACACAGTCAGGACAGCCTTTTGGTCGTGCCAAGCTTTTTGTAATTCTTGGCTCGCCTCAAGGTTTTTAGATGCCTTTTCCATGTACTCCGCCATCCACGAGCGGAGACCGAGCACATAGTACACAATGTTTGATGCCGGCTTTCTGAGAGGTCTCTCCCATCCTTCCTTTACCAAACAAAGGGGTCCCCTTACAGGATGTCCGAACAGAAGCTCAAAAGGTCTGTAGCCAACCCCCTTCTGCGGGACCTCTCTGTAGGCGAACAAGAGGCAGGGTATCAGGACATCCCATCTCCGCCGAAGCTTTTCAGGTAGTCCGTGAATCATCCCTTTTAGGGTCCTGTTGAATCTCTCAACAAGCCCATTGCATTGTGGGTGATAGGGTGTGGTGAACTTGTAGTTGACACCACACTCCTTTCACATTGCAGTCAGATATCCCGACATAAAGTTTGCACCTCTGTCTGAGACAACCTCCTTAGGGAAGCCCACTCTGGAGAACACTCCAACTAGGGCCCGTGCCACCACAGGTGCTGTAGTGGTCCTAAGGGGAATAGCTTCAGGATACCTGGTGGCGTGGTCCACCACCACCAGTATAAACTTGTGCCCTGATGCTGTCTGGGGTTCCATTGGTCCGACAATGTCGATCCCCACTCGTTCAAAGGGTACCCCCACCACCGGCAGTGGTATTAGGGGGGCATTTGTCGTGCCACCTGACTTACCAATGGCTTGGCAAGTGACACAGGAGCGGCAAAACTCCTTCGTATCTTCGGACATGTGGGGCCAGTGAAAGTGTGGCACAATTCTGTCCCAAGTCTTATTCTGGCCTAAGTGACCTGCAAGGGGAATCTCATGGGCCAAGGTAAGAAGGAAACCTCTCTGAGACAAGGGGATGACCAGCCTCCTGGTCGAGCCAGGTTTGGGGTCTCTTGCCTCGGAGTACAGGAGTCCATCGTCCCAGTACACTTTGTGGGTACCTGTGGTGTTCCCTGCAGCCTCAGCAGCAGCCTGCTGTCTGAGGGGTTCAAGTGAGGGGCAGTCTAACTGTGCCTTCCCCAGGTCTTCCCTGGAGGGTCCCCCTGAGCCCAGAAACTCAACCTGACCAGGTTCAAGCTCTTTCGGCTCAGTTTCCCTCAGTTCTTTAAGGTCAGCCCCCTCAGAGACTTGATCCACGACCTGGGGCAAGGGGGAAGGCGAAGCCTTACCCTTACTGCTCCTTTTCTTGGAAGGTGTCTGGTCCGTTCTTCCAGGATCCAGCACCTGTTCAGTGGGGCATCTTTTGGCCTGTGACCTGGTCACAGCAAGGACATGTGCTGGCAAGCCTAACATTTCCATGTGAGTCCTCTGCTCCACTTCTGACCATTGTGACGTTTCCAAATCATTGCCCAACAGACATTCTACGGGGAGGTCTGAACTAACCACAACCTTTTTCGGGCCACTTACCCCTCCCCAGGAGAAATCAACAACTGCCATACTGTGATTGGTAGTGACGTTGCTGGCATTGGTCACTAGGTAATCGGTACCTAGCATGATCTGTCCAGGGTCCACAAAGTTAGGCGTCACCATGGTGACACTGGCACAAGTGTCCCTGTAGGCCTGAGCCACTTTTCCATTGATCAAAGGTGTCTGTCTGTATTTGCCCAAAGTATTGGGACTGGCATCAGGGGACATATCCATATCCCCTGTACAGACAAGGACGGCCTGAGTGAGCGTGCTGACTAAGTCGTTACTCCCCTCGGTTCCCAAGGTTAACCCAACTAATGCCTTGGGAGGTGCACTACCACTGCTGACTGTACTAGGGGGTGCAGGTGCCTTAGGGGCTGCAGTGGCAGGAGTTTGCCCTCCTTTCTTGGTGCACTCACTAAACCAGTGAGTCTTACTTTTACAGTATTGGCACCACCTTTTTGACTGGCCTTCTTGAGTCTTCTTCTTCTGTGAAGCCTGACCCCCACCCTCTTTGGTTTGTTGGGGACCTGTCGAAGACTTCTGGTCATTTTGTTCGTTCTTGTTACTACCCTTTTGGTCTGCTTTCTTCTGACCACCCTGGTTCTGGTTCTGGTTCTGCTTGACCCTTGTTCTAACCCATCTGTCTGCCTTCTTTCCCAATTCTTGGGGAGAGGTCAGATCCGAGTCGACAAGGTGCTGATGCAACAATTGGTTCTGACAGTTGTTTAAAATCTGTTCTCTCATGATAAGATTGTACAATCCTGTGTAATCAGTAATCTTGCTACCCAGCAACCAGCCTTCCAAAGCCTTAGTGGCACAATCGACAAAGTCAGTCCAATCCTGAGACTGAATTTTCTGGGTGTCCCTGAACAGTAACCTGTACTGTTCCGTGGTTAAGCCAAACCCATCAATCAGTGTATTCTTCAGGACTTGGTAGTTGTTTGCATCCTCAGCTCTAGTAGTGAGGAGCTTGTCTCGCCCTTTACCTTCAAAGGAGAGCCACAGTATAGCTGCCCACTGACTCGGGGGGACGCACTGGACAGTGCAGGCCCTCTCCAAAGCAGTTATCCACTTGTGGATGTCGTCCCCTTGTTTAATGGGGGGCACTATTTTACTCAGGTGTCTAGTGTCTATACCCCTGTCTTTCTCTCTAATGAGAATGCTGCCACCAGTGGGATCTAACCCACTTCATTTCTGCCCTCGGGCCAAGGCAAGTCTTTCTTTCGCGAGGGCAAGTTCTTCCCGCTCGATCCTCAGATTGACTTCCCTCATCTTCGCTTCATGCTCCCTTCTCTGAGGGGACGTCATTCCTCTCTGAGAAGATGCCTGAGAGACATGTGTACGAACAGATCTGTTAGAGCCTCTGGAGAGAGACCTAGCTCGTCCGTTCCCAAGGTTAGGCCTGCTTGAGCGTGGGCCCGGGGCTCCCCCAGTTCTATTCTCATGCCTGCTTAAGTTGGTCCTTGTAAGCCTGCTGACTACCACTGGACCTTTGTTTGCCTCGTCTCCTGATAACTCCTCCTCGTCCTCCTCCTCTGTATGGAGGTCGAGGTCGGGGTCACCAAGGGTTCCCTCTAAGGGAGGCATGTTCCCATCAGCATTGGGGGGACCTGTGATAGAGGACCTCCTAGCATCGTAAGTCTCTAAGCGACCTATCAGAAATGTGATGGTAGGGTTAGAACCCTGGTTTAGCTTCCTGGAGGCACACAGTTGTCTCATCTCCTTGAAGCTAAGGGCTGCATATCGTGACACGACCTGTGGAGGGTCACTGACCACTAAGGGAGTCTCCGCAGACTCTCCGTGGACCGACATGCTTTCTAGTGAGGTGTAAGTGATGCACCTACCTACACTATGTGTTTACCTACTGATCCCTTGCTAAGAGTTGTAGTCAGGGTGTGCTAAGCCCTGTTACACTGCAACAGCTGGTTCAGTAGAACTCAGAGTATTCTAAGTTAAGTTATATGTACCTGGGTACTTATGTGATCTTTCACTTCGATATTCTTAGGATACGTGTGTGGTAAAACAACAGCAAGCTCAAATCCCAACCGCTGCTCACCAATGTGAGAAGTTGGCCTGATATGTAGTGCTCACTATTCACTGTGTATCATTCCAAACGACCCTTATTGATGATTGGTTGTAAGTCAACCTTACAGACCAGCTATCCTAGTAGCATGGACAAGAGCAGTCTTTAGGCTAAACTCTAGAGGGCGTGTTAAGCCAGCTGTTTTACCACCACATTTACCCCTTGAACACCGCGTGAAAGGACACCACACAAGTTGTTATGAAAATAAAGGGTATTTATTTATAACACGACTACCCTGGCTCTTTATGAGTCAGGGACCGAAGCACACTACAAAACTCTTATGAAAATACATCAAGTGGCAAAATTTACACAAATGCCCGAGGGGCATGAAAAACCATCTACACTAACAGTGGGATGCGAATGGTTAGAGTCTGGAGTTACTGATTCCGGAGTGATCCGATCAGTGGGACTAAACGAAAAAGGAGCTGGACACTTGGAGAGCGAACCTGCGATGGAGCACCGAAATGCTCGAGTTACCTAGCCCAGAGGCTGCGGCTGCGTGAGGTTCGGCAAGATGTCGGGAGTCCTCGTTGTAGTCTCAGGAGCCTGAAAGAAGAAGTTGCTGGCAGGCGACCAGTGTCGATATTCAGCGAGATCCAAGCCTGGATCGGTGATGAAGGAAACCTGAAAGCAGAGGGGACTCAGTTCTCAACTGCTAGCCAGCGATCGTGTGGGCACCAGGCGGGTACCGGCTGAAGTCACCTCGACCAGGTGAGTGGGTGACGTCGGACTCGGCTGTTCCTCGGACCAGGAGGAGCGGCGGCGACCAGGATGGAGGGCGAGCTGTCCCACGCAGGTGTCTGCTGTCGATGAGGCTGGGCCCAGGAGTGGGGCAGCAGGTCTTGGCAGTGGCAAGCCCACGCGGTGGAGTCAAGATGGCGTCTGGAGTGGACCAGGAGGGTCCGTGGTACTCCTCTGTTGAAGGTGAGCAAGAGCCAGTCTGAAGCAACCAGACCAGTGATGAAAAACTATCGTGGTGCGTCGTGAAGGGGGCCACAGCCGGTCGGCGAGTGGCCAAACAACGCGGTGAACAGCAAGGAGCGGAAGGGCCCCCACGCAGATCTCGGGGATGCTGGGGAGGCAGACTTCGGTGCTGGAGCTGCTTAGGGTTAGGGCTTCTCAAACCCTAGGTACACTCACTCGAGGGTCCCTCGGTGGGTGTGCTAGATAAGCGTCGTGCAGGTTCTGAAGATAGCCGGTCCCGCAGGTCTCGTCACACCTACGACTCTCAGCTGGGCTGACGATGTAGGTAGAGGTCAGAGATGGCAGGGAACTCGGGTCTCGTCGAGCTGGGCAGTCTTGATCCATAGGAGAGACGTACAGCAAACCGCAAGCGCTTAGGTGGTGCCTGCTGGTGCAGGGTGGCTACTCCTTAGCCACAAGGGAGAGTCTTCAGAAAAAGTCAAGAGTTCCTTTTGTGGAAAGTAGTTCAAGATTCAGAATTATCCAATTTGGGAAGGGGACTCGCTCCTACCTTTATTCTAAGAAAAGGGGCTGGCCCGTGACTAGGTCCTACCTATGGGTGGGGCCAGGAGGGGGGTGGTTACACCCCTATCCTTTGTCCGGCTTCGCCCCAGCTCAGGGGCAGGGTTGCCCCCGAAACTGGTTTGAGCCGGGCATGCACAGTGAGCACCGGGGTGCCACTTGCAATCACCTTCCTTTCAGCCCTGCCTACCTGGGATACACAAACCCTGTCTTGGATGGTGCTAACACCGCCCTCGACAGGAAACCCTTTGTCCAAGCTCCCTCCGCTGGAAGGTCTCCCAGCAGCTGGAGGTCAGACTTGTGTCTGGTGGCAGCATCCATTTTGTGATGCTGAGGCTTGAGTCAACTTTTAACCGGGGTTCAAGGTTACTTCCATGTCGTGCCCCTCTAAAAGGGGGGAATGCTAACCCCGTCACCAGAATTGGCGAGGGGTTCGTATTCCAATTCGTATGACACCTTACTCGATATGTGTGGGTGATGCGATGCCAAGGTCAGCAAATAACCGCGAGGATTATAATGCATTTTAAGGTAGTCGGCACGCGTCACCATGGAACGGCTACTAGGACTTGGTTCTGCAAGCCGTCGACGGGCTCAGCTCGTGCCAGAGCCCCATCCCACATGATTCCCAGCACTCTGCCCTCAGGATTGATAAGGCCTGCCATAGGAGTGACTGACAGGAATCCATGTGTCCATTTTAGGGTTAGGCATAGGAATACTACACCTATAGCAACGGGTGATTACACCACCTTGCCCCAGCTGTCGCGCAGCCAGTTGTGTCAGATTTGGGCGGCCATCCAGGGGTGGCATAATACATGCTGCAGCCCCTGGTAGGCCCTGGGTACACCGATGCCCTGGATACCTGTGGTATGCTGATACAGGGACTGATACGGCGGCCCAGTTCCAATTAGTGGATGCACCTTATGTACATGTGTGTTAATTTCGAGAGAGAACAGCTAGGCTGTGGGTCTGATTGGCAGGCCCACAGCCAGGGAAAGTCGTAAACCAATGAAGCAAAAGCAAAAAATCTGGGTGATCATAGGATTGCAGACCCTACTCTCCTACACAAGGCAGTGGCACAAATCTAAATAAAGACTGTCAGACATTTTGCCACCACAAACACACTACTTCACAGTGAAGCTGACTGACAGGAAGGAATAGTGAGTATGCTGGTGAAGTGAGTGTATCCAAAAGCATGAGGGAGTTTGTAGTCACAGATAATGGTCCCCCTTCCAATTGGCCCATCAAGACCTCTCTGAACCATGCTCACATCACAGGGAGTGGAAAATAACTGAAAAGATGGCTGACACTGGGTCCTGATGTGGGGAGCACAAGGCCCTGGTAGGGGTTGTGCTCAAATCAGAAGCAGGACACCACTGCCTGACATCCTGAAAGCCAACTTGCACGCCCTGCAACGGAAGCACGTTTCATGGTGGGATGTCTGGCTGGGTGGGAAGGAGGACTGACAGCTCTGACCATACTTACCAGCATGTTTAGACACACACACCCCTCAACACACACTCCACACAACTCACCTGGGATAATGCATTGACTGACACTGTAGTGAAATATCACCCAAAGATACACCACACTGGGTACTGCTGTGTGAAGCACAGGGGCTCTCTTTGGACTTGTAGCCAAACAAACACCAGGACTGCACTGTCAGCCATCTTGCCATTGCTGTCACACTCCCTCACAGGGAAGCAGTCAAAAGGAAGGAAGTATGGGCATTCTGGGAAGAGGGGTGTAGCCAAGAGCATGATGGGAGTTGCAGTCACAGACAATCCCCACCCACCTACATGGCCCAGCAAGCTCACACTGAACGATGCTCACGTCACAGGGAGTGGAAATGGACTGACAAGATGTCTGACACTGGGCTCTGTTGTGGGGAACACAAGGCCCTGCTGGGAACTGGGCACCAACAAACACCAGGACTGCACAGCCAGCCATTTTGCCATTTCTGTCACACTCTCTCACAGGGAAGCAGAGTCAAAAGGAAGGAAGCATGGGCATGCTGGGACGGGGGGTGTAGCCAAGAGCATGATGGGAGTTGCAGTCACAGACAATCCCCACCCACCTACATGACCCAGCAAGTTCACACTGAACGATGCTCACCTCACAGGGTGTGGAAATGGACTGACAAGATGTATGACACTGGCCTCTGTTGTAGGGAGCACAAGGCCCTGCTGGGAACTGGGCACCAACAAACAACAGGACTGCACTGACTGACATCCTGAAAGTTAACCTGCACCCACTGCAATGGTGGCACGATTCATGATGGGATAACTGGCCTTGGGGGAGAAGGAGGTCCTGACTTGAAAACAAATAACACCAATGCTGGCCATACACACCTTCTCTGCTAAAACACATTGCACATGTGGTACCAGTCACTCACAAAGTAAATGCCTGGGCAAGATGGCTGACACATGGGCCTGATAAATGATGTGGCTGCAAATCACACATATGCACTGGCCAACCCAAACACGTTCGCACACACAGCCATTGCAACGTATGTTCAAACTCACTGTCTGGGGATGCAGTGTCCAGGGGTGCTCCCTGGCCTGGCTGTAGATGTGTGTCTTACAGATGACAAGTGTGGAGATCCATATATAGTACATAGAACAAAACACACAGGAACTCACATTTACATCATTGACAGGGGACATCTGACAGTAAATGGAATGGATACACCAATATAGCTGACACCGTAGCATGGTCTCATTCACACTAGGTGCTGTTGTGAGCTGCATTCCACTCCTACATCATTCTGCAACATATGCATCCTTCACACCACACACCACTCACTGTCATAGACACTGTAGACACAAGTGTCTACAGTGGCTTTTCAGGAGACCAAATGTCCGCTCAATCACCCTCCTGGTCCGACCATGTGCCTCATTGTAGCGCATCTCGGCTGGTGTCACAGTGTTTCTGAGGGGTGTCGGCAACCACGGCATGTTGGGGTATCCAGAGTCACCTACATACAAACAATTGAACAATTAGCTGAGTTTTGAAAGAGGGTGGAATATAACATTGCCAAACACACACAATGGTAAACAGTCAGTACACACCGACAAGTCAGGCACGCTGGTTTGGCATCTGTGACATCAGCGTTGCAATGCAACTACTCCTCATGATGTATGCATCGTGCGCAGAACCGGGGAAACGTGCACACACATGTGTGATACACATGTCCGCTAGACATACCCCCATAGCATTGATGGAGTGGAAATGTTTCCTGTTCCGGTATGTCTGCTCATGTGCCCGTGGTGGTACCAGGGCCACATATGTACCATCAATAGATCCAATGACGTTCGGCATCCTCCCCAGTGTATAAAAAGCAGCCTTTATGTCAGTGAGTTTACCTGAAATGAAATGAAATTTTGTACTTGTATAGCGCACTGCTGCCCCAGCGACGGGGCGTCCTGGCGCTTGTACTCATACCGCTGTGGAACCCTTCCTGGCTTTCCCTGTGAAATGTCCACTCATGGGCACCTCCAAGGTGAAGCCAGGCATCCCCAGCGCTGTTGGGTCCGTTGTGGAGATTAAGCAAGCTATTGCCCAGAGTTGCAGAGTGGGACCCATGATTAGAGTAGGCACCAAGATGAGAATTGTCAGGTCCGAGGAAAGTGAGCCCAAGACCCGCCGAGGCGGGAAATGAACCCTGGTCCCGGGCCAGATCTCTGCATCAGGGTCTGCCACTCTAACCATTGAGCCACACTTCTCCTGGGCTAGGAAACTTGATGTACAGGTCAAGGAAATGCAACATCCCCTCCAAGACATTGCGTAGCACACGACTGAACATAGTTTGCGACAAACCACCAGCAGTAGCCACAGTGTACTGAAAGGTACCGGTAGCAAAGAAGTGGAGGGCTGCCATCATCTTCACCTCTGGGGTCAGTGGTGTAGGGTATGTTCGGCCAGGTAGCAGATGTGGCGCCAACTGCTCTGCCAACTCCTCAATCAGTGGCCTGGAGAAGCATTACCGTCGGATGCAGTCGCGTTCCTGCATGGTTTCAAGGTCTGGGATCGGTCTATGGACAGCTGGTGCCCTGCAGTACAGAGATGAACAAAGGAAGATTGTCGATTCATCCACCCATGTGGCTATGACCAAGCAAAATATCACATGATACATCATGACAATACACAATGTACTGAGGTTTGTGCTGTTGGGTATGGACACATATGTCACCTACTTGCCCTTCATCTCACATCTCAAGTCCACATGTCTACATAACTTACATGTAGTGCAATGGCCAATCATTAGGCTGTGTCACAGTCCCTATGTACTGCTGTCACATTCCAAACACACACCACAGTGACAAGTGAGGACTAATGTCTCCCAGGCATCACAACTCTTTGACAGGCAGATACCCCGAGTCCCTGTATTGCCACATGGACACTGGCATGACATGGCGTATCATGTACATGCCACAAAACAACCATGAGTCCCACAGGTAGTGGTCCATGTTGTCTCTGCAGGCCATACATGGATGTCTCTGAGACAAACACACAACATCAATGATGATGCACAAACCACAAGGATGTGGAGACTGTCTCCCATTGGGCACATGGGATCAGACACATCCGAGAGACAACATGCACACAGACTGCGGGTGTACATCAGAATTGTGGCTATGGGTCTCACTGTGACGTACATACCATCCCACCCAGGACTCAGGGTGTATGTGACATGTCCTAACCATATCCAACCTGCAACTGTGTCCATGACTTATGCCCATAACTGTACAGTTGCACATCACAGTGGTAATGTGCACAACACACAAAGGATTCTGTCCCCATGAACACGTGCACAGCCTGGGAGTGGCTGCACCAAAGTACCGCACAGCAAACCAAATGTTGCCCCCTACACACACACACACACACAGCTAATGCAGCCTTACATGCCATGGGATACAGTGTGGCACATGCTGTGGTGTGGTTGGTGTGCACCTGAGTCCCTGGCAAGTAATTGTGTGTGGAATCCGTCAACAAGTCACACCAATGTCAACCGACGCGGGTGACTTCTACAGAGACGCATTGCACAGTTCTGGACCGAGCCGTGCGCACGCCTTGGCCATTGACTGCAATGTGAACCGATGCGGGTGACTATTATGCATACGCGTCGCGCAGGCATGAACCAAGCCGTGCACACGCCTTGGCCATTGACTGCAATGTGAACCGATGCGTGTGACAATTATGCATACGCGTCATGCAGGAATGGACCGAGCCATGCGCATGCATAGCCCGTTGAATCATATTGAGACGAGTGCGTGTGGATTTTCAAACTACGCATTGTACAGTTAGTTGACTGAGCCGTGGCATTGGACTGTCATGGAGACGGATGCGTATTCAAAACTTGTACGAGTTGCAATTTCTAGGGTGTCATGAAGGTGAAAATTTGAATGATGCGGAAGACGCGTACGAGTTGTACAATTCCATGGATTGGCCAGATTCATAGAATGAAACTGTGTTGGACCTATCACTTAGGACACATGGCACAGATTCTGCCTCTGCAGCACAAATATAAGGCTAACTGACCCCCAGGGAGTTCACTTGCCTGCACTACATGCTACTGTACCCCATCTCTGCTACCACTGCTGCTGTCTCTGTATCCTCTAGCTATTGCTATGGCACGTATTCTGGAGAGAGCCACAGCTTTCACTGAAGAGGAGAACCAGGCCCTGCTGGACGGGCTCCTTCCACATTACTGCAAGCTGTATGGGAAACCAGGGTAACAGGAGAGTGTGCAGTCCACTGCCTTCCTAATGGTGCATGTTGTCTGACTAGCAGTACTAGCAGTGTGTACACCAGTGGCAAGCGTACTCACTGAGTATTTTCAACCGGTATATGTGATGAACAGGTCTTCTGCAGCAAAAGTGCATTTGTGCAAGCTTTAACTTCCCAGGCAATGTTAACATGTCAGACATGCAGGGCAATTGTCCATTTCCATGGGTGCACTACCTGTGTACCTCTTTTCCCTTTGTGATGACTAGATGTATATCCAACTGTGTGCAGCACAAATATGTGGCATGTGTGGTAATGGCCTTTTCACTTTGTCATCCTCACAGGTTGATGCCCACCTGAAGCATGAGATATGGCTGACCATCACCCGGGCAGTTAGATCAGTGGGGGTCTACAAGCACCGGATCTGCAACTGCCAGAAGAGGTGGCAGGACCTTCGGGGATGGACCCGGAGGATCGCAAGGGTCCAGCTGAAGCTGTCACCTCCACACAGGAGGGGCGGACACCGGACCATGACCCCCCACATGCTCAGGATTCTGGTGGTGGTCTTCCCGGACCTGGATGGGCAGATGAAGGCCAGACAGCAGCAAGGAGGGGGTAAGTCCATGCCTAATCTGTGAACTATGTCTGACATGCTATTTGCAGTCTTTTTGCCTGGTCACAATTCCACATTACATCAGTCTTGTAGTCCAGGACTCATGTCCCTCAATTGTGTAATGCACCCTCCTCATCTGATCCACAGGTGTGGCCCCTATAGTCTGTGGCTTGTTTCACTAGTGCACTGTGTCCCTGCAGTCAGCTATGCTTAAGGTTGCGGACAGCATCTGTTGCTGTGACTCCGTTGTATGTTTCATGGGTGGGTCAATTGTTTACACAATGCCTGAGATCTAACATGTGATCTGTGTGTGTCCTTGATATGTGTTCCAATTGCTGGTCTGACTCGCCACATGTGCCTGGGGTATTTCAAACACACCCAGGCAGCAGGTGACTCCAAATTTTGGGCCTCAGGAGTATGTATATCAAGTGTGTCACACTTGCTTAGCCACCTGCCTACTGTCCAGGGCTATACACTGTTTCACGTAGACCTGGGCAGTCATGCCTACTCCAGGGCATTTTAAAACACTCTGTACTCCCACTCCCATGTATCAACTTACAGACTGTGCTTAGTGACATGTGCCTTCAGGTGTCTGCCTCTGTGTCATTGTGGTGTGGCTTCCTTTTCAGGACAACTGGGGTGTTCATGAGTTTGAGGGTCAGCAGGACATACTATAGGAGACAAGAACTGTGTGACATATAGGTGTGTGATCACTTGACAGTGCACAATGGTGTATGCAACTGTGAAGTTCAGACAGCTGTGTTTCATGCACAGCAGACTGTGAGGTGCTCATGTTCAGGGAGCTGTGTTCGCAGTCACTCATATGTCTGATTTGTATGATGTGGGGTCATCTGAGTCCGGGATATGTTGTTTGCAGGGGATGGACATGTGCACTTGTCAGCTGCAGAGTTTTCTTTACCCATGACCTAGGATTGTGACACAGTGCATACTGTTGTTGTTTGGATGTCCTGCCCCTGTGACAGGAGACAGTGATGACTGACTTTTCAGGCATGCCTGTGCCATGGCATTTAACTTGCTGAGAGGGATCCTGCATTGGAGTCAAATGTGCTCCATGCACCCCATTGTGGCATTGACTATCAGGACATGAGAACATCACAGTGTGTGTTGCTGGTATGCATCACAAGCATGTGAAATGAGACTCTGGCCATCCCTTCGCCACGACACCTGTACTGAGTCAGTGGCAGGAGATGTGATGTGTGTATATTGACAAACTTCTACATGTTCACTTACATGTCCAACGACTGTGTAGGCTGTGCATTTCTGCACATAGGGGTATTAGCATCCAGCATGTAACAGACATATGGGTGCAAGTCCATGAGTGATATGAGTGCCATGTTTGATGGTCAGACTGACAATTGGCTTATTCAAAACAGTGTGAGCACTTTGAGCAGTGTTCAGATGATGATGCCAGGGCTTGCCCTGTGATGTGCTGTACATACTGTGGTGTGTGCAGTCAGTGCAGGTGACTGATGTTGTTCTGTTTTTCCTAATTCTTTCCAGATGCATCCATGGCCACAGGAGTGGACAGCACCACGGACCAGGAGGTGCCGCAGAGCCAGACTGGGACAGAAAGCGAGGAGTTGGAGGGACCTAGTGGCACAGAGGGTGAGTGGAGCCACCCCAAGGAGTCCTCGGCACCATCCACCCCTGCTGAGGACTACAGCAGCTCAGAGGATGACTCCCTTGTGGAGGCGGGTGTCAGCAGCCAACAAACCCCAGCTAGTGAGGCTGTCCCCGCCACCACCACCACCATCACCACCCTCCCATCGGCTCCCGTCCCAGAGGTCCGTGGAGGCTCCCGTGTTCAGGAGCTTATCTCCTTTGTGCCAGGCACTGCACCCCCTGCCCCTGTGTCCCCTGCTGCCCTGAGTGTGGAGTATGTGGACTTGCTTCAACAGATCCATGTAGGGCAGACATCAATGCTGAGTGTCCTCCATGCACACACCAGTCTGTTGACTCAACTGGTGTCGTTCATGGAGGGCATGTCATCAGGCATGTCTGCCCTACAGAGGACCAATCAGTCCATGGCCTCCTCCCTGACGGCAGCAGTGTCCCTCCTCCAACAGTCCCTCACCCCTTCTACCCCTGCCCCATCCACAATTTCTAACACCCTACCTGTCCCAAGCACACACACACCACCACATTCACCCAAACCCACAGACACAGGCAGCACACAAACACCCAAACCAATGTCTAGACGTGCACACAAGCAACCTCAGGGGACTGATACCACACTGACAAGGGATGGTTTGCAAACACATCAACAGGCATTCACAACCACTCCGCAGTCCTCTGATACCTCTCCCTCTAAGACCCCATCCCTTACCTCACATGCAAACCCCATCTCCCCAGAAGCTCTTTCTCTGTGACCTTGGCCTCTTCCCCACCAATCCAGCAGATCCAGTGTACAAAGGGAAAAGGAAGTCCCCACACACAGAGGGGACTGCCCCTCACACCCGGACACCCTCCCCCAGGCGCAGGCAGACTGAGGCCCCCACCCGCAAGTCCCCCCGGGCACAGAAGAGCAAGACCCCACTCCCGCCCGCAGCTCCACGACACAGTCTCCGTCCTCCATCCCTCAGGCCACCACTCCACAGGTTCCCCCGCCACACCCTGCCACAGGTTCCCCCACCCACAGATACACCATCCCCAAAATGCTCAGGCCCTCCCTCCCTACCACTTGCTCTTCCACCCCCACCCCCCCGGTCAGCCTGTGTTTGCCACTGGTGTGGGGACCGTGGCCCCCCTGTACTGCCGACCTCACCTGATTCCCATTCCTCTCCCATGGAGTCCACTCCATCTGACCTGCCCACTGCAGTTGTGCCAGCACCCACACCATCTGACTTGTGCCCCACAGTTGTGACTGCACCCATTATGTCAGACACCTCCACTGCAGTTGCCAGTGACTCTCCTGCACCCACCACCCCTTCACTGCCTCCTTCTGCTGAGCCTTGATCCTGTCCCTGCGGTGCCTGGCCTGCCCCCATGTATGCCCCTCCGAGTGGATGTCCCCTGTCCTTAGCAGTGCAGGCAAGCAACGTGTGACAGTTGTCACTCACACCCTATTTTGACTTTGGATATGGACTGGCCATTGGCCTTTGTTTTGCATGGACTTTGCATTTGAATTTCAAATTTGCTGAATAAAGCATTTGTAGTTATCCATGTGAATTTGTTTTGGCTGTACATTATGTTGATGATGTTTATCATGACCTTGCTGTTATAAATGCTGAATTTTTAATGTTGAATTCTGAGGTGTTGATGTGATGTACTCCATGTGGTCCATGAGATATGTATCCTATTCTGGTCGGTATCCATGTCATCCTTTGCAGCAAACTGGGTGTGTCATGATTAACAATTTGTGCACATTTCTGTAAACATTTCATTTGCACGGTCACATCTGTGGCTTGCACCCATGCACATTTGATGTGCTTCCCATTGTCCAATTTGTCTATTTCCCTGACTGTGGGCACATCTCCACTGGAAATGCAGGTGTGGACATCACTGGTGTAGGAGCAACTGGGTCCTCTGTCCAACTTGCTAGACTTATGTATTGAGTATGTGCAGATGACTTAAGGGACACTCCCGTACCCAGGCTGATGTGACCAGAGCCTTCATTGGGTGGTAACTGATGGCTGACTGACCAAGTGTTCTGCTGACATGACTGAGACCTGCTGGGACTATGTTTGGCACAGGTGAGCTTCCACAGGAGTTGAGTCCCCTCAAGTAAGTGTGTTGTTCCATGACATTGCCTGGGCCCATGGTGTGTGTTGTGTGAGCATGTGTGTGTGTGTCCACATCCCTTTTTCTACACAGGCTTTGTTCGCTTGATATGTTCCTGTTGTTGATGCTTGCTGAGTTGTCCTGTGTTCTTCCCACATCTTTGTCCTGGCCTACCAGATAAGTGGGTGCATGACACACTACTGTTCATTGGTGTGTCATCATTGGGATTTGTCAGTTCTGAGTGGTGATGATGTGGTCAGACGCAGATGGGACACAGTCAGGGGTCCCCATGGCACTCACTTGTTTGTTCGCAATATCATATAGTTGTCCGTAGGTAGTACCTTTCGGTGATTGAGACATGTGTATGTGTGTGTGACTGCTCCCACTTGTCAGGTTCAGAGCTGCAATGTTGGCAGGTGTCAGCATGTGTGCCTTGTGGTTCTCCTTGGCTTCTGCATTGTCCTGGGACTGTGTCAGGTATTCCGAAGGTTACGGGACCGTTGACGTCATGGCCATGTACCGCATACTGTGCAGTATGTCTGTCATTCACCAGGGTTGTAGACTGTCCTTGTGTGATGAGTCTGTGTACCTTAGATCCTCCCAACATTACTGTGTTTGTCATGGGTGAATGTGCAATGTCACATGTCCATGTGGGCTTCACTGATGCACATTGGTGCAGTTCAGGGTGTGTGGTGTTGAGGGTGGACAGATGTGAATGTTTGCATGGCTCAGCCCCTACCTCACGTTTGTCCCTGGATGACAGGCCATGCTGAGTGATTTGTGTTTGTGTAGGTGTGATGTACGTTTGTGACACAGGAAACATGTCTGAGTTTCACAGTTTGTACGACATCTACCTTTGTCATCACAGTGGAGGTGTCATGCATGCTTGTGTCACCCTAATGTATGGTCCCTGGGGGTGGTGCTGTTGTGTGTCAGTCTCTTGCTGTTTTAGTTGCTGTTCATTCCAGCTTGTGTCACATGTGTCTGTTGGGATCCCTTTCATCTCACAATGCTTGATTGCCCACTAAGGGGTGTCCAATTGATGGGTTACTTTGTATGGTACTGTGTCCACATCTGTGTCATTGTGGTTCAGCCCCCCTCAAGTGTTGTGTAGTTGCCTGGGGATACTGAGACACACACACACACATGTTGTGTCAGATGTGCAGTGTGAAGTTGCCTGTTTGTGTTTGTGCATCTGCACCAGTGCATTGGTATTGCTGAAGTGGGCCATTGGCTGAATGTTGTTTGCGTGAGTTTTCCTGCTGTCCCTGTGAGTCATATCTCATCATTCTGCACATTCATCCTGGTTGTTAGGTCCCATTGCTGCCATGGAATGGGAGTTTGTGACCTGACACCTGCAGTCTACGCAGGATGTATTGATTTGTGTGTCTATTTTCGAGATGTGGGTATGCATTATGATGGTCACTTCTGCTTTTTTGTCATTGTACACTGTATGCAATGTCAGCCACCATGGGTGGTGCTTGTCTGCACATGGCCGAGAGTATGTTAGATTTTCACAGCACTGGTAGCCACACCACATTTCTGTGGGTATGGGACACAACCACTACTCTGCCACAAAAGTGTTTCATGTGTTGGGACCAGGATCATACATGCTGTTTGGCATTTGCAGCTTTTAACATGATGACACTTACCTTTTGGTCACTGTAATGATGGTGGGTTTAGACCCCATTACCACAATGCTCAACATTTGCTGCAGTTTGGAACACCCCACTTAACTTTTGTTCTACACAGTGAGGGGGGTTAGTGCACATTGACACAGTGCTATTAGGATGCTTGACTTGTGTAGGCCACACTCAGTTTTTCGTCGCACGTGTGATGGGAGTCACATTGTATGTTCGAAGTCATATTCACTGTTGTGGGCATTTGTCACAGACTACACACTGTTGTGATGATGTTAGGGGGGATGCATTTTGCTGACATACCTAATGTTGGTGTATGATGGATGTGTGGTGCATCACCCATCCTATGTGTGTGGGTGTTGATATTGATAGTCACACAGCACCCTATGAGTGGGGGTGGCAGTAGTGATGGGCAACATACCCCCTATGAGTGGAGGTGGTAATATTCATGGGCAACAGGTTCCCTATGAGTGGGGGTGGCAGTAGTGATGGGCAACATACCCCCTATGAGTGGAGGTGGCAGTATTCATGGGCAACAGGTCCCCTATAAGTGGGGTGGCAGTAGTGATGGGCAACATACCCCCTATGAGTGGAGGTGGCAGTATTCATGGGCAACAGGTCCCCTATGAGTGGGGGTGGCAGTAGTGATGGACAACATACCCCCTATGAGTGGAGGTGGCAGTATTCATGGGCAACAGGTCCCCTATGATTGGGGGTGACAGTAGTGATAGGCAACAAGTCCCCTATGAGTGGGGGTGGCAGTAGTGATGGGCAACATTCCCCCTATGAGTGGAGGTGGCAGTATTCATGGACTACAGGTCCCCTATGAGTGGGGGTTGCAGTAGAGATAGGCAACAAGTCCCCTATGAGTAGGAGTGGCAGTAGTGATAGGCAACAAGTCCCCTACGAGTGGGGGTGGCAGTAGTGATGAGCAACATAACCCCTATGAGTGGAGGTGGTAGTAGTGATGGGCAACAGGTCCCCTATGAGTGGGGGTGGCAGTAGTGATGAGCAACATACCCCCTATGAGTGGAGGTGGCAGTATTCATGGGCAACAGGTCCCATATGAGTGGGGGTGGCAGTAGTGATGGGCAACATACCCCCTATGAGTGGAGATGGCAGTATTCATGGGCAACAGGTCCCCTATGAGTGGGGGTGGCAGTAGTGATGGGCAACATACCCCCTATGAGCGGGGGTGGCAGGGGTGATGGGCAATATACCCCCTATGAGTGGAGGTGGCAGTAGTGATGGGCAACATGTCCCCTATGAGTGGGGGTGGCAGTAGTGATGGGCAACATTCCCCCTATGAGTGGAGGTGGCAGTATTCATGGGCAACAGGTCCCCTATGAGTGGGGGTTGCAGTAGTGATAGGCAATAAGTCCCCTATGAGTGGGGGTGGCACTAGTGATGGACAACATGTCCCCTATGAGTGGGGGTGGCAGTAGGGATGTGCAACATACCCCATATGAGTGGGGGTGGCAGTAGTGATAGGCAACATACACCCTATGAGTGGGGGTGACAGTATTCAATGGCAACAGGTCCCCTATGAGTGGGGGTGGCAGTAGTGATGGGCAACATACCCCATATGAGTGGAAGTGGCAGTAGTGATAGGCAACATAGCCCCTATGAGTGGGGGTGGCAGTAGTGATAGCCATGAAACCCCTATGGTGTCCTGTTGCTAGTGGACAGGATATGGATCCCCTGGGTGTGTGTGACATTTGGCGGGTACTTGTCGTTTGTTTGTGTGGTGGGTGTCTGACTTACCGTCTGCGCCGTCTGCGTCTGTTCCTGATCCGGTCCTAGATGTACAGTACTGGTATGACCTGCGCGATGGGACTCAGGATGTGTTCGTCTCACACACACTGCTTGTTGCTTTGTCTCATACCCGTTGCTGGCTGGTCTGTCTCATAGCCGTGGATTGTGTTCTGGTGCAAATCGTACCTGATATGCTGCTTTCCTGGATGCTGTTACGTGCTGCACATGGCGACCCGTCTGGGACGTATGAGTTGCGCATCGTACTTGTGTGGCCTGAAACTGCTGTAAGAACTGCTTCCGGGCGACTCGAATCGGTGATCGGAGGTACAGCTCGTACAGAAAATGCTGCTGGAAACGCAGCCTACGTGTCGGTCGGAATTGTGTCAGTTATGCGCATTGTACTTCATTGCCCGGACACACTGGCTCCCGGAACATGTCGGTCGCAAGGTAAGGCTACGAACAGCTCTCGGAGAGCTGTCCAACCCGGATCGGAATCAACCCCATATAAGAAACAAATCAACGTTATTGATTGTTTATGTGCAGGAAGGGACACCTTCCTTCAAAGAAAAAATCATTCCATGCAATGCAGGCACCATTGCACCATTGCACCAAATTTGGAAATCTGAGCTCCAACATTTCCAAAACGTAGAACTCTGCACGTATAGAAGTAACAAATCAACATTATTTGATTGTTTATGTGCATGAAGGGGAACCTTTCTGCACATAAACAATCATTAATGGCGTTTTGCTCTTTCTGCAGCACACATAGTAAGATCTAAAACGAGGAGAAATAAATGTACTTCTCCTCATTGCGCTATTCTAACACCTGCTATTGCATGCCATTAGTTTTGTTTGAAAGCACGTCAAGCTTCATAAATCATTTCTTACAAAAATATGTCTTTAACCTGCCATTCAACATACAGGACACAGGGGATTTTTTAGAAGACCTGTATGTCTTTATGACCATGGATGTAACTTCCATTCCCCACCAAGATGGTCTGACAGCGATGAAACACTTACTAAGGATGCAACTCATCCATCTGCCTCAGTACACTGAGATGCTTTTAGAAATAACATAGTGGGGTCTGCATAACAATGGCAATTGAGAGGTATGGCCATAGGCCATCTGCTTTGCCCCAGCTAATCGTATTTCCACATGGGCAGGTGCTCACAGTAGAGTATATGCCTTGGAATGGTCAGAGAACGTAGTCCTTTGGAGGCGTTTCATAGATGATTGTTTAGATTTTGTGGTAGGGCACGCCTTTGACAGAAAAGGTATTTGCTCAGAAGTTAAACAACAACAATTAGAATCTCCTATTCACAGCTGACATTTCTTAGATCTAAAAAAAGTAATAAACATACAAAAAGTCCGAAATCTCGGATAGAGGACCTAGTAGTAGGGGTAGATTTTCGCTCAGTTTGAGCTAAAAAATCCTGTACAAAAGGAAAGCTGTCCTTTCTTGAGTCCCCTCACTCACCGCGGTTTCCCCACAGTGACATGCTTCATCATTGGGGCCATCTCAACCCGCTGCGGGTTGAGGCGTGCTACGACTTGCGTAATAGGTAGGAGCACTTCAGTGAGGAACTATGTGTGGTGCAGTGGAGTATGTGGAGTGGAGTGACTTTAAAAATATCTAACTAGTGGGCGAATTAACTTTATTCTTGCTCCTAGTTGATATGTTAAAACCGGGGTTGGTCTCTAGGGTACCTGGTTTCAATGAGTCAGGGGTCCCTAGTAGAGGTCAACATGTTTCGAGCTACCCCAATGCTCTTCTTCAGGACTACACAGGGTCCAGCCCTGCGTGTACCACTCCAAAGTGCAGTGAAAAAGTGACTGAAGATGCTAAGTAATAAGCAAAAGGTAAACAATACATACAACACTTAATAGGTCATGTAGTCTGACACTTAATAGGTCATGTAGTTTCTGGAATAATGGAAAAAAACATGGGTTATGGCTAAAAAAAAACGCCCGTAATACGGTGGGTACTAGGTTTACTGCAAAATAAAGACATTCCTCACGGTGCGTGCCTAGTTGTCAACGCCGTGTCTTGCGCCGTGCTAGACTGAAAAGAAAAGAATTTCTGACACACCGCTTGCCTATGAACCTGAATAGAGTAAAGAGGCGCTGTGAATCTGTGCGCGGTGACTGTATCAAAGTAAAAAAGTAAAAAAGTCGATCCTCGTGACTGTGCTGTGGCGTGCATGAAGGACAAATGACATATAACATTAGAATATACAACCTTTGACATACCCAACACACTTATTCTAAAAGCAAATTTAAGCCTCCTGGTAGTCGGTTATGACGTACATGACAAACAACATAGAATATATATGACATACTTATTAAAAGGCAGAGCTTTGCCTCATGGTCAATGGAGGGGGCGTGAGAGATTCACAGCGCCTCTTTACTCATATCATATCAACTAGGAGCAAGAATAAAGTAAATTCACCCACTAGTTAGATATTTTTAAAGTCACTCCACTACACATACTCCACTGCACCACACTAAGGGCCATATGTAGATAGCTAAATACCGGCCGGTAACGGCCAAAAATTGGTAATTTTCCCGTTACCGACCGGTATTTAGCCCTTTCTAATGTAGGAGGCAGGTTTTAAGGATTCGGTAATTTACCGAATCGGTATTTTAAGAAATCGGTAAAATACCGAATCAGTAAATTACCGAATCTTTAAATCCTATGTAGGGAGCACTCAAGTGAGTGCATTTTTGGTTTAAGGATTCGTTACTTACCACCAACTACAAGTTTATGGTAAATACCGAATACCTTTTCAAAAGCAATTTTGTGCTTTTTTAAAAGTGCCATGTGGCAGACATACATGCCCTTAGGGCATGTATGTGCGCCACATGTGCACACATGCACGATTCAGGGGTGCAACAAGGTGTCAATGTGACACCCTGCCCCCCTTGAATATGCTCCCCCTATTACCGATTCGATATTTACCGAATCGGTAATAGTGAATGGCTTCCCATTCATTCCTATGGGCCTCCAGGCCCATAGGAATGAATGGGAAGGTATGCCTTATTACCAATTCGGTAAATACCGAATCGGTAGTAACAAATATTACCGAATCGGTAAAATTTACCGATTTTTTTACCTACATTCTATTTACCGATTCTTAAATACCGAATCGGTAAAATTCGGTATTTAGGAATCGGTGAATAGAAATTACCTACATATGGCCCATAGTTCCTCACTGACGTGCTCCTATGTATTACACAAGTCGTAGCACGCCTCAAGCCGCAGCGGGTTGAAATGGCACCAATGATGAAGCATGTCACTGCGGGGAAACCCCGGTGAGTGAAAGGACTCAAGAAAGGACAGCTTTCCTTTTGTACCAGATTTTCTAGCTCAAACTGAGCGAAAATCAACCCCTACTACTAGGTCCTCTATCCGAGATTTCGGATTTTTTGTATGTTTATTTCTTAGATCTAGCCATATTTGTGAAACACCAAAAAAATCCATGTGATGACATTTAGGAAGCATACGTCGGGGAATTCTATTGTTCATGCTAGTCTCTATCCAGTTGTAAGGTAGTTGACAGTGCTAAGAAGAAAGCCAGTCAAAAAGAAAGGGAACAATTGTTGTTTGCTAGAGGAGACAAGAAAGTGATCCTGTGATTCAATACACAACATCAGAAAATGAGGGAAGTCCTAGCGAGACATTGGCCTCTCATTAAAGGTGATCCAGTGACAGGCCAGACAGTACTAAACAAACCTCTCCTCACCTTCAGACGAGCAAAGTCAATGTGTCAAGAGGTAGTGGTGAGTAGCCCTGAAATGATTAAACCAGAGATGTGAGAGGAAACCCTGAGTTCCAGCGGTGTCAGAAGTGAAATGCTTATAGGCTTGGACTCAATATGAAAGAATTCACTTCAGCATTGATGATAATAAGCTTTATGTCCTGCTCGTTTTCCCTATGCCTGCCTTGACATCTATTTGTTTTATTTGTATACATGTACTTCCCCGCTGTTTATATTGGTGGATTATTAGTGGTTACCCAAACCCACTAGGGAGGAAGACACGTGCAACTCAATGTCAGTTGAGGTGATGTGCACAGTAGAGTGAAAGTACTATTCCATGCTACAGATTGACAACCACATAAAGGTACCATGAATAATTGGTACACACTTTATATGATGTGTTATTGTTTATTTAAATTTTATGAAATATGGGCACATAGAGCACTTTAGAAAAAACACCAGTGGAAGGAAGTGCATATGTAAAAGTATTTCTTTCATGCCTATGCTGCTCTGCATGCAACACAAGGCCATGTGTAAACATCAATCAAAATGGCATCTACGTATTCTGAGCAAGGCAGTTGGATCTGCCAAAATACGTCAAAGCCACTTGCAATAAAAATACTGTTTGAAGAGCTTAGCCTTGTCGGTACCCATATGTTTACCCTAAAGTTAACATGTGTTCTATACTTTAAAAAAATAAATAATATTTCATTGTATTTTTTAAATAATAAATCACAATAATCATTTTTTGATAAATAAACTTGGTGTCTTTTCTAAATTTGAATTAATTTGAAATAATATACTTAAAACCATTCTTTTATTTTTATAAATAAAATTAATGTACTTTAAAAAAAATGTAT
Organism: Triturus cristatus; assembly: GCF_964204655.1. Lineage (NCBI taxonomy): Eukaryota > Metazoa > Chordata > Amphibia > Caudata > Salamandridae > Triturus > Triturus cristatus. Next base: position 210,812,262 of record NC_140585.1, on the reverse strand, counting down.
TTACCACCTTCTACATTTGCCTTTTACTATTAGATTGAAAATGTTTAACTCTAAACATGTATATCATATTTTTATACCTTCCCCACCTATCTCTTGCATCATTCTCCTAAAGCTTTTTTTGATATTTTTAAATTATTTTGTAAAACATATTTGCCTTATTAAATGGCTTAAGTTTATAATACTCAGTTATCACAGTTAATACGTGAGTAATAATACACTTCCCCACCCATTACCCCTATATCCCTTGCATCTCGCTCCTAAAACTTTAATTAGGAATAATTATCTTAAAAATATTTGCTTTCCTATTAAATGGAATACAAATGTAATACTCGGGTATCACAGTTGATACCTGAGTATTAATACACATTTCTAGCCATTATCCCTATATGCCTTGCATCATACTCCTAAAACCTTATTTTCATATTTTTAAATGTATGTGCAATAATTATTTTAAAAATAATCAGATAATTATCACTTAGATTACACATTTAAAACTCAGGTATCACAGTTGATACCTAAATGTTAGTACACTTCCACATCAATTACCCCTCCTCTGCATCCTGAACTTTAAATGTTTAGTTTCATATTTTTAAATTAATTTGAAATAATTATTTTTAAAATAATTAAATTAATATTATTTAGATTAATATTTTAATGCTCAGGTATCACAGATGATACCGAAGTATTAATACACTTCCCCACCCTTTTACCCCTATATCTATTACTTCCCCCTCCTAAAGGTTTATTTTTTTAATTTGTTGTGCATATGATATATATAAAAACATTATGGGGCCGATCTCCTTCATGCCCACAAAAACACAAAGGAAAAAACACAAAAAAAGGACCAAACAAGCAATGACTAAGGGCCCGATTCACAGAATTAACTTAAGACAAAATCCTAAACTTAGTACCATTTTGGTATTCACAGAATGCACTTACTACTTCTGGTATTCACAGAATGACCGTACTACTTTTGCGATTCACAGAATAAACTTACTACTTTTGCTATTCACAGAATGGATTTACGACTACTAACTTTACGTCCGCACTCGGGGTGGAAATTCCGGCCCGGAGGAGGAGCTTCCGGCCCGGAGGTGGGGCTTCTGGCCTGGAGGCGGGGCTTCCAGGCCGGAGGCAGAGCTTCCGGCCCGGAGGTGGGGATTCCGGCCAGTGGCGGAGATTTAACCATGGCCAAACTCTCCACCTCTGGGCCGGAAGCTCTGCCTCCGGCCCGGAAGCTCCGCCTCCGTGCCGGAAGCTCCGCCTCCGGGCCGGAAGCTCCGCCTCCACGACGGAATTTCCGGCCCGAGTGCGGACGTAAAGTTAGTAGTCGTAAATCCATTCTGTGAATAGCAAAAGTAGTAAGTTTATTCTGTGAATCGCAAAAGTAGTACGTTCATTCTGTGAATACCAGAAGTAGTAAGGGCATTCTGTGAATACCAAAATGGTACTAAGTTTAGGATTTTGTCTTAAGTTTGTTCTGTGAATCGGGCCCACAGTCAATAAATACCCCAAAAAAATCAATTGGACAAAGACACACCCACAACTCCAACTATATAAGGGACTACAATCACTACCATCATCCCTTGCAAACAGGAGACACAGCCAGCAGCAAACACCAGTACACAGCAACCACAGACACACTCACAACTCACACATCACACAACTCACACACCATCAGCACCTCATACAAAAGCACACACACATACACACAGCAAAACCAACACCAAACCAACATCACTTGCACCCTCACACACACATCCCTCACCACCACCACCCATCACCATGCCTCCAAAGAAGAATCCAAAGTTCACAGATAGTGAGTTAGAAGTGCTGGGAGACGAGATCATCAGAGTAGAGCCACATTTGGTTGGTACATTGGTTCAAAGGACCCCCATTTCACAGAAAACCAAGATGTGGGCGAGGATTGTGGACAAGGTGAACGCACAAGCACCAACGTTGCGCACAAAGGGTGATATCCAGAACCGGTGGTATGACGTGCGCAGGAGGGTCAAGAAACTCATCGAGAAAGATCACGCCTTGAGTCAGCGCACCGGCGGTGGCCCTCCTGCCAAACCAGTCTACTTCAGGACCTGGGAGGAGAAGGTGCGGGACATCCTACCACCAGAGAGCGTCCATGGCCTAACAGACATCCCAGAGACTGGTGAGTACACAAACAACATACCCAAGATTGTGTGGCAAGGGGACAGTGAAACCATGCACCCCAAGCAAACCTACACTAACCAATAGATAATCAACCCAAGATGTGTATGCCAGTCACACAAACACAATACCTGCCATCACATAGTGACTGGGAACTGTGTCATGACATGCACCAACCTACAAACAAATAGAGCAAGCCACTGGCCCTAAGCCAAATACATCCAGCCAGACAGTTTGCCACCACAAACACACCACCTCACAGTGCAGCTGACTGTCAGGAAGGAATAGTGGGGATGCAGGTGAAGTGAGTGTAGACAAAAGCATGATGGGGTCTGTAGTCACAGATAATGATTGGTCCATCAAGACCCCTCTGAAACATGCCCACATCACAGGGAGTGGAAAATGACTGACAAGATGGCTGACACTGGCTCCTGTTGTGGGGAGCACAAGGCCCTGCTAGGGCTTGTGTGCAAATCAGAAGTAGGACACCACTGACTGACATCCTGAAAGACAGCTTGCACGCCCTACAATGGAAGCACGTTTCATGATGGGAAGGAGGACTGACAGCCCTGACCATACTAATCAGCATGGGGAGACACCCCCCAACACAAACTCCACACAACTCACCTGGTAAAATGCATTGACACACACCTCATTGAAATATCAGCAAAAGATACCCCGTACTGGGTGCTGCTGTGTGAAGCACAGGGGCCCACTTGGGACTTGTAGCCAAACAAACACCAGGACTTTACAGTCAGCCATCTTGCCATTGATGTCATACCCCTCACAGGGAAGCAGAGTCAAGAGGGAGGAAGCATGGGTATGCTGGGAAGGGGGGTGTAGCCAAGAGTATGATGGGACTCACAGTCACAGACAACCTACACCCACCCATATGGCACAGAAAGATCAACCTGAACCATACTCGCCTCACAGGGAGTGGGAAGGGACTGACAAGATGTCTGACACTGGGCTCTGTTGTGGGGAGCACAAGGCCATGCTGAGACTGGTAGCCAAACAAACACCAGGATTTCACAGTCAGCCATCTTGCCATTGATGTCACACCCCCTCACAGGAAAGCAGAGTCAAGAGGGAGGAAGCATGGGTATGCTGGGAAGGGGGGTGTAGCCAAGAGTATGATGGGACTCGCAGTCACAGACAACCTACACCCACCCACATGGCACAGAAAGATCAAACTGAACCATACTCGCCTCACAGGGAGTGGGAAGGGACTGACAAGATGTCTGACACTGGGCTCTGTTGTGGGGAGCACAAGGCCATGCTGGGACTGGTAGCCAAACAAACACCAGGATTTCACAGTCAGCCATCTTGCCATTGATGTCACACCCCCTCACAGATAAGCAGAGTCAAGCGGGAGGAGGCATGGGTATACTGGGAAGGGGGTGTAGCCAAGAGTATGATGGGACTCGCAGTCACAGACAACCTACACCCACCCACATGGCACAGAAAGAACAAACTGAACCATACTCACCTCACAGGGAGTGGGAAGGGACTGACAAGATGTCTGACACTGGGATCTGTTGTGGGGAGCACAAGGCCATGCTGGCATATGGCCAAAAACAAGATCAAACTCTGTCTGTGACAAGCTGGGAAAAAGCAGTGTACAGGCAGGCATCTGTTTGAAAAGTAGAAAATGTAATGTTTGTGAACCAACGATGCATGTAGAAACATAAATCACATTGTGTGTCTCTTCCAAACACAGGTTGTGCTGGGCACCCAGCGCCAAATGACGAGGATACCCAGTCCCAGACTCTGGTGGACACTGAGCTCTCTGGTCTGACTCTCTCACTGTCCTCTTCGGATGACGACGACCAACCTGGCCCCTCCGGTGTGAGCCATCATGCAGCAATAGCAGCAGTAACATCTGCCCCCCCTGTACCCACGCCTCCAGCATCTGGACACTGACAGGGCAGCCTCGCCAACACAGACAGACCAAGGACAATCAACACCCACAGCACAGGGACACAGGACCCCCCGGAAGCTACAGCCAACACCACCAGCAACACCTGCCAAGGGGTCCCAGTGTCACCTGTGTATACCGCCGCTGGTCCTGCCCGTGTGGAGAGGGGTGCTGGGAGGAGTGGGAGGCACAGGGCGTACCTTGCAGAGGGGTCTGGACTGCATGATGACCCCCAACTGGCAAGCATCTTAGACGCGTACCAGGATAGCAACGGAGGATTTGGCCAGGTAGTGGGGATCCTCAAGGACATGCAGCATGAGCAGGTCGCCCAACATGCCTGCATGGAGGCAAAGTGGGATGCCCTTACTGCGGTGCATCGGGACATACTACAATGCCTCCGCCAGATCAACACCAACCTGTCCCCACCCCCTTGTGTGCCAACAACATCTGTCGCAACACCATCTGCCAGCGCCCCAGGGAGGGAGGAGGACTCTGGCAGAGAGTCCCCTGCACTGCAGACGCCTGCACATGAGGATCCCCCCCGGAAGAAGAGGGGTCGTCTGAAGAAGGACATGTGAGAGGCAGATGTCCTAGCACATCCCCCAGGGCCTCTAAACCTGTTCTGGACAATGTTCTTTGTGCGCAACCCGTTCACCTTGTCCAATCGCACACAACTCGCCCACATGACATGGAGGGTTCATGTTGGGCCAATGTAGCAAACGACTTTACTTTGGACATTTCATCTACCAGCACTTCCAACTCCAATGTGAACTTTGGATTCCCAAACCACTGTACAGCACCCACCATCCTGTGCACTTCACTCACACATGTTTGTAAATAAACTCACCAGTACACCATACTTGCCCCTGTTGTGATTCCAACTTGTCATGTTCAGGGCGAAGTCGATCTGCTACACAACACAGTGCATGCCAAATACTGCAACAATGTGACCAATGCAAGGTGAGTCATGGGGATGTGACACATGTGAGGGAGACACACCACTATGGCAACACAACACATACTCACTATGGCCATGTTACTCATCACACACAATGATGTTGACCTGAAACACATTGGCATGCACAGACACAACACTAAGCACAGTAAGTGGTAACAAGTCCACAGGTGAGGTAAGCAGATGTCACTCAGAGGTGGGAAGACAGACAACGCACATAAAAAAGCATAGCACAGGTTCATTACACATCAGCAACACGTTTATTCCACACTAGTTGCACAGTAATTCTACGTAACAGTGGACACACGCTCACAATGTGTTGGAGAATGGAAGTCCAGGGATGTGTGGTACATCAGTTGATGGGAATTCTCAACTTCCACACTGGTGTTGGCTTCTGGGTGTTGGGGGTCAGGGTTGACCACACAACAGACAAAGTACCCTGGGAAGGACAGACAAGATACAGTCAAACGCACAGACGAACAGGAGAGAAATGCAATACACATGCACAAAACATGTAGCAAAACATCTACATAAACACTAGATAGCAGTACTACCCTATTGTGGAGTACACACCACCTGAATGGACACATCACAGCACACATCCAGTCAATTGGCACACAGACACACTCAGACAGCAACAGAGCTGGCTCAACACATTCCAGGCTACCTCCATACATTCACATAACAACCCTGGAAACTCACATTCAGGTGAAGAAGTTGTTGATGAGCTGTGAGCGGACGTCACCATCATCTTCATCATCACTGGCATCTTGGCCCAGGCCGGGATCCTCCACAGGTGCCGGACGTTGGTCGTCGTCATCCTCATCCTGGATGAGAGGCACCTCCTTCCGCACCGCCATATTGTGTAGCATGCAGCAGACCAGTATTATTTTGCACACCTTTGCAGGCTCATATGGGAGGGACCCTCCAGTCCTGTCCAGGCAGTGGAAGCGGCTTTTCAGGAGGCCAAATGTCCGCTCAATCACCCTTCTGCTCCGACCATGTCCCTCATTGTAGTGCAGCTCGGCTGGTGTCACAGGGTTCCTGAGGGGTGTCAGCAACCACGGCATGTTGGGGTATCCAGAGTCACCTACACACACAAAATGAACAAGTAGCTGAGTTATGTAGGAGTGCGGAATACAACACTGACAAACACACACAATGAGAAACAGTCAGTACACACCGACAAGCCAGGCACGCTGAGCTGGCATCTGTGACATCAGCGTTGCAATGTGACTACTCCTCATAATGTAGGCATCGTGCGCCGAACCAGGGAACCGTGCACACACATGTGTTATCAACATATCAGCAAGATAGACCACCAGAGCATTGATCGAATGGTAGTGCTTCCTGTTCCGGTATGCCTGCTCATGTGCCTGTGGTGGTATCAGGGCAACATGTGTCCCGTCAATGGATCCAATGACGTTTGGCATCCTCCCCAGTGTATAAAAGGCATCCTTTATTTCAGGGAGTTCATCTTGGCTCGGGAACTTGATCTACAGGTCGAGGAATTGCAACATCCCCTCCAAGACATCGCGTAGCACCCGACTAAACATCGTTTGCGACATACCACCAGCAGTAGCCACAGTGTACTGGAAGGTACCGGTAGCAAAGAAGTGGTTACATTTATTATAATAGTGTTTCTTTCCCTTGTCCCTCTCCTTTCTTTACCCCCCCCTCCCCCCTTTCTTTCTCCTCTCTACGATTTTATTGAATTGTCTTTATTGCTTCTCATTATCATTCCCATGTATTATATTCTTATGTACTTGTTGTTTTCTTGCCTTGTATTACATTGGAATATTGATGAATAAACTTAAATGTTAAAACTTAAAAAAGAAGTGCAGGACTGCCATCACCTTCACCTCTGGGGTCAGTGCTGTAGGGTATGTCCGGCCAGGTAGCAGATGTGGTGCCAACTGCTCCGCCAACTCCTCAATCAGTGGCCTGGTGAAGCGGTACCGTCTGATGCTGTCGCGTTACTGCATGGTTGCAAGGTCTGGGAACGGCCGATGGACAGCTGGTGCCATGCAGTACAGAGATGCACAAAGGAAGATTGTCAGTACATCCACCCATGTGGCCATGACCACGATCACTATCACATGCTAGTTCATGACATTACACAATGTACTGAGGTGTGTACTATTGGGTATGGACACATATGTCACCTACAAGACCACCACCTCACATCTCAATTCCACATGTCCACATGAGTGCCATGTAGTGCAATGGGCTAATCATCTGGCTGTGTCACCCAACCTATGTGCTGCTGCAATGTTCAAAAAACCCACCCCAGTGACAAATGAGGATTCATGTCTCCCAGGCATCACAGATCTTTGCCATGCAGAAACCCAGGGTCCCTGTATTGCCATATCAACACAGCAATGGACATGGCTTAGCACGTAAACACCACCAGGCAAGCGTAAGTCCCACAGGTAGTGGCCACTGTTGTTCATGCCGGCCCTACATGTACGTCTCTTAGACACACACCCCATGAAGGTTGATGCATATACCACATGGATGTAGAGACTGTCACCTAATTGGTAACATGTGATCAGACACATCTGAGACACAATATGCACACAGACTGTGGGTGCACATCCGTATTGGCGCTACAGGTCTCACTGTGACGTACATGCCATCACCCCCAGGACTCAGGGTGTATGTGACATGTCTTAAACATATCCAACCTGACACTGTGGCCTTCACTCATGCCCATTACTGTCCAACTGCACATCACAGTGCAAATGTGCACAACGCACAAAGGACTCTGCCCCATGTACAAGATAACAGTCTGGGAGTGGCTGCACAAAGTGCCAGAAAAAAAAACAGATGTGGCCCCCTCAAACACCCAGCCTCACATGCCATGGAACACTGTGTGGCCAATGCTATAGTGTGGCAGGTGTGTGCAGGTGTCCATGGCCAGTATATGTGTGTTGCATCCGTCTAATAGTCACACTAATGAGGTCCGACGCGGGTGACAATGCGAAAGCATTGCACGGGTCATGACCGAGCCGTGCGTACGCCTTGTCAGTGAATGCAATGAGGTCCGACGCGGGTGACAATGCGTACGCATTGCATGGGTCATGACCGAGCCGTGCGTACACCTTGTCATTGAATGCAATGAGGTCCGACGCAGGTGACAATGCGTACGCATTGCACGGGTCATGACCGAGCCGTGCATACGCCTTGTCAGTGAATGCAATGAGGTCCGACGCGGGTGACTATCATGCATACGCGTCGGACAGGCATGGTCCGAGACAGGCGTACACCTTGGCCATTGAATCATATGGAAACGGGTGCATGTGTATATTCAAAATATGCGTTGTACAGTCAGTTGAATGAGCCAGGCGCACCCATTGGCTCAGGACTGTCATGGAGACGGATGCGGAGTCAAAACTTGTACAAGTTGTGTACTGGAAATTCAGTTGGATGCCTACAACAATGTTGCAATTTCAAGTGTTCCATGAAGGTAAAGATTTGAACGATGCGGAAGGCGTGTACGAGTTGTACTTTTGAATGGATTGGCCAGATTTATAGGATTCAACCGTGTTGGACCTATCACTTGGGACACATGGCACAGAGTCTGCCTCTGCAGCACAGATATAAGTCTGGCTGGCCTCCAGGAAGCTCACTTGCCTGCACTACATGCTACTGGATCACATCCCTGCTACCACTGCTGCTGTCTATGCATCCTCTGGCTCCTGCTATGGCACGTACACTGGAGAGGGCCCCAGCCTTCACTGAGGAGGAGAACCAGGCCCTGCTGGACGGGCTCCTTCCAGAGCACAGAAAGCTCTATGGGACACCAGGGGAGCAGGTGAGTGTGCTGTCCACTGCCTTCCTAATTATGCATGTTGTCTGACTAGCAGTACACCATTGGCAAGCATTCTCACTGACTACTTTCATCCACCAAAGTGTGTAGGTACATGTAATGAAAAGTTTCCATGCTGCTAAAGTGCATTATTGCAAGCTTAAACTATCCAGGCATTGTTAACATGTCAGACATGCATTTGAGTTTTCATTCCCCATGGTTGCACTACCTGTGTAATTTATTTCCCTTTGTGATGATGACATGTATATCCAATTGTGTGCTGCACAAATCTGGGGCATGTGTGTTAATGTACTTTTCACTTTGTCATCCTCACAGGTTGATGCCCACCAGAAGCAGGAGATCTGGTGTCCATCGCCCAGGCTGTTCGTTCTGTGGGGGTCTACAAGTGCCGGATCCGCAACTGACAGAAGAGCTGGCAGGACCTCCGTGGCTGGACCCGGAGGATAGCTAGAGTCCAGCTGAAGCTGTCACCTCCACGCAGGAGGGGCGGACACCGGACCCTGACTCCCCACATGCTCCGGATACTGGCGGTGGTCTTCCCAGACCTGGATAGTCAGCTGAAGGCCAGACAGCAGCAGGAAGGGGGTAAGTCCATGCCTGATCTGTGTACTATGCCTGACATGCAAATAGAAGTCTTTTGTCCGGGTCACACTTCCACATTACGTAGGTCTTGTAGTCCCAAAATCAGGCCCCTCGTCTGTGTGATGCACCCTCCTCATCTGTTCCACAGGTGTGGCCCCTGCATTCTGTTGCTTGTGTCACTAGGGTACTGTGTCCCTTTAGTCAGCTATGTTTCAGGTACCAGTCAGCATCAGTTCCTGTGGCTCTGTTGTGTTTTTCATGGGTGGTTCAATTGTTTACACAATGCCTGAGATCTGACATGTGAACTGTGTGTGCCCTTGGGATGTGTACCAATTACTGGTCTGACTCGCAACATGATTCTGGGGTATTGAAAACAAAACCATGCAGCAGGGGCCTCCAATTTTTGGGCATCAGGAGTATGTATATCAAGTATGTCACAATTGCTTAGCCACCTGACTACTGTCCGGGCCAAAACACTGTTTCACTTAGTCCTGCCCAGTCATGCCCCCTCAAGGGCATTCAGAAACACTCTGTAATCCCACTCCTGTGTATGAAATTGTAGGTTGTGCTTAGTGACATGTGCCCTCAGGTGTCTGCCTCTGTGTCATTAGGGTGTGGCTTGTTGATACGTACAACTGGGGAGCCCATGATTCAGAGGGTCAGCATGACATCTGCAATGTGACTGTGGGAGACGAGACCTGTGTGACATATAGGTGTGTGTTCATCTGACAGCGCACAATGGTGTATGCAACTGTGTCCCTCATGCAGCTGGGTCATATGCATGGCAGACTGTGATGTGTTAATGTACATGGATTTATGTTTGCTGAGACTCATATGAATTATTTTCATGATGTGGGGTCTTCTGGGTCCTGGATATGTTGTTTGCATGGGATGGGCAAGTGCGCTGGTCATCTGCAGAGTTAGATTTACCCCTGAGCTAGGATTGTGAGTCAGTGCATATTGTTGTTGTCTGGATGCCCTGCCCCTGTGACAGGAGACAGTGTTGACTGACTTTCAGGGCATCCCAGTGCCATGGCATTGAACTTGCTATGAGTGAGCCTGCATTGTGTTCAAGTGTGCACCATGCACCCCATTGTGGCCTTGCCCATCAGGACATGAGTACATCATAGTGTGTGTTGCTAGCATGCATCCCAAGCATGTGAAATGAGACTCTGCCCATCCCTTCATCCGGACACCTGTACTGAGTCAGTCGCAAGAGATGTGCTGTGGGTCTAGTGACATACTCCTACATGTTCACTTGCATGTCCAACTAATGTGTGGGTGGTGCATGTTGGCACATTGGTATGTTAGCATCCAACATGCAACGGACATATGTGTGAAAGTCAAGGAGGGATATGTGTGCCATGGTTGATGTTGAGAATGACATTTGTCTCATCCTAAACAGTGTTGGCACTTTGAGCTGTGTTCAGCTGATGATGCCAGGGCATGCCCTGTGATGTGATGTACTCACTGTGGTGTGTGCAGTTGGTGCAGGTGACTGATGTAGTTCTGTTACTTCCTATTCCTATCCAGATAAATCCACGGCCACAGGAGAGGACTGCTCCACGGACCAGGAGGAGCCACAGATGCTTACAGGGACAGGAGAGGAGTCAGGTGGACCCAGTGGCACGGAGGGTGAGTTGAGCCACACAGAGGAGTCGTCAGCACCATCCCCCCCAGCTGAAGGCCACAGCAGCTCTGAGGATGACTCTCCTGTGGAGGCAGTTGTCAGCAGTCACCAAACCCCTGCTAGTGAGGCTGTCTCCGCCACCACCACCACCCTCCCATCGGCTCCCATCCCAGAGGTCCCTGTGGGCTCCCGTGTTCGTGAGCATGTCTCCTTTGTGCCAGGCACCGCACCCCCTGCCCCTGTGTCCCCTGCTGCCCTGAGTGAAGAGTCTGTGGACTTACTTAGACAGATCCATGTAGGGCAGACGTCGATGCTGAAGGTCCTCCATGCACACATAGGTCTGTTGACACAACTGGTGTCATTCATGGAGGGCATTTCCTCGGGCATGTCTGTCCTACAGAGGATCAACCAGTCTGTGGCCTCCTTCCTGATGGTGGAAGTGTCCCTCTTCTAACAGTCCCATACCCCTCCTACCCCTGCACCACCCATGATTCCTAGCACACTACCTGTCCCAAGCACAGAAACCCCCAAACCAAGGGCTAGACATGCACACAAGCAAGCGCAGGGGACTGATTCCACACTCACAGGGGCTGGTTTGCTGACACACACACAGTCATCAACAACCACTCCACAGTCCTCCGAGACCTCTCCCTCCCAGCCCCCTTCCCTTGCCTCACCTGCAACCCCATCCCCCCAGAAGCTCTTCCTCTGTGACCTTGGCCTCTTCCCCACCGACCCAGCAGATCCTGATTACAAGGGGAAGAGGAAGTCCCCACACACAGAAGGGAGTACCCCTCACACCCGGACACCCTCCCCCAGGCGCAGTCAGACCGAGACGCCCACCCGCAAGTGCCCCCGGTGCAAGAAGAGCAAGACCCCCCCGCCAACACGCAGCTCCAAGGCAAAGTCTCCGTCCTCCATCCCCCAGGCCACCACTCCAGAGGTTCCCCCGCCACTCCCTGCCCCGGGTTCCCCCACACACAGATACACCATCCCCAATATGCTAAGGCCATCCCCCCTAGCACTTGCTCCTCCACACCTGGTCAGACAGTTGGTGCCACTGATGTGGGGACCGTGTCCCCCCCTGCCCTGCCGACCTCACCTGTTCCCCATTCTGCTCCCATGGATGTAGGCACTGCTTTGGAGTCCATGACCACCCAGTCTGACTTGGGCACTGCAGTGGTGAGCCAATCCACTCCATCTGACCTGCCCACTGGAGTTGTGCCAGCACCCACCCCATCTGACTTGTGCCCCACAGTTGTGACAGCACTCACCACTTCAGTCAGCTCCACTGCAGTTGCAAGTGTCTCGCCTGCATCCCCCACCTCTTCACTGCCTCCTTCTGCTGCACCCTGATCCTGTCTCTGCGGTGCCTGGCCTGCCCCCATGAATGCCCCTCCGAGGAGATGACCCCGGTCCTTAGCAGTGCAGGCAAGCAAGGTGTGACAGTTGTCACTCTAGTTCACTCCTTGGCATTTTGACATGGGCTGGCCATTGGCCTTTTGGTTGCACAGACGTTTAGCATTTCATATACTGAATTTGTGACTCTAGTTCACTCCTTGCCATTTGGACATGGACTGGCCATTGGCCTTTTGTTGGAACAGACGTTTCACTTTTCATATGCTGAATAACGCTTTTTACTTTGTCCCTGCGAACTTAATTTAGCTGTACATGATGTTGATGTTGTTTTACATGCCCTTGCACCTGTAATGTTTGGTTTACAATGTTGCATACTGATGTGTTGATGTGAGGTACTCCCTGTGGTCCATGAGATATGTATCCTATTCTGGTGGGTATCCATGTCCTCCTTTGCAGCTACCTGGGTGTGTCTGGATCAACTATTTGTGTACATCTCTCTATGAGCATTTCAGTGGCATGGTCACATCTATGGCTTGCACCCCTGCACATATGATGTGCTTACCATTGTCCAAATTGTCACTTCAACATAATTCGTGCTCCTCACTACTGGCCCTACAGGTGTGGGCATCATTTTAATAGGAGCAACTGGGTCCTCTGTGCAACTTGCTAGACATAAGTTTTGGGTATGTGCAGCTGACTTAGGGGAGACTCCCATACCCAGGCTGTTGTGACCAGAGCCTTCATTGTGTGGTAACTGATGGCTGACTGACCAAGTGTTCTGCAGACATGAGTGGGACTTGCGGTGAATATGTTTGGCACAGCTAGGGCTCCCACAGGAGTTGTGTCCCCTCAAGTTAGTGTGTTGTCCAGTGACATGGCCTGGGCCCATGGTGTGTGTTGTATGTGCATGTGTGTGTGTCCACATTCCTGTTCATACACAGACAGGGTTCCCTTGATATGTTCCTGTTGTTGATGCTTGCTGAGTGGTGCTGGGTTCATCCCACTACTTTTCTAATGGGCTACCAGATGTGTGGGTGCGTGACACACTACTGTTAATTGGTGTATCATCATTGTGATTTGTTAGTGGTGATGATGTTGTCAGACACAGATGGGACACAGTCAGGGTTCCTCAGGGACTTGTTTGTTCGCAATATCATGTAGTTGTCCCTAGGTGGTAGTTTTCAGTGATTGAGACATTTGTATGTGTGTGTGACTGCTCCCACTTGTCGGGTTCACGGCAGCGATGCTGGCAGGTGTCAGCATGGTTTCCTTGTGTTCCTCCTTGGCATCTGCATAGTCCTGGGACTGTGTCAGGGATTCTGAAGGCTACAATGACCTTTGAGGTCATGGCCATGTACCGTATACTGTGCAGTGTGTCTGTCATTCCCCAGGGTTGTAAACAGTCCTTGTATGATGTGTGTGTGCACCTTAGTTCCTGGCAACATTCCTGTGTTTGTCATGGGTGCATGTGCAATGTCACCTGTCCATGTGGACTTCACAGATACACATTGTTGCAGTTCAGGTGTGTGGTGTTGATGGTGGACTGATGTGAATGTTTGCATGGATGGTCCCCTAGCTCCCGTTTGTCCATGGATGAGGGGCCATGATTTGTATTAGTGTATGTGTGATGTACGTTTGTGGCACAGGACACATGTCTGGGTTTCCCAGTTTGTACAACATCTGCCTTTGTCATCACAGTGGAGGTGTCATGCATGCTTGTGTCACCCTACTGTCTGTTCCCTGGGGGTAGTGGTGTTGTGTGTCAGTCTCTTGCTGTGTTAGTTTGTGTTCATTCCAGCTTGTGTCACATGTGTCTGTTGTGCTTTCTCTTATCTCCCAACGCCTCATTGCCCACTGAGGGTGTCCCAATGATGGTTTACTTTTGTATGGCACTGTGTCCACATCTGTGTCACTGTGGTTCAGCCCCCCTCATGTGTTGTGTAGTTGGCTGGGGATACTGTGACACACACACACACAAGTTGTGTTTGATGTGCAGTGTGAGTTTGCCTGTTTGTGCATCTGCACCAGTGCATTGTTATTGCTGTTGTGGGCCTTGGTCTGGATACTGTTTCTGTGATTTTCCCTGCTGTCCCTGTGAGTCATTTCACATCATTGTGCACATTCATCCTGGTTGTTGGGTGCCATTGCTGGCATGGAATGTGAGTTTGTGAGCTGACACCTACAGTCTACACATGTTGTTTTGATTGGTGTGTCTATTTTCGAGATGTGTGCATGCTTGGTGATGCTCACTTCTGCTGTTGTGTCATTGTACGCTGTGTGCATTGTCAGCCACCATGTGTTGTGCTTGTCTGCACATGGCCGAGAGTGTTATGTTTTCACAGCACTGTTAGCCTCACCACATCTCTGTGTGTATGGGACACAAGCACTAGTTTGCCCCAGAAGTGTTTGATGTGTTGGGAGCAGGGATCATACATGCTGTTTGTTATTTGCAGCTTTGACCATGATGACACTTACCTTTTGGTCACTGTGTTTAGGGGGTTTGGTCCCCATCACCACAATGCTCGACATCTGCTGCATTTTGTGAGCCCCCACTTAACTTCTGCTGCACACAGTGAGGGGGTGTTCTTTTACATTGCCACAGTGCTATGGTGATGCTTGCCTTGTGTATGTCACACTCATGTGTTGGTCACACATGTGCTGTTACTTACATTGTATGCTCGTAGCCATAATCACTGTTGTGGGCATTTGTCATAGACTACACACTGTTGTCATGGGGGATGTATTTTGTGGACATACCTGATGTGTACGTATGCTGGATGTGTTGCGCATCACCCATCCTATGGCTGCGGGTGGCAGAGGTGATGGGCAACATAAGCACTATGGTTGGGGGTGGCAGGGGTGATGGCCAACATAGTCCCTATGGGTGGGGGTGGCAGTAGTGATGAGCAACTGGTCCCCTGTGAGTGGGGGTGGCAGGGGTGATGTGCAAGATAAGCACTATGGGTGGGGTTGGCAGGGGTGATGGGCAACATAGTCCCTATGGGTGGGGGTGGCAGTAGTGATGAGCAACAGGTCCCCTGTGAGTGGGGGTGGCAAGGGTGATGGGCAACATGGTCCCTGTGAGTGGGGGTGGCAGGGGTGATGGGCAACATAAGCCCTGTGAGTGGGGGTGGCAGGGGTGATGGCCAACAGGTCCCCTGTGAGTGGGGGTGGCAGGGGAGACGGGCAACATAAGCCCTGTGAGTGGGGGTGGCAGGGGTGATGGGCAACATAAGCACTATGGGTGTGGGTGGCAGGGGTGATGGGCAACATAAGCCCTGTGAGTGAAGGTGGCAGGGGTGATGGGCAACGTAAGCACTATGGGTGGGGGTGGCAGGGGTGATGGGCAACATAGTCCCTATGGGTGGGGTGGCAGTAGTGATGAGCAACAGGTCCCCTGTGAGTGGGGGTGGAAGGGGTGATGGGCAAAATAGTCTCTGTGAGTGGGGGTGGCAGGGGTGATGGGCAACATAAGCCCTGTGAGTGGGGGTGGCAGGGGTGATGGGCAACATAAGCACTATGGGTGGGGGTGGCAGGGGTGATGGGCAACATAGTCCCTATGGGTGGGGGTGGCAGTAGTGATGAGCAACAGGTCCCCTGTGAGTGGAAGTGGCAGGGGTGGCAGGGGTGATAGGCAACAGGTCCCCTGTGAGTGGGGGTGTCAGGGGTGATGGGCAACATAAGCCCTGTGAGTGGGGGTGGCAGGGGTGATGGGCAACATAAGCACTATGGGTGTGGGTGGCAGGGGTGATGGGCAACTTAAGCCCTGTGAATGGGGGTGGCAGGGGTGATGGGGAACATAAGCACTATAGGTGTGGGTGGCAGGGGTGATGGGCAACATAAGCCCTGTGAGTGGGGGTGTCAGGGGTGATGGGCAACATAAGCACTATGGGTGGGGGTGGCAGGGGTGATGGGCAACATAGTCCCTGTGAGTGGGGGTGGCAGGGGTGATGGGCAACATAAGCCCTGTGAGTGGGGGTGGCACGGGTGATGGGCAACATAAGCACTATTGGTGGGGGTGGCAGTAGTGATGAGCAACAGGTCCCCTTTGAGTGGGGGTGGCAGGGGTGATGGGCAACATACGCACTATGGGTGGGGGTGGCAGGGGTGATGGGCAACATAGTCCCTATGGATGGGGGTGGCAGTAGTGATGAGCAACAGGTCCCCTGTGAGTGGGGGTGGCAGGGGTGATGGGCAACACAGTCCCTGTGAGTGGGGGTGGCAGGGGTGATGGGCAACATAAGCCCTGTGAGTGGGGGTGGCAGGGGTGATGTGCAACAGGTCCCCTGTGAGTGGGGGTGGCAGGGGTGATGGGCAACATAAGCCCTGTGAGTGGGGGTGGCAGGGGTGATGGGCAACATAAGCTCTGTGAGTGGGGGTGGCAGGGGTGATGGGCAACAGGTCCCCTGTGAGTGGGGGTGGCAGGGGTGATGGGCAACATAAGCACTATGGTTGGGGGTGGCAGGGGTGATGGGCAACATAGTCCCTATGGGTGGGGGTGGCAGGGGTGCTGGCCATGCAACCCCTATGGTGGCCTGTTGTTAGTGGCCAGGATATTGATCCCCTGTGTGTGTGTGCCATTTTGCGGGTACGTGTCGTTTGTTTATGTGGTAGGTGTCTGACTTACCGCCTGCGCCGTTGGCGTCGGTTCCTGATCCGGTCATAGATGGAGAGTACTTTTATGACCTGCGCGATGGGATTCATGTTGTGTTTGCGTCGTACACGCTGCTTGTTGCTCTGTCTCGTACCCGCTGCAAGCTGGTCCGTCTCGTAGCCGTGTATTGATTTGTGGTGTGAATCGTAGCTGATGTGCTTGATGTGCTGTGACGTGCCGTACGTGACGACCCGTCCGGCACGTAGGAAGTACGCATCGTGCTTGTCATGCCGGAAACTGCTATGGATACTGCTTCCGGATGACACGGTTCCTCTTTATGAGTTACGCCTCGGACGGAGAATGGGGCTTGATTCACAGCCTACGTGTCGGTCGTGTTTATGGCAGTTATGCGCATCGTACCTCCTATACAGGACGGACCGGCTCTGGGTACATGTCAGTCACACGGTAAGGCTACGGACAGCTGTCCGATCGGCCATCAGAATCGGCCCCTATATATTTATAAATATAATATATAAATATAAACGGATCAAATTATTTTAAAACAAATAATGCCCATAAATATATATACTTATCAACATACTTACCAAACATGTGTGGTAAAGGAATGTGTGGTAAAGAAGTTTGTCATGCCGATCTGTCTGTCCTCTATTACCTCCGCTCCATTCCGCTTGCAATTGATATATGGTAACGTGCTATGATACCCCCTGTAACCAAGGACGCAACATAGACTTTATCCCTATACTTTCTCAAGGAAGTATAAACGTTATGGACGAAGAAACTTTTCCTTGGGCTCATTGTTTCCATTGCGCCCTAGGCCACCTTGCTTTATGAGACTGTTTTGACTAATTTTTGTTTGGTTGATCTGTTTTTTACCCCTTGTATCCATCCCTGCCTTACTGTGAAGAGCTCTGATACCCCTGGTGGTCATGTTTGCGCTATAGAAAACTTTAAAAAATAAATAAATGTAAAAAGGCAAGCGTGGTAACGCCTTACGTGGCAAAGGCATATATGTGGTAAAGGCATGCGTTGTTAAGACATATGCATGGTAAAGCCTACGTGGTAATATTACTGTGTAGTAAATACTGTGTGGTAAAGGTTGTTTCCTGATAAACCCATCATTCTGCCATGATGTGCTACACATACATAAAATCTGTGTAAGCATGTACAGAAGCTTTACATTTTTTCAGTACACTTTATCATATCCGTTATGCTCACACATTGCACAGAGTGTGTTCACACTTTCTCCTACAGACATTTTGTACCCCACAATAACAACACTTTTGTTGGAATTAGAAACAAAGGTGTGAATTGAACCGCATGTTGATAAACAAGTGCTTAGAAGGCATTTATCATCATTAAAATGTACCGTAAGTTGCCTTTGTATTGCTTATATTACCATCTTCGTAGACACGTATATTCATGGCATTGATGTACACTGAAAACACTTGGTTTTCCCAATATTCTTACCATTTACTTAAGTGAATAAGTGCTCAGTGTATGAGTGTCTCATGCAAGGTGATATTCCAGAACAGGGGTAGAAAATGTTAATGTCCTTAGGATTTCACCGGATAAATACATTTATTCATGAGACTACACTTGGTCACAATGAATAAAACTCATTACATTGTGGAATAGCAGAAGCATGCTCTTGCCCAGCACTACCCCATCCCATGCTTTAAATAATTGAATTAGAAAATTGTGCCACCTTGTTAGAATTTACAGACCCACATATTCCACATGTGCCTGAATTTGGAAGTAACAATGGACAATGTTGATCTGCAATTTTGAATGTATCCCGCTGGTAGCTTCTTGGAAACTTCTCAAAATTGACATTGACACACAATGACCGTAAGTTGACTACAATAATCCATTGAACGTTTGGTGAAAACGATTGTAAGGTAACACATCATAAATAAATATGTTTATTCAAGTCCATAGCTTTTGTAATATTAGAATGTTTTTTAAATGTGATCACCAGATATTAAATTTGATAAACCATTTTTCAAATTTAATATCTTCACTTTGTGCTTGACTCGGGTCTCTACTGAGGAAAGAGGCATTTATTTCACATAATTTCCCACGTCCCTTAACAACAATAGCCAGAATGGCATTTCCCCACTCATAAGGTCTTGAAAACTTCAAATGCTGGATAAGAATAGGTATTTTTCTAACATTTCTGTAACAGAAGATTTCGTAAGCTGTGCAGATCCACAAAATTCATACCACCCAGCATTTTCATGCACCTCCCAATAAAAACAGAAGCAACTTGCATGGCTGGGCGTACCAGCTGCCACAGGAACGGATCACATTTGGTACCATGCAAAGACCATAGAGAATTCACTTTGTCACTGATGTGTTCTGATTTCTTGGAGGTTTCCTTGTTGGATATCCACTAATCAAGCATAGACTTTTATTGCTTGTTTTAGTACCTCTAGGAATGCTAAGTTCAATGAGCAAATATCAATAACATTATCAGAATACTGAACTCATGACTACTGAAGGTGATTCATAATGCCTCGTCAAGGAGCTAGCCACTTTATGGGCCATTCACACACCTTTCACATGCCATACACACTCATTCCTCCATCCACAATCCCTTTGGGCTTGTCCAACATTCCTCAGACTGTGTGTAGTAAAGTGTCCTTTTTGTATGGTCACCCCCACACTTTTTGTTCCAATGCTTATGGTTATGACTCTATTGAGATCCTAGTGCCAGCACTGTCTCTCTAAAGCTGTTATGTGTAATTTGGCATCTTCAATTGACAAGGACTTTACTCCCTTATAAGTTCCTTATATATGACACCAGAGGTACCCAGGGCATGGGTGGTAAACATAACTTTTGTATTTGTTATGGCCTCAAGGCGGGTCATAACCGGATGCATGTCTATGGTGGAGATTATTGGAACATGTGAAAGGAGAGAAGAGTGGTCAAAGCTAATATGCAAACTGCAAAGACGAAATCACCCTGGGGCTGGAGCTACAGACACAGTTATCTCCTGGATAAATAAGCTCTGTATTGAGAAGAGATTTGGCCATAGGTCTCCCTTTCATGTCCCTGTGACCTCTCTGGGCTATGTGTCTCTCGTTACCCACATCTCCTGTTACTCCAGTTCATTGGCCGCCATTCACCTCCTAAACACCAGCCTTTTAGATGAATTGGGTTACTACCGAACTGTCCAAAGGTGTCAACTTCCTAGAGCCTGCTTCCTGTGACGCTGTGACGCTGTTGTTTGCTCTGATGCTGGACTTGGGACATCAGATGATGGAATATTTGTGGTGTTCGTAGCTCATAATTCGGGGCACAGAGCTTGGAAGGATTATCGCCTGGAGTCCCTGCACCTCCACCACTCCCGCCTCCCCTCGATCTGTGATCATTCATCCATCGGCTGCCGGTGGACCACAATTTTCAGTGGTCCCTGGTCAAGGGGGGATACCAGCAGCGGATCGGCTGCTGTGCTGGGCTGCTCCAGTGTCTCCAGCAGTTATTTAGGACCCATTAAGGACCAGCCATTGTTGTCGGAGGATCTGGAACTGAACCTGGATTCAAGCAGTAGGTAAGGCGTGGCCCGAGCACAGCAGTAGTAGCTACTGCACGCTGAGTGTGAGCCTGGGTCCCCACAGAGGCAGCCTAGCTAGGATTTGGTGAGGCATGTGGGCAGCCTGGTGTGCCTCAGTTCCAGCTCAGCCCTCCTTGGCTTCAGCCTGTATTCCTCCTGTGCCTCAGCTTGCATTCCTGTGCCTCAAGTCTTGCTACACTGTAGCCCTTTCGTCACAGCCTTGGGCTATCCTATTGCCTGACTCTCAACAGGCCGCTGTCTTTCAAGCCTACTATAGGAGTCTATTGGACAGTGCCATACCTTGCCAATCACCTGCTCCCCCTGACAATTAATTTGAAAAGGGCACCTAGGGCACATAGACATAGTGGACAGAAGGGCTGCATCTTACTGCTCTGGAATTAAATTGCTTAAAGGGTCACTCTTGAGACAGAGTGTCCTATGAATGCAAGGGGCAAGATTGGTTAAAAGGAAATAAGTGCAAAAAAGGCACCTAGTGCTGCCTGTTATAATAATAATGTGACTGGTATCGCCATCAGTGCCTACTATTACTCTAACTAACCAGCAAAGATGAGATCTGTTAAAACATGTGGCAAGATACAAATTGAAAACAAAAGAAAGCGAGAGTCTGTGTCAGGAGAAGTAACAGCAAAAGGTAGGTCAAGAAACAAAACAAACTAGACAGAGAAGGGGCTCCCTTCTGCCTTGGCAAGTAGTAGCACCAAAAATGACTCTGAGCTTGACCTTGATTCCAGCCTTAAGTTATCAGCCAGCCCCCAATGCAATGGCAGTTTGATACTGTGGCTGCCCATAGAGATGGATAAAGAGTCAAAGGATCAACCCAAAATATCAAAGATAACTGACCTTTTTCACTCAATAAGTAAACAATTGGCATGCTGCAATTAGGTGTGACTAGCAGGAACCATAGCCATGTCATGGCCTGACCATAACAGCAGAGAGTGGTGGAGCCCCCCTGCATCCCCCTATCACCAAACATCACAATTTTACAAAATATATAATCACATTCATACTGCTAGATATGTAAGCCCAATGATGTGAGGCCCATCAGTATGGCACCAGAGCTTCTGGAGGGGTGGGCAGGACAGACAGATTATGAGCGTCAACACACCACGATAGGAGGTGGGACTAATCGGCGAAAGAGTGGTTCAGACGCACTGGCAAACTCTCTTAAGCTCTATTTATTCCCTCAATTCATGCCCAACAAAGCAGAGCATCTTAAGCTGCCTGGAGTGGACCACAAGGGTATCCTGAGAGCTACTCCAGAGAGAGAGCAAAAACAGAGAGTACAGATAGACGAATGTTTAACTACATCGCACTCTAGTAACATCTACTCTAGCTTGTGGCCTGCCATAGTAAACTCAATGCAAGCAACAGTTTCTGTGCTGAGACATCACTCCAACAAAATGGACATTTAGGTGGATTTACTCAACACAATGTCAATCTTCGTGTCAGGAATTGATGAGAAACTTGAAAAACTAAACTCTCTGATCACAAAGGTTCAAATAACTCACCTCAATGACTTCACAATTTGGTCTTTCAAGGAAGTGTTAGATAGACTAGCGCAATTACTTGCGTCTGAGGTTCAGTCCACACCTCTTCCCATGACACAAAATGAGGAATTTAAAATCATGGTGATGGCAGCCAAAGGGGGACAGGAAGATCTTCCCCAAGGGCTGGCTGGACAAGAACGCACGGAGGAAGGGGAGCAAAATAAGGAAACCCACATTAGGCATCAAAAAGAGCCAACTGAAGTCTTGAATGTGAATGAAAAAAATCTTCATGGTATACCGACATACTAAAAGAGAAAGCAAACGAGCAAGGAAGGAAAGGAATATATACCCACCCGGGCCATAGGAAACTTACCCACCTCGTCAATAACACAACAGGAAGACATACTCCACTTAGGGAAGGATCCTGCAGAGTAGTATACATCAAGGGTGAAGCCAGCCCCTGGTTGCGAAAGGTAATTTGATAAAAAGGTTACTCTGGCAAAATCTGTTAGACCGATCTCCACTACTACCATTGAGCACTCAGAGATTGTGACTGAAGAGGGGTGAATCCTCAAAACCGGTCCTAGGATGCTTGTTTCCAGTCCAGGGAGGACCTGGCCTGGCAGTTCGGTCTGGACTGTTCACATGAGGCACAGGGTCAAGACTGA
Organism: Triturus cristatus; assembly: GCF_964204655.1. Classification (NCBI taxonomy): domain Eukaryota; kingdom Metazoa; phylum Chordata; class Amphibia; order Caudata; family Salamandridae; genus Triturus; species Triturus cristatus. The sequence continues at coordinate 210,789,475 of NC_140585.1, read as the reverse complement.
TTTGCATATGGCTGGGTCCAACATGGGGTGGCGTAGTGGGCAAAAGAACAGTGGATTTAACCCAGATCTTTTGATTGGGGGAGAATGTTTGCATTGTCAGCATTCCGTCCATCATTTGTTTGATGCAACACTTTTCGCCCTAAGTGGAATGGGTATGCCCAGATGTGGGTCCCTTGCTCACTGTGCCACTGGATTCAAGCTAGCCTGGCTGATGAAGGGTGACATACCCTGAAACGGGTCCCAGGATGCTTGTTTCCAGTCCAGGGAGGACCTGGCCTGGCAGTTCGGTCTGGACTGTTCACTTGAGGCACAGGGTCAAGACTGATTTGCATATGGCTGGGTCCCACATGGGGTGGCGTAGTGGGCAAAAGAACGATGGATTTAACCCAGATCTTTTGATTGGGGGAGAATGTTTGCATTGTCAGCATTCCGTCCATCATTTGTTTGCTGCTACACTTTTCGCCCTAAGTGGGATGGGTATGCCCAGATGTGGGTCCCTTGCTCACTGTGCCACTTGATTCAAGCTAGCCTGGCTGATGAAGGGTGACATACCCTGAAACGGGTCCCAGGATGCTTGTTTCCGGTCCATGGAGGACCTCGCCTGGCAGTTCGGTCTGGACTGTTCCCATCAGGCACAGGGTCAAGACTTATTTGCCTATGGCTGAGTCCAAACTGGGGTGGCGCAGTGGGCAAAGGAACGATGGATTTACCTAAGATCTTTTGACTGAGGGCGAATGTTTGCATTGTCAGCATTCCGTCCATCATTTGTTTGCTGTAACACTTTTCGCCCTAAGTAGGATGGGTATGCCCAGATGTGGATCCCCATTGCTCACTGTGCCACTAGATTCAAGCTAGCCTGGCTGAAAAAGGGTGACATACCCTGAAACCAGTCCCAGGATGCTTGTTGTTTCTGGTCCAGGGAGGACCTGGCCTGGCAGCTCGTTCTGGACTGTTCCCATGAGGCACAGGGTCAAGACTGATTTGCCTATGGCTGGGTCCAAACTGGGTTGGCGTAGTGGGCAAAAGAATGATGGATTTAACCCACATCTTTTGACTGGGGAATAATGTTTGCATTGTCAGCATTCTGTCCATCATTTGTTTGCTGTAACACTTTTTGCCCTAAGTGGGATGGGTATGCCCAGACATGGGTCCCTTGCTCACTGTGCCACTGGATAAGGTACCTGCATAGCTGCGCTCGCGCTGCTGCTAGCGCTCTGTTATTTTAAAAATTCCCATTTTTTGCATTTGTGTTTAATTTAATTTACTTGTCCCTGCTTTTAACTGGGACCACTCCCCCTCCCTCTTACCGCACATAATAGATTGAAAAAACACCGCCGTTTTGGTGGGTCCGGGTCACGGGGGTAGTCCTGGTTGGGCGCCATCTTTGTTTGGGCACTACATCTCCCGGCGGGTGCCATTGTGAGCGTTCTTGCGCTCGGACAGCCTCGCGGGACGCCTATTTAAAGTCGCTCTCCCCCGCGCAGCGGGGTCGCGCAGTGGGACGCCGTCGCTTAGCCGGAGTCTTGCCAGAGTCCTGCCCGTCTGCGCCCGTCCGCGCTTGGGACGCGCGGGGCGCAGCGGGTTTCTCTTTGGCACTTTTCTTTCTGGTGTTGTGATGATCACCTACTCCAATGAGACTCTGCGGTCCATTGGACTGACCATTCCGAAGTGTGATCAGGGACATATCCATCCTCTAAGCGGCCCATATTGGTTTGCCTGCAAGAGACGGGCACTTGCCTCTCCCGTTCACATCCGCCAGAGGCCTTCCACTACCGCCTCTCGGAGCAATGACTTGGCGCATGTACTTCGAATACTTAGCCTGAATGTCAGGTCCTTGGTGCAACACCATCAAGCCATCTTGGACCTCATGCAGGATGAGACCCCAGATATATTTGCCATCACGGAAACCTGGTTGCAGGAGGACGACGCAGACATTATTAACCTGGCCTTCCCCCCTGAGTACTCCATCTTCACTCTAAATCGTCCAACTAGAGGAGGGGGTGTTGCCCTTGCTGTTAAATCTAGCTTCTCCTGTAGCTGGAATGCCCTATATATTGCTGGGTGCGAAAGCGTCTCTTTTAAGATCTTGATCAGCCCCCAGTTCTCGATCTCGGGGATGGTGGAATATCGACCCCCAGGCAGCGACGTTGCGTTCAGAGAAGCTTTCCCTGACGCCGTTAGCTCTCTGGCAATTGGCTGCGCCAATTTCTCCATCCTGGGAGATCTCAACCTCCATTTTGACAATCAGAGCGTGCCGGCTGTCATCAATATTCTAGCTGATCTCGAGGCCCTTCAGCTGTCTCAAAAGGTATTACAACCCACCCACGTAGGAGGGCATACACTGGACTCCTTTTTTACCAATCTAACGGAAGCCACAGTCTCTTCCATCTCACCCCTAGGGTGGACGGACCACTTTTTAGTGGCTATCCGGGCCCCTTTGCCTGAGATCCCCTCTATTCCCCCAGCTAGATTAGTCCCTAGAAGGCACTGGAACAAACTTAGGTTAGAGGACCTACACCACGTTTTGGCTGTAGATCCGCTAGGACCCTTGGACAACGTAGAAATGGGTTATGACCAGTTCTGTCAGTGGATTACCAGGGCGCTTGACTCATTGATTCCCATCATGGCAAGCAAACTTAGCTCCAGAGAGTCGAGCCCCTGGTATGACAGCGCCCTTCGTGCTTTGAAAGGGAGCTATAGGCGGGCCGAGAGAGAGTGGCGGAGGTCTTATGATACTGCCAAGAAAGCGTTGTATCTGGCTTCCGTTAAGGTTTATCACCGCGCCATCTGTAGAGCCCGAGCGGCGTTCTACTCGGTAGAATTCCGCAACAGTACTAACCTGTCTAAATCCATATTTAAGGCCCTCAAAGATCTTTTGGCAAAAAGGATTTCCTCCCCGGCAACGGCTTCTACCTCTCACTGTGAGGCTTTGGCATCTTTCTTTCTGGAGAAAGTGCAGGGCATCTACCAGGCTTTTCCCTGTACGGGGCCACCACCGGGGGCTCTGGATATTATCCCTGGCCTCCCCACTATGGACTCTCTTCCCCTGCTTCTATCTGAGGGATTTGATAGGTTGGCCCAGAAAATCAAATCTGGATCACCTTTGGATCCGTTAAGACCTGCCCTCTTCAGGGACCAGTCTTTTGTGGGACGCTCCATGGTATGCTCCCTGATTAACATCTCGCTGGCTATGGGCACGGTTCCAGCTAAATGGAAGCGGCCAGTGGTCTCTCCTATCCTGAAGAAACCCTCATTGGATCCTTTAAAACCGGAGAGCTACCGGCCCATTTCCTTGCTCCCTTGGCCGGCAAAAGCTGTGGAGGCCCACGTCAACCAGGTTCTTTCTGACCATCTTACCCGAGCCAACATTCTGGATGCTACCCAGAACGGGTTCCGTGCTGGGCACAGCACGGAGACAGCCCTTCTCGCCATGGCCGAACACCTGCGTATGGTGCTGGATGTGGGACAGACGGCAGCGCTAGTATTATTAGACCTGAGCGCCGCCTTCGATACTGTTTCACACCGCATCCTTCTGCATCGCCTGGAGGAGATAGGCATTGGTGGGCTTGCCCTACAGTGGTTCCGTTCCTTTCTCGACGACCGTTCCTTCTGCGTTGCCATACCACCGTACCAGTCCAAATTCCATCCTCTGGGCCTGGGGGTGCCGCAGGGATCCTCGCTGAGTCCCACGTTATTCAACCTTTACGTGAGACCGCTGGCTGATGTCGTCAAGCAGTGGGGCATGACTATGGTCTCATATGCCGACGACACTCAGCTAGCGGTTACTATCAGCGGGGATGCTGAGCAGGATGCCCCTAGGTTCCAGAGCGGACTGAGGGCGGTGGCGAGCTGGATGAATGCCAACTGTCTCCAGCTCAACGCCAAGAAGACCGAGGTCATGGTTGTCGGGAAGGGGAAGGAACTCTGGGGGGACAGATGGTGGCCTCCGGAGCTTGGGCCGTCTCCAATTCCGGTAAAGGAGTTGAGAAATTTGGGAGTGTGGTTGGATCCCACTCTTAGCTTCGTCGGGCACACTAAGAAAACCGCGGCCTGCTGTTTTGGGGTCCTTCGGGGCTTAAGACCTGTCCTGAAGTTTTTTGACCCCCCTACAAGGCAGCTGGTGGTTCAGGCAACAGTAATATCTCGTCTGGATTATGCCAGCTCTCTCCTGGTAGGGGTAAACCAGGCAGAAATCACCCGCCTTCAACGTGTCCAAAACGCCGCAGCTAGAGCCATAGTTGGCTTGCCCAGGTCCTGCTCTGTCTCTAGTACCCTTCGATCTTTGCATTGGCTGCCGGTTAAGACAAGAATTCATTTTAAAGTTTTATGTCTGGCTTTTAAGATCTTGAAGGGATCAGCCCCCCAGATCCTCTCGAATCTCTTTTCTTGCTATGTTCCGACCCGCTCTTTTAGATCACTGGGCCAAGCGCTCGCTGTGGTCCCGAGGTTTAAGCTCAGCTGAGCTGGTGGCCGGTCCTTCCGGGTAAAAGCAGCAGTGCTTTGGAACTCTCTTCCGATTGAGATTCACTCGATGGAAGACCTTCTTTTGTTCCGTAAAGCCATAAAAACCTTCCTGTTTTAATTTTTTCCCTCTTACTAGCTGCACCCTTTTCTCTGTTTCCATGCTCAGTGTTAGCTGTGTTTTACCTTGTCATGCGCCAGGACGCCCCTTAGCTGGGGCAGCTGTGCGCACTACAAATGTTCCTAACATAACATAACATAACATAACATTCAAGCTAGCCTGTCTGAAGAAGGGTGACATACCCTGAAACCGGTCCCAGGATACTTGTTTCCGGTCCAGGGAGGACCTGGCCTGGCAGTTCGATCTGGACTGTTCCCATGAGGCACAGGGTCAAGACTGATTTGCATATGGATGGGTCCAAACTGGGGTGGCATAGTGGGCAAAAGAACAATGGATTTAACCCAGATCTTTTGACTGGGGGAGAATGTTTGCATTGTCAGCATTCTTGCCATCGTTTGTTTGCTGTGTCAAAATAACGACAGCATATGGATCCCAATAACCTTTACCACACTGGGCCTTTCGTCCCAGGTTTTGTAGAAGAGAAATTATTTAAATGCCTTGGGGGTTGAAGTAATAGCACATCAGAGGGACAGATACTAACATGTGTGATTAATAGGTCCACCCCTATATGAGCACCTAGTGACCACATTTTCAGTAATAAGAGGAGCAAAAGGTGGTCAATCCTTTAGGGGTTGTAATAAAAGTGCCGGGACTTCACAAAGGTGATAATTAGTGTAACTGATTAAGTAGAATCCGGTATGCAGTGAAGAATTGCAATTCATCAAGAACACCAAAACACCTGGAGTTGGTTACCTACAGCCTTGTTGCGAGGTGGGAGCACTAATACCTGAGTGGCGGGGTGGACACCGGCACGCAAACAGGGTGGCTGACGATCTGTTCCTGGAATATCAGCGGTTTGCAGACTAAAGTCACAGACTCAGCAGTTGTATGATATCTGGGTTCATTCGATATATCAATGTTCCAGGAAACCTGGGCTCAAGATATCATTCCCTTGTTTGGATATAAAGAACACACAAAATTGGCCAAAAGAAGTAGTACCTTTGGAAGGGTGAAAGGTGGCCTGACAGTGTACCTCAATACTAGCCTATCGGTTAAGATCCTAGAACTGTAAGTGGACGATCCAGGTATGCTGGCATTGAAAATAGATGGTTGGACTAACAATCCTGAAGAATCCATCATTCTTGTTAATTTATACAACAATCCAAGGAAAAAAACAGCCATAGCTAGAAGAATGGTCGCTCAATGAACCCAGTTAAAAGATATTCATCACAAACCATACTGGCTAGTCACAGGAGACTTTAATCTCAACTTATTCCATCAGCCAACTGATGAACACACGGACGCAGTTCGAATCCTCCCTGTGCAAGTAATGCCACCTAAAGCATTTCCACCAAAAAAAACAGAAGGATAAAATTGGAGAAGAGAGTATCAGATCCTGTGAGCTAATGGGCCTACTGGTTCTGAATGGTCAGAAGTCAGGTGACATCCTTCCTTCCTTCCTGGACAAGAGTCTGGGGCAACGTAGTCTCCATTCTAGAGTACAAACTGGACACGCTGTCCCTATTTAAGCGGATATGCGATTTTAGCATTGTCCATCATGGGGAAAGCAACCATAATCCCCTGGTGATAACAGTAGATACAAGCATAGGTGAACACGAAGCGGTATCTATGCTACAGGGGGACATTGAAACAGGAAATTTGAAACGTCTCAAGTGGTCACCAAGCACAGTTAAGAGCTAAGCAGAGGAAACTGTAGTAGGCCTGGAGGATTTAGTTCCAACTGCCTCTAATCTGACAGTGGAATGGGAGATATTCACCAATAATTTGATCAAAACCCATTAAGATAATAGTCGGAATAAAGGAGCTCCCTATGCTCATTGTAAAAATATAATTATGCAAATTCATATTTGAAAAGCAAAAAATAAGCTCTTCCGACAATTACGTCAAAATTTACGGGACACAGAATTACTAAAACACTTGCGCACTCAGAAATGTTGCTTAAAAAATGATTTGGGTGGATAAAAAAGCCAAACATGAAACATTATGGGCCCAGCTGTTACATGCCACAAAAATAAACGACTTAAAAAGATTCTGGAAGTTCATCAATAACATCGAGAAAGGTTCTGGGGCAGCGAATAATGAAAAACATCAGTCAGGCGGAGTGGGTTCAATATCTAAAACTACACTTTAAGGAAAGTTCTTTGGACGTAATAAGCTTTCAATGGCCCTACAAAGATAACCTGGCAACATATGTATATATCTCGGGGGAGGTAGAGAAAGTTATTAAAAAGTCATGGGCTGATTGTGCACTCGGCCCAAATGGGTTACCACAGGCACTCTTTAAGCATTCTACATCAAGGTGAGCAGCCTTTTTGGACCCAATGTTTAACTACATTTTGGCAAATGTATTATACCTGAAAGCTGGAGAGACTAAATAATCCATCCGGTTTTTAAAGCAGGACTGGCACACTCGCCTAATATTTAGCATCTAATTCCTCTCATGTTTGTAGAGCTTAAATATGTTTCTACTTTGCTATTACACGATCTGGCATTCTAGGCGTATCAAAATGGGAAACTCGCTCTAAACGGGCTTTATAAGGGGTCAAGGCACTGTAACCAATCTCATGACTTTGGGTCTCATTTTAAATAGAGCAAAGGCAACAGCACATTGCTTCAAGTGTGTTTTGTAGATTTTAAGGCAGCCTTTGACTGTGTTCAACGTAACATGCTATGGGCCAAGCTCCAGCGATGGGGTTTTCACCGGACATCCTCGGATACATAGGTCATGATAAAAATCAGAGATGGTACTCACGTATCAAAGAAAGTTCAAACTACAGCAGGCCTGAAACAAAGCTGCATCATAGCCCCCTTCTGTTCAACTTATACATCGTAGATCCTTCCACAGAGTTAGGTGGGCAGGCAGCTCATGCACCCAGTTTGGGTGGTCATCAGCTGTCAAACATCCTCTATGTAGATGATTTACTTCTACTCAGTAACACTCAAATAGGCCTTCAAAGGCTTCTTAACTGCCTTGATATATATGCAGATAAGAATTGTTTGGAAGTTAATCACAAGTGGCATCTCAGTGCAAACAAAATTGATGAGGCAGCCACTTGTGTTTGTTTAGGGGTGAAAAAATAAGAAAGTGGCACATTTACCCTGCAGAAAAAGGTGATTAAGGGGAAAGTGCAGGCAATCAAGCATGCATTCTCATAATTGGCAAGATCCATCCGAGGCCATGACCTGAAACCCCTGGGAGCACAGTAGTGAAGGCCAAACTGATACCAACCCTTACGTATGGATCAGAGATAATGTTAGGCAATATGGCATTTTTAAAGCTGTGCCACAAACTGCGTGCAGCTGCCGACGATATGCTGGCTAATCGAGTTTGGTCTGAAATTAATTGACAACGGGGGAGTGGTGCCTACAAGAAATTTCTTGAGAATAGTATTAGGATGCTAGAATTGGGTGATCTATTAGTCTGTGATATATCTGGACAAGCCTTAAAGAAAATGGTAAACAAGTAGATTAAACTGTAAAGTTGGACTGCAGATAAAGAAAGGTTAACCAGGCGTCTACATGGGTGGCTGGTGTTGGTCATCCCTAAGAGAATCACCACTTGCAGCGCCTTACCACTGGAAGGTCAAACAGTCATTCTTGGACTTCAGACTTGGTGAGATACCTACATTAGACTTCCTGACAAAATTGAGGAAAGGCACCCTAGGCAATGACACGAGCTGCCGACTATGCCATCAGGAGATCGAGACTCTACAGCACGTCATATGCATCTGTTGATACTGGCTAATCAGCGACTAAGTCTATAGAGAATAGAGTTCATTCATCTGGGAATCAGGACCTGCAGACTGCACTGATTGAGTCATTGGACCCAAGAAACATAGGGGGATATTCACAAGGAGCTATCGCCAAGTTAACTGCACTTTATTGCATCCAAAGTTGCGATAAATCGATCACCCCATTCACAAGCTGTTAACAGCCCACAGCACCAGTTTACTCGCGATAGCAGCCGCAAAAAACATCGCCACAGAAGACCTCCGCAACTATCGCTAATGAGATGCAGAGTAGGCGTTCCCATGCCCAAAGCCGTAACAACAACACTCACAACGACCAGCCAGAACTGCGATAAGAACACAAAACCGGTGATAAGGTGCTTTAGCAGCAGGAAAAATAACACGTGCTCTGACCTGGTGCAAAGTCGGACCACAGCCTGCACCACAAAAGGGAGCACAGCCCTGTTGCTGTTGTTTCTGTGGTTTGGTGCAGTTTCCGGTCCACGAGTCCTGCCACCATCTCCAGACTGATGTAGTGGACACCATTTCATCCATGTCATCCAGCTCCTGGTGTGGCGCTGGACTCCCACCTCCGGTGTGCATTGCTGCCTTCTTGTTGTTGGCGTGTTTGTGCTTGTTTGTGCCTTTCGCATCATTGCTGGAGTTCTGGTTTACTTCCATTGTCCTCCTCTGCTCTCGGGCTACATTCCTCTTGTCCAAGTTGGCCTGCCATGTACAATGTTTTGTTGCCAATGGGTTTGGTGGGATTGTCTGCTGGCTCGGGTTGCCTCCATTGTGGTTGGCTGTTGTTTTCTGTTTGGTCCGTCTTACTTTTTCAGGATTTTGTTGTGCTTATTACCACCAGCCGTGTGTTTCGCGGTCCTGGTGGTGCTTACCCCTGCTTTCCTCATCGCAGATGGGCTCTGTGAGAAGTTGGCCTGGCATATGCTGGTCACTAGTTATAGTGGCCACCTTACACCAGTCCAATTCGACTCTTTTGGTAGATAGGTTTAAGACAACCTTTTAAAGAAAGCTATCCTAGTAGTAGCTGTGGAGAGCAGCCTTCAGGCTAATTCTCAGAGCAATGTAAAACAGCTTGTTTTACGTTATAATCTCTTGAATTACCAAATGAAAGGACACCACACAGGTATATATATCAAATATATCTGTATTTATTACTACACACACTCTACTAATCTGTTTATGAGATTAGAAGCCAGGAACACATTCAAATATCACCGTTTCACAATAAGTTAAGCACAAATATGGCTGGGGCCCTAGGGGCGTACCAGACCATTTACTAAAAAAAGAGATTTAGGAAAGTCGACTTGCAGAATAACAAGGCCTAGGGCCTGTAGAATCGCTGGGGCTCCACTACTGCAGTGAAAGCAGGTAAGTAACAGACCCACGGGAGACACATGCAGTGTGTGAACACAGCCACGGGTTCCCTATTGATTATAATGGAGCAAGTCGCGGTTAGATTTTTAAAGTTTTAGGGTACTTCGAGGAAGTCTACAAGCAAGCCACTTACAAGGTAAGTAATTCGAGGGCCAACACACACTAGGGCACCGGAGTGCCCGAGTTACCTCACCCAGGGAAGCCGGGTGCATAGATGTCTTTTGGTGTCGGGTCGCGTCGCTGTTTTCTATGGAGACCACAGAAGACTTGCTGCTTGCGAAGACTGAAGAAGTGTCCGGTGGAATACAAGGCTGGATTCTAGATGCAGATGACCTGAAAATTGAAGGGACAGTGTTCACAGTCACTTGACAGTGACCCGGGGCCAGGAAGATGGATGCCCACGGATGTCGGGTGATTTCAGGTGATCAAGGGTGTTTTGACTCTTCGCTCACAAAGTCCAGGAAGGATCGACGATGACCAGCAGCTGGATTCGGAGTGTCCCATGCTGTCTTCAGCAAGGTCTGAGGGACTCACCCGGCAAGGGTGAGTGAGGGCAGACCTGGAGCAACTAGAGGAGCCCTTTGAGTTGATCAGAAAGTCTTCAGGGGACCCACAAGCCAACGGGCAAGGGATCACAAGGATGCCTCTTGAGGATATGCTTCACAGGAGCCCACGATCACTCGGGATGGGGTAAGCCTCTGATTTTCGCAGCAAAGTCTGCTGGAGACTTGGGCCATAAGTGGTCCAAAGCACAAGTTCGTAGAATATCGTGAAGGGGTTGCACTTGACAATAGTGCACGGTACCCAGGTATTGCTGTTCCTCATCACTCTTGGGGTCCACTCACCTCAGCTCTGCTGGGGATTCACAATGGCTGTCAAGAAGTCAGGAAATCCACTTCTGGGGCTGCAGGGACTTCGAACTCCAGCGGGAGCGGGAAAGTTTGCGACCGTTGATTAGAGTTTCTGCTGCCTGCCAAGCAGGGGAGTCACTCCTTGACTCCATGGGAGATTCTTCTGTCTTCCAAAGGTAGTGGAACATCGAAGGGCCAGGATTCTTCTTTGTAGAGCGTCGTCCAGGGTTATCTGTTTTGCAATGGCAAAGTTTGCTATCTTATACAGAAGATAGAGGAGGGACTAGCTCTAGGACCACTCCTCTGGGAGGGTCAGGGGAGGGGGTGGTTACACCCACTTACCTTTGTCCAGTTTCGCACCAGTACAGGGACAGGTAGCCCAAGAACCGGTTTGAGCTGGCATATGCACAGAGAAGCCTACTGCTCCCCCAGTGCAGGACTTCAAAGCACTCTAGAATTGCACCCACCCAGCCCCAAAACACTAAATCCTGTCTGGAAGGTAGTGACACCTCCCTGTGACAGGATGCCTAATGTTGGGCCTCCTCCACTGCGAGTTTCAGTCAGCAGCAGGAGAGCAGCCCAGTGTCTGTGCTGCTGGCATCCATTTTGTGATGCCAGGGCTCTTTCAGATTTCTACCGTGTTACCACAGTAGGTACATGTCGTCCCCTCTAGAAAGGTGGGATCATACTCCCACACCAGTTACTGGTGTGGGGGTATGATTCCAAGTTGTTTGACACCAAACACGACATGTTTTGATGCAGTCATTGCAAAGTTAGCATTAACCGGGAGGTTATAGTGCACTTAAGAGTATATGGTTTAACCGCATCCACAAACAGCCACATGGAATAGACCCTGCCAACTGCAGAGGGGCCCTGCTCAGGCAGAGGCGCCCCCTCACATTGTAAACCAAGCACCCTGCCCTCAGGATTGATAGGGCCTGCCATAGGGGTGGCTGATAGGTTTATATGTGTGTGTATGGTGAGATATAGAAACCTATACCTCAGTGCTAACAGTACTGCACCCAGGCTGCAGTGGCAGGCCTGTGGTGTCAGATTTAATCTGCTTCCCAGGGGTGGCATAATACATGCTTCATCCCCTGGTAGGCCTGTGAAGTACCCTTGCCCTTGGTACCTAAGGTAGCATATACTAGGGGCTCATAAGGTACCACAGTATCCAATCACAAGTGCATCTAATATGCACACCAGTCATTTAAGGGAGTAAGCAGATAGGCTGGGGTCCTGGATAGCAGGATCCCAGCCAGACTAGTCAAAAACCATTCAAACACCAGGAAAAAAGTGTGGGCAACCATGCAGTCAGATTCCACCTTCCTACAGGCTCATCGCAAGTTTTCTGGTGTTGTGTTTTTATCTCCATCGGGGTGGTTGTATTGCAGACATTGGCCGCGTTTTCAGCGAACTATCGCATGCTACCGCCGTGTTGTGAATTCCACGTTAACACAGGGTAACTTTTCCCGCGATGGGCTGCGATGTGTAAAGTTGCGTTAGCATTTTTGGTGAGGTTTAGCACACGTTCTTGTGAATATACCCCATAATGTTGAATATTAGGTCGGTGCAGTTCCTGACAGTTTTCAAAAACATGACAGAAGTACAGGTCCGGTCCTGGGTGGCTGTTGGGGGGATGTGCAGTGATTCCATCACTGGAAAGACTCAGCAAACCAGGATGCTTTACAAAAAAAAGCTTACAAGATAATATTCTCCCTACCACGCAACTCCTCCCCAGCACAGGTGATGTTAGAATTTGGGCTGCAGTAACAGCTCGTGCAAAGGCGATATATAACTATAAAAACTCGGATTAAATCTGGACTAACAGGCAAAATCCAATCAACATTGCGCTGTGTAAAGACCCAGAATCCGTCTACCCCAAATACTGGCAATTGAATGTCCCATTTTATTCCTTTCAGCTCGTGCTAAAGAAAGCGGATACAAAGCACTCACTAATGGAGGACAAAATAAGCCTGAGTAAGTGATCTCACGCATGGATGGTCCTGCAATCATACACAAAATTGAAACCGGCAACGCATCTTGGCCAGACGTATGCACCGCATTTGAAAACAAACTTATAATACGTCTACATCTACATCTTGGTACAATTCCATCAAATGCTGATCAGCCAAGTTGGCAATATAAAGACTCTAAAGCATGCAGTCTTTACGGTGCACCAAAGCAGGATCTAATTCATCTAAGCTGCGTCTGTCCTAACTTAAAATCACATTGCATTTGGTTATTGAAAAAACATTTTATTGAAAGTGGAATTTACACCTGCAGAACAGCTATATTAAAATGCCTTGATCCAATCACCCACAGCTGAATTGTAACCTGGTAACATTTCTAACTCTGTATGGTAAATTAATCAAGACAGATCCAAGGGGAGAAACAGAATAGGAAAACGGAGGACTAATGTTTTACAATGACCATCTTTTTACTGCTTACGGATTTACACTAATATGCTAAAAAGCACCATAAATTAAGGTTGTACCCTAGCAGGACCCCTTGGGACTGAGTTTTATAAAAAAAGATGACTGTGTCTTGATTTTATTGCAATTGTCACTTTTCACGTTTAAATGTGCAATGCATTTAAAGTATTGTGAAGCAATTGATGTTTTTAAAAGAATAAGAAATCTCCTTTGTATAACTCTTTTACATTTATTAGAATTATTTGTAGTATATTTTTATGGTTTTAAGTAACTAAAACAATAAAGATTTCATTTTATTTGATTTGATTCCATAAGTAATCAGTGGATACATGGTTCTGTTGGTCTGGGCTGCTAAGAAGTTGATGAGAGGCTTGATCAATCTAGCCAAGTGTTGTAAATAAATGTGAATGGGTAAATTGATGTGTAAGGATGAGCTGATAGGGAAAGCGATAGAAGCTGCTCCCTCTCCCATCAAGTGATGGACATATTTTCTTAACAAGCAGTTATTTATTTCATATGAGCACTTTATCTGCTCTGTAGTCTTACACTTTGGCACTTCGATTGTATTATAGTCTTGCACACTGGCAATTTACCAGTAGATTTAAATCTAGCCACAGTCAGGTATATAAATTCTTGCCATTCAGAGAAAAAACTGGCTTATGAGGAATTACTTTTAGAACTGTAGGTAGGTGTTCTTATTGGTTTGCCTCATCCAGTCTCTCTTAACCTTTAGTATACTGTGTTTTTTACTTGTATAATGATGAAGGGAAGCAAATAATGAAATTGTCTTTTAATTAAGATGTGCAACGGTTGCTCTGAGGTATAGTAAGTTTAGACAATATTAGCAAAACATGCAAGAATTTATGATTCTTTCAATATTTATAGTGTTAATTGACTAATAAACCACTTTCATTCATTCATTTGTATTTGTGAAGCACACGTATCGCCCAAGGGTATCAAGGCACTGAATAACAGATCTTTATTGCTACTCAACTAAATGGTAAATGACTAGCTACAGTGGTATATTCGTGTTAGGGCGCCACTAAGGAGAATACCACTAGTTAATTATTCAGGGTAGTAATATCTGGGTGATGGTCCTTGCAGGGTGGGGAGAACCACCCAGCTCCTTAAAAATCTTCGTGACCAAGGCCAACAAATACATTCAAAACTTTTAACAAATTCCCAGAACACATCAAAACAATAACTTTTGGATCAGAAATCAAAGTGAAGAAGTAAGCATAAATTATCTTGGACATATGTAAGTTTTCTTGTTCTTTATTTCCTGTGTATGTCCAGGCTGAAAGATCTCTTTAGACAGTAGCAGTCGACACGTGTTTCGTCGCACAAGTGCAATATCCCGTGACTTTTTCAAGGCTGCAATGTACAAACACACCAATATATCCCCTTACAACATCGGGAGAACATAAGTCAATAGGGATAATGTCTGACATGCCAGCATGCACAGGAAGAGAATATGAGAAATAAAAGGAGATTATCTCAAATGGGTCATCCAGTCGGGGAGCTTCAAAGGCTGCACCTCCTCTGATATGCATCAGGGCTTACTCTCAGAGGAGGAACTAGACCTCCCCCTGCCCCAGACATATTTGTATTGGGCAGGCGGGAAATTATATAGTTAAGGAGGTGTAAGCCACTAGAAAGCTAATCACACCTCCAGGATGGGCAGCCTGGTCTCTACATTGAAAGAAAGGTTCTGCCATTTTCAAAAGTAGCAGAATAGAGGGTTATGTGTAGACAAGATGGCCTACATCCCTGAATGTGGTCGTCTCAGGGACGGATTAGCCGTTGGGGCAAGCAGCACATTGGCCACTTGCACCCGCACCCCTAATGCCCCTCAATCTATCTAGAACCTTTAACTACAGAGCCTCAGTTCTGAACAAGCTGCATCAAATAGGATAAATGAAGAAACCCGTTTCTGCGACAACAGGACTTGCACAAAGCAAAAGGGTGATAATCTGCACCTGTGGCAAAACCTTTGGAATGGCCCTATTGAAGGTCCATCCTAGTCTATCTCTTAGGTCCCTGAGACAGAGGGACTTCCGTGGCAGCCTGGAGCAACCTCAGCCTCCCCTGTACTAGTTACACTAGTCCCCTGCCAACAGGAGGTAAAACAACGCTCTAAATCTGAACAATTGCTGTCTATGAGGCCCTCCGTGGGATCACCCAAATCCATTTGTCTGGTGCATTGTAGAACTGTAATCCTGCCTTTCATAAAGTCACAGGCAGCTTCCTTGTTTCTCAGGGCCACCGGATGTTGAAGTACTTTTTCCTAAAGGTTACCGATGCCAAGGCTCGTTGGTCACAAACCCCTTCACTCAACACTGAACCTGGAGGGAACTCCATCTGACCTTCGACTGACATCAGCAACCACCCCATTGTTCTGTTTTTGCATCTTCTTGCCCCATAGCACTGTGTAAGTGGTACAAGTAGCTCTCTGCAGCTCCTGTTCAGCACCAGAGAGAGGCAGGATGACTCTGCCACGCCCATCCAGTCGGGTCCACGGGCCTGGATAAATTGAATTGACTGTTATGACCTTAGAAACTCAACCTGCAAGTGACCGATTGTCACTAATGGTTTTACCTATTGACCGCAATTTAAAATTTTCGCTGTAGTATTTTCAACTGATTTTATTGGATTCTAAAATCTATAACTCCGGTTATATGTATGTTATTCCATTAATTTTGGTGACTAAATTACGATAAAAATACACTCTATTTTCATAAAATGTTTTGGATTTCTGTTGAGTCGTGTCAATTGCTTATCATCCTGGTTGCTACTCTGACATGCTTAAACGTGTTCCTTTAGGAAAGCCTAACTACTCTTTGCAAAACTACCAGGACTGAGCTAAGAATGTATTAGTGTAAATTCAAGGACCATCTTTGGGGTTTGTGACAGTATTGCATGATGTAGCATAACCAGCATCACCACGTAATACTCCACCTTCATAAAGTGTGAGCATACCTATTCTTGAAACTAACATAAACACCTTTTCTAAGGTCCATAAAGAGAAATTCCAATACTACGAAGAGCTTTACGTTTTGTTGCACTCTTTAACAAAATGGCATATGTTATGTCCACTGTAATGTGCAGTGCTGTGACAATAACATAATTGTAACATGGCAAACAGAACATCAGCCATGTTCTGACAATGAATGAAGGTGGCAAACAGATCATAAGCAAGATCAAATTGTACAGGTATTCCAAATGAAGGGGAAGAATTTGAAAGAATGCTTACCTAGTCAAGTAGTGGCCAATACAAGGTGTATGCCCATGCGTAGCCATTGGAAGGTACATCTGTATCAGTATGACAGCTTCACTTCATCAAATTTCCCCAAACTTTATTTTTGGATGGTTGAAAGTAGGGTTAGACAATAAATTCCGCTCCACCGGTGGAGTTCACAGAGTTTTGACCACTCTGCATCATGATTGTCAAGCGAAGTTATGGCCCTATTCAGCCAAGTGACGCGTGGCTGAGTTTTATCTTGTGAGCAGCTCACCAATGGTAAATTGGTGCGTGCAAGTAAGATTTGGCATCCCCTATCGCAATTTTTGGTCAATAAAAGGGCACCCAATGAAACTTCCACAACTCAGGCGGTTGTAATCGTTTGTGGTCAGAAAGTTGGCACTCGAGTAGCAAATCTACTCATGTGGCAGCAAAATCAACTTGAGAAGAAGCACCCTCTGGTCTGCATCGTCATGCAGTTTGCACTGATTTTTAAGAAACGCCCGAGCTCCTGGCGCTAAAAATCAGCATGAGCAGCAAGATGTGCCTAATTCCGCCTGTTTACGGAACTTCGTGGATTCTCCCAGAGTTTTTATGTAACTCCAAGGAACTCCAAAAGTTTCACCGTCCCCTAGTTGAAGGTGAGGAAAGTTGGAAATCTTAGGCCTTGCAGAAACAGGCACAGGGAATAGTTATAGGAACTCTAATACTTCTGTCCTTGCTTAGAGCAAACACAGCATTAACAACATGGTTGAGTCTGTATCTGATGCAGGAACATGGTTTCAAAGCAGAAGTAGAGGTTCCTGCTTCTGCAACAGTAAAACTAAAATGACTGTCAGGTGAAAGTCAAGGAAAGACAGTGGTCTGACAGTAAACAACATATATATTGCATGTTGCCAATTGTATCAGGTGGGTAAAAAACTTGTTATACCATGTGTCAGTTTTACAACTCTCATTATATAGCTGAAGTACGGTCATTCTCATCCACTCTGCTATTGTAATTGTTATAAATAAGAACACAGTTGGTTACTTCTACCAAATGATACCAAAGTGTTACAGGAGATGTGCTTTCATCATGGGTTGCAATAAGCACAAATACATCCTGTCTATCTGAAAATGTGACTTTGAGAAGCTTGAATACAATACTGTGCCCTCAGGTTTTTGAAGCTTCCTACAATCAAGCTCCTGTGGGACTTCTTGGCAGCAACATCTTACAAGCCACAGTGCCAGATTTGTTCCAGTCAGTTAACAGCTCGACACCTGTGTTCAAGTTTTCCACATAAAGTTATTACCTTTATGAAGGAGGGATTGGAAAGGCTGTCATGCAATTTTTGCAATGATCCCTAATGAGGAAAGGCAACCTGCGGATTTACAGAGGAATCGTTCCTTGTAGATGCAATCACACTGTATATACAACCAGAAGAGCTTTCGTACACCATGTACATCTTGATGCCATAATGTTCTCTTTTGCCTGATATGTACTGCCTGAACAGCATTCATCCTTTTTAACAGAATCAAGCACTCATCAACTACTATATTCTTTTCAGGGGTATGCCAGACAAATGTTCCACAACATGAAACAACATCATTATGTTCCTGGGCAATGCTGCAGAAATAGTGCATATGCTACATAAAGTGGTAAATGCATGACCCAGGGCCCTGAACCATATTTATGAGACCACACAAAGCCACCCTGCATGGCTAAGTGTTGCATCACAAATCTTGAGTAAGTTGATGCAGCGCATATCACTGCATTGCCTTGCTCGGGATGCGTTCCATGGGTATTGCAGTAGGGTTTCCATGCAACACCAATGGATTTTGACGCTGCCCCAGATTTACAAAATCATGTAAACCTGGGGAAGCTCCAAATCCTTCTGCTTCCCTAGGTGAGTTTTAACAAGGAGAAATATCTTTATTTCGCCTAGTTTTTTCCACTTTCTATATGTGCTGCATTCTGCAGCACACATAAAAGAGGATAATGCATCTGAGGATTTTTTCTGTACAGGAATGTGCCCCTTCATGCAAAAAAAACTGCCCTGCCAGCAATGGAGGCATCCTTGCACCATTGTGCATTGGTGTGTACATTGGCGCTAGGCTGCTGAAACGGCTCCAGAGCAGGGAGAAAGGACAGGAATGCACTGTATTGCATAAATACGGTGCATTCCTGCCCTTTCATTTTGATGTAGGGCAGTGCAGCAAAGTGACTTGCTGTGCTGCCCTATACCAAAATCCTGTAAATAGGGGCCCAAACACCTATCTCCTCCCATTTTTTATTTATTTCTATTTCTTTATTTGCATTTTTGTTATATATAGATACAATTTCCATAGGTTATACAATTCAACATCTATGGTATGTTTTAGCTGACAGTCATTGCTTTGCGTTATAGGCATTACAGCTTTAAAGCAGTATTTATACCAAATAAAATTCTACAGTCTCCGGTGCATCAGAGACACTCACCATCTAAGCTTCTAATTAATGGGAAACATGAAAAGCTTCACACACTTTCTAGTATATATGTAACATGGTGAACCAAATTGACGACAAGGTTTCTGTAGCTTCCACCATGTCTGCAATGCCAGTCTGGTATGAACTTGAATAATGCATTGCTATCGCAATATTGATATGAGAAAAGGAGAAAAAAAGAATAGGAAAGACAAAATAAAACCCTATTACAACAAACCAATATTCCCAGTACACGCCAGTCCTTTGTGGTGACTGTCAGGGGTGAAGCTGTCTGTTGCCTCTACAATGCAAGTCGACTGATGGGACTGCATTGTTTATTTGTACATTACGGCTATGTTGAGCATTAGGCGTAGAAATTTCTTCAACTCTCCAAGTGAAGTGGGAATCCAACAGGGTGCCCTTGATGGAGGTCCTCAAATGGCTTAAGAAACTCTTTGGTATGCACATTTATTTGGTGCACATTTACATCAAGGAACTCAAAATTCAGAAAGATGGACGTAGTCAATAGGCATTACATTTACAGTATCGACTTTACATCCAGTGTGTGCAGTGAATTGGGGAACTAAATTTGAGGGGAGACAAGAGAGCATTTTGTCTGTGCTTGGCATCATAATTGCCTACACTCCGGATTGGGCTACCCTGCTACTGTCTCTCTGCTGCACAAATTGTGCTTCTGAACGAACATCATGACTGTCATGACCATGTTCCACAAAATCATTGGAAGATAAGTCATTATCAGATAGAACTCTGCCGACTGATACATTTCTTCCTGATTCTGCTCCATTATCCTCTCCCGCTGATAGTGTCTCAGTAACACATCTTGCCTCAGAGATGTCCTCCAGTATTTGAGAGAAAACCTGGGCAGCAGCCTTCCACTTAGACAACCTCTATGTTAACTGTCTAAAATCTTCCTTCTGAAATACTCTGTGCTACGTAGAAGGCAAAAGCATCCTTGCAAATAATTACTTGGGTGTGTGCATGTTTGAGATATGTCAAAGAAGTGGGAAAACAAAAGAGCACTTAGCTCTCACTGCTGAAATACAAAGAACTTCCCAGAACATGTTAAATTTAGACTAAAAAGAACAAACTACCAGTTCAACTTGACACATACTCAACACACACAAAATACTTCATGGGAAGAGCGGTGAACCCAATGCATCCACTGGAAATAAATTATGGCACTCACAGGGTTTCCACCTTTCTTCTAAAAAACTCCCTGCTATTTTTTCATGTTTTGCTGTTCTGGAACAGCCAACAGCTCGTACTTAAAAAGAATTAATATAAAATTGTCAGGACTCATTTTCTAAAACAATTACTGTTTAATGTAAGAGCTCAAGACTAATCCCAATTTTCACTAATTACATAGGAGGAGGAGAGGGGAGAATGCAAAGCCAAAATGGTACATCCCCACAATGCATACTCAAACCAACCCAACGAGCAACACAAGAGAGGTGTAGTAATTTGGGTTTGTTAATCAGGAGAGATTATTTCTCTTAAGGATGGTAATTCTGCACCACTAAACGGTAACATGCTTCATCATCAGATATCTCCTCACACTGGTAACAGATGTTACCAGCATGAACTACAACAATGTAGACCAGAAAAAACGTATTGATTTATTTCTTGGGTACCGTACCTCTGATGAAGTAGAGTGGAGAGGGTTATTTACATGTTTTTGGCAGTGGAGGATAGTATAATCTCTTTGAAAAGGTCTGGGGCCGACCAAACAATCATGCGCACTTTGCATGTTCTCCACCCAGGCTGCATTACAGCCTGTGTGGAGAACATTCCCAGGCTTCCATTCTCTGGCTGAGAGCTGAACCACAGTGCTCAGACCAATCAAAACACTGTATTGCAGTATTGTGATTGGCTTAGGGGAGACTGTGTGCTTCCTGTTACGGCGGGACGTGGATGAGAGATGGAGGAAGGATGGAGCGATAAATTACGATTGTTTCTTTATTTTTTAAACCCTCACCTTTCCTCCCTCCTCGCCCCACCCCTGATCCATGCCGGCCACCACTGGGCAATGCTCTTCTGTTCTGACGGAGAAGCCTGCCCATGTAATAGATACATGTTTCGCTGGTTCGTGTTTTAGGAATCAAAATAACACACTATAAACAGAGAGGCATCATGCTTGCCGTGATCTCTTGAAATTATTGAAGAAATGAGAACTGTGTCTGTCATGTAAACATGAATTATGTGTTTGCCCCTGTTGTAATTAAGTATTTTATGTTTTTATTTCATACTGCCCAGTACATCAACATCACAGGGTGCTTTGCACTACCTAAACATAATTGCTATAAATTCAAATTTTCTGTAATCAACAGTTGAAAGTTTACCAGTTAACATTATGAAGCTGTCAGGCACAATAGCCTACTGAGTGTAGACATTTTAAGTATGCAACACAAAATGTATTACGTCTCAAGAGTGGCTAAAAACAATCAAACGTAAAAATCCATGATGGCTAAATCTAATTTTTCAGTGGCCCTGACTTCAAACATTGAGTGCATGGAAGGAGGTGAACTTGTTCAACAGATGTGAGCCTCACACCTATTGGTCAGAAGTAGAGAGATAATTGCAGTGCTTAGAAGAGGTAGAAACGCGATTATGAAAAACAAGCTATCATTATTGCTGCTGGCTTGCAAGATGCACTCCGTTTATGCAGGTTTCTCTATTTAATTTTCATTGGGTAGGTACACACCACAGTGCTATCTTTGCATCCCCTTCGGTACACGTTAAGTAGTCTTGGCTATCTTTGCATCAAGACCATGTCTGGGTGACGTTAACATGGTAGAATGCTGTGGATAGTACAGAGACATTCTATTGCATACTTGTACAATTATATCCACAAACATAAGCATCATAGCCTATTTAAAGGGTTATAAATAGGTTGCCTGTTGCTTTTTATTCCCCTTGGGGTACATAATGGTTCAAAGTTAATGTCTCACGCCCCAGGTGGAGGGCAGTTCTAGTGATGGAGAGGTCAGCCTGCCACCTCTGCTTCACTTATATGATAAAGGATACAGACTGGACCATGTAGGTCCTTCTTACTCTTGCTAATGAGCAGGATGAAGGCATACAAAGTGGTGCAGGGAGAAATTGTTATTTCAGGGACACTCCCCACTCCACTCACATGCATTTTGTAACAGTAGATTATTAAGGCAGCCATCATTTGATTTCTGATGAGTGCTAAAGATGTCTTCTAAGCACTCTGGGTGCATTCCTTGATTTCTTGGGCAATTTGGCTACTGTTACTGTTGCAAGGTCAACAGCAGCACGAGTGCATGTCAGCATAGCACTTCCTTGATGAGTCATGAGGAGATAGCACGCTGCTTCATATTCTGCAAGCACCGGCAGTGGGATCCAGACAGGTCTGCTGCTAAGGAAAATGTGTCATGAGCTGGAGTGGGTCTCCAGCTTATAGTTTGAAGTTCTGACAGTCTCAAGCCAATCAGTCCTTCTAAAAGCTCCTGGCCATTGTTACCACACACAAAGGTACGTAATGCCAGCGAGCATTTCCAATTACACAATATCATAAGCCCAAAGAGTGGGGGGGGTACCAAATGCCCTACGCCCTTTGCCATTGGACCTCGTTTACAAGGGAAGCCTGAAGACAGCATTCGTGGATGAACACCATGAAGCCTGTAGTGCTGCTCCCAGCCAGGGCATGAGCACATTTACAAAGAGAATGGTGCTGGGATTAGAGTCTGGCCCATGTTACCTCCTTCTTATTCAAATAGGGATTATATGGATTTCCATATGCTGAGCATGGGGTGGCAGCAAACATGAGGACACAAAAGCAACAACTATTTGTAGGGCCTACCGTGATAAACATGACACCTTTCGTTATTTCTCGAATCCACTCTGGAAAGGACTTCAAAGATCTCCTTGAGGAAAATTGGAAGTGGGAATTGAGCTAAACCAGAGACGGATCTAAACCAATAGTCGACACAAGAAGCTTGCACCAAGCTGGCAAATTTAAATCTAATTCTTTGGTCACTTGGGAAGTAACCATTAAGGTTTTAATCTTGTGGGATCACAGACATGCCCTGAAAGACCAATTAGAGCTGTTTTGTTGCTGGTTCTTCAGGGAATGGCTATCTGTCATATTTTCCATAGTTGTATTGGTAGAAGTACAAAGATATTAATTCATTGTTTTTGTGATTTGCTGGTTGCTTTGTTTTGCTGTTTTAGAGCAATTTGAGAGAAGGGGTATCAAGACATGAGCTAAAATTATTACTCAGTTTGGAGACATGCATGTTTTTTCTTTAAAATAATTTCTAATGATGAGCGAAAGCGGTTTATTAATTGGGGTGGATGGGAATCCACCTCAAGTAATGCATTCTCTATACTCTTAGGTCCAGTCATAGGTTTCGGTAATTTAAGCCTAAGCTCTATGCCAAGTAGCTATGGCACAGAGATGACAGGCTTTTTTTAAACAAACATTTTATTGTTGTGTTTTTCATGGAAGGAGCAACACATCACCTGCATTAACACACATTAAGCCTCTGGCAGCTATTCATTAGTTGAGGGAGAATGACCACCTTCAACCTACTTTGAGTATCATGTCTCTTCTTGACCTGGATTCAAAAACCACATCTCATGCTCTACATCCTCAGATAAATTCCACTAAACTGTTTTCAAATGTTTGTCTTTTTCAATGGGCATCCTCAACTTTCACAGACCTGTTTCCTTGTGAGCATGAACCAGTCCATAGCCTCTGCCTACTAACGTATGTTCTGCAAGTCACTCGCTCCCATCTCCAGGAAGTGCTCCTTTTTACAACTGTTGATCCTAGGACAACAAATACCTTAATGTTTTTCAGCTAGCTCCCTTTCTCCCACATATAGAGTAAGATTCGTTTTTCAGCATATGACCGCTAGCCTCAGGCATTCCCTCACTTCTCCTCTTTTCGAGTGTGTCCTGTAGGAATGAAAGCCCCATTTCCGCATATATCTCCCTTTTTCCCTATGGGGTCCCACCTGAGGAACCAGTGTTATATGCCCTACTGTTATAGTGTGTTGCTGTCGCACAATGGTGCTTCCTTGGTTATTACTCCCTCCCATTCTAGATATTTTGTCACTTGAAGCAGACAGGCTTAATTTTACAAAAATGTGTAGAGTATTTAGAAGTATCAAAACAGATAAAAAGTTGAAAACACAACCCAATATTAATCCAATATATACTAATGTGATAGAAATGTAATAACCAAAATGACACTAAAATGACTAAAATCCAATGAGGGAAACTCAAGATATGATTTTTTGAAAGATTTAGGTGGAAAAAGCACAAAGAAAAAGTAAAGAGCTAATAATAGGCAATGGTCATGGTACACCAGACCGAGGTGCAATATCAGGCAGACTGCACTGGAGCCAGATACACACGTGATGGTGAAGATATAATAATCTGGCATGACTATGACATACAAGATGTTCTTGAAGCGCAGTATATATTGTGTGCAGTGTAGCGCAGTTGGGTGTACTCAAAACACATCACCAATGACTAATGAAATATCTGTAATGTTTCTTCTGCTTATCAGATAGGGATTCCGGGTATTTTCCATGCCACCAGCAAGGAGAAAAAACCAAGGGAGTTGGATTGTGAATTTGTGAGCATGAGTGTCTTGTGCAATACTGAATGAGGAATTCATAAACAAGTTTAGACAGAATTGGTTTAGGGATCCATCTGGTTCTAAAGAAAGCTAGATTAATTAAATGAGCATTTGAAAAAGCTGGCTGAAACATGTCTCCTTCTATAGAACCAGGTAAAGTAATTCTCTCCAACCATGTCTTTTTTGCTTTTAATATAATCCAAAGAGCTTTGAAAGTAAAGGAGTGTAAGAGGCCTTTGAGACTATTTCAAATGTACTATAGGATACCAACATAAAAACAGCAAGAGCTCTCCATCCTGATTGTGATGAGTTAGGGTTGAGCCCATCAGGTGTATTAGACCATTGGATGAGGACCAGATGATGAAGATTGGCACACACATTTTGTGTGTATTAGGGTCCTGTAAAACGACAAGCATTTGCACTAAGAACTTGATGATGTGAGTGAGGAACATGGTATATTAGGTGGGCGCTCTCCTTTATTGTTGTTCAATTATCGTCTGGGGAAGGCATGATGACTGTCCTCCATGGACACTTACCTCTCCTTTTTTTGAGTAGAAAAATGCTGCAGCAGTACTTCACTTGTGCTTCACTCTTCTTCAGCCTGTAAAATCATAAAATGACATCACCTCTTGGGTGTGGGGAGGTGTCTCTTTGTCTCTGGCAGAATGGTCATCTGGGCTGTGCCAAGGAACTTGAGCAACTTATAAGAGGCCTACCTTGTCACAGACATGTGAGCCGACATCTGGACAGGCTTCTTTTTGGTTGCCCCAGTCAAGCAGGCACTTCCAAGGACACACCTCTTGAATAGGCACACAGAGTCTGCACTGAGGGAGAATGGTTCTGCCATGTGAAATTAGGTAAAGAGATGCACTGTGGGATTGTTTCGGTAAGGCAAGCAGGAACTGCTGCAAATGTGAGAAGTTGACCCCTGGGATTTCTTTCCTTATTGGTCATGGATGTTGCAGGAGTTTATGTCACCCACAAACTAAGCTAGTGCCAGGTATACATATGGCACCCTTGGGTACCTCCTTCAGAACACTACTAGACCTGTGGAAGATAAAAGAAGTGCTGCACCTGCTGTAGAGTCCTGTGAGGAGATCTGAAGGGCTCAAATTGCTCCATTTGTACCCAGGTCAAAAAATGGACTTTAAATATCGGTTGGCTGACCTCATACAAATTAGTTCCACAAGAAGCCCTATTTCCTGAAGAGCCCAGCTGACCAGTTCCAACTGGACCTACCTTGCTCCCTTTTGGCTTCTGCTGGAGTGAGTATTGTCCACCGGAGTAGAGTTCCTGTGATATGTGCCCCTTGACTGTGTAGCCTGAAAAACATGGGACTTAGGAACATTTTGGCTGCAAAAATCTCTGGAGGATGGGGACCAACCTGACAAGTCAATCCAAGGAAGTTGAGTTGCCACTGGGCCTAAGATTCAGATTGGTCCTGCACAGAGCTTTTTCACAGAAGCAAATCTGTTTCAGCTGGAAATCATGGAAAAGGTATCCAGCCTCGTCAAGCCCTGTTTGGCTGCAGCTTGACGCCTTTCCCTGTCAGAGGAGCCCATGCTAGCATAAAGTAACTAAGTCTGATATGGAAATCATCCTTGAGTGAAGGTGTCAAAAGTATCTGTCTAACGAGAGACCTTCTTTGGGTGCAAGTTTTGTATTTCTTGTGCTTTGAGCTTTACGGCCAAAAGCACTTCTTGGCTACATCCTGCTTAAGATTTATGACTTCAACTTCAGTGACATGTCAAATTGGAAAACCTCCAACTAGATAGCAGCTGTTTTCTGTATCTGGCCCACATGCCCTTGTGATCTACCTTAAATTGCATGTCAACCCCATTCAAGTGCCACCAGATGACAATGGGTGGCTCTTAAAACATTTTGGTGCTATTTTTATGTAACACTTTAAAAAATCATATTTTCAATTCCACTTATTATATTTGTGACAATTTGGTGTCATTTTGTTAATTAAATGGTTCTCTTTAAAAAAAAATGTTTATTTATTGTGTTTTCAACTTTCTAACTAATTTGATACTTCGAGATGCTTAACTCATTTTCTTAAGTTAATTATGCTTGCTCCGTGCCATAGCTACCAGGGATTGAGCTCATGTTTAACTTATTGAAACCATTTTTGGATTAAAAAGAAGAGTGAAATTATTACTTGTGGAGGACTACCGTATCCAGCCCAAATAATACTACACTTTCTCATATCAGCCTGTTACTTTTCAGACAGGAGAAATATAATAAAAGAGTAAGATTGAGAGTATTTGCATTTCCTAATGGGCGATTTGCAATTTTGGTACCCTTAGGAAATGCAAAATGCCATTTTGGAATGTACAAAAGGCCTTTGCGGTGGTTCAAACTGTGATTTCTACATACTGAATATTGCATTTCAGAAATTGCAAAATACGATATCGTTAAAAGGGATTTCCCATTTGTGGCTAGCTAACCACATGAACAACGGTTTTCCTAATTGAGACTAGTCGCAACATGGCCATTTAAGAAATTTAGATCAGGTCGAAACCAGGTACAAAATATAAAAAGGCACCCACAATCTGTCAAAGTCAATCCACTTTGTACCTTCTGGCAAGGAGGATAAGAATTTATAGTTAGTAAAGCCAACCAATATTTATCTTTACCCAATACACCCCAATTATTGGAACAAACCAAATCGATGTTCTACAGGGTAGCACAGTTCCCCAATGTCATTGGCTGTGCTGATCGGCAGATATTGCCATATGTCCCCCCTCAGAAATTGAATAGATATACAAGAACAGGAAAAGCTGACATTCACCTAATGTGCAGGTAATGTGTTATGCCTCCTGTATCAAAACAGACCTTGTGGCCAGCTTCCCAGTTACCACCCACAACTCATTTATGTTCCACCACAGTGGAATACAAATTGAACTGTCACAGGGTGAATTTGGTGATGATTTCCTACTAGGTAAGAGAATCACAGACTCAATGAATACCATGGCCGGGGGGATGTGTGTAAGGTGACCTAGTGATTTCCCTTCTCATGCTCTTATTGTGACAGTGCATATGCCTTGTATCCCTGGAAACTCACACCATACCTGACTCCAAGGACAAGAAGTGAAAGACAGTACAACAGGGCACACAGGAACACAGGACAATGCGTTCAATAATAGAGAGAAGCTTTGGGATCCTGAAGTCCCGGTTTTGCTACCTCCACAAGACCTGTGGGACAGTACTGGACATGCTGGAAGATCATCGCTGCATGTGTCATACTGCACAATATTGCAATGAAGAAGGGTCTGCATGACATCTCCGTAGAGCCTGATGAAGAATTGCCCCCACTACAGGTGCAGCAGAAGCGTACACACGATCAGAGGGGCGAGCACAATGCACAGAGATCACAAACATCCATTTCTGAGATAAGAGTAATTAAAAAATATAATAATGAGAAAACACAGCTGATGGTAATGCTTGGCGCATAACTGAGAAACCACCTTTTATTCAGTTTATGACAAAAAAAAATCACTCAAAGATCAACTATATCCTTGTGGATGTAACATTTTTAAAAATAATCAGCAAGGTATGTTATGCCAAACAAAACAAAGGTGACTCATTCCTCCAAGTGTTCAGTAGTTCACTTCTTTTGGCCTCTGGGGTTAGGTGCCTTGTCAGCAACACTGGGCCATGGGACTGTTGACCTGTTGGTCCCAAAAGTGTGCCACTGTGAACGCCTGGAACTGCAGGATTCCTGAATGCATGTGCCACTGAGGCTAAAGCCCACTTCTCTCTCAGGTGGGGGCAGAATGTTAAGGATACAGAGGTTGTGGGTGTATACATTCTTTAAGGCTGTAGTCACTAGCACTAGCCCATGTGCAATGTCCTGTAAGTAGTAAACCATGTCAGTCTGGAAAATCACAGACTGCCTTGCTAGTGTTTTTGTAGCTACTGCCAATCGGTTGATGGAATGGTTTAACTAATCAAACCTTGCCAGGCACTTCCTGAGCATCTGTCTCTGCACAGGAAAGGGAAGCATCTCAATGGATTTATTCATGCTTGAATGTATGATATATGGATTTGCTAACATTATGGTATGTTAGGTAAGTAAAGGGAAGATGACTTATCCTGGCTGGCAGCTGCTAGATTGTAGGTATCAATGTCAGACACTCCTGCCACACTCTCTGGTTCCAGGGTCCCTTAAATGAGTGTCTCCATGGGAGTGGTAAGAGGGAGTTTTGATGGTCCACCATCTATTCCATGACCCTCAGCCATCATGCTGGCCACCTTCTCCTTCATGCGAGACCTCAGGTCACACCAGCATTTGAGTATCTCTAGGATGGTCCTCGGGGTGACTCCTAGGGAGTTCACCTTCTCCAACATGCTAGTCTAGATTTTTATATTTTGGCTTTCTGGTACTGTGAAGGAGACATCCCAAACAGTTGGTCCATATGGGACACAAATTCTTCTGTCAGGAGCTCCAGCTTCTTTTCTGAGAATTGTATATTCCTCTTTCTGCTCCTTGTGTACTTGTACCCATCTTCTGTAGACATAGTGTTCTCCGGGAACATGTGATTCACGGGCAGTAGTGATGCAGGAGCACTTGCATTACCTTACTAGGCTTTTGGGTTGTGATCACCCCATATTTATTAACTTCCAACACCTTCCTAAGCTTCTGGGTTGTGACCACTAAATATTTATAAACTTCCTGGCATGACATCATCATTCTGCATCCGGAAAGCTCCATTTTCTAATTTGTGATTTCCTATTTTGCAATTTCCTAACTGCAAATGTGAATCCGTAGGAATCGCTATTTGTGGAATCAGCGGTTACATATATACCATTCCCAAAAAGTGACTTCTATGGAGTTGCAATTTGCAAATCGCTATTAGGATATTTTGTACATATGCCCATAGATGTCTTGCTGATTAGTGCAACTTTATGACATTAAAAATGAGTGTATGCCATAATTGAGCTGGAAGGTGAGGAGGGTGTTCAGACTATGCTCGGTTATTACTAGGTATCAACTGCTCACATACTGTACAATCCCAGTTTCGGATACATTGACTTTGGGCATCTACAAGGGTAGACAGCAGTCTAATTTAGCTCTTGATGCTCCTGAGAATGACAGTTTCTGTGCGATTGCAAATTCCAATCCTGAGACAGTGATCTTCTCTCCCATACCAGGGAGTATTTGCCAGCAGTCATTTTTGCTTCAATTAGGCATAAACCTGATTCCTGGCCATTATTATTCATGAGCTAGTCAGTGTGTTCCTCTTTGTGAATTTGTAAATACTCTGATTATAACACAAACTAAAGTATTGGGCTATGAACAACTTTTTCTTCGAGTATCAAACAGAAGAAAAGCAGCAACTAGGATGCAGGTGTGCAAACACATATAGGTCTAATGTAGACTAAAATGAGTAACTTTAAATAACCTTCACTGGGAGAATTCACACCCTTCAAATTAGTGAGGAAGTGGTATAGCCCAGACACAGATTCCCCTATTCATATATGCCTGACTGTAGGTCAGGACTTTTGCTTTTTCTGTGCTATATGGAAAAACAGTGCTGTAGACCTGGACCTCTCCTCTGCTTGTGCACTCTCTTTAAAACATAGATTGATTAGCATATACCTGGGAGACCTTTGCTGTGCTCACTGCTGCAGGGTGCACCAGGCAACCCACAGCTGCCATGAGTGAGGGGGAGGCGTGGCCATCGCGCTTAAAGCACTGCCTCTTCCCCCGCGGCATGGGAGACCTTTGCTGTGCTCACTGCTGCTACTACAGACAAAGTAATTCCCGACTACCTGCCAAGGGGAGGAGGGCTGCTGAAGGACGTTGCGCTGCCCTTCTGGGATCTGCCCTGCCAATTCTGCCGCATAACCGGCGCACGGCGCTCCAACGCCCAGGGTGTGGACTCCAGCTCCCAGGGTGCACCAGACAACCCACAGCTGCCGCGAGTGAGGGGGAGGCGTGGCCATCACGCTTAAAGTATTGCCTCTCCCCTGTGGCATGGGAGACCTTTGCTGTGTTCACTGCTGCTACTGCGGACAAAGTAATTCCTGACAACCTGCCAAGGGGAGAAGGGCTGCTGAAGGACGTTGCGCTGCCCTGTTGGGATCTGCCCTGCCAAATCTGCAGCATAACCGGCGCGCGGCGTTCCAACGCCCTGGGTGTGGACTCCAGCTCCCAGGTTGCACCAGGCAACCCACAGCTGCTGCGAGTGAGGGGGAGGCGTGGCCATTGCGCTTAAAGCGCTGCCTCTCCCCAGCGGCGTCGGAGACCTTTGCTGTGCTCACTGCTGCTACTGCGGACAAAGTAATTCCAGACTACCTGCCAAGGGGAGGAGGCCTGGGTGTGAACTCCAGCTCCCAGGGTGCACCAGGCAACCCACAGCTGCCGCGAGTGAGGGGGAGGCGTGGCCATCATGCTTAAAGTGCTGCCTCCCCACCCGCGGCGCAGGATGCCCACGGGACGAAGCCCAGACCAAGGGCGGGCCCGTCTGAGGCCGTCCGAGACTGGTAGAGACTGGACTGGGTCACCCCACTAACAAACACAAGTCGCAGTACATACCTGTAGTGCTATCCATTGTTGTGCTCACTATTGAACTCGACTTAACATGAACAGGCGGAGAGTGGGCCCTGGGGTCATGGGTACATTGGATGCATTTCTCCTGAGGGCGGAATCTGCCTTGATACATGAAATACAGCATACGGAATGCAGATTATCGTTAGAGCCACTGCAACCTTTGGTCAGTCGTGTGTCTTCGACCCCCCCAGAGAGCATTGTCGTTAATAGCACAGCCCTATCGAGCAGCTCTACAATTCCACCCATTTTGCTCCCAATGAATCCTGAAACTGCCGATACGGGCAAGGTATCATCAGCCCCAGTCCCCTGCATTTCCACGGTAAATATAAGAAGCCATAGAACGAGACAGCCTCAATGTGAGGTTCCACCCTCTAAAAAAAGGAAATTGTGGGCACCCCTCCAAGCACACAAAATTGGCATCCAAATCCAGTGCACGGGAGGTGGGCGAAAATGGGAGTGTAGATAGCACCAACGACAGCACATCCCCCAACAATTTAAATACGAACCCTAACACACCCGTTGTGGCAGATTTAACCACCCGTATGCCTGAGGATGGTCTCCTCACCCAGATTGGTAATAAACTTGCAGCCCTGATCAACCCATTACTAGATAAATTGACCCAGAAAAAGGGTAGGATGACAAAAATAGAGCAGACTTTATTCAGTGTCAAGATAACCAACACCCATACTAAGGAGGGACAGGGAGAAGGATTGGTCGCTCAGAATGAGTATCGAACATGTACCAGGGACTGTGCTGACACTCCGTTTTGCCCAGCTCCAGTTACAGCGCCAACTAGGTCTAACCAACTCCCGAACAACACCAAAAGCGGTACTAATTCCCTCGTAGGGGATGGGCGCACCAGAGTGTCTCTGAGTAGGAGTACCAGCTTCATCCCACACAACCACAACACGCTGCACCTGCCTCCAGATGCAACACCATACACGGTGATTCTGGCTAACGTTCCAGCTATCCAGCCTGCGGCACAGGAACACTGGTCTTCACTGAGGAATAGGGCACTACATTTCTTGACAGCCAGAACTGGCATCAAGCTTGAGCTATTTTCCAATTTTAAGATGGTTCGTAGGATACTATGGATTGGTAGTACACCCAAATCTCTACCAGGGGATTGCGTGGTGTTAAGTTTTGGGTCCCCAGGGTTGGTCCAACACATTCTGGATAGGGCTGGCAATTAACAAATCAAGGAGAGGGATATCAACATCTTCCCCTTGGGCTTTTTTTACCAACCGATCACAAACCAAAGGACCACAAATGCGGGGTTGGTGCGATTAGCCCATTGAACACCAAGCTATTCAATCCCTACATATAACCACTATGGGGTGTTGAACTCTTTGGAAGATATAGACTGACTTGGTCTTGGCACCAATCCACTATCTCAAGGCACACATAATCGCATGGGTGTCCCGAAGGATGGGATTGTATTCTACTATCATTCCACTAGAACTTTAAACATAAGTGGGAATAACAGTTGTATAGAGGTAGGGTATGAGGAGATTAATTCAGGCAGGTTGGGAAATGCAGAAGAAGGGGTGACCCCGAGAAGGGTAGCAGAAGAGGACCGCCCAGCCTTCCTGCGCTGTACTGAGCTGAGTTTAATGATGAAATCATCCAAGGGGCAATTGACCATACTGTTAACTTTAACTCCCCGGATGTATCGAAAATGTCACTACCAGGCCACGGCCAACCCAATTTTTTATTGGCAAGTTGGAATATTGCTGGTCTCTCCACCAAAACCCACTCCTCCGAATGGTCAACATTTATTGATAAATATGACGTCTGGGCTTTTCAAGAAACCTGGGCGCTTGACCAAATCTGTCACCCAGGATTCTTACATTTTTTTAAACCGGCACAGAAGGAACAAAGGGGTAGACCAAAAGGCGGTTTAGCCATTTGGATTAAACAGAACGTAGGATACATAGTAGAGGAAATTAAAACCGATAGAGAGGACCTTTCGGCCATAAGACTGCGGATGGGCAAGGTTTTAAACATACTGCTCATTAATGTATATGTTAGAGGGTCACCTGGAGGCAAAGAATCAAGTACAGTTACGAAACTGGATGGGGTTTGGGATAGGCATAGGGGACGTAGTAGCATGATTATCGTCGGGGCTTTTAATTGCACTTTCGAGCCCCTTGACTGTGAAGATGGCAATCTGAGCAGCGAGGAGGATGCACAATGGGTCATTCCACTGCTTGATCTACCACCCATTAAAAAAAGGACTGAACTGGCTCTTCAGCTGAAAGGTCTGTGCTTAGAACGGTGTTTAAGGGCAGTGAATGGGAGGTCACGTCTGATAGGCAGGGTGTACATACCTTTAATAATGGCACGAGAAGCAGTAGGATTGATTATATTCTCATTAGCTTGGAATTATGGTCGTATTTACAGGATATGGAAGTTCAGGATTGGCTCGAAAGTGACCATAACCCATTAGTATTGATTATGCAGGTCCCAGGCCTACCCAATCATGAATCTCAGGAAATAGTAAAAGCTGTAGCAGAAGTGGAGTCCACCAATGATTGCAGGAGAGTCAAGTGGGTTAGTGTCGCAGCCAATGAAGGACATCTAAGACAGATGGAGGCATTGGTTGAGAGTTCCCTGGCGACTATCCAAAATTGTGACACTCATGAGGACATTAACTCAATTATTCTGCAGGTCCACAATGACAATGACTTGTTCTCCAAACGCAACCCCTTTTTTGTAAAGAAGCTAAAGAAACTGGCAAGGAAGTTAAGTCCAAAGGCAGCCCTTGGTATAACAAATTATGTAGAGAGGCATACAGGAGATTAGCAAGAGCTATTAGATAAAGGAATAAGGAAGAGATTAGAGAGGCAAGGGCTGGATAGAAACAGGAATGGGATGACCAACATTGGTCAAATCTGCTTAGCGCTCGCCAAGAAAAAAACATGGCTAATTTCTGGTACCTTGTTAAATGGGGTAATGGTATATTGATACCACTTCCCATTAATCACGTTGCACCTGAAGCGTGGATCTCCCATTTTGAGGCTCAGTTTGCTGTTAGTAGTGATTATATAGCCCAATTTCCAAAACCTAATCCTACCATTACCTTGCACTTCTCCATACAAGAGGTTGAAAAAGCCCTCAAACTAATCCCGAAAGGTAGGGCACCTGGACTGGACTGCATTCTAGCGGACCTGTTTATGTACAATAGAGATAAGTGGGTGAGTTACATTCAGACCCTAGCTAATGCTATAGCAAGTGGAGCCCCCATCCCAGAGACGTGGTCTGGAGCTGAGATCCTCCCAATCTATAAGAAAGGGGATCGATCGAAGCCTGGCAATTATAGGCCTATAAGCCTTATTGATTGTATTCAAAAGATCTTTGCCAGGTTGGTATTAAGGAGAATCCAGACATGGATGAATGAAACAGGCATTTTATCATCCATGCAAGCTGGGTTTCGGCCACATACAGGCACTATCGACCAGGTTCTCAGGTTTGTGATCATCTACTGGAGGGTGGTGATCTTAGGGGGCGGGTCACTATTTGCAGCCTTCATTGATTTAAAATTGGCATTTGATTTGGTGCCCCGAGATAAAATGTGGAGCACCTTTTATGATATGGGGATGCTGCCTGTATTGTTGGCTGTTTTAATCACCCTGCACAATTCAAACTTCGCTCAGGAGCGCTGTGGTGCGAATGGGGAAGTCACAAACACGTTTCCCATTGCCAAGGGGGTATGTCAGGGGTGTGTTCGTGCCCCGACCCTGTTCTCCCTTTTTATTAACAGGGTCGTGAAATACTATTCGAACTACCCAACATCTTTAGCTGGTCAGAAAATACCATTGTTAATGTTTGCGGACGACACCTTAATACTATCAAAGACCCAGAGAGGACTGCAGCAATTGATTTGGGCTGTAACCAGCTAGAGGATATCGCTCGTTTTAGACCTGTGGCTTTATGGAGAAGATTATGGGCTACTCCTGAATTGTCTTTGTATGCCCGGGGAGTGTTAGAAATCAGGCAGGCTGACACCTCATGTAAGATTTCTTGGCTGACAAAGATTAAAACCATCTTGAATGACATGGGGATGAATGGTATATGGCAAAACCCTGAAGGTAACCCTCTCCCATCAAAGAAAGAGTGTAAGACAGCTTATTGGGACATGGTTAGGAAGAAACGTTTTTCTTCCGCCACGGGTCCAACTCCGACGAGGGATTTCCTTGAGAGGAAACATGAGTACCGTTATGAACCGTATTGTGATTATATTACGGTCCTGTTCGACAGGAAATTGTACCATCAATACAGGGTGGGCTCACTCCCAATAAAGACTTTTACCTGCACCCCTGAATGACGATAAATGTAACACATGTCTGTCACAGCGGGAAACCATAGCACACGTTCTCTTTGTCTGCCCAGCCTATGAAGCCCCTCGATACAGATGGCTCAAACCAATCTGTCTAAACCTTGGTACCAGGGAAGGTACTGAGGCACTAAGGATTTCAAGTACAGATACAAGCGAGCCCATAATAATTGCCCTAGCGAAATTCTTAGGCTGGATGTGGGCTATCCGTAGCAAAATTGCCAAACCTCGGAATGTAGCCAACATGCAAAGGGATAATTCGCTTATAATCAAGTTACTGTAGTTACATTTAAATACATGTTAGTTTTTAAGACAATCTTAATAATGTTTCTATGTAATTGATTTTACACATTTTTTACCTTCTGAATGGGAAATATGAATGCACAGCCGGATGGATCAATTTATGGTTTTATGTGAAATTTGTGTATCGGTTTTATTAATTTTAAAATATTCGTATGATTGGGCTGTTACAATTATTAGTTTGTAATGACATTTAAGGGTCCATAACATGAGTTTATTGATGTATGTTGTCTTTAATGATTTGATAATCGAAATAAAGACTAAATAAACGCAAACGCATATACTTGATTGGCCTATTTTAAATTACTTGTTTTAAAAAATATATTTTTCAATTCAGAGTTAGTCACAATTATAATAAAACAGTATACACAACACAAATCAAGGCAAAACAATGAAAAAGAACACATAGGTAAAGAAAATATATAAAGAATATCTAGAACTGAAGAAATAGATAAACTAATGACAAGAAAAAAACATAAAACAATTAATAACAGTTGGCATTAGGGAAGTCCCAGCAGAGATTGTTCCAGATCTTCTCAAACTTTTCAGGGGGAGGACCTCTAACTTTAGCGAAAGCTAGCTCCGACTCATAGATTTGATGGATGAGGGCACACTATTCAACAGCCTTTGGGGCAAATACAGAGACCCATAACCTTGCAATACAAAGTCAGGCACACACCAGCATGATTATTACTAAACGCTGAATACCTCCCTTGTACATCATTTTCTCTTTAGTAGATAATAAAACTTGACGTCCCAAGTTTGAGGACATAGACCCCCGCCCAAAATTCTTGTAGTGCAGGGCAAAGTGCAAATATTTGTACAACATTACCAGCTGGGAGTTTGCACTTGGAGCATCTATTCTTATCAGAAATAGCATTCATTCCCCATCTGGATATTTTATCCAGAGTGTAGTACAAAAATCATATGGTGTGCAACTGCTGTAGCTTTAAGTTAACAGAGTATACAGAACAATCCAATATCTCTAAGTCCCTCTGGATCGCTGAAACTGAGATCTCAGATAAGAGCAGCCGGCTCCACTTAGCTGCTAGTAACACTGTATCGTCCGTAACAGAGACAAAGTCCTTGATAAGACATCTTAATCAAAGGTATAATGCCTGATTTGTAATAGTACAACGATATCACTGAGCCTTGATGTCAAGGGTTTATTCACATCCTGACCGGATATAATAATCCGGTATTTGTAAAGCGCAAACAATTACCCCTAAGGGTGGGGCCGTCGTGAAAAACTACTGCCCAGAGTCACATGGTTCTGGGCTAAGTTGCCGCTGGAGCCAAGGATCAACCTGTCATCCCCTATGTCCCGGAGTCAGCCTTCCTGGCCGCTGCGCCATACCTCTTCCTCACTTGAAAAAAATTGCATGGGAGCTCATAGGAATCTTTCACTCCTGAGAAGGACCTACAGCCATTCAGGTCATAAAGCTGACCCATCATCACAACCCTGCAACCTGTGCAGGCCCTGCAAGTTGAATTTTGGGAAAAGCAGGATTGTCCCAGAGCGGTGGGTATTTTTTTATAAAAGTAATTGAATATTTAGAACAGATCTCCTTCCAGTTATGAATAATATCCCTTAATACTTCAAAGCATACCCTTTGTAGTAATTAGGATCCACCTACCGATAAAATGAAACCTGAACTCACCCCTAAAGCAAGCTGATAGCCAAAAGATGATGGATCTGGATTATATGGGGTTAGTAGGCAGGGCGGGCGACCAGTAAGTGCAGCCCAGAAGTAAAGCTTAAGATCTAGGAGGAAAAGCCCCCTCTTCTTGTAAGGGAGTTTCATGAAACGAATGGCTCTTCTTGCATGCCTGTAACCCCATATAAAGCATCCAATGGCGCCCTC
Organism: Triturus cristatus; assembly: GCF_964204655.1. Taxonomy (NCBI): domain Eukaryota; kingdom Metazoa; phylum Chordata; class Amphibia; order Caudata; family Salamandridae; genus Triturus; species Triturus cristatus. Next base: position 210,752,084 of record NC_140585.1, on the reverse strand, counting down.
AAAGCGCGTAAGAAAAGAATCGGGGACCTTCAAAGGAATCACTTTAAACAAATAAAGACATTTAGGAAGAATATTCATCTTGATGATATTGACTCGCCCAACAATAGTAAGTGGTAGCTTATTCCGGGATTTCAGTTTGGAAATGACTAGGGCTAACAGAGGTTAAAAATTCTGTTTAATAATGTTAAAAAACCTCAAAATACTTTAATGACATCATAAACCGGCATTACAAATACGACAAGAGTAGGAGAATCAGGCTTAAAATTCAAGAGGACCTGAGCTTTCGATAGATTACATTTGTACTCAGAGAACTTACAAACCTGGAGGCCTCATTGACCACAATTCTGATCGCTATTAATGGGCTGGTGGAGAAAACCCCCACATCGTCCATGTATGCCTTCAATGTAAGTTGTTTACCTTTAAAAATCAGGGGTTTGATGCCTGCATTCCTGAGGAGTGACTGTAGATAGAGCTGTATGTGCAAGGCAAGAAGGAGGGGAGAAAGCAGGCACCTCTGTCGGGTGACTCAACATATTTGAAATTGACTTGAGTAGCTCTCTGACAGGGCTACCCTAGCCCATGAGATCCTATATAGGGCCTGGGTCAATTGGATACATTTTACACCAATGCCAAAAGTGCGCAGGGTAGCTCACATACAGTCCCCTGCCACCCAATTAAAGGCCTTATCTGCATCCAGTGGAATAGTACTTAGGTTTGTGTTAAGTTTTCCAGCAACATCAAAAGCCACAATTGCAGTGTTAGTATGGTTGGTGATGTCCCCACCTAGGACAAATCCATGTTGTTGTGGGGAGGCTAAGGTCAAAATCACAAGGGCAAGATGCATAGCCGGGATTTTTGCAAATCATTTGGCATCTGTATTAATCAGAGGGATGGGACGGTATGGCCTCTGCAGACGTATCCTTTTTTAGAAATACTACAATATTGGTAGTGTTCTACATGTCTGGACCAGCCCCTCATGTATCGATATATTGAATTACCTTTAGAAATTCAACAGCTATTATGTCCTTGAATACCTTATAGAATTCCAAAGGTATGGCATCCTCACCAGCCATATTACCAGAGGGAAATGCCGCAAATGTGGCATCAATTTCATGGCATGGCGCCGACATGATCTTCCCTGAGTTGGGGTAGCCCACACTGCTGTATGTACTCCACACATTCAGCCTGATCTGTTGCCTGTGGCTGACTATATAACTCCTTGTAAAACTGGGTGAACTGTTCCAAAGTAAAAGTGGTAGTAGTGCAAACCTTACCATCCGTACCCTTGAAGGCCTGAATTGTACACTTGGTCCGTTGATCTGATATCTGATGATCTAAAACTTGGCCTACCTCTCCCCATATTCATATTGTAACATTCTATGTTTAACGTATCTAGCAGCTACCTGATCTTTCAACCTGCATCCTAGAGGAGACCACTTCTCTTATAATTTGAAAAACATGACCTCTTCATCTGCCAATCCTTGAGTAGTTTTGGAAGAATGTAGTATTTCAATTTGTAGAATAGCTTGGCGAAGAGAGTGAGCCTCTTCAGAGGAAGCTCTATTTTGCTTGACTACATACTGGAAAGTAATGCCTCAAATGTACGCGTTCATTAAATCCCGTATTATTGGAGTTGCCGCAGTGCCATTATTAATGAGAAGAAAGTCCCTGAATAACCCTGACCTATGTATCATTAGCCAACAAGTGGCAAGGGAATGAGAACTTGGAACAGTTGGACCTAGCCTCAATAAAACAAAATAAAAGTAGAATCGAGATATGATCTGAGACAATCTTAGGACATACATCCATTTTCAAGACCATTTTGATAGTGCTTATGCCGGGTGACTGGAGCCGGGATCAGTCAAATGGAGAGTCCAACATGCATCACATTGCCCATGCAGCTGGATCAGATCTTAAATTAAAGCCCTAGTTCCAAACTTGCATGGAGAGCATTACAACTGGTAGAGTCTATGCTGTAACTAAGTACACAGTTAAAATTGCCCATTACAATCAATTCCCCAGCCTAATCCAGCAGTTCCAGTGATTGCGTATCTAACTCTTCTAGCTCATCAGCATTCAGCTCATAAACCACACACAAAACACATTTTAAAGAGTATAGGAATAGTTGTACAAGTGGCCACCTCCCTCTAGATTCATCAGTAGTTCTTAACACTTGGCTTGAAAATTCTTTGCAGAGAGCACAGCAACCCCATTGAATGAAACAGATTGTGATGTACAGACAACTATATCATATTCCAGCTGCTTGAGTAGAGAGCAATCCTTGTCTCAGTCAACACCACCAATTGGGGTCTGTACAATTCAATCTCTTCCTGAACCAATTATTGCTTACTCCACGTTAATCCCAGATACATTCCAACACATGCATTTAATTTTGTCCATAAGACCTTTATAAGTTGCCTAAGCATCTATACCATTGATATTCTAGACTATCAGGCACATACATCAAGCTAAATTGGGCTCGCAAAAATCTTGAATCACAAAAAAAGGCTGTTTGCGAACGTAATTTAGCCATTCCCAATGCAGGAACCCAAAGAAACAAAAAATAGTAAAAGTCACAAAAACAAGGAATTGCGATTCTCCTATTACCATGACTAGAGAATCTAGATTTCATTAAAGACACGGAGGCTAACATTATGCATATTACTTTTAATGCGTCACCAAGCAGCCGCATACATCATAAAGAAGAGAGGTTCCAGAATAGAACAACAAGGAAACATCGGTCGTGAGGACATAACAATCAGCCTCTTTTAAAATGTGGAATATAGAAGGATAAGTCCAAAAAACTATAGATTCCAGGTAGAATTCTTTAGGTAGTCAAGAAGATATCACAGAAACGAAGAGAGAACTCCAGAAACGAAGAAGGAACTCCTCCAAAAAATGAAGATCGTGAAGTTATGATGGATTATCTGCAAAGAAAAGAAAATTATATGAAGAAAAGGATAGTATAAAACTATGGAAGAGAAAACAAGTGAACATTTAAAGTGAACATCAGAAATAATTTATGCAGATAGACATTGATCAAAACAGTATAAGTGTGAAACAATGAAATAACAATATAATTACAGTACTAAATCAACCACCCAGGGAAGGGTGGGAGGGATAATGTTAGCCTCCGTGTCTTTAATGAAATCTAGTTTCTCTAGTCATGGTAATAGGAGAATCGCAATTTCATTACAAGACCGGAGGCTACCATTATGCATGTTGGTAGCTATGTAATACAACATCAGACATATGAGAGATTGGTTTGCAGTAATGCTTAGCAAAAGTAGTAGAATTGGACCAATCAGCAGCTCTAAGAATATCATTCAACTTACCACCTGAGTAGAAGGATTTACTGGGCATAGTGCCTCTGATAGAGTGAGGTTTAAAAATATTTAAATCAATACCTGCTAGTTTCATAACGATTTTAACCCATCTAGCGATAGAAGCAGAGCTAATACCTAGGTGAGGTTTAACGAAGGAGATGAGTAATTGATTCACGCCAGAAGGACGGAGAGAACTCATTCTATAGTCATATTCTTTCATACAGTTAACAACACAAAGTTTTGGGTAAAGGTCAAATTTGGGGTAAAAGATAGAGTCAGACATAGTTTTTGTTCTTCTGTACAAATCGAAATTGACTCCAAACATGTCATAGGATCTATATGAAATATCAAGTGCCTTAACATCAGAAACTCTACGGCAAGAAACTAAGCAAAGAAGAGTGGCTAGTTTGATTGAGAGGTTCTTTCTATTCAAAAGGTTATTGTCGGGCCAACTAGAGAAGAGGTCAAGAATTGAATTGACATGCCAAAGGAATTGGTATCTAGGTTTAGGAGGTCTTCTAAGTCTGATACTTTTGAGGACTCGACAGACAATGTTGTTTTTGCCTATTGTTTTACCATTAATGAGAGCATGGCCTGCGGAGATTATAAGGCGGATGCCCTTTTCCCGTATACATGAGGCGACTGCCCTCATCACCTTGGTGAAACACCAGGGGGCTGAGGAGAGGCCGAAGGGAAGAGCTTGGAATTGAAAAAGATGATTCTTCCAGATAAATTGGAGAAAGGTTTGATGGGATTTGGCCATCGGAATTGTAAAATAAGCATCTTTTAGATCTAATTTGACTAGCCAATCTTCTTCCAGAAGTAGATCTCTCAAAAGATGGATTCCCTCCATCTTGAAGAGTCTGTACACAAGGAATTTGTTGAGTTCCCTTAAGTTTATAACAGGTCTCCAACCCTTGTCTTTTTTCTCTACTAAGAAAAGTGTGCTCACAAATCTCAACAAATGGAAAGGGACTTCTACTATCGCTCCTTTTAGAAGCATCGAGGAGATCTCTTCATCTATAATTTTTTCTAGGTCTAAGGTCAGGGGAATGCTTTTCGGTAGTGAAAATTGAGTCGGGGTGTCTATAAAGTCTATCATAAACCCACTCACTGTACTCAGGACCCAAGGGTCTTGGGTAATTAGACTCCAGTTGTGAGCAAACTATTTTAATCTCCCTCCTACTATTTGAGAGGGGGAAGGGGGGTTGGGTGGAATAGTAGTACTCACTTTGAGGTTTGAAGTCGCTGGATGTTCCTCTTCCTCTGAAATTTCTTGAGCAAAACCCTCTCCCTCTTGGGGGGGTAGAATTGAGGAATGTTTGAGGGTTGGTAGCCTCTTCCACCGTAACCCCTGGACCTGGAGTATGGCCTTCGGTTGAAACGGCCGGAAGATTGGCCTCTTCTTCCAGCCCTGCCAAAAAGGTCGTAGTTGTTGAAAACTCTTTTCATATTTTGATTCGCTTTGTCAAGCGCGGTAAAGGTAGAGACGTATTTACTTAAAGTCTTGATCATATCTTCGCCAAATAATAGACCTTTAGGGTTGTTAGAGGTTTCCTTATCCGCTAGGTCGCTCAGTTTAGGACTAATTTTGGTGAGAACAATTCTCCTTCTCTCTGAAATGATGCTGGCATTGCCCAAGAAAACCAAAGCCCTTTGGCTCCATCCTCGGATTGCCTCGGTATTTAATGTGGAACCATTGAGGTAGCTATCATCTGCGGCGTCGATGATTTTAGCCAGAGGACCGAGGACGTCTAATAAACGATCCTGGCAGATTTTGAAGGATCTTTCCATGCCTTTCCTTGGATCTAGCCCAAGTTTAAAAAGGTATTTGATTAGTTCTTGGTCGAGATGTGGTGTTTGCCAGACTTTATCCTCGATAAAGGGTCTAGAGCATTCGGATCTTAGTAAGTTTCGTGTGTCTCTTTCCAGAGTGTTTCTTAACCATTTAGATATAAATTTACTAACATGTTCTTGTGGAAACCACTAGTTGCTTCTTGGGTGCTTAATATTAAGGGAAGAAAACATCTCTCCGCCTAAAGGGTCAAGGATTGTTTCCTTTGAAGAGGAAGGCAGATCATCATCTAAGGGTAGAGAATTAAAATCCTCATCGTCCTCATCTAGATCGAGGATATATTCATCAGGAAAATCAGAGGCATCATCATCGTTAAAGTCATCATCATCATCTTGGTCAAGATGTGTATCAATTATGTGAGCGCTTCGATAGTTTGTGCCGCTAGGGACACCCATATATTTTGTGCCGCAAGGGACACCTTTAAAAGTTGTGCCGCTAGGGACACCTGAAGTATTTGAGGTGCGAAGACCTCCCGATAGCTTTGAGGTGCTGAGACCTCCCATCGTGCTCCTGGGGATAGAATCGATATTTTTAGTCTTTTTAGACCTTTTTCCCCGTATTTCAATGAGATCGTCATCAGCAAAAGTATGTTGAATTTCATTCTCCTCGGTGGGGAGTGATCTTTTTGAAGTAATAACTTTTGATAAGGTAGACAACATACAGGATCTCATTTTGTTGTGAATCATATTTTTGATTGCCTCATTTTCCATATTAGGGATGGGGGCGTTGGCCTCATCCGAGTCTAGATCAGACATGTTAATTAGGGGAGAGAGAAACACACAAATCAAAAAAATATCTGATCCCTTGTAAATAGGAACACTGATATATATTTATTATTATTTTCTATGTATTTTTTTTTTTTTAATAAGATCAAATTAATCTAGACTTCTTTTTTTTTTTATATTTTATATTAAATGAGGAAGATAATAAGGTCTGCCTTTCTCAAGGGTTAATTTGTTCAAAAATAATATAGAGATTTGCCTTTCCTAAAGGGTTAATTTGATCCAAATAAAATTAAATGATAAGGTATGGCGAATATTGAGGTGAATATTGAGGTGTTGAAGGGGTCAGGAGAGTTAACCCGTCGCTGTAAATAACGAGCGATATGAAATTCCGCTCAAGCTCATTGCTATGCAGTGAATAACTAGAGGAAAGTGCCTTGGCAACGCGCGAACGTTGCGCGTGTGTTGCCAAGGTACTTTCCTCCGCTTGCCGAGTTATGGGAGAGAACGCTCTCCAGTACGAGCAGTCTCGACGATCTGCTTAGCCCAGGAAACGCTGTGAAATCAAAATCCCACAGCGTTTAAAATCGGAGGCCTGGGGGGTAAGAGTGAAGGTCCGGCAATGTCGTTAGAAAAGCGGAGAGAGCCGGAGAGTGGATGAAGCATGGAGACAGCTTCAATAAGGGTAAGAGGGTGGGGGAGGACCAAGAACCACAATAGGAACTTGGTAGACCGGCAGGAGGGGAAGGGGAAGGGAGGGATCCCAAAAACGAGTGACAATTAGCCCATTATGGGTGTTCAAGGATCGTAGCTAGAGAGATTCAGCTAACAATTGAATAGTACGAACATTGAATATAAATACGAAATAAATGGCAGTTAGTTAACAACAAAGACAAGAGAGGTAGTAAAGATTGACTTATCTGCTTGGAGCCGCATTTAAAAGAGGCTGATTGTTATGTCCTCACGACCGATGTTTCCTTGTTGTTCTATTCTGGAACCTCTCTCCTTTATGATGTATACGGCTGCTTGGTGAAGCATTAAAAGTAATATGCATAATGGTAGCCTCCGGTCTTGTAATGAAATTGCAAAAAAGGCAAGCCTAATTAGCAAATCCTTATCTGCGAGTTCATTAATAGCGAAAGCAAATAGCGATTCGCAAACAAAAAATCGCAAACCAATGCATGTAAAATCGCAAATAGCGATTTGGATGAAAATCACAATTTAGCAAGTGCAGATTAAGGGGAATCACAATCAGGTGGTAAACAGGAGTAAAAAAAAACACACAGGTGCAACAACTCAGAAACCTATTTAAACTGACCCAGGAGGCCTCTGAACCTTTCCACTATGGCAGCGTTCTACGTGATGGCGAGGAGGATGCGGATCCATGCAGCAGCCCAGTGCAGAAGGAGAGTACAGGAGCGGATTTTCAGAGTGCGCATCTTCTCACTTAATTTCAACTTGTGCTTCCTGGGTGTTGCACTCTCCCCTGATGTAGGTGGATCAATTTTTGTGCACTGGAAGCTCCTATAAGCAAAGTTGGATGATAGTTCAGCTCAGCTCCAGCACTCAGCTTCCTCCTCTCACTTTCTCTGGGCACTGAATGAAGCATGGGCTGGATGACTTCCTGGTTGGGATGTCATCAGCATGCTTCCAATGCGACACAATATTTGCGATTTGAACATTTGTGATTTCGCTATTAAAAGCGAAATCGCAAAACTGCTTTATCGGTATTTGCGCGTCTCTATTGTCAGATCGCTATTAGTGATTGCGAATTTTACCAAATTGGTAAATATTCGCTTATGGGTTCATGTATTGCAGATAGCGAAATTCTAAATAGCGATTCCTTAAAAATCGCTATTTAGGAATCGCTAATTCTGGATTTGATGCATGTGCTACTATAATTCCACCACATTGAAAAAAACTGGAAATAAGCCCTGAATCTATTCACAATACTCGGACTTGTTTTATACCTCCACCAGCCCCTGACATGACAATCATAGTCTCCTGCATGAGGCCGTCTGCTACATCCTCCCTCCCCAACCCCTTTAATGCCCAACCCATCCCTACCCCAGGTGCGTTTGAGAAGGAATCACCACACCCTCTGGCTTTTGATAGAAAACAGCCCCAAAGGAGCACCAACCTCCACCCCAAGCCTGAGTCACCACCCACTCCAAAGTAGAAGTACCATTTACCTATCAAATTCCGTCCCCACAAAGCACAAGCGCAGGTCAGATTTAGATGAACTGTAAAGTAAAGAGGAAAAAAAAGACTGATGAAGAAAGAAACAAGAAATACATGTCTTGGGACTGGAGTTCTACTTCAGAACAGTGTTATTAACCCCCTTCAAATGAGCCAGAGCCCCCCCTCAAGAGAGCCAGAGCCTGCATAGCATCCCCTCAGAGTAACATATCTGGGACCTCCCATCATTCATAATCTTGAGGAGAGATGGCTCCTATAGAAAAACGTGAGCCACCACAGCCTATGGAGGGATCAATGAGTTGGCGCATCTTCCATCTTCAGTCCATAGTGGATCTGTAGAGGTCCGACTGGGCCACAATTGACAAGGTATCAACCATGATAGGGTTTGTTTGACATGCTTTAAGAGAGATCACCTGCCTCAGAAGAGAGTTTCCAACATATATTGTGATTGGGTGAGGCTGTGCTGTGTCCCAGTCCCATACATCAGGTCAGGGAAGGCCCTTCCGAAAATTGTGAAGGGTCAAATCCCTCCTTCCTCTTCGGTGTCCCAAATAGGGATCAGGGGTAGCTGTGATGGATATATGTTCATTGCTACAAATTGTCTTTGAAAGAGAGTTTAAATTGCCATACCACTGTGTTGCTACACCATTCAATATCCACTATTTCACAATCTACTTTGCAGTCCACTTCACTGCCCGCATCCTCTACAGCCTCTGTGACAGCAGGAGCCCCCCGCTACTCTGAGGTGTTAAAACATGTAGTACTCCCCGTTTTTGCTACCAGTACCTCCACATGAGGGCTTTGTATGCTATTTACTCACTGAGAGCGCACAAGAGGGGGATCAGAGAGGCAGCTCAGCTGATTGCTGCTACATTTTGCAGAACTGACATCTCCACAGAATCTGTAGCAGACTTGCTGCTTCCTTTCACCTGATCTGAGATATAGGAAGCAACAGTAGCTGCTGCTATAGCTGCCGCCACTAAGGCACTAAGTGATGATGCTCACTAGAAGCAGGGGATCTTTAGCCGCTGCTTGCATAACTTTTTAATAGGGCGGTCAACCTGGATCCAAGGGCATTATTGGTGTGCTCTGCTCACCCTCCTCCAGCAGCCTCCCTTCCTGCACTGCCATAGTGTGGCCCTCCCCCACAATCCCCCCTAGTTCTGTGGCTCCCCCGGGAACCATTTCCCTTCAGCATGGCCATGTGTACTCCCTGCGGGAAATAATTGGAAATGCGAGGTTGGAGAAGCAGTAATACTGCTAGACACAGACACCCATTGAGTCTGGTACTGCTGTATGTCTGCCAACCACAGAGCTGCAGCATCCATGCTGGAAAGACTTGCTGTCAGTGAGCATGCTGACCGAAAAAAGAGCTGCAGGAAGCCACAGTAGGTGAATTCTGCAATAGGCTCAAACAGATCACGGCTGGATGGGAGGCAGCAGTCCCGGAGCCAAGGGACTCCACAGCAGGCTCAACCCACCAACTTTCTTTAACCACCTTCCTCTCAGGTCAAACTAGTCTTAGTCATTTATATTACTTGAACGTCCCAAGTAAAGTTGTACCACATGTACCCAGGGCCTGTAAATTAAATTCCACTAGTGCACTTGCTGCACTTGTGCAACCCACTTGAGTGGCCTTTTAAACATGTCTCAGACCTGCCACTGCATTCTGTTTATGCAGCCTTAGACTTCCATTTTGCCATGGCAAAATAAACCTTTTTCCAGGCCCAGACTTTCCTTTTTAATAGACATAAATCACCCATAGTGTAGGCCCTACGCAGCCTAGAGGGCATGGAGCAATCTATATAAAATGTTACACATGTACATTTAAGTTTTACATGCCTGGTAGTGGAAAATCCTTGCTGTTCACTGCTGCGAAACTTACCTACCCTATAGAATAACACTGGAGTTACCTTATTACATTCAACATGCCGTAACGTCCAATTTGGAATAAGTAGACAGGTCGAGTTTGGTGTCTATGGAATTGTGACGAGAAGGATTGTAGCTGCAACCCTTAACTTAGGACCCCAGAGTGACTCCAAGGGCAGATGCCTCAGCAACATAACAGCCTTTCAACAACTTGAACCTACCACCTGGACACTTCCATAAGTTAGTTCTGCCCTCCCACGTGGTGCCACCCTGTATCCTTGGAAGTGGGCCTGAAGCTGCTGTGCCAGCCAGTCTGTGGAACCGACACATCTCCTCTGCAGTGCGGTGCATCTCAAGCCGGACCGAAAAATGGTCTCTTCTGCTCAAAGCATTGCCCTCTGAACTGACACATTGCTTCTGCTGTGTAGATCTACTCAGCACAAGGATTTCACATTCCTCACCGCAGCCCATCAATGCTGACAAATTCTGCAAGGACTGTTCCTCACCCAACGCAGCCCATCAGAACTGCCGCTGCATGACACATCTCCCTACAAGGACATCACCTCATACATTTCAGCTCTCAGAACCATAGCTGCGTGACTCATCTCCTCGTCTGGCCTCACATCACATTTTCTGCATGACACAGCCTTGACTTGGGACTCCACATCTTTTTGGAATCGAGGTTCAAGGGACTGTTGTTCAAAGGGACTTAGGAGTCTCTGTAGCATGTCCGTGTTCCATCCTGGTCAGCCTGAACTTGTGACTTGTATCCTTGTCTAGCACTTCCAGAGAACCACAGCTGGAGCTTTTGCTTTTTGGAGCTATTTTCACCGAAATATTCATAATTGCATATTTCCAGTTCTAATGATTAGATTTTGGTCATTTTGGTCTTGATATATTTATTAAAATGTACTCAAACTTAGTGGAGAATTTTTCTTGTGTTGTGTTTTTACTTTCGTACTGTTTGATGTGCTACATAAATACTTCAGACATTGTCTCTAAGTTAACCCTGATTGCTCTTTGCTAAGCTGCCAGATGGTTGATGTCGGCTTAATTTGAGGTTTGCCTGTACCTCACCATGACAAGGATTGTGGTTGCTGCTTGTGTAGAGTTCCATATCTCTCAACCAGTAATCCAATGTCTTACCTTGGCGATCAGCAGTGAGGATTTGGACTTGTGTTGTGGAGTGCAAAACAGTGATTTCGTGTTGCACTGATCATACCAGATAAATGATCTGAGACCAATTTGAGTGTTAAATTCTGTTTGACTATCTTTGTGGCTTTTTTTTCCAAATTCACCCACACTCTAGCTGACTAATTGCATCAGTGGATTCAATTCAAGAATTGAATTTGAGTTCCTTAATCTGGAAAGCTATGCTGTGGCTGAGATCAAGGACATTTGTATGGAAGGGGACTGTCTGCCATAGTATCTCCAGGAAGGGAGAGCTCCAAAAGGTTCTGAGGGCATTAGTGGAGGCCCACCAGTTGGCAGTCACAACAGATCAACAGGATGGAGAGGATGATGTGCAGGGGCCAGAACAGGTCCCAGTTGAGGGTCCGGAGATGTAGCAGTCAGCTGAGGGGAATGACTTGTCTCCTGAGTTGGAGTTAAAACCAGACTAGAGCAGAGAGCAGTGCGTCATCTTGTGGCCTGTATTCAGAAGAGGTTGTTGATAGGAAGGCCAAAGCCGAATTTGATGGGCCAGGTAAGAATGGAGGCACAGAAAAGAAAACAGGATAAAGGCCCATGAGATAAGTCTGGGAGAGCTGGACATCAGCGATAATCAGGTAGAGTCCAGCAATAATGGTGGCAGCACACCTACAATGTCGTCTGGAGACAAGAGGGCCCACATCTCTAAGGGGCTGGTGAAGACTTTGTTGTGGGTGATTACATTGAAAACTGATTTTAAGTGTATAGGTTAGCTTTGTCGATGCATAGTTTTCCTGAGGAGGATTGGGAGGCTAGCTTCTGAATGGATATTCCTAGTGATGGGAGGGATACTCTACTGGCCCTAGGGTTTCCCACTACCCATCAGCACAGGAAGTAACTTCACTAGATCTTCTATGATGCACCTGCACAAGAAAGTGGCATCACTGATGTTCCCATCATCCATCTGGCTAGGAAGTAAAATTACTGTTTTTCCTGACAAAACCATTTTTAAAAGAAGAAGTCAGTCAAGGGACTTCATTTCTCATCACCTATCAGCACTGGAAATGACATCATGGCACCCTTGACAGATTCTCCCTTTCATCCTTCTCCTCTCTATGACGGACAAGTCAAACACTAGCACTTCACCAACTGCATGACCATGGTAGCAGTCTGGATGTGAACCAACTGCCTGAGGCTCAAGATGGAAGTGCTGGTCTGAGGCAACAATCCTAGATGACAAGCTCTACATGACAGCTCAAGTCAATGCAGTGCGCACCTCCTACTTTCACATCCTACGCATGCTGCAAAAGATCTTCAGGTGCTTACCTCAGAAGACTAGATGTACTACTACACAGACTCCAGGACCCCCCAGAAAGCTGCCACATACTTGAAGTCCCACACCACAGCCACATCTCACCAAACCTCAGGAGACTTCAATGGCTCCCCCTTCACAAGCACAGCTAATTCAAACTTCCCACCCACACATACAAAGCCCTACTCAACACAGGCCAAGAATAATTGAACAGCTGCATACACATTCACCAACCCACCAGACACCTACATTCTGCATCACACTCACTTGCACACACTCCCCACATCTGCAAAAAGGAAACCTCAAGATCACGTCTTCTCCTACATCACAACTACAACATGGAACGATCCCCCTCAACACATCAGAGCCTTCTCTTACTTTTTGAGTTCAGTTAGAAGCTAAAGTCCCACCTCTTTGTATAAGCGCCATGTGACTACACACCTACACACCTTGCCAAAGTGCCTGGAAACCCTCTTGGGTGACTTGCACTATGCAAATGAATGGCGGCCAGGCTCATCACTGACTGTAAGCTATTTGACCACATCTACCCAGCCCTTAAAGCCCTCAAATAGCTACCCGTTAAAGGAAGATGCTTTCATAAGACTGCATGCATCATGCATAAAGCTCTTCCCCAACAAACCCCGTTGTGCCTAACTAATAAACTCAATATATCTGCAGCACCAGAATGATGAGAAGCACCAATGCGCTCCTTCTCGTCCCCCCGCTTTTAAACAAGAAATCCACCCAATCTCGCTCCTTCTCCAGTAATGCCCCGAACATCTAGAATGCCCTCCCGAAAGACCTGTGTTGTAATCCCTCCTACCTCAGCTTTAAAAAAGACCGTACGTTTCACTTTCTCAACATATACTGGGGTCCTTAATCTCTCCTTTGACCTTGGTTTCTGCTTCACCTGCATTGGTTATCTTTTCCTAACCCTCACTTCACTCTCCCTCTTTACGTATCTTCCTCTCTTCTCTGCCCTAAATTGTTACCTCCCTTTATATTTTTTATATGTTTATTCCCCTCTAACCACCCAGAATGTGTGCTCCCCTTTTTCATAATCTGAGATGTACCTGTGTGTTTTGTTACCTGGAAAGATTGCCTAATTTATTTGTGCCCCCTTTTAACTTATTGTGAGATGTCATTGCCTGTTTTTTTTACCCTGAACTACTTCTTTTATTGATTGGTTCTGTTCATGTAAAGCACACTGATATTCTGGGTCTAGCAAGCACTATATAAAACTAGGCAAATAAAATCAAATAAAATAAGAATATAACATAACATACTATAAGATTGTGTTTAAGGAATGATATATTCCCAACTTAGAGAACCGGGCAGCTGGGGCTCTGGCTGGTTTGCAGTGGGTGAGATTCTGCTGCTAGGCCCTAGAGGCAGAAGTGCCAGCAACAGCATTACTACCTGAAATTTGGGACTTTGGAGACTAAGGTGTGGCAGTCCACCAATAGGTCTTGGCACCAAGCCTGGGCGGGGGAGGTTTAGACTTGCATGCCACAAAGCGAGATTAGACAGGACTAGGTTGTGACCGAGGAAAGATGCTTCTCCCAATGATTTGGTGTCTGCAGCCTGTATCCTCGGTCACATGACTAGATGAATCTGGTAGTTGATCTTTGTATATTGCTCCCAGACAATAAGACAAGGGGTAGTAGGTGTTAGCAGGATAGGTCATCTCTGACTTGATGAGGGGGGAGGAGTTGTCACCTACCACACTTGCGCATCACAAAGCCTCTACCTGAGCATACTCACAAAGGGTTTGACACTAGTATTTTGTGACCCAGATAAGCTGGGGCCAAGGCAGGGATGCAGGAAATTCCAAATCCATCTGGTAGAGGAAACCTCCAGAACATTATCATATTTCAATGTTGTCACCAGGTATAAATAATAGACCCTCAGACCCAACTCTTCAGAATATCTATGACCTGCAGAAGAATCAGAAGGACTGTTGTGCTGCTTTGCAAGAAGGACTGCTATTCTGCTGCTCAGCTGTCCTACTGCCTGAGTAAAAGGATTAGACCTTACAACGCTCCATAGCCGGTATTTAAGGTTCTTTGTTCTGCAGGCCTAACCTGGTCCCTGTATCCAGCTCAAACTCCATCGTAGTCTGCCTAAACTTGTGACTTTGTCCACGTCTGGCATGTTCACATCACCATAGTTGAAGCTTAGTGCTTTCAGTCACTATTTTCAATTGAATCTTTAATATTGCAAACCTCATGTTTTACTGGTTGTATTTTTTCATTTTGGTGTCAAACACTTTAGTAAATATTATTTTTTCTAAATTTGGGTAGTTTTTTTCTTGTAACATATTAATTACTGTTTGAAGTACTACATAATTACTTTAGACATTGCCTTTAAGTGAAGCCTGACAATTTTGTGCCAAGCTGCGAATAATTTGGTGCTTGCTGGTGTTCCACTCTGACAGATTGTGGTGTGGATACATCATTTTTTGCTTAAGTGTTTAATCGTATAGCCCGTAGTGATCTCTAAACATTCTTATAATGCTTAGCAAGATTTTGAAGATATTGACCAGCCGGCACCTGTCTCGCTTCATGCGATGCACAGGCATTGGGCTTTTTCAAGACTGCATGCATTAACAAGCACCCCAAAGGCAAATTCCAAAGTAAAGTAATATTTTTTCATAATTAAATAATCCATAAAAGTATGAACATTAAGTACAGGTTGTATCATTTAGGAATATTTAGTATATTCAATTGATACATAATAAAATAATTGTTAAATAGTTATGATAAACATAAATCAGGTACATAAAATCATTGGCATCAAATGAGTATTGCAGTAGTGTAAACAAACAGGTCACAAAGAAGTGGAAGACATCACACTGGTGGCAGTCTGCGAGGGAACTTCCACAGATACAGCCAGCAACACTGTCCCACTGGAGGATTGCGACTTCCATTACAAAGGCTAAGTCTAAAGTAAAATCTTCGACCGGGACAACCTGCTTGTTGTATCTGGCGCTCACTCAATCACATTAGCCTAGAATTGTGTCTAGGTCTCTGTCCACTTTGAACAATGACTATTGATTGGCATTTTACTTTTTCTTGACACTTTTCAACTAAAATCTTCAAAAGATTCATTTCTCAGGTACATCCTATTGAAATTGTGAAGTTTTGTTTTCATTTTGCTTATTATCTCTTCCTCTATTTTAATGACGTGGTTGTGGGATTTTTATTGTTTTGTGTTTTGACCTTCTAACTATTTTGTTCCTGATTAAATACTTTACAAATGTTCCTAAGCTAGGCCTTTTGGCTTTTTGCCATAGCTACCAGGGGGTTGAGCATAGGTCTAAATTATTTAAAGGGTGCTTTACCTTAATACAATTGCACCACTATTCCTATAGACTCCCACCCACCCCAACTCCCACTTACTTTCATTATGGATCTAAAAATAACAGTTCACTGTCCGAAAATGTAATAAGGCAACCACCCAATTCAGGGAGGGGTGTCTGAGCTGTGTTCCTGGCTTGGGGGCAACTGTTTCTGGCCATGTGCTTTCTATGTTTTCACCACTATGATGGTACAGACACCTCATGGGAAGAAGGTAGCATGGGGTAGCAGAGAATGCTCCCCAAACCTCTCTGATTGGCCTCAAGACCTTCTTGAGAGCAGCCAAGGACACATTTTGGGGGGACGAAAGTGTCCCTGAACTCCTAGTGTTGTTCTGGGCACTCACTGGGAAAAGGAGATTATGCCTGTGCAGGGGGTGCAGCTGGAGGTCTGCTCTTTGGACCCCACTGGATGGTCTTGCAAGGAGGAGCCCTGAGATCTGCTTCCTCCCCAGTTAGCAAAATTATTTTGGTGCACGTTCTGGTTTAACTCAAAACGGGCGTACCCCACCTCCTTGGTATGGCTTTCTCTCCCTCACTGGTGCTGTCAAGTGGTCCTGTCCGCCTTTCAGTCAAGGAACATATTCTTTTCCCTAGGTCCTGCTTGGATAATCATTGGCCTGCTTGGTGTTCTGAAAAGGAATGTGAAAAAGTGAGACATTTTAAATTCATGTTTTCAATACTGTTTGTCAAATTAATTGCATTTAACCCAATAAGGAGGGCTATGAGCCAATGGCCAATGCCTACACTCCCTCCCAGTGAGTCCTTTGGACACTGGCCGACACTAGTGAGAACTATAAAGGCCCCTTGCACCTGAGGGAGTTCTTTCTTTTTTTTCCATCAGGCTGCTAGGGAATGAATCACTGCTTGTGGGCATATTTCAGCTCCTCGAGCAACGATTCTCCAGGCAGAGGTATTGTTGGAAAGGGAAAAATATTCCCTTTCCAATAGTACCTCTAGGGGATTTCAGCAGGAGAGCGAGCCCCAAGCAGGGATGCACCCCGTAGCCTCCAGTTTTAGGGGGAGCGAGCCTTTTGGCAAGGACTTGTGCTCCTACTTGGCAATTGTATTAATTCAGTCTTTCGTTCCCCCTCGGGGGCAGATAGGGGCATTAAGAACGCGGGTATGGGCCGTACCGCCATTGTTGGGGTGATGTAGGGGTGGGCGTGGTACAACGCTCTGAAGGCCTGGGTACGGTGCAGACCCCCAATGGGGTGCCGTAGGGGTACGCACCATACCCAGCCCTTCAGAGCGTGGGTATGGGTCGTACCACGCGTACCCCTACATCACCCCAACAATGCTGGTACGGCCCGTACCCAGGCGATTAGAACGTGGGTACGGGCCGTACCGCCATTGTTGGGATGACGTAGTGGTGGGCGTGGTACGACTCGTACCCACGCTCTTAAGGCCTGGGTACGGTACGTACCCAGGCCTGCATATTGTGGGTATGGGAATGTACAGAGCGTACCCCCACCCGTGTATGAATGTAGCGTACCCCCACCCGTGTATGAATGTAGCGTACCCACACCCGTGTATGAATGGAGCGTACCCACACCCGTGTATGTCCCGACCGCCCATGCCCAGACATAGGAGGGGTGGGTGCAGAGTCCTCCCAACAGTGCCCAGACATAGGAGGGGTGTGTGCAGAGTCCTCCCAGCAGTGCCCAGACATAGGAGGGGTGTGTGCCTATCACTCCCAGCAGTGCTCAGACAAAGGAGGGGTGTGTGCAGAGTCCTCCCAGCAGTTCCCAGACACAGGAGGGGTGTGTGCCTATCACTCCCAGCAGTGCCCAGACACAGGAGGGGTGTGTGCCTATCACTCCCAGCAGTGCCCAGACACAGGAGGCGTGTGTGCAGAGTCCTCCCAGCAGTGCCCAGACATAGGAGGGGTGTGTGCAGAGTCCTCCCAGCAGTGACCAGACATAGGAGGGGTGGGTGCCTATCACTCCCAGCAGGGCCCAGACACAGGAGGGGTGTGTGCCTATCACTCCCAGCAGTGCCCAGACACAGGAGTGGTGTGTGCCTATCACTCCCAGCAGTGCCCAGACACAGGAGGGGTGTGTGCAGAGTCCTCCCAGCAGTGCCCAGACATAGGAGGGGTGTGTGCAGAGTCCACCCAGCAGTGCCCAGACACAGGAGGGGTGTGTGCAGAGTCCTCCCAGCAGTGCCCAGACACAGGAGGGGTGTGTGCAGAGTACTCCCAGCAGTGCCCAGACACAGGAGGGGTGCAGTGCCCAGACACAGGAGGGGTGTGTGCAGAGTCCTCCCAGCAGTGCCCAGACATAGGAGGGGTGTGTGCAGAGTCCTCCCAGCAGTGCCCAGACATACGAGGGGTGTGTGCCTATCACTCCCAGCAGTGCTCAGACACAGGAGGGGTGTGTGCAGAGTCCTCCCAGCAGTGCCCAGACACAGGAGGGGTGTGTGCCTATCACTCCCAGCAGTGCCCAGACATAGGAGGGGTGGGTGCCTATCACTCCCAGCAGTGCCCAGACACAGGAGGGGTGTGTGCAGAGTCCTCTCAGCAGTGCCCAGACATAGGAGGGGTGTGTGCCTATCACTCCCAGCAGTGCCCAAACACAGGAGGGGTGTGTGCAGAGTCCTCCCAGCAGTGCCCAGACACAGAAGGGGTGTGTGCAGAGTCCTCTGAGCAGTGCCCAGACATAGGAGGGGTGTGTGCCTATCACTCCCAGCAGTGCCCAGACACAGGAGGGGTGTGTGCAGAGTCCTCCCAGCAGAGCCCAGACACAGGAGGGGTGTGTGCAGAGTCCTCCCAGCAGTGCCCAGACAAAGGAGGGGTGTGTGCAGAGTCCTCCAAGCAGTGCCCAGCCATAGGAGGGGTGGGTGCCTATCACTCCCAGCAGTGCCAAGACACAGGAGGGGTGAGTGCAGAGTCCTCCCAGCAGTGCCCAGACATAGGAGGGGTGTGTGCCTATCACTCCCAGCAGTGCCCAGACACAGGATGGGTGTGTGCAGAGTCCTCCCAGCAGTGCCCAGACATAGGAGGGGTGTGTGCCTATCACTCCCAGCAGTGCCCAGACATAGGAGGGGTGTGTGCCTATCACTCCCAGCAGTGCCCAGACACAGGAGGGGTGTGTGCCTATCACTCCCAGCAGTGCCCAGACACAGGAGGGGTGTCTGCCTATCACTCCCAGCAGTGCCCAGACACAAGAGGGGTGTGTGCAGAGCCCTCCCAGCAGTGCCCAGACATAGGAGGGGTGTGTGCAGAATCCTCCCAGCAGTGCCCAGACATAGGAGGGGTGTGTGCCTATCTCTCCCAGCAGTGCCCAGACACAGGAGGGGTGTGTGCAGAGTCCTCCCAGCAGTGCCCAGACATAGGAGGGGTGTGTGCAGAGTCCTCCCAGCAGTGCCCAGACATAGGAGGGGTGGGTGCCTATCACTCCCAGCAGTGCCCAGACACAGGAGGGGTGGGTGCCTATCACTCCCAGCAGTGCCCAGACACAGGAGGGGTGTGTGCCTATCACTCCCAGCAGTGCCCAGACACAGGAGGGGTGTGTGCCTATCACTCCCAGCAGTGCCCATGGAAAAAAAGGGTGCAGTGTCCACAGATACAATGCCCACAATAGTCAGTCAGGTGCTCAAAGACCCTGAAGAACACGTAACATGTGTGCGAGGCTGGGAGTACACACATGCATAGTGTGTAAAAGGGAACATGTCCACATGAAGTAACTTCAATATACTTCACACACAAGTACAGTGACCACCAAGGATGCCACAAATGATGCAGGTGGAGACATTGCCCAGCATGCATGGCCAAAGTAGAACGGATCCGTCATACACCAAGGATATGTAGACACATCTCAGCACAACATTTAGGAAACACCCTGCAGGGAAGATGTCAGGGTCCACAGAGGAAGGGACACACCTTGGGACAATGTCACCATGCAGTAAGAGCATACATGAACAAAGTTATTTGGCAAATACCTTGTGATGGCACACAGATACCAGGGTCCATCCCATGAGCAGCACACCATTTGCCAGACACCTAACACATTATCCCCACCCCAAACATGGAGCAGCACCACCAACAGCAATACCAGAAAAGCAGTAGTGTGTAAAGGGAAAAAAACATAGCTTTATTCAGCATAAAAAAACGATTTGTAATTAAAAGTTGAATATGTACAAGGCCCATAGGGCAGTCCATAGTCCAATTCCTGGTGGGGGACACATAGGGACGCGTGTCCCCTAGCTTGCCTGCACAGTTCATACCTCCTTTGCTTCCACAGGGGGGGGCATCATGTGGGGGGGAAGGACCAGGCACCGCAGGGACAGGAGGGGCAAGGGTAGGTGTTGTGGGTGCAGGGACGGAGGACTCCACCACAGGGGGTGGGGCAGCGCCAAAGGTGGAGGTCAGAATGGCGCTGCACACGGTTGCAAGGTCCCCCAGCGTCTCCCCTGCACCCGAAGGAACCACAGGCCCCAAGGAGGGGGGGGGGTCAGAGGGATGGGTCGCAGCGCTACTGGGGGAGGGTGTGGACAGCGGGGGGACTCAACCACCCTGACCGGGGACTCCTTTGACCGTTTGCGGGGTGGTGTCACTTTGGGGCTCAGGGACAGAGCGGCCATGAAGGAGTCTTTGGTGGAATCCTGGCCAGGAGAGCTGAGGGGAGTGGATTTGGAGGTAGTGGGTTGTGATGAATGTGGACTCCCACTGTGGCTGCATGTCTTCCGTTTGCCCCCCGACCCAGTGGGTGTGCCTACTTCCCCCTGTGTGTGCATGAGAGGAGGTGTGCGCTTGGCCTTCCCTGGTGGTGTGGTGCCTGTGTCTGGTGGGGTGCGTGCATGGCTACGTCTGGGTGTGCTTTGGACAGGCATGGGAGTGGGAAGTGTGGATGGTGCAGGGGTAGGGGGGGACGTAGCGCTGCAGGAGACCCACTGCTGCAGTCAGTGTCGAGTCAATGGACATCAGCAACTGGCGTTGGTCAGACTGCGCAGCTGAGATGCCTTCCATGTATGCCTCCATCTGGGTGAGCACTCGTGTGTGGCCATGGTGGACATTAAGCATCGCAGTCTGACCAACCTGCAACTGGCGCAGGATGTCCACAGACTCAGCATTGGCGGCAGCAGTGGAGACAGGGGCAGGGGGTGCGGTGCCTGGCAAGAAGGAGACACGTGGTGACCTAGCACGGTGGGAAGGGACCAGAGCAAGTGGGAGGCCGGTGATGGGAATCGAGGGGGCAGGTAGAGATCGAGTGCTGCTGTCAGCTGTGGGAGCAGCCTCCGCCCCCTCTGGGAGATCAGCCTCGGACCCGTCAGCGTCATAGTCGGTGGTTTTACTGGACAGGTCCTCCGCCTCACTCCCCTCGGCCTCCGTGCCACTCGATGCGCCAGACAAGACAGCACTGCTGCCACTGGTGCCTGCTCCCTCCTCACGGTCCGTGCCAGTGTCTCCCTCGGAGTCCCCCGACGATGCTGTGGGCAAGGTGAAGAGACAGGAAATGATCAGACACCTGTATACATATGTCACATGAGTCAAATCGACATAGGTCACAGTGCATAGCCTGAAAAGCAACATGAGTAACATCTACAACACAAGGTACATATGTAGGCCCTGCAACACCCAGCTGGTTGACCCACCATGCCACTGAGAAACAATGGAGAGCATGACCCAACAGCAAATTACTTGTTATCAAATAGAACAGAGGAGCCAGGCTCTGGGGACAATCGTGCACAGCATCTGTACCACACAGCGTTGACAAAAAAGGGATGAGCAGTAACCATGTCTATTAACTTTTTGCACATGCTGCAAAGCCAATACATTAAAACATGCACAACATTACTGGGTCACTGCACCCTGAGTGTATGTCCAGACAAACATTACACACAAGCCAGACCTAGCAGGGAGACTTCAGATTTGGACATGTAGGCCTTGCCCGCACAAAGCACCCAATACCTGAGACAATGTGATTGTGACAGAGGAAGTACTTACACCTCTTACTCTGGGATAAAAACACATGGCCTGCACTAAATCCTGATTGTACACAAACTACCCCTGGTGCGCCTGTCCACATATATCATTGACAATCAACCATCATCAGATTGTCGTTCCAAGACACACAGGCACTGCCCACTGTGAGTATGCACAAGCAAAATTGGGTCACAGTGTACAGTGGACACATGTAGCACAGTTTACGCCAATACAGATGAGGCCAGGGTACAATGCCACAGAGCCCAACCTATGCCGAAGACACAGAAAATGTCCACATAGTTGGATGACACACATGATACCTAGGAAAAGGTGCCCCAGGGCACGGTAGTGGCCACACACCTCCATGGTCCTGGATGGATATGACTGCAACTGAAGCAACCGTCCCTGCACTATACATTAATCCCACTCATGAACATCATGTCAGAGGGCACAACATTGGACATGCATGCTGGAAGGCAGTACACTTTAAAGACACACTCCTATGTTGGGACTCAGCATCAGTGCCAACTGACATGGACCCCACAATGACTGAACTGGCCAGGGCACAGCCAAGGTCCCAAAACCTGTTACACTCCACCCCCACACATGATGCTGCAAGCATTGGGCACTTGGATTGACTGCCAGCCTAGATTACCTTGTGCAAGAGTGACTACACACAGACCAGGGAACACATGGCAAGGAGGGGAAGGGAGGAAGAACAGCACCGGTTTACTTTGGGGAACTGGTTATGCACTGCACATGTAAACCCTGGCAGTGTATCCATGCAACTGCGCACTTCCAAAAGCTGGTGACACACAACACCCCCTTCCTGCTGCTGCTTCTCCAGTAAGCGCCTATCCAAGTCGGGGAAGACCACCGCCAGCACACTCTTCTGGATGTGGGTCAGTCGCCGGCGCCCACGGTTCTTCCGGCTCTCAGGTGAGTCCCCCAGCAGGACCCGTGCAATCCTCCTCGTCCAGCACCGGATATCCTGCCAGCGTTTCCTCACCTGGGCTAGGCGCCGCTTCCGACCCTCCGTATTCCTCACGGCCCTGACAGCTTGCTTCCATATCTCCCCCTTGGCATGGACGCCTACCTGTGAGGATGCAAAAGTGAGAATACTTTAATTCACCTGAGCAATGACACAGAGTCACACATATTAACAAATTGTCTTCTTTGAACAGGCTATGGTATGCAGGCAACTCATTGCACATTTGTCATAGGGACATAATCCACTGTGGAAGGCAAAATGCACTACGTGGCATTGAAGGTACACAGGTGGCATGAGGGGTGCCACACAATCAATGATCCTGGATCACACTGTGCATCACAAGCTACACAAGGATTATGTACAACACCTCAAAGCAGTCACATGTCCCAGCCCACTGACGCTACCTCAGCAGAGTACACAGACACAAACAGGCACAGGACAATCACCTGCCATTGCCAACTGCGGGTACAAACCTCACTCTGCCCATGTGCCACTAGACTGGGGGGTGTCACAGGTGTGGGGCTGGCTCAGCACAGCAGTCACACAGCACTGCTCCCTGCTCACATCACATGGGCAGGGTATATCCATCACTCGTGCAGCTGGTGTGCAACACTCCCCATATGCACTCACCCACATGACAGGGGACTTACACACACACCAATGTCCAGGGTACGAACACATCATTTGGACACTCACAGCACAGGTACACTAAACAAACACACATCTATGGGTACTGTCACCTGTCACACTGGGGGGACCACAGAATCACATCAAGACTGTAGCAACAACATTCCCAGGAGGAGTAGCCAGGCAGAATGTGGCATGCACCATGCATTGATTGTCACAGTAAGCGCAATGCAAGTGAGGAGTGCACATAGGAACCACAGCATGCTCTGCATGGGAGACATGAGGCCTTCCCCACCCTGTGACCCACTCCAAACAACATTGCATGTCTGTCACACAGGGACACAATGCCAGAAGTCACAGTCACAAAAAAGGGGCACAGTCTAGGCTTGTGAAGTCTGCACTCACCTGCTCCCCTGGTCGACCATACAGCATGGTGTACTGTGGGAGGATCACATCCACCAACGCCATATTCTCCTCCATGGTGAATGGCTGGGCCCTCTCCACAGACCTGGACATGGTGCCAGAGGAATCACGAGCAGCAGCAGTGTTGTGGAATGAAAGGATGTGCAGGCAAGTGCTCTCTCATGGGACCTGGCTGCCTTATATCTGCCTTGCTGGCCTGTTTCATTCACAGGAGTACAGAGTGATTGGTCAGTCACATTAGCATCCTACGTTTCCTCCAATCCCTGTAAACTTACCCCAGTGAGTGGCTTTGCATGGTTTAAAAATTGAGCATGATGTCAAGTCAACAACCACTTTGCAACAAAGTATATCGTTTCCAACCGACTTCTGCTGGCCACCTGATGCAATAATTCAAACTTTAAACTCGGTCTCCATGACAACCAGCATGCATTTAGGCCCGTATACTTGTCCCTCATGTGTTCCCTATGTTATTTCAAGATTTACACACAGGTACGGTCCATTCCATGGCCCTAGGGCACCCCAAATGCAGTGATACGGACCCTACACACGTGTACGGTCCGTATCACTGTGGCGTACGCATACGCCAGCACTCCCATAGTGATAGGGACCCTACACATGTGTGTACGGTCCGTATCACTGTGGCGTAAGCATACGCCAGCACTCCCATAGTGATAGGGACCCTACACACGCGTGTACGGTCCGTATCACTGTGGCGTACGCATACGCCAGCACTCCCATAGTGATAGGGACCCTACACACGCGTGTACGGTCCGTATCACTGTGGCGTACGCATACGCCAGCACTCCCATAGTGATAGGGACCCTACACACGCATGTACGGTCCGTATCACTGTGGCGTACGCATACGCCAGCACTCCCATAGTGATAGGGACCCTACACACGCGTGTACTGTCCGTATCACTGTGGCGTACGCGTTCGCCAGCACTCCCATAGTGATAGGGACCCTACACACGCCCTCAGAGGGTATGTACGCTGCGTTTCACACCTGACAGTGGTGACAGGCGGCACACAGAAAGGAATTGAGCTGTCATACTTGGCCAAGGCTGGACATCAAGGCATTGTCTGTGCAGTACTACATGTGTCGGGCACAGGTGGGTCAGGCTGTGATGTGGCACTATACTCCTGAGGTGTGAAGCTAATTAAAGTATGATGAGCTGTGTACACATGTCATGTGTGATGGTGCCCTATGTGCCACACATCCCCTTCACTCCTTTGACATGTGTGCATGTAGTACAGACTTGGTGAGCCATGCGTCACTGGCATGGCAAAGTCACCGACACCCGCAAATGTCCCCTGATGCCAGGTACACGGAATATTACCCCTGACAAGTGAATGCCCGCGTTGCACGCTATAACTATGTCATGTGTGTGTCATGTGTTCCCATAGGTTTGCTGTAAGTGTTTGGTCAAATGCATCTGCAGTTGCTGCAACCAACATGTGTCTGTGTGTAGATGGGCATGGCACACTGTTACGCACACCAGCACACATGTGTAATCCAACGTAAGGTGTGTATGTATGCATCGACACGGAGTTTCAAAACAAGGACATATCTGCATACTCTCAATGTATGTGTGATCAGTCTTGACATGTAATCCTTCATGGCAAGGTGTGTGGTCTGTCCTTTTTCTATGACATGTGACCTGTGCCTCTAGTGTTCCGCAACCTGTCTGTACAATAAACATCCTTCTTCTGCACATATTTGGATGTCTGTAACTCCTGTAATGCGTCTGCCTGCTCACTTACACTGGATGTTTTTAGAGGCCATGTTGGATCACCTGGATGAGTTCATAAAATTCCCAACTCCTGAGCAGTTGACAGGTGTCAAGCGTGAGTTCTATGCCGTGGGAGGGATGCCCCATGTCATTGGGTCCATAGATGGAACACATGTGGCTGTGGTACCACCACAGGTACAGGAGGTAGCGTATAGGAACCGCAAGCATTACCACTCCATTAATGCCCATGTGGTGTGTCTTGCAAACATGGTGATTTCACATGTCTGTGCTCGTTTTCCAGGATCAGCACACGATGCCTACATCATGAGGCGTAGCAGGGTGCCTGAAATGATGCTGCAGCTGCGCAACGAACGAGCATGTATTGTTGGTGGGTATACTCTGGCAGTCCTGTATTTAACATCATCTTCCTGTCTTACTGCTTCACCTGACCCACTGTTGTCCTTGATGTTTCCATGTAGGGGACGCTGGCTATCCCAACATGCCATGGCTGATCACGCCTCTCCGCAACCCCAGCACGGCTGCCGATCACCGCTACAACAACGCCCATGGGCGGACCAGGCGAGTGATAGAGAGGACGTTTGGCCTCCTGAACAGCCGATTCCGTTGCCTCCACAAGACCGGTGGCGCACTCCCATATGCACCGGTGAAGGTCTGAAAGATCTTCCTCGTGTGCTGCATGCTGCACAACATGGCAGTGGAGAAAGCTGTGCCACTCATCCTGGATCCAGATGAGCAGGACCATCCACCCGTGGAGGATGAAGGGCTTGGTCACAAGGCAAGTGATGTGGAGGAGGAGGAGGCGGTAGAGGACATCCGGAGGCGGCTCATACGCAACTTCTTTGCTTAGTGGTGAGTTCCAGTGTCTGAGTGTGCACGCATTGGGCCGTGTGTGGCATGTGTTGCAATGTGTGTGTCCATCTGTATGTCTGCCAAGTGAGTCAGAGGTGTGTTTGGATGTGTCACTCGAGTGATGGTGCAATAGAAGAATGTTTTTCCAGAGTCATCATTGTCACCTAGCATGTTGACAACCTTATACGTGTCGAATACATGCACATGCATGCGGATGTGCTTCTTTTGGCTGACTTCTGGTGTGTCTCTCATCCACAGTTACTTGCGCATGCTGTCTGCTGGTGGCATTGTTGTGCTCCTGCTATTCCTCATGAACACAGCAACATGTGCTGAATCAGCGTTACATGCACGGACAAGTTTGAAATTCTCCTTAGGGTAAGGGATGCAGCACGGCTTTTTGGGAGTGGTATTTGTTTTGAATGTGTGTGCACTGCTCCTGTTCATGTTTGGATACTTTATATACATGTAGAATCACCATGGGGCACATGACATGGAGCTGAATTCACCTGAATTAATGGTCAGACTTGGTGACAGTCATCTGTAATGGGATTGTGGATTGTGATGAAGCCATCAATGTGTGTAACACTGCCCTCGGAAACATACGGGTTGCACCGGGTTGACATGGTGTGTGAATTCCCCATTAGGGGCTCAATGGTGTATAGCAGCCTCTCCGTGAGCAGCAGGGGGTGTTTAGCTGTAACCCGTCACTTGTGTGCCAGTGCTATGGATTTCCAGCATCTGTGGTGCAAAGGGGGGTGCCAGTGTTGGTCCCACGTGTTCATCCACATGACCTGTGTATGTGTTGACAGAGTTGCATTAGCATTCCGACACACATGACTAATAAAGGTGTCCCTCTGCCTCCAAGGTGCCTCATCTCTGTCAATGATGGTCTGTTGCCACTGTGCATGCGGCATGTCTGGCATTGTTCTCAGAGATGGTTCATATGAGTCTATGTGTAGAGTAGCAAGATGCAAGCTGTTTGTCAGGGATTAGATTCTGTATTGTGCATGATGTCCATGGCTGTGTAGGTATTGTGGCATGTCAGTCTCCACGACGGCCACTGTGCTGCATGTGAATCCATTGTGTGTGTGTGCCATGTTGAACCAGACATTCCTTCCTTGACATACACCTTTTGCATAGTTCCTTCCTGAGATCCTTGTCTTTGTGTGCTACTTGTGGCATTGTTTTCTTGACATGGCGCATGCTGCTGCAGGCCCTGCAGCAAGGGCACCCAGTGTCCACGCAAACGAGCTGGTGTTCATCATGGATTGCTTGCTGACATGTGCTATGCTGATCAGCAGCATCTGTGCCTCATGCGGCAGCACACTCTGCATTATGCACAAGATCCCCAGTTCCATCAACCTCAAGGCAAGAGGGAGACCATCCCCCAGGTCAACTACGACATCCGTGTCTAATCCTACCCTGCACTCTACGGACATGTGCGTTAGAAATCCCATGATACTTGTCCACATCCAGGGTGCATCTGCACAGCTCTGCTACTACATCCGGCCACCAGGCCACATCAACGTCCAACAGAGATGGTGGGAGTGGATCACTGCCAGCTGCAGGATGACCTTCTCAATCCACGCACACACTCAGGATGCAGCCCACAACCACAACACAACCTTGTGGCACTGTGATCCAACACCCAATTGTGCCATCTCCATGCACCCAACCTTGGCCTGCCCACCATTCTCCACATCCACCTGACTCAAGCATGCAGGACATGGTTCTGCCACGTGTCTACACATACCTGGGACTCCCACCCCAGGACACTCCACATGATCCCTGACCTCTGCGCATGACTGTTGCTCTTCTAAATAGGTCTGTAGGCACAGTTGTGCGGGCACCCCCTCAGCTGGTTGGGCCCATCACAGGTGAGTATGGTGCTCCATGTCTGTCTTGGATGATACATTGTTACCCATGTGTGTCCTGTGCCAGACTCAGACCCCAGGGTATGGATGGTTGGAGTTACTACTGAAATCAGGCATGGTTTGACTTTACAACACACACATGTAGTGGAATAATGCTAAATGACGGCATCATCTGGTGATTGTGAAGATTTTTATTTGTGGTGGGGCACGTGTTTGGGGGGATGACAAGAGGTGCTTGGCGGGAGTGTAGAATCCAAAGTTCACAGGGGGAGTTGGTATCCTTGCCATTGAAAGTCATCAGAGTCTATGCCACAGTCTTTGTCTACATTGGTCAGACAGTGACCAGCAAGGCCATGTGGAAGAGAATGTCATTTGCTGATGTGCTGCTGTTGGGCCAGAGGGCCAGGTGCCAGGCCAGGTGACCTGGGAGATGGTGATGTTCCGCTGACTCTCACGGTCTTTTGCGTGGATGACCCACCCTCCTGCGGGTACCCTCAGAATCAGGCCGTGACGATGCTTGTGATGCTCCGTCGGATGAATCCTCCTCCTCCTGATCCCTCCCTGTGGTTGGTGATGTTCTTCGCCTGGTGGCACAGGGAGGGTTGCCCATGTTTTCGGCAATCCGACGGAGTACACGGGTCATATCCGTTTGCACCGCCACGAGCTCAGCCCGTCTTGCCTCCATCCGTCCTTCGTGTCGTTGTTGACAGGCATGTTGCTCGACCTGCAGGGTCTTCATCTCCTCGACGGTCCCCTTGATGTCTGTGAGGGTGGACGCAATCTGGACCATGACCCTGCCGTCATGCCGGTATGAGTCGAGGAAGTTGCTGACGAGTGACATTACCGGTTCCTGAGCCAACTGGTCAGGTTCGCGCCTCCGCCGTCCTCCACTCCCACCACCCCTGCCCACTTGCACCTGGCCTGCCATTGTGGGTACATCGGGTCTTCGGGACCCCTGAGGGATGGCATTTGCGGTGTCGCCTGCCTCCTCCTGGGTGCCCGGAGAACCTTGTCCCTCGTGGACAGACTGGCTGTGTTGTTGTGTGCAGGCAGGGCTCCTGGGTGTCTCCTGGGATGTGGCAGGAATGGGGGTGGTGGTTGGACACCAGAGGGGCCAGGTTGGTCTGGGTCTTCCATGGAGTGGTGAGAGTCGTCGCTGCCGGTGGGGTCGTCTTCACGCAGAGCCTGGTCCTGTGAGTCTTCCCCCCCAGTGTTGGGTGAGATCGACGACGTTGACCTGTGTGTGAGAGAGACAGTGTTAATTGTGTTACATGTGACATCCATGTTTCATTCATTTTTGAGTTGGCACAGTTCCTCTGGGTGGTTTGATTTGGCTAGCATTCTTCTCACAGTGTACTTGTGCATGGGTACGTCCCTTGGCCACAGCTTTCGACCCTTTACCTATGTGTGACACAATCTTAGTTGATGCATCTTTTGGGAACGCGGTCAGCAGTGTAGTGAGCGGGCGTAGCAAGCCATGCAGAGCCACCTTACGTGTTGCACTGTACGTGGCCAAATGGTGTTTTTCCATGCTATTTGAGAATGCAGGTAGGTAAATTAACCATTTGTGACAAGGTTCTGACAAACACAGTGGGTGGGTATACTGGGTGTAAGGTTATGTTTGTGCCTGCAGCACGGATGTACTCGTGCACAGATTGACACATGGCCCAGTGTTTATCAAAGGTTGAAGGGGGGGTTCACGCACTGCCAAACCTTGTCTACATGCACACAGTCCACCTGCTGACGAGCGGACATGGCAACACCACCCAAGGGTTATTTGGTCTCCCTCTGTTTCCCTTTCTCCCTCCCTCTGTCAGCCTCCTCCCACTGTCCATCTCCCTCTGTCTCCCTTTCTCCCTGCCTCTGTCAGCCTCCTCCCACTGTCCCTCTCCCTCTGTCTCCCTTTCTCACTCCCTCTGTCAGCCTCCTCCCACTGTCCCTCTCCCTCTGTCTCCCTTTCTCCCTCCCTCTGTCAGC
Source organism: Triturus cristatus (assembly GCF_964204655.1). Taxonomy (NCBI): domain Eukaryota; kingdom Metazoa; phylum Chordata; class Amphibia; order Caudata; family Salamandridae; genus Triturus; species Triturus cristatus. The sequence continues at coordinate 210,721,874 of NC_140585.1, read as the reverse complement.
CTCCTCCCACTGTCCATCTCTCTCTGTCTCCCTTTCTCCCTCCCTCTGTCAGCCTCCTCCCTCTGTCCGTCTCCCTTTCTCCCTCCCTCTGTCAGCCTCCTCCCACTGTCCATCTCCCTTTCTCCCTCCCTCTGTCAGCCTCCTCCCTCTGTCCGTCTCCCTCTGTCTCCCTTTCTCACTCCCTCTGTCAGCCTCCTCCCACTGTCCCTCTCCCTCTGTCTCCCTTTCTCCCTCCCTCTGTCAGCCTCCTCCCACTGTCCCTCTCCCTCTGTCTCCCTTTCTCCATCCCTCTGTCAGCCTCCTCCCTCTGTCCATCTCCCTTTCTCCCTCCCTCTGTCAGCCTCCTCCCACTGTCCATCTCCCTTTCTCCCTCCCTCTGTCAGCCTCCTCCCACTGTCCATCTCCCTTTCTCCCTCCCTCTGTCAGCCTCCTCCCACTGTCCATCTCCCTCTGTCTCCCTTTCTCCCTCCCTCTGTCAGCCTCCTCCCTCTGTCAGTCTCCCTCTGTCTCCCTTTCTCTCTCCCTCTGTCAGCCTCCTCCCACTGTCCATCTCCCTTTCTCCCTCCCTCTGTCAGCCTCCTCCCACTGTCCATCTCCCTCTGTCTCCCTTTCTCACTCCCTCTGTCAGCCTCCTCCCTCTGTCCGTCTCCCTTTCTCCCTCCCTCTGTCAGCCTCCTCCCTCTGTCCGTCTCCCTTTCTCCCTCCCTCTTTCAGCCTCCTCCCTCTGTCCGTCTCCCTTTCTCCCTCCCTCTGTCAGCCTCCTCCCACTGTCCATCTCCCTTTCTCCCTCCCTCTGTCAGCCTCCTCCCACTGTCCATCTCCCTTTCTCCCTCCCTATGTCAGCCTCCTCCCACTGTCCATCTCCCTTTCTCCCTCCCTCTGTCAGCCTCCTCCCACTGTCCATCAACCTTTCTCCCTCCTTCTGTCAGCCTCCTCCCACTGTCCATCTCCCTCTGTGTCCCTTTCTCCCTCCCTCTGTCAGCCTCCTCCCGCCCTCTGTCAGCCTCCTCCCACTGTCCATCTCTCTCTGTCTCCCTTTCTCCCTCCCTCTGTCAGCCTCCTCCCACTGTCCGTCTCCCTCTGTCTCCCTTTCTCCCTCCCTCTGTCAGCCTCCTCCCACTGTCCGTCTTCCTCTGTCTCCCTTTCTCCCTCCCTCTGTCAGCCTCCTCCCACTGTCCCTCTCCCTTTCTCCCTCCCTCTGTCAGCCTCCTCCCACTGTCCATCTCCCTTTCTCCCTCCCTCTGTCAGCCTCCTCCCACTGTCCATCTCCCTTTCTCCCTCCCTCTGTCAGCCTCCTCCCACTGTCCATCTCCCTCTGTCTCCCTTTCTCCCTCCCTCTGTCAGCCTCCTCCCTCTGTCCGTCTCCCTCTGTCTCCCTTTCTCCCTCCCTCTGTCAGCCTCCTCCCACTGTCCATCTCCCTTTCTCCCTCCCTCTGTCAGCCTCCTCCCACTGTCCATCTCCCTCTGTCTCCCTTTCTCCCTCCCTCTGTCAGCCTCCTCCCTCTGTCCGTCTCCCTTTCTCCCTCCCTCTGTCAGCCTCCTCCCTCTGTCCGTCTCCCTTTCTCCCTCCCTCTGTCAGCCTCCTCCCTCTGTCTGTCTCCCTTTCTCCCTCCCTTTGTCAGCCTCCTCCCACTGTCCATCTCCCTTTCTCCCTCCCTCCGTCAGCCTCCTCCCACTGTCCATCTCCCTTTCTCCCTCCCTATGTCAGCCTCCTCCCACTGTCCATCTCCCTTTCTCCCTCCATCTGTCAGCCTCCTCCCACTGTCCATCTCCCTTTCTCCCTCCTTCTGTCAGCCTCCTCCCACTGTCCATCTCCCTCTGTCTCCCTTTCTCCCTCCCTCTGTCAGCCTCCTCCCGCCCTCTGTCAGCCTCCTCCCACTGTCCATCTCCCTCTGTCTCCCTTTCTCCCTCCCTCTGTCAGCCTCCTTCCTCTGTCCGTCTCCCTTTCTCCCTCCCTCTGTCAGCCTCCTCCCACTGTCCATCTCCCACTGTCTCCCTTTCTCCCTCCCTCTGTCAGCCTCCTCCCACTGTCCGTCTCCCTCTGTCTCCCTTTCTCCCTCCCTCTGTCAGCCTCCTCCCACTGTCCGTCTCCCTCTGTCTCCCTTTCTCCCTCCCTCTGTCACTCTCCTCCCACTGTCCGTCTCCCTCTGTCTCCCTTGCTCCCTCCCTCTGTCAGCCTCCTCCCTCCCTCTGTCTGTCTCCCTGTGTCCACCTCTGTCTCCGTCCCTCTCTCTCCCCCTCTCCCTCCCTCTGTGTGTCACCCTCTGTCACCTCAACCCAGCTTCCTGGGCACACACAGTTTGCAGGTCTTTCAAAGGCCATTGGCTTGTTCATGTGGGTGTGTTTATTCTCTGCGGGCACCCATTGGGCGGAGTGTCTGAGTCTGCGCTGCTGATGTGGCGGTGTGTGCTGACACTCTTTCAGAGTGATGCGTCTTCATTAGCTGCTGTTATGTGCAAATTGTGCCTTCATACCCATGTCGTCCTGCAACGCGGCCACCATTAGCAGGCAAAACAGTACTGTGTGGGGACACACTGTTTGTATGGCTGTGCCCTAAGCCATATGGGCTGAGGGCATTGTTGTGTGCTTCAGAGTTGCTCTATGTTAGTTTTGAGGCCCACCCTCCCGGCATCGGGGATATCCTGTCTTGTGTTGGTGTTTTGTGTGGCCTGTGACTTGGCATGGCCTTGCTTGGGGCATGGGGCATGGAGGCGCTAGTGGCATGTGTGTGTTTTTGGAGGATGGTTGTGTACGATGCAGGCTTTGGGGGGGTTGCGTGCATTGTGGTAAATATTTTAATTACCTGTACTATTTTTGATGCGGAAAACTATTAAGAATAACTCAGTAAAATGAGAGGCAGAATCCGTGGTATTAGAGGTTCTGAAAGGGCTTTATTCCTTATACAATTCGAATTGTTGGCATCATATGCCATCACCACGGAGGTTCAGGAAGTGAAGAGCCAAAAGGCAAAAGGCAAGGGCAAGGGCAATACATTATTGACAAGTAAGCATTTTTATAGAAAAGGCATTACAATGGAAACAGATGCAGGAGGCGTAACAACTGATAAAATAGGTAAAGATATGCATGCGTAACTAGAAATAGGCGTAACTAGGCGTAACTAGAAAACGTCATTATACATGATGTCATAAATGGGTGGATCCATGAAGGAATCTTGCAACATCAGCAGAAATATTTGGCAAAGATGCGCGCGCAGCCGCATGACGTGTGATTGACGTGCAACTAGGGGGTGAAGGGGACTTGACATTTAGCTCTACATGTGGAGACAGAAGTCTGGGGGGTCAAGTCAACCTAATCCCAAATCATATCTAACATCCTATGTTTAAAGAACTATGTTATCCAAAAGGAAAGGTTTCTCGAACAAAATCTATTCTATACTGACTGTGAGTGCGTGTACAAGCGTCTAAGTGTCTACATGAGATGCGAGGGCAGAAATCTTCCATAGTAACAGGGGCTATGAATTACTTGCACGAGGACAGCAAGGCCGGGCTCTTTGCTCGGTAGCTGGAAGAATGTTTACCTAAACTACTAGACAGGAATGCATTGGATGAGGAGCGGAGCAGATAATCTTGAAGGTGAAATACAGTTTTTGGCAGGCAGACAGGCCGAAGTCAGGCACCGTTAGCCGCGCAGGGAGTAGAACAAAGTTCATGGATACAGATACAGGCTCAGGCCGGAGCTTTCAGAGACAAGAGGCAGGAAAAGACTTGATGACAGGATTCAGGGCCTACTCGCCTGAACTGTAAAACGGGGAAAGTGAACCACATAAAGTCGGTGGCCTTTCATACTTAGGAGCGGAATATCCGACCCATTCATGGCGGATCTGAAAGAGGACATGTTGACGGTGGACGCACATGTATTTGCGTCTTCATAACTGGAACTGGAGGAAACATACATGTACTTGTAGCATATACATGAGCCGTTGGGGTCTAAGATAGGGGACATAACTGATCATAAAATTCATATTTCCACATTCCCTCCTTGTCCCCTACGGACCCTCAGGAGATATCAATCTTCATCAATCCATCGATCTGTTCATATAACATCATTTGTTCTTCTTTCTTCATCCGGGATTGTGAACGAAAACTTGGATGTGGAATACACGATGTGGCACACAGACCACAAATCGCTGGCCCACATTGTAGACATAAGCAGCAACTGAATAGTATGAGAAAGCCAATACCTAGGAAGGATAGTATTCTCCATCCCCAGGCTGACAACACGCTCCAAAACCAACCGGACCAAGTCCAGGCGCCTGGATTCTGGTGTATCTGGCTTACAATCTTATGAAGGCGAGTTATAGCTTTATATACAGATGGCGAATTTTCTGGGATGAATATGCAGCAACTTGATCCGATGACCCTACAAGCTCCGCCCCTATCGGCCAGGATGACGTCAAGGACAAGACGATTTTGAAGAACAACAATCCGCATCGCAGACTGCTCCTCTGTTAAGTTGCCTAAGGCGGAAATAGTTTCATTTACTACGGCTTCAAGGGTCCTAGTTAATCTACGTATCAGCTTACTATTAGTGACAACACCTAAGTAGGGAAAGAGACCTTTGTTGAAATCTGTGTATTGTTCCCATGCCGTTTCAGTGTAATCGACAATTGGGATATCTCTCTGCTGTCTAGTGTGTACTAAATGGATATTCCTATGATAATCGGGAGGGGCTAGGAAAACAGGTGGCAGGAGGAATGCAATGTAACAGGTACCATCCCAATCTAAAGGCAGACGTATATATGCAGTCTGACCACATACGAAGTAGGAATGGCGAGAAGCTCTAAATGTAGACTTGCCTTGATCATTGAATTCTATCACAGTGGTGCATTTACTATGGCCCATATGTATTGAACCATTCTTTCTCACACACAATTCACCTTTAACTGGGAATACTGACATAGCGGGCAGAATTGGTGCAGCTTCGGATTCAACATTCAGGATCATGAGATTAAGCGTAAAATTACCTAATCCATATACTTCATTTTCTAGATCAGTTCCTGTTCTTTTGGGAAGTCCCTCCTTGTTAGGGTAGCAGACTTTGAGTAAAACTAGGTTCAGGTTTCCCCATACCCAGTTGTCTTGATAAACTACCGAGTTTGAATCTAAGGAATTAATTAAACTAAACCATGCTCCACAGGAGCCATTGTGTGTGAACGGATATGGAAAGAGAGGCAAAACTCCCTTATAATTCTGATAGGGAGGAAGTCGGCCACATATCCAACAATTTGTAGCATTGCTGGTCTGATGGGAATGATGTAACATACTAATGAAAGTGTTATTGCGCAGCGCAAATCTATAGGACAATTCATGCGGAGGTAATTCGCTAAAAGAATGTTCAGCAGTAACATTATAAGCACGTTGAAAAATAGGGTAGTATGTGTGCAATAGTATACTTGCGACGATGATCAGAAGACTTAAGAAAAGAAAAAATTTATAACGTTACTGTGCAATGACTACGCAGTGATTTACAATACGCATGCTTTTTCAACTGCATCTTTCGATTTCTTTCTCTATTCAGGTCTAGAGGATACATGTCAGGGACAAATTCAACTGCTTCACCTTAGAGAGGACTTAAACAATCGAATTGTCTGACTTACTAGACCTTAATTTTAGTTTGTAAAGTTCAGAGTTTGTTAATTCAGCCAAGGGGAGTTTTGAATCAGTCTGTGAAGAAACGCAAGGCGTAACGTTTACATCAGATGGTAGTCCATGAAATTTCTTGATATGACTTGAATGTAACCATCCTTTGCGACCTTCGATCTTCACGGCTGTCCTCGTCGTTAGCAGCACGAGTTGCGGCGATTTCCACCTAGGATCCAGCTGAGTCTTCCGGTCAAAATTTCGGACTAGCACCAGGTCCCCGGGAACTACGTCATGGGGTTTTACCTCGGTGTTATCGGGAAAGGCTGCAGCTACCTGTGAACGACAAGATTGTAGTGCAGACATCAAGGAAGCCAGGTAATCTGTCAGCATATTACAGTCAACATCAGTTATTTTACGAGGTATAGGCGTCCCCCACATATTTGGTGGTCTACCGAAGATCACCTCATACGGGGATAGCCCTGTTCGAGAATGTGCTACCATTCTCATGTAAAAGAGTGCAACTGGTAAGGCTACTATCCAATCGACTCCTTTTTCTCTACATATTTTGGACAATCTAATTTTCAGAGTTTGATTATGGCGTTCCACGAGACCTGCTGCCTCGGGGTGTCGGACACAGTGGAACTTCCATTGGTAGCCTAACAAAAGGGAAACGTGTTTCATTAATTCGGATGAAAATGGCTTGCCGTTATCTGAGTATACAACACGTGGCAAACCATATCGTGGGAAGAATTCTCGAACTAACTGTTTGGCAGTAGTCGGGGCAGTGTAATCTGAGACGGGATACGCCTCTGTCCAACGGGAAAGAGTGCATACAACTACGAGGACATATTTGAATCCTCGACAACGTTCCATCTGGATATAATCCATCTGGAGGACTTCAAAAGGGTGATCAGGAGGCTGAAATCCACCCTGTTCTACGGGAATGCCTTTACCTGGATTAAACTGACAACATATCATACAGGTACGGACTTTTTGTTTAGCTGCTGCTCGCAAGTGTTTGTTAAACCAAATGTGTTGAATACTGTCTAGCATAGCTTTTTCTCCTAGGTGCGCTGGACTATGTATTGTGTTAATGATAACTTGAACCATTGAATCGGGGAGAAACCATATAGATTTTCCCTTCGTCATCCATCCTTGATCCGTTTGGATCCCTCCTAATTCAGTCCATTTCCTTATTTCATCTGGTGTAGCATGTGTCTGTATGTCAATTACATCAAGAGCGGGATCCTTAACTGTCATGCAATGTGCTGATGTCGGAACTATCGTCTTTGTCACGTCAGTTGTGTGAGTTTGATTCTGAGCAGTCTGTTTGGCTGTTCTGTCAGCTAGGTCATTACCCTGAGAAATGATATCGATAACTTTTGTATGGGCTTTGCATTTCATAATCGATATTGCAGTAGGTAGATGAATCGCGTCTAATAGGGCTTGAATGAGGGATCCGTGCTGAATGTGGGCACCGTGAGAAGTTAAATAACCTCTCTCTCGCCACAGCACGCCGAAGTCATGAACGACTCCAAATGCATAACGTGAATCTGTGTATATGTTAACTTTCTTATTTGTGGCTTGAATACAGGCTTGTGTCAGAGCGATGAGCTCTGCTGCTTGAGCTGACAAAGTGTTAATACAATTTGTTTCAATAACTTCAGTTTCTGTTGTGACTGCATAAGCGGCCACTAACTCTCCTGTACTTGTTCTCATGCATGAACCGTCTACATACAACGTCAGGTCTGGATCTGACAATGGGACATCTGTCAAGTCTTGTCTGGGTTTCGTCGTGATAGTAATAACTTCACTACAATCATGTGCTAGTGGGTCTGTTCCATTTACTGGCAAAAGTGTGGCAGGATTTAATGTACTACAACGTCTGATTTCTATGTGAGGCTGAAACAATGTTAATTCATAACCCGTCAATCTTGCTATAGTCAAGTGTTGTGTTTGTGTTCGGTTCAAGAGAACCTCTACTGCATGTGGTACTTGTACTGTCAATTGATGTCCTAATACTATAGAATCGCTTTGTCTGATTGCTAAAGCTGTCGCTGCCACTGATTTCAGGCACGCAGGAAGAGCTTGAGCTACGGGATCTAATGTGCTAGAAAAGTAAGCACACGGTTTGTGTGATCCTGCTTGTTCCTGAGTGAGTACTGACAAGGCAGTACCTTCGCGTTCCGTAACAAAGAGTGTAAACTGTTTACTGTAACATGGTGTTGCTAAAACAGGTGCTTGACATAAAGCTTTCTTTAAGCTTTCAAAGGCGTGTGTATGTTCTTGAGTCCAAGGGAGGACAGTCGATGTGGCTGCCTCCTGTGTTGTCAACTGGATGAGTGGTTTTGCTAGAAATGCATATTGAGGGATCCACTGCCTGCAGTATGAAGTGAGGCCTATAAAAGCCCGCACCTCCTTTTGTGTCTTGGGTATTGGCATGTTAGCAATTAATTGGATGCGGTCGGGTGTAAGCTGCCTTCCCTCCTTGGACAGCGAGTGCCCAAGGTAAACAACTCGCTGGACACAGAATTGCAGCTTAGAAGGGGACACCTTGTGCCCCTTGTCGGCCAGAAATTGTAAAACCGTCAGTGACGCTGTTTCACATTCAAGTTCACTTCGGGCGGTGATCAGCAGATTATCGACATATTGAAGCAAGGCAGTGTTAACTGGCATGTGGATACTGTCAAGTTCTCGTTTTAGTGCTTGGCTATAGATGCTGGGGCTTTCTGTGAATCCTTGAGGTGCGCGTGTGAATTTAAAACTTCGTCCATTCAAACTGAATCCGAACAAGTATTGGCTTTCCGGATCTATCGGGACGCTGAAAAAAGCATTCTTGAGATCAATTACAGTAAAGAACGTTGCTTTGGAGTCAATGGCTGTCAGTAATGAAGAGATGTCTGGGACCACGGGGTATTGTGGTACAATGCATTTATTTAATTCGCGCAGATCAATAACTAATCGATATACTGGCGGTGCTTTTGGATCAGTTCGTTTAAGAATCGGAATTATCGGGGAATTACATACATTGGAGTTGGTTTCCACAACCACTCCTTGAGAAATAAGCTCGTCAATGATTTGCAGTAAAGCCACTACAGCATCTGGAGGTAACTTGTATTGTCGTATTCGCGGTAATACTACTCCTGTTTTAAGTGTGACTCGATATGGTGTAATGTTCATGCAACCAACATCAGTGGGGCCTTGTGCCCATAAGTGTGTAGGTAAATTCTGCAGTCGGTGATCCATGTCGCGGGACACATAGTGTCCTTTGAAATCACGTAAAAATAATCTTACTCCTTCCGGAGAACAACATATTATAGCTCCTAGAGCTTTCAATGTTTTTATACCTAACAGGTTTTCTGGACATGATTTAGTAAGCAATAAATCTGTAGTTCGTGTCAAGGGACCAATCGTAAGTGGAAGGGGTTGTGATACTTCATTAATGATAGGTTTTCCTGAAAAACCAAGGGAAATATTCTGTGAGCCTGAGAGGGGTGCCCCTGGAACTTCACTGCGTCGTATTGTTGTTCTGCTTGCCCCTGTATCAAGTAAAAATTTTCTATCTTGGCCTAATAGTTCACTGTGTACATAAGGTCCCTCTTGATCTACAGGGACCTCGATAAGGGGTAAGCCAACTTCCCTCTCTAGGCTGTTTCATGCGTATCGTTGATAGTCAGGATAGTCATATTGTGCATACTGGTACATCTGTCGTGTCGTTGTTTGTGTGGTAGCAACAGGCTGCACTGGGGGAGCTGGCATGGACTGTTGTGGAGCTGGCATGGACTGTGCATGCTGAGGGACTCCTTGTTGGTTCTGATCCTGTCTAGGTGGCCGTGGTCTTTCCTTTGTTATACCTGTGGCGATATTGTGTTTTAAGACTGGACAATCGTGTATATAATGACCTGGCTGCTTACAATAGTTGCATGTCCCTTTCACAGGACCTGCTGAATCACTGGACTGTGTCATACCCTTTTTATGACCGTCAACTGGAACTGACTGGGCAACAAGCATTTTCATTTTTGTGTCTTTCATGCGTCTTTGTTCATGGTCTTGTTCCTCTCTAATTCTATTGTGGTGATATTGTAACATCTGTAACATTTGTGACGGGGTGTTACCTTGCCAGGTACTCTCGAATTTCAATACTCTATTCTTAACTTGGGGCAGGGAATTTTCAACTAATTTTGTCACAAACAGATGTGGATATGATTCGCTACTTGCTTTTAGACCACTATTTATACCAAAACATTTTTCGAATCGAGAATAGAAATCACTAGTGTCTTCATCTTGCTTTTGTTTACAGGCTGAGATTGCACCCCAGTCTTCCTTTTTCGTACTCAATAAACGTGGCAGTACCTGTACTAGTAAACCTGGTAACACTTTAGTCTTGTCCCCAAGTCCTGAACCGGGGGCTCGGTCCTTCTCTTCCGTTTCTAATGCTGTCCAATCTATCTTTTGGTCTCCCACCTCCCAATCTTTTTCTTTGAGTTTTTCGTAAATGCCAGCAGGCATTAATACTTTCAATATTTTCATAATGTCGGGGTAGGTATATTCTCCCATGAGTAACATGTCTTTAATCTCACGGTGGAAACCCGCTGGGTCTTTGTCATGACTGGGTACCACTTTCTTCATTTCTAATAGTTCCATTTTAGATATGGGTGTGTATACAAATACACGTTTAAACTCATTGTCATCACCTTTTATTGGGTGTACTTCACGTAAGGGATTCTGTCTATCCATATAATACGTCGTTCTTTCCTTGATGGGCAGTGAGACATGTTCTGGGCATACAAAAATAATATACTAGTTTCTGTATTCTAGTATTTCTCTAATTAAATCAGTACCTGAACCTCTCCATTTATTCGTGAGTAATTCAGTCAGTATATCAGGTAAAAGACCAGGATCGGAATGTTGGCTTTTATATAATATAAGGAGATGTTGGATCATGTATATACCAGCTAAACGCTGTTCATCTGGGGTAACGTTCAAAAACGTGCGAGCTAGTGCATCATCACTGTATTTTCCGGGACTGTCAGCCCATAGTACTGCTGATCTAGCTAATTCTTGTTCGTCCATTGAATCAAGTATATGATATCCCCTTCGTTCTCGGAGTAAATTGTCAGCGGCTTGGAACAAGTGTTCGGGAGATCTTATAGTTATTATAGGTGTTTGGAAATTTCTATTATTTTCTGGACGTATCGGACGTACCCAATCATTAAAGCATCTAGTATTATTAGAAAATCTTCCTCTACCTACATAAGCCATCGTATCCCCGTGTCCTGTTGGCGTTCCTGATTCTTCCCCCTCCTCTCTGTTTAGTTCCTGCTCGTCTACCTCTAATCTTTCTTCGTGTATTCGTTCTATTTCTTTGCGGATCTTTCGGTACATAGCTACTATACTTAACTGTCTATCATGTCTTCCTTCTGATATATTCTGTCCCCAAGTGACAAGTTTTTGCATTTCTTCCGGATTTACCCCAGGTCGGTCTTGATTTCTGATTACACAATTTATGAGGAAACGTAACAGTTGCCCCTGTACCTCTGCTTTCTGGTACTCCATGGCTCTGCTAATACTTTCAGGACCTCGCCCTGCCTGGACAAAGTGATATATATTTTCTAAATGTGTAATCATTCCTGGTAGCTTCGTTAAATATATTGCAGCTCGTCGGATACGTAATGATGACAGCAGCATTTCGTCCCGTTTACCGGGCACAGGATCATATCCACAATCTACTAGAAGTTCCTTAAGCATGTCGGGAGTTGCTAGTTTGGGCGTACGTTGGTGTGCTAATTCTCTAAGCGAAAGTTTATTTCCTCTGGGTGGGGTAGAAAAAATGTCTGTCGTACCTCCTGTAGCACCATCTGAGGTGCTGGGCGTGAAAGGATTTGTTGGATGTAAGACGGACACTGTAGATGCGGGAAAAGCGGTAGAAACAGATGTGGATGCCGGAATGTGTGTCAGAGTTTGTTGTTGCGGAGGTACAGACGGATGATCTTGGCGTTGTGTACCATCGGTAAGCGGTCTATGTGGTGCGGTGTTAACATACTCGGGAGCTGCGTCATCTAAATAAGAGGAAAGGAAAACATCTTCTGCGGTTTTGGGATGCCCTTTGGGATGTACTTTTATCGGAAACAATGGAGTTGGCAAATCTTTTGGTATTTCCAGGGTAGCCTTAGGTAACCCCTCGGCCAGAAGAGGATACATACCATTCATAAGGGCTTTTCTTTGTCTATCTACTTGTTCTGATTTTACTCGGGTACCTTCCTCAATTAAGAGATTTTCTTGGGCTTTATTTGAATTTTCCTTACTTCTCTCTTCCTGTCTGAGTGCTTTTTCTGTACGTCTATATGATTCTTTACGCCATAATTCAATGGCATCTTTCTGTGATTGTCTAGCTTTCCTTTTCCATAATTCTTCTTCTACTTTCATGATGCAATCTGCATCCCAGGTCCCAGCTGCGGGCCACCTCTGACTTTCTGGTAATTCCTTGGTGTAGTCCACCCATAAATCAAGAAATAATACGGCGTCTAGGCCATGTTTATGATACATGAAGTACCCTGGAGTGTCCCTAGGAGGAATGGGAACAGCTTCTTCGAGTACCCCTTTTCTAGTTCTGATCTGTCTTAATTTCGAGAAGAGCGGCATTTTGAGAACTGGTTACTTAATATGAAACACACTTAATACGATAAACACAATAATGAACAGTCATTCATACCACAATCTTCAAAACATATTAAAACATTTAACATTTAACATTTAACATGTGACGAACAATAATGATTAGAAGAAAACTAGTTACCGGCATAATACTTAATACTAGATAATACTGAATTATATACGAGACATACTGGATATACTGCTAAACAGTACAGATACACTGCTAAAACAGTGCAGACCGGATCTGTGTACCCAAACCCGTCTTGACCGGCACGACTTATGTGCACGTCTAAACGCCTCCCCGGCAACGGTACTCACCGGGTAGCTCGGAACGGAAGGCCTCGGAACTGAACTGGACTGGACTGGACCGGACTGGACTCGACGCGGAACTTCGGAACTTCGGAACTTCGGAACCTGGTGGGCCTCTGTATACCTCGGATCTTGCTCTCTCTGCTAGGCTCTGGTCGGGATACTTCGCACTTCTCACCGCCTCGTCTGGGTGTTGATCGCAGCCTCAGTCGCCCCCGCTTGGCCGGAGGGAGATACAGGAAATCCTGCGGGTACGCGTTTTTGTCCGTTCAGCTGTGGCAGGAGACCGGGCCTGCAACGCACCTCCGACGCGTGAGATGAGAAAGTGTCCCTGTTCGGGCGCCAATTTATGTGGTAAATATTTTAATTACCTGTACTATTTTTGATGCGGAAAACTATTAAGAATAACTCAGTAAAATGAGAGGCAGAATCCGTGGTATTAGAGGTTCTGAAAGGGCTTTATTCCTTATACAATTCGAATTGTTGGCATCATATTCCATCACCACGGAGGTTCAGGAAGTGAAGAGCCAAAAGGCAAAAGGCAAGGGCAAGGGCAATACATTATTGACAAGTAAGCATTTTTATAGAAAAGGCATTACAATGGAAACAGATGCAGGAGGCGTAACAACTGATAAAATAGGTAAAGATATGCATGCGTAACTAGAAATAGGCGTAACTAGGCGTAACTAGAAAACGTCATTATACATGATGTCATAAATGGGTGGATCCATGAAGGAATCTTGCAACATCAGCAGAAATATTTGGCAAAGATGCGCGCGCAGCCGCATGAAGTGTGATTGACGTGCAACTAGGGGGTGAAGGGGACTTGACATTTAGCTCTACATGTGGAGACAGAAGTCTGGGGGGTCAAGTCAACCTAATCCCAAATCATATCTAACATCCTATGTTTAAAGAACTATGTTATCCAAAAGGAAAGGTTTCTCGAACAAAATCTATTCTATACTGACTGTGAGTGCGTGTACAAGCGTCTAAGTGTCTACATGAGATGCGAGGGCAGAAATCTTCCATAGTAACAGGGGCTATGAATTACTTGCACGAGGACAGCAAGGCCGGGCTCTTTGCTCGGTAGCTGGAAGAATGTTTACCTAAACTACTAGACAGGAATGCATTGGATGAGGAGCGGAGCAGATAATCTTGAAGGTGAAATACAGTTTTTGGCAGGCAGACAGGCCGAAGTCAGGCACCGTTAGCCGCGCAGGGAGTAGAACAAAGTTCATGGATACAGATACAGGCTCAGGCCGGAGCTTTCAGAGACAAGAGGCAGGAAAAGACTTGATGACAGGATTCAGGGCCTACTCGCCTGAACTGTAAAACGGGGAAAGTGAACCACATAAAGTCGGTGGCCTTTCATACTTAGGAGCGGAATATCCGACCCATTCATGGCGGATCTGAAAGAGGACATGTTGACGGTGGACGCACATGTATTTGCGTCTTCATAACTGGAACTGGAGGAAACATACATGTACTTGTAGCATATACATGAGCCGTTGGGGTCTAAGATAGGGGACATAACTGATCATAAAAATCATATTTCCACAGCATGATTGGTATTTTGGTTGTGTATGGCGTTCCCCCCATGTGAGGTGAGTTGTTTGTGTACTCACCAGGCTCTCGGACTCCTTCTACTCTGTCTACTCCCACCGGCGGCAGCGTGGCTATCACCTTCTCCTCCCAGGGATGGTAGTGTACCGGTCTGCGGGGCGGCCCTCCTCCAGTGATGTTGGCCTGGTTGTGCTCATCCGTCATTTTGCGGCGGACCGTCCTCCGCAGATCGTACCACCTGGCTTGGCACTCATGCCTGGTCCTTCTGGTGGACCCAACAGCATTCACAGAATTGACTATCTTCTCCCACATGGCAGATTTTTCGTATATGCTGGTCCGTCTGACCAATGTTCCAAAGAGCTGTGGCTCAACTCTGACGATTTCGTTGACAAGGACCTCCAGCTCCTCCTTTGTGAACTTTGGATTCTTGTTAGTGGGCATGGTGTGGGGTGTGGGTGTGGATGGTTGTGGGGGTGTGGGTGTGGATGGTTGTGGGTGTGTGAGTGTGGTTGTGCAGGTGTGTGTGTGTGAATGTGATGAGGGTGTGTTTGTGATGGTGGTTGTGTGAAGGAGTGCAAGTGTAAGGTGTATTGATGTATGTCGTATGGTGCAGTGCGTTGTCTCTGTGGTCTGGCAGTAGGGGATCTGTTGCAAAGGATCATGGTTTGTGTGTGCTGGGCCTTTTTATTGGTCCATTTGTGGGTGTGGCTGTGTTTGAACTTTGGGTGGGTGTGTTATAAGGAGTGGTAGTGGTTTGGGCCTCTGTTTAGCTGTTTGTCAGTTGCAGGTCAGTGTATAGGATGTATTTGGGCTTGTTGGATATGTTTTGTGGTGTTGTGTGCATCGAATTGAGTCTCCTTGTGTTTTTTTGGTTTGTCCTGGTTCAGTACGAGTGTTTTTTGAGTCTGTACGGTGCGTACATGGGCCATTATGTTGTACAGTGCTGTCCTTTGCTATGGCTTAGTACGACTCGTACATGCGCGATGTTGGGTGAGGGTGCTGGTGTATGGGCCTGGGGTAGGGTGCGTACAGACACTGGCAGGGTGTTGGTCCGCACCGTCCATCGGTGGTGGTGTTTCGCACCGTAGATACAGGGGGGGCAGGGTGTAGGGTCAGTACATACACTGGTGGGGTGTGGGTACGGTCCGTACATACACAGGTGGGGATACGCTCCATACATATACGGGTGGGGAGTTGGTACGCTCCATGCATACACGGGTGGGGGTACGGTCCGTACATACACGGGTGGGGGTATGCTCCATACATACACTGGTGGGGTGTGGGTACGGTCCGTACATACACGGGTGGGGAGTTGGTACGCTCCATGCAGACACGGGTGGGGGTACGGTCCGTACATACACGGGTGGGGGTACGGTCCGCACATACACGGGTGGGGAGTTGGTATGCTCCATGCATACACGGGTGGGGGTACGCTCCATACATACACTGGTGGGGGTTCGGCGCGTACATCCGCGGCCGGGGGGCGTTTTGCGCGTACATGCGGGGGATGGGGGGGTTCGGAGCATACATACGAGGGCTGGGGGGTGTTCTGCGTGTACATACGGGGTCTGGGGTGGGGTGTTCGGCACGTATGCGGGCACATGTCTCCATGGTTGCTATAGGAGTTCGGTCCGTACGGTGTTTTCTCCATCCAGTTGTAAAATCGAAAGGATGGGAGTGATCGTACTTGCGCGGTCGGACTTCATTTTTCTGATTCGTACGGTAAATCGTCCGGGGAAGTGTCGGACACATTTTCCGACCCGAGGACATGTGGGGAAATTTTCCCAATGCGATTCGTATGGACTTTTTCCCATGCGAATCGTACTTGGCAGTTTGTACGCTACTTGTACGATTCGTACGGTAAAAAATCCGGATACGATTCGTACGGGGAAAATTTTTCCAGGATCGGAATCGACCCCTAAATGCTTTCATGTATTTATATCTCCACTACAGACACTTCCAGCAATCTCCAAAATTATAGAAACAGGTTCCGCGCACACGTTTATGGAATATAAACAATGTTGTTAAACCATAGGGTATGGTAAATACACAATTGAGGTCAACACCAGAAATGTCTCTGTAGTAGGATTTAATAGTGCGTTTCTTCAAGTAAATTGAAGGGACAAGAAAACAACCAGCCGACATATGTTTCGTCAACGGGAAACAACCCGTGACTCTTCAGGGCTGGGAAGGACACAAAGAAAAACAGAATAAAGAAATAAAAAGGTCAAAGCAATCACATGGTGAGAAACGGCAGTAGGTACATGACGTGGAGACCCCACTGATACGGTCTGAAGCAATAAATGGAGGTGGAGAAAAACACAACAAACATAGGGTCAAACGTGTAAATGAAAAAAATGTACACAAAGTATACATGGTGAAAAGTAACGCGACACAATTATTTATGGGAGGCCAAATCATAATTGTAAGGCAAATACCTGGTCGTCTAGGAAAAGAAAGGGCAGCAGGAATCAAAATTGTGCGCATAGGAGGAGTCAACATAGCGTATGGACAACCAAATTAGTCACAGGTAAATAACAAGGAATTACACAAATTTGCAGGCAAAAAAACGAATAAAAGCGAAATGTATGAATTAACTGGAAAATACACAAGGAAAAAAAACAAATAGCAGGCAAGAATACGAGTATATGCGGATAAGTGTGACAAAAAAGGAAGAGGAGAAACTGGGAGAGAGGAGAACCATCATAATGGTGGGGAACAAAAGCAGCGCGAATAGGTGACATCGTGAATATAGAGGAGAACAATATACTGGTGGAGAACAAGAACAGCGCGAGTAAGTGACATTTAGAATAAGAATGGAAAGGTGGATGCCCCGCCAATGCTGGAAGTCAGAATTCCGTGTGAGAAATGAGAAAAGGTAGATTTAGCAAGGGTACAGGAAACATTTAGAAAATCAATAGAGACAAAAATGCATCACATAATCTGCTCGAAATGAAGACAATAAAGTGAAACACGAACTAAAGTGAGAAGAAAGTGAAAAAAACGCAGGCAGTAAAGGCACTGCGGGTGTGAAAGAGGACGGCAGGAGGAATCTACCTGAGTAGCAATGACCATGGCAAATGGCGACAGTGAACGTAGGTTCAACAGGTGGTGGAAGGATTGGGACGCCACTGCCAAAAGCGCTGTGAACAGGGAAAGAATAGAACGAAATGTAGGATCAAGAGCAATCTGCGGGTAGAAAAAGGAGTGTAAGGGCTGAGGAGTAGGTGAGAAACGAGGTACCACGGGAACTGAAAGAGCTGCTTACCGTAAAACAGGTCAAAGTTCGAAGCGTCTCTAGCTCATAAGCCGGAGGGGATGTAACAATCAGGGTAAAGTCCGTAATGAGAGGGGATGACGGTTAAGTCACTCCATGGGTCGAACTAAGGGAAAAAACGAAGCATAAGGGTCGTGCAAGAAGTCACGTCACAGACCGACGGGTGCTGGCGGAGGGCTTACCGTACTGTTCAGGCAATGCGGGTAGAGTGGTCTCGAGCTCCGTAGTGAGGAGAGACGAGCTGAACCGAAAGTGAATTTAAAGGGAACCCCGCAAGACTAGAGCGTGTAGTGCCTTAAGAGCGGGCCGGAAGTGAGGGAGAAATCACCATGTGTAATGAGGGGGATGTAAACGGATGGATGTGTGCCGGAGGAAGGATAGAAGAAGAGTAAAAATAAACAAAAGGGAGGCGATGTCAGACTCACTGGAATATCAGGTGGCATCACTAAAAGGTATCATGGAGGCGGAAAATGGGTAGTATATGGGGAAAGAAAGAGAAGTCCAAAGGTAAAGAAGGGTGGTAAAGATAACATGAATGCGGAATAAATAGAAATGAAGTGGAAATGAAGTCGAGCAGTGTAGAGAGAAAAGGCAGCATAACCAAGGCAGGGGAGAGGCATCACAGAGAGAACTATCCATAGATACTGTAGTAAACAAAGAAGGTACACTGGGTAGTAGTGTGGACAAGGAGGGTAGACAAAGATCAGAGGCACATGTAAGGTGGACAATGGTATAGAGCAGCAATGTAAAGCGGTAAGCGTAAATGAAATCGTGTGAGGTAGGAGGAAACAGGAAGTTTGAAACAAGGGGAGACATACAAGAAAAGGATATCCATAAGTGCTGGAGTCAAAGAAAAGATGTAGACAAGGACAGCACTGGGAGGAAGTACGCAAAGGAGGGTATGAAAGAGCCATAAATGGTATAAGTACAATAGAACAATCGAAGCAAGTAAACGAGCGTTCAGCAAAACAACATCACAGCTTAAAGGGAGAGGACTAGGAGCCTAAACAAATCAACTAATCAACAAAATGAAAACTGACTCTGAGACCCAACCGGTCAGACTCATCACGGACTATAATGAGATCAGCACTGTCATGAGAAATAGTTTCAACAGCCACTGGGATACTCTACTTAAAGATAGAACACTGAGAGAATTTATCATCACCAAACCTCAGATCACCTTCAGACGTGGGAGAACCCTAAGGAACAGACTCAGCCCCTCAGTCCCACGCACCACCATGAGCACCACCTGGCTCACTCCACACACCAAAGGTTTCTTCAGATGTGGTTGCTGTGGGGCATGCAAATGGGCTCAAAACGGCATCAAAATGTTCACAAGTACAGCGAATCAAAAATTTGATATCAAGTGCAATATCAACTGTAACACGAAATATGTGATCTATATTATTGAATGTACATGCAAAAGACAATACGTGGGCAGCACCATCAGACCTTTGAAAGAACGCATCCTGGAACATGTAAGGGCAATGCGCAATGGTGATGTCAGATACCCGATGGGCCTACATGTGATGTCTTGCCCGACTCAAGGAACACAAAAGAAACTCACCTTTTTTGGCATGGACACTATGCCACCTAATGTTAGAGGTGGGAACCGTGAACTGAAACTACGTCGCCTGGAAGCAACATGGATAATGCGCTTGCACACCGTGAGACACGGCTTGAACATTGACCATGAATTACAGTACTTTTTAGGCTCCTAGTCCTCTCCCTTTAAGCTGTGATGTTGTTTTGCTGAACGCTTGTTTACTTGCTTCGATTGTTCTATTGTACTTATACCATTTATGGCTCTTTCATACCCTCCTTTGCGTACTTCCTCACAGTGCTGTCCTTGTCTACATCTTTTCTTTGACTCCAGCACTTATGGATATCCTTTTCTTGTATGCCTCTCCCCTTGTTTCAAACTTCCTGTTTCCTCCTACCTCACACGATTTCATTTACGCTTACCGCTTTACATTGCTGCTCTATACCATTGTCCACCTTACATGTGCCTCTGATCTTTGTCTACCCTCCTTGTCCACACTACTACCCAGTGTACCTTCTTTGTTTACTACAGTATCTATGGATAGTTCTCTCTGTGATGCATCTCCCCTGCCTTGGTTATGCTGCCTTTTCTCTCTACACTGCTCGACTTCTTTTCCACTTCATTTCTATTTATTCCGCCTTCATGTTATCTTTACCACCCTTCTTTACCTTTGGACTTCTCTTTCTTTCCCCATATACCACCCATTTTCCGCCTCCATGATACCTTTTAGGGATGCCACCTGATATTCCAGTGAGTCTGACATCGCCTCCCTTTTGTTTATTTTTACTCTTCTCCTATCCTTCCTCCGGAACACATCCATCCGTTTACATCCCCCTCATTACACATGGTGATTTCTCCCTCACTTCCGGCCCGCTCTTAAGGCACTACACGCTCTAGTCTTGCGGGGTTCCCTTTAAATTCACTTCCGGTTCAGCTCGTCTCTCCTCACTACGGAGCTCGAGACCACTCTACCCGCATTGCCTGAACAGTACGGTAAGCCCTCCGCCAGCACCCGTCGGTCTGTGACGTGACTTCTTGCATGACCCTTATGCTTCGTTTTTTCCCTTAGTTCGACCCATGGAGTGACTTATCCGTCATCCCCTCTCATTACGGACTTTACCCTGATTGTTAAATCCCCTCCGGCTTATGAGCTAGAGACGCTTCGAACTTTTACCTGTTTTACGGAGCGGCTCTTTCAGTTCTAGTGGTACCTCGTTCCTCACTTACTCCTCGGCCCTTACACTCCTTTTTCTACCCGCGGATTGCTCTTGATCCTACACTTCGTTCTATTCTTTCCCTGTTCACGGCGCTTTTGGCGGTGGCGTCCCAATCCTTCCACCACCTGTTGAACCTACGTTCACTGTCGCCATTTGCCATGGTCATTGCTACTGAGGTAGATTCCTCCTGCCGTCCTCTTTCACACACGCAGTGCCTTTACTGCCTGCGTTTTTTTCACTTTGTTCTCACTTTAGTTCGTGTTTCACTTTATTGTCTTCATTTCGAGCAGATTATGTGATGCATTTTTGTCTCTATTGATTTTCTAAATGTTTCCTGTACCCTTGCTAAATCTACCTTTTCTCATTGCTCACACGGAATTCTGACTTCCAACATTGGCGGGGCATCCACCTTTCCGTTCTTATTCTAAATGTCACTTACTCGCGCTGTTCTTGTTCTCCACCAGTATATTGTTCTCCTCTATATTCAGGATGTCACCTATTCGCCATGCTTTTGTTCCCCACCATTATGATGGTTCTCCTCTCTCCCAGTTTCTCCTCTTCCTTTTTTGTCACACTTATCCGCATATACTCGTATTCTTGCCTGCTACTTGTGTTTTTTCCTTGTGTATTTTCCAGTTAATTCATACATTTCGCTTTTATTCGTTTTTTTGCCTGCAAATTTGTGCAATTCCTTTTTATTTACCTGTGACTAATTTGGTTGTCCATACGCTATGTTGACTCCTCCTATGCGTACAATTTAGATTCCTGCTGCCCTTTCTTTTCCTAGACGACCAGGTATTTGCCTTACAATTATGATTTGGCCTCCCATAAATAATTGTGTCACGTTACTTTCCACCATGTACACTTTGTGTACATTTTTTTTCATTTACACGTTTGACACTATGTTTGTTGTGTTTTTCTCCACCTCCATTTATTGCTTCAGACCGTATCAGTGGGGTCTCCACGTCATGTACCTACTGCCGTTTCTCACCATGTGATTGCTTTGACCTTTTTATTTCTTTATTCTGTTTTTCTTTGTGTCCTTCCCAGCCCTGAAGAGTCACGGGTTGTTTCCCGTTGACGAAACACGTGTCGGCTGGTTGTTTTCTTGTCCCTTCAATTTACTTGAAGAAACGCACTATTAAATCCTACTACAGAGACATTTCTGGTGTTGACCTCAATTGTGTATTTACCATACCATATGGTTTAACAACATTGTTTATATTCCATAAACGTGTGCGCGGAATCTGTTTCTATTTGCTGTGGGTGTCTCCTACACCCCAACTCGCAGGGGTTCTTTTCTTGCAAGGGTTTGTTCTCCCCTGATCTTGCAGCACCGTACCTACTATTCAGAACTCGACCCTTGGTGTGTTATCTTTGAGCGCCATTCTTCCTTCACCAACCAAACCCCTCACAGAACCGTTTCTTTTAATCTCCAAAATTATCTACAACAACAGAAAAATAAAGCTAATGACAAAGTAAGAATTTCAAATAATGACTTTAAAATAAATAGATATTATAGCTAATTAAAACAAACCCTTTCCCAATTCCCCTATCACCTGCAACAAATAATTGAAAATGTATTAACATTACTTTTTATTTATCAACAGATATACCAACTCTATATGAAAAATAACAGCCAACAACCACCAAAAGAAAAATCTTTTCCACATCTACATCAAAATTGTAAGTATATATCAACAAATATATATCTTTCTAACACATTATTTCATTACATGATATTAACTTAATTATATCTACATTTTCTTTAGAAATAAAGACATCACCATGACTGAAGGCGCAGAATTCATCCTATCACAAAAAGGAAAAATGCTCCTATGTTACATGGGATATGTCTATACGCAAGAAAAACAGAAAGATTTAAAAGTCTTCTGGAAATGTAGCAAATACTATGCTAACAAATGCTACGGAAGAGCCACAACTCAAGAAACTACTGTATTATCTGTCAATGAGCACAACCACCCCCCAAATATTACTGAAATTGAAATTAGAGGAGCAATAGAAAATATCAAAGAAGCAAGCACTAGCACAGAAAAACCCACTAGTGAAATTTTAAAAGAACAGCTACTACAAATACCCCAACATGCATCTGGACAATTCCCATCCATTGATGCATTAAAAAAAATGATCATTAGACAAACAAAGAAAACCACAGCTCCCATACCTATCCCTAAAACTTTCCAAGAAGTAAACATCCCCCAAGAACTAACCATTACCCATAATAAAGAGCCATTTATTTTCTTTGACTATAAAAACAGTGAAAAACATATAATAATGTTTGCCACTGCAAATAACTTAACAAAACTCCAACAATGCAACACCTGGATGATAGATGGCACATTTAAAATATGTCCTAAGCCATTTTATCAACTGTATACAGTACATGCTATGTACCAAAACACTAACATTCCCTTCATCTACTGCTTACTCCCAAATAAAACTCAAAGAACCTATCTAGAAATTCTCAACAAAATAAAATCAGAAATTCCACATTACTTCCCACATAAAATAATAATGGATTTTGAAATAGCCATGATTCATGCTATTTTAAAAACATACCCCCATTCATCTATACAAGGATGCTACTATCATTTTAATCAATGCCTCTGGAGATTTCTCCAAAAGTCAACACTGAGGTGTCGATTCCGATCCTGTAAAACCTGGGTACGAATGGTCGGACGGAGCGTTTTTGCCATCCGAATGGTACCCGGGAAAAACACCTTACAAACTCGCAAGTACGATTTGCACAGAAATACCATTACCGCCCAAGTCGGAAAAAACACAGACCGGCAAAATTTGTACATACGAATCACTGTCGGGACGGCGCACATGCGACGTCCGGACGGAGTCAGGCAGCGTTTCACGGACCAGCAAGTACGATTCGTGCCGACGTCACTCCGCACACTGCAGTTTTTACGGGAGCCAAAAACTGCCGGTAAAGTGAAGACGCCGCGAACAAGGAGCCCCGGCACGCCAGGGACAGCGATGGACCCCAACATACGCGTCGTCCCAGCCCTCATAGCCTACCACCTCGTATACAGAAACCGACGCAGACACCGCAGAAGGTCAGGACAACCCCCAGGGGCAAAGGGGTGTGTGTGTGTTTGCAAGGGCCAGGAATCATAACCCACACCCCACAAATAACTACAACAGCATGCACATCAATTGCCACCATGGACTGGTCACTTCGGGGGGCGTGTCCACCAATCCTACATCCCGCCACAACGGAAGTGGATGTGGACGCGTACCCGTCACCACCACAATGGTGGCACGGCACATACCACGCCCACCCCTATGTCACACAAACTAAGCCGGTACGGCCGCACCCACCTCCCAAATGCATGTGAACGGACCGCACCCCCAAAGTTGGGGCACCCTAGGGGCACGGGCCCCACCCAGGCCATCAGCGTGTGGTTATGGCACATACCACGCCCACCCCTACATCACACGAACTACACCGGTATGGCCGCACCCATGTCCCAAAGGCATGTGAACGGGCCGCACCCCCAAAGTTGGGGCACCCTAGGGGCACGGGCCCCACCCAGGCCATCAGCGCGTGGTTACGGCACATACCACGCCCACACCTACGTCACACGAACAACACCGGTATGGCCGCACCCACGTCCCAAAGGCATGTGAACAGGCTGCACCCCCAAAGTTGGGGCGCCCTAGGGGCACGGGCCCCACCCAGGCCATCAGCGCATGGTTACGGCACATACCACGACAGTGGACAGATACATAGGGGTGTGTGCCTCCCAGCAGTGCCCAGACATATGAGGGGTGGGTGCCGAGGACCCCCAGCAGTGGACAGAGACATGGGGGGGCCAACATCATTATCAGATGACCACAGCTCCATGGGTGAATGTACGTATCTCTAACTCAGGACAATGACGATAGTGCCATAACAACACATCACTGACAGCAGTGTCCCACACCCAGGAAGATGGTCGGCCTACCCCCACTGCATGACACACTACATGTGGGTGTGAGGACAAATTACACATGCATACCCACCCCTGGCGGAGGCAGCACAATACACACACTGAGATTTTGCCACAA
Organism: Triturus cristatus; assembly: GCF_964204655.1. NCBI lineage: Eukaryota > Metazoa > Chordata > Amphibia > Caudata > Salamandridae > Triturus > Triturus cristatus. The sequence continues at coordinate 210,697,628 of NC_140585.1, read as the reverse complement.
GACTGCACCCTCATGTCAAACACCACTAAACAATGCGAGCCAAAGGGAACACACACTGTCACGCACAGTCCACGAATGAGAGGAATGCACAGGTGCCGGGGCAGCCAACAAGCAGTTGGCCCCCATGGAAGTGAAAGAGTGGAGTACACACAGATACCATGCCCACAATTGTCAGGCAGGTGCCCAAATACTCTGCAGAACACGCAACACATGTGTGTGAGGCAGGGAGTACACACATGCAAAGTGCAGAAAACGGAAAATGTCCACATGAAGTCATGTCAATATACGCCATACACAAGTACAGTGACCAGCAAGGATGCCACAAACGATGCAGGTGGAGACATTGCAGAGCATGCATGGCCAAAGTCGAAGGGATGTGTCACACACCGAGGCAATGTTGACACAGCTCAGCACAACAATTGGGAAACACCATGCAGGGAAGATGACAGGTGCCACAGAGGAAGTAACACACCTTGGGACAATGTCACCATGCAGTAAGAGCCAACATGACCCACGAATATATGCAGACACCATGTGACGGCATGCAGATACCAGGGTCCACCCCATGAGCAGGACACAACAACATTTACCAGACACCCAACACATCATCACCACCCCAACCCAGGGAGCAGCAGCACCAGCAGCAACAGCAGAATAGAAATAGTATGCAAATGAGAAAATAACAACCACATTCAGCATCTCGAAGGAAAGTAGCCACAGTACACCATTCCACAAGCCCATAGGCCACACCAGATGCGAAGCACCGGGGGGGGGACAAGTAGGGACGCGTCTCCCCAGGCTCGCCTGCAACAGTACACTGTACCATATTATCCACAGAAGTAGGGGCATCATGTGGGGGGAAGAACCAGGCACCGCAGGGACAGGAGGGGCACGGGTAGGTGTCGTGGATGCAGGGACGGATGACCCCACCACAGGGGGTACGGTGCCTGGCACGAAGGAGACATGTTTGGCGTACCACAAACTCCCCTCAGAACCCAGAACCCCACATCCGACTAGCTAAGTGTCCCATTCGATATCCGAGGTTGGGCCCGGCAGTCCCAATGTATAGACAAGCCAGAACAAGCGACTTACAACATCCCCATGAATGGTGTGAATCAGACATAGCTGTGCATCATTATTCACAGATCAGTCCACAACAGAATAGACACAGACAAGGTAAAGTTTAATGAGTACACTCAATGAACCTCGCGTCCTAAGATGCAGGACTGTGGCCAACATAAGCAGACAAATGGTCAAGGCCAGAAACATCAGCATTGTTGCAATATCATAGACATTGAAAGGAGCAATCTTAAGAAACTGACAGTGGAAACAGCAATCTTCCTGTCGGCAGTAAACTAATAGTAGTATCATTCGACTAATAGCAGGTCCCTAAGCTAGAAGGGGGGAGCCCCCACCGCACAGATCAGCTCAGTGGTATCACATCACAGGATCATCTAGTCCCATCTCCTGCAAAAGTCCTCCGTCCATTAGGGGCGCTAATTCGAGAACGCAGAGTTCAAGTTTGATAGAACGGAACCAAGGGCATGAACTGGAAGTCCATAGAAGGGAAGCGAAAAAGTCAGAAAAGAAATGTCAAACCTGAACGATGTTGCAGGGAAATCAACCATGTAAAAGGGGAGGAAAATATCACATCGACGGATGCACCATGAAATGAGCAGGGCTAAAGTTCATCCATCAAGGCATAGGCACTATAAGTTGCAACAGCTTCCAAGAGGAAATCATCTGCACGTTCCGAAAAATTGTCTGCCATCCAGTTAAGCAGGGGGAAAGAACACACGTGTTCCTCAACAATCGGGCCATCCAGCACAACTTGTGGACAACAGGTGGGGACATCAAGATAACTCCTGGTTAAGAACTCATTTGCTGCTGTTCGGATGTCCCAATTCCCCAGGACTCCATGTGCAGCAGCACAGGCCATGACACTGACGCCAGAACAGTCCAACTCATGAGCCACCAAGGGGCACATCAGTCCATCCAAATCCGGGTCAGGAGGCACCGAGTTACACAGGCACACATCCAGAGCCCATTCGAATGGACAGTCTAGGCAATGAAAGACAGGTTGAACGCAGGGAAAGAAGGGAAACCGGAAGGACAATCCATAGGCACTGCTTAAGGTCGCCAGCGGCAGAGTGCCGTATAATTCAAGCATCATGTTCCGAAGATGGAGCAGCCGGTGCATGCTGTCTTGTAATGCAAGAGGTGAAGCCACAGTGTAGTACGCTGATCTATTATGGCACCCCAGTTATGAGGGCGAGAAGCAAAGGGACACCTCCGAAGACGGTAGACAAAAGCGAATGATGAAATGCGGGGAGCACACCAAACAGAGTTTGAAAGGAGGTCACGAGGCCGGAGACCACAATGTAAAAAAAAACAGCCAGGCCACCTGTTGACGAGGCTTGAAAGATAGTCTGAATCCGAGTTCCAAATATGTAGTGGGAGATCAGTGTTAAAGAGCCTCTTGCACCTCTGTGGGTGTTTGATCTTCGGGAAGAAGTCAACACGACTTGTGTTTGAGACAATGGAGCCCTTATACTGCTCATCTTGTTGAACTCCGCTTTCAAGGTTGCAATGGGAGGCCAGATGGATACATCCAGCCGGACATGCGGGGCTGGGAAAAGCCAAAATGACAGAAAACCACTCGTAGTGATACACGATCTCAGGAATTGCCAGAAGCATCCCACAGCAAGCTTCTGCATTGAATATCACATAATTGCCGTTAGCAAGCAGCGCACAAGATGGGGTCATGACTGGCACACAAATCCACTTCAGTATACAAGCCACGTCATGAGCGTGCATGTAACAAGCACCATGCACTTGAATGTGCCTACACACCACAGAATGATCCGGAGTGGAAGTGCACCCTTCACCCCTTGAATACACCTCCTTGCCGACTCTCACGCACCTGTTGTCGCCTAGCACGGACACAAGGGACCCGAGCAACTGGGGGGGCGGTGATGAGAATGGAGGGTGCTTAGAGGGATGGAGTGCTGCCTTCAGCACTGGGGGCAGCCTCCGCCCCCTCTGGGGGCTCAGCCTCGGACCGGTCAGCGCCATAGTCGGTGTTGGGACTGGACGTGTCTTCCCCCTGACTCCCCTCGGCCTCCGTGCCACATGCTGCGCCAGACTCCCCAGCACTGGTGGCCCCGGTGCTGGCTACCTCCCCCACGTCTTGGCCAGTGTCTCCCTCTGTTTCCCCCGACGATGCTGTGGCCAAGGTGAAGAGACAGGAAATGACCAGACACCTGTATACACATGACACATGAGTCCAATCTACATAGGACACAGCGCATAGCATTAACGCGCATGGCATTAACGCCAACATGGGTGACATCTACAAAACTACAAACATAAGTAGGCCCTGCACCACACAGTTGGTTTACCCAACATGCCACTGGGAAACAATGGGGAGCATGACACAACAGAAATTTACTTGTCCTAAATCGATAAAGAGGAGCTACTCACTGGGGACAGTTGAGCACTGCATCACTGGCGTGGCACGGTCACCTACACCCGCAACTGTCCACCGATGCCAGGGACACGGTTAATGACACCTCAAATGTTACTACCGGCGTTGCACGTTGTGACTATGTCATGTGAGTGTCATGTGATCCCATGAGCTAGCTGTATGAGTTCCGTGACATGCATCTGCATTTGCTGCATCCAACATGTGTGTGCGTGTCGATGGGCATGGTACACTATTACGCACACCAGGCCACATGTGGAATCAGACGTAACGGGTGTATGTGTGCATCGCACATAAACTTGCGAGACAAGGACTATTCTGCGTAGTGTCAATGTATGTGTCATCATACCTGACATGTCCCCCTTCCTGCCAAGGTGTGTGGACTGTCCTGTTTCAAGGACATGCGACCTGTGCCTCTAGTGTCCCGCAACCGGTCTGTGTGATAATACATCCTTCTAATGCACATATGTGGATGTCTGTCACTCCTGTTATGCGTCAGCCTCTTCACTTACACTGGCCCACAGCTAGTTCCATGTCATGTCATGTTGACCTTGCGCACCCACGTGTGTAGCTGACTGTTGTTAGGGGTGTTACCTGGCTGGCATACGTGTCCTGGATGCATTGCACAGTACAGACTCTGTATGTAGCATATGTGTATTAGCTGTTGAACATGTGCTCAGTTCATTGACGGTGGTGTATTGCTATACTCAATCTTTGTTATTCCTTCCAAATTCTGCAGGGCACCGCCTCTCCCCCGACCAATGCCAGACTTGGCTGCCATGAGGGAACGTGACTGTATACGCCGCTACCGCTTCACCCAACCGTTGATTGACGACTTGACCACAAGGCTCGAGCCACACCTCCAACCGCTACACAGGTATCCTACTGCACTGACACCCAAGATGAAGGTGATGGCAGCCCTACATTTCTTTGCCACCGGTACGTTTCAACTGACTATAGCTGATGTAGGTGGCATGTCCCAGATCATGTTCAGCCGTGTCCTGCATGATGTGTTAGAGGCCATGTTGGTACACCTTGATGAATTCATTGCCTTTCCAACTCGTGAGCAGTTGACAGGTGTCAAGGGTGAGTTCTATGCCCTGGGAGGGATGCCCCATGTCATTGGGGCCATTGATGGGACACATGTGGCTTTGGTGCCACCACACGCACAGGAGGTAGCCTTCCGTAACCGCAAGCATTACCACTCCATCAATGCTCTTGTGGTATGTCTTGCCAACATGATGATATCCCATGTCTGTTCACGTGTTCCAGGATCAGCACACGATGCCTACATCATGAGGCGTAGCAGGGTGCCCGAAATGATGCTGCGCAACGAACGTGCATGTCTTGTTGGTGGGTATGATCTGTTAGTCCTGTATTTAGCTGTTTCTTCATGTCTGACGGCTTCTCCTGACCCACTTCTGTCCATGATGACGCTGGCTATCCCAACATGCAATGGCTGATGACGCCTCTCCGCCACCCCAGAACAGCCGCAGAACACCGGTACAATGACACTCATGGGCAGACGAGGCGCATGATTGAGAGGACGTTTGGACTCCTGAAGAGCAGATTCAGGTGCCTCCACAAGACCGGCGGCGCCCTCCCATATGCCCCGGTGAAGGTCTGCAAAATCTTCTTTGTGTGCTGCATGCTTCACAACATGGCAGTGGAGAAGGCCGTGCCACTCATCCTGGATCCTGATAAGCAAGATCATAAACCCGTGGAGGATGAAGGACTTGGGCACGGGGCAAGTGAGGATGAGGATGAGGATGAGGATGAGGACATCCGGAGTCAGCTGATCCGCAACTTTATCTCATAATGGTGAGTTCCGGTGTCTGAGTGTGCACGCCTAGTGCCTTGTGTGGCATGTGTTGCAATGTGTGTGTCGAGCTGACTGTGTGCCAAGTTGCTTGGACGTGTGTTCTGATGTGTCATACAAGTGCAAATGTCATTACCCATATTTGTGCAGGTACACAAAAATCATTATTCCCATGGTGACAACATCAATCCTGTAGGGTGCATGTATATGTGTGCGGATTACTAGCTCCTCGCTGACTTGTTGTGTGTCTGTCCTCTCCAGGTTCCTGCGGCTGTCGTCTGCTCATGTCATCATTGCACTCCTGCTATTCCTCATGATTTTTCCAACGTGTGCTGGATCAGAGTTACATGCACAGAGATGGTGAGAAGTCTTTTTTGGTAAGGAGTGCAGCAAGGCCTTTTGTGGGTGGTACGAGTTTGTGATATGTGGGTACTGCTCCTGTGCATGTTGTGTTACCATGCATACATGTCGACTCACCATGGGCCACATGACGTGTTGCATGGCCCCCATTAATTGATAGTCAACCTTCCTGACAGTCATCTGTCATGGATTGTGGATTCTGATGAAGGCATCAATGTGTGTCTAACGTCCCTCAGGAACATACGGGATGGTCATGCTGGACATGGTGTGGGGCATCCCCATATGAGGCTCAATGTGGAATTGTAGACTCGCCGTGTGCAGCAAGGGGTGTGAGGTCAACCCCTTCACTTGTGTGCCAGCTCAATAGGATTTACCACATCTGTGTGTTGCAGGGGGTGTCCAGTGTGGGTCACACATGTTCAGCCGAATGACCTGTGATTCTGTTCCAATGGATGCAACTCCATTAGTGTGAGGCTGAGTAATAAAGGTGTTCGTCATACTCCAAGGTGCCTCGTCTCTGTCAATGCTGGTCTCTTGCCACTTGGCATGCGGCATCTCTGGCATACTTGCTGTAGATAATGCATAGGAGTCCTTGTGTAGTTTAGCGACATGCATGCAGTTGCTCATGGATTTGGCTCCCTATTGGGCATGTAGTGCATGGTCGTGTATGTTTTTTAGCGAGGTCAGCCACACAATGGGCCATCACCAGTTGCTGAGGGTGTGTCTCCAGTGCGCAGGTCGACCTTCCGTTTCCTGATCCTGTGTAATGGTTCTTTGGGGATTGGGCATGCATTGGCTCTGGGTGTGCCATGTGAAACTGGACACTCCTCACTTTACACACGCGCCTGTTGCAGTTGCCCTTCTGACATCCCAGTGTTTGTGTGCAAGATGGGCCATTTGGCAGGGGGATGGCGCCTGCTGCTGCAGGCCCTGCACAGGCACACAGTGGCCACACTCACAAGATGTTGTGCATCATGTTTTGCTCGCTCACATTTGCCATGCTAGTCCACAGCATCTGTACCCCATGCTGCAACGCACTCTGCATCATGCACATGATCCACAGATAGATCCACTCCAAGTTACGACAGGCCATCCCCCAGGTCCATGACGACATCCATCTCATATACTGCCCTGCCCTCTACGGAGCACGTACCCACACTCCAAGGACACTGGTCCACTTCCAGGGGGCATCTGCACACCTCAGCTTCTACGCCCTGCGCCCCAGCCACCTCACCGTCCACCATAGCTGGCTGCAATGGATCACTGTCTGCTGCAGGATGTCCTCCGCACACCCCACCCACACTCAGGAGGCAGTCCACAAATCCGACCCCACACCAACCTTGTACGTCTGTCATCCTAGATCCCGTTGGTCCATCTCCGTGCATCCAACCTTTCCCTGGCCCCCGTTCTTCTCTTCCACTGTACTCCAGCATACAGGACATAGTTCTCCCACCTGGCCACAAATCCCTGGGACTCCCTCCCCGGGTACCTCCACATGGGCCATGACCTCTACGCCTTGATGATGATCTCCCAAATAGGTCTGTCCGCACAGTTTAGCAAGCCCCCCGTCAGCAGCCAGAGGCCATCACAGGTGAGTGTTGTTCTCCATGCCTACATTGACTGATACTTGTGACCCATGTGTGTCCTGTACCAGACTCTGTTCCCAGGGGATGGATGGCTGGAGTTGGTTCAACACTCCCGCATAGTTAGACATTTCCACACACATATGTCGTAGAATAATGCAAAATGACAGCAACATCTCATGTGCAGAACAATGTGACTTTATTTTTGGTGGGGTGCGTCTTTTGGTAGATGTGCTAAGGTGCACTACCGGGGGAATAGAATCCAAAGTTCACTGGGGGAGATGGCATCCTTGGCATTGGAAGTCATCAGAGTCCAGACCACAGTGTTGGTCATCATTGGTCAGACTGGGACCAGCAAGTCCATGTGGCTGAGAATGTCATTGGGTGAGGTGCTGCTGTTGCGCCCGAGGGCCAGGTGCCAGGCCAGGTGACCTGGGAGATGGGGATGGTGTGCTGACTCTCACGGTCTCTTACGTGGACGACCCACTGTCCTCCGGGGACCCTCAGATGCAGGCCTTGACGATGCTAGGGACGCTCCGTCAGATGAATCCTCCTCCTCCTCCCTCCCTGTGTCTGGTGCTGGTCTACGCCTGGTGGCACAGGGAGGGTTTGCCAGACTTTGGGCGATCTGACGGAGTGATTGGCTCACGTCCCTGTGCACCGCCAGGAGCTCAGCCAGTCTTGCCTCCATCCGTTCTTGTTGTTGTTGGTGACTGGCATGATGCTTGACCTGCAGATCCTTGATCTCATCGAGGGTCCCCTGCATCCCGGAAAGTATGACCACGACCTGGTCGATGCCTCTGGTGTCACGCCGGTATGAGTCCAGGATGTTGCGTAGGTGGGCAATACCGGGGTCCTGAGCTGGTTGGTCAGGTTCGCGCCTCCGCCTGCCTCCACTCCCACCACCCCTGCCCACACGTGCCTGGCCTGCCGTTGTGGGCACATCGGGTCTACGGGACCCCTCAGGGATGGCATCGGCAGGGTTGTCTGCCTCCTCCTGGGTGCCCGCAGAAAGTTGTCCCTCCCGGTCAGACTGGCTGTGTTGTTCAGTGCGAGCAGGGATCCTGGGTGTGTCCTGGGATGTGGCGGGAATGGGGGTGGTGGTTGGCACAGATGTACCTGACGCAGGTGCTGCAGGAGCTTGTACACCAGAGGGGCCAGGTTGGTCGGGGTCATCCACGGAGTGGTGAGAGTCGTCGCTGCCGGTGGGATCGTCGTCACGCAGTGCCTGGGACTGTGAATCTTCCCCCCCAGTGTTGGGGGGAGATCGTCGACGTCGCCCTGTGTGTGAGAGAGGGACAATGTTAATGCTGTTTCATGCCACATCCATGTTTCATACATATTCAAGTTAACACAGTTCCCCCAGGTATTTGGATGTCCCTGGCATTCCTCTCAGTGTCCACTTGGGGATGGGTATGTTGTGGGGGACAGATTGGGATGTTCTCCTGAGTGTGTGGCCTGTAGATAGTTGGCTCTGATCAGGCGCGCAACACCCATTGGGCTGACCGGGCTTGTGCCCCCCCCGTCATGTGTGTCAGCCCGGCTGAGACAGCCTCGCGGGCTGGCGTCCGTCTAATTGCATCCGGACCCGAGAACTTCACAGGTGTATGGTAGACCATTTACTCGAACATTCGGCTTTTGTTGTGTTTTCACCCATTCTTACAGCCACTCTGCCTAGGGCTGGTTGATTTGCCCCCCCCAATCTTTTACTGCCCCCCTCGGAAGTTGGCTGTAGTTGCCCGCCTGGCTCTGATGCTTACTTGGCTCCAGATTGGTCTTGTTGTGTCACATGTCCATTGTGGGAGTGGGTGTATCCGTTGCCTGCCCCGGGGGTGTGTGCTTGTGGGGGGGGGGTGACCTGGCGTGCTGTGCTGTGTTGTGTGAGTCGTCATTGGGTCTCCCAGGTGATGTGTGTATCCCCTCATGGTGTGTGCTGGCATGGCAGTGTGTGTGGGTTCCTGTGCTGGATGCCTGTGCTTGTGGATTTGGTGTTTGAGTGTACAGTGGTCCCAGGAGGGCCTTGTGCTGCATACAGCAGGGCCCAGTGTCAGCGACCTTGTTAGTAGTTTGCCAGTCCCTGTGCATTGTGCAGGGGTATGTCCCTATGCATATGGGCTGGGACATTGGTGTCTGCGTCTCATTTTCACAATGTGTTGTGTGGGGCCCACCCTCCCAGCCTCCCGGACATCCTGTCTTGTGTTTGTGGTTGTTGTGGCCTTGGACATGGCCTTGCCTTGATTTGTGAAGGGTGAATGGTGACGTTCGAGGCATGGCCATGGTTATTGAGTGTGGTTGTGTGCGATGAGTGCTTGGGGTGGGTGCGTGCATTTGTTGTGGTTGGCAGGCGCTCAACACCCATTGGACTCACAGGGCTTCAGCCCCACCCCTGTCGTGTGTGGCAGCTCGGGATGAGACAGCTTCCCGGTGCACTCACAGCCGCACCCGAACACTTCACAGGTCTTTCAGAGGCCATTTGCATGTTAATGAGGCCTTGCGGTTGTTTCACCCCTTTGACAGCCCCTGCAGCTCCACTCTGCCTATGGCTTACAAGATTCATCCCCCCACGGCAATTTTTCTTAGCCTCCCCCGAAATTTTGCTATAGTTGCGCCTCTGGTGGTTGGGGTGTGGATGCCATTCCCCCAAGTTACATGAGTTGTTTGTGTACTCACCAGGCTCTGCGACTACGTCCACTCAGTGTACTCCCACCGGCGGTAGCATGGTCAGCACCTTCTCCTCCCAGGGATGGTACTGTACGCGTCTGCGGGGCGGCCCACCTCCAGTGATGTTGGCCTGGGCATGTTCTTCATTCATCTTCCTCTTGACTGCCCTGCGCAGATCGTACCACCTGGCTTGGCATTCATGCCTGGTCCTTCGAACGGGCGCAACAGCATTCACCTTGTCGACGATCCTCTGCCACATGGCAGATTTTTCAGATATGCTGGTCTGTCTGACCATTGTTCCAAACAGCTGTGGCTCGACTCTGATGACTTCGTCGACGAGGAGCTCCAGCTCCGCCGTAGTGAACTTTGGATTCTTGTCTGTGGGCATGGTGTGGGGTGTGGGCGGTTGTGGGTGTGTGGGTGTGAATGTGTGTGTGTGACTGTGAAGAGGGGGATGTTTGTGGGGGAGGTTGTGTGAAGGTGTGTGAGTGGTGGGGTAGCAAAGGTATGAGTTCTGTGGGGTGGTTTGTGTGTGAGCTCTGTCCGCAGTAGGTCTGTTGCAAGGGCTCATGGTTTGTGTGTGTGGGCCCTTTTTATTGGTCCATTGTTGGGTGTGGCTGTGTTTGAATTTTGGTGGGTGTGTTATAAGAGGTGGTTGTGTTTGGGGCCTCTGTTGGCCAGTTTGGATGTGGCAGGTCAGTCATTGAGTTGTGTTTTTTAATGTGAACTTGTGTTGTGTGTTTGTGCGAGTCGCTTTGGACCTCCTTGTGCTGTTTTCCACTGTCCTGGTTCTGCATGTGTGATTTTCGCGTAGGTAGGCGCCATACATTCGCGATGGTGTGTGAGGGTGCTGGGGTTCGGTGTTGGTGTACGGCAAGTTAATGCGGTGGGGGGGCTGGGGGTACAGTGCGGACAGGGTGGTGTACGGTGCAGACGTATTGGGGGGGCTGTGCGGCTCGTACAAGGGCATGAATTTACCCGTGTACTTGTGTGCTTCAGCGTTGGCTCCGTACGGGCCTTTTTCCGTGCGATTGGGTTTTCGGACGGGCGGTCGGGATCGTACTTGCGCGCTCGGACTTGTGTTTTACGATTTGTAAGTGGAACTGTCCGGATCACTTTCGTACACTTTTCCAGACGATATTCGGACGTGGTCACTTTCCGACGCACGCTCGTAGACTTTTCCCAACACTATTCGTAGTTATTTTTCACGTCCCATTCGTACTTGCCAGTTTGTACGGTACTTGTGCGACTCGTACGTAAAAAAATACTGATGCGAGTCGTACGGTATTTCTTTTTACCGGATCGGAATCGACACCTGAGTGTAGAATACGTCACAGATAGCACCTTAGCATACAATATAAAAAAACTAATAGCCCTAGCCTATGTCCCTGTGACTGACGTACCAGAACACTATAACCTACTAATAGAGAGTCCATTCTACAAAAGAAATGAAGAAAAGTTAAGTCCACTACTGGATTACTTTGAGGACACATGGGTAGGGAGACTACACCGATCAGGCCACAGAAGATTACCAAAGTTCCACATACCATGGTGGAACGTGTACCTCAGTACCCTAAACAAAGAAGCCAAAAGTAACAACGCCGTTGAAGGATGGCATAACGCCTTCCAGGCAACAACAGGGAGAGGTACACCCACACTTCTAAAACTACTACAAAGTATTCAAAAGGAGCAAAGCTACCAAAAACTAAGGATACAACAATCCATTACACTAATTAAACCAAAAGTAAGTAAGCTAACAAATAAAATGTATGAACTTCTCCAAAGCCAAGTTATACTCTATCCTACAACACGAGGCTTAGAATACTTATCCCTAATTGCAAAAAGCATCCTTTAATTCCAATATAAACATAAATGAAAACATTGTCATATAAATCACAACATATGCATAAATAAAATACTTCCATATTTTCATGAAACATTATTAATTTGTCAAATATATACAATTGATAAAATATAAAAAATATATTGACAAAATAATAATATTTAACTAAATACAATACATAGCAAAACAGAAATAAATGACATTTCCCTCCCACATACCATTAAAACAATTACTTACAGTTGTTGTAGCACCAAATCCAATGAAAGAGAACGTCAAAGTCCATCCAGGTGTCGATGTATCCCAAACAACGTTAAATAAGCCCAAAAAAAAATGCAATAATGCAAACATGTCCAAAAACAATTCCTCGAATGGATAAATCCAACTTTAAATGGCATAAGAAACCCGAAAAAATATAAAACGTAAAAAATGCTCCAAGAAAATGGCAAAAATAAAGAGTGTGTTAAATAAAGATTATCTTACAAAACGAACACACCTTGTCCAAAAAAAAAAGAGCAACCGATCCAAAAAAAATACATTTGGTGATAAATCCAATTGGCAAACCCTTCAAAAACCCGAAAACGCTTACAAAGTAAAAAACACTCTATGAAAATGCGAAAAATTAACAGTGTGTTAAATAAACATTAGTTCACAAAACTAATACACACCTCTTAAAAAAAAAAACGGTAACATTCTCCAAAAAGCGACGTCGTCAAAGAGAAACCTGTAAAACCAAAAAAAACATACCCACCCACACAAAAATACATAAACACAACTTCTAAAAACGTTTAAGAACATTTAATAACAATACACATATAAATATCTTCAAACACTACTACAGAAACACGAGTCCTAAAACACGGAACCTGCTCGAAAATTCCCACACGTAACACACACCTAAATTACACCAGAAACACAACCACCAAACTCTAAATACACTACAAACCAACAAACTACATCCAAATTACCTTTAAACCTAATTTAAACAATAAGAAATACCTCTTACCTGCCTCCAAGCGACACAGCTCCCAACCGCGAAATCATCCCGGCGAAATAACCCAAAACGACACTAAGCGGTTACAAAAATAGTCCCCTTCAACAAAAAGGATTGAATAAATAAAAAGGTTAAACTTAAATATAATAAAACATACAGTAAACTTACCAAAACTTTTACCAAAATATTTTCTAAAAGGTTAAAAAAAAAATGAATTTCACAAAATTTCGTAAAACTAGTACAACATTAATAATAAATAATATAACACATATATTAATTTTTATTATTAAAAATCAATAGGATTATTAACTCTACATATTAAAATATAAAATAAATACATTACTTCACACCAAAATACAAAACACTTAAATAATGTAAATATTAATATTATTAAAAAATATATATTAATAATATTAATTCAACAAGTCTACTATATATAAAAATATACTATTAAAGTTATATTATGTTTTGTGAAATGCAATTAAATGAAAATGCAATATTCCTTTTACAACAATAATGAAAATATAACCAATTTAGTTATTAATTCTATTAATAATAAACATATTAATAATATTAATACGGTATTAATTATGTATATATTTAAACTGTTAGGTGAAAATATGATTGTTTTCTAAAGTACAATATTAAAATGCAATATTGTATTTACCAATACTACTATGTTAAATGAAATATGTGAATGATAAAAAATAAACTGTTAATTAATATACCAATATTATTTTGCATTAAACGTATATTTCTCACAAACATACAAAATGCAAATATATATGAGCAATTATCAACACATGTATCACTAAACATACCAATGTATAAATATATATGAAGACAAATATATAGGTGCCGATTACGATCCTGTAAAAAAATTCCCCGTACGACTCGTATCCGGTCTTTTTACCGTACGAATCGTACAAGTGCCGTACAAACTGCCAATCACGAATCGCATGGTAAAAAGTCCATACGAATCGCATTGGGAATTATTCCCCACACGTCCTCGGGTCGGAAAATGTGTCCGACACGTCCCCGGATGATTTACCGTACAAATGTGAAAAGTGAAGTCCGACCGCGGAATCACGATCCATCCCGTGCGTCCGATGTTACAACCGTATGGAAAAAACACCGTCCGCACCGAACTCCCATAGCAACCATGGAGACATGTGCCCGCATACGCGCCCAACACCCCCCCAGCCCTCCTATGTACGAGTCGAATCCCCACCCGTGTATGTACACCCGTGTATGTACGAGACGTACCCCCACCCGTGAATGTATGGAGTGTACCCCCACTCCAACCGTGTATGTACGACCCGTACCCTCACCTGCGTATGCATGGAGCGTAACCCCACCCCGACCTTGTATGTAGGACCCGTACCCCCACCCGCGTATGCATGGAGCGTACCCCCACCCCAACTGTGTATGTACGACCCGTACCCTCACCTGCGTACGTATGGAGTGTACCCCCACCCCAACCGTGTATGTACGACCCGTACCCCCACCCCAACCGTGTATGTACGACGCGTACCCCCACCCGCGTATGCATGGAGCGTACCCCCACCCCAACCGTGTATGTACGACCCGTACCCTCACCCGCGTATGTTTGGAGCGTACCCCCACTCCAACCGTGTATGTACGACCCGTACCCCCACCCCAACCGTGTATGTACGACGCGTACCCCCACCCGCGTATGCATGGAGCGTACCCCCACCCCAACCGTGTATGTACGACCCGTACCCTCACCCGCGTACGTATGGATGGTACCCCCACCCCAACCGGGTATGTACGACCCGTACCCCCACCCCAACCGTGGATGTACGACGCGTACCCTCACCCACGTACGTATGGAGCGTACCCCCACCCCAACAGTGTATGTACGACCCGTACCCTCACCCGCGTACATATGGAGCGTACCCCCACCCCAACCGTGTATGTACGACCCGTACCCTCACCCACGTACGTATGGAGCGTACCCCCACCTCAACCGTGTATGTACGACCCATACCCTCACCCGCGTACGTATGGAGCGTACCCCCACCCCAACAGTGTATGTACGACCCGTACCCTCACCCGCGTACGTATGGAGCGTACCCCCACCCCAACCGTGTATGTACGACCCGTACCCTCACCCGTGTACGTATGGAGCGTACCCCCACCCCAACAGTGTATGTACGACCCGTACCCTCACCCGCGTACGTATGGAGCGTACCCCCACCCCAACCGTGTATGTATGACCCGTACCCCCACCCCAACCGTGTATGTACGACGTGTACCCCCACCCGCGTATGCATGGAGCGTACCCCCACCCCAACTGTGTATGTACGACGTGTACCCCCACCCGCGTATGCATGGAGCGTACCCCCACCCCAACATTCTAAGTACGGAGCGCACCCCAGGCCCCAACACCAGCACCTTCACACAACATCGCGCATGTACGAGTCGTACCAAGCCAGACACAAGAACAGCACTGTACAACTAAATTCCCGAAGTACACACCGTACACACGCTAAAAACGCACGTACACAACCAGGACAAAGCAAAACAACACAAGAATACACCATTCGAATGGCACAAAGCCACAAAACATGTCCAACAAGCACAAAAAGAACACATTCACTGACCTGCAACTGCCAAAATCCCAAACAGAGGCCCAAAAGACAACCACTGCTTATAACACACCCACCCAAACTTCAAACACAGCCACACCCACCAATGGACCAATAAAAAGGGCCCACACACACAAACCATGAGCCTTTGCAACAGACTCACTGCTGCCAGACCCCACAGACAACCTACAGCACCATACTAGAACCTTTACTACACCTTACACTTGTACACCTTCACACACACACCTTCACAAACACCCCCTCATCACATTCACACACACACCTGCACAACCACACCCACACACCCACAACCATCCACACCCCCCCCACCATCCACACCCACACCCCTCACCATGCCCACTAACAAGAATCCAAAGTTCACTAGCTGAGAGTTGGAGGTTCTTGTCGATGAAATCCTCACAGTCGAGCCACACCTCTTTGGAACATTGGTCAGACAGACCAGCATTTCAGAAAAAACAGCCATGTGGCAGACGATTGTCGATGCTGTGAATGCTGTTGCGGACACCAGAAGGACCAGGCATGAATGCCAAGCCAGGTGGTACGATCTGCGGAGGAGGGTCCGAGCCAAAATGACCGACGAACACAACCAGGCCAACGTCACTGGAGGAGGGCCGCCCCGCAGACCCGTACAATACCATCCCTGGGAGGAGAGGGTGATGGCTATACTGCCGGTGGTGGCAGTGGACAGATTAGAAGGACTCCGAGACCCGGGTGAGTACACAAACAACTCACCTCACATGGGGGGAACGTCATCCACAACCAAATTCACAAACAGGCACGCAACCACCCCAAGCTATCGCATGACTCAACCACACTCCATGAACACGCACATGCCACTGGCGCCACCATGCCCCATGCACCCAGCTGGACAATGCCAAGTCACAGGCCACAGAAAACACCAACACAAGACACGGTAAGCCGGATGGCGGGAGTGTGGGCCCCAAAAATCACACAGTGCAACTCAGAAGCAGACAACAATACCCACTGCCCATATGGCCTAGGTCACAGCCAGACAAACAGTGTGTCCCCACACAGGAAAGACTTGCCAGCAAATGGCGGACGCCTTGCATTAACACATGGGGGTGACGGGACGTTCTTGCACATGACAGCAGCTAATGAACAGCCAACACTGTGAAAGAGTGGCAGCACACACCACCACAGCAGCAGCGCAGACACAGACACTACACCCAATGGGTGCCTGGAGATCAGAAACAAACTCACATCAACAATCCAAGGGCCATTCAAAGATCTGCTAACAGTGTGTGCCCAGGAAGCTGGGCTGAGGTGACAGAGGGTGAGACACAGAGGGAGGGAGAGGGGGACAGAGAGGGAGGGAGACACAGGGAGACGGACAGAGGGAGGAGGCTGACACACAGAGGGAGGGAGAGTGAGGGGGACAGAGAGGGAGCGATAAAGGGACACACAGGTAGAGCAATTCAGCCTTGTGGGGTGTGGGAATGTCTGCTCATCAGCAGGTGGACTGCGTGCATGTAGACAAGGGTGGCCAGTGCCAGAACCCCCCCCTCTTCTCCGTGGCAAAACACAGGGCCATGTCACAACCTGTGCACGAGCACAATGACAGCTACCTGCATTATCTAAGTGTGTGGAACCACTCCATGTGCCCACGTACAGTGCAACACGGAAGGCGCCAATGCATGGCTCGCCACACCTGCCCACTCCACTGCTGACTGCAGTCACAATTGACGCAGCAAGTAAGACTGTGCCACACATAGGTAAAGTTGCAAAAGCTGTGGCCAAGGGACATACCCATGCACAAGTACACTGTGAGTGGAATGCAAGACATATCCAAATTCCCAGAGGAAATGTGCCAACTTAGAAACCAATGAAACATGGATGTTGCATGGAACAAAATTAACATTGTCTCTCTCACACACAGGTCAACGTTGTGGATCACCCCCCAACACTGGGGGGGAAGACTCACAGGACCCAGCTCGGCGGGATGACGGAGCCACCGGCAGTGACAACTCTCACCACTCTGTGGACGAACCCGACCCCGACCAACCTGGCCCCTCTGGTGTCCAACGACCTGCAGCACCTGCGTCAGGTACAACTGGGCCAACCACCATCCCCACTCCTGCCACATCCCAGGAGACACCCAGGATCCCTGCCCCACCACCACAATGCAGCCAGGCTGGCCAGGAGGGACACGGTGTACCGGGCACCCAGGAGGAGGCAGGCGACAATGCCAATGCCACCCCTCAGGGGTCCCGGAGACCCGATGTGCCCACAAGGGCACGCCAGGTGCAAGTGGGCAGGGGTGGTGGGAGTGGAGGACGGCGGAGGCGCGAGCCTGACCTGTTGGCTGCGGAACCGGTATATTCCCATGTCCGAAACATCCTGGACACATACCGGCAGGACACCGCGGGCATGGCCCAGGTTGTGTCCACCCTCAACGAGATGAAGGGGACCCTCGATGAGATCAAGACCCAGCAGGCCCAGCAACATGCGGAGCAACATGCCTGTCTACTGCGACACCAAGGGCGGATGGAGGACAGACAGGCTGAGCTCGTGACGGTGTTCACGGGAATTCACAGTACACTCCGTCGGATAGCCGACAACATGGGCAACCCTCCCTATGCCACCAGGTGTAGAACATCACCACCCACAGGGAGGGATCAGGAGGAGGAGGAGTCATCCGACGGAGCATCCCAAACATCGTCACGGCCTGCTTCTGAGGGTCCCCGCAGGAGGGCGGGTCGTCCACGGAAAAGACCGTGAGGGTCGGCGCAACAGCACCATCTCCCAGGACACCTGGCCTGGCACCTGGCCCACTGGACCAACAGCAGCACAGCAGCAAAAGACATTCTCTGCCACATGGACTTGCTGGTCACTGTCTGACCAATGTTGACAAAGACTGTGGCATGGACTCTGAGGATTTTCAATGGCAAGGACACCAACTCCCCTAGTGAACTTTGGATTCCACACACCCGGAAAGCCCCTCATGTCATACCCCCCCTCCCACGTACCCCAACCAAAATAAAAAGTTACACCATAAAGAGATGATGCCTACATTTTGCATTATTACCTTACATGTGTTTTGTAAAGTCTAACCATGCCTGAGTTCTCATTTGACTTCAACCATCCACACACTGGGGCCTGAGTCTGGCACAGGACACACATGGGTCACAATGTATTAGGCAAGACGGACATGGAGCACCATACACACCCGTGATGGGCCCAACCAGCTGAGGGGGTGGCCGCACAACCGTGCCGACAGACATATTGAGTACAGCGACAGCCATGTGCAGTGGTCAGGGATCATGTGGAGTGTCCTGGGAGGCACCCAGGTATGTGTGGACAGGTGGCAGAACCATGTCCTGCAAGCTTGAGTCAGGTGGATGCAGAGAATGGTGGCCTGGCCAACGTTGGATGCATGGGGATGGCACATGTCACAATACCCACACAGTCATGGACATCATGCACAATACACAGTCTAATCCCACACAAACAGCATGCATCTTGCTACTCGACACATAGACACATAGCCACTATCACGGAAAACCATGCCAGACATGCCGTATGCACCGTGGCAACACACCAGCATTGACTGAGAATAGGCACCTTGGAGGCATAGGGACACCTTTATTATTCATGTATTTGGGAATGCAGAGGCAACTCGGAGTACACATGAACAGGTCATGTGGAGTAACATGTGGGTCCAACACTGGAACCCCCCTTCTGCAGCACAAATGCGTGATAGCCATGGAACTGGCACACAAGTGTCGGCTAACAGCTAAACACCCCCTGCTGCTCACGGAGAGGCTGCCATACACCATTGATCCTCTGATGTGGAAGTCCCACACCATGTCAAGCCAATGCAAACCGTATGTGTCAGAGGGCAGTGTAACACACATTGATGCCATCATCACAATCCACAATCCCATCACTGATGACTGTCAACAAGTCTGACCATCTATTCAGGTGTACCCAGCTGCATGTCATGTGTCCCATGGTGATGCGACATGTCTGCAGAGGAACCAAACATCGACAGGGGCAGTGTGCACACATCGTAAACAACAGCCACACCCAATACACCCCTGATGCATCCCTTACCCTAAGGAGACTTCCAAACTTGTCCGTGCGTGTAACGCTGAGTCAGCACACGATGACGTGTCCATGAGGAATAGCAGTGCCACAACAATGCAACCAGCAGACGGCATGCGCAAGTACCTGGGGATGAGAGACACACAAGAAGTCAGCCACAAAAAGCACAGCCACTTGCATGTGCATGTACTCGACACATGTAAGGATGACAACATGCTAGGTCACTATTATGACTGGGGAAATACACTCATCACTGGCACCATCACTCCAGTGACACATCCACACACACCTCTGACTCGCGTGGCATACATGCAGATGGACACACACATCACAACACATGCCACACGGGGACCAATGCGTGCACACACAGACACTGGTACTCACCACTAAGCAAAGATGTCACGTATGAGCCGACTCCGGATGTCCTCTTGCAGGACCATATCCTCCACATCACTAGCCCCATTGCCAAGACCTTGGTCCTCCACGGGTGGATGGTCCTGATCATCTTGATCCAGGATGAGTGGCACAGCTTTCTCAACTGCCATGTTGTGCAGCATGCAGCAGACCATGAAGATTTTGCAGACCTTCGCCGGGGCATATGGGAGGGCGCCGCCGGTCTTGTGGAGGCATCTGAATCGGCTCTTCAGGAGGCCAAATGTCCTCTCTATCACTCGCCTTGTCCGGCCATGGGCGGTGTTGTAGCGGAGCTGGGCAGGCGTGATGGGGTTGCGGAGAGGTGTGATCAGCCATGGCATGTTGGGATAGCCAGCGTCCCCTACATGGAAAGCACATGGACATAAGTAGGACAGGAGGAGCGGTCGTGCTGGGAGTCTACGCAAAATACAGGACTGACAGACTGTACCCACCAACAACACATGCTCGTTCGTTGCGCAGCTGCGTCATCATTTCAGGCACCCTGCTACGCCTCATGATGTAGGCATCGTGTGCTGATCCTGGAAAACGAGCACAGACATGTGAAATCACCATGTTGGACAGACACACCACAAGGGCATTGATGGAGTGGTAGTGCTTGCTTTTCCTGTACGCTACCTCCTGTGCCTGTGGTGGTACCAAAGCCACATGTGTCCCATCTATGGACCCAATGACATGGGGCATCCCTCCCAGGGCATAGAATCCATGCTTGACCCCAGTCAACATTTCAGGGGTTGGGAAATGGATGAACTCATCCAGGTGAAGCAACATGGCCTCTAAGAAATCATGCAGCACACGGCAGAACATGCTCTGGGACATGCCACCAACATGAGCGATGGTATTTTGAAAGGTACCCGTGGCAAGAAAATGTAGGGCTGCCATTACCTTCAGCTTGGGTGTCAGTGCCGTAGGATACCTGTGCAGCGGTTGCAGGTGTGGTGCCAGCCTCGCCGTCAACTCCTCAATCAACGGTTGCGGGAAGCGGTAGCACCGGATACAGTCATTCTCCCGCATGTCAGCCAAGTCCGGAATTGCTCGGGGAAGAGGCGGCGCTCTGCAGTAATTTGGAAGTGACAAAGAAGTGTGAGTGCACTACAACAACACATTTTTGGTGCTGAGCACATGTTAATCTGTCAATACACATATGCGACATACAGAGTCAGGTATGTGCCACATGCCCTGGACACGTATGGCTGCCAGGTGACACTCCTACCAAGACCCAGCTACACACGGAGATTGTGAACCTCCACATGCCATGGCATGGGATTAGCTGTGTCCCAGTGTAAGTGAACAGCCAGACGCAACACAGGAGTGACATACATCAACACATCAGCAGAAGTAGGATGTCGATTTCAGAGACTGGTAGCGGAACACTAGAGCCACAGGTCACATGACATTACACTAGGACAGCCCACACACCTTGCCAATAAGGTGTACATGTAATGACTCACCACACATTTATAGAGAGGATGCAGACAGGTCCTTGTTACGCTACTCCGTGTCCCATGCATACATACGCATCTCACATCCGATACCACATGTGGCCTGGTGTGCGTAACAGTGTGCCATGTCCATCTACACACAGACACATGTTGGTTGCTGCAACAGCTGATGCTTTTGAGGGAGCACCAACATCAAGCTAATGGGAAGCCCCCACACATACATGACATAGTCACATCGTGCACCGTGGGTAGTCACATGTATGGTGTGGTAACCCCTGTAGCGGGCATCAGGGGACACATGCGTGTGTTGTTGACTGTGCCATGCCAGTGACGCTCATCCCAAGTGTGCAGTACGACATGCACACATGTCAAAGGAGTGAAGGGCATGCCTGGCACACATTGCACCATCACACATAACATCTGAACACATCTCATCATACATCTGGTGCCTTCTCGACTCAGGAGTAATGTGCCACATCACAGCCTTTCACACCTGTGCCCCACACATGTAGTACTGCCCAGACAATGCCTTGATGTCCATCCATGGACAAGTATGTCAGCCCTATTCCTTCATGTGTGCTGCCTGTCACCACTGTGATGTGTGAAAGGCACCGTACTTTCGCTCAGAGGGCCTGTGTACGTTCCCTATCACTATGGGAGTGCTGCCGTATGTGTACCCATAGTGATAGTGAGCGTACAGGCGTGTGTACGGTCCATACCACTATGAGTACGCATACGCGAGAACACCCATAGTGATACGGACCGTACACGCGTGCGTACGCTCACTATCACTATGGGTGTTCTCGCGTATGTGTACCCATAGTGGTACGGACCATACACGCGTGCGTACGCTCACTTTCATTATGGGTACGCATAAGCGAGAACACCCATAGTGATAGTGAGTGTACAGGTGTGTGTACGGTCCGTACCACTATGAGTACGCATACGCGAGAACACCCAAAGTGATAGTGAGCGTACAGGCGTGTGTATGGTCCGTACCACTATGGGTACACATACGCGAAAACACCCATAGTGATAGTGAGCGTACAGGCGTGTGTACGGTCCGTACCACTATGAGTACGCATACGCGAGAACACCCATAGTGATACGGACCGTACACGCGTGCGTACGCTCACTATCACTATGGGTGTTCTCGCGTATGTGTACCCATAGTGGTACGGACCGTACACGCGTGCGTACGCTCACTTTCATTATGGGTACGCATAAGCGAGAACACCCATAGTGATAGTGAGTGTACAGGCGTGTGTACGGTCCGTACCACTATGAGTACGCATACGCGAGAACACCCATAGTGATAGTGAGCGTACAGGCGTGTGTACGGTCCGTACCACTATGGGTACACATACGCGAGAACACCCATAGTGATAGTGAGCGTACAGGCGTGTGTACGGTCCGTACCACTATGGGTACACATACGCGAGAACACCCATAGTGATAGTGAGCGTACAGGCGTGTGTACGGTCCGTACAACTATGAGTACGCATACGCGAGAACACTCATAGTGATAGTGAGCGTACGCACGCGTGTACGGTCCGTATCACTATGGGTGTTCTCGCGTATGCGTACTCATAGTGGTACGGACCGTACACACGCCTGTACGCTCACTATCACTATGGGTGTTCTCGCGTATGCATACCCATAGTGATAGTGAGCGTACGCACGCGTGTACGGTCCGTACCACTATGGGTACGCATACGCGAGAACATCCATAGTGATAGTGAGAGTACGCACGCGTGTACGGGCCGTACCACTATGGGTACGCATACGCGAGAACACCCATAGTGATACGGACCGTACACAGGCCTGTACGCTCACTATCACTATGGTTGTTCTCGCGTATGCATACCCATAGTGATACGGACTGTACACGCATGCGTACGCTCACTATCACTATGGGTACGCATACGCGAGAACACCCATAGTGAGACGGACCATACACACGCCTGTACGGGCCGTTGCTATATATTTGGGGTGCCCTAGGGCCCCGGTACGCACCGTACCTGTGTGTGAAACTCCAAATTACATAGGGGACTCATGAGGGACAAGTATACAGGCCTACATGCATGCTGGTTGTCATGGAGACCAAGTTTAAAGTTTGAATTTTTTTCTGCAGGTGCCCAGCAGTAGTCAGTTTGAATGAATCTACTTTGTTGCAATGTGGTTCTGGAGGTGACATCATGCTCAAGAAAAAAACACAATAAGAACCCACTGACTGTGCTAGGTTTGAAGGGATTGGAGGAAACATAGGATGCAAATGTGAGTGACCAATCACTCTGTACTCCTGTGCATGAAGCAGGCCAGCAAGGCAGATATAAGGCAGCCAGGTCCCATGAGGGAGCACTTGCCTGCACATCTTTGGATTCGACGACCCAGCTGCTGCTACTGATTCCCTGGAACCATGTCAAGGTCTGTGGAGAGGTCACAGCCTTTCACCCTGGAGGAGAACCTGGCTTTGCTGGATGTGATCCTCCCACAGTACCCCCTGCTGTATGGGCGACCAGGGTATCAGGTGAGTGCAGAGTCTCCTAGCACAGACTGTGTCCCTTGTTTGTGACTGTGACTTCTGGCATTGTGTCCAGGTGTGACACACATGCTATGTACTGTAGGGGGGGTCCCAGGGGGGGGAATGCCTGATGTCTCCCAGCCAGTGCATGCTGTGGTGCATGTCTGCCGTCCTCACTTGCATTGTGTTTACTGTGACAATCACTGCATGGTGCATGCCACATTCTGCCTGTCTTGTCCTCCTGGGAATGTAGCCTCTACAGTCCTCATTTAATTATGTGGTCAGCCCAGTGTGACAGGTGACTGTACCCACAGATGTGTGTTAGTTCTGTGTACCTGTGCTGAGAGTGTCCACATGATGTGTTGGTACCCTGGACATCGGTGTGTGTTTAAGTCCCCTGTCATGTGGGTGGGTGCATATGTGGAGTGTGGCCCCCGGCCTGCATGAGGGATGGATATACCCTGCCCATGTGATGTGAGCAGGGAGCAGTGCTGTGTGTCTGACGTGCAGAGCCAGCCCCACACCTGTGAGCCCCCCCATCTAGTGGCACATGTGCAGAGTGAGGTTTGTCGCTGCATTTGGCAATGGCAGGTGGATGTCCTGTGCCTGTGTGTGTCTGTGTACTCTGCTGGGGTAGCGTCAGTGGCCTGTGGCATGTGACTGCTTAGAGGTGCTGCACATTATCCTGGTGTACCTTCTGATGCACAGTGTGAGCCTGGATCATTGATTGTGTCGTTGCCCTCATTCCACCTGTGTACTTTCAATGGCACGTACTGCTTTTGCCCTTCCCCAGAGGATCATGTCCCTATGACAAAGGTGCAATGCGTTGGATGCATACTATGCCTTGTTGTAAACAGGTAATTTGTTCTAATATGTCTCTCTGTGACATGTGCCTGGTGTATTGATGTAGTGTCACTTGTTCATCCTCACAGGTAAGCGTCTCTGCCAAGGAGCAGATATGGATGAACGCCGTCAGTGCCGTGAGGAGGACGGATGGTCGCAAGCGGCACCTGGCCGAGGTGAGGAAACGCTGGCAGGATATCCGGTGCTGGACGCGGAGGATCGCACGGGTCTTGCTGGGGGACTCACCTGAGACCCATAAGAACCGCGGGCGCCGCCCTCTGACCCACATCCACAAGCGTGTGCTGGCGGTGGTATTTCCAGACTTGGACAGGCGCTTACAGGAGAAGCAGCAGCAGGAAGGGGGTAGGTACATGTGTGTTTGTTGTGTGTCACCAGCATTTGTAAGTGCACAGTTGCATGGATACACTGCCAGGGTTTAAGGGTGCTGTGAAGATCCAGTTACCCACAGTATAGCGGTGCTCTCCTGCCTCCCTTCCCCTCCTTGCAATGTGTTCCCTGGTCTGTGTGTAGTCACTCCTTCACAAGGTAATGTAGGCTGGCGCTTTCTCCACGTGAACTATGCCTGTAGCATCATGTGTGGGGGTGGTGTGTAACAGGTTTTGGGACCTTGCCTGTGCCCTGTCCAGTTCAGTACATGTGGGTTCCATGTCAGTTGGTACTGATGCTGAGTCCAGACATGGGAGTTAGTCTCTCAAGTGTCATGCCTTACAGCACGCATGTCCTATGTTGTGGCCTGTGACATGATGTGCATGAGTGTGCGATATGCATAGTGCAGGGATGGTGGCGTGTGTTGCAGTCATTCCCATTCAGGACCATGGAGTTGTGTGGCCACTACTGTCCCCTGGGGCATATTTTCGTAGTTGTCATGTGTGTCATCACAAAACGTGGACACTCTCAGTGTCTACAGCATAGGTTGTGCTCTGTGCCATTGTCCCCTGGCACCATGTATATTGACGTAAAATGTAGTACAAGTGTCCACTGTACAGCCTGACCTGATTTTCCTTGTCCATACTCACGGGGGCCAGGGCCTGTGTGTCTTGTTACAATCATCTGATGCTGCCCATTTGTACATGATTATTTGGACAGGCGCACCTTGGGTATTTGGCGTCCAAACTTGCATTTATGCAGCCCCTGTGTATTTCAGCCAGACTAAGAGATGTAAGTGCTTCCTGTGTCTCAACAAATTGACTCATGTAGGGGGTGGTTGGTGCCGGCAAAGCCTACATGTCAAAACCTGAAATCTCCTTGCTAGGTCTGGCCAGTGTGTGATGTTTGTCTGGACATCCACTCAAGGTGCAGTGAGCCAGTCATGGTGGGCATGTTTTCAGTATTACCTATGCTGCATGTGCCTCAAGTTCATGGATATGGTCCCTGCTCATCCCTATTTTCGGCAATGCTGTGTGGTGCAGATGCAGTGCTGGATTGTCCCCAGGGCCTGGCTCCTCTGTCAAACTCCATTTCATGTCATTTGCTATTGTGTCATGCTCTCCATGGTTTTTCAGTGGCATGGTGGGTCAACCAACTGTGTGTTGCATGCCCTACATCTGTACCTTGTTTTGTAGATGTTACAGATCTTTCGTTTCAGGCTATGCACTGTAACCTATGTAGATTGGACTCATGTGACATATGTATACAGGTGTATTATTAATTGCTGTCTCTTCACCTTGCCCACAGCATCGTCGGGGGACACGGAGGGAGACAAGAGCACAGACAGAGCGGAGGGACCGAGCACCAGTGCCAGCGTTGACATCGTGGCTGGCACATTGAGTGGAACTGAGGCGGAGGAGAGTGAGGCCGAGGACCTGTCCACTGGCACGACAGAATATGAAGCTGACGGGTCCGAGGATGATCTCTCTGAGTGGGCGGAGGCTGCACCAGCAGCTGACAGCGGCACAACATCTCAGCCCGCCCCCTCCATTGCCATCAGCCACCTCCCACTTGCTCGTGTCCCTTCCCAGCGTGCCCAGTCACCACATGTCTCCTTCCTGCCAGGCACCGCACCCCCTGCCCCTGTCTCCA
Organism: Triturus cristatus; assembly: GCF_964204655.1. NCBI lineage: Eukaryota > Metazoa > Chordata > Amphibia > Caudata > Salamandridae > Triturus > Triturus cristatus. The sequence continues at coordinate 210,670,908 of NC_140585.1, read as the reverse complement.
CTGCTGCCGCCAATGCCGAGTCTGTGGACATCCAGCGGCAGTTGCAGGTTGGTCAGGCTGCGATGCTTAATGTCCTCCATGGCCACAGCCAAGTGCTGAACAACATGGAGGCATACTTGGAGGGCATTTTTTCATCGCAGGCTGACCAACGCAACTTGCTGAGGTCCATTGACTCGACACTGACTGCAGCAGTGGGTCTCCTGCAGCGCTACGTCCAACCCCCTACCCCTGACCCATCCACACTTCCCACTCCCATGCCTGTCCCACGTACACCCAGACGGCAGCATGCACCCACCACAACAGACACAGGCACCACACCAGCAGGGAAGGTCATACGCACACCTCCTGGCACGCACACACAGGGTGAAGTAGGCACACCCACTGGGTCAGGGGGCAAACGTAAGTCACGCAGCCAGAGTGGGAGTCCGCATTCCACCAAATCCACTCCCTCCAAATCCCCTCCCCTCAGCTCTCCTGGCCACATATCCGGCAAAGACTCCTTCATGGCCGCTCTGTCCCTGAGCCCCACTGTGACACCACCCCGCAAGCGGTCAAGGGAGTCCCCGGTCAGGGTGGTTGAGTCCCCCCCCCTGTCCACACCCTCCCCCTGTGGCGCTGCGACCCATCCCTCTGCCCCCCCCTCCTTGGGGCCTGTGGTTTCTTCGGGTGCAGGGGAGTCGCTGGAGGACCTTGCAAAGGTGTGCAGCGCCATCCTGGCCTCCGCCTTTGGCCCTGACCCACCCCCTGTGGTGGAGTCCTCCATCCCTGCTCCCACGACGCCTACCCTTCGCCCTCATGTCCCTGTGGTGCCTGGTCCTTCCCCCCCACATGATGCCCTCCCCGCTCTGGAAGACGAAGGAGTCTGACTGTGCAGGCAAGCTAGGGGACACGCGTCCCACTGTGTCCCCCACCTGGATTGGAACTTTGGTTTGCCCTATGGGCATTGTACTTTTTGAACTTTGAAGGGACAAACATATTTTTGGATGCTGATTAAAGCAATTTATTTTTCCTTAGTACACTACTGTCTGTCTGGTATTTCTGTTGGTCGACCTGCCCCATTATTTTGGGTGGTGATTATGTGTTGGGTGTGTGGGAATTGTCGTCTTGTGCTGGTCATAGGGTGGATCCTGGTATCTGTGTGCCATCACAAGCTGTTGGCTACATAACTTTGTTCATGTAAGCAGTTACTGCATGGTGACATCGTCCCAAGGTGTGTTCCTTCCTCTGTGTAACCTGACTTCTTCCCTGCAGGGTGTTAGAAGGCGACCTCAGAGGGGCCCGGAGGGGGCCCTGATTGTCCTGAGACCCACCCTCGAGGTATCGTAGCCGGGCACTGGCGGGAGACTCCTCAGGGGAGAAATCTCGTATCTAGGATCGTACACTCGGCACCACACGACAAAGAGACACCACACCGAGAGCTCTTAAGCTTAAATCTTTATCAGATCGGAGTTGTAGGATCTTTATGATCAGCACGGCAAATATATACAAGTGGAGCGCGGGCTCACAAAAGTCTTAGAGGGGGGTAGGAGGTAGCGGGACAGTCTTTGGGGATATGGATCAGATGCAGGAGCGTACCCGGCGCACAGCTCACAATCCTCGAGCTGGGGAATACGCTTGTCGTCGTGGGGTCCGGCGGGACCAAGAGAATCTGTGGGAGCCGCGAGTCACTCAGCAGGGCTCAGGTACAAGTTCGGAGGTCTTACGATCTTCAGGGAGCCGCGAGTCACTCAGCAGGGCTCAAGCACAAGTTCGGAGGTCTTACGATCTTCAGGGAGCCGCGAGTCACTCAGCAGGGCTCAAGCACAAGTTCGGAGGTCTTACGATCTTCCGGGAGCCGCGAGACACTCAGCAGGGCTCAGGTGTTTCCAAGGCGAATCTGCCGGACAGTCCCAGAGCACCCCTTGTTATAGGGCGACTCCTCTTTGATGTCCGGAGTCTGTGCAGGCAGGGGTCTTGTCACCTGGGGGTCGCTTGTTGGGGTTTCCTGCCATTGTCCTTTGATCCTTTCAGGGCCGGGTCGGGAGGAGTCCCAGACACCCAGCAGGCATGGAGCCAGCCCTCGGGGAGGCCGGCGGGTTGATCGAAACCCACCTTCCCAGGGAAGCGCAGGGGTGTGATGGAAACTGCTCCTCCCTTTCTCATCCCAAGGGGAGCGCGATGTCCTCCAGCCGGAGTGGCGCCTCTCGGCCAGGGTCGCGCTGGGGCCGGGCGGCCATCTTGGTGCATGAAGTGGGCACGCGGGCCCGGTGTGGCCAAAAGGAGGAAGGCCACGGACGGGGAAGTCCGGGTCGGGTGTGTGTGTTCTGGTGGGAAGGATCGGCGAGGCCGTGGGCTCGGGGGCTGGTGTGAGGTGCAGGGGTCAGGTCTGGCTATGTTACGAGGGCCGGGTCTAACACAGGGTATATCCAATATGTGGGGCTGAGCTGTGTCTACATTGGCTGGGTGTGTGACGGACTCGTTAGACTTGGCCCATGCATGCTGAGCGATGTCTCCACCTGCATCATTTGTGGCGTCCTTGGTGGTCACTGTACTTGTGTATGTAGACTGTTGCCATGACTTCATGTGTACATGTATTCTTTTAGGCGCTATGCATATGTATACTTCCAGCCTCGCACACATGTGGTACATGTACTGCAGGATCTTTGTGAACCTGACTGACATTTGTGGGCATTGGATCTGTGGGTACTCCACCCTTTTCTTTGCAGGGGCACTGCTGTGAGTGTTAGGCACCCACCCCTCCTGTGTCTGGGCACTGCTGGGAGGACTCTGCACACACCCCTCCTGTCTCTGGGCACTGCTGAGAGTGTTAGGCACCCACCCCTCCTGTCTCTGGGCACTGCTGGGAGGACTCTACACCCACCCCTCCTGTGTCTGGGCACTGCTGGGAGGACTCTACACCCACCCCTCCTGTCTCTGGGCACTGCTGTGAGTGTTAGGCACCCACCCCTCCTGTCTCTGGGCACTGCTGGGTGGACTCTGCACCCACCCCTCCTGTCTCTGGGCATTGCTGGGAGTGTTAGGCACCCACCCCTCCTGTCTCTGGGCACTGCTGGGAGTGTTAGGCACCCACCCTCCTGTCTCTGGGCACTGCTGGGAGGACTCTACACCCACCCCTCCTGTCTCTGGGCACTGCTGGGAGGACTCTGCACCCACCCCTCCTGTCTCTGGGCACTGCTGGGAGTGTTAGGCACCCACCCCTCCTGTCTCTGGGCACTGCTGGGAGTGTTAGGCACCCACCCCTCCTGTCTCTGGGCACTGCTGGGAGGACTCTACACCCACCCCTCCTGTGTCTGGGCACTGCTGTGAGTGTTAGGCACCCACCCCTCCTGTCTCTGGGCACTGCTGGGAGGACTCTGCATCCACCCCTCCTGTCTCTGGGCACTGCTGGGAGTGTTAGGCACCCAACCCTCCTGTCTCTGGGCACTGCTGGGAGTGTTAGGCACCCACCCCTACTGTCTCTGGGCACTGCTGGGAGGACTCTGCACCCACCCCTCCTGTCTCTGGGCACTGCTGGGAGTGTTAGGCACCCACCCCTCCTGTCTCTGGGCACTGCTGGGAGGACTCTACACCACCCCTCCTGTCTCTTGGCACTGCTGGGAGGACTCTACACCCACCCCTCCTGTCTCTGGGCACTGCTGTGAGTGTTAGGCACCCACCCCTCCTGTCTCTGGGCTCTGCTGTGAGTGTTAGGCACCCACCACTCCTGTCTCTGGGCACTGCTGTGAGTGTTAGGCACCCACCCCTCCTGTCTCTGGGCACTGCTGGGAGTGTTAGGCACCCACCCCTCCTGTCTCTGGGCACTGCTGGGAGGACTCTGCACCCACCCCTCCTGTCTCTGGGCACTGCTGGGAGTGTTAGGCACCTACCCCTCCTGTCTCTGGGCACTGCTGAGAGGACTCTACACCCACCCCTCCTGTCTCTGGGCACTGCTGGGAGGACTCTACACCCACCCCTCCTGTCTCTGGGCACTGCTGTGAGTGTTAGGCACCCATCCCTCCTGTCTCTGGGCACTGCTGTGAGTGTTAGGCACCCACCCCTCCTGTCTCTGGGCACTGCTGGGAGGACTCTGCACCCACCCCTCCTGCATCTGGGCACTGCTGGGAGGACTCTGCACACACCCCTCCTATTTCAGGATATGTACGCTTAGAACATACACGGGTGTGGGTTCGCTACATGCATACGAGGTGGGGGTACGGTCCGTACATACACGGTTGGGGTGGGGGTACGCTCCATACGTACGCGGGTGAGGGTACGGGTCGTACTTACACTGTTGGGGTGGGGGTACGCTCCATACATACGGCGGGTGTGGGTACGGGTCGTACCTACACTTTTGGGGTGGGGGGTATGCTCCATACGTACGCGGGTGAGGGTACGGGTCGTACTTACACTGTTGGGGTGGGGGGTACGCTCCATACGTACGCGGGTGAGGGTACGGTTTGTACTTACACTGTTGGGGTTGGGGTACGCTCCATACGTACGCGGGTGAGGGTACGGGTCGTACTTACACTGTTGGGGTGGGGGTATGCTCCATATGTATGCGGGTGAGGGTACGGGTCGTACTTACACTGTTGGGGTTGGGGGTACGCTCCATACGTACGCGGGTGAGGGTACGGGTCGTACTTACACTGTTGGGGTGGGGGTACGCTCCATACGTATGTGGGTGAGGGTACGGGTCGTACTTACACTGTTGGGGTTGGAGGTACGCTCCATACGTACGCGGGTAAGGGTACGGGTTGTACTTACACTGTTGGGGTGGGGGTACGCTCCATACATACGCGGGTGAGGGTACGGGTCGTACTTACACTGTTCGGGAGGGGGTACGCTCCATACGTACGAGGGTGAGGGTACAGGTCGTACTTACACTGTTTGGGTTGGGGGTACGCTCCATACGTACGCGGGTGAGGGTACGGGTCGTACCTACACTGTTGGGCTGGGGGTACGCTCCATACGTACGCGGGTGAGGGTACGGGTCGTACTTGCACTGTTGGGGTTGGGGGTATGCTCCATGCATACGGGGGTGGGGGTACGGTCCGTACATATCCGTCCCCTCGCTATGTCATGCTTGTGCGGGCCGTACCCAGGCCTTTGCCACGTGGGTACAGCCGTCCCGCCATTGTTGGGATGACGTAGGTGTGGGCGTGGTACGACTTGTACCCACGCTCTTAAGGCATGGGTACGGGACGTACCTGTATTGTTGTGTTGCCGGTTCGCATCGTCAAGCACTTCCGTTGTGGCGGACGCTGGCTTTGCTGGACACGCCCCCACCCCCTCGTAGTGACCAGGGTGTGGGGGTCAGGTATGTCCAGGGCATGTGTGCTGTGTGAGTTTGGTGGGGGGTTTGTGGCCTGGCCCTGGTCCTGCCCCCCCCCTTTCCCCCCTCCCTTTGTTGTTCTGACCTTCTGCGGCGTCTGCGTCGTAACCTGTAGAGGAGGTCGACTGCTATGAGGGCCGGGATGACACGTAGGTTCGGGTCCATGTCTGTCCGTCGCGTGCAGGTACTCCTTGTTCGCGTCGTCCTGATTTCCCGGCAGTTTTTGGCTGCCGGAAAATATTCACCGTGCGGGATGACGTCGGTGCGAATCGTAATTCCTGGTTCGTGAATGGCAGGCTGCGTGCGTCCCGACATCACGTCAGCGCTTTCCCGGATCACATTTGTATGTTTATTTTCGTCGGTCGGGGTTTTGTACGATTCGTACGGAAATGGGATTTCCGTGCGAATCGTAATTCCATGTTTGTATATTTTTTCGACCGGGTACGCGTCGGACGGAGAATATGCTCCGTCCGATGGTTCGTACCCGGTTTTTACCGGATCGTGATCGGCACCACTATGTAAATATAGTAATATATATCACAAAGATTATGAAAAAATAATAAATGCTATACAAATATTCCACATATGTATACAAGATTATATGATGTACCCAATAAAAAATTACAAATCCAACTAACTATATTCTAATACAAAAACAAACTTCATTAAACAAATATCAAAGTCTGATAATTTCCCAAATTTTCCATTGTAATAAACTTCATAAAAACAAAACCATTTACAAAAATTACATTACACAAGAATAAAAAATACCCCACAAACTATCATTTATGCAAAAAAAATATTTAAAAAAATAATTTACTACTCCCACTCCAATTACTATGAAATCAGTAAAGCTGCTGGATAGTAAACAAATTTAATCTACTATTCCAACTCCAGTCAGTATTACATCAGGAAAGATGCTGGATAGTAAATAAATATAATTTACTATTCCAACTCCAATGAATATAAGATCAGGGAAGGTGCTGGATAGTAACTAAATATAATTTCCTATTCCAACTCCACTCAGTATTAAATCAAGGAAAATGCTGGATAGTAAATAAATATAATTTACTATTCCAACTCCAATCAATATTAAATCATGTAAGGTACTGGATAGTAAATCAATATAATTTACTATTCCAACTCCAGTCAGTATTAAATAAGGGAAGGTGCTGGATAGTAAATAAATATAATTTACTATTCCAACTCCAGTCAGTATTAAATAAGGGAATGTGCTGGATAGTAAAAAAATATAATTTACTATTCCAACTCCAGTCAGTATTAATTTAGGGAAGGTGCTGGATATTAAATAAATATAATGTACTATTCCAACTCCAGTCAGTATTAATTTAGGGAAGGTGCTGGATATTAAATAAATATAATTTACTATTCCAACTCCAATAAATATCAAATCATAAAAGGTGCTGCATAGTAAATAAATATAATTTACTATTCCAACTCCACTCAGTATTAAATCAAAGAAGGTGCTGGATATTAAATCAATATAATTTACTATTCCAACTCCACTAAATCTTAAATCTGGGAAGGTGCTGGATAGTAACTAAATATAATTTACTATTCCAACTCCATTCAGTATTAATTTAGGGAAGGTGCTGACATCTTGACCACCGCGATTGTTGGTGACTCCTGTGCTCAAACCCGGCCAATTTGGACTGTGTTGGACCTTGGCGAGCCTTTGCTGTGTGATCCTTTTGCGGGTGGGACTGCGAGGACCAGCCTGCACAGCGCTATCATCACCGTTGCAGCTGGGGCCTCTTCCCGCCCAGTCCTCCCATCAGCGTGATAAAGACTCGTGGCCCCCGCTTCGCGGGAGCCGCTCGCTGACATCTTGACCACCGCGATTGTTGGTGACTCCTGTGCTCAAACCCGGCCAATTTGGACCATGTTGGACCTTGGCGAGCCTTTGCTGTGTGATCCTTTTGTGGTTGGGACTGCGAGGACCAGCCTGCACAGCGCTATCATTACCGTTGCAGCTGGGGCCTCTTCCCGCCCACTCCTCCCATCAGCGTGATAAAGACTCGCCGCCCCCGCTTCGCAGGAGCCGCTCGCTGACATCTTGACCACCGCGATTGTTGGTGACTCCTGTGCTCAAACCCGGCCAATTTGGACTGTGTTGGACCTTGGGGAGCCTTTGCTGTGTGATCCTTTTGCGGGTGGGACTGCGAGGACCAGCCTGCACAGCGCTATCATCAACGTTGCAGCTGGGGCCTCTTCCCGCCCACTCCTCCTCGAGACCTCTTCCCCATTTAAAACGTCCCGTGCATACGTGCTAGCGGAACGCGCGCGGGGCGTTGCACGGGGCGAAGACCGGGCAAAGAGCGGGCCTTTTGAGGCCGTTCGAGAACGGGAGAGTTAGGGCCTGGGCCACCCCTCTTGGCCTAAGACTCCTCATTCAACCTTGGAACCGAGCTCGGGACCATGACTTCAAGAGAAACGAGGAGCAAAACTACACTGGCCGCAGGGATGGCAAAAGGTACTCTGGACACGTATTTTGCTAAAGCGGGGTCACTTCTTATTGATGAAATTACTATCCTAGAAAGGCGCATTTCGCAAGAAATTGACTGGGTTAGGAGATCCTCTTTGGGACCCCTTGCACATGCCACCACCCCAGAACAAACGCCTGATTACACATTAACAGACGCTGGGGGGCCAAATGGCTTGCTCGACCTATATGACCTAAGTAATCTTATCATACCCACTACTGATTGTGACATCTCTGCCCCCGTAGAGCTTAGTATATTACCTCTTCCATCACCCAAGCCCCCTCCACCTCCAATCATTGCCAAAGTGAGTGTGTCTAACAAGGACGCAACTATTGAAAGGGCTCACCAGATTGTGCAGTCATCACAGGGGGAGAGGGAGGGAGCTATTCCGAAAAGGAAAAGAAGGGCACAAATCATAGGGGGGAGAAAGCCCAAGATCCCAAAGCATAACCCTATGTGCAAGGGCAACCAACATGGCATAGTTAGCAAGGGGTCAAATCAGTTACCAAAAAAAAGGGCACTACCCTCCCATACCCCGGTTCAGACATCTCCCAGCTCAAATGTCTTATCGGGGGAGGAGGATTTCACCCTTTCGGATATTCTTACTCTCCTGAGGAAAATGCTCAATCCCCTAGAAGACCGTCTAGCAAAGATGGAAATGTTTTTATCGAACATCCAAAAGGGAATCGCACAACTAGCAGATGCCCCAAAAAAAGCTAGTGAACTCACAAGTGGAGGGCCGAGCCACAGTGGCAAGAAGTTTATACCAGCGCCTCCAATTAAGGAAGGGCGCCCTCCATCTAAGCTTATACAAACACATCATCTTACACCATCAACTTTAGAAGTCGCAAACTCACAAGTCCCAACTTGCGTAGCAAACGCAAGCCCGCAAGAGAAGTTAGCTGTGCCCGTAATAGGGGTACATGGTAATGGTATAAAACATAGGCCAATCAACTTGCCACCGGAGGCCATTCCGTACACAGTCATCCTAACAGGTATTCCCGAACTAAAACCTTCTACTAGAGAACCCGTGGAGGCCCTCAAAAATAAGGTAATCCACTGGCTTTCTACTAATAGGCCCCTCCCGGAAGGAATGCATAGTGAGGTCCTCATGATGAGGAGAGTCCCATGGCAAGGTAATACCAGGAAATCTATCCACGGAGACTGTGTCCTGATTAATTTCAGGGACCCTTTTACAGTCTCACATATATGCAGCTGGCCTCACCATGCCCAGGGGACTTCTATCCAATCCCTTCCTCTATCTTTCTTTTATCCATCTTCAAGTTATGAGCAGGAAGAGGAGGGTTGGGAACTAGTACGCAGGAGAGGAGGTAGATGGGGCACAAGTGAAAGAGGGGACCACCCTCTTCCCAGATTTCCACGATATGATCATTTTCCCACCTATAAGAAGTTTAGCAACCTAGATATGGTGGATTGACCGAGTAAGATGGGGGGTGGGGAGGACCTGGGCCAAAATAGGATCCCTATTCCCAAAATACGACCAGCAATCCCCACGGAGAAGGATTATCTTGAGCAGAAACATACAAACGGAGAAGTATGTGCAAGGACCCCTAGCTCTCCATATAATATAACTGAGGCGATGGCCGTCCAAGCTGGCAGCTCAGATACCAACCCATCATCGGGGATGCACTCTGGCATGGTTGCGCTTCCAAATTCACTAACAGAGAGAATTAACTGCTCCTCTCTTAAGATTTTGTCATGGAATGTGGCGGGCTTGGGTAATAAACTGAACTGCCCGGCCTGGAGCTCCTTTATTGAGAACAAAGATATATGCCTGTTCCAAGAAACCTGGGAGAGGGAAGAAGTCATCCGTACAGGCTTTGCTGCATTCTCCACACAAGCAAAATGGGGGGGTTGAGGGCGTCCTTCGGGAGGTCTTGCAATCTGGGTGACTAACGACCTGGGATGTAGGGCCGCTGTCCTTCCATTAAACAAGGAGGATATTTTAGCTGTATTGCTGGAATGGCCAAATGCACACAGCCTTCTGTTGATAAATGTCTACTCCAGGCCAGTCAATATTACGCAGGAGTCGCGCACTATTGAAGAGCTTGCGCTTGCCCTAAATGAAATTCCGGAGGGCATCCCTTTCTTAATAGGGGGTGATCTGAATTGCCATTTCGAGCCCCTTTCAGGCCTACTGGATGGTCTGGCTCAGGAGGAGGACCTGGCGTGGTCTGTACCTCCATCGCAAGCACCGGCCCCAAGTGCTTGGACCCCTCTGGCTCTACAAATCACATCCCTAACCCTGAAACATGGTCTCCGGGCCTGTAATGGAAGGATAAAATCTGATATCCCTCCAAGATGCACCTATAAGAGTGGGCAGGGAGTCAATACTTGACTATATCCTGGTCCCATTGGCCTCGTGGTCGCTTATTAGAGACTTCCGGGTGACATCTAGGGAAGACAGCGACCACAACGCATTGGAATTGGAATATGACCATCCTGGTCTTGAGGTCATGGGGAAGCAGAGGGTGGCATCTGAGGCGGGGTTAGGCCTTACGAACAACAGACATAGAGTGAAGTGGGAGAAATTAGCTTCTAAACCAGGGAAGATATCAAAGCTGTACGCCCGGGTAATTCCTAGACTCGAAAAGGTTCAGGCACTAAAGGTGCAAGGTATTACCCAGGGTGCATATAAACAACTGGGGCAGCTGCACGAAGACCTCATCAAATCGGTGTCCGAAATCCTTACCACCATACCAAAAAGGGTTAATGGACGTGCTGCCGGTCCCCCCTGGTATAACATTGCATGCCGCAAGGCAAAAACTGATCTCCTGACCTCGATTAAGGCGGGGAAGGGAAGCGTGGAAATTAGGGCCAGGAGAACGGCCTATAAGACCCTGATCACCAATGCTAAAAGCGAATGGGAGTACCAAAAATGGGAAAAACTCACTATCTCCCTGGCATGTGGGGATTCGCGCAAATTTTGGCGTTGTGTGAACACAGGCTCTGAGGAGTTGGCCTCTGCAATAGAGCCCAACATCTCAGCCAGGGTATGGCAATATCACTTCCAGTTACTATATAAGTTACCTGAAGGGGAAAGGACTATTCCCACCCAGACGGCTAGCATTACTCCGAAAGGGGTGCCACTCACAATAAAGGAGGTCCGAGCGGCTATTGCCGCGTTGGCATCAGGCAAGGCACCAGGCTTAGATGGCCTGCCGGGTGATCTATTCAAACAAGAACCGGATGTTTGGGCACCCTATCTAACGATTCTATTTAATTCCATTTTGGGGGGCATGGAGGTGCCAGACACTTGGCTGGGCGCAGAGATTGTCCCTATATTTAAAAAGGGTTCGCCTCTGCTCCCAGCCAACTACAGACCCATTAGTCTTATCGATGTTCCACAAAAGATTTTCGGTAGACTCATGCTCAATCGCCTTCAAGATTGGATTGAAGAATGCGAAATTATGAGTCCATATCAAGCAGGGTTTAGAAGAGGTATTTCAACTATTGACCAGATTTTCCGTTTGAATCTTCTGTATTGGAAGACTGTGTCAATCGAGGGCGGCAGCTTGTACACGGTGTTCGTGGACTTGCGAGCGGCCTTCGATTTAGTGCCCAGGGATAAATTATGGGCCGTCTTAACGGACTTAGGGGTTCCTGCCGATATTTTATTAATTCTGAAAAGATTACACCAGGGAAGTTTTGCCAGGGTTAGGTGCGGAAGAGGGGGAACTCTTTCGGATGGTTTCCTCGTTGACAGGGGGGTTAGACAGGGTTGTGTGCTTGCACCGACCCTTTTCTGCCTCTTTGTCAACGGGGTCATTAGCCATCTTAATGGGTTGAGCAACATCGATGCCCCCAGGTTGGTTGGCAGCAGGGTTCCTGCTATCATGTTCGCAAATGATACCCTGCTGCTCTCCAAATCCCCTATGGGCATACAACGGGTGTTGGACGTATTTGCGAACTTCTGTGTGAAGCGTGGATTGGAGATTAATGCTTCTAAAACCAAGTACATGATCTTCAACCCGCCCTCCTCAACACGCCCGAGTCCCTTGATAGGGTCCTCCAGATTAGAGAGGGTTTACACGTTCGATTATCTGGGGGTAACAATTAACCAGTCTATGACTTGGGATTCACACCGAACCAAGGCAAATTTGAAACTGATCCAGATGATGGGTGGCATATCTAGGATGACAAGAGGATTGACCTATAAGCCATTTGGTCCCCGCCTCCAAATTTATAAAATCCAGGCAAGAGGGGCAGTGACATATGGGGGTGAAATATGGGGGCATACTGTCGCCCAGAAATTGCAGGTTACGGAGAACATCTTCTTAAGGCAATTGGCAGCTTTACCATCTAGCACCCCACTCCTCCCACTGAGATTAGACCTGGGCCTAAGACCCATTACAGAGGAGTTGGGACTTAAACCCATAACTTTCTGGTGCAAAATATGGAGCACGCCGGAACTATCTAATTATAGAGCTGAGCTTCTAGAGATTTTGCATCTTGCTAAAGCCGCACAAATCCCATGGCTAAGATATATTAAACAAACATGCGAGTCACTAGGAAGACCGGATTTGTGGTTTGATCCAGGAAATACATGCTGTAGGATCTCACGCAAATCTATCTCCAAGGTTTATTATGAGCATAACTTACGCGTCTTAATCAAGAGTGCACGGGAGGGGTCGTTATCTGAACACTTTCTGGGGTTTAAAGACTCATATCATCTAGAGCTTGCCTTTGATGGGGGCCAATGGGGGAACGGGGGCGCGCCTGCCGCGTCACCTTGTGCGCGAGAGGCACGCCCCTGGCTGTAACGGAGGGGGTCGGCTCGACCGCCATACTTTTGGCGTGGCCGATGCCGCCCTGCTGTTCTATATGGGCGTTACTACCTACACCCCCTCCTCCCCATTCAAGACCCGTGACAGGAGAGAAGTTTTTGGATGCGGGGGGCGTGACACCCCCCCGGCCGTATTTATTATATACAATTAATACACATTAATCATAATTACAATATTTTCAAAATGTAACAGAAAATATGCTTTACACGGATTACAATTGATTAGTACAGATATCCGATGGCTAACCTTAACATAACTTGATATTGGGGACTCAGCGGCCTTGGTCCTTTTGGACTTAAGTGCTGCTTTCGATATGGTGTCCCATACCATACTTCTCAAGCGCCTGCAGGATATCGGGATCAGGGACTCAGCCCTGGCCTGGATTAAATCATTTTTATCGGACAGATCCTTCCAGGTCCTGGCACCCCCCTTTTCCTCACAGGAATTTGCACTACACCAGGGGGTTCCACAAGGCTCCATTTTGAGCCCTTTATTATTCAACCTATACGTCAGCCCTCTAGCAGTGCTGGCGAAAGAGAGGGGGCTGTCGTTGGTGTCGTACGCGGACGACACCCAATTAGTGATATCCTTTTGCAGGAAATGTACCTCCAGCTGAGACAATTTTAAGGACGATCTGTTAGCTATATCTGATTGGATGGCAATTAATTGCCTCCAGCTTAACTCTGGCAAATCTGAGATCCTTCTATTTGGAAAGGATAGGGGGCTGTGGTCAGATCTATACTGGCCGGATCGATTAAAACCCGCCCCAATTCCGAAGGAAACTGTAAAAAATCTTGGGGTACGGTTCGATCAGGGACTAACCTTTGAGAAGCAAACCAAAATGGTTGCGGGGGTCTGTTTTGGACTCCTGCGGGGTCTAAAGCCTCTGCTTGGGTTTTTTCCTCCTTCAGTGCGTCAGACTATTGTCCAGGCATCTGTTCTCTCAAGACTGGGCTATGGCAACTGCCTTTATTTGGGAGCTACCAGAGCCAGCGTTAAGCGCCTCCAGAGGGTCCAGAACGCTGCAGCACGGATTTTGGTCTCACTACCCAAACATTGTTCAGTTGCACAGCTTCTCCCCAAACTTCACTGGTTGCCAGTGGACAAACAAATACAATTTAAAGCACTGTGTATTTCACACAAGATTCTGTCTAAACAGGCGCCGCCTGGCCTTCTCCAGTTGTTGGAGGCTTATACACCCAAGCGCCCCTTGCGTTCCGCTAACCTAGCCATGGTCTGCACCCCGCATGTGTGGAGGGCCAGGGCAGGGGGGCGCTCGTTCCGCTGGCTGGCGGCAAAATTATGGAACTCTCTCCCAACTTCTATCAGAACTATTTCTAACCATCTGCCGTTTCGTGAGGCTTTGAAGACTTGGCTTTTCCCTACCTCTACTATTTAACTGTGTCAACTTGCTTTGGTCTCTGTCTCTGGTCCTAGTATTGCGCTGGGACGCCCCCGTTGCTGGGGCAGCCATGCGCAATATAAATCTGCAATAAATAAATGAATAACTCTAATACAACGGTTTTCGTATCCATATCTAGACATATCGTTATCAATCTTTACAAACTGTATTTTCTGCGTACCTATTAGAGCCTACGGCAAGGTCACTAACTGGCGTCAGATCCTTATCAATTTCTAACCACGCCCTCCAGTCGGAGTGCGCATGCGCAGAGGGCCCGTTCATCGTGAGGGTACTTCCCCACCCGGTTACCCCCGTACGCTCTATACCTGATCTCCATAAAGGGGCCCTTGCAGCCGTTGTGCACCTGTGTGATGGCCAATCAGCCTAGAGACTCCCTCCTCCCCTGCACCCAACTGCCCCTGGAGTTCTAGGAGAGACCAGTTGTCCCTCCCACTTGGGTGACACCATTCGGGAATGGCGCCGCCCTCTAAGGACCTTAATTTACTGCTCACCAATCATGACCTTACCGCCACAGGCTAGCATAGTTTACCGACTATCTAGCCCCCCCCCCTGTGCTCACTAGAAAGGTCATCCCTTACGACTAAGGCCGATCAACCATGCCAACATATTCTCCAGGAACACCTTGTTGCCTACTTGGGATAAATGAACGCCGTCTTTTAAGAAGCACGGCTCACCCCTAATGCATCCATGGGCGATGGTCTGTAAGTGAGGAGCCCTAAAAAGTCTCTCAATCTTGTTATTTATTCTCTTTGCCGAGTGATTCAAAGCCTTTACGGAGTCCTCCCCTCCATTGGAATCGGGGTATCATCTGAGACCACCCGATGGTGCAGCCCTGACAAGTCTTAGCTAACCAGCCTATTTCAGTGACTATGGTTTCCACCAACCCTCTTCTTCCCAGTCTAGCTAAGTCTTTCCCCCCCAAGGGTAGTATGATAATGTTAGGGGCGGACCCCTTTTTTTTTACAGGTCCAGTACGATACCCCTGAACCGATCAAAGCATAGCCCCCCTTTTCCATGGCATGCTATTTCAAAACCTGCCTGCCGTGCTCTTTCCCTATAATCACCTGTAGAAATAAGGTTAGACAGATGCCTTACATATAAATGGCCTATGATCCACACCGTCTGTAAGCTTTCCTTTCTGCGGTGTTGACATCCGAGTTGTTGCATGATGCTGGTGTAGTGTCTTGAGTTTCTCCCCTGCGTGACAGGCTTTAGAAACTGTAATGGAAGCAGAAAACAATGCATCAGCGCTGTGTGGCTCTCACACTCACAGCATGTGTAGGCTCACATAACGTTTGTAACAATTGGACACCCATCTCCCTATCTTTTGTACGCCGCTGTTTGATAGACCCCTGGCCATTGCTTCAGTGGCCGCCCCTATCCTAAAGGAATGGGTACCAAACCTTTCTGGATTGTGACCTGATTTCAGAATTGTCATGTTCAGCACCCTTTTGAACTGAAATCGTGTCAGGGGGACCCCATCCACATGGATCAGAAAAGGACCCCCTACGTTAAGTGGCCTAACCTGTAAGTAGCTTTCAACGTGTGATACAGGGCAGCATGGGTTGCCCCGTGCCCGGTGGAGAACTACTCCATCACCCCGGGCCTCCTGATCGGTCTTGGATTTCTTGATAGATATTAGTAGGGTGTCGGCCCTGATGTTAATGCATGCAAACTGCAGGCCGCCGTGTACGTCTAGCTTGTTTTATGCCACTAGCTTCCCAATTCGAAATGCACCGTAAAAGGCCAACGAAAAGGCTACCATGAATAACTGCACTTCCCCTGATGTGCTGCAAATTGCTGGGAGGGCTGCTAATATTGCGTCAGAAGGTCCACCCCAATTGGCTGCCTTGTGTCTGGGGCCGCCCCCTGGAGGCGTTGCCACCCTTTCAGAGCCTTCCTCACTGTGAAACTGTTGGTGGGATCACCCCTGTCGCTGATCTGAGCGAAGAAGGAGATCGCCTCCACCTGCCTCCTCGCTGCTGCTGCTGAACGCCCATTGGTCCTTAAACTACCCAAGTATGCAATGAGTGTCCCCGTGTCGTTCCACCGCTCAGCCCACCCTGCCCCCAAGAAAGAACAATATTGCCAAAACGCCCCTTCGTATGCTTTTTTGGTCCTGGGTGCTAGGCTGGCTGCCATGAGGTCCGGTAGGTGGGGGCACCAATCTGAGTCGTTCTGGGAAGAGGGTGGCACACTCTGCCGCTGTCGGGAGGTGGGCCCTAAAACCTGCATCTTAAAGCGAGAAAGTGCATCAGCAGCATGATTAAGGACCCCAGGCACGTGTTTAGCCCTAAATTGCACATTCAATTTCATGCATGTGAGAACAAACTCCTTCAAGAGGCGAAGAATCATTTTACACCGGGCCGCTTGCTGATTGATGCATTCCACCACGGTCATGTTGTCTGACCAGAAAACTACTGACTGGTTACGCAAATGTTCAGGCCATACTGTCAATGCCACCCATATGGCGAAGAGCTCCAGGAACCCGATGTTACCTGTTAGACCATTCTCTACCCACCAAGGCGGCCAACGTTGTGCCACCCACTCGGTACCGAGTATGGCACCAAATCCCTCACTTCCCGCGGCGTCAGTCATTAATCCCAACTCCGGGGACGCTGTGGGCGGACCGGGCCACACTACTCTGCCGTTGAAGTCCTGCAGGAATGCCATCCAAATCCGCATGTCCTGCCGAACCTCAGCGGACAGCCTTGTGTGGTGATGTTTTTCCTTGAGGCCCGCCATGGCTTGGGAGATGGACCTGGAGAAAGGTCTAGCCATTGGAATGACCCCTAAAGCAAAGTTCAGCTGTCCTACTGTCTGCTGCAGCTCATGTAGTGTGACCTTCTGTTTGCCCAAGCATAGTTTTAAAGCAGCCCTGAATTTGTTGACTTTGTCCATGGGTAACCTAAAACATCGCTGAACAGAATCCAGCTCAATGCCCAGGAACTCTGGAACTCTATCGTAGAAGCCGGCCCGACTGTCTTCCCCGGAGCCAATGGAACCCCCAGATCATGCATGAGCGTGCAAAATTCCTGCAGCGCCCACCCACATTCTGGGGAGCCCAGAGTCCCCAGGATAAGAAAGTCATCCAGGTAATGCCTGACCCACTGGTGCCTTCTGCCTGAAAACCCATTCCAGAAATGAACTGAATTTTTCAAAATATGCGCAAGAAACAGAGCAGCCCATTGGCATACACGTATCCATATAAAAACTCCCTTGAAATTTAAAACCCAGCAGGTGGTAATCATCCGGATGTACCGGGAGTAACCGAAAGGAAGATTCTATGTCAGATTTTGCCATCAAAGTACCAGGGCCCAAGCCCCTGAGAATCTCCACCGCTTGGTCAAAGGATGCATATTTAACGCTGCACAACTCATCATCAATTGCATCTTTCAGTGATTTACCCCTGGGTGCTGACAAATTGTGTATTAGTCTGAATTCCCCTTCTACTTTTTTGGGGACTACCCCCAACGGGGAGCAGACGAAGTTCTGCACTGGCACAGACTTGAAAGGGCCCGCCACCCTACCCAGGCGCAACTCCTTGGCAATCTTTGAAGAGACTACACCTTTATTGGTCCGGGCAGAGAGTTGATTCTGACACTGATGACCCCCTATAGTTAGGGGCTGGAATCCTAAAGCCATCCCTGAAACCCTCCAACAGAGTTCTCGCCGTAATATGGCATGGGTATTTGTTGAGCCATGGAGTCAGAGCCGTCACATCAATGGGGGACCGTACTTTCAGTGGGGATGCAATCTCACTCCTGCTTCTTTCTACCCTTATCCTTTGCTCTGTTGTATCCAATTTTTAGTCTCAAGGGCCACACTTACCAGTGGCCCGCAATGTAAGTCAAATAACGAGCAGTTGGCAACGTAGAAGGTTCAAGCGTTTATTGGCCAAACAGGAAACTCTACATAGAGGAGCCTCGTCGATCCTCACCCAAGGGGTGTGCCGAGGAAGACTGCTGGCTCCTTGTCAAACTCATTCTTTTATACATTACAGCGCAACATACAAAGCCTTATAAGTGGAAAAGTACCAGCCAGTCTAGGCGCTCCTAATGAGCTCATCCTATATCTAGTTTCAATGATACAAAAAGGGCTACTATCTTTAAGAATAGAAGGTCGACCGGGTGACTCCCTTCTCGTCCCAGGTTCAGAAGGAATTTGCTTGGTACTCCCTTTTGGCAGATGTGACCTTGCTTCTCGGTCGTAAATACAATTCAGCCTGTCTTCTAAAACTAGTGTCTGCTGAACAAGGAAAATATGGGTTCAGGGAACCACGTGATTGTAGCTCCTTTAGACGAAAGAGCTGAGGGCCAAAATGGCCGCGGTTCTGTTTTCTGCCCTTTCCGTCGTACTTACTAAATGGATGCACAAAGGGCCTTCTTACAGGGCTGAGTCAAATAAGTTAGTTTAAGTTACACTGTGCTAATCATATTCTGAAATTTGGATCCTACAGAACGGCCCTTTTAGCATAATGTAGCTAAAATAAAATAAAAACAAGTAGGACTAATCCTCAAAGATACCCTCATCTATCTGCATTAGGTCACGAATTTCTTTCTGGGTCATCTGGGCATGAGCTTGGGTAGGTGGGGATTTAGGTAGTGCAGAACAAAATTGGGTGGCACAATAGGAACAACAGGCAGGGCCGCACTGGATACAAATGCAGCAAGTAAAGAGGAAACCCACAATACCCAACAGAACCATGAATAGTTTCCACCCCCAGGTGGTCAGAAGGTCCCAGAACCAAGTTGACAGGGACCAGGTACCAGTCTCGGTATGGATTTCTGATGCCAGTCGGTGGAGTTTCTGAATGGCTAAATGAACCGAAGGGGCGGAGTCAGGTATATATACACAACAGGAGCTCCCGATCACCCGGCATGCTCCTCCACGGTCAGCCAGTATGACGTCTAAAACAAGACGATTTTGAAGGGTCACAAGCCGGGTCGCCTGAAGCTCAACAGTGATATTAGTCAATATCCCGGCCGTGGTATTGACTACTCCCTCCACCACCCTGGACAGCCTTCTGATTTTCTTACTAGTGAGGACAGGGCCCCATATAGGTAGGACCCCTTTCATAATGTCTACAAAATGTTGGGCCGGGGTATCTGTTTGATCAGTGACATCATTATCAACGGATAGGGATAACAGACTTCTTTTATTCAATGAATGAGATTTATGGTAATCTGAGGGGGCAATATAAACAGGAGGATAGAGGAAGGACAGATAACACCTGCCCGACCATCCCCTGGGAAGCCAGGTGTAAGCATTCTCCCCGCATACGAAATATATGTTCGGGGGAGTCAAAATGGGAGGACTACTAAAAGTCTGCAATCGATAAGTGTAATTACATCTGCTAAATCCTACGGACAAGTGGCCGGAACCCTGGACACAAAAGGAGGATGACGTATTTAATACAGGGACAGGTATAATCTTGTCTTCGGAGACATTGCGTTCCTGAAAATATCTGAAGTACTCGGTGAAATTGAAGGATACAAAATCTAATATTTCATCCCTCAGCCAAGTATCATTCTCATGGTCCATGTACACATTCATGCAGGCTGTTGGATCTAAAGTGCCATCAGTGCCTTCCGCATTGGGAGTGAATCCCTGATGCCTCTCTATGTAGGCCAGGATCAAGTCATAATCTTTCTCCGAGAATCTATGCGCATCTACAGTATAATGCTCATATATCATAGACAACAATCTAAACCAAGCTTCACAGCTCCCTAGATGTGACAATGGCATTGATATAAACAAATCATGTTTATGCATTACTGAAGGGAGGAGGCCACATACCCAGCAATCGGTGACATTCGTGGAACTGTGAGTCTGATGCAACATTTCTATGAAGGCATTATGTACATAAGTCTGGCGATGCCTTTCTTTGTGAGGGGCCAAAGTCTGAAAATGGTGTTCCTGAGGAGTGGGGGTAGTTAACACCAAGGTATGGACTGGGTGGCGGAATTCTAGATAAATGAACAACCCTAAACATAATAGAAATGACACAGCTATTATAGAAATAAACACAATTTTAGCACGCAAACTCCATGTGGAAAACATTGGTAAATGTGCATATCTAGGGCGGGAATCATGGGACGTTCTTCTTCAAGGGCGAAGCGAGCAAAGGGATACATTCTCACTAAAAGTCCAGTTCTAAGCTCGGGAAACAATGAGAACAAAAAGAAAAACTACGCGCAGTCCATTCTGCCGGAGGGTGCTTCTTTCCTGTGTCCGAGTTAGAGCCTCACAGGCAGACTCTTAGCATTCCAAAACAGTAGAAGTATCAAAGAAAAAAAAAAGAAAAATCAAGGGTGCAAAAACTTCTCGCGTGGGAGCTGCACTTGACGCAACTCTGGTCGAAGAAGAGGATTACCTGGGCCCCTCTTGCTATCAATGTCTCTATCTTCTTTCTGAACAGGGCTATCACTTATAGTTCTACGCCCTCCACGAGTTCAGTCCAGTGTTCATATGATCCCCTAGGTCCCTTAACTCGGACTTCACCTTTTATGGTAAGCCGGACCGGGGGATCCCATTCCGTTTGCGGGGCCGCAGGTGGTATCGAGTGTGACCAGGGGTTTCAGGATTTATGAACAAAATGGGCACAGTGGGATCAGAGAAGGAACAAGGTGTGTGACCCTCCTGGTCACGCGTTTGGTCCCCAGGCAGGGCCTTATTTGCCACAGCTGACCCCGAACTCGTGGCCCTCTCTCCCTGCCCTTCTGTTTCTCCGTGGGCTTCGGGGGAGGGCGGCTCTTCGGCGTCGTGCTCACCTCTGTGCCGTTCGTTCTCCTCTTGGTCCTGGCAATCCTCGGGCAAGGGAAGCGGGACACGCTTCAGATGGGAAACATGAATCCAATGCTGCCTCCCTTCGACCTTTACCGCCGTCCTCGTGGCCAGAAGCACTTGATGTGGCTGGGTCCAGCGGGGTTCCAAGCTCGACTTTCGCTGGTAGTTCCGAATTAGGACCCACTGACCTGGTTCGATGCTGTGTCCGGGGCCCTCCGGCAGAGGCTGCAGTACTGCTGAAATCTGTTGGTGGATAGAACGGAGATCTTTAGTTAAAGCATAAAGGTAGTCGGCCAACATAGGATACTCAATATCCCTAAATGACTTGGGCCGGGGCACCCCCCATACATTGGCTGGTCTCCCAAAAACCACCTCGTAAGGGGAAATCCCACTCCGAGAATGAGGGGTGGTTCTTACAGACAATAGGGCCAATGGCAGAAGATCGGGCCATTTCAGGCCAGTCGTGTCCTGTAGTTTAGCTAATTTTAGCTTCAGGATCCCATTATATTTCTCAACTAGGCCTGCTGATTGTGGGTGCCTTGCGGCGTGGAACTTCTGTCGTATTGCCAAACCTTTACATACATGCTGAACTAAGTTGGCATTAAAATGTGTCCCATTATCACTCCAGATTACTCGTGGTAAACCGTATCGGGGAAAGAACTCCTTTATTAGGGCTCTGGCAGTTGCTATAGCTGTGTTTTCTCTAGTGGGGTATGCTTCCACCCATTTACTGAAGGTACAGATTACCACCAGAACATATTTAAGGTTGTTAACCCGTTCCAGTTGTATATAATCCATTTGGAGTACCTCGAAAGGCAAGGTAGGTGGGGCAAAACTTCCTGACAACACAGGGGTACTACCCCCCGGGTTATGCTGGAGGCAAATCATACAATGCTGGACCAGATTTCTAGCCGTTTTCTGGATATTAATGTTGTACCATACAGGGTCCAACATGGCACACATGCCTCGGACCCCGACGTGAGCGGGACCATGTGCCATGGCCACCACCGCATTCACGAATGCATTCGGTAGCAGCCATCTGCATTTTTCTGATAAATCCGTCCAACACCCATTCTCGTCTAACCGCCCCACCTGCTCCTGCCAATACTGTAGCTCCTCTGGAGTTGCTTCTTTTTGCAACTCTCTCACACTATCTACAGTGTTTCGAAAAATGTCTGCTTCTACCATCCTTCTGCACTGACTAACTACAAACATGGAGGGGGTATCTGACTGGGCCGTTTCCTTAGCAATCTTGTCTGCAAAAGCGTTACCCCTCCCAACATCATTAGTTACAGCCTTATGGGCACTACATTTTACAATGGCGAGGGCTTCTGGCAAAGGTAATGCGGCCAGCAGTCGTTCGACCAATTGTCCATTCTTTATCTTGTCACCATGAGACGTAAGAAACCCTCGTTCTGCCCACAACCTCCCAAAACTATGGGCCACACCGAAAGCGTACTGGCTATCGGTGTAGACATTCAACCTCAGTCCCTTTCCCAACTCACACGCTCTAAGTAGTGCGATTAATTCAGCCGCTTGGGCGGAAAGATATGGTACTTTGGCCGCCTCTACCACGGTCCGCAAGGTGGTAATTGCATAGGCCGCAACCGTATTACCGTTGGGCAATTTAAAACATGAGCCATCAACATACAATTCTCCTTGGGGTTCCGATAAGGGGGTGTCTGTTAGATCTATCCAGCCCTTTGTTTCTTCTTCAGTCCGGAATATGCAATCATGTACATCCTGGCCACTTTCTCCCAGGGGGAGGGGTAGCAACGTGGCAGGATTCAGAGTTATACATCTTTTAATGGTTATGTGAGGTGCAAACAGGGTCAATTCGTACCCCGTAAGACGCGCACTGGTTAAGTGCTGCGTCTGAGTTCTGTTTAACAATACGTCCACAGCGTGTGGTACCATTACTGTGAGGTCCGTATTTAGGACTAGCCCTTCCGATTGCCTGATCGCCATCGCTACTGCGGCCGTGGCTCTCAGGCAGCTGGGAAGTGCTCTGGCGACGTTGTCCAAAACCGCTGAGAAATATGCACAGGGTCTTTGCTTACCTCCAAAGTCCTGTGTTAACATTGAAAGCGAACAACCGTCCACCTCATGCACATAGAGCACAAAAGGCTTCCGGTAGTCTGGGGTGCCCAGCACAGGAGCAGAACATAAAGCAGTCTTTAGAGAAAGGAAAGCCATTTGACACTCATCAGTCCAAGGTAGGGGTTCATGCACGTCTTTGGTGATTAAATACAAGAAAGGTTTAGTGATGAGAGAGTAGTTAGGAATCCACTGGCGACAGTAAGAGGTTATGCCAAGCAAAGCACGGACATCACGTTGCGTGCGAGGAACAGACATGTTAGTAATGGATGCAATACGTTCCGGGGTCAATCGCCGTCCCTCCTTCGACAGGAGATGACCGAGATAGGTCACCTCCGGTCGACAATATTGGAATTTTGACAGTGATACCTTATTACCATGTTTTGCCAAATGCTGCAGTAACTCCACTGTTGCCGTCCGGCAGCCTTCCTCAGTATCAGAGGCCACCAGGAGATCATCAACATACTGGAGTAATACATTACCTGGCGGCAAACTCAAGGTGTCCAGTATCCTTTTCAGTGCCTGACTATAGATACTGGGGCTTTCTGTAAACCCCTGGGGGGCGCGACAGAATCTGAAGCTACGGCCCCCCAATGAGAAGCCGAAAAGATAGCGGCTGTCTGGATGTATAGGGATACTAAAGAAAGCGTTTTTTAAATCAATAACTGAGAAAAATGGTGCCGTTGGAGGAATCATTGTCAGGACGGAGTTAATATCAGGTACCACAGGGTACTGGGGTACCACGATCTTATTGATTTCTCGAAGGTCAATCACAAATCGATAGGTATCAGCATAATCAGGAGTCGGTTGTGTCGGGGCTCGTTTAAGAATCGGAAGAATAGGGCTATTACATGTATTAGAGGCCGTTTCTTCCACTACTCCAGTTTTTATCAAATCGTGAATGATAGCAATTAGAGCCCGTTCCCCAGCAGGGGCAATTTTATACTGGGGAATCTTTGGCAGCTGGGCGTCCTGTTTTATGGTAATCGATACTGGGGTTATTCGTAAATGGCCCACATCTGTGTCTCCGGTCGCCCAGAGGGTTTCCGGAATGTTCGCCAGTTCTGGTGGTAAAGGTTCTGTTTTAGATAAGCATTGTGCAGAGAGGGGAGAAGGGTCTTTTATGGTCAGGTAGACCCCCTCTGGGGAACAATAGATGTGAGCATGTAATCTTTTCAATAGGTCCATGCCTAAAAGGTTCTCTCCACACTGGGAGGTCAAAAGAAAAGGTGAGTCTATCGATACCGGCCCCAGGGTAAGGGGGAGCGGTTCTGAGATGGGGCTTACCACCGGAGTTCCAGAAAACCCCACAGACACATTATTCTGGCCAGACAGAGCAGCCCCCGGGACTAGGGCACGTGAAACGGAACTGTTCATGGCCCCAGTGTCAACTAGAAACTTACCTGATGCATTCAGTAATCGTGCATGAACATAAGGTCCAGCTTGATCAATTGGAATCGACACCTGCCTCTGACTCTGTCTTTGGCTGTCCTATGCTTGAGAATAACCTGATCCTTCGTCTGCCACATAATCGTCATTATAATACTGTCTTCCCTCACCGTGATCAAAACAGTTCTGACCTATCTCACCTGTCGCCGAATGCTCTGATCTCGTAGATCCCCCTCGCTGTCCAGAGAAACGTCCCCTTCCCCGTCCTCTCGGAGCACTGTTCTGTTCATATAGTAACGGACACTGGGCTCGCCAATGCCCCTCCTGTTTACAGAAAGCACATTGATTTAAGCCCAAATCTGTCCGTCCCATCGTCTGCGGCGGACCCGCCCCTCTCGAAGCAAAATTCTGTGACCCTCTACCTCTTCCCCGTCCTCTCTCTACTTGCTGTAACAATACTCGAGTCTTCAAGTCCTTCGACTTCTTTTCTGTCCTGTCCTTACTTTCATTCTCCCGATGTTCATAATATTGAGCCATACTCAATATTGTCGACGGGGTGGTGGTTGTCCAGGTGCTTTCGGCAGCCTGTAATCGAGCCGACACCTCTGGCAACAGATTGGTCACGAATCGATTCACGAACAACCGTACCCCCCCTTCAGTGGCTAGGTCCTGTCCACTGAAGTCAATGAAAACTCCCTCAAATCTCGTAAAGAAATCAGATACACTCTCATCCTTCTTCTGCTTGCAGGCCGTTAACTTATCCCAGTCCACTTTTCGGGGAGGGATCAGTGAATGCATATAATTTATTATCCTATCAGGAAGGGCCAATATTTCCGCCCGGGGCTTATTCCCTGGTTTACGGTCTCTATCCCATCCCCGTAGCTGTTCCCAGGTCCCCCCAAATTCGGTTGCATGGTCTTGATCATGCACCTGGCGCCAAATGTCCACCGGTACTAGTAGAGCGAAGAATAGCTCGATGTCTGCCAACGTCATTACTGCGGAGGAAGCCGCCTCAGTAAGCTCTTTGTAATACGCGGTGGGATTCTTCCGGGGATCTGGTAACTGACTTTTTAGTGACAACACCTCACTACGTTTCCAGGGAGTGTACACCCATTGCTCCTGGAAGCGCACCTCCACTCTGGGACGAGTAACTACCCCCTGGGCGTCTACCACTTCCGTGATCTCGGGATGGTAGATGGGGTGTACTTCCCGCATAGGGTACTGGGATAGCCCCGTAGGATTAGTGGACTGCAGGCGGGTTCTATACGCCACCAGGGTCTGCACATTCCCATACACTTCTTCGGGGGTAAGGCGGGATTTATGGGCTTGTGTGACAATATCGTATAATATGGCCGGGGCCCTTCCCTCCGTGTGTGTTTGCTCCCATAATGATATAAGGTGGTTTGCCATATGTTCTAATGCATGCTGCTGCATTACCGGCTCGTAATCCCTCATGGTGCTCCAAATATCTGATAATAAATAAATGGGTTGCCCCATCCATTGGGATGCCTGCACAGCAATAGCGTCCTTTTCTTCGGTTCCCAAGGCCGAACGAGTAAACAACCTTTTACCCTCAGCCAAAGGAACTGGACGTGTCGGAGTGGTGACAGCTGCTACTGGCGTAGTACTCGCGGAGGAGGAGGGCAAGGCAGAAGGGGAAGTCATTGACCCGGGTGGCAGCTGTGTTGTCCCAGCTGCTGCAGCCGTTAACAGGGCTGGTAACATAGTAATCACCTCCGACACAGATGTAGACAGTCGGGAGAGCTCTGTCGAAGGAGGGGAACTGGGGGGAGCCGGAGGGGCTGAGGCTCCCGAGGTTCCTAAGGGTGCGGCCATGGTTGGGGCCGAGACTCCAGCCACCTCCGGATACAGCCGTTGCGGCACATAAGGAGGTGGTGGCCGTATATCCAATAAGTCCTCTATCTCATCTTCAGCATTGGGCCGAGTCACATAGCATTATCTACCTTCAATCGAAATTCACGGTTCATACAGTCTATTCCCTTTTCTGCTCGAGACCTATCATAAGCTATGGCCTTCTGAGTCACATTCTGTCCTGCCTTAGCCCTAGATCGCTTCTCCTCCCTTATCTGGCGCTGCTTGGATTCTTTCAGCCACGAACCCAGGGCATCAAACATAGCCTGGCGGCTGCGTCTGGAGAACAGTTGTTCCTGCAAGAAAGCAATCTTTTTCTCGTCAAATGAGCCAGTCTTTGGCCATTGCAATTCTTCGTTACCTTTAGTATATTTATGCCACAGAGTACAAAACAATAAAGGGGTAATTCCATGCTTCACATACATATAGTGGCTGGGACTGCCTTCCGGCGGGGCAGGCTGACTCTCAGCGAGCCGAGAGTCCCCCGTCCGACAGCAACAGCCGAAACAATTCAACTTACTAAAACAAGGCATGGTGATTAGTTCAATACAAACACAAATGACATAAACCACAACCAAGAGGTTACAACGTTTTCCACCTAATCAGTGAGCCAGTCAGACACTAATCGGTAGCATCTCCAACAATAGACATCCCTGACTACACCATGGATCCTCTCACTGCCTTTCTGGTTCACCACTGAGGCCTGTCCCGGGGAGGTCTGTGCCTCACCGAGGATATGTCTCGTGGCTACCCAGCTTGGGTCGTGAGTCTCCCAGGTGTAATCAGGCTATATTCCGCGCGCGGTTCATCGAGTCAGAAAAAAGGGCCCATCAAATCATACCATACCATATGTACATGTACTTTCAAATCAATGCCCAGCCATACCAATCGGGCTTCAAACCAACAATGGCACCGCTTCTCGGTGCCTACTTCAAAATCAATGCACCACCCTAGAGCCTGTGCTTCAAATACCACTACACGCTCCACCTCGCGTGTTTCAAAACCAAAACGGGCACTGCTTGTAGCCAGTGCTTCAAATCAAAATTCTACTCACCGGGTGCACCCTGGTACGAATGTCCGTTCTTCGCTGCCAACTCCTCTCGACCAACACGGTCCGTTTCCTGAGTTGAGCCCGTAGGACCCCGGTGAAGGGTGACTAGCAGCAGAGGGCTTCCCGCTCGAGCGCGCGGAGCAGAACCCTCGAGCTCGTTCTCCTCCCACCCGACCGAAACGCCCTCGGACCTACCACCCGATCACGGGGGAGGCCGGACCCTATCACGGGGTCCCTTCGTGGTCGCCAACTGTTGTATCCAATTTTTAGTCTCAAGGGCCACACTTACCAGTGGCCCGCAATGTAAGTCAAATACCGAGCAGTTGGCAACGTAGAAGGTTCAAGCGTTTATTGGCCAAACAGGAAACTCTACATAGAGGAGCCTCGTCGATCCTCACCCAAGGGGTGTGCCGAGGAAGACTGCTGGCTCCTTGTCAAACTCATTCTTTTATACATTACAGCGCAACATACAAAGCCTTATAAGTGGAAAAGTACCAGCCAGTCTAGGCGCTCCTAATGAGCTCATCCTATATCTAGTTTCAATGATACAAAAAGGGCTACTATCTTTAAGAATAGAAGATCGACCGGGTGACTCCCTTCTCGTCCCAGGTTCAGAAAGAATTTGCTTGGTACTCCCTTTTGGCAGATGTGACCTTGCTTCTCGGTCGTAAATACAATTCAGCCTGTCTTCTAAAACTAGTGTCTGCTGAACAAGGAAAATATGGGTTCAGGGAACCACGTGATTGTAGCTCCTTTAGACAAAAGAGCTGAGGGCCAAGATGGCCGCGGTTCTGTTTTCTGCCCTTTCCGTCGTACTTACTAAATGGATGCACAAAGGGCCTTCTTACAGGGCTGAGTCAAATAAGTTAGTTTTAGTTACACTGTGCTAATCATATTCTGAAATTTGGATCCTACAGCTCTTTTGAGGCATTTTGATTCGGGGTGGGATGGGTTGGCGCAAATGGAGCATGCATGCTTGAACCTGCACTGCCCCTGTGGTCTGGTGCAGGTCCGCCTGTTGAAGTCCCAGGAGGGAAACATCCTTTACCACGCAACCATTACAACGCGGTATGGTTACATCGTGGTTTTAACAACGCAAGTCGTTACACCGACTTGCACTGGAGGGCGCTGTAGGATAAGGAATAGTGTGAATTACTTTCCAACACCTTCCCTACTGTACGTAGACTGGAGTTGGAATAGTAATCCACACTATTCCTATGTCCAGCGCCCTCCAACGCAAGTCGATGTAACGACTTGCGTTGTTAAAACCGCGATGTAACATACCGCGTTGTAATGGTACGCGTTGTTACATCATACATCCATCCCAGCACGTCCCCTTCCTTCAACTATTACTGCCTGAACTAGTGGTGTAGCTTGTGTTACCCTGTGACCGAAAGGGCTGAAAGGGCTGAGCTGACTGCAGGGGCTGACTCCTTGTGTTCCCCTGTCCCTCGCCCCCGAAAAGATCCAACCAAGATATAGTGTAAATGCGGTCCCTTGACAGTGTTGGGTCGGATGCCTTGGCCACCCTGAAATTTTTGTCATACACTAACCACCCGCTGCCCGCGAATTTGTCGTGGGCCAGCACTATTCTATTCTGGTAACAGGCCATCTGTGCCTGTAAGTTTGGGAAACGCTCCGCTGTAACTGCCATAAATATGGAAAAGGTTCTAATCCAGTTGAGTAAGTTCTCTTCCACCCTACAGCATCTCACTAGCCCATTCTCTGGGAAGCATATCATCTTTGATCTTCCTAGACTCCTCCCTCTCCCTTTCGCAGATCAGTAAAGAAAACATGTTAATATATTCACCAGCCCAAATTCTGTTCTTCAACTCAAGAGACATGTGCCTGCCTAAAAACTCTCGTTCGGAGCTGGCCTCGCCCACGCCTAACATTGGTAATGCTGGCAATTTACCTGGTACCATTGACCCTGGTGCCTCTGGTTGAATCCCTGCCGCCGCACTGGAAACTGACACCCCTTTGTTCTCGAGAGTGCCGGAACTTCCCCCTGAAATGACAGGTAACGGTGCAACTGGCCCGGCCTTGGTTGGTTCCTTGGGCCCAGCATTGAATTCATTCACAATTTGCGTTGCCTCAGCCAAAGCATCGGTACCCAACCCTTTCACTCCCACCGCTGGGGCAAGAATGCCTGCTTTCCCCGACCATGGCAAAATTGCCGCTAAATGTGAAACTACATCCTGAGGGACCCCTCCCCCCCCGGTGGAGTCCCCCCCACGTGTGCTGGTAGAGGAACGGCGACCAGCACGGCGGGGACTGGCGCCCCCAGGGGGGCGGGTTGGGGCGCAGGCGGCTCTGGGTACAGGGGTGGGATCAGTGGTGCCCCTGGTGGTGTAGGTACTGGCGGGGCTGTAGCGGGGAGCGGTGACAATGGGCACACTGGCTCTGGTAGAGGTACAGGCAATGGGGTAGGTGGCACTGGGTCGTTACCTCCCGGGGTCTGGGGAGCGAGTGGAGTCATTCCCTTAGGCACTCACTTTTTTGTCCTAACCTTTTTGGGGATTGGCGGCAGGACACCCTCGGGAGGCACATTATCTCCTTCTCGGCCCTCTACCTTCTCCCTGAGGTTAGCCAGATCCTGCCCCATCTCAGTCACTTTCTTCATCATGTCCTCTAATAGCCTCTCCATACAAGAGCCCTGCTCCCCCCTCTTAGCCTTCCCTGCCATGATGTACTCACTCTCAGTCAACTGCACCCCTTTACCGGGAAGGTGTTAAGATGCAAATTGATTTCACACAAGGCTAACAGGTGGAGAATGCTAAATGCACGGGGTCATGTGACTTGAACCAGCAAACTTTGAGTGTAGCTGCTTACAGCCAATAATAAAACGTAATTTTACGAGTTCAGCTGATCACACACATTGAATCACGTTGAACGTGCCACCCTGCGAGTAAGTGACCATCACCATCAGGCTACCCTCCCACTAATACAATGATTAATATGGCACAGTGTAGAATAGATCAACCTAACAGCCTTCACATGGAATTGCAATCACTTTTGGAGTAAGAGTCTCAGGCCTCAGCCGTTAAGCTACCGGAACAGAAATCTTTAGCTGCTCAAACACATTCCCCCCAACCGGCACAATTGAAGCCCTTTCAATTCTAAATCTCATGGGGATTAATACAGTTAATACCTTGCCCCCAATGCTCGTGTGTCTAACAGAATGATTCCCGCCAAATACAAACCAGCGTTTAACTATCAGCTGACTACTTGAAGAAACCGAGCAGGACGCGTGCCCCAATGCGCGCATTATGACCTTACGCTAATCTTTCATTCGGCCACGGCGCTCTAACGCTGCCGACCGCCCACACGAATACCAGGGCGTGCACAATAAAAACCAGCAGCCACCGGAGGGGTGGTTGCCCACACGACCCTGTCGTGCCACCGCCTCCCGATACCTGATGTTGTTCCTCAACCATCTCGCCGTCGAATGCTCCGCCTCAAGCGATCCCCAGCTGCCGTAAGGCGATACAAGCGATCCCACGCGATGCAAGCGATCCAAGCGATCCCAACTGACGACGCCGATCACGACCTCCGGTATCTTGACCGCCAACGAGGAACGAGAAACGCGACGTTCGCGATGGTCCCGCGATAACGATCCCAGCCTGTAGTCCCGATCTCCTTGCAGCGCCGACCTGGAAAACAAACAAAATACAAGTTACCGCCTCCTAGCGAGGCGTGGGGAGGCAAGCTGGGGAGCCAGGAAACAAGAGGCCGGTTTCCTGGCTCCCCGGCCCTTTATACCCGGTCCGGCCAGTCCTACCTGCTGGCCGGACGTTCGGCCATCGTCGCGACCCGAAAGTGACTTGAAACACTTCTGGGTGGAGCCTGGGCCAATGGGGGAACGGGGGCGCGCCTGCCGCGTCACTTTGTGCGCGAGAGGCACGCCCCCCGCTGTAACGGAGGGGGCCGGCTCGACTGCCATACTTTTGGCGTGGCCGATGCCGGCCCCCGCCGTTCTAACAGTAGAGCTTTTTAAATTCATGTGACCCAGGACACTGGCAGAAAGGCACAGATGGTTCTGACAGAAAAATGCCAACTTTAGTAAAGGGCCATTTTCAAAATGATAACTTAAAATCTGACATTACGATCAAAGAGTATTACATAACATTAATTTCAGTTGTATACATAATTTCTCTATTTGCTCCCAATCTGAAGTTAGCATTTGTTAAGAGTTATAAGGCAACTCAGTGTTAGCCTATGGTTGAGAAGGCCTTACGACTGTGAAAAATGACTTACGTAATTTTTCACTGCAGGGGCATGTAAAACGTAATCCAACATGTCCTCATTTTTAAATGGGGACGCGCTCTTCATACCTGGTGCCACTTCTGCTAACCGACGCTGCCGTGAGGGGAACGGCGTACTGGAGAAAATCTACCCAGAACTTGTTTCCTGGCCGTGAGGGGAACGGACGTAATCGAACTTCACTACCCAGAATTCCCTGGTCCGGGCGCCTGCCGTAGTGTCATCAGGCAGCGCCCGGGCTCTACTTAAGGGATGAGAACTAAACGCTGCGCGGGACGCGCTCTTCATACCTGGTGCCACTTTTGCTAACCGACGCTGCCGTGAGGGGAATGGCGTACTGGAGAAAATCTACCCAGAACTTGTATCCTGGCCGTGAGGGGAACGGACGTAATCGAACTTCACTACCCAGAATTCCCTGGTCCGGGCGCCTGCCGTAGTGTCATCAGGCAGCGCCCGGGCTCTACTTAAGGGCTGAGATCTAAAAGCTGCGTGGGACGCGCGCGGGCCGCGCCCGGGCGAAGCCCGGGCCAAGGGCGGGCCCGTCCTAGCCCGTCAGAGCCAGGAGGAGGCAGGGCAGGGCTCGCCTGCTAAGCTGTTTCCAGTGGCAAATCGCTGTGTACCAGAGAAGGTGGGCGATGCAGCATTTGTCCCTTTGATGAACTCATTACCTTCAGTCTATTGTATTTGTTGCTGCGCATTGCCTTAGGTTGTTGTGTTGCTATAGGGGAAGGTGGGCCGCTTTCTGAGCAGGCCGGTTTTCTTTTGTCCTTCTCTAACATGACCAAAAGGAGGGCAGTTGATAGGGTGGGGGGACATTAGATGATTATTTAATTCGAGCTGACTCAGCACTGAATCTTGAGATCTTAGCTGTGGAATGCAGACTCTCCTTAGATCCCGCTTCTTCTTCCCTCCCTTGTGCCCAGTTACAGAATGACTCACCCGTTTCTGGTCATCCCAGTACAATTGATGGCACCCCCATCCCCCCATTGCCCATTCTCCCTGATCCGGGGTCATTGGATTCCTCCCAGGCCAGTGTTATTATCCAGAGCCCTCCTAGGGTTACTACAAGAGGGAGGTTGGCTCATAAAGGCAAAAAAAAAGAGGTTTCTAGTAAAAACAGGAGCGGCCAAGGGACTAGTAAGCCTTCTGTTGTGTCGCTTCATCCCGAGCCTAGTGGGATTACCGCTAAAGGGAATTGTCCTGACTGTAAGACTACTCCCCTGACCCAGGATTTGATTCAGCCTCTTCTGGATTCCCTACTTGTTAGTCTTAAAGACCATCTAGCTTGCCTCTTAGACCCCGTCCTCCACAAACTGGATCTTGTAGCCGGTAGGTTGGATATGTTAGAAGCTAGACTCGCTGGTGATAAGATCTCAGTAATAGGGCCTCCCCCACTGTCAAACGGGGTGACGTCTGTTGGTGTGACCAATGAGGTTGGTAATGCTAGACCACCAAGGTCAGTGGGGGTTTTGCCAGTTATACCTTCTATAGGGGAAGAGAAGGGTTACGATCCAGATTTGGAAGTGGTTACTGCTAGGGGTAACAACAACTATTGTGATGAGCAAAGTCGCCCCCCCCGAGTAATAGGGCTGGTAATGAGGGGGTGGGAGCAGGGGCTCCTACAACCCTTCCCAACTTACATCTTCCTCCCCAAGCCACCCTTATTCCATAGTTTTTGCTAATGTTCCACCACTCTTGGAAGGAACCTACGAACATTGGTCAAACCTTAAGAATAAATCCCTGCATTACTTGAGCTCTAAAATTGGGAATAGCAAGGCCTTGTTTGATGATTTCAACATGGTTAGGCGCATCAACTGGATTGGTCAGTCTAATAAGTCCCTTCCTGGGGATTGTGTGGTGTTGAGTTTTAAGTCCCCGGCTTTGGTCGAATATATATTGGAAGCCGCTCTCCACCAACCTTCAGCATTTAATTCGATTAAAATTCTCCCATTGGGCTTCTTTTATAAGCCAGGTTGCATTCAGCCTATGCGGGATAATCGTGCTTTCTCAATACTTCCAGTAAGGTCTAATCTGCCCATTGTGACCACTAATCGCTTTGATATCCTCTCAACACTGGAGGATAATGATTGACGTATGGCTAGCTCTGCTTGTCCCCTACCGACAGATCCTGGGGCTCCGGGTCTTTCTTGTCATCAGAGCCCGGATATTATTATGTTACCATCTCCTAGTGTTACTTCCTGCATGTCTAACCTCTATGTTTCTATACAGCCTCTTTCTGCTAAAATGACTGATCTCCTGGTTGTCCCAGGACAAGTGGCGGAAACTAGTTTTGTAAATTCGTCACTGAAATTGGGTTCATGGAACATCGCAGGGTTGGGGTCCAGGCTTGATATTCCTGATTGGGCCACTTTTATCGACGATTTCGAGATATGGGCATTTCAAGAGACCTGGGCAATGGTCCCCCACTTCCGTACAGGCTTTTTGAATTTTTTTAAACCTGCTGTTAAGGGCCATAGGGGTAGACCGATGGGTGGTTTAACCACTTGGGTCCGTCAATGTGAGGGTGTCACTGTGGCAGAGGTCCCAATCGATAGTCCAGATATTTTGATCATCAGGGTCCAATCTCTTAATGGCCTTAATCTCCTTCTAATAAACATCTATGTAAGGGGCCTCCTGGGAGGTAAATGTTCTCCCACTTGTCTCCTTTTGGAGAACTAATTAGGGTCCGAATCAAAATCCATCAATAAGATTGTGGCTGGAGACTTTAATGTCTGTTTTGAGCCCTTGGGTGTCGATAGCGGGGATTTCACTGAGGATGAAGATTCTCTCTGGGGTGTTCCCCAGCTGGAGCTGGAACCTGTAAGAAAGTGGACACAAGCTGCCCTGTTCATGAAAGGCTTATGTTTAAACCAGGGTATGAGAGAAGTTAATGGGCGAACAAAATCGGATAGGTTGGGGAGGATGACCTTTGATAATGGTAGAACTGGGAGCCGAATTGACAATATTTTAGTCAATCTGGAGTTGTGGTCGCTCATTGATGATATGGTGGTAGTAAGTAGAGTTGAGAGTGATCATAACCCTCTTGTTCTCTGTATTAACGACAATAGTTTTACTGACCCTCCTACTATTCTCGATGGCCGTACCTCTATGGATGTTATTCTCACAAATGATTTAAGAAGGGTGAGATGGCCGAAAATCGCCACTTGTGAGACTTCCCGGGAAATTTGGTCAGCAATACCATGGCTACACTCAACCAGTTGAAGTCTCAAGATTTGATCATGGATAATATACGGGATATTCATAACATGCTCTTTGCAGAACTTAAATCATTTTTTGTTAGAACCCCTCCTTCCATCGGTAAAGGCAAAGAGTTGAGATCCTGCACGTGGTTCAACAAGGACTGTAGACTGGCCCAAAGTGCCCTGATACAGGCCATTAAATCTAGTTCTCCCACCACCATTCAAAAATGTAGGTCTGCATCTAAAACTGCCCAACTTAAGGCCAAGCAAAATTGGGATGAGGACCGCTGGAGGGATCTATATCAGGCTTGTCATGACCGTAACATTGTCCAATTTTGGCATCTTCTTAAAGGGGGCAACTGCCCCTCGGATATTCGGCCCACTAACCACGTTGAGCCACAGCAGTGGGTAGCGTATTTCGAGGAACAGTTTAAGGTTGGTGATATGGTGGCTAATAATAACATTTGTCCATTTGTTGTTGAAAACCCTTTGGAATTCTCCCCCTGTGAAGTTAAGTCCGTTTTAAAATGTATTAAGAGTGGTAAGGCCCCGGGTCCCGATTGTATCCCTGCTGATCTATTCATCCAGGAGCAAGATGTATGGATCCCGTACCTGACTGTGCTGGCAAATGCCCTCGCGGGTGGTGCTGCTGTCCCTGACTCGTGGCTTGGGGCAGAGATATTGCCGATCTATAAGAAAGGCGATCGCTCTGTCCCGGCCAATTATAGACCAATTAGTCTTATTGACGCAGTACAAAAAATTATAGCCCGTCTTGTACTGGGTCGTATACAATCCTGGATGACTGATTTTAACGTGCTGTCCCCTCTTCAGGCGGGGTTTCGTACACATATTGGGACCCTGGACCAAGCATTTAGGGTAGTACTCCTTTATTGGAAGGAAGTTTTCTTGGGGGGTGGTAAGCTTTACGCGGCTTTCGTGGACCTATGGTCCGCGTTTGACCTTGTGCTGAGGGTCAAGTTATGGGAAGCACTTTTGGAGATGGGCATGCCAAAAGAATTGGTATCCTCCCTGGTTATTATTCATGATAATACGTATGCCCGTGTTCGTTGGGGCAAACCAGGGGAGGTGACGGACAGATTTAAAGTGTCCAAAGGAGTTCGCCAAGGGTGTGTGCTCGCCCCCACTTTGTTCTCACTATTTATTAATAGGGTTATAAACTCTTTCTCCAACAACCCAACCGATGCACCCTCCCTGGCTGGAATGAAGATTCCCCTACTCATGTTCGCAGACGATACTCTTTTGATTTTGAAGACGAGACAGGGCTTGCAGTCAGCCCTGTCTCGCTTTGAGGTTTTTTGTCACGAACATGAGTTGGAAATAAATGTTGGGAAGACCAAGTTCATGGTTTTTCGAGGCCCTAGGCACATTAATGCGCGGGTATGTCTGGGTGGTGTCAGTTTGGACCAAACGGCTGTGTTTACTTATCTAGGAGTCACCTTTAGCGAGACATGCAGCTGGTCTTACCAGCTGAATCTTCTCGCTCTTAAACATGCCCAATTAGGTGGAGCTTTGTTGAAAGAGCATAAACATTCTTTAACAAAACCAATAGCTCCCCTAATGAAGATTTATGGCTCCAAGATTCTTCCTGCCATTTTATAAGGTGCTGAAATTTGGGGCTTTAGTAACCTGTCCAAATTGATGACTGCCCAGAACAAATTTCTCCGGTCAGCAATAGGGCTTCCGCAATCTACTTCGCGCATTCCCTTACTATATGACCTGGGAATCCAGCCTCTAGAGGACTTGGCAGGGTATAGACCCCTGGCGTTTTGGCGTCGCCTGTGGACTACACCTGAATTATCTATTTATGCTAAAGCCCTCTTGGAGGTCAAAGGGCTGGAGGGTTCGCACAGGATACCTTGGTTGTCTGGTATTAAAACCTTGTTGATTGACCTCGGGATGGGTGACCTTTGGGCTAACCCAGATACTGTAGTTTTCCCGCCGAAAAATGTCCTAAAGGATGCCTATTGGTGCTTTATTAAGAATAGGAGATTTGCCTCCCTTATGGGCACCTCAATGACTGCCACATTTTTTGCTTTTAAGGATGAGTCTGTCTATGAGGGTTATTGGGATACCATTTTGAAACATTTTGATCGTAAACTGTATCATCAGTTTAGAGTGGGCGCCCCACCACTGCGAGGACTCACCAAAATCTGGAGTCCTCTTGGTAGCGATAAGTGCCCCTTTTGTGTAGATATGATCGAATCTATGGACCATTTCCTTTTCTGTTGTCCAACCTACCTACTTCCTCGAAGTGTTTGGCTTCGACCTGTTTGCAGATTAATGAGCACACGTTCTGCACATGTTGCTAGTAGAATCTTGAAAACAGACACATCAAAACCTGTAGTAATAGGTGTTTCCAAATTCATTAGTTGGGCATGGATTCTTAGGGTATGGAAACTCAAGTCGTGATATCTGTCCCATAAGGTTTCAGCCGCTTTTAATTAGCGCCATCACTATGGACTGTTAGGTTAGACTGGCGTGTCTTTCACTGTATTTTATTATGCTTGTCATTATGTCTTAATCATTTGTTCACCATGAAATATCTTACATGATTTTAGAATTTTTATTTTGTATTGTAATATGAATTGTATTTTATATGAACCGTTTTTAACCTGTATAGAATGTCTTTTATGATGTTAATCGAATAAAGACTTATTGACTGACAAATGTCATGCACCTGGACCTATGAGACGAAGGGACTACCTTAGGGTTGGCTAACAAGTATTAAGAAGCAGAGTTTAGGCCTAGCATAAGGTTTATTTTTCTAGATTGAAATATCAGTTTAAAACTGCACTAAGGCTGCAGTGGGAGGCATGAGCAGTGTCTTAGAGGGCTTCTTAAGAGTGCAGCTCAAGGAGTGCTGCTGTCCACTAGTAGCATTTAATTCACAGGCCCTTGGTGCACATACTTTAATATTAAAGGGATATAAAATTAAACTTAATCAATCAATCAATCAATCAATCAATCAATCAATCAGGTTTCGTATAAAGCATGACTACTCACCTGAGAAGCTCTCAAGGCGATGACTGGGGGGAGGGGTCTGCGGTTCAGTCGATGACCCAGGTCTGAAGCGATAGTGCTTGCCTGAGGTGCAGAGCAAGGAGTTCAAGGACTTTGCAGCGATGTAAGAGAAAGTTCTTCCTCCCACTGTGGTCTTGCGGATCTGTGGAATGGTGGCTAGGGCCAGTTGGATGGAGCGGAGATATCTGCTGGCAGTGTAGAAGTAGAGGTGGTCGTTGAGGTATGCAGGTCTGGCACTGTGGAGGGCTTTGTAGGAATGCGTGAGGAGCTTGAGGTAATTATTTTATTGATATGAAGGCAGCAGAGTTCTCTCAGGAGGCCAGTAATCTGGCTGTGGTGTGGGATGTTCAAGATAAGTCTGGAGGAGGTGCTCTGGATGTTCTGCAGTTTATTTTGGAGTTTCTAGGTGGTAATGGCACAGAGTGCGTTGCCGTAGTCGAGTCTGGTGCTGATAAGTGCATTCTTGACTGTTTTCCTAGACTCAGTGTGGATCCACAGAAGATCTCATGAAGCAGGTAGAGGGTGTGGATGCAGGGGGATGAAACGTTGCTGATTTGGTGGTTCATCAAGAGTGAGGCATCCAGGACCATGCCAAGGTTTTATGACTGGTTTATGGGTGTGGAGGGGTTCCAAACACTGCGGGCCACCAGGAGTCATCCCAGGCAGAGGGGGTGGTGTCCAGGATAAGGACTTTGGTCTTGTCTGAGTTAAGATTGAGGCAGATGTCCATTGTGGAAGTTGCGCTTGGCTGCTGTGTGTTCGTCTGTGAGGTAGAGAATCAGCTGGGTGTCATCGGCATAGGAGACAATGATGAGTCACTGGATTCTGGCAATGGCTGCAAGTGGGCTATGTAGATGTTGAAGAGGTTGGGGCTCAGGAGTATCCCTGAGGCACCCCACATCTGATCTCTGTGGGTTCTGAGTTGAACAGTGGAAGTCTGATTTTCTGTGTTTGGCTGGTGAGAAAGAAACAGATCCATTCTAAGGCTTTGTCGCAGATGCCGGCACAGAGGGTGTGGTGGGAGACGGTATCAAATGCGGCTGAGAGGGCCAGGAGGATGAGGACAACAGTTGTGTCTCTGTCTAGAATGGTGCGGATGTCATCTGTCGTGGCAAGGAGAGTGGTCTTGGTGCTGTGGTTCCTTCTAAAGCCCAATTGGGAGAGGTCCAGGATGCGGTACGTTTCGATGAACTTGGGGAGTTGGGTGCTAATTGTTTTCTCAATTACTTTGGCTGGAAAGGGAAGCAGAGAGATGGATCTGTAGTTCTTTTTTTTTTAAAAACCTTTATTTACGTCAACATGGTACACAGCTATTCAGCCGACATCCTGGAGGTTCGGCAGCACGATGGGAACAATACGTAGGAAGGTCCATATCCGTACATCAGGAGTAACAAAGGTTTAGTTTTAATGTAAACCAAAAAAAAATAAAAACACGAGCAAGGCAAAGCATATAATAAGCATGCGCTAGTTCTCAGCTGGGGCGAGGTCCCACTCCCATCAGCGGAGCGGTAGACCACGCCAAAGAAGCGAGGGGAAAGCAGGGGTACGGACTCCAGGTTATGAACAGTTTACGTATATAGTTGGGAGTAGAGCTAGGGGGAAAGTTGCACATCGAGCATCTCAGCAACCGGGGGCACACAAATATCTCCCCTATAGTGGTTCCATTGCCCCCATATCTTATGCCACTTCTTAGGGCGACCCCGGGCACTGTACACCGTTTTCTCCCGGAACATGCCCCACTCCATATTTTCCATCCATGTTACCAAGGTGGGAGGTCTCTGGGATCCCCACAGCTGCGCAATATCTCGCTTTGCCACCATATTCCCCAGAGTCACCCATTGGGTCTGAGCGGCATCATAGTCGGTGGGGCCCCAGACATTCAACAGGCATCGTCTTGCCTCCGGGAAGAGTGCGATACCCGTGACCTCTTCCATCACATCATGAATTTGTTTCCAGAACTCTACGATCTCCCCACACTCCCAAATAATGTGTAGAAAGGTGCCCAACATCCCACAGCCTCTCTTGCATAAGCCATCGTCAGAGAAACCCATATGAATCAGGCGGGGCCCCGTGATATAAACCCTGTGAAGTATCTTAAGCTGCACCAGCCGCAGTCTAGCCGGGATCGCAACCTCCTTCGGAGAGGAGACGGCATATTGCCAGTCCTCATCGTCCAGTTCGAGACCATCCCTAGTCCATTGTTCTCGCACATCAAGGAGGAGGTCGGTCCGGACATTTACAAGCTTTTTGTAAATCAAGGAGATTGTACTCTCCGGCATATGACCATCCAGAATCCGATCCTCCAAAGGAGAAGACTCAGGCACGGCCTCCCCCTCGGCACGAACAGATAGCAGAGCGTGATGCACCTGGGCATATCGAAAGTATTCAGTACCCCCTAATTCGTACTCCGTCTGCAGCGTCTCAAACGATTTCACCTTACCCTTAGTCAGCAAATCCCCAACTCTAGAAATCCCAATTAGGTCCCACTTCTCAAACCCTTTTGTGTGCCATAATTTCCCTAGGATATCGGATTCAAAAAGCGGAGTAGCCTGGGTAAGTCTGTCCTTCCAGCCCAACGAGTTTGTAACCGCCTTCCACACATGCACTGCTGTCTTGGTCGGTCCTGTGAGGGACCCATCCAATGATTTGGAATACAGCTCCCTAAGGTAATTACCCCCGCGCAACAGCCACCGATCCATAGTAAACCCTGGGTTTAACGCCGGACCGTAAACCCCATGGTTGATCGCTTCCAATTGGGTAGCCCAATAATATCTTCTGATGTCAGGGAGTGCTATCCCTCCGTCATACCATGGAAGGGTCAACTTTGCTATAGCTATACGCGGTCGACCGTCCCATAACAGCGAACGCTGGAGGCTCTCCACCTCACGAAAATAACAGGCAGGAACTAACTCTAGGGTGTTCTGTAAGGCGTAGAGAAACCGGGGAAGAGACATCATTTTAAACAATGCGGCGCGGCCTAGGAGGGAGAGCGGTAGCCGCCTCCAACCCGCAACATCCCGTCTCAAGCGTGACAGCGGAGGGAGGAGGT
The DNA here is from genome assembly GCF_964204655.1 of Triturus cristatus. Classification (NCBI taxonomy): domain Eukaryota; kingdom Metazoa; phylum Chordata; class Amphibia; order Caudata; family Salamandridae; genus Triturus; species Triturus cristatus. Next base: position 210,630,110 of record NC_140585.1, on the reverse strand, counting down.
TCTTCTCGTATCGGACAGAGGGGTCTGTGGAAATATATATCCCCAAGTACAGAAAGCCCCGCTGGGCGATCTGGATGGAGCAATCCCGCGGGACGGTAGGGGTGTCCCCACTGAGAACATATAGGTGCGACTTTCCCCAGTTAATGGCGAGACCCGAGTTACTACCAAAAGACTTCAAAACGTCACAGACCACTATGAGGGATTTCCGAGGCGAGGTCAAGTATAACAAGATGTCGTCTGCATACAAAGAAATGCGGTCCTCGTGGTCTGGCGACCATCGGATCCCTCTTATGTCTGGCTGCCATCTAATCCATGCCGCCAGCGGCTCGAGGGCGAGAGTGAACAGTAGTGGCGACAGAGGACAACCCTGCCGGGTGCCCCTCCCAAGCACGAACGGAGATGACGCCCTACCGTTCACCGCGATTTTAGCCAAAGGTTCCTCATAAAGTAGCCTAATCCAGCCTATAAAACCCGGTCCGAAGCCGAATTTTGTGAGCGCTGCCCACAGATACGGCCATTCCACAGTGTCGAAAGCCATCGTGGCGTCGAGTGACACCAAAATGGCCGACTCCCGCAGCGTCTCAACCCTCGCGAGCACGTCATGAAGTCGCCTGAGGTTCAACGCAGTGTTGCGGTGTGGGATAAACCCGGATTGGTCCGGGTGGATCAAGTCCCCAATGACCCTGATCAGACGGTTAGCCAACAGTTTGGCGAGGATTTTGGGCTCAGCGTTGAGTAGGGAGATCGGCCTATACGATCCGCATCTGTTCCGGGGCTTGCCATCTTTATGTATAACCACTATTGTCGCCAGACGTTGGTCAAATGGAAGACACCCATGCTCCCGCGCCTCTACAAACATATCTCGCAAATACGGAGCAATCTTATCCGGTCTGAGTTTATACAACTCGACCGGCAAGCCATTCGGGCCCGAGGCCTTGCCCGGGCGTAGCGAGCGGATAGCAACTGCAACCTCATCCGCGGTGATGTCACCATCAAGGTCCTCCCTGTCGACGTCGGATAGACAAGGCAGGGCAATGTCTCGCAGCAGTTCATGCGAGTCTTCCTCCGGCTTGTCCGACACAGACGTATAGACCATGCGGAAGTGGTCCGCGAAACACTGGACTATCCCATCGGGTTCAGTGACAATATCCCCGCCATCCGTCAGTAGTTCTGGCACAACTCTATTCACTCGTTCTTTCCTGTCTAACCACGCTATTAATTTCCCAGCCTTGTCGCCCACATCATACAATCGCCCTTGTTGGTCCCTGCTAAGAACCTTAGCCGCGTTTGTCACCAGTGCTTTATATTCAGACTGTTTTAATCTCAACTTATGCAGTGTTTCCGCCGTAACCTCGTCTTCCAGGACAGACTCTAATGCCACTATCTCAGCCTCGATCTGCGCCACCTCCGCATCTCTCCGACGTTTGACATCCGCTATCAAGGAGAGGGCCTCCCCTCTCAGTACTGTTTTAAACGCTTCCCACAAAGACACCGCGGAGGTAACCGAGCCAAGGTTCTCCGAAAAGTAAAGATCAACCGCTTTCAACAACGCTCCACGAGTCTTAGGGTCACGGAAATACCAGGGGTTAATAGGGGCAACCCTACCTGCCGCGCCACGGCCAAAATCCATACTAATCCACACCGGCGAGTGATCGGAGATGCCCCTGGCCATGTGCCTAGCCTCAGACACCAAGGAAGCGTGGGCAGCCAAGGTGAGAACATAATCTATTCTAGAGAGACTGCCGTGCGCCCCAGAGTGAAAAGTATACTGCCGCTGAGCGGGGTGCAGCAGCCTCCAGCACTCTACCAAACCTAGTGTATCAGTAAAATCTGGGAGCCATCTCTGCGCCCCCCCGGGGTCCCTTGGCGGATGTCTGTCTAGTAATCCGGAACCAACTGCATTAAAGTCACCACCCATTGCCAACACACCCTCGGGGAGATCCAACATGGCCCTCCCCAAGTCGGCAAATGTGGCGGCCTGCAGGCCAGGAGGGACATAAACAGAAACCAAAACCAGTGTCCTGCCCTCCCATCTCCACGCAGCCGCCGCAAAGCGCCCCCTCTCATCAACAGTAGTAGAATCAATCTCCAACGGCAGCGAGGTCCTAACAAGTATTCCTGCCCCCCGAGATCCCGAGGAAAACCCAGAGTGGGCAATGAATTTATAACCCTTTCTATTGAGAGCATGACACGTGTTGCCTATCAGGTGCGTCTCCTGCAGCAAAACTATGTCAGGAGAGCACCTCTTCAGAAATTGCAGAACAATCCCCCGCTTAATACGATCCCCCAAGCCATTAACATTCCAACTAAGTATATTCAAACCCCTACCCCCATCACAAACTGGCAGGAGACCCCCGCCCATCCCCGAGAGCAGCACACGAGACTTGCATTGCGATACCTTGCAAAACGAAAAACAACAACAAACACTCCAACAAGCCCAAACCACCCCCCACCCTGCACCCCTGCATAAGCCTAAAAGTCCCCCAACTTGCAGTGTGCCTGTCGCCCTAGCAGAAGCTAATCTACAAGAAGAAACCCCGTAGGAGGAAAAAGATCCCATTGCGCCCTCGCCACCCCCGGACAATAGCTAGCAATGAAAACAAATCAGCGAACCACTGTCCCGAGCTTGACCAGAATGGTCGATCACCAGAGTCCTCACTCTTTTGCGACATGGCCTCCTTCCGCTCTGCCAGCATGATCCCCGCTAGTCCGCCGCTGAGGCAATGTGTCGAGCCATTCCCCAACCTCGTCTGGCAAGTCAAAGAAAAAGGTTCGTTCTTCGTATTCGACGCGCAACTTGGCTGGGAAGAGCATGGCATACTTCAGGCCCCTCTCACGTAGCCTCCTCTTGACCCCCAGGAAACTCTGCCGTTGCTTCTGCACCGCCTGGGTGAAGTCAGGATAAAAACTCACTGCAGTGTTCTGGAAAGTAACCGGTCCGGACCCCCGTGACGCCTGCAGAATGGCATCGCAGTCCCTGAAGTTGAAGATCCTGGCGATGATCGGTCTCTGGGGGGCTCCCACCTTGGGCCTCCCGCCCGGGACTCGGTGGGCCCGCTCGACCGCAAAGAACTTGCTGAGGCCCTTAGGCGCCAGATGGTTAAGCACCAAGTCCTCGACAAACAGGTCCGCCGATTGCTCCTCCGATTTCTCCGGAACGCCAACTATGCGCACGTTATTGCGCCTCGCCCGGCCTTCAAAATCCTCCATCTTGCGGGCAATTAGGTCGTTGGTAGTCCTCAGCGTGCGGACCTCTATTTGCAGATCAGAGACGTCCCCCGTGAGGCTAGTGGTTTTTTGGTCCAATGATTTTACTCTCACATTAGTTTTCCCCAGGTCAGCGCGGAGCAAATTAACGTCGACTGAGATGGTGTCCACTTTGTGTGCCAGGCCCTCAAACTGTTGCCCAATAGAGGACTTCATCTCCTCAATGGCGCCCATAATATCTTGCAGTGTCAATTCCGGTGCGGGGACCGAGCCGTCTCCCGATGATTCCTGTAGCTTCCCCGGTCCGCTTGGCGATCCCTTTTGCTGGGCATAGCGATCCATATTGTTGGTTTGGGTGTAGCCCCCCCGCCTGGTATTCTTGGGCTTCTGTTTGTCGGCCTCCGATTTGGTCGACATCCTCAACCCCAGAACAGTCAGCGTCAAAAACAGGCCGCTCAGCCACGCAATTGACACGAGGTCCGCTGGATCCGGGTCTCCGATGCAAGCCCATGCATATGCAGGCCGAGCTAGAGGCAACTGTTGTCCAAGACACTCACGGGCCGAGGCACGTAATTGTGAGAGAAAACGAAAGTGAAAGTGGAAACAGCCCCCCTCCGATGATCCGCACCGCACACGGCCGCTGTTGTTCAATTAGTGTCCGGGCCCATGCCAACGCGAGACCCGGGCACCTCCCGGGGGATAGGCCGCAAACTTCAACCTGTCACAACTTCGGTCTCCGGTGTACGATTTCAGTCCGGACAATGACTCTCGCCTCAGCAGTAGTTCATCTCCAGTATTCCGGATATTTGACACAGGATTTTTCCAGGATAATTGCCGGAGGGAACGAGGGTTGCGGGAGCTCTGTGCTCATGCGGCCATCTTGGTCACCGCGCTAGGCTCCTCCCCGGATCTGTAGTTCTTGAGGTACATCAGGTTAGCAGAGGATTTCTTCAGCAGTTGAGGGTGCTGCAGAGATCAGGTGCAATCGAGGTGCCAACTCTGTTGAAGATGTGGTGAGGGCAGGGATCGGAGGTGGGTCTGGAGTGTATGCTCTTCATGATCCTGAGAGTGTTGTGCGAGGTAAGGGTGGCCCAGTTGGCCAAGGTCTGCTGAGGTCTGGAGCAATTAGATGTTGTGAGTGTTGTGTAGCAAAACTGTTGTAGATCTCCTTGAGCTTGTGGTGGAAGAAGGTGGCGAGGTTGTTGCAGATGTCTTGAGAGGCAGAATGCCTGCTGTCTCTGTGCTGGGTCTGGCAAACCCTTTGACCATAGCGAAGAGTTCTTTGCTGTTGTGTGCATTGGCGTTGGTGCATTCTTGGATGTCTGCTTTCTTTGTTGCTCTGATGAGGTGGTGATGTGTGGTGACGGCGGATTTGAAGGCTGCATGGTCGGCCATGATCTTGCTGCTCCTCTATATTTTCTCAATTTGTCTGCAGTTGCGGCTGGACTCTTGGAGGGAGGGGGAGAACAGACTGGCTTTCTTGGTGGACTGCTTGGCCGAAGGTTTCCTGAGGGGCCAGTTTGTTGGTGCAGTTGGAGATCCAGTGGTGGAGGTTGTGTGCTGAGGTGCTGGCGTCCATGGATGTCAATGGTGGGATTTTGCTGAGGGAGGTGTTGAGCTGGTCTTTGGTGACCTTGTTCCAGCGTCTGCTAGGATCTTTGTGGATGTAGTGACATATGGTGGGTTTGGTGAAGGAGAAGCTGACGCAGTGGTGATCGCTGCAGTATGGTTCGGAGGTGTGGTTGAAGGGGATGTTTTTGCATGGAGAAAGGATGAGGCTGAGCATGTGTCCTGCTGAGTGGGTTGGCATTATGACCAGCTGTTTACGTCCAAAGCTGGCGAGGTTCTTCAGTAGGGATGAGGTATTGTGGTTGTCAAGTTTGTACATGTGGAAATTGAGGTTGCTGAGGCAGATGTCGTCCAATGAGGTGAGAGCATGGTGAGTAATGAAGTCGGCTATGGCTTCGCGGAAGGGGTGAAGGGCTCCAGAAGGTCTGTAAACGAGGGTGCCATAAACTGTGGTGTTCAGATTGGTTGGGATCTCGAAGTGAAGGTGTTTCATGTTAGGTGAGTGGTCGCTGGTGCTGGTTGTGAGGCAAAGGATGTTTTTGTGTGCGTTGGTGATACCTCCTCCCAATTGGTTGACGTGGTCCTTGTGAATGATTTTGCAGCCTTTGGGGATGGTGGTTGTCCGAGCTGAGGTCGGGTTGATCCAGGTTTCTGTAAAGAAGACAACATCGGGGAGATTGAGTCAAGCAGGTTCCAGTTCTCCACGGCCTCTCTTTTGAGGGTAAAGGTGCTAAGCAGGATGCAACTGATGAGGTCGGGTCCAGTTCCTCCGGGTCGTGGGATTGGTAGTGATGGTGTGTGTAGGCTGGCAAAGGTGCAGTTGCAGTTAGGCCTTCGGTGATACAAGGTGGCAGGCGGTGAGTGGTTCAGTGTGACTGGCATGGAGGGTGCGGGAGTCGTAGTGGTAGATGGTCCAGGAACCAGAGCGTGTGGCGCTGGGTGCGGCCCAGACATGGACGGGCACAGACAAGCTTGCATTTGGCACACGTTTGACACGTCAGCAACGCACAGTTAACTGCACACACTGCATGCCTGCGAATCAGGCACCATTTTATAGTGTTTGGGGAAGGCTGGAAAGCTGGGAGGCAGGAAGTGGGAAAATAGCACTGGAGGAGGCAGGACTCTGGGACACAAGCAGCGGCTAGGGCACAGAAAGGAAAACAAAGGCAAAAAAGAGGAGAAAAGGGATAAAGTGAAAGAAAGCAATAATAGATAAGAAAAGCAAAAGATAGATGAAAAGGAAGGTGAAAAAAAAGCAAAAAGGCAGAAAACAGAAAACAGAGGGAAGAGAGTTGTAGCAGAGCAGAGATGCTCCCCACTTGGACACCAGGGATCAGGGGCCTTAAACACAGGGCCTGGTAGAGTTAGGGGCAACAGCTACCAGGCAGAGCTGTGCAGTGAGGGAAGCAATTTACTGACAAGGTTAGAAAGATTGCTCCTTCACTGCTCAGTGGGAGCTATTAAGTAGTGTTTGGGGAGGGCTGGACAGCTGGTAGGCAGGACGCAGGAAGCTGGAAATGAGAAAATGGCACTGAAGGGGGTCAGGCAGCGGGGGACGAGCAGCGGCTACGGCACGGAAAGGGAAAAAAGGCAAAAAAGAGAAGAATTAGCAGAAAGAGAAAGAAAGCAATAATAGATAAGAAAAGCAAAAGGTAGATGAAAAAGAAGGTGAAAAAAGAGCAGCGGAGCAAAAATGAAGAAAGCAGAAACACAGCGATGCACCCCACTGGACCACCAGGGATCAGGTGTCTCGAACACAGCACCAGGAAAGTTCAGGGGGCAAGAGCTACCAGGTGGAGCTATGCTGCAAGGGAAGTAATTTACTCACAAGGTCAAATTAAATGTACCAATCAGGTGTAGGCCAATTTGAACATGTTTTAGAGAGAGAACACAAGAACTTTATCACAGGTTAGAAGGGGTAAAGTGCACAGAGTCCTAAAAGACAAGAACAATGAGTGCAGCAAGGGAAGGAAAAGAAAGGCAACATCTGGGATTACTCTGCAGCAAAGACCAAGTCTAACAGCAAACATTAGCATTTATGTAAAGCATAGCCAGCATGCCACCTACAATGCTCCCAAAACCTCATTGATAGGAAACCATTGTGTCAGTTGTAGACAATATGTTGCCAAGAATGCAGAAAGGAGGTCATGAAATGGCTACTATTCTGTCCAATTGGTTGACGTGGTCCTTGTGAATGATTTTGCAGCCTTTGGGGATGGTGGTTGTGAGGTTCAAGCTGAGGTGGGGTTCAAGCAGGTTTCCGTAAAGAAGACAATGTCGGGTAGATTGAGTCAAGCAGGTCCCAGATCTCCATGGCCTGTCTTTTGAGGGTACAGGTGCTCATCAGGATGCACCTGATGAGGTCGGGTCCAGTTCCTCCGGGTCGTGGGATTGGTAGGGCTGGTGTGTGGATGCTGGCAAAGGTGCAGTTGCAGTTGGGCCTTAGGTGTTCTTCGGTGATACAAGGTGGCAGGCGGTGAGTGGTTCGGTGTGACTGGTGTGGAGGGTGCGTGAGTCGCAGTGGTAGATGGTCTAGGAACTAGGGTGTATGGCGCTGGGTGCGGCCCAGACATGGACGGGCACAGACGAGCTTGCCTTTGGCACATGTTTGGCACGTCAGCAATGCACAGCTGACTGCACCCGCTGTATGCCTGCGAATCAGACAGCATTTAATAGCGTTTGGGGAAGGCTGGACAGCTGGGAGGCAGGAAGTGGGAAAATAGCACTGGAGGTGGCAGGACCGTGGGACACAAGCAGCGGCTAGGGTCCAGAAAGGGGAAAAAAATCAAAAAAGAGGAGAAAAAGGATAAAGTGAAAGAGAGCAATAATAGATAAGAAAAGCAAAAGATAATAAAAAGGAAGGTGAAAAAAGAGCAGAAAGGCAGAAAACAGAAAAACAGAGGGAAGAGATTTGCAGCAGAGCAGAGATTCTCCCTCCTTGGACACCAGGGATCAGGGGCCTTAAACACAGGGCATGGTCGAGTTAGGGGCAACAGCTACCAGGCAGAGCTTTGCAGTGAGGGAAGCAATTTACTGACAAGGTTTAAAAGATTGCTCCTTCACTGCTCAGCGGGAGCTATTAAGTAATGTTTGGCGAGGGTTGGACAGATGGTAGGCAGGAGGCGGGAAGCTGGAAGTGAGAAAATGGCACTGGAGTGGGTCAGGCAGTGGGGGACGAGCAGCGGCTAAGGCACGGAAAGGGAAAAAGGCAAAAAAGAGAAGAATTAGCAGAAAGAGAAAGAAAGCAATAATAGATAATAAAAGCAAAAGGTAGATGAAAAAGAAGGTGAAAAAAGAGCAGAGGAGCAAAAATGCAGAAAGCAGAAACACAGCGATGCACCCCACTGGACCACCAGGGATCAGGTGTCTCGAACACAGCACCAGGAAAGTTCAGGGGGCAAGAGCTGCCAGGCGGAGCTATGCTGCAAAGGGAAGTAATTTACTGACAAGGTCAAATTAAATGTACCAATCAGGTGTAGGCCAATTTGAACATGTTTTAGAGACCACAAGCACTTTATCACAGGTTAGAAGGGGTAAAGTGCACAGAGTCCTAAAAGACAGGAAAAATGAGTGCAGCAAGGGAAGGAAAAGAAAGGCAACATATGGGATTACTCTGCAGCAAAGACCAAGTCTAACAGTATCCATTTGCATTTATGTAAAGCATAGCCAGCATGCCGCCTACAGTGCTCACAAAACCTCATAGTGTCGTGCTCTTCGACTCCTCGGGATCGGATCGATGCTCAATATGGTCCACCTCTCGATAGCTTCAAGTCTGAGCGCTATTATAGCGCAGATCAGTGAAGCGATAGAGCGAGGGACGGAAATAGAGGGGACAGCGGGGAAGGAGACCTTAAAAGACACAAGAAAACAACAACGTTATAATCCTAGTGTCCCCACCACTCTCTCTCTACCCTGACCCCGTGCGTGAGTACCAGTGTTAAGGGTAATCACCTGTAAAGAAAAAGAAGGATATGTGTGGCTCCTAGGTGCAGATCACGCTCTCTGCCAAAGAACCTGAGACCAGTCAGACAAGGCCTCTTAGTACTCCAGAACATACACGTAACACTAAGATCGAGAAAACAGCGTTATTATCAGGTTTTATCTGTGTAGCCCCGGTCCCCGTGTGACCCTTGCTCTTTGTTTGACCTACCCAGATTTATCTCTGATCATACGTCACAGAGGTTGTATGAGATTGCCTCATCTCACCCACAATTCCCTGCTAAGAAAACACAACAAAACACAATGATTAGTTATCTCTCATCCATTGAGATTAGATGGGACCACGCCCATCGGTCGACGAAAAATTCAGGCGGAACATACAGACAGTCTTTGCTCATGCCACATCATGTTCGTATCTCACCCACACGTTTTTTGACAGCATCAGAAAATGTATTTCCTAGGACCAGGCACTGGTATCCCTTCTACTCGCAAGAGCCGACAAACGTGTGGCTCGCCAACGAGGAGGGACACCTAGTGCACTGAACGTAATAACAGGCAAAGAATGAAGCGACTTCCTGCAGCCCTCAAGTCTTACACCCCCTCCGAGTTTGCAGGGCGTTTGTATGTCTCCCCCACAACCTTCACAAGCCCAGGGTGGCCGTTTAGGGAATTCCACTTGTGCATTGCACCCTTACCGTACCGGTTTGAGCCTGCCAAATGGAAATGTCTTCCCGGTTTCGCCTCACCGGAACTATGAGAATGGCCACTGTACCTACGTCGCAGTGGGAAGGTTTCCTGTTGCAATCACCGGAACAAACAAAAGTGGGAACAGGAACAGACTCGCCCGTCTATGGCATTGCTTGCGAACATAGAATAATCGGCACCGCCGCCAGTGCGGAAGTGCTCTATGAAGCCTTCCGCTCCTGCGCGCGTTTGCCACCCTGCTGCTCTTGCTCATGGGAGGTGTAGTTCTTCAGCGGTTCATGCAGTACTGCTGCGTGTCAAAGCATTTTCCTTCCGCGGACGTGCAGAAGGCCGACAGGGTATTAGGGATCCTGACAGTACATCCCTCTTTACGTGGGGTTCTTTCCTTTCTGTGGCAGGGGATGCTTTTTATGGAACGCGGCAAGTAAAGTAGGGGCGTGTATGGCACCAGCTGGTTCCCAGGAATTGTCTTCTGGCCCGTATCCCTTCCAGGATATTAGATACAAACTGTTTCGGCCTCTTTTTTTGGTATCTAAGATTCTTGCGACTTCGTATTCTTTCTCATTGTTTATCCACACAGGGTGTGGTCTCTTTTTCATGGGTGTGACCAAGGGCTTTAAGAGCGATACATGGAACACAGGATGTATGCGCATAGAAGCCGGCAGGGCTAGTTTCACGGCCGCAGTGTTGATCAGTTTAACCACCTTATAAGGTCCGATAAACTTAGGGTTGAACATTGATGGTCGTTTAAAGTGGATATTTTTTGTGGATAACCACACCATGTCACCTGATCGGTATGTGGGGCCTGCTCTACGATGTTTGTCAGCCCCCTGTTTATATTTTTGTTTGGCTACCTGCAGCTGAGATTGGGTTCTTTTTAACATGTCCTGAATGTGTTTTACCCTGTTGTGTACCTCGGGCATGTTGGTATCCCCTCCTGGGTGCAGCAAAGGAAGAAACCTCTAGTGAAACCCGTATGTGTTATAAAAGGGGGCGGTTTTAGTGGAACTCTGTATGGCACTGTTATAAGCCACTGCTGCCACCCACAACCTATCCACCCAGACTTCAGTTGTGGAATCTATGTAACACCTTCGGTATTGTTTAAGGGTTTGATTGACCCTTTCGGTCTGCCCGTCAGTTTGGGGATGGAAGCTTGTAGAGAGAGCCACCTGAATCTGTAGAGCCTTACACCACACCTTCCAGAACCGAGCTGTGAATTGCGTTCCCCTATCGGACACTATACGATGTGGAAGGCCATGCAATCTGACTATGTGTAGCAACAGTAGTTTTGCTAAGAGCCCTGCTGAGGGTATCTGGTGACAGGCAATGAAATGTCCCATTTTAGTGAGATAATCAACCACTACTATTACTGTATCATACCCTTGGTCTTTAGGAAGTCCTATGATGAAGTCGATGGAAATGTGCTCCCAGGGAGCCATGGGTGTGGGTAAGGGTTGAAGCAATCCTTGTGGCCTGGTGTGGTCTGTCTTCATTCGAGAACACGTATCGCATTCTTTGATCCATTGTGTAACGTCCTTTCGAACACTAGGCCACCAGACCTGTCGTTCGATCCGCTCTAAGGTTTTGTATACCCCATTGTGTCCAGAACTTGGTATGTACACTTGTTTCTGCAGGGTTTTCGTGGGTACCAACATCATGTGTCCTTTTAGGACAATGCCTTGTTTTCCCTTGCACTCTGTGTGGAATCTCAGCCATGTTCTCCATGTGCACGTCTGGGTTCCTTTGGCCACTTTCTGTAGGAAATCGCTGGTTTGTGGGGCACACACGACTTTATGTGGGGGAATGATGGCGTGTTCCACACGTTCTTCTTCTTCTCTGCTGGATTCCTGGCGGGTGAGGGCGTCCGCCTTCCTGTTCTCCTTCCCTGGTAGGTAGGTTACAACGAAATCAAATTCCTCAAAGAAGAGCATCTAGCGTAGCTGTCTCGGTGTTAAGTGCCTTGTGGAGCTCATAAACTGCAGCTTCCTATGGTCGGTGTACACCGTTACTCTTTCTTTGGCTCCTAAGAGGAGGTGGCGCCACTCGGTGAAAGCTTCCTTAATTGCCAGCAATTCCTTCTCGGCTACGGTATAGTTTATCTCCGCCTCGTTCAGCTTCCGGGACAAGAACGCTATAGGATGCAACTGTCCCGTGGCGTCGTGTCTTTGCAACAAGACCGCTCCAATGGCAACCTCAAAAGCGTCTGCTTCCACTATATAGGGTTTCTCCGGATTGGGATGTGCCAATAAGGGGGCGGTTACGAATGCCGTTTTTAGTTCATCAAAGGCGGTTTGGGCTTCGTCGGACCACTGAAACTTTTCGTAATAACTTAGTTATAGGAGTCACTGTCTTGGAGAACTGGTCAATGAATCTCCTGAAAAAGTTGGGGAATCCCAAGAAGCACTGTATGTCCCAAACGTTCTGTGGTTCTGGCCATTCTTTCACTGCTTGTACTTTCCTTTCTGCTATCACCTGCCCTCTATGTGTAAGCATAACACCCAGGAATTCGACAATGTCTACATGAAATTCGCACTTACTAAGTTTACAGAACAGCTTGTTGTTGCGCAATGCCTGTAAAACCGTGCTTACTTGTTGGATGTGCTGTTCTTTGGAAAATGAATAAATCAAAATGTCGTCGATGTAAACAACGACATATTTGTCCATGAAGTTGCGTAGCACTTCGTTAAGAAAAAACTGAAAGGCCGCAGGGGCGTTGCAGAGACCGAATGGCATCACTAGATACTCGTATAGCCCGTATCTTGTTTTGAAGGCGGTTTTCCATTCATCTCCGGCTCTCATCCTCACTAGGTTGTAGGCTCCCTTAAGATCTAGCTTGGTGTAAATCACCGCCTTCTTTATCTGTTCCAATAAAACTGGGATTAAGGGAAGAGGGTATCGGTTCTTAATCGTAATGTCGTTCAAGCCCTGAAGTCTATGCAAGTCTATGCATTGGCTTTCGGATTAAAAAACAGAGGGGAGGCTGCCGGTGACTTGGAAGGGCGTATAAGCCCCAATGCCTGGTATTTGTCCAAATAACTCCTCAAATGCTCGTTCTCCTTTTCCGTAAGGGCGTATATTCATGCGCATGGTACTACAGCTCCGGCTACAAAATCGATCTGACAGTCGTACTGTCGATGGGGCGGCAGGGTCTCTTCGTGCACTTCGTGCACTTCGTTAAACACATCACGGAAACCGGCATATTGTTTGGGTAGGATGGTATCTTTTTCGGCAGCCGTCGCGATCCAATGCGTTGCTGGCCGCGTCTGTGCAGGTGGTGCCCCCTTGTTGAAGCAATGGTTGGAACAGTAATCCGAGACAAAATGGAGTGTCTTGTTTACCCAACTAATCCGTGGGTCGTGTTTCTGTAACCATGGGAGGCCCAGGATAATCCCATGTTGGGGGGACGATATTATGTTGAACTCCATTACTTCTTCATGGTGTGAGTTGCATCTGATTTCCACCATGTTTGTGATGTACTGAATTGGTCCGGAATCCAGCATCCGCCCATCCACGGCGATCACGATTTCTGGTACAGTTTTCTTCAATAGACGAACCCCCATTTTATGGGCTACAGAGTCAGCCATAAAAATACCCGTTGCTCCGGAGTCCACCAGGGCCTGGACCGCTCTCCATTCGTCGCCGATTCGAATGTGTATCGGGATATAGAAAAACCGGTTCATGTCTTCAGCACTCAAAGAGGGTAGATATGTCGTGCTCGAGAGCTTCCCTCCAACGTCCCCCGAGCTGTCTAGTTTTCCGGAGTTTTCTTGCCATAGATGTTTGCCTCCTTTCCCCTCTCCTGTGGGTTCTGGGGTTTCTGTAAGCAGTCTCTGACAAAATGCACTCTTTTCCCACAATAGAGGCACAGCCCATTCCTCCTTCTTGAGTTTCTTTCTTCCACGGTAAGTGGAGCACGTACTGCTCTTATCTCCATAGGTTCCGTGTAACATCGAGGAGGCTCTCGGGTGTTGAAACGTTCAGTTCGTGGGGGTACACGTTCCTTCTTCCGAGTATCGTTCTTCCTGTCGCTCATACGGTGTTCCAATCTTAGGGTCAAGTTGATAAGCTCCGTACATGTTGTCGGCTGGTGATCAATCTGAGCGATGATATCTTTTAGGTCGTTTCTCAATCCTGGATAGTAAATGGCGAACTGCTTGTCTTCAGGCCATTTGGTTTCTGCCACTAGGCGCCTGAATGTGGTGAGATATACCACTAGCTCTTTGTTTCCTTGTCGCAGTTCGAGCAATTCATGGTCTGCAGAGAGGGGATGGGACCTACGGTCAAAAATGTTTTTTAATTCCTCTCTAAATGAGTCCCAATCGTAAAGGAGCGGGTCATCCCTCTGAACCAACGGGACTGCCCACAGAGCCGCATCACCTGCCAGATACGAAATAAGGAATGCCACCCTTGCTTGATTGGTGGTAAATGCCTTAGCCTTGCACTTAAAGTGTAACATGACCTGCGTCAGGAAGACTTGTATTTTGTTAGCGTCTCCATAGTACCTTTCTGGGGGTGCTAAAGGGATTGGCGTGGGTACCTCGACTGTAATGGGATGAGTCTGAAACAGGGAAGACCCCCCTGCATCGAAAGGGTTCCTTTGTAAGTGGTCTACCTTAGCTTGTAGATTCGCTGTTTCTGTTCTGGAGGCTGCCAGTTCTTGCTGCACTATCTGTAAAGCAGCCACCACATCCTCAAGGGTAGCCATACGTAAGCAAAGTATTCGATCAGGAGGACTAAAACCCATGGGCCGATTATTCTGTTGTGCTCTTCGACTCCTCGGGATTGGATCGATGCTCAATATGGTCCACCTCTCGATAGCTTCAAGTCTGAGGGCTATTATAGCGCAGATCAGTGAAGCGATCGAGCGAAGGAAGGAAAGGGAGGGGACAGCGGAGAAGGAGACCTGAAAAGACACAAGAAAACAACAACGTTATAATCCTAGTGTCCCCATCACTCTCTCTACCCTGACCTCGTGTGTGAGTGCCAGTGTTAAGGGTAATCACCTGTAAAGAAAAAGAAGGATACGTGTGGCTCCTAGGTGCAGATCACTCTATCTGCCCAAGAACCTGAGACCAGTCAGACAAGGCCTCTTAATACTCCAGAACCTACACGTAACACTAAGATGGAGAAAACAGCGTTATTATCAGGTTTTATCTGCGTAGCCCCGGCACTGGTATCCCTTCTACTCGCAAGAGCCGACAAACGTGTGGCTCGCCAACGAGGAGGGACACCTAGTGCACTGAACGTAATAACAGGCAAAGAATGAAGCGACTTCCTGGTGCCCTCGAGCCTTACAACCCCTCCGAGTTTACAGGGTATTTGTATGTCTCCCCCACGACCTTCACAAGCCCAGGGTGGCCGTTTAGGGAATCCCACTGGTGCACTGCACCCTTACCGTACTGATTTGAGCCTGCCAAATGGAAATGTCTTCCCGGTTTCGCCTCACCGGAACTATGAGAATGGCCGCTGTGCCTACGTCGCAGTGGGAAGTTTTCCGCCTGCAATCACCGGAACAAACAAAAGCGGGAACAGGAACAGACTCTCCCGTCTCTGTCGTTGCTTGCGAACACAGAATAATCAGCACCGCCGCCAGGGCGGAAGTGCTCTATGAAGCCTTCCACTTCTGCGCGCGTCTGCCGCCATGCCACTCCTGCTCATGGGAGGTGTAGTTCTTCAGCGGTTCACGCAGTACCGCTGCGAGTCAAATAATTTTCCTTCCGCGGACGTGCAGAAGGCCGACAGGGCATTAGGGATAGACACATAGATAGGAAACCATTGAGTCAGCTGTAGACAATATGTTGCCAAGAATGCAGAAAGGAAGTCATGAAAGGGCTACTATTCTGGAAGGGTTAGGCAGGATTTCACTAAGAAAGCCCACAAATATTCAACAATGTATACAGTGAACCACACGTGTAATATATAATTGCTTCTTTTGGGAAAAAATATCGTCTCTTGTCAACATATTGTAAAAACATTTACAAAATTCCCACAAAATGAAGATGCAACAATTAGAATAAAGTGAAATTAAACTACTGTCATAAGCATTTCATGTTCGTTGAACAAAAATATGTAAAAAAGGTTTTTGTACTGGTGCCAGTCGTTCAGGTTAGAAGAAATGGTAACTACTGATTACTCATTGACGGATATCTTATTGACCAACTCATGTATAGTATGGTAAATTATTATTGCTTTTGCAGCATTACACAATGACTGCATTATTTAATGCTGTTTTTGTAGGTTTCCTTAAGGAAGTGAATTCCACCCATGAAAACACACATTTGTAAAACATTTTGAACCTCTGCTGTGAGGCGGAGCCCACTAACGGCATCTCACCCACCTTATTATTTCTTTATAAGACAGATTTGAGCTGTAACCTTCAAAGTTCACCTTAAAAAATGAGATAAGCAGCTGTGAAGCGCTGGGATAAAGGGATTAGGGAGGTTGTGCGTGAACGTGTGCTGACACATAAAAACCTCTACCTGAGACAGTCAGGCATGTGGGCGTGGATAGCACTGGGACCGAAAGTAGCCTATGCTAAATTATCATGATTTTATAGGAGACTGGCAGGAATGGCACCTCTGTTCCTGATAAGGTATATCATGTGTAATATTTCACTTTACACTTTATAGGTTGAATTGTGATTAAATCTCCAGGTTGGCTTACGGCACAACGTTCAATGATTCTGCTATGCAGCAAATGAGTGGGCTGGAATCCAAATATGTGTCTAGTTTTGCCATAAATCCATTCATGATTTGATAATCTATGTGACTTTATTTGATTTTAGGCTACACAGTTGCTTAGTCTCCTGACAGCCATATATGTTGCTTGACCTCTTTAGAACTGAGACATGAAAGACAACTTCCAAGCAAATAATGAGATATTGGCAAAGTATGAAAGCCAGGCCATATGGAAGCTTGTTGACATACTGTGTCACGGAAACAAACCAAGGAGTTTTTCTTAAAAGCAGCTGTCTACTATCTATACATAGTAATGGTGTTAGTACCTCTAGTTATCCACCAACCTCAGGAGTCAGGACCAATCAGTTAGGATTAAGTGAAGACTTTTAGCTTATAAATAGGACCTCTTTCCAAAAATGTATGTTATCTTTTAAGGTAGAAATTTACCATCAGGGAATATAATTCTAAAGACATCTCATATAATTTCATTAGCTATCTTTTTGCCTTAATTTCTAGTATATCTGCTATGGAAGGATTATCCAGGAGCTGTGGGGCAGGCAAGTACAGATTTGAGCTTTTCTTTATTTTGTTTATTTTTTGGCACTCCAATCCTCTACTGGCCAGTGGATTGGATACATCTCTGGGCTTCTTAACAAGGTGATCTAGTGTCATGGTTAAAGTAAATGGCTATGTAATATCTACTTCTACTACTAGATGTGGTATAAACGGGAAAGGATGAAAGCAGTAGTGGCACAGGGTGCCTGTGCGCCCAAATTGGATAGCTCACATTTTGATGCTGCTGTAAAACCTATGATTTTAAATGGTTGTGTTCACATGTTTCATTTAATGTGCTGTTCTTTACACACTTAATCAACTTTGAATATGGAAGGATTTCAGGTTGCTGAAAAATTGTAAGTCAGAGGTTAAGGCACTACGAACAAGGTTATTGAAGGCTTTCCTTGCTATCAACAGTGGCAGGTGAATTCAGATTTCTACTGATTCTGCTTGCTCATGCCCTTAACAACACAGTCTATTTCCCAGTGAGCATGAATGCCTGATGCTGTGCACATCACAAAACAAATGTTATCCTTTTCGATGTAATCGGAAATATCATTGATTACCACCAATTTAACATAATGCCTGTCAGTGGGCTAAATCTAATTGGTTTGCAAATTATAAGTGAAAAATGGGACAACTAGTCCCTGGAAAAGTTCTGTATTGTCTGCGTTCACTGACAGCAGAAGTCCTTAGAATCTGAAACTCTGGCTCCATGCAGAGACATCTTGACAGAGTATGCATGCTAGTAGTTCTATGGTAATCACAAGGTATTAGATTCGATAAAATTTTTCCATAGTCATCCCACTAACTGAAATATCTAGGAGCAGCATATTTACCCATCAATTTAAATTTTTGTTATACCTTCCCATAAAGTTCTGTAGTGTTACACTGGAGCTTCTAGGAGGGATAGGTCTGCAGTCTGTTCTCTAATTTAAGAAAAGATCACATTTTGAGCTCCTATTTGCTTCGGAATACATGCATCCCGAATGCTCAATCTGAGTGCTTCCTACCTGGTTCTGAGGTTGTCCACAGATCTTTTATTTGGAGTACAATACACTGTTATTACCTCTGTAATCTCTGATCTGATTATTAGATTATCAATTGTCAAATTTGTGAAGTGCCACCAGCAGTTGCTTCTAAAATTGTGGTCTGAGCCCAACAGGTGAGTGGTCAGACTCTGAGCTTCATTTAAAGAATGATCGGTGGCCAGCCAACAAGCTGGGATGATAGCCTCCAAACTCTTGTTGATCACTGCATGACAGCCCACTATAGTTAGCAATCTTTGCCTACGTTGTGAAGAGCACTATGCCTTCAAAGACGCCTCTGTCACAGAGGTTCCTCTTGCTGAGCTTCTGTCATGCTTTATACAAATACACCAAAACCCACAAAGCATGAGTTTGTTTTGGAAAAACACACACCTATTGACCCTGACACTACAGGCATTTTTTTCTAGAGTATGGGAAAAGTGTTCTAAGTACATGAAACGCCCAGCCTAAATAGGGCAGAATGTCTAAACTGACTCACACTGACAGCCAAAGTCCATCTGGCCATTGCTTGTTTTCTTCCAGCTACGCCATCAGGGCCTCCAATGATGGAAATTCAATGGTTCACTTAACTCTAAATAGAGTGGCAGACTGTGAGTTTAGCATACATAGTACTCTTGCTGTTTGTGGCACAGTGTCCTGCTCACCGAAACCTAAATGAGCCCCTCTGTCCAGACAATGCGTTTGACTGTACTTGTCTAGGCACAAACATCTCTCGTTCTTTTTCTAATAATTGGTTTTCTATGGCAGGTTTGTGTAGATAGCTGTCCATTCAGATACCTTCTACTTCATGGAGATATAGGGCTTGATTTAGATTCCAGCAGTCGGATTACTCTGTCACAACAGTGACAGATAACCCAGCTGCCTATGTCTAAATCCCATAAGAGATATCCATCACCGTTGTAACCCGGTCTCCAAAATTTAAATCAGGTCCATAGTTTACGCTATTGCAGTGTATCCGCTGGTGATGGTGTGTGTGCTTGAGTTAACTTTATCTAGCCTGGGGCCTAGGACAAGGTTCAAATCACTGCCCCATAATGGTGGGTGGAAATCATAACAATAGCATGTCTCTATTATATCATGAAGGAAATAGCTGTTTTGGAGACATTCGCTGAATGGGGAGTCCTAAAGTCCCTTTCTGTATCCAGATGTTGCATGTTGTGTTTGGAGTGTGGTGGTTGTTGTGTTTGAGAGGACATGAATTCCTGCCAACCACACATAAGCCTGCCTCTAGGGAAGACATACAAATGGCAAGATGAGTTAGGATTTGCAAGGCGTGTTCATAACCAAAGGGTATCATTTGTAGCATGTTTAATTGGCTCCTTTGGGCACATTGATAATCCAGAAGCAGTGGTACCTTAGCAAATATTATGTCTCCCAAGGAAATTGGCACATATTTAAATGACACAGCCGTACCAAAGATGTATTCGGACCAGTTTGTGGGTCAGATGCATCTGTGACCTAGGTGAGGTTGTTTTATTTGTAGCTCATGGTGTTTTATTGAAGATTACACAGATTGTTATTTTGATTAACAGAGAGGTGGATGAATGGTCCGATTTTCCTTTATTTGTGCACAATAGTTATTGATTCATTTTTCCATTGCTTGTCTTGCAGAGTGTAATGTGTCTCACATATAGCATTATCCTTTGACTACTTTGGTCTGACACTTTTTTCATATTTTACAGTGTTGTGTGGGTTAGTAGAAGTGAATCACTGGCATCACCTCGCAGTTTTGTTTCTTGGCTGGTGATAAAACCAGAATTTCAAATAAACTTAATGTAGTTTTGTTTTTTCTTTTGGTAAGTTTTTCTTTATTATTTTGTATTAATGCCATTTGTTATAGAATAAAAAATGTGCAATATATGCCTTTGCAAATATTATCCTTATCCAACTGGTCATTTCTGTTATTCACATGATTGTTTTAACGGTAGTATGTGTTAATTAGCCATAGTCCTTTAATACATGCTTTTCATTGTCTTTAAGATGAATAATGCAGGAGACTGGTTACACTTATGGTTTAATGTAAGGTTCTCAAAACAGTAAAGTAGGATAAGTCTGTTAGTTTAAGGGCCTTAGTACGTGTCTGGCGGTTCACAGACCGCCAAATTGGCAGGTGCGCAGCAGTGGCAATCTTCCCACTGCCCCATTATGACCAGGGCGGTCAGGCTTCTCTGGGACAACTGCAACCTCCAGGGATCAGAGATCCCTGGTGGTGGAGTGGCGGTCTTGAGGGTGCAATATGCTTGGCAGGGCTGCTGAAACCTGCTAAGCATAATATGAGTTTTCTCACCCCCTCACATTTCATGGAGGTGCGAATGCCATGAAAAGTGCGGCAGTGAGTATAGAAAGGGCCCGCTGGTGCCTCATGTCATGTGAATGCAGACAGGGAGGCACAGAATGTGCCCTCCTGTTTGCATACACACCAGTACCTGCATGGCATGGACTGCAGTAGTCAATGCCATGCAGATACTTACTTTGAAGTTCCCATTGCGGTGCCTATTTCATAGGCACCGCCTTGGGAGCACCAAAAAGCAGTCCGCTATACAGGAGAAAACTCCTAATCCGGTGGGCAGTTCAAACTCATAAGGCTCTAAGATAAGATACGCTGACCTCTTTGCTTAAAAGTGGTTTCTAAGACCTGTAATATCAATTTGATTAACAGCTGCCTGAGGGGTTCACATTTTAGAACCGAAATTCCTTTGGCATTCATTTAGGACTAGTCACATAGCCCCCATCATTTCTAATATTTCTATTATGGACTCACAATGTTCTTTCATTTCAACATATACCAAATACTTTTTACAGAATATTTTGTACAGATAAAATGCACAATCTCTGATGAAAGGGGCTGCTCTGGGGATGTTGGCCCTTTCCAGCAATATTTTATAAAAGGGCTGATATGCAGGATTGGTGCCGTCTGTGTCCCAAAGAATGAGGGCCCAAGACAAATAACCAAACCTAATGCAGGGCTATATACAAAGTTAAAACCATGAAGGTTTGTTTAAAATTTAATCATCACTACAGAAAGCAATAGGAAGTTAGTTAGTCAGTTTAAATCAGCATCAATATAGCTCACAAGCAAAGGTTTTGACATGAAGAATAGACAAAAAACGTTGGCAATAAAGAATATTTTAAGCACATAATCAAGTTCAATACAGTGCTTCTGAGTATGAAAGCAGCAAAATGTCAGAAATGTACAAAATGTAATAGCAAACTAACATAGGGACTGCTCAATTTAAAGGCAAGAATGACGGCACATGAATAATATATATCAAATAATAGTCCGTTATAAGGACACGCTTGATAAAAGTCACGCATCCCAGAATAGGTACTTTTTATAGTTCAGAGGAGTGAATGAGAATGCTCTCAGGGTAAGGTGGGTGGTTTCAGAGGACTGAACTAATAAATCTACATTCTATAATCCAGAGAGTACTTTGGACATTGTGCTTTGTAAAACAGACGACTGACTAAATATTAATATTATA
Organism: Triturus cristatus; assembly: GCF_964204655.1. NCBI lineage: Eukaryota > Metazoa > Chordata > Amphibia > Caudata > Salamandridae > Triturus > Triturus cristatus. The sequence continues at coordinate 210,608,927 of NC_140585.1, read as the reverse complement.
ATGTCTCTGTTAGCCTACATACTAGGGGAAAGGCATTGCTCTGCTAAATATTAATTTATTTAAATGAATAAATAAATGGTTGGGACTGAGATCAGCACCATGCTTGACCATTTGCAAGATTACAGGAGCGTCTCCATCATGGCTTCTTTCAAAGCACAAGTTATATACAGCAGGAGAAGTAGCACTTCAAAAAAAATCCTATTTTGACTATTTTCTTGTTGATGGAAAATAACTCCGGCAGGTCTTTAAATGTGCTGTATCAATCAGCATTTCTGGTAAACGAAGACGTAGCTACATCAACGTGATGACTGGTTATGCTAACTTAAACATCCACACAGGAAGGCTAGCATTTCAATTATTAAATCTGCTCTAACGTCATTAGCGATTGAGTATGTGGAAGTTGGCGAATACAACGCCCTTCATCATCCGCGATTAACCAAACCACAAAACAGAGTCAGAGAAGAAGAGCAAATTCACCAACTGGATTTTGAAGTTCAAAAGCAGTTTTCCTTCTGTTGAGCAAAAACACAATAAACAAAGTCCTGCGCAAGTACACATATCAGTCCTAAATAGGAAAGTTCCACTGATGAATGCTTTACATACCCCATGTAGACACCACTCATAATACCAGCTCATGAGATACTTGAGCTCACAGGTGGGCTCCAGGACAGACATTATCCCATGAAAGGACTACAACTGAAAATGAACTACAATCAACTATATGCACAAAGCAGATCACAATATAAGACCAAGGTGCTCTCCCAAGCAAAAGAGAAAACATTTCCTACACACTCAATCAACAGGATGAGGGGAGACATAAATGAAGAAATGACATGCTGAAGACCATGATGGACAGAATACAAACAACATAAAGAGGTATATAAGTGGAATGCTAACTTTAGGTCAACTCTTTAAGCTTCAAGATATTCGTATTAAAGAAATATATTAACATGGAAGATATCGGAAAACTCTCCAAGGCATACCTGCCTAAGAAGAACTGAACTTCATCTAAGTTGTAAATGGCAGTGACATCTAGCACACCAAAAAACTAGTATTCATAGGTTTACATATTTAGGACAACTTCTGCTCCTCTACCCATACATTCCAAGCATGGACAGAGATGATCTTGCCAAAGACTTCAGGAACTTTTGAAGGAGTTTGAACCAATTGTGGCAGCTAGGGAAACTGATGCTGCACCACCTGAAGATATCACTATATTCCAAGCACAAGTTGCCTTTTCCAATGACCAACTGCTCATTGGTCATACAACAGAAACAATAAACCTAATGTTTGGAGGAGCACAGATTCAGCAGTAAACTTGACCCTGCACGAATAGTTAAATTTTAAATGTTGTTAAAGTGTGCGAATGCCCAGGGGCGTCTTGGCGCTCATTTCCAGGTAGAAGTAACACTATGTGGACCCTAAATAAGCAATGTGGATAAAAAAGCGAGGTTTTTGTCATTGGATTATGCTCTAAGATGCCGAGGCATTCTATTCAGAAGTTTGATCATTGAGAAAGTAAAGCTTCTGGCATCCCAAGATGTCTAAATCATTTTGGGTACTTCTATTGTTGTTGACGTGGCTGATTGAAGAGATTTTCTTGGAGTGTATCATCTGAAATCCTTCTTAAGGTACTCAGCACATATTTCGTCAAGGGCTTTGCCAGCCATGACTAAAGTCTTAAAAGCTACTCGTATCCTAAAAGGAAGTCAGTGTAATTCTGACAAGTGAGGCAGATTTAAACTTAGGGATTTTACTAGAACGTGGCTGCTGTGTTTTGTAAAATTTGCAATTTGCAATTTATTCAGATATTGTTGGTGGATGCCATATAAAGAGGTTACAGTGATCTAACCTGGAAAGCCCAAACGTAATGATTACCAATTTCGGAATATCGGATGATGTAAATGGGTGAACCTTCATCAGGGATTTTAACAAGAAGAAACAGGATGAGTTGAGCTTAGTTATCTTTCCAGAGAAGGTAGGTTTAGCTTTGGAGATTGCCCCAGATTCCTAGCTTGGTAAACCGGTGCTGGGAGTAGGCCTAGATGTTGGGGCCACCAGGATGCTGTGACGGATGGTGCAGGTAAGAGCGGTGGTGCGGGGGGAATCGACAGACAGTGATGAGGGAAAATAAAAAAAATTTAAAAGGAAATTCACTTACCTTGCGCCCCCCACTGCCCCACCGCTCTCAACTGCACTGGCTGTCACTGCATGATATATCCCAAAAGGAAGTGTATTTCCCAAACAGAAGAACGTCCAATTTCTCTGAATTTGACAGTTGTTGCTCATCCATTGAACTGCTTTGGTCATGCAGTTATTAAAACATTGAGCAATGTCATCAACATCAGTTGAAATAGACAACAACATTTTTATATAATCTGCGTACTAGTTTGTGGAAAAACCAAAGGAGAAATTCAAGAATCCAAAGGAAGAACAAAAAGGTAAAAAAGCTGTGGGACTCAAGGACGAACCCTGAGGAACACCACACAGAAGTGAAAAAGTTTCCACTGTAAATTCATCAAAGAGATGGATTGTTCTCAGTCTGAGATAAATGAGTGCAAGAGCTTGAGGGCTGAACCCCCAATGCCCATGGCATCCAAGGCTGCGTATAGGTCGAACAGGATCACTGCAGCCTTTCCTCCATAGTCCACAATTGATCTAACTTCATCAGTAGTGACTATAAGTACTGATTCAGTATTTTGGTTTCTCCTGAACCCAAATTGTGTTCCGTGCAATGCACAATTTGTCCCTAAGAAAATTGAGAATTCATAATTTAGATGTCTTTCCAAGATTTTAGCTGTCATTGGAAGACGTGAGATGGGACAATACCTTTTGGCCTCATTGGGGACCAAAGAAGATTTTTTATCAATGGAAAGATATATGCTTTTTTCCTTGTCTTGGGAAGCTGTCAGTAAGATAATAAGGAGGCCTACTACGAGAGCTGCTATTTTCTGATCTCCACCTGCAGGTGGAAAATTACGGATAGTAATAAATACAAATTGTGTTGTAGGCGGTGTGGATATATGGTAGTGGTATACATAGGTGTAAATCTACCCTCAGAAATGGTGAATAACTACAATTAGGAATAGTGAATAGCAAATCACTCACATAGGTGTAGTATTATACATACCTTTGTGAATCATTCCCTCTGACAGATACTGATATGTTTTAGCAGTGGCATGTTATTCTCTTTAACCAATGACCTGGAGCTTGTGGCAATGGAGGGCTCTGAGTTGTTGGAATTCGATCTGGGAGAACACCTGGCTTTGCAAAAGCCTGTTTGCTGATGCAGTGCAAGAGCTGCTGACAGAGTGCAAAACAAATATGCCCAGTGAAACCCAGCCAAAGCTTGAATGAATGTTTCGAGATATGTAGTGTTGTCAGGTTTGTATGCCTCGGACTAGAGAAGATCTGTGCACTAAGCACACAGTCTTTCTTTACCACATAATTATAGACTGTGGTTCCAAAAAATGGCTGTTGATCTTCATGGGTTCCTCTCTCACTGAAAATGGGTGACCAGAGGCCAGAAAGTAAAGCTGTTATTTGAGCACTTGTGTGAAAGCTGCAAGCCCAATAAGGGGTAATATGTCCTTTACTGACAGGCCACACAGAGGACTAAGACATGTTCAGAGTAGAGCTGAAGGAAAATATGGAATAGTAAGGTAATTTGTCCTTCACAGAAAGAGCAATGTGAAAACTTCAATATCTGATTGTGCTAAACAAATTGGACAATGTGGAAACAGCCATTGAGATGTGTGCCTGACATAAAGGGCAAGGTGTAAATGCCTATTTCATACATGTTCTCACATTTACCTGTAAGTAAAACAATTCGAGAGTTCACAGAAGGCGCAAGAAACATGTAAGGTAAAGTAAAAATGGTAGTGGAATATAAAGTAATGTGGAAAGTGAAATGTTAGTAGTGATTTTCTAACAAGGAAATATGCAAGCAGCAGCATTTTACCACCGGTAGGCAATGGACATCCACAGAATTCTACCCTTGTGTCAAGGCCAGCATGTTACCAGGACGAGAATGAGCATCATTCCATTGATATCCACAAGCTGCCATCATCTATAATCCATTATTTTATCATGCAGGGCAATGGTCATAATCCCAAGGATGCCCACACATTTCCATGAATTACACAATTATATATGGCCTTGATTTTACCAGAGATAGACAATTCGGCATCATCCCATGGATGCCTCAATTTTGTCATTGATTACCACTATTTAGTAAGGCAATGGACATCATCTCATGAATACCCACAATGTGGAAAGAGTTACAACCTGTCCTTTGTACGTCTGTCCTAAATGTATGTATTTTTTTCTAGAATTTGAGTTACAATTCAGTTCGCTCATTAGACCCGGGTTTTCTGGTGCTTTGAGGTTCTACATTGAGGTGAGTTCATGTTCCTAGTAATAGTACTTGTCCTATCTGAGTTAATTTTTTCTGTAAATGCAAATATTGGATTGTAATATATTGATTTTTATCACTTGCTATAATAATCCTCATAATTCATATAGAAAAGCGTGCCTTATTTTAGAAATTACCACAAATTGATAATATGTATGACGTAGTGTATCCCAGCAGGTTTTATTTACCAATGACATGGAAGTTGGAAACCAGACCACTGTGATGAGGTTCATCCTTGCGGGACTCACCGCTGACCCTAAAATGCCGATTCCTCTCTTTTTCTTCTTCCTGCTGGTCTACGTCATCACCGTGGTGGACAATATCGGAATCATCTTTCTGTATTGGAGCGATGTTCATCTTCACTCACCCATGTACTTCTTTATCAGTAACCTTTCCTTTGTGGACCTCTGTTACTCCTCAAACATCACTCCCAAGTTGCTGATGAGCTTCTTAGTTGAGAAGAATGCAATATCCATGAGTGGATGTGCCTCTCAGCTATTTTTCTACTCCAGCCTAGTTGTTGCTGAGCCCCTCCTCATTTCGGTCATGGCATTTGACCGCTATGCAGCGATTTGTAAACCATTACATTATGCAATTCTAATGACAGATCAATTTTGTAACCAGCTTGCAGCTGTACCCTATGCAGGGGGTGTGATATATGGAGTGATGTATACATTTATAACATTTAGGCTCTATTTTTGTAGGTAGTACATTTCTCACTACTTTTGTTACCTTTTCACATTGTTTAAGCTCTCCTGCCTGGATACTTCCCTTAATGAGATCATAGTATACTCAACAATAGCAATTTTTGGATTTTTTAATGTTATACCTTTAGGAGTATCCTACAGCAATATTGCCATCACCATCCTTAGGATCCATTCATCAGCAGGGAGGCGCAGAGCCTTCTCCACCTGTTCATCCCACCTCCTCTGTGTGGTTCTCTTTTAATGCACCGGCCTCAATATGTATCTGCGCCCCAGCAACAGAGGTTCAGATGAAACTGACAAAGTCATATCTGTCTTTTACACCATCATCATCCCCATGCTCAACCCTCTGATCTACAGCTTGCGGAACCAGGATGTGAAAGCTGCATTAAAAAGAATTTGAAAAAGCTAAATTGCTTCCAGCTTCTCATGTTAAGAATCACCATCAGGACCCTTCAGCAACCTCAGAAGGTTCAGTTGTTGGACATCTCCAAAACTGTGGCCATACCACAACCTCATTATATCAACTTCTAACAGATCGTCAAAAGCAAATATTATTTGACAGTGCACTCTCAGAAACAGAAATAATGGCAACAGAGTAACCCAACGGATTCAACCCAGGAATCGTAAGAACCAGGGTAAATATATGTGCCATTAGAACTATGCTGAACTACAAAACTGTGTGTAAACATTGCAATAAAATCTTTTCAAACGTATGTGAAATTTGTGAAAGTACCCATGTTCTCATCTGTTGTTATTTGTAGGTCAATAAGTGGGGACAAAATCACCAGGCATCTGTATTTCCCACAGTGTTAAACATGACATGTCCTGTTCAAGTTGTCCTAATGTTTAAATAAAATGTTAGGACACGTGTCCATTTAGACTGTAAATGTCATTTAAACACATCAGATCATTTAAGTGGTGGTGGGTGTAGATTTCTTCAACCGGGAAAAAAAAGAATATTAAAACTGTGCAGGGCCCCTATTTCTTATCCGGAAGAATGCCTGTATGACTACAATCCGAAGGATAACGACCAGGTCCAGTAACAAAATGCACCTATGGAAATCAACACTGTGTGTATTTACTAATTTGTGACTCAGGTCTAATAAGCAAACTACTACTATTGAACTTTCTGCTTATGGTGAGGCTCATAAGACATAAACATATGTGGCCATTCCTCATTAACTGCTCTAGATTGCAACCACACTAGCCCAAAATGGTAAACTAAAGTAATACCACACTTTTCTCTGCACACTGAGGTGCATATTTATAAGTCCCTAACGCCACCGGAGCATCACTTTTTCTGATGCTCCTGTGGCGTTGCACCATTCCCCATATCTACAAGGTGGTGTTGAACCACTTAATGTGACTTAACACCACCTTGTGAAAATTCCCCTTTCTGCAGCAGTCCGCTGTGGCAAATGGGCGGGCAATGGGTGTTTCTGTGGGTGTTCCATCGCAACACCCATTGCTTTTTGACTCTGCCCCAGATTTATAAGGCTGGGGCAGTGCCAGAATCTAAGGTCAGGTAATATGTGGTTTTAGGATGGTGATACGAGGAGAAATTATAAATTTCTCCTTGTGTTTTGCTCTTTCTTTGTGTGCTTCACTCTGCAGCACACATAGAAAGAGCAAATCACCTTGAATGCGTGTTTATGTGCAGCAAGGTGGCACCTTCCTACACATAAACAATGGCCCCTGCAGTGCAGGCACCCTTGCAACATGGCAGCTTAGTGCCTGCGCTGGGGCTAGTCAGTTATTTTAGCACCAGTGCTAGGGGAAACAAAGGGGTGCCCCGTATTTTAGTAAATACAATGCATCCTTGCGTTTTAAAAAGGTCAACATGCGGCGTTGCTAAATTTGAGTTAATACTGCGCTCCAGCATTTTCTTGTAATTATCTCCCTCTGAGTTCTTCCATGTCTGAGTGTTACACTTACTTTAAATGTTGCGCTCGCTAAGATCTGCTGTTAGTGTTTGAAGCATTTGGATGGCTTTGGAGGTGCCAGTGTTTAACAATTAATTGGTCTTTTAATTTGGGGAGATAGAATGACACCAAACAGGCTTTGCTCCAGTGCACATCACAGAAAGATGCCTGCACTAGGATATAGAGTCAGGAAATCCATTGTGAAGCAATTGGTGAACATACTTAACATACACATTGTTTATGATTGATTTCAAATACCTGAAATAGAACTGAAGAAGTTGAATTTATCTTTTTAGGTATTTCTTTACTGTTGCTAACAATTAATGAAAGGTGGACTTTCTTGAAACATTCAATTCTTTCATTTTTAATAGAGAGAAAAAAACATTATTTTCTCCATTCGCTGGTATGTTAATTCAGTATTGTAAAATCAGTTTGAAACATTCAGCTAATAACAGAGGGAATGCTGTAAGATGGGGGTGAAAGACTTACTCAAATAATTAACACAATCCTTGTCAGGGTGAACTAAAAACAGTCACTAAATTAACCTGGGCATAACCCCCTATTAGCTTTCACGAAAGCAGTCAGGCTTAACTTAGCGGCAATGTGTAAAGTATTTATGCAGCACACAAACAGTAATAAAGTGAAAAAACAACACAAGAAAATTCTCAAACCAATCTAGAAACATAGAACATAGTCTAATACATAAAATGACACCAAAACTAATCAAATTCAACCAAAATAACTGGAATATACATTTATGTGAAAATAGCACTAAGAAGCAGAAAGCGGCACTCGCGCCTATCTACTTGCACTAGACCAAAAGAAAGTCACAAGCTTCTGCCGTCCATGATTGATGGGATGACGGGTTGGAATCATGAAACACGTTAGTCCCGCTGAAGAGTCATCTTCTCGAGTCTGAAATTAAAAGTTCAGTTTGTTTCGGAGGGGCCATGAGGATGAGTCTTTTGGTACAAAAGTCAAGCACCCCAGGCGCTCATTACTGTATCACAAATATCTGGTTAGCAGTTCAGTTGGTGCTGGTCAGCTGGGCAGTTGAAGGGACGCATCTGGTAGCTCGTGGTGTCATATAGCTCATAGAGGAGGTCAGACAAAAGACCCTTGGAGAAGCCTCGGCTCTAGGTAAGCAGGTCCAATCTTCCTTCTTCAGACAGCAAGGAAATCCTTCAAGCAGCTAGGCAGTCTTTTTTCTGAATCTTCCCCAGGTCCAGATTTGTTTTGATGAGATGTTCTAAATGTCCCCTTTTTCTACCTGTTGTCAGCCTTTGAGTGTTTGAAATACCAGATCACTCCCAAAATTGATTCTGGTGAGTTCTTCCCCTTCTCATGGTCCTAGCTACAAACTGTCTATGGTGACAAAGGCAAGGGCAGGCATAGTATCAGGTTCCTTTGTGTTTGCTGCAGGCATGGCACTTTGAAATGTATTCAGGGCAAGGTACAGCTCTTTCCCACCCATCCTGTCAGTAAGACCCTCTCCCCTCACACCTAGTTTCCGTTTTCTCTCATTGTCTAACTGCAATATACAACTCACAACAGTAGATCTTTTTAAATTCATGTGACCCAAGACACTGGTAGAAAGGCACAGATGGTTCTGACAGAAAAATGCCAACTTTAGTAAAGTGGCATTTTCAAAATGATAACTTAAAATCTGACATTACGATCAAAGAGTATTACATAACATTAATTTCAGTTGTAAACTTAATTTCCCTATTTGCTCCTCATCTGAAGTTAGCAGTTGTTAAGTGTAATAAGGCAACTCAGTGTTAGCCTATGGTTGAGAAGGCCTTACGACTGTGAAAAATGACTTACGTAATTTTTCACTGCATGGGGCATGTAAAACGTAATACAATATGTCCTAATTTTTAAAAGTCATGCACCTGGACCTATGAGACGAAAGGACTACCTTAGGGTTGGCTAACAAGTATTAAGAAGCAGAGTTTAGGCCTAGCATAAGGTTTATTTTTCTAGATTAAAATATCAGTTTAAAACTGCACTAAGGCTGCAGTGGCAGGCATGAGCAGTGTCTTAGAGGGCTTCTTAAGGGTGCAGCTCAAGGAGTGCTGCTGTCCACTAGTAGCATTTAATTCCCAGGCCCTTGGTGCACATACTTTAATATTATTGGGATATAAAATTAAATGTAATCAATCAATCAATCAGGTTTCGTATAAAGCATGACTACTCACCTGAGAAGCTCTCAAGGAGATGACTGGGGGGAGCGGTCTGCGGTTCACTCGATGACCCAGGTGTGAAGCGATAGTGCTTGCCTGAGATGCAGAGCAAGGAGTTCAAGGACTTTGCAGCGACGTAGGAGAAAGTTCTCCCTCCAACTCTGGTCTTGCGGATCTGTGGAATGGTGGCTAGGGCCAGTTGGATGGAGCGGAGATATCTGCTGGCAGTGTAGAAGTAGAGGTGGTTGTTGAGGTATGCAGGTCTGGCACTGTGGAGGGCTTTGTAGGAATGCGTGAGGAGCTTGAGGTAATTATTTTGTTGATATGAAGGCAGTAGAGTTCTCTCAGGAGGCAGTAATCTGGCTGTGGTGTGGGATGTTCAAGATAAGTCTGGAGGAGGTGCTCTGGATATTCTGCAGTTTATTTTGGAGTTTGTGGGTGGTAATGGCACAGAGTGGGTTGCCGTAGTCGAGTCTGCTGCTGATAAGTGCATTGGTGACTGTTTTCCTAGACTCAGTGTGGATCAACAGAAGATCTCATGAAGCAGGCAGAGGGTGTGGACGCAGGAGGATGAAACGTTGCTGATTTGGTGGTTCATCGAGAGTGAGACATCCAGGATCATGCCAAGGTTTCATGACTGGTTTATGGGTGTGGAGGGGATCCAAACACTGCGGGCCACCAGGAGTCATCCCAGACAGAGGGGGTGGTGTCCAGGATAAGGACTTTGGTCTTGTCTGAGTTAAGATTGAGGCAGATGTCCATTGTGGAAGTTGGTCTTGGCTGCTGTGTGTTCGTCTGTGAGGTAGAGAATCAGCTGGTTGTCATCGGCATCGGAGACAATGATGAGTCACTGGATTCTGGCAATGGCTGCAAGTGGGCTATGTAGATGTTGAAGAGGTTGGGGCTCAGGGAGTATCCCTGAGGCACCCCACATCTGATCTCTGTGGGTTCTGAGTTGAACAGTGGAAGTCTGATTTTCTGTGTTTGGCTGGTGAGAAAGGAACGGATCCATTTTAAGGCTTTGTCGCAGATGCCGGCATTGCAGAGTCTTGCACAGAGGGTGTGGTGGGAGACGGTATCAAATGCGGCTTGGAGGTCCAGGAGGATGAGGGCAACAGTTGTGTCTCAGTTGAGAATGGTGCGGATGTCATCTGTCGTGGCAAGGAGAGTGGTCTTGGTGCTGTGGTTCCTTCTAAAGCCCAATTGGGAGAGGTCCAGGATGCGGTACGTTTTGATGAACTTGGGGAGTTGGGTGCTAATTGTTTTCTCATTTACTTTGGCTGGAAAGGGAAGCAGCGATATGGATCTGTAGTTCTTGAGGTACATCAGGTTAGCAGAGGATTTCTTCAGCAGTTGAGGGTGCTGCAGAGATCAGGTGCAATTGAGGTGCCAACTCTGTTGAAGATGTGGTGAGGGCAGGGATCGGAGGTGGGTCTGGAGTGTATGCTCTTCATGATCCTGAGGGTGTTGTGCGAGGTAAGGGTGGCCCAGTTGGCCAAGGTCTGCTGAGGTCTGGAGCAATTAGATGTTGTGAGTCTTGGGTTGCAAAACTGTTGTAGATCTCCTTGAGCTTGTGGTGCAAGAAGGTGGCGAGGTTGTTGCAGATGTTTTGAGAGGCAGAATGCCTGCTGTCTCTGTGCTGGGTCTGGAAAACCCTTTGACCATGGCGAAGAGTTCCTTGCTGTTGTGTGCATTGGCGTTGGTGCATTCTTGGATGTCTGCATTCATTGTTGCTCTGATGAGGTGGTGATGAATGGTGACGGCGGATTTGAAGGCTGCATGGTCGGCCATGATCTTGCTGCTCCTCTATCTTTTCTCAATTTGTCTGCAGTTGCGGCTGGACTCTTGGAGGGAGGGGGAGAACAAACTGGCTTTCTTGGAGGGCTTCTTGGCCGAAGGATTCCTGAGGGGTCAGTTTGTTGGTGCAGTTGGAGAACCAGTGGTGGAGGTTGTGTGCTGAGGTGCTGGCGTCCATGGATGTCAGTGGTGGGATTTTGCTGAGGGAGGTGTTGAGCTGGTCTTTGGTGACCTTCTTCCAGCGTCTGCTAGGATCTTTGTGGATGTATTGACATATGGTGGCTTTGGTGAAGGAGAAGCTGACGAAGTGGTGATCGCTGCAGTATGGTTCGGAGGTGTGGTTGAAGGGGATGTTTTTGCATGGAGAAAGGATGAGGTTGAGCATGTGTCCTGCTGAGTGGGTTGGCATTATGACCAGCTGTTTAAGTCCAATGGTGGCAAGGTTCTTCAGTAGGGATGAGGTATTGTGGTTGTCAAGGTTGTACATGTGGAAATTGAGGTTGCTGAGGCAGATGTCGTCCAATGAGTTGAGAGCATGGTGAGCAATGAAGTCGGCAATGGCTTCGCTGAAGGGGCGACGGGCTCCAGAAGGTCTGTAGACGAGGGTGCCATGAACGGTGGCGTTCAGGTTGGTCGGGATCTGGAAGTGAAGGTGTTTCATGTCAGGTGAGTGGTCGCTGGTGCTGGTTGTGAGGCAAAGGATGTTTTTGTGTGCGTTGGTGATACCTCCTCCCAATTGATTGACATGGTCCTTGTGAATGATTTTGCAGCCTTTGGGGATGGTAGTTGTGAGGTCCGAGCTGAGGTCTGGTTCATCCAGGTTTCTGTAAAGAAGACAACATCGGGAAGATTGAGTCAAGAAGGTGCCAGTTCTCCACGGCCTGTCTTTTGAGGGTACAGGTGCTAAGCAGAATGCAACTGATGAGGTCGGGTCCAGTTCCTCTGGGTCATGGGATTGGTAATGGTGGTGTGTGTAGGCTGGCAAAGGTGCAGTTGCAGTTGGGCCTTCGGTGTTGTTCGGTGATACAAGGTGGCAGGCGGTGAGTGGTTCAGTGTGACTGGCGTGGAGGGTACAGGAGTCATAGTGGTAGATGGTCCAGGAACCAGGGCGTGTGGCGCTGGGTGCGGCCCAGACATGGACAGGCACAGACGAGCTTGCATTTGGCACACGTTTGACACATCAGCAACGCACAGCTAACTGCACACACTGTATGCCTGCGAATCAAGCACCATTTAATAGAGTTTGGGGAAGGCTGGACAGCTGGGAGGCAGGAAGTGGCAAAATAGCACTGGAGGAGGCAGGAATGTTGGACACAAGCAGCGGCTAGGGCACAGAAAGGAAAACAAAGGCAAAAAAGAGGAGAAAAAGGATAAAGTGAAAGACAGCAATAATACATAAGAAAAGCAAAAGATAGATGAAAGGGAAGGTGAAAAAAGAGCAAAAAGGCAGAACACAGAAAACAGAGGGAAGAGAGTTGCAGCAGAGCAGAGATGCTCCCCACTTGGACACCAGGGATCAGGGGCCTTAAACACAGGGCCTGGTAGAGTTAGGGGCAACAGCTACCAGGCAGAGCTGTGCAGTGAGGGAAGCAATTTACTGACAAGGTTAGAAAGATTGCTCCTTCACTGCTCAGTGGGAGCTATTAAGTAGTGTTTGGGGAGGGCTGGACAGCTGGTAGACAGGAGGCAGGAAGGTGGAAGTCAGAAAATGGCACTGAAGGGGGTCAGGCAGCGGGGGGCGAGCAGCAAGGGCTACGGCACGGAAAGGGAAAAAAGGCAAAAAAGAGAAGAATTAGCAGAAAGAGAAAGAAAGCAATAATAGATAGTAAAAGCAAAAGGTAGATGAAAAAGAAGGTGAAAAAAGAGCAGAGGAGCAAAAATGCAGAAAACAGAAACACAGCGATGCACCCCACTGGACCACCAGGGATCAGGTGTCTCGAACACAGCACCAGGAAAGTTCAGGGGGCAAGAGCTGCCAGGCGGAGCTATGCTGCAATGGGAAGTAATTTACTGACAAGGTCAAATTAAATGTACCAATCAGGTGTAGGCCAATTTGAACATGTTTTAGAGAGAGACCACAAGCACGTTATCACAGGTTAGAAGGGGTAAAGTGCACAGAGTCCTAAAAGACAGAAAAAACTAGTGCAGCAAGGGAAGGAAAAGAAAGGCAACATATGGGATTACTCTGCAGCAAAGACCAAGTCTAACAGTATCCATTAGCATTTATGTAAAGCATAGCCAGCATGCCAACTACAGTGCTCACAAAACCTCATAGTGTCGTGCTCTTCGACTCCTCGGGATCGGATCGATGCTCAATATGGTCCCCCTCTCGATAGCTTCAAGTCTGAGGGCTATTATAGGCGCAGATCAGTGAAGCGATCGAGCGAGGGAAGGAAAGGGAGGGGACAGCGGGGAAGGAGACCTGAAAAGACACAAGAAAACAACAACGTTATAATCCTAGTGTCCCCACCACTCTGTCTCTACCCTGACCCCGTGTGTGAGTGCCAGTGTTAAGGGTAATCACCTGTAAAGAAAAAGAAGGATATGTGTGGCTCCTAGGTGCAGATCACGCTCTCTGCCAAAGAACCTGAGACCAGTCAGACAAGGCCTCTTAGTACTCCAGAACATACACGTAACACTAAGATGGAGAAAACAGCGTTATTATCAGGTTTTATCTGCGTAGCCCCGGTCCCCATGGGACCCTTGCTCTTTGTTTGACCTACCCAGATTTATCTCTGATCATACGTCACAGAGGTTGTATGAGATTGCCTCATCTCACCCACAATCCCCTGCTAAGAAAACACAACAAAACACAATGATTAGTTATCTCTCATCCATTGAGATTAAATGGGACCCGCCCATCGATCGACGAACAATTCAGCTGCGTGTCAAAGCATTTTCCTTCCGCGGACGTGCAGAAGGCCGACAGGGTATTAGGGATCCTGACACATAGACAGGAAACTATTGAGTCAGCTGTAGACAATATGTTGCCAAGAATGCAGAAAGGAGGTCATGAAATGGCTACTATTCTGGAAGGGTTAGGCAGGATTTCACCAAGAAAGCCCACAAATATTCATCAATGTATACAGTGAACCACACTTGTAATATATAATTGCTTCTTTTGGGAAAAAATATCGTCTCTTGTCGACATATTGTAAAAACATTTACAAATTTCCCACAAAATGAAAATGCAACAATTAGAATAAAGTGAAATTAAATTACTGTCATAAGCATTTCATGTTCGCTGAACAAAAATATGTAAAAAAGTTTGAATTAAAAAACAGTCTGCTTTTTGTACTGGTGTCAGTCGTTCAGGTTAGACGAAATGGTAACTACTGATTACTCATTGACGGATATCTTATTGACCAACTCATGTATAGTATGGTAAATTATTATTGCTTTTGCATTATTACACAATGACTGCATTATTTAATGCTGTCTCTTGTAGGTTTCCTTAAGGAAGTGAATTCCACCCATTAAAACACACATTTGTTAAAACATTTTGAACCTCTGCTGTGAGCTAGAGCCCACTAATGGCATCTCACCCACTGTATTCTTTCTTTATAAGACAGATTTGAGCTGTAACCTTCAATGCCCACCATGAAAAATGAGATAAGCAGCTGTGAATCGCTGGGATACAGGGATTAGGGAGGTTGTGCGTTAACGTATGCTGACACATAAAAACCTCTACCTGAGATAGTCAGGCATGTGGGCGTGGATAGCACTGGGACCGAAGGCAGCCTATCCTAAATTAGCATGATTTTATAGGAGACTGGCAGGAATGGCACCACTGTTCCGGATAAGGTATATCATGTCTAATATTTCACTTTACACTTTATAGGTTGAATTGTGATTATATCTCCAGGTTGGCTTGCGGTACAACGTTCAATGATTCTGCTATGCAGCAAATGAGCGGGCTGGAATTCAAATATGGGTCTAGTTTTGCCATAAATCCATTCATGATTTGATCATCTATGTGACTTTATTTGATTTTAGACTACACAGTTGCTAATTCTCCTGACAGCCATATATTTTGATTGACCTCTTTAGTAATGAGACATAAAAGACAACTTCCAAGCAAATATTGAGATATTGGCAAAGTATGAAAGCCAGGCCATATGGAAGCTTGTTGACATACTGTGTCACGGAAACAAACCAAGGAGTTTTTCTTACAAGCAGCTGTCTACTATCTATACATAGTAATGGTGTTAGTACCTCTAGTTATCCACCAACCTCAAAGAGTCTTGTACCCTTTCTAGTGAGTCAGGACCAATCAGGTAGGATTAAGGGAAGACATTTAGCTTATAATTAGGACCTCTTTCCAAAAATATATGTTATCTTTTAAGGTAGAAATGTACCATCAGGGAATATAATTCTAAAGATATCTCATATAATTTCATTAGCTGTCTTTTTGCCTTAATTTCTAGTAAATCTGCTATGGAAGGACTATCCAGGACATGTGGGGCAGGCAAGTACAGATTTGAGCTTCTCTTTATTTTGTTTATTTTTTGGCACTCCAATCCTGTACTGGCCAGTGGGTTGGATACATCTCTGGGCTTCTTAAAAGGTGATCTAGTGTCATGGTTAAAGTAAATGGGTATGTAATGTCTACTTCTACTTCTAGATGTGGTATAAACGGGAGAGGATGAAAGCAGTAGTGGCACAGGGTGCCTGTGTGCCCAAATTGGATAGCTCACATTTTGATGCTGCTGTAAAACCTATGATTTTAAATGGTTGTGTTAACATGTTTCATTTAATGTGCTGTTTTTTACGCACTTAATCAACTTTGATTACGAAAGGATTTCATGTTGATGAAAAATTGTCAGTCTGAGGTTAAGGCACTACGAACAAGGTTATTGAAGGCTTTCCTTGCTATCAACAGTGGCAGGTGAATTCAGATTTCTACTGATTCTGCTTGTTCATGCCCTTAACAACACAGTCTATTTCCCAGTGCGCATTAATGACTGATGCTGTGCACATCACAACACAAATTGTATCCTTTTGGATGTCAATGGAAATATCATTGATTACCACAAATTTAACATAATGGCTGTCAGTGGGCTAAATTTAATTGGTTTGCAAAATATAGGTGAAAGATGGGACAACTAGTCCCTGGAAAAGTTCTGTATTGTCTGCATTCACTGACAGCAGAAGTCCTTAAGTTCTGAAACTCTGGCTCCATGCAGAGACATCTTGACAAAGTATGCATGCTTGTAGTTCTATGGTAATCACAAGGTATTATATAGATAAAAATGTTCCTTAGTCATCCCACTAACTGAAATATCTAGGAACAGCATATGTACCCATCAATCTTTTTTTTATATACCTTCCCATAAAGTTCTGTAGTATTACACTGGGGCTTCTAGGAGGGATAGGTCTCCAGTCTGTTCTCTAATTTAAGAAGAGATCACATTTTGAGCTCCTAATTGCTTCGGAATACATGCATCCCGAATGATCAGTCTGAGTGCTTCCTACCTGGTTCTTAAGTTGTCCACAGATCTTTCATTTGGAGTACCATACCCTGTTTTTACCTCTGTAATCTTTGATCTGATTATTAGGTTATCAATAGTCAAATTTGTGAAGTGCCACCAGCAGTTGCTTCTGGAACTTTGGTCTGAGCCCAACAGGTGAGTGGTCAGACTCTGAGCTTCATTTAAAGAATGATCGGTGGCCAGCCAACAAGCTGAGATGATAGCCTCCAAACTCTTTCTGATCACTGCATGGCAGCCCACTATAGTTAGCAATCTTTGCCTACATTGTGAAGAGCTCTATGCCTTCAAAGACGCCTCTGTCACAGAGGTTCCTCTTGCTGAGCTTCTGTCATGCTTTATACAAATGCACCAAAACCCACAAAGCATGAGTTTGTTTTGGAAAAACACACACCTATTGACCCTGACACTACCAGCATTTTTTTCTAGAGTATGGGGAAAGTGTTCTAAGTACTGTTCTAAGTACATGAAACGCCCAGCCTAAATAGGGCAGACTGTCTAAACTGACACACACTGACAGCCAAAGTCCATCTGGCCATTGCTTGTTTTCTTCCAGCTATGCCATCAGGGCCTCCAATGATGGAAATTCAATGGTTCACTTAACTCTAAATAGAGTGGCAGACTGTGAGTTTAGCGTACATAGTGCTCTTGCTGTTTGTGGCACAGTGTCCTGCTCACTGAAACCTAAATGAGCCCCTCTGTCCAGACAATGAGTTTGACTGTACTTGTCTATGCACAAACATCTCTCGTTCTTTTAATAATTGGTTTTCTATGGCAGGGTTGTGTAGATCATAACAATAGCATGTCTCAATTATATCATGAAGGAAATAGCTGTTTTGGGGTCATTCGCTCAATGGGGAGTCCTAAAGCCCCTTTCTGTATGCATATGTTGCATGTTGTGTTTGGAGTGTGGTGTTTGTTGTGTTTGAGAGGACATGAATTCCTGCCAGGCACATACACCTTTCTCTAGGGAAGACATAAAAATGGCAATCTGAGTTATGATTTGCAAGGCTTGTTCATAACCAAAGGGTATCATTTGTAGCATGTTTAATTGGCTCCATTGGGAACATTGATAACACAGAAGCAGTGGTACCTTAGCGAATATTACGTCTCACAAGGAAATTGGCACATATTTAAATGACACAGCCGTACCAAAGATGTATTCAGACCAGTTTGTGGGTCAGATGCATCTGTGACCTAGGTGAGGTTGTTTTATTTGTAGCTCATGGTGTTTTATTTGAGATTACACAGATTATTATTTTGATTAACAGAGAGGTGGGTGAATGGTCCGATTTCCCTTTATTTGTGCACAATAGTTATTGATTCATTTTTCCATTGCTTGTCCTGCAGAGTGTAATGTGTCTTACATATAGCATTATCCTTTGACTACTTTGGTTCTGACACTTTTTTCATATTTTAAGTGTTGTGTGGGTTAGAAGAAGTGAATCACTGACATCACCTATATTAATGCCATTTGTTATAAAATAAAAAATGTGCAATATATGCCCTTGCACATATTATCCTTATCCAACTGGTCATTTGTGTTATTCACATGATTGTTTTAATGGTAGTATGTGTTAATTAGCCATAGTCCTTTAATACATGCTTTTCATTGTCTTTATGATGAATAATGCAGGAGACTGGTTACACTTATGGTTTAATGTAAGGTTCTCAGAACAGTAAATTAGGATAAGTCTGTTTGTTTAAGGGCCTTAGTATGAGTCTGGCGGTTCACAGACCGCCAAATTCGCGGGTGCGCTGCAGTGGCAATCTTCCCACTGCCCCATTATGACCAGGGCGGTCAGGCTGATCTGGGTCAACCGCAACCTCCAGGGATCAGAGATCCCTGGTGGTGGAGTGGTGGTCTTGAGGGTGCATATGCTTGGTAGGGCCGCTGCGACCTGCAAAGCATATTAGGAGTTTTCTCACCCCCACACATTTCATGGAGTTCCGAATACCATGGGGCCCGCTGGTGCCTCATGTCATGTGGATGCAGACAGGGGGGCACAGCATGTGACCTCCTGTTTGCATACACACCAGTACCTACATGGCATGCACTGCAGTGGTAATGCCATGCAGGTACTTACTTTGAAGTTCCCATTGCGGTGCCTATTTCATAAGCACCGCCTTGTGAACACCAAAGAGCAGCCCGCTGGAGAGGAGAAAACTCCTAATCTGGTGGGCAGTTCAAACTCATAATAAGGCTCTAAGATAAGATACGCTGACATCTTTGGTTAAAAGTGGTTTCTAAGACCCGTAATATCGATTTGATTAACAGTTGCCTGAGGGGTTCACATTTTAGAAATGAAAATGCTCTTGGCATTCATTTAGGACTAGTCACATAGCCCCCATCATTTCTATTGTTTCTATTATAGACTCAAAATGTTCTTTCATTTCAACATATACCACATTCTTTATTTACATAATAATTTGTACGGATGAAATGCACAATCTCTAATGAAAGGGGCTGCTCAGGGGCTGTTGGCCCTTTCCATCAATATTTTATAAAAGGGCTGATATGCAGGATTGGTGCCGTCTGAGTCCCAAAGAATGAGGGCCCAAGACAAATAACCGCAACTAATGCAGGGCTCTATTCAAAGTTAAAACCATGAAGGTGTTTTTAAAATTTAAGCATCACCACAGAAAGCAAGAGGAAGTTAGTTAGTCAGGTTAAATCAGCATCAATATAGCTTACAAGCAAAGGTTTTGACATGAAGAATAGACAAAAAACGTTGGCAATAAAAAATATTTTAAGTACATAATCAAGTAACAGTTCAATACAGTGATTCTAAGTATGAAAGCAGCAAAATATCAAAAATGTACAGAATGTAATAACAAACTAACATAGGGGCTGCTCAATTTAAAGGCAAGAATGAAGGCACATGAATAATATAAATCAAATATCCGTCCGTTATAAGGACATGCTTGATAAAAGTCTCAAAAAGTGTGGCACTCATCCCAGAATAGGTACTTTTTATAGTTCAGAGGAGTGAATGAGAATGCTCTCAGCGTAAGGTGGGTAGTTTCCGAGGACTGAACTAATAAAGCTACATCCCATAAACCAGAGAGTATTTTGGACATTGTGCTTTGTAAAACAGGCGACTGAATAAATATTAATAATATAATGTATCTGTTAGCCTACATACTAGGGGAAAGGCATTGCTCTACTAAATGATAATTTATATAAATTAATAAATAAATGGGTGGGACTGAGATCAGCACCAGGCTTGGCCATTTGCAAGATTACAGGAGCGTCTCCATCATGGCTTCTTTCAAAGCACAAGTTCTATACAGAAGGGGAAGTCGCACTTCAAAACAAATCCTATTTCAACTATTTTCTAGTTGATGGAAAATAATTGCGGCAGGGCTTTAAATTTGTCTGTATAAACCAGCATTACTGGTATTCGAAGACCTAGCGACATCGACGTGATGACTGGTCATGCTAACTGAAACATCCACACAGGAAGGCTAGCATTTCAATTATTAAATCTGCTCTAACGTCATTAGCGATTGAGTATGTGGAAGTTGGCGAATACAACGCCCCTGATCAACCGCGATCAACCAAACCACAAAAGTCAGAGAAGATGAGCAAATCCACCAACTAGATTTTGAAGTTCAAAAGCAGTTTTCCTTCTGTTGAGCAAAAACACATTAAACAAAGTCCTGCGCAAGTACACATATCAGTCCTAAATAGGAAAGTTCCACTGATGAATGCTTTACATACCCCATGTAGACACCACTCATAATACCAGCACATAAGATACTTGAGCTCACAGGTGGGCTCCAGGACAGACATTATCCCATGAAAGGACTACAACTGAAAATGAACTACAATCGACTATATGCACAAAGCAGATCTCAATATAAGACCAAGGTGCTCTCCCAAGCAAAAGAGAAAACATTTCCTACACACTCAATCAACAGGATGAGGGGAGACATAAATGAAGAAATGACATGCTGAAGACCATGATGGACAGAATAAACACAACATATAGAGGTATATAAGTGGAATACTTACATTAGGTCAACTCTTTAAGCGTCAAGATATTCACAATAAAGAAATATATTAACATGGAAGATATCGGACAACTCTCCAAGGCATACCTGCCTAAGAAGAACTGAACTTCATCTAACTTGTAAATGGCAGTGACATCTAGCACACCATAAAACTAGTATTCATAGGTTTACATATTAAGGACAACTTCTGCTCCTCTACCCATACATTCCAAGCATGGACAGATTTCAGGAACTTTTGGAGGTGTTTTAACCAATTGTGGCAGCTAGGGAAACTGGTGCTGCACCACCTGAAGTTATCACTTTATTCCAAGCACAAGTTGCCTTTTCCAATGACCAACTGCTCATTGGTCATACAACAGAAACATTAAACCTAATGTTTGGAGGAGCACAGGTTCAGCAGTAAACTTGACCCTGCACGAATAGTTAAATTCTAAATGTTTTTAAAGTGTGCGAATGCCAAGGGGCGTCTTGGCGCTCATTTCCAGCTAGAAGTAACACTATGTGGGCCCTAAATAAGCATGTGGATAAAAAAGCCAGGTTTTTGTCATTGGATTAGGCTCTTAGATGCCGAGGCATTCTATTCAGAAGCTTGCACATTGAGAAAGTAAAGCTTCTGGCATCCCAAGATGTCTAAATCATTTTGGGTACTTCTACTTTTGTTGACATGGTTGATTGAAGAGATTTTATTGGAGTGTATCATCTGAAATTCTTCTTAAGGTACTCAGCACATATATCGTCAAGGGCTTTGCCAGCCATGACTAAAGTCTTAAAAGCTACTCGTATCCTAAAAGGAAGTCAGTGTAATTCTGACAAGTGAGACAGATTTAAATTTAGGGAATTTACTAGAACATGGGCTGCTGTGTTTTGTAAAATTTGCAATTTGCAATTTGCAATTTATTCAGATATTGTTGGTGGATGCCATATAAAGAGTGTTACAGTGATCTAACCTGGAAAGCCCAAAGGTAATGATTACAAATTTCGGTATATCGGATGGTATAAATGGGTGAACCTTCATCAGGGATTTTAACAAGAAGAAACAGGATGAGTTGAATTTAGTTATCTTTCCAGAGAAGGTAGGTTTAGCTTTGGAGATTACCCCAGATTCCTAACTTGGTGAACCGGCACTGGGAGTGGGCCTAGATGTTGGGGCCACCAAGATGCTGTGACGGACGGTGCAGGTAAAAGCGATGGTGCGGGGGGAATCGACAGACAGTGATGAGGGAAAATAAAAAAAAATTAAAAGGAAATACACTTACCTTGCGCTCCCCACTGCCCACCGCTCTCACCTGCACTGGCTGTCACTGCATGATATATCCCAATAGGAAGTGTCTTTCCCAAACAGAAGAACGTCCACTTTCTCTGAATTTGACAGTCGTTGCTCATCCATCGAACTACTTTGGTCATGCAGTTATTAAAACATTGAGCAATGTCATCAACATCAGTTGAAATAGACAACAGAATTTTTATATAATCTGCGTACTAGTTTGTGGAAAAACCAAAGGATCAAATCAACAAGCCAAAGGAACAACAAAAATATAAAAAAGGGTGGGACTCAAGGAGGAACCCTGAGGAACACCACACAGCAGTTAAAAAGGTTCCACTGTAAATTCATCAAAGAGATGGATTGTTCTCAGTCTGAGATAAATGAGTGCAAGAGCTTGAGGGCTGAACCCCCAATGCCCATGGCTTTGAGTCAGGCCACTAGCACCGTGTGACTTACTGTGTCAAAGGCTGCGTATAGGTCGAACAGGATCACTGCAGCCTTTCCTCCATACTCCACAATTGATCTAACTTCATCAGTAGTGACTATAAGTACTGATTCAGTATGTTGGTTTCTCCTGAATCCATATTGTGTTCCGTGCAATGCACAATTTGTGCCTAAGATAATTGAGAATTCATAATTTAGATGTCTTTCCAAGATTTTAGCTGTCATTGGAAGACGTGAGATGGGACAATAGCTTTTGGCCTCATTGGGGACCAGAGAAGATTTGTTATCAATGGAAAGATATATGCTTTTTTCCAAGCCTTGGGAAGCTGTCAGTAAGATAGTGAGGAGGCCTACTACGATAGCTGCTATTTTCTGATCTCCACCTGCAGGTGGAAAGTTACGGATAGTAATAAATACAAATTGTGTTGTAGGCAGTGTGGATATATGGTAGTGGTATACATAGGTGTAAATCTACACTCAGAAATGGTGAATAACTACAATTAGGAATAGTGAATAGCAAATCACTCACATAGGTGTAGTATTACACATACCTTTGTGAATCATTCCCTCTGACAGATACTGATATGTTTTAGCAGTGACATGTGACATTCGATCTGGGAGAACACCTGGCTTTGCAAAAGCCTGTTTGCTGATGCAGTGCAAGAGCTGCTGACAGAGTGCAAAACAAATATGCCCAGTGAAACCCAGCCAAAGCTTGAATGAATGTTGTGAGATATGTAGTGTTGTCATGTTTGTATGCCTCGGACTAGAGGGGATCTGTGCACTAAGCACACAGTCTTTCTTTACCACATAATTATAGACTGTGGTTCCAAATAATGGCTGTTGATCTTCATGGCTTCCTCTCTCACTGAAAATGGGTGAGCAGAGGCCAGAAAGTAAAGCTGTTATTTGAGCACTTGTGTGAAAGCTGCAAGCCCAATAAGGGATAATATGTCCTTTACTGACAGGCCACACAGAGGACTAAGACATGTTCAAAGTAGAGCTGAAGGAAAATATGGAATAGTAAGGTCATTTGTGCATCACAAAAAGAGCAATGTGAAAACTTCAATATCTGATTGTGCTAAACAAATGGGACAATGTGAAAACAACCATTGAGATGTGTGCCTGACATAAATGGCAAGGTGTAAATGCCTATTTCATACATATTCTCACATTTACCTGTAAGTAAAACAATTCGAGAGCTCACAGAAGGCGCAAGAAACATATAAGGTAAAGTAAAAATGCCAGTGGAATATAAAGTAATGTTGAAAGTGAAATGATAGTAGTGATTTTCTAACAAGGAACTATGCAAGCAGCAGCATTTTACCACAGGTAGGCAATGGACATCCACAGACTTCTACCCTTGTGTCAAGGCCAGCATGTTACCAGGACGAGAATGAGCATCATTCCATTGATATCCACAAGCTGCCATCATTTCAAATCCATTATTTTACCATGCTGGGCAATGGTCATAATCCCAAGGATGCCCACACGTTTCCATGAATTACACAATTATATATGGCCTTGTTTTTACCAGAGATAGACAATTCGGCATCATCCCATGGATGCCTCAATTTTGTCATTGATTACCACTATTCAGTAAGGCAATGGACATCATCTCATGAATACCCACAATGTGGAGAGAGTTACAACCTGTACGTCTGTCCTAAATGTATGTAGTTTTTTCTAGAATTCTAATTACAATTCAGTTCTCTCATTAGACACGGGTTTTCTGGTGCTTTGAGTTTCTACATTGAGGTGAGTTCATGTTCCTAGTAATAGTACTTGTCCTATCTGAGTTAATTTTTTTTGTAAATGCAAATATTGGATTGTAATATATTGATTTTTATCACTTGCTATAATAAACCTCATAATTCATATAGAAAAGTGTGCCTTATTTTAGAAATTATCACAAATTGATAATATATATGACGTAGTGTATCCCAGCAGGTTTTATTTACCAATGACATGGAAGTTGGAAACCAGACCACTGTGATGAGGTTCATCCTTGCGGGACTCACCGCTGACCCTAAAATGCAGATTCCTCTCTTTTTCTTCTTCCTGCTGGTCTACGTCATCACCGTGGTGGACAATATCGGAATAATCTTTCTGTATTGGAGCGATGTTCATCTTCACTCACCCATGTACTTCTTTATCAGTAACCTTTCCTTTGTGGACCTTTGTTACTCCTCAAACATCACTCCCAAGTTGCTGATGAGCTTCTTAGTTGAGAAGAATGTAATATCCATGAGTGGATGTGCCACTCAGCTATTTTTCTACATCAGCCTAGTTGTTGCTGA
This sequence comes from Triturus cristatus, assembly GCF_964204655.1. Classification (NCBI taxonomy): domain Eukaryota; kingdom Metazoa; phylum Chordata; class Amphibia; order Caudata; family Salamandridae; genus Triturus; species Triturus cristatus. The sequence goes on along the minus strand of NC_140585.1, from coordinate 210,584,387 downwards.
GCCCCTCCTCATTTCGGTCATGGCATTTGACCGCTATGCCGCGATTTGTAAACCATTACATTATGCAATTCTAATGACAGATCAATTTTGTAACCAGCTTGCAGCTGTACCTTATGCAGGGGGTGTGATATATGGAGTGATGTATACATTTATAACATTTAGGCTCTATTTTTGTAGGCAGTACATTTCTCACTACTTTTGTGATATTTTCCCATTGTTTAAGCTCTCCTGCCTGGATACTTCCCTTAATGAGATCATAGTATACTCAACAATAGCAATTTTTGGATTTTTTTATGTGATACCTTTCGGAGTATCCTACACCAATATTGCCATCACCATCCTTAGTATCCATTCATCCGCAGGGAGGCGCAGAGCATTCTCCACCTGCTCATCCCACCTCCTCTGTGTGGTTCTCTTTTATGGCACCGGCCTCAATATGTATCTGCGCCCCAGCAACAGAGGTTCAGATGAAACTGACAAAGTCTTATCTGTCTTTTACACCATCATCATCCCCATGCTCAACCCTCTGATCTATAGCTTGCGGAACCAGGATGTGAAAGCTGCATTAAAAAGAATTCGAAAAAGCAAAAATTGCTTCTAGCTTCTCATGTTAAGAATCACCATCAGGACCCTTCAGCAACCTCAGAAGGTTCCGGTGTTGGACATCTCCAAAACTGTGGCCATACCACAACCTCATTATATCAACTTCTAACAGATCGTCAAAAGCAATTATTATTTGACAGTGCACTCTCAGAAACAGAAATAATGGCAACAGAGTAACCCAACGGATTCAACCCAGTAATTGAATGTCCGGTTTTGAAGAACTTCTGGAAAGAGGTCGGAGATTCACTTCAAGATATTTTTAAGATCAACATTAGCATTAATTTGTCATTCGTGTTCTTTGGAGACGATGGGCTAAACAAGTCATATAGTCACTCCACTACAGAGAGGCCCCTTGCTATACTTGGTTCTCTTGGCCCGGAGAGAGATCTGCAAGAAATGGAAAGACCCCCAACCACCAACAAGGGAGAACTGGCTCAGGGCCTCATTTAGTATGGCTCGTTTGGAGTACGAAAGTGCTGCAGACAAGCCATCTAATGTCTGGTATCCTCTTATTTGTTGGGGACGTAGTCTCCGGTTAATAGAATTGGTCCAATGATTACATCAAGCTACCCTAAGCTAAGGGGTTTGGTCGGAGACCAAGGTGATTGCGGTAAAGCCAGGAGGCCCTCAGAGTGTTAAAAAGGCTTTGTAAGATCCGCATAGAAAAGCTTGGTAAGATGAGGACAAAAAAAGAAAAAAGAAAAGAACCAGGGTAAATATATGTGCCATTAGAACTATGTTGAACTACAAAACTGTGCGTAAACTTTGCGATAAAATCTTTTCAAACGTATGTGAAATTTGTGAAAGTACCCATGTTCTCATCTGTTGTTATTTGTAGGTCAATAAGTGGGGAAAAAATCACCAGGCATCTGTATTTCCCACAGTGTTAAACATGACATGTCCTGTTCAAGTTATCCTAATGTTTAAATAAAATGTTAGGACACGTGTCCATTTAGACTGTAAATGTCATTTAAACACATCAGATCATTTAAGTGGTGGTGGGTGTAGATTTCTTCAACCGGGAAAAAAAAGAATATTAAAATTGTGCAGGGCCCCTATTTCTTATCCAGAAGAATGCCCGTATGACTACAATCCGAAGGATAACGACCAGGTACAGTAACAAAATGCACCTATGGAAATCAACACTGTGTGTATTTACTAATTTATGACTCAGGTCTAATAAGCAAACGACTACTATTGAACTTTCTGCTTATGGTGAGGCTCATAAGACATAAACATATGTGGCCATTCCTCATTAACTACTCTAAATTGCAACCACACTAGCCCAAAATGGTAAACTAAAGTAATACCACACTTTTCTCTGCACACTGAGGTGCATATTTATAAGTCCCTAACGCCACCGGAGCATCACTTTTTCTGATGCTCCTGTGGCGTTGCACCTTTCCCCATATCTACAAGGTGGTGCTGAACCACTTAATGTGACTTAACACCACCTTGTAAAAATCCCCCTTTCTGCAGCAGTCCGCTGTAGCAAATGGGCGGGCAATGGTTGTTTCTGTGGGTGTTCCACCGCAACACCCATTGCTTTTTGACTCTGCCCCAGATTTACAAAGCTGGGGCAGTGCCAGAATCTAAGGCCAGGTAAAATGTGGTTTTAGGATGGTGATACGAGGAGAAATTATAAATTTCTCCTTATGTTTTGGCTAGGCATCTTTTTAGCACCAGTGCCTGGGGAAACACAGGGGTGCCCCGTATTTTAGTAAATATAATGCATCCTTACGTTTTAAAAAGGTCAACATGCGGCATTGCTAAATTTGAGTTAACACTGTGCCCTGGCATTTTCTTGTAAATATCTCCCTCTGAGTTCTACCATGTCTGAGTGTTATACTCACATTAAATGTTGCGCTCTCTCAGATCTGCTGTTAGTGTTTGAAGCATTTGGAAGGCTTTGGAGGTGCCAGTGTTTAACAATAATTGGTCTTTCAATTTGGGGAGATGGAAGGTTACCAAACAGGCTTTGCTCCAGAACACATCACAGAAAGATGCCTGCACTAGGATATAAAGTCAGGAAATCCATTGTGAAGTAATTGCTGAACATACTTGACATACACATTGTCTATGATTGAATTTTAAGTACCTTTCATAGAACTGAAAATGTTGAATTTATCTTTTTAGGTATTTCTTTACTGTTGCTAACAATTAATGAACGGTAGACTTTCTTGAAACATTCAATTCTTTCATATTTAATAGTGAGAAAAAACATTATTTTCTCAATTCGCTGTTATGTTAATTCAGTATTGGAAAATCAGTTTGAAACATTCAGCTAAAAACAGAGGGAATGCTGTAAAATGGGGTGAAAGACTTACTCAAATAATAAACACAATCCTTGTCAGGGTGAAATAAAAACAGTCACTAAATTAACCAGGGCATAACCCCCTATTAGCTTTCACGAAAGCAGTCAGGCTTAACTTAGCGGCAATGTGTAAAGTATGTATGCAGCACACAAACAATAATAAAGTGAAAAAACAACACAAGAAAAATCTCAAACCAATCTAGAAACATAGAACATAGTCTAATACATAAAATGACACCAAAACTAATTAAATTCAACCAAAATAACTGGAATATTTTTGTGAAGATAGCACTAAGAAGCAGAAAGCGGCACGCGCGCCTATCTGGTTCCACTAGACCAAAAGAAAGTCACAAGCTTCTTCCATCCATGATTGATGGGTTGACGGGTTGGAATCATGAAACACGTTAGACCCGCTGAAGAGTCATCTTCTCGAGTCTGAAATTAAAAGTTCAGTTTGTTTTGGAAGGGGCCATGAGGATGAGTCTTTTGGGACAAAAGTCAAGCACCGCAGGCGCTCATTACGGTACCACAAATATCTGGTTAGCAGTTCAGTTGGTGCTGGTCAGCTGGGCAGTTGAAGGGACGCATCTGGTAGCTTGTGGTGTCATTTAGCTCACACAGGAGGTCGGACAAAAGACCCTTGGAGTAGCCTCGGCTCGAGGTAAGCAGGTCCAATCTTCCTTCTTCAGACAGCAAGGAAATCCTTCACGCAGCACGGCAGTCTTTTTTCTGAATCTTCCCCAGGTCCAGATTTGTTTTGATGAGATGTTCTAAATGTCCCCTTTTTCTACCTGTTGTCAGCCTTTGTGTGCTTGAAATACCAGATCACTCCCAAAAATGATTCTGGTGAGTTTTTCCCCTTCTCATGGTCTGAGCTCCAAACTGACTTTGGTGACAACGGCAAGGGCAGGCATAGTATCAGGTTCCTTTGTTTTTGCTGCAGGCAGGGCACTTTGAAATGTATTCAGGGCAAGGTACAGCTCTTTCCCACCCATCCTGTCAGGAAGACCCTCTCCCCTCACACCTAGTTTCCGTTTTCTCTCATTGTCTGACTGCAATACACGACTCACAACAGCAGAGCTTTTTAAAGTCATGTGACCGTATTACACTGGCAGAAAGGCACAGATGGTTCTGACAGAAAAATGCCAACTTTAGTAAAGGGGCATTTTCAAAATGATAACTTAAAATCTGACATTACGATCAAAGAGTATTGCATAACATTAATTTCAGTTGTATACTTAATTTCTCTATTTGCTCCCAATCTGAAGTTAGCACTTGTTAAGTGTAATAAGGCAACTCAGTGTTAGCCTATGGGTGAGAAGGCCTTCCAACTGTGAAAAATGACTTACGTAATTTTTCACTGCAGGGGCATGTAAAACGTAATCCAACATGTCCTAATTTTTAAATGTCATGCACCTGGACCTATGAGACTACAGGACTACCTTAGGGTTGGCTAACAAGTATTAAGAAGCAGAGTTTAGGCCTAGCATAAGGTTTATTTTTCTAGATCGAAATATCAGTTTAAAACTGCACTAAGGCTGCAGTGGCAGGCATGAGCAGTGTCTTAGAGGGCTTCTCAAGAGTGCAGCTCAAGGAGTGCTGCTGTCCACTAGTAGCATTTAATTCACAGGCCCTTGGTGCACATACTATAATATTATAAGGATATAACAGTAAATTTAATCAATCAATCAATCAGGTTTTGTATAAAGTATGACTACTCACCTGAGAAGCTTTCAAGGCGATGACTGGGAGGAGGGGTCTGCGGTTCAGTCGATCACCCAGGTCTGAAGCGATGGTGCTTGCCTGAGGTGCAGAGCAAGGAGTTCAAGGACTTTGCAGCGACGTAGGAGAAAGTTCTTCCTCCAAATGTGGTCTTGCGGATCTGTGGAATGGTGGCTAGGGCCAGTTGGATGGAGCGGAGATATCTGGTGGCAGTGTAGAAGTAGAGGTGGTCGTTGAGGTATGCAGGTCTGGCGCTGTGGAGGGCTTTGTAGGTATGCATGAGGAGCTTGAGGTAATTATTTTGTTGATATGAAGGCAGTAGAGTTCTCTCAAGAGGCCAGTAATCTGGCTGCGGTGTGCGATGTTCAGGATAAGTCTGGATGAGGTGCTCTGGATGTTCTGCAGTTTATTTTGGAGTTTCTGGGTGGTAATGGCACAGAGTGTGTTGCCGTAGTCAAGTCTGCTGCTGATAAGTGCATTGGTGACAGTTTTCCTGGACTCAGTGTGGATCCACAGAAGATCTTATGAAGCAGGTAGAGGGTGTGGACGCAGGAGGACGGAACGTTGTTGATTTGGTGGTTCATTGAGAGTGAGGCATCCAGGATAATGCCAAGGTTTCATGACTGGTTTATGGGTGTGGAGGGGTTCCAAACACTGCGGGCCACCAGGAGTCATCCTAGGCAGAGGGGGTGGTGTCGAGGATAAGGACTTTGGTCTTGTCTGAGTTAAGATTGAGGCAGATGTCCATTGTGGAAGTTGCTCTTGGCTGCTGTGGGTTCGTCTGTGAGGTAGAGAATCAGCTGGGTGTCAACGGCATAGGCGACAATGTTGAGTCCCTGGCTGCTGGCAATGGCTGCAAGTGGTCCAATGTAGATGTTGAATAGGTAGGGGCTCAGGGAGTATCCCTGAGGCACCCCACATCTGATCTCTCTGGGTTCTGAGTTGAACGGTGAAAGTCTGATTTTCTGTGTTTGGCTGGTGAGAAAGGAACGGATCCATTCTAAGGCTTGGTCGCAGATGCCGGCATCGTGGAGTCTTGCACAGAGGGTGTGGTGGGAGAGGGTATCGAATGCGGCTGAGAGGTCCCGGAGGATGAGGGCAACAGTTGTGTTGTGTCGTGAATGGTGCGTAGGTCATCTGTCGTGGCAAGGAGAGTGGTCTTGGTGCTGTGGTTCCTTCTAAAGCCCGATTCGGAGAGGTCCAGGATGCGGTACATTTTGATGAACTTGGAGAGTTGGGCGCTAATTGTTTTCTCAATTACTTTGGCTGGAAAGGGAAGCAGAGAGTTGGATCTGTAGTTCTTGAGGTACATCAGGTTAGCAGAGGGTTTCTTCAGCAGTTGATGGTGCTGCAGAGTGCAGGTGGAATCGAGGTGCCAACTCTGTTGAAGATGTGGTGAGGGCAGGGATCGGAGGTGGGTCTGAAGTGTATGCTCTTCATGATCCTGAGTGTGTTGTGCGAGGTAAGGGTGGCCCAGTTGGCCAAGGTCTGCTGAGGTCTGGAGCCATTAGATGTTGTGAGTCTTGGGTCGCAAAACTGTTGTAGATCTCCTTGAGCTTGTGGTGGAAGAAGGTGGTGACGTTGTTGCAGAGGTCTTGAGAGGGAGAATGCCTGCTGTCTCTGTGCTGGGTCTGGCAAACCCTTTGACCATGGTGAAGAGTTCTTTGCTGTTGTGTGCATTGGCGTTGGTGCATTCTTGGATGTCTGCTTTCTTTGTTGCTCTGATGAGGTGGTGATGTGTGGTGACGGCAGATTTGAAGGCTGCATGGTCGGCCATGATCTTGCTGTTCCTCTATCTTTTCTCAAGTTGTCTTCAGTTGCGGCTGGACTCTTGGAGGGAGGGAGAGAACTGACTGGATTTCTTGGAGGTCTGCTTGGCGGAAGGTTTCCTGAGGGGCTAGTTTGTTGGTGCAGTTTGATATCCAGTGGTGGAGGTTGTGTGCTGAGGTGTTGGTGTTCATGGATGTCAGTGGTGGGATTTTGCTGAGGCAGGTGGTGAGCTGGTCTTTGGTGACCTTGTTCCAGCGTCTGCTAGGATCTTGGTGGGTGTAGTGACATATGGTGAGTTTGGTGAAGGAGAAGCGGAAGCAGTGGTGATCGCTGCAGTATGGTTCAGAGGTGTGGTTTAAGGGGATGTTTTTGCATGGAGAAAGTATGAGATTGAGCATGTGTCCTGCTGAGTGGATTGGCATTATGACCAGCTGTTGAAGTCCAAAGGTGGCGAGGTTCTTCAGTAGGAATGAGGTGTTGTGCTTGTCAAGGTTGTACATGTGGAAATTGAGGTTGCTGAGGCAGATGTCGTCCAATGAGGTGAGAGCATGGTGAGCAATGCCGTCGGCTATGGCTTCGCTGAAGGGGTGACGGGCTCCAGAAGGTCTGTAGATGAGGGTGCCATGAACGGTGGCATTCAGGTTGGTCGGGATCTGGAAGTGAAGGTGTTTCATGTCAGGTGAGTGGTCGCTGGTACTGGTTGTGAGGCAAAGTATGTTTTTGTGTGCGTTGGTGATACCTCCTCCCAATTGGTTGACGTGGTCCTTGTGAATGATTTTGCAGCCTTTGGGAATGGTGGTTGTGATGTCCGAGCTGAGGTGGGGTTCATCCAGGTTTCTGTAAAGAAGACAACGTCGGGGAGATTGAGTCAAGCAGGTTCCAGTTCTCCATGGCCTGTCTTCTGATGGTACAGGTGTTAAGCAGTATGCAACTGATAAGGTCGGGTCCAGTTCCTCCAGGTCGTGGGATTGGTAGTGATGGTGTGTGTAGGCTGGCAAAGGTGCAGTTGCAGTTGGGCCTTTGGTGTTCTTCGGTGATACAAGGTGGCAGGCGGTGAGTGGTTCGATGTGACTGGCATGGAGGGTGCGGGAGTCGTAGTGGTAGATGGTCCAGGAACCAGGGTGTTTGGCACTGGCCGGCCCAGACATGGACGGGCACAGAAGAGCTTGCCTTTGGCACATGTTTGACACATCAGCAACGACAGCTAACTGCACCCACTGCATGCCTGCGAATCAAGCACCATTTAATAGCGTTTGGGGAAGGCTGGACAGCTGGGAGGCAGGAAGTGGCAAAATAGCACTGGAGGAGGCAAAAAAGAGGAGAAAAAACACAAAGTGAAAGAAAGCAATAATAGATAAGAAAAGCAAAAGATAGATGAAAAGGAAGGTGAAAAAAGAGCAAATAGGCAGAAAACAGAAAAACAGAGGGAAGAGAATTGCAGCAGAGCAGAGATGCTCCCCACTTGGACACCAGAGCTCAGGGGCCTTAAACACAGGGCCTGGTAGAGTTAGGGCAACAGCTACCAGGCAGAGCTGTGCAGTGAGGGAAGCAAATTACTGATATGGTTAGAAAGATTGCTCCTTCACTGCTCAGTGGGAGCTATTAAGTAGTGTTTGGGAGGGCTGGACAGCTGGTAGGCAGGAGGCGAGAAGCTGGAAGTGAGAAAATGGCACTGGAGGGCATCAGGCGGCGGGGGACGAGCAGCGGCTATGGCACGGAAAGGGAAAAAAGGCAAAAAAGAGAAGAATTAGCAGAAAGAGAAAGAAAGCAATAATAGATAAGAAAAGCAACAGGTAGATGAAAAAGAAGGTGAAAAAAGAGCAGAGGAGCAAAAATGCACTGGACCACCAGGGATCAGGGGTCTCGAACACAGCACCAGGAAAGTTCAGAGGGCAAGAGCTACCAGGCGGAACTATGCTGCAAGGGAAGTAATTTACTGACAAGATCAAATTAACCGCTTCTGTGCCCATGACAAGATAGTCTCGTCATGGAGCACGGTTGCGCTGTGCCCATGACGAGACTATCTCGTCATGAACCCCGCCTGCTAATGTAACGCCCGGCACAGGAGGGGGAAAGGGCGTGGCACTGAAGGGGTTAAATATACCAATCAGGTGTAGGCCAATTTGAACATGTTTTAGAGAGAGACCACAAGCACTTTATCACAGGTTATAAGGGCTAAAAGACAAGAAAAACGAGTGCAGCAAGGGAAGGAAAAGAAAGGCAACATCTGGGATTACTCTGCAGCAAAGACCAAGTCTAACAGCATCCATTAGCATTTATATAAATCATAGCCAGCATGCCACCTACAATGCTCACAAAACCTCATTGATAGGAAGCCACTGTGTCAGTTGTAGACAATGCAGAAAGGAGGTCATGAAATGGCTACTATTCTGGAAGGGTTAGGCAGGATTTCTCCAAGAAAGCCCACAAATATTTAACAAAAAGAGTCCACCTTTATGTGAGAGATAGACAGTATTTTGCCTAAAACGACCGGAATGCACACACACACAAATATACATATAGTGATACACATTCATGTGCACTCTCACTCACACAGGCTTACACACACATACATTCAAGTCTCTGCTCCTTCCTATGCTCAACGTATCTATTATCTACCTTCAAGGTGACCACAACCTGACACCTCTACAGCTCTATAATGTTTCTACAGCTTTCTGCCTTGTGGTGTCCTCTGGGTGTGCGGACCCCGGTGCCCTATTTTCCATGGGTGTCAAAATAGTGCATGGCTCAGGATATGGAAAGTTGTATGGCTATGAGTTTGGGAAGGAGGTGGGTGCAGCAATGTGAGGGTTTGGAGGAAATTCCCACCCACTACTCAGAACCATATAATCAGGATATTGGTGTTGGAGACATTCCTTTCATTCCATTATTTCTCACCATTGGCTGTGGTGGTGGAAGCAAAGTAGCTGAGCTCATGCCAGCCTGCAAAAAAGGTTGGAAATGGTGACTTTGAATGTGTGGCAAAACTTACTGCCTCATGTCCCACTTCAGACAGGTATCCAAGCTCTATGTCTGAAGCAGGACAGAAAATAGTTGGCTGTAGTGTTACTGCACTTCTGTAGGAATCTGGTAAGCAGAATACGATGGGCTCTGTCAAATCACCACATACACAAACTAGGCTACTCTGCTCCAGGCCAAGTTCAATGCTGAAGGGTACTGCAGACAGCAGCAAAAGGGTCATGGGCAGTAAACAGTGCAGTGAGCTACATGTATTGACAGTAGTAACAGGATAGAGGGGAAGCACCCATAATAATAGCCACAACTGGTAGAGAGTGAGGTTTTGCAAGACAAATGGAAAGGAACCTCCAAAAACAGCCTTCAATTATGAAGTTCACAAGGCCAGGTTTTTGTAAAGCAGCTGCTATCATACAGCCAAATCGTTATTGAATTACCAAATTGCCCTCAGGATAATGCATATAACTTTACCTTTTCACACAACATTGCAGTGTCTTTTAATAGTTCAATTTGTTCATAGTCATTTTTTAGTGCAACCATCGAAGTCTGTATTCAATGAGTTCCTCATCAAGATTGTCCTGGACCATTTGCCCTAAACAAAACTGTTTATATGTGACTTTCTCCTGATGAAGCGACATGGTTATTCACAAGTCGCGAAACACACATCGGCTTCTGTTGCTGTAGAGAAAACTCTTTAATAGGACTTGACTCATATTCTTATTGTTAGGAGTCCTCCCTAATTGCCAAACCAATCTCAATTTTACTGCCTCAAAACCTGTCTGCTTTATTGTAACTAGGCAGTGCTTGGAAGGGGCTGTGAAGTTGGTTCACTTCGATTTATGTCTTGAATATTCAGAATAGGATAGTCTGCATCTGGGAAGGTTGAACAGAATATGGATATTTGTGAAAACTTTACCCACAGGAGAATAGAGAAAAGTGGGAAGCTGACTAAAGGTCTAATATGCCAGTGCAGCTTACACATTAGTATGGTGTCCCTGAAGGGTAGTCTGCAGCCAGGCATCGCCAAATGACACTCAGGGCCCTTTTTCCTGCTGGAACTGCAGCTGCACCTTCACCTGCCCCCTCACACCTGCCTCACCCTCTGCACAAGCCACTAATACAGTACCTGACCGACTCAATTGCATCCTGCTCAACACACGTTCCCTTCATAAACACGCTGTGGAGTTTTGGGACCTGCTTGACTCAGTCAACCCCAACATTGCCTTTCCTGCGGAAACCTGGATGAACTCTACCTCTTCCCTGGACATCACGACTGCCATCCCGGATGGCTACAAGCTAATTCACAGAGACCACATCAACAAACCAGGGGGTGGCATCGCCATCATACACAAAAGCATCGTCCGCCTCACCACCTACGCGGATGAACACAACCACCATGGAGCACCTCTACTTCCACTTCCGGGTCCAGACCAAATTAAACACTACCCACTCAGGCACCCTCATCTACAGACCCCCTGGACAAAGCCTACCCTTCAGCGATTCCATCATTGACTTCATAGCACCCCACGATCTCGCCTCCACAGACTACATCCTCCTAGGTGACCTCAAATTTTACCTTGACAACTCCAACAACAAAAACATTTTATCCTTGCTGGAGAACCTCATCACCGTTGGACTCAAACAACTGGTCACCTCCCCAGTGGACTCAAACAACTGGTCACCTCCCCAACCCACTCAGGGTCACATGCTGGACAACATCTTCTCACCCAGTGACTACACCGATGGATCTCCAACTGCTCCGTCACTCTGTCTCCCCTGAAGAAAGCCCAAAGCCAAACGAAACTCCAAGACCGCTGTCACTGCACACCACCATCTCTTCAGAAGAAAAAAGAAAGCAGCCCTACAAGAAAGGATTAATGCCAATGCACCCAAAACTAAAGAACTTTTTACTGTGGTCAAAAAATGTGCCAGATCAAGCATACATCCCACCGTCCCAAGGCCTCTCCAACAACCTCGGCACCTTTTTTCACTGCAAGATTAAGGAGATATAAACAATTTTCCCAGCCTCAATAACACCCCACCCAAAACCATTGCACTCAACATCACCAGACCCCAAAAGACCCTACTCAGCTGGACTCCCCTCACCATGTACAAGACCCTCAAGATCATGAAGAGCATCCACTCGGAAGCACCCTTGGACCCTTGCTCGCACCACATCTTCAACAGAGCAGGCACCACCATGGCAACTCTGCTGCACCATTAACTGCTCCATCAACTCCACCACCTTCCCGGAAGACTGGAAACATGCAGAGATCAACCCCTTGCTGAAGAAACTCTATGCCGTCCCAAAAAAACCTCAAGAACTTCACACCCATCTCTCTTCCCCCTTCCCAGCCAAGGTCATTGAGAAGGCCGTCAATGCCCAACTTTCTGAGTTCATTGAAGCAAGCCACATCTTGGACCTCTCCCAATCTGGCTTCCGATGCAACCACAGCACCCATGTTGCCCTCCTCGCCGCCACATACTATGCCCGCATCCTCCTCGACCAAAGCAAAATTACAGCCCTTATCCTCCTGGACCTCTCGGCCACCTTCGATGCCATCTCTCACCAGACCCTGTGCACAAGACTCCATGATGCCAGCATCTTGACAAAGCCATGTAATGGATCTGCTCCTTCCTCATCGGCCAAACACTGAATGTCACAATACCACCGTTCCTCTCAGCACCTACAGAGATCAGCTGCAGAGGGCCTCATGGCTCCTCCCTGAGCCCCACTCTCTTCAACATCAACATGGCCGTTATCAGGAACCACAAACTCAACATCATCTCCTTCACCGATGACACCCAGCTGATTCTCTCCCTCACCAATGAGCCCACAGTCACCAAGAACAACTCCCACGATGGAATGAAAGCTGTCGCTACCTGGATGAAGAAGAGGTGCCTCAAGCTCAACTCAGAGAACCAAATTCCTCATCATGGGTGCCACCCCATCTGCCTGGGATGACTCCTGGTGGCGCGCAGCACTTGGAACCTCCATTCACCCAAAACCATGCACAAAAACTCGACATCATCCTGGACTCACAAATAGTCGCCAGATCAACACCATCTCATCATTCTCCTTCCACACGCTACGCTCTGAAAGATCTTCAAGTGGATCCCCACCGATTCCTGAAAGACAATCACCCACACACTCATCAGGAGCAAAGTCAACTATGACAACACACTCTACTCCGGCATCACCCAGGAACTCCTCAGGATTCAGAATGCCTCTGTCAGACTCCTCAACATTCCCTGCTGCAGTCACATCACCAGCCACCCGAGAGACCTCCAATGATGCCCAGTCAACATAATAATTACCTTCCACCTCCTCACACACACCTACAAAGCCCTACACAACACAGGACCTGCGTACCTCAACCACCTCCTCGCATGCCACGCACCCACGAGAGCCCTTCGCTCTGCCCTACTGGCCCTGGCTACCATCCCACGTACCTGCAAAACGATAGCTGGAGGAAGATCCTTCTCCTACCTTACAGCAAAGACCTGGAACACCCTCTCCAATTCAGGCAATCACCATCACTGCCTCAAATCAGGAAGGACCTCAAGAATTGGCTTTTCGACGGAACCACATCGCCTTTAATGGACCAGCAGCACCCCCAGTGCCTTGAAACCCTTACGGGTAAATATTCATTCTTTACAAGCCACCTGAATGATTGATTGATTGAAAGTGACCCAGCTTAAGCCAAGCAGGGCAGTTTATAGTAATCCAGGAATGTCACTTACTTAAAATGGAGCTGGGGATACATTTACTGGTAGAGTTTAGAGATACAGGAAGCCAGGAGAAGAGGTATCCCAGTGCACCGGGAGCCACGTTTGCAGAGTGGTGTAAAAAAGGAGCGTGGCCTCAGACCACTCTCAGCAATCCAGCTGTGTGGCTCTTACTGGAGGTACCTGGTGGGCCAGCTGGCCCCCAGGGACCCTCATGAATGAAGGGGACTTAATAACCCAACTTAGAACGTTCCAGGGTGCGCATTTGCTGAGTGGTGGGGAAAGGGGGTGTGGCCTTTGTCTACCTCTCAGCAATCCCACTGTGTGGGGCTTACTGGAGGTAAGAGGTAGGTTAGTTGGCCCCTAAAGGACCTCCTGCAGCGAAGGGGACTTCAATCCCCACCCAATACTGCGCCGTGGAGCGTGTTTGCAGAGTGGTGGGTGAAGGGGGTGTGGCCTGCTCTGATAACTTAGCAATCCTTCTGTGTGGGACTTTTTGGAGGTAATAGGAGGGATAGTTGCCACCTAAGGTCCTTGGGGGCCAGCTACACCTCTTGTTACCTCCAGTAAGACCCACACAGTGGGATTGCTAAGATGTCTTCGGAGGCCATGCACCCATTCCTCCACCACTCTTCAAACGCGCCTCCTGGCCGACTATGGGATGGGGATGAAGTCCAATTTACTCTTGAGGGCCTTTGGGGGCCAGAAGCCCTCCTGGTACCTCCTGTAAGCCCTATGCAGCGGAATTCCTGAGCGCTGGTCAGAGGCCCAGCACCCTTTCTCCACCACTCTGCAAACCTGACTACTAGTTAAAGAAGTGGTTGCAATGTAATAGGTTTCACATTTGCGACAATTAGAGCTACTGGCGCTGTAAATGCTGTAGGAAGGTGGAATCTGACTGAATGGTTGCCCCACTTTTTTCCTGGTGTTTTGATGGTTTTTGACTTAGTTTGGCTGGGAACCTGCTTTTCGAGTCCCCAGCCTATCTGCTTTCTCTTTTAAATTGATTCCCTGTACTTTAGGTACAACACAGATTGAATCTTGAGGTACCCTTGTGAGTCCCTAGTATATGGTATACATGTACCCAGGGCATAGGTACCCCAGAGGCCTACCAGGGGCTGAAGCATGTATTATGCCACCCCTGGAAAGTCACCCAAAATGACATCACAGGTCTGCTACTGCAGCCTGGGTAAGGTGGTGCATGCACCCCTTACTGAGGTATAGGTTCACTATACCTCACCTATCACTGCACATAGTAACCTATCAGTCACCCCTATGGCAGGCCTTATCAATCCTGAAGGCATGGTGGTTGGTTATATGTGAGAGGGTGCCCAGGCATGAGCTGACCCCTCTGAAGCCTTCAGAATCTCTTCTCCGGGGTTTTCAGTGGTGCAGCCTGACCATATACTCTTAAGCGCATTATAACCAAACGGTAAATGCTAACTTTGGACTGGCTGCACGGAAACATGCTGTGTTTGTTGTCAAACATCTTGGAATCATACCCCCACACCAGTAACTGGTGTGGGAGTATGATCCCACCCTTCTAGAGGGAGAGAGACATGGCAGCACTGGTATAACCGGTACAAACTTAATAGAGCCCTGGCATCACAAAATGGATGCTGCAGCCACAGACACAAGTCTGACCTCCTACTGCTGACCGAAACTCCGGCAGGGGAGGCCTGGACAATAGGTTTCCTGTCACTGGGAGGTGTAACCACCTCCCAGACAGGCTTATGTGAATTGGGGCTGAGTGGGAGCACTCTCTTAGTGCTTTGAAGTCCTGCACTGAGGGCACATTTGGTGTCCCTGTGCATAATCCAGCTCAAACCAGTTCAGGGACTTCCAGCCCCTGTGCAAAAAGAAACTACGACTGACTACTAGTTTAGCACTTAAAATCCCAAAGTCTCAAGGTTAATATTCAATTCCTGTGCACAAATCTTCCGGAGTACGCCGTAGGACAACTCCACTGAAGGTCAGATGAAGATGGAGAAAACAAAAGAGGAAGGTGCACCAGTCAAAAGAAGTCCAAATCCAAACAGGTATCTTTAGTATTCCCTTTTATTTTCTTTAAAAGACTCAGCTAACGCGTTTCGTTCCACACAGGAACTTTTTTAAGGCAAATTCAATTCTTTATGGCAAATGGAAGCGAAGTGCCATGTGACGAAATCCCACATGCATAGAAAATTTCCAAAGTCAATGATCCACAGTATTAGTATTGGTCGTCTTGAGGTAAATTCACCTCAAACATCCAGAGCTGGTAGTTTATATTTAGCATTGGCTCCATAGTAAGAGCACGATCTGAAAGGGTTTCAGTAATCTTGGAAGTCCCATAGCCCCCCCCCCTTCAGTTGGTTAATGCAGATGAGGGGTGAGAATCAAAACTGTTGAGGTGGTCCATCTCTCTATAGGGAAGGGACTTTATGGTGGAACACCACCCGGGTACAAAACACGCCAATGCTGATGGTCTGTCCAGATTCTTCCTCCTTAGTGATAAGAACTCCGAAGAGAGTGGGTAGTTATCCCCACCTTTCAGCTGGAGGGGACAGGTTTTAGACTTGGCAGCTCTGGTGTGGTTTCCCATGACTTTTTGTCTCTAATTCCTGTATTTTTTATGCTGTGCTGGATTTCATTTTTGCTGGCTTAGATGCTTTGGGCACTTTGCCAGTCTGATCAGTGTCAAAGTGTAAATGCTCCCTGTGTAAATTGTTGTCACAATTGGTTCTCCCTGATTGGCATATTTGATTTACTGGTAAGCCCGTAGTAAAGTACACTGAAGTATGCCATGGCCTGTAAATCAAATGTTACTAGCTAGCCTTGGGCACTGATTTTGCCACCCACATGAGTAGCCCGTGAAAAGGTATCTCAGACCTGCCACTGCACGTAAGGCACCCCTATGGTGGGCCAAGGGTACCCCGCTCGGCAGGGTGCAGTGTATGTGAAAGGATAGACATGTACTGATGTGTGTGAGATGTGCTGATAGTGAAATACTGTCAATTTCATTTTTCCCTATTGAAAGGCTATCTTGCTCCATAGGATAGAATGAGAAATGCTTTGTAACATCTTACAAGTATAATTTCCCATTTGGTCAAGATAGAGAATTAAAGTCTAGGCTCTGGGAACTCAGAATTTAATAGCAAATTTTTAGTAAAGATGGTTTTTAAATTTTGTGTTTGAAAATGCCACTTTAAGAAAGAGGGCATTCTCTTGTTTAACCATTCTGTGTGATTCTGCCTGTTTGTCTATTGTCCGTCTGGTTTTGGAGTGACAGGGGCTGGGGATTTGCATTCACTGTAGACAGACACGGGGGAATTGAGATGTGCCTGGCCCTTCCTGGATGTCTCGGAGCTGAGCTGAATAAACCTTGGCTGAATTTAGAGTAGGGGGAGATTTCCTTGCACCTGAATAGGGCGTGTCTCCGTTGCACAATGTTGCTCCACCCCTGGTGTTCATACTGCAGCAGTGAGGACAGAACTGGTTTAGACTAGGCTCAGAGACCCTTGCACAAAGAGAACAAAGATATTTTGGAGTATTTTACCTAAAACACCAGAACTATAGACTACTTCTCGAAACAAGTGGAACCTTTATGAAGGAGAAGAGCTGGGGAAACCGGAGGAGGAGTACTGTCCCTTTGCTGTGTGCTGTCTGGGATTCGTCTGCAGTAGCTGTTTTTGCCAAGGAAAGGGCAAGGAATTTGCTGTGTGCTGTGCCCCCCTTCTTGAGGAAGATCTCCAAGGGCTTGAGTAGAGCTTGACTCCTGTTCCGAAGTCTCAGGGACACAAATACTTCACCTCCAGCTCCCCTGAACTTCCTTCTGGGAGTTCTGACCGGCCAAGAAGTGCATTTGACTGAGTTGGGCCTCTGGAGGTTGTCCCTGCTGTTGGGAGTTGGAAATGCAATGCAACTACAAGAAATTCGATGCATCGCTCTTCTTGCGGCTGTTTTTTCAGCGCAGTACTGATGTGCAAGAAGAATCTCCACAAATCGCCGTGCCGCTGCCTAAACCAATGCAGCGCCTGTCAACGCTGCAGGAATCGACGAAACGAGGGATCGCGGCTGAAGAAATTGATATAGCACCGATCAACAAAGCCGCATCAATTTGCGACGCATCCCAGATTTCCACGCATCGTACCTGTGCGGCAAGTTTTCCTGACACATCACCTGCAGACAGAGCCGTCTTGGAATCGATGCATCACTTCCCCCTACAGACTGGATTTGATGCATCACTTCTCCTGCATGCAGCAGAACTGTCGCATTGCTTCCCCATGGTCTCAGGAACTGACGCAGCTTTGTTTTTCAATGCTTCTCATCTCTGCAGCTGTTCGGCCTTGTGAATTTTTTCACAACTACAGGTACTTTGAGAGGAATCCGGCATCCGAAGTTATCTAAGGACCAAGTTTCTTGAAACATTTTTAAAATCATATTTTTATTACATGAATGTCAGATTTGGGTAGTTTTGGTCTTGTTGAGTTTAGATAAAGATACTTGATATTACTAAACTGGAGTGGTGTCCATTTGTGGTGTTATCACTGTATTACTGTGTGTTTTGAGTGCAAATACCTTACACATTGCCTTAGGGATAAGTCTGTCTGCTTGGTCCAAGCTACCTAGGGGGTGAGCAGGGGTTATCTTAAGTTTGTATCCCCTTTACCCTGACTAGAAGCAAGGGTCCCTATTTGGACAAATGTACATGCCTCTGCCAACTAGAGACCCCCACTTCTAAGTTGTGGGATAGCAAAGCTAACCACTCAGATTTCACCATTCTTCGTGATTTTATTTTTCAGCTCAAGAACTCATCAGATAAAAAATCCTCTCAGCCCCTCGACCTGATGTCTAACTTAGGCCTTTCACACTGGTCAACAGACTCACGCATTCAGCTGGCCATTCTTTTGAAGTTTTTTTTCCCAACAATCCTTTTCTCCACGTGACTTACTTTCTTCCACTGCTTTGGTCCGACTTAAAATCAACTTGGAAGCATTCAATTTATGTTAAGGGCAATCTAGGGCAGAAATCACGTCAGACCTCGATCAAGCTGCCGTAAATTATCTTAGATGCATTGATTCTAGCATTTTTTTGCTGGCTCCACCTAAAATAAATAAAAAAAACACAGAAACTCCCTCTCTGAACCTTGGTTCCATAACAATCTTAGAGTTAAAAATAAGCCTTTAGAAATCTAGAACGGAAATGGGGCTCTAATTATAACCTTAGTGAGCAGTTGGCTTATAAACAGGATCTAGGGCTTCACAAAAACATGTTTTTCAAAGCCAAATCCAGCTATTTTATGATTAAAATTAAATCCTCTTCGAATGTTCCAAAGGAACTTTTTGCTACAGTACATGTAATGTTCCAGAATCTAAAAGTAAGTCAGCCAGCCGAGCATTGTGTATCACATTAGCCATCTTCTTTCAAAATAAGGTAGAAGCAGTCTACAGCATGTTCTCTGCTAATCACTCTGTCAAGGCTCTACACACAGAGATTGATGAGATTAATAACAGTGACTCAATAGATGACCGTCCTTCACGCTTTTCTGATTCTGCGGTAATCTCGTCTGATTCATCTACCATTTTACTGGATGTCCCTCCTTCAGATCCCACTGGGAAATCTATTCTAACATCCTTTTCCCCTCAATCTGAGGAATCTGTCCTGTACATGATGTGCCAAGCCATGTCTGGTTCGGATTCTTCAACTTGCGCCAGCAGTTATTTCTTATCTTAAGGACATCTGTAACAGGATGTTTATTTGGGGTTACTTTCCAAAGGAATGCAAAAAAGCTTCTATCCTGCCTTTCCTAAAAAAGCTATCTAAGTTAGCAATGACCCCAGCAATCGCAGGCCAATCAGGAGCTATCTCAATTTCTTACCAACAATTTACTTCTTGATGCTGTGCAGTTCGCTTTTAGAAGCCAACACAAAACCGAATTAGCATTGATTAGTGCATCTGAGCAAATTAGACAGACCCTGGAAAAAGGAAATAATGCTGCTCAGATTTTATTATACCTCTCAGCAACATTTGGCACTGTTAACCACAGACATCTCATTGATCATCCCTTCACCACTGACATCAGAGGAAGGCACTTAAGCTCCTCAATTCTTTTTATCTCAGACAGAGACCAGTTTGTCGAGCCTAATAATTTCAAATCTCCCACTTTCTCTTTGACTTGTGTGGACCCTCATGGATTGTCTTTGTGCCTGACCCTTTTTTAACTTGTATGTGACTCCCCTGGCCAACCTCATAAGATCATTTAGCTTTGCAGTACTGTCCTATCACCGAATTTGTGGTATTGATAGTTAGCAATCCTGATGATATGGCCATAAGATTCACGATTGCGTGCTCCAAATTGGGAAGCAGATTGGGCAACAATTGTCTAAAATTAAATTTGGCAAAAACTGAGGTTCTACTCTTTGGGTCTAATGCATCATTTTGGTCTCCTAGGTGTTGGCCTCAGGAATTGGGTGGGGGCATCTACTTACCCCAGTTCCTAAAGGAAAAATACTTTGGGGCTTATCTTGACAATAAACTCTCCTTTGAAGGCCACATTAATTTCATGTTAGAGATGGGATTTCTGGTTGGCCAGTGCATGCGCCTAAGCCAGGCAGAAACCATCACTCTAGTTAGGGCAAGGGAGTTACACACTGAAAATAACCCCTTCTTACCTCCTTGGTAGCTTGACAGAGCAGTCAGGCTTATCCCAGAGGCAATGTGTAAAGCGTTTACGCAGCACACTCAAACAGCAGCGACACACTAGGCACACCACAAAAGTAACTCCACACAAGGTTATATAAAAATAGCCTTTGTATTATCCATAAAAACACATTTGAACACCATGACATATATACACTGTGCCACCTGGCGCTTGTCATGAATTTACAGGGAATACATAAATCACTTGGGCAATTGGGCCATTGTCATAATCCTCACCAATCACAGTTAGTTAGGGTGACCAGTAACTACTGGTAATATGGCACTTAGCACAAAGCATCAAGCACAAACCAAATAACGACACTTACCATAGCACATATGCATATATATCATCAGCAGGGCATCATAGTGAGTGCTCACTAGGACATTAATTCACACCAAATTGCCCCACTAGTGAGAGGCAGCTGCCCACCACCCGTGGTGCAGCTGCCGTGGTAACTGAGGCGGGGCCCGTTTTGGACTCAGAGGAACAAAAAGAGGCCCCTAATAGGGCATTCAACTGGCAGCTGTTGCGACTCTCCAAGGCACAGCTGCTGGTGCCACATATGTTGGAGACCTCTCCCGGTCTCGGGTCCAAGGTTGGGGTAATCCCCACAATGCCACCAACAGGCAGCACAATGCCCCATAGGGCTGGAAGACCTCACTATGTCTCCCTCCACCCCCTGCTGAGACAATTCTACCAGTGGCAGCTGCCCGCAATGCTCAGACTCACCCTCCCTCCGGGGGGAGTCAGAATCCTGAGGTCGGTCTTCCAAACATGGCATGATGCCTACGTCGGATTACCTTCTGCCCTGGATGGCTTGTGGCTGTGAGCCCATCCCACAACCATGCAACAGCCACCTGGCTTCTGGCAAACAAATGAGGCGTAGTGCGCATCTGACACTGTCAAGTCTTCTCCCACTGCTTCTGCAACCCAGGTGACTTTCTGTTTCCTTGAATAAAGCCCCGCCCAAAACCAGGAAACCGTAGTAAGGAAGGGCTCCACGCACTCCTCTGAAGCAGGAGCCCACACTTGGGCATCCAACGTGAAAAGCACAAAATCTAAAGCGCTCCCCACACCCTGGGATGAATTCACCCAGAAACAGCCACACAGCCGTAGGAATGACTGGGGGCACCGAGCAAGGGGGCAGGCTCAGGCCAGCACACCTGCAAAGTCCAGATGGTGGTCCCCTGGCAGCATATCAAACCCCTGACCCCACGCAGTCTCATCCAGCTCCAAGTAAGCACAGTTCCAAAAACATAGAGTCACAGCCCCAATACTTATACTCCACAAAGTGGCACTTAAAAAGTATAATTTACAGTGCACAACACTCCCTATTGTAAGTGTAAGCCCCGGCCCGAGATACACCACAGGGGGGTGCAGCCATCATCGTAAAGCAGGCACAGCCCTATTCAGGTGCTGGTACTACTCCCCCTATCACTCCAAATACAGACCAGGCCTATTAAGCCTAGCGCTGACTCATCCAGATTCTCTGGAGCCACTGCATCTCCCCAGCCCCTGTCACTCAAAGGCCAGACAGTTAATACACAACAGGCAGGCATAAAGACACATAGCACACAGAAATGCCTACTTTTAAAAGTGGCCTTTCTAAAATAGTGATGATAAATCCACAAACACCAATACGCAGAATTTCTCACTACTATTCCAAACATACCAAACTTGATCACGCTACCCCTCTCATGTAAGGAATTACCACTGAAGCACATATCAGGGAATCCCAAATGCATGCCTATGAGAGAGCAGCCTCACAGCAGTGAGAAACCAAATAGGCTGTTTGTAAATACCAGGACATGCCACACAGTTAATGCACATGCCCTACCTTTTACCTACACTGCACCCTGCCCATAGGGCCAGTTAGGGCCTACCTTAGGGGTGACTGCTATGTGGTAAAAGGGGAGTCACAGATGTGGCAATCACTTTATGTACCATATCACAGCGGCAGTAAACTGCGGTGCAGTGGTAGAGGCCTGAGATAGATTTGAAAGGCTACTTTGGTGGGTGGCGCAAGCAGCTCTGCAAGCCCACCAGTAGCATTTAATTTACTGGCCCTGGGTATACGGGATACCATGGGACTGATAGGTAAACTAAATATGCCAAACAGCTGTAGACCAATCTTACCATGTTTACCAAAGAGAGCACATGCACTTTAGCACTGATCAGCAGTGATAAAGTGCCCAGAGTCATAAAACCACCAAAGACAGGTCATAAAAAATACAGGAGGAAGACAAAAAGTTCTGGGATGACCCTGCAAAAAGGGTCAGGTCCAACACATCACTTCAGCAGACTTTTTTGTACTTAAAGCCCATAGGAAAAATTTTCCCTACACCCCCCCGAATTGCAGATGGCACTGACATCTGCTCTCGTTCTGTCAAATACTGATTACTGCTGTACACTTACCAATATTCCGAAAAGATTTTTAAACAAACTGCAGATCTTACAAAATACGGCTGCCTGGCTTTTTTTGGGTATTCCCAAATATCATTCTGTATCCCATAATCTTCCACTCCTACATCGACAACCAGTTAAGAGAAGGATTGCATTTAGAGCCCTTTGAATGGTTTTTAAAGCCCTACATGACTTGGGACCATACTTTTAGAAACATTTTTTTTCAATGATATGTCCCTAGCAGACCTCTCCGTTCCTCCACAGCATTCAATCTTGTCATTCAGGAGAAATAACTAGGGAGGAAGAAGTTTCATTACCTGCACGGCTAGATTGTGAAATTCTATGCCGTGGGATCCTAAAAATAAGTCAGATTTACTCTCCATACATGAATCCCTAAAAACCTGGCTTTTTATTCTATGATCCTTTTTGCAGTTGATCTGCTTTTTTCTTCTTAGGTTTTCTTTTCTTCTCCTCACAGAGCAGCAGTGCCTAGACATCCCAGGGAAGTAGTGCAAATGTATACATTTATTTTTCATTCAATTTATTTCTATGACAGTAACCTTTTTTCTATATATATGACTGCCTAGTACTGACTTGATATGGTGTGCTCACCTTATATGGCACTTGAATCCCTAACAGATTTGTGAGAATCTATAAATATGAAAACAGGATGCTCATCCTCATTTGTAAAGTTTAAGCATTATGTTTTTGTGAAAATAATGACTTTTGTGGTAAATTATTTTGCATTTATCAATATTAACACTAACAAACAGTCCTGGTAAACATGCAGCGATAAAGACTGCATACACGTTTCATAGAGACACCTGCATGTTTGAAAGAGACAAACTAGAAAATGTGGCAAGTATTGCTAAGGGTGAAAAATGAGAAACATTTCAAAACTGTCCAGTCAGAAAATTTATAAACTGTGCAGACCTGTAGAAAAGATGTTTTAATAATTTTTGGATGGTTTATCTGAAAGCCTTTATTTGAATATTTCGTTTTGGAAGACAATGTCCCCAAAGTTTAAAAATAGAGTAAAACGTTCTAAGAGATACCTCATCTCCCCATTGCACTGCATTGAAAATATAAAATGGATGAGTGCAGGTCATTTGCATAGACTGTAACACAATGCATGGTTAATGAGCCCGAAGGAGGAAAACATACCAAGCTAACAGAAACAAATGCAAATGCTCTAGCTACTAGATGAAAGGCATCTACATATTTTTATGCGGGGCACACTACCTGGAGAGACGGATCTTTGTGCTCTTTGGAGCAAAACAAACAATGGGTAATGTTTGATAGCAGAATTCCTGAAATATGGGCCTCAATTAGAGAAGGCCTTCCCTCATTGTGATTTGAGTTTGAGTGTGAGCCTGGATATTATATGGATGTATTCCTGTTCCTCAAGGTATCTGGTAGTCCTCAGGGATAGGCATACAGAACGCAAATTCCTGATTTTATTAAAGTTGAAGGATCCAATTTTAAAGTAAATTTCCTCCCTGACGGAGTCAGCTGAGAGATTGTCTGGCTAATATTATCTCTTTGGCTCAACTACAGCATTAACCTAATCAGCATTTGGTGCTTATTGTAGTCAGTCAATTTGATATGAGCGTATTATAACTGCAACTTTATATTGCAACTTAACATTACATTGCAACGTTTAAATCTTAAGGGCAGAGAGAGACAACAAGTGGAGGTGGAGTAGTTATTGTACCATAGTTCATGTTAGGTCTATAGATTAATCGATCCCTTCCTGTTCCTGGCAGTGTTCCTGACAGTGAATTATGCAGCTGAAATTAAAGTGCCTTATCTCCAACACATGTCCTTGAACACAGGAGCATAAAAAGTTATTTTAATTCCTTTGCATTGCCTGTGCTCCAAAGTCTCTGGGGAAATTGTTAGAATTGTCTCTGAATTAGCTTCCTTGAGATTCCATTTCTGCTACCCATCATACAGCTTTGTAAAAAGCTCTCATTGTACTTCTAGGAAACAATTTCCATCTTGAACACAAATATCTCATTACCTAATGCCTGTGCCGTAGTTATTCCTTCAGGCAAATCCAACATCAAATTCTCAATCTTAAAGATGGAAGCTCAGCTAACAGAAATATAGCCATCCATCAGGCTCCCCATGCAACCCATGCCTTTCAGCCCAGAACTAACACCTCTCCCCTTTCTTGAAAAGAACATCTGCTGACACTTTTAATTGCTCCCCCTCTCAAGCACTAGTCCCTGATGAGTAGAAGTAGACAATTGTGAAACCCTTGCTAAAAGGTCTTCCCTCAACTCAAGTTGCCTTCTAACATTTGGTCAATTCTACTGCTTCCCTACTAAGGGAAAATAATGGAAAAACTTGCCATCAGCTAACTCAAAGCGTCTTATAAGCGAATGAGCTTCTCCATCCTTTACAGTGTGGCTTTCGGCACAGAGCTGGTTGTTCTTATGCAAAGACCATAATAATAATATTCGCTGTTAGTGCAAGTCCATATTAACCTTCATTGAAAGTCCATTTGATAGTGAGGATTCTCCCGACAGCAGCTTTCACATCCTTGTTCCTGAAGCTGTAGATCATAGGATTCAACATCGGAATTATGATGGTGTAAAACACGGATATTACCTTGCCTTTTTCATCTGACTTTCTGGCATCAGGTCGTAGATACATGTAAAGGCCAGTACCATAAAAGAGGGTAACAGAGACAAAGTGGGCTGAACAGGTGGAGAAGACTCTCTGTCTGCCTCTGGACGAACGAATTCTGAGAATACCAATGAGTATACAAGCATATGACACTATCAATCCAAGGATATTGCAAGACCCTAAACTGGCAACTATTATAAATACAATCATCTCACTGAGCCAGGTGTCCTCACAAGAGAGACTGAAGAGTGGCAGCATGTCACAAAAATAGTGGGGAATCATGTTCCCACAATATGAAAGCCTAAATGTGACAATTATGTATACTACTCCAGATAGCAGTCCACTTACATAGGGACCAGCTACCAGCTGGTTACACAATGTTCTTGTCATTATGGTTGTGTAATGCAGTGGCTTACAAATGGCTGCATAGCGATCAAAAGCCATTACTGAGATGAGAATAGACTCAGCAATGCCGAATGTGGAGAAGAAATAAAGTTGTAGAGCGCATCCCTTTTTGGATATCACATTCCTTTCCACCAAGAAGCCAGTAATCATCTTGGGGGTGATCGTGGAGGAGTAACAGAGATCTGCAAAAGATAAGTTACTTATAAAGTAGTACATGGGTGTGTGGAGATGAGAGTCAAAGTAACATATGAGGATAATTCCAATATTATCCACCACAGTGACAAGGTAGACCATCAGGAAGAAGACAGAGAGAGGAATTTGCATTCTATGGTTATCGGTGAGTCCCATGAGGATAAAATCAATTATTCCGGTCTGGTTGCCTCCTTTCAAAGCATTCACACACGGTTTCTGCTGTTGCAAGAATAAAATATTATGTTAGTGTGGATATGTTACACCTTCCTTTCCAAAGAAAGCACAAACATGAACACTGGGGGTTAAAATCCCAAGTCAGGAGATAGGCCAGTAGAAACATGTCATGTGAAATAATGTATCACTGTGAAAGACAATAAAATTCAAATAATGTGGGAAACGATTTTCTACTATCTAGGTTTAGTAGTGGAAGTTAGCGAAAGCAATGCACCCAAAAGTGTTGATTGACTGAAAACCGCCTTCTCCAAGGTCTTATCAGATAGAAGTTACAGTAGTCCATGGTGGAGATGTACTTACAGTTTGTGATATTTGGCCCAGCATGGTATTTTGGGATTTACTTCCCAGTGCAACTCCTGATATGAATTAGAATGTTGCCCTAACTCTATTATGCACTACTTTGAGCCCTTGGGAGGTACAAGGACATTCAAATACAATAACCCATGGATTTTAATGCAAAGTCCTATTTACCTAAAAAGGTAGAGAGGACTTTGCACCAAATAGTAACACCACCTCGAAGTAGGCATAATACAAAACCTATACTTGACATCATACCTGCTCACACCTTTGCACTATGGTTCAATGCTTTATGCGCCAGCGCAAGGCACCAAGCACTGGAGGAGAGAGAGCAACATCACTATGTATTCATGGATATGGAGCTGTTCTGTTCTCTTCCTTTCACTTAACGCAGTAATGCATACATAAAAGCGTATAAACTCTGCCCCTTAGTGTCAAATTTGGAGGACTGCCAGACAGCAAGATGTCAATTATACACTGCCATTCTATTAAGAAGGTGCCGAAGAAGGTGGCTGGAACAAAAAGCCTCCTGAATTTTGACATATTTCCACTTACCTTATTTAGGTGTACCCAAGTTAAACTGTTCCCAATTAGGATAATATTGATTCCCTTTGAATGAAGCAAAATCCATCTAACCATGCTAAAATATCTACTTGAGGAAAACCACATTAATTAATTACCCATCCAAATGAAGTGTTCTCCCATTCAGACCGCATTTTTGATTTTGAGGTGGCAAATACAGGGGCATATTACAAGGGCATTGTGCCACAGGAATGTCACTTTTAACAACGTTCCTGTGGCGCATTGTCCTGCTCCAAATTTACAAAGTGGCATTGAGCTTAATGATTCATGCATGATAGGGGCATGTAATGGGTGTTACACCACAACACCCATTGCTTTTTGACGCTGCCCCAGATTTACAAGGATTTGTAAATCTGAGACAGCACCAAAAACTAATGCCATGCAAGAGCAGGCTTTACGATGGTGAAACGAGGAGAAATACTTTTATTTCTCCTCGTGTTTGCTTTTTCTATGTGTGCTGCATCCTGCAAAATACAAAGGGGCCAATTCCGATTCCGGCCGTAAATCGTACCGACCAATATGGACCGGGAACAGAGACCGACCGACACGGACTGGCACCGTACGACCCATGCAGTACGATGCAACACGTGTGAATTACAACCGACACGTACGAAATACAAGCCGTACGACCGAGCCGTAGGGAAACCAGTGGTTGGCCAGAAAACGGTACGGGATTCTCACCGACCGACACGCACCATAAATGAACCCGACCGACACGTACCCGAGATGTCAGACCCATGCAGTACGATGCAATGTGTGTAAAACCAGACCGACTCACACGGAGCCCAAGCCACATGACCGACACGCACAGAAAACAGGGATCTGAAGTAATAGAGATCTCTGCGACCGACGCGTATGAAACACAGAAGAAAGTCAGCGTGAAAGACAGGAGAAGCCCGCACGAGCCAACATCAGCATCTGTCTCGGTCAGAACGTCTACTTCATGCCTAAAAACCACAAAGGAAAAAATACAAAAAAAGAACTAAACAAGCAATGACAAAGTCAAGAAATATAACAAAAGAACTTGGAACAAAGACCCACCCACAACTCCACCTATATAAAGGCCACAAATCACTACCATGATCCTTTGCAAATTCAAGAGAACAGCCAGCAGAGAACACCATCAGACAGCAACCACAGACACACTCACAACTTACCAATCACACAACTTTCACACCATTAGCACCCCTCCAAAAGCACTCACACATACACCTAGCAAAACTGATACTCACCCACCCTCACTTGCACCCTCACACACACATCACTCACCACCACCACCCGTCACCATGCCCCCAAAGAAGAATCCAAAGTTCACAGATAGTGATTTAGAAGTCCTCGTAGATAAAATCATCAGAGTAGAGCCACATTTGTTTGGTACATTGGTCCAAAGGACACCCATGTCACAGAAAACAAAGATGTGGGCGAGGATTGTGGACAAGGTCAACGCACAAGCACCAATGTTGCGCACAAAGGATGACATCCAGAACAGGTGGTATGACATGCGCAGGAGGGTCAATAAACTCATTGAGAAGGATCACGTCTTGAGTCAGCACACTGGTGGTGGCCCTCCTGCCACACCAGTATACTTCAGGTCCTGGGAGGAGAAGGTGCGGGACATCCTACCACCAGAGAGCGTCCATGGTCTATCAGACATACCAGAGCCTGGTGAGTACACAACCAATATACTCAATATTGTGTGGCAATACACACCCATCACTGTCAAGGGGACAGTGAAACAATGCACCGTGAGCAAAGCCACAGTAACCAATAGATAATCATCCCAAGATGTGTATGCTAGTCAGACAAACACAATACCTGCCATCTCATAGTGACTTGTAACTGTGTCATGACATGTACAAACCTACCAACAAATAAAGCAAGGTGTGAGAAGTTGGCCTGATATGTAGTGCTCACTATTCTAGTGATCACTGTGTATCATTCCAAACGACCCTTATTGATGATTGGTTGTAAGTCAACCTTATAGACCAGCTATCCTAGTAGCATGGACAAGAGCAGTCTTTAGGCTAAACTCTAGAGGGCGTGTTAAGCCAGCTGTTTTACCACCACATTTACCCCTTGAACACCGCTTGAAAGGACACCACACAAGTTGTTATGAAAATAAAGGGTATTTATTTATAACACGACTACCCTGGCTCTTTATGAGTCAGGGAGCGAAGCACACTACAAAACTCTTATGAAAATACTTCAAGTGGCACAATTTACACAAATGCCCGAGGGGCATGAAAAACCATCTACACTAACAGTGGGATGCGAATGGTTAGAGTCTGGAGTTACTGATTCCGGAGTGATCCGATCAGTGGGACTAAACGAAAAAGGAGCTGGACACTTGGAGAGCGAACCTGCGATGGAGCACCGAAATGCTCGAGTTACCTAGCCCAGAGGCTGCGGCTGCGTGAGGTTCGGCAAGATGTCGGGAGTCCCCGTTGTAGTCTCAGGAGCCTGAAAGAAGAAGTTGCTGGCAGGCGACCAGTGTCGATATTCAGCGAGATCCAAGCCTGGATCGGTGATGAAGGAAACCTGAAAGCAGAGGGGACTCAGTTCTCAACCGCTAGCCAGCGATCGTGTGGGCACCAGGCGGGTACCGGCTGAAGTCACCTTGACCAGGTGAGTGGGTGACGTCGGACTCGGCTGTTCCTCGGACCAGGAGGCGCGGCGGCGGCCAGGATGGAGGGCGAGCTGTCCCACGCAGGTGTCTGCTGTCGATGAGGCTGGGCCCAGGAGTGGGGCAGCAGGTCTTGGCAGTGGCAAGCCCACGCGGTGGAGTCAAGATGGCGTCTGGAGTGGACCAGGAGGGTCCGTGGTACTCCTCTGTTGAAGGTGTGCAAGAGCCAGTCTGGAGCAACCAGACCAGTGATGAAAAACTATCGTGGTGCGTCGTGAAGGGGGCCACAGCCGGTCGGCGAGTGGCCGGACAACGCGGTGAACAGCAAGGAGCGGAAGGGCCCCCACGCAGATCTCGGGGATGCTGGGGAGGCAGACTTCGGTGCTGGAGCTGCTTAGGGTTAGGGCTTCTCAAACCCTAGGTACACTCACTCGAGGGTCCCTCGGTGGGTGTGCTAGATAAGCGTCGTGCAGGTTCTGAAGATAGCCGGTCCCGCAGGTCTCGTCACACCTACGACTCTCAGCTGGGCTGACGATGTAGGTAGAGGTCAGAGATGGCAGGGAACTCGGGTCTCGTCGAGCTGGGCAGTCTTGATCCATAGGAGAGGCGTACAGCAAACCGCAAGCGCTTAGGTGGTGCCTGCTGGTGCAGGGTGGCTACTCCTTAGCCACAAGGGAGAGTCTTCAGAAAAAGTCAAGAGTTCCTTTCGTGGAAAGTAGTTCAAGATTCAGAATTATCCAATTTGGGAAGGGGACTCGCTCCTACCATTATTCTAAGAAAAGGGGCTGGCCCGTGACTAGGTCCTACCTATGGGTGGGGCCAAGAGGGGGGTGGTTACACCCCTATCCTTTGTCTGGCTTCGCCCCAGCTCAGGGGCAGGGTTGCCCCCGAAACTGGTTTGAGCCGGGCTATGCACAGTGAGCACCGGGGTGTCACTTGCAATCACCTTCCTTTCAGCCCTGCCTACCTGGGATACACAAACCCTGTCTGGGATGGTGCTAACACCGCCCTCGACAGGAAACCCTTTGTCCAAGCTCCCTCCGCTGGAAGGTCTCCCAGCAGCAGGAGGTCAGACTTGTGTCTGGTGGCAGCATCCATTTTGTGATGCTGAGGCTTGAGTCAACTTTTAACCGGGGTTCAAGGTTACTTCCATGTCGTGCCCCTCTAAAAGGGGGGAATGCTAACCCCGTCGCCAGAATTGGCGAGGGGTTCGTATTCCAATTCGTATGACACCTTACTCGACATGTGTGGGTGATGCGATGCCAAGGTCAGCAAATAACCGCGAGGATTATAATGCATTTTAAGGTAGTCGGCACGCGTCACCATGGAACGGCTACTAGGACTTGGTTCCGCAAGCCGTCGACGGGCTCAGCTCGCGCCAGAGCCCCATCCCACATGATTCCCAGCACTCTGCCCTCAGGATTGATAAGGCCTGCCATAGGAGTGACTGACAGGAGTCCATGTGTCCATTTTAGGGTTAGGCATAGGAATACTACACCTATAGCAACGGGTGATTACACCACCTTGCCCCAGCTGTCGCGCAGCCAGTTGTGTCAGATTTGGGCGGCCATCCAGGGGTGGCATAATACTAACCCCGGGCGTAGCACTACGCTTCGCCCACGTAGTGTACGTAGCGCTGCCTGCTTCGCACTTTCCGAAGTAGGCGAAGCAGGGCAGCGCTACGCACACGCCGAGGGCGAAGCGTAGCTGCCTGCCACCCGCCACCCACCTCCCGCCTGCCCTCCTTTTAAATAATATCAGCAATGAAAAATAAATTAAAGTAAAGCGACTTAACTTAAGCGCGGCGTCTCCGGGGCTCCCTCTTTCTCGTTTCTAATTTCTTCTGGCAAATGCGCATGCGCGGACACCCGCGCATTTCTTGCGAAAAATGCGCATGCGCGGGCGTCCGCGCATGCGCATTTGTCAGAAGAAATTAGAAACGAAGAAGAGGGAGCCCCGGAGACGCCGCGCTTAAGGTAAGTCTCTTTACTTTAATTTATTTTACATTGCTGATATTATTTAAAAGGAGGGCGGGCGGGAGGTGGGTGGCACGTAGTGGGGCTACGCGAAGCGCGTAGTGTGCGTAGATTTGGGCACACTACGTGCTGCTTCACGTAGCCCCACTACGCCCACTACGCCCACCCTTACATAATACATGCTGCAGCCCCTGGTAGGCCCTGGGTACACCGATGCCCTGGATACCTGTGGTATGCTGATACAGGGACTGATACGGCGGCCCAGTTCCAATTAGTGGATGCACCTAATGTACATGTGTGTTAATTTCGAGAGAGAACAGCTAGGCTGTGGGTCTGATTGGCAGGCCCACAGCCAGGGAAAGTCGTAAACCAATGAAGCAAAAGCAAAAAATCTGGGTGATCATAGGATTGCAGACCCTACTCTCCTACATGACCCCCCCCCAAACTTTGGGACAATAAGCTAACCTTGACCAGGTGAGTCTTCTTGCTCTAAGTGGAAATACCTGGAGAGCCCATCTGCATTGCCATGATCAGTGCCAGGTCTATGCTCCACTGTGAAGTCCATCCCCTGTAGGGAAATGGACCACCTAAGTAGTTTGGGGTTTTCACCCTTCATTTGATTTAGCCACAAGAGGGGCTTATGGTCGGTCTGAATCTTGAAGTGAGTGCCAAACAAGTATGGCCTCAACTTCTTCTGGGCCCAAACCACAGCAAAGGCCTCCCTCTCAATAGCTGACCAGTTCTTCTCTCTGGGGGTCAGCCTCCTGCTAATAAAAGCTATGGGCTGGTCATGACCATCAAAATTCAGTTGAGATAGAACAGCTCCCACACCCAACTCAGAAGCGTCTGTTTGGACAATGAATGTTTTGGAGTAGTCTGGACTCTTTAGGATAGGTGCTGTGCACATGGCCTGCTTTAGGTCATCGAATGCCTTCTGACAGCTCGCTGTCCACTGAACTTTTTTTGGCATCTTTTTACTTGTCAGGTCGTTTAGCGGGGTCACAATGGATCCGTAATTTCTGTCAAATTTCCGGTAATAACCAGTCAGGCCCAAGAAAGCTCGAACCTGAGTCTGGGTGGTTGGAGGAGCCCAGTCCTGGATGGCCTGTATTTTGCTCTCCAATGGCTGAACCTGGCCTCCACCTACAAGGTGGCCCAGGTATACAACCTGTGTCTGCCCTATCTGGCACTTAGTGGCCTTGATAGTGAGGCCTGCCTTTTGCAGGGCCTCTAACACTTTCCTCAGGTGGACCAGGTGATCCTCCCAGGTGGCGCTAAAGACAGCGATATCGTCCAGATACGCCGCACAGAAGTCGTCCAACCCAGTGAGAACTCGATTCACCAGCCTTTGGAAGGT
This sequence comes from Triturus cristatus, assembly GCF_964204655.1. Taxonomy (NCBI): domain Eukaryota; kingdom Metazoa; phylum Chordata; class Amphibia; order Caudata; family Salamandridae; genus Triturus; species Triturus cristatus. The sequence continues at coordinate 210,551,891 of NC_140585.1, read as the reverse complement.
GGCAGGTGCATTTTTCAAACCAAAGGGCATTACCACAAACTGATAATGCCCACCCGGGGTAGAAAATGCTGTTTTGGGCTTGGCCTCCTCAGCTAACCTGATTTGCCAATACCCAGCTGTCAGGTCAAACGTACTTAAGTAGTTGGCCGAAGCCAACCGGTCGATAAGTTTGTCTGCTCTTGGTATCGGGTGGGCGTCAGTCTTAGTGACTGCATTGAGACCTCTGTAGTCCACGCAAAACCTCATCTCTTTCTTACCGCCCTGGGTGTGAGGTTTCGGCACGAGAACTACGGGACTAGCCCAGGGGCTGTCCGAGGGTTCAATGACTCCCAGCTCCAACATTTTCTGCACCTCTGTCTTGATGCAGTCTCTGACATGATCAGGCTGCCGATAGATTTTACTCTTTACGGGCAGACTGTCCCCAGTGTCGACCTCATGGGTACACCAATTGGTCTGACTGGGCGTCAGAGAGAACATATGTCGAATGGATTGAAGAACCTGTTTACAATCCCTTTGTTGATGTCCAGAGAGGCTGCCACAAAAGACAACACCATCTACTGACCCATCGTCAGGGTTCTGAGAGAGCAGGTCCGGGAGAGGGTCACTCTCCTCCTCCTGTCCCTCATCTGTGGCCATGAGCAAGCCCATGCCCTCCCTGTCGACATATGCCTTGAGCCTGTTTACATGGAGCACCCTGTGGGGGCTCCGGGGAGTTCCCAGGTCTACCAGGTAGGTGACCTCTCCCTTTTGCTCAATGATCGTGTGGGGCCCAGACCATTTGTCTTTGAGTGCTGCTGGGGCCACTGGCTCCAGCACCCACACCTTCTGTCCAGGCTGGTACACAGTCAGGACAGCCTTTTGGTCGTGCCAAGCTTTTTGTAATTCTTGGCTCGCCTCAAGGTTTTTAGATGCCTTTTCCATGTACTCCGCCATCCGCGAGCGGAGACCGAGCACATAGTACACAATGTTTGATGCCGGCTTTCTGAGAGGTCTCTCCCATCCTTCCTTTACCAAACAAAGGGGTCCCCTTACAGGATGTCCGAACAGAAGCTCAAAAGGTCTGTAGCCAACCCCCTTCTGCGGGACCTCTCTGTAGGCGAACAAGAGGCAGGGTATCAGGACATCCCATCTCCGCCGAAGCTTTTCAGGTAGTCCGTGAATCATCCCTTTTAGGGTCCTGTTGAATCTCTCAATAAGCCCATTGCATTGTGGGTGATAGGGTGGGGTGAACTTGTAGTTGACACCACACTCCTTCCACATTGCAGTCAGATATCCCGACATAAAGTTTGCACCTCTGTCTGAGACAACCTCCTTAGGGAAGCCCACTCTGGAGAACACTCCAACTAGGGCCCGTGCCACCACAGGTGCTGTAGTGGTCCTAAGGGGAATAGCTTCAGGATACCTGGTGGCGTGGTCCACCACCACCAGTATAAACTTGTGCCCTGATGCTGTCTGGGGTTCCATTGGTCCGACAATGTCGATCCCCACTCGTTCAAAGGGTACCCCCACCACCGGCAGTGGTATTAGGGGGGCATTTGTCGTGCCACCTGACTTACCACTGGCTTGGCAAGTGACACAGGAGCGGCAAAACTCCTTCGTATCTTCGGACATGTGGGGCCAGTGAAAGTGTGGCACAATTCTGTCCCAAGTCTTATTCTGGCCTAAGTGACCTGCAAGGGGAATCTCATGGGCCAATGTAAGAAGGAAACCTCTCAGAGACAAGGGGATGACCAGCCTCCTGGTCGAGCCAGGTTTGGGGTCTCTTGCCTCGGAGTACAGGAGTCCATCGTCCCAGTACACTTTGTGGGTACCTGTGGCGTTCCCTGCAGCCTCAGCAGCAGCCTGCTGTCTGAGGGGTTCAAGTGAGGGGCAGTCTAACTGTGCCTTCCCCATGTCTTCCCTGGAGGGTCCCCCTGAGCCCAGAAACTCAACCTGACCAGGTTCAAGCTCTTTCGGCTCAGTTTCCCTCAGTTCTTTAAGGTCAGCCTCCTCAGAGACTTGATCCACGACCTGGGGCAAGGGGGAAGGCGAAGCCTTACCCTTACTGCTCCTTTTCTTGGAAGGTGTCTGGTCCGTTCTTCCAGGATCCAGCACCTGTTCAGTGGGGCATCTTTTGGCCTGTGACCTGGTCACAGCAAGGACATGTGCTGGCAAGCCTAACATTTCCATGTGAGTCCTCTGCTCCACTTCTGACCATTGTGACGTTTCCAAATCATTGCCCAACAGACATTCTACGGGGAGGTCTGAACTAACCACAACCTTTTTCGGGCCACTTACCCCTCCCCAGGAGAAATCAACAACTGCCATACTGTGATTGGTAGTGACGTTGCTGGCATTGGTCACTAGGTAATCGGTACCTAGCATGATCTGTCCAGGGTCCACAAAGTTAGGCGTCACCATGGTGACACTGGCACAAGTGTCCCTGTAGGCCTGAGCCACTTTTCCATTGATCAAAGGTGTCTGTCTGTATTTGCCCAAAGTATTGGGACTGGCATCAGGGGACATATCCATATCCCCTGTACAGACAAGGACGGCCTGAGTGAGCGTGCTGACTAAGTCGTTACTCCCCTCGGTTCCCAAGGTTAACCCAACTAATGCCTTGGGAGGTGCACTACCACTGCTGACTGTACTAGGGGGTGCAGGTGCCTTAGGGGCTGCAGTGGCAGGAGTTTGCCCTCCTTTCTTGGTGCACTCACTAAACCAGTGAGTCTTACTTTTACAGTATTGGCACCACCTTTTTGACTGGCCTTCTTGAGTCTTCTTCTTCTGTGAAGCCTGACCCCCACCCTCTTTGGTTTGTTGGGGACCTGTCGAAGACTTCTGGTCATTTTGTTCGTTCTTGTTACTACCCTTTTGGTCTGCTTTCTTCTGACCACCCTGGTTCTGGTTCTGGTTCTGCTTGACCCTTGTTCTGACCCATCTGTCTGCCTTCTTTCCCAATTCTTGGGGAGAGGTCAGATCCGAGTCGACAAGGTGCTGATGCAACAATTGGTTCTGACAGTTGTTTAAAATCTGTTCTCTCATGATAAGATTGTACAATCCTTTGTAATCAGTAACCTTGCTACCCAGCAACCAGCCTTCCAAAGCCTTAGTGGCACAATCGACAAAGTCAGTCCAATCCTGAGACTGAATTTTCTGGGTGTCCCTGAACAGCAACCTGTACTGTTCCGTGGTTAAGCCAAACCCATCAATCAGTGTATTCTTCAGGACTTGGTAGTTGTTTGCATCCTCAGCTCTAGTAGTGAGGAGCTTGTCTCGCCCTTTACCTTCAAAGGAGAGCCACAGTATAGCTGCCCACTGACTCGGGGGGACGCACTGGACAGTGCAGGCCCTCTCCAAAGCAGTTATCCACTTGTGGATGTCGTCCCCTTGTTTAAAGGGGGGCACTATTTTACTCAGGTGTCTAGTGTCTATACCCCTGTCTTTCTCTCTAATGAGAATGCTGCCACCAGTGGGATCTAACCCACTTCATTTCTGCTCTCGGGCCAAGGCAAGTCTTTCTTTCGCGAGGGCAAGTTCTTCCCGCTCGATCCTCAGATTGACTTCCCTCATCTTCGCTTCATGCTCCCTTCTCTGAGGGGACGTCATTCCTCTCTGAGAAGATGCCTGAGAGACATGTGTACGAACAGATCTGTTAGAGCCTCTGGAGAGAGACCTAGCTCGTCCGTTCCCAAGGTTAGGCCTGCTTGAGCGTGGGCCCGGGGCTCCCCCAGTTCTATTCTCATGCCTGCTTAAGTTGGTCCTTGTAAGCCTGCTGACTACCACTGGACCTTTGTTTGCCTCGTCTCCTGATAACTCCTCCTCGTCCTCCTCCTCTGTATGGAGGTCGAGGTCGGGGTCACCAAGGGTTCCCTCTAAGGGAGGCATGTTCCCATCAGCATTGGGGGGACCTGTGATAGAGGACCTCCTAGCATCGTAAGTCTCTAAGCGACCTATCAGAAATGTGATGGTAGGGTTAGAACCCTGGTTTAGCTTCCTGGAGGCACACAGTTGTCTCATCTCCTTGAAGCTAAGGGCTGCATATCGTGACACGACCTGTGGAGGGTCACTGACCACTAAGGGAGTCTCCGCAGACTCTCCGTGGACCGACATGCTTTCTAGTGAGGTGTAAGTGATGCACCTACCTACACTATGTGTTTACCTACTGATCCCTTGCTAAGAGTTGTAGTCAGGGTGTGCTAAGCCCTGTTACACTGCAACAGCTGGTTCAGTAGAACTCAGAGTATTCTAAGTTAAGTTATATGTACCTGGGTACTTATGTGATCTTTCACTTCGATATTCTTAGGATACGTGTGTGGTAAAACAACAGCAAGCTCAAATCCCAACCGCTGCTCACCAATGTGAGAAGTTGGCCTGATATGTAGTGCTCACTATTCACTGTGTATCATTCCAAACGACCCTTATTGATGATTGGTTGTAAGTCAACCTTATAGACCAGCTATCCTAGTAGCATGGACAAGAGCAGTCTTTAGGCTAAACTCTAGAGGGCGTGTTCAGCCAGCTGTTTTACCACCACATTTACCCCTTGAACACCGCGTGAAAGGACACCACACAAGTTGTTATGAAAATAAAGGGTATTTATTTATAACACGACTACCCTGGCTCTTTATGAGTCAGGGAGCGAAGCACACTACAAAACTCTTATGAAAATACATCAAGTGGCAAAATTTACACAAATGTCCGAGGGGCATGAAAAACCATCTACACTAACAGTGGGATGCGAATGGTTAGAGTCTGGAGTTACTGATTCCGGAGTGATCCGATCAGTGGGACTAAACGAAAAAGGAGCTGGACACTTGGAGAGCGAACCTGCGATGGAGCACCGAAATGCTCGAGTTACCTAGCCCAGAGGCTGCGGCTGCGTGAGGTTCGGCAAGATGTCGGGAGTCCTCGTTGTAGTCTCAGGAGCCTGAAAGAAGAAGTTGCTGGCAGGCGACCAGTGTCGATATTCAGCGAGATCCAAGCCTGGATCGGTGATGAAGGAAACCTGAAAGCAGAGGGGACTCAGTTCTCAACTGCTAGCCAGCGATCGTGTGGGCACCAGGCGGGTACCGGCTGAAGTCACCTCGACCAGGTGAGTGGGTGACGTCGGACTCGGCTGTTCCTCGGACCAGGAGGAGCGGCGGCGACCAGGATGGAGGGCGAGCTGTCCCACGCAGGTGTCTGCTGTCGATGAGGCTGGGCCCAGGAGTGGGGCAGCAGGTCTTGGCAGTGGCAAGCCCACGCGGTGGAGTCAAGATGGCGTCTGGAGTGGACCAGGAGGGTCCGTGGTACTCCTCTGTTGAAGGTGTGCAAGAGCCAGTCTGGAGCAACCAGACCAGTGATGAAAAACTATCGTGGTGCGTCGTGAAGGGGGCCACAGCCGGTCGGCGAGTGGCCGGACAACGCGGTGAACAGCAAGGAGCGGAAGGGCCCCCACGCAGATCTCGGGGATGCTGGGGAGGCAGACTTCGGTGCTGGAGCTGCTTAGGGTTAGGGCTTCTCAAACCCTAGGTACACTCACTCGAGGGTCCCTCGGTGGGTGTGCTAGATAAGCGTCGTGCAGGTTCTGAAGATAGCCGGTCCCGCAGGTCTCGTCACACCTACGACTCTCAGCTGGGCTGACGATGTAGGTAGAGGTCAGAGATGGCAGGGAACTCGGGTCTCGTCGAGCTGGGCAGTCTTGATCCATAGGAGAGACGTACAGCAAACCGCAAGCGCTTAGGTGGTGCCTGCTGGTGCAGGGTGGCTACTCCTTAGCCACAAGGGAGAGTCTTCAGAAAAAGTCAAGAGTTCCTTTTGTGGAAAGTAGTTCAAGATTCAGAATTATCCAATTTGGGAAGGGGACTCGCTCCTACCTTTATTCTAAGAAAAGGGGCTGGCCCGTGACTAGGTCCTACCTATGGGTGGGGCCAGGAGGGGGGTGGTTACACCCCTATCCTTTGTCCGGCTTCGCCCCAGCTCAGGGGCAGGGTTGCCCCCGAAACTGGTTTGAGCCGGGCTATGCACAGTGAGCACCGGGGTGCCACTTGCAATCACCTTCCTTTCAGCCCTGCCTACCTGGGATACACAAACCCTGTCTGGGATGGTGCTAACACCGCCCTCGACAGGAAACCCTTTGTCCAAGCTCCCTCCGCTGGAAGGTCTCCCAGCAGCAGGAGGTCAGACTTGTGTCTGGTGGCAGCATCCATTTTGTGATGCTGAGGCTTGAGTCAACTTTTAACCGGGGTTCAAGGTTACTTCCATGTCGTGCCCCTCTAAAAGGGGGGAATGCTAACCCCGTCACCAGAATTGGCGAGGGGTTCGTATTCCAATTCGTATGACACCTTACTCGATATGTGTGGGTGATGCGATGCCAAGGTCAGCAAATAACCGCGAGGATTATAATGCATTTTAAGGTAGTCGGCACGCGTCACCATGGAACGGCTACTAGGACTTGGTTCTGCAAGCCGTCGACGGGCTCAGCTCGTGCCAGAGCCCCATCCCACATGATTCCCAGCACTCTGCCCTCAGGATTGATAAGGCCTGCCATAGGAGTGACTGACAGGAATCCATGTGTCCATTTTAGGGTTAGGCATAGGAATACTACACCTATAGCAACGGGTGATTACACCACCTTGCCCCAGCTGTCGCGCAGCCAGTTGTGTCAGATTTGGGCGGCCATCCAGGGGTGGCATAATACATGCTGCAGCCCCTGGTAGGCCCTGGGTACACCGATGCCCTGGATACCTGTGGTATGCTGATACAGGGACTGATACGGCGGCCCAGTTCCAATTAGTGGATGCACCTTATGTACATGTGTGTTAATTTCGAGAGAGAACAGCTAGGCTGTGGGTCTGATTGGCAGGCCCACAGCCAGGGAAAGTCGTAAACCAATGAAGCAAAAGCAAAAAATCTGGGTGATCATAGGATTGCAGACCCTACTCTCCTACACAAGGCAGTGGCACAAATCTAAATAAAGACTGTCAGACATTTTGCCACCACAAACACACTACTTCACAGTGAAGCTGACTGACAGGAAGGAATAGTGAGTATGCTGGTGAAGTGAGTGTATCCAAAAGCATGAGGGAGTTTGTAGTCACAGATAATGGTCCCCCTTCCAATTGGCCCATCAAGACCTCTCTGAACCATGCTCACATCACAGGGAGTGGAAAATAACTGAAAAGATGGCTGACACTGGGTCCTGATGTGGGGAGCACAAGGCCCTGGTAGGGGTTGTGCTCAAATCAGAAGCAGGACACCACTGCCTGACATCCTGAAAGCCAACTTGCACGCCCTGCAACGGAAGCACGTTTCATGGTGGGATGTCTGGCTGGGTGGGAAGGAGGACTGACAGCTCTGACCATACTTACCAGCATGTTTAGACACACACACCCCTCAACACACACTCCACACAACTCACCTGGGATAATGCATTGACTGACACTGTAGTGAAATATCACCCAAAGATACACCACACTGGGTACTGCTGTGTGAAGCACAGGGGCTCTCTTTGGACTTGTAGCCAAACAAACACCAGGACTGCACTGTCAGCCATCTTGCCATTGCTGTCACACTCCCTCACAGGGAAGCAGAGTCAAAAGGAAGGAAGGATGGGCATTCAGGGAAGAGGGGTGTAGCCAAGAGCATGATGGGAGTTGCAGTCACAGACAATCCCCACCCACCTACATGGCCCAGCAAGCTCACACTGAACGATGCTCACGTCACAGGGAGTGGAAATGGACTGACAAGATGTCTGACACTGGGCTCTGTTGTGGGGAACACAAGGCCCTGCTGGGAACTGGGCACCAACAAACACCAGGACTGCACAGCCAGCCATTTTGCCATTTCTGTCACACTCTCTCACAGGGAAGCAGAGTCAAAAGGAAGGAAGAATGGGCATGCTGGGACGGGGGGTGTAGCCAAGAGCATGATGGGAGTTGCAGTCACAGACAATCCCCACCCACCTACATGACCCAGCAAGTTCACACTGAACGATGCTCACCTCACAGGGTGTGGAAATGGACTGACAAGATGTCTGACACTGGCCTCTGTTGTAGGGAGCACAAGGCCCTGCTGGGAACTGGGCACCAACAAACAACAGGACTGCACTGACTGACATCCTGAAAGTTAACCTGCACCCACTGCAATGGTGGCACGATTCATGATGGGATAACTGGCCTTGGGGGAGAAGGAGGTCCTGACTTGAAAACAAATAACACCAATGCTGGCCATACACACCTTCTCTGCTAAAACACATTGCACACGTGGTACCAGTCACTCACAAAGTAAATGCCTGGGCAAGATGGCTGACACATGGGCCTGATAAATGATGTGGCTGCAAATCACACATATGCACTGGCCAACCCAAACACGTTCGCACACACAGCCATTGCAACGTATGTTCAAACTCACTGTCTGGGGATGCAGTGTCCAGGGGTGCTCCCTGGCCTGGCTGTAGATGTGTGTCTTACAGATGACAAGTGTGGAGATCCATATATAGTACATAGAACAAAACACACAGGAACTCACATTTACATCATTGACAGGGGACATCTGACAGTAAATGGAATGGATACACCAATATAGCTGACACCGTAGCATGGTCTCATTCACACTAGGTGCTGTTGTGAGCTGCATTCCACTCCTACATCATTCTGCAACATATGCATCCTTAACACCACACACCACTCACTGTCATAGACACTGTAGACACAAGTGTCTACAGTGGCTTTTCAGGAGACCAAATGTCCGCTCAATCACCCTCCTGGTCCGACCATGTGCCTCATTGTAGCGCATCTCGGCTGGTGTCACAGTGTTTCTGAGGGGTGTCGGCAACCACGGCATGTTGGGGTATCCAGAGTCACCTACATACAAACAATTGAACAATTAGCTGAGTTTTGAAAGAGGGTGGAATATAACATTGCCAAACACACACAATGGTAAACAGTCAGTACACACCGACAAGTCAGGCACGCTGGTTTGGCATCTGTGACATCAGCGTTGCAATGCAACTACTCCTCATGATGTATGCATCGTGCGCAGAACCGGGGAAACGTGCACACACATGTGTGATACACATGTCCGCTAGACATACCCCCATAGCATTGATGGAGTGGAAATGTTTCCTGTTCCGGTATGTCTGCTCATGTGCCCGTGGTGGTACCAGGGCCACATATGTACCATCAATAGATCCAATGACGTTCGGCATCCTCCCCAGTGTATAAAAAGCAGCCTTTATGTCAGTGAGTTTACCTGAAATGAAATGAAATTTTGTACTTGTATAGCGCACTGCTGCCCCAGCGACGGGGCGTCCTGGCGCTTGTACTCATACCGCTGTGGAACCCTTCCTGGCTTTCCCTGTGAAATGTCCACTCCTGGGCACCTCCAAGGTGAAGCCAGGCATCCCCAGCGCTGTTGGGTCCGTTGTGGAGATTAAGCAAGCTATTGCCCAGAGTTGCAGAGTGGGACCCATGATTAGAGTAGGCACCAAGATGAGAATTGTCAGGTCCGAGGAAAGTGAGCCCAAGACCCGCCGAGGCGGGAAATGAACCCTGGTCCCGGGCCAGATCTCTGCATCAGGGTCTGCCACTCTAACCATTGAGCCACACTTCTCCTGGGCTAGGAAACGTGATGTACAGGTCAAGGAAATGCAACATCCCCTCCAAGACATTGCGTAGCACACGACTGAACATAGTTTGCGACAAACCACCAGCAGTAGCCACAGTGTACTGAAAGGTACCGGTAGCAAAGAAGTGGAGGGCTGCCATCATCTTCACCTCTGGGGTCAGTGGTGTAGGGTATGTTCGGCCAGGTAGCAGATGTGGCGCCAACTGCTCTGCCAACTCCTCAATCAGTGGCCTGGAGAAGCATTTCCGTCGGATGCAGTCGCGTTCCTGCATGGTTTCAAGGTCTGGGATCGGTCTATGGACAGCTGGTGCCCTGCAGTACAGAGATGAACAAAGGAAGATTGTCGATTCATCCACCCATGTGGCTATGACCAAGCAAAATATCACATGATACATCATGACAATACACAATGTACTGAGGTTTGTGCTGTTGGGTATGGACACATATGTCACCTACTTGCCCTTCATCTCACATCTCAAGTCCACATGTCTACATAACTTACATGTAGTGCAATGGCCAATCATTAGGCTGTGTCACAGTCCCTATGTACTGCTGTCACATTCCAAACACACACCACAGTGACAAGTGAGGACTAATGTCTCCCAGGCATCACAACTCTTTGACAGGCAGATACCCCGAGTCCCTGTATTGCCACATGGACACTGTCATGACATGGCGTATCATGTACATGCCACAAAACAACCATGAGTCCCACAGGTAGTGGTCCATGTTGTCTCTGCAGGCCATACATGGATGTCTCTGAGACAAACACACAACATCAATGATGATGCACAAACCACAAGGATGTGGAGACTGTCTCCCATTGGGCACATGGGATCAGACACATCCGAGAGACAACATGCACACAGACTGCGGGTGTACATCAGAATTGTGGCTATGGGTCTCACTGTGACGTACATACCATCCCACCCAGGACTCAGGGTGTATGTGACATGTCCTAACCATATCCAACCTGCAACTGTGTCCATGACTTATGCCCATAACTGTACAGTTGCACATCACAGTGGTAATGTGCACAACACACAAAGGATTCTGTCCCCATGAACACGTGCACAGCCTGGGAGTGGCTGCACCAAAGTACCGCACAGCAAACCAAATGTTGCCCCCTACACACACACACACACACAGCTAATGCAGCCTTACATGCCATGGGATACAGTGTGGCACATGCTGTGGTGTGGTTGGTGTGTACCTGAGTCCCTGGCAAGTAATTGTGTGTGGAATCCGTCAACAAGTCACACCAATGTCAACCGACGCGGGTGACTTCTACAGAGACGCATTGCACAGTTCTGGACCGAGCCGTGCGCACGCCTTGGCCATTGACTGCAATGTGAAGCGATGCGGGTGACTATTATGCATACGCGTCGCGCAGGCATGAACCAAGCCGTGCACACGCCTTGGCCATTGACTGCAATGTGAACCGATGCGTGTGACAATTATGCATACGCGTCATGCAGGAATGGACCGAGCCATGCGCATGCATAGCCCGTTGAATCATATTGAGACGAGTGCGTGTGGATTTTCAAACTACGCATTGTACAGTTAGTTGACTGAGCCGTGGCATTGGACTGTCATGGAGACGGATGCGTATTCAAAACTTGTACGAGTTGCAATTTCTAGGGTGTCATGAAGGTGAAAATTTGAATGATGCGGAAGACGCGTACGAGTTGTACAATTCCATGGATTGGCCAGATTCATAGAATGAAACTGTTTTGGACCTATCACTTAGGACACATGGCACAGATTCTGCCTCTGCAGCACAAATATAAGGCTAACTGACCCCCAGGGAGTTCACTTGCCTGCACTACATGCTACTGTACCCCATCTCTGCTACCACTGCTGCTGTCTCTGTATCCTCTAGCTATTGCTATGGCACGTATTCTGGAGAGAGCCACAGCTTTCACTGAAGAGGAGAACCAGGCCCTGCTGGACGGGCTCCTTCCACATTACTGCAAGCTGTATGGGAAACCAGGGTAACAGGAGAGTGTGCAGTCCACTGCCTTCCTAATGGTGCATGTTGTCTGACTAGCACTACTAGCAGTGTGTAGACCAGTGGCAAGCGTACTCACTGAGTATTTTCAACCGGTATATGTGATGAACAGGTCTTCTGCAGCAAAAGTGCATTTGTGCAAGCTTTAACTTCCCAGGCAATGTTAACATGTCAGACATGCAGGGCAATTGTCCATTTCCATGGGTGCACTACCTGTGTACCTCTTTTCTCTTTGTGATGACTAGATGTATATCCAACTGTGTGCAGCACAAATATGTGGCATGTGTGGTAATGGCCTTTTCACTTTGTCATCCTCACGGGTTGATGCCCACCTGAAGCATGAGATATGGCTGACCATCACCCGGGCAGTTAGATCAGTGGGGGTCTACAAGCACCGGATCTGCAACTGCCAGAAGAGGTGGCAGGACCTTCGGGGATGGACCCGGAGGATCGCAAGGGTCCAGCTGAAGCAGTCACCTCCTCACAGGAGGGGCGGACACCGGACCATGACCCCCCACATGCTCAGGATTCTGGTGGTGGTCTTCCCGGACCTGGATGGGCAGATGAAGGCCAGACAGCAGCAAGGAGGGGGTAAGTCCATGCCTAATCTGTGAACTATGTCTGACATGCTATTTGCAGTCTTTTGGCCTGGTCACACTTCCACATTACATCAGTCTTGTAGTCCAGGACTCATGTCCCTCAATTGTGTAATGCACCCTCCTCATCTGATCCACAGGTGTGGCCCCTATAGTCTGTGGCTTGTTTCACTAGTGCACTGTGTCCCTGCAGTCAGCTATGCTTAAGGTTGCGGACAGCATCTGTTGCTGTGACTCCGTTGTATGTTTCATGGGTGGGTCAATTGTTTACACAATGCCTGAGATCTAACATGTGATCTGTGTGTGTCCTTGATATGTGTTCCAATTGCTGGTCTGACTCGCCACATGTGCCTGGGGTATTTCAAACACACCCAGGCAGCAGGTGACTCCAAATTTTGGGCCTCAGGAGTATGTATATCAAGTGTGTCACACTTGCTTAGCCACCTGCCTACTGTCCAGGGCTATACACTGTTTCACGTAGACCTGGGCAGTCATGCCTACTCCAGGGCATTTTAAAACACTCTGTACTCCCACTCCCATGTATCAACTTACAGACTGTGCTTAGTGACATGTGCCTTCAGGTGTCTGCCTCTGTGTCATTGTGGTGTGGCTTCCTTTTCAGGACAACTGGGGTGTTCATGAGTTTGAGGGTCAGCAGGACATACTATAGGAGACAAGAACTGTATGACATATAGGTGTGTGATCACTTGACAGTGCACAATGGTGTATGCAACTGTGAAGTTCAGACAGCTGTGTTTCATGCACAGCAGACTGTGAGGTGCTCATGTTCAGGGAGCTGTGTTCGCAGTCACTCATATGTCTGATTTGTATGATGTGGGGTCATCTGAGTCCGGGATATGTTGTTTGCAGGGGATGGACATGTGCACTTGTCAGCTGCAGAGTTTTCTTTACCCATGACCTAGGATTGTGACACAGTGCATACTGTTGTTGTTTGGATGTCCTGCCCCTGTGACAGGAGACAGTGATGACTGACTTTTCAGGCATGCCTGTGCCATGGCATTTAACTTGCTGAGAGGGATCCTGCATTGGAGTCAAATGTGCTCCATGCACCCCATTGTGGCATTGACTATCAGGACATGAGAACATCACAGTGTGTGTTGCTTGTATGCATCACAAGCATGTGAAATGAGACTCTGGCCATCCCTTCGCCACGACACCTGTACTGAGTCAGTGGCAGGAGATGTGATGTGTGTATATTGACAAACTTCTACATGTTCACTTACATGTCCAACGACTGTGTAGGCTGTGCATTTCTGCACATAGGGGTATTAGCATCCAGCATGTAACAGACATATGGGTGCAAGTCCATGAGTGATATGAGTGCCATGTTTGATGGTCAGACTGACAATTGGCTTATTCAAAACAGTGTGAGCACTTTGAGCAGTGTTCAGATGATGATGCCAGGGCTTGCCCTGTGATGTGCTGTACATACTGTGGTGTGTGCAGTCAGTGCAGGTGACTGATGTTGTTCTGTTTTTCCTAATTCTTTCCAGATGCATCCATGGCCACAGGAGTGGACAGCACCACGGACCAGGAGGTGCCGCAGAGCCAGACTGGGACAGAAAGCGAGGAGTTGGAGGGACCTAGTGGCACAGAGGGTGAGTGGAGCCACCCCAAGGAGTCCTCGGCACCATCCACCCCTGCTGAGGACCACAGCAGCTCAGAGGATGACTCCCTTGTGGAGGCGGGTGTCAGCAGCCAACAAACCCCAGCTAGTGAGGCTGTCCCCGCCACCACCACCACCATCACCACCCTCCCATCGGCTCCCGTCCCAGAGGTCCGTGGAGGCTCCCGTGTTCAGGAGCTTATCTCCTTTGTGCCAGGCACTGCACCCCCTGCCCCTGTGTCCCCTGCTGCCCTGAGTGTGGAGTATGTGGACTTGCTTCAACAGATCCATGTAGGGCAGACATCAATGCTGAGTGTCCTCCATGCACACACCAGTCTGTTGACTCAACTGGTGTCGTTCATGGAGGGCATGTCATCAGGCATGTCTGCCCTACAGAGGACCAATCAGTCCATGGCCTCCTCCCTGACGGCAGCAGTGTCCCTCCTCCAACAGTCCCTCACCCCTTCTACCCCTGCCCCATCCACAATTTCTAACACCCTACCTGTCCCAAGCACACACACACCACCACATTCACCCAAACCCACAGACACAGGCAGCACACAAACACCCAAACCAATGTCTAGACGTGCACACAAGCAACCTCAGGGGACTGATACCACACTGACAGGGGATGGTTTGCAAACACATCAACAGGCATTCACAACCACTCCGCAGTCCTCTGATACCTCTCCCTCTAAGACCCCATCCCTTACCTCACATGCAAACCCCATCTCCCCAGAAGCTCTTTCTCTGTGACCTTGGCCTCTTCCCCACCAATCCAGCAGATCCAGTGTACAAAGGGAAAAGGAAGTCCCCACACACAGAGGGGACTGCCCCTCACACCCGGACACCCTCCCCCAGGCGCAGGCAGACTGAGGCCCCCACCCGCAAGTCCCCCCGGGCACAAAAGAGCAAGACCCCACTCCCGCCCGCAGCTCCACGACACAGTCTCCGTCCTCCATCCCTCAGGCCACCACTCCACAGGTTCCCCCGCCACACCCTGCCACAGGTTCCCCCACCCACAGATACACCATCCCCAAAATGCTCAGGCCCTCCCTCCCTACCACTTGCTCTTCCACCCCCACCCCCCCGGTCAGCCTGTGTTTGCCACTGGCGTGGGGACCGTGGCCCCCCTGTACTGCCGACCTCACCTGATTCCCATTCCTCTCCCATGGAGTCCACTCCATCTGACCTGCCCACTGCAGTTGTGCCAGCACCCACACCATCTGACTTGTGCCCCACAGTTGTGACTGCACCCACTATGTCAGACACCTCCACTGTAGTTGCCAGTGACTCTCCTGCACCCACCACCCCTTCACTGCCTCCTTCTGCTGATCCTTGATCCTGTCCCTGCGGTGCCTGGCCTGCCCCCATGTATGCCCCTCCGAGTGGATGTCCCCTGTCCTTAGCAGTGCAGGCAAGCAACGTGTGACAGTTGTCACTCACACCCTATTTTGACTTTGGATATGGACTGGCCATTGGCCTTTGTTTTGCATGGACTTTGCATTTGAATTTCAAATTTGCTGAATAAAGCATTTGTAGTTATCCATGTGAATTTGATTTGGCTGTACTTTATGTTGATGATGTTTATCATGACCTTGCTGTTATAAATGCTGAATTTTTAATGTTGAATTCTGAGGTGTTGATGTGATGTACTCCATGTGGTCCATGAGATATGTATCCTATTCTGGTCGGTATCCATGTCATCCTTTGCAGCAAACTGGGTGTGTCATGATTAACAATTTGTGCACATTTCTGTAAACATTTCATTTGCACGGTCACATCTGTGGCTTGCACCCATGCACATTTGATGTGCTTCCCATTGTCCAATTTGTCTATTTCCCTGACTGTGGGCACATCTCCACTGGAAATGCAGGTGTGGACATCACTGGTGTAGGATCAACTGGGTCCTCTGTGCAACTTGCTAGACTTATGTATTGAGTATGTGCAGATGACTTAAGGGACACTCCCGTACCCAGGCTGATGTGACCAGAGCCTTCATTGGGTGGTAACTGATGGCTGACTGACCAAGTGTTCTGCTGACATGACTGAGACCTGCTGGGACTATGTTTGGCACAGGTGAGCTTCCACAGGAGTTGAGTCCCCTCAAGTAAGTGTGTTGTTCCATGACATTGCCTGGGCCCATGGTGTGTGTTGTGTGAGCATGTGTGTGTGTGTCCACATCCCTTTTTCTACACAGGCTTTGTTCGCTTGATATGTTCCTGTTGTTGATGCTTGCTGAGTTGTCCTGTGTTCTTCCCACATCTTTGTCCTGGCCTACCAGATAAGTGGGTGCATGACACACTACTGTTCATTGGTGTGTCATCATTGGGATTTGTCAGTTCTGAGTGGTGATGATGTGGTCAGACGCAGATGGGACACAGTCAGGGGTCCCCATGGCACTCACTTGTTTGTTCGCAATATCATATAGTTGTCCGTAGGTAGTACCTTTCGGTGATTGAGACATGTGTATGTGTGTGTGACTGCTCCCACTTGTCAGGTTCAGAGCTGCAATGTTGGCAGGTGTCAGCATGTGTGCCTTGTGGTTCTCCTTGGCTTCTGCATTGTCCTGGGACTGTGTCAGGTATTCCGAAGGTTACGGGACCGTTGACGTCATGGCCATGTACCGCATACTGTGCAGTATGTCTGTCATTCACCAGGGTTGTAGACTGTCCTTGTGTGATGAGTCTGTGTACCTTAGATCCTCCCAACATTACTGTGTTTGTCATGGGTGAATGTGCAATGTCACATGTCCATGTGGGCTTCACTGATGCACATTGGTGCAGTTCAGGGTGTGTGGTGTTGAGGGTGGACAGATGTGAATGTTTGCATGGCTCAGCCCCTACCTCACGTTTGTCCCTGGATGACAGGCCATGCTGAGTGATTTGTGTTTGTGTAGGTGTGATGTACGTTTGTGACACAGGAAACATGTCTGAGTTTCACAGTTTGTACGACATCTACCTTTGTCATCACAGTGGAGGTGTCATGCATGCTTGTGTCACCCTAATGTATGGTCCCTGGGGGTGGTGCTGTTGTGTGTCAGTCTCTTGCTGTTTTAGTTGCTGTTCATTCCAGCTTGTGTCACATGTGTCTGTTGGGATCCCTTTCATCTCACAATGCTTGATTGCCCACTAAGGGGTGTCCAATTGATGGGTTACTTTGTATGGTACTGTGTCCACATCTGTGTCATTGTGGTTCAGCCCCCCTCAAGTGTTGTGTAGTTGCCTGGGGATACTGAGACACACACACACACGTTGTGTCAGATGTGCAGTGTGAAGTTGCCTGTTTGTGTTTGTGCATCTGCACCAGTGCATTGGTATTGCTGAAGTGGGCCATTGGCTGAATGTTGTTTGCGTGAGTTTTCCTGCTGTCCCTGTGAGTCATATCTCATCATTCTGCACATTCATCCTGGTTGTTAGGTCCCATTGCTGCCATGGAATGGGAGTTTGTGACCTGACACCTGCAGTCTACACAGGATGTATTGATTTGTGTGTCTATTTTCGAGATGTGGGTATGCATTATGATGGTCACTTCTGCTTTTTTGTCATTGTACACTGTATGCAATGTCAGCCACCATGGGTGGTGCTTGTCTGCACATGGCCGAGAGTATGTTAGATTTTCACAGCACTGGTAGCCACACCACATTTCTGTGGGTATGGGACACAACCACTACTTTGCCACAAAAGTGTTTCATGTGTTGGGACCAGGATCATACATGCTGTTTGGCATTTGCAGCTTTTAACATGATGACACTTACCTTTTGGTCACTGTAATGATGGTGGGTTTAGACCCCATTACCACAATGCTCAACATTTGCTGCAGTTTGGAACACCCCACTTAACTTTTGTTCTACACAGTGAGGGGGGTTAGTGCACATTGACACAGTGCTATTAGGATGCTTGACTTGTGTAGGCCACACTCAGTTTTTCGTCGCACGTGTGATGGGAGTCACATTGTATGTTCGAAGTCATATTCACTGTTGTGGGCATTTGTCACAGACTACACACTGTTGTGATGATGTTAGGGGGGATGTATTTTGCTGACATACCTAATGTTGGTGTATGATGGATGTGTGGTGCATCACCCATCCTATGTGTGTGGGTGTTGATATTGATAGTCACACAGCACCCTATGAGTGGGGGTGGCAGTAGTGATGGGCAACATACCCCCTATGAGTGGAGGTGGTAATATTCATGGGCAACAGGTTCCCTATGAGTGGGGGTGGCAGTAGTGATGGGCAACATACCCCCTATGAGTGGAGGTGGCAGTATTCATGGGCAACAGGTCCCCTATAAGTGGGGTGGCAGTAGTGATGGGCAACATACCCCCTATGAGTGGAGGTGGCAGTATTCATGGGCAACAGGTCCCCTATGAGTGGGGATGGCAGTAGTGATGGACAACATACCCCCTATGAGTGGAGGTGGCAGTATTCATGGGCAACAGGTCCCCTATGATTGGGGGGGACAGTAGTGATAGGCAACAAGTCCCCTATGAGTGGGGGTGGCAGTAGTGATGGGCAACATTCCCCCTATGAGTGGAGGTGGCAGTATTCATGGGCGACAGGTCCCCTATGAGTGGGGGTTGCAGTAGAGATAGGCAACAAGTCCCCTATGAGTAGGAGTGGCAGTAGTGATAGGCAACAAGTCCCCTACGAGTGGGGGTGGCAGTAGAGATGAGCAACATAACCCCTATGAGTGGAGGTGGTAGTAGTGATGGGCAACAGGTCCCCTATGAGTGGGGGTGGCAGTAGTGATGAGCAACATACCCTCTATGAGTGGAGGTGGCAGTATTCATGGGCAACAGGTCCCATATGAGTGGGGGTGGCAGTAGTGATGGGCAACATACCCCCTATGAGTGGAGATGGCAGTATTCATGGGCAACAGGTCCCCTATGAGTGGGGGTGGCAGTAGTGATGGGCAACATACCCCCTATGAGCGGGGGTGGCAGGGGTGATGGGCAACATACCCCCTATGAGTGGAGGTGGCAGTAGTGATGGGCAACATGTCCCCTATGAGTGGGGGTGGCAGTAGTGATGGGCAACATTCCCCCTATGAGTGGAGGTGGCAGTATTCATGGGCAACAGGTCCCCTATGAGTGGGGGTTGCAGTAGTGATAGGCAATAAGTCCCCTATGAGTGGGGGTGGCACTAGTGATGGACAACATACCCCCTATGAGTGGAGGTGGCAGTAGTGATGGGCAACATGTCCCCTATGAGTGGGGGTGGCAGTAGGGATGTGCAACATACCCCATATGAGTGGGGGTGGCAGTAGTGATAGGCAACATACCCCCTATGAGTGGGGGTGACAGTATTCAATGGCAACAGGTCCCCTATGAGTGGGGGTGGCAGTAGTGATGGGCAACATACCCCATATGAGTGGAAGTGGCAGTAGTGATAGGCAACATAGCCCCTATGAGTGGGGGTGGCAGTAGTGATAGCCATGCAACCCCTATGGTGTCCTGTTGCTAGTGGACAGGATATGGATCCCCTGGGTGTGTGTGACATTTGGCGGGTACTTGTCGTTTGTTTGTGTGGTGGGTGTCTGACTTACCGTCTGCGCCGTCTGCGTCTGTTCCTGATCCGGTCCTAGATGTACAGTACTGGTATGACCTGCGCGATGGGACTCAGGATGTGTTCGTCTCACACACACTGCTTGTTGCTTTGTCTCATACCCGTTGCTGGCTGGTCTGTCTCATAGCCGTGGATTGTGTTCTGGTGCAAATCGTACCTGATATGCTGCTTTCCTGGATGCTGTTACGTGCTGCACATGGCGACCCGTCTGGGACGTATGAGTTGCGCATCGTACTTGTGTGGCCTGAAACTGCTGTAAGAACTGCTTCCGGGCGACTCGAATCGGTGATCGGAGGTACAGCTCGTACAGGAAATGCTGCTGGAAACGCAGCCTACGTGTCGGTCGGAATTGTGTCAGTTATGCGCATTGTACTTCATTGCCCGGACACACTGGCTCCCGGAACATGTCGGTCGCAAGGTAAGGCTACGAACAGCTCTCGGAGAGCTGTCCAACCCGGATCGGAATCAACCCCATATAAGAAACAAATCAACGTTATTGATTGTTTATGTGCAGGAAGGGACACCTTCCTTCAAAGAAAAAATCATTCCATGCAATGCAGGCACCATTGCACCATTGCACCAAATTTGGAAATCTGAGCTCCAACATTTCCAAAACGTAGAACTCTGCACGTATAGAAGTAACAAATCAACATTATTTGATTGTTTATGTGCATGAAGGGGAACCTTTCTGCACATAAACAATCATTAATGGCGTTTTTCTCTTTCTGCAGCACACATAGTAAGATCTAAAACGAGGAGAAATAAATGTACTTCTCCTCATTGCGCTATTCTAACACCTGCTATTGCATGCCATTAGTTTTGTTTGAAAGCACGTCAAGCTTCATAAATCATTTCTTACAAAAATATGTCTTTAACCTGCCATTCAACATACAGGACACAGGGGATTTTTTAGAAGACCTGTATGTCTTTATGACCATGGATGTAACTTCCATTCCCCACCAAGATGGTCTGACAGCGATGAAACACTTACTAAGGATGCAACTCATCCATCTGCCTCAGTACACTGAGATGCTTTTAGAAATAACATAGTGGGGTCTGCATAACAATGGCAATTGAGAGGTATGGCCATAGGCCATCTGCTTTGCCCCAGCTAATCTTATTTCCACATGGGCAGGTGCTCACAGTAGAGTATATGCCTTGGAATGGTCAGAGAACGTAGTCCTTTGGAGGCGTTTCATAGATGATTGTTTAGATTTTGTGGTAGGGCACGCCTTTGACAGAAAAGGTATTTGCTCAGAAGTTAAACAACAACAATTAGAATCTCCTATTCACAGCTGACATTTCTTAGATCTAAAAAAAGTAATAAACATACAAAAAGTCCGAAATCTCGGATAGAGGACCTAGTAGTAGGGGTAGATTTTCGCTCAGTTTGAGCTAAAAAATCCTGTACAAAAGGAAAGCTGTCCTTTCTTGAGTCCCCTCACTCACCGCGGTTTCCCCACAGTGACATGCTTCATCATTGGGGCCATCTCAACCCGCTGCGGGTTGAGGCGTGCTACGACTTGCGTAATAGGTAGGAGCACTTCAGTGAGGAACTATGTGTGGTGCAGTGGAGTATGTGGAGTGGAGTGACTTTAAAAATATCTAACTAGTGGGCGAATTAACTTTATTCTTGCTCCTGGTTGATATGTTAAAACCGGGGTTGGTCTCTAGGGTACCTGGTTTCAATGAGTCAGGGGTCCCTAGTAGAGGTCAACATGTTTCGAGCTACCCCAATGCTCTTCTTCAGGACTACACAGGGTCCAGCCCTGCGTGTACCACTCCAAAGTGCAGTGAAAAAGTGACTGAAGATGCTAAGTAATAAGCAAAAGGTAAACAATACATACAACACTTAATAGGTCATGTAGTCTGACACTTAATAGGTCATGTAGTTTCTGGAATAATGGAAAAAAACATGGGTTATGGATAAAAAAAAACGCCCGTAATACGGTGGGTACTAGGTTTACTGCAAAATAAAGACATTCCTCACGGTGCGTGCCTAGTTGTCAACGCCGTGTCTTGCGCCATGCTAGACTGAAAAGAAAAGAATTTCTGACACACCGCTTGCCTATGAACCTGAATAGAGTAAAGAGGCGCTGTGAATCTGTGCGCGGTGACTGTATCAAAGTAAAAAAGTAAAAAAGTCGATCCTCGTGACTGTGCTGTGGCGTGCATGAAGGACAAATGACATATAACATTAGAATATACAACCTTTGACATACCCAACACACTTATTCTAAAAGCAAATTTAAGCCTCCTGGTAGTCGGTTATGACGTACATGACAAACAACATAGAATATATATGACATACTTATTAAAAGGCAGAGCTTTGCCTCATGGTCAATGGAGGGGGCGTGAGAGATTCACAGCGCCTCTTTACTCATATCATATCAACTAGGAGCAAGAATAAAGTAAATTCACCCACTAGTTAGATATTTTTAAAGTCACTCCACTACACATACTCCACTGCACCACACTAAGGGCCATATGTAGATAGCTAAATACCGGCCGGTAACGGCCAAAAATTGGTAATTTTCCCGTTACCGACCGGTATTTAGCCCTTTCTAATGTAGGAGGCAGGTTTTAAGGATTCGGTAATTTACCGAATCGGTATTTTAAGAAATCGGTAAAATACCGAATCAGTAAATTACCGAATCTTTAAATCCTATGTAGGGAGCACTCAAGTGAGTGCATTTTTGGTTTAAGGATTCGTTACTTACCACCAACTACAAGTTTATGGTAAATACCGAATACCTTTTCAAAAGCAATTTTGTGCTTTTTTAAAAGTGCCATGTGGCAGACATACATGCCCTTAGGGCATGTATGTGCGCCACATGTGCACACATGCACGATTCAGGGGTGCAACAAGGTGTCAATGTGACACCCTGCCCCCCTTGAATATGCTCCCCCTATTACCGATTCGATATTTACCGAATCGGTAATAGTGAATGGCTTCCCATTCATTCCTATGGGCCTCCAGGCCCATAGGAATGAATGGGAAGGTATGCCTTATTACCAATTCGGTAAATACCGAATCGGTAGTAACAAATATTACCGAATCGGTAAAATTTACCGATTTTTTTACCTACATTCTATTTACCGATTCTTAAATACCGAATCGGTAAAATTCGGTATTTAGGAATCGGTGAATAGAAATTACCTACATATGGCCCATAGTTCCTCACTGACGTGCTCCTATGTATTACACAAGTCGTAGCACGCCTCAAGCCGCAGCGGGTTGAAATGGCACCAATGATGAAGCATGTCACTGCGGGGAAACCCCGGTGAGTGAAAGGACTCAAGAAAGGACAGCTTTCCTTTTGTACCAGATTTTCTAGCTCAAACTGAGCGAAAATCAACCCCTACTACTAGGTCCTCTATCCAAGATTTCGGATTTTTTGTATGTTTATTTCTTAGATCTAGCCATATTTGTGAAACACCAAAAAAATCCATGTGATGACATTTAGGAAGCATACGTCGGGGAATTCTATTGTTCATGCTAGTCTCTATCCAGTTGTGAGGTAGTTGACAGTGCCAAGAAGAAAGCCAGTCAAAAAGAAAGGGAACAATTGTTGTTTGCTAGAGGAGACAAGAAAGTGATCCTGTGATTCAATACACAACATCAGAAAATGAGGGAAGTCCTAGCGAGACATTGGCCTCTCATTAAAGGTGATCCAGTGACAGGCCAGACAGTACTAAACAAACCTCTCCTCACCTTCAGACGAGCAAAGTCAATGTGTCAAGAGGTAGTGGTGAGTAGCCCTGAAATGATTAAACCAGAGATGTGAGAGGAAACCCTGAGTTCCAGCGGTGTCAGAAGTGAAATGCTTATAGGCTTGGACTCAATATGAAAGAATTCACTTCAGCATTGATGATAATAAGCTTTATGTCCTGCTCGTTTTCCCTATGCCTGCCTTGACATCTATTTGTTTTATTTGTATACATGTACTTCCCCGCTGTTTATATTGGTGGATTATTAGTGGTTACCCAAACCCACTAGGGAGGAAGACACGTGCAACTCAATGTCAGTTGAGGTGATGTGCACAGTAGAGTGAAAGTACTATTCCATGCTACAGATTGACAACCACATAAAGGTACCATGAATAATTGGTACACACTTTATATGATGTGTTATTGTTTATTTAAATTTTATGAAATATGGGCACATAGAGCACTTTAGAAAAAACACCAGTGGAAGGAAGTGCATATGTAAAAGTATTTCTTTCATGCCTATGCTGCTCTGCATGCAACACAAGGCCATGTGTAAACATCAATCAAAATGGCATCTACGTATTCTGAGCAAGGCAGTTGGATCTGCCAAAATACGTCAAAGCCACTTGCAATAAAAATACTGTTTGAAGAGCTTAGCCTTGTCGGTACCCATATGTTTACCCTAAAGTTAACATGTGTTCTATACTTTAAAAAAATAAATAATATTTCATAGTATTTTTTAAATAATAAATCACAATAATCATTTTTTGATAAATAAACTTGGTGTCTTTTCTAAATTTGAATTAATTTGAAATAATATACTTAAAACCATTCTTTTATTTTTATAAATAAAATTAATGTACTTTAAAAAAAATGTATTTACCACCTTCTACATTTGCCTTTTACTATTAGATTGAAAATGTTTAACTCTAAACATGTATATCATATTTTTATACCTTCCCCACCTATCTCTTGCATCATTCTCCTAAAGCTTTTTTTGATATTTTTAAATTATTTTGTAAAACATATTTGCCTTATTAAATGGCTTAAGTTTATAATACTCAGTTATCACAGTTAATACGTGAGTAATAATACACTTCCCCACCCATTACCCCTATATCCCTTGCATCTCGCTCCTAAAACTTTAATTAGGAATAATTATCTTAAAAATATTTGCTTTCCTATTAAATGGAATACAAATGTAATACTCGGGTATCACAGTTGATACCTGAGTATTAATACACATTTCTAGCCATTATCCCTATATGCCTTGCATCATACTCCTAAAACCTTATTTTCATATTTTTAAATGTATGTGCAATAATTATTTTAAAAATAATCAGATAATTATCACTTAGATTACACATTTAAAACTCAGGTATCACAGTTGATACCTAAATGTTAGTACACTTCCACATCAATTACCCCTCCTCTGCATCCTGAACTTTAAGGGCCCGATTCACAGAACTAACTTAAGACAAAATCCTAAACTTACTACCATTTTGGTATTCACAGAAGGCACTTACTCATTTTGGTATTCACAGAAGGCACTTACTCATTTTGGTATTCACAGAAGTTAGGAGTCCTAAGTTTAGGACTCCCAAATGCCTTCTGTGAATACCGAAAGTCTTAAAATTAGGATTTTTTGCAGTTTAGTAGTAGTATAGTTAGGACTCCTAACTTTAGGACTCCTAAATGCCTTCTGTGAAAACCGAAAGTCTTAAAATTAGGATTTTTCTCAATTTAGTAGTAGTAAAGTTAGGATTCCTAACTTTATGACTCCTAAATGCCTTCTGTGAATACCGAAAGCCTTAAAATTAGGATTTTTCTCAGTTTAGTAGTAGTATAGTTAGGACTCCTAACTTTAGGACTCCTAAATGCCTTCTCTGAATACCGAAAGTCTTAAAATTAGGATTTTTCTCGATTTAGTAGTAGTAAACTTAGGACTCCTAACTTTAGTACTCCTAAATGCCTTCTGTGAATACCAAAAGCCTTAAAATTAGGATTTTTCTCAGTTTAGTAGTAGTATAGTTAGGACTCCTAACTTTAGGACTCCTAAACTGAGAAAAATCCTAATTTTAAGACTTTCGGTATTCACAGAAGGCATTTAGGAGTCCTAAAGTTAGGACTCCTAACTTCTGTGAATACCGAAGTGAGTAAGTGTCTTCTGTGAATACCAAAATGAGTAAGTGCCTTCTGTGAATACGAAAATGGTAGTAAGTTTAGGATTTTGTCTTAAGTTAGTTCTGTGAATCGGGCCCTAAATGTTTAGTTTCATATTTTTAAATTAATTTGAAATAATTATTTTTAAAATAATTAAATTAATATTATTTAGATTAATATTTTAATGCTCAGGTATCACAGATGATACCGAAGTATTAATACACTTCCCCACCCTTTTACCCCTATATCTATTACTTCCCCCTCCTAAAGGTTTATTTTTTTAATTTGTTGTGCATATGATATATATAAAAACATTATGGGGCCAATTCCGGCCGCAAAACGAACCGACCGACACGGACCCGGACCGAATACCGACCGACACGGACCAGCGCCGTACGACCCATGCAGTACGATGCAACGCGAGTGAATTACAACCGACACGTACGGAATACAAGCCGTACGACCGAGCCGGAGGGAAAATAGTGATCCGGCTGGAAAACCGACGTGATTTTCACCGACCGACACGAACCCGGAATCAACCCGACCGACCGGTACCCGCGATGTACGATTAGCGCAGTATGATGCAATGCGTGTAAATCCAGACCGACTCACACGGAGACCAAGCCGCACGACCGACACGCACAGACAACCCGGCACACAAGCAATAAAAACTGCCGCGAACGACGCGTACCAAACACAGAAGGCAGCGTGAACGAGGCGGAGAAGCCCGCACGAGACAACAGCAGCGTCC
This sequence comes from Triturus cristatus, assembly GCF_964204655.1. NCBI lineage: Eukaryota > Metazoa > Chordata > Amphibia > Caudata > Salamandridae > Triturus > Triturus cristatus. Next base: position 210,525,875 of record NC_140585.1, on the reverse strand, counting down.
GTTTCCGTCACATGAACGTCTCCTTCATGCCCACAAAACACAAAGGAAAAAACACAAAAAAAGGACCAAACGAGCAATGACTAAGGGCCCGATTCACAGAATTAACTTAAGACAAAATCCTAAACTTAGTACCATTTTGGTATTCACAGAATGCACTTACTACTTCTGGTATTCACAGAATGACCGTACTACTTTTGCGATTCACAGAATAAACTTACTACTTTTGCTATTCACAGAATGGATTTACGACTACTAACTTTACGTCCGCACTCGGGGTGGAAATTCCGGCCCAGAGGAGGAGCTTCCGGCCCGGAGGTGGGGCTTCTGGCCTGGAGGCGGGGCTTCCAGGCCGGAGGCAGAGCTTCCGGCCCGGAGGTGGGGATTCCGGCCAGTGGCGGAGATTTAACCATGGCCAAACTCTCCACCTCTGGGCCGGAAGCTCTGCCTCCGGCCCGGAAGCTCCGCCTCCGTGCCGGAAGCTCCGCCTCCGGGCTGGAAGCTCCGCCTCCACGACGGAATTTCCGGCCCGAGTGCGGACGTAAAGTTAGTAGTCGTAAATCCATTCTGTGAATAGCAAAAGTAGTAAGTTTATTCTGTGAATCGCAAAAGTAGTACGTTCATTCTGTGAATACCAGAAGTAGTAAGTGCATTCTGTGAATACCAAAATGGTACTAAGTTTAGGATTTTGTCTTAAGTTTGTTCTGTGAATCGGGCCCACAGTCAATAAATACCCCAAAAAAATCAATTGGACAAAGACACACCCACAACTCCAACTATATAAGGGACTACAATCACTACCATCATCCCTTGCAAACAGGAGACACAGCCAGCAGCAAACACCAGTACACAGCAACCACAGACACACTCACAACTCACACATCACACAACTCACACACCATCAGCACCTCATACAAAAGCACACACACATACACACAGCAAAACCAACACCAAACCAACATCACTTGCACCCTCACACACACATCCCTCACCACCACCACCCATCACCATGCCTCCAAAGAAGAATCCAAAGTTCACAGATAGTGAGTTAGAAGTGCTGGGAGACGAGATCATCAGAGTAGAGCCACATTTGGTTGGTACATTGGTTCAAAGGACCCCCATTTCACAGAAAACCAAGATGTGGGCGAGGATTGTGGACAAGGTGAACGCACAAGCACCAACGTTGCGCACAAAGGGTGATATCGAGAACCGGTGGTATGACGTGCGCAGGAGGGTCAAGAAACTCATCGAGAAAGATCACGCCTTGAGTCAGCGCACCGGCGGTGGCCCTCCTGCCAAACCAGTCTACTTCAGGACCTGGGAGGAGAAGGTGCGGGACATCCTACCACCAGAGAGCGTCCATGGCCTAACAGACATCCCAGAGACTGGTGAGTACACAAACAACATACCCAAGATTGTGTGGCAAGGGGACAGTGAAACCATGCACCCCAAGAAAACCTACACTAACCAATAGATAATCAACCCAAGATGTGTATGCCAGTCACACAAACACAATACCTTCCATCACATAGTGACTGGGAACTGTGTCATGACATGCACCAACCTACAAACAAATAGAGCAAGCCACTGGCACTAAGCCAAATACATCCAGCCAGACAGTTTGCCACCACAAACACACCACCTCACAGTGCAGCTGACTGTCAGGAAGGAATAGTGGGGATGCAGGTGAAGTGAGTGTAGACAAAAGCATGATGGGGTCTGTAGTCACAGATAATGATTGGTCCATCAAGACCCCTCTGAAACATGCCCACATCACAGGGAGTGGAAAATGACTGACAAGATGGCTGACACTGGCTCCTGTTGTGGGGAGCACAAGGCCCTGCTAGGGCTTGTGTGCAAATCAGAAGTAGGACACCACTGACTGACATCCTGAAAGACAGCTTGCACGCCCTACAATGGAAGCACGTTTCATGATGGGAAGGAGGACTGACAGCCCTGACCATACTAATCAGCATGGGGAGACACCCCCCAACACAAACTCCACACAACTCACCTGGTAAAATGCATTGACACACACCTCATTGAAATATCAGCAAAAGATACCCCGTACTGGGTGCTGCTGTGTGAAGCACAGGGGCCCACTTGGGACTTGTAGCCAAACAAACACCAGGACTTTACAGTCAGCCATCTTGCCATTGATGTCATACCCCTCACAGGGAAGCAGAGTCCAGAGGGAGGAAGCATGGGTATGCTGGGAAGGGGGGTGTAGCCAAGAGTATGATGGGACTCACAGTCACAGACAACCTACACCCACCCATATGGCACAGAAAGATCAACCTGAACCATACTCGCCTCACAGGGAGTGGGAAGGGACTGACAAGATGTCTGACACTGGGCTCTGTTGTGGGGAGCACAAGGCCATGCTGAGACTGGTAGCCAAACAAACACCAGGATTTCACAGTCAGCCATCTTGCCATTGATGTCACACCCCCACACAGGAAAGCAGAGTCAAGAGGGAGGAAGCATGGGTATGCTGGGAAGGGGGGTGTAGCCAAGAGTATGATGGGACTCGCAGTCACAGACAACCTACACCCACCCACATGGCACAGAAAGATCAAACTGAACCATACTCGCCTCACAGGGAGTGGGAAGGGACTGACAAGATGTCTGACACTGGGCTCTGTTTTGGGGAGCACAAGGCCATGCTGGGACTGGTAGCCAAACAAACACCAGGATTTCACAGTCAGCCATCTGGCCATTGATGTCACACCCCCTCACAGATAAGCAGAGTCAAGCGGGAGGAGGCATGGGTATACTGGGAAGGGGGTGTAGCCAAGAGTATGATGGGACTCGCAGTCACAGACAACCTACACCCACCCACATTGCACAGAAAGAACAAACTGAACCATACTCACCTCACAGGGAGTGGGAAGGGACTGACAAGATGTCTGACACTGGGATCTGTTGTGGGGAGCACAAGGCCATGCTGGCATATGGCCAAAAACAAGATCAAACTCTTTCTGTGACAAGCTGGGAAAAAGCAGTGTACAGGCAGGCATCTGTTTGAAAAGTAGAAAATGTAATGTTTGTGAACCAACGATGCATGTAGAAAAATAAATCACATTGTGTGTCTCTTCCAAACACAGGTTGTGCTGGGCACCCAGCGCCAAATGACGAGGATACCCAGTCCCAGACTCTGGTGGACACTGAGCTCTCTGGTCTGACTCTCTCACTGTCCTCTTCGGATGACGACGACCAACCTGGCCCCTCCGGTGTGAGCCATCATGCAGCAATAGCAGCAGTAACATCTGCCCCCCCTGTACCCACGCCTCCAGCATCTGGACACCGACAGGGCAGCCTCGCCAACACAGACAGACCAAGGACAATCAACACCCACAGCACAGGGACACAGGACCCCCCGGAAGCTACAGCCAACACCACCAGCAACACCTCCCAAGGGGTCCCAGTGTCACCTGTGTGTACCGCCGCTGGTCCTGCCCGTGTGGAGAGGGGTGCTGGGAGGAGTGGGAGGCACAGGGCGTACCTTGCAGAGGGGTCTGGACTGCATGATGACCCCCAACTGGCAAGCATCTTAGACGCGTACCAGGATAGCACCGGAGGATTTGGCCAGGTAGTGGGGATCCTCAAGGACATGCAGCATGAGCAGGTCGCCCAACATGCCTGCATGGAGGCAAAGTGGGATGCCCTTACTGCGGTGCATCGGGACATACTACAATGCCTCCGCCAGATCAACACCAACCTGTCCCCACCCCCTTGTGTGCCAACAACATCTGTCGCAACACCATCTGCCAGCGCCCCAGGGAGGGAGGAGGACTCTGGCAGAGAGTCCCCTGCACTGCAGACGCCTGCACATGAGGATCCCCCCCGGAAGAAGAGGGGTCGTCTGAAGAAGGACATGTGAGAGGCAGATGTCCTAGCACATCCCCCAGGGCCTCTAAACCTGTTCTGGACAATGTTCTTTGCGCGCAACCCGTTCACCTTGTCCAATCGCACACAACTCGCCCACATGACATGGAGGGTTCATGTTGGGCCAATGTAGCAAACGACTTTACTTTGGACATTTCATCTACCAGCACTTCCAACTCCAATGTGAACTGTGGATTCCCAAACCACTGTACAGCACCCACCATCCTGTGCACTTCACTCACACATGTTTGTAAATAAACTCACCAGTACACCATACTTGCCTCTGTTGTGATTCCAACTTGTCATGTTCAGGGCGAAGTCGATCTGCTACACAACACAGTGCATGCCAAATACTGCAACAATGTGACCAATGCAAGGTGAGTCATGGGGATGTGACACATGTGAGGGAGACACACCACTATGGCAACACAACACATACTCACTATGGAAATGTTACTCATCACACACAATGATGTTGACCTGAAACACATTGGCATGCACAGACACAACACTAAGCACAGTAAGTGGTAACAAGTCCACAGGTGAGGTAAGCAGATGTCACTCAGAGGTGGGAAGACAGACAACGCACATAAAAAAGCATAGCACAGGTTCATTACACATCAGCAACACGTTTATTCCACACTAGTTGCACAGTAATTCTACGTAACAGTGGACACACGCTCACAATGTGTTGGAGAATGGAAGTCCAGGGATGTGTGGTACATCAGTTGATGGGAATTCTCAACTTCCACACTGGTGTTGGCTTCTGGGTGTTGGGGGTCAGGGTTGACCACACAACAGACAAAGTACCCTGGGAAGGACAGACAAGATACAGCCAAACGCACAGACGAACAGGAGAGAAATGCAATACACATGCACAAAACATGTAGCGAAACATCTACATAAACACTAGATAGCAGTACTACCCTATTGTGGAGTACACACCACCTGAATGGACACATCACAGCACACATCCAGTCAATTGGCACACAGACACACTCAGACAGCAACAGAGCTGGCTCAACACATTCCAGGCTACCTCCATACATTCACATAACAACCCTGGAAACTCACATTCAGGTGAAGAAGTTGTTGATGAGCTGTGAGCGGACGTCACCATCATCTTCATCATCACTGGCATCTTGGCCCAGGCCGGGATCCTCCACAGGTGCCGGACGTTGGTCGTCGTCATCCTCATCCTGGATGAGAGGCACCTCCTTCCGCACCGCCATATTGTGTAGCATGCAGCAGACCAGTATTATTTTGCACACCTTTGCAGGCTCATATGGGAGGGACCCTCCAGTCCTGTCCAGGCAGTGGAAGCGGCTTTTCAGGAGGCCAAATGTCCGCTCAATCACCCTTCTGCTCCGACCATGTCCCTCATTGTAGTGCAGCTCGGCTGGTGTCACAGGGTTCCTGAGGGGTGTCAGCAACCACGGCATGTTGGGGTATCCAGAGTCACCTACACACACAAAATGAACAAGTAGCTGAGTTATGTAGGAGTGCGGAATACAACACTGACAAACACACACAATGAGAAACAGTCAGTACACACCGACAAGCCAGGCACGCTGAGCTGGCATCTGTGACATCAGCGTTGCAATGTGACTACTCCTCATAATGTAGGCATCGTGCGCCGAACCAGGGAACCGTGCACACACATGTGTTATCAACATATCAGCAAGATAGACCACCAGAGCATTGATCGAATGGTAGTGCTTCCTGTTCCGGTATGCCTGCTCATGTGCCTGTGGTGGTATCAGGGCAACATGTGTCCCGTCAATGGATCCAATGACGTTTGGCATCCTCCCCAGTGTATAAAAGGCATCCTTTATTTCAGGGAGTTCATCTTGGCTCGGGAACTTGATCTACAGGTCGAGGAATTGCAACATCCCCTCCAAGACATCGCGTAGCACCCGACTAAACATCGTTTGCGACATACCACCAGCAGTAGCCACAGTGTACTGGAAGGTACCGGTAGCAAAGAAGTGGTTACATTTATTATAATAGTGTTTCTTTCCCTTGTCCCTCTCCTTTCTTTACCCTCCCCCTCCCCCCTTTCTTTCTCCTCTCTACGATTTTATTGAATTGTCTTTATTGCTTCTCATTATCATTCCCATGTATTATATTCTTATGTACTTGTTGTTTTCTTGCCTTGTATTACATTGGAATATTGATGAATAAACTTAAATGTTAAAACTTAAAAAAGAAGTGCAGGACTGCCATCACCTTCACCTCTGGGGTCAGTGCTGTAGGGTATGTCCGGCCAGGTAGCAGATGTGGTGCCAACTGCTCCGCCAACTCCTCAATCAGTGGCCTGGTGAAGCGGTACCGTCTGATGCTGTCGCGTTACTGCATGGTTGCAAGGTCTGGGAACGGCCGATGGACAGCTGGTGCCATGCAGTACAGAGATGCACAAAGGAAGATTGTCAGTACATCCACCCATGTGGCCATGACCACGATCACTATCACATGCTAGTTCATGACATTACACAATGTACTGAGGTGTGTACTATTGGGTATGGACACATATGTCACCTACAAGACCACCACCTCACATCTCAATTCCACATGTCCACATGAGTGCCATGTAGTGCAATGGGCTAATCATCTGGCTGTGTCACCCAACCTATGTGCTGCTGCAATGTTCAAAAAACCCACCCCAGTGACAAATGAGGATTCATGTCTCCCAGGCATCACAGATCTTTGCCATGCAGAAACCCAGGGTCCCTGTATTGCCATATCAACACAGCAATGGACATGGCTTAGCACGTAAACACCACCAGGCAAGCGTAAGTCCCACAGGTAGTGGCCACTGTTGTTCATGCCGGCCCTACATGTACGTCTCTTAGACACACACCCCATGAAGGTTGATGCATATACCACATGGATGTAGAGACTGTCACCTAATTGGTAACATGTGATCAGACACATCTGAGACACAATATGCACACAGACTGTGGGTGCACATCCGTATTGGCGCTACAGGTCTCACTGTGACATACATGCCATCACCCCCAGGACTCAGGGTGTATGTGACATGTCTTAAACATATCCAACCTGACACTGTGGCCTTCACTCATGCCCATTACTGTCCAACTGCACATCACAGTGCAAATGTGCACAACGCACAAAGGACTCTGCCCCATGTACAAGATAACAGTCTGGGAGTGGCTGCACAAAGTGCCAGAAAAAAAAACAGATGTGGCCCCCTCAAACACCCAGCCTCACATGCCATGGAACACTGTGTGGCCAATGCTATAGTGTGGCAGGTGTGTGCAGGTGTCCATGGCCAGTATATGTGTGTTGCATCCGTCTAATAGTCACACTAATGAGGTCCGACGCGGGTGACAATGCGAAAGCATTGCACGGGTCATGACCGAGCCGTGCGTACGCCTTGTCAGTCAATGCAATGAGGTCGGACGCGGGTGACAATGCGTACGCATTGCATGGGTCATGACCGAGCCGTGCATACGCCTTGTCAGTGAATGCAATGAGGTCCGACGCGGGTGACTATCATGCATACGCGTCGGACAGGCATGGTCCGAGACAGGCGTACACCTTGGCCATTGAATCATATGGAAACGGGTGCATGTGTATATTCAAAATATGCGTTGTACAGTCAGTTGAATGAGCCAGGCGCACCCATTGGCTCAGGACTGTCATGGAGACGGATGCGGAGTCAAAACTTGTACAAGTTGTGTACTGGAAATTCAGTTGGATGCCTACAACAATGTTGCAATTTCAAGTGTTCCATGAAGGTAAAGATTTGAACGATGCGGAAGGCGTGTACGAGTTGTACTTTTGAATGGATTGGCCAGATTTATAGGATTCAACCGTGTTGGACCTATCACTTGGGACACATGGCACAGAGTCTGCCTCTGCAGCACAGATATAAGTCTGGCTGGCCTCCAGGGAGCTCACTTGCCTGCACTACATGCTACTGGATCACATCCCTGCTACCACTGCTGCTGTCTATGCATCCTCTGGCTCCTGCTATGGCACGTACACTGGAGAGGGCCCCAGCCTTCACTGAGGAGGAGAACCAGGCCCTGCTGGACGGGCTCCTTCCAGAGCACAGAAAGCTCTATGGGACACCAGGGGAGCAGGTGAGTGTGCTGTCCACTGCCTTCCTAATTATGCATGTTGTCTGACTAGCAGTACACCATTGGCAAGCATTCTCACTGACTACTTTCATCCACCAAAGTGTGTAGGTACATGTAATGAAAAGTTTCCATGCTGCTAAAGTGCATTATTGCAAGCTTAAACTATCCAGGCATTGTTAACATGTCAGACATGCATTTGAGTTTTCATTCCCCATGGTTGCACTACCTGTGTAATTTATTTCCCTTTGTGATGATGACATGTATATCCAATTGTGTGCTGCACAAATCTGGGGCATGTGTGTTAATGTACTTTTCACTTTGTCATCCTCACAGGTTGATGCCCACCAGAAGCAGGAGATCTGGTGTCCATCGCCCAGGCTGTTCGTTCTGTGGGGGTCTACAAGTGCCGGATCCGCAACTGCCAGAAGAGCTGGCAGGACCTCCGTGGCTGGACCCGGAGGATAGCTAGAGTCCAGCTGAAGCTGTCACCTCCACGCAGGAGGGGCGGACACCGGACCCTGACTCCCCACATGCTCCGGATACTGGCGGTGGTCTTCCCAGACCTGGATAGTCAGCTGAAGGCCAGACAGCAGCAGGAAGGGGGTAAGTCCATGCCTGATCTGTGTACTATGCCTGACATGCAAATAGAAGTCTTTTGTCCGGGTCACACTTCCACATTACGTAGGTCTTGTAGTCCCAAAATCAGGCCCCTCGTCTGTGTGATGCACCCTCCTCATCTGTTCCACAGGTGTGGCCCCTGCATTCTGTTGCTTGTGTCACTAGGGCACTGTGTCCCTTTAGTCAGCTATGTTTCAGGTACCAGTCAGCATCAGTTCCTGTGGCTCTGTTGTGTTTTTCATGGGTGGTTCAATTGTTTACACAATGCCTGAGATCTGACATGTGAACTGTGTGTGCCCTTGGGATGTGTACCAATTACTGGTCTGACTCGCAACATGATTCTGGGGTATTGAAAACAAAACCATGCAGCAGGGGCCTCCAATTTTTGGGCATCAGGAGTATGTATATCAAGTATGTCACAATTGCTTAGCCACCTGACTACTGTCCGGGCCAAAACACTGTTTCACTTAGTCCTGCCCAGTCATGCCCCCTCAAGGGCATTCAGAAACACTCTGTAATCCCACTCCTGTGTATGAAATTGTAGGTTGTGCTTAGTGACATGTGCCCTCAGGTGTCTGCCTCTGTGTCATTAGGGTGTGGCTTGTTGATACGTACAACTGGGGAGCCCATGATTCAGAGGGTCAGCATGACATCTGCAATGTGACTGTGGGAGACGAGACCTGTGTGACATATAGGTGTGTGTTCATCTGACAGCGCACAATGGTGTATGCAACTGTGTCCCTCATGCAGCTGGGTCATATGCATGGCAGACTGTGATGTGTTAATGTACATGGATTTATGTTTGCTGAGACTCATATGAATTATTTTCATGATGTGGGGTCTTCTGGGTCCTGGATATGTTGTTTGCATGGGATGGGCAAGTGCGCTGGTCATCTGCAGAGTTAGATTTACCCCTGAGCTAGGATTGTGAGTCAGTGCATATTGTTGTTGTCTGGATGCCCTGCCCCTGTGACAGGAGACAGTGTTGACTGACTTTCAGGGCATCCCAGTGCCATGGCATTGAACTTGCTATGAGTGAGCCTGCATTGTGTTCAAGTGTGCACCATGCACCCCATTGTGGCCTTGCCCATCAGGACATGAGTACATCATAGTGTGTGTTGCTAGCATGCATCCCAAGCATGTGAAATGAGACTCTGCCCATCCCTTCATCCGGACACCTGTACTGAGTCAGTCGCAAGAGATGTGCTGTGGGTCTAGTGACATACTCCTACATGTTCACTTGCATGTCCAACTAATGTGTGGGTGGTGCATGTTGGCACATTGGTATGTTAGCATCCAACATGCAACGGACATATGTGTGAAAGTCAAGGAGGGATATGTGTGCCATGGTTGATGTTGAGAATGACATTTGTCTCATCCTAAACAGTGTTGGCACTTTGAGCTGTGTTCAGCTGATGATGCCAGGGCATGCCCTGTGATGTGATGTACTCACTGTGGTGTGTGCAGTTGGTGCAGGTGACTGATGTAGTTCTGTTACTTCCTATTCCTATCCAGATAAATCCACGGCCACAGGAGAGGACTGCTCCACGGACCAGGAGGAGCCACAGATGCTTACAGGGACAGGAGAGGAGTCAGGTGGACCCAGTGGCACGGAGGGTGAGTTGAGCCACACAGAGGAGTCGTCAGCACCATCCCCCCCAGCTGAAGGCCACAGCAGCTCTGAGGATGACTCTCCTGTGGAGGCAGTTGTCAGCAGTCACCAAACCCCTGCTAGTGAGGCTGTCTCCGCCACCACCACCACCCTCCCATCGGCTCCCATCCCAGAGGTCCCTGTGGGCTCCCGTGTTCGTGAGCATGTCTCCTTTGTGCCAGGCACCGCACCCCCTGCCCCTGTGTCCCCTGCTGCCCTGAGTGAAGAGTCTGTGGACTTACTTAGACAGATCCATGTAGGGCAGACGTCGATGCTGAAGGTCCTCCATGCACACATAGGTCTGTTGACACAACTGGTGTCATTCATGGAGGGCATTTCCTCGGGCATGTCTGTCCTACAGAGGATCAACCAGTCTATGGCCTCCTTCCTGATGGTGGAAGTGTCCCTCTTCTAACAGTCCCATACCCCTCCTACCCCTGCACCACCCATGATTCCTAGCACACTACCTGTCCCAAGCACAGAAACCCCCAAACCAAGGGCTAGACATGCACACAAGCAAGCGCAGGGGACTGATTCCACACTCACAGGGGCTGGTTTGCTGACACACACACAGTCATCAACAACCACTCCACAGTCCTCCGAGACCTCTCCCTCCCAGCCCCCTTCCCTTGCCTCACCTGCAACCCCATCCCCCCAGAAGCTCTTCCTCTGTGACCTTGGCCTCTTCCCCACCGACCCAGCAGATCCTGATTACAAGGGGAAGAGGAAGTCCCCACACACAGAAGGGAGTACCCCTCACACCCGGACACCCTCCCCCAGGCGCAGTCAGACCGAGACGCCCACCCGCAAGTGCCCCCGGTGCAAGAAGAGCAAGACCCCCCCGCCAACACGCAGCTCCAAGGCAAAGTCTCCGTCCTCCATCCCCCAGGCCACCACTCCAGAGGTTCCCCCGCCACTCCCTGCCCCGGGTTCCCCCACACACAGATACACCATCCCCAATATGCTAAGGCCATCCCCCCTAGCACTTGCTCCTCCACACCTGGTCAGACAGTTGGTGCCACTGATGTGGGGACCATGTCCCCCCCTGCCCTGCCGACCTCACCTGTTCCCCATTCTGCTCCCATGGATGTAGGCACTGCTTTGGAGTCCATGACCACCCAGTCTGACTTGGGCACTGCAGTGGTGAGCCAATCCACTCCATCTGAACTGCCCACTGGAGTTGTGCCAGCACCCACCCCATCTGACTTGTGCCCCACAGTTGTGACAGCACTCACCACTTCAGTCAGCTCCACTGCAGTTGCAAGTGTCTCGCCTGCATCCCCCACCTCTTCACTGCCTCCTTCTGCTGCACCCTGATCCTGTCTCTGCGGTGCCTGGCCTGCCCCCATGAATGCCCCTCCGAGGAGATGACCCCGGTCCTTAGCAGTGCAGGCAAGCAAGGTGTGACAGTTGTCACTCTAGTTCACTCCTTGGCATTTTGACATGGGCTGGCCATTGGCCTTTTGGTTGCACAGACGTTTAGCATTTCATATACTGAATTTGTGACTCTAGTTCACTCCTTGCCATTTGGACATGGACTGGCCATTGGCCTTTTGTTGGAACAGACGTTTCACTTTTCATATGCTGAATAACGCTTTTTACTTTGTCCCTGCGAACTTAATTTAGCTGTACATGATGTTGATGTTGTTTTACATGCCCTTGCACCTGTAATGTTTGGTTTACAATGTTGCATACTGATGTGTTGATGTGAGGTACTCCCTGTGGTCCATGAGATATGTATCCTATTCTGGTGGGTATCCATGTCCTCCTTTGCAGCTACCTGGGTGTGTCTGGATCAACTATTTGTGTACATCTCTCTATGAGCATTTCAGTGGCATGGTCACATCTATGGCTTGCACCCCTGCACATATGATGTGCTTACCATTGTCCAAATTGTCACTTCAACATAATTCGTGCTCCTCACTACTGGCCCTACAGGTGTGGGCATCATTTTAATAGGAGCAACTGGGTCCTCTGTGCAACTTGCTAGACATAAGTTTTGGGTATGTGCAGCTGACTTAGGGGAGACTCCCATACCCAGGCTGTTGTGACCAGAGCCTTCATTGTGTGATAACTGATGGCTGACTGACCAAGTGTTCTGCAGACATGAGTGGGACTTGCGGTGAATATGTTTGGCACAGCTAGGGATCCCACAGGAGTTGTGTCCCCTCAAGTTAGTGTGTTGTCCAGTGACATGGCCTGGGCCCATGGTGTGTGTTGTATGTGCATGTGTGTGTGTCCACATTCCTGTTCATACACAGACAGGGTTCCCTTGATATGTTCCTGTTGTTGATGCTTGCTGAGTGGTGCTGGGTTCATCCCACTACTTTTCTAATGGGCTACCAGATGTGTGGGTGCGTGACACACTACTGTTAATTGGTGTATCATCATTGTGATTTGTTAGTGGTGATGATGTTGTCAGACACAGATGGGACACAGTCAGGGTTCCTCAGGGACTTGTTTGTTCGCAATATCATGTAGTTGTCCCTAGGTGGTAGTTTTCAGTGATTGAGACATTTGTATGTGTGTGTGACTGCTCCCACTTGTCGGGTTCACGGCAGCGATGCTGGCAGGTGTCAGCATGGTTTCCTTGTGTTCCTCCTTGGCATCTGCATAGTCCTGGGACTGTGTCAGGGATTCTGAAGGCTACAATGACCTTTGAGGTCATGGCCATGTACCGTATACTGTGCAGTGTGTCTGTCATTCCCCAGGGTTGTAAACAGTCCTTGTATGATGTGTGTGTGCACCTTAGTTCCTGGCAACATTCCTGTGTTTGTCATGGGTGCATGTGCAATGTCACCTGTCCATGTGGACTTCACAGATACACATTGTTGCAGTTCAGGTGTGTGGTGTTGATGGTGGACTGATGTGAATGTTTGCATGGATGGTCCCCTAGCTCCCGTTTGTCCATGGATGAGGGGCCATGATTTGTATTAGTGTATGTGTGATGTACGTTTGTGGCACAGGACACATGTCTGGGTTTCCCAGTTTGTACAACATCTGCCTTTGTCATCACAGTGGAGGTGTCATGCATGCTTGTGTCACCCTACTGTCTGTTCCCTGGGGGTAGTGGTGTTGTGTGTCAGTCTCTTGTTGTGTTAGTTTGTTTTCATTCCAGCTTGTGTCACATGTGTCTGTTGTGCTTTCTCTTATCTCCCAACGCCTCATTGCCCACTGAGGGTGTCCCAATGATGGTTTACTTTTGTATGGCACTGTGTCCACATCTGTGTCACTGTGGTTCAGCCCCCCTCATGTGTTGTGTAGTTGGCTGGGGATACTGTGACACACACACACACAAGTTGTGTTTGATGTGCAGTGTGAGTTTGCCTGTTTGTGCATCTGCACCAGTGCATTGTTATTGCTGTTGTGGGCCTTGGTCTGGATACTGTTTCTGTGATTTTCCCTGCTGTCCCTGTGAGTCATTTCACATCATTGTGCACATTCATCCTGGTTGTTGGGTGCCATTGCTGGCATGGAATGTGAGTTTGTGAGCTGACACCTACAGTCTACACATGTTGTTTTGATTGGTGTGTCTATTTTCGAGATGTGTGCATGCTTGGTGATGCTCACTTCTGCTGTTGTGTCATTGTACGCTGTGTGCATTGTCAGCCACCTTGTGTTGTGCTTGTCTGCACATGGCCGAGAGTGTTATGTTTTCACAGCACTGTTAGCCTCACCACATCTCTGTGTGTATGGGACACAAGCACTAGTTTGCCCCAGAAGTGTTTGATGTGTTGGGAGCAGGGATCATACATGCTGTTTGTTATTTGCAGCTTTGACCATGATGACACTTACCTTTTGGTCACTGTGTATAGGGGGTTTGGTCCCCATCACCACAATGCTCGACATCTGCTGCATTTTGTGAGCCCCCACTTAACTTCTGCTGCACACAGTGAGGGGGTGTTCTTTTACATTGCCACAGTGCTATGGTGATGCTTGCCTTGTGTATGTCACACTCATGTGTTGGTCACACATGTGCTGTTACTTACATTGTATGCTCGTAGCCATAATCACTGTTGTGGGCATTTGTCATAGACTACACACTGTTGTCATGGGGGATGTATTTTGTGGACATACCTGATGTGTACGTATGCTGGATGTGTTGCGCATCACCCATCCTATGGCTGCGGGTGGCAGGGGTGATGGGCAACATAAGCACTATGGTTGGGGGTGGCAGGGGTGATGGCCAACATAGTCCCTATGGGTGGGGGTGGCAGTAGTGATGAGCAACTGGTCCCCTGTGAGTGGGGGTGGCAGGGGTGATGTGCAAGATAAGCACTATGGGTGGGGTTGGCAGGGGTGATGGGCAACATAGTCCCTATGGGTGGGGGTGGCAGTAGTGATGAGCAACAGGTCCCCTGTGAGTGGGGGTGGCAGGGGTGATGGGCAACATGGTCCCTGTGAGTGGGGGTGGCAGGGGTGATGGGCAACATAAGCCCTGTGAGTGGGGGTGGCAGGGGTGATGGCCAACAGGTCCCCTGTGAGTGGGGGTGGCAGGGGAGACAGGCAACATAAGCCCTGTGAGTGGGGGTGGCAGGGGTGATGGGCAACATAAGCACTATGGGTGTGGGTGGCAGGGGTGATGGGCAACATAAGCCCTGTGAGTGAAGGTGGCAGGGGTGATGGGCAACGTAAGCACTATGGGTGGGGGTGGCAGGGGTGATGGGCAACATAGTCCCTATGGGTGGGGTGGCAGTAGTGATGAGCAACAGGTCCCCTGTGAGTGGGGGTGGAAGGGGTGATGGGCAAAATAGTCTCTGTGAGTGGGGGTGGCAGGGGTGATGGGCAACATAAGCCCTGTGAGTGGGGGTGGCAGGGGTGATGGGCAACATAAGCACTATGGGTGGGGGTGGCAGGGGTGATGGGCAACATCGTCCCTATGGGTGGGGGTGGCAGTAGTGATGAGCAACAGGTCCCCTGTGAGTGGAAGTGGCAGGGGTGGCAGGGGTGATAGGCAACAGGTCCCCTGTGAGTGGGGGTGGCAGGGGTGATGGGCAACATAAGCCCTGTGAGTGGGGGTGGCAGGGGTGATGGGCAACATAAGCACTATGGGTGTGGGTGGCAGGGGTGATGGGCAACTTAAGCCCTGTGAATGGGGGTGGTACAAAAGGGGGTGGTGATGGACGGAGCATCAGAACCAATCAAACACTCACACCCAGTCAACAGATCTGGGTTTGATCCATCACCGTTCTTTAGCCCACTCTGCCACCCCAGTTCAGACATGGCCATATGCAAATCAGTCTGACCCTGTGCCTCATGGGAACAGTCCAGCCCGAACTGCCAAGCCATGCCTTCCCTGGACCGGAAACAAGCTTCCTAGGACCGGTTTCTGGCATTTCAGCCTTCTTCAGCCAGGCTTGCTTGCATCCAGTGGCAAAGTGAGCAAGGGACTCACGTCTGAGCATACCCTGCCAACTTATGGCGAACAAAGCGGTACAAAAGGGGGTGGTGATGGACGGAGCATCAGAACCAATCAAACACTCACACCCAGTCAACAGATCTGGGTTTGATCCATCACCGTTCTTTAGCCCACTCTGCCACCCCAGTTCAGACATGGCCATATGCAAATCAGTCTGACCCTGTGCCTCATGGGAACAGTCCAGCCCGAACTGCCAAGCCATGCCTTCCCTGGACCGGAAACAAGCTTCCTAGGACCGGTTTCTGGCATTTCAGCCTTCTTCAGCCAGGCTTGCTTCCATCCAGTGGCAAAGTGAGCAAGGGACTCACGTCTGAGCATACCCTGCCAACTTATGGCGAACAAAGCGGTACAAAAGGGGGTGGTGATGGACGGAGCATCAGAACCAATCAAACACTCACACCCAGTCAACAGATCTGGGTTTGATCCATCACCGTTCTTTAGCCCACTCTGCCACCCCAGTTCAGACATGGCCATATGCAAATCAGTCTGACCCTGTGCCTCATGGGAACAGTCCAGCCCGAACTGCCAAGCCATGCCTTCCCTGGACCGGAAACAAGCTTCCTAGGACCGGTTTCTGGCATTTCAGCCTTCTTCAGCCAGGCTTGCTAGCATCCAGTGGCAAAATGAGCAAGGGACTCACGTCTGAGCATACCCTGCCAACTTATGGCGAACAAAGCGGTACAAAAGGGGGTGGTGATGGACGGAGCATCAGAACCAATCAAACACTCACACCCAGTCAACAGATCTGGGTTTGATCCATCACCGTTCTTTAGCCCACTCTGCCACCCCAGTTCAGACATGGCCATATGCAAATCAGTCTGACCCTGTGCCTCATGGGAACAGTCCAGCCCGAACTGCCAAGCCATGCCTTCCCTGGACCGGAAACAAGCTTCCTAGGACCGGTTTCTGGCATTTCAGCCTTCTTCAGCCAGGCTTGCTTGCATCCAGTGGCAAAGTGAGCAAGGGACTCACGTCTGAGCATACCCTGCCAACTTATGGCGAACAAAGCGGTACAAAAGGGGGTGGTGATGGACGGAGCATCAGAACCAATCAAACACTCACACCCAGTCAACAGATCTGGGTTTGATCCATCACCGTTCTTTAGCCCACTCTGCCACCCCAGTTCAGACATGGCCATATGCAAATCAGTCTGACCCTGTGCCTCATGGGAACAGTCCAGCCCGAACTGCCAAGCCATGCCTTCCCTGGACCGGAAACAAGCTTCCTAGGACCGGTTTCTGGCATTTCAGCCTTCTTCAGCCAGGCTTGCTTGCATCCAGTGGCAAAGTGAGCAAGGGACTCACGTCTGAGCATACCCTGCCAACTTATGGCGAACAAAGCGGTACAAAAGGGGGTGGTGATGGACGGAGCATCAGAACCAATCAAACACTCACACCCAGTCAACAGATCTGGGTTTGATCCATCACCGTTCTTTAGCCCACTCTGCCACCCCAGTTCAGACATGGCCATATGCAAATCAGTCTGACCCTGTGCCTCATGGGAACAGTCCAGCCCGAACTGCCAAGCCATGCCTTCCCTGGACCGGAAACAAGCTTCCTAGGACCGGTTTCTGGCATTTCAGCCTTCTTCAGCCAGGCTTGCTTGCATCCAGTGGCAAAGTGAGAATGGTGATGGATCAAACCCAGATCTGTTGACTGGGTGTGAGTGTTTGATTGGTTCTGATGCTCCGTCCATCACCACCCCCTTTTGTACTGCTTTGTTCGCCATAAGTTGGCAGGGTATGCTCAGACGTGAGTCCCTTGCTCACTTTGCCACTGGATTCAAGCAAGCCTGGCTGAAGACGGCTGAAATGCCAGAAACCGGTCCTAGGAAGCTTGTTTCTGGTCCAGGGAAGGCATGGCTTGGCAGTTCGGGCTGGACTGTTCCCATGAGGCACAGGGTCAGACTGATTTGCATATGGCCATGTCTGAACTGGGGTGGCAGAGTGGGCTAAAGAATGGTGATGGATCAAACCCAGATCTGTTGACTGGGTGTGAGTGTTTGATTGGTTCTGATGCTCCGTCCATCACCACCCCCTTTTGTACTGCTTTGTTCGCCATAAGTTGGCAGGGTATGCTCAGACGTGAGTCCCTTGCTCACTTTGCCACTGGATTCAAGCAAGCCTGGCTGAAGACGGCTGAAATGCCAGAAACCGGTCCTAGGAAGCTTGTTTCTGGTCCAGGGAAGGCATGGCTTGGCAGTTCGGGCTGGACTGTTCCCATGAGGCACAGGGTCAGACTGATTTGCATATGGCCATGTCTGAACTGGGGTGGCAGAGTGGGCTAAAGAATGGTGATGGATCAAACCCAGATCTGTTGACTGGGTGTGAGTGTTTGATTGGTTCTGATGCTCCGTCCATCACCACCCCCTTTTGTACTGCTTTGTTCGCCATAAGTTGGCAGGGTATGCTCAGACGTGAGTCCCTTGCTCACTTTGCCACTGGATTCAAGCAAGCCTGGCTGAAGACGGCTGAAATGCCAGAAACCGGTCCTAGGAAGCTTGTTTCTGGTCCAGGGAAGGCATGGCTTGGCAGTTCGGGCTGGACTGTTCCCATGAGGCACAGGGTCAGACTGATTTGCATATGGCCATGTCTGAACTGGGGTGGCAGAGTGGGCTAAAGAATGGTGATGGATCAAACCCAGATCTGTTGACTGGGTGTGAGTGTTTGATTGGTTCTGATGCTCCGTCCATCACCACCCCCTTTTGTACTGCTTTGTTCGCCATAAGTTGGCAGGGTATGCTCAGACGTGAGTCCCTTGCTCACTTTGCCACTGGATTCAAGCAAGCCTGGCTGAAGACGGCTGAAATGCCAGAAACCGGTCCTAGGAAGCTTGTTTCTGGTCCAGGGAAGGCATGGCTTGGCAGTTCGGGCTGGACTGTTCCCATGAGGCACAGGGTCAGACTGATTTGCATATGGCCATGTCTGAACTGGGGTGGCAGAGTGGGCTAAAGAATGGTGATGGATCAAACCCAGATCTGTTGACTGGGTGTGAGTGTTTGATTGGTTCTGATGCTCCGTCCATCACCATCCCCTTTTGTACTGCTTTGTTCGCCATAAGTTGGCAGGGTATGCTCAGACGTGAGTCCCTTGCTCACTTTGCCACTGGATTCAAGCAAGCCTGGCTGAAGACGGCTGAAATGCCAGAAACCGGTCCTAGGAAGCTTGTTTCTGGTCCAGGGAAGGCATGGCTTGGCAGTTCGGGCTGGACTGTTCCCATGAGGCACAGGGTCAGACTGATTTGCATATGGCCATGTCTGAACTGGGGTGGCAGAGTGGGCTAAAGAATGGTGATGGATCAAACCCAGATCTGTTGACTGGGTGTGAGTGTTTGATTGGTTCTGATGCTCCGTCCATCACCACCCCCTTTTGTACTGCTTTGTTCGCCATAAGTTGGCAGGGTATGCTCAGACGTGAGTCCCTTGCTCACTTTGCCACTGGATTCAAGCAAGCCTGGCTGAAGACGGCTGAAATGCCAGAAACCGGTCCTAGGAAGCTTGTTTCTGGTCCAGGGAAGGCATGGCTTGGCAGTTCGGGCTGGACTGTTCCCATGAGGCACAGGGTCAGACTGATTTGCATATGGCCATGTCTGAACTGGGGTGGCAGAGTGGGCTAAAGAATGGTGATGGATCAAACCCAGATCTGTTGACTGGGTGTGAGTGTTTGATTGGTTCTGATGCTCCGTCCATCACCACCCCCTTTTGTACTGCTTTGTTCGCCATAAGTTGGCAGGGTATGCTCAGACGTGAGTCCCTTGCTCACTTTGCCACTGGATTCAAGCAAGCCTGGCTGAAGACGGCTGAAATGCCAGAAACCGGTCCTAGGAAGCTTGTTTCTGGTCCAGGGAAGGCATGGCTTGGCAGTTCGGGCTGGACTGTTCCCATGAGGCACAGGGTCAGACTGATTTGCATATGGCCATGTCTGAACTGGGGTGGCAGAGTGGGCTAAAGAATGGTGATGGATCAAACCCAGATCTGTTGACTGGGTGTGAGTGTTTGATTGGTTCTGATGCTCCGTCCATCACCACCCCCTTTTGTACTGCTTTGTTCGCCATAAGTTGGCAGGGTATGCTCAGACGTGAGTCCCTTGCTCACTTTGCCACTGGATTCAAGCAAGCCTGGCTGAAGACGGCTGAAATGCCAGAAACCGGTCCTAGGAAGCTTGTTTCTGGTCCAGGGAAGGCATGGCTTGGCAGTTCGGGCTGGACTGTTCCCATGAGGCACAGGGTCAGACTGATTTGCATATGGCCATGTCTGAACTGGGGTGGCAGAGTGGGCTAAAGAATGGTGATGGATCAAACCCAGATCTGTTGACTGGGTGTGAGTGTTTGATTGGTTCTGATGCTCCGTCCATCACCACCCCCTTTTGTACTGCTTTGTTCGCCATAAGTTGGCAGGGTATGCTCAGACGTGAGTCCCTTGCTCACTTTGCCACTGGATTCAAGCAAGCCTGGCTGAAGACGGCTGAAATGCCAGAAACCGGTCCTAGGAAGCTTGTTTCTGGTCCAGGGAAGGCATGGCTTGGCAGTTCGGGCTGGACTGTTCCCATGAGGCACAGGGTCAGACTGATTTGCATATGGCCATGTCTGAACTGGGGTGGCAGAGTGGGCTAAAGAATGGTGATGGATCAAACCCAGATCTGTTGACTGGGTGTGAGTGTTTGATTGGTTCTGATGCTCCGTCCATCACCACCCCCTTTTGTACTGCTTTGTTCGCCATAAGTTGGCAGGGTATGCTCAGACGTGAGTCCCTTGCTCACTTTGCCACTGGATTCAAGCAAGCCTGGCTGAAGACGGCTGAAATGCCAGAAACCGGTCCTAGGAAGCTTGTTTCTGGTCCAGGGAAGGCATGGCTTGGCAGTTCGGGCTGGACTGTTCCCATGAGGCACAGGGTCAGACTGATTTGCATATGGCCATGTCTGAACTGGGGTGGCAGAGTGGGCTAAAGAATGGTGATGGATCAAACCCAGATCTGTTGACTGGGTGTGAGTGTTTGATTGGTTCTGATGCTCCGTCCATCACCACCCCCTTTTGTACTGCTTTGTTCGCCATAAGTTGGCAGGGTATGCTCAGACGTGAGTCCCTTGCTCACTTTGCCACTGGATTCAAGCAAGCCTGGCTGAAGACGGCTGAAATGCCAGAAACCGGTCCTAGGAAGCTTGTTTCTGGTCCAGGGAAGGCATGGCTTGGCAGTTCGGGCTGGACTGTTCCCATGAGGCACAGGGTCAGACTGATTTGCATATGGCCATGTCTGAACTGGGGTGGCAGAGTGGGCTAAAGAATGGTGATGGATCAAACCCAGATCTGTTGACTGGGTGTGAGTGTTTGATTGGTTCTGATGCTCCGTCCATCACCACCCCCTTTTGTACTGCTTTGTTCGCCATAAGTTGGCAGGGTATGCTCAGACGTGAGTCCCTTGCTCACTTTGCCACTGGATTCAAGCAAGCCTGGCTGAAGACGGCTGAAATGCCAGAAACCGGTCCTAGGAAGCTTGTTTCTGGTCCAGGGAAGGCATGGCTTGGCAGTTCGGGCTGGACTGTTCCCATGAGGCACAGGGTCAGACTGATTTGCATATGGCCATGTCTGAACTGGGGTGGCAGAGTGGGCTAAAGAATGGTGATGGATCAAACCCAGATCTGTTGACTGGGTGTGAGTGTTTGATTGGTTCTGATGCTCCGTCCATCACCACCCCCTTTTGTACTGCTGTGAATGGGGGTGGCAGGGGTGATGGGCAACATAAGCACTATAGGTGTGGGTGGCAGGGGTGATGGGCAACATAAGCCCTGTGAGTGGGGGTGTCAGGGGTGATGGGCAACATAAGCACTATGGGTGGGGGTGGCAGGGGTGATGGGCAACATAGTCCCTGTGAGTGGGGGTGGCAGGGGTGATGGGCAACATAAGCCCTGTGAGTGGGGGTGGCACGGGTGATGGGCAACATAAGCACTATTGGTGGGGGTGGCAGTAGTGATGAGCAACAGGTCCCCTTTGAGTGGGGGTGGCAGGGGTGATGGGCAACATACGCACTATGGGTGGGGGTGGCAGGGGTGATGGGCAACATAGTCCCTATGGATGGGGGTGGCAGTAGTGATGAGCAACAGGTCCCCTGTGAGTGGGGGTGGCAGGGGTGATGGGCAACACAGTCCCTGTGAGTGGGGGTGGCAGGGGTGATGGGCAACATAAGCCCTGTGAGTGGGGGTGGCAGGGGTGATGTGTAACAGGTCCCCTGTGAGTGGGGGTGGCAGGGGTGATGGGCAACATAAGCCCTGTGAGTGGGGGTGGCAGGGGTGATGGGCAACATAAGCTCTGTGAGTGGGGGTGGCAGGGGTGATGGGCAACAGGTCCCCTGTGAGTGGGGGTGGCAGGGGTGATGGGCAACATAAGCACTATGGTTGGGGGTGGCAGGGGTGATGGGCAACATAGTCCCTATGGGTGGGGGTGGCGGGGGTGCTGGCCATGCAACCCCTATGGTGGCCTGTTGTTAGTGGCCAGGATATTGATCCCCTGTGTGTGTGTGCCATTTTGCGGGTACGTGTTGTTTGTTTATGTGGTAGGTGTCTGACTTACCGCCTGCGCCGTCGGCGTCGGTTCCTGATCCGGTCATAGATGGAGAGTACTTTTATGACCTGCGCGATGGGATTCATGTTGTGTTTGCGTCGTACACGCTGCTTGTTGCTCTGTCTCGTACCCGCTGCAAGCTGGTCCGTCTCGTAGCCGTGTATTGATTTGTGGTGTGAATCGTAGCTGATGTGCTTGATGTGCTGTGACGTGCCGTACGTGACGACCCGTCCGGCACGTAGGAAGTACGCATCGTGCTTGTTATGCCGGAAACTGCTATGGATACTGCTTCCGGGTGACACGGTTCCTCCTTATGAGTTACGGCTCGGACGGAGAATGGGGCTTGATTCACAGCCTACGTGTCGGTCGTGTTTTTGGCAGTTATGCGCATCGTACCTCCTATACAGGACGGACCGGCTCTGGGTACATGTCAGTCACACGGTAAGGCTACGGACAGCTGTCCGATCGGCCATCAGAATCGGCCCCTATATATTTATAAATATAATATATAAATATAAACGGATCAAATTATTTTAAAACAAATAATGCCCATAAATATATATACTTATCAACATACTTACCAAACATGTGTGGTAAAGGAATGTGTGGTAAAGAAGTTTGTCATGCCGATCTGTCTGTCCTCTATTACCTCCGCTCCATTCCGCTTGCAATTGATATATGGTAACGTGCTATGATACCCCCTGTAACCAAGGACGCAACATAGACTTTATCCCTATACTTTCTCAAGGAAGTATAAACGTTATGGACGAAGAAACTTTTCCTTGGGCTCATTGTTTCCATTGCGCCCTAGGCCACCTTGCTTTATGAGACTGTTTTGACTAATTTTTGTTTGGTTGATCTGTTTTTTACCCCTTGTATCCATCCCTGCCTTACTGTGAAGAGCTCTGATACCCCTGGTGGTCATGTTTGCGCTATAGAAAACTTTAAAAAATAAAATAAATGTAAAAAGGCAAGCGTGGTAACGCCTTACGTGGCAAAGGCATATATGTGGTAAAGGCATGCGTTGTTAAGACATATGCATGGTAAAGCCTACGTGGTAATATTACTGTGTAGTAAATACTGTGTGGTAAAGGTTGTTTCCTGATAAACCCATCATTCTGCCATGATGTGCTACACATACATAAAATCTGTGTAAGCATGTACAGAAGCTTTACATTTTTTCAGTACACTTTATCATATCCGTTATGCTCACACATTGCACAGAGTGTGTTCACACTTTCTCCTACAGACATTTTGTACCCAACAATAACAACACTTTTGTTGGAATTAGAAACAAAGGTGTGAATTGAACCGCATGTTGATAAACAAGTGCTTAGAAGGCATTTATCATCATTAAAATGTACCGTAAGTTGCCTTTGTATTGCTTATATTACCATCTTCGTAGACACGTATATTCATGGCATTGATGTACACTGAAAACACTTGGTTTTCCCAATATTCTTACCATTTACTTAAGTGAATAAGTGCTCAGTGTATGAGTGTCTCATGCAAGGTGATATTCCAGAACAGGGGTAGAAAATGTTAATGTCCTTAGGATTTCACCGGATAAATACATTTATTCATGAGACTACACTTGGTCACAATGAATAAAACTCATTACATTGTGGAATAGCAGAAGCATGCTCTTGCCCAGCACTACCCCAACCCATGCTTTAAATAATTGAATTAGAAAATTGTGCCACCTTGTTAGAATTTACAGACCCACATATTCCACATGTGCCTGAATTTGGAAGTAACAATGGACAATGTTGATCTGCAATTTTGAATGTATCCCGCTGGTAGCTTCTTGGAAACTTCTCAAAATTGACATTGACACACAATGACCGTAAGTTGACTACAATAATCCATTGAACGTTTGGTGAAAACGATTGTAAGGTAACACATCATAAATAAATATGTTTATTCAAGTCCATAGCTTTTGTAATATTAGAATGTTTTTTAAATGTGATCACCAGATATTAAATTTGATAAACCATTTTTCAAATTTAATATCTTCACTTTGTGCTTGACTCGGGTCTCTACTGAGGAAAGAGGCATTTATTTCACATAATTTCCCACGTCCCTTAACAACAATAGCCAGAATGGCATTTCCCCACTCATAAGGTCTTGAAAACTTCAAATGCTGGATAAGAATAGGTATTTTTCTAACATTTCTGTAACAGAAGATTTCGTAAGCTGTGCAGATCCACAAAATTCATACCACCCAGCATTT
Source organism: Triturus cristatus (assembly GCF_964204655.1). Taxonomy (NCBI): domain Eukaryota; kingdom Metazoa; phylum Chordata; class Amphibia; order Caudata; family Salamandridae; genus Triturus; species Triturus cristatus. The sequence goes on along the minus strand of NC_140585.1, from coordinate 210,501,412 downwards.
TCATGCACCTCCCAATAAAAACAGAAGCAACTTGCATGGCTGGGCGTACCAGCTGCCACAGGAACGGATCACATTTGGTACCATGCAAAGACCATAGAGAATTCACTTTGTCACTGATGTGTTCTGATTTCTTGGAGGTTTCCTTGTTGGATATCCACTAATCAAGCATAGACTTTTATTGCTTGTTTTAGTACCTCTAGGAATGCTAAGTTCAATGAGCAAATATCAATAACATTATCAGAATACTGAACTCATGACTACTGAAGGTGATTCATAATGCCTCGTCAAGGAGCTAGCCACTTTATGGGCCATTCACACACCTTTCACATGCCATACACACTCATTCCTCCATCCACAATCCCTTTGGGCTTGTCCAACATTCCTCAGACTGTGTGTAGTAAAGTGTCCTTTTTGTATGGTCACCCCCACACTTTTTGTTCCAATGCTTATGGTTATGACTCTATTGAGATCCTAGTGCCAGCACTGTCTCTCTAAAGCTGTTATGTGTAATTTGGCATCTTCAATTGACAAGGACTTTACTCCCTTATAAGTTCCTTATATATGACACCAGAGGTACCCAGGGCATGGGTTGTAAACATAACTTTTGTATTTGTTATGGCCTCAAGGCGGGTCATAACCGGATGCATGTCTATGGTGGAGATTATTGGAACATGTGAAAGGAGAGAAGAGTGGTCAAAGCTAATATGCAAACTGCAAAGACGAAGTCACCCTGGGGCTGGAGCTACAGACACAGTTATCTCCTGGATAAATAAGCTCTGTATTGAGAAGAGATTTGGCCATAGGTCTCCCTTTCATGTCCCTGTGACCTCTCTGGGCTATGTGTCTCTCGTTACCCACATCTCCTGTTACTCCAGTTCATTGGCCGCCATTCACCTCCTAAACACCAGCCTTTTAGATGAATTGGGTTACTACCGAACTGTCCAAAGGTGTCAACTTCCTAGAGCCTGCTTCCTGTGACGCTGTGATGCTGTTGTTTGCTCTGATGCTGGACTCGGGACATCAGATGATGGAATATTTGTGGTGTTCGTAGCTCATAATTCGGGGCACAGAGCTTGGAAGGATTATCGCCTGGAGTCCCTGCACCTCCACCACTCCCGCCTCCCCTCGATCTGTGATCATTCATCCATCGGCTGCCGGTGGACCACAATTTTCAGTGGTCCCTGGTCAAGGGGGGATACCAGCAGCGGATCGGCTGCTGTGCTGGGCTGCTCCAGTGTCTCCAGCAGTTATTTAGGACCCATTAAGGACCAGCCATTGTTGTCGGAGGATCTGGAACTGAACCTGGATTCAAGCAGTAGGTAAGGCGTGGCCCGAGCACAGCAGTAGTAGCTACTGCACGCTGAGTGTGAGCCTGGGTCCCCAACAGAGGCAGCCTAGCTAGGATTTGGTGAGGCATGTGGGCAGCCTGGTGTGCCTCAGTTCCAGCTCAGCCCTCCTTGGCTTCAGCCTGTATTCCTCCTGTGCCTCAGCTTGCATTCCTGTGCCTCAAGTCTTGCTACACTGTAGCCCTTTCGTCACAGCCTTGGGCTATCCTATTGCCTCACTCTCAACAGGCCGCTGTCTTTCAAGCCTACTATAGGAGTCTATTGGACAGTGCCATACCTTGCCAATCACCTGCTCCCCCTGACAATTAATTTGAAAAGGGCACCTAGGGCACATAGACATAGTGGACAGAAGGGCTGCATCTTACTGCTCTGGAATTAAATTGCTTAAAGGGTCACTCTTGAGACAGAGTGTCCTATGAATGCAAGGGGCAAGATTGGTTAAAAGGAAATAAGTGCAAAAAAGGCACCTAGTGCTGCCTGTTATAATAATAATGTGACTGGTATCGCCATCAGTGCCTACTATTACTCTAACTAACCAGCAAAGATGAGATCTGTTAAAACATGTGGCAAGATACAAATTGAAAACAAAAGAAAGCGAGAGTCTGTGTCAGGAGAAGTAACAGCAAAAGGGAGGTCAAGAAACAAAACAAACTAGACAGAGAAGGGGCTCCCTTCTGCCTTGGCAAGTAGTAGCACCAAAAATGACTCTGAGCTTGACCTTGATTCCAGCCTTAAGTTATCAGCCAGCCCCCAATGCAATGGCAGTTTGATACTGTGGCTGCCCATAGAGATGGATAAAGAGTCAAAGGATCAACCCAAAATATCAAAGATAACTGACCTTTTTCACTCAATAAGTAAACAATTGGCATGCTGCAATTAGGTGTGACTAGCAGGAACCATAGCCATGTCATGGCCTGACCATAACAGCAGAGAGTGGTGGAGCCCCCCTGCATCCCCCTATCACCAAACATCACAATTTTACAAAATATATAATCACATTCATACTGCTAGATATGTAAGCCCAATGATGTGAGGCCCATCAGTATGGCACCAGAGCTTCTGGAGGGGTGGGCAGGACAGACAGATTATGAGCGTCAACACACCACGATAGGAGGTGGGACTAATCGGCAAAAGAGTGGTTCAGACGCACTGGCAAACTCTCTTAAGCTCTATTTATTCCCTCAATTCATGCCCAACAAAGCAGAGCATCTTAAGCTGCCTGGAGTGGACCACAAGGGTATCCTGAGAGCTACTCCAGAGAGAGAGCAAAAACAGAGAGTACAGATAGACGAATGTTTAACTACATCGCACTCTAGTAACATCTACTCTAGCTTGTGGCCTGCCATAGTAAACTCAATGCAAGCAACAGTTTCTGTGCTGAGACATCACTCCAACAAAATGGACATTTAGGTGGATTTACTCAACACAATGTCAATCTTCGTGTCAGGAATTGATGAGAAACTTGAAAAACTAAACTCTCTGATCACAAAGGTTCAAATAACTCACCTCAATGACTTCACAATTTGGTCTTTCAAGGAAGTGTTAGATAGACTAGCGCAATTACTTGCGTCTGAGGTTCAGTCCACACCTCTTCCCATGACACAAAATGAGGAATTTAAAATCATGGTGATGGCAGCCAAAGGGGACAGGAAGATCTTCCCCAAGGTCTGGCTGGACAAGAACGCACGGAGGAAGGGGAGCAAAATAAGGAAACCCACATTAGGCATCAAAAAGAGCCAACTGAAGTCTTGAATGTGAATGATAAAAATCTTCATGGTATACCGACATACTAAAAGAGAAAGCAAACGAGCAAGGAAGGAAAGGAATATATACCCACCCGGGCCATAGGAAACTTACCCACCTCGTCAATAACACAACAGGAAGACATACTCCACTTAGGGAAGGATCCTGCGGAGTAGTATACATCAAGGGTGAAGCCAGCCCCTGGTTGCGAAAGGTAATTTGATAAAAAGGTTACTCTGGCAAAATCTGTTAGACCGATCTCCACTACTACCATTGAGCACTCAGAGATTGTGACTGAAGAGGGGTGAATCCCCAAAACCGGTCCTAGGATGCTTGTTTCCAGTCCAGGGAGGACCTGGACTGGCAGTTCGGTCTGGACTGTTCACATGAGGCACAGGGTCAAGACTGATTTGCATATGGCTGGGTCCAACATGGGGTGGCGTAGTGGGCAAAAGAACAGTGGATTTAACCCAGATCTTTTGATTGGGGGAGAATGTTTGCATTGTCAGCATTCCGTCCATCATTTGTTTGATACAACACTTTTCGCCCTAAGTGGAATGGGTATGCCCAGATGTGGGTCCCTTGCTCACTGTGCCACTGGATTCAAGCTAGCCTGGCTGATGAAGGGTGACATACCCTGAAACGGGTCCCAGGATGCTTGTTTCCAGTCCAGGGAGGACCTGGCCTGGCAGTTCGGTCTGGACTGTTCACTTGAGGCACAGGGTCAAGACTGATTTGCATATGGCTGGGTCCCACATGGGGTGGCGTAGTGGGCAAAAGAACGATGGATTTAACCCAGATCTTTTGATTGGGGGAGAATGTTTGCATTGTCAGCATTCCGTCCATCATTTGTTTGCTGCTACACTTTTCGCCCTAAGTGGGATGGGTATGCCCAGATGTGGGTCCCTTGCTCACTGTGCCACTTGATTCAAGCTAGCCTGGCTGATGAAGGGTGACATACCCTGAAACGGGTCCCAGGATGCTTGTTTCCGGTCCATGGAGGACCTCGCCTGGCAGTTCGGTCTGGACTGTTCCCATCAGGCACAGGGTCAAGACTTATTTGCCTATGGCTGAGTCCAAACTGGGGTGGCGTAGTGGGCAAAGGAACGATGGATTTAACCCACATCTTCTGACTGGGGAATAATGTTTGCATTGTCAGCATTCTGTCCATCGTTTGTTTGCTGTAACACTTTTCGCCCTAAGTAGGATGGGTATGCCCAGACGTGGATCCCCATTGCTCACTGTGCCACTAGATTCAAGCTAGCCTGGCTGAAAAAGGGTGACATACCCTGAAACCAGTCCCAGGATGCTTGTTGTTTCTGGTCCAGGGAGGACCTGGCCTGGCAGCTCGTTCTGGATTGTTCCCATGAGGCACAGGGTCAAGACTGATTTGCCTATGGCTGGGTCCAAACTGGGTTGGCGTAGTGGGCAAAAGAATGATGGATTTAACCCACATCTTCTGACTGGGGAATAATGTTTGCATTGTCAGCATTCTGTCCATCATTTGTTTGCTGTAACACTTTTTGCCCTAAGTGGGATGGGTATGCCCAGACATGGGTCCCTTGCTCACTGTGCCACTGGATAAGGTACCTGCATAGCTGCGCTCGCGCTGCTGCTAGCGCTCTGTTATTTTAAAAATTCCCATTTTTTGCATTTGTGTTTAATTTAATTTACTTGTCCCTGCTTTTAACTGGGACCACTCCCCCTCCCTCTTATCGCACATAATAGATTGAAAAAACACCGCCGTTTTGGTGGGTCCGGGTCACGGGGGTAGTCCTGGTTGGGCGCCATCTTTGTTTGGGCACTACATCTCCCGGCGGGTGCCATTGTGAGCGTTCTTGCGCTCGGACAGCCTCGCGGGACGCCTATTTAAAGTCGCTCTCCCCCGCGCAGCGGGGTCGCGCAGTGGGACGCCGTCGCTTAGCCGGAGTCTTGCCAGAGTCCTGCCCGTCTGCGCCCGTCCGCGCTTGGGACGCGCGGGGCGCAGCGGGTTTCTCTTTGGCACTTTTCTTTCTGGTGTTGTGATGATCACCTACTCCAATGAGACTCTGCGGTCCATTGGACTGACCATTCCGAAGTGTGATCAGGGACATATCCATCCTCTAAGCGGCCCATATTGGTTTGCCTGCAAGAGACGGGCACTTGCCTCTCCCGTTCACATCCGCCAGAGGCCTTCCACTACCGCCTCTCGGAGCAATGACTTGGCGCATGTACTTCGAATACTTAGCCTGAATGTCAGGTCCTTGGTGCAACACCATCAAGCCATCTTGGACCTCATGCAGGATGAGACCCCAGATATATTTGCCATCACGGAAACCTGGTTGCAGGAGGACGACGCAGACATTATTAACCTGGCCTTCCCCCCTGAGTACTCCATCTTCACTCTAAATCGTCCAACTAGAGGAGGGGGTGTTGCCCTTGCTGTTAAATCTAGCTTCTCCTGTAGCTGGAATGCCCTATATATTGCTGGGTGCGAAAGCGTCTCTTTTAAGATCTTGATCAGCCCCCAGTTCTCGATCTCGGGGATGGTGGTATATCGACCCCCAGGCAGCGACGTTGCGTTCAGAGAAGCTTTCCCTGACGCCGTTAGCTCTCTGGAAATTGGCTGCGCCAATTTCTCCATCCTGGGAGATCTCAACCTCCATTTTGACAATCAGAGCGTGCCGGCTGTCATCAATATTCTAGCTGATCTCGAGGCCCTTCAGCTGTCTCAAAAGGTATTACAACCCACCCACGTAGGAGGGCATACACTGAACTCCTTTTTTACCAATCTAACGGAAGCCACAGTCTCTTCCATCTCACCCCTAGGGTGGACGGACCACTTTTTAGTGGCTATCCGGGCCCCTTTGCCTGAGATCCCCTCTATTCGCCCAGCTAGATTAGTCCCTAGAAGGCACTGGAACAAACTTAGGTTAGAGGACCTACACCACGTTTTGGCTGTAGATCCGCTAGGACCCTTGGACAACGTAGAAATGGGTTATGACCAGTTCTGTCAGTGGATTACCAGGGCGCTTGACTCATTGATTCCCATCATGGCAAGCAAACTTAGCTCCAGAGAGTCGAGCCCCTGGTATGACAGCGCCCTTCGTGCTTTGAAAGGGAGCTGTAGGCGGGCCGAGAGAGAGTGGCGGAGGTCTTATGATACTGCCAAGAAAGCGTTGTATCTGGCTTCCGTTAAGGTTTATCACCGCGCCATCTGTAGAGCCCGAGCGGCGTTCTACTCGGTAGAATTCCGCAACAGTACTAACCTGTCTAAATCCATATTTAAGGCCCTCAAAGATCTTTTGGCAAAAAGAATTTCCTCCCCGGCAACGGCTTCTACCTCTCACTGTGAGGCTTTGGCATCTTTCTTTCTGGAGAAAGTGCAGGGCATCTACCGGGCTTTTCCCTGTACGGGGCCACCACCGGGGGCTCTGGATATTATCCCTGGCCTCCCCACTATGGACTCTCTTCCCCTGCTTCTATCTGAGGGATTTGATAGGTTGGCCCAGAAAATCAAATCTGGATCACCTTTGGATCCGTTAAGACCTGCCCTCTTCAGGGACCAGTCTTTTGTGGGACGCTCCATGGTATGCTCCCTGATTAACATCTCGCTGGCTATGGGCACGGTTCCAGCTAAATGGAAGCGGCCAGTGGTCTCTCCTATCCTGAAGAAACCCTCATTGGATCCTTTAAAACCGGAGAGCTACCGGCCCATTTCCTTGCTCCCTTGGCCGGCAAAAGCTGTGGAGGCCCACGTCAACCAGGTTCTTTCTGACCATCTTACCCGAGCCAACATTCTGGATGCTACCCAGAACGGGTTCCGTGCTGGGCACAGCACGGAGACAGCCCTTCTCGCCATGGCCGAACACCTGCGTATGGTGCTGGATGTGGGACAGACGGCAGCGCTAGTATTATTAGACCTGAGCGCCGCCTTCGATACTGTTTCACACCGCATCCTTCTGCATCGCCTGGAGGAGATAGGCATTGGTGGGCTCGCCCTACAGTGGTTCCGTTCCTTTCTCGACGACCGTTCCTTCTGCGTTGCCATACCACCGTACCAGTCCAAATTCCATCCTCTGGGCCTGGGGGTGCCGCAGGGATCCTCGCTGAGTCCCACGTTATTCAACCTTTACGTGAGACCGCTGGCTGATGTCGTCAAGCAGTGGGGCATGACTATGGTCTCATATGCCGACGACACTCAGCTAGCGGTTACTATCAGCGGGGATGCTGAGCAGGATGCCCCTAGGTTCCAGAGCGGACTGAGGGCGGTGGCGAGCTGGATGAATGCCAACTGTCTCCAGCTCAACGCCAAGAAGACCGAGGTCATGGTTGTCGGGAAGGGGAAGGAACTCTGGGGGGACAGATGGTGGCCTCCGGAGCTTGGGCCGTCTCCAATTCCGGTAAAGGAGTTGAGAAATTTGGGAGTGTGGTTGGATCCCACTCTTAGCTTCGTCGGGCACACTAAGAAAACCGCGGCCTGCTGTTTTGGGGTCCTTCGGGGCTTAAGACCTGTCCTGAAGTTTTTTGACCCCCCTACCAGGCAGCTGGTGGTTCAGGCAACAGTAATATCTCGTCTGGATTATGCCAGCTCTCTCCTGGTAGGGGTAAACCAGGCAGAAATCACCCGCCTTCAACGTGTCCAAAACGCCGCAGCTAGAGCCATAGTTGGCTTGCCCAGGTCCTGCTCTGTCTCTAGTACCCTTCGATCTTTGCATTGGCTGCCGGTTAAGACAAGAATTCATTTTAAAGTTTTATGTCTGGCTTTTAAGATCTTGAAGGGATCAGCCCCCCAGATCCTCTCGTATCTCTTTTCTTGCTATGTTCCGACCCGCTCTTTTAGATCACTGGGCCAAGCGCTCGCTGTGGTCCCGAGGTTTAAGCTCAGCTGAGCTGGTGGCCGGTCCTTCCGGGTAAAAGCAGCAGTGCTTTGGAACTCTCTTCCGATTGAGATTCACTCGATGGAAGACCTTCTTTTGTTCCGTAAAGCCATAAAAACCTTCCTGTTTTAATTTTTTCCCTCTTACTAGCTGCACCCTTTTCTCTGTTTCCATGCTCAGTGTTAGCTGTGTTTTACCTTGTCATGCGCCAGGACGCCCCTTAGCTGGGGCAGCTGTGCGCACTACAAATGTTCCTAACATAACATAACATAACATAACATAACATTCAAGCTAGCCTGTCTGAAGAAGGGTGACATACCCTGAAACCGGTCCCAGGATACTTGTTTCCGGTCCAGGGAGGACCTGGCCTGGCAGTTCGATCTGGACTGTTCCCATGAGGCACAGGGTCAAGACTGATTTGCATATGGATGGGTCCAAACTGGGGTGGCATAGTGGGCAAAAGAACAATGGATTTAACCCAGATCTTTTGACTGGGGGAGAATGTTTGCATTGTCAGCATTCTTGCCATCATTTGTTTGCTGTGTCAAAATAACGACAGCATATGGATCCCAATAACCTTTACCACACTGGGCCTTTCGTCCCAGGTTTTGTAGAAGAGAAATTATTTAAATGCCTTGGGGGTTGAAGTAATAGCACATCAGAGGGACAGATACTAACATGTGTGATTAATAGGTCCACCCCTATATGAGCACCTAGTGACCACATTTTCAGTAATAAGAGGAGCAAAAGGTGGTCAATCCTTTAGGGGTTGTAATAAAAGTGCCCGGACTTCACAAAGGTGATAATTAGTGTAACTGATTAAGTTGAATCCGGTATGCAGTGAAGAATTGCAATTCATCAAGAACACCAAAACACCTGGAGTTGGTTACCTACAGCCTTGTTGCGAGGTGGGAGCACTAATACCTGAGTGGCGGGGTGGATACCTGCACGCAAACAGGGTGGCTGACGATCTGTTCCTGGAATATCAGCGGTTTGCAGACTAAAGTCACAGACTCAGCAGTTGTATGATATCTGGGTTCATTCGATATATCAATGTTCCAGGAAACCTGGGCTCAAGATATCATTCCCTTGTTTGGATATAAAGAACACACAAAATTGGCCAAAAGAAGTAGTACCTTTGGAAGGGCGAAAGGTGGCCTGACAGTGTACCTCAATACTAGCCTATCGGTTAAGATCCTAGAACTGTAAGTGGACGATCCAGGTATGCTGGCATTGAAAATAGATGGTTGGACTAACAATCCTGAAGAATCCATCATTCTTGTTAATTTATAGAACAATCCAAGGAAAAAAACAGCCATAGCTAGAAGAATGGTCGCTCAATGAACCCAGTTAAAAGATATTCATCACAAACCATACTGGCTAGTCACAGGAGACTTTAATCTCAACTTATTCCATCAGCCAACTGATGAACACACGGACGCAGTTCGAATCCTCCCTGTGCAAGTAATGCCACCTAAAGCATTTCCACCAAAAAAAACAGAAGGATAAAATTGGAGAAGAGATAATCAGATCCTGTGAGCTAATGGGCCTACTGGTTCTGAATGGTCAGAAGTCAGGTTACATCCTTCCTTCCTTCCTGGACAAGAGTCTGGGGCAATGTAGTCTCCATTCTAGAGTACAAACTCGACACGCTGTCCCTATTTAAGCGGATATGCGATTTTAGCATTGTCCTTCATGTGGAAAGCAACCATAATCCCCTGGTGATAACAGTAGATACAAGCATAGGTGAACACGAAGCGGTATCTATGCTACAGGGGGACATTGAAACAGGAAATTTGAAACGTCTCAAGTGGTCACCAAGCACAGTTAAGAGCTAAGCAGAGGAAACTGTAGTAGGCCTGGAGGATTTAGTTCCAACTGCCTCTAATCTGACAGTGGAATGGGAGATATTCACCAATAATTTGATCAAAACCTATTAAGATAATAGTCGGAATAAAGGAGCTCCCTATGCTCATTGTAAAAATATAATTATGCAAATTCATATTTGAAAAGCAAAAAATAAGGTAGACAAGCTCGTCCGATAATTACGTCAAAATTTACGGGACACAGAATTACTAAAACACTTGCGCACTCAGAAATGTTGCTTAAAAAATGATTTGGGTGGATAAAAAAGCCAAACATGAAACATTATGGGCCCAGCTGTTACATGCCACAACAATAAACGACTTAAAAATATTCTGGAAGCTCATCAATAACATCGAGAAAGGTTCTGGGGCAGCGAATAATGAAAAACATCAGTCAGGCGGAGTGGGTTCAATATCTAAAACTACACTTTAAGGAAAGTTCTTTGGACGTAATAAGCTTTCAATGGCCCTACAAAGATAACCTGGCAACATATGTATATATCTCGGGGGAGGTAGAGAAAGTTATTAAAAAGTCATGGGCTGATTGTGCACTCGGCCCAAATGGGTTACCACAGGCACTCTTTAAGCATTCTACATCAAGGTGAGCAGCCTTTTTGGCCCCAATGTTTAACTACATTTTGGCAAATGTATTATACCTGAAAGCTGGAGAGACTAAATATTCCATCCGGTTTTTAAAGGAGGACTGGCACACTCGCCTAATATTTAGCATCTAATTCCTCTCATGTTTGTAGAGCTTAAATATGTTTCTACTTTGCTATTACACGATCTGGCATTCTAGGCGTATCAAAATGGGAAACTCGCTCTAAACGGGCTTTATAAGGGGTCAAGGCACTGTAACCAATCTCATGACTTTGGGTCTCATTTTAAATAGAGCAAAGGCAACAGCACATTGCTTCAAGTGTGTTTTGTAGATTTTAAGGCAGCCTTTGACTGTGTTCAACGTAACATGCTATGGGCCAAGCTCCAGCGATGGGGTTTTCACCGGACATCCTCGGATACATAGGTCATGATAAAAATCAGAGATGGTACTCACGTATCAAAGAAAGTTCAAACTACAGCAGGCCTGAAACAAAGCTGCATCATAGCCCCCTTCTGTTCAACTTATACATCGTAGATCCTTCCACAGAGTTAGGTGGGCAGGCAGCTCATGCACCCAGTTTGGGTGGTCATCAGCTGTCAAACATCCTCTATGTAGATGATTTACTTCTACTCAGTAACACTCAAATAGGCCTTCAAAGGCTTCTTAACTGCCTTGATATATATGCAGATAAGAATTGTTTGGAAGTTAATCACAAGTGGCATCTCAGTGCAAACAAAATTGATGAGGCAGCCACTTGTGTTTGTTTAGGGGTGAAAAAATAAGAAAGTGGCACATTTACCCTGCAGAAAAAGGTGATTAAGGGGAAAGTGCAGGCAATCAAGCATGCATTCTCATAATTGGCAAGATCCATCCGAGGCCATGACCTGAAACCCCTGGGAGCACAGTAGTGAAGGCCAAACTGATACCAACCCTTACGTATGGATCAGAGATAATGTTAGGCAATATGGCATTTTTAAAGCTGTGCCACAAACTGCGTGCAGCTGCCGACGATATGCTGGCTAATCGAGTTTGGTCTGAAATTAATTGACAACGGGGGAGTGGTGCCTACAAGAAATTTCTTGAGAATAGTATTAGGATGCTAGAATTGGGTGATCTATTAGTCTGTGATATATCTGGACAAGCCTTAAAGAAAATGGTAAACAAGTAGATTAAACTGTAAAGTTGGACTGCAGATAAAGAAAGGTTAACCAGGCGTCTACATGGGTGGCTGGTGTTGGTCATCCCTAAGAGAATCACCACTTGCAGCGCCTTACCACTGGAAGGTCAAACAGTCATTCTTGGACTTCAGACTTGGTGAGATACCTACATTAGACTTCCTGACAAAATTGAGGAAAGGCACCCTAGGCAATGACACGAGCTGCCGACTATGCCATCAGGAGATCGAGACTCTACAGCACGTCATATGCATCTGTTGATACTGGCTAATCAGCGACTAAGTCTATAGAGAATAGAGTTCATTCATCTGGGAATCAGGACCTGCAGACTGCACTGATTGAGTCATTGGACCCAAGAAACATAGGGGGATATTCACAAGGAGCTATCGCCAAGTTAACTGCACTTTATTGCATCCAAAGTTGCGATAAATCGATCACCCCATTCACAAGCTGTTAACAGCCCACAGCACCAGTTTACTCGCGATAGCAGCCGCAAAAAACATCGCCACAGAAGACCTCCGCAACTATCGCTAATGAGATGCAGAGTAGGCGTTCCCATGCCCAAAGCCGTAACAACAACACTCACAACGACCAGCCAGAACTGCGATAAGAACACAAAACCGGTGATAAGGTGCTTTAGCAGCAGGAAAAATAACACGTGCTCTGACCTGGTGCAAAGTCGGACCACAGCCTGCACCACAAAAGGGAGCACAGCCCTGTTGCTGTTGTTTCTGTGGTTTGGTGCAGTTTCCGGTCCACGAGTCCTGCCACCATCTCCAGACTGATGTAGTGGACACCATTTCATCCATGTCATCCAGCTCCTGGTGTGGCGCTGGACTCCCACCTCCGGTGTGCATTGCTGCCTTCTTGTTGTTGGCGTGTTTGTGCTTGTTTGTGCCTTTCGCATCATTGCTGGAGTTCTGGTTTTCTTCCATTGTCCTCCTCTGCTCTCGGGCTACATTCCTCTTGTCCAAGTTGGCCTGCCATGTACAATGTTTTGTTGCCAATGGGTTTGGTGGGATTGTCTGCTGGCTCGGGTTGCCTCCATTGTGGTTGGCTGTTGTTTTCTGTTTGGTCCGTCTTACTTTTTCAGGATTTTGTTGTGCTTATTACCACCAGCCGTGTGTTTCGCGGTCCTGGTGGTGCTTACCCCTGCTTTCCTCATCGCAGATGGGCTCTGTGAGAAGTTGGCCTGGCATATGCTGGTCACTAGTTATAGTGGCCACCTTACACCAGTCCAATTCGACTCTTTTGGTAGATAGGTTTAAGACAACCTTTTAAAGAAAGCTATCCTAGTAGTAGCTGTGGAGAGCAGCCTTCAGGCTAATTCTCAGAGCAATGTAAAACAGCTTGTTTTACGTTATAATCTCTTGAATTACCAAATGAAAGGACACCACACAGGTATATATATCAAATATATCTGTATTTATTACTACACACACTCTACTAATCTGTTTATGAGATTAGAAGCCAGGAACACATTCAAATATCACCGTTTCACAATAAGTTAAGCACAAATATGGCTGGGGCCCTAGGGGCGTACCAGACCATTTACTAAAAAAAGAGATTTAGGAAAGTCGACTTGCAGAATAACAAGGCCTAGGGCCTGTAGAATCGCTGGGGCTCCACTACTGCAGTGAAAGCAGGTAAGTAACAGACCCACGGGAGACACATGCAGTGTGTGAACACAGCCACGGGTTCCCTATTGATTATAATGGAGCAAGTCGCGGTTAGATTTTTAAAGTTTTAGGGTACTTCGAGGAAGTCTACAAGCAAGCCACTTACAAGGTAAGTAATTCGAGGGCCAACACACACTAGGGCACCGGAGTGCACGAGTTACCTCACCCAGGGAAGCCGGGTGCATAGATGTCTTTTGGTGTCGGGTCGCGTCGCTGTTTTCTATGGAGACCACAGAAGACTTGCTGCTTGCGAAGACTGAAGAAGTGTCCGGTGGAATACAAGGCTGGATTCTAGATGCAGATGACCTGAAAATTGAAGGGACAGTGTTCACAGTCACTTGACAGTGACCCGGGGCCAGGAAGATGGATGCCCACGGATGTCGGGTGATTTCAGGTGATCAAGGGTGTTTTGACTCTTCGCTCACAAAGTCCAGGAAGGATCGACGATGACCAGCAGCTGGATTCGGAGTGTCCCATGCTGTCTTCAGCAAGGTCTGAGGGACTCACCCGGCAAGGGTGAGTGAGGGCAGACCTGGAGCAACTAGAGGAGCCCTTTGAGTTGATCAGAAAGTCTTCAGGGGACCCACAAGCCAACGGGCAAGGGATCACAAGGATGCCTCTTGAGGATATGCTTCACAGGAGCCCACGATCACTCGGGATGGGGTAAGCCTCTGATTTTCGCAGCAAAGTCTGCTGGAGACTTGGGCCATAAGTGGTCCAAAGCACAAGTTCGTAGAATATCGTGAAGGGGTTGCACTTGACAATAGTGCACGGTACCCAGGTATTGCTGTTCCTCATCACTCTTGGGGTCCACTCACCTCAGCTCTGCTGGGGATTCACAATGGCTGTCAAGAAGTCAGGAAATCCACTTCTGGGGCTGCAGGGACTTCGAACTCCAGCGGGAGCGGGAAAGTTTGCGACCGTTGATTAGAGTTTCTGCTGCCTGCCAAGCAGGGGAGTCACTCCTTGACTCCATGGGAGATTCTTCTGTCTTCCAAAGGTAGTGGAACATCGAAGGGCCAGGATTCTTCTTTGTAGAGCGTCGTCCAGGGTTATCTGTTTTGCAATGGCAAAGTTTGCTATCTTATACAGAAGATAGAGGAGGGACTAGCTCTAGGACCACTCCTCTGGGAGGGTCAGGGGAGGGGGTGGTTACACCCACTTACCTTTGTCCAGTTTCGCACCAGTACAGGGACAGGTAGCCCAAGAACCGGTTTGAGCTGGCATATGCACAGAGAAGCCTACTGCTCCCCCAGTGCAGGACTTCAAAGCACTCTAGAATTGCACCCACCCAGCCCCAAAACACTAAATCCTGTCTGGAAGGTAGTGACACCTCCCTGTGACAGGATGCCTAATGTTGGGCCTCCTCCACTGCGAGTTTCAGTCAGCAGCAGGAGAGCAGCCCAGTGTCTGTGCTGCTGGCATCCATTTTGTGATGCCAGGGCTCTTTCAGATTTCTACCGTGTTACCACAGTAGGTACATGTCGTCCCCTCTAGAAAGGTGGGATCATACTCCCACACCAGTTACTGGTGTGGGGGTATGATTCCAAGTTGTTTGACACCAAACACGACATGTTTTGATGCAGTCATTGCAAAGTTAGCATTAACCGGGAGGTTATAGTGCACTTAAGAGTATATGGTTTAACCGCATCCACAAACAGCCACATGGAATAGACCCTGCCAACTGCAGAGGGGCCCTGCTCAGGCAGAGGCGCCCCCTCACATTGTAAACCAAGCACCCTGCCCTCAGGATTGATAGGGCCTGCCATAGGGGTGGCTGATAGGTTTATATGTGTGTGTATGGTGAGATATAGAAACCTATACCTCAGTGCTAACAGTACTGCACCCAGGCTGCAGTGGCAGGCCTGTGGTGTCAGATTTAATCTGCTTCCCAGGGGTGGCATAATACATGCTTCATCCCCTGGTAGGCCTGTGAAGTACCCTTGCCCTTGGTACCTAAGGTAGCATATACTAGGGGCTCATAAGGTACCACAGTATCCAATCACAAGTGCATCTAATATGCACACCAGTCATTTAAGGGAGTAAGCAGATAGGCTGGGGTCCTGGATAGCAGGATCCCAGCCAGACTAGTCAAAAACCATTCAAACACCAGGAAAAAAGTGTGGGCAACCATGCAGTCAGATTCCACCTTCCTACAGGCTCATCGCAAGTTTTCTGGTGTTGTGTTTTTATCTCCATCGGGGTGGTTGTATTGCAGACATTGGCCGCGTTTTCAGCGAACTATCGCATGCTACCGCCGTGTTGTGAATTCCACGTTAACACAGGGTAACTTTTCCCGCGATGGGCTGCGATGTGTAAAGTTGCGTTAGCATTTTTGGTGAGGTTTAGCACACGTTCTTGTGAATATACCCCATAATGTTGAATATTAGGTCGGTGCAGTTCCTGACAGTTTTCAAAAACATGACAGAAGTACAGGTCCGGTCCTGGGTGGCTGTTGGGGGGATGTGCAGTGATTCCATCACTGGAAAGACTCAGCAAACCAGGATGCTTTACAAAAAAAAGCTTACAAGATAATATTCTCCCTACCACGCAACTCCTCCCCAGCACAGGTGATGTTAGAATTTGGGCTGCAGTAACAGCTCGTGCAAAGGCGATATATAACTATAAAAACTCGGATTAAATCTGGACTAACAGGCAAAATCCAATCAACATTGCGCTGTGTAAAGACCCAGAATCCGTCTACCCCAAATACTGGCAATTGAATGTCCCATTTTATTCCTTTCAGCTCGTGCTAAAGAAAGCGGATACAAAGCACTCACTAATGGAGGACAAAATAAGCCTGAGTAAGTGATCTCACGCATGGATGGTCCTGCAATCATACACAAAATTGAAACCGGCAACGCATCTTGGCCAGACGTATGCACCGCATTTGAAAACAAACTTATAATACGTCTACATCTACATCTTGGTACAATTCCATCAAATGCTGATCAGCCAAGTTGGCAATATAAAGACTCTAAAGCATGCAGTCTTTACGGTGCACCAAAGCAGGATCTAATTCATCTAAGCTGCGTCTGTCCTAACTTAAAATCACATTGCATTTGGTTATTGAAAAAACATTTTATTGAAAGTGGAATTTACACCTGCAGAACAGCTATATTAAAATGCCTTGATCCAATCACCCACAGCTGAATTGTAACCTGGTAACATTTCTAACTCTGTATGGTAAATTAATCAAGACAGATCCAAGGGGAGAAACAGAATAGGAAAACGGAGGACTAATGTTTTACAATGACCATCTTTTTACTGCTTACGGATTTACACTAATATGCTAAAAAGCACCATAAATTAAGGTTGTACCCTAGCAGGACCCCTTGGGACTGAGTTTTATAAAAAAAGATGACTGTGTCTTGATTTTATTGCAATTGTCACTTTTCACGTTTAAATGTGCAATGCATTTAAAGTATTGTGAAGCAATTGATGTTTTTAAAAGAATAAGAAATCTCCTTTGTATAACTCTTTTACATTTATTAGAATTATTTGTAGTATATTTTTATGGTTTTAAGTAACTAAAACAATAAAGATTTCATTTTATTTGATTTGATTCCATAAGTAATCAGTGGATACATGGTTCTGTTGGTCTGGGCTGCTAAGAAGTTGATGAGAGGCTTGATCAATCTAGCCAAGTGTTGTAAATAAATGTGAATGGGTAAATTGATGTGTAAGGATGAGCTGATAGGGAAAGCGATAGAAGCTGCTCCCTCTCCCATCAAGTGATGGACATATTTTCTTAACAAGCAGTTATTTATTTCATATGAGCACTTTATCTGCTCTGTAGTCTTACACATTGGCACTTCGATTGTATTATAGTCTTGCACACTGGCAATTTACCAGTAGATTTAAATCTAGCCACAGTCAGGTATATAAATTCTTGCCATTCAGAGAAAAAACTGGCTTATGAGGAATTACTTTTAGAACTGTAGGTAGGTGTTCTTATTGGTTTGCCTCATCCAGTCTCTCTTAACCTTTAGTATACTGTGTTTTTTACTTGTATAATGATGAAGGGAAGCAAATAATGAAATTGTCTTTTAATTAAGATGTGCAACGGTTGCTCTGAGGTATAGTAAGTTTAGACAATATTAGCAAAACATGCAAGAATTTATGATTCTTTCAATATTTATAGTGTTAATTGACTAATAAACCACTTTCATTCATTCATTTGTATTTGTGAAGCACACGTATCGCCCAAGGGTATCAAGGCACTGAATAACAGATCTTTATTGCTACTCAACTAAATGGTAAATGACTAGCTACAGTGGTCTATTCGTGTTAGGGCGCCACTAAGGAGAATACCACTAGTTAATTATTCAGGGTAGTAATATCTGGGTGATGGTCCTTGCAGGGTGGGGAGAACCACCCAGCTCCTTAAAAATCTTCGTGACCAAGGCCAACAAATACATTCAAAACTTTTAACAAATTCCCAGAACACATCAAAACAATAACTTTTGGATCAGAAATCAAAGTGAAGAAGTAAGCATAAATTATCTTGGACATATGTAAGTTTTCTTGTTCTTTATTTCCTGTGTATGTCCAGGCTGAAAGATCTCTTTAGACAGTAGCAGTCGACACGTGTTTCGTCGCACAAGTGCAATATCCCGTGACTTTTTCAAGGCTGCAATGTACAAACACACCAATATATCCCCTTACAACATCGGGAGAACATAAGTCAATAGGGATAATGTCTGACATGCCAGCATGCACAGGAAGAGAATATGAGAAATAAAAGGAGATTATCTCAAATGGGTCATCCAGTCGGGGAGCTTCAAAGGCTGCACCTCCTCTGATATGCATCAGGGCTTACTCTCAGAGGAGGAACTAGACCTCCCCCTGCCCCAGACATATTTGTATTGGGCAGGCGGGAAATTATATAGTTAAGGAGGTGTAAGCCACTAGAAAGCTAATCACACCTCCAGGATGGGCAGCCTGGTCTCTACATTGAAAGAAAGGTTCTGCCATTTTCAAAAGTAGCAGAATAGAGGGTTATGTGTAGACAAGATGGCCTACATCCCTGAATGTGGTCGTCTCAGGGACGGATTAGCCGTTGGGGCAAGCAGCACATTGGCCACTTGCACCCGCACCCCTAATGCCCCTCAATCTATCTAGAACCTTTAACTACAGAGCCTCAGTTCTGAACAAGCTGCATCAAATAGGATAAATGAAGAAACCCGTTTCTGCGACAACAGGACTTGCACAAAGCAAAAGGGTGATAATCTGCACCTGTGGCAAAACCTTTGGAATGGCCCTATTGAAGGTCCATCCTAGTCTATCTCTTAGGTCCCTGAGACAGAGGGACTTCCGTGGCAGCCTGGAGCAACCTCAGCCTCCCCTGTACTAGTTACACTAGTCCCCTGCCAACAGGAGGTAAAACAACGCTCTAAATCTGAACAATTGCTGTCTATGAGGCCCTCCGTGGGATCACCCAAATCCATTTGTCTGGTGCATTGTAGAACTGTAATCCTGCCTTTCATAAAGTCACAGGCAGCTTCCTTGTTTCTCAGGGCCACCGGATGTTGAAGTACTTTTTCCTAAAGGTTACCGATGCCAAGGCTCGTTGGTCACAAACCCCTTCACTCAACACTGAACCTGGAGGGAACTCCATCTGACCTTCGACTGACATCAGCAACCACCCCATTGTTCTGTTTTTGCATCTTCTTGCCCCATAGCACTGTGTAAGTGGTAAAAGTAGCTCTCTGCAGCTCCTGTTCAGCACCAGAGAGAGGCAGGATGACTCTGCCACGCCCATCCAGTCGGGTCCACGGGCCTGGATAAATTGAATTGACTGTTATGACCTTAGAAACTCAACCTGCAAGTGACCGATTGTCACTAATGGTTTTACCTATTGACCGCAATTTAAAATTTTCGCTGTAGTATTTTCAACTGATTTTATTGGATTCTAAAATCTATAACTCCGGTTATATGTATGTTATTCCATTAATTTTGGTGACTAAATTACGATAAAAATACACTCTATTTTCATAAAATGTTTTGGATTTCTGTTGAGTCGTGTCAATTGCTTATCATCCTGGTTGCTACTCTGACATGCTTAAACGTGTTCCTTTAGGAAAGCCTAACTACTCTTTGCAAAACTACCAGGACTGAGCTAAGAATGTATTAGTGTAAATTCAAGGACCATCTTTGGGGTTTGTGACAGTATTGCATGATGTAGCATAACCAGCATCACCACGTAATACTCCACCTTCATAAAGTGTGAGCATACCTATTCTTGAAACTAACATAAACACCTTTTCTAAGGTCCATAAAGAGAAATTCCAATACTACGAAGAGCTTTACGTTTTGTTGCACTCTTTAACAAAATGGCATATGTTATGTCCACTGTAATGTGCAGTGCTGTGACAATAACATAATTGTAACATGGCAAACAGAACATCAGCCATGTTCTGACAATGAATGAAGGTGGCAAACAGATCATAAGCAAGATCAAATTGTACAGGTATTCCAAATGAAGGGGAAGAATTTGAAAGAATGCTTACCTAGTCAAGTAGTGGCCAATACAAGGTGTATGCCCATGCGTAGCCATTGGAAGGTACATCTGTATCAGTATGACAGCTTCACTTCATCAAATTTCCCCAAACTTTATTTTTGGATGGTTGAAAGTAGGGTTAGACAATAAATTCCGCTCCACCGGTGGAGTTCACAGAGTTTTGACCACTCTGCATCATGATTGTCAAGCGAAGTTATGGCCCTATTCAGCCAAGTGACGCGTGGCTGAGTTTTATCTTGTGAGCAGCTCACCAATGGTAAATTGGTGCGTGCAAGTAAGATTTGGCATCCCCTATCGCAATTTTTGGTCAATAAAAGGGCACCCAATGAAACTTCCACAACTCGGGCGGTTGTAATCGTTTGTGGTCAGAAAGTTGGCACTCGAGTAGCAAATCTACTCATGTGGCAGCAAAATCAACTTGAGAAGAAGCACCCTCTGGTCTGCATCGTCATGCAGTTTGCACTGATTTTTAAGAAACGCCCGAGCTCCTGGCGCTAAAAATCAGCATGAGCAGCAAGATGTGCCTAATTCCGCCTGTTTACGGAACTTCGTGGATTCTCCCAGAGTTTTTATGTAACTCCAAGGAACTCCAAAAGTTTCACCGTCCCCTAGTTGAAGGTGAGGAAAGTTGGAAATCTTAGGCCTTGCAGAAACAGGCACAGGGAATAGTTATAGGAACTCTAATACTTCTGTCCTTGCTTAGAGCAAACACAGCATTAACAACATGGTTGAGTCTGTATCTGATGCAAGAACATGGTTTCAAAGCAGAAGTAGAGGTTCCTGCTTCTGCAACAGTAAAACTAAAATGACTGTCAGGTGAAAGTCAAGGAAAGACAGTGGTCTGACAGTAAACAACATATATATTGCATGTTGCCAATTGTATCAGGTGGGTAAAAAACTTGTTATACCATGTGTCAGTTTTACAACTCTCATTATATAGCTGAAGTACGGTCATTCTCATCCACTCTGCTATTGTAATTGTTATAAATAAGAACACAGTTGGTTACTTCTACCAAATGATACCAAAGTGTTACAGGAGATGTGCTTTCATCATGGGTTGCAATAAGCACAAATACATCCTGTCTATCTGAAAATGTGACTTTGAGAAGCTTGAATACAATACTGTGCCCTCAGGTTTTTGAAGCTTCTTACAATCAAGCTCCTGTGGGACTTCTTGGCAGCAACATCTTACAAGCCACAGTGCCAGATTTGTTCCAGTCAGTTAACAGCTCGACACCTGTGTTCAAGTTTTCCACATAAAGTTATTACCTTTATGAAGGAGGGATTGGAAAGGCTGTCATGCAATTTTTGCAATGATCCCTAATGAGGAAAGGCAACCTGCGGATTTACAGAGGAATCGTTCCTTGTAGATGCAATCACACTGTATATACAACCAGAAGAGCTTTCGTACACCATGTACATCTTGATGCCATAATGTTCTCTTTTGCCTGATATGTACTGCCTGAACAGCATTCATCCTTTTTAACAGAATCAAGCACTCATCAACTACTATATTCTTTTCAGGGGTATGCCAGACAAATGTTCCACAACATGAAACAACATCATTATGTTCCTGGGCAATGCTGCAGAAATAGTGCATATGCTACATAAAGTGGTAAATGCATGACCCAGGGCCCTGAACCATATTTATGAGACCACACAAAGCCACCCTGCATGGCTAAGTGTTGCATCACAAATCTTGAGTAAGTTGATGCAGCGCATATCACTGCATTGCCTTGCTCGGGATGCGTTCCATGGGTATTGCAGTAGGGTTTCCATGCAACACCAATGGATTTTGACGCTGCCCCAGATTTACAAAATCATGTAAACCTGGGGAAGCTCCAAATCCTTCTGCTTCCCTAGGTGAGTTTTAACAAGGAGAAATATCTTTATTTCGCCTAGTTTTTTCCACTTTCTATATGTGCTGCATTCTGCAGCACACATAAAAGAGGATAATGCATCTGAGGATTTTTTCTGTACAGGAATGTGCCCCTTCATGCAAAAAAAACTGCCCTGCCAGCAATGGAGGCATCCTTGCACCATTGTGCATTGGTGTGTACATTGGCGCTAGGCTGCTGAAACGGCTCCAGAGCAGGGAGAAAGGACAGGAATGCACTGTATTGCATAAATACGGTGCATTCCTGCCCTTTCATTTTGATGTAGGGCAGTGCAGCAAAGTGACTTGCTGTGCTGCCCTATACCAAAATCCTGTAAATAGGGGCCCAAACACCTATCTCCTCCCATTTTTTATTTATTTCTATTTCTTTATTTGCATTTTTGTTATGTATAGATACAATTTCCATAGGTTATACAATTCAACATATATGGTATGTTTTAGCTGACAGTCATTGCTTTGCGTTATATAGGCATTACAGCTTTAAAGCAGTATTTATACCAAATAAAATTCTACAGTCTCCGGTGCATCAGAGACACTCACCATCTAAGCTTCTAATTAATGGGAAACATGAAAAGCTTCACACACTTTCTAGTATATATGTAACATGGTGAACCAAATTGACGACAAGGTTTCTGTAGCTTCCACCATGTCTGCAATGCCAGTCTGGTATGAACTTGAATAATGCATTGCTATCGCAAGATTGATATGAGAAAAGGAGAAAAAAAGAATAGGAAAGACAAAATAAAACCCTATTACAACAAACCAATATTCCCAGTACACGCCAGTCCTTTGTGGTGACTGTCAGGGGTGAAGCTGTCTGTTGCCTCTACAATGCAAGTCGACTGATGGGACTGCATTGTTTATTTGTACATTACGGCTATGTTGAGCATTAGGCGTAGAAATTTCTTCAACTCTCCAAGTGAAGTGCGAATCCAACAGGGTGCCCTTGATGGAGGTCCTCAAATGGCTTAAGAAACTCTTTGGTATGCACATTTATTTGGTGCACATTTACATCAAGGAACTCAAAATTCAGAAAGATGGACGTAGTCAATAGGCATTACATTTACAGTATCGACTTTACATCCAGTGTGTGCAGTGAATTGGGGAACTAAATTTGAGGGGAGACAAGAGAGCATTTTGTCTGTGCTTGGCATCATAATTGCCTACACTCCGGATTGGGCTACCCTGCTACTGTCTCTCTGCTGCACAAATTGTGCTTCTGAACGAACATCATGACTGTCATGACCATGTTCCACAAAATCATTGGAAGATAAGTCATTATCAGATAGAACTCTGCCGACTGATACATTTCTTCCTGATTCTGCTCCATTATCCTCTCCCGCTGATAGTGTCTCAGTAACACATCTTGCCTCAGAGATGTCCTCCAGTATTTGAGAGAAAACCTGGGCAGCAGCCTTCCACTTAGACAACCTCTATGTTAACTGTCTAAAATCTTCCTTCTGAAATACTCTGTGCTACGTAGAAGGCAAAAGCATCCTTGCAAATAATTACTTGGGTGTGTGCATGTTTGAGATATGTCAAAGAAGTGGGAAAACAAAAGAGCACTTAGCTCTCACTGCTGAAATACAAAGAACTTCCCAGAACATGTTAAATTTAGACTAAAAAGAACAAACTACCAGTTCAACTTGACACATACTCAACACACACAAAATACTTCATGGGAAGAGCGGTGAACCCAATGCATCCACTGGAAATAAATTATGGCACTCACAGGGTTTCCACCTTTCTTCTAAAAAACTCCCTGCTATTTTTTCATGTTTTGCTGTTCTGGAACAGCCAACAGCTCGTACTTAAAAAGAATTAATATAAAATTGTCAGGACTCATTTTCTAAAACAATTACTGTTTAATGTAAGAGCTCAAGACTAATCCCAATTTTCACTAATTACATAGGAGGAGGAGAGGGGAGAATGCAAAGCCAAAATGGTACATCCCCACAATGCATACTCAAACCAACCCAACGAGCAACACAAGAGAGGTGTAGTAATTTGGGTTTGTTAATCAGGAGAGATTATTTCTCTTAAGGATGGTAATTCTGCACCACTAAACGGTAACATGCTTCATCATCAGATATCTCCTCACACTGGTAACAGATGTTACCAGCATGAACTACAACAATGTAGACCAGAAAAAACGTATTGATTTATTTCTTGGGTACCGTACCTCTGATGAAGTAGAGTGGAGAGGGTTATTTACATGTTTTTGGCAGTGGAGGATAGTATAATCTCTTTGAAAAGGTCTGGGGCCGACCAAACAATCATGCGCACTTTGCATGTTCTCCACCCAGGCTGCATTACAGCCTGTGTGGAGAACATTCCCAGGCTTCCATTCTCTGGCTGAGAGCTGAACCACAGTGCTCAGACCAATCAAAACACTGTATTGCAGTATTGTGATTGGCTTAGGGGAGACTGTGTGCTTCCTGTTACGGCGGGACGTGGATGAGAGATGGAGGAAGGATGGAGCGATAAATTACGATTGTTTCTTTATTTTTTAAACCCTCACCTTTCCTCCCTCCTCGCCCCACCCCTGATCCATGCCGGCCACCACTGGGCAATGCTCTTCTGTTCTGACGGAGAAGCCTGCCCATGTAATAGATACATGTTTCGCTGGTTCGTGTTTTAGGAATCAAAATAACACACTATAAACAGAGAGGCATCATGCTTGCCGTGATCTCTTGAAATTATTGAAGAAATGAGAACTGTGTCTGTCATGTAAACATGAATTATGTGTTTGCCCCTGTTGTAAATAAGTATTTTATGTTTTTATTTCATACTGCCCAGTACATCAACATCACAGGGTGCTTTGCACTACCTAAACATAATTGCTATAAATTCAAATTTTCTGTAATCAACAGTTGAAAGTTTACCAGTTAACATTATGAAGCTGTCAGGCACAATAGCCTACTGAGTGTAGACATTTTAAGTATGCAACACAAAATGTATTACGTCTCAAGAGTGGCTAAAAACAATCAAACGTAAAAATCCATGATGGCTAAATCTAATTTTTCAGTGGCCCTGACTTCAAACATTGAGTGCATGGAAGGAGGTGAACTTGTTCAACAGATGTGAGCCTCACACCTATTGGTCAGAAGTAGAGAGATAATTGCAGTGCTTAGAAGAGGTAGAAACGCGATTATGAAAAACAAGCTATCATTATTGCTGCTGGCTTGCAAGATGCACTCCGTTTATGCAGGTTTCTCTATTTAATTTTCATTGGGTAGGTACACACCACAGTGCTATCTTTGCATCCCCTTCGGTACACGTTAAGTAGTCTTGGCTATCTTTGCATCAAGACCATGTCTGGGTGACGTTAACATGGTAGAATGCTGTGGATAGTACAGAGACATTCTATTGCATACTTGTACAATTATATCCACAAACATAAGCATCATAGCCAATTTAAAGGGTTATAAATAGGTTGCCTGTTGCTTTTTATTCCCCTTGGGGTACATAATGGTTCAAAGTTAATGTCTCACGCCCCAGGTGGAGGGCAGTTCTAGTGATGGAGAGGTCAGCCTGCCACCTCTGCTTCACTTATATGATAAAGGATACAGACTGGACCATGTAGGTCCTTCTTACTCTTGCTAATGAGCAGGATGAAGGCATACAAAGTGGTGCAGGGAGAAATTGTTATTTCAGGGACACTCCCCACTCCACTCAAATGCATTTTGTAACAGTAGATTATTAAGGCAGCCATCATTTGATTTCTGATGAGTGCTAAAGATGTCTTCTAAGCACTCTGGGTGCATTCCTTGATTTCTTGGGCAATTTGGCTACTGTTACTGTTGCAAGGTCAACAGCAGCACGAGTGCATGTCAGCATAGCACTTCCTTGATGAGTCATGAGGAGATAGCACGCTGCTTCATATTCTGCAAGCACCGGCAGTGGGATTCAGACAGGTCTGCTGCTAAGGAAAATGTGTCATGAGCTGGAGTGGGTCTCCAGCTTATAGTTTGAAGTTCTGACAGTCTCAAGCCAATCAGTCCTTCTAAAAGCTCCTGGCCATTGTTACCACACACAAAGGTACGTAATGCCAGCGAGCATTTCCAATTACACAATATCATAAGCCCAAAGAGTGGGGGGGGTACCAAATGCCCTACGCCCTTTGCCATTGGACCTCGTTTACAAGGGAAGCCTGAAGACAGCATTCGTGGATGAACACCATGAAGCCTGTAGTGCTGCTCCCAGCCAGGGCATGAGCACATTTACAAAGAGAATGGTGCTGGGATTAGAGTCTGGCCCATATTACCTCCTTCTTATTCAAATAGGGATTATATGGATTTCCATATGCTGAGCATGGGGTGGCAGCAAACATGAGGACACAAAAGCAACAACTATTTGTAGGGCCTACCGTGATAAACATGACACCTTTCGTTATTTCTCGAATCCACTCTGGAAAGGACTTCAAAGATCTCCTTGAGGAAAATTGGAAGTGGGAATTGAGCTAAACCAGAGACGGATCTAAACCAATAGTCGACACAAGAAGCTTGCACCAAGCTGGCAAATTTAAATCTAATTCTTTGGTCACTTGGGAAGTAACCATTAAGGTTTTAATCTTGTGGGATCACAGACATGCCCTGAAAGACCAATTAGAGCTGTTTTGTTGCTGGTTCTTCAGGGAATGGCTATCTGTCATATTTTCCATAGTTGTATTGGTAGAAGTACAAAGATATTAATTCATTGTTTTTGTGATTTGCTGGTTGCTTTGTTTTGCTGTTTTAGAGCAATTTGAGAGAAGGGGTATCAAGACATGAGCTAAAATTATTACTCAGTTTGGAGACATGCATGTTTTTTCTTTAAAATAATTTCTAATGATGAGCGAAAGCGGTTTATTAATTGGGGTGGATGGGAATCCACCTCAAGTAATGCATTCTCTATAGTCTTAGGTCCAGTCATAGGTTTCGGTAATTTAAGCCTAAGCTCTATGCCAAGTAGCTATGGCACAGAGATGACAGGCTTTTTTTAAACAAACATTTTATTGTTGTGTTTTTCATGGAAGGAGCAACACATCACCTGCATTAACACACATTAAGCCTCTGGCAGCTATTCATTAGTTGAGGGAGAATGACCACCTTCAACCTACTTTGAGTATCATGTCTCTTCTTGACCTGGATTCAAAAACCACATCTCATGCTCTACATCCTCAGATAAATTCCACTAAACTGTTTTCAAATGTTTGTCTTTTTCAATGGGCATCCTCAACTTTCACAGACCTGTTTCCTTGTGAGCATGAACCAGTCCATAGCCTCTGCCTACTAACGTATGTTCTGCAAGTCACTCGCTCCCATCTCCAGGAAGTGCTCCTTTTTACAACTGTTGATCCTAGGACAACAAATACCTTAATGTTTTTCAGCTAGCTCCCTTTCTCCCACATATAGAGTAAGATTCGTTTTTCAGCATATGACCGCTAGCCTCAGGCATTCCCTCACTTCTCCTCTTTTCGAGTGTGTCCTGTAGGAATGAAAGCCCCATTTCCGCATATATCTCCCTTTTTCCCTATGGGGTCCCACCTGAGGAACCAGTGTTATATGCCCTACTGTTATAGTGTGTTGCTGTCGCACAATGGTGCTTCCTTGGTTATTACTCCCTCCCATTCTAGATATTTTGTCACTTGAGGCAGACAGGCTTAATTTTACAAAAATGTGTAGAGTATTTAGAAGTATCAAAACAGATAAAAAGTTGAAAACACAACCCAATATTAATCCAATATATACTAATGTGATAGAAATGTAATAACCAAAATGACACTAAAATGACTAAAATCCAATGAGGGAAACTCAAGATATGATTTTTTGAAAGATTTAGGTGGAAAAAGCACAAAGAAAAAGTAAAGAGCTAATAATAGGCAATGGTCATGGTACACCAGACCGAGGTGCAATATCAGGCAGACTGCACTGGAGCCAGATACACACGTGATGGTGAAGATATAATAATCTGGCATGACTATGACATACAAGATGTTCTTGAAGCGCAGTATATATTGTGTGCAGTGTAGCGCAGTTGGGTGTACTCAAAACACATCACCAATGACTAATGAAATATCTGTAATGTTTCTTCTGCTTATCAGATAGGGATTCCGGGTATTTTCCATGCCACCAGCAAGGAGAAAAAACCAAGGGAGTTGGATTGTGAATTTGTGAGCATGAGTGTCTTGTGCAATACTGAATGAGGAATTCATAAACAAGTTTAGACAGAATTGGTTTAGGGATCCATCTGGTTCTAAAGAAAGCTGGATTAATTAAATGAGCATTTGAAAAAGCTGGCTGAAACATGTCTCCTTCTATAGAACCAGGTAAAGTAATTCTCTCCAACCATGTCTTTTTTGCTTTTAATATAATCCAAAGAGCTTTGAAAGTAAAGGAGTGTAAGAGGCCTTTAAGACTATTTCAAATGTACTATAGGATACCAACATAAAAACAGCAAGAGCTCTCCATCCTGATTGTGATGAGTTAGGGTTGAGCCCATCAGGTGTATTAGACCATTGGATGAGGACCAGATGATGAAGATTGGCACACACATTTTGTGTGTATTAGGGTCCTGTAAAACGACAAGCATTTGCACTAAGAACTTGATGATGTGAGTGAGGAACATGGTATATTAGGTGGGCGCTCTCCTTTATTGTTGTTCAATTATCGTCTGGGGAAGGCATGATGACTGTCCTCCATGGACACTTACCTCTCCTTTTTTTGAGTAGAAAAATGCTGCAGCAGTACTTCACTTGTGCTTCACTCTTCTTCAGCCTGTAAAATCATAAAATGACATCACCTCTTGGGTGTGGGGAGGTGTCTCTTTGTCTCTGGCAGAATGGTCATCTGGGCTGTGCCAAGGAACTTGAGTAACTTATAAGAGGCCTACCTTGTCACAGACATGTGAGCCGACATCTGGACAGGCTTCTTTTTGGTTGCCCCAGTCAAGCAGGCACTTCCAAGGACACACCTCTTGAATAGGCACACAGAGTCTGCACTGAGGGAGAATGGTTCTGCCATGTGAAATTAGGTAAAGAGATGCACTGTGGGATTGTTTCGGTAAGGCAAGCAGGAACTGCTGCAAATGTGAGAAGTTGACCCCTGGGATTTCTTTCCTTATTGGTCATGGATGTTGCAGGAGTTTATGTCACCCACAAACTAAGCTAGTGCCAGGTATACATATGGCACCCTTGGGTACCTCCTTCAGAACACTACTAGACCTGTGGAAGATAAAAGAAGTGCTGCACCTGCTGTAGAGTCCTGTGAGGAGATCTGAAGGGCTCAAATTGCTCCATTTGTACCCAGGTCAAAAAATGGACTTTAAATATCGGTTGGCTGACCTCATACAAATTAGTTCCACAAGAAGCCCTATTTCCTGAAGAGCCCAGCTGACCAGTTCCAACTGGACCTACCTTGCTCCCTTTTGGCTTCTGCTGGAGTGAGTATTGTCCACCGGAGTAGAGTTCCTGTGATATGTGCCCCTTGACTGTGTAGCCTGAAAAACATGGGACTTAGGAACATTTTTGCTGCAAAAATCTCTGGAGGATGGGGACCAACCTGACAAGTCAATCCAAGGAAGTTGAGTTGCCACTGGGCCTAAGATTCAGATTGGTCCTGCACAGAGCTTTTTCACAGAAGCAAATCTGTTTCAGCTGGAAATCATGGAAAAGGTATCCAGCCTCGTCAAGCCCTGTTTGGCTGCAGCTTGACGCCTTTCCCTGTCAGAGGAGCCCATGCTAGCATAAAGTAACTAAGTCTGATATGGAAATCATCCTTGAGTGAAGGTGTCAAAAGTATCTGTCTAACGAGAGACCTTCTTTGGGTGCAAGTTTTGTATTTCTTGTGCTTTGAGCTTTACGGCCAAAAGCACTTCTTGGCTACATCCTGCTTAAGATTTATGACTTCAACTTCAGTGACATGTCAAATTGGAAAACCTCCAACTAGATAGCAGCTGTTTTCTGTATCTGGCCCACATGCCCTTGTGATCTACCTTAAATTGCATGTCAACCCCATTCAAGTGCCACCAGATGACAATGGGTGGCTCTTAAAACATTTTGGTGCTATTTTTATGTAACACTTTAAAAAATCATATTTTCAATTCCACTTATTATATTTGTGACAATTTGGTGTCATTTTGTTAATTAAATGGTTCTCTTTAAAAAAAAATGTTTATTTATTGTGTTTTCAACTTTCTAACTAATTTGATACTTCGAGATGCTTAACTCATTTTCTTAAGTTAATTATGCTTGCTCCGTGCCATAGCTACCAGGGATTGAGCTCATGTTTAACTTATTGAAACCATTTTTGGATTAAAAAGAAGAGTGAAATTATTACTTGTGGAGGACTACCGTATCCAGCCCAAATAATACTACACTTTCTCATATCAGCCTGTTACTTTTCAGACAGGAGAAATATAATAAAAGAGTAAGATTGAGAGTATTTGCATTTCCTAATGGGCGATTTGCAATTTTGGTACCCTTAGGAAATGCAAAATGCCATTTTGGAATGTACAAAAGGCCTTTGCGGTGGTTCAAACTGTGATTTCTACATACTGAATATTGCATTTCAGAAATTGCAAAATACGATATCGTTAAAAGGGATTTCCCATTTGTGGCTAGCTAACCACATGAACAACGGTTTTCCTAATTGAGACTAGTCGCAACATGGCCATTTAAGAAATTTAGATCAGGTCGAAACCAGGTACAAAATATAAAAAGGCACCCACAATCTGTCAAAGTCAATCCACTTTGTACCTTCTGGCAAGGAGGATAAGAATTTATAGTTAGTAAAGCCAACCAATATTTATCTTTACCCAATACACCCCAATTATTGGAACAAACCAAATCGATGTTCTACAGGGTAGCACAGTTCCCCAATGTCATTGGCTGTGCTGATCGGCAGATATTGCCATATGTCCCCCCTCAGAAATTGAATAGATATACAAGAACAGGAAAAGCTGACATTCACCTAATGTGCAGGTAATGTGTTATGCCTCCTGTATCAAAACAGACCTTGTGGCCAGCTTCCCAGTTACCACCCACAACTCATTTATGTTCCACCACAGTGGAATACAAATTGAACTGTCACAGGGTGAATTTGGTGATGATTTCCTACTAGGTAAGAGAATCACAGACTCAATGAATACCATGGCCGGGGGGATGTGTGTAAGGTGACCTAGTGATTTCCCTTCTCATGCTCTTATTGTGACAGTGCATATGCCTTGTATCCCTGGAAACTCACACCATACCTGACTCCAAGGACAAGAAGTGAAAGACAGTACAACAGGGCACACAGGAACACAGGACAATGCGTTCAATAATAGAGAGAAGCTTTGGGATCCTGAAGTCCCGGTTTTGCTACCTCCACAAGACCTGTGGGACAGTACTGGACATGCTGGAAGATCATCGCTGCATGTGTCATACTGCACAATATTGCAATGAAGAAGGGTCTGCATGACATCTCCGTAGAGCCTGATGAAGAATTGCCCCCACTACAGGTGCAGCAGAAGCGTACACACGATCAGAGGGGCGAGCACAATGCACAGAGATCACAAACATCCATTTCTGAGATAAGAGTAATTAAAAAATATAATAATGAGAAAACACAGCTGATGGTAATGCTTGGCGCATAACTGAGAAACCACCTTTTATTCAGTTTATGACAAAAAAAAATCACTCAAAGATCAACTATATCCTTGTGGATGTAACATTTTTAAAAATAATCAGCAAGGTATGTTATGCCAAACAAAACAAAGGTGACTCATTCCTCCAAGTGTTCAGTAGTTCACTTCTTTTGGCCTCTGGGGTTAGGTGCCTTGTCAGCAACACTGGGCCATGGGACTGTTGACCTGTTGGTCCCAAAAGTGTGCCACTGTGAACGCCTGGAACTGCAGGATTCCTGAATGCATGTGCCACTGAGGCTAAAGCCCACTTCTCTCTCAGGTGGGGGCAGAATGTTAAGGATACAGAGGTTGTGGGTGTATACATTCTTTAAGGCTGTAGTCACTAGCACTATCCCATGTGCAATGTCCTGTAAGTAGTAAACCATGTCAGTCTGGAAAATCACAGACTGCCTTGCTAGTGTTTTTGTAGCTACTGCCAATCGGTTGATGGAATGGTTTAACTAATCAAACCTTGCCAGGCACTTCCTGAGCATCTGTCTCTGCACAGGAAAGGGAAGCATCTCAATGGATTTATTCATGCTTGAATGTATGATATATGGATTTGCTAACATTATGGTATGTTAGGTAAGTAAAGGGAAGATGACTTATCCTGGCTGGCAGCTGCTAGATTGTAGGTATCAATGTCAGACACTCCTGCCACACTCTCTGGTTCCAGGGTCCCTTCGATGAGTGTCTCCATGGGAGTGGTAAGAGGGAGTTTTGATGGTCCACCATCTATTCCATGACCCTCAGCCATCATGCTGGCCACCTTCTCCTTCATGCGAGACCTCAGGTCACACCAGCATTTGAGTATCTCTAGGATGGTCCTCGGGGTGACTCCTAGGGAGTTCACCTTCTCCAACATGCTAGTCTAGATTTTTATATTTTGGCTTTCTGGTACTATGAAGGAGACATCCCAAACAGTTGGTCCATATGGGACACAAATTCTTCTGTCAGGAGCTCCAGCTTCTTTTGTGAGAATTGTATATTCCTCTTTCTGCTCCTTGTGTACTTGTACCCATCTTCTGTAGACATAGTGTTCTCCGGGAACATGTGATTCACGGGCAGTAGTGATGCAGGAGCACTTGCATTACCTTACTAGGCTTTTGGGTTGTGATCACCCCATATTTATTAACTTCCAACACCTTCCTAAGCTTCTGGGTTGTGACCACTAAATATTTATAAACTTCCTGGCATGACATCATCATTCTGCATCCGGAAAGCTCCATTTTCTAATTTGTGATTTCCTATTTTGCAATTTCCTAACTGCAAATGTGAATCCGTAGGAATCGCTATTTGTGGAATCAGCGGTTACATATATACCATTCCCAAAAAGTGACTTCTATGGAGTTGCAATTTGCAAATCGCTATTAGGATATTTTGTACATATGCCCATAGATGTC
Organism: Triturus cristatus; assembly: GCF_964204655.1. Lineage (NCBI taxonomy): Eukaryota > Metazoa > Chordata > Amphibia > Caudata > Salamandridae > Triturus > Triturus cristatus. The sequence goes on along the minus strand of NC_140585.1, from coordinate 210,468,676 downwards.
TTGCTGATTAGTGCAACTTTATGACATTAAAAATGAGTGTATGCCATAATTGAGCTGGAAGGTGAGGAGGGTGTTCAGACTATGCTCGGTTATTACTAGGTATCAACTGCTCACATACTGTACAATCCCAGTTTCGGATACATTGACTTTGGGCATCTACAAGGGTAGACAGCAGTCTAATTTAGCTCTTGATGCTCCTGAGAATGACAGTTTCTGTGCGATTGCAAATTCCAATCCTGAGACAGTGATCTTCTCTCCCATACCAGGGAGTATTTGCCAGCAGTCATTTTTGCTTCAATTAGGCATAAACCTGATTCCTGGCCATTATTATTCATGAGCTAGTCAGTGTGTTCCTCTTTGTGAATTTGTAAATACTCTGATTATAACACAAACTAAAGTATTGGGCTATGAACAACTTTTTCTTCGAGTATCAAACAGAAGAAAAGCAGCAACTAGGATGCAGGTGTGCAAACACATATAGGTCTAATGTAGACTAAAATGAGTAACTTTAAATAACCTTCACTGGGAGAATTCACACCCTTCAAATTAGTGAGGAAGTGGTATAGCCCAGACACAGATTCCCCTATTCATATATGCCTGACTGTAGGTCAGGACTTTTGCTTTTTCTGTGCTATATGGAAAAACAGTGCTGTAGACCTGGACCTCTCCTCTGCTTGTGCACTCTCTTTAAAACATAGATTGATTAGCATATACCTGGGAGACCTTTGCTGTGCTCACTGCTGCAGGGTGCACCAGGCAACCCACAGCTGCCATGAGTGAGGGGGAGGCGTGGCCATCGCGCTTAAAGCACTGCCTCTTCCCCCGCGGCATGGGAGACCTTTGCTGTGCTCACTGCTGCTACTACAGACAAAGTAATTCCCGACTACCTGCCAAGGGGAGGAGGGCTGCGGAAGGACGTTGCGCTGCCCTTCTGGGATCTACCCTGCCAAATCTGCCGCATAACCGGCGCACGGCGCTCCAACGCCCAGGGTGTGGACTCCAGCTCCCAGGGTGCACCAGACAACCCACAGCTGCCGCGAGTGAGGGGGAGGCGTGGCCATCGCGCTTAAAGTATTGCCTCTCCCCTGTGGCATGGGAGACCTTTGCTGTGTTCACTGCTGCTACTGCGGACAAAGTAATTCCTGACAACCTGCCAAGGGGAGGAGGGCTGCTGAAGGACGTTGCGCTGCCCTGTTGGGATCTGCCCTGCCAAATCTGCAGCATAACCAGCGCGCGGCGTTCCAACGCCCTGGGTGTGGACTCCAGCTCCCAGGTTGCACCAGGCAACCCCCAGCTGCTGCGAGTGAGGGGGAGGCGTGGCCATTGCGCTTAAAGCGCTGCCTCTCCCCAGCGGCGTCGGAGACCTTTGCTGTGCTCACTGCTGCTACTGCGGACAAAGTAATTCCAGACTACCTGCCAAGGGGAGGAGGCCTGGGTGTGAACTCCAGCTCCCAGGGTGCACCAGGCAACCCACAGCTGCCGCGAGTGAGGGGGAGGCGTGGCCATCATGCTTAAAGTGCTGCCTCCCCACCCGCGGCGCAGGATGCCCACGGGACGAAGCCCAGACCAAGGGCGGGCCCGTCTGAGGCCGTCCGAGACTGGTAGAGACTGGACTGGGTCACCCCACTAACAAACACAAGTCGCAGTACATACCTGTAGTGCTATCCATTGTTGTGCTCACTATTGAACTCGACTTAACATGAACAGGCGGAGAGTGGGCCCTGGGGTCATGGGTACATTGGATGCATTTCTCCTGAGGGCGGAATCTGCCTTGATACATGAAATACAGCATACGGAATGCAGATTATCGTTAGAGCCACTGCAACCTTTGGTCAGTCTTGTGTCTTCGACCCCCCCAGAGAGCATTGTCGTTAATAGCACAGCCCTATCGAGCAGCTCTACAATTCCACCCATTTTGCTCCCAATGAATCCTGAAACTGCCGATACGGGCAAGGTATCATCAGCCCCAGTCCCCTGCATTTCCACGGTAAATATAAGAAGCCATAGAACGAGACAGCCTCAATGTGAGGTTCCACCCTCTAAAAAAAGGAAATTGTGGGCACCCCTCCAAGCACACAAAATTGGCATCCAAATCCAGTGCACGGGAGGTGGGCGAAAATGGGAGTGTAGATAGCACCAACGACAGCACATCCCCCAACAATTTAAATACGAACCCTAACACACCCGTTGTGGCAGATTTAACCACCCGTATGCCTGAGGATGGTCTCCTCACCCAGATTGGTAATAAACTTGCAGCCCTGATCAACCCATTACTAGATAAATTGACCCAGAAAAAGGGTAGGATGACAAAAATAGAGCAGACTTTATTCAGTGTCAAGATAACCAACACCCATACTAAGGAGGGACAGGGAGAAGGATTGGTCGCTCAGAATGAGTATCGAACATGTACCAGGGACTGTGCTGACACTCCGTTTTGCCCAGCTCCAGTTACAGCGCCAACTAGGTCTAACCAACTCCCGAACAACACCAAAAGCGGTACTAATTCCCTTTGCCCGTCACTCGTAGGGGATGGGCGCACCAGAGTGCCTCTGAGTAGGAGTACCAGCTTCATCCCACACAACCACAACACGCTGCACCTGCCTCCAGATGCAACACCATACACGGTGATTCTGGCTAACGTTCCAGCTATCCAGCCTGCGGCACAGGAACACTGGTCTTCACTGAGGAATAGGGCACTACATTTCTTGACAGCCAGAACTGGCATCAAGCTTGAGCTATTTTCCAATTTTAAGATGGTTCGTAGGATACTATGGATTGGTAGTACACCCAAATCTCTACCAGGGGATTGCGTGGTGTTAAGTTTTGGGTCCCCAGGGTTGGTCCAACACATTCTGGATAGGGCTGGCAATTAACAAATCAAGGAGAGGGATATCAACATCTTCCCCTTGGGCTTTTTTTACCAACCGATCACAAACCAAAGGACCACAAATGCGGGGTTGGTGCGATTAGCCCATTGAACACCAAGCTATTCAATCCCTACATATAACCACTATGGGGTGTTGAACTCTTTGGAAGATATAGACTGACTTGGTCTTGGCACCAATCCACTATCTCAAGGCACACATAATCGCATGGGTGTCCCGAAGGATGGGATTGTATTCTACTATCATTCCACTAGAACTTTAAACATAAGTGGGAATAACAGTTGTATAGAGGTAGGGTATGAGGAGATTAATTCAGGCAGGTTGGGAAATGCAGAAGAAGGGGTGACCCCGAGAAGGGTAGCAGAAGAGGACCGCCCAGCCTTCCTGCACTGTACTGAGCTGAGTTTAATGATGAAATCATCCAAGGGGCAATTGACCATACTGTTAACTTTAACTCCCCGGATGTATCGAAAATGTCACTACCAGGCCACGGCCAACCCAATTTTTTATTGGCAAGTTGGAATATTGCTGGTCTCTCCACCAAAACCCACTCCTCCGAATGGTCAACATTTATTGATAAATATGACGTCTGGGCTTTTCAAGAAACCTGGGCGCTTGACCAAATCTGTCACCCAGGATTCTTACATTTTTTTAAACCGGCACAGAAGGAACAAAGGGGTAGACCAAAAGGTGGTTTAGCCATTTGGATTAAACAGAACGTAGGATACATAGTAGAGGAAATTAAAACCGATAGAGAGGACCTTTCGGCCATAAGACTGCGGATGGGCAAGGTTTTAAACATACTGCTCATTAATGTATATGTTAGAGGGTCACCTGGAGGCAAAGAATCAAGTACAGTCACGAAACTGGATGGGGTTTGGGATAGGCATAGGGGACGTAGTAGCATGATTATCGTCGGGGCTTTTAATTGCACTTTCGAGCCCCTTGACTGTGAAGATGGCAATCTGAGCAGCGAGGAGGATGCACAATGGGTCATTCCACTGCTTGATCTACCACCCATTAAAAAAAGGACTGAACTGGCTCTTCAGCTGAAAGGTCTGTGCTTAGAACGGTGTTTAAGGGCAGTGAATGGGAGGTCACGTCTGATAGGCAGGGTGTACATACCTTTAATAATGGCACGAGAAGCAGTAGGATTGATTATATTCTCATTAGCTTGGAATTATGGTCGTATTTACAGGATATGGAAGTTCAGGATTGGCTCGAAAGTGACCATAACCCATTAGTATTGATTATGCAGGTCCCAGGCCTACCCAATCATGAATCTCAGGAAATAGTAAAAGCTGTAGCAGAAGTGGAGTCCACCAATGATTGCAGGAGAGTCAAGTGGGTTAGTGTCGCAGCCAATGAAGGACATCTAAGACAGATGGAGGCATTGGTTGAGAGTTCCCTGGCGACTATCCAAAATTGTGACACTCATGAGGACATTAACTCAATTATTCTGCAGGTCCACAATGACAATGACTTGTTCTCCAAACGCAACCCCTTTTTTGTAAAGAAGCTAAAGAAACTGGCAAGGAAGTTAAGTCCAAAGGCAGCCCTTGGTATAACAAATTATGTAGAGAGGCATACAGGAGATTAGCAAGAGCTATTAGATAAAGGAATAAGGAAGAGATTAGAGAGGCAAGGGCTGGATAGAAACAGGAATGGGATGACCAACATTGGTCAAATCTGCTTAGCGCTCGCCAAGAAAAAAACATGGCTAATTTCTGGTACCTTGTTAAATGGGGTAATGGTATATTGAAACCACTTCCCATTAATCACGTTGCACCTGAAGCGTGGATCTCCCATTTTGAGGCTCAGTTTGCTGTTAGTAGTGATTATATAGCCCAATTTCCAAAACCTAATCCTACCATTACCTTGCACTTCTCCATACAAGAGGTTGAAAAAGCCCTCAAACTAATCCCGAAAGGTAGGGCACCTGGACTGGACTGCATTCTAGCGGACCTGTTTATGTACAATAGAGATAAGTGGGTGAGTTACATTCAGACCCTAGCTAATGCTATAGCAAGTGGAGCCCCCATCCCAGAGACGTGGTCTGGAGCTGAGATCCTCCCAATCTATAAGAAAGGGGATCGATCGAAGCCTGGCAATTATAGGCCTATAAGCCTTATTGATTGTATTCAAAAGATCTTTGCCAGGTTGGTATTAAGGAGAATCCAGACATGGATGAATGAAACAGGCATTTTATCATCCATGCAAGCTGGGTTTCGGCCACATACAGGCACTATCGACCAGGTTCTCAGGTTTGTGATCATCTACTGGAGGGTGGTGATCTTAGGGGGCGGGTCACTATTTGCAGCCTTCATTGATTTAAAATTGGCATTTGATTTGGTGCCCCGAGATAAAATGTGGAGCACCTTTTATGATATGGGGATGCTGCCTGTATTGTTGGCTGTTTTAATCACCCTGCACAATTCAAACTTCGCTCAGGAGCGCTGTGGTGCGAATGGGGAAGTCACAAACACGTTTCCCATTGCCAAGGGGGTATGTCAGGGGTGTGTTCGTGCCCCGACCCTGTTCTCCCTTTTTATTAACAGGGTCGTGAAATACTATTCGAACTACCCAACAGATGCTCCATCTTTAGCTGGTCAGAAAATACCATTGTTAATGTTTGCGGACGACACCTTAATACTATCAAAGACCCAGAGAGGACTGCAGCAATTGATTTGGGCTGTAACCAGCTAGAGGATATCGCTCGTTTTAGACCTGTGGCTTTATGGAGAAGATTATGGGCTACTCCTGAATTGTCTTTGTATGCCCGGGGAGTGTTAGAAATCAGGCAGGCTGACACCTCATGTAAGATTTCTTGGCTGACAAAGATTAAAACCATCTTGAATGACATGGGGATGAATGGTATATGGCAAAACCCTGAAGGTAACCCTCTCCCATCAAAGAAAGAGTTTAAGACAGCCTATTGGGACATGGTTAGGAAGAAACGTTTTTCTTCCGCCACGGGTCCAACTCCGACGAGGGATTTCCTTGAGAGGAAACATGAGTACCGTTATGAACCGTATTGTGATTATATTACGGTCCTGTTCGACAGGAAATTGTACCATCAATACAGGGTGGGCTCACTCCCAATAAAGACTTTTACCTGCACCCCTGAATGACGATAAATGTAACACATGTCTGTCACAGCGGGAAACCATAGCACACGTTCTCTTTGTCTGCCCAGCCTATGAAGCCCCTCGATACAGATGGCTCAAACCAATCTGTCTAAACCTTGGTACCAGGGAAGGTACTGAGGCACTAAGGATTTCAAGTACAGATACAAGCGAGCCCATAATAATTGCCCTAGCGAAATTCTTAGGCTGGATGTGGGCTATCCGTAGCAAAATTGCCAAACCTCGGAATGTAGCCAACATGCAAAGGGATAATTCGCTTATAATCAAGTTACTGTAGTTACATTTAAATACATGTTAGTTTTTAAGACAATCTTAATAATGTTTCTATGTAATTGATTTTACACATTTTTTACCTTCTGAATGGGAAATATGAATGCACAGCCGGATGGATCAATTTATGGTTTTATGTGAAATTTGTGTATCGGTTTTATTAATTTTAAAATATTCGTATGATTGGGCTGTTACAATTATTAGTTTGTAATGACATTTAAGGGTCCATAACATGAGTTTATTGATGTATGTTGTCTTTAATGATTTGATAATCGAAATAAAGACTAAATAAACGCAAACGCATATACTTGATTGGCCTATTTTAAATTACTTGTTTTAAAAAATATATTTTTCAATTCAGAGTTAGTCACAATTATAATAAAACAGTATACACAACACAAATCAAGGCAAAACAATGAAAAAGAACACATAGGTAAAGAAAATATATAAAGAATATCTAGAACTGAAGAAATAGATAAACTAATGACAAGAAAAAAACATAAAACAATTAATAACAGTTGGCATTAGGGAAGTCCCAGCAGAGATTGTTCCAGATCTTCTCAAACTTTTCAGGGGGGGGACCTCTAACTTTAGCGAAAGCTAGCTCCGACTCATAGATTTGATGGATGAGGGCACACTATTCAACAGCCTTTGGGGCAAATACAGAGACCCATAACCTTGCAATACAAAGTCAGGCACACACCAGCATGATTATTACTAAACGCTGAATACCTCCCTTGTACATCATTTTCTCTTTAGTAGATAATAAAACTTGACGTCCCAAGTTTGAGGACATAGACCCCCGCCCAAAATTCTTGTAGTGCAGGGCAAAGTGCAAATATTTGTACAACATTACCAGCTGGGAGTTTGCACTTGGAGCATCTATTCTTATCAGAAATAGCATTCATTCCCCATCTGGATATTTTATCCAGAGTGTAGTACAAAAATCATATGGTGTGCAACTGCTGTAACTTTAAGTTAACAGAGTATACAGAACAATCCAATATCTCTAAGTCCCTCTGGATCGCTGAAACTGAGATCTCAGATAAGAGCAGCCGGCTCCACTTAGTTGCTAATAACACTGTATCGTCCGTAACAGAGACAAAGTCCTTGATAAGACATCTTAATCAAAGGTATAATGCCTGATTTGTAATAGTACAACGATATCACTGAGCCTTGATGTCAAGGGTTTATTCACATCCTGACCGGATATAATAATCCGGTATTTATAAAGCGCAAACAATTACCCCTAAGGGTGGGGCCGTCGTGAAAAACTACTGCCCAGAGTCACATGGTTCTGGGCTAAGCTGCCGCTGGAGCCAAGGATCAACCTGTCATCCCCTATGTCCCGGAGTCAGCCTTCCTGGCCGCTGCGCCATACCTCTTCCTCACTTGAAAAAAATTGCATGGGAGCTCATAGGAATCTTTCACTCCTGAGAAGGACCTACAGCCATTCAGGTCATAAAGCTGACCCATCATCACAACCCTGCAACCTGTGCAGGCCCTGCAAGTTGAATTTTGGGAAAAGCAGGATTGTCCCAGAGCGGTGGGTATTTTTTTTATAAAAGTAATTGAATATTTAGAACAGATCTCCTTCCAGTTATGAATAATATCCCTTAATACTTCAAAGCATACCCTTTGTAGTAATTAGGATCCACCTACCGATAAAATGAAACCTGAACTCACCCCTAAAGCAAGCTGATAGCCAAAAGATGATGGATCTGGATTATATGGGGTTAGTAGGCAGGGCGGACGACCAGTAAGTGCAGCCCAGAAGTAAAGCTTAAGATCTAGGAGGAAAAGCCCCCTCTTCTTGTAAGGGAGTTTCATGAAACGAATGGCTCTTCTTGCATGCCTGTAACCCCATATAAAGCATCCAATGGCGCCCTCAAAGCGCGTAAGAAAAGAATCGGGGACCTTCAAAGGAATCACTTTAAACAAATAAAGACATTTAGGAAGAATATTCATCTTGATGATATTGACTCGCCCAACAATAGTAAGTGGTAGCTTATTCCAGGATTTCAGTTTGGAAATGACTAGGGCTAACAGAGGTTAAAAATTCTGTTTAATAATGTTAAAAAACCTCAAAATACTTTAATGACATCATAAACCGGCATTACAAATACGACAAGAGTAGGAGAATCAGGCTTAAAATTCAAGAGGACCTGAGCTTTCGATAGATTACATTTGTACTCAGAGAACTTACAAACCTGGAGGCCTCATTGACCACAATTCTGATCGCTATTAATGGGCTGGTGGAGAAAACCCCCACATCGTCCATGTATGCATTCAATGTAAGTTGTTTACCTTTAAAAATCAGGGGTTTGATGCCTGCATTCCTGAGGAGTGACTGTAGATAGAGCTGTATGTGCAAGGCAAGAAGGAGGGGAGAAAGCAGGCACCTCTGTCGGGTGACTCAACATATTTGAAATTGACTTGAGTAGCTCTCTGACAGGGCTACCCTAGCCCATGAGATCCTATATAGGGCCTGGGTCAATTGGATACATTTTACACCAATGCCGAAAGTGCGCAGGGTAGCTCACATACAGTCCCCTGCCACCCAATTAAAGGCCTTATCTGCATCCAGTGGAATAGTACTTAGGTTTGTGTTAAGTTTTCCAGCAACATCAAAAGCCACAATTGCAGTGTTAGTATGGTTGGTGATGTCCCCACCTTGGACAAATCCATGTTGTTGTGGGGAGGCTAAGGTCAAAATCACAAGGGCAAGATGCATAGCCGGGATTTTTGCAAATCATTTGGCATCTGTATTAATCAGAGGGATGGGACGGTATGGCCTCTGCAGACGTATCCTTTTTTAGAAATACTACAATATTGGTAGTGTTCTACATGTCTGGACCAGCCCCTCATGTATCGATATATTGAATTACCTTTAGAAATTCAACAGCTATTATGTCCTTGAATACCTTATAGAATTCCAAAGGTATGGCATCCTCACCAGCCATATTACCAGAGGGAAATGCCGCAAATGTGGCATCAATTTCATGGCATGGCGCCGACATGATCTTCCCTGAGTTGGGGTAGCCCACACTGCTGTATGTACTCCACACATTCAGCCTGATCTGTTGCCTGTGGCTGACTATATAACTCCTTGTAAAACTGGGTGAACTGTTCCAAAGTAAAAGTGGTAGTAGTGCAAACCTTACCATCCGTACCCTTGAAGGCCTGAATTGTACACTTGGTCCGTTGATCTGATATCTGATGATCTAAAACTTGGCCTACCTCTCCCCATATTCATATTGTAACATTCTATGTTTAACGTATCTAGCAGCTACCTGATCTTTCAACCTGCATCCTAGAGGAGACCACTTCTCTTATAATTTGAAAAACATGACCTCTTCATCTGCCAATCCTTGAGTAGTTTTGGAAGAATGTAGTATTTCAATTTGTAGAATAGCTTGGCGAAGAGAGTGAGCCTCTTCAGAGGAAGCTCTATTTTGCTTGACTACATACTGGAAAGTAATGCCTCAAATGTACGCGTTCATTAAATCCCGTATTATTGGAGTTGCCGCAGTGCCATTATTAATGAGAAGAAAGTCCCTGAATAACCCTGACCTATGTATCATTAGCCAACAAGTGGCAAGGGAATGAGAACTTGGAACAGTTGGACCTAGCCTCAATAAAACAAAATAAAAGTAGAATCGAGATATGATCTGAGACAATCTTAGGACATACATCCATTTTCAAGACCATTTTGATAGTGCTTATGCCGGGTGACTGGAGCCGGGATCAGTCAAATGGAGAGTCCAACATGCATCACATTGCCCATGCAGCTGGATCAGATCTTAAATTAAAGCCCTAGTTCCAAACTTGCATGGAGAGCATTACAACTGGTAGAGTCTATGCTGTAACTAAGTACACAGTTAAAATTGCCCATTACAATCAATTCCCCAGCCTAATCCAGCAGTTCCAGTGATTGCGTATCTAACTCTTCTAGCTCATCAGCATTCAGCTCATAAACCACACACAAAACACATTTTAAAGAGTATAGGAATAGTTGTACAAGTGGCCACCTCCCTCTAGATTCATCAGTAGTTCTTAACACTTGGCTTGAAAATTCTTTGCAGAGAGCACAGCAACCCCATTGAATGAAACAGATTGTGATGTACAGACAACTATATCATATTCCAGCTGCTTGAGTAGAGAGCAATCCTTGTCTCAGTCAACACCACCAATTGGGGTCTGTACAATTCAATCTCTTCCTGAACCAATTATTGCTTACTCCACGTTAATCCCAGATACATTCCAACACATGCATTTAATTTTGTCCATAAGACCTTTATAAGTTGCCTAAGCATCTATACCATTGATATTCTAGACTATCAGGCACATACATCAAGCTAAATTGGGCTCGCAAAAATCTTGAATCACAAAAAAAGGCTGTTTGCGAACGTAATTTAGCCATTCCCAATGCAGGAACCCAAAGAAACAAAAAATAGTAAAAGTCACAAAAACAAGGAATTGCGATTCTCCTATTACCATGACTAGAGAATCTAGATTTCATTAAAGACACGGAGGCTAACATTATGCATATTACTTTTAATGCGTCACCAAGCAGCCGCATACATCATAAAGAAGAGAGGTTCCAGAATAGAACAACAAGGAAACATCGGTCGTGAGGACATAACAATCAGCCTCTTTTAAAATGTGGAATATAGAAGGATAAGTCCAAAAAACTATAGATTCCAGGTAGAATTCTTTAGGTAGTCAAGAAGATATCACAGAAACGAAGAGAGAACTCCAGAAACGAAGAAGGAACTCCTCCAAAAAATGAAGATCGTGAAGTTATGATGGATTATCTGCAAAGAAAAGAAAATTATATGAAGAAAAGGATAGTATAAAACTATGGAAGAGAAAACAAGTGAACATTTAAAGTGAACATCAGAAATAATTTATGCAGATAGACATTGATCAAAACAGTATAAGTGTGAAACAATGAAATAACAATATAATTACAGTACTAAATCAACCACCCAGGGAAGGGTGGGAGGGATAATGTTAGCCTCCGTGTCTTTAATGAAATCTAGTTTCTCTAGTCATGGTAATAGGAGAATCGCAATTTCATTACAAGACCGGAGGCTACCATTATGCATGTTGGTAGCTATGTAATACAACATCAGACATATGAGAGATTGGTTTGCAGTAATGCTTAGCAAAAGTAGTAGAATTGGACCAATCAGCAGCTCTAAGAATATCATTCAACTTACCACCTGAGTAGAAGGATTTACTGGGCATAGTGCCTCTGATAGAGTGAGGTTTAAAAATATTTAAATCAATACCTGCTAGTTTCATAACGATTTTAACCCATCTAGCGATAGAAGCAGAGCTAATACCTAGGTGAGGTTTAACGAAGGAGATGAGTAATTGATTCACGCCAGAAGGACGGAGAGAACTCATTCTATAGTCATATTCTTTCATACAGTTAACAACACAAAGTTTTGGGTAAAGGTCAAATTTGGGGTAAAAGATAGAGTCAGACATAGTTTTTGTTCTTCTGTACAAATCGAAATTGACTCCAAACATGTCATAGGATCTATATGAAATATCAAGTGCCTTAACATCAGAAACTCTACGGCAAGAAACTAAGCAAAGAAGAGTGGCTAGTTTGATTGAGAGGTTCTTTCTATTCAAAAGGTTATTGTCGGGCCAACTAGAGAAGAGGTCAAGAATTGAATTGACATGCCAAAGGAATTGGTATCTAGGTTTAGGAGGTCTTCTAAGTCTGATACTTTTGAGGACTCGACAGACAATGTTGTTTTTGCCTATTGTTTTACCATTAATGAGAGCATGGCCTGCGGAGATTATAAGGCGGATGCCCTTTTCCCGTATACATGAGGCGACTGCCCTCATCACCTTGGTGAAACACCAGGGGGCTGAGGAGAGGCCGAAGGGAAGAGCTTGGAATTGAAAAAGATGATTCTTCCAGATAAATTGGAGAAAGGTTTGATGGGATTTGGCCATCGGAATTGTAAAATAAGCATCTTTTAGATCTAATTTGACTAGCCAATCTTCTTCCAGAAGTAGATCTCTCAAAAGATGGATTCCCTCCATCTTGAAGAGTCTGTACACAAGGAATTTGTTGAGTTCCCTTAAGTTTATAACAGGTCTCCAACCCTTGTCTTTTTTCTCTACTAAGAAAAGTGTGCTCACAAATCTCAACAAATGGAAAGGGACTTCTACTATCGCTCCTTTTAGAAGCATCGAGGAGATCTCTTCATCTATAATTTTTTCTAGGTCTAAGGTCAGGGGAATGCTTTTCGGTAGTGAAAATTGAGTCGGGGTGTCTATAAAGTCTATCATAAACCCACTCACTGTACTCAGGACCCAAGGGTCTTGGGTAATTAGACTCCAGTTGTGAGCAAACTATTTTAATCTCCCTCCTACTATTTGAGAGGGGGAAGGGGGGTTGGGTGGAATAGTAGTACTCACTTTGAGGTTTGAAGTCGCTGGATGTTCCTCTTCCTCTGAAATTTCTTGAGCAAAACCCTCTCCCTCTTGGGGGGGTAGAATTGAGGAATGTTTGAGGGTTGGTAGCCTCTTCCACCGTAACCCCTGGACCTGGAGTATGGCCTTCGGTTGAAACGGCCGGAAGATTGGCCTCTTCTTCCAGCCCTGCCAAAAAGGTCGTAGTTGTTGAAAACTCTTTTCATATTTTGATTCGCTTTGTCAAGCGCGGTAAAGGTAGAGACGTATTTACTTAAAGTCTTGATCATATCTTCGCCAAATAATAGACCTTTAGGGTTGTTAGAGGTTTCCTTATCCGCTAGGTCGCTCAGTTTAGGACTAATTTTGGTGAGAACAATTCTCCTTCTCTCTGAAATGATGCTGGCATTGCCCAAGAAAACCAAAGCCCTTTGGCTCCATCCTCGGATTGCCTCGGTATTTAATGTGGAACCATTGAGGTAGCTATCATCTGCGGCGTCGATGATTTTAGCCAGAGGACCGAGGACGTCTAATAAACGATCCTGGCAGATTTTGAAGGATCTTTCCATGCCTTTCCTTGGATCTAGCCCAAGTTTAAAAAGGTATTTGATTAGTTCTTGGTCGAGATGTGGTGTTTGCCAGACTTTATCCTCGATAAAGGGTCTAGAGCATTCGGATCTTAGTAAGTTTCGTGTGTCTCTTTCCAGAGTGTTTCTTAACCATTTAGATATAAATTTACTAACATGTTCTTGTGGAAACCACTAGTTGCTTCTTGGGTGCTTAATATTAAGGGAAGAAAACATCTCTCCGCCTAAAGGGTCAAGGATTGTTTCCTTTGAAGAGGAAGGCAGATCATCATCTAAGGGTAGAGAATTAAAATCCTCATCGTCCTCATCTAGATCGAGGATATATTCATCAGGAAAATCAGAGGCATCATCATCGTTAAAGTCATCATCATCATCTTGGTCAAGATGTGTATCAATTATGTGAGCGCTTCGATAGTTTGTGCCGCTAGGGACACCCATATATTTTGTGCCGCAAGGGACACCTTTAAAAGTTGTGCCGCTAGGGACACCTGAAGTATTTGAGGTGCGAAGACCTCCCGATAGCTTTGAGGTGCTGAGACCTCCCATCGTGCTCCTGGGGATAGAATCGATATTTTTAGTCTTTTTAGACCTTTTTCCCCGTATTTCAATGAGATCGTCATCAGCAAAAGTATGTTGAATTTCATTCTCCTCGGTGGGGAGTGATCTTTTTGAACTAATAACTTTTGATAAGGTAGACAACATACAGGATCTCATTTTGTTGTGAATCATATTTTTGATTGCCTCATTTTCCATATTAGGGATGGGGGCGTTGGCCTCATCCGAGTCTAGATCAGACATGTTAATTAGGGGAGAGAGAAACACACAAATCAAAAAAATATCTGATCCCTTGTAAATAGGAACACTGATATATATTTATTATTATTTTCTATGTATTTTTTTTTTTTTTAATAAGATCAAATTAATCTAGACTTCTTTTTTTTTTTATATTTTATATTAAATGAGGAAGATAATAAGGTCTGCCTTTCTCAAGGGTTAATTTGTTCAAAAATAATATAGAGATTTGCCTTTCCTAAAGGGTTAATTTGATCCAAATAAAATTAAATGATAAGGTATGGCGAATATTGAGGTGAATATTGAGGTGTTGAAGGGGTCAGGAGAGTTAACCCGTCGCTGTAAATAACGAGCGATATGAAATTCCGCTCAAGCTCATTGCTATGCAGTGAATAACTAGAGGAAAGTGCCTTGGCAACGCGCGAACGTTGCGCGTGTGTTGCCAAGGTACTTTCCTCCGCTTGCCGAGTTATGGGAGAGAACGCTCTCCAGTACGAGCAGTCTCGACGATCTGCTTAGCCCAGGAAACGCTGTGAAATCAAAATCCCACAGCGTTTAAAATCGGAGGCCTGGGGGGTAAGAGTGAAGGTCCGGCAATGTCGTTAGAAAAGCGGAGAGAGCCGGAGAGTGGATGAAGCATGGAGACAGCTTCAATAAGGGTAAGAGGGTGGGGGAGGACCAAGAACCACAATAGGAACTTGGTAGACCGGCAGGAGGGGAAGGGGAAGGGAGGGATCCCAAAAACGAGTGACAATTAGCCCATTATGGGTGTTCAAGGATCGTAGCTAGAGAGATTCAGCTAACAATTGAATAGTACGAACATTGAATATAAATACGAAATAAATGGCAGTTAGTTAACAACAAAGACAAGAGAGGTAGTAAAGATTGACTTATCTGCTTGGAGCCGCATTTAAAAGAGGCTGATTGTTATGTCCTCACGACCGATGTTTCCTTGTTGTTCTATTCTGGAACCTCTCTCCTTTATGATGTATACGGCTGCTTGGTGAAGCATTAAAAGTAATATGCATAATGGTAGCCTCCGGTCTTGTAATGAAATTGCAAAAAAGGCAAGCCTAATTAGCAAATCCTTATCTGCGAGTTCATTAATAGCGAAAGCAAATAGCGATTCGCAAACAAAAAATCGCAAACCAATGCATGTAAAATCGCAAATAGCGATTTGGATGAAAATCACAATTTAGCAAGTGCAGATTAAGGGGAATCACAATCAGGTGGTAAACAGGAGTAAAAAAAAACACACAGGTGCAACAACTCAGAAACCTATTTAAACTGACCCAGGAGGCCTCTGAACCTTTCCACTATGGCAGCGTTCTACGTGATGGCGAGGAGGATGCGGATCCATGCAGCAGCCCAGTGCAGAAGGAGAGTACAGGAGCGGATTTTCAGAGTGCGCATCTTCTCACTTAATTTCAACTTGTGCTTCCTGGGTGTTGCACTCTCCCCTGATGTAGGTGGATCAATTTTTGTGCACTGGAAGCTCCTATAAGCAAAGTTGGATGATAGTTCAGCTCAGCTCCAGCACTCAGCTTCCTCCTCTCACTTTCTCTGGGCACTGAATGAAGCATGGGCTGGATGACTTCCTGGTTGGGATGTCATCAGCATGCTTCCAATGCGACACAATATTTGCGATTTGAACATTTGTGATTTCGCTATTAAAAGCGAAATCGCAAAACTGCTTTATCGGTATTTGCGCGTCTCTATTGTCAGATCGCTATTAGTGATTGCGAATTTTACCAAATTGGTAAATATTCGCTTATGGGTTCATGTATTGCAGATAGCGAAATTCTAAATAGCGATTCCTTAAAAATCGCTATTTAGGAATCGCTAATTCTGGATTTGATGCATGTGCTACTATAATTCCACCACATTGAAAAAAACTGGAAATAAGCCCTGAATCTATTCACAATACTCGGACTTGTTTTATACCTCCACCAGCCCCTGACATGACAATCATAGTCTCCTGCATGAGGCCGTCTGCTACATCCTCCCTCCCCAACCCCTTTAATGCCCAACCCATCCCTACCCCAGGTGCGTTTGAGAAGGAATCACCACACCCTCTGGCTTTTGATAGAAAACAGCCCCAAAGGAGCACCAACCTCCACCCCAAGCCTGAGTCACCACCCACTCCAAAGTAGAAGTACCATTTACCTATCAAATTCCGTCCCCACAAAGCACAAGCGCAGGTCAGATTTAGATGAACTGTAAAGTAAAGAGGAAAAAAAAGACTGATGAAGAAAGAAACAAGAAATACATGTCTTGGGACTGGAGTTCTACTTCAGAACAGTGTTATTAACCCCCTTCAAATGAGCCAGAGCCCCCCCTCAAGAGAGCCAGAGCCTGCATAGCATCCCCTCAGAGTAACATATCTGGGACCTCCCATCATTCATAATCTTGAGGAGAGATGGCTCCTATAGAAAAACGTGAGCCACCACAGCCTATGGAGGGATCAATGAGTTGGCGCATCTTCCATCTTCAGTCCATAGTGGATCTGTAGAGGTCCGACTGGGCCACAATTGACAAGGTATCAACCATGATAGGGTTTGTTTGACATGCTTTAAGAGAGATCACCTGCCTCAGAAGAGAGTTTCCAACATATATTGTGATTGGGTGAGGCTGTGCTGTGTCCCAGTCCCATACATCAGGTCAGGGAAGGCCCTTCCGAAAATTGTGAAGGGTCAAATCCCTCCTTCCTCTTCGGTGTCCCAAATAGGGATCAGGGGTAGCTGTGATGGATATATGTTCATTGCTACAAATTGTCTTTGAAAGAGAGTTTAAATTGCCATACCACTGTGTTGCTACACCATTCAATATCCACTATTTCACAATCTACTTTGCAGTCCACTTCACTGCCCGCATCCTCTACAGCCTCTGTGACAGCAGGAGCCCCCCGCTACTCTGAGGTGTTAAAACATGTAGTACTCCCCGTTTTTGCTACCAGTACCTCCACATGAGGGCTTTGTATGCTATTTACTCACTGAGAGCGCACAAGAGGGGGATCAGAGAGGCAGCTCAGCTGATTGCTGCTACATTTTGCAGAACTGACATCTCCACAGAATCTGTAGCAGACTTGCTGCTTCCTTTCACCTGATCTGAGATATAGGAAGCAACAGTAGCTGCTGCTATAGCTGCCGCCACTAAGGCACTAAGTGATGATGCTCACTAGAAGCAGGGGATCTTTAGCCGCTGCTTGCATAACTTTTTAATAGGGCGGTCAACCTGGATCCAAGGGCATTATTGGTGTGCTCTGCTCACCCTCCTCCAGCAGCCTCCCTTCCTGCACTGCCATAGTGTGGCCCTCCCCCACAATCCCCCCTAGTTCAGTGGCTCCCCCGGGAACCATTTCCCTTCAGCATGGCCATGTGTACTCCCTGCGGGAAATAATTGGAAATGCGAGGTTGGAGAAGCAGTAATACTGCTAGACACAGACACCCATTGAGTCTGGTACTGCTGTATGTCTGCCAACCACAGAGCTGCAGCATCCATGCTGGAAAGACTTGCTGTCAGTGAGCATGCTGACCGAAAAAAGAGCTGCAGGAAGCCACAGTAGGTGAATTCTGCAATAGGCTCAAACAGATCACGGCTGGATGGGAGGCAGCAGTCCCGGAGCCAAGGGACTCCACAGCAGGCTCAACCCACCAACTTTCTTTAACCACCTTCCTCTCAGGTCAAACTAGTCTTAGTCATTTATATTACTTGAACGTCCCAAGTAAAGTTGTACCACATGTACCCAGGGCCTGTAAATTAAATTCCACTAGTGCACTTGCTGCACTTGTGCAACCCACTTGAGTGGCCTTTTAAACATGTCTCAGACCTGCCACTGCATTCTGTTTATGCAGCCTTAGACTTCCATTTTGCCATGGCAAAATAAACCTTTTTCCAGGCCCAGACTTTCCTTTTTAATAGACATAAATCACCCATAGTGTAGGCCCTACGCAGCCTAGAGGGCATGGAGCAATCTATATAAAATGTTACACATGTACATTTAAGTTTTACATGCCTGGTAGTGGAAAATCCTTGCTGTTCACTGCTGCGAAACTTACCTACCCTATAGAATAACACTGGAGTTACCTTATTACATTCAACATGCCGTAACGTCCAATTTGGAATAAGTAGACAGGTCGAGTTTGGTGTCTATGGAATTGTGACGAGAAGGATTGTAGCTGCAACCCTTAACTTAGGACCCCAGAGTGACTCCAAGGGCAGATGCCTCAGCAACATAACAGCCTTTCAACAACTTGAACCTACCACCTGGACACTTCCATAAGTTAGTTCTGCCCTCCCACGTGGTGCCACCCTGTATCCTTGGAAGTGGGCCTGAAGCTGCTGTGCCAGCCAGTCTGTGGAACCGACACATCTCCTCTGCAGTGCGGTGCATCTCAAGCCGGACCGAAAAATGGTCTCTTCTGCTCAAAGCATTGCCCTCTGAACTGACACATTGCTTCTGCTGTGTAGATCTACTCAGCACAAGGATTTCACATTCCTCACCGCAGCCCATCAATGCTGACAAATTCTGCAAGGACTGTTCCTCACCCAACGCAGCCCATCAGAACTGCCGCTGCATGACACATCTCCCTACAAGGACATCACCTCATACATTTCAGCTCTCAGAACCATAGCTGCGTGACTCATCTCCTCGTCTGGCCTCACATCACATTTTCTGCATGACACAGCCTTGACTTGGGACTCCACATCTTTTTGGAATCGAGGTTCAAGGGACTGTTGTTCAAAGGGACTTAGGAGTCTCTGTAGCATGTCCGTGTTCCATCCTGGTCAGCCTGAACTTGTGACTTGTATCCTTGTCTAGCACTTCCAGAGAACCACAGCTGGAGCTTTTGCTTTTTGGAGCTATTTTCACCGAAATATTCATAATTGCATATTTCCAGTTCTAATGATTAGATTTTGGTCATTTTGGTCTTGATATATTTATTAAAATGTACTCAAACTTAGTGGAGAATTTTTCTTGTGTTGTGTTTTTACTTTCGTACTGTTTGATGTGCTACATAAATACTTCAGACATTGTCTCTAAGTTAACCCTGATTGCTCTTTGCTAAGCTGCCAGATGGTTGATGTCGGCTTAATTTGAGGTTTGCCTGTACCTCACCATGACAAGGATTGTGGTTGCTGCTTGTGTAGAGTTCCATATCTCTCAACCAGTAATCCAATGTCTTACCTTGGCGATCAGCAGTGAGGATTTGGACTTGTGTTGTGGAGTGCAAAACAGTGATTTCGTGTTGCACTGATCATACCAGATAAATGATCTGAGACCAATTTGAGTGTTAAATTCTGTTTGACTATCTTTGTGGCTTTTTTTTCCAAATTCACCCACACTCTAGCTGACTAATTGCATCAGTGGATTCAATTCAAGAATTGAATTTGAGTTCCTTAATCTGGAAAGCTATGCTGTGGCTGAGATCAAGGACATTTGTATGGAAGGGGACTGTCTGCCATAGTATCTCCAGGAAGGGAGAGCTCCAAAAGGTTCTGAGGGCATTAGTGGAGGCCCACCAGTTGGCAGTCACAACAGATCAACAGGATGGAGAGGATGATGTGCAGGGGCCAGAACAGGTCCCAGTTGAGGGTCCGGAGATGTAGCAGTCAGCTGAGGGGAATGACTTGTCTCCTGAGTTGGAGTTAAAACCAGACTAGAGCAGAGAGCAGTGCGTCATCTTGTGGCCTGTATTCAGAAGAGGTTGTTGATAGGAAGGCCAAAGCCGAATTTGATGGGCCAGGTAAGAATGGAGGCACAGAAAAGAAAACAGGATAAAGGCCCATGAGATAAGTCTGGGAGAGCTGGACATCAGCGATAATCAGGTAGAGTCCAGCAATAATGGTGGCAGCACACCTACAATGTCGTCTGGAGACAAGAGGGCCCACATCTCTAAGGGGCTGGTGAAGACTTTGTTGTGGGTGATTACATTGAAAACTGATTTTAAGTGTATAGGTTAGCTTTGTCGATGCATAGTTTTCCTGAGGAGGATTGGGAGGCTAGCTTCTGAATGCATATTCCTAGTGATGGGAGGGATACTCTACTGGCCCTAGGGTTTCCCACTACCCATCAGCACAGGAAGTAACTTCACTAGATCTTCTATGATGCACCTGCACAAGAAAGTGGCATCACTGATGTTCCCATCATCCATCTGGCTAGGAAGTAAAATTACTGTTTTTCCTGACAAAACCATTTTTAAAAGAAGAAGTCAGTCAAGGGACTTCATTTCTCATCACCTATCAGCACTGGAAATGACATCATGGCACCCTTGACAGATTCTCCCTTTCATCCTTCTCCTCTCTATGACGGACAAGTCAAACACTAGCACTTCACCAACTGCATGACCATGGTAGCAGTCTGGATGTGAACCAACTGCCTGAGGCTCAAGATGGAAGTGCTGGTCTGAGGCAACAATCCTAGATGACAAGCTCTACATGACAGCTCAAGTCAATGCAGTGCGCACCTCCTACTTTCACATCCTACGCATGCTGCAAAAGATCTTCAGGTGCTTACCTCAGAAGACTAGATGTACTACTACACAGACTCCAGGACCCCCCAGAAAGCTGCCACATACTTGAAGTCCCACACCACAGCCACATCTCACCAAACCTCAGGAGACTTCAATGGCTCCCCCTTCACAAGCACAGCTAATTCAAACTTCCCACCCACACATACAAAGCCCTACTCAACACAGGCCAAGAATAATTGAACAGCTGCATACACATTCACCAACCCACCAGACACCTACATTCTGCATCACACTCACTTGCACACACTCCCCACATCTGCAAAAAGGAAACCTCAAGATCACGTCTTCTCCTACATCACAACTACAACATGGAACGATCCCCCTCAACACATCAGAGCCTTCTCTTACTTTTTGAGTTCAGTTAGAAGCTAAAGTCCCACCTCTTTGTATAAGCGCCATGTGACTACACACCTACACACCTTGCCAAAGTGCCTGGAAACCCTCTTGGGTGACTTGCACTATGCAAATGAATGGCGGCCAGGCTCATCACTGACTGTAAGCTATTTGACCACATCTACCCAGCCCTTAAAGCCCTCAAATAGCTACCCGTTAAAGGAAGATGCTTTCATAAGACTGCATGCATCATGCATAAAGCTCTTCCCCAACAAACCCCGTTGTGCCTAACTAATAAACTCAATATATCTGCAGCACCAGAATGATGAGAAGCACCAATGCGCTCCTTCTCGTCCCCCCGCTTTTAAACAAGAAATCCACCCAATCTCGCTCCTTCTCCAGTAATGCCCCGAACATCTAGAATGCCCTCCCGAAAGACCTGTGTTGTAATCCCTCCTACCTCAGCTTTAAAAAAGACCGTACGTTTCACTTTCTCAACATATACTGGGGTCCTTAATCTCTCCTTTGACCTTGGTTTCTGCTTCACCTGCATTGGTTATCTTTTCCTAACCCTCACTTCACTCTCCCTCTTTACGTATCTTCCTCTCTTCTCTGCCCTAAATTGTTACCTCCCTTTATATTTTTTATATGTTTATTCCCCTCTAACCACCCAGAATGTGTGCTCCCCTTTTTCATAATCTGAGATGTACCTGTGTGTTTTGTTACCTGGAAAGATTGCCTAATT
Organism: Triturus cristatus; assembly: GCF_964204655.1. NCBI lineage: Eukaryota > Metazoa > Chordata > Amphibia > Caudata > Salamandridae > Triturus > Triturus cristatus. The sequence goes on along the minus strand of NC_140585.1, from coordinate 210,446,944 downwards.
TATTTGTGCCCCCTTTTAACTTATTGTGAGATGTCATTGCCTGTTTTTTTTACCCTGAACTACTTCTTTTATTGATTGGTTCTGTTCATGTAAAGCACACTGATATTCTGGGTCTAGCAAGCACTATATAAAACTAGGCAAATAAAATCAAATAAAATAAGAATATAACATAACATACTATAAGATTGTGTTTAAGGAATGATATATTCCCAACTTAGAGAACCGGGCAGCTGGGGCTCTGGCTGGTTTGCAGTGGGTGAGATTCTGCTGCTAGGCCCTAGAGGCAGAAGTGCCAGCAACAGCATTACTACCTGAAATTTGGGACTTTGGAGACTAAGGTGTGGCAGTCCACCAATAGGTCTTGGCACCAAGCCTGGGCGGAGGAGGTTTAGACTTGCATGCCACAAAGCGAGATTAGACAGGACTAGGTTGTGACCGAGGAAAGATGCTTCTCCCAATGATTTGGTGTCTGCAGCCTGTATCCTCGGTCACATGACTAGATGAATGTGGTAGTTGATCTTTGTATATTGCTCCCAGACAATAAGACAAGGGGTAGTAGGTGTTAGCAGGATAGGTCATCTCTGACTTGATGAGGGGGGAGGAGTTGTCACCTACCACACTTGCGCATCACAAAGCCTCTACCTGAGCATACTCACAAAGGGTTTGACACTAGTATTTTGTGACCCAGATAAGCTGGGGCCAAGGCAGGGATGCAGGAAATTCCAAATCCATCTGGTAGAGGAAACCTCCAGAACATTATCATATTTCAATGTTGTCACCAGGTATAAATAATAGACCCTCAGACCCAACTCTTCAGAATATCTATGACCTGCAGAAGAATCAGAAGGACTGTTGTGCTGCTTTGCAAGAAGGACTGCTATTCTGCTGCTCAGCTGTCCTACTGCCTGAGTAAAAGGATTAGACCTTACAACGCTCCATAGCCGGTATTTAAGGTTCTTTGTTCTGCAGGCCTAACCTGGTCCCTGTATCCAGCTCAAACTCCATCGTAGTCTGCCTAAACTTGTGACTTTGTCCACGCCTGGCATGTTCACATCACCATAGTTGAAGCTTAGTGCTTTCAGTCACTATTTTCAATTGAATCTTTAATATTGCAAACCTCATGTTTTACTGGTTGTATTTTTTCATTTTGGTGTCAAACACTTTAGTAAATTTTATTTTTTCTAAATTTGGGTAGTTTTTTTCTTGTAACATATTAATTACTGTTTGAAGTACTACATAATTACTTTAGACATTGCCTTTAAGTGAAGCCTGACAATTTTGTGCCAAGCTGCGAATAATTTGGTGCTTGCTGGTGTTCCACTCTGACAGATTGTGGTGTGGATACATCATTTTTTGCTTAAGTGTTTAATCGTATAGCCCGTAGTGATCTCTAAACATTCTTATAATGCTTAGCAAGATTTTGAAGATATTGACCAGCCGGCACCTGTCTCGCTTCATGCGATGCACAGGCATTGGGCTTTTTCAAGACTGCATGCATTAACAAGCACCCCAAAGGCAAATTCCAAAGTAAAGTAATATTTTTTCATAATTAAATAATCCATAAAAGTATGAACATTAAGTACAGGTTGTATCATTTAGGAATATTTAGTATATTCAATTGATACATAATAAAATAATTGTTAAATAGTTATGATAAACATAAATCAGGTACATAAAATCATTGGCATCAAATGAGTATTGCAGTAGTGTAAACAAACAGGTCACAAAGAAGTGGAAGACATCACACTGGTGGCAGTCTGCGAGGGAACTTCCACAGATACAGCCAGCAACACTGTCCCACTGGAGGATTGCGACTTCCATTACAAAGGCTAAGTCTAAAGTAAAATCTTCGACCGGGACAACCTGCTTGTTGTATCTGGCGCTCACTCAATCACATTAGCCTAGAATTGTGTCTAGGTCTCTGTCCACTTTGAACAATGACTATTGATTGGCATTTTACTTTTTCTTGACACTTTTCAACTAAAATCTTCAAAAGATTCATTTCTCAGGTACATCCTATTGAAATTGTGAAGTTTTGTTTTCATTTTGCTTATTATCTCTTCCTCTATTTTAATGACGTGGTTGTGGGATTTTTATTGTTTTGTGTTTTGACCTTCTAACTATTTTGTTCCTGATTAAATACTTTACAAATGTTCCTAAGCTAGGCCTTTTGGCTTTTTGCCATAGCTACCAGGGGGTTGAGCATAGGTCTAAATTATTTAAAGGGTGCTTTACCTTAATACAATTGCACCACTATTCCTATAGACTCCCACCCACCCCAACTCCCACTTACTTTCATTATGGATCTAAAAATAACAGTTCACTGTCCGAAAATGTAATAAGGCAACCACCCAATTCAGGGAGGGGTGTCTGAGCTGTGTTCCTGGCTTGGGGGCAACTGTTTCTGGCCATGTGCTTTCTATGTTTTCACCACTATGATGGTACAGACACCTCATGGGAAGAAGGTAGCATGGGGTAGCAGAGAATGCTCCCCAAACCTCTCTGATTGGCCTCAAGACCTTCTTGAGAGCAGCCAAGGACACATTTTGGGGGGACGAAAGTGTCCCTGAACTCCTAGTGTTGTTCTGGGCACTCACTGGGAAAAGGAGATTATGCCTGTGCAGGGGGTGCAGCTGGAGGTCTGCTCTTTGGACCCCACTGGATGGTCTTGCAAGGAGGAGCCCTGAGATCTGCTTCCTCCCCAGTTAGCAAAATTATTTTGGTGCACGTTCTGGTTTAACTCAAAACGGGCGTACCCCACCTCCTTGGTATGGCTTTCTCTCCCTCACTGGTGCTGTCAAGTGGTCCTGTCCGCCTTTCAGTCAAGGAACATATTCTTTTCCCTAGGTCCTGCTTGGATAATCATTGGCCTGCTTGGTGTTCTGAAAAGGAATGTGAAAAAGTGAGACATTTTAAATTCATGTTTTCAATACTGTTTGTCAAATTAATTGCATTTAACCCAATAAGGAGGGCTATGAGCCAATGGCCAATGCCTACACTCCCTCCCAGTGAGTCCTTTGGACACTGGCCGACACTAGTGAGAACTATAAAGGCCCCTTGCACCTGAGGGAGTTCTTTCTTTTTTTTCCATCAGGCTGCTAGGGAATGAATCACTGCTTGTGGGCATATTTCAGCTCCTCGAGCAACGATTCTCCAGGCAGAGGTATTGTTGGAAAGGGAAAAATATTCCCTTTCCAATAGTACCTCTAGGGGATTTCAGCAGGAGAGCGAGCCCCAAGCAGGGATGCACCCCGTAGCCTCCAGTTTTAGGGGGAGCGAGCCTTTTGGCAAGGACTTGTGCTCCTACTTGGCAATTGTATTAATTCAGTCTTTCGTTCCCCCTCGGGGGCAGATAGGGGCATTAAGAATGCGGGTATGGGCCGTACCGCCATTGTTGGGGTGATGTAGGGGTGGGCGTGGTACAACGCTCTGAAGGCCTGGGTACGGTGCAGACCCCCAATGGGGTGCCGTAGGGGTACGCACCATACCCAGCCCTTCAGAGCGTGGGTATGGGTCGTACCACGCGTACCCCTACATCACCCCAACAATGCTGGTACGGCCCGTACCCAGGCGATTAGAACGTGGGTACGGGCCGTACCGCCATTGTTGGGATGACGTAGTGGTGGGCGTGGTACGACTCGTACCCACGCTCTTAAGGCCTGGGTACGGTACGTACCCAGGCCTGCATATTGTGGGTATGGGAATGTACAGAGCGTACCCCCACCCGTGTATGAATGTAGCGTACCCCCACCCGTGTATGAATGTAGCGTACCCACACCCGTGTATGAATGGAGCGTACCCACACCCGTGTATGTCCCGACCGCCCATGCCCAGACATAGGAGGGGTGGGTGCAGAGTCCTCCCAACAGTGCCCAGACATAGGAGGGGTGTGTGCAGAGTCCTCCCAGCAGTGCCCAGACATAGGAGGGGTGTGTGCCTATCACTCCCAGCAGTGCTCAGACAAAGGAGGGGTGTGTGCAGAGTCCTCCCAGCAGTTCCCAGACACAGGAGGGGTGTGTGCCTATCACTCCCAGCAGTGCCCAGACACAGGAGGGGTGTGTGCCTATCACTCCCAGCAGTGCCCAGACACAGGAGGCGTGTGTGCAGAGTCCTCCCAGCAGTGCCCAGACATAGGAGGGGTGTGTGCAGAGTCCTCCCAGCAGTGACCAGACATAGGAGGGGTGGGTGCCTATCACTCCCAGCAGGGCCCAGACACAGGAGGGGTGTGTGCCTATCACTCCCAGCAGTGCCCAGACACAGGAGTGGTGTGTGCCTATCACTCCCAGCAGTGCCCAGACACAGGAGGGGTGTGTGCAGAGTCCTCCCAGCAGTGCCCAGACATAGGAGGGGTGTGTGCAGAGTCCACCCAGCAGTGCCCAGACACAGGAGGGGTGTGTGCAGAGTCCTCCCAGCAGTGCCCAGACACAGGAGGGGTGTGTGCAGAGTACTCCCAGCAGTGCCCAGACACAGGAGGGGTGCAGTGCCCAGACACAGGAGGGGTGTGTGCAGAGTCCTCCCAGCAGTGCCCAGACATAGGAGGGGTGTGTGCAGAGTCCTCCCAGCAGTGCCCAGACATACGAGGGGTGTGTGCCTATCACTCCCAGCAGTGCTCAGACACAGGAGGGGTGTGTGCAGAGTCCTCCCAGCAGTGCCCAGACACAGGAGGGGTGTGTGCCTATCACTCCCAGCAGTGCCCAGACATAGGAGGGGTGGGTGCCTATCACTCCCAGCAGTGCCCAGACACAGGAGGGGTGTGTGCAGAGTCCTCTCAGCAGTGCCCAGACATAGGAGGGGTGTGTGCCTATCACTCCCAGCAGTGCCCAAACACAGGAGGGGTGTGTGCAGAGTCCTCCCAGCAGTGCCCAGACACAGAAGGGGTGTGTGCAGAGTCCTCTGAGCAGTGCCCAGACATAGGAGGGGTGTGTGCCTATCACTCCCAGCAGTGCCCAGACACAGGAGGGGTGTGTGCAGAGTCCTCCCAGCAGAGCCCAGACACAGGAGGGGTGTGTGCAGAGTCCTCCCAGCAGTGCCCAGACAAAGGAGGGGTGTGTGCAGAGTCCTCCAAGCAGTGCCCAGCCATAGGAGGGGTGGGTGCCTATCACTCCCAGCAGTGCCAAGACACAGGAGGGGTGAGTGCAGAGTCCTCCCAGCAGTGCCCAGACATAGGAGGGGTGTGTGCCTATCACTCCCAGCAGTGCCCAGACACAGGATGGGTGTGTGCAGAGTCCTCCCAGCAGTGCCCAGACATAGGAGGGGTGTGTGCCTATCACTCCCAGCAGTGCCCAGACATAGGAGGGGTGTGTGCCTATCACTCCCAGCAGTGCCCAGACACAGGAGGGGTGTGTGCCTATCACTCTCAGCAGTGCCCAGCCACAGGAGGGGTGTCTGCCTATCACTCCCAGCAGTGCCCAGACACAAGAGGGGTGTGTGCAGAGCCCTCCCAGCAGTGCCCAGACATAGGAGGGGTGTGTGCAGAATCCTCCCAGCAGTGCCCAGACATAGGAGGGGTGTGTGCCTATCTCTCCCAGCAGTGCCCAGACACAGGAGGGGTGTGTGCAGAGTCCTCCCAGCAGTGCCCAGACATAGGAGGGGTGTGTGCAGAGTCCTCCCAGCAGTGCCCAGACATAGGAGGGGTGGGTGCCTATCACTCCCAGCAGTGCCCAGACACAGGAGGGGTGGGTGCCTATCACTCCCAGCAGTGCCCAGACACAGGAGGGGTGTGTGCCTATCACTCCCAGCAGTGCCCAGACACAGGAGGGGTGTGTGCCTATCACTCCCAGCAGTGCCCATGGAAAAAAAGGGTGCAGTGTCCACAGATACAATGCCCACAATAGTCAGTCAGGTGCTCAAAGACCCTGAAGAACACGTAACATGTGTGCGAGGCTGGGAGTACACACATGCATAGTGTGTAAAAGGGAACATGTCCACATGAAGTAACTTCAATATACTTCACACACAAGTACAGTGACCACCAAGGATGCCACAAATGATGCAGGTGGAGACATTGCCCAGCATGCATGGCCAAAGTAGAACGGATCCGTCATACACCAAGGATATGTAGACACATCTCAGCACAACATTTAGGAAACACCCTGCAGGGAAGATGTCAGGGTCCACAGAGGAAGGGACACACCTTGGGACAATGTCACCATGCAGTAAGAGCATACATGAACAAAGTTATTTGGCAAATACCTTGTGATGGCACACAGATACCAGGGTCCATCCCATGAGCAGCACACCATTTGCCAGACACCTAACACATTATCCCCACCCCAAACATGGAGCAGCACCACCAACAGCAATACCAGAAAAGCAGTAGTGTGTAAAGGGAAAAAAACATAGCTTTATTCAGCATAAAAAAACGATTTGTAATTAAAAGTTGAATATGTACAAGGCCCATAGGGCAGTCCATAGTCCAATTCCTGGTGGGGGACACATAGGGACGCGTGTCCCCTAGCTTGCCTGCACAGTTCATACCTCCTTTGCTTCCACAGGGGGGGGCATCATGTGGGGGGGAAGGACCAGGCACCGCAGGGACAGGAGGGGCAAGGGTAGGTGTTGTGGGTGCAGGGACGGAGGACTCCACCACAGGGGGTGGGGCAGCGCCAAAGGTGGAGGTCAGAATGGCGCTGCACACGGTTGCAAGGTCCCCCAGCGTCTCCCCTGCACCCGAAGGAACCACAGGCCCCAAGGAGGGGGGGGGGTCAGAGGGATGGGTCGCAGCGCTACTGGGGGAGGGTGTGGACAGCGGGGGGACTCAACCACCCTGACCGGGGACTCCTTTGACCGTTTGCGGGGTGGTGTCACTTTGGGGCTCAGGGACAGAGCGGCCATGAAGGAGTCTTTGGTGGAATCCTGGCCAGGAGAGCTGAGGGGAGTGGATTTGGAGGTAGTGGGTTGTGATGAATGTGGACTCCCACTGTGGCTGCATGTCTTCCGTTTGCCCCCCGACCCAGTGGGTGTGCCTACTTCCCCCTGTGTGTGCATGAGAGGAGGTGTGCGCTTGGCCTTCCCTGGTGGTGTGGTGCCTGTGTCTGGTGGGGTGCGTGCATGGCTACGTCTGGGTGTGCTTTGGACAGGCATGGGAGTGGGAAGTGTGGATGGTGCAGGGGTAGGGGGGGACGTAGCGCTGCAGGAGACCCACTGCTGCAGTCAGTGTCGAGTCAATGGACATCAGCAACTGGCGTTGGTCAGACTGCGCAGCTGAGATGCCTTCCATGTATGCCTCCATCTGGGTGAGCACTCGTGTGTGGCCATGGTGGACATTAAGCATCGCAGTTTGACAAACCTGCAACTGGCGCAGGATGTCCACAGACTCAGCATTGGCGGCAGCAGTGGAGACAGGGGCAGGGGGTGCGGTGCCTGGCAAGAAGGAGACACGTGGTGACCTAGCACGGTGGGAAGGGACCAGAGCAAGTGGGAGGCCGGTGATGGGAATCGAGGGGGCAGGTAGAGATCGAGTGCTGCTGTCAGCTGTGGGAGCAGCCTCCGCCCCCTCTGGGAGATCAGCCTCGGACCCGTCAGCGTCATAGTCGGTGGTTTTACTGGACAGGTCCTCCGCCTCACTCCCCTCGGCCTCCGTGCCACTCGATGCGCCAGACAAGACAGCACTGCTGCCACTGGTGCCTGCTCCCTCCTCACGGTCCGTGCCAGTGTCTCCCTCGGAGTCCCCCGACGATGCTGTGGGCAAGGTGAAGAGACAGGAAATGATCAGACACCTGTATACATATGTCACATGAGTCAAATCGACATAGGTCACAGTGCATAGCCTGAAAAGCAACATGAGTAACATCTACAACACAAGGTACATATGTAGGCCCTGCAACACCCAGCTGGTTGACCCACCATGCCACTGAGAAACAATGGAGAGCATGACCCAACAGCAAATTACTTGTTATCAAATAGAACAGAGGAGCCAGGCTCTGGGGACAATCGTGCACAGCATCTGTACCACACAGCGTTGACAAAAAAGGGATGAGCAGTAACCATGTCTATTAACTTTTTGCACATGCTGCAAAGCCAATACATTAAAACATGCACAACATTACTGGGTCACTGCACCTTGAGTGTATGTCCAGACAAACATTACACACAAGCCAGACCTAGCAGGGAGACTTCAGATTTGGACATGTAGGCCTTGCCCGCACAAAGCACCCAATACCTGAGACAATGTGATTGTGACAGAGGAAGTACTTACACCTCTTACTCTGGGATAAAAACACATGGCCTGCACTAAATCCTGATTGTACACAAACTACCCCTGGTGCGCCTGTCCACATATATCATTGACAATCAACCATCATCAGATTGTCATTCCAAGACACACAGGCACTGCCCACTGTGAGTATGCACAAGCAAAATTGGGTCACAGTGTACAGTGGACACATGTAGCACAGTTTACGCCAATACAGATGAGGCCAGGGTACAATGCCACAGAGCCCAACCTATGCCGAAGACACAGAAAATGTCCACATAGTTGGATGACACACATGATACCTAGGAAAAGGTGCCCCAGGGCACGGTAGTGGCCACACACCTCCATGGTCCTGGATGGATATGACTGCAACTGAAGCAACCGTCCCTGCACTATACATTAATCCCACTCATGAACATCATGTCAGAGGGCACAACATTGGACATGCATGCTGGAAGGCAGTACACTTTAAAGACACACTCCTATGTTGGGACTCAGCATCAGTGCCAACTGACATGGACCCCACAATGACTGAACTGGCCAGGGCACAGCCAAGGTCCCAAAACCTGTTACACTCCACCCCCACACATGATGCTGCAAGCATTGGGCACTTGGATTGACTGCCAGCCTAGATTACCTTGTGCAAGAGTGACTACACACAGACCAGGGAACACATGGCAAGGAGGGGAAGGGAGGAAGAACAGCACCGGTTTACTTTGGGGAACTGGTTATGCACTGCACATGTAAACCCTGGCAGTGTATCCATGCAACTGCGCACTTCCAAAAGCTGGTGACACACAACACCCCCTTCCTGCTGCTGCTTCTCCAGTAAGCGCCTATCCAAGTCGGGGAAGACCACCGCCAGCACACTCTTCTGGATGTGGGTCAGTCGCCGGCGCCCACGGTTCTTCCGGCTCTCAGGTGAGTCCCCCAGCAGGACCCGTGCAATCCTCCTCGTCCAGCACCGGATATCCTGCCAGCGTTTCCTCACCTGGGCTAGGCGCCGCTTCCGACCCTCCGTATTCCTCACGGCCCTGACAGCTTGCTTCCATATCTCCCCCTTGGCATGGACGCCTACCTGTGAGGATGCAAAAGTGAGAATACTTTAATTCACCTGAGCAATGACACAGAGTCACACATATTAACAAATTGTCTTCTTTGAACAGGCTATGGTATGCAGGCAACTCATTGCACATTTGTCATAGGGACATAATCCACTGTGGAAGGCAAAATGCACTACGTGGCATTGAAGGTACACAGGTGGCATGAGGGGTGCCACACAATCAATGATCCTGGATCACACTGTGCATCACAAGCTACACAAGGATTATGTACAACACCTCAAAGCAGTCACATGTCCCAGCCCACTGACGCTACCTCAGCAGAGTACACAGGCACAAACAGGCACAGGACAATCACCTGCCATTGCCAACTGCGGGTACAAACCTCACTCTGCCCATGTGCCACTAGACTGGGGGGTGTCACAGGTGTGGGGCTGGCTCAGCACAGCAGTCACACAGCACTGCTCCCTGCTCACATCACATGGGCAGGGTATATCCATCACTCGTGCAGCTGGTGTGCAACACTCCCCATATGCACTCACCCACATGACAGGGGACTTACACACACACCAATGTCCAGGGTACGAACACATCATTTGGACACTCACAGCACAGGTACACTAAACAAACACACATCTATGGGTACTGTCACCTGTCACACTGGGGGGACCACAGAATCACATCAGGACTGTAGCAACAACATTCCCAGGAGGAGTAGCCAGGCAGAATGTGGCATGCACCATGCATTGATTGTCACAGTAAGCGCAATGCAAGTGAGGAGTGCACATAGGAACCACAGCATGCTCTGCATGGGAGACATGAGGCCTTCCCCACCCTGTGACCCACTCCAAACAACATTGCATGTCTGTCACACAGGGACACAATGCCAGAAGTCACAGTCACAAAAAAGGGGCACAGTCTAGGCTTGTGAAGTCTGCACTCACCTGCTCCCCTGGTCGACCATACAGCATGGTGTACTGTGGGAGGATCACATCCACCAACGCCATATTCTCCTCCATGGTGAATGGCTGGGCCCTCTCCACAGACCTGGACATGGTGCCAGAGGAATCACGAGCAGCAGCAGTGTTGTGGAATGAAAGGATGTGCAGGCAAGTGCTCTCTCATGGGACCTGGCTGCCTTATATCTGCCTTGCTGGCCTGTTTCATTCACAGGAGTACAGAGTGATTGGTCAGTCACATTAGCATCCTACGTTTCCTCCAATCCCTGTAAACTTACCCCAGTGAGTGGCTTTGCATGGTTTAAAAATTGAGCATGATGTCAAGTCAACAACCACTTTGCAACAAAGTATATCGTTTCCAACCGACTTCTGCTGGCCACCTGATGCAATAATTCAAACTTTAAACTCGGTCTCCATGACAACCAGCATGCATTTAGGCCCGTATACTTGTCCCTCATGTGTTCCCTATGTTATTTCAAGATTTACACACAGGTACGGTCCATTCCATGGCCCTAGGGCACCCCAAATGCAGTGATACGGACCCTACACACGTGTACGGTCCGTATCACTGTGGCGTACGCATACGCCAGCACTCCCATAGTGATAGGGACCCTACACATGTGTGTACGGTCCGTATCACTGTGGCGTAAGCATACGCCAGCACTCCCATAGTGATAGGGACCCTACACACGCGTGTACGGTCCGTATCACTGTGGCGTACGCATACGCCAGCACTCCCATAGTGATAGGGACCCTACACACGCGTGTACGGTCCGTATCACTGTGGCGTACGCATACGCCAGCACTCCCATAGTGATAGGGACCCTACACACGCATGTACGGTCCGTATCACTGTGGCGTACGCATACGCCAGCACTCCCATAGTGATAGGGACCCTACACACGCGTGTACTGTCCGTATCACTGTGGCGTACGCGTTCGCCAGCACTCCCATAGTGATAGGGACCCTACACACGCCCTCAGAGGGTATGTACGGTGCGTTTCACACCTGACAGTGGTGACAGGCGGCACACAGAAAGGAATTGAGCTGTCATACTTGGCCAAGGCTGGACATCAAGGCATTGTCTGTGCAGTACTACATGTGTCGGGCACAGGTGGGTCAGGCTGTGATGTGGCACTATACTCCTGAGGTGTGAAGCTAATTAAAGTATGATGAGCTGTGTACACATGTCATGTGTGATGGTGCCCTATGTGCCACACATCCCCTTCACTCCTTTGACATGTGTGCATGTAGTACAGACTTGGTGAGCCATGCGTCACTGGCATGGCAAAGTCACCGACACCCGCAAATGTCCCCTGATGCCAGGTACACGGAATATTACCCCTGACAAGTGAATGCCCGCGTTGCACGCTATAACTATGTCATGTGTGTGTCATGTGTTCCCATAGGTTTGCTGTAAGTGTTTGGTCAAATGCATCTGCAGTTGCTGCAACCAACATGTGTCTGTGTGTAGATGGGCATGGCACACTGTTACGCACACCAGCACACATGTGTAATCCAACGTAAGGTGTGTATGTATGCATCGACACGGAGTTTCAAAACAAGGACATATCTGCATACTCTCAATGTATGTGTGATCAGTCTTGACATGTAATCCTTCATGGCAAGGTGTGTGGTCTGTCCTTTTTCTATGACATGTGACCTGTGCCTCTAGTGTTCCGCAACCTGTCTGTACAATAAACATCCTTCTTCTGCACATATTTGGATGTCTGTAACTCCTGTAATGCGTCTGCCTGCTCACTTACACTGGATGTTTTTAGAGGCCATGTTGGATCACCTGGATGAGTTCATAAAATTCCCAACTCCTGAGCAGTTGACAGGTGTCAAGCGTGAGTTCTATGCCGTGGGAGGGATGCCCCATGTCATTGGGTCCATAGATGGAACACATGTGGCTGTGGTACCACCACAGGTACAGGAGGTAGCGTATAGGAACCGCAAGCATTACCACTCCATTAATGCCCATGTGGTGTGTCTTGCAAACATGGTGATTTCACATGTCTGTGCTCGTTTTCCAGGATCAGCACACGATGCCTACATCATGAGGCGTAGCAGGGTGCCTGAAATGATGCTGCAGCTGCGCAACGAACGAGCATGTATTGTTGGTGGGTATACTCTGGCAGTCCTGTATTTAACATCATCTTCCTGTCTTACTGCTTCACCTGACCCACTGTTGTCCTTGATGTTTCCATGTAGGGGACGCTGGCTATCCCAACATGCCATGGCTGATCACGCCTCTCCGCAACCCCAGCACGGCTGCCGATCACCGCTACAACAACGCCCATGGGCGGACCAGGCGAGTGATAGAGAGGACGTTTGGCCTCCTGAACAGCCGATTCCGTTGCCTCCACAAGACCGGTGGCGCACTCCCATATGCACCGGTGAAGGTCTGAAAGATCTTCTTCGTGTGCTGCATGCTGCACAACATGGCAGTGGAGAAAGCTGTGCCACTCATCCTGGATCCAGATGAGCAGGACCATCCACCCGTGGAGGATGAAGGGCTTGGTCACAAGGCAAGTGATGTGGAGGAGGAGGAGGCGGTAGAGGACATCCGGAGGCGGCTCATACGCAACTTCTTTGCTTAGTGGTGAGTTCCAGTGTCTGAGTGTGCACGCATTGGGCCGTGTGTGGCATGTGTTGCAATGTGTGTGTCCATCTGTATGTCTGCCAAGTGAGTCAGAGGTGTGTTTGGATGTGTCACTCGAGTGATGGTGCAATAGAAGAATGTTTTTCCAGAGTCATCATTGTCACCTAGCATGTTGACAACCTTATACGTGTCGAATACATGCACATGCATGCGGATGTGCTTCTTTTGGCTGACTTCTGGTGTGTCTCTCATCCACAGTTACTTGCGCATGCTGTCTGCTGGTGGCATTGTTGTGCTCCTGCTATTCCTCATGAACACAGCAACATGTGCTGAATCAGCGTTACATGCACGGACAAGTTTGAAATTCTCCTTAGGGTAAGGGATGCAGCACGGCTTTTTGGGAGTGGTATTTGTTTTGAATGTGTGTGCACTGCTCCTGTTCATGTTTGGATACTTTATATACATGTAGAATCACCATGGGGCACATGACATGGAGCTGAATTCACCTGAATTAATGGTCAGACTTGGTGACAGTCATCTGTAATGGGATTGTGGATTGTGATGAAGCCATCAATGTGTGTAACACTGCCCTCGGAAACATACGGGTTGCACCGGGTTGACATGGTGTGTGAATTCCCCATTAGGGGCTCAATGGTGTATAGCAGCCTCTCCGTGAGCAGCAGGGGGTGTTTAGCTGTAACCCGTCACTTGTGTGCCAGTGCTATGGATTTCCAGCATCTGTGGTGCAAAGGGGGGTGCCAGTGTTGGTCCCACGTGTTCATCCACATGACCTGTGTATGTGTTGACAGAGTTGCATTAGCATTCCGACACACATGACTAATAAAGGTGTCCCTCTGCCTCCAAGGTGCCTCATCTCTGTCAATGATGGTCTGTTGCCACTGTGCATGCGGCATGTCTGGCATTGTTCTCAGAGATGGTTCATATGAGTCTATGTGTAGAGTAGCAAGATGCAAGCTGTTTGTCAGGGATTAGATTCTGTATTGTGCATGATGTCCATGGCTGTGTAGGTATTGTGGCATGTCAGTCTCCACGACGGCCACTGTGCTGCATGTGAATCCATTGTGTGTGTGTGCCATGTTGAACCAGACATTCCTTCCTTGACATACACCTTTTGCATAGTTCCTTCCTGAGATCCTTGTCTTTGTGTGCTACTTGTGGCATTGTTTTCTTGACATGGCGCATGCTGCTGCAGGCCCTGCAGCAAGGGCACCCAGTGTCCACGCAAACGAGCTGGTGTTCATCATGGATTGCTTGCTGACATGTGCTATGCTGATCAGCAGCATCTGTGCCTCATGCGGCAGCACACTCTGCATTATGCACAAGATCCCCAGTTCCATCAACCTCAAGGCAAGAGGGAGACCATCCCCCAGGTCAACTACGACATCCGTGTCTAATCCTACCCTGCACTCTACGGACATGTGCGTTAGAAATCCCATGATACTTGTCCACATCCAGGGTGCATCTGCACAGCTCTGCTACTACATCCGGCCACCAGGCCACATCAACGTCCAACAGAGATGGTGGGAGTGGATCACTGCCAGCTGCAGGATGACCTTCTCAATCCACGCACACACTCAGGATGCAGCCCACAACCACAACACAACCTTGTGGCACTGTGATCCAACACCCAATTGTGCCATCTCCATGCACCCAACCTTGGCCGGCCCACCATTCTCCACATCCACCTGACTCAAGCATGCAGGACATGGTTCTGCCACGTGTCTACACATACCTGGGACTCCCACCCCAGGACACTCCACATGATCCCTGACCTCTGCGCATGACTGTTGCTCTTCTAAATAGGTCTGTAGGCACAGTTGTGCGGGCACCCCCTCAGCTGGTTGGGCCCATCACAGGTGAGTATGGTGCTCCATGTCTGTCTTGGATGATACATTGTGACCCATGTGTGTCCTGTGCCAGACTCAGACCCCAGGGTATGGATGGTTGGAGTTACTACTGAAATCAGGCATGGTTTGACTTTACAACACACACATGTAGTGGAATAATGCTAAATGACGGCATCATCTGGTGATTGTGAAGATTTTTATTTGTGGTGGGGCACGTGTTTGGGGGGATGACAAGAGGTGCTTGGCGGGAGTGTAGAATCCAAAGTTCACAGGGGGAGTTGGTATCCTTGCCATTGAAAGTCATCAGAGTCTATGCCACAGTCTTTGTCTACATTGGTCAGACAGTGACCAGCAAGGCCATGTGGAAGAGAATGTCATTTGCTGATGTGCTGCTGTTGGGCCAGAGGGCCAGGTGCCAGGCCAGGTGACCTGGGAGATGGTGATGTTCCGCTGACTCTCACGGTCTTTTGCGTGGATGACCCACCCTCCTGCGGGTACCCTCAGAATCAGGCCGTGACGATGCTTGTGATGCTCCGTCGGATGAATCCTCCTCCTCCTGATCCCTCCCTGTGGTTGGTGATGTTCTTCGCCTGGTGGCACAGGGAGGGTTGCCCATGTTTTCGGCAATCCGACGGAGTACACGGGTCATATCCGTTTGCACCGCCACGAGCTCAGCCCGTCTTGCCTCCATCCGTCCTTCGTGTCGTTGTTGACAGGCATGTTGCTCGACCTGCAGGGTCTTCATCTCCTCGACGGTCCCCTTGATGTCTGTGAGGGTGGACGCAATCTGGACCATGCCCCTGGCGTCATGCCGGTATGAGTCGAGGAAGTTGCTGACGAGTGACATTACCGGTTCCTGAGCCAACTGGTCAGGTTCGCGCCTCCGCCGTCCTCCACTCCCACCACCCCTGCCCACTTGCACCTGGCCTGCCATTGTGGGTACATCGGGTCTTCGGGACCCCTGAGGGATGGCATTTGCGGTGTCGCCTGCCTCCTCCTGGGTGCCCGGAGAACCTTGTCCCTCGTGGACAGACTGGCTGTGTTGTTGTGTGCAGGCAGGGCTCCTGGGTGTCTCCTGGGATGTGGCAGGAATGGGGGTGGTGGTTGGACACCAGAGGGGCCAGGTTGGTCTGGGTCTTCCATGGAGTGGTGAGAGTCGTCGCTGCCGGTGGGGTCGTCTTCACGCAGAGCCTGGTCCTGTGAGTCTTCCCCCCCAGTGTTGGGTGAGATCGACGACGTTGACCTGTGTGTGAGAGAGACAGTGTTAATTGTGTTACATGTGACATCCATGTTTCATTCATTTTTGAGTTGGCACAGTTCCTCTGGGTGGTTTGATTTGGCTAGCATTCTTCTCACAGTGTACTTGTGCATGGGTACGTCCCTTGGCCACAGCTTTCGACCCTTTACCTATGTGTGACACAATCTTAGTTGATGCATCTTTTGGGAACGCGGTCAGCAGTGTAGTGAGCGGGCGTAGCAAGCCATGCAGAGCCACCTTACGTGTTGCACTGTACGTGGCCAAATGGTGTTTTTCCATGCTATTTGAGAATGCAGGTAGGTAAATTAACCATTTGTGACAAGGTTCTGACAAACACAGTGGGTGGGTATACTGGGTGTAAGGTTATGTTTGTGCCTGCAGCACGGATGTACTCGTGCACAGATTGACACATGGCCCAGTGTTTATCAAAGGTTGAAGGGGGGGTTCACGCACTGCCAAACCTTGTCTACATGCACACAGTCCACCTGCTGACGAGCGGACATGGCCACACCACCCAAGGGTTATTTGGTCTCCCTCTGTTTCCCTTTCTCCCTCCCTCTGTCAGCCTCCTCCCACTGTCCATCTCCCTCTGTCTCCCTTTCTCCCTGCCTCTGTCAGCCTCCTCCCACTGTCCCTCTCCCTCTGTCTCCCTTTCTCACTCCCTCTGTCAGCCTCCTCCCACTGTCCCTCTCCCTCTGTCTCCCTTTCTCCCTCCCTCTGTCAGCCTCCTCCCACTGTCCATCTCTCTCTGTCTCCCTTTCTCCCTCCCTCTGTCAGCCTCCTCCCTCTGTCCGTCTCCCTTTCTCCCTCCCTCTGTCAGCCTCCTCCCACTGTCCATCTCCCTTTCTCCCTCCCTCTGTCAGCCTCCTCCCTCTGTCCGTCTCCCTCTGTCTCCCTTTCTCACTCCCTCTGTCAGCCTCCTCCCACTGTCCCTCTCCCTCTGTCTCCCTTTCTCCCTCCCTCTGTCAGCCTCCTCCCACTGTCCCTCTCCCTCTGTCTCCCTTTCTCCATCCCTCTGTCAGCCTCCTCCCTCTGTCCGTCTCCCTTTCTCCCTCCCTCTGTCAGCCTCCTCCCACTGTCCATCTCCCTTTCTCCCTCCCTCTGTCAGCCTCCTCCCACTGTCCATCTCCCTTTCTCCCTCCCTCTGTCAGCCTCCTCCCACTGTCCATCTCCCTCTGTCTCCCTTTCTCCCTCCCTCTGTCAGCCTCCTCCCTCTGTCAGTCTCCCTCTGTCTCCCTTTCTCTCTCCCTCTGTCAGCCTCCTCCCACTGTCCATCTCCCTTTCTCCCTCCCTCTGTCAGCCTCCTCCCACTGTCCATCTCCCTCTGTCTCCCTTTCTCACTCCCTCTGTCAGCCTCCTCCCTCTGTCCGTCTCCCTTTCTCCCTCCCTCTGTCAGCCTCCTCCCTCTGTCCGTCTCCCTTTCTCCCTCCCTCTTTCAGCCTCCTCCCTCTGTCCGTCTCCCTTTCTCCCTCCCTCTGTCAGCCTCCTCCCACTGTCCATCTCCCTTTCTCCCTCCCTCTGTCAGCCTCCTCCCACTGTCCATCTCCCTTTCTCCCTCCCTATGTCAGCCTCCTCCCACTGTCCATCTCCCTTTCTCCCTCCCTCTGTCAGCCTCCTCCCACTGTCCATCAACCTTTCTCCCTCCTTCTGTCAGCCTCCTCCCACTGTCCATCTCCCTCTGTGTCCCTTTCTCCCTCCCTCTGTCAGCCTCCTCCCGCCCTCTGTCAGCCTCCTCCCACTGTCCATCTCTCTCTGTCTCCCTTTCTCCCTCCCTCTGTCAGCCTCCTCCCACTGTCCGTCTCCCTCTGTCTCCCTTTCTCCCTCCCTCTGTCAGCCTCCTCCCACTGTCCGTCTTCCTCTGTCTCCCTTTCTCCCTCCCTCTGTCAGCCTCCTCCCACTGTCCCTCTCCCTTTCTCCCTCCCTCTGTCAGCCTCCTCCCACTGTCCATCTCCCTTTCTCCCTCCCTCTGTCAGCCTCCTCCCACTGTCCATCTCCCTTTCTCCCTCCCTCTGTCAGCCTCCTCCCACTGTCCATCTCCCTCTGTCTCCCTTTCTCCCTCCCTCTGTCAGCCTCCTCCCTCTGTCCGTCTCCCTCTGTCTCCCTTTCTCCCTCCCTCTGTCAGCCTCCTCCCACTGTCCATCTCCCTTTCTCCCTCCCTCTGTCAGCCTCCTCCCACTGTCCATCTCCCTCTGTCTCCCTTTCTCCCTCCCTCTGTCAGCCTCCTCCCTCTGTCCGTCTCCCTTTCTCCCTCCCTCTGTCAGCCTCCTCCCTCTGTCTGTCTCCCTTTCTCCCTCCCTTTGTCAGCCTCCTCCCACTGTCCATCTCCCTTTCTCCCTCCCTCTGTCAGCCTCCTCCCACTGTCCATCTCCCTTTCTCCCTCCCTATGTCAGCCTCCTCCCACTGTCCATCTCCCTTTCTCCCTCCATCTGTCAGCCTCCTCCCACTGTCCATCTCCCTTTCTCCCTCCTTCTGTCAGCCTCCTCCCACTGTCCATCTCCCTCTGTCTCCCTTTCTCCCTCCCTCTGTCAGCCTCCTCCCGCCCTCTGTCAGCCTCCTCCCACTGTCCATCTCCCTCTGTCTCCCTTTCTCCCTCCCTCTGTCAGCCTCCTTCCTCTGTCCGTCTCCCTTTCTCCCTCCCTCTGTCAGCCTCCTCCCACTGTCCATCTCCCACTGTCTCCCTTTCTCCCTCCCTCTGTCAGCCTCCTCCCACTGTCCGTCTCCCTCTGTCTCCCTTTCTCCCTCCCTCTGTCAGCCTCCTCCCACTGTCCGTCTCCCTCTGTCTCCCTTTCTCCCTCCCTCTGTCACTCTCCTCCCACTGTCCGTCTCCCTCTGTCTCCCTTGCTCCCTCCCTCTGTCAGCCTCCTCCCTCCCTCTGTCTGTCTCCCTGTGTCCACCTCTGTCTCCGTCCCTCTCTCTCCCCCTCTCCCTCCCTCTGTGTGTCACCCTCTGTCACCTCAACCCAGCTTCCTGGGCACACACAGTTTGCAGGTCTTTCAAAGGCCATTGGCTTGTTCATGTGGGTGTGTTTATTCTCTGCGGGCACCCATTGGGCGGAGTGTCTGAGTCTGCGCTGCTGATGTGGCGGTGTGTGCTGACACTCTTTCAGAGTGATGCGTCTTCATTAGCTGCTGTTATGTGCAAATTGTGCCTTCATACCCATGTCGTCCTGCAACGCGGCCACCATTAGCAGGCAAAACAGTACTGTGTGGGGACACACTGTTTGTATGGCTGTGCCCTAAGCCATATGGGCTGAGGGCATTGTTGTGTGCTTCAGAGTTGCTCTATGTTAGTTTTGAGGCCCACCCTCCCGGCATCGGGGATATCCTGTCTTGTGTTGGTGTTTTGTGTGGCCTGTGACTTGGCATGGCCTTGCTTGGGGCATGGGGCATGGAGGCGCTAGTGGCATGTGTGTGTTTTTGGAGGATGGTTGTGTACGATGCAGGCTTTGGGGGGGTTGCGTGCATTGTGGTAAATATTTTAATTACCTGTACTATTTTTGATGCGGAAAACTATTAAGAATAACTCAGTAAAATGAGAGGCAGAATCCGTGGTATTAGAGGTTCTGAAAGGGCTTTATTCCTTATACAATTCGAATTGTTGGCATCATATTCCATCACCACGGAGGTTCAGGAAGTGAAGAGCCAAAAGGCAAAAGGCAAGGGCAAGGGCAATACATTATTGACAAGTAAGCATTTTTATAGAAAAGGCATTACAATGGAAACAGATGCAGGAGGCGTAACAACTGATAAAATAGGTAAAGATATGCATGCGTAACTAGAAATAGGCGTAACTAGGCGTAACTAGAAAACGTCATTATACATGATGTCATAAATGGGTGGATCCATGAAGGAATCTTGCAACATCAGCAGAAATATTTGGCAAAGATGCGCGCGCAGCCGCATGACGTGTGATTGACGTGCAACTAGGGGGTGAAGGGGACTTGACATTTAGCTCTACATGTGGAGACAGAAGTCTGGGGGGTCAAGTCAACCTAATCCCAAATCATATCTAACATCCTATGTTTAAAGAACTATGTTATCCAAAAGGAAAGGTTTCTCGAACAAAATCTATTCTATACTGACTGTGAGTGCGTGTACAAGCGTCTAAGTGTCTACATGAGATGCGAGGGCAGAAATCTTCCATAGTAACAGGGGCTATGAATTACTTGCACGAGGACAGCAAGGCCGGGCTCTTTGCTCGGTAGCTGGAAGAATGTTTACCTAAACTACTAGACAGGAATGCATTGGATGAGGAGCGGAGCAGATAATCTTGAAGGTGAAATACAGTTTTTGGCAGGCAGACAGGCCGAAGTCAGGCACCGTTAGCCGCGCAGGGAGTAGAACAAAGTTCATGGATACAGATACAGGCTCAGGCCGGAGCTTTCAGAGACAAGAGGCAGGAAAAGACTTGATGACAGGATTCAGGGCCTACTCGCCTGAACTGTAAAACGGGGAAAGTGAACCACATAAAGTCGGTGGCCTTTCATACTTAGGAGCGGAATATCCGACCCATTCATGGCGGATCTGAAAGAGGACATGTTGACGGTGGACGCACATGTATTTGCGTCTTCATAACTGGAACTGGAGGAAACATACATGTACTTGTAGCATATACATGAGCCGTTGGGGTCTAAGATAGGGGACATAACTGATCATAAAATTCATATTTCCACATTCCCTCCTTGTCCCCTACGGACCCTCAGGAGATATCAATCTTCATCAATCCATCGATCTGTTCATATAACATCATTTGTTCTTCTTTCTTCATCCGGGATTGTGAACGAAAACTTGGATGTGGAATACACGATGTGGCACACAGACCACAAATCGCTGGCCCACATTGTAGACATAAGCAGCAACTGAATAGTATGAGAAAGCCAATACCTAGGAAGGATAGTATTCTCCATCCCCAGGCTGACAACACGCTCCAAAACCAACCGGACCAAGTCCAGGCGCCTGGATTCTGGTGTATCTGGCTTACAATCTTATGAAGGCGAGTTATAGCTTTATATACAGATGGCGAATTTTCTGGGATGAATATGCAGCAACTTGATCCGATGACCCTACAAGCTCCGCCCCTATCGGCCAGGATGACGTCAAGGACAAGACGATTTTGAAGAACAACAATCCGCATCGCAGACTGCTCCTCTGTTAAGTTGCCTAAGGCGGAAATAGTTTCATTTACTACGGCTTCAAGGGTCCTAGTTAATCTACGTATCAGCTTACTATTAGTGACAACACCTAAGTAGGGAAAGAGACCTTTGTTGAAATCTGTGTATTGTTCCCATGCCGTTTCAGTGTAATCGACAATTGGGATATCTCTCTGCTGTCTAGTGTGTACTAAATGGATATTCCTATGATAATCGGGAGGGGCTAGGAAAACAGGTGGCAGGAGGAATGCAATGTAACAGGTACCATCCCAATCTAAAGGCAGACGTATATATGCAGTCTGACCACATACGAAGTAGGAATGGCGAGAAGCTCTAAATGTAGACTTGCCTTGATCATTGAATTCTATCACAGTGGTGCATTTACTATGGCCCATATGTATTGAACCATTCTTTCTCACACACAATTCACCTTTAACTGGGAATACTGACATAGCGGGCAGAATTGGTGCAGCTTCGGATTCAACATTCAGGATCATGAGATTAAGCGTAAAATTACCTAATCCATATACTTCATTTTCTAGATCAGTTCCTGTTCTTTTGGGAAGTCCCTCCTTGTTAGGGTAGCAGACTTTGAGTAAAACTAGGTTCAGGTTTCCCCATACCCAGTTGTCTTGATAAACTACCGAGTTTGAATCTAAGGAATTAATTAAACTAAACCATGCTCCACAGGAGCCATTGTGTGTGAACGGATATGGAAAGAGAGGCAAAACTCCCTTATAATTCTGATAGGGAGGAAGTCGGCCACATATCCAACAATTTGTAGCATTGCTGGTCTGATGGGAATGATGTAACATACTAATGAAAGTGTTATTGCGCAGCGCAAATCTATAGGACAATTCATGCGGAGGTAATTCGCTAAAAGAATGTTCAGCAGTAACATTATAAGCACGTTGAAAAATAGGGTAGTATGTGTGCAATAGTATACTTGCGACGATGATCAGAAGACTTAAGAAAAGAAAAAATTTATAACGTTACTGTGCAATGACTACGCAGTGATTTACAATACGCATGCTTTTTCAACTGCATCTTTCGATTTCTTTCTCTATTCAGGTCTAGAGGATACATGTCAGGGACAAATTCAACTGCTTCACCTTAGAGAGGACTTAAACAATCGAATTGTCTGACTTACTAGACCTTAATTTTAGTTTGTAAAGTTCAGAGTTTGTTAATTCAGCCAAGGGGAGTTTTGAATCAGTCTGTGAAGAAACGCAAGGCGTAACGTTTACATCAGATGGTAGTCCATGAAATTTCTTGATATGACTTGAATGTAACCATCCTTTGCGACCTTCGATCTTCACGGCTGTCCTCGTCGTTAGCAGCACGAGTTGCGGCGATTTCCACCTAGGATCCAGCTGAGTCTTCCGGTCAAAATTTCGGACTAGCACCAGGTCCCCGGGAACTACGTCATGGGGTTTTACCTCGGTGTTATCGGGAAAGGCTGCAGCTACCTGTGAACGACAAGATTGTAGTGCAGACATCAAGGAAGCCAGGTAATCTGTCAGCATATTACAGTCAACATCAGTTATTTTACGAGGTATAGGCGTCCCCCACATATTTGGTGGTCTACCGAAGATCACCTCATACGGGGATAGCCCTGTTCGAGAATGTGCTACCATTCTCATGTAAAAGAGTGCAACTGGTAAGGCTACTATCCAATCGACTCCTTTTTCTCTACATATTTTGGACAATCTAATTTTCAGAGTTTGATTATGGCGTTCCACGAGACCTGCTGCCTCGGGGTGTCGGACACAGTGGAACTTCCATTGGTAGCCTAACAAAAGGGAAACGTGTTTTATTAATTCGGATGAAAATGGCTTGCCGTTATCTGAGTATACAACACGTGGCAAACCATATCGTGGGAAGAATTCTCGAACTAACTGTTTGGCAGTAGTCGGGGCAGTGTAATCTGAGACGGGATACGCCTCTGTCCAACGGGAAAGAGTGCATACAACTACGAGGACATATTTGAATCCTCGACAACGTTCCATCTGGATATAATCCATCTGGAGGACTTCAAAAGGGTGATCAGGAGGCTGAAATCCACCCTGTTCTACGGGAATGCCTTTACCTGGATTAAACTGACAACATATCATACAGGTACGGACTTTTTGTTTAGCTGCTGCTCGCAAGTGTTTGTTAAACCAAATGTGTTGAATACTGTCTAGCATAGCTTTTTCTCCTAGGTGCGCTGGACTATGTATTGTGTTAATGATAACTTGAACCATTGAATCGGGGAGAAACCATATAGATTTTCCCTTCGTCATCCATCCTTGATCCGTTTGGATCCCTCCTAATTCAGTCCATTTCCTTATTTCATCTGGTGTAGCATGTGTCTGTATGTCAATTACATCAAGAGCGGGATCCTTAACTGTCATGCAATGTGCTGATGTCGGAACTATCGTCTTTGTCACGTCAGTTGTGTGAGTTTGATTCTGAGCAGTCTGTTTGGCTGTTCTGTCAGCTAGGTCATTACCCTGAGAAATGATATCGATAACTTTTGTATGGGCTTTGCATTTCATAATCGATATTGCAGTAGGTAGATGAATCGCGTCTCATAGGGCTTGAATGAGGGATCCGTGCTGAATGTGGGCACCGTGAGAAGTTAAATAACCTCTCTCTCGCCACAGCACGCCGAAGTCATGAACGACTCCAAATGCATAACGTGAATCTGTGTATATGTTAACTTTCTTATTTGTGGCTTGAATACAGGCTTGTGTCAGAGCGATGAGCTCTGCTGCTTGAGCTGACAAAGTGTTAATACAATTTGTTTCAATAACTTCAGTTTCTGTTGTGACTGCATAAGCGGCCACTAACTCTCCTGTACTTGTTCTCATGCATGAACCGTCTACATACAACGTCAGGTCTGGATCTGACAATGGGACATCTGTCAAGTCTTGTCTGGGTTTCGTCGTGATAGTAATAACTTCACTACAATCATGTGCTAGTGGGTCTGTTCCATTTACTGGCAAAAGTGTGGCAGGATTTAATGTACTACAACGTCTGATTTCTATGTGAGGCTGAAACAATGTTAATTCATAACCCGTCAATCTTGCTATAGTCAAGTGTTGTGTTTGTGTTCGGTTCAAGAGAACCTCTACTGCATGTGGTACTTGTACTGTCAATTGATGTCCTAATACTATAGAATCGCTTTGTCTGATTGCTAAAGCTGTCGCTGCCACTGATTTCAGGCACGCAGGAAGAGCTTGAGCTACGGGATCTAATGTGCTAGAAAAGTAAGCACACGGTTTGTGTGATCCTGCTTGTTCCTGAGTGAGTACTGACAAGGCAGTACCTTCGCGTTCCGTAACAAAGAGTGTAAACTGTTTACTGTAACATGGTGTTGCTAAAACAGGTGCTTGACATAAAGCTTTCTTTAAGCTTTCAAAGGCGTGTGTATGTTCTTGAGTCCAAGGGAGGACAGTCGATGTGGCTGCCTCCTGTGTTGTCAACTGGATGAGTGGTTTTGCTAGAAATGCATATTGAGGGATCCACTGCCTGCAGTATGAAGTGAGGCCTATAAAAGCCCGCACCTCCTTTTGTGTCTTGGGTATTGGCATGTTAGCAATTAATTGGATGCGGTCGAGTGTAAGCTGCCTTCCCTCCTTGGACAGCGAGTGCCCAAGGTAAACAACTCGCTGGACACAGAATTGCAGCTTAGAAGGGGACACCTTGTGCCCCTTGTCGGCCAGAAATTGTAAAACCGTCAGTGACGCTGTTTCACATTCAAGTTCACTTCGGGCGGTGATCAGCAGATTATCGACATATTGAAGCAAGGCAGTGTTAACTGGCATGTGGATACTGTCAAGTTCTCGTTTTAGTGCTTGGCTATAGATGCTGGGGCTTTCTGTGAATCCTTGAGGTGCGCGTGTGAATTTAAAACTTCGTCCATTCAAACTGAATCCGAACAAGTATTGGCTTTCCGGATCTATCGGGACGCTGAAAAAAGCATTCTTGAGATCAATTACAGTAAAGAACGTTGCTTTGGAGTCAATGGCTGTCAGTAATGAAGAGATGTCTGGGACCACGGGGTATTGTGGTACAATGCATTTATTTAATTCGCGCAGATCAATAACTAATCGATATACTGGCGGTGCTTTTGGATCAGTTCGTTTAAGAATCGGAATTATCGGGGAATTACATACATTGGAGTTGGTTTCCACAACCACTCCTTGAGAAATAAGCTCGTCAATGATTTGCAGTAAAGCCACTACAGCATCTGGAGGAAACTTGTATTGTCGTATTCGCGGTAATACTACTCCTGTTTTAAGTGTGACTCGATATGGTGTAATGTTCATGCAACCAACATCAGTGGGGCCTTGTGCCCATAAGTGTGTAGGTAAATTCTGCAGTCGGTGATCCATGTCGCGGGACACATAGTGTCCTTTGAAATCACGTAAAAATAATCTTACTCCTTCCGGAGAACAACATATTATAGCTCCTAGAGCTTTCAATGTTTTTATACCTAACAGGTTTTCTGGACATGATTTAGTAAGCAATAAATCTGTAGTTCGTGTCAAGGGACCAATCGTAAGTGGAAGGGGTTGTGATACTTCATTAATGATAGGTTTTCCTGAAAAACCAAGGGAAATATTCTGTGAGCCTGAGAGGGGTGCCCCTGGAACTTCACTGCGTCGTATTGTTGTTCTGCTTGCCCCTGTATCAAGTAAAAATTTTCTATCTTGGCCTAATAGTTCACTGTGTACATAAGGTCCCTCTTGATCTACAGGGACCTCGATAAGGGGTAAGCCAACTTCCCTCTCTAGGCTGTTTCATGCGTATCGTTGATAGTCAGGATAGTCATATTGTGCATACTGGTACATCTGTCGTGTCGTTGTTTGTGTGGTAGCAACAGGCTGCACTGGGGGAGCTGGCATGGACTGTTGTGGAGCTGGCATGGACTGTGCATGCTGAGGGACTCCTTGTTGGTTCTGATCCTGTCTAGGTGGCCGTGGTCTTTCCTTTGTTATACCTGTGGCGATATTGTGTTTTAAGACTGGACAATCGTGTATATAATGACCTGGCTGCTTACAATAGTTGCATGTCCCTTTCACAGGACCTGCTGAATCACTGGACTGTGTCATACCCTTTTTATGACCGTCAACTGGAACTGACTGGGCAACAAGCATTTTCATTTTTGTGTCTTTCATGCGTCTTTGTTCATGGTCTTGTTCCTCTCTAATTCTATTGTGGTGATATTGTAACATCTGTAACATTTGTGACGGGGTGTTACCTTGCCAGGTACTCTCGAATTTCAATACTCTATTCTTAACTTGGGGCAGGGAATTTTCAACTAATTTTGTCACAAACAGATGTGGATATGATTCGCTACTTGCTTTTAGACCACTATTTATACCAAAACATTTTTCGAATCGAGAATAGAAATCACTAGTGTCTTCATCTTGCTTTTGTTTACAGGCTGAGATTGCACCCCAGTCTTCCTTTTTCGTACTCAATAAACGTGGCAGTACCTGTACTAGTAAACCTGGTAACACTTTAGTCTTGTCCCCAAGTCCTGAACCGGGGGCTCGGTCCTTCTCTTCCGTTTCTAATGCTGTCCAATCTATCTTTTGGTCTCCCACCTCCCAATCTTTTTCTTTGAGTTTTTCGTAAATGCCAGCAGGCATTAATACTTTCAATATTTTCATAATGTCGGGGTAGGTATATTCTCCCATGAGTAACATGTCTTTAATCTCACGGTGGAAACCCGCTGGGTCTTTGTCATGACTGGGTACCACTTTCTTCATTTCTAATAGTTCCATTTTAGATATGGGTGTGTATACAAATACACGTTTAAACTCATTGTCATCACCTTTTATTGGGTGTACTTCACGTAAGGGATTCTGTCTATCCATATAATACGTCGTTCTTTCCTTGATGGGCAGTGAGACATGTTCTGGGCATACAAAAATAATATACTGGTTTCTGTATTCTAGTATTTCTCTAATTAAATCAGTACCTGAACCTCTCCATTTATTCGTGAGTAATTCAGTCAGTATATCAGGTAAAAGACCTGGATCGGAATGTTGGCTTTTATATAATATAAGGAGATGTTGGATCATGTATATACCAGCTAAACGCTGTTCATCTGGGGTAACGTTCAAAAACGTGCGAGCTAGTGCATCATCACTGTATTTTCCGGGACTGTCAGCCCATAGTACTGCTGATCTAGCTAATTCTTGTTCGTCCATTGAATCAAGTATATGATATCCCCTTCGTTCTCGGAGTAAATTGTCAGCGGCTTGGAACAAGTGTTCGGGAGATCTTATATTTATTATAGGTGTTTGGAAATTTCTATTATTTTCTGGACGTATCGGACGTACCCAATCATTAAAGCATCTAGTATTATTAGAAAATCTTCCTCTACCTACATAAGCCATCGTATCCCCGTGTCCTGTTGGCGTTCCTGATTCTTCCCCCTCCTCTCTGTTTAGTTCCTGCTCGTCTACCTCTAATCTTTCTTCGTGTATTCGTTCTATTTCTTTGCGGATCTTTCGGTACATAGCTACTATACTTAACTGTCTATCATGTCTTCCTTCTGATATATTCTGTCCCCAAGTGACAAGTTTTTGCATTTCTTCCGGATTTACCCCAGGTCGGTCTTGATTTCTGATTACACAATTTATGAGGAAACGTAACAGTTGCCCCTGTACCTCTGCTTTCTGGTACTCCATGGCTCTGCTAATACTTTCAGGACCTCGCCCTGCCTGGACAAAGTGATATATATTTTCTAAATGTGTAATCATTCCTGGTAGCTTCGTTAAATATATTGCAGCTCGTCGGATACGTAATGATGACAGCAGCATTTCGTCCCGTTTACCGGGCACAGGATCATATCCACAATCTACTAGAAGTTCCTTAAGCATGTCGGGAGTTGCTAGTTTGGGCGTACGTTGGTGTGCTAATTCTCTAAGCGAAAGTTTATTTCCTCTGGGTGGGGTAGAAAAAATGTCTGTCGTACCTCCTGTAGCACCATCTGAGGTGCTGGGCGTGAAAGGATTTGTTGGATGTAAGACGGACACTGTAGATGCGGGAAAAGCGGTAGAAACAGATGTGGATGCCGGAATGTGTGTCAGAGTTTGTTGTTGCGGAGGTACAGACGGATGATCTTGGCGTTGTGTACCATCGGTAAGCGGTCTATGTGGTGCGGTGTTAACATACTCGGGAGCTGCGTCATCTAAATAAGAGGAAAGGAAAACATCTTCTGCGGTTTTGGGATGCCCTTTGGGATGTACTTTTATCGGAAACAATGGAGTTGGCAAATCTTTTGGTATTTCCGGGGTAGCCTTAGGTAACCCCTCGGCCAGAAGAGGATACATACCATTCATAAGGGCTTTTCTTTGTCTATCTACTTGTTCTGATTTTACTCGGGTACCTTCCTCAATTAAGAGATTTTCTTGGGCTTTATTTGAATTTTCCTTACTTCTCTCTTCCTGTCTGAGTGCTTTTTCTGTACGTCTATATGATTCTTTACGCCATAATTCAATGGCATCTTTCTGTGATTGTCTAGCTTTCCTTTTCCATAATTCTTCTTCTACTTTCATGATGCAATCTGCATCCCAGGTCCCAGCTGCGGGCCACCTCTGACTTTCTGGTAATTCCTTGGTGTAGTCCACCCATAAATCAAGAAATAATACGGCGTCTAGGCCATGTTTATGATACATGAAGTACCCTGGAGTGTCCCTAGGAGGAATGGGAACAGCTTCTTCGAGTACCCCTTTTCTAGTTCTGATCTGTCTTAATTTCGAGAAGAGCGGCATTTTGAGAACTGGTTACTTAATATGAAACACACTTAATACGATAAACACAATAATGAACAGTCATTCATACCACAATCTTCAAAACATATTAAAACATTTAACATTTAACATTTAACATGTGACGAACAATAATGATTAGAAGAAAACTAGTTACCGGCATAATACTTAATACTAGATAATACTGAATTATATACGAGACATACTGGATATACTGCTAAACAGTACAGATACACTGCTAAAACAGTGCAGACCGGATCTGTGTACCCAAACCCGTCTTGACCGGCACGACTTATGTGCACGTCTAAACGCCTCCCCGGCAACGGTACTCACCGGGTAGCTCGGAACGGAAGGCCTCGGAACTGAACTGGACTGGACTGGACCGGACTGGACTCGACGCGGAACTTCGGAACTTCGGAACTTCGGAACCTGGTGGGCCTCTGTATACCTCGGATCTTGCTCTCTCTGCTAGGCTCTGGTCGGGATACTTCGCACTTCTCACCGCCTCGTCTGGGTGTTGATCGCAGCCTCAGTCGCCCCCGCTTGGCCGGAGGGAGATACAGGAAATCCTGCGGGTACGCGTTTTTGTCCGTTCAGCTGTGGCAGGAGACCGGGCCTGCAACGCACCTCCGACGCGTGAGATGAGAAAGTGTCCCTGTTCGGGCGCCAATTTATGTGGTAAATATTTTAATTACCTGTACTATTTTTGATGCGGAAAACTATTAAGAATAACTCAGTAAAATGAGAGGCAGAATCCGTGGTATTAGAGGTTCTGAAAGGGCTTTATTCCTTATACAATTCGAATTGTTGGCATCATATTCCATCACCACGGAGGTTCAGGAAGTGAAGAGCCAAAAGGCAAAAGGCAAGGGCAAGGGCAATACATTATTGACAAGTAAGCATTTTTATAGAAAAGGCATTACAATGGAAACAGATGCAGGAGGCGTAACAACTGATAAAATAGGTAAAGATATGCATGCGTAACTAGAAATAGGCGTAACTAGGCGTAACTAGAAAACGTCATTATACATGATGTCATAAATGGGTGGATCCATGAAGGAATCTTGCAACATCAGCAGAAATATTTGGCAAAGATGCGCGCGCAGCCGCATGAAGTGTGATTGACGTGCAACTAGGGGGTGAAGGGGACTTGACATTTAGCTCTACATGTGGAGACAGAAGTCTGGGGGGTCAAGTCAACCTAATCCCAAATCATATCTAACATCCTATGTTTAAAGAACTATGTTATCCAAAAGGAAAGGTTTCTCGAACAAAATCTATTCTATACTGACTGTGAGTGCGTGTACAAGCGTCTAAGTGTCTACATGAGATGCGAGGGCAGAAATCTTCCATAGTAACAGGGGCTATGAATTACTTGCACGAGGACGGCAAGGCCGGGCTCTTTGCTCGGTAGCTGGAAGAATGTTTACCTAAACTACTAGACAGGAATGCATTGGATGAGGAGCGGAGCAGATAATCTTGAAGGTGAAATACAGTTTTTGGCAGGCAGACAGGCCGAAGTCAGGCACCGTTAGCCGCGCAGGGAGTAGAACAAAGTTCATGGATACAGATACAGGCTCAGGCCGGAGCTTTCAGAGACAAGAGGCAGGAAAAGACTTGATGACAGGATTCAGGGCCTACTCGCCTGAACTGTAAAACGGGGAAAGTGAACCACATAAAGTCGGTGGCCTTTCATACTTAGGAGCGGAATATCCGACCCATTCATGGCGGATCTGAAAGAGGACATGTTGACGGTGGACGCACATGTATTTGCGTCTTCATAACTGGAACTGGAGGAAACATACATGTACTTGTAGCATATACATGAGCCGTTGGGGTCTAAGATAGGGGACATAACTGATCATAAAAATCATATTTCCACAGCATGATTGGTATTTTGGTTGTGTATGGCGTTCCCCCCATGTGAGGTGAGTTGTTTGTGTACTCACCAGGCTCTCGGACTCCTTCTACTCTGTCTACTCCCACCGGCGGCAGCGTGGCTATCACCTTCTCCTCCCAGGGATGGTAGTGTACCGGTCTGCGGGGCGGCCCTCCTCCAGTGATGTTGGCCTGGTTGTGCTCATCCGTCATTTTGCGGCGGACCGTCCTCCGCAGATCGTACCACCTGGCTTGGCACTCATGCCTGGTCCTTCTGGTGGACCCAACAGCATTCACAGAATTGACTATCTTCTCCCACATGGCAGATTTTTCGTATATGCTGGTCCGTCTGACCAATGTTCCAAAGAGCTGTGGCTCAACTCTGACGATTTCGTTGACAAGGACCTCCAGCTCCTCCTTTGTGAACTTTGGATTCTTGTTAGTGGGCATGGTGTGGGGTGTGGGTGTGGATGGTTGTGGGGGTGTGGGTGTGGATGGTTGTGGGTGTGTGAGTGTGGTTGTGCAGGTGTGTGTGTGTGAATGTGATGAGGGTGTGTTTGTGATGGTGGTTGTGTGAAGGAGTGCAAGTGTAAGGTGTATTGATGTATGTCGTATGGTGCAGTGCGTTGTCTCTGTGGTCTGGCAGTAGGGGATCTGTTGCAAAGGATCATGGTTTGTGTGTGCTGGGCCTTTTTATTGGTCCATTTGTGGGTGTGGCTGTGTTTGAACTTTGGGTGGGTGTGTTATAAGGAGTGGTAGTGGTTTGGGCCTCTGTTTAGCTGTTTGTCAGTTGCAGGTCAGTGTATAGGATGTATTTGGGCTTGTTGGATATGTTTTGTGGTGTTGTGTGCATCGAATTGAGTCTCCTTGTGTTTTTTTGGTTTGTCCTGGTTCAGTACGAGTGTTTTTTGAGTCTGTACGGTGCGTACATGGGCCATTATGTTGTACAGTGCTGTCCTTTGCTATGGCTTAGTACGACTCGTACATGCGCGATGTTGGGTGAGGGTGCTGGTGTATGGGCCTGGGGTAGGGTGCGTACAGACACTGGCAGGGTGTTGGTCCGCACCGTCCATCGGTGGTGGTGTTTCGCACCGTAGATACAGGGGGGGCAGGGTGTAGGGTCAGTACATACACTGGTGGGGTGTGGGTACGGTCCGTACATACACAGGTGGGGATACGCTCCATACATATACGGGTGGGGAGTTGGTACGCTCCATGCATACACGGGTGGGGGTACGGTCCGTACATACACGGGTGGGGGTATGCTCCATACATACACTGGTGGGGTGTGGGTACGGTCCGTACATACACGGGTGGGGAGTTGGTACGCTCCATGCAGACACGGGTGGGGGTACGGTCCGTACATACACGGGTGGGGGTACGGTCCGCACATACACGGGTGGGGAGTTGGTATGCTCCATGCATACACGGGTGGGGGTACGCTCCATACATACACTGGTGGGGGTTCGGCGCGTACATCCGCGGCCGGGGGGCGTTTTGCGCGTACATGCGGGGGATGGGGGGGTTCGGAGCATACATACGAGGGCTGGGGGGTGTTCTGCGTGTACATACGGGGTCTGGGGTGGGGTGTTCGGCACGTATGCGGGCACATGTCTCCATGGTTGCTATAGGAGTTCGGTCCGTACGGTGTTTTCTCCATCCAGTTGTAAAATCGAAAGGATGGGAGTGATCGTACTTGCGCGGTCGGACTTCATTTTTCTGATTCGTACGGTAAATCGTCCGGGGAAGTGTCGGACACATTTTCCGACCCGAGGACATGTGGGGAAATTTTCCCAATGCGATTCGTATGGACTTTTTCCCATGCGAATCGTACTTGGCAGTTTGTACGCTACTTGTACGATTCGTACGGTAAAAAATCCGGATACGATTCGTACGGGGAAAATTTTTCCAGGATCGGAATCGACCCCTAAATGCTTTCATGTATTTATATCTCCACTACAGACACTTCCAGCAATCTCCAAAATTATAGAAACAGGTTCCGCGCACACGTTTATGGAATATAAACAATGTTGTTAAACCATAGGGTATGGTAAATACACAATTGAGGTCAACACCAGAAATGTCTCTGTAGTAGGATTTAATAGTGCGTTTCTTCAAGTAAATTGAAGGGACAAGAAAACAACCAGCCGACATATGTTTCGTCAACGGGAAACAACCCGTGACTCTTCAGGGCTGGGAAGGACACAAAGAAAAACAGAATAAAGAAATAAAAAGGTCAAAGCAATCACATGGTGAGAAACGGCAGTAGGTACATGACGTGGAGACCCCACTGATACGGTCTGAAGCAATAAATGGAGGTGGAGAAAAACACAACAAACATAGGGTCAAACGTGTAAATGAAAAAAATGTACACAAAGTATACATGGTGAAAAGTAACGCGACACAATTATTTATGGGAGGCCAAATCATAATTGTAAGGCAAATACCTGGTCGTCTAGGAAAAGAAAGGGCAGCAGGAATCAAAATTGTGCGCATAGGAGGAGTCAACATAGCGTATGGACAACCAAATTAGTCACAGGTAAATAACAAGGAATTACACAAATTTGCAGGCAAAAAAACGAATAAAAGCGAAATGTATGAATTAACTGGAAAATACACAAGGAAAAAAAACAAATAGCAGGCAAGAATACGAGTATATGCGGATAAGTGTGACAAAAAAGGAAGAGGAGAAACTGGGAGAGAGGAGAACCATCATAATGGTGGGGAACAAAAGCAGCGCGAATAGGTGACATCGTGAATATAGAGGAGAACAATATACTGGTGGAGAACAAGAACAGCGCGAGTAAGTGACATTTAGAATAAGAATGGAAAGGTGGATGCCCCGCCAATGCTGGAAGTCAGAATTCCGTGTGAGAAATGAGAAAAGGTAGATTTAGCAAGGGTACAGGAAACATTTAGAAAATCAATAGAGACAAAAATGCATCACATAATCTGCTCGAAATGAAGACAATAAAGTGAAACACGAACTAAAGTGAGAAGAAAGTGAAAAAAACGCAGGCAGTAAAGGCACTGCGGGTGTGAAAGAGGACGGCAGGAGGAATCTACCTGAGTAGCAATGACCATGGCAAATGGCGACAGTGAACGTAGGTTCAACAGGTGGTGGAAGGATTGGGACGCCACTGCCAAAAGCGCTGTGAACAGGGAAAGAATAGAACGAAATGTAGGATCAAGAGCAATCTGCGGGTAGAAAAAGGAGTGTAAGGGCTGAGGAGTAGGTGAGAAACGAGGTACCACGGGAACTGAAAGAGCCGCTTACCGTAAAACAGGTCAAAGTTCGAAGCGTCTCTAGCTCATAAGCCGGAGGGGATGTAACAATCAGGGTAAAGTCCGTAATGAGAGGGGATGACGGTTAAGTCACTCCATGGGTCGAACTAAGGGAAAAAACGAAGCATAAGGGTCGTGCAAGAAGTCACGTCACAGACCGACGGGTGCTGGCGGAGGGCTTACCGTACTGTTCAGGCAATGCGGGTAGAGTGGTCTCGAGCTCCGTAGTGAGGAGAGACGAGCTGAACCGAAAGTGAATTTAAAGGGAACCCCGCAAGACTAGAGCGTGTAGTGCCTTAAGAGCGGGCCGGAAGTGAGGGAGAAATCACCATGTGTAATGAGGGGGATGTAAACGGATGGATGTGTGCCGGAGGAAGGATAGAAGAAGAGTAAAAATAAACAAAAGGGAGGCGATGTCAGACTCACTGGAATATCAGGTGGCATCACTAAAAGGTATCATGGAGGCGGAAAATGGGTAGTATATGGGGAAAGAAAGAGAAGTCCAAAGGTAAAGAAGGGTGGTAAAGATAACATGAATGCGGAATAAATAGAAATGAAGTGGAAATGAAGTCGAGCAGTGTAGAGAGAAAAGGCAGCATAACCAAGGCAGGGGAGAGGCATCACAGAGAGAACTATCCATAGATACTGTAGTAAACAAAGAAGGTACACTGGGTAGTAGTGTGGACAAGGAGGGTAGACAAAGATCAGAGGCACATGTAAGGTGGACAATGGTATAGAGCAGCAATGTAAAGCGGTAAGCGTAAATGAAATCGTGTGAGGTAGGAGGAAACAGGAAGTTTGAAACAAGGGGAGACATACAAGAAAAGGATATCCATAAGTGCTGGAGTCAAAGAAAAGATGTAGACAAGGACAGCACTGGGAGGAAGTACGCAAAGGAGGGTATGAAAGAGCCATAAATGGTATAAGTACAATAGAACAATCGAAGCAAGTAAACGAGCGTTCAGCAAAACAACATCACAGCTTAAAGGGAGAGGACTAGGAGCCTAAACAAATCAACTAATCAACAAAATGAAAACTGACTCTGAGACCCAACCGGTCAGACTCATCACGGACTATAATGAGATCAGCACTGTCATGAGAAATAGTTTCAACAGCCACTGGGATACTCTACTTAAAGATAGAACACTGAGAGAATTTATCATCACCAAACCTCAGATCACCTTCAGACGTGGGAGAACCCTAAGGAACAGACTCAGCCCCTCAGTCCCACGCACCACCATGAGCACCACCTGGCTCACTCCACACACCAAAGGTTTCTTCAGATGTGGTTGCTGTGGGGCATGCAAATGGGCTCAAAACGGCATCAAAATGTTCACAAGTACAGCGAATCAAAAATTTGATATCAAGTGCAATATCAACTGTAACACGAAATATGTGATCTATATTATTGAATGTACATGCAAAAGACAATACGTGGGCAGCACCATCAGACCTTTGAAAGAACGCATCCTGGAACATGTAAGGGCAATGCGCAATGGTGATGTCAGATACCCGATGGGCCTACATGTGATGTCTTGCCCGACTCAAGGAACACAAAAGAAACTCACCTTTTTTGGCATGGACACTATGCCACCTAATGTTAGAGGTGGGAACCGTGAACTGAAACTACGTCGCCTGGAAGCAACATGGATAATGCGCTTGCACACCGTGAGACACGGCTTGAACATTGACCATGAATTACAGTACTTTTTAGGCTCCTAGTCCTCTCCCTTTAAGCTGTGATGTTGTTTTGCTGAACGCTTGTTTACTTGCTTCGATTGTTCTATTGTACTTATACCATTTATGGCTCTTTCATACCCTCCTTTGCGTACTTCCTCACAGTGCTGTCCTTGTCTACATCTTTTCTTTGACTCCAGCACTTATGGATATCCTTTTCTTGTATGCCTCTCCCCTTGTTTCAAACTTCCTGTTTCCTCCTACCTCACACGATTTCATTTACGCTTACCGCTTTACATTGCTGCTCTATACCATTGTCCACCTTACATGTGCCTCTGATCTTTGTCTACCCTCCTTGTCCACACTACTACCCAGTGTACCGTCTTTGTTTACTACAGTATCTATGGATAGTTCTCTCTGTGATGCATCTCCCCTGCCTTGGTTATGCTGCCTTTTCTCTCTACACTGCTCGACTTCTTTTCCACTTCATTTCTATTTATTCCGCCTTCATGTTATCTTTACCACCCTTCTTTACCTTTGGACTTCTCTTTCTTTCCCCATATACCACCCATTTTCCGCCTCCATGATACCTTTTAGGGATGCCACCTGATATTCCAGTGAGTCTGACATCGCCTCCCTTTTGTTTATTTTTACTCTTCTCCTATCCTTCCTCCGGAACACATCCATCCGTTTACATCCCCCTCATTACACATGGTGATTTCTCCCTCACTTCCGGCCCGCTCTTAAGGCACTACACGCTCTAGTCTTGCGGGGTTCCCTTTAAATTCACTTCCGGTTCAGCTCGTCTCTCCTCACTACGGAGCTCGAGACCACTCTACCCGCATTGCCTGAACAGTACGGTAAGCCCTCCGCCGGCACCCGTCGGTCTGTGACGTGACTTCTTGCATGACCCTTATGCTTCGTTTTTTCCCTTAGTTCGACCCATGGAGTGACTTATCCGTCATCCCCTCTCATTACGGACTTTACCCTGATTGTTAAATCCCCTCCGGCTTATGAGCTAGAGACGCTTCGAACTTTTACCTGTTTTACGGAGCGGCTCTTTCAGTTCTAGTGGTACCTCGTTCCTCACTTACTCCTCGGCCCTTACACTCCTTTTTCTACCCGCGGATTGCTCTTGATCCTACACTTCGTTCTATTCTTTCCCTGTTCACGGCGCTTTTGGCGGTGGAGTCCCAATCCTTCCACCACCTGTTGAACCTACGTTCACTGTCGCCATTTGCCATGGTCATTGCTACTGAGGTAGATTCCTCCTGCCGTCCTCTTTCACACACGCAGTGCCTTTACTGCCTGCGTTTTTTTCACTTTGTTCTCACTTTAGTTCGTGTTTCACTTTATTGTCTTCATTTCGAGCAGATTATGTGATGCATTTTTGTCTCTATTGATTTTCTAAATGTTTCCTGTACCCTTGCTAAATCTACCTTTTCTCATTGCTCACACGGAATTCTGACTTCCAACATTGGCGGGGCATCCACCTTTCCGTTCTTATTCTAAATGTCACTTACTCGCGCTGTTCTTGTTCTCCACCAGTATATTGTTCTCCTCTATATTCAGGATGTCACCTATTCGCCATGCTTTTGTTCCCCACCATTATGATGGTTCTCCTCTCTCCCAGTTTCTCCTCTTCCTTTTTTGTCACACTTATCCGCATATACTCGTATTCTTGCCTGCTACTTGTGTTTTTTCCTTGTGTATTTTCCAGTTAATTCATACATTTCGCTTTTATTCGTTTTTTTGCCTGCAAATTTGTGCAATTCCTTTTTATTTACCTGTGACTAATTTGGTTGTCCATACGCTATGTTGACTCCTCCTATGCGTACAATTTAGATTCCTGCTGCCCTTTCTTTTCCTAGACGACCAGGTATTTGCCTTACAATTATGATTTGGCCTCCCATAAATAATTGTGTCACGTTACTTTCCACCATGTACACTTTGTGTACATTTTTTTTCATTTACACGTTTGACACTATGTTTGTTGTGTTTTTCTCCACCTCCATTTATTGCTTCAGACCGTATCAGTGGGGTCTCCACGTCATGTACCTACTGCCGTTTCTCACCATGTGATTGCTTTGACCTTTTTATTTCTTTATTCTGTTTTTCTTTGTGTCCTTCCCAGCCCTGAAGAGTCACGGGTTGTTTCCCGTTGACGAAACACGTGTCGGCTGGTTGTTTTCTTGTCCCTTCAATTTACTTGAAGAAACGCACTATTAAATCCTACTACAGAGACATTTCTGGTGTTGACCTCAATTGTGTATTTACCATACCATATGGTTTAACAACATTGTTTATATTCCATAAACGTGTGCGCGGAATCTGTTTCTATTTGCTGTGGGTGTCTCCTACACCCCAACTCGCAGGGGTTCTTTTCTTGCAAGGGTTTGTTCTCCCCTGATCTTGCAGCACCGTACCTACTATTCAGAACTCGACCCTTGGTGTGTTATCTTTGAGCGCCATTCTTCCTTCACCAACCAAACCCCTCACAGAACCGTTTCTTTTAATCTCCAAAATTATCTACAACAACAGAAAAATAAAGCTAATGACAAAGTAAGAATTTCAAATAATGACTTTAAAATAAATAGATATTATAGCTAATTAAAACAAACCCTTTCCCAATTCCCCTATCACCTGCAACAAATAATTGAAAATGTATTAACATTACTTTTTATTTATCAACAGATATACCAACTCTATATGAAAAATAACAGCCAACAACCACCAAAAGAAAAATCTTTTCCACATCTACATCAAAATTGTAAGTATATATCAACAAATATATATCTTTCTAACACATTATTTCATTACATGATATTAACTTAATTATATCTACATTTTCTTTAGAAATAAAGACATCACCATGACTGAAGGCGCAGAATTCATCCTATCACAAAAAGGAAAAATGCTCCTATGTTACATGGGATATGTCTATACGCAAGAAAAACAGAAAGATTTAAAAGTCTTCTGGAAATGTAGCAAATACTATGCTAACAAATGCTACGGAAGAGCCACAACTCAAGAAACTACTGTATTATCTGTCAATGAGCACAACCACCCCCCAAATATTACTGAAATTGAAATTAGAGGAGCAATAGAAAATATCAAAGAAGCAAGCACTAGCACAGAAAAACCCACTAGTGAAATTTTAAAAGAACAGCTACTACAAATACCCCAACATGCATCTGGACAATTCCCATCCATTGATGCATTAAAAAAAATGATCATTAGACAAACAAAGAAAACCACAGCTCCCATACCTATCCCTAAAACTTTCCAAGAAGTAAACATCCCCCAAGAACTAACCATTACCCATAATAAAGAGCCATTTATTTTCTTTGACTATAAAAACAGTGAAAAACATATAATAATGTTTGCCACTGCAAATAACTTAACAAAACTCCAACAATGCAACACCTGGATGATAGATGGCACATTTAAAATATGTCCTAAGCCATTTTATCAACTGTATACAGTACATGCTATGTACCAAAACACTAACATTCCCTTCATCTACTGCTTACTCCCAAATAAAACTCAAAGAACCTATCTAGAAATTCTCAACAAAATAAAATCAGAAATTCCACATTACTTCCCACATAAAATAATAATGGATTTTGAAATAGCCATGATTCATGCTATTTTAAAAACATACCCCCATTCATCTATACAAGGATGCTACTATCATTTTAATCAATGCCTCTGGAGATTTCTCCAAAAGTCAACACTGAGGTGTCGATTCCGATCCTGTAAAACCTGGGTACGAATGGTCGGACGGAGCGTTTTTGCCATCCGAATGGTACCCGGGAAAAACACCTTACAAACTCGCAAGTACGATTTGCACAGAAATACCATTACCGCCCAAGTCGGAAAAAACACAGACCGGCAAAATTTGTACATACGAATCACTGTCGGGACGGCGCACATGCGACGTCCGGACGGAGTCAGGCAGCGTTTCACGGACCAGCAAGTACGATTCGTGCCGACGTCACTCCGCACACTGCAGTTTTTACGGGAGCCAAAAACTGCCGGTAAAGTGAAGACGCCGCGAACAAGGAGCCCCGGCACGCCAGGGACAGCGATGGACCCCAACCTACGCGTCGTCCCAGCCCTCATAGCCTACCACCTCGTATACAGAAACCGACGCAGACACCGCAGAAGGTCAGGACAACCCCCAGGGGCAAAGGGGTGTGTGTGTGTTTGCAAGGGCCAGGAATCATAACCCACACCCCACAAATAACTACAACAGCATGCACATCAATTGCCACCATGGACTGGTCACTTCGGGGGGCGTGTCCACCAATCCTACATCCCGCCACAACGGAAGTGGATGTGGACGCGTACCCGTCACCACCACAATGGTGGCACGGCACATACCACGCCCACCCCTATGTCACACAAACTAAGCCGGTACGGCCGCACCCACCTCCCAAATGCATGTGAACGGACCGCACCCCCAAAGTTGGGGCACCCTAGGGGCACGGGCCCCACCCAGGCCATCAGCGTGTGGTTATGGCACATACCACGCCCACCCCTACATCACACGAACTACACCGGTATGGCCGCACCCATGTCCCAAAGGCATGTGAACGGGCCGCACCCCCAAAGTTGGGGCACCCTAGGGGCACGGGCTCCACCCAGACCATCAGCGCGTGGTTACGGCACATACCACGCCCACACCTACGTCACACGAACAACACCGGTATGGCCGCACCCACGTCCCAAAGGCATGTGAACAGGCTGCACCCCCAAAGTTGGGGCGCCCTAGGGGCACGGGCCCCACCCAGGCCATCAGCGCATGGTTACGGCACATACCACGACAGTGGACAGATACATAGGGGTGTGTGCCTCCCAGCAGTGCCCAGACATATGAGGGGTGGGTGCCGAGGACCCCCAGCAGTGGACAGAGACATGGGGGGGCCAACATCATTATCAGATGACCACAGCTCCATGGGTGAATGTACGTATCTCTAACTCAGGACAATGACGATAGTGCCATAACAACACATCACTGACAGCAGTGTCCCACACCCAGGAAGATGGTCGGCCTACCCCCACTGCATGACACACTACATGTGGGTGTGAGGACAAATTACACATGCATACCCACCCCTGGCGGAGGCAGCACAATACACACACTGAGATTTTGCCACAAGACTGCACCCTCATGTCAAACACCACTAAACAATGCGAGCCAAAGGGAACACACACTGTCACGCACAGTCCACGAATGAGAGGAATGCACAGGTGCCGGGGCAGCCAACAAGCAGTTGGCCCCCATGGAAGTGAAAGAGTGGAGTACACACAGATACCATGCCCACAATTGTCAGGCAGGTGCCCAAATACTCTGCAGAACACGCAACACATGTGTGTGAGGCAGGGAGTACACACATGCAAAGTGCAGAAAACGGAAAATGTCCACATGAAGTCATGTCAATATACGCCATACACAAGTACAGTGACCAGCAAGGATGCCACAAACGATGCAGGTGGAGACATTGCAGAGCATGCATGGCCAAAGTCGAAGGGATGTGTCACACACCGAGGCAATGTTGACACAGCTCAGCACAACAATTGGGAAACACCATGCAGGGAAGATGACAGGTGCCACAGAGGAAGTAACACACCTTGGGACAATGTCACCATGCAGTGAGAGCCAACATGACCCACGAATATATGCAGACACCATGTGACGGCATGCAGATACCAGGGTCCACCCCATGAGCAGGACACAACAACATTTACCAGACACCCAACACATCATCACCACCCCAACCCAGGGAGCAGCAGCACCAGCAGCAACAGCAGAATAGAAATAGTATGCAAATGAGAAAATAACAACCACATTCAGCATCTCGAAGGAAAGTAGCCACAGTACACCATTCCACAAGCCCATAGGCCACACCAGATGCGAAGCACCGGGGGGGGGACAAGTAGGGACGCGTCTCCCCAGGCTCGCCTGCAACAGTACACTGTACCATATTATCCACAGAAGTAGGGGCATCATGTGGGGGGAAGAACCAGGCACCGCAGGGACAGGAGGGGCACGGGTAGGTGTCGTGGATGCAGGGACGGATGACCCC
The DNA here is from genome assembly GCF_964204655.1 of Triturus cristatus. Classification (NCBI taxonomy): domain Eukaryota; kingdom Metazoa; phylum Chordata; class Amphibia; order Caudata; family Salamandridae; genus Triturus; species Triturus cristatus. The sequence continues at coordinate 210,405,143 of NC_140585.1, read as the reverse complement.
ACCACAGGGGGTACGGTGCCTGGCACGAAGGAGACATGTTTGGCGTACCACAAACTCCCCTCAGAACCCAGAACCCCACATCCGACTAGCTAAGTGTCCCATTCGATATCTGAGGTTGGGCCCGGCAGTCCCAATGTATAGACAAGCCAGAACAAGCGACTTACAACATCCCCATGAATGGTGTGAATCAGACATAGCTGTGCATCATTATTCACAGATCAGTCCACAACAGAATAGACACAGACAAGGTAAAGTTTAATGAGTACACTCAATGAACCTCGCGTCCTAAGATGCAGGACTGTGGCCAACATAAGCAGACAAATGGTCAAGGCCAGAAACATCAGCATTGTTGCAATATCATAGACATTGAAAGGAGCAATCTTAAGAAACTGACAGTGGAAACAGCAATCTTCCTGTCGGCAGTAAACTAATAGTAGTATCATTCGACTAATAGCAGGTCCCTAAGCTAGAAGGGGGGAGCCCCCACCGCACAGATCAGCTCAGTGGTATCACATCACAGGATCATCTAGTCCCATCTCCTGCAAAAGTCCTCCGTCCATTAGGGGCGCTAATTCGAGAACGCAGAGTTCAAGTTTGATAGAACGGAACCAAGGGCATGAACTGGAAGTCCATAGAAGGGAAGCGAAAAAGTCAGAAAAGAAATGTCAAACCTGAACGATGTTGCAGGGAAATCAACCATGTAAAAGGGGAGGAAAATATCACATCGACGGATGCACCATGAAATGAGCAGGGCTAAAGTTCATCCATCAAGGCATAGGCACTATAAGTTGCAACAGCTTCCAAGAGGAAATCATCTGCACGTTCCGAAAAATTGTCTGCCATCCAGTTAAGCAGGGGGAAAGAACACACGTGTTCCTCAACAATCGGGCCATCCAGCACAACTTGTGGACAACAGGTGGGGACATCAAGATAACTCCTGGTTAAGAACTCATTTGCTGCTGTTCGGATGTCCCAATTCCCCAGGACTCCATGTGCAGCAGCACAGGCCATGACACTGACGCCAGAACAGTCCAACTCATGAGCCACCAAGGGGCACATCAGTCCATCCAAATCCGGGTCAGGAGGCACCGAGTTACACAGGCACACATCCAGAGCCCATTCGAATGGACAGTCTAGGCAATGAAAGACAGGTTGAACGCAGGGAAAGAAGGGAAACCGGAAGGACAATCCATAGGCACTGCTTAAGGTCGCCAGCGGCAGAGTGCCGTATAATTCAAGCATCATGTTCCGAAGATGGAGCAGCCGGTGCATGCTGTCTTGTAATGCAAGAGGTGAAGCCACAGTGTAGTACGCTGATCTATTATGGCACCCCAGTTATGAGGGCGAGAAGCAAAGGGACACCTCCGAAGACGGTAGACAAAAGCGAATGATGAAATGCGGGGAGCACACCAAACAGAGTTTGAAAGGAGGTCACGAGGCCGGAGACCACAATGTAAAAAAAAACAGCCAGGCCACCTGTTGACGAGGCTTGAAAGATAGTCTGAATCCGAGTTCCAAATATGTAGTGGGAGATCAGTGTTAAAGAGCCTCTTGCACCTCTGTGGGTGTTTGATCTTCGGGAAGAAGTCAACACGACTTGTGTTTGAGACAATGGAGCCCTTATACTGCTCATCTTGTTGAACTCCGCTTTCAAGGTTGCAATGGGAGGCCAGATGGATACATCCAGCCGGACATGCGGGGCTGGGAAAAGCCAAAATGACAGAAAACCACTCGTAGTGATACACGATCTCAGGAATTGCCAGAAGCATCCCACAGCAAGCTTCTGCATTGAATATCACATAATTGCCGTTAGCAAGCAGCGCACAAGATGGGGTCATGACTGGCACACAAATCCACTTCAGTATACAAGCCACGTCATGAGCGTGCATGTAACAAGCACCATGCACTTGAATGTGCCTACACACCACAGAATGATCCGGAGTGGAAGTGCACCCTTCACCCCTTGAATACACCTCCTTGCCGACTCTCACGCACCTGTTGTCGCCTAGCACGGACACAAGGGACCCGAGCAACTGGGGGGGCGGTGATGAGAATGGAGGGTGCTTAGAGGGATGGAGTGCTGCCTTCAGCACTGGGGTCAGCCTCCGCCCCCTCTGGGGGCTCAGCCTCGGACCGGTCAGCGCCATAGTCGGTGTTGGGACTGGACGTGTCTTCCCCCTGACTCCCCTCGGCCTCCGTGCCACATGCTGCGCCAGACTCCCCAGCACTGGTGGCCCCGGTGCTGGCTACCTCCCCCACGTCTTGGCCAGTGTCTCCCTCTGTTTCCCCCGACGATGCTGTGGCCAAGGTGAAGAGACAGGAAATGACCAGACACCTGTATACACATGACACATGAGTCCAATCTACATAGGACACAGCGCATAGCATTAACGCGCATGGCATTAACGCCAACATGGGTGACATCTACAAAACTACAAACATAAGTAGGCCCTGCACCACACAGTTGGTTTACCCAACATGCCGCTGGGAAACAATGGGGAGCATGACACAACAGAAATTTACTTGTCCTAAATCGATAAAGAGGAGCTACTCACTGGGGACAGTTGAGCACTGCATCACTGGCGTGGCACGGTCACCTACACCCGCAACTGTCCACCGATGCCAGGGACACGGTTAATGACACCTCAAATGTTACTACCGGCGTTGCACGTTGTGACTATGTCATGTGAGTGTCATGTGATCCCATGAGCTAGCTGTATGAGTTCCGTGACATGCATCTGCATTTGCTGCATCCAACATGTGTGTGCGTGTCGATGGGCATGGTACACTATTACGCACACCAGGCCACATGTGGAATCAGACGTAACGGGTGTATGTGTGCATCGCACATAAACTTGCGAGACAAGGACTATTCTGCGTAGTGTCAATGTATGTGTCATCATACCTGACATGTCCCCCTTCCTGCCAAGGTGTGTGGACTGTCCTGTTTCAAGGACATGCGACCTGTGCCTCTAGTGTCCCGCAACCGGTCTGTGTGATAATACATCCTTCTAATGCACATATGTGGATGTCTGTCACTCCTGTTATGCGTCAGCCTCTTCACTTACACTGGCCCACAGCTAGTTCCATGTCATGTCATGTTGACCTTGCGCACCCACGTGTGTAGCTGACTGTTGTTAGGGGTGTTACCTGGCTGGCATACGTGTCCTGGATGCATTGCACAGTACAGACTCTGTATGTAGCATATGTGTATTAGCTGTTGAACATGTGCTCAGTTCATTGACGGTGGTGTATTGCTATACTCAATCTTTGTTATTCCTTCCAAATTCTGCAGGGCACCGCCTCTCCCCCGACCAATGCCAGACTTGGCTGCCATGAGGGAACGTGACTGTATACGCCGCTACCGCTTCACCCAACCGTTGATTGACGACTTGACCACAAGGCTCGAGCCACACCTCCAACCGCTACACAGGTATCCTACTGCACTGACACCCAAGATGAAGGTGATGGCAGCCCTACATTTCTTTGCCACCGGTACGTTTCAATTGACTATAGCTGATGTAGGTGGCATGTCCCAGATCATGTTCAGCCGTGTCCTGCATGATGTGTTAGAGGCCATGTTGGTACACCTTGATGAATTCATTGCCTTTCCAACTCGTGAGCAGTTGACAGGTGTCAAGGGTGAGTTCTATGCCCTGGGAGGGATGCCCCATGTCATTGGGGCCATTGATGGGACACATGTGGCTTTGGTGCCACCACACGCACAGGAGGTAGCCTTCCGTAACCGCAAGCATTACCACTCCATCAATGCTCTTGTGGTATGTCTTGCCAACATGATGATATCCCATGTCTGTTCACGTGTTCCAGGATCAGCACACGATGCCTACATCATGAGGCGTAGCAGGGTGCCCGAAATGATGCTGCGCAACGAACGTGCATGTCTTGTTGGTGGGTATGATCTGTTAGTCCTGTATTTAGCTGTTTCTTCATGTCTGACGGCTTCTCCTGACCCACTTCTGTCCATGATGACGCTGGCTATCCCAACATGCAATGGCTGATGACGCCTCTCCGCCACCCCAGAACAGCCGCAGAACACCGGTACAATGACACTCATGGGCAGACGAGGCGCATGATTGAGAGGACGTTTGGACTCCTGAAGAGCAGATTCAGGTGCCTCCACAAGACCGGCGGCGCCCTCCCATATGCCCCGGTGAAGGTCTGCAAAATCTTCTTTGTGTGCTGCATGCTTCACAACATGGCAGTGGAGAAGGCCGTGCCACTCATCCTGGATCCTGATAAGCAAGATCATAAACCCGTGGAGGATGAAGGACTTGGGCACGGGGCAAGTGAGGATGAGGATGAGGACATCCGGAGTCAGCTGATCCGCAACTTTATCTCATAATGGTGAGTTCCGGTGTCTGAGTGTGCACGCCTAGTGCCTTGTGTGGCATGTGTTGCAATGTGTGTGTCGAGCTGACTGTGTGCCAAGTTGCTTGGACGTGTGTTCTGATGTGTCATACAAGTGCAAATGTCATTACCCATATTTGTGCAGGTACACAAAAATCATTATTCCCATGGTGACAACATCAATCCTGTAGGGTGCATGTATATGTGTGCGGATTACTAGCTCCTCGCTGACTTGTTGTGTGTCTGTCCTCTCCAGGTTCCTGCGGCTGTCGTCTGCTCATGTCATCATTGCACTCCTGCTATTCCTCATGATTTTTCCAACGTGTGCTGGATCAGAGTTACATGCACAGAGATGGTGAGAAGTCTTTTTTGGTAAGGAGTGCAGCAAGGCCTTTTGTGGGTGGTACGAGTTTGTGATATGTGGGTACTGCTCCTGTGCATGTTGTGTTACCATGCATACATGTCGACTCACCATGGGCCACATGACGTGTTGCATGGCCCCCATTAATTGATAGTCAACCTTCCTGACAGTCATCTGTCATGGATTGTGGATTCTGATGAAGGCATCAATGTGTGTCTAACGTCCCTCAGGAACATACGGGATGGTCATGCTGGACATGGTGTGGGGCATCCCCATATGAGGCTCAATGTGGAATTGTAGACTCGCCGTGTGCAGCAAGGGGTGTGAGGTCAACCCCTTCACTTGTGTGCCAGCTCAATAGGATTTACCACATCTGTGTGTTGCAGGGGGTGTCCAGTGTGGGTCACACATGTTCAGCCGAATGACCTGTGATTCTGTTCCAATGGATGCAACTCCATTAGTGTGAGGCTGAGTAATAAAGGTGTTCGTCATACTCCAAGGTGCCTCGTCTCTGTCAATGCTGGTCTCTTGCCACTTGGCATGCGGCATCTCTGGCATACTTGCTGTAGATAATGCATAGGAGTCCTTGTGTAGTTTAGCGACATGCATGCAGTTGCTCATGGATTTGGCTCCCTATTGGGCATGTAGTGCATGGTCGTGTATGTTTTTTAGCGAGGTCAGCCACACAATGGGCCATCACCAGTTGCTGAGGGTGTGTCTCCAGTGCGCAGGTCGACCTTCCGTTTCCTGATCCTGTGTAATGGTTCTTTGGGGATTGGGCATGCATTGGCTCTGGGTGTGCCATGTGAAACTGGACACTCCTCACTTTACACACGCGCCTGTTGCAGTTGCCCTTCTGACATCCCAGTGTTTGTGTGCAAGATGGGCCATTTGGCAGGGGGATGGCGCCTGCTGCTGCAGGCCCTGCACAGGCACACAGTGGCCACACTCACAAGATGTTGTGCATCATGTTTTGCTCGCTCACATTTGCCATGCTAGTCCACAGCATCTGTACCCCATGCTGCAACGCACTCTGCATCATGCACATGATCCACAGATAGATCCACTCCAAGTTACGACAGGCCATCCCCCAGGTCCATGACGACATCCATCTCATATACTGCCCTGCCCTCTACGGAGCACGTACCCACACTCCAAGGACACTGGTCCACTTCCAGGGGGCATCTGCACACCTCAGCTTCTACGCCCTGCGCCCCAGCCACCTCACCGTCCACCATAGCTGGCTGCAATGGATCACTGTCTGCTGCAGGATGTCCTCCGCACACCCCACCCACACTCAGGAGGCAGTCCACAAATCCGACCCCACACCAACCTTGTACGTCTGTCATCCTAGATCCCGTTGGTCCATCTCCGTGCATCCAACCTTTCCCTGGCCCCCGTTCTTCTCTTCCACTGTACTCCAGCATACAGGACATAGTTCTCCCACCTGGCCACAAATCCCTGGGACTCCCTCCCCGGGTACCTCCACATGGGCCATGACCTCTACGCCTTGATGATGATCTCCCAAATAGGTCTGTCCGCACAGTTTAGCAAGCCCCCCGTCAGCAGCCAGAGGCCATCACAGGTGAGTGTTGTTCTCCATGCCTACATTGACTGATACTTGTGACCCATGTGTGTCCTGTACCAGACTCTGTTCCCAGGGGATGGATGGCTGGAGTTGGTTCAACACTCCCGCATAGTTAGACATTTCCACACACATATGTCGTAGAATAATGCAAAATGACAGCAACATCTCATGTGCAGAACAATGTGACTTTATTTTTGGTGGGGTGCGTCTTTTGGTAGATGTGCTAAGGTGCACTACCGGGGGAATAGAATCCAAAGTTCACTGGGGGAGATGGCATCCTTGGCATTGGAAGTCATCAGAGTCCAGACCACAGTGTTGGTCATCATTGGTCAGACTGGGACCAGCAAGTCCATGTGGCTGAGAATGTCATTGGGTGAGGTGCTGCTGTTGCGCCCGAGGGCCAGGTGCCAGGCCAGGTGACCTGGGAGATGGGGATGGTGTGCTGACTCTCACGGTCTCTTACGTGGACGACCCACTGTCCTCCGGGGACCCTCAGATGCAGGCCTTGACGATGCTAGGGACGCTCCGTCAGATGAATCCTCCTCCTCCTCCCTCCCTGTGTCTGGTGCTGGTCTACGCCTGGTGGCACAGGGAGGGTTTGCCAGACTTTGGGCGATCTGACGGAGTGATTGGCTCACGTCCCTGTGCACCGCCAGGAGCTCAGCCAGTCTTGCCTCCATCCGTTCTTGTTGTTGTTGGTGACTGGCATGATGCTTGACCTGCAGATCCTTGATCTCATCGAGGGTCCCCTGCATCCCGGAAAGTATGACCACGACCTGGTCGATGCCTCTGGTGTCACGCCGGTATGAGTCCAGGATGTTGCGTAGGTGGGCAATACCGGGGTCCTGAGCTGGTTGGTCAGGTTCGCGCCTCCGCCTGCCTCCACTCCCACCACCCCTGCCCACACGTGCCTGGCCTGCCGTTGTGGGCACATCGGGTCTACGGGACCCCTCAGGGATGGCATCGGCAGGGTTGTCTGCCTCCTCCTGGGTGCCCGCAGAAAGTTGTCCCTCCCGGTCAGACTGGCTGTGTTGTTCAGTGCGAGCAGGGATCCTGGGTGTGTCCTGGGATGTGGCGGGAATGGGGGTGGTGGTTGGCACAGATGTACCTGACGCAGGTGCTGCAGGAGCTTGTACACCAGAGGGGCCAGGTTGGTCGGGGTCATCCACGGAGTGGTGAGAGTCGTCGCTGCCGGTGGGATCGTCGTCACGCAGTGCCTGGGACTGTGAATCTTCCCCCCCAGTGTTGGGGGGAGATCGTCGACGTCGCCCTGTGTGTGAGAGAGGGACAATGTTAATGCTGTTTCATGCCACATCCATGTTTCATACATATTCAAGTTAACACAGTTCCCCCAGGTATTTGGATGTCCCTGGCATTCCTCTCAGTGTCCACTTGGGGATGGGTATGTTGTGGGGGACAGATTGGGATGTTCTCCTGAGTGTGTGGCCTGTAGATAGTTGGCTCTGATCAGGCGCGCAACACCCATTGGGCTGACCGGGCTTGTGCCCCCCCCCGTCATGTGTGTCAGCCCGGCTGAGACAGCCTCGCGGGCTGGCGTCCGTCTAATTGCATCCGGACCCGAGAACTTCACAGGTGTATGGTAGACCATTTACTCGAACATTCGGCTTTTGTTGTGTTTTCACCCATTCTTACAGCCACTCTGCCTAGGGCTGGTTGATTTGCCCCCCCCAATCTTTTACTGCCCCCCTCGGAAGTTGGCTGTAGTTGCCCGCCTGGCTCTGATGCTTACTTTGCTCCAGATTGGTCTTGTTGTGTCACATGTCCATTGTGGGAGTGGGTGTATCCGTTGCCTGCCCCGGGGGTGTGTGCTTGTGGGGGGGGGGTGACCTGGCGTGCTGTGCTGTGTTGTGTGAGTCGTCATTGGGTCTCCCAGGTGATGTGTGTATCCCCTCATGGTGTGTGCTGGCATGGCAGTGTGTGTGGGTTCCTGTGCTGGATGCCTGTGCTTGTGGATTTGGTGTTTGAGTGTACAGTGGTCCCAGGAGGGCCTTGTGCTGCATACAGCAGGGCCCAGTGTCAGCGACCTTGTTAGTAGTTTGCCAGTCCCTGTGCATTGTGCAGGGGTATGTCCCTATGCATATGGGCTGGGACATTGGTGTCTGCGTCTCATTTTCACGATGTGTTGTGTGGGGCCCACCCTCCCAGCCTCCCGGACATCCTGTCTTGTGTTTGTGGTTGTTGTGGCCTTGGACATGGCCTTGCCTTGATTTGTGAAGGGTGAATGGTGACGTTCGAGGCATGGCCATGGTTATTGAGTGTGGTTGTGTGCGATGAGTGCTTGGGGTGGGTGCGTGCATTTGTTGTGGTTGGCAGGCGCTCAACACCCATTGGACTCACAGGGCTTCAGCCCCACCCCTGTCGTGTGTGGCAGCTCGGGATGAGACAGCTTCCCGGTGCACTCACAGCCGCACCCGAACACTTCACAGGTCTTTCAGAGGCCATTTGCATGTTAATGAGGCCTTGCGGTTGTTTCACCCCTTTGACAGCCCCTGCAGCTCCACTCTGCCTATGGCTTACAAGATTCATCCCCCCACGGCAATTTTTCTTAGCCTCCCCCGAAATTTTGCTATAGTTGCGCCTCTGGTGGTTGGGGTGTGGATGCCATTCCCCCAAGTTACATGAGTTGTTTGTGTACTCACCAGGCTCTGCGACTACGTCCACTCAGTGTACTCCCACCGGCGGTAGCATGGTCAGCACCTTCTCCTCCCAGGGATGGTACTGTACGCGTCTGCGGGGCGGCCCACCTCCAGTGATGTTGGCCTGGGCATGTTCTTCATTCATCTTCCTCTTGACTGCCCTGCGCAGATCGTACCACCTGGCTTGGCATTCATGCCTGGTCCTTCGAACGGGCGCAACAGCATTCACCTTGTCGACGATCCTCTGCCACATGGCAGATTTTTCAGATATGCTGGTCTGTCTGACCATTGTTCCAAACAGCTGTGGCTCGACTCTGATGACTTCGTCGACGAGGAGCTCCAGCTCCGCCGTAGTGAACTTTGGATTCTTGTCTGTGGGCATGGTGTGGGGTGTGGGCGGTTGTGGGTGTGTGGGTGTGAATGTGTGTGTGTGACTGTGAAGAGGGGGATGTTTGTGGGGGAGGTTGTGTGAAGGTGTGTGAGTGGTGGGGTAGCAAAGGTATGAGTTCTGTGGGGTGGTTTGTGTGTGAGCTCTGTCCGCAGTAGGTCTGTTGCAAGGGCTCATGGTTTGTGTGTGTGGGCCCTTTTTATTGGTCCATTGTTGGGTGTGGCTGTGTTTGAATTTTGGTGGGTGTGTTATAAGAGGTGGTTGTGTTTGGGGCCTCTGTTGGCCAGTTTGGATGTGGCAGGTCAGTCATTGAGTTGTGTTTTTTAATGTGAACTTGTGTTGTGTGTTTGTGCGAGTCGCTTTGGACCTCCTTGTGCTGTTTTCCACTGTCCTGGTTCTGCATGTGTGATTTTCGCGTAGGTAGGCGCCATACATTCGCGATGGTGTGTGAGGGTGCTGGGGTTCGGTGTTGGTGTACGGCAAGTTAATGCGGTGGGGGGGCTGGGGGTACAGTGCGGACAGGGTGGTGTACGGTGCAGACGTATTGGGGGGGCTGTGCGGCTCGTACAAGGGCATGAATTTACCCGTGTACTTGTGTGCTTCAGCGTTGGCTCCGTACGGGCCTTTTTCCGTGCGATTGGGTTTTCGGACGGGCGGTCGGGATCGTACTTGCGCGCTCGGACTTGTGTTTTACGATTTGTAAGTGGAACTGTCCGGATCACTTTCGTACACTTTTCCAGACGATATTCGGACGTGGTCACTTTCCGACGCACGCTCGTAGACTTTTCCCAACACTATTCGTAGTTATTTTTCACGTCCCATTCGTACTTGCCAGTTTGTACGGTACTTGTGCGACTCGTACGTAAAAAAATACTGATGCGAGTCGTACGGTATTTCTTTTTACCGGATCGGAATCGACACCTGAGTGTAGAATACGTCACAGATAGCACCTTAGCATACAATATAAAAAAACTAATAGCCCTAGCCTATGTCCCTGTGACTGACGTACCAGAACACTATAACCTACTAATAGAGAGTCCATTCTACAAAAGAAATGAAGAAAAGTTAAGTCCACTACTGGATTACTTTGAGGACACATGGGTAGGGAGACTACACCGATCAGGCCACAGAAGATTACCAAAGTTCCACATACCATGGTGGAACGTGTACCTCAGTACCCTAAACAAAGAAGCCAAAAGTAACAACGCCGTTGAAGGATGGCATAACGCCTTCCAGGCAACAACAGGGAGAGGTACACCCACACTTCTAAAACTACTACAAAGTATTCAAAAGGAGCAAAGCTACCAAAAACTAAGGATACAACAATCCATTACACTAATTAAACCAAAAGTAAGTAAGCTAACAAATAAAATGTATGAACTTCTCCAAAGCCAAGTTATACTCTATCCTACAACACGAGGCTTAGAATACTTATCCCTAATTGCAAAAAGCATCCTTTAATTCCAATATAAACATAAATGAAAACATTGTCATATAAATCACAACATATGCATAAATAAAATACTTCCATATTTTCATGAAACATTATTAATTTGTCAAATATATACAATTGATAAAATATAAAAAATATATTGACAAAATAATAATATTTAACTAAATACAATACATAGCAAAACAGAAATAAATGACATTTCCCTCCCACATACCATTAAAACAATTACTTACAGTTGTTGTAGCACCAAATCCAATGAAAGAGAACGTCAAAGTCCATCCAGGTGTCGATGTATCCCAAACAACGTTAAATAAGCCCAAAAAAAAATGCAAAAATGCAAACATGTCCAAAAACAATTCCTCGAATGGATAAATCCAACTTTAAATGGCATAAGAAACCCGAAAAAATATAAAACGTAAAAAATGCTCCAAGAAAATGGCAAAAATAAAGAGTGTGTTAAATAAAGATTATCTTACAAAACGAACACACACCTTGTCCAAAAAAAAAAGAGCAACCGATCCAAAAAAAATACATTTGGTGATAAATCCAATTGGCAAACCCTTCAAAAACCCGAAAACGCTTACAAAGTAAAAAACACTCTATGAAAATGCGAAAAATTAACAGTGTGTTAAATAAACATTAGTTCACAAAACTAATACACACCTCTTAAAAAAAAAAACGGTAACATTCTCCAAAAAGCGACGTCGTCAAAGAGAAACCTGTAAAACCAAAAAAAACATACCCACCCACACAAAAATACATAAACACAACTTCTAAAAACGTTTAAGAACATTTAATAACAATACACATATAAATATCTTCAAACACTACTACAGAAACACGAGTCCTAAAACACGGAACCTGCTCGAAAATTCCCACACGTAACACACACCTAAATTACACCAGAAACACAACCACCAAACTCTAAATACACTACAAACCAACAAACTACATCCAAATTACCTTTAAACCTAATTTAAACAATAAGAAATACCTCTTACCTGCCTCCAAGCGACACAGCTCCCAACCGCGAAATCATCCCGGCGAAATAACCCAAAACGACACTAAGCGGTTACAAAAATAGTCCCCTTCAACAAAAAGGATTGAATAAATAAAAAGGTTAAACTTAAATATAATAAAACATACAGTAAACTTACCAAAACTTTTACCAAAATATTTTCTAAAAGGTTAAAAAAAAAATGAATTTCACAAAATTTCGTAAAACTAGTACAACATTAATAATAAATAATATAACACATATATTAATTTTTATTATTAAAAATCAATAGGATTATTAACTCTACATATTAAAATATAAAATAAATACATTACTTCACACCAAAATACAAAACACTTAAATAATGTAAATATTAATATTATTAAAAAATATATATTAATAATATTAATTCAACAAGTCTACTATATATAAAAATATACTATTAAAGTTATATTATGTTTTGTGAAATGCAATTAAATGAAAATGCAATATTCCTTTTACAACAATAATGAAAATATAACCAATTTAGTTATTAATTCTATTAATAATAAACATATTAATAATATTAATACGGTATTAATTATGTATATATTTAAACTGTTAGGTGAAAATATGATTGTTTTCTAAAGTACAATATTAAAATGCAATATTGTATTTACCAATACTACTATGTTAAATGAAATATGTGAATGATAAAAAATAAACTGTTAATTAATATACCAATATTATTTTGCATTAAACGTATATTTCTCACAAACATACAAAATGCAAATATATATGAGCAATTATCAACACATGTATCACTAAACATACCAATGTATAAATATATATGAAGACAAATATATAGGTGCCGATTACGATCCTGTAAAAAAATTCCCCGTACGACTCGTATCCGGTCTTTTTACCGTACGAATCGTACAAGTGCCGTACAAACTGCCAATCACGAATCGCATGGTAAAAAGTCCATACGAATCGCATTGGGAATTATTCCCCACACGTCCTCGGGTCGGAAAATGTGTCCGACACGTCCCCGGATGATTTACCGTACAAATGTGAAAAGTGAAGTCCGACCGCGGAATCACGATCCATCCCGTGCGTCCGATGTTACAACCGTATGGAAAAAACACCGTCCGCACCGAACTCCCATAGCAACCATGGAGACATGTGCCCGCATACGCGCCCAACACCCCCCCAGCCCTCCTATGTACGAGTCGAATCCCCACCCGTGTATGTACACCCGTGTATGTACGAGACGTACCCCCACCCGTGAATGTATGGAGTGTACCCCCACTCCAACCGTGTATGTACGACCCGTACCCTCACCCGCGTATGCATGGAGCGTAACCCCACCCCGACCTTGTATGTAGGACCCGTACCCCCACCCGCGTATGCATGGAGCGTACCCCCACCCCAACTGTGTATGTACGACCCGTACCCTCACCTGCGTACGTATGGAGTGTACCCCCACCCCAACCGTGTATGTACGACCCGTACCCCCACCCCAACCGTGTATGTACGACGCGTACCCCCACCCGCGTATGCATGGAGCGTACCCCCACCCCAACCGTGTATGTACGACCCGTACCCTCACCCGCGTATGTTTGGAGCGTACCCCCACTCCAACCGTGTATGTACGACCCGTACCCCCACCCCAACCGTGTATGTACGACGCGTACCCCCACCCGCGTATGCATGGAGCGTACCCCCACCCCAACCGTGTATGTACGACCCGTACCCTCACCCGCGTACGTATGGAGCGTACCCCCACCCCAACCGGGTATGTACGACCCGTACCCCCACCCCAACCGTGGATGTACGACGCGTACCCTCACCCACGTACGTATGGAGCGTACCCCCACCCCAACAGTGTATGTACGACCCGTACCCTCACCCGCGTACATATGGAGCGTACCCCCACCCCAACCGTGTATGTACGACCCGTACCCTCACCCACGTACGTATGGAGCGTACCCCCACCTCAACCGTGTATGTACGACCCATACCCTCACCCGCGTACGTATGGAGCGTACCCCCACCCCAACAGTGTATGTACGACCCGTACCCTCACCCGCGTACGTATGGAGCGTACCCCCACCCCAACCGTGTATGTACGACCCGTACCCTCACCCGTGTACGTATGGAGCGTACCCCCACCCCAACAGTGTATGTACGACCCGTACCCTCACCCGCGTACGTATGGAGCGTACCCCCACCCCAACCGTGTATGTATGACCCGTACCCCCACCCCAACCATGTATGTACGACGTGTACCCCCACCCGCGTATGCATGGAGCGTACCCCCACCCCAACCGTGTATGTACGACGTGTACCCCCACCCGCGTATGCATGGAGCGTACCCCCACCCCAACATTCTAAGTACGGAGCGCACCCCAGGCCCCAACACCAGCACCTTCACACAACATCGCGCATGTACGAGTCGTACCAAGCCAGACACAAGAACAGCACTGTACAACTAAATTCCCGAAGTACACACCGTACACACGCTAAAAACGCACGTACACAACCAGGACAAAGCAAAACAACACAAGAATACACCATTCGAATGGCACAAAGCCACAAAACATGTCCAACAAGCACAAAAAGAACACATTCACTGACCTGCAACTGCCAAAATCCCAAACAGAGGCCCAAAAGACAACCACTGCTTATAACACACCCACCCAAACTTCAAACACAGCCACACCCACCAATGGACCAATAAAAAGGGCCCACACACACAAACCATGAGCCTTTGCAACAGACTCACTGCTGCCAGACCCCACAGACAACCTACAGCACCATACTAGAACCTTTACTACACCTTACACTTGTACACCTTCACACACACACCTTCACAAACACCCCCTCATCACATTCACACACACACCTGCACAACCACACCCACACACCCACAACCATCCACACCCCCCCCACCATCCACACCCACACCCCTCACCATGCCCACTAACAAGAATCCAAAGTTCACTAGCTGAGAGTTGGAGGTTCTTGTCGATGAAATCCTCACAGTCGAGCCACACCTCTTTGGAACATTGGTCAGACAGACCAGCATTTCAGAAAAAACAGCCATGTGGCAGACGATTGTCGATGCTGTGAATGCTGTTGCGGACACCAGAAGGACCAGGCATGAATGCCAAGCCAGGTGGTACGATCTGCGGAGGAGGGTCCGAGCCAAAATGACCGACGAACACAACCAGGCCAACGTCACTGGAGGAGGGCCGCCCCGCAGACCCGTACAATACCATCCCTGGGAGGAGAGGGTGATGGCTATACTGCCGGTGGTGGCAGTGGACAGATTAGAAGGACTCCGAGACCCGGGTGAGTACACAAACAACTCACCTCACATGGGGGGAACGTCATCCACAACCAAATTCACAAACAGGCACGCAACCACCCCAAGCTATCGCATGACTCAACCACACTCCATGAACACGCACATGCCACTGGCGCCACCATGCCCCATGCACCCAGCTGGACAATGCCAAGTCACAGGCCACAGAAAACACCAACACAAGACACGGTAAGCCGGATGGCGGGAGTGTGGGCCCCAAAAATCACACAGTGCAACTCAGAAGCAGACAACAATACCCACTGCCCATATGGCCTAGGTCACAGCCAGACAAACAGTGTGTCCCCACACAGGAAAGACTTGCCAGCAAATGGCGGACGCCTTGCATTAACACATGGGGGTGACGGGACGTTCTTGCACATGACAGCAGCTAATGAACAGCCAACACTGTGAAAGAGTGGCAGCACACACCACCACAGCAGCAGCGCAGACACAGACACTACACCCAATGGGTGCCTGGAGATCAGAAACAAACTCACATCAACAATCCAAGGGCCATTCAAAGATCTGCTAACAGTGTGTGCCCAGGAAGCTGGGCTGAGGTGACAGAGGGTGAGACACAGAGGGAGGGAGAGGGGGACAGAGAGGGAGGGAGACACAGGGAGACGGACAGAGGGAGGAGGCTGACACACAGAGGGAGGGAGAGTGAGGGGGACAGAGAGGGAGCGATAAAGGGACACACAGGTAGAGCAATTCAGCCTTGTGGGGTGTGGGAATGTCTGCTCATCAGCAGGTGGACTGCGTGCATGTAGACAAGGGTGGCCAGTGCCAGAACCCCCCCCTCTTCTCCATGGCAAAACACAGGGCCATGTCACAACCTGTGCACGAGCACAATGACAGCTACCTGCATTATCTAAGTGTGTGGAACCACTCCATGTGCCCACGTACAGTGCAACACGGAAGGCGCCAATGCATGGCTCGCCACACCTGCCCACTCCACTGCTGACTGCAGTCACAATTGACGCAGCAAGTAAGACTGTGCCACACATAGGTAAAGTTGCAAAAGCTGTGGCCAAGGGACATACCCATGCACAAGTACACTGTGAGTGGAATGCAAGACATATCCAAATTCCCAGAGGAAATGTGCCAACTTAGAAACCAATGAAACATGGATGTTGCATGGAACAAAATTAACATTGTCTCTCTCACACACAGGTCAACGTTGTGGATCACCCCCCAACACTGGGGGGGAAGACTCACAGGACCCAGCTCGGCGGGATGACGGAGCCACCGGCAGTGACAACTCTCACCACTCTGTGGACGAACCCGACCCCGACCAACCTGGCCCCTCTGGTGTCCAACGACCTGCAGCACCTGCGTCAGGTACAACTGGGCCAACCACCATCCCCACTCCTGCCACATCCCAGGAGACACCCAGGATCCCTGCCCCACCACCACAATGCAGCCAGGCTGGCCAGGAGGGACACGGTGTACCGGGCACCCAGGAGGAGGCAGGCGACAATGCCAATGCCACCCCTCAGGGGTCCCGGAGACCCGATGTGCCCACAAGGGCACGCCAGGTGCAAGTGGGCAGGGGTGGTGGGAGTGGAGGACGGCGGAGGCGCGAGCCTGACCTGTTGGCTGCGGAACCGGTATATTCCCATGTCCGAAACATCCTGGACACATACCGGCAGGACACCGCGGGCATGGCCCAGGTTGTGTCCACCCTCAACGAGATGAAGGGGACCCTCGATGAGATCAAGACCCAGCAGGCCCAGCAACATGCGGAGCAACATGCCTGTCTACTGCGACACCAAGGGCGGATGGAGGACAGACAGGCTGAGCTCGTGACGGTGTTCACGGGAATTCACAGTACACTCCGTCGGATAGCCGACAACATGGGCAACCCTCCCTATGCCACCAGGTGTAGAACATCACCACCCACAGGGAGGGATCAGGAGGAGGAGGAGTCATCCGACGGAGCATCCCAAACATCGTCACGGCCTGCTTCTGAGGGTCCCCGCAGGAGGGCGGGTCGTCCACGGAAAAGACCGTGAGGGTCGGCGCAACAGCACCATCTCCCAGGACACCTGGCCTGGCACCTGGCCCACTGGACCAACAGCAGCACAGCAGCAAAAGACATTCTCTGCCACATGGACTTGCTGGTCACTGTCTGACCAATGTTGACAAAGACTGTGGCATGGACTCTGAGGATTTTCAATGGCAAGGACACCAACTCCCCTAGTGAACTTTGGATTCCACACACCCGGAAAGCCCCTCATGTCATACCCCCCCTCCCACGTACCCCAACCAAAATAAAAAGTTACACCATAAAGAGATGATGCCTACATTTTGCATTATTACCTTACATGTGTTTTGTAAAGTCTAACCATGCCTGAGTTCTCATTTGACTTCAACCATCCACACACTGGGGCCTGAGTCTGGCACAGGACACACATGGGTCACAATGTATTAGGCAAGACGGACATGGAGCACCATACACACCCGTGATGGGCCCAACCAGCTGAGGGGGTGGCCGCACAACCGTGCCGACAGACATATTGAGTACAGCGACAGCCATGTGCAGTGGTCAGGGATCATGTGGAGTGTCCTGGGAGGCACCCAGGTATGTGTGGACAGGTGGCAGAACCATGTCCTGCAAGCTTGAGTCAGGTGGATGCAGAGAATGGTGGCCTGGCCAACGTTGGATGCATGGGGATGGCACATGTCACAATACCCACACAGTCATGGACATCATGCACAATACACAGTCTAATCCCACACAAACAGCATGCATCTTGCTACTCGACACATAGACACATAGCCACTATCACGGAAAACCATGCCAGACATGCCGTATGCACCGTGGCAACACACCAGCATTGACTGAGAATAGGCACCTTGGAGGCATAGGGACACCTTTATTATTCATGTATTTGGGAATGCAGAGGCAACTCGGAGTACACATGAACAGGTCATGTGGAGTAACATGTGGGTCCAACACTGGAACCCCCCTTCGGCAGCACAAATGCGTGATAGCCATGGAACTGGCACACAAGTGTCGGCTAACAGCTAAACACCCCCTGCTGCTCACGGAGAGGCTGCCATACACCATTGATCCTCTGATGTGGAAGTCCCACACCATGTCAAGCCAATGCAAACCGTATGTGTCAGAGGGCAGTGTAACACACATTGATGCCATCATCACAATCCACAATCCCATCACTGATGACTGTCAACAAGTCTGACCATCTATTCAGGTGTACCCAGCTGCATGTCATGTGTCCCATGGTGATGCGACATGTCTGCAGAGGAACCAAACATCGACAGGGACAGTGTGCACACATCGTAAACAACAGCCACACCCAATACACCCCTGATGCATCCCTTACCCTAAGGAGACTTCCAAACTTGTCCGTGCGTGTAACGCTGAGTCAGCACACGATGACGTGTCCATGAGGAATAGCAGTGCCACAACAATGCAACCAGCAGACGGCATGCGCAAGTACCTGGGGATGAGAGACACACAAGAAGTCAGCCACAAAAAGCACAGCCACTTGCATGTGCATGTACTCGACACATGTAAGGATGACAACATGCTAGGTCACTATTATGACTGGGGAAATACACTCATCACTGGCACCATCACTCCAGTGACACATCCACACACACCTCTGACTCGCGTGGCATACATGCAGATGGACACACACATCACAACACATGCCACACGGGGACCAATGCGTGCACACACAGACACTGGTACTCACCACTAAGCAAAGATGTCACGTATGAGCCGACTCCGGATGTCCTCTTGCAGGACCATATCCTCCACATCACTAGCCCCATTGCCAAGACCTTGGTCCTCCACGGGTGGATGGTCCTGATCATCTTGATCCAGGATGAGTGGCACAGCTTTCTCAACTGCCATGTTGTGCAGCATGCAGCAGACCATGAAGATTTTGCAGACCTTCGCCGGGGCATATGGGAGGGCGCCGCCGGTCTTGTGGAGGCATCTGAATCGGCTCTTCAGGAGGCCAAATGTCCTCTCTATCACTCGCCTTGTCCGGCCATGGGCGGTGTTGTAGCGGAGCTGGGCAGGCGTGATGGGGTTGCGGAGAGGTGTGATCAGCCATGGCATGTTGGGATAGCCAGCGTCCCCTACATGGAAAGCACATGGACATAAGTAGGACAGGAGGAGCGGTCGTGCTGGGAGTCTACGCAAAATACAGGACTGACAGACTGTACCCACCAACAACACATGCTCGTTCGTTGCGCAGCTGCGTCATCATTTCAGGCACCCTGCTACGCCTCATGATGTAGGCATCGTGTGCTGATCCTGGAAAACGAGCACAGACATGTGAAATCACCATGTTGGACAGACACACCACAAGGGCATTGATGGAGTGGTAGTGCTTGCTTTTCCTGTACGCTACCTCCTGTGCCTGTGGTGGTACCAAAGCCACATGTGTCCCATCTATGGACCCAATGACATGGGGCATCCCTCCCAGGGCATAGAATCCATGCTTGACCCCAGTCAACATTTCAGGGGTTGGGAAATGGATGAACTCATCCAGGTGAAGCAACATGGCCTCTAAGAAATCATGCAGCACACGGCAGAACATGCTCTGGGACATGCCACCAACATGAGCGATGGTATTTTGAAAGGTACCCGTGGCAAGAAAATGTAGGGCTGCCATTACCTTCAGCTTGGGTGTCAGTGCCGTAGGATACCTGTGCAGCGGTTGCAGGTGTGGTGCCAGCCTCGCCGTCAACTCCTCAATCAACGGTTGCGGGAAGCGGTAGCACCGGATACAGTCATTCTCCCGCATGTCAGCCAAGTCCGGAATTGCTCGGGGAAGAGGCGGCGCTCTGCAGTAATTTGGAAGTGACAAAGAAGTGTGAGTGCACTACAACAACACATTTTTGGTGCTGAGCACATGTTAATCTGTCAATACACATATGCGACATACAGAGTCAGGTATGTGCCACATGCCCTGGACACGTATGGCTGCCAGGTGACACTCCTACCAAGACCCAGCTACACACGGAGATTGTGAACCTCCACATGCCATGGCATGGGATTAGCTGT
Organism: Triturus cristatus; assembly: GCF_964204655.1. Lineage (NCBI taxonomy): Eukaryota > Metazoa > Chordata > Amphibia > Caudata > Salamandridae > Triturus > Triturus cristatus. The sequence goes on along the minus strand of NC_140585.1, from coordinate 210,384,935 downwards.
GTCCCAGTGTAAGTGAACAGCCAGACGCAACACAGGAGTGACATACATCAACACATCAGCAGAAGTAGGATGTCGATTTCAGAGACTGGTAGCGGAACACTAGAGCCACAGGTCACATGACATTACACTAGGACAGCCCACACACCTTGCCAATAAGGTGTACATGTAATGACTCACCACACATTTATAGAGAGGATGCAGACAGGTCCTTGTTACGCTACTCCGTGTCCCATGCATACATACGCATCTCACATCCGATACCACATGTGGCCTGGTGTGCGTAACAGTGTGCCATGTCCATCTACACACAGACACATGTTGGTTGCTGCAACAGCTGATGCTTTTGAGGGAGCACCAACATCAAGCTAATGGGAAGCCCCCACACATACATGACATAGTCACATCGTGCACCGTGGGTAGTCACATGTATGGTGTGGTAACCCCTGTAGCGGGCATCAGGGGACACATGCGTGTGTTGTTGACTGTGCCATGCCAGTGACGCTCATCCCAAGTGTGCAGTACGACATGCACACATGTCAAAGGAGTGAAGGGCATGCCTGGCACACATTGCACCATCACACATAACATCTGTACACATCTCATCATACATCTGGTGCCTTCTCGACTCAGGAGTAATGTGCCACATCACAGCCTTTCACACCTGTGCCCCACACATGTAGTACTGCCCAGACAATGCCTTGATGTCCATCCATGGACAAGTATGTCAGCCCTATTCCTTCATGTGTGCTGCCTGTCACCACTGTGATGTGTGAAAGGCACCGTACTTTCGCTCAGAGGGCCTGTGTACGTTCCCTATCACTATGGGAGTGCTGCCGTATGTGTACCCATAGTGATAGTGAGCGTACAGGCGTGTGTACGGTCCATACCACTATGAGTACGCATACGCGAGAACACCCATAGTGATACGGACCGTACACGCGTGCGTACGCTCACTATCACTATGGGTGTTCTCGCGTATGTGTACCCATAGTGGTACGGACCATACACGCGTGCGTACGCTCACTTTCATTATGGGTACGCATAAGCGAGAACACCCATAGTGATAGTGAGTGTACAGGTGTGTGTACGGTCCGTACCACTATGAGTACGCATACGCGAGAACACCCAAAGTGATAGTGAGCGTACAGGCGTGTGTATGGTCCGTACCACTATGGGTACACATACGCGAAAACACCCATAGTGATAGTGAGCGTACAGGCGTGTGTACGGTCCGTACCACTATGAGTACGCATACGCGAGAACACCCATAGTGATACGGACCGTACACGCGTGCGTACGCTCACTATCACTATGGGTGTTCTCGCGTATGTGTACCCATAGTGGTACGGACCGTACACGCGTGCGTACGCTCACTTTCATTATGGGTACGCATAAGCGAGAACACCCATAGTGATAGTGAGTGTACAGGCGTGTGTACGGTCCGTACCACTATGAGTACGCATACGCGAGAACACCCATAGTGATAGTGAGCGTACAGGCGTGTGTACGGTCCGTACCACTATGGGTACACATACGCGAGAACACCCATAGTGATAGTGAGCGTACAGGCGTGTGTACGGTCCGTACCACTATGGGTACACATACGCGAGAACACCCATAGTGATAGTGAGCGTACAGGCGTGTGTACGGTCCGTACAACTATGAGTACGCATACGCGAGAACACTCATAGTGATAGTGAGCGTACGCACGCGTGTACGGTCCGTATCACTATGGGTGTTCTCGCGTATGCGTACTCATAGTGGTACGGACCGTACACACGCCTGTACGCTCACTATCACTATGGGTGTTCTCGCGTATGCATACCCATAGTGATAGTGAGCGTACGCACGCGTGTACGGTCCGTACCACTATGGGTACGCATACGCGAGAACATCCATAGTGATAGTGAGAGTACGCACGCGTGTACGGGCCGTACCACTATGGGTACGCATACGCGAGAACACCCATAGTGATACGGACCGTACACAGGCCTGTACGCTCACTATCACTATGGTTGTTCTCGCGTATGCGTACCCATAGTGATACGGACTGTACACGCATGCGTACGCTCACTATCACTATGGGTACGCATACGCGAGAACACCCATAGTGAGACGGACCATACACACGCCTGTACGGGCCGTTGCTATATATTTGGGGTGCCCTAGGGCCCCGGTACGCACCGTACCTGTGTGTGAAACTCCAAATTACATAGGGGACTCATGAGGGACAAGTATACAGGCCTACATGCATGCTGGTTGTCATGGAGACCAAGTTTAAAGTTTGAATTTTTTTCTGCAGGTGCCCAGCAGTAGTCAGTTTGAATGAATCTACTTTGTTGCAATGTGGTTCTGGAGGTGACATCATGCTCAAGAAAAAAACACAATAAGAACCCACTGACTGTGCTAGGTTTGAAGGGATTGGAGGAAACATAGGATGCAAATGTGAGTGACCAATCACTCTGTACTCCTGTGCATGAAGCAGGCCAGCAAGGCAGATATAAGGCAGCCAGGTCCCATGAGGGAGCACTTGCCTGCACATCTTTGGATTCGACGACCCAGCTGCTGCTACTGATTCCCTGGAACCATGTCAAGGTCTGTGGAGAGGTCACAGCCTTTCACCCTGGAGGAGAACCTGGCTTTGCTGGATGTGATCCTCCCACAGTACCCCCTGCTGTATGGGCGACCAGGGTATCAGGTGAGTGCAGAGTCTCCTAGCACAGACTGTGTCCCTTGTTTGTGACTGTGACTTCTGGCATTGTGTCCAGGTGTGACACACATGCTATGTACTGTAGGGGGGGTCCCAGGGGGGGGAATGCCTGATGTCTCCCAGCCAGTGCATGCTGTGGTGCATGTCTGCCGTCCTCACTTGCATTGTGTTTACTGTGACAATCACTGCATGGTGCATGCCACATTCTGCCTGTCTTGTCCTCCTGGGAATGTAGCCTCTACAGTCCTCATTTAATTATGTGGTCAGCCCAGTGTGACAGATGACTGTACCCACAGATGTGTGTTAGTTCTGTGTACCTGTGCTGAGAGTGTCCACATGATGTGTTGGTACCCTGGACATCGGTGTGTGTTTAAGTCCCCTGTCATGTGGGTGGGTGCATATGTGGAGTGTGGCCCCCGGCCTGCATGAGGGATGGATATACCCTGCCCATGTGATGTGAGCAGGGAGCAGTGCTGTGTGTCTGACGTGCAGAGCCAGCCCCACACCTGTGAGCCCCCCCATCTAGTGGCACATGTGCAGAGTGAGGTTTGTCGCTGCATTTGGCAATGGCAGGTGGATGTCCTGTGCCTGTGTGTGTCTGTGTACTCTGCTGGGGTAGCGTCAGTGGCCTGTGGCATGTGACTGCTTAGAGGTGCTGCACATTATCCTGGTGTACCTTCTGATGCACAGTGTGAGCCTGGATCATTGATTGTGTCGTTGCCCTCATTCCACCTGTGTACTTTCAATGGCACGTACTGCTTTTGCCCTTCCCCAGAGGATCATGTCCCTATGACAAAGGTGCAATGCGTTGGATGCATACTATGCCTTGTTGTAAACAGCTAATTTGTTCTAATATGTCTCTCTGTGACATGTGCCTGGTGTATTGATGTAGTGTCACTTGTTCATCCTCACAGGTAAGCGTCTCTGCCAAGGAGCAGATATGGATGAACGCCGTCAGTGCCGTGAGGAGGACGGATGGTCGCAAGCGGCACCTGGCCGAGGTGAGGAAACGCTGGCAGGATATCCGGTGCTGGACGCGGAGGATCGCACGGGTCTTGCTGGGGGACTCACCTGAGACCCATAAGAACCGCGGGCGCCGCCCTCTGACCCACATCCACAAGCGTGTGCTGGCGGTGGTATTTCCAGACTTGGACAGGCGCTTACAGGAGAAGCAGCAGCAGGAAGGGGGTAGGTACATGTGTGTTTGTTGTGTGTCACCAGCATTTGTAAGTGCACAGTTGCATGGATACACTGCCAGGGTTTAAGGGTGCTGTGAAGATCCAGTTACCCACAGTATAGCGGTGCTCTCCTGCCTCCCTTCCCCTCCTTGCAATGTGTTCCCTGGTCTGTGTGTAGTCACTCCTTCACAAGGTAATGTAGGCTGGCGCTTTCTCCACGTGAACTATGCCTGTAGCATCATGTGTGGGGGTGGTGTGTAACAGGTTTTGGGACCTTGCCTGTGCCCTGTCCAGTTCAGTACATGTGGGTTCCATGTCAGTTGGTACTGATGCTGAGTCCAGACATGGGAGTTAGTCTCTCAAGTGTCATGCCTTACAGCACGCATGTCCTATGTTGTGGCCTGTGACATGATGTGCATGAGTGTGCGATATGCATAGTGCAGTGATGGTGGCGTGTGTTGCAGTCATTCCCATTCAGGACCATGGAGTTGTGTGGCCACTACTGTCCCCTGGGGCATATTTTCGTAGTTGTCATGTGTGTCATCACAAAACGTGGACACTCTCAGTGTCTACAGCATAGGTTGTGCTCTGTGCCATTGTCCCCTGGCACCATGTATATTGACGTAAAATGTAGTACAAGTGTCCACTGTACAGCCTGACCTGATTTTCCTTGTCCATACTCACGGGGGCCAGGGCCTGTGTGTCTTGTTACAATCATCTGATGCTGCCCATTTGTACATGATTATTTGGACAGGCACACCATGGGTATTTGGCGTCCAAACTTGCATTTATGCAGCCCCTGTGTATTTCAGCCAGACTAAGAGATGTAAGTGCTTCCTGTGTCTCAACAAATTGACTCATGTAGGGGGTGGTTGGTGCGGGCAAAGCCTACATGTCAAAACCTGAAATCTCCTTGCTAGGTCTGGCCAGTGTGTGATGTTTGTCTGGACATCCACTCAAGGTGCAGTGAGCCAGTCATGGTGGGCATGTTTTCAGTATTACCTATGCTGCATGTGCCTCAAGTTCATGGATATGGTCCCTGCTCATCCCTATTTTCGGCAATGCTGTGTGGTGCAGATGCAGTGCTGGATTGTCCCCAGGGCCTGGCTCCTCTGTCAAACTCCATTTCATGTCATTTGCTATTGTGTCATGCTCTCCATGGTTTTTCAGTGGCATGGTGGGTCAACCAACTGTGTGTTGCATGCCCTACATCTGTACCTTGTTTTGTAGATGTTACAGATCTTTCGTTTCAGGCTATGCACTGTAACCTATGTAGATTGGACTCATGTGACATATGTATACAGGTGTATTATTAATTGCTGTCTCTTCACCTTGCCCACAGCATCGTCGGGGGACACGGAGGGAGACAAGAGCACAGACAGAGCGGAGGGACCGAGCACCAGTGCCAGCGTTGACATCGTGGCTGGCACATTGAGTGGAACTGAGGCGGAGGAGAGTGAGGCCGAGGACCTGTCCACTGGCACGACAGAATATGAAGCTGACGGGTCCGAGGATGATCTCTCTGAGTGGGCGGAGGCTGCACCAGCAGCTGACAGCGGCACAACATCTCAGCCCGCCCCCTCCATTGCCATCAGCCACCTCCCACTTGCTCGTGTCCCTTCCCAGCGTGCCCAGTCACCACATGTCTCCTTCCTGCCAGGCACCGCACCCCCTGCCCCTGTCTCCACTGCTGCCGCCAATGCCGAGTCTGTGGACATCCAGCGGCAGTTGCAGGTTGGTCAGGCTGCGATGCTTAATGTCCTCCATGGCCACAGCCAAGTGCTGAACAACATGGAGGCATACTTGGAGGGCATTTTTTCATCGCAGGCTGACCAACGCAACTTGCTGAGGTCCATTGACTCGACACTGACTGCAGCAGTGGGTCTCCTGCAGCGCTACGTCCAACCCCCTACCCCTGACCCATCCACACTTCCCACTCCCATGCCTGTCCCACGTACACCCAGACGGCAGCATGCACCCACCACAACAGACACAGGCACCACACCAGCAGGGAAGGTCATACGCACACCTCCTGGCACGCACACACAGGGTGAAGTAGGCACACCCACTGGGTCAGGGGGCAAACGTAAGTCACGCAGCCAGAGTGGGAGTCCGCATTCCACCAAATCCACTCCCTCCAAATCCCCTCCCCTCAGCTCTCCTGGCCACATATCCGGCAAAGACTCCTTCATGGCCGCTCTGTCCCTGAGCCCCACTGTGACACCACCCCGCAAGCGGTCAAGGGAGTCCCCGGTCAGGGTGGTTGAGTCCCCCCCCCTGTCCACACCCTCCCCCTGTGGCGCTGCGACCCATCCCTCTGCCCCCCCCTCCTTGGGGCCTGTGGTTTCTTCGGGTGCAGGGGAGTCGCTGGAGGACCTTGCAAAGGTGTGCAGCGCCATCCTGGCCTCCGCCTTTGGCCCTGACCCACCCCCTGTGGTGGAGTCCTCCATCCCTGCTCCCACGACGCCTACCCTTCGCCCTCATGTCCCTGCGGTGCCTGGTCCTTCCCCCCCACATGATGCCCTCCCCGCTCTGGAAGACGAAGGAGTCTGACTGTGCAGGCAAGCTAGGGGACACGCGTCCCACTGTGTCCCCCACCTGGATTGGAACTTTGGTTTGCCCTATGGGCATTGTACTTTTTGAACTTTGAAGGGACAAACATATTTTTGGATGCTGATTAAAGCAATTTATTTTTCCTTAGTACACTACTGTCTGTCTGGTATTTCTGTTGGTCGACCTGCCCCATTATTTTGGGTGGTGATTATGTGTTGGGTGTGTGGGAATTGTCGTCTTGTGCTGGTCATAGGGTGGATCCTGGTATCTGTGTGCCATCACAAGCTGTTGGCTACATAACTTTGTTCATGTAAGCAGTTACTGCATGGTGACATCGTCCCAAGGTGTGTTCCTTCCTCTGTGTAACCTGACTTCTTCCCTGCAGGGTGTTAGAAGGCGACCTCAGAGGGGCCCGGAGGGGGCCCTGATTGTCCTGAGACCCACCCTCGAGGTATCGTAGCCGGGCACTGGCGGGAGACTCCTCAGGGGAGAAATCTCGTATCTAGGATCGTACACTCGGCACCACACGACAAAGAGACACCACACCGAGAGCTCTTAAGCTTAAATCTTTATCAGATCGGAGTTGTAGGATCTTTATGATCAGCACGGCAAATATATACAAGTGGAGCGCGGGCTCACAAAAGTCTTAGAGGGGGGTAGGAGGTAGCGGGACAGTCTTTGGGGATATGGATCAGATGCAGGAGCGTACCCGGCGCACAGCTCACAATCCTCGAGCTGGGGAATACGCTTGTCGTCGTGGGGTCCGGCGGGACCAAGAGAATCTGTGGGAGCCGCGAGTCACTCAGCAGGGCTCAGGTACAAGTTCGGAGGTCTTACGATCTTCAGGGAGCCGCGAGTCACTCAGCAGGGCTCAAGCACAAGTTCGGAGGTCTTACGATCTTCAGGGAGCCGCGAGTCACTCAGCAGGGCTCAAGCACAAGTTCGGAGGTCTTACGATCTTCCGGGAGCCGCGAGACACTCAGCAGGGCTCAGGTGTTTCCAAGGCGAATCTGCCGGACAGTCCCAGAGCACCCCTTGTTATAGGGCGACTCCTCTTTGATGTCCGGAGTCTGTGCAGGCAGGGGTCTTGTCACCTGGGGGTCGCTTGTTGGGGTTTCCTGCCATTGTCCTTTGATCCTTTCAGGGCCGGGTCGGGAGGAGTCCCAGACACCCAGCAGGCATGGAGCCAGCCCTCGGGGAGGCCGGCGGGTTGATCGAAACCCACCTTCCCAGGGAAGCGCAGGGGTGTGATGGAAACTGCTCCTCCCTTTCTCATCCCAAGGGGAGCGCGATGTCCTCCAGCCGGAGTGGCGCCTCTCGGCCAGGGTCGCGCTGGGGCCGGGCGGCCATCTTGGTGCATGAAGTGGGCACGCGGGCCCGGTGTGGCCAAAAGGAGGAAGGCCACGGACGGGGAAGTCCGGGTCGGGTGTGTGTGTTCTGGTGGGAAGGATCGGCGAGGCCGTGGGCTCGGGGGCTGGTGTGAGGTGCAGGGGTCAGGTCTGGCTATGTTACGAGGGCCGGGTCTAACACAGGGTATATCCAATATGTGGGGCTGAGCTGTGTCTACATTGGCTGGGTGTGTGACGGACTCGTTAGACTTGGCCCATGCATGCTGAGCGATGTCTCCACCTGCATCATTTGTGGCGTCCTTGGTGGTCACTGTACTTGTGTATGTAGACTGTTGCCATGACTTCATGTGTACATGTATTCTTTTAGGCGCTATGCATATGTATACTTCCAGCCTCGCACACATGTGGTACATGTACTGCAGGATCTTTGTGAACCTGACTGACATTTGTGGGCATTGGATCTGTGGGTACTCCACCCTTTTCTTTGCAGGGGCACTGCTGTGAGTGTTAGGCACCCACCCCTCCTGTGTCTGGGCACTGCTGGGAGGACTCTGCACACACCCCTCCTGTCTCTGGGCACTGCTGAGAGTGTTAGGCACCCACCCCTCCTGTCTCTGGGCACTGCTGGGAGGACTCTACACCCACCCCTCCTGTGTCTGGGCACTGCTGGGAGGACTCTACACCCACCCCTCCTGTCTCTGGGCACTGCTGTGAGTGTTAGGCACCCACCCCTCCTGTCTCTGGGCACTGCTGGTTGGACTCTGCACCCACCCCTCCTGTCTCTGGGCATTGCTGGGAGTGTTAGGCACCCACCCCTCCTGTCTCTGGGCACTGCTGGGAGTGTTAGGCACCCACCCTCCTGTCTCTGGGCACTGCTGGGAGGACTCTACACCCACCCCTCCTGTCTCTGGGCACTGCTGGGAGGACTCTGCACCCACCCCTCCTGTCTCTGGGCACTGCTGGGAGTGTTAGGCACCCACCCCTCCTGTCTCTGGGCACTGCTGGGAGTGTTAGGCACCCACCCCTCCTGTCTCTGGGCACTGCTGGGAGGACTCTACACCCACCCCTCCTGTGTCTGGGCACTGCTGTGAGTGTTAGGCACCCACCCCTCCTGTCTCTGGGCACTGCTGGGAGGACTCTGCATCCACCCCTCCTGTCTCTGGGCACTGCTGGGAGTGTTAGGCACCCAACCCTCCTGTCTCTGGGCACTGCTGGGAGTGTTAGGCACCCACCCCTACTGTCTCTGGGCACTGCTGGGAGGACTCTGCACCCACCCCTCCTGTCTCTGGGCACTGCTGGGAGTGTTAGGCACCCACCCCTCCTGTCTCTGGGCACTGCTGGGAGGACTCTACACCCACCCCTCCTGTCTCTTGGCACTGCTGGGAGGACTCTACACCCACCCCTCCTGTCTCTGGGCACTGCTGTGAGTGTTAGGCACCCACCCCTCCTGTCTCTGGGCTCTGCTGTGAGTGTTAGGCACCCACCACTCCTGTCTCTGGGCACTGCTGTGAGTGTTAGGCACCCACCCCTCCTGTCTCTGGGCACTGCTGGGAGTGTTAGGCACCCACCCCTCCTGTCTCTGGGCACTGCTGGGAGGACTCTGCACCCACCCCTCCTGTCTCTGGGCACTGCTGGGAGTGTTAGGCACCTACCCCTCCTGTCTCTGGGCACTGCTGAGAGGACTCTACACCCACCCCTCCTGTCTCTGGGCACTGCTGGGAGGACTCTACACCCACCCCTCCTGTCTCTGGGCACTGCTGTGAGTGTTAGGCACCCATCCCTCCTGTCTCTGGGCACTGCTGTGAGTGTTAGGCACCCACCCCTCCTGTCTCTGGGCACTGCTGGGAGGACTCTGCACCCACCCCTCCTGCATCTGGGCACTGCTGGGAGGACTCTGCACACACCCCTCCTATTTCAGGATATGTACGCTTAGAACATACACGGGTGTGGGTTCGCTACATGCATACGAGGTGGGGGTACGGTCCGTACATACACGGTTGGGGTGGGGGTACGCTCCATACGTACGCGGGTGAGGGTACGGGTCGTACTTACACTGTTGGGGTGGGGGTACGCTCCATACATACGGCGGGTGTGGGTACGGGTCGTACCTACACTTTTGGGGTGGGGGGTATGCTCCATACGTACGCGGGTGAGGGTACGGGTCGTACTTACACTGTTGGGGTGGGGGGTACGCTCCATACGTACGCGGGTGAGGGTACGGTTTGTACTTACACTGTTGGGGTTGGGGTACGCTCCATACGTACGCGGGTGAGGGTACGGGTCGTACTTACACTGTTGGGGTGGGGGTATGCTCCATATGTATGCGGGTGAGGGTACGGGTCGTACTTACACTGTTGGGGTTGGGGGTACGCTCCATACGTACGCGGGTGAGGGTACGGGTCGTACTTACACTGTTGGGGTGGGGGTACGCTCCATACGTATGTGGGTGAGGGTACGGGTCGTACTTACACTGTTGGGGTTGGAGGTACGCTCCATACGTACGCGGGTAAGGGTACGGGTTGTACTTACACTGTTGGGGTGGGGGTACGCTCCATACATACGCGGGTGAGGGTACGGGTCGTACTTACACTGTTCGGGAGGGGGTACGCTCCATACGTACGAGGGTGAGGGTACAGGTCGTACTTACACTGTTTGGGTTGGGGGTACGCTCCATACGTACGCGGGTGAGGGTACGGGTCGTACCTACACTGTTGGGCTGGGGGTACGCTCCATACGTACGCGGGTGAGGGTACGGGTCGTACTTGCACTGTTGGGGTTGGGGGTATGCTCCATGCATACGGGGGTGGGGGTACGGTCCGTACATATCCGTCCCCTCGCTATGTCATGCTTGTGCGGGCCGTACCCAGGCCTTTGCCACGTGGGTACAGCCGTCCCGCCATTGTTGGGATGACGTAGGTGTGGGCGTGGTATGACTTGTACCCACGCTCTTAAGGCATGGGTACGGGACGTACCTGTATTGTTGTGTTGCCGGTTCGCATCGTCAAGCACTTCCGTTGTGGCGGACGCTGGCTTTGCTGGACACGCCCCCACCCCCTCGTAGTGACCAGGGTGTGGGGGTCAGGTATGTCCAGGGCATGTGTGCTGTGTGAGTTTGGTGGGGGGTTTGTGGCCTGGCCCTGGTCCTGCCCCCCCCCTTTCCCCCCTCCCTTTGTTGTTCTGACCTTCTGCGGCGTCTGCGTCGTAACCTGTAGAGGAGGTCGACTGCTATGAGGGCCGGGATGACACGTAGGTTCGGGTCCATGTCTGTCCGTCGCGTGCAGGTACTCCTTGTTCGCGTCGTCCTGATTTCCCGGCAGTTTTTGGCTGCCGGAAAATATTCACCGTGCGGGATGACGTCGGTGCGAATCGTAATTCCTGGTTCGTGAATGGCAGGCTGCGTGCGTCCCGACATCACGTCAGCGCTTTCCCGGATCACATTTGTATGTTTATTTTCGTCGGTCGGGGTTTTGTACGATTCGTACGGAAATGGGATTTCCGTGCGAATCGTAATTCCATGTTTGTATATTTTTTCGACCGGGTACGCGTCGGACGGAGAATATGCTCCGTCCGATGGTTCGTACCCGGTTTTTACCGGATCGTGATCGGCACCACTATGTAAATATAGTAATATATATCACAAAGATTATGAAAAAATAATAAATGCTATACAAATATTCCACATATGTATACAAGATTATATGATGTACCCAATAAAAAATTACAAATCCAACTAACTATATTCTAATACAAAAACAAACTTCATTAAACAAATATCAAAGTCTGATAATTTCCCAAATTTTCCATTGTAATAAACTTCATAAAAACAAAACCATTTACAAAAATTACATTACACAAGAATAAAAAATACCCCACAAACTATCATTTATGCAAAAAAAATATTTAAAAAAATAATTTACTACTCCCACTCCAATTACTATGAAATCAGTAAAGCTGCTGGATAGTAAACAAATTTAATCTACTATTCCAACTCCAGTCAGTATTACATCAGGAAAGATGCTGGATAGTAAATAAATATAATTTACTATTCCAACTCCAATGAATATAAGATCAGGGAAGGTGCTGGATAGTAACTAAATATAATTTCCTATTCCAACTCCACTCAGTATTAAATCAAGGAAAATGCTGGATAGTAAATAAATATAATTTACTATTCCAACTCCAATCAATATTAAATCATGTAAGGTACTGGATAGTAAATCAATATAATTTACTATTCCAACTCCAGTCAGTATTAAATAAGGGAAGGTGCTGGATAGTAAATAAATATAATTTACTATTCCAACTCCAGTCAGTATTAAATAAGGGAATGTGCTGGATAGTAAAAAAATATAATTTACTATTCCAACTCCAGTCAGTATTAATTTAGGGAAGGTGCTGGATATTAAATAAATATAATGTACTATTCCAACTCCAGTCAGTATTAATTTAGGGAAGGTGCTGGATATTAAATAAATATAATTTACTATTCCAACTCCAATAAATATCAAATCATAAAAGGTGCTGCATAGTAAATAAATATAATTTACTATTCCAACTCCACTCAGTATTAAATCAAAGAAGGTGCTGGATATTAAATCAATATAATTTACTATTCCAACTCCACTAAATCTTAAATCTGGGAAGGTGCTGGATAGTAACTAAATATAATTTACTATTCCAACTCCATTCAGTATTAATTTAGGGAAGGTGCTGACATCTTGACCACCGCGATTGTTGGTGACTCCTGTGCTCAAACCCGGCCAATTTGGACTGTGTTGGACCTTGGCGAGCCTTTGCTGTGTGATCCTTTTGCGGGTGGGACTGCGAGGACCTGCCTGCACAGCGCTATCATCACCGTTGCAGCTGGGGCCTCTTCCCGCCCAGTCCTCCCATCAGCGTGATAAAGACTCGTGGCCCCCGCTTCGCGGGAGCCGCTCGCTGACATCTTGACCACCGCGATTGTTGGTGACTCCTGTGCTCAAACCCGGCCAATTTGGACCATGTTGGACCTTGGCGAGCCTTTGCTGTGTGATCCTTTTGTGGTTGGGACTGCGAGGACCAGCCTGCACAGCGCTATCATTACCGTTGCAGCTGGGGCCTCTTCCCGCCCACTCCTCCCATCAGCGTGATAAAGACTCGCCGCCCCCGCTTCGCAGGAGCCGCTCGCTGACATCTTGACCACCGCGATTGTTGGTGACTCCTGTGCTCAAACCCGGCCAATTTGGACTGTGTTGGACCTTGGGGAGCCTTTGCTGTGTGATCCTTTTGCGGGTGGGACTGCGAGGACCAGCCTGCACAGCGCTATCATCAACGTTGCAGCTGGGGCCTCTTCCCGCCCACTCCTCCTCGAGACCTCTTCCCCATTTAAAACGTCCCGTGCATACGTGCTAGCGGAACGCGCGCGGGGCGTTGCACGGGGCGAAGACCGGGCAAAGAGCGGGCCTTTTGAGGCCGTTCGAGAACGGGAGAGTTAGGGCCTGGGCCACCCCTCTTGGCCTAAGACTCCTCATTCAACCTTGGAACCGAGCTCGGGACCATGACTTCAAGAGAAACGAGGAGCAAAACTACACTGGCCGCAGGGATGGCAAAAGGTACTCTGGACACGTATTTTGCTAAAGCGGGGTCACTTCTTATTGATGAAATTACTATCCTAGAAAGGCGCATTTCGCAAGAAATTGACTGGGTTAGGAGATCCTCTTTGGGACCCCTTGCACATGCCACCACCCCAGAACAAACGCCTGATTACACATTAACAGACGCTGGGGGGCCAAATGGCTTGCTCGACCTATATGACCTAAGTAATCTTATCATACCCACTACTGATTGTGACATCTCTGCCCCCGTAGAGCTTAGTATATTACCTCTTCCATCACCCAAGCCCCCTCCACCTCCAATCATTGCCAAAGTGAGTGTGTCTAACAAGGACGCAACTATTGAAAGGGCTCACCAGATTGTGCAGTCATCACAGGGGGAGAGGGAGGGAGCTATTCCGAAAAGGAAAAGAAGGGCACAAATCATAGGGGGGAGAAAGCCCAAGATCCCAAAGCATAACCCTATGTGCAAGGGCAACCAACATGGCATAGTTAGCAAGGGGTCAAATCAGTTACCAAAAAAAAGGGCACTACCCTCCCATACCCCGGTTCAGACATCTCCCAGCTCAAATGTCTTATCGGGGGAGGAGGATTTCACCCTTTCGGATATTCTTACTCTCCTGAGGAAAATGCTCAATCCCCTAGAAGACCGTCTAGCAAAGATGGAAATGTTTTTATCGAACATCCAAAAGGGAATCGCACAACTAGCAGATGCCCCAAAAAAAGCTAGTGAACTCACAAGTGGAGGGCCGAGCCACAGTGGCAAGAAGTTTATACCAGCGCCTCCAATTAAGGAAGGGCGCCCTCCATCTAAGCTTATACAAACACATCATCTTACACCATCAACTTTAGAAGTCGCAAACTCACAAGTCCCAACTTGCGTAGCAAACGCAAGCCCGCAAGAGAAGTTAGCTGTGCCCGTAATAGGGGTACATGGTAATGGTATAAAACATAGGCCAATCAACTTGCCAGCGGAGGCCATTCCGTACACAGTCATCCTAACAGGTATTCCCGAACTAAAACCTTCTACTAGAGAACCCGTGGAGGCCCTCAAAAATAAGGTAATCCACTGGCTTTCTACTAATAGGCCCCTCCCGGAAGGAATGCATAGTGAGGTCCTCATGATGAGGAGAGTCCCATGGCAAGGTAATACCAGGAAATCTATCCACGGAGACTGTGTCCTGATTAATTTCAGGGACCCTTTTACAGTCTCACATATATGCAGCTGGCCTCACCATGCCCAGGGGACTTCTATCCAATCCCTTCCTCTATCTTTCTTTTATCCATCTTCAAGTTATGAGCAGGAAGAGGAGGGTTGGGAACTAGTACGCAGGAGAGGAGGTAGATGGGGCACAAGTGAAAGAGGGGACCACCCTCTTCCCAGATTTCCACGATATGATCATTTTCCCACCTATAAGAAGTTTAGCAACCTAGATATGGTGGATTGACCGAGTAAGATGGGGGGTGGGGAGGACCTGGGCCAAAATAGGATCCCTATTCCCAAAATACGACCAGCAATCCCCACGGAGAAGGATTATCTTGAGCAGAAACATACAAACGGAGAAGTATGTGCAAGGACCCCTAGCTCTCCATATAATATAACTGAGGCGATGGCCGTCCAAGCTGGCAGCTCAGATACCAACCCATCATCGGGGATGCACTCTGGCATGGTTGCGCTTCCAAATTCACTAACAGAGAGAATTAACTGCTCCTCTCTTAAGATTTTGTCATGGAATGTGGCGGGCTTGGGTAATAAACTGAACTGCCCGGCCTGGAGCTCCTTTATTGAGAACAAAGATATATGCCTGTTCCAAGAAACCTGGGAGAGGGAAGAAGTCATCCGTACAGGCTTTGCTGCATTCTCCACACAAGCAAAATGGGGGGGTTGAGGGCGTCCTTCGGGAGGTCTTGCAATCTGGGTGACTAACGACCTGGGATGTAGGGCCGCTGTCCTTCCATTAAACAAGGAGGATATTTTAGCTGTATTGCTGGAATGGCCAAATGCACACAGCCTTCTGTTGATAAATGTCTACTCCAGGCCAGTCAATATTACGCAGGAGTCGCGCACTATTGAAGAGCTTGCGCTTGCCCTAAATGAAATTCCGGAGGGCATCCCTTTCTTAATAGGGGGTGATCTGAATTGCCATTTCGAGCCCCTTTCAGGCCTACTGGATGGTCTGGCTCAGGAGGAGGACCTGGCGTGGTCTGTACCTCCATCGCAAGCACCGGCCCCAAGTGCTTGGACCCCTCTGGCTCTACAAATCACATCCCTAACCCTGAAACATGGTCTCCGGGCCTGTAATGGAAGGATAAAATCTGATATCCCTCCAAGATGCACCTATAAGAGTGGGCAGGGAGTCAATACTTGACTATATCCTGGTCCCATTGGCCTCGTGGTCGCTTATTAGAGACTTCCGGGTGACATCTAGGGAAGACAGCGACCACAACGCATTGGAATTGGAATATGACCATCCTGGTCTTGAGGTCATGGGGAAGCAGAGGGTGGCATCTGAGGCGGGGTTAGGCCTTACGAACAACAGACATAGAGTGAAGTGGGAGAAATTAGCTTCTAAACCAGGGAAGATATCAAAGCTGTACGCCCGGGTAATTCCTAGACTCGAAAAGGTTCAGGCACTAAAGGTGCAAGGTATTACCCAGGGTGCATATAAACAACTGGGGCAGCTGCACGAAGACCTCATCAAATCGGTGTCCGAAATCCTTACCACCATACCAAAAAGGGTTAATGGACGTGCTGCCGGTCCCCCCTGGTATAACATTGCATGCCGCAAGGCAAAAACTGATCTCCTGACCTCGATTAAGGCGGGGAAGGGAAGCGTGGAAATTAGGGCCAGGAGAACGGCCTATAAGACCCTGATCACCAATGCTAAAAGCGAATGGGAGTACCAAAAATGGGAAAAACTCACTATCTCCCTGGCATGTGGGGATTCGCGCAAATTTTGGCGTTGTGTGAACACAGGCTCTGAGGAGTTGGCCTCTGCAATAGAGCCCAACATCTCAGCCAGGGTATGGCAATATCACTTCCAGTTACTATATAAGTTACCTGAAGGGGAAAGGACTATTCCCACCCAGACGGCTAGCATTACTCCGAAAGGGGTGCCACTCACAATAAAGGAGGTCCGAGCGGCTATTGCCGCGTTGGCATCAGGCAAGGCACCAGGCTTAGATGGCCTGCCGGGTGATCTATTCAAACAAGAACCGGATGTTTGGGCACCCTATCTAACGATTCTATTTAATTCCATTTTGGGGGGCATGGAGGTGCCAGACACTTGGCTGGGCGCAGAGATTGTCCCTATATTTAAAAAGGGTTCGCCTCTGCTCCCAGCCAACTACAGACCCATTAGTCTTATCGATGTTCCACAAAAGATTTTCGGTAGACTCATGCTCAATCGCCTTCAAGATTGGATTGAAGAATGCGAAATTATGAGTCCATATCAAGCAGGGTTTAGAAGAGGTATTTCAACTATTGACCAGATTTTCCGTTTGAATCTTCTGTATTGGAAGACTGTGTCAATCGAGGGCGGCAGCTTGTACACGGTGTTCGTGGACTTGCGAGCGGCCTTCGATTTAGTGCCCAGGGATAAATTATGGGCCGTCTTAACGGACTTAGGGGTTCCTGCCGATATTTTATTAATTCTGAAAAGATTACACCAGGGAAGTTTTGCCAGGGTTAGGTGCGGAAGAGGGGGAACTCTTTCGGATGGTTTCCTCGTTGACAGGGGGGTTAGACAGGGTTGTGTGCTTGCACCGACCCTTTTCTGCCTCTTTGTCAACGGGGTCATTAGCCATCTTAATGGGTTGAGCAACATCGATGCCCCCAGGTTGGTTTGCAGCAGGGTTCCTGCTATCATGTTCGCAAATGATACCCTGCTGCTCTCCAAATCCCCTATGGGCATACAACGGGTGTTGGACGTATTTGCGAACTTCTGTGTGAAGCGTGGATTGGAGATTAATGCTTCTAAAACCAAGTACATGATCTTCAACCCGCCCTCCTCAACACGCCCGAGTCCCTTGATAGGGTCCTCCAGATTAGAGAGGGTTTACACGTTCGATTATCTGGGGGTAACAATTAACCAGTCTATGACTTGGGATTCACACCGAACCAAGGCAAATTTGAAACTGATCCAGATGATGGGTGGCATATCTAGGATGACAAGAGGATTGACCTATAAGCCATTTGGTCCCCGCCTCCAAATTTATAAAATCCAGGCAAGAGGGGCAGTGACATATGGGGGTGAAATATGGGGGCATACTGTCGCCCAGAAATTGCAGGTTACGGAGAACATCTTCTTAAGGCAATTGGCAGCTTTACCATCTAGCACCCCACTCCTCCCACTGAGATTAGACCTGGGCCTAAGACCCATTACAGAGGAGTTGGGACTTAAACCCATAACTTTCTGGTGCAAAATATGGAGCACGCCGGAACTATCTAATTATAGAGCTGAGCTTCTAGAGATTTTGCATCTTGCTAAAGCCGCACAAATCCCATGGCTAAGATATATTAAACAAACATGCGAGTCACTAGGAAGACCGGATTTGTGGTTTGATCCAGGAAATACATGCTGTAGGATCTCACGCAAATCTATCTCCAAGGTTTATTATGAGCATAACTTACGCGTCTTAATCAAGAGTGCACGGGAGGGGTCCTTATCTGAACACTTTCTGGGGTTTAAAGACTCATATCATCTAGAGCTTGCCTTTGATGGGGGCCAATGGGGGAACGGGGGCGCGCCTGCCGCGTCACCTTGTGCGCGAGAGGCACGCCCCTGGCTGTAACGGAGGGGGTCGGCTCGACCGCCATACTTTTGGCGTGGCCGATGCCGCCCTGCTGTTCTATATGGGCGTTACTACCTACACCCCCTCCTCCCCATTCAAGACCCGTGACAGGAGAGAAGTTTTTGGATGCGGGGGGCGTGACACCCCCCCGGCCGTATTTATTATATACAATTAATACACATTAATCATAATTACAATATTTTCAAAATGTAACAGAAAATATGCTTTACACGGATTACAATTGATTAGTACAGATATCCGATGGCTAACCTTAACATAACTTGATATTGGGGACTCAGCGGCCTTGGTCCTTTTGGACTTAAGTGCTGCTTTCGATATGGTGTCCCATACCATACTTCTCAAGCGCCTGCAGGATATCGGGATCAGGGACTCAGCCCTGGCCTGGATTAAATCATTTTTATCGGACAGATCCTTCCAGGTCCTGGCACCCCCCTTTTCCTCACAGGAATTTGCACTACACCAGGGGGTTCCACAAGGCTCCATTTTGAGCCCTTTATTATTCAACCTATACGTCAGCCCTCTAGCAGTGCTGGCCAAAGAGAGGGGGCTGTCGTTGGTGTCGTACGCGGACGACACCCAATTAGTGATATCCTTTTGCAGGAAATGTACCTCCAGCTGAGACAATTTTAAGGACGATCTGTTAGCTATATCTGATTGGATGGCAATTAATTGCCTCCAGCTTAACTCTGGCAAATCTGAGATCCTTCTATTTGGAAAGGATAGGGGGCTGTGGTCAGATCTATACTGGCCGGATCGATTAAAACCCGCCCCAATTCCGAAGGAAACTGTAAAAAATCTTGGGGTACGGTTCGATCAGGGACTAACCTTTGAGAAGCAAACCAAAATGGTTGCGGGGGTCTGTTTTGGACTCCTGCGGGGTCTAAAGCCTCTGCTTGGGTTTTTTCCTCCTTCAGTGCGTCAGACTATTGTCCAGGCATCTGTTCTCTCAAGACTGGGCTATGGCAACTGCCTTTATTTGGGAGCTACCAGAGCCAGCGTTAAGCGCCTCCAGAGGGTCCAGAACGCTGCAGCACGGATTTTGGTCTCACTACCCAAACATTGTTCAGTTGCACAGCTTCTCCCCAAACTTCACTGGTTGCCAGTGGACAAACAAATACAATTTAAAGCACTGTGTATTTCACACAAGATTCTGTCTAAACAGGCGCCGCCTGGCCTTCTCCAGTTGTTGGAGGCTTATACACCCAAGCGCCCCTTGCGTTCCGCTAACCTAGCCATGGTCTGCACCCCGCATGTGTGGAGGGCCAGGGCAGGGGGGCGCTCGTTCCGCTGGCTGGCGGCAAAATTATGGAACTCTCTCCCAACTTCTATCAGAACTATTTCTAACCATCTGCCGTTTCGTGAGGCTTTGAAGACTTGGCTTTTCCCTACCTCTACTATTTAACTGTGTCAACTTGCTTTGGTCTCTGTCTCTGGTCCTAGTATTGCGCTGGGACGCCCCCGTTGCTGGGGCAGCCATGCGCAATATAAATCTGCAATAAATAAATGAATAACTCTAATACAACGGTTTTCGTATCCATATCTAGACATATCGTTATCAATCTTTACAAACTGTATTTTCTGCGTACCTATTAGAGCCTACGGCAAGGTCACTAACTGGCGTCAGATCCTTATCAATTTCTAACCACGCCCTCCAGTCGGAGTGCGCATGCGCAGAGGGCCCGTTCATCGTGAGGGTACTTCCCCACCCGGTTACCCCCGTACGCTCTATACCTGATCTCCATAAAGGGGCCCTTGCAGCCGTTGTGCACCTGTGTGATGGCCAATCAGCCTAGAGACTCCCTCCTCCCCTGCACCCAACTGCCCCTGGAGTTCTAGGAGAGACCAGTTGTCCCTCCCACTTGGGTGACACCATTCGGGAATGGCGCCGCCCTCTAAGGACCTTAATTTACTGCTCACCAATCATGACCTTACCGCCACAGGCTAGCATAGTTTACCGACTATCTAGCCCCCCCCCCTGTGCTCACTAGAAAGGTCATCCCTTACGACTAAGGCCGATCAACCATGCCAACATATTCTCCAGGAACACCTTGTTGCCTACTTGGGATAAATGAACGCCGTCTTTTAAGAAGCACGGCTCACCCCTAATGCATCCATGGGCGATGGTCTGTAAGTGAGGAGCCCTAAAAAGTCTCTCAATCTTGTTATTTATTCTCTTTGCCGAGTGATTCAAAGCCTTTACGGAGTCCTCCCCTCCATTGGAATCGGGGTATCATCTGAGACCACCCGATGGTGCAGCCCTGACAAGTCTTAGCTAACCAGCCTATTTCAGTGACTATGGTTTCCACCAACCCTCTTCTTCCCAGTCTAGCTAAGTCTTTCCCCCCCAAGGGTAGTATGATAATGTTAGGGGCGGACCCCTTTTTTTTTACAGGTCCAGTACGATACCCCTGAACCGATCAAAGCATAGCCCCCCTTTTCCATGGCATGCTATTTCAAAACCTGCCTGCCGTGCTCTTTCCCTATAATCACCTGTAGAAATAAGGTTAGACAGATGCCTTACATATAAATGGCCTATGATCCACACCGTCTGTAAGCTTTCCTTCCGCGGTGTTGACATCCGAGTTGTTGCATGATGCTGGTGTAGTGTCTTGAGTTTCTCCCCTGCGTGACAGGCTTTAGAAACTGTAATGGAAGCAGAAAACAATGCATCAGCGCTGTGTGGCTCTCACACTCACAGCATGTGTAGGCTCACATAACGTTTGTAACAATTGGACACCCATCTCCCTATCTTTTGTACGCCGCTGTTTGATAGACCCCTGGCCATTGCTTCAGTGGCCGCCCCTATCCTAAAGGAATGGGTACCAAACCTTTCTGGATTGTGACCTGATTTCAGAATTGTCATGTTCAGCACCCTTTTGAACTGAAATCGTGTCAGGGGGACCCCATCCACATGGATCAGAAAAGGACCCCCTACGTTAAGTGGCCTAACCTGTAAGTAGCTTTCAACGTGTGATACAGGGCAGCATGGGTTGCCCCGTGCCCGGTGGAGAACTACTCCATCACCCCGGGCCTCCTGATCGGTCTTGGATTTCTTGATAGATATTAGTAGGGTGTCGGCCCTGATGTTAATGCATGCAAACTGCAGGCCGCCGTGTACGTCTAGCTTGTTTTATGCCACTAGCTTCCCAATTCGAAATGCACCGTAAAAGGCCAACGAAAAGGCTACCATGAATAACTGCACTTCCCCTGATGTGCTGCAAATTGCTGGGAGGGCTGCTAATATTGCGTCAGAAGGTCCACCCCAATTGGCTGCCTTGTGTCTGGGGCCGCCCCCTGGAGGCGTTGCCACCCTTTCAGAGCCTTCCTCACTGTGAAACTGTTGGTGGGATCACCCCTGTCGCTGATCTGAGCGAAGAAGGAGATCGCCTCCACCTGCCTCCTCGCTGCTGCTGCTGAACGCCCATTGGTCCTTAAACTACCCAAGTATGCAATGAGTGTCCCCGTGTCGTTCCACCGCTCAGCCCACCCTGCCCCCAAGAAAGAACAATATTGCCAAAACGCCCCTTCGTATGCTTTTTTGGTCCTGGGTGCTAGGCTGGCTGCCATGAGGTCCGGTAGGTGGGGGCACCAATCTGAGTCGTTCTGGGAAGAGGGTGGCACACTCTGCCGCTGTCGGGAGGTGGGCCCTAAAACCTGCATCTTAAAGCGAGAAAGTGCATCAGCAGCATGATTAAGGACCCCAGGCACGTGTTTAGCCCTAAATTGCACATTCAATTTCATGCATGTGAGAACAAACTCCTTCAAGAGGCGAAGAATCATTTTACACCGGGCCGCTTGCTGATTGATGCATTCCACCACGGTCATGTTGTCTGACCAGAAAACTACTGACTGGTTACGCAAATGTTCAGGCCATACTGTCAATGCCACCCATATGGCGAAGAGCTCCAGGAACCCGATGTTACCTGTTAGACCATTCTCTACCCACCAAGGCGGCCAACGTTGTGCCACCCACTCGGTACCGAGTATGGCACCAAATCCCTCACTTCCCGCAGCGTCAGTCATTAATCCCAACTCCGGGGACGCTGTGGGCGGACCGGGCCACACTACTCTGCCGTTGAAGTCCTGCAGGAATGCCATCCAAATCCGCATGTCCTGCCGAACCTCAGCGGACAGCCTTGTGTGGTGATGTTTTTCCTTGAGGCCCGCCATGGCTTGGGAGATGGACCTGGAGAAAGGTCTAGCCATTGGAATGACCCCTAAAGCAAAGTTCAGCTGTCCTACTGTCTGCTGCAGCTCATGTAGTGTGACCTTCTGTTTGCCCAAGCATAGTTTTAAAGCAGCCCTGAATTTGTTGACTTTGTCCATGGGTAACCTAAAACATCGCTGAACAGAATCCAGCTCAATGCCCAGGAACTCTGGAACTCTATCGTAGAAGCCGGCCCGACTGTCTTCCCCGGAGCCAATGGAACCCCCAGATCATGCATGAGCGTGCAAAATTCCTGCAGCGCCCACCCACATTCTGGGGAGCCCAGAGTCCCCAGGATAAGAAAGTCATCCAGGTAATGCCTGACCCACTGGTGCCTTCTGCCTGAAAACCCATTCCAGAAATGAACTGAATTTTTCAAAATATGCGCATGAAACAGAGCAGCCCATTGGCATACACGTATCCATATAAAAACTCCCTTGAAATTTAAAACCCAGCAGGTGGTAATCATCCGGATGTACCGGGAGTAACCGAAAGGACGATTCTATGTCAGATTTTGCCATCAAAGTACCAGGGCCCAAGCCCCTGAGAATCTCCACCGCTTGGTCAAAGGATGCATATTTAACGCTGCACAACTCATCATCAATTGCATCTTTCAGTGATTTACCCCTGGGTGCTGACAAATTGTGTATTAGTCTGAATTCCCCTTCTACTTTTTTGGGGACTACCCCCAACGGGGAGCAGACGAAGTTCTGCACTGGCACAGACTCGAAAGGGCCCGCCACCCTACCCAGGCGCAACTCCTTGGCAATCTTTGAAGAGACTACACCTTTATTGGTCCGGGCAGAGAGTTGATTCTGACACTGATGACCCCCTATAGTTAGGGGCTGGAATCCTAAAGCCATCCCTGAAACCCTCCAACAGAGTTCTCGCCGTAATATGGCATGGGTATTTGTTGAGCCATGGAGTCAGAGCCGTCACATCAATGGGGGACCGTACTTTCAGTGGGGATGCAATCTCACTCCTGCTTCTTTCTACCCTTATCCTTTGCTCTGTTGTATCCAATTTTTAGTCTCAAGGGCCACACTTACCAGTGGCCCGCAATGTAAGTCAAATAACGAGCAGTTGGCAACGTAGAAGGTTCAAGCGTTTATTGGCCAAACAGGAAACTCTACATAGAGGAGCCTCGTCGATCCTCACCCAAGGGGTGTGCCGAGGAAGACTGCTGGCTCCTTGTCAAACTCATTCTTTTATACATTACAGCGCAACATACAAAGCCTTATAAGTGGAAAAGTACCAGCCAGTCTAGGCGCTCCTAATGAGCTCATCCTATATCTAGTTTCAATGATACAAAAAGGGCTACTATCTTTAAGAATAGAAGGTCGACCGGGTGACTCCCTTCTCGTCCCAGGTTCAGAAGGAATTTGCTTGGTACTCCCTTTTGGCAGATGTGACCTTGCTTCTCGGTCGTAAATACAATTCAGCCTGTCTTCTAAAACTAGTGTCTGCTGAACAAGGAAAATATGGGTTCAGGGAACCACGTGATTGTAGCTCCTTTAGACGAAAGAGCTGAGGGCCAAAATGGCCGCGGTTCTGTTTTCTGCCCTTTCCGTCGTACTTACTAAATGGATGCACAAAGGGCCTTCTTACAGGGCTGAGTCAAATAAGTTAGTTTAAGTTACACTGTGCTAATCATATTCTGAAATTTGGATCCTACAGAACGGCCCTTTTAGCATAATGTAGCTAAAATAAAATAAAAACAAGTAGGACTAATCCTCAAAGATACCCTCATCTATCTGCATTAGGTCACGAATTTCTTTCTGGGTCATCTGGGCATGAGCTTGGGTAGGTGGGGATTTAGGTAGTGCAGAACAAAATTGGGTGGCACAATAGGAACAACAGGCAGGGCCGCACTGGATACAAATGCAGCAAGTAAAGAGGAAACCCACAATACCCAACAGAACCATGAATAGTTTCCACCCCCAGGTGGTCAGAAGGTCCCAGAACCAAGTTGACAGGGACCAGGTACCAGTCTCGGTATGGATTTCTGATGCCAGTCGGTGGAGTTTCTGAATGGCTAAATGAACCGAAGGGGCGGAGTCAGGTATATATACACAACAGGAGCTCCCGATCACCCGGCATGCTCCTCCACGGTCAGCCAGTATGACGTCTAAAACAAGACGATTTTGAAGGGTCACAAGCCGGGTCGCCTGAAGCTCAACAGTGATATTAGTCAATATCCCGGCCGTGGTATTGACTACTCCCTCCACCACCCTGGACAGCCTTCTGATTTTCTTACTAGTGAGGACAGGGCCCCATATAGGTAGGACCCCTTTCATAATGTCTACAAAATGTTGGGCCGGGGTATCTGTTTGATCAGTGACATCATTATCAACGGATAGGGATAACAGACTTCTTTTATTCAATGAATGAGATTTATGGTAATCTGAGGGGGCAATATAAACAGGAGGATAGAGGAAGGACAGATAACACCTGCCCGACCATCCCCTGGGAAGCCAGGTGTAAGCATTCTCCCCGCATACGAAATATATGTTCGGGGGAGTCAAAATGGGAGGACTACTAAAAGTCTGCAATCGATAAGTGTAATTACATCTGCTAAATCCTACGGACAAGTGGCCGGAACCCTGGACACAAAAGGAGGATGACGTATTTAATACAGGGACAGGTATAATCTTGTCTTCGGAGACATTGCGTTCCTGAAAATATCTGAAGTACTCGGTGAAATTGAAGGATACAAAATCTAATATTTCATCCCTCAGCCAAGTATCATTCTCATGGTCCATGTACACATTCATGCAGGCTGTTGGATCTAAAGTGCCATCAGTGCCTTCCGCATTGGGAGTGAATCCCTGATGCCTCTCTATGTAGGCCAGGATCAAGTCATAATCTTTCTCCGAGAATCTATGCGCATCTACAGTATAATGCTCATATATCATAGACAACAATCTAAACCAAGCTTCACAGCTCCCTAGATGTGACAATGGCATTGATATAAACAAATCATGTTTATGCATTACTGAAGGGAGGAGGCCACATACCCAGCAATCGGTGACATTCGTGGAACTGTGAGTCTGATGCAACATTTCTATGAAGGCATTATGTACATAAGTCTGGCGATGCCTTTCTTTGTGAGGGGCCAAAGTCTGAAAATGGTGTTCCTGAGGAGTGGGGGTAGTTAACACCAAGGTATGGACTGGGTGGCGGAATTCTAGATAAATGAACAACCCTAAACATAATAGAAATGACACAGCTATTATAGAAATAAACACAATTTTAGCACGCAAACTCCATGTGGAAAACATTGGTAAATGTGCATATCTAGGGCGGGAATCATGGGACGTTCTTCTTCAAGGGCGAAGCGAGCAAAGGGATACATTCTCACTAAAAGTCCAGTTCTAAGCTCGGGAAACAATGAGAACAAAAAGAAAAACTACGCGCAGTCCATTCTGCCGGAGGGTGCTTCTTTCCTGTGTCCGAGTTAGAGCCTCACAGGCAGACTCTTAGCATTCCAAAACAGTAGAAGTATCAAAGAAAAAAAAAAGAAAAATCAAGGGTGCAAAAACTTCTCGCGTGGGAGCTGCACTTGACGCAACTCTGGTCGAAGAAGAGGATTACCTGGGCCCCTCTTGCTATCAATGTCTCTATCTTCTTTCTGAACAGGGCTATCACTTATAGTTCTACGCCCTCCACGAGTTCAGTCCAGTGTTCATATGATCCCCTAGGTCCCTTAACTCGGACTTCACCTTTTATGGTAAGCCGGACCGGGGGATCCCATTCCGTTTGCGGGGCCGCAGGTGGTATCGAGTGTGACCAGGGGTTTCAGGATTTATGAACAAAATGGGCACAGTGGGATCAGAGAAGGAACAAGGTGTGTGACCCTCCTGGTCACGCGTTTGGTCCCCAGGCAGGGCCTTATTTGCCACAGCTGACCCCGAACTCGTGGCCCTCTCTCCCTGCCCTTCTGTTTCTCCGTGGGCTTCGGGGGAGGGCGGCTCTTCGGCGTCGTGCTCACCTCTGTGCCGTTCGTTCTCCTCTTGGTCCTGGCAATCCTCGGGCAAGGGAAGCGGGACACGCTTCAGATGGGAAACATGAATCCAATGCTGCCTCCCTTCGACCTTTACCGCCGTCCTCGTGGCCAGAAGCACTTGATGTGGCTGGGTCCAGCGGGGTTCCAAGCTCGACTTTCGCTGGTAGTTCCGAATTAGGACCCACTGACCTGGTTCGATGCTGTGTCCGGGGCCCTCCGGCAGAGGCTGCAGTACTGCTGAAATCTGTTGGTGGATAGAACGGAGATCTTTAGTTAAAGCATAAAGGTAGTCGGCCAACATAGGATACTCAATATCCCTAAATGACTTGGGCCGGGGCACCCCCCATACATTGGCTGGTCTCCCAAAAACCACCTCGTAAGGGGAAATCCCACTCCGAGAATGAGGGGTGGTTCTTACAGACAATAGGGCCAATGGCAGAAGATCGGGCCATTTCAGGCCAGTCGTGTCCTGTAGTTTAGCTAATTTTAGCTTCAGGATCCCATTATATTTCTCAACTAGGCCTGCTGATTGTGGGTGCCTTGCGGCGTGGAACTTCTGTCGTATTGCCAAACCTTTACATACATGCTGAACTAAGTTGGCATTAAAATGTGTCCCATTATCACTCCAGATTACTCGTGGTAAACCGTATCGGGGAAAGAACTCCTTTATTAGGGCTCTGGCAGTTGCTATAGCTGTGTTTTCTCTAGTGGGGTATGCTTCCACCCATTTACTGAAGGTACAGATTACCACCAGAACATATTTAAGGTTGTTAACCCGTTCCAGTTGTATATAATCCATTTGGAGTACCTCGAAAGGCAAGGTAGGTGGGGCAAAACTTCCTGACAACACAGGGGTACTACCCCCCGGGTTATGCTGGAGGCAAATCATACAATGCTGGACCAGATTTCTAGCCGTTTTCTGGATATTAATGTTGTACCATACAGGGTCCAACATGGCACACATGCCTCGGACCCCGACGTGAGCGGGACCATGTGCCATGGCCACCACCGCATTCACGAATGCATTCGGTAGCAGCCATCTGCATTTTTCTGATAAATCCGTCCAACACCCATTCTCGTCTAACCGCCCCACCTGCTCCTGCCAATACTGTAGCTCCTCTGGAGTTGCTTCTTTTTGCAACTCTCTCACACTATCTACAGTGTTTCGAAAAATGTCTGCTTCTACCATCCTTCTGCACTGACTAACTACAAACATGGAGGGGGTATCTGACTGGGCCGTTTCCTTAGCAATCTTGTCTGCAAAAGCGTTACCCCTCCCAACATCATTAGTTACAGCCTTATGGGCACTACATTTTACAATGGCGAGGGCTTCTGGCAAAGGTAATGCGGCCAGCAGTCGTTCGACCAATTGTCCATTCTTTATCTTGTCACCATGAGACGTAAGAAACCCTCGTTCTGCCCACAACCTCCCAAAACTATGGGCCACACCGAAAGCGTACTGGCTATCGGTGTAGACATTCAACCTCAGTCCCTTTCCCAACTCACACGCTCTAAGTAGTGCGATTAATTCAGCCGCTTGGGCGGAAAGATATGGTACTTTGGCCGCCTCTACCACGGTCCGCAAGGTGGTAATTGCATAGGCCGCAACCGTATTACCGTTGGGCAATTTAAAACATGAGCCATCAACATACAATTCTCCTTGGGGTTCCGATAAGGGGGTGTCTGTTAGATCTATCCAGCCCTTTGTTTCTTCTTCAGTCCGGAATATGCAATCATGTACATCCTGGCCACTTTCTCCCAGGGGGAGGGGTAGCAACGTGGCAGGATTCAGAGTTATACATCTTTTAATGGTTATGTGAGGTGCAAACAGGGTCAATTCGTACCCCGTAAGACGCGCACTGGTTAAGTGCTGCGTCTGAGTTCTGTTTAACAATACGTCCACAGCGTGTGGTACCATTACTGTGAGGTCCGTATTTAGGACTAGCCCTTCCGATTGCCTGATCGCCATCGCTACTGCGGCCGTGGCTCTCAGGCAGCTGGGAAGTGCTCTGGCGACGTTGTCCAAAACCGCTGAGAAATATGCACAGGGTCTTTGCTTACCTCCAAAGTCCTGTGTTAACATTGAAAGCGAACAACCGTCCACCTCATGCACATAGAGCACAAAAGGCTTCCGGTAGTCTGGGGTGCCCAGCACAGGAGCAGAACATAAAGCAGTCTTTAGAGAAAGGAAAGCCATTTGACACTCATCAGTCCAAGGTAGGGGTTCATGCACGTCTTTGGTGATTAAATACAAGAAAGGTTTAGTGATGAGAGAGTAGTTAGGAATCCACTGGCGACAGTAAGAGGTTATGCCAAGCAAAGCACGGACATCACGTTGCGTGCGAGGAACAGACATGTTAGTAATGGATGCAATACGTTCCGGGGTCAATCGCCGTCCCTCCTTCGACAGGAGATGACCGAGATAGGTCACCTCCGGTCGACAATATTGGAATTTTGACAGTGATACCTTATTACCATGTTTTGCCAAATGCTGCAGTAACTCCACTGTTGCCGTCCGGCAGCCTTCCTCAGTATCAGAGGCCACCAGGAGATCATCAACATACTGGAGTAATACATTACCTGGCGGCAAACTCAAGGTGTCCAGTATCCTTTTCAGTGCCTGACTATAGATACTGGGGCTTTCTGTAAACCCCTGGGGGGCGCGACAGAATCTGAAGCTACGGCCCCCCAATGAGAAGCCGAAAAGATAGCGGCTGTCTGGATGTATAGGGATACTAAAGAAAGCGTTTTTTAAATCAATAACTGAGAAAAATGGTGCCGTTGGAGGAATCATTGTCAGGACGGAGTTAATATCAGGTACCACAGGGTACTGGGGTACCACGATCTTATTGATTTCTCGAAGGTCAATCACAAATCGATAGGTATCAGCATAATCAGGAGTCGGTTGTGTCGGGGCTCGTTTAAGAATCGGAAGAATAGGGCTATTAAAATTACATGTATTAGAGGCCGTTTCTTCCACTACTCCAGTTTTTATCAAATCGTGAATGATAGCAATTAGAGCCCGTTCCCCAGCAGGGGCAATTTTATACTGGGGAATCTTTGGCAGCTGGGCGTCCTGTTTTATGGTAATCGATACTGGGGTTATTCGTAAATGGCCCACATCTGTGTCTCCGGTCGCCCAGAGGGTTTCCGGAATGTTCGCCAGTTCTGGTGGTAAAGGTTCTGTTTTAGATAAGCATTGTGCAGAGAGGGGAGAAGGGTCTTTTATGGTCAGGTAGACCCCCTCTGGGGAACAATAGATGTGAGCATGTAATCTTTTCAATAGGTCCATGCCTAAAAGGTTCTCTCCACACTGGGAGGTCAAAAGAAAAGGTGAGTCTATCGATACCGGCCCCAGGGTAAGGGGGAGCGGTTCTGAGATGGGGCTTACCACCGGAGTTCCAGAAAACCCCACAGACACATTATTCTGGCCAGACAGAGCAGCCCCCGGGACTAGGGCACGTGAAACGGAACTGTTCATGGCCCCAGTGTCAACTAGAAACTTACCTGATGCATTCAGTAATCGTGCATGAACATAAGGTCCAGCTTGATCAATTGGAATCGACACCTGCCTCTGACTCTGTCTTTGGCTGTCCTATGCTTGAGAATAACCTGATCCTTCGTCTGCCACATAATCGTCATTATAATACTGTCTTCCCTCACCGTGATCAAAACAGTTCTGACCTATCTCACCTGTCGCCGAATGCTCTGATCTCGTAGATCCCCCTCGCTGTCCAGAGAAACGTCCCCTTCCCCGTCCTCTCGGAGCACTGTTCTGTTCATATAGTAACGGACACTGGGCTCGCCAATGCCCCTCCTGTTTACAGAAAGCACATTGATTTAAGCCCAAATCTGTCCGTCCCATCGTCTGCGGCGGACCCGCCCCTCTCGAAGCAAAATTCTGTGACCCTCTACCTCTTCCCCGTCCTCTCTCTACTTGCTGTAACAATACTCGAGTCTTCAAGTCCTTCGACTTCTTTTCTGTCCTGTCCTTACTTTCATTCTCCAGATGTTCATAATATTGAGCCATACTCAATATTGTCGACGGGGTGGTGGTTGTCCAGGTGCTTTCGGCAGCCTGTAATCGAGCCGACACCTCTGGCAACAGATTGGTCACGAATCGATTCACGAACAACCGTACCCCCCCTTCAGTGGCTAGGTCCTGTCCACTGAAGTCAATGAAAACTCCCTCAAATCTCGTAAAGAAATCAGATACACTCTCATCCTTCTTCTGCTTGCAGGCCGTTAACTTATCCCAGTCCACTTTTCGGGGAGGGATCAGTGAATGCATATAATTTATTATCCTATCAGGAAGGGCCAATATTTCCGCCCGGGGCTTATTCCCTGGTTTACGGTCTCTATCCCATCCCCGTAGCTGTTCCCAGGTCCCCCCAAATTCGGTTGCATGGTCTTGATCATGCACCTGGCGCCAAATGTCCACCGGTACTAGTAGAGCGAAGAATAGCTCGATGTCTGCCAACGTCATTACTGCGGAGGAAGCCGCCTCAGTAAGCTCTTTGTAATACGCGGTGGGATTCTTCCGGGGATCTGGTAACTGACTTTTTAGTGACAACACCTCACTACGTTTCCAGGGAGTGTACACCCATTGCTCCTGGAAGCGCACCTCCACTCTGGGACGAGTAACTACCCCCTGGGCGTCTACCACTTCCGTGATCTCGGGATGGTAGATGGGGTGTACTTCCCGCATAGGGTACTGGGATAGCCCCGTAGGATTAGTGGACTGCAGGCGGGTTCTATACGCCACCAGGGTCTGCACATTCCCATACACTTCTTCGGGGGTAAGGCGGGATTTATGGGCTTGTGTGACAATATCGTATAATATGGCCGGGGCCCTTCCCTCCGTGTGTGTTTGCTCCCATAATGATATAAGGTGGTTTGCCATATGTTCTAATGCATGCTGCTGCATTACCGGCTCGTAATCCCTCATGGTGCTCCAAATATCTGATAATAAATAAATGGGTTGCCCCATCCATTGGGATGCCTGCACAGCAATAGCGTCCTTTTCTTCGGTTCCCAAGGCCGAACGAGTAAACAACCTTTTACCCTCAGCCAAAGGAACTGGACGTGTCGGAGTGGTGACAGCTGCTACTGGCGTAGTACTCGCGGAGGAGGAGGGCAAGGCAGAAGGGGAAGTCATTGACCCGGGTGGCAGCTGTGTTGTCCCAGCTGCTGCAGCCGTTAACAGGGCTGGTAACATAGTAATCACCTCCGACACAGATGTAGACAGTCGGGAGAGCTCTGTCGAAGGAGGGGAACTGGGGGGAGCCGGAGGGGCTGAGGCTCCCGAGGTTCCTAAGGGTGCGGCCATGGTTGGGGCCGAGACTCCAGCCACCTCCGGATACAGCCGTTGCGGCACATAAGGAGGTGGTGGCCGTATATCCAATAAGTCCTCTATCTCATCTTCAGCATTGGGCCGAGTCACATAGCATTATCTACCTTCAATCGAAATTCACGGTTCATACAGTCTATTCCCTTTTCTGCTCGAGACCTATCATAAGCTATGGCCTTCTGAGTCACATTCTGTCCTGCCTTAGCCCTAGATCGCTTCTCCTCCCTTATCTGGCGCTGCTTGGATTCTTTCAGCCACGAACCCAGGGCATCAAACATAGCCTGGCGGCTGCGTCTGGAGAACAGTTGTTCCTGCAAGAAAGCAATCTTTTTCTCGTCGAATGAGCCAGTCTTTGGCCATTGCAATTCTTCGTTACCTTTAGTATATTTATGCCACAGAGTACAAAACAATAAAGGGGTAATTCCATGCTTCACATACATATAGTGGCTGGGACTGCCTTCCGGCGGGGCAGGCTGACTCTCAGCGAGCCGAGAGTCCCCCGTCCGACAGCAACAGCCGAAACAATTCAACTTACTAAAACAAGGCATGGTGATTAGTTCAATACAAACACAAATGACATAAACCACAACCAAGAGGTTACAACGTTTTCCACCTAATCAGTGAGCCAGTCAGACACTAATCGGTAGCATCTCCAACAATAGACATCCCTGACTACACCATGGATCCTCTCACTGCCTTTCTGGTTCACCACTGAGGCCTGTCCCGGGGAGGTCTGTGCCTCACCGAGGATATGTCTCGTGGCTACCCAGCTTGGGTCGTGAGTCTCCCAGGTGTAATCAGGCTATATTCCGCGCGCGGTTCATCGAGTCAGAAAAAAGGGCCCATCAAATCATACCATACCATATGTACATGTACTTTCAAATCAATGCCCAGCCATACCAATCGGGCTTCAAACCAACAATGGCACCGCTTCTCGGTGCCTACTTCAAAATCAATGCACCACCCTAGAGCCTGTGCTTCAAATACCACTACACGCTCCACCTCGCGTGTTTCAAAACCAAAACGGGCACTGCTTGTAGCCAGTGCTTCAAATCAAAATTCTACTCACCGGGTGCACCCTGGTACGAATGTCCGTTCTTCGCTGCCAACTCCTCTCGACCAACACGGTCCGTTTCCTGAGTTGAGCCCGTAGGACCCCGGTGAAGGGTGACTAGCAGCAGAGGGCTTCCCGCTCGAGCGCGCGGAGCAGAACCCTCGAGCTCGTTCTCCTCCCACCCGACCGAAACGCCCTCGGACCTACCACCCGATCACGGGGGAGGCCGGACCCTATCACGGGGTCCCTTCGTGGTCGCCAACTGTTGTATCCAATTTTTAGTCTCAAGGGCCACACTTACCAGTGGCCCGCAATGTAAGTCAAATACCGAGCAGTTGGCAACGTAGAAGGTTCAAGCGTTTATTGGCCAAACAGGAAACTCTACATAGAGGAGCCTCGTCGATCCTCACCCAAGGGGTGTGCCGAGGAAGACTGCTGGCTCCTTGTCAAACTCATTCTTTTATACATTACAGCGCAACATACAAAGCCTTATAAGTGGAAAAGTACCAGCCAGTCTAGGCGCTCCTAATGAGCTCATCCTATATCTAGTTTCAATGATACAAAAAGGGCTACTATCTTTAAGAATAGAAGATCGACCGGGTGACTCCCTTCTCGTCCCAGGTTCAGAAAGAATTTGCTTGGTACTCCCTTTTGGCAGATGTGACCTTGCTTCTCGGTCGTAAATACAATTCAGCCTGTCTTCTAAAACTAGTGTCTGCTGAACAAGGAAAATATGGGTTCAGGGAACCACGTGATTGTAGCTCCTTTAGACAAAAGAGCTGAGGGCCAAGATGGCCGCGGTTCTGTTTTCTGCCCTTTCCGTCGTACTTACTAAATGGATGCACAAAGGGCCTTCTTACAGGGCTGAGTCAAATAAGTTAGTTTTAGTTACACTGTGCTAATCATATTCTGAAATTTGGATCCTACAGCTCTTTTGAGGCATTTTGATTCGGGGTGGGATGGGTTGGCGCAAATGGAGCATGCATGCTTGAACCTGCACTGCCCCTGTGGTCTGGTGCAGGTCCGCCTGTTGAAGTCCCAGGAGGGAAACATCCTTTACCACGCAACCATTACAACGCGGTATGGTTACATCGTGGTTTTAACAACGCAAGTCGTTACACCGACTTGCACTGGAGGGCGCTGTAGGATAAGGAATAGTGTGAATTACTTTCCAACACCTTCCCTACTGTACGTAGACTGGAGTTGGAATAGTAATCCACACTATTCCTATGTCCAGCGCCCTCCAACGCAAGTCGATGTAACGACTTGCGTTGTTAAAACCGCGATGTAACATACCGCGTTGTAATGGTACGCGTTGTTACATCATACATCCATCCCAGCACGTCCCCTTCCTTCAACTATTACTGCCTGAACTAGTGGTGTAGCTTGTGTTACCCTGTGACCGAAAGGGCTGAAAGGGCTGAGCTGACTGCAGGGGCTGACTCCTTGTGTTCCCCTGTCCCTCGCCCCCGAAAAGATCCAACCAAGATATAGTGTAAATGCGGTCCCTTGACAGTGTTGGGTCGGATGCCTTGGCCACCCTGAAATTTTTGTCATACACTAACCACCCGCTGCCCGCGAATTTGTCGTGGGCCAGCACTATTCTATTCTGGTAACAGGCCATCTGTGCCTGTAAGTTTGGGAAACGCTCCGCTGTAACTGCCATAAATATGGAAAAGGTTCTAATCCAGTTGAGTAAGTTCTCTTCCACCCTACAGCATCTCACTAGCCCATTCTCTGGGAAGCATATCATCTTTGATCTTCCTAGACTCCTCCCTCTCCCTTTCGCAGATCAGTAAAGAAAACATGTTAATATATTCACCAGCCCAAATTCTGTTCTTCAACTCAAGAGACATGTGCCTGCCTAAAAACTCTCGTTCGGAGCTGGCCTCGCCCACGCCTAACATTGGTAATGCTGGCAATTTACCTGGTACCGTTGACCCTGGTGCCTCTGGTTGAATCCCTGCCGCCGCACTGGAAACTGACACCCCTTTGTTCTCGAGAGTGCCGGAACTTCCCCCTGAAATGACAGGTAACGGTGCAACTGGCCCGGCCTTGGTTGGTTCCTTGGGCCCAGCATTGAATTCATTCACAATTTGCGTTGCCTCAGCCAAAGCATCGGTACCCAACCCTTTCACTCCCACCGCTGGGGCAAGAATGCCTGCTTTCCCCGACCATGGCAAAATTGCCGCTAAATGTGAAACTACATCCTGAGGGACCCCTCCCCCCCCGGTGGAGTCCCCCCCACGTGTGCTGGTAGAGGAACGGCGACCAGCACGGCGGGGACTGGCGCCCCCAGGGGGGCGGGTTGGGGCGCAGGCGGCTCTGGGTACAGGGGTGGGATCAGTGGTGCCCCTGGTGGTGTAGGTACTGGCGGGGCTGTAGCGGGGAGCGGTGACAATGGGCACACTGGCTCTGGTAGAGGTACAGGCAATGGGGTAGGTGGCACTGGGTCGTTACCTCCCGGGGTCTGGGGAGCGAGTGGAGTCATTCCCTTAGGCACTCACTTTTTTGTCCTAACCTTTTTGGGGATTGGCGGCAGGACACCCTCGGGAGGCACATTATCTCCTTCTCGGCCCTCTACCTTCTCCCTGAGGTTAGCCAGATCCTGCCCCATCTCAGTCACTTTCTTCATCATGTCCTCTAATAGCCTCTCCATACAAGAGCCCTGCTCCCCCCTCTTAGCCTTCCCTGCCATGATGTACTCACTCTCAGTCAACTGCACCCCTTTACCGGGAAGGTGTTAAGATGCAAATTGATTTCACACAAGGCTAACAGGTGGAGAATGCTAAATGCACGGGGTCATGTGACTTGAACCAGCAAACTTTGAGTGTAGCTGCTTACAGCCAATAATAAAACGTAATTTTACGAGTTCAGCTGATCACACACATTGAATCACGTTGAACGTGCCACCCTGCGAGTAAGTGACCATCACCATCAGGCTACCCTCCCACTAATACAATGATTAATATGGCACAGTGTAGAATAGATCAACCTAACAGCCTTCACATGGAATTGCAATCACTTTTGGAGTAAGAGTCTCAGGCCTCAGCCGTTAAGCTACCGGAACAGAAATCTTTAGCTGCTCAAACACATTCCCCCCAACCGGCACAATTGAAGCCCTTTCAATTCTAAATCTCATGGGGATTAATACAGTTAATACCTTGCCCCCAATGCTCGTGTGTCTAACAGAATGATTCCCGCCAAATACAAACCAGCGTTTAACTATCAGCTGACTACTTGAAGAAACCGAGCAGGACGCGTGCCCCAATGCGCGCATTATGACCTTACGCTAATCTTTCATTCGGCCACGGCGCTCTAACGCTGCCGACCGCCCACACGAATACCAGGGCGTGCACAATAAAAACCAGCAGCCACCGGAGGGGTGGTTGCCCACACGACCCTGTCGTGCCACCGCCTCCCGATACCTGATGTTGTTCCTCAACCATCTCGCCGTCGAATGCTCCGCCTCAAGCGATCCCCAGCTGCCGTAAGGCGATACAAGCGATCCCACGCGATGCAAGCGATCCAAGCGATCCCAACTGACGACGCCGATCACGACCTCCGGTATCTTGACCGCCAACGAGGAACGAGAAACGCGACGTTCGCGATGGTCCCGCGATAACGATCCCAGCCTGTAGTCCCGATCTCCTTGCAGCGCCGACCTGGAAAACAAACAAAATACAAGTTACCGCCTCCTAGCGAGGCGTGGGGAGGCAAGCTGGGGAGCCAGGAAACAAGAGGCCGGTTTCCTGGCTCCCCGGCCCTTTATACTCGGTCCGGCCAGTCCTACCTGCTGGCCGGACGTTCGGCCATCGTCGCGACCCGAAAGTGACTTGAAACACTTCTGGGTGGAGCCTGGGCCAATGGGGGAACGGGGGCGCGCCTGCCGCGTCACTTTGTGCGCGAGAGGCACGCCCCCCGCTGTAACGGAGGGGGCCGGCTCGACTGCCATACTTTTGGCGTGGCCGATGCCGGCCCCCGCCGTTCTAACAGTAGAGCTTTTTAAATTCATGTGACCCAGGACACTGGCAGAAAGGCACAGATGGTTCTGACAGAAAAATGCCAACTTTAGTAAAGGGCCATTTTCAAAATGATAACTTAAAATCTGACATTACGATCAAAGAGTATTACATAACATTAATTTCAGTTGTATACATAATTTCTATATTTGCTCCCAATCTGAAGTTAGCATTTGTTAAGAGTTATAAGGCAACTCAGTGTTAGCCTATGGTTGAGAAGGCCTTACGACTGTGAAAAATGACTTACGTAATTTTTCACTGCAGGGGCATGTAAAACATAATCCAACATGTCCTCATTTTTAAATGGGGACGCGCTCTTCATACCTGGTGCCACTTCTGCTAACCGACGCTGCCGTGAGGGGAACGGCGTACTGGAGAAAATCTACCCAGAACTTGTTTCCTGGCCGTGAGGGGAACGGACGTAATCGAACTTCACTACCCAGAATTCCCTGGTCCGGGCGCCTGCCGTAGTGTCATCAGGCAGCGCCCGGGCTCTACTTAAGGGATGAGAACTAAACGCTGCGCGGGACGCGCTCTTCATACCTGGTGCCACTTTTGCTAACCGACGCTGCCGTGAGGGGAATGGCGTACTGGAGAAAATCTACCCAGAACTTGTATCCTGGCCGTGAGGGGAACGGACGTAATCGAACTTCACTACCCAGAATTCCCTGGT
Organism: Triturus cristatus; assembly: GCF_964204655.1. NCBI lineage: Eukaryota > Metazoa > Chordata > Amphibia > Caudata > Salamandridae > Triturus > Triturus cristatus. The sequence goes on along the minus strand of NC_140585.1, from coordinate 210,347,427 downwards.
CCGGGCGCCTGCCGTAGTGTCATCAGGCAGCGCCCGGGCTCTACTTAAGGGCTGAGATCTAAAAGCTGCGTGGGACGCGCGCGGGCCGCGCCCGGGCGAAGCCCGGGCCAAGGGCGGGCCCGTCCTAGCCCGTCAGAGCCAGGAGGAGGCAGGGCAGGGCTCGCCTGCTAAGCTGTTTCCAGTGGCAAATCGCTGTGTACCAGAGAAGGTGGGCGATGCAGCATTTGTCCCTTTGATGAACTCATTACCTTCAGTCTATTGTATTTGTTGCTGCGCATTGCCTTAGGTTGTTGTGTTGCTATAGGGGAAGGTGGGCCGCTTTCTGAGCAGGCCGGTTTTCTTTTGTCCTTCTCTAACATGACCAAAAGGAGGGCAGTTGATAAGGTGGGGGGACATTAGATGATTATTTAATTCGAGCTGACTCAGCACTGAATCTTGAGATCTTAGCTGTGGAATGCAGACTCTCCTTAGATCCCGCTTCTTCTTCCCTCCCTTGTGCCCAGTTACAGAATGACTCACCCGTTTCTGGTCATCCCAGTACAATTGATGGCACCCCCATCCCCCCATTGCCCATTCTCCCTGATCCGGGGTCATTGGATTCCTCCCAGGCCAGTGTTATTATCCAGAGCCCTCCTAGGGTTACTACAAGAGGGAGGTTGGCTCATAAAGGCAAAAAAAAAGAGGTTTCTAGTAAAAACAGGAGCGGCCAAGGGACTAGTAAGCCTTCTGTTGTGTCGCTTCATCCCGAGCCTAGTGGGATTACCGCTAAAGGGAATTGTCCTGACTGTAAGACTACTCCCCTGACCCAGGATTTGATTCAGCCTCTTCTGGATTCCCTACTTGTTAGTCTTAAAGACCATCTAGCTTGCCTCTTAGACCCCGTCCTCCACAAACTGGATCTTGTAGCCGGTAGGTTGGATATGTTAGAAGCTAGACTCGCTGGTGATAAGATCTCAGTAATAGGGCCTCCCCCACTGTCAAACGGGGTGACGTCTGTTGGTGTGACCAATGAGGTTGGTAATGCTAGACCACCAAGGTCAGTGGGGGTTTTGCCAGTTATACCTTCTATAGGGGAAGAGAAGGGTTACGATCCAGATTTGGAAGTGGTTACTGCTAGGGGTAACAACAACTATTGTGATGAGCAAAGTCGCCCCCCCCGAGTAATAGGGCTGGTAATGAGGGGGTGGGAGCAGGGGCTCCTACAACCCTTCCCAACTTACATCTTCCTCCCCAAGCCACCCTTATTCCATAGTTTTTGCTAATGTTCCACCACTCTTGGAAGGAACCTACGAACATTGGTCAAACCTTAAGAATAAATCCCTGCATTACTTGAGCTCTAAAATTGGGAATAGCAAGGCCTTGTTTGATGATTTCAACATGGTTAGGCGCATCAACTGGATTGGTCAGTCTAATAAGTCCCTTCCTGGGGATTGTGTGGTGTTGAGTTTTAAGTCCCCGGCTTTGGTCGAATATATATTGGAAGCCGCTCTCCACCAACCTTCAGCATTTAATTCGATTAAAATTCTCCCATTGGGCTTCTTTTATAAGCCAGGTTGCATTCAGCCTATGCGGGATAATCGTGCTTTCTCAATACTTCCAGTAAGGTCTAATCTGCCCATTGTGACCACTAATCGCTTTGATATCCTCTCAACACTGGAGGATAATGATTGACGTATGGCTAGCTCTGCTTGTCCCCTACCGACAGATCCTGGGGCTCCGGGTCTTTCTTGTCATCAGAGCCCGGATATTATTATGTTACCATCTCCTAGTGTTACTTCCTGCATGTCTAACCTCTATGTTTCTATACAGCCTCTTTCTGCTAAAATGACTGATCTCCTGGTTGTCCCAGGACAAGTGGCGGAAACTAGTTTTGTAAATTCGTCACTGAAATTGGGTTCATGGAACATCGCAGGGTTGGGGTCCAGGCTTGATATTCCTGATTGGGCCACTTTTATCGACGATTTCGAGATATGGGCATTTCAAGAGACCTGGGCAATGGTCCCCCACTTCCGTACAGGCTTTTTGAATTTTTTTAAACCTGCTGTTAAGGGCCATAGGGGTAGACCGATGGGTGGTTTAACCACTTGGGTCCGTCAATGTGAGGGTGTCACTGTGGCAGAGGTCCCAATCGATAGTCCAGATATTTTGATCATCAGGGTCCAATCTCTTAATGGCCTTAATCTCCTTATAATAAACATCTATGTAAGGGGCCTCCTGGGAGGTAAATGTTCTCCCACTTGTCTCCTTTTGGAGAACTAATTAGGGTCCGAATCAAAATCCATTAATAAGATTGTGGCTGGAGACTTTAATGTCTGTTTTGAGCCCTTGGGTGTCGATAGCGGGGATTTCACTGAGGATGAAGATTCTCTCTGGGGTGTTTCCCAGCTGGAGCTGGAACCTGTAAGAAAGTGGACACAAGCTGCCCTGTTCATGAAAGGCTTATGTTTAAACCAGGGTATGAGAGAAGTTAATGGGCGAACAAAATCGGATAGGTTGGGGAGGATGACCTTTGATAATGGTAGAACTGGGAGCCGAATTGACAATATTTTAGTCAATCTGGAGTTGTGGTCGCTCATTGATGATATGGTGGTAGTAAGTAGAGTTGAGAGTGATCATAACCCTCTTGTTCTCTGTATTAACGACAATAGTTTTACTGACCCTCCTACTATTCTCGATGGCCGTACCTCTATGGATGTTATTCTCACAAATGATTTAAGAAGGGTGAGATGGCCGAAAATCGCCACTTGTGAGACTTCCCGGGAAATTTGGTCAGCAATACCATGGCTACACTCAACCAGTTGAAGTCTCAAGATTTGATCATGGATAATATACGGGATATTCATAACATGCTCTTTGCAGAACTTAAATCATTTTTTGTTAGAACCCCTCCTTCCATCGGTAAAGGCAAAGAGTTGAGATCCTGCACGTGGTTCAACAAGGACTGTAGACTGGCCCAAAGTGCCCTGATACAGGCCATTAAATCTAGTTCTCCCACCACCATTCAAAAATGTAGGTCTGCATCTAAAACTGCCCAACTTAAGGCCAAGCAAAATTGGGATGAGGACCGCTGGAGGGATCTATATCAGGCTTGTCATGACCGTAACATTGTCCAATTTTGGCATCTTCTTAAAGGGGGCAACTGCCCCTCGGATATTCGGCCCACTAACCACGTTGAGCCACAGCAGTGGGTAGCGTATTTCGAGGAACAGTTTAAGGTTGGTGATATGGTGGCTAATAATAACATTTGTCCATTTGTTGTTGAAAACCCTTTGGAATTCTCCCCCTGTGAAGTTAAGTCCGTTTTAAAATGTATTAAGAGTGGTAAGGCCCCGGGTCCCGATTGTATCCCTGCTGATCTATTCATCCAGGAGCAAGATGTATGGATCCCGTACCTGACTGTGCTGGCAAATGCCCTCGCGGGTGGTGCTGCTGTCCCTGACTCGTGGCTTGGGGCAGAGATATTGCCGATCTATAAGAAAGGCGATCGCTCTGTCCCGGCCAATTATAGACCAATTAGTCTTATTGACGCAGTACAAAAAATTATAGCCCGTCTTGTACTGGGTCGTATACAATCCTGGATGACTGATTTTAACGTGCTGTCCCCTCTTCAGGCGGGGTTTCGTACACATATTGGGACCCTGGACCAAGCATTTAGGGTAGTACTCCTTTATTGGAAGGAAGTTTTCTTGGGGGGTGGTAAGCTTTACGCGGCTTTCGTGGACCTATGGTCCGCGTTTGACCTTGTGCTGAGGGTCAAGTTATGGGAAGCACTTTTGGAGATGGGCATGCCAAAAGAATTGGTATCCTCCCTGGTTATTATTCATGATAATACGTATGCCCGTGTTCGTTGGGGCAAACCAGGGGAGGTGACGGACAGATTTAAAGTGTCCAAAGGAGTTCGCCAAGGGTGTGTGCTCGCCCCCACTTTGTTCTCACTATTTATTAATAGGGTTATAAACTCTTTCTCCAACAACCCAACCGATGCACCCTCCCTGGCTGGAATGAAGATTCCCCTACTCATGTTCGCAGACGATACTCTTTTGATTTTGAAGACGAGACAGGGCTTGCAGTCAGCCCTGTCTCGCTTTGAGGTTTTTTGTCACGAACATGAGTTGGAAATAATTGTTGGGAAGACCAAGTTCATGGTTTTTCGAGGCCCTAGGCACATTAATGCGCGGGTATGTCTGGGTGGTGTCAGTTTGGACCAAACGGCTGTGTTTACTTATCTAGGAGTCACCTTTAGCGAGACATGCAGCTGGTCTTACCCGCTGAATCTTCTCGCTCTTAAACATGCCCAATTAGGTGGAGCTTTGTTGAAAGAGCATAAACATTCTTTAACAAAACCAATAGCTCCCCTAATGAAGATTTATGGCTCCAAGATTCTTCCTGCCATTTTATAAGGTGCTGAAATTTGGGGCTTTAGTAACCTGTCCAAATTGATGACTGCCCAGAACAAATTTCTCCGGTCAGCAATAGGGCTTCCGCAATCTACTTCGCGCATTCCCTTACTATATGACCTGGGAATCCAGCCTCTAGAGGACTTGGCAGGGTATAGACCCCTGGCGTTTTGGCGTCGCCTGTGGACTACACCTGAATTATCTATTTATGCTAAAGCCCTCTTGGAGGTCAAAGGGCTGGAGGGTTCGCACAGGATACCTTGGTTGTCTGGTATTAAAACCTTGTTGATTGACCTCGGGATGGGTGACCTTTGGGCTAACCCAGATACTGTAGTTTTCCCGCCGAAAAATGTCCTAAAGGATGCCTATTGGTGCTTTATTAAGAATAGGAGATTTGCCTCCCTTATGGGCACCTCAATGACTGCCACATTTTTTGCTTTTAAGGATGAGTCTGTCTATGAGGGTTATTGGGATACCATTTTGAAACATTTTGATCGTAAACTGTATCATCAGTTTAGAGTGGGCGCCCCACCACTGCGAGGACTCACCAAAATCTGGAGTCCTCTTGGTAGCGATAAGTGCCCCTTTTGTGTAGATATGATCGAATCTATGGACCATTTCCTTTTCTGTTGTCCAACCTACCTACTTCCTCGAAGTGTTTGGCTTCGACCTGTTTGCAGATTAATGAGCACACGTTCTGCACATGTTGCTAGTAGAATCTTGAAAACAGACACATCAAAACCTGTAGTAATAGGTGTTTCCAAATTCATTAGTTGGGCATGGATTCTTAGGGTATGGAAACTCAAGTCGTGATATCTGTCCCATAAGGTTTCAGCCGCTTTTAATTAGCGCCATCACTATGGACTGTTAGGTTAGACTGGCGTGTCTTTCACTGTATTTTATTATGCTTGTCATTATGTCTTAATCATTTGTTCACCATGAAATATCTTACATGATTTTAGAATTTTTATTTTGTATTGTAATATGAATTGTATTTTATATGAACCGTTTTTAACCTGTATAGAATGTCTTTTATGATGTTAATCGAATAAAGACTTATTGACTGACAAATGTCATGCACCTGGACCTATGAGACGAAGGGACTACCTTAGGGTTGGCTAACAAGTATTAAGAAGCAGAGTTTAGGCCTAGCATAAGGTTTATTTTTCTAGATTGAAATATCAGTTTAAAACTGCACTAAGGCTGCAGTGGGAGGCATGAGCAGTGTCTTAGAGGGCTTCTTAAGAGTGCAGCTCAAGGAGTGCTGCTGTCCACTAGTAGCATTTAATTCACAGGCCCTTGGTGCACATACTTTAATATTAAAGGGATATAAAATTAAACTTAATCAATCAATCAATCAATCAATCAATCAATCAGGTTTCGTATAAAGCATGACTACTCACCTGAGAAGCTCTCAAGGCGATGACTGGGGGGAGGGGTCTGCGGTTCAGTCGATGACCCAGGTCTGAAGCGATAGTGCTTGCCTGAGGTGCAGAGCAAGGAGTTCAAGGACTTTGCAGCGATGTAAGAGAAAGTTCTTCCTCCCACTGTGGTCTTGCGGATCTGTGGAATGGTGGCTAGGGCCAGTTGGATGGAGCGGAGATATCTGCTGGCAGTGTAGAAGTAGAGGTGGTCGTTGAGGTATGCAGGTCTGGCACTGTGGAGGGCTTTGTAGGAATGCGTGAGGAGCTTGAGGTAATTATTTTATTGATATGAAGGCAGCAGAGTTCTCTCAGGAGGCCAGTAATCTGGCTGTGGTGTGGGATGTTCAAGATAAGTCTGGAGGAGGTGCTCTGGATGTTCTGCAGTTTATTTTGGAGTTTCTAGGTGGTAATGGCACAGAGTGCGTTGCCGTAGTCGAGTCTGGTGCTGATAAGTGCATTCTTGACTGTTTTCCTAGACTCAGTGTGGATCCACAGAAGATCTCATGAAGCAGGTAGAGGGTGTGGATGCAGGGGGATGAAACATTGCTGATTTGGTGGTTCATCAAGAGTGAGGCATCCAGGACCATGCCAAGGTTTTATGACTGGTTTATGGGTGTGGAGGGGTTCCAAACACTGCGGGCCACCAGGAGTCATCCCAGGCAGAGGGGGTGGTGTCCAGGATAAGGACTTTGGTCTTGTCTGAGTTAAGATTGAGGCAGATGTCCATTGTGGAAGTTGCGCTTGGCTGCTGTGTGTTCGTCTGTGAGGTAGAGAATCAGCTGGGTGTCATCGGCATAGGAGACAATGATGAGTCACTGGATTCTGGCAATGGCTGCAAGTGGGCTATGTAGATGTTGAAGAGGTTGGGGCTCAGGAGTATCCCTGAGGCACCCCACATCTGATCTCTGTGGGTTCTGAGTTGAACAGTGGAAGTCTGATTTTCTGTGTTTGGCTGGTGAGAAAGAAACAGATCCATTCTAAGGCTTTGTCGCAGATGCCGGCACAGAGGGTGTGGTGGGAGACGGTATCAAATGCGGCTGAGAGGGCCAGGAGGATGAGGACAACAGTTGTGTCTCTGTCTAGAATGGTGCGGATGTCATCTGTCGTGGCAAGGAGAGTGGTCTTGGTGCTGTGGTTCCTTCTAAAGCCCAATTGGGAGAGGTCCAGGATGCGGTACGTTTCGATGAACTTGGGGAGTTGGGTGCTAATTGTTTTCTCAATTACTTTGGCTGGAAAGGGAAGCAGAGAGATGGATCTGTAGTTCTTTTTTTTTTAAAAACCTTTATTTACGTCAACATGGTACACAGCTATTCAGCCGACATCCTGGAGGTTCGGCAGCACGATGGGAACAATACGTAGGAAGGTCCATATCCGTACATCAGGAGTAACAAAGGTTTAGTTTTAATGTAAACCAAAAAAAAATAAAAACACGAGCAAGGCAAAGCATATAATAAGCATGCGCTAGTTCTCAGCTGGGGCGAGGTCCCACTCCCATCAGCGGAGCGGTAGACCACGCCAAAGAAGCGAGGGGAAAGCAGGGGTACGGACTCCAGGTTATGAACAGTTTACGTATATAGTTGGGAGTAGAGCTAGGGGGAAAGTTGCACATCGAGCATCTCAGCAACCGGGGGCACACAAATATCTCCCCTATAGTGGTTCCATTGCCCCCATATCTTATGCCACTTCTTAGGGCGACCCCGGGCACTGTACACCGTTTTCTCCCGGAACATGCCCCACTCCATATTTTCCATCCATGTTACCAAGGTGGGAGGTCTCTGGGATCCCCACAGCTGCGCAATATCTCGCTTTGCCACCATATTCCCCAGAGTCACCCATTGGGTCTGAGCGGCATCATAGTCGGTGGGGCCCCAGACATTCAACAGGCATCGTCTTGCCTCCGGGAAGAGTGCGATACCCGTGACCTCTTCCATCACATCATGAATTTGTTTCCAGAACTCTACGATCTCCCCACACTCCCAAATAATGTGTAGAAAGGTGCCCAACATCCCACAGCCTCTCTTGCATAAGCCATCGTCAGAGAAACCCATATGAATCAGGCGGGGCCCCGTGATATAAACCCTGTGAAGTATCTTAAGCTGCACCAGCCGCAGTCTAGCCGGGATCGCAACCTCCTTCGGAGAGGAGACGGCATATTGCCAGTCCTCATCGTCCAGTTCGAGACCATCCCTAGTCCATTGTTCTCGCACATCAAGGAGGAGGTCGGTCCGGACATTTACAAGCTTTTTGTAAATCAAGGAGATTGTACTCTCCGGCATATGACCATCCAGAATCCGATCCTCCAAAGGAGAAGACTCAGGCACGGCCTCCCCCTCGGCACGAACAGATAGCAGAGCGTGACGCACCTGGGCATATCGAAAGTATTCAGTACCCCCTAATTCGTACTCCGTCTGCAGCGTCTCAAACGATTTCACCTTACCCTTAGTCAGCAAATCCCCAACTCTAGAAATCCCAATTAGGTCCCACTTCTCAAACCCTTTTGTGTGCCATAATTTCCCTAGGATATCGGATTCAAAAAGCGGAGTAGCCTGGGTAAGTCTGTCCTTCCAGCCCAACGAGTTTGTAACCGCCTTCCACACATGCACTGCTGTCTTGGTCGGTCCTGTGAGGGACCCATCCAATGATTTGGAATACAGCTCCCTAAGGTAATTACCCCCGCGCAACAGCCACCGATCCATAGTAAACCCTGGGTTTAACGCCGGACCGTAAACCCCATGGTTGATCGCTTCCAATTGGGTAGCCCAATAATATCTTCTGATGTCAGGGAGTGCTATCCCTCCGTCATACCATGGAAGGGTCAACTTTGCTATAGCTATACGCGGTCGACCGTCCCATAACAGCGAACGCTGGAGGCTCTCCACCTCACGAAAATAACAGGCAGGAACTAACTCTAGGGTGTTCTGTAAGGCGTAGAGAAACCGGGGAAGAGACATCATTTTAAACAATGCGGCGCGGCCTAGGAGGGAGAGCGGTAGCCGCCTCCAACCCGCAACATCCCGTCTCAAGCGTGACAGCGGAGGGAGGAGGTTCTTCTCGTATCGGACAGAGGGGTCTGTGGAAATATATATCCCCAAGTACAGAAAGCCCCGCTGGGCGATCTGGATGGAGCAATCCCGCGGGACGGTAGGGGTGTCCCCACTGAGAACATATAGGTGCGACTTTCCCCAGTTAATGGCGAGACCCGAGTTACTACCAAAAGACTTCAAAACGTCACAGACCACTATGAGGGATTTCCGAGGCGAGGTCAAGTATAACAAGATGTCGTCTGCATACAAAGAAATGCGGTCCTCGTGGTCTGGCGACCATCGGATCCCTCTTATGTCTGGCTGCCATCTAATCCATGCCGCCAGCGGCTCGAGGGCGAGAGTGAACAGTAGTGGCGACAGAGGACAACCCTGCCGGGTGCCCCTCCCAAGCACGAACGGAGATGACGCCCTACCGTTCACCGCGATTTTAGCCAAAGGTTCCTCATAAAGTAGCCTAATCCAGCCTATAAAACCCGGTCCGAAGCCGAATTTTGTGAGCGCTGCCCACAGATACGGCCATTCCACAGTGTCGAAAGCCATCGTGGCGTCGAGTGACACCAAAATGGCCGACTCCCGCAGCGTCTCAACCCTCGCGAGCACGTCATGAAGTCGCCTGAGGTTCAACGCAGTGTTGCGGTGTGGGATAAACCCGGATTGGTCCGGGTGGATCAAGTCCCCAATGACCCTGATCAGACGGTTAGCCAACAGTTTGGCGAGGATTTTGGGCTCAGCGTTGAGTAGGGAGATCGGCCTATACGATCCGCATCTGTTCCGGGGCTTGCCATCTTTATGTATAACCACTATTGTCGCCAGACGTTGGTCAAATGGAAGACACCCATGCTCCCGCGCCTCTACAAACATATCTCGCAAATACGGAGCAATCTTATCCGGTCTGAGTTTATACAACTCGACCGGCAAGCCATTCGGGCCCGAGGCCTTGCCCGGGCGTAGCGAGCGGATAGCAACTGCAACCTCATCCGCGGTGATGTCACCATCAAGGTCCTCCCTGTCGACGTCGGATAGACAAGGCAGGGCAATGTCTCGCAGCAGTTCATGCGAGTCTTCCTCCGGCTTGTCCGACACAGACGTATAGACCATGCGGAAGTGGTCCGCGAAACACTGGACTATCCCATCGGGTTCAGTGACAATATCCCCGCCATCCGTCAGTAGTTCTGGCACAACTCTATTCACTCGTTCTTTCCTGTCTAACCACGCTATTAATTTCCCAGCCTTGTCGCCCACATCATACAATCGCCCTTGTTGGTCCCTGCTAAGAACCTTAGCCGCGTTTGTCACCAGTGCTTTATATTCAGACTGTTTTAATCTCAACTTATGCAGTGTTTCCGCCGTAACCTCGTCTTCCAGGACAGACTCTAATGCCACTATCTCAGCCTCGATCTGCGCCACCTCCGCATCTCTCCGACGTTTGACATCCGCTATCAAGGAGAGGGCCTCCCCTCTCAGTACTGTTTTAAACGCTTCCCACAAAGACACCGCGGAGGTAACCGAGCCAAGGTTCTCCGAAAAGTAAAGATCAACCGCTTTCAACAACGCTCCACGAGTCTTAGGGTCACGGAAATACCAGGGGTTAATAGGGGCAACCCTACCTGCCGCGCCACGGCCAAAATCCATACTAATCCACACCGGCGAGTGATCGGAGATGCCCCTGGCCATGTGCCTAGCCTCAGACACCAAGGAAGCGTGGGCAGCCAAGGTGAGAACATAATCTATTCTAGAGAGACTGCCGTGCGCCCCAGAGTGAAAAGTATACTGCCGCTGAGCGGGGTGCAGCAGCCTCCAGCACTCTACCAAACCTAGTGTATCAGTAAAATCTGGGAGCCATCTCTGCGCCCCCCCGGGGTCCCTTGGCGGATGTCTGTCTAGTAATCCGGAACCAACTGCATTAAAGTCACCACCCATTACCAACACACCCTCGGGGAGATCCAACATGGCCCTCCCCAAGTCGGCAAATGTGGCGGCCTGCAGGCCAGGAGGGACATAAACAGAAACCAAAACCAGTGTCCTGCCCTCCCATCTCCACGCAGCCGCCGCAAAGCGCCCCCTCTCATCAACAGTAGTAGAATCAATCTCCAACGGCAGCGAGGTCCTAACAAGTATTCCTGCCCCCCGAGATCCCGAGGAAAACCCAGAGTGGGCAATGAATTTATAACCCTTTCTATTGAGAGCATGACACGTGTTGCCTATCAGGTGCGTCTCCTGCAGCAAAACTATGTCAGGAGAGCACCTCTTCAGAAATTGCAGAACAATCCCCCGCTTAATACGATCCCCCAAGCCATTAACATTCCAACTAAGTATATTCAAACCCCTACCCCCATCACAAACTGGCAGGAGACCCCCGCCCATCCCCGAGAGCAGCACACGAGACTTGCATTGCGATACCTTGCAAAACGAAAAACAACAACAAACACTCCAACAAGCCCAAACCACCCCCCACCCTGCACCCCTGCATAAGCCTAAAAGTCTCCCAACTTGCAGTGTGCCTGTCGCCCTAGCAGAAGCTAATCTACAAGAAGAAACCCCGTAGGAGGAAAAAGATCCCATTGCGCCCTCGCCACCCCCGGACAATAGCTAGCAATGAAAACAAATCAGCGAACCACTGTCCCGAGCTTGACCAGAATGGTCGATCACCAGAGTCCTCACTCTTTTGCGACATGGCCTCCTTCCGCTCTGCCAGCATGATCCCCGCTAGTCCGCCGCTGAGGCAATGTGTCGAGCCATTCCCCAACCTCGTCTGGCAAGTCAAAGAAAAAGGTTTGTTCTTCGTATTCGACGCGCAACTTGGCTGGGAAGAGCATGGCATACTTCAGGCCCCTCTCACGTAGCCTCCTCTTGACCCCCAGGAAACTCTGCCGTTGCTTCTGCACCGCCTGGGTGAAGTCAGGATAAAAACTCACTGCAGTGTTCTGGAAAGTAACCGGTCCGGACCCCCGTGACGCCTGCAGAATGGCATCGCAGTCCCTGAAGTTGAAGATCCTGGCGATGATCGGTCTCTGGGGGGCTCCCACCTTGGGCCTCCCGCCCGGGACTCGGTGGGCCCGCTCGACCGCAAAGAACTTGCTGAGGCCCTTAGGCGCCAGATGGTTAAGCACCAAGTCCTCGACAAACAGGTCCGCCGATTGCTCCTCCGATTTCTCCGGAACGCCAACTATGCGCACGTTATTGCGCCTCGCCCGGCCTTCAAAATCCTCCATCTTGCGGGCAATTAGGTCGTTGGTAGTCCTCAGCGTGCGGACCTCTATTTGCAGATCAGAGACGTCCCCCGTGAGGCTAGTGGTTTTTTGGTCCAATGATTTTACTCTCACATTAGTTTTCCCCAGGTCAGCGCGGAGCAAATTAACGTCGACTGAGATGGTGTCCACTTTGTGTGCCAGGGCCTCAAACTGTTGCCCAATAGAGGACTTCATCTCCTCAATGGCGCCCATAATATCTTGCAGTGTCAATTCCGGTGCGGGGACCGAGCCGTCTCCCGATGATTCCTGTAGCTTCCCCGGTCCGCTTGGCGATCCCTTTTGCTGGGCATAGCGATCCATATTGTTGGTTTGGGTGTAGCCCCCCCGCCTGGTATTCTTGGGCTTCTGTTTGTCGGCCTCCGATTTGGTCGACATCCTCAACCCCAGAACAGTCAGCGTCAAAAACAGGCCGCTCAGCCACGCAATTGACACGAGGTCCGCTGGATCCGGGTCTCCGATGCAAGCCCATGCATATGCAGGCCGAGCTAGAGGCAACTGTTGTCCAAGACACTCACGGGCCGAGGCACGTAATTGTGAGAGAAAACGAAAGTGAAAGTGGAAACAGCCCCCCTCCGATGATCCGCACCGCACACGGCCGCTGTTGTTCAATTAGTGTCCGGGCCCATGCCAACGCGAGACCCGGGCACCTCCCGGGGGATAGGCCGCAAACTTCAACCTGTCACAACTTCGGTCTCCGGTGTACGATTTCAGTCCGGACAATGACTCTCGCCTCAGCAGTAGTTCATCTCCAGTATTCCGGATATTTGACACAGGATTTTTCCAGGATAATTGCCGGAGGGAACGAGGGTTGCGGGAGCTCTGTGCTCATGCGGCCATCTTGGTCACCGCGCTAGGCTCCTCCCCGGATCTGTAGTTCTTGAGGTACATCAGGTTAGCAGAGGATTTCTTCAGCAGTTGAGGGTGCTGCAGAGATCAGGTGCAATCGAGGTGCCAACTCTGTTGAAGATGTGGTGAGGGCAGGGATCGGAGGTGGGTCTGGAGTGTATGCTCTTCATGATCCTGAGAGTGTTGTGCGAGGTAAGGGTGGCCCAGTTGGCCAAGGTCTGCTGAGGTCTGGAGCAATTAGATGTTGTGAGTGTTGTGTAGCAAAACTGTTGTAGATCTCCTTGAGCTTGTGGTGGAAGAAGGTGGCGAGGTTGTTGCAGATGTCTTGAGAGGCAGAATGCCTGCTGTCTCTGTGCTGGGTCTGGCAAACCCTTTGACCATAGCGAAGAGTTCTTTGCTGTTGTGTGCATTGGCGTTGGTGCATTCTTGGATGTCTGCTTTCTTTGTTGCTCTGATTAGGTGGTGATGTGTGGTGACGGCGGATTTGAAGGCTGCATGGTCGGCCATGATCTTGCTGCTCCTCTATATTTTCTCAATTTGTCTGCAGTTGCGGCTGGACTCTTGGAGGGAGGGGGAGAACAGACTGGCTTTCTTGGTGGACTGCTTGGCCGAAGGTTTCCTGAGGGGCCAGTTTGTTGGTGCAGTTGGAGATCCAGTGGTGGAGGTTGTGTGCTGAGGTGCTGGCGTCCATGGATGTCAATGGTGGGATTTTGCTGAGGGAGGTGTTGAGCTGGTCTTTGGTGACCTTGTTCCAGCGTCTGCTAGGATCTTTGTGGATGTAGTGACATATGGTGGGTTTGGTGAAGGAGAAGCTGACGCAGTGGTGATCGCTGCAGTATGGTTCGGAGGTGTGGTTGAAGGGGATGTTTTTGCATGGAGAAAGGATGAGGCTGAGCATGTGTCCTGCTGAGTGGGTTGGCATTATGACCAGCTGTTTACGTCCAAAGCTGGCGAGGTTCTTCAGTAGGGATGAGGTATTGTGGTTGTCAAGTTTGTACATGTGGAAATTGAGGTTGCTGAGGCAGATGTCGTCCAATGAGGTGAGAGCATGGTGAGTAATGAAGTCGGCTATGGCTTCGCGGAAGGGGTGAAGGGCTCCAGAAGGTCTGTAAACGAGGGTGCCATAAACTGTGGTGTTCAGATTGGTTGGGATCTCGAAGTGAAGGTGTTTCATGTTAGGTGAGTGGTCGCTGGTGCTGGTTGTGAGGCAAAGGATGTTTTTGTGTGCGTTGGTGATACCTCCTCCCAATTGGTTGACGTGGTCCTTGTGAATGATTTTGCAGCCTTTGGGGATGGTGGTTGTCCGAGCTGAGGTCGGGTTGATCCAGGTTTCTGTAAAGAAGACAACATCGGGGAGATTGAGTCAAGCAGGTTCCAGTTCTCCACGGCCTCTCTTTTGAGGGTAAAGGTGCTAAGCAGGATGCAACTGATGAGGTCGGGTCCAGTTCCTCCGGGTCGTGGGATTGGTAGTGATGGTGTGTGTAGGCTGGCAAAGGTGCAGTTGCAGTTAGGCCTTCGGTGATACAAGGTGGCAGGCGGTGAGTGGTTCAGTGTGACTGGCATGGAGGGTGCGGGAGTCGTAGTGGTAGATGGTCCAGGAACCAGAGCGTGTGGCGCTGGGTGCGGCCCAGACATGGACGGGCACAGACAAGCTTGCATTTGGCACACGTTTGACACGTCAGCAACGCACAGTTAACTGCACACACTGCATGCCTGCGAATCAGGCACCATTTTATAGTGTTTGGGGAAGGCTGGAAAGCTGGGAGGCAGGAAGTGGGAAAATAGCACTGGAGGAGGCAGGACTCTGGGACACAAGCAGCGGCTAGGGCACAGAAAGGAAAACAAAGGCAAAAAAGAGGAGAAAAGGGATAAAGTGAAAGAAAGCAATAATAGATAAGAAAAGCAAAAGATAGATGAAAAGGAAGGTGAAAAAAAAGCAAAAAGGCAGAAAACAGAAAACAGAGGGAAGAGAGTTGTAGCAGAGCAGAGATGCTCCCCACTTGGACACCAGGGATCAGGGGCCTTAAACACAGGGCCTGGTAGAGTTAGGGGCAACAGCTACCAGGCAGAGCTGTGCAGTGAGGGAAGCAATTTACTGACAAGGTTAGAAAGATTGCTCCTTCACTGCTCAGTGGGAGCTATTAAGTAGTGTTTGGGGAGGGCTGGACAGCTGGTAGGCAGGACGCAGGAAGCTGGAAATGAGAAAATGGCACTGAAGGGGGTCAGGCAGCGGGGGACGAGCAGCGGCTACGGCACGGAAAGGGAAAAAAGGCAAAAAAGAGAAGAATTAGCAGAAAGAGAAAGAAAGCAATAATAGATAAGAAAAGCAAAAGGTAGATGAAAAAGAAGGTGAAAAAAGAGCAGCGGAGCAAAAATGAAGAAAGCAGAAACACAGCGATGCACCCCACTGGACCACCAGGGATCAGGTGTCTCGAACACAGCACCAGGAAAGTTCAGGGGGCAAGAGCTACCAGGTGGAGCTATGCTGCAAGGGAAGTAATTTACTCACAAGGTCAAATTAAATGTACCAATCAGGTGTAGGCCAATTTGAACATGTTTTAGAGAGAGAACACAAGAACTTTATCACAGGTTAGAAGGGGTAAAGTGCACAGAGTCCTAAAAGACAAGAACAATGAGTGCAGCAAGGGAAGGAAAAGAAAGGCAACATCTGGGATTACTCTGCAGCAAAGACCAAGTCTAACAGCAAACATTAGCATTTATGTAAAGCATAGCCAGCATGCCACCTACAATGCTCACAAAACCTCATTGATAGGAAACCATTGTGTCAGTTGTAGACAATATGTTGCCAAGAATGCAGAAAGGAGGTCATGAAATGGCTACTATTCTGTCCAATTGGTTGACGTGGTCCTTGTGAATGATTTTGCAGCCTTTGGGGATGGTGGTTGTGAGGTTCAAGCTGAGGTGGGGTTCAAGCAGGTTTCCGTAAAGAAGACAATGTCGGGTAGATTGAGTCAAGCAGGTCCCAGATCTCCATGGCCTGTCTTTTGAGGGTACAGGTGCTCATCAGGATGCACCTGATGAGGTCGGGTCCAGTTCCTCCGGGTCGTGGGATTGGTAGGGCTGGTGTGTGGATGCTGGCAAAGGTGCAGTTGCAGTTGGGCCTTAGGTGTTCTTCGGTGATACAAGGTGGCAGGCGGTGAGTGGTTCGGTGTGACTGGTGTGGAGGGTGCGTGAGTCGCAGTGGTAGATGGTCTAGGAACTAGGGTGTATGGCGCTGGGTGCGGCCCAGACATGGACGGGCACAGACGAGCTTGCCTTTGGCACATGTTTGGCACGTCAGCAATGCACAGCTGACTGCACCCGCTGTATGCCTGCGAATCAGACAGCATTTAATAGCGTTTGGGGAAGGCTGGACAGCTGGGAGGCAGGAAGTGGGAAAATAGCACTGGAGGTGGCAGGACCGTGGGACACAAGCAGCGGCTAGGGTCCAGAAAGGGGAAAAAAATCAAAAAAGAGGAGAAAAAGGATAAAGTGAAAGAGAGCAATAATAGATAAGAAAAGCAAAAGATAATAAAAAGGAAGGTGAAAAAAGAGCAGAAAGGCAGAAAACAGAAAAACAGAGGGAAGAGATTTGCAGCAGAGCAGAGATTCTCCCTCCTTGGACACCAGGGATCAGGGGCCTTAAACACAGGGCATGGTCGAGTTAGGGGCAACAGCTACCAGGCAGAGCTTTGCAGTGAGGGAAGCAATTTACTGACAAGGTTTAAAAGATTGCTCCTTCACTGCTCAGCGGGAGCTATTAAGTAATGTTTGGCGAGGGTTGGACAGATGGTAGGCAGGAGGCGGGAAGCTGGAAGTGAGAAAATGGCACTGGAGTGGGTCAGGCAGTGGGGGACGAGCAGCGGCTAAGGCACGGAAAGGGAAAAAGGCAAAAAAGAGAAGAATTAGCAGAAAGAGAAAGAAAGCAATAAAAGATAATAAAAGCAAAAGGTAGATGAAAAAGAAGGTGAAAAAAGAGCAGAGGAGCAAAAATGCAGAAAGCAGAAACACAGCGATGCACCCCACTGGACCACCAGGGATCAGGTGTCTCGAACACAGCACCAGGAAAGTTCAGGGGGCAAGAGCTGCCAGGCGGAGCTATGCTGCAAAGGGAAGTAATTTACTGACAAGGTCAAATTAAATGTACCAATCAGGTGTAGGCCAATTTGAACATGTTTTAGAGACCACAAGCACTTTATCACAGGTTAGAAGGGGTAAAGTGCACAGAGTCCTAAAAGACAGGAAAAATGAGTGCAGCAAGGGAAGGAAAAGAAAGGCAACATATGGGATTACTCTGCAGCAAAGACCAAGTCTAACAGTATCCATTTGCATTTATGTAAAGCATAGCCAGCATGCCGCCTACAGTGCTCACAAAACCTCATAGTGTCGTGCTCTTCGACTCCTCGGGATCGGATCGATGCTCAATATGGTCCACCTCTCGATAGCTTCAAGTCTGAGCGCTATTATAGCGCAGATCAGTGAAGCGATAGAGCGAGGGACGGAAATAGAGGGGACAGCGGGGAAGGAGACCTTAAAAGACACAAGAAAACAACAACGTTATAATCCTAGTGTCCCCACCACTCTCTCTCTACCCTGACCCCGTGAGTGAGTACCAGTGTTAAGGGTAATCACCTGTAAAGAAAAAGAAGGATATGTGTGGCTCCTAGGTGCAGATCACGCTCTCTGCCAAAGAACCTGAGACCAGTCAGACAAGGCCTCTTAGTACTCCAGAACATACACGTAACACTAAGATCGAGAAAACAGCGTTATTATCAGGTTTTATCTGTGTAGCCCCGGTCCCCGTGTGACCCTTGCTCTTTGTTTGACCTACCCAGATTTATCTCTGCTCATACGTCACAGAGGTTGTATGAGATTGCCTCATCTCACCCACAATTCCCTGCTAAGAAAACACAACAAAACACAATGATTAGTTATCTCTCATCCATTGAGATTAGATGGGACCACGCCCATCGGTCGACGAAAAATTCAGGCGGAACATACAGACAGTCTTTGCTCATGCCACATCATGTTCGTATCTCACCCACACGTTTTTTGACAGCATCAGAAAATGTATTTCCTAGGACCAGGCACTGGTATCCCTTCTACTCGCAAGAGCCGACAAACGTGTGGCTCGCCAACGAGGAGGGACACCTAGTGCACTGAACGTAATAACAGGCAAAGAATGAAGCGACTTCCTGCAGCCCTCAAGTCTTACACCCCCTCCGAGTTTGCAGGGCGTTTGTATGTCTCCCCCACAACCTTCACAAGCCCAGGGTGGCCGTTTAGGGAATTCCACTTGTGCATTGCACCCTTACCGTACCGGTTTGAGCCTGCCAAATGGAAATGTCTTCCCGGTTTCGCCTTACCGGAACTATGAGAATGGCCACTGTCCCTACGTCGCAGTGGGAAGGTTTCCTGTTGCAATCACCGGAACAAACAAAAGCGGGAACAGGATCAGACTCGCCCGTCTATGGCATTGCTTGCGAACATAGAATAATCGGCACCGCCGCCAGTGCGGAAGTGCTCTATGAAGCCTTCCGCTCCTGCGCGCGTTTGCCACCCTGCTGCTCTTGCTCATGGGAGGTGTAGTTCTTCAGCGGTTCATGCAGTACTGCTGCGTGTCAAAGCATTTTCCTTCCGCGGACGTGCAGAAGGCCGACAGGGTATTAGGGATCCTGACAGTACATCCCTCTTTACGTGGGGTTCTTTCCTTTCTGTGGCAGGGGATGCTTTTTATGGAACGCGGCAAGTAAAGTAGGGGCGTGTATGGCACCAGCTGGTTCCCAGGAATTGTCTTCTGGCCCGTATCCCTTCCAGGATATTAGATACAAACTGTTTCGGCCTCTTTTTTTGGTATCTAAGATTCTTCCGACTTCGTATTCTTTCTCATTGTTTATCCACACAGGGTGTGGTCTCTTTTTCATGGGTGTGACCAAGGGCTTTAAGAGCGATACATGGAACACAGGATGTATGCGCATAGAAGCCGGCAGGGCTAGTTTCACGGCCGCAGTGTTGATCAGTTTAACCACCTTATAAGGTCCGATAAACTTAGGGTTGAACATTGATGGTCGTTTAAAGTGGATATTTTTTGTGGATAACCACACCATGTCACCTGATCGGTATGTGGGGCCTGCTCTACGATGTTTGTCAGCCCCCTGTTTATATTTTTGTTTGGCTACCTGCAGCTGAGATTGGGTTCTTTTTAACATGTCCTGAATGTGTTTTACCCTGTTGTGTACCTCGGGCATGTTGGTATCCCCTCCTGGGTGCAGCAAAGGAAGAAACCTCTAGTGAAACCCGTATGTGTTATAAAAGGGGGCGGTTTTAGTGGAACTCTGTATGGCACTGTTATAAGCCACTGCTGCCACCCACAACCTATCCACCCAGACTTCAGTTGTGGAATCTATGTAACACCTTCGGTATTGTTTAAGGGTTTGATTGACCCTTTCGGTCTGCCCGTCAGTTTGGGGATGGAAGCTTGTAGAGAGAGCCACCTGAATCTGTAGAGCCTTACACCACACCTTCCAGAACCGAGCTGTGAATTGCGTTCCCCTATCGGACACTATACGATGTGGAAGGCCATGCAATCTGACTATGTGTAGCAACAGTAGTTTTGCTAAGAGCCCTGCTGAGGGTATCTGGTGACAGGCAATGAAATGTCCCATTTTAGTGAGATAATCAACCACTACTATTACTGTATCATACCCTTGGTCTTTAGGAAGTCCTATGATGAAGTCGATGGAAATGTGCTCCCAGGGAGCCATGGGTGTGGGTAAGGGTTGAAGCAATCCTTGTGGCCTGGTGTGGTCTGTCTTCATTCGAGAACACGTATCGCATTCTTTGATCCATTGTGTAACGTCCTTTCGAACACTAGGCCACCAGACCTGGCGTTCGATCCGCTCTAAGGTTTTGTATACCCCATTGTGTCCAGAACTTGGTATGTACACTTGTTTCTGCAGGGTTTTCGTGGGTACCAACATCATGTGTCCTTTTAGGACAATGCCTTGTTTTCCCTTGCACTCTGTGTGGAATCTCAGCCATGTTCTCCATGTGCACGTCTGGGTTCCTTTGGCCACTTTCTGTAGGAAATCGCTGGTTTGTGGGGCACACACGACTTTATGTGGGGGAATGATGGCGTGTTCCACACGATCTTCTTCTTCTCTGCTGGATTCCTGGCGGGTGAGGGCGTCCGCCTTCCTGTTCTCCTTCCCTGGTAGGTAGGTTACAACGAAATCAAATTCCTCAAAGAAGAGCATCTAGCGTAGCTGTCTCGGTGTTAAGTGCCTTGTGGAGCTCATAAACTGCAGCTTCCTATGGTCGGTGTACACCGTTACTCTTTCTTTGGCTCCTAAGAGGAGGTGGCGCCACTCGGTGAAAGCTTCCTTAATTGCCAGCAATTCCTTCTCGGCTACGGTATAGTTTATCTCCGCCTCGTTCAGCTTCCGGGACAAGCACGCTATAGGATGCAACTGTCCCGTGGCGTCGTGTCTTTGCAACAAGACCGCTCCAATGGCAACCTCAAAAGCGTCTGCTTCCACTATATAGGGTTTCTCCGGATTGGGATGTGCCAATAAGGGGGCGGTTACGAATGCCGTTTTTAGTTCATCAAAGGCGGTTTGGGCTTCGTCGGACCACTGAAACTTTTCGTAATAACTTAGTTATAGGAGTCACTGTCTTGGAGAACTGGTCAATGAATCTCCTGAAAAAGTTGGGGAATCCCAAGAAGCACTGTATGTCCCAAACGTTCTGTGGTTCTGGCCATTCTTTCACTGCTTGTACTTTCCTTTCTGCTATCACCTGCCCTCTATGTGTAAGCATAACACCCAGGAATTCGACAATGTCCACATGAAATTCGCACTTACTAAGTTTACAGAACAGCTTGTTGTTGCGCAATGCCTGTAAAACCGTGCTTACTTGTTGGATGTGCTGTTCTTTGGAAAATGAATAAATCAAAATGTCGTCGATGTAAACAACGACGTATTTGTCCATGAAGTTGCGTAGCACTTCGTTAAGAAAAAACTGAAAGGCCGCAGGGGCGTTGCAGAGACCGAATGGCATCACTAGATACTCGTATAGCCCGTATCTTGTTTTGAAGGCGGTTTTCCATTCATCTCCGGCTCTCATCCTCACTAGGTTGTAGGCTCCCTTAAGATCTAGCTTGGTGTAAATCACCGCCTTCTTTATCTGTTCCAATAAAACTGGGATTAAGGGAAGAGGGTATCGGTTCTTAATCGTAATGTCGTTCAAGCCCTGAAGTCTATGCAAGTCTATGCATTGGCTTTCGGATTAAAAAACAGAGGGGAGGCTGCCGGTGACTTGGAAGGGCGTATAAGCCCCAATGCCTGGTATTTGTCCAAATAACTCCTCAAATGCTCGTTCTCCTTTTCCGTAAGGGCGTATATTCATGCGCATGGTACTACAGCTCCGGCTACAAAATCGATCTGACAGTCGTACTGTCGATGGGGCGGCAGGGTCTCTTCGTGCACTTCGTGCACTTCGTTAAACACATCACGGAAACCGGCATATTGTTTGGGTAGGATGGTATCTTTTTCGGCAGCCGTCGCGATCCAATGCGTTGCTGGCCGCGTCTGTGCAGGTGGTGCCCCCTTGTTGAAGCAATGGTTGGAACAGTAATCCGAGACAAAATGGAGTGTCTTGTTTACCCAACTAATCCGTGGGTCGTGTTTCTGTAACCATGGGAGGCCCAGGATAATCCCATGTTGGGGGGACGATATTATGTTGAACTCCATTACTTCTTCATGGTGTGAGTTGCATCTGATTTCCACCATGTTTGTGATGTACTGAATTGGTCCGGAATCCAGCATCCGCCCATCCACGGCGATCACGATTTCTGGTACAGTTTTCTTCAATAGACGAACCCCCATTTTATGGGCTACAGAGTCAGCCATACAAAATACCCGTTGCTCCGGAGTCCACCAGGGCCTGGACCGCTCTCCATTCGTCGCCGATTCGAATGTGTATCGGGATATAGAAAAACCGGTTCATGTCTTCAGCACTCAAAGAGGGTAGATATGTCGTGCTCGAGAGCTTCCCTCCAACGTCCCCCGAGCTGTCTAGTTTTCCGGAGTTTTCTTGCCATAGATGTTTGCCTCCTTTCCCCTCTCCTGTGGGTTCTGGGGTTTCTGTAAGCAGTCTCTGACAAAATGCACTCTTTTCCCACAATAGAGGCACAGCCCATTCCTCCTTCTTGAGTTTCTTTCTTCCACGGTAAGTGGAGCACGTACTGCTCTTATCTCCATAGGTTCCGTGTAACATCGAGGAGGCTCTCGGGTGTTGAAACGTTCAGTTCGTGGGGGTACACGTTCCTTCTTCCGAGTATCGTTCTTCCTGTCGCTCATACGGTGTTCCAATCTTAGGGTCAAGTTGATAAGCTCCGTACATGTTGTCGGCTGGTGATCAATCTGAGCGATGATAACTTTTAGGTCGTTTCTCAATCCTGGATAGTAAATGGCGAACTGCTTGTCTTCAGGCCATTTGGTTTCTGCCACTAGGCGCCTGAATGTGGTGAGATATACCACTAGCTCTTTGTTTCCTTGTCGCAGTTCGAGCAATTCATGGTCTGCAGAGAGGGGATGGGACCTACGGTCAAAAATGTTTTTTAATTCCTCTCTAAATGAGTCCCAATCGTAAAGGAGCGGGTCATCCCTCTGAACCAACGGGACTGCCCACAGAGCCGCATCACCTGCCAGATACGAAATAAGGAATGCCACCCTTGCTTGATTGGTGGTAAATGCCTTAGCCTTGCACTTAAAGTGTAACATGACCTGCGTCAGGAAGACTTGTATTTTGTTAGCATCTCCATAGTACCTTTCTGGGGGTGCTAAAGGGATTGGCGTGGGTACCTCGACTGTAATGGGATGAGTCTGAAACAGGGAAGACCCCCCTGCATCGAAAGGGTTCCTTTGTAAGTGGTCTACCTTAGCTTGTAGATTCGCTGTTTCTGTTCTGGAGGCTGCCAGTTCTTGCTGCACTATCTGTAAAGCAGCCACCACATCCTCAAGGGTAGCCATACGTAAGCAAAGTATTCGATCAGGAGGACTAAAACCCATGGGCCGATTATTCTGTTGTGCTCTTCGACTCCTCGGGATTGGATCGATGCTCAATATGGTCCACCTCTCGATAGCTTCAAGTCTGAGGGCTATTATAGCGCAGATCAGTGAAGCGATCGAGCGAAGGAAGGAAAGGGAGGGGACAGCGGAGAAGGAGACCTGAAAAGACACAAGAAAACAACAACGTTATAATCCTAGTGTCCCCATCACTCTCTCTACCCTGACCTCGTGTGTGAGTGCCAGTGTTAAGGGTAATCACCTGTAAAGAAAAAGAAGGATACGTGTGGCTCCTAGGTGCAGATCACTCTCTCTGCCCAAGAACCTGAGACCAGTCAGACAAGGCCTCTTAATACTCCAGAACCTACACGTAACACTAAGATGGAGAAAACAGCGTTATTATCAGGTTTTATCTGCGTAGCCCCGGCACTGGTATCCCTTCTACTCGCAAGAGCCGACAAACGTGTGGCTCGCCAACGAGGAGGGACACCTAGTGCACTGAACGTAATAACAGGCAAAGAATGAAGCGACTTCCTGGTGCCCTCGAGCCTTACAACCCCTCCGAGTTTACAGGGTATTTGTATGTCTCCCCCACGACCTTCACAAGCCCAGGGTGGCCGTTTAGGGAATCCCACTGGTGCACTGCACCCTTACCGTACTGATTTGAGCCTGCCAAATGGAAATGTCTTCCCGGTTTCGCCTCACCGGAACTATGAGAATGGCCGCTGTGCCTACGTCGCAGTGGGAAGTTTTCCGCCTGCAATCACCGGAACAAACAAAAGCGGGAACAGGAACAGACTCTCCCGTCTCTGTCGTTGCTTGCGAACACAGAATAATCAGCACCGCCGCCAGGGCGGAAGTGCTCTATGAAGCCTTCCACTTCTGCGCGCGTCTGCCGCCATGCCACTCCTGCTCATGGGAGGTGTAGTTCTTCAGCGGTTCACGCAGTACCGCTGCGAGTCAAATAATTTTCCTTCCGCGGACGTGCAGAAGGCCGACAGGGCATTAGGGATAGACACATAGATAGGAAACCATTGAGTCAGCTGTAGACAATATGTTGCCAAGAATGCAGAAAGGAAGTCATGAAAGGGCTACTATTCTGGAAGGGTTAGGCAGGATTTCACTAAGAAAGCCCACAAATATTCAACAATGTATACAGTGAACCACACGTGTAATATATAATTGCTTCTTTTGGGAAAAAATATCGTCTCTTGTCAACATATTGTAAAAACATTTACAAAATTCCCACAAAATGAAGATGCAACAATTAGAATAAAGTGAAATTAAACTACTGTCATAAGCATTTCATGTTCGTTGAACAAAAATATGTAAAAAAGGTTTTTGTACTGGTGCCAGTCGTTCAGGTTAGAAGAAATGGTAACTACTGATTACTCATTGACGGATATCTTATTGACCAACTCATGTATAGTATGGTAAATTATTATTGCTTTTGCAGCATTACACAATGACTGCATTATTTAATGCTGTTTTTGTAGGTTTCCTTAAGGAAGTGAATTCCACCCATGAAAACACACATTTGTAAAACATTTTGAACCTCTGCTGTGAGGCGGAGCCCACTAACGGCATCTCACCCACCTTATTATTTCTTTATAAGACAGATTTGAGCTGTAACCTTCAAAGTTCACCTTAAAAAATGAGATAAGCAGCTGTGAAGCGCTGGGATAAAGGGATTAGGGAGGTTGTGCGTGAACGTGTGCTGACACATAAAAACCTCTACCTGAGACAGTCAGGCATGTGGGCGTGGATAGCACTGGGACCGAAAGTAGCCTATGCTAAATTATCATGATTTTATAGGAGACTGGCAGGAATGGCACCTCTGTTCCTGATAAGGTATATCATGTGTAATATTTCACTTTACACTTTATAGGTTGAATTGTGATTAAATCTCCAGGTTGGCTTACGGCACAACGTTCAATGATTCTGCTATGCAGCAAATGAGTGGGCTGGAATCCAAATATGTGTCTAGTTTTGCCATAAATCCATTCATGATTTGATAATCTATGTGACTTTATTTGATTTTAGGCTACACAGTTGCTTAGTCTCCTGACAGCCATATATGTTGCTTGACCTCTTTAGAACTGAGACATGAAAGACAACTTCCAAGCAAATAATGAGATATTGGCAAAGTATGAAAGCCAGGCCATATGGAAGCTTGTTGACATACTGTGTCACGGAAACAAACCAAGGAGTTTTTCTTAAAAGCAGCTGTCTACTATCTATACATAGTAATGGTGTTAGTACCTCTAGTTATCCACCAACCTCAGGAGTCAGGACCAATCAGTTAGGATTAAGTGAAGACTTTTAGCTTATAAATAGGACCTCTTTCCAAAAATGTATGTTATCTTTTAAGGTAGAAATTTACCATCAGGGAATATAATTCTAAAGACATCTCATATAATTTCATTAGCTATCTTTTTGCCTTAATTTCTAGTATATCTGCTATGGAAGGATTATCCAGGAGCTGTGGGGCAGGCAAGTACAGATTTGAGCTTTTCTTTATTTTGTTTATTTTTTGGCACTCCAATCCTCTACTGGCCAGTGGATTGGATACATCTCTGGGCTTCTTAACAAGGTGATCTAGTGTCATGGTTAAAGTAAATGGCTATGTAATATCTACTTCTACTACTAGATGTGGTATAAACGGGAAAGGATGAAAGCAGTAGTGGCACAGGGTGCCTGTGCGCCCAAATTGGATAGCTCACATTTTGATGCTGCTGTAAAACCTATGATTTTAAATGGTTGTGTTAACATGTTTCATTTAATGTGCTGTTCTTTACACACTTAATCAACTTTGAATATGGAAGGATTTCAGGTTGCTGAAAAATTGTAAGTCAGAGGTTAAGGCACTACGAACAAGGTTATTGAAGGCTTTCCTTGCTATCAACAGTGGCAGGTGAATTCAGATTTCTACTGATTCTGCTTGCTCATGCCCTTAACAACACAGTCTATTTCCCAGTGAGCATGAATGCCTGATGCTGTGCACATCACAAAACAAATGTTATCCTTTTCGATGTAATCGGAAATATCATTGATTACCACCAATTTAACATAATGCCTGTCAGTGGGCTAAATCTAATTGGTTTGCAAATTATAAGTGAAAAATGGGACAACTAGTCCCTGGAAAAGTTCTGTATTGTCTGCGTTCACTGACAGCAGAAGTCCTTAGAATCTGAAACTCTGGCTCCATGCAGAGACATCTTGACAGAGTATGCATGCTAGTAGTTCTATGGTAATCACAAGGTATTAGATTCGATAACATTTTTCCATAGTCATCCCACTAACTGAAATATCTAGGAGCAGCATATTTACCCATCAATTTAAATTTTTGTTATACCTTCCCATAAAGTTCTGTAGTGTTACACTGGAGCTTCTAGGAGGGATAGGTCTGCAGTCTGTTCTCTAATTTAAGAAAAGATCACATTTTGAGCTCCTATTTGCTTCGGAATACATGCATCCCGAATGCTCAATCTGAGTGCTTCCTACCTGGTTCTGAGGTTGTCCACAGATCTTTTATTTGGAGTACAATACACTGTTATTACCTCTGTAATCTCTGATCTGATTATTAGATTATCAATTGTCAAATTTGTGAAGTGCCACCAGCAGTTGCTTCTAAAATTGTGGTCTGAGCCCAACAGGTGAGTGGTCAGACTCTGAGCTTCATTTAAAGAATGATCGGTGGCCAGCCAACAAGCTGGGATGATAGCCTCCAAACTCTTGTTGATCACTGCATGACAGCCCACTATAGTTAGCAATCTTTGCCTACGTTGTGAAGAGCACTATGCCTTCAAAGACGCCTCTGTCACAGAGGTTCCTCTTGCTGAGCTTCTGTCATGCTTTATACAAATACACCAAAACCCACAAAGCATGAGTTTGTTTTGGAAAAACACACACCTATTGACCCCGACACTACAGGCATTTTTTTCTAGAGTATGGGAAAAGTGTTCTAAGTACATGAAACGCCCAGCCTAAATAGGGCAGAATGTCTAAACTGACTCACACTGACAGCCAAAGTCCATCTGGCCATTGCTTGTTTTCTTCCAGCTACGCCATCAGGGCCTCCAATGATGGAAATTCAATGGTTCACTTAACTCTAAATAGAGTGGCAGACTGTGAGTTTAGCATACATAGTACTCTTGCTGTTTGTGGCACAGTGTCCTGCTCACCGAAACCTAAATGAGCCCCTCTGTCCAGACAATGCGTTTGACTGTACTTGTCTAGGCACAAACATCTCTCGTTCTTTTTCTAATAATTGGTTTTCTATGGCAGGTTTGTGTAGATAGCTGTCCATTCAGATACCTTCTACTTCATGGAGATATAGGGCTTGATTTAGATTCCAGCAGTCGGATTACTCTGTCACAACAGTGACAGATAACCCAGCTGCCTATGTCTAAATCCCATAAGAGATATCCATCACCGTTGTAACCCGGTCTCCAAAATTTAAATCAGGTCCATAGTTTACGCTATTGCAGTGTATCCGCTGGTGATGGTGTGTGCGCTTGAGTTAACTTTATCTAGCCTGGGGCCTAGGACAAGGTTCAAATCACTGCCCCATAATGGTGGGTGGAAATCATAACAATAGCATGTCTCTATTATATCATGAAGGAAATAGCTGTTTTGGAGACATTCGCTGAATGGGGAGTCCTAAAGTCCCTTTCTGTATCCAGATGTTGCATGTTGTGTTTGGAGTGTGGTGGTTGTTGTGTTTGAGAGGACATGAATTCCTGCCAACCACACATAAGCCTGCCTCTAGGGAAGACATACAAATGGCAAGATGAGTTAGGATTTGCAAGGCGTGTTCATAACCAAAGGGTATCATTTGTAGCATGTTTAATTGGCTCCTTTGGGCACATTGATAATCCAGAAGCAGTGGTACCTTAGCAAATATTATGTCTCCCAAGGAAATTGGCACATATTTAAATGACACAGCCGTACCAAAGATGTATTCGGACCAGTTTGTGGGTCAGATGCATCTGTGACCTAGGTGAGGTTGTTTTATTTGTAGCTCATGGTGTTTTATTGAAGATTACACAGATTGTTATTTTGATTAACAGAGAGGTGGATGAATGGTCCGATTTTCCTTTATTTGTGCACAATAGTTATTGATTCATTTTTCCATTGCTTGTCTTGCAGAGTGTAATGTGTCTCACATATAGCATTATCCTTTGACTACTTTGGTCTGACACTTTTTTCATATTTTACAGTGTTGTGTGGGTTAGTAGAAGTGAATCACTGGCATCACCTCGCAGTTTTGTTTCTTGGCTGGTGATAAAACCAGAATTTCAAATAAACTTAATGTAGTTTTGTTTTTTCTTTTGGTAAGTTTTTCTTTATTATTTTGTATTAATGCCATTTGTTATAGAATAAAAAATGTGCAATATATGCCTTTGCAAATATTATCCTTATCCAACTGGTCATTTCTGTTATTCACATGATTGTTTTAACGGTAGTATGTGTTAATTAGCCATAGTCCTTTAATACATGCTTTTCATTGTCTTTAAGATGAATAATGCAGGAGACTGGTTACACTTATGGTTTAATGTAAGGTTCTCAAAACAGTAAAGTAGGATAAGTCTGTTAGTTTAAGGGCCTTAGTACGTGTCTGGCGGTTCACAGACCGCCAAATTGGCAGGTGCGCAGCAGTGGCAATCTTCCCACTGCCCCATTATGACCAGGGCGGTCAGGCTTCTCTGGGACAACTGCAACCTCCAGGGATCAGAGATCCCTGGTGGTGGAGTGGCGGTCTTGAGGGTGCAATATGCTTGGCAGGGCTGCTGAAACCTGCTAAGCATAATATGAGTTTTCTCACCCCCTCACATTTCATGGAGGTGCGAATGCCATGAAAAGTGCGGCAGTGAGTATAGAAAGGGCCCGCTGGTGCCTCATGTCATGTGAATGCAGACAGGGAGGCACAGAATGTGCCCTCCTGTTTGCATACACACCAGTACCTGCATGGCATGGACTGCAGTAGTCAATGCCATGCAGATACTTACTTTGAAGTTCCCATTGCGGTGCCTATTTCATAGGCACCGCCTTGGGAGCACCAAAAAGCAGTCCGCTATACAGGAGAAAACTCCTAATCCGGTGGGCAGTTCAAACTCATAAGGCTCTAAGATAAGATACGCTGACCTCTTTGCTTAAAAGTGGTTTCTAAGACCTGTAATATCAATTTGATTAACAGCTGCCTGAGGGGTTCACATTTTAGAACCGAAATTCCTTTGGCATTCATTTAGGACTAGTCACATAGCCCCCATCATTTCTAATATTTCTATTATGGACTCACAATGTTCTTTCATTTCAACATATACCAAATACTTTTTACAGAATATTTTGTACAGATAAAATGCACAATCTCTGATGAAAGGGGCTGCTCTGGGGATGTTGGCCCTTTCCAGCAATATTTTATAAAAGGGCTGATATGCAGGATTGGTGCCGTCTGTGTCCCAAAGAATGAGGGCCCAAGACAAATAACCAAACCTAATGCAGGGCTATATACAAAGTTAAAACCATGAAGGTTTGTTTAAAATTTAATCATCACTACAGAAAGCAATAGGAAGTTAGTTAGTCAGTTTAAATCAGCATCAATATAGCTCACAAGCAAAGGTTTTGACATGAAGAATAGACAAAAAACGTTGGCAATAAAGAATATTTTAAGCACATAATCAAGTTCAATACAGTGCTTCTGAGTATGAAAGCAGCAAAATGTCAGAAATGTACAAAATGTAATAGCAAACTAACATAGGGACTGCTCAATTTAAAGGCAAGAATGACGGCACATGAATAATATATATCAAATAATAGTCCGTTATAAGGACACGCTTGATAAAAGTCACGCATCCCAGAATAGGTACTTTTTATAGTTCAGAGGAGTGAATGAGAATGCTCTCAGGGTAAGGTGGGTGGTTTCAGAGGACTGAACTAATAAATCTACATTCTATAATCCAGAGAGTACTTTGGACATTGTGCTTTGTAAAACAGACGACTGACTAAATATTAATATTATAATGTCTCTGTTAGCCTACATACTAGGGGAAAGGCATTGCTCTGCTAAATATTAATTTATTTAAATGAATAAATAAATGGTTGGGACTGAGATCAGCACCATGCTTGACCATTTGCAAGATTACAGGAGCGTCTCCATCATGGCTTCTTTCAAAGCACAAGTTATATACAGCAGGAGAAGTAGCACTTCAAAAAAAATCCTATTTTGACTATTTTCTTGTTGATGGAAAATAACTCCGGCAGGTCTTTAAATGTGCTGTATCAATCAGCATTTCTGGTAAACGAAGACGTAGCTACATCAACGTGATGACTGGTTATGCTAACTTAAACATCCACACAGGAAGGCTAGCATTTCAATTATTAAATCTGCTCTAACGTCATTAGCGATTGAGTATGTGGAAGTTGGCGAATACAACGCCCTTCATCATCCGCGATTAACCAAACCACAAAACAGAGTCAGAGAAGAAGAGCAAATTCACCAACTGGATTTTGAAGTTCAAAAGCAGTTTTCCTTCTGTTGAGCAAAAACACAATAAACAAAGTCCTGCGCAAGTACACATATCAGTCCTAAATAGGAAAGTTCCACTGATGAATGCTTTACATACCCCATGTAGACACCACTCATAATACCAGCTCATGAGATACTTGAGCTCACAGGTGGGCTCCAGGACAGACATTATCCCATGAAATGACTACAACTGAAAATGAACTACAATCAACTATATGCACAAAGCAGATCACAATATAAGACCAAGGTGCTCTCCCAAGCAAAAGAGAAAACATTTCCTACACACTCAATCAACAGGATGAGGGGAGACATAAATGAAGAAATGACATGCTGAAGACCATGATGGACAGAATACAAACAA
Source organism: Triturus cristatus (assembly GCF_964204655.1). Classification (NCBI taxonomy): domain Eukaryota; kingdom Metazoa; phylum Chordata; class Amphibia; order Caudata; family Salamandridae; genus Triturus; species Triturus cristatus. The sequence continues at coordinate 210,316,509 of NC_140585.1, read as the reverse complement.
CATAAAGAGGTATATAAGTGGAATGCTAACTTTAGGTCAACTCTTTAAGCTTCAAGATATTCGTATTAAAGAAATATATTAACATGGAAGATATCGGAAAACTCTCCAAGGCATACCTGCCTAAGAAGAACTGAACTTCATCTAAGTTGTAAATGGCAGTGACATCTAGCACACCAAAAAACTAGTATTCATAGGTTTACATATTTAGGACAACTTCTGCTCCTCTACCCATACATTCCAAGCATGGACAGAGATGATCTTGCCAAAGACTTCAGGAACTTTTGAAGGAGTTTGAACCAATTGTGGCAGCTAGGGAAACTGATGCTGCACCACCTGAAGATATCACTATATTCCAAGCACAAGTTGCCTTTTCCAATGACCAACTGCTCATTGGTCATACAACAGAAACAATAAACCTAATGTTTGGAGGAGCACAGATTCAGCAGTAAACTTGACCCTGCACGAATAGTTAAATTTTAAATGTTGTTAAAGTGTGCGAATGCCCAGGGGCGTCTTGGCGCTCATTTCCAGGTAGAAGTAACACTATGTGGACCCTAAATAAGCAATGTGGATAAAAAAGCGAGGTTTTTGTCATTGGATTATGCTCTAAGATGCCGAGGCATTCTATTCAGAAGTTTGATCATTGAGAAAGTAAAGCTTCTGGCATCCCAAGATGTCTAAATCATTTTGGGTACTTCTATTGTTGTTGACGTGGCTGATTGAAGAGATTTTCTTGGAGTGTATCATCTGAAATCCTTCTTAAGGTACTCAGCACATATTTCGTCAAGGGCTTTGCCAGCCATGACTAAAGTCTTAAAAGCTACTCGTATCCTAAAAGGAAGTCAGTGTAATTCTGACAAGTGAGGCAGATTTAAACTTAGGGATTTTACTAGAACGTGGCTGCTGTGTTTTGTAAAATTTGCAATTTGCAATTTATTCAGATATTGTTGGTGGATGCCATATAAAGAGGTTACAGTGATCTAACCTGGAAAGCCCAAACGTAATGATTACCAATTTCGGAATATCGGATGATGTAAATGGGTGAACCTTCATCAGGGATTTTAACAAGAAGAAACAGGATGAGTTGAGCTTAGTTATCTTTCCAGAGAAGGTAGGTTTAGCTTTGGAGATTGCCCCAGATTCCTAGCTTGGTAAACCGGTGCTGGGAGTAGGCCTAGATGTTGGGGCCACCAGGATGCTGTGACGGATGGTGCAGGTAAGAGCGGTGGTGCGGGGGGAATCGACAGACAGTGATGAGGGAAAATAAAAAAAATTTAAAAGGAAATTCACTTACCTTGCGCTCCCCACTGCCCCACCGCTCTCAACTGCACTGGCTGTCACTGCATGATATATCCCAAAAGGAAGTGTATTTCCCAAACAGAAGAACGTCCAATTTCTCTGAATTTGACAGTTGTTGCTCATCCATTGAACTGCTTTGGTCATGCAGTTATTAAAACATTGAGCAATGTCATCAACATCAGTTGAAATAGACAACAACATTTTTATATAATCTGCGTACTAGTTTGTGGAAAAACCAAAGGAGAAATTCAAGAATCCAAAGGAAGAACAAAAAGGTAAAAAAGCTGTGGGACTCAAGGACGAACCCTGAGGAACACCACACAGAAGTGAAAAAGTTTCCACTGTAAATTCATCAAAGAGATGGATTGTTCTCAGTCTGAGATAAATGAGTGCAAGAGCTTGAGGGCTGAACCCCCAATGCCCATGGCATCCAAGGCTGCGTATAGGTCGAACAGGATCACTGCAGCCTTTCCTCCATAGTCCACAATTGATCTAACTTCATCAGTAGTGACTATAAGTACTGATTCAGTATTTTGGTTTCTCCTGAACCCAAATTGTGTTCCGTGCAATGCACAATTTGTCCCTAAGAAAATTGAGAATTCATAATTTAGATGTCTTTCCAAGATTTTAGCTGTCATTGGAAGACGTGAGATGGGACAATACCTTTTGGCCTCATTGGGGACCAAAGAAGATTTTTTATCAATGGAAAGATATATGCTTTTTTCCTTGTCTTGGGAAGCTGTCAGTAAGATAATAAGGAGGCCTACTACGAGAGCTGCTATTTTCTGATCTCCACCTGCAGGTGGAAAATTACGGATAGTAATAAATACAAATTGTGTTGTAGGCGGTGTGGATATATGGTAGTGGTATACATAGGTGTAAATCTACCCTCAGAAATGGTGAATAACTACAATTAGGAATAGTGAATAGCAAATCACTCACATAGGTGTAGTATTATACATACCTTTGTGAATCATTCCCTCTGACAGATACTGATATGTTTTAGCAGTGGCATGTTATTCTCTTTAACCAATGACCTGGAGCTTGTGACAATGGAGGGCTCTGAGTTGTTGGAATTCGATCTGGGAGAACACCTGGCTTTGCAAAAGCCTGTTTGCTGATGCAGTGCAAGAGCTGCTGACAGAGTGCAAAACAAATATGCCCAGTGAAACCCAGCCAAAGCTTGAATGAATGTTTCGAGATATGTAGTGTTGTCAGGTTTGTATGCCTCGGACTAGAGAAGATCTGTGCACTAAGCACACAGTCTTTCTTTACCACATAATTATAGACTGTGGTTCCAAAAAATGGCTGTTGATCTTCATGGGTTCCTCTCTCACTGAAAATGGGTGACCAGAGGCCAGAAAGTAAAGCTGTTATTTGAGCACTTGTGTGAAAGCTGCAAGCCCAATAAGGGGTAATATGTCCTTTACTGACAGGCCACACAGAGGACTAAGACATGTTCAGAGTAGAGCTGAAGGAAAATATGGAATAGTAAGGTAATTTGTCCTTCACAGAAAGAGCAATGTGAAAACTTCAATATCTGATTGTGCTAAACAAATTGGACAATGTGGAAACAGCCATTGAGATGTGTGCCTGACATAAAGGGCAAGGTGTAAATGCCTATTTCATACATGTTCTCACATTTACCTGTAAGTAAAACAATTCGAGAGTTCACAGAAGGCGCAAGAAACATGTAAGGTAAAGTAAAAATGGTAGTGGAATATAAAGTAATGTGGAAAGTGAAATGTTAGTAGTGATTTTCTAACAAGGAAATATGCAAGCAGCAGCATTTTACCACCGGTAGGCAATGGACATCCACAGAATTCTACCCTTGTGTCAAGGCCAGCATGTTACCAGGACGAGAATGAGCATCATTCCATTGATATCCACAAGCTGCCATCATCTATAATCCATTATTTTATCATGCAGGGCAATGGTCATAATCCCAAGGATGCCCACACATTTCCATGAATTACACAATTATATATGGCCTTGATTTTACCAGAGATAGACAATTCGGCATCATCCCATGGATGCCTCAATTTTGTCATTGATTACCACTATTTAGTAAGGCAATGGACATCATCTCATGAATACCCACAATGTGGAAAGAGTTACAACCTGTCCTTTGTACGTCTGTCCTAAATGTATGTATTTTTTTCTAGAATTTGAGTTACAATTCAGTTCGCTCATTAGACCCGGGTTTTCTGGTGCTTTGAGGTTCTACATTGAGGTGAGTTCATGTTCCTAGTAATAGTACTTGTCCTATCTGAGTTAATTTTTTCTGTAAATGCAAATATTGGATTGTAATATATTGATTTTTATCACTTGCTATAATAATCCTCATAATTCATATAGAAAAGCGTGCCTTATTTTAGAAATTACCACAAATTGATAATATGTATGACGTAGTGTATCCCAGCAGGTTTTATTTACCAATGACATGGAAGTTGGAAACCAGACCACTGTGATGAGGTTCATCCTTGCGGGACTCACCGCTGACCCTAAAATGCCGATTCCTCTCTTTTTCTTCTTCCTGCTGGTCTACGTCATCACCGTGGTGGACAATATCGGAATCATCTTTCTGTATTGGAGCGATGTTCATCTTCACTCACCCATGTACTTCTTTATCAGTAACCTTTCCTTTGTGGACCTCTGTTACTCCTCAAACATCACTCCCAAGTTGCTGATGAGCTTCTTAGTTGAGAAGAATGCAATATCCATGAGTGGATGTGCCTCTCAGCTATTTTTCTACTCCAGCCTAGTTGTTGCTGAGCCCCTCCTCATTTCGGTCATGGCATTTGACCGCTATGCAGCGATTTGTAAACCATTACATTATGCAATTCTAATGACAGATCAATTTTGTAACCAGCTTGCAGCTGTACCCTATGCAGGGGGTGTGATATATGGAGTGATGTATACATTTATAACATTTAGGCTCTATTTTTGTAGGTAGTACATTTCTCACTACTTTTGTTACCTTTTCACATTGTTTAAGCTCTCCTGCCTGGATACTTCCCTTAATGAGATCATAGTATACTCAACAATAGCAATTTTTGGATTTTTTAATGTTATACCTTTAGGAGTATCCTACAGCAATATTGCCATCACCATCCTTAGGATCCATTCATCAGCAGGGAGGCGCAGAGCCTTCTCCACCTGTTCATCCCACCTCCTCTGTGTGGTTCTCTTTTAATGCACCGGCCTCAATATGTATCTGCGCCCCAGCAACAGAGGTTCAGATGAAACTGACAAAGTCATATCTGTCTTTTACACCATCATCATCCCCATGCTCAACCCTCTGATCTACAGCTTGCGGAACCAGGATGTGAAAGCTGCATTAAAAAGAATTTGAAAAAGCTAAATTGCTTCCAGCTTCTCATGTTAAGAATCACCATCAGGACCCTTCAGCAACCTCAGAAGGTTTAGTTGTTGGACATCTCCAAAACTGTGGCCATACCACAACCTCATTATATCAACTTCTAACAGATCGTCAAAAGCAAATATTATTTGACAGTGCACTCTCAGAAACAGAAATAATGGCAACAGAGTAACCCAACGGATTCAACCCAGGAATCGTAAGAACCAGGGTAAATATATGTGCCATTAGAACTATGCTGAACTACAAAACTGTGTGTAAACATTGCAATAAAATCTTTTCAAACGTATGTGAAATTTGTGAAAGTACCCATGTTCTCATCTGTTGTTATTTGTAGGTCAATAAGTGGGGACAAAATCACCAGGCATCTGTATTTCCCACAGTGTTAAACATGACATGTCCTGTTCAAGTTGTCCTAATGTTTAAATAAAATGTTAGGACACGTGTCCATTTAGACTGTAAATGTCATTTAAACACATCAGATCATTTAAGTGGTGGTGGGTGTAGATTTCTTCAACCGGGAAAAAAAAGAATATTAAAACTGTGCAGGGCCCCTATTTCTTATCCGGAAGAATGCCTGTATGACTACAATCCGAAGGATAACGACCAGGTCCAGTAACAAAATGCACCTATGGAAATCAACACTGTGTGTATTTACTAATTTGTGACTCAGGTCTAATAAGCAAACTACTACTATTGAACTTTCTGCTTATGGTGAGGCTCATAAGACATAAACATATGTGGCCATTCCTCATTAACTGCTCTAGATTGCAACCACACTAGCCCAAAATGGTAAACTAAAGTAATACCACACTTTTCTCTGCACACTGAGGTGCATATTTATAAGTCCCTAACGCCACCGGAGCATCACTTTTTCTGATGCTCCTGTGGCGTTGCACCATTCCCCATATCTACAAGGTGGTGTTGAACCACTTAATGTGACTTAACACCACCTTGTGAAAATTCCCCTTTCTGCAGCAGTCCGCTGTGGCAAATGGGCGGGCAATGGGTGTTTCTGTGGGTGTTCCATCGCAACACCCATTGCTTTTTGACTCTGCCCCAGATTTATAAGGCTGGGGCAGTGCCAGAATCTAAGGTCAGGTAATATGTGGTTTTAGGATGGTGATACGAGGAGAAATTATAAATTTCTCCTTGTGTTTTGCTCTTTCTTTGTGTGCTTCACTCTGCAGCACACATAGAAAGAGCAAATCACCTTGAATGCGTGTTTATGTGCAGCAAGGTGGCACCTTCCTACACATAAACAATGGCCCCTGCAGTGCAGGCACCCTTGCAACATGGCAGCTTAGTGCCTGCGCTGGGGCTAGTCAGTTATTTTAGCACCAGTGCTAGGGGAAACAAAGGGGTGCCCCGTATTTTAGTAAATACAATGCATCCTTGCGTTTTAAAAAGGTCAACATGCGGCGTTGCTAAATTTGAGTTAATACTGCGCTCCAGCATTTTCTTGTAATTATCTCCCTCTGAGTTCTTCCATGTCTGAGTGTTACACTTACTTTAAATGTTGCGCTCGCTAAGATCTGCTGTTAGTGTTTGAAGCATTTGGATGGCTTTGGAGGTGCCAGTGTTTAACAATTAATTGGTCTTTTAATTTGGGGAGATAGAATGACACCAAACAGGCTTTGCTCCAGTGCACATCACAGAAAGATGCCTGCACTAGGATATAGAGTCAGGAAATCCATTGTGAAGCAATTGGTGAACATACTTAACATACACATTGTTTATGATTGATTTCAAATACCTGAAATAGAACTGAAGAAGTTGAATTTATCTTTTTAGGTATTTCTTTACTGTTGCTAACAATTAATGAAAGGTGGACTTTCTTGAAACATTCAATTCTTTCATTTTTAATAGAGAGAAAAAAACATTATTTTCTCCATTCGCTGGTATGTTAATTCAGTATTGTAAAATCAGTTTGAAACATTCAGCTAATAACAGAGGGAATGCTGTAAGATGGGGGTGAAAGACTTACTCAAATAATTAACACAATCCTTGTCAGGGTGAACTAAAAACAGTCACTAAATTAACCTGGGCATAACCCCCTATTAGCTTTCACGAAAGCAGTCAGGCTTAACTTAGCGGCAATGTGTAAAGTATTTATGCAGCACACAAACAGTAATAAAGTGAAAAAACAACACAAGAAAATTCTCAAACCAATCTAGAAACATAGAACATAGTCTAATACATAAAATGACACCAAAACTAATCAAATTCAACCAAAATAACTGGAATATACATTTATGTGAAAATAGCACTAAGAAGCAGAAAGCGGCACTCGCGCCTATCTACTTGCACTAGACCAAAAGAAAGTCACAAGCTTCTGCCGTCCATGATTGATGGGATGACGGGTTGGAATCATGAAACACGTTAGTCCCGCTGAAGAGTCATCTTCTCGAGTCTGAAATTAAAAGTTCAGTTTGTTTCGGAGGGGCCATGAGGATGAGTCTTTTGGTACAAAAGTCAAGCACCCCAGGCGCTCATTACTGTATCACAAATATCTGGTTAGCAGTTCAGTTGGTGCTGGTCAGCTGGGCAGTTGAAGGGACGCATCTGGTAGCTCGTGGTGTCATATAGCTCATAGAGGAGGTCAGACAAAAGACCCTTGGAGAAGCCTCGGCTCTAGGTAAGCAGGTCCAATCTTCCTTCTTCAGACAGCAAGGAAATCCTTCAAGCAGCTAGGCAGTCTTTTTTCTGAATCTTCCCCAGGTCCAGATTTGTTTTGATGAGATGTTCTAAATGTCCCCTTTTTCTACCTGTTGTCAGCCTTTGAGTGTTTGAAATACCAGATCACTCCCAAAATTGATTCTGGTGAGTTCTTCCCCTTCTCATGGTCCTAGCTACAAACTGTCTATGGTGACAAAGGCAAGGGCAGGCATAGTATCAGGTTCCTTTGTGTTTGCTGCAGGCATGGCACTTTGAAATGTATTCAGGGCAAGGTACAGCTCTTTCCCACCCATCCTGTCAGTAAGACCCTCTCCCCTCACACCTAGTTTCCGTTTTCTCTCATTGTCTAACTGCAATATACAACTCACAACAGTAGATCTTTTTAAATTCATGTGACCCAAGACACTGGTAGAAAGGCACAGATGGTTCTGACAGAAAAATGCCAACTTTAGTAAAGTGGCATTTTCAAAATGATAACTTAAAATCTGACATTACGATCAAAGAGTATTACATAACATTAATTTCAGTTGTAAACTTAATTTCCCTATTTGCTCCTCATCTGAAGTTAGCAGTTGTTAAGTGTAATAAGGCAACTCAGTGTTAGCCTATGGTTGAGAAGGCCTTACGACTGTGAAAAATGACTTACGTAATTTTTCACTGCATGGGGCATGTAAAACGTAATACAATATGTCCTAATTTTTAAAAGTCATGCACCTGGACCTATGAGACGAAAGGACTACCTTAGGGTTGGCTAACAAGTATTAAGAAGCAGAGTTTAGGCCTAGCATAAGGTTTATTTTTCTAGATTAAAATATCAGTTTAAAACTGCACTAAGGCTGCAGTGGCAGGCATGAGCAGTGTCTTAGAGGGCTTCTTAAGGGTGCAGCTCAAGGAGTGCTGCTGTCCACTAGTAGCATTTAATTCCCAGGCCCTTGGTGCACATACTTTAATATTATTGGGATATAAAATTAAATGTAATCAATCAATCAATCAGGTTTCGTATAAAGCATGACTACTCACCTGAGAAGCTCTCAAGGAGATGACTGGGGGGAGCGGTCTGCGGTTCACTCGATGACCCAGGTGTGAAGCGATAGTGCTTGCCTGAGATGCAGAGCAAGGAGTTCAAGGACTTTGCAGCGACGTAGGAGAAAGTTCTCCCTCCAACTCTGGTCTTGCGGATCTGTGGAATGGTGGCTAGGGCCAGTTGGATGGAGCGGAGATATCTGCTGGCAGTGTAGAAGTAGAGGTGGTTGTTGAGGTATGCAGGTCTGGCACTGTGGAGGGCTTTGTAGGAATGCGTGAGGAGCTTGAGGTAATTATTTTGTTGATATGAAGGCAGTAGAGTTCTCTCAGGAGGCAGTAATCTGGCTGTGGTGTGGGATGTTCAAGATAAGTCTGGAGGAGGTGCTCTGGATATTCTGCAGTTTATTTTGGAGTTTGTGGGTGGTAATGGCACAGAGTGGGTTGCCGTAGTCGAGTCTGCTGCTGATAAGTGCATTGGTGACTGTTTTCCTAGACTCAGTGTGGATCAACAGAAGATCTCATGAAGCAGGCAGAGGGTGTGGACGCAGGAGGATGAAACGTTGCTGATTTGGTGGTTCATCGAGAGTGAGACATCCAGGATCATGCCAAGGTTTCATGACTGGTTTATGGGTGTGGAGGGGATCCAAACACTGCGGGCCACCAGGAGTCATCCCAGACAGAGGGGGTGGTGTCCAGGATAAGGACTTTGGTCTTGTCTGAGTTAAGATTGAGGCAGATGTCCATTGTGGAAGTTGGTCTTGGCTGCTGTGTGTTCGTCTGTGAGGTAGAGAATCAGCTGGTTGTCATCGGCATCGGAGACAATGATGAGTCACTGGATTCTGGCAATGGCTGCAAGTGGGCTATGTAGATGTTGAAGAGGTTGGGGCTCAGGGAGTATCCCTGAGGCACCCCACATCTGATCTCTGTGGGTTCTGAGTTGAACAGTGGAAGTCTGATTTTCTGTGTTTGGCTGGTGAGAAAGGAACGGATCCATTTTAAGGCTTTGTCGCAGATGCCGGCATTGCAGAGTCTTGCACAGAGGGTGTGGTGGGAGACGGTATCAAATGCGGCTTGGAGGTCCAGGAGGATGAGGGCAACAGTTGTGTCTCAGTTGAGAATGGTGCGGATGTCATCTGTCGTGGCAAGGAGAGTGGTCTTGGTGCTGTGGTTCCTTCTAAAGCCCAATTGGGAGAGGTCCAGGATGCGGTACGTTTTGATGAACTTGGGGAGTTGGGTGCTAATTGTTTTCTCATTTACTTTGGCTGGAAAGGGAAGCAGCGATATGGATCTGTAGTTCTTGAGGTACATCAGGTTAGCAGAGGATTTCTTCAGCAGTTGAGGGTGCTGCAGAGATCAGGTGCAATTGAGGTGCCAACTCTGTTGAAGATGTGGTGAGGGCAGGGATCGGAGGTGGGTCTGGAGTGTATGCTCTTCATGATCCTGAGGGTGTTGTGCGAGGTAAGGGTGGCCCAGTTGGCCAAGGTCTGCTGAGGTCTGGAGCAATTAGATGTTGTGAGTCTTGGGTTGCAAAACTGTTGTAGATCTCCTTGAGCTTGTGGTGCAAGAAGGTGGCGAGGTTGTTGCAGATGTTTTGAGAGGCAGAATGCCTGCTGTCTCTGTGCTGGGTCTGGAAAACCCTTTGACCATGGCGAAGAGTTCCTTGCTGTTGTGTGCATTGGCGTTGGTGCATTCTTGGATGTCTGCATTCATTGTTGCTCTGATGAGGTGGTGATGAATGGTGACGGCGGATTTGAAGGCTGCATGGTCGGCCATGATCTTGCTGCTCCTCTATCTTTTCTCAATTTGTCTGCAGTTGCGGCTGGACTCTTGGAGGGAGGGGGAGAACAAACTGGCTTTCTTGGAGGGCTTCTTGGCCGAAGGATTCCTGAGGGGTCAGTTTGTTGGTGCAGTTGGAGAACCAGTGGTGGAGGTTGTGTGCTGAGGTGCTGGCGTCCATGGATGTCAGTGGTGGGATTTTGCTGAGGGAGGTGTTGAGCTGGTCTTTGGTGACCTTCTTCCAGCGTCTGCTAGGATCTTTGTGGATGTATTGACATATGGTGGCTTTGGTGAAGGAGAAGCTGACGAAGTGGTGATCGCTGCAGTATGGTTCGGAGGTGTGGTTGAAGGGGATGTTTTTGCATGGAGAAAGGATGAGGTTGAGCATGTGTCCTGCTGAGTGGGTTGGCATTATGACCAGCTGTTTAAGTCCAATGGTGGCAAGGTTCTTCAGTAGGGATGAGGTATTGTGGTTGTCAAGGTTGTACATGTGGAAATTGAGGTTGCTGAGGCAGATGTCGTCCAATGAGTTGAGAGCATGGTGAGCAATGAAGTCGGCAATGGCTTCGCTGAAGGGGCGACGGGCTCCAGAAGGTCTGTAGACGAGGGTGCCATGAACGGTGGCGTTCAGGTTGGTCGGGATCTGGAAGTGAAGGTGTTTCATGTCAGGTGAGTGGTCGCTGGTGCTGGTTGTGAGGCAAAGGATGTTTTTGTGTGCGTTGGTGATACCTCCTCCCAATTGATTGACATGGTCCTTGTGAATGATTTTGCAGCCTTTGGGGATGGTAGTTGTGAGGTCCGAGCTGAGGTCTGGTTCATCCAGGTTTCTGTAAAGAAGACAACATCGGGAAGATTGAGTCAAGAAGGTGCCAGTTCTCCACGGCCTGTCTTTTGAGGGTACAGGTGCTAAGCAGAATGCAACTGATGAGGTCGGGTCCAGTTCCTCTGGGTCATGGGATTGGTAATGGTGGTGTGTGTAGGCTGGCAAAGGTGCAGTTGCAGTTGGGCCTTCGGTGTTGTTCGGTGATACAAGGTGGCAGGCGGTGAGTGGTTCAGTGTGACTGGCGTGGAGGGTACAGGAGTCATAGTGGTAGATGGTCCAGGAACCAGGGCGTGTGGCGCTGGGTGCGGCCCAGACATGGACAGGCACAGACGAGCTTGCATTTGGCACACGTTTGACACATCAGCAACGCACAGCTAACTGCACACACTGTATGCCTGCGAATCAAGCACCATTTAATAGAGTTTGGGGAAGGCTGGACAGCTGGGAGGCAGGAAGTGGCAAAATAGCACTGGAGGAGGCAGGAATGTTGGACACAAGCAGCGGCTAGGGCACAGAAAGGAAAACAAAGGCAAAAAAGAGGAGAAAAAGGATAAAGTGAAAGACAGCAATAATACATAAGAAAAGCAAAAGATAGATGAAAGGGAAGGTGAAAAAAGAGCAAAAAGGCAGAACACAGAAAACAGAGGGAAGAGAGTTGCAGCAGAGCAGAGATGCTCCCCACTTGGACACCAGGGATCAGGGGCCTTAAACACAGGGCCTGGTAGAGTTAGGGGCAACAGCTACCAGGCAGAGCTGTGCAGTGAGGGAAGCAATTTACTGACAAGGTTAGAAAGATTGCTCCTTCACTGCTCAGTGGGAGCTATTAAGTAGTGTTTGGGGAGGGCTGGACAGCTGGTAGACAGGAGGCAGGAAGGTGGAAGTCAGAAAATGGCACTGAAGGGGGTCAGGCAGCGGGGGGCGAGCAGCAAGGGCTACGGCACGGAAAGGGAAAAAAGGCAAAAAAGAGAAGAATTAGCAGAAAGAGAAAGAAAGCAATAATAGATAGTAAAAGCAAAAGGTAGATGAAAAAGAAGGTGAAAAAAGAGCAGAGGAGCAAAAATGCAGAAAACAGAAACACAGCGATGCACCCCACTGGACCACCAGGGATCAGGTGTCTCGAACACAGCACCAGGAAAGTTCAGGGGGCAAGAGCTGCCAGGCGGAGCTATGCTGCAATGGGAAGTAATTTACTGACAAGGTCAAATTAAATGTACCAATCAGGTGTAGGCCAATTTGAACATGTTTTAGAGAGAGACCACAAGCACGTTATCACAGGTTAGAAGGGGTAAAGTGCACAGAGTCCTAAAAGACAGAAAAAACTAGTGCAGCAAGGGAAGGAAAAGAAAGGCAACATATGGGATTACTCTGCAGCAAAGACCAAGTCTAACAGTATCCATTAGCATTTATGTAAAGCATAGCCAGCATGCCAACTACAGTGCTCACAAAACCTCATAGTGTCGTGCTCTTCGACTCCTCGGGATCGGATCGATGCTCAATATGGTCCCCCTCTCGATAGCTTCAAGTCTGAGGGCTATTATAGGCGCAGATCAGTGAAGCGATCGAGCGAGGGAAGGAAAGGGAGGGGACAGCGGGGAAGGAGACCTGAAAAGACACAAGAAAACAACAACGTTATAATCCTAGTGTCCCCACCACTCTGTCTCTACCCTGACCCCGTGTGTGAGTGCCAGTGTTAAGGGTAATCACCTGTAAAGAAAAAGAAGGATATGTGTGGCTCCTAGGTGCAGATCACGCTCTCTGCCAAAGAACCTGAGACCAGTCAGACAAGGCCTCTTAGTACTCCAGAACATACACGTAACACTAAGATGGAGAAAACAGCGTTATTATCAGGTTTTATCTGCGTAGCCCCGGTCCCCATGGGACCCTTGCTCTTTGTTTGACCTACCCAGATTTATCTCTGATCATACGTCACAGAGGTTGTATGAGATTGCCTCATCTCACCCACAATCCCCTGCTAAGAAAACACAACAAAACACAATGATTAGTTATCTCTCATCCATTGAGATTAAATGGGACCCGCCCATCGATCGACGAACAATTCAGCTGCGTGTCAAAGCATTTTCCTTCCGCGGACGTGCAGAAGGCCGACAGGGTATTAGGGATCCTGACACATAGACAGGAAACTATTGAGTCAGCTGTAGACAATATGTTGCCAAGAATGCAGAAAGGAGGTCATGAAATGGCTACTATTCTGGAAGGGTTAGGCAGGATTTCACCAAGAAAGCCCACAAATATTCATCAATGTATACAGTGAACCACACTTGTAATATATAATTGCTTCTTTTGGGAAAAAATATCGTCTCTTGTCGACATATTGTAAAAACATTTACAAATTTCCCACAAAATGAAAATGCAACAATTAGAATAAAGTGAAATTAAATTACTGTCATAAGCATTTCATGTTCGCTGAACAAAAATATGTAAAAAAGTTTGAATTAAAAAACAGTCTGCTTTTTGTACTGGTGTCAGTCGTTCAGGTTAGACGAAATGGTAACTACTGATTACTCATTGACGGATATCTTATTGACCAACTCATGTATAGTATGGTAAATTATTATTGCTTTTGCATTATTACACAATGACTGCATTATTTAATGCTGTCTCTTGTAGGTTTCCTTAAGGAAGTGAATTCCACCCATTAAAACACACATTTGTTAAAACATTTTGAACCTCTGCTGTGAGCTAGAGCCCACTAATGGCATCTCACCCACTGTATTCTTTCTTTATAAGACAGATTTGAGCTGTAACCTTCAATGCCCACCATGAAAAATGAGATAAGCAGCTGTGAATCGCTGGGATACAGGGATTAGGGAGGTTGTGCGTTAACGTATGCTGACACATAAAAACCTCTACCTGAGATAGTCAGGCATGTGGGCGTGGATAGCACTGGGACCGAAGGCAGCCTATCCTAAATTAGCATGATTTTATAGGAGACTGGCAGGAATGGCACCACTGTTCCGGATAAGGTATATCATGTCTAATATTTCACTTTACACTTTATAGGTTGAATTGTGATTATATCTCCAGGTTGGCTTGCGGTACAACGTTCAATGATTCTGCTATGCAGCAAATGAGCGGGCTGGAATTCAAATATGGGTCTAGTTTTGCCATAAATCCATTCATGATTTGATCATCTATGTGACTTTATTTGATTTTAGACTACACAGTTGCTAATTCTCCTGACAGCCATATATTTTGATTGACCTCTTTAGTAATGAGACATAAAAGACAACTTCCAAGCAAATATTGAGATATTGGCAAAGTATGAAAGCCAGGCCATATGGAAGCTTGTTGACATACTGTGTCACGGAAACAAACCAAGGAGTTTTTCTTACAAGCAGCTGTCTACTATCTATACATAGTAATGGTGTTAGTACCTCTAGTTATCCACCAACCTCAAAGAGTCTTGTACCCTTTCTAGTGAGTCAGGACCAATCAGGTAGGATTAAGGGAAGACATTTAGCTTATAATTAGGACCTCTTTCCAAAAATATATGTTATCTTTTAAGGTAGAAATGTACCATCAGGGAATATAATTCTAAAGATATCTCATATAATTTCATTAGCTGTCTTTTTGCCTTAATTTCTAGTAAATCTGCTATGGAAGGACTATCCAGGACATGTGGGGCAGGCAAGTACAGATTTGAGCTTCTCTTTATTTTGTTTATTTTTTGGCACTCCAATCCTGTACTGGCCAGTGGGTTGGATACATCTCTGGGCTTCTTAAAAGGTGATCTAGTGTCATGGTTAAAGTAAATGGGTATGTAATGTCTACTTCTACTTCTAGATGTGGTATAAACGGGAGAGGATGAAAGCAGTAGTGGCACAGGGGGCCTGTGTGCCCAAATTGGATAGCTCACATTTTGATGCTGCTGTAAAACCTATGATTTTAAATGGTTGTGTTAACATGTTTCATTTAATGTGCTGTTTTTTACGCACTTAATCAACTTTGATTACGAAAGGATTTCATGTTGATGAAAAATTGTCAGTCTGAGGTTAAGGCACTACGAACAAGGTTATTGAAGGCTTTCCTTGCTATCAACAGTGGCAGGTGAATTCAGATTTCTACTGATTCTGCTTGTTCATGCCCTTAACAACACAGTCTATTTCCCAGTGCGCATTAATGACTGATGCTGTGCACATCACAACACAAATTGTATCCTTTTGGATGTCAATGGAAATATCATTGATTACCACAAATTTAACATAATGGCTGTCAGTGGGCTAAATTTAATTGGTTTGCAAAATATAGGTGAAAGATGGGACAACTAGTCCCTGGAAAAGTTCTGTATTGTCTGCATTCACTGACAGCAGAAGTCCTTAAGTTCTGAAACTCTGGCTCCATGCAGAGACATCTTGACAAAGTATGCATGCTTGTAGTTCTATGGTAATCACAAGGTATTATATAGATAAAAATGTTCCTTAGTCATCCCACTAACTGAAATATCTAGGAACAGCATATGTACCCATCAATCTTTTTTTTATATACCTTCCCATAAAGTTCTGTAGTATTACACTGGGGCTTCTAGGAGGGATAGGTCTCCAGTCTGTTCTCTAATTTAAGAAGAGATCACATTTTGAGCTCCTAATTGCTTCGGAATACATGCATCCCGAATGATCAGTCTGAGTGCTTCCTACCTGGTTCTTAGGTTGTCCACAGATCTTTCATTTGGAGTACCATACCCTGTTTTTACCTCTGTAATCTTTGATCTGATTATTAGGTTATCAATAGTCAAATTTGTGAAGTGCCACCAGCAGTTGCTTCTGGAACTTTGGTCTGAGCCCAACAGGTGAGTGGTCAGACTCTGAGCTTCATTTAAAGAATGATCGGTGGCCAGCCAACAAGCTGAGATGATAGCCTCCAAACTCTTGCTGATCACTGCATGGCAGCCCACTATAGTTAGCAATCTTTGCCTACATTGTGAAGAGCTCTATGCCTTCAAAGACGCCTCTGTCACAGAGGTTCCTCTTGCTGAGCTTCTGTCATGCTTTATACAAATGCACCAAAACCCACAAAGCATGAGTTTGTTTTGGAAAAACACACACCTATTGACCCTGACACTACCAGCATTTTTTTCTAGAGTATGGGGAAAGTGTTCTAAGTACTGTTCTAAGTACATGAAACGCCCAGCCTAAATAGGGCAGACTGTCTAAACTGACACACACTGACAGCCAAAGTCCATCTGGCCATTGCTTGTTTTCTTCCAGCTATGCCATCAGGGCCTCCAATGATGGAAATTCAATGGTTCACTTAACTCTAAATAGAGTGGCAGACTGTGAGTTTAGCGTACATAGTGCTCTTGCTGTTTGTGGCACAGTGTCCTGCTCACTGAAACCTAAATGAGCCCCTCTGTCCAGACAATGAGTTTGACTGTACTTGTCTATGCACAAACATCTCTCGTTCTTTTAATAATTGGTTTTCTATGGCAGGGTTGTGTAGATCATAACAATAGCATGTCTCAATTATATCATGAAGGAAATAGCTGTTTTGGGGTCATTCGCTCAATGGGGAGTCCTAAAGCCCCTTTCTGTATGCATATGTTGCATGTTGTGTTTGGAGTGTGGTGTTTGTTGTGTTTGAGAGGACATGAATTCCTGCCAGGCACATACACCTTTCTCTAGGGAAGACATAAAAATGGCAATCTGAGTTATGATTTGCAAGGCTTGTTCATAACCAAAGGGTATCATTTGTAGCATGTTTAATTGGCTCCATTGGGAACATTGATAACACAGAAGCAGTGGTACCTTAGCGAATATTACGTCTCACAAGGAAATTGGCACATATTTAAATGACACAGCCGTACCAAAGATGTATTCAGACCAGTTTGTGGGTCAGATGCATCTGTGACCTAGGTGAGGTTGTTTTATTTGTAGCTCATGGTGTTTTATTTGAGATTACACAGATTATTATTTTGATTAACAGAGAGGTGGGTGAATGGTCCGATTTCCCTTTATTTGTGCACAATAGTTATTGATTCATTTTTCCATTGCTTGTCCTGCAGAGTGTAATGTGTCTTACATATAGCATTATCCTTTGACTACTTTGGTTCTGACACTTTTTTCATATTTTAAGTGTTGTGTGGGTTAGAAGAAGTGAATCACTGACATCACCTATATTAATGCCATTTGTTATAAAATAAAAAATGTGCAATATATGCCCTTGCACATATTATCCTTATCCAACTGGTCATTTGTGTTATTCACATGATTGTTTTAATGGTAGTATGTGTTAATTAGCCATAGTCCTTTAATACATGCTTTTCATTGTCTTTATGATGAATAATGCAGGAGACTGGTTACACTTATGGTTTAATGTAAGGTTCTCAGAACAGTAAATTAGGATAAGTCTGTTTGTTTAAGGGCCTTAGTATGAGTCTGGCGGTTCACAGACCGCCAAATTCGCGGGTGCGCTGCAGTGGCAATCTTCCCACTGCCCCATTATGACCAGGGCGGTCAGGCTGATCTGGGTCAACCGCAACCTCCAGGGATCAGAGATCCCTGGTGGTGGAGTGGTGGTCTTGAGGGTGCATATGCTTGGTAGGGCCGCTGCGACCTGCAAAGCATATTAGGAGTTTTCTCACCCCCACACATTTCATGGAGTTCCGAATACCATGGGGCCCGCTGGTGCCTCATGTCATGTGGATGCAGACAGGGGGGCACAGCATGTGACCTCCTGTTTGCATACACACCAGTACCTACATGGCATGCACTGCAGTGGTAATGCCATGCAGGTACTTACTTTGAAGTTCCCATTGCGGTGCCTATTTCATAAGCACCGCCTTGTGAACACCAAAGAGCAGCCCGCTGGAGAGGAGAAAACTCCTAATCTGGTGGGCAGTTCAAACTCATAATAAGGCTCTAAGATAAGATACGCTGACATCTTTGGTTAAAAGTGGTTTCTAAGACCCGTAATATCGATTTGATTAACAGTTGCCTGAGGGGTTCACATTTTAGAAATGAAAATGCTCTTGGCATTCATTTAGGACTAGTCACATAGCCCCCATCATTTCTATTGTTTCTATTATAGACTCAAAATGTTCTTTCATTTCAACATATACCACATTCTTTATTTACATAATAATTTGTACGGATGAAATGCACAATCTCTAATGAAAGGGGCTGCTCAGGGGCTGTTGGCCCTTTCCATCAATATTTTATAAAAGGGCTGATATGCAGGATTGGTGCCGTCTGAGTCCCAAAGAATGAGGGCCCAAGACAAATAACCGCAACTAATGCAGGGCTCTATTCAAAGTTAAAACCATGAAGGTGTTTTTAAAATTTAAGCATCACCACAGAAAGCAAGAGGAAGTTAGTTAGTCAGGTTAAATCAGCATCAATATAGCTTACAAGCAAAGGTTTTGACATGAAGAATAGACAAAAAACGTTGGCAATAAAAAATATTTTAAGTACATAATCAAGTAACAGTTCAATACAGTGATTCTAAGTATGAAAGCAGCAAAATATCAAAAATGTACAGAATGTAATAACAAACTAACATAGGGGCTGCTCAATTTAAAGGCAAGAATGAAGGCACATGAATAATATAAATCAAATACCCGTCCGTTATAAGGACATGCTTGATAAAAGTCTCAAAAAGTGTGGCACTCATCCCAGAATAGGTACTTTTTATAGTTCAGAGGAGTGAATGAGAATGCTCTCAGCGTAAGGTGGGTAGTTTCCGAGGACTGAACTAATAAAGCTACATCCCATAAACCAGAGAGTATTTTGGACATTGTGCTTTGTAAAACAGGCGACTGAATAAATATTAATAATATAATGTATCTGTTAGCCTACATACTAGGGGAAAGGCATTGCTCTACTAAATGATAATTTATATAAATTAATAAATAAATGGGTGGGACTGAGATCAGCACCAGGCTTGGCCATTTGCAAGATTACAGGAGCGTCTCCATCATGGCTTCTTTCAAAGCACAAGTTCTATACAGAACGGGAAGTCGCACTTCAAAACAAATCCTATTTCAACTATTTTCTAGTTGATGGAAAATAATTGCGGCAGGGCTTTAAATTTGTCTGTATAAACCAGCATTACTGGTATTCGAAGACCTAGCGACATCGACGTGATGACTGGTCATGCTAACTGAAACATCCACACAGGAAGGCTAGCATTTCAATTATTAAATCTGCTCTAACGTCATTAGCGATTGAGTATGTGGAAGTTGGCGAATACAACGCCCCTGATCAACCGCGATCAACCAAACCACAAAAGTCAGAGAAGATGAGCAAAGTCACCAACTAGATTTTGAAGTTCAAAAGCAGTTTTCCTTCTGTTGAGCAAAAACACATTAAACAAAGTCCTGCGCAAGTACACATATCAGTCCTAAATAGGAAAGTTCCACTGATGAATGCTTTACATACCCCATGTAGACACCACTCATAATACCAGCACATAAGATACTTGAGCTCACAGGTGGGCTCCAGGACAGACATTATCCCATGAAAGGACTACAACTGAAAATGAACTACAATCGACTATATGCACAAAGCAGATCTCAATATAAGACCAAGGTGCTCTCCCAAGCAAAAGAGAAAACATTTCCTACACACTCAATCAACAGGATGAGGGGAGACATAAATGAAGAAATGACATGCTGAAGACCATGATGGACAGAATAAACACAACATATAGAGGTATATAAGTGGAATACTTACATTAGGTCAACTCTTTAAGCGTCAAGATATTCACAATAAAGAAATATATTAACATGGAAGATATCGGACAACTCTCCAAGGCATACCTGCCTAAGAAGAACTGAACTTCATCTAACTTGTAAATGGCAGTGACATCTAGCACACCATAAAACTAGTATTCATAGGTTTACATATTAAGGACAACTTCTGCTCCTCTACCCATACATTCCAAGCATGGACAGATTTCAGGAACTTTTGGAGGTGTTTTAACCAATTGTGGCAGCTAGGGAAACTGGTGCTGCACCACCTGAAGTTATCACTTTATTCCAAGCACAAGTTGCCTTTTCCAATGACCAACTGCTCATTGGTCATACAACAGAAACATTAAACCTAATGTTTGGAGGAGCACAGGTTCAGCAGTAAACTTGACCCTGCACGAATAGTTAAATTCTAAATGTTTTTAAAGTGTGCGAATGCCAAGGGGCGTCTTGGCGCTCATTTCCAGCTAGAAGTAACACTATGTGGGCCCTAAATAAGCATGTGGATAAAAAAGCCAGGTTTTTGTCATTGGATTAGGCTCTTAGATGCCGAGGCATTCTATTCAGAAGCTTGCACATTGAGAAAGTAAAGCTTCTGGCATCCCAAGATGTCTAAATCATTTTGGGTACTTCTACTTTTGTTGACATGGTTGATTGAAGAGATTTTATTGGAGTGTATCATCTGAAATTCTTCTTAAGGTACTCAGCACATATATCGTCAAGGGCTTTGCCAGCCATGACTAAAGTCTTAAAAGCTACTCGTATCCTAAAAGGAAGTCAGTGTAATTCTGACAAGTGAGACAGATTTAAGTTTAGGGAATTTACTAGAACATGGGCTGCTGTGTTTTGTAAAATTTGCAATTTGCAATTTGCAATTTATTCAGATATTGTTGGTGGATGCCATATAAAGAGTGTTACAGTGATCTAACCTGGAAAGCCCAAAGGTAATGATTACAAATTTCGGTATATCGGATGGTATAAATGGGTGAACCTTCATCAGGGATTTTAACAAGAAGAAACAGGATGAGTTGAATTTAGTTATCTTTCCAGAGAAGGTAGGTTTAGCTTTGGAGATTACCCCAGATTCCTAACTTGGTGAACCGGCACTGGGAGTGGGCCTAGATGTTGGGGCCACCAAGATGCTGTGACGGACGGTGCAGGTAAAAGCGATGGTGCGGGGGGAATCGACAGACAGTGATGAGGGAAAATAAAAAAAAATTAAAAGGAAATACACTTACCTTGCGCTCCCCACTGCCCACCGCTCTCACCTGCACTGGCTGTCACTGCATGATATATCCCAATAGGAAGTGTCTTTCCCAAACAGAAGAACGTCCACTTTCTCTGAATTTGACAGTCGTTGCTCATCCATCGAACTACTTTGGTCATGCAGTTATTAAAACATTGAGCAATGTCATCAACATCAGTTGAAAAAGACAACAGAATTTTTATATAATCTGCGTACTAGTTTGTGGAAAAACCAAAGGATCAAATCAACAAGCCAAAGGAACAACAAAAATATAAAAAAGGGTGGGACTCAAGGAGGAACCCTGAGGAACACCACACAGCAGTTAAAAAGGTTCCACTGTAAATTCATCAAAGAGATGGATTGTTCTCAGTCTGAGATAAATGAGTGCAAGAGCTTGAGGGCTGAACCCCCAATGCCCATGGCTTTGAGTCAGGCCACTAGCACCGTGTGACTTACTGTGTCAAAGGCTGCGTATAGGTCGAACAGGATCACTGCAGCCTTTCCTCCATACTCCACAATTGATCTAACTTCATCAGTAGTGACTATAAGTACTGATTCAGTATGTTGGTTTCTCCTGAATCCATATTGTGTTCCGTGCAATGCACAATTTGTGCCTAAGATAATTGAGAATTCATAATTTAGATGTCTTTCCAAGATTTTAGCTGTCATTGGAAGACGTGAGATGGGACAATAGCTTTTGGCCTCATTGGGGACCAGAGAAGATTTGTTATCAATGGAAAGATATATGCTTTTTTCCAAGCCTTGGGAAGCTGTCAGTAAGATAGTGAGGAGGCCTACTACGATAGCTGCTATTTTCT
Organism: Triturus cristatus; assembly: GCF_964204655.1. NCBI lineage: Eukaryota > Metazoa > Chordata > Amphibia > Caudata > Salamandridae > Triturus > Triturus cristatus. The sequence goes on along the minus strand of NC_140585.1, from coordinate 210,294,762 downwards.
GATCTCCACCTGCAGGTGGAAAGTTACGGATAGTAATAAATACAAATTGTGTTGTAGGCAGTGTGGATATATGGTAGTGGTATACATAGGTGTAAATCTACACTCAGAAATGGTGAATAACTACAATTAGGAATAGTGAATAGCAAATCACTCACATAGGTGTAGTATTACACATACCTTTGTGAATCATTCCCTCTGACAGATACTGATATGTTTTAGCAGTGACATGTGACATTCGATCTGGGAGAACACCTGGCTTTGCAAAAGCCTGTTTGCTGATGCAGTGCAAGAGCTGCTGACAGAGTGCAAAACAAATATGCCCAGTGAAACCCAGCCAAAGCTTGAATGAATGTTGTGAGATATGTAGTGTTGTCATGTTTGTATGCCTCGGACTAGAGGGGATCTGTGCACTAAGCACACAGTCTTTCTTTACCACATAATTATAGACTGTGGTTCCAAATAATGGCTGTTGATCTTCATGGCTTCCTCTCTCACTGAAAATGGGTGAGCAGAGGCCAGAAAGTAAAGCTGTTATTTGAGCACTTGTGTGAAAGCTGCAAGCCCAATAAGGGATAATATGTCCTTTACTGACAGGCCACACAGAGGACTAAGACATGTTCAAAGTAGAGCTGAAGGAAAATATGGAATAGTAAGGTCATTTGTGCATCACAAAAAGAGCAATGTGAAAACTTCAATATCTGATTGTGCTAAACAAATGGGACAATGTGAAAACAACCATTGAGATGTGTGCCTGACATAAATGGCAAGGTGTAAATGCCTATTTCATACATATTCTCACATTTACCTGTAAGTAAAACAATTCGAGAGCTCACAGAAGGCGCAAGAAACATATAAGGTAAAGTAAAAATGCCAGTGGAATATAAAGTAATGTTGAAAGTGAAATGATAGTAGTGATTTTCTAACAAGGAACTATGCAAGCAGCAGCATTTTACCACAGGTAGGCAATGGACATCCACAGACTTCTACCCTTGTGTCAAGGCCAGCATGTTACCAGGACGAGAATGAGCATCATTCCATTGATATCCACAAGCTGCCATCATTTCAAATCCATTATTTTACCATGCTGGGCAATGGTCATAATCCCAAGGATGCCCACACGTTTCCATGAATTACACAATTATATATGGCCTTGTTTTTACCAGAGATAGACAATTCGGCATCATCCCATGGATGCCTCAATTTTGTCATTGATTACCACTATTCAGTAAGGCAATGGACATCATCTCATGAATACCCACAATGTGGAGAGAGTTACAACCTGTACGTCTGTCCTAAATGTATGTAGTTTTTTCTAGAATTCTAATTACAATTCAGTTCTCTCATTAGACCCGGGTTTTCTGGTGCTTTGAGTTTCTACATTGAGGTGAGTTCATGTTCCTAGTAATAGTACTTGTCCTATCTGAGTTAATTTTTTTTGTAAATGCAAATATTGGATTGTAATATGTTGATTTTTATCACTTGCTATAATAAACCTCATAATTCATATAGAAAAGTGTGCCTTATTTTAGAAATTATCACAAATTGATAATATATATGACGTAGTGTATCCCAGCAGGTTTTATTTACCAATGACATGGAAGTTGGAAACCAGACCACTGTGATGAGGTTCATCCTTGCGGGACTCACCGCTGACCCTAAAATGCAGATTCCTCTCTTTTTCTTCTTCCTGCTGGTCTACGTCATCACCGTGGTGGACAATATCGGAATAATCTTTCTGTATTGGAGCGATGTTCATCTTCACTCACCCATGTACTTCTTTATCAGTAACCTTTCCTTTGTGGACCTTTGTTACTCCTCAAACATCACTCCCAAGTTGCTGATGAGCTTCTTAGTTGAGAAGAATGTAATATCCATGAGTGGATGTGCCACTCAGCTATTTTTCTACATCAGCCTAGTTGTTGCTGAGCCCCTCCTCATTTCGGTCATGGCATTTGACCGCTATGCCGCGATTTGTAAACCATTACATTATGCAATTCTAATGACAGATCAATTTTGTAACCAGCTTGCAGCTGTACCTTATGCAGGGGGTGTGATATATGGAGTGATGTATACATTTATAACATTTAGGCTCTATTTTTGTAGGCAGTACATTTCTCACTACTTTTGTGATATTTTCCCATTGTTTAAGCTCTCCTGCCTGGATACTTCCCTTAATGAGATCATAGTATACTCAACAATAGCAATTTTTGGATTTTTTTATGTGATACCTTTCGGAGTATCCTACACCAATATTGCCATCACCATCCTTAGTATCCATTCATCCGCAGGGAGGCGCAGAGCATTCTCCACCTGCTCATCCCACCTCCTCTGTGTGGTTCTCTTTTATGGCACCGGCCTCAATATGTATCTGCGCCCCAGCAACAGAGGTTCAGATGAAACTGACAAAGTCTTATCTGTCTTTTACACCATCATCATCCCCATGCTCAACCCTCTGATCTATAGCTTGCGGAACCAGGATGTGAAAGCTGCATTAAAAAGAATTCGAAAAAGCAAAAATTGCTTCTAGCTTCTCATGTTAAGAATCACCATCAGGACCCTTCAGCAACCTCAGAAGGTTCCGGTGTTGGACATCTCCAAAACTGTGGCCATACCACAACCTCATTATATCAACTTCTAACAGATCGTCAAAAGCAATTATTATTTGACAGTGCACTCTCAGAAACAGAAATAATGGCAACAGAGTAACCCAACGGATTCAACCCAGTAATTGAATGTCCGGTTTTGAAGAACTTCTGGAAAGAGGTCGGAGATTCACTTCAAGATATTTTTAAGATCAACATTAGCATTAATTTGTCATTCGTGTTCTTTGGAGACGATGGGCTAAACAAGTCATATAGTCACTCCACTACAGAGAGGCCCCTTGCTATACTTGGTTCTCTTGGCCCGGAGAGAGATCTGCAAGAAATGGAAAGACCCCCAACCACCAACAAGGGAGAACTGGCTCAGGGCCTCATTTAGTATGGCTCGTTTGGAGTACGAAAGTGCTGCAGACAAGCCATCTAATGTCTGGTATCCTCTTATTTGTTGGGGACGTAGTCTCCGGTTAATAGAATTGGTCCAATGATTACATCAAGCTACCCTAAGCTAAGGGGTTTGGTCGGAGACCAAGGTGATTGCGGTAAAGCCAGGAGGCCCTCAGAGTGTTAAAAAGGCTTTGTAAGATCCGCATAGAAAAGCTTGGTAAGATGAGGACAAAAAAAGAAAAAAGAAAAGAACCAGGGTAAATATATGTGCCATTAGAACTATGTTGAACTACAAAACTGTGCGTAAACTTTGCGATAAAATCTTTTCAAACGTATGTGAAATTTGTGAAAGTACCCATGTTCTCATCTGTTGTTATTTGTAGGTCAATAAGTGGGGAAAAAATCACCAGGCATCTGTATTTCCCACAGTGTTAAACATGACATGTCCTGTTCAAGTTATCCTAATGTTTAAATAAAATGTTAGGACACGTGTCCATTTAGACTGTAAATGTCATTTAAACACATCAGATCATTTAAGTGGTGGTGGGTGTAGATTTCTTCAACCGGGAAAAAAAGAATATTAAAATTGTGCAGGGCCCCTATTTCTTATCCAGAAGAATGCCCGTATGACTACAATCCGAAGGATAACGACCAGGTACAGTAACAAAATGCACCTATGGAAATCAACACTGTGTGTATTTACTAATTTATGACTCAGGTCTAATAAGCAAACGACTACTATTGAACTTTCTGCTTATGGTGAGGCTCATAAGACATAAACATATGTGGCCATTCCTCATTAACTACTCTAAATTGCAACCACACTAGCCCAAAATGGTAAACTAAAGTAATACCACACTTTTCTCTGCACACTGAGGTGCATATTTATAAGTCCCTAACGCCACCGGAGCATCACTTTTTCTGATGCTCCTGTGGCGTTGCACCTTTCCAAATATCTACAAGGTGGTGCTGAACCACTTAATGTGACTTAACACCACCTTGTAAAAATCCCCCTTTCTGCAGCAGTCCGCTGTAGCAAATGGGCGGGCAATGGTTGTTTCTGTGGGTGTTCCACCGCAACACCCATTGCTTTTTGACTCTGCCCCAGATTTACAAAGCTGGGGCAGTGCCAGAATCTAAGGCCAGGTAAAATGTGGTTTTAGGATGGTGATACGAGGAGAAATTATAAATTTCTCCTTATGTTTTGGCTAGGCATCTTTTTAGCACCAGTGCCTGGGGAAACACAGGGGTGCCCCGTATTTTAGTAAATATAATGCATCCTTACGTTTTAAAAAGGTCAACATGCGGCATTGCTAAATTTGAGTTAACACTGTGCCCTGGCATTTTCTTGTAAATATCTCCCTCTGAGTTCTACCATGTCTGAGTGTTATACTCACATTAAATGTTGCGCTCTCTCAGATCTGCTGTTAGTGTTTGAAGCATTTGGAAGGCTTTGGAGGTGCCAGTGTTTAACAATAATTGGTCTTTCAATTTGGGGAGATGGAAGGTTACCAAACAGGCTTTGCTCCAGAACACATCACAGAAAGATGCCTGCACTAGGATATAAAGTCAGGAAATCCATTGTGAAGTAATTGCTGAACATACTTGACATACACATTGTCTATGATTGAATTTTAAGTACCTTTCATAGAACTGAAAATGTTGAATTTATCTTTTTAGGTATTTCTTTACTGTTGCTAACAATTAATGAACGGTAGACTTTCTTGAAACATTCAATTCTTTCATATTTAATAGTGAGAAAAAACATTATTTTCTCAATTCGCTGTTATGTTAATTCAGTATTGGAAAATCAGTTTGAAACATTCAGCTAAAAACAGAGGGAATGCTGTAAAATGGGGTGAAAGACTTACTCAAATAATAAACACAATCCTTGTCAGGGTGAAATAAAAACAGTCACTAAATTAACCAGGGCATAACCCCCTATTAGCTTTCACGAAAGCAGTCAGGCTTAACTTAGCGGCAATGTGTAAAGTATGTATGCAGCACACAAACAATAATAAAGTGAAAAAACAACACAAGAAAAATCTCAAACCAATCTAGAAACATAGAACATAGTCTAATACATAAAATGACACCAAAACTAATTAAATTCAACCAAAATAACTGGAATATTTTTGTGAAGATAGCACTAAGAAGCAGAAAGCGGCACGCGCGCCTATCTGGTTCCACTAGACCAAAAGAAAGTCACAAGCTTCTTCCATCCATGATTGATGGGTTGACGGGTTGGAATCATGAAACACGTTAGACCCGCTGAAGAGTCATCTTCTCGAGTCTGAAATTAAAAGTTCAGTTTGTTTTGGAAGGGGCCATGAGGATGAGTCTTTTGGGACAAAAGTCAAGCACCGCAGGCGCTCATTACGGTACCACAAATATCTGGTTAGCAGTTCAGTTGGTGCTGGTCAGCTGGGCAGTTGAAGGGACGCATCTGGTAGCTTGTGGTGTCATTTAGCTCACACAGGAGGTCGGACAAAAGACCCTTGGAGTAGCCTCGGCTCGAGGTAAGCAGGTCCAATCTTCCTTCTTCAGACAGCAAGGAAATCCTTCACGCAGCACGGCAGTCTTTTTTCTGAATCTTCCCCAGGTCCAGATTTGTTTTGATGAGATGTTCTAAATGTCCCCTTTTTCTACCTGTTGTCAGCCTTTGTGTGCTTGAAATACCAGATCACTCCCAAAAATGATTCTGGTGAGTTTTTCCCCTTCTCATGGTCTGAGCTCCAAACTGACTTTGGTGACAACGGCAAGGGCAGGCATAGTATCAGGTTCCTTTGTTTTTGCTGCAGGCAGGGCACTTTGAAATGTATTCAGGGCAAGGTACAGCTCTTTCCCACCCATCCTGTCAGGAAGACCCTCTCCCCTCACACCTAGTTTCCGTTTTCTCTCATTGTCTGACTGCAATACACGACTCACAACAGCAGAGCTTTTTAAAGTCATGTGACCGTATTACACTGGCAGAAAGGCACAGATGGTTCTGACAGAAAAATGCCAACTTTAGTAAAGGGGCATTTTCAAAATGATAACTTAAAATCTGACATTACGATCAAAGAGTATTGCATAACATTAATTTCAGTTGTATACTTAATTTCTCTATTTGCTCCCAATCTGAAGTTAGCACTTGTTAAGTGTAATAAGGCAACTCAGTGTTAGCCTATGGGTGAGAAGGCCTTCCAACTGTGAAAAATGACTTACGTAATTTTTCACTGCAGGGGCATGTAAAACGTAATCCAACATGTCCTAATTTTTAAATGTCATGCACCTGGACCTATGAGACTACAGGACTACCTTAGGGTTGGCTAACAAGTATTAAGAAGCAGAGTTTAGGCCTAGCATAAGGTTTATTTTTCTAGATCGAAATATCAGTTTAAAACTGCACTAAGGCTGCAGTGGCAGGCATGAGCAGTGTCTTAGAGGGCTTCTCAAGAGTGCAGCTCAAGGAGTGCTGCTGTCCACTAGTAGCATTTAATTCACAGGCCCTTGGTGCACATACTATAATATTATAAGGATATAACAGTAAATTTAATCAATCAATCAATCAGGTTTTGTATAAAGTATGACTACTCACCTGAGAAGCTTTCAAGGCGATGACTGGGAGGAGGGGTCTGCGGTTCAGTCGATCACCCAGGTCTGAAGCGATGGTGCTTGCCTGAGGTGCAGAGCAAGGAGTTCAAGGACTTTGCAGCGACGTAGGAGAAAGTTCTTCCTCCAAATGTGGTCTTGCGGATCTGTGGAATGGTGGCTAGGGCCAGTTGGATGGAGCGGAGATATCTGGTGGCAGTGTAGAAGTAGAGGTGGTCGTTGAGGTATGCAGGTCTGGCGCTGTGGAGGGCTTTGTAGGTATGCATGAGGAGCTTGAGGTAATTATTTTGTTGATATGAAGGCAGTAGAGTTCTCTCAAGAGGCCAGTAATCTGGCTGCGGTGTGCGATGTTCAGGATAAGTCTGGATGAGGTGCTCTGGATGTTCTGCAGTTTATTTTGGAGTTTCTGGGTGGTAATGGCACAGAGTGTGTTGCCGTAGTCAAGTCTGCTGCTGATAAGTGCATTGGTGACAGTTTTCCTGGACTCAGTGTGGATCCACAGAAGATCTTATGAAGCAGGTAGAGGGTGTGGACGCAGGAGGACGGAACGTTGTTGATTTGGTGGTTCATTGAGAGTGAGGCATCCAGGATAATGCCAAGGTTTCATGACTGGTTTATGGGTGTGGAGGGGTTCCAAACACTGCGGGCCACCAGGAGTCATCCTAGGCAGAGGGGGTGGTGTCGAGGATAAGGACTTTGGTCTTGTCTGAGTTAAGATTGAGGCAGATGTCCATTGTGGAAGTTGCTCTTGGCTGCTGTGGGTTCGTCTGTGAGGTAGAGAATCAGCTGGGTGTCAACGGCATAGGCGACAATGTTGAGTCCCTGGCTGCTGGCAATGGCTGCAAGTGGTCCAATGTAGATGTTGAATAGGTAGGGGCTCAGGGAGTATCCCTGAGGCACCCCACATCTGATCTCTCTGGGTTCTGAGTTGAACGGTGAAAGTCTGATTTTCTGTGTTTGGCTGGTGAGAAAGGAACGGATCCATTCTAAGGCTTGGTCGCAGATGCCGGCATCGTGGAGTCTTGCACAGAGGGTGTGGTGGGAGAGGGTATCGAATGCGGCTGAGAGGTCCCGGAGGATGAGGGCAACAGTTGTGTTGCGTCGTGAATGGTGCGTAGGTCATCTGTCGTGGCAAGGAGAGTGGTCTTGGTGCTGTGGTTCCTTCTAAAGCCCGATTCGGAGAGGTCCAGGATGCGGTACATTTTGATGAACTTGGAGAGTTGGGCGCTAATTGTTTTCTCAATTACTTTGGCTGGAAAGGGAAGCAGAGAGTTGGATCTGTAGTTCTTGAGGTACATCAGGTTAGCAGAGGGTTTCTTCAGCAGTTGATGGTGCTGCAGAGTGCAGGTGGAATCGAGGTGCCAACTCTGTTGAAGATGTGGTGAGGGCAGGGATCGGAGGTGGGTCTGAAGTGTATGCTCTTCATGATCCTGAGTGTGTTGTGCGAGGTAAGGGTGGCCCAGTTGGCCAAGGTCTGCTGAGGTCTGGAGCCATTAGATGTTGTGAGTCTTGGGTCGCAAAACTGTTGTAGATCTCCTTGAGCTTGTGGTGGAAGAAGGTGGTGACGTTGTTGCAGAGGTCTTGAGAGGCAGAATGCCTGCTGTCTCTGTGCTGGGTCTGGCAAACCCTTTGACCATGGTGAAGAGTTCTTTGCTGTTGTGTGCATTGGCGTTGGTGCATTCTTGGATGTCTGCTTTCTTTGTTGCTCTGATGAGGTGGTGATGTGTGGTGACGGCAGATTTGAAGGCTGCATGGTCGGCCATGATCTTGCTGTTCCTCTATCTTTTCTCAAGTTGTCTTCAGTTGCGGCTGGACTCTTGGAGGGAGGGAGAGAACTGACTGGATTTCTTGGAGGTCTGCTTGGCGGAAGGTTTCCTGAGGGGCTAGTTTGTTGGTGCAGTTTGATATCCAGTGGTGGAGGTTGTGTGCTGAGGTGTTGGTGTTCATGGATGTCAGTGGTGGGATTTTGCTGAGGCAGGTGGTGAGCTGGTCTTTGGTGACCTTGTTCCAGCGTCTGCTAGGATCTTGGTGGGTGTAGTGACATATGGTGAGTTTGGTGAAGGAGAAGCGGAAGCAGTGGTGATCGCTGCAGTATGGTTCAGAGGTGTGGTTTAAGGGGATGTTTTTGCATGGAGAAAGTATGAGATTGAGCATGTGTCCTGCTGAGTGGATTGGCATTATGACCAGCTGTTGAAGTCCAAAGGTGGCGAGGTTCTTCAGTAGGAATGAGGTGTTGTGCTTGTCAAGGTTGTACATGTGGAAATTGAGGTTGCTGAGGCAGATGTCGTCCAATGAGGTGAGAGCATGGTGAGCAATGCCGTCGGCTATGGCTTCGCTGAAGGGGTGACGGGCTCCAGAAGGTCTGTAGATGAGGGTGCCATGAACGGTGGCATTCAGGTTGGTCGGGATCTGGAAGTGAAGGTGTTTCATGTCAGGTGAGTGGTCGCTGGTACTGGTTGTGAGGCAAAGTATGTTTTTGTGTGCGTTGGTGATACCTCCTCCCAATTGGTTGACGTGGTCCTTGTGAATGATTTTGCAGCCTTTGGGAATGGTGGTTGTGATGTCCGAGCTGAGGTGGGGTTCATCCAGGTTTCTGTAAAGAAGACAACGTCGGGGAGATTGAGTCAAGCAGGTTCCAGTTCTCCATGGCCTGTCTTCTGAGGGTACAGGTGTTAAGCAGTATGCAACTGATAAGGTCGGGTCCAGTTCCTCCAGGTCGTGGGATTGGTAGTGATGGTGTGTGTAGGCTGGCAAAGGTGCAGTTGCAGTTGGGCCTTTGGTGTTCTTCGGTGATACAAGGTGGCAGGCGGTGAGTGGTTCGATGTGACTGGCATGGAGGGTGCGGGAGTCGTAGTGGTAGATGGTCCAGGAACCAGGGTGTTTGGCACTGGCCGGCCCAGACATGGACGGGCACAGAAGAGCTTGCCTTTGGCACATGTTTGACACATCAGCAACGACAGCTAACTGCACCCACTGCATGCCTGCGAATCAAGCACCATTTAATAGCGTTTGGGGAAGGCTGGACAGCTGGGAGGCAGGAAGTGGCAAAATAGCACTGGAGGAGGCAAAAAAGAAGAGAAAAAACACAAAGTGAAAGAAAGCAATAATAGATAAGAAAAGCAAAAGATAGATGAAAAGGAAGGTGAAAAAAGAGCAAATAGGCAGAAAACAGAAAAACAGAGGGAAGAGAATTGCAGCAGAGCAGAGATGCTCCCCACTTGGACACCAGAGCTCAGGGGCCTTAAACACAGGGCCTGGTAGAGTTAGGGCAACAGCTACCAGGCAGAGCTGTGCAGTGAGGGAAGCAAATTACTGATATGGTTAGAAAGATTGCTCCTTCACTGCTCAGTGGGAGCTATTAAGTAGTGTTTGGGAGGGCTGGACAGCTGGTAGGCAGGAGGCGAGAAGCTGGAAGTGAGAAAATGGCACTGGAGGGCATCAGGCGGCGGGGGACGAGCAGCGGCTATGGCACGGAAAGGGAAAAAAGGCAAAAAAGAGAAGAATTAGCAGAAAGAGAAAGAAAGCAATAATAGATAAGAAAAGCAACAGGTAGATGAAAAAGAAGGTGAAAAAAGAGCAGAGGAGCAAAAATGCACTGGACCACCAGGGATCAGGGGTCTCGAACACAGCACCAGGAAAGTTCAGAGGGCAAGAGCTACCAGGCGGAACTATGCTGCAAGGGAAGTAATTTACTGACAAGATCAAATTAACCGCTTCTGTGCCCATGACAAGATAGTCTCGTCATGGAGCACGGTTGCGCTGTGCCCATGACGAGACTATCTCGTCATGAACCCCGCCGGCTAATGTAACGCCCGGCACAGGAGGGGGAAAGGGCGTGGCACTGAAGGGGTTAAATATACCAATCAGGTGTAGGCCAATTTGAACATGTTTTAGAGAGAGACCACAAGCACTTTATCACAGGTTATAAGGGCTAAAAGACAAGAAAAACGAGTGCAGCAAGGGAAGGAAAAGAAAGGCAACATCTGGGATTACTCTGCAGCAAAGACCAAGTCTAACAGCATCCATTAGCATTTATATAAATCATAGCCAGCATGCCACCTACAATGCTCACAAAACCTCATTGATAGGAAGCCACTGTGTCAGTTGTAGACAATGCAGAAAGGAGGTCATGAAATGGCTACTATTCTGGAAGGGTTAGGCAGGATTTCTCCAAGAAAGCCCACAAATATTTAACAAAAAGAGTCCACCTTTATGTGAGAGATAGACAGTATTTTGCCTAAAACGACCGGAATGCACACACACACAAATATACATATAGTGATACACATTCATGTGCACTCTCACTCACACAGGCTTACACACACATACATTCAAGTCTCTGCTCCTTCCTATGCTCAACGTATCTATTATCTACCTTCAAGGTGACCACAACCTGACACCTCTACAGCTCTATAATGTTTCTACAGCTTTCTGCCTTGTGGTGTCCTCTGGGTGTGCGGACCCCGGTGCCCTATTTTCCATGGGTGTCAAAATAGTGCATGGCTCAGGATATGGAAAGTTGTATGGCTATGAGTTTGGGAAGGAGGTGGGTGCAGCAATGTGAGGGTTTGGAGGAAATTCCCACCCACTACTCAGAACCATATAATCAGGATATTGGTGTTGGAGACATTCCTTTCATTCCATTATTTCTCACCATTGGCTGTGGTGGTGGAAGCAAAGTAGCTGAGCTCATGCCAGCCTGCAAAAAAGGTTGGAAATGGTGACTTTGAATGTGTGGCAAAACTTACTGCCTCATGTCCCACTTCAGACAGGTATCCAAGCTCTATGTCTGAAGCAGGACAGAAAATAGTTGGCTGTAGTGTTACTGCACTTCTGTAGGGATCTGGTAAGCAGAATACGATGGGCTCTGTCAAATCACCACATACACAAACTAGGCTACTCTGCTCCAGGCCAAGTTCAATGCTGAAGGGTACTGCAGACAGCAGCAAAAGGGTCATGGGCAGTAAACAGTGCATTGAGCTACATGTATTGACAGTAGTAACAGGATAGAGGGGAAGCACCCATAATAATAGCCACAACTGGTAGAAAGTGAGGTTTTGCAAGACAAATGGAAAGGAACCTCCAAAAACAGCCTTCAATTATGAAGTTCACAAGGCCAGGTTTTTGTAAAGCAGCTGCTATCATACAGCCAAATCGTTATTGAATTACCAAATTGCCCTCAGGATAATGCATATAACTTTACCTTTTCACACAACATTGCAGTGTCTTTTAATAGTTCAATTTGTTCATAGTCATTTTTTAGTGCAACCATCGAAGTCTGTATTCAATGAGTTCCTCATCAAGATTGTCCTGGACCATTTGCCCTAAACAAAACTGTTTATATGTGACTTTCTCCTGATGAAGCGACATGGTTATTCACAAGTCGCGAAACACACATCGGCTTCTGTTGCTGTAGAGAAAACTCTTTAATAGGACTTGACTCATATTCTTATTGTTAGGAGTCCTCCCTAATTGCCAAACCAATCTCAATTTTACTGCCTCAAAACCTGTCTGCTTTATTGTAACTAGGCAGTGCTTGGAAGGGGCTGTGAAGTTGGTTCACTTCGATTTATGTCTTGAATATTCAGAATAGGATAGTCTGCATCTGGGAAGGTTGAACAGAATATGGATATTTGTGAAAACTTTACCCACAGGAGAATAGAGAAAAGTGGGAAGCTGACTAAAGGTCTAATATGCCAGTGCAGCTTACACATTAGTATGGTGTCCCTGAAGGGTAGTCTGCAGCCAGGCATCGCCAAATGACACTCAGGGCCCTTTTTCCTGCTGGAACTGCAGCTGCACCTTCACCTGCCCCCTCACACCTGCCTCACCCTCTGCACAAGCCACTAATACAGTACCTGACCGACTCAATTGCATCCTGCTCAACACACGTTCCCTTCATAAACACGCTGTGGAGTTCTGGGACCTGCTTGACTCAGTCAACCCCAACATTGCCTTTCCTGCGGAAACCTGGATGAACTCTACCTCTTCCCTGGACATCACGACTGCCATCCCGGATGGCTACAAGCTAATTCACAGAGACCACATCAACAAACCAGGGGGTGGCATCGCCATCATACACAAAAGCATCCTCCGCCTCACCACCTACGCGGATGAACACAACCACCATGGAGCACCTCTACTTCCACTTCCGGGTCCAGACCAAATTAAACACTACCCACTCAGGCACCCTCATCTACAGACCCCCTGGACAAAGCCTACCCTTCAGCGATTCCATCATTGACTTCATAGCACCCCACGATCTCGCCTCCACAGACTACATCCTCCTAGGTGACCTCAAATTTTACCTTGACAACTCCAACAACAAAAACATTTTATCCTTGCTGGAGAACCTCATCACCGTTGGACTCAAACAACTGGTCACCTCCCCAGTGGACTCAAACAACTGGTCACCTCCCCAACCCACTCAGGGTCACATGCTGGACAACATCTTCTCACCCAGTGACTACACCGATGGATCTCCAACTGCTCCGTCACTCTGTCTCCCCTGAAGAAAGCCCAAAGCCAAACGAAACTCCAAGACCGCTGTCACTGCACACCACCATCTCTTCAGAAGAAAAAAGAAAGCAGCCCTACAAGAAAGGATTAATGCCAATGCACCCAAAACTAAAGAACTTTTTACTGTGGTCAAAAAATGTGCCAGATCAAGCATACATCCCACCGTCCCAAGGCCTCTCCAACAACCTCGGCACCTTTTTTCACTGCAAGATTAAGGAGATATAAACAATTTTCCCAGCCTCAATAACACCCCACCCAAAACCATTGCACTCAACATCACCAGACCCCAAAAGACCCTACTCAGCTGGACTCCCCTCACCATGTACAAGACCCTCAAGATCATGAAGAGCATCCACTCGGAAGCACCCTTGGACCCTTGCTCGCACCACATCTTCAACAGAGCAGGCACCACCATGGCAACTCTGCTGCACCATTAACTGCTCCATCAACTCCACCACCTTCCCGGAAGACTGGAAACATGCAGAGATCAACCCCTTGCTGAAGAAACTCTATGCCGTCCCAAAAAAACCTCAAGAACTTCACACCCATCTCTCTTCCCCCTTCCCAGCCAAGGTCATTGAGAAGGCCGTCAATGCCCAACTTTCTGAGTTCATTGAAGCAAGCCACATCTTGGACCTCTCCCAATCTGGCTTCCGATGCAACCACAGCACCCATGTTGCCCTCCTCGCCGCCACATACTATGCCCGCATCCTCCTCGACCAAAGCAAAATTACAGCCCTTATCCTCCTGGACCTCTCGGCCACCTTCGATGCCATCTCTCACCAGACCCTGTGCACAAGACTCCATGATGCCAGCATCTTGACAAAGCCATGTAATGGATCTGCTCCTTCCTCATCGGCCAAACACTGAATGTCACAATACCACCGTTCCTCTCAGCACCTACAGAGATCAGCTGCAGAGGGCCTCATGGCTCCTCCCTGAGCCCCACTCTCTTCAACATCAACATGGCCGTTATCAGGAACCACAAACTCAACATCATCTCCTTCACCGATGACACCCAGCTGATTCTCTCCCTCACCAATGAGCCCACAGTCACCAAGAACAACTCCCACGATGGAATGAAAGCTGTCGCTACCTGGATGAAGAAGAGGTGCCTCAAGCTCAACTCAGAGAACCAAATTCCTCATCATGGGTGCCACCCCATCTGCCTGGGATGACTCCTGGTGGCGCGCAGCACTTGGAACCTCCATTCACCCAAAACCATGCACAAAAACTCGACATCATCCTGGACTCACAAATAGTCGCCAGATCAACACCATCTCATCATTCTCCTTCCACACGCTACGCTCTGAAAGATCTTCAAGTGGATCCCCACCGATTCCTGAAAGACAATCACCCACACACTCATCAGGAGCAAAGTCAACTATGACAACACACTCTACTCCGGCATCACCCAGGAACTCCTCAGGATTCAGAATGCCTCTGTCAGACTCCTCAACATTCCCTGCTGCAGTCACATCACCAGCCACCCGAGAGACCTCCAATGATGCCCAGTCAACATAATAATTACCTTCCACCTCCTCACACACACCTACAAAGCCCTACACAACACAGGACCTGCGTACCTCAACCACCTCCTCGCATGCCACGCACCCACGAGAGCCCTTCGCTCTGCCCTACTGGCCCTGGCTACCATCCCACGTACCTGCAAAACGATAGCTGGAGGAAGATCCTTCTCCTACCTTACAGCAAAGACCTGGAACACCCTCTCCAATTCAGGCAATCACCATCACTGCCTCAAATCAGGAAGGACCTCAAGAATTGGCTTTTCGACGGAACCACATCGCCTTTAATGGACCAGCAGCACCCCCAGTGCCTTGAAACCCTTACGGGTAAATATTCATTCTTTACAAGCCACCTGAATGATTGATTGATTGAAAGTGACCCAGCTTAAGCCAAGCAGGGCAGTTTATAGTAATCCAGGAATGTCACTTACTTAAAATGGAGCTGGGGATACATTTACTGGTAGAGTTTAGAGATACAGGAAGCCAGGAGAAGAGGTATCCCAGTGCACCGGGAGCCACGTTTGCAGAGTGGTGTAAAAAAGGAGCGTGGCCTCAGACCACTCTCAGCAATCCAGCTGTGTGGCTCTTACTGGAGGTACCTGGTGGGCCAGCTGGCCCCCAGGGACCCTCATGAATGAAGGGGACTTAATAACCCAACTTAGAACGTTCCAGGGTGCGCATTTGCTGAGTGGTGGGGAAAGGGGGTGTGGCCTTTGTCTACCTCTCAGCAATCCCACTGTGTGGGGCTTACTGGAGGTAAGAGGTAGGTTAGTTGGCCCCTAAAGGACCTCCTGCAGCGAAGGGGACTTCAATCCCCACCCAATACTGCGCCGTGGAGCGTGTTTGCAGAGTGGTGGGTGAAGGGGGTGTGGCCTGCTCTGATAACTTAGCAATCCTTCTGTGTGGGACTTTTTGGAGGTAATAGGAGGGATAGTTGCCACCTAAGGTCCTTGGGGGCCAGCTACACCTCTTGTTACCTCCAGTAAGACCCACACAGTGGGATTGCTAAGATGTCTTCGGAGGCCATGCACCCATTCCTCCACCACTCTTCAAACGCGCCTCCTGGCCGACTATGGGATGGGGATGAAGTCCAATTTACTCTTGAGGGCCTTTGGGGGCCAGAAGCCCTCCTGGTACCTCCTGTAAGCCCTATGCAGCGGAATTCCTGAGCGCTGGTCAGAGGCCCAGCACCCTTTCTCCACCACTCTGCAAACCTGACTACTAGTTAAAGAAGTGGTTGCAATGTAATAGGTTTCACATTTGCGACAATTAGAGCTACTGGCGCTGTAAATGCTGTAGGAAGGTGGAATCTGACTGAATGGTTGCCCCACTTTTTTCCTGGTGTTTTGATGGTTTTTGACTTAGTTTGGCTGGGAACCTGCTTTTCGAGTCCCCAGCCTATCTGCTTTCTCTTTTAAATTGATTCCCTGTACTTTAGGTACAACACAGATTGGATCTTGAGGTACCCTTGTGAGTCCCTAGTATATGGTATACATGTACCCAGGGCATAGGTACCCCAGAGGCCTACCAGGGGCTGAAGCATGTATTATGCCACCCCTGGAAAGTCACCCAAAATGACATCACAGGTCTGCTACTGCAGCCTGGGTAAGGTGGTGCATGCACCCCTTACTGAGGTATAGGTTCACTATACCTCACCTATCACTGCACATAGTAACCTATCAGTCACCCCTATGGCAGGCCTTATCAATCCTGAAGGCATGGTGGTTGGTTATATGTGAGAGGGTGCCCAGGCATGAGCTGACCCCTCTGAAGCCTTCAGAATCTCTTCTCCGGGGTTTTCAGTGGTGCAGCCTGACCATATACTCTTAAGCGCATTATAACCAAACGGTAAATGCTAACTTTGGACTGGCTGCACGGAAACATGCTGTGTTTGTTGTCAAACATCTTGGAATCATACCCCCACACCAGTAACTGGTGTGGGAGTATGATCCCACCCTTCTAGAGGGAGAGAGACATGGCAGCACTGGTATAACCGGTACAAACTTAATAGAGCCCTGGCATCACAAAATGGATGCTGCAGCCACAGACACAAGTCTGACCTCCTACTGCTGACCGAAACTCCGGCAGGGGAGGCCTGGACAATAGGTTTCCTGTCACTGGGAGGTGTAACCACCTCCCAGACAGGCTTATGTGAATTGGGGCTGAGTGGGAGCACTCTCTTAGTGCTTTGAAGTCCTGCACTGAGGGCACATTTGGTGTCCCTGTGCATAATCCAGCTCAAACCAGTTCAGGGACTTCCAGCCCCTGTGCAAAAAGAAACTACGACTGACTACTAGTTTAGCACTTAAAATCCCAAAGTCTCAAGGTTAATATTCAATTCCTGTGCACAAATCTTCCGGAGTACGCCGTAGGACAACTCCACTGAAGGTCAGATGAAGATGGAGAAAACAAAAGAGGAAGGTGCACCAGTCAAAAGAAGTCCAAATCCAAACAGGTATCTTTAGTATTCCCTTTTATTTTCTTTAAAAGACTCAGCTAACGCGTTTCGTTCCACACAGGAACTTTTTCAAGGCAAATTCAATTCTTTATGGCAAATGGAAGCGAAGTGCCATGTGACGAAATCCCACATGCATAGAAAATTTCCAAAGTCAATGATCCACAGTATTAGTATTGGTCGTCTTGAGGTAAATTCACCTCAAACATCCAGAGCTGGTAGTTTATATTTAGCATTGGCTCCATAGTAAGAGCACGATCTGAAAGGGTTTCAGTAATCTTGGAAGTCCCATAGCCCCCCCCCCTTCAGTTGGTTAATGCAGATGAGGGGTGAGAATCAAAACTGTTGAGGTGGTCCATCTCTCTATAGGGAAGGGACTTTATGGTGGAACACCACCCGGGTACAAAACACGCCAATGCTGATGGTCTGTCCAGATTCTTCCTCCTTAGTGATAAGAACTCCGAAGAGAGTGGGTAGTTATCCCCACCTTTCAGCTGGAGGGGACAGGTTTTAGACTTGGCAGCTCTGGTGTGGTTTCCCATGACTTTTTGTCTCTAATTCCTGTATTTTTTATGCTGTGCTGGATTTCATTTTTGCTGGCTTAGATGCTTTGGGCACTTTGCCAGTCTGATCAGTGTCAAAGTGTAAATGCTCCCTGTGTAAATTGTTGTCACAATTGGTTCTCCCTGATTGGCATATTTGATTTACTGGTAAGCCCGTAGTAAAGTACACTGAAGTATGCCATGGCCTGTAAATCAAATGTTACTAGCTAGCCTTGGGCACTGATTTTGCCACCCACATGAGTAGCCCGTGAAAAGGTATCTCAGACCTGCCACTGCACGTAAGGCACCCCTATGGTGGGCCAAGGGTACCCCGCTCGGCAGGGTGCAGTGTATGTGAAAGGATAGACATGTACTGATGTGTGTGAGATGTGCTGATAGTGAAATACTGTCAATTTCATTTTTCCCTATTGAAAGGCTATCTTGCTCCATAGGATAGAATGAGAAATGCTTTGTAACATCTTACAAGTATAATTTCCCATTTGGTCAAGATAGAGAATTAAAGTCTAGGCTCTGGGAACTCAGAATTTAATAGCAAATTTTTAGTAAAGATGGTTTTTAAATTTTGTGTTTGAAAATGCCACTTTAAGAAAGAGGGCATTCTCTTGTTTAACCATTCTGTGTGATTCTGCCTGTTTGTCTATTGTCCGTCTGGTTTTGGAGTGACAGGGGCTGGGGATTTGCATTCACTGTAGACAGACACGGGGGAATTGAGATGTGCCTGGCCCTTCCTGGATGTCTCGGAGCTGAGCTGAATAAACCTTGGCTGAATTTAGAGTAGGGGGAGATTTCCTTGCACCTGAATAGGGCGTGTCTCCGTTGCACAATGTTGCTCCACCCCTGGTGTTCATACTGCAGCAGTGAGGACAGAACTGGTTTAGACTAGGCTCAGAGACCCTTGCACAAAGAGAACAAAGATATTTTGGAGTATAAGTATTTTACCTAAAACACCAGAACTATAGACTACTTCTCGAAACAAGTGGAACCTTTATGAAGGAGAAGAGCTGGGGAAACCGGAGGAGGAGTACTGTCCCTTTGCTGTGTGCTGTCTGGGATTCGTCTGCAGTAGCTGTTTTTGCCAAGGAAAGGGCAAGGAATTTGCTGTGTGCTGTGCCCCCCTTCTTGAGGAAGATCTCCAAGGGCTTGAGTAGAGCTTGACTCCTGTTCCGAAGTCTCAGGGACACAAATACTTCACCTCCAGCTCCCCTGAACTTCCTTCTGGGAGTTCTGACCGGCCAAGAAGTGCATTTGACTGAGTTGGGCCTCTGGAGGTTGTCCCTGCTGTTGGGAGTTGGAAATGCAATGCAACTACAAGAAATTCGATGCATCGCTCTTCTTGCGGCTGTTTTTTCAGCGCAGT
Organism: Triturus cristatus; assembly: GCF_964204655.1. Lineage (NCBI taxonomy): Eukaryota > Metazoa > Chordata > Amphibia > Caudata > Salamandridae > Triturus > Triturus cristatus. Next base: position 210,275,764 of record NC_140585.1, on the reverse strand, counting down.
ACTGATGTGCAAGAAGAATCTCCACAAATCGCCGTGCCGCTGCCTAAACCAATGCAGCGCCTGTCAACGCTGCAGGAATCGACGAAACGAGGGATCGCGGCTGAAGAAATTGATATAGCACCGATCAACAAAGCCGCATCAATTTGCGACGCATCCCAGATTTCCACGCATCGTACCTGTGCGGCAAGTTTTCCTGACACATCACCTGCAGACAGAGCCGTCTTGGAATCGATGCATCACTTCCCCCTACAGACTGGATTTGATGCATCACTTCTCCTGCATGCAGCAGAACTGTCGCATTGCCTCCCCATGGTCTCAGGAACTGACGCAGCTTTGTTTTTCAATGCTTCTCATCTCTGCAGCTGTTCGGCCTTGTGAATTTTTTCACAACTACAGGTACTTTGAGAGGAATCCGGCATCCGAAGTTATCTAAGGACCAAGTTTCTTGAAACATTTTTAAAATCATATTTTTATTACATGAATGTCAGATTTGGGTAGTTTTGGTCTTGTTGAGTTTAGATAAAGATACTTGATATTACTAAACTGGAGTGGTGTCCATTTGTGGTGTTATCACTGTATTACTGTGTGTTTTGAGTGCAAATACCTTACACATTGCCTTAGGGATAAGTCTGTCTGCTTGGTCCAAGCTACCTAGGGGGTGAGCAGGGGTTATCTTAAGTTTGTATCCCCTTTACCCTGACTAGAAGCAAGGGTCCCTATTTGGACAAATGTACATGCCTCTGCCAACTAGAGACCCCCACTTCTAAGTTGTGGGATAGCAAAGCTAACCACTCAGATTTCACCATTCTTCGTGATTTTATTTTTCAGCTCAAGAACTCATCAGATAAAAAATCCTCTCAGCCCCTCGACCTGATGTCTAACTTAGGCCTTTCACACTGGTCAACAGACTCACGCATTCAGCTGGCCATTCTTTTGAAGTTTTTTTTCCCAACAATCCTTTTCTCCACGTGACTTACTTTCTTCCACTGCTTTGGTCCGACTTAAAATCAACTTGGAAGCATTCAATTTATGTTAAGGGCAATCTAGGGCAGAAATCACGTCAGACCTCGATCAAGCTGCCGTAAATTATCTTAGATGCATTGATTCTAGCATTTTTTTGCTGGCTCCACCTAAAATAAATAAAAAAAACACAGAAACTCCCTCTCTGAACCTTGGTTCCATAACAATCTTAGAGTTAAAAATAAGCCTTTAGAAATCTAGAACGGAAATGGGGCTCTAATTATAACCTTAGTGAGCAGTTGGCTTATAAACAGGATCTAGGGCTTCACAAAAACATGTTTTTCAAAGCCAAATCCAGCTATTTTATGATTAAAATTAAATCCTCTTCGAATGTTCCAAAGGAACTTTTTGCTACAGTACATGTAATGTTCCAGAATCTAAAAGTAAGTCAGCCAGCCGAGCATTGTGTATCACATTAGCCATCTTCTTTCAAAATAAGGTAGAAGCAGTCTACAGCATGTTCTCTGCTAATCACTCTGTCAAGGCTCTACACACAGAGATTGATGAGATTAATAACAGTGACTCAATAGATGACCGTCCTTCACGCTTTTCTGATTCTGCGGTAATCTCGTCTGATTCATCTACCATTTTACTGGATGTCCCTCCTTCAGATCCCACTGGGAAATCTATTCTAACATCCTTTTCCCCTCAATCTGAGGAATCTGTCCTGTACATGATGTGCCAAGCCATGTCTGGTTCGGATTCTTCAACTTGCGCCAGCAGTTATTTCTTATCTTAAGGACATCTGTAACAGGATGTTTATTTGGGGTTACTTTCCAAAGGAATGCAAAAAAGCTTCTATCCTGCCTTTCCTAAAAAAGCTATCTAAGTTAGCAATGACCCCAGCAATCGCAGGCCAATCAGGAGCTATCTCAATTTCTTACCAACAATTTACTTCTTGATGCTGTGCAGTTCGCTTTTAGAAGCCAACACAAAACCGAATTAGCATTGATTAGTGCATCTGAGCAAATTAGACAGACCCTGGAAAAAGGAGATAATGCTGCTCAGATTTTATTATACCTCTCAGCAACATTTGGCACTGTTAACCACAGACATCTCATTGATCATCCCTTCACCACTGACATCAGAGGAAGGCACTTAAGCTCCTCAATTCTTTTTATCTCAGACAGAGACCAGTTTGTCGAGCCTAATAATTTCAAATCTCCCACTTTCTCTTTGACTTGTGTGGACCCTCATGGATTGTCTTTGTGCCTGACCCTTTTTTAACTTGTATGTGACTCCCCTGGCCAACCTCATAAGATCATTTAGCTTTGCAGTACTGTCCTATCACCGAATTTGTGGTATTGATAGTTAGCAATCCTGATGATATGGCCATAAGATTCACGATTGCGTGCTCCAAATTGGGAAGCAGATTGGGCAAAAATTGTCTAAAATTAAATTTGGCAAAAACTGAGGTTCTACTCTTTGGGTCTAATGCATCATTTTGGTCTCCTAGGTGTTGGCCTCAGGAATTGGGTGGGGGCATCTACTTACCCCAGTTCCTAAAGGAAAAATACTTTGGGGCTTATCTTGACAATAAACTCTCCTTTGAAGGCCACATTAATTTCATGTTAGAGATGGGATTTCTGGTTGGCCAGTGCATGCGCCTAAGCCAGGCAGAAACCATCACTCTAGTTAGGGCAAGGGAGTTACACACTGAAAATAACCCCTTCTTACCTCCTTGGTAGCTTGACAGAGCAGTCAGGCTTATCCCAGAGGCAATGTGTAAAGCGTTTACGCAGCACACTCAAACAGCAGCGACACACTAGGCACACCACAAAAGTAACTCCACACAAGGTTATATAAAAATAGCCTTTGTATTATCCATAAAAACACATTTGAACACCATGACATATATACACTGTGCCACCTGGCGCTTGTCATGAATTTACAGGGAATACATAAATCACTTGGGCAATTGGGCCATTGTCATAATCGTCACCAATCACAGTTAGTTAGGGTGACCAGTAACTACTGGTAATATGGCACTTAGCACAAAGCATCAAGCACAAACCAAATAACGACACTTACCATAGCACATATGCATATATATCATCAGCAGGGCATCATAGTGAGTGCTCACTAGGACATTAATTCACACCAAATTGCCCCACTAGTGAGAGGCAGCTGCCCACCACCCGTGGTGCAGCTGCCGTGGTAACTGAGGCGGGGCCCGTTTTGGACTCAGAGGAACAAAAAGAGGCCCCTAATAGGGCATTCAACTGGCAGCTGTTGCGACTCTCCAAGGCACAGCTGCTGGTGCCACATATGTTGGAGACCTCTCCCGGTCTCGGGTCCAAGGTTGGGGTAATCCCCACAATGCCACCAACAGGCAGCACAATGCCCCATAGGGCTGGAAGACCTCACTATGTCTCCCTCCACCCCCTGCTGAGACAATTCTACCAGTGGCAGCTGCCCGCAATGCTCAGACTCACCCTCCCTCCGGGGGGAGTCAGAATCCTGAGGTCGGTCTTCCAAACATGGCATGATGCCTACGTCGGATTACCTTCTGCCCTGGATGGCTTGTGGCTGTGAGCCCATCCCACAACCATGCAACAGCCACCTGGCTTCTGGCAAACAAATGAGGCGTAGTGCGCATCTGACACTGTCAAGTCTTCTCCCACTGCTTCTGCAACCCAGGTGACTTTCTGTTTCCTTGAATAAAGCCCCGCCCAAAACCAGGAAACCGTAGTAAGGAAGGGCTCCACGCACTCCTCTGAAGCAGGAGCCCACACTTGGGCATCCAACGTGAAAAGCACAAAATCTAAAGCGCTCCCCACACCCTGGGATGAATTCACCCAGAAACAGCCACACAGCCGTAGGAATGACTGGGGGCACCGAGCAAGGGGGCAGGCTCAGGCCAGCACACCTGCAAAGTCCAGATGGTGGTCCCCTGGCAGCATATCAAACCCCTGACCCCACGCAGTCTCATCCAGCTCCAAGTAAGCACAGTTCCAAAAACATAGAGTCACAGCCCCAATACTTATACTCCACAAAGTGGCACTTAAAAAGTATAATTTACAGTGCACAACACTCCCTATTGTAAGTGTAAGCCCCGGCCCGAGATACACCACAGGGGGGTGCAGCCATCATCGTAAAGCAGGCACAGCCCTATTCAGGTGCTGGTACTACTCCCCCTATCACTCCAAATACAGACCAGGCCTATTAAGCCTAGCGCTGACTCATCCAGATTCTCTGGAGCCACTGCATCTCCCCGGCCCCTGTCACTCAAAGGCCAGACAGTTAATACACAACAGGCAGGCATAAAGACACATAGCACACAGAAATGCCTACTTTTAAAAGTGGCCTTTCTAAAATAGTGATGATAAATCCACAAACACCAATACGCAGAATTTCTCACTACTATTCCAAACATACCAAACTTGATCACGCTACCCCTCTCATGTAAGGAATTACCACTGAAGCACATATCAGGGAATCCCAAATGCATGCCTATGAGAGAGCAGCCTCACAGCAGTGAGAAACCAAATAGGCTGTTTGTAAATACCAGGACATGCCACACAGTTAATGCACATGCCCTACCTTTTACCTACACTGCACCCTGCCCATAGGGCCAGTTAGGGCCTACCTTAGGGGTGACTGCTATGTGGTAAAAGGGGAGTCACAGATGTGGCAATCACTTTATGTACCATATCACAGCGGCAGTAAACTGCGGTGCAGTGGTAGAGGCCTGAGATAGATTTGAAAGGCTACTTTGGTGGGTGGCGCAAGCAGCTCTGCAAGCCCACCAGTAGCATTTAATTTACTGGCCCTGGGTATACGGGATACCATGGGACTGATAGGTAAACTAAATATGCCAAACAGCTGTAGACCAATCTTACCATGTTTACCAAAGAGAGCACATGCACTTTAGCACTGATCAGCAGTGATAAAGTGCCCAGAGTCATAAAACCACCAAAGACAGGTCATAAAAAATACAGGAGGAAGACAAAAAGTTCTGGGATGACCCTGCAAAAAGGGTCAGGTCCAACACATCACTTCAGCAGACTTTTTTGTACTTAAAGCCCATAGGAAAAATTTTCCCTACACCCCCCCGAATTGCAGATGGCACTGACATCTGCTCTCGTTCTGTCAAATACTGATTACTGCTGTACACTTACCAATATTCCGAAAAGATTTTTAAACAAACTGCAGATCTTACAAAATACGGCTGCCTGGCTTTTTTTGGGTATTCCCAAATATCATTCTGTATCCCATAATCTTCCACTCCTACATCGACAACCAGTTAAGAGAAGGATTGCATTTAGAGCCCTTTGAATGGTTTTTAAAGCCCTACATGACTTGGGACCATACTTTTAGAAACATTTTTTTTCAATGATATGTCCCTAGCAGACCTCTCCGTTCCTCCACAGCATTCAATCTTGTCATTCAGGAGAAATAACTAGGGAGGAAGAAGTTTCATTACCTGCACGGCTAGATTGTGAAATTCTATGCCGTGGGATCCTAAAAATAAGTCAGATTTACTCTCCATACATGAATCCCTAAAAACCTGGCTTTTTATTCTATGATCCTTTTTGCAGTTGATCTGCTTTTTTCTTCTTAGGTTTTCTTTTCTTCTCCTCACAGAGCAGCAGTGCCTAGACATCCCAGGGAAGTAGTGCAAATGTATACATTTATTTTTCATTCAATTTATTTCTATGACAGTAACCTTTTTTCTATATATATGACTGCCTAGTACTGACTTGATATGGTGTGCTCACCTTATATGGCACTTGAATCCCTAACAGATTTGTGAGAATCTATAAATATGAAAACAGGATGCTCATCCTCATTTGTAAAGTTTAAGCATTATGTTTTTGTGAAAATAATGACTTTTGTGGTAAATTATTTTGCATTTATCAATATTAACACTAACAAACAGTCCTGGTAAACATGCAGCGATAAAGACTGCATACACGTTTCATAGAGACACCTGCATGTTTGAAAGAGACAAACTAGAAAATGTGGCAAGTATTGCTAAGGGTGAAAAATGAGAAACATTTCAAAACTGTCCAGTCAGAAAATTTATAAACTGTGCAGACCTGTAGAAAAGATGTTTTAATAATTTTTGGATGGTTTATCTGAAAGCCTTTATTTGAATATTTCGTTTTGGAAGACAATGTCCCCAAAGTTTAAAAATAGAGTAAAACGTTCTAAGAGATACCTCATCTCCCCATTGCACTGCATTGAAAATATAAAATGGATGAGTGCAGGTCATTTGCATAGACTGTAACACAATGCATGGTTAATGAGCCCGAAGGAGGAAAACATACCAAGCTAACAGAAACAAATGCAAATGCTCTAGCTACTAGATGAAAGGCATCTACATATTTTTATGCGGGGCACACTACCTGGAGAGACGGATCTTTGTGCTCTTTGGAGCAAAACAAACAATGGGTAATGTTTGATAGCAGAATTCCTGAAATATGGGCCTCAATTAGAGAAGGCCTTCCCTCATTGTGATTTGAGTTTGAGTGTGAGCCTGGATATTATATGGATGTATTCCTGTTCCTCAAGGTATCTGGTAGTCCTCAGGGATAGGCATACAGAACGCAAATTCCTGATTTTATTAAAGTTGAAGGATCCAATTTTAAAGTAAATTTCCTCCCTGACGGAGTCAGCTGAGAGATTGTCTGGCTAATATTATCTCTTTGGCTCAACTACAGCATTAACCTAATCAGCATTTGGTGCTTATTGTAGTCAGTCAATTTGATATGAGCGTATTATAACTGCAACTTTATATTGCAACTTAACATTACATTGCAACGTTTAAATCTTAAGGGCAGAGAGAGACAACAAGTGGAGGTGGAGTAGTTATTGTACCATAGTTCATGTTAGGTCTATAGATTAATCGATCCCTTCCTGTTCCTGGCAGTGTTCCTGACAGTGAATTATGCAGCTGAAATTAAAGTGCCTTATCTCCAACACATGTCCTTGAACACAGGAGCATAAAAAGTTATTTTAATTCCTTTGCATTGCCTGTGCTCCAAAGTCTCTGGGGAAATTGTTAGAATTGTCTCTGAATTAGCTTCCTTGAGATTCCATTTCTGCTACCCATCATACAGCTTTGTAAAAAGCTCTCATTGTACTTCTAGGAAACAATTTCCATCTTGAACACAAATATCTCATTACCTAATGCCTGTGCCGTAGTTATTCCTTCAGGCAAATCCAACATCAAATTCTCAATCTTAAAGATGGAAGCTCAGCTAACAGAAATATAGCCATCCATCAGGCTCCCCATGCAACCCATGCCTTTCAGCCCAGAACTAACACCTCTCCCCTTTCTTGAAAAGAACATCTGCTGACACTTTTAATTGCTCCCCCTCTCAAGCACTAGTCCCTGATGAGTAGAAGTAGACAATTGTGAAACCCTTGCTAAAAGGTCTTCCCTCAACTCAAGTTGCCTTCTAACATTTGGTCAATTCTACTGCTTCCCTACTAAGGGAAAATAATGGAAAAACTTGCCATCAGCTAACTCAAAGCGTCTTATAAGCGAATGAGCTTCTCCATCCTTTACAGTGTGGCTTTCGGCACAGAGCTGGTTGTTCTTATGCAAAGACCATAATAATAATATTCGCTGTTAGTGCAAGTCCATATTAACCTTCATTGAAAGTCCATTTGATAGTGAGGATTCTCCCGACAGCAGCTTTCACATCCTTGTTCCTGAAGCTGTAGATCATAGGATTCAACATCGGAATTATGATGGTGTAAAACACGGATATTACCTTGCCTTTTTCATCTGACTTTCTGGCATCAGGTCGTAGATACATGTAAAGGCCAGTACCATAAAAGAGGGTAACAGAGACAAAGTGGGCTGAACAGGTGGAGAAGACTCTCTGTCTGCCTCTGGACGAACGAATTCTGAGAATACCAATGAGTATACAAGCATATGACACTATCAATCCAAGGATATTGCAAGACCCTAAACTGGCAACTATTATAAATACAATCATCTCACTGAGCCAGGTGTCCTCACAAGAGAGACTGAAGAGTGGCAGCATGTCACAAAAATAGTGGGGAATCATGTTCCCACAATATGAAAGCCTAAATGTGACAATTATGTATACTACTCCAGATAGCAGTCCACTTACATAGGGACCAGCTACCAGCTGGTTACACAATGTTCTTGTCATTATGGTTGTGTAATGCAGTGGCTTACAAATGGCTGCATAGCGATCAAAAGCCATTACTGAGATGAGAATAGACTCAGCAATGCCGAATGTGGAGAAGAAATAAAGTTGTAGAGCGCATCCCTTTTTGGATATCACATTCCTTTCCACCAAGAAGCCAGTAATCATCTTGGGGGTGATCGTGGAGGAGTAACAGAGATCTGCAAAAGATAAGTTACTTATAAAGTAGTACATGGGTGTGTGGAGATGAGAGTCAAAGTAACATATGAGGATAATTCCAATATTATCCACCACAGTGACAAGGTAGACCATCAGGAAGAAGACAGAGAGAGGAATTTGCATTCTATGGTTATCGGTGAGTCCCATGAGGATAAAATCAATTATTCCGGTCTGGTTGCCTCCTTTCAAAGCATTCATACACGGTTTCTGCTGTTGCAAGAATAAAATATTATGTTAGTGTGGATATGTTACACCTTCCTTTCCAAAGAAAGCACAAACATGAACACTGGGGGTTAAAATCCCAAGTCAGGAGATAGGCCAGTAGAAACATGTCATGTGAAATAATGTATCACTGTGAAAGACAATAAAATTCAAATAATGTGGGAAACGATTTTCTACTATCTAGGTTTAGTAGTGGAAGTTAGCGAAAGCAATGCACCCAAAAGTGTTGATTGACTGAAAACCGCCTTCTCCAAGGTCTTATCAGATAGAAGTTACAGTAGTCCATGGTGGAGATGTACTTACAGTTTGTGATATTTGGCCCAGCATGGTATTTTGGGATTTACTTCCCAGTGCAACTCCTGATATGAATTAGAATGTTGCCCTAACTCTATTATGCACTACTTTGAGCCCTTGGGAGGTACAAGGACATTCAAATACAATAACCCATGGATTTTAATGCAAAGTCCTATTTACCTAAAAAGGTAGAGAGGACTTTGCACCAAATAGTAACACCACCTCGAAGTAGGCATAATACAAAACCTATACTTGACATCATACCTGCTCACACCTTTGCACTATGGTTCAATGCTTTATGCGCCAGCGCAAGGCACCAAGCACTGGAGGAGAGAGAGCAACATCACTATGTATTCATGGATATGGAGCTGTTCTGTGCTCTTCCTTTCACTTAACGCAGTAATGCATACATAAAAGCGTATAAACTCTGCCCCTTAGTGTCAAATTTGGAGGACTGCCAGACAGCAAGATGTCAATTATACACTGCCATTCTATTAAGAAGGTGCCGAAGAAGGTGGCTGGAACAAAAAGCCTCCTGAATTTTGACATATTTCCACTTACCTTATTTAGGTGTACCCAAGTTAAACTGTTCCCAATTAGGATAATATTGATTCCCTTTGAATGAAGCAAAATCCATCTAACCATGCTAAAATATCTACTTGAGGAAAACCACATTAATTAATTACCCATCCAAATGAAGTGTTCTCCCATTCAGACCGCATTTTTGATTTTGAGGTGGCAAATACAGGGGCATATTACAAGGGCATTGTGCCACAGGAATGTCACTTTTAACAACGTTCCTGTGGCGCATTGTCCTGCTCCAAATTTACAAAGTGGCATTGAGCTTAATGATTCATGCATGATAGGGGCATGTAATGGGTGTTACACCACAACACCCATTGCTTTTTGACGCTGCCCCAGATTTACAAGGATTTGTAAATCTGAGACAGCACCAAAAACTAATGCCATGCAAGAGCAGGCTTTACGATGGTGAAACGAGGAGAAATACTTTTATTTCTCCTCGTGTTTGCTTTTTCTATGTGTGCTGCATCCTGCAAAATACAGAGGGGCCAATTCCGATTCCGGCCGTAAATCGTACCGACCAATATGGACCGGGAACAGAGACCGACCGACACGGACTGGCACCGTACGACCCATGCAGTACGATGCAACACGTGTGAATTACAACCGACACGTACGAAATACAAGCCGTACGACCGAGCCGTAGGGAAACCAGTGGTTGGCCAGAAAACGGTACGGGATTCGCACCGACCGACACGCACCATAAATGAACCCGACCGACACGTACCCGAGATGTCAGACCCATGCAGTACGATGCAATGTGTGTAAAACCAGACCGACTCACACGGAGCCCAAGCCACATGACCGACACGCACAGAAAACAGGGATCTGAAGTAATAGAGATCTCTGCGACCGACGCGTATGAAACACAGAAGAAAGTCAGCGTGAAAGACAGGAGAAGCCCGCACGAGCCAACATCAGCATCTGTCTCGGTCAGAACGTCTACTTCATGCCTAAAAACCACAAAGGAAAAAATACAAAAAAAGAACTAAACAAGCAATGACAAAGTCAAGAAATATAACAAAAGAACTTGGAACAAAGACCCACCCACAACTCCACCTATATAAAGGCCACAAATCACTACCATGATCCTTTGCAAATTCAAGAGAACAGCCAGCAGAGAACACCATCAGACAGCAACCACAGACACACTCACAACTTACCAATCACACAACTTTCACACCATTAGCACCCCTCCAAAAGCACTCACACATACACCTAGCAAAACTGATACTCACCCACCCTCACTTGCACCCTCACACACACATCACTCACCACCACCACCCGTCACCATGCCCCCAAAGAAGAATCCAAAGTTCACAGATAGTGATTTAGAAGTCCTCGTAGATAAAATCATCAGAGTAGAGCCACATTTGTTTGGTACATTGGTCCAAAGGACACCCATGTCACAGAAAACAAAGATGTGGGCGAGGATTGTGGACAAGGTCAACGCACAAGCACCAATGTTGCGCACAAAGGATGACATCCAGAACAGGTGGTATGACATGCGCAGGAGGGTCAATAAACTCATTGAGAAGGATCACGTCTTGAGTCAGCACACTGGTGGTGGCCCTCCTGCCACACCAGTATACTTCAGGTCCTGGGAGGAGAAGGTGCGGGACATCCTACCACCAGAGAGCGTCCATGGTCTATCAGACATACCAGAGCCTGGTGAGTACACAACCAATATACTCAATATTGTGTGGCAATACACACCCATCACTGTCAAGGGGACAGTGAAACAATGCACCGTGAGCAAAGCCACAGTAACCAATAGATAATCATCCCAAGATGTGTATGCTAGTCAGACAAACACAATACCTGCCATCTCATAGTGACTTGTAACTGTGTCATGACATGTACAAACCTACCAACAAATAAAGCAAGGTGTGAGAAGTTGGCCTGATATGTAGTGCTCACTATTCTAGTGATCACTGTGTATCATTCCAAACGACCCTTATTGATGATTGGTTGTAAGTCAACCTTATAGACCAGCTATCCTAGTAGCATGGACAAGAGCAGTCTTTAGGCTAAACTCTAGAGGGCGTGTTAAGCCAGCTGTTTTACCACCACATTTACCCCTTGAACACCGCTTGAAAGGACACCACACAAGTTGTTATGAAAATAAAGGGTATTTATTTATAACACGACTACCCTGGCTCTTTATGAGTCAGGGAGCGAAGCACACTACAAAACTCTTATGAAAATACTTCAAGTGGCACAATTTACACAAATGCCCGAGGGGCATGAAAAACCATCTACACTAACAGTGGGATGCGAATGGTTAGAGTCTGGAGTTACTGATTCCGGAGTGATCCGATCAGTGGGACTAAACGAAAAAGGAGCTGGACACTTGGAGAGCGAACCTGCGATGGAGCACCGAAATGCTCGAGTTACCTAGCCCAGAGGCTGCGGCTGCGTGAGGTTCGGCAAGATGTCGGGAGTCCCCGTTGTAGTCTCAGGAGCCTGAAAGAAGAAGTTGCTGGCAGGCGACCAGTGTCGATATTCAGCGAGATCCAAGCCTGGATCGGTGATGAAGGAAACCTGAAAGCAGAGGGGACTCAGTTCTCAACCGCTAGCCAGCGATCGTGTGGGCACCAGGCGGGTACCGGCTGAAGTCACCTTGACCAGGTGAGTGGGTGACGTCGGACTCGGCTGTTCCTCGGACCAGGAGGCGCGGCGGCGGCCAGGATGGAGGGCGAGCTGTCCCACGCAGGTGTCTGCTGTCGATGAGGCTGGGCCCAGGAGTGGGGCAGCAGGTCTTGGCAGTGGCAAGCCCACGCGGTGGAGTCAAGATGGCGTCTGGAGTGGACCAGGAGGGTCCGTGGTACTCCTCTGTTGAAGGTGTGCAAGAGCCAGTCTGGAGCAACCAGACCAGTGATGAAAAACTATCGTGGTGCGTCGTGAAGGGGGCCACAGCCGGTCGGCGAGTGGCCGGACAACGCGGTGAACAGCAAGGAGCGGAAGGGCCCCCACGCAGATCTCGGGGATGCTGGGGAGGCAGACTTCGGTGCTGGAGCTGCTTAGGGTTAGGGCTTCTCAAACCCTAGGTACACTCACTCGAGGGTCCCTCGGTGGGTGTGCTAGATAAGCGTCGTGCAGGTTCTGAAGATAGCCGGTCCCGCAGGTCTCGTCACACCTACGACTCTCAGCTGGGCTGACGATGTAGGTAGAGGTCAGAGATGGCAGGGAACTCGGGTCTCGTCGAGCTGGGCAGTCTTGATCCATAGGAGAGACGTACAGCAAACCGCAAGCGCTTAGGTGGTGCCTGCTGGTGCAGGGTGGCTACTCCTTAGCCACAAGGGAGAGTCTTCAGAAAAAGTCAAGAGTTCCTTTCGTGGAAAGTAGTTCAAGATTCAGAATTATCCAATTTGGGAAGGGGACTCGCTCCTACCATTATTCTAAGAAAAGGGGCTGGCCCGTGACTAGGTCCTACCTATGGGTGGGGCCAAGAGGGGGGTGGTTACACCCCTATCCTTTGTCTGGCTTCGCCCCAGCTCAGGGGCAGGGTTGCCCCCGAAACTGGTTTGAGCCGGGCTATGCACAGTGAGCACCGGGGTGTCACTTGCAATCACCTTCCTTTCAGCCCTGCCTACCTGGGATACACAAACCCTGTCTGGGATGGTGCTAACACCGCCCTCGACAGGAAACCCTTTGTCCAAGCTCCCTCCGCTGGAAGGTCTCCCAGCAGCAGGAGGTCAGACTTGTGTCTGGTGGCAGCATCCATTTTGTGATGCTGAGGCTTGAGTCAACTTTTAACCGGGGTTCAAGGTTACTTCCATGTCGTGCCCCTCTAAAAGGGGGGAATGCTAACCCCGTCGCCAGAATTGGCGAGGGGTTCGTATTCCAATTCGTATGACACCTTACTCGACATGTGTGGGTGATGCGATGCCAAGGTCAGCAAATAACCGCGAGGATTATAATGCATTTTAAGGTAGTCGGCACGCGTCACCATGGAACGGCTACTAGGACTTGGTTCCGCAAGCCGTCGACGGGCTCAGCTCGCGCCAGAGCCCCATCCCACATGATTCCCAGCACTCTGCCCTCAGGATTGATAAGGCCTGCCATAGGAGTGACTGACAGGAGTCCATGTGTCCATTTTAGGGTTAGGCATAGGAATACTACACCTATAGCAACGGGTGATTACACCACCTTGCCCCAGCTGTCGCGCAGCCAGTTGTGTCAGATTTGGGCGGCCATCCAGGGGTGGCATAATACTAACCCCGGGCGTAGCACTACGCTTCGCCCACGTAGTGTACGTAGCGCTGCCTGCTTCGCACTTTCCGAAGTAGGCGAAGCAGGGCAGCGCTACGCACACGCCGAGGGCGAAGCGTAGCTGCCTGCCACCCGCCACCCACCTCCCGCCTGCCCTCCTTTTAAATAATATCAGCAATGAAAAATAAATTAAAGTAAAGCGACTTAACTTAAGCGCGGCGTCTCCGGGGCTCCCTCTTTCTCGTTTCTAATTTCTTCTGGCAAATGCGCATGCGCGGACACCCGCGCATTTCTTGCGAAAAATGCGCATGCGCGGGCGTCCGCGCATGCGCATTTGTCAGAAGAAATTAGAAACGAAGAAGAGGGAGCCCCGGAGACGCCGCGCTTAAGGTAAGTCTCTTTACTTTAATTTATTTTACATTGCTGATATTATTTAAAAGGAGGGCGGGCGGGAGGTGGGTGGCACGTAGTGGGGCTACGCGAAGCGCGTAGTGTGCGTAGATTTGGGCACACTACGTGCTGCTTCACGTAGCCCCACTACGCCCACTACGCCCACCCTTACATAATACATGCTGCAGCCCCTGGTAGGCCCTGGGTACACCGATGCCCTGGATACCTGTGGTATGCTGATACAGGGACTGATACGGCGGCCCAGTTCCAATTAGTGGATGCACCTAATGTACATGTGTGTTAATTTCGAGAGAGAACAGCTAGGCTGTGGGTCTGATTGGCAGGCCCACAGCCAGGGAAAGTCGTAAACCAATGAAGCAAAAGCAAAAAATCTGGGTGATCATAGGATTGCAGACCCTACTCTCCTACATGACCCCCCCCCAAACTTTGGGACAATAAGCTAACCTTGACCAGGTGAGTCTTCTTGCTCTAAGTGGAAATACCTGGAGAGCCCATCTGCATTGCCATGATCAGTGCCAGGTCTATGCTCCACTGTGAAGTCCATCCCCTGTAGGGAAATGGACCACCTAAGTAGTTTGGGGTTTTCACCCTTCATTTGATTTAGCCACAAGAGGGGCTTATGGTCGGTCTGAATCTTGAAGTGAGTGCCAAACAAGTATGGCCTCAACTTCTTCTGGGCCCAAACCACAGCAAAGGCCTCCCTCTCAATAGCTGACCAGTTCTTCTCTCTGGGGGTCAGCCTCCTGCTAATAAAAGCTATGGGCTGGTCATGACCATCAAAATTCAGTTGAGATAGAACAGCTCCCACACCCAACTCAGAAGCGTCTGTTTGGACAATGAATGTTTTGGAGTAGTCTGGACTCTTTAGGATAGGTGCTGTGCACATGGCCTGCTTTAGGTCATCGAATGCCTTCTGACAGCTCGCTGTCCACTGAACTTTTTTTGGCATCTTTTTACTTGTCAGGTCGTTTAGCGGGGTCACAATGGATCCGTAATTTCTGTCAAATTTCCGGTAATAACCAGTCAGGCCCAAGAAAGCTCGAACCTGAGTCTGGGTGGTTGGAGGAGCCCAGTCCTGGATGGCCTGTATTTTGCTCTCCAATGGCTGAACCTGGCCTCCACCTACAAGGTGGCCCAGGTATACAACCTGTGTCTGCCCTATCTGGCACTTAGTGGCCTTGATAGTGAGGCCTGCCTTTTGCAGGGCCTCTAACACTTTCCTCAGGTGGACCAGGTGATCCTCCCAGGTGGCGCTAAAGACAGCGATATCGTCCAGATACGCCGCACAGAAGTCGTCCAACCCAGTGAGAACTCGATTCACCAGCCTTTGGAAGGTGGCAGGTGCATTTTTCAAACCAAAGGGCATTACCACAAACTGATAATGCCCACCCGGGGTAGAAAATGCTGTTTTGGGCTTGGCCTCCTCAGCTAACCTGATTTGCCAATACCCAGCTGTCAGGTCAAACGTACTTAAGTAGTTGGCCGAAGCCAACCGGTCGATAAGTTTGTCTGCTCTTGGTATCGGGTGGGCGTCAGTCTTAGTGACTGCATTGAGACCTCTGTAGTCCACGCAAAACCTCATCTCTTTCTTACCGCCCTGGGTGTGAGGTTTCGGCACGAGAACTACGGGACTAGCCCAGGGGCTGTCCGAGGGTTCAATGACTCCCAGCTCCAACATTTTCTGCACCTCTGTCTTGATGCAGTCTCTGACATGATCAGGCTGCCGATAGATTTTACTCTTTACGGGCAGACTGTCCCCAGTGTCGACCTCATGGGTACACCAATTGGTCTGACTGGGCGTCAGAGAGAACATATGTCGAATGGATTGAAGAACCTGTTTACAATCCCTTTGTTGATGTCCAGAGAGGCTGCCACAAAAGACAACACCATCTACTGACCCATCGTCAGGGTTCTGAGAGAGCAGGTCCGGGAGAGGGTCACTCTCCTCCTCCTGTCCCTCATCTGTGGCCATGAGCAAGCCCATGCCCTCCCTGTCGACATATGCCTTGAGCCTGTTTACATGGAGCACCCTGTGGGGGCTCCGGGGAGTTCCCAGGTCTACCAGGTAGGTGACCTCTCCCTTTTGCTCAATGATCGTGTGGGGCCCAGACCATTTGTCTTTGAGTGCTGCTGGGGCCACTGGCTCCAGCACCCACACCTTCTGTCCAGGCTGGTACACAGTCAGGACAGCCTTTTGGTCGTGCCAAGCTTTTTGTAATTCTTGGCTCGCCTCAAGGTTTTTAGATGCCTTTTCCATGTACTCCGCCATCCGCGAGCGGAGACCGAGCACATAGTACACAATGTTTGATGCCGGCTTTCTGAGAGGTCTCTCCCATCCTTCCTTTACCAAACAAAGGGGTCCCCTTACAGGATGTCCGAACAGAAGCTCAAAAGGTCTGTAGCCAACCCCCTTCTGCGGGACCTCTCTGTAGGCGAACAAGAGGCAGGGTATCAGGACATCCCATCTCCGCCGAAGCTTTTCAGGTAGTCCGTGAATCATCCCTTTTAGGGTCCTGTTGAATCTCTCAACAAGCCCATTGCATTGTGGGTGATAGGGTGGGGTGAACTTGTAGTTGACACCACACTCCTTCCACATTGCAGTCAGATATCCCGACATAAAGTTTGCACCTCTGTCTGAGACAACCTCCTTAGGGAAGCCCACTCTGGAGAACACTCCAACTAGGGCCCGTGCCACCACAGGTGCTGTAGTGGTCCTAAGGGGAATAGCTTCAGGATACCTGGTGGCGTGGTCCACCACCACCAGTATAAACTTGTGCCCTGATGCTGTCTGGGGTTCCATTGGTCCGACAATGTCGATCCCCACTCGTTCAAAGGGTACCCCCACCACCGGCAGTGGTATTAGGGGGGCATTTGTCGTGCCACCTGACTTACCACTGGCTTGGCAAGTGACACAGGAGCGGCAAAACTCCTTCGTATCTTCGGACATGTGGGGCCAGTGAAAGTGTGGCACAATTCTGTCCCAAGTCTTATTCTGGCCTAAGTGACCTGCAAGGGGAATCTCATGGGCCAATGTAAGAAGGAAACCTCTCAGAGACAAGGGGATGACCAGCCTCCTGGTCGAGCCAGGTTTGGGGTCTCTTGCCTCGGAGTACAGGAGTCCATCGTCCCAGTACACTTTGTGGGTACCTGTGGCGTTCCCTGCAGCCTCAGCAGCAGCCTGCTGTCTGAGGGGTTCAAGTGAGGGGCAGTCTAACTGTGCCTTCCCCATGTCTTCCCTGGAGGGTCCCCCTGAGCCCAGAAACTCAACCTGACCAGGTTCAAGCTCTTTCGGCTCAGTTTCCCTCAGTTCTTTAAGGTCAGCCTCCTCAGAGACTTGATCCACGACCTGGGGCAAGGGGGAAGGCGAAGCCTTACCCTTACTGCTCCTTTTCTTGGAAGGTGTCTGGTCCGTTCTTCCAGGATCCAGCACCTGTTCAGTGGGGCATCTTTTGGCCTGTGACCTGGTCACAGCAAGGACATGTGCTGGCAAGCCTAACATTTCCATGTGAGTCCTCTGCTCCACTTCTGACCATTGTGACGTTTCCAAATCATTGCCCAACAGACATTCTACGGGGAGGTCTGAACTAACCACAACCTTTTTCGGGCCACTTACCCCTCCCCAGGAGAAATCAACAACTGCCATACTGTGATTGGTAGTGACGTTGCTGGCATTGGTCACTAGGTAATCGGTACCTAGCATGATCTGTCCAGGGTCCACAAAGTTAGGCGTCACCATGGTGACACTGGCACAAGTGTCCCTGTAGGCCTGAGCCACTTTTCCATTGATCAAAGGTGTCTGTCTGTATTTGCCCAAAGTATTGGGACTGGCATCAGGGGACATATCCATATCCCCTGTACAGACAAGGACGGCCTGAGTGAGCGTGCTGACTAAGTCGTTACTCCCCTCGGTTCCCAAGGTTAACCCAACTAATGCCTTGGGAGGTGCACTACCACTGCTGACTGTACTAGGGGGTGCAGGTGCCTTAGGGGCTGCAGTGGCAGGAGTTTGCCCTCCTTTCTTGGTGCACTCACTAAACCAGTGAGTCTTACTTTTACAGTATTGGCACCACCTTTTTGACTGGCCTTCTTGAGTCTTCTTCTTCTGTGAAGCCTGACCCCCACCCTCTTTGGTTTGTTGGGGACCTGTCGAAGACTTCTGGTCATTTTGTTCGTTCTTGTTACTACCCTTTTGGTCTGCTTTCTTCTGACCACCCTGGTTCTGGTTCTGGTTCTGCTTGACCCTTGTTCTGACCCATCTGTCTGCCTTCTTTCCCAATTCTTGGGGAGAGGTCAGATCCGAGTCGACAAGGTGCTGATGCAACAATTGGTTCTGACAGTTGTTTAAAATCTGTTCTCTCATGATAAGATTGTACAATCCTTTGTAATCAGTAACCTTGCTACCCAGCAACCAGCCTTCCAAAGCCTTAGTGGCACAATCGACAAAGTCAGTCCAATCCTGAGACTGAATTTTCTGGGTGTCCCTGAACAGCAACCTGTACTGTTCCGTGGTTAAGCCAAACCCATCAATCAGTGTATTCTTCAGGACTTGGTAGTTGTTTGCATCCTCAGCTCTAGTAGTGAGGAGCTTGTCTCGCCCTTTACCTTCAAAGGAGAGCCACAGTATAGCTGCCCACTGACTCGGGGGGACGCACTGGACAGTGCAGGCCCTCTCCAAAGCAGTTATCCACTTGTGGATGTCGTCCCCTTGTTTAAAGGGGGGCACTATTTTACTCAGGTGTCTAGTGTCTATACCCCTGTCTTTCTCTCTAATGAGAATGCTGCCACCAGTGGGATCTAACCCACTTCATTTCTGCTCTCGGGCCAAGGCAAGTCTTTCTTTCGCGAGGGCAAGTTCTTCCCGCTCGATCCTCAGATTGACTTCCCTCATCTTCGCTTCATGCTCCCTTCTCTGAGGGGACGTCATTCCTCTCTGAGAAGATGCCTGAGAGACATGTGTACGAACAGATCTGTTAGAGCCTCTGGAGAGAGACCTAGCTCGTCCGTTCCCAAGGTTAGGCCTGCTTGAGCGTGGGCCCGGGGCTCCCCCAGTTCTATTCTCATGCCTGCTTAAGTTGGTCCTTGTAAGCCTGCTGACTACCACTGGACCTTTGTTTGCCTCGTCTCCTGATAACTCCTCCTCGTCCTCCTCCTCTGTATGGAGGTCGAGGTCGGGGTCACCAAGGGTTCCCTCTAAGGGAGGCATGTTCCCATCAGCATTGGGGGGACCTGTGATAGAGGACCTCCTAGCATCGTAAGTCTCTAAGCGACCTATCAGAAATGTGATGGTAGGGTTAGAACCCTGGTTTAGCTTCCTGGAGGCACACAGTTGTCTCATCTCCTTGAAGCTAAGGGCTGCATATCGTGACACGACCTGTGGAGGGTCACTGACCACTAAGGGAGTCTCCGCAGACTCTCCGTGGACCGACATGCTTTCTAGTGAGGTGTAAGTGATGCACCTACCTACACTATGTGTTTACCTACTGATCCCTTGCTAAGAGTTGTAGTCAGGGTGTGCTAAGCCCTGTTACACTGCAACAGCTGGTTCAGTAGAACTCAGAGTATTCTAAGTTAAGTTATATGTACCTGGGTACTTATGTGATCTTTCACTTCGATATTCTTAGGATACGTGTGTGGTAAAACAACAGCAAGCTCAAATCCCAACCGCTGCTCACCAATGTGAGAAGTTGGCCTGATATGTAGTGCTCACTATTCACTGTGTATCATTCCAAACGACCCTTATTGATGATTGGTTGTAAGTCAACCTTATAGACCAGCTATCCTAGTAGCATGGACAAGAGCAGTCTTTAGGCTAAACTCTAGAGGGCGTGTTAAGCCAGCTGTTTTACCACCACATTTACCCCTTGAACACCGCGTGAAAGGACACCACACAAGTTGTTATGAAAATAAAGGGTATTTATTTATAACACGACTACCCTGGCTCTTTATGAGTCAGGGAGCGAAGCACACTACAAAACTCTTATGAAAATACATCAAGTGGCAAAATTTACACAAATGTCCGAGGGGCATGAAAAACCATCTACACTAACAGTGGGATGCGAATGGTTAGAGTCTGGAGTTACTGATTCCGGAGTGGTCCGATCAGTGGGACTAAACGAAAAAGGAGCTGGACACTTGGAGAGCGAACCTGCGATGGAGCACCGAAATGCTCGAGTTACCTAGCCCAGAGGCTGCGGCTGCGTGAGGTTCGGCAAGATGTCGGGAGTCCTCGTTGTAGTCTCAGGAGCCTGAAAGAAGAAGTTGCTGGCAGGCGACCAGTGTCGATATTCAGCGAGATCCAAGCCTGGATCGGTGATGAAGGAAACCTGAAAGCAGAGGGGACTCAGTTCTCAACTGCTAGCCAGCGATCGTGTGGGCACCAGGCGGGTACCGGCTGAAGTCACCTCGACCAGGTGAGTGGGTGACGTCGGACTCGGCTGTTCCTCGGACCAGGAGGAGCGGCGGCGACCAGGATGGAGGGCGAGCTGTCCCACGCAGGTGTCTGCTGTCGATGAGGCTGGGCCCAGGAGTGGGGCAGCAGGTCTTGGCAGTGGCAAGGCCACGCGGTGGAGTCAAGATGGTGTCTGGAGTGGACCAGGAGGGTCCGTGGTACTCCTCTGTTGAAGGTGTGCAAGAGCCAGTCTGGAGCAACCAGACCAGTGATGAAAAACTATCGTGGTGCGTCGTGAAGGGGGCCACAGCCGGTCGGCGAGTGGCCGGACAACGCGGTGAACAGCAAGGAGCGGAAGGGCCCCCACGCAGATCTCGGGGATGCTGGGGAGGCAGACTTCGGTGCTGGAGCTGCTTAGGGTTAGGGCTTCTCAAACCCTAGGTACACTCACTCGAGGGTCCCTCGGTGGGTGTGCTAGATAAGCGTCGTGCAGGTTCTGAAGATAGCCGGTCCCGCAGGTCTCGTCACACCTACGACTCTCAGCTGGGCTGACGATGTAGGTAGAGGTCAGAGATGGCAGGGAACTCGGGTCTCGTCGAGCTGGGCAGTCTTGATCCATAGGAGAGACGTACAGCAAACCGCAAGCGCTTAGGTGGTGCCTGCTGGTGCAGGGTGGCTACTCCTTAGCCACAAGGGAGAGTCTTCAGAAAAAGTCAAGAGTTCCTTTTGTGGAAAGTAGTTCAAGATTCAGAATTATCCAATTTGGGAAGGGGACTCGCTCCTACCTTTATTCTAAGAAAAGGGGCTGGCCCGTGACTAGGTCCTACCTATGGGTGGGGCCAGGAGGGGGGTGGTTACACCCCTATCCTTTGTCCGGCTTCGCCCCAGCTCAGGGGCAGGGTTGCCCCCGAAACTGGTTTGAGCCGGGCTATGCACAGTGAGCACCGGGGTGCCACTTGCAATCACCTTCCTTTCAGCCCTGCCTACCTGGGATACACAAACCCTGTCTGGGATGGTGCTAACACCGCCCTCGACAGGAAACCCTTTGTCCAAGCTCCCTCCGCTGGAGGGTCTCCCAGCAGCAGGAGGTCAGACTTGTGTCTGGTGGCAGCATCCATTTTGTGATGCTGAGGCTTGAGTCAACTTTTAACCGGGGTTCAAGGTTACTTCCATGTCGTGCCCCTCTAAAAGGGGGGAATGCTAACCCCGTCACCAGAATTGGCGAGGGGTTCGTATTCCAATTCGTATGACACCTTACTCGATATGTGTGGGTGATGCGATGCCAAGGTCAGCAAATAACCGCGAGGATTATAATGCATTTTAAGGTAGTCGGCACGCGTCACCATGGAACGGCTACTAGGACTTGGTTCTGCAAGCCGTCGACGGGCTCAGCTCGTGCCAGAGCCCCATCCCACATGATTCCCAGCACTCTGCCCTCAGGATTGATAAGGCCTGCCATAGGAGTGACTGACAGGAATCCATGTGTCCATTTTAGGGTTAGGCATAGGAATACTACACCTATAGCAACGGGTGATTACACCACCTTGCCCCAGCTGTCGCGCAGCCAGTTGTGTCAGATTTGGGCGGCCATCCAGGGGTGGCATAATACATGCTGCAGCCCCTGGTAGGCCCTGGGTACACCGATGCCCTGGATACCTGTGGTATGCTGATACAGGGACTGATACGGCGGCCCAGTTCCAATTAGTGGATGCACCTTATGTACATGTGTGTTAATTTCGAGAGAGAACAGCTAGGCTGTGGGTCTGATTGGCAGGCCCACAGCCAGGGAAAGTCGTAAACCAATGAAGCAAAAGCAAAAAATCTGGGTGATCATAGGATTGCAGACCCTACTCTCCTACACAAGGCAGTGGCACAAATCTAAATAAAGACTGTCAGACATTTTGCCACCACAAACACACTACTTCACAGTGAAGCTGACTGACAGGAAGGAATAGTGAGTATGCTGGTGAAGTGAGTGTATCCAAAAGCATGAGGGAGTTTGTAGTCACAGATAATGGTCCCCCTTCCAATTGGCCCATCAAGACCTCTCTGAACCATGCTCACATCACAGGGAGTGGAAAATAACTGAAAAGATGGCTGACACTGGGTCCTGATGTGGGGAGCACAAGGCCCTGGTAGGGGTTGTGCTCAAATCAGAAGCAGGACACCACTGCCTGACATCCTGAAAGCCAACTTGCACGCCCTGCAACGGAAGCACGTTTCATGGTGGGATGTCTGGCTGGGTGGGAAGGAGGACTGACAGCTCTGACCATACTTACCAGCATGTTTAGACACACACACCCCTCAACACACACTCCACACAACTCACCTGGGATAATGCATTGACTGACACTGTAGTGAAATATCACCCAAAGATACACCACACTGGGTACTGCTGTGTGAAGCACAGGGGCTCTCTTTGGACTTGTAGCCAAACAAACACCAGGACTGCACTGTCAGCCATCTTGCCATTGCTGTCACACTCCCTCACAGGGAAGCAGAGTCAAAAGGAAGGAAGGATGGGCATTCTGGGAAGAGGGGTGTAGCCAAGAGCATGATGGGAGTTGCAGTCACAGACAATCCCCACCCACCTACATGGCCCAGCAAGCTCACACTGAACGATGCTCACGTCACAGGGAGTGGAAATGGACTGACAAGATGTCTGACACTGGGCTCTGTTGTGGGGAACACAAGGCCCTGCTGGGAACTGGGCACCAACAAACACCAGGACTGCACAGCCAGCCATTTTGCCATTTCTGTCACACTCTCTCACAGGGAAGCAGAGTCAAAAGGAAGGAAGAATGGGCATGCTGGGACGGGGGGTGTAGCCAAGAGCATGATGGGAGTTGCAGTCACAGACAATCCCCACCCACCTACATGACCCAGCAAGTTCACACTGAACGATGCTCACCTCACAGGGTGTGGAAATGGACTGACAAGATGTCTGACACTGGCCTCTGTTGTAGGGAGCACAAGGCCCTGCTGGGAACTGGGCACCAACAAACAACAGGACTGCACTGACTGACATCCTGAAAGTTAACCTGCACCCACTGCAATGGTGGCACGATTCATGATGGGATAACTGGCCTTGGGGGAGAAGGAGGTCCTGACTTGAAAACAAATAACACCAATGCTGGCCATACACACCTTCTCTGCTAAAACACATTGCACACGTGGTACCAGTCACTCACAAAGTAAATGCCTGGGCAAGATGGCTGACACATGGGCCTGATAAATGATGTGGCTGCAAATCACACATATGCACTGGCCAACCCAAACACGTTCGCACACACAGCCATTGCAACGTATGTTCAAACTCACTGTCTGGGGATGCAGTGTCCAGGGGTGCTCCCTGGCCTGGCTGTAGATGTGTGTCTTACAGATGACAAGTGTGGAGATCCATATATAGTACATAGAACAAAACACACAGGAACTCACATTTACATCATTGACAGGGGACATCTGACAGTAAATGGAATGGATACACCAATATAGCTGACACCGTAGCATGGTCTCATTCACACTAGGTGCTGTTGTGAGCTGCATTCCACTCCTACATCATTCTGCAACATATGCATCCTTAACACCACACACCACTCACTGTCATAGACACTGTAGACACAAGTGTCTACAGTGGCTTTTCAGGAGACCAAATGTCCGCTCAATCACCCTCCTGGTCCGACCATGTGCCTCATTGTAGCGCATCTCGGCTGGTGTCACAGTGTTTCTGAGGGGTGTCGGCAACCACGGCATGTTGGGGTATCCAGAGTCACCTACATACAAACAATTGAACAATTAGCTGAGTTTTGAAAGAGGGTGGAATATAACATTGCCAAACACACACAATGGTAAACAGTCAGTACACACCGACAAGTCAGGCACGCTGGTTTGGCATCTGTGACATCAGCGTTGCAATGCAACTACTCCTCATGATGTATGCATCGTGCGCAGAACCGGGGAAACGTGCACACACATGTGTGATACACATGTCCGCTAGACATACCCCCATAGCATTGATGGAGTGGAAATGTTTCCTGTTCCGGTATGTCTGCTCATGTGCCCGTGGTGGTACCAGGGCCACATATGTACCATCAATAGATCCAATGACGTTCGGCATCCTCCCCAGTGTATAAAAAGCAGCCTTTATGTCAGTGAGTTTACCTGAAATGAAATGAAATTTTGTACTTGTATAGCGCACTGCTGCCCCAGCGACGGGGCGTCCTGGCGCTTGTACTCATACCGCTGTGGAACCCTTCCTGGCTTTCCCTGTGAAATGTCCACTCCTGGGCACCTCCAAGGTGAAGCCAGGCATCCCCAGCGCTGTTGGGTCCGTTGTGGAGATTAAGCAAGCTATTGCCCAGAGTTGCAGAGTGGGACCCATGATTAGAGTAGGCACCAAGATGAGAATTGTCAGGTCCGAGGAAAGTGAGCCCAAGACCCGCCGAGGCGGGAAATGAACCCTGGTCCCGGGCCAGATCTCTGCATCAGGGTCTGCCACTCTAACCATTGAGCCACACTTCTCCTGGGCTAGGAAACGTGATGTACAGGTCAAGGAAATGCAACATCCCCTCCAAGACATTGCGTAGCACACGACTGAACATAGTTTGCGACAAACCACCAGCAGTAGCCACAGTGTACTGAAAGGTACCGGTAGCAAAGAAGTGGAGGGCTGCCATCATCTTCACCTCTGGGGTCAGTGGTGTAGGGTATGTTCGGCCAGGTAGCAGATGTGGCGCCAACTGCTCTGCCAACTCCTCAATCAGTGGCCTGGAGAAGCATTTCCGTCGGATGCAGTCGCGTTCCTGCATGGTTTCAAGGTCTGGGATCGGTCTATGGACAGCTGGTGCCCTGCAGTACAGAGATGAACAAAGGAAGATTGTCGATTCATCCACCCATGTGGCTATGACCAAGCAAAATATCACATGATACATCATGACAATACACAATGTACTGAGGTTTGTGCTGTTGGGTATGGACACATATGTCACCTACTTGCCCTTCATCTCACATCTCAAGTCCACATGTCTACATAACTTACATGTAGTGCAATGGCCAATCATTAGGCTGTGTCACAGTCCCTATGTACTGCTGTCACATTCCAAACACACACCACAGTGACAAGTGAGGACTAATGTCTCCCAGGCATCACAACTCTTTGACAGGCAGATACCCCGAGTCCCTGTATTGCCACATGGACACTGGCATGACATGGCGTATCATGTACATGCCACAAAACAACCATGAGTCCCACAGGTAGTGGTCCATGTTGTCTCTGCAGGCCATACATGGATGTCTCTGAGACAAACACACAACATCAATGATGATGCACAAACCACAAGGATGTGGAGACTGTCTCCCATTGGGCACATGGGATCAGACACATCCGAGAGACAACATGCACACAGACTGCGGGTGTACATCAGAATTGTGGCTATGGGTCTCACTGTGACGTACATACCATCCCACCCAGGACTCAGGGTGTATGTGACATGTCCTAACCATATCCAACCTGCAACTGTGTCCATGACTTATGCCCATAACTGTACAGTTGCACATCACAGTGGTAATGTGCACAACACACAAAGGATTCTGTCCCCATGAACACGTGCACAGCCTGGGAGTGGCTGCACCAAAGTACCGCACAGCAAACCAAATGTTGCCCCCTACACACACACACACACACAGCTAATGCAGCCTTACATGCCATGGGATACAGTGTGGCACATGCTGTGGTGTGGTTGGTGTGTACCTGAGTCCCTGGCAAGTAATTGTGTGTGGAATCCGTCAACAAGTCACACCAATGTCAACCGACGCGGGTGACTTCTACAGAGACGCATTGCACAGTTCTGGACCGAGCCGTGCGCACGCCTTGGCCATTGACTGCAATGTGAACCGATGCGGGTGACTATTATGCATACGCGTCGCGCAGGCATGAACCAAGCCGTGCACACGCCTTGGCCATTGACTGCAATGTGAACCGATGCGTGTGACAATTATGCATACGCGTCATGCAGGAATGGACCGAGCCATGCGCATGCATAGCCCGTTGAATCATATTGAGACGAGTGCGTGTGGATTTTCAAACTACGCATTGTACAGTTAGTTGACTGAGCCGTGGCATTGGACTGTCATGGAGACGGATGCGTATTCAAAACTTGTACGAGTTGCAATTTCTAGGGTGTCATGAAGGTGAAAATTTGAATGATGCGGAAGACGCGTACGAGTTGTACAATTCCATGGATTGGCCAGATTCATAGAATGAAACTGTTTTGGACCTATCACTTAGGACACATGGCACAGATTCTGCCTCTGCAGCACAAATATAAGGCTAACTGACCCCCAGGGAGTTCACTTGCATGCACTACATGCTACTGTACCCCATCTCTGCTACCACTGCTGCTGTCTCTGTATCCTCTAGCTATTGCTATGGCACGTATTCTGGAGAGAGCCACAGCTTTCACTGAAGAGGAGAACCAGGCCCTGCTGGACGGGCTCCTTCCACATTACTGCAAGCTGTATGGGAAACCAGGGTAACAGGAGAGTGTGCAGTCCACTGCCTTCCTAATGGTGCATGTTGTCTGACTAGCACTACTAGCAGTGTGTAGACCAGTGGCAAGCGTACTCACTGAGTATTTTCAACCGGTATATGTGATGAACAGGTCTTCTGCAGCAAAAGTGCATTTGTGCAAGCTTTAACTTCCCAGGCAATGTTAACATGTCAGACATGCAGGGCAATTGTCCATTTCCATGGGTGCACTACCTGTGTACCTCTTTTCTCTTTGTGATGACTAGATGTATATCCAACTGTGTGCAGCACAAATATGTGGCATGTGTGGTAATGGCCTTTTCACTTTGTCATCCTCACGGGTTGATGCCCACCTGAAGCATGAGATATGGCTGACCATCACCCGGGCAGTTAGATCAGTGGGGGTCTACAAGCACCGGATCTGCAACTGCCAGAAGAGGTGGCAGGACCTTCGGGGATGGACCCGGAGGATCGCAAGGGTCCAGCTGAAGCTGTCACCTCCTCACAGGAGGGGCGGACACCGGACCATGACCCCCCACATGCTCAGGATTCTGGTGGTGGTCTTCCCGGACCTGGATGGGCAGATGAAGGCCAGACAGCAGCAAGGAGGGGGTAAGTCCATGCCTAATCTGTGAACTATGTCTGACATGCTATTTGCAGTCTTTTGGCCTGGTCACACTTCCACATTACATCAGTCTTGTAGTCCAGGACTCATGTCCCTCAATTGTGTAATGCACCCTCCTCATCTGATCCACAGGTGTGGCCCCTATAGTCTGTGGCTTGTTTCACTAGTGCACTGTGTCCCTGCAGTCAGCTATGCTTAAGGTTGCGGACAGCATCTGTTGCTGTGACTCCGTTGTATGTTTCATGGGTGGGTCAATTGTTTACACAATGCCTGAGATCTAACATGTGATCTGTGTGTGTCCTTGATATGTGTTCCAATTGCTGGTCTGACTCGCCACATGTGCCTGGGGTATTTCAAACACACCCAGGCAGCAGGTGACTCCAAATTTTGGGCCTCAGGAGTATGTATATCAAGTGTGTCACACTTGCTTAGCCACCTGCCTACTGTCCAGGGCTATACACTGTTTCACGTAGACCTGGGCAGTCATGCCTACTCCAGGGCATTTTAAAACACTCTGTACTCTCACTCCCATGTATCAACTTACAGACTGTGCTTAGTGACATGTGCCTTCAGGTGTCTGCCTCTGTGTCATTGTGGTGTGGCTTCCTTTTCAGGACAACTGGGGTGTTCATGAGTTTGAGGGTCAGCAGGACATACTATAGGAGACAAGAACTGTATGACATATAGGTGTGTGATCACTTGACAGTGCACAATGGTGTATGCAACTGTGAAGTTCAGACAGCTGTGTTTCATGCACAGCAGACTGTGAGGTGCTCATGTTCAGGGAGCTGTGTTCGCAGTCACTCATATGTCTGATTTGTATGATGTGGGGTCATCTGAGTCCGGGATATGTTGTTTGCAGGGGATGGACATGTGCACTTGTCAGCTGCAGAGTTTTCTTTACCCATGACCTAGGATTGTGACACAGTGCATACTGTTGTTGTTTGGATGTCCTGCCCCTGTGACAGGAGACAGTGATGACTGACTTTTCAGGCATGCCTGTGCCATGGCATTTAACTTGCTGAGAGGGATCCTGCATTGGAGTCAAATGTGCTCCATGCACCCCATTGTGGCATTGACTATCAGGACATGAGAACATCACAGTGTGTGTTGCTGGTATGCATCACAAGCATGTGAAATGAGACTCTGGCCATCCCTTCGCCACGACACCTGTACTGAGTCAGTGGCAGGAGATGTGATGTGTGTATATTGACAAACTTCTACATGTTCACTTACATGTCCAACGACTGTGTAGGCTGTGCATTTCTGCACATAGGGGTATTAGCATCCAGCATGTAACAGACATATGGGTGCAAGTCCATGAGTGATATGAGTGCCATGTTTGATGGTCAGACTGACAATTGGCTTATTCAAAACAGTGTGAGCACTTTGAGCAGTGTTCAGATGATGATGCCAGGGCTTGCCCTGTGATGTGCTGTACATACTGTGGTGTGTGCAGTCAGTGCAGGTGACTGATGTTGTTCTGTTTTTCCTAATTCTTTCCAGATGCATCCATGGCCACAGGAGTGGACAGCACCACGGACCAGGAGGTGCCGCAGAGCCAGACTGGGACAGAAAGCGAGGAGTTGGAGGGACCTAGTGGCACAGAGGGTGAGTGGAGCCACCCCAAGGAGTCCTCGGCACCATCCACCCCTGCTGAGGACCACAGCAGCTCAGAGGATGACTCCCTTGTGGAGGCGGGTGTCAGCAGCCAACAAACCCCAGCTAGTGAGGCTGTCCCCGCCACCACCACCACCATCACCACCCTCCCATCGGCTCCCGTCCCAGAGGTCCGTGGAGGCTCCCGTGTTCAGGAGCTTATCTCCTTTGTGCCAGGCACTGCACCCCCTGCCCCTGTGTCCCCTGCTGCCCTGAGTGTGGAGTATGTGGACTTGCTTCAACAGATCCATGTAGGGCAGACATCAATGCTGAGTGTCCTCCATGCACACACCAGTCTGTTGACTCAACTGGTGTCGTTCATGGAGGGCATGTCATCAGGCATGTCTGCCCTACAGAGGACCAATCAGTCCATGGCCTCCTCCCTGACGGCAGCAGTGTCCCTCCTCCAACAGTCCCTCACCCCTTCTACCCCTGCCCCATCCACAATTTCTAACACCCTACCTGTCCCAAGCACACACACACCACCACATTCACCCAAACCCACAGACACAGGCAGCACACAAACACCCAAACCAATGTCTAGACGTGCACACAAGCAACCTCAGGGGACTGATACCACACTGACAGGGGATGGTTTGCAAACACATCAACAGGCATTCACAACCACTCCGCAGTCCTCTGATACCTCTCCCTCTAAGACCCCATCCCTTACCTCACATGCAAACCCCATCTCCCCAGAAGCTCTTTCTCTGTGACCTTGGCCTCTTCCCCACCAATCCAGCAGATCCAGTGTACAAAGGGAAAAGGAAGTCCCCACACACAGAGGGGACTGCCCCTCACACCCGGACACCCTCCCCCAGGCGCAGGCAGACTGAGGCCCCCACCCGCAAGTCCCCCCGGGCACAAAAGAGCAAGACCCCACTCCCGCCCGCAGCTCCACGACACAGTCTCCGTCCTCCATCCCTCAGGCCACCACTCCACAGGTTCCCCCGCCACACCCTGCCACAGGTTCCCCCACCCACAGATACACCATCCCCAAAATGCTCAGGCCCTCCCTCCCTACCACTTGCTCTTCCACCCCCACCCCCCCGGTCAGCCTGTGTTTGCCACTGGCGTGGGGACCGTGGCCCCCCTGTACTGCCGACCTCACCTGATTCCCATTCCTCTCCCATGGAGTCCACTCCATCTGACCTGCCCACTGCAGTTGTGCCAGCACCCACACCATCTGACTTGTGCCCCACAGTTGTGACTGCACCCACTATGTCAGACACCTCCACTGCAGTTGCCAGTGACTCTCCTGCACCCACCACCCCTTCACTGCCTCCTTCTGCTGATCCTTGATCCTGTCCCTGCGGTGCCTGGCCTGCCCCCATGTATGCCCCTCCGAGTGGATGTCCCCTGTCCTTAGCAGTGCAGGCAAGCAACGTGTGACAGTTGTCACTCACACCCTATTTTGACTTTGGATATGGACTGGCCATTGGCCTTTGTTTTGCATGGACTTTGCATTTGAATTTCAAATTTGCTGAATAAAGCATTTGTAGTTATCCATGTGAATTTGATTTGGCTGTACATTATGTTGATGATGTTTATCATGACCTTGCTGTTATAAATGCTGAATTTTTAATGTTGAATTCTGAGGTGTTGATGTGATGTACTCCATGTGGTCCATGAGATATGTATCCTATTCTGGTCGGTATCCATGTCATCCTTTGCAGCAAACTGGGTGTGTCATGATTAACAATTTGTGCACATTTCTGTAAACATTTCATTTGCACGGTCACATCTGTGGCTTGCACCCATGCACATTTGATGTGCTTCCCATTGTCCAATTTGTCTATTTCCCTGACTGTGGGCACATCTCCACTGGAAATGCAGGTGTGGACATCACTGGTGTAGGATCAACTGGGTCCTCTGTGCAACTTGCTAGACTTATGTATTGAGTATGTGCAGATGACTTAAGGGACACTCCCGTACCCAGGCTGATGTGACCAGAGCCTTCATTGGGTGGTAACTGATGGCTGACTGACCAAGTGTTCTGCTGACATGACTGAGACCTGCTGGGACTATGTTTGGCACAGGTGAGCTTCCACAGGAGTTGAGTCCCCTCAAGTAAGTGTGTTGTTCCATGACATTGCCTGGGCCCATGGTGTGTGTTGTGTGAGCATGTGTGTGTGTGTCCACATCCCTTTTTCTACACAGGCTTTGTTCGCTTGATATGTTCCTGTTGTTGATGCTTGCTGAGTTGTCCTGTGTTCTTCCCACATCTTTGTCCTGGCCTACCAGATAAGTGGGTGCATGACACACTACTGTTCATTGGTGTGTCATCATTGGGATTTGTCAGTTCTGAGTGGTGATGATGTGGTCAGACGCAGATGGGACACAGTCAGGGGTCCCCATGGCACTCACTTGTTTGTTCGCAATATCATATAGTTGTCCGTAGGTAGTACCTTTCGGTGATTGAGACATGTGTATGTGTGTGTGACTGCTCCCACTTGTCAGGTTCAGAGCTGCAATGTTGGCAGGTGTCAGCATGTGTGCCTTGTGGTTCTCCTTGGCTTCTGCATTGTCCTGGGACTGTGTCAGGTATTCCGAAGGTTACGGGACCGTTGACGTCATGGCCATGTACCGCATACTGTGCAGTATGTCTGTCATTCACCAGGGTTGTAGACTGTCCTTGTGTGATGAGTCTGTGTACCTTAGATCCTCCCAACATTACTGTGTTTGTCATGGGTGAATGTGCAATGTCACATGTCCATGTGGGCTTCACTGATGCACATTGGTGCAGTTCAGGGTGTGTGGTGTTGAGGGTGGACAGATGTGAATGTTTGCATGGCTCAGCCCCTACCTCACGTTTGTCCCTGGATGACAGGCCATGCTGAGTGATTTGTGTTTGTGTAGGTGTGATGTACGTTTGTGACACAGGAAACATGTCTGAGTTTCACAGTTTGTACGACATCTACCTTTGTCATCACAGTGGAGGTGTCATGCATGCTTGTGTCACCCTAATGTATGGTCCCTGGGGGTGGTGCTGTTGTGTGTCAGTCTCTTGCTGTTTTAGTTGCTGTTCATTCCAGCTTGTGTCACATGTGTCTGTTGGGATCCCTTTCATCTCACAATGCTTGATTGCCCACTAAGGGGTGTCCAATTGATGGGTTACTTTGTATGGTACTGTGTCCACATCTGTGTCATTGTGGTTCAGCCCCCCTCAAGTGTTGTGTAGTTGCCTGGGGATACTGAGACACACACACACACGTTGTGTCAGATGTGCAGTGTGAAGTTGCCTGTTTGTGTTTGTGCATCTGCACCAGTGCATTGGTATTGCTGAAGTGGGCCATTGGCTGAATGTTGTTTGCGTGAGTTTTCCTGCTGTCCCTGTGAGTCATATCTCATCATTCTGCACATTCATCCTGGTTGTTAGGTCCCATTGCTGCCATGGAATGGGAGTTTGTGACCTGACACCTGCAGTCTACACAGGATGTATTGATTTGTGTGTCTATTTTCGAGATGTGGGTATGCATTATGATGGTCACTTCTGCTTTTTTGTCATTGTACACTGTATGCAATGTCAGCCACCATGGGTGGTGCTTGTCTGCACATGGCCGAGAGTATGTTAGATTTTCACAGCACTGGTAGCCACACCACATTTCTGTGGGTATGGGACACAACCACTACTTTGCCACAAAAGTGTTTCATGTGTTGGGACCAGGATCATACATGCTGTTTGGCATTTGCAGCTTTTAACATGATGACACTTACCTTTTGGTCACTGTAATGATGGTGGGTTTAGACCCCATTACCACAATGCTCAACATTTGCTGCAGTTTGGAACACCCCACTTAACTTTTGTTCTACACAGTGAGGGGGGTTAGTGCACATTGACACAGTGCTATTAGGATGCTTGACTTGTGTAGGCCACACTCAGTTTTTCGTCGCACGTGTGATGGGAGTCACATTGTATGTTCGAAGTCATATTCACTGTTGTGGGCATTTGTCACAGACTACACACTGTTGTGATGATGTTAGGGGGGATGTATTTTGCTGACATACCTAATGTTGGTGTATGATGGATGTGTGGTGCATCACCCATCCTATGTGTGTGGGTGTTGATATTGATAGTCACACAGCACCCTATGAGTGGGGGTGGCAGTAGTGATGGGCAACATACCCCCTATGAGTGGAGGTGGTAATATTCATGGGCAACAGGTTCCCTATGAGTGGGGGTGGCAGTAGTGATGGGCAACATACCCCCTATGAGTGGATGTGGCAGTATTCATGGGCAACATACCCCCTATGAGCGGGGGTGGCAGGGGTGATGGGCAACATACCCCCTATGAGTGGAGGTGGCAGTAGTGATGGGCAACATGTCCCCTATGAGTGGGGGTGGCAGTAGTGATGGGCAACATTCCCCCTATGAGTGGAGGTGGCAGTATTCATGGGCAACAGGTCCCCTATGAGTGGGGGTTGCAGTAGTGATAGGCAATAAGTCCCCTATGAGTGGGGGTGGCACTAGTGATGGACAACATACCCCCTATGAGTGGAGGTGGCAGTAGTGATGGGCAACATGTCCCCTATGAGTGGGGGTGGCAGTAGGGATGTGCAACATACCCCATATGAGTGGGGGTGGCAGTAGTGATAGGCAACATACCCCCTATGAGTGGGGGTGACAGTATTCAATGGCAACAGGTCCCCTATGAGTGGGGGTGGCAGTAGTGATGGGCAACATACCCCATATGAGTGGAAGTGGCAGTAGTGATAGGCAACATAGCCCCTATGAGTGGGGGTGGCAGTAGTGATAGCCATGCAACCCCTATGGTGTCCTGTTGCTAGTGGACAGGATATGGATCCCCTGGGTGTGTGTGACATTTGGCGGGTACTTGTCGTTTGTTTGTGTGGTGGGTGTCTGACTTACCGTCTGCGCCGTCTGCGTCTGTTCCTGATCCGGTCCTAGATGTACAGTACTGGTATGACCTGCGCGATGGGACTCAGGATGTGTTCGTCTCACACACACTGCTTGTTGCTTTGTCTCATACCCGTTGCTGGCTGGTCTGTCTCATAGCCGTGGATTGTGTTCTGGTGCAAATCGTACCTGATATGCTGCTTTCCTGGATGCTGTTACGTGCTGCACATGGCGACCCGTCTGGGACGTATGAGTTGCGCATCGTACTTGTGTGGCCTGAAACTGCTGTAAGAACTGCTTCCGGGCGACTCGAATCGGTGATCGGAGGTACAGCTCGTACAGGAAATGCTGCTGGAAACGCAGCCTACGTGTCGGTCGGAATTGTGTCAGTTATGCGCATTGTACTTCATTGCCCGGACACACTGGCTCCCGGAACATGTCGGTCGCAAGGTAAGGCTACGAACAGCTCTCGGAGAGCTGTCCAACCCGGATCGGAATCAACCCCATATAAGAAACAAATCAACGTTATTGATTGTTTATGTGCAGGAAGGGACACCTTCCTTCAAAGAAAAAATCATTCCATGCAATGCAGGCACCATTGCACCATTGCACCAAATTTGGAAATCTGAGCTCCAACATTTCCAAAACGTAGAACTCTGCACGTATAGAAGTAACAAATCAACATTATTTGATTGTTTATGTGCATGAAGGGGAACCTTTCTGCACATAAACAATCATTAATGGCGTTTTTCTCTTTCTGCAGCACACATAGTAAGATCTAAAACGAGGAGAAATAAATGTACTTCTCCTCATTGCGCTATTCTAACACCTGCTATTGCATGCCATTAGTTTTGTTTGAAAGCACGTCAAGCTTCATAAATCATTTCTTACAAAAATATGTCTTTAACCTGCCATTCAACATACAGGACACAGGGGATTTTTTAGAAGACCTGTATGTCTTTATGACCATGGATGTAACTTCCATTCCCCACCAAGATGGTCTGACAGCGATGAAACACTTACTAAGGATGCAACTCATCCATCTGCCTCAGTACACTGAGATGCTTTTAGAAATAACATAGTGGGGTCTGCATAACAATGGCAATTGAGAGGTATGGCCATAGGCCATCTGCTTTGCCCCAGCTAATCTTATTTCCACATGGGCAGGTGCTCACAGTAGAGTATATGCCTTGGAATGGTCAGAGAACGTAGTCCTTTGGAGGCGTTTCATAGATGATTGTTTAGATTTTGTGGTAGGGCACGCCTTTGACAGAAAAGGTATTTGCTCAGAAGTTAAACAACAACAATTAGAATCTCCTATTCACAGCTGACATTTCTTAGATCTAAAAAAAGTAATAAACATACAAAAAGTCCGAAATCTCGGATAGAGGACCTAGTAGTAGGGCTAGATTTTCGCTCAGTTTGAGCTAAAAAATCCTGTACAAAAGGAAAGCTGTCCTTTCTTGAGTCCCCTCACTCACCGCGGTTTCCCCACAGTGACATGCTTCATCATTGGGGCCATCTCAACCCGCTGCGGGTTGAGGCGTGCTACGACTTGCGTAATAGGTAGGAGCACTTCAGTGAGGAACTATGTGTGGTGCAGTGGAGTATGTGGAGTGGAGTGACTTTAAAAATATCTAACTAGTGGGCGAATTAACTTTATTCTTGCTCCTGGTTGATATGTTAAAACCGGGGTTGGTCTCTAGGGTACCTGGTTTCAATGAGTCAGGGGTCCCTAGTAGAGGTCAACATGTTTCGAGCTACCCCAATGCTCTTCTTCAGGACTACACAGGGTCCAGCCCTGCGTGTACCACTCCAAAGTGCAGTGAAAAAGTGACTGAAGATGCTAAGTAATAAGCAAAAGGTAAACAATACATACAACACTTAATAGGTCATGTAGTCTGACACTTAATAGGTCATGTAGTTTCTGGAATAATGGAAAAAAACATGGGTTATGGATAAAAAAAAACGCCCGTAATACGGTGGGTACTAGGTTTACTGCAAAATAAAGACATTCCTCACGGTGCGTGCCTAGTTGTCAACGCCGTGTCTTGCGCCATGCTAGACTGAAAAGAAAAGAATTTCTGACACACCGCTTGCCTATGAACCTGAATAGAGTAAAGAGGCGCTGTGAATCTGTGCGCGGTGACTGTATCAAAGTAAAAAAGTAAAAAAGTCGATCCTCAAGACTGTGCTGTGGCGTGCATGAAGGACAAATGACATATAACATTAGAATATACAACCTTTGACATACCCAACACACTTATTCTAAAAGCAAATTTAAGCCTCCTGGTAGTCGGTTATGACGTACATGACAAACAACATAGAATATATATGACATACTTATTAAAAGGCAGAGCTTTGCCTCATGGTCAATGGAGGGGGCGTGAGAGATTCACAGCGCCTCTTTACTCATATCATATCAACTAGGAGCAAGAATAAAGTAAATTCACCCACTAGTTAGATATTTTTAAAGTCACTCCACTACACATACTCCACTGCACCACACTAAGGGCCATATGTAGATAGCTAAATACCGGCCGGTAACGGCCAAAAATTGGTAATTTTCCCGTTACCGACCGGTATTTAGCCCTTTCTAATGTAGGAGGCAGGTTTTAAGGATTCGGTAATTTACCGAATCGGTATTTTAAGAAATCGGTAAAATACCGAATCAGTAAATTACCGAATCTTTAAATCCTATGTAGGGAGCACTCAAGTGAGTGCATTTTTGGTTTAAGGATTCGTTACTTACCACCAACTACAAGTTTATGGTAAATACCGAATACCTTTTCAAAAGCAATTTTGTGCTTTTTTAAAAGTGCCATGTGGCAGACATACATGCCCTTAGGGCATGTATGTGCGCCACATGTGCACACATGCACGATTCAGGGGTGCAACAAGGTGTCAATGTGACACCCTGCCCCCCTTGAATATGCTCCCCCTATTACCGATTCGATATTTACCGAATCGGTAATAGTGAATGGCTTCCCATTCATTCCTATGGGCCTCCAGGCCCATAGGAATGAATGGGAAGGTATGCCTTATTACCAATTCGGTAAATACCGAATCGGTAGTAACAAATATTACCGAATCGGTAAAATTTACCGATTTTTTTACCTACATTCTATTTACCGATTCTTAAATACCGAATCGGTAAAATTCGGTATTTAGGAATCGGTGAATAGAAATTACCTACATATGGCCCATAGTTCCTCACTGACGTGCTCCTATGTATTACACAAGTCGTAGCACGCCTCAAGCCGCAGCGGGTTGAAATGGCACCAATGATGAAGCATGTCACTGCGGGGAAACCCCGGTGAGTGAAAGGACTCAAGAAAGGACAGCTTTCCTTTTGTACCAGATTTTCTAGCTCAAACTGAGCGAAAATCAACCCCTACTACTAGGTCCTCTATCCAAGATTTCGGATTTTTTGTATGTTTATTTCTTAGATCTAGCCATATTTGTGAAACACCAAAAAAATCCATGTGATGACATTTAGGAAGCATACGTCGGGGAATTCTATTGTTCATGCTAGTCTCTATCCAGTTGTGAGGTAGTTGACAGTGCCAAGAAGAAAGCCAGTCAAAAAGAAAGGGAACAATTGTTGTTTGCTAGAGGAGACAAGAAAGTGATCCTGTGATTCAATACACAACATCAGAAAATGAGGGAAGTCCTAGCGAGACATTGGCCTCTCATTAAAGGTGATCCAGTGACAGGCCAGACAGTACTAAACAAACCTCTCCTCACCTTCAGACGAGCAAAGTCAATGTGTCAAGAGGTAGTGGTGAGTAGCCCTGAAATGATTAAACCAGAGATGTGAGAGGAAACCCTGAGTTCCAGCGGTGTCAGAAGTGAAATGCTTATAGGCTTGGACTCAATATGAAAGAATTCACTTCAGCATTGATGATAATAAGCTTTATGTCCTGCTCGTTTTCCCTATGCCTGCCTTGACATCTATTTGTTTTATTTGTATACATGTACTTCCCCGCTGTTTATATTGGTGGATTATTAGTGGTTACCCAAACCCACTAGGGAGGAAGACACGTGCAACTCAATGTCAGTTGAGGTGATGTGCACAGTAGAGTGAAAGTACTATTCCATGCTACAGATTGACAACCACATAAAGGTACCATGAATAATTGGTACACACTTTATATGATGTGTTATTGTTTATTTAAATTTTATGAAATATGGGCACATAGAGCACTTTAGAAAAAACACCAGTGGAAGGAAGTGCATATGTAAAAGTATTTCTTTCATGCCTATGCTGCTCTGCATGCAACACAAGGCCATGTGTAAACATCAATCAAAATGGCATCTACGTATTCTGAGCAAGGCAGTTGGATCTGCCAAAATACGTCAAAGCCACTTGCAATAAAAATACTGTTTGAAGAGCTTAGCCTTGTCGGTACCCATATGTTTACCCTAAAGTTAACATGTGTTCTATACTTTAAAAAAATAAATAATATTTCATAGTATTTTTTAAATAATAAATCACAATAATCATTTTTTGATAAATAAACTTGGTGTCTTTTCTAAATTTGAATTAATTTGAAATAATATACTTAAAACCATTCTTTTATTTTTATAAATAAAATTAATGTACTTTAAAAAAAATGTATTTACCACCTTCTACATTTGCCTTTTACTATTAGATTGAAAATGTTTAACTCTAAACATGTATATCATATTTTTATACCTTCCCCACCTATCTCTTGCATCATTCTCCTAAAGCTTTTTTTGATATTTTTAAATTATTTTGTAAAACATATTTGCCTTATTAAATGGCTTAAGTTTATAATACTCAGTTATCACAGTTAATACGTGAGTAATAATACACTTCCCCACCCATTACCCCTATATCCCTTGCATCTCGCTCCTAAAACTTTAATTAGGAATAATTATCTTAAAAATATTTGCTTTCCTATTAAATGGAATACAAATGTAATACTCGGGTATCACAGTTGATACCTGAGTATTAATACACATTTCTAGCCATTATCCCTATATGCCTTGCATCATACTCCTAAAACCTTATTTTCATATTTTTAAATGTATGTGCAATAATTATTTTAAAAATAATCAGATAATTATCACTTAGATTACACATTTAAAACTCAGGTATCACAGTTGATACCTAAATGTTAGTACACTTCCACATCAATTACCCCTCCTCTGCATCCTGAACTTTAAGGGCCCGATTCACAGAACTAACTTAAGACAAAATCCTAAACTTACTACCATTTTGGTATTCACAGAAGGCACTTACTCATTTTGGTATTCACAGAAGGCACTTACTCATTTTGGTATTCACAGAAGTTAGGAGTCCTAAGTTTAGGACTCCCAAATGCCTTCTGTGAATACCGAAAGTCTTAAAATTAGGATTTTTTGCAGTTTAGTAGTAGTATAGTTAGGACTCCTAACTTTAGGACTCCTAAATGCCTTCTGTGAAAACCGAAAGTCTTAAAATTAGGATTTTTCTCAATTTAGTAGTAGTAAAGTTAGGACTCCTAACTTTATGACTCCTAAATGCCTTCTGTGAATACCGAAAGCCTTAAAATTAGGATTTTTCTCAGTTTAGTAGTAGTATAGTTAGGACTCCTAACTTTAGGACTCCTAAATGCCTTCTCTGAATACCGAAAGTCTTAAAATTAGGATTTTTCTCGATTTAGTAGTAGTAAACTTAGGACTCCTAACTTTAGGACTCCTAAATGCCTTCTGTGAATACCAAAAGCCTTAAAATTAGGATTTTTCTCAGTTTAGTAGTAGTATAGTTAGGACTCCTAACTTTAGGACTCCTAAACTGTGAAAAATCCTAATTTTAAGACTTTCGGTATTCACAGAAGGCATTTAGGAGTCCTAAAGTTAGGACTCCTAACTTCTGTGAATACCGAAGTGAGTAAGTGTCTTCTGTGAATACCAAAATGAGTAAGTGCCTTCTGTGAATACGAAAATGGTAGTAAGTTTAGGATTTTGTCTTAAGTTAGTTCTGTGAATCGGGCCCTAAATGTTTAGTTTCATATTTTTAAATTAATTTGAAATAATTATTTTTAAAATAATTAAATTAATATTATTTAGATTAATATTTTAATGCTCAGGTATCACAGATGATACCGAAGTATTAATACACTTCCCCACCCTTTTACCCCTATATCTATTACTTCCCCCTCCTAAAGGTTTATTTTTTTAATTTGTTGTGCATATGATATATATAAAAACATTATGGGGCCAATTCCGGCCGCAAAACGAACCGACCGACACGGACCCGGACCGAATACCGACCGACACGGACCAGCGCCGTACGACCCATGCAGTACGATGCAACGCGAGTGAATTACAACCGACACGTACGGAATACAAGCCGTACGACCGAGCCGGAGGGAAAATAGTGATCCGGCTGGAAAACCGACGTGATTTTCACCGACCGACACGAACCCGGAATCAACCCGACCGACCGGTACCCGCGATGTACGATTAGCGCAGTATGATGCAATGCGTGTAAATCCAGACCGACTCACACGGAGACCAAGCCGCACGACCGACACGCACAGACAACCCGGCACACAAGCAATAAAAACTGCCGCGAACGACGCGTACCAAACACAGAAGGCAGCGTGAACGAGGCGGAGAAGCCCGCACGAGACAACAGCAGCGTCCGTTTCCGTCACATGAACGTCTCCTTCATGCCCACAAAACACAAAGGAAAAAACACAAAAAAAGGACCAAACGAGCAATGACTAAGGGCCCGATTCACAGAATTAACTTAAGACAAAATCCTAAACTTAGTACCATTTTGGTATTCACAGAATGCACTTACTACTTCTGGTATTCACAGAATGACCGTACTACTTTTGCGATTCACAGAATAAACTTACTACTTTTGCTATTCACAGAATGGATTTACGACTACTAACTTTACGTCCGCACTCGGGGTGGAAATTCCGGCCCAGAGGAGGAGCTTCCGGCCCGGAGGTGGGGCTTCTGGCCTGGAGGCGGGGCTTCCAGGCCGGAGGCAGAGCTTCCGGCCCGGAGGTGGGGATTCCGGCCAGTGGCGGAGATTTAACCATGGCCAAACTCTCCACCTCTGGGCCGGAAGCTCTGCCTCCGGCCCGGAAGCTCCGCCTCCGTGCCGGAAGCTCCGCCTCCGGGCTGGAAGCTCCGCCTCCACGACGGAATTTCCGGCCCGAGTGCGGACGTAAAGTTAGTAGTCGTAAATCCATTCTGTGAATAGCAAAAGTAGTAAGTTTATTCTGTGAATCGCAAAAGTAGTACGTTCATTCTGTGAATACCAGAAGTAGTAAGTGCATTCTGTGAATACCAAAATGGTACTAAGTTTAGGATTTTGTCTTAAGTTTGTTCTGTGAATCGGGCCCACAGTCAATAAATACCCCAAAAAAATCAATTGGACAAAGACACACCCACAACTCCAACTATATAAGGGACTACAATCACTACCATCATCCCTTGCAAACAGGAGACACAGCCAGCAGCAAACACCAGTACACAGCAACCACAGACACACTCACAACTCACACATCACACAACTCACACACCATCAGCACCTCATACAAAAGCACACACACATACACACAGCAAAACCAACACCAAACCAACATCACTTGCACCCTCACACACACATCCCTCACCACCACCACCCATCACCATGCCTCCAAAGAAGAATCCAAAGTTCACAGATAGTGAGTTAGAAGTGCTGGGAGACGAGATCATCAGAGTAGAGCCACATTTGGTTGGTACATTGGTTCAAAGGACCCCCATTTCACAGAAAACCAAGATGTGGGCGAGGATTGTGGACAAGGTGAACGCACAAGCACCAACGTTGCGCACAAAGGGTGATATCGAGAACCGGTGGTATGACGTGCGCAGGAGGGTCAAGAAACTCATCGAGAAAGATCACGCCTTGAGTCAGCGCACCGGCGGTGGCCCTCCTGCCAAACCAGTCTACTTCAGGACCTGGGAGGAGAAGGTGCGGGACATCCTACCACCAGAGAGCGTCCATGGCCTAACAGACATCCCAGAGACTGGTGAGTACACAAACAACATACCCAAGATTGTGTGGCAAGGGGACAGTGAAACCATGCACCCCAAGAAAACCTACACTAACCAATAGATAATCAACCCAAGATGTGTATGCCAGTCACACAAACACAATACCTTCCATCACATAGTGACTGGGAACTGTGTCATGACATGCACCAACCTACAAACAAATAGAGCAAGCCACTGGCACTAAGCCAAATACATCCAGCCAGACAGTTTGCCACCACAAACACACCACCTCACAGTGCAGCTGACTGTCAGGAAGGAATAGTGGGGATGCAGGTGAAGTGAGTGTAGACAAAAGCATGATGGGGTCTGTAGTCACAGATAATGATTGGTCCATCAAGACCCCTCTGAAACATGCCCACATCACAGGGAGTGGAAAATGACTGACAAGATGGCTGACACTGGCTCCTGTTGTGGGGAGCACAAGGCCCTGCTAGGGCTTGTGTGCAAATCAGAAGTAGGACACCACTGACTGACATCCTGAAAGACAGCTTGCACGCCCTACAATGGAAGCACGTTTCATGATGGGAAGGAGGACTGACAGCCCTGACCATACTAATCAGCATGGGGAGACACCCCCCAACACAAACTCCACACAACTCACCTGGTAAAATGCATTGACACACACCTCATTGAAATATCAGCAAAAGATACCCCGTACTGGGTGCTGCTGTGTGAAGCACAGGGGCCCACTTGGGACTTGTAGCCAAACAAACACCAGGACTTTACAGTCAGCCATCTTGCCATTGATGTCATACCCCTCACAGGGAAGCAGAGTCCAGAGGGAGGAAGCATGGGTATGCTGGGAAGGGGGGTGTAGCCAAGAGTATGATGGGACTCACAGTCACAGACAACCTACACCCACCCATATGGCACAGAAAGATCAACCTGAACCATACTCGCCTCACAGGGAGTGGGAAGGGACTGACAAGATGTCTGACACTGGGCTCTGTTGTGGGGAGCACAAGGCCATGCTGAGACTGGTAGCCAAACAAACACCAGGATTTCACAGTCAGCCATCTTGCCATTGATGTCACACCCCCACACAGGAAAGCAGAGTCAAGAGGGAGGAAGCATGGGTATGCTGGGAAGGGGGGTGTAGCCAAGAGTATGATGGGACTCGCAGTCACAGACAACCTACACCCACCCACATGGCACAGAAAGATCAAACTGAACCATACTCGCCT
The DNA here is from genome assembly GCF_964204655.1 of Triturus cristatus. Taxonomy (NCBI): domain Eukaryota; kingdom Metazoa; phylum Chordata; class Amphibia; order Caudata; family Salamandridae; genus Triturus; species Triturus cristatus. Next base: position 210,232,364 of record NC_140585.1, on the reverse strand, counting down.
CACAGGGAGTGGGAAGGGACTGACAAGATGTCTGACACTGGGCTCTGTTTTGGGGAGCACAAGGCCATGCTGGGACTGGTAGCCAAACAAACACCAGGATTTCACAGTCAGCCATCTTGCCATTGATGTCACACCCCCTCACAGATAAGCAGAGTCAAGCGGGAGGAGGCATGGGTATACTGGGAAGGGGGTGTAGCCAAGAGTATGATGGGACTCGCAGTCACAGACAACCTACACCCACCCACATGGCACAGAAAGAACAAACTGAACCATACTCACCTCACAGGGAGTGGGAAGGGACTGACAAGATGTCTGACACTGGGATCTGTTGTGGGGAGCACAAGGCCATGCTGGCATATGGCCAAAAACAAGATCAAACTCTTTCTGTGACAAGCTGGGAAAAAGCAGTGTACAGGCAGGCATCTGTTTGAAAAGTAGAAAATGTAATGTTTGTGAACCAACGATGCATGTAGAAAAATAAATCACATTGTGTGTCTCTTCCAAACACAGGTTGTGCTGGGCACCCAGCGCCAAATGACGAGGATACCCAGTCCCAGACTCTGGTGGACACTGAGCTCTCTGGTCTGACTCTCTCACTGTCCTCTTCGGATGACGACGACCAACCTGGCCCCTCCGGTGTGAGCCATCATGCAGCAATAGCAGCAGTAACATCTGCCCCCCCTGTACCCACGCCTCCAGCATCTGGACACCGACAGGGCAGCCTCGCCAACACAGACAGACCAAGGACAATCAACACCCACAGCACAGGGACACAGGACCCCCCGGAAGCTACAGCCAACACCACCAGCAACACCTCCCAAGGGGTCCCAGTGTCACCTGTGTGTACCGCCGCTGGTCCTGCCCGTGTGGAGAGGGGTGCTGGGAGGAGTGGGAGGCACAGGGCGTACCTTGCAGAGGGGTCTGGACTGCATGATGACCCCCAACTGGCAAGCATCTTAGACGCGTACCAGGATAGCACCGGAGGATTTGGCCAGGTAGTGGGGATCCTCAAGGACATGCAGCATGAGCAGGTCGCCCAACATGCCTGCATGGAGGCAAAGTGGGATGCCCTTACTGCGGTGCATCGGGACATACTACAATGCCTCCGCCAGATCAACACCAACCTGTCCCCACCCCCTTGTGTGCCAACAACATCTGTCGCAACACCATCTGCCAGCGCCCCAGGGAGGGAGGAGGACTCTGGCAGAGAGTCCCCTGCACTGCAGACGCCTGCACATGAGGATCCCCCCCGGAAGAAGAGGGGTCGTCTGAAGAAGGACATGTGAGAGGCAGATGTCCTAGCACATCCCCCAGGGCCTCTAAACCTGTTCTGGACAATGTTCTTTGCGCGCAACCCGTTCACCTTGTCCAATCGCACACAACTCGCCCACATGACATGGAGGGTTCATGTTGGGCCAATGTAGCAAACGACTTTACTTTGGACATTTCATCTACCAGCACTTCCAACTCCAATGTGAACTGTGGATTCCCAAACCACTGTACAGCACCCACCATCCTGTGCACTTCACTCACACATGTTTGTAAATAAACTCACCAGTACACCATACTTGCCTCTGTTGTGATTCCAACTTGTCATGTTCAGGGCGAAGTCGATCTGCTACACAACACAGTGCATGCCAAATACTGCAACAATGTGACCAATGCAAGGTGAGTCATGGGGATGTGACACATGTGAGGGAGACACACCACTATGGCAACACAACACATACTCACTATGGAAATGTTACTCATCACACACAATGATGTTGACCTGAAACACATTGGCATGCACAGACACAACACTAAGCACAGTAAGTGGTAACAAGTCCACAGGTGAGGTAAGCAGATGTCACTCAGAGGTGGGAAGACAGACAACGCACATAAAAAAGCATAGCACAGGTTCATTACACATCAGCAACACGTTTATTCCACACTAGTTGCACAGTAATTCTACGTAACAGTGGACACACGCTCACAATGTGTTGGAGAATGGAAGTCCAGGGATGTGTGGTACATCAGTTGATGGGAATTCTCAACTTCCACACTGGTGTTGGCTTCTGGGTGTTGGGGGTCAGGGTTGACCACACAACAGACAAAGTACCCTGGGAAGGACAGACAAGATACAGCCAAACGCACAGACGAACAGGAGAGAAATGCAATACACATGCACAAAACATGTAGCGAAACATCTACATAAACACTAGATAGCAGTACTACCCTATTGTGGAGTACACACCACCTGAATGGACACATCACAGCACACATCCAGTCAATTGGCACACAGACACACTCAGACAGCAACAGAGCTGGCTCAACACATTCCAGGCTACCTCCATACATTCACATAACAACCCTGGAAACTCACATTCAGGTGAAGAAGTTGTTGATGAGCTGTGAGCGGACGTCACCATCATCTTCATCATCACTGGCATCTTGGCCCAGGCCGGGATCCTCCACAGGTGCCGGACGTTGGTCGTCGTCATCCTCATCCTGGATGAGAGGCACCTCCTTCCGCACCGCCATATTGTGTAGCATGCAGCAGACCAGTATTATTTTGCACACCTTTGCAGGCTCATATGGGAGGGACCCTCCAGTCCTGTCCAGGCAGTGGAAGCGGCTTTTCAGGAGGCCAAATGTCCGCTCAATCACCCTTCTGCTCCGACCATGTCCCTCATTGTAGTGCAGCTCGGCTGGTGTCACAGGGTTCCTGAGGGGTGTCAGCAACCACGGCATGTTGGGGTATCCAGAGTCACCTACACACACAAAATGAACAAGTAGCTGAGTTATGTAGGAGTGCGGAATACAACACTGACAAACACACACAATGAGAAACAGTCAGTACACACCGACAAGCCAGGCACGCTGAGCTGGCATCTGTGACATCAGCGTTGCAATGTGACTACTCCTCATAATGTAGGCATCGTGCGCCGAACCAGGGAACCGTGCACACACATGTGTTATCAACATATCAGCAAGATAGACCACCAGAGCATTGATCGAATGGTAGTGCTTCCTGTTCCGGTATGCCTGCTCATGTGCCTGTGGTGGTATCAGGGCAACATGTGTCCCGTCAATGGATCCAATGACGTTTGGCATCCTCCCCAGTGTATAAAAGGCATCCTTTATTTCAGGGAGTTCATCTTGGCTCGGGAACTTGATCTACAGGTCGAGGAATTGCAACATCCCCTCCAAGACATCGCGTAGCACCCGACTAAACATCGTTTGCGACATACCACCAGCAGTAGCCACAGTGTACTGGAAGGTACCGGTAGCAAAGAAGTGGTTACATTTATTATAATAGTGTTTCTTTCCCTTGTCCCTCTCCTTTCTTTACCCTCCCCCTCCCCCCTTTCTTTCTCCTCTCTACGATTTTATTGAATTGTCTTTATTGCTTCTCATTATCATTCCCATGTATTATATTCTTATGTACTTGTTGTTTTCTTGCCTTGTATTACATTGGAATATTGATGAATAAACTTAAATGTTAAAACTTAAAAAAGAAGTGCAGGACTGCCATCACCTTCACCTCTGGGGTCAGTGCTGTAGGGTATGTCCGGCCAGGTAGCAGATGTGGTGCCAACTGCTCCGCCAACTCCTCAATCAGTGGCCTGGTGAAGCGGTACCGTCTGATGCTGTCGCGTTACTGCATGGTTGCAAGGTCTGGGAACGGCCGATGGACAGCTGGTGCCATGCAGTACAGAGATGCACAAAGGAAGATTGTCAGTACATCCACCCATGTGGCCATGACCACGATCACTATCACATGCTAGTTCATGACATTACACAATGTACTGAGGTGTGTACTATTGGGTATGGACACATATGTCACCTACAAGACCACCACCTCACATCTCAATTCCACATGTCCACATGAGTGCCATGTAGTGCAATGGGCTAATCATCTGGCTGTGTCACCCAACCTATGTGCTGCTGCAATGTTCAAAAAACCCACCCCAGTGACAAATGAGGATTCATGTCTCCCAGGCATCACAGATCTTTGCCATGCAGAAACCCAGGGTCCCTGTATTGCCATATCAACACAGCAATGGACATGGCTTAGCACGTAAACACCACCAGGCAAGCGTAAGTCCCACAGGTAGTGGCCACTGTTGTTCATGCCGGCCCTACATGTACGTCTCTTAGACACACACCCCATGAAGGTTGATGCATATACCACATGGATGTAGAGACTGTCACCTAATTGGTAACATGTGATCAGACACATCTGAGACACAATATGCACACAGACTGTGGGTGCACATCCGTATTGGCGCTACAGGTCTCACTGTGACATACATGCCATCACCCCCAGGACTCAGGGTGTATGTGACATGTCTTAAACATATCCAACCTGACACTGTGGCCTTCACTCATGCCCATTACTGTCCAACTGCACATCACAGTGCAAATGTGCACAACGCACAAAGGACTCTGCCCCATGTACAAGATAACAGTCTGGGAGTGGCTGCACAAAGTGCCAGAAAAAAAAACAGATGTGGCCCCCTCAAACACCCAGCCTCACATGCCATGGAACACTGTGTGGCCAATGCTATAGTGTGGCAGGTGTGTGCAGGTGTCCATGGCCAGTATATGTGTGTTGCATCCGTCTAATAGTCACACTAATGAGGTCCGACGCGGGTGACAATGCGAAAGCATTGCACGGGTCATGACCGAGCCGTGCGTACGCCTTGTCAGTGAATGCAATGAGGTCGGACGCGGGTGACAATGCGTACGCATTGCATGGGTCATGACCGAGCCGTGCATACGCCTTGTCAGTGAATGCAATGAGGTCCGACGCGGGTGACTATCATGCATACGCGTCGGACAGGCATGGTTCGAGACAGGCGTACACCTTGGCCATTGAATCATATGGAAACGGGTGCATGTGTATATTCAAAATATGCGTTGTACAGTCAGTTGAATGAGCCAGGCGCACCCATTGGCTCAGGACTGTCATGGAGACGGATGCGGAGTCAAAACTTGTACAAGTTGTGTACTGGAAATTCAGTTGGATGCCTACAACAATGTTGCAATTTCAAGTGTTCCATGAAGGTAAAGATTTGAACGATGCGGAAGGCGTGTACGAGTTGTACTTTTGAATGGATTGGCCAGATTTATAGGATTCAACCGTGTTGGACCTATCACTTGGGACACATGGCACAGAGTCTGCCTCTGCAGCACAGATATAAGTCTGGCTGGCCTCCAGGGAGCTCACTTGCCTGCACTACATGCTACTGGATCACATCCCTGCTACCACTGCTGCTGTCTATGCATCCTCTGGCTCCTGCTATGGCACGTACACTGGAGAGGGCCCCAGCCTTCACTGAGGAGGAGAACCAGGCCCTGCTGGACGGGCTCCTTCCAGAGCACAGAAAGCTCTATGGGACACCAGGGGAGCAGGTGAGTGTGCTGTCCACTGCCTTCCTAATTATGCATGTTGTCTGACTAGCAGTACACCATTGGCAAGCATTCTCACTGACTACTTTCATCCACCAAAGTGTGTAGGTACATGTAATGAAAAGTTTCCATGCTGCTAAAGTGCATTATTGCAAGCTTAAACTATCCAGGCATTGTTAACATGTCAGACATGCATTTGAGTTTTCATTCCCCATGGTTGCACTACCTGTGTAATTTATTTCCCTTTGTGATGATGACATGTATATCCAATTGTGTGCTGCACAAATCTGGGGCATGTGTGTTAATGTACTTTTCACTTTGTCATCCTCACAGGTTGATGCCCACCAGAAGCAGGAGATCTGGTGTCCATCGCCCAGGCTGTTCGTTCTGTGGGGGTCTACAAGTGCCGGATCCGCAACTGCCAGAAGAGCTGGCAGGACCTCCGTGGCTGGACCCGGAGGATAGCTAGAGTCCAGCTGAAGCTGTCACCTCCACGCAGGAGGGGCGGACACCGGACCCTGACTCCCCACATGCTCCGGATACTGGCGGTGGTCTTCCCAGACCTGGATAGTCAGCTGAAGGCCAGACAGCAGCAGGAAGGGGGTAAGTCCATGCCTGATCTGTGTACTATGCCTGACATGCAAATAGAAGTCTTTTGTCCGGGTCACACTTCCACATTACGTAGGTCTTGTAGTCCCAAAATCAGGCCCCTCGTCTGTGTGATGCACCCTCCTCATCTGTTCCACAGGTGTGGCCCCTGCATTCTGTTGCTTGTGTCACTAGGGCACTGTGTCCCTTTAGTCAGCTATGTTTCAGGTACCAGTCAGCATCAGTTCCTGTGGCTCTGTTGTGTTTTTCATGGGTGGTTCAATTGTTTACACAATGCCTGAGATCTGACATGTGAACTGTGTGTGCCCTTGGGATGTGTACCAATTACTGGTCTGACTCGCAACATGATTCTGGGGTATTGAAAACAAAACCATGCAGCAGGGGCCTCCAATTTTTGGGCATCAGGAGTATGTATATCAAGTATGTCACAATTGCTTAGCCACCTGACTACTGTCCGGGCCAAAACACTGTTTCACTTAGTCCTGCCCAGTCATGCCCCCTCAAGGGCATTCAGAAACACTCTGTAATCCCACTCCTGTGTATGAAATTGTAGGTTGTGCTTAGTGACATGTGCCCTCAGGTGTCTGCCTCTGTGTCATTAGGGTGTGGCTTGTTGATACGTACAACTGGGGAGCCCATGATTCAGAGGGTCAGCATGACATCTGCAATGTGACTGTGGGAGACGAGACCTGTGTGACATATAGGTGTGTGTTCATCTGACAGCGCACAATGGTGTATGCAACTGTGTCCCTCATGCAGCTGGGTCATATGCATGGCAGACTGTGATGTGTTAATGTACATGGATTTATGTTTGCTGAGACTCATATGAATTATTTTCATGATGTGGGGTCTTCTGGGTCCTGGATATGTTGTTTGCATGGGATGGGCAAGTGCGCTGGTCATCTGCAGAGTTAGATTTACCCCTGAGCTAGGATTGTGAGTCAGTGCATATTGTTGTTGTCTGGATGCCCTGCCCCTGTGACAGGAGACAGTGTTGACTGACTTTCAGGGCATCCCAGTGCCATGGCATTGAACTTGCTATGAGTGAGCCTGCATTGTGTTCAAGTGTGCACCATGCACCCCATTGTGGCCTTGCCCATCAGGACATGAGTACATCATAGTGTGTGTTGCTAGCATGCATCCCAAGCATGTGAAATGAGACTCTGCCCATCCCTTCATCCGGACACCTGTACTGAGTCAGTCGCAAGAGATGTGCTGTGGGTCTAGTGACATACTCCTACATGTTCACTTGCATGTCCAACTAATGTGTGGGTGGTGCATGTTGGCACATTGGTATGTTAGCATCCAACATGCAACGGACATATGTGTGAAAGTCAAGGAGGGATATGTGTGCCATGGTTGATGTTGAGAATGACATTTGTCTCATCCTAAACAGTGTTGGCACTTTGAGCTGTGTTCAGCTGATGATGCCAGGGCATGCCCTGTGATGTGATGTACTGACTGTGGTGTGTGCAGTTGGTGCAGGTGACTGATGTAGTTCTGTTACTTCCTATTCCTATCCAGATAAATCCACGGCCACAGGAGAGGACTGCTCCACGGACCAGGAGGAGCCACAGATGCTTACAGGGACAGGAGAGGAGTCAGGTGGACCCAGTGGCACGGAGGGTGAGTTGAGCCACACAGAGGAGTCGTCAGCACCATCCCCCCCAGCTGAAGGCCACAGCAGCTCTGAGGATGACTCTCCTGTGGAGGCAGTTGTCAGCAGTCACCAAACCCCTGCTAGTGAGGCTGTCTCCGCCACCACCACCACCCTCCCATCGGCTCCCATCCCAGAGGTCCCTGTGGGCTCCCGTGTTCGTGAGCATGTCTCCTTTGTGCCAGGCACCGCACCCCCTGCCCCTGTGTCCCCTGCTGCCCTGAGTGAAGAGTCTGTGGACTTACTTAGACAGATCCATGTAGGGCAGACGTCGATGCTGAAGGTCCTCCATGCACACATAGGTCTGTTGACACAACTGGTGTCATTCATGGAGGGCATTTCCTCGGGCATGTCTGTCCTACAGAGGATCAACCAGTCTATGGCCTCCTTCCTGATGGTGGAAGTGTCCCTCTTCTAACAGTCCCATACCCCTCCTACCCCTGCACCACCCATGATTCCTAGCACACTACCTGTCCCAAGCACAGAAACCCCCAAACCAAGGGCTAGACATGCACACAAGCAAGCGCAGGGGACTGATTCCACACTCACAGGGGCTGGTTTGCTGACACACACACAGTCATCAACAACCACTCCACAGTCCTCCGAGACCTCTCCCTCCCAGCCCCCTTCCCTTGCCTCACCTGCAACCCCATCCCCCCAGAAGCTCTTCCTCTGTGACCTTGGCCTCTTCCCCACCGACCCAGCAGATCCTGATTACAAGGGGAAGAGGAAGTCCCCACACACAGAAGGGAGTACCCCTCACACCCGGACACCCTCCCCCAGGCGCAGTCAGACCGAGACGCCCACCCGCAAGTGCCCCCGGTGCAAGAAGAGCAAGACCCCCCCGCCAACACGCAGCTCCAAGGCAAAGTCTCCGTCCTCCATCCCCCAGGCCACCACTCCAGAGGTTCCCCCGCCACTCCCTGCCCCGGGTTCCCCCACACACAGATACACCATCCCCAATATGCTAAGGCCATCCCCCCTAGCACTTGCTCCTCCACACCTGGTCAGACAGTTGGTGCCACTGATGTGGGGACCATGTCCCCCCCTGCCCTGCCGACCTCACCTGTTCCCCATTCTGCTCCCATGGATGTAGGCACTGCTTTGGAGTCCATGACCACCCAGTCTGACTTGGGCACTGCAGTGGTGAGCCAATCCACTCCATCTGAACTGCCCACTGGAGTTGTGCCAGCACCCACCCCATCTGACTTGTGCCCCACAGTTGTGACAGCACTCACCACTTCAGTCAGCTCCACTGCAGTTGCAAGTGTCTCGCCTGCATCCCCCACCTCTTCACTGCCTCCTTCTGCTGCACCCTGATCCTGTCTCTGCGGTGCCTGGCCTGCCCCCATGAATGCCCCTCCGAGGAGATGACCCCGGTCCTTAGCAGTGCAGGCAAGCAAGGTGTGACAGTTGTCACTCTAGTTCACTCCTTGGCATTTTGACATGGGCTGGCCATTGGCCTTTTGGTTGCACAGACGTTTAGCATTTCATATACTGAATTTGTGACTCTAGTTCACTCCTTGCCATTTGGACATGGACTGGCCATTGGCCTTTTGTTGGAACAGACGTTTCACTTTTCATATGCTGAATAACGCTTTTTACTTTGTCCCTGCGAACTTAATTTAGCTGTACATGATGTTGATGTTGTTTTACATGCCCTTGCACCTGTAATGTTTGGTTTACAATGTTGCATACTGATGTGTTGATGTGAGGTACTCCCTGTGGTCCATGAGATATGTATCCTATTCTGGTGGGTATCCATGTCCTCCTTTGCAGCTACCTGGGTGTGTCTGGATCAACTATTTGTGTACATCTCTCTATGAGCATTTCAGTGGCATGGTCACATCTATGGCTTGCACCCCTGCACATATGATGTGCTTACCATTGTCCAAATTGTCACTTCAACATAATTTGTGCTCCTCACTACTGGCCCTACAGGTGTGGGCATCATTTTAATAGGAGCAACTGGGTCCTCTGTGCAACTTGCTAGACATAAGTTTTGGGTATGTGCAGCTGACTTAGGGGAGACTCCCATACCCAGGCTGTTGTGACCAGAGCCTTCATTGTGTGATAACTGATGGCTGACTGACCAAGTGTTCTGCAGACATGAGTGGGACTTGCGGTGAATATGTTTGGCACAGCTAGGGATCCCACAGGAGTTGTGTCCCCTCAAGTTAGTGTGTTGTCCAGTGACATGGCCTGGGCCCATGGTGTGTGTTGTATGTGCATGTGTGTGTGTCCACATTCCTGTTCATACACAGACAGGGTTCCCTTGATATGTTCCTGTTGTTGATGCTTGCTGAGTGGTGCTGGGTTCATCCCACTACTTTTCTAATGGGCTACCAGATGTGTGGGTGCGTGACACACTACTGTTAATTGGTGTATCATCATTGTGATTTGTTAGTGGTGATGATGTTGTCAGACACAGATGGGACACAGTCAGGGTTCCTCAGGGACTTGTTTGTTCGCAATATCATGTAGTTGTCCCTAGGTGGTAGTTTTCAGTGATTGAGACATTTGTATGTGTGTGTGACTGCTCCCACTTGTCGGGTTCACGGCAGCGATGCTGGCAGGTGTCAGCATGGTTTCCTTGTGTTCCTCCTTGGCATCTGCATAGTCCTGGGACTGTGTCAGGGATTCTGAAGGCTACAATGACCTTTGAGGTCATGGCCATGTACCGTATACTGTGCAGTGTGTCTGTCATTCCCCAGGGTTGTAAACAGTCCTTGTATGATGTGTGTGTGCACCTTAGTTCCTGGCAACATTCCTGTGTTTGTCATGGGTGCATGTGCAATGTCACCTGTCCATGTGGACTTCACAGATACACATTGTTGCAGTTCAGGTGTGTGGTGTTGATGGTGGACTGATGTGAATGTTTGCATGGATGGTCCCCTAGCTCCCGTTTGTCCATGGATGAGGGGCCATGATTTGTATTAGTGTATGTGTGATGTACGTTTGTGGCACAGGACACATGTCTGGGTTTCCCAGTTTGTACAACATCTGCCTTTGTCATCACAGTGGAGGTGTCATGCATGCTTGTGTCACCCTACTGTCTGTTCCCTGGGGGTAGTGGTGTTGTGTGTCAGTCTCTTGTTGTGTTAGTTTGTTTTCATTCCAGCTTGTGTCACATGTGTCTGTTGTGCTTTCTCTTATCTCCCAACGCCTCATTGCCCACTGAGGGTGTCCCAATGATGGTTTACTTTTGTATGGCACTGTGTCCACATCTGTGTCACTGTGGTTCAGCCCCCCTCATGTGTTGTGTAGTTGGCTGGGGATACTGTGACACACACACACACAAGTTGTGTTTGATGTGCAGTGTGAGTTTGCCTGTTTGTGCATCTGCACCAGTGCATTGTTATTGCTGTTGTGGGCCTTGGTCTGGATACTGTTTCTGTGATTTTCCCTGCTGTCCCTGTGAGTCATTTCACATCATTGTGCACATTCATCCTGGTTGTTGGGTGCCATTGCTGGCATGGAATGTGAGTTTGTGAGCTGACACCTACAGTCTACACATGTTGTTTTGATTGGTGTGTCTATTTTCGAGATGTGTGCATGCTTGGTGATGCTCACTTCTGCTGTTGTGTCATTGTACGCTGTGTGCATTGTCAGCCACCTTGTGTTGTGCTTGTCTGCACATGGCCGAGAGTGTTATGTTTTCACAGCACTGTTAGCCTCACCACATCTCTGTGTGTATGGGACACAAGCACTAGTTTGCCCCAGAAGTGTTTGATGTGTTGGGAGCAGGGATCATACATGCTGTTTGTTATTTGCAGCTTTGACCATGATGACACTTACCTTTTGGTCACTGTGTATAGGGGGTTTGGTCCCCATCACCACAATGCTCGACATCTGCTGCATTTTGTGAGCCCCCACTTAACTTCTGCTGCACACAGTGAGGGGGTGTTCTTTTACATTGCCACAGTGCTATGGTGATGCTTGCCTTGTGTATGTCACACTCATGTGTTGGTCACACATGTGCTGTTACTTACATTGTATGCTCGTAGCCATAATCACTGTTGTGGGCATTTGTCATAGACTACACACTGTTGTCATGGGGGATGTATTTTGTGGACATACCTGATGTGTACGTATGCTGGATGTGTTGCGCATCACCCATCCTATGGCTGCGGGTGGCAGGGGTAATGGGCAACATAAGCACTATGGTTGGGGGTGGCAGGGGTGATGGCCAACATAGTCCCTATGGGTGGGGGTGGCAGTAGTGATGAGCAACTGGTCCCCTGTGAGTGGGGGTGGCAGGGGTGATGTGCAAGATAAGCACTATGGGTGGGGTTGGCAGGGGTGATGGGCAACATAGTCCCTATGGGTGGGGGTGGCAGTAGTGATGAGCAACAGGTCCCCTGTGAGTGGGGGTGGCAGGGGTGATGGGCAACATGGTCCCTGTGAGTGGGGGTGGCAGGGGTGATGGGCAACATAAGCCCTGTGAGTGGGGGTGGCAGGGGTGATGGCCAACAGGTCCCCTGTGAGTGGGGGTGGCAGGGGAGACGGGCAACATAAGCCCTGTGAGTGGGGGTGGCAGGGGTGATGGGCAACATAAGCACTATGGGTGTGGGTGGCAGGGGTGATGGGCAACATAAGCCCTGTGAGTGAAGGTGGCAGGGGTGATGGGCAACGTAAGCACTATGGGTGGGGGTGGCAGGGGTGATGGGCAACATAGTCCCTATGGGTGGGGTGGCAGTAGTGATGAGCAACAGGTCCCCTGTGAGTGGGGGTGGAAGGGGTGATGGGCAAAATAGTCTCTGTGAGTGGGGGTGGCAGGGGTGATGGGCAACATAAGCCCTGTGAGTGGGGGTGGCAGGGGTGATGGGCAACATAAGCACTATGGGTGTGGGTGGCAGGGGTGATGGGCAACTTAAGCCCTGTGAATGGGGGTGGTACAAAAGGGGGTGGTGATGGACGGAGCATCAGAACCAATCAAACACTCACACCCAGTCAACAGATCTGGGTTTGATCCATCACCGTTCTTTAGCCCACTCTGCCACCCCAGTTCAGACATGGCCATATGCAAATCAGTCTGACCCTGTGCCTCATGGGAACAGTCCAGCCCGAACTGCCAAGCCATGCCTTCCCTGGACCGGAAACAAGCTTCCTAGGACCGGTTTCTGGCATTTCAGCCTTCTTCAGCCAGGCTTGCTTGCATCCAGTGGCAAAGTGAGCAAGGGACTCACGTCTGAGCATACCCTGCCAACTTATGGCGAACAAAGCGGTACAAAAGGGGGTGGTGATGGACGGAGCATCAGAACCAATCAAACACTCACACCCAGTCAACAGATCTGGGTTTGATCCATCACCGTTCTTTAGCCCACTCTGCCACCCCAGTTCAGACATGGCCATATGCAAATCAGTCTGACCCTGTGCCTCATGGGAACAGTCCAGCCCGAACTGCCAAGCCATGCCTTCCCTGGACCGGAAACAAGCTTCCTAGGACCGGTTTCTGGCATTTCAGCCTTCTTCAGCCAGGCTTGCTTGCATCCAGTGGCAAAGTGAGCAAGGGACTCACGTCTGAGCATACCCTGCCAACTTATGGCGAACAAAGCGGTACAAAAGGGGGTGGTGATGGACGGAGCATCAGAACCAATCAAACACTCACACCCAGTCAACAGATCTGGGTTTGATCCATCACCGTTCTTTAGCCCACTCTGCCACCCCAGTTCAGACATGGCCATATGCAAATCAGTCTGACCCTGTGCCTCATGGGAACAGTCCAGCCCGAACTGCCAAGCCATGCCTTCCCTGGACCGGAAACAAGCTTCCTAGGACCGGTTTCTGGCATTTCAGCCTTCTTCAGCCAGGCTTGCTAGCATCCAGTGGCAAAATGAGCAAGGGACTCACGTCTGAGCATACCCTGCCAACTTATGGCGAACAAAGCGGTACAAAAGGGGGTGGTGATGGACGGAGCATCAGAACCAATCAAACACTCACACCCAGTCAACAGATCTGGGTTTGATCCATCACCGTTCTTTAGCCCACTCTGCCACCCCAGTTCAGACATGGCCATATGCAAATCAGTCTGACCCTGTGCCTCATGGGAACAGTCCAGCCCGAACTGCCAAGCCATGCCTTCCCTGGACCGGAAACAAGCTTCCTAGGACCGGTTTCTGGCATTTCAGCCTTCTTCAGCCAGGCTTGCTTGCATCCAGTGGCAAAGTGAGCAAGGGACTCACGTCTGAGCATACCCTGCCAACTTATGGCGAACAAAGCGGTACAAAAGGGGGTGGTGATGGACGGAGCATCAGAACCAATCAAACACTCACACCCAGTCAACAGATCTGGGTTTGATCCATCACCGTTCTTTAGCCCACTCTGCCACCCCAGTTCAGACATGGCCATATGCAAATCAGTCTGACCCTGTGCCTCATGGGAACAGTCCAGCCCGAACTGCCAAGCCATGCCTTCCCTGGACCGGAAACAAGCTTCCTAGGACCGGTTTCTGGCATTTCAGCCTTCTTCAGCCAGGCTTGCTTGCATCCAGTGGCAAAGTGAGCAAGGGACTCACGTCTGAGTATACCCTGCCAACTTATGGCGAACAAAGCAGTACAAAAGGGGGTGGTGATGGACGGAGCATCAGAACCAATCAAACACTCACACCCAGTCAACAGATCTGGGTTTGATCCATCACCGTTCTTTAGCCCACTCTGCCACCCCAGTTCAGACATGGCCATATGCAAATCAGTCTGACCCTGTGCCTCATGGGAACAGTCCAGCCCGAACTGCCAAGCCATGCCTTCCCTGGACCGGAAACAAGCTTCCTAGGACCGGTTTCTGGCATTTCAGCCTTCTTCAGCCAGGCTTGCTTGCATCCAGTGGCAAAGTGAGAATGGTGATGGATCAAACCCAGATCTGTTGACTGGGTGTGAGTGTTTGATTGGTTCTGATGCTCCGTCCATCACCACCCCCTTTTGTACTGCTTTGTTCGCCATAAGTTGGCAGGGTATGCTCAGACGTGAGGCCCTTGCTCACTTTGCCACTGGATTCAAGCAAGCCTGGCTGAAGACGGCTGAAATGCCAGAAACCGGTCCTAGGAAGCTTGTTTCTGGTCCAGGGAAGGCATGGCTTGGCAGTTCGGGCTGGACTGTTCCCATGAGGCACAGGGTCAGACTGATTTGCATATGGCCATGTCTGAACTGGGGTGGCAGAGTGGGCTAAAGAATGGTGATGGATCAAACCCAGATCTGTTGACTGGGTGTGAGTGTTTGATTGGTTCTGATGCTCCGTCCATCACCACCCCCTTTTGTACTGCTTTGTTCGCCATAAGTTGGCAGGGTATGCTCAGACGTGAGTCCCTTGCTCACTTTGCCACTGGATTCAAGCAAGCCTGGCTGAAGACGGCTGAAATGCCAGAAACCGGTCCTAGGAAGCTTGTTTCTGGTCCAGGGAAGGCATGGCTTGGCAGTTCGGGCTGGACTGTTCCCATGAGGCACAGGGTCAGACTGATTTGCATATGGCCATGTCTGAACTGGGGTGGCAGAGTGGGCTAAAGAATGGTGATGGATCAAACCCAGATCTGTTGACTGGGTGTGAGTGTTTGATTGGTTCTGATGCTCCGTCCATCACCACCCCCTTTTGTACTGCTTTGTTCGCCATAAGTTGGCAGGGTATGCTCAGACGTGAGTCCCTTGCTCACTTTGCCACTGGATTCAAGCAAGCCTGGCTGAAGACGGCTGAAATGCCAGAAACCGGTCCTAGGAAGCTTGTTTCTGGTCCAGGGAAGGCATGGCTTGGCAGTTCGGGCTGGACTGTTCCCATGAGGCACAGGGTCAGACTGATTTGCATATGGCCATGTCTGAACTGGGGTGGCAGAGTGGGCTAAAGAATGGTGATGGATCAAACCCAGATCTGTTGACTGGGTGTGAGTGTTTGATTGGTTCTGATGCTCCGTCCATCACCACCCCCTTTTGTACTGCTTTGTTCGCCATAAGTTGGCAGGGTATGCTCAGACGTGAGTCCCTTGCTCACTTTGCCACTGGATTCAAGCAAGCCTGGCTGAAGACGGCTGAAATGCCAGAAACCGGTCCTAGGAAGCTTGTTTCTGGTCCAGGGAAGGCATGGCTTGGCAGTTCGGGCTGGACTGTTCCCATGAGGCACAGGGTCAGACTGATTTGCATATGGCCATGTCTGAACTGGGGTGGCAGAGTGGGCTAAAGAATGGTGATGGATCAAACCCAGATCTGTTGACTGGGTGTGAGTGTTTGATTGGTTCTGATGCTCCGTCCATCACCACCCCCTTTTGTACTGCTTTGTTCGCCATAAGTTGGCAGGGTATGCTCAGACGTGAGTCCCTTGCTCACTTTGCCACTGGATTCAAGCAAGCCTGGCTGAAGACGGCTGAAATGCCAGAAACCGGTCCTAGGAAGCTTGTTTCTGGTCCAGGGAAGGCATGGCTTGGCAGTTCGGGCTGGACTGTTCCCATGAGGCACAGGGTCAGACTGATTTGCATATGGCCATGTCTGAACTGGGGTGGCAGAGTGGGCTAAAGAATGGTGATGGATCAAACCCAGATCTGTTGACTGGGTGTGAGTGTTTGATTGGTTCTGATGCTCCGTCCATCACCACCCCCTTTTGTACTGCTTTGTTCGCCATAAGTTGGCAGGGTATGCTCAGACGTGAGTCCCTTGCTCACTTTGCCACTGGATTCAAGCAAGCCTGGCTGAAGACGGCTGAAATGCCAGAAACCGGTCCTAGGAAGCTTGTTTCTGGTCCAGGGAAGGCATGGCTTGGCAGTTCGGGCTGGACTGTTCCCATGAGGCACAGGGTCAGACTGATTTGCATATGGCCATGTCTGAACTGGGGTGGCAGAGTGGGCTAAAGAATGGTGATGGATCAAACCCAGATCTGTTGACTGGGTGTGAGTGTTTGATTGGTTCTGATGCTCCGTCCATCACCACCCCCTTTTGTACTGCTTTGTTCGCCATAAGTTGGCAGGGTATGCTCAGACGTGAGTCCCTTGCTCCCTTTGCCACTGGATTCAAGCAAGCCTGGCTGAAGACGGCTGAAATGCCAGAAACCGGTCCTAGGAAGCTTGTTTCTGGTCCAGGGAAGGCATGGCTTGGCAGTTCGGGCTGGACTGTTCCCATGAGGCACAGGGTCAGACTGATTTGCATATGGCCATGTCTGAACTGGGGTGGCAGAGTGGGCTAAAGAATGGTGATGGATCAAACCCAGATCTGTTGACTGGGTGTGAGTGTTTGATTGGTTCTGATGCTCCGTCCATCACCACCCCCTTTTGTACTGCTTTGTTCGCCATAAGTTGGCAGGGTATGCTCAGACGTGAGTCCCTTGCTCACTTTGCCACTGGATTCAAGCAAGCCTGGCTGAAGACGGCTGAAATGCCAGAAACCGGTCCTAGGAAGCTTGTTTCTGGTCCAGGGAAGGCATGGCTTGGCAGTTCGGGCTGGACTGTTCCCATGAGGCACAGGGTCAGACTGATTTGCATATGGCCATGTCTGAACTGGGGTGGCAGAGTGGGCTAAAGAATGGTGATGGATCAAACCCAGATCTGTTGACTGGGTGTGAGTGTTTGATTGGTTCTGATGCTCCGTCCATCACCACCCCCTTTTGTACTGCTTTGTTCGCCATAAGTTGGCAGGGTATGCTCAGACGTGAGTCCCTTGCTCACTTTGCCACTGGATTCAAGCAAGCCTGGCTGAAGACGGCTGAAATGCCAGAAACCGGTCCTAGGAAGCTTGTTTCTGGTCCAGGGAAGGCATGGCTTGGCAGTTCGGGCTGGACTGTTCCCATGAGGCACAGGGTCAGACTGATTTGCATATGGCCATGTCTGAACTGGGGTGGCAGAGTGGGCTAAAGAATGGTGATGGATCAAACCCAGATCTGTTGACTGGGTGTGAGTGTTTGATTGGTTCTGATGCTCCGTCCATCACCACCCCCTTTTGTACTGCTTTGTTCGCCATAAGTTGGCAGGGTATGCTCAGACGTGAGTCCCTTGCTCACTTTGCCACTGGATTCAAGCAAGCCTGGCTGAAGACGGCTGAAATGCCAGAAACCGGTCCTAGGAAGCTTGTTTCTGGTCCAGGGAAGGCATGGCTTGGCAGTTCGGGCTGGACTGTTCCCATGAGGCACAGGGTCAGACTGATTTGCATATGGCCATGTCTGAACTGGGGTGGCAGAGTGGGCTAAAGAATGGTGATGGATCAAACCCAGATCTGTTGACTGGGTGTGAGTGTTTGATTGGTTCTGATGCTCCGTCCATCACCACCCCCTTTTGTACTGCTTTGTTCGCCATAAGTTGGCAGGGTATGCTCAGACGTGAGTCCCTTGCTCACTTTGCCACTGGATTCAAGCAAGCCTGGCTGAAGACGGCTGAAATGCCAGAAACCGGTCCTAGGAAGCTTGTTTCTGGTCCAGGGAAGGCATGGCTTGGCAGTTCGGGCTGGACTGTTCCCATGAGGCACAGGGTCAGACTGATTTGCATATGGCCATGTCTGAACTGGGGTGGCAGAGTGGGCTAAAGAATGGTGATGGATCAAACCCAGATCTGTTGACTGGGTGTGAGTGTTTGATTGGTTCTGATGCTCCGTCCATCACCACCCCCTTTTGTACTGCTTTGTTCGCCATAAGTTGGCAGGGTATGCTCAGACGTGAGTCCCTTGCTCACTTTGCCACTGGATTCAAGCAAGCCTGGCTGAAGACGGCTGAAATGCCAGAAACCGGTCCTAGGAAGCTTGTTTCTGGTCCAGGGAAGGCATGGCTTGGCAGTTCGGGCTGGACTGTTCCCATGAGGCACAGGGTCAGACTGATTTGCATATGGCCATGTCTGAACTGGGGTGGCAGAGTGGGCTAAAGAATGGTGATGGATCAAACCCAGATCTGTTGACTGGGTGTGAGTGTTTGATTGGTTCTGATGCTCCGTCCATCACCACCCCCTTTTGTACTGCTTTGTTCGCCATAAGTTGGCAGGGTATGCTCAGACGTGAGTCCCTTGCTCACTTTGCCACTGGATTCAAGCAAGCCTGGCTGAAGACGGCTGAAATGCCAGAAACCGGTCCTAGGAAGCTTGTTTCTGGTCCAGGGAAGGCATGGCTTGGCAGTTCGGGCTGGACTGTTCCCATGAGGCACAGGGTCAGACTGATTTGCATATGGCCATGTCTGAACTGGGGTGGCAGAGTGGGCTAAAGAATGGTGATGGATCAAACCCAGATCTGTTGACTGGGTGTGAGTGTTTGATTGGTTCTGATGCTCCGTCCATCACCACCCCCTTTTGTACTGCTTTGTTCGCCATAAGTTGGCAGGGTATGCTCAGACGTGAGTCCCTTGCTCACTTTGCCACTGGATTCAAGCAAGCCTGGCTGAAGACGGCTGAAATGCCAGAAACCGGTCCTAGGAAGCTTGTTTCTGGTCCAGGGAAGGCATGGCTTGGCAGTTCGGGCTGGACTGTTCCCATGAGGCACAGGGTCAGACTGATTTGCATATGGCCATGTCTGAACTGGGGTGGCAGAGTGGGCTAAAGAATGGTGATGGATCAAACCCAGATCTGTTGACTGGGTGTGAGTGTTTGATTGGTTCTGATGCTCCGTCCATCACCACCCCCTTTTGTACTGCTTTGTTCGCCATAAGTTGGCAGGGTATGCTCAGACGTGAGTCCCTTGCTCACTTTGCCACTGGATTCAAGCAAGCCTGGCTGAAGACGGCTGAAATGCCAGAAACCGGTCCTAGGAAGCTTGTTTCTGGTCCAGGGAAGGCATGGCTTGGCAGTTCGGGCTGGACTGTTCCCATGAGGCACAGGGTCAGACTGATTTGCATATGGCCATGTCTGAACTGGGGTGGCAGAGTGGGCTAAAGAATGGTGATGGATCAAACCCAGATCTGTTGACTGGGTGTGAGTGTTTGATTGGTTCTGATGCTCCGTCCATCACCACCCCCTTTTGTACTGCTTTGTTCGCCATAAGTTGGCAGGGTATGCTCAGACGTGAGTCCCTTGCTAACTTTGCCACTGGATTCAAGCAAGCCTGGCTGAAGACGGCTGAAATGCCAGAAACCGGTCCTAGGAAGCTTGTTTCTGGTCCAGGGAAGGCATGGCTTGGCAGTTCGGGCTGGACTGTTCCCATGAGGCACAGGGTCAGACTGATTTGCATATGGCCATGTCTGAACTGGGGTGGCAGAGTGGGCTAAAGAATGGTGATGGATCAAACCCAGATCTGTTGACTGGGTGTGAGTGTTTGATTGGTTCTGATGCTCCGTCCATCACCACCCCCTTTTGTACTGCTTTGTTCGCCATAAGTTGGCAGGGTATGCTCAGACGTGAGTCCCTTGCTCACTTTGCCACTGGATTCAAGCAAGCCTGGCTGAAGACGGCTGAAATGCCAGAAACCGGTCCTAGGAAGCTTGTTTCTGGTCCAGGGAAGGCATGGCTTGGCAGTTCGGGCTGGACTGTTCCCATGAGGCACAGGGTCAGACTGATTTGCATATGGCCATGTCTGAACTGGGGTGGCAGAGTGGGCTAAAGAATGGTGATGGATCAAACCCAGATCTGTTGACTGGGTGTGAGTGTTTGATTGGTTCTGATGCTCCGTCCATCACCACCCCCTTTTGTACTGCTTTGTTCGCCATAAGTTGGCAGGGTATGCTCAGACGTGAGTCCCTTGCTCACTTTGCCACTGGATTCAAGCAAGCCTGGCTGAAGACGGCTGAAATGCCAGAAACCGGTCCTAGGAAGCTTGTTTCTGGTCCAGGGAAGGCATGGCTTGGCAGTTCGGGCTGGACTGTTCCCATGAGGCACAGGGTCAGACTGATTTGCATATGGCCATGTCTGAACTGGGGTGGCAGAGTGGGCTAAAGAATGGTGATGGATCAAACCCAGATCTGTTGACTGGGTGTGAGTGTTTGATTGGTTCTGATGCTCCGTCCATCACCACCCCCTTTTGTACTGCTTTGTTCGCCATAAGTTGGCAGGGTATGCTCAGACGTGAGTCCCTTGCTCACTTTGCCACTGGATTCAAGCAAGCCTGGCTGAAGACGGCTGAAATGCCAGAAACCGGTCCTAGGAAGCTTGTTTCTGGTCCAGGGAAGGCATGGCTTGGCAGTTCGGGCTGGACTGTTCCCATGAGGCACAGGGTCAGACTGATTTGCATATGGCCATGTCTGAACTGGGGTGGCAGAGTGGGCTAAAGAATGGTGATGGATCAAACCCAGATCTGTTGACTGGGTGTGAGTGTTTGATTGGTTCTGATGCTCCGTCCATCACCACCCCCTTTTGTACTGCTTTGTTCGCCATAAGTTGGCAGGGTATGCTCAGACGTGAGTCCCTTGCTCACTTTGCCACTGGATTCAAGCAAGCCTGGCTGAAGACGGCTGAAATGCCAGAAACCGGTCCTAGGAAGCTTGTTTCTGGTCCAGGGAAGGCATGGCTTGGCAGTTCGGGCTGGACTGTTCCCATGAGGCACAGGGTCAGACTGATTTGCATATGGCCATGTCTGAACTGGGGTGGCAGAGTGGGCTAAAGAATGGTGATGGATCAAACCCAGATCTGTTGACTGGGTGTGAGTGTTTGATTGGTTCTGATGCTCCGTCCATCACCACCCCCTTTTGTACTGCTTTGTTCGCCATAAGTTGGCAGGGTATGCTCAGACGTGAGTCCCTTGCTCACTTTGCCACTGGATTCAAGCAAGCCTGGCTGAAGACGGCTGAAATGCCAGAAACCGGTCCTAGGAAGCTTGTTTCTGGTCCAGGGAAGGCATGGCTTGGCAGTTCGGGCTGGACTGTTCCCATGAGGCACAGGGTCAGACTGATTTGCATATGGCCATGTCTGAACTGGGGTGGCAGAGTGGGCTAAAGAATGGTGATGGATCAAACCCAGATCTGTTGACTGGGTGTGAGTGTTTGATTGGTTCTGATGCTCCGTCCATCACCACCCCCTTTTGTACTGCTTTGTTCGCCATAAGTTGGCAGGGTATGCTCAGACGTGAGTCCCTTGCTCACTTTGCCACTGGATTCAAGCAAGCCTGGCTGAAGACGGCTGAAATGCCAGAAACCGGTCCTAGGAAGCTTGTTTCTGGTCCAGGGAAGGCATGGCTTGGCAGTTCGGGCTGGACTGTTCCCATGAGGCACAGGGTCAGACTGATTTGCATATGGCCATGTCTGAACTGGGGTGGCAGAGTGGGCTAAAGAATGGTGATGGATCAAACCCAGATCTGTTGACTGGGTGTGAGTGTTTGATTGGTTCTGATGCTCCGTCCATCACCACCCCCTTTTGTACTGCTTTGTTCGCCATAAGTTGGCAGGGTATGCTCAGACGTGAGTCCCTTGCTCACTTTGCCACTGGATTCAAGCAAGCCTGGCTGAAGACGGCTGAAATGCCAGAAACCGGTCCTAGGAAGCTTGTTTCTGGTCCAGGGAAGGCATGGCTTGGCAGTTCGGGCTGGACTGTTCCCATGAGGCACAGGGTCAGACTGATTTGCATATGGCCATGTCTGAACTGGGGTGGCAGAGTGGGCTAAAGAATGGTGATGGATCAAACCCAGATCTGTTGACTGGGTGTGAGTGTTTGATTGGTTCTGATGCTCCGTCCATCACCACCCCCTTTTGTACTGCTGTGAATGGGGGTGGCAGGGGAGATGGGCAACATAAGCACTATAGGTGTGGGTGGCAGGGGTGATGGGCAACATAAGCCCTGTGAGTGGGGGTGTCAGGGGTGATGGGCAACATAAGCACTATGGGTGGGGGTGGCAGGGGTGATGGGCAACATAGTCCCTGTGAGTGGGGGTGGCAGGGGTGATGGGCAACATAAGCCCTGTGAGTGGGGGTGGCACGGGTGATGGGCAACATAAGCACTATTGGTGGGGGTGGCAGTAGTGATGAGCAACAGGTCCCATTTGAGTGGGGGTGGCAGGGGTGATGGGCAACATACGCACTATGGGTGGGGGTGGCAGGGGTGATGGGCAACATAGTCCCTATGGATGGGGGTGGCAGTAGTGATGAGCAACAGGTCCCCTGTGAGTGGGGGTGGCAGGGGTGATGGGCAACACAGTCCCTGTGAGTGGGGGTGGCAGGGGTGATGGGCAACATAAGCCCTGTGAGTGGGGGTGGCAGGGGTGATGTGTAACAGGTCCCCTGTGAGTGGGGGTGGCAGGGGTGATGGGCAACATAAGCCCTGTGAGTGGGGGTGGCAGGGGTGATGGGCAACATAAGCTCTGTGAGTGGGGGTGGCAGGGGTGATGGGCAACAGGTCCCCTGTGAGTGGGGGTGGCAGGGGTGATGGGCAACATAAGCACTATGGTTGGGGGTGGCAGGGGTGATGGGCAACATAGTCCCTATGGGTGGGGGTGGCAGGGGTGCTGGCCATGCAACCCCTATGGTGGCCTGTTGTTAGTGGCCAGGATATTGATCCCCTGTGTGTGTGTGCCATTTTGCGGGTACGTGTTGTTTGTTTATGTGGTAGGTGTCTGACTTACCGCCTGCGCCGTCCGCGTCGGTTCCTGATCCGGTCATAGATGGAGAGTACTTTTATGACCTGCGCGATGGGATTCATGTTGTGTTTGCGTCGTACACGCTGCTTGTTGCTCTGTCTCGTACCCGCTGCAAGCTGGTCCGTCTCGTAGCCGTGTATTGATTTGTGGTGTGAATCGTAGCTGATGTGCTTGATGTGCTGTGACGTGCCGTACGTGACGACCCGTCCGGCACGTAGGAAGTACGCATCGTGCTTGTTATGCCGGAAACTGCTATGGATACTGCTTCCGGGTGACACGGTTCCTCCTTATGAGTTACGGCTCGGACGGAGAATGGGGCTTGATTCACAGCCTACGTGTCGGTCGTGTTTTTGGCAGTTATGCGCATCGTACCTCCTATACAGGACGGACCGGCTCTGGGTACATGTCAGTCACACGGTAAGGCTACGGACAGCTGTCCGATCGGCCATCAGAATCGGCCCCTATATATTTATAAATATAATATATAAATATAAACGGATCAAATTATTTTAAAACAAATAATGCCCATAAATATATATACTTATCAACATACTTACCAAACATGTGTGGTAAAGGAATGTGTGGTAAAGAAGTTTGTCATGCCGATCTGTCTGTCCTCTATTACCTCCGCTCCATTCCGCTTGCAATTGATATATGGTAACGTGCTATGATACCCCCTGTAACCAAGGACGCAACATAGACTTTATCCCTATACTTTCTCAAGGAAGTATAAACGTTATGGACGAAGAAACTTTTCCTTGGGCTCATTGTTTCCATTGCGCCCTAGGCCACCTTGCTTTATGAGACTGTTTTGACTAATTTTTGTTTGGTTGATCTGTTTTTTACCCCTTGTATCCATCCCTGCCTTACTGTGAAGAGCTCTGATACCCCTGGTGGTCATGTTTGCGCTATAGAAAACTTTAACAAATAAAATAAATGTAAAAAGGCAAGCGTGGTAACGCCTTACGTGGCAAAGGCATATATGTGGTAAAGGCATGCGTTGTTAAGACATATGCATGGTAAAGCCTACGTGGTAATATTACTGTGTAGTAAATACTGTGTGGTAAAGGTTGTTTCCTGATAAACCCATCATTCTGCCATGATGTGCTACACATACATAAAATCTGTGTAAGCATGTACAGAAGCTTTACATTTTTTCAGTACACTTTATCATATCCGTTATGCTCACACATTGCACAGAGTGTGTTCACACTTTCTCCTACAGACATTTTGTACCCAACAATAACAACACTTTTGTTGGAATTAGAAACAAAGGTGTGAATTGAACCGCATGTTGATAAACAAGTGCTTAGAAGGCATTTATCATCATTAAAATGTACCGTAAGTTGCCTTTGTATTGCTTATATTACCATCTTCGTAGACACGTATATTCATGGCATTGATGTACACTGAAAACACTTGGTTTTCCCAATATTCTTACCATTTACTTAAGTGAATAAGTGCTCAGTGTATGAGTGTCTCATGCAAGGTGATATTCCAGAACAGGGGTAGAAAATGTTAATGTCCTTAGGATTTCACCGGATAAATACATTTATTCATGAGACTACACTTGGTCACAATGAATAAAACTCATTACATTGTGGAATAGCAGAAGCATGCTCTTGCCCAGCACTACCCCAACCCATGCTTTAAATAATTGAATTAGAAAATTGTGCCACCTTGTTAGAATTTACAGACCCACATATTCCACATGTGCCTGAATTTGGAAGTAACAATGGACAATGTTGATCTGCAATTTTGAATGTATCCCGCTGGTAGCTTCTTGGAAACTTCTCAAAATTGACATTGACACACAATGACCGTAAGTTGACTACAATAATCCATTGAACGTTTGGTGAAAACGATTGTAAGGTAACACATCATAAATAAATATGTTTATTCAAGTCCATAGCTTTTGTAATATTAGAATGTTTTTTAAATGTGATCACCAGATATTAAATTTGATAAACCATTTTTCAAATTTAATATCTTCACTTTGTGCTTGACTCGGGTCTCTACTGAGGAAAGAGGCATTTATTTCACATAATTTCCCACGTCCCTTAACAACAATAGCCAGAATGGCATTTCCCCACTCATAAGGTCTTGAAAACTTCAAATGCTGGATAAGAATAGGTATTTTTCTAACATTTCTGTAACAGAAGATTTCGTAAGCTGTGCAGATCCACAAAATTCATACCACCCAGCATTTTCATGCACCTCCCAATAAAAACAGAAGCAACTTGCATGGCTGGGCGTACCAGCTGCCACAGGAACGGATCACATTTGGTACCATGCAAAGACCATAGAGAATTCACTTTGTCACTGATGTGTTCTGATTTCTTGGAGGTTTCCTTGTTGGATATCCACTAATCAAGCATAGACTTTTATTGCTTGTTTTAGTACCTCTAGGAATGCTAAGTTCAATGAGCAAATATCAATAACATTATCAGAATACTGAACTCATGACTACTGAAGGTGATTCATAATGCCTCGTCAAGGAGCTAGCCACTTTATGGGCCATTCACACACCTTTCACATGCCATACACACTCATTCCTCCATCCACAATCCCTTTGGGCTTGTCCAACATTCCTCAGACTGTGTGTAGTAAAGTGTCCTTTTTGTATGGTCACCCCCACACTTTTTGTTCCAATGCTTATGGTTATGACTCTATTGAGATCCTAGTGCCAGCACTGTCTCTCTAAAGCTGTTATGTGTAATTTGGCATCTTCAATTGACAAGGACTTTACTCCCTTATAAGTTCCTTATATATGACACCAGAGGTACCCAGGGCATGGGTTGTAAACATAACTTTTGTATTTGTTATGGCCTCAAGGCGGGTCATAACCGGATGCATGTCTATGGTGGAGATTATTGGAACATGTGAAAGGAGAGAAGAGTGGTCAAAGCTAATATGCAAACTGCAAAGACGAAGTCACCCTGGGGCTGGAGCTACAGACACAGTTATCTCCTGGATAAATAAGCTCTGTATTGAGAAGAGATTTGGCCATAGGTCTCCCTTTCATGTCCCTGTGACCTCTCTGGGCTATGTGTCTCTCGTTACCCACATCTCCTGTTACTCCAGTTCATTGGCCGCCATTCACCTCCTAAACACCAGCCTTTTAGATGAATTGGGTTACTACCGAACTGTCCAAAGGTGTCAACTTCCTAGAGCCTGCTTCCTGTGACGCTGTGATGCTGTTGTTTGCTCTGATGCTGGACTCGGGACATCAGATGATGGAATATTTGTGGTGTTCGTAGCTCATAATTCGGGGCACAGAGCTTGGAAGGATTATCGCCTGGAGTCCCTGCACCTCCACCACTCCCGCCTCCCCTCGATCTGTGATCATTCATCCATCGGCTGCCGGTGGACCACAATTTTCAGTGGTCCCTGGTCAAGGGGGGATACCAGCAGCGGATCGGCTGCTGTGCTGGGCTGCTCCAGTGTCTCCAGCAGTTATTTAGGACCCATTAAGGACCAGCCATTGTTGTCGGAGGATCTGGAACTGAACCTGGATTCAAGCAGTAGGTAAGGCGTGGCCCGAGCACAGCAGTAGTAGCTACTGCACGCTGAGTGTGAGCCTGGGTCCCCAACAGAGGCAGCCTAGCTAGGATTTGGTGAGGCATGTGGGCAGCCTGGTGTGCCTCAGTTCCAGCTCAGCCCTCCTTGGCTTCAGCCTGTATTCCTCCTGTGCCTCAGCTTGCATTCCTGTGCCTCAAGTCTTGCTACACTGTAGCCCTTTCGTCACAGCCTTGGGCTATCCTATTGCCTCACTCTCAACAGGCCGCTGTCTTTCAAGCCTACTATAGGAGTCTATTGGACAGTGCCATACCTTGCCAATCACCTGCTCCCCCTGACAATTAATTTGAAAAGGGCACCTAGGGCACATAGACATAGTGGACAGAAGGGCTGCATCTTACTGCTCTGGAATTAAATTGCTTAAAGGGTCACTCTTGAGACAGAGTGTCCTATGAATGCAAGGGGCAAGATTGGTTAAAAGGAAATAAGTGCAAAAAAGGCACCTAGTGCTGCCTGTTATAATAATAATGTGACTGGTATCGCCATCAGTGCCTACTATTACTCTAACTAACCAGCAAAGATGAGATCTGTTAAAACATGTGGCAAGATACAAATTGAAAACAAAAGAAAGCGAGAGTCTGTGTCAGGAGAAGTAACAGCAAAAGGGAGGTCAAGAAACAAAACAAACTAGACAGAGAAGGGGCTCCCTTCTGCCTTGGCAAGTAGTAGCACCAAAAATGACTCTGAGCTTGACCTTGATTCCAGCCTTAAGTTATCAGCCAGCCCCCAATGCAATGGCAGTTTGATACTGTGGCTGCCCATAGAGATGGATAAAGAGTCAAAGGATCAACCCAAAATATCAAAGATAACTGACCTTTTTCACTCAATAAGTAAACAATTGGCATGCTGCAATTAGGTGTGACTAGCAGGAACCATAGCCATGTCATGGCCTGACCATAACAGCAGAGAGTGGTGGAGCCCCCCTGCATCCCCCTATCACCAAACATCACAATTTTACAAAATATATAATCACATTCATACTGCTAGATATGTAAGCCCAATGATGTGAGGCCCATCAGTATGGCACCAGAGCTTCTGGAGGGGTGGGCAGGACAGACAGATTATGAGCGTCAACACACCACGATAGGAGGTGGGACTAATCGGCAAAAGAGTGGTTCAGACGCACTGGCAAACTCTCTTAAGCTCTATTTATTCCCTCAATTCATGCCCAACAAAGCAGAGCATCTTAAGCTGCCTGGAGTGGACCACAAGGGTATCCTGAGAGCTACTCCAGAGAGAGAGCAAAAACAGAGAGTACAGATAGACGAATGTTTAACTACATCGCACTCTAGTAACATCTACTCTAGCTTGTGGCCTGCCATAGTAAACTCAATGCAAGCAACAGTTTCTGTGCTGAGACATCACTCCAACAAAATGGACATTTAGGTGGATTTACTCAACACAATGTCAATCTTCGTGTCAGGAATTGATGAGAAACTTGAAAAACTAAACTCTCTGATCACAAAGGTTCAAATAACTCACCTCAATGACTTCACAATTTGGTCTTTCAAGGAAGTGTTAGATAGACTAGCGCAATTACTTGCGTCTGAGGTTCAGTCCACACCTCTTCCCATGACACAAAATGAGGAATTTAAAATCATGGTGATGGCAGCCAAAGGGGACAGGAAGATCTTCCCCAAGGTCTGGCTGGACAAGAACGCACGGAGGAAGGGGAGCAAAATAAGGAAACCCACATTAGGCATCAAAAAGAGCCAACTGAAGTCTTGAATGTGAATGATAAAAATCTTCATGGTATACCGACATACTAAAAGAGAAAGCAAACGAGCAAGGAAGGAAAGGAATATATACCCACCCGGGCCATAGGAAACTTACCCACCTCGTCAATAACACAACAGGAAGACATACTCCACTTAGGGAAGGATCCTGCGGAGTAGTATACATCAAGGGTGAAGCCAGCCCCTGGTTGCGAAAGGTAATTTGATAAAAAGGTTACTCTGGCAAAATCTGTTAGACCGATCTCCACTACTACCATTGAGCACTCAGAGATTGTGACTGAAGAGGCGTGAATCCCCAAAACCGTTCCTAGGATGCTTGTTTCCAGTCCAGGGAGGACCTGGACTGGCAGTTCGGTCTGGACTGTTCACATGAGGCACAGGGTCAAGACTGATTTGCATATGGCTGGGTCCAACATGGGGTGGCGTAGTGGGCAAAAGAACAGTGGATTTAACCCAGATCTTTTGATTGGGGGAGAATGTTTGCATTGTCAGCATTCCGTCCATCATTTGTTTGATGCAACACTTTTCGCCCTAAGTGGAATGGGTATGCCCAGATGTGGGTCCCTTGCTCACTGTGCCACTGGATTCAAGCTAGCCTGGCTGATGAAGGGTGACATACCCTGAAACGGGTCCCAGGATGCTTGTTTCCAGTCCAGGGAGGACCTGGCCTGGCAGTTCGGTCTGGACTGTTCACTTGAGGCACAGGGTCAAGACTGATTTGCATATGGCTGGGTCCCACATGGGGTGGCGTAGTGGGCAAAAGAACGATGGATTTAACCCAGATCTTTTGATTGGGGGAGAATGTTTGCATTGTCAGCATTCCGTCCATCATTTGTTTGCTGCTACACTTTTCGCCCTAAGTGGGATGGGTATGCCCAGATGTGGGTCCCTTGCTCACTGTGCCACTTGATTCAAGCTAGCCTGGCTGATGAAGGGTGACATACCCTGAAACGGGTCCCAGGATGCTTGTTTCCGGTCCATGGAGGACCTCGCCTGGCAGTTCGGTCTGGACTGTTCCCATCAGGCACAGGGTCAAGACTTATTTGCCTATGGCTGAGTCCAAACTGGGGTGGCGTAGTGGGCAAAGGAACGATGGATTTACCTAAGATCTTTTGACTGAGGGCGAATGTTTGCATTGTCAGCATTCCGTCCATCGTTTGTTTGCTGTAACACTTTTCGCCCTAAGTAGGATGGGTATGCCCAGACGTGGATCCCCATTGCTCACTGTGCCACTAGATTCAAGCTAGCCTGGCTGAAAAAGGGTGACATACCCTGAAACCAGTCCCAGGATGCTTGTTGTTTCTGGTCCAGGGAGGACCTGGCCTGGCAGCTCGTTCTGGACTGTTCCCATGAGGCACAGGGTCAAGACTGATTTGCCTATGGCTGGGTCCAAACTGGGTTGGCGTAGTGGGCAAAAGAATGATGGATTTAACCCACATCTTCTGACTGGGGAATAATGTTTGCATTGTCAGCATTCTGTCCATCATTTGTTTGCTGTAACACTTTTTGCCCTAAGTGGGATGGGTATGCCCAGACATGGGTCCCTTGCTCACTGTGCCACTGGATAAGGTACCTGCATAGCTGCGCTCGCGCTGCTGCTAGCGCTCTGTTATTTTAAAAATTCCCATTTTTTGCATTTGTGTTTAATTTAATTTACTTGTCCCTGCTTTTAACTGGGACCACTCCCCCTCCCTCTTATCGCACATAATAGATTGAAAAAACACCGCCGTTTTGGTGGGTCCGGGTCACGGGGGTAGTCCTGGTTGGGCGCCATCTTTGTTTGGGCACTACATCTCCCGGCGGGTGCCATTGTGAGCGTTCTTGCGCTCGGACAGCCTCGCGGGACGCCTATTTAAAGTCGCTCTCCCCCGCGCAGCGGGGTCGCGCAGTGGGACGCCGTCGCTTAGCCGGAGTCTTGCCAGAGTCCTGCCCGTCTGCGCCCGTCCGCGCTTGGGACGCGCGGGGCGCAGCGGGTTTCTCTTTGGCACTTTTCTTTCTGGTGTTGTGATGATCACCTACTCCAATGAGACTCTGCGGTCCATTGGACTGACCATTCCGAAGTGTGATCAGGGACATATCCATCCTCTAAGCGGCCCATATTGGTTTGCCTGCAAGAGACGGGCACTTGCCTCTCCCGTTCACATCCGCCAGAGGCCTTCCACTACCGCCTCTCGGAGCAATGACTTGGCGCATGTACTTCGAATACTTAGCCTGAATGTCAGGTCCTTGGTGCAACACCATCAAGCCATCTTGGACCTCATGCAGGATGAGACCCCAGATATATTTGCCATCACGGAAACCTGGTTGCAGGAGGACGACGCAGACATTATTAACCTGGCCTTCCCCCCTGAGTACTCCATCTTCACTCTAAATCGTCCAACTAGAGGAGGGGGTGTTGCCCTTGCTGTTAAATCTAGCTTCTCCTGTAGCTGGAATGCCCTATATATTGCTGGGTGCGAAAGCGTCTCTTTTAAGATCTTGATCAGCCCCCAGTTCTCGATCTCGGGGATGGTGGTATATCGACCCCCAGGCAGCGACGTTGCGTTCAGAGAAGCTTTCCCTGACGCCGTTAGCTCTCTGGAAATTGGCTGCGCCAATTTCTCCATCCTGGGAGATCTCAACCTCCATTTTGACAATCAGAGCGTGCCGGCTGTCATCAATATTCTAGCTGATCTCGAGGCCCTTCAGCTGTCTCAAAAGGTATTACAACCCACCCACGTAGGAGGGCATACACTGGACTCCTTTTTTACCAATCTAACGGAAGCCACAGTCTCTTCCATCTCACCCCTAGGGTGGACGGACCACTTTTTAGTGGCTATCCGGGCCCCTTTGCCTGAGATCCCCTCTATTCGCCCAGCTAGATTAGTCCCTAGAAGGCACTGGAACAAACTTAGGTTAGAGGACCTACACCACGTTTTGGCTGTAGATCCGCTAGGACCCTTGGACAACGTAGAAATGGGTTATGACCAGTTCTGTCAGTGGATTACCAGGGCGCTTGACTCATTGATTCCCATCATGGCAAGCAAACTTAGCTCCAGAGAGTCGAGCCCCTGGTATGACAGCGCCCTTCGTGCTTTGAAAGGGAGCTGTAGGCGGGCCGAGAGAGAGTGGCGGAGGTCTTATGATACTGCCAAGAAAGCGTTGTATCTGGCTTCCGTTAAGGTTTATCACCGCGCCATCTGTAGAGCCCGAGCGGCGTTCTACTCGGTAGAATTCCGCAACAGTACTAACCTGTCTAAATCCATATTTAAGGCCCTCAAAGATCTTTTGGCAAAAAGAATTTCCTCCCCGGCAACGGCTTCTACCTCTCACTGTGAGGCTTTGGCATCTTTCTTTCTGGAGAAAGTGCAGGGCATCTACCGGGCTTTTCCCTGTACGGGGCCACCACCGGGGGCTCTGGATATTATCCCTGGCCTCCCCACTATGGACTCTCTTCCCCTGCTTCTATCTGAGGGATTTGATAGGTTGGCCCAGAAAATCAAATCTGGATCACCTTTGGATCCGTTAAGACCTGCCCTCTTCAGGGACCAGTCTTTTGTGGGACGCTCCATGGTATGCTCCCTGATTAACATCTCGCTGGCTATGGGCACGGTTCCAGCTAAATGGAAGCGGCCAGTGGTCTCTCCTATCCTGAAGAAACCCTCATTGGATCCTTTAAAACCGGAGAGCTACCGGCCCATTTCCTTGCTCCCTTGGCCGGCAAAAGCTGTGGAGGCCCACGTCAACCAGGTTCTTTCTGACCATCTTACCCGAGCCAACATTCTGGATGCTACCCAGAACGGGTTCCGTGCTGGGCACAGCACGGAGACAGCCCTTCTCGCCATGGCCGAACACCTGCGTATGGTGCTGGATGTGGGACAGACGGCAGCGCTAGTATTATTAGACCTGAGCGCCGCCTTCGATACTGTTTCACACCGCATCCTTCTGCATCGCCTGGAGGAGATAGGCATTGGTGGGCTCGCCCTACAGTGGTTCCGTTCCTTTCTCGACGACCGTTCCTTCTGCGTTGCCATACCACCGTACCAGTCCAAATTCCATCCTCTGGGCCTGGGGGTGCCGCAGGGATCCTCGCTGAGTCCCACGTTATTCAACCTTTACGTGAGACCGCTGGCTGATGTCGTCAAGCAGTGGGGCATGACTATGGTCTCATATGCCGACGACACTCAGCTAGCGGTTACTATCAGCGGGGATGCTGAGCAGGATGCCCCTAGGTTCCAGAGCGGACTGAGGGCGGTGGCGAGCTGGATGAATGCCAACTGTCTCCAGCTCAACGCCAAGAAGACCGAGGTCATGGTTGTCGGGAAGGGGAAGGAACTCTGGGGGGACAGATGGTGGCCTCCGGAGCTTGGGCCGTCTCCAATTCCGGTAAAGGAGTTGAGAAATTTGGGAGTGTGGTTGGATCCCACTCTTAGCTTCGTCGGGCACACTAAGAAAACCGCGGCCTGCTGTTTTGGGGTCCTTCGGGGCTTAAGACCTGTCCTGAAGTTTTTTGACCCCCCTACCAGGCAGCTGGTGGTTCAGGCAACAGCAATATCTCGTCTGGATTATGCCAGCTCTCTCCTGGTAGGGGTAAACCAGGCAGAAATCACCCGCCTTCAACGTGTCCAAAACGCCGCAGCTAGAGCCATAGTTGGCTTGCCCAGGTCCTGCTCTGTCTCTAGTACCCTTCGATCTTTGCATTGGCTGCCGGTTAAGACAAGAATTCATTTTAAAGTTTTATGTCTGGCTTTTAAGATCGGAAGAGAGTTCCAAAGCAGCAGTGCTTTGGAACTCTCTTCCGATTGAGATTCACTCGATGGAAGACCTTCTTTTGTTCCGTAAAGCCATAAAAACCTTCCTGTTTTAATTTTTTCCCTCTTACTAGCTGCACCCTTTTCTCTGTTTCCATGCTCAGTGTTAGCTGTGTTTTACCTTGTCATGCGCCAGGACGCCCCTTAGCTGGGGCAGCTGTGCGCACTACAAATGTTCCTAACATAACATAACATAACATAACATAACATTCAAGCTAGCCTGTCTGAAGAAGGGTGACATACCCTGAAACCGGTCCCAGGATACTTGTTTCCGGTCCAGGGAGGACCTGGCCTGGCAGTTCGATCTGGACTGTTCCCATGAGGCACAGGGTCAAGACTGATTTGCATATGGATGGGTCCAAACTGGGGTGGCATAGTGGGCAAAAGAACAATGGATTTAACCCAGATCTTTTGACTGGGGGAGAATGTTTGCATTGTCAGCATTCTTGCCATCATTTGTTTGCTGTGTCAAAATAACGACAGCATATGGATCCCAATAACCTTTACCACACTGGGCCTTTCGTCCCAGGTTTTGTAGAAGAGAAATTATTTAAATGCCTTGGGGGTTGAAGTAATAGCACATCAGAGGGACAGATACTAACATGTGTGATTAATAGGTCCACCCCTATATGAGCACCTAGTGACCACATTTTCAGTAATAAGAGGAGCAAAAGGTGGTCAATCCTTTAGGGGTTGTAATAAAAGTGCCCGGACTTCACAAAGGTGATAATTAGTGTAACTGATTAAGTTGAATCCGGTATGCAGTGAAGAATTGCAATTCATCAAGAACACCAAAACACCTGGAGTTGGTTACCTACAGCCTTGTTGCGAGGTGGGAGCACTAATACCTGAGTGGCGGGGTGGATACCTGCACGCAAACAGGGTGGCTGACGATCTGTTCCTGGAATATCAGCGGTTTGCAGACTAAAGTCACAGACTCAGCAGTTGTATGATATCTGGGTTCATTCGATATATCAATGTTCCAGGAAACCTGGGCTCAAGATATCATTCCCTTGTTTGGATATAAAGAACACACAAAATTGGCCAAAAGAAGTAGTACCTTTGGAAGGGCGAAAGGTGGCCTGACAGTGTACCTCAATACTAGCCTATCGGTTAAGATCCTAGAACTGTAAGTGGACGATCCAGGTATGCTGGCATTGAAAATAGATGGTTGGACTAACAATCCTGAAGAATCCATCATTCTTGTTAATTTATAGAACAATCCAAGGAAAAAAACAGCCATAGCTAGAAGAATGGTCGCTCAATGAACCCAGTTAAAAGATATTCATCACAAACCATACTGGCTAGTCACAGGAGACTTTAATCTCAACTTATTCCATCAGCCAACTGATGAACACACGGACGCAGTTCGAATCCTCCCTGTGCAAGTAATGCCACCTAAAGCATTTCCACCAAAAAAAACAGAAGGATAAAATTGGAGAAGAGATAATCAGATCCTGTGAGCTAATGGGCCTACTGGTTCTGAATGGTCAGAAGTCAGGTTACATCCTTCCTTCCTTCCTGGACAAGAGTCTGGGGCAATGTAGTCTCCATTCTAGAGTACAAACTCGACACGCTGTCCCTATTTAAGCGGATATGCGATTTTAGCATTGTCCTTCATGTGGAAAGCAACCATAATCCCCTGGTGATAACAGTAGATACAAGCATAGGTGAACACGAAGCGGTATCTATGCTACAGGGGGACATTGAAACAGGAAATTTGAAACGTCTCACGTGGTCACCAAGCACAGTTAAGAGCTAAGCAGAGGAAACTGTAGTAGGCCTGGAGGATTTAGTTCCAACTGCCTCTAATCTGACAGTGGAATGGGAGATATTCACCAATAATTTGATCAAAACCTATTAAGATAATAGTCGGAATAAAGGAGCTCCCTATGCTCATTGTAAAAATATAATTATGCAAATTCATATTTGAAAAGCAAAAAATAAGGTAGACAAGCTCGTCCGATAATTACGTCAAAATTTACGGGACACAGAATTACTAAAACACTTGCGCACTCAGAAATGTTGCTTAAAAAATGATTTGGGTGGATAAAAAAGCCAAACATGAAACATTATGGGCCCAGCTGTTACATGCCACAACAATAAACGACTTAAAAATATTCTGGAAGCTCATCAACAACATCGAGAAAGGTTCTGGGGCAGCGAATAATGAAAAACATCAGTCAGGCGGAGTGGGTTCAATATCTAAAACTACACTTTAAGGAAAGTTCTTTGGACGTAATAAGCTTTCAATGGCCCTACAAAGATAACCTGGCAACATATGTATATATCTCGGGGGAGGAAGAGAAAGTTATTAAAAAGTCATGGGCTGATTGTGCACTCGGCCCAAATGGGTTACCACAGGCACTCTTTAAGCATTCTACATCAAGCTGAGCAGCCTTTTTGGACCCAATGTTTAACTACATTTTGGCAAATGTATTATACCTGAAAGCTGGAGAGACTAAATAATCCATCCGGTTTTTAAAGGAGGACTGGCACACTCGCCTAATATTTAGCATCTAATTCCTCTCATGTTTGTAGAGCTTAAATATGTTTCTACTTTGCTATTACACGATCTGGCATTCTAGGCGTATCAAAATGGGAAACTCGCTCTAAACGGGCTTTATAAGGGGTCAAGGCACTGTAACCAATCTCATGACTTTGGGTCTCATTTTAAATAGAGCAAAGGCAACAGCACATTGCTTCAAGTGTGTTTTGTAGATTTTAAGGCAGCCTTTGACTGTGTTCAACGTAACATGCTATGGGCCAAGCTCCAGCGATGGGGTTTTCACCGGACATCCTCGGATACATAGGTCATGATAAAAATCAGAGATGGTACTCACGTATCAAAGAAAGTTCAAACTACAGCAGGCCTGAAACAAAGCTGCATCATAGCCCCCTTCTGTTCAACTTATACATCGTAGATCCTTCCACAGAGTTAGGTGGGCAGGCAGCTCATGCACCCAGTTTGGGTGGTCATCAGCTGTCAAACATCCTCTATGTAGATGATTTACTTCTACTCAGTAACACTCAAATAGGCCTTCAAAGGCTTCTTAACTGCCTTGATATATATGCAGATAAGAATTGTTTGGAAGTTAATCACAAGTGGCATCTCAGTGCAAACAAAATTGATGAGGCAGCCACTTGTGTTTGTTTAGGGGTGAAAAAATAAGAAAGTGGCACATTTACCCTGCAGAAAAAGGTGATTAAGGGGAAAGTGCAGGCAATCAAGCATGCATTCTCATAATTGGCAAGATCCATCCGAGGCCATGACCTGAAACCCCTGGGAGCACAGTAGTGAAGGCCAAACTGATACCAACCCTTACGTATGGATCAGAGATAATGTTAGGCAATATGGCATTTTTAAAGCTGTGCCACAAACTGCGTGCAGCTGCCGACGATATGCTGGCTAATCGAGTTTGGTCTGAAATTAATTGACAACGGGGGAGTGGTGCCTACAAGAAATTTCTTGAGAATAGTATTAGGATGCTAGAATTGGGTGATCTATTAGTCTGTGATATATCTGGACAAGCCTTAAAGAAAATGGTAAACAAGTAGATTAAACTGTAAAGTTGGACTGCAGATAAAGAAAGGTTAACCAGGCGTCTACATGGGTGGCTGGTGTTGGTCATCCCTAAGAGAATCACCACTTGCAGCGCCTTACCACTGGAAGGTCAAACAGTCATTCTTGGACTTCAGACTTGGTGAGATACCTACATTAGACTTCCTGACAAAATTGAGGAAAGGCACCCTAGGCAATGACACGAGCTGCCGACTATGCCATCAGGAGATCGAGACTCTACAGCACGTCATATGCATCTGTTGATACTGGCTAATCAGCGACTAAGTCTATAGAGAATAGAGTTCATTCATCTGGGAATCAGGACCTGCAGACTGCACTGATTGAGTCATTGGACCCAAGAAACATAGGGGGATATTCACAAGGAGCTATCGCCAAGTTAACTGCACTTTATTGCATCCAAAGTTGCGATAAATCGATCACCCCATTCACAAGCTGTTAACAGCCCACAGCACCAGTTTACTCGCGATAGCAGCCGCAAAAAACATCGCCACAGAAGACCTCCGCAACTATCGCTAATGAGATGCAGAGTAGGCGTTCCCATGCCCAAAGCCGTAACAACAACACTCACAACGACCAGCCAGAACTGCGATAAGAACACAAAACCGGTGATAAGGTGCTTTAGCAGCAGGAAAAATAACACGTGCTCTGACCTGGTGCAAAGTCGGACCACAGCCTGCACCACAAAAGGGAGCACAGCCCTGTTGCTGTTGTTTCTGTGGTTTGGTGCAGTTTCCGGTCCACGAGTCCTGCCACCATCTCCAGACTGATGTAGTGGACACCATTTCATCCATGTCATCCAGCTCCTGGTGTGGCGCTGGACTCCCACCTCCGGTGTGCATTGCTGCCTTCTTGTTGTTGGCGTGTTTGTGCTTGTTTGTGCCTTTCGCATCATTGCTGGAGTTCTGGTTTTCTTCCATTGTCCTCCTCTGCTCTCGGGCTACATTCCTCTTGTCCAAGTTGGCCTGCCATGTACAATGTTTTGTTGCCAATGGGTTTGGTGGGATTGTCTGCTGGCTCGGGTTGCCTCCATTGTGGTTGGCTGTTGTTTTCTGTTTGGTCCGTCTTACTTTTTCAGGATTTTGTTGTGCTTATTACCACCAGCCGTGTGTTTCGCGGTCCTGGTGGTGCTTACCCCTGCTTTCCTCATCGCAGATGGGCTCTGTGAGAAGTTGGCCTGGCATATGCTGGTCACTAGTTATAGTGGCCACCTTACACCAGTCCAATTCGACTCTTTTGGTAGATAGGTTTAAGACAACCTTTTAAAGAAAGCTATCCTAGTAGTAGCTGTGGAGAGCAGCCTTCAGGCTAATTCTCAGAGCAATGTAAAACAGCTTGTTTTACGTTATAATCTCTTGAATTACCAAATGAAAGGACACCACACAGGTATATATATCAAATATATCTGTATTTATTACTACACACACTCTACTAATCTGTTTATGAGATTAGAAGCCAGGAACACATTCAAATATCACCGTTTCACAATAAGTTAAGCACAAATATGGCTGGGGCCCTAGGGGCGTACCAGACCATTTACTAAAAAAAGAGATTTAGGAAAGTCGACTTGCAGAATAACAAGGCCTAGGGCCTGTAGAATCGCTGGGGCTCCACTACTGCAGTGAAAGCAGGTAAGTAACAGACCCACGGGAGACACATGCAGTGTGTGAACACAGCCACGGGTTCCCTATTGATTATAATGGAGCAAGTCGCGGTTAGATTTTTAAAGTTTTAGGGTACTTCGAGGAAGTCTACAAGCAAGCCACTTACAAGGTAAGTAATTCGAGGGCCAACACACACTAGGGCACCGGAGTGCACGAGTTACCTCACCCAGGGAAGCCGGGTGCATAGATGTCTTTTGGTGTCGGGTCGCGTCGCTGTTTTCTATGGAGACCACAGAAGACTTGCTGCTTGCGAAGACTGAAGAAGTGTCCGGTGGAATACAAGGCTGGATTCTAGATGCAGATGACCTGAAAATTGAAGGGACAGTGTTCACAGTCACTTGACAGTGACCCGGGGCCAGGAAGATGGATGCCCACGGATGTCGGGTGATTTCAGGTGATCAAGGGTGTTTTGACTCTTCGCTCACAAAGTCCAGGAAGGATCGACGATGACCAGCAGCTGGATTCGGAGTGTCCCATGCTGTCTTCAGCAAGGTCTGAGGGACTCACCCGGCAAGGGTGAGTGAGGGCAGACCTGGAGCAACTAGAGGAGCCCTTTGAGTTGATCAGAAAGTCTTCAGGGGACCCACAAGCCAACGGGCAAGGGATCACAAGGATGCCTCTTGAGGATATGCTTCACAGGAGCCCACGATCACTCGGGATGGGGTAAGCCTCTGATTTTCGCAGCAAAGTCTGCTGGAGACTTGGGCCATAAGTGGTCCAAAGCACAAGTTCGTAGAATATCGTGAAGGGGTTGCACTTGACAATAGTGCACGGTACCCAGGTATTGCTGTTCCTCATCACTCTTGGGGTCCACTCACCTCAGCTCTGCTGGGGATTCACAATGGCTGTCAAGAAGTCAGGAAATCCACTTCTGGGGCTGCAGGGACTTCGAACTCCAGCGGGAGCGGGAAAGTTTGCGACCGTTGATTAGAGTTTCTGCTGCCTGCCAAGCAGGGGAGTCACTCCTTGACTCCATGGGAGATTCTTCTGTCTTCCAAAGGTAGTGGAACATCGAAGGGCCAGGATTCTTCTTTGTAGAGCGTCGTCCAGGGTTATCTGTTTTGCAATGGCAAAGTTTGCTATCTTATACAGAAGATAGAGGAGGGACTAGCTCTAGGACCACTCCTCTGGGAGGGTCAGGGGAGGGGGTGGTTACACCCACTTACCTTTGTCCAGTTTCGCACCAGTACAGGGACAGGTAGCCCAAGAACCGGTTTGAGCTGGCATATGCACAGAGAAGCCTACTGCTCCCCCAGTGCAGGACTTCAAAGCACTCTAGAATTGCACCCACCCAGCCCCAAAACACTAAATCCTGTCTGGAAGGTAGTGACACCTCCCTGTGACAGGATGCCTAATGTTGGGCCTCCTCCACTGCGAGTTTCAGTCAGCAGCAGGAGAGCAGCCCAATGTCTGTGCTGCTGGCATCCATTTTGTGATGCCAGGGCTCTTTCAGATTTCTACCGTGTTACCACAGTAGGTACATGTCGTCCCCTCTAGAAAGGTGGGATCATACTCCCACACCAGTTACTGGTGTGGGGGTATGATTCCAAGTTGTTTGACACCAAACACGACATGTTTTGATGCAGTCATTGCAAAGTTAGCATTAACCGGGAGGTTATAGTGCACTTAAGAGTATATGGTTTAACCGCATCCACAAACAGCCACATGGAATAGACCCTGCCAACTGCAGAGGGGCCCTGCTCAGGCAGAGGCGCCCCCTCACATTGTAAACCAAGCACCCTGCCCTCAGGATTGATAGGGCCTGCCATAGGGGTGGCTGATAGGTTTATATGTGTGTGTATGGTGAGATATAGAAACCTATACCTCAGTGCTAACAGTACTGCACCCAGGCTGCAGTGGCAGGCCTGTGGTGTCAGATTTAATCTGCTTCCCAGGGGTGGCATAATACATGCTTCATCCCCTGGTAGGCCTGTGAAGTACCCTTGCCCTTGGTACCTAAGGTAGCATATACTAGGGGCTCATAAGGTACCACAGTATCCAATCACAAGTGCATCTAATATGCACACCAGTCATTTAAGGGAGTAAGCAGATAGGCTGGGGTCCTGGATAGCAGGATCCCAGCCAGACTAGTCAAAAACCATTCAAACACCAGGAAAAAAGTGTGGGCAACCATGCAGTCAGATTCCACCTTCCTACAGGCTCATCGCAAGTTTTCTGGTGTTGTGTTTTTATCTCCATCGGGGTGGTTGTATTGCAGACATTGGCCGCGTTTTCAGCGAACTATCGCATGCTACCGCCGTGTTGTGAATTCCACGTTAACACAGGGTAACTTTTCCCGCGATGGGCTGCGATGTGTAAAGTTGCGTTAGCATTTTTGGTGAGGTTTAGCACACGTTCTTGTGAATATACCCCATAATGTTGAATATTAGGTCGGTGCAGTTCCTGACAGTTTTCAAAAACATGACAGAAGTACAGGTCCGGTCCTGGGTGGCTGTTGGGGGGATGTGCAGTGATTCCATCACTGGAAAGACTCAGCAAACCAGGATGCTTTACAAAAAAAAGCTTACAAGATAATATTCTCCCTACCACGCAACTCCTCCCCAGCACAG
Organism: Triturus cristatus; assembly: GCF_964204655.1. Classification (NCBI taxonomy): domain Eukaryota; kingdom Metazoa; phylum Chordata; class Amphibia; order Caudata; family Salamandridae; genus Triturus; species Triturus cristatus. The sequence goes on along the minus strand of NC_140585.1, from coordinate 210,191,342 downwards.
GTGATGTTAGAATTTGGGCTGCAGTAACAGCTCGTGCAAAGGCGATATATAACTATAAAAACTCGGATTAAATCTGGACTAACAGGCAAAATCCAATCAACATTGCGCTGTGTAAAGACCCAGAATCCGTCTACCCCAAATACTGGCAATTGAATGTCCCATTTTATTCCTTTCAGCTCGTGCTAAAGAAAGCGGATACAAAGCACTCACTAATGGAGGACAAAATAAGCCTGAGTAAGTGATCTCACGCATGGATGGTCCTGCAATCATACACAAAATTGAAACCGGCAACGCATCTTGGCCAGACGTATGCACCGCATTTGAAAACAAACTTATAATACGTCTACATCTACATCTTGGTACAATTCCATCAAATGCTGATCAGCCAAGTTGGCAATATAAAGACTCTAAAGCATGCAGTCTTTACGGTGCACCAAAGCAGGATCTAATTCATCTAAGCTGCGTCTGTCCTAACTTAAAATCACATTGCATTTGGTTATTGAAAAAACATTTTATTGAAAGTGGAATTTACACCTGCAGAACAGCTATATTAAAATGCCTTGATCCAATCACCCACAGCTGAATTGTAACCTGGTAACATTTCTAACTCTGTATGGTAAATTAATCAAGACAGATCCAAGGGGAGAAACAGAATAGGAAAACGGAGGACTAATGTTTTACAATGACCATCTTTTTACTGCTTACGGATTTACACTAATATGCTAAAAAGCACCATAAATTAAGGTTGTACCCTAGCAGGACCCCTTGGGACTGAGTTTTATAAAAAAAGATGACTGTGTCTTGATTTTATTGCAATTGTCACTTTTCACGTTTAAATGTGCAATGCATTTAAAGTATTGTGAAGCAATTGATGTTTTTAAAAGAATAAGAAATCTCCTTTGTATAACTCTTTTACATTTATTAGAATTATTTGTAGTATATTTTTATGGTTTTAAGTAACTAAAACAATAAAGATTTCATTTTATTTGATTTGATTCCATAAGTAATCAGTGGATACATGGTTCTGTTGGTCTGGGCTGCTAAGAAGTTGATGAGAGGCTTGATCAATCTAGCCAAGTGTTGTAAATAAATGTGAATGGGTAAATTGATGTGTAAGGATGAGCTGATAGGGAAAGCGATAGAAGCTGCTCCCTCTCCCATCAAGTGATGGACATATTTTCTTAACAAGCAGTTATTTATTTCATATGAGCACTTTATCTGCTCTGTAGTCTTACACATTGGCACTTCGATTGTATTATAGTCTTGCACACTGGCAATTTACCAGTAGATTTAAATCTAGCCACAGTCAGGTATATAAATTCTTGCCATTCAGAGAAAAAACTGGCTTATGAGGAATTACTTTTAGAACTGTAGGTAGGTGTTCTTATTGGTTTGCCTCATCCAGTCTCTCTTAACCTTTAGTATACTGTGTTTTTTACTTGTATAATGATGAAGGGAAGCAAATAATGAAATTGTCTTTTAATTAAGATGTGCAACGGTTGCTCTGAGGTATAGTAAGTTTAGACAATATTAGCAAAACATGCAAGAATTTATGATTCTTTCAATATTTATAGTGTTAATTGACTAATAAACCACTTTCATTCATTCATTTGTATTTGTGAAGCACACGTATCGCCCAAGGGTATCAAGGCACTGAATAACAGATCTTTATTGCTACTCAACTAAATGGTAAATGACTAGCTACAGTGGTCTATTCGTGTTAGGGCGCCACTAAGGAGAATACCACTAGTTAATTATTCAGGGTAGTAATATCTGGGTGATGGTCCTTGCAGGGTGGGGAGAACCACCCAGCTCCTTAAAAATCTTCGTGACCAAGGCCAACAAATACATTCAAAACTTTTAACAAATTCCCAGAACACATCAAAACAATAACTTTTGGATCAGAAATCAAAGTGAAGAAGTAAGCATAAATTATCTTGGACATATGTAAGTTTTCTTGTTCTTTATTTCCTGTGTATGTCCAGGCTGAAAGATCTCTTTAGACAGTAGCAGTCGACACGTGTTTCGTCGCACAAGTGCAATATCCCGTGACTTTTTCAAGGCTGCAATGTACAAACACACCAATATATCCCCTTACAACATCGGGAGAACATAAGTCAATAGGGATAATGTCTGACATGCCAGCATGCACAGGAAGAGAATATGAGAAATAAAAGGAGATTATCTCAAATGGGTCATCCAGTCGGGGAGCTTCAAAGGCTGCACCTCCTCTGATATGCATCAGGGCTTACTCTCAGAGGAGGAACTAGACCTCCCCCTGCCCCAGACATATTTGTATTGGGCAGGCGGGAAATTATATAGTTAAGGAGGTGTAAGCCACTAGAAAGCTAATCACACCTCCAGGATGGGCAGCCTGGTCTCTACATTGAAAGAAAGGTTCTGCCATTTTCAAAAGTAGCAGAATAGAGGGTTATGTGTAGACAAGATGGCCTACATCCCTGAATGTGGTCGTCTCAGGGACGGATTAGCCGTTGGGGCAAGCAGCACATTGGCCACTTGCACCCGCACCCCTAATGCCCCTCAATCTATCTAGAACCTTTAACTACAGAGCCTCAGTTCTGAACAAGCTGCATCAAATAGGATAAATGAAGAAACCCGTTTCTGCGACAACAGGACTTGCACAAAGCAAAAGGGTGATAATCTGCACCTGTGGCAAAACCTTTGGAATGGCCCTATTGAAGGTCCATCCTAGTCTATCTCTTAGGTCCCTGAGACAGAGGGACTTCCGTGGCAGCCTGGAGCAACCTCAGCCTCCCCTGTACTAGTTACACTAGTCCCCTGCCAACAGGAGGTAAAACAACGCTCTAAATCTGAACAATTGCTGTCTATGAGGCCCTCCGTGGGATCACCCAAATCCATTTGTCTGGTGCATTGTAGAACTGTAATCCTGCCTTTCATAAAGTCACAGGCAGCTTCCTTGTTTCTCAGGGCCACCGGATGTTGAAGTACTTTTTCCTAAAGGTTACCGATGCCAAGGCTCGTTGGTCACAAACCCCTTCACTCAACACTGAACCTGGAGGGAACTCCATCTGACCTTCGACTGACATCAGCAACCACCCCATTGTTCTGTTTTTGCATCTTCTTGCCCCATAGCACTGTGTAAGTGGTAAAAGTAGCTCTCTGCAGCTCCTGTTCAGCACCAGAGAGAGGCAGGATGACTCTGCCACGCCCATCCAGTCGGGTCCACGGGCCTGGATAAATTGAATTGACTGTTATGACCTTAGAAACTCAACCTGCAAGTGACCGATTGTCACTAATGGTTTTACCTATTGACCGCAATTTAAAATTTTCGCTGTAGTATTTTCAACTGATTTTATTGGATTCTAAAATCTATAACTCCGGTTATATGTATGTTATTCCATTAATTTTGGTGACTAAATTACGATAAAAATACACTCTATTTTCATAAAATGTTTTGGATTTCTGTTGAGTCGTGTCAATTGCTTATCATCCTGGTTGCTACTCTGACATGCTTAAACGTGTTCCTTTAGGAAAGCCTAACTACTCTTTGCAAAACTACCAGGACTGAGCTAAGAATGTATTAGTGTAAATTCAAGGACCATCTTTGGGGTTTGTGACAGTATTGCATGATGTAGCATAACCAGCATCACCACGTAATACTCCACCTTCATAAAGTGTGAGCATACCTATTCTTGAAACTAACATAAACACCTTTTCTAAGGTCCATAAAGAGAAATTCCAATACTACGAAGAGCTTTACGTTTTGTTGCACTCTTTAACAAAATGGCATATGTTATGTCCACTGTAATGTGCAGTGCTGTGACAATAACATAATTGTAACATGGCAAACAGAACATCAGCCATGTTCTGACAATGAATGAAGGTGGCAAACAGATCATAAGCAAGATCAAATTGTACAGGTATTCCAAATGAAGGGGAAGAATTTGAAAGAATGCTTACCTAGTCAAGTAGTGGCCAATACAAGGTGTATGCCCATGCGTAGCCATTGGAAGGTACATCTGTATCAGTATGACAGCTTCACTTCATCAAATTTCCCCAAACTTTATTTTTGGATGGTTGAAAGTAGGGTTAGACAATAAATTCCGCTCCACCGGTGGAGTTCACAGAGTTTTGACCACTCTGCATCATGATTGTCAAGCGAAGTTATGGCCCTATTCAGCCAAGTGACGCGTGGCTGAGTTTTATCTTGTGAGCAGCTCACCAATGGTAAATTGGTGCGTGCAAGTAAGATTTGGCATCCCCTATCGCAATTTTTGGTCAATAAAAGGGCACCCAATGAAACTTCCACAACTCGGGCGGTTGTAATCGTTTGTGGTCAGAAAGTTGGCACTCGAGTAGCAAATCTACTCATGTGGCAGCAAAATCAACTTGAGAAGAAGCACCCTCTGGTCTGCATCGTCATGCAGTTTGCACTGATTTTTAAGAAACGCCCGAGCTCCTGGCGCTAAAAATCAGCATGAGCAGCAAGATGTGCCTAATTCCGCCTGTTTACGGAACTTCGTGGATTCTCCCAGAGTTTTTATGTAACTCCAAGGAACTCCAAAAGTTTCACCGTCCCCTAGTTGAAGGTGAGGAAAGTTGGAAATCTTAGGCCTTGCAGAAACAGGCACAGGGAATAGTTATAGGAACTCTAATACTTCTGTCCTTGCTTAGAGCAAACACAGCATTAACAACATGGTTGAGTCTGTATCTGATGCAAGAACATGGTTTCAAAGCAGAAGTAGAGGTTCCTGCTTCTGCAACAGTAAAACTAAAATGACTGTCAGGTGAAAGTCAAGGAAAGACAGTGGTCTGACAGTAAACAACATATATATTGCATGTTGCCAATTGTATCAGGTGGGTAAAAAACTTGTTATACCATGTGTCAGTTTTATAACTCTCATTATATAGCTGAAGTACGGTCATTCTCATCCACTCTGCTATTGTAATTGTTATAAATAAGAACACAGTTGGTTACTTCTACCAAATGATACCAAAGTGTTACAGGAGATGTGCTTTCATCATGGGTTGCAATAAGCACAAATACATCCTGTCTATCTGAAAATGTGACTTTGAGAAGCTTGAATACAATACTGTGCCCTCAGGTTTTTGAAGCTTCTTACAATCAAGCTCCTGTGGGACTTCTTGGCAGCAACATCTTACAAGCCACAGTGCCAGATTTGTTCCAGTCAGTTAACAGCTCGACACCTGTGTTCAAGTTTTCCACATAAAGTTATTACCTTTATGAAGGAGGGATTGGAAAGGCTGTCATGCAATTTTTGCAATGATCCCTAATGAGGAAAGGCAACCTGCGGATTTACAGAGGAATCGTTCCTTGTAGATGCAATCACACTGTATATACAACCAGAAGAGCTTTCGTACACCATGTACATCTTGATGCCATAATGTTCTCTTTTGCCTGATATGTACTGCCTGAACAGCATTCATCCTTTTTAACAGAATCAAGCACTCATCAACTACTATATTCTTTTCAGGGGTATGCCAGACAAATGTTCCACAACATGAAACAACATCATTATGTTCCTGGGCAATGCTGCAGAAATAGTGCATATGCTACATAAAGTGGTAAATGCATGACCCAGGGCCCTGAACCATATTTATGAGACCACACAAAGCCACCCTGCATGGCTAAGTGTTGCATCACAAATCTTGAGTAAGTTGATGCAGCGCATATCACTGCATTGCCTTGCTCGGGATGCGTTCCATGGGTATTGCAGTAGGGTTTCCATGCAACACCAATGGATTTTGACGCTGCCCCAGATTTACAAAATCATGTAAACCTGGGGAAGCTCCAAATCCTTCTGCTTCCCTAGGTGAGTTTTAACAAGGAGAAATATCTTTATTTCGCCTAGTTTTTTCCACTTTCTATATGTGCTGCATTCTGCAGCACACATAAAAGAGGATAATGCATCTGAGGATTTTTTCTGTACAGGAATGTGCCCCTTCATGCAAAAAAAACTGCCCTGCCAGCAATGGAGGCATCCTTGCACCATTGTGCATTGGTGTGTACATTGGCGCTAGGCTGCTGAAACGGCTCCAGAGCAGGGAGAAAGGACAGGAATGCACTGTATTGCATAAATACGGTGCATTCCTGCCCTTTCATTTTGATGTAGGGCAGTGCAGCAAAGTGACTTGCTGTGCTGCCCTATACCAAAATCCTGTAAATAGGGGCCCAAACACCTATCTCCTCCCATTTTTTATTTATTTCTATTTCTTTATTTGCATTTTTGTTATGTATAGATACAATTTCCATAGGTTATACAATTCAACATATATGGTATGTTTTAGCTGACAGTCATTGCTTTGCGTTATATAGGCATTACAGCTTTAAAGCAGTATTTATACCAAATAAAATTCTACAGTCTCCGGTGCATCAGAGACACTCACCATCTAAGCTTCTAATTAATGGGAAACATGAAAAGCTTCACACACTTTCTAGTATATATGTAACATGGTGAACCAAATTGACGACAAGGTTTCTGTAGCTTCCACCATGTCTGCAATGCCAGTCTGGTATGAACTTGAATAATGCATTGCTATCGCAAGATTGATATGAGAAAAGGAGAAAAAAAGAATAGGAAAGACAAAATAAAACCCTATTACAACAAACCAATATTCCCAGTACACGCCAGTCCTTTGTGGTGACTGTCAGGGGTGAAGCTGTCTGTTGCCTCTACAATGCAAGTCGACTGATGGGACTGCATTGTTTATTTGTACATTACGGCTATGTTGAGCATTAGGCGTAGAAATTTCTTCAACTCTCCAAGTGAAGTGCGAATCCAACAGGGTGCCCTTGATGGAGGTCCTCAAATGGCTTAAGAAACTCTTTGGTATGCACATTTATTTGGTGCACATTTACATCAAGGAACTCAAAATTCAGAAAGATGGACGTAGTCAATAGGCATTACATTTACAGTATCGACTTTACATCCAGTGTGTGCAGTGAATTGGGGAACTAAATTTGAGGGGAGACAAGAGAGCATTTTGTCTGTGCTTGGCATCATAATTGCCTACACTCCGGATTGGGCTACCCTGCTACTGTCTCTCTGCTGCACAAATTGTGCTTCTGAACGAACATCATGACTGTCATGACCATGTTCCACAAAATCATTGGAAGATAAGTCATTATCAGATAGAACTCTGCCGACTGATACATTTCTTCCTGATTCTGCTCCATTATCCTCTCCCGCTGATAGTGTCTCAGTAACACATCTTGCCTCAGAGATGTCCTCCAGTATTTGAGAGAAAACCTGGGCAGCAGCCTTCCACTTAGACAACCTCTATGTTAACTGTCTAAAATCTTCCTTCTGAAATACTCTGTGCTACGTAGAAGGCAAAAGCATCCTTGCAAATAATTACTTGGGTGTGTGCATGTTTGAGATATGTCAAAGAAGTGGGAAAACAAAAGAGCACTTAGCTCTCACTGCTGAAATACAAAGAACTTCCCAGAACATGTTAAATTTAGACTAAAAAGAACAAACTACCAGTTCAACTTGACACATACTCAACACACACAAAATACTTCATGGGAAGAGCGGTGAACCCAATGCATCCACTGGAAATAAATTATGGCACTCACAGGGTTTCCACCTTTCTTCTAAAAAACTCCCTGCTATTTTTTCATGTTTTGCTGTTCTGGAACAGCCAACAGCTCGTACTTAAAAAGAATTAATATAAAATTGTCAGGACTCATTTTCTAAAACAATTACTGTTTAATGTAAGAGCTCAAGACTAATCCCAATTTTCACTAATTACATAGGAGGAGGAGAGGGGAGAATGCAAAGCCAAAATGGTACATCCCCACAATGCATACTCAAACCAACCCAACGAGCAACACAAGAGAGGTGTAGTAATTTGGGTTTGTTAATCAGGAGAGATTATTTCTCTTAAGGATGGTAATTCTGCACCACTAAACGGTAACATGCTTCATCATCAGATATCTCCTCACACTGGTAACAGATGTTACCAGCATGAACTACAACAATGTAGACCAGAAAAAACGTATTGATTTATTTCTTGGGTACCGTACCTCTGATGAAGTAGAGTGGAGAGGGTTATTTACATGTTTTTGGCAGTGGAGGATAGTATAATCTCTTTGAAAAGGTCTGGGGCCGACCAAACAATCATGCGCACTTTGCATGTTCTCCACCCAGGCTGCATTACAGCCTGTGTGGAGAACATTCCCAGGCTTCCATTCTCTGGCTGAGAGCTGAACCACAGTGCTCAGACCAATCAAAACACTGTATTGCAGTATTGTGATTGGCTTAGGGGAGACTGTGTGCTTCCTGTTACGGCGGGACGTGGATGAGAGATGGAGGAAGGATGGAGCGATAAATTACGATTGTTTCTTTATTTTTTAAACCCTCACCTTTCCTCCCTCCTCGCCCCACCCCTGATCCATGCCGGCCACCACTGGGCAATGCTCTTCTGTTCTGACGGAGAAGCCTGCCCATGTAATAGATACATGTTTCGCTGGTTCGTGTTTTAGGAATCAAAATAACACACTATAAACAGAGAGGCATCATGCTTGCCGTGATCTCTTGAAATTATTGAAGAAATGAGAACTGTGTCTGTCATGTAAACATGAATTATGTGTTTGCCCCTGTTGTAATTAAGTATTTTATGTTTTTATTTCATACTGCCCAGTACATCAACATCACAGGGTGCTTTGCACTACCTAAACATAATTGCTATAAATTCAAATTTTCTGTAATCAACAGTTGAAAGTTTACCAGTTAACATTATGAAGCTGTCAGGCACAATAGCCTACTGAGTGTAGACATTTTAAGTATGCAACACAAAATGTATTACGTCTCAAGAGTGGCTAAAAACAATCAAACGTAAAAATCCATGATGGCTAAATCTAATTTTTCAGTGGCCCTGACTTCAAACATTGAGTGCATGGAAGGAGGTGAACTTGTTCAACAGATGTGAGCCTCACACCTATTGGTCAGAAGTAGAGAGATAATTGCAGTGCTTAGAAGAGGTAGAAACGCGATTATGAAAAACAAGCTATCATTATTGCTGCTGGCTTGCAAGATGCACTCCGTTTATGCAGGTTTCTCTATTTAATTTTCATTGGGTAGGTACACACCACAGTGCTATCTTTGCATCCCCTTCGGTACACGTTAAGTAGTCTTGGCTATCTTTGCATCAAGACCATGTCTGGGTGACGTTAACATGGTAGAATGCTGTGGATAGTACAGAGACATTCTATTGCATACTTGTACAATTATATCCACAAACATAAGCATCATAGCCAATTTAAAGGGTTATAAATAGGTTGCCTGTTGCTTTTTATTCCCCTTGGGGTACATAATGGTTCAAAGTTAATGTCTCACGCCCCAGGTGGAGGGCAGTTCTAGTGATGGAGAGGTCAGCCTGCCACCTCTGCTTCACTTATATGATAAAGGATACAGACTGGACCATGTAGGTCCTTCTTACTCTTGCTAATGAGCAGGATGAAGGCATACAAAGTGGTGCAGGGAGAAATTGTTATTTCAGGGACACTCCCCACTCCACTCAAATGCATTTTGTAACAGTAGATTATTAAGGCAGCCATCATTTGATTTCTGATGAGTGCTAAAGATGTCTTCTAAGCACTCTGGGTGCATTCCTTGATTTCTTGGGCAATTTGGCTACTGTTACTGTTGCAAGGTCAACAGCAGCACGAGTGCATGTCAGCATAGCACTTCCTTGATGAGTCATGAGGAGATAGCACGCTGCTTCATATTCTGCAAGCACCGGCAGTGGGATTCAGACAGGTCTGCTGCTAAGGAAAATGTGTCATGAGCTGGAGTGGGTCTCCAGCTTATAGTTTGAAGTTCTGACAGTCTCAAGCCAATCAGTCCTTCTAAAAGCTCCTGGCCATTGTTACCACACACAAAGGTACGTAATGCCAGCGAGCATTTCCAATTACACAATATCATAAGCCCAAAGAGTGGGGGGGGTACCAAATGCCCTACGCCCTTTGCCATTGGACCTCGTTTACAAGGGAAGCCTGAAGACAGCATTCGTGGATGAACACCATGAAGCCTGTAGTGCTGCTCCCAGCCAGGGCATGAGCACATTTACAAAGAGAATGGTGCTGGGATTAGAGTCTGGCCCATGTTACCTCCTTCTTATTCAAATAGGGATTATATGGATTTCCATATGCTGAGCATGGGGTGGCAGCAAACATGAGGACACAAAAGCAACAACTATTTGTAGGGCCTACCGTGATAAACATGACACCTTTCGTTATTTCTCGAATCCACTCTGGAAAGGACTTCAAAGATCTCCTTGAGGAAAATTGGAAGTGGGAATTGAGCTAAACCAGAGACGGATCTAAACCAATAGTCGACACAAGAAGCTTGCACCAAGCTGGCAAATTTAAATCTAATTCTTTGGTCACTTGGAAAGTAACCATTAAGGTTTTAATCTTGTGGGATCACAGACATGCCCTGAAAGACCAATTAGAGCTGTTTTGTTGCTGGTTCTTCAGGGAATGGCTATCTGTCATATTTTCCATAGTTGTATTGGTAGAAGTACAAAGATATTAATTCATTGTTTTTGTGATTTGCTGGTTGCTTTGTTTTGCTGTTTTAGAGCAATTTGAGAGAAGGGGTATCAAGACATGAGCTAAAATTATTACTCAGTTTGGAGACATGCATGTTTTTTCTTTAAAATAATTTCTAATGATGAGCGAAAGCGGTTTATTAATTGGGGTGGATGGGAATCCACCTCAAGTAATGCATTCTCTATAGTCTTAGGTCCAGTCATAGGTTTCGGTAATTTAAGCCTAAGCTCTATGCCAAGTAGCTATGGCACAGAGATGACAGGCTTTTTTTAAACAAACATTTTATTGTTGTGTTTTTCATGGAAGGAGCAACACATCACCTGCATTAACACACATTAAGCCTCTGGCAGCTATTCATTAGTTGAGGGAGAATGACCACCTTCAACCTACTTTGAGTATCATGTCTCTTCTTGACCTGGATTCAAAAACCACATCTCATGCTCTACATCCTCAGATAAATTCCACTAAACTGTTTTCAAATGTTTGTCTTTTTCAATGGGCATCCTCAACTTTCACAGACCTGTTTCCTTGTGAGCATGAACCAGTCCATAGCCTCTGCCTACTAACGTATGTTCTGCAAGTCACTCGCTCCCATCTCCAGGAAGTGCTCCTTTTTACAACTGTTGATCCTAGGACAACAAATACCTTAATGTTTTTCAGCTAGCTCCCTTTCTCCCACATATAGAGTAAGATTCGTTTTTCAGCATATGACCGCTAGCCTCAGGCATTCCCTCACTTCTCCTCTTTTCGAGTGTGTCCTGTAGGAATGAAAGCCCCATTTCCGCATATATCTCCCTTTTTCCCTATGGGGTCCCACCTGAGGAACCAGTGTTATATGCCCTACTGTTATAGTGTGTTGCTGTCGCACAATGGTGCTTCCTTGGTTATTACTCCCTCCCATTCTAGATATTTTGTCACTTGAGGCAGACAGGCTTAATTTTACAAAAATGTGTAGAGTATTTAGAAGTATCAAAACAGATAAAAAGTTGAAAACACAACCCAATATTAATCCAATATATACTAATGTGATAGAAATGTAATAACCAAAATGACACTAAAATGACTAAAATCCAATGAGGGAAACTCAAGATATGATTTTTTGAAAGATTTAGGTGGAAAAAGCACAAAGAAAAAGTAAAGAGCTAATAATAGGCAATGGTCATGGTACACCAGACCGAGGTGCAATATCAGGCAGACTGCACTGGAGCCAGATACACACGTGATGGTGAAGATATAATAATCTGGCATGACTATGACATACAAGATGTTCTTGAAGCGCAGTATATATTGTGTGCAGTGTAGCGCAGTTGGGTGTACTCAAAACACATCACCAATGACTAATGAAATATCTGTAATGTTTCTTCTGCTTATCAGATAGGGATTCCGGGTATTTTCCATGCCACCAGCAAGGAGAAAAAACCAAGGGAGTTGGATTGTGAATTTGTGAGCATGAGTGTCTTGTGCAATACTGAATGAGGAATTCATAAACAAGTTTAGACAGAATTGGTTTAGGGATCCATCTGGTTCTAAAGAAAGCTGGATTAATTAAATGAGCATTTGAAAAAGCTGGCTGAAACATGTCTCCTTCTATAGAACCAGGTAAAGTAATTCTCTCCAACCATGTCTTTTTTGCTTTTAATATAATCCAAAGAGCTTTGAAAGTAAAGGAGTGTAAGAGGCCTTTAAGACTATTTCAAATGTACTATAGGATACCAACATAAAAACAGCAAGAGCTCTCCATCCTGATTGTGATGAGTTAGGGTTGAGCCCATCAGGTGTATTAGACCATTGGATGAGGACCAGATGATGAAGATTGGCACACACATTTTGTGTGTATTAGGGTCCTGTAAAACGACAAGCATTTGCACTAAGAACTTGATGATGTGAGTGAGGAACATGGTATATTAGGTGGGCGCTCTCCTTTATTGTTGTTCAATTATCGTCTGGGGAAGGCATGATGACTGTCCTCCATGGACACTTACCTCTCCTTTTTTTGAGTAGAAAAATGCTGCAGCAGTACTTCACTTGTGCTTCACTCTTCTTCAGCCTGTAAAATCATAAAATGACATCACCTCTTGGGTGTGGGGAGGTGTCTCTTTGTCTCTGGCAGAATGGTCATCTGGGCTGTGCCAAGGAACTTGAGCAACTTATAAGAGGCCTACCTTGTCACAGACATGTGAGCCGACATCTGGACAGGCTTCTTTTTGGTTGCCCCAGTCAAGCAGGCACTTCCAAGGACACACCTCTTGAATAGGCACACAGAGTCTGCACTGAGGGAGAATGGTTCTGCCATGTGAAATTAGGTAAAGAGATGCACTGTGGGATTGTTTCGGTAAGGCAAGCAGGAACTGCTGCAAATGTGAGAAGTTGACCCCTGGGATTTCTTTCCTTATTGGTCATGGATGTTGCAGGAGTTTATGTCACCCACAAACTAAGCTAGTGCCAGGTATACATATGGCACCCTTGGGTACCTCCTTCAGAACACTACTAGACCTGTGGAAGATAAAAGAAGTGCTGCACCTGCTGTAGAGTCCTGTGAGGAGATCTGAAGGGCTCAAATTGCTCCATTTGTACCCAGGTCAAAAAATGGACTTTAAATATCGGTTGGCTGACCTCATACAAATTAGTTCCACAAGAAGCCCTATTTCCTGAAGAGCCCAGCTGACCAGTTCCAACTGGACCTACCTTGCTCCCTTTTGGCTTCTGCTGGAGTGAGTATTGTCCACCGGAGTAGAGTTCCTGTGATATGTGCCCCTTGACTGTGTAGCCTGAAAAACATGGGACTTAGGAACATTTTTGCTGCAAAAATCTCTGGAGGATGGGGACCAACCTGACAAGTCAATCCAAGGAAGTTGAGTTGCCACTGGGCCTAAGATTCAGATTGGTCCTGCACAGAGCTTTTTCACAGAAGCAAATCTGTTTCAGCTGGAAATCATGGAAAAGGTATCCAGCCTCGTCAAGCCCTGTTTGGCTGCAGCTTGACGCCTTTCCCTGTCAGAGGAGCCCATGCTAGCATAAAGTAACTAAGTCTGATATGGAAATCATCCTTGAGTGAAGGTGTCAAAAGTATCTGTCTAACGAGAGACCTTCTTTGGGTGCAAGTTTTGTATTTCTTGTGCTTTGAGCTTTACGGCCAAAAGCACTTCTTGGCTACATCCTGCTTAAGATTTATGACTTCAACTTCAGTGACATGTCAAATTGGAAAACCTCCAACTAGATAGCAGCTGTTTTCTGTATCTGGCCCACATGCCCTTGTGATCTACCTTAAATTGCATGTCAACCCCATTCAAGTGCCACCAGATGACAATGGGTGGCTCTTAAAACATTTTGGTGCTATTTTTATGTAACACTTTAAAAAATCATATTTTCAATTCCACTTATTATATTTGTGACAATTTGGTGTCATTTTGTTAATTAAATGGTTCTCTTTAAAAAAAAATGTTTATTTATTGTGTTTTCAACTTTCTAACTAATTTGATACTTCGAGATGCTTAACTCATTTTCTTAAGTTAATTATGCTTGCTCCGTGCCATAGCTACCAGGGATTGAGCTCATGTTTAACTTATTGAAACCATTTTTGGATTAAAAAGAAGAGTGAAATTATTACTTGTGGAGGACTACCGTATCCAGCCCAAATAATACTACACTTTCTCATATCAGCCTGTTACTTTTCAGACAGGAGAAATATAATAAAAGAGTAAGATTGAGAGTATTTGCATTTCCTAATGGGCGATTTGCAATTTTGGTACCCTTAGGAAATGCAAAATGCCATTTTGGAATGTACAAAAGGCCTTTGCGGTGGTTCAAACTGTGATTTCTACATACTGAATATTGCATTTCAGAAATTGCAAAATACGATATCGTTAAAAGGGATTTCCCATTTGTGGCTAGCTAACCACATGAACAACGGTTTTCCTAATTGAGACTAGTCGCAACATGGCCATTTAAGAAATTTAGATCAGGTCGAAACCAGGTACAAAATATAAAAAGGCACCCACAATCTGTCAAAGTCAATCCACTTTGTACCTTCTGGCAAGGAGGATAAGAATTTATAGTTAGTAAAGCCAACCAATATTTATCTTTACCCAATACACCCCAATTATTGGAACAAACCAAATCGATGTTCTACAGGGTAGCACAGTTCCCCAATGTCATTGGCTGTGCTGATCGGCAGATATTGCCATATGTCCCCCCTCAGAAATTGAATAGATATACAAGAACAGGAAAAGCTGACATTCACCTAATGTGCAGGTAATGTGTTATGCCTCCTGTATCAAAACAGACCTTGTGGCCAGCTTCCCAGTTACCACCCACAACTCATTTATGTTCCACCACAGTGGAATACAAATTGAACTGTCACAGGGTGAATTTGGTGATGATTTCCTACTAGGTAAGAGAATCACAGACTCAATGAATACCATGGCCGGGGGGATGTGTGTAAGGTGACCTAGTGATTTCCCTTCTCATGCTCTTATTGTGACAGTGCATATGCCTTGTATCCCTGGAAACTCACACCATACCTGACTCCAAGGACAAGAAGTGAAAGACAGTACAACAGGGCACACAGGAACACAGGACAATGCGTTCAATAATAGAGAGAAGCTTTGGGATCCTGAAGTCCCGGTTTTGCTACCTCCACAAGACCTGTGGGACAGTACTGGACATGCTGGAAGATCATCGCTGCATGTGTCATACTGCACAATATTGCAATGAAGAAGGGTCTGCATGACATCTCCGTAGAGCCTGATGAAGAATTGCCCCCACTACAGGTGCAGCAGAAGCGTACACACGATCAGAGGGGCGAGCACAATGCACAGAGATCACAAACATCCATTTCTGAGATAAGAGTAATTAAAAAATATAATAATGAGAAAACACAGCTGATGGTAATGCTTGGCGCATAACTGAGAAACCACCTTTTATTCAGTTTATGACAAAAAAAAATCACTCAAAGATCAACTATATCCTTGTGGATGTAACATTTTTAAAAATAATCAGCAAGGTATGTTATGCCAAACAAAACAAAGGTGACTCATTCCTCCAAGTGTTCAGTAGTTCACTTCTTTTGGCCTCTGGGGTTAGGTGCCTTGTCAGCAACACTGGGCCATGGGACTGTTGACCTGTTGGTCCCAAAAGTGTGCCACTGTGAACGCCTGGAACTGCAGGATTCCTGAATGCATGTGCCACTGAGGCTAAAGCCCACTTCTCTCTCAGGTGGGGGCAGAATGTTAAGGATACAGAGGTTGTGGGTGTATACATTCTTTAAGGCTGTAGTCACTAGCACTAGCCCATGTGCAATGTCCTGTAAGTAGTAAACCATGTCAGTCTGGAAAATCACAGACTGCCTTGCTAGTGTTTTTGTAGCTACTGCCAATCGGTTGATGGAATGGTTTAACTAATCAAACCTTGCCAGGCACTTCCTGAGCATCTGTCTCTGCACAGGAAAGGGAAGCATCTCAATGGATTTATTCATGCTTGAATGTATGATATATGGATTTGCTAACATTATGGTATGTTAGGTAAGTAAAGGGAAGATGACTTATCCTGGCTGGCAGCTGCTAGATTGTAGGTATCAATGTCAGACACTCCTGCCACACTCTCTGGTTCCAGGGTCCCTTCGATGAGTGTCTCCATGGGAGTGGTAAGAGGGAGTTTTGATGGTCCACCATCTATTCCATGACCCTCAGCCATCATGCTGGCCACCTTCTCCTTCATGCGAGACCTCAGGTCACACCAGCATTTGAGTATCTCTAGGATGGTCCTCGGGGTGACTCCTAGGGAGTTCACCTTCTCCAACATGCTAGTCTAGATTTTTATATTTTGGCTTTCTGGTACTGTGAAGGAGACATCCCAAACAGTTGGTCCATATGGGACACAAATTCTTCTGTCAGGAGCTCCAGCTTCTTTTGTGAGAATTGTATATTCCTCTTTCTGCTCCTTGTGTACTTGTACCCATCTTCTGTAGACATAGTGTTCTCCGGGAACATGTGATTCACGGGCAGTAGTGATGCAGGAGCACTTGCATTACCTTACTAGGCTTTTGGGTTGTGATCACCCCATATTTATTAACTTCCAACACCTTCCTAAGCTTCTGGGTTGTGACCACTAAATATTTATAAACTTCCTGGCATGACATCATCATTCTGCATCCGGAAAGCTCCATTTTCTAATTTGTGATTTCCTATTTTGCAATTTCCTAACTGCAAATGTGAATCCGTAGGAATCGCTATTTGTGGAATCAGCGGTTACATATATACCATTCCCAAAAAGTGACTTCTATGGAGTTGCAATTTGCAAATCGCTATTAGGATATTTTGTACATATGCCCATAGATGTCTTGCTGATTAGTGCAACTTTATGACATTAAAAATGAGTGTATGCCATAATTGAGCTGGAAGGTGAGGAGGGTGTTCAGACTATGCTCGGTTATTACTAGGTATCAACTGCTCACATACTGTACAATCCCAGTTTCGGATACATTGACTTTGGGCATCTACAAGGGTAGACAGCAGTCTAATTTAGCTCTTGATGCTCCTGAGAATGACAGTTTCTGTGCGATTGCAAATTCCAATCCTGAGACAGTGATCTTCTCTCCCATACCAGGGAGTATTTGCCAGCAGTCATTTTTGCTTCAATTAGGCATAAACCTGATTCCTGGCCATTATTATTCATGAGCTAGTCAGTGTGTTCCTCTTTGTGAATTTGTAAATACTCTGATTATAACACAAACTAAAGTATTGGGCTATGAACAACTTTTTCTTCGAGTATCAAACAGAAGAAAAGCAGCAACTAGGATGCAGGTGTGCAAACACATATAGGTCTAATGTAGACTAAAATGAGTAACTTTAAATAACCTTCACTGGGAGAATTCACACCCTTCAAATTAGTGAGGAAGTGGTATAGCCCAGACACAGATTCCCCTATTCATATATGCCTGACTGTAGGTCAGGACTTTTGCTTTTTCTGTGCTATATGGAAAAACAGTGCTGTAGACCTGGACCTCTCCTCTGCTTGTGCACTCTCTTTAAAACATAGATTGATTAGCATATACCTGGGAGACCTTTGCTGTGCTCACTGCTGCAGGGTGCACCAGGCAACCCACAGCTGCCATGAGTGAGGGGGAGGCGTGGCCATCGCGCTTAAAGCACTGCCTCTTCCCCCGCGGCATGGGAGACCTTTGCTGTGCTCACTGCTGCTACTACAGACAAAGTAATTCCCGACTACCTGCCAAGGGGAGGAGGGCTGCTGAAGGACGTTGCGCTGCCCTTCTGGGATCTACCCTGCCAAATCTGCCGCATAACCGGCGCACGGCGCTCCAACGCCCAGGGTGTGGACTCCAGCTCCCAGGGTGCACCAGACAACCCACAGCTGCCGCGAGTGAGGGGGAGGCGTGGCCATCGCGCTTAAAGTATTGCCTCTCCCCTGTGGCATGGGAGACCTTTGCTGTGTTCACTGCTGCTACTGCGGACAAAGTAATTCCTGACAACCTGCCAAGGGGAGGAGGGCTGCTGAAGGACGTTGCGCTGCCCTGTTGGGATCTGCCCTGCCAAATCTGCAGCATAACCAGCGCGCGGCGTTCCAACGCCCTGGGTGTGGACTCCAGCTCCCAGGTTGCACCAGGCAACCCACAGCTGCTGCGAGTGAGGGGGAGGCGTGGCCATTGCGCTTAAAGCGCTGCCTCTCCCCAGCGGCGTCGGAGACCTTTGCTGTGCTCACTGCTGCTACTGCGGACAAAGTAATTCCAGACTACCTGCCAAGGGGAGGAGGCCTGGGTGTGAACTCCAGCTCCCAGGGTGCACCAGGCAACCCACAGCTGCCGCGAGTGAGGGGGAGGCGTGGCCATCATGCTTAAAGTGCTGCCTCCCCACCCGCGGCGCAGGATGCCCACGGGACGAAGCCCAGACCAAGGGCGGGCCCGTCTGAGGCCGTCCGAGACTGGTAGAGACTGGACTGGGTCACCCCACTAACAAACACAAGTCGCAGTACATACCTGTAGTGCTATCCATTGTTGTGCTCACTATTGAACTCGACTTAACATGAACAGGCGGAGAGTGGGCCCTGGGGTCATGGGTACATTGGATGCATTTCTCCTGAGGGCGGAATCTGCCTTGATACATGAAATACAGCATACGGAATGCAGATTATCGTTAGAGCCACTGCAACCTTTGGTCAGTCTTGTGTCTTCGACCCCCCCAGAGAGCATTGTCGTTAATAGCACAGCCCTATCGAGCAGCTCTACAATTCCACCCATTTTGCTCCCAATGAATCCTGAAACTGCCGATACGGGCAAGGTATCATCAGCCCCAGTCCCCTGCATTTCCACGGTAAATATAAGAAGCCATAGAACGAGACAGCCTCAATGTGAGGTTCCACCCTCTAAAAAAAGGAAATTGTGGGCACCCCTCCAAGCACACAAAATTGGCATCCAAATCCAGTGCACGGGAGGTGGGCGAAAATGGGAGTGTAGATAGCACCAACGACAGCACATCCCCCAACAATTTAAATACGAACCCTAACACACCCGTTGTGGCAGATTTAACCACCCGTATGCCTGAGGATGGTCTCCTCACCCAGATTGGTAATAAACTTGCAGCCCTGATCAACCCATTACTAGATAAATTGACCCAGAAAAAGGGTAGGATGACAAAAATAGAGCAGACTTTATTCAGTGTCAAGATAACCAACACCCATACTAAGGAGGGACAGGGAGAAGGATTGGTCGCTCAGAATGAGTATCGAACATGTACCAGGGACTGTGCTGACACTCCGTTTTGCCCAGCTCCAGTTACAGCGCCAACTAGGTCTAACCAACTCCCGAACAACACCAAAAGCGGTACTAATTCCCTTTGCCCGTCACTCGTAGGGGATGGGCGCACCAGAGTGCCTCTGAGTAGGAGTACCAGCTTCATCCCACACAACCACAACACGCTGCACCTGCCTCCAGATGCAACACCATACACGGTGATTCTGGCTAACGTTCCAGCTATCCAGCCTGCGGCACAGGAACACTGGTCTTCACTGAGGAATAGGGCACTACATTTCTTGACAGCCAGAACTGGCATCAAGCTTGAGCTATTTTCCAATTTTAAGATGGTTCGTAGGATACTATGGATTGGTAGTACACCCAAATCTCTACCAGGGGATTGCGTGGTGTTAAGTTTTGGGTCCCCAGGGTTGGTCCAACACATTCTGGATAGGGCTGGCAATTAACAAATCAAGGAGAGGGATATCAACATCTTCCCCTTGGGCTTTTTTTACCAACCGATCACAAACCAAAGGACCACAAATGCGGGGTTGGTGCGATTAGCCCATTGAACACCAAGCTATTCAATCCCTACATATAACCACTATGGGGTGTTGAACTCTTTGGAAGATATAGACTGACTTGGTCTTGGCACCAATCCACTATCTCAAGGCACACATAATCGCATGGGTGTCCCGAAGGATGGGATTGTATTCTACTATCATTCCACTAGAACTTTAAACATAAGTGGGAATAACAGTTGTATAGAGGTAGGGTATGAGGAGATTAATTCAGGCAGGTTGGGAAATGCAGAAGAAGGGGTGACCCCGAGAAGGGTAGCAGAAGAGGACCACCCAGCCTTCCTGCACTGTACTGAGCTGAGTTTAATGATGAAATCATCCAAGGGGCAATTGACCATACTGTTAACTTTAACTCCCCGGATGTATCGAAAATGTCACTACCAGGCCACGGCCAACCCAATTTTTTATTGGCAAGTTGGAATATTGCTGGTCTCTCCACCAAAACCCACTCCTCCGAATGGTCAACATTTATTGATAAATATGACGTCTGGGCTTTTCAAGAAACCTGGGCGCTTGACCAAATCTGTCACCCAGGATTCTTACATTTTTTTAAACCGGCACAGAAGGAACAAAGGGGTAGACCAAAAGGTGGTTTAGCCATTTGGATTAAACAGAACGTAGGATACATAGTAGAGGAAATTAAAACCGATAGAGAGGACCTTTCGGCCATAAGACTGCGGATGGGCAAGGTTTTAAACATACTGCTCATTAATGTATATGTTAGAGGGTCACCTGGAGGCAAAGAATCAAGTACAGTCACGAAACTGGATGGGGTTTGGGATAGGCATAGGGGACGTAGTAGCATGATTATCGTCGGGGCTTTTAATTGCACTTTCGAGCCCCTTGACTGTGAAGATGGCAATCTGAGCAGCGAGGAGGATGCACAATGGGTCATTCCACTGCTTGATCTACCACCCATTAAAAAAAGGACTGAACTGGCTCTTCAGCTGAAAGGTCTGTGCTTAGAACGGTGTTTAAGGGCAGTGAATGGGAGGTCACGTCTGATAGGCAGGGTGTACATACCTTTAATAATGGCACGAGAAGCAGTAGGATTGATTATATTCTCATTAGCTTGGAATTATGGTCGTATTTACAGGATATGGAAGTTCAGGATTGGCTCGAAAGTGACCATAACCCATTAGTATTGATTATGCAGGTCCCAGGCCTACCCAATCATGAATCTCAGGAAATAGTAAAAGCTGTAGCAGAAGTGGAGTCCACCAATGATTGCAGGAGAGTCAAGTGGGTTAGTGTCGCAGCCAATGAAGGACATCTAAGACAGATGGAGGCATTGGTTGAGAGTTCCCTGGCGACTATCCAAAATTGTGACACTCATGAGGACATTAACTCAATTATTCTGCAGGTCCACAATGACAATGACTTGTTCTCCAAACGCAACCCCTTTTTTGTAAAGAAGCTAAAGAAACTGGCAAGGAAGTTAAGTCCAAAGGCAGCCCTTGGTATAACAAATTATGTAGAGAGGCATACAGGAGATTAGCAAGAGCTATTAGATAAAGGAATAAGGAAGAGATTAGAGAGGCAAGGGCTGGATAGAAACAGGAATGGGATGACCAACATTGGTCAAATCTGCTTAGCGCTCGCCAAGAAAAAAACATGGCTAATTTCTGGTACCTTGTTAAATGGGGTAATGGTATATTGATACCACTTCCCATTAATCACGTTGCACCTGAAGCGTGGATCTCCCATTTTGAGGCTCAGTTTGCTGTTAGTAGTGATTATATAGCCCAATTTCCAAAACCTAATCCTACCATTACCTTGCACTTCTCCATACAAGAGGTTGAAAAAGCCCTCAAACTAATCCCGAAAGGTAGGGCACCTGGACTGGACTGCATTCTAGCGGACCTGTTTATGTACAATAGAGATAAGTGGGTGAGTTACATTCAGACCCTAGCTAATGCTATAGCAAGTGGAGCCCCCATCCCAGAGACGTGGTCTGGAGCTGAGATCCTCCCAATCTATAAGAAAGGGGATCGATCGAAGCCTGGCAATTATAGGCCTATAAGCCTTATTGATTGTATTCAAAAGATCTTTGCCAGGTTGGTATTAAGGAGAATCCAGACATGGATGAATGAAACAGGCATTTTATCATCCATGCAAGCTGGGTTTCGGCCACATACAGGCACTATCGACCAGGTTCTCAGGTTTGTGATCATCTACTGGAGGGTGGTGATCTTAGGGGGCGGGTCACTATTTGCAGCCTTCATTGATTTAAAATTGGCATTTGATTTGGTGCCCCGAGATAAAATGTGGAGCACCTTTTATGATATGGGGATGCTGCCTGTATTGTTGGCTGTTTTAATCACCCTGCACAATTCAAACTTCGCTCAGGAGCGCTGTGGTGCGAATGGGGAAGTCACAAACACGTTTCCCATTGCCAAGGGGGTATGTCAGGGGTGTGTTCGTGCCCCGACCCTGTTCTCCCTTTTTATTAACAGGGTCGTGAAATACTATTCGAACTACCCAACAGATGCTCCATCTTTAGCTGGTCAGAAAATACCATTGTTAATGTTTGCGGACGACACCTTAATACTATCAAAGACCCAGAGAGGACTGCAGCAATTGATTTGGGCTGTAACCAGCTAGAGGATATCGCTCATTTTTGACCTGTGGCTTTATGGAGAAGATTATGGGCTACTCCTGAATTGTCTTTGTATGCCCGGGGAGTGTTAGAAATCAGGCAGGCTGACACCTCATGTAAGATTTCTTGGCTGACAAAGATTAAAACCATCTTGAATGACATGGGGATGAATGGTATATGGCAAAACCCTGAAGGTAACCCTCTCCCATCAAAGAAAGAGTTTAAGACAGCCTATTGGGACATGGTTAGGAAGAAACGTTTTTCTTCCGCCACGGGTCCAACTCCGACGAGGGATTTCCTTGAGAGGAAACATGAGTACCGTTATGAACCGTATTGTGATTATATTACGGTCCTGTTCGACAGGAAATTGTACCATCAATACAGGGTGGGCTCACTCCCAATAAAGACTTTTACCTGCACCCCTGAATGACGATAAATGTAACACATGTCTGTCACAGCGGGAAACCATAGCACACGTTCTCTTTGTCTGCCCAGCCTATGAAGCCCCTCGATACAGATGGCTCAAACCAATCTGTCTAAACCTTGGTACCAGGGAAGGTACTGAGGCACTAAGGATTTCAAGTACAGATACAAGCGAGCCCATAATAATTGCCCTAGCGAAATTCTTAGGCTGGATGTGGGCTATCCGTAGCAAAATTGCCAAACCTCGGAATGTAGCCAACATGCAAAGGGATAATTCGCTTATAATCAAGTTACTGTAGTTACATTTAAATACATGTTAGTTTTTAAGACAATCTTAATAATGTTTCTATGTAATTGATTTTACACATTTTTTACCTTCTGAATGGGAAATATGAATGCACAGCCGGATGGATCAATTTATGGTTTTATGTGAAATTTGTGTATCGGTTTTATTAATTTTAAAATATTCGTATGATTGGGCTGTTACAATTATTAGTTTGTAATGACATTTAAGGGTCCATAACATGAGTTTATTGATATATGTTGTCTTTAATGATTTGATAATCGAAATAAAGACTAAATAAACGCAAACGCATATACTTGATTGGCCTATTTTAAATTACTTGTTTTAAAAAATATATTTTTCAATTCAGAGTTAGTCACAATTATAATAAAACAGTATACACAACACAAATCAAGGCAAAACAATGAAAAAGAACACATAGGTAAAGAAAATATATAAAGAATATCTAGAACTGAAGAAATAGATAAACTAATGACAAGAAAAAAACATAAAACAATTAATAACAGTTGGCATTAGGGAAGTCCCAGCAGAGATTGTTCCAGATCTTCTCAAACTTTTCAGGGGGGGGACCTCTAACTTTAGCGAAAGCTAGCTCCGACTCATAGATTTGATGGATGAGGGCACACTATTCAACAGCCTTTGGGGCAAATACTGAGACCCATAACCTTGCAATACAAAGTCAGGCACACACCAGCATGATTATTACTAAACGCTGAATACCTCCCTTGTACATCATTTTCTCTTTAGTAGATAATAAAACTTGACGTCCCAAGTTTGAGGACATAGACCCCCGCCCAAAATTCTTGTAGTGCAGGGCAAAGTGCAAATATTTGTACAACATTACCAGCTGGGAGTTTGCACTTGGAGCATCTATTCTTATCAGAAATAGCATTCATTCCCCATCTGGATATTTTATCCAGAGTGTAGTACAAAAATCATATGGTGTGCAACTGCTGTAACTTTAAGTTAACAGAGTATACAGAACAATCCAATATCTCTAAGTCCCTCTGGATCGCTGAAACTGAGATCTCAGATAAGAGCAGCCGGCTCCACTTAGTTGCTAATAACACTGTATCGTCCGTAACAGAGACAAAGTCCTTGATAAGACATCTTAATCAAAGGTATAATGCCTGATTTGTAATAGTACAACGATATCACTGAGCCTTGATGTCAAGGGTTTATTCACATCCTGACCGGATATAATAATCCGGTATTTATAAAGCGCAAACAATTACCCCTAAGGGTGGGGCCGTCGTGAAAAACTACTGCCCAGAGTCACATGGTTCTGGGCTAAGCTGCCGCTGGAGCCAAGGATCAACCTGTCATCCCCTATGTCCCGGAGTCAGCCTTCCTGGCCGCTGCGCCATACCTCTTCCTCACTTGAAAAAAATTGCATGGGAGCTCATAGGAATCTTTCACTCCTGAGAAGGACCTACAGCCATTCAGGTCATAAAGCTGACCCATCATCACAACCCTGCAACCTGTGCAGGCCCTGCAAGTTGAATTTTGGGAAAAGCAGGATTGTCCCAGAGCGGTGGGTATTTTTTTATAAAAGTAATTGAATATTTAGAACAGATCTCCTTCCAGTTATGAATAATATCCCTTAATACTTCAAAGCATACCCTTTGTAGTAATTAGGATCCACCTACCGATAAAATGAAACCTGAACTCACCCCTAAAGCAAGCTGATAGCCAAAAGATGATGGATCTGGATTATATGGGGTTAGTAGGCAGGGCGGACGACCAGTAAGTGCAGCCCAGAAGTAAAGCTTAAGATCTAGGAGGAAAAGCCCCCTCTTCTTGTAAGGGAGTTTCATGAAACGAATGGCTCTTCTTGCATGCCTGTAACCCCATATAAAGCATCCAATGGCGCCCTCAAAGCGCGTAAGAAAAGAATCGGGGACCTTCAAAGGAATCACTTTAAACAAATAAAGACATTTAGGAAGAATATTCATCTTGATGATATTGACTCGCCCAACAATAGTAAGTGGTAGCTTATTCCAGGATTTCAGTTTGGAAATGACTAGGGCTAACAGAGGTTACAAATTCTGTTTAATAATGTTAAAAAACCTCAAAATACTTTAATGACATCATAAACCGGCATTACAAATACGACAAGAGTAGGAGAATCAGGCTTAAAATTCAAGAGGACCTGAGCTTTCGATAGATTACATTTGTACTCAGAGAACTTACAAACCTGGAGGCCTCATTGACCACAATTCTGATCGCTATTAATGGGCTGGTGGAGAAAACCCCCACATCGTCCATGTATGCATTCAATGTAAGTTGTTTACCTTTAAAAATCAGGGGTTTGATGCCTGCATTCCTGAGGAGTGACTGTAGATAGAGCTGTATGTGCAAGGCAAGAAGGAGGGGAGAAAGCAGGCACCTCTGTCGGGTGACTCAACATATTTGAAATTGACTTGAGTAGCTCTCTGACAGGGCTACCCTAGCCCATGAGATCCTATATAGGGCCTGGGTCAATTGGATACATTTTACACCAATGCCGAAAGTGCGCAGGGTAGCTCACATACAGTCCCCTGCCACCCAATTAAAGGCCTTATCTGCATCCAGTGGAATAGTACTTAGGTTTGTGTTAAGTTTTCCAGCAACATCAAAAGCCACAATTGCAGTGTTAGTATGGTTGGTGATGTCCCCACCTTGGACAAATCCATGTTGTTGTGGGGAGGCTAAGGTCAAAATCACAAGGGCAAGATGCATAGCCGGGATTTTTGCAAATCATTTGGCATCTGTATTAATCAGAGGGATGGGACGGTATGGCCTCTGCAGACGTATCCTTTTTTAGAAATACTACAATATTAGTAGTGTTCTACATGTCTGGACCAGCCCCTCATGTATCGATATATTGAATTACCTTTAGAAATTCAACAGCTATTATGTCCTTGAATACCTTTTAGAATTCCAAAGGTATGGCATCCTCACCAGCCATATTACCAGAGGGAAATGCCGCAAATGTGGCATCAATTTCATGGCATGGCGCCGACATGATCTTCCCTGAGTTGGGGTAGCCCACACTGCTGTATGTACTCCACACATTCAGCCTGATCTGTTGCCTGTGGCTGACTATATAACTCCTTGTAAAACTGGGTGAACTGTTCCAAAGTAAAAGTGGTAGTAGTGCAAACCTTACCATCCGTACCCTTGAAGGCCTGAATTGTACACTTGGTCCGTTGATCTGATATCTGATGATCTAAAACTTGGCCTACCTCTCCCCATATTCATATTGTAACATTCTATGTTTAACGTATCTAGCAGCTACCTGATCTTTCAACCTGCATCCTAGAGGAGACCACTTCTCTTATAATTTGAAAAACATGACCTCTTCATCTGCCAATCCTTGAGTAGTTTTGGAAGCATGTAGTATTTCAATTTGTAGAATAGCTTGGCGAAGAGAGTGAGCCTCTTCAGAGGAAGCTCTATTTTGCTTGACTACATACTGGAAAGTAATGCCTCAAATGTACGCGTTCATTAAATCCCGTATTATTGGAGTTGCCGCAGTGCCATTATTAATGAGAAGAAAGTCCCTGAATAACCCTGACCTATGTATCATTAGCCAACAAGTGGCATGGGAATGAGAACTTGGAACAGTTGGACCTAGCCTCAATAAAACAAAATAAAAGTAGAATCGAGATATGATCTGAGACAATCTTAGGACATACATCCATTTTCAAGACCATTTTGATAGTGCTTATGCCGGGTGACTGGAGCCGGGATCAGTCAAATGGAGAGTCCAACATGCATCACATTGCCCATGCAGCTGGATCAGATCTTAAATTAAAGCCCTAGTTCCAAACTTGCATGGAGAGCATTACAACTGGTAGAGTCTATGCTGTAACTAAGTACACAGTTAAAATTGCCCATTACAATCAATTCCCCAGCCTAATCCAGCAGTTCCAGTGATTGCGTATCTAACTCTTCTAGCTCATCAGCATTCAGCTCATAAACCACACACAAAACACATTTTAAAGAGTATAGGAATAGTTGTACAAGTGGCCACCTCCCTCTAGATTCATCAGTAGTTCTTAACACTTGGCTTGAAAATTCTTTGCAGAGAGCACAGCAACCCCATTGAATGAAACAGATTGTGATGTACAGACAACTATATCATATTCCAGCTGCTTGAGTAGAGAGCAATCCTTGTCTCAGTCAACACCACCAATTGGGGTCTGTACAATTCAATCTCTTCCTGAACCAATTATTGCTTACTCCACGTTAATCCCAGATACATTCCAACACATGCATTTAATTTTGTCCATAAGACCTTTATAAGTTGCCTAAGCATCTATACCATTGATATTCTAGACTATCAGGCACATACATCAAGCTAAATTGGGCTCGCAAAAATCTTGAATCACAAAAAAAGGCTGTTTGCGAACGTAATTTAGCCATTCCCAATGCAGGAACCCAAAGAAACAAAAAATAGTAAAAGTCACAAAAACAAGGAATTGCGATTCTCCTATTACCATGACTAGAGAATCTAGATTTCATTAAAGACACGGAGGCTAACATTATGCATATTACTTTTAATGCGTCACCAAGCAGCCGCATACATCATAAAGAAGAGAGGTTCCAGAATAGAACAACAAGGAAACATCGGTCGTGAGGACATAACAATCAGCCTCTTTTAAAATGTGGAATATAGAAGGATAAGTCCAAAAAACTATAGATTCCAGGTAGAATTCTTTAGGTAGTCAAGAAGATATCACAGAAACGAAGAGAGAACTCCAGAAACGAAGAAGGAACTCCTCCAAAAAATGAAGATCGTGAAGTTATGATGGATTATCTGCAAAGAAAAGAAAATTATATGAAGAAAAGGATAGTATAAAACTATGGAAGAGAAAACAAGTGAACATTTAAAGTGAACATCAGAAATAATTTATGCAGATAGACATTGATCAAAACAGTATAAGTGTGAAACAATGAAATAACAATATAATTACAGTACTAAATCAACCACCCAGGGAAGGGTGGGAGGGATAATGTTAGCCTCCGTGTCTTTAATGAAATCTAGTTTCTCTAGTCATGGTAATAGGAGAATCGCAATTTCATTACAAGACCGGAGGCTACCATTATGCATGTTGGTAGCTATGTAATACAACATCAGACATATGAGAGATTGGTTTGCAGTAATGCTTAGCAAAAGTAGTAGAATTGGACCAATCAGCAGCTCTAAGAATATCATTCAACTTACCACCTGAGTAGAAGGATTTACTGGGCATAGTGCCTCTGATAGAGTGAGGTTTAAAAATATTTAAATCAATACCTGCTAGTTTCATAACGATTTTAACCCATCTAGCGATAGAAGCAGAGCTAATACCTAGGTGAGGTTTAACGAAGGAGATGAGTAATTGATTCACGCCAGAAGGACGGAGAGAACTCATTCTATAGTCATATTCTTTCATACAGTTAACAACACAAAGTTTTGGGTAAAGGTCAAATTTGGGGTAAAAGATAGAGTCAGACATAGTTTTTGTTCTTCTGTACAAATCGAAATTGACTCCAAACATGTCATAGGATCTATATGAAATATCATGTGCCTTAACATCAGAAACTCTACGGCAAGAAACTAAGCAAAGAAGAGTGGCTAGTTTGATTGAGAGGTTCTTTCTATTCAAAAGGTTATTGTCGGGCCAACTAGAGAAGAGGTCAAGAATTGAATTGACATGCCAAAGGAATTGGTATCTAGGTTTAGGAGGTCTTCTAAGTCTGATACTTTTGAGGACTCGACAGACAATGTTGTTTTTGCCTATTGTTTTACCATTAATGAGAGCATGGCCTGCGGAGATTATAAGGCGGATGCCCTTTTCCCGTATACATGAGGCGACTGCCCTCATCACCTTGGTGAAACACCAGGGGGCTGAGGAGAGGCCGAAGGGAAGAGCTTGGAATTGAAAAAGATGATTCTTCCAGATAAATTGGAGAAAGGTTTGATGGGATTTGGCCATCGGAATTGTAAAATAAGCATCTTTTAGATCTAATTTGACTAGCCAATCTTCTTCCAGAAGTAGATCTCTCAAAAGATGGATTCCCTCCATCTTGAAGAGTCTGTACACAAGGAATTTGTTGAGTTCCCTAAAGTTTATAACAGGTCTCCAACCCTTGTCTTTTTTCTCTACTAAGAAAAGTGTGCTCACAAATCTCAACAAATGGAAAGGGACTTCTACTATCGCTCCTTTTAGAAGCATCGAGGAGATCTCTTCATCTATAATTTTTTCTAGGTCTAAGGTCAGGGGAATGCTTTTCGGTAGTGAAAATTGAGTCGGGGTGTCTATAAAGTCTATCATAAACCCACTCACTGTACTCAGGACCCAAGGGTCTTGGGTAATTAGACTCCAGTTGTGAGCAAACTGTTTTAATCTCCCTCCTACTATTTGAGAGGGGGAAGGGGGGTTGGGTGGAATAGTAGTACTCACTTTGAGGTTTGAAGTCGCTGGATGTTCCTCTTCCTCTGAAATTTCTTGAGCAAAACCCTCTCCCTCTTGGGGGGGGTAGAATTGAGGAATGTTTGAGGGTTGGTAGCCTCTTCCACCGTAACCCCTGGACCTGGAGTATGGCCTTCGGTTGAAACGGCCGGAAGATTGGCCTCTTCTTCCAGCCCTGCCAAAAAGGTCGTAGTTGTTGAAAACTCTTTTCATATTTTGATTCGCTTTGTCAAGCGCGGTAAAGGTAGAGACGTATTTACTTAAAGTCTTGATCATATCTTCGCCAAATAATAGACCTTTAGGGTTGTTAGAGGTTTCCTTATCCGCTAGGTCGCTCAGTTTAGGACTAATTTTGGTGAGAACAATTCTCCTTCTCTCTGAAATGATGCTGGCATTGCCCAAGAAAACCAAAGCCCTTTGGCTCCATCCTCGGATTGCCTCGGTATTTAATGTGGAACCATTGAGGTAGCTATCATCTGCGGCGTCGATGATTTTAGCCAGAGGACCGAGGACGTCTAATAAACGATCCTGGCAGATTTTGAAGGATCTTTCCATGCCTTTCCTTGGATCTAGCCCAAGTTTAAAAAGGTATTTGATTAGTTCTTGGTCGAGATGTGGTGTTTGCCAGACTTTATCCTCGATAAAGGGTCTAGAGCATTCGGATCTTAGTAAGTTTCGTGTGTCTCTTTCCAGAGTGTTTCTTAACCATTTAGATATAAATTTACTAACATGTTCTTGTGGAAACCACTAGTTGCTTCTTGGGTGCTTAATATTAAGGGAAGAAAACATCTCTCCGCCTAAAGGGTCAAGGATTGTTTCCTTTGAAGAGGAAGGCAGATCATCATCTAAGGGTAGAGAATTAAAATCCTCATCGTCCTCATCTAGATCGAGGATATATTCATCAGGAAAATCAGAGGCATCATCATCGTTAAAGTCATCATCATCATCTTGGTCAAGATGTGTATCAATTATGTGAGCGCTTCGATAGTTTGTGCCGCTAGGGACACCCATATATTTTGTGCCGCAAGGGACACCTTTAAAAGTTGTGCCGCTAGGGACACCTGAAGTATTTGAGGTGCGAAGACCTCCCGATAGCTTTGAGGTGCTGAGACCTCCCATCGTGCTCCTGGGGATAGAATCGATATTTTTAGTCTTTTTAGACCTTTTTCCCCGTATTTCAATGAGATCGTCATCAGCAAAAGTATGTTGAATTTCATTCTCCTCGGTGGGGAGTGATCTTTTTGAAGTAATAACTTTTGATAAGGTAGACAACATACAGGATCTCATTTTGTTGTGAATCATATTTTTGATTGCCTCATTTTCCATATTAGGGATGGGGGCGTTGGCCTCATCCGAGTCTAGATCAGACATGTTAATTAGGGGAGAGAGAAACACACAAATCAAAAAAATATCTGATCCCTTGTAAATAGGAACACTGATATATATTTATTATTATTTTCTATGTATTTTTTTTTTTTTTTAATAAGATCAAATTAATCTAGACTTCTTTTTTTTTTTATATTTTATATTAAATGAGGAAGATAATAAGGTCTGCCTTTCTCAAGGGTTAATTTGTTCAAAAATAATATAGAGATTTGCCTTTCCTAAAGGGTTAATTTGATCCAAATAAAATTAAATGATAAGGTATGGCGAATATTGAGGTGAATATTGAGGTGTTGAAGGGGTCAGGAGAGTTAACCCGTCGCTGTAAATAACGAGCGATATGAAATTCCGCTCAAGCTCATTGCTATGCAGTGAATAACTAGAGGAAAGTGCCTTGGCAACGCTCGAACGTTGCGCGTGTGTTGCCAAGGTACTTTCCTCCGCTTGCCGAGTTATGGGAGAGAACGCTCTCCAGTACGAGCAGTCTCGACGATCTGCTTAGCCCAGGAAACGCTGTGAAATCAAAATCCCGCAGCGTTTAAAATCGGAGGCCTGGGGGGTAAGAGTGAAGGTCCGGCAATGTCGTTAGAAAAGCGGAGAGAGCCGGAGAGTGGATGAAGCATGGAGACAGCTTCAATAAGGGTAAGAGGGTGGGGGAGGACCAAGAACCACAATAGGAACTTGGTAGACCGGCAGGAGGGGAAGGGGAAGGGAGGGATCCCAAAAACGAGTGAAAATTAGCCCATTATGGGTGTTCAAGGATCGTAGCTAGAGAGATTCAGCTAACAATTGAATAGTACGAACATTGAATATAAATACGAAATAAATGGCAGTTAGTTAACAACAAAGACAAGAGAGGTAGTAAAGATTGACTTATCTGCTTGGAGCCACATTTAAAAGAGGCTGATTGTTATGTCCTCACGACCGATGTTTCCTTGTTGTTCTATTCTGGAACCTCTCTTCTTTATGATGTATGCGGCTGCTTGGTGAAGCATTAAAAGTAATATGCATAATGGTAGCCTCCGGTCTTGTAATGAAATTGCAAAAAAGGCAAGCCTAATTAGCAAATCCTTATCTGCGAGTTCATTAATAGCGAAAGCAAATAGCGATTCGCAAACAAAAAATCGCAAACCAATGCATGTAAAATCGCAAATAGCGATTTGGATGAAAATCACAATTTAGCAAGTGCAGATTAAGGGGAATCACAATCAGGTGGTAAACAGGAGTAAAAAAAAACACACAGGTGCAACAACTCAGAAACCTATTTAAACTGACCCAGGAGGCCTCTGAACCTTTCCACTATGGCAGCGTTCTACGTGATGGCGAGGAGGATGCGGATCCATGCAGCAGCCCAGTGCAGAAGGAGAGTACAGGAGCGGATTTTCAGAGTGCGCATCTTCTCACTTAATTTCAACTTGTGCTTCCTGGGTGTTGCACTCTCCCCTGATGTAGGTGGATCAATTTTTGTGCACTGGAAGCTCCTATAAGCAAAGTTGGATGATAGTTCAGCTCAGCTCCAGCACTCAGCTTCCTCCTCTCACTTTCTCTGGGCACTGAATGAAGCATGGGCTGGATGACTTCCTGGTTGGGATGTCATCAGCATGCTTCCAATGCGACACAATATTTGCGATTTGAACATTTGTGATTTCGCTATTAAAAGCGAAATCGCAAAACTGCTTTATCGGTATTTGCGCGTCTCTATTGTCAGATCGCTATTAGTGATTGCGAATTTTACCAAATTGGTAAATATTCGCTTATGGGTTCATGTATTGCAGATAGCGAAATTCTAAATAGCGATTCCTTAAAAATCGCTATTTAGGAATCGCTAATTCTGGATTTGATGCATGTGCTACTATAATTCCACCACATTGAAAAAAACTGGAAATAAGCCCTGAATCTATTCACAATACTCGGACTTGTTTTATACCTCCACCAGCCCCTGACATGACAATCATAGTCTCCTGCATGAGGCCGTCTGCTACATCCTCCCTCCCCAACCCCTTTAATGCCCAACCCATCCCTACCCCAGGTGCGTTTGAGAAGGAATCACCACACCCTCTGGCTTTTGATAGAAAACAGCCCCAAAGGAGCACCAACCTCCACCCCAAGCCTGAGTCACCACCCACTCCAAAGTAGAAGTACCATTTACCTATCAAATTCCGTCCCCACAAAGCACAAGCGCAGGTCAGATTTAGATGAACTGTAAAGTAAAGAGGAAAAAAAAGACTGATGAAGAAAGAAACAAGAAATACATGTCTTGGGACTGGAGTTCTACTTCAGAACAGTGTTATTAACCCCCTTCAAATGAGCCAGAGCCCCCCCTCAAGAGAGCCAGAGCCTGCATAGCATCCCCTCAGAGTAACATATCTGGGACCTCCCATCATTCATAATCTTGAGGAGAGATGGCTCCTATAGAAAAACGTGAGCCACCACAGCCTATGGAGGGATCAATGAGTTGGCGCATCTTCCATCTTCAGTCCATAGTGGATCTGTAGAGGTCCGACTGGGCCACAATTGACAAGGTATCAACCATGATAGGGTTTGTTTGACATGCTTTAAGAGAGATCACCTGCCTCAGAAGAGAGTTTCCAACATATATTGTGATTGGGTGAGGCTGTGCTGTGTCCCAGTCCCATACATCAGGTCAGGGAAGGCCCTTCCGAAAATTGTGAAGGGTCAAATCCCTCCTTCCTCTTCGGTGTCCCAAATAGGGATCAGGGGTAGCTGTGATGGATATATGTTCATTGCTACAAATTGTCTTTGAAAGAGAGTTTAAATTGCCATACCACTGTGTTGCTACACCATTCAATATCCACTATTTCACAATCTACTTTGCAGTCCACTTCACTGCCCGCATCCTCTACAGCCTCTGTGACAGCAGGAGCCCCCCGCTACTCTGAGGTGTTAAAACATGTAGTACTCCCCGTTTTTGCTACCAGTACCTCCACATGAGGGCTTTGTATGCTATTTACTCACTGAGAGCGCACAAGAGGGGGATCAGAGAGGCAGCTCAGCTGATTGCTGCTACATTTTGCAGAACTGACATCTCCACAGAATCTGTAGCAGACTTGCTGCTTCCTTTCACCTGATCTGAGATATAGGAAGCAACAGTAGCTGCTGCTATAGCTGCCGCCACTAAGGCACTAAGTGATGATGCTCACTAGAAGCAGGGGATCTTTAGCCGCTGCTTGCATAACTTTTTAATAGGGCGGCCAACCTGGATCCAAGGGCATTATTGGTGTGCTCTGCTCACCCTCCTCCAGCAGCCTCCCTTCCTGCACTGCCATAGTGTGGCCCTCCCCCACAATCCCCCCTAGTTCTGTGGCTCCCCCGGGAACCATTTCCCTTCAGCATGGCCATGTGTACTCCCTGCGGGAAATAATTGGAAATGCGAGGTTGGAGAAGCAGTAATACTGCTAGACACAGACACCCATTGAGTCTGGTACTGCTGTATGTCTGCCAACCACAGAGCTGCAGCATCCATGCTGGAAAGACTTGCTGTCAGTGAGCATGCTGACCGAAAAAAGAGCTGCAGGAAGCCACAGTAGGTGAATTCTGCAATAGGCTCAAACAGATCACGGCTGGATGGGAGGCAGCAGTCCCGGAGCCAAGGGACTCCACAGCAGGCTCAACCCACCAACTTTCTTTAACCACCTTCCTCTCAGGTCAAACTAGTCTTAGTCATTTATATTACTTGAACGTCCCAAGTAAAGTTGTACCACATGTACCCAGGGCCTGTAAATTAAATTCCACTAGTGCACTTGCTGCACTTGTGCAACCCACTTGAGTGGCCTTTTAAACATGTCTCAGACCTGCCACTGCATTCTGTTTATGCAGCCTTAGACTTCCATTTTGCCATGGCAAAATAAACCTTTTTCCAGGCCCAGACTTTCCTTTTTAATAGACATAAATCACCCATAGTGTAGGCCCTACGCAGCCTAGAGGGCATGGAGCAGTCTATATAAAATGTTACACATGTACATTTAAGTTTTACATGCCTGGTAGTGGAAAATCCTTGCTGTTCACTGCTGCAAAACTTACCTACCCTATAGAATAACACTGGAGTTACCTTATTACATTCAACATGCCGTAACGTCCAATTTGGAATAAGTAGACAGGTCGAGTTTGGTGTCTATGGAATTGTGACGAGAAGGATTGTAGCTGCAACCCTTAACTTAGGACCCCAGAGTGACTCCAAGGGCAGATGCCTCAGCAACATAACAGCCTTTCAACAACTTGAACCTACCACCTGGACACTTCCATAAGTTAGTTCTGCCCTCCCACGTGGTGCCACCCTGTATCCTTGGAAGTGGGCCTGAAGCTGCTGTGCCAGCCAGTCTGTGGAACCGACACATCTCCTCTGCAGTGCGGTGCATCTCAAGCCGGACCGAAAAATGGTCTCTTCTGCTCAAAGCATTGCCTTCTGAACTGACACATTGCTTCTGCTGTGTAGATCTACTCAGCACAAGGATTTCACATTCCTCACCGCAGCCCATCAATGCTGACATATTCTGCAAGGACTGTTCCTCACCCAACGCAGCCCATCAGAACTGCCGCTGCATGACACATCTCCCTACAAGGACATCACCTCATACATTTCAGCTCTCAGAACCATAGCTGCGTGACTCATCTCCTCGTCTGGCCTCACATCACATTTTCTGCATGACACAGCCTTGACTTGGGACTCCACATCTTTTTGGAATCGAGGTTCAAGGGACTGTTGTTCAAAGGGACTTAGGAGTCTCTGTAGCATGTCCGTGTTCCATCCTGGTCAGCCTGAACTTGTGACTTGTATCCTTGTCTAGCACTTCCAGAGAACCACAGCTGGAGCTTTTGCTTTTTGGAGCTATTTTCACCGAAATATTCATAATTGCATATTTCCAGTTCTAATGATTAGATTTTGGTCATTTTGGTCTTGATATATTTATTAAAATGTACTCAAACTTAGTGGAGAATTTTTCTTGTGTTGTGTTTTTACTTTCGTACTGTTTGATGTGCTACATAAATACTTCAGACATTGTCTCTAAGTTAACCCTGATTGCTCTTTGCTAAGCTGCCAGATGGTTGATGTCGGGTTAATTTGAGGTTTGCCTGTACCTCACCATGACAAGGATTGTGGTTGCTGCTTGTGTAGAGTTCCATATCTCTCAACCAGTAATCCAATGTCTTACCTTGGCGATCAGCAGTGAGGATTTGGACTTGTGTTGTGGAGTGCAAAACAGTGATTTCGTGTTGCACTGATCATACCAGATAAATGATCTGAGACCAATTTGAGTGTTAAATTCTGTTTGACTATCTTTGTGGCTTTTTTTTCCAAATTCACCCACACTCTAGCTGACTAATTGCATCAGTGGATTCAATTCAAGAATTGAATTTGAGTTCCTTAATCTGGAAAGCTATGCTGTGGCTGAGATCAAGGACATTTGTATGGAAGGGGACTGTCTGCCATAGTATCTCCAGGAAGGGAGAGCTCCAAAAGGTTCTGAGGGCATTAGTGGAGGCCCACCAGTTGGCAGTCACAACAGATCAACAGGATGGAGAGGATGATGTGCAGGGGCCAGAACAGGTCCCAGTTGAGGGTCCGGAGATGTAGCAGTCAGCTGAGGGGAATGACTTGTCTCCTGAGTTGGAGTTAAAACCAGACTAGAGCAGAGAGCAGTGCGTCATCTTGTGGCCTGTATTCAGAAGAGGTTGTTGATAGGAAGGCCAAAGCCGAATTTGATGGGCCAGGTAAGAATGGAGGCACAGAAAAGAAAACAGGATAAAGGCCCATGAGATAAGTCTGGGAGAGCTGGACATCAGCGATAATCAGGTAGAGTCCAGCAATAATGGTGGCAGCACACCTACAATGTCGTCTGGAGACAAGAGGGCCCACATCTCTAAGGGGCTGGTGAAGACTTTGTTGTGGGTGATTACATTGAAAACTGATTTTAAGTGTATAGGTTAGCTTTGTCGATGCATAGTTTTCCTGAGGAGGATTGGGAGGCTAGCTTCTGAATGCATATTCCTAGTGATGGGAGGGATACTCTACTGGCCCTAGGGTTTCCCACTACCCATCAGCACAGGAAGTAACTTCACTAGATCTTCTATGATGCACCTGCACAAGAAAGTGGCATCACTGATGTTCCCATCATCCATCTGGCTAGGAAGTAAAATTACTGTTTTTCCTGACAAAACCATTTTTAAAAGAAGAAGTCAGTCAAGGGACTTCATTTCTCATCACCTATCAGCACTGGAAATGACATCATGGCACCCTTGACAGATTCTCCCTTTCATCCTTCTCCTCTCTATGACGGACAAGTCAAACACTAGCACTTCACCAACTGCATGACCATGGTAGCAGTCTGGATGTGAACCAACTGCCTAAGGCTCAAGATGGAAGTGCTGGTCTGAGGCAACAATCCTAGATGACAAGCTCTACATGACAGCTCAAGTCAATGCAGTGCGCACCTCCTACTTTCACATCCTACGCATGCTGCAAAAGATCTTCAGGTGCTTACCTCAGAAGACTAGATGTACTACTACACAGACTCCAGGACCCCCCAGAAAGCTGCCACATACTTGAAGTCCCACACCACAGCCACATCTCACCAAACCTCAGGAGGCTTCAATGGCTCCCCCTTCACAAGCACAGCTAATTCAAACTTCCCACCCACACATACAAAGCCCTACTCAACACAGGCCAAGAATAATTGAACAGCTGCATACACATTCACCAACCCACCAGACACCTACATTCTGCATCACACTCACTTGCACACACTCCCCACATCTGCAAAAAGGAAACCTCAAGATCACGTCTTCTCCTACATCACAACTACAACATGGAACGATCCCCCTCAACACATCAGAGCCTTCTCTTACTTTTTGAGTTCAGTTAGAAGCTAAAATCCCACCTCTTTGTATAAGCGCCATGTGACTACACACCTACACACCTTGCCAAAGTGCCTGGAAACCCTCTTGGGTGACTTGCACTATGCAAATGAATGGCGGCCAGGCTCATCACTGACTGTAAGCTATTTGACCACATCTACCCAGCCCTTAAAGCCCTCAAATAGCTACCCGTTAAAGGAAGATGCTTTCATAAGACTGCATGCATCATGCATAAAGCTCTTCCCCAACAAACCCCGTTGTGCCTAACTAATAAACTCAATATATCTGCAGCACCAGAATGATGAGAAGCACCAATGCGCTCCTTCTCGTCCCCCCGCT
The DNA here is from genome assembly GCF_964204655.1 of Triturus cristatus. Lineage (NCBI taxonomy): Eukaryota > Metazoa > Chordata > Amphibia > Caudata > Salamandridae > Triturus > Triturus cristatus. The sequence continues at coordinate 210,153,093 of NC_140585.1, read as the reverse complement.
TTTAAACAAGAAATCCACCCAATCTCGCTCCTTCTCCAGTAATACCCCGAACATCTAGAATGCCCTCCCGAAAGACCTGTGTTGTAATCCCTCCTACCTCAGCTTTAAAAAAGACCGTACGTTTCACTTTCTCAACATATACTGGGGTCCTTAATCTCTCCTTTGACCTTGGTTTCTGCTTCACCTGCATTGGTTATCTTTTCCTAACCCTCACTTCACTCTCCCTCTTTACGTATCTTCCTCTCTTCTCTGCCCTAAATTGTTACCTCCCTTTATATTTTTTATATGTTTATTCCCCTCTAACCACCCAGAATGTGTGCTCCCCTTTTTCATAATCTGAGATGTACCTGTGTGTTTTGTTACCTGGAAAGATTGCCTAATTTATTTGTGCCCCCTTTTAACTTATTGTGAGATGTCATTGCCTGTTTTTTTTACCCTGAACTACTTCTTTTATTGATTGGTTCTGTTCATGTAAAGCACACTGATATTCTGGGTCTAGCAAGCACTATATAAAACTAGGCAAATAAAATCAAATAAAATAAGAATATAACATAACATACTATAAGATTGTGTTTAAGGAATGATATATTCCCAACTTAGAGAACCGGGCAGCTGGGGCTCTGGCTGGTTTGCAGTGGGTGAGATTCTGCTGCTAGGCCCTAGAGGCAGAAGTGCCAGCAACAGCATTACTACCTGAAATTTGGGACTTTGGAGACTAAGGTGTGGCAGTCCACCAATAGGTCTTGGCACCAAGCCTGGGCGGAGGAGGTTTAGACTTGCATGCCACAAAGCGAGATTAGACAGGACTAGGTTGTGACCGAGGAAAGATGCTTCTCCCAATGATTTGGTGTCTGCAGCCTGTATCCTCGGTCACATGACTAGATGAATGTGGTAGTTGATCTTTGTATATTGCTCCCAGACAATAAGACAAGGGGTAGTAGGTGTTAGCAGGATAGGTCATCTCTGACTTGATGAGGGGGGAGGAGTTGTCACCTACCACACTTGCGCATCACAAAGCCTCTACCTGAGCATACTCACAAAGGGTTTGACACTAGTATTTTGTGACCCAGATAAGCTGGGGCCAAGGCAGGGATGCAGGAAATTCCAAATCCATCTGGTAGAGGAAACCTCCAGAACATTATCATATTTCAATGTTGTCACCAGGTATAAATAATAGACCCTCAGACCCAACTCTTCAGAATATCTATGACCTGCAGAAGAATCAGAAGGACTGTTGTGCTGCTTTGCAAGAAGGACTGCTATTCTGCTGCTCAGCTGTCCTACTGCCTGAGTAAAAGGATTAGACCTTACAACGCTCCATAGCCGGTATTTAAGGTTCTTTGTTCTGCAGGCCTAACCTGGTCCCTGTATCCAGCTCAAACTCCATCGTAGTCTGCCTAAACTTGTGACTTTGTCCACGTCTGGCATGTTCACATCACCATAGTTGAAGCTTAGTGCTTTCAGTCACTATTTTCAATTGAATCTTTAATATTGCAAACCTCATGTTTTACTGGTTGTATTTTTTCATTTTGGTGTCAAACAGTTTAGTAAATATTATTTTTTCTAAATTTGGGTAGTTTTTTTCTTGTAACATATTAATTACTGTTTGAAGTACTACATAATTACTTTAGACATTGCCTTTAAGTGAAGCCTGACAATTTTGTGCCAAGCTGCGAATAATTTGGTGCTTGCTGGTGTTCCACTCTGACAGATTGTGGTGTGGATACATCATTTTTTGCTTAAGTGTTTAATCGTATAGCCCGTAGTGATCTCTAAACATTCTTATAATGCTTAGCAAGATTTTGAAGATATTGACGAGCCGGCACCTGTCTCGCTTCATGCGATGCACAGGCATTGGGCTTTTTCAAGACTGCATGCATTAACAAGCACCCCAAAGGCAAATTCCAAAGTAAAGTAATATTTTTTCATAATTAAATAATCCATAAAAGTATGAACATTAAGTACAGGTTGTATCATTTAGGCATATTTAGTATATTCAATTGATACATAATAAAATAATTGTTAAATAGTTATGATAAACATAAATCAGGTACATAAAATCATTGGCATCAAATGAGTATTGCAGTAGTGTAAACAAACAGGTCACAAAGAAGTGGAAGACATCACACTGGTGGCAGTCTGCGAGGGAACTTCCACAGATACAGCCAGCAACACTGTCCCACTGGAGGATTGCGACTTCCATTACAAAGGCTAAGTCTAAAGTAAAATCTTCGACCGGGACAACCTGCTTGTTGTATCTGGCGCTCACTCAATCACATTAGCCTAGAATTGTGTCTAGGTCTCTGTCCACTTTGAACAATGACTATTGATTGGCATTTTACTTTTTCTTGACACTTTTCAACTAAAATCTTCAAAAGATTCATTTCTCAGGTACATCCTATTGAAATTGTGAAGTTTTGTTTTCATTTTGCTTATTATCTCTTCCTCTATTTTAATGACGTGGTTGTGGGATTTTTATTGTTTTGTGTTTTGACCTTCTAACTATTTTGTTCCTGATTAAATACTTTACAAATGTTCCTAAGCTAGGCCTTTTGGCTTTTTGCCATAGCTACCAGGGGGTTGAGCATAGGTCTAAATTATTTAAAGGGTGCTTTACCTTAATACAATTGCACCACTATTCCTATAGACTCCCACCCACCCCAACTCCCACTTACTTTCATTATGGATCTAAAAATAACAGTTCACTGTCCGAAAATGTAATAAGGCAACCACCCAATTCAGGGAGGGGTGTCTGAGCTGTGTTCCTGGCTTGGGGGCAACTGTTTCTGGCCATGTGCTTTCTATGTTTTCACCACTATGATGGTACAGACACCTCATGGGAAGAAGGTAGCATGGGGTAGCAGAGAATGCTCCCCAAACCTCTCTGATTGGCCTCAAGACCTTCTTGAGAGCAGCCAAGGACACATTTTGGGGGGACGAAAGTGTCCCTGAACTCCTAGTGTTGTTCTGGGCACTCACTGGGAAAAGGAGATTATGCCTGTGCAGGGGGTGCAGCTGGAGGTCTGCTCTTTGGACCCCACTGGATGGTCTTGCAAGGAGGAGCCCTGAGATCTGCTTCCTCCCCAGTTAGCAAAATTATTTTGGTGCACGTTCTGGTTTAACTCAAAACGGGCGTACCCCACCTCCTTGGTATGGCTTTCTCTCCCTCACTGGTGCTGTCAAGTGGTCCTGTCCGCCTTTCAGTCAAGGAACATATTCTTTTCCCTAGGTCCTGCTTGGATAATCATTGGCCTGCTTGGTGTTCTGAAAAGGAATGTGAAAAAGTGAGACATTTTAAATTCATGTTTTCAATACTGTTTGTCAAATTAATTGCATTTAACCCAATAAGGAGGGCTATGAGCCAATGGCCAATGCCTACACTCCCTCCCAGTGAGTCCTTTGGACACTGGCCGACACTAGTGAGAACTATAAAGGCCCCTTGCACCTGAGGGAGTTCTTTCTTTTTTTTCCATCAGGCTGCTAGGGAATGAATCACTGCTTGTGGGCATATTTCAGCTCCTCGAGCACCGATTCTCCAGGCAGAGGTATTGTTGGAAAGGGAAAAATATTCCCTTTCCAATAGTACCTCTAGGGGATTTCAGCAGGAGAGCGAGCCCCAAGCAGGGATGCACCCCGTAGCCTCCAGTTTTAGGGGGAGCGAGCCTTTTGGCAAGGACTTGTGCTCCTACTTGGCAATTTTATTAATTCACTCTTTCGTTCCCCCTCGGGGGCAGATAGGGGCATTAAGAACGCGGGTATGGGCCGTACCGCCATTGTTGGGGTGATGTAGGGGTGGGCGTGGTACAACGCTCTGAAGGCCTGGGTACGGTGCAGACCCCCAATGGGGTGCCGTAGGGGTACGCACCATACCCAGCCCTTCAGAGCGTGGGTATGGGTCGTACCACGCGTACCCCTACATCACCCCAACAATGCTGGTACGGCCCGTACCCAGGCGATTAGAACGTGGGTACGGGCCGTACCGCCATTGTTGGGGTGACATAGTGGTGGGCGTGGTACGACTCGTACCCACGCTCTTAAGGCCTGGGTACGGTACGTACCCAGGCCTGCAAATTGTGGGTTTGGGAATGTACAGAGCGTACCCCCACCCGTGTATGAATGTAGCGTACCCCCACCCGTGTATGAATGTAGCGTACCCACACCCGTGTATGAATGGAGCGTACCCACACCCGTGTATGTCCCGACCGCCCATGCCCAGACATAGGAGGGGTGGGTGCAGAGTCCTCCCAACAGTGCCCAGACATAGGAGGGGTGTGTGCAGAGTCCTCCCAGCAGTGCCCAGACATAGGAGGGGTGTGTGCCTATCACTCCCAGCAGTGCTCAGACAAAGGAGGGGTGTGTGCAGAGTCCTCCCAGCAGTTCCCAGACACAGGAGGGGTGTGTGCCTATCACTCCCAGCAGTGCCCAGACACAGGAGGGGTGTGTGCCTATCACTCCCAGCAGTGCCCAGACACAGGAGGCGTGTGTGCAGAGTCCTCCCAGCAGTGCCCAGACATAGGAGGGGTGTGTGCAGAGTCCTCCCAGCAGTGCCCAGACATAGGAGGGGTGGGTGCCTATCACTCCCAGCAGGGCCCAGACACAGGAGGGGTGTGTGCCTATCACTCCCAGCAGTGCCCAGACACAGGAGTGGTGTGTGCCTATCACTCCCAGCAGTGCCCAGACACAGGAGGGGTGTGTGCAGAGTCCTCCCAGCAGTGCCCAGACATAGGAGGGGTGTGTGCAGAGTCCACCCAGCAGTGCCCAGACACAGGAGGGGTGTGTGCAGAGTCCTCCCAGCAGTGCCCAGACACAGGAGGGGTGTGTGCAGAGTACTCCCAGCAGTGCCCAGACACAGGAGGGGTGCAGTGCCCAGACACAGGAGAGGTGTGTGCAGAGTCCTCCCAGCAGTGCCCAGACATAGGAGGGGTGTGTGCAGAGTCCTCCCAGCAGTGCCCAGACATACGAGGGGTGTGTGCCTATCACTCCCAGCAGTGCTCAGACACTGGAGGGGTGTGTGCAGAGTCCTCCCAGCAGTGCCCAGACACAGGAGGGGTGTGTGCCTATCACTCCCAGCAGTGCCCAGACATAGGAGGGGTGGGTGCCTATCACTCCCAGCAGTGCCCAGACACAGGAGGGGTGTGTGCAGAGTCCTCCCAGCAGTGCCCAGACATAGGAGGGGTGTGTGCCTATCACTCCCAGCAGTGCCCAAACACAGGAGGGGTGTGTGCAGAGTCCTCCCAGCAGTGCCCAGACACAGAAGGGGTGTGTGCAGAGTCCTCTGAGCAGTGCCCAGACATAGGAGGGGTGTGTGCCTATCACTCCCAGCAGTGCCCAGACACAGGAGGGGTGTGTGCAGAGTCCTCCCAGCAGAGCCCAGACACAGGAGGGGTGTGTGCAGAGTCCTCCCAGCAGTGCCCAGACAAAGGAGGGGTGTGTGCAGAGTCCTCCCAGCAGTGCCCAGCCATAGGAGGGGTGGGTGCCTATCACTCCCAGCAGTGCCAAGACACAGGAGGGGTGAGTGCAGAGTCCTCCCAGCAGTGCCCAGACATAGGAGGGGTGTGTGCCTATCACTCCCAGCAGTGCCCAGACACAGGATGGGTGTGTGCAGAGTCCTCCCAGCAGTGCCCAGACATAGGAGGGGTGTGTGCCTATCACTCCCAGCAGTGCCCAGACATAGGAGGGGTGTGTGCCTATCACTCCCAGCAGTGCCCAGACACAGGAGGGGTGTGTGCCTATCACTCCCAGCAGTGCCCAGACACAGGAGGGGTGTCTGCCTATCACTCCCAGCAGTGCCCAGACACAAGAGGGGTGTGTGCAGAGCCCTCCCAGCAGTGCCCAGACATAGGAGGGGTGTGTGCAGAATCCTCCCAGCAGTGCCCAGACATAGGAGGGGTGTGTGCCTATCTCTCCCAGCAGTGCCCAGACACAGGAGGGGTGTGTGCAGAGTCCTCCCAGCAGTGCCCAGACATAGGAGGGGTGTGTGCAGAGTCCTCCCAGCAGTGCCCAGACATAGGAGGGGTGGGTGCCTATCACTCCCAGCAGTGCCCAGACACAGGAGGGGTGGGTGCCTATCACTCCCAGCAGTGCCCAGACACAGGAGGGGTGTGTGCCTATCACTCCCAGCAGTGCCCAGACACAGGAGGGGTGTGTGCCTATCACTCCCAGCAGTGCCCATGGAAAAAAAAGGGTGCAGTGTCCACAGATACAATGCCCACAATAGTCAGTCAGGTGCTCAAAGACCCTGAAGAACACGTAACATGTGTGCGAGGCTGGGAGTACACACATGCATAGTGTGTAAAAGGGAACATGTCCACATGAAGTAACTTCAATATACTTCACACACAAGTACAGTGACCACCAAGGATGCCACAAATGATGCAGGTGGAGACATTGCCCAGCATGCATGGCCAAAGTAGAACGGATCTGTCATACACCAAGGATATGTAGACACATCTCAGCACAACATTTAGGAAACACCCTGCAGGGAAGATGTCAGGGTCCACAGAGGAAGGGACACACCTTGGGACAATGTCACCATGCAGTAAGAGCATACATGAACAAAGTTATTTGGCAAATACCTTGTGATGGCACACAGATACCAGGGTCCATCCCATGAGCAGCACACCATTACATTTGCCAGACACCTAACACATTATCCCCACCCCAAACATGGAGCAGCACCACCAACAGCAATACCAGAAAAGCAGTAGTGTGTAAAGGGAAAAAAACATAGCTTTATTCAGCATAAAAAAACGATTTGTAATTAAAAGTTGAATATGTACAAGGCCCATAGGGCAGTCCATAGTCCAATTCCTGGTGGGGGACACATAGGTACGCGTGTCCCCTAGCTTGCCTGCACAGTTCATACCTCCTTTGCTTCCACAGGGGGGGCATCATGTGGGGGGGAAGGACCAGGCACCGCAGGGACAGGAGGGGCAAGGGTAGGTGTTGTGGGTGCAGGGACGGAGGACTCCACCACAGGGGGTGGGGCAGCGCCAAAGGTGGAGGTCAGAATGGCGCTGCACGCGGTTGCAAGGTCCCCCAGCGTCTCCCCTGCACCCGAAGGAACCACAGGCCCCAAGGAGGGGGGGGGTCAGAGGGATGGGTCGCAGCGCTACTGGGGGAGGGTGTGGACAGCGGGGGGACTCAACCACCCTGACCGGGGACTCCTTTGACCGTTTGCGGGGTGGTGTCACTTTGGGGCTCAGGGACAGAGCGGCCATGAAGGAGTCTTTGGTGGAATCCTGGCCAGGAGAGCTGAGGGGAGTGGATTTGGAGGTAGTGGGTTGTGATGAATGTGGACTCCCACTGTGGCTGCATGTCTTCCGTTTGCCCCCCGACCCAGTGGGTGTGCCTACTTCCCCCTGTGTGTGCATGAGAGGAGGTGTGCGCTTGGCCTTCCCTGGTGGTGTGGTGCCTGTGTCTGGTGGGGTGCGTGCATGGCTACGTCTGGGTGTGCTTTGGACAGGCATGGGAGTGGGAAGTGTGGATGGTGCAGGGGTAGGGGGGGACGTAGCGCTGCAGGAGACCCACTGCTGCAGTCAGTGTCGAGTCAATGGACATCAGCAACTGGCGTTGGTCAGACTGCGCAGCTGAGATGCCTTCCATGTATGCCTCCATCTGGGTGAGCACTCGTGTGTGGCCATGGAGGACATTAAGCATCGCAGTCTGACCAACCTGCAACTGGCGCAGGATGTCCACAGACTCAGCATTGGCGGCAGCAGTGGAGACAGGGGCAGGGGGTGCGGTGCCTGGCAAGAAGGAGACACGTGGTGACCTAGCACGGTGGGAAGGGACCAGAGCAAGTGGGAGGCCGGTGATGGGAATCGAGGGGGCAGGTAGAGATCGAGTGCTGCTGTCAGCTGTGGGAGCAGCCTTCGCCCCCTCTGGGAGATCAGCCTCGGACCCGTCAGCGTCATAGTCGGTGGTGTTACTGGACAGGTCCTCCGCCTCACTCCCCTCGGCCTCCGTGCCACTCGATGCGCCAGACAAGACAGCACTGCTGCCACTGGTGCCTGCTCCCTCCTCACGGTCCGTGCCAGTGTCTCCCTCGGAGTCCCCCGACGATGCTGTGGGCAAGGTGAAGAGACAGGAAATGATCAGACACCTGTATACATATGTCACATGAGTCAAATCGACATAGGTCACAGTGCATAGCCTGAAAAGCAACATGAGTAACATCTACAACACAAGGTACATATGTAGGCCCTGCAACACCCAGCTGGTTGACCCACCATGCCACTGAGAAACAATGGAGAGCATGACCCAACAGCAAATTACTTGTTATCAAATAGAACAGAGGAGCCAGGCTCTGGGGACAATCGTGCACAGCATCTGTACCACACAGCGTTGACAAAAAAGGGATGAGCAGTAACCATGTCTATTAACTTTTTGCACATGCTGCAAAGCCAATACATTAAAACATGCACAACATTACTGGGTCACTGCACCTTGAGTGTATGTCCAGACAAACATTACACACAAGCCAGACCTAGCAGGGAGACTTCAGATTTGGACATGTAGGCCTTGCCCGCACAAAGCACCCAATACCTGAGACAATGTGATTGTGACAGAGGAAGTACTTACACCTCTTACTCTGGGATAAAAACACATGGCCTGCACTAAATCCTGATTGTACACAAACTACCCCTGGTGCGCCTGTCCACATATATCATTGACAATCAACCATCATCAGATTGTCGTTCCAAGACACACAGGCACTGCCCACTGTGAGTATGCACAAGCAAAATTGGGTCACAGTGTACAGTGGACACATGTAGCACAGTTTACGCCAATACAGATGAGGCCAGGGTACAATGCCACAGAGCCCAACCTATGCCGAAGACACAGAAAATGTCCACATAGTTGGATGACACACATGATACCTAGGAAAAGGTGCCCCAGGGCACGGTAGTGGCCATACACCTCCATGGTCCTGGATGGATATGACTGCAACTGAAGCAACCGTCCCTGCACTATACATTAATCCCACTCATGAACATCATGTCAGAGGGCACAACATTGGACATGCATGCTGGAAGGCAGTACACTTTAAAGACACACTCCTATGTTGGGACTCAGCATCAGTGCCAACTGACATGGACCCCACAATGACTGAACTGGCCAGGGCACAGCCAAGGTCCCAAAACCTGTTACACTCCACCCCCACACATGATGCTGCAAGCATTGGGCACTTGGATTGACTGCCAGCCTAGATTACCTTGTGCAAGAGTGACTACACACAGACCAGGGAACACATGGCAAGGAGGGGAAGGGAGGAAGAACAGCACCGGTTTACTTTGGGGAACTGGTTATGCACTGCACATGTAAACCCTGGCAGTGTATCCATGCAACTGCGCACTTCCAAAAGCTGGTGACACACAACACCCCCTTCCTGCTGCTGCTTCTCCAGTAAGCGCCTATCCAAGTCGGGGAAGACCACCGCCAGCACACTCTTCTGGATGTGGGTCAGTCGCCGGCGCCCACGGTTCTTCCGGCTCTCAGGTGAGTCCCCCAGCAGGACCCGTGCAATCCTCCTCGTCCAGCACCGGATATCCTGCCAGCGTTTCCTCACCTGGGCTAGGCGCCGCTTCCGACCCTCCGAATTCCTCACGGCCCTGACAGCTTGCTTCCATATCTCCCCCTTGGCATGGACGCCTACCTGTGAGGATGCAAAAGTGAGAATACTTTAATTCACCTGAGCAATGACACAGAGTCACACATATTAACAAATTGTCTTCTTTGAACAGGCTATGGTATGCAGGCAACTCATTGCACATTTGTCATAGGGACATAATCCACTGTGGAAGGCAAAATGCACTACGTGGCATTGAAGGTACACAGGTGGCATGAGGGGTGCCACACAATCAATGATCCTGGATCACACTGTGCATCACAAGCTACACAAGGATTATGTACAACACCTCAAAGCAGTCACATGTCCCAGCCCACTGACGCTACCTCAGCAGAGTACACAGACACACACAGGCACAGGACAATCACCTGCCATTGCCAACTGCGGGTACAAACCTCACTCTGCCCATGTGCCACTAGACTGGGGGGTGTCACAGGTGTGGGGCTGGCTCAGCACAGCAGTCACACAGCACTGCTCCCTGCTCACATCACATGGGCAGGGTATATCCATCCCTCGTGCAGCTGGTGTGCAACACTCCCCATATGCACTCACCCACATGACAGGGGACTTACACACACACCAATGTCCAGGGTACGAACACATCATTTGGACACTCACAGCACAGGTACACTAAACAAACACACATCTATGGGTACTGTCACCTGTCACACTGGGGGGACCACAGAACAGAATCACATCAGGACTGTAGCAACAACATTCCCAGGAGGAGTAGCCAGGCAGAATGTGGCATGCACCATGCATTGATTGTCACAGTAAGCGCAATGCAAGTGAGGAGTGCACATAGGAACCACAGCATGCTCTGCATGGGTGACATGAGGCCTTCCCCACCCTGTGACCCACTCCAAACAACATTGCATGTCTGTCACACAGGGACACAATGCCAGAAGTCACAGTCACAAAAAAGGGGCACAGTCTAGGCTTGTGAAGTCTGCACTCACCTGCTCCCCTGGTCGACCATACAGCATGGTGTACTGTGGGAGGATCACATCCACCAACGCCATATTCTCCTCCATGGTGAATGGCTGGGCCCTCTCCACAGACCTGGACATGGTGCCAGAGGAATCACGAGCAGCAGCAGTGTTGTGGAATGAAAGGATGTGCAGGCAAGTGCTCTCTCATGGGACCTGGCTGCCTTATATCTGCCTTGCTGGCCTGTTTCATTCACAGGAGTACAGAGTGATTGGTCAGTCACATTAGCATCCTACGTTTCCTCCAATCCCTGTAAACCTACCCCAGTGAGTGGCTTTGCATGGTTTAAAAATTGAGCATGATGTCAAGTCAACAACCACTTTGCAACAAAGTATATCGTTTCCAACCGACTTCTGCTGGCCACCTGATGCAATAATTCAAACTTTAAACTCGGTCTCCATGACAACCAGCATGCATTTAGGCCCGTATACTTGTCCCTCATGTGTTCCCTATGTTATTTCAAGATTTACACACAGGTACGGTCCATTCCATGGCCCTAGGGCACCCCAAATGCAGTGATACGGACCCTACACACGTGTACGGTCCGTATCACTGTGGCGTACGCATACGCCAGCACTCCCATAGTAATAGGGACCCTACACATGTGTGTACGGTCTGTATCACTGTGGCATAAGCATACGCCAGCACTCCCATAGTGATAGGGACCCTACACACGCGTGTACGGTCCGTATCACTGTGGCGTACGCATACGCCAGCACTCCCATAGTGATAGGGACCCTACACACGCGTGTACGGTCCGTATCACTGTGGCGTACGCATACGCCAGCACTCCCATAGTGATAGGGACCCTACACACGCATGTACGGTCCGTATCACTGTGGCGTACGCATACGCCAGCACTCCCATAGTGATAGGGACCCTACACACTCGTGTACTGTCCGTATCACTGTGGCGTACGCGTTCGCCAGCACTCCCATAGTGATAGGGACCCTACACACGCCCTCAGAGGGTATGTACGGTGCGTTTCACACCTGACAGTGGTGACAGGCGGCACACAGAAAGGAATTGAGCTGTCATACTTGGCCAAGGCTGGACATCAAGGCATTGTCGGTGCAGTACTACATGTGTCGGGCACAGGTGGGTCAGGCTGTGATGTGGCACTATACTCCTGAGGTGTGAAGCTAATTAAAGTATGATGAGCTGTGTACACATGTCATGTGTGATGGTGCCCTATGTGCCACACATCCCCTTCACTCCTTTGACATGTGTGCATGTAGTACAGACTTGGTGAGCCATGCGTCACTGGCATGGCAAAGTCACCGACACCCGCAAATGTCCCCTGATGCCAGGTACACGGAATATTACCCCTGACAAGTGAATGCCCGCGTTGCACGCTATAACTATGTCATGTGTGTGTCATGTGTTCCCATAGGTTTGCTGTAAGTGTTTGGTCAAATGCATCTGCAGTTGCTGCAACCAACATGTGTCTGTGTGTAGATGGGCATGGCACACTGTTACGCACACCAGCACACATGTGTAATCCAACGTAAGGTGTGTATGTATGCATCGACACGGAGTTTCAAAACAAGGACATATCCGCATACTCTCAATGTATGTGTGATCAGTCTTGACATGTAATCCTTCATGGCAAGGTGTGTGGTCTGTCCTTTTTCTATGACATGTGACCTGTGCCTCTAGTGTTCCGCAACCTGTCTGTACAATAAACATCCTTCTTCTGCACATATTTGGATGTCTGTAACTCCTGTAATGCGTCTGCCTGCTCACTTACACTGGATGTTTTTAGAGGCCATGTTGGATCACCTGGATGAGTTCATAAAATTCCCAACTCCTGAGCAGTTGACAGGTGTCAAGCGTGAGTTCTATGCCGTGGGAGGGATGCCCCATGTCATTGGGTCCATAGATGGAACACATGTGGCTGTGGTACCACCACAGGTACAGGAGGTAGCGTATAGGAACCGCAAGCATTACCACTCCATTAATGCCCATGTGGTGTGTCTTGCAAACATGGTGATTTCACATGTCTGTGCTCGTTTTCCAGGATCAGCACACGATGCCTACATCATGAGGCGTAGCAGGGTGCCTGAAATGATGCTGCAGCTGCGCAACGAACGAGCATGTATAGTTGGTGGGTATACTCTGGCAGTCCTGTATTTAACATCATCTTCCTGTCTTACTGCTTCTCCTGACCCACTGTTGTCCTTGATGTTTCCATGTAGGGGACGCTGGCTATCCCAACATGCCATGGCTGATCACGCCTCTCCGCAACCCCAGCACGGCTGCCGATCACCGCTACAACAACGCCCATGGGCGGACCAGGCGAGTGATAGAGAGGACGTTTGGCCTCCTGAACAGCCGATTCCGTTGCCTCCACAAGACCGGTGGCGCACTCCCATATGCACCGGTGAAGGTCTGCAAGATCTTCCTCGTGTGCTGCATGCTGCACAACATGGCAGTGGAGAAAGCTGTGCCACTCATCCTGGATCCAGATGAGCAGGACCATCCACCCGTGGAGGATGAAGGGCTTGGTCACAAGGCAAGTGATGTGGAGGAGGAGGAGGCGGTAGAGGACATCCGGAGGCGGCTCATACGCAACTTCTTTGCTTAGTGGTGAGTTCCAGTGTCTGAGTGTGCACGCATTGGGCCGTGTGTGGCATGTGTTGCAATGTGTGTGTCCATCTGTATGTCTGCCAAGTGAGTCAGAGGTGTGTTTGGATGTGTCACTCGAGTGATGGTGCAATAGAAGAATGTTTTTCCAGAGTCATCATTGTCACCTAGCATGTTGACAACCTTATACGTGTCGAATACATGCACATGCATGCGGATGTGCTTCTTTTGGCTGACTTCTGGTGTGTCTCTCATCCACAGTTACTTGCGCATGCTGTCTGCTGGTGGCATTGTTGTGCTCCTGCTATTCCTCATGAACACAGCAACATGTGCTGAATCAGCGTTACATGCACGGACAAGTTTGAAATTCTCCTTAGGGTAAGGGATGCAGCACGGCTTTTTGGGAGTGGTATTTGTTTTGAATGTGTGTGCACTGCTCCTGTTCATGTTTGGATACTTTATATCCATGTAGAATCACCATGGGGCACATGACATGGAGCTGAATTCACCTGAATTAATGGTCAGACTTGGTGACAGTCATCTGTAATGGGATTGTGGATTGTGATGAAGCCATCAATGTGTGTAACACTGCCCTCGGAAACATACGGGTTGCACCGGGTTGACATGGTGTGTGAATTCCCCATTAGGGGCTCAATGGTGTATAGCAGCCTCTCCGTGAGCAGCAGGGGGTGTTTAGCTGTAACCCGTCACTTGTGTGCCAGTGCTATGGATTTCCAGCATCTGTGGTGCAAAGGGGGGTGCCAGTGTTGGTCCCACGTGTTCATCCACATGACCTGTGTATGTGTTGACAGAGTTGCATTAGCATTCCGACACACATGACTAATAAAGGTGTCCCTCTGCCTCCAAGGTGCCTCATCTCTGTCAATGATGGTCTGTTGCCACTGTGCATGCGGCATGTCTGGCATTGTTCTCAGAGATGGTGCATATGAGTCTATGTGTAGAGTAGCAAGATGCAAGCTGTTTGTCAGGGATTAGATTCTGTATTGTGCATGATGTCCATGGCTGTGTAGGTATTGTGGCATGTCAGTCTCCACGACGGCCACTGTGCTGCATGTGAATCCATTGTGTGTGTGTGCCATGTTGAACCAGACATTCCTTCCTTGACATACACCTTTTGCATAGTTCCTTCCTGAGATCCTTGTCTTTGTGTGCTACTTGTGGCATTGTTTTCTTGACATGGCGCATGCTGCTGCAGGCCCTGCAGCAAGGGCACCCAGTATCCACGCAAATGAGCTGGTGTTCATCATGGATTGCTTGCTGACATGTGCTATGCTGATCAGCAGCATCTGTGCCTCATGCGGCAGCACACTCTGCATTATGCACAAGATCCCCAGTTCCATCAACCTCAAGGCAAGAGGGAGACCATCCCCCAGGTCAACTACGACATCCGTGTCTAATCCTACCCTGCACTCTACGGACATGTGCGTTAGAAATCCCATGATACTTGTCCACATCCAGGGTGCATCTGCACAGCTCTGCTACTACATCCGGCCACCAGGCCACATCAACGTCCAACAGAGATGGTGGGAGTGGATCACTGCCAGCTGCAGGATGACCTTCTCAATCCACGCACACACTCAGGATGCAGCCCACAACCACAACACAACCTTGTGACACTGTGATCCAACACCCAATTGTGCCATCTCCATGCACCCAACCTTGGCCGGCCCACCATTCTCCACATCCACCTGACTCAAGCATGCAGGACATGGTTCTGCCACGTGTCTACACATACCTGGGACTCCCACCCCAGGACACTCCACATGATCCCTGACCTCTGCGCATGACTGTTGCTCTTCTAAATAGGTCTGTAGGCACAGTTGTGCGGGCACCCCCTCAGCTGGTTGGGCCCATCACGGGTGAGTATGGTGCTCCATGTCTGTCTTGGATGATACATTGTGACCCATGTGTGTCCTGTGCCAGACTCAGACCCCAGGGTATGGATGGTTGGAGTTACTACTGAAATCAGGCATGGTTTGACTTTACAACACACACATGTAGTGGAATAATGCTAAATGACGGCATCATCTGGTGATTGTGAAGATTTTTATTTGTGGTGGGGCACGTGTTTGGGGGGATGACAAGAGGTGCTTGGCGGGAGTGTAGAATCCAAAGTTCACAGGGGGAGTTGGTATCCTTGCCATTGAAAGTCATCAGAGTCTATGCCACAGTCTTTGTCTACATTGGTCAGACAGTGACCAGCAAGGCCATGTGGAAGAGAATGTCATTTGCTGATGTGCTGCTGTTGGGCCAGAGGGCCAGGTGCCAGGCCAGGTGACCTGGGAGATGGTGATGTTCCGCTGACTCTCACGGTCTTTTGCGTGGATGACCCACCCTCCTGCGGGTACCCTCAGAATCAGGCCGTGACGATGCTTGTGATGCTCCGTCGGATGAATCCTCCTCCTCCTGATCCCTCCCTGTGGTTGGTGATGTTCTTCGCCTGGTGGCACAGGGAGGGTTGCCCATGTTTTCGGCAATCCGACGGAGTACACGGGTCATATCCGTTTGCACCGCCACGAGCTCAGCCCCTCTTGCCTCCATCCGTCCTTCGTGTCGTTGTTGACAGGCATGTTGCTCGACCTGCAGGGTCTTCATCTCCTCGACGGTCCCCTTGATGTCTGTGAGGGTGGACGCAATCTGGACCATGCCCCTGGCGTCATGCCGGTATGAGTCGAGGAAGTTGCTGACGAGTGACATTACCGGTTCCTGAGCCAACTGGTCAGGTTCGCGCCTCCGCCGTCCTCCACTCCCACCACCCCTGCCCACTTGCACCTGGCCTGCCATTGTGGGTACATCGGGTCTTCGGGACCCCTGAGGGATGGCATTTGCGGTGTCGCCTGCCTCCTCCTGGGTGCCCGGAGAACCTTGTCCCTCGTGGACAGACTGGCTGTGTTGTTGTGTGCAGGCAGGGATCCTGGGTGTCTCCTGGGATGTGGCAGGAATGGGGGTGGTGGTTGGACACCAGAGGGGCCAGGTTGGTCTGGGTCATCCATGGAGTGGTGAGAGTCGTCGCTGCCGGTGGGGTCGTCTTCACGCAGAGCCTGGTCCTGTGAGTCTTCCCCCCCAGTGTTGGGTGAGATCGACGACGTTGACCTGTGTGTGAGAGAGACAGTGTTAATTGCGTTACATGTGACATCCATGTTTCATTCATTTTTGAGTTGGCACAGTTCCTCTGGGTGGTTTGATTTGGCTAGCATTCTTCTCACAGTGTACTTGTGCATGGGTATGTCCCTTGGCCACAGCTTTCGACCCTTTACCTATGTGTGACACAATCTTAGTTGATGCATCTTTTGGGAACGCGGTCAGCAGTGTAGTGAGCGGGCGTAGCAAGCCATGCAGAGCCACCTTACGTGTTGCACTGTACGTGGCCAAATGGTGTTTTTCCATGCTATTTGAGAATGCAGGTAGGTAAATTAACCATTTGTGACAAGGTTCTGACAAACACAGTGGGTGGGTATACTGGGTGTAAGGTTATGTTTGTGCCTGCAGCACGGATGTACTCGTGCACAGATTGACACATGGCCCAGTGTTTAACAAAGGTTGAAGGGGGGGTTCACGCACTGCCAAACCTTGTCTACATGCACACAGTCCACCTGCTGACGAGCGGACATGGCCACACCACCCAAGGGTAATTTGGTCTCCCTCTATTTCCCTTTCTCCCTCCCTCTGTCAGCCTCCTCCCACTGTCCATCTCCCTCTGTCTCCCTTTCTCCCTCCCTCTGTCAGCCTCCTCCCACTGTCCCTCTCCCTCTGTCTCCCTTTCTCACTCCCTCTGTCAGCCTCCTCCCACTGTCCCTCTCCCTCTGTCTCCCTTTCTCCCTCCCTCTGTCAGCCTCCTCCCACTGTCCATCTCTCTCTGTCTCCCTTTCTCCCTCCCTCTGTCAGCCTCCTCCCTCTGTCCGTCTCCCTTTCTCCCTCCCTCTGTCAGCCTCCTCCCACTGTCCATCTCCCTTTCTCCCTCCCTCTGTCAGCCTCCTCCCTCTGTCCGTCTCCCTCTGTCTCCCTTTCTCACTCCCTCTGTCAGCCTCCTCCCACTGTCCCTCTCCCTCTGTCTCCCTTTCTCCCTCCCTCTGTCAGCCTCCTCCCTCTGTCCGTCTCCCTTTCTCCCTCCCTCTGTCAGCCTCCTCCCACTGTCCATCTCCCTTTCTCCCTCCCTCTGTCAGCCTCCTCCCACTGTCCATCTCCCTTTCTCCCTCCCTCTGTCAGCCTCCTCCCACTGTCCATCTCCCTCTGTCTCCCTTTCTCCCTCCCTCTGTCAGCCTCCTCCCTCTGTCAGTCTCCCTCTGTCTCCCTTTCTCTCTCCCTCTGTCAGCCTCCTCCCACTGTCCATCTCCCTTTCTCCCTCCCTCTGTCAGCCTCCTCCCACTGTCCATCTCCCTCTGTCTCCCTTTCTCACTCCCTCTGTCAGCCTCCTCCCTCTGTCCGTCTCCCTTTCTCCCTCCCTCTGTCAGCCTCCTCCCTCTGTCCGTCTCCCTTTCTCCCTCCCTCTTTCAGCCTCCTCCCTCTGTCCGTCTCCCTTTCTCCCTCCCTCTGTCAGCCTCCTCCCACTGTCCATCTCCCTTTCTCCCTCCCTCTGTCAGCCTCCTCCCACTGTCCATCTCCCTTTCTCCCTCCCTATGTCAGCCTCCTCCCACTGTCCATCTCCCTTTCTCCCTCCCTCTGTCAGCCTCCTCCCACTGTCCATCTCCCTTTCTCCCTCCTTCTGTCAGCCTCCTCCCACTGTCCATCTCCCTCTGTCTCCCTTTCTCCCTCCCTCTGTCAGCCTCCTCCCGCCCTCTGTCAGCCTCCTCCCACTGTCCATCTCTCTCTGTCTCCCTTTCTCCCTCCCTCTGTCAGCCTCCTCCCACTGTCCGTCTCCCTCTGTCTCCCTTTCTCCCTCCCTCTGTCAGCCTCCTCCCACTGTCCGTCTCCCTCTGTCTCCCTTTCTCCCTCCCTCTGTCAGCCTCCTCCCACTGTCCCTCTCCCTTTCTCCCTCCCTCTGTCAGCCTCCTCCCACTGTCCATCTCCCTTTCTCCCTCCCTCTGTCAGCCTCCTCCCACTGTCCATCTCCCTTTCTCCCTCCCTCTGTCAGCCTCCTCCCACTGTCCATCTCCCTCTGTCTCCCTTTCTCCCTCCCTCTGTCAGCCTCCTCCCTCTGTCCGTCTCCCTCTGTCTCCCTTTCTCCCTCCCTCTGTCAGCCTCCTCCCACTGTCCATCTCCCTTTCTCCCTCCCTCTGTCAGCCTCCTCCCACTGTCCATCTCCCTCTGTCTCCCTTTCTCCCTCCCTCTGTCAGCCTCCTCCCTCTGTCCGTCTCCCTTTCTCCCTCCCTCTGTCAGCCTCCTCCCTCTGTCCGTCTCCCTTTCTCCCTCCCTCTGTCAGCCTCCTCCCTCTGTCTGTCTCCCTTTCTCCCTCCCTCTGTCAGCCTCCTCCCACTGTCCATCTCCCTTTCTCCCTCCCTCTGTCAGCCTCCTCCCACTGTCCATCTCCCTTTCTCCCTCCCTATGTCAGCCTCCTCCCACTGTCCATCTCCCTTTCTCCCTCCATCTGTCAGCCTCCTCCCACTGTCCATCTCCCTTTCTCCCTCCTTCTGTCAGCCTCCTCCCACTGTCCATCTCCCTCTGTCTCCCTTTCTCCCTCCCTCTGTCAGCCTCCTCCCGCCCTCTGTCAGCCTCCTCCCACTGTCCATCTCCCTCTGTCTCCCTTTCTCCCTCCCTCTGTCAGCCTCCTTCCTCTGTCCGTCTCCCTTTCTCCCTCCCTCTGTCAGCCTCCTCCCACTGTCCATCTCCCACTGTCTCCCTTTCTCCCTCCCTCTGTCAGCCTCCTCCCACTGTCCGTCTCCCTCTGTCTCCCTTTCTCCCTCCCTCTGTCAGCCTCCTCCCACTGTCCGTCTCCCTCTGTCTCCCTTTCTCCCTCCCTCTGTCACTCTCCTCCCACTGTCCGTCTCCCTCTGTCTCCCTTGCTCCCTCCCTCTGTCAGCCTCCTCCCTCCCTCTGTCTGTCTCCCTGTGTCCACCTCTGTCTCCGTCCCTCTCTCTCCCCCTCTCCCTCCCTCTGTGTGTCACCCTCTGTCACCTCAGCCCAGCTTCCTGGGCACACACAGTTTGAAGGTCTTTCAAAGGCCATTGGCTTGTTCATGTGGGTGTGTTTATTCTCCGCGGGCACCCATTGGGCGGAGTGTCTGAGTCTGCGCTGCTGCTGTGGCGGTGTGTGCTGACACTCTTTCAGAGTGATGCGTCTTCATTAGCTGCTGTTATGTGCAAATTGTGCCTTCATACCCATGTCGTCCTGCAACGCGGCCACCATTAGCAGGCAAAACAGTACTGTGTGGGGACACACTGTTTGTATGGCTGTGCCCTAAGCCATATGGGCTGAGGGCATTGTTGTGTGCTTCAGAGTTGCTCTATGTTAGTTTTGAGGCCCACCCTCCCGGCATCGGGGATATCCTGTCTTGTGTTGGTGTTTTGTGTGGCCTGTGACTTGGCATGGCCTTGCTTGGGGCATGGGGCATGGAGGCGCTAGTGGCATGTGTGTGTTTTTGGAGGATGGTTGTGTACGATGCAGGCTTTGGGGGGGTTGCGTGCATGATTGGTATTTTGGTTGTGTATGGCGTTCCCCCCATGTGAGGTGAGTTGTTTGTGTACTCACCAGGCTCTCGGACTCCTTCTACTCTGTCTACTCCCACCGGCGGCAGCGTGGCTATCACCTTCTCCTCCCAGGGATGGTAGTGTACCGGTCTGCGGGGCGGCCCTCCTCCAGTGATGTTGGCCTGGTTGTGCTCATCCGTCATTTTGCGGCGGACCGTCCTCCGCAGATCGTACCACCTGGCTTGGCACTCATGCCTGGTCCTTCTGGTGGACCCAACAGCATTCACAGAATTGACTATCTTCTCCCACATGGCAGATTTTTCGTATATGCTGGTCCGTCTGACCAATGTTCCAAAGAGCTGTGGCTCAACTCTGACGATTTCGTTGACAAGGACCTCCAGCTCCTCCTTTGTGAACTTTGGATTCTTGTTAGTGGGCATGGTGTGGGGTGTGGGTGTGGATGGTTGTGGGGGTGTGGGTGTGGATGGTTGTGGGTGTGTGAGTGTGGTTGTGCAGGTGTGTGTGTGTGAATGTGATGAGGGTGTGTTTGTGATGGTGGTTGTGTGAAGGAGTGCAAGTGTAAGGTGTATTGATGTATGTCGTATGGTGCAGTGCGTTGTCTCTGTGGTCTGGCAGTAGGGGATCTGTTGCAAAGGATCATGGTTTGTGTGTGCTGGGCCTTTTTATTGGTCCATTTGTGGGTGTGGCTGTGTTTGAACTTTGGGTGGGTGTGTTATAAGGAGTGGTAGTGGTTTGGGCCTCTGTTTAGCTGTTTGTCAGTTGCAGGTCAGTGTATAGGATGTATTTGGGCTTGTTGGATATGTTTTGTGGTGTTGTGTGCATCGAATTGAGTCTCCTTGTGTTTTTTTGGTTTGTCCTGGTTCAGTACGAGTGTTTTTTGAGTCTGTACGGTGCGTACATGGGCCATTATGTTGTACAGTGCTGTCCTTTGCTATGGCTTAGTACGACTCGTACATGCGCGATGTTGGGTGAGGGTGCTGGTGTATGGGCCTGGGGTAGGGTGCGTACAGACACTGGCAGGGTGTTGGTCCGCACCGTCCATCGGTGGTGGTGTTTCGCACCGTAGATACAGGGGGGGCAGGGTGTAGGGTCAGTACATACACTGGTGGGGTGTGGGTACGGTCCGTACATACACAGGTGGGGATACGCTCCATACATATACGGGTGGGGAGTTGGTACGCTCCATGCATACACGGGTGGGGGTACGGTCCGTACATACACGGGTGGGGGTATGCTCCATACATACACTGGTGGGGTGTGGGTACGGTCCGTACATACACGGGTGGGGAGTTGGTACACTCCATGCAGACACGGGTGGGGGTACGGTCCGTACATACACGGGTGGGGGTACGGTCCGCACATACACGGGTGGGGAGTTGGTACGCTCCATGCATACACGGGTGGGGGTACGCTCCATACATACACTGGTGGGGGTTCGGCGCGTACATCCGCGGCCGGGGGGCGTTTTGCGCGTACATGCGGGGGATGGGGGGGTTCGGAGCATACATACGAGGGCTGGGGGGTGTTCTGCGTGTACATACGGGGTCTGGGGTGGGGTGTTCGGCACGTATGCGGGCACATGTCTCCATGGTTGCTATAGGAGTTCGGTCCGTACGGTGTTTTCTCCATCCAGTTGTAAAATCGAAAGGATGGGAGTGATCGTACTTGCGCGGTCGGACTTCATTTTTCTGATTCGTACGGTAAATCGTCCGGGGAAGTGTCGGACACATTTTCCGACCCGAGGACATGTGGGGAAATTTTCCCAATGCGATTCGTATGGACTTTTTCCCATGCGAATCGTACTTGGCAGTTTGTACGCTACTTGTACGATTCGTACGGTAAAAAATCCGGATACGATTCGTACGGGGAAAATTTTTCCAGGATCGGAATCGACCCCTAAATGCTTTCATGTATTTATATCTCCACTACAGACACTTCCAGCAATCTCCAAAATTATAGAAACAGGTTCCGCGCACACGTTTATGGAATATAAACAATGTTGTTAAACCATAGGGTATGGTAAATACACAATTGAGGTCAACACCAGAAATGTCTCTGTAGTAGGATTTAATAGTGCGTTTCTTCAAGTAAATTGAAGGGACAAGAAAACAACCAGCCGACATATGTTTCGTCAACGGGAAACAACCCGTGACTCTTCAGGGCTGGGAAGGACACAAAGAAAAACAGAATAAAGAAATAAAAAGGTCAAAGCAATCACATGGTGAGAAACGGCAGTAGGTACATGACGTGGAGACCCCACTGATACGGTCTGAAGCAATAAATGGAGGTGGAGAAAAACACAACAAACATAGTGTCAAACGTGTAAATGAAAAAAATGTACACAAAGTACACATGGTGAAAAGTAACGCGACACAATTATTTATGGGAGGCCAAATCATAATTGTAAGGCAAATACCTGGTCGTCTAGGAAAAGAAAGGGCAGCAGGAATCAAAATTGTGCGCATAGGAGGAGTCAACATAGCGTATGGACAACCAAATTAGTCACAGGTAAATAACAAGGAATTACACAAATTTGCAGGCAAAAAAACGAATAAAAGCGAAATGTATGAATTAACTGGAAAATACACAAGGAAAAAAAACAAATAGCAGGCAAGAATACGAGTATATGCGGATAAGTGTGACAAAAAAGGAAGAGGAGAAACTGGGAGAGAGGAGAACCATCATAATGGTGGGGAACAAAAGCAGCGCGAATAGGTGACATCGTGAATATAGAGGAGAACAATATACTGGTGGAGAACAAGAACAGCGCGAGTAAGTGACATTTAGAATAAGAATGGAAAGGTGGATGCCCCGCCAATGCTGGAAGTCAGAATTCCGTGTGAGAAATGAGAAAAGGTAGATTTAGCAAGGGTACAGGAAACATTTAGAAAATCAATAGAGACAAAAATGCATCACATAATCTGCTCGAAATGAAGACAATAAAGTGAAACACGAACTAAAGTGAGAAGAAAGTGAAAAAAACGCAGGCAGTAAAGGCACTGCGGGTGTGAAAGAGGACGGCAGGAGGAATCTACCTGAGTAGCAATGACCATGGCAAATGGCGACAGTGAACGTAGGTTCAACAGGTGGTGGAAGGATTGGGACGCCACTGCCAAAAGCGCTGTGAACAGGGAAAGAATAGAACGAAATGTAGGATCAAGAGCAATCTGCGGGTAGAAAAAGGAGTGTAAGGGCTGAGGAGTAGGTGAGAAACGAGGTACCACGGGAACTGAAAGAGCCGCTTACCGTAAAACAGGTCAAAGTTCGAAGCGTCTCTAGCTCATAAGCCGGAGGGGATGTAACAATCAGGGTAAAGTCCGTAATGAGAGGGGATGACGGTTAAGTCACTCCATGGGTCGAACTAAGGGAAAAAACGAAGCATAAGGGTCGTGCAAGAAGTCACGTCACAGAGCGACGGGTGCTGGCGGAGGGCTTACCGTACTGTTCAGGCAATGCGGGTAGAGTGGTCTCGAGCTCCGTAGTGAGGAGAGACGAGCTGAACCGAAAGTGAATTTAAAGGGAACCCCGCAAGACTAGAGCGTGTAGTGCCTTAAGAGCGGGCCGGAAGAGAGGGAGAAATCACCATGTGTAATGAGGGGGATGTAAACGGATGGATGTGTGCCGGAGGAAGGATAGAAGAAGAGTAAAAATAAACAAAAGGGAGGCGATGTCAGACTCACTGGAATATCAGGTGGCATCACTAAAAGGTATCATGGAGGCGGAAAATGGGTAGTATATGGGGAAAGAAAGAGAAGTCCAAAGGTAAAGAAGGGTGGTAAAGATAACATGAATGCGGAATAAATAGAAATGAAGTGGAAATGAAGTCGAGCAGTGTAGAGAGAAAAGGCAGCATAACCAAGGCAGGGGAGAGGCATCACAGAGAGAACTATCCATAGATACTGTAGTAAACAAAGAAGGTACACTGGGTAGTAGTGTGGACAAGGAGGGTAGACAAAGATCAGAGGCACATGTAAGGTGGACAATGGTATAGAGCAGCAATGTAAAGCGGTAAGCGTAAATGAAATCGTGTGAGGTAGGAGGAAACAGGAAGTTTGAAACAAGGGGAGACATACAAGAAAAGGATATCCATAAGTGCTGGAGTCAAAGAAAAGATGTAGACAAGGACAGCACTGGGAGGAAGTACGCAAAGGAGGGTATGAAAGAGCCATAAATGGTATAAGTACAATAGAACAATCGAAGCAAGTAAACGAGCGTTCAGCAAAACAACATCACAGCTTAAAGGGAGAGGACTAGGAGCCTAAACAAATCAACTAATCTACAAAACGAAAACTGACTCTGAGACCCAACCGGTCAGACTCATCACGGACTATAATGAGATCAGCACTGTCATGAGAAATAGTTTCAACAGCCACTGGGATACTCTACTTAAAGATAGAACACTGAGAGAATTTATCACCACCAAACCTCAGATCACCTTCAGACGTGGGAGAACCCTAAGGAACAGACTCAGCCCCTCAGTCCCACGCACCACCATGAGCACCACCTGGCTCACTCCACACACCAAAGGTTTCTTCAGATGTGGTTGCTGTGGGGCATGCAAATGGGCTCAAAACGGCATCAAAATGTTCACAAGTACAGCGAATCAAAAATTTGATATCAAGTGCAATATCAACTGTAACACGAAATATGTGATCTATATTATTGAATGTACATGCAAAAGACAATACGTGGGCAGCACCATCAGACCTTTGAAAGAACGCATCCTGGAACATGTAAGGGCAATGCGCAATGGTGATGTCAGATACCCGATGGCCCTACATGTGATGTCTTGCCCGACTCAAGGAACACAAAAGAAACTCACCTTTTTTGGCATGGACACTATGCCACCTAATGTTAGAGGTGGGAACCGTGAACTGAAACTACGTCGCCTGGAAGCAACATGGATAATGCGCTTGCACACCGTGAGACACGGCTTGAACATTGACCATGAATTACAGTACTTTTTAGGCTCCTAGTCCTCTCCCTTTAAGCTGTGATGTTGTTTTGCTGAACGCTTGTTTACTTGCTTCGATTGTTCTATTGTACTTATACCATTTATGGCTCTTTCATACCCTCCTTTGCGTACTTCCTCACAGTGCTGTCCTTGTCTACATCTTTTCTTTGACTCCAGCACTTATGGATATCCTTTTCTTGTATGCCTCTCCCCTTGTTTCAAACTTCCTGTTTCCTCCTACCTCACACGATTTCATTTACGCTTACCGCTTTACATTGCTGCTCTATACCATTGTCCACCTTACATGTGCCTCTGATCTTTGTCTACCCTCCTTGTCCACACTACTACCCAGTGTACCTTCTTTGTTTACTACAGTATCTATGGATAGTTCTCTCTGTGATGCATCTCCCCTGCCTTGGTTATGCTGCCTTTTCTCTCTACACTGCTCGACTTCTTTTCCACTTCATTTCTATTTATTCCGCCTTCATGTTATCTTTACCACCCTTCTTTACCTTTGGACTTCTCTTTCTTTCCCCATATACCACCCATTTTCCGCCTCCATGATACCTTTTAGGGATGCCACCTGATATTCCAGTGAGTCTGACATCGCCTCCCTTTTGTTTATTTTTACTCTTCTCCTATCCTTCCTCCGGAACACATCCATCCGTTTACATCCCCCTCATTACACATGGTGATTTCTCCCTCACTTCCGGCCCGCTCTTAAGGCACTACACGCTCTAGTCTTGCGGGGTTCCCTTTAAATTCACTTCCGGTTCAGCTCGTCTCTCCTCACTACGGAGCTCGAGACCACTCTACCCGCATTGCCTGAACAGTACGGTAAGCCCTCCGCCAGCACCCGTCGGTCTGTGACGTGACTTCTTGCACAACCCTTATGCTTCGTTTTTTCCCTTAGTTCGAATCATGGAGTGACTTATCCGTCATCCCCTCTCATTACGGACTTTACCCTGATTGTTAAATCCCCTCCGGCTTATGAGCTAGAGACGCTTCGAACTTTTACCTGTTTTACGGAGCGGCTCTTTCAGTTCTAGTGGTACCTCGTTCCTCACTTACTCCTCGGCCCTTACACTCCTTTTTCTACCCGCGGATTGCTCTTGATCCTACACTTCGTTCTATTCTTTCCCTGTTCACGGCGCTTTTGGCGGTGGCGTCCCAATCCTTCCACCACCTGTTGAACCTACGTTCACTGTCGCCATTTGCCACGGTCATTGCTACTGAGGTAGATTCCTCCTGCCGTCCTCTTTCACACACGCAGTGCCTTTACTGCCTGCGTTTTTTTCACTTTGTTCTCACTTTAGTTCGTGTTTCACTTTATTGTCTTCATTTCGAGCAGATTATGTGATGCATTTTTGTCTCTATTGATTTTCTAAATGTTTCCTGTACCCTTGCTAAATCTACCTTTTCTCATTGCTCACACGGAATTCTGACTTCCAACATTGGCGGGGCATCCACCTTTCCGTTCTTATTCTAAATGTCACTTACTCGCGCTGTTCTTGTTCTCCACCAGTATATTGTTCTCCTCTATATTCAGGATGTCACCTATTCGCCATGCTTTTGTTCCCCACCATTATGATGGTTCTCCTCTCTCCCAGTTTCTCCTCTTCCTTTTTTGTCACACTTATCCGCATATACTCGTATTCTTGCCTGCTACTTGTGTTTTTTCCTTGTGTATTTTCCAGTTAATTCATACATTTCGCTTTTATTCGTTTTTTTGCCTGCAAATTTGTGTAATTCCTTTTTATTTACCTGTGACTAATTTGGTTGTCCATACGCTATGTTGACTCCTCCTATGCGTACAATTTTGATTCCTGCTGCCCTTTCTTTTCCTAGACGACCAGGTATTTGCCTTACAATTATGATTTGGCCTCCCATAAATAATTGTGTCACGTTACTTTCCACCATGTACACTTTGTGTACATTTTTTTTCATTTACACGTTTGACACTATGTTTGTTGTGTTTTTCTCCACCTCCATTTATTGCTTCAGACCGTATTAGTGGGGTCTCCACGTCATGTACCTACTGCCGTTTCTCACCATGTGATTGCTTTGACCTTTTTATTTCTTTATTCTGTTTTTCTTTGTGTCCTTCCCAGCCCTGAAGAGTCACGGGTTGTTTCCCGTTGACGAAACACGTGTCGGCTGGTTGTTTTCTTGTCCCTTCAATTTACTTGAAGAAACGCACTATTAAATCCTACTACAGAGACATTTCTGGTGTTGATCTCAATTGTGTATTTACCATACCATATGGTTTAACAACATTGTTTATATTCCATAAACGTGTGCGCGGAACCTGTTTCTATTTGCTGTGGGTGTCTCCTACACCCCAACTCACAGGGGTTCTTTTCTTGCAAGGGTTTGTTCTCCCCTGATCTTGCAGCACCGTACCTACTATTCAGAACTCGACCCTTGGTGTGTTATCTTTGAGCGCCATTCTTCCTTCACCAACCAAACCCCTCACAGAACCGTTTCTTTTAATCTCCAAAATTATCTACAACAACAGAAAAATAAAGCTAATGACAAAGTAAGTATTTCAAATAATGACTTTAAAATAAATAGATATTATAGCTAATTAAAACAAACCCTTTCCCAATTCCCCTATCACCTGCAACAAATAATTGAAAATGTATTAACATTACTTTTTATTTATCAACAGATATACCAACTCTATATGAAAAATAACAGCCAACAACCACCAAAAGAAAAATCTTTTCCACATCTACATCAAAATTGTAAGTATATATCAACAAATATATATCTTTCTAACACATTATTTCATTACATGATATTAACTTAATTATATCTACATTTTCTTTAGAAATAAAGACATCACCATGACTGAAGGCGCAGAATTCATCCTATCACAAAAAGGAAAAATGCTCCTATGTTACATGGGATATGTCTATACGCAAGAAAAACAGAAAGATTTAAAAGTCTTCTGGAAATGTAGCAAATACTATGCTAACAAATGCTACGGAAGAGCCACAACTCAAGAAACTACTGTATTATCTGTCAATGAGCACAACCACCCCCCAAATATTACTGAAATTGAAATTAGAGGAGCAATAGAAAATATCAAAGAAGCAAGCACTAGCACAGAAAAACCCACTAGTGAAATTTTAAAAGAACAGCTACTACAAATACCCCAACATGCATCTGGACAATTCCCATCCATTGATGCATTAAAAGAAATGATCATTAGACAAACAAAGAAAACCACAGCTCCCATACCTATCCCTAAAACTTTCCAAGAAGTAAACATCCCCCAAGAACTAACCATTACCCATAATAAAGAGCCATTTATTTTCTTTGACTATAAAAACAGTGAAAAACATATAATAATGTTTGCCACTGCAAATAACTTAACAAAACTCCAACAATGCAACACCTGGATGATAGATGGCACATTTAAAATATGTCCTAAGCCATTTTATCAACTGTATACAGTACATGCTATGTACCAAAACACTAACATTCCCTTCATCTACTGCTTACTCCCAAATAAAACTCAAAGAACCTATCTAGAAATTCTCAACAAAATAAAATCAGAAATTCCACATTACTTCCCACATAAAATAATAATGGGTTTTGAAATAGCCATGATACATGCTATTTTAAAAACATACCCCCATTCATCTATACAAGGATGCTACTATCATTTTAATCAATGCCTCTGGAGATTTCTCCAAAAGTCAACACTGAGGTGTCGATTCCGATCCTGTAAAACCTGGGTACGAATGGTCGGACGGAGCGTTTTTGCCATCCGAATGGTACCCGGGAAAAACACCTTACAAACTCGCAAGTACGATTTGCACAGAAATACCATTACCGCCCAAGTCGGAAAAAACACAGACCGGCAAAATTTGTACATACGAATCACTGTCGGGACGGCGCACATGCGACGTCCGGACGGAGTCAGGCAGCGTTTCACGGACCAGCAAGTACGATTCGTGCCGACGTCACTCCGCACACTGCAGTTTTTACGGGAGCCAAAAACTGCCGGTAAAGTGAAGACGCCGCGAACAAGGAGCCCCGGCACGCCAGGGACAGCGATGGACCCCAACCTACGCGTCGTCCCAGCCCTCATAGCCTACCACCTCGTATACAGAAACCGACGCAGACACCGCAGAAGGTCAGGACAACCCCCAGGGGCAAAGGGGTGTGTGTGTGTTTGCAAGGGCCAGGAATCATAACCCACACCCCACAAATAACTACAGCAGCATGCACAGCAATTGCCACCATGGACTGGTCACTTCGGGGGGCGTGTCCACCAATCCTACATCCCGCCACAACGGAAGTGGATGTGGACGCGTACCCGTCACCACCACAATGGTTTCACGGCACATACCACGCCCACCCCTATGTCACACAAACTAAGCCGGTACGGCCGCACCCACCTCCCAAATGCATGTGAACGGACCGCACCCCCAAAGTTGGGGCACCCTAGGGGCACGGGCCCCACCCAGGCCATCAGCGCGTGGTTATGGCACATACCACGCCCACCCCTACATCACACGAACTACACCGGTATGGCCGCACCCATGTCCCAAAGGCATGTGAACGGGCCGCACCCCCAAAGTTGGGGCACCCTAGGGGCACGGGCCCCACCCAGGCCATCAGCGCGTGGTTACGGCACATACCACGCCCACACCTACGTCACACGAACAACACCGGTATGGCCGCACCCACGTCCCAAAGGCATGTGAACAGGCTGCACCCCCAAAGTTGGGGCGCCCTAGGGGCACGGGCCCCACCCAGGCCATCAGCGCATGGTTACGGCACATACCACGACAGTGGACAGATACATAGGGGTGTGTGCCTCCCAGCAGTGCCCAGACATATGAGGGGTGGGTGCCGAGGACCCCCAGCAGTGGACAGAGACATGGGGGGGCCAACATCATTATCAGATGACCACAGCTCCATGGGTGAATGTACGTATCTCTAACTCAGGACAATGACGATAGTGCCATAACAACACATCACTGACAGCAGTGTCCCACACCCAGGAAGATGGTCGGCCTACCCCCACTGCATGACACACTACATGTGGGTGTGAGGACAAATTACACATGCATACCCACCCCTGGCGGAGGCAGCACAATACACACACTGAGATTTTGCCACAAGACTGCACCCTCATGTCAAACACCACTAAACAATGCGAGCCAAAGGGAACACACACTGTCACCCACAGTCCACGAATGAGAGGAATGCACAGGTGCCGGGGCAGCCAACAAGCAGTTGGCCCCCATGGAAGTGAAAGAGTGGAGTACACACAGATACCATGCCCACAATTGTCAGGCAGGTGCCCAAATACTCTGCAGAACACGCAACACATGTGTGTGAGGCAGGGAGTACACACATGCAAAGTGCAGAAAACGGAAAATGTCCACATGAAGTCATGTCAATATACGCCATACACAAGTACAGTGACCAGCAAGGATGCCACAAACGATGCAGGTGGAGACATTGCAGAGCATGCATGGCCAAAGTCGAAGGGATGTGTCACACACCGAGGCAATGTTGACACAGCTCAGCACAACAATTGGGAAACACCATGCAGGGAAGATGACAGGTGCCACAGAGGAAGGAACACACCTTGGGACAATGTCACCATGCAGTAAGAGCCAACATGACCCACGAATATATGCAGACACCATGTGATGGGATGCAGATACCAGGGTCCACCCCATGAGCAGGACACAACAACATTTACCAGACACCCAACACATCATCACCACCCCAACCCAGGGAGCAGCAGCACCAGCAGCAACAGCAGAATAGAAATAGTATGCAAATGAGAAAATAACAACCACATTCAGCATCTCGAAGGAAAGTAGCCACAGTACACCATTCCACAAGCCCATAGGCCACACCAGATGCGAAGCACCGGGGGGGGGACAAGTAGGGACGCGTCTCCCCAGGCTCGCCTGCAACAGTACACTGTACCATATTATCCACAGAAGTAGGGGCATCATGTGGGGGGAAGAACCAGGCACCGCAGGGACAGGAGGGGCACGGGTAGGTGTCGTGGATGCAGGGACGGATGACCCCACCACAGGGGGTACGGTGCCTGGCACGAAGGAGACATGTTTGGCGTACCACAAACTCCCCTCAGAACCCAGAACCCCACATCCGACTAGCTAAGTGTCCCATTCGATATCCGAGGTTGGGCCCGGCAGTCCCAATGTATAGACAAGCCAGAACAAGCGACTTACAACATCCCCATGAATGGTGTGAATCAGACATAGCTGTGCATCATTATTCACAGATCAGTCCACAACAGAATAGACACAGACAAGGTAAAGTTTAATGAGTACACTCAATGAACCTCGCGTCCTAAGATGCAGGACTGTGGCCAACATAAGCAGACAAATGGTCAAGGCCAGAAACATCAGCATTGTTGCAATATCATAGACATTGAAAGGAGCAATCTTAAGAAACTGACAGTGGAAACAGCAATCTTCCTGTCGGCAGTAAACTAATAGTAGTATCATTCGACTAATAGCAGGTCCCTAAGCTAGAAGGGGGGAGCCCCCACCGCACAGATCAGCTCAGTGGTATCACATCACAGGATCATCTAGTCCCATCTCCTGCAAAAGTCCTCCGTCCATTAGGGGCGCTAATTCGAGAACGCAGAGTTCAAGTTTGATAGAACGGAACCAAGGGCATGAACTGGAAGTCCATAGAAGGGAAGCGAAAAAGTCAGAAAAGAAATGTCAAACCTGAACGATGTTGCAGGGAAATCAACCATGTAAAAGGGGAGGAAAATATCACATCGACGGATGCACCATGAAATGAGCAGGGCTAAAGTTCATCCATCAAGGCATAGGCACTATAAGTTGCAACAGCTTCCAAGAGGAAATCATCTGCACGTTCCGAAAAATTGTCTGCCATCCAGTTAAGCAGGGGGAAAGAACACACGTGTTCCTCAACAATCGGGCCATCCAGCACAACTTGTGGACAACAGGTGGGGACATCAAGATAACTCCTGGTTAAGAACTCATTTGCTGCTGTTCGGATGTCCCAATTCCCCAGGACTCCATGTGCAGCAGCACAGGCCATGACACTGACGCCAGAACAGTCCAACTCATGAGCCACTAAGGGGCACATCAGTCCATCCAAATCCGGGTCAGGAGGCACCGAGTTACACAGGCACACATCCAGAGCCCATTCGAATGGACAGTCTAGGCAATGAAAGACAGGTTGAACGCAGGGAAAGAAGGGAAACCGGAAGGACAATCCATAGGCACTGCTTAAGGTCGCCAGCGGCAGAGTGCCGTATAATTCAAGCATCATGTTCCGAAGATGGAGCAGCCGGTGCATGCTGTCTTGTAACGCAAGAGGTGAAGCCACAGTGTAGTACGCTGATCTATTATGGCACCCCAGTTATGAGGGCGAGAAGCAAAGGGACACCTCCGAAGACGGTAGACAAAAGCGAATGATGAAATGCGGGGAGCACACCAAACAGAGTTTGAAAGGAGGTCACGAGGCCGGAGACCACAATGTAAAAAAAAACAGCCAGGCCACCTGTTGACGAGGCTTGAAAGATAGTCTGAATCCGAGTTCCAAATATGTAGTGGGAGATCAGTGTTAAAGAGCCTCTTGCACCTCTGTGGGTGTTTGATCTTCGGGAAGAAGTCAACACGACTTGTGTTTGAGACAATGGAGCCCTTATACTGCTCATCTTGTTGAACTCCGCTTTCAAGGTTGCAATGGGAGGCCAGATGGATACATCCAGCCGGACATGCGGGGCTGGGAAAAGCCGAAATGACAGAAAACCACTCGTAGTGATACAGTCACGATCTCAGGAATTGCCGGAAGCATCCCACAGCAAGCTTCTGCATTGAATATCACATAATTGCCGTTAGCAAGCAGCGCACAAGATGGGGTCATGACTGGCACACAAATCCACTTCAGTATACAAGCCACGTCATGAGCGTGCATGTAACAAGCACCATGCACTTGAATGTGCCTACACACCACAGAATGATCCGGAGTGGAAGTGCACCCTTCACCCCTTGAATACACCTCCTTGCCGACTCTCACGCACCTGTTGTCGCCTAGCACGGACACAAGGGACCCGAGCAACTGGGGGGGCGGTGATGAGAATGGAGGGTGCTTAGAGGGATGGAGTGCTGCCTTCAGCACTGGGGGCACCCTCCACCCCCTCTGGGGGCTCAGCCTCGGACCGGTCAGCGCCATAGTCGGTGTTGGGACTGGACGTGTCTTCCGCCTGACTCCCCTCGGCCTCCGTGCCACATGCTGCGCCAGACTCCCCAGCACTGGTGGCCCCGGTGCTGGCTACCTCCCCCACGTCTTGGCCAGTGTCTCCCTATGTTTCCCCCGACGATGCTGTGGCCAAGGTGAAGAGACAGGAAATGACCAGACACCTGTATACACATGACACATGAGTCCAATCTACATAGGACACAGCGCATAGCATTAACGCGCATGGCATTAACGCCAACATGGGTGACATCTACAAAACTACAAACATAAGTAGGCCCTGCACCACACAGTTGGTTTACCCAACATGCCACTGGGAAACAATGGGGAGCATGACACAACAGAAATTTACTTGTCCTAAATCGATAAAGAGGAGCTACTCACTGGGGACAGTTGAGCACTGCATCACTGGCGTGGCACGGTCACCTACACCCGCAACTGTCCACCGATGCCAGGGACACGGTTAATGACACCTCAAATGTTACTACCGGCGTTGCACGTTGTGACTATGTCATGTGAGTGTCATGTGATCCCATGAGCTAGCTGTATGAGTTCCGTGACATGCATCTGCATTTGCTGCATCCAACATGTGTGTGCGTGTCGATGGGCATGGTACACTATTACGCACACCAGGCCACATGTGGAATCAGACGTAACGGGTGTATGTGTGCATCGCACATAAACTTGCGAGACAAGGACTATTCTGCGTAGTGTCAATGTATGTGTCATCATACCTGACATGTCCCCCTTCCTGCCAAGGTGTGTGGACTGTCCTGTTTCAAGGACATGCGACCTGTGCCTCTAGTGTCCCGCAACCGGTCTGTGTGATAATACATCCTTCTAATGCACATATGTGGATGTCTGTCACTCCTGTTATGCGTCAGCCTCTTCACTTACACTGGCCCACAGCTAGTTCCATGTCATGTCATGTTGACCTTGCGCACCCACGTGTGTAGCTGACTGTTGTTAGGGGTGTTACCTGGCTGGCATACGTGTCCTGGATGCATTGCACAGTACAGACTCTGTATGTAGCATATGTGTATTAGCTGTTGAACATGTGCTCAGTTCATTGACGGTGGTGTATTGCTATACTCAATCTTTGTTATTCCTTCCAAATTCTGCAGGGCACCGCCTCTCCCCCGACCAATGCCAGACTTGGCTGCCATGAGGGAACGTGACTGTATACGCCGATACCGCTTCACCCAACCGTTGATTGACGACTTGACCACAAGGCTCGAGCCACACCTCCAACCGCTACACAGGTATCCTACTGCACTGACACCCAAGATGAAGGTGATGGCAGCCCTACATTTCTTTGCCACCGGTACGTTTCAATTGACTATAGCTGATGTAGGTGGCATGTCCCAGATCATGTTCAGCCGTGTCCTGCATGATGTGTTAGAGGCCATGTTGGTACACCTTGATGAATTCATTGCCTTTCCAACTCGTGAGCAGTTGACAGGTGTCAAGGGTGAGTTCTATGCCCTGGGAGGGATGCCCCATGTCATTGGGGCCATTGATGGGACACATGTGGCTTTGGTGCCACCACACGCACAGGAGGTAGCCTTCCGTAACCGCAAGCATTACCACTCCATCAATGCTCTTGTGGTATGTCTTGCCAACATGGTGATATCCCATGTCTGTTCACGTGTTCCAGGATCAGCACACGATGCCTACATCATGAGGCGTAGCAGGGTGCCCGAAATGATGCTGCGCAACGAACGTGCATGTCTTGTTGGTGGGTATGATCTGTTAGTCCTGTATTTAGCTGTTTCTTCATGTCTGACGGCTTCTCCTGACCCACTTCTGTCCATGATGACGCTGGCTATCCCAACATGCAATGGCTGATGACGCCTCTCCGCCACCCCAGAACAGCCGCAGAACACCGGTACAATGACACTCATGGGCAGACGAGGCGCATGATTGAGAGGACGTTTGGACTCCTGAAGAGCAGATTCAGGTGCCTCCACAAGACCGGCGGCGCCCTCCCATATGCCCCGGTGAAGGTCTGCAAAATCTTCTTTGTGTGCTGCATGCTTCACAACATGGCAGTGGAGAAGGCCGTGCCACTCATCCTGGATCCTGATAAGCAAGATCATCCACCCGTGGAGGATGAAGGACTTGGGCACGGGGCAAGTGAGGATGAGGATGAGGATGAGGATGAGGACATCCGGAGTCAGCTGATCCGCAACTTTATCTCATAATGGTGAGTTCCGGTGTCTGAGTGTGCACGCCTAGTGCCTTGTGTGGCATGTGTTGCAATGTGTGTGTCGAGCTGACTGTGTGCCAAGTTGCTTGGACGTGTGTTCTGATGTGTCATACAAGTGCAAATGTCATTACCCATATTTGTGCAGGTACACAAAAATCATTATTCCCATGGTGACAACATCAATCCTGTAGGGTGCATGTATATGTGTGCGGATTACTAGCTCCTCGCTGACTTGTTGTGTGTCTGTCCTCCCCAGGTTCCTGCGGCTGTCGTCTGCTCATGTCATCATTGCACTCCTGCTATTCCTCATGATTTTTCCAACGTGTGCTGGATCAGAGTTACATGCACAGAGATGGTGAGAAGTCTTTTTTGGTAAGGAGTGCAGCAAGGCCTTTTGTGGGTGGTACGAGTTTGTGATATGTGGGTACTGCTCCTGTGCATGTTGTGTTACCATGCATACATGTCGACTCACCATGGGCCACATGACGTGTTGCATGGCCCCCATTAATTGATAGTCAACCTTCCTGACAGTCATCTGTCATGGATTGTGGATTCTGATGAAGGCATCAATGTGTGTCTAACGTCCCTCAGGAACATACGGGATGGTCATGCTGGACATGGTGTGGGGCATCCCCATATGAGGCTCAATGTGGAATTGTAGACTCGCCGTGTGCAGCAAGGGGTGTGAGGTCAACCCCTTCACTTGTGTGCCAGCTCAATAGGATTTACCACATCTGTGTGTTGCAGGGGGTGTCCAGTGTGGGTCACACATGTTCAGCCGAATGACCTGTGATTCTGTTCCAATGGATGCAACTCCATTAGTGTGAGGCTGAGTAATAAAGGGGTTCGTCATACTCCAAGGTGCCTCGTCTCTGTCAATGCTGGTCTCTTGCCACTTGGCATGCGGCATCTCTGGCATACTTGCTGTAGATAATGCATAGGAGTCCTTGTGTAGTTTAGCGACATGCATGCAGTTGCTCATGGATTTGGCTCCCTATTGGGCATGTAGTGCATGGTCGTGTATGTTTTTTAGCGAGGTCAGCCACACAATGGGCCATCACCAGTTGCTGAGGGTGTGTCTCCAGTGCGCAGGTCGACCTTCCGTTTCCTGATCCTGTGTAATGGTTCTTTGGGGATTGGGCATGCATTGGCTCTGGGTGTGCCATGTGACACTGGACACTCCTCACTTTACACACGCGCCTGTTGCAGTTGCCCTTCTGACATCCCAGTGTTTGTGTGCAAGATGGGCCATTTGGCAGGGGGATGGCGCCTGCTGCTGCAGGCCCTGCACAGGCACACAGTGGCCACACTCACAAGATGTTGTGCATCATGTTTTGCTCGCTCACATTTGCCATGCTAGTCCACAGCATCTGTACCCCATGCTGCAACGCACTCTGCATCATGCACATGATCCACAGATAGATCCACTCCAAGTTACGACAGGCCATCCCCCAGGTCCATGACGACATCCATCTCATATACTGCCCTGCCCTCTACGGAGCACGTACATCCACACTCCAAGGACACTGGTCCACTTCCAGGGGGCATCTGCACACCTCAGCTTCTACGCCCTGCGCCCCAGCCACCTCACCGTCCACCATAGCTGGCTGCAATGGATCACTGTCTGCTGCAGGATGTCCTCCGCACACCCCACCCACACTCAGGAGGCAGTCCACAAATCCGACCCCACACCAACCTTGTACGTCTGTCATCCTAGATCCCGTTGGTCCATCTCCGTGCATCCAACCTTTCCCTGGCCCCCGTTCTTCTCTTCCACTGTACTCCAGCATACAGGACATAGTTCTCCCACCTGGCCACAAATCCCTGGGACTCCCTCCCCGGGTACCTCCACATGGGCCATGACCTCTACGCCTTGATGATGATCTCCCAAATAGGTCTGTCCGCACAGTTTAGCAAGCCCCCCGTCAGCAGCCAGAGGCCATCACAGGTGAGTGTTGTTCTCCATGCCTACATTGACTGATACTTGTGACCCATGTGTGTCCTGTACCAGACTCTGTTCCCAGGGGATGGATGGCTGGAGTTGGTTCAACACTCCCGCATAGTTAGACATTTCCACACACATATGTCGTAGAATAATGCAAAATGACAGCAACATCTCATGTGCAGAACAATGTGACTTTATTTTTGGTGGGGTGCGTCTTTTGGTAGATGTGCTAAGGTGCACTACCGGGGGAATAGAATCCAAAGTTCACTGGGGGAGATGGCATCCTTGGCATTGGAAGTCATCAGAGTCCAGACCACAGTGTTGGTCATCATTGGTCAGACTGGGACCAGCAAGTCCATGTGGCTGAGAATGTCATTGGGTGAGGTGCTGCTGTTGCGCCCGAGGGCCAGGTGCCAGGCCAGGTGACCTGGGAGATGGGGATGGTGTGCTGACTCTCACGGTCTCTTACGTGGACGACCCACTGTCCTCCGGGGACCCTCAGATGCAGGCCTTGACGATGCTAGGGACGCTCCGTCAGATGAATCCTCCTCCTCCTCCCTCCCTGTGTCTGGTGCTGGTCTACGCCTGGTGGCACAGGGAGGGTTTGCCAGACTTTGGGCGATCTGACGGAGTGATTGGCTCACGTCCCTGTGCACCGCCAGGAGCTCAGCCAGTCTTGCCTCCATCCGTTCTTGTTGTTGTTGGTGACTGGCATGATGCTCGACCTGCAGATCCTTGATCTCATCGAGGGTCCCCTGCATCCCGGAAAGTATGACCACGACCTGGTCGATGCCTCTGGTGTCACGCCGGTATGAGTCCAGGATGTTGCGTAGGTGGGCAATACCGGGGTCCTGAGCTGGTTGGTCAGGTTCGCGCCTCCGCCTGCCTCCACTCCCACCACCCCTGCCCACACGTGCCTGGCCTGCCGTTGTGGGCACATCGGGTCTACGGGACCCCTCAGGGATGGCATCGGCAGGGTTGTCTGCCTCCTCCTGGGTGCCCGCAGAAAGTTGTCCCTCCCGGTCAGACTGGCTGTGTTGTTCAGTGCGAGCAGGGATCCTGGGTGTGTCCTGGGATGTGGCGGGAATGGGGGTGGTGGTTGGCACAGATGTACCTGACGCAGGTGCTGCAGGAGCTTGTACACCAGAGGGGCCAGGTTGGTCGGGGTCATCCACGGAGTGGTGAGAGTCGTCGCTGCCGGTGGGATCGTCGTCACGCAGTGCCTGGGACTGTGAATCTTCCCCCCCAGTGTTGGGGGGAGATCGTCGACGTCGCCCTGTGTGTGAGAGAGGGACAAT
Organism: Triturus cristatus; assembly: GCF_964204655.1. Lineage (NCBI taxonomy): Eukaryota > Metazoa > Chordata > Amphibia > Caudata > Salamandridae > Triturus > Triturus cristatus. The sequence goes on along the minus strand of NC_140585.1, from coordinate 210,114,631 downwards.
GTTAATGCTGTTTCATGCCACATCCATGTTTCATACATATTCAAGTTAACACAGTTCCCCCAGGTATTTGGATGTCCCTGGCATTCCTCTCAGTGTCCACTTGGGGATGGGTATGTTGTGGGGGACAGATTGGGATGTTCTCCTGAGTGTGTGGCCTGTAGATAGTTGGCTCTGATCAGGCGCGCAACACCCATTGGGCTGACCGGGCTTGTGCCCCCCCCCCGTCATGTGTGTCAGCCCGGCTGAGACAGCCTCGCGGGCTGGCGTCCGTCTAATTGCATCCGGACCCGAGAACTTCACAGGTGTATGGTAGACCATTTACTCGAACATTCGGCTTTTGTTGTGTTTTCACCCATTCTTACAGCCACTCTGCCTAGGGCTGGTTGATTTGCCCCCCCCAATCTTTTACTGCCCCCCTCGGAAGTTGGCTGTAGTTGCCCGCCTGGCTCTGATGCTTACTTGGCTCCAGATTGGTCTTGTTGTGTCACATGTCCATTGTGGGAGTGGGTGTATCCGTTGCCTGCCCCGGGGGTGTGTGCTTGTGGGGGGGGGGGTGACCTGGCGTGCTGTGCTGTGTTGTGTGAGTCGTCATTGGGTCTCCCAGGTGATGTGTGTGTCCCCTCATGGTGTGTGCTGGCATGGCAGTGTGTGTGGGTTCCTGTGCTGGATGCCTGTGCTTGTGGATTTGGTGTTTGAGTGTACAGTGGTCCCAGGAGGGCCTTGTGCTGCATACAGCAGGGCCCAGTGTCAGCGACCTTGTTAGTAGTTTGCCAGTCCCTGTGCATTGTGCAGGGGTATGTCCCTATGCATATGGGCTGGGACATTGGTGTCTGCGTCTCATTTTCACGATGTGTTGTGTGGGGCCCACCCTCCCAGCCTCCCGGACATCCTGTCTTGTGTTTGTGGTTGTTGTGGCCTTGGACATGGCCTTGCCTTGATTTGTGAAGGGTGAATGGTGACGTTCGTGGCATGGCCATGGTTATTGAGTGTGGTTGTGTGCGATGAGTGCTTGGGGTGGGTGCGTGCATTTGTTGTGGTTGGCAGGCGCTCAACACCCATTGGACTCACAGGGCTTCAGCCCCACCCCTGTCGTGTGTGGCAGCTCGGGATGAGACAGCTTCCCGGTGCACTCACAGCCGCACCCGAACACTTCACAGGTCTTTCAGAGGCCATTTGCATGTTAATGAGGCCTTGCGGTTGTTTCACCCCTTTGACAGCCCCTGCAGCTCCACTCTGCCTATGGCTTACAAGATTCATCCCCCCACGGCAATTTTTCTTAGCCTCCCCCGAAATTTTGCTATAGTTGCGCCTCTGGTGGTTGGGGTGTGGATGCCATTCCCCCAAGTTACATGAGTTGTTTGTGTACTCACCAGGCTCTGCGACTACGTCCACTCAGTGTACTCCCACCGGCGGTAGCATGGTCAGCACCTTCTCCTCCCAGGGATGGTACTGTACGCGTCTGCGGGGCGGCCCACCTCCAGTGATGTTGGCCTGGGCATGTTCTTCATTCATCTTCCTCTTGACTGCCCTGCGCAGATCGTACCACCTGGCTTGGCATTCATGCCTGGTCCTTCGAACGGGCGCAACAGCATTCACCTTGTCGACGATCCTCTGCCACATGGCAGATTTTTCAGATATGCTGGTCTGTCTGACCATTGTTCCAAACAGCTGTGGCTCGACTCTGATGACTTCGTCGACGAGGAGCTCCAGCTCCGCCGTAGTGAACTTTGGATTCTTGTCTGTGGGCATGGTGTGGGGTGTGGGCGGTTGTGGGTGTGTGGGTGTGAATGTGTGTGTGTGACTGTGAAGAGGGGGATGTTTGTGGGGGAGGTTGTGTGAAGGTGTGTGAGTGGTGGGGTAGCAAAGGTATGAGTTCTGTGGGGTGGTTTGTGTGTGAGCTCTGTCCGCAGTAGGTCTGTTGCAAGGGCTCATGGTTTGTGTGTGTGGGCCCTTTTTATTGGTCCATTGTTGGGTGTGGCTGTGTTTGAATTTTGGTGGGTGTGTTATAAGAGGTGGTTGTGTTTGGGGCCTCTGTTGGCCAGTTTGGATGTGGCAGGTCAGTCATTGAGTTGTGTTTTTTAATGTGAACTTGTGTTGTGTGTTTGTGCGAGTCGCTTTGGACCTCCTTGTGCTGTTTTCCACTGTCCTGGTTCTGCATGTGTGATTTTCGCGTTGGTAGGCGCCATACATTCGCGATGGTGTGTGAGGGTGCTGGGGTTCGGTGTTGGTGTACGGCAAGTTAATGCGGTGGGGGGCTGGGGGTACAGTGCGGACAGGGTGGTGTACGGTGCAGACGTATTGGGGGGGCTGTGCGGCTCGTACAAGGGCATGAATTTACCCGTGTACTTGTGTGCTTCAGCGTTGGCTCCGTACGGGCCTTTTTCCGTGCGATTGGGTTTTCGGACGGGCGGTCGGGATCGTACTTGCGCGCTCGGACTTGTGTTTTACGATTTGTAAGTGGAACTGTCCGGATCACTTTCGTACACTTTTCCAGACGATATTCGGACGTGGTCACTTTCCGACGCACGCTCGTAGACTTTTCCCAACACTATTCGTAGTTATTTTTCACGTCCCATTCGTACTTGCCAGTTTGTACGGTACTTGTGCGACTCGTACGTAAAAAAATACGGATGCGAGTCGTACGGTATTTCTTTTTACCGGATCGGAATCGACACCTGAGTGTAGAATACGTCACAGATAGCACCTTAGCATACAATATAAAAAAACTAATAGCCCTAGCCTATGTCCCTGTGACTGACGTACCAGAACACTATAACCTACTAATAGAGAGTCCATTCTACAAAAGAAATGAAGAAAAGTTAAGTCCACTACTGGATTACTTTGAGGACACATGGGTAGGGAGACTACACCGATCAGGCCACAGAAGATTACCAAAGTTCCACATACCATGGTGGAACATGTACCTCAGTACCCTAAACAAAGAAGCCAAAAGTAACAACGCCGTTGAAGGATGGCATAACGCCTTCCAGGCAACAACAGGGAGAGGTACACCCACACTTCTAAAACTACTACAAAGTATTCAAAAGGAGCAAAGCTACCAAAAACTAAGGATACAACAATCCATTACACTAATTAAACCAAAAGTAAGTAAGCTAACAAATAAAATGTATGAACTTCTCCAAAGCCAAGTTATACTCTATCCTACAACACGAGGCTTAGAATACTTATCCCTAATTGCAAAAAGCATCCTTTAATTCCAATATAAACATAAATGAAAACATTGTCATATAAATCACAACATATGCATAAATAAAATACTTCCATATTTTCATGAAACATTATTAATTTGTCAAATATATACAATTGATAAAATATAAAAAATATATTGACAAAATAATAATATTTAACTAAATACAATACATAGCAAAACAGAAATAAATGACATTTCCCTCCCACATACCATTAAAACAATTACTTACAGTTGTTGTAGCACCAAATCCAATGAAAGAGAACGTCAAAGTCCATCCAGGTGTCGATGTATCCCAAACAACGTTAAATAAGCCCCAAAAAAAATGCAAAAATGCAAACATGTCCAAAAACAATTCCTCGAATGGATAAATCCAACTTTAAATGGCATAAGAAACCCGAAAAAATATAAAACGTAAAAAATGCTCCAAGAAAATGGCAAAAATAAAGAGTGTGTTAAATAAAGATTATCTTACAAAACGAACACACACCTTGTCCAAAAAAAAAAGAGCAACCGATCCAAAAAAAAAACATTTGGTGATAAATCCAATTGGCAAACCCTTCAAAAACCCGAAAACGCTTACAAAGTAAAAAACACTCTATGAAAATGCGAAAAATTAACAGTGTGTTAAATAAACATTAGTTCACAAAACTAATACACACCTCTTAAAAAAAAAACGGTAACATTCTCCAAAAAGCGACGTCGTCAAAGAGAAACCTGTAAAACCAAAAAAAACATACCCACCCACACAAAAATACATAAACACAACTTCTAAAAACGTTTAAGAACATTTAATAACAATACACATATAAATATCTTCAAACACTACTACAGAAACACGAGTCCTAAAACACGGAACCTGCTCGAAAATTCCCACACGTAACACACACCTAAATTACACCAGAAACACAACCACCAAACTCTAAATACACTACAAACCAACAAACTACATCCAAATTACCTTTAAACCTAATTTAAACAATAAGAAATACCTCTTACCTGCCTCCAAGCGACACAGCTCCCAACCGCGAAATCATCCCGGCGAAATAACCCAAAACGACACTAAGCGGTTACAAAAATAGTCCCCTTCAACAAAAAGGATTGAATAAATAAAAAGGTTAAACTTAAATATAATAAAACATACAGTAAACTTACCAAAACTTTTACCAAAATATTTTCTAAAAGGTTAAAAAAAAAAATGAATTTCACAAAATTTCGTAAAACTAGTACAACATTAATAATAAATAATATAACACATATATTAATTTTTATTATTAAAAATCAATAGGATTATTAACTCTACATATTAAAATATAAAATAAATACATTACTTCACACCAAAATACAAAACACTTAAATAATGTAAATATTAATATTATTAAAAAATATATTATTAATAATATTAATTCAACAAGTCTACTATATATAAAAATATACTATTAAAGTTATATTATGTTTTGTGAAATGCAATTAAATGAAAATGCAATATTCCTTTTACAACAATAATGAAAATATAACCAATTTAGTTATTAATACTATTAATAATAAACATATTAATAATATTAATACGGTATTAATTATGTATATATTTAAACTGTTAGGTGAAAATATGATTGTTTTCTAAAGTACAATATTAAAATGCAATATTGTATTTACCAATACTACTATGTTAAATGAAATATGTGAATGATAAAAAATAAACTGTTAATTAATATACCAATATTATTTTGCATTAAACGTATATTTCTCACAAACATACAAAATGCAAATATATATGAGCAATTATCAACACATGTATCACTAAACATACCAATGTATAAATATATATGAAGACAAATATATAGGTGCCGATTACGATCCTGTAAAAAAATTCCCCGTACGACTCGTATCCGGTCTTTTTACCGTACGAATCGTACAAGTGCCGTACAAACTGCCAATCATGAATCGCATGGTAAAAAGTCCATACGAATCGCATTGGGAATTATTCCCCACACGTCCTCGGGTCGGAAAATGTGTCCGACACGTCCCCGGATGATTTACCGTACAAATGTGAAAAGTGAAGTCCGACCGCGGAATCACGATCCATCCCGTGCGTCCGATGTTACAACCGTATGGAAAAAACACCGTCCGCACCGAACTCCCATAGCAACCATGGAGACATGTGCCCGCATACGCGCCCAACACCCCCCCAGCCCTCCTATGTACGAGTCGAATCCCCACCCGTGTATGTACACCCGTGTATGTACGAGACGTACCCCCACCCGTGAATGTATGGAGTGTACCCCCACTCCAACCGTGTATGTACAACCCGTACCCTCACCCGCGTATGCATGGAGCGTAACCCCACCCCGACCTTGTATGAAGGACCCGTACCCCCACCCGCGTATGCATGGAGCGTACCCCCACCCCAACTGTGTATGTACGACCCGTACCCTCACCTGCGTACGTATGGAGCGTACCCCCACCCCAACCGTGTATGTACGACCCGTACCCCCACCCCAACCGTGTATGTACAACGCGTACCCCCACCCGCGTATGCATGGAGCGTACCCCCACCCCAACCGTGTATGTACGACCCGTACCCTCACCCGCGTATGTTTGGAGCGTACCCCCACTCCAACCGTGTATGTACGACCCGTACCCCCACCCCAACCGTGTATGTACGACGCGTACCCCCACCCGCGTATGCATGGAGCGTACCCCCACCCCAACCGTGTATGTATGACCCGTACCCTCACCCGCGTACGTATGGAGCGTACCCCCACCCCAACCGGGTATGTACGACCCGTACCCCCACCCCAACCGTGGATGTACGACGCGTACCCTCACCCACGTACGTATGGAGCGTACCCCCACCCCAACAGTGTATGTACGACCCGTACCCTCACCCGCGTACATATGGAGCGTACCCCCACCCCAACCGTGTATGTACGACCCGTACCCTCACCCACGTACGTATGGAGCGTACCCCCACCTCAACCGTGTATGTACGACCCATACCCTCACCCGCGTACGTATGGAGCGTACCCCCACCCCAACAGTGTATGTACGACCCGTACCCTCACCCGCGTACGTATGGAGCGTACCCCCACCCCAACCGTGTATGTACGACCCGTACCCTCACCCGTGTACGTATGGAGCGTACCCCCACCCCAACAGTGTATGTACGACCCGTACCCTCACCCGTGTACGTATGGAGCGTACCCCCACCCCAACCGTGTATGTATGACCCGTACCCCCACCCCAACCGTGTATGTACGACGTGTACCCCCACCCGCGTATGCATGGAGCGTACCCCCACCCCAACCGTGTATGTACGACGTGTACCCCCACCCGCGTATGCATGGAGCGTACCCCCACCCCAACATTCTAAGTACGGAGCGCACCCCAGGCCCCAACACCAGCACCTTCACACAACATCGCGCATGTACGAGTCGTACCAAGCCAGACACAAGAACAGCACTGTACAACTAAATTCCCGAAGTACACACCGTACACACGCTAAAAACGCACGTACACAACCAGGACAAAGCAAAACAACACAAGAATACACCATTCGAATGGCACAAAGCCACAAAACATGTCCAACAAGCACAAAAAGAACACATTCACTGACCTGCAACTGCCAAAATCCCAAACAGAGGCCCAAAAGACAACCACTGCTTATAACACACCCACCCAAACTTCAAACACAGCCACACCCACCAATGGACCAATAAAAAGGGCCCACACACACAAACCATGAGCCTTTGCAACAGACTCACTGCTGCCAGACCCCACAGACAACCTACAGCACCATACTAGAACCTTTACTACACCTTACACTTGTACACCTTCACACACACACCTTCACAAACACCCCCTCATCACATTCACACACACACCTGCACAACCACACCCACACACCCACAACCATCCACACCCCCCCACCATCCACACCCACACCCCTCACCATGCCCACTAACAAGAATCCAAAGTTCACTAGCTGAGAGTTGGAGGTCCTTGTCGATGAAATCCTCACAGTCGAGCCACACCTCTTTGGAACATTGGTCAGACAGACCAGCATTTCAGAAAAAACAGCCATGTGGCAGACGATTGTCGATGCTGTGAATGCTGTTGCGGACACCAGAAGGACCAGGCATGAATGCCAAGCCAGGTGGTACGATCTGCGGAGGAGGGTCCGAGCCAAAATGACCGACGAACACAACCAGGCCAACGTCACTGGAGGAGGGCCGCCCCGCAGACCCGTACAATACCATCCCTGGGAGGAGAGGGTGATGGCCATACTGCCGGTGGTGGCAGTGGACAGATTAGAAGGACTCCGAGACCCGGGTGAGTACACAAACAACTCACCTCACATGGGGGGAACGTCATCCACAACCAAATTCACAAACAGGCACGCAACCACCCCAAGCTATCGCATGACTCAACCACACTCCATGAACACGCACATGCCACTGGCGCCACCATGCCCCATGCACCCAGCTGGACAATGCCAAGTCACAGGCCACAGAAAACACCAACACAAGACACGGTAAGCCGGATGGCGGGAGTGTGGGCCCCAAAAATCACACAGTGCAACTCAGAAGCAGACAACAATACCCACTGCCCATATGGCCTAGGTCACAGCCAGACAAACAGTGTGTCCCCACACAGGAAAGACTTGCCAGCAAATGGCGGACGCCTTGCATTAACACATGGGGGTGACGGGACGTTCTTGCACATGACAGCAGCTAATGAACAGCCAACACTGTGAAAGAGTGGCAGCACACACCACCACAGCAGCAGCGCAGACACAGACACTACACCCAATGGGTGCCTGGAGATCAGAAACAAACTCACATCAACAATCCAAGGGCCATTCAAAGATCTGCTAACAGTGTGTGCCCAGGAAGCTGGGCTGAGGTGACAGAGGGTGAGACACAGAGGGAGGGAGAGGGGGACAGAGAGGGAGGGAGACACAGGGAGACGGACAGAGGGAGGAGGCTGACACACAGAGGGAGGGAGAGTGAGGGGGACAGAGAGGGAGCGATAAAGGGACACACAGGTAGAGCAATTCAGCCTTGTGGGGTGTGGGAATGTCTGCTCATCAGCAGGTGGACTGCGTGCATGTAGACAAGGGTGGCCAGTGCCAGAACCCCCCCCTCTTCTCCATGGCAAAACACAGGGCCATGTCACAACCTGTGCACGAGCACAATGACAGCTACCTGCATTATCTAAGTGTGTGGAACCACTCCATGTGCCCACGTACAGTGCAACACGGAAGGCGCCAATGCATGGCTCGCCACACCTGCCCACTCCACTGCTGACTGCAGTCACAATTGACGCAGCAAGTAAGACTGTGCCACACATAGGTAAAGTTGCAAAAGCTGTGGCCAAGGGACATACCCATGCACAAGTACACTGTGAGTGGAATGCAAGACATATCCAAATTCCCAGAGGAAATGTGCCAACTTAGAAACCAATGAAACATGGATGTTGCATGGAACAAAATTAACATTGTCTCTCTCACACACAGGTCAACGTCGTGGATCACCCCCCAACACTGGGGGGGAAGACTCACAGGACCCAGCTCGGCGGGATGACGGAGCCACCGGCAGCGACAACTCTCACCACTCTGTGGACGAACCCGACCCCGACCAACCTGGCCCCTCTGGTGTCCAACGACCTGCAGCACCTGCGTCAGGTACAACTGGGCCAACCACCACCCCCACTCCTGCCACATCCCAGGAGACACCCAGGATCCCTGCCCCACCACCACAATGCAGCCAGGCTGGCCAGGAGGGACACGGTGTACCGGGCACCCAGGAGGAGGCAGGCGACAATGCCAATGCCACCCCTCAGGGGTCCCGGAGACCCGATGTGCCCACAAGGGCACGCCAGGTGCAAGTGGGCAGGGGTGGTGGGAGTGGAGGACGGCAGAGGCGCGAGCCTGACCTGTTGGCTGCGGAACTGGTATATTCCCATGTCCGAAACATCCTGGACACATACCGGCAGGACACCGCGGGCATGGCCCAGGTTGTGTCCACCCTCAACGAGATGAAGGGGACCCTCGATGAGATCAAGACCCAGCAGGCCCAGCAACATGCGGAGCAACATGCCTGTCTACTGCGACACCAAGGGCGGATGGAGGACAGACAGGCTGAGCTCGTGACGGTGTTCACGGGAATTCACAGTACACTCCGTCGGATAGCCGACAACATGGGCAACCCTCCCTGTGCCACCAGGTGTAGAACATCACCACCCACAGGGAGGGATCAGGAGGAGGAGGAGTCATCCGACGGAGCATCCCAAACATCGTCACGGCCTGCTTCTGAGGGTCCCCGCAGGAGGGCGGGTCGTCCACGGAAAAGACCGTGAGGGTCGGCGCAACAGCACCATCTCCCAGGACACCTGGCCTGGCACCTGGCCCACTGGACCAACAGCAGCACAGCAGCAAAAGACATTCTCTGCCACATGGACTTGCTGGTCACTGTCTGACCAATGTTGACAAAGACTGTGGCATGGACTCTGAGGATTTTCAATGGCAAGGACACCAACTCCCCTAGTGAACTTTGGATTCCACACACCCGGAAAGCCCCTCATGTCATACCCCCCCTCCCACGTACCCCAACCAAAATAAAAAGTTACACCATAAAGAGATGATGCCTACATTTTGCATTATTACCTTACATGTGTTTTGTAAAGTCTAACCATGCCTGAGTTCTCATTTGACTTCAACCATCCACACACTGGGGCCTGAGTCTGGCACAGGACACACATGGGTCACAATGTATTAGGCAAGACGGACATGGAGTACCATACACACCCGTGATGGGCCCAACCAGCTGAGGGGGTGGCCGCACAACCGTGCCGACAGACATATTGAGTACAGCGACAGCCATGTGCAGTGGTCAGGGATCATGTGGAGTGTCCTGGGAGGCACCCAGGTATGTGTGGACAGGTGGCAGAACCATGTCCTGCAAGCTTGAGTCAGGTGGATGCAGAGAATGGTGGCCTGGCCAACGTTGGATGCATGGGGATGGCACATGTCACAATACCCACACAGTCATGGACATCATGCACAATACACAGTCTAATCCCACACAAACAGCATGCATCTTGCTACTCGACACATAGACACATAGCCACTATCACGGAAAACCATGCCAGACATGCCGTATGCACCGTGGCAACACACCAGCATTGACTGAGAATAGGCACCTTGGAGGCATAGGGACACCTTTATTATTCATGTATTTGGGAATGCAGAGGCAACTCGGAGTACACATGAACAGGTCATGTGGAGTAACATGTGGGTCCAACACTGGAACCCCCCTTCTGCAGCACAAATGCGTGATAGCCATGGAACTGGCACACAAGTGTCGGCTAACAGCTAAACACCCCCTGCTGCTCACGGAGAGGCTGCCATACACCATTGATCCTCTGATGTGGAAGTCCCACACCATGTCAAGCCAATGCAAACCGTATGTGTCAGAGGGCAGTGTAACACACATTGATGCCATCATCACAATCCACAATCCCATCACTGATGACTGTCAACAAGTCTGACCATCTATTCAGGTGTACCCAGCTGCATGTCATGTGTCCCATGGTGATGCGACATGTCTGCAGAGGAACCAAACATCGACAGGGGCAGTGTGCACACATCGTAAACAACAGCCACACCCAATACACCCCTGATGCATCCCTTACCCTAAGGAGACTTCCAAACTTGTCCGTGCGTGTAACGCTGAGTCAGCACACGATGACGTGTCCATGAGGAATAGCAGTGCCACAACAATGCAACCAGCAGACGGCATGCGCAAGTACCTGGGGATGAGAGACACACAAGAAGTCAGCCACAAAAAGCACAGCCACTTGCATGTGCATGTACTCGACACATGTAAGGATGACAACATGCTAGGTCACTATTATGACTGGGGAAATACACTCATCACTGGCACCATCACTCCAGTGACACATCCACACACACCTCTGACTCGCGTGGCATACATGCAGATGGACACACACATCACAACACATGCCACACGGGGACCAATGCGTGCACACACAGACACTGGTACTCACCACTAAGCAAAGATGTCACGTATGAGCCGACTCCGGATGTCCTCTTGCAGGACCATATCCTCCACATCACTAGCCCCATTGCCAAGACCTTGGTCCTCCACGGGTGGATGGTCCTGATCATCTTGATCCAGGATGAGTGGCACAGCTTTCTCAACTGCCATGTTGTGCAGCATGCAGCAGACCATGAAGATTTTGCAGACCTTCGCCGGGGCATATGGGAGGGCGCCGCCGGTCTTGTGGAGGCATCTGAATCGGCTCTTCAGGAGGCCAAATGTCCTCTCTATCACTCGCCTTGTCCGGCCATGGGCGGTGTTGTAGCGGAGCTGGGCAGGCGTGATGGGGTTGCGGAGAGGTGTGATCAGCCATGGCATGTTGGGATAGCCAGCGTCCCCTACATGGAAAGCACATGGACATAAGTAGGACAGGAGGAGCGGTCGTGCTGGGAGTCTACGCAAAATACAGGACTGACAGACTGTACCCACCAACAACACATGCTCGTTCGTTGCGCAGCTGCGTCATCATTTCAGGCACCCTGCTACGCCTCATGATGTAGGCATCGTGTGCTGATCCTGGAAAACGAGCACAGACATGTGAAATCACCATGTTGGACAGACACACCACAAGGGCATTGATGGAGTGGTAGTGCTTGCTTTTCCTGTACGCTACCTCCTGTGCCTGTGGTGGTACCAAAGCCACATGTGTCCCATCTATGGACCCAATGACATGGGGCATCCCTCCCAGGGCATAGAATCCATGCTTGACCCCAGTCAACATTTCAGGGGTTGGGAAATGGATGAACTCATCCAGGTGAAGCAACATGGCCTCTAAGAAATCATGCAGCACACAGCAGAACATGCTCTGGGACATGCCACCAACATGAGCGATGGTATTTTGAAAGGTACCCATGGCAAGAAAATGTAGGGCTGCCATTACCTTCAGCTTGGGTGTCAGTGCCGTAGGATACCTGTGCAGCGGTTGCAGGTGTGGTGCCAGCCTCGCCGTCAACTCCTCAATCAACGGTTGCGGGAAGCGGTAGCACCGGATACAGTCATTCTCCCGCATGTCAGCCAAGTCCGGAATTGCTCGGGGAAGAGGCGGCGCTCTGCAGTAATTTGGAAGTGACAAGGAAGTGTGAGTGCACTACAACAACAAATTTTTGGTGCTGAGCACATGTTAATCTGTCAATACACATATGCGACATACAGAGTCAGGTATGTGCCACATGCCCTGGACACGTATGGCTGCCAGGTGACACTCCTACCAAGACCCAGCTACACACGGAGATTGTGAACCTCCACATGCCATGGCATGGGATTAGCTGTGTCCCAGTGTAAGTGAACAGCCAGACGCAACACAGGAGTGACATACATCAACACATCAGCAGAAGTAGGATGTCGATTTCAGAGACTGGTAGCGGAACACTAGAGCCACAGGTCACATGACATTACACTAGGACAGCCCACACACCTTGCCAATAAGGTGTACATGTAATGACTCACCACACATTTATAGAGAGGATGCAGACAGGTCCTTGTTACGCTACTCCGTGTCCCATGCATACATACGCATCTCACATCCGATACCACATGTGGCCTGGTGTGCGTAACAGTGTGCCATGTCCATCTACACACAGACACATGTTGGTTGCTGCAACAGCTGATGCTTTTGAGGGAGCACCAACATCAAGCTAATGGGAAGCCCCTACACATACATGACATAGTCACATCGTGCACCGTGGGTAGTCACATGTATGGTGTGGTAACCCCTGTAGCGGGCATCAGGGGACACATGCGTGTGTTGTTGACTGTGCCATGCCAGTGACGCTCATCCCAAGTGTGCAGTACGACATGCACACATGTCAAAGGAGTGAAGGGCATGCCTGGCACACATTGCACCATCACACATAACATCTGTACACATCTCATCATACATCTGGTGCCTTCTCGACTCAGGAGTAATGTGCCACATCACAGCCTTTCACACCTGTGCCCCACACATGTAGTACTGCCCAGACAATGCCTTGATGTCCATCCATGGACAAGTATGTCAGCCCTATTCCTTCATGTGTGCTGCCTGTCACCACTGTGATGTGTGAAAGGCACCGTACTTTCGCTCAGAGGGCCTGTGTACGTTCCCTATCACTATGGGAGTGCTGCCGTATGTGTACCCATAGTGATAGTGAGCGTACAGGCGTGTGTACGGTCCATACCACTATGAGTACGCATACGCGAGAACACCCATAGTGATACGGACCGTACACGCGTGCGTACGCTCACTATCACTATGGGTGTTCTCGCGTATGTGTACCCATAGTGGTACGGACCATACACGCGTGCGTACGCTCACTTTCATTATGGGTACGCATAAGCGAGAACACCCATAGTGATAGTGAGTGTACAGGTGTGTGTACGGTCCGTACCACTATGAGTACGCATACGCGAGAACACCCAAAGTGATAGTGAGCGTACAGGCGTGTGTATGGTCCGTACCACTATGGGTACACATACGCGAAAACACCCATAGTGATAGTGAGCGTACAGGCGTGTGTACGGTCCGTACCACTATGAGTACGCATACGCGAGAACACCCATAGTGATACGGACCGTACACGCGTGCGTACGCTCACTATCACTATGGGTGTTCTCGCGTATGTGTACCCATAGTGGTACGGACCGTACACGCGTGCGTACGCTCACTTTCATTATGGGTACGCATAAGCGAGAACACCCATAGTGATAGTGAGTGTACAGGCGTGTGTACGGTCCGTACCACTATGAGTACGCATACGCAAGAACACCCATAGTGATAGTGAGCGTACAGGCGTGTGTACGGTCCATACCACTATGGGTACACATACGCGAGAACTCCCATAGTGATAGTGAGCGTACAGGCGTGTGTACGGTCCGTACCACTATGAGTACGCATACGCGAGAACACCCATAGTAATAGTGAGCGTACAGGCGTGTGTACGGTCCGTACCACTATGGGTACACATACGCGAGAACACCCATAGTGATAGTGAGCGTACAGGCATGTGTACGGTCCGTACAACTATGAGTACGCATACGCGAGAACACTCATAGTGATAGTGAGCGTACGCACGCGTGTACGGTCCGTATCACTATGGGTGTTCTCGCGTATGTGTACTCATAGTGGTACGGACCGTACACACGCCTGTACGCTCACTATCACTATGGGTGTTCTCGCGTATGCATACCCATAGTGATAGTGAGCGTACGCACGCGTGTACGGTCCGTACCACTATGGGTACGCATACGTTGAACATCCATAGTGATAGTGAGAGTACGCACGCGTGTACGGGCCGTACCACTATGGGTACGCATACGCGAGAACACCCATAGTGATACAGACCGTACACAGGCCTGTACGCTCACTATCACTATGGTTGTTCTCGCGTATGCGTACCCATAGTGATACGGACTGTACACGCGTGCGTACGCTCACTATCACTATGGGTACGCATACGCGAGAACACCCATAGTGAGACGGACCATACACACGCCTGTACGGGCCGTTGCTATATATTTGGGGTGCCCTAGGGCCCCGGTACGCACCGTACCTGTGTGTGAAACTCCAAATTACATAGGGGACACATGAGGGACAAGTATACAGGCCTACATGCATGCTGGTTGTCATGGAGACCAAGTTTAAAGTTTGAATTTTTTTCTGCAGATGCCCAGCAGTAGTCAGTTTGAATGAATCTACTTTGTTGCAATGTGGTTCTGGAGGTGACATCATGCTCAAGAAAAAAACACAATAAGAACCCACTGACTGTGCTAGGTTTGAAGGGATTGGAGGAAACATAGGATGCAAATGTGAGTGACCAATCACTCTGTACTCCTGTGCATGAAACAGGCCAGCAAGGCAGATATAAGGCAGCCAGGTCCCATGAGGGAGCACTTGCCTGCACATCTTTGGATTCGACGACCCAGCTGCTGCTACTGATTCCCTGGAACCATGTCAAGGTCTGTGGAGAGGTCACAGCCTTTCACCCTGGAGGAGAACCTGGCTTTGCTGGATGTGATCCTCCCACAGTACCCCCTGCTGTATGGGCGACCAGGGTATCAGGTGAGTGCAGAGTCTCCTAGCACAGACTGTGTCCCTTGTTTGTGACTGTGACTTCTGGCATTGTGTCCAGGTGTGACACACATGCTATGTACTGTAGGGGGGGTCCCAGGGGGGGGAATGCCTGATGTCTCCCAGCCAGTGCATGCTGTGGTGCATGTCTGCCGTCCTCACTTGCATTGTGTTTACTGTGACAATCACTGCATGGTGCATGCCACATTCTGCCTGTCTGAGAGTGTCCACATGATGTGTTGGTACCCTGGACATCGGTGTGTGTTTAAGTCCCCTGTCATGTGGGTGGGTGCATATGTGGAGTGTGGCCCCCGGCCTGCATGAGGGATGGATATACCCTGCCCATGTGATGTGAGCAGGGAGCAGTGCTGTGTGTCTGACGTGCAGAGCCAGCCCCACACCTGTGAGCCCCCCCATCTAGTGGCACATGTGCAGAGTGAGGTTTGTCGCTGCATTTGGCAATGGCAGGTGGATGTCCTGTGCCTGTGTGTGTCTGTGTACTCTGCTGGGGTAGCGTCAGTGGCCTGTGGCATGTGACTGCTTAGAGGTGCTGCACATTATCCTGGTGTACCTTCTGATGCACAGTGTGAGCCTGGATCATTGATTGTGTCGTTGCCCTCATTCCACCTGTGTACTTTCAATGGCACGTACTGCTTTTGCCCTTCCCCAGAGGATCATGTCCCTATGACAAAGGTGCAATGCGTTGGATGCATACTATGCCTTGTTGTAAACAGCTAATTTGTTCTAATATGTCTCTCTGTGACATGTGCCTGGTGTATTGATGTAGTGTCACTTGTTCATCCTCACAGGTAAGCGCCTCTGCCAAGGAGCAGATATGGATGAACGCCGTCAGTGCCGTGAGGAGGACGGATGGTCGCAAGCGGCGCCTGGCCGAGGTGAGGAAACGCTGGCAGGATATCCGGTGCTGGACGCGGAGGATCGCACGGGTCTTGCTGGGGGACTCACCTGAGACCCATAAGAACCGCGGGCGCCGCCCTCTGACCCACATCCATAAGCGTGTGCTGGCGGTGGTATTTCCAGACTTGGACAGGCGCTTACAGGAGAAGCAGCAGCAGGAAGGGGGTAGGTACATGTGTGTTTGTTGTGTGTCACCAGCATTTGTAAGTGCACAGTTGCATGGATACACTGCCAGGGTTTAAGGGTGCTGTGAAGATCCAGTTACCCACAGTATAGCGGTGCTCTCCTGCCTCCCTTCCCCTCCTTGCAATGTGTTCCCTGGTCTGTGTGTAGTCACTCCTTCACAAGGTAATGTAGGCTGGCGCTTTCTCCACGTGAACTATGCCTGTAGCATCATGTGTGGGGGTGGTGTGTAACAGGTTTTGGGACCTTGCCTGTGCCCTGTCCAGTTCAGTACATGTGGGTTCCATGTCAGTTGGCACTGATGCTGAGTCCAGACATGGGAGTTAGTCTCTCAAGTGTCATGCCTTACAGCACGCATGTCCTATGTTGTGGCCTGTGACATGATGTGCATGAGTGTGCGATATGCATAGTGCAGGGATGGTGGCGTGTGTTGCAGTCATTCCCATTCAGGACCATGGAGTTGTGTGGCCACTACTGTCCCCTGGGGCATATTTTCGTAGTTGTCATGTGTGTCATCACAAAACGTGGACACTCTCAGTGTCTACAGCATAGGTTGTGCTCTGTGCCATTGTCCCCTGGCACCATGTATATTGACGTAAAATGTAGTACAAGTGTCCACTGTACAGCCTGACCTGATTTTCCTTGTCCATACTCACGGGGGCCAGGGCCTGTGTGTCTTGTTACAATCATCTGATGCTGCCCATTTGTACATGATTATTTGGACAGGCGCACCTTGGGTATTTGGCGTCCAAACTTGCATTTATGCAGCCCCTGTGTATTTCAGCCAGACTAAGAGATGTAAGTGCTTCCTGTGTCTCAACAAATTGACTCATGTAGGGGGTGGTTGGTGCGGGCAAAGCCTACATGTCAAAACCTGAAATCTCCTTGCTAGGTCTGGCCAGTGTGTGATGTTTGTCTGGACATCCACTCAAGGTGCAGTGAGCCAGTCATGGTGGGCATGTTTTCAGTATTACCTATGCTGCATGTGCCTCAAGTTCATGGATATGGTCCCTGCTCATCCCTATTTTCGGCAATGCTGTGTGGTGCAGATGCAGTGCTGGATTGTCCCCAGGGCCTGGCTCCTCTGTCAAACTCCATTTCATGTCATTTGCTATTGTGTCATGCTCTCCATGGTTTTTCAGTGGCATGGTGGGTCAACCAACTGTGTGTTGCATGCCCTACATCTGTACCTTGTTTTGTAGATGTTACAGATCTTTCGTTTCAGGCTATGCACTGTAACCTATGTAGATTGGACTCATGTGACATATGTATACAGGTGTATTATTAATTGCTGTCTCTTCACCTTGCCCACAGCATCGTCGGGGGACACGGAGGGAGACAAGAGCACAGACAGAGCGGAGGGACCGAGCACCAATGCCAGCGTTGACATCGTGGCTGGCACATTGAGTGGAACTGAGGCGGAGGAGAGTGAGGCCGAGGACCTGTCCACTGGCACGACAGAATATGAAGCTGACGGGTCCGAGGATGATCTCTCCGAGTGGGCGGAGGCTGCACCAGCATCTGACAGCGGCACAACATCTCAGCCCGCCCCCTCCATTGCCATCAGCCACCTCCCACTTGCTCGTGTCCCTTCCCAGCGTGCCCAGTCACCACATGTCTCCTTCCTGCCAGGCACCGCACCCCCTGCCCCTGTCTCCACTGCTGCCGCCAATGCCGAGTCTGTGGACATCCAGCGGCAGTTGCAGGTTGGTCAGGCTGCGATGCTTAATGTCCTCCATGGCCACAGCCAAGTGCTGAACAACATGGAGGCATACTTGGAGGGCATTTTTTCATCGCAGGCTGACCAACGCAACTTGCTGAGGTCCATTGACTCGACACTGACTGCAGCAGTGGGTCTCCTGCAGCGCTACGTCCAACCCCCTACCCCTGACCCATCCACACTTCCCACTCCCATGCCTGTCCCACGTACACCCAGACGGCAGCATGCACCCACCACAACAGACACAGGCACCACACCAGCAGGGAAGGTCATACGCACACCTCCTGGCACGCACACACAGGGTGAAGTAGGCACACCCACTGGGTCGGGGGGCAAACGTAAGTCACGCAGCCAGAGTGGGAGTCCGCATTCCACCAAATCCACTCCCTCCAAATCCCCTCCCCTCAGCTCTCCTGGCCACATATCGGGCAAAGACTCCTTCATGGCCGCTCTGTCCCTGAGCCCCACTGTGACACCACCCCGCAAGCGGTCAAGGGAGTCCCCGGTCAGGGTGGTTGAGTCCCCCCCCTGTCCACACCCTCCCCCTGTGGCGCTGCGACCCATCCCTCTGCCCCCCCCTCCTTGGGGCCTGTGGTTTCTTCGGGTGCAGGGGAGTCGCTGGAGGACCTTGCAAAGGTGTGCAGCGCCATCCTGGCCTCCGCCTTTGGCCCTGACCCACCCCCTGTGGTGGAGTCCTCCATCCCTGCTCCCACGACGCCTACCCTTCGCCCTCATGTCCCTGCGGTGCCTGGTCCTTCCCCCCCACATGATGCCCTCCCCGCTCTGGAAGAAGAAGGAGTCTGACTGTGCAGGCAAGCTAGGGGACACGCGTCCCACTGTGTCCCCCACCTGGATTGGAACTTTGGTTTGCCCTATGGGCATTGTACTTTTTGAACTTTGAAGGGACAAACATATTTTTGGATGCTGATTAAAGCAATTTATTTTTCCTTAGTACACTACTGTCTGTCTGGTATTGCTGTTGGTCGACCTGCCCCATTATTTTGGGTGGTGATTATGTGTTGGGTGTGTGGGAATTGTCGTCTTGTGCTGGTCATAGGGTGGATCCTGGTATCTGTGTGCCATCACAAGCTGTTGGCTACATAACTTTGTTCATGTAAGCAGTTACTGCATGGTGACATCGTCCCAAGGTGTGTTCCTTCCTCTGTGTAACCTGACTTCTTCCCTGCAGGGTGTTAGAAGGCGACCTCAGAGGGGCCCGGAGGGGGCCCTGACTGTCCTGAGACCCACCCTCGAGGTATCGTAGCCGGGCACTGGCGGGAGACTCCTCAGGGGAGAAATCTCGTATCTAGGATCGTACACTCGGCACCACACGACAAAGAGACACCACACCGAGAGCTCTTAAGCTTAAATCTTTATCAGATCGGAGTTGTAGGATCTTTATGATCAGCACGGCAAATATATACAAGTGGAGCGCGGGCTCACAAAAGTCTTAGAGGGGGGTAGGAGGTAGCGGGACAGTCTTTGGGGATATGGATCAGATGCAGGAGCGTACCCGGCGCACAGCTCACAATCCTCGAGCTGGGGAACACGCTTGTCGTCGTGGGGTCCGGCGGGACCAAGAGAATCTGTGGGAGCCGCGAGTCACTCAGCAGGGCTCAGGTACAAGTTCGGAGGTCTTACGATCTTCAGGGAGCCGCGAGTCACTCAGCATGGCTCAAGCACAAGTTCGGAGGTCTTACGATCTTCAGGGAGCCGCGAGTCACTCAGCAGGGCTCAAGCACAAGTTCGGAGGTCTTACGATCTTCCGGGAGCCGCGAGTCACTCAGCAGGGCTCAGGTGTTTCCAAGGCGAATCTGCCGGACAGTCCCAGAGCACCCCTTGTTATAGGGCGACTCCTCTTTGATGTCCGGAGTCTGTGCAGGCAGGGGTCTTGTCACCTGGGGGTCGCTTGTTGGGGTTTCCTGCCATTGTCCTTTGATCCTTTCAGGGCCGGGTCGGGAGGAGTCCCAGACACCCAGCAGGCATGGAGCCAGCCCTCGGGGAGGCCGGCGGGTTGATCGAAACCCACCTTCCCAGGGAAGCGCAGGGGTGTGATGGAAACTGCTCCTCCCTTTCTCATCCCAAGGGGAGCGCGATGTCCTCCAGCCGGAGTGGCGCCTCTCGGCCAGGGTCGCGCTGGGGCCGGGCGGCCATCTTGGTGCATGAAGTGGGCATGCGGGCCCGGTGTGGCCGAAAGGAGGAAGGCCACGGACGGGGAAGTCCGGGTCGGGTGTGTGTGTTCTGGTGGGAAGGATCGGCGAGGCCGTGGGCTCGGGGGCTGGTGTGAGGTGCAGGGGTCAGGTCTGGCTATGTTACGAGGGCCGGGTCTAACACGCGTCCCCCCCAGCTGAAAGCCGGAGAGAACTATCCATCCTCTTGGGGGTTCTCTTCGCTGAGGCGGAAGAACCGGGAGAGGCCATCGGCGTTGGCGTGGTCCGTACCAGGGCGATGTTCCACGGTGAAATCCATCCCCTGGAGGGAGATTGACCACCGCAGTAGCTTGGGGTTTTCTCCTCGCATCTGCATGAGCCATCGCAAGGGGCGATGGTCGGTTTGGACCTTGAAATGGGTGCCGAACAGGTAAGGGCGTAACTTCTTGAGGGCCCAGACTACGGCGAACGCCTCGCGCTCGATGGTGCTCCATCTCTGTTCCCTGGGCAACAGCCTTCGGCTGAGGAAGGCTACGGGCTGGTCTAGGCCTTGGTCATTCACCTGGGAGAGGACTGCCCCGATGCCATGCTCGGAGGCATCAGTTTGTACCACAAATTTCTTGGAGTAGTCGGGGGCCTGGAGGACCGGGGCAGTGCACATGGCCGCTTTCAGGGCATCGAACGCCTCTTGGCAGGCAGGGGACCACTGCACTTTCTTGGGCTGTTTCTTGGACGTGAGTCCCGTGAGGGGACCGACCAGGCTGCCGTAATTCCGGATGAATCTCCGGTAGTAGCCCGTGAGGCCCAGAAAGGCTCGGACCTCCGTTTGGGTAGTGGGGGGTTCCCAGGCTAGGATGGCGTCGATTTTGGGCTGTAGCGGGGCGACCTGCCCGCTTCCGACCTGGTGCCCCAGGTAGGTTACCGAACCTTGCCCAATCTGGCACTTGCTGGCTTTCACGGTGAGGCCTGCCTGGTGCACGGCGGTCAGCACCCTCCGGAGGTGCAGGAGGTGCTCACTCCACTCAGAGCTAAAAACTGCAATATCGTCGAGATATGCAGCACTGAATTTTTCCAGCCCGGCCAGGACTCTATTTACCAGTCGCTGGAAGGTGGCCGGGGCATTTTTCATCCCGAAGGGCATCACGCGAAAGCGATAGTGCCCATCCGGGGTGGAGAAGGCGGACCGCTCCTTGGCTCCTTCTGTGAGCGCAATTTGCCAGTAGCCGCAGGTGAGATCGAAGGTGCTGAGGAACCGAGCAGCCCCGAGCCGGTCAATGAGCTCGTCGGCTCGGGGAATGGGGTGGGCATCGGTTCGGGTAACTTCATTGAGTCCCCGGTAGTCCACGCAGAAGCGGAGTTCTGGGGCGACACCGGTGGCAGCTGCTTTTGGGACCAGGACCACGGGGCTGGCCCAGGGGCTGTCTGAGGGTTCGATCACTCCTAGGGTCAACATTTTCGAGACCTCGGCTTGAATACAGGACCGGACCCGATCAGGGACTCGGTAGGCTCGGTGTCTCACCGGTGGGCTGTCCCCGGTATCCACGTCATGGACACACCAGTCGGTGACTTTGGGGACCAGGGAGAAGAGGTCAGAAAACTGCTCTAGGAGCTGGCGGCAATCCACACGTTGCTGGGGAGTGAGGGATGGGGAGAGGTTCACTCCCTCTACGGAGCCGTCTTTCTCTTTGGTGCACAGGAGATCAGGGAGGGGATCCGACTCCTCCTTGGACCCGTCATCAGTGGCCAGTAGGAGGCTTAGCTCCGTCCGCACAAAGTGGGGCTTGAGGCGGTTCACGTGGAGGACCCGGAGGGGGTCCCGGGATGACTGGACGTCCACCAAGTACGTGACCTGGCTCTTCCGCTCAACCACTTTGAAGGGCCTGTTCCATTTATCCTGGAGATTGCAGGGTTTCACGGGGGCCATGACCCATACCTGCTGGCCCAGCTGAAACTCGACCAGAGTGGCGTTCTGGTCGTACCAGCGCTTCATCTCCTCCTGGCTCGCCTCCAGGTTGGCCTCGGCCATCTCTCGGAACCTCCTAGTCTGGTTTCGGAGGGTCAGGACGTAACGGAACACATCTCGGGAGGGGCCTCGGGGTGCCGCCTCCCACCCTTCCTTGACCAGGCTGAGGGGCCCCCTGACGGGGTGTCCGTAGAGTAACTCAAAGGGGCTGAACCCCAAGGATTTCTGGGGAACTTCTCGGTAGGCGAATAGGAGGCAGGGGAGCAGGACATCCCACTTACGCCGGAGGGGCTCTTCCAAGCCCGCGATCATCCCCTTCAGAGTCCAATTAAACCGCTCTACCAGGCCGTTTCCTTGGGGGTGGTACGGGGTGGTGAATTTATAGGACACCCCGCATTGTTGCCATAAGGACTTCATGTAACGGGAGATAAAGTTGGTACCGCAATCGCTCACGACCTCGCGGGGAAAACCCATGCGGGAGAAGATTCCCATCAACGCCCGGCCCACCACGGGGGCTGTGACGGTGCGCAGGGGGATGGCTTCAGGGTATCGGGTGGCATGATCCACCAGGACGAGGATAAAACGGTGCCCTTGGGAAGTTGGGGGGTCCAGCGGCCCCACGATGTCGATCCCGACCCGCTCAAAAGGGGTACTGACGACAGGGAAGGGTTGGAGGGGAGCCTTGCGCTTTCCTCCGCTCTTCCCACTGGCCTGGCACGTGGGACAGGACTTGCAGTGGGCTTCTACATCTGCTTTCATTCTGGGCCAGTAGAAGTGGGTCACGAGGCGACTGTAGGTTTTGTCCTGGCCCCAGTGGCCTGCGAGGGGAACGTCGTGGGCCAAGCCCAGGAGGAGGTTTCGGAAGCGTAGGGGTACCACCAGCACCCGGCCGGACGCTAGCTCCACCGACTTCTGCTCGCTGTACAAAAGGTCATTCTCCCAATACACCCGGTGCGTCCCAGTCTGGTCGCCTGCGGCCTGGGCCTCTGCCTGTTGCCGGGGCCCGACCAGGGAAGGACAGGTAGCCTGCTCTCGGCAGAACTCCTCTCGGGAGGGGCCCCCCTAGTGGCGCCACTGGGCCAATTCGGGCAGATCACCTAACTCGGTGACCTGGGCGGAGTCGGAAGGTGGGGGTTCGTCACTGGCGACCGACCCTTCTGGTGGGGGGATGTGGGGGCCCTCGGCGGGGACCATCCTATCTTCAGTGGTCGGGGCGTCGTCGACTTCCCTCAGGGGGGTCAGTCGGGCCGCCATGGATCGAGTGGTGGTGCACACCCACTCAGGGAGGCCCATCATCCCTAGGTGGGTCTTGCGCTCGACTTGTTTCCAGGGGGAACTTTCCAGGTCGTTCCCCAGGAGACAGTCGACTGGCTGGGAGGTTCTCACTGCGACTCTCAGTTTACCGACCACCCCGCCCCACTCAAAAGGCACCAGGGCTACCTTACATAGGCTTTCCATGTTGTCGGCCGAAATGACCGGGCAAAAGACGTTGGGGAGGACCTGGTCTTCGTGGACTAAATGACTGAGGACACCGGTGATGCTGGCCCCGGTGTCACGGAGGGCTTCTACTTGGTGGCCATTGATCGTTACGAGCTGCCCATATTTCTTCGTGTTGGAGGGTAGGAGGCTTCCAGGGACCATTTCTCTATCTCCTCAGGATACTAGGGCCATGGCTGCGGGTTCCCACTCTTCGGTCTCCTCAACCTCCTCCCCCAGTGCTACATTGGCTATCTGTCTAGCGGGGGGTGCTGCCTGGGTGGTGTGTGGGGCCATGGGGCATTCAGGGTCGTTGGCGTAATGCCCGGGCTTCTGACAACGGAAACAAGTGATGGTCACCCGGTGCCCCCGTCTCAGGGGGGGGCCGGATACAGCTGGTGGGGGTGCCGGGAAAGGCGGAGGTTGGGACTTCGGGGGACTAGACTGGGACTCTCTCTGCCCTCCCTGGTTTCCCCCCCCTCTCTGGCGGGGTGGTCCCTGACTGGCTCGGGGGTACTCTCCTACAGGGCCCCGGGAGACCCGGGTGTTGGTCCAGCGATCCGCTTCGACGGCCAGCTTTCTCGGATCCGTGAGCTTGCTGTCGAGCAGATGCTGGCGCAGTTCCACAAAGCAGTTCGCAGCCAGGTGTTCCCACAACATAAGATCTGTTAGTTCTTCCAGGGTGGTTACCTTGCTGCCCTTGATCCACCCATCGAAGGCGCGGCTGAAGAAATTCACATACTCCACCCAGGTGGTACCCGGGATCTTCCTGCAGTCCCGGAACCGCTGGCGGTACATCTCCGGGGTGAGGCCGTACTTTGTGAGGAGGGCCGCTTTCATGTGGTCATAGGAGGTCTGCATGGAGGTTGGTAGGTCGAGCAGGGTGTCTCTCCCTTCGCTCAGGAATCGTCCCCACAACCCGGCCCCCCAATCCTTCTGCGGGACCCGATGGGAGGTCATGGCGACCTCGTAGGCCCGGAACCACTGTTGAATGTCATCGTTTTGTAATATTCTTTGACCACATCTTTGGGGATGTGGACCTTCTGCTCCGCCGGGGAGGCCGCCTCTCGGTTCCCCGGGGGCCGCGCTTCTTCGCTTTTTGCTTTCAGCTCCATTTCCTTCAAGCTGCCTTCGTGTTCCAGTTGAAGTCTCCTTCCTTCATGTTCCCGTTGGAGTTTCTTCTCTTCTAGTTCTCCCTGCACTCGTAGCTGTTCCACCGCTAGCTTTTTCTCGGCTAATTTCAACTCGCCCTCAATTTTGAGTTTGGCTAATTCGAGTTCGTGATGGCGCCTTCTTTCTCTGTCTGCGAGTTCCTCCGGGGATAGGCCCCCGTCTGGTATGAAGCCTCGCACCTGGTTGTGCTGCGTTCTCCTTGGGAGGGTCCAGCTTCGTCGTGGAGTTCCAACACTCCTTCTGGGCGGGAGGCTCCAGAATCCACCCAAGCTTTCAGTGCTTTTTGCATATCTTCTTTGGTGTTGAGACCAGTGGTAGCGATTTTGAGTTCATTACAGAATTGCTTCAATTCTTTGTGTGTGTACTCTTCCAGCTGTTCCACCTGGAACACGGTACTGGTGTCGTTTTCTGTGAGAACCACGGCGTTTCCTTCTGCCATCTTTGTCGGTAGTGCGCCAGCCGTTCACGGTACGATCTCTAGATTATGGGCCCGAATCCCGTCGCTTGCCACCAATGTTAGAAGGCGACCTCAGAGGGGCCCGGAGGGGGCCCTGACTGTCCTGAGACCCACCCTTGAGGTATCGTAGCCGGGCACTGGCGGGAGACTCCTCAGGGGAGAAATCTCGTATCTAGGATCGTACACTCGGCACCACACGACAAAGAGACACCACACCGAGAGCTCTTAAGCTTAAATCTTTATCAGATCGGAGTTGTAGGATCTTTATGATCAGCACGGCAAATATATACAAGTGGAGCGCGGGCTCACAAAAGTCTTGGAGGGGGGTAGGAGGTAGCGGGACAGTCTTTGGGGATATGGATCAGATGCAGGAGCGTACCCGGCGCACAGCTCACAATCCTCGAGCTGGGGGATACGCTTGTCGTCGTGGGGTCCGGCGGGACCAAAAGAATCTGTGGAAGCCGCGAGTCACTCAGCAGGGCTCAGGTACAAGTTCGGAGGTCTTACGATCTTCAGGGAGCCGCGAGTCACTCAGCAGGGCTCAAGCACAAGTTCGGAGGTCTTACGATCTTCAGGGAGCCGCGAGTCACTCAGCAGGGCTCAAGCACAAGTTCGGAGGTCTTACGATCTTCCGGGAGCCGCGAGTCACTCAGCAGGGCTCAGGTGTTTCCAAGGCGAATCTGCCGGACAGTCCCAGAGCACCCCTTGTTATAGGGCGACTCCTCTTTGATGTCCGGAGTCTGTGCAGGCAGGGGTCTTGTCACCTGGGGGTCGCTTGTTGGGGTTTCCTGCCATTGTCCTTTGATCCTTTCAGGGCCGGGTCGGGAGGAGTCCCAGACACCCAGCAGGCGTGGAGCCAGCCCTCGGGGAGGCCGGTGGATCGATCGAAACCCACCTTCCCAGGGAAGCGCAGGGGTGTGATGGAAACTGCTCCTCCCTTTCTCATCCCAAGGGGAGCGCGATGTCCCCCAGCCGGAGTGGCGCCTCTCGGCCAGGGTCGCGCTGGGGCCGGGCGGCCATCTTGGTGCATGAAGTGGGCACGCGGGCCCGGTGTGGCCGAAAGGAGGAAGGCCACGGACGGGGAAGTCCGGGTCGGGTGTGTGTGTTCTGGTGGGAAGGATCGGCGAGGCCGTGGGCTCGGGGGCTGGTGTGAGGTCCAGGGGTCAGGTCTGGCTATGTTACGAGGGCCGGGTCTAACACAGGGTATATCCAATATGTGGGGCTGAGCTGTGTCTACATTGGCTGGGTGTGTGACGGACTCGTTAGACTTGGCCCATGCATGCTGAGCGATGTCTCCACCTGCATCATTTGTGGCGTCCTTGGTGGTCACTGTACTTGTGTATGTAGACTGTTGCCATGACTTCATGTGTACATGTATTCTTTTAGGCGCTATGCATATGTATACTTCCAGCCTCGCACACATGTGGTACATGTACTGCAGGATCTTTGTGAACCTGACTGACATTTGTGGGCATTGGATCTGTGGGTACTCCACCCTTTTCTTTGCAGGGGCACTGCTGTGAGTGTTAGGCACCCACCCCTCCTGTGTCTGGGCACTGCTGGGAGGACTCTGCACACACCCCTTCTGTCTCTGGGCACTGCTGAGAGTGTTAGGCACCCACCCCTCCTGTCTCTGGGCACTGCTGGGAGGACTCTACACCCACCCCTCCTGTGTCTGGGCACTGCTGGGAGGACTCTACACCCACCCCTCCTGTCTCTGGGCACTGCTGTGAGTGTTAGGCACCCACCCCTCCTGTCTCTGGGCACTGCTGGGTGGACTCTGCACCCACCCCTCCTGTCTCTGGGCATTGCTGGGAGTGTTAGGCACCCACCCCTCCTGTCTCTGGGCACTGCTGGGAGTGTTAGGCACCCACCCTCCTGTCTCTGGGCACTGCTGGGAGGACTCTACACCCACCCCTCCTGTCTCTGGGCACTGCTGGGAGGACTCTGCACCCACCCCTCCTGTCTCTGGGCACTGCTGGGAGTGTTAGGCACCCACCCCTCCTGTCTCTGGGCACTGCTGGGAGTGTTAGGCACCCACCCCTCCTGTCTCTGGGCACTGCTGGGAGGACTCTACACCCACCCCTCCTGTGTCTGGGCACTGCTGTGAGTGTTAGGCACCCACCCCTCCTGTCTCTGGGCACTGCTGGGAGGACTCTGCATCCACCCCTCCTGTCTCTGGGCACTGCTGGGAGTGTTAGGCACCCAACCCTCCTGTCTCTGGGCACTGCTGGGAGTGTTAGGCACCCACCCCTACTGTCTCTGGGCACTGCTGGGAGGACTCTGCACCCACCCCTCCTGTCTCTGGGCACTGCTGGGAGTGTTAGGCACCCACCCCTCCTGTCTCTGGGCACTGCTGGGAGGACTCTACACCCACCCCTCCTGTCTCTTGGCACTGCTGGGAGGACTCTACACCCACCCCTCCTGTCTCTGGGCACTGCTGTGAGTGTTAGGCACCCACCCCTCCTGTCTCTGGGCACTGCTGTGAGTGTTAGGCACCCACCCCTCCTGTCTCTGGGCACTGCTGTGAGTGTTAGGCACCCACCCCTCCTGTCTCTGGGCACTGCTGGGAGTGTTAGGCACCCACCCCTCCTGTCTCTGGGCACTGCTGGGAGGACTCTGCACCCACCCCTCCTGTCTCTGGGCACTGCTGGGAGTGTTTGGCACCTACCCCTCCTGTCTCTGGGCACTGCTGGGAGGACTCTACACCCACCCCTCCTGTCTCTGGGCACTGCTGGGAGGACTCTACACCCACCCCTCCTGTCTCTGGGCACTGCTGTGAGTGTTAGGCACCCATCCCTCCTGTCTCTGGGCACTGCTGTGAGTGTTAGGCACCCACCCCTCCTGTCTCTGGGCACTGCTGGGAGGACTCTGCACCCACCCCTCCTGCATCTGGGCACTGCTGGGAGGACTCTGCACACACCCCTCCTATTTCAGGATATGTACGCTTAGAACATACACGGGTGTGGGTTCGCTACATGCATACGAGGTGGGGGTACGGTCCGTACATACACGGTTGGGGTGGGGGTACGCTCCATACGTACGCGGGTGAGGGTACAGGTCGTACTTGCACTGTTGGGGTGGGGGTACGCTCCATACATACGGCGGGTGTGGGTACGGGTCGTACCTACACTTTTGGGGTGGGGGGTATGCTCCATACGTACGCGGGTGAGGGTACGGGTCGTACTTACACTGTTGGGGTGGGGGGTACGCTCCATACGTACGCGGGTGAGGGTACGGTTTGTACTTACACTGTTGGGGTTGGGGTACGCTCCATACGTACGCGGGTGAGGGTACGGGTCGTACTTACACTGTTGGGGTGGGGGTATGCTCCATACGTATGCGGGTGAGGGTACGGGTCGTACTTACACTGTTGGGGTTGGGGGTACGCTCCATACGTACGCGGGTGAGGGTACGGGTCGTACTTACACTGTTGGGGTGGGGGTACGCTCCATACGTATGTGGGTGAGGGTACGGGTCGTACTTACACTGTTGGGGTTGGAGGTACACTCCATACGTACGCGGGTGAGGGTACGGGTTGTACTTACACTGTTGGGGTGGGGGTAGGCTCCATACGTACGCGGGTGAGGGTACGGGTCGTACTTACACTGTTCGGGAGGGGGTACGCTCCATACGTACGAGGGTGAGGGTACGGGTCGTACTTACACTGTTTGGGTTGGGGGTACGCTCCATACGTACGCGGGTGAGGGTACGGGTCGTACCTACACTGTTGGGCTGGGGGTACGCTCCATACGTACGCGGGTGAGGGTACGGGTCGTACTTGCACTGTTGGGGTTGGGGGTATGCTCCATGCATACGGGGGTGGGGGTACGGTCCGCACATATCCGTCCCCTCGCTATGTCATGCTTGTGCGGGCCGTACCCAGGCCTTTGCCACGTGGGTACAGCCGTCCCGCCATTGTTGGGATGACGTAGGTGTGGGCGTGGTACGACTTGTACCCACGCTCTTAAGGCATGGGTACGGGACGTACCTGTATTGTTGTGTTGCCGGTTCGCATCGTCAAGCACTTCCGTTGTGGCGGACGCTGGCTTTGCTGGACACGCCCCCACCCCCTCGTAGTGACCAGGGTGTGGGGGTCAGGTATGTCCAGGGCATGTGTGCTGTGTGAGTTTGGTGGGGGGTTTGTGGCCTGGCCCTGGTCCTGCCCCCCCCCTTTCCCCCCTCCCTTTGTTGTTCTGACCTTCTGCGGCGTCTGCGTCGTAACCTGTAGAGGAGGTCGATTGCTATGAGGGCCGGGATGACACGTAGGTTCGGGTCCATGTCTGTCCGTCGCGTGCAGGTACTCCTTGTTCGCGTCGTCCTGATTTCCCGGCAGTTTTTGGCTGCCGGAAAATATTCACCGTGCGGGATGACGTCGGTGCGAATCGTAATTCCTGGTTCGTGAATGGCAGGCTGCGTGCGTCCCGACGTCACGTCAGCGCTTTCCCGGATCACATTTGTATGTTTATTTTCGTCGGTCGGGGTTTTGTACGATTCGTACGGAAATGGGATTTCCGTGCGAATCGTAATTCCATGTTTGTATATTTTTTCGACCGGGTACGCGTCGGACGGAGAATATGCTCCGTCCGATGGTTCGTACCCGGTTTTTACCGGATCGTGATCGGCACCACTATGTAAATATAGTAATATATATCACAAAGATTATGAAAAAATAATAAATGCTATACAAATATTCCACATATGTATACAAGATTATATGATGTACCCAATAAAAAATTACAAATCCAACTAACTATATTCTAATACAAAAACAAACTTCATTAAACAAATATCAAAGTCTGATAATTTCCCAAATTTTCCATTGTAATAAACTTCATAAAAACAAAACCATTTACAAAAATTACATTACACAAGAATAAAAAATACCCCCAAACTATCATTTATGCAAAAAAAATATTTAAAAAAATAATTTACTACTCCCACTCCAATTACTATGAAATCAGTAAAGCTGCTGGATAGTAAACAAATTTAATCTACTATTCCAACTCCAGTCAGTATTACATCAGGAAAGATGCTGGATAGTAAATAAATATAATTTACTATTCCAACTCCAATGAATATAAGATCAGGGAAGGTGCTGGATAGTAACTAAATATAATTTCCTATTCCAACTCCACTCAGTATTAAATCAAGGAAAATGCTGGATAGTAAATAAATATAATTTACTATTCCAACTCCAATCAATATTAAATCATGTAAGGTACTGGATAGTAAATCAATATAATTTACTATTCCAACTCCAGTCAGTATTAAATAAGGGACGGTGCTGGATAGTAAATAAATATAATTTACTATTCCAACTCCAGTCAGTATTAAATAAGGGAATGTGCTGGATAGTAAAAAAATATAATTTACTATTCCAACTCCAGTCAGTATTAATTTAGGGAAGGTGCTGGATAGTAAATAAATATAATGTACTATTCCAACTCCAGTCAGTATTAATTTAGGGAAGGTGCTGGATATTAAATAAATATAATTTACTATTCCAACTCCAATAAATATCAAATCATAAAAGGTGCTGCATAGTAAATAAATATAATTTACTATTCCAACTCCACTCAGTATTAAATCAAAGAAGGTGCTGGATATTAAATCAATATAATTTACTATTCCAACTCCACTAAATCTTAAATCTGGGAAGGTGCTGGATAGTAACTAAATATAATTTAATATTCCAACTCCATTCAGTATTAATTTAGGGAAGGTGCTGACATCTTGACCACCGCGATTGTTGGTGACTCCTGTGCTCAAACCCGGCCAATTTGGACTGTGTTGGACCTTGGCGAGCCTTTGCTGTGTGATCCTTTTGCGGGTGGGACTGCGAGGACCAGCCTGCACAGCGCTATCATCACCGTTGCAGCTGGGGCCTCTTCCCGCCCAGTCCTCCCATCAGCGTGATAAAGACTCGTGGCCCCCGCTTCGCGGGAGCCGCTCGCTGACATCTTGACCACCGCGATTGTTGGTGACTCCTGTGCTCAAACCCGGCCAATTTGGACCATGTTGGACCTTGGCGAGCCTTTGCTGTGTGATCCTTTTGTGGTTGGGACTGCGAGGACCAGCCTGCACAGCGCTATCATTACCGTTGCAGCTGGGGCCTCTTCCCGCCCACTCCTCCCATCAGCGTGATAAAGACTCGCCGCCCCCGCTTCGCAGGAGCCGCTCGCTGACATCTTGACCACCGCGATTGTTGGTGACTCCTGTGCTCAAACCCGGCCAATTTGGACTGTGTTGGACCTTGGGGAGCCTTTGCTGTGTGATCCTTTTGCGGGTGGGACTGCGAGGACCAGCCTGCACAGCGCTATCATCAACGTTGCAGCTGGGGCCTCTTCCCGCCCACTCCTCCTCGAGACCTCTTCCCCATTTAAAACGTCCCGTGCATACGTGCTAGCGGAACGCGCGCGGGGCGTTGCACGGGGCGAAGACCGGGCAAAGAGCGGGCCTTTTGAGGCCGTTCGAGAACGGGAGAGTTAGGGCCTGGGCCACCCCTCTTGGCCTAAGACTCCTCATTCAACCTTGGAACCGAGCTCGGGACCATGACTTCAAGAGAAACGAGGAGCAAAACTACACTGGCCGCAGGGATGGCAAAAGGTACTCTGGACACGTATTTTGCTAAAGCGGGGTCACTTCTTATTGATGAAATTACTCTCCTAGAAAGGCGCATTTCGCAAGAAATTGACTGGGTTAGGAGATCCTCTTTGGGACCCCTTGCACATGCCACCACCCCAGAACAAACGCCTGATTACACATTAACAGACGCTGGGGGGCCAAATGGCTTGCTCGACCTATATGACCTAAGTAATCTTATCATACCCACTACTGATTGTGACATCTCTGCCCCCGTAGAGCTTAGTATATTACCTCTTCCATCACCCAAGCCCCCTCCACCTCCAATCATTGCCAAAGTGAGTGTGTCTAACAAGGACGCAACTATTGAAAGGGCTCACCAGATTGTGCAGTCATCACAGGGGGAGAGGGAGGGAGCTATTCCGAAAAGGAAAAGGAGGGCACAAATCATAGGGGGGAGAAAGCCCAAGATCCCAAAGCATAACCCTATGTGCAAGGGCAACCAACATGGCATAGTTAGCAAGGGGTCAAATCAGTTACCAAAAAAAAGGGCACTACCCTCCCATACCCCGGTTCAGACATCTCCCAGCTCAAATGTCTTATCGGGGGAGGAGGATTTCACCCTTTCGGATATTCTTACTCTCCTGAGGAAAATGCTCAATCCCCTAGAAGACCGTCTAGCAAAGATGGAAATGTTTTTATCGAACATCCAAAAGGGAATCGCACAACTAGCAGATGCCCCAAAAAAAGCTAGTGAACTCACAAGTGGAGGGCCGAGCCATAGTGGCAAGAAGTTTATACCAGCGCCTCCAATTAAGGAAGGGCGCCCTCCATCTAAGCTTATACAAACACATCATCTTACACCATCAACTTTAGAAGTCGCAAACTCACAAGTCCCAACTTGCGTAGCAAACGCAAGCCCGCAAGAGAAGTTAGCTGTGCCCGTAATAGGGGTACATGGTAATGGTATAAAACATAGGCCAATCAACTTGCCACCGGAGGCCATTCCGTACACAGTCATCCTAACAGGTATTCCCGAACTAAAACCTTCTACTAGAGAACCCGTGGAGGCCCTCAAAAATAAGGTAATCCACTGGCTTTCTACTAATAGGCCCCTCCCGGAAGGAATGCATAGTGAGGTCCTCATGATGAGGAGAGTCCCATGGCAAGGTAATACCAGGAAATCTATCCACGGAGACTGTGTCCTGATTAATTTCAGGGACCCTTTTACTGTCTCACATATATGCAGCTGGCCTCACCATGCCCAGGGGACTTCTATCCAATCCCTTCCTCTATCTTTCTTTTATCCATCTTCAAGTTATGAGCAGGAAGAGGAGGGTTGGGAACTAGTACGCAGGAGAGGAGGTAGATGGGGCCCAAGTGAAAGAGGGGACCACCCTCTTCCCAGATTTCCACGATATGATCATTTTCCCACCTATAAGAAGTTTAGCAACCTAGATATGGTGGATTGACCGAGTAAGACGGGGGGTGGGGAGGACCTGGGCCAAAATAGGATCCCTATTCCCAAAATACGACCAGCAATCCCCACGGAGAAGGATTATCTTGAGCAGGAACATACAAACGGAGAAGTATGTGCAAGGACCCCTAGCTCTCCATATAATATAACTGAGGCGATGGCCGTCCAAGCTGGCAGCTCAGATACCAACCCATCATCGGGGATGCACTCTGGCATGGTTGCGCTTCCAAATTCACTAACAGAGAGAATTAACTGCTCCTCTCTTAAGATTTTGTCATGGAATGTGGCGGGCTTGGGTAATAAACTGAACTGCCCGGCCTGGAGCTCCTTTATTGAGGACAAAGATATATGCCTGTTCCAAGAAACCTGGGAGAGGGAAGAAGTCATCCGTACAGGCTTTGCTGCATTCTCCACACAAGCAAAATGGGGGGGTTGAGGGCGTCCTTCGGGAGGTCTTGCAATCTGGGTGGCTAACGACCTGGGATGTAGGGCCGCTGTCCTTCCATTAAACAAGGAGGATATTTTAGCTGTATTGCTGGAATGGCCAAATGCACACAGCCTTCTGTTGATAAATGTCTACTCCAGGCCAGTCAATATTACGCAGGAGTCGCGCACTATTGAAGAGCTTGCGCTTGTCCGAAATGAAATTCCGGAGGGCATCCCTTTCTTAATAGGGGGTGATCTGAATTGCCATTTCGAGCCCCTTTCAGGCATACTGGATGGCCTGGCTCAGGAGGAGGACCTGGCGTGGTCTGTACCTCCATCGCAAGCACCGGCCCCAAGTGCTTCGACCCCTCTGGCTCTACAAATCACATCCCTAACCCTGAAACATGGTCTCCGGGCCTGTAATGGAAGGATAAAATCTGATATCCCTCCAAGATGCACCTATAATAGAGTGGGCAGGGAGTCAAGACTTGACTATATCCTGGTCCCATTGGCCTCGTGGTCGCTTATTAGAGACTTCCGGGTGACATCTAGGGAAGACAGCGACCACAACGCATTGGAATTGGAATATGACCATCCTGGTCTTGAGGTCATGGGGAAGCAGAGGGTGGCATCTGAGGCGGGGTTAGGCCTTACGAACAACAGACATAGAGTGAAGTGGGAGAAATTAGCTTCTAAACCAGGGAAGATATCAAAGCTGTACGCCCGGGTAATTCCTAGACTCGAAAAGGTTCAGGCACTAAAGGTGCAAGGTATTACCCAGGGTGCATATAAACAACTGGGGCAGCTGCACGAAGACCTCATCAAATCGGTGTCCGAAATCCTTACCACCATACCAAAAAGGGTTAATGGACGTGCTGCCGGTCCCCCCTGGTATAACATTGCATGCCGCAAGGCAAAAACTGATCTCCTGACCTCGATTAAGGCGGGGAAGGGAAGCGTGGAAATTAGGGCCAGGAGAACGGCCTATAAGACCCTGATCACCAATGCTAAAAGCGAATGGGAGTACCAAAAATGGGAAAAACTCACTATCTCCCTGGCATGTTGGGATTCGCGCAAATTTTGGCGTTGTGTGAACACAGGCTCTGAGGAGTTGGCCTCTGCAATAGAGCCCAACATCTCAGCCAGGGTATGGCAATATCACTTCCAGTTACTATATAAGTTACCTGAAGGGGAAAGGACTATTCCCACCCAGACGGCTAGCATTACTCCGAAAGGGGTGCCACTCACAATAAAGGAGGTCCGAGCGGCTATTGCCGCGTTGGCATCAGGCAAGGCACCAGGCTTAGATGGCCTGCCGGGTGATCTATTCAAACAAGAACCGGATGTTTGGGCACCCTATCTAACGATTCTATTTAATTCCATTTTGGGGGGCATGGAGGTGCCAGACACTTGGCTGGGCGCAGAGATTGTCCCTATATTTAAAAAGGGTTCGCCTCTGCTCCCAGCCAACTACAGACCCATTAGTCTTATCGATGTTCCCCAAAAGATTTTCGGTAGACTCATGCTCAATCGCCTTCAAGATTGGATTGAAGAATGCGAAATTATGAGTCCATATCAAGCAGGGTTTAGAAGAGGTATTTCAACTATTGACCAGATTTTCCGTTTGAATCTTCTGTATTGGAAGACTGTGTCAATCGAGGGCGTCAGCTTGTACACGGTGTTCGTGGACTTGCGAGCGGCCTTCGATTTAGTGCCCAGGGATAAATTATGGGCCGTCTTAACGGACTTAGGGGTTCCTGCCGATATTTTATTAATTCTGAAAAGATTACACCAGGGAAGTTTTGCCAGGGTTAGGTGCGGAAGAGGGGGAACTCTTTCGGATGGTTTCCCCATTGACAGGGGGGTTAGACAGGGTTGTGTGCTTGCACCGACCCTTTTCTGCCTCTTTGTCAACGGGGTCATTAGCCATCTTAATGGGTTGAGCAACATCGATGCCCCCAGGTTGGTTGGCAGCAGGGTTCCTGCTATCATGTTCGCAGATGATACCCTGCTGCTCTCCAAATCCCCTATGGGCATACAACGGGTGTTGGACGTATTTGCGAACTTCTGTGTGAAGCGTGGATTGGAGATTAATGCTTCTAAAACCAAGTACATGATCTTCAACCCGCCCTCCTCAACACGCCCGAGTCCCTTGATAGGGTCCTCCAGATTAGAGAGGGTTTACACGTTCGATTATCTGGGGGTAACAATTAACCAGTCTATGACTTGGGATTCACACCGAACCAAGGCAAATTTGAAACTGATCCAGATGATGGGTGGCATATCTAGGATGACAAGAGGATTGACCTATAAGCCATTTGGTCCCCGCCTCCAAATTTATAAAATCCAGGCAAGAGGGGCAGTGACATATGGGGGTGAAATATGGGGGCATACTGCCGCCCAGAAATTGCATGTTACGGAGAACATCTTCTTAAGGCAATTGGCAGCTTTACCATCTAGCACCCCACTCCTCCCACTGAGATTAGACCTGGGCCTAAGACCCATTACAGAGGAGTTGGGACTCAAACCCATAACTTTCTGGTGCAAAATATGGAGCACGCCGGAACTATCTAATTATAGAGCTGAGCTTCTAGAGATTTTGCATCTTGCTAAAGCCGCACAAATCCCATGGCTAAGATATATTAAACAAACATGCGAGTCACTAGGAAGACCGGATTTGTGGTTTGATCCAGGAAATACATGCTGTAGGATCTCACGCAAATCTATCTCCAAGGTTTATTATGAGCATAACTTACGCGTCTTAATCAAGAGTGCACGGGAGGGGTCCTTATCTGAACACTTTCTGGGGTTTAAAGACTCATATCATCTAGAGCTTGCCTTTGATGGGGGCCCATGGGGGAACGGGGGCGCGCCTGCCGCGTCACCTTGTGCGCGAGAGGCACGCCCCTGGCTGTAACGGAGGGGGTCGGCTCGACCGCCATACTTTTGGCGTGGCCGATGCCGCCCTGCTGTTCTATATGGGCGTTACTACCTACACCCCCTCCTCCCCATTCAAGACCCGTGACAGGAGAGAAGTTTTTGGATGCGGGGGGCGTGACACCCCCCCGGCCGTATTTATTATATACAATTAATACACATTAATCATAATTACAATATTTTCAAAATGTAACAGAAAATATGCTTTACACGGATTACAATTGATTAGTACAGATATCCGATGGCTAACCTTAACATAACTTGATATTGGGGACTCAGCGGCCTTGGTCCTTTTGGACTTAAGTGCTGCTTTCGATATGGTGTCCCATACCATACTTCTCAAGCGCCTGCAGGATATCGGGATCAGGGACTCAGCCCTGGCCTGGATTAAATCATTTTTATCGGACAGATCCTTCCAGGTCCTGGCACCCCCCTTTTCCTCACAGGAATTTGCACTACACCAGGGGGTTCCACAAGGCTCCATTTTGAGCCCTTTATTATTCAACCTATACGTCAGCCCTCTAGCAGTGCTGGCGAAAGAGAGGGGGCTGTCGTTGGTGTCGTACGCGGACGACACCCAATTAGTGATATCCTTTTGCAGGAAATGTACCTCCAGCTGAGACAATTTTAAGGACGATCTGTTAGCTATATCTGATTGGATGGCAATTAATTGCCTCCAGCTTAACTCTGGCAAATCTGAGATCCTTCTATTTGGAAAGGATAGGGGGCTGTGGTCAGATCTATACTGGCCGGATCGATTAAAACCTGCCCCAATTCCGAAGGAAACTGTAAAAAATCTTGGGGTACGGTTCGATCAGGGACTAACCTTTGAGAAGCAAACCAAAATGGTTGCGGGGGTCTGTTTTGGACTCCTGCGGGGTCTAAAGCCTCTGCTTGGGTTTTTTCCTCCTTCAGTGCGTCAGACTATTGTCCAGGCATCTGTTCTCTCAAGACTGGGCTATGGCAACTGCCTTTATTTGGGAGCTACCAGAGCCAGCGTTAAGCGCCTCCAGAGGGTCCAGAACGCTGCAGCACGGATTTTGGTCTCACTACCCAAACATTGTTCAGTTGCACAGCTTCTCCCCAAACTTCACTGGTTGCCAGTGGACAAACAAATACAATTTAAAGCACTGTGTATTTCACACAAGATTCTGTCTAAACAGGCGCCGCCTGGCCTTCTCCAGTTGTTGGAGGCTTATACACCCAAGCGCCCCTTGCGTTCCGCTAACCTAGCCATGGTCTGCACCCCGCATGTGTGGAGGGCCAGGGCAGGGGGGCGCTCGTTCCGCTGGCTGGCGGCAAAATTATGGAACTCTCTCCCAACTTCTATCAGAACTATTTCTAACCATCTGCCGTTTCGTGAGGCTTTGAAGACTTGGCTTTTCCCTACCTCTACTATTTAACTGTGTCAACTTGCTTTGGTCTCTGTCTCTGGTCCTAGTATTGCGCTGGGACGCCCCCGTTGCTGGGGCAGCCATGCGCAATATAAATCTGCAATAAATAAATAAATAACTCTAATACAACGGTTTTCGTATCCATATCTAGACATATCGTTATCAATCTTTACAAACTGTATTTTCTGCGTACCTATTAGAGCCTACGGCAAGGTCACTAACTGGCGTCAGATCCTTATCAATTTCTAACCACGCCCTCCAGTCGGAGTGCGCATGCGCAGAGGGCCCGTTCATCGTGAGGGTACTTCCCCACCTGGTTACCCCCGTACGCTCTATACCTGATCTCCATAAAGGGGCCCTTGCAGCCGTTGTGCACGTGTGTGATGGCCAATCAGCCTAGAGACTCCCTCCTCCCCTGCACCCAACTGCCCCTGGAGTTCTAGGAGAGACCAGTTGTCCCTCCCACTTGGGTGACACCATTCGGGAATGGCGCCGCCCTCTAAGGACCTTAATTTACTGCTCACCAATCATGACCTTACCGCCACAGGCTAGCATAGTTTACCGACTATCTAGCCCCCCCCCCTGTGCTCACTAGAAAGGTCATCCCTTACGACTAAGGCCGATCAACCATGCCAACATATTCTCCAGGAACACCTTGTTGCCTACTTGGGATAAATGAACGCCGTCTTTTAAGAAGCACGGCTCACCCCTAATGCATCCATGGGCGATGGTCTGTAAGTGAGGAGCCCTAAAAAGTCTCTCAATCTTGTTATTTATTCTCTTTGCCGAGTGATTCAAAGCCTTTACGGAGTCCTCCCCTCCATTGGAATCGGGGCATCATCTGAGACCACCCGATGGTGCAGCCCTGCTAAGTCTTAGCTAACCAGCCTATTTCAGTGACTATGGTTTCCACCAACCCTCTTCTTCCCAGTCTAGCTAAGTCTTTCCCCCCCAAGTGTAGTATGATAATGTTAGGGGCGGACCCCTTTTTTTTTACAGGTCCAGTACGATACCCCTGAACCGATCAAAGCATAGCCCCCCTTTTCCATGGCATGCTATTTCAAAACCTGCCTGCCGTGCTCTTTCCCTATAATCACCTGTAGAAATAAGGTTAGACAGACGCCTTACATATAAATGGCCTATGATCCACACCGTCTGTAAGCTTTCCTTCCGCGGTGTTGACATCCGAGTTGTTGCATGATGCTGGTGTAGTGTCTTGAGTTTCTCCCCTGCGTGACAGGCTTTAGAAACTGTAATGGAAGCAGAAAACAATGCATCAGCGCTGTGTGGCTCTCACACTCACAGCATGTGTAGGCTCACATAACGTTTGTAACAATTGGACACCCATCTCCCTATCTTTTGTACGCCGCTGTTTGATAGACCCCTGGCCGTTGCTTCAGTGGCCGCCCCTATCCTAAAGGAATGGGTACCAAACCTTTCTGGATTGTGACCTGATTTCAGAATTGTCATGTTCAGCACCCTTTTGAACTGAAATCGTGTCAGGGGGACCCCATCCACATGGATCAGAAAAGGACCCCCTACGTTAAGTGGCCTAACCTGTAAGTAGCTTTCAACGTGTGATACAGGGCAGCATGGGTTGCCCCGTGCCCGGTGGAGAACTACTCCATCACCCCGGGCCTCCTGATCGGTCTTGGATTTCTTGATAGATATTAGTAGAGTGTCATCCCTGATGTTAATGCATGCAAACTGCAGGCCGCCGTGTACGTCTAGCTTGTTTTATGCCACTAGCTTCCCAATTCGAAATGTACCGTAAAAGGCCAACGAAAAGGCTACCATGAATAACTGCACTTCCCCTGATGTGCTGCAAATTGCTGGGAGGGCTGCTAATATTGCGTCAGAAGGTCCACCCCAATTGGCTGCCTTGTGTCTGGGGCCGCCCCCTGGAGGCGTTGCCACCCTTTAAGAGCCTTCCTCACTGTGAAACTGTTGGTGGGATCACCCCTGTCGCTGATCTGAGCGAAGAAGGAGATCGCCTCCACCTGCCTCCTCGCTGCTGCTGCTGAACGCCCATTGGTCCTTAAACTACCCAAGTATGCAATGAGTGTCCCCGTGTCGTTCCACCGCTCAGCCCACCCTGCCCCCAAGAAAGAACAATATTGCCAAAACGCCCCTTCGTATGCTTTTTTGGTCCTGGGTGATAGGCTGGCTGCCATGAGGTCCGGTAGGTGGGGGCACCAATCTGAGTCGTTCTGGGAAGAGGGTGGCACACTCTGCCGCTGTCGGGAGGTGGGCCCTAAAACCTGCATCTTAAAGCGAGAAAGTGCATCAGCAGCATGATTAAGGACCCCAGGCACGTGTTTAGCCCTAAATTGCACATTCAATTTCATGCATGTGAGAACAAACTCCTTCAAGAGGCGAAGAATCATTTTACACCGGGCCGCTTGCTGATTGATGCATTCCACCACGGTCATGTTGTCTGACCAGAAAACTACTGACTGGTTACGCAAATGTTCAGGCCATACTGTCAATGCCACCCATATGGCGAAGAGCTCCAGGAACCCGATGTTACCTGTTAGACCATTCTCTACCCACCAAGGCGGCCAACGTTGTGCCACCCACTCGGTACCGAGTATGGCACCAAATCCCTCACTTCCCGCGGCGTCAGTCATTAAACCCAACTCCGGGGACGCTGTGGGCGGACCGGGCCACACTACTCTGCCGTTGAAGTCCTGCAGGAATGCCATCCAAATCCGCATGTCCTGCCGAACCTCAGCGGACAGCCTTGTGTGGTGATGTTTTTCCTTGAGGCCCGCCATGGCTTGGGAGATGGACCTGGAGAAAGGTCTAGCCATTGGAATGACCCCTAAAGCAAAGTTCAGCTGTCCTACTGTCTGCTGCAGCTCATGTAGTGTGACCTTCTGTTTGCCCAAGCATAGTTTTAAAGCAGCCCTGAATTTGTTGACTTTGTCCATGGGTAACCTAAAACATCTCTGAACAGAATCCAGCTCAATGCCCAGGAACTCTGGAACTCTATCGTAGAAGCCGGCCCGACTGTCTTCCCCGGAGCCAATGGAACCCCCAGATCATGCATGAGCGTGCAAAATTCCTGCAGCGCCCACCCACATTCCGGGGAGCCCAGAGTCCCCAGGATAAGAAAGTCATCCAGGTAATGCATGACCCACTGGTGCCTTCTGCCTGAAAACCCATTCCAGAAATGAACTGAATTTTTCAAAATATGCGCATGAAACAGAGCAGCCCATTGGCATACACGTATCCATATAAAAACTCCCTTGAAATTTAAAACCCAGCAGGTGGTAATCATCCGGATGTACCGGGAGTAACCGAAAGGACGATTCTATGTCAGATTTTGCCATCAAAGTACCAGGGCCCAAGCCCCTGAGAATCTCCACCGCTTGGTCAAAGGATGCATATTTAACGCTGCACAACTCATCATCAATTGCATCTTTCAGTGATTTACCCCTGGGTGCTGACAAATTGTGTATTAGTCTGAATTCCCCTTCTACTTTTTTGGGGACTACCCCCAACGGGGAGCAGACGAAGTTCTGCACTGGCACAGACTCGAAAGGGCCCGCCACCCTACCCAGGCGCAACTCCTTGGCAATCTTTGAAGAGACTACACCTTTATTG
The DNA here is from genome assembly GCF_964204655.1 of Triturus cristatus. NCBI lineage: Eukaryota > Metazoa > Chordata > Amphibia > Caudata > Salamandridae > Triturus > Triturus cristatus. Next base: position 210,072,787 of record NC_140585.1, on the reverse strand, counting down.
GTCCGGGCAGAGAGTTGATTCTGACACTGATGACCCCCTATAGTTAGGGGCTGGAATCCTAAAGCCATCCCTGAAACCCTCCAACAGAGTTCTCGCCGTAATATGGCATGGGTATTTGTTGAGCCATGGAGTCAGAGCCGTCACATCAATGGGGGACCGTACTTTCAGTGGGGATGCAATCTCACTCCTGCTTCTTTCTACCCTTATCCTTTGCTCTGTTGTATCCAATTTTTAGTCTCAAGGGCCACACTTACCAGTGGCCCGCAATGTAAGTCAAATAACGAGCAGTTGGCAACGTAGAAGGTTCAAGCGTTTATTGGCCAAACAGGAAACTCTACATAGAGGAGCCTCGTCGATCCTCACCCAAGGGGTGTGCCGAGGAAGACTGCTGGCTCCTTGTCAAACTCATTCTTTTATACATTACAGCGCAACATACAAAGCCTTATAAGTGGAAAAGTACCAGCCAGTCTAGGCGCTCCTAATGAGCTCATCCTATATCTAGTTTCAATGATACAAAAAGGGCTACTATCTTTAAGAATAGAAGGTCGACCGGGTGACTCCCTTCTCGTCCCAGGTTCAGAAGGAATTTGCTTGGTACTCCCTTTTGGCAGATGTGACCTTGCTTCTCGGTCGTAAATACAATTCAGCCTGTCTTCTAAAACTAGTGTCTGCTGAACAAGGAAAATATGGGTTCAGGGAACCACGTGATTGTAGCTCCTTTAGACGAAAGAGCTGAGGGCCAAAATGGCCGCGGTTCTGTTTTCTGCCCTTTCCGTCGTACTTACTAAATGGATGCACAAAGGGCCTTCTTACAGGGCTGAGTCAAATAAGTTAGTTTAAGTTACACTGTGCTAATCATATTCTGAAATTTGGATCCTACAGAACGGCCCTTTTAGCATAATGTAGCTAAAATAAAATAAAAACAAGTAGGACTAATCCTCAAAGATACCCTCATCTATCTGCATTAGGTCACGAATTTCTTTCTGGGTCATCTGGGCATGAGCTTGGGTAGGTGGGGATTTAGGTAGTGCAGAACAAAATTGGGTGGCACAATAGGAACAACAGGCAGGGCCGCACTGGATACAAATGCAGCAAGTAAAGAGGAAACCCACAATACCCAACAGAACCATGAATAGTTTCCACCCCCAGGTGGTCAGAAGGTCCCAGAACCAAGTTGACAGGGACCAGGTACCAGTCTCGGTATGGATTTCTGATGCCAGTCGGTGGAGTTTCTGAATAGCTAAATGAACCGAAGGGGCGGAGTCAGGTATATATACACAACAGGAGCTCCCGATCACCCGGCATGCTCCTCCACGGTCAGCCAGTATGACGTCTAAAACAAGACGATTTTGAAGGGTCACAAGCCGGGTCGCCTGAAGCTCAACAGTGATATTAGTCAATATCCCGGCCGTGGTATTGACTACTCCCTCCACCACCCTGGACAGCCTTCTGATTTTCTTACTAGTGAGGATAGGGCCCCATATAGGTAGGACCCCTTTCATAATGTCTACAAAATGTTGGGCCGGGGTATCTGTTTGATCAGTGACATCATTATCAACGGATAGGGATAACAGACTTCTTTTATTCAATGAATGAGATTTATGGTAATCTGAGGGGGCAATATAAACAGGAGGATAGAGGAAGGACAGATAACACCTGCCCGACCATCCCCTGGGAAGCCAGGTGTAAGCATTCTCCCCGCATACGAAATATATGTTCGGGGGAGTCAAAATGGGAGGACTACTAAAAGTCCGCAATCGATAAGTGTAATTACATCTGCTAAATCCTACGGACAAGTGGCCGGAACCCTGGACACAAAAGGAGGATGACGTATTTAATACAGGGACAGGTATAATCTTGTCTTCGGAGACATTGCGTTCCTGAAAATATCTGAAGTACTCGGTGAAATTGAAGGATACAAAATCTAATATTTCATCCCTCAGCCAAGTATCATTCTCATGGTCCATGTACACATTCATGCAGGCTGTTGGATCTAAAGTGCCATCAGTGCCTTCCGCATTGGGAGTGAATCCCTGATGCCTCTCTATGTAGGCCAGGATCAAGTCATAATCTTTCTCCGAGAATCTATGCGCATCTACAGTATAATGCTCATATATCATAGACAACAATCTAAACCAAGCTTCACAGCTCCCTAGATGTGACAATGGCATTGATATAAACAAATCATGTTTATGCATTACTGAAGGGAGGAGGCCACATACCCAGCAATCGGTGACATTCGTGGAACTGTGAGTCTGATGCAACATTTCTATGAAGGCATTATGTACATAAGTCTGGCGATGCCTTTCTTTGTGAGGGGCCAAAGTCTGAAAATGGTGTTCCTGAGGAGTGGGGGTAGTTAACACCAAGGTATGGACTGGGTGGCGGAATTCTAGATAAATGAACAACCCTAAACATAATAGAAATGACACAGCTATTATAGAAATAAACACAATTTTAGCACGCAAACTCCATGTGGAAAACATTGGTAAATGTGCATATCTAGGGCGGGAATCATGGGACGTTCTTCTTCAAGGGCGAAGCGAGCAAAGGGATACATTCTCACTAAAAGTCCAGTTCTAAGCTCGGGAAACAATGAGAACAAAAAGAAAAACTACGCGCAGTCCATTCTGCCGGAGGGTGCTTCTTTCCTGTGTCCGAGTTAGAGCCTCACAGGCAGACTCTTAGCATTCCAAAACAGTAGAAGTATCAAAGAAAAAAAAAAGAAAAATCAAGGGTGCAAAAACTTCTCGCGTGGGAGCTGCACTTGACGCAACTCTGGTCGAAGAAGAGGATTACCTGGGCCCCTCTTGCTATCAATGTCTCTATCTTCTTTCTGAACAGGGCTATCACTTATAGTTCTACGCCCTCCACGAGTTCAGTCCAGTGTTCATATGATCCCCTAGGTCCCTTAACTCGGACTTCACCTTTTATGGTAAGCCGGACCGGGGGATCCCATTCCGTTTGCGGGGCCGCAGGTGGTATCGAGTGTGACCAGGGGTTTCAGGATTTATGAACAAAATGGGCACAGTGGTATCAGAGAAGGAACAAGGTGTGTGACCCTCCTGGTCACGCGTTTGGTCCCCAGGCAGGGCCTTATTTGCCACAGCTGACCCCGAACTCGTGGCCCTCTCTCTCTGCCCTTCTGTTTCTCCGTGGGCTTCGAGGGAGGGCGGCTCTTCGGCGTCGTGCTCACCTCTGTGCCGTTCGTTCTCCTCTTGGTCCTGGCAATCCTCGGGCAAGGGAAGCGGGACACGCTTCAGATGGGAAACATGAATCCAATGCTGCCTCCCTTCGACCTTTACCGCCGTCCTCGTGGCCAGAAGCACTTGATGTGGCTGGGTCCAGCGGGGTTCCAAGCTCGACTTTCGCTGGTAGTTCCGAATTAGGACCCACTGACCTGGTTCGATGCTGTGTCCGGGGCCCTCCGGCAGAGGCTGCAGTACTGCTGAAATCTGTTGGTGGATAGAACGGAGATCTTTAGTTAAAGCATAAAGGTAGTCGGCCAACATAGGATACTCAATATCCCTAAATGACTTGGGCCGGGGCACCCCCCATACATTGGCTGGTCTCCCAAAAACCACCTCGTAAGGGGAAATCCCACTCCGAGAATGAGGGGTGGTTCTTACAGACAATAGGGCCAATGGCAGAAGATCGGGCCATTTCAGGCCAGTCGTGTCCTGTAGTTTAGCTAATTTTAGCTTCAGGATCCCATTATATTTCTCAACTAGGCCTGCTGATTGTGGGTGCCTTGCGGCGTGGAACTTCTGTCGTATTGCCAAACCTTTACATACATGCTGAACTAAGTTGGCATTAAAATGTGTCCCATTATCACTCCAGATTACTCGTGGTAAACCGTATCGGGGAAAGAACTCCTTTATTAGGGCTCTGGCAGTTGCTATAGCTGTGTTTTCTCTAGTGGGGTATGCTTCCACCCATTTACTGAAGGTACAGATTACCACCAGAACATATTTAAGGTTGTTAACCCGTTCCAGTTGTATATAATCCATTTGGAGTACCTCGAAAGGCAAGGTAGGTGGGGCAAAACTTCCTGACAACACAGGGGTACTACCCCCCGGGTTATGCTGGAGGCAAATCATACAATGCTGGACCAGATTTCTAGCCGTTTTCTGGATATTAATGTTGTACCATACAGGGTCCAACATGGCACACATGCCTCGGACCCCGACGTGAGCGGGACCATGTGCCATGGCCACCACCGCATTCACGAATGCATTCGGTAGCAGCCATCTGCATTTTTCTGATAAATCCGTCCAACACCCATTCTCGTCTAACCGCCCCACCTGCTCCTGCCAATACTGTAGCTCCTCTGGAGTTGCTTCTTTTTGCAACTCTCTCACACTATCTACAGTGTTTCGAAAAATGTCTGCTTCTACCATCCTTCTGCACTGACTAACTACAAACATGGAGGGGGTATCTGACTGGGCCGTTTCCTTAGCAATCTTGTCTGCAAAAGCGTTACCCCTCCCAACATCATTAGTTACAGCCTTATGGGCACTACATTTTACAATGGCGAGGGCTTCTGGCAAAGGTAATGCGGCCAGCAGTCGTTCGACCAATTGTCCATTCTTTATCTTGTCACCATGAGACGTAAGAAACCCTCGTTCTGCCCACAACCTCCCAAAACTATGGGCCACACCGAAAGCGTACTGGCTATCGGTGTAGACATTCAACCTCAGTCCCTTTCCCAACTCACACGCTCTAAGTAGTGCGATTAATTCAGCCGCTTGGGCGGAAAGATATGGTACTTTGGCCGCCTCTACCACGGTCCGCAAGGTGGTAATTGCATAGGCCGCAACCGTATTACCGTTGGGCAATTTAAAACATGAGCCATCAACATACAATTCTCCTTGGGGTTCCGATAAGGGGGTGTCTGTTAGATCTATCCAGCCCTTTGTTTCTTCTTCAGTCCGGAATATGCAATCATGTACATCCTGGCCACTTTCTCCCAGGGGGAGGGGTAGCAACGTGGCAGGATTCAGAGTTATACATCTTTTAATGGTTATGTGAGGTGCAAACAGGGTCAATTCGTACCCCGTAAGACGCGCACTGGTTAAGTGCTGCGTCTGAGTTCTGTTTAACAATACGTCCACAGCGTGTGGTACCATTACTGTGAGGTCCGTATTTAGGACTAGCCCTTCCGATTGCCTGATCGCCATCGCTACTGCGGCCGTGGCTCTCAGGCAGCTGGGAAGTGCTCTGGCGACGTTGTCCAAAACCGCTGAGAAATATGCACAGGGTCTTTGCTTACCTCCAAAGTCCTGTGTTAACATTGAAAGCGAACAACCGTCCACCTCATGCACATAGAGCACAAAAGGCTTCCGGTAGTCTGGGGTGCCCAGCACAGGAGCAGAACATAAAGCAGTCTTTAGAGAAAGGAAAGCCATTTGACACTCATCAGTCCAAGGTAGGGGTTCATGCACGTCTTTGGTGATTAAATACAAGAAAGGTTTAGTGATGAGAGAGTAGTTAGGAATCCACTGGCGACAGTAAGAGGTTATGCCAAGCAAAGCACGGACATCACGTTGCGTGCGAGGAACAGACATGTTAGTAATGGATGCAATACGTTCCGGGGTCAATCGCCGTCCCTCCTTCGACAGGAGATGACCGAGATAGGTCACCTCCGGTCGACAATATTGGAATTTTGACAGTGATACCTTATTACCATGTTTTGCCAAATGCTGCAGTAACTCCACTGTTGCCGTCCGGCAGCCTTCCTCAGTATCAGAGGCCACCAGGAGATCATCAACATACTGGAGTAATACATTACCTGGCGGCAAACTCAAGGTGTCCAGTATCCTTTTCAGTGCCTGACTATAGATACTGGGGCTTTCTGTAAACCCCTGGGGGGCGCGACAGAATCTGAAGCTACGGCCCCCCAATGAGAAGCCGAAAAGATAGCGGCTGTCTGGATGTATAGGGATACTAAAGAAAGCGTTTTTTAAATCAATAACTGAGAAAAATGGTGCCGTTGGAGGAATCATTGTCAGGACGGAGTTAATATCAGGTACCACAGGGTACTGGGGTACCACGATCTTATTGATTTCTCGAAGGTCAATCACAAATCGATAGGTATCAGCATAATCAGGAGTCGGTTGTGTCGGGGCTCGTTTAAGAATCGGAAGAATAGGGCTATTACATGTATTAGAGGCCGTTTCTTCCACTACTCCAGTTTTTATCAAATCGTGAATGATAGCAATTAGAGCCCGTTCCCCAGCAGGGGCAATTTTATACTGGGGAATCTTTGGCAGCTGGGCGTCCTGTTTTATGGTAATCGATACTGGGGTTATTCGTAAATGGCCCACATCTGTGTCTCCGGTCGCCCAGAGGGTTTCCGGAATGTTCGCCAGTTCTGGTGGTAAAGGTTCTGTTTTAGATAAGCATTGTGCAGAGAGGGGAGAAGGGTCTTTTATGGTCAGGTAGACCCCCTCTGGGGAACAATAGATGTGAGCATGTAATCTTTTCAATAGGTCCATGCCTAAAAGGTTCTCTCCACACTGGGAGGTCAAAAGAAAAGGTGAGTCTATCGATACCGGCCCCAGGGTAAGGGGGAGCGGTTCTGAGATGGGGCTTACCACCGGAGTTCCAGAAAACCCCACAGACACATTATTCTGGCCAGACAGAGCAGCCCCGGGACTAGGGCACGTGAAACGGAACTGTTCATGGCCCCAGTGTCAACTAGAAACTTACCTGATGCATTCAGTAATCGTGCATGAACATAAGGTCCAGCTTGATCAATTGGAATCGACACCTGCCTCTGACTCTGTCTTTGGCTGTCCTATGCTTGAGAATAACCTGATCCTTCGTCTGCCACATAATCGTCATTATAATACTGTCTTCCCTCACCGTGATCAAAACAGTTCTGACCTATCTCACCTGTCGCCGAATGCTCTGATCTCGTAGATCCCCCTCGCTGTCCAGAGAAACGTCCCCTTCCCCGTAGTCTCGGAGCACTGTTCTGTTCATATAGTAACGGACACTGGGCTCGCCAATGCCCCTCCTGTTTACAGAAAGCACATTGATTTAAGCCCAAATCTGTCCGTCCCATCGTCTGCGGCGGACCCGCCCCTCTCGAAGCAAAATTCTGTGACCCTCTACCTCTTCCCCGTCCTCTCTCTACTTGCTGTAACAATACTCGAGTCTTCAAGTCCTTCGACTTCTTTTCTGTCCTGTCCTTACTTTCATTCTCCCGATGTTCATAATATTGAGCCATACTCAATATTGTCGACGGGGTGGTGGTTGTCCAGGTGCTTTCGGCAGCCTGTAATCGAGCCGACACCTCTGGCAACAGATTGGTCACGAATCGATTCACGAACAACCGTACCCCCCCTTCAGTGGCTAGGTCCTGTCCACTGAAGTCAATGAAAACTCCCTCAAATCTCGTAAAGAAATCAGATACACTCTCATCCTTCTTCTGCTTGCAGGCCGTTAACTTATCCCAGTCCACTTTTCGGGGAGGGATCAGTGAATGCATATAATTTATTATCCTATCAGGAAGGGCCAATATTTCCGCCCGGGGCTTATTCCCTGGTTTACGGTCTCTATCCCATCCCCGTAGCTGTTCCCAGGTCCCCCCAAATTCGGTTGCATGGTCTTGATCATGCACCTGGCGCCAAATGTCCACCGGTACTAGTAGAGCGAAGAATAGCTCGATGTCTGCCAACGTCATTACTGCGGAGGAAGCCGCCTCAGTAAGCTCTTTGTAATACGCGGTGGGATTCTTCCGGGGATCTGGTAACTGACTTTTTAGTGACAACACCTCACTACGTTTCCAGGGAGTGTACACCCATTGCTCCTGGAAGCGCACCTCCACTCTGGGACGAGTAACTACCCCCTGGGCGTCTACCACTTCCGTGATCTCGGGATGGTAGATGGGGTGTACTTCCCGCATAGGGTACTGGGATAGCCCCGTAGGATTAGTGGACTGCAGGCGGGTTCTATACGCCACCAGGGTCTGCACATTCCCATACACTTCTTCGGGGGTAAGGCGGGATTTATGGGCTTGTGTGACAATATCGTATAATATGGCCGGGGCCCTTCCCTCCGTGTGTGTTTGCTCCCATAATGATATAAGGTGGTTTGCCATATGTTCTAATGCATGCTGCTGCATTACCGGCTCGTAATCCCTCATGGTGCTCCAAATATCTGATAATAAATAAATGGGTTGCCCCATCCATTGGGATGCCTGCACAGCAATAGCGTCCTTTTCTTCGGTTCCCAAGGCCGAACGAGTAAACAACCTTTTACCCTCAGCCAAAGGAACTGGACGTGTCGGAGTGGTGACAGCTGCTACTGGCGTAGTACTCGCGGAGGAGGAGGGCAAGGCAGAAGGGGAAGTCATTGACCCGGGTGGCAGCTGTGTTGTCCCAGCTGCTGCAGCCGTTAACAGGGCTGGTAACATAGTAATCACCTCCGACACAGATGTAGACAGTCGGGAGAGCTCTGTCGAAGGAGGGGAACTGGGGGGAGCCGGAGGGGCTGAGGCTCCCGAGGTTCCTAAGGGTGCGGCCATGGTTGGGGCTGAGACTCCAGCCACCTCCGGATATAGCCGTTGCGGCACATAAGGAGGTGGTGGCCGTATATCCAATAAGTCCTCTATCTCATCTTCAGCATTGGGCCGAGTCACATAGCATTATCTACCTTCAATCGAAATTCACGGTTCATACAGTCTATTCCCTTTTCTGCTCGAGACCTATCATAAGCTATGGCCTTCTGAGTCACATTCTGTCCTGCCTTAGCCCTAGATCGCTTCTCCTCGCTTATCTGGCGCTGCTTGGATTCTTTCAGCCACGAACCCAGGGCATCAAACATAGCCTGGCGGCTGCGTCTGGAAAACAGTTGTTCCTGCAAGAAAGCAATCTTTTTCTCGTCAAATGAGCCAGTCTTTGGCCATTGCAATTCTTCGTTACCTTTAGTATATTTATGCCACAGAGTACAAAACAATAAAGGGGTAATTCCATGCTTCACATACATATAGTGGCTGGGACTGCCTTCCGGCGGGGCAGGCTGACTCTCAGCTAGCCGAGAGTCCCCCGTCCGACAGCAACAGCCGAAACAATTCAACTTACTAAAACAAGGCATGGTGATTAGTTCAATACAAACACAAATGACATAAACCACAACCAAGAGGTTACAACGTTTTCCACCTAATCAGTGAGCCAGTCAGACACTAATCGGTAGCATCTCCAACAATAGACATCCCTGACTACACCATGGATCCTCTCACTGCCTTTCTGGTTCACCACTGAGGCCTGTCCCGGGGAGGTCTGTGCCTCACCGAGGATATGTCTCGTGGCTACCCAGCTTGGGTCGTGAGTCTCCCAGGTGTAATCAGGCTATATTCCGCGCGCGGTTCATCGAGTCAGAAAAAAGGGCCCATCAAATCATACCATACCATATGTACATGTACTTTCAAATCAATGCCCAGCCATACCAATCGGGCTTCAAACCAACAATGGCACCGCTTCTCGGTGCCTACTTCAAAATCAATGCACCACCCTAGAGCCTGTGCTTCAAATACCACTACACGCTCCACCTCGCGTGTTTCAAAACCAAAACGGGCACTGCTTGTAGCCAGTGCTTCAAATCAAAATTCTACTCACCGGGTGCACCCTGGTACGAATGTCCGTTCTTCGCTGCCAACTCCTCTCGACCAACACGGTCCGTTTCCTGAGTTGAGCCCGTAGGACCCCGGTGAAGGGTGACTAGCAGCAGAGGGCTTCCCGCTCGAGCGCGCGGAGCAGAACCCTCGAGCTCGTTCTCCTCCCACCCGACCGAAACGCCCTCGGACCTACCACCCGATCACGGGGGAGGCCGGACCCTATCACGGGGTCCCTTCGTGGTCGCCAACTGTTGTATCCAATTTTTAGTCTCAAGGGCCACACTTACCAGTGGCCCGCAATGTAAGTCAAATACCGAGCAGTTGGCAACGTAGAAGGTTCAAGCGTTTATTGGCCAAACAGGAAACTCTACATAGAGGAGCCTCGTCGATCCTCACCCAAGGGGTGTGCCGAGGAAGACTGCTGGCTCCTTGTCAAACTCATTCTTTTATACATTACAGCGCAACATACAAAGCCTTATAAGTGGAAAAGTACCAGCCAGTCTAGGCGCTCCTAATGAGCTCATCCTATATCTAGTTTCAATGATACAAAAAGGGCTACTATCTTTAAGAATAGAAGATCGACCGGGTGACTCCCTTCTCGTCCCAGGTTCAGAAAGAATTTGCTTGGTACTCCCTTTTGGCAGATGTGACCTTGCTTCTCGGTCGTAAATACAATTCAGCCTGTCTTCTAAAACTAGTGTCTGCTGAACAAGGAAAATATGGGTTCAGGGAACCACGTGATTGTAGCTCCTTTAGACAAAAGAGCTGAGGGCCAAGATGGCCGCGGTTCTGTTTTCTGCCCTTTCCGTCGTACTTACTAAATGGATGCACAAAGGGCCTTCTTACAGGGCTGAGTCAAATAAGTTAGTTTTAGTTACACTGTGCTAATCATATTCTGAAATTTGGATCCTACAGCTCTTTTGAGGCATTTTGATTCGGGGTGGGATGGGTTGGCGCAAATGGAGCATGCATGCTTGAACCTGCACTGCCCCTGTGGTCTGGTGCAGGTCCGCCTGTTGAAGTCCCAGGAGGGAAACATCCTTTACCACGCAACCATTACAACGCGGTATGGTTACATCGTGGTTTTAACAACGCAAGTCGTTACACCGACTTGCACTGGAGGGCGCTGTAGGATAAGGAATAGTGTGAATTACTTTCCAACACCTTCCCTACTGTACGTAGACTGGAGTTGGAATAGTAATCCACACTATTCCTATGTCCAGCGCCCTCCAACGCAAGTCGATGTAACGACTTGCGTTGTTAAAACCGCGATGTAACATACCGCGTTGTAATGGTACGCGTTGTTACATCATACATCCATCCCAGCACGTCCCCTTCCTTCAACTATTACTGCCTGAACTAGTGGTGTAGCTTGTGTTACCCTGTGACCGAAAGGGCTGAAAGGGCTGAGCTGACTGCAGGGGCTGACTCCTTGTGTTCCCCTGTCCCTCGCCCCCGAAAAGATCCAACCAAGATATAGTGTAAATGCGGTCCCTTGACAGTGTTGGGTCGGATGCCTTGGCCACCCTGAAATTTTTGTCATACACTAACCACCCGCTGCCCGCGAATTTGTCGTGGGCCAGCACTATTCTATTCTGGTAACAGGCCATCTGTGCCTGTAAGTTTGGGAAACGCTCCGCTGTAACTGCCATAAATATGGAAAAGGTTCTAATCCAGTTGAGTAAGTTCTCTTCCACCCTACAGCATCTCACTAGCCCATTCTCTGGGAAGCATATCATCTTTGATCTTCCTAGACTCCTCCCTCTCCCTTTCGCAGATCAGTAAAGAAAACATGTTAATATATTCACCAGCCCAAATTCTGTTCTTCAACTCAAGAGACATGTGCCTGCCTAAAAACTCTCATTCGGAGCTGGCCTCGCCCACGCCTAACATTGGTAATGCTGGCAAATTACCTGGTACCGTTGACCCTGGTGCCTCTGGTTGAATCCCTGCCGCCGCACTGGAAACTGACACCCCTTTGTTCTCGAGAGTGCCGGAACTTCCCCCTGAAATGACAGGTAACGGTGCAACTGGCCCGGCCTTGGTTGGTTCCTTGGGCCCAGCATTGAATTCATTCACAATTTGCGTTGCCTCAGCCAAAGCATCGGTACCCAACCCTTTCACTCCCACCGCTGGGGCAAGAATGCCTGCTTTCCCCGACCATGGCAAAATTGCCGCTAAATGTGAAACTACATCCTGAGGGACCCCTCCCCCCCCGGTGGAGTCCCCCCCACGTGTGCTGGTAGAGGAACGGCGACCAGCACGGCGGGGACTGGCGCCCCCAGGGGGGCGGGTTGGGGCGCAGGCGGCTCTGGGTACAGGGGTGGGATCAGTGGTGCCCCTGGTGGTGTAGGTACTGGCGGGGCTGTAGCGGGGAGCGGTGACAATGGGCACACTGGCTCTGGTAGAGGTACAGGCAATGGGGTAGGTGGCACTGGGTCGTTACCTCCCGGGGTCTGGGGAGCGAGTGGAGTCATTCCCTTAGGCACACGCTTTTTTGTCCTAACCTTTTTGGGGATTGGCGGCAGGACACCCTTGGGAGGCACATTATCTCCTTCTCGGCCCTCTACCTTCTCCCTGAGGTTAGCCAGATCCTGCCCCATCTCAGTCACTTTCTTCATCATGTCCTCTAATAGCCTCTCCATACAAGAGCCCTGCTCCCCCCTCTTAGCCTTCCCTGCCATGATGTACTCACTCTCAGTCAACTGCACCCCTTTACCGGGAAGGTGTTAAGATGCAAATTGATTTCACACAAGGCTAACAGGTGGAGAATGCTAAATGCACGTGGTCATGTGACTTGAACCAGCAAACTTTGAGTGTAGCTGCTTACAGCAAATAATAAAACGTAATTTTACGAGTTCAGCTGATCACACACATTGAATCACGTTGAACGTGCCACCCTGCGAGTAAGTGACCATCACCATCAGGCTACCCTCCCACTAATACAATGATTAATATGGCACAGTGTAGAATAGATCAACCTAACAGCCTTCACATGGAATTGCAATCACTTTTGGAGTAAGAGTCTCAGGCCTCAGCCGTTAAGCTACCGGAACAGAAATCTTTAGCTGCTCAAACACATTCCCCCCAACCGGCACAATTGAAGCCCTTTCAATTCTAAATCTCATGGGGATTAATACAGTTAATACCTTGCCCCCAATGCTCGTGTGTCTAACAGAATGATTCCCGCCAAATACAAACCAGCGTTTAACTATCAGCTGACTACTTGAAGAAACCGAGCAGGACGCGTGCCCCAATGCGCGCATTATGACCTTACGCTAATCTTTCATTCGGCCACGGCGCTCTAACGCTGCCGACCGCCCACACGAATACCAGGGCGTGCACAATAAAAACCAGCAGCCACCGGAGGGGTGGTTGCCCACACGACCCTGTCGTGCCACCGCCTCCCGATACCTGATGTTGTTCCTCAACCATCTCGCCGTCGAATGCTCCGCCTCAAGCGATCCCCAGCTGCCGTAAGGCGATACAAGCGATCCCACGCGATGCAAGCGATCCAAGCGATCCCAACTCACGACGCCGATCACGACCTCCGGTATCTTGACCGCCAACGAGGAACGAGAAACGCGACGTTCGCGATGGTCCCGCAATAACGATCCCAGCCTGTAGTCCCGATCTCCTTGCAGCGCCGACCTGGAAAACAAACAAAATACAAGTTACCGCCTCTTAGCGAGGCGTGGGGAGGCAAGCTGGGGAGCCAGGAAACAAGAGGCCGGTTTCCTGGCTCCCCGGCCCTTTATACCCGGTCCGGCCAGTCCTACCTGCTGGCCGGACGTTCGGCCATCGTCGCGACCCGAAAGTGACTTGAAACACTTCTGGGTGGAGCCTGGGCCAATGGGGGAACGGGGGCGCGCCTGCCGCGTCACTTTGTGCGCGAGAGGCACGCCCCCCGCTGTAACGGAGGGGGCCGGCTCGACTGCCATACTTTTGGCGTGGCCGATGCCGGTCCCGCCGTTCTAACAGTAGAGCTTTTTAAATTCATGTGACCCAGGACACTGGCAGAAAGGCACAGATGGTTCTGACAGAAAAATGCCAACTTTAGTAAAGGGCCATTTTCAAAATGATAACTTAAAATCTGACATTACGATCAAAGAGCATTACATAACATTAATTTCAGTTGTATACATAATTTCTCTATTTGCTCCCAATCTGAAGTTAGCATTTGTTAAGAGTTATAAGGCAACTCAGTGTTAGCCTATGGTTGAGAAGGCCTTACGACTGTGAAAAATGACTTACGTAATTTTTCACTGCAGGGGCATGTAAAACGTAATCCAACATGTCCTCATTTTTAAATGGGGACGCGCTCTTCATACCTGGTGCCACTTCTGCTAACCGACGCTGCCGTGAGGGGAACGGCGTACTGGAGAAAATCTACCCAGAACTTGTTTCCTGGCCGTGAGGGGAACGGACGTAATCGAACTTCACTACCCAGAATTCCCTGGTCCGGGCGCCTGCCGTAGTGTCATCAGGCAGCGCCCGGGCTCTACTTAAGGGATGAGAACTAAACGCTGCGCGGGACGCGCTCTTCATACCTGGTGCCACTTTTGCTACCCGACGCTGCCGTGAGGGGAATGGCGTACTGGAGAAAATCTACCCAGAACTTGTATCCTGGCCGTGAGGGGAACGGACGTAATCGAACTTCACTACCCAGAATTCCCTGGTCCGGGCGCCTGCCGTAGTGTCATCAGGCAGCGCCCGGGCTCTACTTAAGGGCTGAGATCTAAAAGCTGCGTGGGACGCGCGCGGGCCGCGCCCGGGCGAAGCCCGGGCCAAGGGCGGGCCCGTCCTAGCCCGTCAGAGCCAGGAGGAGGCAGGGCAGGGCTCGCCTGCTAAGCTGTTTCCAGTGGCAAATCGCTGTGTACCAGAGAAGGTGGGCGATGCAGCATTTGTCCCTTTGATGAACTCATTACCTTCAGTCTATTGTATTTGTTGCTGCGCATTGCCTTAGGTTGTTGTGTTGCTATAGGGGAAGGTGGGCCGCTTTCTGAGCAGGCCGGTTTTCTTTTGTCCTTCTCTAACATGACCAAAAGGAGGGCAGTTGATAAGGTGGGGGGACATTAGATGATTATTTAATTCGAGCTGACTCAGCACTGAATCTTGAGATCTTAGCTGTGGAATGCAGACTCTCCTTAGATCCCGCTTCTTCTTCCCTCCCTTGTGCCCAGTTACAGAATGACTCACCCGTTTCTGGTCATCCCAGTACAATTGATGGCACCCCCATCCCCCCATTGCCCATTCTCCCTGATCCGGGGTCATTGGATTCCTCCCAGGCCAGTGTTATTATCCAGAGCCCTCCTAGGGTTACTACAAGAGGGAGGTTGGCTCATAAAGGCAAAAAAAAAGAGGTTTCTAGTAAAAACAGGAGCGGCCAAGGGACTAGTAAGCCTTCTGTTGTGTCGCTTCATCCCAAGCCTAGTGGGATTACCGCTAAAGGGAATTGTCCTGACTGTAAGACTACTCCCCTGACCCAGGATTTGATTCAGCCTCTTCTGGATTCCCTACTTGTTAGTCTTAAAGACCATCTAGCTTGCCTCTTAGACCCCGTCCTCCACAAACTGGATCTTGTAGCCGGTAGGTTGGATATGTTAGAAGCTAGACTCGCTGGTGATAAGATCTCAGTAATAGGGCCTCCCCCACTGTCAAACGGGGTGACGTCTGTTGGTGTGACCAATGAGGTTGGTAATGCTAGACCACCAAGGTCAGTGGGGGTTTTGCCAGTTATACCTTCTATAGGGGAAGAGAAGGGTTACGATCCAGATTTGGAAGTGGTTACTGCTAGGGGTAACAACAACTATTGTGATGAGCAAAGTCGCCCCCCCCGAGTAATAGGGCTGGTAATGAGGGGGTGGGAGCAGGGGCTCCTACAACCCTTCCCAACTTACATCTTCCTCCCCAAGCCACCCCTTATTCCATAGTTTTTGCTAATGTTCCACCACTCTTGGAAGGAACCTACGAACATTGGTCAAACCTTAAGAATAAATCCCTGCATTACTTGAGCTCTAAAATTGGGAATAGCAAGGCCTTGTTTGATGATTTCAACATGGTTAGGCGCATCAACTGGATTGGTCAGTCTTATAAGTCCCTTCCTGGGGATTGTGTGGTGTTGAGTTTTAAGTCCCCGGCTTTGGTCGAATATATATTGGAAGCCGCTCTCCACCAACCTTCAGCATTTAATTCGATTAAAATTCTCCCATTGGGCTTCTTTTATAAGCCAGGTTGCATTCAGCCTATGCGGGATAATCGTGCTTTCTCAATACTTCCAGTAAGGTCTAATCTGCCCATTGTGACCACTAATCGCTTTGATATCCTCTCAACACTGGAGGATAATGATTGACGTATGGCTAGCTCTGCTTGTCCCCTACCGACAGATCCTGGGGCTCCGGGTCTTTCTTGTCATCAGAGCCCGGATATTATTATGTTACCATCTCCTAGTGTTACTTCCTGCATGTCTAACCTCTATGTTTCTATACAGCCTCTTTCTGCTAAAATGACTGATCTCCTGGTTGTCCCAGGACAAGTGGCGGAAACTGGTTTTGTAAATTCGTCACTGAAATTGGGTTCATGGAACATCGCAGGGTTGGGGTCCAGGCTTGATATTCCTGATTGGGCCACTTTTATCGACGATTTCGAGATATGGGCATTTCAAGAGACCTGGGCAATGGTCCCCCACTTCCGTACAGGCTTTTTGAATTTTTTTAAACCTGCTGTTAAGGGCCATAGGGGTAGACCGATGGGTGGTTTAACCACTTGGGTCCGTCAATGTGAGGGTGTCACTGTGGCAGAGGTCCCAATCGATAGTCCAGATATTTTGATCATCAGGGTCCAATCTCTTAATGGCCTTAATCTCCTTCTAATAAACATCTATGTAAGGGGCCTCCTGGGAGGTAAATGTTCTCCCACTTGTCTCCTTTTGGAGAACTAATTAGGGTCCGAATCAAAATCCATCAATAAGATTGTGGCTGGAGACTTTAATGTCTGTTTTGAGCCCTTGGGTGTCGATAGCGGGGATTTCACTGAGGATGAAGATTCTCTCTGGGGTGTTCCCCAGCTGGAGCTGGAACCTGTAAGAAAGTGGACACAAGCTGCCCTGTTCATGAAAGGCTTATGTTTAAACCAGGGTATGAGAGAAGTTAATGGGCGAACAAAATCGGATAGGTTGGGGAGGATGACCTTTGATAATGGTAGAACTGGGAGCCGAATTGACAATATTTTAGTCAATCTGGAGTTGTGGTCGCTCATTGATGATATGGTGGTAGTAAGTAGAGTTGAGAGTGATCATAACCCTCTTGTTCTCTGTATTAACGACAATAGTTTTACTGACCCTCCTACTATTCTCGATGGCCGTACCTCTATGGATGTTATTCTCACAAATGATTTAAGAAGGGTGAGATGGCCGAAAATCGCCACTTGTGAGACTTCCCGGGAAATTTGGTCAGCAATACCATGGCTACACTCAACCAGTTGAAGTCTCAAGATTTGATCATGGATAATATACGGGATATTCATAACATGCTCTTTGCAGAACTTAAATCATTTTTTGTTAGAACCCCTCCTTCCATCGGTAAAGGCAAAGAGTTGAGATCCTGCACGTGGTTCAACAAGGACTGTAGACTGGCCCAAAGTGCCCTGATACAGGCCATTAAATCTAGTTCTCCCACCACCATTCAAAAATGTAGGTCTGCATCTAAAAATGCCCAACTTAAGGCCAAGCAAAATTGGGATGAGGACCGCTGGAGGGATCTATATCAGGCTTGTCATGACCGTAACATTGTCCAATTTTGGCATCTTCTTAAAGGGGGCAACTGCCCCTCGGATATTCGGCCCACTAACCACGTTGAGCCACAGCAGTGGGTAGCGTATTTCGAGGAACAGTTTAAGGTTGGTGATATGGTGGCTAATAATAACATTTGTCCATTTGTTGTTGAAAACCCTTTGGAATTCTCCCCCTGTGAAGTTAAGTCCGTTTTAAAATGTATTAAGAGTGGTAAGGCCCCGGGTCCCGATTGTATCCCTGCTGATCTATTCATCCAGGAGCAAGATGTATGGATCCCGTACCTGACTGTGTTGGCAAATGCCCTCGCGGGTGGTGCTGCTGTCCCTGACTCGTGGCTTGGGGCAGAGATATTGCCGATCTATAAGAAAGGCGATCGCTCTGTCCCGGCCAATTATAGACCAATTAGTCTTATTGACGCAGTACAAAAAATTATAGCCCGTCTTGTACTGGGTCGTATACAATCCTGGATGACTGATTTTAACGTGCTGTCCCCTCTTCAGGCGGGGTTTCGTACACATATTGGGACCCTGGACCAAGCATTTAGGGTAGTATTCCTTTATTGGAAGGAAGTTTTCTTGGGGGGTGGTAAGCTTTACGCGGCTTTCGTGGACCTATGGTCCGCGTTTGACCTTGTGCTGAGGGTCAAGTTATGGGAAGCACTTTTGGAGATGGGCATGCCAAAAGAATTGGTATCCTCCCTGGTTATTATTCATGATAATACGTATGCCCGTGTTCGTTGGGGCAAACCAGGGGAGGTGACGGACAGATTTAAAGTGTCCAAAGGAGTTCGCCAAGGGTGTGTGCTCGCCCCCACTTTGTTCTCACTATTTATTAATAGGGTTATAAACTATTTCTCCAACAACCCAACCGATGCACCCTCCCTGGCTGGAATGAAGATTCCCCTACTCATGTTCGCAGACGATACTCTTTTGATTTCGAAGACGAGACAGGGCTTGCAGTCAGCCCTGTCTCGCTTTGAGGTTTTTTGTCACGAACATGAGTTGGAAATAAATGTTGGGAAGACCAAGTTCATGGTTTTTCGAGGCCCTAGGCACATTAATGCGCGGGTATGTCTGGGTGGTGTCAGTTTGGACCAAACGGCTGTGTTTACTTATCTAGGAGTCACCTTTAGCGAGACATGCAGCTGGTCTTACCAGCTGGATCTTCTCGCTCTTAAACATGCCCAATTAGGTGGAGCTTTGTTGAAAGAGCATAAACATTCTTTAACAAAACCAATAGCTCCCCTAATGAAGATTTATGGCTCCAAGATTCTTCCTGCCATTTTATATGGTGCTGAAATTTGGGGCTTTAGTAACCTGTCCAAATTGATGACGGCCCAGAACAAATTTCTCCGGTCAGCAATAGGGCTTCCGCAATCTACTTCGCGCATTCCCTTACTATATGACCTGGGAATCCAGCCTCTAGAGGACTTGGCAGGGTATAGACCCCTGGCGTTTTGGCGTCGCCTGTGGACTACACCTGAATTATCTATTTATGCTAAAGCCCTCTTGGAGGTCAAAGGGCTGGAGGGTTCGCACAGGATACCTTGGTTGTCTGGTATTAAAACCTTGTTGATTGACCTCGGGATGGGTGACCTTTGGGCTAACCCAGATACTGTAGTTTTCCCGCCGAAAAATGTCCTAAAGGATGCCTATTGGTGCTTTATTAAGAATAGGAGATTTGCCTCCCTTATGGGCACCTCAATGACTGCCACATTTTTTGCTTTTAAGGATGAGTCTGTCTATGAGGGTTATTGGGATACCATTTTGAAACATTTTGATCGTAAACTGTATCATCAGTTTAGAGTGGGCGCCCCACCACTGCGAGGACTCACCAAAATCTGGAGTCCTCTTGGTAGCGATAAGTGCCCCTTTTGTGTAGATATGATCGAATCTATGGACCATTTCCTTTTCTGTTGTCCAACCTACCTACTTCCTCGAAGTGTTTGGCTTCGACCTGTTTGCAGATTAATGAGCACACGTTCTGCACATGTTGCTAGTAGAATCTTGAAAACAGACACATCAAAACCTGTAGTAATAGGTGTTTCCAAATTCATTAGTTGGGCATGGATTCTTAGGGTATGGAAACTCAAGTCGTGATATCTGTCCCATAAGGTTTCAGCCGCTTTTAATTAGCGCCATCACTATGGACTGTTAGGTTAGACTGGCGTGTCTTTCACTGTATTTTATTATGCTTGTCATTATGTCTTAATCATTTGTTCACCATGAAATATCTTACATGATTTCAGAATTTTTATTTTGTATTGTAATATGAATTGTATTTTATATGAACCGTTTTTAACCTGTATAGAATGTCTTTTATGATGTTAATCGAATAAAGACTTATTGACTGACAAATGTCATGCACCTGGACCTATGAGACGAAGGGACTACCTTAGGGTTGGCTAACAAGTATTAAGAAGCAGAGTTTAGGCCTAGCATAAGGTTTATTTTTCTAGATTGAAATATCAGTTTAAAACTGCACTAAGGCTGCAGTGGGAGGCATGAGCAGTGTCTTAGAGGGCTTCTTAAGAGTGCAGCTCAAGGAGTGCTGCTGTCCACTAGTAGCATTTAATTCACAGGCCCTTGGTGCACATACTTTAATATTAAAGGGATATAAAATTAAACTTAATCAATCAATCAATCAATCAATCAATCAATCAATCAATCAGGTTTCGTATAAAGCATGACTACTCACCTGAGAAGCTCTCAAGGCGATGACTGGGGGGAGGGGTCTGCGGTTCAGTCGATGACCCAGGTCTGAAGCGATAGTGCTTGCCTGAGGTGCAGAGCAAGGAGTTCAAGGACTTTGCAGCGATGTAAGAGAAAGTTCTTCCTCCCACTGTGGTCTTGCGGATCTGTGGAATGGTGGCTAGGGCCAGTTGGATGGAGCGGAGATATCTGCTGGCAGTGTAGAAGTAGAGGTGGTCGTTGAGGTATGCAGGTCTGGCACTGTGGAGGGCTTTGTAGGAATGCGTGAGGAGCTTGAGGTAATTATTTTATTGATATGAAGGCAGCAGAGTTCTCTCAGGAGGCCAGTAATCTGGCTGTGGTGTGGGATGTTCAAGATAAGTCTGGAGGAGGTGCTCTGGATGTTCTGCAGTTTATTTTGGAGTTTCTAGGTGGTAATGGCACAGAGTGCGTTGCCGTAGTCGAGTCTGGTGCTGATAAGTGCATTCTTGACTGTTTTCCTAGACTCAGTGTGGATCCACAGAAGATCTCATGAAGCAGGTAGAGGGTGTGGATGCAGGGGGATGAAACGTTGCTGATTTGGTGGTTCATCAAGAGTGAGGCATCCAGGACCATGCCAAGGTTTTATGACTGGTTTATGGGTGTGGAGGGGTTCCAAACACTGCGGGCCACCAGGAGTCATCCCAGGCAGAGGGGGTGGTGTCCAGGATAAGGACTTTGGTCTTGTCTGAGTTAAGATTGAGGCAGATGTCCATTGTGGAAGTTGCGCTTGGCTGCTGTGTGTTCGTCTGTGAGGTAGAGAATCAGCTGGGTGTCATCGGCATAGGAGACAATGATGAGTCACTGGATTCTGGCAATGGCTGCAAGTGGGCTATGTAGATGTTGAAGAGGTTGGGGCTCAGGAGTATCCCTGAGGCACCCCACATCTGATCTCTGTGGGTTCTGAGTTGAACAGTGGAAGTCTGATTTTCTGTGTTTGGCTGGTGAGAAAGAAACGGATCCATTCTAAGGCTTTGTCGCAGATGCCGGCACAGAGGGTGTGGTGGGAGACGGTATCAAATGCGGCTGAGAGGGCCAGGAGGATGAGGACAACAGTTGTGTCTCTGTCTAGAATGGTGCGGATGTCATCTGTCGTGGCAAGGAGAGTGGTCTTGGTGCTGTGGTTCCTTCTAAAGCCCAATTGGGAGAGGTCCAGGATGCGGTACGTTTCGATGAACTTGGGGAGTTGGGTGCTAATTGTTTTCTCAATTACTTTGGCTGGAAAGGGAAGCAGAGAGATGGATCTGTAGTTCTTTTTTTTTTAAAAACCTTTATTTACGTCAACATGGTACACAGCTATTCAGCCGACATCCTGGAGGTTCGGCAGCACGATGGGAACAATACGTAGGAAGGTCCATATCCGTACATCAGGAGTAACAAAGGTTTAGTTTTAATGTAAACCAAAAAAAAATAAAAACACGAGCAAGGCAAAGCATATAATAAGCATGCGCTAGTTCTCAGCTGGGGCGAGGTCCCACTCCCATCAGCGGAGCGGTAGACCACGCCAAAGAAGCGAGGGGAAAGCAGGGGTACGGACTCCAGGTTATGAACAGTTTACGTATATAGTTGGGAGTAGAGCTAGGGGGAAAGTTGCACATCGAGCATCTCAGCAACCGGGGGCACACAAATATCTCCCCTATAGTGGTTCCATTGCCCCCATATCTTATGCCACTTCTTAGGGCGACCCCGGGCACTGTACACCGTTTTCTCCCGGAACATGCCCCACTCCATATTTTCCATCCATGTTACCAAGGTGGGAGGTCTCTGGGATCCCCACAGCTGCGCAATATCTCGCTTCGCCATCATATTCCCCAGAGTCACCCATTGGGTCTGAGCGGCATCATAGTCGGTAGGGCCCCAGACATTCAACAGGCATCGTCTTGCCTCCGGGAAGAGTGCGATACCCGTGACCTCTTCCATCACATCATGAATTTGTTTCCAGAACTCTACGATCTCCCCACACTCCCAAATAATGTGTAGAAAGGTGCCCAACATCCCACAGCCTCTCTTGCATAAGCCATCGTCAGAGAAACCCATATGAATCAGGCGGGGCCCCGTGATATAAACCCTGTGAAGTATCTTAAGCTGCACCAGCCGCAGTCTAGCCGGGATCGCAACCTCCTTCGGAGAGGAGACGGCATATTGCCAGTCCTCATCGTCCAGTTCGAGACCATCCCTAGTCCATTGTTCTCGCACATCAAGGAGGAGGTCGGTCCGGACATTTACAAGCTTTTTGTAAATCAAGGAGATTGTACTCTCCGGCATATGACCATCCAGAATCCGATCCTCCAAAGGAGAAGACTCAGGCACGGCCTCCCCCTCGGCACGAACAGATAGCAGAGCGTGACGCACCTGGGCATATCGAAAGTATTCAGTACCCCCTAATTCGTACTCCGTCTGCAGCGTCTCAAACGATTTCACCTTACCCTTAGTCAGCAAATCCCCAACTCTAGAAATCCCAATTAGGTCCCACTTCTCAAACCCTTTCGTGTGCCATAATTTCCCTAGGATATCGGATTCAAAAAGCGGAGTAGCCTGGGTAAGTCTGTCCTTCCAGCCCAACGAGTTTGTAACCGCCTTCCACACATGCACTGCCGTCTTGGTCGGTCCTGTGAGGGACCCATCCAATGATTTGGAATACAGCTCCCTAAGGTAATTACCCCCGCGCAACAGCCACCGATCCATAGTAAACCCTGGGTTTAACGCCGGACCGTAAACCCCATGGTTGATCGCTTCCAATTGGGTAGCCCAATAATATCTTCTGATGTCAGGGAGTGCTATCCCTCCGTCATACCATGGAAGGGTCAACTTTGCTATAGCTATACGCGGTCGACCGTCCCATAACAGCGAACGCTGGAGGCTCTCCACCTCACGAAAATAACAGGCAGGAACTAACTCTAGGGTGTTCTGTAAGGCGTAGAGAAACCGGGGAAGAGACATCATTTTAAACAATGCGGCGCGGCCTAGGAGGGAGAGCGGTAGCCGCCTCCAACCCGCAACATCCCGTCTCAAGCGTGACAGCGGAGGGAGGAGGTTCTTCTCGTATCGGACAGAGGGGTCTGTGGAAATATATATCCCCAAGTACAGAAAGCCCCGCTGGGCGATCTGGATGGAGCAATCCCGCGGGACGGTAGGGGTGTCCCCACTGAGAACATATAGGTGCGACTTTCCCCAGTTAATGGCGAGACCCGAGTTACTACCAAAAGACTTCAAAACGTCACAGACCACTATGAGGGATTTCCGAGGCGAGGTCAAGTATAACAAGATGTCGTCTGCATACAAAGAAATGCGGTCCTCGTGGTCTGGCGACCATCGGATCCCTCTTATGTCTGGCTGCCATCTAATCCATGCCGCCAGCGGCTCGAGGGCGAGAGTGAACAGTAGTGGCGACAGAGGACAACCCTGCCGGGTGCCCCTCCCAAGCACGAACGGAGATGACGCCCTACCGTTCACCGCGATTTTAGCCAAAGGTTCCTCATAAAGTAGCCTAATCCAGCCTATAAAACCCGGTCCGAAGCCGAATTTTGTGAGCGCTGCCCACAGATACGGCCATTCCACACTGTCGAAAGCCATCGTGGCGTCGAGTGACACCAAAATGGCCGACTCCCGCAGCGTCTCAACCCTCGCGAGCACGCCATGAAGTCGCCTGAGGTTCAACGCAGTGTTGCGGTGTGGGATAAACCCGGATTGGTCCGGGTGGATCAAGTCCCCAATGACCCTGATCAGACGGTTAGCCAACAGTTTGGCGAGGATTTTGGGCTCAGCGTTGAGTAGGGAGATCGGCCTATACGATCCGCATCTGTTCCGGGGCTTGCCATCTTTATGTATAACCACTATTGTCGCCAGACGTTGGTCAAATGGAAGACACCCATGCTCCCGCGCCTCTACAAACATATCTCGCAAATACGGAGCAATCTTATCCGGTCTGAGTTTATACAACTCGACCAGCAAGCCATTCGGGCCCGAGGCCTTGCCCGGGCGTAGCGAGCGGATAGCAACTGCAACCTCATCCGCGGTGATGTCACCATCAAGGTCCTCCCTGTCGACGTCGGATAGACAAGGCAGGGCAATGTCTCGCAGCAGTTCATGCGAGTCTTCCTCCGGCTTGTCCGACACAGACGTATAGACCATGCGGAAGTGGTCCGCAAAACACTGGACTATCCCATCGGGTTCAGTGACAATATCCCCGCCATCCGTCAGTAGTTCTGGCACAACTCTATTCACTCGTTCTTTCCTGTCTAACCACGCTATTAATTTCCCAGCCTTGTCGCCCACATCATACAATCGCCCTTGTTGGTCCCTGCTAAGAACCTTAGCCGCGTTTGTCACCAGTGCTTTATATTCAGACTGTTTTAATCTCAACTTATGCAGTGTTTCCGCCGTAACCTCGTCTTCCAGGACAGACTCTAATGCCACTATCTCAGCCTCGATCTGCGCCACCTCCGCATCTCTCCGACGTTTGACATCCGCTATCAAGGAGAGGGCCTCCCCTCTCAGTACTGTTTTAAACGCTTCCCACAAAGACACCGCGGAGGTAACCGAGCCAAGGTTCTCCGAAAAGTAAAGATCAACCGCTTTCAACAACGCTCCACGAGTCTTAGGGTCACGGAAATACCAGGGGTTAATAGGGGCAACCCTACCTGCCGCGCCACGGCCAAAATCCATACTAATCCACACCGGCGAGTGATCGGAGATGCCCCTGGCCATGTGCCTAGCCTCAGACACCAAGGAAGCATGGGCAGCCAAGGTGAGAACATAATCTATTCTAGAGAGACTGCCGTGCGCCCCAGAGTGAAAAGTATACTGCCGCTGAGCGGGGTGCAGCAGCCTCCAGCACTCAACCAAACCTAGTGTATCAGTAAAATCTGGGAGCCATCTCTGCTCCCCCCCGGGGTCCCTTGGCGGATGTCTGTCTAGTAATCCGGAACCAACTGCATTAAAGTCACCACCCATTACCAACACACCCTCGGGGAGATCCAACATGGCCCTCCCCAAGTCGGCAAATGTGGCGGCCTGCAGGCCAGGAGGGACATAAACAGAAACCAAAACCAGTAGTAGAATCAATCTCCAACGGCAGCGAGGTCCTAACAAGTATTCCTGCCCCCCGAGATCCCGAGGAAAACCCAGAGTGGGCAATGAATTTATAACCCTTTCTATTGAGAGCATGACACGTGTTGCCTATCAGGTGCGTCTCCTGCAGCAAAACTATGTCAGGAGAGCACCTCTTCAGAAATTGCAGAACAATCCCCCGCTTAATACGATCCCCCAAGCCATTAACATTCCAACTAAGTATATTCAAACCCCTACCCCCATCACAAACTGGCAGGAGACCCCCGCCCATCCCCGAGAGCAGCACACGAGACTTGCATTGCGATACCTTGCAAAACGAAAAACAACAACAAACACTCCAACAAGCCCAAACCACCCCCCACCCTGCACCCCTGCATAAGCCTAAAAGTCCCCCAACTTGCAGTGTGCCTGTCGCCCTAGCAGAAGCTAATCTACAAGAAGAAACCCCGTAGGAGGAAAAAGATCCCATTGCGCCCTCGCCACCCCCGGACAATAGCTAGCAATGAAAACAAATCAGCGAACCACTGTCCCGAGCTTGACCAGAATGGTCGATCACCAGAGTCCTCACTCTTTTGCGACATGGCCTCCTTCCGCTCTGCCAGCATGATCCCCGCTAGTCCGCCGCTGAGGCAATGTGTCGAGCCATTCCCCAACCTCGTCTGGCAAGTCAAAGAAAAAGGTTCGTTCTTCGTATTCGACGCGCAACTTGGCTGGGAAGAGCATGGCATACTTCAGGCCCCTCTCACGTAGCCTCCTCTTGACCCCCAGGAAACTCTGCCGTTGCTTCTGCACCGCCTGGGTGAAGTCAGGATAAAAACTCACTGCAGTGTTCTGGAAAGTAACCGGTCCGGACCCCCGTGACGCCTGCAGAATGGCATCGCAGTCCCTGAAGTTGAAGATCCTGGCGATGATCGGTCTCTGGGGGGCTCCCACCTTGGGCCTCCCGCCCGGGACTCGGTGGGCCCGCTCGACCGCAAAGAACTTGCTGAGGCCCTTAGGCGCCAGATGGTTAAGCACCAAGTCCTCGACAAACAGGTCCGCCGATTGCTCCTCCGATTTCTCCGGAACGCCAACTATGCGCACGTTATTGCGCCTCGCCCGGCCTTCAAAATCCTCCATCTTGCGGGCAATTAGGTCGTTGGTAGTCCTCAGCGTGCGGACCTCTATTTGCAGATCAGAGACGTCCCCCGTGAGGCTAGTGGTTTTTTGGTCCAATGATTTTACTCTCACATTAGTTTTCCCCAGGTCAGCGCGGAGCAAATTAACGTCGACTGAGATGGTGTCCACTTTGTGTGCCAGGGCCTCAAACTGTTGCCCAATAGAGGACTTCATCTCCTCAATGGCGCCCATAATATCTTGCAGTGTCAATTCCGGTGCGGGGACCGAGCCGTCTCCCGATGATTCCTGTAGCTTCCCCGGTCCGCTTGGCGATCCCTTTTGCTGGGCATAGCGATCCATATTGTTGGTTTGGGTGTAGCCCCCCCGCCTGGTATTCTTGGGCTTCTGTTTGTCGGCCTCCGATTTGGTCGACATCCTAACCCCAGAACAGTCAGCGTCAAAAACAGGCCGCTCAGCCACGCAATTGACACGAGGTCCGCTGGATCCGGGTCTCCGATGCAAGCCCATGCATATGCAGGCCGAGCTAGAGGCAACTGTTGTCCAAGACACTCACGGGCCGAGGCACGTAATTGTGAGAGAAAACGAAAGTGAAAGTGGAAACAGCCCCCCTCCGATGATCCGCACCGCACACGGCCGCTGTTGTTCAATTAGTGTCCGGGCCCATGCCAACGCGAGACCCGGGCACCTCCCGGGGGATAGGCCGCAAACTTCAACCTGTCACAACTTCGGTCTCCGGTGTACGATTTCAGTCCGGACAATGACTCTCACCTCAGCAGTAGTTCATCTCCAGTATTCCGGATATTTGACACAGGATTTTTCCAGGATAATTGCCGGAGGGAACGAGGGTTGCGGGAGCTCTGTGCTCATGCGGCCATCTTGGTCACCACGCTAGGCTCCTCCCCGGATCTGTAGTTCTTGAGGTACATCAGGTTAGCAGAGGATTTCTTCAGCAGTTGAGGGTGCTGCAGAGATCAGGTGCAATCGAGGTGCCAACTCTGTTGAAGATGTGGTGAGGGCAGGGATCGGAGGTGGGTCTGGAGTATATGCTCTTCATGATCCTGAGGGTGTTGTGCGAGGTAAGGGTGGCCCAGTTGGCCAAGGTCTGCTGAGGTCTGGAGCAATTAGATGTTGTGAGTGTTGTGTAGCAAAACTGTTGTAGATCTCCTTGAGCTTGTGGTGGAAGAAGGTGGCGAGGTTGTTGCAGATGTCTTGAGAGGCAGAATGCCTGCTGTCTCTGTGCTGGGTCTGGCAAACCCTTTGACCATAGCGAAGAGTTCTTTGCTGTTGTGTGCATTGGCGTTGGTGCATTCTTGGATGTCTGCTTTCTTTGTTGCTCTGATGAGGTGGTGATGTGTGGTGACGGCGGATTTGAAGGCTGCATGGTCGGCCATGATCTTGCTGCTCCTCTATATTTTCTCAATTTGTCTGCAGTTGCGGCTGGACTCTTGGAGGGAGGGGGAGAACAGACTGGCTTTCTTGGTGGACTGCTTGGCCGAAGGTTTCCTGAGGGGCCAGTTTGTTGGTGCAGTTGGAGATCCAGTGGTGGAGGTTGTGTGCTGAGGTGCTGGCGTCCATGGATGTCAATGGTGGGATTTTGCTGAGGGAGGTGTTGAGCTGGTCTTTGGTGACCTTGTTCCAGCGTCTGCTAGGATCTTTGTGGATGTAGTGACATATGGTGGGTTTGGTGAAGGAGAAGCTGACGCAGTGGTGATCGCTGCAGTATGGTTCGGAGGTGTGGTTGAAGGGGATGTTTTTGCATGGAGAAAGGATGAGGCTGAGCATGTGTCCTGCTGAGTGGGTTGGCATTATGACCAGCTGTTTACGTCCAAAGCTGGCGAGGTTCTTCAGTAGGGATGAGGTATTGTGGTTGTCAAGTTTGTACATGTGGAAATTGAGGTTGCTGAGGCAGATGTCGTCCAATGAGGTGAGAGCATGGTGAGTAATGAAGTCGGCTATGGCTTCGCGGAAGGGGTGAAGGGCTCCAGAAGGTCTGTAAACGAGGGTGCCATAAACTGTGGTGTTCAGATTGGTTGGGATCTCGAAGTGAAGGTGTTTCATGTTAGGTGAGTGGTCGCTGGTGCTGGTTGTGAGGCAAAGGATGTTTTTGTGTGCGTTGGTGATACCTCCTCCCAATTGGTTGACGTGGTCCTTGTGAATGATTTTGCAGCCTTTGGGGATGGTGGTTGTCCGAGCTGAGGTCGGGTTGATCCAGGTTTCTGTAAAGAAGACAACATCGGGGAGATTGAGTCAAGCAGGTTCCAGTTCTCCACAGCCTCTCTTTTGAGGGTAAAGGTGCTAAGCAGGATGCAACTGATGAGGTCGGGTCCAGTTCCTCCGGGTCGTGGGATTGGTAGTGATGGTGTGTGTAGGCTGGCAAAGGTGCAGTTGCAGTTAGGCCTTCGGTGATACAAGGTGGCAGGCGGTGAGTGGTTCAGTGTGACTGGCATGGAGGGTGCGGGAGTCGTAGTGGTAGATGGTCCAGGAACCAGAGCGTGTGGCGCTGGGTGCGGCCCAGACATGGACGGGCACAGACAAGCTTGCATTTGGCACACGTTTGACACGCCAGCAACGCACAGTTAACTGCACACACTGCATGCCTGCGAATCAGGCACCATTTTATAGTGTTTGGGGAAGGCTGGAAAGCTGGGAGGCAGGAAGTGGGAAAATAGCACTGGAGGAGGCAGGACTCTGGGACACAAGCAGCGGCTAGGGCACAGAAAGGAAAACAAAGGCAAAAAAGAGGAGAAAAGGGATAAAGTGAAAGAAAGCAATAATAGATAAGAAAAGCAAAAGATAGATGAAAAGGAAGGTGAAAAAAAAGCAAAAAGGCAGAAAACAGAAAACAGAGGGAAGAGAGTTGTAGCAGAGCAGAGATGCTCCCCACTTGGACACCAGGGATCAGGGGCCTTAAACACAGGGCCTGGTAGAGTTAGGGGCAACAGCTACCAGGCAGAGCTGTGCAGTGAGGGAAGCAATTTACTGACAAGGTTAGAAAGATTGCTCCTTCACTGCTCAGTGGGAGCTATTAAGTAGTGTTTGGGGAGGGCTGGACAGCTGGTAGGCAGGACGCAGGAAGCTGGAAATGAGAAAATGGCACTGAAGGGGGTCAGGCAGCGGGGGACGAGCAGCGGCTACGGCACGGAAAGGGAAAAAAGGCAAAAAAGAGAAGAATTAGCAGAAAGAGAAAGAAAGCAATAATAGATAAGAAAAGCAAAAGGTAGATGAAAAAGAAGGTGAAAAAAGAGCAGCGGAGCAAAAATGAAGAAAGCAGAAACACAGCGATGCACCCCACTGGACCACCAGGGATCAGGTGTCTCGAACACAGCACCAGGAAAGTTCAGGGGGCAAGAGCTACCAGGTGGAGCTATGCTGCAAGGGAAGTAATTTACTCACAAGGTCAAATTAAATGTACCAATCAGGTGTAGGCCAATTTGAACATGTTTTAGAGAGAGAACACAAGAACTTTATCACAGGTTAGAAGGGGTAAAGTGCACAGAGTCCTAAAAGACAAGAACAATGAGTGCAGCAAGGGAAGGAAAAGAAAGGCAACATCTGGGATTACTCTGCAGCAAAGACCAAGTCTAACAGCAAACATTAGCATTTATGTAAAGCATAGCCAGCATGCCACCTACAATGCTCACAAAACCTCATTGATAGGAAACCATTGTGTCAGTTGTAGACAATATGTTGCCAAGAATGCAGAAAGGAGGTCATGAAATGGCTACTATTCTGTCCAATTGGTTGACGTGGTCCTTGTGAATGATTTTGCAGCCTTTGGGGATGGTGGTTGTGAGGTTCGAGCTGAGGTGGGGTTCAAGCAGGTTTCCGTAAAGAAGACAATGTCGGGTAGATTGAGTCAAGCAGGTCCCAGATCTCCATGGCCTGTCTTTTGAGGGTACAGGTGCTCATCAGGATGCACCTGATGAGGTCGGGTCCAGTTCCTCCGGGTCGTGGGATTGGTAGGGCTGGTGTGTGGATGCTGGCAAAGGTGCAGTTGCAGTTGGGCCTTAGGTGTTCTTCGGTGATACAAGGTGGCAGGCGGTGAGTGGTTCGGTGTGACTGGTGTGGAGGGTGCGTGAGTCGCAGTGGTAGATGGTCTAGGAACTAGGGTGTATGGCGCTGGGTGCGGCCCAGACATGGACGGGCACAGACGAGCTTGCCTTTGGCACATGTTTGGCACGTCAGCAATGCACAGCTGACTGCACCCGCTGTATGCCTGCGAATCAGACAGCATTTAATAGCGTTTGGGGAAGGCTGGACAGCTGGGAGGCAGGAAGTGGGAAAATAGCCCTGGAGGTGGCAGGACCGTGGGACACAAGCAGCGGCTAGGGTCCAGAAAGGGGAAAAAAATCAAAAAAGAGGAGAAAAAGGATAAAGTGAAAGAGAGCAATAATAGATAAGAAAAGCAAAAGATAATAAAAAGGAAGGTGAAAAAAGAGCAGAAAGGCAGAAAACAGAAAAACAGAGGGAAGAGATTTGCAGCAGAGCAGAGATTCTCCCTCCTTGGACACCAGGGATCAGGGGCCTTAAACACAGGGCATGGTCGAGTTAGGGGCAACAGCTACCAGGCAGAGCTTTGCAGTGAGGGAAGCAATTTACTGACAAGGTTTAAAAGATTGCTCCTTCACTGCTCAGCGGGAGCTATTAAGTAATGTTTGGCGAGGGTTGGACAGATGGTAGGCAGGAGGCGGGAAGCTGGAAGTGAGAAAATGGCACTGGAGTGGGTCAGGCAGTGGGGGACGAGCAGCGGCTAAGGCACGGAAAGGGAAAAAGGCAAAAAAGAGAAGAATTAGCAGAAAGAGAAAGAAAGCAATAATAGATAATAAAAGCAAAAGGTAGATGAAAAAGAAGGTGAAAAAAGAGCAGAGGAGCAAAAATGCAGAAAGCAGAAACACAGCGATGCACCCCACTGGACCACCAGGGATCAGGTGTCTCGAACACAGCACCAGGAAAGTTCAGGGGGCAAGAGCTGCCAGGCGGAGCTATGCTGCAAAGGGAAGTAATTTACTGACAAGGTCAAATTAAATGTACCAATCAGGTGTAGGCCAATTTGAACATGTTTTAGAGACCACAAGCACTTTATCACAGGTTAGAAGGGGTAAAGTGCACAGAGTCCTAAAAGACAGGAAAAATGAGTGCAGCAAGGGAAGGAAAAGAAAGGCAACATATGGGATTACTCTGCAGCAAAGACCAAGTCTAACAGTATCCATTTGCATTTATGTAAAGCATAGCCAGCATGCCGCCTACAGTGCTCACAAAACCTCATAGTGTCGTGCTCTTCGACTCCTCGGGATCGGATCGATGCTCAATATGGTCCACCTCTCGATAGCTTCAAGTCTGAGCGCTATTATAGCGCAGATCAGTGAAGCGATAGAGCGAGGGACGGAAATAGAGGGGACAGCGGGGAAGGAGACCTGAAAAGACACAAGAAAACAACAACGTTATAATCCTAGTGTCCCCACCACTCTCTCTCTACCCTGACCCCGTGCGTGAGTACCAGTGTTAAGGGTAATCACCTGTAAATAAAAAGAAGGATATGTGTGGCTCCTAGGTGCAGATCACGCTCTCTGCCAAAGAACCTGAGACCAGTCAGACAAGGCCTCTTAGTACTCCAGAACATACATGTAACACTAAGATCGAGAAAACAGCGTTATTATCAGGTTTTATCTGTGTAGCCCCGGTCCCCGTGTGACCCTTGCTCTTTGTTTGACCTACCCAGATTTATCTCTGATCATACGTCACAGAGGTTGTATGAGATTGCCTCATCTCACCCACAATTCCCTGCTAAGAAAACACAACAAAACACAATGATTAGTTATCTCTCATCCATTGAGATTAGATGGGACCACGCCCATCGGTCGACGAAAAATTCAGGCGGAACATACAGACAGTCTTTGCTCATGCCACATCATGTTCGTATCTCACCCACACGTTTTTTGACAGCATCAGAAAATGTATTTCCTAGGACCAGGCACTGGTATCCCTTCTACTCGCAAGAGCCGACAAACGTGTGGCTCGCCAACGAGGAGGGACACCTAGTGCACTGAACGTAATAACAGGCAAAGAATGAAGCGACTTCCTGCAGCCCTCAAGTCTTACACCCCCTCCGAGTTTGCAGGGCGTTTTCATGTCTCCCCCACAACCTTCACAAGCCCAGGGTGGCCGTTTAGGGAATTCCACTTGTGCATTGCACCCTTACCGTACCGGTTTGAGCCTGCCAAATGGAAATGTCTTCCCGGTTTCGCCTCACCGGAACTATGAGAATGGCCACTGTACCTACGTCGCAGTGGGAAGGTTTCCTGTTGCAATCACCGGAACAAACAAAAGCGGGAACAGGAACAGACTCGCCCGTCTATGGCATTGCTTGCGAACATAGAATAATCGGCACCGCCGCCAGTGCGGAAGTGCTCTATGAAGCCTTCCGCTCCTGCGCGCGTTTGCCACCCTGCTGCTCTTGCTCATGGGAGGTGTAGTTCTTCAGCGGTTCATGCAGTACTGCTGCGTGTCAAAGCATTTTCCTTCCGCGGACGTGCAGAAGGCCGACAGGGTATTAGGGATCCTGACAGTACATCCCTCTTTACGTGGGGTTCTTTCCTTTCTGTGGCAGGGGATGCTTTTTATGGAACGCGGCAAGTAAAGTAGGGGCGTGTATGGCACCAGCTGGTTCCCAGGAATTGTCTTCTGGCCCGTATCCCTTCCAGGATATTAGATACAAACTGTTTCGGCCTCTTGTTTTGGTATCTAAGATTCTTGCGACTTCGTATTCTTTCTCATTGTTTATCCACACAGGGTGTGGTCTCTTTTTCATGGGTGTGACCAAGGGCTTTAAGAGCGATACATGGAACACAGGATGTATGCGCATAGAAGCCGGCAGGGCTAGTTTCACGGCCGCAGGGTTGATCAGTTTAACCACCTTATAAGGTCCGATAAACTTAGGGTTGAACATTGATGGTCGTTTAAAGTGGATATTTTTTGTGGATAACCACACCATGTCACCTGATCGGTATGTGGGGCCTGCTCTACGATGTTTGTCAGCCCCCTGTTTATATTTTTGTTTGGCTACCTGCAGCTGAGATTGGGTTCTTTTTAACATGTCCTGAATGTGTTTTACCCTGTTGAGTACCTCGGGCATGTTGGTATCCCCTCCTGGGTGCAGCAAAGGAAGAAACCTCTAGTGAAACCCGTATGTGTTATAAAAGGGGGCGGTTTTAGTGGAACTCTGTATGGCACTGTTATAAGCCACTGCTGCCACCCACAACCTATCCACCCAGACTTCAGTTGTGGAATCTATGTAACACCTTCGGTATTGTTTAAGGGTTTGATTGACCCTTTCGGTCTGCCCGTCAGTTTGGGGATGGAAGCTTGTAGAGAGAGCCACCTGAATCTGTAGAGCCTTACACCACACCTTCCAGAACCGAGCTGTGGATTGCGTTCCCCTATCGGACACTATACGATGTGGAAGGCCATGCAATCTGACTATGTGTAGCAACAGTAGTTTTGCTAAGAGCCCTGCTGAGGGTATCTGGTGACAGGCAATGAAATGTCCCATTTTAGTGAGATAATCAACCACTACCATTACTGTATCATACCCTTGGTCTTTAGGAAGTCCTATGATGAAGTCGATGGAAATGTGCTCCCAGGGAGCCATGGGTGTGGGTAAGGGTTGAAGCAATCCTTGTGGCCTGGTGTGGTCTGTCTTCATTCGAGAACACGTATCGCATTCTTTGATCCATTGTGTAACGTCCTTTCGAACACTAGGCCACCAGACCTGTCGTTCGATCCGCTCTAAGGTTTTGTATACCCCATTGTGTCCAGAACTTGGTATGTACACTTGTTTCTGCAGGGTTTTCGTGGGTACCAACATCATGTGTCCTTTTAGGACAATGCCTTGTTTTCCCTTGCACTCTGTGTGGAATCTCAGCCATGTTCTCCATGTGCACGTCTGGGTTCCTTTGGCCACTTTCTGTAGGAAATCGCTGGTTTGTGGGGCACACACGACTTTATGTGGGGGAATGATGGCGTGTTCCACACGTTCTTCTTCTTCTCTGCTGGATTCCTGGCGGGTGAGGGCGTCCGCCTTCCTGTTCTCCTTCCCTGGTAGGTAGGTTACAACGAAATCAAATTCCTCAAAGAAGAGCATCTAGCGTAGCTGTCTCAGTGTTAAGTGCCTTGTGGACCTCATAAACTGCAGCTTCCTATGGTCGGTGTACACCGTTACTCTTTCTTTGGCTCCGAAGAGGAGGTGGCGCCACTCGGTGAAAGCTTCCTTAATTGCCAGCAATTCCTTCTCGGCTACGGTATAGTTTATCTCCGCCTCGTTCAGCTTCCGGGACAAGAACGCTATGGGATGCAACTGTCCCGTGGCGTCGTGTCTTTGCAACAAGACCGCTCCAATGGCAACCTCAAAAGCGTCTGCTTCCACTATATAGGGTTTCTCCGGATTGGGATGTGCCAATAAGGGGGCGGTTACGAATGCCGTTTTTAGTTCATCAAAGGCGGTTTGGGCTTCGTCGGACCACTGAAACTTTTCGTAATAACTTAGTTATAGGAGTCACTGTCTTGGAGAACTGGTCAATGAATCTCCTGAAAAAGTTGGGGAATCCCAAGAAGCACTGTATGTCCCAAACGTTCTGTGGTTCTGGCCATTCTTTCACTGCTTGTACTTTCCTTTCTGCTATCACCTGCCCTCTATGCGTAAGCATAACACCCAGGAATTCGACAATGTCCACATGAAATTCGCACTTACTAAGTTTACAGAACAGCTTGTTGTTGCGCAATGCCTGTAAAACCGTGCTTACTTGTTGGATGTGCTGTTCTTTGGAAAATGAATAAATCAAAATGTCGTCGATGTAAACAACGACGTATTTGTCCATGAAGTTGCGTAGCACTTCGTTAAGAAAAAACTGAAAGGCCGCAGGGGCGTTGCAGAGACCGAATGGCATCACTAGATACTCGTATAGCCCGTATCTTGTTTTGAAGGCGGTTTTCCATTCATCTCCGGCTCTCATCCTCACTAGGTTGTAGGCTCCCTTAAGATCTAGCTTGGTGTAAATCACCGCCTTCTTTATCTGTTCCAATAAAACTGGGATTAAGGGAAGAGGGTATCGGTTCTTAATCGTAATGTCGTTCAAGCCCTGAAG
This sequence comes from Triturus cristatus, assembly GCF_964204655.1. NCBI lineage: Eukaryota > Metazoa > Chordata > Amphibia > Caudata > Salamandridae > Triturus > Triturus cristatus. The sequence goes on along the minus strand of NC_140585.1, from coordinate 210,037,315 downwards.
TCTATGCAAGTCTATGCATTGGCTTTCGGATTAAAAAACAGAGGGGAGGCTGCCGGTGACTTGGAAGGGCGTATAAGCCCCAATGCCTGGTATTTGTCCAAATAACTCCTCAAATGCTCGTTCTCCTTTTCCGTAAGGGCGTATATTCATGCGCATGGTACTAAAGCTCCGGCTACAAAATCGATCTGACAGTCGTACTGTCGATGGGGCGGCAGGGTCTCTTCGTGCACTTCGTGCACTTCGTTAAACACATCACGGAAACCGGCATAATGTTTGGGTAGGATGGTATCTTTTTCGGCAGCCGTCGCGATCCAATGCGTTGCTGGCCGCGTCTGTGCAGGTGGTGCCCCCTTGTTGAAGCAATGGTTGGAACAGTAATCCGAGACAAAATGGAGTGTCTTGTTTACCCAACTAATCCGTGGGTCGTGTTTCTGTAACCATGGGAGGCCCAGGATAATCCCATGTTGGGGGGACGATATTATGTTGAACTCCATTACTTCTTCATGGTGTGAGTTGCATCTGATTTCCACCATGTTTGTGATGTACTGAATTGGTCCGGAATCCAGCATCCGCCCATCCACGGCGATCACGATTTCTGGTACAGTTTTCTTCAATAGACGAACCCCCATTTTATGGGCTACAGAGTCAGCCATAAAAATACCCGTTGCTCCGGAGTCCACCAGGGCCTGGACCGCTCTCCATTCGTCGCCGATTCGAATGTGTATCGGGATATAGAAAAACCGGTTCATGTCTTCAGCACTCAAAGAGGGTAGATATGTCGTGCTCGAGAGCTTCCCTCCAACGTCCCCCGAGCTGTCTAGTTTTCCGGAGTTTTCTTGCCATAGATGTTTGCCTCCTTTCCCCTCTCCTGTGGGTTCTGGGGTTTCTGTAAGCAGTCTCTGACAAAATGCACTCTTTTCCCACAATAGAGGCACGGCCCATTCCTCCTTCTTGAGTATCTTTCTTCCACGGTAAGTGGAGCACGTACTGCTCCTATCTCCATAGGTTCCGTGTAACATCGAGGAGGCTCTCGGGTGTTGAAACGTTCAGTTCGTGGGGGTACACGTTCCTTCTTCCGAGTATCGTTCTTCCTGTCGCTCATACGGTGTTCCAATCTTAGGGTCAAGTTGATAAGCTCCGTACATGTTGTCGGCAGGTGATCAATCTGAGCGATGATATCTTTTAGGTCGTTTCTCAATCCTGGATAGTAAATGGCGAACTGCTTGTCTTCAGGCCATTTGGTTTCTGCCACTAGGCGCCTGAATGTGGTGAGATATACCACTAGCTCTTTGTTTCCTTGTCGCAGTTCGAGCAATTCATGGTCTGCAGAGAGGGTATGGGACCTACGGTCAAAAATGTTTTTGAATTCCTCTCTAAATGAGTCCCAATCGTAAAGGAGCGGGTCATCCCTCTGAACCAACGGGACTGCCCACAGAGCCGCATCACCTGCCAGATACGAAATAAGGAATGCCACCCTTGCTTGATTGGTGGTAAATGCCTTAGCCTTGCACTTAAAGTGTAACATGACCTGCGTCAGGAAGACTTGTATTTTGTTAGCGTCTCCATAGTACCTTTCTGGGGGTGCTAAAGGGATTGGCGTGGGTACCTCGACTGTAATGGGATGAGTCTGAAACAGGGAAGACCCCCCTGCATCGAAAGGGTTCCTTTGTAAGTGGTCTACCTTAGATTGTAGATTCGCTGTTTCTGTTCTGGAGGCTGCCAGTTCTTGCTGCACTATCTGTAAAGCAGCCACCACATCCTCAAGGGTAGCCATACGTAAGCAAAGTATTCGATCAGGAGGACTAAAACCCATGGGCCGATTATTCTGTTGTGCTCTTCGACTCCTCGGGATTGGATCGATGCTCAATATGGTCCACCTCTCGATAGCTTCAAGTCTGAGGGCTATTATAGCGCAGATCAGTGAAGCGATCGAGCGAAGGAAGGAAAGGGAGGGGACAGCGGAGAAGGAGACCTGAAAAGACACAAGAAAACAACAACGTTATAATCCTAGTGTCCCCATCACTCTCTCTACCCTGACCTCGTGTGTGAGTGCCAGTGTTAAGGGTAATCACCTGTAAAGAAAAAGAAGGATACGTGTGGCTCCTAGGTGCAGATCACTCTCTCTGCCCAAGAACCTGAGACCAGTCAGACAAGGCCTCTTAATACTCCAGAACCTACACGTAACACTAAGATGGAGAAAACAGCGTTATTATCAGGTTTTATCTGCGTAGCCCCGGCACTGGTATCCCTTCTACTCGCAAGAGCCGACAAACGTGTGGCTCGCCAACGAGGAGGGACACCTAGTGCACTGAACGTAATAACAGGCAAAGAATGAAGCGACTTCCTGGTGCCCTCGAGCCTTACAACCCCTCCGAGTTTGCAGGGTATTTGTATGTCTCCCCCACGACCTTCACAAGCCCAGGGTGGCCGTTTAGGGAATCCCACTGGTGCACTGCACCCTTACCGTACTGATTTGAGCCTGCCAAATGGAAATGTCTTCCCGGTTTCGCCTCACCGGAACTATGAGAATGGCCGCTGTGTCTACGTCGCAGTGGGAAGTTTTCCGCCTGCAATCACCGGAACAAACAAAAGCGGGAACAGGAACAGACTCTCCCGTCTCTGTCGTTGCTTGCGAACACAGAATAATCAGCACCGCCGCCAGGGCGGAAGTGCTCTATGAAGCCTTCCACTTCTGCGCGCGTCTGCCGCCATGCCACTCCTGCTCATGGGAGGTGTAGTTCTTCAGCGGTTCACGCAGTACCGCTGCGTGTCAAATAATTTTCCTTCCGCGGACGTGCAGAAGGCCGACAGGGCATTAGGGATAGACACATAGATAGGAAACCATTGAGTCAGCTGTAGACAATATGTTGCCAAGAATGCAGAAAGGAAGTCATGAAAGGGCTACTATTCTGGAAGGGTTAGGCAGGATTTCACTAAGAAAGCCCACAAATATTCAACAATGTATACAGTGAACCACACGTGTAATATATAATTGCTTCTTTTGGGAAAAAATATCGTCTCTTGTCAACATATTGTAAAAACATTTACAAAATTCCCACAAAATGAAGATGCAACAATTAGAATAAAGTGAAATTAAATTACTGTCATAAGCATTTCATGTTCGTTGAACAAAAATATGTAAAAAAGGTTTTTATTAAAAAACAGTCTACTTTTTGTACTGGTGCCAGTCGTTCAGGTTAGAAGAAATGGTAACTACTGATTACTCATTGACGGATATCTTATTGACCAACTCATGTATAGTATGGTAAATTATTATTGCTTTTGCAGCATTACACAATGACTGCATTATTTAATGCTGTTTTTGTAGGTTTCCTTAAGGAAGTGAATTCCACCCATGAAAACACACATTTGTAAAAATTTTGAACCTCTGCTGTGAGGCGGAGCCCACTAACGGCATCTCACCCACCTTATTATTTCTTTATAAGACAGATTTGAGCTGTAACCTTCAAAGTTCACCTTAAAAAATGAGATAAGCAGCTGTGAAGCGCTGGGATAAAGGGATTAGGGAGGTTGTGCGTGAACGTGTGCTGACACATAAAAACCTCTACCTGAGACAGTCAGGCATGTGGGCGTGGATAGCACTGGGACCGAAAGTAGCCTATGCTAAATTATCATGATTTTATAGGAGACTGGCAGGAATGGCACCTCTGTTCCTGATAAGGTATATCATGTGTAATATTTCACTTTACACTTTATAGGTTGAATTGTGATTAAATCTCCAGGTTGGCTTACGGCACAACGTTCAATGATTCTGCTATGCAGCAAATGAGTGGGCTGGAATCCAAATATGTGTCTAGTTTTGCCATAAATCCATTCATGATTTGATAATCTATGTGACTTTATTTGATTTTAGACTACACAGTTGCTTAGTCTCCTGACAGCCATATATGTTGCTTGACCTCTTTAGAACTGAGACATGAAAGACAACTTCCAAGCAAATAATGAGATATTGGCAAAGTATGAAAGCCAGGCCATATGGAAGCTTGTAGACATACTGTGTCACGGAAACAAACCAAGGAGTTTTTCTTAAAAGCAGCTGTCTACTATCTATACATAGTAATGGTGTTAGTACCTCTAGTTATCCACCAACCTCAGGAGTCAGGACCAATCAGTTAGGATTAAGTGAAGACTTTTAGCTTATAAATAGGACCTCTTTCCAAAAATGTATGTTATCTTTTAAGGTAGAAATTTACCATCAGGGAATATAATTCTAAAGACATCTCATATAATTTCATTAGCTATCTTTTTGCCTTAATTTCTAGTATATCTGCTATGGAAGGATTATCCAGGAGCTGTGGGGCAGGCAAGTACAGATTTGAGCTTTTCTTTATTTTGTTTATTTTTTGGCACTCCAATCCTCTACTGGCCAGTGGATTGGATACATCTCTGGGCTTCTTAACAAGGTGATCTAGTGTCATGGTTAAAGTAAATGGCTATGTAATGTTTACTTCTACTACTAGATGTGGTATAAACGGGAAAGGATGAAAGCAGTAGTGGCACAGGGTGCCTGTGCGCCCAAATTGGATAGCTCACATTTTGATGCTGCTGTAAAACCTATGATTTTAAATGGTTGTGTTAACATGTTTCATTTAATGTGCTGTTCTTTACACACTTAATCAACTTTGAATATGGAAGGATTTCAGGTTGCTGAAAAATTGTAAGTCAGAGGTTAAGGCACTACGAACAAGGTTATTGAAGGCTTTCCTTGCTATCAACAGTGGCAGGTGAATTCAGATTTCTACTGATTCTGCTTGCTCATGCCCTTAACAACACAGTCTATTTCCCAGTGAGCATGAATGCCTGATGCTGTGCACATCACAAAACAAATGTTATCCTTTTCGATGTAATCGGAAATATCATTGATTACCACCAATTTAACATAATGCCTGTCAGTGGGCTAAATCTAATTGGTTTGCAAATTATAAGTGAAAAATGGGACAACTAGTCCCTGGAAAAGTTCTGTATTGTCTGCGTTCACTGACAGCAGAAGTCCTTAGAATCTGAAACTCTGGCTCCATGCAGAGACATCTTGACAGAGTATGCATGCTAGTAGTTCTATGGTAATCACAAGGTATTAGATTCGATAACATTTTTCCATAGTCATCCCACTAACTGAAATATCTAGGAGCAGCATATTTACCCATCAATTTAAATTTTTGTTATACCTTCCCATAAAGTTCTGTAGTGTTACACTGGAGCTTCTAGGAGGGATAGGTCTGCAGTCTGTTCTCTAATTTAAGAAAAGATCACATTTTGAGCTCCTATTTGCTTCGGAATACATGCATCCCGAATGCTCAATCTGAGTGCTTCCTACCTGGTTCTGAGGTTGTCCACAGATCTTTTATTTGGAGTACAATACACTGTTATTACCTCTGTAATCTCTGATCTGATTATTAGATTATCAATTGTCAAATTTGTGAAGTGCCACCAGCAGTTGCTTCTAAAATTGTGGTCTGAGCCCAACAGGTGAGTGGTCAGACTCTGAGCTTCATTTAAAGAATGATCGGTGGCCAGCCAACAAGCTGGGATAATAGCCTCCAAACTCTTGTTGATCACTGCATGACAGCCCACTATAGTTAGCAATCTTTGCCTACGTTGTGAAGAGCACTATGCCTTCAAAGACGCCTCTGTCACAGAGGTTCCTCTTGCTGAGCTTCTGTCATGCTTTATACAAATAAACCAAAACCCACAAAGCATGAGTTTGTTTTGGAAAAACACACACCTATTGACCCTGACACTACAGGCATTTTTTTCTAGAGTATGGGAAAAGTGTTCTAAGTACATGAAACGCCCAGCCTAAATAGGGCAGAATGTCTAAACTGACTCACACTGACAGCCAAAGTCCATCTGGCCATTGCTTGTTTTCTTCCAGCTACGCCATCAGGGCCTCCAATGATGGAAATTCAATGGTTCACTTAACTCTAAATAGAGTGGCAGACTGTGAGTTTAGCATACATAGTACTCTTGCTGTTTGTGGCACAGTGTCCTGCTCACCGAAACCTAAATGAGCCCCTCTGTCCAGACAATGCGTTTGACTGTACTTGTCTAGGCACAAACATCTCTCGTTCTTTTTCTAATAATTGGTTTTCTATGGCAGGTTTGTGTAGATATCTGTCCATTCAGATACCTTCTACTTCATGGAGATATAGGGCTTGATTTAGATTCCAGCAGTCGGATTACTCTGTCACAACAGTGACAGATATTCCAGCTGCCTATGTCTAAATCCCATAAGAGATATCCATCACCGTTGTAACCCGGTCTCCAAAATTTAAATCAGGCCCATAGTTTACGCTATTGCAGTGTATCCGCTGGTGATGGTGTGTGTGCTTGAGTTAACATTATCTAGCCTGGGGCCTAGGACAAGGTTCAAATCACTGCCCCATAATGGTGGGTGGAAATCATAACAATAGCATGTCTCTATTATATCATGAAGGAAATAGCTGTTTTGGAGACATTCGCTGAATGGGGAGTCCTAAAGTCCCTTTCTGTATCCAGATGTTGCATGTTGTGTTTGGAGTGTGGTGGTTGTTGTGTTTGAGAGGACATGAATTCCTGCCAACCACACATAAGCCTGCCTCTAGGGAAGACATACAAATGGCAAGATGAGTTAGGATTTGCAAGGCGTGTTCATAACCAAAGGGTATCATTTGTAGCATGTTTAATTGGCTCCTTTGGGCACATTGATAATCCAGAAGCAGTGGTACCTTAGCAAATATTATGTCTCCCAAGGAAATTGGCACATATTTAAATGACACAGCCGTACCAAAGATGTATTCGGACCAGTTTGTGGGTCAGATGCATCTATGATATAGGTGAGGTTGTTTTATTTGTAGCTCATGGTGTTTTATTGAAGATTACACAGATTGTTATTTTGATTAACAGAGAGGTGGATGAATGGTCCGATTTTCCTTTATTTGTGCACAATAGTTATTGATTCATTTTTCCATTGCTTGTCTTGCAGAGTGTAATGTGTCTCACATATAGCATTATCCTTTGACTACTTTGGTCTGACACTTTTTTCATATTTTACAGTGTTGTGTGGGTTAGTAGAAGTGAATCACTGGCATCACCTCGCAGTTTTGTTTCTTGGCTGGTGATAAAACCAGAATTTCAAATAAACTTAATGTAGTTTTGTTTTTTCTTTTGGTAAGTTTTTCTTTATTATTTTGTATTAATGCCATTTGTTATAGAATAAAAAATGTGCAATATATGCCTTTGCAAATATTATCCTTATCCAACTGGTCATTTCTGTTATTCACATGATTGTTTTAATGGTAGTATGTGTTAATTAGCCATAGTCCTTTAATACATGCTTTTCATTGTCTTTAAGATGAATAATGCAGGAGACTGGTTACACTTATGGTTTAATGTAAGGTTCTCAAAACAGTAAAGTAGGATAAGTCTGTTAGTTTAAGGGCCTTAGTACGTGTCTGGCGGTTCACAGACCGCCAAATTGGCAGGTGCGCAGCAGTGGCAATCTTCCCACTGCCCCATTATGACCAGGGCGGTCAGGCTTCTCTGGGACAACCGCAACCTCCAGGGATCAGAGATCCCTGGTGGTGGAGTGGCGGTCTTGAGGGTGCAATATGCTTGGCAGGGCTGCTGAAACCTGCTAAGCATAATATGAGTTTTCTCACCCCCTCACATTTCATGGAGGTGCGAATGCCATGAAAAGTGCGGCAGTGAGTATAGAAAGGGCCCGCTGGTGCCTCATGTCATGTGAATGCAGACAGGGAGGCACAGAATGTGCCCTCCTGTTTGCATACACACCAGTACCTGCATGGCATGGACTGCAGTAGTCAATGCCATGCAGATACTTACTTTGAAGTTCCCATTGCGGTGCCTATTTCATAGGCACCGCCTTGGGAGCACCAAAAAGCAGTCCGCTATACAGGAGAAAACTCCTAATCCGGTGGGCAGTTCAAACTCATAAGGCTCTAAGATAAGATACGCTGACCTCTTTGCTTAAAAGTGGTTTCTAAGACCTGTAATATCAATTTGATTAACAGCTGCCTGAGGGGTTCACATTTTAGAACCGAAATTCCTTTGGCATTCATTTAGGACTAGTCACATAGCCCCCATCATTTCTAATATTTCTATTATGGACTCACAATGTTCTTTCATTTCAACATATACCAAATACTTTTTACAGAATATTTTGTACAGATAAAATGCACAATCTCTGATGAAAGGGGCTGCTCTGGGGATGTTGGCCCTTTCCAGCAATATTTTATAAAAGGGCTGATATGCAGGATTGGTGCCGTCTGTGTCCCAAAGAATGAGGGCCCAAGACAAATAACCAAACCTAATGCAGGGCTATATACAAAGTTAAAACCATGAAGGTTTGTTTAAAATTTAATCATCACTACAGAAAGCAATAGGAAGTTAGTTAGTCAGTTTAAATCAGCATCAATATAGCTCACAAGCAAAGGTTTTGACATGAAGAATAGACAAAAAACGTTGGCAATAAAGAATATTTTAAGCACATAATCAAGTTCAATACAGTGCTTCTGAGTATGAAAGCAGCAAAATGTCAGAAATGTACAAAATGTAATAGCAAACTAACATAGGGACTGCTCAATTTAAAGGCAAGAATGACGGCACATGAATAATATATATCAAATAATAGTCCGTTATAAGGACACGCTTGATAAAAGTCACGCATCCCAGAATAGGTACTTTTTATAGTTCAGAGGAGTGAATGAGAATGCTCTCAGGGTAAGGTGGGTGGTTTCAGAGGACTGAACTAATAAATCTACATTCTATAATCCAGAGAGTACTTTGGACATTGTGCTTTGTAAAACAGACGACTGACTAAATATTAATATTATAATGTCTCTGTTAGCCTACATACTAGGGGAAAGGCATTGCTCTGCTAAATATTAATTTATTTAAATGAATAAATAAATGGTTGGGACTGAGATCAGCACCATGCTTGACCATTTGCAAGATTACAGGAGCGTCTCCATCATGGCTTCTTTCAAAGCACAAGTTATATACAGCAGGAGAAGTAGCACTTCAAAAAAAATCCTATTTTGACTATTTTCTTGTTGATGGAAAATAACTCCGGCAGGTCTTTAAATGTGCTGTATCAATCAGCATTTCTGGTAAACGAAGACGTAGCTACATCAACGTGATGACTGGTTATGCTAACTTAAACATCCACACAGGAAGGCTAGCATTTCAATTATTAAATCTGCTCTAACGTCATTAGCGATTGAGTATGTGGAAGTTGGCGAATACAACGCCCTTCATCATCCGCGATTAACCAAACCACAAAACAGAGTCAGAGAAGAAGAGCAAATTCACCAACTGGATTTTGAAGTTCAAAAGCAGTTTTCCTTCTGTTGAGCAAAAACACAATAAACAAAGTCCTGCGCAAGTACACATATCAGTCCTAAATAGGAAAGTTCCACTGATGAATGCTTTACATACCCCATGTAGACACCACTCATAATACCAGCTCATGAGATACTTGAGCTCACAGGTGGGCTCCAGGACAGACATTATCCCATGAAAGGACTACAACTGAAAATGAACTACAATCAACTATATGCACAAAGCAGATCACAATATAAGACCAAGGTGCTCTCCCAAGCAAAAGAGAAAACATTTCCTACACACTCAATCAACAGGATGAGGGGATACATAAATGAAGAAATGACATGCTGAAGACCATGATGGACAGAATACAAACAACATAAAGAGGTATATAAGTGGAATGCTAACTTTAGGTCAACTCTTTAAGCTTCAAGATATTCGTATTAAAGAAATATATTAACATGGAAGATATCGGAAAACTCTCCAAGGCATACCTGCCTAAGAAGAACTGAACTTCATCTAAGTTGTAAATGGCAGTGACATCTAGCACACCAAAAAACTAGTATTCATAGGTTTACATATTTAGGACAACTTCTGCTCCTCTACCCATACATTCCAAGCATGGACAGAGATGATCTTGCCAAAGACTTCAGGAACTTTTGAAGGAGTTTGAACCAATTGTGGCAGCTAGGGAAACTGATGCTGCACCACCTGAAGATATCACTATATTCCAAGCACAAGTTGCCTTTTCCAATGACCAACTGCTCATTGGTCATACAACAGAAACAATAAACCTAATGTTTGGAGGAGCACAGATTCAGCAGTAAACTTGACCCTGCACGAATAGGTAAATTTTAAATGTTGTTAAAGTGTGCGAATGCCCAGGGGCGTCTTGGCGCTCATTTCCAGGTAGAAGTAACACTATGTGGACCCTAAATAAGCAATGTGGATAAAAAAGCGAGGTTTTTGTCATTGGATTATGCTCTAAGATGCCGAGGCATTCTATTCAGAAGTTTGATCATTGAGAAAGTAAAGCTTCTGGCATCCCAAGATGTCTAAATCATTTTGGGTACTTCTATTGTTGTTGACGTGGCTGATTGAAGAGATTTTCTTGGAGTGTATCATCTGAAATCCTTCTTAAGGTACTCAGCACATATTTCGTCAAGGGCTTTGCCAGCCATGACTAAAGTCTTAAAAGCTACTCGTATCCTAAAAGGAAGTCAGTGTAATTCTGACAAGTGAGGCAGATTTAAACTTAGGGATTTTACTAGAACGTGGCTGCTGTGTTTTGTAAAATTTGCAATTTGCAATTTATTCAGATATTGTTGGTGGATGCCATATAAAGAGCGTTACAGTGATCTAACCTGGAAAGCCCAAACGTAATGATTACCAATTTCGGAATATCGGATGATGTAAATGGGTGAACCTTCATCAGGGATTTTACCAAGAAGAAACAGGATGAGTTGAGCTTAGTTATCTTTCCAGAGAAGGTAGGTTTAGTTTTGGAGATTGCCCCAGATTCCTAGCTTGGTAAACCGGTGCTGGGAGTAGGCCTAGATGTTGGGGCCACCAGGATGCTGTGACGGATGGTGCAGGTAAGAGCGGTGGTGCGGGGGGAATCGACAGACAGTGATGAGGGAAAATAAAAAAAATTTAAAAGGAAATTCACTTACCTTGCGCTCCCCACTGCCCCACCGCTCTCAACTGCACTGGCTGTCACTGCATGATATATCCCAAAAGGAAGTGTATTTCCCAAACAGAAGAACGTCCACTTTCTCTGAATTTGACAGTTGTTGCTCATCCATTGAACTGCTTTGGTCATGCAGTTATTAAAACATTGAGCAATGTCATCAACATCAGTTGAAATAGACAACAACATTTTTATATAATCTGCGTACTAGTTTGTGGAAAAACCAAAGGAGAAATTCAAGAAGCCAAAGGAAGAACAAAAAGGTAAAAAAGCTGTGGGACTCAAGGACGAACCCTGAGGAACACCACACAGAAGTGAAAAAGTTTCCACTGTAAATTCATCAAAGAGATGGATTGTTCTCAGTCTGAGATAAATGAGTGCAAGAGCTTGAGGGCTGAACCCCCAATGCCCATGGCATCCAAGGCTGCGTATAGGTCGAACAGGATCACTGCAGCCTTTCCTCCATAGTCCACAATTGATCTAACTTCATCAGTAGTGACTATAAGTACTGATTCAGTATTTTGGTTTCTCCTGAACCCAAATTGTGTTCCGTGCAATGCACAATTTGTCCCTAAGAAAATTGAGAATTCATAATTTAGATGTCTTTCCAAGATTTTAGCTGTCATTGGAAGACGTGAGATGGGACAATACCTTTTGGCCTCATTGGGGACCAAAGAAGATTTTTTATCAATGGGAAGATATATGCTTTTTTCCTTGTCTTGGGAAGCTGTCAGTAAGATAATAAGGAGGCCTACTACGAGAGCTGCTATTTTCTGATCTCCACCTGCAGGTGGAAAATTACGGATAGTAATAAATACAAATTGTGTTGTAGGCGGTGTGGATATATGGTAGTGGTATACATAGGTGTAAATCTACCCTCAGAAATGGTGAATAACTACAATTAGGAATAGTGAATAGCAAATCACTCACATAGGTGTAGTATTATACATACCTTTGTGAATCATTCCCTCTGACAGATACTGATATGTTTTAGCAGTGGCATGTTATTCTCTTTAACCAATGACCTGGAGCTTGTGACAATGGAGGGCTCTGAGTTGTTGGAATTCGATCTGGGAGAACACCTGGCTTTGCAAAAGCCTGTTTGCTGATGCAGTGCAAGAGCTGCTGACAGAGTGCAAAACAAATATGCCCAGTGAAACCCAGCCAAAGCTTGAATGAATGTTTCGAGATATGTAGTGTTGTCAGGTTTGTATGCCTCGGACTAGAGAAGATCTGTGCACTAAGCACACAGTCTTTCTTTACCACATAATTATAGACTGTGGTTCCAAAAAATGGCTGTTGATCTTCATGGGTTCCTCTCTCACTGAAAATGGGTGACCAGAGGCCAGAAAGTAAAGCTGTTATTTGAGCACTTGTGTGAAAGCTGCAAGCCCAATAAGGGGTAATATGTCCTTTACTGACAGGCCACACAGAGGACTAAGACATGTTCAGAGTAGAGCTGAAGGAAAATATGGAATAGTAAGGTAATTTGTCCTTCACAGAAAGAGCAATGTGAAAACTTCAATATCTGATTGTGCTAAACAAATTGGACAATGTGGAAACAACCATTGAGATGTGTGCCTGACATAAAGGGCAAGGTGTAAATGCCTATTTCATACATGTTCTCACATTTACCTGTAAGTAAAACAATTCGAGAGTTCACAGAAGGCGCAAGAAACATGTAAGGTAAAGTAAAAATGGTAGTGGAATATAAAGTAATGTGGAAAGTGAAATGTTAGTAGTGATTTTCTAACAAGGAAATATGCAAGCAGCAGCATTTTACCACCGGTAGGCAATGGACATCCACAGAATTCTACCCTTGTGTCAAGGCCAGCATGTTACCAGGACGAGAATGAGCATCATTCCATTGATATCCACAAGCTGCCATCATCTATAATCCATTATTTTATCATGCAGGGCAATGGTCATAATCCCAAGGATGCCCACACATTTCCATGAATTACACAATTATATATGGCCTTGATTTTACCAGAGATAGACAATTCGGCATCATCCCATGGATGCCTCAATTTTGTCATTGATTACCACTATTTAGTAAGGCAATGGACATCATCTCATGAATACCCACAATGTGGAAAGAGTTACAACCTGTCCTTTGTACGTCTGTCCTAAATGTATGTATTTTTTTCTAGAATTTGAGTTACAATTCAGTTCGCTCATTAGACCCGGGTTTTCTGGTGCTTTGAGGTTCTACATTGAGGTGAGTTCATGTTCCTAGTAATAGTACTTGTCCTATCTGAGTTAATTTTTTCTGTAAATGCAAATATTGGATTGTAATATATTGATTTTTATCACTTGCTATAATAATCCTCATAATTCATATAGAAAAGCGTGCCTTATTTTAGAAATTACCACAAATTGATAATATGTATGACGTAGTGTATCCCAGCAGGTTTTATTTACCAATGACATGGAAGTTGGAAACCAGACCACTGTGATGAGGTTCATCCTTGCGGGACTCACCGCTGACCCTAAAATGCCGATTCCTCTCTTTTTCTTCTTCCTGCTGGTCTACGTCATCACCGTGGTGGACAATATCGGAATCATCTTTCTGTATTGGAGCGATGTTCATCTTCACTCACCCATGTACTTCTTTATCAGTAACCTTTCCTTTGTGGACCTCTGTTACTCCTCAAACATCACTCCCAAGTTGCTGATGAGCTTCTTAGTTGAGAAGAATGCAATATCCATGAGTGGATGTGCCTCTCAGCTATTTTTCTACTCCAGCCTAGTTGTTGCTGAGCCCCTCCTCATTTCGGTCATGGCATTTGACCGCTATGCAGCGATTTGTAAACCATTACATTATGCAATTCTAATGACAGATCAATTTTGTAACCAGCTTGCAGCTGTACCCTATGCAGGGGGTGTGATATATGGAGTGATGTATACATTTATAACATTTAGGCTCTATTTTTGTAGGTAGTACATTTCTCACTACTTTTGTTACCTTTTCCCATTGTTTAAGCTCTCCTGCCTGGATACTTCCCTTAATGAGATCATAGTATACTCAACAATAGCAATTTTTGGATTTTTTAATGTTATACCTTTAGGAGTATCCTACAGCAATATTGCCATCACCATCCTTAGGATCCATTCATCAGCAGGGAGGCGCAGAGCCTTCTCCACCTGTTCATCCCACCTCCTCTGTGTGGTTCTCTTTTAATGCACCGGCCTCAATATGTATCTGCGCCCCAGCAACAGAGGTTCAGATGAAACTGACAAAGTCATATCTGTCTTTTACACCATCATCATCCCCATGCTCAACCCTCTGATCTACAGCTTGCGGAACCAGGATGTGAAAGCTGCATTAAAAAGAATTTGAAAAAGCTAAATTGCTTCCAGCTTCTCATGTTAAGAATCACCATCAGGACCCTTCAGCAAACTCAGAAGGTTCAGTTGTTGGACATCTCCAAAACTGTGGCCATACCACAACCTCATTATATCAACTTCTAACAGATCGTCAAAAGCAAATATTATTTGACAGTGCACTCTCAGAAACAGAAATAATGGCAACAGAGTAACCCAACGGATTCAACCCAGGAATCGTAAGAACCAGGGTAAATATATGTGCCATTAGAACTATGCTGAACTACAAAACTGTGTGTAAACATTGCAATAAAATCTTTTCAAACGTATGTGAAATTTGTGAAAGTACCCATGTTCTCATCTGTTGTTATTTGTAGGTCAATAAGTGGGGACAAAATCACAAGGCATCTGTATTTCCCACAGTGTTAAACATGACATGTCCTGTTCAAGTTGTCCTAATGTTTAAATAAAATGTTAGGACACGTGTCCATTTAGACTGTAAATGTCATTTAAACACATCAGATCATTTAAGTGGTGGTGGGTGTAGATTTCTTCAACCGGGAAAAAAAAGAATATTAAAACTGTGCAGGGCCCCTATTTCTTATCCGGAAGAATGCCTGTATGACTACAATCCGAAGGATAACGACCAGGTCCAGTAACAAAATGCACCTATGGAAATCAACACTGTGTGTATTTACTAATTTGTGACTCAGGTCTAATAAGCAAACTACTACTATTGAACTTTCTGCTTATGGTGAGGCTCATAAGACATAAACATATGTGGCCATTCCTCATTAACTGCTCTAGATTGCAACCACACTAGCCCAAAATGGTAAACTAAAGTAATACCACACTTTTCTCTGCACACTGAGGTGCATATTTATAAGTCCCTAACGCCACCGGAGCATCACTTTTTCTGATGCTCCTGTGGCGTTGCACCATTCCCCATATCTACAAGGTGGTGTTGAACCACTTAATGTGACTTAACACCACCTTGTGAAAATTCCCCTTTCTGCAGCAGTCCGCTGTGGCAAATGGGCGGGCAATGGGTGTTTCTGTGGGTGTTCCATCGCAACACCCATTGCTTTTTGACTCTGCCCCAGATTTACAAGGCTGGGGCAGTGCCAGAATCTAAGGTCAGGTAATATGTGGTTTTAGGATGGTGATACGAGGAGAAATTATAAATTTCTCCTTGTGTTTTGCTCTTTCTTTGTGTGCTTCACTCTGCAGCACACATAGAAAGAGCAAATCACCTTGAATGCGTGTTTATGTGCAGCAAGGTGGCACCTTCCTACACATAAACAATGGCCCCTGCAGTGCAGGCACCCTTGCAACATGGCAGCTTAGTGCCTGCGCTGGGGCTAGTCAGTTATTTTAGCACCAGTGCTAGGGGAAACAAAGGGGTGCCCCGTATTTTAGTAAATACAATGCATCCTTGCGTTTTAAAAAGGTCAACATGCGGCGTTGCTAAATTTGAGTTAATACTGCGCTCCAGCATTTTCTTGTAATTATCTCCCTCTGAGTTCTTCCATGTCTGAGTGTTACACTTACTTTAAATGTTGCGCTCGCTAAGATCTGCTGTTAGTGTTTGAAGCATTTGGATGGCTTTGGAGGTGCCAGTGTTTAACAATTAATTGGTCTTTTAATTTGGGGAGATAGAATGACACCAAACAGGCTTTGCTCCAGTGCACATCACAGAAAGATGCCTGCACTAGGATATAGAGTCAGGAAATCCATTGTGAAGCAATTGGTGAACATACTTAACATACACATTGTTTATGATTGATTTCAAATACCTGAAATAGAACTGAAGAAGTTGAATTTATCTTTTTAGGTATTTCTTTACTGTTGCTAACAATTAATGAAAGGTGGACTTTCTTGAAACATTCAATTCTTTCATTTTTAATAGAGAGAAAAAAACATTATTTTCTCCATTCGCTGGTATGTTAATTCAGTATTGTAAAATCAGTTTGAAACATTCAGCTAATAACAGAGGGAATGCTGTAAGATGGGGGTGAAAGACTTACTCAAATAATTAACACAATCCTTGTCAGGGTGAACTAAAAACAGTCACTAAATTAACCTGGGCATAACCCCCTATTAGCTTTCACGAAAGCAGTCAGGCTTAACTTAGCGGCAATGTGTAAAGTATTTATGCAGCACACAAACAGTAATAAAGTGAAAAAACAACACAAGAAAATTCTCAAACCAATCTAGAAACATAGAACATAGTCTAATACATAAAATGACACCAAAACTAATCAAATTCAACCAAAATAACTGGAATATACATTTATGTGAAAATAGCACTAAGAAGCAGAAAGCGGCACTCGCGCCTATCTACTTGCACTAGACCAAAAGAAAGTCACAAGCTTCTGCCATCCATGATTGATGGGATGACGGGTTGGAATCATGAAACACATTAGTCCCGCTGAAGAGTCATCTTCTCGAGTCTGAAATTAAAAGTTCAGTTTGTTTCGGAGGGGCCATGAGGATGAGTCTTTTGGTACAAAAGTCAAGCACCCCAGGCGCTCATTACTGTATCACAAATATCTGGTTAGCAGTTCAGTTGGTGCTGGTCAGCTGGGCAGTTGAAGGGACGCATCTGGTAGCTCGTGGTGTCATATAGCTCATAGAGGAGGTCAGACAAAAGACCCTTGGAGTAGCCTCGGCTCTAGGTAAGCAGGTCCAATCTTCCTTCTTCAGACAGCTAGGAAATCCTTCAAGCAGCTAGGCAGTCTTTTTTCTGAATCTTCCCCAGGTCCAGATTTGTTTTGATGAGATGTTCTAAATGTCCCCTTTTTCTACCTGTTGTCAGCCTTTGAGTGTTTGAAATACCAGATCACTCCCAAAATTGATTCTGGTGAGTTCTTCCCCTTCTCATGGTCCTAGCTACAAACTGTCTATGGTGACAAAGGCAAGGGCAGGCATAGTATCAGGTTCCTTTGTGTTTGCTGCAGGCATGGCACTTTGAAATGTATTCAGGGCAAGGTACAGCTCTTTCCCACCCATCCTGTCAGTAAGACCCTCTCCCCTCACACCTAGTTTCCGTTTTCTCTCATTGTCTAACTGCAATATACAACTCACAACAGTAGATCTTTTTAAATTCATGTGACCCAAGACACTGGTAGAAAGGCACAGATGGTTCTGACAGAAAAATGCCAACTTTAGTAAAGGGGCATTTTCAAAATGATAACTTAAAATCTGACATTACGATCAAAGAGTATTACATAACATTAATTTCAGTTGTAAACTTAATTTCCCTATTTGCTCCTCATCTGAAGTTAGCACTTGTTAAGTGTAATAAGGCAACTCAGTGTTAGCCTATGGTTGAGAAGGCCTTACGACTGTGAAAAATGACTTACGTAATTTTTCACTGCATGGGGCATGTAAAACGTAATACAATATGTCCTAATTTTTAAAAGTCATGCACCTGGACCTATGAGACGAAAGGACTACCTTAGGGTTGGCTAACAAGTATTAAGAAGCAGAGTTTAGGCCTAGCATAAGGTTTATTTTTCTAGATTAAAATATCAGTTTAAAACTGCACTAAGGCTGCAGTGGCAGGCATGAGCAGTGTCTTAGAGGGCTTCTTAAGGGTGCAGCTCAAGGAGTGCTGCTGTCCACTAGTAGCATTTAATTCCCAGGCCCTTGGTGCACATACTTTAATATTATTGGGATATAAAATTAAATGTAATCAATCAATCAATCAGGTTTCGTATAAAGCATGACTACTCACCTGAGAAGCTCTCAAGGAGATGACTGGGGGGAGCGGTCTGCGGTTCACTCGATGACCCAGGTGTGAAGCGATAGTGCTTGCCTGAGATGCAGAGCAAGGAGTTCAAGGACTTTGCAGCGACGTAGGAGAAAGTTCTTCCTCCAACTCTGGTCTTGCGGATCTGTGGAATGGTGGCTAGGGCCAGTTGGATGGAGCGGAGATATCTGCTGGCAGTGTAGAAGTAGAGGTGGTTGTTGAGGTATGCAGGTCTGGCACTGTGGAGGGCTTTGTAGGAATGCGTGAGGAGCTTGAGGTAATTATTTTGTTGATATGAAGGCAGTAGAGTTCTCTCAGGAGGCAGTAATCTGGCTGTGGTGTGGGATGTTCAAGATAAGTCTGGAGGAGGTGCTCTGGATATTCTGCAGTTTATTTTGGAGTTTGTGGGTGGTAATGGCACAGAGTGGGTTGCCGTAGTCGAGTCTGCTGCTGATAAGTGCATTGGTGACTGTTTTCCTAGACTCAGTGTGGATCAACAGAAGATCTCATGAAGCAGGCAGAGGGTGTGGACGCAGGAGGATGAAACGTTGCTGATTTGGTGGTTCATCGAGAGTGAGACATCCAGGATCATGCCAAGGTTTCATGACTGGTTTATGGGTGTGGAGGGGATCCAAACACTGCGGGCCACCAGGAGTCATCCCAGACAGAGGGGGTGGTGTCCAGGATAAGGACTTTGGTCTTGTCTGAGTTAAGATTGAGGCAGATGTCCATTGTGGAAGTTGGTCTTGGCTGCTGTGTCTTCGTCTGTGAGGTAGAGAATCAGCTGGTTGTCATCGGCATCGGAGACAATGATGAGTCACTGGATTCTGGCAATGGCTGCAAGTGGGCTATGTAGATGTTGAAGAGGTTGGGGCTCAGGGAGTATCCCTGAGGCACCCCACATCTGATCTCTGTGGGTTCTGAGTTGAACGGTGGAAGTCTGATTTTCTGTGTTTGGCTGGTGAGAAAGGAACAGATCCATTTTAAGGCTTTGTCGCAGATGCCGGCATTGCAGAGTCTTGCACAGAGGGTGTGGTGGGAGACGGTATCAAATGCGGCTTGGAGGTCCAGGAGGATGAGGGCAACAGTTGTGTCTCAGTTGAGAATGGTGCGGATGTCATCTGTCGTGGCAAGGAGAGTGGTCTTGGTGCTGTGGTTCCTTCTAAAGCCCAATTGGGAGAGGTCCAGGATGCGGTACGTTTTGATGAACTTGGGGAGTTGGGTGCTAATTGTTTTCTCATTTACTTTGGCTGGAAAGGGAAGCAGCGATATGGATCTGTAGTTCTTGAGGTACATCAGGTTAGCAGAGGATTTCTTCAGCAGTTGAGGGTGCTGCAGAGATCAGGTGCAATTGAGGTGCCAACTCTGTTGAAGATGTGGTGAGGGCAGGGATCGGAGGTGGGTCTGGAGTGTATGCTCTTCATGATCCTGAGGGTGTTGTGCGAGGTAAGGGTGGCCCAGTTGGCCAAGGTCTGCTGAGGTCTGGAGCAATTAGATGTTGTGAGTCTTGGGTTGCAAAACTGTTGTAGATCTCCTTGAGCTTGTGGTGCAAGAAGGTGGCGAGGTTGTTGCAGATGTTTTGAGAGGCAGAATGCCTGCTGTCTCTGTGCTGGGTCTGGAAAACCCTTTGACCATGGCGAAGAGTTCCTTGCTGTTGTGTGCATTGGCGTTGGTGCATTCTTGGATGTCTGCATTCATTGTTGCTCTGATGAGGTGGTGATGAATGGTGACGGCGGATTTGAAGGCTGCATGGTCGGCCATGATCTTGCTGCTCCTCTATCTTTTCTCAATTTGTCTGCAGTTGCGGCTGGACTCTTGGAGGGAGGGGGAGAACAAACTGGCTTTCTTGGAGGGCTTCTTGGCCGAAGGATTCCTGAGGGGCCAGTTTGTTGGTGCAATTGGAGAACCAGTGGTGGAGGTTGTGTGCTGAGGTGCTGGCGTCCATGGATGTCAGTGGTGGGATTTTGCTGAGGGAGGTGTTGAGCTGGTCTTTGGTGACCTTCTTCCAGCGTCTGCTAGGATCTTTGTGGATGTATTGACATATGGTGGCTTTGGTGAAGGAGAAGCTGACGAAGTGGTGATCGCTGCAGTATGGTTCGGAGGTGTGGTTGAAGGGGATGTTTTTGCATGGAGAAAGGATGAGGTTGAGCATGTGTCCTGCTGAGTGGGTTGGCATTATGACCAGCTGTTTAAGTCCAATGGTGGCAAGGTTCTTCAGTAGGGATGAGGTATTGTGGTTGTCAAGGTTGTACATGTGGAAATTGAGGTTGCTGAGGCAGATGTCGTCCAATGAGTTGAGAAATGCAAAAATAACAATTGATGGACAGAATGCATAACAATGTCATACATTCACCCCAGTACAGAGATCTGGGCCTAAATCCATCGTTTTTTTGCTCACCATGCCATTCCAGTTTGAACCCAGCCATATGCAAATCAGTCTTGACCCTGTGCCCCATGGGAACAGTCCAGCCCGAACTGCCAAGCCAGGTCCTCCCTGGACTGGAAACAAGCATCCTAGGACCGGTTTCGGGCTTTCAGCCCTCGTCAGCCAGGATAGCTTGATTCCAGTGGCATGGAGAGCAAGGGACTCACGTCTGAGCATACCCTTCCCACTCGGGGTGACAAATGCAAAAATAACAATTGATGGACAGAATGCAGAACAATGTCATACATTCACCCCAGTACAGAGATCTGGGCCTAAATCCATCGTTTTTTTGCTCACCATGCCATTCCAGTTTGAACCCAGCCATATGCAAATCAGTCTTGACCCTGTGCCCCATGGGAACAGTCCAGCCCGAACTGCCAAGCCAGGTCCTCCCTGGACTGGAAACAAGCATCCTAGGACCGGTTTCGGGCTTTCAGCCCTCGTCAGCCAGGATAGCTTGATTCCAGTGGCATGGAGAGCAAGGGACTCACGTCTGAGCATACCCTTCCCACTCGGGGTGACAAATGCAAAAATAACAATTGATGGACAGAATGCAGAACAATGTCATACATTCACCCCAGTACAGAGATCTGGGCCTAAATCCATCGTTTTTTTGCTCACCATGCCATTCCAGTTTGAACCCAGCCATATGCAAATCAGTCTTGACCCTGTGCCCCATGGGAACAGTCCAGCCCGAACTGCCAAGCCAGGTCCTCCCTGGACTGGAAACAAGCATCCTAGGACCGGTTTCGGGCTTTCAGCCCTCGTCAGCCAGGATAGCTTGATTCCAGTGGCATGGAGAGCAAGGGACTCACGTCTGAGCATACCCTTCCCACTCGGGGTGACAAATGCAAAAATAACAATTGATGGACAGAATGCAGAACAATGTCATACATTCACCCCAGTACAGAGATCTGGGCCTAAATCCATCGTTTTTTTGCTCACCATGCCATTCCAGTTTGAACCCAGCCATATGCAAATCAGTCTTGACCCTGTGCCCCATGGGAACAGTCCAGCCCGAACTGCCAAGCCAGGTCCTCCCTGGACTGGAAACAAGCATCCTAGGACCGGTTTCGGGCTTTCAGCCCTCGTCAGCCAGGATAGCTTGATTCCAGTGGCATGGAGAGCAAGGGACTCACGTCTGAGCATACCCTTCCCACTCGGGGTGACAAATGCAAAAATAACAATTGATGGACAGAATGCAGAACAATGTCATACATTCACCCCAGTACAGAGATCTGGGCCTAAATCCATCGTTTTTTTGCTCACCATGCCATTCCAGTTTGAACCCAGCCATATGCAAATCAGTCTTGACCCTGTGCCCCATGGGAACAGTCCAGCCCGAACTGCCAAGCCAGGTCCTCCCTGGACTGGAAACAAGCATCCTAGGACCGGTTTCGGGCTTTCAGCCCTCGTCAGCCAGGATAGCTTGATTCCAGTGGCATGGAGAGCAAGGGACTCACGTCTGAGCATACCCTTCCCACTCGGGGTGACAAATGCAAAAATAACAATTGATGGACAGAATGCAGAACAATGTCATACATTCACCCCAGTACAGAGATCTGGGCCTAAATCCATCGTTTTTTTGCTCACCATGCCATTCCAGTTTGAACCCAGCCATATGCAAATCAGTCTTGACCCTGTGCCCCATGGGAACAGTCCAGCCCGAACTGCCAAGCCAGGTCCTCCCTGGACTGGAAACAAGCATCCTAGGACCGGTTTCGGGCTTTCAGCCCTCGTCAGCCAGGATAGCTTGATTCCAGTGGCATGGAGAGCAAGGGACTCACGTCTGAGCATACCCTTCCCACTCGGGGTGACAAATGCAAAAATAACAATTGATGGACAGAATGCAGAACAATGTCATACATTCACCCCAGTACAGAGATCTGGGCCTAAATCCATCGTTTTTTTGCTCACCATGCCATTCCAGTTTGAACCCAGCCATATGCAAATCAGTCTTGACCCTGTGCCCCATGGGAACAGTCCAGCCCGAACTGCCAAGCCAGGTCCTCCCTGGACTGGAAACAAGCATCCTAGGACCGGTTTCGGGCTTTCAGCCCTCGTCAGCCAGGATAGCTTGATTCCAGTGGCATGGAGAGCAAGGGACTCACGTCTGAGCATACCCTTCCCACTCGGGGTGACAAATGCAAAAATAACAATTGATGGACAGAATGCAGAACAATGTCATACATTCACCCCAGTACAGAGATCTGGGCCTAAATCCATCGTTTTTTTGCTCACCATGCCATTCCAGTTTGAACCCAGCCATATGCAAATCAGTCTTGACCCTGTGCCCCATGGGAACAGTCCAGCCCGAACTGCCAAGCCAGGTCCTCCCTGGACTGGAAACAAGCATCCTAGGACCGGTTTCGGGCTTTCAGCCCTCGTCAGCCAGGATAGCTTGATTCCAGTGGCATGGAGAGCAAGGGACTCACGTCTGAGCATACCCTTCCCACTCGGGGTGACAAATGCAAAAATAACAATTGATGGACAGAATGCAGAACAATGTCATACATTCACCCCAGTACAGAGATCTGGGCCTAAATCCATCGTTTTTTTGCTCACCATGCCATTCCAGTTTGAACCCAGCCATATGCAAATCAGTCTTGACCCTGTGCCCCATGGGAACAGTCCAGCCCGAACTGCCAAGCCAGGTCCTCCCTGGACTGGAAACAAGCATCCTAGGACCGGTTTCGGGCTTTCAGCCCTCGTCAGCCAGGATAGCTTGATTCCAGTGGCATGGAGAGCAAGGGACTCACGTCTGAGCATACCCTTCCCACTCGGGGTGACAAATGCAAAAATAACAATTGATGGACAGAATGCAGAACAATGTCATACATTCACCCCAGTACAGAGATCTGGGCCTAAATCCATCGTTTTTTTGCTCACATGCCATTCCAGTTTGAACCCAGCCATATGCAAATCAGTCTTGACCCTGTGCCCCATGGGAACAGTCCAGCCCGAACTGCCAAGCCAGGTCCTCCCTGGACTGGAAACAAGCATCCTAGGACCGGTTTCGGGCTTTCAGCCCTCGTCAGCCAGGATAGCTTGATTCCAGTGGCATGGAGAGCAAGGGACTCACGTCTGAGCATACCCTTCCCACTCGGGGTGACAAATGCAAAAATAACAATTGATGGACAGAATGCAGAACAATGTCATACATTCACCCCAGTACAGAGATCTGGGCCTAAATCCATCGTTTTTTTGCTCACCATGCCATTCCAGTTTGAACCCAGCCATATGCAAATCAGTCTTGACCCTGTGCCCCATGGGAACAGTCCAGCCCGAACTGCCAAGCCAGGTCCTCCCTGGACTGGAAACAAGCATCCTAGGACCGGTTTCGGGCTTTCAGCCCTCGTCAGCCAGGATAGCTTGATTCCAGTGGCATGGAGAGCAAGGGACTCACGTCTGAGCATACCCTTCCCACTCGGGGTGACAAATGCAAAAATAACAATTGATGGACAGAATGCAGAACAATGTCATACATTCACCCCAGTACAGAGATCTGGGCCTAAATCCATCGTTTTTTTGCTCACCATGCCATTCCAGTTTGAACCCAGCCATATGCAAATCAGTCTTGACCCTGTGCCCCATGGGAACAGTCCAGCCCGAACTGCCAAGCCAGGTCCTCCCTGGACTGGAAACAAGCATCCTAGGACCGGTTTCGGGCTTTCAGCCCTCGTCAGCCAGGATAGCTTGATTCCAGTGGCATGGAGAGCAAGGGACTCACGTCTGAGCATACCCTTCCCACTCGGGGTGACAAATGCAAAAATAACAATTGATGGACAGAATGCAGAACAATGTCATACATTCACCCCAGTACAGAGATCTGGGCCTAAATCCATCGTTTTTTTGCTCACCATGCCATTCCAGTTTGAACCCAGCCATATGCAAATCAGTCTTGACCCTGTGCCCCATGGGAACAGTCCAGCCCGAACTGCCAAGCCAGGTCCACCCTGGACTGGAAACAAGCATCCTAGGACCGGTTTCGGGCTTTCAGCCCTCGTCAGCCAGGATAGCTTGATTCCAGTGGCATGGAGAGCAAGGGACTCACGTCTGAGCATACCCTTCCCACTCGGGGTGACAAATGCAAAAATAACAATTGATGGACAGAATGCAGAACAATGTCATACATTCACCCCAGTACAGAGATCTGGGCCTAAATCCATCGTTTTTTTGCTCACCATGCCATTCCAGTTTGAACCCAGCCATATGCAAATCAGTCTTGACCCTGTGCCCCATGGGAACAGTCCAGCCCGAACTGCCAAGCCAGGTCCTCCCTGGACTGGAAACAAGCATCCTAGGACCGGTTTCGGGCTTTCAGCCCTCGTCAGCCAGGATAGCTTGATTCCAGTGGCATGGAGAGCAAGGGACTCACGTCTGAGCATACCCTTCCCACTCGGGGTGACAAATGCAAAAATAACAATTGATGGACAGAATGCAGAACAATGTCATACATTCACCCCAGTACAGAGATCTGGGCCTAAATCCATCGTTTTTTTGCTCACCATGCCATTCCAGTTTGAACCCAGCCATATGCAAATCAGTCTTGACCCTGTACCCCATGGGAACAGTCCAGCCCGAACTGCCAAGCCAGGTCCTCCCTGGACTGGAAACAAGCATCCTAGGACCGGTTTCGGGCTTTCAGCCCTCGTCAGCCAGGATAGCTTGATTCCAGTGGCATGGAGAGCAAGGGACTCACGTCTGAGCATACCCTTCCCACTCGGGGTGACAAATGCAAAAATAACAATTGATGGACAGAATGCAGAACAATGTCATACATTCACCCCAGTACAGAGATCTGGGCCTAAATCCATCGTTTTTTTGCTCACCATGCCATTCCAGTTTGAACCCAGCCATATGCAAATCAGTCTTGACCCTGTGCCCCATGGGAACAGTCCAGCCCGAACTGCCAAGCCAGGTCCTCCCTGGACTGGAAACAAGCATCCTAGGACTGGTTTCGGGCTTTCAGCCCTCGTCAGCCAGGATAGCTTGATTCCAGTGGCATGGAGAGCAAGGGACTCACGTCTGAGCATACCCTTCCCACTCGGGGTGACAAATGCAAAAATAACAATTGATGGACAGAATGCAGAACAATGTCATACATGGTTATTTTGTTTGTTGTAACGCTTTTCGCCCTAAGTGGGATGGGTATTCCCAGACGTGGGACCCGTGCTCACTACGCCACTGGAGTCAAGCTATCCTGGCTGATGACGGCTGATAGCCAGAAACCGGTCCTAGGATGCTTGATTCCGGTCCAGGGAAGACATGGCTTGGCAGTTCGGGCTGGACTGTTCCCATGAAGCACAGGGTCAAGACTGATTTGCATATGGCCATGTCTAAACTGGGGTGGTGTAGTGGGCAAAAGAACGATGGATTTAACCCAGATCTCTTGACTGGGGGAGAATGTTTGCATTGTCAGCATTCCGTCCATCATTTGTTTGTTGTAACGCTTTTCGCCCTAAGTGGGATGGGTATTCCCAGACGTGGGACCCGTGCTCACTACGCCACTGGAGTCAAGCTATCCTGGCTGATGACGGCTGATAGCCAGAAACCGGTCCTAGGATGCTTGATTCCGGTCCAGGGAAGATATGGCTTGGCAGTTCGGGCTGGACTGTTCCCATGAGGCACGGGGTCAAGACTGATTTGCATATGGCCATGTCTAAACTGGGGTGGTGTAGTGGGCAAAAGAACGATGGATTTAACCCAGATCTCTTGACTGGGGGAGAATGTTTGCATTGTCAGCATTCCGTCCATCATTTGTTTGTTGTAACGCTTTTCGCCCTAAGTGGGATGGGTATTCCCAGACGTGGGACCCGTGCTCACTACGCCACTGGAGTCAAGCTATCCTGGCTGATGACGGCTGATAGCCAGAAACCGGTCCTAGGATGCTTGATTCCGGTCCAGGGAAGACATGGCTTGGCAGTTCGGGCTGGACTGTTCCCATGAGGCACAGGGTCAAGACTGATTTGCATATGGCCATGTCTAAACTGGGGTGGTGTAGTGGGCAAAAGAACGATGGATTTAACCCAGATCTCTTGACTGGGGGAGAATGTTTGCATTGTCAGCATTCCGTCCATCATTTGTTTGTTGTAACGTCCAATGAGTTGAGAGCATGGTGAGCAATGAAGTCGGCAATGGCTTCGCTGAAGGGGCGACGGGCTCCAGAAGGTCTGTAGACGAGGGTGCCATGAACGGTGGCGTTCAGGTTGGTCGGGATCTGGAAGTGAAGGTGTTTCATGTCAGGTGAGTGGTCGCTGGTGCTGGTTGTGAGGCAAAGGATGTTTTTGTGTGCGTTGGTGATACCTCCTCCCAATTGATTGACATGGTCCTTGTGAATGATTTTGCAGCTTTTGGGGATGGTAGTTGTGAGGTCCGAGCTGAGGTCTGGTTCATCCAGGTTTCTGTAAAGAAGACAACATCGGGAAGATTGAGTCAAGAAGGTGCCAGTTCTCCACGGCCTGTCTTTTGAGGGTACAGGTGCTAAGCAGAATGCAACTGATGAGGTCGGGTCCAGTTCCTCTGGGTCATGGGATTGGTAATGATGGTGTGTGTAGGCTGGCAAAGGTGCAGTTGCAGTTGGGCCTTCGGTGTTGATTGGTGATACAAGGTGGCAGGCGGTGAGTGGTTCAGTGTGACTGGCGTGGAGGGTACGGGAGTCATAGTGGTAGATGGTCCAGGAACCAGGGCGTGTGGCGCTGGGTGCGGCCCAGACATGGACAGGCACAGACGAGCTTGCATTTGGCACACGTTTGACACATCAGCAACGCACAGCTAACTGCACACACTGCATGCCTGCGAATCAAGCACCATTTAATAGAGTTTGGGGAAGGCTGGACAGCTGGGAGGCAGGAAGTGGCAAAATAGCTTTGGAGGAGGCAGGAATGTTGAACACAAGCAGCGGCTAGGGCACAGAAAGGAAAACAAAGGCAAAAAAGAGGAGAAAAAGGATAAAGTGAAAGACAGCAATAATACATAAGAAAAGCAAAAGATAGATGAAAGGGAAGGTGAAAAAAGAGCAAAAAGGCAGAACACAGAAAACAGAGGGAAGAGAGTTGCAGCAGAGCAGAGATGCTCCCCACTTGGACACCAGGGATCAGGGGCCTTAAACACAGGGCCTGGTAGAGTTAGGGGCAACAGCTACCAGGCAGAGCTGTGCAGTGAGGGAAGCAATTTACTGACAAGGTTAGAAAGATTGCTACTTCACTGCTCAGTGGGAGCTATTAAGTAGTGTTTGGGGAGGGCTGGACAGCTGGTAGACAGGAGGCAGGAAGGTGGAAGTCAGAAAATGGCACTGAAGGGGGTCAGGCAGCGGGGGGCGAGCAGCAAGGGCTACGGCACGGAAAGGGAAAAAAGGCAAAAAAGAGAAGAATTAGCAGAAAGAGAAAGAAAGCAATAATAGATAGTAAAAGCAAAAGGTAGATGAAAAAGAAGGTGAAAAAAGAGCAGAGGAGCAAAAATGCAGAAAACAGAAACACAGCGATGCACCCCACTGGACCACCAGGGATCAGGTGTCTCGAACACAGCACCAGGAAAGTTCAGGGGGCAAGAGCTGCCAGGCGGAGCTATGCTGCAATGGGAAGTAATTTACTGACAAGGTCAAATTAAATGTACCAATCAGGTGTAGGCCAATTTGAACATGTTTTAGAGAGAGACCACAAGCACGTTATCACAGGTTAGAAGGGGTAAAGTGCACAGAGTCCTAAAAGACAGAAAAAACTAGTGCAGCAAGGGAAGGAAAAGAAAGGCAACATATGGGATTACTCTGCAGCAAAGACCAAGTCTAACAGTATCCATTAGCATTTATGTAAAGCATAGCCAGCATGCCAACTACAGTGCTCACAAAACCTCATAGTGTCGTGCTCTTCGACTCCTCGGGATCGGATCGATGCTCAATATGGTCCCCCTCTCGATAGCTTCAAGTCTGAGGGCTATTATAGGCGCAGATCAGTGAAGCGATCGAGCGAGGGAAGGAAAGGGAGGGGACAGCGAGGAAGGAGACCTGAAAAGACACAAGAAAACAACAACGTTATAATCCTAGTGTCCCCACCACTCTGTCTCTACCCTGACCCCGTGTGTGAGTGCCAGTGTTAAGGGTAATCACCTGTAAAGAAAAAGAAGGATATGTGTGGCTCCTAGGTGCAGATCACGCTCTCTGCCAAAGAACCTGAGACCAGTCAGACAAGGCCTCTTAGTACTCCAGAACATACACGTAACACTAACATGGAGAAAACAGCGTTATTATCAGGTTTTATCTGCGTAGCCCCGGTCCCCATGGGACCCTTGCTCTTTGTTTGACCTACCCAGATTTATCTCTGATCATACGTCACAGAGGTTGTATGAGATTGCCTCATCTCACCCACAATCCCCTGCTAAGAAAACACAACAAAACACAATGATTAGTTATCTCTCATCCATTGAGATTAAATGGGACCCGCCCATCGATCGACGAACAATTCAGTCTGAACATACAGACAGTCTTTGCTCATTCCACATCATGTTCGTATCTCTCCCACATGTTTTTTGACAGCGTCAGAAAATGTATTTCCTAGGACCAGGCACTGGTATCCCTTCTACTCGCAAGAGCCGACAAACATGTGGCTCGCCAGCGAGGAGGGACACCTAGTGCACTGAACGTAATAACAGGCAGAGAATAAAGCGACTTCCTGGAGCCCTCGAGTCTTACACCTCCTCTGAGTTTGCAGGGCATTTGTATGTCTCCCCCACGACCTTCACAAGCCCAGGGTGGCCGTTTAGGGAATCCAACCCTTACCGTACCGGTTTGAGCCTGCCAAATGGAAATGTCTTCCCGGTTTCGCATCACCGGAACTATGAGAATGGCCGCTGTCCCTACGTCGCAGTGGGAAGGTTTTCGCCTGCAATCACCGGAACAAACAAAAGCGGGAACAGGAACAGACTCTCCCGTCTCTGGCGTTGCTTGCGAACACAGAATAATCGGCACCGCCGCCAGGGCGGAAGTGCTCTATGAAGCCTTCCGCTCCTGCGCGCGTCTGCTGCCCTGCCGCTCCTGCTCATGGGAGGTGTAGTTCTTCAGCGGTTCACGCAGTACCGCTGCGTGTCAAAGCATTTTCCTTCCGCGGACGTGCAGAAGGCCGACAGGGTATTAGGGATCCTGACACATAGACAGGAAACTATTGAGTCAGCTGTAGACAATATGTTGCCAAGAATGCAGAAAGGAGGTCATGAAATGGCTACTATTCTGGAAGGGTTAGGCAGGATTTCACCAAGAAAGCCCACAAATATTCATCAATGTATACAGTGAACCACACTTGTAATATATAATTGCTTCTTTTGGGAAAAAATATCGTCTCTTGTCGACATATTGTAAAAACATTTACAAATTTCCCACAAAATGAAAATGCAACAATTAGAATAAAGTGAAATTAAATTACTGTCATAAGCATTTCATGTTCGCTGAACAAAAATATGTAAAAAAGTTTGAATTAAAAAACAGTCTGCTTTTTGTACTGGTGTCAGTCGTTCAGGTTAGACGAAATGGTAACTACTGATTACTCATTGACAGATATCTTATTGACCAACTCATGTATAATATGGTAAATTATTATTGCTTTTGCATTATTACACAATGACTGCATTATTTAATGCTGTCTCTTGTAGGTTTCCTTAAGGAAGTGAATTCCACCCATTAAAACACACATTTGTTAAAACATTTTGAACCTCTGCTGTGAGCTAGAGCCCACTAATGGCATCTCACCCACTGTATTCTTTCTTTATAAGACAGATTTGAGCTGTAACCTTCAATGCCCACCATGAAAAATGAGATAAGCAGCTGTGAATCGCTGGGATACAGGGATTAGGGAGGTTGTGCGTTAACGTATGCTGACACATAAAAACCTCTACCTGAGATAGTCAGGCATGTTGGCGTGGATAGCACTGGGACCGAAGGCAGCCTATCCTAAATTAGCATGATTTTATAGGAGACTGGCAGGAATGGCACCACTGTTCCGGATAAGGTATATCATGTCTAATATTTCACTTTACACTTTATAGGTTGAATTGTGATTATATCTCCAGGTTGGCTTGCGGTACAACGTTCAATGATTCTGCTATGCAGCAAATGAGCGGGCTGGAATTCAAATATGGGTCTAGTTTTGCCATAAATCCATTCATGATTTGATCATCTATGTGACTTTATTTGATTTTAGACTACACAGTTGCTTATTCTCCTGACAGCCATATATTTTGATTGACCTCTTTAGTAATGAGACATAAAAGACAACTTCCAAGCAAATAATGAGATATTGGCAAAGTATGAAAGCCAGGCCATATGGAAGCTTGTTGACATACTGTGTCACGGAAACAAACCAAGGAG
Source organism: Triturus cristatus (assembly GCF_964204655.1). Lineage (NCBI taxonomy): Eukaryota > Metazoa > Chordata > Amphibia > Caudata > Salamandridae > Triturus > Triturus cristatus. The sequence continues at coordinate 210,006,423 of NC_140585.1, read as the reverse complement.
TTTTTCTTACAAGCAGCTGTCTACTATCTATACATAGTAATGGTGTTAGTACCTCTAGTTATCCACCAACCTCAAAGAGTCTTGTACCCTTTCTAGTGAGTCAGGACCAATCAGGTAGGATTAAGGGAAGACATTTAGCTTATAATTAGGACCTCTTTCCATAAATATATGTTATCTTTTAAGGTAGAAATGTACCATCAGGGAATATAATTCTAAAGATATCTCATATAATTTCATTAGCTGTCTTTTTGCCTTAATTTCTAGTAAATCTGCTATGGAAGGACTATCCAGGACATGTGGGGCAGGCAAGTACAGATTTGAGCTTCTCTTTATTTTGTTTATTTTTTGGCACTCCAATCCTGTACTGGCCAGTGGGTTGGATACATCTCTGGGCTTCTTAAAAGGTGATCTAGTGTCATGGTTAAAGTAAATGGGTATGTAATGTCTACTTCTACTTCTAGATGTGGTATAAACGGGAGAGGATGAAAGCAGTAGTGGCACAGGGTGCCTGTGTGCCCAAATTGGATAGCTCACATTTTGATGCTGCTGTAAAACCTATGATTTTAAATGGTTGTGTTAACATGTTTCATTTAATGTGCTGTTTTTTACGCACTTAATCAACTTTGATTACGAAAGGATTTCATGTTGATGAAAAATTGTCAGTCTGAGGTTAAGGCACTACGAACAAGGTTATTGAAGGCTTTCCTTGCTATCAACAGTGGCAGGTGAATTCAGATTTCTACTGATTCTGCTTGTTCATGCCCTTAACAACACAGTCTATTTCCCAGTGCGCATTAATGACTGATGCTGTGCACATCACAACACAAATTGTATCCTTTTGGATGTCAATGGAAATATCATTGATTACCACAAATTTAACATAATGGCTGTCAGTGGGCTAAATTTAATTGGTTTGCAAAATATAGGTGAAAGATGGGACAACTAGTCCCTGGAAAAGTTCTGTATTGTCTGCATTCACTGACAGCAGAAGTCCTTAAGTTCTGAAACTCTGGCTCCATGCAGAGACATCTTGACAAAGTATGCATGCTTGTAGTTCTATGGTAATCACAAGGTATTATATAGATAAAAATGTTCCTTAGTCATCCCACTAACTGAAATATCTAGGAACAGCATATGTACCCATCAATCTTTTTTTTATATACCTTCCCATAAAGTTCTGTAGTATTACACTGGGGCTTCTAGGAGGGATAGGTCTCCAGTCTGTTCTCTAATTTAAGAAGAGATCACATTTTGAGCTCCTAATTGCTTCGGAATACATGCATCCCGAATGATCAATCTGAGTGCTTCCTACCTGGTTCTTAGGTTGTCCACAGATCTTTCATTTGGAGTACCATACCCTGTTTTTACCTCTGTAATCTTTGATCTGATTATTAGGTTATCAATAGTCAAATTTGTGAAGTGCCACCAGCAGTTGCTTCTGGAACTTTGGTCTGAGCCCAACAGGTGAGTGGTCAGACTCTGAGCTTCATTTAAAGAATGATCGGTGGCCAGCCAACAAGCTGAGATGATAGCCTCCAAACTATTGCTGATCACTGCATGGCAGCCCACTATAGTTAGCAATCTTTGCCTACATTGTGAAGAGCTCTATGCCTTCAAAGACGCCTCTGTCACAGAGGTTCCTCTTGCTGAGCTTCTGTCATGCTTTATACAAATGCACCAAAACCCACAAAGCATGAGTTTGTTTTGGAAAAACACACACCTATTGACCCTGACACTACCAGCATTTTTTTCTAGAGTATGGGGAAAGTGTTCTAAGTACTGTTCTAAGTACATGAAACGCCCAGCCTAAATAGGGCAGACTGTCTAAACTGACTCACACTGACAGCCAAAGTCCATCTGGCCATTGCTTGTTTTCTTCCAGCTATGCCATCAGGGCCTCCAATGATGGAAATTCAATGGTTCACTTAACTCTAAATAGAGTGGCAGACTGTGAGTTTAGCGTACATAGTGCTCTTGCTGTTTGTGGCACAGTGTCCTGCTCACTGAAACCTAAATGAGCCCCTCTGTCCAGACAATGAGTTTGACTGTACTTGTCTATGCACAAACATCTCTCGTTCTTTTTCTAATAATTGGTTTTCTATGGCAGGGTTGTGTAGATCATAACAATAGCATGTCTCAATTATATCATGAAGGAAATAGCTGTTTTGGGGTCATTCGCTCAATGGGGAGTCCTAAAGCCCCTTTCTGTATGCATATGTTGCATGTTGTGTTTGGAGTGTGGTGTTTGTTGTGTTTGAGAGGACATGAATTCCTGCCAGGCACATACACCTTTCTCTAGGGAAGACATAAAAATGGCAATCTGAGTTATGATTTGCAAGGCTTGTTCATAACCAAAGGGTATCATTTGTAGCATGTTTAATTGGCTCCATTGGGAACATTGATAACACAGAAGCAGTGGTACCTTAGCGAATATTACGTCTCACAAGGAAATTGGCACATATTTAAATGACACAGCCGTACCAAAGATGTATTCAGACCAGTTTGTGGGTCAGATGCATCTGTGACCTAGGTGAGGGTGTTTTATTTGTAGCTCATGGTGTTTTATTTGAGATTACACAGATTATTATTTTGATTAACAGAGAGGTGGGTGAATGGTCCGATTTCCATTTATTTGTGCACAATAGTTATTGATTCATTTTTCCATTGCTTGTCCTGCAGAGTGTAATGTGTCTCACATATGGCATTATCCTTTGACTACTTTGGTTCTGACACTTTTTTCATATTTTAAGTGTTGTGTGGGTTAGAAGAAGTGAATCACTGACATCACCTATATTAATGCCATTTGTTATAAAATAAAAAATGTGCAATATATGCCCTTGCACATATTATCCTTATCCAACTGGTCATTTGTGTTATTCACATGATTGTTTTAATGGTAGTATGTGTTAATTAGCCATAGTCCTTTAATACATGCTTTTCATTGTCTTTATGATGAATAATGCAGGAGACTGGTTACACTTATGGTTTAATGTAAGGTTCTCAGAACAGTAAATTAGGATAAGTCTGTTTGTTTAAGGGCCTTAGTATGAGTCTGGCGGTTCACAGACCGCCAAATTCGCGGGTGCGCTGCAGTGGCAATCTTCCCACTGCCCCATTATGACCAGGGCGGTCAGGCTGATCTGGGTCAACCGCAACCTCCAGGGATCAGAGATCCCTGGTGGTGGAGTGGTGGTCTTGAGGGTGCATATGCTTGGTAGGGCCGCTGCGACCTGCAAAGCATATTAGGAGTTTTCTCACCCCCACACATTTCATGGAGTTCCGAATACCATGGGGCCCGCTGGTGCCTCATGTCATGTGGATGCAGACAGGGGGGCACAGCATGTGACCTCCTGTTTGCATACACACCAGTACCTACATGGCATGCACTGCAGTGGTAATGCCATGCAGGTACTTACTTTGAAGTTCCCATTGCGGTGCCTATTTCATAAGCACCGCCTTGTGAACACCAAAGAGCAGCCCGCTAGAGAGGAGAAAACTCCTAATCTGGTGGGCAGTTCAAACTCATAATAAGGCTCTAAGATAAGATACGCTGACATCTTTGGTTAAAAGTGGTTTCTAAGACCCGTAATATCGATTTGATTAACAGTTGCCTGAGGGGTTCACATTTTAGAAATGAAAATGCTCTTGGCATTCATTTAGGACTAGTCACATAGCCCCCATCATTTCTATTGTTTCTATTATAGACTCAAAATGTTCTTTCATTTCAACATATACCACATTCTTTTTTTACATAATAATTTGTACGGATGAAATGCACAATCTCTAATGAAAGGGGCTGCTCAGGGGCTGTTGGCCCTTTCCATCAATATTTTATAAAAGGGCTGATATGCAGGATTGGTGCCGTCTGAGTCCCAAAGAATGAGGGCCCAAGACAAATAACCGCAACTAATGCAGGGCTCTATTCAAAGTTAAAACCATGAAGGTGTTTTTAAAATTTAAGCATCACCACAGAAAGCAAGAGGAAGTTAGTTAGTCAGGTTAAATCAGCATCAATATAGCTTACAAGCAAAGGTTTTGACATGAAGAATAGACAAAAAACGTTGGCAATAAAAAATATTTTAAGTACATAATCAAGTAACAGTTCAATACAGTGATTCTAAGTATGAAAGCAGCAAAATATCAAAAATGTACAGAATGTAATAACAAACTAACATAGGGGCTGCTCAATTTAAAGGCAAGAATGAAGGCACATGAATAATATAAATCAAATACCCGTCCGTTATAAGGACATGCTTGATAAAAGTCTCAAAAAGTGTGGCACTCATCCCAGAATAGGTACTTTTTATAGTTCAGAGGAGTGAATGAGAATGCTCTCAGCGTAAGGTGGGTAGTTTCCGAGGACTGAACTAATAAAGCTACATCCCATAAACCAGAGAGTATTTTGGACATTGTGCTTTGTAAAACAGGCGACTGAATAAATATTAATAATATAATGTATCTGTTAGCCTACATACTAGGGGAAAGGCATTGCTCTACTAATTGATAATTTATATAAATTAATAAATAAATGGGTGGGACTGAGATCAGCACCAGGCTTGGCCATTTGCAAGATTACAGGAGCGTCTCCATCATGGCTTCTTTCAAAGCACAAGTTCTATACAGAAGGGGAAGTCGCACTTCAAAACAAATCCTATTTCAACTATTTTCTAGTTGATGGAAAATAATTGCGGCAGGGCTTTAAATTTGTCTGTATAAACCAGCATTACTGGTATTCGAAGACCTAGCGACATCGACGTGATGACTGGTCATGCTAACTGAAACATCCACACAGGAAGGCTAGCATTTCAATTATTAAATCTGCTCTAACGTCATTAGCGATTGAGTATGTGGAAGTTGGCGAATACAACGCCCCTGATCAACCGCGATCAACCAAACCACAAAAGTCAGAGAAGATGAGCAAATCCACCAACTAGATTTTGAAGTTCAAAAGCAGTTTTCCTTCTGTTGAGCAAAAACACATTAAACAAAGTCCTGCGCAAGTACACATATCAGTCCTAAATAGGAAAGTTCCACTGATGAATGCTTTACATACCCCATGTAGACACCACTCATAATACCAGCACATAAGATACTTGAGCTCACAGGTGGGCTCCAGGACAGACATTATCCCATGAAAGGACTACAACTGAAAATGAACTACAATCGACTATATGCACAAAGCAGATCTCAATATAAGACCAAGGTGCTCTCCCAAGCAAAAGAGAAAACATTTCCTACACACTCAATCAACAGGATGAGGGGAGACATAAATGAAGAAATGACATGCTGAAGACCATGATGGACAGAATAAACACAACATATAGAGGTATATAAGTGGAATACTTACATTAGGTCAACTCTTTAAGCGTCAAGATATTCACAATAAAGAAATATATTAACATGGAAGATATCGGACAACTCTCCAAGGCATACCTGCCTAAGAAGAACTGAACTTCATCTAACTTGTAAATGGCAGTGACATCTAGCACACCATAAAACTAGTATTCATAGGTTTACATATTAAGGACAACTTCTGCTCCTCTACCCATACATTCCAAGCATGGACAGATTTCAGGAACTTTTGGAGGTGTTTTAACCAATTGTGGCAGCTAGGGAAACTGGTGCTGCACCACCTGAAGTTATCACTTTATTCCAAGCACAAGTTGCCTTTTCCAATGACCAACTGCTCATTGGTCATACAACAGAAACATTAAACCTAATGTTTGGAGGAGCACAGGTTCAGCAGTAAACTTGACCCTGCACGAATAGTTAAATTCTAAATGTTTTTAAAGTGTGCGAATGCCAAGGGGCGTCTTGGCGCTCATTTCCAGCTAGAAGTAACACTATGTGGGCCCTAAATAAGCATGTGGATAAAAAAGCCAGGTTTTTGTCATTGGATTAGGCTCTTAGATGCCGAGGCATTCTATTCAGAAGCTTGCACATTGAGAAAGTAAAGCTTCTGGCATCCCAAGATGTCTAAATCATTTTGGGTACTTCTACTTTTGTTGACATGGTTGATTGAAGAGATTTTATTGGAGTGTATCATCTGAAATTCTTCTTAAGGTACTCAGCACATATATCGTCAAGGGCTTTGCCAGCCATGACTAAAGTCTTAAAAGCTACTCGTATCCTAAAAGGAAGTCAGTGTAATTCTGACAAGTGAGACAGATTTAAATTTAGGGAATTTACTAGAACATGGGCTGCTGTGTTTTGTAAAATTTGCAATTTGCAATTTGCAATTTATTCAGATATTGTTGGTGGATGCCATATAAAGAGTGTTACAGTGATCTAACCTGGAAAGCCCAAAGGTAATGATTACAAATTTCGGTATATCGGATGGTATAAATGGGTGAACCTTCATCAGGGATTTTAACAAGAAGAAACAGGATGAGTTGAATTTAGTTATCTTTCCAGAGAAGGTAGGTTTAGCTTTGGAGATTACCCCAGATTCCTAACTTGGTGAACCGGCACTGGGAGTGGGCCTAGATGTTGGGGCCACCAAGATGCTGTGACGGACGGTGCAGGTAAAAGCGATGGTGCGGGGGGAATCGACAGACAGTGATGAGGGAAAATAAAAAAAAATTAAAAGGAAATACACTTACCTTGCGCTCCCCACTGCCCCACCGCTCTCACCTGCACTGGCTGTCACTGCATGATATATCCCAATAGGAAGTGTCTTTCCCAAACAGAAGAACGTCCACTTTCTCTGAATTTGACAGTCGTTGCTCATCCATCGAACTACTTTGGTCATGCAGTTATTAAAACATTGAGCAATGTCATCAACATCAGTTGAAATAGACAACAGAATTTTTATATAATCTGCGTAATAGTTTGTGGAAAAACCAAAGGATCAAATCAACAAGCCAAAGGAACAACAAAAATATTAAAAAGGGTGGGACTCAAGGAGGAACCCTGAGGAACACCACACAGCAGTTAAAAAGGTTCCACTGTAAATTCATCAAAGAGATGGATTGTTCTCAGTCTGAGATAAATGAGTGCAAGAGCTTGAGGGCTGAACCCCCAATGCCCATGGCTTTGAGTCAGGCCACTAGCACCGTGTGACTTACTGTGTCAAAGGCTGCGTATAGGTCGAACAGGATCACTGCAGCCTTTCCTCCATACTCCACAATTGATCTAACTTCATCAGTAGTGACTATAAGTACTGATTCAGTATTTTGGTTTCTCCTGAACCCAAATTGTGTTCCGTGCAATGCACAATTTGTCCCTAAGAAAATTGAGAATTCATAATTTAGATGTCTTTCCAAGATTTTAGCTGTCATTGGAAGACGTGAGATGGGACAATACCTTTTGGCCTCATTGGGGACCAAAGAAGATTTTTTATCAATGGGAAGATATATGCTTTTTTCCTTGTCTTGGGAAGCTGTCAGTAAGATAATAAGGAGGCCTACTACGAGAGCTGCTATTTTCTGATCTCCACCTGCAGGTGGAAAATTACGGATAGTAATAAATACAAATTGTGTTGTAGGCGGTGTGGATATATGGTAGTGGTATACATAGGTGTAAATCTACCCTCAGAAATGGTGAATAACTACAATTAGGAATAGTGAATAGCAAATCACTCACATAGGTGTAGTATTATACATACCTTTGTGAATCATTTCCTCTGACAGATACTGATATGTTTTAGCAGTGACATGTTATTCTCTTTAACCAATGACCTGGAGCTTGTGACAATGGAGGGCTCCGAGTTGTTGGAATTCGATCTGGGAGAACACCTGGCTTTGCAAAAGCCTGTTTGCTGATGCAGTGCAAGAGCTGCTGACAGAGTGCAAAACAAATATGCCCAGTGAAACCCAGCCAAAGCTTGAATGAATGTTGTGAGATATGTAGTGTTGTCATGTTTGTATGCCTCGGACTAGAGGGGATCTGTGCACTAAGCACACAGTCTTTCTTTACCACATAATTATAGACTGTGGTTCCAAATAATGGCTGTTGATCTTCATGGCTTCCTCTCTCACTGAAAATGGGTGAGCAGAGGCCAGAAAGTAAAGCTGTTATTTGAGCACTTGTGTGAAAGCTGCAAGCCCAATAAGGGATAATATGTCCTTTACTGACAGGCCACACAGAGGACTAAGACATGTTCAAAGTAGAGCTGAAGGAAAATATGGAATAGTAAGGTCATTTGTGCATCACAAAAAGAGCAATGTGAAAAACAAATGGGACAATGTGAAAACAACCATTGAGATGTGTGCCTGACATAAATGGCAAGGTGTAAATGTCTATTTCATACATATTCTCACATTTACCTGTAAGTAAAACAATTCGAGAGCTCACAGAAGGCGCAAGAAACATATAAGGTAAAGTAAAAATGCCAGTGGAATATAAAGTAATGTTGAAAGTGAAATGATAGTAGTGATTTTCTAACAAGGAACTATGCAAGCAGCAGCATTTTACCACAGGTAGGCAATGGACATCCACAGACTTCTACCCTTGTGTCAAGGCCAGCATGTTACCAGGACGAGAATGAGCATCATTCCATTGATATCCACAAGCTGCCATCATCTCAAATCCATTATTTTACCATGCTGGGCAATGGTCATAATCCCAAGGATGCCCACACGTTTCCATGAATTACACAATTATATATGGCCTTGTTTTTACCAGAGATAGACAATTCGGCATCATCCCATGGATGCCTCAATTTTGTCATTGATTACCACTATTCAGTAAGGCAATGGACATCATCTCATGAATACCCACAATGTGGAGAGAGTTACAACCTGTACGTCTGTCCTAAATGTATGTAGTTTTTTCTAGAATTCTAATTACAATTCAGTTCTCTCATTAGACCCGGGTTTTCTGGTGCTTTGAGTTTCTACATTGAGGTGAGTTCATGTTCCTAGTAATAGTACTTGTCCTATCTGAGTTAATTTTTTTTGTAAATGCAAATATTGGATTGTAATATATTGATTTTTATCACTTGCTATAATAAACCTCATAATTCATATAGAAAAGTGTGCCTTATTTTAGAAATTATCACAAATTGATAATATATATGACGTAGTGTATCCCAGCAGGTTTTATTTACCAATGACATGGAAGTTGGAAACCAGACCACTGTGATGAGGTTCATCCTTGCGGGACTCACCGCTGACCCTAAAATGCAGATTCCTCTCTTTTTCTTCTTCCTGCTGGTCTACGTCATCACCGTGGTGGACAATATCGGAATAATCTTTCTGTATTGGAGCGATGTTCATCTTCACTCACCCATGTACTTCTTTATCAGTAACCTTTCCTTTGTGGACCTTTGTTACTCCTCAAACATCACTCCCAAGTTGCTGATGAGCTTCTTAGTTGAGAAGAATGTAATATCCATGAGTGGATGTGCCACTCAGCTATTTTTCTACATCAGCCTAGTTGTTGCTGAGCCCCTCCTCATTTCGGTCATGGCATTTGACCGCTATGCCGCGATTTGTAAACCATTACATTATGCAATTCTAATGACAGATCAATTTTGTAACCAGCTTGCAGCTGTACCCTATGCAGGGGGTGTGATATATGGAGTGATGTATACATTTATAACATTTAGGCTCTATTTTTGTAGGCAGTACATTTCTCACTACTTTTGTGATATTTTCCCATTGTTTAAGCTCTCCTGCCTGGATACTTCCCTTAATGAGATCATAGTATACTCAACAATAGCAATTTTTGGATTTTTTTATGTGATACCTTTCGGAGTATCCTACACCAATATTGCCATCACCATCCTTAGTATCCATTCATCCGCAGGGAGGCGCAGAGCATTCTCCACCTGTTCATCCCACCTCCTCTGTGTGGTTCTCTTTTATGGCACCGGCCTCAATATGTATCTGCGCCCCAGCAACAGAGGTTCAGATGAAACTGACAAAGTCTTATCTGTCTTTTACACCATCATCATCCCCATGCTCGACCCTCTGATCTATAGCTTGCGGAACCAGGATGTGAAAGCTGCATTAAAAAGAATTCGAAAAAGCAAAAATTGCTTCTAGCTTCTCATGTTAAGAATCACCATCAGGACCCTTCAGCAACCTCAGAAGGTTCCGGTGTTGGACATCTCCAAAACTGTGGCCATACCACAACCTCATTATATCAACTTCTAACAGATCGTCAAAAGCAATTATTATTTGACAGTGCACTCTCAGAAACAGAAATAATGGCAACAGAGTAACCCAACGGATTCAACCCAGTAATTGAATGTCCGGTTTTGAAGAACTTCTGGAAAGAGGTCGGAGATTCACTTCAAGATATTTTTAAGATCAACATTAGCATTAATTTGTCATTCGTGTTCTTTGGAGACGATGGGCTAAACAAGTCATATAGTCACTCCACTACAGAGAGGCCTCTTGCTATACTTGGTTCTCTTGGCCCGGAGAGAGATCTGCAAGAAATGGAAAGACCCCCAACCACCAACAAGGGAGAACTGGCTCAGGGCCTCATTTAGTATGGCTCGTTTGGAGTACGAAAGTGCTGCAGACAAGCCATCTAATGTCTGGTATCCTCTTATTTGTTGGGGACATAGTCTCCGGTTAATAGAATTGGTCTAATGATTACATCAAGCTACCCTAAGCTAAGGGGTTTGGTCGGAGACCAAGGTGATTGCGGTAAAGCCAGGAGGCCCTCAGAGTGTTAAAAAGGCTTTGTAAGATCCGCATAGAAAAGCTTGGTAAGATGAGGACAAAAAAAGAAAAAAGAAAAGAACCAGGGTAAATATATGTGCCATTAGAACTATGTTGAACTACAAAACTGTGCGTAAACTTTGCGATAAAATCTTTTCAAACGTATGTGAAATTTGTGAAAGTACCCATGTTCTCATCTGTTGTTATTTGTAGGTCAATAAGTGGGGAAAAAATCACCAGGCATCTGTATTTCCCACAGTGTTAAACATGACATGTCCTGTTCAAGTTATCCTAATGTTTAAATAAAATGTTAGGACACGTGTCCATTTAGACTGTAAATGTCATTTAAACACATCAGATCATTTAAGTGGTGGTGGGTGTAGATTTCTTCAACCGGGAAAAAAAAGAATATTAAAATTGTGCAGGGCCCCTATTTCTTATCCAGAAGAATGCCCGTATGACTACAATCCGAAGGATAACGACCAGGTACAGTAACAAAATGCACCTATGGAAATCAACACTGTGTGTATTTACTAATTTATGACTCAGGTCTAATAAGCAAACGACTACTATTGAACTTTCTGCTTATGGTGAGGCTCATAAGACATAAACATATGTGGCCATTCCTCATTAACTACTCTAAATTGCAACCACACTAGCCCAAAATGGTAAACTAAAGTAATACCACACTTTTCTCTGCACACTGAGGTGCATATTTATAAGTCCCTAACGCCACCGGAGCATCACTTTTTCTGATGCTCCTGTGGCGTTGCACCTTTCCCCATATCTACAAGGTGGTGCTGAACCACTTAATGTGACTTAACACCACCTTGTAAAAATCCCCCTTTCTGCAGCAGTCCGCTGTAGCAAATGGGCGGGCAATGGTTGTTTCTGTGGGTGTTCCACCGCAACACCCATTGCTTTTTGACTCTGCCCCAGATTTACAAAGCTGGGGCAGTGCCAGAATCTAAGGCCAGGTAAAATGTGGTTTTAGGATGGTGATACGAGGAGAAATTATAAATTTCTCCTTATGTTTTGGCTAGGCATCTTTTTAGCACCAGTGCCTGGGGAAACACAGGGGTGCCCCGTATTTTAGTAAATATAATGCATCCTTGCGTTTTAAAAAGGTCAACATGCGGCATTGCTAAATTTGAGTTAACACTGTGCCCTGGCATTTTCTTGTAAATATCTCCCTCTGAGTTCTACCATGTCTGAGTGTTATACTCACATTAAATGTTGCGCTCTCTCAGATCTGCTGTTAGTGTTTGAAGCATTTGGATGGCTTTGGAGGTGCCAGTGTTTAACAATAATTGGTCTTTCAATTTGGGGAGATGGAAGGTTACCAAACAGGCTTTGCTCCAGAACACATCACAGAAAGATGCCTGCACTAGGATATAAAGTCAGGAAATCCATTGTGAAGTAATTGCTGAACATACTTGACATACACATTGTCTATGATTGAATTTTAAGTACCTTTCATAGAACTGAAAATGTTGAATTTATCTTTTTAGGTATTTCTTTACTGTTGCTAACAATTAATGAACGGTAGACTTTCTTGAAACATTCAATTCTTTCATATTTAATAGCGAGAAAAAACATTATTTTCTCAATTCGCTGTTATGTTAATTCAGTATTGGAAAATCAGTTTGAAACATTCAGCTAAAACAGAGGGAATGCTGTAAAATGGGGTGAAAGACTTACTCAAATAATAAACACAATCCTTGTCAGGGTGAAATAAAAACAGTCACTAAATTAACCAAGGCATAACCCCCTATTAGCTTTCACGAAAGCAGTCAGGCTTAACTTAGCGGCAATGTGTAAAGTATGTATGCAGCACACAAACAATAATAAAGTGAAAAAACAACACAAGAAAAATCTCAAACCAATCTAGAAACATAGAACATAGTCTAATACATAAAATGACACCAAAACTAATTAAATTCAACCAAAATAACTGGAATATTTTTGTGAAGATAGCACTAAGAAGCAGAAAGCGGCACTCGCGCCTATCTGGTTCCACTAGACCAAAAGAAAGTCACAAGCTTCTTCCATCCATGATTGATGGGTTGACGGGTTGGAATCATGAAACACGTTAGACCCGCTGAAGAGTCATCTTCTCGAGTCTGAAATTAAAAGTTCAGTTTGTTTTGGAAGGGGCCATGAGGATGAGTCTTTTGGGACAAAAGTCAAGCACCGCAGGCGCTCATTACGGTACCACAAATATCTGGTTAGCAGTTCAGTTGGTGCTGGTCAGCTGGGCAGTTGAAGGGACGCATCTGGTAGCTTGTGGTGTCATATAGCTCACACAGGAGGTCGGACAAAAGACCCTTGGAGTAGCCTCGGCTCGAGGTAAGCAGGTCCAATCTTCCTTCTTCAGACAGCAAGGAAATCCTTCACGCAGCACGGCAGTCTTTTTTCTGAATCTTCCCCAGGTCCAGATTTGTTTTGATGAGATGTTCTAAATGTCCCCTTTTTCTACCTGTTGTCAGCCTTTGTGTGCTTGAAATACCAGATCACTCCCAAAATTGATTCTGGTGAGTTTTTCCCCTTCTCATGGTCCGAGCTCCAAACTGACTTTGGTGACAACGGCAAGGGCAGGCATAGTATCAGGTTCCTTTGTTTTTGCTGCAGGCAGGGCACTTTGAAATGTATTCAGGGCAAGGTACAGCTCTTTCCCACCCATCCTGTCAGGAAGACCCTCTCCCCTCACACCTAGTTTCCGTTTTCTCTCATTGTTTGACTGCAATACACGACTCACAACAGCAGAGCTTTTTAAAGTCATGTGACCGTATTACACTGGCAGAAAGGCACAGATGGTTCTGACAGAAAAATGCCAACTTTAGTTAAGGGGCATTTTCAAAATGATAACTTAAAATCTGACATTACGATCAAAGAGTATTGCATAACATTAATTTCAGTTGTATACTTAATTTCTCTATTTGCTCCCAATCTGAAGTTAGCACTTGTTAAGTGTAATAAGGCAACTCAGTGTTAGCCTATGGGTGAGAAGGCCTTCCAACTGTGAAAAATGACTTACGTAATTTTTCACTGCAGGGGCATGTAAAACGTAATCCAACATGTCCTAATTTTTAAATGTCATGCACCTGGACCTATGAGACTACAGGACTACCTTAGGGTTGGCTAACAAGTATTAAGAAGCAGAGTTTAGGCCTAGCATAAGGTTTATTTTTCTAGATCGAAATATCAGTTTAAAACTGCACTAAGGCTGCAGTGGCAGGCATGAGCAGTGTCTTAGAGGGCTTCTCAAGAGTGCAGCTCAAGGAGTGCTGCTGTCCACTAGTAGCATTTAATTCACAGGCCCTTGGTGCACATACTATAATATTATAAGGATATAACAGTAAATTTAATCAATCAATCAATCAGGTTTTGTATAAAGTATGACTACTCACCTGAGAAGTTTTCAAGGCGATGACTGGGAGGAGGGGTCTGCGGTTCAGTCGATCACCCAGGTCTGAAGCGATGGTGCTTGCCTGAGGTGCAGAGCAAGGAGTTCAAGGACTTTGCAGCGACGTAGGAGAAAGTTCTTCCTCCAAATGTGGTCTTGCGGATCTGTGGAATGGTGGCTAGGGCCAGTTGGATGAAGCGGAGATATCTGGTGGCAGTGTAGAAGTAGAGGTGGTCGTTGAGGTATGCAGGTCTGGCGCTGTGGAGGGCTTTGTAGGTATGCGTGAGGAGCTTGAGGTAATTATTTTGTTGATATGAAGGCAGTAGAGTTCTCTCAAGAGGCCAGTAATCTGGCTGCGGTGTGCGATGTTCAGGATAAGTCTGGATGAGGTGCTCTGGATGTTCTGCAGTTTATTTGGGAGTTTCTGGGTGGTAATGGCACAGAGTGTGTTGCCGTAGTCAAGTCTGCTGCTGATAAGTGCATTGGTGACAGTTTTCCTGGACTCAGTGTGGATCCACAGAAGATCTTATGAAGCAGGTAGAGGGTGTGGACGCAGGAGGACGGAACATTGTTGATTTGGTGGTTCATTGAGAGTGAGGCATCCAGGATAATGCCAAGGTTTCATGACTGGTTTATGGGTGTGGAGGGGTTCCAAACACTGCGGGCCACCAGGAGTCATCCTAGGCAGAGGGGGTGGTGTCGAGGATAAGGACTTTGGTCTTGTCTGAGTTAAGATTGAGGCAGATGTCCATTGTGGAAGTTGCTCTTGGCTGCTGTGGGTTCGTCTGTGAGGTAGAGAATCAGCTGGGTGTCAACGGCATAGGCGACAATGTTGAGTCCCTGGCTGCTGGCAATGGCTGCAAGTGGTCCAATGTAGATGTTGAATAGGTAGGGGCTCAGGGAGTATCCCTGAGGCACCCCACATCTGATCTCTCTGGGTTCTGAGTTGAACGGTGAAAGTCTGATTTTCTGTGTTTGGCTGGTGAGAAAGGAACGGATCCATTCTAAGGCTTGGTCGCAGATGCCGGCATCGTGGAGTCTTGCACAGAGGGTGTGGTGGGAGAGGGTATCGAATGCGGCTGAGAGGTCCCGGAGGATGAGGGCAACAGTTGTGTTGCGTCGTGAATGGTGCGTAGGTCATCTGTCGTGGCAAGGAGAGTGGTCTTGGTGCTGTGGTTCCTTCTAAAGCCCGATTCGGAGAGGTCCAGGATGCGGTACATTTTGATGAACTTGGAGAGTTGGGCGCTAATTGTTTTCTAAATTACTTTGGCTGGAAAGGGAAGCAGAGAGTTGGATCTGTAGTTCTTGAGGTACATCAGGTTAGCAGAGGGTTTCTTCAGCAGTTGATGGTGCTGCAGAGTGCAGGTGGAATCGAGGTGCCAACTCTGTTGAAGATGTGGTGAGGGCAGGGATCGGAGGTGGGTCTGAAGTGTATGCTCTTCATGATCCTGAGTGTGTTGTGCGAGGTAAGGGTGGCCCAGTTGGCCAAGGTCTGCTGAGGGCTGGAGCCATTAGATGTTGTGAGTCTTGGGTCGCAAAACTGTTGTAGATCTCCTTGAGCTTGTGGTGGAAGAAGGTGGTGACGTTGTTGCAGAGGTCTTGAGAGGCAGAATGCCTGCTGTCTCTGTGCTGGATCTGGCAAACCCTTTGACCATGGTGAAGAGTTCTTTGCTGTTGTGTGCATTGGCGTTGGTGCATTCTTGGATGTCTGCTTTCTTTGTTGCTCTGATGAGGTGGTGATGTGTGGTGACGGCAGATTTGAAGGCTGCATGGTCGGCCATGATCTTGCTGTTCCTCTATCTTTTCTCAAGTTGTCTTCAGTTGCGGCTGGACTCTTGGAGGGAGGGAGAGAACTGACTGGATTTCTTGGAGGTCTGCTTGGCGGAAGGTTTCCTGAGGGGCTAGTTTGTTGGTGCAGTTGGATATCCAGTGGTGGAGGTTGTGTGCTGAGGTGTTGGTGTTCATGGATGTCAGTGGTGGGATTTTGCTGAGGCAGGTGGTGAGCTGGTCTTTGGTGACCTTGTTCCAGCGTCTGCTAGGATCTTGGTGGGTGTAGTGACATATGGTGAGTTTGGTGAAGGAGAAGCGGAAGCAGTGGTGATCGCTGCAGTATGGTTCAGAGGTGTGGTTTAAGGGGATGTTTTTGCATGGAGAAAGTATGAGATTGAGCATGTGTCCTGCTGAGTGGATTGGCATTATGACCAGCTGTTGAAGTCCAAAGGTGGCGAGGTTCTTCAGTAGGGATGAGGTGTTGTGCTTGTCAAGGTTGTACATGTGGAAATTGAGGTTGCTGAGGCAGATGTCGTCCAATGAGGTGAGAGCATGGTGAGCAATGCCGTCGGCTATGGCTTCGCTGAAGGGGTGACGGGCTCCAGAAGGTCTGTAGATGAGGGTGCCATGAACGGTGGCATTCAGGTTGGTCGGGATCTGGAAGTGAAGGTGTTTCATGTCAGGTGAGTGGTCGCTGGTACTGGTTGTGAGGCAAAGTATGTTTTTGTGTGCGTTGGTGATACCTCCTCCCAATTGGTTGACGTGGTCCTTGTGAATGATTTTGCAGCCTTTGGGAATGGTGGTTGTGATGTCCGAGCTGAGGTGGGGTTCATCCAGGTTTCTGTAAAGAAGACAACGTCGGGGAGATTGAGTCAAGCAGGTTCCAGTTCTCCATGGCCTGTCTTCTGAGGGTACAGGTGTTAAGCAGTATGCAACTGATAAGGTCGGGTCCAGTTCCTCCAGGTCGTGGGATTGGTAGTGATGGTGTGTGTAGGCTGGCAAAGGTGCAGTTGCAGTTGGGCCTTTGGTGTTCTTCGGTGATACAAGGTGGCAGGCGGTGAGTGGTTCGATGTGACTGGCATGGAGGGTGCGGGAGTCGTAGTGGTAGATGGTCCAGGAACCAGGGTGTTTGGCACTGGCCGGCCCAGACATGGACGGGCACAGAAGAGCTTGCCTTTGGCACATGTTTGACACATCAGCAACGACAGCTAACTGCACCCACTGCATGCCTGCGAATCAAGCACCATTTAATAGCGTTTGGGGAAGGCTGGATAGCTGGGAGGCAGGAAGTGGCAAAATAGCACTGGAGGAGGCAAAAAAGAGGAGAAAAAACACAAAGTGAAAGAAAGCAATAATAGATAAGAAAAGCAAAAGATAGATGAAAAGGAAGGTGAAAAAAGAGCAAATAGGCAGAAAACAGAAAAACAGAGGGAAGAGAATTGCAGCAGAGCAGAGATGCTCCCCACTTGGACACCAGAGCTCAGGGGCCTTAAACACAGGGCCTGGTAGAGTTAGGGCAACAGCTACCAGGCAGAGCTGTGCAGTGAGGGAAGCAAATTACTGATATGGTTAGAAAGATTGCTCCTTCACTGCTCAGTGGGAGCTATTAAGTAGTGTTTGGGAGGGCTGGACAGCTGGTAGGCAGGAGGCGAGAAGCTGGAAGTGAGAAAATGGCACTGGAGGGCATCAGGCGGCGGGGGACGAGCAGCGGTTATGGCACGGAAAGGGAAAAAAGGCAAAAAAGAGAAGAATTAGCAGAAAGAGAAAGAAAGCAATAATAGATAAGAAAAGCAACAGGTAGATGAAAAAGAAGGTGAAAAAAGAGCAGAGGAGCAAAAATGCACTGGACCACCAGGGATCAGGGGTCTCGAACACAGCACCAGGAAAGTTCAGAGGGCAAGAGCTACCAGGCGGAACTATGCTGCAAGGGAAGTAATTTACTGACAAGATCAAATTAACCGCTTCTGTGCCCATGACAAGATAGTCTCGTCATGGAGCACGGTTGCGCTGTGCCCATGACGAGACTATCTCGTCATGAACCCCGCCTGCTAATGTAACGCCCGGCACAGGAGGGGGAAAGGGCGTGGCACTGAAGGGGTTAAATGTACCAATCAGGTGTAGGCCAATTTGAACATGTTTTAGAGAGAGACCACAAGCACTTTATCACAGGTTATAAGGGCTAAAAGACAAGAAAAACGAGTGCAGCAAGGGAAGGAAAAGAAAGGCAACATCTGGGATTACTCTGCAGCAAAGACCAAGTCTAACAGCATCCATTAGCATTTATATAAATCATAGCCAGCATGCCACCTACAATGCTCACAAAACCTCATTGATAGGAAGCCACTGTGTCAGTTGTAGACAATGCAGAAAGGAGGTCATGAAATGGCTACTATTCTGGAAGGGTTAGGCAGGATTTCTCCAAGAAAGCCCACAAATATTTAACAAAAAGAGTCCACCTTTATGTGAGAGATAGACAGTATTTTGCCTAAAACGACCGGAATGCACACACACACAAATATACATATAGTGATACACATTCATGTGCACTCTCACTCACACAGGCTTACACACACATACATTCAAGTCTCTGCTCCTTCCTATGCTCAACGTATCTATTATCTACCTTCAAGGTGACCACAACCTGACACCTCTACAGCTCTATAATGTTTCTACAGCTTTCTGCCTTGTGGTGTCCTCTGGGTGTGCGGACCCCGGTGCCCTATTTTCCATGGGTGTCAAAATAGTGCATGGCTCAGGATATGGAAAGTTGTATGGCTATGAGTTTGGGAAGGAGGTGGGTGCAGCAATGTGAGGGTTTGGAGGAAATTCCCACCCACTACTCAGAACCATATAATCAGGATATTGGTGTTGGAGACATTCCTTTCATTCCATTATTTCTCACCATTGGCTGTGGTGGTGGAAGCAAAGTAGCTGAGCTCATGCCAGCCTGCAAAAAAGGTTGGAAATGGTGACTTTGAATGTGTGGCAAAACTTACTGCCTCATGTCCCACTTCAGACAGGTATCCAAGCTCTATGTCTGAAGCAGGACAGAAAATAGTTGGCTGTAGTGTTACTGCACTTCTGTAGGGATCTGGTAAGCAGAATACGATGGGCTCTGTCAAATCACCACATACACAAACTAGGCTACTCTGCTCCAGGCCAAGTTCAATGCTGAAGGGTACTGCAGACAGCAGCAAAAGGGTCATGGGCAGTAAACAGTGCAGTGAGCTACATGTATTGACAGTAGTAACAGGATAGAGGGGAAGCACCCATAATAATAGCCACAACTGGTAGAAAGTGAGGTTTTGCAAGACAAATGGAAAGGAACCTCCAAAAACAGCCTTCAATTATGAAGTTCACAAGGCCAGGTTTTTGTAAAGCAGCTGCTATCATACAGCCAAATCGTTATTGAATTACCAAATTGCCCTCAGGATAATGCATATAACTTTACCTTTTCACACAACATTGCAGTGTCTTTTAATAGTTCAATTTGTTCATAGTCATTTTTTAGTGCAACCATCGAAGTCTGTATTCAATGATTTCCTCATCAAGATTGTCCTGGACCATTTGCCCTAAACAAAACTGTTTATATGTGACTTTCTCCTGATGAAGCGACATGGTTATTCACAAGTCGCGAAACACACATCGGCTTCTGTTGCTGTAGAGAAAACTCTTTAATAGGACTTGACTCATATTCTTATTGTTAGGAGTCCTCCCTAATTGCCAAACCAATCTCAATTTTACTGCCTCAAAACCTGTCTGCTTTATTGTAACTAGGCAGTGCTTGGAAGGGGCTGTGAAGTTGGTTCACTTCGATTTATGTCTTGAATATTCAGAATAGGATAGTCTGCATCTGGGAAGGTTGAACAGAATATGGATATTTGTGAAAACATTACCCACAGGAGAATAGAGAAAAGTGGGAAGCTGACTAAAGGTCTAATATGCCAGTGCAGCTTACACATTAGTATGGTGTCCCTGAAGGGTAGTCTGCAGCCAGGCATCGCCAAATGACACTCAGGGCCCTTTTTCCTGCTGGAACTGCAGCTGCACCTTCACCTGCCCCCTCACACCTGCCTCACCCTCTGCACAAGCCACTAATACAGTACCTGACCGACTCAATTGCATCCTGCTCAACACACGTTCCCTTCATAAACACGCTGTGGAGTTCTGGGACCTGCTTGACTCAGTCAACCCCAACATTGCCTTTCCTGCGGAAACCTGAATGAACTCTACCTCTTCCCTGGACATCACGACTGCCATCCCGGATGGCTACAAGCTAATTCACAGAGACCACATCAACAAACCAGGGGGTGGCATCGCCATCATACACAAAAGCATCCTCCGCCTCACCACCTACGCGGATGAACACAACCACCATGGAGCACCTCTACTTCCACTTCCGGGTCCAGACCAAATTAAACACTACCCACTCAGGCACCCTCATCTACAGACCCCCTGGACAAAGCCTACCCTTCAGCGATTCCATCATTGACTTCATAGCACCCCACGATCTCGCCTCCACAGACTACATCCTCCTAGGTGACCTCAAATTTTACCTTGACAACTCCAACAACAAAAACATTTTATCCTTGCTGGAGAACCTCATCACCGTTGGACTCAAACAACTGGTCACCTCCCCAGAGGACTCAAACAACTGGTCACCTCCCCAACCCACAAAGGGTCACATGCTGGACAACATCTTCTCACCCAGTGACTACACCGATTGATCTCCAACTGCTCCGTCACTCTGTCTCCCCTGAAGAAAGCCCAAAGCCAAACGAAACTCCAAGACCGCTGTCACTGCACACCACCATCTCTTCAGAAGAAAAAAGAAAGCAGCCCTACAAGAAAGGATTAATGCCAATGCACCCAAAACTAAAGAACTTTTTACTGTGGTCAAAAAATGTGCCAGATCAAGCATACATCCCACCGTCCCAAGGCCTCTCCAACAACCTCGGCACCTTTTTTCACTGCAAGATTAAGGAGATATAAACAATTTTCCCAGCCTCAATAACACCCCACCCAAAACCATTGCACTCTACATCACCAGACCCCAAAAGACCCTACTCAGCTGGACTCCCCTCACCATGTACAAGACCCTCAAGATCATGAAGAGCATCCACTCGGAGCACCCTTGGACCCTTGCTCGCACCACATCTTCAACAGAGCAGGCACCACCATGGCAACTCTGCTGCACCATTAACTGCTCCATCAACTCCACCACCTTCCCGGAAGACTGGAAACATGCAGAGATCAACCCCTTGCTGAAGAAACTCTATGCCGTCCCAAAAAAACCTCAAGAACTTCACACCCATCTCTCTTCCCCCTTCCCAGCCAAGGTCATTGAGAAGGCCGTCAATGCCCAACTTTCTGAGTTCATTGAAGCAAGCCACATCTTGGACCTCTCCCAATCTGGCTTCCGATGCAACCACAGCACCCATGTTGCCCTCCTCGCCGCCACATACTATGCCCGCATCCTCCTCGACCAAAGCAAAATTACAGCCCTTATCCTCCTGGACCTCTCGGCCACCTTCGATGCCATCTCTCACCAGA
Source organism: Triturus cristatus (assembly GCF_964204655.1). NCBI lineage: Eukaryota > Metazoa > Chordata > Amphibia > Caudata > Salamandridae > Triturus > Triturus cristatus. Next base: position 209,985,078 of record NC_140585.1, on the reverse strand, counting down.
CCCTGTGCACAAGACTCCATGATGCCAGCATCTTGACAAAGCCATGTAATGGATCTGCTCCTTCCTCATCGGCCAAACACTGAATGTCACAATACCACCGTTCCTCTCAGCACCTACAGAGATCAGCTGCAGAGGGCCTCATGGCTCCTCCCTGAGCCCCACTCTCTTCAACATCAACATGGCCGTTATCAGGAACCACAAACTCAACATCATCTCCTTCACCGATGACACCCAGCTGATTCTCTCCCTCACCAATGAGCCCACAGTCACCAAGAACAACTCCCACGATGGAATGAAAGCTGTCGCTACCTGGATGAAGAAGAGGTGCCTCAAGCTCAACTCAGAGAACCAAATTCCTCATCATGGGTGCCACCCCATCTGCCTGGGATGACTCCTGGTGGCGCGCAGCACTTGGAACCTCCATTCACCCAAAACCATGCACAAAAACTCGACATCATCCTGGACTCACAAATAGTCGCCAGATCAACACCATCTCATCATTCTCCTTCCACACGCTACGCTCTGAAAGATCTTCAAGTGGATCCCCACCGATTCCTGAAAGACAATCACCCACACACTCATCAGGAGCAAAGTCAACTATGACAACACACTCTACTCCGGCATCACCCAGGAACTCCTCAGGATTCAGAATGCCTCTGTCAGACTCCTCAACATTCCCTGCTGCAGTCACATCACCAGCCACCCGAGAGACCTCCAATGACGCCCAGTCAACATAATAATTACCTTCCACCTCCTCACACACACCTACAAAGCCCTACACAACACAGGACCTGCGTACCTCAACCACCTCCTCGCATGCCACGCACCCACGAGAGCCCTTCGCTCTGCCCTACTGGCCCTGGCTACCATCCCACGTACCTGCAAAACAATAGCTGGAGGAAGATCCTTCTCCTACCTTGCAGCAAAGACCTGGAACACCCTCTCCAATTCAGGCAATCACCATCACTGCCTCAAATCAGGAAGGACCTCAAGAATTGGCTTTTCGACGGAACCACATCGCCTTTAATGGACCAGCAGCACCCCCAGTGCCTTGAAACCCTTACGGGTAAATATTCATTCTTTACAAGCCACCTGAATGATTGATTGATTGAAAGTGACCCAGCTTAAGCCAAGCAGGGCAGTTTATAGTAATCCAGGAATGTCACTTACTTAAAATGGAGCTGGGGATACATTTACTGGTAGAGTTTAGAGATACAGGAAGCCAGGAGAAGAGGTATCCCAGTGCACCGGGAGCCACGTTTGCAGAGTGGTGTAAAAAAGGAGCGTGGCCTCAGACCACTCTCAGCAATCCAGCTGTGTGGCTCTTACTGGAGGTACCTGGTGGGCCAGCTGGCCCCCAGGGACCCTCATGAATGAACGGGACTTAATAACCCAACTTAGAACGTTCCAGGGTGCGCATTTGCTGAGTGGTGGGGAAAAGGGGTGTGGCCTTTGTCTACCTCTCAGCAATCCCACTGTGTGGGGCTTACTGGAGGTAAGAGGTAGGTTAGTTGGCCCCTAAAGGACCTCCTGCAGCGAAGGGGACTTCAATCCCCACCCAATACTGCGCCGTGGAGCGTGTTTGCAGAGTGGTGGGTGAAGGGGGTGTGGCCTGCTCTGATAACTTAGCAATCCTTCTGTGTGGGACTTTTTGGAGGTAATAGGAGGGATAGTTGCCACCTAAGGTCCTTGGGGGCCAGCTACACCTCTTGTTACCTCCAGTAAGACCCACACAGTGGGATTGCTAAGATGTCTTCGGAGGCCATGCACCCATTTCTCCACCACTCTTCAAACGCGCCTCCTGGCCGACTATGGGATGGGGATGAAGTCCAATTTACTCTTGAGGGCCTTTGGGGGCCAGAAGCCCTCCTGGTACCTCCTGTAAGCCCTATGCAGTGGAATTCCTGAGCGCTGGTCAGAGGCCCAGCACCCTTTCTCCACCACTCTGCAAACCTGACTACTAGTTAAAGAAGTGGTTGCAATGTAATAGGTTTCACATTTGCGACAATTAGAGCTACTGGCGCTGTAAATGCTGTAGGAAGGTGGAATCTGACTGAATGGTTGCCCCACTTTTTTCCTGGTGTTTTGATGGTTTTTGACTTAGTTTGGCTGGGAACCTGCTTTTCGAGTCCCCAGCCTATCTGCTTTCTCTTTTAAATTGATTCCCTGTACTTTAGGTACAACACAGATTGGATCTTGAGGTACCCTTGTGAGTCCCTAGTATATGGTATACATGTACCCAGGGCATAGGTACCCCAGAGGCCTACCAGGGGCTGAAGCATGTATTATGCCACCCCTGGAAAGTCACCCAAAATGACATCACAGGTCTGCTACTGCAGCCTGGGTAAGGTGGTGCATGCACCCCTTACTGAGGTATAGGTTCACTATACCTCACCTATCACTGCACATAGTACCCTATCAGTCACCCCTATGGCAGGCCTTATCAATCCTGAAGGCATGGTGGTTGGTTATATGTGAGAGGGTGCCCAGGCATGAGCTGACCCCTCTGAAGCCTTCAGAATCTCTTCTCCGGGGTTTTCAGTGGTGCAGCCTGACCATATACTCTTAAGCGCATTATAACCAAACGGTAAATGCTAACTTTGGACTGGCTGCACGGAAACATGCTGTGTTTGTTGTCAAACATCTTGGAATCATACCCCCACACCAGTAACTGGTGTGGGAGTATGATCCCACCCTTCTAGAGGGAGAGAGACATGGCAGCACTGGTATAACCGGTACAAACTTAATAGAGCCCTGGCATCACAAAATGGATGCTGCAGCCACAGACACAAGTCTGACCTCCTACTGCTGACCGAAACTCCGGCAGGGGAGGCCTGGACAATAGGTTTCCTGTCACTGGGAGGTGTAACCACCTCCCAGACAGGCTTATGTGAATTGGGGCTGAGTGGGAGCACTCTCTTAGTGCTTTGAAGTCCTGCACTGAGGGCACATTTGGTGTCCCTGTGCATAATCCAGCTCAAACCAGTTCAGGGACTTCCAGCCCCTGTGCAAAAAGAAACTACGACTGACTACTAGTTTAGCACTTAAAATCCCAAAGTCTCAAGGTTAATATTCAATTCCTGTGCACAAATCTTCCGGAGTACGCCGTAGGACAACTCCACTGAAGGTCAGATGAAGATAGAGAAAACAAAAGAGGAAGGTGCACCAGTCAAAAGAAGTCCAAATCCAAACAGGTATCTTTAGTATTCCCTTTTATTTTCTTTAAAAGACTCAGCTAACGCGTTTCGTTCCACACAGGAACTTTTTCAAGGCAAATTCAATTCTTTATGGCAAATGGAAGCGAAGTGCCATGTGACGAAATCCCACATGCATAGAAAATTTCCAAAGTCAATGATCCACAGTATTAGTATTGGTCGTCTTGAGGTAAATTCACCTCAAACATCCAGAGCTGGTAGTTTATATTTAGCATTGGCTCCATAGTAAGAGCACGATCTGAAAGGGTTTCAGTAATCTTGGAAGTCCCATAGCCCCCCCCCCCTTCAGTTGGTTAATGCAGATGAGGGGTGAGAATCAAAACTGTTGAGGTGGTCCATCTCTCTATAGGGAAGGGACTTTATGGTGGAACACCACCCGGGTACAAAACACGCCAATGCTGATGGTCTGTCCAGATTCTTCCTCCTTAGTGATAAGAACTCCGAAGAGAGTGGGTAGTTATCCCCACCTTTCAGCTGGAGGGGACAGGTTTTAGACTTGGCAGCTCTGGTGTGGTTTCCCATGACTTTTTGTCTCTAATTCCTGTATTTTTTATGCTGTGCTTTATTTCATTTTTGCTGGCTTAGATGCTTTGGGCACTTTGCCAGTCTGATCAGTGTCAAAGTGTAAATGCTCCCTGTGTAAATTGTTGTCACAATTGGTTCTCCCTGATTGGCATATTTGATTTACTGGTAAGCCCGTAGTAAAGTACACTGAAGTATGCCATGGCCTGTAAATCAAATGTTACTAGCTAGCCTTGGGCACTGATTTTGCCACCGACATGAGTAGCCCGTGAAAAGGTATCTCAGACCTGCCACTGCACGTAAGGCACCCCTATGGTGGGCCAAGGGTACCCCGCTCGGCAGGGTGCAGTGTATGTGAAAGGATAGACATGTACTGGTGTGTGTGAGATGTGCTGATAGTGAAATACTGTCAATTTCATTTTTCCCTATTGAAAGGCTATCTTGCTCCATAGGATAGAATGAGAAATGCTTTGTAACATCTTACAAGTATAATTTCCCATTTGGTCAAGATAGAGAATTAAAGTCTAGGCTCTGGGAACTCAGAATTTAATAGCAAATTTTTAGTAAAGATGGTTTTTAAATTTTGTGTTTGAAAATGCCACTTTAAGAAAGAGGGCATTCTCTTGTTTAACCATTCTGTGTGATTCTGCCTGTTTGTCTATTGTCCGTCTGGTTTTGGAGTGACAGGGGCTGGGGATTTGCATTCACTGTAGACAGACACGGGGGAATTGAGATGTGCCTGGCCCTTCCTGGATGTCTCGGAGCTGAGCTGAATAAACCTTGGCTGAATTTAGAGTAGGGGGAGATTTCCTTGCACCTGAATAGGGCGTGTCTCCGTTGCACAATGTTGCTCCACCCCTGGTGTTCATACTGCAGCAGTGAGGACAGAACTGGTTTAGACTAGGCTCAGAGACCCTTGCACAAAGGGAACAAAGATATTTTGGAGTATAAGTATTTTACCTAAAACACCAGAACTATAGACTACTTCTCGAAACAAGTGGAACCTTTATGAAGGAGAAGAGCTGGGGAAACCGGAGGAGGAGTACTGTCCCTTTGCTGTGTGCTGTCTGGGATTCGTCTGCAGTAGCTGTTTTTGCCAAGGAAAGGGCAAGGAATTTGCTGTGTGCTGTGCCCCCCTTCTTGAGGAAGATCTCCAAGGGCTTGAGTAGAGCTTGACTCCTGTTCCGAAGTCTCAGGGACACAAATACTTCACCTCCAGCTCCCCTGAACTTCCTTCTGGGAGTTCTGACCGGCCAAGAAGTGCATTTGACTGAGTTGGGCCTCTGGAGGTTTTCCCTGCTGTTGGGAGTTGGAAATGCAATGCAACTACAAGAAATTCGATGCATCGCTCTTCTTGCGGCTGTTTTTTCAGCGCAGTACTGATGTGCAAGAAGAATCTCCACAAATCGCCGTGCCGCTGCCTAAACCAATGCAGCGCCTGTCAACGCTGCAGGAATCGACGAAACGAGGGATCGCGGCTGAAGAAATTGATATAGCACCGATCAACAAAGCCGCATCAATTTGCGACGCATCCCAGATTTCCACGCATCGTACCTGTGCGGCAAGTTTTCCTGACACATCACCTGCAGACAGAGCCGTCTTGGAATCGATGCATCACTTCCCCCTACAGACTGGATTTGATGCATCACTTCTCCTGCATGCAGCAGAACTGTCGCATTGCCTCCCCATGGTCTCAGGAACTGACGCAGCTTTGTTTTTCAATGCTTCTCATCTCTGCAGCTGTTTGGCCTTGTGAATTTTTTCACAACTACAGGTACTTTGAGAGGAATCCGGCATCCGAAGTTATCTAAGGACCAAGTTTCTTGAAACATTTTTAAAATCATATTTTTATTACATGAATGTCAGATTTGGGTAGTTTTGGTCTTGTTGAGTTTAGATAAAGATACTTGATATTACTAAACTGGAGTGGTGTCCATTTGTGGTGTTATCACTGTATTACTGTGTGTTTTGAGTGCAAATACCTTACACATTGCCTTAGGGATAAGTCTGTCTGCTTGGTCCAAGCTACCTAGGGGGTGAGCAGGGGTTATCTTAAGTTTGTATCCCCTTTACCCTGACTAGAAGCAAGGGTCCCTATTTGGACAAATGTACATGCCTCTGCCAACTAGAGACCCCCACTTCTAAGTTGTGGGATAGCAAAGCTAACCACTCAGATTTCACCATTCTTCGTGATTTTATTTTTCAGCTCAAGAACTCATCAGATAAAAAATCCTCTCAGCCCCTCGACCTGATGTCTAACTTAGGCCTTTCACACTGGTCAACAGACTCACGCATTCAGCTGGCCATTCTTTTGAAGTTTTTTTTCCCAACAATCCTTTTCTCCACGTGACTTACTTTCTTCCACTGCTTTGGTCCGACTTAAAATCAACTTGGAAGCATTCAATTTATGTTAAGGGCAATCTAGGGCAGAAATCACGTCAGACCTCGATCAAGCTGCCGTAAATTATCTTAGATGCATTGATTCTAGCATTTTTTTGCTGGCTCCACCTAAAATAAATAAAAAAAACACAGAAACTCCCTCTCTGAACCTTGGTTCCATAACAATCTTAGAGTTAAAAATAAGCCTTTAGAAATCTAGAACGGAAATGGGGCTCTAATTATAACCTTAGTGAGCAGTTGGCTTATAAACAGGATCTAGGGCTTCACAAAAACATGTTTTTCAAAGCCAAATCCAGCTATTTTATGATTAAAATTAAATCCTCTTCGAATGTTCCAAAGGAACTTTTTGCTACAGTACATGTAATGTTCCAGAATCTAAAAGTAAGTCAGCCAGCCGAGCATTGTGTATCACATTAGCCATCTTCTTTCAAAATAAGGTAGAAGCAGTCTACAGCATGTTCTCTGCTAATCACTCTGTCAAGGCTCTACACACAGAGATTGATGAGATTAATAACAGTGACTCAATAGATGACCGTCCTTCACGCTTTTCTGATTCTGCGGTAATCTCGTCTGATTCATCTACCATTTTACTGGATGTCTCTCCTTCAGATCCCACTGGGAAATCTATTCTAACATCCTTTTCCCCTCAATCTGAGGAATCTGTCCTGTCCATGATGTGCCAAGCCATGTCTGGTTCGGATTCTTCAACTTGCGCCAGCAGTTATTTCTAAGTATCTTAAGGACATCTGTAACAGGATGTTTATTTGGGGTTACTTTCCAAAGGAATGCAAAAAAGCTTCTATCCTGCCTTTCTTAAAAAAGCTATCTAAGTTAGCAATGACCCCAGCAATCGCAGGCCAATCAGGAGCTATCTCAATTTCTTACCAACAATTTACTTCTTGATGCTGTGCAGTTCGCTTTTAGAAGCCAACACAAAACCGAATTAGCATTGATTAGTGCATCTGAGCAAATTAGACAGACCCTGGAAAAAGGAGATAATGCTGCTCAGATTTTATTATACCTCTCAGCAACATTTGGCACTGTTAACCACAGACATCTCATTGATCATCCCTTCACCACTGACATCAGAGGAAGGCACTTAAGCTCCTCAATTCTTTTTATCTCAGACAGAGACCAGTTTGTCGAGCCTAATAATTTCAAATCTCCCACTTTCTCTTTGACTTGTGTGGACCCTCATGGATTGTCTTTGTGCCTGACCCTTTTTTAACTTGTATGTGACTCCCCTGGCCAACCTCATAAGATCATTTAGCTTTGCAGTACTGTCCTATCACCGAATTTGTGGTATTGATAGTTAGCAATCCTGATGATATGGCCATAAGATTCACGATTGCGTGCTCCAAATTGGGAAGCAGATTGGGCAACAATTGTCTAAAATTAAATTTGGCAAAAACTGAGGTTCTACTCTTTGGGTCTAATGCATCATTTTGGTCTCCTAGGTGTTGGCCTCAGGAATTGGGTGGGGGCATCTACTTACCCCAGTTCCTAAAGGAAAAATACTTTGGGGCTTATCTTGACAATAAACTCTCCTTTGAAGGCCACATTAATTTCATGTTAGAGATGGGATTTCTGGTTAGCCAGTGCATGCGCCTAAGCCAGGCAGAAACCATCACTCTAGTTAGGGCAAGGGAGTTACACACTGAAAATAACCCCTTCTTACCTCCTTGGTAGCTTGACAGAGCAGTCAGGCTTATCCCAGAGGCAATGTGTAAAGCGTTTACGCAGCACACTCAAACAGCAGCGACACACTAGGCACACCACAAAAGTAACTCCACACAAGGTTATATAAAAATAGCCTTTGTATTATCCATAAAAACACATTTGAACACCATGACATATATACACTGTGCCACCTGGCGCTTGTCATGAATTTACAGGGAATACATAAATCACTTGGGCAATTGGGCCATTGTCATAATCGTCACCAATCACAGTTAGTTAGGGTGACCAGTAACTACTGGTAATATGGCACTTAGCACAAAGCATCAAGCACAAACCAAATAACGACACTTACCATAGCACATATGCATATATATCATCAGCAGGGCATCATAGTGAGTGCTCACTAGGACATTAATTCACACCAAATTGCCCCACTAGTGAGAGGCAGCTGCCCACCACCCGTGGTGCAGCTGCCGTGGTAACTGAGGCGGGGCCCGTTTTGGACTCAGAGGAACAAAAAGAGGCCCCTAATAGGGCATTCAACTGGCAGCTGTTGCGACTCTCCAAGGCACAGCTGCTGGTGCCACATATGTTGGAGACCTCTCCCGGTCTCGGGTCCAAGGTTGGGGTAATCCCCACAATGCCACCAACAGGCAGCACAATGCCCCATAGGGCTGGAAGACCTCACTATGTCTCCCTCCACCCCCTGCTGAGACAATTCTACCAGTGGCAGCTGCCCGCAATGCTCAGACTCACCCTCCCTCCGGGGGGAGTCAGAATCCTGAGGTCGGTCTTCCAAACATGGCATGATGCCTACGTCGGATTACCTTCTGCCCTGGATGGCTTGTGGCTGTGAGCCCATCCCACAACCATGCAACAGCCACCTGGCTTCTGGCAAACAAATGAGGCGTAGTGCGCATCTGACACTGTCAAGTCTTCTCCCACTGCTTCTGCAACCCAGGTGACTTTCTGTTTCCTTGAATAAAGCCCCGCCCAAAACCAGGAAACCGTAGTAAGGAAGGGCTCCACGCACTCCTCTGAAGCAGGAGCCCACACTTGGGCATCCAACGTGAAAAGCACAAAATCTAAAGCGCTCCCCACACCCTGGGATGAATTCACCCAGAAACAGCCACACAGCCGTAGGAATGACTGGGGGCACCGAGCAAGGGGGCAGGCTCAGGCCAGCACACCTGCAAAGTCCAGATGGTGGTCCCCTGGCAGCATATCAAACCCCTGACCCCACGCAGTCTCATCCAGCTCCAAGTAAGCACAGTTCCAAAAACATAGAGTCACAGCCCCAATACTTATACTCCACAAAGTGGCACTTAAAAAGTATAATTTACAGTGCACAACACTCCCTATTGTAAGTGTAAGCCCCGGCCCGAGATACACCACAGGGGGGTGCAGCCATCATCGTAAAGCAGGCACAGCCCTATTCAGGTGCTGGTACTACTCCCCCTATCACTCCAAATACAGACCAGGCCTATTAAGCCTAGCGCTGACTCATCCAGATTCTCTGGAGCCACTGCATCTCCCCAGCCCCTGTCACTCAAAGGCCAGACAGTTAATACACAACAGGCAGGCATAAAGACACATAGCACACAGAAATGCCTACTTTTAAAAGTGGCCTTTCTAAAATAGTGATGATAAATCCACAAACACCAATACGCAGAATTTCTCACTACTATTCCAAACATACCAAACTTGATCACGCTACCCCTCTCATGTAAGGAATTACCACTGAAGCACATATCAGGGAATCCCCAATGCATGCCTATGAGAGAGCAGCCTCACAGCAGTGAGAAACCAAATAGGCTGTTTGTAAATACCAGGACATGCCACACAGTTAATGCACATGCCCTACCTTTTACCTACACTGCACCCTGCCCATAGGGCCAGTTAGGGCCTACCTTAGGGGTGACTGATATGTGGTAAAAGGGGAGTCACAGATGTGGCAATCACTTTATGTACCATATCACAGCGGCAGTAAACTGCGGTGCAGTGGTAGAGGCCTGAGATAGATTTGAAAGGCTACTTTGGTGGGTGGCGCAAGCAGCTCTGCAAGCCCACCAGTAGCATTTAATTTACTGGCCCTGGGTATACGGGATACCATGGGACTGATAGGTAAACTAAATATGCCAAACAGCTGTAGACCAATCTTACCATGTTTACCAAAGAGAGCACATGCACTTTAGCACTGATCAGCAGTGATAAAGTGCCCAGAGTCATAAAACCACCAAAGACAGGTCATAAAAAATACAGGAGGAAGACAAAAAGTTCTGGGATGACCCTGCAAAAAGGGTCAGGTCCAACACATCACTTCAGCAGACTTTTTTGTACTTAAAGCCCATAGGAAAAATGTTCCCTACACCCCCCCGAATTGCAGATGGCACTGACATCTGCTCTCGTTCTGTCAAATGCTGATTACTGCTGTACACTTACCAATATTCCGAAAAGATTTTTAAACAAACTGCAGATCTTACAAAATACGGCTGCCTGGCTTTTTTTGGGTATTCCCAAATATCATTCTGTATCCCATAATCTTCCACTCCTACATCGACAACCAGTTAAGAGAAGGATTGCATTTAGAGCCCTTTGAATGGTTTTTAAAGCCCTACATGACTTGGGACCATACTTTTAGAAACATTTTTTTTCAATGATATGTCCCTAGCAGACCTCTCCGTTCCTCCACAGCATTCAATCTTGTCATTCAGGAGAAATAACTAGGGAGGAAGAAGTTTCATTACCTGCACGGCTAGATTGTGAAATTCTATGCCGTGGGATCCTAAAAATAAGTCAGATTTACTCTCCATACATGAATCCCTAAAAACCTGGCTTTTTATTCTATGATCCTTTTTGCAGTTGATCTGCTTTTTTCTTCTTAGGTTTTCTTTTCTTCTCCTCACAGAGCAGCAGTGCCTAGACATCCCAGGGAAGTAGTGCAAATGTATACATTTATTTTTCATTCAATTTATTTCTATGACAGTAACCTTTTTTCTATATATATGACTGCCTAGTACTGACTTGATATGGTGTGCTCACCTTGTATGACACTTGAATCCCTAACAGATTTGTGAGAATCTATAAATATGAAAACAGGATGCTCATCCTCATTTGTAAAGTTTAAGCATTATGTTTTTGTGAAAATAATGACTTTTGTGGTAAATTATTTTGCATTTATCAATATTAACACTAACAAACAGTCCTGGTAAACATGCAGCGATAAAGACTGCATACACGTTTCATAGAGACACCTGCATGTTTGAAAGAGACAAACTAGAAAATGTGGCAAGTATTGCTAAGGGTGAAAAATGAGAAACATTTCAAAACTGTCCAGTCAGAAAATTTATAAACTGTGCAGACCTGTAGAAAAGATGTTTTAATAATTTTTGGATGGTTTATCTGAAAGCCTTTATTTGAATATTTCGTTTTGGAAGACAATGTCCCCAAAGTTTAAAAATAGAGTAAAACGTTCTAAGAGATACCTCATCTCCCCATTGCACTGCATTGAAAATATAAAATGGATGAGTGCAGGTCATTTGCATAGACTGTAACACAATGCATGGTTAATGAGCCCGAAGGAGGAAAACATACCAAGCTAACAGAAACAAATGCAAATGCTCTAGCTACTAGATGAAAGGCATCTACATATTTTTATGCGGGGCACACTACCTGGAGAGACGGATCTTTGTGCTCTTTGGAGCAAAACAAACAATGGGTAATGTTTGATAGCAGAATTCCTGAAATATGGGCCTCAATTAGAGAAGGCCTTCCCTCATTGTGATTTGAGTTTGAGTGTGAGCCTGGATATTATATGGATGTATTCCTGTTCCTCAAGGTATCTGGTAGTCCTCAGGGATAGGCATACAGAACGCAAATTCCTGATTTTATTAAAGTTGAAGGATCCAATTTTAAAGCAAATTTCCTCCCTGACGGAGTCAGCTGAGAGATTGTCTGGCTAATATTATCTCTTTGGCTCAACTACAGCATTAACCTAATCAGCATTTGGTGCTTATTGTAGTCAGTCAATTTGATATGAGCGTATTATAACTGCAACTTTATATTGCAACTTAACATTACATTGCAACGTTTAAATCTTAAGGGCAGAGAGAGACAACAAGTGGAGGTGGAGTAGTTATTGTACCATAGTTCATGTTAGGTCTATAGATTAATCGATCCCTTCCTGTTCCTGGCAGTGTTCCTGACAGTGAATTATGCAGCTGAAATTAAAGTGCCTTATCTCCAACACATGTCCTTGAACACAGGAGCATAAAAAGTTATTTTAATTCCTTTGCATTGCCTGTGCTCCAAAGTCTCTGGGGAAATTGTTAGAATTGTCTCTGAATTAGCTTCCTTGAGATTCCATTTCTGCTACCCATCATACAGCTTTGTAAAAAGCTCTCATTGTACTTCTAGGAAACAATTTCCATCTTGAACACAAATATCTCATTACCTAATGCCTGTGCCGTAGTTATTCCTTCAGGCAAATCCAACATCAAATTCTCAATCTTAAAGATGGAAGCTCAGCTAACAGAAATATAGCCATCCATCAGGCTCCCCATGCAACCCATGCCTTTCAGCCCAGAACTAACACCTCTCCCCTTTCTTGAAAAGAACATCTGCTGACACTTTTAATTGCTCCCCCTCTCAAGCACTAGTCCCTGATGAGTAGAAGTAGACAATTGTGAAACCCTTGCTAAAAGGTCTTCCCTCAACTCAAGTTGCCTTCTAACATTTGGTCAATTCTACTGCTTCCCTACTAAGGGAAAATAATGGAAAAACTTGCCATCAGCTAACTCAAAGCGTCTTATAAGCGAATGAGCTTCTCCATCCTTTACAGTGTGGCTTTCGGCACAGAGCTGGTTGTTCTTATGCAAAGACCATAATAATAATATTCGCTGTTAGTGCAAGTCCATATTAACCTTCATTGAAAGTCCATTTGATAGTGAGGATTCTCCCGACAGCAGCTTTCACATCCTTGTTCCTGAAGCTGTAGATCATAGGATTCAACATCGGAATTATGATGGTGTAAAACACGGATATTACCTTGCCTTTTTCATCTGACTTTCTGGCATCAGGTCGTAGATACATGTAAAGGCCAGTACCATAAAAGAGGGTAACAGAGACAAAGTGGGCTGAACAGGTGGAGAAGACTCTCTGTCTGCCTCTGGACGAACGAATTCTGAGAATACCAATGAGTATACAAGCATATGACACTATCAATCCAAGGATATTGCAAGACCCTAAACTGGCAACTATTATAAATACAATCATCTCACTGAGCCAGGTGTCCTCACAAGAGAGACTGAAGAGTGGCAGCATGTCACAAAAATAGTGGGGAATCATGTTCCCACAATATGAAAGCCTAAATGTGACAATTATGTATACTACTCCAGATAGCAGTCCACTTACATAGGGACCGGCTACCAGCTGGTTACACAATGTTCTTGTCATTATGGTTGTGTAATGCAGTGGCTTACAAATGGCTGCATAGCGATCAAAAGCCATTACTGAGATGAGAATAGACTCAGCAATGCCGAATGTGGAGAAGAAATAAAGTTGTAGAGCGCATCCCTTTTTGGATATCACATTCCTTTCCACCAAGAAGCCAGTAATCATCTTGGGGGTGATCGTGGAGGAGTAACAGAGATCTGCAAAAGATAAGTTACTTATAAAGTAGTACATGGGTGTGTGGAGATGAGAGTCAAAGTAACATATGAGGATAATTCCAATATTATCCACCACAGTGACAAGGTAGACCATCAGGAAGAAGACAGAGAGAGGAATTTGCATTCTATGGTTATCGGTGAGTCCCATGAGGATAAATTCAATTATTCCGGTCTGGTTGCCTCCTTTCAAAGCATTCACACACGGTTTCTGCTGTTGCAAGAATAAAATATTATGTTAGTGTGGATATGTTACACCTTCCTTTCCAAAGAAAGCACAAACATGAACACTGGGGGTTAAAATCCCAAGTCAGGAGATAGGCCAGTAGAAACATGTCTTGTGAAATAATGTATCACTGTGAAAGACAATAAAATTCAAATAATGTGGGAAATGATTTTCTACTATCTAGGTTTAGTAGTGGAAGTTAGCGAAAGCAATGCACCTAAAAGTGTTGATTGACTGAAAACCGCCTTCTCCAAGGTCTTATCAGATAGAAGTTACAGTAGTCCATGGTGGAGATGTACTTACAGTTTGTGATATTTGGCCCAGCATGGTATTTTGGGATTTACTTCCCAGTGCAACTCCTGATATGAATTAGAATGTTGCCCTAACTCTATTATGCACTACTTTGAGCCCTTGGGAGGTACAAGGACATTCAAATACAATAACCCATGGATTTTAATGCAAAGTCCTATTTACCTAAAAAGGTAGAGAGGACTTTGCACCAAATAGTAACACCACCTCGAAGTAGGCATAATACAAAACCTATACTTGACATCATACCTGCTCACACCTTTGCACTATGGTTCAATGCTTTATGCGCCAGCGCAAGGCACCAAGCACTGGAGGAGAGAGAGCAACATCACTATGTATTCATGGATATGGAGCTGTTCTGTGCTCTTCCTTTCACTTAACGCAGTAATGCATACATAAAAGCGTATAAACTCTGCCCCTTAGTGTCAAATTTGGAGGACTGCCAGACAGCAAGATGTCAATTATACACTGCCATTCTATTAAGAAGGTGCCGAAGAAGGTGGCTGGAACAAAAAGCCTCCTGAATTTTGACATATTTCCACTTACCTTATTTAGGTGTACCCAAGTTAAACTGTTCCCAATTAGGATAATATTGATTCCCTTTGAATGAAGCAAAATCCATCTAACCATGCTAAAATATCTACTTGAGGAAAACCACATTAATTAATTACCCATCCAAATGAAGTGTTCTCCCATTCAGACCGCATTTTTGATTTTGAGGTGGCAAATACAGGGGCATATTTACAAGGGCATTGTGCCACAGGAATGTCACTTTTAACAACGTTCCTGTGGCGCATTGCCCTGCTCCAAATTTACAAAGTGGCATTGAGCTTAATGATTCATGCATGATAGGGGCATGTAATGGGTGTTACACCACAACACCCATTGCTTTTTGACGCTGCCCCAGATTTACAAGGATTTGTAAATCTGAGACAGCACCAAAAACTAATGCCATGCAAGAGCAGGCTTTACGATGGTGAAACGAGGAGAAATACTTTTATTTCTCCTCGTGTTTGCTTTTTCTATGTGTGCTGCATCCTGCAAAATACAAAGGGGCCAATTCCGATTCCGGCCGTAAATCGTACCGACCAATATGGACCGGGAACAGAGACCGACCGACACGGACTGGCACCGTACGACCCATGCAGTACGATGCAACACGTGTGAATTACAACCGACACGTACGAAATACAAGCCGTACGACCGAGCCGTAGGGAAACCAGTGGTTGGCCAGAAAACGGTACGCGATTCGCACCGACCGACACGCACCATAAATGAACCCGACCGACACGTACCCGAGATGTCAGACCCGTGCAGTACGATGCAATGTGTGTAAAACCAGACCGACTCACACGGAGCCCAAGCCACATGACCGACACGCACAGAAAACAGGGATCTGAAGTAATAGAGATCTCTGCGACCGACGCGTATGAAACACAGAAGAAAGTCAGCGTGAAAGACAGGAGAAGCCCGCACGAGCCAACATCAGCATCTGTCTCGGTCAGAACGTCTACTTCATGCCTAAAAACCACAAAGGAAAAAATACAAAAAAAGAACTAAACAAGCAATGACAAAGTCAAGAAATATAACAAAAGAACTTGGAACAAAGACCCACCCACAACTCCACCTATATAAAGGCCACAAATCACTACCATGATCCTTTGCAAATTCAAGAGAACAGCCAGCAGAGAACACCATCAGACAGCAACCACAGACACACTCACAACTTACCCATCACACAACTTTCACACCATTAGCACCCCTCCAAAAGCACTCACACATACACCTAGCAAAACTGATACTCACCCACCCTCACTTGCACCCTCACACACACATCACTCACCACCACCACCCGTCACCATGCCCCCAAAGAAGAATCCAAAGTTCACAGATAGTGATTTAGAAGTCCTCGTAGATGAAATCATCAGAGTAGAGCCACATTTGTTTGGTACATTGGTCCAAAGGACACCCATGTCACAGAAAACAAAGATGTGGGCGAGGATTGTGGACAAGGTCAACGCACAAGCACCAATGTTGCGCACAAAGGATGACATCCAGAACAGGTGGTATGACATGCGCAGGAGGGTCAATAAACTCATTGAGAAGGATCACGTCTTGAGTCAGCACACTGGTGGTGGCCCTCCTGCCACACCAGTATACTTCAGGTCCTGGGAGGAGAAGGTGCGGGACATCCTACCACCAGAGAGCGTCCATGGTCTATCAGACATACCAGAGCCTGGTGAGTACACAACCAATATACTCAATATTGTGTGGCAATACACACCCATCACTGTCAAGGGGACAGTGAAACAATGCACCGTGAGCAAAGCCACAGTAACCAATAGATAATCATCCCAAGATGTGTATGCTAGTCAGACAAACACAATACCTGCCATCTCATAGTGACTTGTAACTGTGTCATGACATGTACAAACCTACCAACAAATAAAGCAAGGTGTGAGAAGTTGGCCTGATATGTAGTGCTCACTATTCTAGTGATCACTGTGTATCATTCCAAACGACCCTTATTGATGATTGGTTGTAAGTCAACCTTATAGACCAGCTATCCTAGTAGCATGGACAAGAGCAGTCTTTAGGCTAAACTCTAGAGGGCGTGTTAAGCCAGCTGTTTTACCACCACATTTACCCCTTGAACACCGCTTGAAAGGACACCACACAAGTTGTTATGAAAATAAAGGGTATTTATTTATAACACGACTACCCTGGCTCTTTATGAGTCAGGGAGCGAAGCACACTACAAACCTCTTATGAAAATACTTCAAGTGGCACAATTTACACAAATGCCCGAGGGGCATGAAAAACCATCTACACTAACAGTGGGATGCGAATGGTTAGAGTCTGGAGTTACTGATTCCGGAGTGATCCGATCAGTGGGACTAAACGAAAAAGGAGCTGGACACTTGGAGAGCGAACCTGCGATGGAGCACCGAAATGCTCGAGTTACCTAGCCCAGAGGCTGCGGCTGCGTGAGGTTCGGCAAGATGTCGGGAGTCCCCGTTGTAGTCTCAGGAGCCTCAAAGAAGAAGTTGCTGGCAGGCGACCAGTGTCGATATTCAGCGAGATCCAAGCCTGGATCGGTGATGAAGGAAACCTGAAAGCAGAGGGGACTCAGTTCTCAACCGCTAGCCAGCGATCGTGTGGGCACCAGGCGGGTACCGGCTGAAGTCACCTCGACCAGGTGAGTGGGTGACGTCGGACTCGGCTGTTCCTCGGACCAGGAGGCGCGGCGGCGGCCAGGATGGAGGGCGAGCTGTCCCACGCAGGTGTCTGCTGTCGATGAGGCTGGGCCCAGGAGTGGGGCAGCAGGTCTTGGCAGTGGCAAGCCCACGCGGTGGAGTCAAGATGGCGTCTGGAGTGGACCAGTAGGGTCCGTGGTACTCCTCTGTTGAAGGTGAGCAAGAGCCAGTCTGGAGCAACCAGACCAGTGATGAAAAACTATCGTGGTGCGTCGTGAAGGGGGCCACAAGCCGATCGGCGAGTGGCCGGACAACGCGGTGAACAGCAAGGAGCGGAAGGGCCCCCACGCAGATCTCGGGGATGCTGGGGAGGCAGACTTCGGTGCTGGAGCTGCTTAAGGTTAGGGCTTCTCAAACCCTAGGTACACTCACTCGAGGGTCCCTCGGTGGGTGTGCTAGATAAGCGTCGTGCAGGTTCTGAAGATAGCCGGTCCCGCAGGTCTCGTCACACCTACGACTCTCAGCTGGGCTGACGATGTAGGTAGAGGTCAGAGATGGCAGGGAACTCGGGTCTCGTCGAGCTGGGCAGTCTTGATCCGTAGGAGAGACGTACAGCAAACCGCAAGCGCTTAGGTGGTGCCTGCTGGTGCAGGGTGGCTACTCCTTAGCCACAAGGGAGAGTCTTCAGAAAAAGTCAAGAGTTCCTTTCGTGGAAAGTAGTTCAAGATTCAGAATTATCCAATTTGGGAAGGGGACTCGCTCCTACCATTATTCTAAGAAAAGGGGCTGGCCCGTGACTAGGTCCTACCTATGGGTGGGGCCAGGAGGGGGGTGGTTACACCCCTATCCTTTGTCCGGCTTCGCCCCAGCTCAGGGGCAGGGTTGCCCCCGAAACTGGTTTGAGCCGGGCTATGCACAGTGAGCACCGGGGTGCCACTTGCAATCACCTTCCTTTCAGCCCTGCCTACCTGGGATACACAAACCCTGTCTGGGATGGTGCTAACACCGCCCTCGACAGGAAACCCTTTGTCCAAGCTCCCTCCGCTGGAAGGTCTCCCAGCAGCAGGAGGTCAGACTTGTGTCTGGTGGCAGCATACATTTTGTGATGCTGAGGCTTGAGTCAACTTTTAACCGGGGTTCAAGGTTACTTCCATGTCGTGCCCCTCTAAAAGGGGGGAATGCTAACCCCGTCGCCAGAATTGGCGAGGGGTTCGTATTCCAATTCGTATGACACCTTACTCGACATGTGTGGGTGATGCGATGCCAAGGTCAGCAAATAACCGCGAGGATTATAATGCATTTTAAGGTAGTCGGCACGCGTCACCATGGAACGGCTACTAGGACTTGGTTCCGCAAGCCGTCGACGGGCTCAGCTCGCGCCAGAGCCCCATCCCACATGATTCCCAGCACTCTGCCCTCAGGATTGATAAGGCCTGCCATAGGAGTGACTGACAGGAGTCCATGTGTCCATTTTAGGGTTAGGCATAGGAATACTACACCTATAGCAACGGGTGATTACACCACCTTGCCCCAGCTGTCGCGCAGCCAGTTGTGTCAGATTTGGGCGGCCATCCAGGGGTGGCATAATACTAACCCCGGGCGTAGCACTACGCTTCGCCCACGTAGTGTACGTAGCGCTGCCTGCTTCGCACTTTCCGAAGTAGGCGAAGCAGGGCAGCGCTACGCACACGCCGAGGGCGAAGCGTAGCTGCCTGCCACCCGCCACCCACCTCCCGCCTGCCCTCCTTTTAAATAATATCAGCAATGAAAAATAAATTAAAGTAAAGCGACTTAACTTAAGCGCGGCGTCTCCGGGGCTCCCTCTTTCTCGTTTCTAATTTCTTCTGGCAAATGCGCATGCGCGGACACCCGCGCATGCGCATTTCTTGCGAAAAATGCGCATGCGCGGGCGTCCGCGCATGCGCATTTGTCAGAAGAAATTAGAAACGAAGAAGAGGGAGCCCCGGAGACGCCGCGCTTAAGGTAAGTCTCTTTACTTTAATTTATTTTACATTGCTGATATTATTTAAAAGGAGGGCGGGCGGGAGGTGGGTGGCACGTAGTGGGGCTACGCGAAGCGCGTAGTGTGCGTAGATTTGGGCACACTACGTGCTGCTTCACGTAGCCCCACTACGCCCACTACGCCCACCCTTACATAATACATGCTGCAGCCCCTGGTAGGCCCTGGGTACACCGATGCCCTGGATACCTGTGGTATGCTGATACAGGGACTGATACGGCGGCCCAGTTCCAATTAGTGGATGCACCTAATGTACATGTGTGTTAATTTCGAGAGAGAACAGCTAGGCTGTGGGTCTGATTGGCAGGCCCACAGCCAGGGAAAGTCGTAAACCAATGAAGCAAAAGCAAAAAATCTGGGTGATCATAGGATTGCAGACCCTACTCTCCTACATGACCCCCCCCAAACTTTGGGACAATAAGCTAACCTTGACCAGGTGAGTCTTCTTGCTCTAAGTGGAAATACCTGGAGAGCCCATCTGCATTGCCATGATCAGTGCCAGGTCTATGCTCCACTGTGAAGTCCATCCCCTGTAGGGAAATGGACCACCTAAGTAGTTTGGGGTTTTCACCCTTCATTTGATTTAGCCACAAGAGGGGCTTATGGTCGGTCTGAATCTTGAAGTGAGTGCCAAACAAGTATGGCCTCAACTTATTCTGGGCCCAAACCACAGCAAAGGCCTCCCTCTCAATAGCTGACCAATTCTTCTCTCTGGGGGTCAGCCTCCTGCTAATAAAAGCTATGGGCTGGTCATGACCATCAAAATTCAGTTGAGATAGAACAGCTCCCACACCCAACTCAGAAGCGTCTGTTTGGACAATGAATGTTTTGGAGTAGTCTGGACTCTTTAGGATAGGTGCTGTGCACATGGCCTGCTTTAGGTCATCGAATGCCTTCTGACAGCTCGCTGTCCACTGAACTTTTTTTGGCATCTTTTTACTTGTCAGGTCGTTTAGCGGGGTCACAATGGATCCGTAATTTCTGTCAAATTTCCGGTAATAACCAGTCAGGCCCAAGAAAGCTCGAACCTGAGTCTGGGTGGTTGGAGGAGCCCAGTCCTGGATGGCCTGTATTTTGCTCTCCAATGGCTGAACCTGGCCTCCACCTACAAGGTGGCCCAGGTATACAACCTGTGTCTGCCCTATCTGGCACTTAGTGGCCTTGATAGTGAGGCCTGCCTTTTGCAGGGCCTCTAACACTTTCCTCAGGTGGACCAGGTGATCCTCCCAGGTGGCGCTAAAGACAGCGATATCGTCCAGATACGCCGCACAGAAGTCGTCCAACCCAGTGAGAACTCGATTCACCAGCCTTTGGAAGGTGGCAGGTGCATTTTTCAAACCAAAGGGCATTACCACAAACTGATAATGCCCACCCGGGGTAGAAAATGCTGTTTTGGGCTTGGCCTCCTCAGCTAACCTGATTTGCCAATACCCAGCTGTCAGGTCAAACGTACTTAAGTAGTTGGCCGAAGCCAACCGGTCGATAAGTTCGTCTGCTCTTGGTATCGGGTGGGCGTCAGTCTTAGTGACTGCATTGAGACCTCTGTAGTCCACGCAAAACCTCATCTCTTTCTTACCGCCCTGGGTGTGAGGTTTCGGCACGAGAACTACGGGACTAGCCCAGGGGCTGTCCGAGGGTTCAATGACTCCCAGCTCCAACATTTTCTGCACCTCTGTCTTGATGCAGTCTCTGACATGATCAGGCTGCCGATAGATTTTACTCTTTACGGGCAGACTGTCCCCAGTGTCGACCTCATGGGTACACCAATTGGTCTGACTGGGCGTCAGAGAGAACATATGTCGAAAGGATTGAAGAACCTGTTTACAATCCCTTTGTTGATGTCCAGAGAGGCTGCCACAAAAGACAACACCATCTACTGACCCATCGTCAGGGTTCTGAGAGAGCAGGTCCGGGAGAGGGTCACTCTCCTCCTCCTGTCCCTCATCTGTGGCCATGAGCAAGCCCATGCCCTCCCTGTCGACATATGCCTTGAGCCTGTTTACATGGAGCACCCTGTGGGGGCTCCGGGGAGTTCCCAGGTCTACCAGGTAGGTGACCTCTCCCTTTTGCTCAATGATCGTGTGGGGCCCAGACCATTTGTCTTTGAGTGCTGCTGGGGCCACTGGCTCCAGCACCCACACCTTCTGTCCAGGCTGGTACACAGTCAGGACAGCCTTTTGGTCGTGCCAAGCTTTTTGTAATTCTTGGCTCGCCTCAAGGTTTTTAGATGCCTGTTCCATGTACTCCGCCATCCGCGAGCGGAGACCGAGCACATAGTACACAATGTTTGATGCCGGCTTTCTGAGAGGTCTCTCCCATCCTTCCTTTACCAAACAAAGGGGTCCCCTTACAGGATGTCCGAACAGAAGCTCAAAAGGTCTGTAGCCAACCCCCTTCTGCGGGACCTCTCTGTAGGCGAACAAGAGGCAGGGTATCAGGACATCCCATCTCCGCCGAAGCTTTTCAGGTAGTCCGTGAATCATCCCTTTTAGGGTCCTGTTGAATCTCTCAACAAGCCCATTGCATTGTGGGTGATAGGGTGTGGTGAACTTGTAGTTGACACCACACTCCTTCCACATTGCAGTCAGATATCCCGACATAAAGTTTGCACCTCTGTCTGAGACAACCTCCTTAGGGAAGCCCACTCTGGAGAACACTCCAACTAGGGCCCGTGCCACCACAGGTGCTGTAGTGGTCCTAAGGGGAATAGCTTCAGGATACCTGGTGGCGTGGTCCACCACCACCAGTATAAACTTGTGCCCTGATGCTGTCTGGGGTTCCATTGGTCCGACAATGTCGATCCCCACTCGTTCAAAGGGTACCCCCACCACCGGCAGTGGTATTAGGGGGGCATTTGTCGTGCCACCGGACTTACCACTGGCTTGGCAAGTGACACAGGAGCGGCAAAACTCCTTCGTATCTTCGGACATGTGGGGCCAGTGAAAGTGTGGCACAATTCTGTCCCAAGTCTTATTCTGGCCTAAGTGACCTTCAAGGGGAATCTCATGGGCCAAGGTAAGAAGGAAACCTCTCAGAGACAAGGGGATGACCAGCCTCCTGGTCGAGCCAGGTTTGGGGTCTCTTGCCTCGGAGTACAGGAGTCCATCGTCCCAGTACACTTTGTGGGTACCTGTGGCGTTCCCTGCAGCCTCAGCAGCAGCCTGCTGTCTGAGGGGTTCAAGTGAGGGGCAGTCTAACTGTGCCTTCCCCAGGTCTTCCCTGGAGGGTCCCCCTGAGCCCAGAAACTCAACCTGACCAGGTTCAAGCTCTTTCGGCTCAGTTTCCCTCAGTTCTTTAAGGTCAGCCTCCTCAGAGACTTGATCCACGACCTGGGGCAAGGGGGAAGGCGAAGCCTTACCCTTACTGCTCCTTTTCTTGGAAGGTGTCTGGTCCGTTCTTCCAGGATCCAGCACCTGTTCAGTGGGGCATCTTTTGGCCTGTGACCTGGTCACAGCAAGGACATGTGCTGGCAAGCCTAACATTTCCATGTGAGTCCTCTGCTCCACTTCTGACCATTGTGACGTTTCCAAATCATTGCCCAACAGACATTCTACGGGGAGGTCTGAACTAACCACAACCTTTTTCGGGCCACTTACCCCTCCCCAGGAGAAATCAACAACTGCCATACTGTGATTGGTAGTGACGTTGCTGGCATTGGTCACTAGGTAATCGGTACCTAGCATGATCTGTCCAGGGTCCACAAAGTTAGGCGTCACCATGGTGACACTGGCACAAGTGTCCCTGTAGGCCTGAGCCACTTTTCCATTGATCAAAGGTGTCTGTCTGTATTTACCCAAAGTATTGGGACTGGCATCAGGGGACATATCCATATCCCCTGTACAGACAAGGACGGCCTGAGTGAGCGTGCTGACTAAGTCGTTACTCCCCTCGGTTCCCAAGGTTAACCCAACTAATGCCTTGGGAGGTGCACTACCACTGCTGACTGTACTAGGGGGTGCAGGTGCCTTAGGGGCTGCAGTGGCAGGAGTTTGCCCTCCTTTCTTGGTGCACTCACTAAACCAGTGAGTCTTACTTTTACAGTATTGGCACCACCTTTTTGACTGGCCTTCTTGAGTCTTCTTCTTCTGTGAAGCCTGACCCCCACCCTCTTTGGTTTGTTGGGGACCTGTCGAAGACTTCTGGTCATTTTGTTCGTTCTTGTTACTACCCTTTTGGTCTGCTTTCTTCTGACCACCCTGGTTCTGGTTCTGGTTCTGCTTGACCCTTGTTCTGACCCATCTGTCTGCCTTCTTTCCCAATTCTTGGGGAGAGGTCAGATCCGAGTCGACAAGGTGCTGATGCAACAATTGGTTCTGACAGTTGTTTAAAATCTGTTCTCTCATGATAAGATTGTACAATCCTGTGTAATCAGTAACCTTGCTACCCAGCAACCAGCCTTCCAAAGCCTTAGTGGCACAATCGACAAAGTCAGTCCAATCCTGAGACTGAATTTTCTGGGTGTCCCTGAACAGCAACCTGTACTGTTCCGTGGTTAAGCCAAACCCATCAATCAGTGTATTCTTCAGGACTTGGTAGTTGTTTGCATCCTCAGCTCTAGTAGTGAGGAGCTTGTCTCGCCCTTTACCTTCAAAGGAGAGCCACAGTATAGCTGCCCACTGACTCGGGGGGACGCACTGGACAGTGCCGGCCCTCTCCAAAGCAGTTATCCACTTGTGGATGTCGTCCCCTTGTTTAAAGGGGGGCACTATTTTACTCAGGTGTCTAGTGTCTATACCCCTGTCTTTCTCTCTAATGAGAATGCTGCCACCAGTGGGATCTAACCCACTTCATTTCTGCTCTCGGGCCAAGGCAAGTCTTTCTTTCGCGAGGGCAAGTTCTTCCCGCTCGATCCTCAGATTGACTTCCCTCATCTTCGCTTCATGCTCCCTTCTCTGAGGGGACGTCATTCCTCTCTGAGAAGATGCCTGAGAGACATGTGTACGAACAGATCTGTTAGAGCCTCTGGAGAGAGACCTAGCTCGTCCGTTCCCAAGGTTAGGCCTGCTTGAGCGTGGGCCCGGGGCTCCCCCAGTTCTATTCTCATGCCTGCTTAAGTTGGTCCTTGTAAGCCTGCTGACTACCACTGGACCTTTGTTTGCCTCGTCTCCTGATAACTCCTCCTCGTCCTCCTCCTCTGTATGGAGGTCGAGGTCGGGGTCACCAAGGGTTCCCTCTAAGGGAGGCATGTTCCCATCAGCATTGGGGGGACCTGTGATAGAGGACCTCCTAGCATCGTAAGTCTCTAAGCGACCTATCAGAAATGTGATGGTAGGGTTAGAACCCTGGTTTAGCTTCCTGGAGGCACACAGTTGTCTCATCTCCTTGAAGCTAAGGGCTGCATATCGTGACACGACCTGTGGAGGGTCACTGACCACTAAGGGAGTCTCCGCAGACTCTCCGTGGACCGACATGCTTTCTAGTGAGGTGTAAGTGATGCACCTACCTACACTATGTGTTTACCTACAGATCCCTTGCTAAGAGTTGTAGTCAGGGTGTGCTAAGCCCTGTTACACTGCAACAGCTGGTTCAGTAGAACTCAGAGTATTCTAAGTTAAGTTATATGTACCTGGGTACTTATGTGATCTTTCACTTCGATATTCTTAGGATACGTGTGTGGTAAAACAACAGCAAGCTCAAATCCCAACCGCTGCTCACCAATGTGAGAAGTTGGCCTGATATGTAGTGCTCACTATTCACTGTGTATCATTCCAAACGACCCTTATTGATGATTGGTTGTAAGTCAACCTTATAGACCAGCTATCCTAGTAGCATGGACAAGAGCAGTCTTTAGGCTAAACTCTAGAGGGCGTGTTAATCCAGCGGTTTTACCACCACATTTACCCCTTGAACACCGCTTGAAAGGACACCACACAAGTTGTTATGAAAATAAAGGGTATTTATTTATAACACGACTACCCTGGCTCCTTATGAGTCAGGGAGCGAAGCACACTACAAAACTCTTATGAAAATACTTCAAGTGGCACAATTTACACAAATGCCCGAGGGGCATGAAAAACCATCTACACTAACAGTGGGATGCGAATGGTTAGAGTCTGGAGTTACTGATTCCGGAGTGATCCGATCAGTGGGACTAAACGAAGAAGGAGCTGGACACTTGGAGAGCGAACCTGCGATGGAGCACCGAAATGCTCGAGTTACCTAGCCCAGAGGCTGCGGCTGCGTGAGGTTCGGCAAGATGTCAGGAGTCCCCGTTGTAGTCTCAGGAGCCTGAAAGAAGAAGTTGCTGGCAGGCGACCAGTGTCGATATTCAGCGAGATCCAAGCCTGGATCGGTGATGAAGGAAACCTGAAAGCAGAGGGGACTCAGTTCTCAACCGCTAGCCAGCGATCGTGTGGGCACCAGGCGGGTACCGGCTGAAGTCACCTCGACCAGGTGAGTGGGTGACGTCGGACTCGGCTGTTCCTCGGACCAGGAGGCGCGGCGGCGGCCAGGATGGAGGGCGAGCTGTCCCACGCAGGTGTCTGCTGTCGATGAGGCTGGGCCCAGGAGTGGGGCAGCAGGTCTTGGCATTGGCAAGCCCACGCGGTGGAGTCAAGATGGCGTCTGGAGTGGACCAGTAGGGTCCGTGGTACTCCTCTGTTGAAGGTGAGCAAGAGCCAGTCTGGAGCAACCAGACCAGTGATGAAAAACTATTGTGGTGCGTCGTGAAGGGGGCCACAAGCCGGTCGGCGAGTGGCCGGACAACGCGGTGAACAGCAAGGAGCGGAAGGGCCCCCACGCAGATCTCGGGGATGCTGGGGAGGCAGACTTCGGTGCTGGAGCTGCTTAGGGTTAGGGCTTCTCAAACCCTAGGGACACTCACTCGAGGGTCCCTCGGTGGGTGTGCTAGATAAGCGTCGTGCAGGTTCTGAAGATAGCCGGTCCCGCAGGTCTCGTCACACCTACGACTCTCAGCTGGGCTGACGATGTAGGTAGAGGTCAGAGATGGCAGGGAACTCGGGTCTCGTCGAGCTGGGCAGTCTTGATCCGTAGGAGAGACGTACAGCAAACCGCAAGCGCTTAGGTGGTGCCTGCTGGTGCAGGGTGGCTACTCCTTAGCCACAAGGGAGAGTCTTCAGAAAAAGTCAAGAGTTCCTTTCGTGGAAAGTAGTTCAAGATTCAGAATTAACCAATTTGGGAAGGGGACTCGCTCCTACCATTATTCTAAGAAAAGGGGCTGGCCCGTGACTAGGTCCTACCTATGGGTGGGGCCAGGAGGGGGGTGGTTACACCCCTATCCTTTGTCCGGCTTCGCCCCAGCTCAGGGGCAGGGTTGCCCCCGAAACTGGTTTGAGCCGGGCTATGCACAGTGAGCACCGGGGTGCCATTTGCAATCACCTTCCTTTCAGCCCTGCCTACCTGGGATACACAAACCCTGTCTGGGATGGTGCTAACACCGCCCTCGACAGGAAACCCTTTGTCCAAGCTCCCTCCGCTGGAAGGTCTCCCAGCAGCAGGAGGTCAGACTTGTGTCTGGTGGCAGCATCCATTTTGTGATGCTGAGGCTTGAGTCAACTTTTAACCGGGGTTCAAAGTTACTTCCATGTCGTGCCCCTCTAAAAGGGGGGAATGCTAACCCCGTCGCCAGAATTGGCGAGGGGTTCGTATTCCAATTCGTATGACACCTTACTCGACATGTGTGGGTGATGCGATGCCAAGGTCAGCAAATAACCGCGAGGATTATAATGCATTTTAAGGTAGTCGGCACGCGTCACCATGGAACGGCTACTAGGACTTGGTTCCGCAAGCCGTCGACGGGCTCAGCTCGCGCCAGAGCCCCATCCCACATGATTCCCAGCACTCTGCCCTCAGGATTGATAAGGCCTGCCATAGGAGTGACTGACAGGAGTCCATGTGTCCATTTTAGGGTTAGGCATAGGAATACTACACCTATAGCAACGGGTGATTACACCACCTTGCCCCAGCTGTCGCGCAGCCAGTTGTGTCAGATTTGGGCGGCCATCCAGGGGTGGCATAATACTAACCCCGGGCGTAGCACTACGCTTCGCCCACGTAGTGTACGTAGCGCTGCCTGCTTCGCACTTTCCGAAGTAGGCGAAGCAGGGCAGCGCTACGCACACGCCGAGGGCGAAGCGTAGCTGCCTGCCACCCGCCACCCACCTCCCGCCTGCCCTCCTTTTAAATAATATCAGCAATGAAAAATAAATTAAAGTAAAGCGACTTAACTTAAGCGCGGCGTCTCCGGGGCTCCCTCTTTCTCGTTTCTAATTTCTTCTGGCAAATGCGCATGCGCGGACACCCGCGCATGCGCATTTCTTGCGAAAAATGCGCATGCGCGGGCGTCCGCGCATGCGCATTTGTCAGAAGAAATTAGAAACGAAGAAGAGGGAGCCCCGGAGACGCCGCGCTTAAGGTAAGTCTCTTTACTTTAATTTATTTTACATTGCTGATATTATTTAAAAGGAGGGCGGGCGGGAGGTGGGTGGCACGTAGTGGGGCTACGCGAAGCGCGTAGTGTGCGTAGATTTGGGCACACTACGTGCTGCTTCACGTAGCCCCACTACGCCCACTACGCCCACCCTTACATAATACATGCTGCAGCCCCTGGTAGGCCCTGGGTACACCGATGCCCTGGATACCTGTGGTATGCTGATACAGGGACTGATACGGCGGCCCAGTTCCAATTAGTGGATGCACCTAATGTACATGTGTGTTAATTTCGAGAGAGAACAGCTAGGCTGTGGGTCTGATTGGCAGGCCCACAGCCAGGGAAAGTCGTAAACCAATGAAGCAAAAGCAAAAAATCTGGGTGATCATAGGATTGCAGACCCTACTCTCCTACATGACCCCCCCCAAACTTTGGGACAATAAGCTAACCTTGACCAGGTGAGTCTTCTTGCTCTAAGTGGAAATACCTGGAGAGCCCATCTGCATTGCCATGATCAGTGCCAGGTCTATGCTCCACTGTGAAGTCCATCCCCTGTAGGGAAATGGACCACCTAAGTAGTTTGGGGTTTTCACCCTTCATTTGATTTAGCCACAAGAGGGGCTTATGGTCGGTCTGAATCTTGAAGTGAGTGCCAAACAAGTATGGCCTCAACTTCTTCTGGGCCCAAACCACAGCAAAGGCCTCCCTCTCAATAGCTGACCAATTCTTCTCTCTGGGGGTCAGCCTCCTGCTAATAAAAGCTATGGGCTGGTCATGACCATCAAAATTCAGTTGAGATAGAACAGCTCCCACACCCAACTCAGAAGCGTCTGTTTGGACAATGAATGTTTTGGAGTAGTCTGGACTCTTTAGGATAGGTGCTGTGCACATGGCCTGCTTTAGGTCATCGAATGCCTTCTGACAGCTCGCTGTCCACTGAACTTTTTTTGGCATCTTTTTACTTGTCAGGTCGTTTAGCGGGGTCACAATGGATCCGTAATTTCTGTCAAATTTCCGGTAATAACCAGTCAGGCCCAAGAAAGCTCGAACCTGAGTCTGGGTGGTTGGAGGAGCCCAGTCCTGGATGGCCTGTATTTTGCTCTCCAATGGCTGAACCTGGCCTCCACCTACAAGGTGGCCCAGGTATACAACCTGTGTCTGCCCTATCTGGCACTTAGTGGCCTTGATAGTGAGGCCTGCCTTTTGCAGGGCCTCTAACACTTTCCTCAGGTGGACCAGGTGATCCTCCCAGGTGGCGCTAAAGACAGCGATATCGTCCAGATATGCCGCACAGAAGTCGTCCAACCCAGTGAGAACTCGATTCACCAGCCTTTGGAAGGTGGCAGGTGCATTTTTCAAACCAAAGGGCATTACCACAAACTGATAATGCCCACCCGGGGTAGAAAATGCTGTTTTGGGCTTGGCCTCCTCAGCTAACCTGATTTGCCAATACCCAGCTGTCAGGTCAAACGTACTTAAGTAGTTGGCCGAAGCCAACCGGTCGATAAGTTCGTCTGCTTTTGGTATCGGGTGGGCGTCAGTCTTAGTGACTGCATTGAGACCTCTGTAGTCCACGCAAAACCTCATCTCTTTCTTACCGCCCTGGGTGTGAGGTTTCGGCACGAGAACTACGGGACTAGCCCAGGGGCTGTCCGAGGGTTCAATGACTCCCAGCTCCAACATTTTCTGCACCTCTGTCTTGATGCAGTCTCTGACATGATCAGGCTGCCGATAGATTTTACTCTTTACGGGCAGACTGTCCCCAGTGTCGACCTCATGGGTACACCAATTGGTCTGACTGGGCGTCAGAGAGAACATATGTCGAAAGGATTGAAGAACCTGTTTACAATCCCTTTGTTGATGTCCAGAGAGGCTGCCACAAAAGACAACACCATCTACTGACCCATCGTCAGGGTTCTGAGAGAGCAGGTCCGGGAGAGGGTCACTCTCCTCCTCCTGTCCCTCATCTGTGGCCATGAGCAAGCCCATGCCCTCCCTGTCGACATATGCCTTGAGCCTGTTTACATGGAGCACCCTGTGGGGGCTCCGGGGAGTTCCCAGGTCTACCAGGTAGGTGACCTCTCCCTTTTGCTCAATGATCGTGTGGGGCCCAGACCATTTGTCTTTGAGTGCTGCTGGGGCCACTGGCTCCAGCACCCACACCTTCTGTCCAGGCTGGTACACAGTCAGGACAGCCTTTTGGTCGTGCCAAGCTTTTTGTAATTCTTGGCTCGCCTCAAGGTTTTTAGATGCCTTTTCCATGTACTCCGCCATCCACGAGCGGAGACCGAGCACATAGTACACAATGTTTGATGCCGGCTTTCTGAGAGGTCTCTCCCATCCTTCCTTTACCAAACAAAGGGGTCCCCTTACAGGATGTCCGAACAGAAGCTCAAAAGGTCTGTAGCCAACCCCCTTCTGCGGGACCTCTCTGTAGGCGAACAAGAGGCAGGGTATCAGGACATCCCATCTCCGCCGAAGCTTTTCAGGTAGTCCGTGAATCATCCCTTTTAGGGTCCTGTTGAATCTCTCAACAAGCCCATTGCATTGTGGGTGATAGGGTGTGGTGAACTTGTAGTTGACACCACACTCCTTTCACATTGCAGTCAGATATCCCAACATAAAGTTTGCACCTCTGTCTGAGACAACCTCCTTAGGGAAGCCCACTCTGGAGAACACTCCAACTAGGGCCCGTGCCACCACAGGTGCTGTAGTGGTCCTAAGGGGAATAGCTTCAGGATACCTGGTGGCGTGGTCCACCACCACCAGTATAAACTTGTGCCCTGATGCTGTCTGGGGTTCCATTGGTCCGACAATGTCGATCCCCACTCGTTCAAAGGGTACCCCCACCACCGGCAGTGGTATTAGGGGGGCATTTGTCGTGCCACCTGACTTACCACTGGCTTGGCAAGTGACACAGGAGCGGCAAAACTCCTTCGTATCTTCGGACATGTGGGGCCAGTGAAAGTGTGGCACAATTCTGTCCCAAGTCTTATTCTGGCCTAAGTGACCTGCAAGGGGAATCTCATGGGCCAAGGTAAGAAGGAAACCTCTCTGAGACAAGGGGATGACCAGCCTCCTGGTCGAGCCAGGTTTGGGGTCTCTTGCCTCGGAGTACAGGAGTCCATCGTCCCAGTACACTTTGTGGGTACCTGTGGTGTTCCCTGCAGCCTCAGCAGCAGCCTGCTGTCTGAGGGGTTCAAGTGAGGGGCAGTCTAACTGTGCCTTCCCCAGGTCTTCCCTGGAGGGTCCCCCTGAGCCCAGAAACTCAACCTGACCAGGTTCAAGCTCTTTCGGCTCAGTTTCCCTCAGTTCTTTAAGGTCAGCCCCCTCAGAGACTTGATCCACGACCTGGGGCAAGGGGGAAGGCGAAGCCTTACCCTTACTGCTCCTTTTCTTGGAAGGTGTCTGGTCCGTTCTTCCAGGATCCAGCACCTGTTCAGTGGGGCATCTTTTGGCCTGTGACCTGGTCACAGCAAGGACATGTGCTGGCAAGCCTAACATTTCCATGTGAGTCCTCTGCTCCACTTCTGACCATTGTGACGTTTCCAAATCATTGCCCAACAGACATTCTACGGGGAGGTCTGAACTAACCACAACCTTTTTCGGGCCACTTACCCCTCCCCAGGAGAAATCAACAACTGCCATACTGTGATTGGTAGTGACGTTGCTGGCATTGGTCACTAGGTAATCGGTACCTAGCATGATCTGTCCAGGGTCCACAAAGTTAGGCGTCACCATGGTGACACTGGCACAAGTGTCCCTGTAGGCCTGAGCCACTTTTCCATTGATCAAAGGTGTCTGTCTGTATTTGCCCAAAGTATTGGGACTGGCATCAGGGGACATATCCATATCCCCTGTACAGACAAGGACGGCCTGAGTGAGCGTGCTGACTAAGTCGTTACTCCCCTCGGTTCCCAAGGTTAACCCAACTAATGCCTTGGGAGGTGCACTACCACTGCTGACTGTACTAGGGGGTGCAGGTGCCTTAGGGGCTGCAGTGGCAGGAGTTTGCCCTCCTTTCTTGGTGCACTCACTAAACCAGTGAGTCTTACTTTTACAGTATTGGCACCACCTTTTTGACTGGCCTTCTTGAGTCTTCTTCTTCTGTGAAGCCTGACCCCCACCCTCTTTGGTTTGTTGGGGACCTGTCGAAGACTTCTGGTCATTTTGTTCGTTCTTGTTACTACCCTTTTGGTCTGCTTTCTTCTGACCACCCTGGTTCTGGTTCTGGTTCTGCTTGACCCTTGTTCTAACCCATCTGTCTGCCTTCTTTCCCAATTCTTGGGGAGAGGTCAGATCCGAGTCGACAAGGTGCTGATGCAACAATTGGTTCTGACAGTTGTTTAAAATCTGTTCTCTCATGATAAGATTGTACAATCCTGTGTAATCAGTAATCTTGCTACCCAGCAACCAGCCTTCCAAAGCCTTAGTGGCACAATCGACAAAGTCAGTCCAATCCTGAGACTGAATTTTCTGGGTGTCCCTGAACAGTAACCTGTACTGTTCCGTGGTTAAGCCAAACCCATCAATCAGTGTATTCTTCAGGACTTGGTAGTTGTTTGCATCCTCAGCTCTAGTAGTGAGGAGCTTGTCTCGCCCTTTACCTTCAAAGGAGAGCCACAGTATAGCTGCCCACTGACTCGGGGGGACGCACTGGACAGTGCAGGCCCTCTCCAAAGCAGTTATCCACTTGTGGATGTCGTCCCCTTGTTTAATGGGGGGCACTATTTTACTCAGGTGTCTAGTGTCTATACCCCTGTCTTTCTCTCTAATGAGAATGCTGCCACCAGTGGGATCTAACCCACTTCATTTCTGCCCTCGGGCCAAGGCAAGTCTTTCTTTCGCGAGGGCAAGTTCTTCCCGCTCGATCCTCAGATTGACTTCCCTCATCTTCGCTTCATGCTCCCTTCTCTGAGGGGACGTCATTCCTCTCTGAGAAGATGCCTGAGAGACATGTGTACGAACAGATCTGTTAGAGCCTCTGGAGAGAGACCTAGCTCGTCCGTTCCCAAGGTTAGGCCTGCTTGAGCGTGGGCCCGGGGCTCCCCCAGTTCTATTCTCATGCCTGCTTAAGTTGGTCCTTGTAAGCCTGCTGACTACCACTGGACCTTTGTTTGCCTCGTCTCCTGATAACTCCTCCTCGTCCTCCTCCTCTGTATGGAGGTCGAGGTCGGGGTCACCAAGGGTTCCCTCTAAGGGAGGCATGTTCCCATCAGCATTGGGGGGACCTGTGATAGAGGACCTCCTAGCATCGTAAGTCTCTAAGCGACCTATCAGAAATGTGATGGTAGGGTTAGAACCCTGGTTTAGCTTCCTGGAGGCACACAGTTGTCTCATCTCCTTGAAGCTAAGGGCTGCATATCGTGACACGACCTGTGGAGGGTCACTGACCACTAAGGGAGTCTCCGCAGACTCTCCGTGGACCGACATGCTTTCTAGTGAGGTGTAAGTGATGCACCTACCTACACTATGTGTTTACCTACTGATCCCTTGCTAAGAGTTGTAGTCAGGGTGTGCTAAGCCCTGTTACACTGCAACAGCTGGTTCAGTAGAACTCAGAGTATTCTAAGTTAAGTTATATGTACCTGGGTACTTATGTGATCTTTCACTTCGATATTCTTAGGATACGTGTGTGGTAAAACAACAGCAAGCTCAAATCCCAACCGCTGCTCACCAATGTGAGAAGTTGGCCTGATATGTAGTGCTCACTATTCACTGTGTATCATTCCAAACGACCCTTATTGATGATTGGTTGTAAGTCAACCTTACAGACCAGCTATCCTAGTAGCATGGACAAGAGCAGTCTTTAGGCTAAACTCTAGAGGGCGTGTTAAGCCAGCTGTTTTACCACCACATTTACCCCTTGAACACCGCGTGAAAGGACACCACACAAGTTGTTATGAAAATAAAGGGTATTTATTTATAACACGACTACCCTGGCTCTTTATGAGTCAGGGACCGAAGCACACTACAAAACTCTTATGAAAATACATCAAGTGGCAAAATTTACACAAATGCCCGAGGGGCATGAAAAACCATCTACACTAACAGTGGGATGCGAATGGTTAGAGTCTGGAGTTACTGATTCCGGAGTGATCCGATCAGTGGGACTAAACGAAAAAGGAGCTGGACACTTGGAGAGCGAACCTGCGATGGAGCACCGAAATGCTCGAGTTACCTAGCCCAGAGGCTGCGGCTGCGTGAGGTTCGGCAAGATGTCGGGAGTCCTCGTTGTAGTCTCAGGAGCCTGAAAGAAGAAGTTGCTGGCAGGCGACCAGTGTCGATATTCAGCGAGATCCAAGCCTGGATCGGTGATGAAGGAAACCTGAAAGCAGAGGGGACTCAGTTCTCAACTGCTAGCCAGCGATCGTGTGGGCACCAGGCGGGTACCGGCTGAAGTCACCTCGACCAGGTGAGTGGGTGACGTCGGACTCGGCTGTTCCTCGGACCAGGAGGAGCGGCGGCGACCAGGATGGAGGGCGAGCTGTCCCACGCAGGTGTCTGCTGTCGATGAGGCTGGGCCCAGGAGTGGGGCAGCAGGTCTTGGCAGTGGCAAGCCCACGCGGTGGAGTCAAGATGGCGTCTGGAGTGGACCAGGAGGGTCCGTGGTACTCCTCTGTTGAAGGTGAGCAAGAGCCAGTCTGAAGCAACCAGACCAGTGATGAAAAACTATCGTGGTGCGTCGTGAAGGGGGCCACAGCCGGTCGGCGAGTGGCCAAACAACGCGGTGAACAGCAAGGAGCGGAAGGGCCCCCACGCAGATCTCGGGGATGCTGGGGAGGCAGACTTCGGTGCTGGAGCTGCTTAGGGTTAGGGCTTCTCAAACCCTAGGTACACTCACTCGAGGGTCCCTCGGTGGGTGTGCTAGATAAGCGTCGTGCAGGTTCTGAAGATAGCCGGTCCCGCAGGTCTCGTCACACCTACGACTCTCAGCTGGGCTGACGATGTAGGTAGAGGTCAGAGATGGCAGGGAACTCGGGTCTCGTCGAGCTGGGCAGTCTTGATCCATAGGAGAGACGTACAGCAAACCGCAAGCGCTTAGGTGGTGCCTGCTGGTGCAGGGTGGCTACTCCTTAGCCACAAGGGAGAGTCTTCAGAAAAAGTCAAGAGTTCCTTTTGTGGAAAGTAGTTCAAGATTCAGAATTATCCAATTTGGGAAGGGGACTCGCTCCTACCTTTATTCTAAGAAAAGGGGCTGGCCCGTGACTAGGTCCTACCTATGGGTGGGGCCAGGAGGGGGGTGGTTACACCCCTATCCTTTGTCCGGCTTCGCCCCAGCTCAGGGGCAGGGTTGCCCCCGAAACTGGTTTGAGCCGGGCATGCACAGTGAGCACCGGGGTGCCACTTGCAATCACCTTCCTTTCAGCCCTGCCTACCTGGGATACACAAACCCTGTCTTGGATGGTGCTAACACCGCCCTCGACAGGAAACCCTTTGTCCAAGCTCCCTCCGCTGGAAGGTCTCCCAGCAGCTGGAGGTCAGACTTGTGTCTGGTGGCAGCATCCATTTTGTGATGCTGAGGCTTGAGTCAACTTTTAACCGGGGTTCAAGGTTACTTCCATGTCGTGCCCCTCTAAAAGGGGGGAATGCTAACCCCGTCACCAGAATTGGCGAGGGGTTCGTATTCCAATTCGTATGACACCTTACTCGATATGTGTGGGTGATGCGATGCCAAGGTCAGCAAATAACCGCGAGGATTATAATGCATTTTAAGGTAGTCGGCACGCGTCACCATGGAACGGCTACTAGGACTTGGTTCTGCAAGCCGTCGACGGGCTCAGCTCGTGCCAGAGCCCCATCCCACATGATTCCCAGCACTCTGCCCTCAGGATTGATAAGGCCTGCCATAGGAGTGACTGACAGGAATCCATGTGTCCATTTTAGGGTTAGGCATAGGAATACTACACCTATAGCAACGGGTGATTACACCACCTTGCCCCAGCTGTCGCGCAGCCAGTTGTGTCAGATTTGGGCGGCCATCCAGGGGTGGCATAATACATGCTGCAGCCCCTGGTAGGCCCTGGGTACACCGATGCCCTGGATACCTGTGGTATGCTGATACAGGGACTGATACGGCGGCCCAGTTCCAATTAGTGGATGCACCTTATGTACATGTGTGTTAATTTCGAGAGAGAACAGCTAGGCTGTGGGTCTGATTGGCAGGCCCACAGCCAGGGAAAGTCGTAAACCAATGAAGCAAAAGCAAAAAATCTGGGTGATCATAGGATTGCAGACCCTACTCTCCTACACAAGGCAGTGGCACAAATCTAAATAAAGACTGTCAGACATTTTGCCACCACAAACACACTACTTCACAGTGAAGCTGACTGACAGGAAGGAATAGTGAGTATGCTGGTGAAGTGAGTGTATCCAAAAGCATGAGGGAGTTTGTAGTCACAGATAATGGTCCCCCTTCCAATTGGCCCATCAAGACCTCTCTGAACCATGCTCACATCACAGGGAGTGGAAAATAACTGAAAAGATGGCTGACACTGGGTCCTGATGTGGGGAGCACAAGGCCCTGGTAGGGGTTGTGCTCAAATCAGAAGCAGGACACCACTGCCTGACATCCTGAAAGCCAACTTGCACGCCCTGCAACGGAAGCACGTTTCATGGTGGGATGTCTGGCTGGGTGGGAAGGAGGACTGACAGCTCTGACCATACTTACCAGCATGTTTAGACACACACACCCCTCAACACACACTCCACACAACTCACCTGGGATAATGCATTGACTGACACTGTAGTGAAATATCACCCAAAGATACACCACACTGGGTACTGCTGTGTGAAGCACAGGGGCTCTCTTTGGACTTGTAGCCAAACAAACACCAGGACTGCACTGTCAGCCATCTTGCCATTGCTGTCACACTCCCTCACAGGGAAGCAGTCAAAAGGAAGGAAGTATGGGCATTCTGGGAAGAGGGGTGTAGCCAAGAGCATGATGGGAGTTGCAGTCACAGACAATCCCCACCCACCTACATGGCCCAGCAAGCTCACACTGAACGATGCTCACGTCACAGGGAGTGGAAATGGACTGACAAGATGTCTGACACTGGGCTCTGTTGTGGGGAACACAAGGCCCTGCTGGGAACTGGGCACCAACAAACACCAGGACTGCACAGCCAGCCATTTTGCCATTTCTGTCACACTCTCTCACAGGGAAGCAGAGTCAAAAGGAAGGAAGCATGGGCATGCTGGGACGGGGGGTGTAGCCAAGAGCATGATGGGAGTTGCAGTCACAGACAATCCCCACCCACCTACATGACCCAGCAAGTTCACACTGAACGATGCTCACCTCACAGGGTGTGGAAATGGACTGACAAGATGTATGACACTGGCCTCTGTTGTAGGGAGCACAAGGCCCTGCTGGGAACTGGGCACCAACAAACAACAGGACTGCACTGACTGACATCCTGAAAGTTAACCTGCACCCACTGCAATGGTGGCACGATTCATGATGGGATAACTGGCCTTGGGGGAGAAGGAGGTCCTGACTTGAAAACAAATAACACCAATGCTGGCCATACACACCTTCTCTGCTAAAACACATTGCACATGTGGTACCAGTCACTCACAAAGTAAATGCCTGGGCAAGATGGCTGACACATGGGCCTGATAAATGATGTGGCTGCAAATCACACATATGCACTGGCCAACCCAAACACGTTCGCACACACAGCCATTGCAACGTATGTTCAAACTCACTGTCTGGGGATGCAGTGTCCAGGGGTGCTCCCTGGCCTGGCTGTAGATGTGTGTCTTACAGATGACAAGTGTGGAGATCCATATATAGTACATAGAACAAAACACACAGGAACTCACATTTACATCATTGACAGGGGACATCTGACAGTAAATGGAATGGATACACCAATATAGCTGACACCGTAGCATGGTCTCATTCACACTAGGTGCTGTTGTGAGCTGCATTCCACTCCTACATCATTCTGCAACATATGCATCCTTCACACCACACACCACTCACTGTCATAGACACTGTAGACACAAGTGTCTACAGTGGCTTTTCAGGAGACCAAATGTCCGCTCAATCACCCTCCTGGTCCGACCATGTGCCTCATTGTAGCGCATCTCGGCTGGTGTCACAGTGTTTCTGAGGGGTGTCGGCAACCACGGCATGTTGGGGTATCCAGAGTCACCTACATACAAACAATTGAACAATTAGCTGAGTTTTGAAAGAGGGTGGAATATAACATTGCCAAACACACACAATGGTAAACAGTCAGTACACACCGACAAGTCAGGCACGCTGGTTTGGCATCTGTGACATCAGCGTTGCAATGCAACTACTCCTCATGATGTATGCATCGTGCGCAGAACCGGGGAAACGTGCACACACATGTGTGATACACATGTCCGCTAGACATACCCCCATAGCATTGATGGAGTGGAAATGTTTCCTGTTCCGGTATGTCTGCTCATGTGCCCGTGGTGGTACCAGGGCCACATATGTACCATCAATAGATCCAATGACGTTCGGCATCCTCCCCAGTGTATAAAAAGCAGCCTTTATGTCAGTGAGTTTACCTGAAATGAAATGAAATTTTGTACTTGTATAGCGCACTGCTGCCCCAGCGACGGGGCGTCCTGGCGCTTGTACTCATACCGCTGTGGAACCCTTCCTGGCTTTCCCTGTGAAATGTCCACTCATGGGCACCTCCAAGGTGAAGCCAGGCATCCCCAGCGCTGTTGGGTCCGTTGTGGAGATTAAGCAAGCTATTGCCCAGAGTTGCAGAGTGGGACCCATGATTAGAGTAGGCACCAAGATGAGAATTGTCAGGTCCGAGGAAAGTGAGCCCAAGACCCGCCGAGGCGGGAAATGAACCCTGGTCCCGGGCCAGATCTCTGCATCAGGGTCTGCCACTCTAACCATTGAGCCACACTTCTCCTGGGCTAGGAAACTTGATGTACAGGTCAAGGAAATGCAACATCCCCTCCAAGACATTGCGTAGCACACGACTGAACATAGTTTGCGACAAACCACCAGCAGTAGCCACAGTGTACTGAAAGGTACCGGTAGCAAAGAAGTGGAGGGCTGCCATCATCTTCACCTCTGGGGTCAGTGGTGTAGGGTATGTTCGGCCAGGTAGCAGATGTGGCGCCAACTGCTCTGCCAACTCCTCAATCAGTGGCCTGGAGAAGCATTACCGTCGGATGCAGTCGCGTTCCTGCATGGTTTCAAGGTCTGGGATCGGTCTATGGACAGCTGGTGCCCTGCAGTACAGAGATGAACAAAGGAAGATTGTCGATTCATCCACCCATGTGGCTATGACCAAGCAAAATATCACATGATACATCATGACAATACACAATGTACTGAGGTTTGTGCTGTTGGGTATGGACACATATGTCACCTACTTGCCCTTCATCTCACATCTCAAGTCCACATGTCTACATAACTTACATGTAGTGCAATGGCCAATCATTAGGCTGTGTCACAGTCCCTATGTACTGCTGTCACATTCCAAACACACACCACAGTGACAAGTGAGGACTAATGTCTCCCAGGCATCACAACTCTTTGACAGGCAGATACCCCGAGTCCCTGTATTGCCACATGGACACTGGCATGACATGGCGTATCATGTACATGCCACAAAACAACCATGAGTCCCACAGGTAGTGGTCCATGTTGTCTCTGCAGGCCATACATGGATGTCTCTGAGACAAACACACAACATCAATGATGATGCACAAACCACAAGGATGTGGAGACTGTCTCCCATTGGGCACATGGGATCAGACACATCCGAGAGACAACATGCACACAGACTGCGGGTGTACATCAGAATTGTGGCTATGGGTCTCACTGTGACGTACATACCATCCCACCCAGGACTCAGGGTGTATGTGACATGTCCTAACCATATCCAACCTGCAACTGTGTCCATGACTTATGCCCATAACTGTACAGTTGCACATCACAGTGGTAATGTGCACAACACACAAAGGATTCTGTCCCCATGAACACGTGCACAGCCTGGGAGTGGCTGCACCAAAGTACCGCACAGCAAACCAAATGTTGCCCCCTACACACACACACACACACAGCTAATGCAGCCTTACATGCCATGGGATACAGTGTGGCACATGCTGTGGTGTGGTTGGTGTGCACCTGAGTCCCTGGCAAGTAATTGTGTGTGGAATCCGTCAACAAGTCACACCAATGTCAACCGACGCGGGTGACTTCTACAGAGACGCATTGCACAGTTCTGGACCGAGCCGTGCGCACGCCTTGGCCATTGACTGCAATGTGAACCGATGCGGGTGACTATTATGCATACGCGTCGCGCAGGCATGAACCAAGCCGTGCACACGCCTTGGCCATTGACTGCAATGTGAACCGATGCGTGTGACAATTATGCATACGCGTCATGCAGGAATGGACCGAGCCATGCGCATGCATAGCCCGTTGAATCATATTGAGACGAGTGCGTGTGGATTTTCAAACTACGCATTGTACAGTTAGTTGACTGAGCCGTGGCATTGGACTGTCATGGAGACGGATGCGTATTCAAAACTTGTACGAGTTGCAATTTCTAGGGTGTCATGAAGGTGAAAATTTGAATGATGCGGAAGACGCGTACGAGTTGTACAATTCCATGGATTGGCCAGATTCATAGAATGAAACTGTGTTGGACCTATCACTTAGGACACATGGCACAGATTCTGCCTCTGCAGCACAAATATAAGGCTAACTGACCCCCAGGGAGTTCACTTGCCTGCACTACATGCTACTGTACCCCATCTCTGCTACCACTGCTGCTGTCTCTGTATCCTCTAGCTATTGCTATGGCACGTATTCTGGAGAGAGCCACAGCTTTCACTGAAGAGGAGAACCAGGCCCTGCTGGACGGGCTCCTTCCACATTACTGCAAGCTGTATGGGAAACCAGGGTAACAGGAGAGTGTGCAGTCCACTGCCTTCCTAATGGTGCATGTTGTCTGACTAGCAGTACTAGCAGTGTGTACACCAGTGGCAAGCGTACTCACTGAGTATTTTCAACCGGTATATGTGATGAACAGGTCTTCTGCAGCAAAAGTGCATTTGTGCAAGCTTTAACTTCCCAGGCAATGTTAACATGTCAGACATGCAGGGCAATTGTCCATTTCCATGGGTGCACTACCTGTGTACCTCTTTTCCCTTTGTGATGACTAGATGTATATCCAACTGTGTGCAGCACAAATATGTGGCATGTGTGGTAATGGCCTTTTCACTTTGTCATCCTCACAGGTTGATGCCCACCTGAAGCATGAGATATGGCTGACCATCACCCGGGCAGTTAGATCAGTGGGGGTCTACAAGCACCGGATCTGCAACTGCCAGAAGAGGTGGCAGGACCTTCGGGGATGGACCCGGAGGATCGCAAGGGTCCAGCTGAAGCTGTCACCTCCACACAGGAGGGGCGGACACCGGACCATGACCCCCCACATGCTCAGGATTCTGGTGGTGGTCTTCCCGGACCTGGATGGGCAGATGAAGGCCAGACAGCAGCAAGGAGGGGGTAAGTCCATGCCTAATCTGTGAACTATGTCTGACATGCTATTTGCAGTCTTTTTGCCTGGTCACAATTCCACATTACATCAGTCTTGTAGTCCAGGACTCATGTCCCTCAATTGTGTAATGCACCCTCCTCATCTGATCCACAGGTGTGGCCCCTATAGTCTGTGGCTTGTTTCACTAGTGCACTGTGTCCCTGCAGTCAGCTATGCTTAAGGTTGCGGACAGCATCTGTTGCTGTGACTCCGTTGTATGTTTCATGGGTGGGTCAATTGTTTACACAATGCCTGAGATCTAACATGTGATCTGTGTGTGTCCTTGATATGTGTTCCAATTGCTGGTCTGACTCGCCACATGTGCCTGGGGTATTTCAAACACACCCAGGCAGCAGGTGACTCCAAATTTTGGGCCTCAGGAGTATGTATATCAAGTGTGTCACACTTGCTTAGCCACCTGCCTACTGTCCAGGGCTATACACTGTTTCACGTAGACCTGGGCAGTCATGCCTACTCCAGGGCATTTTAAAACACTCTGTACTCCCACTCCCATGTATCAACTTACAGACTGTGCTTAGTGACATGTGCCTTCAGGTGTCTGCCTCTGTGTCATTGTGGTGTGGCTTCCTTTTCAGGACAACTGGGGTGTTCATGAGTTTGAGGGTCAGCAGGACATACTATAGGAGACAAGAACTGTGTGACATATAGGTGTGTGATCACTTGACAGTGCACAATGGTGTATGCAACTGTGAAGTTCAGACAGCTGTGTTTCATGCACAGCAGACTGTGAGGTGCTCATGTTCAGGGAGCTGTGTTCGCAGTCACTCATATGTCTGATTTGTATGATGTGGGGTCATCTGAGTCCGGGATATGTTGTTTGCAGGGGATGGACATGTGCACTTGTCAGCTGCAGAGTTTTCTTTACCCATGACCTAGGATTGTGACACAGTGCATACTGTTGTTGTTTGGATGTCCTGCCCCTGTGACAGGAGACAGTGATGACTGACTTTTCAGGCATGCCTGTGCCATGGCATTTAACTTGCTGAGAGGGATCCTGCATTGGAGTCAAATGTGCTCCATGCACCCCATTGTGGCATTGACTATCAGGACATGAGAACATCACAGTGTGTGTTGCTGGTATGCATCACAAGCATGTGAAATGAGACTCTGGCCATCCCTTCGCCACGACACCTGTACTGAGTCAGTGGCAGGAGATGTGATGTGTGTATATTGACAAACTTCTACATGTTCACTTACATGTCCAACGACTGTGTAGGCTGTGCATTTCTGCACATAGGGGTATTAGCATCCAGCATGTAACAGACATATGGGTGCAAGTCCATGAGTGATATGAGTGCCATGTTTGATGGTCAGACTGACAATTGGCTTATTCAAAACAGTGTGAGCACTTTGAGCAGTGTTCAGATGATGATGCCAGGGCTTGCCCTGTGATGTGCTGTACATACTGTGGTGTGTGCAGTCAGTGCAGGTGACTGATGTTGTTCTGTTTTTCCTAATTCTTTCCAGATGCATCCATGGCCACAGGAGTGGACAGCACCACGGACCAGGAGGTGCCGCAGAGCCAGACTGGGACAGAAAGCGAGGAGTTGGAGGGACCTAGTGGCACAGAGGGTGAGTGGAGCCACCCCAAGGAGTCCTCGGCACCATCCACCCCTGCTGAGGACTACAGCAGCTCAGAGGATGACTCCCTTGTGGAGGCGGGTGTCAGCAGCCAACAAACCCCAGCTAGTGAGGCTGTCCCCGCCACCACCACCACCATCACCACCCTCCCATCGGCTCCCGTCCCAGAGGTCCGTGGAGGCTCCCGTGTTCAGGAGCTTATCTCCTTTGTGCCAGGCACTGCACCCCCTGCCCCTGTGTCCCCTGCTGCCCTGAGTGTGGAGTATGTGGACTTGCTTCAACAGATCCATGTAGGGCAGACATCAATGCTGAGTGTCCTCCATGCACACACCAGTCTGTTGACTCAACTGGTGTCGTTCATGGAGGGCATGTCATCAGGCATGTCTGCCCTACAGAGGACCAATCAGTCCATGGCCTCCTCCCTGACGGCAGCAGTGTCCCTCCTCCAACAGTCCCTCACCCCTTCTACCCCTGCCCCATCCACAATTTCTAACACCCTACCTGTCCCAAGCACACACACACCACCACA
Source organism: Triturus cristatus (assembly GCF_964204655.1). NCBI lineage: Eukaryota > Metazoa > Chordata > Amphibia > Caudata > Salamandridae > Triturus > Triturus cristatus. The sequence continues at coordinate 209,941,764 of NC_140585.1, read as the reverse complement.
TTCACCCAAACCCACAGACACAGGCAGCACACAAACACCCAAACCAATGTCTAGACGTGCACACAAGCAACCTCAGGGGACTGATACCACACTGACAAGGGATGGTTTGCAAACACATCAACAGGCATTCACAACCACTCCGCAGTCCTCTGATACCTCTCCCTCTAAGACCCCATCCCTTACCTCACATGCAAACCCCATCTCCCCAGAAGCTCTTTCTCTGTGACCTTGGCCTCTTCCCCACCAATCCAGCAGATCCAGTGTACAAAGGGAAAAGGAAGTCCCCACACACAGAGGGGACTGCCCCTCACACCCGGACACCCTCCCCCAGGCGCAGGCAGACTGAGGCCCCCACCCGCAAGTCCCCCCGGGCACAGAAGAGCAAGACCCCACTCCCGCCCGCAGCTCCACGACACAGTCTCCGTCCTCCATCCCTCAGGCCACCACTCCACAGGTTCCCCCGCCACACCCTGCCACAGGTTCCCCCACCCACAGATACACCATCCCCAAAATGCTCAGGCCCTCCCTCCCTACCACTTGCTCTTCCACCCCCACCCCCCCGGTCAGCCTGTGTTTGCCACTGGTGTGGGGACCGTGGCCCCCCTGTACTGCCGACCTCACCTGATTCCCATTCCTCTCCCATGGAGTCCACTCCATCTGACCTGCCCACTGCAGTTGTGCCAGCACCCACACCATCTGACTTGTGCCCCACAGTTGTGACTGCACCCATTATGTCAGACACCTCCACTGCAGTTGCCAGTGACTCTCCTGCACCCACCACCCCTTCACTGCCTCCTTCTGCTGAGCCTTGATCCTGTCCCTGCGGTGCCTGGCCTGCCCCCATGTATGCCCCTCCGAGTGGATGTCCCCTGTCCTTAGCAGTGCAGGCAAGCAACGTGTGACAGTTGTCACTCACACCCTATTTTGACTTTGGATATGGACTGGCCATTGGCCTTTGTTTTGCATGGACTTTGCATTTGAATTTCAAATTTGCTGAATAAAGCATTTGTAGTTATCCATGTGAATTTGTTTTGGCTGTACATTATGTTGATGATGTTTATCATGACCTTGCTGTTATAAATGCTGAATTTTTAATGTTGAATTCTGAGGTGTTGATGTGATGTACTCCATGTGGTCCATGAGATATGTATCCTATTCTGGTCGGTATCCATGTCATCCTTTGCAGCAAACTGGGTGTGTCATGATTAACAATTTGTGCACATTTCTGTAAACATTTCATTTGCACGGTCACATCTGTGGCTTGCACCCATGCACATTTGATGTGCTTCCCATTGTCCAATTTGTCTATTTCCCTGACTGTGGGCACATCTCCACTGGAAATGCAGGTGTGGACATCACTGGTGTAGGAGCAACTGGGTCCTCTGTCCAACTTGCTAGACTTATGTATTGAGTATGTGCAGATGACTTAAGGGACACTCCCGTACCCAGGCTGATGTGACCAGAGCCTTCATTGGGTGGTAACTGATGGCTGACTGACCAAGTGTTCTGCTGACATGACTGAGACCTGCTGGGACTATGTTTGGCACAGGTGAGCTTCCACAGGAGTTGAGTCCCCTCAAGTAAGTGTGTTGTTCCATGACATTGCCTGGGCCCATGGTGTGTGTTGTGTGAGCATGTGTGTGTGTGTCCACATCCCTTTTTCTACACAGGCTTTGTTCGCTTGATATGTTCCTGTTGTTGATGCTTGCTGAGTTGTCCTGTGTTCTTCCCACATCTTTGTCCTGGCCTACCAGATAAGTGGGTGCATGACACACTACTGTTCATTGGTGTGTCATCATTGGGATTTGTCAGTTCTGAGTGGTGATGATGTGGTCAGACGCAGATGGGACACAGTCAGGGGTCCCCATGGCACTCACTTGTTTGTTCGCAATATCATATAGTTGTCCGTAGGTAGTACCTTTCGGTGATTGAGACATGTGTATGTGTGTGTGACTGCTCCCACTTGTCAGGTTCAGAGCTGCAATGTTGGCAGGTGTCAGCATGTGTGCCTTGTGGTTCTCCTTGGCTTCTGCATTGTCCTGGGACTGTGTCAGGTATTCCGAAGGTTACGGGACCGTTGACGTCATGGCCATGTACCGCATACTGTGCAGTATGTCTGTCATTCACCAGGGTTGTAGACTGTCCTTGTGTGATGAGTCTGTGTACCTTAGATCCTCCCAACATTACTGTGTTTGTCATGGGTGAATGTGCAATGTCACATGTCCATGTGGGCTTCACTGATGCACATTGGTGCAGTTCAGGGTGTGTGGTGTTGAGGGTGGACAGATGTGAATGTTTGCATGGCTCAGCCCCTACCTCACGTTTGTCCCTGGATGACAGGCCATGCTGAGTGATTTGTGTTTGTGTAGGTGTGATGTACGTTTGTGACACAGGAAACATGTCTGAGTTTCACAGTTTGTACGACATCTACCTTTGTCATCACAGTGGAGGTGTCATGCATGCTTGTGTCACCCTAATGTATGGTCCCTGGGGGTGGTGCTGTTGTGTGTCAGTCTCTTGCTGTTTTAGTTGCTGTTCATTCCAGCTTGTGTCACATGTGTCTGTTGGGATCCCTTTCATCTCACAATGCTTGATTGCCCACTAAGGGGTGTCCAATTGATGGGTTACTTTGTATGGTACTGTGTCCACATCTGTGTCATTGTGGTTCAGCCCCCCTCAAGTGTTGTGTAGTTGCCTGGGGATACTGAGACACACACACACACATGTTGTGTCAGATGTGCAGTGTGAAGTTGCCTGTTTGTGTTTGTGCATCTGCACCAGTGCATTGGTATTGCTGAAGTGGGCCATTGGCTGAATGTTGTTTGCGTGAGTTTTCCTGCTGTCCCTGTGAGTCATATCTCATCATTCTGCACATTCATCCTGGTTGTTAGGTCCCATTGCTGCCATGGAATGGGAGTTTGTGACCTGACACCTGCAGTCTACGCAGGATGTATTGATTTGTGTGTCTATTTTCGAGATGTGGGTATGCATTATGATGGTCACTTCTGCTTTTTTGTCATTGTACACTGTATGCAATGTCAGCCACCATGGGTGGTGCTTGTCTGCACATGGCCGAGAGTATGTTAGATTTTCACAGCACTGGTAGCCACACCACATTTCTGTGGGTATGGGACACAACCACTACTCTGCCACAAAAGTGTTTCATGTGTTGGGACCAGGATCATACATGCTGTTTGGCATTTGCAGCTTTTAACATGATGACACTTACCTTTTGGTCACTGTAATGATGGTGGGTTTAGACCCCATTACCACAATGCTCAACATTTGCTGCAGTTTGGAACACCCCACTTAACTTTTGTTCTACACAGTGAGGGGGGTTAGTGCACATTGACACAGTGCTATTAGGATGCTTGACTTGTGTAGGCCACACTCAGTTTTTCGTCGCACGTGTGATGGGAGTCACATTGTATGTTCGAAGTCATATTCACTGTTGTGGGCATTTGTCACAGACTACACACTGTTGTGATGATGTTAGGGGGGATGTATTTTGCTGACATACCTAATGTTGGTGTATGATGGATGTGTGGTGCATCACCCATCCTATGTGTGTGGGTGTTGATATTGATAGTCACACAGCACCCTATGAGTGGGGGTGGCAGTAGTGATGGGCAACATACCCCCTATGAGTGGAGGTGGTAATATTCATGGGCAACAGGTTCCCTATGAGTGGGGGTGGCAGTAGTGATGGGCAACATACCCCCTATGAGTGGAGGTGGCAGTATTCATGGGCAACAGGTCCCCTATAAGTGGGGTGGCAGTAGTGATGGGCAACATACCCCCTATGAGTGGAGGTGGCAGTATTCATGGGCAACAGGTCCCCTATGAGTGGGGGTGGCAGTAGTGATGGACAACATACCCCCTATGAGTGGAGGTGGCAGTATTCATGGGCAACAGGTCCCCTATGATTGGGGGTGACAGTAGTGATAGGCAACAAGTCCCCTATGAGTGGGGGTGGCAGTAGTGATGGGCAACATTCCCCCTATGAGTGGAGGTGGCAGTATTCATGGACTACAGGTCCCCTATGAGTGGGGGTTGCAGTAGAGATAGGCAACAAGTCCCCTATGAGTAGGAGTGGCAGTAGTGATAGGCAACAAGTCCCCTACGAGTGGGGGTGGCAGTAGTGATGAGCAACATAACCCCTATGAGTGGAGGTGGTAGTAGTGATGGGCAACAGGTCCCCTATGAGTGGGGGTGGCAGTAGTGATGAGCAACATACCCCCTATGAGTGGAGGTGGCAGTATTCATGGGCAACAGGTCCCATATGAGTGGGGGTGGCAGTAGTGATGGGCAACATACCCCCTATGAGTGGAGATGGCAGTATTCATGGGCAACAGGTCCCCTATGAGTGGGGGTGGCAGTAGTGATGGGCAACATACCCCCTATGAGCGGGGGTGGCAGGGGTGATGGGCAATATACCCCCTATGAGTGGAGGTGGCAGTAGTGATGGGCAACATGTCCCCTATGAGTGGGGGTGGCAGTAGTGATGGGCAACATTCCCCCTATGAGTGGAGGTGGCAGTATTCATGGGCAACAGGTCCCCTATGAGTGGGGGTTGCAGTAGTGATAGGCAATAAGTCCCCTATGAGTGGGGGTGGCACTAGTGATGGACAACATGTCCCCTATGAGTGGGGGTGGCAGTAGGGATGTGCAACATACCCCATATGAGTGGGGGTGGCAGTAGTGATAGGCAACATACACCCTATGAGTGGGGGTGACAGTATTCAATGGCAACAGGTCCCCTATGAGTGGGGGTGGCAGTAGTGATGGGCAACATACCCCATATGAGTGGAAGTGGCAGTAGTGATAGGCAACATAGCCCCTATGAGTGGGGGTGGCAGTAGTGATAGCCATGCAACCCCTATGGTGTCCTGTTGCTAGTGGACAGGATATGGATCCCCTGGGTGTGTGTGACATTTGGCGGGTACTTGTCGTTTGTTTGTGTGGTGGGTGTCTGACTTACCGTCTGCGCCGTCTGCGTCTGTTCCTGATCCGGTCCTAGATGTACAGTACTGGTATGACCTGCGCGATGGGACTCAGGATGTGTTCGTCTCACACACACTGCTTGTTGCTTTGTCTCATACCCGTTGCTGGCTGGTCTGTCTCATAGCCGTGGATTGTGTTCTGGTGCAAATCGTACCTGATATGCTGCTTTCCTGGATGCTGTTACGTGCTGCACATGGCGACCCGTCTGGGACGTATGAGTTGCGCATCGTACTTGTGTGGCCTGAAACTGCTGTAAGAACTGCTTCCGGGCGACTCGAATCGGTGATCGGAGGTACAGCTCGTACAGAAAATGCTGCTGGAAACGCAGCCTACGTGTCGGTCGGAATTGTGTCAGTTATGCGCATTGTACTTCATTGCCCGGACACACTGGCTCCCGGAACATGTCGGTCGCAAGGTAAGGCTACGAACAGCTCTCGGAGAGCTGTCCAACCCGGATCGGAATCAACCCCATATAAGAAACAAATCAACGTTATTGATTGTTTATGTGCAGGAAGGGACACCTTCCTTCAAAGAAAAAATCATTCCATGCAATGCAGGCACCATTGCACCATTGCACCAAATTTGGAAATCTGAGCTCCAACATTTCCAAAACGTAGAACTCTGCACGTATAGAAGTAACAAATCAACATTATTTGATTGTTTATGTGCATGAAGGGGAACCTTTCTGCACATAAACAATCATTAATGGCGTTTTGCTCTTTCTGCAGCACACATAGTAAGATCTAAAACGAGGAGAAATAAATGTACTTCTCCTCATTGCGCTATTCTAACACCTGCTATTGCATGCCATTAGTTTTGTTTGAAAGCACGTCAAGCTTCATAAATCATTTCTTACAAAAATATGTCTTTAACCTGCCATTCAACATACAGGACACAGGGGATTTTTTAGAAGACCTGTATGTCTTTATGACCATGGATGTAACTTCCATTCCCCACCAAGATGGTCTGACAGCGATGAAACACTTACTAAGGATGCAACTCATCCATCTGCCTCAGTACACTGAGATGCTTTTAGAAATAACATAGTGGGGTCTGCATAACAATGGCAATTGAGAGGTATGGCCATAGGCCATCTGCTTTGCCCCAGCTAATCGTATTTCCACATGGGCAGGTGCTCACAGTAGAGTATATGCCTTGGAATGGTCAGAGAACGTAGTCCTTTGGAGGCGTTTCATAGATGATTGTTTAGATTTTGTGGTAGGGCACGCCTTTGACAGAAAAGGTATTTGCTCAGAAGTTAAACAACAACAATTAGAATCTCCTATTCACAGCTGACATTTCTTAGATCTAAAAAAAGTAATAAACATACAAAAAGTCCGAAATCTCGGATAGAGGACCTAGTAGTAGGGGTAGATTTTCGCTCAGTTTGAGCTAAAAAATCCTGTACAAAAGGAAAGCTGTCCTTTCTTGAGTCCCCTCACTCACCGCGGTTTCCCCACAGTGACATGCTTCATCATTGGGGCCATCTCAACCCGCTGCGGGTTGAGGCGTGCTACGACTTGCGTAATAGGTAGGAGCACTTCAGTGAGGAACTATGTGTGGTGCAGTGGAGTATGTGGAGTGGAGTGACTTTAAAAATATCTAACTAGTGGGCGAATTAACTTTATTCTTGCTCCTAGTTGATATGTTAAAACCGGGGTTGGTCTCTAGGGTACCTGGTTTCAATGAGTCAGGGGTCCCTAGTAGAGGTCAACATGTTTCGAGCTACCCCAATGCTCTTCTTCAGGACTACACAGGGTCCAGCCCTGCGTGTACCACTCCAAAGTGCAGTGAAAAAGTGACTGAAGATGCTAAGTAATAAGCAAAAGGTAAACAATACATACAACACTTAATAGGTCATGTAGTCTGACACTTAATAGGTCATGTAGTTTCTGGAATAATGGAAAAAAACATGGGTTATGGCTAAAAAAAACGCCCGTAATACGGTGGGTACTAGGTTTACTGCAAAATAAAGACATTCCTCACGGTGCGTGCCTAGTTGTCAACGCCGTGTCTTGCGCCGTGCTAGACTGAAAAGAAAAGAATTTCTGACACACCGCTTGCCTATGAACCTGAATAGAGTAAAGAGGCGCTGTGAATCTGTGCGCGGTGACTGTATCAAAGTAAAAAAGTAAAAAAGTCGATCCTCGTGACTGTGCTGTGGCGTGCATGAAGGACAAATGACATATAACATTAGAATATACAACCTTTGACATACCCAACACACTTATTCTAAAAGCAAATTTAAGCCTCCTGGTAGTCGGTTATGACGTACATGACAAACAACATAGAATATATATGACATACTTATTAAAAGGCAGAGCTTTGCCTCATGGTCAATGGAGGGGGCGTGAGAGATTCACAGCGCCTCTTTACTCATATCATATCAACTAGGAGCAAGAATAAAGTAAATTCACCCACTAGTTAGATATTTTTAAAGTCACTCCACTACACATACTCCACTGCACCACACTAAGGGCCATATGTAGATAGCTAAATACCGGCCGGTAACGGCCAAAAATTGGTAATTTTCCCGTTACCGACCGGTATTTAGCCCTTTCTAATGTAGGAGGCAGGTTTTAAGGATTCGGTAATTTACCGAATCGGTATTTTAAGAAATCGGTAAAATACCGAATCAGTAAATTACCGAATCTTTAAATCCTATGTAGGGAGCACTCAAGTGAGTGCATTTTTGGTTTAAGGATTCGTTACTTACCACCAACTACAAGTTTATGGTAAATACCGAATACCTTTTCAAAAGCAATTTTGTGCTTTTTTAAAAGTGCCATGTGGCAGACATACATGCCCTTAGGGCATGTATGTGCGCCACATGTGCACACATGCACGATTCAGGGGTGCAACAAGGTGTCAATGTGACACCCTGCCCCCCTTGAATATGCTCCCCCTATTACCGATTCGATATTTACCGAATCGGTAATAGTGAATGGCTTCCCATTCATTCCTATGGGCCTCCAGGCCCATAGGAATGAATGGGAAGGTATGCCTTATTACCAATTCGGTAAATACCGAATCGGTAGTAACAAATATTACCGAATCGGTAAAATTTACCGATTTTTTTACCTACATTCTATTTACCGATTCTTAAATACCGAATCGGTAAAATTCGGTATTTAGGAATCGGTGAATAGAAATTACCTACATATGGCCCATAGTTCCTCACTGACGTGCTCCTATGTATTACACAAGTCGTAGCACGCCTCAAGCCGCAGCGGGTTGAAATGGCACCAATGATGAAGCATGTCACTGCGGGGAAACCCCGGTGAGTGAAAGGACTCAAGAAAGGACAGCTTTCCTTTTGTACCAGATTTTCTAGCTCAAACTGAGCGAAAATCAACCCCTACTACTAGGTCCTCTATCCGAGATTTCGGATTTTTTGTATGTTTATTTCTTAGATCTAGCCATATTTGTGAAACACCAAAAAAATCCATGTGATGACATTTAGGAAGCATACGTCGGGGAATTCTATTGTTCATGCTAGTCTCTATCCAGTTGTAAGGTAGTTGACAGTGCTAAGAAGAAAGCCAGTCAAAAAGAAAGGGAACAATTGTTGTTTGCTAGAGGAGACAAGAAAGTGATCCTGTGATTCAATACACAACATCAGAAAATGAGGGAAGTCCTAGCGAGACATTGGCCTCTCATTAAAGGTGATCCAGTGACAGGCCAGACAGTACTAAACAAACCTCTCCTCACCTTCAGACGAGCAAAGTCAATGTGTCAAGAGGTAGTGGTGAGTAGCCCTGAAATGATTAAACCAGAGATGTGAGAGGAAACCCTGAGTTCCAGCGGTGTCAGAAGTGAAATGCTTATAGGCTTGGACTCAATATGAAAGAATTCACTTCAGCATTGATGATAATAAGCTTTATGTCCTGCTCGTTTTCCCTATGCCTGCCTTGACATCTATTTGTTTTATTTGTATACATGTACTTCCCCGCTGTTTATATTGGTGGATTATTAGTGGTTACCCAAACCCACTAGGGAGGAAGACACGTGCAACTCAATGTCAGTTGAGGTGATGTGCACAGTAGAGTGAAAGTACTATTCCATGCTACAGATTGACAACCACATAAAGGTACCATGAATAATTGGTACACACTTTATATGATGTGTTATTGTTTATTTAAATTTTATGAAATATGGGCACATAGAGCACTTTAGAAAAAACACCAGTGGAAGGAAGTGCATATGTAAAAGTATTTCTTTCATGCCTATGCTGCTCTGCATGCAACACAAGGCCATGTGTAAACATCAATCAAAATGGCATCTACGTATTCTGAGCAAGGCAGTTGGATCTGCCAAAATACGTCAAAGCCACTTGCAATAAAAATACTGTTTGAAGAGCTTAGCCTTGTCGGTACCCATATGTTTACCCTAAAGTTAACATGTGTTCTATACTTTAAAAAAATAAATAATATTTCATTGTATTTTTTAAATAATAAATCACAATAATCATTTTTTGATAAATAAACTTGGTGTCTTTTCTAAATTTGAATTAATTTGAAATAATATACTTAAAACCATTCTTTTATTTTTATAAATAAAATTAATGTACTTTAAAAAAAATGTATTTACCACCTTCTACATTTGCCTTTTACTATTAGATTGAAAATGTTTAACTCTAAACATGTATATCATATTTTTATACCTTCCCCACCTATCTCTTGCATCATTCTCCTAAAGCTTTTTTTGATATTTTTAAATTATTTTGTAAAACATATTTGCCTTATTAAATGGCTTAAGTTTATAATACTCAGTTATCACAGTTAATACGTGAGTAATAATACACTTCCCCACCCATTACCCCTATATCCCTTGCATCTCGCTCCTAAAACTTTAATTAGGAATAATTATCTTAAAAATATTTGCTTTCCTATTAAATGGAATACAAATGTAATACTCGGGTATCACAGTTGATACCTGAGTATTAATACACATTTCTAGCCATTATCCCTATATGCCTTGCATCATACTCCTAAAACCTTATTTTCATATTTTTAAATGTATGTGCAATAATTATTTTAAAAATAATCAGATAATTATCACTTAGATTACACATTTAAAACTCAGGTATCACAGTTGATACCTAAATGTTAGTACACTTCCACATCAATTACCCCTCCTCTGCATCCTGAACTTTAAATGTTTAGTTTCATATTTTTAAATTAATTTGAAATAATTATTTTTAAAATAATTAAATTAATATTATTTAGATTAATATTTTAATGCTCAGGTATCACAGATGATACCGAAGTATTAATACACTTCCCCACCCTTTTACCCCTATATCTATTACTTCCCCCTCCTAAAGGTTTATTTTTTTAATTTGTTGTGCATATGATATATATAAAAACATTATGGGGCCGATCTCCTTCATGCCCACAAAAACACAAAGGAAAAAACACAAAAAAAGGACCAAACAAGCAATGACTAAGGGCCCGATTCACAGAATTAACTTAAGACAAAATCCTAAACTTAGTACCATTTTGGTATTCACAGAATGCACTTACTACTTCTGGTATTCACAGAATGACCGTACTACTTTTGCGATTCACAGAATAAACTTACTACTTTTGCTATTCACAGAATGGATTTACGACTACTAACTTTACGTCCGCACTCGGGGTGGAAATTCCGGCCCGGAGGAGGAGCTTCCGGCCCGGAGGTGGGGCTTCTGGCCTGGAGGCGGGGCTTCCAGGCCGGAGGCAGAGCTTCCGGCCCGGAGGTGGGGATTCCGGCCAGTGGCGGAGATTTAACCATGGCCAAACTCTCCACCTCTGGGCCGGAAGCTCTGCCTCCGGCCCGGAAGCTCCGCCTCCGTGCCAGAAGCTCCGCCTCCGGGCCGGAAGCTCCGCCTCCACGACGGAATTTCCGGCCCGAGTGCGGACGTAAAGTTAGTAGTCGTAAATCCATTCTGTGAATAGCAAAAGTAGTAAGTTTATTCTGTGAATCGCAAAAGTAGTACGTTCATTCTGTGAATACCAGAAGTAGTAAGGGCATTCTGTGAATACCAAAATGGTACTAAGTTTAGGATTTTGTCTTAAGTTTGTTCTGTGAATCGGGCCCACAGTCAATAAATACCCCAAAAAAATCAATTGGACAAAGACACACCCACAACTCCAACTATATAAGGGACTACAATCACTACCATCATCCCTTGCAAACAGGAGACACAGCCAGCAGCAAACACCAGTACACAGCAACCACAGACACACTCACAACTCACACATCACACAACTCACACACCATCAGCACCTCATACAAAAGCACACACACATACACACAGCAAAACCAACACCAAACCAACATCACTTGCACCCTCACACACACATCCCTCACCACCACCACCCATCACCATGCCTCCAAAGAAGAATCCAAAGTTCACAGATAGTGAGTTAGAAGTGCTGGGAGACGAGATCATCAGAGTAGAGCCACATTTGGTTGGTACATTGGTTCAAAGGACCCCCATTTCACAGAAAACCAAGATGTGGGCGAGGATTGTGGACAAGGTGAACGCACAAGCACCAACGTTGCGCACAAAGGGTGATATCCAGAACCGGTGGTATGACGTGCGCAGGAGGGTCAAGAAACTCATCGAGAAAGATCACGCCTTGAGTCAGCGCACCGGCGGTGGCCCTCCTGCCAAACCAGTCTACTTCAGGACCTGGGAGGAGAAGGTGCGGGACATCCTACCACCAGAGAGCGTCCATGGCCTAACAGACATCCCAGAGACTGGTGAGTACACAAACAACATACCCAAGATTGTGTGGCAAGGGGACAGTGAAACCATGCACCCCAAGCAAACCTACACTAACCAATAGATAATCAACCCAAGATGTGTATGCCAGTCACACAAACACAATACCTGCCATCACATAGTGACTGGGAACTGTGTCATGACATGCACCAACCTACAAACAAATAGAGCAAGCCACTGGCCCTAAGCCAAATACATCCAGCCAGACAGTTTGCCACCACAAACACACCACCTCACAGTGCAGCTGACTGTCAGGAAGGAATAGTGGGGATGCAGGTGAAGTGAGTGTAGACAAAAGCATGATGGGGTCTGTAGTCACAGATAATGATTGGTCCATCAAGACCCCTCTGAAACATGCCCACATCACAGGGAGTGGAAAATGACTGACAAGATGGCTGACACTGGCTCCTGTTGTGGGGAGCACAAGGCCCTGCTAGGGCTTGTGTGCAAATCAGAAGTAGGACACCACTGACTGACATCCTGAAAGACAGCTTGCACGCCCTACGATGGAAGCACGTTTCATGATGGGAAGGAGGACTGACAGCCCTGACCATACTAATCAGCATGGGGAGACACCCCCCAACACAAACTCCACACAACTCACCTGGTAAAATGCATTGACACACACCTCATTGAAATATCAGCAAAAGATACCCCGTACTGGGTGCTGCTGTGTGAAGCACAGGGGCCCACTTGGGACTTGTAGCCAAACAAACACCAGGACTTTACAGTCAGCCATCTTGCCATTGATGTCATACCCCTCACAGGGAAGCAGAGTCAAGAGGGAGGAAGCATGGGTATGCTGGGAAGGGGGGTGTAGCCAAGAGTATGATGGGACTCACAGTCACAGACAACCTACACCCACCCATATGGCACAGAAAGATCAACCTGAACCATACTCGCCTCACAGGGAGTGGGAAGGGACTGACAAGATGTCTGACACTGGGCTCTGTTGTGGGGAGCACAAGGCCATGCTGAGACTGGTAGCCAAACAAACACCAGGATTTCACAGTCAGCCATCTTGCCATTGATGTCACACCCCCTCACAGGAAAGCAGAGTCAAGAGGGAGGAAGCATGGGTATGCTGGGAAGGGGGGTGTAGCCAAGAGTATGATGGGACTCGCAGTCACAGACAACCTACACCCACCCACATGGCACAGAAAGATCAAACTGAACCATACTCGCCTCACAGGGAGTGGGAAGGGACTGACAAGATGTCTGACACTGGGCTCTGTTGTGGGGAGCACAAGGCCATGCTGGGACTGGTAGCCAAACAAACACCAGGATTTCACAGTCAGCCATCTTGCCATTGATGTCACACCCCCTCACAGATAAGCAGAGTCAAGCGGGAGGAGGCATGGGTATACTGGGAAGGGGGTGTAGCCAAGAGTATGATGGGACTCGCAGTCACAGACAACCTACACCCACCCACATGGCACAGAAAGAACAAACTGAACCATACTCACCTCACAGGGAGTGGGAAGGGACTGACAAGATGTCTGACACTGGGATCTGTTGTGGGGAGCACAAGGCCATGCTGGCATATGGCCAAAAACAAGATCAAACTCTGTCTGTGACAAGCTGGGAAAAAGCAGTGTACAGGCAGGCATCTGTTTGAAAAGTAGAAAATGTAATGTTTGTGAACCAACGATGCATGTAGAAACATAAATCACATTGTGTGTCTCTTCCAAACACAGGTTGTGCTGGGCACCCAGCGCCAAATGACGAGGATACCCAGTCCCAGACTCTGGTGGACACTGAGCTCTCTGGTCTGACTCTCTCACTGTCCTCTTCGGATGACGACGACCAACCTGGCCCCTCCGGTGTGAGCCATCATGCAGCAATAGCAGCAGTAACATCTGCCCCCCCTGTACCCACGCCTCCAGCATCTGGACACTGACAGGGCAGCCTCGCCAACACAGACAGACCAAGGACAATCAACACCCACAGCACAGGGACACAGGACCCCCCGGAAGCTACAGCCAACACCACCAGCAACACCTGCCAAGGGGTCCCAGTGTCACCTGTGTATACCGCCGCTGGTCCTGCCCGTGTGGAGAGGGGTGCTGGGAGGAGTGGGAGGCACAGGGCGTACCTTGCAGAGGGGTCTGGACTGCATGATGACCCCCAACTGGCAAGCATCTTAGACGCGTACCAGGATAGCAACGGAGGATTTGGCCAGGTAGTGGGGATCCTCAAGGACATGCAGCATGAGCAGGTCGCCCAACATGCCTGCATGGAGGCAAAGTGGGATGCCCTTACTGCGGTGCATCGGGACATACTACAATGCCTCCGCCAGATCAACACCAACCTGTCCCCACCCCCTTGTGTGCCAACAACATCTGTCGCAACACCATCTGCCAGCGCCCCAGGGAGGGAGGAGGACTCTGGCAGAGAGTCCCCTGCACTGCAGACGCCTGCACATGAGGATCCCCCCCGGAAGAAGAGGGGTCGTCTGAAGAAGGACATGTGAGAGGCAGATGTCCTAGCACATCCCCCAGGGCCTCTAAACCTGTTCTGGACAATGTTCTTTGTGCGCAACCCGTTCACCTTGTCCAATCGCACACAACTCGCCCACATGACATGGAGGGTTCATGTTGGGCCAATGTAGCAAACGACTTTACTTTGGACATTTCATCTACCAGCACTTCCAACTCCAATGTGAACTTTGGATTCCCAAACCACTGTACAGCACCCACCATCCTGTGCACTTCACTCACACATGTTTGTAAATAAACTCACCAGTACACCATACTTGCCCCTGTTGTGATTCCAACTTGTCATGTTCAGGGCGAAGTCGATCTGCTACACAACACAGTGCATGCCAAATACTGCAACAATGTGACCAATGCAAGGTGAGTCATGGGGATGTGACACATGTGAGGGAGACACACCACTATGGCAACACAACACATACTCACTATGGCCATGTTACTCATCACACACAATGATGTTGACCTGAAACACATTGGCATGCACAGACACAACACTAAGCACAGTAAGTGGTAACAAGTCCACAGGTGAGGTAAGCAGATGTCACTCAGAGGTGGGAAGACAGACAACGCACATAAAAAAGCATAGCACAGGTTCATTACACATCAGCAACACGTTTATTCCACACTAGTTGCACAGTAATTCTACGTAACAGTGGACACACGCTCACAATGTGTTGGAGAATGGAAGTCCAGGGATGTGTGGTACATCAGTTGATGGGAATTCTCAACTTCCACACTGGTGTTGGCTTCTGGGTGTTGGGGGTCAGGGTTGACCACACAACAGACAAAGTACCCTGGGAAGGACAGACAAGATACAGTCAAACGCACAGACGAACAGGAGAGAAATGCAATACACATGCACAAAACATGTAGCAAAACATCTACATAAACACTAGATAGCAGTACTACCCTATTGTGGAGTACACACCACCTGAATGGACACATCACAGCACACATCCAGTCAATTGGCACACAGACACACTCAGACAGCAACAGAGCTGGCTCAACACATTCCAGGCTACCTCCATACATTCACATAACAACCCTGGAAACTCACATTCAGGTGAAGAAGTTGTTGATGAGCTGTGAGCGGACGTCACCATCATCTTCATCATCACTGGCATCTTGGCCCAGGCCGGGATCCTCCACAGGTGCCGGACGTTGGTCGTCGTCATCCTCATCCTGGATGAGAGGCACCTCCTTCCGCACCGCCATATTGTGTAGCATGCAGCAGACCAGTATTATTTTGCACACCTTTGCAGGCTCATATGGGAGGGACCCTCCAGTCCTGTCCAGGCAGTGGAAGCGGCTTTTCAGGAGGCCAAATGTCCGCTCAATCACCCTTCTGCTCCGACCATGTCCCTCATTGTAGTGCAGCTCGGCTGGTGTCACAGGGTTCCTGAGGGGTGTCAGCAACCACGGCATGTTGGGGTATCCAGAGTCACCTACACACACAAAATGAACAAGTAGCTGAGTTATGTAGGAGTGCGGAATACAACACTGACAAACACACACAATGAGAAACAGTCAGTACACACCGACAAGCCAGGCACGCTGAGCTGGCATCTGTGACATCAGCGTTGCAATGTGACTACTCCTCATAATGTAGGCATCGTGCGCCGAACCAGGGAACCGTGCACACACATGTGTTATCAACATATCAGCAAGATAGACCACCAGAGCATTGATCGAATGGTAGTGCTTCCTGTTCCGGTATGCCTGCTCATGTGCCTGTGGTGGTATCAGGGCAACATGTGTCCCGTCAATGGATCCAATGACGTTTGGCATCCTCCCCAGTGTATAAAAGGCATCCTTTATTTCAGGGAGTTCATCTTGGCTCGGGAACTTGATCTACAGGTCGAGGAATTGCAACATCCCCTCCAAGACATCGCGTAGCACCCGACTAAACATCGTTTGCGACATACCACCAGCAGTAGCCACAGTGTACTGGAAGGTACCGGTAGCAAAGAAGTGGTTACATTTATTATAATAGTGTTTCTTTCCCTTGTCCCTCTCCTTTCTTTACCCCCCCCTCCCCCCTTTCTTTCTCCTCTCTACGATTTTATTGAATTGTCTTTATTGCTTCTCATTATCATTCCCATGTATTATATTCTTATGTACTTGTTGTTTTCTTGCCTTGTATTACATTGGAATATTGATGAATAAACTTAAATGTTAAAACTTAAAAAAGAAGTGCAGGACTGCCATCACCTTCACCTCTGGGGTCAGTGCTGTAGGGTATGTCTGGCCAGGTAGCAGATGTGGTGCCAACTGCTCCGCCAACTCCTCAATCAGTGGCCTGGTGAAGCGGTACCGTCTGATGCTGTCGCGTTACTGCATGGTTGCAAGGTCTGGGAACGGCCGATGGACAGCTGGTGCCATGCAGTACAGAGATGCACAAAGGAAGATTGTCAGTACATCCACCCATGTGGCCATGACCACGATCACTATCACATGCTAGTTCATGACATTACACAATGTACTGAGGTGTGTACTATTGGGTATGGACACATATGTCACCTACAAGACCACCACCTCACATCTCAATTCCACATGTCCACATGAGTGCCATGTAGTGCAATGGGCTAATCATCTGGCTGTGTCACCCAACCTATGTGCTGCTGCAATGTTCAAAAAACCCACCCCAGTGACAAATGAGGATTCATGTCTCCCAGGCATCACAGATCTTTGCCATGCAGAAACCCAGGGTCCCTGTATTGCCATATCAACACAGCAATGGACATGGCTTAGCACGTAAACACCACCAGGCAAGCGTAAGTCCCACAGGTAGTGGCCACTGTTGTTCATGCCGGCCCTACATGTACGTCTCTTAGACACACACCCCATGAAGGTTGATGCATATACCACATGGATGTAGAGACTGTCACCTAATTGGTAACATGTGATCAGACACATCTGAGACACAATATGCACACAGACTGTGGGTGCACATCCGTATTGGCGCTACAGGTCTCACTGTGACGTACATGCCATCACCCCCAGGACTCAGGGTGTATGTGACATGTCTTAAACATATCCAACCTGACACTGTGGCCTTCACTCATGCCCATTACTGTCCAACTGCACATCACAGTGCAAATGTGCACAACGCACAAAGGACTCTGCCCCATGTACAAGATAACAGTCTGGGAGTGGCTGCACAAAGTGCCAGAAAAAAAAACAGATGTGGCCCCCTCAAACACCCAGCCTCACATGCCATGGAACACTGTGTGGCCAATGCTATAGTGTGGCAGGTGTGTGCAGGTGTCCATGGCCAGTATATGTGTGTTGCATCCGTCTAATAGTCACACTAATGAGGTCCGACGCGGGTGACAATGCGAAAGCATTGCACGGGTCATGACCGAGCCGTGCGTACGCCTTGTCAGTGAATGCAATGAGGTCCGACGCGGGTGACAATGCGTACGCATTGCATGGGTCATGACCGAGCCGTGCGTACACCTTGTCATTGAATGCAATGAGGTCCGACGCAGGTGACAATGCGTACGCATTGCACGGGTCATGACCGAGCCGTGCATACGCCTTGTCAGTGAATGCAATGAGGTCCGACGCGGGTGACTATCATGCATACGCGTCGGACAGGCATGGTCCGAGACAGGCGTACACCTTGGCCATTGAATCATATGGAAACGGGTGCATGTGTATATTCAAAATATGCGTTGTACAGTCAGTTGAATGAGCCAGGCGCACCCATTGGCTCAGGACTGTCATGGAGACGGATGCGGAGTCAAAACTTGTACAAGTTGTGTACTGGAAATTCAGTTGGATGCCTACAACAATGTTGCAATTTCAAGTGTTCCATGAAGGTAAAGATTTGAACGATGCGGAAGGCGTGTACGAGTTGTACTTTTGAATGGATTGGCCAGATTTATAGGATTCAACCGTGTTGGACCTATCACTTGGGACACATGGCACAGAGTCTGCCTCTGCAGCACAGATATAAGTCTGGCTGGCCTCCAGGAAGCTCACTTGCCTGCACTACATGCTACTGGATCACATCCCTGCTACCACTGCTGCTGTCTATGCATCCTCTGGCTCCTGCTATGGCACGTACACTGGAGAGGGCCCCAGCCTTCACTGAGGAGGAGAACCAGGCCCTGCTGGACGGGCTCCTTCCAGAGCACAGAAAGCTCTATGGGACACCAGGGGAGCAGGTGAGTGTGCTGTCCACTGCCTTCCTAATTATGCATGTTGTCTGACTAGCAGTACACCATTGGCAAGCATTCTCACTGACTACTTTCATCCACCAAAGTGTGTAGGTACATGTAATGAAAAGTTTCCATGCTGCTAAAGTGCATTATTGCAAGCTTAAACTATCCAGGCATTGTTAACATGTCAGACATGCATTTGAGTTTTCATTCCCCATGGTTGCACTACCTGTGTAATTTATTTCCCTTTGTGATGATGACATGTATATCCAATTGTGTGCTGCACAAATCTGGGGCATGTGTGTTAATGTACTTTTCACTTTGTCATCCTCACAGGTTGATGCCCACCAGAAGCAGGAGATCTGGTGTCCATCGCCCAGGCTGTTCGTTCTGTGGGGGTCTACAAGTGCCGGATCCGCAACTGACAGAAGAGCTGGCAGGACCTCCGTGGCTGGACCCGGAGGATAGCTAGAGTCCAGCTGAAGCTGTCACCTCCACGCAGGAGGGGCGGACACCGGACCCTGACTCCCCACATGCTCCGGATACTGGCGGTGGTCTTCCCAGACCTGGATAGTCAGCTGAAGGCCAGACAGCAGCAGGAAGGGGGTAAGTCCATGCCTGATCTGTGTACTATGCCTGACATGCAAATAGAAGTCTTTTGTCCGGGTCACACTTCCACATTACGTAGGTCTTGTAGTCCCAAAATCAGGCCCCTCGTCTGTGTGATGCACCCTCCTCATCTGTTCCACAGGTGTGGCCCCTGCATTCTGTTGCTTGTGTCACTAGGGTACTGTGTCCCTTTAGTCAGCTATGTTTCAGGTACCAGTCAGCATCAGTTCCTGTGGCTCTGTTGTGTTTTTCATGGGTGGTTCAATTGTTTACACAATGCCTGAGATCTGACATGTGAACTGTGTGTGCCCTTGGGATGTGTACCAATTACTGGTCTGACTCGCAACATGATTCTGGGGTATTGAAAACAAAACCATGCAGCAGGGGCCTCCAATTTTTGGGCATCAGGAGTATGTATATCAAGTATGTCACAATTGCTTAGCCACCTGACTACTGTCCGGGCCAAAACACTGTTTCACTTAGTCCTGCCCAGTCATGCCCCCTCAAGGGCATTCAGAAACACTCTGTAATCCCACTCCTGTGTATGAAATTGTAGGTTGTGCTTAGTGACATGTGCCCTCAGGTGTCTGCCTCTGTGTCATTAGGGTGTGGCTTGTTGATACGTACAACTGGGGAGCCCATGATTCAGAGGGTCAGCATGACATCTGCAATGTGACTGTGGGAGACGAGACCTGTGTGACATATAGGTGTGTGTTCATCTGACAGCGCACAATGGTGTATGCAACTGTGTCCCTCATGCAGCTGGGTCATATGCATGGCAGACTGTGATGTGTTAATGTACATGGATTTATGTTTGCTGAGACTCATATGAATTATTTTCATGATGTGGGGTCTTCTGGGTCCTGGATATGTTGTTTGCATGGGATGGGCAAGTGCGCTGGTCATCTGCAGAGTTAGATTTACCCCTGAGCTAGGATTGTGAGTCAGTGCATATTGTTGTTGTCTGGATGCCCTGCCCCTGTGACAGGAGACAGTGTTGACTGACTTTCAGGGCATCCCAGTGCCATGGCATTGAACTTGCTATGAGTGAGCCTGCATTGTGTTCAAGTGTGCACCATGCACCCCATTGTGGCCTTGCCCATCAGGACATGAGTACATCATAGTGTGTGTTGCTAGCATGCATCCCAAGCATGTGAAATGAGACTCTGCCCATCCCTTCATCCGGACACCTGTACTGAGTCAGTCGCAAGAGATGTGCTGTGGGTCTAGTGACATACTCCTACATGTTCACTTGCATGTCCAACTAATGTGTGGGTGGTGCATGTTGGCACATTGGTATGTTAGCATCCAACATGCAACGGACATATGTGTGAAAGTCAAGGAGGGATATGTGTGCCATGGTTGATGTTGAGAATGACATTTGTCTCATCCTAAACAGTGTTGGCACTTTGAGCTGTGTTCAGCTGATGATGCCAGGGCATGCCCTGTGATGTGATGTACTCACTGTGGTGTGTGCAGTTGGTGCAGGTGACTGATGTAGTTCTGTTACTTCCTATTCCTATCCAGATAAATCCACGGCCACAGGAGAGGACTGCTCCACGGACCAGGAGGAGCCACAGATGCTTACAGGGACAGGAGAGGAGTCAGGTGGACCCAGTGGCACGGAGGGTGAGTTGAGCCACACAGAGGAGTCGTCAGCACCATCCCCCCCAGCTGAAGGCCACAGCAGCTCTGAGGATGACTCTCCTGTGGAGGCAGTTGTCAGCAGTCACCAAACCCCTGCTAGTGAGGCTGTCTCCGCCACCACCACCACCCTCCCATCGGCTCCCATCCCAGAGGTCCCTGTGGGCTCCCGTGTTCGTGAGCATGTCTCCTTTGTGCCAGGCACCGCACCCCCTGCCCCTGTGTCCCCTGCTGCCCTGAGTGAAGAGTCTGTGGACTTACTTAGACAGATCCATGTAGGGCAGACGTCGATGCTGAAGGTCCTCCATGCACACATAGGTCTGTTGACACAACTGGTGTCATTCATGGAGGGCATTTCCTCGGGCATGTCTGTCCTACAGAGGATAAACCAGTCTGTGGCCTCCTTCCTGATGGTGGAAGTGTCCCTCTTCTAACAGTCCCATACCCCTCCTACCCCTGCACCACCCATGATTCCTAGCACACTACCTGTCCCAAGCACAGAAACCCCCAAACCAAGGGCTAGACATGCACACAAGCAAGCGCAGGGGACTGATTCCACACTCACAGGGGCTGGTTTGCTGACACACACACAGTCATCAACAACCACTCCACAGTCCTCCGAGACCTCTCCCTCCCAGCCCCCTTCCCTTGCCTCACCTGCAACCCCATCCCCCCAGAAGCTCTTCCTCTGTGACCTTGGCCTCTTCCCCACCGACCCAGCAGATCCTGATTACAAGGGGAAGAGGAAGTCCCCACACACAGAAGGGAGTACCCCTCACACCCGGACACCCTCCCCCAGGCGCAGTCAGACCGAGACGCCCACCCGCAAGTGCCCCCGGTGCAAGAAGAGCAAGACCCCCCCGCCAACACGCAGCTCCAAGGCAAAGTCTCCGTCCTCCATCCCCCAGGCCACCACTCCAGAGGTTCCCCCGCCACTCCCTGCCCCGGGTTCCCCCACACACAGATACACCATCCCCAATATGCTAAGGCCATCCCCCCTAGCACTTGCTCCTCCACACCTGGTCAGACAGTTGGTGCCACTGATGTGGGGACCGTGTCCCCCCCTGCCCTGCCGACCTCACCTGTTCCCCATTCTGCTCCCATGGATGTAGGCACTGCTTTGGAGTCCATGACCACCCAGTCTGACTTGGGCACTGCAGTGGTGAGCCAATCCACTCCATCTGACCTGCCCACTGGAGTTGTGCCAGCACCCACCCCATCTGACTTGTGCCCCACAGTTGTGACAGCACTCACCACTTCAGTCAGCTCCACTGCAGTTGCAAGTGTCTCGCCTGCATCCCCCACCTCTTCACTGCCTCCTTCTGCTGCACCCTGATCCTGTCTCTGCGGTGCCTGGCCTGCCCCCATGAATGCCCCTCCGAGGAGATGACCCCGGTCCTTAGCAGTGCAGGCAAGCAAGGTGTGACAGTTGTCACTCTAGTTCACTCCTTGGCATTTTGACATGGGCTGGCCATTGGCCTTTTGGTTGCACAGACGTTTAGCATTTCATATACTGAATTTGTGACTCTAGTTCACTCCTTGCCATTTGGACATGGACTGGCCATTGGCCTTTTGTTGGAACAGACGTTTCACTTTTCATATGCTGAATAACGCTTTTTACTTTGTCCCTGCGAACTTAATTTAGCTGTACATGATGTTGATGTTGTTTTACATGCCCTTGCACCTGTAATGTTTGGTTTACAATGTTGCATACTGATGTGTTGATGTGAGGTACTCCCTGTGGTCCATGAGATATGTATCCTATTCTGGTGGGTATCCATGTCCTCCTTTGCAGCTACCTGGGTGTGTCTGGATCAACTATTTGTGTACATCTCTCTATGAGCATTTCAGTGGCATGGTCACATCTATGGCTTGCACCCCTGCACATATGATGTGCTTACCATTGTCCAAATTGTCACTTCAACATAATTCGTGCTCCTCACTACTGGCCCTACAGGTGTGGGCATCATTTTAATAGGAGCAACTGGGTCCTCTGTGCAACTTGCTAGACATAAGTTTTGGGTATGTGCAGCTGACTTAGGGGAGACTCCCATACCCAGGCTGTTGTGACCAGAGCCTTCATTGTGTGGTAACTGATGGCTGACTGACCAAGTGTTCTGCAGACATGAGTGGGACTTGCGGTGAATATGTTTGGCACAGCTAGGGCTCCCACAGGAGTTGTGTCCCCTCAAGTTAGTGTGTTGTCCAGTGACATGGCCTGGGCCCATGGTGTGTGTTGTATGTGCATGTGTGTGTGTCCACATTCCTGTTCATACACAGACAGGGTTCCCTTGATATGTTCCTGTTGTTGATGCTTGCTGAGTGGTGCTGGGTTCATCCCACTACTTTTCTAATGGGCTACCAGATGTGTGGGTGCGTGACACACTACTGTTAATTGGTGTATCATCATTGTGATTTGTTAGTGGTGATGATGTTGTCAGACACAGATGGGACACAGTCAGGGTTCCTCAGGGACTTGTTTGTTCGCAATATCATGTAGTTGTCCCTAGGTGGTAGTTTTCAGTGATTGAGACATTTGTATGTGTGTGTGACTGCTCCCACTTGTCGGGTTCACGGCAGCGATGCTGGCAGGTGTCAGCATGGTTTCCTTGTGTTCCTCCTTGGCATCTGCATAGTCCTGGGACTGTGTCAGGGATTCTGAAGGCTACAATGACCTTTGAGGTCATGGCCATGTACCGTATACTGTGCAGTGTGTCTGTCATTCCCCAGGGTTGTAAACAGTCCTTGTATGATGTGTGTGTGCACCTTAGTTCCTGGCAACATTCCTGTGTTTGTCATGGGTGCATGTGCAATGTCACCTGTCCATGTGGACTTCACAGATACACATTGTTGCAGTTCAGGTGTGTGGTGTTGATGGTGGACTGATGTGAATGTTTGCATGGATGGTCCCCTAGCTCCCGTTTGTCCATGGATGAGGGGCCATGATTTGTATTAGTGTATGTGTGATGTACGTTTGTGGCACAGGACACATGTCTGGGTTTCCCAGTTTGTACAACATCTGCCTTTGTCATCACAGTGGAGGTGTCATGCATGCTTGTGTCACCCTACTGTCTGTTCCCTGGGGGTAGTGGTGTTGTGTGTCAGTCTCTTGCTGTGTTAGTTTGTGTTCATTCCAGCTTGTGTCACATGTGTCTGTTGTGCTTTCTCTTATCTCCCAACGCCTCATTGCCCACTGAGGGTGTCCCAATGATGGTTTACTTTTGTATGGCACTGTGTCCACATCTGTGTCACTGTGGTTCAGCCCCCCTCATGTGTTGTGTAGTTGGCTGGGGATACTGTGACACACACACACACAAGTTGTGTTTGATGTGCAGTGTGAGTTTGCCTGTTTGTGCATCTGCACCAGTGCATTGTTATTGCTGTTGTGGGCCTTGGTCTGGATACTGTTTCTGTGATTTTCCCTGCTGTCCCTGTGAGTCATTTCACATCATTGTGCACATTCATCCTGGTTGTTGGGTGCCATTGCTGGCATGGAATGTGAGTTTGTGAGCTGACACCTACAGTCTACACATGTTGTTTTGATTGGTGTGTCTATTTTCGAGATGTGTGCATGCTTGGTGATGCTCACTTCTGCTGTTGTGTCATTGTACGCTGTGTGCATTGTCAGCCACCATGTGTTGTGCTTGTCTGCACATGGCCGAGAGTGTTATGTTTTCACAGCACTGTTAGCCTCACCACATCTCTGTGTGTATGGGACACAAGCACTAGTTTGCCCCAGAAGTGTTTGATGTGTTGGGAGCAGGGATCATACATGCTGTTTGTTATTTGCAGCTTTGACCATGATGACACTTACCTTTTGGTCACTGTGTTTAGGGGGTTTGGTCCCCATCACCACAATGCTCGACATCTGCTGCATTTTGTGAGCCCCCACTTAACTTCTGCTGCACACAGTGAGGGGGTGTTCTTTTACATTGCCACAGTGCTATGGTGATGCTTGCCTTGTGTATGTCACACTCATGTGTTGGTCACACATGTGCTGTTACTTACATTGTATGCTCGTAGCCATAATCACTGTTGTGGGCATTTGTCATAGACTACACACTGTTGTCATGGGGGATGTATTTTGTGGACATACCTGATGTGTACGTATGCTGGATGTGTTGCGCATCACCCATCCTATGGCTGCGGGTGGCAGAGGTGATGGGCAACATAAGCACTATGGTTGGGGGTGGCAGGGGTGATGGCCAACATAGTCCCTATGGGTGGGGGTGGCAGTAGTGATGAGCAACTGGTCCCCTGTGAGTGGGGGTGGCAGGGGTGATGTGCAAGATAAGCACTATGGGTGGGGTTGGCAGGGGTGATGGGCAACATAGTCCCTATGGGTGGGGGTGGCAGTAGTGATGAGCAACAGGTCCCCTGTGAGTGGGGGTGGCAAGGGTGATGGGCAACATGGTCCCTGTGAGTGGGGGTGGCAGGGGTGATGGGCAACATAAGCCCTGTGAGTGGGGGTGGCAGGGGTGATGGCCAACAGGTCCCCTGTGAGTGGGGGTGGCAGGGGAGACGGGCAACATAAGCCCTGTGAGTGGGGGTGGCAGGGGTGATGGGCAACATAAGCACTATGGGTGTGGGTGGCAGGGGTGATGGGCAACATAAGCCCTGTGAGTGAAGGTGGCAGGGGTGATGGGCAACGTAAGCACTATGGGTGGGGGTGGCAGGGGTGATGGGCAACATAGTCCCTATGGGTGGGGTGGCAGTAGTGATGAGCAACAGGTCCCCTGTGAGTGGGGGTGGAAGGGGTGATGGGCAAAATAGTCTCTGTGAGTGGGGGTGGCAGGGGTGATGGGCAACATAAGCCCTGTGAGTGGGGGTGGCAGGGGTGATGGGCAACATAAGCACTATGGGTGGGGGTGGCAGGGGTGATGGGCAACATAGTCCCTATGGGTGGGGGTGGCAGTAGTGATGAGCAACAGGTCCCCTGTGAGTGGAAGTGGCAGGGGTGGCAGGGGTGATAGGCAACAGGTCCCCTGTGAGTGGGGGTGGCAGGGGTGATGGGCAACATAAGCCCTGTGAGTGGGGGTGGCAGGGGTGATGGGCAACATAAGCACTATGGGTGTGGGTGGCAGGGGTGATGGGCAACTTAAGCCCTGTGAATGGGGGTGGCAGGGGTGATGGGGAACATAAGCACTATAGGTGTGGGTGGCAGGGGTGATGGGCAACATAAGCCCTGTGAGTGGGGGTGTCAGGGGTGATGGGCAACATAAGCACTATGGGTGGGGGTGGCAGGGGTGATGGGCAACATAGTCCCTGTGAGTGGGGGTGGCAGGGGTGATGGGCAACATAAGCCCTGTGAGTGGGGGTGGCACGGGTGATGGGCAACATAAGCACTATTGGTGGGGGTGGCAGTAGTGATGAGCAACAGGTCCCCTTTGAGTGGGGGTGGCAGGGGTGATGGGCAACATACGCACTATGGGTGGGGGTGGCAGGGGTGATGGGCAACATAGTCCCTATGGATGGGGGTGGCAGTAGTGATGAGCAACAGGTCCCCTGTGAGTGGGGGTGGCAGGGGTGATGGGCAACACAGTCCCTGTGAGTGGGGGTGGCAGGGGTGATGGGCAACATAAGCCCTGTGAGTGGGGGTGGCAGGGGTGATGTGCAACAGGTCCCCTGTGAGTGGGGGTGGCAGGGGTGATGGGCAACATAAGCCCTGTGAGTGGGGGTGGCAGGGGTGATGGGCAACATAAGCTCTGTGAGTGGGGGTGGCAGGGGTGATGGGCAACAGGTCCCCTGTGAGTGGGGGTGGCAGGGGTGATGGGCAACATAAGCACTATGGTTGGGGGTGGCAGGGGTGATGGGCAACATAGTCCCTATGGGTGGGGGTGGCAGGGGTGCTGGCCATGCAACCCCTATGGTGGCCTGTTGTTAGTGGCCAGGATATTGATCCCCTGTGTGTGTGTGCCATTTTGCGGGTACGTGTCGTTTGTTTATGTGGTAGGTGTCTGACTTACCGCCTGCGCCGTTGGCGTCGGTTCCTGATCCGGTCATAGATGGAGAGTACTTTTATGACCTGCGCGATGGGATTCATGTTGTGTTTGCGTCGTACACGCTGCTTGTTGCTCTGTCTCGTACCCGCTGCAAGCTGGTCCGTCTCGTAGCCGTGTATTGATTTGTGGTGTGAATCGTAGCTGATGTGCTTGATGTGCTGTGACGTGCCGTACGTGACGACCCGTCCGGCACGTAGGAAGTACGCATCGTGCTTGTCATGCCGGAAACTGCTATGGATACTGCTTCCGGATGACACGGTTCCTCTTTATGAGTTACGCCTCGGACGGAGAATGGGGCTTGATTCACAGCCTACGTGTCGGTCGTGTTTATGGCAGTTATGCGCATCGTACCTCCTATACAGGACGGACCGGCTCTGGGTACATGTCAGTCACACGGTAAGGCTACGGACAGCTGTCCGATCGGCCATCAGAATCGGCCCCTATATATTTATAAATATAATATATAAATATAAACGGATCAAATTATTTTAAAACAAATAATGCCCATAAATATATATACTTATCAACATACTTACCAAACATGTGTGGTAAAGGAATGTGTGGTAAAGAAGTTTGTCATGCCGATCTGTCTGTCCTCTATTACCTCCGCTCCATTCCGCTTGCAATTGATATATGGTAACGTGCTATGATACCCCCTGTAACCAAGGACGCAACATAGACTTTATCCCTATACTTTCTCAAGGAAGTATAAACGTTATGGACGAAGAAACTTTTCCTTGGGCTCATTGTTTCCATTGCGCCCTAGGCCACCTTGCTTTATGAGACTGTTTTGACTAATTTTTGTTTGGTTGATCTGTTTTTTACCCCTTGTATCCATCCCTGCCTTACTGTGAAGAGCTCTGATACCCCTGGTGGTCATGTTTGCGCTATAGAAAACTTTAAAAAATAAATAAATGTAAAAAGGCAAGCGTGGTAACGCCTTACGTGGCAAAGGCATATATGTGGTAAAGGCATGCGTTGTTAAGACATATGCATGGTAAAGCCTACGTGGTAATATTACTGTGTAGTAAATACTGTG
Source organism: Triturus cristatus (assembly GCF_964204655.1). Classification (NCBI taxonomy): domain Eukaryota; kingdom Metazoa; phylum Chordata; class Amphibia; order Caudata; family Salamandridae; genus Triturus; species Triturus cristatus. The sequence continues at coordinate 209,914,033 of NC_140585.1, read as the reverse complement.
TGGTAAAGGTTGTTTCCTGATAAACCCATCATTCTGCCATGATGTGCTACACATACATAAAATCTGTGTAAGCATGTACAGAAGCTTTACATTTTTTCAGTACACTTTATCATATCCGTTATGCTCACACATTGCACAGAGTGTGTTCACACTTTCTCCTACAGACATTTTGTACCCCACAATAACAACACTTTTGTTGGAATTAGAAACAAAGGTGTGAATTGAACCGCATGTTGATAAACAAGTGCTTAGAAGGCATTTATCATCATTAAAATGTACCGTAAGTTGCCTTTGTATTGCTTATATTACCATCTTCGTAGACACGTATATTCATGGCATTGATGTACACTGAAAACACTTGGTTTTCCCAATATTCTTACCATTTACTTAAGTGAATAAGTGCTCAGTGTATGAGTGTCTCATGCAAGGTGATATTCCAGAACAGGGGTAGAAAATGTTAATGTCCTTAGGATTTCACCGGATAAATACATTTATTCATGAGACTACACTTGGTCACAATGAATAAAACTCATTACATTGTGGAATAGCAGAAGCATGCTCTTGCCCAGCACTACCCCATCCCATGCTTTAAATAATTGAATTAGAAAATTGTGCCACCTTGTTAGAATTTACAGACCCACATATTCCACATGTGCCTGAATTTGGAAGTAACAATGGACAATGTTGATCTGCAATTTTGAATGTATCCCGCTGGTAGCTTCTTGGAAACTTCTCAAAATTGACATTGACACACAATGACCGTAAGTTGACTACAATAATCCATTGAACGTTTGGTGAAAACGATTGTAAGGTAACACATCATAAATAAATATGTTTATTCAAGTCCATAGCTTTTGTAATATTAGAATGTTTTTTAAATGTGATCACCAGATATTAAATTTGATAAACCATTTTTCAAATTTAATATCTTCACTTTGTGCTTGACTCGGGTCTCTACTGAGGAAAGAGGCATTTATTTCACATAATTTCCCACGTCCCTTAACAACAATAGCCAGAATGGCATTTCCCCACTCATAAGGTCTTGAAAACTTCAAATGCTGGATAAGAATAGGTATTTTTCTAACATTTCTGTAACAGAAGATTTCGTAAGCTGTGCAGATCCACAAAATTCATACCACCCAGCATTTTCATGCACCTCCCAATAAAAACAGAAGCAACTTGCATGGCTGGGCGTACCAGCTGCCACAGGAACGGATCACATTTGGTACCATGCAAAGACCATAGAGAATTCACTTTGTCACTGATGTGTTCTGATTTCTTGGAGGTTTCCTTGTTGGATATCCACTAATCAAGCATAGACTTTTATTGCTTGTTTTAGTACCTCTAGGAATGCTAAGTTCAATGAGCAAATATCAATAACATTATCAGAATACTGAACTCATGACTACTGAAGGTGATTCATAATGCCTCGTCAAGGAGCTAGCCACTTTATGGGCCATTCACACACCTTTCACATGCCATACACACTCATTCCTCCATCCACAATCCCTTTGGGCTTGTCCAACATTCCTCAGACTGTGTGTAGTAAAGTGTCCTTTTTGTATGGTCACCCCCACACTTTTTGTTCCAATGCTTATGGTTATGACTCTATTGAGATCCTAGTGCCAGCACTGTCTCTCTAAAGCTGTTATGTGTAATTTGGCATCTTCAATTGACAAGGACTTTACTCCCTTATAAGTTCCTTATATATGACACCAGAGGTACCCAGGGCATGGGTGGTAAACATAACTTTTGTATTTGTTATGGCCTCAAGGCGGGTCATAACCGGATGCATGTCTATGGTGGAGATTATTGGAACATGTGAAAGGAGAGAAGAGTGGTCAAAGCTAATATGCAAACTGCAAAGACGAAGTCACCCTGGGGCTGGAGCTACAGACACAGTTATCTCCTGGATAAATAAGCTCTGTATTGAGAAGAGATTTGGCCATAGGTCTCCCTTTCATGTCCCTGTGACCTCTCTGGGCTATGTGTCTCTCGTTACCCACATCTCCTGTTACTCCAGTTCATTGGCCGCCATTCACCTCCTAAACACCAGCCTTTTAGATGAATTGGGTTACTACCGAACTGTCCAAAGGTGTCAACTTCCTAGAGCCTGCTTCCTGTGACGCTGTGACGCTGTTGTTTGCTCTGATGCTGGACTTGGGACATCAGATGATGGAATATTTGTGGTGTTCGTAGCTCATAATTCGGGGCACAGAGCTTGGAAGGATTATCGCCTGGAGTCCCTGCACCTCCACCACTCCCGCCTCCCCTCGATCTGTGATCATTCATCCATCGGCTGCCGGTGGACCACAATTTTCAGTGGTCCCTGGTCAAGGGGGGATACCAGCAGCGGATCGGCTGCTGTGCTGGGCTGCTCCAGTGTCTCCAGCAGTTATTTAGGACCCATTAAGGACCAGCCATTGTTGTCGGAGGATCTGGAACTGAACCTGGATTCAAGCAGTAGGTAAGGCGTGGCCCGAGCACAGCAGTAGTAGCTACTGCACGCTGAGTGTGAGCCTGGGTCCCCACAGAGGCAGCCTAGCTAGGATTTGGTGAGGCATGTGGGCAGCCTGGTGTGCCTCAGTTCCAGCTCAGCCCTCCTTGGCTTCAGCCTGTATTCCTCCTGTGCCTCAGCTTGCATTCCTGTGCCTCAAGTCTTGCTACACTGTAGCCCTTTCGTCACAGCCTTGGGCTATCCTATTGCCTGACTCTCAACAGGCCGCTGTCTTTCAAGCCTACTATAGGAGTCTATTGGACAGTGCCATACCTTGCCAATCACCTGCTCCCCCTGACAATTAATTTGAAAAGGGCACCTAGGGCACATAGACATAGTGGACAGAAGGGCTGCATCTTACTGCTCTGGAATTAAATTGCTTAAAGGGTCACTCTTGAGACAGAGTGTCCTATGAATGCAAGGGGCAAGATTGGTTAAAAGGAAATAAGTGCAAAAAAGGCACCTAGTGCTGCCTGTTATAATAATAATGTGACTGGTATCGCCATCAGTGCCTACTATTACTCTAACTAACCAGCAAAGATGAGATCTGTTAAAACATGTGGCAAGATACAAATTGAAAACAAAAGAAAGCGAGAGTCTGTGTCAGGAGAAGTAACAGCAAAAGGTAGGTCAAGAAACAAAACAAACTAGACAGAGAAGGGGCTCCCTTCTGCCTTGGCAAGTAGTAGCACCAAAAATGACTCTGAGCTTGACCTTGATTCCAGCCTTAAGTTATCAGCCAGCCCCCAATGCAATGGCAGTTTGATACTGTGGCTGCCCATAGAGATGGATAAAGAGTCAAAGGATCAACCCAAAATATCAAAGATAACTGACCTTTTTCACTCAATAAGTAAACAATTGGCATGCTGCAATTAGGTGTGACTAGCAGGAACCATAGCCATGTCATGGCCTGACCATAACAGCAGAGAGTGGTGGAGCCCCCCTGCATCCCCCTATCACCAAACATCACAATTTTACAAAATATATAATCACATTCATACTGCTAGATATGTAAGCCCAATGATGTGAGGCCCATCAGTATGGCACCAGAGCTTCTGGAGGGGTGGGCAGGACAGACAGATTATGAGCGTCAACACACCACGATAGGAGGTGGGACTAATCGGCGAAAGAGTGGTTCAGACGCACTGGCAAACTCTCTTAAGCTCTATTTATTCCCTCAATTCATGCCCAACAAAGCAGAGCATCTTAAGCTGCCTGGAGTGGACCACAAGGGTATCCTGAGAGCTACTCCAGAGAGAGAGCAAAAACAGAGAGTACAGATAGACGAATGTTTAACTACATCGCACTCTAGTAACATCTACTCTAGCTTGTGGCCTGCCATAGTAAACTCAATGCAAGCAACAGTTTCTGTGCTGAGACATCACTCCAACAAAATGGACATTTAGGTGGATTTACTCAACACAATGTCAATCTTCGTGTCAGGAATTGATGAGAAACTTGAAAAACTAAACTCTCTGATCACAAAGGTTCAAATAACTCACCTCAATGACTTCACAATTTGGTCTTTCAAGGAAGTGTTAGATAGACTAGCGCAATTACTTGCGTCTGAGGTTCAGTCCACACCTCTTCCCATGACACAAAATGAGGAATTTAAAATCATGGTGATGGCAGCCAAAGGGGGACAGGAAGATCTTCCCCAAGGGCTGGCTGGACAAGAACGCACGGAGGAAGGGGAGCAAAATAAGGAAACCCACATTAGGCATCAAAAAGAGCCAACTGAAGTCTTGAATGTGAATGAAAAAAATCTTCATGGTATACCGACATACTAAAAGAGAAAGCAAACGAGCAAGGAAGGAAAGGAATATATACCCACCCGGGCCATAGGAAACTTACCCACCTCGTCAATAACACAACAGGAAGACATACTCCACTTAGGGAAGGATCCTGCAGAGTAGTATACATCAAGGGTGAAGCCAGCCCCTGGTTGCGAAAGGTAATTTGATAAAAAGGTTACTCTGGCAAAATCTGTTAGACCGATCTCCACTACTACCATTGAGCACTCAGAGATTGTGACTGAAGAGGGGTGAATCCTCAAAACCGGTCCTAGGATGCTTGTTTCCAGTCCAGGGAGGACCTGGCCTGGCAGTTCGGTCTGGACTGTTCACATGAGGCACAGGGTCAAGACTGATTTGCATATGGCTGGGTCCAACATGGGGTGGCGTAGTGGGCAAAAGAACAGTGGATTTAACCCAGATCTTTTGATTGGGGGAGAATGTTTGCATTGTCAGCATTCCGTCCATCATTTGTTTGATGCAACACTTTTCGCCCTAAGTGGAATGGGTATGCCCAGATGTGGGTCCCTTGCTCACTGTGCCACTGGATTCAAGCTAGCCTGGCTGATGAAGGGTGACATACCCTGAAACGGGTCCCAGGATGCTTGTTTCCAGTCCAGGGAGGACCTGGCCTGGCAGTTCGGTCTGGACTGTTCACTTGAGGCACAGGGTCAAGACTGATTTGCATATGGCTGGGTCCCACATGGGGTGGCGTAGTGGGCAAAAGAACGATGGATTTAACCCAGATCTTTTGATTGGGGGAGAATGTTTGCATTGTCAGCATTCCGTCCATCATTTGTTTGCTGCTACACTTTTCGCCCTAAGTGGGATGGGTATGCCCAGATGTGGGTCCCTTGCTCACTGTGCCACTTGATTCAAGCTAGCCTGGCTGATGAAGGGTGACATACCCTGAAACGGGTCCCAGGATGCTTGTTTCCGGTCCATGGAGGACCTCGCCTGGCAGTTCGGTCTGGACTGTTCCCATCAGGCACAGGGTCAAGACTTATTTGCCTATGGCTGAGTCCAAACTGGGGTGGCGTAGTGGGCAAAGGAACGATGGATTTACCTAAGATCTTTTGACTGAGGGCGAATGTTTGCATTGTCAGCATTCCGTCCATCATTTGTTTGCTGTAACACTTTTCGCCCTAAGTAGGATGGGTATGCCCAGATGTGGATCCCCATTGCTCACTGTGCCACTAGATTCAAGCTAGCCTGGCTGAAAAAGGGTGACATACCCTGAAACCAGTCCCAGGATGCTTGTTGTTTCTGGTCCAGGGAGGACCTGGCCTGGCAGCTCGTTCTGGACTGTTCCCATGAGGCACAGGGTCAAGACTGATTTGCCTATGGCTGGGTCCAAACTGGGTTGGCGTAGTGGGCAAAAGAATGATGGATTTAACCCACATCTTTTGACTGGGGAATAATGTTTGCATTGTCAGCATTCTGTCCATCATTTGTTTGCTGTAACACTTTTTGCCCTAAGTGGGATGGGTATGCCCAGACATGGGTCCCTTGCTCACTGTGCCACTGGATAAGGTACCTGCATAGCTGCGCTCGCGCTGCTGCTAGCGCTCTGTTATTTTAAAAATTCCCATTTTTTGCATTTGTGTTTAATTTAATTTACTTGTCCCTGCTTTTAACTGGGACCACTCCCCCTCCCTCTTACCGCACATAATAGATTGAAAAAACACCGCCGTTTTGGTGGGTCCGGGTCACGGGGGTAGTCCTGGTTGGGCGCCATCTTTGTTTGGGCACTACATCTCCCGGCGGGTGCCATTGTGAGCGTTCTTGCGCTCGGACAGCCTCGCGGGACGCCTATTTAAAGTCGCTCTCCCCCGCGCAGCGGGGTCGCGCAGTGGGACGCCGTCGCTTAGCCGGAGTCTTGCCAGAGTCCTGCCCGTCTGCGCCCGTCCGCGCTTGGGACGCGCGGGGCGCAGCGGGTTTCTCTTTGGCACTTTTCTTTCTGGTGTTGTGATGATCACCTACTCCAATGAGACTCTGCGGTCCATTGGACTGACCATTCCGAAGTGTGATCAGGGACATATCCATCCTCTAAGCGGCCCATATTGGTTTGCCTGCAAGAGACGGGCACTTGCCTCTCCCGTTCACATCCGCCAGAGGCCTTCCACTACCGCCTCTCGGAGCAATGACTTGGCGCATGTACTTCGAATACTTAGCCTGAATGTCAGGTCCTTGGTGCAACACCATCAAGCCATCTTGGACCTCATGCAGGATGAGACCCCAGATATATTTGCCATCACGGAAACCTGGTTGCAGGAGGACGACGCAGACATTATTAACCTGGCCTTCCCCCCTGAGTACTCCATCTTCACTCTAAATCGTCCAACTAGAGGAGGGGGTGTTGCCCTTGCTGTTAAATCTAGCTTCTCCTGTAGCTGGAATGCCCTATATATTGCTGGGTGCGAAAGCGTCTCTTTTAAGATCTTGATCAGCCCCCAGTTCTCGATCTCGGGGATGGTGGAATATCGACCCCCAGGCAGCGACGTTGCGTTCAGAGAAGCTTTCCCTGACGCCGTTAGCTCTCTGGCAATTGGCTGCGCCAATTTCTCCATCCTGGGAGATCTCAACCTCCATTTTGACAATCAGAGCGTGCCGGCTGTCATCAATATTCTAGCTGATCTCGAGGCCCTTCAGCTGTCTCAAAAGGTATTACAACCCACCCACGTAGGAGGGCATACACTGGACTCCTTTTTTACCAATCTAACGGAAGCCACAGTCTCTTCCATCTCACCCCTAGGGTGGACGGACCACTTTTTAGTGGCTATCCGGGCCCCTTTGCCTGAGATCCCCTCTATTCCCCCAGCTAGATTAGTCCCTAGAAGGCACTGGAACAAACTTAGGTTAGAGGACCTACACCACGTTTTGGCTGTAGATCCGCTAGGACCCTTGGACAACGTAGAAATGGGTTATGACCAGTTCTGTCAGTGGATTACCAGGGCGCTTGACTCATTGATTCCCATCATGGCAAGCAAACTTAGCTCCAGAGAGTCGAGCCCCTGGTATGACAGCGCCCTTCGTGCTTTGAAAGGGAGCTGTAGGCGGGCCGAGAGAGAGTGGCGGAGGTCTTATGATACTGCCAAGAAAGCGTTGTATCTGGCTTCCGTTAAGGTTTATCACCGCGCCATCTGTAGAGCCCGAGCGGCGTTCTACTCGGTAGAATTCCGCAACAGTACTAACCTGTCTAAATCCATATTTAAGGCCCTCAAAGATCTTTTGGCAAAAAGGATTTCCTCCCCGGCAACGGCTTCTACCTCTCACTGTGAGGCTTTGGCA